>NC_091393.1:108886981-113733231 GCF_032191515.1 Phaenicophaeus curvirostris | reverse complement strand
TCTCACCAGAGTGGAGTACAGGGGTAGAATCTCTTTCACTTCTTTTGATGCAGCCTGGGACACAGTTGGCCTACTGGGCTGTAAGCACATGCTGCCATCTCACTTCCAGCTTTTCATCCACCAGTACCTTCAACTCAGGGCTGCTCTCAACTCCCTCATCCCTCAGGACAGCTGGTTATTGAACATTTGTATTGAAGTTTTAGTCTGTTTGTTTTGGTTTTTTTTAAAAGAACTTATTTACTGTAACACTTGCTCAAAATGAAGGTAACTGTAACAGATAGAGTACAAATAAAAAGCTGAAAAACTTTCAGTTGTTAAAATGTACACAGAAGCCTTTTGCTTTCAAGCCATTCATCTCTGTTGCTAGAGGTGATGTTTCTGAGGCAGTGGGGTAGTGATGGATGATGCATAACGATAACTGAAGAAACTGTTGAAACAGGTGCAGGGTATTAAAGACACATTGTAATGACAGTCCTGCAACAAATGTCTGGCCTAGTCAATAAGCCTGCGGCTTGTTCTGGTTACAGACCGAGAAGCACTAAGCTTATGGGGACTGTATACTTTCAGACACTTATTAACTATCATTTACAAACCTAGGAGATCTTTCTAGTCAACAGCCTCAACTTTTGAGTCCATCTTTGAGAGGTTTTCATTTTATTTATGTAATTTTCCCTTTTTTCCTTCTTTTGTTCAGATCCGACAACATGCATTTCCCTTGTATTCAGCTATCAGAGGCCTCCAGCTACAACTGAGTCCTTAGGATGAGCAAGAGAGTCAGATCAGAGGACTGCTAACTTTGCAGGAATTATTTTGGGCACTCAGAACTGGGAGCTGGCAGATCTGAAAGCTGTCAGTACAGACCACCATCTGATACAGTATTCCTGCTAGGTGTACCTAAGCATATTGTTACAGGTCTCCTTTGCATTCTTCTCTGTGGCCAGGTTCACTCACAGGACGTGTCATGACTTAAAATAGAAAGTAAAAAGCAAAAGACATCAAACTTTAGGCCTGTAGAGTTTGGTTAAGAGATTTGAAGCCAGACGCCCTAAGCTCCTTTTATAATGATTGCGGAGGTACCTCTCCAGAAGACAATTCACCTAATTTATCTGAAGAATCTAAGATATCTGGCTTTAACAGTAGGAAGTTTAGCATAAAAAGTGACAGACACAATTTCGAAGGTTGTACCACTGCCTGTTCTTAATATAATAGCCCAGCATTCCCTTTTCCCAGACCCCAGATTCCTGACTCCAAAAGCAAAATATCTGAGTAATCTTCTCCATTGAGAATACTCCTGTGAATCTTTGAGTTAAAGGATTTCCACCTCCCACTTTATAGATATAAAGTAATCAAAGATGAGGAAGAGGGTACCTTATGCCTTGTATGCTAAAGCTAGGTTATTACACAGCCAGAAGCACCAGAAAATGCAGGCAGTGAAAAAGGAATTTACAATAGAACTGTTCCTTTAGTGTTAGGCATGCAGTCCTAATATAATACTTACGGAGGCTGAACTCTAGAAAGCACTGCCGTCATCATCTTTCTACTTGATGCTGGTGTCTGAGACAAAATGAAGACAAGAATAAGGGTAAAATGCAAAGTCCAGGGTTTCCAGCCTCAGAGGTTGTGTATCAGCTCTGAGTCTGGAGGTACTAAAGGTGTCTCCTCTTATATCACAAAGCAACGTATTGCGCTCTGTCGCAGCTGAATTCTGGTATACACCATGGGATACAGATATTTTACTGAGAAAAATTTTTTCTCTGAGAGGACTGGGTAGAGACCAGTCCAGTTGGTTGGTAGGTGGTCCTGTGACTGCAAACAAATGCAAATCCAGCTGAAAGTCCTTGAATTTAATATACCAGATTGCAGAGGATTTGAAAGACTCTTGTTTTCTTGGGTCTTATTGACTGAAACATGGAAGCATTTAGTTCCTTGTCTACTTAAAATCCGAACACATGAATGAAACTTCCTTCTACGAAACAAACAGGAACTAGGTGCCAAAGTCTTCCACTCCCAGGACCTAAGTTGCAGTACTATGGTGTTAAGTATCATAATACCTGAGGTTTTTTTGAGAACTAGTCTTATTTAAATGTTCTTTCTAAAAGTACAAAGTTTAGTAACCTAGCAAGTGATGCAAACCACAAAACCTTATTAAATTTTAAGCTTGAATAATCTGTCTGGCCATTTGATGTAGCCAAAATTACATGTATAGGGCATGGGTCTTGACAAATACGTTCTAAAACTGTTTCCATCATTGAAGAAGATAAAAGTGAATTATAGTCAATTCAGTTAGCTCCACGTCTCAGCAAAAACAGCTAAGCAACCTTTCACCATCTCATTTTACAGAACTGTAAATTATCATAGGAAGGTTACTCCTCAAGGTATCAGGACAAATAAGCCAATGGGTCAGAGGCTAACATGACCATGATATTTTGTTCCTTTAAGTCAGGGGCAAAATATTTCTTGATTTCAGCGAAGGCGGAACTTCATTGCAGAAATCATAATTCCCAAATATCAAAAGACATAAATTTTCTGTTAATATTAGTACATTATTTAATTTTAAACCCTCACATTTTGCAGTCTGGACTTTCAGATATAGAATCATAATGAAAGAGTTTGATTCAATATGAACAGCCAAGGAAGCAGTTTTTTCTTGTACATGATTTTAATATACTGGTCAGCAGCTTCTGTTATTAGTGCTGAAAAGAGATAAGCTTAGGATTTAGTCTTCATGTAAAGGCAGCATTGTACTATTCCAATAGTATATGCAGGAGGATAATTGGAAATTAATAATGTATTCCATTTGTGCTTGCCCTGCTGTAAATTAAAACGTATAATGTAAATAAAAACAGTGCCAATGGTAAGCTGCAAATTGCACATTATTCCACTGAGGAAAGTAAAGAGCGAAGTTCACTGGTTTCCCTTTCTTTGCCTGACTACTCAAAGAAAAACAGTAGAACTCCAAAATGCAGTTATTAATTCTTCAACAAAAAGCAACAGGTCCCAAATAGTGAACGGACAGTAAAATAGCACGTGGTGAATAAAACTAAGCATCACTATGAGGACTGGGGGGAAAGTATTCCACTAGTCAATAATTTCAGACAAGAATAATCCTTGTTACACTGAAAAAATTATTAATAATTTTACTGACATCTATATTGAGAAGCCATGTATTTGCAACATGAATAGATTTCACATTTTTTTGCAACAAATGACAGAGCCTTTTGAATAGAAGTAAAATACTGTGACTAGCCTCGCTCCAGATTTCTTGCCCTGTTTTTCTTCACATATGAGATATTTCCATTTTAGAGTATTTTTGATTTATTTTCAAATCATGTGACCAACCTCTTGTTTAACCAAAACCCAGAAGAACTAAATGTGGAATCTGAGCATACTTGTTGTGATTCCTACCCACTGTTCTAAACATTTCATTCCAGTGACTCACTACCTAGATTTTTAGCACTTTCATGACTGTTAATAGAGCAAATTAACAGGCCAAATGTCTTTTTCACATTTATGGAATTATGAGTACTCTGGAATCAATCTATAGGTAATTCACCTATACAGTTTTTACTGGAGGTTCAGTGTTTCATGTCATGTTGTGATAAAACCGACAAGTTTCTATCTTGTACCTGTAAAGCTGTTCACTTGACTAAGAGAGGATTGCACTATAAATAAAGGAACTTTTTTGTCCACACTCCACATGCAACCTGGAAACCCAGGCTCTAGAGCACTTTGAAACTAATCCATCAATTAATCTCACCTTTCAGTAAGTTATCACAGTAATAAGTCAACACTCATATATCATAGCATTTTTCAATCCAATCATTTAGAAAATTTTACAGAAACCGATAAACCTGATACTAACTCAAACTGCACCAACACTGTCACGATGTATGCTGAAGTCGTAGCTAAACGTAGGTTTGGATTTTCTGGCTTGATGGAGAGAGTGAAAATTTGTAGTCTTTCTGGTTGTAGTGTACAGAACAGTAAAAGTGTTTGGTAGTATACTAGGCATCTGAATAATCAATTCTGTTACAAGTGACATGGTATTCAATGAGAGGAAATGTGCTTTAGTCTGATTCCAACAATTTCTTAAGACAGATAAAAGAAAGACTAAGGAAACATAAGGAACTGTTCAGGGAGCTGGGATATTATTGCAGAGAAAGAGGGGAATTTATTTACAAATAAATGGCAAAGAATAAGGGGGAAATTCAAGGTCTCCAGAACAAAGGGAGGGTCATAAAACAATATATATCTAAACCCAATGATATGAAGTAAACTGCATGTGATATGTCAGATTTACAAAAGCATCTCACACATACCTCTATAAACATTGCACTCATACTAAGAATTATTTACTCCTGTGGATGCATGGATTATGATGGGAATTATTAAAGAACTGGTACTCAATATAATCAAGGAACTGATACAGATATACTATCAATAGCCCTAATGGGTTTCATGTCAGCTTTCTAATTTATGCCTGTTTTGGCTTTATTTTATAACTACTGACTCTAAAGAAGGAAAATCTTTTCAAGTTTTGCTTTAGCACAGGCGATGGGAGAGTTGGAATCAAAATCAAAAACCTTGTAGATAAACCACCAGCCTACAGCTGATGCTTAACTGCTCAGAATGACAGCTCTGTTCCTGTAATTTAGTAGTTTCATGATGAAGTGATATTCCCTGAAGCGCTCTAAGCAGTATGTTTAACTTTTTAGTTGCAAAATACTTTACCTTGAATCTCCCTTTTAGAATAAAACCTAGCCAAAGGGACAAGGGGTAGCTGGCAAAGGGTTGCAAAAATAAATGGCTGCACATAATTGTCCAAAGACTGACATATTTAAGAGTTGCTGGCTGTTGGCACTTCTTTCTACTATCATTTCTATAAAATTATTTGTAAGGCTGCTGTTAACTGCAGATAAAATTATATTGCATGTTGGATGGGAAGGTTTGCGCACAAACTTCTAAAAAGCTGTTTTGCTCTCATTGTGATACAGCACGAGATAATTAACACTGTTACACTGCATGAAAGGACTGGTTTAAAAATTATAACCAGCTAAGGTTTTGATAAAACATTAAAAATGGATTTTGCAGGCTCTTTTGACAGACTCACTTGCAGATTCCCCAGCAATATTACTATCTCTCTGCAATTTTAGTCAGAAATAGAAATACAAATGCCAATTACACCAGTTTTTACAGAAATCTTCACATGCCTTTCAGCTGGAACATTAGTTTGCATTTGGCATCTACATATACACAACTTTGGTTTCATAAAGTAAGAACTCACCTAGCTGTAACATTTAATACATGGATGCTATGCAGGCTTCAAAACCCATTGAGGAATAAATCTGGATTTTAGTAAGCACAACCAAAACATATTAATGTGTCTTTAAACAGCCAAAATGAGAACATCTTAGGTTTGTTATTAAGATTGTTCAGAAAGACATACATTTTATTATTAAAAAAAACCCCAAACATATTAGTGGAGTGACAAGAAACAGGTAATATTATTCCAAAATACATGCATAAATTGTGGGTTTTAATTTGTAGCACAATATACTCTATGGAAGTGATGTAAGTAACAAATCTCTTCCTTCAGCTCTATATTAATGTTATTCAGACACTGAGGTTTGACACTGACCTTAAATTGACTTGTTTCTGGCAAGGTAAGAAATTCTTTTTGAATCACTTACAGATTCTTTCTGCTGTGCTTTACATCATTGGTAATTTTCTACTCAACATCAGCATAAAGAGCTTTGCCACTGTTGCTATGGGAATGTCATGTTTCTCTTCATTACACCATTCCCCACAACTGCTGACTTACATATATCCCTCAGCAATGCATTTGTCCTTTTTTGCATACACAGTCATGACAATACGCACACAGTAAGGAGAAGCATAAAATATATGCTGAATGTCAAAATGCCAAATCTGCTCCTGTAATGCAATCAGAACCAGAAAAGATTCACTGAAATCATTCACTCTGTTCTCAAGCCAAAAGCACTCCTGTGGAGTCACCTAGAAATGAAGAAACAGTGATCTGAAAGAAAATCTCCTGAAGCAGCAGAAAAAAGAACTGACACAGAGCCTTGTAACAAAGCTGATTTCTTGTCATCGTTCAGAAATCATGTTTTATTCTAATATTTTGTTTGTTTGTTTTACTTTTTATTTACTCTTTTGCTGCATAGTAAATAGACTGCCTGTAGATTGCTAATTGGTCCAATGACATTTTCAGCTAGTAAAGTTTGTATCTTATTGATACAACATTAAAAGAACTTTACAAGCATTATTGATTATCCCTCCATATACACCTTGAGACATATTAGAACTTTCGCATAAATTTTAGACCTGGAAAAATCAAGCCAATCATTAAATGGTTCACTCTAGGTCTGGCAGTAGGTCAGTGTCAAGAACAGAAGATGAGAATTGCAGTTCCAGTTCTGAAATCATAATGGTCTGCAAATTATTGTCATGCAGCTTTGTTTCATGTGTGCCGTTAATTGTATTATCCATAAAGGGATTTGGAGACAAGTGATAAAAATACATCTGAGTCCAAAGACTCTAGACATTTAGTAATGCAAAATGTTTTACAGAAGGCAAATCAAACTTAAAAGCTGCCACTTACAGTCACATTCATTCAGGTTTTGAGAATCCTCCTTCCCTATTGAGGATGCTTAGACTAGCTGCTTCCATTATTTTCCCGTACAGCTATAATCATGCCACTGCTTTCTATAGCTGTGTCACTCCCAAAGGCCTTTCTAACCACCTCTAAATGATTCGGATGCAGTTTCTCACACATTAATATTAATACTTAACTGTGAACATCAAACTCTTTAATTGCTTTCATAGTGAATACTTGATGTGTCTGAGTAAATATTCCTTACTTAAGGCTGCAGCTCCATTAGTAAGATAATTATAGTACACTCCACAAACAAATTCCTGATTTTAATATACTTAAAGAGTGCAAGATATGACTAACTAAACACTTTACAGACATGGAAAGTAGGAAGGAACATAAGGGGAAAATATGAATACACAGAGATGAACTGGGGAATGGTTGGGCTGTAAAATGCAAATTCTTTTTAGAGGTCAGAAGACACATTATTTTTTTTTAAACTTACCTTTTCCTCTTACATTTCTTTGGCTTGAAATCTCTCTAGCATGACTTCTGGGAAGTAGCCAGAATTTTCACTTTCTGAAGTGCAAGCCTAACTGAAATCCATTTCTTTATCATTTTCCATTAGAGTAGCTCTATTTCTTTTATGGCTTTCCAAACTCTGCACTGCAAGCTACATAGGCTTGCAAAAGTCATTGCTCCTTCAGAAAATGCCTCCCTTTTAAAGTCACCTCCATTAGTTTTTTCAGAAGTAAATTCATAGACAGGAATCAAGAGGCCTTTACGTCCCTGACTTTTTAACTCTGCTGTGTGCAGTGTATGGCTTGTATGTCATACGCTGGGGAGGGCAGAAACACCACTTCTGGCTCATCCCCACTGTGGCTGCTTTCCACCCCACTGCTTTCCTGTTCCTGAAAGTAATTTATGTGGATTCTATATGCCCATTCAGTCCAACTACCTTTTTTCCTATAATTTCCAAATCCAAGGAGAAAATTATTTGTCTAAATCAAATCACACTGCAGTTTTTTCAGCTTCAAAGAAGATATGGGGAGCATTTTCAAAATCAGCTTCCTTCTTTGCACTTCAGTAATTCAGTGGTTAAAACTCTCATACACTCTTTGGAATATCCAGTTGAAAAATCTTACCCTTGCTGTCTCCACACAACCCTAACCATCGTGTAAACAGTGTGGTGTAGAAGCACTAACTCTTTGTTGAATCTGTTTGACTGTACAGGTAATTAATCACAATCAGCCTAAGGGGGAAATGTATATATTTCCTATCCTGATATTTAGGACATTATCTTTCTATTTTCTAGCTAATTTAATAGTAACAGAAGTTTAAGAGGCTAACAGCTGAAACTCAGAGGTTTAGGCATATCCGTTTTTTATTTAGGTGCCTAAATCAATTACCTTTTTCCATTATTGACTTATTTTACATTTTATTCAATAATACTTTGCATTCAGATTTGTGCTACCGTTATTATATATTCTTTTTCTTCTTTCATCTCCTGGCTAACCTCTGGGAAAAGTTTCCTTCCAATACTATCTTTACCACTACTTCCAGATATTCCCAACATGACTAGACTATGCTTCCAACAGTCAGTAGGAAAGCCTAGGCACTGAAGAACTAGGAAGGTCAGCCAGTAATTCTGGGTTGGAAATACTACTGTTATTATCAGCAGATTAGAATGTTTTCGTTAAAGTACACTGAACAGTGACATAACACATGGTACTTGAACTGTCTAAACCCTTTCCCCTAGAAAAGACTGTGGGAAAGCCCTTCTCTCAGACTTCTACAATGATAGCTCTGTCATTGAAGCCCCTCATAGGCTGTGGAAGATCCAGCTTCAAATATTTACTTGGAGACAAGTATTCAGCACAATCTACAGCATCTCAAATTGAACCTCAAGTACCTTTTTTTTTCAGATAAAATGATACATTTCTCTTACAGATATGCAGAGTTAAATGAGTGCCAAGAAATTACAATTTAAAATATGTTTTATGGTAATAAAAAATAGCCACAAACATATGTAATATGTATATTCTCCAAAGTGGCATGAGTGGTAAGGCACATTCTCCCTTCTGAAGAATTTATAGTCTGACAAAAACCAACCATCTACAGAACAAGACAAACCAATGACTAGGTGAAACTAAGTCTGTGGTTTGCTGATTATTGGCCTTTTCCTGTGAAGTTGCAAATGCCTCTTGAGAAATCAATGGGAATGGAGGTCCTCAGGAATTTCTTACTGCCTTTTAGGAACCACACCTAAGAAAATGTGGCAGGAGAGAGTTCTTGCTTTTTAATGAAGTCAAATCCCTTCTGATTTTTGAAATCAGATGTGCCTTAGGAAAGAGGCAGTGATTAAATATAAACTATTTCTCTTCTAGTCATCTGTCTACTTGGTGTGATGCTAACTTTGTACTTATAAAATGTGTCTTCTCTCCATGTGCTTTTCTATTAACCTTCTCTCCATATGCTTTTCTATTAACCTAGATATTCTTCCATCTCTGCAGCAAAGACAGTGAATATTTTCTTTGCCTGTAGGGAAGAAGAAAAAGAAATGCTGCCATATATATATCAAAGTGGTTTTATAATTTCTCTCAGGCTATATTATGGAGAAATATAAAACTTGTGATGAGACCCAAGCTAGCCAGAGCTTTGAGTCATATTTGCCTCAGCCTTCTCCTTAAGTTAACTATCAAAAGAAATCCCAAGTCCTTTAAAATGCACTCTCTGCCAAAGTTTTATTCCAATAAAAAAGTTAGAACGTCTAATGTTTTAAACAGAGAAAACTCAAAGTGAGCAAGGGAGTAAGAACAGATATAGAAAGGAGTTATGAGCAATTCCCTCCTTTCAAATGTTTTCTTGCAAACTAGTAATTTCTTCCAGGTAATTTTTTGATACAGAAGGGAGAGAAATAACTAAATGTGAGACAATTGCCATTTCCAGCAGGAGGAACAGGTCAACAATGTCAATGAGAACACATTTTGCATTAAAAAGATTATAAAATTAAGAGAATTCATGTCATAAAGAATGGGGGGGGAAATGAAGGCAATATAACAAAAATAAATTCTGAAAGGCAGTTTAAAAATAATATTGGAAATTAGACAAAAAAAAGAAAAAGCGAGTTTAACTTAAAGGATACAAATACTAACTGCTTTATGTCAGAGGAAAGACAGAAAGAACATTAAAAGGTTAAAATTCAAAAAGGAGAAAAGATTACATAGGAAGTTTAAATTAAGGCCTATTTATTAAACCCAAATGCAGAAGAATTTTTTAAATACATAAAATCATAAATACCAAGATAAGAATGACATGGAAGTAGGAAGGATTGGTGAAATCTCTCTGCAAATACATTTCTAAATAAAAAGAAAGAAAAGGATCTGTTCTCTATAAATCTGATGCGTTGAACACCTTTTCTTTTTCTTGATCTCTTCATGTCTTCACCTCAAATAATGCTTATAATCACAGAGCCATGAAAACATTAATTTGAGTAGTAAGGTAGTCCCATAAAAGGCAATGAATTCAACCTAGTAAAAAGAAGGCACAGTTAGAAATCTTTTTATTTCAGAAAACACTTTTTAGCTTATTATACAAACGGTTACAAAACCAGGTAAGAAAATTTGGGATCTGTTGACAGACCTAATGCACTCCTAAACGAAATGCAATACACTGGAAGACTGGAAAAAGCAAACATGGTACCTGTTAAAAGATAAAAGGATCACTATAGACCAATTGTCTTCTACTTACAGAAAAATACTGCAAGTGTAGCTAAACTATTCCTAATTATGAAGAAGATAGCAGGTAGATGAGTAATAGCCTGCACAGACTTTCAAGACCTACTTTGAATGATGATCAATCTAAGTTACTTCCACGGCATGGTAGCTGTTCTTGTCAGCATGGGAAAGAAAGAGTGTATATCATTTATTCTGACTGCTGTATGATTTCTTGGCAGTGCCTCAGCTGTCCTTCTCATAAGCAACTTGACCAAATAAATATAGCTGAGATGAAACACTCATGTATTTTTAAATAAGGCTGATTGAAAACCCAATCTTAGAGTGTAGTTATTAGTGACTGGCTGTGAAAATGGAAAGATACACTCAATACAGTTGTTTAGGATCTGTCTTAGGTCAGGGAGATGGAACTATTCAATATTTTAATTAATAAAATAGATGATAAAATAGAAAAAAAGTAAATCTTCATGCTAAACGTAGAGGCGTGTTTGCAAACAAAGCTAAGGATCAGTTTGATCGTGAGAAATTGAAGACATACTGGCATTGAAGGGTGCTATTCAGGTAGAAAAGTACAAGGTAGGGCTTATGAACACAAATGCAGTACTCGTGATTAGGGAGCAGTTTACAAGGTGTGGGATACACTGGGGTTCCAAGGTGGGAATGAGTCAACAAGGTCATACAGTTGCAAGCAGGATTACATGCCTGCATGCATGAAGATTAAAGCCCAGTGAATACATGAAGTAATCTCTCTATTCTACTCGGCACTGGTAACACATCAGTTGTAATATTCCTTACAATTTCTGAGCATCAAATTTCAAGAAAGGTGTCATGTAATTGAAGAGAGTATAGGGGAGAACTGAGAGACCATCATAACCCGACAATAATTTTATCAATGTGAACTGTTCAGCTGGAAATTTTCCATACTAATTTTGCCAAATGCTGACATTTTTGTTAAATTCACCAACTTGCGTATGAAAAATAATATTTTATATGATTATATAACAACTCTTCCCACTACTGCACAAGAACAGAACTAAACTGTGGATGAAATAAAAATATGCAGGAAGGGAAGCTCATCCATACAGTCCTATGCCATTTACTGCAGAAGCTGGAAATGTATAGTACGTGAGAAAAGGAAAGCAATGTTTTTACCAAAAAAAGGAAGATAACTCTTGCACTGGGGACTTAAGTTCTGGTTATGTAATGGAAAAATCACTCTGCTCAAGCATTTCACAGATGATAACTAATCATATACTCCTCGTATCCTGTGTTTTTAATTAAAGGCTGTGATTTTTTTTTAATGTTTTCAACTGTAATTGAAATTATAGGAGATGTGCTGTATCTAAATATAGAGTACTATATGACACAACACATACTGACATAAATCAGACCTAGATATTCAAAACTGGCATCCAAAAACAATGAATGTTTCTATCTGTCATGCCTCTGTGTCCAGATTCCCCACATGTCAAATAACAACAACAATTCTTCACATTATGAAGCTGCTGGCGGGAGGGGGCACAGAATAAAACCAGTGTTTGTGAAGCACTTGTATAATACAGTAAGAATTGCTACAGAAAACCTGTGGGGAATACTATCACTTCTGCCTTCAATATGGTAAACATGGGATCACATCAATATCTGTTCATTAGTCGTGCAATAAATGAGACTGTGCCCTGGAGGAAGGTTATTCTCTGATGTACACACAATGGTCCAAAAGTGCAAGCAACCTTCACAATAATATTACATGACATTATATTGCACAGATAAACTCTCTAAAGCTTTTAACATGGCTTTTTATATTTAATAAATATCTACATAAGCAGAACATGCCAAACCAGATTATGGAAATTAAATTTTAATCAAAATAATAATGGATCTGTAGTATGTATGAGCCAAAAAAAGACCCTATATTAAATTCAGTCATATTTCCTCTTCTTTGCCATGACAATATTCTATAATCAGCAGGGAGAAACCACACTATCACTAGCCCTTGTCCTCATGAAGGACTTCAATCTACCATATGGATGCTGAAGATGCCATGCAGCAGAGAAAAAACAAGTCTCAGAGATTTCTGGAGTGTGTGGAAGATAATTTCCTGACACAGCTGGTGAGTGACCCGACTAGGGAATGTGCCCTTGTTTTTTATAAACAGAGAAGGACTTGTGGGTAATGTGATGGTTGGAGGTCGCCTTGAGCACAGTGATTATGAAATGGTAGCGTTTTTGATTCTTGGAGGACTGTGGAGGGCAGAGAACAGGCTGTTCCCATGTGCCAGAATAGAAGCCAGTGAGGAAGAATATTGACCTGACTAAACAGAGAGCTCTGTCTGGAACTCAGGGAAAAAAAAAAAGGATTTTATGAACTTTGGAAGAAGGAGCAGACAACTCAGGAAGACTACAAGGACGTCATGAGTTTATATAGGGAGAAAATTAGAAGGGACGAAGCCCAACTATAATTTAATCTGTCTTCTGAGTTAAGATAAAATAAAAAATGTTTCTATAAGTATATCAGCAGCAAAAGGAAAGGTAAGGAGAATCACCAGTCTTTGCTTGATGCAGGGGAAAACATTGCGATGAAGGACAAGGAAAAGGCTGATGTATTTAATGCCTTCTTTGCCTCACTCTTTAACAGTAAAACCAGTTGTCTTATGGGTACCCAGTCCCCTGAGCTAGAAGACATGGACAGGGAGCAGAATGGAGCTCCCATAATGCAAAAAGAAATGGTTAGTGGCTTGCTGCTCCACCTAGACACACAAATCTATGCAGCCAGATGAGACACACTTGAGACTGCTAACGGAACTGGAGAGGTCCCACTTGACTGGAGATTAGCAAATATAACATCCATCTACAAGAAGGACAAGAAGGAGGATCCCGGGAAACTAAGGCCTGTCAGCGTGACCTCGGTACCCAGGAAGCTTATGGAGCAGATCATCTTTAGAGCCATCAGACATTACATATAGGACAACCAGTCAACATGATTTGATGAAAGGCAGGTTCTGCTTTTCTAACTTGATCTCCATCTATGACAAGGTGACTGAATTAGTGGATGAGGGAAAGGCTGTGGATGTTATCTACTTGGCGTTTAGTAAATCCTTTGGCTTTGTCTCCCACAAGATCCTCCTGAAGAAACTGTCTGTTTATCACTTGGATGTACTCTTCCATAGGTTAAACTCTGGCTGGATGTCCAGACCCAAAGAGCTGTGGTAAATCGAGTTAAATCCAGTTGGTGGCCAATCACAAGTAATATACCACAGGGCTCAGTGCTGGGGCTGCTTCTGTTTAATATCTTTATCAATGATCTATATGAGGGGATTGAATGCACCTTCAGGAAATGTGTAAACGACACCAAGCTGGGCAAGAGTGTTGATCTATATGAGGGTAGGAAAACACTGCAGATGGATCCAGACAGGCTGGATCCATGGGCCAAGGCTCAACAAGGCCATTGGGTCTTGCACTTGGGTCACAACAATCCCATGCAATTCTACAGGCTTGGGAGAAGAGTGGCTAGTAATCTGCCCAGCAGAAAAGAACCTGGGAGTGCTGTTCGGTCGCTGGCTGAATATGAGCCAGTGGTGTGCCCAGGTGGCCAGGAAGGCAAACAGCATCCTGGCTTGTATCAGAAACGGTTTGGCCAGCAGGACCAGGGAAGTGATTGTGCCCCTGTACTCAGCACTATTGAAGGCTCTGGAGCACAGAGCTTACGAGGAGTGGCTAAGGGAACTGGGGCTTTTCAGTCTGGAGAAAGGGAGATTGAGGGGAGACCCTATTGTTCTTTACAACTATCTGAAAGGAGGTTGTAGTGAGGTGGGTGTTGGTCTCTTCTCCTGAGTAACAAGTGTTATGATGAGAGGAAATGACCTCAGGTTATGCAGGAGAGATTTAAACTAGATATAAGGAAATATTATTTTACTGAAAGGAGTTGTCAAGCACTGGAACAGGCTGTCCAGGGAAGTGGTGGAGTCACCATTCCTGGAGATATTTAAAAGATGTAGATGTGGTGCTTAGCGACAATTTCACAGATATTTATATTAAAAAAACATTATTAGGGCTTGGAACAGAGAGGATGCTCAAAATACTTTTCATGCACTTCAGTGATCTATTTATAATAATTACTTCATAGAATAACTGTAGTTACTCTTTGTAGGTTTGTTAAATTTCTGTTCTCAATCACATCTGACAAAGCTTACTCTGCCAAAAAATACACAATTTCCCTTCAGAAGAAGAAAGTTAATTTTCCTGGTCTTTGAAATTTAGCCCCTTTTCTGTCACTGATTGAACACATCAATTTCATCTCTGCTCTAAATTAAACTTAGTGTGTTGGCCACCACCATACCAATGTGTGATGTCAGAGAGCACTAATTGTGTAAAACCACTACAGCTTGTTGACGTAATTGGCTAAAAATGCAGGAACAATAATGATTTCTTATTCAAAAGAAAATTATCTTAGTTTAGTTTTCCTGCATTCACCCTATTCTTAACATGTTAAGTTTCCATCAATCTGCCTCCTTCTATATGAAAACATTTGAGGTATCTCAGTTATGTCAACCTCCCATTCCAGTGGTGGCCATCTTCATAAATCTTTGAGGCTACTCACACCAGAGACTTCAACTCATGTATGAGGCAAAATCTAGTTCACTAGAAAAGTGTCAGCTGGGACATTGTAGACTTCTGAATTATCTTTCCTATATAATGAAGAAAATGGAGCAGACTGTACATTTCAAATACAATCTTTCCTTTTTGTATTTTCAATTTTAAAGAAATTACCTCATTTAGCGTTCTGAGTTAACCTGTATGGTACGTAATGTTCTAAGTTATTGGAAACTGTAGTCAGTAATGAAAGCCAATTAGTTTAAGTTAATCCAGTTAGTTTAAGTTAAACAGAAATTGGACACCAGAAAATATTTTATTAAGAATGGTGAGGAGTAGTGAAAATAGCTTAGGAAGTACAGACCTAAACTACTACTTTTGAGAACTTAGTGAATATATTTCTACATGTTATACTGAAAAAATATGTTCTGAATAAAAGGGAATTTTGAATTTGGGAAAATAGAGATAGAGATTAAAGGTGTAAAAAATCTAGCAGGCCTACAACAGCAAAACAATCAAAGAAAACAGATTGATTTAGGAAACAGAGGAATTGAAACCGATCCTTAACTCCCAGTGGAAATTGGTCTGTATTTCTGTGGCAGATTTGGGATTCAATTTAGAAATAAAATATTGAAATTTAGGGCATTTTCACTTGCCAGAAAATAAATACCTGTTGTCATTTAAGTCACAGAGATATATTGCCTTTGGATGTGCAAGAGGTTTGCGCAGACCTAGCACATATGATATGATTATCATAAAATACATGGATCCAGCTGTACAAAAGATTTTATCATAAATGGTGCTAGATGTCTATATAGGGACAATTAACTGTATATTAGATGCCAACTTTGAGCTGAGTTGAAGCTTCTAGATCTGTTGTCAACTGAGGGCCATTAGTTATCCAAAATTTCTGTAAACACTTGCATTCAGTGTTCTATCACTCAGTTCTGTGGGTCCTTTGCAATATCATAAGATCCTTAAAAATCCATATGGGGCTGACAGATAGGGCACAAAGGCAGTGGAAGACATCTGACTTTTACAAGAGCAGGATACCAGGAGGCACACCCTACAATACATCAAATGAAACTCCACCTTTGAATCAAAACTGAGCTAAACCCCAGATGTTTAGTAGATTTTCATATCAATAAATTACCTGTATGACTTTTCCATCCAGTGCTAAGGAATTTTCTATAATAATTTTTCTTGAAACTGAGTTTAGTTTGGAAAATTTATAAAATAATTTTGCATAACAATTTCTATCACATTTATTGCTTTCCTGTTCTTCTATACGCTACAGGTGTGTTACTTCTGGGAGTTTTCATTATTCAGTTTTCCTAAAGAAAAGAATATTTACAATCAAACAATTTTAATATATGTTTGGGACAAAAAAAACATTTATCCTAAACTCCTCAATCTTTCAGCATTTATGAAAATTTAATAGATACCCGATAATTATAAAAAAAAATAAAATAAGTAACAGTACATAGTTCAGAATAAATTATACAAAAATAATCTAGTGTTTTTTTCTTCTCTTTGATCGACTTGCCCCTTATAATTAAATGCAAACTTGAGTCCCCAGTGAATAGAAAAAATCTACATTTTTAGCATTCATAGGAAATAGAAAAGAGGTGAATCATTGAATAACATTAAAAAAGACTACCCAAATGTGTTATTATAATCAGGAAACAGAACTGATTCGCCTTCTTCATTTGAACCTCTTGGGTTCAGATAAATGCTGTCTTTGTCTTTTAATATCACATTAACAGCAGGAGTTCTTTTGTTGGGAAAATATCAAAACTGATGTAGCCTCTAATTTCTAATGGCAATCGTTGTTACAAAAATAATATTTACAATATGGAAAATATTGCATCCTATTCAATTTGCATGGTTGAAAATTACTCACATTAGCATATTTTAAGAAACTATGATTAATTACAACATTTCAGTTGAAATGATGATCATTTGCATTTGAGAGGGAGTGTCATCTATGCGAATGGCGGTAAGTACTTAAAAGTCACTTCCAGTTGTGAGGAAGTGCCTTCATATTTGAAGTATGGACAAATGAGATCACTGAATGCCTAGTTGGATAAAAGAATGTTAAAGCAAATCCTTTTTCTTACACAGCATATATGGCCTTAACTACATCAGAATAACAAAGTATAATCTTTCTGACTTCTAAGCAACAGATAGTCATTTTAAATAAAAACTGAAGCAATTATTTCCCCAAAATCTGCCAGAGTTGCAATAAAAAAAACCAAAGCATTTTCTTTCTTTTTTTTTTCTTTTTTCCTTTTTCTTTTTTTCTTTTTTTCCCCCTTTTCTTTCTTTTTTCCTCTTTTTTATTTTTTTTTCTTTATAGGATATCAAGCCAAAAGATTGAGACTAGTCATAATGGCTTGAATGGCAGAGAAAGCTTTTCAACTTTTTTCAGGTGATTAATTACTTTTTACAGCAAGTTTGAAACCACTGCAGGTTTATCCTATGCTATTCCCTAGACGCAAGGAAGTCAAAGTTGATCTGGTAAAAATTTAGAGGTTGTCTAATTATGGAAGAAATGTTTACAGTTTGTGACTTGGAAAGAAATTTCAAGAGATTATCTAGTCCATCTTCTTCAAGGCAAGACCATCTATACCTATATCGTTCTTCAGACATATTTGACAAATTTGCTCTCTAAGACCTCTGATAAATGAAACTAGATATAATTGCAATTTAATTATTTCAAAGACAATCCCCAGTCATAAACTTGTTGCTCCTGTGAATGAAGTTATAATTCCATTTCTTTTATTGAGTTTGATACTTTGAAATCTGGACTTGCAAGTAATCATTAAAAGAAACACGTGAAGATTAAGGAAATCCAGGAGTTGAATACTAGTAAGTGATATGTGTCGTGTCAGAAATTCTGCTGGTGGCAGAAGGAACTTGCAATGAAATTTTGATTCCTCTATTCTATCTTCTTGATAGAATTAGATGGAGAATTTTCTATGCTGATGTTGAAAAACGGAACAAGTAATATGGAATATTATAGTTGGCAAGAACAAAGAAGCTATGCCCCCCTCCCATTTCTCACTGCACTGGGCAAATTTTACAGCTTACTTATGTAAATTTAAATAGGACCATCCAAGACCTGTTATTTCGAAAACTGTCTTGCTCATTCACCTCTGCAGTCATCTCCTTGTAATGGAGTTTATATATATAGGTAACCATCTCAAAAGAAAATAGTTCTCAGTATGTAATTTCTCCTTTTCAAATTACCCATCCAGTAAACAGAGGGAAGCAAAGTTCTCAGTGAGCTGCAGAACTGACTGCATATTGCTCATGTAACTTATATCTGTATCTCTTTTGCAGGAAGTAAACAATCTGTGTCATTTCCCCTTTAATGGACAAATTTTCTGTATGCTTCTTGATTTAGTACGAGTGAAACAAATTAGACCTATAGAAATGTACAATTCTAGAGCTATTATTCAAGAAAAACAGAAAGTCATAATGAAAATCAGATTCTTTCTAAACAACTTTTACAGCACAATGAGAGTTCTGTAATGGGTATGTGTCATATGTATCCCACTTGCAATCAGAAGAAGTTGAGATAGAGACATTTGAAAGAAAAGCCAAACTTCGAAATAGAGATTGCTTAATACTCTCTGCTTTGTTTAAGTCTGCCAGATTTGGTTTGATTTCAGTCCACAGAACTGATCTTGTATCAATGGATAAATATTGGTCTAAATATTTACAAGATTCATCCATTAGGGAATAAAATGATAATGCTTATATTTTTTCCCCAATTTTGAAATGTTGCCAATAATTTTAGCTCTATTAGTGAAATATAAATATGAGTTAACATTGTTCCTCACAAAACAATAATAAAAAAATGTGGCACACTACTTTTTTGCATAGTGACAGTTTTAGGTAATGTCTCACTTTGTTCATCTTATATGTTTAGAGTTTATCTATTTATAGAATACTTATTTGTTAAGACTTCCAATATCTAAACCACATAATTAAATGATGAAATAAGAAGATACAACTCACTTATATACTAATGATAGTATTTTTATGCACTGTGATTATAATTATGAAAATGCCTAAACTATATTGAAGTACAAAGGTATGGACAAAAATTAAGTCTGATATCTTGGTGTCCTAATCCCAAGATTGCCTAATTTTCATTGAATATTATAAATTACCACAAAATGTAACGCCTGTCGAAAAAAAGAAATCTCAAGGGGATCCTCGCAAGTGGGTAGATTTTGCAGTATGCCTGAATTAAAGCTTATATTGCCACTGTTGAAGACTTAATGCTGAGCTAGACACAGCACTGGTTTGATCTATGAGAAAATCCTTTATAGTCTTTTTTTAAATTCAACTTAGTCATTCTTGTTTCACCTTTCATATAATGTGTCTAGTTTGGATCTGTTCATTAGTTATACCACTGTGGGTGAGACCTCAGACAGAACTCCTGTTTTTTAAGCTTAAACTGCAAATACATCCCTATAAATACCAACCTTGACCTTTATAATAGTGTTTAGCCTTTGCATTCTAGCCTGCAAAGCATGAGTTGGTCTGTCAGTATAAATCCTTACACAGGGAAGAAAACCTTGGTAATGGACTCATCAAACCAGTAGACAAAGATGTAGTAGCTGAAACTAAATGTAATCTGTCTAGGAAGAAAAGAAACAATATTTAACACCTAATGCTGTTAGTCATTGGAACAAGAGCTGTGGAAAATTCACCGGCTTTTCCTGTTGTTGGATATCTGTTCCACTGCAGAACAATGATTTACAAGTATATTCCAATAGACTGTGTTGCACAGCAAACCAGATTAGAGAATCATTCTAGTCTTCTCCAGGATCTACAGCCTCTAGATGTGTAAAACAGCCAAAGTTCATCACCTTCTTCAAAATGTGTTAGTAAACACAAGTACCTACCAAAACAACTTATCTGATACTCCTCTCTGCCTTAACAGTATGTAAAAAAGGCCAGGTGGATTATATAATTTAAAAAAAATATTCTTGTAACCAAATTGAAAAATAATTTTAAAAGTCTGCCATAAAGACACAGACTTACACTCTAGACACCTACAGACCAGTAAAAAAATACTTGTCCTGTAGAATAATCAGTCACAAAAATAAGTGACAAGTATCTTTCACAGATTTTTCCTAGAATTATTAGAGGACACCATTTACTGTTTTCTTTTTACAAATGGAGGCATATCAGATTTCGACATCATTCTGTTGATTAGAAAGATGTAACTTTTTTTTAATGTTAAAAATATTTTCATTATTTTGTGAAGAATACATGAGTTATTTAAACTCTGAGAGTTCCCTTCAGCATTTCCTATTGTTTATTTTGCTTGATGGTGATGGTGATTATTATTACTGTTATTATTATCATTATTATAATTATTATTATTTGGAAGATGCTCAAGCTTTCTATTACTTTAAGTGCACTACATATTTTATGGTTATCTCTCCCCATCCAGCCACAGATTTAATAAGGTAAGCTAAAAGGTTCTGTATTTCACCTTTGATATATATTATGTAATTAATTCCTGGCTTCTCAGCTTTCAAATTCAGATTTAGATCACCCCAATGTGATATACAAGCATATATTTCTCTCTTTTTTTACATCTAAAAAATAAAAGTCTTGAGTATCCCCAGTAGTAAACTTTGAACAAAACAAGAGTTTCAGGCCTTCAGTTCAGATGCTTTCTGGATTCTCATAGCATAGTTGCTGGAAACACCACCAAGAAGGCAGACAGTGAACTTCTTATTTAACAGCTGTATTAAAAGTACTGGAAAGGAAAGAAGGAGATGTTTTTTCCCCTCAGGGTCAGTATCACTTCAGGTGAAGTAGATGGCATTCCCTAAATTGCAGGAGCTCAGCTCTGTCCCATCAACACTGTACCACCTGAGTTTCCCCCTTACTCCCCGGATCTTCATATTGCCTGTCCCTGTATCCAAGTTCATAGTGAATTTTATTTCAGACGGTTTGTTAATCTGAGGGTTAATTTTGATCTAAATATGTCTGTGACCTTGTAAATCCTGCTTTTACCCTTTCTGTTGTAGTCTGCAGATTTTAACTACTCTCACTGCTTTGGAGATTCCACTTCAGCTGCTGCAGGCAAATCAACAACAGACTGACTTTGGTGATTTGGATCTCACTGGATGACATGAACCTGCATTTCCAGACTCTACATTGTAAAAGTTCTATTGAAAATCAGCAATGCTCAAAACCCTTGAAGATTTGTGATGAAGAAACTAAGTTTTTGAGTTCACTCATCATCAAGTGCATTAAAAATTGCAACAAATGCTTTGAAGCTACTACATCAGCAGGCAACCAATACAAAGATACTGTAAATTTGCTGCTTGGAAGAAAATCTTTAGTAATAAACCCAGCCAAAATATATTCACCTATCAGAAAAATTAAAATTAACTTAAAATATTTCGTAAGATTTGATCTGTTTCTTATTCTTCTATAACCAGCAAAAGCAGAATATCAGTTGGGTTTTGCATTTCCAACTGCAGATAAAAGATTCTATCAAGGATATACACAAAAAATCCAGTAGGTTTCTATGGCCGCTGTAATCATACAGAAGAGAACCAAATATCAGGCACAAAGTGACTTAAGGGTATATTTAAATGACAGATCGCTGCACTATGCAGAAATACCCAAGCTGGAATAGAAACACGTGACAAAAGAAAGAGAGAAAGTTTGAAGTCCTGTTTCTGCATTGCATTACTTCCTCCTTAAGTTTCCTGTTCTTATGTGCACATGGGGAGACAGACTAGTTTCGAGGATCTGGAATGCTTTCATTAGCTCAGGATCTATTCAAGTTGCTTGTTTACATTCATATCATCACTTTGAGAGAATTAATTTTCCTCTTCAAGTTTTCTTTAAGTGCATTCTGCGCATAGCATCTGTGGGTAAACATCCTCAATACTGGATCTTCAACTTGTGCAAATCAGTGTGGTTTAACTGTTGAACCTCCAAGAAGTATGATAAAACAGTAGAATAAGATTAAAGAGCAACTTCACCCAAAGATTATAATTATCAGCCAAATATTAATCAAAAATAGACATCCATTATGCTCTGAATTTGCACTTGAAATCTTGTATTAAGAGCTCCTCTCCTTTGGTTTCAATCTAAAATGATGGAAATATGGAAGGAAGAGCTCTTATTTCCAACCACAGGGAGAAAAAAAAAAAAAGAAAAAAAAAAAGAAAGATTTATTAATATAGTGAGACTTCCGTTCTTTCATATGTTTTGAATTAAATAAACTTGTCTGCAATGATTTGGACTAGGGAATTAAAAAAAAAAAAGAAGAAAAACAAAAAGATATTTTGAGGAAAATGTTCTAAAAATTCTTTTGAACTTTTCCAGTAGTGCATTAAGTGAAAATGTACATAGGAATTAAACTTATATATATTGTTTCATGAAAACGAATTATCAGTAAATGATCTTCTGAACTTATCTATGGGAGCAAAATTATTTGAAGTTACTTCTCTAATATAAGGCATGGATTTCATATCACTATGTGCAGAAAATATTGTTTTGAGAAAAAGACATTGGTTTTGGAAATTATAAGTTTTAAATTAATCATCTTGGGTTTTGAACTACAGAAACCTGTGATTCCTTCTTGACTTCTATAAATAAGCATGTTTAAATAATACAGTGTCAAAGCTTATAATGCACTACTGATTATTTTAGGAGACATAACAATCTTGCTACAGAAAAAAAAATCTGAAGGTAAAAATATTGGATAAACATCATTCCATACTGTTGCTAAATCATATAGGAGAGCAATTAAACCATTAATAACAACCTAAAACAAAGAATGTCACTGTATTATTTCATATGTGCTAAAAAACGAATTACATGTTATTTCAATACAAATTGTGCATATTTAAGTTATTCCCACTGTTAAGAAATTCTTAGCCAAATTACTTTGTCTCCACCTATCAGGATCACCCCACAAGCACAAGATAAATTACAGTGCTAAAATTTTGTCTTTCACCCAGCTGTGCTGACACATTCTAGGATAACCTAAATCATGGTACTGTTGGAGACAAAGGAAGGACCCTGCACCTCTCCCCTAGGTTAAAAGAGAAACTAATCTAAATATTTCTGAGCATTGAAGACAGTGCATTCAATTGTCCAGGTTGATTTGAAGGTACAGAATAGCTTATTTCCCTTCTGAAATTCAGTCCAAAGAGCATGAGAGGATGTGCATATGAATGATGAAACATTTTCTCAATGGGTATGTTTTTTGCTTGTTGAACTTACCTGACCTTCACTTCAGGTTGCATGGGATAAACATCTAAAATACTCCAGTCTCTTCAGTAGGAGCTCTTTGACATTTTTTAATTTCAGCCATAACAGAACAATCATGCAGATAAAACCCATGTGTTTGCAACCTTTTTTGTCTTTTGGATCCATCTTTGTTCAGGTTTGTTGCATTATGTGTTAAATGGTTAATTTAATTTGTTGATGGGAGTTCTCTGCTTTCAGTTCAACTTAGAGTGGTTTCTTTGCCTATTGACTATGTTGTTCTGCTACGCTGAATTAAAGACATCTTGAAAGAGTGTTCTTGTACTAATGCTTCCAACTTCTCCTTTAGGGTCTCAGTAATTATTGTTTTGTAATTAGGCAGGATGGAGTTGTGCAGAACAGGTAGATGAACCTCAAACACATAAAATCCACTTTAAAATATATTTCAATAAACTTTAGAGAGGTTAGTACTCAATACTCATATTTTTAAGTCACAAAATGTAAATTTCTGTTCTTTTCCAACTCATTTGCTGAATAAAACGAATCAATTGAAATAAGCTTCAGAATAACTTCTGTAATAAGTGCAGATCAATCTGACTTGCTGATAACTTAGGGTCTGAATAGTCCAGGTGCTGCAATTTACATTTCAGATCAATGCCCTCAAGGCAAGGATAAAATATTAATATATAGCATGCTAGTGAATCCTAAAATCTTTATTCTTCAAAAATAGAAGGGAATCTTAACAGAGGGTACAAATATGCCTTTTTATACACTTGTATTGTTAAACGGTTTGCAGCATTTCTGGGTTTGTAGTAAATTCTCCAAGGACATGATCTTTCTGTAGCTGTGAAAGAATGGGTAGACAAGTCTTTAAATCTCATTACAGTTTGTTGTAGCCCTCAATAGATAATATGGCTTTTCATGAAGTGTTCCTCCGAGAAATCTCATTATAAAGTTCTCTCTTCAATAATCCAGCTACCCTACTGTTTGGCTGCTTGTGCTTTACTACAAAGTTTAGAAATAATGCTGAATTCTTCTGTGGTCTGTCAGGTTCTATTGAAACAGCAATTATATATACGTGTGTGTGTGTGTATGTATATATTTAAGCTAAGAATAGACAAAGTATGAAACATTTAGTTTACTTTTTCAAATAGCCTTTGAAAGCAGTCAGTTAGCTATTAAATTACTTAAATGAGGCAACATTACGCTATTCTACTTTGTCCTTCTGCAGTATCCCAGGTTTGTCAGGATGGTACAGCAAATATGATACAACCATACAGTTGCTGCTTGATTAAGAGATGGAGCCAAAGCCTGTTGCAGGAGTACATTTATCAGAGGAGATAGGTAATATTGGCCATAGCCTACCTTGCTAACTATGGACTGAGCAAAACTGTTTCTTGAGAGAAAGAGGGGATGTACTCATGTCATAAGCTAAAACAAGAGACTGCCACAACTAATCAAGAGGAGCCAGACGAGCCCTGCGCTGAAGCTGAAGCCCCAGCCACCATTATTCACTCTGCTCCACATTTAAAAAGTCGGGAACACAGAGAATTTAAGGTTGCATGAGAAGTATTGACATGAGTCCAGAGTGACTCTTCCCCAACTAAACACAGAATACAAAGTACTTGGAAGCCATGGCCTGTACTCAGGTTGAATCCAGAAAAGGCAACATGAATCTGGAATGTAAATTCACTGTGGACCATAATAGTTCAGGTGCAATGTAGACAGCTGAACATGCTTCAGACAGACTACTTCAATATCAGAGCTACCTTTGCATTGTTCTCCATGTAATTATATGCACCTAGTGAGATGGAAAAGAGATCAGAAAAAAAAGACCACTTGTTTTGTATCATTTTGCTAAAACATTTTTTGATTTAAAATGGCTTCACAAATTGTAATGGAAATACTCAAAAAAATGTGCTAAACATCATTACAGTCACACCTTGCATGTTGCAGTGAAAGTATATAGACAAAACTCATCAAAAAATGTTAGTTCTTTTTCTAAAGCTGATTACTTCAGATGCATAGTTGATTACTATTTCAATAAACTAAATGGGACAATTAGAGAACAGTATTGCTGGACACAGATAAAAAGAGAAGCTGAACAAATAGCAAATCAAAATGATCCCTTGAAGTGCAATATCCTCATACATTTGCTGGTCTAATAATATAAGCATCATTGAAATTCATGCCAAAAAATTTTAGATGGCTTATGCACTACAAAGAAAAATGAAAACAAACAGAATAAATTGCAAACTCTTAAGAAGGATAAAAAGCTGCTATCAGGTAAATGAAACAAGTTGATACACCATTAAATGTACCTTACAAACTCATTTATGTCATAATACAAAAATAGCTGGCTGTATTCCAGGACCTAGGGAAGCAGACAAGTTGCCATAAGGTGATTTTTTTTCCATAAACAATACATACTGTCACCTCTCTGAATTGTAACCCATCAGCACCTTTTTTCAGATCTGTCATTGTGATCTTTAAGCATTTGCTTGGTTTGGTCACAGCTCAATGTAAAAATGAGTTACCTCATTTGGCAGGCCTTTGGTGAAGAACGTCTGTATTATGGGGGAAAGAGTTAACTGCATTCTGCTAGGTCAGATGGCAGAGGATTCTTTGATGGCTACACCCACTTGAACAATTCTGCACATAATCTCATTTATAATCATTGCAGAATATACAAATTAAGCCTGGCAACCTTACTCAAATCCAAAGACATACTCTGAGGACTAATTTTTAATACTAAATGTATTAGAACTTTTAACGATCTGATCTCCTGAATCTTTTAGTGTGATGGGTATTCGGGAGTATTGTGAATAAGATAAGATGTAAAGAGCCTATCACAGCCCGAAGAGGTTAATATAAACCAATTATTTCTTTAGCTGCAACTAAGGGACCAATTAGCAGTAGCTGACACAGAATGCTGCAGCCCAGTTAAAAAAGAAACAGCAGCCAGAGGGGTCAATGTCTATTTTGCAAAAGGGCCTCAGATAATATATAGAGGGTTTTTTTTTTTAAAAAAAGTATGCTAGAGAACACAAAAGTAAGTGGTACCTATTAGAAGACAAAGGTAGGTGCAACCCAGGGAAGAAGAAAGTGCAGACCCTTGTATGCTACAGACTCCTTTGTCTCTTACCTACAGTGGAGGAAAAACTGGCCTTTAAATGTAAAGGAGAAGACATGTTAACCTTGGAAGGGCTGAAGTATGGGAATCAGGCCCAGCAGACATTGGACTTTGTTTGTACTTTCTATTACTGCTTTGATTTCCCTGTTTCTCTGCCTGGAATAACTCTAACACATCTCTTCAAAAGAAAGTGAAAATGGATCATGTTCTTGCAGCTTTGAAATGCCGCCTCTGTAATCTTCTATCACACTGACCAGCTGAGCTGAATGATTTAAAACTTTCATAAGGTTAAGACTGCACAAATAAATGATGAACAAGAGCAAAGTCCTCTCCGCAAATGATGAAGTCTGTAAATGTGCTTATATTCTATTCCACATTGTTACTTGTCTTCAATGCAGATACGTCGGTACAGTATTTCAACCACATTTCAAAATGTATAATGGAAGGCTTTTTTTCTGACACATCTTTAGAGTTAGGAGTATTCCTTCTCTTCCCACGTTGTATAAAGAAACTGTTAAGAGGCTAATTTTCTACTTTTCTCCATGGGGAAAAAAAAAATTCCAGCCTTGAATTCCTGAATTGGTCTGCTCATATAATCTTTTCATATATTTATTTCTTGGGATCTCTTTAAAATCAGGACAGCAAATCTGAAGTGAAGAAACCCACAATGATCCCTTTTCCTGTTGCTAGGTTATTTCAAGAACTAAAGTTGTCTGATTTAAAGGCAATTAGAAGTCCACCTAAAGACTGCATGGGTCTTTTCAGGGAAGATGTGTCTCTTTAATTTTCTCCCTTACTTTGGCATTTCTGTCAAGACAGTCCAAAAAGTGCTAAATATTATAAGAATAGCTATGTTTTTAGTTCTAGATCTCACACATAATATAAAATTATCAAGTTTTGTAATATAAGAATAAAATCTGGGGAAGCAAAACTAGCTACTCTATTCCAGATGGTTGATCTCAAGGTGTTATGTTTCTAATAAAAATTTATCAACAGCCAATGTCAGGAGTATCCTTAATATTAATTCTTAAAATCGCAAAGTTTTTCAAAACCAAAAATTACTAATTAACTGTTAGAGGGTTTTTTTTTTTACTAGTTTCTTCCTCTCTTATTTTTCTTTCTGTTCCTGATCTGCTAGCTTGTGCACTGAATTGCAGAATAGATATGAAAACACAACTATCAAAAGAAAAGTAAGGATTGACTATGACACTGGAATATGATTGGTTACTCTTCATTTTTATCACCTAATCATATTCATTTACATCAACATTTCTTTGCCAACCAAACTGATAAAATAATGGGTATCATAACATAAACTGATATTTTGTGGTTTTGTGTAATGGAAATGATTGCGTGTATATGTTGAGATAGTGAGTGTGGGAAAAAATACAGGTATCTAAGTCTTTACGGTGATACATAAAATTACCTTTACTATGTGGCAAAAACAACAAAATGGCCACAAAAAAATCTAATGATGACTTGCTTTCAAGTACACCAAATTCACTACTCGTCCATTACTTCAAACATAGTCAAGACCCTAATGTATAAATTCTGCTCTTCCTGAGCTGCTAAAACAAAATGATTTCACTGTTGATTATGCAGCTATCCATCGTTGTCAATTTAAAACTTTGTTTAACAAGACAAAGCTAACCTTTTTTCATTCATCTGGATGAAAATGTTTACTTTTCCCCCTGCAGTTTAATGTGGACATAAAGCATTTTCATTATTATTATTTTAATGTAGTTTCACTTAAAGAAATATCCCAGAGGTAGGTGATATCATGTGTACATCTACCTGATTTGCTTATCATTCACTACCAATATTAATTACTTCTGTAAAGTTGTGGGCCAAGGCCGTGCAAGTTGAGTGTGTGCATTGCATTCTTACTTCTCTGTCTCGCTATCTGCCTTTTATGCCTGTTAAAATATTGGCTCAATTTACATTCCTTGATAATAATGTATGCTTAAAATGACTGAAGATAGATCTTGACATTGGAGCCACCCTATTAAGCATTTTAATTCTAACTGTGAAGACACATAATTCATAATACAGTAGTACAGTAGTTTCACCCATTTGGTATTCTGCAATTATTAGCATTGTATTTAAAGACATTAATCATATAGAAGACTTCTTTACCATGTAGTGAGTCATATATTGTCAATTTTCTGAAAATAAAAGGAAGTTATGTCTCACACTGTCAAAAACAGGAAGGTTCTTTTTTTTCTGTAATAAATTTCCTCAGGAGAAATCTTGTTAAGATACTCATCTTAATTACACCAGCATTTTAGTAATGCTGTAAGGGTAAGATAATGATGAGGGCATGAGTCATGCTGAAAAGACCTACAGCCTAAATTGAAATTATTAGTTTTAACTTACTTACAGCATATTTCCCTTACTTTTAGGCTACAAAGGGTATCTGTGTAGATAATATAATGCCTAAGGATGAGTGAATTTGCCAGGATGTATTTTAATGTAGAAAATAAGTTTGCTGGGATATACAACCAATATAGATTCATCCAAACTGTAGCCATGTTACTTCAAATGTTTCAATAAATGGAATTCAGTTTGGAAAGACGACTTGTGAATCTGGAGATGAAAAATTTAACTGTCAAGCTAAAGAATCTCATATTTTTCACATCTGTGATGAGTAACCTCATTGAAAAAAGCAGACAGAAAATCAACTCCAGAATACAAATGATTGGATATGAAGGGTAACATTCAATTTAATGTTGTTACCTGAATGCAAGTGTCCATACTTGGATGGTTAAAGTTCTGCTAGGTTAGTCCTAAGGAACGTAATCAGTTCAGTTAGAAGAGTCTAAAGAAATATTTAGCTTACGGGCTGTTAGCACCTGTTGTCATAAGTCAGATGTCGTAAGTTATGAAAGATACGTGCATACAACTCTCAGATAAGACATAAAACGTACAGGAAATTGATGTCCTTCTGAAGTGTTAGATGCCCTCCAGAGTACTTCATGTGGCATAAGATGCTTACATACAGACAAGTGAGTCAAGACAATAGTGGCTGTCCCCATCCTTTAGCTCAAATGTCCTCAATTTAATTGGTGTACATCAAAATTTTTTATAACATTTCAGATATGTTTTCTTAAAAATCATAAGTAAAGAATACATATTACATAATATTCTATGATAATCTCAATTGTGTTTGAAATGGTGTTGGTTTAGTCCTTGCAAGGAGCTAAAAGGTCACCCAGCTGCTCACACACTCCTCCTCAATGGGACAGGGGAAGAAAACAGGATGAGGAAGCTCATGAGGTGCAATAGAGGGGAAAATTGCATTTGTTTCTCATGACCCAAATATATTTAATTAGCTATATAGTAATTTTATCCAAGCTGAGTCTGTTTTGCCTGTGACAGTAACTGATAAGGAAACATTAAAGCAGCACTCTTCCTTCCCCCTTTCCCAGGCTCAACTTCACTCCTTCACTCCCAACTCCTCTACCTGCTGCCCTGAGCAGCACAGGGGAGAAGTGTGATGAAGAATTAAGGTCAATATATTATGATTCCTCTCCATCACTGCCCTCACACTTTCCCCTGCTTTCCCATTGGGTGCAGTCATGTTCAGAAAAACTTTACTTCACCATGAGGTCTCCAAAGGCTGCAGTTCCTTCTGGGAATATTAATCTGCTCTGGTGTGGGCCCTCCATAACCTGCAGTGAATACCTGCTCCACCGAGCACCATGAAGCACCTCCTCCTCCTCTGGCCTTGATATTCCCTATGCTGTTTCCCACTATTTGTTTCCATCCTGTTCTGTTTGTCAAACAATTCTTTTCCTTTCTTAAATAAGTTTTCACAGGCATGCAACCAGCTTTGCTGATAGTTTCAGCTGTGTCCTGTTGTGGGTACATTGCAAAGTCAGCTGGAGCCAGGTAGAACCAGCTGTGTCCATCATGAGGTAGCCCCTAGCCTCTTCCCACAGAGACCACCTGTGCAGCCAGCCCTGCCAATGCCAAAATCTTGAGACCTAAATACAACATAGAAGCCAAATGAAACAGGAAAAAAAATCCAACCCACAAATGTATCATTTGCATCCAAATAGTTCCTCCAGATTTTGTATTCATCAGGGAATCTGTCCAAAACATATAATGAGAACAAAATTTAAACAGCTAGGCAATCATCCCCATATTGCTCACAAGTCTTCCTTTCACGTTCTCAGAAATGATGATGAGACAAGCTCAGATCTTCCTTAGATGATAACATAGGAGATCTTTTCAAGTAACACTATATAGCTGATCCTATTGTAAAAAGCTCAGAAATTAATTCTTACCTTTGCACATGACCAGATCTGGTTTTCCCATCATCTCCTGCATATCACAGCTCATGTCCTTTATTATATATTAGAATGAAAGTGGAATCATTACAAGGAAACTTTCATTTCTTACAGTCAGAATTATTAAAATGTGTACTTGTTTCCAATGTAGAAGTGAGGTTCAAACACATGGGTAGGTGCTTGATCTTATTTACTTGTAGATCCTTTCAGCTGAAGTGACCCAGCAGATAGCATTGGTAAGAACATGTCAGGTTCCATTTGTAATTATGAAAAGAATTAAGAGTTTCTAGAGGCAGATTTACCCCTTCCTCAAACAAGAATTTTAAAGAGATTGAATGAACTGCATTCTGGAAATGACCAAGCTAGATTCAGCTGTCTAAAAAAATCATCTAGCGCTGCTTGGAATAACCTAATGTATCCTGTCTAGCCTCCAGCTGGTGTTCTGCAAAAGCATGAGATCCCATGGGCTCCTTTCATATTTTCCACACCTGTGTGGATGTCTTACATGCAGTATGATGACTCAAAAAAATGCACTGACTGCCCCCAGCCTGTGGTCAATGACTACAAATCACTCCTCACTAAAAGATGATTAGGCTCCCATAACTCTTATCAACTTGGTATTTCTTGTCTGTAGTCACAGTGTAGGCAACCAGCACTCATTATATGCCAACATCTTACTTTAAGCTTTATAATCTACAGATGAATCTCGCTCCTAAAACTGTCGAGAGGAATTCCCTTCTAAGATTGCATGTATACTAAAAAATTAAGTAACAGGGATATAATTACCTGCGCTGTTACGTTTTTAGAACTGTATGCAAGGTTAAAGCTCCAAAACTGTTTCTAGCCATGAATTAATAGCTGCTGTAGGACAGATACAATCCCTAGTAAGCAGTTAGGGTGTAATCACCCTGTCTTGAGGTCTAAAATAGTTTTTCAGTATGGATGTAGCCAGACTGTGCTAGCTGGCATAAAAGACAGGGAACAAAATCTGACACCGTTTCTACCTTGAAAGATGTAGCCAGAAGATGCTACAATTAGTGAAATGCAGATCTCCCTAGTGAAAATCAATTTACAGCTAGCTAGATATTTAATGAAAGAAAACATGAAAGCATATCTTTCTGCAGAATGCACACTCTCCTATAACCACACAGAGGAGAGTGCTAATAGCATTCACCCATGAATATACAGAAATCATGCTTCAGTTACCCAAAATTCACATGTGTGCCCTTTCCTATGTGATACATATAAAATAAACCTGTCACAGTTGCATCAGTGGACCATAGTCCATCTTATTCTACCCATCATCTTCTCATCATCCCCTCACATTAGGGAACACATTTACTACAGCTTCTCTTCAGGAAAAAATAACAAAGGCAATTCAGTCAGACTCCTTGGTATGAATAGATATGTTGACTCTCTTTCCTGACTTCTCCAGGCAGCAAAACACTAGCACCATATTGATGTCACATAATCCACTGAGTCTTCCAAGGACTCTGGGTTGGCTTTTTTTTCAGAGTTCTGTTCTACGTGTCTGTACAAAGGAAAAAAAAAAAAGTAGCCAATATTTTTTGTGTGCTGAGAGTGTAATAAATTATGTAAACATACAGCTATTCAACAGAAAACATATGCTATGCTTTCTCTTAATAAAAATTGGCAAACACTTTTTAATACCCTTTATATGCAACATTTTTCTCTCTTAAAATGTCTCATATTTTGTAACTGCTGCTTTAGAAAACTCTGGAGATATGATGATGAAATATTGATTGTCCTTTTCTTGACTTTTCCCACTCCCCAGACCCTTTTCACCACCTGCATTACTTCTGATTTATATATTTTTATTATTTTGACAAATTAAGAACACTTCATACTGTGAAATAACTAGTAACAAGGGAGAATTTCATACACTTATACATAAGGAAGAAAAACAAACAAGCATGAAGCACGTATCTTTCCATTATTGCCAGATGAGCTAACTTTTGAAGCCCCATAATCTAGCTTTGCCTTTGAATTTATGGGCTGAATAACACTTAGTCCTTGATTCTGCAGACACTTGAGGGAATGCCCAACTTCAAGCTTATGAGAAATTTATGGCAGTCATATGTTAATAATTCAGAATAGGATTAAGTGTTTATAGGATCTTTGACTGTTAAACTGACCTAAAAGCAATATTTTTGTAATTTATTTCAGTCATCCTAAATTTGATTTTAGAGTGGCTTTTTTTCAGCTTACTCCATGCCTTTTCTAACCTTGTCAAAATTATGATTCATAAATTTAACTAGAGGTGATGTATTCTGGATTACTGAAATCCATGGAAATTAAAATCTCAGATTAAAGCTGTGAAGCTTTCCCTACAGATGAGACCTTACAGATAAATATGTAAGAGCAGACAGACTTTCAAAAACCTAAAGGATGGGTAATTGTACCAACTGATACTATAAATTGTGTCTGGAAAACTGTCACTGCAAAATTATAAGTGTGTGGCTCATGAAGTCTGGTAGCAAAATTTCCTCTAATAAATCTGCACCTAAAATTTTGTGTTGCTGACTAGGAAACTGATGCAAGCTGCAGGTATCCTGATTCGACTTCAGCGTTTAACTTAAGGCATCTTAAGAGCAACTCCATCTACCAGTTCCATGGGGAATCCTTCTTACTAATGTCCTTCAGTGCAAGGTTGATCAATCCCACATGGTAAAATAAAAATAATATTCTATTATTATGATCAAATAGAAGAAAAGCAATACATTCATTAAAAATGTAACTTAGAGTATTTGAAAAAAGGAACTAATTCTCAAAAATGAAGTAGAAAGCCAATATATAACAATATCTAACAAGAACTGGCACCTTTTTAATATCATGGGCAGTGAGAAATTATGAATATTTCACAGTTCATCTTTCTACTTACTCTAAGTTTAAAAAATATATATCCATAAGAAGGATATGGATATTTTTCAGCTGTCCCCTTTAACACAAAGGATTTTCCCATTTTATGATTCCCCTTAATCATAAGTAAGAGGCAAACTAACAGGTTGGTGACCCTTAACATTTTCATTCATTTAGTAAGTGAAAATTAAAAAAAAATGCAGTGAACCTGAAAATGGTCTTTTAAATTGTAATGGCAACACAGTAATATGTACCACTGCTAATGCAGAATAATGGAAACTTGTAAAGCTGAGTCCTAATCCTTAATACATGCTGTAAATTGTTTCCTTTTCATATCTACCCACAATGACATTTCTGCAGTGCAGCTTAAATAACACAGGATATACACGACAGGACTAGCAATTACATCAGACTAACCAGTAGCACTAGAAACAAGGTCACTTATAATATAATAAGTATCACACACTGCTAATTCTTGACAATATACCACTGGAAATTAATTAATGCATTATTGTCTTACATGTTTGTCTATATTGCTGATGTAAGCATATAAAAGATTTCCCGATTCTTGCTAAGTGATACCTTTAAAATTGAACTGAAGATTCTTAGTGAGCTGACTTCTATCTCACTGTTGTCACCAGCTCAGCCAGCTGCTTTCAGTGGTCTTACTGATGAGAGGTCACAGGCACCCAATCTCTTCCACTTCTGCAACTGCTGTTTGAACTAAATTAAACCCAAATCCTGGCTAACTGCTGCTGTTACATTTTGTTTTAAATTGACCTAAAGTCTTCTGAGCATTATGGAAATTATAGCTATGGAGATAAAAAGCGTGTCTTCTTGGATTTTTGCCTTACAGGTGATGCTACCGAATAGCTTTGAGATTTAATAAAGATTTGCGGGTACTTACTTATGTTGAGTTACATTATGCTATTGTTCTTATAAAAGATATCTTCATTTCTAGTATTTTACTTACTCTAGTTTTAAATGTCACAACAGCTGAATGGAGTGCTGATGCTGCTCATTTGCATAAGCTAAGAAACATAGACCTATTAAATGTTTCAATCCCTGTTCACTGCCTATTTACAGCTACACCCAATGAGTCAATGTTTAGGTTTATCATGGAATCACAGAATGGTTTTGGTTGGAAGGGACCTTAAAGGTCATCTAATTCCAACCCTTCTGCCATGGGCAGAGACCTTTCATTACATTAGGTTGCTCAAAGCTTCACCCAATCTGTCCTTGAATAGTTCCAGGGATGGGGCATCCGTGATTTCTCTGGACAACCTGTTCCAGTGCCTCACTACCCTCAATGAAAAATGTATTTTTCATACCTAATCTAAATCAACCCTTTTTCACCTTGAAACTGTAACCCTTGCCCTATCACTGCACTCCCTGATCGAGAGTCCCTCACCACCCTTCCTGCAGGCCCTCTTTAAGTACCACCATTTCCCTCAAAGAAAGAAACCTTAAAAACAGCAGGTAAAGTAGGTTGCTTTAGTAGATTGTTTTTACAGGTAGTGTAGAGAAGGTAAGAGTAAATTTGTCATCTTTTAACCATCACTATTCTTCATCACTGGCTCATGAGACTTTACATGCATTCATGACGCCCATACCTCCATAGCGTGCTCTGTGGAATAAACGATACACCCCTGCTGTGATGATACAGAAACCTTTTTTGACTGGCTGTAGAGTAGTCCTCTCATTTTTCTTTGAAATTTAAAAAAATATATACTTAAAAATTTCTTGGGACAAGAGAGAAGGCTTCTGTGAAGATCATGAAAATAGAAAGACAGATAGATAGATAGATAGATAGACAGACAGACAGATAGATTATCAGACAGTCATCTAAATAATTAAATCAGGTTTGATTTATGTCTTGGTTCAAACATGCAGGTAGGAATCTGCATTCAACAGAGGTATTAGTTTCCCGTTAAGGTGGCACCTTCTTGGAGATTGTGGCCTATGGTCACAGAGGTAAGTACTGAAGTTTTTAACTTAAAATTTCACAGACAATCAGGCTGGTTGTAGTATAATGTGTGACAGTTGTAGAATAATTGCACAGACTTGACTTTATGCAAAGGCCACTGTGATTCTCAGAGCATGAAGCCTTTCCCTCTGAGATCCTGGTAATTCCCTGGTGCGTATTCCCCAGACATCTTGATATGAATTCAGGTCTTGATTAAAACATGCTTGTCATCCTTCATTTTCTCTATACATCTATCTGACACAGGTAGTAACTTTTGAAACAGTGCAGACTAACAATCTGAATCACAGAGGATGGAAAAATAAGATCTATCTTTTATCATAATGATACATACTTTGTATACAGTAGAATTAGAGGAATTAGTATAACAATTCAGCTATCTCATGTACACTGTTGAAAAATATCGTGTTCCATTTAAGATACTAGGAATTCAAGTGTCCAATGCTGCCCAATTTCCTAAAAGTTGGCATGTGCTACAGTTGCAGATGCCTTACTGCATTTTTCGTATCCACTAAATGGGTCTTTCTTAGGTCTTTTTCCACTGCAACTAGAACAATTGGAATGTGTCAGATGATAGTCTTGGGTGTCCCTGATGACACTACATACCTGTGTTTAGGCAAACAAATTAATCCGTAGAAGTCAAGAGGTATGTGACTAGAAAAGTCTGCTCCTCCATCAGTTGCACAAGGAAGAACAATTTATATGGTTTTCACATATTTTTCTCTTTGCAAAACAAGAATACCTACCAATTAGAGTACAAACACAAGAACCAAAAATGTCCTATTCAAGAAATTATACTCTAAGGAAATACATACTAGCTGGTGAGTGTTAGAGCAACACTAAGACAGGACTAACCAGAATGAGAGGTAATGATCTAATTGCATTAGGAGTTGCATAGCTGTGAAGCATTTTTTAAAAAATACGTGGAAAAGAAAAAGATCAGTTAAGAGGCTTAATGAGTCTAGGAACATAAGAAATAACCTTTTACGAACAGAATAAAACTGACTATCACTATAATTTAAAACTTAGATTATAGTTTTATGTGTTGATGGTGGAAATCCACATGATGTCTTAAAGCACCATGCAAGGAGAACTATTTACTGTTAAAAAAAGTACTAAAAGCCACCTTGATCTGTATTTCAGCTCTCCTTCCCCAGATTCTACATGAAATTATTTTACTTAGGACCATCATTTTACAGTTCCTTTTTCTTGGTGGCAAAATGAGACAACAAGGCACCATTTTTAGAGATGCATATCTCAAAAAATATTTAGCAGATATTGACTTCTAATTTGTCCTATAAAATCTCATTTAAGAACTTCTAAATGAAATATAGCTTAACAATCACAATTGTGTTTTTCGGGGGGAAGGGAGGAGAAAAAAACAAAGGTTTATTATACACACAGAAACCCCTAAACACAGAAAATTGAATTAGTCTTTAGTAATATTTTTTCCTAAAACATAAAAATGTACATATCAAACTATATATAAAGCATCGGCACACACATACAGAGTTGCTTTCATATTCAGTGGTTAGGATTTACAGTCTTACATCATGCATGAATATTTAAAAGATTGTACTCTTGCTAAGTATGTGTTGGGTTTTTTAATAGCTGACTTATTAAGAAGTTATCTCATCTATACCATGCAGAGAAGTTAAGAATACATTCATTTTGAGTCTGAGCTGGAAGGACAGGAGTGAAAATCTTTTAAAAATTGAAAACATTTTAAATTCAACCATCATGTCTTCTGGGATTTTCTTCTTGCAATTTCTCATTATTTTGATACAATGTATTATGACACAAACTCCCTTGTAGATATAGATTTTCTACAGAAATCTGTTTCTTAAATGTTTAAAAAAAAAAGGCTAAACTCTGAGTTACATTAACTCATTCATCTTTTACATTATAATGACTTTTTCTTTTGTTCTGGGTTTGTCTATGGCCTGTGCATACAGGAGCAGCCTTGGCATCTAAATAATAGTTTCCATTACATTCTGAATCATTTGTTTTCTTTACTGTTCTTGGGTGTCTCTGGCTCTTTATTGTTAATGAGATCAAACTGGATTTCCACTGAGACTGTGACAGTAGTGCCATCAGCTTTTAATCTGTCAAGTCCCCATGAAACCTCCTTCAAGTGCTTTTGTTACTTGGTATGTCTTTTGTAGTGTCCTATTTTATATCAAATGTTTTGATCAAATCCCATCTCATGCTCTATCCAGCTGTAGCATGCATGCAGTCATTGTATAAAATATGAAGGACCACATTCTATGCAGCTGGCGCACACCTTAGGTTTGACCCTGCATCTGACAGCTAAAGAAAGTGCCATTCAGAAACTGAAATAGAAATCAGTCTTAGTCCAATAGACAAGAAAGTTGTCACTGCTGTGAATTTTACTCCTTCTTTAGCAAGCTTGAAATGTTGTGACAAACGATAAGCATGTTTAGAATGACTGAAAAAACACCTTTACATAAAAATATATTTCTTTACTGAGGATGTTTTCTTAACATGACTGTCTTTAACAGTTCCCCTGTGAACTCGCTTCAAGACTTGCCCATCCGTTTGTGCCTGAGCAAGGCTGCAAACACTCAGGCTATATACACACTGATATAAAGACAACCTCTGAAAACAAAGGAAAAATTCTATAAGGATCTGAATAGAAATGTAAGGCCTTTAAGACCTTAAGTGAAAAAAACCTGAATTATTTTGAGCACTATTCTGGGCCTTCTTATAAGACATATATATTTAAAAAACTCTACTTTTATGTAAAACCAGTAAAAAAATTAGTTGAGAAATTGACTCATAATTCACTAGACTTATGTAGCATCTTTGATTCCAGTCACACTTTTTCTTCTTTACTGCTCCGCTAACGAGTGTCGTGCAAAGCCAAAGCACTGAAGTATTTTCCTGTCTCTTAAGTGATGAAGAACATCTACTGCTCCTTGGATAACTCAATATTTCCTCTAAAGGAGAAGATATCTAGATTAAAAGTGACATAAGATTAGCAAAATAGTGTGAATTAGCCACAAAATCATTGTAAAGATAAAGTGAGAAAAATATTTTGAGAAAAATTCATATTGTCCTGGCCTGAGGGAGCAGACTTGGTTTGCAATTTAATGTGTATATAGATAGTCTCTAAGGGCACAATGGAGGACACAGGAGATTTAACCCGAGACAGTTGCCCCTTTTCAAATACCAAGCTGCATCATAGGCAGACTTAGGTGGAATGAAAATATCATCCAAGGAACGTAGACTGAAGAAGGTCCATTTTGTGTGTTCAAAATCTCTTAATAGATGCTCTTAAAAGGCTGGTTTCCTTACAGACAGGGTAGTAAAAGAAAGAACTCTCTGCAGGAGCCAAACAGTCTCCCATTCAGGCCAGACAGAAAAATATTTTTCAGCAAGTATACTTCAATGCTATTTCTGTAGCAAGACATGAAACTACCAAGCTGGCAAGCAAGACTAACTGTAGTCCAGTGACATACCAACAGATGCTGGCCTCACAGGCATTCCAAAAGTTGGAATTCACTGAAGGCATCAGACAAATGGAGGTCCTCCTTGCATAGTCAAGCATGTATAGTAAAAAGCATATGACTGCTGAGATGGGGCAGCTGGGAATGTTGTTAGAAGCAGACATCTGGGGGCTAAAAGGTCAACATGGCTAACAATGACAGAAGTGCCTGCAAACATAAAGTGTGAGATTCTTGGCACCTCTATCCATGACAAGAAAACTTTCCTGGTATACAAATTAAATTCAAGCTAAGTATCAAAAGTAAAATGTGAATATTGCCCTGATTGTTCATTATGGGCAGCAAACTAGATTGTATAATCACCCGATATCATTATGTGTGATAAGAGTGGGCTGTAGAACAACAAAGCCCTGGCCTGAGCTTACAACAGAATTGGAAGGAGCTCATTATCACTTGTTTCGAATCCAAAGATGAGAGGCATTATGAAATAAATCATCAGCACACACATGTCTGTGCTTGAACACCCTAGTTTCCTCTCAGAATTAACGCAAACACACTTTTGTTCAAATAAAAGGGAAGGAATCAGCATCAACATCATTAAATCATAAAGAATCTGATAAAATAAATGTGGTGTGAATTTTTGACATAATCCTTATTTTTATCAGGGTGGGTTTTTTTATTTTTTCAGTTTTGGAATAATCACCAGAAAGTGAAAAAGTTATAGATAATGACAGTTACTGAATTTTCCCATTTGATCTTTTATATTTTGAAAAGCTCTAGGTATTTAATTTTCAGGAAACACTTATGGCCCTTATTTCTTCTTTATATGCATATGTATAACTGTCAAATTCTTAATTTCACTGAACTTCTTAGCTCCTAAAGAAGCACACTTTTTCAAAATACACCTTCAAAATATATTTCTTTTGAAGATCAGAGCTTTCCATTTAGGGAAAAGAAAAGAGGCAAAAATTTTTTTATGACATTTCAGGTCAACACTGCAAAGGGATCTGAACAGGCTGGACCGCTGGGCTGAGTCCAGTGGCATGAGGTTTAACAAGGCCAGATGCCGGGTCCTGCACTTGGAGCACAACAACCCTGTGCAGTGGTACAGACTAGGAGAAGTCTGTCTAGAAAGCTGCCTGGAGGAGAGGAACCTGGGGGTGTTGGTTGACAACCGACTGACCATGAGCCAGCAGTGTGCCCAGGTGGCCAAGAAGGCCGATGGCATCTTGGCTTGTATCAGAAACGGCGTGACCACCAGGTCCAGGGAGGTTATTCTCCCTCTGTACTCGGCACTGGTGAGACTGCTCCTTGAATCCTGTGTTCAGTTCTGGGCCCCTCACCACAAGAAGGATGTTGAGGCTCTGGAGCGAATGCAGAGAAGAGCAATGAAGCTGGTGAAGGGGCTGGAGAACAAGTCTTATGAGGAGCGGCTGAGAGAGCTGGGGTTGTTTAGCCTGGAGAAGAGGAGGCTGAGGGGAGACCTCATTGCTCTCTACAACTATCTGAAAGGAGTTTGTAGAGAGGAGGGTGCTGGCCTCTTCTCCCAAGTGACAGGGGACAGGACAAGAGGGAATGGCCTCAAGCTCCGCCAGGGGAGATTTAGGCTGGACATTAGGAAAAAATTCTTCACAGACAGGGTCATTGGGCAATGGAGCAGGCTGCCCAGGGAGGTGGTTGATTCACCTTCCCTGGAGGTGTTTAAGGCACGGGTGGACGAGGTGCTAAGGGGCATGGTTTAGTGTTTGATAGGAATGGTTGGACTCTATGATCTGGTGGGTCTCTTCCAACCTGGTTATTCTATGATTCTATGATTCTATGATTTTAAGCTAAGAAATCTGCCTTCTAATATCTAATAACTAATTTACATGATTCATTATACCTTAATGTCAAATTACAGACAAACAAGCTACATCATTTTCTGGGACAAACCTCAAGTTCTTCTCATGAAGCTGCTACATCTTCTATAAATAACTGTTAATTTGGAACACATCTGGGACATCTACCTAAGGAAAGATAGAGGAAAGCCACCTTCATGTGTCTCATTCACAAGATATTTAATTCCAAACACTGCTGTACAATTGACTGCTCTGGTTTTAAGAGTTGTCAACAGCTGACAATGAGCCAGCAACTCACCTTGGAAGCAAAGGCCAACAGTATCCTGGGCTGCATGAAAGAAAACATCAGCAGCAGGTCAAGGGAAGTGATCCTTTCTGCTCAGCACTGGTTGATGCTATACATGGAGCTCTGGGTCAGGTTCTGGGCTCTAGTACAGGAGAGATGTGGAGATGCTGAAGAGAGTCAAATGAAGGCCCACAAGATGATTAAGGGTCTGGAGCATTTCTTCTTTGAGAAAAGACTGAGAGAGCTGGGACTGTTTAAGCTGGAGAAGATAAGACTGTGAGGACTAAGCTAATGCATATCAATACCTGAATGGAGCACAAAAAGAAGACAGAGCCAGACTCTTCTGAATGTCACCCAGAGAAAGGACAAGAGGCAACAAGCACAAGCAGAAATACAGGAAATTCCATTTATACACAAGGAAAAAAGTCCACCTTTTACAGTGAGGAAGGTCAAACACTATAACAAGTTGCCCAAAGGAGTTCTTGAGTCTCTATCCTTGGAGAGATTAAAAGTTTGAATTAACACAGCCTTGAGAAATCTGCTTTCTTTCAGATCATACTGAGAAAACTTACAAAACTTACTTACAAAAACTTACTGGTTTTGAAAACATCCATGGAAATGCTATGGCAAGAAAGCACTACATTCATTTTGGTCTGAAAATCTGATATCAATAATACAACTGCAGACCTCACCAATTTTCTAGTCCTGCTACCCCTCTCTTAAACAAGCACTTAGAGACAAGAGTAAAGCCAGCAGTTTGATGAGCATCTTCCTTTTTCTGCCAGTGAGGTTTACAATTCTCTTATATGGACTCTGAGATAATGGGATATTTCCATCAGGCCAAGTGATAAACAGCGGAGTGTAAAACCACACAATCTCTTCTGGACTTTGCAGACACTCACATTCAGTGTAGCTGGCAAGAATTGCTTCTTGCAGAGTAACACTGGTGAATGCCCCCTGAAAAGAGAAACTCTTGCCCATGAGACAAACCTGAGAGAAGCAAGCAGGCTAAGTTAATGCTATTCTATCCATACAGCTGAGTCCATTGTGCAAGGCAGCACTCCTGACCAGTTGAGCTGAAATCTGCACTTTTCTTCTCCAGGTTTCATAGAATCATAGAATCATAGAACAACTAGGTTGGAAGAGACCCACCGGATCATCGAGTCCAACCATTCCTATCAAACACTAAACCATGCCCCTTAGCACCCCATCCACCCGTGCCTTAAACACCTCCAGGGAAGGTGACTCAACCACCTCCCTGGGCAGCCTCTGCCAGTGCCCAATGACCCTTTCTGTGAAGAATTTTTTCCTAATGTCCAGCCTGAACCTCCCCTGGCGGAGCTTGAGGCCATTCCCTCTTGTCCTGTCCCCTGTCACTTGGGAGAAGAGGCCAGCATCCTCCTCTCTACAACCTCCTTTCAGGTAGTTGTAGAGAGCAATGAGGTCTCCCCTCAGCCTCCTCTTCTCCAGGCTAAACACCCCCAGCTCTCTCAGTCGCTCCTCATAAGGCCTGTTCTCCAGCCCCCTCACCAGCTTTGTTGCTCTTCTCTGGACTCGCTCCAGAGCCTCAACATCCTTCTTGTGGTGAGGGGCCCAGAACTGAACACAGGATTCAAGGAGCGGTCTCACCAGTGCCGAGTACAGAGGGAGAATAACCTCCCTGGACCTGGTGGTCACACTGTTTCTGATACAAGCCAAGATGCCATTGGCCTTCTTGGCCACCTGGGCACACTGCTGGCTCATGTTCAGTCGCTGTCAACCAACACCCCCAGGTCCCTCTCCTCCAGGCAGCTTTCTAGACAGACTTCTCCTAGTCTGTAGCACTGCATAGGGTTGTTGTGCCCCCAGTGCAGGACCCGGCATTTGGCCTTGTTAAACCTCAGCATTTGGCCTTGTTAAACCTCAAGGGTTAACCTTGCAGTGTCCACCAGTTCAAGCAGGAGGTGTAAGGGAAACAACACTCATATGAGAAAGAAAAAAAAAAGTTATGTTCCTTGAAAGATAATTATAAACCTAGACAATAAGCAAAAACCCACAGTATTTTATCACTGCTTATGCTCTCTTTCTTTAACTAAGTAAATGTTGAACTTCAGTGCAGTGTTGTCTGTTTCTTCCACAAATCTGAGTTTCCTGTCATCACAAACATTTTGTCAGAAGAATTGACTTACTGCCAAAGTACATATCTGCTCAGTGCCAGGAGTTAAGTTTGCATTTACTTAGTGTTATATAAAAGTGTCTTCCAAAATATCATTCTATAGATAGCATTTTACGAGGCAACTATTTTACTTAAACTTCCTTTTATGAGGTAGACGGAATAGAGCTGATGAGTAGAGTCATTTACCCAAAAATACATTTTGAGATCTGGATAGATTTTGTTTTTTAGAAATTCTTTAATTCTATCATTCTAGAAATACTAGGAGGATATATCAAAATAACATATGAGGAAATTAATTACACTAGGACAATATTTCAGCTAAAAAAAGTAATATGTCATATTGCCTTATATGCAAGCCATTTATGTAATAATGCTTTATAACTATAATTTTAAGGAATGCAGAAATTGTAATAACATCATTACATATCATTCATCCATGTACAGAGAAAAACAGTGAAATGCTGAAATGTAGTGCTGGCAAAAACTGTCAAGGGGCAACTTTTGGGAAACAAAACCAAATTATTCTAATGCTAGAATAATTTGTGTTTCTCATACTGTGTTATCTGTTGAAGAAACGGCAAGCCACAGTAGTTTGCTGTGTCATTTCACAGGATACAGAGTATATTCAATTCACCAGAGGAAAGTAGTAAACTACACTGACCTTTTTGGTAATCTGTGTCTACATACTGAAGCCATTCCATAGTTTATTCCTACGAGGTTTTATATTTATTATTATTATTATTACTTTATTTGCATACTTCTATTCTGGCTCCATAGATGAGTTGGCCCACAGCAGAGGTTGGTGTGGCTGTGACATAGACTTTTACAACAAAATGCCGTTTACACATAAGGGCTGAATGGATAGAGTTGTGTAAATAAGAATTTCAGGGCTCCTGCTGTTCACACCAGGTCATGATGATGTCTTTGTTGGAGCAAGCTGATCCTGTCCTGCTGCTCATAAAAAATTCTTTCAGCACAGTTTGGAGAATTTACTTGTATATAACCAAGTGCTATAGACGGTGTGCTTAGGAAGTGTTGAAGGATAGTGCTGCATATGGTTTGGCTGGTTTTGTCTCACCTCAGAACAACTCTGGTTATTTCACTCATGGCTGATTAATATATAATTTGTTAGCTACCTTTGGGGACTAGAAGAGTAACTCCTGACTTTAACACTTAAGACTCTCACTTTCTTGTTCTGTTAGTTTGTGATAAGACCTGAGCCCGTGTTCTTGCTCTATAATATATTTGAGGTAATTTGTACATGAAAGAGCTGCAAACTGTCCCATATTTGTTATGCAGTAAGAATGTGCAATGCAAATGTATCATGTATTGAATTATTTTTCAAAGATGCCGAACTGCCTATTCTTTGGATTTCTGATTTCCATATCAGTTTAGCCTAACTTTAAAGACAGAAAAAGTAGACCATAATCCTGGAAATCCTATCCATCTACTAATTATAAAATTGAATCTCAGATGATCTTCAAGTGTTTTTATCTTTGATTTAATGTCTTATTTAATACATCATTTCTTCAGAAAAAAAGAGAACATTCTCATTGTCTTTATTGATAACACCTATTAACATTTAATATGCACCATTCAGGTGCCCAAGGACATCACAAATCATATTTGCCACTGAGATGCAGTCATTCTGCCGTGACACTCCTCAGTAACCTATAGACATGCTGCATTGTGAAGGAATACCTCATTTAACTGAAAACATAGGGAAGTTTAATACAACTGAAAGTCAGGGCTGAGCACTACCTGTCCAAAACTGAGTGGCAAAGAAAGACCTCTGTTGAAAATAATCCCCCAGCCTAAGTCCTCTCATGTTTGACTCAGTTTGGCTCAAAGGAACAGTTTACAACATGAATTCATGGACAGCTCTATAGGTACAGTAAAGGGGACACTAAACTGAAGAATAAGGGCAGAACAAATGACAAAGGAAAGGAGGGAAGGAATTTTCCAATTGACTTTGTTGCTGAATATGGCAGTTTCTATGCTGACAGCCAAGGCTGCGCTCATTTTTGTCAGTGGTATATAAGCCTGGCTGTTCTCAATGTCTCATCCTACACTCAGCCTTGACACACACACCAGGCATGTTTATTCTCAGATTGTAGGAAGCTGTAATCTTATGCCACACTGAAACTTCATTAAGATGTCTTACATCCACATAGCTAAACTGTCTTAGTTACCTAAACAGGGTGATTACATCCATATTGTACATATGGAAGTTTTGTGGCCAATGGTAATTCCCCATGCCTGGGAGTTCTCCAGGGAGTGCCTGCTAACTTAAGGAAAATCCATACAAGAGAATGGGCTAATAATTTATCAGCCAGGATAATTATAAAACAATGTTTAAGCTTATGCTCTCACTGTTTATTTTAAAAGTGTAGATGTAGCTGCTTGGGTTTACTTCCCATCTCAAGGAGAAATTCTCCTATAGCCACAGAACTATACTAAGCCTCATCATGGCTCATTCTCCATTGAGTTCTAGACCAACACAGGACAGAGACAAAGGCCACCACAAAATTTCACTTCAGTGCTCTTCCTTCCTTTTCTCTCCATAACTAGCCCCAGTGGAGCACAGAACAGGTTACAAGAATCTAGGGCTGGATTCATTTTCTGATTTATGATCAATGGAGAAAAAGGGAGCTCTAGACCTCCTTGCATGGTGGGTGGGATCAGCACAGGAACCAGCTGTGGAAGGTGGATAATATTCACTGAGCAGGGAGAGCTTTTCACAAAAGAATGAGCTGAAGCAGAAGGTATGTGATTTTCCTCTACATTTCTCTGAAAAACTCTGTATACCTAAACAGCAATTTTTTTAATAAATTTTTTTTGCTAAGCTGGTTCTAAGAGTTTTACTCAGTAATCTGGATTTTCAGAAACCACCCTTTTAAACAATCCCTCATAATTTTGCATAATCTAATGCCTGGACCTCTAAAGCAAAGGTGAGTGTTCATCCAACTCACAGCACATTACTCCAACTTTTTCTTTACTCTGACTCAGTAGTCCAGTTAAGGTAGATTTAAGTTGAAAATTTAGCTACAAGTTCTTTTAGAAAAACATCTTTACTGAACACACATAAAAAAAAGAGGTTTCTCACCTTTTCATCAAGTTTTGCAGACTTGATCCCACTCAGAGGATGTTCATAAGAATGACAAATCACTTTTTTCACAGAAAAACAACTCCCATAATTTTCAGTTTCTTCGTTCTACAAATTAAGGTGCCAAAACTTCTTTAAAAATGTTTGCAATAATTTTTACTAGATATGAAAACAATGTTTCTCAATGAACTATTGCTAGGAAATTGAAGAACTGATTTTGTTGAAGCAAACAAAGAGGAAATCAACCTTATGTAGTAGTTCTGCAAGTAAATTTTTAGCCCCTATGGTTATGCTTTGTCAAAATTATAGGCCTTTGAAAAGAAGGTGTTATAATAGAAAATGTCAGTCAACCTTAATAATAGACTTAAGAATTCTGCCTACAAATGTAGAAGACTGTAAAAGAAAGAAAAGAGCAAAAGAAAGAAAAACAAGATTTAAAAATAATGTCAACTCAGAGATCTGAGAAACATTTTGAAATTCACAAAGTATTTGTTTAGCTTCAGGGCAAAATCCTTATATTAGAAAAAAAACCCTCTTTCATCTCTGTAACACTATGAACTAGATTTTTAGCAAAAGCTTAGACTAACAGAAATGGATGGCTCTCAAGGGGGTGTGAAATGTGCTTTTGGGCCTCTAATTTTTCAGAATGGGGGTTAAAAAGCAGAAGAGATCCACAATAACTTCAAGGTGTTTTACCTTGGTAACTATAACAACAGTCTTTCCCAGTTTTTATATCCTCCATACTGCATCATACAAATAATATCCAAGAAATTTTAACAATGCCTGGAGTGTGGTAAGCTATGGAAAATGGAACTTATATCCTTTCTAGAGAGGTAGAGTGACCCTTAAGCTGGGGCAAAAGATTATTGGATAATTTTGGAAATAATTATGTACTATTACCCTCCAAGTAATCTTTTCAGATGATAGTAGCCCTTGTGGTCTGAAATGCTTAATCTGGAATGGTATAAAATTTTTGTGAAAAAAATAACTTGTAAATATTTTTGTAGCTTGAACTTTTTCACTTCCTGTTAGCTGAAGATGTTCTTAAAGAACAACCTTATTCAGGAAACCAAAACTGAGATCAAGAGACTAAATAAGTATCCTCGGCTAAGAGACTTCCATTGTTACAATGCGTCACAAATAGATGGGAACTTTTTTGAGTAGTCTAGAAAGGTACAGTTATTCATAATCAGAAGTCTGAAGCCAGGGAAAAATTAGACAACTTGAGATGCCAAGTTAATAGTAATATCTAGTGAGTTGTGGATCAGAAACTGAAGGTTTCTATTGCCACTTTGTTTATTCATAAAATTAATAAAATACTGTAAAACTTCCTGCAGATGAAAGTTACACACTGTGTCATTCTGCCTGGATTTTAGAAGGACTTAGAACAATGCAAATACCTGTGCATGCTAAATGCATCTAAATGTGTAATCTGTTTCACTGATTTTCACTGATTTCCCCCAAAAGTCTGAGCTTTACTGTAATAAAACAGATTTAGATCAGCCATTTCAGGGGTAATGATACCAGTGCAAGGAATAGAGTGCCACTGCAGTACATGGCAACTTTGTAATTTGGTTTGGATTTATTTTCTTTTTTTTCCTTTTTTTTTTTAAGTAGGTTATACAAAATTTTGATAGGAAAGGCAGAAAGGCTTAGTTGTTTTGGTTTTGATATTTTCTGACTAAATCTCTTGGACAGAGCGATTCCTGTTGCTGATGGAAGAGGCTCATGGTAAAATGTGAATGGTAAGCTGGAATATCTGTCTGATTGTGCTGGCAAAGTATAGTGCCGGGTCACGCTATAGAAGAAGAAGAGGAGTAACGATGATATAAACCACTAAAGTGGGAGAAATTGAAGAATACCCATTCTCTGTAGGAAGAGAAAGCAGCTATTGAAAGAATAGGTGTCTAAAAATTGCAACAATATCATTTAATACAAACTAACAAGTGGAATAAAAAGAAATGTCTTGATACCACACAGTGTTATATATTTAAAACATCCAGATTGTAGTTATAAATTCCTTAAGCATTAGTTTTCTTCTGTAGCTCTGAGTTTGCAGCTTGCTTAGAATCATAGAATCGTAGAATGGTTTGGGTCACAAGAGATCTGTCATTTTTCAAGATCATCTATTTCCAATGCCTCTGCCATGGGCAAAGTCATCTTTCAATAGATAAGCTCACTGAAAGCCCCGTTTAACCTGACCTTGAACACTTCAGGGATGGGACATCCATAACTTCTCTGGACAACCTGTTTTAGTGTCTCACCACTCCCAACAGAAAAAAACATCTACCTCACATCCAATCTATATCTATCCTCTTTCAGTTTAAAAACGTTGCCCTTTGACTTTTCACTCTTGTCTCTCCCCATCTTTCTTATAAGCCCCTTCTATGCACTGAAAGGCTGCAATAACATCTCCCTGCAGCCTTGCCTTCTCTTGCCTTCTCTTGCCTTCTCTTGCCTTCTCTTGCCTTCTCTTGCCTTCTCTTGCCTTCTCTTGCCTTCTCTTGCCTTCTCTTGCCTTCTCTTGCCTTCTCTTGCCTTCTCTTGCCTTCTCTTGCCTTCTCTTCTCTTCTCTTCTCTTCTCTTCTCTTCTCTTCTCTTCTCTTCTCTTCTCTTCTCTTCTCTTCTCTTCTCTTCTCTTCTCTTCTCTTCTCTTCTCTTCTCTTCTCTTCTCTTCTCTTCTCTTCTCTTCTCTTCATTGCCCTCCTATGGGCTTGCTCAAACAGGTCCATGTCCAGATGTAAAATTACATCATTTCATTCTGACACATACAAAAAAATTGTTCTGAGATTTCTAAAGCCCTAAGCAGGTATGAAATGTCATCCAATTAATCTAATGAAACTGAGAAACTGTACAGTCAATTTTCTGGTGTAAACATCAGTGCAGATTTTCTTAGCAGAAATCATGTCTGACTGCTCAAGGACAGCAAACACAGCACATCTTATCTCCTCTCCAACTTATGAATTTACGAGATTATGAACATGGAAGGTGAGAAGAGAAATGAAAGAAGGCATATTTTAATATGCAACATGTTCCTCCCTGTGAAGTAGCTGAATACTGAGAGTGATTATATGAAAAAAGGAGAAAAAGCCAGCCCAAACCAGAACACATTCAAGATGTACTGAAGTAATCATAACAGCAGTGTTGGTTTGTAATGGCATTTTGGCAGTCATTTATCACTCAAAATATATTCACACACCTCCACTGCACCATTACACCTCAGTTCATTTGCTGCAATGGGTTTATAATCACTGAGGGGGTACCAAGGTGGGGAGAAGAAAACCTAAAGGCAAGTGACAAACTGAAAAAGCTTCCTTTGTTCTTTAGTAGTACACAGTGAAAAGAGAAGAGGAAAAAAGAAAAAATAGAGAGAGAATGAGGAACGAGAAATGAGGAAAGTAATAATCTTCTTATAATCATTTTATCAGAGCAACTCTCAACCTTGATTAGCTTTTCCAAGTCCAGGACAACTGGAGACATAAGAGATTTCATATCACCCAAGAATTTCAGCCATTGCATACCAAGGCGTACAGAGCTGCTAACCTGAGCTTTGTGTGATAAAGCACACACAAGCCACGTATATTAAGAAAACTATTCCCTCTTAACTGCTACTCATTCATCACATGATGCTGAATAGAGAACTAAATGAAGCTATTTGCACTATGCTTCAACATAGCTTATGACAAACAAAACCCATCTGATCCCCCTGTTTCCCACATCTATTTGCTCAAGGCACTGTGGAGGTACCAGATTGGAATATGACTACATGGTGCCTTTCTGTTGAAAACTTACTTATTCACATTGTGTTCATAAAACTACAAAAAAAAAAGTCACATTTAGACAATAATATATTTGGAGTCAGGTAGATCTTCTCTTCAGACTCTCAAACAATAACAAACTTACTTCTACTTTGCTTTGAATAGAAAAAGAAATGCTTTGGTAATTTTGATTTTATTTTCTCACTGGAAATGGCAGAGTTGTTTGTGGTGACGGGTATAGCCACTAACAGAGCCCTTTATCCAAGTAATGATTAGCCACTAGAGTTTAGGGGGGATAAAAAAAAATAGAGTTTAAACTTCAAACAAAAAGATAGATGGGGAACACACTGCCTTTGGAAGGACCTCCATGACAATATAAGGGGCTGAACTGAATGTTTCAAGCTGATTATTAAGTGGGTGAAGTTAGGTCAGAATAATTCCCACCTCTGACGACTTGGTTACAGAGTAGAGGAAACTCTGACAAGATCTAGGTGAATGACCATCTTTTAACAGTCTATAAAAAACAAACAAACAAAAAAACCCAAAAAACTTTGTATCTCCCTCTCTTGAAACTGTAGCTAGAGAGTTGAAACATTAATCAATTATTTTCATGGACAAGGTGCTCCATCTCCACTCAAAACATTTAAGTGATTGGTGACTTTTAGTCCCTCCCTGATTCCCAGACTTACCTTGCTAATTAACAACCTGCATAACGAGGTAACTCACTAGCCAAGCAATTATAAAGATCATTGTCAATAGTCACTTGATAAAGCCAGTCTATAAAGACCCTATCCTTCCCTTATTTTTATTTCAAAATTTTATACCATAATGCAAAATTTATATTCACTATAGATAATAGTGCATGAGACAGCTGTTCTTCCTCTGTTCAAGGAGGTAATTTTTTTTTCCTATCAGTCCATCTCAGAGGTAAGAGGACAAAGGACAGCCAAAGGTTTCAGATAAGTGAAACATTCTCTTAATCTTTTTTGGTACTGTACCTTAGTACTCTTCCTAACAAGCAACTGACATTTATCTCTGTGACTGATAATCAATAAATTGATAATTTAAGCAAATGCACCTGATCTCAAGTCACTACAGCAAAATCTGTTCACTTGGTAATAACACGCAGCATTAGGTTGCACGATGCACTTGTCCAGTCTTGGCAAATTGTAAGCAAGTGAAAAATTAAGTTATTGACAGCATCTTAGAATTAATTTAGCTTTCTCAGACAGAAACTATTGGCCTTTGAAGTAGCGGTAACTTTCAGAGGCTCATGTAACCAGTGAAAACCAAGTCTTTTCCATGTACAGGGTCACTTTGATGATATCCAATGTTATGCTTGCATTCACCATGGTTGGATTTCGTTCTTCTGTTCTTGGAAACTGAGAAATGAATGAAAGTTTCAACTCTGGTTTCAACTCTGTCATCATCCATGGGAAACTAGGCAGCAAATAAAATTGTCAAAGAAGCTCTTTGGACTGTGTGATAATCCCTCACAAAGACTATCAAACAGAATGAAATTCGTACCTATTGCTTATATTGCAGTCTCCTACTGGAACTGGTGTTACCAAGTTACAGAGTATCTTCATTTTTCCCTTCATGGAGGTGCACCTACATGATTATTCAGTTTCTGATGGCTTTGGTTTTGCTGCACAAATCATTTGAGATCAGAGAAACAGCCCAGGTTCACGGCTATAGTTGGATGTTTGATTATCAAATGCCTCTCTCATTGTCTTGACAACCCTTCCTACAACTTGCTCATTTCACTGCTATGAATTAATAGCTTCCTTTCCCAGAGCAGCAGTTATGATGAAAAGTCTGCGTAGCAAAATTTTGCACAACTGGCAAAACCTTGTTGCCACCTTTGATTATAGTCTAGACCCATGATGACTCCACAAGTATACAATAAAAAAGCAGAAACTAGAGTGCCTTTCTGGAGCAATGTTTCCTACCTCCAAAATTGCCTTGTACTGCAAGATCTTGAAAACCAAAAAGTAACATTTCATACCTTTAATTCCCAAAACACATTTTATTTCACTTGTCATTAATTTGTTTTCAGTTTAAGTAGGAGATGTATAAGGTCCTAAACCAAGGAATAAATATCTTCGGTAAATATTTACAACTAAAAACCGTGTTTGTGCTGCATCACCTCCAAAGTTCCTCTTATCAGCCTCTGATTTATAAGTCAAGAAAAACAATTGCTCCTTGTCAGCTTTACTGCACCAAGAAAGTCTCAGATGAGAATATAAAGAGTGCTGGTATAAAAGTATTCCTTACTTAAAACCAGAAAGAAGTACATTATAGGCACTTCTTTTATGCCACTACAAACTTATTTCAGGTCACCTTATGCAATATCTTTTGGGCCTGGTGGGGGTATCACACCGCTTTTCATACTTGAGTAACTTCAGTGACTTCAGGGAGTTCTTTCTGATTTACACCCATGTAATGAAGCAAGAGATCAGGCAGCTGTTCTTTCCCGAGAGACTAGAATTAACATTCCAATTTCAGGGAAAATCTATTGCAAGCCAAGTAAAGACTTTGCAATGTCTTGATGTCAATGTGCTGTATCCCCTCCATGCTAATCATACCAGAACAGATTCTCACGTGCTGCAAATGATTGTGGCCCTATGATTTCACCTAGGTTATACACTTCTAATCAGCTGAAGATCCAGCTAATCATTCCATAGTGCAGTCTGCAGCACATCAGAAGGTGTATAATCAATTCTTTAGCTAATTAAATAAGGAAAAATACATTAATGGTTGCGCTGTTATGCACACAAAAGACAACATATTTAAACTTATGGCCCCCCAAGCAGTTTTAACTCAGCAGCTTTGTATAAATATATTAAAGCATTAAAGCTAATATGTGTTCCTAAACAGAATGCAACATATGTGCCAGGGGATTGAGATATCATCACAGTGGTAATTGTACCTTTTAATTTGCTGATTTGGGTGAAAATAAAGGCTAACTATTGGCATTATTCTCCTTTATTTATTTATATATTTATTTACCTTTTTAGCTTTACTACAATTATTTCTATTTTACTAGGGAAAAAAGTGTCTATTGAGCACACACTTTTTCTCCAGCTCTTGAGAGAAATTTCTTTGATGTAAGAAGAATTTGTATAATATGAACATGGAGGACAATTCACAAATAAGCAATATGTGAACTACTAGAAAACAGTTCTAGACAGAAAAGCCATAAGGCCCTCTTGAAGTCAAGATCTTACCAGCAGCAATTTAATTCTTAAAAACCAGTGGTATTAAATGCCTTGTTTCTAAATTATTATTACTCACTAAGACAGCCAAATTCTCTGGCAAAATAAAACCAATTAGAATTTAATCTTATAGAATTCAGAAGATACATATAGTGCACAGTAGTCTATGCTAATTCATCTAAGTCTCATTTTGACAGAAGAATATATGAAAATATTTATGAGTCAACATGATATATGTCGTTGCCATTTATGTTTAAGAACATGGCAACAAAGTGTTCTTTTTGATTGTGGAAAGCAGTAAACATAGAAACTTGCAAAGAAAAATTTGTGGATTGCATGCAGAATGAACCCTCAGAGAATCAGCACTCTAACTTTTCAGATATCTTTTATTCCAAGTAGTCTTAAGCAATGATAAACAACCTCTTATAAGTATAAAAAAGAAGTGATTTAGTTCAGCAAAGTGATGGATGATACAGGGCTACAAGCCAACGAATTATTAACCGTAACATTAAACAAGTAGTTAACAAAGATTAATCTTCAATTCAGCTTACAACAAGCACAGATAGCTCATTAGATTACTGTTATTTTTGTACCAGAATAATAAGAATAATGCATAATTTTCATTAATGAGGATGTTATTTCTTCTCTACATGAAGACTTTTGAATTGTTTTTGTTTGAACATCATGTTTGATATGCACAAAAAAGAACTGTGAGCAGATGGCTCTTAACAAGAAACTAGGATTTAGAGTTAAACATGAATTATTAATTATTTTCCTTTTTTAAGATTAACCTTCTCTATGTTGCTCTGCAGGACTGTAATTTCTGATTAGAAACACCTTTTTGTTGTTTTGATGAACTCCTGATTCATTGTTTATTCAACATAATTTGTTTTTAAGTCTTAAACACAGAAATCCACATAGTACCATAGAATCTTTCAGAATTCCACTGAAATTAATATTTTGCACCTGGAACAAAATCCAACTTTGAACAATTGTCTTCTGAAATGATGTACTTTTGAATACTTACTTCTGAGCCATAAAATGTTTTAAAAATGTCATTCCCATATTATTTTTACTAAATTTTAAATGTGTAAAGGAAAAGCTCTAGGAAAATCATCTCCATATAGAAACTGCTTTAAAAAAAATAATGCCTTTCATTTAAGAGAAATAGTTGTAAGAATATCATTCCATTAACAGAAAGGACAGATTGTGACTATTTTTTCTCTCAAAATGCAAATGTAATACTGTGACAACAGGCTATGTCTATGATCCTGAGCTATTTATTGATGTTCACAGAAACCTTTTGCAGTACTTTTCTGCCAGGTTGATGCATTTCAATACATTTATCCAGTATTTCAGATCCTTGCACAAAGTATTTTGTTGCTTTTCTTACTTGTACATTTTCAAATCAATAGAAGGAATTAGTTTAATTTTCTTCTTTGGTTTGAATCAACTTAAAGACAATCAAGTCATGTCCAAATTCCAGAAGTCTGGGAAATAGTTCCTATCAGACAACTCATTATTAAACAGATTTTAATTATTTTTTTAAGACAAATTAAAAATATTTACAGAAAAATCTTTCTATACAGATGTGTGACTTGGACAATTTAATTTATTTCTTGGCTACATGGACCAGTTTCAGCTATAATTCGAATCTATTCTTGGAATCAAATCTCATTTAAGATACTCCTGATTTTAGCCTTAGACTCTCGGTCAAGTTGAGAAATACATTAATTGAGAAAAATAAGCATTAATAATTTATGTGCATGCAAGTAAGTTTGTTATATATAGCATATGGCACAGCTAAAGTCTAGCAGGCTGAGTCTGAAGGCCTATGTTCTACTTCTGCGTCTTGAACAAGTCATCTAGGCAACTAGCGGTTTTATCACATTTCTAAAGTGAAAATAACAACTCTTTTCCCATGGTAAGCCTGCATCCACAAACTTACTTAGTATGCCATATTGGAATGCTTAGAAGCCAAAGAACAAAAAACATTAAATTAGATGGTTCCATTTCACAATCATAATGTCTTCTACTCCCCTTTACCCAGTGGATTCCAACCACTTACATACTAGAGTTTCAATCTTACAGGTCAGGAAAGAGTTTTTGGGATAGACTCAGAGCATCCAGAAAAAGATGTATCAATGATCTCTAGGACATAGAAGAGCACAGGAAAGTTCATAGAAGGAAAAGACAAAGGCCCTTTTAGCCTAGCTTCCTATGGCCAAAACAAGGCCAATGAAAGGGAACAAGTCTCTAGCAGTGAACAGCTCATGAACTTCCCAAATCTGATTTCAGCTTTTTATAATGCATCATTCCTAGGTTTTCTCTCCTTTGAATCTCAATTAGCATTACCATCTACACTGCATGTTGTACAAAGCAATTCTTATTTTGTTTTGGATGAAGTGAGAACTGTTGTTTCATGACACCTATGATTCTGTAGATTTCTGCAGCGCATCCCTCCAAAACAGCCTTCTCTTTTCTTGCATGGGAGCCTTATTAAGGAAGGTTCATACAGGACCTTTGATCACCTTGATAATCTTGTCTCTATGCTTTCCAATTCTAGCTCTACATGGAGGACCCAAACAGCACATAACACATAGGATGTCCATTGCTAGTGCATTATATTTTGGTCGTCTTCTTTGGTTTTTACCTTAATAATTTGTAAAACTTTTTTTAGTTACTGGGGATTGAGCTGGTATCTTAATATTACAGAACTAGAATACCATTCCTGTGACATAGCAGTTGGAAACGAGTGGTCAGTTCAAAGCTCACCTCTTGGTAAGTAAGTTGTTTCCCCATGCCTCTCTGTCTGTCTATTCATCTGATCCATTATCACTCAGTCACTCAGCATCAAGAAGTCCTTGTCTTTTCTTTACTGTGTTTCTAAACTTGACAGTCAGAACACCTGATTACCAGCAGTTCATACTGTCAACACACCACAGATGTTCATAAAACACTTATAGCATTTCCTTCACGGTAGAGGTCACATATTCCCATAGTTTGCTTTCTGTCTTATATTCTGTTATTTATGGAAAGACCATCTTTCTTTACTCACATTAACTTTATTAAGAGATTTTGGTACTCATGGTGTTATCTAGGAACCTGGCTACCTAATCTGCATAGCCCTTGATTATGCTTACTCATTCATTCCTAGAAGTCCATAGATTCATAATAGATTACTTCCTATTACAATACTAATATTAAGTCTTTTCCTTTATGCATGTACCCCATAACACAGTTCTGGCAGATTTATCAGGTACAGATTACCCTGTCTACAGTAGTTTGAATTCTCTCTGGAAACATTTTTGGAAATCAGCATCATATCTGCCACTTTATAAATTACTGGTACTGAGAAAAATTTAAGCAAAAGTTTTCTTACCATGATCAATAATTCCCCTACTTCACACTTTAGTTCAATTGCAGCTCTTTAGGTCTTTCAAGCTGTTATTGTTTATTGTTTTAATTTGTTACATAGTATCTTTTACTGACATCTGCACGTTAGACAAATCTCCAAATTCACTTTGCATGAAAAAAGCTCCACCATATGCACTTCCCCCTTTCCTCCCCACTGAACAGAGGTGGAAAATTTAGTTTTTCTGCCAGGGCTTTATCTTTTCAAAACACACTTTACATACATTGATCTTTTATGACCTTAAAGACTATCTGGCTTTTCCTAAATCCCTGTATTTGAAAAATCTTTTTTTCTATTAGTTTTCTATTAGGCCTTCTGCATAGTTTTCTACAAACCTGTTTTGACTGACTTGCTACTGTTTTTATTTCATTTAATCTGCTAGATTATAATTTAATTTTATTTTCCTTATTGAACACCTCTTCAGCTTTCTTAAGGATACTTTTTCGCTTTAGGAATCTTTTAGTATTTGATCACGACAAGGATATTTTTGTGTTCTTTCTAGGATTTTACCTCACCATTTAACTGGGTGGGGGGAAAGGTTTTCTTCTTTTTTCTTTCTAAGATCCTATTATTTACTGGGTTTTGTATTGATTCACAATCTGTTTAAAAATACCGATATGGTATTGTTGTACCACAACAGTCTACGTGTGACCTGCAAATATATACCCTTCTAGCTGTTCCTTCTTGTTTATGTTTAACCTGATTTGCTTATTTAGGCATATGCCTGTCTTAAAATCAGGCATTATCACATTGGGTGAGTGGTCTCTGCTCCTCTTTCTGGAACGTGTGTACATTATGGCTGATGATACACAGATTTTTAGTAACAGACACATTTGTAACCAAAGACAGCTTCCAAATATGGTATAGAAATAAGTATAGTGACCCCTTGAGGTAATTCCAAATTCATGTTTAAGAAGAATATAATGCCATGAATCATTTTTTATGACTGGACCAGGTTTCAGAAAGAGTGGGTTTCAGGAAAGGCAAGCAAGTTTCTGCTAAGTAATTTCCATTTGAATCCCCACCCCAGATGAGCTCATAAGAGATAAAATGGACTTGAGATTATGCTTCTTGACTCTTTGAAGATCAAATTCACTCACAACACCAAACTTTCAACTTATCTTTTACTTTCAAACATTTGGGTTGTTTTTTTTTACATCAGTTTTCTATTCTGTCTTATCTGGTGGCTTCCAAGACTCCATGAGTTTTTAAAGATAGGTTTAAGAAGACTCCATATACTCCATTTTAACTATAGCTTACAAAAGATTGAAATTTCCTTCTGTTATGTTTTTGGAAAACATTGATATACTGAATTGAGGCAAAAAAAATTAAGGAATGCAAATATTTCAATTAAAGACAGGTTATGTAAAATTCCATATTTGAGAAATAAATGACTTTTTTTCCCTTCTTCTTCATCTGCCCAGTCCTCAAGGCAAGCAACTATCTGGAAAGTCATGCTGTATGAGTGAGCAGCTATCTACCTACCTATAGAATCTTCAAGGTGAAAAACTGCAGGAGGCAACAACTCAGAATACAGAAGTCTTGACAGACATGGTTTTGTTTTCAGTAGAGGGCTATGTGTGTTAAGGGCTAAGTTTTAATCATATCTTCTGAAAATGAATGTCGTTAAATCACATTCTGTTATTTTTTTCCAAATAGAAACGTTTTTTGAAATATGTTAGAGCCGGCATTTGTTAAAACTCTTGCCTTAGCTGTTTCTTTTTTCCCTTATTTTCTGTGAATTAAAACAAAGTAGGCTAAGGGGAATTTTTACCTTTTACACATGAAAAATAATTGTTCTAAGAGGTAATTTTTTTAAATCATTAAGAAACCACTTCTAAAGTTTATTGTGGTATTTGATCAATTTGTGTGTTCTATTAGTTTTAACGCTTTTAAATGTCTCACAACATGCTATTCTTCATTTGCTCTGATTATGAGGTCAACAGTACAAATCTATCGCATTTTCTACACTCTCCTGAAGGTTTAGTTCCACCTGTCTGTCTTTATTACCCACATCCTTTCTCTTAGGAATAGTTTACAGCTAGATCACAGTGTAGCATTGATTCTTTTCTTTCAGCTATATTTCAGTAACGTATGTATTTCACATGGCCGAGTTTTCTTATTCGGTCAGCCTTCCTTCTAAAAATTTCATTTTGATGTTCATACATGCAATATATGCTGCGCTAAATTTGGTTTCCATTACTCATGATCACCCACTTGGCAGTTTAACCCTTCTCCTGGTTTTGCAAGGAGGCGCTATATATTATTGCTTTTTTTCTCTGCTGTGGAAATAAAAGTGGATGCTGTGCATCCTGATTAATTGTTTTCAGAAAGGAATAAATCAATGTCAGAAACTCCTGCAGATCTCCTTTACCGTTCCTTTCTAAGGTGGAAGCTCTACAGAATTTAGTAGACTATGAACTAATGTTTAAAACAGCAACCATATACCTAAAGAACAGATTAGTTTGCTTCACTAAACTCTGAACAGCATTTCTGCTCTTCAGTGTCCATTTCTAGGTGTAACAGGAGTTATGACAATTTTAAGGAAGTTAATTCCCTAAAAATCAAAAAAGAATCAACTGCAATTTTCTAAGTCCATGTAAATTTGAAATTAGCACCATAAAGGGGAAAAAAATATGCAGGAGATAACTTGCTGACAGATTCAAAGTACATCTTAGAATATCTAAAAGCAAGGACTGTTCAACACCCACTTTATAATGCCAAGTATTATTAAGCCTAATTAGGCTCCTAAAAACTTGCTGATCATACTTCTACAAAGTCTGATTTCTTTTTTTTTCCCTCTGTGCTGATTATACATTTATTTCTATTCATTTTCTATTTTTTTAAAGCTAGAAACTATTATCACCTTCTGAATTTAGTGTTCTCGTTTCACTTTACAATTATTGCTTTTTTCTGGTATCTTGATTATTTTCTTCATTCCTTTTTACCTACTGTGAATGCAGTTTGTTGGGTTTTAACTGCTCTAACAAAGCTCACCATTCAATTTATTTTATTTCTCTTGCTCAGCAGCACCTGCTTTTTTATATGATATTTTAGTGTTCAGAAAGATGGCAGATTGACAGCCTTGGAAGTGGAAGTCCCATTTGTATGTTTACAGGATTTGAGCAAGCTGGAGCAATAAAAGATTTTATCAATGCATCTCAGCTTGCCTGGAAAGGCCACTGATAATGTATTTAGTCCAAGTTCTCTTTTCTAAGTCTTCTCAGGAGGTTGCTAGTTGTAAAGGGATTTTGTTTTTTAAATGGATCACTGCCTACTGGACTTAGATAAATTGGCAATTTCTGCCTTAGGAACACAGAAGTTCTCTCTTAGGCCAGAAAACATCTATCAATTGCCTGGATACAACTCTTGCATTCCATTATCAATTCACAGTACCTGTTCACCCTCTGCAACAACAACCAAGAGATTCACAATGTGTTCCAATGCAACTCTTTTGCTGATGGTGCTTCCATTATCATTTAAGAGACATGTAAATAAGGTAAAAAGGATTGAAAAATAAACTTCATGTGGTATTTAGGCACCAGAGTTTAAACAGCTGAATACATTTATTTGATGATTTGGGTCTAAATGAGCAGTTCAGCTCCACACAGGCAGGCTTTCAAACAGAACAAAGTGTTTAAAGCAGCTATACCCACCATTACGCTAAGTCCTCAGTGACTAAAACCTTTTACTTTACTTTTGCCATATGAATCTGTATTTTTTCTTTTTTTTTTCCAGGCAGGTCCAAGCAACAGAGTATAAAGACAAATTTTGTACCCTCAAGTAGGGCACACCAATAGAAACAATCTCTGTAGTAATTATCTGAAATTAGTGCCTTATTTGAATTGGAGAAGTTTGAAATATTTGGTGAACTGCATGAAAGTTGTCACAGTTTATGACATTTTTAATTACCATTGTTTCCCTCAGACTAAAACAATTATTGCCAGCATTTTTTTTTCTTGAATACTTGAAAGCAGAATGCTCATGTAGAACTTAACCATGATAGTCCGTGTCCTGTGGCCTAACAAGGAGATTGGTGTTCAAAAATATGGTAAAGAATGTTGCAGACCATTCAAAAAGAGGATCTGATCATATCCACTTAACATCATAGCCTTAAAATAAAATTAATTCACATATGAAGAAACCACCAACTTTTCTGAAGACTAGATTAGTATGTGTTGACACAGGCTAGATGCCAGGTGCCTACCGAAATAATTCCATCACTATTCCAGCTTGTCAGGAGAGAGAAAGTGGAACAAAATACTCATGGGTCAAGATAAGGTCAGGGATATCACTCGGGAATTACCATCATGGGAAAACCAGACTTGACTTGGGGAGTTAATTTAATTTATTGCCAATTAAAATCAGAGTAGGATAATAAGAAATAATAAATAAATCTTAAAACACCTTCCCAGTATTCCTTCCTTCTTCCCAAGCTGAACTTCGCACACAAGTTCTCTACCTCCTCCTCCCGAGCAGTACAGGGGGTCAGAAAATGGTGGCTGGGGTCTGCTCATCACTCACTGTCTCTGCTGCTCCTTCCAGCTCAGCAGGAGGACTTCTCACACTTTCCCACTTCTCTCTCAGACAGGAAACAACTCTACATGAACTTTTCCAACACGAGTCCTTCTTACAGTCTACAGTTCTTTATGAATTGCTCCAGCATGAGTCCTGTCCATAGGGTGCAGTCCTTCATGAACAAACCTGCTCCAGCAGGGACTGCTCTCTCCATGGAGCCACAGGTCCTGCCAGGAGCCTGCTCCACTATAACCCTTCCACAAAGTCAAAGCCTTCTTTGGCCATGTCCACCCGTGCCAGCATGGCATCCTTCATGGTCTGCAGGAGAATCTCTATTCCATCATTAACCTCCACGGGCAGCAGAGGAACAGCCTTTCTCGCCGTGGCCTTTCCCACAGGCTGCAGGGGAATCGCTGCCCCAGCAACTGGAGCACCTCCTCCATACCCATCTTCACTAATCCTGGTGTCTGCATAGCTGGTTCTCTGACATATTTTCACTCCTCTCCTCCAGCAGCTGTTCTGTTTCAAGTTTTTTCTTTCTCCCTCTTAAATATGTTATCAGAAAGTCACTACTGCTGTTATTGATGGGCTCAGCTTTGGCCAATGGCTCCATCCTGAGCCACCTGTCATTGGCTATGTTGGACATAGGGAAAACATTTAGTAGCTTTTTACAGAAACTACCCATGCAGGCATCTCCCCTAGCTCCCAAAACCTTGCCACACAAACCCAACATGATATGTCAATATCTTGGATGTTTAAGAATGACAGAAAGGTTGAGAACATGGTGTTCACAGATAAGATAATGGAAAGTGTCAAAAGTAGAGTTAGAAATAATTAAAGTATGCAAATGGAATTTTTTACTTTCTTTTACTGTGATACAAAGTTTAAACAGAGACCTGTACTTCTAGCTGGTCAGGATAGCCCAGAATAGCCCAAGAATAATTAGTGTACTTTGTTCTCAATTTCACTTTATACAAGAAAAAACATGAAAGAGTAACTAGGATTCTCTAGATGAATTACATAACAACATTGCTTCAGAACCAGAACTGGATTGATGAGATACTTTTGAATTATGACCTTTCCAATTTAAGGCTCACCTCAGTTGACATAACATAAGATCTTTATTCCAGGCCACAACCACGAATCAGTTTTATTTAGAGTACCTAGAATTAACGTTTTTAATAGGAACTAATAGACCTTGGCTACATTACATAGGTATTCATCCAGCTCTGCTGATACTAATTAACAGGTCACCTTTCAATTTGCGAATATAAGTTGTTTTGTTATAGTTTGCATGGAAGTTTTGAGATTTGTATTGACATATTAAATGATTCTTTCCTAGTTGATTAAAAATCTTTGATTATTTCTCCTGTTCTAGTATTTAAGCTATGTGAAAGCTGAAAATTTCATAGGCTAAACTTGCAAGAGAAGACAGGAAAAAGCGTATCTACACATATATTCACTGTCCCATTGCTGTAACACCTAAAGACTCATATTATTCATCCTTTCGCTGTGAATATCAGTAACTCTGAAGCACGAAGCACCACGTGCTACTGAAAGGTTCCACACAAAGAGATAGTAAGGGGGAAGATCAAAAGCTGCACAAACAGTTCCACTAAAGTGAACACACTGGTCATAACACTTACCCGTGATAAGAACTTTATTAGCAAGCAAAATATCTTTGGCACATTTAAAGGCCAACACAGCTGCACCTACCTCTGATCATCTTTGTGGTCCTCCTCTGGGGATTCCAGAACTGGACACAATACTCCAGGTGGGGGTCTCAAAAGAGAAGAATCCTGTTATAAAACAGAATTTAAAGTAATACAAACATAAGTTAGGGAAAAACTTTATTATGCCTTTTGGGCTTTTGTGCTACTGCTAGAATATCAGTAACTACTGGTTATTACCACACTTAAAACCAGATTTGTCAGTGAAACTACTTAAGCACTGTCAAATGCACAGTTTCTAACGTAACAAATGACACTTTCATATTTCTTGGCACTATTGAACAATGTAGTTTCAGCTTTCCCTTACAAAAAACCAAATCCCCTTCACTGGAACCCCCTCATTTTACATACACCTATACAAAAGGAACACAAGAATCTCCATGCAGATCCAGCCAAGTGATCCTGTACCGAGATAATGAAAGCAACACTGAATTCAATAAAAAAAACACTGAGATATGAATATGTAGCCCCATTGTTTATAGAAGTTGTTATTAAGCATGACAATGAACTGTATTATTTAAGATAACCTTTTTCCAATAAAATATAATTGTAGTCTGCCTTTGTTGAAAGCACTGAGGAGCATGAGGAGACCTTTGTAATCACTGTCTCCTGCTGTGGAAGTAATGTCACAGTGCTACTGGCAGTACTATAAGTCAACAGTTTAGCTCCATATTTTTTATTATAATTTGTGAAAAGCTGAAAGATAAGATCTGTGTCTGAACTAGCGTTAGGTTCAACAGAGGGAGGACATAGGAACACTTTTCTTGCCTTAGGAATCTGTATTTTGGTCACTCCTAGCACTTCCTGTAATGCAAAATTAGCCCCAAGAAACAAAAAGAAACAATTCTGTGAAACTTAAAAGCATAACACATAACACAGCGGGCAGGGCGAGAAGGCAGGGCGCAGAGAGGACCTAGAGACTAGACAGAAGACAACGAGGACCATGGTGGCCACCCAGCAGAAGATTAAAGCTGCTCCATGTGCTGCAGCAGGCAGGATGGATGCTGCCACCCAGGCAGAGCCACAGTGGGTGCATGCAGCCACCCAGACCCGGGGCTGCAGGCAGGGCCCCCCTCACACACCAGCTCGTGCCTCTGTTACTGGCTCCACTTGTGAAAGCTGTACTCGAGTGGGGAAACTCCATCACATGGTGGAGGAGTTAAGGGAGGAGGTAAAGAGGCTGAGGACCATCAGGGAGTGTGAGAGGGAGATAGACCAGTGGAATAGTGCCCTCTCACTAACTCAGCAGCCTGCTGGAGCTGGTGTGTCCAAACACCATCCACCTGCAAACTGCAAGGTTGGGGTTACAAGAGATGGGGAATGGCAGCAAGTTCCTGCCAGACGAAAGAAACCTGCTCCCCTCACCCAGACACCAAAATCCCAGATTCCCCTGGTGAACAAGTACCAGGTGTTGCAGGTGGTATCCAACCCTGAGGATGATGGTTCCCACAGCCTAGAATCCTTCCCTAGGCTGCACCATCCTCAGAAAAAGATAAAAACATCCTCCATTAAGAAGAAGAGGAGGGTGATTGTTGTAGGGGATTCCCTCCTAAAAGGAACGGAGGGACCCATTTGCAGACCAGATCTGCTCCACAAAGAGGTCTGCTGCTTACCGGGGGCATCAGTGAAGGAGGTATCTAGAAAACTTCCTTCCCTGGTCCACGAGACAGACTACTATCCTCTGATAGTAGTCCAAACTGGTAGCGATGATCTAGTAAACAAAAAGACCAAAACCATCAAGAATGACTTCAGGGCCATTAGGAAAATGATGGAGGGCTCTGGGGCACAAATAGAATTCTGCTTCATCCCAAGACTAAATAGAGAGGAGCGGGAAGTCAGGAAGAAGAATTCAATTAGTGCCTGCCTCTGAGCCTGGTGTGAGGAGAGGGGCTTTGGCTTCTTTGATCATGGGGTGGCTCACGCACCCCCAGGCTTTCGTGCTAAGGATGGGACACGTGTGTCTCCTAGGGGGACTAAAGCCCTTGCTAAAAACCTAGCTAAGCTCATAAATAGAGCTTTAAACTAGATGTGAAGGGGGAGGGGGTTGAGCCCAGGCTAGACAGGAACGAGCCTGGACGTGGGACAATGGTGATTCGGAGAGGGTGTGCTGGTGTGGACGACCAGTACCTCACCACACAGAAAGTGGGGGAGAACATACCTGGGGGTGCTAAGGGAGATACAGGCACTCTGGAGCTAGCTACTCCAGTTACCAGGCAATTGGGAATGAACTCTGTTCCCTCTAAGAGGGCTGAAGGCTCGGCAGCTCAGCTGAAGTGCATTTACACCAATGCACACAGCATGGGGAATAAGAAGGAAGAGCTGGAAGCTGTCATAGGGCAAGGAGCCTATGATGTCGTTGCCATCACGGAAACGTGGTGAGACGACTCATATAACTGGAGTACGGCTATTGTGGGGTACAAACTCTTCAGGCGGGATGGGAAGGGCAGGAGAGGAGGTGGGGTAGCCCTCTTTGTAAGGGAGGACTTGGACACTGTTGAGATGGATTGTGGTGATGAGGAGATTGAGTGCCTGTGGGTTAAAATCAGAGGAGCCCACCAGAAGGTAGATTTTGTGATGGGAGTCTGTTACAGACCACCCAGCCAAGGAGAAGCAGCTGATGAGCTCTTCTATAAACAGCTGGGGTTAATCTCTAGATCAATGCCTCTCATTCTTGTGGGAGACTTCAATCTGCCTGATATCTGCTGGGAGTACAATAGAGCAGGAAGAAAACAGTCTAGGAGGTTCCTGGAGTGAGTGGAAGACAACTTCCTTGCACAGCTGGTGAATGAACCAACAAGGGAGGGTGCCCTCCAGGACCTGCTGTTTGTGAACAGAGAAGGCCTTGTGGGGGGTGTGGCAGTAGGTGGACGCCTAGGACAAAGTGATCATGAGATGATAGGGTTTTCTGTTCTAGGTGAAGTGAAGAGGGTGGTTAGTAGGACAGTAGCATTAAATTTCCAGAGGGCAGACTAAACTCTTCAGAAGGCTGGTTGTCAAAGTCTCATGGGAGACAGTACTCAAGGGCAAGGGAGCCCATGAGGGCTGGGAGCTCTTCAAAAAGGAAATCCTAGCAGCTCAGGAGAAAGCCATCCCCATGTCTCTGGCCGGGGAGAAAACCAGCTTGATTGAACAGAGAGATCCTGAGTGATATGAAGAAGAAGAGAAATGTTTACGGGCTCTGGAAGAGGGGTCAGGCCTCTTAGGTGGACAACAGGAGGGAAGTGAGGTTGTGTAGAGAAAAAATCAGAAGGGCTAAGGCTCAATTAGAAATCAGATTGGCAAAATCTGTGAAAGATAACAAAAAATCTTTCTTTTCTATCAATATATAAATAATAAAAGGAGGACTAGGGAGACCATACAGTCCCTATTGGACACAGAAGGAATAACAGTGACAGAGGATGAGGAAAAGGCTGAGGTACTTAATGCCTTCTTTGCCTCAGTCTTTAGTTGTAAAGAGCGTCGTTCCATCTGTGTACAAACCCAGGAGCTAGAGGAGCAAAATGAGGCTCCCGTGATCCAAGAGGAGGTGGTCAGAGCCTTGCTAGCCCGACTAGACACCCACAAGTCTATGGGGCCGGATGGGATTCCTTCAAGGGTATTGAAGGAGCTGGCGGACGTGCTGGCCAAACCCCTTTCCATCACCTTCCAACAGTCCTGGAAGACTGGGGAAGTCCCACTGGACTGGAGGCTGGCTAATGTTGTGCCCATCTACAAGAAGGGTCGCAGGGAGGACCCAGGAAACTCCAGGCCTGTCAGTCTGACCTCAGTGCCAGGGAAAGTCGTGGAGCTGGTGATCTTGAGTGCTATCATGAAGCACATGCAAGAGAACCGGGTGATCAGGTCCAGTCAACATGGGTTCACAAAAGGCAGGTCTTGCCAAACTAACCTGATCGCCTTCTATGACAAAGTGACTCGGCTGCTGGATGAGGGAAAGGCTATGGATGTGGTCTTCCTGGACTTCAGTAAAGCCTTTGACACAGTTTCTCACAGCATTCTGCTTGGGAAACTGTCAGCCTCTGGCCTGGACAGGCGCACACTCTCCTGGGTGGAAAACTGGTTGGATGGCCGGGCCCAGAGAGTGGTGGGAAATGGTGTGAAATCCAGCTGGAGGCCAGTGACAAGTGGGGTTCCCCAGGGCTCGGTGCTGGGTCCAGCCCTGTTCAATGTCTTTATCAATGACCTGGATGAAGGCATTGAGTGCACCCTGAGCAAGTTTGCGGACGACACTAAGCTAGGTGGAAGTGTCGATCTGCTGGAGGGTAGGGAGGCTCTGCAAAGGGATCTGAACAGGCTGGACTGCTGGGCTGAGTCCAGTGGCATGAGGTTTAACAAGGCCAAATGCCGGGTCCTGCACTTGGGGCACAACAACCCTATGCAGTGCTACAGACTAGGAGAAGTCTGTCTAGAAAGCTGCCTGCAGGAGAGGGACCTGGGGGTGTTGGTTGACAGCCGACTGAATATGAGCCAGCAGTGTGCCCAGGTGGCCAAGAAGGCCAATGGCATCTTGGCTTGTATAGGAAACGGTGTGACCAGCAGGTCCAGGGAGGTTATTCTCCCTCTGTACTCGGCACTGGTGAGACCGCTCCTTGAATCCTGTGTTCAGTTCTGGGCCCCTCACCACAAGAAGGATGTTGAGGCTCTGGAGCGAGTCCAGAAAAGAGCAACAAAGCTGGTGAGGGGGCTGGAGAACAAGTCTTACGAGGAGCGGCTGAGAGAGCTGGGGTTGTTTAGCCTGGAGAAGAGGAGGCTGAGGGGAGACCTCATTGCTCTCTACAACTACCTGAAAGGAGGTTGTAGAGAGGAGGGTGCTGGCCTCTTCTCCCAAGTGACGGGGGACAGGACAAGAGGGAATGGCTTCAAGCTCCGCCAGGGGAGATTTAGGCTGGACATTAGGAAAAAATCCTTCACAGACAGGGTCATTGGGCACTGGAACAGGCTGCCCAGGGAGGTGGATGATTCACTTTCCCTGCAGGTGTTTAAGGCTCGGGTGGATGGGGTGCTAAGGGGCATGGTTTAGTGTTTGATGGGAATGGTTGGACTCAATGATCCAGTGGGTCTCTTCCAGCCTGGTTATTCTATGATTCTATGATTCTACATTATAAGATACAATGCTTCCAAATGACTAGTTCTAAGAATACAGAACGCTGATACTACAAGAATTTCAATGTTCTGTACTCAGAAAGTTGTATTATTTGTACAGGCATCTCAAAAAGCCATAGGAGACATAAATAGCAATAATAAAAGACATGAATTACAGCCAAAAGAAAGAAGATACAAAATCCAATTTAAACCTTCAGGTTATTTATTTACTCAAGACAGTAATTTTAAATGACATTATTATTTAAGTGTGGTACTAGTTTTCATTGAAAAGAAATGTGATTTAAATATATTGCTCATGTTTAACCTTTATAAATATAAATCTTCCAGGAGGATACTATTAAATATTTATTTTATTTTTTTTAGTCAGCATATTTCAACCAGCATATAACACAAGCTCGGAGCCAAGAGTTGCATTTGCCATTCGCAGTTCAGGATCTATTAGAAATATTAAGAAAAAAATCAGTTGTCACCATGTCCAATTTCAAAAATTACCGTGCTGTATGTCCATATTTCCACATGCAATCTTGTTCCTTGACCTTGCATATCATAAATTCTTATATAATGATTTTCACGGAGAATTTAAAGTATGAAAAGTGCTGGATTAAGTGCAAAAAGATTTTTCTGTGGATGTGGAGTTTTCAACAATATCAACAGAAATTGAAGAAACACAGAGAGTTCTCCTTGAGGACTAAGATTTGTTTTCCTAGGAAGGAAGACTTTCATCATAGTTTTCTATTTGCTCTGCATTTCCCCACCTCAAGTTTCTGTCTCATTTAAAGTAATTTTGTGAGCCTAGAATAGCCTACACTCATGGTTCAAGCATTACTTTTTGGTGACTTCACCAGAGTGACTTCATACACTGTAATAAAGACAACAGCTGACAGACCTGATAGCATGCCCTGACCTAGCTGGCTGTACTGAGACAGGTTACAACTATGCCATAAAATTATTTAAATCCCCAGTTCTCCCTTGGATCCTGGTCCCTGAAATATTTACAGTATTAATATATTAATTTGCTCTCAGATGAAAACAAAATACTAGAGATTGTTAACTCAATGCACCAATGCCTAAAGGTGATGGTATCAAGAGCAGAAGATATGCTTGTTGTCATTCTATGTCATTGTTGTCACCAACACAGCACACAACAATATTTACCCCCAAAAAACCGTCCTGCCTTTCCAGGGAAGTCAACAACAAGTAGTATTCTATTTTCTCTATTTTGAAGAATTAGAATGCAGACTCATGTTGTTTTAATCCTCTAAACTGAAGAAACCTTCTTTTTTCTTTTATTCCCCATGTGAATAGTACCCATAGCAATCTATCTTCTGTGCTGCATAGGCACAGCTTTTCTGGCTAGAAGAAGCTGGTTCTAAGTGATGTGAGTGCAAGACACTTTGTGTCTGGGGCTACAAAGAAATTATCTACGGATGATTTCTAAGGACAGGAATTAATGTCTTCACCCACACAGGCATAAACACTAAGTGATTTGGAAATGAGATTTTAAACAGGTGGACTCTTCTTGTATCGAACAGATCTTGCATTTATCAAGATGGACAACTGATAGAACTACAATGATGAAAATATTCAACAGCCCTCAGTGGGTTTTGTCTGTGTTATTGAATATATTGACTCCCTTTCCCCTTTGGCTGCTTTTCTTTTCCCTTCAAATATCAAGTACTTGGTGTTCTTTATCTTCAAGGACTCATGAAGGCTTCCAGGTAGGTAAGAACCACTTTCAACTAAATACTCTTTATGCTCATATAGTGGGCTAAAAAGAAGAGAACAGTTATGAGTTTGAGGAAGCATCAGTAGGTGGGACTCAAACTGTAGTTTTATTCACTTCAAAGAAAAAGGCTTTTTTGCTGAACTCTCATTCAGGAGGGTTCTTATGCTGAACTCTCCTTGCTGATGCTACTTATTACTGGCAGAGACCTCTTATGATTTTGAGTCACTCCTATGAAAGTCTTTACTGATATATTTTTTTTTTGTTCAATAAATATTCAATGTAAATACACTCCTAGGGAACACTGCAACGCTTGGAGCCAGGCTCTCAGTCAAGTGCCCTGAGCTCTGGGCTAGGATCATGGGAGTTTTTCTGTTTCCCTTCACCTTCATGACTTGCACAATTTGTTGTAAGGTACTGCAGACTAAGTAGGAAGAGTTATAATAAAATGTCCTATAGTTCTAATGTGGCCCTGAGAAATAAAAATTTAGGGATCACTCTCTCTCTAGATGATTTTCCAGGTGAGGACAACATGTAACTCTGCTCCTCTGAGCTAGTTCTCCAATAATCCAGCTAGGTCCAAAAGAGTAGATAACACCATCAGCACCTGCTGTCGTAGAAAAACATATCAAACTAATTTGATACCTTTTCCCAGAAAAGACCTTTACACTTTGGCTGCTGAGTTAATGGCACTATATCGTTTGCAGTGTTATTCAGATTGGAGCCAGATCCCTGAGAGATTCCTGCATCCAAAGGTAGTGGCTGGCTATAGCAATATTTCTGTAAAGCATGCTAGTTTTATAAATTACCTTTGGAAAGCATATCTCTCACTGTCAATGGGACAAAAAGTGTAGTTACCTATATCAGTAGGTTTAGATTACCCTGTCTAAGTTACTATTGACTATCTTAACAGTCAACCTGAATATCATCCTAGAAATAAAAGCTTACACATTATTCATATGAATTCAAATGAGACTAAAATTACACTATCCAAATATCAGTAAGAACAAACTGAGATCTAATTTGAATACTCACAAAGTAACTTTTCCATTGCAGTTCTCTGTGCTAGAGCCCTGAGCACCCAAAGGTTTGACTGCCTGGGATCAGGATCAACCTCAATGGTACAGCTGTGCAGCCTTGAATCAGAGAGCTGTGTGGAAAGGGCTGTGTGAGGAAATACTCTGACAGTCAAAAGCCTGACCCCCTCAGCAGGAGCTGTGCTTCAACACAAACCCTCGTCTTTGCTCCTGCTGTCATGGCCATGCTTGGCTGTGTAGCTCACTGATCTGGACCAGACCTTAATCCACTGCCTTGATCTGCTGGCTTGATCTCAGATGCACCTTGTCACTGTGGATGTGCTCATGATCCTGATTCCTGGATGACCCCAATTACCTCCACCAGATCCATTCTGCTTTTATGCTGTTGGAATATGCCTTTACAGTGCCCGTGAGGCCCCTGACTTGCTACCTCATCTTGGCTTTTGTATCCTGGCTCATCTTCCCTTAAAGAGTAGTTGTGGCACACAGATACTTAATTCTCCAACCATAAAAGCAGAATTCAGGTCATACTATTAAAACTGCTGTCACTTGGCAGCAGTACATTGTGCCTGAAGCTAATGATAGAGCTCAAGAAAAGCCTTTAGCAAGGGTGAAGTACGTTACCACCCTTCCCAGCACAATGAACCATAACAACATTGCTCCTTCTAATCTTCTTCTATTACTACCTGAAGACTTCAGTCTGCTTTTCAACCACTTTTGTTTGGAAAATCCAGGTATCTCGGCAACCACACTCTCATCCTCCTATGACACATTAAGAGAACTTTTATTCTTTGGGATATAGCAGATGGCTAAACATTGAACCAAAGCTCCAATTCAGAGAGGGAATTTAAACATATATAATCTGAGGCATGTCTGCTGTCCCCAAAAGTCAATTGAACTACTGACACGGTTCAAAGTTATGCATAAAGATTAAGCACCTTTTTAATCGTGAACAAAATAGGAAAGATAAAATGTTCATACTGAAGTTTGCTCAGCTGTGGAATGAGCTGCCAGAAGAGATTTGACAATCTAAAATCTGACAGCTTTTAGAGTGCTTTACTACCTCCATTTTTAAGTTTCTTTTATATCACTTGAGTGGCAACAGAAGAAGGGTAAATTGTCAGTAGCAAATAAAGGAAAAGGAAAAAAGCCTGTTGAATAGACCTAGCTGTTAAATAGCTACTGCAGTAATAGCAATTATAAAGTATAAAAATGATAAATAATAATAGGAAAGGGGAAAAAAATCTATTTGCTGATGCTGCTTTCACCTGCTAATACTTCACAGAAACAGCCAAATTCAGCCTGCATTTCACTAAGTCCCTGTAGAATGTATTAGTATACAACATCCTGCTAAGAGGTCACTTTGTAAGGTAAGCAAGTTGCAAGGATGGAGTGATTAAAAATACGACATACAGCTCCTAATTTCAGAACTTTAGACTTAATAGACATCTTGGTACAGAAAAATGTAGGACTTTCAAAATACATTATCCTGGTCAAAAATGACCACAAAACTGAGAAAACTAAAAATCATATAATCTTATGTGTACTATGTGTGGAAGTCATGATCACCAACAGGAACACATTTGCACATAAAAGCAAAGATTTCTTTTTAGTACACAATTATTCACACTAATTTGATACTAAAGAACCAACATTCTGTATTGAACATGACTGTATGATCACCATATACAGAAGACCCTGTGGAGTCTGAGAAAGGTCAACTCAGAAAACGTGTCTGTCATAACACATGCATGGTCATCCTGCAGCAACCTAATTACAGTATCCGTACAATGGAGTACAGCTAAGTAGAATTTGAATGCACATGTTCTAGACTTAATTAAAACTGATGCAGTCAAAACTATATCACTGGAGATACCCCAAGCATTCATCTGGGACACTGATATCATCTAGATCCACCAGGAAAAATGGATCAGGTTAATTGTAGCCACTAGTTTTAATGCAACTATATTATTATTGTCATAGGTTCACCTTGCCTTCAAGTGGTCTAGATATCTCACAGGTTGTTTGTTGAACACAAAGTTCAGTGCTTCCCCATCTCCCCAGTTTAGAGATGACACCTCACATTTTAGGCCACAATAAGACCTCCCTCACACTCCAAGACCCATATAACATCTGCTGTCAGGGAGATGGTAGAAAACTGAACTGCATTTAGGCAATGCAACACTTTGACAGTCCAACACTAAAAGGAAATTGAAGCCCTGTTCTCCAGTTACCATATTTGGGGAATATGTCCACACCTTTTATTATGCTTGTGTCTGTTACATAGTCCAGTATATAATATCTAGCAGACAAGACTTGAGATTATGGAGAAATGTACTGATCTAAGTTTTAACTCCTGTTTGTCAGCAGCAGTAGTTAAAATAAACTGTGAATAAGTAGAATGGACACTAGAAAGTACGTGCATAGTTCTATGAATTCAAGACCAATCATAGAAATTACTGTAATCAAATAAAATTACTATTTCTGTATGGCCTATTTACATAAGAAATGCATTTTTCTGAGTAGTCGAAAATCTGAAAGTCTTTTGGTGCTATATCTTTGAAGTAATAATTTTGCGTAAAGTAATATATTTTGTCTTCATAATAAGATGAAGACATCAATAATCAAGCAGGAATGTTTATCCTTCTTCAGTGGACTTTTAATACATGTACTGTGTTAAATTTACCACTAATGTTATGGACACAGATCTTGATTAAACTAGTTAGTTCACTTTTAATACTGACGATTTAAGTAATGTGTTTAATTATCTTTTTCCTAGTTAAGGATGTTTCTATTACGGGCTATGATACCCATAAGAAGTTTTTTAAATAAAGTAAACACAGAATAAAAGATCCTTCTCAATTTTTGGCTTACTATTCCTTGCTTTTCTAACTGAGAAGTCAGGCCACTGTGGTAAAAACAATAAGTAACACAAGTCTAAAACGTCACTCTCAGCTTTATGTCTTCACAACTCCCAACATCAAATCAGGTCTGCAGTGTTGGAGCCTCCGCAACTGTTTCTCTTTAGTCTCATAATCCATAACAGGAACTGGGGTTTTCTAATGAATTAAATTATGCAGGCCATTAGTTCTTAATTTGAATAAAGAATATTGCAGTTGGGAGATTAACGCGGCAAAAGAAGTGTTTTTATCATAGCGGTGAATACCACTATTCTGTTTTCAGAATATTTCCTAAGTAACAATTTCAAAATAAAAGAAAATTACTTCTAATGCATACATTCAGGCCATACACTGAGTTAAAACTACATATAATTAGTAAGAGAAATTCTGAGAAAAGCACATCCAACGCCTATCTTGCCGCCTTCAACAACTTCTCACTACTGTCCTAGAGTTACAGTCTAAAATTCACACAACTAGAATTTTTCTTTTAGATATTTCTCTCAGTTCAGATTGCCAAAAAATATTTAAGAATGGAGTTTCCTTTTACGTAACTACCATCTTGGTGAAACACAGGAAGGTTGTGAATAGGTGCTGTCTTTCCATCCTACTGGTTGCTCTAGTAGGGCACAATTCCTTCCATTGCTTTCCTGGACTAAAGGTTTACTAAGCTCTATCTTGTGTGACAGATGTCCTTCAATACTTAAGGAGGAGCAACAGATAGAGTGAACAGGAGTAGATGGAGGCTAACAGAGAAAGAATGTCTACATTTGTGACAGCTGCAAGCAGTCATAGGGCATGGTGCCTTCTTGTGAAGTATGGTCATAGGGCTTCATGCTTTGAGTGGCCAAACAAGGAAATCATGGCAGACAGCAAATGTTATTAAATGAGAAAAGTGAAGAAAGAATCAGCAACAAAGTGTTGTCAGACAGGTAAAAAGCCAAGATGATGCCACGATTGCAACATAAGTTTTCTCACTTGGGAACTTAATGTTACTGAAAAAGCACCAATCTAGTCTAAGATTCTGCCCCTAAGTACATATCCTTACCACTGCCTGAATGCCAGCATTAAGTTCATACAGCTATGTGATGAGCCAGCTCAGTGAACTCCTCCATACGAAAATATATTTTAGGAAAATACATCATACCTTTCCAGATGAATCCCTTTCTCAGTTTCAGTTTAACTGTGCTCCATATAGTACCAATATAAAGACTGTGCAGCTGCAGTTACAAGCAAGAGTAGTACCGCCCCATCAACAGTAACCTGCAATTACATTGGCCTGAAATAATCTGGGAACATCAGTTTATGCATATGTACTTATACCTTGCTGCTTGCTTTGGCTGCATGTTCTCAGCCTCTGCCTTGCACAAGTGCTGCAGGTGTGTTACGTAAAATTGACAGTCTTCTGTCAGAAAAACATTTAAAACATTTTAATGTTATCCCCCCTCTCTGTAATCTGCGTAGTATAATTCCTCTGGCACATCTCAGAATCCTTCTGTGATGTAAACACACTTATCAAACCAGAGAGGAAAAAAGGAAAACAAAAAAATAAAAATTTCCACTATGAGCTCAAATGAGTTCCAGGCTAAGTAGAAGGAAAGTGAGACTAAGTTAAAGGAGGAAGTAAGAAGTTGTAATTCCCTCTTTCAAGATCAGCTTGACTATCAAACTAACTTAGCCATTTGTGATCTCATCTGAAAGACTCCTTTCCTGTCCTCCTCCCCAGGAGACTACTATCAGCCTTCAAGCATGTATATGTCTCTGAATACCAGCTGTCATGTCAACCTAAGATTTGCAGCATGCATTTGTACTATAAAATTGTTCTCCAAAAGTGAAATCTGACTGATATCTATTGTTAACATAACAGCAGCACTTACTTTTCCTTCAAGGATTTCATTTTTCTAACTAACCTGGGATGTGCTTACTAAAGTGGGAACATTTTTTTTTTACACAAAAACTTCACTACCTGAAGGAATAGTTATTCTGCCTTCAGCAGCAGAACAACTTTGAGAAATGTTGATCCCTTTCACTTTCCCATCTTATCCTTCCTGTACCACTGATGTGATTTACCACCTCTGCAGTTGTGCTAACACAGCAGTTTGTCTCACAATCTAGGTTAAAAGTAGCCCTCTGAGACAAAGGACCATTTTTAATCCAGGCCATTGCTGTCATCAGCTTCTACTACAGACTCATAAACAGTTGCTTCAGCATAACAGGGAAGGCTGAGAATTATGGTGTGGAGTTGGAGAATTTCTTAGGATGTCTTCATTCCATAAATCAATGTATTATACAGTTCAGGATTAGATTTCATCACACTTAATTATGTTTACAATGTTTTGAATTGTCATGTATGTATCTACATAAGTACTAGATGTATAAAATCTAAGGTAGCTAATGGAGATAAAGTTAATACATAAATAGAGTGATTCAGCTGACTTCAGACAGAGGAGATATCCTAAGGCACCTACCTCCATTGTATACCTGTGTTTAGTCAACTGAAGACAGCTCTAGGAGCCTGCCTTATGGTGAACTACATTGGTGTCCGGCTCTACTAATTCTGTTGACTCACCCTTCAGTGGCTAAATAGGAGCTTAAACAGCTACCATGGATGCGAAGACCAATGCTTCAGATGAACATTTAAATTCCTTAATCTGAAACCGAATCCTAATCCTAAAATGTATGTTCTCACAACAGGTCTTAGATTCTGTGCCAGCTCATTGGTATCTCTTACTGCTTGAGACCTCCTGTGGTGTCCAGGCTGCCTGGGACTGGTAGATATGAATTCTGATGTCTTTCAGAAATATCAGACAGGATATTCAAATAAGATTACAAACCACTGTTTAAAATGCAGTCCTAAACCCTGGATTATGGGTAGACACGTCTCATGTGTTCACAGACATCTCTCTAATGGCACTGATGCTGTGTGTAGTCTTCCATCTCATGTCACTTCTTGGTTCTACCAGGAGGATTCATTATGGAATTCTCTGCTGAATGGACATTTAGGCAAGTTGCAATCTTTCTCTGAACTGATTTCCCTATGACCTCAAATTCAACTATATTTATAGATGTGATGGTATACGGAGGCACTCAGCAACTGGAGGAGGAGGTGACAGAACTGGAAAGAGTAGAAACTTAAGCCACTATTACACTAGAAACAAATCCTGAAAATAAGCAAATATTCTATCAATTTAACAAAATCAAAACAAAACAATCATTTAATATGTAAGCAGCATGCTTCACCACAGAACATGCCAACCAGTTAAGGTTTTCTGCTTTCAGACTAATTGATAGGCATGTGCATACTTAACTTATGCTTATGGAAAACAAAATTTCATTTGAAATTATGTATATTTTGTATATTAATTTATTCAAGAAAGAAACATACAAAAGAATGCTAAAATATTAAATCTATATTTTATGTTTCAATAACTTGAAAAATATGTACTTCAGTAAGCTTTTCTGAAATCATAGAATCATAGAATCATGGAATAACCAGGTTGGAAGAGACCCACCGGATCATCGAGTTGGAAATTAATTTGAATGAAAATATTTCACTATAGCTTATATATAATGTTCGTGTGAAAGTGACTTGTCCATTCTGTGACAGGATATTATAATAATTATTTTCACCTCAGTATGTGTTCCGTTAATAGCCCCGCAAAAATATTTCTTTACATAGTCACTATGAATGAAAAACAAAGTTGAGAAATTAAAATTATCTGTAATTAGACTAATGTGGTTGGTTTCATACAAAATTTTTTGAGCAGAATATAGTGCACGGTGTAGGAGCAAGACTTTACCTTTTTGCCCTTGCATTTGATGTTGCCAATATGGAAAATACAAATTTCTGTATATTTTCATTGATTTTCCATTCATTTTAAAGCACCTGTTTTTAACACTCATATCAAAGACCTTATTTAAAACCTACTTTGAATTTTAAACTAAGTTGATTTTTCTAAGTGTAAGATTCCTGATCTCAAAATTCACATTGGAAATAGAGTCTTTATCCATTCTAAAAGAGCAACTTCCCACCCACTTTTTCTGGTTAGCAACAGTAACTAGATTTTAAATATAACCACTTAATCCATATTGTTGATCTGATGATAGCCACCAAAATTTTCCACCAAATAAAACTGAAAATAAAGAGTACCATGAATCTCTCTCATTTAAAGCCAGAATAATAAGACCCCCTAGTTAACTCCTGGATGCTAACAAATTTATTTTCTTTTAAAGCTTCTTGTAGTATACAGCTTATATTAGCAGAAAAGATTATGTTTTTCTTTTCAATATTTTCATCTCAATCTTTTGATCTGGAAATAGGCAGAGGCATTGTGTTGTCTGGGAGACTGAGGAGTTGTTACATAGTTGTAGAATATTTTATATGTGACTCAGGCAGCAAAAACTTCATGCTATTAAGCCTAACTTAGAGATTCCTCAAAAAAGTAGCTGAATTTTGCAGCTGTAGCAATGGTAATTTGGGGGCAAGGAAGTGAACAGGCTTCAAGGCCAATGGTGCTGAACTACAAAGGACAAGCGGAATGCTAAGATGTGGAGGATGTCTGAAGGTGAGAAGGACTTTATTTGTTTAATAATCAGTGGCATTAAATACATAAGTACAAGGAAAGGGACAGTCTGTAGATAAATATGCTTGACTGGGTGAGAGCATTTGAAAGCAAACAGAACTGGAAGGTCTCATTAAGGTCTTTCTGCAGAAACCTGTATGTGGAAGTACTTCCTCCTGCTCCTCTTTTCCAGATCCCTCCTACCCTACTTCTTTGAATTTATCATTGGATTGAATTCAGTCATTGCAGAACTGAAAAACAAAGTTGTATAGTCACAGATACCCTGATATCTCTTGGATACTAGTCTCCTCATAGAGTACATGGATGAGATCAGATGTGTTTACACTGTGCAGAGGAGCATGAGAGAAGATCTGTTTAAGATGTTTAAGACACAATGATGAGCACTGTGTGGGCAGTGGCTCAAGTATGAAAAACAGTCTGAAATAAAAATAACAGTTCTGCACCCAAGATAATGACTTCCTATTTCAGGCTCATTTAACAACAACCTCAGAACTCTGTCCTGCAGTGCGGAGTTGCCCATAGATGTCTACGAGTGAAACACACAAAAAATTGTATAACCAGAACTTTTTCTTACAAGGTGACAGAAATGCTTGGAAACTTCTATGCATTCATCCCTTCAAAACATCACTTACCTCAACATGGCTATGACAGATTCTTTCCTCCAAAGTTTTTACAGCTGCAGATGCAGACACCAGGTACCATTTGTCTTCATGTAGTTATTCCAGCATTTCTGTTGTACATAGAACATAGTCATGTTTTTCACAATGCTTCTCCCTTCCTGGCCCAAAGCCACTTTTCATCTGCAAAGTGGGAAATAAATCTAAAGCATACTTAGCCCTACACAACCTGAAGAATAAACTACTTGGTATTTTTCTGTAACAGCCTCTTGTCTCTTCTATCAAACTTAATTTATCTTTGCGAACCTTCAGGAAGCAGGCAGAGTGGGATTTCAAACATTTCTCAAGGGAACAGGGAGGAACGGGTGTCTTTGGATAGAAAAATACTGTTGAAGAATCCTGAATAAAGAATAGACAGGAAGGCTTGAAGTTATTTGGACAAAACTACTCATGACACAATTACGACAAAAATCAAACGTTCTCTGTGACACTGCCCACTGTCACTCCCCACAGACATCAACAATCTCTTTAGTGCACACAGTCTGACAAGGTCCTAATCCCTTTGCCTCAGAAGCCTCTTTGGACACCTATTTCTCTCAGCAGTTAAGCATGGGCTTTGTTCACTCTTAGAGATATTCAGTAGGATGTACTGTGTAGTAAGGTTCCTAGGATAAAAGCTGGTATGCCTATCACACTTGAAAGCCTATTGCTATACACTGAATTCCTTTTTATGTGCTTTCTGAGAAAGAATGCTGTGAAATCTCATATTAGGTGAGGCTGTAAAGGCAAAATATAAAGTAGATCCAATTGGTGAACTCTGATGACAGCAATGCTCACTGGATTCTGAGATAAGCTGTAAAAGAAGGACTCGTTTGACTAAATGACACCCTTTACTTTTCAGTTTTAAAGAAGAGATTTAGAAGTGGCATGAACTAATGAATATTTGTCTGGATAAAACTTTCTTTGAGGGAAAAAATTACAATTTATTTTGGTAAGTCTAAATCTTAAAATGTTAATAAAATGAATTATAAACTTTACCTGAAATTATTGTAAACTATATCCTCCAAGATACAAGCACAAAAGCAGTAATGGTAGGGATATACCTGTAAGCAACAGTCACTGCTGTAGTTACACAATTCGGTATCCAGATTTCAGCTAGGTGCCCAGACTGAATACTCACCCTAATGATTCATGTTGCATTCACATAGTCCCTTCTTAATACTTCCCATCCACTTTTTCTGGTTAGCGACATCAACAACAACTAGATTTTAATTATAACCACTTAATCCATGCTGTTGATCTGATGATAGCCACCAAACTTCTCCGCCAAATAAAACTGAAAAAATAAAAGGGAAATTAGACCTGATATATCCATGCACTGCCTGAAAGATTTTTCATTCCTGACTTCCACTGTGCAGTAAAGTATTTAGAAACCAGCTTAGGGATAAACTGAGCTGTTCAGCCACCAAGCCCTATCTATTATGGAACTTGCCCTTAACCATTTATATTTAGACATCTGTATTTAGTACTGCATTAAACGGGCACTTAAGCCCCATTAGCAACAGTGGCTGAGTAAATACAGGCATTTAAGTGTTACCTTGAACTAAGATGCTTCTGTGAACTATGGTGTTTACAGAGTCCTGCAAACCTCTTGTTACAAAGTGCTGATTATCCTCATTTCTTTCTTTTTCAAAGAAACTGAGATGATTTGATTCTGTGTAAAGAATGAATGCTTAGTGCACTAGACCTATTAAAGTCAGTGATCAAACAATCCGCTGTCTTGGTTTTACAAAACTTTTTTGACATATTAGCCTTAAATGCACAATCATCTATGCTTTATATATAGGTATAACTCTATGTAACCCTCTGTTTTTATACTACTAGCATAGTATAGTCTGTTTATTTGTAAATAGGCTCTGCTTCTTAGGAGGAATTTTTAATGGTTGCAAAAGGTGTCAGACTGAGGACCACATGCCCAGAGCTAGTCAAGGTAACTATTATATCTGTCATGTGCTTCTAAAAGTATTATGAATCTCATGGATGCAGATTAGCCACAAAGTATGTACAAGTGATGCTTTTATTTTCATGTTCAATGAAGTAGTTGAATGAAGTTACTTAGCAAGTGACCAGCTGAAATCTCCCAGGTGTGTTAAGAGTTCTTTTAATAGAACAATCAATACCTTTAGGAGGAGTCAAGGCATTACAATCATAGAATCATAGAATCATAGAATAACCAGGTTGGAAGAGACCCACCGGATCATCGAGTCCAACCATTCCTATCAAACACTAAACCATGCCCCTTAGCACCCCATCCACCCATGCCCTAAACACCTCCGGGGAAGGTGAATCAACCACCTCCCTGGGCAGCCTGCTCCATTGCCCAATGACCCTTTCTGTGAAGAATTTTTTCCTAATGTCCAGCCTAAATCTCCCCTGGCGGAGCTTGAAGCCATTCCCTCTTGTCCTGTCCCCCGTCACTTGGGAGAAGAGGCCAGCACCCTCCTCTCTACAACCTCCTTTCAGGTAGTTGTAGAGAGCAATGAGGTCTCCCCTCAGCCTCCTCTTCTCCAGGCTAAACAACCCCAGCTCTCTCAGCCGCTCCTCATAAGACTTGTTCTCCAGCCCCCTCACCAGCTTTGTTGCTCTTTTCTGGACTCGCTCCAGAGCCTCAACATCCTTCTTGTGGTGAGGGGCCCAGAACTGAACACAGGATTCGAGGAGCGGTCTCACCAGTGCCGAGTACAGAGGGAGAATAACCTCCTTGGACCTGCTGGTCACGCCGTTTCTGATCCAAGCCAAGATGCCATTGGCCTTCTTGGCCACCTGGGCACACTGCTGGCTCATGTTCAGTCGGCTGTCAACCAACACCCCCAGGTCCCTCTCCTGCAGGCAGCTTTCTAGACAGACTTCTCCTAGTCTGTAGCACTGCATAGGGTTGTTGTGCCCCAAGTGCAGGACCTGGCATATGGCCTTGTTAAACCTCATGCCACTGGACTCAGCCCAGCAGTCCAGCCTGTTCAGATCCCTTTGCAGAGCCTCCCTACCCTCCAGCAGATCAACACTTCCACCCAGCTTAGTGTCGTCTGCAAACTTGCTAAGGGTGCACTTGATGCCTTCATCCAGGTCATTGATAAAGACATTGAACAGGGCTGGACCCAGCACCGAGCCCTGGGGAACCCCACTTGTCACTGGCCTCCAGCTGGATTTCACACCATTTCCCACCACTCTCTGGGCCCGGCCAGCCAACCAGTTTTCCACCCAGGAGAGTGTGCGCCTGTCCAGGCCAGAGGCTGACAGTTTCCCAAGCAGAATGCTGTGAGAAACTGTGTCAAAGGCTTTACTGAAGTCCAGGAAGACCACATCCATAGCCTTTCCCTCATCCAGCAGCCGAGTCACTTTGTCATAGAAGGCGATCAGGTTAGTTTGGCAAGACCTGCCTTTTGTGAACCCATGTTGACTGGACCTGATCACCCGGTTCTCTTGCATGTGCTTCATGATAGCACTCAAGATCACCAGCTCCACGACTTTCCCTGGCACTGAGGTCAGACTGACAGGCCTGGAGTTTCCTGGGTCCTCCCTGCGACCCTTCTTGTAGATGGGCACAACATCAGCCACCTCCAGTCCAGTGGGACTTCCCCAGTCTTCCAGGACTGTTAGAAGGTGATGGAAAGAGGTTTGGCCAGCACGTCCGCCAGCTCCTTCAATACCCTTGAAGGAATCCCATCCGGCCCCATAGACTTGTGGGTGTCTAGTCGGGCTAGCAAGGCTCTGACCACCTCCTCTTGGATCATGGGAGCCTCATTATGCTCCTCTAGCTCCTGGGTTTGTACACAGATGGAACAACTTTCTTTACAACTAAAGACTGAGGCAAAGAAGGCATTAAGTACCTCAGCCTTTTCCTCATCCTCTGTCACTGTTATTCCTTCTGTGTCCAATAGGGACTGTATGGTCTCCCTCGTCCTCCTTTTATTATTTATATATTGATAGAAAGATTTTTTTGTTATCTTTCACAGACTTTGCCAATCTGATTTCTAATTGAGCCTTAGCCTTTCTGATTTTTTCTCTACACAACTTCACTTCCCTCCTGTAGTCCACCCAAGAGGCCTGTCCCCTAGTCTTACTCAACTACAGTTAGGGATCAAAACAGTGTCATAAAGGCAAGAACTAGAATTGAGTCCTCAGAATGGGAACACAGGGAATTCTGCCTTTGCATTGTACTAGAAAATGACTTGGGGTTGTTTCAAACTAATCTCTCAAGGAAGGCTCTGGCAAATGACCTGACAGTGGTCATGATTTATTCGTATTTTCTTAGATATTTCTCTTGAGTCATAAGAACAGATTATAACCTAGTTTATCTGTGACATGAGATCATTAACTCTGGAAGTAACAAATGATACCTCTCCTGTGCAGGGTTTTTTAAAATGCTATTCCTAACAATTTACTGGCCTCAGAAAGTTCACCACTTTGTCATATATAACACTTGTATCCCATTTAAGCCTTTCAAATATGTCATTTTAGGATCAGACAAATGGCTACATACAGTATTTAATGTAGTATGTCACATTCATGTACAGATCCTTGAAAAACTGTATTTTAACATGGAATATCCCTAGATAAAGGAAGTGAACTGAGGGAGTAAAACAGTTAGTTTTTCTTTCATCAGCTAGGTATTTTCTTTAATATTATATTCAAGTGTAAATTAGACAGATGTTCAAAATAATTTTATTGCTTTTTCTAAGTGAATTATTGGTTTTGTTAACTTCCTAAGGAAAAGGCCAAGCCTTGGATCTACTGAGGTGCTGAAAGTCTGCTAACCTCCAACTGCTAAACTATTAGTCTGATACTGATAAGCAACCAACAAAAAAACACAAGAAAGGCATTGATCTAGAAACAGTGGTCATGATGGCAACCAACACTTTATTAATAAGTGATTTCTGTGTCCTCTAGAGACAGTTATTACAGTACAATAAATTTTGATTTGTTAAGTCAGTGGGACACACCTCTTTTAACTGTATGAGTCTGAAAGTCTATCTCCAAAAAATTTTTCTGGATTACAAAGGTAGTCAATGAAAAAAGCATGAGAGGATCATCTACAAAAGGTAATTAGATGTATTTTAGGCACATATTATAAGATGGGGCCTGTATCCTTAGGATGTCTCTCTTTCTCCACTGACAATAATGATGAAATGTAGGGATGACATTGATGTCTTTTAACTTTATCTGTAAAAGTTAGCATTCTAGGGCTTATGATTCTCTATTGACTACAAAGGCATCTAGGTTGATTGAGATATCTGCACTGAAGGCATGTGAGTTTAGGTGAGATGAAATTCACCCCAAAGGCGTGGGAAACATTTTATCAAGAACTTCGTATCAGGAACTTTTTCTTACATGTAACACTCCAAGCAGTGTTTCCTCCTTCTTGGCTCTGATAAATGTCACAGATATGAAAAAAACCTGCTAATACTAATCCCATCATACTACCTAAAACACTGAAGTGCCAACACTTAACAAGAGATTCTGAATCTAGGACCTAATCTAAGGAATATGACAGCTGAGACTCCATTTTAAGTATACACTAATTATTTCATGTCTTCATTATTATCAGTAGTTGGAGAGAGATAAGCTTTCTGTGAAGGAACAGCCTTATTTCTTCTCACTTACTGGGAAAAGGCACTTATTTAAGGCTGGTTCACTACAGAGGGGCTCCACCTTGCTTACCTTTGTTTAAGGTAACTTGCTCGAGGTTATGGGGTTTTTCATTTTGTTTCCTTTTATTGTAGTTCGTGGAGGGACATAAACTACTAGAGAATGATTCATCCTGAACCAGTATTGATTGCATCACTCCCCGGGTGACAAATGAATCCTACTTTAGATATTTAAATTTCAGATGGAATGCAACGGAACGGAACAGAATTGAACAGAATAGAATTACAACACAATACAACACAACATAATAAAATACAATACAATACTTCAGTTGGAAGGGACCTGCAATGATCATCTGGTCCCACTGCCTGGCCAATTCAGAGCTGACCAAGTGTTAGAGCACGTTGTTGAGGCAATTGTACAAATGTCTCGTGAATGCTGACAGTCTGGGGGCATCAATCGTTCTCTAGGAAGCCTGTTCCAGTGTTTGACCACCCTCTCAGTAAAGAAACATTTTTTAATGTGTAAACTTCCTTTGTCACAGCTTAGAACCATTTTCACATGTCCTGTTCCTGGACACCAAGGGAAAGATGTCAGCACCTCCGTCTCCACTTCTCCTCAGGAAGCTGTAAAAGAGCAATGGGATCAACCCACGGCCTACTTCTCTTCAAATTAGACAAAAGCAATATCCTTAGCCACTCCTCATAAGATATGCTTTGTTGCTGTTCTCTGAGTGCATTCAAGAGCCTTCACATCCTTCTTAAATTGCGGGGCCTCAGCTGCACTGTTGCTCCTGACCCAAAATGTACTGTGTTAACTGAACTTGAAATGTTTTCTGTGAGTAGCCTGGGTCTTTCATTACATACTGAAGATGAAAGACACTACCACAAAACTTCTGCATTCTTTTCCTCTTCCATCAAGTGAAATGGTTCAGTTGGCTGCCTAAAGATACACAGAATAAATCCAGCCCAAGAGGCTTCTCTGAGTAAACTGGAACTATGTAATTCTCGCAAGGAGTTACACAAAACACAAACTCAGGCTAAGATTTCCTAAATTTCAGTCTCATGAGGATGAGAATAGTAGTTATTTATAAACCAGTCTTAATTATTTTTTTCAGGAAGTTCCTTAGATTTTTGCCTATACAATTAAAATATGGAAAATATTTATAAAATATATATCTGTGAAAAATGAGAAGGCAAACCTTTGACTCATTTTATTCTGTACAAGTAAGCCATCCTTGATTTAAGTTAATATTGAAGACTAAACCTGGCTTTCTTGGAATTATGTATGTGATTTCCACAATAAACTATAATAAATTTTAAAAAAATTATATTATGCCTCCAAAATAGGAACAAGGTTTATACTTACAATAAAAATTTATTTCCATGGGAAATTACATAGGAAAACTCAATATGACTCATCTGAACCAATGGTACTCCTGGGAGTCTATAAACACAAGCATAAGCAATAGTAGCCTCCAGAGCTGTAAGAGAGTTTAGTCAGTGAATTGCACAGAAGGGTAGAAATTCAAATGAGTAACAGCTTCCCCAGATCAGTGTTGTCCTAATTTGAGTCTTTAGGGGTTGTGGAACCCTACCACAAAATGTAGCAGGAAGGTACTTAACGTTAGAAGGCTGTAGGTGGGAATAGGGCTGCATACACTCCTGAGGAAAAGAAAAAGCGGTCTCTTTATCCTGGTATCCTGATCTATAACCTAGCATTTTGTAGGATCACCTAAAGGCATCAGGTACTAAAACCTTCCAGAGATGAACTGAGAACTGATGTTGAGCTCTTCATTTTCCCTGAACTACTTTTTTGATTCTCTTGAACTCAGTGCTGTGCACTGAGTCCTAGACTTAGTCTCTTCATTCTGTTAGAGGATGAAGAAAATGAGGAAAAGAATGAGGAAAAGAAATTCTTGTTTGCTTGTTTTCATTCATTTTAAGACCCTTTAGAATCTTCTGCTTCCTTTACTTGCCATGTGAAGATAAGGGTTCTTGCTTTAGAATTGGGATCAAACATGATGGTTCCCTCTTAGATTTCGGGGTCTGTATTTGAGAGGTGCAGACGTAGATGGGACACTTTCTCCTCTTTGCTGAATAGGATTTTACTGGAAAATATGGCCTCAACAAAAATAAATGCTTAGGGAGGATTAGTGCAGTAGGAAAGGAGAAAGTCACACATGCCTTATCAAACATACATTTTCACAGCATCTCAACTTTGTAAGTTTTCCACAAGAGGTAGTAAAAAAATAATCAGATATTCTTCCCATGAGGTATTGACTATTCTGTAAATCAAGGGAGATCCACTAGAAGAACATGAGCCGTAATGAGGAATGCTAGAGGGAAAGGAAAGACAAAAATATGGAAGCTGAGTAATTTATTTAATAATTGGATACGTTTATTTTGGACCAAGCTTTGTTGTATGACCAAGCTTTTCTGCTAGCTACCTTTGTATGAACTGCCTTGTAAACAAGATAAATGATGCATAATAAATGTAACAGCCTCATAAAAACCTTCTCAAAATTTATTTCTAACAACCTTATTCTTTTCTAGTTAGGGGCAGATATTTAGTACTTACTAATTGAAATTTATTTTGTCAATAAACCTTTACTGCCAAATTTTAATTTACACAGAATATATAATACTCTCAAGTTGGCAGTGCTCAACGGTGGGAAATATTTTGTACAGTCTAAGTCTAATCTAAATGACATAATGCTATTAATTTAATTTCAATTATTATTAAAGCTTGCTTAGTTAATCCATCTGCTATGTCCTTTATGGACTGTACTTGATGAATTTGTTCAGAAATGGCTGTACGACATGGTCTAAATAGACAATGAATCAGAAAAGAACTCTTGTCCTGTACCTGCAAGTCTCTCAGACTGCCGAAGTGTGTAAAGCAAGTAATTAGTCATTAACTGTGAATGGAATCTAATTTCCCACCACCATATCTTCAGGTAGAATTAGTAGATAGTTAAGAAATTGTAATCTCTAATCTCTGTAATAACTAAAATTTCTAGGGAATCCCAATTTTTGTCCAAGGATGTTATCTGTAAGTGTTATAGGGTTGAATTGTTCAGTCTCAGGTGTTTAAATTTTTTGTAAGTGTAAATTGGACACAGCAAAATTGAAAAAACCCACAACAAAATCCTATGTTCAGTCCCTCTATCAAAAAGATGTGCATTAGAAGATCCCGTTATCATTATGGTATGAATATCTCCTGCTAACAGGTAGGAAGACCAATTAAATCCACAACAATCCAGCAGTAAAACACCTTTAGTACCACCAAGCAGGATCTTGATGAAAATTACTCTCACACAGTGAATTCTTCAGTCTTCCAAAGGCATGTAAGTGCCAACGTACAGTGCAATGTATTCACTTTATGAAAAAAATTTAATTTTTAAGTAATGCTGTCATCTCTTAATGTTTCAGTTTGCAGGTATCTGACACATACAAGGTTCAAGTTACCCTCTGTTTTTATTCCATGGATCAAAGATGTTCATGCTCAGCAAATTATACGTTAAATTACTCTCTTTTTAGGAAAAAAAAAAAAAACAAAAACAAAACTGAAAAAAACCAAAAAGGAAAAGACAAACAACCAACAAACAAGCAAACAAAAGAACCCCAACATGTTTTCCATCCCCTGCCCCCCAAGAACCCCTAAAGCATAAATAATAATAACAAACTAAATTAGGATTATGTTTACAAAATTATCTCCTAGTACTAATCTGAATATAAAACCTATTAAACTGTTTATTCGGATCTAACACTAGTTTTAAAGGATGAAAAGTCACTCTATTACCTATAAATGTCATTTTGCAATTAGCTTCTTAGTATTTTCTTCCACTGTTTAGAAACAATGAACAACTCCTAAGCCACTTACAGTTTAACTAAATACATCGATTGACACTATTGCTCTATTCTGTTGGAATGAGATTTTTTTTTTAAGCTTTTTTTTCATTACCTTACATTGATTACATAGAAACAATCAACGTATACTAATGGTCTAAACCTATTTCACAAAGAATGTTGGGTTTTTTTCTGCCTGAGGCCATGCAAGCCAATTTTGCAGCATGAGTTTCTAAAGGTAAAGGTCCCCAATATCAAGAGGGAAACATCCCAATCAGTTGTTCATCCCAATCAGCATGTAAATTTTTTAAGCCAGAACCTCAAATCCTTTCCAGTCTTTGTGTAATACTGGGTGCTGGTGATGAGGCACTGGAACAGGTTTCCCAGGGAAGTTGTGGCTGCCCCATCCCTGGAGGTGTTCAAGGCCAGGTTGGATGGGGCCTTGGGCAGCCTGATCCAGTGGGACGTGTCCCTGCCTATGGCAGGGGTGTCGGAACTAGAAGACCTTTAAGGTCCCTTGCAACCCAAACTATTCTATGATTCTTTGATTCGAAACATCTCTGGGAGTTTGCCATTACAAGCATTGAAACAGGCTGCCCAGAGAAGCAGCTGATTCACCACGTCAACAGCCCTAGAGGTATTGAAAAGATGTAGATGTGGGGTTCAGGTACATGGTTTAGTGAGGAACTTGGCAGCTTTAGGTTTATTATTAGACTCATAACCTTAAAATTCTTTCCCAACCTGAATGGTTCTCATTTCTGTGATTCAGAAACCATTATCATACATACCCATTCTTGGCTCTGCTGTAATGCTCTGAGTCATAAGTCTGGACAGTGGGAAATCAGGCTGATAATTCTGTAGGCAAAAATTTAAACAGCTTAGAAGCTGGGGCAACAATCAGTTCACAGTCTACAAAGACAGCAGAAAGTTATTTAAATGTCTTCTCCAGAGTGTAATGATCACTATTATGGCACATCTGAGCACCTGGAGAATTATGGATGAAAATACTTACACCAGCAACTGAGAAAGCACAGAACATCACTATATACATGGATCTTTAAAACAAAGTCAGGAGAAACAATCAGAGAGATTTCTTCTTAATAAAATAAATTCACTATCGAAAATAAATATTACTACATTATTAATTGTTAATGTAGTGTTAAATTCCAAATGATATAAAAATTATGACTGTCTTATGATGTATTGGGATAATACAGAGATAGTATCTGCCCCAGATCTGCCCTTATTTTGAGTCTAGAAAAAAAATGAGAAAGGAGTGAAAATGACAGAAAATCAAGATAATCACAGAAGCAGTACCTCTTAGTTTTAAAGTATTAATTATTACTGGGGTCTTGATAATCTCAGGTAACCTACAGCCTATGTGGTTTTAGAAGATAAAAGCTATTATTTTTCATTATTAATAAATAGATATTTATTATAAACAAATAAGATAATATTCATCTTTGAACAGTGAAATCTAAGAGGGACAATATCATTTATTGTAAACCAGATAGTCAGTTGCCCAGAGTCACGTCCAGATGGCTTTTGAGTATCTTCAAGGAGGGGTCTCCACCACCCTCCTAGACAACCAGTGCCGGTGCTCAGCTACCCTCACAGTGAAATGTTGTTTGCTGATGTTCAGACAAAACCTCCCATGTTTCAGTTTGTGCTCATTCCCTCTAGTCCTGTAACTGTACACCACCGAGAAAAGTCTGAAAAGGACAGAAAGGACCATAGATGTTCTTAAAGTTGAAATAACACAAATAGCCTCTAAGGTAAAATCAAAGCACACCGAAAAACAGAACTTCTCATAGATGCTACATATTATATATATCATCTGAGAGGAACAATTATGTTTTTATAGTGCTGCTTCAGGTTATTTCAGAGCAGAGTTGGAGGAGTCATTCTTCTATTAACTATAGAATGAAGTAGCTGTTATCAAGCGTCATGGAGTTTTTTAGTCTTTGTTAAATAAGTTTGAATTTTATGTAAAGTGCTAGAAATGAAAAAGAACAGAGAAAGAACTTTTTCGTTATTGCAGAACAAAATACAACACTAGAGTTGTAGCAATACAGTTCTCCACTTTAATTCACCAAGGTGACTCATTCTAATAATGGAAAGATGAATTTTAGGGCCCAAAATGTAGTTCTGTCTGCATGACCATGCAGCTTTAGCTTAGACTATTCATTATTTGATATTGTAATATTTAAGAATCTTTCTTTTACATAAGTCAGAAGAGTTGTTAAATGTAATGGCAACATGATGTTGTGAATACCAGCACCTATGACATGGAAAACCCCCATGTTATTTCTCAGGGATCATCATTAAAACAGTTTGTTAATACCATACATTCACAGACAGTGGAGATCACAGAATTATTTTTAAACATGAAGTCACAGAAATAATATAGGTAGGATTAAAAAGCAGTTTTTGAAAAGCTAACATTTCTCACCACTCTGAAAAAGAACAGATACTAAGTAATAGAGCACTAAAATTGTATTCATTAATGGCTATCATTAAGTTTGTTTTGATGATAAAATATGTACTGTTGCTTTTATATGCCACATCCACTAACTTTACAGACTTTCAGAGAGCAAGCATGGCATTACGGATGAATGTGATTCATAAGAATGATTTTACAATGAAGCCCTTATTCATTTATTAGTCAAGAGAACAAAATATACTCCATAAAGAGCCTTGTCCAGACTTTTCAGTCTAGGCAATCAAAGAAGTTATGTTTTCTGCTGTATATCATTGAATATGTAATCACTTTTTAGGCTTGAATGCTTTTGTAATGGTAGACGCAAACTGCATGCACATTAAAAAATCTTGACAATAAGTCTGCTAAAGTAAGTCCTTTTGATATATTACAGAAGTAAAGCATTACCAAAAGATACTATATGAAAAGCCAGTGTTCACACTGACAACTGGCTGTATAAGTGACAGTATGATGTAGTAGAAAATTGTTCTATGTTGAATTTAGAATCATTGAATCATAGAACTGTCCAGGTTGGAAAAACCCTCTAAACATGCTCCACAAATCTCCTAGACTGTTTCCTCACCACTGTACTGTGTTTCCAGAAGATATCTGATAAGCTGAAGTCCCCGACAAGAATAAGGGCTAGCAATAGTGAGACTTCTTCTAGCTGCTTACAGAATATTTAATCTGTTGTTTCATCCTGGTTAGGTCCATAACAGACTCTAACCATGATATCTGCCTTTATGGCCTTTCCCCTGGTTCTTACCCATAAACACTCAATCCTATCATCACCATCATCAATCTCTAGACAGTCAAAACTCTTCCTAAGATACAGGGCTACCGTATCACCTCTCCTTCCTTACCTATCTATTCTGAAGAGTTTATAGACATCCATTGCAGCACTCCAGTTATGCAAGACATCCCAGCATGTTTCCATGATGATAACTACATCACAGTCTTCCAGATGAGCAATGGCCTCCAGCTCCTCCTGTTTGTTGCCCATGCTGTGTGCATTGGTGTGGATGCTCTTCAGTTGGGCTATTGATTCCCATTACCTTTTCTGGGGGAAAAATCCTCACTCTTCTTTGGCCATTCTCAAGCAGTTCTGTGGTTTTTAACATATAATCAGCCCTTGCACTTTTACTTCCATGTGTACCTCCCTCCCCTGCTTCCAATGAGATGACAGACTGAAGGACCTTGCTAGCATACCCTCAAACACTGGCATGCTGCCCCCAGTGTCATCTCTAGCGAGCCTGGCCCATTTCCGCCCTTCAAATATAGGTTAAAGTTCTTTCAATGAGTCCTTTTAACTTCTGCACAAAGATCCTTTTCCCCCTTTGAGGCAGATGTACCCTGTTTGTCACCAGCAGCTCTAGTGTTGTGTAAACCAACACATGACCAAAAAAACCCTCAAAATTCTGCTGATGTCACTGGGCTTGGAGCCATGTATTGATCTGCTGGCTCTTCCTGTTTCTTCCTTCATTGTTCCCTGCAACTGAAAAGATAGAGAACAATATTTGTGCTTCTGATCCCTTAAACAGTCACCAAAATCCCTGAATCCTCTGTTGATTGCCCTTGGACTTCTTTTTGGAACTTCAGCGCTGCCTACTTGAAATGTCAATAGTGGATAATAATCCAAGGGCCATTTCCAGGGCAGGAAATTTTCTCTTCACATCTTAAACCCTATTTAGTAGGAGAAAAAGAAATGAGACCCAGAACATCGTTTTGAGTACGGCTCACATCTCTTCTCTGAACTCTATGATCCTAAAATCAGAAGACACCACAGGAAAAATAGCTTGCAAATAAATTTTAGTGCATTGAAAGGGGTACTGCAGAAAGACCCAAACAAAACCAAGAGAGTGTCTGTGCAGAAGAGTATCAGCTAGACTATGAAAAAATTATGTTTATATCAGAGAAAGCGTCTCCATTGAATACTCTTATGTTTGCAAAAGAGAAGTAGGAATACTTGAAGCTTTACAAATAAAGTCTTTGCTTTATTATAGTTAAATGACCATTTTACTACCAGTTTTCTTATAGATATGATCTACTATTCACTTCTAACAGGTCATAAGTTGAAATCCACACAGAGGAACAAAGGCAACAATTATAGAGAGAGTTCTATTTTGCTCGTATGTTTAGAAACTTAGCATGTGTTGGTAAGAATTCTGCACCACAGCAAGATAATCCATCAAAATATAGATATTGAAACTGAGACAGCCACAGATAAGTGGGACCCTTGTAGACATACACCTCTTTGCCTTAATGGTATATGTAGATGGCATTATTTAGTGCCAAACAGCTTTCACAGATCCTAGAATCAAGGAAAACTGGGCTCACTATTTTTGCACATTAAAATGTACACTAAAACAGTTAGTGCCCTACATCAATTAGATAATGCAATGCCAAAAATAGATGGGTAAGCTATCTTTAAAAATATAAGCTCTATGTGATTTTGAAAACTCAACCCCACATCTAATTAGATGGAGCAATCAATCAAACAACAGATTCAAGTCTCATAGTTTCTGCCTTCGTTTTTTTTTAACCAACAATAAAATATTTGTTTCAAAATTTATCATACTTAAGAATCCCTACTGACTATCAGGGGAGATAACAATGAGTAATTCCCAGCAACGAGTTATGCTTTCCACATCTCAGCTCTGAAGGAGAGCCACATCTAAGTTCTATAAATAATTAGGAACGCAGATATGATAGAATCATAACAAAGCATATGAGCATTTGCTTGCTAATGATTGATGAGAGGAGGTATACTACAGAGAGTACCACGCTTTGTCAGAATGAATTGTCTTTCCTCTCACAAACATTTATTTTTTGAATCTATGGTGATATTAAAATGTAATATCATTCATCTGAATGGCCTCATTTAAAATAAAGTGCATGTAATCTATCCTGTGAATAAACAAGCTAAATTTAGGTTGAAAGGCCAGGGAGATATAAATGCAGGTAATGGAAAACTGTATTCTGCTCAGCTGACAATTTATTTCTAAATCTGTTTTTTATTGTTATCAGGAACAAAAGTGACTTAAAGGGATATCTTTGCTTCATTACCTAGTTTTCTTAAATAGGACTTCATGTTATTACTGAAATTCTTATAAAATTCCAATATGTGTCACCCTGAAAAAATAGTTTTAAAATTTTTAAAGAAAGAGTAAATGTATCTTTAAATTATCTGATGCATCATAGTACTGAAGCTGGGCATTCTGTACTGATAAAAGTACAGAATCATAAAAGTAACAGGCCCAGAAGTAGCAATGGATTTAATACCTAACTTGCTTGTTAAATTCTATGACCCATGTTATTCAGATCAGAATACATGCTTAAAAATCGTACCAAATTAAAGACAGAAACTAACTCCAGGGCATCCAAGTTTTGTTCCTCCCTGGACAGTGCAGAAACATTATGCTTTTAACAACAACTAAGAAAAATAAAACTTAAGAAATTTTTTTGATCAAGGAACAATCATTCTTTGGGGTTTCACTTTATTTGCTGAAAAGAAAGTAGGATAAAATATTTAAAGCCAAGAGACTGAAATAGCAAATGTCTTTTGAAATTGGTTGTTGTAAGTATATACAGACATAACAGTAAGCAGAGTCATACATCTTGATGCAAAACAGCAGTATTTAATCTTAAAAGTAAATTCTACAAAACCTTACTTTCACCCTTGAACAGATAGAAAATAAAGTGCAAAACATACCCCATCAAAGCCTCTTTAGGATCCACATGCAGAAATAACTACCAAGACATTCTTAAATATTTAGAAAATAAGGTCATCTTCCTAAGGCACAGATTGAAAGTCAGTACACAGCAAATGGAACACAGCACATATCTTTTGTAGTTTCTTCTTTATACACCTACAAGGATTTTAATCAGCATGGACTGATCTGAGGGACCATGAGGAAACATGATGCATTCATAAATATGGAGAAAAAACACTGTGCGACTGAGAGCCTTCATGTCAGCTTTAGGATGTTGAGATATTCTATACTAATAATCTAGTACTAGCAGGAGGGGAATAAAAAGGGAAAAGAAAAGAAAATCAAAACCTCATGCTCAAGAAATACAAGGCTACATGATAATCTATGCTAGGCCTTAGTATAATCATTAAGTAAAGAAGAAGAAAGCGTCTATTTATTTACATAAAGATTTTGTACACTGTAACAGGGAGCTCCCAGTATGCATCTAGGCAATCTGCTGATTCACAGGCATGGTGGCTGAAGCAGAAGGTCAGATCCAAAGCTGTACAGGTTAAACAAAAAGGTTGGCCCAACTGTACCTAAAGGTGAGATGGGCAGGAGCTGTTAACAATGAAGATAAATAAATGGGCTCAATCAGCAGTTAATCTCAAAGGCTTCTGAATCAGTCTGACACATTGAGCTCAGGGATTGCAGTGCCTCTGACAAGCAAGGGATAGGATATCTCGAGAGAGAGAGAGACGGAAAGGTCTGGTAGATCTTAATGATCCTGCCCTTGGTAGGTTTTCCAAGGTAATGACTCCCTGGGAGATCCCTTGTGGTACAAGAAGCAGCCATCTACCATTCCCAACTCAACTCAGAAGTAACAGCAATCTGTTATTCATTGCTGGCACTGCCCCAGAGATTTTTAACATAAGAGCCCTTTTTTTTGTTAATAGGTGGAATACTCCATAATAATCAACGTAAGTTTTTCAGCTAAATATGAGGTCTGCACATAACAAAAAAAGGAGCGAAAGAGAGAGAAAAACAAAAAATAAAAGAAGAAAGGAAGGAAAGCACACAGTTCCAAACCTGACAGCAAGGACCTTGACTGCACTCACCACACATCTTAAGGACAGGCATTCATGCCCTCACTTTATTCATATGAAAAAGTGAAGTGCTCACTCTCCCTCCTACACACTCTTGCACTCTTCCTTTTGCTTTTCCTAATGCTTGCAGAGACTTCTATATTTAGCCAGTCATCCCTGCTGTAAATTTCTTTAAATTGACTCTGAATAATCTGATGCTGGGGGATTCCTCTGTCAGATGGATTACTGTGATATAGTCTTGTTTAATTAAATCAAAAGTTGGTTAATGAAGAAGGACTCACCAAAGTTATGTTTCTTGTCCATAGTAGAAATCCTGCTATACCAGCAACCATTTTTAGGATACCTGATAACAAAATATATAGATATACAGATACTATATATTCTGTCTGTACTTTATTTACTGTCAAATGATACTCTGAATTTATGAAAACTGTTATATATTTGTGTGTGTGTTTTACAGGAAATATGGACCTTACCTTGCCCTTGACCTTAGAGATCCTAAATGTGTAGGCAGCAGAGCTGGAGGTGTTTTAGGAAGAAGATACTCCAAGGAAGAGCAAGGACACCCTTCAGAGACTGCAGCCATGGGCAACTCATGCCATGGAAGGGGCACTCCTGAGGAACAGTTGCCTGTGGGCAACACATGTGGGTCAGGGCCATCCCTGATCTATTGTGGCCAGGTGTGACTTATGCTGGGATAGGGAAAACACCAAAGGTATTCTTTGGAAAAGGAATGTGGAAAAAGATTTACATTACAACATAACAGTAATCAATATGTATAATGGAATAACATATAACGGAAATTGTCTGTTTGCACATACATTTGATCATATACATGATGATGAAAAGGTTTTCCTGGCTTTCAAACATCTCATGGGAATTAAACTACACACAGAGGAGAGACTCTCACTGCTCTTAAAACATCATATAATCCAATATAGTATGTCTGTACCAATCTGACATTCCTTCTGCTGGGTGTTATCTATGTCTATACTAGTAAACTAGATAGTGCCAAGACAGATTCTCAGGCACTGAGGCCATTCAAATCTGTTATTAAAGTCTCTCACCTTTCAAAAGAGGTGGCCATGTACAAAAAGTTGTTGGCAATGAACCCTCATCCAGGCTGATTTCAAAAGCAAACCCAAAATTTGATTGACAGAAGATGAAAGTAAGTCATCATAACAATTTATCAATGTAGACTCTCAAGTTACAATGTTTGGCCTTGATTCTTAGCATCATTCAACATATTGGTACAGCGATTGCCATTGAGCTTCTCTCTCAGTCACCACTGCGTTTTTGAGATGGTGCAAACGTTTGGGTAATACGAAGTAAAGACAGAAGAACGTCAACCTTGTATACACCTTGTGCAATCCCTTGTTTTCTCTTGGAAAGCTTTCCTGGGTAATTTCTAGAATGCTTAGCATTTCATTCAGTGACTGAACAGTCCATTGGTAAGCCTGATGGCTGACATTCCTTTATCTGGCAAAATAAACAGAGCTGAAAAAGAAATATTAGAAGATGAGCATGCATGAAGGAGGCAGCAAGACCTGTGGAGTAAATGAAACTTGGAGCAGAATTTCCTGTTCCTACAGGTTATGAAAGTACTTTTGAAGACATCTTTGCCGAGTTGACAAGTTTAGATAATTTGCTTTTGCGTAATATGCAATTAATATTACCTGAACTCAGGCAGTAGGGAGTTCTCCTGTAGGATGTAAAATAAAGTATTTTAAATTGATTAAATTTGGACTAAGTGAAATGAAACAGTCTAGCCTAAGTGTCTAATTTGCTTTACACCTGTGCATTTATAGATGTACTGTCAAAATGAGACCAATATAACTGTGAAAGATGATCAGATCATATTGTGTTGAAATATTATTTGTTGGTGAAATCACCCAGGATTTGAAATAATAATAGGAGTCCATGGAGATGTCATATTCAGCACTGTTCTTAAAAGGCTAGTGTTAGAATATTGCAGATTTCTGAAGTGCGGTGTATCTAATCTCCAAGAATCCTCTCAATTGCGTACCAACCTTCCACTTTCTTTATCTCACCACTCAAAAGCTCTTCTTTTGATTATACATGAAGGCATTTTCAATTTATTTGGAATGTCATTCTTCTTATTCCTGCCTGAGTTTCGTGAGAAGGCATAATATAGTTCCAAATTATTTGCTGAAGTACGTTTGATTCCCAGTAGTCTGAAGGAGTTTGAAGGAAAGAGGGAATACAGATTAATAGGCCTGTCTTTCTCTCTGTCTAATAGATGTTTTTCATTCTAGGAAAGGAGATGGAAGTTGTTTGCTTGTGCAAGGCCTTTGAGAAACCTATGTAATTTCAAGGCAGGTACCAAATGAGAAATCAAGTAAACTTTTAAGATTGAGAGTAATTGACTTGAAATCCTAACGTGTCAATACTTTACCAAGAGTTTGCATATAAAAGCTATTTAAGGAATGTGTGAAGGAGACAAAAGACATGTAAAGAACACATAGTATTTACCAACGTAAGTCAGCTTTATCAGACAGACACTTCCAAGGGTCATTTGATGCAACATACATTAAATAATTATGCTAGAATTATAAACCTGATTTTTATCTAACCCTTAAAAATGCTAGATGGAAACTGTGTTCATCTCCTTCAACAGGCTAGGAAGGGATGTTAATTGTGTCAAGTGTGTTAGACTAAAATCTGTGTTTAGATGTCAGAATTGTTGAGATTACCTAAATCATTGCTGAACTAGTAACAAATGAAATGTTCACAGTCTCAACTGTTAAGGATGGATGGTCCTTAAATAGAGGAAAATTAATCCATTCAAGTATCTAAATATTGCATTTAGAAATTTACACTTAAGTGCAAATATGTTTTTGTTCTGGTTCCTTGTTCACTGTTGTTATGTACTGAAAAGTACTTCTGTGAAAAAGGACATAATTTAATACCAAAAATCACAATGATTTCCATAACAACACATAACAGTTAATAACCAAAAGTGTTATTTCTTAATCACAAGCACTTCAGGTAAGACGCAAAGTCTAAAAGCTTGCAGAATATTGTATAGCTAACAGACCACTAAGAACAGAGACTCAACAACTCAAACTTACTATTGTTGATTCTGTTCATGTAGGAAGCTAGATAAAATTTTTCTATCACATACCTTATTCAATCTATTATATAACCAGAGGGTATGAACAAAGTTGTGAGTGCAGGGTTTATCAGTCCAAACAATAAAAAAAAGTAGTAAATGTCAATACTTTTTTCAGCTTTCGCTACCTATTTTTTGTTGTATTAGGACCTTCCCAAAAGTTTAATTAATTTCTAGATTTTATTTAAGGAGTATAAAAAAGAGAAAACATAGAAAAAGAAGTTATTTCTTCTAGAGCTTAAATCTGAAGTTCGCTGACCTTACCATCTGAAAATATTTAACTTGTAACCACTGGGGCTCCTAAATAGAAATCAGAGGCTACAACTCATAGGTACTCACTCACTAGGAAATACTTCACAGCAGGTAATAGTCTGTGATATAGTTTCAGATTAACAGAAATAAAATAAACCCACTACCTGCAGGATAAATCAGTTTCTTGAAGGTCATCCTATCATAGTTGTTCACAAATCAATATTAAATTGTGGTTTTAATAATATATCAAATACACAGGCTATTTACTGTCTTAAAAAAAACACCAACAAAAACCAACAGCAAACCATAATAGGTCAGTCCAAGCCCTTCACTGCCTTCTCATGCAGTCACATTTTCTAAACTTCTTGTCTTTTCTGCCTTTGTAGTCTTTTCACAATTTTCACTTTTTTTAAGTATGATATGCAAAAATGGGCATATAAATTCTTGTAAGGTCCTTGGAAAATAATTCCACCCACTTGTTACTGAGAATGATTGAAAAGTGAACTATCATTCCTGAGATCAGTTTGAGATCTGGAGGCAGATAACTAAGGTTAACACTAAATACTAGGAGTGGTTTTGGTTATTTTCTAGTTAAAATCTTTGCTGAGGAGGAAAGAGAAAGAAAGATAATTATTTAATTGAACTAGAGCTGTGCAAAAACATTATTGTCATTACATTCAGAATATAACACAATACAATAGAAAGAAAAGATGTAACCTGCTATTATAGTACATGTTTGTATGTTTGTCAATAAATTTGCTGAAGGAGTTTCTTGTTATACGCATACCCTAAGATGGTGGCTTGTCCTTCTTCCATAATTCAACTTCTAGGACACATTTGTTTAATTTTGAGAGACGATGATCATCTTTGTCATTAGAATTCCTCTTCCTGCAGTATTTACATACACACTAACATGAACAGAAATGGCATGATCATACAAATCTCTTCCTTTTACTGATTTCTTTTTTCTTGACAAATACATTCTTAGTTTATTTTGTGGCATTTAATGGTTAGCTAGATGATTAGGAATCCTTAGTGCTCATTTCCAAAGCCAAGAAAAATGCAAACAAATAAATAATAGCAGCAACACCCAACCCCCAACCCCATGACCATAACCATAGCTATGATTTTCCTTTGTCTGAACACAGACTGAACCTCTAATTAATCTCTTTAATTCAATTAAATCAGTTTGAACCTCCTTGGTTATAAGTCTTTCTTCTAGTTGGCTGCTGACAAGGACTCTGTGGCTGCCATGTCCATCTGCAGGTTTGTCCATCTGTGTGTTTTTCCTAGCCAGCCAAAGTAATTTTTAAATCTACTAGCAAATTTTAGTCAAACCTGAGAGGCGCTTGGAGACCTCAGTTATAACCACTGGCTGAAAATAGGCAACTAATTATAAAAAGAGAAATCCAAATTATTGCTCTCCATTCTCCCTATGGCTAAGGCTTAAATGTGAAAGTAGTTACCTAAGTATGCACAGGAGAAATCAAATGAGAGATAGCTATTGGAAATTAATCTATAACTGGTGGAGCATGTAACATTTTGCACAACTCTAGGTAAGTTTAGAGGAAAATGTTGAAATAAGTTAGGTAAAAAGTTAAATGTCTAAAATAGCCTTTTTCAAGGTAAAGCCACAGAGGAAATAACATGTTGAACTTAGACACCTGAATCCTGTTTTAGGTATGCAAAAGCTTTTCTGACCCTGGTGCTTTCTTTACCCTGTGTTTAGGTAACTACAGTTTTCATGTCTTGCCTCTTTACTAAAGCAAAGTCATAGTGATGGACTTGTAGATCTCTGTCAAAAATTGCTATTTGGCATGATCAGATTACTGTGTCAAGATCATCATTGGTATTTAAGCACTGTTTAAAGCTATGCTTAGTGGCTTGAAGGAAAAATGTGTTACACTGGGTCAAGCCAAGATTTTAGAAAGCTAGTGACTTGAAGTTCATATTTAGGTCATATCAATAAGTGGCTTAAAAGTTACAAGCACCAATGACTTAGATAATGCTAATATAGTGAGGGGAAAGGGAATGGTGGAACAACATTATTCATTTTTGAATATCAGCAACTTATTTATATCTAATAAGAAAGACAAGAGAAACTTTCAAATTTCTCTGAACTCTCCTAAAATTCTTCCAAAACTCACAAAAAATGAAGTATTTGTCACTTAAATTACAAATTCAGTCTTGCAAATTTGAGGCCCATGCATGGTTAGTGGAGTGAATTAGATGTCTCTGAAAACACCTGAAGGCCTGATATCCTCTCTCACCTGTGTATGGGAATAGGCAAATTAACATGCTTGGACACCAACGGAGGAGCATCCTCGATTCACCTCATATCTAGGCACCAGTCCCTATCTGACTCAATGCCTCATGGTAATCACTTCGACCTGAAATTCTAAACAATCGTTTTCCAGGTTTTACCACTCACTCACCTGTAAACTGCAACATTTCACCGTGTTCAGACATCCCATCTGTCACTAGGTATCTGGCAAAGCCAGCATTTCACAATAAAACCTTTTGGGCTCTTTGGTCATGGATGGAACTTACAATGCACAGCTATATGTTAGGTCTTTCTGCCTTTTCAGATGCCTTCAGAAATGTTGCCACTTGACAACATGCAGTCTACATCATCGAGATTTAAGTACCTTGAACCTCAATTTAGGTGACCTGAATGTTCTTATAGAAGTCTCATTTTAATAATTTCTAGATTCTAGTTCAAATAATGTATTGTAACAATGTTTTTCTTCAGACTAGGGAGTCCGGGTGAGCAACTGAGCTTTCTGAAAAGGAAGTTTGTCAAAATTCACAGGAAATGGTAAATAGTGTGGATTAGCTACTGACTTCTTCTAGCGGTAAATGCAAAATGATCCATACTAAAGAAAAGAGAGATACTTGGGGCCCATAAATACAGCCAATCAATAAGCACCTAGAAAGAGACTGAGCCTGAGAATAAAAAGATGCTATTATCATATATTTATTTAGTTTTGAACTCTGTAATTATCCTTTTCCCAAAGCCTTGTTTGATAACTTTTTCCACAAACCTCGGCAGGAATTTAAAACTGGAATATATTCTTCTGATTCAAACTGTGAAGATGATTAATTCAATTTGATCCAGAGTGTGTGGCTGAGTACATGCATATTTGAATATGTATGCTCATAGTGACTGCTACAATGCCGTGATTCTCTTTAAATTTTATCCCAGAAACATGATTCTGGGATTAAGATATCTGCCTATAAGATGATGTTGGATAGTCTTCCAAATATTTCCAAAGCTTCAGCCTGTATCACTGCCTAAGTGGGGCAAACCCTATGACAAATATGTATTTCTAAAAGCAAAATAAAAAGGTGCTGGAAAAAATCCTCTTTCCAAGTGGATAAATAGATCAGTTGTTGAAGAAGCTGGAAGACATACATTCAATTCCCTTATCTCTCTGATCCAGGATGGAAATTTTTATCTCATACCTTAGCCGTCAGGGCAAGGCTGCCTGTTCCTCTGCTATGCTCTTTTTTCCTGCAGCTTGGCACTGCAATTGAGAAGTGTAGATCCATGGAGAAAGTTTCAAGGCAACCAGCATGTTCTCACACAGAAAAATACTTCAGTGATCCTATGATTGCAGGAATGGCCAGGCTTCTGAAACTTTTTACAGTTGGCATCACACTATATGCAATTATAAACATTAACTATGATGTCATGTTTTACTTGGAGAGAAAAGAGAAGCAACTGGGCTACTTTTTGAAGTTGTTCTACAGTCAGTATAATGAAGCTTGGTTGTATCCAACCTCTTGGTCTCTTTCTTTATACTACTTCTTTTTTACTTCACTATATTGATTGTGGAGTGCACTGGATATTGTATTGATTAATACCCTACCCTCTTGTACACAGGTCACCACTACATTATTTTCTTTCTAAAGAAATTCCAGTCTGTTATACTGGAGGTTTATAATATTATTTCTTTATATGATAGAACCACTGCTGCTTTTCAGAAATATATTGTGTAATAAAAGAAGATTTAGGTATCAATTTATCCCCTGCAAGGTGGCATATGCTTATCACTAATTATAGGACTGGAAATTTCATCTGCATTAAGTTGCAAAAAAAGACTGAGAGTATTTTTCCTAATTTCCAGTGAAAAGCAAATGTCACTGTTATAATGGCAGTTAAAAAAAACAACAGCCTTTTAGTATATTGCCAGAGACAAGGCAACAAGCATTTTCTGTCATTCGAGATACTCAACAGTCATATAACTCACATGCATGTTCTGTTGAGAGGCATAGGCAGCTTGGGTAATCGAGACAGCTGATTTTCACGTCAGATTACCAGGCTCATAATTCCTTCCATGGAAGAGCAGGTTTGAGATTATCTATGGACGTAAACTGCAAGATTTTACCACAAATTAATAGAGAGTAAGGTTCTATATTTAGAAATCAGTTCATCTCCTATAATTGTTATTTTGAATAGGATGTGCCCAGTGCCTACAATCAAGTTATATTTATTAGCAGAATAAAAAAATTAAGTTATCCAAATTAAATGGGTTACTATTTAGTGTAAAAAGTCAACAAAGTCAAACTTGTTTAATTCAGTATAAACATCCTCAGGATATTCTCCTCTCCCCCACTTTGCCAAAAAGAGCATAGGGACAAGTTTTATATGAGGGGGCTTTTTTCAGTCTGGAGGATAGTTTGTCTTAATCATAGAAAAAGGTTGACAAGCTGGTTGTACGTATTAACTGTAGAGGAAAAAAAACAGGAACACTATCTTCTGCTGCTATGTAAACTCTTTACCATGTGATCTCTGCAGCCATCACTATTGATAGAAACCTCTCTCTCTGAAGAATTTCACAACACAGATATGTTCTGAGACGGTCCTTGAGAATTTGAAGAATCCAAGTCTTGTATTTACTGTCTACCTGTTCATGGTAAAAATATGCACAGGATGGAAGGGTGGAGGACACCAGTGTTTCATACAGGACACGCTGGTTTCCTGTTCCTGCTGCAGTCTGCTAGACAGTAATGCTCTGATCACCACTTGACCTTCGGATACATGTCTGAACTACATCACAGAACCAACAGGCAGAATGACATCAGTTTCCTCTCTTCTCCCCTGGAAGATTACCTGCAGTAACCTAAAAAGTGAGATATATTTTCTTAGGCTGTCCCTAACATCTTCCAGTGATGGGGATCCTACAATCTACCCCAGCAGTCTGTTCCACTGCTTACCTATTTCTGCAAGTAGAAAGCTTTTAATCTTTAAACTAATTCTCCCTTGTTGAAATATGATCTCATTACTTCTTGTACTAGGCTTGGTAATTATGAAGACTGCTTCATAGTCTTTCAGTCTGCAGCCAACTTTTCAGCAGTTGAAATCTGTTACCATTATTCATTCATGCCTATCTTCTCTAGGTAACACAATAGTAATAGATTAAGTCTCCTAGAGCTTTGAATATTCATATTGTTCTCTGGTTTCTCTCCAAGTGGTCTGCAGTCTTCAAAATGGATGTTCCTAAGCTTCAAGAAGTCTTTTAAATTTTACTGTCATGAGGCATCAAGCAACAGTCCCCAGGAGCCTGAATTCTTATTCCCAGGGCCTAGTTAGAGTCTCTGAGATTAATCTGTGATAAAATATGCTTTTTATTTATATCTAGAACCTTTCACTCCCACCATTGTATGCAAACAAAAAAGTTTGAGGATATGAATACCTAAAGAGTATTCTCAAATGGACAGTAGTGTCTGAATTTTTTAAGTGCCTCATGCTAATGGATGTAAATTATTGCAATGCATTTGACAGAGCAAATATTTCCTTCTTCTGGACTAAAGCAAAATAGCTGTGCTGTTCTCATGCTTACAGCCATCTGGCTGAAGCTGTCCAGATTATTTTATTCTGTGCTTATTCAATTATATGCACTTGATAATTTTTTTCCTGGATAATGTATTTTTATATTTCTACAACAGCCATGCTCCCTTCTTCATTCATAGAATTTTAGAGACTAATATTAAAAGTAGAACTGTGCAGGATATAAGGTTTATCAATCTGATGATAAATATTAATGGATCCCAATTAACAGCATCCTAATCAACCGAAAACCATTCTGCAAGTGGAAACATAATGCTTCATAAAATTATTTTATTATTCAATCAAACCATGGCTAAATTACTTCTAAAATAATTTAAGACAATTTTCAATTTGATTGGAAGTTACAATAAGCTAACAGATTGATTGGTAATGATTTAAGTCAACAGTGTAAAATTTTGGCTAAATTATAATAAATATATATTATTTACTATTTTAAGAAAATTAATTAAACTGTGGTGCTCAAATAAAGGGAAAATGAGCTTCCTGTATGATTTATCAATAGTTATACATAAAATAGGGAATTAAGATCTAATTTATAGAAGCAGTCATAAAAAGTTTTGACTGCTAATCTGCGGAAGCTGTACCAGTGTCTATAAACTCATTATGCATAATCTATTCTCATGAAACTACTTTAGTGACAAGGTTATAGTTTATTTGTGGCATGGGCCTTTTCCCATCACAACAAAAACAAAGATCAAAGGTTTGGCAGTTGAAGAATATATGTGTTTGTTTCTTTTTTAAGAGTTTTCACAGTTCTCCAGGAGTAACAAAATTGCATGAACTTAAAAATAAGATGATCTAGCAATATTTTGTTCAGATTACATAAACTAAACCTGCTTATATGATGCTGAAAATATTCCTTTACCAGCTGCTACAGGACTTTCTGATACCAGATTATCAACAGGAACACACTCTGTGCTGAGGACTTATCATTTATATAATTAATGCAGAATTACTTCAAAACATATCTATAAGGACCCTTCTGGAAGTCCCAAACCAGGGAATTAGTGGAGTTAAGCTTTTTCTTTCCCCCAAAATTAAAATAAATGGGGCTTACTATTTAAAAGCAGACAAGAAAATTTAAATATAATCAATCCAGATACCTTCAACATTTTTCCCACAGAAGTTAGTTCACATTTTATTTGCTTGTATGCTTTTTTTTAGACTGGACTATGTATGAAAAAGTTCCTTTAATTAAAGAAAGTTTTCATTCCTTAGTATCTGCTATATTTGTATTAATTCTTGCAGACAAAGTTCTATTTTATTATAAATATTAATACAAAGTAAGACAAGAAGAAAGACTAAATGCTCTAGCTTTTATGTAAGTCAACTAGTGTGAAAGATGTTTGGTAGTAGAATATTTTGATAAAGTTACACTGCTCAAGAGAGTAATAAAGTATGTTTTAATCTCCCTACATTTGACTGCGTAGACTATAATTTTCTGAGGATGAGCTACAGGTGGGCAGGCTTTCTAAGACTGTGGCTGTCAAAGCTATTCTTTATCGTTTTTTGTGTTTACAAAACGTATGGCGGGTTGTGTAAATGCAGCCATGAAACAGTAAAAAGTGCTTTTCATTAGAATTACAACATTTAAAGTACTCTGCGGAGAACTGACTGGAGCATCATTCCTGTTGAAATTTGTTAAAAATGTGCAGTGTGATACCAAACTGGTGCTCTCTGTGTTATATTAAACTGCTTCCCAGTTTCACAAGGTCACTGAGGAATGGCTCAGCACAGCACATGAAGAGGACATTCTCCAGCTTCATGCATGGAGAAGCAGGCTGTTATGGGAGTAAGGAGTAAGGTCCTGAGCATCATAAAAACGTTCCACCATGCTTCAGTTTCAGACACACTAGGTTTTTTAATGCATCTATCACAAGACAATTATAATTCTTATTATAGGTAGGGGGCAAACTTCCTGCCTAACCACAATAATGAACAGCTGCACCTGGTGACACCTACCCCATCATCTTCTCTGGGAAGATCCAGGCATGGATGGTGACAATGTGTGTACCCAGCAAGGGAACAGCAGTATTTCCTCATAATACACCCACAAACACCAGGGAATTTGGAAACAATCACCTCTTGAATTGGAGACAGACACTCCAAATCTAGTTGGCTTTGATGGAATTTTCTTTCTTTTGTGCCCCCTTAGGCATTAAAAAGCTAAAAAAGGCTAGGCACTTTGATAAATGTAAATAATTTAGTTATTTTGAAAGGCTGCATTCTTTTTTTAACATGACCGATTCTTTGGCCTGCAGCATCTTTTATATCTTCGGAAAGAATTTTTTTCTAATTTTCTTCTTAATTAATTTAAAAGTTTTTCACTTCTTTCATAATTGTTTCTAACTTGCACTTTTTCCCTAGAGACATTATCCCACAAGGACTATCTTCCAGTTGAAGAAAAAGAAGAAAATACTGTTTTAAAACTCTTTCGGTCTCATTCATATGTAGCGTTAAACTTAATAGGGAGTTATTCTCACCACCCCAAAATTTCCCTGCCTGTGACCTTGCACTGTGCACGTCATATTCATTGTCAACAGTCAAACATATCAGAGCACAGGAAAAGTATGCAAATATTTTACCAGGACAAACAAGTCAGCTTACAGCAGTCAGACTTCATTAGCATCATTTACAAACTGAATCCATGTAGTACTTTTAAAATGGAGGCTTTACTGAATGTTAAGTCTCACCTGAGCACGAACATCACACTGTCAAGGTGTGATCTGTGCCTTTTGGAGCAGCGTTCTAGCATCACAGTACACCACATTTTTTTAAACTCTTTTTCTTAACCAAATAGGGTCAGAACTGTGTAAAGAACCATAACCTTTCCTACCCTACTACCAGTTGTAGGAGCAGTGCTGGCTGCTATTGCTCCTTATTAGTTGTGTTTTCACTTTTCAGTCCCTGTGTCTAAGTAAAAGCTTTAAATTTTAAAGTTAGGTCTGTAATAAATTCCAAAGGACTGACTATAATGGTTAGCTACATCTAGCTGTCTTTAATTTAGCTAGCTCAGATACTGGTCACAGTGCAACAGCAGCACTACAGAGGTTAGATTTTACAGCCCTTTTTGAATCAATAGCAGGACTGTTATTGACATACGGGATTCTCAGTTTAGATACATCTGTGTAGACTGAAGTCCCTGAGTTGCACTGCAGAGGACAAAAGTGAGAGGGATCAATTAAGATTAATCAGTTTAACCTATACATATTTTGAAAGCTGCAATTTATTCAGTACATACTATTATGATGTCTCTCATATTATTTTTAGGCTGCTTGCATTTATTTTTACTCCTACTGGTCTTAGTCTCGAAAGCAGGTTATTTTCAAGTGAAGGATGCCCCAGTGCACAAGGCTATAAGTCATTCCAAGTGTCCTGTTTTTCTTCTTAGCTTAGAAAACCTGGCACGGATACTTGACAAATGCAGAGAGATAGGACTAGGCACAAACTGAAATTTGGAGGTGATATCTCAACATCAGCAAAAACTTTGTCACTGTGAGGGTGACTGTGTGTAGTGTCTTATTCACTAAAACATATAACCAAAGACTGAATAAACAAATTCTCCCCTCAAGCTCACTATGTTGCCAGATGGAAGAAGGAGCATTAGAGGATACTGGATATCTGCTGCCAGCTTTCACTGTGTCCCGAAATGGCAGTTGTAACAAATCAAGTTTTATGTCATTAAAAGAAAGAATAGGCAGCCTTTCAGATAATAGTATGTGTTGTCTTGTTGAAAACATTTCTGAAACAAGTTTCATAGGGAAGTACATTTCCTTAATATAGCACAACTTTTTTGTATCCATACACATCAGAACTGTGCCACATGTGTGTACAGATTCCCTGAATTTTATTCAGGTTTATTAAGTTTAAAATGAAAGAGAGATACAAATATTCTGAATCTCAATAAACAGCCTAAATAACAGTGAATTGATGTGTACTATGTAGGATCTCCTTTCCAAAGAAGAATTAATGTTTTAAAGCTCTCTGAAATTATAATATGGGATGAAAGGAACAAATAGGTTAATAGAAAGCAGGTACTACATGGAATTTATTCCTCTGCCCCATCCCTCAGTTTTGACCATTGATGAGCAAGTACATGGGCCCTAATTGGGAGCAAATTAAGTGACACACTAAATCCTATACATAGTGATATCGATGTTTTCTGTTCACAGCAGTGACTCATCTCATCCTCTTGAAATAAAGCTGTAAGGACAGGACCAGTACTGTGCATCCCAACTGCAGCACAATTTATCTTCATTCCTTGCATACCAGGGGTTCCACTGGATTTCTCTCAGGCACTGAGCCCTTGTGGCTAATCAAGATCTACTCCATAAGTCTGAATGAATACCATAAATCTTTTCCTCATATTTTTCCTGTAACATCTCTTTAAAAATCTGCTGTCAGTTAATAACTCAAATCAAAACAATAATAAAATCACGAGCTTTCTCTGAGGTTAAAAATAGCAAACTTCCCACTAACAGAAGACTCTGTGTCTGCTAGCATTTATCTGAGACATATAAATAAAATTCACATCTCAAATACACTGCTTAAATGCAGTTGCCAGAATTTTTTTTAGCCAATAAGAACCTCTCTCCCACTTACAGGATCCTCAGCAGAAATCCAAAAACTTCAACTGCAACATTTGGAATGATGCTCCAAAAGCTGCAGCACAGGTACATTCAGTTTCTTTTCTGCTTTGGCTGCTCAGGGTACTGAGAACTGTAACTGCAAGTGATAAAATCATTTTAATTCTTGAGGACTTGTTAGCATGCCTGAAAGAGTACAGTTTGTTGCTACAAAAAGCAGCCAAATTGTACTATCTATTAAAAATAAAAGCATAAATATCAAAAATTAATGCAGGGATTCAGTAAAGGTCAACAATCATACTCTGAATGCAATTACTGACTAGATAGGTTTTGGCATGCACAGCCAGTTATGCAACAACAGATCATCAGAATTTGGTGTGGCTTGTAAAGGGTTTCCTATGAGCTGGGAGTACAGAATTCCTGAACCAATATTTATCTATTTTATTATGACGATAACAGATCATTACAACATTGTAACAGTCTTCATTTCCTTTCATCTTAACTAGGGAAGGCACACAAAGTTCTTAATAGACTGTCTAACTGTTTTAGGGCCCAGCAAGGGACAAGTGAGATGCCCCGAGCCACAGAGGGTGTGGCAGAATCAAGGGCTGTACGAAGGAGGTGAGATAGTTGCCTGCTGTAACCTCTTCTGTAGCTTTTTTGCAAAAAAAGGCAACCACTGAAAAACTGTCCTGCTCTTTAGAGATGTTGACCAACTTCACTATTTATCAGACTCAAGGGAGATAAGCCTTTGCTTAAGACCCCAAAAAAATCTGAAAACTGTAGATTTTCTGTGTAAAACTGGAAGATTCCACTGCAACAAAAGAACAACAAAAAATATTCTCCCATACAATTTAAATTTTAAACAGAGATTTCAAATAACTACATAAATTATCTGTCTTTTTCAGATTGTTTCAAAACCAAAGTATTTATCAAACCCAAAGCTTTATCTGCGCAATGTGTCTATTCTCATTCAGACTCTTTTCTTTCATGGTTCAGAGGGATCACTGCACTATTGTCATCTAGGTTTCTCTGATTCTTTCAAATCATACATGATAGTTGCATTAAGGCAAAAAATGTGGTCAAATGATATTTCCCAAATATATTTACACTTAACATAATTCAAGAAAGTAATATGATAATGTTTTGTGGCTTATGAAAGAAAGAAATGCCTTTATAAAGATAATCATGTGAGACTCTCAACTAAACCTATTTTTGGACATCCTTAAAAGCACAAACACAAATTTTGGTAATCATATTTACTCCTTACTCTTCAAGAAATGATATCTTGCTATGGCAAAAATAAACATGATACATAATATAGAAATAGCTGCCTTATTTTTTTCTTTTTCCTGATTTTTATTTTTTATTTGATTTCTATCTGAATTCATTCCTTTGTAGAAGAAAGTAATAAGAACAGTCAGGTATTGAAAAGGTATATTAGTTATTAAATCTTATCTAATCAGAATAGCAAGGAAAAAAACCCAAGAGAAATTATTTCACCGTGATGCATGTCATGACAATGAGTGTGTGATTACAGTGTTTCAGTACTGAAGCAACTGCAAGTCATTTTGCTGTACATCTTGTCTTGTGACATTTCACAAGCACTTATATTTTATTCCTATATGTAATGTTCAAATTAAGGTTTCTAACTGAAAGCCATGTGTTGACTTGATACACACAAGAAGTGTAGTTCTGCTCTTAAGAGTCCTTTAGCTTGGATCTCAGAAGACTTCAGTTCTATTCACCATCTAACAGACTTGTTCTGTATTCTTCAATTCACCATATACTTATTTTCGTCCGCCCATAGCTGCCTTTCAGCATGCCATTCTGACTTTCAGTCACAACTGGTATCAGCTGAGATTCATCTCATCTATGTTCAGAATCTAAAATTAAAGTGAGTACACTCTAGAGAAAAATCAAGTGCAAAGTAGCATTCCAGTTGGGTTTCTAATTTCTCCAAGTATCAAGACTCCACAGCCCCTGTGGGCAAACTGTGCCAAGGTTTGATCACCCTAACAGTAAAAAAGCTTATTTATCTTCCTGCTTTGCAAGGAGTCACTTGAAGTCACCCTTCAGATCCTTCAAAGAGAAGGAACATAACAAAATTTGCTTAGATTTTTGCCTAGACGTTAAATGTCTAAAGCCAAACTAAGTGAAACATGCCCAATATTGATAGCTGTAGCAAAATAGGCTGTAAATGATGTAATTCAAGCCCTTACTCTCAATAAGGAATTTAAAATCACATTTGAATCGTTTAGCCACTAGAATATTAGACTATTTTGAAGTAGTGAAGGAGCAGATTATATCTCGGGTCTTATTTTCTTAGATTTGAGGGTTTTTTAAAAATTAATAAGAATTATCTCATTAACATTGCACGCAGATTAATATTTTGGATACCCAGAGAAAGGAAGGGAGAATAGTAACTGCTTTGAGTTAGGCCACTATTTAGGCATCACACCAAACCCTTCCCATATTTTTCCCTTCTGCGTGGTTAGGGTAGCTCTCCTCAAAACTGGCTACTGAAAATACGCATCTAGCATGACCTATTCTCTGTCTGAATACTAGTTTCAGCTGTGCTAGGGGACATAGATAATTTACATTACCATGTACATCTATGTTCATTGCTTACATTTTTTATGCAAAGTGGAACAGCTTCAGCCCTACCTTTTACTACTGCATGAAAGCAATGTGTCTAACATCTGATATGCATGGCTCACTTTTCCTCATATCATCATCCCAGGGGAAAAAATGCTGCATACCATTTTAATTTGTTTTATTTCTTGTTTGCTTTTTTAAATGACATCTATGTGTACATTCCTGTACTGTTCTATTAGAAATTATAAGGTCAAAGAAATGTGCCACACACTTGGAAGTAGTAAAAAATGAGGTTTGAAGTTAACCTCAGTTCCTAAGGGAATTAATTCTATAATGTCAGGCTGACATCCCCTTGACTCAGTTCCCCGCTTTTCTTTCCCTTTTTTCTTGCTCAGTGCACAATACCTAAAGGCAGCTGCATAGTTAGAAGACTTTTCCATAGCTGCTCATGTCCAGGAGGCGCCAGCCATTTTATGACACAAACAGCAATGTCACTGTTTAATTATTTAGAGATAATTTAGGTATAAACATAGAATCCCCCCTAGAGTTATTAGAATGGACATGTTGTTCCTGCTCTGGGAATTATTAGGGATGCTGTAAGCTCAAGTAATTAATGTTATCCATTTATAAAACACAAGGAACCTTTTTCACTACTGTTGAGACCTCTATTGAATATTCTTTTAATTATGTTATACAGTAGTCAGTATTAAGAAACCAATATGGACTAAAATTTATTGTGGAGAAATATTTTAATATAATACTGTTGTTCCCTTGGTTGAACACAGCTCCAATTTAAGCAATATTTATTCAAATGCTTAACTTGAAAGCACATGTTTAAATCAACAACTTTAGGCCATTACTGAGGTTATTGATGTAAGGATTCTTACCTTCTTTGCTGGACTGCTAGGGCTCTTATATAATGAAAGGCTGTTTAATGGAAACACCTGTCCTTCCGTGAGTATGTTTATAGGCCATCTTCTATTTAACTGTCACTTGATATGGTGCTGTAAATTATAAATACTATAGCAATCCATTACATTGGACATTACACAGAAACAACAGAAAAAAAAAAAGACTGTAAATTTAGTAAAATGCTTACTCATTTTTACTGCATAAAAATAGATGTGGCCAGCAGACCAAAGGATTTGATTCTCCCCTTCTACTGCATCCAGTTCTGGGTCCACAGCACAGGAAAGGCATGGATCTATTGGAGCGAGTCCAGAGGAGGGCAACAAAAATGACCTAAGTGATGGAACATCTCTCCTATGAAGAAAGGCTGAGAGAATTGGAGTAGTTCAGCCAGGAGAAGAGAAAGCTCTGGGGAGACCTTATTGCAGCCTTTCGATATTTAAAGGAGGCCTATGAGAAAGATAGAGAGAGACATTTTACCAGGGCCTTAGAGATGAAAAAAAGGGCAATGATTTTAAACTGAAAGAGAGTAGACTTATGTTAACCATAAGGAAGAATTTATTTGTGATGAGGATGGTGAGACATTAGAACAGGGCGCTCAGAGAGGTTGTGGATTCTGATTATTTATGATTATGATGATTCGGAGTATCTACGTGCCTTTTCATAAATATGACAATTCTTCACTTCTATCAAATTGCTGAGGTTCATGCTTGAGTTTTTTTAAAGGTAGCTTTCCCTCTTTGGTTAATATAAAGTAGAAGATGGATAGTATAGAGAGCAAAAGATGTGTACAACCAGTACTGGAGGAATGAAGTCAGACAACATTCTGCTAACCTATAACAGACAACAGCATATACAGCCTGTCCTCTACTTGGGCATGTTCACAACTCTGAACAACTCAAGAGCAGGTAACCCTGTATTAACGGCAAGCTCATCAGTCTCTCTTTTCTTCTCTCACCTTCGTTATGAGCTTCACCTTTAAAATCCTTTTCAGAAAAGCTAACAACAAATCACTATGTAATTAGTCAGTGTCTTCTGTAGTGTGAACATATGTAACAATAAATACAGCAAAACAGAACAATAGACCAATATATAATCCCAGTCTCTCCAACCTGTTCAGTAAAAGCACAGGAAAAAAGATTAACTGTATTGAATGTCCACACATTCGAGCTACTGCAGATAGAGGGGAATCTGCTCCAAACTCAAAGATTGTAGCAAGAAAACTAAACTCCACCTGGGAATCTCATTAAAGCAGTAGAAAAGGAAACCAAAAATTGAGGCATCTGAAACACAGTGGTCTATTTCAGTATTACTTAGTCTTCTAAGATTCTGTTTTTCTTATTAGGGGAAAAAATAGAAATTAATCTTCTAGGGCATGAAAAACCGAAGAAAGAATTCCGACAAATTAGAAAAATAACAAGGTTAAGTAGCAACAAGTTTGGATATTTAGAAACTCTGATCAGATCAATAGCTTTGAGTAGGTGGTTCACTGTCCTATACATAGAATTGTTCTAGAAACATTTCTCAGCCTCTTGTCATGTATTATCTTTTTTTTTTTTTTCAGAAACACTCCATATAAGAAGCCTTTTTGTGTAAGTGCTCAAAGTCATCAAAAACTCTAAGTACAACAGAGAGGAGGAATGAAAACCAGCTAATTTTTTCCCCCAAATTTCTTGGTTTGGCCCAAATTCTTGGGCATCTATTTTCATTCTGAAAGCAGATCATAGTCAGTGCTGGTGGCAAAATTGTTACAAAGAGGGATTTGTTTAGTGTGCCTAATGTTGAGAGCACCTAATGTTCTGAAAAATGAATTTGGAAAACTTCCCAGATTGCACATCTGCCCCTAAAATGTGCAGATAATGGGCTGAATAGGAGAAGGGAGGATTTAGTGAACACTCTGCTCTGCCTTCCCTCACCTAAACCTCTGTGGTAAATCCTGGGTGAACATTATGTTAAACTCCCCTCACAGAATCCCAGCCAGCAGCTTACAAAAGCAAAACACCTACCTGACATGCAGCTGTATGGATGTGGTACTGCAAATCAGCAGGCTATGTGAGCACCATATGTCAGTTGTTGGAAGGAAGGTGCCACTGAAAGAAAACTCACACCATGTTAATTAGTAACATGAGAAGTTTTTTCTTGCTGCTGCTTGTCTTTCTTTTGAGTTAGTGTCTCTCATCTTCCCTTGACGATGCAGAAACTTCTCTATGAAGCACTAACATTCTTTAAAGTGAATCAGAGTCACAGCATTCACAGATGGACAGGATTCTCAGATCATCACCTCATACTCCTGCTTTCTGAGACTGCTTCACAGAACATTTCTTGACCTTTACCTGCTTGGTAGTATGGTCCAAGAAGTTAGGCTTCAGATATTTGCCTTCTGGGACAATCCTGAAGCATAATAAATTTCACTGTCAGAAAACTTTTCCCTGATAAACAACCTATACGTTACAGATTTTATATTTTGCTCATTGGTCTTTACAGCAGGCTTCAAATGAAATTCCATATTTAATCTTCTGCTTTTAAATCTAAGCATAGAACAATAAATAATGAATTTACAACTGATCTCTAGAGGACAAGCGTATCCAATACCTGTTCTAGCCCTGCATAATTGTCAAAGTTACTGAAACTGTAGCTGGTTACCCCTCACTTCCAATTATGAATCATTGTTTCTAATTGCTGACCTCCTTTGCCACCACTGATTACAACCAGTGTGGGTGAAAACCTGCTTTCTGGATGTCTGCCTTAAGCAGGTATTTGCCAATTTATTTTACATTTCAGTTAGAACAATTGGACTGAGCAATGAAGGAGAATTACGGGTTTTTAAAGACATGGCAATACTTCTGATGTGAGCTAGAGAACTGAATATTTGTGAGTGGATTGAACCTGATGTCCAAAATATTTCCTTTTACCTGTAAAGTATTGACTGCATTTTGGATCAAAATAAAACTTTCTTGGGAATTTTAGAGCATCTACTTCACAAATGGAAGCATCCATCAAAGAAAGTGCCCTCCCCAGCTCTGTGTTATCTCTTTAGTGGGTTACTATGCCGTTAGAAAAGACAGTGTAAGTACAGATTAATGCGTTTCACACAAAATAAACTACATAAATAAAAACAGACAGCATGGCAAATTGCAGAGCTCAAACAGTCCTTCCATCAGCAGATGAAATGGGCCAGTTTTGTCTAGCCAGCAAGCAATGTGCCAGAGCAAAACCTCTTCAGACATTGCACTTCGATGTAGAATGGGATATTTGAATTTGACCTTGATATCTTCATGCTCTTTAGACGTTTCCTGGAGCTTAGGTACTATGGTATCAAATATTTCATCTATTTTGGACATTAACCAGCTCAGACTTTTGTGCCTTGGACTGGGTTCTCACTATAGATATAGGAGCTATATTGGTATGACAGTAAGTGACTTGAAAAGTCATAATCTGATCAGAGAGCCTGCTTCCTAGATGAATGTTGATATTACTCTATCTTATACTGAAAATCAAATAATTCAGATGGGCAATCAAATTCAAGAACATGCACACATCTTTATGTATCTTCATCATCAATGTAATAAAAATACACGTTCACATATTTAAGTAAAATAACTACTTACTTTGAAATTGAAATAAGTATGTAAAAGACATTTACAGTTTTTACGAACTCCTCCAGAACAGCTTATAGGCTGAACATGTTCTTCTGCCTTCCGACTGTACCCAGTACAATTCAAGTAGCAGATGGACACATTTTTATTTGCACAAGCTAAGATGGACGCCCTAGCTTTACTGATTTTCATTCCTGGAAAAAAACAGTTAAAATATATAACCTGACCATGAAGTTCAATTAATGGCTTGTGCCATCCTGTTTTACATGCAAGGCAAATACAGTGGAAATACATAGCGCAGTGAAGGGAGGGGCAAAATGGATTTTGGATACTGGCATGATCTCCATAAGCTGTCTGCAGTAACTGACAGTCTCTAGCCTACATCCATTCCTTTTTCAAAGTAAGAAATACATTTCCTATCTGATGTAAATTTTGGTTTTTTAAATGGGATCACTATCCACAGCCTTAGTACTACTGAATGTTAACTGACAACAACTATTGGAAAGTACCAGTACATTTTCCTATAGCAGAAAATATTAAAAAACTGCACAGAACATAATCATTTTTAAGATAAGCACTAAGCAGAATTCAATTCTGAGATAATTCACTGCAAGCAAATCTAGTGGCACAAAAAGTCAAGGTAAGATGAATAAATAAAGATGTTTTTCTCTTACATTCTAATTTTCTCCCAGGCCAATTTGCTTTTGTGGTTTTTTTTTATAGTGTTGTTTCTAGCAAAATCTATCATACTTGAAGGACAAAGATGCAGCCAGATGTTTGCCTGTAGACTTGCAAATACCTGCAACCAGGTTTTAGTGTAAATTTTTTCTACTAGTTCAACTGCATAATTTAATTCAGTGCTTGGTATTGAAATCTTCATTTAAGAGCACAAGTGCCTTTTTTTCTCTCTGTTTAAAAGAGAGGAGATATTGACTCCTCTCAGATAAGACATTAAAGTAGAATTCAGCTTATATTTGCTAAACACAGTGTTGTTACAAGTGAACGGTATGCCCAATTGTACTTATAAAACAAAACATCAATTATAATTATTATAATAATTGTTGCTATTTTGAATTTAGAGATACACATTAGCTAATGTAAGAGAGAAGCTGTTATAACTACTCAGACAGTCAGTATTTTGCACACAGTAATTTTTCCACAATAAAATCTCTAGATTTTTAAATAAAATTGTTTTCATGCAGCATCCAGAGATTATGGAATGTAGAGGTACGTGAACTGAGATGTTCTACTTAAATGGGATCTATCTATCTATCTATATGTATAGACATATACACACACATAAATATGGATAAATAAAACATTTCATAGATGTCTTAGCATGTGATATATTTTGGAAGCATTTCCTAGGAATCAGGCACTTTCACATGTCACACTAAAGATATGAGCCAAAATAAGTATATAGCCATAACCACCGTGCTGTATAGAGAACTACCCTGTGCAATCTGTTGAATGTCTGTTATGATACACATGAGTATATGCCCAAATCAACGAGATTTATACACAGGACATCTGTGCATAAAGCCTTAGTGTCCAAAAAAAAAAAAAAAGGCAGTGGATTTTTTCATATCTCCTGGAAGGTCTTTTTGGCCCACGGAGCTTGAAATCTCTCTGCAGACTCCATGAGACACCCTAACATTCTCCTCATCTTTTCTCTTATCACTTCTGTAGCTATCAATCCCACTCTTTGGTTGATCACTTTTCTCAATTGTTCTTCCCACTCGTATCTACATAATGTTTGAAATAGCATCCAGCCTAGTTATGTACTCTAGCTACTAAAATAATGTAAACACTATAATCTTAAACAAATAAATGAAAAGAACTCATCCTCAAAAATAAAACTCAGAACAAATAAGCAGAACTAAAAAAAGAAAGTATACAGTTTTTACCAATGAAGTACCAAATACTGTGCAAGGCAGTTGCAATAAAAGAATTTGAAGCCTCAGTTCTTTTATAAAACCATTTTTATTGTTATTTGGATTTACCAAACTAGCTCCTCCACTGAAAAGTTTTGTCATCTTTATCCAGACTTTTTATAAATTTCTCTGTGAAACCATTATTTGATTTTCTACTTTTGGTTCTTTCTCTCTATCATTTTTGCTCTTTTTTCCCCTCAAAACATTATTTTGAGCCATTTAATAATTAAAAACAATTAAAAAGTTCTATACAAAAATCATAAAGCACTCCCACTTAAATATAAACTATTTTTTTCTAAAATTCAGATTAAGATTGTCTAGCTGGAACAATTTAACTTATGACTTATCTCACCTTTTGCTACCCTTTCTTTTTTCTGGACTTCTGATTCACAATGTATTGGCACGCTCAAACATATTGTTTTCTTTCTTGCATGCTTCCAATCTCAAACATGCTGATGGCACTCAACTACTAGTTAATAAGGTTGGCTCCTAAAAGTATCTGATATTCAGCCCAAGAGTGAAGCCAGGCCATCACTCTGTCCCATCAATAACAGAGTTTTATTCAAACAGAATTAGTACAGAACTAAGTCAATTGCTATCTCCTATAATCAGCAGTTTTCTGTGCCAGAGCCCTTTGGTTTGACAGGAGTTTCAAATATGTTGTACACCTGGTATTGACACAAATTCTCTTAGGAAAGAGCTCTTGTTTCCATATCGAGTCCATCACTGGCTATAGTGGATTTCCTTATTTGTTTATCTTTAGAATCACTATTTGTTTGCTAACTGCCTTAAGGAGTCCACTGAACTTGTAACTTGTAACAAAAATACATTAATGTAAACATTCATTGTGCTGCGTTTGCACAAAAATAAACCAGTCCAAAGACTTAAATATGTCTCCAAGCCAACTGCATGAGCATGGAATAGTGATTTCCTTTTGCTGCCATGGTACCCATTACAGCCCTTAGGTACAGCTAGTGTGGGAACAAAGGAAGAGTTTTTCTCTCCCACAGCTTCCTTTGATAAATAGGATCTAATGATAATAAGATCCCAAATGGAAAACACAGACCATTCATCAAAAACAATAACAAAAAAATAATAAGTTAATGCACTATTAGTCAATGACAATAGATGAGTTAGGGTGCTAGAATACTTGTATAATACTTGAAAAAAACTGATTTGTAGTAGACATAATGTTTCTTGTTCAGCAGCCAACACATCCAGGGCATTTTATGTGCAATTATCATGAAATAATTCACCAAAACTGACCAACTGTCCAAAATAATCTTAGACACAGAAGTTAATTTATTAAAGATATTTTTATAAAATTTCTGAGCAATTGGTTTGTGATAAGTTTAGAATTATTAATAGTGAATGTATTAGGACAAAATGTATTTCTTAATTATTTTTTTTTAATTTACCTTTCCAGACTTGGGATATATTTATGTCTAATTTCCACTTCTGGAGCCAATCTTGCTGCAAAATTGTAGCTTTCTAAAACATTTGGCAACTCAGAAACCTAGCTATGAAATTTTGCTCCTCATTACATTTTTCTGGTTTCCAATTTTACACTTAATTATAGAAGATTAAATCAGTCACCAGTAAATGTATAAGACTGCCAGTCTTACACAGAGCAGTTTTTATTTATCATCATTGACAGAATGTTGGAACACTCAGAATTAATTCCTTTATACATTTATTTGTCATACTGCTTACTGTAGAAATTGCTAAAATAATTTTACAGCCACAATGTCTGGCAGTAATACTTAATCCAGTTTACCAAGTCACCCATATTTGGTATAGGTTCTCTTCAGTCGTACATAAAGCACTTATCTTTCCCCTTTCTTCACCCTTCTACCCCACATCTTTTCAACATAGAAAGATCTCTGGATGCATTTTAATAACTTCCTTTTTTTCAGAAATCTCGCAGATCACTGAGTTTGGAAGCTATGGTTCACTGCTAGAACTACAGCCTTTACTGAGGTTTCGGTCAAGATGAAAAAGAAATGGATTAAAACCAGAAACCTAAGAACAAGAGGGTGGGGCAAAAATCTCATTTGCTGTGTCTATTAAAACACAGGAGACTTTAAAATTCTCAGGCAAACATTTTACACCTACCCTTCTCTTCTAAACTTGATTGTAACCCAGAGACAACGCAGAGAGCCTTTGCCCGGCAAGCATACTGGGAGCACACTAAATCAAACAAACAGTACTAAATCCATCAAGAAAAAGAGCACCTTGCCATTACCATTCTGAAACAATATAGAGAGGTACCTATTTTTGTGGGTAATCCATTCATCACCGTGAGGCAATTAAAATCCATGTTCCCTGTTTCCCCGGGGAAAATGTGTCTGTACCAGTGGAGCTAGAGAACAGCCTGAACAGAAGTGACTTTCCTCATCTTATTTGAGTGGTACCAGGATGTCAATAACACATGAACTATCATATCAGCATAATCTTTTAAATTTAGCAAGCAGGTTATTCAACAAGAGACCAGGGCAAGATATTTGTACTTGAGCTCCAAATACCGGATCTTTTTATGCTTTTGAAATGAGACATTGATTGGATAAAAGACAGAAATAACGGCTAAGGGACAGAAATCTAGTTCTGTAATAGTGAACTGTGTCTATTTTTTTTTCTTTTAAGAAAGACAAGCTTATCTTATTTCAGTATCTATCTCAAACAAAATCTACTTATCTCTACAGGAATATGTCGGCAATATAAAAGGTTTGATCCCAAGTTCAAGAGTGTTTCTGAATACGTTTAATTTTGAGCAGAATAATACCCCTGGAGACTAAGGTGGCTAAAGTTAATACATACTAAAATGTTGTATTAATTATTAACCTGGTCACTGTGGTGCCCAATGGGGGCAGTAAAGTGGACTTTCTTCCAATTTGACTATCATCAGTGGGACAGTTGCTGTGCCTAGATGACCACTGTAGTCTGAATATGTGCAACACCACTTACAACACAGATGGTAGACAGTTAAAAATCATATGAAGATGATGGGTTGGCATAGGACTCACCAGAAGCATCACTGTAGTTACAGAGATTTGTTACGTGCTAATTTGTAGAGACAAAAGAACAGCTTAAATTTCCACCTCCAACTTCCAATCATATTAATACATCAGGACTGAAGGAAAGAGAATTAATGTTTTTTATGAATCGAGCATAGTGAAGGCTGAAGAGAGAGTGTACATCTAATCATCACAGATCTACTCATAACACTTTACAGAGTAGTGCTTCCGTTAACGATGCAGAATATATGAATTAAAAAATGACATGTTGTAATGGGACAGTAATGGCCTTGCTGCATAACGTGAAGATATCCCTGTGGTACAGGATAGGTAGAATCAGTTACCTGAATCATATTCTGACCTCCATGGTGCTGAGAAAGCACAATACTAATAAACTGCTTGTGGCTGAGGAGCACAACTATAGGGTAAATGGTGGGGGGGGACACCAAACAAAAACAAACAGGGAACACAGTGGCAGAGGATTTTTTTATTTCACAGTTACCAGACCACTGGAGTAGAAAGCTGATCCTACAGTGGTGATGTTCAAGCTTCAGTTTAGGAAATGATGATGCTTATGGTGATGCAAAATCAGAACTGCCACTAAGCACATCCCAACTGAGACTACTGGCATTTCAATAGCTCAGAGAACGGCAGTACTGTATGGTACTGGACAGCATTAGATGATCATTTTCACTAAGTGCTGGGTGGTACTCCGAACAGTTGTTAAGACAGCATACCTACTTCCTTACATTCTCTAGCTGGAATGGAGATACATTATATAATAGATTGTGCCAGTTTGTTTTCATTGTCTTTTATTTCGCACATCCATTCTTTTCTGTCCTTTTTGTCTTTTAAATCTATTGGTTTGTCTTACAGAAAATAATTTGTCTCTGTTTTAAATAACTTCTCAGGAGTATATTTGAGAGGAGATTGCTTAATTAGTATTATGTGCTACTGTTTCTTTTCTTCTCGTTATGGCATTATCAAAATCCTGCTTTGCACAATTATAAGCTCGAGCTGAATTAACTGTTAAACATTTATGATTAGTGACTCAAAAGAATCCCTACATATCACTGTTCATTAAAATTTTCAGACAATTAAGCTGGTTAGTCTTTTTCAGTCTTCTGGGGCTTTTTATATTACAATTTTATGAAAAATTATGCTGTTTTCCATGTTTTCAATTAGGACTAACATCCTCATAAAATCAAAAAATTTTTCTTCCATAATACAAACTCTCTTAACGTTAATGGAACATAAATCAATAAACTTCAAGGTACAGTATTGCACATCTAGGAAAATGAGAATCTAAAGATTTCATCTGATAATTTCCTTTCTACTGTTTTGTTTATTTGTGAGAAAATGTGACACCTAATATTTTATTTTACAATAAGACATTATGATATTCTTGGAATAATTATTAAAGAAATATACATTATGGCCTTGAAAGCATTGATAGTTTTGTAGGTAAGGAACCAGACTAAAAGATTCTTTGTGGATATCTGAGAATAGAATTTCCTGTGTTATTGAACAGGGGTTTGTGTCTTTGTGTTTCATTCGAAGAATTTTTTTTTTCATATTCCAGTTTACCTACACCGCACTACATGGTTTGTTTAATAAAAACATTAACTCCATTCATGTTTTTGTGAAGTTCTTCTCAATGATCAGAGAGGTAACCTGGCAAGTAAGGAGATGACATATGTAACTCATTCAGTATTTCACTCATTTTAAGTTTCCACCAGAGCATACCCTTGTGGATGTAAATTTATAAATATATATATATACATATCAATGCACACACACACACACATATATATACACATAAAATAAAATCTAAATAATTTTATTCTTACTATCTTCATCCTCAGTGCTGCTTACAACAGTAAATCTCATCACATTTTCTCAGAAAACTAAGTTTTGATTAAAAAGAATTATCATACCTCAAAGATGAGGTATGAGGTATCATACCTCAAAGACCGAGGCAAGTATCCACTGTTGTAGCTTTAGTGTAAACCCAAAAGCAGTAACAAGCTAAAACCACTCATATTTTCAGTCTTTAAAGGAAGTAGATTTATAACTCCAAAAAACATTTGGGAAGGTCATGATAGCTCATAGCTATCAAAACTAGAGCCTGTATTTTAACTTAAAGAGAATCAGTTTTAAAAGTGAAGAAAAAACTGATCTGTAAATTATGTCTTACTGAGTATCAGGAGCATTGATTAAAATACATATTAGAAGTAGAAAGATTTCTAAATGAACACAGTGTAATAGGAACAACCAGCCAAGCCACTAAAATGAAAAATCCTGCTTCTTTGATAAATCATGATTTTTATAGGTATCAAAAAAAGTTACAAGGGAAATTGCTTGAACTTTCATTTATTACTTCTTTGAACTTTCAGTTAATCATTGGCAATATTCCTCATTGTTAAAGAAAATGAATAGGTTAAGAATTCTTGTGTGTGACAAATTGTTTCCAGAACTGAAAGAAAGTGCCAAGAAAAACTAGTTAAACATTAACGGTGTGCGTGGAAGTGGATAACAAAGTTTTGCATTAACCTCCATGCCATATTTAATACTTGCCTGAAAACTGTAACTTTTCTTCTGTCTTTCCTCTCAGTGTTTAAGTACTGATAGAATATTCACCAGCTGAACGACAGTAAGGCTCAGTACTTGTACATTATTTGAGGAAAAGATTTTATGCATGAATTAATGGAATAATTTTAGGATAAAAAACATAATTATTAAAGCTTTGCACAGTTAATGATAACTTACATTGTCTATACAAGATTGCCTCCTTTATCTTCTCTAAGACGAGTATAAGCAAATGCTACTTTTCTTCATATTCAGAGAAAAGATTTACAGGCAATGTCTAACCGTCACTTTAGAAATATCATTTGAAATAAATATAATTTTCCTTCGAATTTGTTATTTTTCCAGGCAAGACTCCATTTTTTTCCTCATATTCCCCTGCTCTCCACCTCTTCCCAAAAGAATATATTTAAAATACTGAAGCACATTTCTAACACAGGATCAGCAAAGTACAGCATGATGCATCAAAGCATTTCTAAGAGAAATATACTGTTTGATGTACAGAAAGGGACAATTATCTTACAAAATAAAAATCATAAGTATATGGTTCACAGTTCTTTTCATCCCTAGTGAGTGTCTTTGTCCAGAGGAATTGGATAGCTACCTATGAACATATCATAGTATTTCAAAGTGCTTTGAAGCACTGATTTTCTAAATGACCAAATAGATCTGTGCTATTAAGTAAACTTTCTTTTTACCTTATTTCTGCTCAGTGGCTCACAATGTTTTGTTTTCTCAGAGGTCTCATGAGAAACCAAAGAGGTTTACAGATGGCTGTGTCTATGTTAAATGATTCATACTATTTTTTCCTAATATATTAGTCCTGCAATACATCCTCTGGGAAGCTGCAAAGTAACATTCAATCCATGTAAGCGGTTGCTTGTGATGTGGCTCCTAGCAGCTAAACAATTTAATGCTATTTTTGGAAAAAAAAAACAAGAACAAAACTAAAAACTTACAAAACCTCCAAGTTAAAGAAACCTGAAACAAACAAACTAACAAATTCCCCAAAACTATGAGGAGAAGGAAATAACACATGAAAGTTAAGACCAAAATTGTTATATGCTTTTTCGAAACAGATTAGTGGCACATGCCATTAGTGGCACATGAAGACTTAGCATCTTCAGAAAAAATCCTTCTTATGAGGAAAAATTCTCCAGTTTCTCCCCTGCATGATATAATTCTAAATATTGTTTTAGCTCACATCAGAAATGAGCTTCTTTTTCAAGCTTATTTCCAAATTGTCCCCACGTATTGTTCAGGAAACTTCAGTCTTCTCAGAATGAAACAGACATATTTCAGGGATGCTGGCTGTGTTCCTCTCATTATGATTCATACAGTCCCTGGGTCAGATGAGAACTCACTGAAAATAAACCCTCCAAAGTGGGGACTGGGTACTTAGTACCTGATGTTTCACTGTCCAGGTCCTCTCTTGTACTCACTAGTCAGTCTTCTGCCTACATTATTGTCCATCTATCTAAATTATATCTTACCAAATTGGCTGGGGATCTGCCATGGGATAAAACAGCAATATGACTTCATCAGTGATCAATGACCGTAGTCAGGCAAATTTGCCCATGGTGAAGACTTGCTGGCCATTCCCAAACAACATCTTGGGTCATGAGGCACCTCCTCTGATCACTACAGAATTAAAACAAAAAAAGAAATATGAAAAGTAAACACATTAAAAGGTAAAATATCAATTGATTCCATTAGAGAAGTATAGAAAATGAAAATTACAGTGTCTGAGCAGGTATAAATGCTATGTTCAGATATCTTCATAGGAACAGCTGGAAACATCTGGAAGGAAACCAAAAGAGTACAAGAAATTAACTGTAAACCAGAAAGGAGAATTAACTTATTCTAGGTAAAGAAAAAGTTATCCAATTTCAATATTTTTTCAACAGAAGAAACTGGATAGAATTTTCCCAGAAGCCCTTAACAGGAAAGTCACCAACAATAAAGCTCCATAATTAATGAAGACAAGAGTAGTGCCTTATTACCCTCTTTGTTATGCTGGAATTCTGATGATAACAGCTTCTGCATAATCTTAGCACTGTACTAAAGTGCACCAGAAAGAAACAGCACACGTGACTACAATCAGATTAGTGGGACTGTGTTGTAGTTAAGAACTGGGTTGAAAGAAACCAAATCGACAAACTGAGATTCTGTTCAAGGTCATTATATCTACCATGGGGATTCAAGTGTGGCCAGAGTATTTAATCACCCATTATAGCTGAAGAATATCTAGTCAATACAGTTAGTGGTGCACTTGGCTGCTCAGCAACTGGGTGTGTGTGTATAAATATATATATATACACATACACTGAAGGGCGAGCTGCCACGAGATAACACTGGTACAATACAGCTGTGTTGCATTAGCTCTAGTTCTGCTGAGAAACTGCAAGGATGCAAGACAGGATGAGTGAAAACACAGAGGGTAATTGCTGAGATAGTAAAAAGCTGGTTTAGCATCCAAGTAGAAAAATACTGATGTGAAGAGGGATGAATTCCTGGAGGAATAAAAAAGGCATAGAAAAGGAAGGCAGCCCAGCAGCACCAAGCAACCCATTCCAAGAAGCAACGCAGACCCACCTCTGTCCAGCTGGCTGATGACTGCCCTACCAGCAAAGATTCACTTTGGGCAGCAAGCATACTCCTGCTCAGTCCGGTAAACCACGAGTCCCAGCTGTGTGTTGCCCATGTTAGTGAATAAATAACTGCTTTGTATTCCTGTCTATGTTCTGCTTCCAAAGTGATTTGGAGTATCATAAAAGGCACCGAAACACCAGTAACACAGTTAGGGAAGGTTACTAGCTCAATGACTATAAGAGGAAAGCAAACATTCTGTGCATGTCAGACCCTAAGCAACACTGAGTTGCCCCCAGCATGTTTATCAGTTTTCATTTTAAGAGGCATACATAACCCAGCCCAGCCCCCATCTCCTATTTGAGAGGTGACTGCATTTGGGGCTTAGTGGAGTAGGACATGCTGTTCTCTCCTGGCGCCTTCAGTACAACCTCATAAATGAGCAGATACAGACCATCCTGCTCTGGAAGTGGGCTGTTACAATTTGACACAGTAACAAAATGATAAAATTGTAAAAAGTCTGTTTTGCATCTTCATATCTTAATTATTTTTTGCCTCTTTCTCTCCCTGGCTGATTTTTCTCAACTTAAAATAAACTTTTACTTGCTGTGTCAGATAAATTCGTCACTGTGTTGCCCTTTACCCTTTTTCCAATGGAAAGGGGACCATAGAAAGCTATGAACCTTTATGTGTTTGTAAACAAAAATATCTAGTCTTTCTTAGTTTGCTCTTATGAAAGCTTATTTTCTTGTCCCCTAAGCTTGTGCATTATAATAGAATGTAGTGAAGCAAGGGACAATCCAGAAAGTTTTCTTCTCCTGTTTACAAAATTACTCTCTGCCTTTACTATGCCCTTTCCTGGCCTCTGCCTGCTTACTATAGCCTACTAAAGACACTAAATAAAAGTTTATTTATGGAGCTATTTTTAGATGAATAACTACGCTTTTTCTGTAAGCATCCATACATGGACTAAATCTGAAGCCACAGAAAGTGAAATTAGAGGTAATCTCAGTTTCATTTCCCACTGTCTGAAAAGACTACTTCTAGGAAACTTCTGCCAGAAGATCAAGCTGTGCCTCCTGCTCCAGTTAAGCTTGCTGCATCTGTCAGAGGCAAAGGTAAGCAGTCCTTAAGACTACTATCATCCTACTTTTTTGTTCAGGCACCTGCTGGTCTTTCATAATGCACTGTTGTTGCCTGTGAAATGACAGGAAAGTGCAATGACTTTCTGTGGTAACATCACGTTCACATTTAGATTTTCATAAATTGTGAAAAGTGAAGGTTTCCAGATGTTGGAGACTTACACACTGAAGTGATGCATGTATTTTCTTAGAAAGCAACATATAACAACATTTTCCACATTTTTCTATCTGTTGCTCAAATTTAAGAGATTTGTCTCAGACTGCTAAAATTAGAAACATTGTTATATGTCACCAATTTTTTTGGACAAAATTCTGAAAGATTTACGGTATATATTCTGGAATTCCTGTCATTTTCTGGGTAGGGAAGATTGAGACCAGGAATCAGGAAAGCATTTCCTTGGCTGAAATCTAAGCCAAATAAGTACAGTACTTTTTTAGGTTTGATTAGGTTTCTACTGACAGAAGAAATATTCCTGGCAGCCAAAAATTGACAATTTCCTTTAAACTGTCTGGACCAAACCCAGATAAAATTATTATGATAAAAATAAAGTTAAAGGATAGATCCATTAAATATGTTTGGCTGATGAGCTGAGTCTTGAGCTAAGTGATTCTGAATTGGCATTTATAGAAATATATTAGTAAATTGATTGCTTGAAAAGCAAGCAGGAAGATGAGTTGTGAGGCTAATAGTGTAACTATACATAAAATAATTGCTGGCAGTATCTAATGTGAAGAAAGGGCAGAATTAGGAGGAATGAGGTTACCTTATTCCTTGCCAGCATTTAAGTTCAAGATGATTGCATTTCAGATAAAGTACAGGTCAATGGAAAAAGAGTCAGAAAAAGACGTTTCTGATTTGAAACGGTTTGAAACAACTTCACCTTAAAAATGGTTATGAAGGAACACACCATTAAGGCCTGCATAATTGTATGAAGAGGTATTTGAATAGGTAGTTAAGACCTATTATTGATTATATGGTTTGCAGAAATAAAGCAGCCTACAAAAAATAAAATGAAAAAAAAATCTGTCCTTGAAAACTAGAAACCCAGCATATTGTGTAGCAATATATAAAGTAATGTTTTAAACAGGTAAAGTTGGATGAAGTGCAGCAAGACTTCAGGCAAAATCCTGCATCTATTCAGCTCGTTTTATTACATATGGCTAGAAAAGTAGCAAGCTGAATCTCATAACATTCCTGACTAAGGCACTGTTCAAAAACATCTTTAAGCCTTTCCTTAGTTTCATCTACATCTACAGATTTCATTACATCTTGTGACTTAAGCATCTGCTTGAGTCTGAAAAAAGATTACTTTAAATATGTGCTGCATTTGGCTAAGGTGGCCCGTAAATATATCTGGTGCTTTTGGCAGTGGGAAACAGAGAAATTGGCAAGATTGTTAATTAAGGTCTAAATTAAGCTAGTCATCTGTGGTTCTTCATCAATGAGTAGATGATTGCTCTCCAGAGGTGATATTTTTTTCTCTCCATAGAACCCTTGAGTCCAGATGACAAGTTTAGACAAATACATAATGTTTAGATTGCTCCCATGAAGGCACTGCAGAGCCAAGCCTGCTTTAAACAAGCTATCTCAAGGTCCAGTAGGAGATGAGCAATACCCACATGGCTAACGTTACTGCTTCTTCAGAAAAACTAGAAACATCTTCCATCTCCTTAGAACCTGAACAGAACATTATCATCACCCCTTCCAAAAATACACATTAATTGTTTTTTTAGCATAGACTCATTCTCTGGAATATTTTTTAAAGAGAAGACATAAGGCAGCAGTTCATGATTAAAAAAAAAACTAGAAAGAAGCAATGACCAAGGCATCTGAATGAGAAAAGGAGTGAGATTGGGGTTTCATTTTCATTCTCAGTAAGTTGCCTGTTCAGTCTGGTACTTTTTGTTGAACCCAGTCTGGAACGTATATTTTCTTTCCATCTGTTGTTAAGGAAACTAAACAGCTTGGATCCAGTGTTGCAAGAAGTAACCTAGAAGTTAGATACAGCAGGGCCTAAGAGTTATCAGTGTTGTGGTGATGAAACCATTGTGCAGTGGCAGGGCCCAGCATCAGCAAGCAGCAGACTGTCTCACAGACAATACTAACTTTCTGTCTTTTGGCTGAATCCTGAATTAGATAAAGGTCAAAACCTACCTTATAATTCTTCAGCATAGATGGGCAGATAAAGACATTTCAAGATTAGAAGATCAGGATTTTGTGAAAGCATGTAAACTGTTAGGTTGTGATTGGAGCTCACAGTGAGAAAGACAACATGCTTTCACCTCTTCTTAGCAGTGGTGATGCCAGACCTGGAATACTGTGTTCTGGACTTGGAATTATAGGCTGCTCAATAGAAGACATGGAAGCACTGGTGAGAGTCCAGTACAGGGATGCTAAGGTGATAAGGGACTGGAGAGTCTCTCCTATAAGGAAATGCTGACAAAACTGCAGTTGTTTGTTCAGCCTGGAGAAGAGAAGGCTCAGGGAGAGTTCATCAATGCATATATAAATACCAGAAGTAAGAGTGCAAAGAAGATGGAGCCAGGCTCTTCTCGGTGGTACCCAGTGAGAGTACTAGAGGGAATGGGCACAAACGTACACATGAGAGGGTCCATCTGAACATCAAGATATACCTTTTCACTGTGAGGACTGGCACGTATTGGCCAGGGGGATGGTGGATTCTCCCTCCTTGGATATATTCAAAAGCCATCCGGACATGGTCCTGAGCACGGTCTGTTTGTTCACCCTGAGACCAAGCAGAGCAGTTTAGTTAATTCTGTAACGCTCAGCTTCCTTCAGCCTAAAATAAGGTGCCTTCATCCATACTATATTTTAGAAATAGTCCCTAATTTATCTTATAACCACCCCAAAAAGGCACTGTTTGGGATAGTGTTAATCAGCAAAAAAAAACCCAAAAATGTGCTAAGGAGTGCACTAATGATTAAACAGTATAAGCAATCCCATGCCAATACTGTGCCAATGTCCCAGCCTTGTTCAGCTCAATGGTATAGATGTAGCATTTATACCTATAAGAAAATAAAGGAATACAGCTTTAATTTCACTGTATTAATATTTAGCATTAATTACCTTAGCAACACCATTTTGAGCTCTAAAGCTCCTAACGATGCCCCAGATTTGGTACCTAAACAATATTTCAATTTATTATATGTGATTTTTAGCATCTTACTCTGTTGTGAGAGGCCTCCAATACAATCAAGGAAAATTAGAGAACATATATGGGTATTGTCATTAGAGTCAACAGATTTGCATCTTTAAATGCACATAGGGAAGAAATCTCTTGAGTATTTTTTTTCATATATTAAATTTAAAGATTTTAAAGTTTTCTGGTTTGTGTTTGAAGTCCCCTATTAAAAACTGAAAAAAATTAACAAAACTACAACTAATTTTTCTTTTATTCTATAAATATTTATAGCATCAAAGCCTGAATATTTTGTTTTAAGGGAAGATATTTTGTATGTATTTCAATAAACATGCCTGAAAAGCACATTTAGGAGCATGACAAAATAAATTATGCATCACTGATTAAAGGGAAATACATATTATAATTAGGTATGAGCAATATCAGAAATGCTGGGCAAAGAACAAAGAATTAAAGCCTTGTAAAGTTTAAGGCAGAGATTTGTAATTATCACATTTGTCAAAAGAAATTAGTCAGCTCAACTTTCTATTTTCATCTGCAAATGTATTATGATTCTTTACTTTCTTTCTGGCTGCACAGCCATGAAGTTTAAAGATCCATGTTCTTACAATATTAGTCATGTTTTTTGACAATTCCAGTCTTTTGTTCCTCAGTATCAGGCAGTGGTACAAGTTCTTCAAATACTGCAGTGCATGGATAATTACACCTTCTTAAAACATAGGTGCAGTTCTTGGGTTTTAATATGGACATTTAGGATACAAAACTATAATTCAAAAAATGTTTAAATCACACTTTCAGCTGCCTCCATTTTTTTGTGCTTCAATACATGTGAGCGTTTTCTCAGATGCAGCAAATTGTTCTTCAAGACAATAAATATTCTAATGGAAAGGGAACCTTCACTTCACCTGTACAGTAAATATCATTTTGTTGATATTTCTTTTGTTGCATTTTTATTAATTTATTTAAGTTGATGTTAAGATGTGTGTGAGCAAGAATCTGTATTTGAAAATATATAGAATATCTACAAATTGCTCTTTTTAAGAACTAACGGTTACATTTTACAGATTTTTACCTTTAAACCAAGAAAGAATATTGAATTACAAATAATAGATTTTACCCTGTACACCTTGTTCAATTCTAAGTCTCCATTTCCTGCTTCTTCCTCCATCTTCAGTTGATCGGCATGAATACCGAATTTGCTAGAAATATAAAATTTCATCCTATTTGTACAGTATAAATGTATTTGAAAATAAGGAGCCATAGACCAAGGTATACATCACTGGAGTGGAAAGCTGGCTTCTCATCCCAAGCTTGTCTTGACAGTTCGTGAAATCTGTGTAGGATTCACTGTAGCTTATTTTCTGCAGGTATAAAAGGAAGTAAAACAACACTTATTGTTTTCTCAAGTGCTTTTGGGATTTAGAAATATGAAATGGAATGTTAGATTTTGACATCCACAGAAATATTCTTGGTTTCTGTAATCTCTGTAGATACACTTAATATGAAGTTACTATTTACTAACAAGTATCAACAGACCAAGAAAAAAAAACACATTATACCCATATATCTTAAAAATACCAATAATATTTTATCCTAATAACTATTGAAACCATTTGAAAAATTGAGTTATCTTTAAATTAGAACTCTTCCACTAACCAGAAAGTTTGATGTTGTTTGGACACTAACTGGAATGAAAAAAAAATTTTCTTTCTGGATTTTAAGTCACTCTGATGCTTTCTTTCTGATGTAGACTTCCTAGCTGCACATGAGACCAATGCAGGTTGGTGGACAATGAATCACCTTGCTCATCCTAGCATGTTCATTTCATATTTAGTTATCCCAAATGCTCAAGTTGAACTCCAGATCTTTTATTTTTCTAAATGTAAGACAACAAATGTAGTATGCCTGAAAAATTCACTCCCCAATCTGGTCTCTGAGTAGTTCGAACAGTCCTTTTGATTCTCCAAAGCTATAATATCCGGCATTTAGATAAACCAGTTTTCTATAAGAACATTTAAATGTTCTCAAAGTGCAAGGTAATTCTTCTTCAAAATCTAACAAGCCCCAAGAAGACTTCATCTAACAGTCATTTCTGCTCTTCTCTATGTGTCCCTCTCTCTCATGATTACTCTACTTACTGGAATTTCTCTGCCCTGTGACTGCCCCAGGAAGAGTCCAGTATTGACCCAGAGCCAACAGGTAGTAGTTACAGGGATGTGAGTAGAACAAAAGTAGCTCTGATTCATCGCCAGCTCCTCCATCCACCCTACACCATGGTGAGACGACAACAAGGTTACTTCTTCTTCAATGTAACCAACTCAGGCTCACTGGCTAGAGAAAAACAGCTTAGGGGCAAGACTGCAAGAAGGTGCATGAATTAAGGCAATTGCTGGTAACCGGGCTGCAGGGGATGTGTACATAGGCAATGGTTTGAGCAAAGTGTCAGTCTCTCCAAACCTGCACTGGGACTGCTGTAGAAGTCTGGGTGGGAGAGCAGGGAGTAACCCAATCTGTGGGGAAATACAGGGAAATATTGGAAGCTGAACAGCAATATTTGTAAGAGGAGTGTACTGCACTGAGGCCAGTGCCAGCTTTGCCAGAGCTCAGGCCCAGGTCAGGTCTGCAAGGTAACCGAGCTGTGGATGTCACTGCAGAGAAGGGTGGATATGTTGGCACATCAAGGATTTCTCTATGAAATCATATTCTGGTGTGGTTCTAACCAAAATCGAATAGATATTTAGGCATATTACTGCGTAAACGTTGGCAGATACTTTAAGATACATGCTTTAATGGCTGAGATGTATTAAAAAATAGATTTTTCTTTTGAATGAGATAAAAGCATCAGAGAAAGTATTGATTTCATATTCATTCAAATGGTTTGTGAATAGGTTTTCCTGTACATCGTGTCCAAAGTTTGTTAGGTATTCAAATGGCAATAAAGCTCCCTCTCTCTGTCATATAACCAAATCTTTTCCTCCTCTTCCTTCTGGCTTGTAATAGGAAGTCATGGGCTCCTGTTTATAATACCATAAAGGCAGTTACATGACAAAAATTGCAGCCAATACTAATGATACTGTTTGTTATGAAATCGTAAAACATTCAAGAGTATGTAGAATTGGCTTTAATTAAATCTTGTCAAAAGAATAAATTTTCAAAGCAGAAAGCCTCTGGCATGCAGGACAATGCAGTTGTGCTCTTCTAAACAAAGGCTCTTCACGGCAAATTAATTTCCTCTTAAATAGATTAATAACTCTCCCTGCCATACCTCATTATATTCTCCAAACCAAGCCTAGGAAAAAAAAAAAAAGAAAGAAAAAAAGAGAGAACAAGACTAACCAACTACTCTCATAAAAATTAACGATTATAAAAAGAGAACAAAACTAACAAAACTCCCATTGTGCCACAACATAGATGTAATACCGAGAGATTAATGGGACATGAACATTTTCTTTTTGAAATCACTGTTTCAGAGCTAGATCATCTAAAAAAAACCTAAAACTCTTTATTAAAAACATCTTATTACTTATGTGAGTAGGGCTGAATTCTCAGGTCATTCCATAAGGGACCTGTAAACCATGTAGAAAATGTATGTGAAAAGTCAGGTGGAACTGTCTCTCATCTAAAAGTACATCTAATACCTTTCTAGACTTATTTTTATTTTTTTAAAACAGATCCTCTTCTTCCAGTAGCTTACTATGTTCAATTTCATTTTTGCACATAGTTCTGCATGAGATGTGTCAAACCCAATGCTACATTGTTTATTAGACACATAAATATTTATTGTCTGATGCACACAAAGTCCCCAATTTTCTTCTTTATGCTGCTCTTTTACACTGTAAATAAAAGAGGGGGGGGGGGGAATCAGCCCCAGAGCCATACAACCAAAAGACAATGAAATATAAGACATGAGTGTGTCAAAGCATATTTATATCCCAGGTGCACTACGCAGGTTTCTTTTCTGGGAATAGGGTAAATAAGCAAAGAAGCAAGAAAGAAAAATGTGTTTCGTGTAGGGGAACAGCTACACAAGAAGTTGCAGGGAAGTCTACAACAGCTGTCAAAGATAACCGATAAATCCCTTGTACATTAATACGTCTCCTGTACAGACTTCTTACTGTACATAGTTACTTTTTTTTTTGCTTATGCTTGTTTACATACTTAAAATTAATGTTAATGAAAATAAACTGTTTGGGTTCTCAAATAAAAATGTCAGGTTTGTATTAGCATGCACAGTCTTAGGTCTTTCCCTTTGCATTTCTGTTCTTTTCATTGTGTAAGGCAGGCATTCAGTGGGGGAAAAAACTCTCATAAGTGTCTATCTAGAGTCAATAACACACTGTCTGCACAGAGCTTCTGACTTGAAGCTGGGAAATGGCCAAACAGATATGTTCATTTTCTAATTTTTGACCATTTGACTTTACATGTCTTCCACCTGTGGCAAGGAGGTTATGAACCTAAAGAGAGTACCTAGTTCTGGTTCCCGCGATAATTAGCACAACCCAATCCAGCTTCAAGGAGTTTCTGCAATGATGAAGAACATTGCTCCCATGCAACATCCAAAAGAGAAGCTGGAGCTCCATATGAACTTCAGGAACAAATTCAAGAAGGCAGACTGGCCTACCTAGTTTTCACTTTTTCCCCTCCAAACTCTGCCCCAAGCTAGCTGTTCTGACAAGTTCCAGTCCAGTAGCTTTTGTTACTACTGCTTTTGCAGTGGTGTATCAGGCCTGTAAATGTTCTCTTTTCTCCACTATTGTTTCATTAGACAGCTAATTTTTTCCTAGGAAACACAACAAAGGATGAAATCATTGATTTTTAAAGATGTATAATTGATAGTAAAGCAATTAAAATACATATGAGAAAAGGTATCAAGTAAAGTTTGAGAGCTTAGAAATACCATAGAATCATAGAATAGTTTGGGTGGAAAAGACCTTAAAGATCATCTAGTTCCAACGCCCCTGCCATCGACAGGGATATCCCACTAGATTAGGGTGCCCTGATTATTCAAATCATCACTTAACAGATGAAAGGTTCTAGAGAGTGACCAATATTTATATATATGAAATATAACTAAAAATGCAAAGAAACTTAATGGAAGTAAAAAACCAAATACAGGTTAGTGTTAGATGTCCTTATTTCTGTTCTAAAGATTCAAATTATATTACATGTCAAAACAGTTTCACTTCATTGTGAGAATCAGATTTTCTGCCTTACTTAATAACTTCATTGTATTGCCTGTGGTGAGGTGCTGAGCAGCTGTATATTCCATAGCTGGCCATACATAGATAGATAGATAGCATGTGATTGCCATCTACAAAACCTTTATGGACATGTAAAGGATATGTAAAGGCATAGAAGAGAACCAGGACTGACAGTCTTCATCCATGGGTGGATCAACATATTTCTTCATGATGAAGCCATTAAAAAAATTTACTACAAACATCTGAGTTCTTCTTCACAAAAAAACCCCAACCATTCTGTTGTGACATATATTTAATTCAAATAGGCAGAAAACCAAGCTTTTATTCTCAGTCTCAGTTGCAATAGATAGCAGCAGCATCCTGTATCGAAACAAATTTCTGTAGCCATACTGAGGATCACTACAAACAGCTAATAAGGATATCTGTAGGCAAATAAACATATGTGAACTGTTCTACAAAACGTGTTTTAAATCTTTTAACAGATAGACTCTTCTTATCCCACCAAATGTGTGCTACATATGATTTATATCATTAATTTTGAGCTGGGTCTCTTCCATACTGCATTCTTCATATTTCATTTTATTTACTTGCCATGCTAGTGAAGCAGTAAAAACTTTAAGTCAAAAAAATACTAAGCAATAGAAATTTTTACTTTCTCTGATGATAATTCTAAGCCATAGGTTGTTTTCTTGACAAGTAGCTAATAAAATAAAAAAAAAAACAACAACTGTAATAGACAAGAAAGGATATAAGAATTGACCCTGGAATTTAAAGTGCAGGAAGAGACTGGCAACAAGTCAACCACCTGTTACCTTATATGCAACAACTGAGCATTTTCAAAACCCAGCTTGTTATTCAGCTTATGTAAATCATTGGTCTGGATCAAGAAACACATTCCATTTAGGAGTTATCACATAGGATTTCACAGCCATTCTGTAAATTTCTTTTCAGTAATTACTTATCAAAACAATAGATTTTAAGAAAAAATAAACATTTTTTAAGAAAGAGTGTACCCACAGCTACTGCTATCATGACTTTTCTGTGGGCAAATAAGGAGAGAAAACTGGCCACTGCCAGAAGTTATGTTCAGCCAGTAATGAAGCCACGCAATTCACACATACTCAGAAAATATTCAAATTATGCTTCCCACAGAAAACACATCCTACCATATTCACCAACTTTAGTAGAAATGGAACAAGAATAAACCTCAAAAACTATTCTCAGCTGGCAGGTCTTGGATGTTTTCTCTTATTGCAGCTGCTCAGTGGCATGGAATCTACAGCGTTCCTGGGAGATTTATTCCAACACTACATTATGCTTACAGTTTAAATATTTTTCCAAAGTGTAAACAGAATTTTTCTTGCTGTAACTCAAACAGCTTACTTCTTGTCCTATCTGCCCTGAACCTGTAGGAAAGGTTCCCTCTTCTTCTTTGCAAAACAATTGTATGTCTGTGGACAGTAATCATGTTCCTATTAAATATCTCTTAAGTCTAATAAGCATTCAGTCTGAATTAGCTTTTTATGTCTCAAAAATCTCCTGTTGGTCTGTATCTTTCCTGAGGTTCATTTGGTGCCCAGAAGAGAACACAGCATTCCTATGGCAGGTTTTCCTGTACTAGACAATGCAGTCGTATCACTTTACAGATCCATATCTGCAGTCAGCTGTTCCTGCTGAATTACAATACCTTGTGTTGTCTTGAAGAGCTTTGTATTATTTTCATATCCTATCTCCAATCTCTTCAGACCTGCTGAATTGTAATCCTTCCTCCAAAATAATTTAATTCTCCCTTGGTTTTAGGTAGTCTGAAAAAGCAATAATTCAAGTAGTTAATAGAAGTTTTTAATAACACAAGATGCATATAATCTACATTTCAATTTTGAAAAAAAAAACCCTAAAAAACAGTGGAAACTACTTTCTCTGTATATCCGTACAACCGCTTTGCCCCCAATCTATAGTACTTTTCTCAAGAACATGTCTCAGTAGCTTGTTTATATGTAAGCCAGGTGAAACAGTACCAAAAGCCTTTCCAAAGCTAGGATATATGTTATCTACAATTTATTTCTGTAGAGAGATCTCTTACCTTCCAGAACTATTGACAAAACTGAAGATAAGTGTCTGGTTTATAAAACCCTTCTTCTTTTCCCTTTCCTACCTCTTTGAAGATACGCGCTGTATTTGCCTGGTTTTAGCCTTCTGGTATTTCATATATCCTTCAGAAATTATGAGTGAGAATTTTTCTGAAATTGTCTCAGCCAGTGTTTTACAAATCCTAAGATGAAAGAGTTCTCCAAGGTCCTAATTATTTTGTTATGGGCAATGTGAGAAATTACACTTTAAGAAAAAAACCAAACCAGCATATGCCCCAGTTCTGCATCACTACATTCCAGGACAGATGGGCCTAATTTCTACTTTATGACAGTTAGGTGTTGGTCATAACAGCATGTCAGGACCACAGTGGCTTGTACCAACTCTCCATTTGCAGTTTGGGCTATGTAGAAAATATGATGGAAGACATGGAAAACATAGGAAAAAAAATATATTAAATGAAATGTCACATTCACAAAATTGCATACCGGTCTATTCCAAACCTTGTAGCAGAACTGGATAAGCATATTTTAAACCACGTTGTTTAATTTTCAGCATTTCATTTTCTGTTCATCTGAATCACAGACTTTGCTCTACAAAACAAGTCCATGAACACCAGAGTTTGGAGAAGCCTGGATTGTCTGGATTCATGCCTGTCATCGGCTGATGCTGTGATTGCATCTTTTCTCAAAATTGGGAATACTTAAAAAAGCTACCTTGCATGTGAATTCTCTACTGCCCACCAGCAAAAAAGTCCACATTGTAGCCTCTGCAGCAGACAAGATTCTTTGGTATTATTTTCCTTCTCCTGTTCACATTTTTCATGTTACTTTTATGGCTTCAGGAATTCTTTTCCTGCTAAAAATCCAAATCAGATCATCTGGGTCTCAATAGCTGAAAAGAGAATCAGAGAAAGTAAATCCTGCAATAAAAAAATCTTAACTCGGGTGAGATAATTCCAACTTTAGAACATACTTATTATGGACCAGGATAGTTTCATATTTTTCTGACCCATTCTTAGTTTTAGTCCCTTAATTATCAGGTGCAGTTTAATAGAAAAAGTCTTCCTGACACAAAACTTGAAGACAGCTAAAAGTAAAAATGAAACATCCTAGCAGAGATTTTTTTCTCACCTTAGTTTTTCACCTTCAGTGTCAGCAAACAGGGAGAGAAAGAAAAGGTGTGGACACGTGAGGATTTGTCAGCACAAAATCTTCAAATTAAACTTGATAAGTTCCTTCTGTGAGTTAGTAAGATGGACTGTGGGAAATACCAGGAATAAAGTTTTGCAGACAGAGGTAACCCTGGAATAACAGAGCAGAGAGTTAGTATAGCACATCAAGACATTCAGCAGATTTTGTTTGTGAATTTAAGATTCAGAAGTGCAAGACAGAGGGTTAGAAAATCAGCCAGCATCTCACAGAAGTTTGCAGGGTATCATGTGTGGAAGGAAAACTCAGATTTGTGTTCATGGGAAATATGATATCTGCTTGATTATCCCAGAAACAGAGACTTGGAAGAAAAGTATATGCATCATCAAAACAGGGAACTGACATGGAATCCACTTTTTGCTGAGTTTAAAAAATAAAAAAGAAAAAGAAAAATTACAATTAGGTGGTGAAACACAGAATTTGCCCTACCTACAAGACAAACCTTCTAACTGGCTACTAAAGCCATCTTTTTACATTTAAGAAATTAAGTCTTGGCTTTTACCTGTTAAGGCCTTCTCTTCACCTAAGAATTCTTTTGCAGGAATTAAGAAAATGATTTTTAGATCAGAGGTACTATGCTGCACTACTTCTTGCCAATATATCCGATGCTTAAAAGTCTTTTTATTAAACATATTGGTTCACTTTAAAAATGGAGGAAACCAGATCATGTTTGGCGTGGAGTGAGGAGGTACACATACATAAAGAAAGAAAAAAAAAAACCTCCATTCTTATGCTCAGAGCATGGCAGGGCAGAAGTGAACTCGTTCCCATCCAAATGAGGGAAGCAAACACAGTGTGAATGGGATTCGCTCCTCAACTCTGCAAACTGCTAAATCATGACCATACATTATTGGGGACGTTTCTGATTGACACTGGCCAAAAACATGCTGGGGACCACGATTATAGTTTACCAATATGACAACACACCAGTGCTCAGGGTTTATCACTGATCATGCTTGTTTTATACCTATAGAGCCAGGCAGAGCCTGATGGGGAGTTAATGCTGGATACCATGACTGCAAAGCCTACCTTACTGCACAATAATTTCTCTTTTAAACAATCCTCCACTAGAGAACGAGTTTTATGTTTTACATAAGATAAGTAACACCAGTGAATCTTCTGACAGAGAATTTACAATAAAATTGACTAATGACACAGAACAAAAATCTGAGTGTTACATTCAAAACTGACAAAGCTTGAAATCAAAACCTCACTCTGACATGTCTTTGTTCTGGCTAGGTCTGAAGGCTTTAATAATTTACTCATGTAAAATGGCTTTATTAAGATTTAAGCTTGAAGATGTGTAGGCACGTAGAAAATAACATTAAAACTATGGATTTCTTTCCCCTTTATTTCCTCTTTAGACTTGTTTTACAGCTGTAAATATAGATAGAGACACATTACGGTTTATGTTTATATCCTGCCTAACATACTGGAGAAAATGTAAATGACATCACATTCATGCTCCATCATATAAGCAACTGTTGGTCATTCTTAAAATGTGACTGCTCAAATCTACATGCATACACAAATGTACAGCCACATGATTGGTATTTCCTCATCATGCACATATTAACTTCCTCTATACACAACATCAACAGAAACTCTACAAATTCCTGAAATGAGAAGTGTCTATTCTGTAGTCTCATTATAATCTAGGGAAAGACACTTTTTTCTCTCGAGAGGCAATTCAAAAACAAAAACACTCATAAGAGCTAATTAGCGTTTCTTTCACTGATTTCCATCTCTCTGTTCAGACACACATGCACTTCCCAATCACAGGCACTCTCGTCGCATCAGCCTCTGCAGGACTGGCTTTCAATGTCACTGTCAGCTAGGCAACAGAGCTAGATTTTTTATTTGTTCAAAGTCTAATTCAGAAAGACACATAGCTGTCTTTTTCCCTGATACTACAAAGAAGGCTGTCACACTGAACTTTAATGCACCTGTTAGCTGAAGTCACTCTGAAAGGGACTAATTGGCAAAGACCACTGCTAAAGAATGCTAGAATTTTTTCATTTCTGCAGACTGGCTGGTAACAGGGGTTAGAGCTTTCCGGGGGAGGAAGGGTTATGGGGTGGCTTTTTTTTTTCATAAAATACAAAGGAGAAAGACAAATTATTCTGAAAAAATAAAATTACTAAAACTTCTATGTATTTAATCCTCAAACTAAGACTGAATCAATATAGTTTTTATTACAAAATATCTTAAAGTGAAAAAGAAATATTTGGGGTGGGATGGCTGTGCTCCCTCCAGTGCCTTGGCGTAGTTTGGGAGTTAGCTGAGCCCCAGTTCACAATTTTTATGCAGTCATCCTAGTTTGGGGTATAGGAGAATTGACCTGAAAAGAGACAGTCTTTGCCAGTTGGCCTCAGGCCAGAGAACAACCCCTGTATTATTTTTTCAGTCTGGCAATAGAAATTAATTTACAGAGTAAAACAAATAAGAAAACATGATTGATATTGGGATTTCTCTGTTTTTCTTCCACGGGAGACAGAAAAGTCTAGATTTCCTCAACAGAGGTAAATAAACCCTGAACTAGACCCAAGAGAAGCCTCTCTGGGAAATTCAGGACCATTGAGCCCTGTGCTTTGTATGTGAGATCACAGCAAACAACTAAAGTTTTACTTTTAGATCATTACATTCTATGTGCATTATTTCAAGAACACTTAATGTTTTATTTTGAACTTGAGAAATACCTATGAAACTTGTAACCTGAAACCACTTGAATGTTACCTTGAAAGTGTCTTTTCTGACAAATCCAAAGAAATTCAAATGTACGTACTACTGCAGAAGGCATGGAGAGGATGTTTTTCTTCTGAGCCGCTGAACTTGCAGAGCTACAAAGTCAATTTTCTGTATTCTATAAAGATGATAAGACATTACCAGAGAATACTGTAAAACTACTAACACTTTAAAAAGCAAACGAATAGATCTACCCATGAACAAGCTATTAAAACAATGTTCATAAATGCAAAGTAAGACAGGGACTGGCAGTCTCTGGGCATATGGAGTTGTCCTGCTGCCACCTGCAGATAACCAGACAGTGTGAGAAATTCTGCTGCTGACAGAGGTATTAAGAGCTCTGTAAAAAACGTGTAGGAGCTATATTCCCAGGAGTTACTGACATGTGAATGACCCCAGCATTTTCTTGGTGGAGGAAAAGCACAGGTGATAAAGAGCAGAAGTGTCAAGAACCAGCTGAATCTCAAGATTCATTTTCAGATAGACAAGCTTTTATGTCAAGGTCACCACCTCAAATACAACTAATAGGTGGCCATGAGCCTAAAGTGGTTCTTGTGGGTACTCGTGAGAGGTGAATCTTCCCCATTTTCAGCCAGTGAGATACCTAACACTGATATTGTCAAAGTGAAACACACCTCGCCATCCTCTTACAGACCTCATGGGCTTTAAGGACAACTTCATGAAGTATTAAATTTGTTTATAAATGCATAAGAGACGTTCTTCACAAAGCTGCCATCAGAGACTTTTATATACTCAATTCACCTTAGAAACAAAAAGCAGGAAGGGTTAAGTAAAGCCCATCCTGGGTAAGAGTAACTTGGAAGCTGAGCACAGGCAGGATCAACGGTGACAGCAAAGCTTCATGATGGGAGTCCACAAGGAAATAGGAGATATGCAAACAGTGGTGTGTGCACTGTTGCGGAAGATGAGAATTACACAGCCTTAAGCTACATGTGAAATTTGTCCTGGACTGTAGAAGGGCCCTTTTATTAACTTGCACAGTTTAATAATGTTTGTAATTTTCTTACAAATATTTCAGACCTTATCTGAAAGGCTGGGTTAAACCTTATGGGTGGAAAAAGTGTATGCAACTGTAACTAAATCAGCGTACAGTAAGCCAGAGGGATGCAGTAAATCATAGAAGAAAATTGCCCTTAAATTTTCTTTAATATTTAGACCTAAGACTGTGTTGTTGGCTTTTAAAAGTCTGGGTTTTTTAATAACGTACATAGCTCTCTCCTTAAAAAACACAGCTGTATTTTTTGAAAGTAAATTATTATCTGGCTGAAAAATTAATAGAAATGCTTGGAAAAAATTGCTGAAATGGGAAAAAAATGCAATTTATAATTATATGTTTTTAACATATTTTATTTATACTTTAAAAGAAGATCTTTGATTGAATTCTTAGTGAAGAATACACATAAATTATCACTATATGTACATTTTACAAAATATGGCCAAGGAACCCATGTTACTTAGAATGACAGACCCAAAACTCAGAGTTCCAGGAATTTAATTTTTTGTTAGTCATGTAATGTTTCACTTACACAAAATGAAAGCCATGCTAAATAGAACTATCTAAGTTTCATTCGCTGCTGAATCATCTGGTAGTGAAATCTGCAAAGCAAAGACTTTCATAAATGCCAGACAGAGGTGAAGATTGTTCTCTGTCATCTCCCTCAAAGTGATATTTTAAAGGTTGCTTCCTAACAAAGTATCCAACTGCCACTTAAAACATTTTACTATAAATAACTGTGGGAATTTGTATCATCAATAAACATAACATGTTTCTATGTGCTACAGCCATTCTTATTTAAGATATGCTTCTCCTCTCCAGGTGCATTTCTCTGGACTGAAAAAAATACATCCTAATGCCAAAAGAAAGCCTTCTTATATTATTATTATTTCTTATAAAAATTATTATAACTATTTTTATTATAAGGTTTTTATCATGGAATAGTGAAATTAAAGAGCCAAAATGGTAAAAAGATAATAAATATACTATGGCCCTCTTCAAAAGAACTAACAAGCACCTTTTCTGTTTTATGTATTCATATACTTTCTTTTTAATTACACAAACATTTGGCTAAGAAGTCACTTAGCTTTCAATGATCAATTTACTAAGCTTCTGCTAAAATTAACAAATGTAAGAACTTGAAAATAAATTCATATTGGAAAATACACAATTTCTCAACAGCTTAGGCAATTATTTTACTGTTGTCACTTTTTAATTTTTATGTGGCAAAACAATTAATGTACCATAATAAACTTTTCAAAACTATTTAGAGAATCAAGGTTGTGTTATTTCATCTAGAAAGTTATATAATACTCTTTTCTTTTTCCTATTGTATCCTTTGAATTTGGAATTCTATTTTAAAGCCAAATTATCTCTATTTCCCTTCAGTTTGCAATTTACTCATATGCTATTTTCCATTGCTATAACTGAGAGATAAAACACAAAATTGAGTTTATGGAAAACACAAGTTTTTTTAAGTCAGAGCATATAAAGTTCTCATGTGGTTTTTTTTTTTCAGGATTATCATAAACCTCATTTTGAAAATCTATTTCCAATATTTTTCTCTATCTTGGTATCACTGTCTGACTGCTAAATCCAAGTTACCATGAAGAAAATCTGTCTTTTGTTTTTCTTCAGAGGTGCTTAGCAGTACAAACTTCAGGTACATTTCTTACAGGAACTACAACATGTGATGCTACAGATCAAGTAAAAAACTGTAACAGAGACTGACCAGGAAGAAAGTCCAATAGTATCATCTTATGAGTTTGGTAGCACATTTACTTAACACTACAACCAAAAGAGGTAGGTATACATCCCACTTAAGTGAAAATAATTTGATTATAATATGCCATGCTCCATGAAGATATACATTTCTGAGATTTGGCATAGTCCCAATTTCAAAGTCACATATTTAATTTAGATAATGTCAGTACTACATACTTCAGATTTATATTTTAAAATTATTTAACTGTATTTGAAAGCACTTCTTCTTTGTTATAGAATATGCTACAGAATGTGAAATCATCTGTTTATAAAATCAAGTATACATGTATTTTATGATTGTATGTAATAAGACAAAACTGTTCTTATATTTCTCCATTTAACACTGTTCCCCAGCTTTCTTTTTCCTTCTCCTCACATTCTCTCACCTTAAGCTTTTATAACTTCAGTTTTCACGTCCCTGTAGTCTCTGACTGGTTAGCCACCCTCTACTTCACCTTCTACCTCCCTGTTTGATTATAAATCTGGGAACTGACCTCCCACATATCTAAACAGACAGTCTGAGCACCTTATTTTGCAAGACATCTCCATTGCTTACCTCTCCACTGGATTCTTTCTTTGGAGGTGAAGGACAGTACCAGGCAAGACGACTTAATTCAGCAGAGAAGACAGCAAAAAAAGGAGTCAGTAGAAATCAATGGACTGGAAGTCAAGAAATAACCTTTGAAAATGCCATCAAATTGTGTATTAGAATAGGCCTTAGTCCAGTTCTCTGGTAAATTTACAGTTCCATAATATTTAAAAACCAGATAAAGACCAAGTCAATTATGGTCTGAACAACTGAAGCTTTCTGAACTGTAGCTACAGGAGTTTGAGCATTTAGTGGCTGAAGCCAGCTTGTGGAGCACAGCAAGATCAATTGGTTTATTTGCTTACTTGAGAGCACATATAAGATGGGCAATTATAAAAAGTATCTTATTTTCTAAAGAGTTTTGGTCTTACTCTTGTAAAGTTTCTTTTGTAGAAGCCTATATTCAAACATTTCTTGAGAAAAAAAAATTAAAGGAAGTGTGCTACCTCTGAAATATCACCTTAGGAACTAGATTATCAGAGCCTGCTTATCAAGGTATCTCTTGTAATTATGGTTTATGATGACAGTTTTAAATTGGAGCACATGGTTGACTGAAATGAGCTAATTCAATTTATAAATGCAGACAGAAGGAAAAAAAAAGTTTATTTAGGATTCTAAATGTATTTTATTCAACCTTAACTAGGAGAATATGTAAACCAAATGTGAGGAAAATAGCTTCTAACTTACTGTAAAAAGTAAAATCATTAGTTTATAAGATCAGTCTTTAAAACAAGAAATGGACAATTTGAGAGCACTGTTCATTATTCAGTACATATGTTTCTATATGTATCATGTAAATTCTCTGAAATTAGACTTAGAAAGATCTGTTCATTTTCAAGTGCTTGAGCAGCAGAAAAAAAAAAGGTTAAATTAAAGCACTGCACATGACATGGGCAGGAATGACTTCTTTACAGTTTAATATTAAACTGCTAGACAAATATTAATCCTCATGGTAAAAATCAGCCTGGTGGATTATTTCCCAGCAAGTAGCAAAAATCTTGCAGAGAAAAGATCCTCTTAAATAGTAGTAAATGACATTGTTTATGGGATGATTGCCTGCTTCACTGACATAAGAGTCTTTGAAAGGAGAGAGAACATAAACAGTCTGAGCTAGCAAATCAGGCTATATGTGCAGAATATGCAAAAAATTTATCTCCTTTGTGATGGGAAGAAGAAGGACATATTTCATATATACTAACTTGCAAATTACACCCAGTCCTTGCCATGACTGTTGTAATAGATTTAACCTCCATCATCACATCTTTGACCAGAAGGAGATCTATGTATGCTAATAGAAATAAAGCAGATGCTGGCTAAAAACAGATTATGCTCTAGAAGCAACATCAAGTTAGATTGTATCATACTCTCAATTTCTTTCCTATTTCAGTATAGCACATACAGAGGAATACTACTAAACCGGGCTTAATTCCTTAAATTCCCATGGGAGTGGGAATTACACTGTGCTTGAGCCAAATTGTTTGATTGTTGAAGGGTTTTTTTAGTAGCAGACGTATTATTTTATTTCAGTTCAAACAACATCACAAATACAGAAAGGGAACCCAACACAGATATCCTAGTTATATGAAGAAAATTTCTCACTAAATTCATAAAGAAAAAGAAATCAATACTAAATGAAGCAAGTCTTGCTCCACTGTGTGGTGGAGGGGAGGAGGGTTTTGATTTTTGAAACCTTTCCTTTTCTGCTGTCTGAATTTACTGTTGGATATTTTCAGCCATGGTGTGTTTATTTTCTGTGCTTTCAGTCAAATTGGTTTGCCTTAATATTCTATAGAAACAGTGTCTTTGAAAGGTGCAAACCTGATGAAGCCTAGTGTTGATGGCTAAATATAAAGTTTAGCAGCATCTTGCATTTACATTTTTTTTTCTAGGGGTTATTTCAGAATTTGTCTAAGAGGCTTCATATTTAGTGAGCATCACTGAAAGCTTCTGATGAACATGAGGGAAGATAATATAACCAGTTTGTTAGCATAAGATAAAAAACCTAGGCTATGCCTTAGAGTTTATAGACTAAACAAACTTTACTAGCATAACTTATCAAAAGAAAGATACCAATATGTACAATGGAAGAAACTATCTCAATGGCCTTGACAGAGTTTCTGTCCTCTACACAGAGGATACAAATCTCTAGAGTGGAAGTATGAGAGGACAGAGCTTTGATTTGGGTATTGGTGCAGCATTCTGCAAACACTCTAAAGCACTTTTTAAGGGAGTTTTTACAAGTTTGATGCAGCAGTTATTGAGATCTCAGGCTGCATCAGGAGCTGGGTAAGGCTGAGCCTTCAGCCCAGGAGAGAGCTACTCCCTTTCATAAGCCTGATGTAGGAGGCACATAGCATTAAATAGTAAAACAGATTTCCCAAAATAAAAAGATCTATGATATGAAATTAAGTTTTTTAAGAAGACTGAGAAATGGCAACAATCCTGAATTGCCATAGTCAGGCATCACTGTTTAAACCATGCTGCCCTTTCTCCAGTTTGCTGAGTCACCTTTACTGGTTTGATTCACTTCACCCTGACATTGCTAGAAGTGAGGGGTGACCAAGCTGACATTCATAATAAAAACCGTAAAAAAATAAATGAATTATGTAAAAAAAAAAAGCATAGATTCTGGAAATAGTCAGCTTTTCCTCCCAGAGTTTATACTGAAACCATCCTTTCTATTGGTATCACCAATGGCTTTGTGACCTCCTCTGAAGTAGCATTTGTGATCTGGTTATGGCATTTTGGAGCCAGAGGCAACCAGAAGTCTGCGGCCAAAGAAACTGCTTTCTATGTCATTTCTAAGTTGTTTCCTGCAGATCAATGCCTGACGATAGCCCTATTCTGCCATCACATCCTTTGGAATGAAATCTTCAATGATGCATATGTATAAGCTACAATAAAGAACAATTTTAATGCAAGATTATCTGTTACAACACAGGTTTCAATTTTTAAAAGTCATGCTTTCATAAAAGGATGCTAATATTTGCAGCGTAAACTGTTTACCTCTGGAATGCTAAGAATGAAATATTAGAGATTCATGGCTAGTTAATGTTTTGGGAAACACCTGCTATATTTTCCAGTTTTGTTGTCAGCCTTCCTTTATTTAAGTAATTTATGACAATATTAGTAGTTTAAAATTCCTACCTTTTCTTCACCAGCAGATTCAGGTATTAGGATCCGGCTTTGCTGCATTTCACGGATGAAGTGGAATGCATTTCATTCTAAAAAAAGTACAAAACCTCCCCAGGAGGTTCCACTGGAACAAGCAAAATAAAACCCCACAATATTATTAAGGCTCTGTGCTTAACGGATCAAAATTCAGTTTAGGCAACAAGGTAAAGGGAAATTGCAATTATAGCAGATTTCTTTTAATATAGGCTCCAATTAAAAAGAAAAACAAATTATTGGCTTAATTTTTTATGTCCCTGCATTATTGGTATTGATTTGATATGCTAACCTACTTCATATCTGTAGCAAGAATGAGTTTGTAGGAAGAGAACATTTGACAAAGCAGTTTTGTTTAAAAAAAAAAGATAAAATATTTAGTAAGATATTAAAAATATTTATGTTCAATTGAGAATAAAAATTCTAACCACTGCCTGCAGAACCCTTAAAAGCAGTTTGTTTTTCAGAAATGTGCAGATTAAAAATTATTAACGGAAATTCTTGAATATACATTTGGCAACAAATTGTAGTTAACTGCAAAGTACTATTAATTTACTACAGTATTTAATAAACATTTTTCTATCTTAAGCAAAAGTTTAAAAATTAAAATTTAATAATTACAACAAAAATATTTATATATTACAGTACTTCTCACCCACCCTTCCTCAAGTATATGAAACAATGCTTTTTAACAGCTTCAATTTACCAAGCAATTTGCTAGAACCAAGATCTTGAATTTAATCCACTTGAGTCTAAAAAATGCCTGCACAGGTATGCTATCACACTTTTGCTATATACTATATGGTTTATTATTGATCCGCCAAATTGAATATAGTCATTTTACCAGCGAGCCAATATTATTGTTATTAACTGTACGGAACACAACAGCATTAGACAAGCAAAGAGGAGGACACCAACTGTTTTTCCTTCCAAACTCACCTCTGATGCTACATTTTAAACACCAGCTCCTCTGTCATTTTTCAAATAGTGTAAAAAGTAATACTTCTAGCATGAAAACACTTTGCTTGAATTCCAATCTCAATAGTCACACTAACCGGCTTTACTGAAGTGCTTTTCATATAGAAAAAGGGCATTTGACTTTATTTTCAGGTCGGTTATACAGATTTGATAAAGCACATATGCAATGGACAATAACTTTCCTTCCAGCCACAGAATAAATTTCCAAGAGCAAAATCCTCATGTTTTCCTTCCTGTTCACACCTTCTCTCTCCCCTACAGATGCCAGTATGGTGCTTCTAACCATTATCCCTCAGCCCTTGTAGAGGTCTTGGGAGCAGAGGGAAGGCAGCGGTCATACTCTGTCAGGTTCCAGCGTAGGTGAATCATTTAATCTCTCTTTGCAATTACATCTTTCTTTCTTCTTTCCTTTCTCTTGTCCATTTAAGCTTTGGATCAATGATTGTGCTTTGTGACTTACAAGACACACATTCCACAATGTGTCTGGACCTTCAAGTATATGAAAGGGAAGGAGCTACGGCTTTCATTATTCCTCCCTGCTCACTTTCTCAAGGATGACTTATGATGCTTAGAGCTCTGCTCTGCCGTTACGGTCAGAGTTTTTCCTCCAGGGTAGTCTCACTGGGTGACTGCAGGGTCACAGCTGAGAAGAACAAAATAGATTTCAGCCTCAAGGGACAGAAAAGCTTTTTCTAAATAGCCCTCCAATACAGGAGGTCTTCACACCTAGGCATAATGGCATTAGTTTGGCACTGCAATATTTCTGCTGTATCAAAGAAAAGGACTATTTCTACTAAATATTATACTAGCAAGTGCATTTTTTGTAGTTATGGTGGCAATTGTAATTTTACGTGTCTTAGCTCACACCTCAAAGTAAATCTTATATTCTGGAAGTCTGTCTGTTACAATAACACAGACTGATATTACTGAGCAGTGACATCTCTAAATGGAAAAAAGTAAGTAAATAAATCACATGAGTACAGGTAATATAACCTGAAAGCATGATGTTTTTTATTTCAGCTAATAAAATCATAGCAAGTGCACCAAAATCATTCAAAAAGTAGTTCTGAAAACTGCCCATATAAATTATAAGAGAGAGAATGTGCTTCAACGTTATGAAGAACATTACCTACCTGAATGTACGTGTGAGTAACAGTATCTGCAGAACGTAGTCTATGTGCCTAGATCTACACTTTTTCACAAAAAGGCACCAAGTCTAAGAAGACATTAAATTAGATTTAGGATCTAGAAGAAAGAATTTGGTAAATCATCTCATTTGACAACATGTTACTGGTTACTCCTTGCATCTACTACAGAAATTTTTGTCTGAGTTTTAACAAACGTTTGTCATTTGAGAGAAGACCAATAAAAATATTAAAAGGCTAAAGAAATTACCTTTTTCTAAATTTTTTTCAAGTACTTAATTCTGTCTAGTGTTAAAATAAGTCTCCATGTCTAAGCCAAACTCTCTGAAGTACTGATATTTCTACCCTTCTCTGCAAAAACAAAGCCTCTTCAGCACTCTGTTCTCTACTTAGAGCAGTCCTATCCCCAACAACCAAATCATCTCATAGTCATATTTTAGAGAGCCTTAGCTGTTTAAGTCTCTCAACACAAGCCATTTTTTATAGTTATCAATAAGTTCTATTTTCTCACAAATTTTATTGTATTTGTGAAGCCCTAAGTGACAAATCCATTGACTCCGCAACGCCAGACGAAAATCACCTTCTTATCCTACTTGCTACTATCCTTACCCAGCACCCAAAGATCAAGTTACTCTGTTCCACCATAGCACGTTGCACTGCAAGGTCCTGCAATATACTAACAAATTGCTTTCCAAGAACATCATCTTTCAGTGTGACATTATACTTGGGATTTAGTTCTAGGTTATGACACTCAAACACTGCTTTCTAATTGGAGATTTACATATGAAAGCTGGAATCACAATTCAGCTCAAGATTAAGACATCTACTTCTAGATGCCAGCACACAAATATGCACAACAGCACTAGCAAGTTTACTCAACAGGTACCACATTTACTGAGATAAGCAAGTCAGATTCTAAAAACACGTGTAAAAATGGATTTTTTTTCAATCCAACTCTTCATTTCAATTGTTGCTCTTAGAAGTGCCTGAAGAAAACTGGAAACATTTCACTTAGCAAAACATTGGACATTTTATGTGACAAAATAAATTATTTGAAACTTGAAAAAAGGAAGATTTCTAAATATATTTCAGGTTTATTATATCCATAGCAAATCTACTTTCTAACTGTGTGGAAGAAAACACTGCTTTGTTGCGTGTGATCAACTCTACCCCTGGAAACAGAAACTTCCAGCCAAATGATTCTTCATTCAACTTATTCATGGAAGACTGAGTTTATCTAATACTTACTTTGTCTCTTTTCATGCTGCTATTTTAAGACACTTGTGGCTGTCCCAGATAGTTGTGGGCTGACAGAATTAGTGCCCTCAAGGGAAGATGAACAATTCCAGTTTTACAACCATTTTTGGCTGAAGCACCAGACCAGGGCACTGCTTTCTTTCAGAAACAAGACTTAGTTTTAAATCATTCACATGAATGCTGGCTTGGCTCCAGGATTTTCTTCTCTTCACCTTCTTTGATTTGTGAGAAAGAATGGATTGCCAGGAGGATCCCCTGAATGTTCCTTTTGCAAGATCCCTGAAGTCATGTAATTAGATCCAGCATAATATTTTTTTCTTCCTACAGATGGCAACTTGAGCTTACAAAGGGCCCGTGCACAATTTCATCTGCGCTATACTTAAAACAAATGTTCAATACAACAGTAAATCAGATTCTTGCTGCATACTTTTCAACTGTGCTCTCTTTAAAGGGAAAAGACTTCTTTTCCTGCTTTTCCAAGAGAATGTTTACTTAGATAGGTCTGTGTCTGGTCCACCTTACAGAAAGATCAGGGATAGTTGTCCAGAAGACTCAGCAGTGGTTTGGGATGTGTCATAGGTCTGAGGGGTTTTATTATTATGCATATACTATGCATTCAAAATACAAACAGTGCAAAATTTGCTGTCTCACATAGTATTTATTGTAAAGTAATGCTGACCTTTTATTAAAGAGCAATGTGCTTAGTAGCAATTAAAATCATGTTAAGCCTTGAAGCCCAGATTAATTTACTGAATCTTATTATGCTTTAAAAGGGACCATTCCCACCCTGAGTGTGTTGAGTATGTTGTCCCACCCTGCTCCTTCTGACCTCACTTACCAGCCAAGCACATTGACTGTTATTGTTAGTAAACACAAATAAGGAGTAAATGGCACATGTCTGTGCATCTCTGACTGCATTTTTTTTCCTCTTGCAAAAGAATCCTTGGGACTGATTTCCTTTCCCTGTGTCTCCTGCCTACCTTGAATTATTTCCTCATGGCGCAGACAGCAGTAGATGACACATTTGTTCATAAAGCCAGTACAATCGGCCTTTGGGCTCTGCTGGGACCTCCGACCACAGCCACAGTCAGGTAATTAATAAATCCTTGCAAGCCTGTCTTACACAGTAGTACTAAAGAGGAGCTTTTTGGTAGCACAAGGTCATTTATATGTAGCTTGTACTTCATTTTAAAAGAAGGAATCTGATTCTCTTAAATATTTCTGAAGTGGTAAATTTAAACTGCTGACAGAAAAGTAATTTCTATATGTAGATTAAACCTAACTGTGTAAAGTTCAACTCCATTTCCCAGTTCCATTTTCCACAACGTAAGCATTCCTGCAGATCTACATTTTGTTGCACAGATGGTCTCTCCAAAAAAACACAACAACAAAAACTACTCATTGTTATCTGTTTCTGATGCCAAGACATACAGAAGGTTTATATGCCACCGTGGAAAGGTAAGATGGAAGTAAGGCTATTTCTCAGGTAATAAAATCATCTTTTATTTCATCTTCTCTTTCACAAGGGTAGCTGTTACCCTGAATCTCACTAGGTGTCCAATGTACAATAAAAAGGAACTTCCTTTCCAGAGCATCAGCACTTCTAACTAGTTTGTTAAACTAAACATGTTTCTCGTGACCATTCCTGACTTCCCTTACAACCTGTCCAAATTCATGTAAATCATGGCCACAGCAATCTGATAAGAAATGTAACTGCTAGATGTGTATTTAGAAGAGCCAAGAAAGGTTATTCCCCTGCATGAGACAGAGCCCTGTGCCCAAGAATTGGAAGGCTCTAGTCTCTGATATTAAAAACTCTGGTTTTAAAAGCACTCCTGTCAACACTTACTTATATAACTCTAATCCTCATCCAAGTCTGAAATTAAGATAAGTATCTCCTGCTTAATGCAGCGTTCCTATCTGTTGGGACAGATCAAACTAGTGTTTGATGGGAACGGTTGGACTCGATGATCCGGTGGGTCTCTTCCAACCTGGTTATTCTGTGATTCTGTGATTCTGTGACAGACAAGTTGTTCCAGTGAGTCTGAGGAGTTTTAGTGAACGTGAACAAAGGTGTTACAACCAAGACTAGGAAGAAAGTTGAGAGAATGCTTTCTGTAGCACCATAGCTGTCATGGAAATCTCGTTTCTTCCAGAACATTTCCTATGCAATTATCCTTTTCTTCAATATTTGCACCCGTACTGGAAGATTTTGAAAGTGCTTACTGCCTAAGAGGTGCAAATCCAAACTAGCTGTTGTGCTGAATTGCCCAGATGATGGGAGAGAAATCTGGAGAGTCTCAATTCAAGCTGACATCTATGGCCAGCTGAAGTCACTGTCTCCTTACCCCAAGCTGCGCATACATTGCTACCTACTTCTTAACATGCTATTCAGCATTTTGTTCCTATTCCACCAAACCAATTAAAACAATTAACTTGTAACTGCTTTTGTTCTTCTCACATCATACAGATGGTCCTACAACTGTTCCACAATGCTCAGTGAGTTTCTGAGTTTTTTTTTATTTTGTTTGACTGTTCTGCAAGGGTCTGCGTGTGACAACATCCATCAGCACGTTGGCCATGAAATCTCTCCATATTGTGTGAAGCATGAGCATTACATACAGACCATCACTGCCTCCTTTGCAGGTAAGTCCAATGCTCTGCACACAGAGGAGGTGGCACTTACAGCAGCATAATAAAAAAATAAAAATAGCACAGAAAACTTTGTAGTACAGGTGAGCTCAGAGCGCAGGCAGAGGTGCAGTGACATCAAATAGTCAAAGATCCCAGAAGACATCAGTGGCCAATTTTAGCTGCTTTCATCTCTAAATGTCAGGACCAATGTCCACATTTTTCAATACTTCCACTCACCCATGTTTTGAAAAAAAAAAAATCCATAGAAGTATGCTCATATAAACCAGTTATATGACTATCTCAGTGGCTACTTTGTCAGCTTAAAATACTATAGCTGTCATTTCCAGCAGAAGACCTGAATTCTGCAAGTGCTGTCAATAGGATCCCTTTCCATTTAACAGTAAAAATTTACTATTAAGATGCCAAAAGTTTTCCAAACAAATTCTAATTGTTCCTCCCTGGATGAAGTCATTCATTCATTCATTCATTCACCACCAACAGTAGGCTGACATTGCAGGGGACAGCAGAGGAGAAGTTGGTGTTTATGGATGGTTGATTCAAACCTGTCTTCTCTGCCTTCTGTGACCCTTTCCAGCCTGATGGCAGACAAAATCCATACCAAATTAAACAAATTAAAAAGCATGTCCTCCACGCAATATCTGCTGATCTGTTTATGGGTTTTGAGGATACCGAAAGGGATACTCCATACATGTTCCCTTTTTTTCTTGTAAGTGCTGCACTTTTGAATCCTGTATTTACCATAATGTGTGGAATTGCTCTGACAGATAAACCGTTTTACTCCACATAAGAATATATACACAAATGACTGCTCTCTCCAGTCAGTAGGGCCTCAAAAGGTTTGCTAACAGTAAGCAAATCCTTCTCAATACGCTCCAGGTACACAGTTTTTTACTAGGGCAGAAATAAAGGCAATACACTAAACCTTGCAGAGCTTCTCCTTTGTAAACCAGGAACTAGAATTAATTTTAGAATAACTAATTAATTAATTCATTACTTGTCAAGGTCTTTTGTCCGCTCTATTGGACAATAATTTAAAGAAAACATCAGATGCTGAGAAAAGTACCAGTGGGTGCAGGCTGAAACAATTTACCTCTGTTGCCAAAGGGGAAGCAAATTACACACTACATATTTCTGAAAACAAAATTAATTTCAGTGAAAATATATTGACTTACAAAAGTGCTGGATAGATACACCTGGTCAGAATAGTGCACAGGTCCAATATTCCAGTCAAAATTGAAATCATAGGAATAGCCAGGCAACCCTGGGAAACACAAATCCAGTGAGATATATCTGAGCCTTAAAAATCACGCTTTCTCTCCTCCAGTCTTCAATCTCTCCTCCTTGGGCACTAGCCACGCCGTGCTCACATCCTCAGCCTTGGCTGCAACTGTCCAACCTGACTGATATTTTCAGTCTTCAGGAAAAAGTACACACTAAATCCATCAAGACATCCAGCTTTGCAGTGGACACCTCCCACCAGAGGTCACTGACAGGCTTACAGGGGACATTGAGGTAGTCTAAGCACTCCATGAAAACAGTGAGATGTCAAAAATTGTGCTTATGGAACACCAATTTTATTGTAAGGGTGTATATATGTTCGTATAAAAAACAGAATAAAGATTTCCAGTCATTCAAATATCTCAGTTGCATATGCAAAACCTAGAAAACTCCATATTTTGAAGACAGTTACAGTTACACAGATATACCCAAGGATTCAGTTGAAGAGGGTCTGACTACAAGACTGTCAGTGGAGTGGGAAACACACTCAAACCTGTAAAATCACACAGCATTGCGTGCTTTGGTTGAAGGGAGAATCAAGCTGGGCTTGCAGATCCCAGGCTGGTTTGTGGGTTTGAAGGGAGCAGCAACATTTTTTTACTACTTGCTTAGTGAAACTTCTGAGTTGGAAACAGAAGAGACATTTGCCCTTGCACATCTTTACATCATCTGTAAGAACTGAGTGATGCTGAAGCTGTTAGCACCACCAACATTTCAGCCAGTTCCAGCCTTTTGTTTCAACGTTAGCAGGAACACAGGAATACACGTTACTATAAATAGAAACTAACAACATTCTGAACGTTCAGAAACACCAGAGCTTATCTCTGCAGAATTCAATTCAAGCAAAGGGGTTTTTCAACTGAAAGCCCAAGGCATGGTGAATATAAAATGAAATGCATGGGCAATGTCAGGGAACAGTTTTTAATGATTTTATCATTAAATAATTAATTTAATTATCATTAAATAATAAAAACCACTTTCCTTAAAGTCCACTAATGATCTCACTAAAAAGGGAAAGGGAGAATCCTTAATTCAAAATTGTACTATCATTCCAACAGGCAAAGAAAAGCAAACTGGAAAACACTAAAAATTTTACTAAATATTACCTTTAGTTTAAGAATGATGGATATTGATACGTCAGCCTCCCTTACTTTTTTTTAGAGTACACAGAATACAATTTCTTCATGTAAAATAGAAATGAAATCAGTCTAGTTTTCAATATATAGGAAAAAAAATCTACAAATTCATAAATATATCCAAAAGCAGAAGACTGAAAGCTGGATTATTATTCCAAATAATTTTGTGGATCTCAGCAGAAGACAAATTCTAAAGAAAACAAAACAAAACACCTCAAAATTGTAATAAATCTGTTTGTGTCATTGATGATATAGCATTTGAATAATTCCTACAATTTAATAATTCTTTTGATGAAGTAATTTTGAAACAAATTTATATTTATTTCTATACTATTTTAAAAGATTATTGAAAGAGTCATCAAAAGAACCCTTTTCAATGTAAAGTTTCTGTTTCAATACATTAGTATTTCATGCTAAGGCAGAAATGTGGTTCAGTTACCTACCTTCCTCTGGCATCTCCCCAAATTTCAAAAACTGCTACTAGGCTGTCTTAAAATTCCCAGCTTCCCAGATTGTTCTTCCCTATTGCTTTCTCTTATAACTTGATTTTTCAAAGTCTGACACCAGAGTTTTTATGGTGAGAGGATTTTCTGCCTTTTTATTTGACTGGTACTCCTCTTTTAGCTATAACCTATCTTTCATGCCACTGGTGCTTCAAATTATGTGCGCGTTTGTGTCTTTGTTTAGACACATAACTTTATGCATAGTGTCTTATGAGATTACAAAGTTAGTTACAAATAAACTAGAATAAATTATTGTTTTATTTATTTATTTTGCATTTTGTTTTGTGGGAATAGTAAAAGAAATAAACACAGTGAAATCAAAGCCACTGTCATCACAGTACCATGCTTTTTACCTGCAATAATAAAGTCGGTGTTAATCCACTAGACTTTCGTCATTAGAAAGTAGGTAGGGAAAATGGAAAAGGAGATTGATTTTCTCCTCGTGTCCTCGGTGATCGTTTCTCTTCATTTGACATTCAGATTCCACTGTGATGAGGGGCATAAAACTAAGACAGATTTGCAGGCAGAAAGTAGGCTCTATTATTTCAGTACAATCCCAGCTCAAAACTCCATCTCAAAGTAATTAGGACTTTACTTTCAGGGACAGGATGGAGGTATTTTCGTGAAGGTACTTACGGGGTCTGACAGCCAGCTTTTACTCTTCTACAGTAAGTTGTTTAAAAGTTTTATTTAAAGGAATGCAGTTATTTTTTTAGGAAGAACCAGTGAAATCTCAAAGTGCTTAGATCATAAGAAATAATTGGATTGAGTATGAGCTATCAACTTAAGCATGTAATTGCAAAGAGAACAAGAAACCACAACTAATGAGATGAGATTACTAAATAGTCATAGCTGACTTATGTTCTCATCCTAGGCAAAAGGACTGGACTTGCAACCAGTAATTAAATGCTTGTGATGTCAGCTACTAGGCTGCCTTTCCGAACCAACAACATTTTTACTAGCATCTAGCAAACCACTAATAAGAATCAGGAATGAAGCAGCTGGGGGCTGCAGAATCATGTTGCCATGGAAACTACTGCAGGTGCGTGGTCCAAGGAATAATAAACCCCAGATTTTTAGAGTTTATGAAAAAAATAACAAAGAAAGGAAAAGAAGACACAGAGTGAAATAAATATCGCAAGCCAAGGGCATTGCAAACACTTTTGAAAGGAGAACAGAACAGTATTCTTAAATGTGATCTGTCAGAAAGAACGTTGCAGAGGACAAAGGGATTTAGCTGAAATATATCTCCTTGTATAAGAATGCAGAAAGAAGAAACCAGAAATAAACAAAAGAAAAATACAAACAGCAGAGGGCACCGAAACAGAAATAAAATCTATTACAGGTCACTAGGTTCAGAAGAAAGAACAGAAGAAAAAGAAAAGTTCAGAATTTGATGTGAGAATCAGGACCTCTTGGATTGCCTAACATAGTTCCAGCTCTCTTGTGCCAGAAATTGCTTGAATATCAAATCTCTTACTCATATAGCACATGGACCAGCCTCGTTCACCTATGCACAGCACAATGTAAGTCTGATGGATTCAGTTTTCCAAGGTATTAAGAGTCCTGAAACTGTAGCTGGTGGGATTTGCTCAGCTCCTGAACAGGCTGAGCTCTTAATTCACATTCATGTCAGGGGAATGAGGTACCTCATGCTCACCTTGCCTGTCTGAGGATTACTGGCACACTGTGTTTTCTCTGTGGTCAAGTGAGATGGTTTTGTAGCTGAAGGAGTGACTGAACAAATCAAGACTTGAATTGGTTTCACTCTCTTAAGTGACTCTATAGGATGAGTTATCAATGTCACTTTTATTAAGACTACATTTATCTATGTAGTTTCCTATTTGTAGAGTTTACGAATAAAAGGAAGAATGCTGCTCAGAGATGATGTAAAGTGATGTCAATCCAGGCTCACAATACTCATGCAAAGGAAGAAAAGAAGTTTCAGATGACCGTGTGCAATCAAATACATGACGACAGTTTCTCCATTTGATGGCCACATACTACCCTGCAACACATTCACCTTCACAGAGGAAGGTGAGGTAGGTTATAAAGATGGAAGATTCCTTTATTGAGAACACTGATGACAAGGTTTGTGATGCTATAAGAAGCCTTCTGGTGACATTTCTGATGGTGGGTGGAAAGAGGAAGGCCAGTTTTACAAAGCAACTTAAGAGGAAATCCAGTGACATAACAATCGTTATCATAGGTCACCATCATCATCATAGGATCCTTTAGGTTGGAAAAGATCTCTAAGATCATCAAGTCCAACCCTTAACCTGGCACTGCCAACTGCACCACCAAATCATGTCCTTAAACACCATACCTACACATCTTTTAATACTTCCAGGGATGGTGTCTCAATCGTTTCCCTAGGCAGCCTGTTCTGATGCTTGACAGGCATTTTGGTGAAGAATGTTTCCCTTATATTGTCTAAACCTCCCTGGACACGACTTGAAGCCATATCCTTTTGTCCAGTCGCTTATCACCTGGGAGAAGAAACCAACACCCACCTCGCTACAAACTCCTTTCAGGTAGTTGTAGAGAGCAATAAGGTCTCGCCTCAGTCTCCTCTTCTCCAGGCTAAACAATACCAGTTCATCCTCTCCACATAAGATTCATGCTAAAGACCCTTCACCAACTTTGTTGCCATCCTCTGGACACACTACAGCACCTCAATGTCTTTCTTTTAGTGAAAGGCCCAAAACTGAATACAGTTTTTGAGGTCTGGCCTCACTAGCACCGAGTACAAAGGAACAATCACTCCCTGCCCCTGCCAGCCCATGGTAAGCTGAAATACCTATGACATGGCAAATCATAGAATCGTAGAATGACCAGGTTGGAAGAGACCCACTGGATCATTGAGTCTAACCATTCCTATCAAACACTAAATGTTGAAAGTGATGGTCTGGAGGTAAAACACAAGTTACTACATGTGTCATTAAACACCAGGAGCTTTGCGGCAGCATCCCCTTAGTGGGACAGGGGCCATAAGGTGAAATCATAACGCAAACCTGAGAAACTAGATGATTTCATAAAACCTGTGTGCCTTCAAGTAAAGAATAGAACAGAGGATGGCGAAACTCAAACAGGAAAGTATTTCAGCCAGAGTTGAACAAAGATAGTACTCCTTAAACAGCACCTGAAAATTTGGGAAATTGGATGAAGAATGCACATACAACTACACAGAGATCAGAAAACAAAACCAAACAAAACCAACCAAACAAACAAACCAAAAACAAAAAATCCCCACAAAACAAAAATAGCTCCAAAGCAAAACAAAAACAAACCTCTCACCAAAATCAAAACCACAGCTATATTAGCCAGTGCACTTGCTTTTCAGAAACGCATTCACTTAATCAGCATATTAAAAAAACCACAGAATCACAGAATCACCAGGTCCTCCACATGCCTTCTGGAGTGGTTCATCTCAAAAGGGACACCGCATAAAAATCAGAGAGCTTCTTACTCTCAGATTACAAACGACAGTCAAAAGATTACAGTTTTGCAGCTACAATAGAGATGGTATGAATATATCACCCTAAAATTTCAAATGATAACCAACCATTCCTCAAACAGAAACTAAGACTAGACAGCTGACAGGGGTGAAGTAGAAAGGTAGGGAAGTTGCCAGAAGTAAGGTGGTGTTTGGAGTCATGTCCAAATGAGGAAGTATAGAAAAAAATAAAATCTGGAAGAAAAATTAAAGGAAGACAAAAAAAATAAGGAAAATATTTTTTGAGGCATAAAAACAAATCGTACTTATTCTTTCAAAGAAGGAGTAGAAAGCCTGACAAGAGTGTCTCTAGGGCTACTAGATGACCAAGGTGCAAAATAACTGCTCAGAAAACATACAGCCATAGCAGAAAATCTACACAAGTTCCTTGTAACAGTGCTCATCATGAAAGAAATTAGGGAGGAGACAGAGGTTTCAAGAAACAACAGACCAATAAAGCTAGTGTTTGTATCACAGAAATTGCACAACTTAAACTGTTAAAAACAATGTAGTTAGTAGATATACAGGTAAATATCAAGTATTGGGAAAGATTGCAGTACCTGAACAAGTATCATAATTTTCTTTTGTTGTTAAATCGAATTACACACCAAGATTATTAATTTTTCTCTCTGGAAGGACAGGATGATTTCTTCACACATAGATATCTGTGTAGATGATGTCTAATGTTGGGTGCCACAAATATGCCATGAACAAAGGCCGTGCCTTAAAAATCTGTTGAAGTTTTTTGGAAGAGTGTATGGACACAGAGATTTGGCTGATGGAATCAATTCAGATTCCCCCAGAAAAATAAGTTATAAGAAAGCAAATTGTCTCATCAATTAGACAGTTAAAAGGGAGGGAAATATATTAAAAAAAAATTTTAAAAAGGGATGGGTAAGTAGACAGTTATCTCACTATAGGTATTGCTAAGGGGCATGGTCTAGTGTTTGATAGGAATGGTTGTACTCTATGATCCGGTGGGTCTCTTCCAACCTGGTTATTCTATGATTCTATGATTGATCTTTGCAGCCTATAATCTTAAGCTAGGATCTTTATTGTACCCTGAATAATCTAGGCAAAATCTTCATAGCGTGGCACATGGCAGACCAAAGACCTGACTGTGAAATGCTGCAGAAGAATCTTGATATGTTGACTAGCTAGTGCAAGCAAGCAAAATAAGTTCTGAGAAACATGAATCAGTGTATCCTTTCACAGTAATGGATTGTGAATTAGATATTACTAATCAGGAAAAGGGGACCAAAAGAAAATGAGACAGAACCCACGTGCAGAGCTGTGGATTTCTTTGCATGACAGAGGCCACAATACTTAGTGCATTTTTGCTTCCATTTTCAACATTTGTAACTGGCAATAGTAAAACAAGGCAAAACAATGAAAGACATTTAACAAAGATAAGTGAGAAACTGTCAAGGCAGCTAAGCCTCATGAAAATTTACCCTATGTATCTAAGAAACAAGCCAAAGCAAACTCCAGATCTTTAATGATGATCCCCAAGAGCTCAAGGAAGTTAGGGGATACTCCAGAGTAAAAAAGTACCTTCTTTTAAATGGAAAGAAGTAAAAATCCATCAACAACTAAGGAATTGAAGATATCTAATACCTGAAAAAAAAGTGGAAAAATACAAAACAATTATTTTATAAACCAGTAGATGATAGTAACAGGGCAAGAATATAAAAATGGATTATCTAAATTACTTGATATCACATTAATCAATTTTACTTCCCTGACAGAGATATCAGATTAGTGATAACATATGCACCTTGCCTTCAGTAAGGCTTCTGTCATTCAGGTGAAGTTAATATTAAATGCCTGCACAATAAATAGAAAATAGTAAGAAAACAGCATGTTCAAAGAATAGTTATTAATAGTTACGTTTAGCCTGGAAAAGTGGGAGATGAAATGGATGCTATGTCATCGGTCTTGAATTATATTCTGAATTTCCATGGTTGATAGAGCAGAAACAATTTCTGGAAGCTGCAAATGCCTTAAAGATTCACAAGGACATGGTTAAATCTTTGTATCAAAGAAATACCATGAAACTTAATCAAAAAGATGTTACATCTGAGAAAGAATTAAAAGTGTAAATACAAAGAATGTGAGTAACTGGTTACACAACATCCTGCAGAAACAGAGCTGAGGTTATGGTAAACCACATACATAATGAGAACATGAGCATGGAGCAAAACTAATTCTGGACTGAAGATAGAGGAGCATCACACGAAGATCATGAAAATGAGCTGTTCCATTCTGCAAGGTATCAATAAGGCCATAACCATGGTACAATATTTCAAATAAAAATTGACAAATTAAGGAGAAACCAAATAACACATTCTAAAAAGAGGGAGGGAGAAGATAGAAAAAGCAAAGAAAAAATTATGTTTGTTTAAACTAGAGAAGCTTTTTTAAAATGCCTTTCAAAATATAAAAAGTTATACAAACATCATTGAAGTAATCTCCAAAATGTTAACAGTAAATTTAGGAAAGAGGTATATTTCTATTACATTTTTTTGAAAATGAAAAATAAAAATAAAAGCTATTCAACATGATGACAGTTAAGTACTAGGACTAATTATCTCTGTAGAGTATCTGGCACAGCTTCTAATTTGGCCTCTATTATTGTCCAATCACTGCCTTAAACAGAGCGGCAATGTAAATACCCAATAATGCAGAGCCTAGTTTCAGTCGGTTGCAACCAAGTGTACTGTCTGAGCATTGAAAATGTTTGACCTGGTTTCTCTTTAGATAACAACTGATCTCCGCATGGAATTTATTTGTACTATAAATTTGCTATTGATTAGTTATGAGAGGCTATGAGAGATACTTTTTAAATAATGACTTGAAGGGCAAGAATTTGTAATTTGCTAAATGCAGACTGAGTTCCTCCTACATTAACTCTGCAAATAACACAGCAGCTGGACAGTAGTAGATATCGTGTGTCACTTCCTCTGGATTCTTCTTCCAAGGTTTTGCATTTTAGATAGCACATTTCATTAACTCAACTAAACATTTTGCACTGTTCTGTCAAATAAGATACCAGTACATCGATGAAAACTTGGATTTGAAGTTGGAGAAAATAATATCTCAAAGTTCAGGTGTAGCTATAAGGGAAAGGCTCAATTAGCAGAGACAGATGCATCATAAAGTTCATGATGCATAAGGATGAAGTGACATTTGACAAAACTTAGACCTGAGCTAGAATTTTTTAGAAGTTATTAAACAGCAAAATATTTTTCCCACAGTTTGGAAAAAAACCAAGCAAAAAACCAACCAAACAACAAAACCAAGGCAAAACAAAGGGAACTACTTTGCACTGGTAACTGGGCAACAGGGCTATAGAGTTTCTAGCAAGAAGATTATTAAGAAGGATGGGCAAGAGGAGGGCGGGAGAAGGGAAGGCAGGATTACAGAAATGGAAATGTACAAATCTGAAGCAGGGCAAAACCCCAGGGAACTCCCTGCCCACAGGTCAAAGTGCTTCTGCATTGTAGAAATGTGACAGGACTACAAAGTGGATTTCTATGTTTAGTGTTAAGGTTTTTTAATAAATGTCTCCCATGTAAATTTATTCTCTGTTAGGGATAAGCCTTTATGTTAGGTGCCTAAAAAAAGTGAACTGTTAAATAATATTAGGCATGTCTTATTTTGGCTTTCACAGTGTACAGGACTTCACAACATTTTACAGTGTGACACAAATTGACACTGTATGTCCTTTCTGCCTGCATTTTGGGAAACCAACCAGGCTGGAAGCTATCTAATTATAATAGCATGGGGCTAAGCTTAAAAGGACATCAACTAATAAGCCACATCAGTGGACCAAAAGAAAAATCTAAACATAAAGGATGGGCTGATCCTCTGTCCAAAGACCCCCATCATTAGCCCATCTGAAAAATCTCAGTGGAATAATCTCACAGCAGTCAATATGTTCCTTTGAAAGCCTCCTGGAACCCCACTGTAAAGGGAACTCTAGGCTTTGTCTCTCTCCTAACACTGCTTTTGACCATCAGCTTACCCAAGGGCCTGGTGGATCCTCAGCAATGAAACCTCAGGTGGCCCAAATGAAAAAGTCTTCAAGGGCGGTCTGCTGCCTACCTCTTTCCTGGCCTCCCCTCAGCTCCCCACCAGCTGCAGCTCGGCGCTCGAAGTGATAGAGAGAGAATGGAGTATTTCATAGAATCATAGAATCACCAGGTTGGAAAAGACCTACTGGATCATCAGGTCCGACCATTCCTATCAATCACTAAACCATGCCCCTCGGCACCTCATCCACTCGTCCCTTAAGCTGCATTGCTTGGCTACACACTGTGGGACCTGAACTTCTCTCCCTCTTGCTGAGGGCCAGCTCTCTGCCTAGGACCATCCAGAACTGCAACTCCAGACTTACAGAAATCATGAGGTCTACATGGGAAAGGACAAGTAAGGACAGTGTTTCGATAACATTAATCTCTACCTGCCTACAGGAACAGCAGACACTATGTCCACCCTTTTACGTGGAAGAGTTTTCACTCATCTTTTCAGTGGCAGCCTACATACAGAAGGTTGGACAACCCCTTAACTTCGAACAAGTCAGGAAAAAGCACTATATGGAGTTAGTTCCAGGCCAGACAGAAATCATTGCCAAATCAAAGCAGAAAGCTAATACATCTGTGTAACATCACCTAATTATTGGCAGACAGATTATTTCATAGCATTCTCCCAGGCCCAGTCATAAATGATTTGCAAACACTCTTTAGGAGACAAGACATGAATTCATAGCACTAGGGTCTGAAGCTCTTTTAATTTAATTTTGAACATCTGTAAAGGAGATTTTTGCTGCTATACACATGGCTATCTATGGAATTTACATAACACAGATTCTGATGCACTTCTACCACCATCTTGTCTTCCTCTTACAAAAATTAAAAGAGCTTTAGCTAAGTAACCCTGAAGAGAAACAACAGCTTCTATTGGGCTTGTAAATCCTTTTAGCCAAATGAATAGATCAATTAAAAATACTAGAAATTCAGAAAAGTAAGGGGTCTTTGTAAGTAGTCTAGAGAATGAAACTTGTGTAAAAATACCCACTGACATATTTGAAAGAAGAAAAAACAGCAAAAATCTAAGCCTGTCTGTATGTAACTCAAACAGGAAAACCAGGCTACAGTTCATTTAATTTTCCATTACAAATATGTCGAATATCTCTAAAAAGAGGTACTTACTTCCATTCTTTCAGACATGTAATGTTTGAAGCCCTCATATGGTTTACAGTGATCCTGAGGTTAAAAGAACAACCGGGATAAGCACCCATAAACGAAGTAACCATGCCATCATTCAGAAATTAAAAGTAACGTTTACATAAAATAATTTACCTCTCTCTAACCTATCTTCTCTCCACTTTACGTTCTAACTTCTTAAAAAGACTTAAAAAGATGAGCCAAAGGTCCTGTTCTTTCTTCTGGTCCATCTTTGGGAAAACATCCATAATCTGGCTGAGGGCACAGTTTCTAGTGGTTGCTTTTAAAGCGAGGAGCCAGTTGGCTAAGCAGCAGTCTGGTGACCCCTCTGGACAAGTGTCTTCTTTTCGCTTATAAACTCTACAAACAGGAAGCTGCATACAATATACTCTTAGTACAAATAGCACTGATAAGTCACTGAAGAGAACACAATTCAAATCATGGTTGGTTCTATCAATCTTAGAGCTCTTCACTAGGCTGTAGGATTAAGTCACTCCTAAGAGAATGTTTCAGAAAGTGACTACCCAAAATACATTAATGGATTTACAGCTACAGTTTAGAGACAAAGACTTTGGCTCACTAAAGATTGCTTAATTTTTGGTAATGTCAGAAGCTGTGACTGTACACCCCTGGGGCCATAGGAGTAGTAATAACTGTTAGGATACTCCAGGCCAATTAATAAAAATCTTGGCAGACTGCAAGACAACAGGCTACCACACAGTCTTCCTTCCTCTGCTCCACAGTTTCTTTTTACAGCTCACCAAGCAAACCACTAACTGCAAAGAACAGACAAGGGAATTTCAACCCATAACGTCAATGTCTCAAAGTTACAAATGTTTTAAGCAACGCAAACTGATTTGCAGCCCTCAAGAGCTGGAAAAGCTGCCAGCTCCAAGAACTGAAAGCTAAAACTCTGGACATCAAACACCTCCAAACGTTATTTTCCACAGAAAGAGTAAATGCTGGTCTTTAATAGAGGGGAGAGCGCTCAGACCTATGGCTAAGCCAATCTCATCACTAAAGTAGAGCTTTGAGGGGTTGGCTGTCAACCACCACTTCCCATATGCTGTTGTATAACACTTCTCAGTAATATTCAGTGGCAGCTCTGTAAACACTGGAGGTTGTTTTATTCAAACTTATCCTAGGGATGCCAGGAATTATACCATGCTTCCCCACAATTACGACGCTGCATTGTCTATGGACATTCCTCTGGTTAAGCCTTTGCAGATTCAAAATTTGGTGGAGCACAGAGGTGTTTTATGATTACAAAATCCAGCTGGCTGATTTCTGTTCCCTTGCAGATTTAATGCTTAACTACCGAACTGCGCTTAAAAACAGAAGCTGAAACTAACAGCTGCAATATATAACATGGTAATGAAAGGAGCTCTTCTCAAGTTAGTTAGTTGCTGGTACCAGTTGGTTTTCTCTTGGGAAAAGTTACATCCATAGGACAATATATTGCACTGGTATTGCAAGCCAGGAAGAATATTTACTCTGTACCACTAGAGGCCTGTCCCAAAAGCACAGAACTGCTTTAAGCCCTTGATAAAAATCTCAAATGTCATGAAATGCTATGAGAAACAAACAAAAAGGATGCAGTAAAAAAAGATGTCAGTTTCTTCAGTCAGAGCAACAGCGGGGAACTTAACATAGCAAGGTGATCCTGCTCCCCCTTTCACTCCTCTGTTGATAATTCTAAGGACCTTGAGACTTTTCTAATATGCGCTGGATAAATCAAGATCAGTGAGCATCTGAGCAAACAAGGAAACACTCTAGAAGGTGCTCCCTGCATTTCAGGTCTGGAGTTCAACAGACTGAGCTGCAGCTACCTGTACTTTGCTGCGTAAGGACTTTGCCTTTCAGTTTTCAGTGGCAGTACTCTACAATAAAGCCAAAACTAAGGTATTTGCATAAGCACCACCTGTGCTCTCTTTCTTTTTCTTCTCTGACTTTTTAGCTTACAGGATTAAAAAAACCCAACTTTTTAAGTCAATAATACTCATCACATTTAAAGCAGGATCTTGCAGTACCAAGAAGTTATTGAAAATACCAACTATTTTTAGAGGCCTCATGTGGGCAACTGAAAAGTATTTTATTGGCATTTCATGAAATGAGATGTAAATGTGTTAAAAAGCATTTTAATAGCTGCAGGAATTAAATGCAAAAGTTATTTTTCCTTTACCCTTTCGTTTTTCAATATTGCCAATTTTATACATAAGTATGGTTATGAAATGATAAGAAAAAGAAGGAAGTACTCTTTCCAGCCTTAGAGAGAAGGGATGGCTTCACTATGACTTCTGCAAACTAACCTTCTGAGTCAAAACTAGGTTGTCTTCTCCATTTACACTCATAAAATATTGCTTGACTGAAATCTGAAGGAACTCTATTTTCCACATCCCCCACCCACCCACGCATCCCTCCGAAAATCACTGGAAAAGAAGTTCTGAAAAAAGTTCCTGTTCATTTCTAAATAAACATGCCCTTCAAGCATTACAGATATCCCTTCATTTTATTTGAAAGAAAGAGTGAGGTTGCCCAGATCCAGAGCATAAACGGAGCACTGACATTTAACCAGAGGCAATTTATCCATCCTAGTATGTAGTATATTTCCCAGCTAATTGGCATATTTAAACCAAATTTTGTTTCAGGTAAAAATCATTAGATAAAGGTGGTGAAAGAAACAAACCCAACTTAATGAACAAAATGAAAAAAAGAAAAGACATCTTCAGCCTGGTATGGTTCATGGTTGTATGGCCAAGCAGATAATTCACATGTCATTACAATGTCTTTGCTGTTTATTTTCCCTAAGCACATTATCTTTAACATATAGTGTAAAACTTCTGCTGCAGAGTCATAGAGGTGCAGTACTTTCAAAGTATGAGACTCCATAAGCAAGATATACTACTTTCAATCATCTCCAGACCAAGACCCTCAAACTCCTGAATTGCATGTGTTTAATAGACTAATCGTGGAATTTTCTAAAATATTTTGATGTGGTCATTCCAGTTGTTTTTCCATCATTGTGAAGAAGGAAAAAGGAAAACCTAAATACATGACTTCAATATTTATGTAGGAGTCCCCTTCCTCTAGCAATCTATCAAGTCACTGAAGAGATGCAGATTATATCTGGATATGGTGCTAATAACAACCCAACAATTAAATCTTCAAATATATTGAATGCTGAATCATCTTTAACTAGACCTTACTTCCTATGGGAAGCCATACCTCACAACTACTGTTTGTTTTCCACAGAATAACTAGGTTGGAAAAGACCTCCAGGGTCATTTGAGTCCAACCAGTCTCATCAACCACTAAATCATGTCCCTGAGCACCTTGTCTACAGGTCTTTTAAATACCTTCAGGGATGGTGACTCAACCACCTCTATGAACAGCCTCTGCCAGTGTCTGATGACCCTGTCTGTGACAAATTTTTTTCTGATGTCCAGTCTAAACCTCCCCTGGCACAACTTGAGGCCATTCCCCCTTGTCCTATCACCTGTCACTTGGGAGAAGAGGCCAGCACCCTCCTCCCTACAACATCCTTTCAGGTAATTGTAGAGAGCAATAAGGTCTCCCCTCAGCCTCTTCTTCTCAAGGCTTTTTCATCCACTTATGTTCAGCAATTTTGAACAGCTTAACAAAGTGCCAAAGACTGAAAAAAAAAAAAAAAATCACATCTTAAGAACATATTTGTTACAGAACAGCTGTAGCATTGATAGCTCCAAAGTTCGAAATGAACTAGGTTACTTTCTGGTCCACTATTCCCTGCAATCTCTCTACCAGAAATAACATTTAAAGCTGCACTATGACAAAAATTCATTACGTGCCCTTATGGATGGAAGAGGTCATAAAAGAAACGCTTCCAGAATTGGACCTTAAATTACTCTACCATTCTCTTTTCAAGATGATACAGCCTATCTATATTTCATGTACATACTATTGAAAGTTGCATTCAGACACCATTGTGTCTTTCTTCCTCTACAGCCAGAACCAGCACAGATGGTACTACCAGATTAATTAAAATCACCTCCTGGTTTTATTCATGGTTTGTGTTCTGTATTGTTCTCCCATTTAGGCTAAATTCCTGCTTATTTGTTTTCAAGCACAACCTTTTATTTTTAAATGGCATACATCTGCTTCACTCATTAGAATAAATATTTTACACACGCGTTGTGTAGCTAAAGATCCTCACAGAGAAAGGCTGTTTTGCAGTTTTCTCTATCTGTGTTGCAAAGGACACTGGACTATAAATCAGAGCTCTATGTGAAGGTGCTTTCCCTGCTACCATGCCTTGCAAGCAAGGGAAGCCTAGGAGGGTAGACTAGGTTGACATTCAGTGACAGGGTGTCAGCACACCTTGGCAGAAGAAGCTGATTTCAAAGGGAGAGGAATACATATTAAATAATCAATTCAGTTTTAATGGTAATCACATTTTTTTTTACATTAAGGTTTATATATACTGAGTTCCACCATTAAGTCTTATATCCTTCAGATATTATGACAGTCTCCCTTTTTTTCCTCATAAACAGTGCACCAGGTCTAGTACTTTATTACCTTAGTGCCCTAAGAAAAGAGTTTGACTTGCACCAACTGCTTTCATGAAATATTTCAGCATTTCGTATCTTCAGTAGAATGAATCTTGTTTTAATACTCAGCTTTGCTGGTGTTAGGCAGGCTGACCAAATCAGATATTCCTGTTTCTAACAGCTATTTCAGTAACAACCACAGATAAATTGATTATACATAAAAAATTCTACTAACTGTCATGTTTCTGTTATTGATAAGTGATACAGAAAGCTGGGGTTTGTAGTGACATGGCTGTGCAACAGTGGAGTTGGTGGGGTCTTTTCCAGGAAAGTCTCTATTTTTTATGTAGAAATGCTGACCAGGTTGTCAGATCTAGCTATGGCTGAGCTGGACATAACCTCAGACTTTATCTTCTGTTTGCACAGCTTAGCGTAGCCTATGAAGGTTCAGTCAACATGATAAAACACCTTGCTTTGTTCAAATAGCATAGTCATTAGCATGAGAACCAAGCCATCCCCTTTGCTAGCCAATCCCATAGCAAGTGAAGAAAAACAACAGATGACATTCATCCCTATAAGAACTCCTCAAAGTAAATAAGATTTTCATGTTTCTGAATGTCATGGCAGTCAATGAGGTTAAAAGATAGTTGCTTGGGGTCCTTTATCTATAAAGTCTTAGCTGTTATAATTGCCTACTGAAAATACTGGTCATAGTTAAAAAACAACTCTCCTAAGCACTCAGGAAAGACAAGGCTCTGTACCTGCATTGCTAAAATCTTCCTGCTCTACGATGGATGCTCATACACTCTGGAAACTCAGTACTCCGTCTTCATCTAATGCAACAGAGCATCACCGAGAACAAACATAGGAAAGTTTAAAGCACTGAGCTCTCATGGAATGGAACCATGTCAGCAGCTGATTTAACCAAGCTAAAATAGAGAGCCTCTTTCTGACCATCTGTAGGACCTTTATCTACTCTTCTGCTTTTATCTACATGCCTCATATCCAACAAAATGAGCTTGCTGGTTTTGAGTGCAGGCAGTTGCTAAAGAGACTCAAATTTACTATTTTCTGTGTCTAGAAAAGGTATCGAAGAGTGCTAATGAAGACAAGCTTTTGAGCAAGAATGAAGGCTGAATGAAAAGCTGTTGAAAGTTTTAATGAATTGTACCGTCTGGGAGATAACTGGTATATGGACTTGACTCTGTAACTATGATGATGCACGAGAAAAATAATCTTAAAACAAACAACAAAAAGCATATAAAGTAATGTAATCTCAGGTGAATGGTACCAATGTAGAAAGAGAGCTCTGGGTTAAACCAAATAATCCTATGCAAATGATACCTCAAATGCTCAGTAACAATTAAATAATCAAATTGATAAACATTCTTTAAGCAACTAGATGAACCTTTGGTATGCCTGCAACATTTGATACAAGGCATGGCTTGGCTCCTCCATTCCATGTCTCAAAAAAGAAACAGAGATAAATAATGAGGATGGCTGAAGGTTATAGAGAATGAAGCACGCTAGTACTCAACAGGTTGAAAAAGATACAATAGAGTGCATTAGAAGTCCATAAAAAAAAAAAAGAGAGTGAGCAGTAACTTAGTTTTTCATTTTTTTTTCCTGATGGAAGAAATAGGGATATTATTTGAAACAAATGAAAGATGAAAACATAAGTAAAGGAGGTGCCTCTTCTGATAGACAAGTTGGGTAGACAGATCGAGTCATACAACCTTGGAACTGAGACAAGTACCGGGTCTTTACTGACAATGTGCAATCTCTTTTATAAATACTAGAATTTAGGAACATGGTTTCAAGTAGGAAATGTGGCAGACACAGTGGGAAATGCTACAATAATAAATTCATTTTGAAGGTGGAACACTAGTTTTGTGTTTATTCCCTTCCTCCAGAACGTCTATTTGTCATCAATCAGTGTGATAAGCCAGCAAGGTGCTAAATGTTACTTGCTGTATGTTTTGCACTGAAATAAAACCCTGGCAATATCCTTCCCTTGGCCCCTTTTTTTCCCACTTACTTCAATTGCTGTGGCTGTTTTGATGTTGCCCTGTCCTTGACTTGCTCTCTAGCTGGAGCCTTCCCCTTTGGTAAAGGTAAAATCTTCAGCTCCTAGGTGGTCTGTTGTCATCCTACGTTCATGCATAATTGACATGCTCTTTAGGAGAAGGGCTGGCTCAGTGTTTACTCATCACTGTTCTCAGGAGCAAATAGGCCAAGGTGCCACCTAGCACCCCCTGCTTTTTGTGTAACAGAAGCACAGTGACTGTCTGCATACAGTAAAATCTGACCTTGCAGAGAGTATTTGCCCAGTTTGCTGGGTTTTGGAGGGAAAGTAGAGATAAACAAAACAAACTTGAAAAACGATAGTGTTTTTGCAAGTGTAGGAGTATCATTTGATGAAGGTATCCATATTCTACGGCCATCCGCTCAATGCATCTTTTCACAGTGCAGGTTGTAAAAAATAAATCACAGAAAGAACTGCTATATAAGGAAAATATCTGACTCAAGTGTAGCCACTCCACTCATTGAATTGTACCATTTTGTTTAAAAATACAGAAGTGTCCACTCTGCATCTGTTTGCAGTGATGTACTCTCTCACTTACCATCTCCAGCAGAAAAAGAAACTGTGAGTTATGATCTTTCTTCTCCAATCTCTGGTTCTACTTATCCAAAAGAAAGATGATATATTTTCCTGCTGTGGTGCATCTAGTAGGCAGCAAAAAAGCTCCTCAAAAATGCAAATGCTATCATCGTTTTTCAGCCAAACAAGGATTAATTGCCCTAGGAAGAATTGTTCCTGGAGACACAGCTGAACTCTTTATTCATGTGCTTTGGGGAGCATGAGTATATCCAGAGCATGGACTTGTGTGGAGTAAAAAAACCCAAAAGTCAGCTCATGCTGTATTCTGAACAGATCCCAAGTGCAAATTAAACTGACAAAACTGAACTGTCTCAAGTGCCTGTTCAGCATCTTATTAAGTACTATTAATAAGATCAAGGTGAGTTTCTTAATCTTAAAAATAAAAACAAACTCAACCCAAAACAAATCCCAATACAACACAATAGTGTTTGCTAGTGTATCTCAGTCACTACCAGAGCCTCAAATATTATTCTACCATACAGAATACATTGAAAGGCTGACACTGGATACACATATTCTTGTTATGTGCTGCTGTGGAAATAAGGCTGAATGTGAGAATAAAAGCTAAATACCGGAATGGGGCTGAAACAGGACTGGGTGCTTCTTCCTTGCCTTTTTCTTGCCCTCTCACCTTGCTATGGGCTAAGTACAAGGCCTTCAACAAAAAGGAATGCATCAAGGGCATATCGGTTATCAGTAAGTGGGGAATGAGACATCTAGAAGCAGACGTAGCTACCTCCTGCTTATCAGCAAGGCCCTTGTGAGGACAGGAGCCCAATTATTTTCTGAGAAGATGGACTGCAGCTGCTGGTCTGACAACCCAACCTACAGATGACCTGTTCTCATCACTGTAATATCATTATGATACTAAAACACACCACCACAGCTAAGGCTACCCACCTCCTCCCTGCCTCTGAGGCAAACCGCTCCCATGGCCACATCTACTGGGCTTGCAGTTAAATTTAGGCACACGAAGAGAGACTTCTCTCCACCCATCAGCAGGGCTTGATGAAGTGACTTCACTCACTCAAGCTTCAACCTAAAGTCTGCCCCTAAGGTTACTATAGTTATAGTTACTATGCTATAACTAAGTTACTATAAATAGTTTAGAACAAAGGGAAAGTTTTGGGAGGAGGGAAAAATATCATTGAAACTCTAGAGATCAGCAGCTGCTACTGAACATTATTAAGCCATGAGCTGTTATTCTTAATAAAAATCAACCAATTTGTATACTGAGAGAGATTTAAAGGATTTTTTCTAATCCAAAATTTAACAAGCTAGACTAGATTTATTGTCTTTGCAACATTATTGAATTTAAAGTGAAAAGGTATGTAGCGAACTGGATATTGTTATCCTTATGTTACTGCTCATTAATTATTATGTATGTAGCAAGCTGGATATTAATTATCCTTGCATTATGGCTACATTAATTACTCTGGCTGACAAGCTAGATTATACATATTTTTTTGTCCTTACGGCACTGTTGGTTGAAGGACTCTGGCTGGCAGGCTGGGTGATATATAAATATTTTGCCCTTCTGACACTGTTAGTTAAAGGGTTAAACAGATTAGTAAACTTGCCTTTTGAAGTCTCTCAGATATATTTTTGAACTTTCCCACTCATGATGTCAGTCGCATCCATTGTCCCTCAACACGTGACAGCTGACTTTTTCCATTTTTTTCCCTTTAAATCTTATTTTATTTGGAACACACTCTAATGTGGGCTGATCATCTTGGACGTATCTACTACAACTGTTACTTACAGATGAACCTTTTCAATACAGAATAAAACAGGAGCAGTCTTGGCTACAAGGGAAACATTTATCATGGATTTGTAATGCCAGCAAAACAAAAAATGGACAGATGATCAATAACACTCATTAGAGCTTTATCTACAGCTCAGCTCGAAAGTGACACTAAACACAAACTTTTCATGATCCTGAACAAGAACAGTCAGAAAAAATAGCACTGAACTTACTAACCTGAGAACAAAACATGCAGACAGACCAAAATGTTCCATCAGAAAGAACAGAAATACCCTCCACAGAATAATCCAAGGTTTTCTTGCTGGAGGTATGCCTTGTGGTTTGCCTCCATCTACTGATTTCCAGTTACAATACCTATTTTAAGTTTTTCTTTTCTCTGCAATTCTAATATACTTTGCTTTACTTGTCCGGAGCTCTTGGGACTGTTAACATTAAGAGAGTTAAGGCAATACAGCTGAATGATATAAATTTGAATTTGATATGTACATCATATACACGGATGAGAAAACCCATAAAACACTAAAGGATAGCTGGAACTAGCAAGCACAAAAAGTAAGTCAACAGTCTGAAATATTAAAGCACCGTTAAAAAACTTAAAAATCCAACATAAGGTAGGAAGTAAAGCTAACATCGGAACCATTTTCACAGTCAGTAAAAGCCAACAAAATAAAGCAGATCCCAAGCCAAAGATGATGCTAATAAGAGTCAGTTTTGGTTCAACAAATGTCATCACTTATTTCTAAATCATGAAACCCAGGAAAGAACTCAGTAATAGAAATTTGTAATTAAATAACTACCTTCAAGCTTTTAATCTGCTCCTCTTCCTTTTTCATGATTTAGGAGGACGCTTAGGAAATAGGAGGATTTTAGAAATGACTGTCTTGTTAATAGCCAGCTTGTTCCTACTAATATATTGCATAATGAACAGAGTAGCTATCCCAAAAAGCAGAATGCTCAGGCAAGAGTGTTATTACTGAAGCACAGACCAACTGCATCTGAAGTGGATCCCTCTGTTGCCAAGGACATTACCAGTGTTAATGGAATCCATCAACAGCATCTCTACTGCAGGCAAGGTACATCCAGCTAAATCACCCATGAGCTGCAATCACTGCACAAGAACTATTTTCGCCTTCTTTTGGCTTTTCTTTGTTTTGAAGAGGGAAGGCTATAGGGGACCCAACACCTACAAGAAGGTTATGAAGACAATGGAGTCAGTCTTTTTACAGCATGCATGGTGGGAGGATAAGAGACAACGGGCAGAAGCTGTAATGAGACAGGTTCAAACAAATCATAGAATCAACCAGGTTGGAAAAGACCCATCGCATCATCGAGTCCAACTATGGAAAGGACACATGTAAAAAGCTTCCTAACATGGGGACAGCTAAGCACAGGGACATATGTCCTTGGAGGTTCTGAAGACGCAACTGAACACAGCCCTGAGCAACCTGCTCAAAGGACCTGTGCCTTCAGAAAGAAGTTAGACTACACTACCTCTATAGGTTGCTTCAAACCTGTGTTATCCTATGATTCTATCACATGTACTGTTCCTATGCAGAATTTAAAAATTACCACTGAAAACCAGATTAGGCAAAAGACTTGCAGATGAATTTTTAACAAACTCTTGTAAACACATGGAAACATCAAACTTACTGTTAATGAGGTGGAATAAAGTGACAGTTCCCTTGTTAAAGAACTTCAGAAAACAATAAGAAATACTATGCCTTATTAAGACAGAAAGGCATTTGGAAATAAACACACCTATGTAATTTTTCAGAACACGGTTAAAAATATAAGTAAAATACTTTGAAACTGCATTCACAAAAGGTATCAACAAAAGTTTAAGATTGGAGATGGGACTTTCCAAATTGCAGAGAAAAAATTTTCTAAGACTAGAACTGTGTGCAAGCTCAAAAAAGCTCAATTTTTCCCTATGGATAAGACTGTGTAGAGACAGCAATATTCAAAAAAGTGACCGAAGAAAGAAAATATTTTTCCTATCTTTCTAAAAGGAGAGAAAAAAAAAGAGACTACAATAAATGCAAAATATTTTACTTATTGCAAACAAAAGCTGCGGTAACAATATTGCTCAATACCAAATTTTAAGGTTTTTTTAATTCTCAGAAATTACTCATGAATTTTGTTTTGCTCCATATATCTTTACAATTATATTTTTACATTAGTTTTACACGATGACAAGAGTAAATTACTTACAGAAATTAAGACAAATTGTATATAACCTGCCAGATTACAGGTGTTTCATATATGTCACAGAGTGTAATCATTTCACAATGTTCTCTGATCTGAAAAGGATTATTATATTAAATGTTTTGCTAGTCATATAATAGGATGATAAAGTCCACACCAATAATTTTTTTTACAATTATAAGCATATGGGAATTCACTGTAAGTATGCTGTCTATATTTTCTACAAATTGTAGGTAATAACTAACTTTGTTACTTCACCAAGAACAACAGTTTCTCCCTTTTGTGTGAGATCTCCAGCATAAAGGCCGATAAATGCACAAATCCAACATTTTTAGATCCAATGTTGAATAGCCTGGAGAGCAGTAGTAAAAGTCCTGAGAGCAGGATGAGTCCCTCGATAAGACATCAAGAGGGATCCGGCCTCTGCAATGAAACCCGCTTCTTTAAGTTGCTTTGCTATTTCCTCTACATCCCAGCCTCCTTCTGCCTGGTTAGCCAGTAAGTAGTCAATAAGGTGAGGATAGAAGGCAGTCGATACGCACTTCACCAATAACTTGGCATCAAGGAGCAAGGAAAGTATTTCAGGATCACAACTGGTATCATCAACCTACAAATAAAGAAAAATTCGAAGTAATTAAATATTAATTATCAGATACATCCATCAACTAGAACACGTCAAGACTGTTTTAACTCCACAGCATGACCTTGAAAGCAAGATGAGTGTTGCATATAGATTAACAACAGGAATATACACTCTGTGTGTGCCAGAATATGTACGTAAAGGTATATCTTAAACAGTCTCTATCACATTAATATAAATCTTTGACTTGCATGAAGCTAAGCAATAAGGATGCTTAACAACCTGGCTAGGATTATTTTCACAGGTCCTTAGCCCAAGTGCAGAACGGACCACACCATCTACCTCCATACCAAGAAAGACAGCCTGAGGAAGGTGAGAGTAGAATATATTACATGTTAGTATTTTTTTGTTTATGATATGTTACATTTCACCAATTAATATAATAACTACATTTTCAGACTAAATCAGATTTTCCAGAGTTTCAGTACTTGCAGCATGGATGAGATTTCCAGAAGAATACAACTTATATTTTAAAAGATCTGGAGCACAGAGCTTCTACCTCTTTGAGACATCCTGGATTCCTTTAAAAAATGTGGTTACTTGATACATGAGAGCAGATATTCTCTTGAAAATCTTGTCTGTAGCTTTACAAATAACACTAAAGAAAACTTTAAATTCTATTTCAGTAAATTTTGACATGTCTTTCCTAGGTTCCTTGAAATGCAGTATTTTTTAAATCAGCTTAGGTGTCTTATCACTTCAGGAAGTCCAATAAAACAAATACATGTAACAAAAAACCCAAAGAAGGGGCAGACAACCGTTTTCTATGACCATATCCTATCAAGTTATAAATAAACTAATCAAATTGTACTACATTTCTAAAACCACTTCTCAGTTCAAAGAAAATCTGTCTGTTTAGCCTGTGCTTCATTTTCCATAAAAGTGATGTACAACTTTACGTGGCTAGTATCAGGGTATCAGCAAGTAATAAAGATCTTGTGTTCCAGCGATATGGTGCCCTTGAAGACCAATTCAACTGCTATTATTTTGGGACCCCCATGAAATGACTACTGTACACCAAGAGATTTAACACTGACACCTGACAGTTGAAATTAAGCAATTTCAGATCTAATTAGTACAATAGGACATTTAACCCTGTTTCTTTTCATTTATAGTTTCCTCGTCAGTCTGTTTTAGTTCAAGCTAAAATAATGTATAGCTGTGCTTTCTCACGTCCATGTTACCTGCTCAAGGTGAACCTGCATTAGCAGGAGGGATGGACTAGATGATCTCAAAAGGTCCGTTCCAACACACTACCCTTCTGTAATTCTGTGATTCATGTGCAATGGGCTGTATCAACCCCTTGCCCTCACCACGGTCACCATGAGCACACTGTAACAGGCACCTCTTGCTTACAACCCAATTCTCTGTTCTGTGAGGTTTCCACAATTATTTCTTAGTAACAGGTAACACTGTCAATTTGCAGTTGGGCTTAATCACTGTTTTTTTGCAGAAAGATTAAACATAACTACCAATTCTTAGCACAGACAATCAAATGTACTAGTAAAAATCTTATCTACTCAGACACATACAATGTGAGAGATCACACACGCAATTTAACATGAACCATCTAATGTGGAAGACTACTCCCTCCAGGTTCCCTATACAGGTAGTCAAACCAGAAACAGGATCCTCAAACCAGAAATCAGAACAAGTACATAATTTTCACTTGAATGCAGTATGATGATTGAAAGCATAAATGTGATAAAACAACAGAAACACAGCAATTTGTTGCTCTATTTTGTAAGATGCACTCTACGCTATATAAAATATAATTAAAAAGGGAAAAGACAGAACATGAAATATTATGGCATTAAAAATTGCTATACTTTATCAAGCATGAATCCTTAGATAAAAGACTCCAGGTGAAGCCATTCTCCAAATAGCTCTTTATCATTCAATTTATGATTAATAACACATAATCATTACTTTCAATTTACTATTTTCACTTCCTCTGGAACTTCAGAAGCTTTCCAGAAAAAACAGAATGGCTTTATCATGTTCACCAGGAAGAGAGTTTGCTATTTCACCTTCACGCTACTTCTTCCTTATTTCATTTAGATATCTGTATTTTTATTTCCACTGAAACCTTAAAAATAGACTTGATTTCCTCCAAGTCTTCAACATTTTCACACTTAATTACACAAACCTCTCGTGGATTACAAAGCTAATGCAACAGTTGGTAGCAGTTCTAGGTCTAGTTTACTAAACAGTCCCAAGAACTGCAGGGATATTCAGTCTTTAAGCTGTCTGCTCTTTGAGTCTTTAATTAGTCAATAATTCCTCTAAATCATCATATGTTAATTAGGGACATGTTTTCCTGTTGAGGACAGGCAGATGATTAAATGAAATTTCTAGCTGGAATTGTTGGCATCTTGTAGCATTCCTTGCAGCATGCTTAACCATTATCCAAACAGCACTCACCTTTTCTGAAATGGGAGGCTGGAGGGATATTCTGCCCCCACCCCTGAGCTCCATGTGCCCTATTCTCGACCTGGATGCATGGTGCAACTTTATACAGGGCTTGTGTTTGATTTTATGAACATAAAATGCAAACACGAGGTCTGATTTAAGTTAGTTTTTTAGGCTATTACTCAGTTAATGAGAAAGTCCTAAAGAAGAGTGCAATTTCATATGTCAAAAAGCTACAAATTGGAGAGAGACAGCTTTGAAGTAAAAGATCTTTTCAAACATCATAAAACCATTAAACACCTGAAATATACTGGGGGAAGAAGAAGCCCACATGCACATGAAATCATTATGTCTTTACACATAAGAAAAGAGCACACAAAAGGTTCTTGGTCATCTCTGACAGCCCATCCTTAAGCTCAAATACTCCAACAGGTTTAAATAGATTAACATTTTCCATTTTCTGACTTCAAGGCTGTCTGAAGACCTGGTCAGAAACAGGAAACCCTTGTAATGTAATTGCCTCCAGACAACTGGTTGGAGGAACAAGATGCCAACCAGATCCTGCGAACAAATTCCATGCAGCTAAGGCCACTGTCTATTCTGCAAGTCTTTGGTCAATCTAAGTGAAGCCTGAAAGATATGGGAGGAACACAGAGAAACCAAGGTTTAACGAAATAAAAACAAATGCACACACTAAAATCCTTATCAGCACCTATACGAATTACAAATAAATTAATGTATTTTTTTAAGTCTTAATTAAGACCGCTTACAGACTTATATAAAACTATATTATTTTTTAGAATTAGATCAATCTAAATGTTCTTTAAGACAATATGTATTTAAAATTAATTTTAAATTAGAATAACGAGCATTAAAACTAAAAATTACTAAACCAAAGGTAAACATACAGAGCATATATTTGAAAGTAAAAAATACAGCACAGAGTATAAATTGAAGCTTGAGCAAGAAATGACTCAGCAAAACTAAGACTCCCTAATCTAGAAAACAGGCAACTTCAAGGCTATACAGCAGATAAGTACATCATTAGAGTATACAGGATAGATTAAACACATTCTTTCATTTAAAAAAGAATTACAAAGCATCAAATGAATCAAGTAAGATCAAATTCAGAGTAAATAAAAGAAATAATAGCTTTCTTACGCTGTTGAACTCTTCGTGAAATCATACTGCAGAATGTAAAAGCTCGTCTAAGTTTAAGTAGACACAGGAAAAAACTAAGGAACAAAACCACTGGCAGTTACTTAGTTCACTAATACAGGTGAAAATACCTGGAAGCTGCAAGAGCATTGTCTCAGAAAAAAAGCCTATGCATTTGCCCTATTCTTTCCCTTTGTTAGACTTATAATTCTTCCCCTCTTTTGTCACCAGGTTACTGTTCCAGAAGGATGCTTGATCCTCCTAATTTTACCTTTTCAAAAATATTAATTCAACACAATCTTCACGGTTATTTTTTTGGTCAATGATTTCGATCATATTTTAAGTGTTTAAATTAGCACAGGTGGTCCATAAACATACACTTTTAGCACGCATACCAAATTTCACACAGTAGACACAGACTCTCTAAGTGGTTCTATAATTCGTTTTCCAAAATTGCTCTTCGGGCAAGACTTGTAAACACGACAGTAGAATCTGATTAGGAGAATTACTAAAAAGCAAACTAACCAGCCCACTGTTAGAAAACTGCTTCTGAGGAAACAACAGAGGTAGGATCTTATTAATGATTCACTTCTGATCTGGCAGTATCTGCAGAGCCTTCACTATCCCAAGATCCTAAATAAATCTTAAAACATTGATGCCAGCAAAGTTTACTGCTGATCCTAGAAACACTGTTCCATCAATATGGGATGCAGCTGACTTCCGTTTAAGCAAGTCTCAGAGGTGCAGGTATCTTCTGCAGAAACAAATACACAACCACTTCCCATACAGTATGAACTCGTAAATACACTATAAACCACAATAATGAGAAACTTGGAGAATATACGATGATGGAGAAAAATCATTGTGCCTATCTAGACTCCCATGCTGAGGGTGGTAAATTTTTCATTAGTTTAAAATCTGTTACTTCTGGAAGGTTTAAATGGAAGAATGCTTTTTTGTATCCACCTCTCCTTCAGTAGGATTTGACAGTATAGATTTAGTCTGGTGCCCACACAACGCACATGTATACAAGTAAAAGAACTAATGGGGATACTTATAATAGGGAGAGAAAAGAAGAAAAGGTATTTTTCCTTGACTTACATATCCGTATAAGTGTTGGCTTAAATTTACATTCAATATGCAGGCATCCAAGTGGTATCTCTGATGACTACCCCACTCCTTTACACTGTGATGATCAATACCTAATCAATGTTAGCGAAATGCACATTCATTTAGAAAGCGAGACAGAATAGAAGAAGAAATGCAACAGATGCTCTCGTAATTTCCAGTGAAGCAGTCCTAGTGTGGTCGGCTTCAAATATGGCCCGTGCATTTTATCAAACCTCTCTTTAAGGTAGAATTTATAAATGGATCAGCATCTGCAACTGGAAAACCATGTCACAACAAGGTTCTCCACAACAGGTACAGAAGTGAGAACCCACTTGCACTCTGTCTCCAGAAGTCCTATATGTTTTCTGTACATCTTCAGGAGGATGGACAGAAGCCTTATTCCAGACTACTAGACGCGAGTCTTGGAAAGGATGGCAGATTCAGGTTTTCTCCTTGACACCCTAAGCAAATGACCTGAACACAAAGCAGCTGAACAACCCGTGTTCCCCTCTATGCTAACTGCTGTATTTGTGAATCAGAATAACAGCTTGTGTCTTACACTGAATTCAACGCTATTAATGCATAATTAGCAAGGGTTAAGCATGCCTGCCTGGGGGTTTGCCACCAGGACACTGTGTTACAAACTGCAAATAGGCTCAGGCTTGACACACTGGGCTTCACTGATGCAGCAAGTCCCCTGGGTGAGCCGAGACAGGGAGCCTGCTTTTTAAGAAAAAAAGTTTGAAGAAAGTTTCTGTGTGAAATAAGTGGGTGAAGATCAGCTTTGCCACAGGTGGTAGCTCTTCTGTTAAGAAGAGGAACTTCTTCTGAGGAACTTGAGGCATGTGGAAAGGTTTACTGATAGATCACTGAAGCCTCCACAAATTCATGTGACCATGAACACAAGAATTTTGTAGATCCACTCTCCAAGACCAAGGACGCATCTGGTATCAGTATCCAGTGTTTTTTCTGGTTGCTAATACAGACTACATGACATGAACACCGTAGCACCACTTGCAACAATGCTGTGTATCTGACAAAAAAACCAGCTCTCTCCTGTAATTAGAGTTTCAGATAAGTGAGTGTAGGTCAGGTGGTATCTTTTGTCTAACTTAGGGGCAAGTCAGCATCTGGGCAATTCACTGTCAGCATTGTTTGTGCAGGCGTCTAGAGATTCTGGTATTAGTAATAGCAATATTTCATCCATTACTTATGCATTATAAAATCCATGCATTATGAATTATCAATAATAATAGAAAGATAAAGGCTGCTGCTGACGTAACAACAGAAAAGAACTGAACTTGCTATTTCCCAAAGTATTAGCTCTCCACTATTACCAAAGGTAAAAACACTTTTCATTTTATTCTCAAATGGAGTCTATAGCTATAGGGCAAATAAGGGGAGAAGAAAAAGAGATATGAAAATCCCTAGAAAGCTAAATTAGAGAGAGAGATTTTACCATAATCACCGCTAGCTCATACACATGTAATTTAAGAAGACTTCTTTTAAAAGGTAAGACACGCCAAGTGAGAAGTCATAAATGGCATAAGACACTGCAGAAAACCGGAAATTATTTCACACATTCTTTTTGATTTCTCTTATTACAATTTTCAATAAATCATGTTGCAAAGGCAGTTTCAGTACTTCAGCATTGAAAGTGTAGTATGTAAACTGAGCTAAGGTATTATTTCAGATAAACAAAAAACATTTTCTAGTTCTGCTTTCTATTAAAGTGTTAGTTGAAGAAGTATTTGCACTGATTATATTAACTTCCACTTCTTAGCTGTTTTAACAGTATAACTACCAGCAGGTAATAGAGTATTTACTGGCTCTGTCAGAAATATAAAAATCAGTCTTAATCTTCGTAAGCTAGCCAAGGGACAGACAACACTGAAATTCTTGTCAAAAATAGTCTTAAGGGCAAACTCTGAGCCCTACTGGCAGTAATAAGCTTATTTAAGTAAAACTGATTTTTAAAATTATTCATACAACAGAGATGAGAAGCAGTTATTCCTGTTATCAAAAAAAAAAAAAAAGACAAGTGGTAGTTTATAAGATACACAATAAAAAGAGAGGTCTGCAATTTCAAAAAAGCTTACACAAAATCTTGGTTGTTTTATTACAGGCAAAAGCTACACAATTCCTAGTATCAGCACTTCAGCATCATCCTTAACTGTAAACATCCATAAAGCTGTCAGCGACATACAACAAATGGCTAACTAATATATCGTATCAGCAAGCAAGTGCTGTATTTTTCTCACAGCCATGTTTGTGAGCTGTGTTAGCATTATGTCAGAGAATCAATAGCTATGACTTTCCTTTGCCAGATGTTATTTATCCTTTTCCTACTTAATGCAAGCAGGAATGGGCTTCCTATGAAAATTCATTAAGAATCCCACAAACAACATTAACAGTCTGAATACTGTTCTTGAAAAGGAAAAAATACGCGTACAAGATTATACTGAATAAACATCACTGACATACCTAAGCAATATATGAACTTCTAGTACAACACTAACTAATGTAATCATAAGAAATGCGTATAAAACAGAGTAAGAGCTCTAAATTATAAGAACAGCTTGTAAATTTAGCATGGCACTCTTCTGTACTATTTGCTTTTCTAACACTGCTGGTGGAATGTCACATTCAAGGTACTGGATAAACTATGCTTGATGTAATGAAGTCAGTACTTAAATTTCCACTGACTGAAGACAAAACACTAGACCAAAGCTAAATTCTTTGAAAATTCTAGGCTATGCAGCATCCTTACAGAACTTATGTGCTCAAGTGAATACTGAATTTAGAAGGAAAATATTAGAAACAACTTATCAAGGTGCCTCCTACATAATTAAGCCAAAAAATATTATTTTAGGTATGCATAGGTGAACCAAGTACTTCATATTAGTAAGAAGATATAATGGTTCCTGTCCCCAAAACTTTAATATAATGTAATCGACTTAGAGTGTAGAAAATTGAAAACAATAGCACACTGGAAAGGAAAAGCCAGTTAAGAGAGTCAGACAATTAGCAGTCATTCAGAAAGTGCTACTGCACAGCATTCCACTTAAAAAATAGTTAAATAAAATGTACTCGGACACAAATTCCTGCTGGCAAGCTTCAGCGCTAGTCACTTATGCAGCAGCTTTCATCTGTTAACAAAAAAGTCAATTTTAAAAGGTTAACAAGAACATACAGACGAGAAAGTGAATGCATATATCAGACCCCCAACTGTTTTTTTGTTTTTTTTCTGATCTGCTTTGTGGACACGAAATCTGAAATTGCAGATGGTAAAAGAAAAACATCAATATATTGAAGACAATCTACTATTGTTTTGGTGGTTAACATTTATAAAACTATGTTTCGTGGAAAATTCAGAAAATTTATGGGGTTTAGAATTTATTTTTTTTTTTTTAGAAAACCTGTGGTTCTTCATTTAGAATGGAATTTTCATACAAGCACATCTGTATTACATATTGCATGCCCTGTCACCTTCCACAAAACCATTTTAAATGTTCATAGAGAACAAGTTAAAAAAGGCTTGTGCTTCATCCATTCTGGTAATTAAGTCCTTTTGGAGGAAAATTAGCAACATCTGAGATGGAGTTCATGCTTCCAGACCTCTTGCTTATCTGAGTGGTATTCACTGCTATGTTCTGGAGTCTTCTTGAGGGCGAAAGAGATAAAACCTTTCTCATGCTATCCAATGAATGCAAAAAGAGAAAGCTTCTGGAATGCAACATGCAGCATAAGAAGGAAAGATACAGTACAAGGGCAAGAATAAGTGAGGAGGGGAGACTTAAGGGAGAAATCTGGGAAGAGCAGGATGCAGAGCATCTTTCCAAGGGAACAAAGAATGGTAAGTAAGGAATAGGACTGCACAGTTTGTTGCAATCAAGAAAACTGAGATGTTTATTGCAGTTAATTTAACTAGAGCAGAGGGCCTGCCCTAGAAGGCTCCTGCAGAAACAGGGGAATCTCTGCCTACTTTGTGTGTCTCAGAAAAATGTTGAAATTTCACCTTCAATTCCTACAAAACACGATTTTAAGATTTTTGTGTTTTGTGGATGCTTATTTGAAAAAGATACAAACAGTTCCATTTCTATTCTCATATAGGCAGTTTCATTTTGAAGTAGCACACTGGAAATTTACCATCCTTATTTTATATTGTAATACACAACCATGAACTCCCTAAGATATGGTGCAGAATTTGGAAATATTAGGAATGTGAGTTTTCTACCTAAATGTTATTATTCTGCAAAAGTTCAAAGCAGTTAATTCCGCCGGATGGGAAAGCCATTCCCTTTCATATGAAGGTCTGGGACAATATCTTCCTTTTCTTCTGTGGCAAACTGCCAGATTATAGACCATAGCTAATAAAATTCAAGAAAGTCAAGTCATACATGCATAAGTTCGATTAAGAGCTTGAATAAGTTTTAAACCCACCTCAGTTTTCAGAAAAAAAAAAAAGATAATACAATGCTTCTGTCTAGGAAACTAGCTTTCATCTTTTTAGGTGTTCCTTCTTAACTGAAAAGCAAACACACTTTTTATAACAACTGAGAAATACATAGTAATGTCTTTCAGTTGTTGTCCAATAAGAAAAAGACAGTATATTGGGTGGGGTTTTTTGTCCAGAAACTCTGCTGCAACATCAAATAAAACCTGTTTAGAATTGTACAAAAGACTCCAAACATACCATCGTGCATTTTAACGTTTCTACAACAAACCAGTGATATAACAGCTCTCCACCTGTGTACGAACAAGGTAACTCACATGATGTACTATTATGACTTTAAAAAAAACTCCGAAGTTTTAGAATATGAACACAGAGATAAAAGTCTACTTTATATAACAGAACAGTTTCTGTTCCACCACACTGACTTAAAATAACATTCTGAATAATTTAATAAAAGTGCTATGAGTTTTAATCATCTCAAGTATATATAAAAGACCTTACTAGCCCCGTGTTACTGTTCACTGTGGAAAACAGCTGTGGAAAATCTTAATAACAGTAAGGGTTTCTATAGACTCTGATTACTATATGAAGATAAAAGAGCTAATTTATTATCTCAGACTCTGAAAGGTGCTTCATTCAACTGCTCATACCTTTGCAACAGCTGTTATCTGCTCCAGTGCCACAGCATGAAGATCTTGATCTTTGCTTTCTACCAGAAGTTTCAGGGACGGCAGCAGGAGGGACTGGTTAAGCAGCAGCAAACATAATTCTTTTATACACTGAAAATAAAAGTAAAATTCAGTGAGATCCCTGGAGATACTAACATCATCATTCACACTAAAATTTATGAAAATTCCACGTCAAATGTAAAATGAAAACAAACTTTTAAAACAAATGAACTCCGTGTTGGAAATAACTCTCTTGAAACGTGAAAGGGGAAATTTTTTTTTAAAAAAGTGTTGGATGCATGGTTATAAATGCAATGTTTGCTATATTAAGACAAGGCAGGTACTGAATCACCATTACAACCCTGAGTTTTACTGAAACAACAACAGAGCAATCACAGCTCTCTGTGGGGCTAATATATTTGTGCTTACTGAAATACTGCAAAGCAGAGAAAGAAATTTAACAGACAACTGTGACATTTCTGTAACTCAACTATGCAATCATAAAAGTGAAACAAAATAAAAAGGAAATAACAGTACCCACCAGAGTTCAACATTACAAAGATCTGTCACAAGATCTTTTCAAATTTTATACAAATTGCTATAAACAATTAACGCTTAGCAGATTAACTTTCCCTCATTCAATTAATTTCTCATATTTTATAATATAGCACAAATTTAGCTTCATAAATCTTCTGTAAGAAGAAATTGCTCAGAGAAACATCTTAAAAACAAACAAACAACAAATCCACTGTGCATTTCCAAATCTCTACCTTGGCCTTTTGCTTAAAATAAATAAATAAACAGATAGAAAATCTACAAGTAACTTGTGGTTTTGTTTTTCCTCAAAATTGCAGTGATTTATTCATTGGTATGTTAAAAAGTATTTCAACTTACAAACTCTGTAATAAATCAAATTATAACTTCCCTTTCGGTTTTTGTCATTTCCAAGAACTTCAACCACTTATCACAACCATTTCCCAATGAAGCCCATTGGAGATGTCCTGTATTCAAGGACAATTTACATTAAGTACTCTGGGTACTATATGACAGTCACCTTGAAAATGGTATCCAACTCTTCAAGGTGCTCTCTGTTTCACTCCAACATTTAGGGAGAAATTGTCAAACGAGCTTACCAGAAAAATATTAAGTTTTGAGAATGCAAGTAATTCAAGTAATTTCATTATTTTTTTAATCTTTTAAATTTTAATGACAAGTCTTAACAATCTGACAACTAAAATGCAACTATAGTTGCAGCAGCAGCACAGTTTTAGCAGATGCAAACCTAAAAGCCTAAACAAATAATTTGAAGACGGCCAGCAGGTTGAGGGATGTGATCCTTGCATTTTCAATACAGGATGGGAGATGATGTGACTGAGAACAGCCCTGCAGAGAAGAACTTGGGGGGTGCTGGGACATGAGCCAGCAATGTGCACTCGCATCCCAGAAGGCCAACTGTATTCTGGGTTGCACCAAAAGAAATGTGGCCAGCAGGTTGAGGGAAGTGATTCTGCCCCTCTGTTCCTCTTTTGTGAGACCCCACCCAGAGTCCTGTGTCCAGTTCTGGAATCCTCAACACAAGAAGGATATGGAGCTGTTGGAACGGGTCCAGAGGAGGCTACAAGGATGATCAGAGGGCTGGATCACCTCCCATACGAGGACAGGCTGAGAGAGCTGGGGTTGTCTAGACTAGAGAAGAGAAGGCTCTGTGGAGACCTTATAACGACTTTCCAGTACCTGAAGGGGGCTAACAGGAAAGCTGGGGAGGGGCACTTGATAAGGGAGTGCAGTGGTAGGACGATAGGTAATGGTTCTAAGCTGAAAGAAAGGAGATTTAGATTAGATAATAGGAAAAAAGTTTTTACTGTGAGGGTGGTGAGGCAGTGGAACAGGACGCCCTGTTGTGGATGCCCCCTGCCTGGAGGTATTGAAGGCCACATTGGATGAGGCTTTAAGTGACCTGATCTAGTGGAAGGTGTTCCGGCCTATCGCAGGGGGGTTGGAACTAGATGATCTTTAAGGTCTCTTCCAACTAAACCACTCCACGATTCTATGACTCTATGCAGATATGTTAACTTCTTCAAGTTTAACGTACTGCACTGACACCTGGCCTTGCTTGGCACAGTTAGCTATCTGGCCACATGTTGCTCAGTCTTTTCTAAATTTATACCTTCAAGAAACACTATCAGCAAGGATATATTCTACCCTACTGAGCTAGCTCTGAGACACTGAGGCAAGGCTTGTTCTCTTACTCAGACTTGTTCTTCTAAATTTGTATTCTGTATTGCCACTGATGATGCTTGCAATGAAGGATATAAGGAATAAGATGATTAAACAAATACACTAAGCTCTGTCTGATCAGTCATATGCTTATTCAACTTCTGATAATTTCATATTCCATTGTACTTGTCTTGCACAGTATAACTGCCATAGCAGAAAACTTAATAAATGCAAAGTGAAAGTCACACTATACATCTCCTTTTCTTGCAAAGGTAGATCCACAGCACTAGATGCAACTTATGATCAGAAAAATAAATTCTGAGAGTCATAAGAACAAACCCGCAATTCTACCATGCTCGGCAACTTTTTCTGTCTCAAAGCCTCTCATAACCAATCAGAGAAGCACTGCCATAAGCAATAACCTATAACTATAAACCGCTCTCTAAAAGAACCTCAAATCGTAGTTTGGGGTTGTGCGAAAAAGAAAAGGAAACTAAGCAAGTTGTAAACTATAAGAACATACAGTGCATTTTTAAAGCAACAGGGTAGGCAGATGTTGAATCAGAGTTTGCAGTCTCAATAAGCCACTTTAAAATAAAGAAAATTTTTATCTCTCAGTAAGCAAGTACAATAATATCAATATTAACATCTCTATTTTCAAAGCAATAAGATTTAACTCAGATGATATGCCAACGTGTTGTTTTCTTCTTAGATGCTTCACAATTATACTCTATGACTGGTCATGTTTGAACATAACGTGTTTAATTCACCACAGAGGCAATAAAGGCCTCCACATAAGAAAACACAGTCTTAGCTATGCAATTAACTTCTGTTTAACTTACACTCGCAGATTTTGAAGCCAAAGCCACCACAGTTCAGGTTGGTACCAGCCAAATGAATTGAGTAAGTTTGTGCTTGATAATGTGTGTAGCAGACATATCCAGACTCGCCTACAAAATCCATCATCTCTATTGGAGAAGTATACAATTCCAACACATTTCAACAATTAATTTTACTTACTGTCAAAATATCATGTTAAAATTTGAAATGTTATAAAGTTCATTGTTTCTTGTTACACCCTTCTTGGTAAATCAAAACAAAGGTTTATTAGCTTCTGCTCCATCTAAAAATATATGCAGAATAAAATCAATCACCTTTTGATCTCTGCTTTGCTAATACACTGCACTCCTTCAGTCTTCCACTTCAAGGTATTTTCACCCATGCAATAATTTTTGCTGGTTTTCTCTACTGCCTCTTATTTTTTAGTATCCTCTTAAAATACAGCTATACTAATGGGACGTTTTTATTTTAATGCCAGTCTCACTAGTGGCTTAGGGAGAAAGGTTGTTATACACACTTCTTCACTTGATACCTCTTATAGAATAAGACTGCACTGTCTCTTGTTTTCCTCGTACACTTACGATACAACATCATGATTAATGACATACTAGTATAAGAAAGTCAGTAACAAAAAGCCAAGAGAAGCAAAGTGTTAAATATCTTTTTTGCTTTGATTCTTATTAAAAGATCTCAAGCAAATGAACAACTAACAGGTGATAATAATAATGAGTGAGACCGGCATCAAAAAACTCAGTATCAAATAAAAAAAAAGATATTTCTGGGGCTGAGAAATTCACCTCATAACAGCTAAAGAAATAATAAATCAAACTAAGAGACATCACCCATGAGAACACAACAAGTTACAGAAGACTGGAAAAGATAAATACAGTCTGTCTTTCAGACATAGAAAAAAGCAGGTACGCAAGGGGAAACATAAGATGGACCCTATCAAGACACTCCTAGTCTATGAAAACCATCAAAACATACAATGAAAAAGCCAAAAACATGGTAGAGAAATATGCTCCTGAAGGCCTCTGCAAAGGGTTTTGTAGTTAAGGCCATCAACACAGCAGGGAAACAGGGTGTAGAGTAAGTGTGGCCAGTTTTGCAAACCCTTGAAGTGGCTGCCATCCCTTTTCCCAAAGGAAGGGACTGGACAACTTGCCAAGCAGACTGTCCAAATAGTACAAACACCTCCTTATACATCTGCCACAAATGACTGCACTGCTGCTCTGGATAGCAATTGGAAATCCAACCCAAGCTACCACTCACAGCCCTTCTCAGAGCCATACAAGTGGCTTTCTTTTCTGCAATAAGCACTTGAAAACATTTGAGCGTCTGCCTGCCTGCAGCGAGAGGCTGCACTTAGAGGGCTACGATGTTACCTATGAGAGGAACAAGGGAAGTCCTAAATCAAAACCTGTATTACCATGATTTAGCTGAAACTTCTGCAAGATTAATTTTGTTTTCTATTTAGTTATACAACTATCAATAGTTCATTGTAACACTAGTGAGGCATATAAAATGGATTTCATAAGAGTCTGTTCTGGGTCTGGTATTATTCAATATTTTCACAGATGGCTTAAGGGCTAGAAAATGAGTACAAACAGTATTGTTTCTGGAGAGGCTGAAAGCAGATGAAAGGGCAGCATTTAAACTCAAAATTATCTGAACAAAATGATCAGAGACAACTGTGAATGGAGATAAACACACAATGTAAACTCATATATAAAACATGGAAGAACTAGCTATAGAAATCGAAAAAAAAGATCAACTGGGTGTGATATTATTCTAGGAGATAAGCATCTAATGGCCATTAGGACCCCAGGGTGATTACAGATAAGAGACTAGATACATTCTGTCATTTAGGTGTTTATGTTAACTGCCACATGACACACAGACTGATAGAAAAACATGAGCTATTCAGAGGAGTCACTCTTCAACAGTTACTGGGGGGAGAAGGATTTGCCCCTTTCTAAAGAGATTAATCAGGCAGCACAGGAGATGTCAGACAGTCCAAATATATGTGCCTTCCAAGCAAATAAAACAATCCTTATTTCAGCTAAGAGTAATGGAAAATTCTATTCAATGAATAATGCAAATACTCCCCTACACCACCTCCCTTCACAGATATACACAGACACAAAGATTAAAACTATGAATTTCACAAAAAAACGTTAAAAAAATAACTTGTCTGTAAAAACTAGAAAGACCATCAGGATGTTGAATAAAGTAAGAGAGAAACCTTTCCAATTACACTCAAAGAAACAGTTTTTCTAACTTCTAGACCATCAACACTTGGAGCTAAATGTTTTTTCTGTCACATTCTCTGGACTTCAGAATGGTAAATGTTATTCATGGTGACAAACTGATCTCTCAGTTGCTAGAATTTCATCATTCTAGGTCTCTCTTCTTAATCAACGTATTTATTGAAATGTGAAGTCATCTAAACAGGTTAATTGCCAATAATCAGATTTTCATCTTATTCAGCCACTCGATCTCAGCTCTCTAATTTGTGCACATAAGTACCATCAGCATGCATACAAATTAGTTACTTAAATTTATCTATGTCATTCCCCCTCTTCCCAAGTACAGACTTAAAGCAATACAGTGTGTGTTTGTACGTAACTGTACAATTACATGTTTTAGTGAAATTCCTGTTGCTGCACAGCATTCTAGTCACAAAAAAAAAAAAAGATATTTTACATAGGTAAAACTACTTTTTGCTTGAGGACCACAACATCCTCATATTATATATATTCACATGTATACAGATGGCACTTCCAACATTCTGTACGGTTAAAAAAAGAATGCATCTCCAATCAAAGCTGCCAACCAATACCAAAACTGTGTAAATAAGGACTTGTTACGGATTTCAGGAAAAGGTTTACTCAATTTAGAGAACTGAGCAAACCATGACCAGTTCTTCAGCAGAACGCTTGGTATACTGACCACTGTATGACAGTGAGCTTCAGTGGGATGTGTCTTCCTGGTTCACCGAGATGAGTCAGAAAATTCTGCCTTGACAAAGTCTGACTACTCCTGTATATGAGTAAGATAATGAGTTTACAAGCCATGATGTTCCATTCAATGCCTTGTAAAGAAAAGCTACATATACCTACACCGGTCCCAGGGACAGGGAGACCTGCTTTCCACCAGAAGTTTTAGTGGAATGAATGAATTAATAAATGTATTTATCATTCCAGCTTACAGACACCTTCTGGAATCATGTTTTACACTGATTTCAAACTTCAATCAAATCAGTATGTTTGACTATTAAAAAAAAACAAACAACCACACTTCACCTGTCTGTATTTTAAACAGAATGTGTTGTTTCTGTTGTGCTTCTAGTCTTAACACCAGCTATTTTCTATAACCGACTGTGATTGTGTGAACATGATTATATGGGATTAAACAGCCTACTAAAAATATGCACAAGTACTTTAAAGTGGTGTAAAGTTTATTAAGCATTTCTCAAATGTATCTTCATTCATATACAATGTTTATGTACAAAACACTTCAATAATTTTATACTTGGGAGATGCTTGCACTGAAGCATGCATACGTAGTTAAATAAGACAGGACACCATGGTTATTACAAACCAATTACTTCTATCTTAGCCTTTTTGTCACCAATACATTTTTAAAGCATTACTCACTAAATCTTTATGCATTTATTGTGAGAAAATTACAGATTACTTAATGAACAGCTTTTGATACACTAATATAAATGACAATGCACTATTAAAGCCTTTCTAGAAATACGTTGAAGAATAATTTACAGTGAACAAGGCCTCTAAAGGTCAGACAATCCAACTAGCTCCCTACTAAAAGCAATTCCAACAAGACAGAATTGAAATGATCCAGTCAAGTTCTGGATCACTCTAAGGATGGAGAATCCAAGTCTCTTCTAGGCATCCACGTATTCTAATGCACACAACTTTAACACGGATAAACATTCTCTTTGTATGTAATTACTACGATGTAACTTGGTCTCTATTGCCAAATCCTACCACTGAGCATCTCAAAGAAAATGTTGGCTCCATCTTCACTACACGTTGCCTCACCACAGCAATAAAATCTCCCTCAGCCATCTCTTTCTAAGACAGAATGAACCTAATTCTTTTCGCCTCTCTGCATTTATTGTGCCCAGATCCCTTATCATGTCTCTAGCTCTCCACTGGACTTTATCCAGTATGGTAGTATCTTTCTTGTAGCTGGGACCCCAAAACAGGACTCATATCCACGACATCCAAAGTCAAAACTCACCTTGACAGGGAGCATGTGCTTCGTCTCATACAAAGAACGGCAAATTTTCAAGATCTCATTTCCTGTGTTCTCCTTTTCTTCAGGTGGGCATCTCTGCAGCATAACAGTCCCCAGATTCACCCAAGGGTTACCATCTGTGCATGATCTATCCAGGAAAAAAACAGATATGTATACAGGATATAAATATACATACACCCCCCCACCATTTTTTGTAGATAGTTGGGTTTTTTCACTTTTTTTTTTTTTGGTGAATTAAAGTACAACAATCTTATGAATGAGAAAAAGTTTTGAGACAAGTTACTACGCCATCATTCTTTCAATTTAACAAATTTAACGTATTTTGAATTATGACATGCTGTTATAATCCCTGAGGAATCAAGCACCAGATAAATGGAAAAGCATAGGACCAGCTTCTTCTGGCTTTATACCAGCTGGTTTACCAAGCAGAATGGTATCGAGGAAGGGGTGACAGGAATCCAGCATTCCTAATTTTGTTTGCTTTGATCACAGCCTAACAGTATCTATCTCTCAAGTATCTGTCTCTTGCTTCTGAGTGAAGAAAATATTTCCAAGATTAATATTTTAATTTTCAGGTCCAACAAATATAAACAAAAATAAACTTTTATTTTATAGCCCATTTGAACAGGGCAGGGGAGCAAAAGTACATGCATCTATACTTGTCTCTTATAGATGCAGATACATTTATTTTTAATTACGTAAAATATTCTTTTCATTCCACACAGAGCTTAATGAAACGTCACCAGTGCACAGTCAGGCTTAAATACATGACAGAGAGTAGTTGTATCATCCATGATGGCAAAGGTAATGTTTACTATAAAGTTTTGTGGCTGGAACACTTCTTGGCCTATAGCTGCATTTGCTAGCTCATGGAGATGCTTAGCTACTTTTGTAGGTGTACGTGCTAGAACTGGATGTACTGACAGAAATGGGTAGCACAATGGAGCTTTTAAATGTCAGCATGAAGCGTAACACTGGAACGCATCCACACTGCCATTTTCCTCACATGAATTAAGTTAATGGATTTCAATTTCCAACTACAATGGGCTAAAATCATACACAATCACAGCCTAGATCATGCTTATATAGAGCCTTAGTAACACAACCACTTGTGCATAAACTTAGGAAGGCACAAAAAATGGTTTAAAAAATCACCCCATTGATCTCTTTGCCATTAATCAGCACCTCAAAGATATGGGAAACTTTTTCTTTATTTTTCTCTTCAAGCTAAAATAAAAAAGAAATCACAGCAAGACAAAATCTGGCAGGTTGGTCTTACAATTTAGTGTAAATTAAGACACTCATCCAGGAAATGTGGTAAGAAGCAGTAAAGTGCTGTCAAAGTCCTGCTTTTCAAAGCTATTATTTAGCAGCAATTGTTGAAAGTAACACATTAATATCACTATAAATGGAGTCCATTAAGAGAGTCTGTTAGATTGACACATACCAAGGAATGCATCTGAAAACTCACTGGAGAGGTCAATCAGCAGTATTTCATATATAAAAGCTCTCTATTACTTCCACTTTCAGAAGTACATATTGTAAACAAATAAAACCAGCTCCACATGAAGCTGACATTATATCCTAACATGAAAATGAGACAGAGATGCTAGGAATGGGTAACTGTGAATGCAAACTAAATGGAAGTCATCATCTTTATTCCTTCTGACAACTTAATTGAGCCTTTACATCAGTCACAGTCACTGAGCACAGAGCTGCCACAAGTCTGGCTAGGAACACCAGAGCTCCTCTTCCCCTCTCCTTCCAACCTGATGGGTTGAACCCAAAGATGCCAGCTTATTCAACAAGCAGAACATCATGCACTTAATCTACGAACCCCTAGTAAGTTTAGGAGAAGAAAAAGCCCCCTGCAAACCCATCTTTTTCACTGGTTAAACTGATAGCTCCTGCTATGTGATCTACCCTTTGCTCAGAGACATGCAGTGTGATAATGAATTTCCATTTTTATAGCTGCTGCCTCCAGAGTACATTAAGAAAATGTAGAAGAATTTCCCATGAGAAAAAGAAAACAAAAATCACACTACAAAAGTCAGAAGCTAGAAATAACCATAAAGATGCAACGCCAAAGCTTGCCATGTGCTGGTTCATTTATTTAACTAAAGCATCACATCTGTACTTTGCAGATATAAAACTTTCTTGACACAATTCCTTATAATTATTTCAAATCCTTGTGTGCTCTGTTCATGGCTATAAATTACAGAGGGGCAGATTTAGGCAAGACGTAAGGAGGACTTTCTTCATAATGAGGGTAGTGAGACACTGGAACAGGTTGCCCAGGGAAGGTGAGGATGTTCAAGGCTAGGTTGGATGGGGCTTTGAGCAGCCTGATCGAGTGGTAGGTGTTCCTGCCCATGGCAGAGGGGTTGGAATTAGATCATATTTAAGGTCCCTTCCAACTCAAACCATTCTATGATTCTATTTGACAAATATCTGACATCTCTAAATAAAACAAGAATAAAAACAATCTGACACCTACAGGTAGAATTCAGTTTTCTTCTGTCTTGAATTTTACCTTAGTTCAACTGTGGTTAAAAACGGTATTTCCAAATGGGAAAAAAGTAATATTTTCATAAAATTAGCATGAGGGTTTTTTGACCAGAACCAAAAGAGGGAAAATTCGGAACAAGTTATAAACAAAAAGGTGAACTAAGCCACTATGTCCCTAAAAGCTGGTCTTTATGAGTTCCAAAACACCTTATCAATATTAAAAAAAAAAAAAAAAAAAAAAGCCTTTTGAATGTAGGCAGCAAGTTCCAAAGGACTGCAGAGGTTCAGGTACTGTCAATCAATTTCTGTAAAAACATTGTTATTAAATGCTTACAACGACATCTGAATGAGACAGCGAGACAGAAAAGCATGCATGCAAAAGAGAGTGTAAATATAATTTTAAAACATGTATTGTTTTGAAGGAGCGCTGACTGAAACAACCAAGCTACCTCCTCTGTTTCCCCACAGTCAACATGGCATATTATGATATGAAAAGAATAATTTTTGAGGGTGAATAATGAGCTCTATTCTAGCTCAAGTATTTTAAAATACAAGAACTCAAACCAACATTACAAGGCATGGAGTTATCATTAACAGAGAGGTCAAAAATATTCTTTCAGTAAGAGAAAGGTCCACAGAAAAACCTCAAACTTCCATTCTTTCAACTGTTTCTTTTGAGCCTTCATAGAATGTAAACTGTATTTTCTAGTTTTAGTTTCAATTATGAGTATTTCATATTTTCTGTTTGGTTAAAAGCTGAAATTCTAAGTATTTGGATAAATCAGACTTCAATTCTTCAGTTCCTGCACTTACCATTACATTGGCAGTAAACAATCAGTTAGCAAAAACAGCCCTTTACTGAAGCAGAGCAGGAACAAATAAGAAAAGATTAAACAAAAATCTTAATACCTATGGCTAAACAATTGGCTTAACTGCTTCCAGTTTTCCTCTTTGGTTGAGAATTTCTTACTACAACTTACTTTAGCATGAGATTGTTGAAAAGCTCACTAACAATAATGTTCCTGCTTCTTATTTCAACCAAGTCATCACGGCAGGTTTTTCCAAAATACAATTTCAGGAAAAAAAAATAAAACAAAACAAAACCAAGGCTAGCAAATATGATCAGTCTTACAATTATCGTTAGTGATGGGAACAAAGCTATAATAAAGGGAAAGCAATAGGAACACAAACACAGAAAGACTCCAGGGAGTCAAAATGCACTGCTTAGATATATTTTTCTATCAGGACAAGTCTTAGTAGGGCAGGGAAAACTGAACCAGCATTGACTTACTGGAAGAGGCAGAGAGACAATTTAACATTCCTATTAAGAAACCAACCAAGGAAAAAAAAAAGGATGGAGAACTACATCTCTGAGACTTCTTTCTCTAAGGCAGGGAAGAAAACAGACTGATGTTTTTACCCACCCTTTAAGCTAGCAGAGAGAACTGAAAAATAGAACAACCATGTCAAAAAAAAAAAAAGGCAAAATCTAAACCCCCCAAAAGCATTTCCTGTTCTATGAACACAATTGCTTGCCTGTTTCGGTTTTGGGGTTTTTTTCATGTTTTTGCTTCTGTGTAGAATTACAGATAAACATAAAAAAATTTGGTAAATCTGAACTATTTTTTATTTCCTGGGGAAAGTTACTCTCAATTTGGTGCTGAGCTTTGGAAAACCAGTCAGGAGTCTGAACTGCATTTCTCATTTGGGAAACATAAGAGGCCTACCTGTTACTAGTGAAAAAAAGGGGGCAATTTTCTCCTGAAGGCCAATGTCCCCAGCAAAATCAAAGCTGTGAAGAGAGACACTGAAGTTTTACTAATAATAAAAATCATCACTTTTTCTGTTTTTAAATCCAATCACAGGAGAGCAGCCTGATCCAGTGAGAGGTGTCCCTGCCTATGGCAGTGGGGTTGGAACTGGATGGGCTTTAAAGCCCCTTCTAAGCCAAACCATTCTATGACTCTGTGATTCTATGATTAAATTTATGGCTTATTCTTAGCACAGTCTCAAGACAAGGACTGGTCAGCCTCACCTCAGTTGAGATGAAGCAAATCCTTCTGGGATCATTTCCAAGCAAATGAAAGACAATACGTAGGCTGAGAACAGTCAGCATGGACCTCAGTAGGGCAAATCATGCCTCACCGACCTGATAACTTTCTACAATGAAATGACTGGGTTGTTGAATTGCAGCTGTTATGTACCTTGAATTAATTCAGCAAGCCTCTCAACACCATCTCCTGCCACATCTTCATTGACAAACTGATGAAGTACCAGCTAGGTAAGTGGACAGTGAGGCAGACTGAAAATGGTTGAACTGCCAAGCTCAAACAGTTGTGATCAGTGGCACAAAGTCCAGTTGAAAACCAGTAACGACTGGTGGACCCCAGGGGTCTATACTGAGGCCAGTATTCCAATTCCAGGCCAGTATTCATTGAGGACCAAAAAACATCAGACCGAGTGTGCTCTCAGGAAGCTTGCAGATGATACAAAACTGGGAGATAGGCTGATACACCTGATGGTTATGCTGCCCGTCAGTGGTAACTTAAGAGGCTGAAGGCTCTTAAGAGGCTGAAGGAATGGACAATCACCAAAAGGAAATCTGGAGTCTGCTCCCTACCTGGGAAGGAACAACCACCACTACAGGCTGAGAGTCAACTAGCTGGAAAGAAGCTTGGCAGAGAAGGACCTGGGATCCTAACAGACAAAGTGACCATGAGTAGGGAATGTATCTTCAGAGCAAAGAAAGGTAAAAGCACCCTCCACATCAGAAAGAGTGTTGCCAACAGGGTGAGGGAGGTAATCAATTCCCTCTACTCAGCACCAGTGAGACATCTGAAGTACTGAGTCCAGTTCTCGGTTCCCCAGTAAAGTGACAGACATATTGAAGTGAATCCTGGAAAGTGCCACAAAGATGTTGAAGGGATTGGAGTATATATCCCATGAGCAGAGGCTGAGAAAGACGAGAGAGTAGCAACAACTTCAGCCTGAAAAATAGAAGGCTTGGGGGAATTTTATCAATTATATAAATACCTGATGGGGAAAGTAAAGAGGAGGAAACGTGACTCTGCTCAGTGATTTCCAATGATAACACAAAAGGCAACAGGTAGAAATAGAAACACAATACGTTTTATTAAAATGTAAGAGAAACCTCTTTGTTGTATTACTCGTAGAGTCTCCAGTCTCGAAGATACTCAAGACCTCAAGGCAATGCCTTTGAGCAACCTGCTCTAGCTGACCCTGCTTTGAGCAAGAAGGATGGAGTAGACGTCTTCAGAGATCCTTTCTGACAAACTACTGCTAACCACATGAAAATCACAGAATCGCATATAAAAATGTGAATACATTTATCCTGTTCCCCTACCTCTTATCTTGGCCAAATTGATTTATTTACGTCAAAACTGTGATAATGTAAATGCCTAGAAGATATATTAATTACTTTAGATCTTAAATGAGTTATGACACAGGTAATGTAAGTATTTCGCATAAATTTTCAGACTTCTTCTTATATTGGAAATAAGAGATATTCCACCTCTGAAATTTAATCCACTGTTAGTAGTGACTACAAATCACATTTAATCATTATTTTGTTTTCTCTTCTTCATTTTAGAAAATCAGCCTGATGGAACAGAACACCAAGTGGGAGATAAAATTAAACAATTACTAATTTCCTCTGTCACAGAGCAGTAGACAAGAATTGCCTATATACAAGAAGTGTTCTCCTTTCACAAAATCTCTAGTCTTTTTCTTCAACTCAAGGAAAAATAATTTTGCTAATGGCAGCAATATTTCACTTGATCCTTAGTTTCTTAAGTTTAAAATTTTATTTTTTTAATCTAAACACAACCTTAAACAAAGTTTGACAGTTCCCTGTCACAGTTCACTGTGAGGCATCCAATTTTCAATTACAATTAAAACAGAACTAAAAAGGAAAGTTGAATAACTGTGATATATCACACAGCAGTCCTTGTACTTTTCAATGCACTGAAGACAATTTTTGTCTTATAGCACCATCATAAAGAATTTACGTTAATGCTCATCCAGAAATTGCAAACAAACTGCAAGTTTCAAATGGACTAGTTCTCTATCAGTGCACAAAAGAGTTACTTTTCGTAAAAAGGTAAGTCTTAACTTCTCTGACAAAACAATGCACAGAAACACTTTTGGGGAGTGTAGTCGCTGTGTTAAAACAGATGCAAATCAACAATCCAAAGCAATACAATGTTAAGCATCATTTAATGTCTCTAACTGAACTATGGTCAGAGAAAACATGGCATATACTTGAAATATATGTGACTTTTGCTTCATAACATAAGAGTATATCAATCCTTATATTTTAGAAATGGCCTCAAGCTCCACCAGGGGAGGTTTAGGCTGAACATTAGGAAAAAAAAATTTCACAGAAAGGGTCACTGGGCACTGCAACAGGCTGCCCAGGGAGGTGGTTGAGTCACCTTCCCTGCAGGTGTTTAAAGGCATGGGTGGACGAGGTGCTGAGGGACATGGTTTAGTGTTTGATAGGAATGGTTGGAGTCGATGATCCGGTGTGTCTCTTCCAACCTGGCTATTCTATGATTCTATCATTATAAAATAGAACTTTAACTTTAAATGTGCTCAGGAAGTCACAGACAAAAAAAAAGTCAAAGAAGTGGTAAAAAACAATGTAGTTAATATGTTCCAAATTAACACTTTCAATAAATACCTATTCTGATGATTGTAATGCTGAAGTTATAAGTAATTATTTTCATTTTAAATTTCTGGACTAGGATATGCCTACCTTATTATATATCCTTTATTTTCAAATACTTTATTCAGAGACAGAAATTATAGATACTGAAGAGAAGCACCACTGCTTGGTACCACTATCATCACAGATCTGCAGATTTTCCACCACAGATATCTGAACATTCACTTTCAAAGTTTCTTTTCTGCAAAGGGTAACTTTGAATGGAAAAACAGTCAGAACTTTCTATTCCTTTTTATGGATTTTTTATATATGCCAAAAAATGTGCTAAATACGTAACTTTGAATTTAAGTAGACAGAAAACCCTCTTGTGCAACAGCACAGGTAATAAAATGGTTTTCTGCATCCTCCATGATGCATACTGCATAGGTATATACAGTTTTTACAACAAACTGATTCAATTCTGCTTTAAATAAACCATTTATTTTTCCCAGTACGACTCTTTCCAAAGGTCACATTCCTCTTAGCCGAGTTTTAATTCATTGACTGAAAACTAAATTATATTATCAAGCAAGAAGATTTAGAACACTTCTGTGCCATAACTGTTGGAAGAAATTCTCACCCATTGCTCGTGTCCATTGGTGGCCAAGCTTGAAGGAGTAAAACCAAGTGCTGAAACTCAGACAGACTGTGACTAGCCTCCAGAAGTCCCAGGAAGAGATCATATCTTTTTTCTTCACTTTCAACATCTATCATCTCTACCTGGAAAAGAACAAAAATCCCACATTTTTCTTTTTTTTTTTTTTTTTTTAAGAAATCAAGGATTTAGAAACTATCAACAAACTGCCCGTGAAGGAGATCACCATTGTAGAACAATGCAGGAACACAATGAACATAATTTTCCCAGAAACCCATTTTCTTACCTCTCATTTTCTCATTTTCAATCATATGCAAATAAAACGAGAGCACACACTTGTTGGGAAGTGACTTAGGTGTAGGTTCCTAAAAGAACATAACCCCACACAAGTGCATTCATTGATCAGTTCAGAGGATCTTATCTCTGTGTTCTTCAAACAATAAAAAATTTCTTAGATTATACACACATATGTAATTTTGAAGAACAGGTATATCTAGTTCTTCCTTAGTATATATTACTCCCGCTTACCTGTGAAAATCCAATATTTTTATCTGAATTTACAGCATCTAATCTTTTCTCCCACAGGCAAGAGCCCTGAAAGGCTCTAAATTAATTTACCCAGTGAAGAATATTTGCTGACAAGTATTGTTAATATTTCCTCTGCATAAGGTTTGACCCGAGAAAAACAAAACCCACGCCCAATCAGCCAGGCACTAGACAACTTTCTCTCAGGAAAACTGTCCATCTAATTTTAAACCTGCAGCTTCTGCCAGGACTGAAGTTGACTTCAGCTGATGACAGTTTCTTTTACAGATAATTACTGCTTGTAGTTTGCATGGTAAAATAGAATGAAGTAAAAGGTCTGACTGTTGAAGGGAGATTGCTATAAATGTGAACCAACTTTCTACTAAATGAGAAGCAGCTCCTGCTTAAAGTTTGGCTATCACACTAGGAGGGCTTTCAAACATGGAATAGCTATTCGCTGTCTACTTGACAAAAGTTCTTAGGGTTTAAAAATAAATTGTTACAATAACAAGGTAGCTTCCTCTGAGCTATTAAAACACTAGCACTGATTTTTTTCTTCCAAAGTTCGAAAGTTCCAGGATATCAAACACTTCATTTTCATTTTATAAATGCTCTATGTCTTCAGTAGAATAACAGCTAACTTTTCCGTTTCAGCCCAAGTAGTTCTAAGACATCAAACATGGACAAAGTTTTCCTTAGTTCTACAGCCACACTAAAAGACTAAAGATCGCATGCCTATCTTTTCAAAGTGACTCTGATACTTCAAGGGCAAATCTTTCAAAAGAGGCTGGAAAACAAAGATTACTGATGCATTTATTGAGTTGCCTAAATAATTTGTGACTTTAAAATATTTAGTGTTGAAAAACTGTTCACTTCTGTCCCCAGGGTACATCTGAAAGCACTGTACACTAAAATAACTTAGACAGTGAAGAGTTATTCCTTCGATCTGCCCATTTAAAATACTTTTCTGTACTGCAAGTGTCACATAGAAGACATCAGTTACCCACCTGTAATATTCCTAAATTACACCTATAATTGTTACTATAAAATATTACAATCTTCAATATTTAAACCACAAGGCTGAAAAGAGAAGGGAGAAGAACAGGAAGGGGTAGAAGGGACATGAGACACGCTAACCTCTAAGGATCAAAAATATTCAGCAATATAGCAAATTACGCGCTACTGAGACAACATAAGCTCTCACAATGCTTCATCTATCCCTAAACTCAATTCTCAGACAACTAGCTCTTTAAATATTTAAACCAATTAGCATTCTGGATGGTCCATTGAGTACATTTTAGTATATTTGCACAAACAGCATGTTACTTCAAAACACAGACTAAATGTCAGATGTCTCTAATGATAACCATAAAAATAGCAAGAAATGGCATAGATAGTATTAACAGATGAGAAAAGCTGTCACAGAAATTGAGCCGTTAGTAGCAGAGAGTAGATCAGATATCCTATTCCACATGAACTGAATTCCAATAATTCTGCCTAATAATGTAACTGTACAGACTCAGGATTGCATTTTTTAATTAGGTTAATTAATCTAACATTACAATGTTGTGTTTTGGACAGCTGGATCTCTGCAACATGATTGCTCGTAACAAAATACATACTAATACAATCAAAGTAAATCAGAATTAACTTTCTGTTCTTCAATATGGCATGCATTCTTGCAACATTTCTTTCCACAACAGCCTTTTTTTTCCAGTCGCCCACATTTCCCACTAAAAGTAATAAAAATAAAGTGGATTTTCTATAGCGTTATTTATAGTTTCTAAGAAAACTATAAACCTAACTTTTTACATGGCATTTTAAATGCATGTCATTTCCATTTACTGTGAAACAGGCAAGATTAGAAGGTAGCAACACAGCCCCAAAGTATGCATACCTTTAAGAGTGCACACAGTGATCTAAAAAACTGCAGCACTGCAGACAGAGAAAATGGAAGAGTAGTAAAAGAGCAACAAATGAAAAATACATAAGTATTGATGGATACATGACAAGTATAATTACTTTAGAAAAAAAAAATACCATAGTCTTCTCCCTTAGGCTCCCCATCCCTCCATCTTTTAAATCCTAGCTATTTTTCCCTCTTCGATGTGTCTTATCCTTCTGTTGCATCTATCAGTCATTGTCAGTTCAAGTACGTTTTAAGCATTATTTCATTCCTATGACAATATGGTTGTTAAACTAACTTTTCTTTTAAAAGAAGAAATATGCAAACCCATATTTTAACACTGAGAATGCCTGACAACATGTGACAATGGTCATAGTCAACCATACCAGGAATAGTTTTCAAAAATATTCCCAAGCTGAAAACATCATCAAATACATGGATAAAAGTGATAGTTTGTTGCTACAAGAAAGCAATATCTTCAAGCAGCACACTGAAATGAGGTTTATTTTTTAAAAATTTATGTGTGCGCATAATATATACACAAACACCTAGAGAACAGAGACTGTCCTCTGTATCACCTCCACTTTACAAGGCTGAGGTAGAACATGACGAGGAAGCAGTCACCTCACACACCAGAAACAAAACACATTCTGTGATTAAAGGTAGAAATTTCATCTTAACAGAGATGAAAACTAGCTGAGATGAAGTTGCCATGGTTTGTTAAGCCTGCGGTTTTGTTGTAAAAACACAGTAAAAAGATTAAAAGTTCCACTTTTAACTGAACACTCTCTTTGTAGTGACTGAATGAGGTATTCAGATGACTGAGTGTTGAAATAGAACACAACTGCCTTTTTATCAGTATGACCAGGTTTCAACTATAGTAATTGGATACTGTAACTCAGCTTGTACTCTTTCTTTTTTTAAAAATAAAAAAAAAACCAAAACCAAAACCATCCTTCTAAAATACTCACAGGCTACGCAAAGGTAATCTGCCATGAACAGCTCAGAGCCCTTATAGCAAAAGTGCCTGTAAAGAAACGTCACCAAACAGAATAATGACGCCTACAGCAAGGCAATAAGGAATATGTTTGAACTTCAGACAATCCCAAAGGAATACAAAAAAGGAAAAAAAAAAACTCAAAAACAAAAGCAAGGAAAAGGAAAGCAAAGACTTTCAGTTTTAGCAATAGACTTGTTAAATTCTATTTTGATTTTCCCCAGCTTCATGCCCTCATTTTGGTAGCAGAACACAGCTGGCTTAATGTTTTTCATTAAAATAAACGGCTGCACAAATATTTACCACAATGGGAAACTCAATTAGGGGAATTAATTTTAGAAATTATACTCATGATAGATTATAAAACTAAATACAAATTAAATAATAACAAACCATGTGTGAAACTGTTAAAACACACCATTTCATTATCAACAAGGGAGTACATATGTCAAGAATAAGCAAACATCTGCATATGTGAATGTTCCTTAAAAAAATATATAAGAAATTAACAAAGCGAAATACAGACTACACAAACCGCACTAAGTGTTGCTTAAAACTCTATTAGGTGCTACCAGCTGTCTGAACCAGTGCAAGCAAACTCCTCTTTAATTGTATGTTCTCCTCCTGAGCACTTTGATTTTACATCTTTTTACAGTTTCTCCTGTTATTAATTAGCAGTGATTAGCATGACCAATAAAGGAGTTCTGACTCATCTCGTATTACCGCTGCTTAATAAAGGCAATAATCACTCAACCTTTCTCAAATATGGACCAAGACACAAGATTAACCACATTTCTCAATGGGAGGGCAAACTGCAGCTACAACATGCAGCTATGGCATGCCAGAATACAAAATTAATATTTTCTGTTTATCTGATACATATTATTTAGTGTGGCTTTGAGCATGGCCACACAACACAACTCATTGAATTGCATGATTTTAGTAATCAAACCAACTATTTTTCCAAATATTTAGTCTGCTTACCAGTTGCAGAGACTTGACCCACCTTATGTTCAATTACCCATCCTTTTACAGGAACTTAAGAAACTATAACACTGCTGAAAAATTTATTGCTAGAGTGCACTTATTTATCAAAACTTCAGCCAAAAAATCTCAGTTCTGTCATAATTTTGCTAGTAGGAAGTTACATCAGACAAGATTCTTACAAGCTTTGGTTTTACGTAAAAACACGTGAAGTACATACACTGTCAGTACACTGCCTGAGCACAAACATACCCTTTATCTGACAGCAGCCTTCCTGAGCAAACTTGGAAGGCATGTTCTTTATAACCAGTGCCAAAATAAAAATTTAATGCACTTAAAATCCCTACTCAAATAAAACCCCAAACTGTTCTGCCTGATAATAAAATTTTTCCAAGATTTATATAGCTCTTCTCCCTCACAGATTAGACCCTATTAGATGCCCAAAATATTGAAGCCACTCAACATGCTTTATCCACTTTAAATGAACAAAGTTTTGACTCATCATTTTGTTCCAAAGATCTGTTATCGCCTTATAAATACTCATCATGTGACTCACAAGAATTCCAAATATGCAAAGTTCCCCAAAAAGTTTCTTCTGATACTCATGATAAGATTATAAAACTAAAGACAAATTAAATAATAACAAAGCATATGTGAAACTTAAAATACACCGTTTCATTATCAATAAGGGAGTACATATGTCAAGAATAAGCAAACATCTGCATATGTGAATGTTCCTTAAAAAATATATTTAAGAAATTAACAAAGCAAAACACAGATGACACAAACTGCACTAAGTGTTGCTTAAAACGGCATTAGGTACTACCAGCTGTCTGAACCAGTGCAAGCAAACTCCTCTTTAATTGTATGTTCTCCTCCTGAGCACTTGGAAGGCAAACTGAACTAACTTGGAAGGCATGTTCTTTATACCCAGTGCAGAAATAAAAACTTAATGCACTTAAAATCCCTACTCAAATAAAACCACAAACTGTTCTGCCTGATAATAATTTTTTTTCAAGATTTATATAGCTCTTCTCCCTCACAGATTAGACCCTATTAGATGCCCAAAATATTGAAACCACTTAATATGCTTTATCCACTTTAAATGAACAAAGTTTTGACTCATCATTTTGTTCCAAAGGTTTGTTATTGCTTTATATATACTCATCATGCGACTCACAAGGAGTCCAAATACGAAAAATTCCCCCAAAATTTGTTCAGTAGCTTTTAGAAACTGGTATTTTATAAAAATTATATAATGATACACTTGAAGAATGATAAGGTTAAAATAACGTTGCGGACATGAGACATGCTTGATAAAGAAAACCTTTGGCATGGCAGTCTGCAGGATCAGTTGTTTAGTTCAGTTCATTGTCTTGAAAGTGAAGTTAGTTTAAAATCACTACTGACAGCAACAGTGGTATTTTTACGTATCTGAATTATGTCCCTGGGTGCAGCTATCCACTACATAATGGTCTCCTAATCCTAAAGGACAGACACACCTGTAAAGAGTTGTAAATGTTTTATTGCTAAACTATACAATTTGAGAATCTGGCACTGACCACCTCAGCTGATAAACTAGGGAGAGGTTAGCTTTATTGGAAATGCCAATACAGAGATCCAGCCAATCCAATCCTCTCCTTGTCTTGACATAAAATACAAAAGCACTGCCTGTTTTACTTAGCCTACAGGAAAGATGAGGAGGGACTCTACCAGGGACTGACTGTAGTGATAGGATGATGGGTAATGTTTTTAAGCTCAGAGGGTAGATTTAAATTAGATATTAGGAAGAAATTTTCTTTTATGTGAGGGTGGTGAGGCACTGGAACAGGTTGCCTAGAGTAATTGTGGATGACCCATCCCTGGAGGTGTTCAGGACAGGTTGGATGAGGCTTTGAGCAACTTGATCTAGCAGGAGGTGTCCCTGCCCATGGCAGGGGGGTTGGAACCAGATGATCTTAGAGGTCCCTTCTGACCCAAACCACTCTATAGTTCCCTTTACATACCAGAACGGTGAGCAGAAAAAGTAATGGAGGCAGACCACTACTTTCTTCTACCCAATTTCTACTCTGTGTGAGCACAGCAGCCATGGTTTTCATCAACAGATTCTGTTCACTACGTACATTCCAAATAAATAACTGATAAGGGTGTTTGTAGACAAAGAATTGAGATGTAGTAACTAGAAAAATATTTGCCTTCATTATAATCACTTGTTTATTGAGTAAAGCTACATCTGTGCTTAAAGCCAACTCCTTATATTAAAGCCACTTGTGATTTCCAAGAGCTGCAACCAAAAACCTACTGATCTACGTGACTACAAAATTCATTTTATTATGTCCACCAGATTATAAATGTAAATATTTCAAAATATGTTCATGTTCCTCAGTGCAGCATAAATTTGAATTATTAAGGCACTGCAAACAGAAACAATAAAGTAAGCATTTGAGTAGTCCCTTAATGCTACAACACATCTTCAATTTTCAGGACACTCTTGTAAAATGCACTACATATTTGTTTACCCCCTCTCCCCTCACCACCCCCGAGCTCTACTGTGGTAGAGAATTCATCTATGCTGCATTTTAAAATAATAGATACATCTGATACAAAAGATTTTTTTCACACTCAAGATAGTTGATATTAAAACTTGTTTCCACTCATCAGACAAGGCTTAACATGGTTTACAAACAATGACTGAAAGGACTGATAAGAACTTGATAGAATTTCTGTAACTGCTATCTTGGTGTGCTGTTCATAACACAAAAATACAAAAGTCTGGCCGTAAGGAGTTTACAATCTAATTAGGTAAATCAGTAAAGAAAATATTGCCCTTCCTGCACAAAGAGGCCAGACAGGGTTGGTCACTGAAGAAATTAACCCTCCCATTTTGAGGGTCAACCCGTAGTCCATCACTCCCTGTGGCAAAAGTATAAGTGCTGAATTTGACTACAAACTATCAGCATCTCATGATATCAAACCCGGGGTTTCTTTAAATAGAAAACTTTTATATTTTAATTGAGAGGGAAATCCTCAAATACATAAGAGGGTCAGGCTGGGGAGAGTAGCAACAGGCTTGGAAGAATGAATCACTGTGTTATTCGGACAGGGACTCAAGCAACCTTCCCATTTTCAATATATGAAACATGTAGTCTCACAAGCTAGGTCAAGCAAAAGTTGCTTCTCAAATACATATTTTACAGCAAACTCACCATCTCCTTTAAAGTTATTCCCCAGTACTCACTGAAATTTTGAAGTTTGAACAACAAAATGATGTAGCACCTTTCACTCCATGCCTTAGCACCATATTACCATGCACAGAGTTAAAGGCAATTATCAACACATTCATATAGCACTAGTTTTTATGCACTTTAAATATTCACAATGTTTTAGAATTAAATTCAAAAGATTTCCTAGGAAAGAAAGGAATACAGCCAAATGACTACTATGAGGCGCTGACATGATCTGCTTCGTTACAGAGCGTTCAGTCTTACGACTGCATTTACTTCCTATTTCTGGAAAGTCTTTTCTGGAAATCTGACAAAAACTTTTACTTTCGAGAAAACCCATGGAAAGTTGTGATTTAGAATATAAAAGCGTTTTGTTACTCACACCACGGTTGGATAAGAAAAGTGCAATTTAAAGAGCACATACATACAAGTTCAAACATATCCTGTGCATGAGGTTCCATAAAAAATTTTGAATTCCAAAGTGTCATTTGAGAAGTCCATCTTTTCTTTAGCACAGAGGAGTTTTACATTCTCAGAAATGTATCCTAAACATATTTCCCTCCCAGCAAAGGAACCTGTCAGTTTTAAATGAGACTTTTTCATCTTACTTTCTCCATCTGCCCAAATTCACATGGATAATCCTTTCCACTCATTTTGCATCATGGTAAATGGAAAGGTATTACATAGTAGCGCAACACAGCTGAGAGATGGTAACTTTTTAAAACCTGTTCTACTGCACTCACAAATGCCTTCTTTAATGATAGAATTTAGTTCTATTTTATGAAAAAGAAACCACTGTAGCAAAAACATGATCTAGCTTGGAGCCTCAGCCAACGCTGTAGATTAAATTCCCTTGCTTGAAATAAGCATTTTTGAAGCTATGCTTATGGCATTATCTCAGTTAATAAAAAGGAAAAGTTCTATTGAGGAGTATTCACTTAAAAAAAACAACAAACCACAACCAACAAAAAATATGAGGTTGGTACAAGCATAATTGCTGGTTTCGTCATTGTAAAGTGTGGTACTTATTTAGGATTAAAATTTTATTTAACTGTATTCACGTAGTATACCATTTTAAAGCATGAAATTCACTCTACTTACTTATGCTAATGGCTTTGTTTTCACTTTTTTTATCCTTTCTTATATCACTCTGTCAAACAAAACACAAACAAAAGCAAACTCAAATGATTTTGTTGTAAGAGTTCAAAAGGGGACATAAAGCAGCGGAAACCACTGCAGCCAAGTATTGCCCGGGGGGACTGTCAACAAATGCACAGCTCAACACTGGTTCCAAAAATTTTGTAACGGAAGAGAGAGAGCATTGAAGATGACAAAGGTCATGGACGCCCTTCTGCGATAGACAACAACCAACTGAGGGCCACGAGTAAAACAGACCCACACAAAACATCTTGAGAGGTTACAGAACTTAACATTGACCTTTTATGATTTGTTCGATATTTACAAAGAACTAGAAAATCAAAAAAAGCTCAACATACGGGTGCTGCATGAGCTGAATGAAGAACCAAAAAAAATCACCATTACAAAGTCTGCTTGTGCTGTTTTTGTGCAATAAAACCAATCCATTTTTTTATCCAATTGTGACATGTGACAAAAAAATGGATTCTATACTACAAACAGTAGTGTTCTACACAGTGGCTGGACCAAAGTGAAGCACCAAAACTGAAGATACATCAAAGATTCCCCCAAACTGAAGATACATCAAAAGAAGTTTACGGCCACTGTTTGGTTGTTGGCATGTGGAATTGTTCACTACAACTTTGTGAATCCTGGTGAAACCATCACAGCAGAAAAATATTGCCAGGAAACCAACAAAATGCACCAAGAACTGCAACATTTATACCCAACACTGGTCGAAAAGGACCGATTCTTCTCCATAATGTTACTAAGGGGAATACAACCTGTGACAGTGATGCAAAGGCCTACTTTACATCTCCTCTCCATTTCAGTTTAAGGAGACAGGATTTCTCGGTGGAGCATATTCCAAGTCCTGAACTCACAGAGAGAATGTGGGCCTTTATAAATGAAAGTCCAGAAAAACAGCCACCGCCTGACAGACAAGAAAAGCCTTCTATCAAGACAGTGATCTTAGAGCAACCAACACAAAATTAAAAATCAAGTCAGAGTTTTGTATAACAAACTTTGTGTTCACAACTCATACCTTCTATCCCAAAGGACAGAGAACTCTGAAGTCATGCTTACCTGCACTTTTCCCCCAAAGCTAGCGTCATATATTAAAATTATTACAAATATTGAGTGCTGACCACATACGAAAGCCTGCTGCATACAGATAGTTAAGGGATGTGCATAATCCCATAGGTCAAATCCTGCTCAAGCTGAAGCCAGTGAACAGGATAAGCAAGTTATGGGATTCATGTATAAAACCAAATCAACCGGAAGTCTACTGGTGATGAATTAAACAAAGGCTCAGTCACATGTTGAGTTGTCCTTCTTACAATAAGTTACAATCTATTACAAAAGAAATACCCAAGAACTTTTTTCATCTGAACTGACTTATGTATTGTTTAATTCCTTATCTGCTTGATACGCAGCTCACTAAGAAATGCAAATAGACTCAATAAACACAAATGTGTTGCCTAATGCATAAAAATGCATAACTCGTGCAGTTTCCTCCTTCATTTGTATTCTGCAGGAGACTATGCCCTAATCTGCAAAAACATTTCAGCATGGAAAAAAAACTCTGAAGACTGTACATAAGTATTGATAGAGAGATAAAGGCAAATAAAGAAAAAATATGCATTTCAAAGATATATGTGCCTAGCTAGTTAGACCTGAATGAGACAGAATTAACATATATACAACTTAAAATGTATATTTATTAAATGTCAGTTAATAGCTCAAAATTTGGATCTTTGTAAATGTATGTATGGCAAAAACTAACACCTGTGCAACATGAAGGACTTAAAAACATGGAAGTAATCACTAATCACCATTTCATATTTCATGATCTTTACATAACAGAGATACTCTACATTTAGAACAGTAAAAAGTACTGGAAGACAGCCTAGAAATCAGAACCTTAATTATTACTTTTAAGCTGTTAGTGTCAGCTATTTCTCTCTCTGCCTTATGCAAGTGGCTCTTCAATTTACCCTTCCTAATCTACAGCACCATCAAGCAGCAGTCCACACACAAGCCCCTAGTATACAGCCACATGTACAACTGTTGCCGTGATAATCAGTCTCCAATTTTTGCTGAAAAATGAAAAAATATTTTAAAAGTGGTTTTCATGTAAATGAAAACTTGTAATAATTAATCCTTCCAAAATGTCACCCTGCAGACAGACTAAACAGAGAAAGTAAGAGATGCAGTTACAGAAAAAATTCAACCCACAATAAGGACACTCACTGTTGAGATGTTGACTCCAATTTTAAGTACTATTCCAGTATGGCTATTTTCAGATAAAAAAAAAAAAAAAAAAGACTTACTTACATTTTTAATGCAAAATTAATCAGGACCAGGAGCACCTAAGGTACCAAATGAATGGATATTAAAAAATTATTTTAAGCTGTAAAACCTGAAATAAATTAGTATCTCTGCTGCAGTCAAAAAATTAATCGGAAGGTAGGCAGCATCGTGCAAATGTCAAACTGGATGGCATTACATAAGCACCGCATTTAGTGGTTTTCTTTGTTATTTGATGTAGTGAAAGTCCTAGCAGTCACAGATATCATAGCTGGGTCCCCATGTAATAATACAAATGACATGGAAAGACAGCCTCACTCCCTCAATCAACATGAACTATAATAAAATTACTACAAAGTAAGAACTAGATAATGCTGCACACAAATGAGTTAGCTTATGTTTGTCAAGGACACAGTAGAAAGAAACCTTCAATTGGCTGTTTTTTTAAAAAAATATAAGCTAAGTAAACGACCATATGATGGCAAATAAAACGTAACAATGGTAAAGCCATCGCATTTTACAATATGCTAAATTAGCCTCATCAAGTACAAACAGGAACCTGAATCTCACTGAATGAAATTCAGAGACCTCTGGTTAACCTACTACTGAAGTCAGGAGCGCAATCAAGGTGTTGGGATGTGTAAGCATGGACTGTTAATATCCACAAGGTATCACATTCACTCCTGGAACTACTTCCTTTCAGGAAGTTATATTGCATATCACAGTGGGCTCTGAGATATAGGGAAGAATAGTTGCAGCAATAAAAAGCCCTGTGGATGAGGGAGCATGACTGGAACTGTTTACTCTAACCAAGTAAACAACAGAATAAGGAAAAAAGTGATGAATTACCTAAAACAGAGCAGGGATTTTCTGGATCCTACAAAACACAAAAAACTACCACATACCAAATCATATAAAGAGGTAAAAAAAGAAATAAAATAAACCCTTCTGCAAAGTCTCAATGTGTTTTGCACTCAATGCTGCATGGTGTACCAACACCAAGCATTTAGCAAGATACAACCAAGGCAGAACCTCAGTTCATCCACCAAGTCCTTCGCAACATAAGAACAGAACTCTGAACACATCACTAATGAGCTCCTCTTTCTTCTGAAGCTGAGATAAATATACAGTATGCAATGTTTAAACTATTCTCCACTAATACCTTCATTCCAAAAGACCTATTACAGAAAGTGAACTATCCCTCAGGAATCCAATCAGGGCACTCTTATCTTCCTCTGAAGCAACTGCTGTTAGCCACAGAATACCACAGTACCCAGGGCTCGTATTCAAAACCATCATGTTCACTCAAGCTACACTGCTTTTCTCTCCACTGTCTTATCCATTTTACTTGTGCAGTTAATGGAAAATATTTCATTTGCATCGTAAAGTATTTAATTAATCATATACGCTACAATTTATGTTCCCAGAAAAAATACATTTCACATGTTCTCATATGGATAAATTGCATCTTCGAGGAGCGGAAATTAGTGTTTCAAAATACTAATTAAAACTTAAATTAAATTCCTAAACTTAATATTTATGCATTACCAGTAGAGAAACAATGTCTCTAGAATTACAAACAACATTGTAACAAGTCTACTCAAAGTTGATAGGACCATAAATCTTTCTTCTAATTAAGCATGTTTCACAAATACAAGATGGCTGAGGATTAAATAAATGCAGCTCCTTCACCTAAATTTTGCCAGATCAAGCTAAATACAGGTAACTGTTACCTGATAAATTACTTCAGCAAAACGGCTTGGGAATTCTTAAGTCTCACTCTGCTTTACAAATACTTAGTTTTAAATGTAGCTGACGCAAGTACAAACCATGGGAAGAAGTTGAAAATCACAGGACACTGAAATGTTTCCACTGAGACCTTTCTCTATAAAGTCACATGCAGAAATACCGTGTAAATGGATATACCTTTTTCATACACTGGGGGAAGAGGGAGAAAAGAGCAATGGAGCTTTGACAGCCATACTCAATTTCTCAGAAAGTCATTATGCTCATGTAGACATTGCTAAGGTTGCTGAGACACATAAAACTTGCATACGGCATACATAAATTACCTATAAGAAGGAAAAGAAAACACATGGGATGTACACAGAACATAAATTGGCAGTTTTTCAAAGCTAAACTTTAGGGAGAAAATAGAATGAAGATAAAATAAGAAAAGTACTTACAGACACAATCTTAAATTCATACTAAATATCCCTTCTGGTTTTCAAAACCACTCAGCCTTCAGCAGTTCTATACACCCCAAGACCATGAAACAAACGTACCAATCTGAGGGGAAAGGCTAAATGAGATTACCTTCTCTTAATGACAAAACTATTTGCATTTAAGTGGCATGCAAATAGTAATACATTCTGTACTTGCATCATAATGAAATGAACTTTTTAGGACAAAGTGTGTCTTAAGAAGTTACTAATTGTGAAGCTTCTGTATCTTAAAGTAACTCTTGGTTTACCTGCAGGAGCTGTGTTAGTGCTGCTGTAACTTCCTGAGGCAAACTCCTAACTCTTACTATTGCTACTTACGCCTTGTAACTGGTCACTGAACTGAATGTACACACACACAAACTGCTAGTTGATACTTTACATACATTAGACAGTGCTGTGAGTCATTATAAACTACACTTTTATATATTATATGAAAATAAATTAATTTCCCATCTTAGGATAAAGCTAATCTTTGATACGAACATTCTAAACCATGTTTTTCTCACTCCCCTCCCCCAACATTTTTTTAATATATAAAAATGTCAGTATTTTGACCCATATTTTTCATGCACCAGTTAACTAGAAAATTACAGAAGCTGAAGAGCTCAGATAAAATTCATCAAGGGGATTAAAACAACGAATGCCTCCTTCCTCCAGCAGCGTGGGATGCTACTGGAACGTGAATTAAAGACTCTCAAGCCTTTGAAAAATGAGGACCCCTGAATTTTTAATTTTGTTAACTAATCATTAGAGAACTGGAAATTGCTGTGTTTCTGACTGTTTGATAGGTAGCTGTTTCCATAAAGAACATTTTTAATTTTGTAAGAGCTGGCCTGTTTCCCAGCAGCACATTGATTTGTGGGACCACTACTTACAGCACCTAGAGCATAATTAAATATTAAGTCCCTCCTTGATGTATGCAAAGTCTGAGTAAGAGGATTAGTAGTCACATTGAGGGTGGCTTTCACACATTTTCTGGTAACTGAACACTGCAATATCATTAAGCTTATCTTTACTGTATAGAAATCCATATTAATCCTTTAAAATATCTGCTGTCCCTTTTTGTACCACGGAATGGTAAAAGCAAAGAGGGATCCCCTAAAAGGTTGTAAGAAACATCAAGCAAGTAAGAATGAAACAATCTGGAAGCAAGAGGATGAATACATTTTTGAAACATGTATGATTTAAAGTTCATTAAAAAAACCAAACCCCAAACAAACTTTTAAATAAATTCCTCTACAAGCTAAAAACAGCATTTCATTCACCCACACCTTCCTTAAAAAAAAAAAAAAATAAAACAAACTTGATCAATAGTTTTACTACTTCGCTGAATGAAAAATTAACAAAGGTGCAGTGATGTTAGAGAAACTGATACCGACTGACAAGGCAGACAGAATGACATCTCACTCTGAGCATGTTTCAGAGATCTAATTCCTTGTGTCTACTTTTTACTCCATCTCACCCAGAATTACCCAGCAACCCGATAAAACTTTTCAATTGCCCTTCAACATCCCTTCTGTAGAATGACGTTGCTTTTCAAGGTCTTTGTTCCTGAAGCATTAACTTGCAATAAGAAACCTGATTAATTAATGCTTTGCCAGAAGCTCTTACACAAATCTCTCTTCACTTTTCAGCAGTCACCTAGCTACTGAATTCTGCAGCATTTTTGTTTCACTAACACAGCATGAAGGATTGTGAAATGTACCTACCAAAAATACAGAGAATACAGGTTCCAGTATGCTATTTTATTATGCTTTTCCCCCGTTCAAGAATATAGGTTCCAGTATGTTATTTTATTATGCTTTTCCCTTGTTTGAAATTCAGACTTCCTCAAATGAGTAATCTGCTACTTAGACTATTTATTTTCTTCCCCCTCAGCCTTGTAGTCAGCTGATGTCAAATGCTAGTCTCCAGGTTGTTATTTGGAAAAGCAAGTGATGATCTTACTTTCATGACTGAGCTTGTTACTTTCTGAATTAAAAATGTCTGGTACCCAACAGACAGACCAATATGAATCGTCTGCCTAAATCACACATTAGATACCTAGAACAAAATATTCAGCGAAAGCAAAAGTTTCCCACCTATCACATTTAGATTGAACTGACATGAAAATTAGAATAACTTTTAAATATGTTCCAACTGCATTCTTATAATTACACTCTGCAGCAGGAATTGGCATGAAAAAATAATGGTTTTTATACACATACATATGAGCACAGCTTTTATGATTGCTAAGCCTGAAAACTATTTCTGAACTTAACTAAATAATAAATACTTTAGACAAATAATTTTATCCTGCAGTATGGTATACACATTTTAATACAATCAGCTCTAAAAGGTTTGAGCCTATCCAGCACAGCACTTCAGTTTTTTGCTGCACGGCTTCTTGCACCACTTGCTTACTCATCAGCAAACAAGTATTGAAGTGATCAGCAGCCCTGTGTTATGATCACAGACTGTTGCTTCTTCTCTTGCATAAAACAGGTATGTTTTCCTGCTTGAAACTAGAAGTATTCTAAAACTCCACCACTTCAGGAAAGACAAATTATTAGCATATTATATGGAAAGACCTAAGCAGGCTGGGAGATAGGGCCAACAAGAATCACACAAGCTTTAACAGCTGTGCCCCATCCAGGAGAGCACGAGCAGAGACAGCCAGGCTAGGGACCAGCTCTGCTGAGAGGGCCTCAGGGGTCCTGGTGGGCAGGGAGCTACAAACAAACCAGCAGCACATGTAATGCAGTCATTAATTCCTAAAACATCACAAGACAAAAGCAAACAGATGCAAGTTTCACATTGTAAAGTTATATACATTTTGACCTACCAGATTAAGGGAGAAAATAAAGGTTATCCTATGTAATTTTCAAACAAAACTAATGAGTCTCACATGGTTTCTGTCAAACACAGGCTTTTTTTCTGTCTCCATCAACAATAGCTTTCAACCACATCTATCTGTAACATTTTTCTTAAAACCTACTCTAGTTTAATCCTTTAAACTTGAAATGCTCTTGGATTGGAAAGCGGGTCACAGGCAAGGCAAATATTGACAAAAGACTGAGCTGAAGATGAAGAATCCAATCACAGACAGATACCTGAAGAGCAGTTGAGGAGTTAAGTGCTGGTATTATTGTGAATGCAACAGAAAAAGTAATTTCTAAAAAAAAGCAAGAGATAAGCATTTTCTTTCTCTTTTAAGATTTTTATTATGATTACTCCCTTGGATGATCTTAGCACAGTAAGATAAAACTGAGATATTGCTTTTGTTTTATATGAAGATAAATTGGTTTTGTACACAGATTTTTTTAAAGGAACTATTAGAAATATTCTATTTTAGTTCCATAAGGTCTTGGCATGGGAGAGAGGCATTTAGAAAATGGATGAAAAGCAACTATTTCTGAATAATTCTACATGCAGCAAGTGATACTCGTATGATTTCAAAACAGTACAAGCTTCAAAGACAAGACTACTTCTACCTTTTAAACCTTTTGTGCATTTTCATTGTACTTAGAAATGCAGAACCTCTAAGAATAGGTATGTTCATACTAAGCACTTCACCAAAAAAAAGCAGTTAAAATATTAATGAATAACCAACAAGAGAACCCTTTTTGTACATGTGGAAATTGTAATATGCTACTTGACAAACTCGAGCATTTTCACGCCTAAGAACATGCACTAGATGATCTTCACTAGTCTTACATCAACCTTTATAAATACTTCAAAAATGAAAGTTGGGCATTTTGTCATCCTTTAATTCAGAAGAAAAGTTCAACCTGTTTTAGACTTGAAAACTTGAACTAGAAACATTCTGTCTCTCTTAGTTTGAAACAAATATATAGTTATGAGTAACTTCTCTCACCAATGATTTTACCTTATTTCCCCCCGACACTTTACAATGAAGAAGACTTAAAGTTATCACTTGGTCAGTTAAAGGTATGAATCATTTTTAAATAACTACTGTCTTTCAGTTTTCAGGTGCTGCCTCTTAGGAGACAATAACAGACTAACTACGACCAAATGCATTCTCAATCAATTAAGTCTTTCCATTTAAAAATGTTCTTAATGTTCCTACTACATATTCATGGAATTACGTTTAAAGATCCCATGCCTATTATGTCATACCAAGTAGAGGTTAAAAAGGCAAGGTAAAATTGACAGAAAACATAACAACAGGAAGCATATGCAAGAACTTCAAAGCAATGCTGGACACAGAGGAAAATCATTATTGTTTAATCAAGTTAGGTATTACGTACTCCTGGTCCCAAATAAAAGCTGAGGAATCCAATAACTTCACATAACTTTGATTTTCAAAGAAACATAACGTATTAGAAATCTGATTCAAAAGGAAAGTAGGATTAGTTCCCATACCAACAGGATTCATTGCAACCATATGTTGTAAACCAACATTTCATCATATAATCCTTGTATAAAGCCAGCCTTATGCTATCATTTATAGCAATCAATATTAATACCTTTGTTTCAGGCCAGCAAGCTCTGAGAACAGCTTGCGTCCTGAAGTACACAAGTAGCTTGCTATCCTCATCACTGAGATGGAAGGCTTGTTCCAGAATCTGCAATACTCTGATACGAGGCTTCACTGCTAAGGAGTCATCACCACAGAAAGGTCTCAACCACTCCAGAAGGTCATCTGAAGAAACTATTTTCTCCCTGTAATTAAACAATACTTTGTTAAACTTCTTTAGAAATCCTAATAGAAGTACTACACGTACTTTCAAAGCTGTTAAGATAGTACAGTCAATCAATACATAGCATCATAGAATCACTAGGTTGGAAAGGACCCACTGGATCATCAAGTAAACCCATCAATCATGTGATGCTGCAGAGAAACAACCCCTCATAAATCAGATGCCTAAAGCTCAGTGGTGTTAAGAACCTTTTCTGAACTCAAAATAACCATATACCACCACTGAAATCCATCTATACAGTTGAATGTTGTATCACAACAGTGCTAGATTCCAGCACCTGAAAATACAAGACATTTTATGGTGTCTGCTCCTGACTGATGCCTGTGCTTCCACCCTATCTAACTTCATGGAAAAGCAGCCTGACTTATTTCATTTTAAATACAATATTTTTATATCTTCTTCTATTTGATGCTTATTCATATTGCCCTATATTCTCTTTCCTTGCAAGTCTCTTCTTTATTCTCCACATACACAAATTGGGTTTTCCTGATTGTAGCCCTAGCCATTTTTTATTTTCTTCTGTACCATCTCAAGTCAGGTTGATTATTTTACGTTCTAGTATGATAATGATTGCAGAATACCCCTCATCTCTAGAAAGAATGAAACAGACATTGAAAGCCTATTTTGGGGATTTTCCTGACTCATCTAATTAGAAAAACTTAAATAGTTTGATTCAAAAATTATATTGAACACATTCTAACTGGGTGAAAGCATTTACAGTACACGGATTACCATGAACTCACCAATCAGTTACCAACTGCAGACAGAATAATCTGTTATGCCCCATAGAGACTAATCAGTAACAAATCAGTAAATGCTATTCTGCTATCTTTCTGCTGTGTTTTAAAGTAAAGCTATTTAAAAAAAAATATAAAAAAAATCAAGAAAGTGGTTCCAGGTGGAGTGTGATTTATAACTAATGCTCCCTTATTTGTCTTAACAAGACAGATGGGGAAGTAATATCAGACAGAAAACACCAATTTAACCTGTCTAGCAGCTGTGAAATAATAAACATTGACAGCTTAGGTTTTCAAATTACAAGGATTTCAGTTTTACTTAGGCTTTATATTGTCTGAATGATGCTGTTAGCTCAGTACATGAGCTGTATTAGACATGCCTCTGTTGAACAGGTGGCATTAAAACAGTAAATTAAAAGTTTGGGAATTAAGAGGACCTACAGGAATATTGCCAGAGTTTTGCAGAGCTCACACCTGATATCTATATATGTTTTCCCAAAGGAAAGATTTATATTTTGTAAATTGAATAGCTGAGGTTTAAGGCAATAAACAAGTATTTACATGAGTGTAAACAATCCCTTGTAATCACAATGACTTTCACTCCAGCTTATTGTTTCAGCAGTTAAATCTTGATGAAGTGTACAAATAAAAGACTCCAGAAAGTGCATCTCAGAATAAAATAGTACAGGCGCTGCCATTCTACCTTAGAATATTGCAAATGAGATTTATTGTACATTTTGACATCAGTTCAGTCTACTTCAGTATCCAATATTTAACTAATTTAATGCTAGTGAAGATGCCCCCACAAAACAGTGTAATTATTCTTGTGGGCTTCCAGACATGAGTTCTTAGTCTATATATGTGGTCTGAAAAGAAAACTCTTTTTTTTTTTAATTCTTTGTCTTTACTACAAGTGCAATAGAAAATGTCTGCAAGACATACATATCATTATGTGACCTGAAATAACAAGAACATCCCCAAAACAGGAGGAAAAAAACCCATAGTGAAGCACCATACAGCATTTATGAAATTGCTTCTGCATTAAACCCAACAAATATTAACAAATTTAGATATTTAAATTCACATATCTGAAAATTAATCATTATTCTTTGTTTTTTTAACTACTTAACTGAAACAATAGCAGTGAACTACTCCTAGTAGATATGTAATCTGTCTCAAGTCATTATATTACACAGTTAACTAAATTTTAGATTCTGTGACTTGCTTCCATCCCAATGATCAAGTAAAGGCTTCTGTCAGGGCTCAGGTATTTAACCTGACAAATGACCATCTGTTCCAGAATAAATTCTTAGAAAATTAAGTGCAAATCCATTATATACATCCACAAAGATAAAACATCCATATTCAGTATTGTACCTTCAATGCTTTCATGAGAAGTATCTTTCAAAGTCTTAAACAAAGAATCCATACAGTAAGCTCTTACCCCTTCTCAACACTAGCATGCACTGCAGAAACAATGCCTTCTAGGATTCCAAGTGGATCTTTCACTGAAGTAGATGAGCCATCATTTCCACTGTTAAAAGACATGAGATTATGATTAAAATGGCCCTTAATATCATACCTACTTACATCCACCTGCAGGATCTACATGAATTGTTCAATAATTATAGCAATTTTCCACTTTCCCTGCTTAACTAGTACCTTTATTTTCCTGTCAAGTAATAGGAGGAGGAACAAGAAAAGAGCAGGAAAGAGAAATATTAAAATACTTAGGTGAAAACTGAAAGAAAGGTTAAAATTTGACATTTCTAGTGCTGATTAGCATAATATCCATGTTACCTCATTACCTTAAAGTCTCGTGAATATCGACTAAAAGTTACAGAGAAGTATCACCATCTTTTCTTCTCAAATATTATACTGCAGTATCACTATTGTTTTAAACCAACCTGACTGTAACCTGATTCAAAAGCATCCTACCTGCTGATTCAGTTCCCACCTATTTAAGACTAATTTTCAGTTCGATCAACCAAGTCAATGCTTACCAGAACCAATAAAATTAAAAGGGAGGAAACATATGGTCAAGAACAGCACGTGGGAAAGGCAGGATTAAACTACCCATCAAATGGTATCTGCTCCAGTTACACAATAATACAATAATGTTCTTCTAAAGGTAAAAAGTAAAAAGGTAATAAATGGGGGGGGAGAAAATCATAATTTGTGTGTTCATAATTTTGTCATTATTACTTCAGTAAATCTATTGACCAAAAAATCATTATACTATATACCTGAATTTGTATAACTTTCAACATCCTCCTGCATTCAGAGCTTTCATCATTTATGCTTTTACTTTTATCTTAACAGGTGACCAGCACTTCAGTGAACATTAGATTTAAAATCGACATGTGATTCCATGCAGACTAGATACAATATGGTTTGTTACATGCTGAAACTTCTGTTCACCTTAGGCATTTTTCATTGCTATATTGCACTAAGAAGTCCAAAGTAGAAAGCTTGCAACAGCAGACTTATCCTCAAAAAATGATGTTACGTATGAGTGACTGAAATATGATTGTTAATACCAATGCCACCATACAGCACCTAAATAAATTTAAGGAGAGTGAAGTTCAAATCTAGATATTTTTCTAACCATGTTCAGCATAACTGGTAATGATCAAATCACAGTTTTTACAGCTTACAGTACAGAATTATCCTGGATTTCCGATTCCAAAAGATAATGACTGTCCAAAGCATAAAATTCTATTTTCACCAAAAAAAAAAAAAAATCCCAAAACAACAAAAGCAACACACATGAAAAATTTAAGTCTCAAGAGGGGAGAGCAGGAGGGAAAGAAAAGAACTATTTTTCATGGAAAACAAGAAATAACAGGAATGAATGCTCTATTAAAACAACCAAAACAAAACAATGAAAAAGAAAAAAACTCTCCTCATTTAGACCACACTGATACTGCAGAAGTGTGGAAATAGCAGAGAGAACAGCAGTATTAAACTAATGCTACCTGCTTTAGGAGATGGTTTCAAGTTTGTTTTAAAATAAAATAAAGCTAAGAAAACTTAAGATACTTGCCCAGAGTGAAGGCAGACATAAACCACTCGAATAATGTTCTGGTCACAGGCCAAATTTAAATTTTCCTTTATTATTATGCTTTTGGGGATTTGTTTTTAACTAAATTTGCAATAAAGAGACATCCACAAAGGGTGATAACAGGCATATCTAAAGATATCTTTAGATATTCTCATCTTAATATCTTCCATATTAAGAAGGGAACGATGCTGTCTGAAACATAAAAGAGAACACGGGCAGCAGAAATGGAGCTCTGACTAGCTCTACTTTCCTTATATTACATTTAGTGTACCTAAGCAACTTTCATATCAAAGGAGAATGACCTTAAAACAAATCTTACATTCTGGGCACCCTCAATTTTGGAGACTGGTTCTGAACAGCCTTAGCACTTGCTCTTCAAAAGCCCTTCATTCCTCTAATTAAAGAGGAAATTCTTTAGCGCCTATCACAACCAGGCTCTGAGCACCTCAAAAGACTTGTTTCAAAAGAAACGTGCCCAAAGGTTAATGGGTATTTCTGAAAACAGAAAACTGCTGTTTCAGGCAGTACAGCTGTAAGACCAGTTCTCAAGTACAGTGGATGTATGAACATTTACAGAAAGCTTCAAGTCTGCTATACACAGGCAGGTACTTTCTATTAAGCAGGAAGAAAGGAGAATCTAAGTTACGGTTATTTACAATATGAAAATATTTTTTAAAAGAAGCTTAGAAAAATTGAGAGCAGGCATTTTTTTAAGCTTAATATTGCCTAACGGTTACGGAAACTAAAAAGAGATTAGAGCTCATGAAACAGATAATTGTGTCAAGTTTCCACAGATTTTTGCCTTGTTCTTTTCTTAATAATTAATGATTAAAAATAAGCAGCTACTAACAGAAACAAATATAATTAACGAAGGATTAGTCTTCCACACAGATCATACGGTATTTCTTGCATGTTTTTAACAAGAGAACAGGATTCAGTGTTCATATCGAAACTCCTAGGTATAAGCCTTGTGTAATTACTCTGATAAAGGCTTATTTTGGTTTCAGTTCAGCTTCAGAAAGTGATGCATATTTGATCAAGTTCCTCAAACACAATAAAGTACAAAGAATGCTTGAAAAGAGAATAAATTAACTTCATCTAAATCTTTTAAGATAATTACAGTATTCATTGAAAATACTTGATATAGTCTTATTTATCTAGCCTTATTTTCCTCTTTCTGTTAGTGTTTCCCCTAAATATCAGGAAAAAGGAAAATAATATATTGTTGAAGCGATCATTCAAAGCTGATAAAAAAAAGATAAAGCCAGAGCATCATTTCCATTAGAAATTCCATGAAATTATGATATCTAAGTTACAAAATTACTCTCTATGACCTCTGCAAAAGTTACATGAGACAGTAAGAAATCTGGGTTGTTTTTTTTCTCAGTTACCTACTCAGTCTAATAAGGCTGTTTTTACATTCTTCACAAAATACTGGCCATTAAACAACCTTTCCCGCTCATTGCCAGGTGAATACCTCCAAATTTTCATGAAATGCTACATCCATATGGACACCTCATATAAGAAATTTAGGAGGTGCAAATGCAGAATTCCATACTGTCTTCCACAAACTGTCTACAGTCACGCATCAGAGAAAGTCTCCAGTATATTATGCAAGTAATATTAGGTAATGGAATAAATCGAATCTTAGGTAAGTCAAATCTGACTAGCACCATTACTAAAATCTGGTTTTTGTTGTTTTTCAGAAGTTCTACTGAAGAAGGAACCGACTTATTTATAGTAGCATAAGCAAACAAGGAAACACCCAATACGTATATTGTATAAAATACTGCTTGAGAGGTTTCATACGTACCAGTGTAAGAGTTTCTACTTTGAATTTTGTGTGCCAGAACTAAAGAGTCAAGGGAGATTAAAGTAGTTAACAGAACTGGATAATACTGCTCTTGAAATTACAGTATAGGTAGGCACCTAATATTAGGCAAATAACTGTATGTTACATTTAACAAGAGGTTTCTTCCTGAGAAAGTGTGAGAGTTATACCTATGATATTGAACGCTGTTGAAAACTGAAGCCAAAAAATAACTCAATCTTTCACAAAGGCAATACTTTCTAGAAGTTTCTTCTGCAATACTCCGTAAATATACAAATAACAGAAGATCATTTACTGCGTTTGAAGGGGGTTTGTACTTATGAAACTGAAAAAATCACATAAGTGGCAGATTTATGTTCTATTTTTCACCAACACTGCCACAGCTTTTCACATCCATACAGGCTGGTTTCACTTATGGTTACAATATCTTAAATTGTACACTTTGTCACCACAGCTATAGAAAAGCCAACTTCGGTGTCATAGCTTTACAACAGCTACTTCAAAGGTAAATTGTCAAAGAAGGAATTTTCCAACATGATCTCTTTCAGAACTATTGTATAAAACAGCCACACTCTGTAACATTTCAAAGCTCCAATAAATAAACCTGAAGAGTTTTCCCTTGAAATGTTACACTTATCAAAGAGTAGTTTGTCACTGGAGGTACAAAGGAAAGATGATTTCTTTAATTGTAGCTTTTGCCCATTAACCCTGAAATGCAAGTATTGCATGAAATATGGCTAATACATTTTAATCTGTGTTATAGTCTAGCTTGGAAGCTAAAATCTGAGCACAGGATAAAGATGCATCCAATTTTATCCATGGCAAAAACATTGACATCAACAGGCTTAAGAGATGCCAAGCAACAATCTTTTTTTAATTGCTCCCTGTGTTTAGAGTGATGCTACCCTATAATGTTATCCTCTCACTGAATTTCATAACAGGGAGGATATTATTTTTAAGTATTTTCTTTTTTATTTTATGTTAGATTTTTCACTTAATGCTCCTTAACATTGTGGTAAAGAAATTATCTATAGGTCACTACCTGCTCTTTTATCATTTGTGATATGAAATGATCTTCCCCTTCCACCCACAGTGAGGGGAAGATTTCTACTGATCACTTCACACACCCAAATGACTTTATCTGAACTTCCAACTAATTCTCCCATTTTTGCCACTACAGTTTTCTCTATTGGAGAGACAGGCATTCCCTTATTTACTGGGAAGTGCTGCATAGGGGTTATTGTTCATGGCCCCAGAACTTCAAATCAGGCTGTACGTATTCCAGATTTGCTATGCATATAAAGAACAAATAATTCAACTCACAGAAGAATGCAGATAAGAAGCAGGGTAGAAAGGAGTATTTTGATAGATTTCTCATACTTTGCATGTTAATGAGTCTCATTACAGTTGAAATGACTGGACTTTGTGAGCTTTATATTCAGATGAATCACACTGCTGTAATTCCCGTCAGAAACAGCAGGAGAGGGATTATTTAAAGCCAAATTATTCTTCATCAAATGGCCAAATCCAGACAAGAAAGACAATACTACTTATCTTGCTGCGCTAAAGCTCTACCATCATTGAGGATGCTATGAACACTCTTAAACTGAATGACAAGATAAATAAATTTTCTGCCAAAAAGGACTGCAGACGCTTTGACAGGCACTTCAGCCTGCTGTAATATACACATACACGCTGAAGAAAAGGTAGAGCCACAGATTCTTCTGAATGCTTTTCTCCATGATTTTCTATTTCTAGTATATGCATTCAGATCATCCTGCCCACATAATTTTTCTGCATGAAGAAGAAGATAAAATTTTGAGAATTTATCTCTCTTAACTGGTCTTAAAAGTGATAAACAGTGTCTAGCAGCCATCTAACAATGGAACACTCATTCCTACTTCCTGCATTATCTCTTTGGAACAGAAATACTTCAGAAGAATATGTATAGTTAAATGAGAAGTATCTGTTCATTTACCATGGATGATATGAAACTATCTCCCTCTTCCCCCTCTCCCCAGTAAAAGGGGGCAGGGAGGAGAAAAATACTTCTACTAAAATCACTTGGTTACAGACACAGTGGTATCTCACTTGGAATATTCAGCACATCAAAGACCAAGCCAAGAAGAGGCAACAGGTAGCACTCATCAACATGAAATCCAAGAGAGCTTCCTCAAATAAATTAAAACCTCTGACAAATTAGTTTCACCTGACACCAGAGAAGTGCCAAAATAAATACTTTTATGCTGCTCTGAAGAAGAAAGAGCACCACAGACAGGAGGATTATTAACAGCCCATTGGTATTCTGTCAACAATGATGGAAAAAAAAAAAAATCTCAGGTTCTCTTCACCCTAGGAACACAAATACTGACAGGGATGTAGATGTAAAATCGCAGAACTTCATTCTCTGCTTGCTGTCTTGAGAATTTCACATCCCAGCTCTAATCCAACAACAAGAGAGACTGAGCATGCTCTTCAGTTAAGTTGTTCTGACAGAGAACATCAAGACAGACACAGATTCCATTGCGCTAAGGCTTGGGTTAGAAGGCTGCCAACTCCTTTGCAGGACAGAAAAATAGGTTGCTCTTATCTGGCTACAAAAAATCATGAACTTCCACATATCGTAAACCTTATTAAAGAATAATGGCACCATCACAGACGCGTTCAACCCTAAGAAATAATTTTCAACGTACGCTTGCCTCATGGATTGTCCCTTGAGCCCCAAATCACATCCTCTATCACCTCAAAACCCTTACAAATATCTTCAGTTTTGCTGCGACAGGAGAAAGGTTGAACCCTAAAAGCCATGTCAAAATCTCACATTCCATGCCAAAGGAATTTTATAACCACTACAGCTAAGAAAGTGTTCGAATCTCTTAGCAGAGCTTTACAGAGGGTGTTACAAACGGCAAGCTGAGCTAGAAATGAGCATCAAACAGAATAAAGAAAAAGCACCTTATGTGACTGAATGGCTTTTCAAACCACATATTTAGCTTTCCCTCACCTGTGCCCACGCACTCACCATGTCTGCAAACATGTCCATAAGCAGGTATTTTTAACAGTTCTATATTCAAATAGTTGACTACATTCTTCCGAATACCAGATAACTTAAAACAGTTTCAGCCTCAAACCTGTGAAGAAAAGCCATGTCCCTTCCAAACTATAAAGCATGAAATACAGAGGCTGCAGCTAATCAAACAGGCAGGACTTCAATGCAGGAATTCCTCTCCCTTGCCCCAGGCATGACTAGTACTGAAGAAATGCAGAATGACTAGAGTAGTTTTTGACTATTCCTCAGAAGTGTTAGAACTGTAATTTGGATGCAAGATTACAAAGAATATAATTCGAATAAAATATCATGATGCCGAAGTTAATGCAAACTTTAAACTCACTATTAACAAGATTAAGATGGTCAGCATTAAATGCATTTCATGTTCCTTTGTACCATCCAGGTCTTGCCTGGATCTCCACAGAATTACTCAGGGATCTGGAAGTACAAACTGTGCTAAAGCTAGTTATTTTGCATTTTCTGTTCTCCTAGCCCATTTCTTCCTAATTTTAAAATAAGGGATGCCTCAGTTTGCTGTGGTTCCATGAAGAGGTTGATTATTTGGTTGCATGCCATGGAAAAGACAATTGCTGAGGGTTGGGACTGCAAATTCCAGAAAAACATGGTAGATGAAGCCTTGCATTTGCTACAGTATGTGGGATTGCTCATAGCATGATGGCACTAATGACAAAAAGAAACAGTAAGAATGGCAACTCTGAAAGAGTTGAGAAAAACAATCCTGCTTCTTACTTAGAAATCCGTTCCTTCCAAGAGGTTAGCAGGCTGGGGGGAGTTTTAGGGTATCATTGTTGCCTTTAAAAGCTGCAGGATGTATAAAGCACTCACTCTTACTGTTTAATTTGGAGGTAGGATGTGACACAAAGGAAGAGGGAAGAAGAGGAACAGAAGCTCTAAAGAGCATTCTTTATGATAACAAAGAAGAAAAAAATATATAGCCTATGTTCCAATTAAAGATAAACACAATTTTCCAAACCTTGGAAATAGAAGACGAATTAAGAAATCAACCCCTCCCAGAAGTATACCAGCAAGTTATTGTAAAGATGGAAATCATACTTTTTCCTGTAGGACTAGATGTTGTGGCAACAGCCATTGTTAGATATCTATTGCTCAAATATCTGCATGAGGTACTCACTGTTTCCAACAAACATGACTTTTTGCTCTCTTTAAATCACATGCAACTGTAAATTTACCAAAAAAATCACAAATGCACACACACATAATGGGACAAAATTGTAAAGCCAAAGTTCCTAACTGAAAAGTGTCTTCCAGTGAGGAGGATGAGTTCCACAGCTTGCTTTGTTCAGATTGCCCAGATTTCCCAAACTCAGAAAAATATAACCCTCTCATCTGAATAAGAAATTAGAAGTAAACAGGAGCATAAATGATCCAAGAACTCATTTCCTGTTACCTTTCAAATTACTGCAAAATCCAGACATTAAAAGCAAACAAGCACTCACTAAAAAAACAAACAAACAAAACACCCAACGAACTGACAAAATAACCAAAACCAATGTAACCAATTGAAAAAAAACACAGAAGAAAGATTTTTGGGCTTAATTGTGACAGTGTCCTTACCTCAATATGCATACAATTTTTTTAATAGCACATTGGACAATATCCTTGGGAGAAAGACCTAGATCTCCAACAGCCACTTGTATCAGCTGCTGTATCATGTCCAGGGGCTGGCCATCCATACACATAGCCACTGCTTGGTCATGGATTTTTTCTTTCTCAGACCTTGACAAATCATACAAATAGCCATACTTCTGTAGCGTATCCTGTGAACAGATTTTTGAATACAAATCAGTGTACTCTTTGTTTACCAGGCTATATCTTTCTTTCTACTAAGATTTAACATACACTATGAAAAAGAAGATTGTTGGAAATGAATTTTCAAAAGCCAGGTGGGCAAAAACACAGCTACAAAACATTAATAAAATAGGACAAGAGATTGATGTCCATCACTGCAAGTTATGGTAACACTCAAAAAAAGCATCTGATCAGTAAACATTACCTGTTCGCTGTTTTTCAAGTAAGTGATAAAACTATGAGTGAGTGTTTCCAGATGAGCAAGAGATTGCTGCAAGTGATTCAGAGTTCCTTCATAAGCAACAGATGACCTTTCAGCACCTCCCATGTCATTCTCAGAGGGTTTTTTTCTTGATTTCTCAGAAAGATGTTTAATTGCCTTAATAGCCTTCTTGGTCATCTCTATCCTGACTTCAATTGGCAGCTGAAAAAGATAACTTGATATTTAATCATTTATCATCTGTACCCTACAATTTGTATTACAGTAGTACCTATAGGTCAGGTGGCTCCCCTGTTTTACAGCACAGCATAAAACTCAAAAACAAAAAACCCCAAACCAAAATAAAACAAAAAAAGGTAGGTCTACAACTTTTAAATAACCTATAGTTAGATGAAATAGCAGATTACCAGTTTGAAAGATCCTATAACTAGATGTATCAAACCATTAAGTTGAAACATGAAGGTCCATTTTTTTTCCCCCATTATACTTCTCATAGAGTTTGAATTTTCAAATGGAGCAGCAAACTGTTATGCTTTAGAGTCATCAAAGATACAGCTATAAGCCCAAAACAAATCTGAAATATGACTTCAAAAATTCATATGCAATTGTTAATTTATAACTTCAAGTACAGTTTTAAGGATGCCTGCAATACACTTTCTAATTTGCTGAGGTCTCTTCTGCCTGAATGCACAGCATTCTCATCAAGTGTTTCAGTTACTGTAATACTGGACAAAGGCATAGAAGCAATTTTAATTTTCAAGTTGAAATACATAAGAAATAGAAAGCAAACCTTGAATCTGTATAGGAAATAGGCTGAATTACCACAGAAAGAAGAAAAATAAACTCTTGTAGCAGTGTTCATAAAGTCAAATTGATGTTTACATCACGAATTAAAAGATCTGCTTGTAAAGCCACAGAAAGCCTAATCCTTATCCTTGATAAGGATTAGTTAGTGGAAATCTTTACAACCAATACAATTCTCTCTCCCTTTCTCCCCCCCCCCCCCCCCCCAAAAAAAACAACAAAAAAAAAAACCCACAGTGAAATAGTGAAATATGTAGGGCTTATTCCTGGCTTTCATGCTGTTGCTTTGAACCACAGGAACTGTCTACTGGACATTTTTAGCAATAGAAGCAAAATGGGTAACTTTACTGTAAGAGCTAAGAAAACTTGTCAGTATTAACAGGGTAAATGGAAAGGGTAGTTTACCATTCAATTTCAAATGCAACTCCTTTCCAATCCCACAAAAAGTAATTAAGTATGATTCCGTTACTTTGAACAACGTCTCACTATCAGATTTTACTATAAGCAAGGAAAAAGTGATACTCTTCACATTAAAATTTAATGACGACTGATGGATTTATATATCCATTTTGTCAACACCATAAATATGAAAACAGCTACATATTTCATTTTTCCCTGGTACTGTACCTGCCAGTGTTCAAAATGCAATTAAGAGAGATGCAAAAGGCAAACTATTAAAGTATAACATCCAACTTATACCCTACAGAACAATATGAATGCACCAGTTTAGAAGCCATGATGCCATAAGCACAGACAGGATAAAGCATGAAAAAGAAAAAACAAAAAAAACCCCAGGTTGTTCCCAAGACTGTTCTAAATTTTGCTTTCATATTTGCATTGAGCCAAAATGCAGCACTACCAACATATTATTTCCCTGATTCTTTTATTCCAAAACATGAATGGCTATCCTCCATACTTGTTGTCAGCTTCATAAATGAGATTTGGTATCATACCCAGCAATAAAACAGAAGTAGCTTAGGGGCTGGTTCAATCTTTGTTTGCATGCAAATTGAAGTTTTCTTTTCAAAAAGCTTTTACAGTTTTAAAAGATTTTTAATTCTATAGGTTATAACATGTAATGAAAATACTAAAAATCTGTTTTCTTTCATGTTAAAATCAAGGAACATCACATACTTGTCAAGATAAACAGCTTTCTCTCCTCAGGGTAAAAACTCATCTCAGAAATCCATTTCTTTCAGAATACGGATGTATTTCTTAATAAAGTATTGTACAAGTAACACCTATTTGCACATGATGTTGACCCTGCCATTCATATTGCCAGTGGTTAGCAAGCACTTATGGAAACAGCTTCCCTCCTTTTAATGCCACAGCAACATTGAAACAGAGACCAGCTAAGGTTGCAAGTGAAATCTGGATGGCAACGGTCAAATCCCCCTGCTCAAACAGGGCCACCCAGACCCAGTCGCCTAGGACAATGTCCAGGTGCCTTTTAATAATTCCAGCGTGGGAGACTCCATAGCCTCTCTTTGCAGCCTGTGCCAGTGATTGGTCACCCTCATAATAAAAAAAGTTTCTTGATGTTCACACAGAACAGTTCAATGCATTTGCATCTCTGCCACTAAGTCCCAGTTTTACATAGTCCACCAACCAAATGATATTTAGCCACAAGCCAACCAGACAGATATCATAGAATGGAAAGCAAATTACATTAGTTATCTCAGAAGTAGTTTAAATCGTTACAGAATAACAAAAGCTGGTTCCAAATTGCTATGGGGGGAGAAGGAGAAAAAGAAGAGCAAAGAAAACTTGTGGACAAAGATACAGATAGCTTAAGGAGAGAGGATAAAAAAACAAAAAAACAAATAAAAAAAATCAAAAGTAAGTGATGCAAAGGCAATAATTTGTCACCTCCCACAAGCAGACCAAAATCCAGCTAATTTCCAAGACAACACCATTCAACCCCCTGTTTATCATTGCTGGGCACGACATTGCATGGCACAGAAAGGACCTTTGGCAGCTGTCCTGGCAGCGTCCTCTCCCTGCTCTCCTACTCAGGGTTGAGGTGTTGAGAAAAAGAGAAAGGCTTAGTACTTTGCAAGCAGCTCTCAGCAACAGCAAAAACTCTGGTGTATTATCAACACTGGTTATGCCACAAATCCAAAGCACAGCACCGTAGAGGCTGCTGTGAGGAAAGTTAACTCCATTCCTTCCACACCCAGTAGAGTGCATCTGGGGATTGCTGTAAAACTTCTGATGTATGTAAGGAACCAGTTAAAGATATTATTCATGAAGTTTCCTAGCCTTGAAGTAGATTTAATTAAAATAACTATATTAGCAGGAAGGCATAAGAAAGTATCTAAAAACATACTGACATCAGGAAAAAGAGGTACTGTCAATTCCCATGAAGAAAACAAGGTTAGACAAGACAAGACTAAACTGGAGCACAGTGATAAAAAGTGATAAAAAGAAGCCACGTAATTCAAAATGTAACATCTGAATGCATTCATGCTATGTAAGAACACTCTCAACACACTTCTTGTACACCTCCAGGCAATGTCATGCCCTGTCTTTTTCCTTAGCATTTTACACAGTGTTAGAAGTCAATCAGGCAGACAAAAGATATAGAACATTACTTGGAGCGTCTTTTTTTTAACTGAGCTTTTTATACAGTTATTCAAAATGACATTTAAAGACATTGCAATTAGAAGATAAAATGATGGATGTTAATATCCGGTTGTACCAGGTTCCCATTCCACACCCATCTGGTGTGTAGTCAAAATGTGGACAATGTATTCCTGCTTAAGTAAGAAGAAAATGGTCAAAAAAGCATTACTGACTCAACCTTTAAATTAGCAACATAGAGTTACAAGCAAAGTTCTTCAGCATCACATGTTGGAAAAGAATGTATAAAGGATGGAAAAGTAAACAAAAAATGTCATTGAGCCATAGTTTCAATTAATGCAGCCAAGCTGATGGAAGGCTGTGATGAAGAGTCTGTGTAAGGAAAATATCAACTCTGCTTTCTTTATTCAAGACCTAACTGATGACACCACTGCTTTTTAATCTACTTTTGCTGTAGTTTTTTAATTCCTAATCAACATATTGTGTACGTATCCATTTATAGTGCCTGTTTAATAATGGGGGGTTTGTGTTGGGCTTTTTTTTCATAGTAATGTTAAATTAACCAGCACCAGGGCAATGACCTGGGCAAAGCACCTATGGGCTCTGAAACATATGGTTCTCTGAAAACATAATCGACTATCTAGCAGAACAAACTAAATGATGGCAATAGAGGTATTAAAAAAAAACCTCAAACCAACAGAATACCTAAAATGCTTCACATAGATCACACAAACGGGAATAAATGGGAAATCATCAAGATAAACTTTATACGATCATTACTATAATTAACAATCTATGAAGTCAGCATTATTTAAAAGCAAACATAGCTGCTGGAAGAAAAGATGACAGACTCAAAGTGCATGCAAAAGTGCAAGCAGTAGTTCCACTGAATATTTTGAATACCTTCCTTTTAAGGAGAAATCTATTCCATAAAAGCAAATAGCCTACGCACACAACTACGGAGGTGGACTGAATTATTATTGGGTCAGAAAAATCTGAGTACTTATTCAGAATTAAAAGCGTTTCTGAGTATAAGTGCTACAAGCAGCAAGCTCCTGTGATAAAAGGATCAATGTTTCATTCCTTCAGCCTGAGAAGGCTAACGACGAAGAGCAAAGGACTCCACCTGTTTCATCTACCATAAACACAACAGGAGTATTACATTAATCTATACCTTCTTCAGCTGAAGACAGGTGCTGATATACGAGATCCAAAGAAGAGTTGTGATAGTAATGGAAGAGCTAGGGGGGGGAACCACAAAAAAACCAAAAAACCCACCCCCCTAAAAAAGTATTAACCTAAAACCCACCAAAGCACCATAAGAGTAGAAAACCTCCCAAGATCAGGATATTATGGAAAATTTCTTCACTGAAAGATTTATCAAGAATTGGAACAGGCTGCCCAGGGAAGTGGCTGAGTCACCATCCCTGGAGGTATTTAAAAGACGTGTAGATGTGGTGTTGAGTGACATGGTTTAGTGATGGGCTTGATTGTGTTAGGATTACAGTTGGACTCTATGATCTTTAAGATCTTTTTCAGCTTAAATGATTCTATGATTGCTTTGCTGGCCTGCCACCTTCCTCTCCTTACTACTGTTGATATATTGAAACACTGGGGAAATTCTGATGTCTGCTTCCTAAGTTCCTACGCAGTGACAACAGCAATGGCACACCTGAAATTCAACTTATGTAGCCCATGCTGTGATGCAACCTTCCTCCCATTACCCCTCATCACTCAAGACTTTTTGTGATCTTTTCTGATCAAGAGGGGCTTTTAGATGGAGATGTTATTCCACAAGGATAATGATGGAGTACATATCATCACCTCCCTGAACCCTCTCTGTCTGAAGTTTTAAGGGGGTGGAGGGAGTGCTATGTGTGCAGCAGTTGTGCAGTTTAGGAGAGGGGTTTGGCAAAGGGGGAACCAGTTTAGCTCTCAGCTCTCTTTTCTGCGAAAGCACAACATCAAGGATAAACTCCTACCTACATTCTCACTTCCAGCTGCCTCTCAAGATCTACTGAAAAGAACTCCTCAGATTTTCCACACATGAGCAAATTCAGTTGTCTCAGTGACAGCAAAGATTATTTCATGATAATGACCACTTTTTTTGCGGTCCTTTACATACACTAAATAGCAGCACTTCCATGATATATAGATATGTGCATCTGCTGGACAGAAAACTGATGTAATAAAGTATGTGGCCATAGAACTGGGCTGGGAAGGAAGTCCTGAATTAGAAATTAAGAGTGATCAAATGACCTGTGCAGCCTCAAAACAGGGTAAAATTTTAACTACAAGGTGCAAGCCAAAAAGAAGCTATTACATATTAAGCCTTTTTCAGATCAAAGTTAGGAGAAAGATCTCTGAGAAATAAGTTTCCAGCTTTTACAACAATAATTTTTCATTGTATACTTCTACTTGAAAACTGGAAGGGATCCTGAGGCAAAATGAGTTGCAAGCTGGTTAAACAGCTGTTTCATTCCTAAACCCAGTGCAGGGGACACACTAAGTCAGTTGATTTGATCAACTGTTTCAAATACTTCAAGTAGCTTTCATGGCCAAAAAGCTAACAGTTTTCTGCTACAAAGTTCTGCTTCGCCACCAACCACAATAATCCTGCCATCAGAATTTATTTCCTGCTGCTGCTACTCATCTTAAGAGAATAAAGAAACTGTATTAGAATCCTGAACAGAAATAAAGAAAGGAAAATAAACAGTGGCTATCCATCCTCTCACTGCATCACTGATCTGGAATAAATAGGGTATAACCCTGAAATGCCCAAGATATATTAACAGCAAGAGTATCAAGTAGGCATCACTAGCAGTGATCATACATGAAGACAGTGTATCCCTTCTCATTAGACAAGAGTCATCCCTTGGCAACCTCAGAACAGGGTTAGTCCTGGCAACCAAGATTTCAGGGTGAGCATCACTCCTGATAAGTATGAAACAGTACGATTAACGTGGTAAAAAGGATCAACACACCTAAACAAGACAGCGATTCTGCTGAATAGGCTTCAGAGACAGATGCTGGAAGTAGTGATAAAATCTGTTGGAACAGCATGACAGACATATCAAAGCATAAAGTTCGTGCTGACAAAGCTTTTCATTTTTCCTAGGATTTCAATGAACAGTATTTTTTTTCACCAAATTTTGGTATAGATAGAAGTTAGATGGATTCTAATGAATTTATACTAATATTGTGGGAACACTAAAACTATCCAGAGACGGAACAAACAAGACCTTATCGAATGCAGTGAAAAAATACCTCTGAAAAACGAGCACAATCCAGAACAGTGGAGATAAAACACAAATACCCAACAAAACACCTCCCCTTTATCATCTTTTCACTTCATCTTAAGATAGTGAAGACATCAAGATCTTTTCATAAGGAAATATCTGAGAAATCTTATCTCCTTTTTGTGTGTAGTAAAGATACATAAGAAAGCATGTGTAAAACTTTATATGTTAGAAATATCTTCATAAGTATGTTTCACTGGGCAAAAAGAAACTGCATATCAGGTAATATGTACTACGGACATGAAGCACATTCTTTCAGTAACAGGCTTTCAGCCAGATGGAGACTATGGCAGAGTTTATCATTTATATTATTGCAGTGCCTAGGAACCATACGCATTGGCCCAGAACACTTCTCTGGAGCATCCTATTCAGAATGCAAAAGCCTGGTACTAAACACAAGCCTGCGGCACAAAGAATTTTAGGATGAGCACAAGTAAAATAAATAAATACATGAGAAGAATATCTTATTCTCTGCTGAATCATAATACACAGACTTCAGGGTTCCATCAAAAACTCTCTTATCCACAGAGATAACTCCTCTAACTGAATAAAAATCTTCTTTTATACTGGTAGTCATAAAAAGACAGAGGATGTTAGGTTTATGAATTTATCTTTAAAATCTATAGAATAACAATAAAAAAGTAAAGATTTGCTGAGATTTTCTCCCTGACATGATATTCAACTGCACCTCACCTGAGGCCTGGAATTCTTCAGATATATCTGCTTACCTTTGTGACAGCTTTTGGAGAAAAGGTAATTTCATCAATAAAACTAACAACATCATCTGGCTCAAGTCTATCCAAGTACTTTGAACACATATCATATGCATGGAGCCACTCATCCATGGTTTCTGGTACTTTTTTAATGAGATGGTGATCACCATTCCAAAAAAGTTTTTGTAACCAGACAGTATAAACAGAGCTTGGTAACAGCATGCTGCCATCTTTTTTAGGAATTTTGGGAGCCAGTTTGGAAATAGATAAAATATTTTGACTTGTAAGGATGGGTTCCAGTGTTTCCAGAGGGTTTTCATTTTCATCTGTTAGCTTTTTGTAATTAAAACCTATGGAAGGAAGGAGAAAGAAGCAAACTACATTAGAAATTATTCATAGTTAAATCAACTCAAATTAAATTTTTCCATAGAACAATCAGTACTAAATCAGTATTCACAGAACTAAGGACTCTACACCATCTCCTTTCATAATCATACATACTGACACAACAGATTGAGGAGGAAGAAAGGTTTGTATACAGGTAACACTAAGATATTATGATGTTCTGATGTATGTGAAATTTCTCAATCCCTGGCACATATTTTAACAATATATATTGAAATAAAATAAAAAGCAGATTCTCAATGAAGTAAGATTATCTGTAATAGTATATATAATCATGATACTATTTTTTTACTATAAAGACTAGAAAATCTCATGCACTGCAAGCCGTAAGTCTTGATTAATTAAAAAAATGTACTCTGATCATGTTACAGTTGAAAATTACTACCTATCTCAGCAAAAATGCAAAGCACTAATCACATGTTAACTAAGCAAGGTCAACTAGAAACAGGGCATGTAGCTCCATTTACGTGACTATCTATATAATACAAGAGCCCTGTTACGATTTTGGTCCCTCTGGAAGAAATCTTTTTGCAATTCATTCTACCAGCAACAAAATATTTCTAGAAAAAACACAACTTTATTCTTTAAGCATTTAATTTCTAAGACAGCCAACTTTTGTTGCTATGTTTTGCTTCGTATACTCAGCGCCCATAACTTCTACAAACACACCAATTATGTTCCTTGCCTACTATCTATAAACTACGCAAACACGGAGAAAAAAAATTTTCTGTGAAAAAAAAATTTTTCACAGAAAGGGTCATTGGGCACTGGAACAGGCTGCCCAGGGAGGTGGTTGAGTCACCTTCCCTGGAGGTGTTTAAGGCACGGGTGGACGAGGTGCTGAGGGATATGGTTTAGTGTTTGGTAGGAACGGTTGGACTCGGTGATCCGGTGGGTCTCTTCCAACCTGGTTATTCTGTGATTCTGTGATTCTGTAATTTCAATTAAAATTGTAGTACAGGTATGACAGATTTAAATTTTCGTCTTACAAAGTAACTAATTTATGTCTGATATATTGTCCTAGGACTTTTTTTGAAGTAACATTTAAAAATAATTTTGAAGGCAAATAACTTCTTGACAGATTTTTCTTCAACAAGCACCACAAAACTTTAAGTCATTAAACACATGAATAATAACTGAGGGCCATTCCTCCTCCCCTCAAAAATACTGCCTTTTTTTTCTTCCTGTAATACATGACTTTATATGGACGATCTCTCCAAATTCTGTAGCAAAGTTAGTCTTTGATACACATGAGGTTCCAGTACTGAACAATTAATTCATCTTCACAACAGGTAATCCCATAAAGTGCATATTTTTTCATTCTGAAACTGGATCTGGAGTCATTCAGCTGCAATTCAAGAAACTGCTAATGCTTCACTAACAAGCATACTGAAGCCAGCATTTAGAATTTGAGTGCTTTCCAGCAGCTGACTTTTATATCTTTGTCTGATAATGTAGAACAAATAATGTTGTAGTGCTGCGAAAGCATAACATCAAGGATAAAACACAAAACAAAATTACGCTCTTTAAAACAAACAAACAAAATACTTAAAGTTACTGATACAGTATGTAATTCAGACTTTTGAAAAGTAAACAGTTAAATTATTTGAGAATATTCAAGTGAAACTTGGAATGCTAAAAATTATGCCCTGGTCTGCATTTTTTTCTTTAAAAATATACTTTGAGCCACTGGTAACAATTTCAACTTGCATTGCCAACAGAAATCTGGTTTTAAATATTTTCCTGCTTGCTGTGATAGAGTAAATTAAATTTCCAATAACACAAAGAGAAGGAACTTCCTCCTATAAAATACAATATTACTTGCATTCATCTGATAAGCTTATTGAAAAAAAAACATATTACCTGGAGATTACAACCTAGATAAGCATAATCATGTCAGCATTCACATAACAGAATAATACAAAGAAAAGAAACAAACTCTCCTACCTGGTGCAACTGCTTTGAATTTTTTCAGGAGTCGGATGTGAGTTTCAGGTTTAACAGCATGCTTCACCACTTCTGAGCAGCCACAACTTTCAAGGAGCGTAAAATAATAAAGCAACCGCTGGTGATCTCGACCTTCAATACTTGGGTAAACATATTTGACCATGTGTTCATACAATGTTTCAGGACTGGTTTTCAAAGTCTCAAAGAGGCCAAGACTTTGTGCTCGCTCTTCTATTTCCAGTGTTGATAACCTGCATTTAGAAAGAAGTTTGGCTTTAAAGGCCTGGATGTACCACAAAAGACTCTTCAGTTGCACATTTGGGAGACAGGACGAAAAAAAAACAAACAAAAAAAAAAATCAAACACCCCCCTTTCCTTTGTTTAACACTCAATTTTCTAAGATATTTGAAAAAGTAAATACTCTTTCACAGATACTTAGATTGTTTCTATTCTCCATAAACAAAAGCTAAGGAGTTCTTGTATTTCCTGATCTTGTTGGACATGCAGATGAAGGGTAATGAATGAAGTGGGATTCAAAACAGCATTTCACATCTCTAAATATAGTTATATGTAAAGGCAGACATATCCAGAGTATGTTTATAGAAAGGCTCCTAAAAAAAAAATAAAATAACGTCCAAACACAAAAATACCAGTGGTTGAATGATGGTAGAAAATCCTATTGCCTTAGAAGTTCTCCCAATCAATTACATTCTATTTTCTGTACTCAATGAGCACCTGTGCATGCTTTCAGAGATATTGTCACTGAAAATTGGCTCTTGCCCACTAGTTAATCTATTTGACACTATTGTTCATGCTTGGCATATTTCATTTGACAGTTTTATCAAGTCGCTTCTCAAATTGTCATCCATGAAAGCTTATGAAAATATCAGCAAGTCTTGAGTTGACCTCAGCCAGTCTCACTGCTTCAGGAAGTTTTTTTTCCTGGCCCTTTTGAAAAGAATACATTAGCTCTTTCACAGCATGAATTCAGACACCTCCAGCTAAATACATAGAAGACAGCTGAATGCAATCACTCCTTTTTACCTCAGCTGAGAGAAAATTGGGTCCATATCAAGGAAGTCTCATGTTAACTTTATGCAGTTCCCAAGCTCTTCCCTAAAATCTGAGGAAAGAAGTAACCCACAGATAACTACCAATTTGACTCTCCTCAGAGTCCAATCACATGCTACGTTAGGTGGCATATTTCATTTAGAAATCTGGTGTCTTCTAATCCCATTTTATTGTCTTCTAGCTTTAAAATTGATTAAATTAGAATTTCAACATCAATTTTTCCTAAATATAAATGCCATATATAAATGAGGTTTGTCTTTGATATCCAAGTAAAATATGTCCATTTCATTCCTAAAACCTACTTTCTTTCAGCAAATACCAGAAACACAACCTCCTGTCAGTTAAAAAATAATTTTCTGATTTCTGAGGGAGAATCCTTTATTTTTGAGTTATTTTTACATCTAGAACTTACCCCTGTTGAGTTGTAAACCTTCTTTGCATTATTCTAATTTTCTAAACTCTTATTATTTCTTAAATATTTTACCATAATAATGGAAATAAGTATGATATTGATGGAAAGAAAACACCATTCACCTTTAATATCCAAGAAAGCAGACACCAGGAACTAATGCATTTCAAGATCTGAATACAACTTACTGTCCACACTCAAAGTTCAACTAAAAGATAAATGGACACTATATTTTATCAACAGAATCTACAGAGGTCTGTGGTGTGGTTTTGGGGCAGGGCTAGTAGTGGACAGGAAGAGTTCATGATATTGTTCAGAAAGATTCTGGAATAAACAGATTCTGTGACAGGAAAACAAAATTTCCTGTCACCAAAATAACAGAATGCATTTTATAGATTGTTTGGTGATCAAATATGATCAAGTTCCTCAAAAGAAACAAGTTTCTATTGAATTAAAAGAAACGTAATTGTAAACAATTTTCATCAGACTTAATTTCACAGCATAACAGAAAAACGTGATGTTTATTTGCCACCAGGTAACCAAAGAAATAGTTAATACAAACTATGTAAATGCTTCTTTTGAGCTTCTCTCTGCATGATGGGGCTTATGGAAATACTGCATATTTAGTTAAAGAGATTAAGTCTGAGAATAAACTTCTTTCAGTTCAGAATGAATGCATAACCGGGCATGCATTATTAATGCCATAATCCCAAGACTGATATATACTATAATGGCCATATGCTGTCAATCAACTTTAAAATGAGATTATGATATAACAAAAACATGCTCAGCAGCATATTATGCTATTATACATCAATTCTGAAGACTTTTTTGAATTTCATTAGGGAAACAGTTGTTACTTTGTACTTCAACGATTTCAGAATTTTATGAATACTAACTCATGGACGACAAGAAGAAAGAAAACTACAGAAAACTGTTGCAGAATACCTTAGGCAATATTCTAGTCTCAGAGAAGTAAGCTGTCTCTTTTACATTTACCCCAGTGTTGCCATGTTTATACCCTGACTGTCTATTTTGTTTAATGCACTAAATAATTTAGCAGCATCAAAATTCAGAGGGTATGACTTATCTAGTTTCTGAAGGAAGCAAAGAAAATCTCAGAATGTTATTTCATCTTCTCAGATCTTGCACCAACATCTATCAGTCTTTGGTTTTTTTATGCCTCATGTTTTATAAAACATTTTAATGCTTTTTAATTAATAGTTAATGTAAAGAGAGGTACAAAAACTGCTGCAAGCTAAAGCTGCTTTCACAATTTAAAATTTGAAACAAACTAGACTAATTTGATCATGTCTGTCAGATCAGTAAATAAGAGCTGCTCTGTTACACAGCAGTCTCTACATCATTCTCACGCAAATGCACTATTCAGGCAAGTACTTTAGTCTTTCATTGAATGGGTTTATTCACCTTCCACTGGGCAAAAAAACTCATGTCTGACTGACAAGATGTCAAAGTTTAAAATAAATAGACAGACAGATCAACAGATAGACAAAACAGCCCTGGAACCAACTTCAGTATAAAAAAAGCAAAGCACCCCTCCCACCATGTCCCCACCAAGCCCAGGTCTAGTCTGCCATAACCTTGTAGACTAGAACTGTTCCAAGGAAACACTAGAGAAAAAAGGCTTCAGAAACTGAAAGGAATAGATGAACAATGTGAATGGGAAGCTCCATTTATTTCCGTTGCTATTATGTAGAAGAGATCAATAAATAGCAAAACAAATTTAAAATAAATTACATAAAACCAATCAAACTTCAGGACATATTCCAAGGGACTGCAGAAATAACTACAAAATAAATTGCAATCAGAGAAGAGCACTAAGTTTCAAAGTTATGGAAACCTATATACAAAGTAAGTCCTAGGATACTTATAAAAACAATAAGACACATATGGACTTTCATCCCTTTTATACCTACTTTTGCGGCTGATTACAGAAGCATCACATGGACAAGACAAACATTCCCAAACTATCACAATACAAGAAATATGATAACACCTAATCAAGCTCTACCCCCAATATACTTCTATTTTCTCATAGCTTAAGTACATATGTCTGTGCACAGAATCCTATGTGTATTTGCTGGGGAGATGACATACCCGCTGTCAGTGAATAAAAATTCCAGATGGGTCATATAAACTTCCCAAAGTGGAACATTGTATCGCTGAGCCAAAGAAACAGCAATCTTGTAGACATTTTCTTCAAGTGTTCTTATAGAGGAGAGACATGGAACAAAAAAAAGGAAAACACACACTAAGCCCCTAGAGAAATGATATCAAAATCAATATTTACACTGGAAAAGTAATGATCTCTTTTTAATTTTTCATTTCACAAACCAAGAAACTAGAATCATAGTTAAATAAAAATACTTGAACCGTGTCTTCTTGTATTTGCTTATATTCAGTGCTGCATTTGTGGGAGGAAAAAATAGAGAAAATAATCAAGCTACAGAGATATTAAAAGACAGGCACCTGCTCCACATATACTTCAGTTCTCAACAACCGTTTCTGCTTAACCTTTGTGCTAAAGCAAAAAATTCAGTTTTGATTTCATTTGAATTACAAAATGATAAAGGACGTAAGGTGTCACAGTTAGCATTTATTCTATTTAGTTGCAACACCTACAGCATTTCAGCACAACTGCTATGTAGGTCCTCAAAGCTCTTCCTGGAAGTTGATACCCAGAAACACTCTCAGTATTGGCAGACTAAAAGAAGGTGTGAAAATGTCCAGCCCCACCCTGTAAAGGCCCAAGAAATATTAAAAGATGGTTTTCTGTTATCGTATACCCCTTTAACAGAATAATAAATAGATAATCTGTTGAGCGATGAAAGCTTGAAGTTCATTTCATACTGATTTTTACTAATTCACTGAAGCTAATATGGCTCAGACACACATGAGGTTTGTTTTCATGCTAGTATAGGTGCAATACAAAACTGTTAAGCCAGACACAGGGTTTGGGGTTCTGTTTCTGGTTTGGTTTCGGGGTTTTTCTCCAAGAATAATTAAAAAAATTTTTAAAATTCATTTACAACTACAACCTAACAGACCTGTCATGACTGTTTAAAAGAAATGTATTTCATGCGAATGTTCTGACCATATAGTTTTAGATTCTTTAATTAAAAAGTCACAAGAAACTAAAGAAAAGTTTACAGAACAGGAAATGTCATAAAATGCAATTGCAACTGTCAGTAAATTAGTTTACAAAATTATATTAACATCACACTTCTACAGACTCATGTTAAAAAGACTTCACTCCATAAACTTTAGTGACCTTAGCACATTATGTTTAACATCTTCCCCTTGACGTAACACTGGTGGGGTGGACACTTTGAGAAGCAACAACAATCCTTAGTACGTTTTCTATATTATCATCATGATCTGTGTATGACAATAAAATGAAAGCAGAACAACACTCCCCACCCCCATTAGAGACAGTATCCTCCCAGAGGGTTTTTTTGTCATTTACAAATATATATCTATACTATATCTTGATCCATGCTAAACAAAGCTTACAGCTGAAGGCTATGATATTCTCTCCTCCCTTGCTGAACAGTTGATACACCCATACACCTTAATTCTGATTTTTAGATACTCAATTCAACATATCATTACAATTCACTGCAACAGTTGCTATAGATATTGCAGAACTAATAAGATCTAGAATACAGATTAGAAAAGCAAATTGCCAAGAAAGAACAAAATGCTGATAAATCTTCACAACCAGCTGTCAGAAAAGTCTTTGCATTATAACTATTGCCCTAATAGTAAAAAAAAATAAAAATAAAAAAAAAAAAAACAAAACGGTAATGAGTCTTGGTAATAAATCCTGAAAAACATCAGGCACCTTACACTGTATAACATGCATGCAAATTAAAGGAGGCAGAACACAGCATTAAGAGAAATGGGTTTTGATATAAATAAAAATATTTATTGAAATACACATAAGATGAACAAACAATGAAAAAATAATACCACCACCCCACTCCCCTATCCTGTCTCTCCTGTTCCAATGGTCTTCCCTGTGATTTTCCAGCACAGCACAGCTTCTTATACCCAACCTCTTGTACCTAAACTGATTTCTTCAAAGCACACACAATAACATTTTTTAACTCTGTCAGCAATGATCCATGTATCTAGAGGATGATGATCTAAACTTTTTCAACGACACTCAACAGGAGTCGGTTAATGTTTAAAGGCAGATGGTCTATGCTATTCTTCTGACATGAAGGAGAGTACTGTGACAACATTACATTTTAAATTGCAGATTAGTAGCCATAGTTTGTGCAGGTTGTTATTCAGTACATAAAAGCATATTTTTTTTTAAGCAGGGATATATAACAGCTGTTGCCAAACAACAACACATGTAAACATACATTCCTTTGCCTTTTCCAGAAATCATTTTATGTACTGTTCACAAGGGGATTACTTTTTAAAGTGAAGGTGAAGATTAATGAAAGAACTGCACAACAAGTATGCCACTGGCTAAGGGGAAGATAATGGGATATTTAGGAAAAGCTACACTGGATATGACGAAGTTAACAATGCTACTCTGCAAACTAGTCCTCAACGCTAATCTCAATACTTCCATTAATTAAAACCGTCCAATGCATTACTTTCCTTGTATCATTAATTCAGCTACAGAGTATCTTGACACAAGAAAAAGATGGTCTTCAGGAATGACCTAATAACCCTCTACTTAAAAGGTAGACCCTACAACAACTCCTGAAATGAACTGAGCAGTTCTGAAATGAATGATGGAGCTACTGGAGAGTGTCCAGTGAAAGGCCACAAAGATGATGAAGGGACTGGAGCACCTCTCCTATAAGGAAAGGCTGAGACAGCTGAGTCTATTCAGCCAAGAGAAAAGAAGGCTCAGGAGAGATCGTAGCAATGCATATAAATACCTGAAGGGAGGGTGCAGAGAGGACAAAGCCAGGCTTTATTCAGTGGTGCCCAGTGACAGGAGCTAAGGCAATGGGTACAAACTGAAACCTAGGGAGTTCCCTCTGAAAATCAGGAAACACTTTTTAACAGTGAGGGTGATCTAGCCTTTGCACAAGTCTTCCAGGAAGCTAAGGAGTCTGCATCCTTGGAAATATTCAAAAGCCATCCAGACATAGTTCTGGGCACCTGGCTCTACGTGGCCCTGCTTTAGCAGGCGAGTTGGACAAGATCTCCAGAGGTCCCTTTCAACCTCAACCATCCTGCAACTCTGTGATTCAGTGCAACACGAAGAGGACACGAAGCCTTTAGCTGCACAATAACTCGGTCAATCATTCATATCAGGAGTGGCTATCGGAGCTTGTGGGATCAATTCCTCCAGCACTTTATAAACCTTACTACAATCCTGTCTTAAGGGCGGCATGTAGTGGCAGCATAAGGCAATTCACTTTTAAAAAAAATATATAAATGAAGACCAGTAACAAGCTATTCATTGTCAAGATAACACTGACAAGACAAGAATAAGTACTTGTTACACAATGAAAAGCTGCAAAAACGGCCATTACCTTGTAAAAGACATTTTCATTTCCTTTTACACACCTTTTTTCATGCCCTGCTCTAACTGCTTGTCTGAGATTCTGAGGACTGCCAGAAAAATCCCCACTGAAGGCTCAGTTGCAGGCACAGTTTGGATGTACTTCTTGAGTGATGCTGTAGCAAGACTGGTGCAAAAACAACGTCAGAAACTGTTCTTGTGGACAGTTCTTAGCCTCCCTGTCTGTGTGCTAGCATTCATTTCTGAAGTTTTGAAAAATATGCCTGTGAAAGTATCAAAAAACAAGCCTGTGCTGAAGTATTCAGTGGGGATTTTTCTGACTATCTTCAAGCTCACAGAAACAAAGGTTTGGCAGCTCAGCAATTTCACATTTTTTCTATCTTGTTCTCTAAAACCTCTGTTGTATCATACATGTGCATGTGTTCTCTCACAAATGCTGCCTTCAACGTTTTATGTTGACATCAATCAGCTGCAAAGCATTAGAACCACCACTGGATTCAATCACAGTAAAAGGAAACACAATCCACTTCTCCAGTTGCCCATCCTCAAAAAATGTTTGTTTTTTTAAAAAACAAACAAACAAATTCTAAGTTTGAGAAGTGAAATGAAGATTTATGCCAAGAGCCTTTAGTTTCTTCTCATATTTGAAGCAGGAAAAACAAGATGGGAAGCCACGGCTGTTAAGTTCTGCAGCAGCAATGCATCACAATGAAAAGGCTGTGTCTACACTGACAATTGAGCAGAGCAGTATGGCAAAAGCATAAACAGTGGTTCAGCAGATGATGTCACTAGTAAGAGCAGAACTACATTCAAAGTGGTTTTATACAAGATCTGGTTTAGTCTTCTCAAAAGGATCTAGTTCATATGTACCAAAATCATTCTAAGAACCCAATACACACAAGCTAAGATATGAAATTCACATTATTTCCAATATGTAACGTAAGGCAAGGAAGAAACAAAAAAAAAAAACCAGCCATCCAAAAGCTGACCTCAAGTAAAGCAATAACTTAGAAACTTCATACATCATAGCTAGCTTGAAGCTACATGGGACTTCACCCAGTTACTCAGGAATTCCCACTCAGAATTGCTCTTGTTTCCCTAATTCCCTTTCAGATACGTTCTGAGTCTGCTTTGCCCAAATAAATTGTTAACTGCTTGAGAACTAAGCTAGATAGAGTCTGTGACGTGCCCAGGTCTTTAAATATTTCATTTATAATGCATAATAAGCTCTAATGACAATACACCAAATATAGAAGTTAAAATTGACAACTATTTGTTAAGTAGTTTTAGCAAATTATTCATTCCGGTATAAAGCTGTTTTGTCAACAAGATACCATCTCTTCCAGGTGTTGTTCCTGTAAACAGCACTTCAGAAAAGATGAAAAACCTAATGACAATTTAAAAATAAGAAAAAATACGCTACACAATTATACTGAATTTGCACATCATTTCCACTAGAAAATGCTGATTAACTCAACTGAGAAATTTAAAACAAGGAAGCGTCAAGCTGAATAAGCAATTAATTGGATCTTTGCAACTGCCTAATAAGAACTACAACTCTCATCTACATGTTATGAAGCTTTAGTTTTTACTAATCCTTTCACGTTGTGTTTTGATCACTACTTACTGCAAGGAATTTTCTCTTCATATTTACTTTATTTATGAAAGACAGTATCTAAAGGACTCTTGGATGAGAATGTAAGCAAGCATGGTGGATCCAAAATAAAGAGCAATAATGGCAGGATTTTTGTATCGCAGTTACTGTAGATAATCATAATGATGTAGCATTCACCTAGTGATGCACTGCTGATATGTGCACTCAGTGAACAATTCATACAAAACAGGGAACTCCAATAGAAACACTAAAAGATGTTTACAAGCTATTTTTATGAATGCAACATCAAAAACTGCGCAGGTCTAGATTTTACAGAGGCAAAGCAGCAACACAGCATTCAAAAGGTGAGGTTATACTATTCTTATTCAGCATTTTATATAGATGTTTATTTTACTAGTAAATTTCTATTGGAATTGTAGCTATGAGTGGCTGCATGGGTGGAACACCATGAACATCTAAACATGTTCTTCAAAAGCTTTCTGAACAGAGCAGTTTAGGTTAGGAACTACATTAAAAGCTTCTTATTGCACAGAACTCTCCCATTAACAACCTATCAGCTTTTCAGCTGTGATTGTCTTCAAAACATACAGAGTTAAAGTATATGCTGGACTTATTCACAGCTTAAAGCCCCTGTATGTGGACATTACTTAGAGGTACTTTTAAAATCAAAAGACCACAATATCCTATATAATTCCTTCTCTTCTGTTCTGGATAACAGAAAAAAACCAGACAAAAGGGTTCTAAATATCAAAACGTGCAGTGAAAGCTTCAGTATGTCCAAACAACTCCAGGGGAAAAATATTATAATATACAATACTTTGAATCAAATTATTACAAATACAATATAGGTTACTAATCTTTTTTTTTAAAAAAAAAACCAACCAACCAAACTATAACTGCTTAAAAGCTTTGACGCCTAGGCATACCCCTACAAATCGCTAAGGCAGGTTTACAAGAGTTGAAAGGAAGAGATTAGGCCTTGACCTATGCTCTGACTTCATTCATTCCTGATAACTTTAATATTAGCAGTTAATAAACAAAGAGTTACAGCTTTCATTTAATGTTATTGATCCATTTATTTGAGAAACTTTTCATTTAAGTGGAGTAGTTGAATAGAACAGGCTCCAACCGTGGCAGCATTAAAGTGTAAATACCTAAAGCAACATGTAATTTAACCCTTCTAAAGGTCAGTGGCACTAGTTTTTATTTGCTTTCCTGATTTAATGCTTAAAAGAATTCAATTTCTAAATAAAGATTATAAACATAATAGACATTACTTACTCCGCCAATCCTAGTATTGTTTCTCTTTTGTACTGTCCATCTGCTGTAAACCTCTGCACATCCACTCCTTTGCCAAGTCCTTGCAGAATCTGAGCTTGAGTGAAATCCAGTAGCCGTTCATTGTAGTAATGCAGCTGATTTATCAAAGTTGTGATTTCTTCAGGCCAGTCTACAGAGCTATACTGAGTAACATGCTTTGTGACCATCTGAATGAGATCTTTTGGATCAGCCTGAAAAATAATTGACAACAAACTAAAAAAGCCCTGTAAATTTCTTAAAAAAATGTATGGTTTTTTAATTGAACCCTGTGTTCAGAACTGCAATTTTTTTCCCATTTCTAAGCAATTTTATGTACTACAGAACTCAAAATTTTCAGTGATCTCCAATTCCATATTCACTGTAATCTCAAAAATATTGAGTTTACAGGACACTTAGACTTCATTTTTATTACAGAATCATTATGCTAAATTAGAAGCTAAATTAGGAACATGAACTGCCGTGTACAGCAGGGTAAAACATGCTCCAAATGTTTAAACCTAGAGGGGCACTTGATTTTTTCTATGACTGGACAGTATTGCTGATTTTTTTTTCTTTTTTTCCTTTCAAGTCTCACCTGACAGGCTGATTGCCAAGTCTTATTAAGTGCTACGGGGCATCCTTTTACCTCTCCACATGATATTTTTCTGAAGCACTCTAAACATTACAAATTCATTGATTTTATAAACAACATCAGTAGTTCTTTAAGGGTTGCTTAGGAGATTGATAACAGAATAATAAAACCTCAGAAAAGAGTTAGGCAAGCAGAGCAGTGTCTCTACAATACAATTATACCCGCTGGAAACCAATCCACTGCTTATTATGTACCCTGGTATCTCATTTTAGGTGATACACTACAAAATAGAGCATGGAGACAGGCAAAGTCAGAGCAAGATGAAACCTGTTTAACATAATTGCCTAAACTCTCTGTATAGTCCACTGAGAAAGGTAGTTCCCTCTGACAGCCTATGAGTTAGGAAAAAAAGCACAAATCACACAATTAGCACAAAGCTAATTTAATTTCACTTTATTAGATGTTTAGGTGTGATTTACTCAGCATAGATCAGCACAAGTTACTGTTCATACTGCACCACCAGTGACTGCCAGTAAGCCTCAGCTGGGGATCAGAGTGGTCCACCTGACTAGATGTTTTAAAGCAAGATTTCTCTCTGGCCATCCACAGGGAGTTACACTTGTGAAACCCTTCAGAATTTTTATGTCACTGCAATATGTTAAAAGCAACATTGGTTTTAAAAGAGATAAGAGGTTTTGACCTTCGAATTTCTTCATCTTGATCCCTAAAATAATCTTCAATTTGATTTCCCACCCTCATCCCAGAAAATTGCTATTTCTTTATTCTTTCAATCTCTTTAAAAGCCTTAATTCAACCATAAACATAAGGAAAATAAAATTAATCTGAGTCATTTTTTTCCTCCTGTTCCTCTTCTGCTCAGGAAGCAGCAACAATTTTACAGCTACAGTTTGAGAGACAAATAATAAAAAGCTCTACTGTAAACATGTCATTAAGATAATATTAGATCATTTAAAGACTATTTAGCTTGTTTACTTCTTTGAAGACCAAGAATCTTTCCCATTGTTCTTAAAAGGAACATTATTCTTCTGGTATTGTTTTTAACATAAGTGATCTTCAGACTGTAATACAGAAATGAGTAGGAAGACTGATGAGAAAAGCTGCTTAGATTATTGAGGCTAATCTGCTGATAATCACCCAAACTTCATAACTGATGTTGAGGATCAGATGATGTTTCTGGATTAAAGCTTCAAAGCATTTCCATCATTTTTTGAACTGTAATCTTTCCATAATGGTCAAAAGCTGCAACTTCAGTGAAGCACAGGAATCCAAATACGAAGGCAGAGGACACATCAAATTGTGGCTAGATCCTTGTAACACCACATTTGTCCTAAACCGTTTTAGGAAGATCATGCTACAGATACATACACGAAGCAAAACCCTTATGCTTAACAAAACTAGGAAATGATAGGACATGAGCAAAGCATGAGACAGCAGAGAGCAGGGTGTAAAACTCCTGCTGCAGACATAGTTGCACTTCGATTCTCTTTTATTGATTAGGATATTAATAACTCAGCTTTAGTTAGAAAAATCTTATCATTTCACCTGACAGCTTCTTTTAGTGGAACTAACACATGATATATAAAAGGTTAAAATGTCAACTGAAAGAATACCTCTGAAAACAGAAAATTACTACATGGTTTTCAGTGAAGTGCAAATCGAATTCATAGTACATTATTAATTTCCAATTTGTAGTCAGTGTAACTCTCAGTAAATAATGTCACAATCTAAGTAATAGCCCTAACCTTCTGTCTATCTCCTTTTCTTTTTGAATAAAGTATGTTACTCTATCTTCTTTTAGAATATGTCCTTTATCTTGATCTATATGGCAGCAGCCGTAGTCATGCACAGGCTCCAAGACAAACATACACTCCTATTCACTACAATAGGATACAGTTTTAGTTTAAGGACTACACTGTATCCTTTTAATCTGTGCAGTTACTGGACTGGATACACGCAAATATTTCAATATCTTACGAATATAAAGCTTCAAAACTAAATATCTGATGATGAGTTACAAAACACAATTTCTTCTTCTTTGACAGTTATTAAAATGCCAGAAATAAAATATTTTTTCATTGTAATCCAGGAACACTGCTAGCACTTCTGACTGCAAGCATGAACTCCTCAGCGACCACCTTCACTTACTGCAATATACAATTTCATTAATAGCTTCTTAGGTTACATTTACAGAGGCCAATCTAGCATTTACCCTCAACTCTCCAGGATTAAATAAAAGTAATTAAAAAATAAGTTAAAGAAAAACATAACCAAAAAAAAAAAATCTACCCACCACCAAACAGTCAAACAAACACAACCCAAAAAGATGAAAAGAGCAAACTCTCTCACTAGACAGAGATTCAGCATTGCCTGAAACATTACCTGTATTGCCAAATCAGATGAATAAAATTTTGCTAACATATTTTGTGTTCTAAGATGATCAGAAGATTTCAAATCATCTGCTTGTGAAATTAATGATGCTGACTGACTGGAGAAAATAGTTACAGAAGCACAAAAAGAGGAAAGTAAAAGAGAAGATAAAGCAAAATGACTACGGGAAGACTGCTTCAAGAAGTTGTTGGTCTCCTTTATACTATTGCCCAGAGAGGAATAAAACCCTTTGAAAGAAGGAAAGCATCAGCACCTATAGTAACTGCCTTGCTTGCATGAAAAGCCACAAGCATGTCTCCAGAGAAACACAGGCAAGCTAGATTTTAAATGTCTACTAAAATGAAAGGCTGGTTTGAAGATCTTTTCTAAAAGAGTATTTCTGAAGGGCTGGCTCAAGAACAACACTTGCTTTTCTTTCAGAAGTAGAATTTAACAGAATAGCTTGTATAATACTTAAAAAAGAGATGGATACAGTGTTGTTTTGTTGTTTTTTTTTTTTTCATTTCTCAAGCACATTTTATCGTGAAGAAATAAGAAGGGGGGGCGGGAGATGAGACACAATACAGATAACTACTTAACAATAGCTCTTTTCTGAGTCACCTCAATATTATTTCAACCCAACTAAGAAAGCCAATGCTTTGTAGTGTTGTGTGCTTTACAAAGAAATACAAGGATCTGTGAAACACTGGCTTATCTATATTAAACACTTCTCAACCAAAAGAACATAGCTGTAACAATCTGATGTGATGTTACTAATTGCTGGATTACTATTTCAGGGATCACACTGGAAGACATTCAAAAACATCCAAAATGACTGCTAGTTCAGAAGTTACTTGAGCTTTAAGCTTTTGAGTGTATTAGCGTCTAGAAAGCTCTTAAGTTGTGTTAACTTAGACACTCCTTCATTTTTTTAAAAGTGTGTTTATTTGTTGAGCTATCACTGAGGAAATAGCAAATCAATGAGGAAAACTAAAAATGTGATAGGTCACTAAATAGTCATAAAACATGAAATTAAAAGGGCTAAAAAAGTACCTGGAAAGTGCCTTGGGATGAACAGCAGAGCTGATAGCAAAACATTCTGAAAAGTTGCTCAATTTAAGGAAGCCAGACAGAGAAGTCATAAGATCAGTTGATGAAAAAGCGTGAAAGAGGCACTCATGGGTAAGTCCATAGCAAGGAAAATAAATGAAATTTTTGTATAAGCCCTCACTGAAGACGATACGGTGGAGAGAGCTCAGAAAAACTAGCTGAGTTAGAAAATAACTTCTTACCTAAAGTTGTGGCATAAGGACCATGGCTGGGAGTTCTGCTTCTCTGGTTTAATGTAACTCCATTTACAGTTAAGGTCAACTTTATACAAGTGGGCAATAGAACTGCCTTGGGAGCCAGGTCAAACCTGCAGAATGAACTCCCATAAAGATCAATACAGATTTCTACATTTTCAGTCTCAAGTTCAAAGCATTCTTCTTGCAACTTTGCTTTCATTAATGCAAAAAGAGATAAACACGTATCAGCATAGAAAAATTTAAAACTGTTCCACATGCTGGTCTTCCCCTATGGGAAAGAAGGTGAGAAAAAAATAAGACACACGACATTTGTCAGAACCACTTAATGTACTCAACGCCTACAGATGCCACTGTGGTGAGGGCAGTATAGAGAGCATAAATACGGTTCTGTGAAGAAAGATGTGAATAGACAGAAACAGTGGTCTAACAATGACAGGAATAAAGAGAAACAGCACAGGAACTAAAATACAGCAGTTGTGATATACAGAGAGAAAATAAAAAACAAAACCAGAAAAAACCCACCCCTACTTTGTAGATAGTGAATTTATGTGAGGTGAAAGCAGACCTACTCTGCCTCTTACAGAGAGATTAATAAAGGCTTCCCTTAGCAGCAACAGAAAAGGGAAGTAGGTTAAGTGCACAGAGCACAAGTTCACTGTATAAATGCACCCTTTCACACAGTGACTCAAAAGCCAGTTACATCAGGCTACTTAACTCATGGAACTGAACTCCCAGCTCCTTCACCAACTCTAGGCTGCATCAAAAGCATCACTAAGGAGAAATTCTGAGGTTACCGTTTCAACACATTGCCAGCTGCGATACACAAAAGGACAGGGATAAAATTTATTTATCCCTGAATAAAAATAAAAGGTAAGGGAATAAGATAAGAATCTACATACTCTCTGCTAACAGTAACTTCCTTCATCTGGTATTAACTGCAAAATTCCTGTTCCCCTGTGCAACCTAGCAGGTTTTGTTAGAACTGTTGCTTGATGCTCCAAGAAAAAGATTGTCCCCCAACTTGGGTCAGTAAAATAATTCTCACCAAAACTGCAGAAACACCTTAGTGTTAGATTACTAACATGAAGACAGGAACATAACATATTAATTAACCTTAGAGTAATTAAGCCTTTTCACTCATTTCTAGACTAAACAATCCCCCAGATATATTTATTCCGGTCACTTATCAGATCACTAGGATAGGAAAATCAGAAGATAAGATGTTAACAGCAAAAAATACCTAGCAAACTTCTTGCTCAGCTGTACAGCTTTTCTTATAATTCACCAAAACTGGGAAACAGTTCGCAGTGAATTAGGGTGGCAATGGAGAGAGAGTTTTGATGCTGTGCAAGCAAGGTTCAGCAGCAGCCAAAACCCTAGTGCGTTACCAACACTTCCAGCCACCAATGCAAAGCACAGCACCAGAGGGGCTGTAATGAAGAAAGCCAGCTCCACCCCTGTCAGGCCCAGTACAGACCTTAAATTTACAGTTTCTCAAAGGTTAATGAGTGTCCTCACACCAATGCTTTCTATAGCCAGTCCATTTCTGGAAATTCTGTTCTCTCCTTCTGTCTGGCATTATTCTAACAGATCTTTACCTGTAGTTTCATTGGGTTGTCAACTTCCTTTAACATCATCTTCAGGATAAGAAACTAATATAACTCACATGCCCTAAACTGTAACTCTTATGTTTATATTATTATAACAACTAAAATCCAAAATTGTCTTGAGTATAAAGCTAAAGCAGTATTTTACACTCAAATCTCTTATTTCTCCTTAAAGCAAAGTAATAACTTCAACTGAAATAGAAATAATCAAGCTGATTTTCTTTTGGATATCATTAGTCAAAAAAGTTTAATGAGAATTGCTGGCAATTTATGACGTGATGTGCAGATACTAGCTGATAGTATGTAACACAGCAGCAAAAAAAAACCCCAAACCTTAAAAAAGACGCAATTGTTCCTTCAAAATGTCTTCTCAACTAACCAGCAAATCCTAAAAGTCTGTCTTACCCAGCAGAAGATGAACTCTCCTCCCTTGCTCCTCATCATCCTTACAACACATCTGTAATTTTCATTCTGAGAACATTTTGCTCATTATGCCAGAGGTACTCATATACTGTTTTGAAAGATTTATACAATGTTACATTAAAATAAACATAGGAAGCTTTTCCATGCTTCTATACAGCTTCTTATAAACTCAGCTAGAGTTTTCAGATAGGATGCTTGATTCAAAGAACTATGAAAATCGCACATACTGTGGCTCAAATACTGATAAACTGAAGTAGATGAGAAACCACCTTCTAAACATGTGGCTAAAGCGTCAGACATTTTACTATGTAAAGTAAAGGTTTAGAACAGGACAGAAAAAAAGACTGGTTATTCACCTTCATCCACAAAACCATATTCATCTTCTAAGAATAGAGCAAAGTTTTGAATTATTTTGCTTAGGGATGCATTTCTGTTTCGTGGAACAATCAGAAGATAAAGGTGATGCAAGGAACTAGTAGCATGAGCTGGAAGACAATCTACTGTGGAGTGATATCGGCACCGAGTTTATCATCTTCACAGGTGGTTGTACCATAAATGTTGAACATCAATTCCTGCCCCAAGCCCCCACAACTCTTAGGAAATATAAAAATATAACCCGTGGCTAGATCTATTCCCATATATAGAACTGGTATGGCACTGAGGAAAGCAACTTGCAAGCAGACATTCTTTACTACCAGCATCAAAGACAGATTTAAACAAATGGCTGGTTTACAGTAGAAACTGGAGACTTAACTGGGGCAGGGAGAGGTTGGTCAACACTCCCCACCCACTCCCTACCCTGCCACTCCAGAAAAAAGTACTTACTTTGCTCAAAAGTATCTATTCTATTTCTCCTTGTCTACTTCCATGACATTCCCTCACTGGATACTCTTGGAATTAGTAAAAAGAAATGCATTCGCCTGTGTTGTTTCCTTACTGGGTGTTCAGCCTCACTTTTTTTTTTTTAATTTTTCCTTGGTGTGTTGCTCACTCAGGATCTCTCCTCATACAGTTGTTTTCAGAAACTATTATTTAAGAGTACCACTTAAACATATTACATACTCCTCTTAGCAAAAAATTTACAAGCCATAGCTTATCACAGTCACACATAGCATTTTACCAAGATGCAGCAAAAGATTTTGCCAAAGATCATATCAGTAAGAGATAAACTACATGGTACTATTGATAAAACTTTATTTCTTAAATAGTAATTGGAATAGAAATAGTTCAATTTAACATCTCTGTCCCCATGACCTACTCCTTAAAAGAGCTTCACAGCTCTTTTTACAAAACAAGACTTTTTAGAAAAGCTAAATTAAAAAAAAAAAACTTTTTTTTGTTTTAGCAAAGGTGTCTTGCAGCAGGTGGACCTAGGCTCAAATAAAGCTGTTTTAGAAATTTGAATGAATACCTCACAACCAACATGTTTTACAGGTCTCACAAGTTTCAGCTGTGGGCCAAGTTTTCCTTTAGCTTCTAATCAGAAGATACCACAATGGAGATCTCGGCAGGAACATGAAAGGCTGCCTCATTGCAGAACTAGGAGAATATCAAAACGGGTTCTCCTCTGTACATCAGGAGACATTATGAATATGGAAACAAAATCTCTTCTCATGCCACACTACTGATAAGTGGTCTCTGTATTCAGATAGCTTGTAACCAGAAGAGTTGTTCCAACTGTAATACAGAGCTAGGCTGAAAACTAATGTCTAGAGAGCTTCTGTTCTGGAGGAAAGAAATGGTGTGAATTCAGAAAAGCTCTCTTGAAGTGGCAAAGAAGAGTTTGTACTCAGGTATCTTAGTAGGAATAGAAATTGATCCCTTACTAAACTTTTATATTATTTAGTTCAGAGTTTACCATGTAACTGTTTCAATCGAAGTCAATCAATAAGAAGCAAAGCTGTGCCATTTCAAAGAAAGATGCTTGTCAAAGGAAATCAATAAATTCATCAATGGATGAAGATGAAATTTCAAAACACCATATGTAAAATGAAATACAGAACAACACACATCGAGGAAGGCTAAGAAAACTTTTTGAATAGCACCATTCTTGTTGAAATGGACACTTGACTCTTCCAGGAAAGTACTACACACTATCAGTACTGCAAGATGACAGCTCATTATTGCTCAGTGCTTTTAAACTACTTTGAAGACCAATAGTGCTATTACCTATAAATGACACTTATTATTGTGCTTCAAAAACTCTTCAACAAATTGTGAAGTACTTGTGTGTTTACAGCACTGTAGAAGAATAATTACGTGTAACTTCACAGGCTGCTCACAGTGTAAGTGAGATCAGCTCCTTAACAGGCTTAACTCATGTAGTGGCTTTTTAGAATAGCTTTAATGCTGCACATTAATGAATACAGTTTTAAAAAAAAAAAGACTACTAACCCTGTAGAGAGGGTGGCATTTGTCCTTGAAACACGGTGCCAAACGAGCATAGATCTGCAGGCTATAGTAATAACTTGCCAGCTGGAGAGATAACGCAGAATGTAATTGCTTTTCAAAGCATTTGTTGGCGTCTACCACCTAGGAGAGAGCATTCATTTAGATGAAAGAATTAGTAAGCATACTATATTAAATGCACAAACTTTCTCAAAAGCTACTTGCTGTGATTTAGAAATAGCTCTGACTATGTTTTTCTGGCAAAGAAGTAAATTAGTAACCTACACACACACATACACACAGATAATTCTACATTATGATGTTTTCACCCCCTTGCACAACCACCTAACGAAAATTATTTTCCAACTACAGTTTTGCTGCTCCTATAATACAAAGATATAATCCATATTTCTGAGCTACATTAGAGCTGTCAGTCAGGTGGCCCAACTATTTTAAGAAAATGTGTCTTTTTGCCACTGCCAGGCTCACAAGCAAGTCCAACAGCACCTGTATGCTTTACATACACCAGCCCAATCTATAAAAGGATATATTTAAATGAATTCAAAGACAGATTTTGAAACCCTAAGGCAATTACACTTTCATATGGAATTTTGAAATGCTATGAACAGTCTTTCCTGGCAAAAACAAAACAAAATCACCACCAACATACCTGCGGCAGTGCAAGTAGATAGGCAAGAGACAAGGCCGTATCATTTGGTAAAGCATCACTTGCCAGTTGTAGCAGAACTGCAGCACATAGGGAGAGGAAATAAAGCTTTGATTACTGACCCACCTAGCCCTGACAGCTAGCAAACAAGATGTTTTCAGTGAAACTATTTTATTAGATATTAGCTTGAAGCATTCTATACATACTTAAACACTTATGAGTGTAACCCAAAAACAGATAATGTGTAATTAAACCGCAGCACAGCTTTACCTTGACTTCCAGGCAAAGCGTTTCATGCATTAACCAAACAAGAATAAGACTATGCAGTAACAGATGCTAAAAGTCACTAAAATATCACCTGTAATGATCTACACCAAGTAACTAATTTGCTTGCAAAACCAAGGGAGTGTTGTGTCTGAAGATACCAACCAGAGGAGAGGTAAAAAAATGTCTTCTCATCAAGCCTGAGCTCTAATTCACTTATTAAAGACGAGAAAACATATTAAAAAATGTCTTAATTTTTTTTAAAAAAAAAGCTGCAAGTGTCAAATGATTTTTAACCAAGATCAGTGAAACACCAAAACCAAATTCTGTCACATACTGTGCAGAGCACAACAACGTAATAGTAATTAATGCATTAAAGGATAATTATTCTGACTGCAAAAAGATATACTTATGGCAAAACTGACATGAAAATTACCTGGCTTTCCTACACTATAGATACTGAATTGTTTTTTTGATTTAAAAAGCCCACTATATTTTACATTACTTAAACAGGAGACAAAATGTGAGCAACCAAGTTGTGTTAATTAGGAAGAGGAACTTTCCTTCATGCAGTTATATCCTTCTGTATTTAAGTAAGGCACCACTGAGGTTGCTATGAAAGTTCCAGCAATTACAGAATAATGATCCATGTGCTACACTCAATACTAAGTTTTAGGCATAGAGAATATAAAATATTAGTTCTAGGTACAAATGCAAAAAATCTTATGAAACCTGGACCAGAAACTACATAAGAAATTCTAAGCATACCAGGAAAACAACATTATGGTTAGCCTTTCTTTATAGAAGATGATAATATTGTTGTTGTCGTCATTGTTATTATTACAATCAGTAGAAGCTATCTTCCAGCAATTTAGCATTACAGAAACTATTCTTGAGGGCACACTGTCATGAAACCCAATTACTTTACACGCACAGCCCCACCGTGAGTTCTTTGTTCCAAAGAATCATTTATAAAAAGGCTTGAATGACCAATTACAATTTTCAGATTACCATTAATTTGCCACCAGCCTGAAGTGGATTTACCTACTGGTCCTCAGCCAAATACAAAATGCAAATTTCTAATGTGACTCATCACCACAGAGGCTCTCTACATGGCAACACATAGCAGTTACTGCAAATACAAGCCTGTCCAAGAGCACCTATGGTCTATGCTTGAAATAGCTTTTACCAACAGTTTTGTGTTGCTGACAGCTTCTTTCCGCTACATACAAAATAACTTGTATGCTCTCCAAGCAAAGATAATATGACTCTAGAAATATATAATATTAAAAACTTGATGAATTAATTCGCAAAACTGGTGTTTTTTCACTCTGACCACAAGTGAAGCTACTTTGCAAAGCCTCAGGAATACATAATAAAAAGTGGATTCTCTTCCAGCTTAACATCTCCAACATGCTACCTACCACACTAGCAAAAATTTATCTTCACCTTTCAGATACCAATAATGACAAAGACGCAGCTCCAATACAAGGCCAGAATATAAAATTATTTTATTCTTAGTCTTGCATGAAGCTCAATACAAAGGCATCCCAGTTGCCAGAATGTACTTAAGAAGAATGATCTGCCTCCACTGTCAATCCTTCTGGGACAAAAAAAACCCTACACCCTGTACTGACAAATATAAATATTCCGTGTGCTTGTGCGCAGATATATATTTGTGTATCCATATATGGATGCCTACTTTACATATACACAAACACATTCATATACATACAGACTAATTTCAGTTTTCTGCCTGCCAGTAAGACCCTACAGGGATTCTCTGAGAGCATAAAATGAAGAAAATGTGAGTCTATTCTCCTTTACATAAGCTGTTGCTGACTTTCTCTAATACACAATGTTATTATATTAAAATGGTATAGGTTATCTGCAGAAATGTCATACATTTCAAACTACCTCCTGAATCCTATACCTGTAAGAGAAATACATTGGTTTTCACTAAATAGTTGAAATAAAACCGTGAGCCTTATAAAAGAAGTCTCACACGAAACTTTTCTCATATTGCAAGTGATTTAATACACTCACTTTTCATGCCAGAGCTTAGCATAGAATGAATTATAATACAGATATCTTCCTTCAAAGACAGTAACAGCATGTAAATATTTAAACAGTTCATTTCTTAAACCAGCAGGAGACAGACAAAAGGAAAGACAATCATAGGTAGTTCTGAGTTTTTTTCAAAAAAGATGAAACTCTAAGTTAGCAAATTAAGAAGTATAAACTATAAAATGCAAAAAAATGCAGAAAAAGACAAAGTACTAATGATTCCAGAAACTGCAGTTGAAACTTTAATTAGCAAATAAAATAATGCAAAGACCTTGCAAAACTGCAAGCTGTATAAACAATGGCACAGAATCTGAACAAATGAATACACAGGCATACATATAAATAACATTAATCATGGGCTGCAAATTTCCTTTTATGTTTCCATATGTGCTAGTACTCGGGAAACGTACAATTTTCCCCCCTTAAAGTTCATATCTTGGTCAGCTCCCAGATATGAGATTTTGCTTGTTTAAAGTCAACTATTGGGTTTCAGATTTCTAGTCTTTATTAAGTGACTCAAAAAAAAAAAAAAATTCACTTTTCCTGAAATCACTGTAGGTACTTCTATGAAAACTATTTGCCAGTGTAAGATACTGAAACAGATTATAATTCGTACAAAATACCCAGACAGTATTTCAGATGATTGTGCACAATTCTCCATATCTAAACCCAACCATAGTTTCTCCTGCATTTACTTTGTATAGTAATTACATGCACTCATACCTTCTGTAGTTGAAAGTAGGTCTTTTCCTTCACTTCTTGTTTCTGTTAGTTTCTCTGTTCTCAGTAATACTTCTGCAAAGCTTTCCAAAGAATTGTTCTGGTATGTGCCATAGCTGTTTTCAAACTAGAAGTAAAATAAGGTAAGTGACACAGGCACAGTACAACCTGCAGTTATATTTAGTCCACTTGCATCAGTTGCAGTTATCTACTTCAGGTCTTGCATTTGCCTTCCTTCCTGTTTAATGCTAGAATTTTTCTTACTGATGCACAGGTTTTCAAATCCTTGCAAGCCACACAAACAATCCAAAACCCATATTGTTAATTAATTCACACTTCTGAATTGTGTAACAGGAACTTACTTCTGCAACATATGGATCAGCAATTAGAGATGCATAAAAGGGATGACAGCCTTGCTTTTCCACTGTGGCATTTTCTCCAGGATCACTTTTTAACACACCACCAAAATCTTGGCCCTAAGAAAAAAAGTATATTTAAGCCTAGTTACAAAAAAAGCTAATTGAAAAGTCCGTAATTGTTGTTCAGAAGAAAATCAACTGTAATGAAAATATCATTTAATTCAGTGGGAGAGAGATAGGAGTCATCTTACAGGCATCAAGACCAAATGAGGTCCGGTATTCTTAAAAAAACTGAAGGAGAACCATGCTCAAAAGCCATATCAGAGAAACTAGTATCATAAATATTACAGAAAATCCACTCAAGTAGAGAATGTAGAAAAGAGAACCTATAAAGGAACAGCTTTGAATAGAAAATGACAGTACTTAAAGAGTGGACTACATTGCACTTTCTTCCCCAAGGTTCGGCAGTTCTGCCAAATGTCAATTATGCCTTCTCACACTACACTAAAAAGGCAGGAGAAAACAGATTAGAAAACAAGAAAAGGAAACAGCTTCAGACCCTTTCTTTCATTGGGATTTGCATGCAAGAAATCCCTTGATATCTCCAGTCCATTTATCGATTTGAGGTCTTCAGTTATCAGGTACCAATAAAGGAGCTCAGGTTTTATAATAATGTATCAGAGAATGTGTAAACACCTGCAGATACATCAGCAATCCCTTACATGCAATGGTCGAAGATAAGTTAATGATCTCTTCCACCACTGTCCATCACCGACAGCATGCAGCATGGCTTTTGTAGTCATAGTTGTGTTAGACAACACCTTCATAGTTTTTGACGTCGTCCAGTAAAACAAATCACCAGACTGGCTAGAAGAGACGTTGGTTTCATCCTGTGAGCATATCCAACACACAACGGTGAGTGTTAGTCTAGTGCTTTAATTTGGCTAAAGACCTAAAGCCAAACACATTAGAAATCAGGCACGCTATGTTAGTAACATATTTTAATGATCATTAATTTAAGCAACAGCTGTCATAAAAACAAACAGAAGACAAGTTAAAAGAGATTGAGAAATTTCAATCTGAAGTGCGTAGTGTGAACAGTAGAACACCCAGTCCCTTTACTCAGCTGTAGCTTCTGTTTCGACAGACACCAGCTGGTTTTACTTCCAAAGTTTACAATGGCAACGTTTCACATAATTGTTGAAGGCTTCTGCTAAAATAATGATCTCTGTACAAATAAGGAGATTGAACATGCTAAAATTAAACATTAATAACTCAAGAAAGCTGACAGTAGATACAATCTTGTATTTGTAAACTAATTAAATTGAATTCTCAGTAGCGTAAATGCTGAAGAGATATAAACATCCCCACACCAAGTGAAAAAGTATCATCAGGATTTGAAATTCTGCAGTCAGCACTTACAAGATACCAAATACAGAATATTGCTAAAAATAATTGACACCTTAGTCTATTCTCAATCCCAAACTGTTCTGCAATACATGCACATACAATTCTATGCATTATCCTGCAAAAAATCTTCACTCGGTTTCAGTAAACGCACATATAAGTCAATTCTTAAAAACAGAAGACATGTTCCACAAATTTAGGATTCTGTACCAGTTCTTCCTCATGTAAAGCATTTACATTTAAATAATAGCCAGAACACCCACAGAATCACAAAGTGACCCAGGTTGGAAGGGACCCACTAGGAGCATCGAGTCCTATTCCTCCTCCTGCACAGGGCAACCCCAATATTTATACCACGTGTCTGAGCGCACTGCCCACATGCTTCTTGAATATCTTGAGTCTTGGCACCACGACTGCTTTCCTGGGGAGCCTGTTCCAGTGCTCCACCACCCTCTGAGCCAAGAGTCTTTTCCTAATATTCAACCTAAGCCTCCCCTGTCACATCTTCCTGCCATTCCCTCAGGTCCTATCCTTGGTCACCAGAGAGAAAAGATCAGCACCTGCTCCTCCCCTTGTGATGAAGCAGTAAACTGCTATGAGGTCCCCACTCAGTCTCATCTTCACCAGGCTGAACAGACCAAGTCAATTCAGCTGCTTCTCATATGACTTCCCCTCTAGACGCTTCACCAACTTCATGACTCTCCTCTGGACACTCTCCAGTAGCTTGATACCCTCTTTATACTGTGGTGCCCAAAACCGCACACAAGACTCAAGGCGGGGCTGCAGCAGTGCAGAATAGAGCGGGACATTTGTCTCCCTTGACCAGCTAGGAATGCCATGCTTGATACACCCCAGGACACGGTTGGCCCTCTTGGCTGCAAGGGCACACTGTTGGCTCATGTTCAACTTGCCATTGACTGGAATCCACTGATCCCGTTTCCTCAGAGCTGCTCTCCAGCCTCTCGCTCCCCATTCTGTAAGTATATCCAGGACTGTCGTGTGCCAAGTGTGAAACCCAACTCTTTTCCTTGTTATACTTCACTCATTTGGCTATTGCCCAGCTCTCCAGTTAGTCTAGATACCTCTGCAGGGCCTCTTTTCCCTCAACAGTGTCAACAGCTCCCCCCAGTTTCACGTGATCACCAAACTTGAATAGTCAGTCTTCCATACTGGTTGATCTGTCCTGCTTCAGTTCTGGAAGGCTTGTGTTAATTGCATGCTTTACAAACTTACACATTATACAAATACATAATTAGCATACTAATGTAAACACACTGTCTTCAGCAATAAAAAATAGAAATATTTTCCTGCATACAGTTTCCTTCAACAGTTTTATATCCAATGTTTTTCCCTAACAACTCTATTATTCATTTCCCTATGCACTGATGGGTATTTAAACAGAAAAATTCTACCTGTATTATCAAATGTGAGGCACTGGTTTGCAGCTTACTAATATAAGACAGATTTTCAGCTATCAGAGCAAAAGGATGCCAAGTTAAGTGAATTATGTCCCACTGTAACTTCAGAGACAAAACATGTTAGCTTCAATAAGGCAGAACTCCACTGTAGACGAACTTAGTAGTACCTTTTACTGTAGTATGCAGTAAGTACTGCCTCAAGCTGACCACTGAAGCAGCAAGTCTGTCCTAAGTCCTTCTTTCCATTAAGGCTTCAGAGTAGTTTTCAATCTTCTCTGAAATCATATTCTGCATTTCACAGATGGACCACTAACGAACTGACTGGCTAAATTGGAAACTTCAGGTCTTAATTCACCAAATGAAGAAAGAACATGCCAAGTACAACAACAAAGAATTTTTACTTCTCTGAAGAGTAAAAACTAACAGAAAATCCTAGGTCTGGTGGCTTTGTGGGTGGGGAAGAATTTCTTGTTTGTGTGTGTTTTAAATAAATCATTCTTAGCACTAAGTATGAAAGATTTTGTAACTTAATTTTAAATGTTATACATTTAATACTAATTTCTCTCTCTGCCTCCATTTTCAAGCAGATGCTGTAGGACACTTAATTGATTCCTTATGGGGAAAAAAAAACAACTCAAAACCCAAACCAAAATTCTCCCCAAGCTCTCATCTACATTTGAACAACACAGAGTTTTGTAGTATATCTCCTTCAGCACCATGAAAACTAACATGTTAACTTGAATGCTGGTGTGTATTCTTCTATAGCTCTACTGCTATCAGATCAACTCTATTGATTATTTCTAAAAAAAAGAATTTAAACTCTTACAAGTAATTACAGTCTTTTCTACATGAACAAGAATTCTGTTTTCTGAAACCACTCTTCTGTGTAACTGGCAAACTTTCAGGCTATAAGTTTTTCCTATCCTGAATCTATGTCTTATAAAATAAACAATTCCTTAAAGATTGTTGGAAGTCTCCTTTTCAGAAGGCAACCGGAGTTTTATCCTTTTAATTCTATCTTCAGGAAGAAGTTATGGTTTATAGTTTTTGAGGAGTGTTTACGGGAAATTTCTTCCTGATATCCTTTGTAAGAAGCATTTCTGATTAAAACCAAAATAATAACAACAATATATTAATCCTAAACTTGCAGCTTAAAAATATGCATTGATCTAAATTGATGTAAAAAATAGTCAGGCAACACGTTCTGAATTATCAAGATAATCAAACAGCTAAGATATTTCTATATATACATATGTGTACATATGAGCATATATTTCCAATCATCTAATGCAAGGACAAGTAACAAAGACAACTCTTTTTTAAGTAAGCCACAAAAAGGAGAGTAATACATTACACCACCTGCATCATAGATTTTACTTTTTTCCCTAAGGAGGCATGGTCTTTAATGACAATTATTCAAGTAGCAAGGATAAAAACATGCAAAAAAACTATACACTGTATACATTCTATGCATTAATAGTCATTATGCATTAAGATTATGAAAGACACAAAGTGAGGTGGGACAAATTCTGTTCGTAAGACAGCGCATTCAGTATTAGCTTTTCTTTTTCCCTTTTTGGCACTCCCATTGAAAAACAGGAATTTGAAACAGTGACTTTTATATAACTATTTTTATTCTACATTTTCATGGTTTATTCTACATATTCATGTTTATTCCGTACTCATGTTTTGTACCTTGAAGGTTCTGTTTTGAGGGGGTTTTGTTTGGTTTTGTTTTCCCTTTCTGTAGTGTACATTACAGCTAATGAACTGTCTAACTGAAAACTTCAGTCGTGCAAAGATAAAACCGGACCCTAAATCAGAGACTTTGGAAAAAGATTCAGCTGAAGATGACAACACTAAAATTCAAGTGTCACTGGATGTCTAAGCTCTTATTCAGGCTATAATGGCACTGGAACTGAAAAGGTAACCCAGCCTTAAGCATATAAAATACATTTGGCTCAACTTCTTGAACAGAGGCTTTGATGACTGCCTTAGATACACAGCAGTATCTGTTCAACACTTGCAAATCTGATAGAGAACCCATACTTTTTGGGTCAGTAGCTAAAGGACAAGAGGATTACTTACTGCATCTCAAACTGTTGATGTCTATGATTAAGTAACTGAATCAAGCACTTAAAGCCTGACTAACTCCATTATTCTCTGTGCACCGTTGACTGTATCTCCACTGGATCTCTCTTTACAACTGCCTGAAAGGAGGTTGTAGCAAGGTGAGTGTTGGTCTCTTCTCCCAAGTAACAAGTGATAAGACAAGAGGAAATGGCCTCAAGTTCCACCAGGGATTCCTTCAGGAATTACAGCTACCTCTCCCTATAAGAACTGTTCTAATTTAGTTATTACAGAATAAAAACCAGTGCACTTACTAAACCACAAACCAGCTCCAGCTGTTATCGCGAAAAAACAAGTTTTTTGAAAAAAACACAAACCCACAACTAATTGAAAGAGCAGCCAGAACATTATTTTTTGCCCTGAGGTTCCAAAAGCTCAAGGTAGAAGAGTTCCCAGTACGTAAATACAACATCACCCCATCATTTCAAACCAGCAGAGATAAAAATGCATGACATCCCAATTTAATGCCTACAAATGTTTTAAAAGATGCTGTCTTTTCCAGATCTAGTCCTGGGAAAAAAAAGGCAAAAGCAAAGATGATGGTAATGCTCTGCTAATTGTAAAATTTCTTTTCTTCAAGCAACATTCAAGAAAATCAATCCTATAATCTGAAGATACTCTCCTCTAGAAGATGAGTATCTATGTTTGCTTTCCTATCAAAGAACTAGGGTTCAAGGAAACTTGAAACCACAAATTCCTCTTGTGCTGATGTGCCCCTTCACAGTAATTAAGTTTCTAACTTTCAGATATGTAATACATAACTCAAATAATTAAACCAGACATATCGTGTATTTTAAATATTACATGGATTTTACAAATTCAGAGCTCTGTTTATGTACAACTAGCATCTCGTGACTAAGCATTATATTTTAATCTAAGAATGCTACCAAAAATATTCTGAAATGCTTTTCATGAATTAAGACCTTCATTTTCTCGCCTAGACATTTTGTTTGAGAAGCCCAGGTTTAGCTGTTGAAGCATTTGCAGCACATGACAAAAAGGAGAGGGACTGGGGAAACTTAACAAGTTGCTTAAAAAAAATCTGCAATGTTGGTATCACTGTAGCTTCCAAAAAAGAATTTCTCCAACAGATCCCACAAGTTCAATCAACAGTGACAAGCTGGCAATAAATGCATCCTTGTACAAATGCATTAGTTCATGCAGAATAACTACATGCACCTTTATGATAGCAATCAGGAACTTCCTTCAGAGCAAGACCACTAAAAACTTGGGAGAAAAGTTATACTGACTGTCAACATGACAGCAGTGTTAAACCACACATTTCTGTACAATCTGAAGATACGTTGGCAGCTGCTTCATGGGGAAAAAAATTCAGAGGAAAAACAACAAAAAATAAATTACTTTAGACATTCGCAGTGGAGAGTTCATCAAGAGAAGAATGACTGACAAGTATGACCAGCTGGTGAGGCAGGTTGTTATGATGAAAAAAATGGTAGTGGCAACTTATGATTCAATAATAGATAAAGGTAAGAAGAGGGAGAAAAAAGTCACTAAAGCTTTGAAAGGGAAAATTGATGTATTGACAGATAGGTATTTTTAATTTGATAGAGAAAGGGATGCCCAAACACATATATGCCAGAAGAAGCTTAATCAAGTCAAGATAAAGAAAATGACATTTAGAGCACCAGCTGAAAAGGTATCAATTAACGAGGCCAGGGAGACACTTGCCATCTCCTTGAGAAAAAAGGTGTTCTAAGTTAATCAACTCATAAGTGAAAAAGAAAAGAGTAAAAAGGGGAAAAAAACCTTCATAGTTTGGTGGGTTTTTTTGAAGAAACTGCAATTCCATGCAAGCCAATGAAGGTGAAGCATGAAGAATCAGCTGAAGTGGAACCATAGGAATTGCAGTCATGGCATTCAGTTATGTCAGAGAATTATTTAATATATTGCTTTTCTAACATTTCAGATGTTTGTAACAAAGAAAGCGTTATGAAGTGACTAAATTCTTGGCTGTGTTTCCTCCCATGTCATTGCAAGCAATGAAAGAAGCTATAAATCCCTAATAAGTCAACTGGGAGAGAACAAAAAGACATAATTAGCAAACACACACAACTCATTTCATAGTGTAACAGTCTGAAACAACATGCCAAGAAGCTGTATTAAAACAGAAAGAAAAAAAAACACCTCGATGCAGCAACAGTCAACTGTCTGCCTACTTCCGATTCTAAGCAGACAACCGACCACAACTATGGGGGGAAAAAAAAGAAGGATATATTGGAGAAAATAAGAGTGAATAATTTTCTGCATATAAATTCCCAAGCATAATGAAAAATGCTTCAGATATCCAAACTGAATTGATAATGAAGTTAATTAGTGAGTTTACCCAACTCTGATAAAACCTGCAATAAGCTTCTGAATAATTTATATGCACGTATAATTGTTCCATCACAACATACAGTCAATAGTACTACAGCATATGAAAGGTGATGTGCGACAAAAATGCACATTAAAATATTGCAAATGTATGTATACACACTCACATCATAAGGTTCCATAATTTTCTTAACATTTACTTAATAATCTTCCTCTCCAAGAGGCTGATTTACCAATTTCCAGAAAATAGAAAGCATTTGTGCCAGTGAACAGTCCCATTTTTCACATCAATGATTCCAGCAGATTCATAAAGTGTTTACAGAATCATGAAATAGTTTGGGTTGGAAGGGACCTTAAAGATCATCTAGTTCCAGTGCCTCTGCCATGGACAGGGACATCCCATTAGAGCAGGTCACCCAAGGCTCCTGTCCCTATTTCCCACAAAACACTCAATGTTCCTTCCAATCTTACACACAAAAATTATTTTGCATGCAATATATGAAAGTTAGAAAATGGCAAAGAAGTCAGAAATTTCATGATGCACAGAACAAAATGGAAAAATAAATTCAATTTAAGAGGGTTTTTTTTAAGCAATTACATAGCTCAGGTTCATTTTCAAATGTCTTGTCTTACAATTTGGACAGATAAAAAAAAAATCAAACCAACATTAACGTATTTGATTGTGACAGGTTTTGTTGCCCTTTACTCTTCCTCTGGGTTTACATTTTTTTCCCCTGTAGTGCTAAGAGCGTGTTGGAGGAAGCAACAAAATGTCAGAACATGCTAAGTAAAAATACAGAAGCAAAACCTTAAAATTAAAACAATCTAACAATAGAAATTAGTAGATGTATTTAATGTTGTGCATTTTATCTTCTTGTTTCTAAAAACTCAAGTTCAGCTCTTCAGTATAATGTAGAACAAAATTATTATTACTTTTAACTCTCCTTAAAGCTTACCTCTGTATTCTTACTGATCAATGAAGATGGTCCAGAGGTATTAAGATTTTCACCTCCTTCTGAAGGAAGAAACTGGTAATTCACAGCCTGATAAAGAATCTATAAACACAAAATAAATGAAATCTCTTACCAGTAAAATAATCAAATAAGGATTACACTTTATGTCATAGGAAACCCAAGAAATTCTGATGTCAAAGCTTCCATGACAGAAAAACAAGGCTGCAGGAGAAGAAAACATAGGTACCTCTGACATGCGCTCACCATTGTAATCCCTAGAGAAAAAGGCCTTCCCTTCTCTGTGATTTTTGTGTGATATTTTTCTTGCAATGTAAGAATATATTCGGAGGTTTAATTCCATGCACTCTGCTGCACAATGTAGGCTAAAGAACTTCCATGAAAATCATCCATTACCTCAACTGTGCCTCTGAGGTGCTGGGCAACTCCACAGAGGCCCATGTAATGCAAGATAACAGTTTTGGAAGCAGAATTTCCACAGGCCACAGAACCAATAAAGGTCCACAGGAGATACTTACGTATATATCATTTGGTCAGCATGACTTGATAGAAGATTTTTTGTATATATGTATATATCTAAATACAAAGTGTTTGGACTTAACGTGTAGGACCATCAATGAACAGAGCTGTAAAGTTCACGCTAAGTTTATAGAGAAAGTAATTGCAGAAGAAACTGATTAAATGTGCTTTGACAGAAATCATGACACGGGTTCGGCTTCCTGGGGCAAATACTAAATTAATCATCACTGCACCTTCATTACACATTATACTGCACTAACAAGGAAACCTAGGCAACAAATTCAGTCTCCAGCTTTATGATGGAGAAGAGAGAATAATTTCCCTTGGAAAAGTGGGATGTGAGAGGGTCATAATCAGTGGCTGAGCAGCTGCATTGCACTACAACTAACAGGACACGAAGCCTTTAGAAGGAACAAGAATGACAGAGTGAGTGAACTGACAGAAAATTTAACAAGTTTTAGCTTACACAAATGCCTAAAGCTTATTTAACTTCAAATTCTAATTCAAGGAATAGTCACATAAGAGGGTAAACAAGCTTTTATTTCTGTATTGTACAGGAATAAATTCTACAAAGATTCCACTTGCGTTTAAGCTCATCACTGTACTTTTATCTCTCAAATTTGAGTGCTTCAAGATGAAAAAACCCACTAAATAGCTTGCAGGAGCTAGACTATTTTAAATCCTTTGTAGCATTTTGTTCCGATAATATCCTGTTACTGAAGCAATACAATCTGCCTTTCTACGTTGTCTGTATCCGTCACATACATTGCTATACAAGCAATTTTGTAAAGAAAAAGGCTACATGCTTGCAGCTGGCTTAATTCGACTGCATATGTACTGCAGCTATTGCTCCCTTCTCCCTCATTCTTCAGACACAGAATGGAAGCCCTCTAAGCTGTTTTTATTACAAAAGGTTAAATCTATGAACATTGTGAACTCTTAGACAACTGAGACAAATATGAGCTCTTAAACAAGTAACAGTACGTAGACCAAGCCACAATTACACTGAACAGAAATGTAACATTTTGACAACTGGAATTGCTACACTTCAGTTTAAAATAAAACTTTTCAAAAGGTTTGCTATGACATCTTGCCTTAACTTGTATTTAAATGCTATAATTACATGTTCTTACATATATAACATAATCAGCTGAATACCTGATTGTATTAAGTCAGTCATAGTACAATTAATAAACATGGCTCAGACAAAGTCTGTTGTTAAAACCATTACATGGTCGAAACGAGTGAAAAGATTTTCACTGTATATTGAGTAGAGAGCATAAAAATTTAAGAATAAACATTTAATAAATATTTAGGTGAGCATTTAATGAAGTTGCATTACAAGGTGTGAACAGGTGACAAGCTGGAAAACATTGACAAAAATTATTTAACTGCATTTGCAAATAAAATGTTTAAAACAGGCAATAAACAAAGAAATTAAAAGTACTGAAGATCAAGGATACAATTGCACTTGTAGTTGAGAAGCCTATTCATCATATAGAAATGCTTATAAAAGAGATCTCATTTTTTGAAACATAACAGTGAAAGTAGAAAAATACAGTATAACAAATATAAACCTGCCGGGGAGTGGAAATTAAAGGAAAAAACTTATTTATAAGCATAAGTCTCTTTTACTTTTTTAAGCACTGAACTTGCATGAAAGAAGTTTCAGAAGCACCAACCTGACTTTGCAACGAACTGCTCACTCCCAGCAATGCTTCTATGGCACTTGGGGGACAGTGTGTCAGAGCAAAAGCCATGAGTTCCTGACGCATCCCCAAATCATGGTAGCCTTCCGACTGCCCAAGCTGACTGCATACTTCCCAGCTTTTCGAATAACCTACAAGGGAACATAAAACATACTTCTGAGGGTGGTAAGCTTCACAAGTGATAGGATTATTCTGTATAATTCTCACCGAATTAGATAATGGAGAGCATCTGCCATTCCTGTCAACACTTCACTTCCCCTGAGAAAGGATATCAAGAGTCTATAAAACAGAGATGTAACTCAACTGATAAAACTGACCAAATGAATAGAAGATTCATTATTATATTGTTGTAGATATCAGTACAATAATATTGTTCTAGGTATCAGTATAATAAGTATCTGGTAGGCCTACACACTATATTTTTAAATGTTGCAGTAAGTCATAATTTACTTCAGAGCGTAGATTCATAGAACCATAGAGTGGTTTGGGTTGGAAGGGACCTTAAAATCTTCTAGTTCCAACTGCCCTGCCACGGGCAGGAAAACCTCCCACTAGACCAAGCTGCTCAAGGCCTCAACCAACGTGGCCTTGAACACCTCCAGGAATGGGACATCCACAGCTTTCCAGGGCAACCTGTTCCAGTGTTTCACCACCCTCGTTGTGAAGAACTTCCTCCTAATGTCTAGACTAAATCTTCCTCCCTCCAATTTAAAGCAATTCCCCCTCGTCCTATCATTACGTGTCCTTGTAAGAAGTCCCTCCCCAGCTTTCTTGTGTGCCCCCTTTCAGGTACTGGAAGGCCAGTATGAATATAATTAAATATTTATATCAATGACGAAAAAGACTTTACTGGAGCAGCTGGGAGAGGCAGAGTAAAATATATCACTTGATTTAATTTTAAGAACCTCTGCTCATCTCAGATTTCCCTCACATCAATCACAAGTCAAAAACAAAAAAAAGCTAAAAAAATAAACAAATCTCATATTCCTTAGCATCTTGACATATATGTCACTTACCTCCATTCAAACCCTCAAATACGCAAATTACATAAATACCACAAATATTTTAAGAATTTTGATAGAAAGGCAGACATCTAAAAGACCTGCACCTTCCTAGCAGTTGCAGTCACATATGCTTGAAAGGGGCACAGTGCAGAACAAATGACAAATAGTGGTTCCTGGAGGCATAGAAAAAAGCCCCCTATGTTACAAGTCTAATCATTTAGTAACTTTCTTATTACATACAGTATTTGCTGTGTACATCTCTATTTCATGTATTTGTGCATTAGATATGGCAAAAGCATTTGCATGGTTTTGTCCGGCAAAAGGAATATCAAACAGCTAACATCCATTTTTCCCTGCATTAGAAGATTACAGGAATCTGGCTGTCATCTCATCTCATCAGTTCCTATATATCACACTCATCTTTTGTCAGAACGCCAAGAAATTAAGTTTGGAGATAGCCAGATGGACCTGGTAAATGTCTATCCAAAAGAATGGGTCCAGTTTAAAGATTCATGAACAGTCTTTTAAAACGTGCACACAACTTAGTAAGAAACAGAAGACAGCACTTCTTACATCCTATAATATAGTTCTCAGATTCAAAACTAAATGCAATACCCCTACCCCAGCTGGCTAACAAAATTGTATTTCTCATAATTATTTTCAGAGGTGAACAAGTCGGATACCAATTGCAGGAAAAGATTTTGTACCATGTGAATTCATTTTTGCAAACTGAAACACACCTTAGAAAAGGTAATGAATTAAGTTTCAATAAAGAATTTTTTAGAGAAGAAACATGACTATTTCTAAATGACAATGTGTATGGACCAACACCCATTTAATCTCAATAGCATGATATATGAACATTCATTAACAAAAACATAATAAGAAAACCTAACGACTGTGATTTAAACAACACAATGAATTAAAACATTTTCCTTTGATTTCTTACAAGAAAAAAAAGTACTGAGGAGAGAATTAAAAAAGAAATTCCTACTGGGATACATTTTAAGCTTCTGACACCAAAAAAACTAGAGGATTATCTGAATGACAGTATGCAACTTCAGTTGAGAGATCTCAATGAACAAAACCAACTTAGAAAAAGACCCATACGGCTTCAGAAATCACTGTGGCCTAAGTATTTTGTAGTTCCGTGTCTTGGAACTCCACCTCCAAGACAAAAGGATTTGTCGTATTTCATACCAGCTGCCTCCTGCATTTGACCTACTGGTGTCAGTTGACTTCAACTAAAAAAATGTAACTGATTTTTTTAATGAAATGGACAAATCTGAAATACCATACTTCACAGCAAGCCAAGAGTCAACACTGATTTCTACTGCCATCACTCCACGCCACCCTCATCTGTTCACTTCACCTGCGGCCATGAGCTCCTGGCAATGCATGCTAGCTGCTTTGTAGTCTTGGAAACTGAGAGCTTGTTCCACTAGAAGTATTAAAACTTGACCTTTTCTCTCCATTTGATCATCTCCTGTAAGAAAAATACGAATTTTTTATTAGTTAATTGGAACTAATGGTCAACTTAAACCTGCTACTCTATTTCTCAAGAAAACTATATGCCACAACATGAAAGGCCCATATTGAAAAGGAAACAGAAAAAAAAATTAACTGCTATTTCCTGAAGAAAAAAAAAAAGTTATGTATTTTAAGAAAAACATGTCTAGTTTACAAAGATATCTAAAGTTTTGAAAACTGTATTTATATGATGACCAAGACAGATCAAAGCTGACATTTAAGGTGACATAAATCAAAAGCCTGACTTAGAAGAAAAAAACAAAACAAAAAACCCAAACTTGTAATAGAAACTTGTGAACTGTAATAGAAAAAGAATTTTGAAATTTAATTGTTTTGTTAGAGTATACAAAGCCTCACTTTAAATTGCCATTTCATAGAGCCAAATGATTCATGAGATGTAGAAAACAGAGGTATTTAAAAATCCCCACCCTCATAAATCGAGCGATTACAACTGAAGTTATTTTCTCACACTATACTGGCATCTAGGCCACCAGACCTACTGGATAATGTCTCTTCCCCAGTCAAAAGTAACAATTCAGACACTACTGATCTCATAGAAGTTATTTACTTTACTGACATCAGTTGGTACAGTCGTGCTGAAAACAGTGTTTATGCCCATGTGCTATAGGAGAAGGTGAATAAAGATACACAGGAGAAATAATCTCATGCTATTCATTTTAATTCAGGAAAGAAGGATGGCAAGAAGCTAATAAAAATGAGTGGATTTTTTCAATACAAGCTTCTTGCTCATGTCTCTCCCATATTATTAAAAGCAATTTTATGCAGTCATTGCTGTTACAGTCATTTGAAAAGGGCACTGGTTTATGAAACTGAATTACTACAACCTGTGAAATGCAAATATTTCAGAAGGTTAAACAGACACAGCTCCAAAAACCATTAAAGAGTACACGTTCTTAAATTGCAAAGCTGTTATTTTTAACTCTACTTTGCAGGTCCATCAATGCAGGCAAAGCAAATTTCTTTTTAAAACTTCAGGAAAGTGAAATTACCGTAATTGTTGAACTCAATCAAGATTCCCCTAATCCCAGCACATCATAACTAACTCAGCTGGGAGAACAGGTTGACTTCCCAATCATTTTATCTTTTGGCCTCCTGCTTCATATACTGCCAACACATGATGCTGCAAATTAATCACATCCAGGGCTCTCCTGTTGCAAAATTTTGCCCTCTGGAACCAAAAAATTTGGGTTTTTTGCCCTCTGGAGCAATTACAGGTGACAAAGAGGTGTTTCTATCTACACAAGCTAAATGTGAACTGTCATTTCCATAAGCAAGAGATCCATACTTCCCATCCACCTTCCAATGCCCACTTCCCCCTGACAGCTTTACCACTATGAAGAGATTTAACTAAGTAGCAGACACACAAAAGGCAAGAGAAAAAAAAAAAATCAAACTATTGTCCCTTGGATTTCAGCTAGATAAATAATCACTGCTATTTATCACTACTTAAGAATCAGCGCTATCTCAGGGAAGAGTGGAGGAACCCTTGGAGCAAGGAATGGCTTTCTTAACTGTGCTCAAGCAGCAGTATGCTGACAAATCCCCAATCGCCAGTGTCTTGGCCAATTAGTTTTTAATGCAGAAGGATACTCTTTCACACATTTTACAAAACAGCAAGTATAAAATATGAGGATCCAGTCCATGGTTACAGTTGCTCATATTATCTCCACTGTGCATTCATACAAACTTCCATTACCTTGACACATGCTGTTACGCCAAAGAACAACCATCAGCTTTGACGTGGCTAGTGAATCCCTTGCAACACACAGCCCAAGCCCTTTTCACAAGCAGAATTCATTGCCTCAACAGTGCACTCACTGAAAATACTACCTGCTGATTAGTGGCACAGTCAAACATGAAAAAAAATTACTGCTTCAGCTTTGTGATTTCTCAGTTGAAGATACATTTAATAATAAAGTCTCATAGAAGTGCAAGTTTTGAATTATAAATTGTTCCCCTTGCCTTTCTGACATACATCCAAGATTTAAAACCAAGAAAAAGGTCAATGAGAAGAAACATTAAAATGGTGACCTTATGATATTACATAGTAGAATCACAGAATCATAGAATAGTTTGGTTTGGATGGGGCCCTTAAAGGTCATCTTTGTCCAAATCCCCTGCTGTTAGCAGGGAAATCTTCAGTTAGATTGGGCTGCTCAGAGCCCAATCCAACCTGACCTTGAATGTTTCCAGGGATGAGGCATCTACTACCTCTCTGGGCAATCTATGTCAGTGTGTCAGCACTTCCTTACATCTAGTCTTAATCTACCCTCTTTCAGTTCAAAGCCACCATGTCGCGTCCTATTGCAACAGGTCCTGCTAAAAAGTCTGTCCTTTTCTTTCTTGTAAGTCCCCTTTAACAGTAAAAGACCACAATAAGGTCTCCCCAGAGCCTTCTCTTGTTCAGGCAGAACCCCAACTCTCAGCCTTTTTTACTCGCACAAACAGGTCCATGTCTTTCCTGTGCTGAGGGTTTCAGAGCTGCATGCAGGACTCCAAGTATAGTCTCACCAGAGCACAGTGGCAGAACCACCTCCCTCAACCTGATGTACGCGCTTCTTATCACACGGCCTAGGATACAGTTGGCTTTCTGGGCTGTGAGCGCACATTGTCAGCTCATCTCCAGCTTTTCATCCATCAGCACCCTCAAGTCCTTCTCTAGTATACCCTCATTAAGCCCTAATTTTAATATCTGACATTCAGACTCAAACAAAACAAGTTTAGCAACTGGAAAGGATGCCTTAGCTTTTATTTCCCTTTTATTAGCGGTGAAATGTTGTGAGTATTCAGCTCCTTTGGACTATTGCCTCCTTAGATCATAAAGAAAATGCACTTATATTTTAAGGGTTATTCCACTCAGTAAGATTTAAGTCTCTGAATCTCTTTCCTTATCCTTCGTTTTTTTCGATGGTATTCATCATTCAGACAGAAGTTGATACAAGCAGATATGCCATTATACCCGAAAGGTGATTTTAGCAAGGTGGGTGTTGGTCTCTTCTCCCAAGTAACAAGTGATAGCATGAAAGAGTGACCTCAAGTTTCACCATGGAAGGTTTAGACTACATAGGAGGAAAATTTTTGTTACAAAAAGGGTTACCAAGTACTGGAACAGGCTGCGCTGGAGGTATTTAAATGATGGGTAGATGTGGCACTTAAGGACACGGTTTTGTGGTGGGCTTGGCAGTGTTAGGCTAAGGGCTGCACTTGGTGAACTCAAAGGTCTCTTCCAACCTGAATTATTCTATGATTCAATTACAAAGGATGAGAGGAAAAATACTGATGCTCAGAAATAATCAGAAAATATTTTTTCTTGAGAAATAAAGAAAAAAAGAAATAATAAGAATGAACAGTAAGAATAAAGAAAAATGTTCAAATACTCTTTAAAAGTTTGGATCCAATTTGTGTCATATAAAGATTTTAAAAAAGCTTAATGATAATCCTTTGACTAAGATGCACACTTTGTGAGTAGATGAAACATTACCTTGAGTGAAACTATGTCATAAAAACTTAAAAGTCAAATGGTATCAAAATTATATGTATACTCTAGAAATTCCATGTCTCCTAAATAGGAGATCTGCAACCATCTGTACTGTTATTTCCAACATGCATTAAGCCAGAAAGTCACTGTTGAGGAAGGAGGATTTAAAAAATAAGCTTTGATTTAGGAATATAAGCAAAGCTTATTATGGATCTGAAAATTAACTGAAGGACCTTAACAAAAGTTGTGAGAAAATGAATATTTAACAAAAAACATTTCTAGAAAGCCTGACTCAAGAAATGAAGAGCAATGCCGACCATCTGTTTTTGGTACACAGTAGAGAACTTGCTGTTCATTTCTAATACATAAACTTTCCTAACCGACAATGTGGATTAAGTGAGGATGGTGAGATGTAGAAAAGTTCTGGCTCCCTGAGCAGGTGTAGATTTTCTGGCTATCATGGTGAGAACATTCTCCCTCCATTCTTTGCCCAGCTGTGAAGCCCACTTGTGTGCTTAATGTACAGAGGTAGTAACGAGTCTTAAGCAGAGTTTACTGCCATTAATCAAATACTTTAAAGAAATTGAGAAGCTAGATGACATATCACTACCTAAGCAATATTTTAGCTTTGATAAGTACGAATATAAATTCTATTACTCACTTTCAGTGCTGCTCTCTGAACAAAGTGAATTCAGAGAACACAACTTCCAAAGCTTTTTGAGGATCATCACATCCATTCTGCCCTTGTATGCATTCTTTGAGAATTGCAATTAACATACATATGCTCACAGTACTTTCACAGGCTGTATCATATGTAGTATAAAACAGCGTATACGGCATGCTTTCTATATACACATGTATAAAATTTATATGGGTATGGATAGATGTAGCAAGCAGGTCTTTCACAATCAGTAATCACATGGAGTGGGGTGGTAGAGGGAGCAATGAGGGGGGAAATACTAAAAAAAATTCTTCCAGTTAGCAGATAAAGCACAGGAAAGCATTCTACTGGTAGATAAATATGCTGAATTGGGAACAGAAGTGACTGCAAATTTAAGCATGCATAACCAATACTCCTAAGCATGTTCCACAAGGCAAAATCAGAACTTCTTTCACAGCAAAGGTGGCTCATAAATCAGGATAATTGTTTAAGTAGTGAAAACCAATTAGGGACCAAAATAATTATTTCTTCCAGCAGCACTTTATCTAATTCTTCATTAAACAAGTCCATAAAGTTCAATCCCTAGATTCTTTTTCAATATCCAGAGTAATCCAAATATATCTCCATAATATCATTTCCTTTCATCATAAGCTGTTAGAAATCAAGATACCTTTCCCAGTAGTTTAAACCTACTAACAAAAAGCACCTGTTCTAAAAGTGCAATGAAGGTTATCCTTTTCTAATATTCAGTTTAAAATAAAATATACTTATACACAAATCTCAAAATCTGTATGTATGAGCTGCGCCTTCGGCTGCATTTCTGAAATGATTAGTGTTTGTTATCATGTTTACGGCTACTAAGTCCTAACATGACTCTTCATCATGGTAATAATTAATTGTAACCCAAAACCAAATTAAATACTATTAAATTTTACAAGACTTGATTTACAGACTACGATTTAGGCTATGTCAGTATTCCACTTAAAACCTGTTTTTAAACGTATTATTAACCCAGCCATTACAATCATATGCAACTTTAAATTCAGTGTAAGGTTACCTATTCCAGGACTCACTGAAAGCACATAAAGCAGTAATTGAGAACTAAAGAGCAAAGTTCTATAGACTCTCTGAAATCTGTCCAAAAAATATTGCATTTGCATGCATGACAAAATAACGATAACAATCACATTTCTTTTGTGTGCTCTTGGATACTTTTCTGGATACTAGTCACTGGCATGGAATGTCAGGCACGTCAAAACCCTGTAGTATTAGTGGTATGCTCTTTATAGCTTTCAGGTCCAGAAATAACTAAAAAAGATTAAAGAAATACCGAGTTTCTTAAAATGAAAGAAACCTGTTTCCCATAGTCCATCTCCTATAATAAATAACTTAGATAAAATTCACAACCATGGCATTCTCGTACTGCATCCATATCTTGCTTATAAATGAATATCCTACACAGAAAAGTTTTTCTATATAAGTAACATGACTAGTCATCCATCAGTGATAGTGAAATGGTTTTTAATCACAAAAGCTTAAAATTACTTATCTAAGAAAATCCAACCAACCAACCAAACACAAAAAACAAATGCCTCCACACCCACCACTACAGAAAATCATTACAGGAAAAGTTTTCTTGCTATATTTCCTTTCAAACAAATATTATTCTATAATCAAAAGATAACCTTGAAAGTGAATTAGTTACTCATTTATTCAGCATAAGGGACAAGAAAAGCAAGTGTCAAAGTAGCTTTTTTTTCACCAATATTCACTCATGAAATACACATTTTCTTACTAAAATTCCATACTTAACATGGGAACAGGCATTAGTGTTATTCCCAAGGTTAACCATAAAAGGATAGAGCCCAACACTCTTAGAATAAATACGTAATTTGTAGCGTATAGTAGATTTTAAATCATTCACCTGCTTAAAAATTAACCACCACACACATTCATCTTCTGTTTTTCTCCAGCCCAGTAACCACATGGAAACGAAAATGAAGAGGCTATTTCATCATTCAGCTTTAAATCTCCCTCTTAAATGTCTCTTTTCAGCAGTGCCTCAGTAAGTGCCACTGCGATTATAACACTAGCACACAGACATTACCATATCAATAGGGTCTATATGAATTTCCTAATGTTCTCTATCTAATACACATTGCCTCTCATCTTTCAATCTCTGGAGATGGGAGCCACAAGGTTGTTCCCTGCTCAAAGATATATACAGAGCACTGTAGATGCTGATCTACAACTTAAGACACTAGGATCATACTACTGGACAATATACTTAGGTTTTTTGCTTCTCCTTCTCCCAAAGGAAATAATTTAGAGTCAAAAAGAAGGCAAAACAAACAATCAAACAAAAAAAAAACAACAAAAGAAAAATCAGCATTAGCCTAAAGATCCCAGATTATCAAGAAGAAAAATTGACAGATTTTTAACTTGATGTTTGAGGAAGCTCAGAGGAACGAGCTGTACAGCACTCTAGTCTTCTCAAAAAGTATGGAGATTTTTTTTGCAGAAGTCTTCCAAGCAAGGAAAAAAAGAGAAGCTATGACTGTCATTCTAGTTTTAATACAGGAACAGGAGATTATATGTAAAACCAACAAATACGTAGAACGGATCCAGCCACGTCATATAGCACCCTTCCCTCCACTTGCAGTACTATGTAACAGGAACACTGGTAAAATGTAACAGGAGCACTGAGCTTAAACTCATGTTCCCAATGATTCCTTTTCTTTAGGGCACAGGCATCTCAGGATGCCAACACCCTAACTGCTTTAACTCTGTTCATAACCTCATTCAACCCCCTTGAATACCACCTTCCCTATAATACCACACAAAAAAAGCCAATACTGTTTCCTGAAAACGGAAGAAAAAAATGCTTAAATTATTTAAAAACAGAAAGAGAAAGGAACTAGCCAGGCATGCATCAGTGATAAAGCCAGAATGCATTGATATTATACACCACTCTGCATGAAATATTCATTTTATATTTCTATATTCTGTTTCTACATCATAAAAATATAGCAGTATTGTATTTGCAGTTGCATTGATAAAGTAGTTTTCAAAAATCAAAAGGCCTGCCAGACACAGTAGGCTGTCTAAAAAACAAACAAATTCAATATCTTTATGATTCAATCCTTGAAGATGTTCAGCTTCTCAAATGAATACTCAACAAAATACATTATTTTTAATGCACAAAGGAGTTTAATGCACAGCTGAAGTTTATGCATTACAGATAACTTTTCTACCCTCTAATGTATGTGGGACTACTATTAAAATCAAACCACTTTACAAGATTTCCCAGAATTTTAGTACTACCTGTTAAGTGTAAGACAAAATATTCTAATATTCTCAGCCACAACTCCTCCAATTTGAATCACGTTTTTACTCAAAGTTCAGGTTAGACAAGGCTGTTTTTATTTAAGGTATTAGTGGGATGTCAGAGCAGCCGATAATATCAGCTGTTTGACAGATAAAATATTTCATCCTTGTAAAACATTTCATTCCTCCCAATGACTGCTCTTCCAGATGACTTTTTAATGATATTCTTGAGAATACATTCTAATGAACAACTCAAATGTCCTAAAGCATAACACAAATCCATGTTGTATTGCAACTCAGTATCTTATTATCGCAGCTTACCTGCAACCCTTAGCAAATTTGCAAGTCCCAGGAGCTTAGCAGACTGCTTATAGTTCGTTGACAACGGAGCAAGACAGTCCTTGATGAGGCTAAGTCGATCCAAACATAAACGTACTGTTGAAAGAACAGCTCATGTTAAAGACCATACAAATGAACCCTACTACTGTACTTCTGGTTAAAAAATGTAGACACAGGAAAAGTGCTAGGCTGTATAAGAATGCAAACGCAGTCTGAAAACCAGCCCAAAGTTACTTGCATATCCTCAATTATACATTTAAACAGAAAGTTAAAATAACACTACAATATATCCAGCTGCAATCGCTGGCAAGTTAGTCTGAGAAAAGAGGAAAAAGAGGGAGACTGACCTCAATGACAACTCATTTTTGTTTCACGTTTTCAGATTCAGTATTTTAAATTTATATGACTAACCACATGGCTTTGTATAATTTTTTTTTTTAAATATCATTTTTGTAACATTCTCGGAAAGACCGCTGAAACAGGAAAACTTCCATCCAGAATATTCTAACTAACTAATACCACATGCTCTGTTTTATTTTAGTGTAGACATGATACATCACACAGACTCCCTCAATTCTTGAGGCTGTTTTAACTCACATAAATATTTTCTTATCGAGTGGAAGGATAGCCTGCAAATCAGCAGGTTATGTTAACCATATCCTGAGAAGCTTGTAATTAGTACTGTGTTTCAAAAAAGATTTTACCAAGAATTAAGCAATTACCTTAACTGTGTAATTTAATGTAATAAATTGATTTCAGTGCTCTTTTTAGCTACTTAGTGGGTGGGCAACTTCAGGCTGCTGCTTTAAAAAGTTAACATTTTTGTACTACGCAAGTTCTCAGAACAAAGAGGAACTGCAAGTAGATCTTCCATTTAACACTCAGTAAGCCATTAATGTCTGTGTGGGGGATAAACTCAGCATTAGCATATTGGGCTTAAACAATATATAAGGCCTCTCAACATGAGCAAGGAAGCACTCACATAATGAAAACTCTATTAATCTGGAAATCAAATTAGACTAAAATGACTTAAAATTGGAGGAGCAGAAATAGGTTACACTTCATTTTTATTCTGATATACATGTGATAGAATAATATAGCAGTAAAATGTTTTCATTCGCTGATTGTATTAGCAAGATATTTTGAAATATCTAACATAACTGAAAGTAACCTAAAATACCACCATAGGTCAAACACTTTCATTAAAGACGGACTTTTTTTTTCATCTTTTGTATTAATAAGGAGCCTCCAAACCAAATCTTAGTAAAATACATCATAATAGTAGTTCGCAACCTCAACTGCTGCGTTTGCTAAAAACACAAGTAGGGGGCAAAGCTCTACAGAAAACTAAACATAAAAGTGCAAATAGAAGTCTATTGCTAATTCTTACTGTGGGAATAACTGATCATTAAGTTATTTTAATGATGTTCTATCAAAGTAACTGACCATTTAAAGGCTTTCATTAAAACTTTAAAGCATAATTTTGATCTTATTAGATTAATTCAATTTACATGAAAGATACTGAAGAAAGGATAAGTCAGAATCCTTAATGAAATTACAGGCATGATTTCACATATTCTAATTAATCTATATTAGTTGTATTACATACACTGTTAATGCAACACTAAAAGTTGCTGGTTTTTTAAAAAATGATACCTTCACATCCACATTGAAAAACATGAAGAAAATATACTTTTATTTTTCTACAGGCTGAACAAACTGACTAAAACATAACTCTATTCTAGAAGTCAGCGGTACAATACTGCTAGATCTAGAAACCATACTTGTTCTCAGTCCAGAAACAGTAAGATTTCTGACTATAACATATGGAGCACCAGGTCACTTGGAAGGAAAAAGAAAACATCAAAATAATGTAACAATAGTCACTAAGAATATCTGCTTCATCTTACATAAACCTACAGAGAGAGTCCATAAACTCCAGTATTTCTCTGCACAATGCCACAAGTAAAACATTGCCGTTAGCACATTTCATTTGTACTCTCAATTCTTCTCAGGCAGCTCTCACAGAGTGCTTTCAATATCCATGTTCATGCAGTTTCACAGTTGCGCATATACCAGCTTCACTGAAAGCCAGGTAGATGAGCTCTCTTCTTTCATTTAGAAAAGTGAGTTTTTTTGTTAATAAAGTGTATTGGGTTTGTGTGGCAAGGTTTTGGTAATGGAGAGACTACAGGGGTGGCTTCTGTAAGAAGCTGCAGAAGCTTCCCCTGTGTTCAACAGAACCAATGCCAGCTGGCTCCAAGACAGACTTGGCCAAGGCCAAGCCCATCAGTGGTGGCACATCTGGGATAACACATTTAAAGTAAAGGAAAACAGCGCTGCAAAACAGTAACTGCTGCCAAAGAGAGTGGTAAGAATACGTGAGAGAAAACACCCTTTATGCACCAAGGTGAGTGATGAAGGAGGGGGAGGAAGTGCTCCAGGTGCTGGAGTAAAGATTCCCCTGCAGTCCATGGTGGACAAATCATGGTGAGGCAGGCTGTCCGTGGAGGTCCACGGTGCAGCGGATATACACCTGCTGACTGCAGAGGATCCAATAGCAGAGCAGGTGAATGTGCCTAAAGGAAGCTGTGACCCCTGTGTAGAGAGGAGCTCATGCAGGTGCAGGTTTGCTGTTAGGCCTTGTGACTCTATAGGAGACCCATGTTGGAGCAGTCTATTCCTGAAGGACTGTACCCTGTGGAAGGGACCCGCAATGGAGCAGTTCATGAAGGACTGTTTCCCATGGGAGGAACCGCAGGCTGGAGCAAGGGAAAAGTGTGAGTTGTCCTCATCTCAAGTAATCATATAAAGAATAAAAATAAGCAGTACCTTGTAATGGTAGTACTTTCACACCAAATTCTTCAAGATAGCCGAGAGCACGAATGAGGTCTAGCTCCTCCTGAATAGCACTTGGACAGTCTACAATAAGTTGTAGACAACACCTAAATAGGAAGGAAATATACTCACTAGTCTTGTAACACACACAGTGAGTGTTTGGCACAATATTCCTTCGATGGCTGGGGAAATACTTTAACCAAATTCTATCCCTGAACTGCTGCAATCTTCTTTCCCTATTTTTGATATGAACATTGCCTAAACCCTCTTGAATTTAGATATGCAATGAATTTAACAACAAATATTAAAGACACGCGTACTTGAATATGAAATTATTTAGAGAAATACTTCTCATATCACTATAGTATTGTGGTATTGCCATATACTAGAAGATAAACGCAAAATCTCGAAAAAAGAGATTGTAATGAAATGTTAGAGTCGTCGTCACAAGTTCAGTTTCCTCAGCTTGGTTCAGCACATGAAATCAAACCACAAAACTACTCTGAAAATTAATTAATGCCCACAATTATTAACAACACATTGTTTTAAAATTTCTTTTAAGTAACGTTTTATGCATATTACATGGACATCATCAGCTTCTAGACGCAATTTTTAAATAAAACTTACATTCCAGTACAGTATGTTCATATGTAGTTTTAGTAATACCTACTTTATAAAACAAATAGTAAATGATTCAAAATGACTTAATTTGTCATGCACATTAAATCAAGGAAGTATTTTATTCATACAATTTGTCATCTGGCTTTTATCTCTACACATTAATTACAAATAGACATGCTTACATCAAAAGTAAAATTGTATGTTAGCTACATTCCCACCTGAACCCACCACATTTTTCAGGAGCATTGCCAAATATTTCAGGGTGAAGTGGGGATTAAAGCAGGAGTGAAAGAAGGTGAGCTAGCTGAAGGTGTAACAAATATATTCCACCTAAACCAACTCATACGGGAAAGTTACTATGAGACCTACAGAGTGTAATAATCACTCATGGAAATTAGTTAAATTACCATCAAACAACTGATTGGAGACAAGTCGGAAAAGAACCAAAACTTCTTATTAAACAGCACAAAAACAGTCACACACTCACAGCAAGTAGTCAATCTATAAACTACATATTTTGAAATAACCGTGTAAAATTGTAAGATAGAAGTTAATCACAGGACCCTTATGAGATATTAAAAACAACAATCCTTTGTATTTCCAGAGCTAAGGGAAGAGACTCTCAATAGGAGACTGGACAAGAAAATAGTGGTTATAGAATCACAAAATAGTTTCAGTTGGAAGGGATCTTTAAAGGTCACCTAGTCTAATCCTCCTGAAGTGAGCACTGTGCACCCATGTCTTAGTGAAAATAGTACTTTTAAAAAGAAATCTTCCTTTGTAGTCGAGACAAATATTTTTGTTTGGTTATGGGATTTTTGATGTTCGGTTTGTCATTTTGAAAGAAAAAAGAAAACTCTTTTGGATTAACATATAACAATATCAATGAAACTGTAAATTCTTAGAAGAAAAGAGAAAGGCTGGGAATATTAAGACAAACTTATATTTTAAAAAATTAGGTTAAGTTAAGGCATCAATCTTTTACATAGGTAATACCCAATTATTTTACTTATCTGCACCTAAACTGTAAAAGAAGATACTTGCTATCTAAATCTATACAAGAATGAACACCTACACTGCAACCTCCAAGACTGCTCTATGCTTGAATTATTTCTTAACATAACAAAGAGACAGATAACCTCAAATGAACTTTCTGTATCAGGAAAAGCAATGTAAGAAAAGAAATGAATGAATTGGCAAAAAGTTATTTTCTATTGTGAGAATAACTTGGGCCCACAATTGTGGTTCAGTGCTGTAACGTTGAAAAGGTTCAAACAACATATGAAAAGCTTCTTATCCACAGAGGAAGACTTGCTCTTCTTCTGGATTCTGTAACAGGTGATTCCAGCAGTCAGGGACAGAAATAGCGTACATATACACAAAGCAAGGTAGGGTAAAATAATACAAAAGAAAAACTCCCCCAAAAAACACCAAAAATATCTTTCAGAAGCCACAGATATTCTGTTTGCCATGTAATCCTACATGAAGAGAAATAAACCCATTTAAGGTTTAACCTCTCTTATAAGGAAAACAAAATTCAAGTTTCAATGAAAAGAGCATTATGTACTTATGTATATGATTATTGTAAATATACCTGGCCAAATCCATACAGCTATCCATCAGACTTGTTGAAGAATTGAAATATTCTCTGCCAGCAGCCAAAACCAGTTCGATACTCTTCTCATAGCTGACTCTGTACTGCGGCTTCCCTTTTGATGAACTCGGTAGATGCACTGATGAAGTACTGCAATGCATCATTTGCCCAGCCAAGTGGATATTGTCTATACTGCTCGAGCATAGAAGACTTTCTGTGAATATCTAAAATAAATTAAAAAAAAAAATAATTTTAAATTAATCTGCCACAGCACCTTCAACTAAGCTTATCTACACTGTATGGAATCAACTCCTTTGAATAAAAAAGATCTTTGAAGTCAAAAAAATATATTCAGTCCAAGCAGAAAATATAACTTCTATCAAGGACAATATCAGCAAAATTTATTTAAGTAAAGCTAAGATTGATTAGTAGCTAGTTATTTCTACTTTCTGCAGAAAAAAAGCTTATTAATTGCCTTTTTACAGCAGGACTTACAGATCAGAAATCATTTACAACTACATTCGCAGGTGTTAATAGGATATAAGAATGTGAAAGGTGGTTCAGTAGTAAGACCTTAAAACCAACGACATATGTGAAGAAATTTTGTATCCTTGAAAAAACTAAAAATCTTTAGAAATGTGCATATAATATATTTTTTGTGTTTCAATCAAGACCATCTTCAAAGAACGCATACTAACATAATGCTGCATCTGCCACAAAATACCTAACTTCTTTTCAGGTCAAGTTTCACCCACTTCAACACACAAAACGATCACAAAACCTTACAAAAAAAAACCGGTGTTTTTTTTTAAACAGTCAGTATTGTCCTAACAAAGATGTGTTCTATAATTTCAGGAAATATCACAGCTGCAATGCTACAGCCTTCAACAAGTGTTTTACATTTCAAAACAAATTAAATAGAATCAATTAATCACAGAAGAGCACAGGTAGGAAAGGACCTCAAAAGATCATCTGATCAGACTTTCCATGGGAAAGGGGACATAGAAGGAATTATCTAGCAACCAGTACGATTGCATCTTCAAGTTAAAATATTTCTCACTAGGCAGAACCTCCCTAAGCCATCTTCTGCTCTGGAAAGGAACATAGTTCAGTGCTTCTTAAAAAAAAAAGATGACATAATTGGATAATTTTCTATTTTGCAACATATTAATCTTCAAAGAACAGTGAAAGATGCCAAGTACGATAGCTGACCCTTCCTCCTTAAAGATCACATACATATAATCTACCCCTCAAAATTTATGGACATTAAATCCTTCTTCAAGAGGCCAGGATTTACTTTTTATGCAAGAAAAGAATAAGCATTGTGCTAAAAAAGATCCCAATATAAACTTCACATGTGATTGACGAGGCAGTAAGAATTTGCAATTTCTAAATTTTTAAGTTATCTGCAAATTGTAATAAAGTGCTCAAACATTTAAAAGACGTGACTATTTAAACACCTAGTATAGTGAACACAGCACTGTTTCTGTAATAATCTGCAAAATATTAAAATTAAAATTTGGACAAACAATACTTGTCACAGAAAATTCTACATCAGCCTAATAGCTGTTTTTTGCAAATATTCATGGCATAGATTTGGGGTTCATGCATATACAGTGGTTTGGTTTTTTTTTTTTCCTTCAATTAAATTAGGTTTATCATCTCACATTATTTTACTTCAACTGCAAGCAACAGAACGTCCATAATCCTTTAACGATCTTGGATAATATCATCAAGCCAGAACTTCAGGTTTAAGAAATGCTTGGCTCATGAAAACATTTATCTAAAAGACTGCTTATTTTCATTAGTTTTGTTTATTGCTAAACACATTTGTACATAGAATCACGAAGTCTCGGTTTAATAGAAGTTGAATTCTACTAGAAGTTATAAAGGACATTTATTAGAGGGGCTTTTGACGTAATGAATTAACACAGGAAGTTTCTTTGAACGAAAATACCATAGAAGAGCCAGTAGACAATCATGTAACACAACACCGGAAAACATTTACATTTGTGAGCAACAGGGTGAAATGAAAATTTATAGCTTACTTGGGACATATATTAGTAGGAAAATAAAAACTCACCTCGAAGCAGGTATCTGAATGTAAGCACGTATACACTTTCTGCTGCATGTCTAACATATCCTGGAGCAATTCCTTCCAGTGTGTCTCACTCACTGGTGGTTGCCTAAAAACATTTTTAGAATTAAATATTTTCTTCATTTAAAAAGTTAATGAAATGCAGCAGTAGATAATACTATAGCTCCATCTCAAAAAATACGATTTCTCAAATGCTACTTCAATCTTTAATTGGACATTTGACCAAAAGTGAGTTAAAGACAAAATGCTTTTAATATTAACATTAAAACAATATCTGTGGGTTAAAATAGTTTGATGACAACAATGCAGTACCCAAAGTGCTTTTCTGTTCATTTTCTGTGGGATAGATTTTATAATAGCAACTGAGAATCATTCAAGTGCTGCCCATTGTAGGTAATCTCAAAGAACTAATCAATCACATGCAATAACAAGAGAATGGGGCTGCAAGTTTATTTGGTTCCTTAAATGGGAATGGTATTCAGATTCTCAGCTCTCTGGATCCACAGATCTCTGTTTATCCACAACGCTTCCTATACAACTTAACGTTCTCTATCAAAACTTCTACTAGTAAAATCACTATGGAGGTATTCTGACATTATCTTAAGCCTTTCAGATTAGAAAAGACTCTTAAACTACACAAGCTGGTTCAGCTTATAGTGATTTCTTTATGTGGCATTAGCTTTAATTTTGGAAAAGCAAAGGGTTTCTACAACAACTGAAAAATCAACATTTTCCTTACAGAGACATTGACTTAATCCTCCTAAAAGTTTTTAGAAGTCTTAAAAGGCTTTCACAGCATGTCCAAGTTAAATACTACTCTACCATCACTGATAAACTGTTGTGCGTGTTTACTTTAAATAAGAAAAACCAAAAAATCCGCAGTGATGGCTCTTCTTCCTAGGGTTCAATCTTTTTATCTGCTTATGCCAAGAGCTGTGCAATAATTCATCTACAATTGAAAGAAGAGTTAAATGAGGTAAAGTAGTTCTTAAACAGAAAAATTGAAACATTCTAGTGGAAATATATAAGAATAAGAATCAATACATTAAAAAAAAAAATCAATAAATTACCCTATTACAAGAGCTCCTAAGAAAACATGCCAAAAAAAAAAAAAAGCATTATTTTACAAATTCTACCCTCTCAGTAAAATTAAGTAGTTCTTAAAGGATGTCACTTAAACTTTTACTGTTCTTTTTGCAGTATTTTGCAGCCGCAATGCTTTTTAGGCTTGTTTACTTGAACACAAACATTTGCAGCCAGACCAAGATTTTGAGTGTTGAGATTGAGAATGCAGCCAAAACCCTAATCATGTTAATCATCAGGCTAACAAATGTGATTTATATACACTATTCAGTTTGAACACTGTGGTTCCCTACTGCAACAAAACAGGCAGGTGCACTCTCTGATGGCAAGTAGTTATGTTACTGCCCCTTCCCCCTTATCTTACACTCCCCTTTGAATACTAACTTGCGACCCGTATGCCTCGTCAGCCTAATCATCAGCTTCCGTGCCTCCTCCACATTGTCTTTTGTGTCTTTCACAAAGGAAACAGGTTTCTGAAGTCCATGTTTCTCCAACAGCTCTGACACGCTGTAAATGAACAGTCAACATTTTTTAATCCTGCACAGTTGTACAACTACCCCTGCTGCAGCAGTCTTACAGCTGACTCAGACTATGTACCGCAAACACAGTCTCCACAAAGTCTGTAACAGTATGGATTAACCAGAATAACATTATTTATTAAAAATTTCATATAATAGGGTAAATGCATATCAGCAAGAACCTGATGACATATCTTCACAGCTTATAGTTTTGATTACTTAAAGCATTACAAAGTATAAAGATCAAAACAAATTTCCTGTTAATTTCAAAAGTAGCCTCCTCTCTCCCAAAGAAAAAAAAAAAGGAAATTAAAAATAATTATTCCAAGGAGAGTATCTGTGTAGTTTTAGAATATTCAAATAGCTAAAGTATTCAAAATTTCTAAGTTCTGAATATAAAAAGCCTTATAGATTATCTTGTTGACAGCACTAAAAAACAAGCTAAATATTCTTGCTGCTTTTCTGTCACTAAGTTGTTCTTGGCTATGCCTAGTGACTTCTGTAAGAATATATTACTTATTTTAGCTAAATTAAATACCTGAGAATTTGTTCCAGTTGATCTACTTCATCATGAAGAGAGTTAGATCTATCTGTTTCAGGCCTGCAAAGATATTATATAATTAATATTAAATACATATTACTTGTAATTTCTTAATGTAACACATATTACCTAGATATAAAGATAAGCATTCCTTGAAGAAAATGAAATATATTCTTGTTTTAAAAGAAAACTGTTGCCTTCTTGCTGGAAGAATAGCTAAAAATATAGATAACAATGACAGCTAAACTGAGAGGGTCCCTCAGTCTCTTCATTCTCTAAAAAACAGAGCTTTCCTTTCTTCCTTAGACTTTCCTCAAGTTCATTCCCTCTTACAAGTAAAAGATTATGGGAGAACAGTTTACATGTCCTACTCATGCTTTCACTTTCTCCAGAATTACTTGTCCTTCACGCAGGCTTTCCACATAGAGACCTCTCTCAGGGCTTATAAGCAGCAATATGGCTGTACATGCCAGACACCACTAAAAGTTACAACACCAAAAAGACCAGTAAGATAGCGCTAACACTTGGTCTCACTTCACTAGGATATAGAAGTCTAGAGAAACTAATACAGAAGTCTTGGTCTAGGCTGCTACTTTAAATCATGTTTTGTTACCTTATTTGGTAGAATACATGCATTGTGCAAGCACGCATACACACGACAACTTAGACAGGATTATAACACTCCAGTAATATCACCTCCATTTTAGTGACTTTGTAACTATTTTTAAAGCATTAATTCACAACCATCTTTAACAGATCTGAAATATTTACAAATAACTCGCTGAAAACATTTACCCATATCCTCTCTGTGGAAGGCATTCCAAAATATCATAACAGAAAGAGAGCTGGTCATCTCGTTCGCAACTATAAATACATTCCAGAGCCATAATCATAAGCTGGTCTTGATCAGGAATAATTTTTTGCAGACACTAACAAGAAAAAAAAGCACATTATTTTTAGTTTTCTTTTTCTAATTCAACATTTACATTTCTTCTGCATATAAAAAGATGAATAGTCCCAGGTAAATAAATGGTCTCTAGCTGTAATTAGGTTTTTTGCTAACAACTTAGTGAGGTACCTGTTGAAGTTACAACCTGAAACATGACTCAGGTAGTTTCCTACACTGCAGACATTGGAAAGAACAGTGCTATGCCAGTATAACCTTCTTGAATTTGAGAGGTGGACAGGGTGCAGGGCTGCAAACATTTGTCAGATTTTTTTTAATATGTATAACAGTATCAACAGATAGAAAATAGCTGTGGTTTTCCTTCACCAGTTGATTTCTGTCCATAGATATAGAATGTAAAATAGTATGTAAAAATGTGCTTATGTGCCTTGGAATAATTATTTAAACTGTAGAAGCAGCATGAAACACTCGCATGGAAAGCTAACTTCAACCCTTACTCACTGAACTCTCGGCTCCACCCTAATGGCCCCCATTTTATTCTATTACATTCATCTTGAGGGACAAGAGGCGGCACTGAATCAACTGCTAGTAAAATTACTCAGGAAAAAAAAGATTAGTGAGATCATCAAACACTTCCATATCATTTTTTTTAAAAAGCAAATATGCCAGGAATTTACATTAAACACATCAGCAGAAAATCACCTCAAAGAAGACTCTTCACAATAATTTTTGTTCTATAAGGCCAAGATCCTAATTACATTAGCTTGACAATCTTATCAAAGATAGCTTAGTGGCATTCCAGCTTATATTATAATACTTTTTAACTGAAGTTTTCTAAAAGATAACAAATCTTGGGTGCAAGAAGAACAGAAAGATTATAGAGATGATGTGATTTAAGAGATGAACTAACTCTATTTATGAATTCACCTCTCCAGACTAAGAATTTCCAAAGAAACCAGCGGAATCATCAGGGGTTTACACTTACAGCAGGTTTTGAATTCTGAAATATCTTCAGGGGTAGAGTCAGGTCTTCCTTTGCTAGTGTTACTAAGTATTCTTTAAAAAGTGAGTTTGCCAGACCAGGGGACTGATTTTCACAGCGGTGGAGAAAAGGAATCATCCACTGATAAACATTCTTCACATATTTTTCATCAGAGGACTGGAAAGCATGAGTTACAAAGAAAAAAACAAGTTCAGCTTCATTGGCCAAAACAAACAGAACATATTCTGATCAATATAACTGAAACACTATCTCATCCTATCACAAAAACAGCTGGAACCTGACATTCACCAGTGCTGCACAGACCACTACATCATGAAGCTCTGAAACAATCCATCATCTTTCTGCTATTCAACAGCTTGTGGACACCAAGCAGTACAGGAGTAAAGCCCATTACATGAGGAAAGCCTAGTTGTCTTCCACCTTCAATTTCAGAACGAGTGAAAGGTCAGCCTGTGTTTATGTTAGAGTAGCATTACTTTCAGTACGCAAAAAAGCAAGATGGAAAGATAAATTATGAGGGCTACATAACTCCTAGCAAAAATCTGAAAATCCTGAGGAGCCTCAAGTGCATGAGTATTCTCCTCTGGTGCTTACATATCTTTCGATGGAATTTCAGAGTCTTTTTCAATCTCTAGGTACTTTTCAACCTTTTCACCAAAAGGTCTTTTTCTATTCTGAAATATCATGCACAGGCTAAACAAAGTGAAGCGGAAAAATACAAATATGCTGTACAGGCCAATATTAAAATTTTTTTGCCAATGTTCAAGGACATCAAAAAACATCCAAGGGAAATATTCAATGTTGTTGTATCTGCAGTGTCATCAACAGCCACACTAAAGGTCCTTTAGAAAGAGGCAATGAAAAAGCAATTCATAGTTTTCAAAATACTGGATTTCTTGATGTTTAGTCCTGTGCCTAGGACAAAGAAACAGGTCTTGGAGAAATCTGGGCTATTTTAGCACAAATAAACAAAGGGAAAATAAACTCAAACCATCTACAACATAAACGAAACAGTAAAAGTGCCGAATTCCTGCTGAATTAAAGATGAAGGTACATTAGAAAAATGTCCGCCACTAACAGTATCTTTATACACATTGGATCTAGTGTAACTTTTAATTACAGGAAATTCAGGTATATTTACTGATCTATTCAAAATACTTACGTTCTTCATCAACAGTCTAAGCTTTTCAATGTCTTCCATCTCTACAAGTTCCTTCAAAGTTAAGGTTCTATCACCATTAGTCTCATAAACTATCGTCTCAAGGGTGATCAGATTGTTACAAAGAATCTGCAGACCAGGAATATTCCTCTCCATGCCAAGACGAACAAGGGATAGAGCACAGTCCACCTGAAAAAAAATAAAATCCCCTGCCAAAAACCAACTTGAAATCTGTATCCTGTTTGTGTCTGCTCCTTTTACTTAACAGGCAATTTAACTTCTTAGAAGTTTTTGTGGTCTGTATGGATTCCTAAGCAGACTGGTCTTCTCAGCTTTATTAAATTCATAATCTTAATGGATAATGGGTAAATGATAGCTTTAAACTAAGATGATCACTTAAGTGACTGAAGCTATGCATAGTTCGGCATGTAACATGACTTCTCTAACTTCCCATGAATTAATAATTTCAATCATTGCATTTTATTTCACAGAAGATAATTTCAGTCACCAGGGAAAAAGACTGTCAATACCTTCATATGAAAGATTCTGTTTCGATTTCTAAGAAGGCAATATTGGCTGTACGTATTCAGTGAGGCAGATGTAAGTCTGGGAGCACAGAAAGCAATTTCATTTATATGTTAGTAATTTAATTGATCCTTGGAAGTTTCTTTTATTCTCACACTCACTGATAGGCTGTTAAGATCACAAAGAACTACGATTAAAGAGCCTTGGAGGACTGCAAACTTGAAGAATAAAAGAGCTTGCCCATCAGAACTAACTCATAGTGATACTACCAGTCAACCTCCTTTTCACACAGATAAATTGGCTAGAGAAGCAATAAAATACAAGAGCATGTAAGTGATGAGCTCTATTCTTACTTTCAATGCTTATCTCTAGCACACAGACCTTCAAACATTTTTAAAATATGGAGAAAATAAAGTAAAAATAAGATGCATGGCAGTCCTGCAGACACACAATAAACCTGCCAGGAAGAAATCACGACGGTACTAACATATTGGCATACGAGTGACACGTGACTGCCACATATCGATATATATGGCACGGTATCATGTGACAGATAATAAAACATGTTTCCTGATACCCTGTGCACAACATTCCCTCCCTTGGTTACAAACATAAAATGTAATGGAAAACATTTTTCATGGACTGCAGAAGTGCTACTGTCTGCTATGGTAAGCCAAGTAAAAGGGAATCAGCTGCCTTCCTATTCATTCCTACGGATCAACTATTTAGCTAAACTTTAAAACAAGCACAAGTACACTGCAAAAGAAAAAACAAATACTACAAAAGCTATAATGAAGATTGAGACACGGTGTAGATTACTGAGGTAAAAGTGACCCATCAATACACATTAAGATAGGCTTCTATTGAAGAAGGCTGATCAGTTCGAGTCAGCCCCCACCATTTCCTCACTGCTATTCTCACCTGCATCGCATATTTTTCAATTTCCTGTGCTCTGTTCAAATACCAATCAGTAGCGAGATCTATTGAAAGGTCAGTAGTCCTGTATTTCAGTAATTCAGGTTGTGTTTCATACAGAAATTCACCTTCATCGTGTAAAGTTGGTTCAACAATCTTCCTATTAAAAATGAAAAGTACATATAGGCTTAAGTATACATTTGCTTGCATTTTTTTTCACATCAATCTTTTTCCTAAAACTTCCGCTTGTTCTGAAAGAAAATGATACAACCAACCTACATTACACCAATAATTTGATGAGCCTCAAAAGCAAATCACAGTAAGCATTCATTTTTGTCAATAAAGTAACTAGTAAGAGATTCCAAAAACTGAGATAGGCCACGAAAGGAAGAATCCTCACCACTAAAGACACAGGTATGCCCAACCTATGCTTTCTATCTGCTCCTCATAGCGAAAGGCAGTTTTGTGATTCATTAATACTGCCATGGTAACATTATGGTTGACAACAGGGCAGAAGGGGGAAAAAAAAAATAAATCATGATTTCCAACAATAAACTCCCCCCAACTCACATGCATTTGTGAAAGTCACTCATCACAATCACCTTGAACATTGTGCTATAACATGAAAAAGAGTTTGCTCAGTCAGCCTCACTAAGAAAGCTGAAAACACAAGTCAGTGTGCACAAAAATAAAAAGTAGGTCTTACTGGATATTTCCCACATTATAAGAACTAGCGAGTAAATTCTTTATCCAAAATCTACATAAATATAGAAAAAACTTTTTGCTTTGTCTATATACTTACCTGCATTCCGCTTTTTCACACCAGTCTTCCTCACGATGTTTCTTCTCCTTCCAAGGAAGAATTTTCAATGTCCCCTGCTTGTAACTGGTATAACAGAAGAAGAAAGCTTTACACATTTATTTTTTTTTAAATTGTGATGGCATTCTATTGATGCAATACAAAGCATATGCAGGTACTTCAGTGAACGCATAATAACCATGACATTCAATTACAATTTTTTAAGATTTATCACTTCTTAATGCAGCTATACAAGTGTGATTTTGCATGTATGATTCTACCTACACCATTAAAGATCCGCTAAAAAAATAGATTTTCTTACTGACTGTACCTTCAAAAAAAAAAAAAATCAAAACTTATGCTTCTCTGTAAGTATTCTGCCTTGATACACTGTCACTCAAGACTGAAATGCTTCAAAACCTATGACCTTCACAGGTGAAAAAAAAAAAAAGTTCTTCATATTTTAGCACAAATCCTTGTACTGAACCAAAACAAGATATGCCCTGCTGTACTGATCTTCACAATTAAGTTTAATGTGGTTTTCTGACTACAAGAAGCTAAAGAAAAAAACAAATCCATTTAAGACGTAGGTTAAGAACACCATAAACTATTACTAGAAAGATCAGTTATGGCTCACTGTTCTAGGCTAGTTTGTTTGAGGAGAATAAAACCCAAGCAAACCATGTCAAGCTATACAGAATATAAACTAAGGGAAAAGAGAGGAGCCACATAGGCTCAGGCACTTGTAGAAATAAGAAAGAAATCATGTACAAATCACACATATTAAGGTTCCAGCATGCCGGAGCAATAAACTATTTTCAAATCTCATTCATTTTCTCCTGACCCTGATGATAAACAGCAAGAGCAATACTACATAGACAGTCCCTGTCTATAAATTAACAGCTGACACCATCTTCTCACTGCTTGAAGAGCAGCACTGTAACTCGGTAGTTTAAAAAGAAACACAACTCCAACAAACAAATCAATTTCATAATATATAAAGAGTCAAAACAACAAACTAAAGCAGCTCCATCTCATCTGGCAAGACACCAAAAACGTTCAAAGCAGCCAAGTATGTCCCTTCTAACTACCCTGTACACACACACATTTCTCCTGGGTTAGCCACCCTTCCATTCCCTCCTAGCAATAAAACCCCATTTTATCACAGCAATTCCAACCCCCCAGATGAAACATGCAGTAGAAATCCACCAATAAATTGGCAGAGACAGATTTGTGGGCTATAAAAGGCAAAGAAAGGAAAGGAGAAGATGGCAAACTGCTAATTCCTGTGCCTCTGCTATAGAAAAGTCTGTGTTCAATTCCACCTCAGACAAAATGCTCCACAGTTATCTTTGTAATTAGGCACTACGTAGGAATATCACTGAAAAACAAAGCAAAGAACAGATTAAAATTTATGGTATAAGCACCAGGAATAAAGTCACCTTTCGATTTTGGAGAGATTCATCATCAGCCTGTGTTTTGGAGGGGAACCCTGTTTGTTTAAGTCTTAGATTACAAATGATTGATAAATTATGTTAACATTAATATTTAAAACTGAGTTCATAAACTAATTTAATAAGGTCATATTTCAAATGTCATACAAGAGAATGTTATTACAGAAGGCCCAGTTTGTAGTGAAAAAGTTCTCTTTATCAGTTGAAATGTCAAATAACAGAAGAGCCAAAGTGCAATTATGCTCCCTTCCATAATACAAAATCAGGACAGTAGGAGCAGGTATTCATGTTAGAATCAATAATGCTTTCCTTTTCTATGGTCTATTAAACATAAAAGGAAATTGGACAAAAATTTGCTGCCCAAGACAATTCTTTTCATAGTAAAAGTTTTCCATCCACTTCCCAGTAGGCTTGAGATGACATTTTGGGAGGGCTGTTTGTTTTGTTTGTTTCAGTTTGGGGTTTTTTTCATTTCACAGCTTGAGTTAAGAAAATGTTTCTCAACAGATTCAATAGAACAAAATGTTTATAATTAAAGTGGGCAAAACTTGCAGCTTTTCTTAACCGACCTGAACATGAGGATAAATTACACGTGTCTTCCCTTCAATTACTCTTAACACAGTTGAGTTCCTTTACTGACCTCGACAAACAATCACTAGAGACTGAACAATTTAATTTTATGCAACCAAGAGTTACTAAAAACGCTTCTTTTTGCAGATTGATGCAATCACCTATCCGGCCCTTCTCCCCAGCCCACTTCAGAAAATAATCTGTATTTCCCTCTCATTATCGAAAAGTAAGCATTTTCTTCCCTATTCATGTAACACAAAAAAACCAAAATATACCTGTATTTGCCTTTAAATTCTAAGTGCCCGAAATATTTTTTAAAAATACATTTTGAAATAGAATCCTTTACAATTAACAGAAGTCATGGATTAAGTGTAGAATCTATCCAAAATAACTTCTCTAACACCCCATCATGACGTATATTTTCAACTAAATTGGAAAGTTTACTGCTTAAAAAAAATGCTTACTGAAAAAAGATCGCACTCGAGAGAGGCTTTGCTCTCTTTGACAGCTGCTTTTTTCCTCCTTCGCCCTCACCTCTAAAATCCATCAAATGAGGAAGCAACATGCAACTCTGCCTCCCTTTGCAACCTTACTCAGAGTACAATAGAAAAAAGTTGAAAAGTATAGATACAAGCAATGTGAATGACTAAAGGTAAGAAGCGCATGATGATCCCTCTGTGAAAGCCAGAACAGACTGAAGAATCCTAGAAGAAAGAAAACAACCAATACTGTAAGATTGATATAAAATTGTTCACTTTTTTGTTTCACTTACATAGGAGAGGACATTTCACTGTTCTAACTTCCCACAACACCAAGCGCTGATGACTAGCAGGGCCTCATTTCAAATAAGCAACAGCAGATACTCTTTTACACCATATGCAGCTAAGCTATTAGCTACTTGCTGCATAGCACAGAAGATGAAAAAAAAAAAAGAGGTATATTTGAGTTCAAAAATAGAATGAATTCTTGCAATGAAGTGTCATGAAAACCTACTGTATCTAGAAAATATCTAGTTCAGGAATATTCGAGTCACATATTATAGAAAACATAATAGGGACTTGAGGCAAACATTGCAATGTGCTTGCCTGTACCTATTTTTTTTTTGCCTTGGCAACTGTACTGGGTCACCTGCCTTCTGGCCAAATCTACCAAGACCAATCTTATGCTTCAGCAAAAGATTTTGCAGGAATAAAACCTGCACTTGTCCAGGCACATCAATTCAAGAAATACTATAAGTATACTTCAAAAGTTTTTCATAAAAGCTTATTAACAGACCTCATCACCAAATGTTGGACAGAAGACTTTTTTTCAGTTCATGGGAAAGAATCATCATGTACTGCTATCTCAGCTGGAAAATGTCTACTCTATCTCTCCTCTCCACCCCAGCAGAAAAAGTTAGTTACATATTTTGAGTCAGGTGTATGGATTAGTCAGGGAAAATTTTTTCTAAAGTACTTTCTGTTGTGGCTCTATTTGCCGTTTCAAACATATTCACGTTCACCACAGGAATAAGTTGAGAGAGGAATTTTCAATTTTTAAAGCTCTCACTAAAAGTCAAGCAGCACTCAGTAATCTAAATGCTTAAAGAAAGCAACAACAAAAGGAAGCAAACAACTGGAAAATAATCTCATCCTAGCAGAAATCAGCAATTACAGAACGTCAGTCTTAACAGATGCATCTCTTGCTAAGTTCACAAAATAAAACAGCGAAACCCACACCACTCAGAACTGCTAACTTCATTCACCTTCACTACAAGACTAAGAAAATTCAGAACTCCCTCCTGCCCCAACTGCATCAAACTGTCCTAACTTTCTCTCCTCATTATGAAGAGTTTCGAAAAACTCTTTGTAATTTCAATTCAAAAACAAGGACTGGAATAGATCAGTCTTGACACTAGCAAAGGATGGGAGATGCTTGTACCTAGGCCCCTTATAAAGGTAAAGAAATTATTAAAGCATTGTATTTACATCAACGTTTATCACAAGGTTTTTCTTAACTGGTGATTTTGTTCATAACAGATCTTTTTTTTTCCTCCCTCGAATTTCCATACCAGTAACTGCAGTGACTCACACGAAACAGAGCAACAAAACTTTGGAAAAGCAGCTGTTAAAATGGAAGCAAGTCAGCTGAAAAAGCCTTCAGGTAACAAAACATTACTGCGTCCTGCAAACTCAGAACCACAAATACCCATGAGACAGAGGGAAGTGGGTGTGCAAACCAAAAAAAAAAAAAAGATACAGATACAAAGCCGTGTATGCCAAGAGATACGGTCTTCCATTTTATTGCCATGTTTCTGTTAACAACAGGTGAGCAGCAAACCCAGCTGAATTGGGGCACATTAGAACCTATACCTTGTGCACAATGCGTAAGTCTAACTGGGCTGGGAGTGGTCAGTGTAGCATACACAGGAGGCTCACCATAAATGCAACATACACCCTATGCTGCTGCATCCAGAATTCATCAGTCTCTCTGCCTACGTTACACAACTTTGCAGTTTTGTTCTGGAAACTGAAATCTCACAGAGCTTCAGAGACTTAACTTGCCTATAAGCGGTGGGCACTGACCCAAAACTCCAGATGTGAGGACAGATCACTAGTCAGTGAATCAGGTGGCCTTCTTTAAAATTGAAATTGAGCGGTGCCATGCCATAACTCTACACAAATATTAGCACAGAGTTGGGTTTTTTTTTTCTCCGAAGCCACTGCTTCCCCCCACCCTTTCCTTTCCTCTCTTTTCAACAGTAGCATAAATTTGATTGGAGCCCAGTAAATGGGCAGATTATGGAGGCATTCAACTCTATTTCTTCAAAAAGAGCCAACTTTTCCTGTACTGCTCTTTTCAATTCATTGTTTACGTTAGCTTGACAATTCTTCCCATTTTTGCTTTGACAAAAGAGGTCCATGCTATTGTAGTTTCTGTATCCTAGCGGCTGCATTTATTCAAACCTGCAGATTATTTTTCTCTCCAAGGACAGGCTTTCAAGAGGAAGGTCTAATTCAGTTTTAAGGTCAGAATCCAATTCTTTCTATTACCAGTGGCAACTCCGTGTATGGGATTTTTTTTTCTACAAGCATTTCATACAGCAGGCCTGTCTCTGACACTCATCTAGCTCAGGATTAGAAATTTAAAAACCATCTTTTCCCTTGTAAACTTGTGCACATCGAACCCAGACTCCACAGCAAAAGGCAATTTGCCCCAATACGATTATGAGGCAGTATCTTTATGCTGCAAGACAAACATTTTTAAGAGGAGATTTGGAGTTTCCTTTAAAATATTCTGGAAGCAGATGAATCTTTACTTTTTCTATTTTTTTTTTTTTTTAATCATGGTCTGGAAAAAATAGCACTATGAATACTAATTCTGCATTTGGAAGTTTGTTACATACTGGAATGGTTCTGAATATAACACCTTTAAGACACCAAATATTGATCTGCTGGAGGTGAAAAAGCTATATGTGAAAGATACAAAACTATAAAATAAGGCAGCATTTCCATCAATTTTTTTTGTTATTCACTCAAAATGTTTCTGAAGAATGTGCTTGATTCAAGTTTATTATTTATTTTAAAAATTATCTCAAATTTATGTTTTGTAATAAGAGGAATGTAAGATACTAAACCTTTAAATATATTTTTCTCCCGCTGACACTTGTACACTTACTAGAATTTATTATTTCCATGTTTTACTATAGGTACACTATAAATTATTTTAGACTCCTCATTCAAATTAATACTTCCATAATCCTACTACATAGAGATATGGAGGCATTAATAATAGGCTACATAGAATTATTTACAATACATATATGTATTATTTTTTAATATAACTCAGAAACTCCTTTGTCCAAAAGTCTGCATCTTCTCAGACAGCAATGAGGAAATGAATGCTGGTTTCTGTTCCTCTACAATTTTTTATGCACCAAAAGCACCACAGATTTTGGGAAAACTTACCACACAAACTAATGGAAAAGGTATTCCAGCTGATTTTGGCTGCAAGTTAACCACCCTTGAAAAGAAATTCAATGACAGGTCTTTTCAAGCATCTCTGCCATCATGGGTAATAATATTCTAGCTCATTTTGCATAAACAAATTGAGCTATGTTTCAGTGCTGCAGCTATTCTTTAACACTTTTTTTCCCCCTAAAACAACCTAGACAGAATAATCTAAAAGGTTGCTACTGGCCCACCCGAAACTTTCTCCAGGCTGAACACACCCTGTTCCCTCAGCCTGAAAGTGCTCCACTTACCAGTCACCTCAGAGAACTTCTGGTGAGCTGTTTCAGTTACTGATGTTCTTCCTGTACTAGAGACCAATATTCCAGATGCAGCAGTCTGATTGCTCCAGCCCCTAGCTATGCTCCTGTTCATGCAGGCCAGGATACTGCCGGCCTTCTCAAATGCCAGGACACTGCTGTCTCCGGTTTGGCTTGTAGCCACTAGGACCTCTAGATCCTTTTCAGCAGAGCTGCTTCCCAGCCAGTCAGTCTGCAGCCTTTATTGTTGCAGAAGTTTCTTTATTCACAGATGCAAGACACTGCATTTGTCCTCCTTGAACTCCCCAAAGCTCCTGCTGGTCCATTTCTCCAGCCTGTCTGAATGGCAGTTTGCCTCTAGTGCAGTAGCTCCTGTGAAACTTCCCTCCTTCCTTGGTGACAGTTCATGTTCTCCATGGCTCCCTCAGAGCTTTGAGTTCTCATTCTACACTTTAAAAACTCAGCATAACTAACGCCTATAGTATTTTTGTCACCTCACTTTCTGCAGCAGCCTTCTGGCTGCAGTGAGCTGCTCCTGCTGCTACTGCAGATCCCCACAGAGGCCAGTTTGTAAGAGAGATCCCTTTCTCCAAACGACTGCTTTAACTTTTACATAGACCACAAGAATCTTCCCAGCTCCTAGCAGGAGTCAATCCAGACAGGAACACTGGCCCTCATGACCAGTTAATCTTTCCCTTAAAAGTTTGGGGGTTTTCCTACTTCACAGTGGAAGGTGAGATCTGAAAGTCTGTTTTTTGGTCTTTTTTTCAAACACATCCTTCAAACATAGACTACACTGATCCTTCTATCTCTATATAGTTTTTTCATTGCACTAGTGGAAAGAAGAAAAGAAGTGCATAAGTGCATACAAAACTTATGCCCTTCTTATTTATTTCACAAAAAAAGAAAGACTGTATATTAGTTCTGCAGACATTCAGTCATCAAACCTATTTACATATACATACTAAGAAGACAAGAGATGAGGCTGTAAAAGCTTTATTGAAGCTGCAGTGCCACTGGCAATAACTAAAAACCTAGTTCAGGAGAAGACTGCATTATGAAAAGGCAAAGTTAACCTCTAAGTTTAGTTGTGTAGTATTTATCTATTCATAGATGAAAGTCTGGCAGTTTTCATGTTTTTAAAGCTTCAGTAAGATTTTAAAAGTTATTTCCGTTCCCACCCTTGTGTATCAGGCATACGGAGTTCATCCATTCTGCAGTAAAAATTCACTTTCTGAATTCACAACTGAAATTCAACTGAAAACAAGTATTTAAGAAAGTTGAGGAGTAAAAAAGCAGAAACATAAAAAGTTTCTGTCTTAGAGGGAAGATTTTTTACTACTAGTGTAATGTGCAATATAGCAGACTTATGGCTGTTGAGGGAACCATACATTTGAATTTCACAGGTTCTGCGAGTTAAAAATGCTGAATGATAATGTTGCAATCTAGCAGTTAAATGTAGCAAAAAGGATAAGAAAATTAAAAGAAAATGGAAAATACTCTAGTTATGTATTTATAATGGTGGTAAAGCATTATTTTCCTCTGAGATCACCTTTAAAAACCTGAGGGCGACAGTCTTAACTATAGACTAAGAATACTAGCTGTAGCTATTAAAACAGAAATTGGAAAGAGCTATCATCTTTGAATACTTCAGCTTTTACCACCTCACCCTAGTTGTCTTAACAGATGAAGTCTGTGCACCTGATGGATCGTTGAAAAGGAGCATGAATCCTGGTGACAAAGAGACAGCAGATATTCAGGAGCCATCATTACAAAAGAAGCTGAGAAATAATATAAAAAGAAGTAGGAAAACATTACAATCTCAATTCTGCAAAAACACATTACTGAGTAATGTCAGTCTATCACAACACCAATTTGAAGCCGACAGGCATGTAGAGCCACCAATGCATCTTAGTATTTCAGATTCCTTCTCAACTCAGGGAGCTGTTGAGCTTATATAACTCGCAGTCTTTTTCAAGAGACTCATGAATACATAAATCCCCTGCTCAGACATTACAAACCTCCTCCTGAACAGCTCTGAGAGCAACCTCTAAAGATGCAAAGCTACAAAATACGTGCCAAAAACAAGAAACAAAAGGATATCTACCACTTGAGACCTTTCATGAGCAGGTACAGGAAAATAAATATGTATAGCTTTCCTAACAATCTGGCCCAGAAGACAGGGGAAAAAAGGGAATTCTATATTTTGCCACTATTTCTTATGCCAATTCTTCCTTGACTGGTAAGACCTTAAAATTTTTGTGACACTGGCATCTAAATGCCACTCTAATGTAAATGACATGTGCCAGGAACAAGAAAAATAACTGGTTTATGCCTATAAAATACACTAGCAAAATAAGCATTTCTTTCACTAGGTACTTAGAATTTACTATGTGCAGCTGAACCAGAGGCTCCAGGCAAAAGGAAATGGCAGTTACAATGCAACCTTTACAAAAACTTTTCTCATAGGTAATAAAATTCTTCTGACATAGCATCCTGTGTGCATTCATGGTGGTGGTGGTGTACAGCACGCAACTGTGTTTCAATGCTTTTGCCCTGGCGATAGCTAGAGGTTCCTATTTGTCCCACCTCATGCATTCCACGCCCAAACAAGACAGCGCCCACTACACAATCTCAAGTATTTCCTCAGCCAGATTCCTCTACAGATGGAGGGACTAATAGAACACAGAGAAACATGGTGAATTTCTGTAAGGACAGGTGACACCTCAGAGAGCTCCAAAAGGGAGCCAACACTCTTACAGTTTTAAATGCTCCATATACACAGAAACAACAGGGATAATTCCCAGCAGCACTTTATCCTACACAAACACAGAGCCATGTATTAAGACCCAAAAGACAAACTACAGTATTTTTTTTTGCTCCACCAGAAACTTTCCTGCCCCCAGGATGGACAGAAGGTCTGAGTTGCAGGAAGCCAAGCAGCAAAGGCATCAGTAAGGTATGAACAAGGCATTCTTTAAGTAAGGCCACCAGGGCAGGCTGCTTTCTTAACTTAGGCACTATCATACCATGTTTGTCCATGTCCATGTTTGTGGTCTCATCACATGCACCACAGAAACCAACCACTCTATTGAAATCTCTTGGTACAGACAACTGTTTTTCTGAAATTTCAAAGCCAACCAGCTAAAAGAAATCACGAGATATCTCTCTCTGTTTTGCAGCCCTTAAGTAGAAAATCCTCATGATATCAACCATACACCCTACTTCATAAACTGCAACAGTGAGAAGTTTAAAAAGGAAAACCAGATTATGTCATTTCTCAACTCAGGATCCTGTATAAAGATTTGTCATTTTGATTCACATGCCAGAAGTTATTCGGAGTGGGGGGAGAGATTCACCTCATTTCAGAAAAGAAAAAATTAAATTAGTAAGAAAATGCTACTTTGTACACCTTAAGTCTATTTCATTGCTATATTATTCTCATTAATACATATTTTAATCAATACATATTTAATTCTATTACATTAACAAAACAATTTTAGGGAATATGAGTAATTTACAGATACTATGTAAGTAATTGTTTTTGTAATAGGACAACAGTTTTAGAAAATGGTTAGATCAAATAAACAGTATAACTTTATAAGTATATGTGATTTGAGTATATAGGATTTGCTCTCATCCCCATTTTGGAGCTGTCCAAAAACAAATATTTCAAAGACACATAGTATTATCTGTTCTGCAACCTGAAAAAAGAGAAGTGCAAACCTGCTCATACCTGATCCTAGCACTGGAAAGTTCTGTCTGCCTGAGGAATACAGACTGAAATTACATACTTCCATTTTTCAACAACAGACAAAACTAAGTTCTTAACCCATAACTTCACATCTTTACAACCAGACCACTGGTAAAATGTTTTATTTTAACTGTCATTTTGACTCCTGGCACATAAGTCACTTTCTTAAACAAACCAACCAACCACAACAACAAAATATATAAAACAAAATGAACAACAACCAATCTTTCAGAAAGAAGGAGAACCTGTTAATGAACACCAACAAAATATCAAAACCACATTTAAGAAGATCCTTCTTCCCTCCCTCTCATATTATAAGTCTTATGAAAACAAAAGAGAAAAGAATTGGAATATATTTTACCAATTCTATAAATACTACAGTAATTTCTCTTCATGGTACTAAGTGTTACCATAAGGAAAAGGATAAAATAAGTGTTTTTATACCATACCTAAATAACTAAACGTGTTCCTAATAATAACCACGCATCAAAAAGGGTACTGGTATTAGATATCATGACATAAAGACTACCTGTTGCTCAGAAAGTACAAAACTGATAAGCATTATAAGCTAAGCAAAATGTCAGGAGAATAACTTGCTAAATAAAAATGGAGAATTATCCAAAAGGGACTGTTAAAACTTTGAAGTGAAAGACTAAACTATACCACTGGAACAATACAAAAAAAAAAAAAATCTATTAGCTACTCAAAAAACGATCCCTCTGAAGCAAGGCTTCAAAGTCCTGTTGTAAAATATTGAATAATGAAAACTCACCAATTTTTTATGGACACTGAACAATAGACTTAAAAACTAATTTTCTAATTGAAGGGTTTGAAAGAAACACTCTAGAAGCAAAAAAAAGTCTTTTACTTAATACACAGAACATAATTATGATGTTCAAGGAAGACTCTCTTATTAAAATTTATAAGAAACTGAGAGTAAACTAACATTTTATGCTGAAATCAAAGAGCAGGAAAGACTGGCTTTAAAGCTTTTCATAATTCTACCTTAGCAAGCTGCATAAGAATCAGTAACAAAAAGATTAACGACTTTGAATTTACTGATGGCTTCAGTATTAAACTACATTTTAAAACAAATCTAGAAAAAGATAGCCAGGGAGAAAACACTTGTATCATTCATTTCCTAGCACTGGCTGTTATTACAAGCCAACTACGGATCTGTATTTACACCTGTGTAAATCTAGAGAGTTTCATATGAAAAAAGGCCATGTTTCCTCTTATGTGTAACAGAATCATAGAATGGTTTGGATTGGAAGGGACTTTTAAGGGTCATCTAGTCCAACACCCCTGCAGTGCGCAGGGTCATCTTCAACGAGATCAGGCTGCTTCAGAGCCCCATTCATTCTGACCTTGAATGTTTCCAGAGATGGGGCATCTACCACCTCTACATGCAACCTGTTCAAGTGCATAAAAAATTTCTTCCTAACATCTGGTCTAAACTTGTTCTCTTTTAGTTTTAAAACCATTACTCCTATTCCTAAAGGCCCTGCTAAAAACTTTTTCCCTATCGTTCTTATAAGCTCCCTTTAAGTATTGACAGGGCACAATAAAGTCTCCCCACCGTCTTCTCCAAGCTGAACAACCTCAGCTCTCTGAGCCTCTTTTCATAGAGGAGGTGTTACATGGCCCTCCTCCTCTGGATCCACTCCAACAACTGAAGGAAGAACATTTAAAGTCTCTGCCTTCCTGACAATAACAAAAAGAGACCAAAAAGCTTCCATGCGTGACACAAAGTGAAAAAGAAAATGTCAAGTAGTCAAATAAATAAAGACAACACTGCTCTCTTGATTCCACGTAGTAACCATCAAAAGATATCCGTATATAGCAATAAATAATTTTTAATAATATAATATAATTTTTCGTTAGAATAGTGGAAGCATCCATTGACACATTCTTACCAAGCTTCAGGCAACAAGAAAGCATATTCATGTGGTGATGTAGTCTCTGGAAAATTGGAGAGAATTGCCTGTCTGTGTGGAAGTAAAGCTGGTCCGTGGAAAGTGAACAAGATTTCTAGGGCTCTGACATTGCTTTCCTAAAGAACAAAACAGTAAGTTAGAAAACTATCTTAAAACTGATTAAGACTGAAAATGAGCAATAAATAAGATTAAGTCATGCAGCAAACATTTAATTTTAACATTTTCTTTAGCAATAAAGAAAACTATATCACGGTCACTGCTTTGATCAATTTACAATCAAATACACACATCCCCTGTATTTTTTTCCCCTTTGAACTTGATTGAATCACAATGGGAATTTAATTTAAAACACCAAGACCGAAGCAAAATTAAAATCTAGCAAAATAAATATTAATACCCGAGCATAAGTTCTTGCTGAAAGTACAATATTCTGATTTCTGAATGTCTTGAAGAATTCACCATCATAGTGCTGTTCAGCTGCATGAGGCCCTCCAAGGATTTCCTTTAAAAAAAGAAATAGAAAAAGTCTTGTAAAATATTGGGGTTTATGTAAGATTTGTAAAACCATCAAAAAGCCTACATGTTTTTCCAAAACATGTGACATATATCTGGAAAAGATGCTGTTGGTTTTTATTTGTTTCAGTACAAAAAAAAAATAGATGAAAAGATGCATTGTTGATTAATGGCTTGCTAAGACAATTCTCTGACATTTTAATTAGGCTTTAGACAACATTAGTTACAAAGACATGTGATAAAAGCCCTAATGTGAATGGTACCAACTGCAAAGTTAAAAGTTAAAACATCTAAACAAAACAGTCTGGCATTTCAAAAACTTCCACTTTGGTGAGTTTATACTGGAAAAAAAAATTGTTAGAACATCTGAATAGACAAGCTAATTAGACTGACAGAGGGAAATAACAGTAATCCTACACCAACTCCACAATCCATGAAGCTGCATAATTCTCTGCAGACACTGTAAGTTTAAAGCCAGCTTCTCCCCAACTATACCTCTCAACACTAGACATGAGCCATTTGCAACAGTAAAGCAGGAGAAACAACAGCTTGAACAGAAACCAGCTTACATTTCTGAAGTGAAAGAACATAGTATTTCAAGAAGACTACGAACATCAATACTACAATACGTAACAAAAAAAAATACGATGTTGTGACAAAAAATACCACAGGAATACTTATGGAGTGAGAACTCAAAAGAACTGTAGCCAGCTACCAAGTTTGCTCACCTCATAGGTTTCAAGGCGATCGAGGTAAGTTAACAGTTTCAGCCTGCTACGACAGAGTTCTTTTTGTTCCAGTGTCAGCCTGTGTTCAAAACAGGAATTTTCATGTTTACAATATCACTTGTACATCACGTGCATTTGAAGACAATAGTTATACATTTTAATGACTTTGTACCCTGGAATATATCAAGAAATTAAGTAAATTGAGAACTTAGACACAATATAATAACAATTAATGTTTGAACCAATTTCCTATTAGAAATAGCGTATGTGAGAGTAATTATGTTCTTCTGACATTGTAGTTATAATAAACCTATAAATCTGAATAAAACGTGGGCTAATATTTCATTTACTTTGAGAAGTTTACTGATAATAGTAGTTCTTGACGCTTCTTGGCCTCTTTTTCCTTTCTAGTATCCATTTCTTCATTTGGTGACAAAAAGTCTTCATAGGGAATGTCAATGTCCGCCTCCCCCGGCAAGATAAATCTGGAAGACAAAACCAACAACATAATCAATGTTGATATAAAATTAAAAAAAAATACGATTAAATTATTTTTAAATAAACACACAGCTTTCATTTTTGCCTTGACTAAAAATCAAAACTTCTATAAAAAATTATAATATCGAGGTTTAAAGCAGCAGATACACATCATGAGCCAACAAAAGGCATCACCTCTCATTTCCACCCCCTCCCTTAAATAAACCAAAAAAAAACCCAAGCAAGCAACCACACTATGATGATGGTTGATAAAAGTTTGCAATTCCATACATAGCACCAGGACTGGCAACAGCTCTACAGCATACAAAGGTAAGAGATAACTGCCCAAATAAAGAACAGCTACCTCTATTTCTAACACCAGAAAATGAATACCAAAGAGAACAGTTGCTGCATGTATTTTCACAGTGACGTGCTGTGTTTTGCTTTGTTCTCCCCCTCTCACTTCAACAAAAGAGTATGACAACTAAGATGTACAACAAAATGTATTAGTTGCAACTTCCAGAAGAGGCAACAGAAACATATTCTTACTGAAAAACTGTGACATCAGAAGCTCTCTCTGATGAAAAAAATAAAGGGCACCCAGAGAAGATGGATAATGCAATATAAATTAAACAGTGATTTTCCCTTTGTAAATAGTAAAGTTGCAAAAGGTGTATTGTGGACATCTTTAGAGTAATTTGATTCAAAGCACTACCTTTCTTTATGTCCTGCAAAAGCATGTTAACATTTTCATTAGTGTTTAATAAAAAAACTGACCAGATTATTAAGACAGACTTCATTGAACATTCTTTAAAAAGAAAATAAACAAAAAAACTCTTCCCAAACCTGCCACCATCTTCCCCTTTTCCTATGGCCACAAGAGCCTCCAAGTCTGTGCCTTTCAAGCCATACTGAAGCAGCTTCTTAGCAGCATCAACGTTCTCTGGAACTCTTTCCAAGCACTCATGAAGAACCCATGCACGCTTCTTAATTTTGCTCTATTCAAGAACAAGAGCACAGACACGCTGTTATATGTTTCAATGCAAAGCAACAAAATCAGAGATGTTAAAATCTTCTGAAGTGTTTCTTCCACCTAAGAAAATGTCGAGCAAATCTGATTGGTGACAACATGAACCAATAAAAGAGGTGAGATTATGAAAAAAAAATCCCTCAGAATATATATGGTAGAAAAGGGCACAGAAATGCCAAATGTTTCAGCAGAACTTTCAAAACAACTGAAATAGAAATTTCTATTTATATTCCCTAATTAGTATCACTCCTCCTTACACTAAAGAAAATGTGATGCTTTGTGGCTAAAATGCAGCTTCTATAAACCGAGTGTATTCCCCAATAGCACAAGAGTCATTTTCAGTCTCAACCTCTTCACGTGCCAGTACAATCCTGTGAAAGGACAAGACACACCAAGGTCACAAAATATTACTGACCTTATCTGCTGATCATCTGTTGCGATTACATAACACACAGAAAACAGCTATTTATAAAAATCTTATTTTGACATTCTATTAACACTGGATTGGAAAAAAACCAAAAATTAGACATTTCTCTTGATCTATTGACCTTCTCTTGACCTTACCCTATAGCACCATTAGGTTGTGCAGCTTTGGCAATGTTACCTGGCAAGTTTGAAGTCTTTCTTTCAAGCCAAAATCTTCTAAAGTACTTGGAAGTTATTTAAGATATTTGTATTTCCAATTATTATTCATTTACCAGGCAACACTGTACTGCCACACGTGGGTTCAGAGAAAGCAAGCTACTATTAACAGAAATCAGAAGATAGATGAAAAGAAATTTTTGCATTAACTTCCAAGGCCTTCAGTTAACAAGATCACTCTCTTCCATGACAGGAAATAGAATTTGCAGGACAGCTGTCCAAATTGCTACGAATTTATGTTGCATAAATTGGAACATAAGTGACAATTTAATTTCTGTAAACATAACACAGCCATTCGCTAATGAAGTTTAAATGTCACAAAACCCAAACTCACCAAGTAGTCTTGAATTGAAGCAACATTAACAGCTGACTTCCTCCACTGTCTTTGATACACAAGATCAGAATCAAGGCCATATGCTTGAGCCAAAGACAAAGCTTCCCCGTATTCTTCATTATCAATCTAAAAAGCAAACACATGAAAATTGAAGTCATCCGATTTCCATATTAAACAGCAAAGAATTAATTCTGTGTGTTGAAACAGTTAGATAGATAATTAATGCAGGTATCCTTATACAGTTAGGAAAGAGAATAGCTCAAGATACAGATGAGTAAGAGTCAGATCTGATGGACATCTCTAGAGAATCAGAGATTTTTCCATTAGGTGAAATGAAGACATTATTTAGGTAACCAGTATGATATTCCAGAACTCACTGGAGACTCTTAACAGCTAAGAGTAGGCTGGTGTACCATCAGAACAATTGAAATGGCCAAGACAAAGCACCATGTAGAGTAGTCTTAAAAATGAAGAAGTATCTGTTCAGTAAGAGTGAGTAAAGGGCCTGATTTGTATGTATGCCTGAAAAAACATGCAAGCAAACTACATTCACATTACAATATAAGTTAAACAATTCCCAGGCCATCAACAAGCTAAGTCCATTCAATGTATTTGCTAGGTATTTCATCATTTGCGAGCATTCACACGAGTACACTTCCAAGTCTGACCACAGCGTCTCCTCAGTGACCTGGAAGCATCATCTCACACGAAATGTTATAATGCTACTTTTAAACAGTGACACCTCCAGTTAGGTAATACAGTATATGGTCAACTAAGAGACCTTTAGAAATATGTGCTTAAATCCATCCGTCAATATAGTGAGAATTAAAAGAATAAATTTAAAGTTCTTTCTAAACAAAGCTGCTTAATTGAGAGACAACCCTTCCTTCTATACTTACTTTTCTCTGGTACAGTTCCTCCGGGGTCGTGGATCTCAAACTGACAAGTCGGTAATTCTTTGTAATACTACGTGGACGCTTCCGTGGAGGAGCAAATCGTTCCATTTCTGTCACAAAGTATAGGCCTTGCTTTAGGTAGCTGAAGTATCTGTCTTTAGCAGAAGTTTCATCATCTGAGTCAGAGTCATCTTCTCCCTCATCTTCATCACCAGGCCTGCTGCTCTCCAAGCGTAATCTTTTTGGTACAAGTTTTATCTCACACTGCATAGAAAATATGAAGCATCCGTCTAGTACACCTCAACTAGTTTGATGAGAATTCAGTGTATCTCCGCTTCCAGTAGTTCTTATTTCAGAATCAACATCCTTCCTCCCATTCTCTTTTAAACCTTTTAGTTACCAGCTTGCTTAACATGCTCCACAAACCCTGACTGCATCTGTCTCCTAGATCTGAGGCTTCATCCCTTATCTACTGAAGCAAGAGCGAAGGCTTGTTAGCGACCCACTACTACACGAAACAGAGGTCCTACACCACCACAAACAGAACGGAACTATGGAGACATCTTTGAACACTATTACATAGTTTACTGCAGCATACAGCAAAGTTTTCAAATTAGGCTATTTAAAGCAAGGTTTTCTGTTCAATGCAAATACCATCTCAGACTACATCCTTAGGCTGTAATATGCCCATCACTGGATGTATCTTAATCCCAGAATAATAAATCTTTCCAAAAACATTCCGATATTCTGATAAATGTTATTTTAAACTTTTGTTTAAGATGTATAAGACTTACTTCAGTGTAGGCCTTTGGAAACAAAAATTTTCTTTGCTTCAAAATAAAATATGTGCCCCTCATTTCTTTTAAATATGCTCCCTCTGTAAGAAGCATCTGAGAAAGGGATGCTTGCAGTATTCTTCTAATGCACTAACATTCAAAGCAGTGAAAACTGTCAGCACAAACTGTTTCCTGCAGCAAGATTCCTCTGGTTCAGACTCAGCCTTCTATGAGTTTTGCCCCTACTCTTCAGAAGTTATTTTACAATGAAGTTTTTATTAAGACAGTTAAGCTGCATCAAGTTCAGAATTTCCCCGAACTTGGAAAGAGAATCACTTTTTCTATTAGTAATAATATTTTTTACTTTTCTTTAACCACGCCACACACCTAACACTCTTAGAATCACATATACAAAAGCAAACTGTTTCTACTGCATCCAGGAAAGATATTTGCTTGCACACATTCCTCACCTCCAGACTCAGAAATCCTCCATCATGAGCTGAAGTAACCTGAGGAGAACTCTCAAACCATTCACATGACTTTCCCAGCAAGTTTCTTAACGTCTTGACTGATGACACAGTCAACGCACCAGAGCAGCGAGCCAGGATGACAGAATTATCCGCCCACCAATTTACATCTACCAGTGGGTAATAGGATTCTTTATCTAAAATGAACAAATAAATAAGAAAGTACCATACAAAGATTATTTAAACATAAGAACAGCAGTGACTTCAACTACGATTCTACCTGATGGCTTAATTTAACAAACATATACTATCACATAGGCATCCTTGGTTTACTAAGTTCGCATTTTATAACAATTATATTTTACTAGATCAGTTCTGCATTAAAGCTAGCTGTTGAGGAGACAAAAGAAATCACTTAACTGTGGATGAAATGAATTTTTAATACCATTTGGAAAAAGAATTCACAGTAAACCGATTTACTTGCACAAAATATGACATTAGATAAACATCTGTTTCAATATTCCCCAAGCCATCCTTGACCAAGTCTCCTGGCCAACAAACATAATACTGATGAAAATCATAAAAGTTTACATCATTTTGAAGACAAGTGACAATTATGAACAAGGCTCCTGAAAGAGCCTGCAAGATGAGGTTGTTAAGAAGATTAAACCAATAAAACAAAACAAACTAAAGTCACCATGACCGAGGACGGAAGCTGTGTCATTCTTAAGACCATCATGATTAAGTCTAACATTGCTGGGACAAAAAGTTCTAAAGAGAGTTAGCTCAGTTTGTTCAGTACAGTGTCATTTCCCACCTCTCTGATGAGTTAACATAGAATTAACAAGAAAAACGGTATAAAGAAACAGGGAACTTTTATTAAAATATATATATTCACAGGAGTGGATGGATCATGGAATAGCTATTGATCTCTGCACTCTTGGAAGAGCCAGGAAATAGCCAGGTGATAAACAGCTGCACATGGCCTGAATTTTGACAAAAAGAATAGAGACATTGACATGAGGAAAATCTAGTTCGAGAAAGCCTTTTTAGTTTAGAATGTTACACTAATATATTTGAATTACATTAGCCTTTAAAATTTATTAGACATTCTTAGAAAGAAAAGGTTAAAGCAAGTTTAGGTTTCAGACTGTGGACTCAAACGTATCACCTACAATATTATGATGCATTTGCTTTTGATATAAGCTGAGACAGCTGTTGAATGTTCAGAATTCTACAGCATCATAATTGCATGATTAATAATAAATGGAGTCCTGTAATAACTGAAATATCATCTTATTTATGGTTATGGCTACCAAAGTATTCCTAGGAGGAGATTTAAAAAAAACCAACCAAAAAAAAAAAAACTACTATTGTGCCATTTGCTTAGCTATGCCATGCTACAAATTCAAATCATACATACAATTTTGGCAATTATTCTAACTGAGATTTAATTAAGCTATTTCAGGTTTTTTTATATTTTTGTGAATATTTTTAATTACACAATGGTATAAAATAGTGATCCAACTGTATCATGTACCTTTTATTTTCTTCCTTTTTTCACTAGAAAGCCTCCAGTTTGGGTTGATCTCATCATAACCTGGCTATAAAAAAAAAGTGAAAGAGAAAAAAATTATTATATGTCATAAAGTGTGTAACACAGACAATCTGTGTATTTACTCTACTGCTGGCTCCCACACAATCAAACTTCTCCTAATCATAAAACATAGAGCTACTGTAGTGATACCGTACTTTTCTCTAAACAGTTATATTAAAACAGAGACACAGCAAAAATGACTACTGGATTCCTAACACACTGTATTAGAAAACAAGAATACTATCAGACCTGGTCTAGTCAGCATTACAACAAACTAACCCTAAAAATTTCTGAAATAAAGGCTCTCCAGCAAACAGAAGCCCACCAAGTGTTTGTTTTTCATGTCTGTTCATAGGACTGCAAGTATATAAAAGACAAATCTCCAAAACAACCCTGTTTGCTCTGTGTAGCCGTGCTGAGTCCCAGCCTAGAACAGTACTGTACGTATTTACTGTGGTTATTCTCGTAATTATAAAGTACCTTTCAATATTAGTACAGTAAGATAAGCAGCATTATTTAAGGAGGCACTGCAGAATTTAGAACTGATAAGCTCTTGATGTGTCATTTTTTTTAAACTTTGTTTAGTAACAATAGAATAGATAGCAACTACACAAACACAGATGACAGTAATCCTGTTCCTAGCTGCAGGTATAATAGATTATACAACTCAGACAACCAAAGCATTTTTTGGGTCATGCAGAATTTGATTTTCAGGCTTAAACTTTTAGTAGGAAGACAGAAGTCTAATAATTAAAAGTAAATATGGGGCCATTTCAACTTAACAAAAACGTCCAAGAGATAATTAATTATGAATCACACCTGTTATGAAAATATCCATTATACATGAACACTAATTTTGCCTGCAAAAATAATTCTGAAAACAGTTAAGTACTGTACTACTCCTTTAGATCACCCTCACCAGATGATAAAGCCCCCAAAACTGGTCCAGTATACAAGTTCACTATCTTTAAAAATCAAGAAAAAAATTAAAACAATTTACTATAAACATCCTTGAGCGAAATCTGTACTCTCACAAAAATGGGAAATACAGGCTAAAAAGAGAAAGAAGAGAGAGATCCATATATACACACACAATCAATAATAGAGCAAGATTTTCTTGTTTGGTTAGATTTATTTTTTAAAATTTCTTTCCCAAATAAGCGTAGATTACATTTCTGTAGTGGTGCGACCCCAGCTGGCATTTAAGAACCACTCCTCTCACCAGTGAGATAGAGGAAAGCATAGGAAGAGCAAGTGGGTCAAGAAAAAGACAGTCTAAGAAGCAAAGGCAAGTGGAATAAAAAAGAAAACTCAAGTAACACAAAGGCAATTATTCACTACCACCCACAACCTGACCAATGCCCACCCAGTCTCTAAGCCATGGCTACCTATCCAAAACCTCCTCCTGCTCCATTTTTATTGCCTAACATGACATGGAATATCCCATTGGTCAAATGGGTTCAGCTGTCCAGGCTGCGTCCCCTCCTAGGTTACTGTGCACCCCAAAACTTCTCATTGTAGAAGAGTGCAAAGCAGAAAAGGTCTTGACACTGTAAGCATCATCGAACAATAGTTAAAACATTGCTGTGCTATGAACACTGTTTCGATCACAGGTCCAATACACAGCACTACATGGGCTCCTCTAAAGAAAATGAACTCCACCCCTGCCAGACTCAGAATAGTTTCATATTCAATACAGCATAACCAGCTCATCAGTAAGAACCAAAAGTAATGCAACACCACAACACCGTCTTGCTTCCAAGTCAGCAGTCTTGCTCTTGCAGTCAGATGAAAAAGATAACACTACACAGTTGTGTCCAGGATGGCAGCATACCATTGCCTCTATTGGTATTTACTAATTTAAAACTTTCCTACATAGTTTTTAAACTTACCTTTTCTGTAATTTTTCGTGAAAACCTTCATTTGACTTCATTGTCATCATGACACTCAAAGGAAGGTATCTGCCTTCATTTTGTCCCCTTCCTCATTAGTGAAACCTGTGACTGTATTTCATGTCAGGAAGTGTTTTGTTGTGGACCTTATAGCACCTACTGCACCTTATACAGACTACAGAGACATTCAATATAGCGTGGGAAAAAAAACCTACTTATGTTTTGTATTAATGCATGAACCTGAATTAAAACTGTCTACAACCAAATCTGTGGTTTTGGAACCTTCCAGAATTTTCTATTTAGTTTATTTCTATTTCTATTTAGAGAACTATTTAGCTTTCAGTTCCCAGTGTTTAAATTCACACTAGTCATGTAAAAGTTTGCTGATGTCTGGGTATTTCCTAACTTAAATTCTTGTACTTGGTTTTGCAAACAGTTCCTATAGAAAACAGGTGACTTACCAACACCAATCTGACGTATAAACTATTCTGTAGCATTATCTGGCAGAAGGTAGGGTACACTTTGAGAAAGGAATAGATGAACACAGACATACAGCTGAACTTGCTTTCAACCACTCAAAGTTACCTGTGACGGCCTCCACTTACATTTTAAAAATAGCATTTCAGTGTTCCTGTACCAGTGTTACCCATTTGGTATCAAAATTCAGTCTGCGACAGCTGGTTCTTTTTCTTTATTTTTTAAAGGTTTATAGTTAAAACACAGAAAGATTATTGTAAAAGTAACTATAGTGTTCCTGAAATTTTAATCCAGAAGATTAAAACACACAACTGCAAATTCCTAAACATCTACACCCTCCTTACCTGATCAGTTTGGTCCCATTCTCCTTGTTGTCTGAGAGATGGAATAGTCCAGATTGTCAGTTTTCCTGAGAAATGAATAGCGGCCAGAAGAGCTCCATCAGGAGAAAGATTCATCTTGAAAACTCCATCCTGTCAAACATTATGACAGTAAAGTAACAAACAAACAAATAATTCAACCCCACACACCTCAAGAAATACCCAAACCAACACCTGGAAACCTCAAACTATTTTTTCTACTTTAAGGGAAAAAAAAGAATTATTACAATCTTCCATCCCGAAGACTGAGCATGCTTTAATTAGAAAATAAAATAAAATAAAACAATAAAACACTACCATAACATCAACAAATCTTCAGTAATATAAACTTCTGTATTACACTGTCATACAGCAAATCAAATCTGAAAGTGTGGCATTCCTAGGAGAACACTGCAGAGAGCAATGCGGAGCTAGTGGGAGCAAAAAAAAAATGCAGGTTGTTCTTAAATCATCTGTTCAGAGAAAACACTCAGCAACCTCAGTTTTCTACGGGCCTGTCTCTCAGGCCTACACAAGGATTACTGCTACACAAACAGCTTTGTACAGCTCTTCCTCCTGGAAACGAACCTTTGAGTGGGTGTCCTTACTATTAAAAACAAAAGGGATACTAGAAATATACAGATGAAAAGATATTGAAGAAGCACACTGTTCACTACAGGATATTGAATCTGAAATTAACAATTTCTTGGGTAACAGTAAAATATGCAGCAATACAGCAAACATCAGATTAAGTCTACAGAAGAAATAATTCAACATCTCTAAGTAAATTTCATTGAGGCTATAAAAATTCTCCTAGATGAAGTTTTCCTTCAGCTCTGCAAAACGTACTTCAAACACAATATTTCCTTAAGATTCTTCACAAACTCCAGTATGATTACAACTGCATCTATACACTATTTCCACAAGATAAAAGCATGTAAATATACACTCAAATTTTAAACTCAAACTTAGTGCCAATGGCAATGCATAATAATTTCTGAAAATACAATTTAAATTTATTCCCTTTGTCCCCAACACAAATTCTATGTTTTCAGAAAGATCATTAGGTTCTCAGAGAGACTAGTCTTCACTGAAAGAAAGCAGGACATAGATTTTCAAAAATTCTATTGTTTATAAAATCACATTTGTTGGTGCAGTTTGCTTTTTAAAATGTCCTAATAAAGATCTACCCTACAGCAATGTTAGAACTGTCCAAATCTGCAGCTAATAAATTTTTAAGGCAGTGCTTCCCCTCTTGGAAAATACCCCAACACAAAGGAAGTTCTGAAAAGTTGCTAGATGTCCATATAAATAAGATTTAATGGTGTTTCTATAGCACATTAGTGCTAGGTATCATCTGAATATAACAATATTCTTCTAGAGTCGGTTGCTTGGTTGGTTTGGGGGCCTTTATGATTTTTATTTCTTAGGCTGTTTTAAGTTCATTCTTAGGGTTTTTTTTCAACCAATTATGATTTTTTTAATATAAATAATTCTTACGTGTTCTTCAACTATATTCTTAAGCAATTTCTGTTATAGTTTGCCAAGTAATTCTACATGCGTATTAATAGCAATTCTCTCTTTACAAATCAAGTTGTATGCACAGAGGACAAAGAACAAAAGACTGTTAAAGTTAAAAGACTGTTAAACTATATAGCTAAAATATATAAGCCATCCAGATAAATGGCCAGTGGTATACGTCATGGACCTTAACAAGGGTTAAATATTTCCTCAGCGGTCAGTGATAATTCCATTGCTGTTAAATTTAGATGTTGGGTGGCCATTAACACATACAAATTTACCACCCAAGCATTGTTATCTAGAGATTAGTCAGTCCATTGGCAAAGCAGGCAATGCTGCCTCAGTAAACAGTTTGTCAATTTAAGGGAACTGCAGAAGAAGATACTGAAAGACTCAGCACATTGTCACTTCATATTTTATAAGTATCATTTAAGGCAGCAACACTAAGAATCAAATTCCAGTATAGCTAGCTCAAATATACAAGTCCTCTAGCTGCTGTGCCTGTTATAGCTTAACACTGTTCATGATTCCCCACTAAGAATATAAACTATACCTCCCATATTTAGAATCATAGAATAACCAGGTTGGAAGAGACCCACTGGTTCATCGAGTCCAACCATTTAAATGATAATCTCTGAAAGCTGATTAAAACATTCAAGGATGAGTAAGAGTCTCTGCTTTCCTTCATAAATTTAGGCTTAGCAACTGCAATGAAGTTAAAGTTTAGTACAGCTAAGGCTCAGTACCAGCCTTCCAGTAAAAAGCCTTCTCCTTCATATTTTCAGTGAAATAAAAACTCCATTACACCCTTGAGAGAGATTCCAAAGGTTTGGTTTCCCCTTCCAATCAAGCATGCAATTTCTTAACCAGTCACCTAAAGATCCTCAAAATCTATTAAAGTAATTTTCAAAGTCTTCAAAGACTTCAAACCAGCCATTTTTCCTCTCAGGGGGGCACAATAAGGGTGGTAAGACAGATTCTTTGCTGTTCTTTCCTTGTAAGGCAAAAGACGGGAAAACAGATATTTATGAGGAGAGAAAGAAGATTAGAAAAAGGAATCAAACAAAGGCTACACACAACTAGTAGACCAGGAGAAGGTGGTGCAGTACTACATGGGTAGCTCCTACAGCATGTAGAAGAAAACCATGAGCACTTTTTGCAAAGCCTTAGAAACAAGAGAAAGCACACACCTACATCTCAGCACGACACTCAGATTTAACACTCCCTAACTCAGAGGAAAGGAGAATACAGACTCGTACCCAGGCTTTGTTAAAAACAAGGTGGTTTTGCTCAGCAGTTTCATTGGGTTTGCATGTGTTCTAGTACTACAAATTTGACTCATAATATACCTTTGAAGCTACTTAGCAAAACGTTCCCATAGAATCTCAGAACAGACTGTAAAATCTGAGTATTTGAATCTACTCATTTTTTCTTCCCTACATTGTATGAAAATGTTGGGCTGCAAGGTGAGGGACTTTTTGCTTGCTTTCTACAGAGAGTGGGGTAGTGCAGAAGGCTGGGCATTGTAGCTCCTCATTTCTCCCTGCCGTATATTCTTGAGAAACACTGCCACAATCTACTCTTCTTGTAGAATATATAACACATCCAACAGGCTATGATTATTGCATTCACTAATAAACAATTAGGTGGCTTTTTGCACCTTCCTTTTTGAATAACATTTTACATATCCAGACCTGATTCAAGCTTCAGCAGTTGAATTAACTGGATTTTTTAAAAAACTAAGTAAGTTGCAAGCTACTCCTTTCAATGTTAAAAGCTTATTATATTTGATAAGTTTTATAGAAATGTTAATTTTTAAATTGCATAAATAAGAACTACTTTCAATCAGTCTCTTAGGCAGTCATTAATGCATAATTACATTAGTAAAATTTCTGAGTTAGATCTAGACCTTAATACCTGTTCTGTTCCCCGCCTGCTGTAAAATCTTAAATTCATAATCCTCAATAATCCTCTTCGCTGTGCCTGTAAGAACAGAAACACATCACACAATGGAAGACAATCTTATATGTTGTTTTATATACTAAAAACTAATTCATATTTAAAGGTTGAAACAACTCTGCAGGATTCTTTGAACATCCATAAGACTGTCTATTTTAAAATGATGTGAGAATAATAAAAAGTAGATTGTATAACTGCCCATTTCACTAGGTACGCATCATGCCACAGAAAAGCACTACCCATATGGAATGAAATTAACAGCTCACTTTTAATACTAACCAATACCTATGTAAGAGTAATTACTGGAATTTATCCTAGGATACTGTAAATTGATTTCAGTATATCCACACAGCAGTTGGCACCAAATCATGCATTTAATTCTACTAGAAGTAAAAGAAATCAAGAGTCAGACTTAAACTGAAACATTTATTTCAGGTGAACATTATGAAGACAAAAATAGACAGAAATAACTGGAATTTTTCCAACAGTGATAAAACCATGTCCCAGCACACACCTAAGGAGTTTGTATACTTCTAAACTACATTGGGTTTTTTGCCTTTTTTTTTTAATCATGAGCAGTAATCATGAAGTTAAAAGTACAAATAGTACTACAGGAAAAGCAGAAATACACAGATCATAGAATCATAGAATTACCAGGTTGGAAGAGACTCACCGGATCATCGAGTCCAACTGTTCCTATCAAACACAAAACCATGCCCCTTAGCACCTCATCCACCCGTCCCTTAAACACCTCCAGGGAAGGTGACTCAACCACCACCCTGGGCAGCCTGTTCAGGGCCCAATGACCCTTTCTGTGAAAATTTTTTTCCTAATGCCCAGCCTAAACCACCCCTGGCGGAGCTTGAGGCCATTTCCTCTCATCCTGTCCACTGCCACTTGGGAGAAGAGGCCAGCACCCTCCTCTCTACAACCTCCTTTCAGGTAGTTATGAAGAGCAACAAGGTCTCCCCTCAGCCTCCTCTTCTCCAGGCTAAACAACCCCAGCTCTCTCAGCCGTTCCTCATAAGATGCTGGGCAGGAAAAGACAACATATTGTAAATTCACATTATAGCATATAAAATAGCTAAACACCAAATTAGATTTTTCTTTCAATAAGACGTTTGTATAGAACTTCCAGTTAGATAATCCTGCCAGTGACAATATTCATCAAATAAAATGAGGAAACATACTTACTGTTCTAATGTCATCTTCATAACTGGTGACCTGTTTGTAATGGGGAGAGCCTGACAGAACTCTCCAGGCAGATATCCCACAACCAGCTGCTTTAGATACTCCATCTTCATCTGTTTCACAGCCTCCTACAAGTAGAAGTCTGTAAAATATATAAAGGCATATTATGATTTCATGTACTGCCACATAAATGTTTAATTGACAAGTCAGAACTATAGCAGTTAGCTTACAGCAACAAAAAGACTATGTATATTAAGATACCCAACAGCCCTAATATGCTTTAAACTTCAGGGTGTTTATTCACAGGCAAAAAGACTTAAACATTATGTGTGTAACACATGTTATTTGTGGCATTTATTCCTATCCATTCTCATCTCTAACTTCACAAATAAGGCATAATTCTGAACATTTAAAAGAAAACTGCAATCTGAGTTTCTCTCCTACCCCCAAAGAATGATACCAATTACAGCTTAAGCTTAAATTTGTTGGGAAGCATCATTTTGGTTAAAAACCTCAATCCATCAGAAAGTAAAGTATATGCAAAAAAGGCACAGACTGGAAAAGGCAGAAGTTCAGCCATGAGAACACTCCTTTATCAAATTTCCGAAGTCTACATTACTCTTGAAATGCTGTACCACCTAGTGGCTGACACTCATATAGCTCTCCGACTCATACAGCTATATCCAACTGCATTCAAACAATTTCCTGCAGAAGTCAACTAAAACAAAATAAAGGGGGGAGGGCAGGCAGAGAAGAGGAAAAAAAAAAAAAGGACTTTTCCATGCACATTGCATCCTCTTTAAGAGGTCAGTCAACTTACTTAACGTTCCCAGGTCTCATGCTGTTCACAAACGTGCAGTAAGATGACTTCTACCACAGGTGCCCACAGTCTGTTACGGTTCTTAAACATTTTAGGCAACTCTTTACACCACAAAACAAGTAAGTCAGCAAAATAGAAATCGTTCACTGTTTGCCACAAAAACAGCAATAAAAGACTCTTAATCTACTATCAGAATTAACAGGAAAGTGGGTAATCTCACATTGTTCTTACGATCAGAAAGTAAAGCGCAACACAGCTAAGAGTAATTATTTTTCCCTTGAGGAGGTGTCATTTAACTTTAGAATATGCAAAGTTTCTGACTGAGCATCCATGATGCAGTGGTTTACTAAGAAACCATGTTATCATTTAAGGAACAAAGAGATTCCCATCAGAGCCAAGAAAATTCATCATAAGTAGCACAGACCATATTTCAGACTCCTTAATAGAAGATGTGTGAACTGTGTGTGGCAGCAAGCATACTTCTTGAGTAACTACAATGCACTTTTACTTGCAATAACATAGGAAAAAATCAAGACATAAAATTCACCTATCACAGCGTTCCTGTAGATAATTAGCAAAGCTACTGGGTTATGAAGATCACAAGTGGAGTCTCCCGGGAATGTGTATTGGGATCACTGCTGTTTAATATCTTCATCAACAATATAGACAGTGAGATCAAGTGCACCCTCAGCTACTTTGCAAATGTCACCAGGCTGAGTGGTGCAGCTGTCACACCCAGAGGATAGGATGTCATCCAGAAGGACCTGGACAAGCTGGAGAAGTGGGCCTGTGTGAACATCATGAGGCCAAGTAAAAGGTCCTACACCTGGGTCAGGGCAATCCGCGGTTTCAATACAGGCCGGGGGATGATGTGATTTGAGACCAGTCCTGCAGAGTAGGACTTGGAGGTGCTTGTTGATGAGAAGCTCAACATGAGCCAGCAATGTGCACTCACAGCCCAGAAAGCCAACCATATCCTGGGCTCCATCAAAAGAAGCATGGCCAGCAGATGAAGGGAGGCGATTCTGCCCCTCTATTCCTCTCTCGTGAGACCTTATCTGAAGTACTGTGTCCTGGAATCCTCAACAAAAGAAGGATACAGAACTCTTGGAATGGGCCCAGAGGAGGGCTACAAGGATGATCAGAGGGCTGGAGCACCTCCCACATGAGGACAGGCTGAAAGAGTTGGGGCTGTTCGGCCTCAAGAAGAGAACGCTTCAGGGAGATCTTAGAACAACATTCCAGTACCTGAAGAGGGCTAGAAAAAAGCTGGGGAGGGACTTTTCACAACAGCATGGAGCGACAGGACGAGGGGGAATGGCTATAGACTGGAAGGGGGGAGATTTAGATTAGACATTAGGAAGAAATTCTTCACTATGAGGGTGATGAAGCACCAACCTAGGTTGCCCAGGGAAGCTGTGACTGCCCCATCCCTGGAGATGTTCAAGGCCAGACTGGATGGGGCCTTGGGCAGCCTGGTCTGGTGGGAGGTGCCCCGGCCCCTGGCAGGGGGTTGGAACGGGATGACCTCTAAGGTCCCTTCCAACCCAAATGTTTCTATGAATCTATCAATTGGCAAAACCCAGTATTAGACAGTGAGAGACCACCAACACAGACATAGCAGCAAGGGAGCATAGTATTTGTGCATTATGTAGATCACAGAATACACTTCACCATGAATGCTACTAGTTAAACAGAGAATATATGACTGGTGCTCAAAGAGCACAGCAATCCCGGTGTTAAAATACCAAAGAACTACTACAGCGCACACCTCTTTTTCCTAACAAGCTAGTAATGTAATACTGCGTTAAGCCTTTTAAGCAAAAGAAAAACTTCACAAATGAAATAAAGTTGCTTTGCATTTTAACTGTTTCCAATCAACACTGTTTGGTTTTGATATTGGTAATTCATTCTGGTCAGCTGGCTGGATAATCCTCAAGTAAATCTTTGGACAAGAACTCAGAGGAACATAACAAGACATCCCTTCAGTGCAAAATACTTGTAAGAGTACTTTGTTCTGCAAGTCATACTAAGATTGAGCCCCATCTGAACATGTCTCTGTTACTAGGACTTTAAAGACTGCACAGGATGGTTTCAAGTAACAATAATGGGAAAGCAAATATTGAAAACCAGACTATTTAAGCAATTACATACTCAAGCAACTGAAGAAATCGGAAGCAACAAGGATAACACAGCAAGTTTAATTTCATTCAAATTTGGGACATCAAAAAGAAGCTACTCCAACAGCTTGTTACATTTTCATGAAGAAAGTTGTTTTAACAAAGTAAGGCTTGAAGAGATGAACATCAATCCCTAAGGAGCATGAAAAACAAGAACATGTGTGGTATATCCATCAATAAACACCATGATTCTTAGAACTATACAAAATGTTTTAATATCAAATTTTCTGCTGATTACTGAGAGAAGAGTGTCCTTGGGAAAAGAAAAACTTCACAGATTAAGTGTCATAGAATTAATAATCCACTTCCTCTCTGGATGCTTCTTATTTTCCCTCTGCCTGATGTTTCCCTTAGCAAGCTTCCTCTGCCTACCATTCTTCTATCAGAGAAGCCTGACACACTGCCACTGACCAAAAAGCATAAGAGCTGCCCCCAAGTCAAACAAAAGCCATCTTTTAGACACAATACGTAGCTCTCCTGAGGGGCTTCAGTAAAAAGGAAGGAAGCAGCAGGATTTCAAATACCTTGCAGTACGTATCTCTACCAACACAAATTGTAAAAAAAAAAAACCAAAAAAAACCCCACCTTTCAGCAAAGACCTAGCATGCCATTCCTTTCCAGTATCAACAGGATTCACGGCAAAATAAATTATCTACCGTGTTGTACCTGATGCAGTTTATGGTAATTTTAGCTAGTCAAGAATAAATATGTTTGGGTACCCAAACATCTAGGCACACAGTACATTATCATGAAATCCCATCTTAAAACTCTGAAAGAAGCTGGCAAGATCAACATTACACAGATCATTACGCATCAAGTGATTAAGTTCCTAACTTTTTAGCACAGAAAGCAAGTGTCTCACAGCATTTCATAAGGAAAGCTGTACAAAAAATGAAATTTAATATCACTAAAAAAGAACTTAATGAAATCACAAGAACACAGCTGGGAATTCCTAATAACCAAAAGACAGGGGGCACAATCCTCTGGAAGATGAATTATCTAGTCTTGTCCATCCATAGGCACCTAAATTCTTCCTTAACCTCCAACTTCCATTGCAACATGCCACTGAATTAACAATTTCAACAACAGCAACTCAAACTCAATTACAATTGACCACAACGTGCCAGAGGTGACTAAGAGACAAATAGTAGCACAAAGACCAAGAGAAGGACTGTCAATAACAGTGACAGCAGTAGCTCTGAAACTGCCTGAACTAGCTCTCAAAACCTCCATCAAGATAAATCTTATCAAAGAAATTTTGGAAAAACTGTCATATACAGTGCAACATACTTATAATTCTGAAGTATCTTTTAGGATAAATGAAACTCACTGACAGCTGGAATGACAACGTCGTATCAGTTTAGACACACACAAAACACACAAACTCAAGACAGAAAGCCTTCTCCCAGGACTGCAAAGAAATTCACCATGGCAGCACGTACTTAAAATTTTAAAAAGCTTTTCAGAAAGCAAAATGCAACAGCAGGGACAGAAACTATTAAGATGAATAACACAACTGGCATCAGAAGAAAATGAAAGGTACTCCTGAGAGCCTCAGCAAAGATCTGGCCTTGTTTAGCAATTATTTTTTCAGGACTAGACAGGAGACGACTCCAAAATAATAAGTTGACAGGTAGACTGGCAACAGCAACAGGAGAGGTTTGTTCTTTGTTTACTGTTTCGTTGGTGTTTTTTAAATTAGTCTTTGTCTGAAGAAGAAAATAACATGACAACAACTTTTTTTGTCCCAGTAATGTGACAAACTACTTTTCCTGGCAAAATACTTGGGTTCTTAAATCACACCATATCAACTGTAGTTATATGCCACGCCGGATGGGTCAAAAAGCCACATTAACTTAATATATTGAGACTTAATAGGAGGACACAGATGTGCAGCTCTTGGACTGAAGGGACATGGCTCCAAGTAACTTCATTAGTTGACCCTGATATGAAAAAGAATGCATTAGATGATCTGAAGAGATTCCTCCAATCTAAAAAAAAAAAAAAAAAATCTGCCCTTGCAGTACCTCAACTGTACTCTATTTCAAAGACTTATACAAAGTTGGGATGAAGATAATTACTATAATACTAGTCTCAAGAACAACAAGTTCAAATAAGGTATCCAAGAAAAACTTGAGACTCCTACACAATTCTTTGCTCAGCCATTTTGGTACAACAAGCAAATTCCAGCTGAATCTAGTCCAGCTAATCTTCATCTCCTTAGTCACCACAAATTTTAGGCTCCAATATAAAACATTTTCTATAGCAACTGCAAATAAAGACATTCAGCTCCAGATTAAGATACTCGTAACAAGCAAGTGTCAAACTTTCCACTAGAGTCTACAGAGAGCTCACACTGAAGCAGACATTCAAGCTTTGTCAACTGAAATGCACCATAAATTCCATCTAGATGAAGGCTAGATCATGGGAACAACAAAATTAGGCATCTAAATTAAGGTATACGACACTTATTAACAGCAGTTAAACTCATTATTAGACTTATTCCCCAAAGCTGTTGTTTCACGTTTTCCTACAGATTCAGATACATTACCTACTAATATATTCTCTTTGCAATTATCATACACATAGACAAACAAGTTATGTAGAAAAAGTTCCTAAGTGCTATTTTATTGCACTGTAATAGCTAATGAGTAAATATATAGCAATACAGAGCACAGTAAATCAAGGCTTACAAGCAGTGAAGATACATCAGTATAACTTCACCATCTGAAACTAAATAAAATGCAAAAAAAAAAAGCACAAAATGACAAAGTTGAACTTTTGTTAAGTGGCCAAAATTCACATTATTGAACATGAAAACCTGGAAGTCTTCATATATATGAAGAATTTTCTTTAATGCACAATTCAAGAAGACTGCCTCCCCTCAACTCCTTATGGGTTTTTCCAGATAGTAAGACACTTTCAGCAAGAAGCATTGCTAACGAATTTAGAGTTCTTTAACGCCAAATTTGGAAGTCTTCTACCACAGAATATATCCAAAACAGAAAACATTCACCTATATTAAAGGCAAAACATCTTTCTACTTTCCATCCATTTCATGTAATTGTGCATTCTTTCAAGTATCAGTTTTTCAACTTTACTGGCTGCACCCTGCAGGAGATACTACAATCACAGGGGACTCTACCTGACTATTTTTATTTTCATGGAATGAGTTGTAATATTTCCCGGTAAAAACAAGTAACTCCTGAATGTTTATGCCATTCACAGTACACAAACCTATTACTTCAGCACCAGAAATGACCCATCATTTTACATAAGGAAAGGGTATTTCTCTCCCTAGAAAATATGTAACATAGACAAAAAAAAAATTACACCAACCATAAGCTGACATAAAAGATAACTTGAATTATTAATATTCTGAATAAACTGGTTTAGTTCTAAACACAAAACCATTGTCTCCTGCTCTTTTATTTCAGAGTAATATCAAGTTTTAAAAACATTAACCTAAGACCTTATAAGAATATTTGGAAAAACAAAGCTATTGCTTCTCTTGATGGTGGGAGAAAAAAAGGAAAATAAACCTTGACATTTTTGCTTTTTTTCCTCCCTCCCCTCTTTTAAACCTCCGTGGCCAGAAGTTGACATGAGCTTACACAAAGAAATGTCCATGATATTTGGTTGACAATTGCATCAACTGATTTTCTACACATATTCTTGTTAAACTCTTGTAATGGACGAACCCATTAACAGTTCTGGCATCATTTACTCAGAAATGCACCAAAAATGAAAAGTAAGCACATCTATCTATTAGAATTGTCAGAATAATTATTCAACCACACTTTGAATATTAATCAATATTCTTTGCAGCACTCACAGTTACAATTAACCTACTTGCTAATATTAGGAGCAGAAAAGATAACTTTGAAAACAAGAGTCAAGAAAATATTAACCCTGGTCTGATCGAAGGAAAGAAAGAGTAGGTTCTGTTGTGTGGTCAGATAGCACTACAGAAGATCCACAACCCACATCTGCTATCTCAAAACTGAATAAGAGTATACTAAGAGTAAAATGATTATTAATTATGTGGAATTACTAAAATATTAACTAGATAGAAAGAAAATAAATACTCAAAATTAATCTCTTGAAGTAATAAGCTGTAAGAACATTACTCTTCGCTAATAACTATTTTTTCCTGACAGATAGGGAAGCTTACTCAGTGTTAAAGAATGAGAACAAAATTTTAAAGTGTGAGTTTCTTCCAATATGCTACAGCCAAGCCCAATTGCCATTTAAAACACCAGTGATATAACATACGCTGATAAATTCAATCCTATATCTAATAGAAGAAAAATATCTAGAAGTAAGTTTTGTTCCTACAACTGACGAGAAATAGTAAAACAAGCAGCTGAGTTTATCTTCCTATAAAACAAGTAGATATTAAAAAGGTAGACACGTATTTAACATAAGTAATTGACTAATCAAGACCTGTTCCAAGCACATCTGGTTAAAGGGCAGTCAATTAGTCCATCTTTCAAGTCTGGTATCTGTACCCAAAACATTACTAATGAAGAAAACACATGACTAGACAAGCCCAAATACCAAAGCCTGGCAGTAACATAAATAAAAATCCAGACAGAAAAAAAAAAAAACAAATCAAACTTATACACCAGCTGTTAACTCCATCAAATTTAACAACACCTTTTGAAACTATTCCTAACATTTTAAAAAATGCTGCTTGTGCAAGGTACTCAAACAGTCAAGGACGTAACTTGATTTGCATTCCCCATTGGTAAAGGGAGATCACTAACACTTCTTTCATAGATACAATGATATATGACTAGTTATTACTGATTCACTAAATGCCAATATTTAAATAGATTTTTTTTCTACCCCTCTTTATCCAATACACTTAAACGTTTATTTTGCCTTTTTTCTTCATCATGTCCATATTATTGTCAGGTAGTGAACACTTACCTGTGACCAGGGTGATAAATGACAGTAGTTATCCCATGGGCATAATGGTTGCTAAAGCTGAAACTATGACTTTCTTGAAAGCTTTGATTTGTTCCAACGCTAAGTATGGGGAAAAGAATACACACATTATTTCAGATTTATTTTCTTTGAAGAGTGGAAAGAAGTCCTTTGAAGTTCACTGTGCCTCCTCAAAGTCACAACTTATGCTTACCTGACAAGATAACTTCTCAGTTCTCCACGATAATTAATGACAAGCAGTTCAGCTGACCACTGGGCACTTGCTTTGTATTCTAGAAAGATCAATCCAGCAATAGCATAACTCAGATCTCCTGGAAAAGTTGCTGTCTACCCAAAAAAAGTAAGAAAAGAAGAAAGCGTATTTGTTACTGAAAGAACTAAGAAATTACATCTACTACATTGTATTAAAATGGATTAAAAAATAGTTTCATTGTTTGTATTAGTAACACAATACACTCCCCTTTTATCTGCACTTTAAAGAAAGCCTATTTCTACAAAGTCTGCAAAGATAACATACTAAACAATTATGTTCGACCCACCTTCATTAGTTGCCCCACCAAATTAATTTAACACAATATTTGAATATGCAAAAAATAAAATATTTTGTGTATGGCAGACCAGCAGCAAATATCTGTTCTCATACCAAAAAGAAAATCCTCATATTGCTCTATCAGCAATATTTCTTAATTTAAAAGTGACTGTGCATATAAAGTGCAGATTTGTAATCTACTTCTACAAATCATAATTATTTGCAGACATACTAATTGATTCTATACTTTCACACTCTGATGTGCCTGCAGATCTACCACAATTCTAAGAAAAAAAAAGAAAGATGAAGATTTGACTAGATTCTACAGCACTAAAGCTGCAAATATTACACATGGCTTAAGTTAAACTATAATATACCCATGATAGGATAAACAATTCATTGCATATCTGTGCATGGTACTCATACTGTACACCTTTATGCCAAAGTCAGGATAATAGTGGAAATACCCTTTATCCTTACAGAAGTTTCTACTATATTCATATTTAATCTACAAGAGCACTTACTGGTGAAATGACCAAAAGCTCACTACCCATTAGGTCAAACACTCTCACTGTTCCATTGCTTTCAGCATAAGCCAATAATGTGCAATCATGACTCCATGCCACTCGCCTCCACTGAGGGTTAGGATCCTTTGGCACTGTGAAAAGGAAAAAAGTTATTAACAATTGAAATATAAATACAATCCCTTAAACAGAACAACTGCATCAAAACTGCAGAGTGCCTACCATCATTATAAGTTTATCTCAGAGGAGAGAAAACCTACCCACACCACCTGCTATGTCTCCCAAATCCATTAATATACCTATTATTTCATTTCAGACTCAGGTTTTATATGTTAATCATCATAAAAAGAAGAGGGGAAGGGATGTTAAAGGAGCTGATCACAAAGCAAAATTACGAGGAGATTCTTCCTAATGCTTTTAAGAAGTTAGATTATCTTTAAACTGGCACCACCATTTAGCAATGCATGAATAATAAACTCAGATGACAATAAGTAATGACGTAGAGGTTATCATATTGCACACCTTGACACTTTCCAACTATGGATCCAAAGTCATCTTTTGCAGACCTGCAGAAAAAGATTTAAATGAGAGGAAAAAAAAAACCTATTCAATTTCTGCAGAATAAACAGAGCACTATAAAAATACTCTAGATGCACAACTGAAAGGCCTGCAGGTACTTATCTACTTGTTCAAAAATGCAGATAATAGCCTTCACCCTTCAGCAGCTACAGCAACTAACAATAGTATTTTAGAAACCCTCCTCCCAACGCATAAATATTAATATCCCTCAGCTAATAGTAATGCTGTTCAAAACAGGATAGCAACATTTCAGAACTTTACCATTTAACTTCAGAAAAAAAAAACTAGTCAATATTATCTAGGTTAGAATTTCAGAGACAACGAGAGAATATAGTTGCATAAACACAGCTGAAATATAAGATTTATCTTATAGTCTATAAGCTGACATTTATGGTGTTCACATCACTCTGATTGAACAATTTTCATACACTTGCTTCTTTTACATATAAATAGAAGGTCTGACCTTCCAGTAAATGGATTTCTGCAAAGCAAGTAAACACACTCAATCAAGATCTGTTCTACAGCTAAATGTGTTCTTGAACTGGCAAAGAAGAGCTTGTTGTTAGAGCACGAGAAAAAAAGGAAAGGATCAGCCTTTACAGCAATCCACATTACTTGTAAAATAAGTTGAAGTACTATACACGACAGCTGCTCTGCAGAGAAGCAGAATACTAGCTCCTTGCCCACATACTAGGAAAAGAATTCCTAACAGGGGACAGAAAGGCAAAGGTAAGAAAGATCACGATTTGAGTGTAATACTTCAAAGCATCTCGACTGTTTTTCTTTCATATCTTGAAAAGAGAGAGCCAGACAAAGATACTTACATAAATGTATCCATAGCATTTAGAATTTCGGGGTGGAGAGGTGTGAGGAGGGGTAGGTTGTTTGGTTTTGGATTTGTTTTGGGTTTTTTAAATGGGGAGTGGACAAGAACCAAGAAGAAACAGAAGGCTTCTGCTTTCTAAGTGGTAATATATTTTATGACTATCCCATAGGTTAATTTCACAAACAACACACAATACACAGTTACCTGATTTCTACACATTGGTCTTGAACAACTGCCAACAATTTACCATTGCTGAAAGAGAAAAAAACAGTGTGAAAATTCATTTTAAGCCCAGTCCTTACACAACACACATCAGAGCTCTAGGTGCTGTTCTGCAAGGTTAGATACAATCTTCCTCTTTCATAAATCAAAACAAATTGGGAAATATAAATTTTTACACACACACACACAAAAAAAACCACCACAGTGCTGTAATAGGACTTCCTTCGTGTCACTGAAATTTAGCAGTCGCTTTTTTCTAGTAGCACTAAGAAAACAGAAAAAAAAAAACTAAAATCTTGCTGCAGAGGTCACAATCAGATGTTGCTTATGGATACTTTTATAACAGCAACATCAAAAACTATGTATTGTTTTACCTGGAATAAACAACTCTCACACTTGAGTAAGTTACACTGTCTCCTCAAGAGTAGATCTCCTGTCTGTACCTAATATACAACACTGCATGCTGCACATCAAAACAGATTATCCCTTCCCTCAAAGAACCACCATCTCTCTTAACAGTACAGAGCTCTTGCTGAACCACTGACCATATTCAGCCACAATACAACATAACTAAAACATTCCATACTACCTTCATCGAACCATTTTTCAATGGTTATTACTTTTAAAAGCAAGTTAATTCACTGATGCTGCTAAAATTCCTGTCGAACAGCTGGTTCTAGCCTTGAAACTCCCACTTCTCCTCTAAACATACAATAGCAGACAAGTCTTGATGGTATGGGTCATTTTCTACAGATTTTACAATAAGCAATTTATATTACATATCCTGCCAAGTTATAGGTCTTTAATTGATCAAAATCAGGACTTGAGTTTGAGAACAAGAGCACTGTAAACCACTTTGCCTCAAAAGCTAGAACATTCAGACCTGAGCAAGAGATAAAAGGAAGCAGTGCAGAAGCCCCTAAGTAGCAGACTGACGTTACTTCCCCAAGGCTACCTGTGAAACCCTCCAGTATTTCTCTTGACCAAAAAGAATAACGTGATTTTGCCACAGTTTTAACTCAGCATCATTACCACAGGGAGTGGTTGGAGGAGGGAAGGAGGTATTAATACATTCACTACTGCCAGGAAAAGAAAAGCATGTAAGCTGGTTACCTTGCAAGTACTAGGTGCCAGTTGATCTGCTTACTAACTAGACGAACCAATCCAGTGGGCAGAGAAAACTTTGCAGGGCTAAAATAACAAAAAAAACATTAGGTGTATCCTAAAAAACATTAGGCAGTACCCGAGACACACAAGTTAAAGGACTTAGCTTTAAGGCAACTATAATCAATCACCGGAGAGGTTTTAGCAACTAAACATGAATCAACACTGCACCCTGGCAACAATGAAGGCCAACAACATCCTTGTTTGTATTAACAAAATTAGACATTAAGGGAACTCATCACTCTTTATACACTGGTCAGCAACTCGTTTTGGGCCCACTACTTCAAAGAAGAACACCAATAAACTAGAGGACCACCAAAACAGTCAGGAGATTGGAGCACTTGCCCTAGAAGAAGCTGAAGGAGCTGGTGACTGTTTAGTTGGAAGAAAGGAAGGTTTCAGAGGGATCACACAGCAGCTCCCTGAGACCTAGGAGTTTACCTAGAAGGCCCTGAGGTGCACGGCAGGAGCATAAGAAATCATGATCAGTCCTTTGGTGGACTTGGCAGTGCTAGGCTAACGGTTGGACTTCCATGATCTTACAGGCCCTTTCGAAACTAAATGATTCTATGATTCTAAAACAGAAGAGATTCCAAGTCAACATAAGGAATAGATTTCTTCGACACGAAGACAGTCAACCACTGGAAAAGGCTGCCCAGGTAGTCTTAAGTATCTCCATCCTTAGGGCTTTTCAAGACCTTATTTGGACAGGGTCCTAAGAAACACAGTCTGAATTCAATGTTCTCCCTCCTTTTTAGAGGACTTTAAACTACAGGCCTCCCTGAGCTCCCTTCCATACATTTTTATTATATACCTAAACATAGCAACTAGAACCAATTATAAAAGCTAGAAAACAGACTTCAAATTTGACTGCAAGGGGTGAGGGAAGAAAAACTAAGATAATTATGTCTTCAAGTGCATCCTTACAACTAGGCTTATATGACAGCATGGAGCCCATAAACACACACCACCATCCCCAAAAAATAAGGCGGGGACAAAAAGTAAAACAGAATAGCAGCAACAGGGAAAACAACATTGCCTACTGCATTTAAGCATGCTATTGTTTCATGGGAAGCCATGTTAATGCCCTTTTCTATATATCTCAAAAACATATTCCTAAAAAAGAAGAACCAGTATCTTCAAACCTGCCAAGTGCATCAACAGAGTAGTATAACCATAGAACTGAATTTCTCCAGGAATAGTGGACTAACCTCAATATGCTTCTGGGACATTTTAAGTGCCTTTTAAATCAGAAATTAAATTTATAAAAGGCATGAGGGTTGCTCAACAAGGTCTCAAGGCTTTTGTATAACAGTGTGAATTGTTGAGAAAAAAAAAAAATCCAAATGATTGCTCCAAACAAAGCAAATCTTGCCATGACATCATACCTGTCATTGAGATTTTAGATAAAAAAAAAAAAAGCTTTACTTGCAATATGTCAGTTGGGAGTGGAAAGGACAAACACATGTTTTGAGAAAGATAAATGTTCCAACCACAAGTTTACTTAGGCTTCTTATAAAAGCCAGGAGTCGAAGTAGTCAAACTAGCCCTTTTCTAGATAGGCTCCAGCTGCAACTCAAGTGGCTACAACTTAAACTTGTGTTAAGGGAATATTCTAAGCACTGCTTGGACAATATCCTAAACAAGTGTTCAATTTTACTGTCATTAAAAGTAGCTTTGAATCACATCAAAAAGCCATAAAAATTTTACAAAATGAAAAGATTAAGCACTATTTTCAACCTACCTGTACCAGAGGTACCGAAGCAAAAACAATGCAGGACCTACAATGGAAAAAAAACCAGGCAAAAATTACATCTCTAGAGGTTTTAAAACATTCTCCAGCTGACTGCAGAAAGAATCTCAGAAACCCCCACAAAAGAAAAAGGTATTAAGGGGAAAAAAACCCTAACTTTGGCCAATCAATTCTTATATAAAAGTACATGCAAATGGCAGATCAAAAAAAAATCACCACATATCTGGAAATTCTCAAAGAAATGTCTACTAGATGAAAATGCAGTTCAGTTAATGCATAAGCCAATTGCTAGACGGTAATGTAATATAATGAAAACATAAAGCTTACTTATGGAACTGTCTAACCAGTAAACAGCCCAATGCAAAAGCTGGTACAGAAAAAAAAAAACAACTCAATAAAATTTCACAAAACACAACAGAGCTTCTGAATTTTTTAAATGTATGCTTTATTAGTTTGTCCCAAAAAGCTAGCACAGACAAGAAAGCTCAGAAAAATTGCATATAAACACAGCAATATTGATAATCAGAAAACATATTCCTGAAAACACATCCTGCACTGTACTTGCATCACACTTGCCACCCCAAAGTAGAGATCGTAAATTTTACAAGCAGTCCCCATCATATTCAGGAGTCATGAACCTAAGAACAAGTCATATGTACCTGTAATTGCTCTAGTGATGATAAATGATGCACCATGTCTTCTGTTGCCTCTGGGCTGCAATTACAGTAATGGTCAAAAATTAAGTTATACATTTCAACTTGAACACAATAGTCATACATATATTCACTGATTAAATTGCCTGCAAGCCTACAGTTTCTTTATGTATTTTCTATTATTTGCAATTTCATATAGTGAGCAATTAACTGCATAAGCTAAAATATCTTGCTTCATAGCCTGTTTAAAGTGCCAAGATATAATAAACAAAGTGTACTATAGATTGTCTATCGATTCCGCTTTGCCTTGATCTTTGGGTAGTAACAAAATACATTTCTGATTATGTTCTTCTATTAGGTATTATAAACTATTCCTTCTATGCCAAATGAATGCCAGATTGATCTGTAATGCCCAGAAGAAGTCAAAGCAATTGGTGTTCAACATATTATGCTAATATATAACTGCTAAGCTACATAAAGACAACTCATGAAAGTTTCAGAAATATTAAGAAAAACAAAGAACTTGTTTTGTCAATTGGTAGTAAGTAATACAGTCATTCAGGTCTCTACTCCATACCGTCTCACATAACCTTTTCAGCAGTCGCACTCTACTTAAGGCAGAGGGGAACAACTACACTCACTACATAATGAAAGCACTCCCCAAACACAGCAAAAAGACGTACAAAAAAACATAGCATGTATATTCTTAGCTGTAAGAGGCTGAATTATTTGTCAATAATAAAACAGGAAGAAAGGACTGAACTGAGAAGACAAGATAACTTACTAATAAGGAAGGCATCACACACAAATCTTGAAAGTAAGCAGTATTGTTTACACTTTTCTAATGAAACTGAGCATTAGCTAAGGTAATGAATCAATTTCCTCTTTCCTTCAGTACAGAATATATAGAGCAGATAATCACTTGTTAACTGAGATATTCAGACCTCGCACTCCAACTCATAAAGCAGAAATATTGAAAGATGCACAAATTTATCAAAATTCCAAAGTACGTCCATGTTAAAAAAAAAAACAAAAAAAAACCCAAAAAAATACTGGACTCCCAAATTCCAAAATTTAAGTTACTGAAGTAAAGGTAGCAGTTCTCTATGCAAAGTTCAGAATCCAGAAACAGTTTTTCAAATAATCAGGCTGCCATCTCACAGCACGTAAGAAGCCAACACAGCAGTACTAATAGATGGCATTCCAATTTCAGGTTGATAAACCAAAAAATAACAAGGCATTACTGTAAAATAAGTGACAGTATAAATTATTTCTTACAGCTATCACAGAACGACAGGGAGAGCTACAATTTCCTATGGAGGTTAAAGGCAGAGCTTTTTAAAAGCTCTTGGATTAAGAAAAGTTCCCAGAAAAAAAAAAATTCCAAAAATCACTTATTTCTCCTTAGACTTTTTTTTTTTTAATATTCTGAGTGTTCGCTCCTGAGCCTAAAGTGCAGAAGTACAGGCTCTTATTCCATGTCTTAAACCCTTCATAAAGCTGATTTATTCATATGCTTTGAAGACATGAATTTTATATTTTATAATATATTCCTAAAACTCAGCATCAACAAAGGCTACCAGATCTGCAATATTTGGGTTTTTTAAATTCATTCTTATTTGGGAAAAATCTTCCAGTTCTCTTTCACTGGAGTATTGCAGAAATAAAACCTCAGTGAATTCCTCAGTTAGACATGACACCCACTTAGGTCTGGATATTTTCGCACACTCAGCAAGCTTACAGGGGCTAAGGGGGTGGGGAAATCTCAAAACATAAGATAGCAACAAAAAAATCCTCACATAATCAAGTGACACATTCATTTCAGAAGACAGACAGTACTTGTCTTCTGGATAAAAGGAAAAGTTCAGTCTGCCTGTATTTACACAAATAAGTCCACGAGTCCTCCCCTGCAACCTCCTTCACTACCAGCTCCTTGCTCACTATTTTCACTGATCAGCTACTCAGTAACTCCTTTTATTCTTGTTATATACTACAGGGTTCACAAACAATGTGACTGCACTGAATACAGAGTGTTTGATTTCCATATCATTCTTCCCTGACACTCTCTGTTCCTTGTGTTTACCCTTCACATAAATATCTGGGTTTGCCCCTCCCAAAAAATTCTTCTTGGGAAATTCAATACAAGTGAATGAGAATACTAACAAAAATTAAAATTAAAGTTCTTTTGGGGATCCAACTTAAGATATCCATGCCAGCTTTATTACTGCCTTAAATTTAACATGACTTTGTTAGTATGCATCTTACAGCTGCCACAACTACAGCTGTAAGCACTCAGCAATCTGTAATTACAAATGAATCAACCCAAATGAGATAACAGAAAATGAAACCAAAGTCAATAGAGGCCTGTGAAAGTTTGTTTTAAGGTCTTGCTTTGTATCCTAATTAACTGTATACATTTAATTTCATTTCCCAGTGCAGCATTTAACTTCCTTTCTCTCTACTTTCCCTCACCTCACTCATTCCAAAGCATTTACTTTAACAGTAACTAAGACACAGAGTGTTTTGCAACTTTTTCTGAAAAGTGTGAATAAACCAGGATTAAGAGAGACAGATGTTCCAAAGGGAAACTCACAGCCACCTAAATAATACCACTGTTAAATCACCTTAAGGCAAAAGCTGAAACATGCTGACAAAATAATTTGTTTGGTTATGAATCACAATATGAAATCAATTTCCCACTAAAACTAAAACTAACATCACAAGTGTCCTTGGCTACTGACAGTCTTCAAGAAAGATATAAATCCAAACAAACTACATCGTATATTATTTTCAAGCCTTCTTATATCTGCCATTCAAAAGGAGATTTGTCTTGAAAATAAAGTCAATGGGCAAGAAATGAGCAAGTATAGAAGTTCTGACTATCAGGGTAGATGAAGACCCTCAGACTATGGTTCCACAACCACTTTAAACAGGCACACCCACGTGGTACCAAGGCAGGCCTTGCACTTTACCAACCTTTGACTGACACATTATTCACCCTGATTGGTGCCTAGATGAATACCAAGCTGACCACTCAGCAAAAGGAAATGAAATAACACAATTGTTTCTCAGATTAAGCAGTTCTTGAATCTACTTACTATACAACTTCAACGGCAGCAGAAGTGAAGAGATTCTTGTCAGAAATGCGCCCCCTAATGCATTCGCAGAATCAGTTTCATGCCACAACACCTAAGTCCTCCAAATAGTTTGTAATCATGTAAGTTGCTTTCATATGTTACTAGAAACAAACACTATTTAGCTGTGTTTTGAGAGATGATAAATAATAACAAGTGCAACTATCTACTCATCTACCTGAACATCCTATCAGGTTAGTAACTGGTAACACTGCAATCACATTTTCCAAACACACATACCTGTTGCTGCAACTGAGGATTTACAGATCAAGAGAGAGAAAATTAAAAAAAAAAAAAATCTCTGATAAAAAAACCCACATTTTTATGAGAATGGCTTTAATAGTTATGGATAGGTACATTCTTCCACTTGTAATATTTTTACATCCTCTCTGCTCAGATGGTCTCATTGAACATAAAACTTGGTTAAAGTTCTTCCATAAACTACTTTTAATTGGAAATGCATTAAGTGCGGTGGACTTGAAAGCTACTACAAGAAAGAAATAAAACAACATTACTTTCACCATCTATGTCCAAATCAGACAGGAGTAGAAACAGAGGCAGCTGTTTGGCATGCTGCAGGCAAAGAGATGAAAAAGCAAAGATGGAAGAGCTTCTCAGCTTTTCCACTGACCCCCGAAGAAGAAATGACAGAAATCAGCAAAACCAGAAGACCAACATTTTCAGATCTTTTAAGCTTTGGCACCTTGCAGACACAAAGTGATATACTTCTCCCTCTCACCCACTCCTGAAAATACAGACGCAGTAAGCTTGACAAAGACCAAGTTTTCACCAGGTCAGCTTCCACTCCTCTCAACACAGTGGTTTCTGCAGATCAGACCTGGACCTCATCACAGCTTCTGTCCTATCAGCTTAGCAGCAATACCTGGCACACATTGTTCACAGGAAATGAACAAGAATGATTTCAAGGTATCACAGGTGGCACAAACAAGGGCGACAAGATGGGAATTTAATGACAGGAGACCATGACAGGGGCTGGATGACCACAATGACATATTCGTAGCTTGCCCCTGCTGCCCTCCCCACTCCTTTGCCCATAGAAATAGAAGGGGAGCCCACTGAGTCTCCCTGGAGGTAACAGCCCATCCTCACAGTCCCATATCCCCACCTGTGCCTACCTGCTGCAGGAAGAACTTATAGCAGCCTTCCAGCACCTGAAGAGGCTACAAGAAAGCTGGGGAGAGAGTTCTTCCAAGAGCATGGAGTGATAGAATGAGAGAAAATGGCTTTAAATTTAAAAGGGGAAGATTCAGATTAGGCATTAGGAAGAAATTCTACACTATGAGGGTGGTGAGGACCTGGCACAGGTTGTCTAGAGAAGTTGTGGCTGCCCCATCCCTGGAGGTGTTCAAGGCCAGGCTGGATGGGGCTTTGAGCAGCCTGGTCCAGTGGAAGGTGTCCTTGCCCATGGCAGGAATTGGAACGGGATGGCCTTGAAGGTCCCTTCCAAGCCAAATCATTTTATGATTCTATGAATCTAGGAATTAGCAAAACACGGTATTAGACAATCGGCGAGAGACCTCCAATACAGACACAGAGCAAGGGAGGACAATACTTGTGCATTACGTAGACCACAGAAGACATTTCACCATGAATACTCCTAGTTAAACAGAGAATATGACTCGTGCTCAGTGAGCACAGCAACATCAAATCCCCCCTCCCTGGAGGTGTCCGGGGCCAGGTTGGATGGGTCTTTGAGCAGCCCGGTCCGGTGGGAGGTGTCCTTGCCCACGGCAGGGGGGTTGGAACTGGATGGGCTTGAAGGTCCCTTCCAACCCAAACCTTTCAGTGATACGTGGCAGGTCCCCTCCCCCGCTCCCCGGCCTCGCACCTGCACCTCCGTCTCCGGCGGCCACTCGATGTTCACCAGCAGGTCATAGAGGATATTCTCCTCACCGTCGCCCTCCTCCTGCCCCGCGGCGGCCCCCGCCGCCCCGTCCTCCCCGGGCAGGGCAGCCCCGCGCTCCCCGGCGGCAGCGGCCATGCCGGCGCGGCCCCGCCCCCCCCCGCCACGGCCTGTAACCCCTTCGGCGCCGCGCCCCGCCCAACCGGAGCCTCTGCGATCATCCAGCCCGAGCCTCAGCCCCGCGCTGCCTGCTGAATCATAGAATCATAGAATAGTTTGGGTTAGAAGGGACCTTAAAGATTGCCCAGCTCCACACACCCTGCCCATGGGCAGGGACAGCCCACTGGATCAGGCTGCCCAAGGCTCCATCCAACCTGGCCTTGAACACCTCCAGGGGTGGGGCAGCCACAGCTTCCCTGGACAACCTGGGCCAGCGCCTCACCACCCTCATTATGAAGAATTTCTTCCTTATGTCTAGTCTAAATCTTCCCCTCTCCAGTTTATACCCATTGCCCCTAGTCCTATCACTACAAGCCTTTGTCAATAGTCCCTCCCCAGCTTTCTTGTAGCCCCTTCAGGTACTGGAAGGTCACTATAAGATCTCAGAGTCTTCTCCAGGCTGAACAACCCAACTCCCTCAGCCTGTCCTCGTATGGGAGGTGCTCCAGCCCTCTGATCATATTTCTTCCCCTCCTCTGGACCTGTTCCAACGGCTCCATATCCTTCTTTTGTTGAGGATTCCAGAACTTGGCACAGTACTCCAGGTGGGATCTCACAAGAGAGGAATAGAGGGACAGAATCACCTCCCTCATCTGCTGGCCATGCTTCTTTTGATGCAGCCCAGTTGGCCACGTCTGCCCACTTTTTGAGCAGTTCCGGGGAAGGAGACTCCACAACTTTTCTGGGCAGACTGTTCCAATACTTCACCACTCTTTCAGGAAATAATTTTTTCCTAATACCCAATCTAATCTCCACCCCCAGCCATTCCCTTTCATCCTATTGCCTATCACTTGGGAGAGCAGACCAGCACCCACCTTGCTACAACCTCATTTCAGCTGGTTGTAGACAGTGATAATGCCTGCAAATAAACTCTCTTAAGGCTCATTTTGGAGTTTTAGAAAGTCAAGCATCCTTTATCAGGCCTGGGCAACATGAAGGACTGATCTTCATCCATCATGTGCAATGAGACAAAAGCCGGTTACAGAATATATTTCCCACATACCTGCATATCAATAAATTTCCCCAGAAATCTTATGCATACGCTATTACTTTACAAGGACTAATTGCAATGTTATTATGAACTTCACAACAGTCAAATCTCCTGCTAATTTGGAGCTTTGGAGCCAACTTGATCTTACATTTTATATAGGAAAAGTCTACAAACAGAGGTGATTGCAGAAGAAGAGACATCTGTTCAGCACAGATCATACTGCACACAAGACGTTATCATCTCCAAAAAATGGACAGTGTCCGGAAAAACGTTGCTTGAAAGAAAACATGCAATTAGAGGGACATTCTGTTTAACTTACAAAAAATTGCAATTGCTTAGGTGAAACTTAACTCTACTTTAGCATAAATAAAAAATATTCCACATTTTGTAACAGTAACTATTTCTTGTATCAATAAGGTCTCCTCTCAGCCTCCTTTTCTCTAGGCTAAAGAACCACAGTTCCCTCAGCTGCTCCTCATAAGACTTGTGTTCCAGACCCTCCATTAGCTTTGTCGCCCTTCTCTGGGCGTGTTCCAGCACCCTGGGTTCCATGCCCACAAGCAGCACTGCGTGTCAATACTGAGGTCTGCCTACAAACATTTTCTCAGAATCACAGTTGAATCTGTAGATTATTCACGTATGTGTGTCTAAAAATGATAAGATTTGTTATTTATCCAAAAGCAAGCAAAATAATGATTTACAGATATAGTGAATAAAAGTGAAAGAAAGGATGTGCATTAATTGAAGACATTCCCAAGGAAATTATTAATGTAAGAGAAGCCATTGTGATGCAAATAGCCTGCTACTAAAGGTATAAAAATACTCGTTATGTTTTCCTGTGCACAACACCTGGTTCCTACAGTGTAAGTTAACAGTCAGCGGGACTCTGCAAGTGTTTTAAAAACAGTCTTGAAATAAACGTCCAGGACAAAACAAGTACGCAAATTGCAACACAGTAGTCAAGAAAAATGCATTGTCAAAGATGCTGTTGTTTATTTGGCCTCTGAACAAGACGTGTTTGTAGCTGAGGAATGCCTTACAGAAGATTAAAGTTGTGTTTCATGATGGAAAACAGCAGGTAATATTTTATGCCGAGCCTTCCACTTAGCAGGCAAATGCACCATTGCTTCAAGATGTAACTGCAGAAGCTGTATTTTTTCACTCATTTGCAATTTAATTATATTTTTATAATAACATCCCAGGGATTCCTGCCTTTAACTCCACGAGAAGTTATTCTGGAAACAGGATATCTGTGAAGAATTTGGGGAAACTTATATAAAAACTGGAGAAAAATGTACTGCATAAATATACATCTGAAAAAAATAAATTGGCACGTTATTTACATGTGAAGGCACTTTCATACATACAAAGCTCAGAATAGTTTCTGCCAAACATGTTTATAATAGAAAACTATGCAAATGCGAATTACACCAACGAAATCAACAGATGGCAGTGCTGGATTCAAATGCAAAGTGGATTCTCATTGAAAACACATACTTCATGTACAGTCCCAGCTGAGCTTTCATTTACGGGGCGGGGGGGAAACACACCGGACTTTCAAAGAAGTGGTAAAATTGTGAGAAGGTAAGCATACCCTAAAACTCCACAAATAGAACAAAAACTATTCTTCCTTTGATTTGCCTTTGGCATGTGTCAGCATTAGGGCCACGTCTGAGGCTGCACAGGCACACACAGGGACAGTAGTTGGATTTAATGATCCTTGGATAAGGATCCTTAGATAAGAAATTGGTTGGATGGTTGCATTCAGAGAGTAGTAGTTAACGGCTTGATGTCTAGATGGAGATCTGTGACAAGTGGTGGCCCTCAGGGATTCGTATTGGACCCAGTGCTGTTTAGTATCTTCATCAATGATATAGACAGTGAGATCAAGTACACCCTCAGCTAGTTTGCAGATGACACCAGAAGTATGGGATGTCATCCAGAGGGACGTGGACAAGCTGGAGAAGTGGGCCTGTGTGAACATCATGAGGTTCAATAATGCTGAGTGCAAGAACTTACACCAGAAGAGTCCTGGGGGTGTCCAGGGCCGGGTTAGATGGGGCGTTGAGCAGCCTGGTCCGGTGGGAGGTGACCTTGCCCGTGGCAGGGGGGCTGGAACTGGATGGGCTTGAAGGTCCCTTCCAACCCAAACCATTCTGTGATTCTCAGATCCTCGTGGGTCCCTTCCATCCCGAGACACTCTATGAATAGATTCCGTGAGCCGCGCCGAGGCCGGAACGCGCGGCGCGGCGCCTCCTGCCCCAACCCGGGGCCTTAAAGCCGCGGCCCGGCGCGTGCGCCCCGTGGGTGTCCCCGCGCGGTCGTGCTGGCGCAGCGAAGATGGCGGCGTTTTCGGGTACGTGGTGCCGGGGCGGGCGGGGAGACTCGGCTCGGGGAGCCTCTCCTTTCTGGAGCTGCTGGCGCTTTGCTGGGGTGGTGGATCCCGACCTCCCCGCGGCGCAAGAGTCCGAACAGCGCCGTGCGCGGCTCCTCTGGCCAGCCCTGGGCGCGAGGCTTACGCATAGGACTCTTAGAGGCCTGTGGGGTTGCGGGTGCTCCTCCCGCCCCGAGGGCCTTTTGCGGACCTGCAGAAGGGCCTGTTGTAAAGGGTTTAGTGCTGTATCGGAAACAGCGTGGCCAGCAGGGCCAGGGCAGCGATTGTGTCCCTGTACTCGGCACTGGTGAGGCCACACCTCGAATACTGTGTTCGGTTTTGGGCCCCTCACTACGAGAAAGACATTGAGGTTCTGGAGCGAGTCCAGAGAAGAGCAACGAAGCTGGTGAAGGGACTGGAGAACAAGTCTCACCAGAAGCGGCTGAGGGAGCTGGGGTTGTTTAGCCTAGGGAAGAGGGGGCTGAAAGGAGACCTTATTACTGTCTGCAACTGCCTGACAGAAGGATTGTAGCGAGGTGGCTGCTGGACTCTTCTCCCAAGTGACCGTAAATAGGATGGGAGGCACTGGCCTCAAGCTGCGCCAGGGGAGGTTCTGTTTGGACATTAAGAAAAACTTCTGCACCAGGAGAGTTATCAAGCACTGGAGCAGCCGCCCAGGGAGGTGGTTGAGTCACTATCCCTGGAGGTATTTAAAAGATGGGTAGATGAAGTGCTAGGGGATATGATTTAGTAGTGGACAGGTACAGTTAGATTCAGTGACCTCAAAGGTCTTTTCCAGCCAAGTGATTCTATGATTCTGTCATATGCCTCCATCCAGCAAATGAGGCCACTTAGAAGTCTGGCACATTCCTCAGGCTGTCTGGTTGCTGTAAGAGAAGGCTCATCATAACTGCTGTGTGTGTTCCAGTGGGTAATAACTGGGTTTTATAAGCATCGCTCTGTTCTGTTGTAGAGTTTGAAATATGTCTGTAGACTGTAATCTGAAAATGTACTGTTGAAGACTTCAGGCGCTAGACATGCGGATTCATTTGGTTGTTGTTGAGGAAAATGTCATCGTGACATTGTTGGGTCTACACCCTTGTACTGTATATCGAATTAAACAGTATGATCTGGAAGTATATTAGCAGTGGAAGAAGTAATGTAGGGGTTTATGTAAAATTTGCAATCACTAGCTATTTTTATTGTTATGGAAAGAGCCTTTTTGTTTGTGTGGAGTATCTAGTTTTGTAGGACTACAGGCTAACACTTCTAAGTATTTGTTACACAATTTCAGAAAGCTTTAATAAAACATGTTCCTTATAGCATTTGCGTTATAGCAAACAGAAGAATAATTTTTGGCTGTACATCCATATGTGTCAGCCCAGCTCTCTGTATGTGTGAAATCCAACATGTGGTAGTGTGACGGCTCACGTGTGAAATCTCCTTTTAGAAAGGTGCGTGTTTGTAGTTAAAGAAATTGACTTGCACTAGTGCTATGCGTGTGTTTTGATGGTTCAGTACCATCATTTAGATTGACTGAGATCTGCTTTCTTGTTCTCTTTATTGAATAGCTGCAGTTTTGGTAGTGTTTGGTGGGTTTTTTCCCTTAAATGGAGAGTATTTCTTTATCAACATACAAATGTTATGATGTGGCTTCATATTTAACTTGACTGAGGTATAACCATCAGATCTTGATAGGAGTTTGCCAGAAGAGGTATCTAAGGAAAAAAAGCTTTCAAAGCTAGATGTGATTATTAGTTGTATGAAAATCAGCACGTTGTCTAGCTCATAGGTGTACTATAAGGATGTAAGGCAAGATTTGATGATAATAAATTTCAGCATCTGAAATTTAAGTCCTTATGTGATACAGAGAGTTTGTTATTTGGTTGTTTTTTTGTTTTTTTCAAAAAAAAAAAAAAGACAAGCAACTGTTTACCTTTCAAGCTGTAGAGAAAGTCAGGATATTTATGATTAACAAAGTTTTCCCTGTTGTTTATATAGGCGGTTTCCTTTAAATATGCCAAGATAAGTAATACCTTGCCCTTGAAGGGATACTTGGTTCTCAGTGTTTGCTTTGCTGCTTTGTTAGCACCTGCGCCTCTGCCTGGTATATGCCTGGCTTACTCCACTGTAAGTGGGGACAACTGTTGAAACTATGAGGGGAAAGGAGTGTGTTTCTTATCTATCTTTTGAGTTCTAAAGAGAAGGCTCCCTGTGCTGTTGCTGAAAGGAATGCTTTTTATTTTTGCCTGTGGTTGGAAGTGTTGACACTTGGAGTTCTTTTAGGCTGTGTTGAATAAATAACATTGCTTGTTCCTTTTTTCTTGTCTGGCAGAAATGGGTGTTATGCCTGAAATAGCTCAAGCAGTGGAGGAGATGGACTGGCTGTAAGTAACAATGTGTTTGGGCCTGGCAAACTGTAATTTACTTCTCAGCAATATAAGATGTGCTGCTTAAAATGTCTCTGTTGTCACATTGAGCAGATATGTCTTCTTGTAGCTGCTGCTGTATCTCATGCACTTCTTTTGATGACTGAAGAACACAAATTGTGACTGCAGTGGTAACATTTATACTTGGACAAGAAATGTATGACTGCTTATATTTCAGTGTCATTTGTTTGATAAAAGCCTCTGTGCTTCTAGTTTGTTTATTATGTATTGTGGGATTTTGGGATTAAACACTGTCATGTGATTGATCCTAGTTCAGTGGTGTTTTCCAGACTGTGGTCTGAATTTGTGTTCTTCAGAGCTGATTCTTGCATGTCAGTCTGCTACAAAATTTATTCTTCCTGGTTTTAGTTACTTGTTTAGCTAATATATTTGACTCCAGAGCTTGTTTTGAATTGTCATTCAGAATGTTATCAAGTATGGATAATCTTAGTCTATTTAGTTCTTCTTTGCTCATTTTGATGTTATTATTTTTCTATGATTATCTATGAAAATGTTGCTTATATTTCACTATCTTTACTTTCTTTTCTAGTTTTGAATAGGAAACTTGTAAACAAGCTGTTTAAGTGGCTTTAAAAGTAAAACTCACTTGAAGAAAGGAAAATGGGGAATATAGAATTGAATTGGTCTGTTTCTCTTATAGTTTAACAGAGCGATGTGAGATGTAGCCCTCTTGTCAGGATGCAGCTGAATTCTCTGCATCCACTAGTCACTTCCTGTCAAGGTACATCTGCTGTTCCAAGCTCTCCTTGTAAATGGAATCTTTTTAGCTTCCTTAGCTGCAAGACAGGAAGAATAATATTTACTTACTATTTCCTATCTTGCAGATGACTGTGGTTTCTGTGAGATTTTATGTAAGCAAAAATCCTTTTTTTATTATACTGATAGCATCAATTTGTGTTAATACGTTCTTTCCTTTAGTCTTCCTACAGATATCCAAGCAGAATCCATCCCACTGATCCTGGGAGGTGGTGATGTACTTATGGTGTGTATGCAGGATGGCTCTATTCCTAGAAAGCCGTTGTCTTAGTTGATGTTTTTGCAGTCATTTCCTTTCTTTCTAGAAGGATATATAGTTAGGTTAGGTCTCCTGTCCTTCAACAGAAAGCATATTCTTCAGCTAAAAACCTCTTTGTGTTCCTGGTGTGTTTCCAACTGTTCTTGCAGATGAAATTCATTCTTTTTAGGCTGTATTTTTTGACTACTTGGACAGGCACCGATACATGAATGAGAGCTATCTTATTTCATCTATTCTCCTTTTTGTTGTAAATACCTGACACAGACCTGCATGGAGTATGACTGATGCTGCTTAAAGAAATGCTTCACTGCTGCCAACCTTGAAGTTACCAGATTAGTATGCCTTGTCCATCAAGGCATGGATTTCTGTTCTTGATTCCATAACCAAAGTAACACTTTCTGTAAACTTCTGTAGCACCTGTAGAAATCAGACATGTGTAGATAGTTCTTCTGGTGGACTGTAGGAGCTTTTTTGGTTTTTCCTTTTATTTTTTTTTGAAGTATATAGTAAAGGTTTTATGTTTGTATTTGCATCTAGTTAGTGTGAAGCAGTGGCATTACTCTCAAGATTTTCTGTATGATGCAGAAGTAAAAGTAAACTTAGTTTATGATTTATTAAAAGAGAACTGTAGAACAATCCTTACAGTTTAAGTTGCCGCTCTGGTTAAACTCTTAATTTTTTCTTCCTATAGGCTGCTGAAACTGGGAGTGGAAAAACTGGTGTAAGTAATCAAATCTAAATTAGCTGAAAGTAAAAGACTTTAACTGGTGAGGGACTAGGGGAGATCTGCTTATATATACAGAGAAAATGTGTGTATGTTTGTATATGTAGTTAAGTGGTATTATTAATAGTCTTTAAAATAAAGTGTTTCTGGTCCAGGTTGTTGCGCCTTAAAACTATGCTGACTGTATATCTAGAAATAGCCACAGAAATTGTGGAATGAAAATAACTTCCCATTTCAGGCTTTTAGCATTCCAGTTATCCAGATTGTTTATGAAACACTGAAGGACCAGATGGAAGGCAAGAAAGGGAAAGCAACTATTAAAACCGGTGGAGCAGGTAGGCTTTTATATGCTGGACTTCTCAGGTTTGGAATATTGTTCATTCATGTCCATTCCTTCACCTCCCAAAGTAAAGTTAACCTAACTTGACAGTACACAAGTATTTTTCCTCTTAATTTAGGATAAGTGAATAGAATATCTTCACCCCATATTTTATAAAACAGTGAATGTAAATGAACTGGTGGAGTCATGGAAAGAACTGGAACGTATTTGACTTCAGTCTCCTAGAAATGCTCATTGTCTTCAGCTTAAGGCTGACTGATCCGTACTACACTTCAGTGCCCTTTCGAGAGCCATACTAGTTTAATGCCTTGCAGCATGTGAAATGGTACTAGTGTCCAGCTTAAAAAAAAAAGGTTAAAAAAAATCTGCTGGTTGCAGGGATGGGTAAGACAGCAGCAGTGACACCACACAGCTGGGTTGGGCCTCTCAAGTGAACCTGAGCAGAAAGCTCTTCTAGGCTCAAACTTATTTTTCTGTTGCTGTGGTAGCACTCTAGTGTGTATTTCACTTCTGTTGTGCTGAATAAAGCTGTTGCATTCCTTTTGACACCTAGCAGCTAGATTTGGAAGCTAAATAATATTATCTTGAGTTGCTGCAGATTTGATCTAGTAAACGCTGAACTGTGCAGGAAATGCACATGTATTGTAACCATAATATTCTCACAGTTTTGAGGGTCTACTATGCATCTGTTTAAATAAGCTTTCAACTTGAAATCTAGTAACCATATCCAGTCTGTGGGATTTATAGATTGAGGTTTGTCAGAGACAGTAGCTGTACAAGCAACACTCTGAAGATGTTACAGAAGTTCTAATTTTTCAGCTTTATTATCACTCCTGCTGCAGTGGTAATAGTACGGTCAACTTCCAAGGAGGACTTTCATTTTTAAGGAATGTAATGTAAATACACTCAGTAATCATATGTGAAATAGCATCTAGTTTTACAAAAAAATCCTTACCTTGGGAAACTTCTAGGCTGCATTGCAACACATTACTAGGTGCATGAAACAAGAAGTCAGGAGCTTTGTGCTATATGCATGTGTATCTTGGCTCGTCTGTAATGACTTTTTAACTGAAAAAAATCTTCGTGTATACTTGGAATAGAAATAGCAAATGCGTTTAAAATTTATTGCTCTTACTGTATTTTTGGATACTGTATGGCTGAATTTGATTGTGATTATGTGGAGTTCTGGCTGATTTTATAAATGTCTTCATTGTTTTCAGTTGTATTTTTAAGTAACATAATCTGTGCTCTCATTAATGGAGTAATATGAACTTTCATAGAATGCCTTTGCATTATGCATCTATGCCCCTTTTTCATGTTATAGACCTTCATTTTGACCTTGTATGTTTTCCACTGCAAGAAAGCTGTCTCCCCAGAAAGTTAAGCTAAATGTTGTAGAGCCAATGTAAACTTATGATTTGAGTTTTCAGGCTGACCTTGTTGATTTAATGCTTTTTCTGTTGCTGTCTTTCAAACCTAGTGCTCAATAAATGGCAAATGAACCCCTATGACAGAGGATCAGCTTTTGGTGAGTTGTCCTAATGATGCTTTAAATGTTCACTTGAATATCTTTTTTTGGTGGCAAAAAGAATAAACTAGAAGAAAGTATGTATGAAAATGTCTTTTAAAAGTAGAGAGGCAATTTATTTAACTGAAACTGTCTTGTAATTTTCAGCAATTGGATCAGATGGTTTGTGTTGTCAAAGCAGAGAGGTAAAAGAATGGCATGGATGCAGAGCAACTAGAGGCGTAACTAAAGGTAGATATAAAATTAAGTGTTTTGGAGTCTCTTCTAGAAATTGTGACTGAATTGCATGCTTTTGTCACTCATTGTAAGCATAGGTGGTTGCATTTAAAATCTAGTATCCATCTGAGTAAACATGCCATTAATCAATTCACTGCTAGCTGAAGACTTTGGAATGACAAATACCCCTGTTTTGCTTTCCTTATGTTGTGAATTACCTTTTCCCTGGTAGGGGATTTAGTCGGAGAAGGCAATTATAACCGATATTTATTACAACAATTGCATGCACAAATTTAATGATTACGTGGTTGTTCCGGCTGTGACTCTGCCCAGAAGCAGAGTCCTGCTGGTACTCCAGGGGTTCTAGCTGAGTATTCAGAAAGATCCTCAGTCTCATTTCATCAGGTCTGCAGATAATCCTGTAGTCTGTCTGTTCATAGCAGGCAGTTGGATGTGGCTCTAGTTGCAGAACCAGTTGTTGATGCTATTGCATGCTGGTGGTCTTGTAGTGATTTGGCAGACCCCTGGTGTTCTGAGTTTATCAGTGCTTGTGGATTCCATAGAGCCACTGGTCTCTCTAGTTTATCACTGCTTTGGAGCCTTTCATATACCACCTCTTTGCATGTACTTTTCCCTTTTGCCAGCTGCTGTCTGATAATCTTTCTCCATTACATACATACACCGGTATCTACAGAACCTTTTCATGCTAACACAGTAAGGGGATTTTATGACGCTCTCAGCAGGGGTGCAAATGTTAGACTTGCATGGTCTTGGAAGTAGCCAGACTGAAACACTTTCACTGATGAAAGTGAAATTTAGGTGTTGTTTTAGCTCTTTTCTTTCTCTTTTAAAGGAAAATACTACTATGAAGTTTCCTGTCATGACCAAGGCTTGTGCAGAGTTGGCTGGTCGACTATGCAGGCTTCACTAGATTTGGGTGAGTTTCCTTCAAAAGAAGAATCCAATAGACAGATCTTGTATTCACATGGAACGCCTGTTGTCTTGTCTGGTCTTGCAGAGAACGGGCTACTTGGGAAGCACAGTGAATCAGGGAGTTGAAAACTTTTTGTTGCTCTTCTTTTTTAGAGGAAATGTGCCTAGGCAGTGTCAATGTTTCTTGTCTGTTGTGACTTTCTCTCTTTTACTCAATTTTTTTTAATGAAGATGACTGGGGACTAGTAAAGTCAATAAACGTACTATTACAAAAATACTGCTGTAGCATTAATCAAGGCTAAAAGTCTTTACATAGCACTGTGTATTATTTCTTTAAATGGTAGCATTAGAGGTTTCAGTTGCTGATAGACAAGGAAGGAAATGTAACTTGTCAACCAAAAGGTAAAAATCTATACTCTGTCTTGCCTTCAGGCACTGATAAATTTGGCTTTGGCTTTGGTGGCACTGGTAAGAAATCTCACAACAAGCAATTTGACAGCTATGGTGAGGTAAGTTTGAATTCGTTATTGTTAGAAACATTATTAAAAGTTTTGCATGTTGGTTCCGTGGTGTAACAATCAACTGTTAGTATTTGATAGGAATGGTTGGACTTGATGATCCAGTGGGTCTTTTCCAATCTGATGATGCTATGATTCATAATAGTGCTGACTTTTAGGAAAGGTCACTCGGTAGAAGTACTGTGAAACATTGAAACATTATTTGGTAAAAGCATATCAATAGATTTAACCAAAGTAGTTACCAGCTTAAGGCTTATGATTGTGGCTAGACTGCAATATGTTGGCTCTTATTTAGAAGATAAACCTTTTCTGTGTGTTATGGGTTCAAGGTTAACTGATTCTTGGATTTATTTCTTGACTCATTTCAATCTTGGCTTGAACAATATCAATGTGCCTGTATACCCTGCTGAATGTCTTCAACGAGGGCATTGTATCCTGTTTACTAGTTGTTAAATTAGAAGTAGCCCAACAACTCTACTGTGTCAAAACACTTAATGCTAACAAGATGTAGATAGTCATGCTCTGTTTCTGGCTATTTAGTTGGATTTGCTGTTAGAACTGTTACCTCAGTGTACGCTTCTGAAAATCTATCGGGAATATCTGTGGTGGGTTTTGTGTAGTGTGCCAGTTGAGTTCAGACATCTAAGCATAACATATAGGAATATGAATAATACAGCAGAATCTTACGTATTTTTGTGGTATTAGTGAACTCTCAGTGCCATAGAACTTGCGACTTTCATGACAGTTGTGTAGCTTTTTTTTTATAGTAGTGACTTCTCAGCTGTTGAATTAGAAGCACTTCATAATATACAGATTTTTGTTGAATACCTTTACAATGATATTGAGATATTGAAATGAAGTACTTATAAGTATACATAACATGAATATAGTCTTTTTCAAAAGTTAGTTTTCTTATATAGTCAAAATACAGCGTTTCTCTTAACTGTGTTTGGTGCTCTAAGTTCAGATTCACATTCACTAATAAATGCTTGATTAATGTACTTTTCCGTAATGCAGAATACTTCCAAGTAGATGGCTTAAATTTATCACCGACAAAGTGTTTGGTTTTAAAGTAAATTTAAAGGAGCAATAAACAGTTAAATATCTAAGATAAATTGGGCAGTTTGCTGAAGATTTGTAATCAAATAAAAATATGCATGCTGTTAACAGGTTTTATTGGCATAAATTGAACTAGTTTCTCTTGAAAATTAGCACTTCATAGGAAGAAGTGAGAAAACTGTAAAAGTTAACACAACGTAAGCACTAGCTTTTCGTAAGTGAATGCTCAAAAAAATTAGCTTAAAATTCTTTTTGTTGTAGGAATTCACTATGCATGATACAATTGGGTGTTATCTAGACCTAGATAAAGGACAAATAAAATTTTCCAAAAATGGTAAGTTTTATTCACTTTCTTAGACATTTTATTGGGATGCTTGTATTGGGGGAGTCTGACTGAGCTAACTGCTTTCAGGAAAGGACCTTGGCCTTGCATTTGAAATCCCACCACACATAAGGAACCAAGCACTTTTTGCAGCTTGTGTACTGAAGGTAATTTATGAATAATCATATGTGTAAGATCATGAAAACTGTTCTAGTTCTGGTACCTGTGTATAAAATTTGCCTAAGCACCTACATTTATTGTAGTTGTGCCTGTACACTCTGTTTCCTTTGGTCTATTAGTATTTCATTACGGGGTGAGGAAGGTCACCACATTGTGTTAGCTTTGGTACCATTCAAGTTAAATATTGAACATTTAACTTCAAGTCCAAATACTTGAATATAAGGGTAGAATAGCGTGAATAACAAATTCTTAATACCAGTGCTATCTTGTTTTTTTTTAAGCTTTGGTATACTAGGAGTCAACAGATACAGGCAAATAACTTGAAAGTGCCAAAATTCCTATTATTTATTCTCAACTCTAACATTACAGTAGTGTAGTAATATGTCTTTCTGGGTTTTGTGTCTCTCTTGCTGAGTAAAGGTTTTAGGTGGTCAGAGAACAAGTCCAAAAAAATGCAGTTTGCTTTTTTTTTTTTTAAAATTGTGGATTGTTGTTAAAAAAATGAATGGAACTTAAGTTCCAGAAAAGGTTTCTGTGCATCTGTATATGTGGGAGTGCTTTGTAGAAAATAAGGGTTTTAAGAGCCAGAACCATGCACAAAATGTCTGGCAAGTTTTAGATTATTTTGGGGAGGGGAATGTGTAAGTTTGGAGAAAACGGCACCTTCCCCTTCTCCTTGCCTAGCTGGTTTCTCATGGGGAAATTAATTATGAAATTGTTCCTCATTTTACACGGCCTTTTGAACCTGTCTGTATGACACAACTTTGTTGTAATCTAGAATGCTGAATTGAAATTCAATTTTGGTGAAGAAGATTTCAAGTTTCCACCAAAAGATGGCTATATAGGCCTTTGCAAGGCTCCCGATGGTAATGTTGTAAAATCACAGCACTCAGGTATGTCAAATTTCTATACTTCTCTTAGTTTTATATTCAGATTGTGTTACAGAGCATTTTTTGATCACTTTAATTCATTACTTTTGTAACCAAGGTCTTACTATGATCTTACCGGTAGCAATATTAGTGAGGTTTTTTTAAGTATTCTTTATTTTCTTCATTTTAAACCACAAATAATTTAACATTTTGAATTTAGAAATGCATCAAATAAAAAGAGGAGTCTAGCTAAGTTACTTAACAGTGTTGTCTTAAAAATAAAGTTTAATCTCTGCGGTATAATTATGCTGCATGGCCAGTATAGCTACTGTCATGGCAAGATTCGCTTGTAATATCTGAATATTAATCTATTAATCACTCTTTTCTGGAGCATTTAGAATAATGAGATTTTAGATTATTAGTGGAAAATCCAAATTTGCTTACAGTAAAAAAATAGGATAGGAATGTAGTTTTTCTCAATGGCATTGTTTTTCACTTAGGAAATGCACAAGTGGTTCAAACACAGAACCTCCCAAATGCTCCAAAAGCATTGATTGTGGAACCGTCAAGGGAGCTGGCAGAACAAACCTTGAACAATGTGAAGCAGTTCAAAAAATATGTTGATAATCCCAAATTAAGGTAACAGTACATCTGTTGTAGTTGTATTTGTGGTATTATCTATGGACATGACTTTAGGGGGAGGAACAGGGAGTGATCCGCTTTGTAGCTCAGCAGACCGTAATCTGTATTGCTCAGAAATATATGCTGCCAGCCAGCCTTCTGACTTTTCAGCTGCAGTCAGACAACTTAGGGTTTTTTTTCATGTATTTTATCTATGGAATACATCTTTCTGGTGTGACAAACCTGTTTGAATTTTTTTCTACAAATTATCAAAGGTCTATGATAATGCTTTTAATCAGAAAAGCACATCTACTTACTGTCCTTGTTTGTGAGCATCTTCCTGTGCTCCTCGCCTCCCCCTGCCCTCATTTTGTTGTGGTTTTTTTATCTCCAACAAATAGTTATTACAAAGTCTCTGTTTACATTAGTGTGTTTGCAAGAAAAATGTTAGCATGAGGATGCAATTATTTGTGAAATGAATCATCTGCAAGCTACTTTGGGATAAAGTTTTTTTTCCTCTTTTGACTGTGCTTATAAAACTTAAATAAGTGCCACCATATTCTAAACTGCAGTCAGTTTACAGGAGTGCTTTTATTAGAAGTGCAGAGGAGTAGCAATGAGGAGGGGCAAGCAAGGTAAAATTGGTTAAGATATGCAGACCAACAGCAATAAAATAATCAAATGCAAGTACAGCTCAGTAAGGAAACTTTCAATTTCTGAATTAAAATACAATACACTGCATGTGAATGGAAGAGTTTTTACTTTTTTTTTTCCTTTTCTACTATTCTTAAATTTTCTCTGCAGACCTCTTAATTGTCAGCTACTGAAAAAACAATCAGTCTTCAGCCAGGTGCTTAATATATTTTCTGAATATAGTTTATTAGCGAATGTCAAAATATCTTGATGTAATTTTAGGGAACTGTTGATTATTGGTGGGGTTGCCGCAAGAGATCAACTCTCCATACTGGAACAAGGAGTAAGTTGTACTTTTGTTTGTATCATTTGATAGTTTGGGTTCCGAATAACTCATGATGTTGCTGGGGAGTGCAGTTGGCAGCAAGCTCACATTGCATTGGTCTATTTGTTGCTTTACTTCCGTGGCAATTGTCAATATAAATGCTTATAGTACTTGGTCAGTGTCTGTTGAAGCCCGAGTACTTCTGAAAGTTCTAAAGTAAAGGTGCATTTCTTGCCATTTGTTTGTAACTAACAGGACAGTTTTCCTGTTAACTTATGCTTCATGTTCATATGAATAAAAGTGGTCTGTAATTATCAGGGTCAACCTACACTGCAAATCAGTACTACACAGAAGGGGAAGCTTCCTGCCTAACGCAGATTCTACTAATGAAATGGCCGTAGAACTGAAACGCACGTTGCCCAGAGAGGTTGTAGGATCTCTGTCCCAGAAGATCCTGAAAATTTTATTGGGCAACCACCTAAAGCAATTTGAAAGTTGTCCTTGATTTGCATGTGATGGTGGGAGTGGAGACCAGATGACCTGAAGAGATTCCTTGAACCCAGATTATGCTAGGATTCTATGAAGTTATAATACATAGAAAATAGGATATCGTACTTGTAACTCTCAAACTTAGACAAAGCTGGTAGATACAGGATCAATTCATACTCTTGTGTGTTTCACAGGTGGATATTGTTGTTGGAACTCCTGGAAGACTGGATGACCTAGTCTCAACGGGGAAGCTTAATTTATCTCAAGTTAGATTCCTGGTTCTGGATGAAGCTGTATGTAGAGAACTATAAGTGATACTTAAGTTCTGTTCTTAAATGTAATATGACATTTCTTGAAAGAGTCGATGAAATGTCATTGCTCTCTAGCATTTGGTACCTTAGTAGTACAGCAATTAGATACCTATAGGCTATTCTAGGTTAGTCTTGGGGGTTTGTAACCATAGTAATTATGGTTTTTTTTCTTTCCTCCTTATAGCCTCTTTGGCAAAGCTGTTTAAATTACTTTTCTTAGAGAAATATTTTGGGCTGTATTCACAAGGTAGTGAAGTCTGTCCATGTCATTGTACGGGGAACTTGAAAGCACAAATATGAGATAGGCATTCTTGATTACCCACCAGGTATTGAAGCCAATGAATGTTGTAGTCAGTATGCTGTGGAGTGAGTGCCTCTCTCTGATCCATTACAGTACAGCATAATATTCACAAAGCTGGAGTGCCTTGGGGAATTAGCAATGTGCCTCCTGAGACAGATGTTCAGTTTCTTGTGAACCACAGAAGCTGTGCTTATGAACACTCCAAATTTTTACTTTTTCTTCCTCCTTTAGGAATAATGTCCCAGACAGGCGTTGACCTGTCCAGCTAATTAAGAGAGAATTTGAGACTACAAGTGTATTCCTTATTTAACACAAGTGTGTAGACTGAGAAATGAGAAATAAGAATTGAAGCTTTATTCCTTTTCATTCCCTTTTATTCCTATGTAGGATGGCCTTCTCCTCCAAGGTTATTCAGATTTCATAAACAGAATCCACAGCCAAATTCCTCAGATAACTTCAGATGGAAAGAGACTTCAGGTGTGAAATTTGTTTATGGTTTGAAGGTTTTTTGGTGATATTGTTTGTTTTGGTTTTTCTTTGGTTGTTTTTTTGTATGGTGTACACTGCTTTCAGTTGTTAACTGTTATATAGCCAGGAGCATGCTGCTTTGAAGTGGAGTTTGTAATATGTCTTGTCCAAAACTAACACGTATTCATTAAGTTCAGTAATTGCATGTGAATATGTATTTTTAGGATCCTAGATCTTGAAGCCTGGTGTTTTAGCAGTGTTAGTTATTTAGGTGTAAATGTATCTGAAAAATGAGTGACTAGGTACGTTATGATTTCTTGTACTCTGTTGATTCATCAGCACTCAGTAGTTTTGCTCTCTTCCTTTTAAATGAGTAGGGTTTTGTATGACAATATTCAAGTAACTTATTTTGTGTCTTGGCTTTCATTAGCTTCTTCATAAAGCCAGTTAGGGACTCTTTTGTTGTGCTACATCATGCTATTCAGCTACGTAACATTCTTCCAGTTCTACTGTCACCTTTTTTTGCTGGGAGTGTCTGATCTTCGGTGGTATCCATGTGGCTTTACTCTTCTCAGGTGATTGTCTGCTCTGCAACGCTTCACTCTTTTGATGTGAAAAAACTATCTGAAAAGATCATGCATTTTCCCACTTGGGTTGATTTGAAAGGAGAAGATTCTGTCCCTGAAACTGTACACCATGTAGTTGTGCCTGTAAATCCCAAAGCTGACAAACTCTGGGAAAGACTCGGCAAGAATCATATCAGAGTAAGTGGTCTGTAAGTGAAAAATAAGGTTATTTACTCATGTTTACTTATTTAACCTGCAGAATTGGGGCTGAAATACTTTGTTCAATGGTAGTCGCATCAAAATATTGTTGGTACTTTAAAACCATTTCTGAATGACTCAGTCTTACAAACATAATTGAGGAAGTTCTCGGTACAGTAACATCCTAATTTGTACTGGAGAACAATGGCACTGCACTGCCCTTTCACTCATTTCACAGCTAATGATCTGTGACCTAACTGTGGTTAGTACCTGTCTTTTCTGATTGATCAGGAGACAGTAAACCTTCCAACATAAATGATTGTGTAAAGCAGTTTTGTTTTTAACCTATGATATGGACAATATTTTAGAGGAAAGGATTTAATCTTAGACTAAATGTGAGATGCTAGTTTAAATTCTACATTAACCTGACGTCTATTCATGTGAGAAGCTGGTGGTTGTTGTTGAAGTCTTTAGGTTTTGAATTCTGAATAACTTGTGACTCTACTTCATTTGTAATGGCTCTTAGGCAGTTAAGTCAATAGGTTGCCTTAACCTCCCTTTGCCTTTTCATTAAGTCTTTGCATGATTTTATTTAGCTTGGGTTTTAAGTTTCTATATGAATCAGATTGGCATAGGGAAAAAGATAAGGTGTGTATGATTTAGCTATGTTTACAGTACATTGATTTCAGGTTTGGTGGAGTTTTTTTCTTTTAATACATCACTTTGAAATCACTTTGAACAAAAGTGTTTTCTATCCATTATCTGCATAAATAATTTTATTGTCCTTTTTTATGAACAAGCTTTGTGTGCTTACACTCAAGACCATTCTTCTACGTAAAGGTACGTTGGCTTATATGGTTGGAGAATGGAATGCTAAGATTACTTATAAACTTTATTTAATTTCCTGCTAGTTATAAGTTACTGGAGTTAAGTATTTCTTCTGGTATGGACTAATGAGTTGGGGGCTTTTTCCTTCTGTGTTTTTTCCTAGACTGATGAAGTACATGCAAAAGACAATACACGACCTGGCGCTAACACTCCAGGTAATCAGCAACACCAAGTAATAACTTGTGAAAAAAATCGTTAAGCTTTATGAACTTAAGCTAAATTGTAGTAGATAATGACCTTGGGTCATGTTCTTCCAGATTTCTATTTCTGTATTTTTGTAGTGAAGAGAAATGTGTTTCTATAATTAGGGGGTAGACAGAAAGACTTGAGTGTATGTTTTGCAGCTGTATAGACAACAAATGTTTGGTGTGAATAAGTAGCCTGAAACTCCTAAGTAGTTCTGTTCTTTCTGTGTTATACTACCTTGGAGCAGGAGGGAGGGAAAAGAAAAAATGAAGATACGGCTCACTTATTCTGTTAGTAAAAGCTTAATTGTCTACTGGAAGGCTAGAGTAAATTTTAAATATATGCTACTCAAAGGCTCATCATATTTTGTGAAAAAAACCTGAGAAGTAACTTCTTTACTTTTACTTAGAAATGTGGTCTGAAGCTATTAAAATTCTAAAAGGAGAGTACACTGTTCGAGCAATCAAAGAACACAAGATGGACCAAGCCATTATTTTCTGCAGGACTAAATTAGATTGTGATAATATGGAGCAATACTTCATCCAACAGGGCGGAGGTAATATTTTTAATGAAAACCTTATTCTGCTTACTTTCCTATTTGTTTCAAAGCCCAGACTATATGATAGAGGTCACCTATATGTATATAATATTCGTACACCACGTAAATAATATTGTGCTTAAATTTTTTTTTTTGACATATTGACGGGGCATAAAATTCAGGGTTTGGTAGAAGGGAGCTGCAGGGGTGTGCTTTGTGGGAGGAGGCAATGAACTGCCCTGTACCTGTTCCAGACAGCTATGAAATGGCTGGAAACAACCCATCATGCACCTAAATTTGAACTGATGAGAAGAGTACATAGTGCCTCTGCTGGAACTTCTATAAAAAAGTAACAGTTGCTAGGGGCAGGAGACATGAGAAGAGAGTTCCAAAGTACACGCATAAGGAGATTTGGAAGGAGAGATGTGTGAGAAGATGCAGGGTGCTACTGAAATGGGGCATGTGAGGGGAAAGGTGAATACACATTTGAAGAAACAGTAGATATAGACTGGGAAGGAGTGAGACTTCCTCTGGGGAGGGGTAAGAAAGGTGTTTGTTTCATTGTTTGTCTTGCTTTTTCCCCAGTGACTGTATGAGTAATTAGAAGTTGATTTTAACCGATAATAAATAAAGTGAAATGCCCCTGAGTTGAGACTTTTGCCCATAAAATGTACTTTTTTCCAGTTCTGTATGATGTGTTATAACTTATAAGTGATGTTGTTAATGCATACTGATTCTTTCAGGCCCTGATAGGAAGGGACATCAGTTCTCATGTGTTTGTCTTCATGGTGACAGAAAACCTCAAGAAAGAAAGCAGAACCTGGAAAGGTTTAAGGTGATGCACCAGATTATTGAAGGCTTTTCCTTCACTTCCTGGTATCTGAAATCGAACGTTAATTTGTGTTCCTCGTTCTCCATTTAAATTAAATTGTGTTCAAATACTCTGCTACCTACTTCCTAAAATTGTGAAGCACAGTTTCTGTAGGTGGAAATCTGTACTGTCAGTTAATATGACCTTTTTGTTGACAGAATAGGTGGGCTTTTTCTTTAATTAAAACTTAAATTTAAGGTCTCTTGCAGAGTACAGTTTTGTTAAGGCTTTGGTTCTGTTGGGGAAAGAAATAAGAATGTAAGTTGAACAAGCTGTTCATGTTCAAAAAGCACTGATAAACTGTGGAAGAGCTTTATTTGAAGTGTTCTGAAGTGTACAGAGACACTTCAAGGTTAAGTAAATGCAAAGGACTATTGTTCTGTTGCTTAAGATTTTGTTTGGTTTACTTAGCATAATGCTTCTTTACAACTGTGTTTCTGTAGAGAGGAGATGTCCGTTTCTTGATCTGCACGGATGTTGCTGCTAGAGGAATTGATATTCATGGTGTTCCATATGGTAAGACATAACTTTTAAGCTAAGCTATTGAATTGCATATGGCTTCAATATATTTGCAGTCCTGTCAACTGGTTAAAGCACGTATGTGACTTACAGCTTTGTTTTTAAAATTGTAGGTGTTAAAGACTTGAACTAGGTAACTTATAATTTGATTTTTCACTGTACCTCCTCAAATACTTGATGCTGTTCCTTATTGTTGGGAATTCTTCATTTGTTTTTCCACTCCTCTCAAAAACTAATCATGGAGAAAGCAGTTTTATAGTGGAAGCCTTAAGTGTAGATTTTGTAGGTAATGACAGCTGTAACTGCTGTAGTAGAACATAAATTGTGTAGGTGAGCTAAGGGGAGGGGTTACAGCAATCAAAATCTCATTTATTTTAGGTGCCTGGTCTGTGATCTTAGTTTGTGTATTTTTAAAACAATGTCATTCTCTGTGGATTGTCTTTGTCTTACACAGTTATCAATGTCACACTCCCTGATGAAAAGCAGAACTATGTTCATCGAATTGGGAGAGTAGGCAGAGCTGAGAGGTATGGATGTATTCACAGTAGTTGCCTTGTCTTCTTGATTTTTCTTTTTGTTGATATTGTTTCATGAGTTGGCAATAGTTACTTCATTGCCTTTTCTCCCTTAATATTTCAGGATGGGTTTGGCAATCTCCCTTGTAGCAAAAGAGAAAGAAAAGGTAATTAAACTCCAAAGAAAAATCAAGCAGATTTGATTTACTGAAGTTCTGTCCACAGCTTGTGCTTGACTTCAATATCTTGCATTGGAAAAAATTCTTGTTTAATTGAAAGGGAAGTTATATAGATATCTGAATTCTTTTTTCATGCTATAATTTGTCAAAATTAATATTCTATACTATTTCACAAAGTTTAGAAGTTGTTTCTCTTCATTTCTAGGTTTGGTATCATGTATGCAGTAGTCGTGGAAAAGGGTGTTATAATACTAGACTGAAGGAAGAAGGAGGTTGTACCATATGGTACAATGAGATGCAGGTAAACATTTTGCTTAACCAGAATGTTCTAATTCCTCTGAAATACTGTGTGATTCTTATTTTAGCTGGGTAGTTGAACTACAAGGTAGTTTTGGGATGTTTATAAACTTTGATTCCATTTGAAGAAGACATTAGAAAGCTTTGAAAGTTATACTTTCTGTAAGGTATTTCTTTAATTGTGAAGGGTTATTTTAGTATTCACAGCCAGGGTAAAAACAGACTTGAGATTGGAAATGAACTTGGGTAGTCCATTTGTGTAGCAACTGTGTTAATCTGTGCTGTCTGCAAGCAAATAGCTTTCTATGTACAGTTATTGTTGAAACTACTTGGCTGTGACTGTTCGAATGCTAGTCTGACTGAAATCTTGGACCATAAGAATACTTCATGACACCTGTATTTTTTTTTTAACTTTTATTTTTTTTTTAGTTGCTGGGGGAGATTGAAGAGCACTTAAACTGCACCATTGCCCAAGTTGAACCAGACATAAAAGTACCAGTAGATGATTTTGATGGGAAAGTTACATATGGCCAGAAAAGAACTTTGGGTGGTAAGCAATGAGCTACTCTTGAGTTATCTTGCTATGCAGCGCTTGGTTTCTTGATTGTCTGCTGTGTAACTACAGAAGGATAGATGAAAAGACCCTGCTAGTTCTTTGCTGTCTGCTGCATTTGTTACATGCAATCCATGGGTGGCAAGTGACCAAAGTGTGTGTGTGTATGCTCATGGTTTTGTTTTGGTTTGGTTTTGCGTTTTTTAACCAGTTAACAAGTTTCTTTAACTTTCTAAATGACTGTGGTTGAGCATTATTAGTTGAGCTGAAAAATGGCTTTGAACTCTTCATTTAGTTTGGGTCTCTTTTGGCAGGTGGACTCTATAAAGGCCATGTGGATATTCTGGCACCTACAGTACAAGAGTTGGCTGCTCTTGAAAAGGAGGCTCAGACATCTTTCTTGCATCTTGGCTATCTTCCTAACCAGCTGTTCAGAACATTCTGATTGCGCCACACTTGAGACAAGGCTTGAGTTAATAAATGCTCTACCCTGCAAATACAAAAAGTCCCATACTGTCTCTGAGTAGCAGTAGTTAGAAAAGGATTATAATTAACTATACTTCTTGCATGATGAGCAGTGTGTTCAACATTGTTAGCTCTGTTAGCTGTTGTCCTGATAAAATAAACCATTTCATCTTTGACTTGTTTTCTTTTGGTCTTCTTTTGCCTTGCTTTCAGGATTAATTTGCAGAATCATTCTTTGCATAGCTTTTTGATTTACTGAAAATACAAGTATAGTTAAGCAAATGTGGGAGTAAGAGAGTTTAATTCCTTTCTTTGTGCAATATATGTTAAAATTACTTAACCAGCTGTTGTACTGTAATTTTTAATGCTCGGCTTTTTAGAGATGCATCTATAATCAGACAGCTGTTTAAGATACTGAAGAAGAAAATAGAAGTTTCTGAAGCATGTATTTGAAGCAATTGGTTATCCTAAACCCCTAAATCTAGATTAAGTGCATTTTGATTCTGTAATAGTGGACAAGTTGATGTCTTAAATTTTTTTAAACTGATCTTGTACAAAGAATTTTATAATTCTCCTGAGTTCATAGGAAAGTAACATGGTAGTATCAAAGTTCATAAATGTTCAGGAAAAGCTTTTTCAGGCAGGAGTATATGTTGAAGTACTCAATGCCTCTTGTGCTGCTTTCAGGCAGATTGAGTTTGTTCAGCTGAAGTTACTGTAATCCAGTTTTGTTTGGTTTTTTTAGCTTCCCTTTTTTCCTCCCGACTCCTTTATAGCACTTAAATTTCAGTGGCTTCACCTGCAAATTGTCACCTAAAATATAAAAGGTTATTGTGAATGCCAGACAACACAGAATAAATGTAACCTTTTGCCTTCCTTATGAAAGCTTCTAGTCATGAAACATTCAGCCTACTTGCAGAAAACAATGAAAACCAGAGCTAAGAAATAAATGTTTTAGTATAGTGTTACCTGGAGAGGGCAGGTATATGTAACTGTAACTATTATAATAAAATACATAGATTTCTCATCAAGTAAAACACAAATTTAGGTATTAAATTTACAGTAAGATATGTGGTGTTACCTGATCCTAAACTGATCATCATGAAATCTTTCCTTTAAAACCTTTTATAGATTTGAGGGGGAGAGGAGGACTCAGGTGCTTATCATTCAAACTTGGGAGGAAAAGTTCTACCATTTGTTGTATTAGTCTTCTCTTATCAGGCAAGAGTAATGAAATTATTGACCATAAGTGAACCAAAATTCATACATTGCAGTGCCTAAAATAACTTCAGATACAGAAGAAAATGGGTCGTGCATGTTTGCAAACTGAAGCTAGGAGTGAAAACAGTTAAAAAGGATATATGTATTTATGGGGGAACACTTTTAAATTGAGGAGAAAGGGTGAATACTTGGAATCAAAATATTAGCAGCATTGATCTTTTTCTTAGAGTATAACATTTACTATAAATCTTTGGTATTCAAAGTGCTGATACCTTTCAGGATTAGCTCTTGGGTATCCAAACTTCTGTGAATGATTGATTACAAATTACAACTATTTAGCATGTTTTTTTTCAGTCCTAAAAATGCAAGCCCTCCAGGTGTACAACCTTAGGCATGCCACTACTTATTTAAGATTTGTACCACTTACATGAAGGAGCTGAAATTACTAAAGTGACCTAATGTATTTCTTTGGATCAGATGATTTACATCTTGTCATTCCAAGTGATAGGCAAAATGGAAAAAATTACTGTTGAAACTGAGGACCTAATTCTATGTCTTTATATGTACACATGTATATACTTGTAGGCTGTTCTGCATACGTGTACTACATGTGTATGATTGGGGATGGTGAATGTTCTAAATGTGCAGTTTGTTGTCTGGTTAGGTGACTGACCATGGGCTACCTCGTGGTGGTGCTGATGATTCATGTATGGCTGGAGAGGCCACTTGTATCCTAGCGTGCTGTTTCCAACTGGGTCAATTATGTTCTTCCTATTCCTTCTTACAAACAAACTGCTAAACAAAAAAAAACAAAAAAAAAAAAAAACCCCTTAAAGCTGTTAGAACTGTTTTGTGTGGAGCACAAATGCACAATGAAGAGCTATTACTTCACTGGCTGACTTTTTGTCCAAGCTTGAATAAACATATAGCTTAAGCTGTTGCAATGGTTAATCCACTAACTTATTTTTTAAATCTTGTTCCTTGTCTGGATACAACACTGTACGTATCAAAAAAGTGTTTATTTTTCTTTTCACAGTTGATTTCTAGGTGTGGCTAATGTAAAGCAGCACAAAAAATAAGCTTTTTGTAAATGCCCCCAGAAGTATTTGTCTCAGTTCATCAGCTTTAGAACTCTGTAAGCAAATCCTGTGTAGGCATGTTTGTGTTTCAGTTTGTCAAAAAGGGGAAAATATGTGAAAATCAAGATTAGCTTAAGTAAAATGAGCAAACCCAAAATTTTAGTCTTAAGCTTTATTTTTTTTCCTTAGTTATGTTATAATAACAGCTATAAAGTTGGGCTGGGGAGAGATTCTTGTTTGCCTTTTTGGAGCACTCTTGTTCAATAGCTTTGTATTTCTTACTAATTTGCTTTAGTACAGTGTCTTGTGAAAATTCACATTCTTATTAGATTGTTAACTATTCATTTGAGTATTTATAACTACTACTAGGAATCTTGCTTTGGTTTCCTTTACACTGCTATGAAGGTTCCTTTTTACAAGAGGGAAAAGGATACAGATGGTGTTTGCCACTCAGCATCCAAACTGCTGAACTGGGGGCCCCTTTCAGTGTGCTCCAAAGACAGGAGTTCACTGGTCTCTTACACTTTAAGTATGGCTCTGTTTTGCTACTGTGAAAGCAGACAAAATTGCTGCTGGCAACACAAACTTATGCTCCAGTCTTCTTGGGTTTATGGAATCACGCATACAAATAAACGGGCCTGGTCTATTTGAAGAGGTAATTGGCCTGTGGTTACTTCCATATGTGAATATCCCATATAATGCAATAAGCTGGGCTCCTACTTAAGCCAGTTAGCAAAATAACTGCATCTCAAGTAGATTAGATAGAAAGGGGAAAAATGAGGTGGTGAGTTCAAAGGTTGAACTTTATCAAAGCATGTACCCTTCTACCTTGCACCTCACTATAGACAGGGAAAAGTGTAAAAGCTAGGGATGCTTAAAGAAACCCTTTATAACTACACAAAAACTTGCCAATGGATAAAATAAAGATATGCAGAGGTTGATGGAGAGGAAAACTTACGGCTTATTTGTAAGGAAGCCTCTTAACAGTAATACTGCTTTGACACCTTGCTTGAAAGCAAAGTTGCTACTTTGCAGAGTTGCTGGTAGTTGCAGATATTAACCCTTTCTCTGAATGACGAGAGAGCATTTGATCACTTTTTAAGATATTTTCAAACACTTTTCATCCACTGTTTCTATTTTTTTACAAATACGGCTACATCTACAGAAGGAGAAACTGAGGTAAAAGGATGCACTAATCTGCTGGATGTCAGCCAAGACTGACAAGAACTTTCATAATTTCTTTGCAGCAGTGATACATTAAAGGCTTTTCATGATACTCAGCACATGAATGAAGCAGTCTTTCATCATGGTTGTTATTATTGGAGAATATAAAAGGTGCATTTATGATGCGTTTCCTATGTCTACTGAGCACTGCTGCTTACTGGAGTGCCAGAGGTGTATAGAAGAATATTTCTCTTGTCCTGAATGGCTTTGCTTGATCTAAAATTTGGCAGAAGATTTATAAGGACAAATAGCAATAGAGAAGAGATTGCTACAATGCAGTTGATTCTAGATAACATTTAGGTAATGCCATTGTGAGTGACAGGATACGCTGCCGCTGCAGAAAGGCACAGGTGTCCCACCGGTGCCTGATATATTCTACTTGCCAGTGCTGTGCAGATAATTCAGGTAGCCTGAAGCATCTAAACAGCATCAAGAGATTACATTTAGGCAGCTCAGACCATCCTCTATATAGAAGTTTAATTAAAAAGTTCTAACGGGTATAGAAATGTCATATTACTCATGTTTCATAAACTGTGTTGCCACCATTGTCTCACTTTGTTTACTGTCTTCTGGCCCAGTAAAAGCAGTGAGGTATTGCAGAATTATCCAGTGGGGACTTTGTTCTCTTTGCTGCTGATTGTTGCAATACACAAAACTCAAAATGGATGATTTGGATGGTACTGGTTAAAGCTATCCTTCTAGAGATCTATGTTTGAGAACCAGCATCCTTTCAACTACAGCTTTGATTGTGTTAGAACTCGTTCAAATTACTGTATCATTTATGAAGTATAACATGAAGGATCCTAAAAAATAATAGGCATTGCATCCAAATTGCTTTTCTTGGCATTTGTGTTTATCTGGTATATTGTCAGAATTATGAATGGCTATCTGTTATTTACATTTTAAGCAAGATGTTCTGTTATAATAATTTTTGTGATTTGCTTATGACATTTAGTTTCTCTGAACAGTAATGGTATTTTTAAATTAAATGCTCAAAATAGGAAGTAGATAATTTTTTAGCATACAGCAGTACACAATTGTGCCTTAAGTAGCCCTGTACAAAATGCAGCAATAGGTTTGGGTGAGAGGAGGGTAGGGGTGGTTTGATTGAGTTTAAACACTTTTGGAAAAAAAAAACACACTTAAATTACTCTTCACTCCCATATAATAAGAGTTTAGGCAGTGTTTGGCTGAAAAGGCTAATAAGAACTAAGATTTACAGTAAAGTCTATTCACCTGGAAGCACCGATCTTTGGTGCTGTTTCTAACATCCTAAAGCTATGAGAAGATAACTTAATTTTACAATTTTTTTTCCTAAATTTATCTTTGGTTATCTGAAGCTTTCTGTCAGCAGCCGAAATACTGGTTCGTAGTTTTGCCAAGAGCCATGCTTACCAGGTGTTACCTTTACACTAGTGTCTCCCTTTAGTCCAAGTTTATAAAGCACAGTCATTCTTACTACATGGTAAACACGCTTAATTTTTCTGTAGTTTCAGACTAAGCTTTAACTTTTCTGGTATGTTTGTACTTTTCCTGATGGCTTAAAAATAGTCTTTTTAGCTAAAGAAGGAAAATAGTTGTTAATCTTGCCCCATTAAACAAGACTTTTTTTCAACACAATGCCTATGGTATCAGACGCTTCCTCCATGTGTTTTACTTACCTCATTTAATCTTGTAGGTAACTTATGTAAATACTATGCTCTAGGATACGGTCTCCTTAATAAAGCAGGAAATCCCTGAGAAACTGTACAAATAAACACTGCACTGGCTACTGAAAGCATCAGAAATATAGGTTTGCATATGAAATGTTTTCATGAAGCCTATGTAATATTCCTTTAAATTTTTTTTTTTTTCTGAGAAGACAACCAATAAAGTGATCTTTCTACTTGTCAGACTATATGTGTTTCCGGTTGCCTCTCCTGTTACCTTACCGATGAAAAGTGAGTTAACTTTTACTCCTTTATAAACAGATTTGTTTGCATGGTGGCTTTCAGTTTACAGATCTTGAAAATCAACCATGGGCTGGGGGAGGGGGGCAATGTGTTGGAGTAAGACAAGGAAGAAATGTAAACTCCCTAAAATTAAACGAAATCCTGACTGAGACCTAAATTGCCAGTATGAAAATAACCTTCTAAATAAGTGTTTCCATAAGTTACATGATTTGGAGTAATTAAGTTTGTGATGCCCAAATAAGCTGTGGTTTCAAGGCTATGAGCTTCAGAGACTGGTGTCTTAAAATCTTAAATATATGTGATAATCTTGACTATGCAAATCAACATGCAGTGAATACAAATTCTGTTTACTCTCTTGCATGCTGCTATTGTCTAGAGTAAATTAAAATAATGTGGTATGATACACCATGATGAAAAAATCCCCTTACTGAATCATCTGTATTCTGGCAAGATGTCAGTCTTTGCAACTCAATCAGAAATCCCAATCCCAGCCACATTTGGTTCAGACTAGGTTTGTACTGAACAAAATAAATAGTACACAAGTAAGCAGGAAACAATTCCACTTCTCCTTAAATGAGACCATTCCAGTTTTTGTCTTTATTAAGAAGCTTAATAAACTGCCAACTAACATAGAATTTGCGTTATTCTCATTCCTTTAGTATAGCAATTGTGCAAAGCATGACATCCAAAAGCCATGCTTTCTCAGGCAATATTTCCCAAATTCAACTCTAACTCATTTATTTGAAGAAGTCCCCAACTCCACTAGACTATTTCCTGCATTAAACAAATTAACCTTCACAGAGACTTTAGGTTGTGCAGAGGTGGTTATGTTTCCTAAGAGAACAATTGCAGCACTCCCAACAAGTCTTTTATGTGGAAAAAGAAAGTTTTGAAGAAGAATGAGTTGATTTCCAAAGGTGTTGTTGCAATGAGAAACATTTACCAGCATTGCATGTGTTCTTTATTTATCTGTGGTATATCGTGAGGTACTTTCTGCTACATCAGCAGCAAGTGCTCATGTTATGTTTGCCAGACGGGCCTTAAAATGTTTTATTCTGCTAAGTTTTTATAGCAAAAGGTATACGCGAAGCAACCCCTGCTATCAATAAAGGCTTGGTGTTGAAGGGATTGAGAGCAGCCCTGCTGCAAAGGACTTTGTGATACTGGTGGATGAAAAGCTGGGCATGGGCTGGCAGTGTGTACTCGCAGCCCAGAATGTCAACTGTATCCTGGGCTGCATCAAAAGAAGCATGGCCAGCAGGCTGAGGGAGGGGATTCTGCCCCTCTACTCCATTCTGTTGAGACCCCATGGGGAGTCCTGCATCCAGCTCTGAAGTCTTCAGCATAGGAAAGACATGGACCTGTTAGAGCAGGTCCAGAGGAGGCCCACAAAAATTATTAGAAAGGTGGAATGGGCTGAGAGAGTTGGAGATGTTCAGCCTGGAGAAGAGAAGGACCAGGGTGACCTTATTGCAACGGCTCGCTACTTAAGAGGTGCCTACAGAATGAGGGCCCATTTTTCAGTAGGGCTGCTAGTGATAGGACAACTGGTAATGACTTCCAGCTGAAAGAGGGTGGGTTAGACAAGATATGAGGAAGAAAATTTTTACATTTAAGGTGCTGAAAGACTGAAACATGCTGCCTAGAGAGCTGGTAGATGCCCCATCCCTGGAAACATTCAAGGTCAGGTTGGATGGGGCTCTGAGCAACCTGATCCAGTTGAGGATGTCCCTGCTTACTGCAGGGGGGTTGGACTAGATGACCTTTAAAAGTCCTTTCCAACGTAAACCATTCTATAATTATTCATGTATCATTTTATGAAACCAATATGAGGAATTTGCTTTAGTTTTAATAATTTGGCTAGTTCTGCTAAGAAAAGAGGTATATTGAGGGAGATGGGATGCAGCAGTGGGCAAGGGTAGCCCAGCTGGGGCTTAGTCTAACAAGGTGCTAAGAAAGAGTTCACTTAGAGTGCTGTTGTCCATGTGGCATATGTGAATACTCCCTTTTCCTCTGTTGTTAGCCTGTGAAGTTATCCTATTTCAGTCTCCCATTTGGTTAATAGGTTGTATTTCCTTGCTGTTAGTTCATCTGTACGTGTTGCAGCATAGGGAATAGAGCACAAGGAGGGAGGGAAGATGCTTGTGGACCAGTGCGGCTGGGTTATGACAGGAAAGTGTTCCTCTGAGGGAACCTGCTAGTGAAAGACCTAATAAAGGGACAAAATTGAGAGCAGCTGCAGTCTACTGTAAATCATTCTGGATTTGATGAGGGCAGAGAAATGGGGGAAACACATGGCACAGTCTGCTTTATTCTTTGAAAATTCTTGTATTGCCAGTATGGAAGGTGGGTGCTGTCTTGAAAAGAAGTGATGCCTCCTGATACCTGTCAAGAATGGCTCATTCTCTCTATTTCTGCAAGGAGGGAATTACATGAGCTCTTAGGTTACCAAGCATTCTTTTAACTAAATCAGCAGGAACATTGAGGTAGACAAGTAGTGAGTCTAATAAAGAAAGGAATGAATTTAAGATGAACCTAGACTTCTCTGAACAGCTATACTATCCAGCACACAACCTTTCCCAAGCAAGTGGAAATTATTTTTTTTGTGTGAGAAAGTTCTGCCATGCCAGGAGGAGAGAGATTTTTTTTCTTTCTGTGCCAAACAAACTCTCCTTAAGATACATTGGTTTCTTTGAGAGACCAAGGAGTGGATCAAGATACTTTTTCATGTGCTCCATGTAACGAATGAGATCATTACGGCCAAATGAACCCTCATAGCTGAGCAAACATGCTGAACTGTGAATTTGTTGGAAATGAGTATAAACAGATTTCATGCCCTGAGAGGTAATTCATGAATGGTGGCAAAGATGTATAATTATTGCTAGCATAATTTACCAGCATAATTGAAGTCCTGTGGTCAGTTATAGGTGATAACATTAGTTGAACACCCTGACAAGAACTTATGGGAGTACCTAAATTTTGGGTTAGTTGGCTGACTCTGTGTGCAGTTGCGACTGTTGGAGGTTGCACTGTGTTTGGAAGACTCACTAAATTCCCTTTTGTGCTAAGGTGGTCTGCCACACAGTCAATGACTAACACAAGGACTGTATTTTGTTTTACACTTTCCCTCATAGCAAAGGTCACATTTCCATGGTTTGCACATTGTAAGTTGCAAAGTTGCAAAGTTGATTTACTTATTTATTTTTTAATTTTCTTCTCCAAATAACTTGTGTTCCTAAGTGCCTTATGACTTTTTTTTTTTTTGTAACAGTTGATTAAGGTGTTGGTAAAAATCTTTTTTTTTTTCTTTTCCTTTCCTCTTTGGCAAGGGCTTAATTATAATGTGCAGGTGTCATGAAAGAAATATGTGTTAAAGTACCAAGGAAAATAATATTTTCAAGGTCAAACTCCAAATAAAATTTTCAAGAAAAACTTTGATTCATAAGATGCTTTAGCTCTGAACCAAAGCTTGTTACAGTTCAGATGCTGAAGCAGAGATCAAAACAAGAAGCTGCATGCAACTGAATTCAGAACCTGATTGCTTTAACTCATGCTCTTGAAGGTATTACCATTCTAGTAAATATTATCTCTGACACTTTCTGTTTTCCATACTTTCCCTTGGTCTACAGTTCAAAAGGAACAGCTGAGGGCAGAATGGGCAAGTTGTGTTTTATTGTGTATCCAGACCAATAGATTAGGAACAAGAGATCAGCCTGGACAGGACCGAACCAGATCAGTCATGCTTCACGCCAAATAAAAAAATCTCCTGAGCAGGTGGGGTGAAATTGCAGGAATGCTCATTTTTATTAACTAAGTGCACATTGATATGTCCTTAAAGAAGAGTGGGAGGATGTAGCCTGTTTGTATTGCCACTAAGACTCCCAGATAGATTACATGCTTGACTGCTACCATATGTTAGCTGGGAATGACACTGCAGACAGTCTGGGAGAGAGACTCTCAAGAAGAGTTATAGCCACCACCCTTCTTTAGGCTTCATGTCCTGGTGTTGTACAGGATTTGACTTTTAATTAAAGCCACATATATTTTCAAATGTTTTCAAAGTGGCAACTTTTCAAAAATTGCCTTTGGACTGTTTACATTTTATTTAAGAAAAATTAGTCCTTAGTTAAAGAATTGTAGCAAAACAATACCCTACTCTTGCCAACATGCTGAGGGAGAAGAGTAAAGCAACACAAAACTGGTTGCCATTCTATGTCAGCACAGGATTAACACTTTAAAATTTATTTCAAATGGTAAAATCCAGTTTTTATAATTACTTTTTAAAAAGCCTTTGCATACTACTGTGCATTTATACATGGGTGGCATTTAGTACCCCAAAAGTGCTGAGTGATGCCAGTGGTTTGGTTTGTTCTTCTTTCTTCAGATATGGGGGACTTTTCTAAAAGATGTTAACGACAATCAATTTTAAATGCTTGTGACTTTAGTAGTGCATTTTTTTAGTGGAAGGCTTAAGTCTAGAAGGTATTAACATGCTCCTGGAGAAAAGTAGTCATTCTTTAACTTAAATTGCTTGATATACTGTGACTATCTAAAACCTTTCATTCTGTTACATGCATTGTAACTTTCTGAAACAGCATAGAAAAGACCAAACTCTTAAGTTTAATAATTAAATTCTAACATAAAACCAAAAAATCACTCCTGCAAGATATACTTTCTAATGATTACCATCCTGAAGTTTAATTTTCAAAGGTGATACTAGAATCACACATACCTCATGTTTCTAAGATAGTTTCCTGGGAAGATGAAACTGGAAGAGGGATTTTCCCCAACTATAAATTTGGTTCCTTCATGACATGTGAGTTCATAGAATACGGAAAAATTAAATCCATACATATTAATTCCCTAATATGTCAAAGAAGCTATTACTTTCATATGACTTTATGCTTCTCACAGTGTAGGATAATGATGCTGTATATATTAGAACTTAAATATTTTATAGATGCAATCAAAAAACATTTAAATAAAGTTAAGGGTCTGACTAAAATGTAAAAGTAAAGAAATGTAAAGCTCAGATGAGATACTGTGCTCCATATAATGTCCCTCAGGATTTTCAAGACCGCTATTGATTGCTGCTGTGTTGGCTGCTTTGTCTAATCTAGCACTGGCCTAGGAAAAAGACATATGAAAGTTCCATTTGTGAAGCTTGTTTGTTTTCTTTTGAGAGAAAAGTGGAAATATAGATTTAAAATTAGCATTTTGAAGGTTCTAGGAACCTGCCTATCAGATCTAATTAAATAGTAAGGACACATTATAGATCATTGTATGAATGTGCATTTATTTATTTATTTATTGGGAAACTATATGCCTATAAGAGAAGACTACATCCAAATCTTTATGAAAATATACATGGTTTTATTTTATTTAATTTCTTTCCTTTCAAGTACAGTTCTGAATTGATTACTGTGTAGGAATTGTACCACAGTAAAGCATAAGGGATTCTGGATTAGATCAAGAACAGCAATGAAGTGCAGCTTAATTTTTAAGTTAAGTTCCTTATGTTCTGAAAAGTGTTTTTTAGTTTTCAACTGAGGCCAAAGTTGTACCAGTTCTGCAAATAATTTCCATATCGAACTGCAAAATTTCCAGAAGCCTAAAGTTTTCCTTTAGCAATTAACCAAAAGTTCAAGACAATAGTGGAGAAGCTGGAGACTGTTCAGTGCATATTCAAGATCCACGAAGTATTTTTTCTTTCTCCATCTAAATTACCTGCAGATGCTCTTAAAAATAGCCGTTAGGGATGTTCTTTGTGAACTGTGCTCCACATCAAACATAGCAGTATGCTTTGCTTTCTCTTCAAACAGTGGCATTGTCACCAATGATAGCTTTTGCCCTATAGCTCTTAGTGGTTAGAACATTAACCAGAGTATAAGATAATGAAAGGCACATCTTTCCTTCCATGTAGAAGGCTTAAAATCCTTGTTTCATATGTCACAGAGTCATAGAATCACCAGGTTAGAAGAGACCCACCGGATCATAGAATCCAACCATTCCTATCAAACACTAAATCGTGCCCCTTAGCACCTCGTCCACCCGTGCCTTAAACACCTCCAGGGAAGGTGACTCAAACACCTCCCTGGGCAGCCAGTTCCAGTGCCCAATGACCCTTTCTGTGAAAAATATTTTCCTAATGTCCAGCCTAAACCTCCCCTGGCAGAGCTTGAGGCCATTCCCTCTTATCCTGTTCCCTGTCACTTGGCAGAAGAGGCCAGCTCCCTCCTCTCCATAACCTCCTTTCAGGTAGTTGTAGAGAGCAATGAGGTCTCCCCTCAGCCTCCTCTTCTCCAGGCTAAACACCCCCAGCTCTCTCAGCCTTTCCTCATAAGGCCTGTTCTCCAGCCCCTTCACCAGCTTTGTTGCTCTTCTCTGGACTCGTTCCAGAGCCTCAACATCCTCCTTGTGGTGAGGGGCCCAGAACTGAACACAAGATTCAAGGAGTGGTCTCACCAGTGCCAAGTACAGAACCCTGTTCGACAGGGGGAACACCATTTGTGACCAGCCTCCAGCTGGAATATAATATAGTCATATCTTTGCTTTCTTTGCCATGAATTAGTTAGCTGAGCTCTCAAGTACCTCAAAAAGAAGTAAGTTTTCTAATCCTCACATCATTCTTGTGACTTCTGTTCAACCTCTTTAATTCCCCAGGATGGTTCTTTACCTCTGGGTACCAGTGCTGCATAGTGTTCCAAATTCAGCAGCACAATTTCCAAGCAAAGTTTTAATGCAACCTGCCTTACTATTTGAACATACTCTTTCTGTACTTAGTGATTGTATTTGCCCTTTCAGGTAGAGAATCCTACTGGAAACTCCAGCTCGGCTCATAATTCACTGATACTTCTTTCTCTCTTATTCTCTCTCTTTTTCTTCTTTTTTTTCAGAGACTGTCTGAGATTGTAACCTAGAAGTAGTGATTAATCTCTGAGGTGCTACATATATGTGGCCATATTTAGGATCAAAATGCTTGCTTACAGTTAGATTATGAGGTGGTTTTTACCACTTTGTCATTCTCTCCATTAGTTACTAATCCTGATAACTTAATGTACATATGTGAGTATGGGTATATATTTATGGAGAAAGTAATTGGGTTTTTCCATATTTTTGATACAAATAACTTGTGGGGATTAAAAATACCCTTGCATTCTCAATGTTGCATGTCCATTTGCAGTTGTTTGGAGACCTGTCAGTCAGACAGTTTTACTGATATGTGCTGTGCTGTATTTGTGTCACCATAGTTTCTTAGGTAATAAATAAATACATGAATAAATAAATCAGGGAGTTCTGATTCAGTTCCATAAAGTGGTCTAAATATACAAATTCTCTGTTGTTCTCTTTTTACCTAAACTTGTAATTTCATCATAAAATATATCAGTTTGGCTTGATGTAAACCTCTGTTGATTGGCATTAATTATATTAACCTTCTTTAACTTATTAATCAAGTCCTATATTAGCAAGCTATTTTTGTTCAGATCAATGTTAGTGTGACAGGCCTGTAATTAACTGGGTCATCTTACTTGCCCTCTTCATATATTGGCACAACTTTAGCTGTCTTTCAGCTCTCTACAATGTCTCTAGTATTCCACAATGGATTGAAAATCAACATTAGTGGCTCAGAGAGTTTCCTCGCAAACTGTCTTTGAAACATTTAAATGTAAGTTTTTTGGACATGCTGTTGTCTGCTTTTAGCAAGTACTTTCTAGTATCTTTCTGAGCTACTATTTAAATGGGAAGTGTTTTATCAACTGAACTTGCTGGGAGGCAAGCTTCATTAATGTATTTTGGAAGTATTTGGGAAATGCTTCTGCTTTTTCACTACTGTTATTGATGTTTTTTTCTATTGGAGATTTTTTCATAATCTTTTGAGAAAAGTTTTCTGATTTCCAGGCTCCCTTCCTCACAGGATCAACCAACACCTTACTCTTGTGTTTGACATTCAATTGTGTTTGGAAATCACTTTAATAGCCCAAGCTTAGCACTAAAGCTACAGTATCAGAGGACTTGAGTGAAAGAGGATAAAGTTTTGAGGTAAAAATTATAGCTATGGTGTTATAGGCTCATTTGGAAGCCACAAACAAAACTTAAGTCTCTGTACAGCTTCATCATCCAATGATGCATTCAAAGTATAGGATAATAGAGTAGAAAAGGGGACACAAAGTGCCCAATGCCAAAATAGTTTTAGTTAGTGTAATGGGGAGGACAAACATGTTTGACAGCCTTCATGGAAGTGTCGTGTAAGCCTTGTAGCATAATTTTAAGATAAACGTAACCTGTGAACTCTTCGACCCACTGATGTCTGTCGAACCTGATGTTCATTCGCTGAATAAGAAAAATATCAGAAAAGCAAATATTTCAGTTAAATTCTCCAGAATAAAAAAGCCTCTTTAAAATTGAGTAATGAGCAATAAAAGTGATAGAGGGGATGCTTGGTGGGCTTGCAGTCTTGGTGTTGTGAACAGCTCCATTGTCAATTGTACCCATTTTTCTTAACATCATTTCTGGTGCTCTGGTGCTGCAGGTTTCCTTGCCGGTGGGGTCCTGCAATACATAAACACCATCAAGCTGCCGCTCAGTAGTGGTAAAATCAGGGCAGGCTTCCTGTGCTGCTGCTGCGGGTGATGGCCTGGAAAAGGAATGCTTTTGAAATGGGCTGCGGCGTTTGCTGCTTCACTTGATTGTTTCCATCTCTGCATCAATCTCCGTTTCAACACACAGTGAGCTGGCTCTGGATGAAGGTGGGTATCTTTTGAAAAACAACAAAAGCAAAATCTTCTATCGTCTTTCCTACAAAATGGATGCTATCTTTATTTTAATTTCCAATGTGAAACCCCACCTTGCTTCAGACAGATTGCTTGCATCCTTTATCACTTTGTGGCAGTAACTTTCTCCCTCTGTAGGCTACATCTGCCCAGCTGGCTTAACTGCTTCTTTTCAGTCTTTTTCCCAGTCCCCTTTTAAGATTGTGAAGTCACATTCAGTTAAAGGTAAACCTGAGAAGCCAAAGGATCCTTTTGCTTAACTTCTAATAGCAATCCTTGTACAAACCACTATAAAATGTTGGTAGCTAAAGGTTCATGTTCTGCCAGAAATACATGCCATTCAGGATCCAACTTTGGTAACTTCATAATGAACATAATCCCCATTATTTCATGACAATGTATTTTCTGTTTCCTAAGGGTCTTGATCCAAAGCCTGCTACAGCTGGGAGAGGTCAAAGGAGGCATTCCTTATTTTGGCAATAAAATCTCCAAAGACATGATAGTTACATAGCCTCTGTTCACTTTTATCATCATGAAAAGCTCAATTTCACTAGAAGAAACCAACATACAAACAAATACTGTTTAAAATGTGCTTTTCATGAAGTCAAAGCACGTTATATAGCATAGAGAAAAGCACATTATCAGGGAAAGACCCTCTGAGGGAGAATACACTCCTTTTACTGAACTGTTAAAATAACTCTCTAAGATTTTGAAATTCCATTACTTGCATGCCTCAATCTCACACAGATCTGTAAAAGAGGTAAAAAATAAATATAGAAATCATAGATCGCAGTCTCTTTGTTTTCATGTCTTCTAACACAGGAATAAAATTACTTTCACTGAAATGGAATGAACTTACGTGCAGTCATTCTATGCCTTACTAATGGATAAAGCCTTTTGTCCCAAGCAATGTGCTGGTCCACAACAGAGAGTCAGCCCCAGGTACACAGAGTTTTGATGTAACTGTAATATAAGACAACAGATAATATGTAAGATAGATAAAAATCAGAGGAACAGTGGCAGTGTATTGGCAATGTTAATCATGGAGGAGTAGTCTAGCTGTTGCTGCTTTTTGACATAGTGGAATTAATCAACAGAGCAAAAATTAAAAAAAGAGGAAAATTCAAGATATCATGAAGAGTATATGGATATGTAGGATACCTATATATGGATAATAAACATGCATCCAGGGATGTGACTGTTAGAAGTAATAAAAACATTGTGATGGATTCAACATTATCTGTTTCCTATTGAATTACATGAATCTCTAGTGTGACCATATAAAGCATGTATCCTTACTATGGTGGAAAAGATGTGTGCTCATTTTAGGAAACTGATGATAGGACTGTTAAAACTTCCTTGCAAAATCTTAAAAGAGAAAGGTAATGAAAGGTAAAGGAAATACAGGAAAATTCATCAGACAAAGCATCTTACTACCAATAAAATTCTCTATACAGTCAAGGTTGCTTTATCTTTATTAAGGCCTAAATCTAGACTTTCCCTTTAGCAGTCTTTCTCTCTCATGTGTAATCATCACATTTGCAAATACAGTGATGCTTGAGCTGTAACCCTAATATGAGAGAGAGTAAGTTTACAAAGCTTTATACTAAATAGTCTGTTATATCAGGGCATGTTGCTGTTTTTTTGGCCATCTGGGAGGTGATGGGTAAGAGAGTACAGGATGGACAGAGTCTGAGATTCAGTGAACTACTGTTATTCATTAATAACAGCTGTATATTTAAACATTGAAAGATTATCACACCTTGTCTAGAAAGTAGCATCAAACCTTTGTGTTTTGTTTTTGAAATAGGTATTAATAACTATTGCAAATGTTTTTCTTGTTGTTATAGTTACAACTAATAAGCCCACATACTTCCTGTGCCAGCTTCATCCACTTATTTTCCCAAAATTATTGATACATCCCTATTCTCTTCCAAGTTTTTGAGTCTAACAAGAAACCTACAGTTTTCACAGGTTTTCATCATTTTATAAGCTGTAAAACTGGTGAGCACTTCACTGGTTTGCAACAAGCCATTTGTTTTCTAAGGTTATAACGAAGTACGAAATTTAATCCTTTCATTAATAGTATACCCCTCTCATATAAACTACAGCGCTGTTCTAGCATGAGGAGTCACTGTTGCAACTCTGGTTATTCTGTTCCAAAACCGTATGCCATTAATGTCTCAAAATAGCTCATCAATAACAATGACAGTCATACTGTTATCTGAGTCTGACTTTGTTCTTTAACTTTGTTTCATAGTAGAATTAACCATTTGACTTAATCAGATTCCTCCCTCCCCCTCCAAACTGACAAACAAGTGATAGTAAGCAGAGACCCATTAACCTGGCATAAATTCCAGCCGCTTGGCCTGCATTCCCTATCTCAGTAAATTGGATTGTGATACCCAAGTTATTGTGGGCTATGGTTGAATGTTTAATATTCTCTTTGATTACAAATGTACTTGATGCTGCCAGAATTCACATAGTGCCATTAGTGTTTTTGAATGGTTTAACTTGTAACCCTGAATTCTGTTTTCTACACTGACTAAAAAAATGTTAAACCAAGAAAATAGGAAGTAAACTCTCTCTAACAGCATGATTGGTGTTTCCTGACCTGGGAAATAATGATACCAATTAACATCTTTCTCTCCCCACTCCCTTTTTCCTCTCTTTAAAGTATCCAAATGCACAAACAGGAGTCATGCTAGGTTAACCGATTGGCTGTTAATGAAACCTCCGTGTGAAGACCCTCCCTAATCTACTCAACCCTCCAGAGATCAAACAGAGAGTTAACAGAGCACAGCAGGTTATATGTGGTGGATATGTGTGTATAAATCACTTCCTCAAAGCTAAATTATTCCAATTCACTCAGTGGCAACAAACTGCAAAGGTTCTCACAGACATGTAACACTCCATCCTCCTCCTCAGTAAGGATTATTGGCTGAGATTTAGGAAACTCCTGGGAATCCAGGTACTATTGCAAAGGGGTAGAAAGCAGCAAGTCAAGTAGGAAATACAAGCAGACATGTTAAAGAAATAATCATGATTTTTGTCTGCAGATAAGCATCTTGTCAGCCCCGAGGGAATCCATCATTTTGCTCCCACTTGTGATGTTGTGTGGGTAGCTTTGCTTAGATGTTCTTAAAGAAGGTAATGTTAAAAGAGACATAATGGCAAAAAGATAAGTGAAAAGCTCAGCCTCTTACCACTCCTCTGTACTTTGTTTCTTACACTAAAGACAATGAATCTGAACACACACATTTCAAAACCACAGTTATAGATTCAACTGTGGTAAGTTTCATCTTTGCCCAGAGACAGAATGTTTTTAGATGAGATTACTGAAGAATAAGTTCCTTGAGTATTAAAAGAAAAGTCATTAACAATGGGAAAACATCCTCAACAGATCATTACTAGGATGAAAGAAGTACCTTCAGAGCATTGAACTTCAGGTCATTCCAGTCTACCATACTGATAAAGGTGAAATTCATCTCAACTCACTTTAGATTTCTACGACTTGTTCAACTTTAATTTCTTTCTTGCAAATACTCTTATATGTGCATATGGCATGATTTCTCTCACTCCACAGTTGATGTCTTTGGGTTAAAATGAATCACACCTTTTTTCCTCTTTGGTTTTATAGGGCATGTGATTGAATGAAAAACTGACATCTACGTATGGACATCTACGTATGTCTATATTGATATATAGATATATATATTTGGTCAGATAAATCCTACCCAAAGCAATATGTTCAGCAGCCTCAACTATTTCCCTAAAGACCCCTACATGTGCATTTCTAAAGACATTCAAAGTATGAGGTTTCAATTTCACAATGGCGTGTACAAACAGACAAGCTTTGAGACTTCAGTCAAATATCATTTGTAACAGCTGAACTTAGCAATAAAAAAGTCCCAGTCCTGATTTGATAATGGACATACCGACAAATCCTCTGTGTTATAATAAGCATGTGGATGAATACAATAAATTACAATAGAAAGCCAACCAATGTCACTTCCTTCTCTGTATTGTGGAAAACATAAGTGTGCCTTTGTATGAGACAAGAATTGGTTCAGCTCAATTTATCTTGCACATAAATCCAGATCTTTAGCAAATCCCTGATTAGTCTTAATGCCAACTTCTGCTCCTAACTTTGAAGATTTCATTCCAGAGGTTCAGACAAGTCACTCCAGAGGGCTATGTGCTTCTCACACTTGATTAGCTGGGTCGTCTGTATCTAGGGGAAAGGGTGATGGTGGTGGGGAGTCAAACAACAGTGCAAAATAATTGCTCTTTCTCTTTTTATATAGAAAAAAAGCAATTTTGTTGAAATGGCTAAGTCTTCAAAAGGCCATTTTGCAAAACAGAAATACACTTAAAAGCATATAATCTTTAGCTGGAGGCCAGACTGAGTATGTTTCTGATTATGTTGGTGACCCTCACCCTGAAATCCCTTTGTAGAAATGCCTTTATTCTAGATAACATACTGACTAGCAAATGATCTAACAGATTTCACAGCACATAAATTAAGACCTAATAAATTATTCCAAATTCAGTCTCCTTAATTACAGAATCAGTGAAGCATTTCCATCCACAATTGCAATTATTTAAACAATTAATAAATACAACTGAAATTAGGCATCACAGGAAAACTTGTGATAGCTATTTACTATGAAAAAGACAGGCTAAAATTTTAAGCACTGGCTAAAACTAGGGAGGACTGATTAAAATCTGTTATTCATGGTTAGTCTGGATACCAGAATAGGAACATTTAATTATGTTATCTTAGTTGAGTGTAAATGCTCAGATATTAACCTCTGTTACTGATAATTTTTATGCTTATTTAGAAATGTTCAATTCTACTACTCTTCCAGTATAGTAGTTTACCCAATTTAGCAGGAAAAGTTTTGAAATGCCCACATAATTCTGGTATTTTTTGCATTTATAGATACAGAAAAAATAATTGTAAGTTAGGAAATGCACTTTTTTTTACAGGTATGGCTACGGCTGTATGTTGATGGCTCCAAGACAAATAAATCTAAAGGATATAGGCATATATTCTCTCTTCTCCCTTATAAATCTAATAGTGTGATATTCTAAGATCATGGACCTCTGGTAAAAAAGTGATAAAATAATCCATTCAGCTGATCAAAATAGTAGAAACAATCTCTGTTTTAAGTTGGTGGTGGTCCAGTAATTTTCCATGTCTCACATATGGCATTCTTTTTCACAAAAAATTGTTATGATTTGGTAGGCACAGATTGCTCCATACAAAACCTGAATTAACAAATTGTCTTTTCATTGTAAATACCATATTAAACTTTGCACATCCTTGATGTGGTCCCTAACTATGTTAAGCCTTCTTATTGTAAACCAGTCATATCTGAAATATTCCACAGGACTATGAGAAATCTCATGCTGTTCAGACTAGTGGCCAATGTGACCTCATGCTCTGCCTCTGACAGCAGACACTGAATACCGGCTGTGCCCACCCACCTTCTCTTCAACAGCCACCCCAGATTCCCTCCCTCCCACTTCTCTTTTGTAAAAATAGGTGGTAGGTGTTGTTTACTGGTGAATTTAGTACTGCTTCTTACAGGGACAGTTCTGCCCCCTCACCACAAGAAGGACGTTGAGGCTCTGGAGCGAGTCCAGAGAAGAGCAACAAAGCTGGTGAAGGGGCTGGAGAACAGGCCTTATGAGGAGCGGCTGAGAGAGCTGGGGTTGTTTAGCCTGGAGAAGAGGAGGCTGAGGGGAGACCTCATTGCTCTCTACAACTACCTGAAAGGTGGTTGCGGAGAGGAGGGAGCTGGCCTCTTCTCCCAAGTGACAGGGGACAGGACGAGAGGGAATGGCCTCAAGCTCTGCCAGGGGAGGTTCAGGCTTGACATCAGGAAAAAAATATTTCACAGAAAGGGTCATTGGGCACTGGAACAGGCTGCCCAGGGAAGTGGTTGAGTCGTCTTCCCTGGAGGTGTTTAAAAGATGGATGGATGAGGTGCTAAGGGACATGGTTTGGTGTTTGATAGGAATGGTTGGATTCTATGATCCTGTGGGTCCTTTCCAACCTGGTGATTCTGTGTGATTCTACTTTGCAGCACACCTTTCTGATGGAAAAAACCCTTTCCACTGAATTAACAACTACTTTCTTGGAGACCATATTGACTTCAAATTTCAATGCGTTTAAGTAGTTCTTTCCCTCAGGTAGCTGTATGTATTTTTCATTCCACATAGCAGCAAATCCTAATCATGTCATCTCTTTCTAGAGTCAAACATTGTGATCCTTACTGAGTCAAATCTTCTTCTTGGAGTTGAGGATAGTTTAGCCTCGGTAGTAACAGGGTAGTTCTGAGGTTAGTCCCTTTGTAAAGTAATTTGTAGCTTTTCGCATATTGCTGTAATATACATGAATTTCTCTTTTTACCCTTAGTGTACACTGAGAGCTGTTCATGTATTTTATGGCATGCCAAGAGAAAAAATTACAAATAATCTATTAGCAATTGGATTACACAGTCTTCTGACACAGGTTAGATTTTCTTTGCCAAATATATTCTACTTCTATCGATCTTGATCTTTTATTTGCTAGAAAAAAAACCATCAAGCTGCTATAGATATTGCCTTCTCATTTTAATTGCTGTCATTTTATAAAGAATGCACACAGGTCCTAATTTGCACAAAGAACTTACTGTACATTCACTTGCAATATCAAATTCCAGGTCTTGGTGGAAATTATATTTGCAATAATGTTTTGTGTCATAAAACAGTGGTGTATTATTTATTATACAGCCTTAATCTTATTACATTTGGTTGTTGAACTCAGTTTTAGCAGACTGAAATGGCAAGAGAATTATTCATGTTAGAAATCAAGGAGAATCAGGGTTGTTAGGCAGGGTAATTCAATGCTTGTTCAAATCACAAGTAGAAGGTGGACACCCTCCTGAGCTGCACCTGAGGAAAGGGAATTAAAAACCTCATCTTTGATTGAATCCAAAAATACTTTCATGAATAAACTAATATCAGTTGGGACATTGGTTGTTCAGCACCTCTGAAAATGGATTCTTCCAAACCTCCATTTATGAATGTAATATGGAGGCTTCATAAACTGGCTGCCAAATCTGACAGTCTAGGACTTTGGGTGTAATTTGTGCTGCATGGACACTTCTGTTGAAGAATAGTTGAAACAGGCAGAGTTGCAACACAGACTTCTCATTTAGGAGTCAGCAATTTCTCTGAAAGACTGATCATTGCTATTTTAATTGATGATGATTTGTAAAAGGGTAAAAAAAATATGTAATAGTTTTCATTCTTGTTATCAGAAAACTACGTTGAGTAGTACATGTTATTAGTAGGTCTTTCATATTAATTATAAGTTCAGGGGGGTTTCCTGCTACAACACAAACTGATTTTCTCCTAGGAGTGTAATTTGGTTTTCAGCAAACACCAAGAAAGGTTATAAAATACAAGAAAATAAAAATCAATCTCAAGAGACTCTTCTGCCTGAATTAGTAAGCAGTCTAGTGCACTGTTTGAATGACAAAAGAAAACAATGAACCTAAAGGCCAAACCTCTGACCTCAGATCCTCTGACTTTTCTGTTTCATAATCTTTGCTTTGATTTTGCATCTAAGTTTCATTCCATTACCCTGCATTATGAACCAGCTGCTGTCTCTGAACCCAAAGCATTTGTAAGGAAGTTTATAAACAAGTTTAATCAAGGACAAAACAGACTGAGGTGTAAAATGCAAAGCTATATTTGTTTTGAAAAAGTAATAGCTAAATCTGCTTTGCCACTCTTATGTAACAATGTAATTGAACAGTAACAACTGCCCACTAAAAAACATCATCTCCACTGGAAATACTGGATATCAATAGACTGACTGTCCCTTTAACTCCCTGTGACTGATGGAGCGTGTTTCCATGTTTTAAAATGACATTCACAGACAAGATTATAATTTTGATTTTAAGGATCCAGTCTTACATTCCTCACACTTCTCAAACACTTAATGAAAACAGCAAGTGCTTTGTTTTTGCAAGGAATGCAGGAGCCAAGACTTTGCAGTTATCGTTCTTTTTTTTTCTTTTTTTTTTAAAAAAAAAACATTTAAAATGTGTACTAATAGGATTTCTTTGCCTTCAGCTGACTTTATGATTGATATGTATTCTTTCTCATCAAAGACTCTACTAGAATAATAAGAATGCACCTGTACTAGAATACAGTATGCACCTGTACTAGAATAATAAAAATGCACAGATAAATACACTCTCTGCATTAACTTCAGTGTCCCTAACAGAGTTAAACAAGGGAGAAAATAGGCTAAAGATTTTCTTTGTAATCAAACTTTCAACTTATGCAACTGCAGAAAACAAAAGCAATCCTAAAACTCTAAACACTACCAGAATTATCTAACATACAGTTTGATCTGTTTATTTATTTTGCTTCAATTCACAATAAAGTAACATTTCTGCTTCACTAGCACCCACTACGTATCACTGCTAATAATACTGCTGATGAATAGCACAGGTGCCTTGTGAAAAAGAGGACATACTGTTTGGAACATACAAACAACGATATTTGAATTTATTAACATCGTGATTTCTTCTGAAAAATGTGAAGTGTTTAAACAAATAATCTTTCTGTGTTTAGTCTAGAAAAACATATTTTCTTTCCCAGAAAATTACATGCAGCAATAGCTGACAACACATTCAAAGACATGAGAACTTTAGGGCTTTATATAGAAACTGGGAAAAAAAACCCAAAAACCAACTAGAAAGTGCTTGTGAAAACAATCTGAAAAGAGAATAAACAAATACCTATTGCAGTGCACAGTTTAAGGCTAACCTCAAACTCATATAGATTATTGCATGTGATGTTTTTCTCCAGTCACTCTTCTGTCAAGACACCAGGAATAGACTGTTTCATATCTACATTTGGACATGTGAGTAACTCAGTACCCCAGAAGTGCTGTGTTTAAAATCTATGAAGAAAGAGGTTTTCCTGCAGGCCCCAGTGCTGCTGAGAGCCCCCATACCTGTGGGTTGAGTGTAAGAATGTGCTGCAGACCAGAGTGGTGAGTGGGACACATCGCAGCCAGGCTCTAGGCAAAGAAAACTAATTTGCTCAACCCACTTACTTCTCCAAAGGCCTGTCCATACAGGCTTTAGGCTTATTGCTGTTACCCAGTCTGCCCCACAAGTGTCTTATGAAGGAAAATACCTTTTCCATTTGAGAAAGAAAAGAGACAGTGAGTGATCAACCTAAGAATACTTCCCCAAAACCTCCACAGGTTTGCCATTGCCTATTGCTGCCACTCCTGATGTCTTGGTGCTCACTTCAGGAGAAAAATTCACCAATCTGACTTACACATCAGAGTTCAAAGTACAGTGAACATGAGGAGACAGATAGGTTTACACGCTGAGTGCATCCAAACGGACAGTGTCCTGTGCAGCAGCTCTTCTGCTGCCAGTGGAATTATTGACAACTTAAGGCATCCAAGAAATGTAAAAGAGGGAGATGCCTGTGAAGTCTGGAGTTTCACCTTGGGCTTAGATACTTACCTTTAGCCTTCACTTAGATCCCTCTGAAGGCTAAATTAAAATAAAAAAAACAAGTGAAATCTTACAATAAGACATCTTACAGGCAGCTATTTTATATGTATTTTAGAGCATAGCAAGAGGAAGCAGAGCTAAGGGGTTTTCATACAAGAGCTTAGTGGCTACAGAGTTTGTTGAGGATCAGAGATGACTGGCTTCCATATCTTATCAGACTAAGTAGAGTAAGCAAGAGCTGGGTTAGCTCTGTAAACAAAAGGTTAGGTTACTTCACTGAAGGAAGAATGGGTCTGGGTTCCAGTAATCCCCTCAGTATTTCTGTTTTTATACAACAATTGCTTAATGTGGAATATATAAACAGCTAAGGCACCTTGCAAGTTCCTGTGTGATTAAGTGGTTATTTTGTGGATCACTCAGATAAACTTCTGCTTTCAGGTTCACACTTTGTGCCTGATAGAGATCTCTTGTAGTGTACTTCTGGCTCCAACTTACCATGCATAATAACAATAAGACCTTCACAGCATTTCCATATGGGATATTTATATCATAGAGGTACTAGTAGTAATTTTAGGCATGATTATAATAAACTACAAACAACCTCAGAACTAAATGCACTATTACATCAATTTTTTGCTCTGCTGTCTGCCACAGCAGGGCTTTCTTGGCTGTTAGCACTAGCCCTGCATAAAGGCAGCAGACAATATTTGCTGTTCATTTCCATGACTTGAGTCAAGCAGGGGATTCTGCTGCATCAGCCTGCCATAGGCATTGCCTGTGGGAGACCATATCTTGAGAGAGAGGAGCTTAATTTCTCTTAACCCCCAGGTTCTCGTGAGGCTTCACAGAAGCACAGTCTGCTGTTCCGTGCTCCAAGCAAGTTTCATGACACTTTTAGAAGTCCATGATGTAGATAGTTACCTCTGGGCTGCCCACACTGGTTCTTTTTATAGTCCACAGAGACAGGCATTTCCAGCTAGCGATTAATCTCTTTCTAATCTTTTTGGTGAATCACACCTTATTTTATTACCTAACTTGTTCACCCGCCAATGCCTGTGTTTGGCCAGAGGGTTCCCACCCTTTTGTGCTTAGCTGAAACGATAACTTCAAATGACTATTGAACAAATGACTGCTATCACCCTGTGCACATTTGGAGGGACAGGTGGCAAAAAGAAGGCACCCTTCCCTCTCCGCCAACACCCTCAGATGCTACATATATGCTCAGCATCATATGAAACCAATAAAGAGTATGCTGCCCTCTCGGACAGATATCAGCAAGATCCACATAATTGCATTTGCAAATACGTCACATGAAAAACATACAGACTACTTTTTTTTAGATGCTTTGATGCCATGTGCACCTTTATAACTCTTGATGCTTACCAATTATCTTTCACAGCTCTGTTTTGTTCTGTATACAGTTTCAAGTTGGGGGGGGGTTTGTGTGCATCAAGAATCTGTGATGGCTAAAAACAAGGCAAATGATGAAAAAAAAAAAAAAGAAGAAAAATATTGCAGAGAAAATCAAAGAACTTTCTGAGGTACCTTTTCCAAACTGCTCCACATTTTTCACTAAATGTGTTATTTTGTTCTGTGGTATTGAAATAACTTCAAAATGCAAAGAAATGTCTTCTCCAATACCAGCTGGTATATGTAGAATCCTTGGTGTACTTATCTATGTAAAATATGTAAATGGTTCTGGAATGGCATTAGTTAAAACTTTCACCCGGTTTCTCTCTTGACCTCTTTCATTCTGAGTGCATTGCTCTATTGATGCTGTCAATTAATACAGAAAGTCACGTCAGTAGCTGAACAAGAGTTCATCACAAATAATGGCACTGTTTAAAAGAATGAACCCTTATAATCTACATAGATTTTTTTTCTGCTTTGATACATTTTTATTGCAAAGCCAAATAATTATCTCCCAGTATTTGTTAAATCATAGATTACTCCTAACATAAACTTACCACAAGGCAACTATTTATATATTGCCACTCTTTAAAATCACATAACTAATGATTACAACTGCAACTTTATATTAACCATTTCCCTTTTTCCAAATAAAACCATCATAATTACATAATTTGAAGCACTTTCTGCAAATTGCAGCTTGTTACCTATCTTTTGCAGTAACATCTTTTTAAATTACAATAATTTAGTGCTTTTAAATCTGATACTCTCCAATCTGCTAGTGCTAGGGCTCCATGCTAGATGTCAGTGGCATTCCATGTAGGCATTAATGAACCTGAAGCAGATGAGGGTCATCGTTAATGTTTGACTGTGTATTTACAGAGGGCGGTTTGATGGGGAGTGTGGGCAAAAGTAATAGATCTCCCACATTGCTTCCTTAGCTATAAACACTGCTCAAGAACAAGTGGCTTGTGTTTGGGTATACATTTAGACAGGTTTAGGTCAAGCTAATCTCATAAGCACATGAATTTTAAAAATGCTTTTTTCCTTTTTTTTCCTGAATAATACTTTGTTTGAACCTGATGTGATACAAGTTGGATCACAAGCACGTCACTTACTGGCAGCAGGAAAGGAGTAGTGTTCATAGGCTGGTAAAATGAAGGTAAAATTCATGTGAATTCTGCAGAAGAGAGGAGTGGCACTGAGCAGCCACCCCACTGAGGAGACACCTAATTGTAAAACTATCACACTGCCATGTCAATTATGTATTTACAAGACCCAGTTTCAAAAGGCAGGGAATTAAGCAGGGAACCAGCCCATTGGCTTCAACTAGTTTTAGATCAACACCACCTCTTTTCTACAAATCCAAGAATTCAATATGAGAGGCTTTAAAACGTAGTGCTAGATATCCCATTCCCACATCCAGCAGAAGGGCAATTATTTGGAAAACTAATTGTCACTTTAGCTACTTCTGTTAAGCACAGTTCTCCTTAGCTTTGGTGCCCTTTATTATCTGCCTTATAACATTTTTGTAATAAGGGTGGTGCAAAAATATTCACTGGAATTGCTGCTAGAGCCACTGGCAGTACGCCACTTCTAAAGACACTAGAGGATTTGTATTTTTTTCCTACTGAATATTATTGCTCCTGAAATTAGACCTTGTTTATGCTGTCTAAAATCAAACGTGCCATGGAACACAGGGCTGGACAACAAGGTGATAAATATGCCTGAATCCTATGTTTTATTTTTCACTGTGAGTGGCAGCAGCCAAATTGGGTGATGCAGAACAGTGCAAGGGCAGACAGCGGTCCAGTCACTTCACAAATAAATGCTGTTGGTTTCGTGTGGTGGTGGTGAACACCGAGCTGGGAGTGGAGGTGGGGAGAACATGACTGTGTGTGTTCATGGGGTTGGAAGGGCCATCATGTTTCACAGATTCCCAACAACAAATTCTGACAAGTGAAAAATGTTTGATTTTAAAAAGTCACACAGTTCACCTTTTTTTAAACACTTTCAGTATTTATTTAACGTAGTAAATAGGTTTATTAGCAAGGCTCCATTCTTTGTAGTTTAGGTAATGGATTTACCATATGTTTATGCTTTAAGGACTTGTGTAAGACTGCTAACACCTATTTCTCCACCTCCTGTCTCAGGGGTTAAGACCTTGGTATGTTGCCAGTTTACTGCTGTGGTCCCTTCCCCTTGTATAATTACAGTCATTCTGGGAGTGAAGGAAATTCCCCTAGCTTTTGCTCTAACTAGCCACAATGTTTCACTACAAAAAGCCACTTCTTTAAAAGAAGAAAAGTAATAAAACTTTCACATTATTAACTTTTTCCCTTTTAAAAGAGGCTGAAAAAATGCCATTGTACCACATTAAAGAACTTTACATAAGACTTGCCATTGGCTAATGAGCCATGTTGTACAATCTACCACATGCAACTGCCTTCAAGTGCTGCTTTTAACTTAACCTTGATGTAGTGCCAGGAATGTGCAAAGGATATACTTTGATGGTGGGGGCAGTCTACTTCCCCCCCTTTTCCATATTGTTGCACTTCAAAATATCTGTAAGACTTAAATTTTACCATTATTTAACAGAACAACTAGTTTATGTCCCATAAAGGAGGAATAATTAGCTATCCTATAGAAACAGGCAAGTAGATCAGTTATTTATAACAGAAATGATAAGAAGCTGTTGATAGTTCATACTTGTGCAGTGACTTCCTGCAGATACATAGAACTTCATAAGCATCCTCACAACTCCCCTGTGAAGAAAGTATCATAACCTCTGCTCTATCATTTATAAAACTTATTCAGTGACTTTCCAGAAGATGACACAGAACATCAATATCAGAAACAGGATATGAAGAATTTTTACTAGCAGTTCCTTTTTTTGACTATGAGTCATTTCCTCCCATCACTAGAGTGAATTATTTTGGTAGCAATGCTACTGGTATTGGTTTCAATTTCATGTTATGGCCAGATGTTTTTACCATACAAACACATATTTGAGTTATATAACAATATTTGTAACATAGGTAATATTCTGAAGATATGTTGGAGGTATTTACCTGACATTAGTATTTCCTTGAACAAAATGACCATGATACTGAAATGGAATCCTAAATATTCTATGAAGTATATTTATCGAAATGTTAATTTTCTTGAGCTTTATAGAGTTGATTGACTTAATTTTTGCTTGTTAATTACTTGATTCCATACACAAAACATACAGGAGCTGTTATCTAAATGTTTTAATTTTCCATCATTTGAGAATTTTGTGAATGAAGACTGTCTGATATTCTTTAAACAAGACCTGAAAGGTCATTCAGAAATTCTATACAGAAGGGTGAAATTGATGACAGAGCATAGGAAAAAGAATAGCAAGAGACCAACAATAAGTTTTGCTAAATGCATCCCAAAAGTCAAGACAAAAATATTGTTTCAACTTGGATATTAAAAACTTGGAAAGTCTTTGTGAGGTAGTTGAGGTTCTGGTGGAAGTGGAGATAGAAATCCCTTTTATTTTCAGCCACATTTCTTACTTCCATTGTGCTTATAGGCAAATTACCATTTTCTCTAGATTTAAACACAAAAAATCCAGGGTGATATTTTGCATAGGTGAAGCCTTAACAGGAGCAAAACTGGGGCCATGAAGACCATGTTATTGTCTTCAAAACACGCCAACCTCAGTGTACAAGTATAATCAAAAATATCTATGAAGCTGTGGGGTTGTCTAGAATATTTAATAAGGATTTTCTATGAATTTCAAGTTAACAGGACAGGTTGACCAATGGAATTACTAAAACTGAGTACTAAAACAGCATCCTTTAAGAAAATCTGACTAAAACTTTAAAAAAATGTAAAGGTGATTAAAAATAAAGCTTCCTTCCATTTCATCCTCTTCAAAGTCACCAAGGGAAGTATTTTCCACATGCCAGCTTCTGACACAGTGGGAGGAGAATTGGTGCTCAATTTTGCAGATTATCTGGTGGCATGAGTGCAATAACACAGCTGAATTAGAGTAAAGTGAAAAACAAAAGATTACAAAAGGGCATTTATGTTTTTTCCTTCCTTTTTATTACTGCTTATTAACCACTTACTATCATTGTCCTGAGCTTTTGTCAATCCACTTCTCTCTCGCTCTTTCTACAACAGCCTTCTAAAGGAGTAAATTTAATTTTCCAAATGTAATTTCAATTTCTTCTTTCAAACATTGCCAGTATTTATAAGCAATTTTGACTGCTTCACAATATGGAGGACTGACAAGAAAAGGTTGAGATAAATTAAGATTTTCTTTTTCAACAAATATGCTTGAATAGTTTTAATTTCTTAATCTGAAAAAGTATTATTTCAAGTTTTGAAGTTATTTATGAAATGTTTTCTGAAATATTTAACATATGTCTTTTTAATGAGAATCATGTGGTTATGGTTTTGTTCCCTGGTAAATTAAACCTTTTTCATCCTTTTAAAAAGAAAAAGAAGATGAAAAAAAGACACAGACTTAAGAAAAAGGGTCAAGGTATGCAAAATTGCTGTGTTTCATTTCATATTTTGAAAGGAAAAAAAAATCAGCTCTAAAGTATCAAAAAGCCCTGCTGTGTGATTACTTAAGACTTAAAATGGGGATTCTCTGATCAATGGATAATGATAGTAGATGTAAGGTGAAAGTTAAGATGATGGTAGAGGCATGAGAGAAGCATGTATACAAGTTGAAAGGAGAGCTGGAGGGTTACAGGTGAAAACCCAAGAAGCCTGAGACTCAAGTAAGGCAGGACTTAAAAAGTATAAAATGAACAAATCTCCTGACCAGTTTGTCTTCACCTTGCATCAAACTTCTTACAGTTAGTATAAACATCGGGACAGTTTGTATAATTACAGAAAAGAGTTATGTTGAAACCAAACAACTTGATGTTATTATAAGCAGAAACCCTTAAAAGAAATATATAAATATGTCAGAGAACACAGCACTGTCACTTCCTGAAAAAACACCTGTATCAATGTGAATTGTGGTTTTTGACAGAGGTTTGAATAAGAATCCATATGAGCTTTGCCCTTCTTGCATATAGTCTGATTACACAGGCAGAAGTGTTTTCTATTCTCTGTTAGTCCCCTTAAGTGGTATAAAAACCCTGTTAACATTGTTCCTTGCACCACATTTGCTTATTAACTCTTCAAGCACTGGCATGTGTTAGAGATTAGTCAAACATTATTTGTACTGTTAATATCTTTATGGAGACAGGATTAGGCATTTCCATGTAATCGAATTATCTTTTTGAGACAGAATTTCATAGAATCATAGAAAAAACAGGTTGGAAGAGACCCACCGGATCATTGAGTCCAACCATTCCTATCAAACACTAAACCATGCCCCTTAGCACCTCGTCCACTTGTGCCTTAAACACCTCCAGGGAAGGCGACTCAACCACCTCCCTGGGCAGCCTGTTCCAGTGCCCAATGGCCCTTCCTGTGAAAAATTTTTTCCTAATGTCCAGCCTAAACCTCCCCTGGTGGAGCTTGAGGCCATTTCCTCTTGTTCTGTCCCCTGTCACTTGGCAGAAGAGGCCAGCACCCTCCTCTCCACAACCTCCTTTCAGGTAGTTATAGAGAGCAATGAGGTCTCCCCTCAGCCTCCTCTTCTCCAGGCTAAACCACCCCAGCTCTCTCAGCCGTTCCTCATAAGGCCCATTTAGTGTTATTCAATTCATGATATCCTTGAAATAAAAATGTTTTCTTACTGATGAATTCTGGGATTTCCCCAATTTCTGTGATTTTCATGACCTTCATTTGAATATCAAAATAATTAACCCTGCTTTGCAAGGCACACTTCGCAATCAGAGACTGATGCTCTTGTTTTGCAGGAAACAAAGGCATAAAAATGACTGCTGTTCTTCCCTCCACCTAGAAGAAATCTTCACTGAAGTGTGACCAGACAGTTTATTTGAGCTGCCAACATGTAGAAACAAATAGGTAGACACAACATTGTCAGCCAATTACCGTTTCTGTGGGGTAAAAAAGAAATGTATTTAGTTACTATCTAACAGCTTATGTGGGTATTACCCTTCAGTCAACCAACCTTGTGAATTTATGGGTTAAGAGCACTTCACCAAAATCTAGATCCTTCTGTTTTGGCTTATTGTTGTTTGTAGGAGTGGCCGTAACTCCACAGGTTGCTGCAGCTCTCAGCTTGGTATTAAGGCCTTGAACTGATCGTAACCTTAAGCAGTATTGGAAACACTATAATACAAAATTTGAAAGAAAGAATACTTGTACAGTGGACATAGAGAAAAAAAAAGGAAGAATGATGACTTCAAAATGCCAGCCATCCTTTCTGCAATGACAATCTGATGCTGAAATATTTGACAGCATCCTGAAAGTATGTTCATGATCTATAGGCAATCAGAGAAATCTTTTGAGTTAATGGGCATGCTTATCACATTAGGTAGAAATAAATCACAGAACACTTAAATATGCATTGGACTGTAAGGGAAATTGTGATTGGTGAAAAGCTAGGAGAGGACAGAATGTCTGTCCTTGGTTGCTTCACTGGCCTGAACATGCATTGATAGCCTAACCACACATGACAGAAAGATGTGACCAGAGCCACAGGTCATTTCAAGAATGTGAAGAGTCACAGCAGAGAGGGCAGTGTGCCTGGAACTACAAGGAATCCCAGAATGAAAGAAGTTTTTCTTGAGGAAAAGCAGGTAGAAGGGAGCGTGACTATCAGGAAAGCAAGTGTGAGGTTTTTAATGAGGAAATTGTACAATGCTAATTGCTTCTGTTGTATTCAGGCCTTCGGGAATGGTCTATTTTTCCATAAATGAGTTTGCCACCAGCATTATGATTTGGTCTTAGACAGAAATGACAGCTGCATTCTTATTGTATGGGATTATTCACTATCACTGTGTCATGCAGACTGACTGACAGAATGCAGTCCTTGCTAAATGAAGCATAAATTTGCACATCCTCTTTCATCCAGAAGTTCCTTGGCCTCAGAAGTTGGATGCAGTTATATCTTTAGTATTGGTTCATCTGGAAAGAAATATTGGGAAATCAGTGCAGCAACAAATGTCTGCTGTCTTCTAAAACCAATCTTCACTCATGTCTTTATATTACCATGTAGAGAAACCCAGTAGAGGTGGAGTGAACTGTGCAAAAAAGGGTCATCAAATGGAATTTTACCCGGTGTCTTTGGCAATGTTCCCAATTGCTCGCACTGTCAAAGGCTACCTCTGGCCTGAACAGGGATAGCATAATCTTTCCAGTCATGCAGATATGCAGCAAATAATTTCACTGGATTTTACCTTCTCCTGTCTTGGCAATTTTCAGGTTTTGGCACAAGTAAGGATCGTTCAGTGCTGGCAGAAAGTCACCAGGTCTCAGAGCAAAACTGGGTTCAGCCTACGCACTCAAAAGTGGAACAGAGCACAAGAGCAGACAGGATCCATCTTTACAATTAAGGAAAAGCTACTGGGAACTACTGAACATCCACCAATCCTTACAGCCCTTGGAGGTGAGAATCCACATTAAAAACCGTATCACTGATATGACAGGATTACTTCAATAATTCATGTCCTTACGCTCTGTGCCATGTTATAAATATTAAAGAAGAAACCCATTTAATCCCTTGTTTACCTTTCACTTTAGCTTTTTCTTTTGTCATCATTCTGTAGATTAATGCTTACGCAGTTGTCCTGTGTGCACAGGCTCCCCACATTTTCTATTATACACAAAGATAACTTGTTTACACAGTTTTCCAATTCACTTTTACACTGTGTCATCAAGATGAGTTGTGATCTCTTGGCTTGTGCTAGCAGAACGGGAATTTAATTATTAGATGAAAGGTAAAGGAGCAGTGATTTTAGATCTCTATACTTTTGGGGCCACCAAGGTAGATGAAAAAGATTCCATACACATTTTCAGTTAGTCAGACTGTCTGCTCAAATGTGATTATACAGATAATGGCAGTAATAGCTCACATAGTACATTTAGTATCTATGTTTTAAGAGCTACACAAGGCAGTTTGAGCTGTTGTGCATGCCAAATACTCTCCTTAACCTATAGTTTCTCCCATCATAATCTAAGCTCTTCAGGCTCTTGCAGTAACAGGGTAAAAAAAGACTGTGACTAGGAAGGGGCTGGTGCGGCAAGGATTGCTGTCTTGTATGCTGAAGGTAAATTAACTGGAGAAGTTATACTGTCTTGGGTTTTGTTGTTGTCTAAATCTCAGACTTTGCAACCGTTTTCAGCCACGTAACCTTGAGATTTCATAGAATCATAGAATCACCAGGTTGGAAGAGACCCACCGGATCATCAAGTCCAACCATTCCCACCAATCTCTAAACCATGCCCCTCGGTACCTCATCCACCCACACCTTAAACACCTCCAGGGAAGGCGAGTCAACCACCTCCCTGGGCAGACCGTTCCATTGCCTAATGACCCTTTCAGTGAAGAATTTTTTCCTTATGCTGAGCCTGAACATCCCCTGGTGGAGCTTGAGGCCATTCCCTCTTGTCCTGTCCCCTGTCACTTGTGAGAAGAGGCCAGCTCCCTCCTCTCCACAACCTCTCTTCAGATAGTTGTGTATCTGTGCCTTTGTGTATCTCTTTGCAATTCACTGGAGAGTGAGGTTCAGTATAAGGCATTCAGTCCATCCCCTGCCTTTCCCCACAGCTCTCCCTTGCACAGAGCACTTTGTGGTCTATGTGATACAGGTAGAATTTCTGTCTTGGTACTTGAGGAGAGGTTTTGAAATATATGTCAATAAGACAATCTCTGAAATCTTGAATGCTGTGACTCCCAGTAGCACACTGAAGAGCAAAGCAGACTTGAGAAATTTTGAAATTTTGTTCAAAAATGGATTTTTGTGGGGAGAATGGTTTCCAAGATCTACTCCAGCCTTATATAATGGGTACCTAATGGGCCTTGTAGCTGAGTTCTGTTTCTTCTTTGTAATCTACAAGACTCAAACTTCATATTATATGAAAGTGCAGTCCTATAAAGCAGATGGTGGGAGACAAAATTAGTGCATGGGAATTTTGAAAGGGATTGTGCTTCAGGGGGTCATACCTCTCTCTCAGTTCACTGAGGGACTTGAAATCATCCTGTAGGTATAATATTAATAGTAAGCATTGTTCATATAGATTTTGACGTTCCACTTCATGCTTTCTAGCTATTGTGCTACTTGAAGCATTATAGGTGAACAGCAGTTTGAAATACTTCAAATAACAGCTATTTCACACCATTTTCAACTGACAGTCAAAGAAAAATGTCTTGCAAAAGTATCCTGGCAACAGGGCTTACAGCATCAGTGTAATTCTTGTACATGTATTAGCGTGCTGTGGAACATCGCTGTATTCAGAGAGGAAAGGTACAAATACATTTTTTATCCTGAAGTGGCAGTTTTCCTGAACTGTAGCAGTAATAATTAGCTAACCATCCAAATTAGGACGTTTGTGTGGACAAGACAATAAATGTCAAATAAAATCAGGTTGCATAAGCCCTTTGTAGGTCTTTAACATTATTTTAGAACTGGCAATCCTCAGCCACGGGGCTGTTAATCTGAACCCTTCCATTTTAGATAGTCATATAATGCTACAGATCCTTAAAATACTTATGAGTATTTAGAAGTACTTACATGAAACATTCTGCAGTGAAACTTGCAATTTTGTGAGGGAGGTGGTAATTTTCATCAAGCTCCTCCACTGGCAAAGAAAAATAGTTTGAGCCCAACCAACAGTGCTTATTTAGTCACAGGCAAAGTAAACAGTAGCCTACAATGACAGACTGCCTAGATGGCAAATGAGGACATGCAGTACATTGCTCGAATATCCAGTCTCTGCCTCCTACCTGCACAGCCTTCTGCTCTTTCAGTGTTGTTGCTGAGCAAGAGGTCATGCTTTTGCAGCAACAAGAGAGAGAAGCAGTGGGAAAAGGAAGCTTAAATTGCCTGGGTTCTTCCCAGCTTTCTGGCCTGGTCCTGTTCCTTCCCCTCCAAAGTGCCTTGTCATTTCTGCAGTCAGAATGTCAGTTTTGTGTACACTGTCAGGAAGCCTTGAAACCAAGGAAGAAAGTGTTTCAAGTGTGGAATCTGTTCCAAAAAGCAGAACGCCGGGGAATGCCATGGGATCTGCTAAGGACTCTACTAACTTTTAAGCAAGAGAGACTTAACTGCAATGACAATAGGTAGTGATATGAAGGGTAAAAAGCCATTGATTATGTTTCTGTAGGCACCCAAACTTCAGTGTGCCCAAATTTGTGACATAATTCAGAACAGAAGGGGGGAAAAAAAGAATAAAAAAAAGAATGTGATATAAAACTGCTGTAACTATGTGAAATATAGAATCTATAAGTGTTGATCCAACCAAGCAATTTCTTTTTCTTGTGTGTGTGGATATTGTTCCAGTAGAATTAATTCCAGGCCAAGTACAATCTACACGTGCTCCTTACTTGAGCCAAAACAGATACCACCTATTTTCATGTATTCAACATAAAACCAGTATAAACGTATCACATACACAGTCCAATTCAGCAGCTGTGTAACCTGAAAGGAAGTTGTAGTGAGGTGGATGCTGGTCTCTTCTTCTAAGTAACAAGTGATAGGATGAGAGGAAATGGCCTCAAGTTGTGCCAGCAGAAGCTTAGTGTTAGAAAAAAAATTCTTTATTGAAAAAGTGGTCAAGCATTGAAACAGGCTGCCCAGGAAAGTGGCGGGGTCTCCGACCCTGGAGGTGTTCAGAAAGCGTGCGGATGTGGCACTTTGGGACATGGCTTAGTAGACAATTGGAATGATTGTTGGACTGGATGATCTTAGACGTCTTTTCCAACATTAATGATTCTATGGTTCTATGAATCCAATTCTGTGTTTATGCTTGGTTCAAGCTGAATTTGTACTGCAGGTGATCTGGAAGTGCCTGGATCCAGTATTGATAAATGTAGGACCAAACACAAGACATAATCAGAATACTTAAGCTCTATAGGCTACTGGATGAAAAACTGAAATTTCTGGGGCAGGATGGGTGAACTTGAACAACTTGCCAATCAAAAACCCACTTCCTACCTGCACAGAAGTATCTGCTGGTAGCAACTTGGTGCTTTTGTATTTCTGGTTACAACAGATGTTATGATAAGGAAAATTGTGAACTGTGCAAAAGCTCAGAAAGTTTAGTTAAGCTTTTAGGTTTTGACTGATGTGTTGTGTGGCTTAAGCGTATCTCTGAATATCTTTTCTCCTTCAGTAAAATAGGGATAATTATACATTATCCATAAGGCATTTGAACATGAAGGTGTCTGGGATTGTATAGATATGCAGAGAGCATCAGAAGTGGATGTCTTCTCTGCCTCTTCACCCAAAGTATGAATAATAGAAGTTACTGAGCAAAAAATAATTTATATAGGGATAATTGACAGCTGTTTGTTCAACCAACAGGATGAAAACTCTGAGCTCTTGTTATTAATTAGACCTGAACATTTTATCGGTAATAAACTTGTGAAGTTTCAGATGGAATAAATGTGACCTAGTTCTTTAAAATCTCTCTAAGTGCACTTGGTTTAAAAGTTCTTCTTCCCACTCTGCCCTACAACAATATGCAATTTTGAGTTTCTGCAGGACAGTGTCCTGCGGATGGTGACAGTATTTCAGTGACATATTAACTTCTTTCCACTGAACTGGATTTTCAGATGAAACAGCACTTTTGCTGATGTGAGGCTTTTGGATTTTTGAGTACCACTGCATTTTGGCAGGATCCTTGTATGTGAGGAGTGCTTGAAGAAGAGGTAGCAAAGTGCTGGCTTTTTGCATTGATTCATCATGCATTTCTACACTACAGCTGTGAATGAGAAATGGAAATAATAGTATAGGCTTAAGGCTTTAATGTCAATCACCTTTAGGACATCTCTTGATGTGGCATTACTTTCACATATTGCAGCTTCTTTTAGCCACATTGTTATTCATTTTAATTTTTAAAAAAGCTACAAATTGCTTTTTACATAAAAATTAATATGATTAAAACCAGTTCTATCTAGTTCAATTTAATGTTAAAAACAGAAACTAAAGACACCGGGGGCAAAAAATGATGAGCAATGGAATCTAGGTATACAAGTACACATTTGTAATTTTGAAAATATTTTTCTTTTTCAGTAAAGAACTAGTCTAGATAATAGTCTTCAAAACTTAAGGAAGAGAGTGCTTAGCAAACTGAGCAATTCTACTTCATCCCCAATATGCCTGTCCTGTTACTGTGATGACACAGTGAAAAGGGACAAAAGAATCTGTCAACAAAGAGAAATAGTCCCACTAAATATCTGAAATATTTTTGAAGACAAAGGCAGATGAAAGAGGGAGACAGGCAAGGAAGAAGGCTAGGAAGAAAGCTTTGCTGAAATTCTGCTTAAAATAGGATGAAGTGTGTGAACATGAAGGATCAGAGGGCAAGACAGAAAATGAGAACTGTCATCAGCTGTTTGACTTGCTGCAAGACCTTTCATATTCTAAAGAGGAACGTAGGAAATTTCCTGAGGGCAGAGGTAGCAAAATATTCACAGGCAATTGTAGCTGTTCTAAGTGGACAGAGCTCCTCCAGGCCTACACAAATTACATCCTTGAGACTGAAGAGGAAGCTGTGAGGGAAGAAATAGGAAAAACCTTGGCAAGAGTTTTGAAATCTTGCCAGTGATGGCAGTGACCCCAGAGAAAGGGACAGATGGCTAACCTAATTCCTAACAGTAAGAAATTAGTAGGAGCAACATGCCCATAAAGTTAACTTCTGCTATGAGGATGATTTTGGAATAATCCACAAGGTTTTTCAATAACTTCCATCACTGTTCTGTACATACTCTTATGATTCCTAGAAAACAGGGTGGACTAGGTGATTCTTGACATCTGCTGAATTATTGTGTTTTTAATTCCTCTGATTTAAAATAACTTGGTAATGTCAGTGGTACCATGAGAATAAAATTAATTTTAAAATAAAAAGAATTTTCCTTTACCCTGCTATAGATACAGACCTATAAATCAACTCCATCAGGGGGAAAAATCTGAAACACCAAGATAATATGAAATATGTGAGTTATCATTATGTACATAGCAAAGACAAGATAATAGTATATTTGAAGTAATTCAGATGGACTTTGAAGCATGGTGTGAGGGTGGAAGCAGAGAGGACCGGCAGTCTAACATTTTATACGTGTTCTGCTATTAGCTGTTGGCTTCCTTTATGCTTCCGTTTTGAAATGCATCTAACAAGGTACTTCTACAGAAATTATTACTCCCTCAGACCCAACTGAAATACAGCTTAGTTTATATTCTGACATTTAGCATCACTAAACTGAATAATATTCAGGATAGGGTAGGAGAACTTTGAAAAAATCTCTTCTTGTCAAAGGATTTGCTCTCAAGTATCGATGAAGATTCTTCTAACTTAATGGAATATTCCATTCAACGTGCCTGACAAATCATCCTGAAAAAACTGCTTCTGAAGGTTTTGTGTGATCACTTTATGTTATGTTTCCCCTCTAATGAAAGAAGAGAAAAACAGTTAAAATAGAAAGAATAGATGTAATATATAAAAACTCCCAGCTTTTATTGACTGGGCAAGCACAAGTGCCACAACTCAGATGATTACATTCCCAAAATACCTTCATATGTACAATCTCTTAGTTCAGTTATGGACAATTGATTTTCAGTAATTATTTTTGAAAGTAAAGATGTTATAAGGATGAGGAAGCAGGAAAGCATATTGAACTTTATCCTCCTGCATTGATATACAGTAAGGTTGTTTACTGCTAATGAGTAGAAGATAATGAAAGTTCTTTGCAGGAAAGAAAGTGATACCTCACAACTGGGATTTTTTTTTTCTGACATCATTTCATGGCAACATTGTTGAATCAACTAATTCATATTAAATATGTTCATTTCCAGATTTTTTTTACTTTGCTAGAGGGAAAATGCCGGCTAAACTTAACTTCTTTTCTAGACAATGGTCTAACTTCACCAAGAAAGCTGCAGAATGTTATTTCTACCCAGTGATGTGTTAGAATAACTGTCCCTTTCCACGAGGAAGCTGCCTTCTGAGGTGGAAACCATAAATTTGAAACTCCTCAGACTGAGGAGAAAAGAATCTGACTCTTGTACTTCATCTTATCTAAATATTATAACAATGTCCTTGTTACAGAAAAACTGGGTACCAATACCTCTTTTGATCATGTTTTAATGTGCAAAATATAGCTGTGATCAATTAGTTTAGATGGTACCTGGTATTTCTTCAGAGAGAATTCTTGTCTACGGTTTCAGATACATCAAGAGATCTCTTGGCATTGGCCTAAAGAGCAGGCTGGAATTTCAGAAACTGGGATTTCTAAGTAGCTTCTTGCTCAGTGTGTGAGATTTCTCACTGCCTTTCTGAAGTATGTGACTCTTCTCAGTCATCACATAAAGAAAGGAAGGAATTTAGTCCTGTGTCCTTAATTCAACAAATCAGATGGCGCAATGCCTTATTCATATAATTCTAAATTTCTTTTATTCAAATTACTCCTTATCTGTGCAAAGAAGCACAAAAAATTCTATGTGAACAAAAACTCTAAAGCTGTTAGATCATTGACGACATAATCAGTACCCTGGGCTTTGAAGTACTCCCGGCTTTGTAACCCTGAAAACAGTCTATGTCCGTCAGTCTTCCTAGTAACAGTTCTCTAAATATAGAACTAGGAGGGACATTTTTTTTCTTTGCCTTCTCATTCTTCCATCTTTGTAAGATTTCTGCTTTCTTCATTGCATATGTTTATGCATGGAGTCTGACTGATCAGCAAAAAAATTAACAACCACAAATGAAATAAATAAATAAAAAAACCCCAGATCCCAGAAAAAAAGCTGTTGAAATCTTAGTGGAATTACTGCTGCAAAGTTGGTACATTAACATAATCTCTCCCTTGAAAATAAGTGAAGGTTGGATGCAAGTAGTTCGTCATTTGGATTCTTTATTTGGCACTTGCAACCTTGACATCGTTTGCCTTTTCCCAGCTAGACAGAATTCAAATCCAATTTGTAACAATATGCTATGACATTGAATGGATCAAACACAATTGGTTCTCTTTGTTACCTTAATTGAACCACCTTGTAATTACTGAAGTATATATTTTAATTATCAGTTTTCATTTGTTCTGAATTACTGTATTCCACTTCATTACTCCAAGAAAAATTTAGAAATATAATATGGAAAACTCAATAGGTTCCATTGTGGAAAAATAATAATGATTTTAAGATGTGAAAAAAGGATAATGATCATCCCAGAGTTATAGCTGTTAAAATATCTGGGAAAATTATATTTCCAAAGTAAAGCATTACTTTTCATCCTTTAATAAAAGTGTCACTATCACATCATGAATATCCCTAATGGTGTTAATCCACCAAGGCTCACCCCCAGCTTTATCTGTCCTTCTGAGCTTAGATAGTCAAATGCATTGCTCTGTTCCTAACCTGACATCAAAGCTCTCTTAGTCCTCTGAATATATAGGTCAGTGACTATTCCAGAAATGAGTCAGTTACCTATTTCATTTAAGATTCCCTAACATTTTACTGTTAGTTTAATGAAAAGGAAGAATTAGACTGGTAGGGAACTGCAGTAAAATTCCAAGGTACGGTATGAGTTTAGCTAAATTTACAGTATGGGAAACTTGGCTTTCACCACAGCTCAGAATATTTTCTTGACTATCCACTTTCAAAGCAAAGAAAGTAGTCTGTCTACGAGAAGCAATCTTTCCCAAAGGTGGGTGTAGTGATATACACACCTCCACCTCCACTTCTGTGATAATCCCGGTTCATTTCTCTGAAAAGCATTCACAATGAATAGATGAACATAAATATTATCAGATATTCTGTGCTAAGCAGCTTTTTTTTTCAATGGTCTTTGAGAGGCTATGGTCTGTGTTTCCCCAAACTGTATGTTGATGCCCATTAGCCGCTTGGTTACATTAATAACATCAGTAATGCTGTATTTGGCACCAGAAGTTGCAGGGCTTGGGTTGTTCTAGTCTGTCTGCTTGTCCTTGGTTTGAATGAGAGATAAAGAGTCTCCATATGAAATATTAGAAGGACCCGTATGGCAGGAAAATATACATCTGTGTTGTTGTGCCATCCAATTTTCTGCTTGTGGAAACACCTCTTTGGAGTTTTGGTATCTTACACCTGACTGTTCCACTGCTTTCATCAAAATGGTGAAATAGTAAACTCGTTGTGACCCAGTACTCATCTATGGCATTTCTTTATTTGTTAGGGGGTTTTGGAAGTAACACATTTTTACAATATAAAATTCTTTCATTATGAGACTGACTTCTTTTTTTTTGATTTGTTTTCTCAGGGACATGAACTAAATCAAAGTTGTGGAGTTTGTAAAGTCCCAAAGTTCCTCATTGTGGCCACTTTGAAATAGACTGACCTGTGAGGCAATAATTGCCCTTCTGGGAGCATCTCGATGATCCTTCTGAGTTCCCTCCAACTTGAGATATTCGACGAATCTATGATACTGAGATCACTTAGTGCTGCCTCTTTGCCTTTTCTCTGTCAACGCTTCCTCAGCAGTTCTCCTTCTGGTGAAACTGCACATCAGGAAAACATTTCTTGACAGTCATTGTAATTAGTTGCCAATGATAAGGCTCTGAATGCATTTGATTCACTGTCACTAAAGGTCTCTAAGAGTAAATTACGCACAAAGAATGAGAGACAAGCATAGATACAATTCTTTTCCTGCAGAGGGCAGAGAGAGATGATCCAAGTTCATCAGATCTTTTGCATTGCTATTATGTATAATTAATTCAGAAAACTTCCCTCTCCTCTAACAGCTATCTTGTTTTCGGGGGCCCCTATGTGTCCCTTCTCTCACTTAGATCATTAACTATTTGTTTTCCTTTTCCTATGTACACATTTAAATCCCATTGCTGCTAATGGAAAGTACATGTGCAAGGGATAATAAACATCTAAATATTTGGATTCTGCTAACACTTCTCCCTAGGGCATAACAGTAAAAATGTTACAGGAAAATACATTTGTTCAGAAGCACCAGAAGCACAGAAGGAGCAAATTTGACATGTCTCCTTTTTCCCACTGAAGTGAGATAAAAAAGCAGTAGAAAGTGTCTTTTGGTTCTCTTTAGATAAATCTGTTCACATAAAAAGAAATAAAAATCTTACTATTACTCCAGCAACTGTATTTGACGAACAAGGCCTCAAATACAGAGACTTACATGACATCAGCATATTCATTGGCACCTTGGGAGGAGGCAAATGCTCTTCATTAGAAGCCGGACAGGACTAACATGCAAAAAGAAGTGGTTGAAAGCACCTTCCTTGGACAACTAAATTAAGAGCATATCCACATTCTGCCTCATCTGTCATCAGTGATGAACAAGATAATCATGACTTTAGGGCAATTGAGGTCACTGGTGAGATGAATCCTGTTTGTGGTGTGGATGTCAAAAGCTATTAAAACCTGTATGGTTTGTTGCTTCTTTACATAGCATAACTCTGCTACTGTACCACAACACTTAAATTGTATCTCTGATATTTAAAATTTTGGATCTGTTTTTCTACATTTATTGCAGTAGAACTGAAACATCTCTGCAGTAGAACATCTCTGTCAGCAAGTTCAGACCTTAACAACTGTAAGAAACCACACATGAGACAGCTTGGTTAGGGAGATCTTATTCTGTATGTCTTTGCAAACCCTTCTCCAGCACCCTAAGGTAGGGTGTACAGACCTTCACCACACTGAAGGTCTGTAGCGTGGGAGCAAAGGCTACAATGACACAGTGGCACATAAAGTGGAGACTGAGTGGAAACTGCAACTGTGTGAGAAGGTGTTGGGCTTCATTAATGCCCCAGATGATCCCAGATAGGAAATCATGACCCATGATGCAAAGAGGTAAAAACCACGCACACAACCATCCTTGCTAATATGACCCAGGGAATCAAATACTCACCCAAATCTGGTGATCAGGCTGTGTAAGCAAGCTACACAAATTTTCCTTTACAACTTAAGCACTGGAGAGAATGTAATGGTCCAGGAACACAAAAGCAACCTGGTTAGGTCTGGCCAATCTTCAGAGAGAAGGCGAATGCGCCCCCAGACCCCCTCATCACTACATCTGAGACCAAATCAAGGGATCATCAGATCCTGAAAGTATGGAAATAGGACAGTAAAAGTAAAGTGACAGGAAAACTATCTGTTTTCAGAGTCCTCTGTGTACTGCATAACATCAGATAGCCCAGGTATCATCAGGGGAGCCAATGCAAAGGCAGATGCTTTCCTGCCCTGCGGGTTCCTTGGGAAAAGGGCTTTTATGCGTGTGTCTGGGGAATGAAGGGGATGTTTTGGGGCAGGGAAGCATATGGCAGTGTTCTGCCACACTAATCTCTCAGTGAGGTAGTAGGCATTAAGGAGACTATGCCACTCGGATCCATCTGGCAGCAGCTTCTGGGTGCCCTGGGACTCTCCAGTCTACACCAGCAGACATAGATCATGGCAGAGCTGTGCTGAGTCTTCAGTCCCACCATCCCACTGCTTCTGCCAAGCTACACTAGGGCTGGGAGAGGAGGGGAGGCCAGCCCTCCATCACTCATCATGTACAGCAGAACAGAGTCATTGCATTTTTCTTTATAAATCTTGTAGGACTGCATTTTTTTTTCTTGGGGAATACAAGAGAGCATGAATGTAAAGATTTGTAGCAGCATGTAGCACATTTGTTTTGTATCCACTGAAACCTCTGGGGTGCCTGTGAGTGAGGAACAAGCCCTTTGCTTTAAATCCAGGGATCTCTCACATGGCCAAAGCTCTAACTACCAACACGCCTGTCTCCCCTAGGGCTAGCTACTGGCAGCAAAATGATAAAAACAAGGCAAGTTTTTACTCCCTTTTATCATTTCCCTAACCCCACCCTCCTCCAAAACAGCCAGTGGGGAGAGGAAAGTCCTGACACTCCTTTTCCTGAAGGGCAAAACCAGTAGGAAATTTCTGAGCAACGTTTTACCCCTTTGGCCACTGTAATTTCCCAGAATACAAGCGATTATTATCGTGATGACTATAAAGCTATGAATGTTCACATTTCATAGTCTTATTTTTATTTTTATTAAATTTGTAGGTATTTTTCCCTCCTAGGAAAGTGAGAGGTGGGTGTAGCTGGGAACAAACTGACTGAAAATTTAAGAATCCTTTTATTGGCAAGGACATTCAGACAGATACAGAAATGATAAACACCTTTCCATAAAACATGATTTAAATTCCTTTGGCAGTGTACCACCCCTTTCGACGATGGGTCATGGGATTCTTTGAGTGTTCTAAAGTACTATCAAAACTATTATTACTGTTATGAACTTGTATGCTTTCAAAACATTCTTGGTGGTATTTAAAGTGTATCCCACCAAACCTAAGACATAGTCAACATTAAGAAAGCAATAAATAGTGGTGAATGTCATTCCAAAGGAAGAAAAAAGTTAAAAGAAAAAGAGCATATTTGGATTTTCGTAGTCAGATTCCTAATGATTACAAATGGGCAATTTCCAGTTTTCCCTCCAATGGTCTCTTCGCTCTGTGTTTTAAACAACATACTTCAAAAAATGAAACAACGGCTTGACAGTGCTCACCTAGAAACTGTGCCCTGTTTTCTTGAAATAAAAGCTCAGTATTTTATGAAGCAAGAACTAGAGGCAAACAGGAAGCCTGTATACAAGTTATTTTACTCAGTACGTCCATAAAGACTGAATATATAGCCAGTTATTTATTTCTCCTGAAAAAGTTCACTGCTAAGGCAAGAAAATTAGAAACACTTTTTTTGTCAGTATTTTCTAGTAAAAAAACTAATACCTGTTCCACGTTCTTCCACAAAACCTCTATATTTTTTTTTTTTAATGAAGTCATTTCGTATTTGTGAGAGAGGAAACCAGGAGGGCAGGAAAAGATTTTAAAAAGGTAAAGAAAATACAGATAAATTGGATATTTTTTAAAAAGAAAACAAGATTTTGTCAAAATATTTTCCTTCTTCCCCAAATCACTTCTATAACAAGTTTGGAGTCTTCTTAGTTATACATACATAATGACAAACTGCTTGTGCATATGGATACTTCTTCCAAGTTGCTCTTGCTGGTTAATGTAATTCTTTCTGGCTTTTAGCAAGCATAATCTCCTTTAACTGTGAGCCTTTCTTAACGAAGACTATTCTTGAAACTGTCATTTAAAATAAGTCATTAATTGTTTTCCACCCCCCATTAAATATAATAGGAAGCTATACAATTAATTCTATCACTGCTAAATCCCCACATTGCCAGATGCTGAAACAGAATGGGACTGTGGATTACAAAACATATGGATTTATTTACACTAGGTAACTTCTTTATTAAAATATCTTAACACAGTCATTACAGAGACTTCTTTCCCAAGCCCCTGCTGTCACACTCCGCTCTGCTCAGGAACACACACCACATCTGCTTTTCACATATGCTCTCCAGCCCCAGTCCATCCACATGGGGCCCATTTGCAGCAGTGTGTGCCCCTCCTCCCAATCACACAGTGGGGCTGTAGCACTAGCAGAAGTACAGTGGGTTCAAATTGGCTTTGGCAGGCTTGGAGGATATGCCTAGACCATCATTGTTCCAGCACAGAGGTTACATGGCTGGTCTTCAGTGACAGAGCCTCCAGCTCCACCGGGGAGGTTCAGGCTGAACATTAGGAAAAAATTTTGCACGGAAAGGGTCATTGGGCACTGGCAGAGGCTGCCCAAGGAGGTGGTTGAGTCACCTTCCCTGGAGGTGTTTAAGGCACGGGTGGACGAGGCACTCAGGGCCATGGTTTAGTGTTTGATAGGAATGGTTGGACTCAATGATCCTGTGGGTCTCTTCCAACCTGGTGATTCTATGATTCTATGATCTCATGCCGGCTGTGCAGGGTCTTCTGCAAGAGAGCATGATCCCATGAAATCACAGGGGTTTCTAATCCATTTAAAGAAAACTAAAAAAATAATCACACATCTTCCTCTTTCCTTACTGTTAAGCCACAAATGCCTTAACTGCAGACTAATGCTAAACACAGTCCCTTGCTACTGGTGAGTAAGAAAAGAGAAAGACCTTGGGATGAACTGCCCGTTTCTCTTTCCTTGAAAAATACTCTGCTGCTTTTCTGAGAAATGTAAGAAGGATGCTTGCTGGAATAGATTGATGGATTATTCTGAAACTTTCAGCCTGTGTTTGGTTTGCATAGGTCTGATTTTCTAGCTGCAAGAGCAGGTGTTCTTTTCCTCTCCTTATCTAGTTTGCTCTAATTCTGCAAACAAATAACCAGTTAAAAGTAGAAACTATTCTTTAAATGTAGACTCTTTGTTTCCTACTTGTCTCCTCTTTCCTTAGTTACAGACTGCCTTTTCCATATGGGCAGAATGCTTTTGCCTGACTTTCTCACTCTCCACCCCTTCAGCAATCATTTTTTTCTTTCTGGGTTACCATCTTTGAGCCAAAAATGTGTGACCTCTTTTTTTTTTCTTTAATAGCAGAAAACACATATTCTAACAAAGGACTTTTCAAAGTGCCTCCATAGCAACCAAGGATTCTTTATAAAAGAGAACGTTGAAGATCTTCTCATTGCTTAACAAGGTGTTGCAAACCTCAGACCCATTTTAATAAACCATATTTACCGTGCACACCTCACCCCATCACATTTACATTAAAATGCTAAAGATGCAAAGTAATGCTCCCTAAAATTAGGAAATAGAAAATCAAGTCTTTTTACTAAGGTAATTCTGTTTTTTCTCACAACCTTTACTCTCAGTGGCACCAGGTTCTTAGCACCAGTCCCGTCTTCATATCTGTGCTGTCAGTATGAATTTCTTGTTCCTGATGCACCTCTTTGAATCCCTTTAGTTCGGCTATTCTCACAGGGTCAGCATACATCCATTCTTGCCTTCTATTCACAAACTCTCTATTTAATTTCAACCAAGGCTGTGAGTCTTTCCTCACCTGATTCCCAGCCCCACCTGGTATTCATGCTGGGTCCTATTCCTTTCACTCACAGTCCAGCCACTTAGCTTGTTTCTCATTTAACTACTCTCTTAACTCCTTCAGTCTTAATTCTCCTTGTCTAACCACTCCTTGACTCTTGATCCTGGGTCTGGGTCCACAAGCCCTTTTACCTTCCTGTCTCTTCTTCTTTGTCCAGTTGATTCAAATAGCCCAGATGGAAAATTGTTCCAGCCTGATTGCTCCTAACCTGAGTTCTGTCTTCCCTCATTCCTCTATCAAATGAACCCATTTGCTCTGACAGGTTCATCATCCTGTACTCTTTTTAGTCAAGAAGTTCAGTTCTTCTGTTTTATCAATTAAATTCACTATTGCTTGAAATATCGGAACACTTATTAAATTTTTATCATTGGTGGTATCATCAGCATGGAATTCAAATACAGTTTTATTTCCTTATTCCTTCCTTACTATCTAATAAATAGGAAGCATAAAGATTTGACTCATCAACAATAAGCTGTTAATAGAACTAGTTTCCAAATACAGACATTACAGGCCAGTGCTTCAACTTTGACAGTGTGGTTTTCTCTTCTCTTTCTGTTCCCCTCAATTCTCTCATGTGGACCTGTAAGGCTTAGTTTTACAATGATTTTTTGGGGGATAGGGAAGTCTTTTTCTGTACTCCAGTCAGCACATTTTAGCAGAATTAACATCCATATAAACAGAGATTGTGTGCTTCAAATGGGAACATTTAAGGGAATCAAACAGGGCTTAAATAAGAAATTAAACATTAATGATGTGGGTCTGTACAAACCCTACCAACATGACAAAATAAGTAGAAGTAATACTAATGAATTATTACAAAACAAATGTTCCTTACATTCATCAAAACAAAGCTTTGCAGAACACACAGGTAATATCAGTAAATTGCCAACAGTAGCAATGTCCAAAAATATTGACTGAGAATTAGAATTAACATCTAACAGAGACCAGATGTTAGCCCACAAGAGCATTGGATATATTAACATCAATAGGCTTCCGCATGGAACAGTAACCATTTTTCATCAACAACAAAGTTGTCACTGAGCTGTGCCTATGGTGCTAACTGATACTTCCACGTTAGGCCTTCTTCATAGGGGGTTAAAGCAGGATACAGGATACAACAGATTTCCAGAGGAAATTAATTAATTCAAACCATTTACAACATGTTGACGAGGTTAGGTTTACAATGTGGTCACTCAGCTTGGATAAAAGCACACACAGGTTTGGCTGATCCCTGGATTTAAGAAGAGAGGGAGGAAAAACAAGAATTAAAGACCTTCTAATGCCAGCAGGTTTTTTTTTCCCCTCTCCTGGCAAATAAACATATTCTTCTTGAGAACATTTGCCTTAAAATGTCCCAAATTATTCTGTGAGGAAATAACAGGTACTTATTCCAAAAAGATTCAAATCTTAAAATTTTAAAGATCAAAATCTTTGAAATCTTCTTCCTGCATTTAACTTCTTAAGCAATCTTCAAGGAAGACAATCTCAAGTCATCTGTACAACCATTTCAGCTGATAGAAAGAAGATAGCACTAGCTACACCATCATATCACCTTTTCCAGATTAAGATAGCTAATGGAAATTCTGTAAGGATGGAAGTGGATTTTTCTTTTCAGTATTCTAAATAGCTTTGAAAGGGACGTTTTGACTTCTTTTGATGGCAGAAATTAACAGGGTTCACTGAATGCTACTCAGTCCCTGAACAGCCATTGATTGGTCCCTCTGAAAAAGAGACCATATGTGCAAATATGTGTCCATTCAGCCATTTGATTGTGTGAAAGGTGTCCTTGGTGCATTTCTTCTTAGTCCTGAAACACGTATCTAGGACATCATCTCAGCAGTGGCTACAAACCACACTGGCACAGTTAAAAACATTGTTTCATCTCTCATTTTGTATGTGAGAACTTTGGGCTGGATTTACTCACAGTAATGAAGCTTTTAACACTTTTTCCTCACTATTCTGTCTTTCTGCTGTTCTAAATAACTAACTATGGATCTTTGCATCTATATTGCTGTTTTCCATTACTTTGGCACTTAAACAAATATCAGTAGTGAAATAATTACTGAAGGTTTTAGAGAACATGTTCAAACTGGAGAAACAGACTTTTGGATGAGGGAAAATTCATGAATGAGGAATTTTTCTGAGTGTCAAACAAAACTGATAAGAAGCGAAGTTCTGTGACTTGTTCCAAGCTCTTAATCTCCCAGCTAAACCAGATATATCTTTATTCTCAGAAATCACTTCCTTCTTCCTAGAATTCTGCTGCTGGGGTACATGATGCAAAGAACTGATCTGCTTTGGGGATTATTACTATGATTGTGGTGTGAAATCCAGGAACTGGTGAGCTTGCATGAATCCATAGCAGCTGAGTTATGAAAAAAAAGACCGCTCTTTAAAGTTGCAAGACTATTCATTGTTTCTGCAATGAGATTTAGACTATGAGATGCAGTGCACCAGTCTGGATGGCTATAATGCAATCACTGACTGTCAGATCCAATTAGAAGAAACATGGTTCCCTAGGAAGCTATAAGGGATGGAAAAGAAAAGAGGAAAGGAGTTTTTGAAGCTGACTATAGCTGTTTACACTTCAGAGTTTAATGGTCTCTATTTAAGGCACAGGGTCTACCTCCATGCAGCATCTTGGTGCGATCTGGTACCAACATGCTGTCCTGAGAGTGAGCAAAGAACAATTCCAGTAGTGGAAGAGCAAGAAGTCATGCAATGCAGTGGAGATCTCCAAATAATAAATGAAAACCAGAATTATTTAGTAGCTGGGTCTTGAGAGAGTTGAAGTGATCCTTGTGCTTACTGGATTTGACATCCCATGAGATACATACTCAGCCAGCACTCAAAATACAAGATGGCACGGAAAGCTTGCTGAAGCTCATCTGGCCCACTGGCTACTACTTCACACTGCTGTTCATCCATGTAATCACAATACTTGTGCTCATCATGATAGACCCAGAAATAATACTGAAAAGATGAGAAGTCTTCATCTACCTCGGGGAAAGAGGGTGAAAGATGGTATTGCCATTAGGCATTTTGGGAGAAGATAGAAGTCTAAAGATAACATGAATATATCCTGAAGATGAAACCACTGTTAAACACATGGGGAAATTTGAAGGGTTCCAGACTTCTTAAAATTATGTCTAATGTTTTACGAATGGAGAAAGTGGTGAATCTACTACTACGTGGCAGTTACCACAGTTTATGAGAAGTTCAGAAGTAGTTCATAGTTAATCTGGAAGAATATACTCAGTTTTGGACTAGAGGGTCTGTTCTGGATTAGAAACCATGTAACGTTTTTGTGATAATCAGAAGGAAAGAATAAAGTAATTTTCTTAAAGTTGCAAATGACACAAGCTGAGAAAGCTTTAAGTACATTGTAGAAGAGAATTCAAGTTCAAAACTATCTCAGAAAACAAGAGAATCATAGAATTATTCATGTTGTAAGGGATTTAAGGAGGTCACCTTTCCGTCCTCTGGCTCATTGTGGGGCTAACTATAACATTAGATCAGGAAGATTCAGGGCCTTTCAAAATTTACATATTAAAAAAAAGAGGCAGTTCTACAAGGACACACACTTTTTTTTCTCTGTAAGTAGAAACTGAAAAACATCTGGCTAAATAAAAAGATCTAAGGGTTACAGTGGCTCACAAGCTGGACATGAGTCAAGAATGTTATGCTTTTCTGAAAAAAAGTAAATAGGAGTGTTATCTCTAATTCAGCTGAAATATTTGCTGTATTTGGCACTAGTAAGGTGTCAGCTGGAGTACTAATGTCTGATTTCATGTACAGTTCAAGAGAGATGTGGACCAACTGAATAATGTATTGTGATTACAACAAGGGTTTCTAATTAGCACAAGGGAGATTAGATCAGATGACAGGAAAAACCTCAGCACTGGAATGCGCTGGCTGAGCAGGTTGTGAAGTTTCCACCACTGGAGGTTATTGAAAAACAAGTTGGACAAGAACTTGTCAGGAATGACATGGAAATATCTGATTTTCTTGTTGAGCACAGGAAGGGAAGAGACAGCCTGTTAAGGTCTCCTCCAGGCCTCCTCCTGTCTGCAATTTCTAAATTTGTCATTCAGATTTAGTAAAGAATTAAACTGTGACACTGCATTGTTTAGGTGTATTCCTTGGAGACAAAAACTAGGTTATTTATTTCTGATATGGACACAGTTGCTGCTTGTATGTGAATGGTGCTTGTCCTGTTCAAGTCCTAATGAGCTGGATTTGTCAAGACCCATTATTCAAAATATTTCACCTCACAGCCCCTCACTTCAGATGATACCGATTGTTCATGTGAGCATCCCTGCAAGAAACTTGAAGTGGGGGTAATTACTTCTGGAACAGGGACAGTAATGACCAGCTGGATGTGGGCTAGTATACGGCAATCTTTCTTATGGGCATCCCTGTTTGAGTCACACTTGTCTTTACACACTTCTAATGATTGCTTTTAGCTTCCATGTCCACTTCAGCACACTGGAACAAAATAATCTGGTATCCTCTAATAAAAAAAAATACTCACCCTTTTCCAGTAATGGGCACTTTTTGCTTCAGCAAAAATTGAACATCGGTAAAGTTCAGTGCATAAGTTCATTCAGTGCCTAAGATCTAGAATTAGACTTACTGCGCACACTTCTTCAGCTTTACAAGACAAAGCAAAGCCTTTTTCCCCCTGTAATTTGAAATCTCTGGTTCTTTTCCTTGCTTACTTTGCTTTAAATAAACCTTGTGTGAAGAAATGATGCTTCCCAGCAGCTGGCATGACACTTTGAGAGCTGGAAATTCAGGGTTCTCTTCTAGGGGCAGTAGTTGACTTAATCTGGGATTTGGGCCAAGTGACCTAATATATTTTTGCCTTTTCCACAGCTATTAAATCTTCAACACACTGTATTCTTTCAAAGAAAGAACGATAGGACTTATCTGAGAAAGCAGATGTTGCTTGTGCTGTTTTCCGGCTGAAATGCAGCAGAAAGCACCACTACTTGCTAATATAAAATCCTAATTTTAGTTAATGCCATCCACCATCTCCAGCCAAACTTCTAGCCTAGACTCGTAGATCACTCATAAAGCAATTTTGTTATTTGTTTAGGGCCTTAATGATATGAACATACTTGAAATTCATATTCATTCCACTGATTATGGCTTGTTCACTGTTTGCTTTCTGTTACCTAAGGCCACCTGTATCTATAGATTGAATTTGGAATATACTTGGAGAAACAAAGTCTAACTGGAAAGAAAAAGAAAAACAGTGTAGGGCCAGTGATATTAATGAGACCTAAAATTACTAGTTGTATTTTTATTGCTATTATTATATTATCTTTGTTATTATTGTTTTTATTAATAACACTGCATGGCTATTAGTCTTAACATCTGTAACCAAGCCTGGAAAGCACACAGTCTGACAGTAGCAATGAAAGAACCTTTACTCATGTTATATTGAAGTGACTGTTTGTTAGAAGATAGTCTTAAAATGGTTTCTACAGTAATAAATAACCAATATAAATCTACTGAGTTTATTCATTTTTGTAAAAAGTAACTTCAATCCTCCTTAAGCATAAATAAGAGAAACTATGTTGACAAAAGATGTCTTAAACAGAACACACAGAATCAATTATATGACGTATTGCAGATGTTTGAAACTTACAACATAGTCAATCCAGCTTCAAAGATGCTGAGTACTACTTTTCTCAGAAAAAAATATGGAACATTATCATCCAAGAATAAAACTGTATTTAAACAAATAGAGAAATAGGACAAGCCAAAAATCAAACAAAACCCCTCAAACTAAGCGTCTCCCCCATCTTTTTTGTATTACAGTGAAATGTAAATTTGAAGAAGCTGAACGCAATGCCCAAGTCCACTAGAGCCCAAGTATAAATGAAAAATAAGTACTTCTACTGTCACAATGAAAAGAAAGGTAATGTGTATTAACAGATTTTCAGGATAGCAGTGGTCAATATTTACATATTTTTATTGTAATGAAAGTAAATATATGACCAGCCTTCATACTTATGAAAATGTTCTGAAAACTTCCTACTTACATGAGCAAAAAGAATTTCTTTTGCCAATGCCCTCTGTCTCTGGGCATAAGGCTGGAAAAACTTAATGTGTCATAAAGACCTGTTGTCTGTAACCTGTATATAAGTGCTGCAAGACTTACTATAAAATAGGCTAATATTTCTTACTCTCCTGTTTCTGCTTGAAATATCTTCCTGATATTAGAAACCTCCTAACTTCCAGTCTAAGAGTATCCACGACCATTTTACACCTTTTTATTATTGTGCCAACAACATCTTTACCTTAATAGCTCTTTTGTTCTCCCTGACATTTTTCACCATATGTGCTTACAGATATTTACGATTTTTCATCTATATTATCTTCACTTCTATTTTACAGATCTGTGTAGAGGTTATTCTCCAAGTTTGTTCTAGTTTAAATTCACAGTTCTTGAACATGGACTTTTATGGGCCTTTTGAGGTGACTAACAGAAATTATATAGGTGATGGATAGACATTAGGTGATGGCCATTACTCATGTGCTTGAAGTGATCCAGGTAACCAATGTGTTCTTGGTGATGCCTTAAATTAATGGAGCTGACGCATGTGAAAAAGATTTCCTCCTTGCTGTGTCATGAAGAACCACTAAGTACAAAAATCTGTGGTTTCCATGGTACAGGTAGGTCCTGTTAGTCTATTAGTCATGTGCACATACTGTTTTTATACAGAATAAACAAAGTTAGGCTCACAATGGGACCTTGAAAACCATGTTACAAATCTCATTTAATGCCAAAAGTCTTAAATAATACATTTTTCTTCTTTTAGCTGGTGCAACTTTGTCCACCTTCAATTCTTCTAACATGTGTGTTCTGTTCTCCTATGATAACTTCATGTATTATGGCCTACAGAAGCCCTGCTTCCTTATCTCATCCTGAATATCGGATACTTTTTGTTGCTTGAGGACAAGGGTAATTGTTTGAGATCTCTGTTGTGGGAGATATAACAGCTAGTTTTAGTTAGCTAGGATGTAGACATTTATGTCTCAGCTAGTCATCTTTATTCCCTTTATAGTCACTAAGAAGAAATTGGCACACTTACTGTGTTTAATCTCAGTGTAAACTAGACTTTAAAATAGACCAGATGACTCATGCCCTTACATGGCTTCAATGACTTGCTCGAAGAGAGCTCAGGTGTAGATGTCTCCATTTTATGTTTAAACCTAGTGGAGATAACTCTTAAGCTATACATTTAGGATCTCTCAGTCATCTCAGTCATCAGGAATTTTTCCCAAACTGTTCTTCTGAATAGTCTCCTTAACTCCTCCAAAACAATTCCTTAAAGATAGCTTTGTAGTACTGAGCAGTGGTGCTGTTGCACATAATGATTAAGAAAAAAATTTGGACAAATTCAAGATGATCATGGATTATAAAATTATTTCCACAGTTAATTCTGTCCTTGGTTTAAAAGTAGAATAGGCTGCCCTTGCACATAACTCTGATTTTATATTCAACTGCTATAATGACAATAACAATAATATACGGGTTTATATTTGTAAGTATATAAAGCAAGACAGTATTAGTTGATATCTTCAAATCAGTGAAGCCGAATGAGAGAGACCCTTGCTCTTAAATGAATTTTGTAACTCTCCTGAAGTTGACAGCTTTACACTAACGTAAAATGTGTGCAGTAGATCAGATTGGCTTTTCTGTCAATAATAGCATGTTATGTGATAATTATAAAATTCTTTATCACTAGGTTTTATTAAGTAGTTAAAAATAAATGAGAGGAAATTGGGGAATTATGAAAAAAAATAAGGATTTGAATACAATAATGCTGTAGTTTTTCAAAGGTTGTAGAATAATAAATAAATTATAAATTGAATTTTTAAAATGTATCAAATTAATCTAAGAGATTCTCAGATATTGGTTTCACAGCTTTTAGAACTTAATCTGATTGACATTCTGGAGATAGATTTTTGTATGTTCTTATAGGATGGCCAGACAATTTAGAAAACAAACTGAAAGAGTTATACACAGGAAGGCACATACACCTGTGAGCATTGAGCATGGGATTCTTATAAGATTTGTTCTGTTATGCTGGTAGAAACTGGTTGATAGCTGATCATTATTTCGACCATTATTGAAATGGCTGGTATTTTATTAACTACTACTGCATCTGTTCTAGATTTCTGTATTATAAGATAAGTAATATGTGGAAGACAACTTCCTGACACAACTGGAGAGTGAATCGACTAGGGAAGGTGCCCAGTTGGACCTGCTGTTTGTGAACAGAGAAGGCCTTGTGGGAGATGTGATGGTTGGAGGACACCTGGGGCACAGCGATCATGAGGTGATAGAATTCTCTGTTCTAGGAGAAGTAAGGAGGGGGGACATCAGAACTGCCACCTTGGACTTCTGGATGGGAGACTGGACTGTTCAGAAGGTTGGTTGATAAAATTCCTTGGGAGGCAGTCCCAAAGGGAAGATGATCCCTAGAGGGCTGCATGCTCTTTAAGGAGGAAATATGTCATTGCAAGAGCAGGCCATCCCTGCGTGCCAAGAAATGAGCCAGAGGGGATCTTCTTTGACATATCCCATCTATTCAGTTCAGTTCTGGGCCCCTCACCACAAGAAGGTTGTTGAGGCTCTGGAGCGAGTCCAGAGAAGAGCAATGAAGCTGGTGAAGGAGCTGGAGAACAAGTCTTACGAGGAGCGGCTGAGAGAGCTGGGGTTGTTTAGCCTGGAGAAGAGGAGGCTGAGGGGAGACCTCATTGCTCTCTACAACTACCTGAAAGGACGTTGTAGAGAGGAGGGTGCTGGCCTCTTCTCCCAAGTGACAGGGGACAGGACAAGAGGGAATGGCCTCAGGCTCCGCCAGGGGAGGTTTAGGCTGGACATTAGGAAAAAAATTTTCACAGAAAGGGTCATTGGGCACTGGAACAGGCTGCCCAGGGAGGTGGTTGAGTCACCATCCCTGGAGGTGTTTAAGGGACGGGTGGATGAGGTGCTAAGGGGCATGGTTTAGTGTTTGATAGGAATGGTTGGACTTGATGATCTGGTGGGTCTCTTCCAACCTCGCAATTCTATGATTCTATGATTCTGTGATTCTATTATGCAATACACTGTTAATATTCTTAATTCTACCTGATTTCTTTATTAAGGCGGAACTGCTTTTTGGTACTGTATAACTACTGTTGCATTCTTCTACATTAGCGTAGAAAAATGTCACATACATAGATGAAATGACTGTTATCCATTCCTATCCACAGAAAAGACAGATATCATTTACAGACTTTATAAGTTTGAATCTGAGACTTGGCTTTTCTTTGAAGCAAGAAAAACAAACTAAGAAACAATTAAAAAAATATATAACATTCAGTTTCCAGCCCTTGCTGGATAGTAGGCATACAAAGTTACAGGATGCTATAAAACCCCTTCTTCAAACAGACTTTTAAATGCAAATTTTAAACTCTAAATTGTCTTATAATTTGGGAATTGCTGCCATCCCAGCAGGTGGGAAGGATTTAGGCATCACTGGAATGCTGAAAATGAAACTTTCCAGACATGCTACTGTCAGGTAGATTAATATTTAACCTGAAGCCTTCACAGTGTGCATTTCACTTCCTGCAGACTCTGTAGTATCAGTGATTATGCTGAGATAACTTAACCTGAGATGTCAGAAGCTGATCTGTTGAAGTGAAAATTCTCTGGAAAGAAAAAAAAAAAACCTTCTTTTCAAAGCGGCTAGTGTATCTTGCCTGGAAAATGGGTTTAGAGAAGGAAATAATTTATCTTGAAAAAAGATCTTGATAGCTACCTCAGAGAGAGCATGGAAAACTTAGATATTGTCATATACAATGAACTCTGAGTTTCCATAGTGTTTGCTGCTTCACAAGAGTTTACTCAGGAAACATAACTGAAATACTAAAATTTCTTCAACCCTGAAAGAAAATTCAGGCTCTGCCTTATGTACAAAGAGGAAAGACTGTGGTCTGTATGTGCCCTGTTTTTTCTTCAATGGAGTAGAACAACTGCACTACATTGAGAGTTTTGCTCTTTCTTCTTTTTTTCTCTAACTTATGCATTTCTCACATTGTAAAAGGCTACTCTTGTTTCATCCGGCCAAAATTCAACATCATATATGGATATACCTTCTACTTAATTTCACATAATGGGGTATCTAAAATCTATAAGGGATGCCACACAGAGAGACTGTTACATTATGGTTATACTTGCTAAAGATATTTCTGTGCAGCATTCTTGGACTGAAGATGTTACATCTTCAAAGCTTATAACGTGTTTTGTATAAGCACAGTGAGCTTACACTGAATGCAGGAACTAAATTAATGTAATAATATTCTAACCTTTTGCTGCAGTATGCTACTGTCATTTATCAGAGATGGTGGAAAGGCTTCTCTATCCAGGAAGAGGAATTCAATGCCGCCTTTAAAAAAGGAAAGCTAAACTCTACTTTTACAAAGATATATTGACGTAAATTCAGTTCATCAGGAAAGTGACCATTCTGGATTAAATTTCCTTTTATTTTTGTCACTTTTAACTTAGGATACTCAGTTAAACAAAATAGAGAGCAAGAATGTAGTATAGGACATGTTGATAACTGAAAGCTAGTCCAAAATATACTTTTGATATCCTGCATTGAATACTTAATTTTAATGCTCTAGTACTTTCTTAATAGAAAAGTTGCAGTCTATTTACCTGGTCATCCAGCCATTTTACAAGAATGGCCATACTTGTGATATGTGTCACTATATATACATGAGACCCAGAAACTATATCTACTAACCATGGTCCCAGAGTTTGTGTCTGTGCTCTGACACTTTTGTTCTGTGACTTGTTACTTCTTCTCAAGTGCCATGGCAGTGGCCAATGTAGATGGACAACCTCTCCCTCTTCTCTCTCTCTCCCATGTTACTCCTGTCTAGATCTGTGCCTACCTCAACTTTTTCTTAAAATGAGTGCTACTACTTTTATTCAAATTAAATGAAAGGGTTCAGGTCCACAGAGTTTCCTTCACTGACTGACAGGGAATTAATATTCACTGGTGAGAATGTTCTGATGTGTGCAGTGAAGGAGGTCTGACTATCAAGTGTGCAACTTGCAGGAGAGGAATATGGAATAACAGCATCCAAGTGATTTATTTTATTATTTTGGACACAGGAAGTACTGTATAAGACTGAAGAAAAATCTCATAGTAAATATTGTTGATTTGACAAGAGCACAAACATGGAACTTTGGTTATAGGTTTTCTCTTTACCATCTATGATTTAATTTACATTTAGGTTAATTTTGTTTTCTAAATTTGTTGGCATTTGTTGCCTAAATATAAACAAACCACCCATTTAGAAAGAAAGGCAGTCTTGAAATTATATCTCCAGTAACAATATTAAAAATACCTCCGTTTATTCTGTCTCTCTCCTGGAAATACTATGCTGACTCTTGACTTTCTTTATGTTAACAGTTCTTCCTTGCTTCACTGAATTGGTAAAGAGGAGAAAAATATGAAATTTTCATGAGTAATTATCTATAAAAATCTATTGGATTGAGAACTCTTTGCTACAAAATACTTGTGGGAAGAATTCCATCTCTGTTATCTTAAAAATAATATTGAAAACACTAAATTATTGCACTACTTTGCACAGAAAAATAACTACACACAGAACTTTTGGCAAAATTCAGAAGAAATTTTTGATGACATCAAATATTTTTCAGTTTTGCCTCACTGGAATAAAAACAATCTTATTGGTTGTAACATATGTAGGGTAGGAAATAGCATATCTGAAAATCAAGCAACGAATTTGGGTTAAATGTGAGGGCTGAAATTTTGACAACTGAGATTTGACAATATGGGGATCTGTAAGTCTCCTTTTTCCAGTTTCGCCTAGAAAGCCAGGACCAAATGTGCACTGTGACATAAGCTGTGTCAGATCACCCATGTGCATAAGCAATTGGAAGGAAAGAAAATAACCAAATGCAAAGAATGACAAATCTCACAAGTGGTGAAACTGTAATCTGTTTTCGATTTTATGCATGATTCAGCTAAGTGACTTAGTGTGATGAGTACTACAGGTTAGAACCATCTGCCTGCATCAATCTGTCTGATAAACATGAGGATGCAGAGGGCTGAAGACCAAAATAAAATAATTTGTAATCTTCATGGGAGTAATTTTTTTTTTTTTGTGAAGAGTCCTTAATTAACCATGTGCGCAAACTTTTGACTGCCTCTCCTTTTATGCAATATAAGATTACATATTTGTTCTCTCTCCCTCTGTCTCATTTTACACACACAAACATGCATACAATGTGAGCCAAGGCACATGAAAGTCATCTGGGCAATTGCAAGGGCTTTTTCAGATTAAATTACTTTATTCATAGATCGACATGATTTTGCTTATGGTTCCCTATTACACTAACTTTTAAAATTTCTTTTATTAATTGAATGATAGTAGAAGCCAGTGGAGTTATCTTAGTGTGTGAAATTGCTCAGGTGAAGCAGTCCAAAGGAAGAAAATAGTAACTAAGGTAGAAACAAAGTTCAGAAATATGAATTAGTTCTCTGATGTACAGATTTGAGGACTGAAAAATGAGTCAGAGGTGAAGAGGTCAGAAAATTATTGCAGTTATAACCTGATTTTATAAAGGATTTTTAAATCAAGTTGTAAAGGAATAGAAGTCTGCAAAAAGATAATGATGAGTCCCCACGAAGAGTTTTGCCAAATCCAAGAACGACTCTAAATGGAAATCCTAGTGAAAATTTTTATTCCTCAAGAAAGTTATTACTGGAAAGACACTATCATGTCACTGGAAATCTGTGGTTCCAGCAGTAGTATATCAAGCTTCAGGCAGATTGTCCTGGTATGCAGAAATAGTGGACTTCTAATCACGCAGCCTCCAATCCACCCCTCAACTCTCCTTCTGACTGGTTTTACGTATTGTGCTCCTGCCACACATGAGGAGCTGTCAGCAACCAGCATGCAGTGTGTAGTGGTACCAAGTTGCAATCTAGGCTTATCCTACTGCTGCACTACTGCTCCCTGCCACCCACAGGGATCTCTTTGGCCTTGATAAAGGGTCTGACCCACTAGAAAAATATTCCATAGGTATTCATCCAGGTAAAGATATTAAAATAACAACATATACAGGTTTAGTTCCATAGTTCAGGTGAGATTATGGGGTGGGGTATTTTTTATTCACCGTGAGTTTTGATTTTCAAGGGAAAGTGTAGTCTCTTTGTTCAAGTATAGGATTGGCTTCTGATTCTATTGTTTGCCCCCCTGTGTGAGCCTAGAAAAATTTTTTACCTTTCTGCTTTGTCCCCCAAAAGTGGAGATAAGAACCTTTGATTTCATCACATGTGCAGTATTCATCCATCCTTTTAAAGCTTCTTTGAATTTGTTTGTTGTGTATGCCAGCATTCTGCAGAGACATAAAATTTAAGTGAAGTAAAAAAATAATGGAAAGAATTAAGCATTTTTATCTTCACAAGGGCAGTGCAGGTGAAATTAATGCAAAGAGAATTGCTAATATTCGCTTTCATTTTGCATGTGTTACAAGCATGTAAGAATAACTCTACTGGGACATGGGAAACACTGTCAGGCAAGTTATGTACCAGGTTTAGAAATTTGCCCTCCAAATAGCTAGTGCTAAAAACCCTCAGCATATCACAGAAACTCCTAGGTAGTCCATTGTAAAATAACCTGTCTCTTATATGAGCCCCAGAGTTCTCAATGAGTTTAAATGGAGAAGTTAAAGATTTCAAATCAAAACCTGCACACTTCCATCTTCTCATTTATGTTTTAGTCTAGACTACGTCAAATAAAATGAGATGTTATTACCATGCTATAAAGCACTGTTTGGCATCCGCATAAAATTAAATTTATTGTCAGCCCTGTCCCTAACAAGCAGAAGTCCATATTATATATCTTACCCTGGAATTAGATTCTTTGCTGGTCAGAGACGTTTAGACGTAGAAACTGCAATATACTCAATCTCCTAAATGTGGCTTGGAGACAAAAACTGTATTATCATGAAAGGCATTAGTTTTGGATGCACAGTGAACTCCTATTACAAGGGTGATGTTTAACACATTTAATGAATAATCAAATTATAAAAAACACATTAAAGGGAACAGGCATATAAAAATATCTGAGGCCTTATAACAAAAATTCCCAAAAGCCTCAGCAAACACCCTTCAAATTCTGTAATAAAATTTTGTTATATATTCACTTAAAAATGTGGCTGGAACATACATTCTAAGATTCATATTTCAAAAGAGAAAGTAATTATTTTTTTAAAAAAGCATTATAAATGTAACATAATGTAGGCAAGGGTAGACAGAAAGCCTGGATTTTGAAGCCATAGGCTAGCCAAAAATGACATCAGAAATCTCCATAATAGTGTATTTTTGCAGAGAAAAGTATTTTCAGTCTTTGTTTATTGATTTCCACAGACAAAAGGTGTCAAAAAGCTTAGATGGAAAGTCACCAGATTGATGTCTGGGATGGGGGAAAAAGTAGTGTCTTCTGAATTGCTGCCCAAAAAAATTGCTAAAAGATGTCAAATTGGTCCCCAAAGTAAAAACACAGCCTTTCAGCTGCTGCTCCACAAGTTTTACACGTGCCATATTGGCCAGGCAACAAAACACAGTTTCTCAGCTGTTGTTCCAATTCTCCATACTGATCACATACAAATGAAGTGTAAATAATATTTTTATTTTTCAGAATCAGCAGAGCTGAATCAGTGCAAAAGATGAAAAAAATACTTGGGAGCAAAAGTGCAAAGACCTGGAAGAAAGTAGGTATGTTGGAGGAGGAGCCCTATGGGAGCATATGTTCCATTGTAGACCGGATATGATAAAGATTATTTAAAAACTTTGAGTAGTGGATGACTATTGTACTTAGGAACTAACAGAGTTGATGGAACTAGAGAGAGACTGGAAAGATTCAGAAGAGAAGATCGAAAACACTCAAGGAGCAAAATGCTCCAGAATGAAATGAGCTGTGCAGCTTTGAGAATGGAGTAGAGAAGCAAATTTAGAAGAAAACATAAATAAATTGTAAAGAGAAACACTGGACTTTAGAGAGTGGCATAATAGAACGTTTGAGAAGGACCACTATTCCCTGTGCAACCTCAGCCCATGTTCTCATGAACACTTGTGTAGCTGTAACGGAGAGAACTTTCCAAAGAACAGGGCTGATATTCACTTTTCTCCCTCAGTTTTTCTCCCTTCTTTCCAGATTAAGGAATCATAAACCTATGTCCTTCTTTGAATTGGCCAAGACACTTTTTGAACTCTTCCATAAACAGTTCCACTTCACAGTCCAGTATAAAATGATCCATCTTTTTTCTGGGCTTCTGTTGGTTTGCTTGTTTTTTTAGTAGGTTTATTGTTGTTTTTTTTCAGTAGGTTGGTAAGTGGGTAAGCCTCAGGTCAGAACTGGTACTGAATGGAAATGTGTGTGGCCAGGACCAGCAGAAAGGGAGGAGTTTAAGGGACGGGTGGATGAGGTGCTGAGGGATATGGTTTAGTGATTGATGGGAATGGTTGGACTCGATGATCCGGTGAGTCTCTTCTGACCTGGTGATTCTATGATTCTATTAATCCAGAACTCTTTGTTTCAGAGAACGCGACCTGCTATATCAGATCACTACAATACTTGAGGCCACAGCCTCAGTACTTGGCAGTAACATTCACAGAATGGGGTTCAGTTAAAGAGTCCTTACACTCACATACGAAGGAAGCAGTGACAGTAGGTCTGTGCACTGGCTTGGAGTCTACCTCATGAACTTATCACCTGTGGGATGAGCTATAACAATTTGCCTTTCCAGTGATTACAGATAGCTTTAGGCTATTAACTTCTGCTTAGTTTACTTATACACAGGTGTTCAAAAGCATTATATATGAAGCTTAATAACAAATAGTTGGAATGTGAATTTGAAGTCTAATCTGTAGTAAATGTCTGTAAGAACCCTGCATTTTATCAAAAAAAAAACTTTATAAATAGATTATATGAAATAAAAGTTTTCTTGCAGGATCTTGACATTGATAGCTGTTCAATAACAATAGATCTGTTTTGAATACAATGGTCCTAGTGAAATGAAGTGAAATTGTCAAAAGATTTAATATATTTTGTTAGAGAATAAGAAAACTTTTCATGCATATATGTTATTGAGATGAGGGATTCAAAGTCTGACTGTTTTCCAACTGTATCGGATGATATTGCCTTTCCAGACAAACTTTGCCTAAATATTCTGGCCTTCCAGAAATCTTGCCTAAATATTCTTCCTCATTTTGATGCAATTCTCAAGAGTGTTCTGAAGAAAGGAACTATGCTCTGTGCATCAACAAATAATTAAGTTTAGAGGCAGTAAGATGGGGAAGCACATTAAAAATTACACATTATATTACCTTAGTATCTCTTTGTCTTGACAGACAGTAAGAGACAAACGTCTCTCTGCTTTTTAGTTGGGACATCACTTGTTTTAAGGAAAAGATGATACAGACAGTCCAGTGAACTAGCAATCTTGGAAATACCTTTGCTGGCCCATGAAAGACTGGCATGAAAGACATCTCATCAGATTAAGGGGAATTTAAACGCTGTGTTTGAGATTCAGTGTATTCTTCCCAACCTCCATTTTAATTGCAGCATAAAGTAAAGGAATATCAGCTAAGGCCCTGGGGGACAGTGAGCTGTAGAGGAGAGATTAATTGGTGTCAAGTAGGGACTAGCAAAGGATCAGCTGATGCTAGAAGAATTAGGCTGCAGGAAACATTTTATAGTTGTCTTTCCCACTGAAAGCATGGTATTGTTGTTCAACAGTCTAGTGCCTTTCCTTCTGTCAGCCTCTGTGAAGCTTTTAGCTGGGGAAGAAAGTGGATAATTAGCATTCCATTTGGACGCCTGCAGACCAGCAGTCTAGAATATTAAATAGCTTTGCAAAACAGGGATCGTTTGAAGTGATTCACATTACTTTATCTAAGGTGTCTGAAATGAAGGTTTATATATTTCTTTTTTTTAAAAGTAAAAAATAAAAAAAGTTTTGCTCATAACCTTACACCTGCTTTTGACGTTTGAAACTAATCCCCTCGATACCTGACAACAAATTCCTAAGCTGGAGGTGTGGAGAGAGGAGATGATAAAAGTGCTTCTGCACATGTTGTAACAAGTATCCCATGTCACTTGGGATCTCTGAGCACCATGCTGAAGGTATGGAAATACAGGATATTAGTAATAGTGGTGGTTATAATAGTGGTATAGTGGTATATATATTATTATATAATAATATATAATAGTGGTAATAATAATAATATATAATTGTGGTAATAGACCCCTGTATGCAAGTCAGTCTAACTCACTCACTTCCACTCTGGATGGGATGGAGGAGGGAATCAGAAGGGTAAAAGGGATAAAACTCTTGGGCTGAGATAAATACAGTTTAACAGGTAAAGCAACGGTTATGCATATCAGCAAAGCAAAATATGGAATTAATCCACTACTTCCCATTGGCAGGAAGGTGTTCAGCCACCTCCAGGAAAACAGGGCTCCATCACTTGGGAAGACAAGCGATGTTGCTTCAGATGTCCCTACTTCCTTCTTCTTTCCCCAGCTTTATATTGCTGAGCATGACATGACATAGAATGGGCCACCCTTTTGGTCAGCTAGGGTCAGCTCTCCCAGCTGTGTCCCTTCCCAGCATCTCGTGTACCCCCATCCTACTCACTGGTGGGGTGGAGTGAGAAGCAGAAAAGGTCTTGATAAGCACTGCTCAGCTATAAATAAAACATCAGTGTATTATTAACATTGGCTTCATCACAAATCCAAAACAGCCCCATACTAAATGAAGAAATTCAACTCTATGTGAGCCCAAATGAGTACAGTAACATCAAGAGCCAAACTTGTGTTAAAACCAGCAGACTTCCTTGACTTAGTCTACGCTTTATATGGGCACAATTTTCCCTTTAGAGGTTTCATAATTCTATTCAAAGTTTTTTCTTAACTGTTTTTCTCATCTTATCCTGAGGGTGTGTAAGGCATACACTTTTGATTACTTATTCTTGAGACATTATATCTCCTACATAAAAAAAGATTATTTCTACATCAAGGAGGGAATACTACTGGCCATATAGAAATATACAGCGTTTCTTGGAAGTATTGGTCTCTGAAATCAGAAAGGTTAGGAAATGGAACTCAAGGACAAATTAAGCAAACAGCTGCCCAGAGTGCCTAATTCAAGCTGATTGTCAAAAAAAAAGTTGTGGAAACTGTTAACAGAATCTTCTTTATATCTTCTTTGTAGAACTGCATCACAAGTACTGAAAAAAAAAAAAAAAAGAAATCTAGAAACTAGAATGACCATTCCCTTCGCTTTTCTTCCTGAAGTGTGCCTATGCAAGGAAAGCATGATGGTGATCTGGATGACTAGGGACTAGGTGGCAAGCACTGATGAGAAGCATACACAGCTCTTTCTATGGTTCTTTTCGTCCACCCAGGACGTGGAGGGATCAGTTGCAGCAGGACCAGGTGAGTGGCCAAGTCCTCCATGGAAGGGTGGCTTAGCAGGTATAAATGAGCCTCACAGACAGAAGAGAAGAAAATCCATGATTTTCTAAACCTCTGCCCCAGTACAGAAATTACTTTGATCTTGAAATTGTACCCATCCTTTTCTCCTGAACAGCACTCAAAAAGATAATCCTCATTCTCTCTCTTTCTGTTACCTTGTATGCCTGAGATTTCTGATGCTGGTTATGACTTTACCTCCAAATCTGGCACCTGTGCAGATACCTCTCATGCTTCCTTTTGTCATGGTCCTGAGCGCACCACCATCCCTTACCATACCTCACTCTCCTTCACAGGGGTCCCCCACTTGCTCACTCCCAGGACCCCATGCCAGCCCCTGGGTCTGTCAGTGATGCCACATTATGGTGAATTTCCAGCTCCCCACAGACCTGTCCTGCCTGGCCATGGGTCCTACATTCCCATCTGTCTCAAGATCAGTGATGTGGGAGGAACATTCAATATTCTGGAGGGCAGAGCTGCAATTCAGAGAGACACCAGAAACTGGATAAATAGGATGACATGAACCTAATGAACTTCAACCAATACGACTGCAAAGTCTTTCATCTGGTGTGGAGTAAACCCATGCAACCAATACAGACTGGGAATCAGCCTATATGAACACTTTACTGCATTCAGTACTTCTGAAAAGGATTCTGGAACACTGTGAGAAGTGTTTACCGTTAAAGTAGTCAAAAACTTCAGAAGTCTTTGGTGTGGATGTTAATGTATAAGCCAGTCAACCTCTGCCCCTTGCACAGAAAAAAGGAGAAAAACATGTATTTTTAAAGTGTGATTCAGCTGATCGGTTGGGAACACCTAATTAAGGAGGAACTAAATTGTGCTATAAGAAGTGCCCATCTGTCTTCACACATAGTTGAAGGACCCTAAACAATTGCAGGCATCTAGGATGCAGAAGGTGGTATTTGATCAAGGGTCTCATGACAGAAAACAACTTCTCTGAGTATACGATACTGGCATGACTGTAGTTTGAACAGAATAGAGCTACAGTCTTGCAGTACTTGTGAAATGGCTGGTATCTGCCTTGTCCACCCCATCAGCAGCCACAGCCTTCATTAGGCTTCTCCAACCCACATCTGCTGCTTCTACTTTCAGACTCATGGAGGCTACCAGCTCTGAATGACTCAAAATATCCCTCTAATGTCTCTGGGCTTTAAAACTTCCCACAAATATCCTGCACCTTCTTTTTAAGACAAACCGTGAAATCCATCTACTTTCTCTGGCTCTTAGAGAAAGACAGAGGCTAGAGCAAGAGGGAAAGGGGGTGTGTGTGTGGGGTTTATTGTTTAGCTTCTATCTGGAGATCATTAACATTTTTAGATAAACAGAAAGGAATTGTGTATTATAATAACTGATTATAAAAATCCTGTTACATGTGCCTATATCCATGGACTTGCCTCTTCCAGTCCTCTTTTGTATATAAACGAAAATAAATAAAGATGAATAAGTTATAAGGAGGAAAGTGAGAAGCTAGAGTGCTTGTCTCATTCCAGGTTTGCAAACAGACTTTATGCTGTCTAGACAAATAGAAAACATATATTCACCTTTCCTTTTTCCTGCTTTAACATACATGTTTGGAGAGGGACATCCTGACGGTTTTTTCCGAAGTGAAATATGAAAAAAATTACACAGACTGTTTTGAAAGAGGTTAGAAACAGGCTTTTTATCATTCAGAGCTCCCGAAAGGACCATTTGAGCATAGTCTTCCTGTCCAGAGAGGAAAGAGTCATGTCTGTGACTCAAATGGACTCCGATTTCCAATAATTTTCCAGCAGTAAACTATGATTCAGTTTCCATTTATAAAGTGAAATGAATGCTTAAATAATCAACAGTAAAGAGCCAGAAGTAGGAAATGAGCCATCCTTCAAAACAATTCCACTCTGTTTAGTTTGGACTTCATTCCATTGTTAAAGGATTTCCTTATGTGCAAGGTGTTAGAGACTGGCAATCCGAGGCCATTCTAGGCACAATTGTTTCATTTTATACTGTACGTGAATATATGATAACTAATGGTATAACATTAAGAGACATCTGCTACGGATACTAGTTCTTCCAGTGCTTCAGAGGAAGACTAATCTCGGGGCAGTGGAAGGCCATTAGTAATCAACATAAGGAAAGCATCTCTTAAACTGCTCTAGCTTTCATTAAGGGCAAAACCAGCCAGGCTTATTCAGCCTTGTTTAGCTGCAGTCAAAACAGAAGCTTATTGCTTATTGGCTGATATAACCTCAGCAAGTATCATTATCTACTGATTTGCCAACTGCAAGCATAGATAAGACTCAACAAGGTGATACGAATGTTGGAAGCTCTGTCTCTGATGGTTATTCAAACACTCTAGGTGGCTCAGGTAGAATGGAAACACATCTTTTAGGGTTAAAGCCATGGCCAATGGGGTAGGGGACACGAAAAAAAGTACTCTTGGACACATTGCCAGTTGGTTCATCATGTTCCCAGAGGAGTAACTTTGCTAACTGTTTTGAATAATCTGTATGTGTGAAAGACTGTTGTTTGTTGCTGAGCGAAAGGGCTGATAGAAAACTTGTAATTGAACACAGCAATAGCATTGAGTTTCCTTCCTTATCCTCCAGGGCTCCCACTCAGTTTTATTGATACTTCAACACAAATTAGTGGTGAGTGTAAAGCAAAATTATGGGAACTGAAAACTCCAAATTTAGAATCTGAATTAGGACACAAATTCAGATTTCTGAACTAGCTCATATTTCTTTGAAATTTAAAGCTATAACTTTTATCTGATCTCCTCCAGATTTCTCGAATGCCCCAGATGTAAAGTGTTGCCAAATTAGAGTCATAAAATCATATAATGCTTAGGGTTGAAAGGGACCTTAAAGATCCTCCAGTTCCAACTCCTCTTCCATGGGCTGGAACAACTTTTACTTTTTCCTTTCAGGAAAGAGTTGCCTAGTACTATCACCCATTGCCCTTTCTTAGTTGGGCTGGTTCCTATATGGGGCACAGATAAGGCTGCCTTACTCAGCTGCAACTTCTCTCCTGTTGTGGCGAGTCTTTCTTTTTCAGGCTGCAAATTGATAAGCAAGGTTCTGAAAATATTAATTTGCCCTAAAAAGAATTAAGTTGGTTTTGTCTGGGTGGGTTTTTTTTGATTTAGTTTGGTTTATTTTGTTTATTTTTAATGAGTGTTGCATTTCTTTTCTTTTACCTTTCTGGTTTCTGAGTGATTCGCATTGTTTATTTCACAATTTGAGCTATATACACTCTAACGTGTCTAAAATATCTTTTCAAACAAAATTTTAAATAATTCTATTTTCTCTTGATTTTAGCAGCTGAAGTTTTTTAAAAAATAACAAATATTCTGACAGTGTGGCAAGTCAAAATTGGAAATGGAATTTGACATTCAGCCTTACTTTTTCTGTATTTGTTCTGCAAACTTATTGGTAAAGCCAATATTATTTTACTTTATAGCCTGAAATGTGTGTGAAAGATAGGCTGAATGTTTTATAAGGCAGACCATATGTAAAATACAGATATGAAGAGACAGACCTTTCCAGTCACACTGGAAATTTACTTCTAGAGTATCTCCCCATCTTTTTAAATATTTATCCTATGTGTTACTTTATCAATAGAATGTTAGCCAATTATGATACACTCAGGAGCATAGGCAGAAAAAGTCTAACCTTCACAGATGTGAGCAAACTAAGCTGCAGAAAAAAAAATAAATCCATCCAGGTGGACAGAATATTTCAGGTAGGTTCCAAAATTCTTCCCAATCTAGTTGGCTATGAATTCAATGATAATGATCATAAATAGTGATTTTCAAAGAGTTTGTTAGATTCCATTGTCTGTTTCTCCTCAAGACAACTATTTATATTCATTTTCAATAAGCAATTTTCCATCGAGATGGACTTTCTTAGTTTGATTGTCTGTGTCAGGCTACTTGTCTGAGATTTTTCTGTTTTGGCAAAAGTTTTTCCAACTTGTTCTTTAATTGTCATTTGCTTTCTTCTGTATTTTAAATCTATCATGCTTCATGACAGACAGACTTGTAATTTGGACTCTAATCGTTTCTGATTCTCATGTTTTGACAGACACAGACTTGTCTTTCTGCACCTCCTTCTACGCTTCCTCCCTTTATTCTGCATTTGCTTGTGGCACACAATACTCTCTACTTAACCCTTTCCTTTTCATCTTCTAGTTTTACACAAGACATTTACTGTAAGTAGATAGGCTTCCGACCTGTCAGCCTCAACTCTGTGCCTGGGAAGATCATGGAACAGACCCTCCTAAAAGCTCTGCTAAAGCACATGGAGGACATAGAGATAATCAATGGCAGCCAGCACGGCTTCACCAGGAATAAATACTGAATGATCAATTTAGTGGCTTTCTATGATGGGGTGACCACAGCAGTGGACACGGGTAAACTGACAGATGTGATCTATTGAGACTTCTATAAAGCCTTTGACATGGTCCCCCACAGCATCCTTCTCTCTAAATTGGAGAGATATGGATTTGATGGGTGGACTGTTCAGTGGATAAGAAACTGGTTGGATGGTCATATTCAGAGAATCGTGGTCAATGGCTCAAAGTCCAGACTGAGACTGTGACAAGTGATATCCCTCAGGGGTCCATAATGGGACCAGTGATGTTTAATATCTTCATCAATGATACTGACAGCGAGATTGAGTCACCCTCAGCAAGTTTGCAGATGACACCAAACTGAGTGGTGTAGTTGCCACATCAGAAGGACAGGATGTCATCCAGAGGGACTTGGACAGACTGGAGAAGTGGGGCTGTGAGAACCTCATGAGGTTAAACAAGGCCATGTGCAAGGTACTACACCTGGGTTGGGGCAATCTCTGATTTCAGTACATGGTGGGGGATGATGTGATTGAAAGCTGCCCAGCCGAGAAGGACTTGGGGGGGCTCGTCAATGAGAACCTCAACATGAGCTGGCAATATGTGCTCACAGCCCAGAAGGCCAACCATATCCTGGGCTGCATCAAAAGAAGCATGGCCAGCAGGTCGAGGGGGGTGACTCTGCCCCTCTATTCCTCTCTTGTGAGACCTCATCTAGAGTACTGTGTCCAGTTCTGGAATCCTCAGCATAAGAAGGGCACAGAACTATTGGAACAGGTCCAGAGGAGGGCTACAAAGATGATCAGAGGGCTGGAGCACCTCCCATGTGAGGACAGGCTGAAAGAGTTGGGGCTGTTAAGCCTGGTGAAGAGAAGGCTCTGAGGAGATCTTAAAGCAACCTTCCATTACCTGAAAGGGGCTACAAGAAAGCTGGAGAGGGACTATTCATAAAGGCTTGTGGTGACAGGATGAAGTGGAATGGGTATAAACTGGAGAGGGGCAGATTTAGACTACACATAAGGAAGAATTTCTTCACCGTGAGAGTGGTGAGACACTGGAACAGATTGCCCAAGAAAGTTGTAGCTGCCCCATCCCTGGAGGTTTGATGGGGTCTTGGGCAGTCTGATCTAGTGGGATGTCCCCGCCGATGGCAGGAGGGGGTGGAACTAGATGACCTTTAAGTTCCCTTCCAACCTAAACCATTCTGTGATTGTATGATATCCTGAACATGTTAAAGAGACTTCCAGAATGAACTCTGTTGAAGTAAAAATGATGGTGTTTGAAACTCTGTACAGGCCTATTTATTTCATGCTCTAAGGTACCAACTGTCTCAGTTAGGAAGGGCTTTAAATAGAAAGATTTAGTGTTATACAGCCCTTCTTTTTTTTTTTCTCTTTTTCCCCTGGATTATTTTGATATCGAATTCCATTGTTGAGAAAGTCTTTTATGCTTTTGTAAATCTTAAGCCCACAATGCCATTACCTTGAGAACAGAGGGATTTGAATTAAAATCCAATCGTTTAGTTCTATTACAAATAAATTAGCTGCACTGGAGCTAGAAAGCTGTCTGCTGCTGGGAAAGTGAGGTTCCCTTCCAGGGGAGAAATCACTGAAGGTCCACTCTCTCTGCTTCCAGGGGAAAATCTACGCTATAACATCTGTTAGGCTTCTTTGAAGATGTGAAAAGATGTTTTTCTTGTATTCAAAGATATTTCATTCTGTGCCAGAGCTCAAAATCATGATCATATTTTTCCTACATCATAGCTGTGACTTTGCAGAAATCATCCCATTGTCAGCATCTGCTTGGAATGGTGCCTGCCTTTCACATCTACCGTGGGCAGAGGTGAAAATTTCCTGTGTATCCTGCCCTCATCCTTCCTATCAAGACAGTCCACATAAAGTGATTTTTAAAATGAGATACATATCATTAACTTGTGGTTTTAGTATTTTCTGCACTTTTTAATATCTCAGTATGTATTTTAAATATGCATGTATATGAATATATACACATACACAAACAAATGAGTGTATGACCACTTAACTAACTTTTCGTATCTAACTAAGCAAATAGGTTTCTACAATCACAGAATCACAGAATCACAGAATAACCAGGTTGGAAGAGACCCACCGGATCATCGAGTCCAACCGTTCCCATCAAACACTAAACCATATCCCTCAGCACCTCGTCCACCCGTGCCTTAAACACCTCCAGGGAAGGTGACTCAACCACCTCCCTGGGCAGCCTGTTCCAGTGCCCAATGACCCTTTCTGTAAAGAATTTTTTCCTAACGTCTAGCCTAAACCTCCCCTGGTGGAGCTTGAGGCCATTCCCTCTTGTCCTGTCCCCTGTCACTTGGGAGAAGAGGCCAGCACCCTCCTCTCTACAACCTCCTTTCAGGTAGTTGTAGAGAGCAATGAGGTCACCCCTCAGCCTCCTCTTCTCCAGGCTAAACACCCCCAGCTCTCTCAGCCGCTCCTCATAAGGCCTGTTCTCCAGCCCTTTCACCAGCTTTGTTGCTCTTCTCTGGACTCTCTCCAGAGCCTCAACATCCTTCTTGTGGTGAGGGGCCCAGAACTGAACACAGGATTCGAGGAGCGGTCTCACCAGTGCCGAGTACAGAGGGAGGATAACCTCCCTGGACCTGCTGGTCACGCCGTTTCTGATACAAGCCAAGATGCCATTGGCCTTCTTGGCCACCTGGGCACACTGCTGGCTCATATTCAGTCGGCTGTCAACCAACATCCCCAGGTCCCTCTCCTCCAGGCAGCTTTCTAGACAGACTTCTCCTAGTCTGTAGCACTGCATAGGGTTGTTGTGCCCCAAGTGCAGGACCCGGCATTTGGCCTTGTTAAACCTCATGCCATTGGACTCTGCCCAGCGGTCCAGCCTGTTCAGATCCCTTTGCAGAGCCTCCCTACCCTCCAGCAGATCCACACTTCCACCCAGCTTAGTGTCGTCTGCAAACTTGCTAAGGGTGCACTCAATGCCTTCATCCAGGTCATTGATAAAGACATTGAACAGGGCTGGACCCAGCACTGAGCCCTGGGGAACCCCACTTGTCACTGGCCTCCAGCTGGATTTCACACCATTTACCACCACTCTCTGGGCCCGGCCAGCCAACCAGTTTTCCACCCAGGAGAGTGTGCGCCTGTCCAGGCCACAGGCTGACAGTTTCTCAAGCAGAATGCTGTGAGAAACTGTGTCAAAGGCTTTACTGAAGTCCAGGAAAACCACATCCACAGCCTTTCCCTCATCCAGCAGCCGAGTCACTTTGTCATAGAAGGCGATCAGGTTAGTTTGGCAAGACCTGCCTTTCATGAAACCGTGTTGACTGGGCCTGATCACCCGGTTCTCTTGCATGTGCTTCATGATAGCACTCAAGATCACCTGCTCCATGACTTTCCCTGGCACGGAGGTCAGACTGACAAGCCTGTAGTTCCCTGGGTCCTCCCTGCGACCCTTCTTGTAGATGGGCACAACATCAGCCGGCCTCCAGTCCAGTGGGACTTCCCCAGTCTTCCAGGACTGTTGGAAGATGATGGAAAGGGGTTTGGCCAGCACATCCGCCAGCTCCTTCAGTACCCTAGGGTGAATCCCGTCCGGCCCCATAGACTTGTGGGTGTCCAGTCGGGCTAGCAAGGCACTGACCACCTCCTCTTGGATCATGGGAGCCTCATTATGCTCCTCTAGCTCCTGGGTTTGTACACAGACGGAACAACCCTCCTTACGACTAAAGACTGAGGCAAAGAAGGTATTAAGTACCTCAGCCTTTTCCTCATCCTCTGTCACTGTTATTCCTTCTGTGTCCAATAGGGACTGTATGGTCTCCCTAGTCCGCCTTTTATTATTTATATATTTGTAGAAAGATTTTTTGTTATCTTTCACTGACTTGGCCAATCCAATTTCTCGCTGAGCCTTAGCCCTTCTGATATTTCCCTACACAATCTCACTTCCCTCCTGTAGTCCACCCAAGAGGCCTGTCCCTTCTTCCAGAGGCCATAAACATTTCTCTTCTTCTTGATATCCCTCAAGATCTCTCTATTCAACCAAGCTGGCTTTCTCCCCTGCCGGCTTTTTTTCCGGACCATGGAGATGGCTTTCTCCTGAGCTGCTAGGACCACCCTTTTGAAGAGCTCCCAGCCCTCCTGGGCTCCCTTGCCCTTGAGTACTGTAATGAGATAAGTGGCTTGGAGAATGAGGGGTGAGCATTGAATGTTGCTCTTCTTAACTTTAGTAAGACTTTTGACAATGTGCTCCATAAGATCCTCGTAAATAAACTGTTAATCAAGACCAGATAAAAGGACAGTGAGTTAGACTGAAAACTGATGCGCCAGGCTTAAGGGTTGTGATCAGTGGCAGAGCATCCATCTGGCAACCAGACACCAATGGTGCACACTGGGAGATGATACTGGGGCCAGTGCTGCTTCACATCTTCATTAATGACCTGGATGACAGGAGAGAATACACCATCAACAAATTTGCAGATGATGTAAAACTGGGAGGAGTGCTTGATACACCCTGGTGGGTGAGCTGCCATTCAGACAGTACTGACAGGCTGGAGAAACATGCTGACGGGAATCTCATGGAATTCAACAAATGGAAACAGAAAGTCTTGTATCAGGAGAGGAACAATTCCATGCATCAAGACAGGCTGAGTGCTGTCCAGCTGGAAAATAGGTTTGTAGAGAAAGGCCTTGAGGTCCTGGTGGACAGGAAGAAGAGTGGGAACCAACAACACCTGGGCTGCATGAGGAAGGCAAGCCAAGGCAGGTAATCCTTCTCTTCTGCTCCACACTGGAATGCTATAATTTTGGGCTTCTCAAGACAAGACAGGCAATGGGCTGTAGGAATTCAGTGCAGGACTGCAAAGATGATGACAGGACTGGAGTATCTTTCATATGAGGAGAAGATAAGAGAGCTGGGAGTGTTCAGTCTGAAGGATCTTAGGAGGATCTTATCACTGTACATAAATGCCTGATGAAAAACTATAAAGCAGATGAAGGTAGACTTTGAGGCAATTGAAACACACAAAATTCTCTGTAAACACAAGGAAAATATTCTTTCATATAAGGGTGGTCAAACACTGCAACAGATTGCTCAGAGAGGTAATGGCATCTCCGTCTGCCGAGATATCAAAAACTCAACCATAGACAGTCCTGGGTAACCTGCTTTAAGCATAGGAATTGGGCCAGACAGTCTCCAGAGTTCCCTTCAACCTCAACTCTTCTGTGATTCTGACACCTACTTTACCACTTTACCACATCTTTTTTTAATAACTGATTCTACAAATCAGTAAAAAGTAATGAAACTCAGAAGACATTGTCCTCACAGTGCTGCCTCCAGATACGATAACCTTCATAAAGCTTGGGGAACACTGGCTGCAGGAAGGAAGATTTTGGAGAAGCCTCCATAGGGCAAGTGTGACACAGTGCAAGTGTTTTATTTGAAGAAGGAACAACTATGCTGTTTTTGTAAAAAACTAGTTTAATAAGAAATTAATTATTTTCTGCTTTCATCCACCTTATGGTACATTAAACACTTCAAGTCTTTAGTTTTGTTCTTCCTTGCTTTGTGATTCCCATTGTTTAAAATAAATGCAATTGTAGATAAAGACTTTCTGCTCTCTTACAGCTTGTAAGGAAATGTAACAATAGATACCATAAGATTACTATAATTAAATAATGAGCAACAGGGAAAGTATGGGACAGTAAGAAGAATAGTTCCTGGCATTTTCTTGAGGAAATGCAGTTTTTCATCTTGGTCTTTAGGACTTTCATATTCTTTTTAAACAGTTCCTTTTTATTTTTTCCTTTTTTCCTCCCCCCTCACTTAGGGCAACACTCAGAGACCAGCTGCCAAATACCCATGGTGGTTAAATTCTATTCTGGGGAATGTGCTGGTGTAGTTACTTACTTTACTGTCCATTCTTACTTTAGTGTTTTGCATGCAGTATTTTAAACAACATCTGCCTTAAACAAGAACATAATTTGGAAACCGTATAACAACCTTTGTAGCAGTTGGCGACTTTCCCAGTCTGAGTTCCTCAAAAACCTTGGACATGCTCCGCAGATGAAAGAAAAGCAAAAGCAACAAGATCATTTAAAAAATGGCCCTCTCTGAATGTGCGAAGGTAACAAAGGCACTTATTCCTCCAGATCTGCTCCCTGTATGTGCTTCTTTAACACTTGGTGGCTTACATGACTAAACATTTTTTTTTAATCCAATATCCTCCTGTTAGGTTGGTGGAACCACTGTTGATACTAGGGCTACATTAATTTTTCTCTGTGTTGTATTTGAAGCCTTCAGATTGGTAAGTGGTAGCATCAAGGCCATGCCTTTGAAAGAGCTGGACAGACATTCATGGTTTAGCTGGCATACCTGGTATCTTCAACACTTCTTCTGGTGTTGCAATGGCTACTCCCTGGTGATAATGACAAAGAAGACAAGGGATAAATGCAGTTTTTCTGCATAGCATTATTATCCCAGTGGAAAAGAATTCATAGAATCATAGAATCACTAGGTTGGAAAGGACCCACTGGATCATCAAATCCAACCATTCCCATCAATCATTAAACTCTGCCCCTCAGCACCTCACCCACCTGTCCTTTAAACACCTCCAGGGAAGGTGACTCAACCACCTCCTTGGGCAGCCTGGTCCAATGTCCAGTGACCCTTTCTGTGAAATATTTTTTCCTGATGTAATTTGAGCAAGTAGAAGTGACACTTTGATCCTTCATCTCTCTAAAATAATGACTGTTTCTTTTTTACTTAGGTCAGATTATCTGGCTCAAAAATATGTGAGCAGTGACAATATCCTCTTCATTATAAGATTCAAAATGTGTTATATGACAGAATATTTTCCTTGAAATGGCAGAAATTATTGAGGAGATGATACATAGTGTCTTTTTTTCAGTGAAAGTTAAAGAACTAGAGAAGACAGGTAGAATAGGTCTTGAATCACTTTCTGTAGATTTCAGTAGTGATCGGCATTCTCTAATATTTAGAGAAAGAGAATCGAGACCTGGAAAAAGAGCATCAGTATGACCCTCTGCTTTAGAGATACTAGAGACTAGGATCAATCATTTGAGTAGAACATCTGGCCTTGGCCAAACACTGCTAATATAGGAAAGGAAACCAGAACAGTTTCTTTATGTTTCATGCAATGTCATATATGCTTATAAAAGAATGAAGCGCTGATTAAGACATAGATTGATAATGCAGAACATGCTGGAAACAGAGAAGATACAGAAACTTAAAGAATTGAGAACAATTTTGCTGGTGATTAAACTAAAAATAGTTAAGACTACACTAAGTGGGGTAGAGGTCTAAGTATTACGTGTGTATTATGCCTGAATGTGGCTCAATACAGTTTTGATAAACAAAGCAATTGGATACATGCTGAACAAATAACCTCAAAATGGGACACACATATTTAAGGCTAAATACATGCTTAAGTGTTTAACTAGTTCAGAATCTGACTGCTTAGTTTGAAGCTACAGTATCAGTTACCTCTTCTTAGTCTCTGCTTTAAAGGGATTTATTTTGATCCAGAGGAAAATACGGAATGAGTCAGACACAATCTTTCAAACATTTTCTCCAAAAATATCTTAAATGGACCTAAAGAATAATGTAAATGTGTACTCTGAACAGATTGATGCAAAAGAATATCCTGTCTACACGTTGCATTTGCTACTGAGTAATGCTGTACTTCTTACACTGCATTTTTCCCCATTTCCCTTCAACTCTTCTTGTCGTATTAAGTAATATTCTTGGCACTAACAGCCTAGATAAAGGATGTTGTTTCTGATGTGTAACAGGAGTGATGTAATTCATCATTTAGCACTTAATTTACATTCACATTCACACTGCATGGCTTATTATCAGCTGCAACAATATGTGTCTGCAAACCAAAATTATGTAATGCTGTATAACAAAGGCTGTCTGGTTATTTTGATTGTACATTTTTGCCGTACAGATTCTTCCTTTCAACTCATTGAACTAACTTCTAAAGAGACTTCCAGGTACATGAAATGTTTGACAGTTTTAATGTGGATATTTTTTTCCCATGGAATTTTTCAGCTGATATTCTCAGAGTACTTTACAAATGCTAAATGATTTGATTCCAGATCCAGTTGAGTCAGACAGAAATTCTCTCTAGTTCTAATAAGATACAGAGAATGAGAAATTGTAAACTGTGCTGAGTTCAGTGGTGGTTGTTTAAATATTACTGATCCACCATTGAACAGATTAAAGCCTCAAGATCCTTGAAGGCAGTCAGTCAGCATTGTGGAAACCTCTAAGTGACTCTTCAAAGTTACCATTGTCTATCAGTTAATCATTGAAAGGTTTCCAAAGAAAGTATGACATTTAGGATTTAGGTCCCCTAGCCACAAAAAAACCCCAAATAAAACAAAAAAATCCCATGTCACCTCTCTTTTAACTAAAAAAGAAGTTGTTTTTTGTTTAGTTTCAGTATTGGCTAGGAACTTTGCAGCTGGAAATGCCCACTCTTACTTTCAACAACCAAGATTCCTGATACAAGATGTCAAAGAACTGACCAGAAAGTAGTACTTCCTTTCTAGGTGTTTCTTGGCTTGTGGTGGGTTTGTTTTTGTTGTTGTTGTTTGGATTTTTTGTTGCTTTTTTTGGTACAAATTTGCTTTTATTTTACTCTTTAAAAAAACCACACAAGTTTAAGTTGAGTAAAATTTCAGAACAACTCCCAACTTTTCATTTAATTTCAATTAAATTTTATAATATCTTCTTTTTTATATATTCCCTAATATTTTCACATTTTTCTTGCCAGGCCTCTAATCACCAATATAAAAGCAGGAAAAATGTTATTTCTCAGGCAATAAGAACTGATGCTATCTAGATTCAGAAAAAAAAGATGAAGAATTCCATCTTACGTGCAAGGAATGGATTCTTATGTGTTTTAGATCTTTTTTCTAGTTTGTGTTCAAACAGTTCGCAGCCCCATTTTCTTTTTGGCACACCCCCATTCCAGAAAAGACTAGTTTAGTACATTTCAGGATCCTAACTGAATTTTTTAAACATTTGTATTGTTTATAAAACAATGAATGATGTTTGTAGATAGACAAATGGATGATACATTTTCATTAAAAATATTATTTCATTCATCCAGCCTTTTTTAACTTCCTGTAGATGAAAGATTTCTAATGACAGTTAATAATTATTGTATAAAGTGCCAAATGAAGTTACAATGTACCTGCTTACATAAGAATGAGAGAAAAGCTATTTAATGTCTATTACAACTTCATCTTTTGGTCTTAAGAACATTTTCTTTACATTTTAAAAATTAAGATAGCAAAATTTTTCTCCTTCATATTATTTTAAAATCATATTTGAGAAATGGTGGTAAATTCTTCCAAAACTGTCAGTTTGTGAAGGTTGGTTTTATTTAAAATACTGGGGAAAAAAATGAAGTGCAAACCAACAGAAGTGTGTGGTCTATAGAGTGCATCAGAAAAAAAAAATAGGAATATTGCACTGTGTACCTACTACTAAAAAAAATCATTATGTGGTTGTGTGGATATTGTATTAGAAAGACAATATATGCCATTTTCAACTTTTCTTTGCAGTAATCATTAATTTGTTTGTAAATTCTCGCAACCATCTCGCTTCAGGAAAATTGTTTTCAGAAATTCCAGCAGACTAATATTTTTTTTTTTGGTTATGACTTATATTGACTTGTTGTGGACTACTGATAAAATGAAAGAGACTACACCTTGGATTTTGTCCCAGGGTTAAATATTTTGAATACTCTCTAAATTTGACAACAGGAAAAAAGCATATATATGAATGGCTATATGTAAGAATGATTTAGCATCAAATCTTTACATAAGAGTTTTTGCTTTCATTGAGTTGTCTTCTAAATGCAAAGAGTCCTGTTGCATATTTGAACTTAGCTTAGCTATATATATATTTATATGCAAACATTGTAGACCTCTAGATCAGGAAGTTGGCAAATGAAATTGGGATATTTATGTTAACACATCTTGCAGCAAACTAACTCAGCATGACTTAAGTACTGCGTAATAGCAGTTGGAGATAATATTTTTCTCTAGAGCAGTAAGGAGCATATAATATGGGCTCTAAAATATAAGAAAGCTGTAAACAAACAGAGGACGATCAAAGAGGAAAAGCATAAACAGCTGTGCAAGTGGAATATAGCTGCTAGTTCCCCATACGTATTTGAAGAGTAGAAACTGAAGAGAATCCTAAATACTAAAATTATCCAAAGAGAATAACACTTACAATGGAAATGTGGAAAGGCAAATCTTGGAAGAATTTTGAAATAATTAGTGATAATAATAATTTGAATAATAATTTGAAATAATAATTTGAATAATAATAATAATTTGAAATAATTAGTGATTAGTGATTAATTAGACATTAAGATTATTTTTCTGTTACAGTGCCTTAAGGTGCTCACTAACAACTTGCAAGTGCTTAAAATGATTATATGTGTATGTTGGAGAGTTATTCCAACAACTGTAATATATCAGACATTTTCCACAGTGAATACAGAGGAATATAAAGAAATGCTGAAGATTAAATGCAGGCATTTCAAAGCCTGACCAATATGTTAGCAGCAAAACACCCACTTTTCTAGAATCTGACCAACATGAATCTCTGACTAATATTTTAGGCAAATCTGAGCCTAAATCAAAGCTATTGAAGTTTCATTATTGTCCTGGAACATAAAAGTTACGACCGACAGATGTTGAAGCCTAGGAAAACTTCTAAGAACTCCTGATCACTTTTATCTGTAGCTATTCTTTAACAGCCAGCTGCTTGGGCTCAGAATTAACAACTCTGAGTTGTTACAAATCAGAATTCACAGCCTAGGTTGGAACTGTAAAAATTCTGGAAAAGATGAGATATCCTGCATTATCAAGACAAATTCCCTGCCACTGACATAACTGCTATGTAATCCTGTTTATCAACATGTTATTTAGATCACACTTTCTGCTTAACAGTATCTGTGACACTGCTAAATCTGTCCTTGTTATTGCCAATTATAAGTATATATGTAATCTACTTAGTAATTTAACATGCCCAAATTAATGCATATTAACTGTAATAGTTATATTGAATTTTAATTACTGCATTCAAGGCTGTGTTCCTCCCAATGTTATGATTGCTGGCCAAGAGTTAAGAGCACCGATTTCATTTCCTCCCATGTCAAAACCTATAATAAAAGGAAATGGAACCACATCAATCTACTTTTCCTGACAGAGTTTGTTAAGAGACTGGGAAATGCAGTAACACAGTCTTGCTGCAGTTGCAAGATTATAATCTTATTGAAGAAATGAATTGCTAGCAAGAGTTTTTTTACCTCAACTGGTGACTCAAACAGAGCTGATATCAACATAGCTGAAAGCCATGACTGATCAAGTGAGCATTTCTCTGACAAAGCCTCAGCCTATATGTCAATTGACTTTCCATCCCTAGACATCACAGTCATTGAAAACACAGTGGAAGAACCATTTGAGAACACAGACAACCTTTCTCTTAATGTGTGATCCCTAACCTCTTTGATGGTGGTTTTATGAGAAAACCTAATAAAACGATCCACGGGAAATTATATTTCTACTGCTTATGATATACTTCCTTATGTTCTAATCTAGTATATATTCTCAATAAAACTTTCACAAGACAATTTGAGATCTTTTAGCCAAAGAATTAGTGCAGTCTGCACATTCCTCTGAGGTGTATAGAAAAGAAACCACACTTGCAGAAATGTTTTTCCCATGCTGGCATCAATGGAAAAGTCATTCCTACACACCCACCACGGCATGTTTATATAAACACTTCAATATCTTCCTTCTAGCTTTCCCCTCATTTCTGTAGCAACAGTCTTGACTGTGCAAAAGCTGATGGTGTTCTGCAATTGGTCTACATGTCTCATAGTAACCAGATCTAATTGGGAAATTCTCTATTTTCTTCTCAGTTATTCTCCGTAGTGTCCATTAATTTATTCTAAGATTGTAAAGAGTCTAGTTGTACACAGGTAGGGTAGATGAGATGACACAATGTCCATGGTACAAGAATGTAAATAATAAAGGCACTGTTCAGAGTCAAGTTAAAGTTAATTAACACTATTTGTAGTTGTTTAAGACTCTCAGACTGCAATTCCCGATTTCTGTCAATTATCTACATAAGCATGAGATGCACTCCAGACAAGTACATTTGGTCAGATAAATCCTTGCTGACATGCTTTTTTGTTTACTTATACAATTTTAGCAGGGGCAAGTCTTTTCAAATTCCTGAAACCCTGCTACAGGTTTCATGCATCAGGTCTCACAAAGATGATCAGCCTTCAGATCTATGATGAACTGGTTTTTGTGATAAGCATACACAGATACGTCATATCATGTGCTCCAAGGCAGGATGTTCTGGCAATATGATAAGAGAAAGTGGCTAATGCAAGGCTGCTTTTGGGAACTACGCTTGTTAGTTTTCACATTCCTGTGGATACTTTGATGCTGTTTTCCTCCTGCTCCAGAAGGCAATTTGACTGAGTGGTGGTCATGTCAAGTTCTAGAGAAGGAGAGAAGCACGATTACTGCACTGTACAAGTGTTTCAGGGTAGGAGAAACCATTCACCTTGGTTAAAAGAGCAAATTTCATAACCCTGTACCTGGGACTTGGCTAACGTGTAATAGTCTTTATTGATTTAGTCATTGTGAGTCCAATGCTCCCTTCAGAAAAAAATTAAATGTCCAGCCAAGGAAAAGACAGTGTAGACAAGGAAATGCTGCCTTATCTTGGCCATATTATCAGCTCCTTGGGACTGTTAGCAACTAACACAAGCTAAACCAAACCATCTCATCTGTGCCAAGGGCTCCTTGTTTGCGCCTGAAGTTCTGCCCCGGTACTGTATTCAGAACACCAGTCATGCTATGGTTTTGTGCAGGTGGCTTATGTGCAGAGGTTGGCATCTACCCCCTGGAGTGACAGCTTCTTATCCCAGAATCAAAAAGAGCTTTAATTAAAGAATGGGTAAGTAAAAATGTCCAAAGATTGCCTCAAAAATTGAGGAATATTCCTTTCTTCCCATGAGATTTCTATAGTTACTCCCCTTTACAGCCTAACTAGCTGTTTCTAGTTTATACTGTAAAGATAATATAAACACTCTGACTAATACTACTATTTCATGTTTGACATTTCTCCTTTAAACTCCTAAGGAAAGCAAGTATTGCTTTTTTCACCTGTGTCAAAATGTTGGGTTTTCCTTCTTTTTTTATTTTTTCTTTTTGTACTGCTAACACACATCGAATTTGTGATTTTTTTTCCCAAGTGTTCCATACAGTTTCTCTTTAGAATAAAAATTAACTCCTTCAAGTTTCCAAAAGTGGTCATAACATTAGTAACCCTACCATGAACTCTTGGGCTAAAAGAAGTTGAGCTGTTTTTCCTTGTCAAAACACCAATTGTCTGAATTGTTAAAAACTATGAAAAAATAAGTTACATTGACATTTTCTTTCTGGAATTTGCATTCTAGCATTTGAATTTTAAAGATTCCTTTTCGCTCATTCTTATCCATAGCCAAAAAAGACATAACATATTTTTTCTTGTTTCATGAAAACTGAAGTTCCACAATATACATTTTACTTTGTGAACAGAATAATAAGTAAATCACACATTATTTCAAGGCCGAATTAGAATCCTGAAAATACAGAGTACTGTTGCAACTTTACTATTTGTACTTCGTATTTTTTTATAATAAACAGTATATTTCTGGTCTCTCAGTTTTATATCTCCATCCATAACCTTGGAATAGTACTTTCTAGACACATAAAACGGCTGTATACAACATAGTTATTATCCATTTTATTTTAAATTGAAGAAAACCAAATCAAAACAAATACGTATTTTATAAAATATTACAAACATTATCTCTTCTGTCTATGATGAAACAAAGAAAAGGTGGAAAACACAAAAGAGAGAAACACAGCATTGACAAAGACGATTCTTCGCACTTACTGTAATCCAATGTATTTGTTCCTGTATTATTTATTCTTACTCCTGTGAAGACTTTAAGATTTTTTTCATATACTGTATTAAACCTCACAGAATTTTTGTAAAGCAGGATAACATTATAGCTGATTTCGGCTTTTATATTAAATCCACCATTGAGAAGATAACCACAGCCCTTTATAAACACTGCTTTTTAAGCATAGCTGTCCCTATCATAGGGACAGATACGGAAGTAAGGAAAGTTAACTTCAAAAATTGAATTCTATATATAGGAATCCTTTTCATGCCTGCATTTCTGTTGGCAAGTTGGGGTCATAACAGGCTTAAGAAATCCAACAGGATATATTTTTTTCCTTCCTAAGCCTTTGGAGCACTATCTATTTGTAGGTATTATATATTACCTCTGCGTGGGGCCTGCAGATGAAATCTATTCCAGGAGTAGTCCTTCTTGGTAGATTTCCAGAAAGCCATCTGTTCCCAATGGGGCATCTTGTCTGCCTTCCCTAGCAATTAGAAAGCAGCAGATGAAGATGCAAGGCATAAAGAGGGAGAAGGAGATGAAAGAACAGAATATTATATAAGAAAATCTTGTTTGTTTGAAGACATGTGATAGTATACTGTTAAAAACATAGAGGCTGTAACTACCTGAACAAAAGGATATTTTGGAATCTCTCTGTAATAAAACACAGTTCCTATGGCACACACTCCCCACCAGTCATCACTGCTTGGTTAAGATACTCACTGCCAAAAGTCTCTGATGAATCAGAATGAAACAAAAAGACATGCCTATTGTACTTTATGGAGAAAACAATGGCTGTCACACAAGTGTTTCCTTTTGAAAAAAAGATGTTTTTATTTGTCTTCAGAAAAATATATTTCATTTTGGAGATTTTATCCTTTTGACTGTCTGATTCAGATAGAATTATAATTTATCTGAAAAATGAGAGGATTAAGTAAAATACAATACTAACATACAGAAGACAGAAGCATAGAAGCTTTCTCTTCTCCAGGCTGAACAAGCCCAAATCTCTCAGCCTGTCCTCGTATGGGAGATATTCCAGCCCTCGGTTCATCTTTGTGGCCTTCTCTGTACTCACTCCAACAGATCTATGTCTTTCCTGTGTTGAGGACTCTGGAAATTAAGAGTACTCCAGGTGAGGTCTCATGAGAGCAGAGTAGAGGAGCAGAATCACTTCCCTCAACCTGTTGGTCACACTTCTTTTGACGCAGCTCAGGATACAGTTGGCTTTCTGGGCTGCCAGCGCACATTGCCAGCTCATGTTGAGTTTCTCATCCACCAGCAAATTATTCCAAACAGTAGCCTGAAATGGGTCATTATGGACTACAGTCTTAAAATATAATTTATGATGCAAGATTTACTTTTTTTTGTGTGTATATATAAGAACACAAAGGGAGACACTGTCATACCATTTTTCTCTCTAAAAGATATGGATGTGATCTAGTCCTGATCACTTGGGCTCCCTCTACATTTAGCAGACAGAAATCAATGTTTGCAAAAAATGTCAACCCTGTTATGTCTGTTGTTTTTCTTAGCAGAAGCAAATGTTTTCTAGAAGTGTCTACAGCAAGGACCCACGAGAACTAGTGGAGACTTGCTTTTAGACAATTTTAATCAGATAAGCTGAATGTTACCTAATTGATTTAAAAATTAATGTTAACATTTTTATTGATTTTTTTTAATCTTTATGAAAATTAATTTTAAAATTTAAAGGAAGGTCTTGAAGAAAAAAATCCAGCATTTTGACTATACATAATCTTCTCTCAGGTCTGTGAGACAGAGGGGAAGGATTGTGACAAAAAATGACATTAAATCACGTCTATTTTGAGTTTGTTAATTGCTGCTTGTTTTACTCATGGAACCTGATGATGTCTGCATTTTTAATTTTATGGATTTTCTGGTATTCTTAGATGGCAAAGATAGACAGACCTATAGAGGAGATGGGAGAACTTTATTTATACTTGTAAATACATCTACCATAACCAGTCATAGGAATTACCATCATCATTGTTCAGTTAAAACTAGTAACTTTGAAACCAAGACGTACAACACAAAAGACACAGCGACTTAAATCTATATCAGTGCTGAAAAACTCTGGTGGAAGCGTATGCTGCATCTGTATTTAAGAGATGAACTAATCATTAACAATATTATAATGACTACTATAAAGTGATGATGGATCCTTTTTTTTCTTCTGAAGGCAGAAAAGTTCTTTATTTATCAGAGAAATAAATTGTAATTGTACCCAACACCAGGAAATGAGCACATATAGGGACTTTAATCTGTATATATTTCTAAGAGAGAGAAACTGAAAGTGAGAGAAAAAATGCTCACTGTAGGGTTGCACAGAATCTACGTAGAATAAAGACAGTCTTTCAGTCCTTGGAAAACCGGTATATAACCGTACAATTTAAGGCTCTGGTATCATGCAGAGGTTGCATATGTAGATGGCAGATCTTTACTTGATAAACATTTTTCTTAATGTTTTGTTAATGTCATGATTTGCAGTGTTAAGCTTTCCAAATTCTAAACTTCCCAAAGTGGTAATAATAATAATAATAATAATAATAATAATAACAACAACAATAAATATTCTATCAAGACATTTAAATTTGAAGTCACATGGCTTATCAGCTGGCAGGTTACCATTTTGCATGTGGCTCAGATGGTGCAGAGCATTCCTTTTCAGTGAGTTTGAAAGATATCTGCTGACAGCAGAAGAATGCAGAAGCACAGGAATCCAAGTTTTCGGCTTAGTCCCATTGTCCCAGTGCCTCTTCATTTCCTTCAAACTACCTTTACACCAGTCCAAAGAAACTTGTCTCCTCCTCTTCTCATAATTCCAGCTGCATCCCCCCTAACACTGCTTTTGAGTCCTGTTTTTTCGCCCCTCTGATCAGTCCTTTATCTCTTAGTGCCACATTGTTCACTTATCTTCAGATTCATGATCCATTTTGCCCATCCCTCTCCATTTTCATGCCACTGAGGCTGTTTCAGTGCTTTTCTTCTACTCCAAGTGCCTTTCATGTCCTCTCCCTTGCAGCCAAACCGGTTCTTCCCTTAACAGTACAAGCTGCTTTGAATTTCCAAAGGTCATTTGGTTTCTGTTAGCCTATCTGTGCTGTTTATTTGGGACACAGAAAGGCAGTCTTGGAGATGGGCAACAGGCATCATCCCAGTGAGCAAGCCTTGATAAAAATTTTCATGATGAGTAAAAGTGTGCTAGCTTATATGCATGCTTACCAGCAAATTGACTGGAAGAAAAAAAAAAAAAAAGTGTTGTCATGTCTAGAAATTGTACTTTGATAGCCAACAATTAGTTTAAAGACTCAGTAAGGATAGTGAAATATAAAAGAAATGGAAAGTTTCAAGGAGTCTGGCAATAAGATGGTGATGCCTGGATAATAAAATAGATACTACAAGGATATAAAAAACATCATGAAGTATCATAATTACTTAAATAAACTCAAGGGCACTGAAAATATAATTTCTTCAGGTAAGACAGAATAAAGTTAAAAGCAGTGGATTGGCACTCTGTCTCAATGTATAGGTAAAAAAGGACTCAGACTCTTTGATAAAAATTTCTTTAAAAGTTCTCTAAAATCACTTCTCTAGGGGTGATATTAAGAACCCTCTACAGATTCCAGGATCAGAACTGGATATGGATATAGAAATGTCTTGGAATTGTTACAGTGATTAATTCTACTGGGAATTGTGTCAGCATGGGAAAACTTCCCAATAATAAAATTAGTAACGAATTAGTAATTTCTCAACAATTCAAACAACTCAAAAATTTGAGTAACTAATCTTGGCAGAACTCAATTATTTCTGGATGTATTAGTTAATAGTATTCATGTTTCATGACTGTATAGGGAATAAATCTATTTTTGAATTTGCTCTGGTTAACCAAGGATGTCCTAGAAAACCTGGCCACAGAAAATAGCTTGAATTAAGTGACATCAATATTATTCTAATTAAATTACAGTGAAGAATAAATAGAAAATAAATCAAGGTTCCTATCTGAGAGGACAAGTATGAAAAATTAAGAGACCTAACTAGTGAGGTCAACAGATGTGCAGAAATTAAGAACATAAATGTGAAGCTGACTGAAATTTCTTTTGATCAGATTTGTCTAAAGTATCAGTAATTTTTAAGGAAAGGAGGAATTTTTAAATAACCATAAAAAAACTACTAACTAAGGCTCCATTAATAGTTGAATGAATAATCATATAAGAAGTATTTAGGAATAATAAGGCTCTATAAGGAGTGGAAAAATCATGAAAACTATATCCTGGAGAACAGGAAATTTAAGAATAAAGTCCAAAACTCTTGTCAGAAGTCTAATTCAGCTTGTCATTGTGAAGGATGTTAAATAATACATAGCTTCTCAGCCATACAAACAGAAAAAAAAAGTAAACTTTCTGTGAAGTGGGGAAAGGAACAAGGTTCAAATGGGAATATAGATATTATTTTTCTCAGTTTTTAGACCAAGATGATTGATTGTTTGATATAAAGATATGGAAATACAGATGGTCAGACTACATGGATTGTCACACCTGTAACAAGGTAGATACGCTCAGTACAGAGATCAGGAGGCTATAACAAACTTGCATTGGGCTCTGGTATGATTTCATCCAGAAAGCACTAATCTGTGATACTTGATAGGGAGTAAGAGTAAGAAAATGACAACTGGGAAGACAGAAAACTTGTTTTAAAAAAAGACAGTAAGGACCTTGAATTTATTTTCAAAAACAAGAGAAGACTGAGAGCATCAAAGGGACACTGGGAATACCAAGTCTTCTTATATCTTTAATTAGCACTAGCAATAGCTATTTCCCTTCTTGCTTGTTATCTCCTCAGGCCAAGATTCTTATGTACATGTCTATACAAAGGGAGTTTCAGAATGAAGATGAGAGTGTTGATGTGTGTCTGTGCCCAGCATTATGGCATCATCTAGTGGTTAATGCAAGAGCCCGAAGCATAGGCTCTGTCCTTCTCAAGACTTCAGGATGACCCATATTCAGTTTACCTGCACCCTGGGTGAGTAATTTGTCAGCTAGTCTATGTGAAAGGTATCATGAAATTGGATTGTGACAGAGCTGTAAGCGTGACATACTATATCCAATAGTATACATACATACAATCCAATGACTATACTGAGTCATGCCCTTCTGGCCATGTAAGTATGGCTAGAATTAACACCCAAGGAATTTTCCTGGTAAATCAAAATAATTCCTTAGTATGAGGTGGAAAGTTAAATATTGAGTTGCTGTTTGAGACTTATGTTTTAAACATAGGATATAGGCAGGCTGGATCTCAGCCCTATATAGCTGGAAATATTCAGAAAGATTTTTGTAGACAGAAGTCAATGAACATGTGAAGAAGCTGACACAGTATGCTTGAAGTTCCCAAAAGATTTTGACATGGGCCATCACTGAAGACTTTCAAAAAAAATTAAGCTGTCATGGAATCTGATGAAGAGTCTTCTTGCAGAATTACTAACTGATTAAACATTTGGAAATATAGATAGAAATACATGGAGTGGGATTATCATGTGAGTCTCCCAGTATTTCTGCTAGGATATGTACTGTGCAACAAATTCATAAATGATATGAAAATGATGTTAGATAATGAAGTGATAAAGTTTCCTTATGAAACAAAATTATTCAGCATACTCAAAGCTAAACCTGACGGTTAACAGTTGCAGGAGGATGAGTGACTGCACAATAAAAAAGCATCCAAAATGAATTGTCAATAAAAAAGTAAGGCACAGCTCCTCTTCCCTGACAGTTCTATATACAGAATAAAATCTAAGGCAGCTATTTCTTTGCAGGAAAGAAGTTGTAATAACAATGTGTGTAGATGGTTCTCTGAAAACTTCTACTCAGTATCTTGTGACACTGAAAAAAAATGTTAGGTTTATTAACAAAGACTAAGAATAAGAGAGAAACTGGATGAACATCCCTTAACAGTGATAGGAGTTATAGTAATCTGTTTTGAGCCCAGTGTGTAGCTACAGTGATCTCATCTGTAAGATGACAAAGTTGGTTGAACTTACTTTGACATCTATATAAAGGAAAACTAGAAATGATCAGCTTTGAAAAGAAGCACTTGAAAACAGGGTCTTATTCCACTGCCTATCTGACTATAGATTGGGTTCTAAATACTATCTATAGATTTGGGAATATCTATTTGATTGGTATCTATCAAATCAGAAAAGATATGAAAAAGGTTTCTAGGGAATAACTGTGCACTGTTATTTTTAAGAGAAGAACTTGGGGTGACCAGGACCTTTAAAACAAACAAAAGAAGTACTTTTCCTTACAGTGCATAATTATTTTGTGGAATTCATTGCCACAGGATGTTGTGGAAGCTAAGATTATCATTGGATTCACAAAGGACTCAACAGATTCATAGCAGAGGGGCTATTAATCACAGTGATCTGTGTGCTGCTTCCAACTCAAACTTAAACTGCTGGTTGCCAGAAACTGAGAACTATTTGAGAAGCAGGATCAGTCTATACTTGCCCCTTATATTCTCTCTCTCCACAGCCTCTCCCTGTGCATCTTTTGTTTATTTTGTCAAAAAAAAGTTATTTTCTAAAACTTTTTCTCTGAATCAGTGTGAATATCCCCAGGGTTTTATACCTTGCGAGATTAAACATTGTGAAGAAAGAAGAGGCACAAAGCCAAGGGTTAGCTGATTCTACAAGAAGTGAGCAAAACTGGTCACAAAGTATGTTTAGGTGGGATAGCAGGAGAAAAATGAAGAGCGAGCAGAGGAATAAGGTTCTAGGATGCCTTTCAGAATGAAATAGCAGGAGAATTGGTTCAATATGAAACCTAAAATAATTATGAATAGTCTATCAGCAAAATCTTTGCGTGTGATAATGGAGATTCATTACAAAATTTCTTCTAGTCCTGTCTCCTAAACAGAAACCTTAACCCCTTGAGGTAGCCCATCACTAATTGAAATACAGAGCTGTATGCACGAAGGAGAGTTCAGTTGGTCTAAGTTCACCTTTGAAGTTGTATTTACATTTAATGGTTAAAAGAAAGCTAATAAAACTAGGGGGAAGCTGAGATGATGAAGCCGTAACTATTTTTATGATGCATTATTACCACAAAACAAAGGAAGGGTATTTATGATGCATGAAGTTTTCTCTCATCCTTTGCATGTGTCTGGAGCTCTCAAAACCAATTCACACTATGGGGAAAAACTTTATCCTTGGCCATGTCTCAGCAACAACAGGGTGATAGTACCATTGTGAGCAAATTTGTCCCTTCTCGTATTTCATTGTTACACTTATTTTTGAATGTTTTATGGGTAAATTTGTGTAGTAAGTTCTTACCTCGTAGTATAAGACCAAAGACTAAAGCTTTGTAGCCTGAAGTACATATAAATTAAGTATGATTCAATTTTCTTAATTCATAGCTTATAAGAATACCAACTTAAGTTATCCTAAGTGATCAAAAAAGTTAAAATTTAGGAAACAGCCTGGTAACCCTTTTCTAGCCTCTGCTGTGATGGTTAGGGAGTTCACAGTGCAATTCCAGCACTGCAGGAGAAGCAGATTGCAGTGGCCTGATGCATATTCAGCTGAGTTTACAATGTGTCAGGATGTTCAACTGTGTGAGAAAAGAGCAGGAGTGATTCAATAGGATTGTGTGATATTTTGTCATATTGAGTCTTTCGGATATGCATATACATGTACCCTCGAGGAGGTGAAGGAATTGAAAGTAGATACAGCATCTGAGCCATTGCATTTTAGCTGGATATTGTGCCCAGGATAGGTAAGTGATGTTCAGAACTGTTACTCTTTCCATTTTTAAAGAAAGGAACAGGCTAACATCACTGCTCTGTGCATGTATACTGCAGACATAGCATCTTGCCTTAGATCCCTTTAAAAATGTTACCGATTAGGGTTATTTTTTACATTTTAAACTGCTGAGAGTTTAAACTGCTGACAGTTAAACACAATGAACTATTTTAGTCATGGTCTAATTTTTTTTTAAGAAAACCTTAGTGACAAATTCTGTTTAAAAAGAAATAGACCAAAATTTGCATCCTATCTATTCATCTAGTCTATCTGACATTCTTATAAAGCTATCGGTTGCCATGTGTAGAGTAACAATAGCTGTGAGGAAATAACACATTGGTATAAACCACAAGTATAGGACTATTTTATTTATTTAAAATTACTTCAGAAACCCTCAGAATATTGAATGCAAGAGTTTCACAATGGTTTCTCAAATTCAACTATTAATTCAGAGACTGTCTTGGGAAACTCCCGTTTTTACATTCCTGTGGTAACCTTAACAGTAACTTCAATGGAACAGTAAGAACAAGAAAAAAACCCCAAGCCCACACTTTTTTTCTAGCTGCCAAAACCTCTGATCTCATAATAGTTAATAATGCTGTTTCCTAATTTCATGTCTTTCCCCATCTGCTTTCTTCCTTTCTTCCCTTCTTCCCCTTTTCTTGTTTTTCTGCCTCTCAGTTTCCTCCCTCTATTTCCCTCAGAATATCCTGTTTCCTGCTCCTCTTTTGCATGTTGGTTCCCAATGCTGAGACTCCCCATCCTCGGTAAATGTCCTGCCTGTCTGCCTCATTGTTGGCACCCAGTGACGTTGAGCATTTCCCTTCAATGTGTGGGAGGTTTCAGTGCAATGTAACAGGCATTTCATCAAAGTGACTGCTGGAACCAATGAAAACCAGGAGTCCATTCATGACACAGAGGTGTAGCATTACTGACAACTTGTTCATAGCCACATCACTGATTCATGAAAGATAATATTTTTCTGTGGTTGCTTCTTCATTGCTGCCATAGGCAATCCAATTATGCCTTCCCAAAATGCACAATCTCCAGTTTATTCAAAAGAACATTGCCCAGGCTGAAACGATACTACCAAACAGAAGTCTGCCTAACTAGGTTAACTGCTACCTGCCTGAACAGGTAGACTTCTCGCACCTTACTCTCTTGGCCTTCTTTTCTAACAACCCTGAAAATGAGAGGTCTTTTTGTCTTCTTTTGGCCCTCTGCAGTGAAAGTCAGTCTTATGTAAGATAGACATTTGTATATTTTTTAAATATTTCTATTAAGTCTTCACTGTGACAACTTGGTCTTGGGAAAAATGGAAACTATTAAAGACTGAAAATCTATTTTTCCAGTTTAAAAAATCAAATTTCTTTTAAAAAAAAATCCTTAAGATCATAGCATAAACCCACAGCATGGCATTTTCTTTCACGTGAACATCAAAGTCCTTACATACTATTTGAAGTGGCTAATATTCTATGCACTATTTTGTGTTTTTCACCCTGTACCCTAACCCTGTATCACTTCATCCTTTTACTCTGGTTCCCAAATACCTCTGGTCACAACTGCCTCCAGCAGGTCAGTTTTCTATGAACTTCTCACAGGGAGCATGACTGGCTTCAGAGACCCAGCCCTGCACTTATTCTCCAATGTTTCTGCAATGCATGAACTCAGTTATTGATTAAGAAAAGGGCATAAACCTATGCAAGTTAGGTAGGAGAAGTCCAAATCTTGGATCACAAATGGTATTTTGGGAAACCTACTGCACTTCTTATACTCAGTAAGTATACTTTGGAGCCCCGTGGAGAAGCCGTCTCTTCTTTGCTTCTTTTCACTGTGATTTATTTCTAATGGTTTCATTGTTCTTCTGGTGGACAGTGTTGCCAGATTAAATGTGATTCCTGTTGTCTATTCTCTTCTTTCCCTAGTGGATGACTAAGAACCATAAGTTTGCACCAGTTACAGGTTCCTTTAGTCTTCCATCTCTAAAATCTAAAGCTAAAATCTACTAGGCTGGCACACTGACCGGGTCCTGCCTAAAATTACTGCTCTGCTAATCAGCATAAGAATTTTTTTCATTATTATATTTGACTCTCCTACGTAAAATCAGGCTCATATTATCCTTTTTTCACAGAAATTATTTTGGCTTAAATGGAATTAATGCTTACTACATAGTTATGTGCTAGGGCAGAACTGTGAGTGAGAACACTCCCTCTCTGGTTTTTAGTTTTACAATAATGACATTAAAAATAACTTTGTGTGTATGTTGAGGGGAGGAAGGAGAACTTCATAAGCCTGAGTGTTGTTTTGTCACTCTCAGGTTCTTATTTCCATGTTTGACCTACAACTGGAGAAGCTAGACATATCTATATTAAAAATTCTACATTCTTAGGTTTTTAGAATTCTTAGAAGGACATCAGAGTCATGTTTGTGCATTTAGAACCAGAGAAGTCTGTCACAGTCATCTTCTCGGAGCATCTGCATAAGACAAACCAAAGAACTCCATTCAATCATTCCTGCATCAAGCCCTTATTTTCTGTTTGAGGAGCATCATAATTTCCACAAAAGCACTAAAATGTTGCTCATCCATTGTGGGACACAATAAAATTGTAACTATTGACAATGCTGAATCCAGTATTCATCGATCATTCCATAGTGTCCGCACAAGTGATGGGGTTGGCAAATGAGATGCAGTATCTCTAGAGCTCCAGAACATTAAACTTACAAAAAACCGCATCTGTTCTCTGCATGACAAACTGAGGTGCAGCAAATTGTCAGTATTTATGAAAGATAAATAATAATACTACTACTAATAATAGATCTGTTTCTATAGTGCTTCCAGCGGATAGCAGCTGATCATGCTTACTGAGTCCAGGGAAGAGATGCCAAAAGGAAAACAAATTAATCTAACCAGCTGTGGAGCTATTTTTGAAAAGCAGAGGAATTCTGCTGGTTGCTTTCTATTGCCATTAAAGGTGGTTTAGCAATATCTCAAAGTTATTCACACAGCCTTCATAAGAAAAAGTATTTTTATTTGCTTTTTAAATGTTTGAGGAAACTGCTGCATCCCACTGGCTCACAGAATACTTGTGTGAGTGAATGATGCACATAAACACTGCTCCACATCTACTGTCTGAAATCCAAGGCCCCTCTGCCTGTCATTTCTTGCACTGAAAGAAATACAGCGTCAGAGCTCCTGCTCAAATGTCACAGCTCCAAGGCCCACTGATGCCTGCAAGTGTACCCTGTGATGCATGTGGCGTCATAGCTCCAAGGCTGTTTTGTGCCTCATCTCTTATACAGATGTGAACACAGCATCACAAGTCCAAGGTCTCTTCCTGCCAAAACTCTTACACTGCAGTTCAAAATAATCTGCTTCTGCCATCACGATTTAAATGAGGATGATTGAAACTTAGGATGGGTGCAATTTTGAGTGTCTTGCTGAAGCATGCTGTAAACCCAGTTTGCAGAAAAAGGAGAAATGCAATAAAAACTGTTTTTCTTTGTAAGTGAGACTTGGCAGACTTTCCTCAGCTCCTCCAGCAGTCTTTTTTTATCCCCTTTTTTAACTCTGGCAATGCGCCTTAAAAGGACCTCAAAGACATTTATATGCTGACCAAAGAAACTCTTTCTATAAACAAGCAAAGAAGGGTTTATATTAAATGTATGTTGTTTATCATTGCCATTGTTGCAGTATATTAAGATAACAGGCGAGACAGAGCATTGACAGCTCCTAAAGCCACTGAATAAAGCTAACCCTGCACGTAGCTTACAGCCTGGGGCTCCTAAAAGCTACTGCCTTGGTTTTCCTCCTGTCTATACTTGTTGATTTCTATCAAAATGAGTTAGAAAGCAACTCATCATGCCTATATAATTCCATGCACACTTCCTCTCACCTCCAAACGGGAAGGTCAGTTTCTGGACAAACTTTGTTTCTACAGCTTTGAAAAAGTCTGTTGTGTTTCATTTTGTTTTGAGTGGTGTAATTATCAGTAATTATTGGGAAATGAGCAGGAGTCAGAAGCAATTCCAAAGCCACCCAGAATAAACCGTTCATTGTTGCAGGGCTGTAGCATGGCTATTTTACAGAATTAACATTCTGAAATAGTTGGAAGTGACAGTTTCCTTTTCAGGGAGGGAAGAGGGCAAAGAGTTGTGCTGTTGCTCTAAGGTTAATCTTTACATTCAGAAGGAAGTTTGAGATGGAGAACATGGGGGCATGGGACAGATCCCCGTGTACCCCGTTTTTCCTTTTAAGTGAATCTTCTTGTGTAGGTACTGTGTCTGGAGAAAGTCTTCCAATGTCAGAACAGGTGAAAAACTTCTTATAAGGTGTGATAAGGAAAATAATGACATTTCTATCAGAAAACACAGAATTCAAAGAATATTACAAATAATTACATTATTCAGTTTTAAATGAAAAACATTGAAATGTGAGTTTCTTAGAATAACTGAATCAGTCCGATTTTTAAATAGTCCTAATGTCATTTTTTCCCCAAGTATTTTAAGAAATGTGTCATGCTGCATGATTTCAGCCAGCTTGAGAGGAGGAGGACTGTAAAGTAGAGAATTTGAAGGGTCAGCAATTGTCAGTGGACTACAGAATCTGGTAGATTGCCAGGCAATGTTTAAAGGTTTCTCCTTTTTTTTTTCCCTTGAACACCTCCATGGATCCAGCAGCCACACTTCCCTGGGCAACCTGGGCCAGTGCTTCTCTAATCTAAATATTACTTCTTCCAATTTAAAGCCATTCTCCCTTGTCCTGTCACTCCATGCCCTTGTAAAAATTCCCTCTCCAGTTTTCTTGTAGGCACCCTTCAGCTACTGGAAGGCCACTCCGACTCTATCAGCCTGTCCTCACACGGGAGGTGCTCCAGCCCTCTGGACCAGTTCTGACAGTTCCATATCCTTCTTACGTTGGGGATTCCAGAACTGGACATGATACTCCAGGTGGGGTCTCACAAGAGCAGAGTAGAGGGGCAGAATCAACTCTGTTGACCTGTTAGCCACACTTCTTTTGATGCAGTCCAGGGTACAGTTGGTCTTCTGGGCTGCGAGTGTACAATGCCGACTCATATCATTCTTGTCATCAATTAGCACTTACAGGTCTTTCTCTGCAGGGCTGCTCTCAACCACATCATCCCCCGGCCTGTATTGAAACTGCGGATTGCCTCAACCCAGGTGTAGGACCTTGTACTCAGCCCTGTTGAACCTCATGAGGTTCACACAGGCCCACTTCTCCAACTTGTCTAGGTCCCTCTGGATGACATCCTGTCCTTCTGGTGTGACGAATGCACCACTTGGTGTCATCTGCAATCTTGCTGAGGGTGCACTTGATCCATGACACCACTTTTCATGGATCATAATCTGAATGCAGACACTGGTGTCCACAACCAGACTGCGATGGATAGTAGTTGTGGGTCCTCAAGGCAGAGTCACACATCTCAGGAGTTTCAGTGCAATGGAATTCTTCTGCCACGAGCGCCCATCCCAGGTCAGCAGCACTGGCTCTGTAGATGCTGTATGCATAAAGTGACATCTGGAAGAAGATGTCTCTGGAAGCTCGTACTGGTCTCTCCTTTCAATACGATTTTCCCACTGTTTCCCCAAGACAGAGTCTTGGCACTGAGAACTGACTGAATAACTTATTTACATGTTGGCAGGTACAAATGACGCAGACTAGATATTTGGATCCTGTATCAGAGATTGACCAAGGAGAAGATGGCTACATTTTTCTTACTGGAGTTACAGAATGGACTCATGATTTCCCAGTTCAAGGTTTGTACCTCTTATCTGCCGATAAAAAAGCACATAGATAACACAGAACAGAAAAATGCAAACATGCAAAATACAGTAATATATACAGTGATGCACATAAGACTCCATTAATGCCACAGGCCTTGGGAAGCAGCTACAGAGCAGCACAGCACGCCCAGGTTGGAATGAAGAGAAGGCAGAAGGGTAAAGATGACGAATAAATGAAAAGGAAAAGGCTGTTCTGCATTAATATATAGCAATATCAACTGTACAGATTGCTCACAACTGCATAAAGCAAGCTCTTACATACAGCAGTGCTCCTGGGGTTTGATGCATGAGTAAAGATACAGAAAGGTCTAAGATCCCACTGAGTCTGGAGCTGATTTTGCTGTTCTCACACTGTTAGGTATGCAGAAAAACATCTGCCTGGCCTATACTGATCCCAGTTGTAGTCAAGTCTGTTTCCAGATATAAACGTGTACATCTAAATTAAAGTCTATTTCCCTTAAGAAGCTCGTGCATTTAAATTCAAAGCCTATTTGGTCATAGTCACAGCTGCTGCAGTGTTCTGTGGATAAACAGCAGATCCGTAATTGAAAAAGAGTCCATTAGAAGTGCAGAGAGGAAATGAGGGCGTGAATTTGGTGATTATGAAGGTGCATGATTAATAGCATGTATTAGTGCCAGACATAACACAGACAGACTCTGCCCCAACCATGCAGGTCTGCTAGTATTTAAAAATGATATCTTCCACACTTTCTACTCCAATCTTGAGCCATTCTAGCTCTGGAAACAGTCACTAGTGCTAAATTGCTAGTGATTTTGTAATGAGAACAAGAAGAGAGAAGAACATCTTAATGAACGTTTGTCCTTGGGATTACAGAGACAAAAGCCTGTAGAAACAGGACTCCACTTCCATTTGCAGCATTTATTTTCTTCCTTTGAATGGATGCTAGATAGAAATGTGTAACAGTATGTAATACTGACCCTGTAAATACCAGAAAACAAAAGAATATATATAAATACCAATTTTCCTTGTCACGTGTGCCAGCTTCCCTTTACCAACACAACTTTAAAACCGAAACTTTTAAATGTATTTATTGAAGTACAGAAAGACTTCCTTGAGGTTTTTTTCTACTTCACTGTAAAATGTATCTTTTATTTTGTAGTTGCTTTTCTCTGCTTCCTCCATTCAAAATAAAATAACAGATGCTAAAAGCAGCCAAATCTTGCACTAAACATTGAAATTTGCTTCCATAATGTCTTCTATCCTGCTAAGCAACTGGCTGTGATGTACTTGCTTCATGTTTTACTGGGAATGTTCTGTAGAAGGATACTTGGCTTGGCCAAAGATATCATTCCACTTCAGCAATGTTGATTTATTTGGCAACATTTCTGTAAAATGAGCTCCTAAAACAGGAGTTACCTGGCATGAGCATATGTAAGTTAATTGCATCATTATACTGGCAGCACTGGTCATATTGTTTCTCCTAAATGACTGTGTATCTTAAGAGAAATACGGATATTTCTTTCAGCTGAAAATAAGTCAAGATGCTTGCTTTCTTTTGTAAAGAAACTCTTGACATTTAGCTTTACTGTTTGTAACATTAATGTCAATGTTCTTGTCAGAAGTGCCCCTATAAATCTAAGCTGTGAAAGCTTGAGCAACTTGTGAACAGGACAAAATGCAGTGTAGGACAAATTAATAGCGCAGTCCTATCTGCTTTTTAAGTAGTATTTTAAATGAAGATATCTGTCCAGATATACAAGTAAGAGGGATGGAAGAACCCAGGCCTTTGTGTGAAAAGACCTTTTTGTGCTCTGTTCCAAAAGTGGTTACTCATTTCCTGTTTGACTTGGGGAGGTCACATATACTTTGTTTCCTCCTCTAAAAAAAAGAAGAAAAAATAATAAAAACCATGATAGTACCAAAAGAAGATAAAATTTTCAAATGGTCACTGTGAATTTATTATTTGTGGTCTCCAGTCTGTTAAAACGTCTGGATATCTAATACATTCATAGTGGCAAGTAGATGACCACAAATCTTTTTTCTTAGAAAACAATATTCATCCGCCATAAAGATGTAAAAATAAAAAAAAAATGAGATGATGGTGAACAAAATTCAGAGATTTCTTACTGCGGGAGATTGAAGTGTGGATAGTCTGTTTTGTGTCTAAGTTTCCCTAAGCTTCATTAGAAACATGTGCCTATGTTACTCAGTGGCCGAGTCTACTTTCATCCACACTTTTTAGAACCGTGTATATCTAGAACTAGTGACAGAATTTGGCAGTGATATTTACTAAAACGTTTCCTAAATCTCTAGGAGCAATGACGGATAAAAACAGAAGAAAGTTTTATTAGTTACAACACTTTTCCTGAAACGATTGCCTTCCAGAGTGGCATTACGTGAATGAATTTTTAAATATCTGGCTAGTCAGATAGGCAGGTATTAGGCTTTAAATACAAAAGCTTACCATTCATGGGCCAGAACAATTTTCTCCCGTGTGAATAAGAAAGTAGTGCTTACCCCTTTTGGCAGCAAGATCAGAGGAACGGTGGTCTTCTGTCAAGAGCTTTTCCCTCAGGGTGTACTCCTAGGATTGTGATGTGGCAATAATTTTCTAATTGCTACTAACTGCTCCTTAAGGGCTGGATTGTAATGGAAGCCTTTGTTTTTACTTTAACATGAATCAGCTGAATCAGAACTTTTATTCCTGGTGGGGATTTTTTAAGACCAGGATTTCAGGTTTAAAGACTTTTTTCCTGGAAACACTTGGTCTGGAATGCTCGCGTGTTTAAAATGAACAGAGGCTTCTAAAACCATTTTCAACATCTTAAAATACCTGTTACAAACTACATTTGCAATAAATTCTTGAAAATTCATTATGCTTACAATAAACTTCTAGCTTGAAGCAAATTGTTCCATAATTATCTGTATCAAGGTTTTCGATGTTGTCTTCCAAAGCATCTGTTATTGGATATTGCCCAAGGAAATGGCATTAAGGACTGCAGATTTGACCCTGTATACAATTCACAGAATGGCCAACGAGCTCCTTAGGAGTGGGAGCTGGAGGTCTGCTCCAAACTCCCTTCCTCTCTCTCACAGCACACAAGGTCATCGTGCCATGTCAGGATTTGTCCAGCTGAGTCTTGGAAATCTCTAAAGACAGAGGAATTACCTCTGAGTAACTTGTTCTCTGGCTGCCATACTTTCCAAGTCAAAAAGTTTTTCACAAAGCACAGCCTGACCCTCCCAAACTGCAACGTGTAGCTCTTCTGCTTTGTTTTACCATCTGCTGCCACCAAGAAAAGTTTGCCTCCATCATATTTGCATCTCCAGATTGTAGGCTTGGGTTAGACTGCCTCCGCTCCCACTTCTGCCAGAATTAAGGAGCTAAACTTCTTCAAGTTTCGGTTACCTACCCGCAGTCACATTGGTAGCTGTCTGCTGGCCCATGGCATTTCTGAACAACCTTCTTGAACCAGGTGCTCCAAAACCCAGTGCAGCGTTCCAGGCGCAGCTTCACCACTGCCAGGCAGGGGGAGATACTAACTTCCCTTGATGGACTGACCACACTCCTCCCTTTGCAGCCACTTAAGCAGTTTGCAATCGGAAGAGAGCACCAGGGTCATTTTCAGCAGGGCCAACATTCCTGGTTTGTGCTGATATATGTAGTTAGGCTGCCTTAGGCACAGAACTCTACTTCTCTTTGTTGATTGTAGTGATTCATTCCTGCCATCTGAACAAGGTTTCAAGACTTCCTTCAGTCTTCCACACAAACATACATATTTGTTACTATAAATCTTTTCATGCTACTACAATTTCTTATGGAGAATTTGGTACAAAGAAGGTAAGCATTTCAGTCACATAAGACTTAAAAATTTATATCAGATCTATATTGTCAAAGTTTTCAGGGAAAGAAAAGCACAGACAATTGACTAATTTATTACAAGGTTCCCACCTTCCCAGGAAAGAGTTACCTGATTGTGCTCAGTCAGAACTGATCTTGGCTAAGTTTTGAGGGTAGCAGATAGGGATGTACGATCTCCTCTCTCTGGTGACCGGTGATAGGACATGAGGAAATGGGATGATGCTGCATCAGAGGAAGTTCAGATTGGACGTATGAGATGTTCTTCACTGAAAAGGTGGTCTGTCACTGGATCAGGCTCCTCAGGGTATGGCAGGGGTAAGTCTCCTGTCTCCAAAAGCAAGTCCCAGGTGAGGGCAGACATCACAAGAGGCACATGAGGCTCATGCAAGCAGTCACAGGTTCTGCAGTGGCTCTGCCAACAGCTTCAGCAGGCAGCAGGTCTTTCTAGAAGGATGGGGCAGTATCTGCTTGGTAAGGGTGATAGAAGGCCAAGTGGCCTTGGAGAGGTTTGGACATGGTGAAACTCAAAATTCAAATAGATGCTTCTTAAATCTTTAATGCCATTGTGGAGATGGAGAGAAGTGTCAAAGGACACTTCCTCTGGTCAACAGAAATTCAGATGAGGTAAGAACAGTGCAGTGAGGTCTGCCCCCCCCGGAATGAGAGTGTCTCAGAAAGCAATGGTTGGAGAGGCAGAAGCAGCTGCATTGACTCTGCTCACTGCAGGATACCCCACAGACCCTTTCCTCCTGTTTGGCAACCCCAAAAAGGCATTCTTCCAGGAAACAAGTAGCATATAGGCATTGAGCCCAGAGTGACAGTAGCTTCTAAGCTAGGTGGCCTGTTTTCAGGCCCATTCATTAGAAAGGGTACAGAAAAAATTACCTTTCAAAGGTAAGAGATTTTAAATCCATTTGCATTTACTGTGAGATAGTGAGTAATTTTGACTCAAAACTCTAATTTTGATGGGACTGGTAAGAACATTGCTAGAAACTTTTAAGACCAAAGTAAGAATATTTTGGGGCTTCTACCTCCACTTTGTTCTTGTGTGCAACTGTTTGGTATAATTGGCTAAAAGCAGTTTATAATTAATTAATAAAATTTTAATTAATAGCAAAATTAAAAATTGTGTTGATTTCCAGAATTCATACATCATATTAAGAGGTAGCTATCATGATTTTCATGATCACAAAATGTCAATATTCATGTTTTGTTTTGGAATCTAATGATTACATCCTCCCTGAGATCAAATGATTGCAATATCAAATAAAATATTCTCTTTTTTCAGCATTAGGTTGCATATTCAGCTACAGCATAAAGTAAAGCAAAACAAGACCTTTCAAATGTCAAGTTTTCTACTGACAAAACCAGGACCATTAAAATAACCACTTAGCATGGATTGTTGACTTCATTTTACATTATTTGACACACACATGTAATAACAATACAGTCACCAAGGCTGAGTTACTCTTTCCATAAACTATGTATTTTATTAGCCCCGTACTTTTATCATTGCATGGCTGCTATGCTTACAGCCTGATTTTGAAATGTTTTCTCATCAGGAAGTTTTGGTAGTATTAGAAGAGCTTTTACAGAGGAAAGTATAAAGGACTTGCAATAGCTAGCAAGCATGACATCATTAAAAAGCAATGAATGTTAGGAATATTCCTGTTCTAATCCAGGCCACACATCCTGCTGCCCTGGAAGACAGCCAAGCCCAACATCCTTTTAGGGTTACAGGGCAGGCTGTGGCCTTTCACAGTTTGCTTTAGTAATCTCTGCATGTGGAATATTCACTGGCAGGCATTACAATAAAATCTAAAATTACTCCATCAGAGAGCTGGTGTTCCACCCTTCCTGCATTCTTCCCTGACAGTGAAATTGCCCAAAAAGAGCTCTATTGCATTTCATAGATTTCTGTGAAAGACTGTGTACAGAAATAATGGGGGAAGTTTGCACATAGGTTCAACAGCATGTTCTACTTGAGGAAAAAACATGGTTAGACTGCTTAAAGGTATGTCGTGCTAATATTCTTATCAGTTCCATTGCATGAACCCGTTAGGGTTTAATTCTGCAAGCTTTTCTCTGTATTTTCAGTGAGTGTTTCAGATAACCAGAGAAAAAATGATCAGACCTTTCCTTTACATGATATGTCAGTCACATCGACTGTACAGAGTACAGCTCTCTGGGTCCAGGCACTCTGCCATGCTAAATGCCTTTACATGATCCCTTGGGGAACAGAGGAACTGAAAGCTGCAGCAAAATGAACAGCTAAAGACTCCCAGAGTCAGTGGTGTTACTTAGCTGACCAAAAATGAGGAGCTGATTTCAGGATGCTGCTTTTTTTGTTCCCAGTTAACGCCCTCAACAGCATTCATATGAGATACTCACACTGTGGGCACTAATTTACATGATGAAGTAAGATCATAGTGGGACACAGTCTGTATTTCATATGAGAATTTTAGATGCCTGAAGAGTATCTTAGGAAAAATATTATTTCTCTGACCAACTATTGGAGAGAAACACATGTCCCTGCAGCCCTCACAATAAGATCTTGTCTCCCTAAATAAAGACAGTAGTTATTGTTTGGCTTTCTCTATTGACTACATGAGGAATGTATGCATCTACTTTAAAAGTATTCACCAGAGAACTAAAACTCAGCTATATTATAGATGTGTCAGCCAGATGACTTGATAGTACCCCTTTCTTCCTAGGCTTCCTAAAACACCAGTGAACTCAAATAGCTTCCTTTAGAAAGTAGCCACATTTGACTTGTGTTCTAAATCCTCCAATAAAATTTACCATGGTCCACTGAAAATGTGGGAATTCAAGAGAATGAGGCTTCAGTCTTCTGGAATATTTTATAAGACACATGTTTTGCGGAAAGCCCAGTTTAAGGAGTTCCCAACCTTCATACCATACTCCTGCACCAGCTGAACCAACATTCACTACTTCAATTTACAAAGTTATGTAGCAATTGAACAAGTGAAATAATCCAGACTAAATATAACTACTGCCACTTTTTTAGCAGGTTGCCTTGTGATCTGTTTCACACTATGGTTTCACAAAATGTTGGGTCACCAAAGCTCAGGAGGTGATGAAGTGCAGCACAGCTTTTTAAGCTGCCTTTGCCTCCAAAACTCCTGAAATCTCCTGAAATTACATATAAATTTACATATAAATACATTACATTATAAATTAGATATCTCAAATAAGACAGCTGAATGAAATCCCTTAGTTACTAGACTTTCATTTGGTTCTACAGAGTAATTAGTAATTACACTTAGACCAAAATATGCCACAGGATGTCAGAAAAACAACATTCCACGTTCACAAATCTTTAGTGAGTGTTCAGTTGCAAAGCCCAATGTGAAAAAAAGTATGTTTGGAAAATCCATACAGCTTTTTTCACATCAATATCTGTACCCATAAACAGAATAATTGTTTGGAAGAAAAGAAGTTATTCATAGGTAGCCATACTGAGAAAGACAGAGGGAACTGAAATCTCTCTAGGTAATTTAAATAGCAGCGCTTACCAGTCAAGACAATCCCAGAGAGACAAGGTGAAGAAAAAGCAGATCCTCTGAAATTTATTGTAACACTGGTAATCACATCAATTCTTTGTCTTGCTGATTTGTAATTGTTATTCTGCATAACAGGAAAGGAAGTATTGTACAAAAGCAGCCGTGGATTTTGTCTGTGGCTACTATATTGGTGCCAAATATATTCCTTTGCTTCACTGTAGAACATATATGACACAAAAAACCTATGGCAAAAAAAGTTTGTGGGAGTCTGCATTCTTTACACCATAATAAAATGTTCTCTGATATTCATTGTCAGAAATCTTCAGAAGTGGCAGAACTGTCTAGAGATGAAGTGTGTCATGCTGCTTTCTTCTCTGGTTCCTTTATATCTGGTAGGACCAGTGTTAGCTTCTTCTGGAAGAATCACATCTTGGTTGTCAAGGAGTTTCTCACCGCAGGAGATGTTCCTTGTCCCCTGATGATAGCCTTGCAACGCTGATCTTGGGAAGTTACCTGAACTTGGGAAGTGTGCAAGGAAATCCAGACAGTATTAGATGTAGGAACAATTGTGATGGTAGATTTGTAATCTGTCACCATTTCCAACTCTACTCTTGAGGCCAAAATTAGGGTTTCATGGTGCTAGGTACCATGAAGCGAAGTGAAAAATCCTGACAATGGGATTTGAATACGTGCATCCAAGTTAGTCCAGTCTGCATATGCACACTTCCATATGAAACTCCAGCACTGGAAGCACTGCTGTATCTATCGCTTCTTCACAAATTCCGCTTTTTCTCACTGGATTGCAACCTCAGGGTCTTGAAGGAGGCCAGGCACATAGGTATGAGATAAATGTTCTGCTTTGTTTGCTTTCTGGAAGCCTTCTTATATACCCACATATATTGTTGTAGTCTATCTCATTGCCCTAGTTAACAGTCTCTGTGAAGAACCCCACAGCCACAAATGACACAAAGCCAGAGCTCGGTGAGCATTTTGGCTAGGTGCCCCTGCCTAAAGAACACTGCTGCAGGAAAACATATGTAAAAACAATGAGGTATGCAGGCAGAGGAAAGTGTGGTATGGGGTTTAAGTACAAACATTCCTCAGGCTGTGTGACCATAAACCATTCCCTGCACTACAGTACTACTCTACTGTTCTCTATTCCTTTTATGCTCTTAATTTTTCTCTTTCCTTGTCCTCTCAGCCCTGACTTCAAATGACAGCATTTTGTAGGAAGGGAAAACATGATTTTCATAGAATCACCAGGTTGGAAAAGACCCATAGGATCATCGAGTCTAACCATTCCTATGAAATACTAAACCATGCCCATAATCTCCGTAGTGCTCCATGACTCCAGAGACAGACTACATTAATGCTACTAAATTATAATTAAGAGGCCCATTCTCTGGACCTGTGGCCAACAGCTGCAGTCTGGCAACATCCATATAACTTAACTCTCTTGGCCTTTGAAACTAGGTGGCCATACCCAGACTGTCTGCTGGGAGTCATCCCTTACCTGTGCTAACTCACATCCCCTTTGCAAGCGATCATTCAAACATTTTAATAGTTTAGCTGTAATAAAAAGACAGTGGAAGTATTGACTGTTCGGTTATCTGTAAGTTTCATATTCCTCTATATGCATGGGGCAGAGTCCCACAAAAAGATTATGTTGAAGGAATGTAAAGAAGAGATTTCCCTGAAACATTGTACTTCAGAGGAAGTCTGGTCCTCCTTTCCCTGTGTGATATTTCCTGGAGAAGCCCTGTCTGCTCTGCTTGGTGTTACACTTAGTGCTTTATCCACATGAAAGCCCAGAGTCGACCTTTATTTAACTCAGAATAGTGGCACTTATTCCTTGTGTTCTTTGGAAATATGCAGGTCAGAAACTTTATATGTAAAGTTTAGAGACTTGGCATTATTTCTGAATTCTTCAAGTATTTGATCTCTTCAGTTAAGAAGAAAAAATATTACCACTTAAGCCTCCAATAGTGTATGACATTTTTATTAAACCAATTTCCCTCCTTGCCAGTATCCCATCAGGAATGTTGAATGAGAACCTTTGTAAAGCTCTGATGTTTGATAATATATTATTTCCTCCACTGTATTTAGATACCACTGGTGCTTAGACAAATTAATAGGTGTTTCTAACTCTGTCTCTTTTGTCACTAGCGTTACTTTCTTGAGCTCTTGGAAAATCTGTTAGAATGATCTCTTGTTCTGTGTCTCTAATAGTTCATGGAGGACTTTGAAAGATTAGAGAAAGTATTCATGCATTCTCTCCTATGGCAGCTCCTGCAGCTTCCATGCAGTGTCACAAACCAAAATGCTCCTGTAGAAAAGTCTGGGGTCACTGCTGCATGCAGCACAGAAATGGTGAGTAAAAAAATCAAGTGGTCTTGGCATAAACAGTGGACCTAGTTAGCTACTGTATGCTAAGGAACAAAGATGAAACGATATTTTTAATAATTTTTTTTATATGTTGGGGTTTTTGAGCAACTCCTTTGTAAGGTGACAGAGAAGATACTATCTTTGTCATGATACATGACTGAACAAAGGAAATGCATATTGTCAGCAATGTCATCTGCATCAGGAGGCTCCATAACTTTCCTGTAGAATTAATTAGTCTACAGATTAGTAGATTAATTAGTGTAGATTAGTGTACATTGCAAAGTCATTCATTACTTCTCTGTTTTCACTTGCTGATGTGGCTCCTCTGAGTCACATGGTGCTGTATCGTCGGAGTACTGGTTGGTGGGTATTTCAGGGACTGTGCTAGAATGCAACCGTGATCAACATAAAATCACATATCTAAGAACTTCATGTGGAAGTGAGAGAGAGCTTATTAGAATTCGAGCTTGGAGAAATTTAAAATATTTTGTTCCTATACTCATGGAATTTGATGGCTTTAGAATAAACCACTATCCTCCAGCTTCTATAGACGTTAGGAATGTAGGTGGGATCTTTTTCAGACCTGTGCTCTAGGTGCATTGAACAAAAGATGTCTGAACAAAATAGTAATTTTCAACAGAATTGCTTTACTTGAAGAATGCATGCCAATTTTTATTCCTGACATAGAAATTGGCTAGTAAGTAACCTAAACTGAACTTCTCCTTTTTGTATATTAATTACACAACCCTCAGTTTTGAATGTACATTTTTAGACTTTTATGCCCTGTGTGCAGAACTTCTCAGTGTTCACAGCTGCTGCTTAAGCCATTGTGTTCTAAACACATGAAATAAGTGTTAATGCAAAATAATACAAGACAGCCTAAACTCAAGCTACTGACAAAAAGTTGCAGAAGTAACATAGAATGACAAAGCAACAAAACCACAGGTGAAATTATATGTCAATGGATATGAAATTACACAAATAGGAAAAAACCCCAGATATTCTAATGAAACACATACAATAAAGTACCCTGAAATAATTATCTCTACTTAGGAAAGAAATCTGAATGATCTCATTAGTTTAATTGTCTGTAGTGGTCCAAAGACAGAATAGGAAATAAATTAAAAATACTGCTGTATCACAAACTGAATCTGTGAGTGCACTTACATTTTGAATATTATTTTCCCTGTTGGAGGATTTGCTCTATATTTGCCTTCTTTTTTGTACTCTTTCTCCAAATGTCCAGTGTTGACCATTGTACAAATTATTACATCAAATTGGCTATTACGTATTTTTAGTCTGATACAATATAACCATTTCTTAAGTTTTTTTGAGCAATCTCTGAAAACTGGTATTTGATATATCAGACTGGGAATTCAAAATTACTGGAAAATGCGGACATTCACAGTCCTGTGTCTAATGCTTACATCAGTAAAATCAGTATGAGCCCTCCTTCAGCACACTGGAAATTAAGAACATAAGCCAGAATCTGTACAGTAAATGTGTCTCCATTTATACAAGAAAAATTAAACAATATCAAAACATAATTACATGTCAGTACTTCAGCAATCCGCATTTCTTTGTTAGCATGTTCTTTTTCACACTTTTGGCTGAGACATAAGTCTCTTGATACAAGTGCCCAGGAGATGCTCACAAGATAGTGAAGGTTGCATGTGGTTGCAAGGTAGTGCAGGCAAGAGACTGTTTCCAAAAGACTGTATGGACGGGGTGATCTTGTTCCATGCGCAAGAAAGTTTATCTGCCTGGATGTAAGCTGTCCCATTCTGCTTGTTCTCAGTTTCAGAAAACAGGCCTTGACCAATTTCACTTGTTAGTATAAATGTAACCTATGGAGGAGTGTTATAAGAAGGTCTGTCTTCAGGGCAGGATTTGAATAATGTGCAGTAGTAAATAAATGAGCATACATACACTAAAGACAGAGAAAACCAGAAATATTGAGTCGATCTCCTCTGAAGCTGTCATCATCTATCACATGTAATGAGGTAGAAGCCCCATAGAGAAAGAGCATAAACTTGTAATTCAAGTCCATATCATAATCATCATCCCAAAGTACAAGGATTGAGATGTCCTAGGCAAATAATTCCACACTTTAGTATAGTTCGTTTTCCATCTGAATAGTGAGACTTAAAATAATTTTGTATGTGTTTTTGAGTGTATTTCACTCTGTAAACTTGTGCATGCATGTAGTCTCCTACTTACAGGGTATCAAATATTTTAGAGAAATAGGAGAAACCTTTTTTAGTAAAATTGTTGATGCCAAGGTCCCACGTACGCATTGCAAAGGAAAGTAGATTGAATCAGCACTCATCTGGTCCTGTAGACCTTATGTACATTATGAAGTGGAACTGTACTTCTGTAGTTCATCTTCTGGTTTAGTTTCATCTGAAATGATCCCTCTTGAGGTGCTCTGAAACTATTCCATGAAGTGAACTACAGTAATGTACAAGAGCACAACCAAGGGATTTTTGGTCAGATGTACGCTGCTTATTCAAACTAGAATGTTAGTGTAGATTCACAGAATCACAGAATCACAGAATAACCAGGTTGGAAGAGACCCACCGGATCACCGAGTCCAACCGTTCCTACCAAACACTAAACCATATCCCTCAGCACCTCGTCCACCCGTGCCTTAAACACCTCCAGGGAAGGTGACTCAACCACCTCCCTGGGCAGCCTGTTCCAGTGCCCAATGACCCTTTCTGTAAAGAATTTTTTCCTAACGTCTAGCCTAAACCTCCCCTGGTGGAGCTTGAGGCCATTCCCTCTTGTCCTGTCCCCTGTCACTTGGGAGAAGAGGCCAGCACCCTCCTCTCTACAACCTCCTTTCAGGTAGTTGTAGAGAGCAATGAGGTCACCCCTCAGCCTCCTCTTCTCCAGGCTAAACAACCCCAGCTCTCTCAGCCGCTCCTCATAAGGCCTGTTCTCCAGCCCTTTCACCAGCTTTGTTGCTCTTCTCTGGACTCTCTCCAGAGCCTCAACATCCTTCTTGTGGTGAGGGGCCCAGAACTGAACACAGGATTCGAGGAGCGGTCTCACCAGTGCCGAGTACAGAGGGAGAATAACCTCCCTGGACCTGCTGGTCACGCCGTTTCTGATACAAGCCAAGATGCCATTGGCCTTCTTGGCCACCTGGGCACACTGCTGGCTCATATTCAGTCGGCTGTCAACCAACACCCCCAGGTCCCTCTCCTCCAGGCAGCTTTCTAGACAGACTTCTCCTAGTCTGTAGCACTGCATAGGGTTGTTGTGATTCATATGGAAGCAGACATTTGTTCAGACATGCAAGTTTACAGAAATCAGAAGAAAATTATCTATACAGAGAAACTCTGTATCTATCATTTCCTGACTAAACACAAGAAATACTATGGTATAGAAAATGACATTTTCCAAAGATAATTCTTCACTGTCACAAAATCCTCATTGTTCTGATGAACTGGCTTTTCACAAGAGGACCACAGAAAACCCAAACTTCATTCAATTTTTAAATTCTGTGGTTGTTTTAGTGTTTTCCAATATTCTCACAGGATGCAGATTTGGACTTCTTTCAAAACAGTGAATGAAATGCTAAGCATGATGCCTGACTGACTCTATGATGACATGCCGGAGCTATAATAGAGTAATAGTCAATGCCTACATTACAAATACATAAATGACTGCTTCCACATCAGTTCTACATAATTTTGTTCTTTTGTGAATCACTGTGCTTTGAGATTACTAAAGATTACAGTAGAATATTTCAATGGATAGCAAAGCTATCTCTTTCTGAACATTTATCTTCATTTTGATGAAATGAATCAGTGATGGCTGTTTGCTGTAATTTCTGTGGTAGAGTGTTTGTGTAGGCATTCACGTCTACGTTTAATCTGGAGAGGAATATAAAAATTTTGATTCTTTATTAAATGTCGATGTTTTAGTATATTGGGTTAAATCCTGTTTTATTGCCTAGGTAACAGAGTAAAACGTCTATTATTGCATAATAAGATGCTAACAAATGGAATGTTAATAACACCTATTAATTTTAACTCTAACATTTGTGTCTTGTTAGTAAATAGTGCAGAAAATTAGTTTTACTGTTAAAAGGTTTTCTTTGGCATAAAATTTCATCAAAAAGTGTCTAAAACCCCTTTTTGTGCATCTGAGTGGGCCATAGTTCTTTATTAATACAGCTGAATTGCTACAAGAGGGAAGGATAGTGACTGCTGTTACTAGTTGCCCTTCTATATTTTAAGATGAAAGATTAACAGAATCTAAAAATAGATTGTTTGCTGCAGTCATGGTAACACACAATTCAAAATTTGCAAATGTTAGCACACAATATTTTAACTGGGAAAAGATGATATCGTGTCATATAAGCTCAGCACAGATTGAAAGTTAAGGCTTTTTTTATTTGGGCATTATCTACTTGAGAGCAAGTCTAAAACTTTGTAAATTCTGGAAAAGCAAAATTATAACCCAGATCTAGCATAGTCATGACTACTAAAAATATTAGTATTTCTAGAGCAGAAATTACGGTGTTTCTTTTTTAACTTGAGGTATTTTTATTTCCATTTATTCCTATTTATTTATCCACATAGGATAAATAAATCCATATACAGCAGTCACTGTCATTGCTTAGCTTAGGGCACTTGGATTAATAATATATTGTATTAGTCTCTCAGCAGCTGACTGCAGAGAGCTTCAGATTTCACTTTGGAGCTTTAGTCCCCTGCTGGTTAGCTACACTGACTGCCAGGCTTGCTTTTTCTTCCTTTGTATATATAATAACACTTCATAGTGATCCAGCTGGCATGGTGAAAGGGAAGTAGACTGATGGCAGCAGGTACAGTGGGGTCATGCTTATTTTGTCTTCAAACAGATTTCTTGCTGAAGGACTGGGAAACTTAACATCATGGCCACAAAGATGAGATTCTGATTGGTACATATAAGTATTTACTTGGGGAAAAAAAGAGGACTAATACCTTTCAGTCGGTAAAACATAAAAGAGAAAATGGGAAAACTAGGTTTAAATACTTGTACCAAAGTAAGTGACCAAACAGAAGAACTTAAGTAAGGCAAACTGAGAGTTTGAGCATGACGACACTACATGAGCAAGCACAGCACAGAGCTGGAAGAGACTGTGGGAGACCCAGGACTGGTGCTAGAATAGCATCAGAGCAGTGCCAGACCAGGCTACAAACATTCCAGAGAGGAATCCTGGTTATATCATTGCCCTGGTGTGATTGTTCAGGCTGGGAGGCCAAGTCCTGAACTCTTATGCCTGTGTTACAGGGCTGGCAGAGTGACAGGCACTAATTCAGAGATCTTTGTGCATTGCAGATACTGTCCTAAATAAATGTCCTGGGTCTGGTAGCAAAGACACCATCCTCCTAAAATCTCCATTCCAATCAGGCAGAGTGGTGATTCAAAACCTGGTCTTTAGCGTTCTACCAGAGAGCACAAACTAGGCTGATTTAGGTTAAACGAGCATGCAGACTCAGACATTTCTCCACAAATCCAGGCTGGTTTTGGGGAAGACGTGGGAGATCATCTTCAGGATTGGCTCGTGTGATCCACTGGCTCAGGTGACAAGGTGATGAGTAAATTTAGGAACTCAGTGGGTAAATGCATGTCTGACCACTTGTGTTCAGACTTTATAATCAGTTCTGGCATAAGCTGGATAAGACTATGGGAGCCTCAGCAATGCATGAAACACTCAACTCGTGTTGTGAATCAGACTTGAAAATCCCCTAATACCAGGTTCAAAAGAAGAAGTCAGTTCATTTGAGCTGACTAGATGCAGTCTACCGTTCTTCACAGTTCATTATATATATTTGTCTTTTTGGAACTTCAATACCTATTAAGATTAATTACCTATAATTGCAGGCACATGGTCTGATCTAGACAGATGCGAAGATAAGTCATGGATCAATATCAGGGTAGTATGATCCCAAACATATCATATAATCATAGAATGGTTTGGGTTGGAAGGGACCTTAAAGATCATCCAGTTCCAAGCCCTTCTGCCGTGGGCAGAGACACCTTCCACTAGGTCAGGTTGCTCAAAGCCTCATCCAGCCTGGCCTTGAATACAACCACGAATGAGGCATCCACAACTTCTCTGGGCAACCTGTTCATGTGCATCACCACCCTCAGAGTAAAAAATGTCTTCCTGATATCTAATCTATATCTCCTCTCTTTCACCTTAAAACTATTACCCCTTGTCCTGTCACTGCCTTTCCTGACAAAGAGACCCTCCCCAGCTTTCTTGTAGTCCCCCTTTAGGTACTGGAAGGGTGCTATAAGGTCTCCCCAGAGCCTTCTCTTCTAGGCTAAATAAGCACAGCTCTTTCAGCCTGTCCTTGTATGGGAGGTGTTCAAGCCCTCTGATTTTCTTCATGGCCCTCCTCTGGACTTGGTCCAACAGTTGTGTGTCTTCCCAGTGTTGAGGACTCCAGAACTGAACGCAGTGGTCCTGATGAGGTCTCATGAGAGCAGAGTAGAGGTGCAGAATTACCTCCTTCAGCCTGCTAGTTGCATTTATTCTGATGCATCCAAGGATGAAGTCAGCTTTCTGGGCTGCAAGTACATATTGAGCGTCTCATCCACCACTACTTCCATGAACTGCTCTGGTATTCTGGACCTCTGACTCCTTCCTTGCTCCCCATAAATGTCTGTCTCCTCCTCCATCATCAGTTCTACGCAGTTTCCTGCTTCTAGGAAAATGTGTAGACTGGAGCAATATGTTATCGCCTAGCTGGTCCTAGCAGTGCAAAGATGATCCACCCTAACCTGCTACATTTATCCCACAGCCATTTTTTAGGGTTTTTATTATGTCAGCACCCAGATATGGTATTCCAAATATAGGTTGTGGAAATTCCTTTTCCTGTGCAACTATTGTTTCTGAGGAATTGCCTTTATGATAGGCAGGAATTTAAACTTCTTGTGAATATTGCAAGACCATTGGAAATTCTGTTCATTTATGGTTATAAAAGTTTCTGGAATCCATAGGCACAAAATTATCAACTATTCAACTAACAATTTTGATAACTAATAATTTTAAGATTTATTTGCAGATTTTAGTGCCTCTATTTCTGGCATCCCTAAATGATGTATCTCCCTCCCATAAAGCCAGGATCCTTTACAACGTGTAAGCGCAGGCACAAAAAATTGCTGTCTTTTTGTTTGCTGGGCACATCTTCTGTCTGTCCACATGCAACCATTCTGCTAACAAATGAATGAATCCTACAAATATTCTCCTGATCATTTCAATGTTTTGAACAACAGGGGATCAACTCCTACCAAGGAATCATGAAACTCTGAGGGCCATTCTTCTGAAGGCATCTTGTCATCTGTGTTTCTGTTCACTGTTCCTGCTTCTGAGGAGGAAAGTTTCTGAACTTGCAACGTGTAGATGAATATGTGGACAGGAGACTGGCATGAGTGTAGTCAAATAATGTTTTTTTTTTGAGGGCTTGTCAGTAAATTACACTCCATGTTGTAATTTAACTTGAAATGTGATAGATTATTTTGCGTAAGAAATGGTATTAAAGCTGGGAAATAAACCCATTGATATTATGTTGGGAGTTGTTTATTGAATTGTCTGATGAGAAGAGAAAAGAAAATGAACATACAACATAATGTGATTATACTATTTAGACATGTAAATAGTAAAAAATTGGCTCTGACTTTCTTCTAGTTCTTTTGATCCCATGGGACTAAAGCTTTAGCATGAAAGAAAACAGAAAAAAACAGGTAGCACAATAAGATATTTAAATAAATACTTGCTTCCAAATGATTTGCAGGTGTCAACCAATCTAACATCTGCAAGGAGGTTTGTGCCATGACCTTTCTGTTCATGACTTCCTTCCAGAGCAGCTAATATTTTGTAATTGGATCAGCTGCTAATGCTCTAGAGTTTCATATTTCATTAATTAGAAAACTTTTGTACACTCTAATTTCATCTCAATCACATTGTTAATATATTTCATTTACCTTGTTTACAGAAGACAGTGATGTTTTTACAAAGCATTCTCTAGATGGGAATACATGCAAAGTTGTCACTTTGTCCTTCTGTTTAAACAGAAAATCAACATTAAAAAAGAGGTGGTTGGCTTGAAGTTTGTGTCTTTTTCTTTTTTTTTTCACATACTTTGTTTAAATACCCTATACCTCAGAGTAGTATCAGGTTGCTTAACTGATTAATATCTCTTACCTATTTATACATTTTGGTGTCGAAAGGAGTTCTTAGAAAATGGGGAATGATTTTATGAGGATATAAGAAAGCTGTTAAAAGATTAGCCCATGATATTAATGTTTTGATCATATCTATAAGTCCCAGATGAACTGGGAGATGCAAAAAAAAAAGACCAAAAAAAAACCTCTTTGAAGATTGGTATGTGGATAGAAGATAGCGATAGTATTAGCATTTTTTTGACAGGGAGTGAAAGAACAGAGAGATTGAAAATTGGATTCAGGAGGCTGATTTGAGATACTTCTAAATTTAAGCAAGAATGACATGCTAAACTTCTTTCGTTTCCAATGCATAGCAAGCAGACAGCTTTGGAGGCGTGGGATCTTAGATGTAAGTCCCACATAGTAAAAACCTTGGAATAGACTATGTCTACCACATTTTTGAAAACTGATTTGTAGGTATGTAATAAATAGCTAGTCCATTAGATATCTAATAGGTATGGAATATACTTAAAGAAACAAAATTTACTTCTTCCTTTTTTTCTGTTTAGGATTCTTAAATATTCTTGTGTCATACTTCAAATATAATTAAACTATTTCTGTATTCATTGAAGCTATCTATAAGCAGGAAAATCTTTAAAGAATGGATTTTATTAAAGATGTCTTCTCCTTTAAGCATTTATCTTTCGTTATCTGTGACAGGATCCTGGTCTGTCTCCATTTTAGGAATATAATACAAAGATGGACAAGCACCTGGGAAATTGTAGTATATAGTAAGACATTACAAAAAACATTTGGTGGATGCTAGGTGGAAATATGTGCAAGAACTGGTTTGGTTCTCTTTGTTCTGTCTGTCTCACTGTTTTTCCAAGCAGTTTCTATAAGCCCATGTTCTGCACATTGTGAGGCAGAAAAATAATACGTTAAGAAAAGAACATATTTACATCTTCATTACCCATTGCAAAGAAAGCAGAAAGACACAAAAGTGTCAATAATGTTTTTAATTCTTCCTTTCTGGGCAATCATTTTGTTAGTCTTCTTACCAAGCTCTGCAGTTTATTTTACAAATCCTATTTACGAGATATCAATAAATGTTCTTAGAAGAGTTAGGAATATTCGCACAAACAAGGGAGATAGGATCTGGCTGCAGCTTTAATAAATATTGAAAGCCGTATGTAGAATCAGATTTAGTTGGTAAGACTGGTAAAATCCATCATAATCTGAGAAACTGATAGAAGTCAGCAGGACTTCACTTATTCCATTCGGATTATTTCATTCAGAAAGCTTTGAACTGCCACAGGTAGCTGTGACATTTCATACCTAAGAAGCACAAGTTTAGTCTACATTTGATAAGTCTGCATACATTCCTTTGAACTGCCTACAGCTTTGTTGCAAAAAATCCCATATAAATATTAGTTTATTTTCATGTAGATCCTGCAACATTGGTTATTCTGTAGCAGAAAAGAATTCTGAATTACTATAAGAAAGAAATAATATTATCATAACTATATCAAAGTTCCTCCAATTAATTAAGGCTTTTTATTTATATTTGCCTTAGGGTTTTTGTTTGCTTTTTTTTGTTTTTACTGAGCACATCGTCAATATTTGCTTTGTCTTCTGCAGCCATACCAACACACTGGTACTATTTGTTACCTTTTAGCCCAGATGAGAAACATTTGTTTTTCTACCTCACCCAACTATCAACAGATTTCAGTTCCCAACTTCGCTTGATTTGTAGTATTCTTCAGTAGGCCTTCATGCAGAAATTGGAGACAAAACAAAGAGAAAAGAAAAATAACATATTCCTTAAAGATGCTGAAGCTTGTGATCTCATCTTTCATAGGCAGAAAGTCTGTTGAATTCCTCAGCCCTTCTGTAGATACTTTCCATAGAACTTGACCCTGTCAGTGACACTGAGGTATCAGGCATACCATGAAGATTTATGTTATGAGGGAAAGCATCTTTTTGGTTATACGGACATTGAATGCAAGAGTAAAAGCAGCTCAGAAAATAAGCTTTTTTTTAACCAAAAGCTTTCTTACTGGTTGGAAAATTTGCTAAGACATAGTCTGGATAAATGTAACAATAGATACAGTATCTCACCAAAACTGGTTGCACTGGAAATGACGAAGACTGTGCTTTGAATCCAGATCTCATTTTGGAGATTAAGTGAATAAGATGCTCAAGTTACTATTCTCATCAAATAACAAAGTAGCTTTTCCAAGTGTATGCCTACAGGTTTACCTATTTATTTTCTTTCTTTTTACCTGATATTTTAAATTTCCATTTTTTTGAAACATCACTCCACTGGAACAGGATATGGTAGCAATCTTGCTGCAGCCTTCTCGTTTTGCCAGAATAATCCATATCTATCTGTGGTCACAAAATAGTAGTAGTCAAACAGAGCAACTGGTAAGGAAAGCTTGACATAGTGGTAATCACTGGGATGTGGCTCAGCCAAGGGAACTGAGAGGATTTAAGCAGGAAATGGAGAAAACACTATCCAGTGATGTTTGAATAAGATCAAGCATGTCTGAACACAGCTGAACACAATGGGGATACTTGTCTGCATAGATTTAGTGAGTATTTTTACTGCCTGATTGTAGGTACAGAAAGAATCCATGCCCTATTCCTTCAGTATCATGGTGCGGTGTTTGCACATTCCTGATGACACACCATTCATGAGACTACCCAGCTGCTCACTTCTTCCTGCCCTGCCAGTCCACTTTACATCGATGTCCAACTTTGTCTTGATATTTAATGTTCCAGTCTTTCTTCTTGTTAATAATAAACTTGCTCTCTTTTTGTCATTTCTTAGCATTGCAACAGACGTTGAGACATCAAGCAAGACAAGGGACTTATATGTTAGGCAATGAAAAAGTCAGCCCGTTTACCTATGATTTTGTCAGGCAACAGATTTCATCAGGTGTACCGCCAGATCATTCACAGTATTGCTACATTCTCCACAGTAAAATGTGTTATAGTTTCTATTTGTCAAGGTGTTTTGAAGTACCCTCTTTATGTCAGCTTTTGATGTGTCTTTCTCTTAAAAGCACACTATGTGCTGGTAAAGATCAGTGAGACTGAGGAGAAAAGGTAGCAGTGCCTTGGTACAATTTGTATGTATGAGATTAACTGACAATTCAGAGCAGAAAGTTTATACAAGCAATCGTTAATATGACATTCTCATTGGGCAAGAAAATGGAACAGAAGACAAAAAATATGAACGATTCATCTTGTATCCTTGTATGAATATTGGCTGCTGGTGGCAGAAAACAAAAGACAAACCCAGTAGTAGCCCACAAGCTGCATTTACCTGAAATTAGTAGGACTGAAGTGCCCCTGAGCTGAGGAACAAAATTGCTTCTAACTGGGCTCAGAACTAGAAGGGCATAAAAATGGTGCAATTACACCACAGTTTGAGAACTAGATTTCTGTTGCCATAATCTTTTTAACATATATCACATAATATTATCTGAATGATACAATAACAATAACAATAGGAGTAACAATAAAATGCTTCCTAAAAGAAACAAGAATAATTTCTTACATGAAGTCTTATTGCCAGTTAAGCAAAATAAAAGATACATTACTGTAGAGGAGATTTACAGTGATTTCTGTTTATTCTCTGCAATATATGAAATTATGTGGAATTAGAATATGTCAGAAGACTAACATGAGAACAAATGAGCGTCAATTACAACCATGTGTTTGGGTTTTTTTAAAAAAGAAAACAATAGGAATGTATTTTTTAATACTATAACACAATTTGGAATCTGTATATAATAAAATAATACAATACAATAGCTATTTGCCTGTGTTCCAGATTCTTTAGCATGAAAGCCACATCATTTTACTCAACACTTTGCTTTTTCATCTCATGTGCATACTTTCTGCACACAAAATATTTCAAAGCTGTTAGACTGAAAGGAGATTTATATGTCATAAATCTGTATAATCTAGAAACCTCCAGAGGGAAGTTTCATCGCTTCATACCAAACTGCTAATTATCTGCAAATCTGAGTGTGAAGCTAGCAAATGCTCCAGGTCTTGTATTTGCTATCAAAGGTGTCTTGATTTCATATTTTCCTATCCCAGGCTAACATCCGTTTCCCAAAATCCTGAGCTGGGACATAAGCATTTAGTGTGTGTATGTGTGAGAGAACATCCATTATAAATAAACATGCTAAATAATCTTTGTAATAATTGTAACATTTTCTAAGGCACAACAGTTTATTCAAAGTATATTTTTCTCCTTCTTATGTAAAATTTTACAAGGTTCTGAAAATAAAGAAACAATCTTCCATTATTTTTTTAACACAACACATAATTTCTGTATTTCAGAGCTTTTTCTGAAAATAGTGTTATGCAAATGATGCTGAAAATCCTTGTCTTCAAAAACCAAATGCCCTTTTCTTGCGAGAAATGGAAAAATCTATGTATAGTATGTATGGCGAGTCCTTGGTCACCATACATTATGGTGTTGTTTAAACACTGTAACAGAAACTTATTTTAGAATGACTCTAATCAGCATTATGTTAAAAGTCTTTGTGAGCAGCTACATTAGAGCTTTTGATGGGTAGAAGTAGACTTTGAATTTAGATATTGTCAGAAACCTCTCCACACAGGCAACACCAAATTGTGATTTATAGGTGATAAAGCACAGACATCTGTCCTTCTATGAATCGTCTCATATGTGGAAGCAGCATATCTTTGTTTATATTAAAAAACAAATAGGCCTGGGAGCTTTTTCAGGTACATGGCTAAAAGCAGGTACTGCTTTTAAATTTGAGCTGGTGACTGTACTTGATATTTTACTTCCCAACATACGTTAATACTAGTTTGGGAATCTCTGCAATTGCATTCAATGGTCTAGTTACTTTTTTCCAAAATAGTTATATTGTGAGTGAGAAAGTGGTGATGTGGATTTGCAGGCTTAAAAATATAAATACATAAATCTGAATGTGAAGGACTGAAAATATTAGCATAGTTAAAGTGCAAGTAAGATACTCTGTCTTCCCTAGAGAAGGCAAATTTTCCTGTCCCTCCATCATTTTAATGTTTTACTGTTAGATTACAGCCATCATAGCAAACTCCACAATTATTACCATTAGAAATTCTGGCTTTCTTCTCCTACATCCACCCATGCACTTTGATATACTACTCTTCACTTTTCTCTGCAGAATAGGTGTCCTATAGAGTATTCAGGCTTCAACAGAACTGAAACAATCCCTCTCTGCATTATTCCGCCCTTTCCTCTCTCCAGTTCTCCAATGCACCCTCCAGTGTTTTTTCTGAAGTGGGTTTAAGTAAACTGCAGCCTTAACCCACTTGCATGGTCCACTGGTGACGAATGTCCAGAAGTCACATAGGATGACACAAGGCCCAATTGTTTCTTCATATGCCTTTCAGGAAGTCCTTTAGGGACCCAGATAATTTATGGGTGACCAATTTCCTATTTAACATCACCTTTACTTACAGAGAGGTTGACACAGTTGATCACCAACCTAAGAAGAAAAGCCCAACCTGACAGAGCTTACCAGAAATAAAGCTTTCTCTGTTTCTTGGAAGCTCAGACACACGGCAAACACGGTCATTTGATTTCTATGGGACGATGTACATAAGCAGGTTTTATGGGCAGTCAAATAATATAAAACGCTGTCCGGACTCAGAAATATTTTGAAGGTTTCTAAAGAATGTGCAGTGAATTTGTCATAGGAGGTTGTTTTCTTTCATAAAAAATGTTGTAATCAATAGTCTCCAAGGAGGAGTTATTTCTAATGTGACACTTCTGACTGGTTGCATTTGGAATTTGAGACAGAATCAAAGGATGCTATTAAGAATAAAGCATATTTCCATACACAGATTTTGCCATATCAACGTACCAATTGATTGTTATTGGTTGATTTCCTCACTTGAATCCCAGTATCCATATCTTTCTGTCCCTGATCCTGATCTTGCTTCTACCAAATTTCCTGGCGAAACTCCACAGGGAGACCTGGGCTGACTGCACTAACGACTGAGCTGCTAGTATTGAAGCAGTTCTATGCATGCAAGAAAGCAGAGTGCGGCATAAAGGCAACAACTGGGCAGTGAATGATGAAACTCCAGTTGTTCATTGGCTTGTACCTGCATCTTCTTTTCTAATTGCCCTTGATGACTTTCAACTGCCTATAGTAATTTGAGGACTTCCTACTTACGCATAGAGACAATTACTGAAGGAGGAAAAGACAGGGCAGATCAATGAGTGTGTGAGTTAGGCATTATATATCTCTCTGCCTTTTTTTTGCCTCATTCAGCAGGGTAATACAGCCTGGGCTACAGCATTCAGTGAATTCAAGCATCTTCCCACTTTTCAGTTGCAGAGGAAGCATTCTTCTGGGCTCACAGTACGTGGCTTGGTGAAGAAGCAACAGATGGACATTCAAGTCCCTGCTACACTAAGCATTTGAAGACCTGTAATGAGAGCATTCACCTTCAAATACGTTTCTGAACACTGCACGATCTGATTATAATATTGTGAGATCATGTCCAGCTTGACTGGGATATGTACTTTTCTGTGACACTACAGTTGTTTTCTCCATGTGGAGAAATCAAGCAGTTGCCTTTCTAGACAGATTCATGGGCCAGGTTCCAACTGTTGGACTAATCCCATCTTAGAGATGGTGGCCTGTATCTGATCAGGCAGGATTTTTTGAACACTAGAGTGCACACCCTTTCCTTTGCATTTCACAAATTCATAATTCAGGAGAAGAATATATCCCTTAATTCCCCAACTGTCTTGACATTAGAATTGGAATTCAGAGATATACTGCTCTGTCTCTGGGCTTAGACTTTTTCTACATGGCAGCATAGAGGATGCATTAAAAACCTAAAGTACTTTTAAAGCTGTAGTTAGAAGTTTTTAATCAAAGTTACTTGCAAGCTACAAGGCACAGCAGTGTCTGGAAGATCTATGAAGTCCTAAGCTTGTGCTTTAAGTATGAGTTTAATTTTCTCTGTGTAGATAGTTTGGTGATAGAACCTCTACAGAAAAGTTTTTCTGCTGATCTCTCTTGTAATTAACAAGAAAACCTGATGAAAGCTTCTTCGCAGGTAGAGTAAAGCTCAAATAGGCAACACAGCTGGGTAGCAAAGCAGCATAGGGCATCAGTAGAATAACTTAGAAGATGTCAGAGAAGCTCCTGCATCAGTTACTCCATAGGTAAAATATTCATGGTTATGACTCAGATACCAAACTAGTCACAGGAGAAGAAAAAGAGTTTGGCTTCATGAAGATGGCTTTAATCTTCAAAATATGATCTCTATATTTATAGTCTAACTTTGTAACAATGTTCTTATGAGTTTGTTTTTCACATGTGTTTTTACCTAATATATCAGAACAATTGTATTGGCTCAAGAGAGCAACAGCTTTGGCTTTTAACTGCTTGATTTTGTCTGAAACTGCATCTCAATTTCAATAATATTGACTTTTCTAGTAATTATTTTTGTTGTTTCAGCTTGAGTTGATTCGAATATTTTCAGTAAGGAAAAGCCTAAACCAGCAACAAAGCATATGCAGCTCATGGTAGCCCTCACATACAACTGACTGAGATTTTTTTGGGTTGTACCCCGTCCTTACCCCTGCTTTTCAAATTCACAGTTTGATGGTTATTCCAAGCTTGCTTTACTACTGAATTCAACCACCAGACAGTTGCAGCAACTGTGCCAGATTGCAGTGCTTGTTGGGAAGGGGCTTTACTGCAACATCCCACTCCCACAAAGGTCAGGGGCCACATTCTCCTGGTAGGAGACCTGCCAGGAGAGCTTGCTCTGTGGTCAACAACAGGTGGAAAAGATTAACCCTTTGAGAGTCATGCCCCTTAGCCCACCAGGGGTCATGACATCGCAGGCATGGTTCGTTGTCATCAGTGAACAGTCAGTTTTCAGTACTGGATTTATTAGGTACATCACAAGGCACTGTGTGAAATAACATTTTCCTCTTTCTGTCTTTGTTTGGTAATTCCCTAGAGCTGATCCAGCCAAATGAATTTAAAAAGTGCTGTTAAGCTGATCAGTGACTGAAAGCAGTCATTTCTTGATTTACCAGGGCTAAATTTTTATGCCTTTTTTCTACAACAGTCTTTGCTCTCCAGATGGTAAATTGTCTTTGCTTTTTTAAAACTCTCATCCTCAAGTGGTATATACTAGTTCAATAAAAGCAGCTCACAAAGAATATTTTAATTCATTCAGATATTGGTCCAGATCATGGTCTTTGGAATAGCAGATGCAATTCTGCTTCCTTTCTGATTGCTAAAGATTGGCAGGGAGCAATGGAGTTTGGTGCCATTTTTGGTGGCTCAGCTTTGCAGCATGACCTTGTAATTGAGGTCCTTCCCACTGGGAGCTGCAGTACAGCTCATCTGAAATATTGTGAAATTCAGTGCAGGGTTACATTATGATTCTTATGAGAGCTCTTACAAAACCACGCTGGAACCTTCCACACTGGCTTTATTCACTACCCTGCAATAATCCTCTCTTGTGTGAGGAGAGAATTTCTTATGCTTTGCTAAGAAAGCTACATTTCTCTCTCTCAGCAGCATTTTGTTTTACTCTTTCTCTTTTAGGGCACTTTTTGAAGCTCACATCTTTGAGGACTAAAGGGAGTATCTATGCTGAGGCTTTTAACACTATAGGAATGCTTCACCATCTCTGTAATCATTTGCAATTAAATGTTTTACAAAAACATAACTAAAGCATAGCATATAAGGTAGTATTTGGGAAAATCTTTCATCAAAATAGAAAAAAACCCCTAATATTTATATTTCAAACCACTGGTTAGAAAGGAGGCATCCCTGAGAACAGCTCTCTGTGCTAGATTTTTAAGTTTCTTTTTAAAGAGCAGGAGTGCCATGTCACTAGAAATGAAAAACAAAATGATGAGAATACATTTTTCCAGTTGTCATCACTTTGTTCGTATTACAGTACTGTGTACATAGACAGTTACAACTATTGCTTAGTTTCCTTATTGTTTGTTTAGTTCTTCTATATAGCAACAATTTAGAGAAAAATATTATGAAAAATAAAGAATAGGGTTTTGATACATATCCAGATATGAACAGGGTGACTTCAGATTATGACTATATCCATGTGACTTCCTTCTTCCAAGCAGAAAAATTCAGATTCATTGACCATGTAATGAAATTATTTAAGCTTGGACTTCAGCACTTTCTAGTGGAGTACAGGTAATGCTATAAGTCATAACAATGCAATGACATTTGAAACAACCTCTTTTATATTTTAGCTGTAAAAACATTTTCTTCTTCTCTTTTGCAGATGTTACAGATGATGAGAGTAGTCTTGTTAATTAGTTCAAACACAAATAGTAAAATATATGGTCAGAAATTGTAAGTACAAAATTTGGACATGTCTGTCTCTGGTTTTTTTTGGAGGATACAAGACTGGACAGCCAAGAAAGTGAGGCTGAAGTATGGTTTACAAACCTATGGTTATCAGCTCCAAAAGGCATGTGATTACACCAAACTATTCTTTCCATAAAAAAACAAATAAACAAATAAGCCCTTTAAGAGGTTTAAGTTTGCTTGAATATATGACAAAGAAATATCTGTTCTGTCTAGGAAATCCTGGAAATAGCTGTATGCATATCTGGGGTATGCTTACGGATTGCATCTATATGTAAGTTAAAGGTAGATAGGTTTGTTTTCTGACTCTGAAGTCAGCTGTCAAATAATTGTACTTGCCTATGCTATTTTCATCTTCTTCAAATGTCCTCAGCTAACTCCTTAACCATGCCCATGATATTTTTTTGAGAATTTTCTAATTGACCTGGATCAAAACAGTGATCATCCTAATGACTTACTGGTTAGGATGGTTGAATATTAGAGCCTGGGAATGCTACCTGCCATGATTTAATTTACTTGTAGAGTCTCTAAGATCTCTGCTGCCCAGCACCACTCAAAAGAAGATTTTTGCATCTGGAAATTTTAAGAATCTATAGCAGATCCATCACATTGTTCCATTATTAAATATTATTTTCTAGGAAAGCTGTAGAGAGCTTGTCTGTGGCCATAGTGGCTCCTATGGAAGGATGGATGGGGAAGGAAGGATGGGGAAGTTTTAATTCTGACCATAAATTGTGAATCACATATCTTTTGAGTGTTGTTCAAATACTGTTTTCTCTATTATAATAATAAAAAAAATGTAAAGATTCATCAATTGTAAGAGTTCTTTAAGGAACAGATGGACTATTCAGAAGAATCCTACAGGGATATGAATGGAAATAGTAGGACAGTTGTGAATCACAATGCTATCATAAATAGATCTGTCTTGCCTTGAAGGTGTCATCATCCAAGTGAGGTAACTGCAAGGTTCTGAATTTGATTGGGTCATTATTAGGAATACCATTATACTCAAATGGAAAAAAGGTATCAAACTCACAAAGAAACTCCTATGTGATTTCTCAAATTGCTTCTGTTTTGTACCAGAAGAAAGAAAAATAATAGGAAAAAAAAAAAGAGGCTTTCATTATTTTTCATGAATGAAGAAAACAACAAAGTGGCAGAAGAACTGCCCAAGAATAGCAGAGCACCTCCTTAAGAGGCTGTGAAATCTGACTTAGATGAGGGTCAGTTCCCCGATATGAATCAGGTAAAGGAGAAACTATCATTGGATTTTACACATCCCTGGAAATTTCCTTTGGGAAAAAATATTATCACCTCTTTACTAGCTTCTGTTGAGTTGTGTAGGCAAGTGCCCTATTTAAAAATATTTTTCTTCATCCATGTTACCAGCAAGTTTTATAGGAAAAAGACTAGATGAGTTTCTAAGAGCAAAATAAAAGGATTAACGAATTGTACAAAAGTTACAAACAAGCATGAAAAACATAAGCTGAAATATTCAGAAAGTCATGTTAATTGGAGAAGCCATGCACACCTCCCTTTTGAGTTTGTATTTAAGTTGAGTAAGACTTCTCTGTCTTCTTCTCCAAAAGCAGCTGTATAACATCTCCAAAATGTGTCCTCTCTTATACAGCAACATTGCTAAAGCTATTTTGGGACTACATTTGTACTGTATTGATTGCTGCTGTGTCCTGTCTTTGTATACGATCAACACATTTTTCTTTCTTGCCTATTCATTTAGAAAGTTGTTAGGTATTTTACACAGACTATTGCCTTGGCCATATCAGACTTCTAGAGACTCTCTCTTTTCAGTTGGCTGTCTTTGTTTCATTCCTATCCTATTCTTCTCTTATCTATCAGAGAGAGTGCAATTCTCCTTCCGATCAGACAATGATCTCAATCACCATTTGCCAGCCTTTCAAACAAGAACTTTGCAGGCATCATACTCAAAGACGGATATTTCTATGACCCTACCTACATCTGGAGACAAAGAATTAATTTTGCATCTTTTGATTCAGTGTTAGAGCACTCCACTACAGAATTTGCTAGTGGCTTCATTAATTGGATCAATTAGTACAGACCCATGAACCTGTGAAAGTTCACACTGACTTCAGTGCCACTCCAAAAAGGACAAAAAGTAGTTTCCATCTGCAATCCTATTGCAAGATCTAAGTCAATATTAGAATTAATAATTCAGAATGATAATGAAACACCAGCAAATAAGCTGAATGGTTCTGCTTTCTACCCATAGTATGCAAAACATTTCAGAAAAAAAGAATTCTGATTGAAATTTATATTATGATGAGAGCAATAATAGATTCATTAGAGGGTAGATAAAGGAAGAGAAAAAAGAAAGAATGATATAAAGGAAATGACAAGCATTTCAAAAATCTATCTAAATATGACTGTATATCTTCTGAAAAGGGATATTTTCTCTTTGTTATTATTTTCCTCTTATTATATTTGATTAAATATTTACACTGCACTATATGTGTGCATACATTTTTCAGAAGTGAAGCATTATTTACCCAGTAAGTACTATGTAAATCAACTTGCAAGAACTGTTAAATATTTATAGTCTGTCTGGAAGGTTAGAAGAAGTACAAGTTGTAGGGATGGTAGCTGCATAGTGATAACAACAGTGTAACCAAACGCACAAACAATGCAGAAGTCAAAAACATTTACTGTTAGCCTTGCCCCAAATATCAAGATCTGAAAAATATACATTCTTTAAAAATATATCTTTTACATTCGATTGGCCTGGTAAGTTGCACCTTGCCTCTTACAAAGCTTTCATGGCTGAGATTCGGTCTGAATTCTTTAGCACTTAAAGCATGATTGAAGAGGAGTGTGTCAGTAATTTACTGTCTCTTAGCATCTGTCATCTTGATTTTCCTCACCATAAAGCTTTAAATCTTGGATCTGGAAAAGGTAGAAGCAAAATGCTTGTGCAGCTCTCTCTTCTTCCCACTATCCTAGTGAAGAGGGGAGAATATAAAACTCTGAGTATGCAGCCCTCCTAAATAAGGGCTGTTTTTTGTTTCAACATAACTCTTTCAAGAGTTACCAGATGTTTCAAATTGGATCTTCTAAAATGCTGATAACTGTGCATATCTCAGGCTCCAATCCCTTCCAGAAGTCATTCTACTTCCGAAATATTTATAAAAAGACCATATGGTGAATCTGTTCTTTGAATTGTAGGGGGGAACACGACAATGCATCAATTTATATCTGATTTTGCTTTTATTATTGTTCACTTAATATTAACTTTCCACTAAAACTGTAGCAATCTCCACTCCCTAGGTGAAAATTATATTCTTGCATTGCCACTTTAAGCACTTAATAAATTTCTTCCCACTGGAAATCTTAAAAATAATAACCAGTAAGTAAACATGCATGTGAGCATGGGTAAAATACATACATTTTTGCATACTTATCCTTCACTTCTCTAATTTACAGCTGTTTGCCTCCCTGCTCATAAATTGTGCCCACATTTTATGCCTAAATTGAGAAACCAAAGGGAAGAATAGGTTGTCACTTCATCAGATTGGCACCAATCCTTGCTTAATTACTTGAGAGATGTTGCCGTCATTCTTAAGTCCCCTTTTATGTCCAGGAAGCCAAGAAAATTGATAATACATTAAGCTTTGCAAGGGGGAATTAGGAAGACTCTGCCTAGCTAGGCTTACATCACTTTAGGCATATCAAGACAGCACATACATGATGGAATCTCCTAATGCAAGCTTCACATTACAGGGACCTCAGCTTTTATGGTGAGCTTCACTCAATGAGCCATAGACTGAGACCTGGCCAGCATGACACATTAAAATACACAGAGAGGGGCCAATTAGGTCTGTATGTCTGGGATTCCTTTCATTTAACTTCCATCAGATAAAAGAGATGCTTCATCAAAGCAAAGCTTTCTCTATTCAGTGGGAAGAGGTAAGCATCTCCAAAGGTAAATTGTCCCACATATTTTACACACCTAATGTGGTCACCTGAGATAAGCCACCCTCCAGAGGTGCGCATCTCTTCCCATTGCCTCAAGAAGGAACCTCAATAGTTGGCTTAGTCATATTCTCAGGCAGTTGAAGCAGGAGGAAATTAATCCCAACCTTTTAGAAACAAGTGAAAAAGCTAGAGTTTTCAGTCTGGCAGGTAAGGTGAGAGAATACATATGTCTAAATTGTGTGTTATGTAGAGCACCATGTACCAAAGGATTCTAGATAGAAGGTAGACTGCATGGCAAACCTGGTCACTGTTTGTAGCTGAAAATGTAACGCTACTTATCCTGGTCTGTTATGTACATAAGATTTTAAAAATAATGGACTAATAGCCAACTCCTTTATTTCGTATATAGAAAGGCTGTAAGAGCCTTATATGAAAAATAGCATTTTGTCATACTCGTTCCTTATAGCAGATCTTTTATATATTGGTTAATATAGTGGAATCATTGGGAAGCTGTATTTCACAGAAAATATTTCTCATCCCTCAGCAGGTTTCGTCTTAATATAGTGATACATTCAGAACATCAATGCATATAGCAGATTAATTTTGATAATGTACGTGTTTCTTAGGAAAAAGTTTACGTTCAGAGTCAAGATGAAGTCAAAGTGATGTCACAGTACATTTCATGCTATCAACTATGGAAGAAAGGATTTCAACACTGGATATTTTTCAGACATTCAATTTGAGGAAAAGAATTAGCATTGCAGAGAGAAAAGGGAGAATAGTGACTTTTTTCTTGTGCATTCATTGTCTTGAATCAGCCTATTGTCTGGGGCTGTACGTGTGTGGGAGTGCAATTCACTGGTGGTTGAATTCAACTCTCAGTTCTTTCAGCTGTGTTTTGAGGCTCTGATTTCCTATATTTCTCTCTGTAGTTCTAATAATGAGGGAGATTTTAGGACAATATGTGCTACGTTTTCTGTGTGATTGAGTCTTCTTCACGTTCTCTCCTGAAAAACAAAATAATTACTAAAACTCCACTAGTGTAAAACCAATGCATATATAACAGATAAATGTAATTATTAAACAAACCAAGGTCCTGGGAATGTACTTTATTCCATATATATATGATGAGAAAATGTAGTATTCATGTAGCCACAGACGTTGTAATCATTGAGGTACTTCCTTTAATAATATTCCCACCTATACCCCACATTTTTAGCCCTGGAAGACAGTTGTTAGTCTTTAGTCTCTTTTTCTAACTGCAGGATCTTTCTCTAACTGCTGGATCTCTTTCCTTCACTGACAATCTGTGTTCTTATGTGCAGTTTCCCCTGTGTATGTGTATGTATTTTTGTACCCAAATTCATGCACACATGTAGAAATCTACAATTAGCAGGTCACACGCTGACATACATGCTTCTTAAGGCTACCAGCTTTATTCAACTGTTACCTATGTTATATCACTGAAAGAGAAGGAAATTTGCAACTAGAGGTAGAGGTGACAGGAACACGGTATAAAACTAGGAAAGCTTGAGAAAACCTGACAAAATCCAGACAAAAGCAAGACAAAGTAGTAGAAACAAGAAACAAATACTTTTAGCCATAAGAATAATTAACAATTAGGATATTTACTGAGAAATGTGTTAAATTTCTGACATGACTAGAGCACCCTATTAATAAGGGTTCCAGTGATGCTTGGCCTTAAAGTTGATTCATTTAAACAACAGAATTCAAGTCAGAACATTTTTGGAAATAAAGAGCATTTCTTTAAAATTAAATGCAAATGAGGAAGAGGCACAGCCTGACAGCAAAGCAGATGTCATTAAAAATTTTGGTAGAAAGACAACCAGTAAATACATCATTAAACCATAGAAGGCGATCTGAGTGAGGGATCTGAGGATTTTGCTCCTCCATTGAGAATAAAGGTATTGCTAATGTGTTGTTCCCTGGTTATGCACTGGTTTACCTTCATTATCATGGATTCTGCAGGACAAAATGAGAATTTCCCTGAAGGAATAATTTAATGGTATAAATGGCAGAAAGCTTTCCTGCAGAAGGGAAGATTAAGGACTTTTTCCACAAGTACTTGTAGAAACATGAATTTATAAAGTAAATATTCTGTTAGAGTTCAGTTGTTACCAAAATTAGGGAAGTGAGGTGTGTTTGATAAGCACTGAAAAGAGAATGAGCCTTGGTCTTTGCATAAAACACACATGAAATATATGCCATTCTCTTTCCCATGCTCTTGCTTGCAGTCAGATATCTTTAATGCCTTATTAGATGATTCTGAAAAAAAGACACAATTTAAAATGGTATAATACTCTGGAAAGATGGTTACAAAGTGGTCAATGATAAGTAATGCACAGAACTGTTACTTAAAAAAATCATTCACTCTTTTTAACTGGAATATACATCTAACCTAAAATATTTTCTTGCCTACCTAGTTCTTTCCATCTTGTTCATAGTTTTGTACATTCTGGGAACTGTAGTGTAGCCTATTAAGGTTATGTAGCCATGTTTATGAAAAATATTCTAACTTCTTATAAATAAAGCCCTAAGCCCCATATATAAGCCAGCAAACATCTGATGTTCAGGAACCAAAGTGATTTTCTAAATATGTCATAAATTAACTTTTCCCTGCAGTTTGCTGGGATGCACACCAGCATGATGTGTGCGCTGGGAAAGACCACTCACATTGCTGTAATAATAGATATAACCTTGGCCTACCCTGACTTGTCCAGAAAGGAGGTTTACCAGGATTCCTCTGCATTAATCATGCTTTGGACAGCTCTACATTGTAATAAACCAATGACAAAATTGTAATAAACCAGTGAAGAGGTAAATCGTATGTTGGGAATCCTAAAACCACAGAGATTTAATTAAACAAACAAAAATTTGTGTAAGATGTATGACACAAATCACATTACTTCTAAGGAAACAGTGCTTTCACTATTGTCGAGTAAGTGATTTGTTAGTTGGTGCAGTGTAAAGATTGTTTAAGAAAAGGGATTATTCATAGTAACAGTGGTTCAATAATGCCAAACTGAAATCAGGCCTAATAAGTCTGTTTTCTGTTAGTAAAGTCATTATTCATCCACTGTTACAACTTCTGATTTGCTCTTCTCAAGCATTCCATCCCAATGTGTAATATTGTTCTAAGTTTATTTTAACGTCACATGGGCTCTGTTCTATCTGATGGTCTTTTCACTGTGGTTTTCAGAAGTCAGCATGACCGATCACCTTACTACCACCAGTTTGTGACACAGCTTTGAAATTAGCATCTCCTGAGACAAGAAAGCACAAGTAGAAATGCCTTTTATTACAGGCAGGCTGATGCTGAACAGAATAGGATTGGACTCGGAAAAAATTGCTCTTGTTCCATGAAAAAGGTATATACACAGAAGGGTCTGTATAGGTGTGGGAGATGGTTCCGTTGTTGGGGAACCACAACAGATACCACACAGCAAAGGAGTGACCGCTGCAACAAATCTGAGATCAGCATAAATACTTCATGCAGACTGTGTAAAATTACATAGTAAAGCTCAGCAAACATTTTTGTATGCCAGTAAAATTTTGAAGAATAAAGAATATGAAGGCTAAGGACTTGAGATCAGCTTTGGTCTTGTGGAGTGAACAGAACTGTGATTTGGGAAACTTATGTTCAGTTCTTACTCCATTTATGGGCATCATTATGTGGCTGAAAGTAAGCTCTCATACTCATGTTATGCCAGTGTTCTCCAGCTATCACAGATGTGGCATCTTAATGCTATGAGAATCTCTAAAAGTAAGTTTATTACTGAAATGTGCCATTTGCAGATGTAGCAGCTATCATATTGATCATAACAGGATCTTTTACTACAGAGGAGAGAATATGAAACTGAACTAGGGATAATTTATCAGGGTTTTAGTTCCCTGTTTCTCAAAGCATGAGTGATGACACTATCAAATGCAGAAATGCCTATTTCACTTATCTTCTTTTCAAATTGGAAATTTAAATCATGGTCACAAAATATTCTGAAAGCATTATTTTTTTTCCTAATTGATTTAAAACACTTGCTGTCTAAATCTGAAAAGTTGCAAACAACATCCTCACTCCGATTCTCTGATTTTCTTAAAAGAATTTGGCACCATATGTAAGCTGTTAGGCATCTGTTTTGTCCTTGTGTACATGTCAAATCATATTCCAGTTCAGTCTTGATTGTCCTATTGTAGATTGAAGCCACGTTTTGCAAAAAATCATGATGCTGAAGCTATGTTCACTTACAGCCTTGCTGTTAATTCCACTGAAACAATTTTTATCAACTTCCTTGCTTCAGCAAACAGCTGACATTTCTTTTGGCAAAATGAGCCATAATACTCCTATCTGACGTCAACAAGCTGACAACAAGTTTGTAACAGATGAAACTCTGTATTCCGCGGTTCATGGCTGAAATGGGTACTGTGCACCCAAACCACATGTAGCATTTCTGCTTTGAATTGCAACAGAAGTTTTCACAATGTGAATAATTTTTTAACTTTTTTAGTCACATAAGAATTGGGAGGTTGGTGCTTAAAATCAATCCTTTCAATTTTGAAATAAATAGATTTTTAATATATCGGTGTTAAATACATTGTGTATCTGGTGTACAGGTCCCAGGTGGGATTTTTCTTGGAAATTAAGATATTATAATTAAATTTGGTATTACATGTCTCTAGTAAATTTATTTACCAAGAGCTGTTTTAGATTTCTATAGTTAATAGACAGAAATTAATTGTTTCATTTTCATTTCTTCCCTTAGGAAAGATCTATTGTGATTTTTGCCATGTATGCACTATTTCACTTCCATGGAAGCAGCAGAATATTTCTGTTCTCCTGCTAGGCTACCACACAGACTTTTATTTAAAGAAAGTTCATTTTATCACCCACAGTTCTTCAGGCAGAAAAAATTGAAAGGGTTTTCTTGGTAATGAAAGCACATTCTGCATGAAAAGAGTGTCTTAAAACATTTTTTTTAAAAAAATCTTTAAGTAGATTTATACTTTTTATTAATGTATTTATTTAATTCTTACACGAGCCTAAGAGACACCAGTAGAAAAAATGATTATTTTCACTGTAGTCTGGAAGGTCAGATTCCAAGTATGCTTGAAAGATAGACAAATGCATATAACAATTACTCAGATTATTGTACCGAACTTAAGACACATCGTACTTGTGATTCCACCAAAGCTTTGTCTGCAATCCTTGCTGATTACCAAATTTTGATGTATCCGTCTAAATTCCTCTGCCATTGTTCAGGTTACAGTGCACAATTAAGTTTTCATGGGGCTGCACACTATAATTTCTGTATCATGGGACCCAGAACTGGCTAATATTTTGTTGATCTTGCTGCTTCATCTATTGCAATTACACAGCATTTCCCACAAGTTTTTCTGGATGAAGTCTTCATAAATTACTTGATCATTATTTCAAGTAATCAGAACTATCAGGAATATACGTTGTCCATCAGAAATCTACCTAAATAATGCTGCAATCAATTTCCCCATCACAGATTGCCTTTTCTCAATAAGCAACAGGATTAATAGTTTAGGAGTAACAGATCCACAGGTTCAGTTAAGTTCTGCGTATCAAGGTGATGTATATATTCACATTAAGACCTTCTTCTTTGCTGAAAACCTAGGAAGACATCAACAGTCTTTTTAAAAGTATATTAACTGTCACTCTTAAGCCTGGCATAACTCAGATTTTTCTAACATCTTTTTCTGGTCCTGAGATCTAGAACTGTATGAAAACTATATCTGTGCATTTTGCCAAAAGTAATCTGCAGCTTAACATGACAGAACAGTAAGAAAAAAAGCATGTGGTCGTCACTAGCCTTAGAATGCTGAAAAACACAAAACCAGGACAAGCCAAAAGGTCATAGAGGTATTTTTCAGAGATGTTGGCAATATATGAGAGTTAATCTTTGTTTTTATTGCAAGCAGAAAGGATAAAACATCCAGAAATGGACCAATGTGTTTCTGGAATGGTAATTGACTGCTTTTTAATGATGTATGTGATTTGATTTTACTGCCTTGAAAAACTGTATTTTCTTTTCAAATTGTCATTTGCCATTGCTCACTTGGTAGAAATAGAGAATAGAAAATGCAAATGCAAAAATAAACATTTAGCAGGCCTCTATGTTGCACTGCATGGAACCCAGAATTGCATACAATTTCATATCTTGGATTACTCTCAAATTCAGAGCTTCTGAGGGGTTAAGGACTATAGTTCAAAAGGCAGCTGAAGGGGCCTTTGTATTGAGCATTACAAGCCTGTCTTGATAGAGAATGTTGGGTTTAGTGATTTTGCCTCCCACTATCTGGAAAATTCTCCTATTATTTTTTAATTATTTTTTATGACAGTATTCAAGCAAAAATTATCCCGTTTTTTTCAGAGAACCAAGCACATAAGCAAGCACACCATATGTGTACTTGGCCACCAGCTAATGACATAGTTGCATAATGGCATATCTGCATAAACAGGGCAGAGGGAAGAGGTCAGTTTGAGAACAAAAAAAAAATCATCTAAAGGCTACAATCTTGTTTATGAACAGATTGATTCATGTAAATCCACTCAAAGTTGAGGATTGTTTAATGATTCCATTAAGCAAACAAATCTGCTATGCACATTGTTTGCAAGCTATCGAAGTACTGAATCTTCATCCTACATGGCTGGTTATGTAAAGAACATGGCATGGCTTTGTTCCTCGATTAGTAGGTTGAGACTGCAGAAAGAGGTTTTGCTATAATATCAAGTGACTTTTTATGATTTTACTGCCAAAAAAGGTTCTTAATACAAACAAAACAGTGCAAAAAGTTCTTCATTAATATGGATGTTAAACATAGACTTACTGCTTTAAGATTATATTCCAAGGGTAATTGAAATACAGTTTTATGAAATATTTATGATTTTTTTTCTTAATGAGGATCCCATATATTTGCCAACGGTGTAGTATTTAGCTGCCTCACCAGACAGATTTTACCCGTTTTCAGAGCTTCCAGCGTAATACACTCCATCCCTGCTTTTGGTCCTGTCTTTGTCTAGGTCTCATCTACAACATATATCGCAACAAATACATACTGCAACAAATGACCAGATTCACAGTTGCACCAGTTGAAATCTTGATCCGTTGGGCAAAGGAAATACAAGCACAGGTTTCAATGAGGACAAGATTTATAGGTATAGGACAGATAATGAATGTTAAATTTTAAACCTAGGATGCTCATTCAGGTGGGAAGAAGGAGTGAGCACAGATAACTCAGATATTTCCTGTGTCCTCATGGAATAGTAATTACACTGCTTGAGTAGATACGTAGCATTTGCTGCTGAAATTAAGACCAATACAGCACTGTCAAACCGTTGCTTTTATTCTGTATAGGAATTTGCAGTGCTGGATTAGGTGCCCAGAAGTCCTTTTATGTACATAACTATCCCCTAGTCCCGTTGTCGAAATAACCCTGTTGATCCATTGAAGATGTGATGCAAGTAAGAGCATGTAATAAAACATGAAGGGCACCACAGACTAAATTATTATTCTACTTACTGCTGTCTCTTATGTACAAACTGTGCTGAGGCAGTCTGACTGGCCACGCTTTTATTTTGTAGTATTTGTATTTCATTTTATGTAAGAAAATACAACAGCAAGATTTTCATAGAGGGAATGACTGGGCAGATGATGAAGGCTATAAAGCATTAGCAATGCTAAGAAGTCTCAAACAGTCTTTAGAGGAACATGAGTTTCATAACCGAGTCTGAATGTGTCACAAATATCACGCTGACTTTTGTCATCAGTGAATTTCCCACACAGAAGGAGTTTTAAAGAATGACTTATTGGCCTTCTTAAACCATGCATGTGAATCCATAGGTATGGATTCACTACATTTTTGCATATCATTAATATTCCAAAGCCTTAAAATTCAAATATTGACATTCACAGATTAGTAAGAATATGAATGTGAGGGGGGAAGGACTGGCAGCACAATCAAAATGGAAATCACACGACAGGTCACAGTAGTCCAGTGTGCTACAAAGCACAGAAGAAATAAGTCATTCATAACAAAGTGCCTTATTCTGGAAATGAAGACATTTTAAAGGATCAAGCATGATTTTATAGTTTTGAGTTACTTGAGTGGGACATACATTCTGTAATTTTTAAGCAGCGGAAAGATCTGTCAGAAAGAGGCTTGCTTTCCCATGTTTCATCTTAGATTGAAACCTGGATATTTTCACCTGGACTGTTTTAAATGTTCTTGTCCAAATTAACTTTTCATTGACAATGTGTGACATTTTTCCTCCTGTGATCTATTTTCTGACACTATTTTTTAAAGTACTAATTGAGAATTTTAAAACATTTTGTTATTTGTTTCCCACTCTTTTCCTTTTATCTTTCCATTCCCATTTTTTTCCATCTTAATAGACTGATGATAGGAAAGGCAGAAGTAAACACTATAAATTGAAAAATATGTACTCATTAGATTAAGAACTTCAAAATTCTTTTAGTGATGAGAATGAGAAGAAAAGATGCTGTAGATAACATAGTATCTACACGTCTACATAAATTATTTTACATTTAAAATAACTTCTTCAGCACAATGCATCTGTTTGGAGAAGCCATGAAACTTTGGAAAAGAAATGATAGTAATACCTGAAAAATAAATTCTCAATGAAGTTATCATCTTCAATGCACCCAAATATTTGGCGTCTCTATGTAGGTCTATTATACAAAAATAAGAGCGTTCTCTAAAGACGGTAAAAGTGGATTTGTTTATACTTTTTGGGGCAAGTTTGTTGCTGTTTGGTTGTTAAGTATCACCAGGGCTCTCTGAACTTGCAATTGAGTGTAGGAAATATGTACTAAAGGGCTTGCAGGGCAAAGAGATAACGTCAGAGAAAGATGAACTGGTCACAGACAGCTCAGAAGATGAAAGAAAGATAATAACATGTGGATGACTCTCCTGGATACTTATAAACAGATAAAGAACAAAGCAAAACATAAATCAGCGGCGATCAGGAACACAAGTTTCATTATTCTCTTCTAGAACTGGATATCTCAAGGGCAGTCATGTCTCAACAACTGTATTGCCAGTGTGTTACAGCAAAAATAGCCTGCTGTATGGTAGTGCTATTTTATTAGTGATGCCAGTACCATTTTCTTCATTTGATATATTGAGGGTTAATACTAAGTGAGATTTTTCAACCTATTTAACCATGAGTTGTGAAGTTGGTTGACCTCTGACTGCTAAGTGCTGACAGGGTCCTGTGAACCCTGGAAATGATAGTACGATGTTATTTTACTGGCGAGGTGCAAACAGATAAAGAACAAAGCAGCACATAAATCAGCAGGACCAAATCAGTGCATTCCCACTCCAAAAAACTTGCAGGGGGAGAGCAAAAGAGATAAGCCAATGTGCACATTGGATATCTGTCATAGTCATGAATTTGAAGTAAGAAACCTATTGCTTCTGGAATAGGAGCTGGACAAATTGTTGGTACATACTCCAGAAATCAGGAACAGGCAAAATTTTACATAAGAATTAATGTTTTCCAAAGGTAAACCTATCCTAGAAATACCTGTTCTTGCCATATCTGCATGATATTTTGACATCCCATTTCTGCTGCAAGAGAGTTTCTGCAAGTTTATTTTGCAAGATTTAATATTGGGTAGAACGCACAATAAATAACACTGAAAAATGGAACTAGTCTTTGCTGGATTAATCTCTTTTTGAAAAAAAATTGATTGAGATTTCTATCCTTATAGTAAGGTTTTAGAAAGTTTGAGAGAGAGTATTGAACCTGAAAAATGGCTGCCTGCTGCTTGAGCTGCTGCAAAAAAGCTGTATGCAGTATTAATGCTTACGGAAAAAAGTCTGCTTTAGTTTCAGGTGCTTAGCCACCTTGTGGTTTCATAAATTTAGGCAAATAGCAATCAGCTACTATTAAATAACTGTTTCTTGACCATCCATGCTAGAGATAAAAATTAATATTATACAAAGAAAAATAGGTATAATTTCCCTCGTTTTACAAATGTTGAAGCCAAATATGGGAATGCTTCAATGAACTGATATGAGTCACAAAGACTCTAACCTAAAGACACCAAGGGAAATACCAACACACGGCTAAAAGTCAATGCAATCCTGAAGAACGGGCATGAAGAAATACTAAGTTAAAACCTGGTCTCGTAGTTGTCCTTAGCGCAGAGAAGTATTTCATCTCTACAAAAAAAACCTGTAGGGGTCATGATGACTGGCTCGGGACCTTAAGATACAATTTTCAAAGCATGTGAGTGACATCCAGAAGCATATTGTTATTAATATTCAATGGAACACAGTTATTCTTATATCTTGCTACTGTAGAAAATGCTGTTTCCTCTCAAGGCTTTGTACATATCCATGCCTGGGTTCTAACTTGTTGTGTCATTCACTTGTCTGATCTCCAGGAAAGAAACATAAAAATGTTCAGGCAAGACAGGTTCACTGTTTCGAAGTAAGTTTTTCTTGCCTGAAGCTGTTTTTTTGTTTTGGACTTAGCCTGGAATAAATACTTCTTATGTAGGATTTGCAAATACAGCTATTTGGTGTATTGATCCGAAGAACTCCATCCATAAAAAATACAATTATTGTGAATAAAGAAAGTGAGCATTTTTTTTATTAACAGAACAACTATAAAAGTAATAGACACATTTTCTGATCATGCAGTCATATAGGCTCTCCACTTCTTTGTGGAAGCTGAAGGACGCTTAATATATTTTTTTATCCTTTTCTTTAAATATATATTCTTCAACTATGCTTTATATTACGTATTTCCAAAAGGCTTGATCTCGAGATGAATTACAAAGTCAGTCACCAAATTTTGAAGGCAGAGGGGTCAACCCTACACAGGAACGGTGTATTTTTAATAGAAGCCATATTTTTTTAATATACTTAGCTTTTCTCAGTAGAGTTTTCTGATATTTTAATTTCTAGTTTTAGTGTAACTGAGTAAATACATGGAACATATCTACATTATTCCAATGTGGTTTTGGTATTGAGTGTGGTTTTGTTCTGCAGATTAAGATGAGAAAACTGAGAGAAGTTGAGTGGTCCATCAATCAAAATATTTATTTCCAAAAAGCCCCAGATGCCATACAATTGTGCAGCAGGAAGAGTCTATAAATCAAACAATCACTTTATGGTATTTCATTCTCTGTGTAAAGACTAGATTATTGCTAACAGAAAAGAAAAGTTAGACAAGGCATGCAAAATACAAAGGTAATACCAAGATTCTGATTATTTTCCTGTCTTTCAACCCTATAACTTTTCTGCACCTGTTGAACTATGGTGTGTTACATTTCCCACCACCTGTCAACAGCTACAGAATATGCCACCCAAGTGTTGATTCATCAGTACTTTCAGTAATGCAGCTGCTGTAAGAGATAGTAGAAGAAATGGTTGTTGGTCTACATGGAAACAAAAACAGACTAATTGAATGATAATTTTTCATCTTAATTATGTTGCAGGTCTTCCTTTCCTTCTCTTAGAGAAATCAGCCTGCTCGTGGCTGAAGTTGTGAACACAGGTGTGAAATTAGAATTTTTACATTAAAATTATCAAGGAAAAAGTATATAACAAAGTTTCTACTTTCTTAATTACAATCTTTCATAGTGATTTCCTTTCAATAGGGAACTGTTACGTGGCAGGAAATTGGTAAGAAATTTGGTGCTGGAAGCCTCTAGTTACTACAGCTCAGTACTCAGGACTGAACACAACAGAAAACAACTCGTAGCAAAGATGAACAAGACGATGCACAACAAGAAAAATGATTATGCAATGCAGCTTAAAACCAGCCAGAGGAAATCAGCTGTGCTGACTGGAAGATAGAAAGCTATGTGTGGCTTTGAATATTCACTTCTGACAATTATTTAAAAGCCTCTGTAGGACCGAACATGTCTCAGTGTTTTTCCATGCATTAAAATAGTTTCTTGTCTCACCTTTGTCACCAAAGGCAAAAACTTGTCTTTGCCCAGCTCCTAAGAAGGATCAGTATCCAAAGTGAGGTTCTGGGCCATATGGGTACCGTCTTATTTATACATAAATCACAAATGTATCATTATTGCACAGGATGCCGCCCTTGCTGCCCAAGCTTACTCCTCCATACAAATTGTGACTCCTCTGCAACACTTTGAGCAAAAGGAATAACATCCACCTCCTTCCATTTACTTGCGCTCCCATATATATACTTTTCTTCCTCTGATCATTTTCACAGTCAATTCCATTTATCATGTACAGCTCAAAATGTTAGTTTGTCACCAAAGCTCTTCCATTGTCTGTGGGGAGTCGCATTGGATTTGGCATTAAAGGGAGAAATCCTGTCTGGCTCAACAACAGTGCTCCCAGCCAACAGCTGACTCAGTATCTCCACTTCCAGGCTGCAAAGATGAGTCACCTACCCTGATTTCAAGAACACTTTTTGGCAGTTCAGGTATTGAGTCCAGATCTCATAAAAATCATGACTCTCCTCAACATTTCTACTCTTTAGAACACTATGCATTTCTCAGAAAAACATACACATGCACACAAAAGGTATTGTTTTAACATATACCCATAAATTGGAGGTTTCCTTCACTAATGAAGAAAGATTTCCATTTTTGGCTAACAAATATTATTCCTGTTTGGAGATCTGACAATAGTAACAAAAAACCTTTACTCAAACGTGACTTTGTTTGGAGATAAGAAATTAAATAGCTTATGAGAAGGAAAAAAGTATGTATCATTGTAAAAATTCTAGTTTGCAGATGCACTCAATTCAGACCACACAGATAAATATTTAATATTTTCATTCCTCACTCCTGCAAAAAAAAGCAGGTTAAAAGAAGTCCTTCAAAATACATGCATTAATCCTGGAACATGAGCTACTCTGTGTGTACTAAAACTAGCTCCCTACGTTCAAAGTATAATTCTCTACAGCATTTGAGGACTTAGTGGAGTATCTGATGCAGAACCCTATGTGTTGGTAGGTAAAATGAATGGAGAACTGTTTTTTGAATGTCCTTAAAAATGCTTTTATCTATGCCTCAGTAACTGACCCTTATAACATCTTGTTACAGATGTGAACTTCAGGTGATCTCTACATCAGTTGTCAAGTGTTAGTTAAAAACAAACTGACGCATTTCTGGATTAAAAAAAAAGAAAAACAAAACAACAAATAGGATTTTCCTGGGTTATCAAGATGCTTAAGATTTCTTGACTGGTAAGAAGAAATATGCAAGTCTGTGGCTGATATAATGTTATCATAATGCTTTCATCCCATGTTAAGTACCACTCAACTAAGTTGCCCTTAGAGTAATAATCTGTTCTTAAAATATATTACTGGAAAAAGAATCTGGTTGGATTGATCTTCAATAATCAAATACAAATCAAATAAGGTTCATGTTTAAAGCAGTTTTGAAATTTGCCGTGTTTTCATTGTGATTCTCATGCGTTCTGTAACAATATTCTGTAACAAAATTCTGTAACAAGTGCCATCTACGTGAAGGGTTGGATGGAGGACCCAGGAAACTACAGGCCTGTCAATCTGACCTTAGTGCTGGGAAAAATCATGGAACAGGTGATCTTGAATGCTATCATGAAGCACATGCAAGAGAACCGGGTGATCAGGCCCAGTCAACACGGTTTCATGAAAGGCAGGTCTTGCCAGACTAACCTGATCGCCTTCTATGACAAAGTGACTCGGCTGCTGGATGAGGGAAAGGCTGTAGATGTGGTTTTCCTGGACTTCAGTAAAGCCTTTGACACAGTTTCTCACAGCATTCTGCTTAGGAAACTGTCAGCCTCTGGCCTGGACAGGCGCACACTCTCCTGGGTGGAAAACTGGTTGGATGGCCGGGCCCAGAGAGTGGTGGGAAATGGTGTGAAATCCAGCTGGAGGCCAGTGACAAGTGGGGTTCCCCAGGGCTCAGTGCTGGGTCCAGCCCTGTTCAATGTCTTCATCAATGACCTGGATGAAGGCATTGAGTGCATCCTTAGCAAGTTTGCGGATGACACTAAGCTGGGAGGAAATATTGATCTACTGCAAGGTAGGGAGGCTCCAAAGGGATCTGAACAGGCTGGACCGCTGGGCTGAGTCCAATTCATGAGGTTTAACAAGGCCAAGTGCCGGGTCCTGCACTTGGGGCACAACAACCCTGTGCAGCTACAGACTAGGAGAAGTCTGTCTAGAAAGCTGCCTGGAGGAGAGGGACCTGAGAGTGTTGGTTGACAGCTGACTGAATATGAGCCAACACTGTGCCCAGGTGGCCAAGAAGGCCAATGGCATCTTGGCTTGTATCAGAAATGGCATGGCCAGCAGGTCCAGGGAGGTTATTCTCCCTCTGTATTCAGAACTGTTGAGACTGCTCCTCGAATCCTGTGTTCAGTTCTGGGCCCCTCACCACAAGAAGGATGTTGAGGCTCTGGAGCATGTCCAGAGAAGAGCGATGAAGCTGGTGAAGGGGCTGGAGAACACACCTTGTGAGGAGCTGTGGGTCTTTTCCGACCTAGTGATTCTGTGAATAACATTAAAAGTAATTGCTGAAAATTCACTACTGCGTAGTGAGTGACTGAGTTATTGTGCATGCAGACACAACCACAGAAAATAAACATGCATCCTACACAGAAGTGGGAGGGGATAGGAAAGTCCATTCATAAAGCTATATATACGTTTAAATACATTTGTACAGGGTACTGTGATTACTTCACTTAGCACAGAGATTTACTAGTAAACCAAAACAAATTTTTAAGCAATAGTAGTGAGAATTTTTGATACCACTTCATTGAGTGATTCTCTAGGGAAGTGCTGGAAGATGTTGAACAGGATATCTCTTCTTTTAGTTTCCTTAAACTCCTTGTGATCCTAACTGTTCCCTTGGCTCATCCCTATAATTCATTTAATATCATTTGCACTGCAGTAATTACTAGATCCCTACCTTGAGATATATAAATAAATGTGAAGTATGTCTGCTAGATTATAGAGAGGTATGAGATTTACTTTTCCATTAAATGGAATTTCATAGTGATCTAACATGGTTTTCAGTTCAGTGCTCCAGCCATATGATTATCTGACCTTTCATCCACAACCAAAGATAAATACCTGGAAAACTTCATGCTTTTTATGGCTTTAATTTTGTATTTTGAGAGACATCCTCTAGGGTCTATGATAGCGTGCATTTTTAATCAGTTAGTCAGCCTTGCAGCTTCCCGATTCATAAACCAGAGTTCTATGCTTCTAAACAGTGAGGAATAAACATTGTGAATACACTAAACTCAAGACTAAAAACCCATAAAAGTGACACAGGAACCTAAAAATATTTTCTATTTTAAAAATAATAGTAAAATTACCAAACATAACATGTTTTGATAATGAGTTATGCCATCTCCATTTCAGGCAGAACTGTGTTTATGGTACATTAGTCTGAGGGATATCACAAGAGTTGTATACAATGAGAAAGGAGACCTGGAAGGATGGGTTATAGCTTTCCCCATGGCTCTGTGCTCACACCCCCATTGCATGCTGCCAGTGCTAAATGGGACTACAAAGAGCCTGGGTTTCCATCTGGGCTGTGAAAGTTATCAGAACTTCCTCCTCCCCCAGTGTTTATTTTCTTCTGTCACGACATAGTCACTCGTATATAATACCTTGGGTTGACCTATGAGAGACAGTGCCTCAAATTGGGTGGGTCAATAAAAACAAGCTTGACAAAGAAACTATCAAGCAATCTCATTACGGACAAACTATTGCTGGCAGTTTCAGTGGTGGTGGTAAAGTCAGAGAGGTGACAGATTTAGACAACAGGGTCAGGCTTTCATCAGCAAACTGATCAAGTGTCTGGAGGTCCCAGATAACCTCCTCGACATCTGAGCAACAGGAACAATATGTAAATGAAGCTTTCATCATGCAATGAAATATAGAATAAGCAATAATTAAAGCAACTTAAATGTGTCAGTGAGCATAACCTATCAAAATCTTTCCTGAGGCACCTTTGTACGTAACTGCATATTTCTGCCTGTGCAAATACGTCCTGATCTGATTTACATTTTTACCAAGACTTCCTTGTATTGCTTTGTCAGGTAAATATAGTCTTTTTGTTTACATACAAAGGAGAGTAAGAAGGCCTTAGCAAAAATTAGCTTGTTTCTAGAAAAAGACTGTATATTATAGTTGCATTCTCAAGTATGTTTCTAAGACTAATTCACTGGACCTGAGCTCAGTAAAAAGCTCAGGTTGGACCCATCTGCAACCTTGCCTGGGTTCCTAGATGCTCTTTGAGAATCTCAATAACTTCTCAGTCTTGCCCTGTTGCTTTTTTCCAGGTCTACTAAAAGCTCTTCAAACATTAAACAGTGAATAATCAAAAATAACTTGCAATATTTAAAAACATAGCAACATCTAAGGACAAGACAACATGCTTTGTAGCTCTTTGTCTTTCTTTGTAGCTCATATTTAGTCTCTCTGTACCTCAGAGATTTTCAGTCAAGCTAGAAAGATTCAAAATTAGTTTGAGAATGAGTGAGACAGTAATGACAAGAGCACAAGTTTCTTTAAAAGAAAACAGATGATCCTTGTCCCCTACCAACGCCTGTCCAAAGATCACCTACACCAAAGCAAATACTGCTTCCAGATATAATGCCTTACATATTTATTTAAACTTGAACAGTAGAGTTACATGTAGCTCCACTAGGATATCCATTAATATCATATGCTTTTCACAACAGCCAAACTAGCAGCAAACTTCAGGTGCTAGTTGAGGCCCAGAGAATGATTCTATAAAAATGGCACTGGTTTTAGATCCTTTTCTCAATTGCTTTACTACAAAAACTGCTGTTTAAATTCTTGGCTTAAAATTAGTTTATTTCACAGAGAATAAATATAGAAGATACTACTCCTCAGAACCCTTAGGAGGCAAGTTCCCATAATGAATTAAGTTTCTAAGCCATTTTGCTAAGATTGAATATGATAGATACAGGAACTGTTATAAGAAAGGTAGCTACATACAGCATCCTATGTATTGCGCGATGACTGCATTCAACTGATACTAATGCCAGATCCTGCTAGTGGAATTTCTTTTACTGAGTAATAAAACTGGTTTTCATTTCAGTGAGAAAAAAAGCTGCAGCCAGCAAGCTGAGCCACCACACATAAAGGAAGGTGGTGAAAGGTTGAAGTTTATTACAAGTGGAGTGCCTTCAGAGACACACTATTTGTCCCCTTGGTTCATTTTGACAGCATTCTCATGATAGCAATCCACAGTTTATTTTATATGCTACACATCTCTATCCCTCTCAGATCACACACTTTGAAAGTTCTCTCACTTCTGTTATCAGGTAGAAGGCATTTGTCTTACCCCAAACCTCCGGCCTCATGAAGACCCTTTTCTTTCCAGAAGGAAACTTAAGAATTGAATTTATATAAGGAATTTTGAGAACATCTCTCAAAAAGATGAAGCCCACTCAGTGTGCATTATAGGAAATAATTAATCATTCCACCTCTTGCATACAATCAATAACACTAAAAGACTGTCTTGTCATCTTATCAGGCTACATAGATTTTAGCAGTTCCTTTATTAAGCCTGGAAAAGAAAGCAAGGAGAGAGGGATTCTTTGAACATCCAAACACAGTGTCACACTGAGTGTGATCCTGACACTGCCCAGGGAACCTGCTATCCTTTGTTTACAGATGGATCTGTGATAACCTGACAGCTTAGATGGAAGGTCACCCCAGAGGACAAGCAGGGGGTTCTTTTCCATCATCCCTGAATCCTGGAAGTGGCAGGTTTGACCACCCTCAGTATCCGGGCTCTCTCTTAAATTCTACTTTTTCTGCTGACAGAAGTATGTGGAATGTGATCAGGAGATATTGGGGCAATTTGTCTTCTATTACAAGTGGGAGGGAGTAGAAAGGTTGAATAAACTTCTGTGAGCTATCTGAAGGGAACTTTGTTTCTGCAGAGAAGATGGTACAGCCATGAAACTCTGCAGGATTTTTTGACTGTCAAGCTAGTTATTGTGCAAGACCATTTTGAACATCCACGTCTATCTGCACTATCAGGTATAAACAATCATAATACCACATGCGATATCAGAACTGCACCAGAGGCAATAAATGTTGTTCCATTGACTTCAACATGTCCATGCTAATATTTCACCCTCCGTTCCTGAGTACATGAGTGTGATCTCAAACCAGAAAGGTTTGCTGTTCCCTATTCATGAAAACACAGCTTGAGCAATAGGCTATAAAGTGCACTACGGCCTTGCCACCTTTGGTAAAATCTTACTGTCCTCTGTGGAAAGGTCACCAGAGAAGCACTCACTTCTGGTAGACCAATAATTCATCTTGGTTATCCTGAGTCATCCTTCAGATGACAGTGACATAAGAAGCTGCCTTAGAGGAAGGTACAAAAACTTTTCCAACGGCAATTATTGAATAATTTGCCTATAAATCTTTCTTCTTTCCAGTACTTATAAAGTGGCTTTCAGCTTCTTGTATAATCTTTAGGGTCTGCAAGCTTGCCAGAATCCTAGATCCACTAGTAATCCTTAGAAATTACTGAGTTTTCTGAAGAATTTAACCTTTTCTTAAGTCTGGACTCTAAATATCTTTTATGGCTCTAAGCCATTCAGGCTGCTTACATGTTGCCTAAATTAATGATTGCCTTGTATTGCTTCTAAACTGCTAGCTAAACGATGCTTAAAGTTGCACAGGAGGAAAATAAAATGTAATCACTTTGTTTTGAGTCTCCTACTTATCAACTTTTGACCACTTAGTCACTCTTTCACATTTATCAGCAAACATTTTTTATGGTTGTCTTTGGCAAACATCTAAAGGATACCATCTATGTTCATATCACCTTGTCCAACTACCAACAGCCACTTGACACAATTTTATCAAGTTACCATTGGTTTAAGGTTTGCAGTTTTTTCCTTTATCAGATTTAATCTGTCCTAGAGGCAATTATTTCTTCAGGCTTATTCTTTGTTTCTGTTTGTATCCAGAGAGATAGCAGTTAAAAGAATTAATCCAACAAGGGAAAGAATTACAGCTTGAAAATTAGTGTAGATAATAAAGCCATAGGTTAATGCATTAGGACAGGTTTGTTAGCAGAAGCACAAAGATTTCATTACTAGCATGCTACTGTCAACATTTTTATACATGTAGTATGAAAAATAAGCATCTTACTAAACATGTAGGCAAAATCTAGATAGGGAGCCTATCACATAACTTGTTTTAAAGGTGGGAAATCAGCTAAGGGCAATATATTTTATTGGTTCAATCATATTGTTATGTTTATGATTGACATAAGGAAATGGCAATAGATATATGAATTTTTTCATGTTCAGACAATTTTAAATTAAGGAAACAACAACACTGTCCAAACCACTTTCCTCAAACAAATTAGAAACAAGAATCAAGAACTATTTACTTTACTACATTTGGAGATAAGAAATTTATTTTTAGAGAAAAGTTTCAAATTTATTTGTAGCAAGGATAAAGATTTAAAGATTATAATAATGTCTTTTATAAGGAAAATATGGAGAGGTGGGCCTTCTACTTCTGCAGTGGTTTGTTTCTCTTATTTTTCAGAAAATTTTTCTTGTGTTCATATGTAATGACATGTAATAGCAGATACAGTATGGCTGACCACAGCATATATAATGAGTGTAAAAGTAGTGGTATCTTGATGTTCATGTCCTTGGTAAACATTCTTCTTGGCATTGCACAGAAGTCTGTTCATATTTGGTTGCAACTGACAAGGCTTATTTGCTGTACTTCTGTTTTATGCAACTTGCTGTCATTCTGCAAAAAAAAAAGAAAATAAAAAAAAATTAAAGGATAACTTAGGAAAAAAATGAAATCTAAATTACTGTGTATAATTGATGCATGATAGGAAAAGGTGAAGTTTTATCTATGTCAATTCTAATTGAAATAACATTCAAACTTATTGAAAATATAGAGGCATTGGTCAGCAAGGGCAAGATTCATCTTGCTTAACTCTTGGCCTGTAAAGTAAGGTACAAATTATTGAAATGTAATCTGCACAGGCATTAGAGAAAGTGACTTCTAAATGGCGATTTGGCCTTTCTCTTTTAGATGGCTATTTTAGAACAGAAGGAATCTTCTGCTGGAGGCATCTGTCTTTACTGAAAACTTTCAAATGATCTCTTAAACCAAATATCTATCTTTTCGATGGCAGAGATAAAGGAGATTAACATTATTCCCAGTCTTTCAACAAGAACATTGTAGTCTCCAGCAAGCTCAAGTACAGTATAGCTATGCACCTTTTTCTCAGGCAGAGATCTGAAGAGTGCAGAGTTCTGAAATTCAGAAATTCATTAGTTGGCTACACAGCCCACTCAGAGATACCAAAAGGGCTCTTGTGAACACAGTCTTTGAAGCTCACTTCTTTATTCCAGGGCATTCATTTTAAAGGTGATGTAGAGGGAAAAAAATAGTTTGAAATATCAGATATTTTTTTTCTCTTGCGTACTTACTGCATACATTTCTCAGTATTTTCATCATCTCTGTGTGTTAGGGCACAGCAGGCTGTACAATAAACCTAATAAAGAACAACAATAACATAAAGGAACATAATTCTAGGCTACAAAAAGAAGTTCAAAACACCAAAGGGGTAGACAGTTGGTTGTCAAGAGGATTTCTTGTTATCCTCATCAATCCCACTGCGCTGTCATTCACTTTTTGCAGCCTGTCTGGAGCTCTTCCTTTGAGCCAGAATCTTCTACTAATAGAGGCTTGTGAAGTGCCTGGCATGGTGAGTCTTTGGTGATGGCCTCTGTACAAAATGATGACAAATGTACAGTTAGCCATCATCTTAGTAATATCCCATTCAGCTCCAATAGCCACGATTTCCCTACTGTATGTGGTTACCCTACTGTATGCAGCACAGACAGCACTTTGAAAGGTGAATTTATTACCCAAACACTAAGTTCCTGTCTACCTATCATATCTCTGCATCTTCATAAAATCTAAATTGATTGTGAAATCATTTTAATCTGTCGGCTCTGGATCTAATTCTAAAGTACCCTGAGTAAGCTTAATCTATTTCTTTTTAAAAGTTCTTCAAAACAATAGCTGAGGATCTGATTTCGGTAGAATTCCCTGATGTTTGAAGGAGATTCATTTGGTTTAGCATAGAAAGTTCATAAAAACAAAAGCAGGCCGCTGGAACAGAGCTGGACATGTAAAAGATAACTGAGTATAGCACAATATTTTTTCTGATCATTGGTTGCATTTTGTTTTAACTCTGACTGATAAATATTTTATGTCTTGAGTTTCTGATTACTTTTCTAGTCATAAGTATTTCATTGTGAGAAATCTTGGGAACTTGCAAAAAGTTTTTCAGGAGCTACATTTGATAGCGTTTCCTCTGATAAAATGTCATTGGCTTAACCTGTCTTTCTTCTATTTAATCACTTTCAGGGGCTCATTAGACCAAAAGGAAATAAGCTTTAAAATTCAAACCACATGCCACATTCAAAGGACACAACAAAAAAATAACAGACTGTGTCCTTACATTCAGCATTGTATGTATCTCAGTAATAAAAGGGTTAAAAAGGTGTTAGAAATACCCTTTTCAAATGGGAGAAGGCATATGATTTCAAGATTATGGCTCCTATTAACCCATACATAATGAAGGATTTCAAGGATGCTGCATGAGTGAATTTTTCCTTACAAGACCTTCCACTGCACTTAATTAACAATGAGCCTCTTTTATTTGTATTCTTTTAAAATTAATATAGATCCTACCAATGAGTTTCCACAGTAAATAAAACTATATATCATTTTTCCTACATAGGTGTATAGGTGGGTAGCCAGACATAAAACTGTTTTTAAAACTAGAGAGGGATGAGTAAAACGTAATATGGGGACATGTAAGATTCACCCATATAATGCATGAATAAACTTCCCTGTTGCAGAAATATACAGAAAACTCAAAGTAACATCTTAAAACATACTAGGCAAAAATGTATAAAACTCAGAAGAGCATTTAAATGAATGCCTAGATTTGAGGTTATGTCTAAACCATCCATTTTTACAGATGTCACCACTGTTTTACAGCTCCTTTAACTTGTTTTTCCCTGGTTGTCCTTCATTTTTCTCATCTGTTGTTCATGGAGCTGTAATGAACAACCAGCAGGCACCTTGAGGCAACTTGACTATTAGAAAAAAAAGATTCATAATACTTATCTGAATAGTTACTGCTGGAGAGCTCAGGAAGGGTGTACTCAGGCACCACAATACACAGTTCCATGCTTTATTTCCTTATATACTGAGAAGACACCACAATAGCAGAAGACACATTTCCAAGTCTTTTTCTGGTCTTCACTGTTCTGCTCTTCTAACTCCATTTTTCCCCCCTCTCCTATTGAGATCAACCATCCTCGCAAATTTTATCTTCACTTAATTTCTTGAGGAGGTGGAATTTTCTTTTAGATGTCCATTAGCTATTAGACAAGGTTCTTTTGGATATACCTAACTTGTAAGTCATTTCTTATCCACAAAATATCTGGCAAATCAGAGTCCAAACTGAGGTCTGAGATCAACCAGACATTAATCCTGCCAGTTTCTCTTTGTTTGGGATTTTTTGTCTTGATTTTGGGTTTGGTCTTTTTTTTTTTGTTTGTTTTAGATTTAGACACTATAAGGTGTTAGTGGTTTTATGTAAAATAGTAATTACAAATACTAGCCCTAAATAAGTTCATGCTATATATGTGCTATGGAGACAAGTATTAAACTTTTCCAAGTAGGTGTTCATATTTCAGTTGGAAATTTCAACCATATGACATTTTGCAGCATCATTTAGCCCATGAGAAGAATATTCAGAATATTTATAAATGACAACTTTGCTTTAAAAAATCTAGCTGAAAACAAAAAAAAGATGCACTCAGCTGTTGTTCTAGTGCGCTCTACTGAAAATGTGACCTTGGTAAAGCTTCAAGATTTAGTAAGGTGAAAGAGGAGGAGGCAGCTTACTTTAGCAGGATACATCACTGCTGTGTTCTCTAGGACAGGCATCATTTTATATAAAAGGCAAAATGTCAAAGAAACATGTTACTATGCCACATTACAGAGGAGATCTAAGAGTTTTAGTGCCCCAGAATGTTTGGTATTCCTTTTAAGCCTCCAACTCCAAAAAATCTTCTAAATCCCTCGTGTTTATTTGAATAGATGTTGGCAGGATAATTAAATGCTCCCTTCCAACATCCTGTTGGAAATATTAAACAGTAATTACCTTACTCAACTTGCTCTTTTTGTGAGAAGGACCTGACTGCCAGCTTTCGTTTGCCCTGACACAGATGCAAAGGCTCTGTTGCCTTTCTGATCTGTTCACACACTTTCTTCCCATGAGAAAGTAAGCATTGATTGAAATGCGGTATTTTCTCCCAACTTGCACAGACAACTGCTTCTTGTTTCAGAAAGATGTCAACTAATTTGAGTAACCTCTCCAAAAGACTCTCCAAACAGGAATGTCTTTCATAAGTTTCCGGGTCAGCAGCCCTTCATAACCCAGGATAACTATTCTTGTCCTGGAGGCACTGGAATAGTTTCATACAAATAGAAACAGCTTCTGTATCACATTGTTGCCTCAAGCATAGCATTCAACACCTCAAAATATCTCTCCACGACACAACTTTAAACAAAACAGTGTCTTCGCCCATATGATGCCTCTTTGATTTGTTGTTTTGCTTTACTCCAATCCTCTCACTTACTGAAACATTTGTATCTTCTTGTGCGCTTAAGCTTTAAATGGTGAGCACAAATAACCCAGCATATCAACAACTTCTGTACAATAATCATTCCCTTCCTTTCCCTTTCCATTTCCATTTCTATTTCCGTTTCCATTTACCTTCCCTTCCTTCTTCCCTTCCTTCTTCCCTTCCTTCTTCCCTTCCTTCTTCCCTTCCTTCTTCCCTTCCTTCTTCCCTTCCTTCTTCCCTTCCTTCTTCCCTTCCTTCTTCCCTTCCTTCTTCCCTTCCTTCTTCCCTTCCTTCTTCCCTTCCTTCTTCCCTTCCTTCTTCCCTTCCTTCTTCCCTTCCTTCTTCCCTTCCTTCTTCCCTTCCCTTCCCTTCCCTTCCCTTCCCTTCCCTTCCCTTCCCTTCCCTTCCCTTCCCTTCCCTTCCCTTCCCTTCCCTTCCCTTCCCTTCCCTTCCCTTCCCTTCCCTTCCCTTCCCTTCCCTTCCCTTCCCTTCCCTTCCCTTCCCTTCCCTTCCCTTCCCTTCCCTTCCCTTCCCTTCCCTTCCCTTCCCTTCCCTTCCCTTCCCTTCCCTTCCCTTCCCTTCCCTTCCCTTCCCTTCCCTTCCCTTCCCTTCCCTTCCCTATCTTCCTTTTCTCCTCTTTTTCCTTTTTCCCTTTCATTTCTCCCTTCTCCTCTCCTCCCCTCTTTTTTCCTTCCCCCCTTTCCCCATGAAAACAAACATATACCGATTCTACTTCATTAACAGTACATTCCCTTACGAATTTTGGGTCTAGACCAATGTTTCTGGAGGTCAGAGTAATTCTTTTCAGTGACTTCCATGGACTTTAGACATACTGTATGCATTATTTGCTGTTCCAAAAATATTTAATAAGTCTCCACGGCTGCTGTGGTTAGAAAGAATGGCAGACAAGATGGGTGGGAAAAAGGTTATACATTTTCAAATTAAGATATCTGTACTAGTCAACCCAACATTTCTCCCCTTTTCCTCCTATCTCCTTTCCTTTATCCTTTTCTTTTACATACAACTTGCTAGACAGAGTTCAACCCAATTGTAACTGAAGGGAGTTTTGCCATTCTTTTCAATACTAAATCTGAAAATAATTCTTCATCTAAATGTAACCAATATGTAAATCACTCATTGTTTATGAGAATGTTACTAATCTGCTTCATTTTCCTACATATATATGTTTTTAAGCACTCCTATCTAAAGTCTGTACTTGCTAATAATGCAGTGAGTCAGGGTGGTGAGAGTGTAACCTTTAACAGATCTTTCAGGCTGAAATTGTCTTCTCACAGCATATTTCCAGCATAGTTTTTGAAAAATAGGATTTTACAAAGCATCATCATTTGATCATTCCTATAATAGGCATTTGGAAAATTTTCTCTTAGAGGGAAGCAGTGATAATACTCTCCCTTTTGTATATAAATCAAGCAGAATCCCTGTTCTGAATCTCCAGAACTAAGAACAACTGAGTCAAACACACTCATACTGCACCCTATCCAACTAGCTGAAGAGTATTTCTCAGTTCTCTTCTGCAGCAATAAAATTAATTTGATTGAATACAGAGCACTGTTATTGGTTTCAAATCATCACATTGGAAATACAAGATTTACAGCGCTGTGATAAACTTGTGTGAATAGGCTCTCTCTCTGGAGGCTTTCAAAATCAATAATTTTCTCCTTGATCACACTGAACATTCAAGAACCTTAAGAAGAAGAATTAGGCTGAATTTGTAAGCCTTTTAATTGTGCCTAGATGTTTAGATCCTGCCTGTATTTTTGATTTTATAATCTTGATCTGGAATTCTGTGAACTAATTAGCCTTTACCATATGAAATCCACCAGTTAGCTGATGGTCTTATGGAAATAAAAGAAATATTTCCCTTGATATAAGAATATCTTCCTGCTCCCCTGAAAAAAAAAACAAACCCAAGGGAGTATATGGATGTGAATATTCACAAAGTGAATCAGTTTCCACAGCCAAATTGCAACAAAATTTTGCTTGAAGAAATTAAACAGTGGTTGTTTTCAGAAGCAAAGAAAAAAGAAACTTGGCATTTCAGAGAGTAAACTTTTTGTTCAAGTCGTACACTAGATATATGAAAGAGGAGTTGGGCAGCTAAATTGTCAACTCTCTCGGCAGTATATTTTAGGGTGAATCCATCTCTGAAAAAAACAACAACAAACAAACAACTTTTGTAAATTTTCAACTAATCTGAACAAAAAACCAAACAATTCAGATTAAAACAGAGAGACTTAAATTTCCTGTTACAAAAAGGAAACACTAAAGCCACATTCTTTCACGTCAAATAGAATGCTTCATTCACATCTAACAAAATGCATGTGGGAAGAAAATCAAGAAAAGGGGCTGGATTTCTGAAAGAGTCTGCTTTTCCTTCTTACCTCATCAGTGAGCAGTTAGAGCATTCACCAGGGTGTGTGACATCCTTCCATCATCCAAGCTAAAAGCCTCACAGCTTCAACTTCTTTTGTTAGACATGTTACCTTTTGCATGGAACAGTAAAATGTTATTGTGCCAGGCATCAAAGAGGTAATAATGACTCCATACCCTGACTGGCTTCCTACAAAACAGGTCAGTGCCTGTTCAAATTCCTGCCAAGAATCAATGCCTGCTTTGTCCAAAAAATATTCAGCTACATGAACAAGAATTCTAACCAAGAATCAATGAGGGAAACTTACCTAAGTAACAACCAGACTCTGTGGCTGAACCAGCCTTCAGCAAGACAGAAGATAAGCAGTAAAATCCTTTCCTAAAAGACAAAGCCAAATCTACTTCTCCTGTTTCCTATGAGAATGCTCTTCCTCTGGCTGTTTCCCGCAGAGGGATAATATCAACAAAAAAATTAATTGATTAAATTTAGACAAATTTTGCATAGTTTCGGGTTCATCACAATCACATTTCAGGCTAACTTAATGTTGGCAAAAACTAGTTTTTCCCATTGAGATATTTATCTTAGTTAAGAACCTAAACTTTAGCCACTTGCCAATATATAATACCTAAACAAATACAATACTTTATAGTAGATCTGACAAAAAAATATAACTGATATAACAACTGCGAAATAATTAGTAAACTGTTTTTAATGATATATGTGTTGCAGTGTGAAGCAACTATAACAATAAAACCAACATAACTTTATTCTAACAAACATTTAAAAGTCTCATGACTTTTGAGATAGGATACATATTCATAAGTATGTGACTCACAAAAATATCTGATTCAAAATACAGAAATATATATGAAGTATGAGTGGGACTACTGAAAAGGTTTCAGATACTTTTATGAACTTGAAATAGGTTGTGTTAGAAAGGAAAAAAAATAATGGACTGTAAAGAATAACAGAAGGACAAGAAAGACAAGAACGAACTAGAAATGTGATGATATTTGAGAAAGAGATGACCATGGCTGGTCATTAATTGAACTATGTAGAAGGCATTTACTTTATGACAAAAGCTCTGAATAGCAGGTAGACTTTCTAATGTGTAAAAAATTGAAAACAGAACCTGATTAATGAAACCTGAAAAAATACCAAGTAGCATCAAAAATAATACAAATAATTTGTCATTTTCAATGGAGCATTTAGCCTAGTAGTGTGTTATTTGCACCAGGAGATCATCAAAGCAAATATTACTGCTAATTTTAAGAAAGATCCTGATAACTTTATTACCCAGAGTACTATTTGTGTTTTCACACCCACTTTAAAATAATAATGAAAGTAAAGCAATATTGTGCTTGTGGCTTAAACTGATCGTTAATTGACTCAAGAAAGAACATTTTGATTGTAGTAATGTATCATATAATTAATTATATTTATTTTATTCCTCTCAGACACTTGGAGTGGGATACTTGGTTGCATTTCCACTTGGAGTGGAAAAAAAATCCTTTCTTCCCAACACATATACGTTCTTCACTTCAGTGAGAGTATTTATATGATTTGTTTAAATACAGCCTTAGATCCCAAATTATTTCCTAATGATTTCCTTTGCTCTTACCGTGATTTTGGAAAGACTGCCAACATTTGGCAGAATTAGGGTCTCTGCATTTAAAGCCTTTATTTCTGCCACAAGATTTGTCTCACCTGGCATTAGAAATCTGAAATTTAGGCAGTTATCCATAGTTACTTTTTAAAGCTCCTCCTATAATGGTGAACAATAGCTACCTTCAGAGAAGGATGCTGCCCATTTTAAGATAGGAATGTAAGATTTATGGGATGCATTGCCCCGTGGGCAAGCCTCACTGTTTTCCAGATGCTTCACTTACCAGTGCACAGAAGCTCATTAATGGCTTAACAAAAACGTCTCCTTAACTGAAAGATGTGCCAGCATTTGGTGGGCCAACAAATACAATTCCTACCATGCATTCAGTAGTGTGATATACACATAAAGGCCTAGAAAATAGCTAAAAGAGCATTGTTTGAGTAATTATTAATATTGATGGTCTTTGTGTCCCCTTTACTGAATCATAGTCGTGAATGTCAAAAAGGACCTTTGTCTCTCTTGGTTTAATCTCCTACACAAAACAGAACCTAGAACTGAGGAACAGAGAGTAGGTATGGCACATTGTAATTCTTTCCATAGATGAAAACACAACAGAGAACCTTGTTTGAACCAAAAGAGTCTACAGAACTTCTATTTTGTCCTCCTGCTAAACCACAAAATACCACAGCATAATGTAATACGTTTATCTCCAAGTCTGTCAGCAAGTTAGCTATCCTGACTAAATCAGAGCATCGAGAAGATTGTCCAAGCTCAAGCTAAAACCTTCAAAAGTTATCAAGTGTATTTCTTCCCCTGCAAGTCTGTCCCAGCTTCTAACCATCCCCACTGTCATGAAAGTGCTCTTCATTTGAATTTAGCAACATTCAACTTCCAGCTGTTAACTTCCAGAAAAGCTATTGTGGTTTCTCCCCTAGAAACAAAGGGGCTTTTAAGCTTAGCTTTTTGTTTCTCCATTGTAATCAGACCACCACTTAGGCTTCTTTTTCATAATGGGTGTGTCAATACTGACTTCAATGGAAAGAGGATTGAGTTGTTAATTTCAAACTAGACACTGAAAATATTTTTCTTATCAGCAGTTTTGTTCCATCACATGCATGCTTCAGCTTATTATTGTTGGGCTGCTCCCATGCTGGGCTGTGGGTTGATGCTGTCTGTTTTTGCTTTGTAGGAGAAGGAAGTTCTGAAGAATTTTTTTGGGCAAAAAACATGCAAAGAATAACACTAATTTCTTAAGCAGAAAGGAAGAAAAACTCAACAGAAATTAAATCTTGGATCTGTATACAGCACAAGCATCCTTTTTAAAGTCTGTATCTGCTTTCATCTGAGCCAAGACTTCCAGAATGGTGGAGCAGCATTTACCTTTGGAAAATGTTAATGAAGTAATATATTTAAAAACAAGTCTCTTTCAATGTTTCTGAGCATTTAAACACTGACTTAGATAGTGCCTAAATGTGACTAGGTGGCACTTTAGAGACACCAGAAATGGCAGATCATCATATACCAGATATAACTGAGGCCTGAAATGAAGATTTTTTTTTAAATAGAATCATAGAATAGTTTAGGTTGGAAGGAACCTTAAAGATCTTCCAGTTCCAACCCCCCTGCCATGGGCAGGGACCCGACTCACTACATGAGGTTGTTCAAGGCCCCATCCAGCCTGGCCTTGAACACCTCCAGGGACGAGACAGCCACAGTTCCCTGGGCAACCTGTCCCAGTGTCTAACCACTCTCATGGTGAAGAAATTCCTCCTTATGTCTAATCTAAATCTGCCCCTCTCCAGTTAACACCCATTGCCCCTAGTCCTATCACTACAAGCCTTTGTAAACAGTCCCTCCCCAGCTTTCTTGTAGAAACCTTTCTTGTATACCTTTCATTGTAATAATAATAGATGACTCTTAGCAGAAAGGAGACTGCAGATTGAACCATGGAGACAAGTTGGCATGTATTTATGGTAGAAATACATGTTACACAGGAAATGGAGAAAGTTTAGGTATTCTCTTGTTTAAAACAGAACCAGGAGGACTGAGGATGAGAGAAAATTATTCCAAGAGCAAGCCCAGGAAACCTCATCATTGAGAAAAGCTGCAGGAAGATGAATTTGATCTTGTGATCTTGCTTTTTGCCTAATAGATGGAAGATATATGCAGCAGGAAAACCTCCAAAGAGGTTCTAGTACATGACTGAGTCTCTAGACAGCCAGAAGGAAGAATTGTGCACTACCTTATCTTTAACTCCAGTCACCAGATAAATGGAAGAATTTAAAATATGTTCATTGCTAAAAGGGAGTTAATGCCTCCTGGGAAAGGAACTAGATACATTTAGGGTCCAGGAATATAATTCTTTTATATTTTACACCAGGTTGGCAATTAATAAAATGCTATCTTTTCACATATTAAAACAAATCACTTTATTCCAAGCTATATTAAAGGCAATATTTCTACTAATGAAATTTTAGAGGTATCTAATTTAACCAGCATGAGAATGATGACCCTAAAGCACTCATGCAGAAATTTAGAAAGAAGAAAATTAGACTGTTGTAATATTTATTACTTAATTCTAGTCTTTTCTGCTGCTACACATGGTCCAAATGTAATCAAATATTTTTCTAACCGTATTAATGCTATGGTTTTGGGGGTTTTATTGTGATTTTTTTGTGGTTGTTTGGGTTTTTGGGAGGGGCTGTTTGGTTGGGGGTTGCTTTGGTTTGTTTTCTCCCTGGGAGAGGAGGTACCTCTTTTTCTTTTAGCTTTTCTTATAAAACTTACTGCATATTTATTTCCGTGAGTGGGATGAGTACCTATTCGTACAGAAAGAGAGAAAAAGGTGAAGGAGCTGGATATCCTGTTGATTCAGCTCTAAGCTCACAGACTGCAATCTACAGAAACCATCTGGTTAAATTTGCAAAACAAAGTATTCCCTTACAAAACATCTTCCTGGCAATTCTATGGCTTAATTTCTTTAGAATGAATCGACTCACCAGCACTAGTAGTGGTAGCTGTGTTGTCAGCATTGTCTAAACCAGCTGTCCATCAGGGTTTGTGTGGAATACACACAGGTGAAACTTCGTGCTCAAGACCGTGAATAGAAGTGCAGCATGAGCTCTGCATTAACCAGTATGATTAAAGAGTTACTTTCTGGAGTGGTTCAATTACAATTAATTTGATGGGATTGAAGGAAGGAATAATAAGAATCAAATCTTGGCCAGCTCGCAGTTAGAAAGAATGTGATTGTAACAGGAGTTTAGCCTGTTTACTAGCTGAAATAAGGAACAAAGGACAGACCTGAGCTCACTAAGAGGACACAATGAGGAAGGAGATAAGATAAAGACCATCAGCGGCTTCTGGAGACACAAAGAAACTGTGATGTGCATACATGAGAGGGTATGCTAATAAGTTCCCAGAAAAACAATGGATATGTAACACGTAACTATTTAACCAGTATTTCCCCAAATCTCTATGACTGTGTATGTTTAACCAGTATAAAAGTCATGTAACCAGTCTCAATAGTTGGACACACCATGTGTACCCTGGCATCGTTTATTAAAAAGGATACCTGCTTAAGAATCAAATTGTCATTGATTATCGAGTTTGGCTTTTTCACGGCATCAGGGTAAAATACCAGATTTTTATTTTATTTTTCTTTTTTATATTTAAAACAGCTATCAAATTCCAAAGTATTTTTATTTCCTTATTATACCATTATCATAAATCCAGGCCTGACTATAAAATCTAAAGAAGTAAGAACATCTTTCTTCATTTAACTTAATTGGGAGGACATGATCAGGTGAGAAAAGATAAACATAGGGAATACTGGAGCACACAGGAGAAATTAGCCATTTACAAAAAGATCCTCTTGGCCAGCTGGAAGGAAAGGGAAGCAGTTTATTCTGTTCCTTTTATATCCTCAGTGGACATAAACTTTTATTCAAATATTTGTTATGCTTTTTCCTCTCCAAGAATACCTGTTCAGTGTTCCCTTCCTATGTTTGCACTATAGTAACTGACGTTTTAGGATTCTGAGGATCTAATTGATTGTTATTTTCATGGCTAAAAGTAAAAGCAAAAAATATTATGAGGCTCTAACTGGGCAATAAAACATTTAGTGCATGTATACATATATATCAAACCTACTTACTTATACATTTATCCTCCAATGAAGTGTTTTTAAAATTGGGAAAGTTTTTAATTTTAATCATTGCAGCAAACTGGTGCAGGATTCTGAATTGTAATCTAAAGGAATATAGGCTAAGACTTGATGATCGTAAATGTCTTTTCTAACCTTTTCATAGAAACAATTCTATGAAGAATGAAGGGAAAGTCCCTGATCTAGCTGAGGGTTGGAGATATAACCAGGCAACTGTTTCTAGAAGAAAGAAATGTTCATTTTAGTTTTGAAAGTTTCTTTGACTTCCCTTCCTTATTTTTTGTAGAGGGAACTAGAAAAGCAGAAAAAGAAGGAAAAGGGGAGAACATATCCCACCACCCCCCAGTCCTAGAATAGACCAAAATGCCTCAGGCTTCTTCAGAAGACTTCTGTGACAACCCCTAGCTAGCAAATGCCTTCTGTGCAATGGCATGTACCACACAAATGGTGCAAACAGAGCTGTCTGCTTTTAAAGTAATCTTAAAAGATGTCAAATAGCTGTAAAACTTTGATAGAAGCGTAGCTGCAGATAGAAACTTGTCCTAAGGTATTGAACATTTGCATCTTGTATTTTGCATTGATCTGTCTCTGACATAGGGGACCGATGGCTCAGTCCAGATCATAGAGCTACTCTTACAGAAATGCCAGGAGTTTATGCAGAATTTATTCTACAATGCTAGAAAAGTATAGTAGATATACTCTGTTTTTTTTACTTTCGATTTCTAACATATGTAAAATAGATATTTTTCTCATATTCATTAGATAAAGTTAGTCAGTTCTACACATTTCCTGACTTTCAGTTCAGGAATTTGAAATCTGTTTACCTGTGGAAACAAGGGCTAAATAATTCCAAGGGCTGTGTGTGCCTGCTTGTCTATTGTTCTCTTTATATCCCATTATTCCCACACACATTTAAACTTTGGCTTAAATTTGAATCAAAACTATCAGCTAAGAAGATATCTGAAAAATTCTGAAGTTTCTGTAAAAATAATGGAAATTCGTAGCTGGATAGACATTAATTCCACCCTGAGGGAGAGAATTTGGTGTGCTGGTGAAAGATTCAACTCTAAGAAAAGTTCCATTTTGAGTCTATCCCTCATCACACATCAAAATTGTCATTCTTGAGTCAAGATTTCTTTCCTCAGGCACATAAAAATCCGTGAGCTCCAAATAAAGATTTTTCTGCAGTGGGGGAAGACATTCTCTCTTCTTTTTCATCCCTATCCTTGCCTATTCTTGAGCTATTTTCACTTCTTCAAGGTCTACTCAAGGGTAAGGACATTCTAAACCATTGGTGTAGTTATTTCAAAAACACTTAATTACATGATTTAAATAACTAGAAATCAAGATTTACTATTTTCAGGATTCAGGAAACATTCTGTTTTGTTTTAGAAACATTTACCTGAATAAACTGCATGAAACTATGTGATCAATTACATTCTCAGTATTACACATTGTGTAAAACCTGCATATCACCACGTTCTTGGGGGTGGGGAAATCCCTAATTTTTGGCTAGATCAAGATTCTGCAATCCCTATGCAAATGATGGGATTAATTTCACCTATTTGTAGGCACCTCTTGTATAAACGTCCATGTAGGCAAGATCAGCATTTTGACACTTATGAAAAAAAGAAGCATGGGATGTGATTCATGTTTCTCATTTAGAAATCAAAGAGGTCTTTGTTAAAATGTATTGTCCCCTGCAAACGTCTGTGTTTCACTAACAACTGAGAGGCCAGATTATCCTCTCGGATGTGAATGCCTTACAGCAGACAGTTTCACATCTAACCAAACATATGTCCTGTCGAGGCTTTCATCTTCATGGGTGTAGTGCTCTGCATTACAAAAATACAGCATTGCCAATTCACTTCTTTCTCCTGGTATCTGGGATAGTTCTCTGTTGATATAGAGATTTAAACAGGCAAAAGGAGAAGGTGTGAGCTCCTGTTTTAATGTGGCTTAAATAGGGATTGGCAGGATGCAATGGTTTCCCTCCTTTCCACAAAGATGTTGATGGAAATATGATGTCTCCTGCCTGAAAAGATGCTGTCCTCTGCTTATACATTAATTTCCATCAGCCTTGGGGTGTAATAAAGAAGATTGATCCTTTATTAGTCACAGCCTTCACAGATATTGTCTAAGCAGCTTTAAAAGCCATACTGCCAAGAGTGTCAGGGTCTAGGTACACTCAAGGAGACACAGTACTGGTAACAAAGCATGTCATCACCCACCATGGAAAAGACTTAAATTCCTTCACCCTCCTTCTCTGAACAAGGAAACCTGAGAATTTCCCTATTTGCCTACAAAATCCTCAATCCTCATTAGATCAATCCGTGTTTTGCAAAAAGCATCTGAGGAAGCAACTTGCCCTTTAATATATTTACTAGACTTTATTTTCCTACCCAGAAGTATCATGTGTTAAACTTCCATCAGAATAGCAGCTATCCTAGCTTATGAATATATGAAATTAAAGACCAGCTATGGTGGTTAGCTTTGGAATCCTTGCACATACAAACTAAATGCATTGCTAATTCACACAGAAGTATTTTTGTAACTAAATACTACTGTAATAAGTCGTCTGGTTCAGGTCTAGAAAGAGCAGTTGGAACTGTCAGCTAATGTTCCTGAAGAGCACTTGAAGGTTCAGTGGATTATTCAAAAAAGTACTGAGCAGTCTTTTCTCTAAGTGCATAACTGACACTGTAAAAAGTTAGAAATGTAATTTGAGAGGTTTTTTGTTAAAAGGATACTCAAATGTGTACTTAGGCTGTGTCACTAGGCCCAAAACACAGACAGTCTCGGATGTTCAAGTGCATTCCTGACATAACATTGGCAATTGAGAACATTTAGCAGTTGCAAGGAATAGTTATTCACTTGAGTAGGTCTATGAATTTCAGAATCTGTTAAAACAATACAAATGTTCAGCCTTCAATGGGGCTGCAAGTACACCTAGAGGAGTGAACTGAATACCATTCTCTCCTCCTGAGACCAAATGTCACAGAATGGTCCACATCCATATGATTAAAACCTCTTGCCCTCTTAAATACTGTTGTGACATCTGTCATACTTACTGGATATAGTCTTTGGGCCTATTCTAACTCCCAGGAGACAGCTAGTTTTTCCAGGCAAAATCTTTTGATTGCTCTTAGGATCTATCAGGCTACAACATGTTTCAGCGCCCAGAAACCCATGTGTCAGTGTTTAACTTACTGTTACAGACATAGCTAGAGATCCTTCTCGGGAAGAGCTGGGCCAGTCTGGACCTACTTGCTAACTGCATATTTTCATGTTTAAGGTGGGGTTTCCATCTTTCTTTATTAGTATGGATAACATCTGTGAATCTGACAAGAGAACAGTCTACCTATGCAGTGAATAAATTAAGACCAAACATGTTCACAGTGCATCAGTAATGAAAAATGTCTTCCTAGGAAAAAGAACGCTGTGGAGCCTTAATAAAAAGGAGCCTTTGTACAAACAAATATGATGAAACGGATTATAACAACTCCCTTCAGCTGAATCATGCTATCTCAATATCAGTATCAACTAATTTTCATTTTCTAATGTAAATTTACTTCATACAATCCCTGATGACATACAGTACCTACCTTATTGCTGCATTTTCATTACACAAGTTCAGGTGCTGACTTTGAACTGTTTGCATAAATACTGACCTCCTACCTTTTATGTTAAAGATTCCAGTAAAAGGGAGAGGCAGTCTCACATGACCATGGTTTTCATGAAGTTTTCATTAACCCTCAGGAAGCCAGGTGTCTTGAATACACTGGGCAAGGACTGTCTCTATAAACTTTTCCTTTTTTTGACTTCTGAGTGGTTTTGCTTCAAATTTTGGTTGTTAATAGCTTTTAAGAACTATAAATGCAGTGGCGTTGAATAATCATAGTGAAGTTTTTAGGATTCATAATGAATCAGTCTTTGAGATAGAGGACTTAGAGAATCTGGGGGAAAAATTATGCAGCCCCCCACCAGAGATAATTCTGTTGTATTATCAGCAATGTGATTCCAGCAGAGAAAGGCAAATGTCTGCTTTGAATAGTGGCAGCAAAGGCATACATAACATAGCAAATTCTTGTTTACCATAGCTGTGGATGTTTCTTTAGTGATGGGGGATGAATACTTAGAAAAGAGAATTATTTTATACTGCAGCAGATGAAGGCAAAAAGTAACGCCAAAAGGGCAAAAGTGATCCCTAGTTGAATAATCAGGGGAACGGAGAGGTTCTACTCCATCTATTGCCTGTGCAAAGCTCCTTGACTGCTTTTTCCAGTTTTCTTGAAAATGCAGTTAAGAATGGATATTGATGAACTATGCAGAATTCAAAGAAAATTGGAGACCGAAAGCTATACATGTTACTGTAAATAAACTTCATAGAACTTAATTCCCAAGGTTAGGTGATGCCATGCTTGGACATTCCAAGACACAGTGATCAAGCTGGTAATAAGAGCTATACAACAAAGTAAAGAAACAACATAAAGGTTTGAAGCTAATGCCAGGTACATTCAGAATACATTTATTTATTTATTTATTTATTTATTTATTTAGTTAGTTAGTTAGTTAGTTAGTTAGTTAGTTAGTTATTTTAAACAATAAAGGCAATCACTATAACTAAATGCAATAATTCACCAATGGCAACAGTGGGTTGCTCATCACTAGAATTTCTTGACTATTTATTGACCTGCTTTTCCTGAAGTTTCTCATTGGCCCTAATCTAAGTATGTCTTACACTGGCTCTTTCTGACTTCTTAATTCATGACTTTATGAAGTTTATCACTCAACAGCCAAACAAAACTCGATTATTCATTTTTTTGGAAAAGTTCTTAAAGTCCATTCAGTGAGGGAGTATCTGCATCTTTTGCTGAGAATGTATCTTTAAGTATCAATTTCCTTTTACTTGTTTTCTTGGCAATCTGAATATAGCAAAACCAGATGTTAAAGGGTTGGAATTTGTGTTTGATCTGAAAAAGGGCCAAAAATTCTCCTAACAATGAAAATCACATTCATTAATATTTGCCAAAATTGTTGAACCACACTTGCTACTGTTTGACTCAATTTATTAATAACTGACAAGTACTTTAGCAAGGTTTTCTGGTAAGAAAGAAACAAAGGAAATGAGACAGAACAAGTGTAATCAAGAAATGTAAATAAACCTTAGGATAAAAACATGGTATGTTTGAACTTAGTATGAAATATGGACAGTTTCCTCCAGGAACTCTGCAGGTGGAGGAAGAAACTCAGAGATCTGTGGAGAGGCAGGAAAGAGAAAGACAAGTCTTTACAGAGGAACAATGGCATCATCTCACCCACTCTTGTCATTGCAAATGGCTCAGCAGTATGTTCTGGCATTTAGGAGCTACAGACTTTCTTCCGTGCTTTCAATTAAAAAGATTTCAAAGGATTTTAGACAGTATGCATAGTTCTGCAGACACTGTTTTGCACTTAGTTCATTTAAATGTCCCTGTGATGAGACTGGGACTCACTTACTAGTGACTGCATTTTAAAAGCAAAGACTCTTCAAGAGAGCTGTGTCCTTAGCCCAAGGTATGAACTATTGCTATGCAGCATGATTTGGCCCAGATTTACCAGGATTTACAAATGGTCCCAGGCATCTTACTAATGTCCTATTCATTTTCACCCATCTGAACTTCTGTAAGAAACTGTAAGTTGTGCAAATGCAAAAATTCTGATTTTTTGAAGCTTGCCTATACACAAAATGGGTTTTGTAGCCGTAGCTAGCTGTAGCTAAGTTTTTTTGGGGGTGTAGTAGTCTGCAACTCACTTTACTTTGTAAGTTTCCCCTGGGACTGAATGGTATCACTTCAGCGTCCTCTGTCTGTGGCTGATATCTCTCACTTGCTTTTGAACTGTCAAGCCAACTATTGATGTATAACCTGATAACAGCTAGCCTGAAAAGAAACTGCAAAAGGGAGGTACCAGCCCATCTGGGGTTTAGTGCTTGTTATTAACTTATTAATATAAGGCTTGATTGTAAACTCACAATTCTGAGTGTGTGAGCACTGACCTTGGTGGCACTTTCTCTGTAGATAACAAGGAAAACGGTCCCAAAGAGGATTTATAGTGCATATGTCATAGGAGAACACATTGAAAAAACAGTCCAATGTTCTTTAACCTCTTCTGTGCAGTCTGTTTATAGGGCTAAATAAAACGAGAAAGGGCCCACTGTCTGTCCCTGAAGTCAGCTGGCAAGACATAACTCCAACTCCCATTCTCTCATCCTCCCCTCAACTAGGAGGCCACATCTAAAATGTGTGCTGGGACAGGTGAGCCCCAAACCAAGACACCATCTGAAGAAATGCTTGCTACTCTACTCCAAGCACTGCCAGAAGCTCTTGTTCTTTGCTGTATGTGGTTCAAACATGGTCAAGGTTAAATCTTCTTCAGCCCTAACAAAAGTAGATAGAACTAATGCAGCTCTTGTAAACATAAAAGCATAGCTCTAATCCTGCAGCAGACAGCAGTTCAGTGGGTCAGATGGACTGGTGTGAATCAGCCCTCTCTCAAGGCTACTATTCCTATAGAAACACTTCCATTGACTTCATTGGATTTCCAGGAAGGATGAGTTTCATCAAACAAATTCACAGCCATTCATGCTCTTATATAAAAATGTATTTGCTGGTATCCCAGCTCTGACTTCATTCTGGAGCATTTCAAATATTCAGGTAATTTATCCAGTCCACTGTGGTTACTGGGGAAATACAGGGAGTTAGAACTGAATGTGAACACCAGTTCAAAACTGTTCCAGGCAGACAGTCAAATAACACTAACAAGGTAATTCCTACATCATGTATCTTGTAGCTCCTATACCATAAATACTTTACATGGTACAATAAGAATCATTTTTTTAAACAATCCACTGAAGTTGAAAAATACAATCTATAACAAATAATTATTAAGATTAGAATTAAGGAAAGATGGAAAGTATAACCACTTAAACACAATTTATAAGCCTAATTTCCTGCATGTCACTCCCAGATAATAAATACTTTTCTTTTGGCTTGGAAAAACTGTGGAAAAAAAAGTTAATTTAAGGCTCATTAGTTTATTTTTAGTAGCTTAAGATCTGAAGGGTTTGAAAACATTTCCCTTTTCTAATAGAACATGCCTTCCTGTATACCAAGGATGTCCACTGACCTCACTCCCTCCTGGAAGGTGCCACTGATCCATGACAGAAATCCTGTGAGGGCTTTGAAGGCTAAATAGGAACCAGAAAAAAAGTATTATCATGCTTAGCTGACTGTAACATTGGAAAGAAAGTTCAACTGTGAGTTCGGGGGGAGAAAGAGTAGTGCCTGAAACAAACAAGCACTTCCCGTGTTTGCCTGGAAGAAGCCAATCTTCCCTCTGCTTATATAATAAGAACATTACTTGCTAATTTGCCAGTAGCTGAAAGGGATTTCTGTTTTTAGCTGTAGATCTGTGGTAACTGTTTTGTTTTAAATGAAAATTAAATGGGAACATACAGCTAAAAAATGGTTGAGCCATAATTGAAGTGTGTTAATGGTAATTACTTCTTTTTTCACTCATCATTTTGACAGAGAAATCCATTACTCCTCCATTTCCATGTTTCCATAAATTACTCTTCCCTGTGGATGTGCAGTGACTGAAGGAAATCATGGCTTTGTTCTATATGTTTTTCTTTAGTGCAGCCCTGCTCTCCCTATACTGCTTTCCCTGGGGATACAACTGAAAATATCAATAAAATGTATAAACAGTTTACTGCTTTGATAGAGATAAGAGGAAAAAGAAGGCATCAAGAAACTGTAAGTGCCAGTTACTAGGAGATGTAATATGTTTGGTATTGTTTATAGCATAAATTAATTGAACTGATTTATTTCAAGCTGCTTGTCTTGCCAATGAGAGACACTTTGCTGAGCCAGCAGTATCATAAGGTAAGATCCTTTTAAGGGTACTATCACTTTGAGCACATTTTCATCTCCCAGCTCAGGATCCTCTTTTCAAATATGCTCTAGCAGTCAAGGAAACTGAATTATTCCCATAGGTCTGAGGCTCAGTCCCTCCACTTCATGATTGATGAACTTTTGTCAAGTAGTATGAAGAAACATTTATGAAAGTTGTAGAAAGAGTCTATTTCAATTTAAAAAACCCTGTTTTATAGACAGAAGGAATCTGTAATCAAAGTACTTTTTCTTGGAGTGTGAAAGAGATGATATAAGATTAATTTTACATGGAACTAACCAAAAAATTTTGCTTTGCAACTTTTAGCAATGACAATTCTACAAGGATAAATAGGAAGTGTTTGGATGATATTATATTGTCTGTCTCTGTATCTACATTTTGTTCACATAGTTCCATAATTTTCTACGTGGATACATATTAGCTTTAGAAGTAAGATGGGAAACATGCATAGACAGAAATAAATAGCAGGAAAAAAGTGGGGATAAGGCTTTTGGATGCCTAATTGACTAGTTTTATTTGATTTCAATGGGAAACAAATGTTGAAGTTTGATGTGAAATGTGTTTCTCAGTTGCTAAGATATAGTCTACATGCCTTGCAGTCAGTCTTATTTAAGAGACCAGTCTTTGACTTCCTTACTGTAAGAAACTGAAGATTTTGCAGAATCTACTTTGTTATATATTGTCCTGTGAGATTCTATGATTGGTGTTATGTGCTACTCATGAAGTAATACTGATGTATTTCATAGAACCAGAGAACCACAGAATGGTTTGGGTTGAAAGGGGCACTAAACATCGTCCAGTTCCAACTCTCCTGCCACGGACAGGGACACCTCCCACTGGATCAGGTTGCTCAAAGTGTCATCCAGTCTGGCCTTGAATACCACCAAGAATGAGGCATCCAGAAATTCTCTAGGCAACCTGATCCAGTGTCTCATCATGCTTAGAGTTAAAAATTTCTTCCTAATATCTAATCTGAATTTCCCCTTTTTCACATTAAAACCATTACCCACTGCACTCCTTGGTAAGAAAGCCCCTCCCCAGATTTCCTGTTATCCCTCTTTAAGTACTGGAAGGATGCTAGAAAGGCTTCCCAGAGCCTTCTCTTCTCTTCTCTAGGCTAAACAACCCCAGCTCTCTCAGTCTGTCATTTCTTAGATATTCTTGAATCGCACCATTTTACAGGATTAAATTAGTTAGCAGAATTTATTCTTTTCTAAAAAATACACTTCCGGTTCCATGGATTATCACTTCTACCTGTATGGGGAAATAGGAACAGTGACCTGAGGTGTATCCTGGGATGCAAATAGGAAGGAAAAGAAAGTATATTGTAGTATTAGATCATCAGAATAACGACATCAGTTGGACACTTAGGTTCTTTGGACTATGCAGTCTCCACTGTACCAAAAATGCACTGTTTTCCGAAAAAAGTCTGATCTCATGGTAATTTTTCTGGCCTTCCAATCAACTACATCTACCTTTAATAGAAAAAAAATTTGTAATCTAATATATAACAAAAAAGGGCACGCAATCCAGTCCTGAAATTATTGGCCTGAAATATCTCATGAAATCAAATAATTTACAACAGTATTAGAAGGAAAACAGGAAGAAAAAGGAAAGAAGAAAGAAGTTAAGAAAATGTTAGCCAGCTGAAATTGCAAGCAAGAAATTTATAAAGCACAGGGATGGCAGAGACCTCAAGACAATGTCAGTTAAAACTGCACTAATCCTGACAGATACTCAACATTCAAAGATCTCTGTTGCTTGCCTCGTGAAACCATGGAGACACACTACAGGCTGTTCCTTCAATGTTCTGCCTATTGCAAAAACTTTTCCCAATGACCATCTTCAGTTCCCTGTCACAGGATCCATCCATTACCCATTTTCCATCTCTAATGGGCATGGAGATCTAATTGTCCTCTTGCTTTTGCAGCCATGTTCCTCTCAGTCTTCTTTTCTTCAGACTAAATAACCTCAGTACACTTATGTATCTTCTTTCATCTTCAAATTTTTGTTTCTACGCTTCCTCTGTTAGCACCAATACTTTAGGCAAGAAGATTCAGAACGTTATATTCCCTCTAAACACCTGTACCTTATCTTTTGGTCCACGATGAACTTTAAGGATGTGGTTTACATGTACCACTGCGCTCACATATATGTGAACATTGTCACCGTATCTACAGTAAAAGAGCAAACACTTTTCAATGCTTGTTGCATTGACTCATCTTCAACTTCTCTCTTAAAGCTTGAAGGGAGGGAGGGAGCTGGTGACCCTAAGGGAGCTCTCAAACTAGCAAAGTTATATTGCTTTGGGGCACTGTATTGGGTGGAATACCAGTTTGCTGAGCCCCTTTCTGGCTGAACTGGGAAGATGCTCTTGGGCATGTGCTCAGTGCAGGTGGTACTGCAACACTTCAGTCCTGATAAGAAATTAGCCCCTCTAAAATCTGAAAATGAGTTTTAACATTGATTTCCATGTAAGGTTATTTATTCTGAAAAGTTACAAATTTACTTGCAAATTCTTATTTAAATCAAGGGAAATTAGATGCCTTAAATCTGAATCTTAGGTTGTGAGTTCTTTTGTAAATCCTCCAAACGTCTTTCAAAATCATTTCGTATCAAAATGTTTCTGTTCATCTGACTCTGGGTTTTTGAAGCCTGCTCTTTTAGTGACAATAGCAAAACTAGTGATTTGGCAGAGATGGAGTAAACCATCATACAGTATCTATCTAATTTCCCAAATGCACATACCAGGCAATACATATTTCTTTCTCATGACATATGATAAATTTGATTTTCTTGCTTTAAGAGAGACACATTTTTAACAATTTTCTGTATACACTTTGATATGAATAGAGACGTGGTTCTATCACAAATTTCCTCTTTTTCATTGTGCCTCTCTGCCTTGCACATCTTTTTCCTCACCTACTGCAGTTCCTACAGGAAATAATTTCCCTCCCACAGTCGCCCACATTCCTTCTGTCCCACTGAACAATACAAACTCAATTACATCATTACACAAATTAAATAGAAAAATAAATAAATAAACATGAATTGCAATCATTTTATTTCAGAATATTCAGAATAGATTTCTGGCACTTGGTTTAGCAGGACTCATTTCCACAATATTTGATTATCCTAATGTTTTGGATTCTTCCTCAGCACAGATACGTCATGTGTAAGCCAGTGATAAGGACACTGGAAGACCGTGAATAAATAAGGACTGGAGCTGAGCTCCCAAATCCCAGTTACTTTTCAAATCAGCAGAGAACCTTTTGCTGTTAATTCAAGTACTTGAATTGCACTTCTCTGCATTGCAGGGAGTTACAGATAAAGGGCTTGTTTGTTTTGCAGTACAGAGAAAGCATAAAGACTTTCTGTCATATTTTCTACTAATCGCAACAGAAGAAGGAAAATTGTTCTCTTGGAAATTAGGCAAAGACCAGGGACTAGCTTAAGTATTATCCAATATGTTGGGGAATGTTAAAGACAAATCCTAGACTGGATTCATGTCACCTAGCTTCAACTACCTAAACCCAACATGTTTTAATCTAAGTTTCTCATGAAAGCTCCTTGTTATAATTGATATGTCCTCTGAGGGTGCGAAGTGAGATTAATCTCACTCTCAAGAACTTCAGTAGGTTTGCAATTGCTGTTGAGTAATTATGTCCACTAATTACTAAGAAGGGTCAGATCAAAATCATACCCCTTTACACCCACCAGGGCTTTACAAGGTCACCACACGGGTACTCTCAGATATTTGTCTGTCTGATTCATTTTCAGACATCCTCTCTGTTCAAGGTAGAAATCACCAGAGATAAGTGAAAGTCTGAGATCTAAACTTGCTGCTTTGTTATTTCAATGCCCAGCCCTGATGCAATAATTTGGGTTTTTTTTCGAGCTCAGTCATATAATGTAACTGCTGTTCTGTATTGATTTATATATTTATACTGCTGGCTCTCAAAGGCAAGGCCTGCCACTTGAATACATGTCTGTATGGGTCTTTGAACTGCAAAGAAGTGTTCAGTGCCTCCTAATTCACAGGTTGAGCAACATTATCTCTGCCATCCCATTCACTTTTGTCCACATTTCCAGCTCCATACGAAGCCAAGGAGCTCCTAGAACAAACCTTGTCTCATCTTGCATATCACAGAGTAGATAAATTCCAAGTCCTTGATTGTAAGTACTTTCAAGTCTTTAGTATACAACCCAGCAAGGTGAGTATCATATATTGGATAGATGGAAGGAGATGAAGTCAGTTATAAAACTCCTTCTAAATCTGTGGTGGTTAGAAATTTTGCAAGGGAACCTAAACATTCAGTGGGATCTGCTCTATGTGCAAGACTTGAAGTGTAGCACTGCAAGGTTAGCTAAATTGACAGGGATTACAAAGGAATACTTTCAAATCTGCAAAGTATCAGGCTAAATCCTGAACGGGAAGTAAATCTATGGTAGACTGTGAAGATTCTAAAACTATCTGCTAAAGCAACACAAATGTCACACATCAGTGCATTTTTGAGTGTTCAGATAAAAGAGGAACAAATAACCCTTTCCTCACCCTTTCTATATTAAGAATTGAAGAAAATAAAATCCCTCATCCCCAGGAAAAATAAGAAGTTGGTTCTGGCACCAAAGCTGTCTTAATTATACTTTACACTTGACAACTATTTCCTTATAATCTAAACCTTTGCTCCAAATCCCATAAGCACAAGCACAAAAATGAAGCTGATTTAATGCACTGAGTGTGTTTTGTTCCCCAGCACAAGCTGAATATAATTTGGTGTTCCTAGAGGTCAAAACCCACACATTATAGCAGCCTTCTTGTAAATCTTTTAGATAAGTTTAGGATGGTTGCTGTTATTTTTGTAACCTTCCTTTGAACCATAACTTCCTCATCAGGTACTTCATATTCTACCTCAGAGACATAAAACTCCCAAAAGCCAAGCTATTTCTTTCAGCTATTTTACAGCACAAAGCAGCCATCCAGCCATCCCTAGGGTCATGCAATGTTGCTACTTTTTGCATCAGTACTTCAGAAGACAGAGCTTATCCCTTATAATTTTTCATACTTAAATAGACAGAATCTACCTGAAGGAGCCACAGGCTGCAGCTTATTTCAAATGAGGGCACAGGGGCACACACTGATTGGCTGCCAGCTGGGCTGTAAGCCTTTAAATAAAGCTGTGATATCATAGCATCCATTATGTGGCTAATACAATATCCAGGGCAGAAAGCTAAGCTTTAAAGTAAGTTGAGGACTAAAGAACACACTTTAACAAGAAGATGAAAACCAGAAAGTAAAAAGGGGCCTATTAAAGTTTCATTGTAATTTTGTACATGTAGTTTTGTGACTAATATTTTTATGGTCTATGTGAATGCATATGGGTTTGGTATATTTAAAAGGCTGGATAATAAATAGGTAAACTTTTTATAAGTGGGAGCTATGAATTACCCATTTTTTTCACTTTCCAAGAGTTTTGTGAACCTGAACATATTAAAAATCATGAAATGTTTAAATACTATAGTGCTGGAGGCCACAGGATTGTCTTATAATAATTTTATTCTGTGCAGAAATCATCATTGTATTATTCACTTATAAACTAACACTCTGGACAGCTCTTGCTTTATTTCTGTCTTTTTTTAAAAAAAAAAAAGAATTAGCATTTTTGGCTAGTCTTAATCACTCCCCTCACAAAAATATTTCCAGGAACATTAACCAGAACAAATTTATCAGGTCCATTACCCTGGTCCAGGACAAAATGTCCCCTTTCAGACTCTCTAAACTCAAGTAGTTTCTCTTTTTCTTTCTCTCTGAAACCTGAACCCTACTCTTGTTTTCTTGGTATTGCTTCAACAGCCTAGGGCAGTGTGAACTAGTGACTTCTGCCCTAGCTTTTCTTATTGGAATCTGGGAGGTAGATTTGAACCTCCCGAGGTTCAGGCAGGTGAGGCTTGCACCCCTGTTTCTAGATGAATAATCCAACACCAGGCTAGTAAGCAAAAGAAGAATGTTCCTTTCTTCCAGTGGTAATGTTTTGGATTAAAATGACCAATGTTGCCTTCTACACCTTTTGGTGATCCTCAGGGTTTTATGTCTTACTAAACATTCTCAGAGCTCGTGTGGCAGACTGATCCCCTGGGACACTTGTGTGTCCTCATTTGTGTATCCCAAATGACTTTAGGTAACTAGCAGGTACCTAAATACTTATCAAATATTGCTATTAGGTTTAATTAAAAGGTAGTACTTGTTTTTTAGTTGTCTAATTAGATTTCTAAGTAAACATCTCAGTGTTTATGCACCATCTGCTCTATCAGCAGGTAGGTGGGGTTTGCTTGAAAGTTCAGCCTTTTTCTGGAAAAGCTGAGCAGTAGGCAAGTGACTGCTATCAGGACCTCACCCCAACCTTTTAAACAAATTTAGCAACTCTGTTGTGGTTGCTACCTGAGCCCAGTGCACAGCAATTCTATGAGTACTTACTCAGCAATGGGATTTGATTTTGTTTAAGGCATTAACTGAAACCCAGAGTTTTTCAAATGTTCCTACGAGAAACATAATGGTATTTTTCAGCAGAAATGACAAATGACAGTCACCTTTTTTCATTTCAAAAAGCAAAAATGTGACTGTGATATTTTTAACATGCTGGAGTAGTATAGTGGGGGAAGATTTGTCAAAGTTACTTATTTTACAGGGTGACATTTAGCATGAACAGGTTAGCAAATGGCTTGAATTTGTCTAAAAAGAGAAAACTTGAAATGTGACAATAAACATCCCAGCAGAGATAAAAGGAAGTTTAAAATTGGTTTCATTAAACTGTAATTATGATTTCTACTTTTGGTTCTCAGTAGCTTCAGGGAGATCTTTGTAGTTTTAACTCTACCCTCCTCAAATACAAAAAAGAATTAAAAGGACTAGTACTCTAAACTGGGAAAAGGTAAATTCTTATAGTTATGCAGCCCTGCATTTGCATCAGGTCTAGTAATTTTGAGGGTGTTTTATAAGTCCGTCTGCAAGAAGAATCTCTCAGACTTTAGGAGTCTGCTGAAAATTAGAAGATGTAACTGTCTCTGTGCGTACAAAGTTGTTTAAGCCACACGTGTAATTCATAACGCTTTCCTGGACTGACCTGGAATATATCCCTTGGTGTAATACTTTCTGCCTCCAGACTGCACTGCTTACCAAGAATAATCAAAGTCTGTCCTCTGTTTCACAGCTATATCCATCTCCTCTCTGCTAAAGCTCCAAAGCCAGTTCCAAGTCTCACATCAATTCAGAGAGAAGGGGGAAGCCTCCTATGACCAGCTTCATCTTCAGTTTCTTGAATACTTTCTACTGTGATACTCCTCTAGGGAAGCCTATATACAAAACAAGATTAACGTTTAAATGTCAAGCATGTCCAGGATATACAACTGAAAACAAATTATTAAGTTGCCAGCAAACTGTGTATTGGAGTACTTTAATGCAACACACAGAGTCCACGTAGCTGCCTTCATGGTAAGTCTGCTGGATCCGAGGCAGTGCTCAGCACCTTTATAAACCTTCTGCACTTCAGCAAGTCTTACCTCAAATGAACTCAGCTACAGCACAAAGAAAAGTCATCATAAACTCACACTGTACTGCCTGCTGAAGAATGATTCAAAGAACAGCTCAATCTGTTCTTAGCTGGAACAAATTGTTCAAAGAACCCGACTGGTTAAAAATTACATGCACCATTAATGCAGAGTGCATAATTCCTCAATAAAGTGCTTGTTTCTTTCATTCACTACATCCATTTTACTTATGTATAAATAACAAACTCTATGTTAGGCATCTAATCATCAAAGTTATGCCTCTCAAGGAATAAGTTAAAGACGTTTTCTCAGTTGTCGTCTAATTCTAGCTCATCTCAGATGCTAAGGCTGCAGGTAACTACAGAAATGGAGACAACACACTGTTCTATAGGACCCTCTAAATGTATGTGCATGGATTGGTATGTATCAGAGGATGTTTCTCTGTATTTCAGATTATTTCAGCTCCATTTGCAGTTTGCAGTTAGAGGAGGAGTTTAAAATGGAAGCATCTTTTGACTGAAAATCAGTGGCAATGGAAGTCTAGAGAATTCTTTGGATTATCACACTACTTATCAAGCTATATCAAGACCTTGCTATATGCAGCATTTGATACAGAACTGGAATCAGCAGGGAAGAGACTAAACCTGACTGAACAAATTAATGGAGGTTGATAAACAAATTAAAGAAAAAAATATATATGGGAGCAAAATAAAATCTTAACCGAAAAGATTCATACGATCAGATCTCCTGGGAAGAAAGAAACAATAGTTCAGTCTAGCAACCAGGCATGACCAGAGCTCTGTCAATAATTCTTTAAAAATGATTTTATTTTCTTTTTTGTTGCCATTTATACTGTTAATCAACAGGTATTTGAATGCATTTTCCAGTCAGAAGTATGTGATGAACTGCTAGTGAATAGTTTTTCTACATGTTCCTGGAGTTATACTACATTTATAGACACTATAAAGTCGACATATTCTGTGAAAGTTTTATAATAGTGAGTTAAATTGGGGAATATGCAGCTAGAAATTCATTTGCAAAAAACTTCCTTTTTCAAACTCTTGTGGCAGACCTATACAAATGGGTGAGAATGGTTGAAAGAAGTCCAGTACTGCTCAAGCATTATTTTCTCTGATTTCAAATGGCATCGTAGGTCTTTACCCGTGTACATAAAAATATAAAATGATTAGCATATAGATAAAATAGAGATTAGATAACAGTCTTGAGGTGTATTTTCATTATGATAAAACTACTCAATTGTCAGTTTTTTCAACATCATTCCATTTTATTTGATACGTGTTAACACATGACTTTTTTTTCACTGTAGTTTTTATATACTATAAGCAAAAGTTACGTATTGTGTTTCTTGGAAACTAATAAAAACCCAAGTCAAACAGAATTAGTCCAGTTCTTTCAAAAATACCTCTAAAGTAGTGAGAATTAAATACAAATCTAGCTTAGCTTTGTTTACAAGTTACAGTGTGTCATTTTAACTTAGGTATAGAGTCAGTTTAATAGAATTAGTGACAATTAAGATAAAATGATAATAACTTTGTTTACCTAAGACACTGAAATACAGGCTGCAGTTCACTGTGGTTCTAAAAGGCACTTTGGTGAACCTTTTGGTCTCTAGGTAAATTTATCTGTTTATTTGTCTACATTTTCTTCTCAGTTTGAGAAAAGAAGAAAAATGTCATCAGCATGCAAATCTCCTGGGATGGTCCTGTGGAGGATCTAGAGAAAAATTCAATTAAGACAAACACATTGTCTGTGGTATCACCTTTCTTTTGGACATGTGAAACCAAATAACAGTAAGGAATAGAACATCCAACATCATTTTGTCTCTTAATTGTAATGATAATTGAACAAACAATTAGATAGGTTATTGAAATTCCATCAGAAATTGTCTTTTCATAGAAAGTAAACCCTAGTCCATTTAGAAAAGGAAGATGCTGTTTTCCACCCTTTTTTTCCCATAAATGAAGTTCTCTAAGAATAAAGTGTACTCAAGTTGAAATATTATGTTCCCACTTTTTGAAATTAATAGTTCAGCTTTCATTTGGAACAATATTTTGTTCATATATTGGATTTTACATATGATACAGAAATATTGCAGATAAAGAGGAAACCACATCTAAATACTAAACACTGAAAATCAAAACTGAATGCTGAAAATCAATACTGAATGCTGAAATAAAATTATCTTAAAGATTTTCTTTGTGTAAAATCTTGGAATTTATTATAAGTCAGAGTCAAAACAAATTTCTGAATTGCCACATTTGCTATTAATAGAAAGATCACAAATTATTTATAAAAGATAGAAGTCTGCTGAAATGCCTGCTGAAAATTCAGCTGCTACTTAAGTTTCTAAAACTGTGATAACAAAGGTGTGTTAGTTTACACAAACTGATTTTGGCAGCAATCATCCCATAACTAATCAAAGATATTTATGGAAAGCTTCTGCTCTCATACTAAATCCTTAATTTTAAATACAGTCATTTCTGCCTTAAAACAAATAGAAAGAGAGAAAAACAGGGGGTTACAACTGTGAAATCCGAGTCAAGGAAAGCATTTTTGTCAGATCTAAGTACAATATACTCATCAGATAACTAGGAAACAACAGTTTTATGCCATCCTACTCTGTGGCTCTGGTGAAGGTCACAGCTATAGGTGGAAATGCTTCCTAAAAGAATAATTCTTATTTAACTCTGATGCACGCATATTCTAGCATGCCCTGGCAGTGATGGGTATATACACACATGTGTATGAGTGTGCATACTCTGTCAAAAATGTGTTTGATCTACTATCTCTACATCAACTGTGGGTTGTGATGAATCCCATACTGTGTCATAATGACTATTCTGCCCCTGTTTGTGGTGTCAAATAAGCATTATACGCAAGCCAAATTCAGAGATTAAATGAGGCGATTTCAAGGCCTAATTACAGTATTAATGCTACAGTCTTCTCAGGACAACTAGAAGCCTATTCATATTTAAAGTTGTAATTAATAAAGCTATTTGAACGTCACTATTGCCAGCAGTGTGGGAGCAATGGAGTTATTGAATGCTGAACGCGAGAATGTAATGGCTCTGGGCAAAAGGAAAGCTTGTGACCCCTCTGCCTTCACAGTGCCACCATGTGCGCAGGAAAGCCTACTCAAAGGGCATCTGATGCAAAAATGTAATCCTGATGTATCTCTACAAATGTCAATGCCATTTTGGTAACTTCTAATGAGTGTGAGATACGGTTTGACTTTTAGCAATCTCAGTGTAATCTTCAGTGTAGAAGACTTATCCAAGGGAGAATAACAAGAGAATTTTTTATTTTCTGTGTCCAAGGATGAAGAAACAAGTAGTGATACCACTAGCATAAATGCTAGTCTCTAGCATAAACAAAGTCTCAAGTTTCAATAATAGTGGCATTTGGCCTGTTGGTATGAAAATCCTCATTGTAATCACACTGCAACTAACTGATGTCCAGATTTCCTGCTTGGTCCTCATCTTACGTGATGCTGTGATCTCTCTTACTATTCAGGCTCCTTATCACCCAAAGCTCAAGAGGATGTGATAGCACCCAGTGATGGCGCTGCACTTACAAACCATGTGCTCCAGTGCTGTCTTCAGCAAAGGCTGTACACTAGTTCTTATTTTAAGAGAATTACAGGTCAGGATTTTGTTTTCTTTTTGACAATTAACTTTTATAATAGGGGTTAACCTCTTGGATTTAACTTCAGTATAAAATTGAACTGTTTCCTCATGTGGGAAAATTCAGATTTTTTTTTTTTCTTCTACCAGTTATATATTTATAACAACATTTTCTTAGCAGATCTGTGGAAATGACTCAGAGGCTAATGGGAATCATGTGCAACCAAGGATAGAATTAGTTTCCTAATGCAAAATAATAATGGGTTATTTTGTTTTTCTTCCCTTAACTTTGAACATTATCAGGTTGAAAAATAGATCTCCTCTACCTTTTAAGTTCTCAGGACAAACATCTCACGTTTCCTTAATGAGTTCTTAGCTTTATTGGCATAACACCACTGCACAGAATAATCATTCAGAAAGAAATGTTCAATTAAGAGATCTGCCTTAATATGTTTTTACTTGAGCCAGTGTTACATATCCCTTCTACTGCTCACTTCTATGGTATGTTTGTCTAGACCTACCCAGAACACGCTTAATTGTTTGTACAGTAACAGAAGTCCATTTTCCCAATAAAGATAAAAGAGATGTGGAAGACAGAAGAAACCAGCTGGTAAAATTAATTGTGTATGCAGGTCTCCCAAAGGAGATTTTTTTCAAACAGATCAAGCTCAGCTTAAATCTGCAGATGCATTCTTTGCACACTGCTTCAAAAGAGAAAAATAAATAATAAATGCAGCATATTGCAAGACATCTCCAGATAAAATAAATTAAAATTTACACATTTGCTCTGTACAGTGACATGTTCCAACACAGTCTTGCTTTGTTTTGACATTTGAAACTAGTGCTAACACTAGAAAGCAGCAAAAAAAGTCTAGAATGATTTAGGAAAGCCAAGTCCAGACCCAAGGAATAAAGTTCTCCATGTCAAGATGGAACAGAAAGAAAATACATAATACCATCTGGGCTGAACTTTCATCCTACAAGCCTCAAATACTCAATTTTAACCTACAGGCCAGCCCAATTAATTGACTTCTGTTTTTGCTTTCAGGATTATTTTCTACTTTTGCATAAACAAAATGCATAAGCAATCCACTGTACAGCATCTAGTGTTAGATTCTGATTCTTGGGTAACACTAATACCATCGCACTGTCAGACTGAGCCTATTCTCTTGTTTTACAGTTTTTAATTTTTAAGAAATGTTGCCAAACCTCAACGATAGGGAGGTTGATGTTCCACTCAGACTAATTTATAAGTTCTGTAACTGGAGAATTTTTCTATAAAGTGCAGAATTTAAATTTATTCAGACTGAGGAAGAAGTGCACAATGACCAAAAGTTTTGCTCTCTGAATCTCAACTTGATAGGGCATTCAGCTCAGGCTCTGTATTTATAGGTTCTGACTTATGAACAAGGCAAAAATTTAGATATATTGATTTAGTGATGTTTCTGGCAGATTGTTGTATGTCCCTTTTCCATGCTTTTAACTCTCAGATTTATTTAGTCCTCAACTAAATCAAGAAAAGGAAAGATAGTTAGTGATGCAATTTAAAGCACTGGACTGCAGAGACACTGTGCTGGTGGGGAACACAGGTGTACTGAAGACAGACAGGCATCCTGCTATATCAAATACTTGCAGTCACTCTCAGTTGTGATGCTAAATGAAATCATTTGATGTGATGCTAAACGAAATCATTTGATGTGATGCTAAAAGCAATATTGTTACTGGCCTGACTGCTTTGCAGTGATGGAGGAGGGTGGACAGTCAGGGCTAAATGCTTTATTAGCAACAACTAGATTTACACAGACATAATATTCTAGACCTTTGTCTGTCTGTCTGTTTGAAAATTCACTGCTGTAAAATAGCACACATTTATGAACACCACAGTTTGGGGCCATAAATAGAATGAAAGATTATCTGTCTGTATTCTTTAACATCTGCACTTTAGAATTTATCAGAATTAATTCTTTTTATTTGTACACTAAGAAGTTTAAATCAAACTATGTTGCATTCTTTCCTTTAGATTTCATTGATTTTTTAAAACTCTCAGTAGCATTTATGTGTTGGTTTTTGTTAATAAAAGGAATTTGCTGATTAGCTTCATTTGATGCTGACTAGCTTCATTGTCAATTTTACAAAGCTTTATTATATCATTTACTGACCGAGCACATTTTGGAGGAATTCTGCTGCTTTAACCTATTATTTCCTTCATGGGTCCCAGACAATATAAAAGATCTGTACTGTGACTGCCGTTTAGTCCATTGAGGAATCTGTGAAGGTGTGGTGCACCTCTACCTGGAAGGTGTAAAACCTATGCTCAGTTTCTAAGCCGTGTTAGCGTGGGTTTTGCTTTGATATCCTTTGCGTTTCCAGAGAAAGCATGTCTCTCCCTGCTAACTTTCTGTCCTGTGCCACCTGGTGAAGCTGTGCTCTGTTCTCCAGCAGCTCTGCTCAGGCAAATGTCAAGAACTGGGTTGCTGATGCTGATGGGTATCACCCTGTCAACTGTATCCCAGCCTGTGTATTTGATGGTGGCTGGGACAGAGAGAAGGAATCATATCCTCCATCTGTGTATATGTGAGGTTTCTGAGTGAGATTTCTGTGTCTTCTGTTCTTGTGTTGCATTTAGATGGCTTATACAAATTCATTATACTTTTTGCAGCCTCAACAGTAAGTAACAGAAATGAAAACACTTTTCAAGAGATAACGCTTTTTCCCTCATCACCAAACACTTGTCAGAAGGAGGACCGAATGGTGGCATCTCCACAAAGTAAATCATTGCACAGGAAAAGATTTCAAGACATATCAGATGAACCTCATTTTCTAATGATTATAAAAGAAGCCTAAAGTCCAAACCTAGAGACGTTATTTTTAATTACTTCAGTTAGGGCAAATGAATCTTATCATTTTATAAAGCAAACAGATCGTAGATTATTAACAACTTCACTGAGATGAAAAGCAGCCTTTGCAGCAACTTGCAGCAACTTACAGCAACTTACACTGCCAGTAAAATAATGGGGTTTTTTTAATTGTGATCTACTTACCTATTACGATCTACAAGAACTAGTTTTCAGATGGAATTTGCAAGATGCTACCATGACTACTAATTTGATACAACTCATAACTTCTTTCCTTGACGGTCAAACGTCTGAACTAACAGGGCTTTGGAAGGCTAAACCAGAAGCTAACTCACTCCTGGGCACATTAGTGGAACACACTGCCTGCTACCATGCTTGGGAAAAGGCAACGCTGTCCCCATATTGTGCATGCACTAAAGCACAAACATCATTGCTCTTAAAATGCAAAGGTCTTCAACAACTTGTGGATTCTGACACAGCCGTGGGAACATTAAAGCCAGGCTATCAGGCTTCAGCAATCCAGATGTGCTACAACAAATACAGGGATAACAGGGAAACACACATGTTGAGTAGCTCTATTGCACAGTGCTCCTTTGTCAGCACAGCCACTCCGTTTGCATTCCCACTGAAGGGCCATGCACAGGCAACTCTGGGGAGGAAATTAATGTTTCATAGAGCTATGGAAATGTCAAACCTCTCCCTAATAGTTGTAATCAAAATAGTTTAACCCCACATCACATAAAACATTGTTCTGTTAATTGGCAAGTGAAGCAATATTAGTAGGACTGCCTGAGAAATTACGAACATCGGTATCAGAATAGAACTTTCAAATGTTAAATAAAATTAATAGTCTTTTCAGAACATGGCTTTTCACTGCAAGGATTTTAAAGTTTATTTTTCAGTGAGTAATAAAGTGGCTTGAAGAAAAACAAGCTAGTGGCTTTTTGAAATAGCTTAATCTTTGCATTTATGTTTTTCTAGCAGGTAGTTAGGGCTGGAAAGTCAGCTCCCTATTCTCATATGTCAGTTTTTGGAACTTGTTGTTACAACTCTAGCAATAATTGCTCATAATTTTTAGTTGTAAAAATATGAGCTTCTAATGTTTCTAAGCTCTGAGCATCAGCTCACATTTACTGGGAGTAATGGTGATTTTGTCGTGTCAAGACACTGAGATTAATGACAGCTGATACTCAATCTTCCCAATTTATGTCTGTGAAAATAACTTGAAGCTGGAACACGCATTTCAGCTTTTAACTCACAGGAACTAACAAAAATCCCTGCTAGGATTATGATCTGCTTTCTTCTGTCTTCTTCTAGGACTTACCTCTGCTTTGAATAATAACTTCACACGGTTGGATCCTTTATATAGCAAATATTTTGTAAGATGTGTAATGTCTTTATATATATTCCACACATGTACCTCATTAGAATTTATAAGACCTACTGGTCTTAACAAGATTTCATGAAAGAGCTGAAACAAGTGCCTCTGAACATGGAGAAAACACAGTGCTTGCTTTTTCAAGTGTTCCTGGTTCATTTTATTTGCATGGGGGGAAAAACAGTGTTGAGCAAATCACATCTTTGAGATCTAACTTTCTGTGGAAAGCAATGGCACGGCATCTGATTTATTACTTTTCAGCAAAAGCACTAAATGTACCAATATTAACCCCAAACGTTCCAAAATCAGACACTGGGCCTCACATGCCGAGCAACTAAAAATAACACAACTTTTTCAAGAAAGAAGCAATAATATTCAGAATTTCTGCTCTTTGTCTTCTATTTGAGTTTCCAATGTCCCCATTGATCATGTTTTTACAACCATACTGACCAGGAGAAGAGATTATGTCTTAGGCATATGATACATGTGCTCAGAGTCATGTGGTGTGGGACCAGTTGTGCCTTCCCCTTCGTTAAAACACCCCTGCACCCCATACATTGCCACTGAAGCTAGCTCTGGCTAAAAATATACTTTATTTTAACGAATGAAAGCTCTGATTGTGCTAAAATAACATGAATTCCCATCAGGATCAGGGCACCATTGTGCTAAGTGCTGTACAAACACAAGGAGATAATGGACCTGATTCATCCCTGAATTACTCTGGTTTCCATGGATTTACAGCTGTGCAAGTCAAAGGCAAATGTGATAATGAGCATGCTGCAAGAATGCACAGCTTAGGGCAAGTTTCCTTCTGGCCTAAATCCTTTGAAATCTGTGGAATTAAGGCAACAGATGACTTGATGTATACTTTAAGGCTACGTTTACCCTACTGAACTAAATAGGACCAGATCATGGGTCCTGGTTCAGCATTTCTGGTGGCTGCCCAGCATGCTCTTAAAGCACTTCGAGAGAAAGCCGAGTCTGGGAAGCTGCTCAATACCCATTCTGGGTGAAACCAGGCTGCTTTGGAGACTAGTATAGATTAATAGGATTAATATGGGCAGACCATGCCAACTGGCCTCAAGGGTAGAGTATCAGATCCTGGTACTGATTGCTTTACTGGTAGACCTACAGTCTGAAAGTCTTGTTTCTACTTGTATGAGCTTCTGTTCACATTTAACGCCGGTAATAACATAGGTTTTCCCAAAACATAGTACTTGAAAACAAACAAACACAAAACTTGTGCCTGTTTCTCTTTCATTTATCCTCAAATCACTGTTTGTGTCTCTTGTTCCTTTTGAAGATGTGTTTGTGCAGGGACAGAGCAGCTGCAGCTTGGCAAAGGCAAGGAACTGCACGGCTGCACATCTGTGCTGCTTCTGCCAGACATGAATCAGAGCAAGCAGGCAGCACCAGGATGCACCAAGGCATGATGCTCCTGCAGCTCCCCTCAAAATATCCAGGATCAGTTTGCCACAGTTTATGGTTGTTCCTGCTGCCTTTTCAGCCCCTGCCTGCTACCTGGTAATTGCTGGCAGGTCCTTACCCTGACCCACTCATGGATTTTTTGTCTTTCTTACACATCATATCTCACCCCAGTGCAGTAAGATCATCATGTAGCATAGTCTTATGGGCACTTAAGTGGCAAAGCTCTGGCATTGCATCCAGTGATATTAAATAGTAACTCCCATTTCAACATCTATTTGTGCAGTTACTCACACTTCCACCTCTCCTTCTCTCTTAATACATGTCGCTGCCTTCTTTGGCCAAATATCTCCTATGCAATGAGTTTGTCAAGCTCAGACTGATGCAGATTTCTTCCATAGGTTCACACAGGTGGTCTGGCACTTTCTTCCATCACACTAACCATGAATGAGAGGACACTCCCCATGCACCAGAAGAAAATGCCCACCGGGTCCGTGACACTGTTCATTTTAAAGCATGGGAAGCAGACCAAAGAAAAGTCCTAAATTCAATTATATTTTGACAATTCAATCATTAATGTTACATTTGAGAGTCAGGATGTCTGTAAGCATTTAGAATGCATTTTTAAAAAGGATTACTAGTAAAAGCACAAGATTTTTGACAATTAAGACTATTTAGATGCCTTGAAACAGTTTTATACTTTCAGAAATATTCTAAGTTCATTCTTATTGGTTTCAGGGACTATATCATAATTAAAAGGACCAAGGGACTAATTTCTGAGCTAATGAAATAAATTATACACAGTGCACATCCACAAGGCTAAATGCCCCCAAAAGAGACTGTTTGAAGCCAAAGTGCTTGATGTGAATGTCTTGCACCCCTGTGCCACACCAGAGCAATCTCTGGGAAGGTATGAAGAAAAAATTGCTTCGGGGAATGTGTTAACTATTTATCGGCATGGGTAATAACATGCCAGTGCCATTCTGTTTAATTTACTTGTCTGGATATAGGCAGTGAAAGCAGAACGGAGCCAACACAGGCCTTGGTGAAAACCCTGATAGACTGGAAAGAGGTTTTCAAGTGTGGATGAGTTGGTCAGATACTGCTCATGCTACTCTTCCTCAGCCTGGAATGTAGATCTCCATAGGCACCTGAGGCATATTTATGTAGTTTTACTGCAGGAATTTTGTGCTGTTTCAGAAATTCATGATCCAGTTTTGCTGTTATCCCTGCTGTGGAAGGCAAAGTGGCATGGATCCAGGCAACAGGTTCATGCAACATACAAATAAATTCTTCCCACCTAAAAGGATACTTAGAATATGTAGACTGATGTATAAAGAAAGGAGTTAGAAATCTGTGGCATTATTTCTTTCAAAGCTCTTCGATACCATATCACTACCAATACATCCCAGAATCAAGATTCACCTCCTGTTTGCCCTTCTGATGTCTTTGCTACCAGTGTACATTGCTTTTGGTGCTTGGTGGTCACAAAAATATTCTGATATACAAGTGAAACTGTGCAGATTAAGGGTTGGTTTGGTTCATTTTCTGAAAAAAGAAATAGAAGGGATGGGAAGGAAAAGATAATTCAGACTGAAACAAGGCACTTTGCTTTTTCCCATGGCAAAATTAAAAAAAGGTTACTACAGTCAATTTGAAGCATTCTGTTTGATGTAAGTTGTTTTGTTTTCCTATATTATTAATTTAACAATAATTTTCTAACAGTACTTTGAAAGATTCAGTGTTTGAACTTTTTCAGTTCCTCTCACATTTTTAGTACAAATATTAGATAACAAATGAGTATGTAAATACAAAATGCAACATCCAATAAACTGGTTGTTGCTGAAAAACTCTAGGCTTGACTTTATACTTGTCAGACATCTGGTCTGTTTTACAAGCTTATAATTGTATTGTAGGAATAGTAGCAAACAGTCTGTCCCTTTTAATATAGTTTCATAGAATCATAGAATCATAGAATAACCAGGTTGGAAGAGACCCACCGGATCATCGAGTCCAACCATTCCTATCAAACACTAAACCATGCCCCTTAGCAATGCCCCTTAGTTTACTCCTTAGTCCCAATTCCTAGTACCAGGTCATGGTTTTGAATGCAATTTTCACAGTCAGCGCTTTATGACAGATTCATCTGCTGATAATTCAGGATCTCCTCATGGCATTTGTATTTAATGGCCTTGTACTGAAACAGTATACTCCTCTTTAACTTTTCAGTTGTCCAAGGTGTTCATAAAACCTATATGTAATACGGATGAATGAAACAAACCCTTGCTTCTCCTAATTCCCTTATCTTGCATTTCGCTGTTCATCGTCTCCACCGAATCCTGAGTATGCTAACTGGTATCAAGCTAAAGGCATGCATGTGTTTGACATATTTGATAAATTTATAAATTCTTGTAGTTCTACTGAAGTTAACTTCTGTCTATTTACATTATCAGTTTAATTAAAGCAGTTTAAAATCCTGTGTACATGTTCTTGTTTTGGTAACCTCAAGCTTGTTTCTAATTGAGTTATTCCAAATGAAAAAGATTTGGTTTAGAGGAAAATGAGAGTTGATTCCACCAAATTAGCCTTCGGGTCATAACTTTCATTAAATTGATCCACCCCTGGCTTAAAGAAGCTCCCCTATTTTTAAATGTTTATGGATATATTGAAATTATCTGCATTTACATCTCAGCAAAATTCCTTAGGAATGAGTTGACACTAACATGCTTCATCAGAACAAAATAGAGTTTGAAATGGGCTGTCTCACTATATAACTACATCACTTCTCTAGACAATGTTGTGCAAAATCAAAGAAATCAAGTAATTCTGAGACGGTAGGAAGCATTAACACTGAATTTTCCGCAGATCCCAGGCTGAAGTAGTAGAATGGGAGTTTTTCCAGAGAGGAGAGGAGAGGAGAGGAGAGGAGAGGAGAGGAGAGGAGAGGAGAGGAGAGGACAGGACAGGACAGGACAGGACAGGACAGGACAGGAGGAGGATTTCAGTGCTTTCTGGCTGTTCCCCATGGACAAAGACACATGTGAAGGTGAATCCACCAGCAGAGGAATCCTCTCTCTCCAGATGCACATTTGTGAAGAGTAACAATGCATCACTCAACTTGTGTAGGGAGTTTCTTAAGAGGTGAATTTGTCCTTATAGGTCCAAAGCTAACAGAATAAAATTTATTCTTCTTTATTTCAAGACTTGGCTTTATTTTTGTCAGATACTTCATAAGCATAATAGCAGGACCAGGTATTACTTATTCTCATTAGTTACCTATGGGCAACTGTCACTGGCTACCCAGAGAACTGAGTCCTCCAGCACTGAAACAGAAATGCTAGTGTAAAAACTTGCTTATGTGAGTAACTTTCTGTACCAGAGCACTCCCATTAATTACAAAGTAAGATCATTTAAATGTAGCAAACCTAAGGTCTGGACCTGCTTAACAGTATTGTATGTTCTTTCACAAATCAGACATCTAAGGATAAAAGCAAACAGTTCCTCCATGATCTGTAACAAATCCTACAATACATATTTTACACTTCCTCGTGTATTTCTGAATTTGCTAAAATTATCTGCAAGAGGTGGCTATCCACTAAAATAGGACAGATGTTGTGAAATAAGTTATCCTTTCATGAGAGCAATGTAGATTAGGTTTATGGCTAGATGTTTGTATAAGAGAAGAATAGACCTTTCTTAAAGGATGTGTCCATCCTAACAAATATAGCTATGTTCCTTTTTCCGGCAGGTACTGAATTAACACAAACCAGATCCTTCATTGAAGTCAGTGTATACTGCTTAAGTCCAACCTCCCTATTTCTACATTATAAATAATATAACATTATAAACAATAAAAAATATGTGTTGAACTCTATGTAAATAAACCAAATATCTCAGTAGTTTGTATCTCTCTAGTCTCTTCTCCCGGTTGTACAAATTCACTGTATGTTGTATGCATAGATGAAAACCATAAGTCCTTTCAGTGAATGCAAAAGAAGTTCTGAAGTTCTGTTTTTCCTTATGCAATAAAAATTAAGAGTAAACTCAGAGTACCAACAGGTCCAGACAGTGGGAACTGAGAAGATAAATGATAATTCAGTAACTGAAAAGTCCCAAAGGACTTTGACATTCAGATGACTGAATTAATTTTGCCATTTGCAGGTTAATCAATGTAATATAGTCATCCTGATCTTCCTGTAGAGTCAGTGGAGAGAAACAGACACCTACTGAAGGCATTTCATCTTACTATCTCCCTTCATTGACTATTTAAGAATAAGGCTGACTAATTTAATGTAGGTAACTGAATTGCATGAAACTAAATTTGAATGAAATTAGTTGCATATTTTGTTCCGTCCCAGTAAGATGCCAAGTGCATGATTTCAAACAATGATTTGAATGACCTGCTCTGGCCTCCTGTATTATTCACTGCACTGTAACAAACACCTTTGTTACAACCACAATTTCAGTCTGATTCACTCTCTCTTTGGTACACCCGAAGCACTGCAAGGCTAAGAATTTGTCACATCTTTAGGCCTCCAGTGGTTAAATTATTCACACTGTTACATCTCTCCCCCTCAAAGCAAATCAAAAACACTCTCCAATTTGAATTTCTTTTTAATTCAGTAGGAGTATTGAGTGTAGTCAGCCTTAGAGAAATTGGCCTTTTGAGATGTGCTGATGATTTCTTTCAGAAAATTTTGTTTTGAACTTAGGGTTCTTTAGAGCTGGCAGAGCTGTATCCCACCATGAGTGCTTAAGTACATACTTTAATATCTCCAAATTCCGAAAGTGTCCTCATTCAGGTCTTTACAGCTGAAGTGAAAGCAGTAAAAAAACTTACTGCTGACAGAGTGAAATCCTAGCTCCATTGAAATTATGGATGATTGCTACTGTCCTTAAAGTTCTTCATTTCAGCTATTCATTTTTAAACTTTTCTTTCTTTATTTGTCTTACTATCCTAACCAACACCTTTCTCTGTAATTCCTATTTACTTCACAGAGGTAAAAAGCCGATTGAAATAATGGTTCAGGAGGGCTCTTATTGAAGCCTATAAATGCATTAGGGAAAGATAAAGACAACAAGTTAAATATGAATAATTAAGGTAATACAGACTATTTGATAACTTGTTCTCATGTCCTGAAACGTCTCAGACTTCCGTGCTCAAGGACGGCAATTCCCTTTCATGGAAGGGAATGAACAATGTTCCATAGAAGGAAGTGAACTGCGTATCTCGTTAAATGCACAATACCAGTTAATTGATTAGCAAGTAGAGATAAGGTTCAAAGCATTTTATTATCTTGCTTCTTTTATAGATTAAAAAAATTAGTTAAAAATTTGAGGTCAGTTTTTTAGGTAAGTAAGTCTGCATAGCTGATGTTTCTAGATGGGAGAAAAATTATTACTTTTTCTATAGCTACATATCATAAACTAATTTATACAGCATCAATCATCCAGGAATACAAAATTCATATATATTAGAAATTAAACACAAACAGTCATAACCCAAAGGACAAAAAGAAAACACAATGCAAAACCAAGAAAAACCCTTTAAAATAACAAAAATAAATAAAATAAAACTAATAATTCTGAAGCAGTTCTCTACTTATTATAAAAGATGCGTCTTCCATTTGACAATCTGTTAGCTCATTTTGCTAATGGCAATAGGAACTAAGACTAGTCTCAATGTCAGTGCTAAAGCATTAGAAAGGCCCCAAGCTGGATTTTCAGCTTATTGTGCTAAGCATTACAAAAACGTGTAACAGTCTACAGTCTAGCCATGCAATGTTGTGGAACAGTATTAGAACCTCTGCGAGACCCAGGATGACCGTACACTTCAGGTGCAACTCCTAACTGGGTTGATCTACATAGTTCAAGGAGTTTTAACAGTTTACACAGTTGTTCACACTGGAGTGTAAGGGTTTTAACAATTTTTAGGGGAAACAGGATAAGATCCATAGCTCTGATTTTGATTTGACATTTGGCATAAATGCATCTGAAACTACTTACCTAAAGCCAAAAAAAAAAAACAAACAAAAAAACCAGAATGGTATCAGAGGAGAAAACTGGCCTCAAATCTCACTAGTCCCACTGCACCTCTGAAAGATTATTTTTTTAAAACATGGCACAAGACTACTTTGTCACTTCCTCAGACGAGAAACTTTTTATTGTTTTAGGCTAGGAGTTTTCACATTGTGTTTTGCAGTGGCTTGCTTCTGCTATGGAGGAGAAGTCATACTCACCAGTAAGGAGGAAGCCAACTGTGCAGTTATGAAACACCTCTGATTCATTTCACAGCTAAAACGATCTACAATGACTTACTGCAATGTAACACAGCCCTCATGAGCACTGCATTTAAAGTGAAAGTGACTCATGTTATTTGTAAAGGAGTTTCAAACTTCTTGTCCTGCTACCTGACCCTCATTCCAATGTTCAAACACTTTTACAAATTTTCTCCCCTAGCAGCAAAGATGAGAGGTTTCCCTTTTTACTGCTTCTCATCAGACAGAAACTAAATTAAAACTGAACTTTTAAACACTCACACTCTGAAAAGCATCTAAATAAATTAAATGAGGGTCAGATATGCTACATTTAAAGGATGTAAGTTCTTCTTTATTTTTTATTCAGTTAAGCCTGTTAATTATTTTTTAACTAAAGGAAGGTGGGCACAGTCATGTGCTCATAGCAGAGCAATCCTGCAATGCAAAGGAGAAATTAGCAGTATTATTGAGAGGTCTTTCAAGTCCTTTATCCTTGGTTTATATTGCCATCTTCAAGAGAAATCCCCCCATAGCTTTCAAATCCTCCCAATGAAGATTTATTCCTCGAATTCAATAAAGCAATATTTATTTACTTCAGTTGATGATTTGTTGCAAGCAATAATAACAAACCAATCAGACGATTGATCTTTTCTTTAGCTTTAATATTAAAAACAAATGAACAAGAGTCTGTCTATGCTGAAGCCATTACTGTACTTGTGGCACAAGAAGTAACACATCAAATGCATTAGCACAGCTACTGAGGGTAAAGCAGGGAATGTAGCTGCAGCAACACCCTGTTCAGATGGGGTGCAAAAATCATTCTATAAATGTTGATGTCATGCACGTAGATAATGGTCTGTGTGTCTGTAGCTGCTCAGTGATGATTAGTTAGGTGCTTAAAGCTTGCTAATGTATATCAATACAAGTGTCTGCATAACTCCTACAGCAGAGAACCCAAGATCCGCTCAGACTCTCATGAACTTTCTTTAAGTAGGAAATCTTGGAATCCCTTGGTTATTGCTGAAGAAGTAGTGAGGTTCCTAGGTAATACATCTCCATAAAACAATTAAAGTCAGGCAGAGGAAGTCACTTTCATGTAAGCTGTAGTTCTAATTACCCACATGTAATTTACATCTGGGTCAAGAGAGTCTAGGAGCCACAATAGCATTCTTGGCTACACTGTGCCCTGGAAGATATTGTTATAGGACTTCTGGGTGTTCCTCAAAAGCCCTGTTTAGGGTGAATGAGTATTGGGGACCATGGTTTATGGTTAGATTCATGAATAGAGCTCAACCTGCAGGGTTCCAGTTTGCAGTCCCTGCTATCTGCTGGAATTTATAACTCAGAATTAGTGGGGCTACCTAGTCTAATACATGAGATGAGACAGACGTGTGAAGGATGGAGCTCATTGTCTGTGCAGTCTAGAGAACAGAAGGCCAGAGCTTGGATTAAAACAACTGTTCCACCTTCCCAATATGACACGAATCCAGCAAAAGAATGCCTTTAACTCATTTGTCTACACAGCTTTTAGTGTCTTGCTACTCATGAAATCAGGATTTTCTGTGATGGAGCTTGTTAGATGTGATAGTGTGCATAAGTGCCACGATGTTCCCAGCTGCACTGAAAGAGTCAAGGGCAGGTTTGCTTCCAGTGTAAGGTTTTTATCTTCTTGTTATCTGGAGCTTGTCCAAAATCCATGCCTTCAAACAGTTTGAAGTGAAGTAAGTCTGGGCACCCAGTGGGATACTTGAGGTACAGTGTATATTCAGCCCTCAGAAGGTGGCAGTTTGAGCAGAAGCCTGGTGGGAAACATTCTGAAGAGAGTCTGAGTCTCACTACAAGAGAATTTAGCACTTAATTTAGTGGGGGAGCCATAGAGGAAGACAACTCTGTTCACCTGATATTTACAGGTGTCCAACCTAGCTTCTGAAGCTAAGTGATCTGGGAAGGAACTCCTATGTATGAAGTGAACCTACGGAGCAGGAATTTAAACCCACATCTGGCACCTACAGGGAGACAGCTTTACCCTGGACTTCAGGATATTCTGAGATAAAGTTCAGCACTTTGGCTGATTCTTTCTCTCTCCTCCCCCCTCTTCCCCATTTTATATAAAGTATTTCAGCATCCATTTAGAATAGAATGTAATACTTTGGCTTATCTCAATTGAATGTGTTAAGAGTAATTTTTCATTCTTCCATTAAAGAAATGTGATTGCTTTGATCTTTAAAAAGGGGTACATAGAGTATGTAGGTAATATTTTGTATTTGGCATTGATACAATGGCTACTGAAATACTGTGTTCGGTTCTACTTCATGAATAATACAGAAATACAGGATTTTCCCTGTTGAATAGCTTAAGGGAGCATTCAAAGAATAATGAAAGGATTAGAAAAGATGCCACGTAGTAAGGAGCTTAACTGCTTTGCACACTGATAGAAGATGGAGGGGACCTGAAGTACCTGCTTGAAGGACAAAAATTTGTTCAGAGTTCTCCAGGCTAGCAGATGTGGGGTCTGGAAACCGAAACTTGAAAAAAATCTGACTAAAATTAAATGTCCACTTCTCACTTTGAGGGTCATTAACTATAGGAAATGAGTTGCAGAAAGAAATAATGGACTCTAAGCCATTAGAAATGTTAAAATGAGGATTATGACAAAGACAATGCTCTATTGGATTTGAGCTAGAAATTAGATAAGGGGTCCCATGGCTTCTATTATGCAGGGGTTCAGACCAGATGATGTGCAAGGCTTCTTTTGAACCTTGCAACTCTTTCTATGAAATAGTATCCTTGGTAGCAGCATTTAATCCAACAAAGTTACAGCAAGGAACAATTTGGCTCAAGAAGTAGGAAATAATGATTTGTTAAGCTGTGTCAGAACTAGAGAAAAGAATAAGGAAACCCTGTTTTTTCTTTTGGATTGTCTGGATTCCTGCTTATCAAGTAACAATTGAGATTTACTGTAGATCCAGTGGAGGCTAGTGGCTATGAAAAAGTACTTCAGTCAATAGGATCCAGTTCCTTATGGAAAGATAGAAGCTATCCCTGAAAAGCTCCCAAGCTAGACACAGAACAAACTAGATACAAAGTTCCAGTTCCCCTTTTACTTTGACTGCTAAGCATGGTAACACATGGATATTGCTCTGTGAGACCATAACACAGGTGTATAGAAGCTGTTTGGTGTGTCCTACTTTGAGGGAAAATTCATCCCTCTTCTAAAACTCAGATTTGGACTTTTCATTTTTAGTAAGTGCTTACTTGCTCTAATATGTAATCATTATTGCATATTACTAAATATTCTACCTTATATTTAAGCATAATTATATTTCAGTACATTGGAATTTCAACTAAGGAGTAACTCTCTATTTTTGTGAAATATAAAGGCTTGGTTTTGTGCTGGGAAAACTGAGTAAATATATCTTAGCAAGAAAGTTAGTCTGGCCTTTTCCACATAAAGAAGCTGTGACCGCTCATCGGATTTTGTTAATTACTGTTAGACTCACAGAATTATAAAATAATTTGTTAGAAGGGTTTTCTGAAGGTCATCAAGTATAATGCCCTGATCAAAACAGGACCAATTAAAACAGGTTGCTCAGAGCCTTGTTCAGTCAAGTCTTGAGTATCCTGAAGGATGGAACCTCCACCACCTTTCTGGGCAACTTATGCCAGTGTTTAACCACCCTTGCGAAAAACAAACAGTAAACCCACAAAACCCCCCAAACCTTTCCGTGGTGAATTACTGTATTTATTCACCAGACCAAATAAAGCAAGCAGAGGTGAAGGAGGAGCTTTCATCCTTTTATCTGGATGTAGCTAGATGATATTCCACAGCATCATAATAAAAAGAATTTGATCTTGAAACCGCACTTCATATTTTAAAGAACAGAAAAGACTGGCTTTGGGTCACTTGGTGCCAATGTGGTGAGAAAAGTGTGTGTAAGACTTTCAATAGTTTCAGCTAAAAGCTGACATATTATTTCTATAAGAGAGACTTCTGTAATACCAGGGATTTTCTTTCACCCAAAACCCCACAGCTTCCTCTGCAAATGCCATAATTCATTTTGCTTGTTTTATAGTAATAATAAAGAGCCCCAGATCACAGTTCAGCCATGCAAAGTCCAGTTCAAAAACCCATCAAGAAATTCTACCTGGACATTGTGTTATAGCCAAACAGCTAAACTAAAGCACAAGCAGGTGGATATACAAGAAATAATGGAATTTGTTCATAATAAGTTAATACTAAAGACTGGGGCAGTTGCAAGTCACCATCTTGTTCTAGCCCAACCCTGTGTCAATGAAGAAATCTCAGCCATGTCCCATGGACACCACCTCTGGAATTCAGTCTTACACTTATGAACTGACATCATTTCTGCTAGTAAAAAAAAAGATGGACACAAGCAATGCAGTCAGGTCCGAGACAGACTAGGACATAGATTTACTTTTCACATTGTGGGCCTATAAAAGGAATTTTATCAAGGTTTGCTAATGATCAGAGTGCTTTACTGTAATGTCTATTCAATGGGTGGCTGGAAGTGCTAGCACAGTATCCTGACACATTATTTTTTTGTTTTTAATAAAAATGCAAATAAATAAATGAGATGTCTCTTGGGAGCTGTTTTGTGTTTCTTAAAAGCTCTGGCTTAGAAAGGGGCATCATAAAGAGGTGTGAAAATTTAACACTAAAGTCTTAATTCTGCCATCATTCCCATACTTGTACCAGCTGTTCCAGGCAGCAAGAACTGCACCCTGGAGAACGCGAGCAGGAGAGGAATTAATGGAGCACTGATGCTTTGCACCAACCAAAGACCACATCTGATGTGTCTAGCACACTAATGGCACCACATAAATAAATAGCAACAATACCATCTCCTGAGAGGAGAGGGGTGATGTAATTAAGGGTGAAATTGTGGCCTTTTACATGAAATGCCTGAATTCTTCATTTCAGCTAGGCCTGAATTTCACCATAGCGGTATTTATTTTATTATGACTTTCTCCTCAGTAACTGTGCACTATTCTGAGAAAGCATCCTTGATTGTCAGAACAGTGAACGTTTACTCACTTGAATAGACCCATTGATTTAATGCCCCAGTTTGCTATAGGCAAAGTAAACTTAAAGGCAGGTCTGTAGCTTTAAATTCCAGTAGTATATTTCAACAGGTTTCAAGGGTCTGAAAGCACAATTTCCAAGGAGAAGCAAACTCTTTTGTGATGACAGAATTCCACCATGGGAGTCTCCAGGTTAAACACACTGTCAATATGGAAAAGAGGAAATCTTAGGTGTAGTTTTGAATAAAGTTGGACTTGGCTATAGAAGCTGTTCCCTCCTTATAAAGCAATGGTTTGGGTTTTGAATACCTTCCTGTATAAATCCAGAGCAAAAATGATCCATTGAAATTATCATGCTTGAAGAAAATATAATTCCTTTAACAAGGAGCAGTGAAAAGAAAGTGATGACTAATCTCATACCTGTTTTACTTTCTTTTCCTTACCAAATGTCCTAGTTTCTGGTAAACTAACATAACCTGGAGTTTCCTAAAGACGTTTTAACCACCCTGCTGTTGTACTATAGTGGAGTCAAATGTAAGAAAATATTATCAATACAATAAAATTGAAGAAGACAATATATAATGCTAATGATTGTTATATAACGATGATTTTCTTTCTTGAAATTATTGCAATATAAATTAAACTCATGTCCTGAAGCTCCAGAGAAGTAGAAAGTTCTCTACTACTGAAAAAACCTCAGTATTTCTATAGCAAGCTTCATTTGTGTAATCTATCCTTCTCAGCAGCTGCAGGTACAATCCAAGGGAAGATTTTGGGACAATCTGGTCCTACAAGAGATTCTGAAAAGCCATTGATTTGTCTGTGGCAAAGACTTGTTTCCAGCCCTGCATGAAGGTCCCCATCAGTCCCAGCTTGCTAGCGTGGCAACGACCCAACATGCCAAGACCATGGCAGAAGACACCAGTGGGGCTTACAGGGCTGTAAGAGCAGGACCAGAGCTGGGAAATGCAGTGTCTATGATACAAGTCGTCCACCAGGAATGAAGATAGACCTCCATATACACATGGACAACACAGTACAGTTCACTGGAAAGAGGGTCAGCATTAAAGGAATTATTATCCTGTCACCGAATAGGAGGCTCTATTTGATTCTTCAATTTGTGTACGTTGTGCTGGCCTGCTTTCCTGGGTTCATGACTGCTCCTTATCCTGAAGAAAGATTTTTCTTGTTGAAGTACAGCCTCAGAGAGCTGGTGACTGGAGGAAGTTCAGCTTTTTAAAGGAACCTAGAGACTTTCCAGTTTAGTTTTCCCAATTTCTAGCTGCAGGCTGAGATGAATAAAAATATATCTTGGGAGGGACAATACATATATATTGAATCCTTCCCCTTTAGTTGCTGTCAACTACCTGACAACAGGGTTACATGTATTCTACCATAAGTAAGTATTATTGATTTGTGACCAAGCTGTAAACCATCACATACATTTCTACTGAACAATAAAAAATAGTTTAGAGTCCTAATTTTCAATAGAAGTTAAATTTATATTTGAAAATCTTATTACATAGTGGTACTACCTAGAAAGCAATAAATGAATGTCACAATTTTTGATGCAATTTAATATTTATAAAGAAAAATAGAAAAAATATTGTATTATAATCATACAAAAAATTCTGATAAGAATTTTTTCCATGCTGAAAGTCAGGGTTCTGCTAAATGTCTCTGCCTGTGCAATACCGAATTATAGATACATACAAAATTTCTAAGAGCTTTAATATACTCTGTGGTATCCACATCACATATAATATGCAGTATGTTACAGTGTAAAAAAAGAAATATTCACAATGTATCATTGACTTTTTCATGACAGGAGTAAAAATTAAAGCAAAGTACTTAAAAGCTGATTTAGGAGTAGTAGGTGAAGATATGACACTTAGAGTCTTGGGGTTTTTTCTGTATTAGAATGTCCTATTCCCCAGAATACATCTTTTTCTTAAAATCCTTATCTTTCTTAGATTTCACAGCTCCGCACCTCTTGCATTATTTTCTTGAAAGGATGATATGTTTCAAAATACTATATTTCTGAGTACATCATAAAAATATATCTCCCCTTCCTAATGAAGTAACTTCACTCAGTGCATGGAAAGCAAGCAGTAAATTTTAATGTATTCAGGTATAAGATAGGCAAGGTCCTAGTTTTTAGTTGAAAAGTACACCAGGGCAATATTCTGTTTCCAACAGCAACTGCCTTTGTCATGCACTATGGTGTATGTGAGAAGCCAATAAAATATCTCACCAAATGGTTATTGCTCTCAAATAAATCTCACCTATGAAAAACATCCTGCTGGTCCTTTTTGTACTTACAACAATATAAATCAATATTTGCATGAATATGAAAAGCAAAAACTGCATTTTATGCAACTTCTGCTTATTCAAAAATACTACTCTCTACCCTTCAAAGTGATTGAAACTGTGAGAATCCCAGGACATTCTGTGGGTCGAGCTTTTATACAGCTGCAGTTGAGGATTCAACAGTTATTTCCTTATGGTTCCCTGGACAGGCCTATTTCTCTTCAGTTGTTTAAGCTTCACACCTAAAACTGCATGGGAGTTTAACAAAGTTTTGCCAGTCTTAGGTGGTATGCTTTATATATATGCATGATATTTCTTATTTTCTTTTTCTTAAAAAGGCATGCACTTTCTTATCCAAAATCCCTTAATTTTCATCTTTATAATACAAATTAGTTTCTGAGAAACATTTCAACATCAATTTCAAAAATTATCATTGAGTTCAAGTGTTAACACCTCCTGAAATGAACAGGAGCAAACTTTATCTCTTCAAATATAACATATCTTGTTTTCTGTAGTTTAAAAAAGGGAACTATACACGAGCTTCCTCAGAAGCTCTTTTTCAGAAGCATAAAAACTTGAAGCATGTATTTTAAAAAATGAAAGCACGTGTGGTGCAAAATCTGAATCTGTCACAGGAAGTAGATAAATAGCTCAAATGGGTCGGATTTAGCCAATGAACAGAGTGTTTGACATCAGTGATTTATACTATTTCCCTTTCATGTTATAATAATTGTCACGAATTGAATTTATGTTGTGCCATTTCCTGTTCAAGCTGCAATCTTTGCTTCAAGAAAAAAGGTTTCAGAACTTTAATGCCTTCACTGTTCTTGGAAAGATAACAGTAAATGGGACTATTTTATGATTTCATTGCTTGGTTATTCATGTTCTTTCTTTCTATAGCCTTCAGGGAGAACTAGAAGGAAAGGGTGAGACAAAGAATTGGCTTCCCTTCTAAAACAAAGAATTGGATTGTTGCTGCTGAAGGCAAGAAGTGAGCAGGGAAAAATGATGCTCCCAAAATTACTCCATAACAGGAAACCCTATAAATGTCTCCCATCCTTCTGCTAGATCCGCATCAATTTGCAGTGTGAGAAGCAGAAAGGGCAGATGTTGGATCAAAGAGGAAACACTTACCTAAACAATGAAAAAACACTCCCAGCTTCTTTATACCCAACACGTGCCAGACTCACATAGCCATTACTTGCTAACAGAAAGGCAGAAGATTTCATTAAGCATGGTGTTGTCTGATAGCAGCAGAAGCAAATAGACAGTAAGCATGAGGAGGGGAAATAAATGTCTGATAAGAATTCAGTCTGGAAGCCAGCAAGAAATCATTAAGAATGTCTATTATTCATTGCAATATCTAATGTGATAATATTGCCTTTATTGACCTGATGTGTGCCTTTCAGCTCTAGAGTTCTTCCTATTGAAGTATACATTTCTGGAAACGAAATATTGACTGAATAAAATTCAGCATTATGCTGAAACAAACAGTAAACAAATTGTCCAAGGTATTCTCTTGTCACCATGGCAGGACAGAAATATCAGAGAGTGAATTTAGTATGCATTCATTAGAAACAGAGGCCTACCTTGGCCAAAAGAATATTGTAATGCTCAATTAATAAAAATGTAATATCCCAGAAAGAAATACAATTAACATCATACAAACAGGAATTGGGATTCTGGGGCAGCTGCTGCATCCATTTTTCCTCCTTCAAAAATGAGTCTCAAAGATTTTTTCAGTACCATGTTTAGCTAGATGGACTATCCTAGACTAGAAAAGAGAGGAAGTCTCCAAGAGCCTTTAAGCAGCACATTCTGCTGCGTCTTTCTCTCTTTTCCATAACATAAGTAGAAATTGGACATTGAATGACGGTGAGGACAGGGTGCTCCTCAAGCTGTTGCCGGTGGGGCAGAGCTGGTGGCCAGGAGGAACCTGTGAAGAACAGCCAGAGACACATGCCTGCAGGGATCCCTGCACAGCCTCTCCCTGCACAGAGCGCTAGAGGATGGGGAAGATTTGGGGAATACACACGTGAGAGGACAGGGGAACTGGGTGATCAACTGCTCTGCTCCCATCCGCAGAGCCAAGGTGAAGACAGAATCAATGCAAGCAGTATTACCACCTCCAGCCATTTCAACAGTTCTCCTTGACTGCCCCCACAGGATAAAGATCTTTCTACTGCCTACCCACCATTACCTGAATAAAAGGAGAAGGGAAACTGCTGGATTTTTGGCAGGGATTTCCCAGGTAGAAACATGTGCCTGGGGCTGTTTGGAGAGCACTCACAAGCACTGATCATCCCAGGAAGCACTGTCCCCATCAGCTGTTCTCTGCAGACCTGCTCTGCATATGGGTTGTAAATCTGATACATTAGGAGGACTTCAGATTTACTGTGCAGTGAAGGCCATCTGCTTAGTTCATACATGGTATGTGTGATGCTTTCCAGATACATATGTATAGCTGATCTGCCTGGAGTCACCATTTCTCTGGAATTTGGGGGATGCTCAGAAAGAAACCTGGTTAGATTTGCTGCTCCAGGGACCACTGGGTATCTGGAAATTTAGGATGGATGGGCAAAGTTAGATATCACCAACAGAAAACTTCCAGAGAGAATATACTTAATATTCTGAAACACTACAATCTCTTTACCCATAAAACCTTATTTCTTTCCTCTTGACATTTTTCAGTTTGTCCAGGAAACAGAGATCAATGAATCACAATCCCCACCCTCTCCTACCTGAAAAAATAACAGGTACGTTGAAAAGACTGAAGGAAATTTAGATAGCTTGGACTTTCTACTCCACCCGTCTTCAAGGACACCACATTGTGCCTCTGGTGTTGGATCTTGTATCAAAGGTCTGTAATGATACAGCTTAGCCCTAAAGCCAAAGAGCTGTATTCACTTTCATACATGTTGTTCACCATGTGAACACTTTCATACACCTTATTCTTTTGATCCCAATATTGTTTATAAGGTTTCCTTAGCCTACTTCGGAAGATGATCACAACTCCAGTTCTGACCGTTCTCCAGGATTTTTTTTAATCTCAGTATAATATGAGTAGAAGTAGAGGAATTGGTCCTGGCCAGATTCTGACTACACATCCCAGTTTCACATATTGATAAATCTAGTAAATTCTACTGCAATTACTTCAAAATTACACTGGAACAGAGTCAGGATACGCAGGCCAGAGGCTTAGAGTTCGGCTTCCACTTCAGCAGTTACCTCAGTGTCCTCTTTCCAGTGAGAGGACGTGGAAGGTGACAGGCTCGTTGCTAGGGGTTCCTTTTGTTGGGCTCTGTGGCATAACTTATATGCTCCTAATGCTGCTCTGGCAGAATAGCACAGAAAGAGTTCCTTGCTCTTGCACAAAGTTAAAAATCTCTCAAATGCACAGCTAAATAAAATACCTAGGTTTTCAGACACATCTTGTATTAACAACTCACATTAAGGGAAAAGAAATCTTCTAGCTGTTGAATCCTTTTCCAGGCATAGTACATTTTTATAGCTGCTTAAGACATCCCTGCAGGGCAGAGCTGTAAGTGATCTCTTAACTCTCTGTTCGTCCTTCAAACCTAAATTGGTCGAACCTAAGGTGGAAGTGGTTTTCTCTTAGGATGCAAATCGGAGCTATTAAAAAAAAGGGTGTTTGTGATTATGCTGTCTTAGTGCAAGGTGACTGACACAACCTTTTACCTGCTTTGTGTTTCTTACTATGGGCAAATAAGTGGGTTTTTCTTTAAAGCTTACAGCATACCCTCCTCATTATCACATTTGCTGAAACAGATGGGAAAGCATTTGGAAGGGCTGCTTAAAAAGTGGTGCTTTCTACAAAAAGAAAGTTGTATTTAAACACTGATATTCAAGTTGTTGGGGAGGCAACAATCTTAGCTTCCCAAATCTGATACATTTGGATAATTTGTCTTTTGTTCTTTGGTTTTCTGCTTGCTGTTCTCATTCCCTCCTAGCCCTTTACAACTCCTCCACGCAGGATATGCTAGAGATAATAGGACTCACTTACTTGATGTATTTCACAACCCAGTCTTAATTCCCAACACCCATTTTATAAGTAATAGTTTACACATTTTTTGGTGGCTTCATGTAGGCTGGATTTCCATTTTCTGAAAGATAACTCTTCAGTTGAATAACCTCTTGAGTTTTACAATTATCTCATACTGTTCTGTGTTTCTTTTGCTTTCCTGCTTCTTTTCTTATTTGGCTTTATTCTTTTTCCATGCCTTCTGTGACTGTTAAGAGACACTCTAAGACTTTTAATTTTGCATCTTTTGATGTAAAGCTTTTTGCCTTTTTTTTTTTTTTTTTTGAATGGATAGGCAGCTGGTGTTCTGTGACAAGAGCAGTAATTTTCTTTCTGATGAATAGTTTATTTGAGGAAAAATGCAATTCTGGTTGTCCCAAAACTATTAGCAAATTTAGGTCAAATTCATGAAATAGTTTTGGCTGGAAAAACAACAGCTTTGATAAGTTATATTAGCAAAACTGCTGGATAAGGAGTCAGCTACCTTTCATCTGCTGATTTTCAAGCTCTCTCTAATTCTCTGAATTTCCTTTTTTGGAGGGATGCTTTAATAAACATCTCTGAAGGCTTTAGTACTCACCATCTTGCACTGAGGGGCAGTGTCTGAGGCAAGTCTCCAGACCCACTCCTGTACACAATGCATTCTTGTTGACTTAGAGCGTATTTAAATACTCAATGGAAAATGAATCTGCCTCAACAGGTGGGACTGAGGAAAACCCAGATCAAAATTAAGTATAACCAGGTGGCAGAGATCTCCACATTGGAGGGGGAAATGAAAGGTCAAGATTCCTTGGCGAGGTAAGGATTGCATCCTTTTTAGTCATCCCAGGACAATTCTATAAAAACGTCTCCTGTGACAGCTTTCAGATTTTAATCTTTCACTTGCCTTTTTGGATTAATGAATTTATAAAACCAAGTTCAATAATTCTGTTAGATGTCAGATCACTTCAAGGCTGTTTATTGTTTACGGATTTAGTTCGAACACATTTTCTGCAACATATAGGAGTAGTTATGACTTAGCCCCTAAATGATAAATGTTTTTACTCGTTAGTCAGCAGTCCACATCTACCACAGGATCAGACTGAGAAATAGCCATAAAATCTTGGACCTGAAATTCGTACAATATAGTGGGTTAAGATACACAATCCTCCCACCTGAAGTACTGTGTCCAGTTCTGGAATCCTCAATACAAGGATATGGAACTGTTGGAATGGGTCCAGAGGAGGCCATGAAGATGATCAGAGGGCTGGAGCACCTCCCATACAATGACAGGCTGAGAGAGTTGGAGTTGTCCAGCCTAGAGAAGGCTAAGGGGAGACCTTATAGCAACATTCCAGTACCAGAAGGGGCTATAGGAAAGCTGGGGAAGGCTTTTTACAAAGGGGGATGGCTATAAATTGAAGAGAGGAAGATATAGACTAGACATTGGGAAGAAATTCATCATGATGAGGGTGGTGAGGCACTAGCCCAGGTTGCCCAGGGAAGTTGTGGCTGCCCCACCCCTGGAGGTGTTCAAGGCCAGGTTGGATGGGCCTTGGGCAGCCTGGACTAGTGGGAGGCATCCCTGCCCATGGCAGGAGGGCTGAAATTAGATAATCTTTAAGGTCCCTTCCAACCCAAACCATTCTATCATTCTATGATTCTATAATTCTATGATTCTATGAAGATGACATAATTTGGTCCCTGACTGACAAGCAATAATCTGTTTCATAGTGTTTTGAATCATACCATGTGTTTTCTTGGGATTTTCAATTTCCTCAATTTGATGTCTTTAAAATATTCTGTTACATCTGAAAAAGCCCAGCATTACCATCAGATAGGGCAGCATTTTAATTTGCTCCTTCCTTGTTAGTACCCAGACAAGAACATTTAGAACTGATTAGAAACAGTTCTAAAATATAAAGGAAAACAAATACCTTCTTCAGGACAGGACTTTAAAGGACCATGTTTTATTAATTAACCTGTTGGTTAAGTTGAAAGTTTGCTCTCATTCTTGGTTAATATGTTTTACACCAGTACGGGAGGAGCCGGGCACCTCCTTCTGCTTCCTAGTCCTGCGACTGTTTTTTTCTTTATATATCAGTACTAAAATTTTACTACTCTTAACTTCAGAATTATAGTTATTTTCGTGAAAAATGACAACAATATCATTTCTTGCAAATGCCTGAATTTTCCTTTCAAATTCTAGGTCTAGTGGTGTGTTTCACATCACACAATCCAAAATATCAAATGATTGAGAAACATTGTCCATCAGTTCTCCTCACTATATCCATCCACACCATGTTCTGGAAAATGACATGCTCTGGTTATGTGCACAGTGTGCAGATGTTGGCCCCGTGTCTCCTCTGAGTCCTGTGAAGTGGCTTTATGGATAGTGTGTGTATCTTTCCATTGGAACTACCTGAAATAACATGTAGCTGTGCTGTAGAAGGGTTCATGCTTCATACCATGAAACTGCATTTGTATTGAACAGCCTGGGATGTGGCATGATGTCACATAGGGGTGTTCAGGGGTGTAGTTCCACCTGGATAATAGTGGATGACAGTCTAAGGTGGAAGGAGAAAAACCTGAGGTGTATAGCCTACAGAGTTTGGGCCCTGAAGTGCTTGATGACTAAGACTTGAAGGGTTCTCTTGAAGAGAGGTTTTGGCAGGAGCGAAGTTATGCCAGCAGGTGTGCTAGCAGTGAAATGGCAGGGAAGATGACTTCTCCAGTTCTGGAACTTGCTCCTTGTCCATGTTTTCTACAGCAATAAGACGCAGTGCTAGGTGCCTACACAATAGTAAATATTACTGATAATTTTACATTTTATAATTTCTAGACTTCCTCTCCCATTGCTGTGTTCTTCAAAGAGGTTGAAATCAGTCATGTTCTGGCAGTGATTCTACTTGTTTCTTGACACAACTTGAGCGTGTTGCTTTCCTTTAGGATGAAAATAACCTCAGTTGTGTTTCCAAGAGTTGTTAGTTTGAGACATCAAAGAATTCTTTGACTCATGAGATATCTAAACACTATATGCGCATACCCAAAATTGTCCTTTGTCATTATTTTAACAGTCTTTGTTGACTCTTTCATTTCTTTCATGCACTGACCTAACGGGAGATATATGTCTACATATATAGACCCACTCACCTTGATGGAGCTACTGAAGGTTTAAAGGTAAGTATGAACCTTATTAATCCAGAGCCTTAATATATTCCTCCTTGTCCATGACAAGCATTATAAACATGCAAAGTAGTCTTTTTCTGACTTACAGATAGCTCTAACTCTCTAACTCTCTCCAACCTCACAATGTATGCATAAATCTGGGGTTGTGTCTACAGTGTAGGTGCCAGTTTACCTAAGAGTGCTTATACTACCTGTCTAGTCAGTAAGGAGTTTAAATGTGTGTCTTCACTTTGGGGGATGTGCAGACATGCATTGTTGTCTACACAGAGGTCAACCATGGAATTGGAAGAGAGGTGGAAGGGCTTTTGAAGAGATCTGTAGCTGTGTAATTGCAGAACAGCACAACGGTGGTTCAATTCTGTAAGTCTGAACAGCACTTTTGATGAGAGCTATGGACCTACTGACTTAGGTCAGTATCAGTCTAGGGACTGCTGCACCATGACTGTTGCATGGCATAGACATACTCATTGGCTTTTCCAAGTCTGTTGTTTAGTGTACTTTTCTTTGTAGGTGCCATTCTCCTGCACGGTGAGCCTCTGCTCACATGCCCAGAGCAAACCTAGAGCCCAGGGCAGGAACATCTCCACAGCCCCACTGCTTACTAGAACAGAGGTACCTGTTTGGGATGGTGCTAGGCATCTCCATTCGTGTGGAGTTCCCCTTCTCCATTCTTACAGCAAAGATTCAGTGTGCAGGGTTAATGCATTGTGGCAGCCAATAACTCCTGCCCTCTGTTAACAGTAAAGCCCAAGTGCCTGGAGCACTCTGGCAAGAGTGAAGGCCCAGTTTCTGTGCTCTTCCCATCCTGAGGACGTTTTGGTCCACAGAGCTGGGGATTTAAAGAATGATATAACTGAGTAGGTACTGTCAGTCTGGAAAGCTTTTCCAATACTTAAACTTTTAAGAACTGTCAGATTGAGTTTTTCATTTTTTTCACTTGATTTTATTTAAAATTTTGTATTACGGATTTTTAATACCTATTTAGTAACTTATAGCATTGGTTTATCTCCATGAAAAGACATCTTTGCCTTCTGGAGCAAAATATTTCAGCATATTTTCAGTGCCAAATAGTAGTGAAGATAAACTGCTGAAAAAATGTTTTCTTTCAATTACTTTTATTGGATTTCCATTCTACAAACAAGTACAAATCAGAGATATTATTCTGATTTCAAAAGGGTTTTTTTTCCCAAAAAGAGTTTGGAATATCCATGGGACAGAAATTCTCTTTTTTCTTTTAAGAAGCTACCCAAGCTGGGTTGAAAAAAACATTCCCCTCAGCGGTGAACCCAAACGGGGCTCAGATCCTCATGGTGTGACATGCTGCGCTGTGCTACCTTTGTGTGGGGCTGCCACAGCAGTGGTCTTCAGTGATGTTCAATGATTTATGGAGGAGCTCTCTTTAGGATCAGAGGATAAGGTTTATATATGTCCTATGTACAAATCATTTTAAAAACAGCTTTTTCCAGGGCATTTCTTTTTTTTTTTTTTTTTTTTTCTTCTACATCAAAGAGAATGATCGAATCTGGGAAACACAATATTAACTTCTGCTTTTAATAAAAGATAAATACAGAAACAAAATGCAAACGAAAGAAATAATCAAATCTGCCACAAATGTTCTGAGATCTGGTAAATGTTTCATCTCTGGATTGTATAAAAATACAACAACTGACAAAGACGTTCATGATGGAAAAGATGGACTGCAAAGGGCTGAGCAAAAATGTTAGTGAAAGTTTTTTTATGAAGACTCCTAGTTTGAAAGCCTGTTGAATAAAACAAAATGGCTTGTATGCCTCCACTTCAAAGTGAGCTAAATAGTCTAAGTACATTCTTGTTCAGGCATCTGGGTTTTCTTCCTAATTACTAAACGGTTGGTTTTTTCCTGTCATGTTTGGAAGTAACTCGCACCTTCAGAACTAAGTCCAAAGGGAAGAATTCCCTGGTTTTGTCTGCTTCCCAGTCCTGAGTGGCAATTTTCTGTCACTCAGCATCCTCTGAAGACAGGCACAGGTGCACTGACCCTTGTGGAAGAGGGACGGTTGCATCATTTACTGCCTCCCCCCTGGGATTGTTCTTTATAGTCTACTTTCCTGAAGCAGTTCAGCTAAGTTGTGTCCACAAGAAAGGCCAAAAATGCTGCTATGGAGCTTGGTACCCTGCAATGCACACTACATCTGATCCAGCAAATGAATAAACAAGCGTGCAGATGAGTGTACGTGGGCATCCAGCAGGCGAGCAGACTCGCTGCACCTTACGGGGCAACTTGTGTGCTTAAAACGCACATGGAGCATATGTTTAGCGAACCATGTCACATTCTTGTTACAGGCTAAAAATTCCGAAGTAAAATGTGTAGACAAGCCTGGTGTGAAAGCCTATTTAAGGAAATTGTCTCTGAGTCCTGGAGCCATCTGTGATATAAAAGCATGCTGCATGGACTCCTCAAATAAAAGGATTCACTGGCAGGGCTTGCTGGAAATCTCAGTCAGAGATGCTTTTCATACAGCAGGCATCTAGATCTTCCACATGATGAATCAGATTTACTAAGAACGTCTGCTGTTTGGAAGTGATTTCAGGCCTGAAGAATGTCATACTGGAGGCCTGATTTGATCCAGGGAAGGGAGTGGGGGTCACATGCTGCTGGAGTAGGCTTGATCTGCTTGTGGGCTGACCTCTAGAAGTAATAATCATAAGTAAGAACCAGTTCAAGGGCTGTAGGCAAGTACCACTTGGAAACTAATTACAGCTCTGGTTGAGCACATCGCTGAAGTTTCCCTCGTAGGCTACAGCACTGATTTAGTTGGTATGTTAATACGGAAGTCTAAATTAAATCAGGCTTGTGTCAGTGCTATCGAAGAGGCACATTCACATAGCCCTGCAGTTTTATAAAATGCAAAGAAAGAAAACCATATGGCAGATTAGGGCAAATTGCTTTAAAAGTGTGGCTGAGAGCCAAGGGAGAGAGAGAGAGCTTCAGAGAGCATTCATGTCTGTTTGAAATATGCCCACTTTCACTTTACTGCTTTACACGCTTGGAAGCGGAAGGCTCATTTCCCCATGAGATGAAATGTATTTAATACTCCACATGTCTTAAAGAAAATAATGTGTCCAGTATTTGTTGAAGTTATAATAAAAACTTTTTTTTTTTTTAATTGAGATTAGATTTACTGCTGAAGAATGACTAAAAGAGATTATTGCAAGCCCAGGAGCATCAAGGGGGGAATGAACACATGTAATAAGCAACACTTAGTAGACAGTCCTGGCTATTATTACTGCACAACAGTGACTACAAGATTTATGCTGGAACTAAGGTCATGCAGTACTGAAAGAAAATACAATAATGATCCCTGCCCCAAAGAGCTTTCAATATAGTTTTATTTTCTCAGCCATGAGAAGCAATAAGGAAATGAAACAGAAAGGACAATAAATAAACAGAACTTTGAAAATCTCTTTCATTTTAATAACCTAGAAATGTGTCCTAGCACTTTGTCATTCAGAATAAGGAGGAAAAATGAAAGAGCGTATTTTCTTTGTAGGGATTTGGCTTTGCTCCACAGTTCCTCCAAGTCATTGCACCAGCTCTGTGTGAACACCCCATGGATGCCTAGGATTACTTATACTCGGCAATATGTATCAGTGAATGAGTACTGAAATGCACTGTGATCGCAGAGAGCACCTGGGTCCTTAGCAGTGCTCACTGCAGCAGCCAGAGGTACCCTCCTGTTTGCCAGAACAGCTTTCCTCACATCACCAGGATGATAAGACTTCTCTATTGTACAGGTCCTAAACTCTTATCAGAGGAGCATCAAGCCAGAAAGCTTAGAAGCTGCAGCTTCAAGGGGTTGAAAGTCCAGATCTGTATAGGACATTTGAATTTTTTTTCTGAAGTCTCATCTCCTCTAACTGCAGTCAGGACTGTCCAGCTTGTGGCCAAGAGGACTATTGCACCTACCCCTGAACAGTGTGGGTCCTCCTGTGCCAGCTTAGTGGGTGACTCCACCAGCTGCCATGCTACCATCACAACAGTGCAGCCAGCCTACAAGCTACCCCCAAACCTGCATCTAGCTCTCTGCTCCAAGCTTAAAAAAATCTTGGTCAAACTGCTGAAAATGCTTTTGGAGGCCTCTGTCTTGAGTGTGGGGCTGTGCTGCTCTGTGTTACCAGAGTGGCATACCCAGCAGATACTGCTCTGGTTTCCATGGTAACTCTCTTCATGCATTTATAGTCCCTCACTTACAGCCTTCATTAGATTTAACATTCAAAGAGACATTGATTAAAACATGACATTCCTAACACACTGAAAAATCCATTTTGTACAAAACCCTATTATGTGGCATAGATAAACTGGTTGATGGCCAAATTAGTTAAAAGAAATTTCAAATTATGTTGGAACAGACCACAAAAGGAAGAATGCATATAAAGTTAAATGTCTAAGTGAACCTCTCACAAACTTAGTGATGCAGACTGGAGAAATGTGGTACATGGGTACATCAGGGATGTCTCACATAAACTATGTTGGCTGAATCCAAATTTAACCTGAAGTGACCTCATTTTAATCTTTCCCAGGAGTGATCTTAAAAAGTATTGAGGTACCATTGAACCTAAATGTTTTTCTAGCAGGAGAGGCAGCGGTAGTATCTGGGAGGACAATGAATGTCTCTTTCTCCTCACTAATTCCCATTCCTCAGTGACACGGAGCTTGCCAGGGACTAGGACTTGTATATGGTGGTTTGTGATGGAAACAGCAGTACAGAATGGTTCTGAGTTTCCAGTTGTGATTCCCCTGCTGCTTCAAAATCTTTGATCACCAGCTTCTATCCCAGGACTTTCTGCTCTTCAGTTATCATCCTACAACACGAGAACTATAACCCTTTCTCATTCCTACCTTTGGGCTGAAGATCTCCACTAATCCCAGGCTCTGGTCTGCAGCAGAGTCCTACTGTGGAAGTGGGACAGAGGTGTGGGTCAGAAACTCAGAAAAATCAGTAGCACAGAACAGGGAATATGACTAGCATCAAAACTACCACAACTGAAACTGTGACTAATAAAATGGGAGGAGGGAGGTTGAAAAAATACATACAGCAGAACTATCCTGGTACCAGTGCACTGCTCATTCCTGATTCAACTCCCTAATGATACTTATTTCATAGAATCATAGAATAACCAGGTTGGAAGAGACCCATCGGATCATCAAGTCCAACCATTCCTATCAAACACTAAACTATGCCCCTTAGCACCTCGTCCACCCGTGCCTTAAACACCTCCAGGGAAGGTGACTCAACCACCTCCCTGGGCAGCCTCTGCCAGTGCCCAATGACCCTTTCTGTGAAGAATTTTTTCCTAATGTCCAGCCTAAATCTCCCCTGGCGGAGCTTGAGGCCATTCCCTCTTGTCCTGTCCCCCGTCACTTGGGAGAAGAGGCCAGCACCCTCCTCTCTACAACCTCCCTTCAGGTAGTTGTAGAGAGCAACAAGGTCTCCCCTCAGACTCTTCTTCTCCAGGCTAAACAACCCCAGCTCTCTCAGCCGCTCCTCATAAGGCCTGTTCTCCAGCCCCTTCACCAGCTTTGTTGCTCTTCTCTGGACTCACTCCAGAGCCTCAACATCCTTCTTGTGGTGAGGGGCCCAGAACTGAACACAGGATTCGAGGAGCGGTCTCACCAGTGCCGAGTACAGAGGGAGGATAACCTCCCTGAACCTGCTGGTCACACCGTTTCTGATACAAGCCAAGATGCCATTGGCCTTCTTGGCCACCTGGGCACACTGCTGGCTCATGTTCAGTTGGCTGTCAACCAACACCCCCATGTCCCTCTCCTCCAGGCAACTTTCTAGCCAGACTTCTCCTAGTCTCCTATTTCCATATACCTCCTGCTTCTGCCTCACTCTATACCTAAGCACAGAGGAGAAATACCTGGTTTTCATGGAATCATAAACCCAGCTCCCACACAAGGCGATGCATCTTCACAGCCTTTCAAGTGGAACAGTTATGGGTCTGGCTGGACACCAAGTGGTCACCTAGCCTGCTGTTCTTCAACTCTTTTTAACCCTACTTTAGAATAACGCTTTTGAAATTATGCCAAGGATCATCCAGTACAACATTGTCATGGTGGTTTTCATTTATGTCTGAATAAAATTCAGCTACCCTAGGAAAAGTCTACAGTGACTTTTATTCTTCCCCATTTTGTTTTCTTGCTTGCATGCTGGGAAGTATATGTGTGTGCATTTATATTTAAAAGCTTTTGAGGTTGTTTCAGAACAATTATGAAAGCACCTTGTGATGTCTTACAGTCCACAGATCATAGCTTGAGAAACATTCATCTACATTTGATATCTATGTTGCAAGGAGATGAATTACATATTATGTCTGTCTCTACACTCACAAATTGAACATGACCAGGAAACAGTGCTGGGCACTGGAGTTCAATCACCCCTATCAAAAAATTTCTAGAACAGTTTCTATTGTACCTTTGGCCTGTACCAGCTACTGCTTTACCAAATGACTGCGGGGCACAGCTCAGAGATCATAGAATCATAGAATAACCAAGTTGGAAGAGACCCACTGGATCATCGAGTCCAACCATTCCTATCAAACACTAAACCATGCCCCTTAGCACCTCGTCCACCCGTGCCTTAAACACCTCCAGGGAAGGTGACTCAACCACCTCCCTGGGCAGCCTGTTCCAGTGCCCAATGACCCTTTCTGTGAAAAATCATGATCAGCATGAAAGATCAGCATGGGTGAGGAACCATTCTCAACATGAACCTTCTGTGTGGCCACCGTTTTGGAGGGTAAGAGAAACTGCAGGCACAGACCTAGTCAGAATAACCCAGCTTGGCATTACTGCAGGGGAATAAGCCTGATACCATTTGTCTTACATTTATTTTAGTTGATGTGGTAGACGCTTAAACATGGTCAGGTGAAATATGGACTGTCTCTCTCTGTCCTCTGTCTCAGATGATGTCACTACATCTTATCCTGTCACCTGTCACTACAGAACTCAAATATTTCCTGATAACTCAGAGGATTGATAGAACCTTCATCAGATTTCATGGTACCTAGGACCAAATTGTTTGGTATAGTGTTATTAAGCATTGGCTTTCCTTTAATAGGTTTAATTAAGCATTTCTTTAATGAGATTGAGGAGTTGAAATATGTACCAGAAAGATCTAATATCACCTTTATGGAAATTAATTTGCTTTCATTTCAGGTCTCCAGAAATAAGTGTTACATTCTAGGCTAGTAATATAGGGGTTTATTGTACCTATGGACTGTCATAATCTCTAGAGGGTGATTCCTCCCAGACAAAGTAGACATTTGAGGATGTAGAATTACTCTAGGGAAGATTTATAGACACTTCTCATGGTCATAAAAACACGAGACCAAATTTTTGGGTGGAACAGATTTCAGTCATTTAGTACACATTTCAAACAAAAATAGTTTAAAAAGAGTTTCAGAAAGGAAATGAGTAACTGAAACAGAACAGACTATTTAGGAAGGCAACGTTATCAAGGCTAAAGTGATTTCGCCCATATTTTACTTTGAATTAAGCTAAAAGCTGTACAATTGTATTTCCACGGCAATGTAAGATAACCTTATCTAAAAGACTGAGAAATAATGGGTTTGAATCTTGACTGTGCTTCAGCATTCTACATAAAAGATGTACATTTATATCCCACTATACTTTGTGTGATTCATTCTTTCAAGCATTAGTCGTTTGCAGCAAGGAGTCTGTCTATGTATTTATTCAGTGAAGAGTGTAATAGCGTCTCCATGGTCAGGGTTCCTCAAGGTGCTACCATAAATAGGTACAAATAAATAATAACCTGTGTCTTTTCTCTCTGTTTTTTCTAGCTAACAATGCAGTCACTCCTTAACTTGGATCTTTCCTCAGAAGGATTTCCTATGATCATATGAAACACACAGGGGAAAATAAAAAAGAAAGTCCATAACTCAATACTTGCTCAGATTTCCATCTGCTCCCAAATCACTGTTTTATATCTTGAATACAACTCCTGTGATGCCTTTATTTTGTAATTAGGCAGAAAGCAAGATTTATCCAATTGCCAGATTAATCCTATGTGTATCATGAACATAGTTCAAGAGCCCTTATCAAGTTTTGGAGCAGATTATCTGGGAGAGTTCAAATGGTTACCATTCATTATGCTGCAGCTGTATTCTCCCAGAACACAAAGGACCTGTGAGTTTCAGTACAAATCAACACATGAGCTTTCTTGGTAAAGAAAACCTCACTTTTTGTTGATATTTTCCAATAGAACTGAATGAGAAAAAGAAAACAGGATTTGGGCAGATGGTGGGGACAGGCTGAATGCTGCTTATTCTGCTTCAGAACATCCATCAGACTCATTGCCAGGAGCAGTCCTCACTGAAAAAAATGGTGTTTCTGCACTATTTTTCAAACATAATTTTTCAAACCTTATAATTCTTGATCTAGCCTGCAAAAATGCCAAAACCTGTGCTAGGCCTCGAGACATCGTACGCCTTCTCACCCACAGCTATTCTCAGCGGCTGGAGGCTGGGCTGCCTCACCGTGGAGATGAGGAGAGACCACCACGGCCAAGAACAGATGCTCCCATTAATAGGGGAGAGATCCAAAGAGATGCCAAATGCCCTGTTGAGTTCGGCGGGAGTCAAGACTGTTCAGCATCTCAGCTGATCAAGTCCTAGTAGCTTGACACTCACAGCCTTTATTTTGCACAGCACCCAAAAGCAGTTAGTCTTGTTCCTTTCAGCAGGACTGCACACATGAGTGAGCTCTGCTCAGGACAGGAGGGTTGTGAAAATGGGCTCAGCTGTGAAGTACTGACTCCCTGTTATTGCGATGAATGTCACCGTTGGGAAATCATTGTCATTGGAGTCTGTAAGCCATGTCCCTCCATTATATCTGGTTTGAATATATTTGAATAAATTTAGGAAGCAATTCATTTCAGCAGTAGACAGTACAACATAAACAATAACACACTGCTTTTCAGACATAGTAATTATACTCAAAGACTGAAGCAAAACCTGAGGATTTCCAGCCCTAGTGGTGCTGAGTTGTTTCCATTTTCACAGGGCCAATCTGTGGCTTTGAAGGTGAGGAACATGCTGTCTTCAACCCAGCACACATCTCTCTAACCCCAGTTTTTCTCTGAGAGCAATTGCTTGCTTTTTGTTTTTGCATTCCCACCCTTTCTTTCATGCCTGCTCTAGGCTGTCGATGAGGTACTTGACCTCCCCTTGAGGGTCCAGGTATTCTCTCTTTCCTGTGCAGCTGGTGCCAATGCTGCTGCATGGATCACTTGACAAGGGAAGTTCTGAGACCCAGCCAGCCGGCATCGTCTTTGCCAAAACCTGAAAATGTTCTCAAACTTTTGAGCCCCTATCTGGAAACTCATAAATCTTACTCTCTTGTCTAGGTTAAGACAGCAAGTGTAACAACATGCAGAGTGCTTGATTTTGCTGGTGAGCAAAGGGCCAAATACTTTCCAGGGAAGCGTGCCACAGATCTGAAAGGCTGTACACATTGTAGTTTCATTGAAGCAACCTGGATTTACCAGTAATGTTTCTGTCTGAACTATTTTTGCATATGGTTGTTATGAGAGAAGATTTGCATTAAAAGAAAGGGGTTTGAGAAAAAAAAAAATTGATTTTACGTTTATTTCAGCCTGATTATTTCCTGAATTTAGCAGCATTTGCTGTATGATCAGCAGTGTAGTTTCCTAAGCCCTGGCAGAATTATTTTACTCTATTGTCTGTTTGAGTCTTTCACACAGAAACAGGAAAGAGAAAAATGCTTTTGTAGAAAAGGTTTTCAAAGCTTGTGAAATACTAACAACAAATTATTGTTGTTATTCTTGTCCTTCCTCCTCTCTGTCTTACAAGTTAATACATTTTTGTCACAGTACTTCTGCAGATGTTGCCTATGTTTTATCCACCTCAACGATATAGCTGTCTAGGTGAAGTTATGCTGGTATAACCCCCAATGTAAACAGCTATGCTCTGCTTTAAGGGTAGCTTTTCAGTTTAACTGAAATATCTTCTTAAGAGGCATAAACAGGCCAAAAATGCCACTCTGATATTGGATTAAGGCTGGTCAGTTTGAGGTTTATTTGTATTCTATTCTCAAAACCTTTTACATATAGATCAGACCATACCTGAAGCTCTTTTGATCGAAACTTTGTAAGCTTATATCAAGTTCTTTGGCCTTAAGCTTGCCTTTGTCCACACTCAGACTGAGAAGAAACTATCTGACCATATTGTGTGATGTTTTGCCCAAACTAATAAACCTCATTGAGGCCCAGGGCTTAATTGGCTATAAGTGCAAAAGCAAATACATGTCTATTTGTTATTCCACTCAGAGTAGACACAATTAATCAATGTTGTTCACAGTTCAAAATGCAGAGGTGTAAAATATCTTAACTTGTACCGTAGGCTGCTACAACAACCCTTTACCTGTTCTTTAAAGGAACAGAAATCTACTAGAAATCATAGACAAAGAGCCACTCCATAGAAATACAGTAGTCTATTCCAAACATTAAAGATGGAAGAATTATTATTCCTCCTTACTCAAGCCTAGCAGAAATTTGAACACAGAAGTTAAAATGCATTCAAGATCACAGCTTGTCTTCATGTGACAAAGACTGGAAATTGAAACACAAACAAGGTCTAGCTTTAAATTCACATATATATTATACTTGAAAATCTATATATATGTAAGTCTATATAAAAGTGTGCATGTATAATTTTGAATATGGGTTGTAGAGATGAAACTGGCTTTTGTAGGTGGGCTTGGATCTAGCTAGTTAATTCAATGTGTTATGGTACCATGCTTCTAGGAAAGGTCTTTTCTACAACAGTGTTATCCTGCTAATGCACATACTGTTTGGCCTTGATGCCTCAAAAGAAATATATCCCCAAGTGGATTCCTTGTCCTGTGCATGACAAAGTAAGCATTTTTCAGTTATATCAAGACTACTTTCTCAGCTGGGATTTAACAAATGGGTGCAATCACCCCAGGTCTGGATGGCTAATCTGATTTTCAACCTATACATTGGGGTATATGTCAGGAGAATTCTCCTTCAGAGATCTTCCTCTGCTTTCATTGATAGAAAGCTTTCACTGACTTCAGCAAGACTGGGTTCTGGTTTCAGACTTGTGAGATAACTAAAAAAAGAATGAAGTATCTTACTGCTTAAGTATGATTATCTATGACAAACTTTTTTCAGCATATGAGGGGCATATGATATTTTGGGCCTTGAAACAACAACAGTGATTGGTTCTTTATAATGCATTATCTAATACAGAATAGAAATATGATGGGTTTTACGATGTGGGGAGGTAACAGCCTTTAATTAGATTTCCCTTTGTTCACTTTGTCTAACAAAGCAGCACATTCACAGTTCAGTAGCAAATGAGAGGTAATCAAAAGAAAAATACTCACTTACATAACTTGTACTCATGTCTTTTTCAGATGAAAATCTTATTATTGTTTACTTTTCACTTCTTTCACAGGAAGAAGAATAGACTGTGTAGATCAAAAAGCCCCAGGAAAAGTATTCAAAGCTGGCACCCTATCAAAACTTTCAGATAGAGAAAATATCATATAAAATCATAGAATCACCAGGTTGGAAAAGACCTCTTGGACCATTGAGTCCAACCATTCCTATCTGCCACTAAACCATGACCTCCTCTATCCATCTGGCACTGTTAGGAAAAAGTCATTGCCTTCTCTCCCGGGAAAGACAACTTTCCCTCATACTGGAAATACCCAGGTGCTTTGAAGGCCCTCTCGGGAAGAAAACAACAAGCCTACAAGAGCATTGCATACGGGATTCAAACTATTCTGGGCACTTCTTGGCATTTAAGTGGTAATAAACTGAACTACAAACCACCTTCTTCCTTATTCTAAGACTGCCCCTAACTATATCTGCCGATTTGGATGAAGGCTTTTCACAACTTTGCATGTTTCAGTAACCTGTTGTTCCAGTTCCTGATTCTTACTAAATATGCCCATTCAGCTTCTCTGTATGAAATAAAAAGAACATTATTTAGCATATGTTATTTAGAATATTCTTATGTATAGAGTATTCAGATACCTCAATAGCTAAAAGTCACATTAATTTTTAGCTTTGGGATGCTGTACTTAACCCTCTAAATGGCCTGCCGAAGTGTGTCTTCGTGTATGGAAACCCAGGGTAAACAATGTTAAATCTGCAGACTATTTATGATGGTATAACCAAAAGTAAAATCTATCCCTTTATATATAAGTAACATTATTAAAAGAAAGATAAAGAAAATCTCCTAGAAACTGCTTTCTAGCTCAAAATAGCTATTGCTTCTTTTTCAATAATGTAAGGTTCAGTATGTAATGGAAATAAATGGGAAGAAAAACAGAATCAAAGAATGGTAGTTGTTTTATGGGAGCTGCTTTCAAAGTAGGTCTTACTATGTGCATCACCAGTACAAACTGTTGCTTTGAGCAAGCTCTGCAGACCTTTAATTGGTGTTTGTATAGTTTTCTGAGCTCCATAGGTCTCTTTGAGCATAAATACTCTTTCTTAGGGACTAAATGTGCCAGTGCTCTTCTTGGTTCATTAGGCTTAGCTCTTGACTGGGCAAAAATATTCAGTGATGGCATCATTTAAATACCGTAGGCTGTAAAGCTTCAGAATTCATTCACGTAGATGACACAGATTTCTAACCCTTCTCATGCCCTTTCTATGGAAATGAAATGCAAAATTGACTCAAAATAATCAACACTAGAAAGTGAAGGTTGATTTCCAGTTAAGAGGAAAGTGTTGTTTCAGACATGTCTTTTTTTTTCCTCTTTTAGATCCTCTTAAATTCACAGTTATACTGTTATAACTGTTAATGCTTAAGCTGCACTGTTTGTGGCCTTATTTCCTAAAGCTGGAGGTTTGGCATTTTTTTTAAAGATAATAAATACAGCTGAGATTGTTCAGAGTAAGGATTGCAGCTTGAGAGACACATTCCCCTACAATGTTAACTGAATTTAAGTTCTGAGAATAAGAGTGTGTAACCGACTTTGGGGAAGCTGCATATGTATTCTCTCCCTCAGTCTTCCTTCTATGATCCTTAAGGTATTCCCTCAAGACTTAACCCTCTCTGTTGTGAGAGATAAGGGCTTGCAGTGTCAGTGCTGACAGGGAAATGGAGTTACGATAGACGTTTAAACTCATGAGCGGGCAGGTGAGAACTGTAAAACCTCAAAGAGTATCTGCTACATGGCATCATTGCATTTGAAAACAAACCACTGCATTACTGACCACTGAGTAACCCAGTCACTGCCCAGGCCTATAGACATAAAATTTCCATTAATATCGTGGTATCCATGGACCAAGCAGCGTTTGCTTCTGGCATTCTGAAAGAGTGTCATCAACATCACTTTGAATGGGCTGCGCTATCTTCAAACATTAGTTAATCTAAGCTTTGGGGGGGAAAAAGTTTAAGATAACATGTATATCACATAGAAAGTTCCCTCTCCAAAAACAGGAGTTGGTTTAGTTTGTTTTCATGCCACGATCTAAAAGTAAACACTCACCACTACAGGTCCCCATCAAACACAAACTGAGCCAGATTTTCTGTTGCATCACATGTCCTTTCTGCTGTGCTGCTTCGGGGCAGGATTTTTTTTCTAAGAAACTAGTGAAGCAATATGTTTGTAGGTAGTAACTACCTGTTATACAACCTGTCTAACACATCAGCCTGGGTGTAAGGAGTGGGATGAGCAAGGCAGGATATGAGAGCTCCAGCTGCTTTTGAGAGACACAAAAAAGACACTTGAGCAGTATAATACAAAAAGGAAAGTCCACAGCTAACATTCTTCCATCCCTTTTGCATCCCAGGTACAATGGAACCACAGTTCACCCTATGGTTAACATGAAAACTGGAATAAACAAGGTCCACCTTATTTATAAAATATTCCATGATACTCTAAGGTGAAAGTATGACATGAGAATAAAGAGCTTAATCTGCCTCATCCTGTACACATTGTAAAGACAAATCAGAGTGACACAGCACTGGTCTTTACAAACGTTAGATTAGATTAGTGTATATAGACTTATTTCTTTCTTCTGGCCTGCAGAAGAAGATCCAGTGAAGACAGGAAAAGCCAAAGACAGAGCACTGCAAAAGCCACTGATGAGTGCTCTTCCTGCACCCAGGTAATTCTGTGGAATACTTTTTCCCCATCCACAAAGATAGCTTCAGTAATCCCTCTTCCCATCAGCTCTCCACAAGGCTAGCAAGATAGACATGCAACCTAGCCCCAGATAACACTGCTAGCACAGCTTACTGTAGATCATAACAAAAACATCTAACCCTAGACAAAGAATTACACCGGACAGATTTTCCTTGCCTGTACACAGAATCACAGAATTGTGTAGGTTGGAAAAGACTAAGATCTAAGACTAAGAAAAGATTAAGATCATTAAGTCCAACTGTAAACCTAACACTGCCAAGTACACCACTGAACTATGTCCATGAACACCACATCTACGTGTCTTTTAAATACCTCCAGGGATGGTGACTCAACCGCTTCTTTGGGCAGCCTGTTCCAATGCTTGACACCACTTTCACTGAAGTAACACCCAAACTACACCCTTTTCCCCTAGAACCACGACAAAATGGCTTTGAAGTAGCAGTATGACCTGGAAAGGTTACCTGTTTTATGAACTGCAACTTACTTCATCACACCTCCAGCTCTGCAATAGGATTGTTGTAGCAGGCAATGTCACAACATGTAGAGTTTGAAATGGGAGGTTTCTTCCAGGCCAGGTGTGTAGCTAAAGAGGTGTTTGCCCTGGAGACAAATCTGAAAAGGGAAAGGGAAAAAGTCAATGAAGCAGATCCATTTCCTTATGAATAAGCTATTTAAAAAGTCACCTTTTAATTAATGCTCCAAAAATTTCATTTTAAAATATGGTTGTTTCTTTATTTCAAACTCTTTTACAATTAAAAAGGTAAAAAATAGTAATTATATGGATATTTCATTTCTGAACTATAATTATGCAGCTCATGCCAATCATCCACGTCTGCTTAACTCAAAGAATCACAGAATCACCTGAGCTGGATGGGACCCACAAGCATCATTGAGTCCAACTCCTATCCCTACATAGGACAACCCCAAAATTTGCACCATATTTCTGAAACTCTCGATACTGCAAGCCATGCCTGACAGCCATTTGTCTGAGTTGTCTTTATGTGCAGTTCTACATGCACTGTCATGGAATTAGACAAGCTGTAGAATTTCCAGACTTAAATCTCAGCAATTAGAGATCCAGGCTTTCCCTGAATCTACTCAGTTTCTGCATTTAAAAGGTATTGACTCCTGCTGGAGAAATCATAAATGTTTGATTCCATCAAGACAATTTTTTGCTTAGAAAACTCTTGTCCTAATACTGACCTGGCATGACCCTAGCTAGCTCTCATGTTTTCATGATGTCATAAACAGAGTTTAGCACATCTACTGTCACAGGGGGTCACAATAAAACTGCTGCCAGACCCTTTTAGAGACCTGTCAACACAACACGGCATCATGTTAGAGTGTGTCCAAAAGCAGTATGTGGTGGCAGTAACTACACAAATGCCTTTTTTACTGAAACAAAAGCTGAAAAAGCTGATACAAGTTTCTACAAATTAGAAGGGAAAAAACTTTTGGTGGCTTATTTCACGAAACCTGCTCACAGCAAAAGGACTTCCCTAAACCAAGAGTGTGTGTTTCAATGTAAACTCTTGTCATATCAAAAGTACATCATGCTGCATAAACATGGGGTCATGTGGACAGCAACAAATTAAATGAAAGGAGTTAATGAGAGGTGTGACTATGAGTTCACAAGTGAAATGCCTTTGCTTTCATCATCACTAATATAATAACGCAAGTACTCACTTTTCTAAAAATAAAGAAAAGAAATAAAACCCCCACACATTTGAGGCATCAGGAAATGATTCATCATGTAAAATATTTAATCTCCACACATCAAAGTATTACATACATGCACTGCATTCCTTGCCCTCTTCAGTCATTTACACTCTGCTAAAACTGACATTTAGAAAATAACGAACCTCTGTTATCCAGTTACAGGCACTTCACTAATCATGAAAGAAGGAAGTTCACGAAGATTGAAGTTAGTAAGACCAGGAGTGATACATGTGACAGGAAGTTTATTAAAGACTAAGAACAAAGTTTCCTTTACTCCATTGCAATGCAGATCTCTCCTCTGTGGTACAAATCTCACTTTTTTTCCAAATGTCACTACGTCTGTATGATGTGGAGATACTTTGCCTTTTAATGTCCCAGTGACATCAGCAGGAATTTCACAAACACAACATAAGTACGACATGAGTTTCAAGTTTGAAACAATTCATACTTCTTCGAGTGAGTCTTATACAAGCAAGAAAAGCAATAAAATGCATGCTATGCTTTTGCAACTGTACCTTTTTTAAAGCAGTAAGTTTTAAGTCATGAATAACACCTCAGCCTTTCCACTGGACTCTTTTGTGCTACATTATGCTTACTTGAGTAATGCAAATAAATCCCATCTCTAGCATTATTCACATCTGGATTCTTGCTCTCAGGCTTGGCATTTATTTTGATGTGGATGCATTTCAGTTCCTTTACCACTTGTTAACATCTTCATTAGGGGAAAACTGTTTTCACTAGTTTTTTCCTTTGCAGAGGCAGATCTGTCACAATAAGCTTGCTTTGACTTAATTTAGCATGAAGGTTTTAATCTGTAAGTATGGAGCTGCCTGTGCTTCATTTCTCATGATCCAGATTTATTATTTCTCTTCTTAATACGAGCTGTCGTCTGCAGGCTAACTACTTATGACTTTTTTTTTTTTTACCTCAGAAGCATTTTTAATAGATCAAAATATTTTTCCTATACTTGGTTTATTTTTCTACCTCTCCCTCAAATGGACTCTGTACCTCCAGATCTGTCATAAGAAACCCAGTAATACTTCTTCGTGTTACTGCTTAATTACAGAAGACTTGTAAAGCACTATATTAATAGAAAGTAAATTTAGGAAACTAAGTTGAAAGTAATAAGAAGCAAAAAGAATAAAAGAGTATTTGACAGACACTTTGATAGTCGGTTGACATTCTAAAAAGCAGTGTTGCTGTTCCAATCAGGCCTATACATTTTTTTTTAAAAAGTACTCATAGTTGTCTTCATTCTCTTGTTATTTGTGGATAAGACACATGGTAAGAAGTCTGCTAGTGATCATATGTCTAATCTTCAGTATTTTATTCTCATAAATCGAAGGATAAGAATTTGCAGACTGAGCTACTTGACTTAAATAATGACTCTAGTTACAGGTTATCTAGTGTGATGATAGCTTCAGTCTACTGGCTGCCTGTCTGAATACATTCCTGACTAGCTGCAGATTACTCTATGGACTGCGTTATGCTAAAGCAGAAGAGCTACCTTCCTTCTTTCCCTCCACACCTGTCCTATCTATATAAAAACGATGGGAAAATGATGACCTAGTTGCAGTCTTCACATGTTGTGACCTGCAAAGCTGTAGAAAAAAAATCCAGAGTATGGAACCTATTGACAGAGGGTACAATTTGTTTTGTAATACGGCCAATTTGCTGTCAGCCTTTGCATTAGGAATCTGCTTATGACTATCTGGGTATAGCTGCCTCCTCGTCAGAAACTAAAAATAATTGCTTTAAGAAAGGAAACAGAATTTGCAAATATTTTTCTTTGACATCTGTGGTCTTGGATTCTACTCTAGCCAAATGGGGACTGTCAATCATCATTTTAAAAGATCCAGAAAATAACAGTTAAAACAACCCTTTTTCTTTTTCTTCTGAAAAGCGGTAAAAAAAAGCTGGCTAAATAAGGTCTACACTGGAGGAGAGAGGAAGGGAAGAAGGAGCATGTGCTTGCGTTGTAATATGACCCCTTACTCATCAGATGGCACACATCATGGTCACAACCACAGCCTTTCAGTGTCCTGGAACAAACTAATTATCCCACTGACAGCTCAGGTTTTAATCCCCACTTGTAAGCATTTGTCATGAGCCTTGGTCAGCTGTTTTTTAAAGATTGCCATGAATTATATATTTCTCCCTTTTTAAGACTGCCTAAATAAGGACAATTACAATGCCCCAGAATGTGTTTCAATAAACACATTTGTGCTTGCTGCTGCCAGACAATGTGAATAGGACAAAGCTTTTTACAGTGCTTATTGTAAATTAAGAGTTCTAATATTCAGTTCTTCTGGAGCTGAAGACTATTCAATGCCCATGACAATATGCAGTGAGAGATCCTCATCATGCTGTGAATCAATGGAACCACACTTTTAAAAGGGTAATACACTGGCCCCACAGAATTTGTTGACTTCAGTAAAGCATCCAAGTTCACATGCCCCGTCGTTCTTCCAGTCAGCATGTGCATTACATACACTTACTGGAGAGCAAATGAAAGCCAGGTTTCATCCCCCTTATCTCTGGACATGTAGCTGCCCACCCTTCATCTATCCTCAGTAAGGAAGTAGGGGATATTTGTCCCTCAAAGACCTGGGCACATGGTACAAAGGGCAGATAAAATTAAGGCAGAATTAATTATTTTTTTTTTAAAGAGGGAAAAAGCCTTCCAGTGAAACCTATTGTAGAATATATAACTCATGGTATGATGTCTATGTGAAATTCAGAATTTGTTGTTATTGCACTTGTTATCATGATGCAGGGCCTTTCTTTAAGAAAAAGAGAAATCTCATACTGAACTAACTAAATGAAACAGCTAAAAGTCCCTCATTTTTGTAGTACCTGCTCACAGGGCACTCTTCTAGAAGGTCTTAATGAATCAGTGAGGCAGTTTTCTTTATGGTATGCATTGATATTTAATATATAGCTTCAGAAAATACCTTCAGGAAAAGAGCTATTTTCTCCCTTCTCTGTGTCGTTTAGCAAATTAACAGCTTGAGCGACATTCATCACTGCTGAAATATTGTTGACCTCAGTTGCATTAAATGGAGTTACAGCACAAAAGAATTGGCTTAGGGGCTTTACATTCTACTTCTTCAGCAATCTTTCTATGTAACGCATGCTTTCCATGTTTGACACACGTTTTTGGACACCTGGAAGGATAAACAAATAGTTGGCACAAGCTGCAGGTAGGGGTAGTGTAGCATATTAAACTTATGCTAGTTATTTAGGTAGTGCTTCCAGCAAATCATTAATATTCAGAAACAAAGGCTGTTCTGTATTCATGCACTAATTTTGCACGACTGTTTCAGCGATAAATGTACCATTGCTTTTCTGGTTGCTTACCCAAGCAACCCATGTGACATTAAGTACTTTGAGTGAAAAAATATCCTAGTGTATAAAAGCAGTAACACTTATGTACAAAAGAAGCAAATATCTTAACATTCCTTTCCATTCTAACATTTTTTCAAGTTGGAACAGGTTATTCATTTCTTAGCTGTTGTCAAGGGTAAGTGCACTTTTCATTCAGTACCAGGTAACATGAAAGTATTTATGCTTTTCTGTCCAGCCTGCTTTGATAAACAGACTATTTCATTGTATTGTCTTCGGTCTTTGAATATTACTATAATTCTTTTCTATGTTCAAATTGTTCACAAACTCTTCTGAAAATATGAACATCAGAAATATTTTTTTTTTTCTTTTTGGAGGGGAAGAAATGGGTGGGTGTTTACATCTAATGAGCAGGGTCATTAGTAAAGAAAAAATCAATTCCCTGCCTGTATCTCCTGGCTGCCTATCCACATAACTTTCTAAAAGTTCATGTTGAACTGTGTTTGATATGGTTTGTAAATCCATACCAGGCTTTTTATCATATGGCTTTCCCTATGCTCCAAATTCCTTCCTCACAACAAGGCACACTTCAAATTCCCTGCTCCCAGGTAATTTTATCTTTATTATTCATTATTTATTTTGCTGGTTTTTGTACTATGAGCGTAAGCTGCATAGGGCTATTAATGAACAAGGTTTGAGGGAAGAATATAACATTGAAGGCAATGTGCAGATTATCATTCCACGTGACAGGCAAAGATAGTAGAGATGAGAAAAAGCAGGAGCTGTGAGGACATATATCTTAGAAGTGGTGATCGCACACAGGGAAGTATATGTTGCACATCATCTGTGCTGAATTTGATTTGTCAGATGAATATACAATAAATGAGGTCAGAGAAAGAAGACAGGACTTTAGCTTGCACAGAAAGATTGTATCCACACCTATATATAGTGCAGACACGGGCACCAGATGCAGTCCCTGCAACTCATCCACCCGCACTGTCAAACCACTCAGCAGTCCTTACCAGCTTTTTGACCTTCCCACTATTCCCAAAACCAGCCTGGGAACTAGCAAAGGTCAGGGACTGCTCCAAAGAGGCAATTTAGATGAGACTGTCCTGACATGAAATGAAAGGAAACATAGCACTATGGAAGTGGCCAGACCATGATAGTTGCCCTCAAGAAGAGAGTGGCTAGATTTTTGTATGGACAAGTAATCACATCTGGAGTAAACTAGTGCATTTGTGAATACAGAGAAGTCATAACACATCTAGCAGTTGAACTGCTCTACATTAATAAGAGTGCCTAAAGATGAGATGCAGAGGGATGAGAGAAACTGAAGAAGAAAGGTGAGAAAATCTCCAGGGATCTTCAAACTGAGTACTTGGCATTAGAAATATTTTGACATGGGCCAACTTCCTCACTAGTTTCCTGGGCACCCTTTGTTATATTTGATGGAAACCTCATCAGTAGTGATTTTATTGATGACAAGATATTGATGAAAATGTTGAAAAACATGATCTCTAATGCAGAAATACAGACACCTGTACAATGATGCTCTATTAACAGCTGCTTTTGTAATCTTTCAGCTTGCCATCTCTTATTCTGGTATTATGCTTTATTGTTAGTGTGGTGTGCTGTATTTTGAATAACAGTGTCAGGCAACATTAAGTCATTCACCCTACAGGAGTCCAAACACAGTTACACAACTGTTTTCTAGAACAATCATAATCTTGTCAAAGTACCACATCAAATTCTTTGAGAATTTTCAGAAAACGGTCTTAATCAGATATATTCCTTGGCCTTCACACTTTTTTAAATGCATCCTATGTCAGTCCTCTTGCTCCCTCCCCCCTAGGTTTTGTGCCACACTACCCAGCCTGTAGTTACTCCACTTCTATCTGCCTTTAATGAACAGGGATACTACACTGACACATTAGCATTTTCATGAAGTTGTCACATTTTTGCTGGAAGTTACAAGTAAATATCAGGTAAGGTGTACAATGAACTATTTCTTGAAGGAATCTCTGATATAAAAAAAAAATTTAAAAAGACCATCCCTAGAATATGCTTTTTCAAATCTTTTTTATTTCCACTGGGCTAGTAAATAGATGAAAGACTTAATTTTTCTCAAATGATATAAACTCATAGACCATCTTTCCAAAAGCAGAAGAAAAATATATACCGAGCCTCTTTGCATTTTCCTTACCATTAAGATTAGACTCACCATCAGAAACTCCAACCCTCATTGGTTTTCATCCAGGTTCCTAGCATTAGTATGCAACTCTTTGATTCCTCATTTTCCTTATCACATCAATTTAATTTGATCACATTTCGTTCAGTTTGACTGTACATTGTATTTGTGTTCCAGTGAGAAGATTTGATCTCCTAGCTGTTACTCACAGAACAACCTATTTTTACAGCTCTCTCCCACTGGAAAACATCCCAATGCTCTGCTAAAATAAAACTTATACTGCACTGAGTTTTCTCCCTCCTCCCTGTACTTGCTCACTTTTCAATGTCCACTAGTCTTACATTATGTTTTCTATAGATTAAAAAGATCAAGATAATCCATTGTCAAAACCACATGAAAACTGGAGAAGTATTAGAATGGCAAGTATGAGATGTTTTAAAGCAAAAGACAAAACTAGCTGATCTACAGAGGTAAAGGCCTTCAAATGCAAATATCAGATACTGAAATGTGAGCCCTAAGACACATTCATTACACAATTAGATTGCATGTAGAATATCTGAGTAGTAATACAAACAATTTAATGGGGACAAACCAGAATTACATAGCTGTTTCTTAAGAAACACGCCAGGTAAGCAGAAAACACTGGCTCCTTTTTTGGCTTTATTTTAGTTAGTAGAAATTTTGACATTGTCCTAAATGGGAAATGGAGAGGGTTATATCCAAATAAATTATTCTCCTCCTGGGTTCAGAGTGTTACTGCCATGACCAAGGTCATTCAGCTTCTTGCAGCTGTGCGAAAATTTTAAAGAAACATTTCTCCAACAGAAAAAAAAAGAAGGATATGGCTGCTGAACAGCAAGCAAGGAGATCGATCTACATGCTATGCTAATGTTGTCACTTTCCCGGTATCTGAAATAGTTCTGAAAATATTTTCAGGAATCCGATATGAGATGCCAGCAAAACTGGCTCTGCCAGCAGTTAAGCATTTATAATTGACAAAGGTCAGCTAGATTGTACGAGTTTCAGTGATGGAAGAATAAACTCAACATAGATATTAAGGGTGTTCAAAAGTCATAGAACATTTAAAATCCATTAGCTAGAATTATCTTTCCAGATAATTTCAACAGACATAAACACTAAGTACATACTTTTAAGAAAATCTGTACTTTCAGATTATCTTAATGTTGCAAAATTTAAAAAACTGTAGTTGGTGGGGGGGTTGCTGATACATTCCAGATTGTGAACTGTCAGTGCCCCTGAAGGCAAAGTTGTTGCATAAACTTTAGCATCTTTAAGACTTTTTTCCCACACACAAAAATGCCAGAAACATCAAAGCAAGATATTGTAAAGGTGACAAATTTGATGTCATCTGAATTCCTAGTAAACTGTTTTAAGAGTGTACAAACCTTAAGGTATAGCTGTCTCAGCTTCGCATTGCTATACTTGTTGCATGAATTGTTAGGATACAAGATGATAATAAGCACTTACTAATTTAAAAGCTTATCTGAACACATCATCTTCATCTTGAAAGCTAGGTGGATGTCTCATCAAATTTCCTCTGCTTTTTGTTCCAAAATTATTTAAATGAGAGCAGTGTGTTGTGATGTGTTTAACATCTGATCACAGCAGATTACCTCATGTCAAGAGAAACCTCAAACAGATTAGTTTTCTGTTTGGGGAGCTTTTTTAACACCTGTGCTTAGGGCCAAGACCTAATCAGATCTAGAAAAGAGTACTCATATTTTCCTTTAATTATGCCCATGCCACCCGTCTCCATTTTCACCCTTATATTAGGAATATCTATAATAATCTGAGTAGTCATTTTGCAGAACAAAAATGCCTGCAAAGGACCAGAATCACTCACAGCCACACAATTCTATTTCCAACACCAGACAGCAGGGTAAGTGGAAGCACTTGGCATGTAAACAAGACCTCTCTGTTTATACACATATTGTAAGTATTAGGTGCTAGTGAGTTGTTTCTAGCAGACATAGAACATCCGGATACCATTATATGTGGGAAGAAAAGGGTTGGCAGCTTACTTGGAATTAATGTTCACACTTTTTTCTCATCTATACAGGAGAATGCGGATCTTTTTTAACCTTGTACAGGTTGCTAAAACTATTTCAAAGCCAGAAGAAAGGTCATACAAATTCACAAATGCAAGAACAGAGAGCTGAGGTGGTCCACTGACCACATACACCTCAGTTAGGCTTCATATTGTGTAGTAAAACCATACATTTCTACACATGGTCAGAATACAAACATTACCTTTGAATTGTGAGGACAAATTTGGGTGCTCGCCTGAACTTTGGAAGAGTCATCTCTGTCTTAAAAATGGAAGTTGAGTGAGATCATAAAATAATCCTTCAGACAGCCTGCACACAAAATTAACTGAAATATCCAGCACTTGCACTCTCAAATCTTGTCTGATTTGGCTTGTAGTGGCCCCTGCAGAAGAAAGGATGTTGACTAGTCTCGAAACACACTGTTTGAGCACCTTCTCTTAAAATAAAAGAGAAAATGGGCATTTTCAGTATCTGAATTAAGCACAGAAAGTTTATCTATTGGCATATCTCTAAAGCCAGACAGAAAACAAAAGCCAAGTAAGGAATAAAGAGATGTATTTATAGAGTTCTTAGAAAGTGAAATTCTATCTCCTAGCTTCTGTTGGTCTATAATGCAGTAAGTGTCAAAATGTGTTTCTATTATAACTTATTATCTACATTCATCTACATAACTGTTATAATTCAAGAAGGCTACAAAAAGAAACAGATTTCCTGTCTTTTCACCATAATTTTATTTAGATGAAGTTAACCTGATTTTACTACAATTTGGTTTAAAAGACCCATTTTTTTGTCAGGGAGATCACTACCATTAATTTTTCATAATAATCACCTCTGTGACATCAGTGGCACTTTCTTGTTAAAATGCAGGTGAAATGCAGTCATCTTTGACACAGACAGGCCAGCCACCTTCCAGAAAAATGACTCCTGAGAATGTCCAGGCCAATCTGTACAGTAGCTCCAACAGCAGTCAGCAAGTTGAAAATAAAACCAGGCAAGACAACTGGAAACCAGCCAGGTGGCAGTCCTAATTTACACATAAGCAGCAGCTCTTACATTTAATAAACCCACATAGCTTCATGGCACTGTGCCAATATACATTAGCTGAAAGCCCACTTACCTGTTTTTTTTCAGCCCTAACTCATTTTTTTTTCCTGTCTGCTCGCTTCCAAAGACCATATGTGGTGTCCAGCAGCTTGACAGAACTACATCTTTTCCATAAGCAGTGCTGCTGTCCTTGTTGCAGAGCAATGCATGCTATTCCCAATGGGATCACCTGGCTTCTCCACATAGTAACGACAGCTTTCATAGTGGTACTGAAATGCTCCACTACTCTCTGAAGGAACATCACTTCAGGAGCTAATGGTTCGAATCTCAAACTCATCCACAGAATAGGCAACTAAGCCTTTTTCCTTTAGACTCAAACTTCTTATAATTTTATGTTCAAAAAAGGTGAAGCAATTTACTGGAAACAGATATTACTATGCAAGGTCATCACAGACTAAATAAGCCATAGGAAATGCACAAATAATATAAGAAGATCACATGCAAAGCTGTAATCTGGATTTTTTCTGGAGTAAGAGAACGAGATTAATGTGATTTCTATTGCCTTCCAGAATGCTACCAGGATGCTGCTCAGATGCATCTTATGCCTCTATTTGTCTGCTATTTTATCCTATTGCTGCTCTTAAAAACCCCACAGCAATAGGGGGAAAAAAGCAAAGAAAAAATCTTATGAACAACGAAGACACAGAATAATCACTTCTAAAATTATTTTCTTGGTATTAGCAAAAATCTGTCTGAAAGACCCAGAAGCATAGCAGTATAAGACAGCAGCTGACTGCAGTTAAAATTTTGTAAAGACACCTTTTGTGGCCACACCACATTTGTTTAGCTAGATAAGGAGAAAATGAGGTTAGAAGAATAACGACAATTTGTTCTGTCTGTGGCAGGAAATGCTAATGAAACAATTTGCCAAAAGACAATTACAGGGGTGATGCTAAGTGTCTTCTTGTTCTGAGAGAAGAGATAAGAAAACAACAGATACATTATATGGATTTTTTCTAAGCATTCTTCACATTCCTCTACCTGCCACTGACAGTGACTTTAGTAGCTGATCAGCATTCCTTTAAGGAGCAAACAGATGGCTGGCATTTAAAAATCTCCACCCTTCTGTGCTTGGATCAGGAACAGATTCAGTGCTGATACATTGAGTGGAAAGAATACAATGGTCAACAGGATAATGGAAACAGAAAGAATGTCTTCCAATAATACCATTTCTTCCCCAAAAGGCTGTTCATCTTTAATTAGTCACAATGTTTGACATCAGAAGCTGTTATGTGATGACAGCGAGCTCAGATTTAATTATCATTAAAGCAGTGTGGCTCTGGGAAATGTGCCTTACATTGGTCTGCTTTCTTGGAAGACCAAAAAACTATGAAACTATGCCATGCCTTACTCACAGATAGTAGGATTGCACTTTGTGATTATCCCAGTCATTGTTTTTACTCACACAGTGAAACACTACCATTCATTTATCATTCCTGTGCACATGATTAACTGGCACTAAGAAAGATTAATGGTATGTAGCAAAAATATATGTATTTTTTATTAGTGACATTTTATGGCATAAGGACTTGTATGTCTAAAATTAAATATTTAAATGTTGCTTCAAGACACGATCACTGTCCTCCTCTCCCTTTTTTAATCTAGCCTGGCTGTAGCTGAGCTACACACTCATGGGGTAGTGCTGCTGCTTAGGACTTCCGGAACAAAAAGCTCCATTTCCTCCTCAGTCTGTTCTTTTGGGAATGCTGCAACAAATCAGGAGAAAAACATTTATTCTAAAGTGAGCAACTACTTCTGCAGTCTCTTAGGACACTAATGATGACCTGAGGTTCATTCCTCTTTCAAGCACTTATTATTATATGAAGTGGTGGATTCCCCAACACTGGACACATTTAAGATTCAGCTGGATAGGGAACTGAGCCATCTTGTCTAGACTGTGCTTTTGCCAAGAAAGATTGGACAAGATGATCCTTGAGGTCCCTTTCAACCTGGTTTTCTATGATTCGATGATTACTAAGTGTACTGAGCAGCCATGGAGATCTGACAAAACATTTTCACTCATTCCCTCTGCACAGGGGTTAGACCGAAGAACCCCTAACATAATTTATATTCTCTGTACTAGCTGCTTATTACTCTGTGGAGAGTGAAACAGACATTGCTTTTTCCTGTTTCTTTTTTTTTTCTTCCTGTTTTTGTTCCTAGTGCCTCAGCCTTCTCAGACTGTGATCTTTGATTTTGGGCTGAACTGAGCTCTTTATGGACTGTGTTCAGATTTCAGGCTTCTTCAGACATTTAACCTAAAGCTAAGTTCTAAGGCTGTACCATATTTCAAATGAAAGAAGGAGTTCACATAAATGCAGACCAACTCAACCTACCTACAGCCTTGGTTCTAGCAGAAGACATTCATTCCACTGGTACGAGACAGGTTGTGCGTCTGTCCAGAGGATGCTACGTTTGCTGATCTTGTGACTGTGTGTAAAGTAAAAAACAAAACAAAACAAAACATTTCTGATAGATTTGATCTTATAAGGCAAATAACATAATCTTTAATATTTCTTTCAATTAAGACTGAAGATGGAAAGTATGAAGAATACATTATTTTGGCAGCTGGCCTCAGTGAGGGATGTTTTCAGGTATATGATGGATGACCTTCATGAACCAAAGCCATACATACATATAGATGAGTGTAAAGTTAAATTGCTTATTCTCAATTATTGACTTTAGTATTTAAAAAAAAATTATTAAAATACATGTAGATGTCCATCTATCTATTTGACCATCACAGTCAGGAAATCATTGGCACTTCTGGTTATGGCATGACACTTCTTACATATCAAAGTTCAGACAAACAAGTAAACAAAATGTCATAAAATTCTGCATGCTCCATTGAAAAAGATGTTCTAATATCCCATATATGAGGTCCTAATACTCATACTAGTATGTCTTTTGTTTGCAAGGGAAAGAATTTGTCAATATTGTATTAGTTCACATCAATCTGAAAAAGAAAAGGTTGTTGTTAAAAGACTCAAATTATTTTAGCATCATATATAATAAGGTTTTACAATATCCCCTTGGGCTCACTCCTCTTGTGTTTATTCAGACAAAATGGCAATTGTAATCAAAGTAGATTAAATAAAAGATTATTAAATCAGACCCAAAACGTTTGTTCATTTTATGAGTAAGTGCTGAACACTATCAAATATGGATGTTGTTCAAGTAGTACTAATGAAATTGAAGAAAGCCTTTTAGGCTCCCAAGTAAATATATAATTAGGCAGTTTTTATTTACCCAGGAGATAAGAACAGGTTGAAGAATCTGTTAAGACTCTCTGAACTTAGACAAACTTTTCTGTCTACCGTCTGTCTACTTTGGAAATAGCTCTTTATGTAGTGCAGGTAAAGGTACTACATATTAGCAACTGCAGCTACAGAGGTATGTGGACCAAAAGGTAACCTGAAAGTCTTTTTGATCTGCCAAAATCTCACCTATAGTTGATGTGACCTGACTTAGTAATCCATTATATATGTGGTCTTACAGTCCTTTTTGTTGTTCACAACCTACTATTTTCCAAGACAAGTTGATAATATGGACTGACACGGCAGTTCTCTTGTAACTGTTGTTCGATTTCACAATGAATTCTGCACATTCAGTCTGATCTGTACTGTGAGATGTACAGGAGCACTTAACCAAGCAGAGTCATACTCTGGAACACTACACGTCTCTAATAAATCAATACTTTCACAGGGTGTTCAGTTCATTGCAAATGCCATTCGGCTGTTAAGATGCTCTTTGAGGCACGAGTCCATTGGTTACTTGTGATTTGGCTTTCCTGTCTTTTGTTTATATTTATAGTTTAAGTTGGCTAGAATAGAGTTTGTCTTTTCATTCTGTTATACCGAACCTATTTTGGTCAGGCTATGGGCTACATGTAGGGCTTCTACAATCTTTGATAACAGAAATAGTGAATATTAACATCAATTAACTCAGCCTTTACTACCAGTGATTTGTCCAGCTATGTGATGTATCAGTAGCATATTCAGGCATTCCATTGCTAACTACACTCTAAATTCCATTCATTCTTTAAAAAAGTGTTCTACTGTTACCCATCAATATTGTATCTAGTGACTTTCCAGGGACAACAAAAACCTATAGCAAGGTCCTTGGTGGATATCAGGAAATATCTAACAGCTCTTAAGTGTTTCTAGAAGTGAAACAGGAGAGAACAGAATCTTTAGAAACTGAAATAGAGAGATGTACATCAAGATGCAAAACAGAGAAGAATTAAAATGCTTAAGCATGTTGTCTATTAGTGTATGTTTCCAATGTTTAAAACAAAGATGGGAATTAACAATAGTAAAAGAGGGAGAGGATGGTAAAATAAGAAGAAATATTTTTTTCTCATTACTTCTAAATGTTTCTAAAGATAATTTATGTTTCTAGGTCACAAATTATACTTGGAAAGCTGCACTTATTTGATTCAGTAGACTGTAACTGCAAATGCAGCTGTTGAAAACTGAATTGTTTATTCTATTGCTGTGCCTTCCTGGCTGTGACCAGATGCAACCAGCTGTTAACCAGTTGCTTCTCTCTGCTCATCTCCTGGCAACATGATGACCAACAAGCCCTGCAAAATGGTTATAACTAACTAGACACAGGAATCAGTTTAGACATTTACCTCCAACCCAATGATATAATGATGCAGTATTTATTTATTTAAGTTTATAAATCCCTTAATAGATCGATTTTAGTATGACTAGATTTGCATTTAAAATTATGTTGTGCTTAAAAAGTAAGCTTAAACACATGCTCAGCTAAGCATCTGTAAAAGCAAAACACAGGCAAAATACACAGACAACATGTTCTGGTGTATAGTCTTGCAGTAAATGCTTTAGGAAATGACCAAAAACATTCAAGGCACTGATTACATTCTTATACATAACAAAATATTTGTTCTTCTTTTCTCCACCATATGGCACACAAACTGAGTTTCCCTAGCCCACATTTAGTACGCACACCATTTAAACACTGTATTATTATGGGTTCCTCCTAAGCTTTCCATGACAGCACCTCAGAACTTTACAAGAAGTAATAAATTTACCTCACGTGCCTTCTGTAAGAGTTAGCATTCCCTCATTATGTGGAAAAATGCCAAAACAATCAAAATATCCTTGATTCTAGATGTCTGTTTTGTTACATACGTGCTCTCTTTTTATATAATATTTTACGTAGTACAAGTGCAGGCTCCAACTTCAGCTGTAGTGCCTAGTACTTTTTTCAGTCTATGCCCAAAAATATTGTGGCACCTCAAATCTAAACAACAGGTAATTCCTCCCTAACTTTGAAAATCTATTTAAAAATTACTTGCAAGTAGAAGGAGGACTGACATAAAATTAATTTTTTGCAGGGCATTGTCTTTCTTACTTGATTTTGACATCCTTCTCTTCCAGCAATATCCCTCCTCTTTCAAATTTTGCAGTCATTCTGCACAACGTTTTGCTCTTTATCACATTGATACTGGTTCTGGAGGAGGACATCTTTTGCACTGTTTAAGCCTGGGACTCGAGAGTAAAAATAGTATGTGTTACCATCAAGAGAGACCATGACAGAAACAGGCAACAGTTGAATTAGTGATGCACAGTTATTTTTAAATGTGAAGTTTCCCTGTAAATTTAATGCTGCTTTAATATGGATTTTTGTGCATAATAAAAGATAAAATCCTTCATTTTCATTCAACACTGACACTGACATAGTTTATCACTTGAAAGAACTGCAGCTACTACGAATAAAAGATGTGAATGCAAGCAGAATAATGGATTTTAGACCAACTGAGGAACTCCAAAGATAATTCCATATCACTCCTCCTCAGTTTACACTTCATGGTGAGGTAATCTGCTTGTGCAAATTAAACTTAGATATCACCAGCCTAAAACATCTTCTGTGTTTATTCATGGTTTTCACCAATTCATGAAAGAATTATGAAGAGAAGGCCTTTTATACAGAAATTACAAATATGGCTTTCAAAGAAACTCCTATCTTTCAAGCCTGAACTAGTTTGACTAGCAATAAAGAAGGCTGAATCTTTGCAATCTTTAATGATTTCAAACCAACCAAAAGGCGTATCAAATCTCTCCCTCCTGAAGAAGCTCATTCAGAAGGTAGCTAAACCCCACGAATGCTCATCTCAGTGAACCTAAGAAAGTAAACCTGGCATTTCCTGAAGCCATACCAAGACCCAGAACTGAACATACATTAGCAGTGCTGGAAATGGTCTACTACAAATGCACAAGATGCAGATATCCAGTTCTCATTTTGGATCTCTTTCCAGATAAACTTTTCTAACCATAAAATCTTCTTGCTGTATTAAGAAGAAATAGCATGATGTCAACACCATGTGTAAGAAGTTCCTTATCTTCTCTGGAATGACATACCCAATCACAGTGGGAGGGAAATATCTCTCATTGCTAGAATCGCATGTTTCTCTGTTTGTTCCAGCATTTTACATGCACCATCAATTGAATGAATTCAATGTCAGCAACAAGTGGATAAAAAGCAGCTGTAACTTTTCCTCTATAACATTTGACTAGCTCATTATTATCAATGCAGCCGAGCATTTAGATAAAATCTGTTGCTATGTAAAGGACAGCAGACTGAAATTGAACCACAGGAAGACAAGATATAATGATAAAAAGCATATCAGTTCAGTGGACAATGCTTCAAAAGTTTATACCTAATTTAGAGGAGGTTTAATGATAATACACATAGCAAATTAACCAATTAAAACTGCAGCATGAGCAATGCTTGCTATCAACTGAGATTAGAAAGGATAATCTTTATTCAGATGATTATAAACTATCTCAGTCATTTCAGTAACCCAACCATCACAAACCCCAGGCATCTTATAGAGATTTTTTTTTGTCTTTTTTGTTTTTTTTTTACCTAATCAGAAGAAGTATGAGCATGGGAATCTATGTTCATTCTGAACTATTACGAATTTACCTGTGCATCCTTTCCAGTTTCTTAAGGTTTGGAAGCTCTGACTGAGTCCTAATGATACCAAAAAAGGCAACAGCACTCACTGAACTCCAGTGAGAGAATAACATATATTTTCAGAGGCAAGACCAGTGAGGTCACATACCTATTAATATTTTAAAGACTATTTGCAGAAATCTAAATCTGACTCATGATACTTCAATGTTTAGAAGCAGCAATTGTGATATGGCATTTCTTGTGTCACATTTGTATCATCATTAGTGGCTTAGATTTAGATTCCACTTTCATAACTCATTTGCAATGAATAAGGGATCTACATGGCTCTCCAGACTGGTTTCTACAGAACACTCTTCTGATTCCTACAGAATACAGTGTAAAATGATGGTCTCTTTTTAACCTAAGGCAATCGATATTCAAAGAATACAATTTCCTGGGTGTACTAAACATTTTCGATTACAAATGTGACTGGCAAACACACTCTTATACAATGAATTCTCACAAGGAAAACACCTATTTCTACAGGAAATTCTGTTTTCCTAGAATTTCCATGGAAGATGGACTGAACATGGTCAGGCTCGTTTAGAAGTAATTTCTCGGTCTTCATATATAGTACTTTTTGAGCTGTCTTCTGTAGTATACATATAAACAAAAATATATCCTTAAACCTTACCAAAACAGGGCATTTCATTACATATGAGTTTTCTCAGTGTAGAATTTCAGTTTCCAAACCCAATCAAAAGCCATTTCAGAGACTGTAAAAACTACATCCCAGAACAGCACTTATCACAGTATTACGAACTCTCATAGGTCTATGGATTTTCATGATACTTTGTAATCTGCTTAAAATTCATGCTTCTGACAACTTGTGACTATTTGAAAAATCTCCACATCAGTTTCTAAATCTCATATTTATAACAGAAAACTCAAAAAGCACACCTCAAAGAATAAAATCAGTGGGCAAATAAAAAACAACCTGAAGTATATTTTAATGATTCTAGGTTATCTCAGCACTATATTAAGACCTGATTCCTATTTAGATGTCTGGCATTACCAGAGTGATATTCCTGTACATGGCAGTTAAGATAACTGCTTTAATCTCCATTACACTTTCATAGTCCAATGCCAAAACACAATGTTATTCTTCTACATCTGGTATTTGTAAGCCTCATTGTTGGGACATACACTGCTGAAACAATTCTTCATTTTCTAAAGCAAGTGCTTTTTCTAGAGATTCAGAAACCACATTATTAATTTCCTAATTTCTTTTTAGTATGCTCATATAGAAAGTCTTCTATACGTCTGCAAATACTGATACAAGAAGAGGCTCTGAAACATGATAATGAAAGCTAATAAAACATAAAAGCAAAGCTTTGCTTTCCTGTTGCTTTGCATACACAGTAATAAAACTGCTTCCCTGGTAGGGTATAAAGTTAACATCTATTTCTAAATTGCTCCAGCACTTGTGCTTGCAAATGGTATGGTATTAAGCCTAAAGGAACATAAACATTATTTTATGGCATAGTATAACCTTAGTATAGAAATACTGTGTGCTATTCAAGAAAGAGGCTCTCCAAAACACTTTGAAGACTATGGTCCCCTTTAGATTGATGAGTTAGGAGATCAGAGTTAGCACTGTCACATACAAGAAGTCAGGGCTGATAAGCTAACAGGACACACATTCAATCCTCAGGAGGAAAAAGAAAAACTAACAGAGTAACACTGAACTGCAAAAGGTAATAAGCACCTGGCTTTAAATTAATATGTATTTAAATGGTATAGATGGAAATAGGCCAGCTTTTAAAGTAATTTAGAAGAATCCTATTTTTACCATATCACTAATTACTGAAGTTCATGAACAACTTCTCTACCTTTTAAAACTCCATTAGTAATCTATACATAAAAACAAAAAAAAATCATACATTGTTTCAGGGTGGGATTCACCATTATGAAGCTTATAAACTGTAAAGCCAAGGTACTTGTGAAAACAAGCAAGCACTCTAATGGACAAGGAACTTCAATTTGAATATACCAAGAGTGAAACTCAACACCAGTGCTATTGTTAATTATTACAGAACCACCACACAGCAAGAGAACAGTATTCACCTCCTGAAGTGCTTTCCTTACCCCTTTTCTGCAGGGAAGGAGGGGCAGGGTATGAATTGCATAGGATGCATAAGAATGGCTACACCAAGGCAGGTCTAAATTGGTTTCCAGATATTCAAGGAGTAGATAACGTTGTATAACTCACAAATCCTGCAGGGTCATGTAGGAAATGAAACAACTGCAATTACTATTCAGATGAATCTCACCTATACACTTCCACATTTGCACTTCTGTGCTTGGGAACCATCAGAATCTGAATCATGCCCCTTGACCGTGATTGCTGACCTAAACAGACCTTCCTGCCAAAAAAGCACGCTGGCTTGCCAACGGTTTGCATGCACATACTTTCAGTATCAAAAAAAAATGATTCTTCACCAGAAAAGTTGCTGGATAATACAGTTTATCCAAACAACAAATTAGCTCTTTGAACTGCAGTAATCCTCACTAGAGTTGAGGACAGCACAGGAGAGTTTATTACCTGAATACAGTGAAAGTAAGACACAGAAGGAGCAACTAATTTGATCAAGGCTGCACAACAAAGCCCCGGCAAAATTTACAGCAGAAAGTAGATATCTTAATATAAGGTCTTAAACATTATAGCATAAACTATAATGAACACTCATGCAAAGGCAAAAAAAAAAAAAATCCCAAACCTTTCAGACACAATAATTAAAGGAAAAAATATTCTTTTTAGAATAAAAGATTAAGTGTTTTCTTTTCCAGTGACAGAACCCAGAATCCTTTTAACTAATTTGTTGAGGAAATATGCCACAGTGGAATTTAGTATGACTGATTAAACTATGTTAATACATTTTCCAGCTTTGGGTCCCCAGTCCCATTGCCCTATCTATGACCTTTCTAACTCAGGAATTATATTACTTGTTCTACTAACAAGCATCCATCCATGCCACAGGATATCATGGTTGAACAGAAATTATTTGAAGTGCAAGCACAAACCAAAGTGTACGTGACTTATGAAGCATACGTGTGTGTATTTGCTGAATATACTATCTCTGATGATATTACTGCCACTATATAAAATGATGACCTAGAGTGATTTTTAGAAGATTGATCCCTCTCATTTTGACTAAGTATGACCTGTAAATCAACGCCATAAACATCACGATTCCCGCATCTTTCCTAATAAGGTGTCCCCATGCAAAGGTGCCATGTAGAGGAAAACAGCAGCTGAGAAAATCATTTACCTTTATAAGTTACTTGTATGAGAGACTCAGTATGTTACTTCTCACCTTTGTTTCTTCTCATATATTTCTCACTCCTGCAAAACTGCAGATACATGACAAATGTAAAGTATACATGTTCTGTATGGGAAGTGTTTCCATCACTTTCCCTGGAACTGTTAGTAATGGTTTGACCATTTCATGCCCAAAATCTGTTTGTGGGAGGATGGTGAGCTGAACATCTGATCCTGAAAGCATCAGCAGTCCTCCCATGGCCTTCTTCTTCAGGCTGACACTCAATTGTAAGCTCCAGTTTAGAGCCTACAATGTAAAAATAGTAACAACAGACTGGAAAATTAGTCTATGTAGCTGCATCATGAATTTCTTTACCATATTCGAGCCTCAGGTACCGACCCAGTAAATCACATAAGCATATGAGAACCAAACCCGGGAGCGAGAGCAGGACAAAGCAATCTTAATGTAGATCTGCATGTGGCAATACAGTATTTCTTAAAAAAATAATCTAATCTAATTCTAACTGAAGCATTCCCATTCTTGCTGAACCAAATATGGCTTTCCTAATAATAAACACCAATAAAGATATAATTCTCTTCTCAGTGTCCTGTTATCTCATCCCTTTGTCACCCTTTGATCACTCAGTCCTGCCTTTTGTTCATGAAGTCTTGTAAAACTGCACCACTTCAGCAAGAAGGCTGCAAGCTGCCTTTGGTATCCGATAAAACTAAGAAAATGGAGTTGTCTTAACACCATCTCTTGATCCCCCCTGGGAGCAGTTGTGTTAATTACCAAAACTTAGAGGAAACGATTCCCATTCTCACTTGTTTTAAGGCCCCTTTAAGGCTAAAGCAGTGCGAGCTGACTCAGTGTAAATAAGGCTCATTAAGTTTAATGCTGATGATGTCTGGCCAGTGTTAGTGCAAGGAAAAGTTTTGCTTGCCCTTTCACTACTGTTTCTACTGCAGCACTTTCCTTCTTGAGACCGAGGCAATTATGTGTTATTTATGGACAAAGAGTGCAATCTTAACCTGGATGGGGAAGCCAGGGGCATGAAAGAGCTGCTGCGCCATCCTTTCTTATTTGTCTTGCTAGGGGCAAATTATTCTGAAGGAGGGGTAGGGGGAATTTACTTTTTTTCCCGGACACATTTTTTTTTTAAATTACATCAGACAAACTGTTCTGAAAAAAAGCTAGAATTTCTAAAGTGTCTGTTATAACAAGAGGTTTTTTCATTCAAATTGTAAATGCTGGTAGTATCAACATCTGGAGGACTGTAGCCCTAGGCATCCTTACGAGAAGCAAAAGATTTGGACAGGATACATTCAATCTTGCTTTAATGGAATGATGTTCTGCCAAGATAAACTTCTAAGCTTTGGCATATTTTATTTTGAAAAATGTTATCGTCAGGTGTAAAGAAAATTCTTCTTCAATGAGAAGAGTTTTGTAGCAGTGTATCTGGTGACATAATTACTATGTGACTACATATTTCATGAACATCTTTGCTGACCTGAATAAACAAGAAGCTACAAACATTCTTTCTGATGACAACCCCACACACCAGTATATTTAAATAACAATAAAAGGAAAGGACTCACTAAGGGTTCAGTAAGGGAATTATTTTCCATCAGCATGCTTAACTTTAATCCATTGCTCCTAATTAAAGCAAGTCAGCCGCTCAAAAGCTTCTTATGCCAAGCCTCTCTGCCGTTAGCCTTACTCAAAATCTCTTCTTGAGTCCTCACACCATTTCAAAGCCTTCACTTTTGCCATGCCTCACTTCCCAGTTTGATTCAAAAATGGTTGCCTCCTCCTGCTATGACTGCTCTGATGTTATGGGTGTCACCTTTGTCTCCAAAGCTGTCATTATGCACACTCTTATAGATTGCTCAAAACCATTGCTGATACTGCTTGGACTTCTCTGTCCATCTTTGAGTGGCATTAATGGGACCTCAGAAAATCTAGAATGAGGATGCACTCACCAGGTACTCTACATGGGGCTCTAATGGCAGAATAAGAAGGTCATGCCTGGGAAAAGTGAATATGCAATATAGCCTTACATCTTTACCTTATGCTTCTTTAGCCACAGTGCAGGCAATTTCTATGGAGTAGGAAAAAAGGAGGATTTTAAATTTAAGTCAAATTATAGGAAGCACCCAGCTCACCCAGTGCCAAAGGCAACACGTGAAATCACAAGGGTGACCTAGGTGCCACTAAATTCAGTTCTGTGATGCCTAACTAGCAGGTATCCTCAAATTAGGATGTATGCTGCTGAATACTTAAGGTAAACACCTGTTTACAAAGAGACCCGAAACCACTTTCTACTCCGTAATCCGCATGCATCACAGAAATAAAAAAATGTACATTTTAGATCTAATTCAGTTTGTACTTTTTCACCGTAGCATTAATGTAACATAACATGAGTACTTCCCAGAAGAAGGACTTCTCATTATAACACAGGGCTCAATTCATTTACTAAAGGAAAAGTTTGCAGAGCTCCTGGAAGTGGCCAGCTTCAGATAACGAGACCATTGGATTAAATATAGGTTTAGACTTCTTTTTTTAATCTTTCCCTTTATCTCCATCCAAATCCCCACTCCCTTTTGGCTGCTGTCACTACAGCACTTCAGATTCTGGCTCAGGACCAGTAAAGGAGGTATTTCAAGAGATGGTAAATCAACTTATTCAACGCTCCCCCTGGCTTCCTTTCTTAGAGGTCAAATATGTTTTCAAAACAGTAAAAGAAGTGAAAGTTCTTTCAAGTCTCACTTCTCACAAGGAAGGACAAGCGGAGAGGTTTTTTCCAATATTCACAGCTAACAACATGCAAGTCTCTGAAGAGCCTCTTTTCTTCTCTGAGCCATAGGATATGCACAAAGGCTAACTCATTATCTTTTCAAATTTTCTCCAAAATGCCAGATACAGGTCTATAAGCATAACAGGACAAGGAATGTACACACACACATATCACGTTTCATTATCCACCTTTATTTTTAACTCAGATTCCCAAGCCAGCTCCAAGAAAAACATGCCAGCATCTATGTGCATATGGGAACTCTCTCAATAACTTCATGAGAACAAGCCCGTACAAATAACATAGTCTTAACATGCAGTTACTTTCTGTATGTAATACCCCAGCTCCAAAGAAGTCAAAACATGTATTTTTGTAAATATTTTGACAAATCATGTATTCACATTACAACTAACAAGTAAATGACTGCAATGGCACAATTCACAGACCAAGTAGAAATGCCACTGCATCTCAGAAGGAGGTGCAGAAACAGACGACACATTTTTATAACCTTGTTCATCAGTGACACGCGTTTCTATGTAATTGCCCTGAGTTCAGTTAAAATCCCAAAGTAATGCAACCAGAATAATACAGCAAAATGTGTATACAACCATCCTGACAGCTGGCCAAGCTAGACTCATCTATTTGTCAAAAGACTAATCACCATTTCAGCATTTCACTGCAGCATACCAAATTTACCTCTCATTTTTTATAGCAGTTGATGACCCACACTCAGCACTTCAGTTTCAAGCATGACAATATTCTATGAGAAGAGGTTTCAACTGCTATTTACATGCTTTGTTAACTATTTTGAAAGTTAACATAAAATATGGGTGGGAAGGAATGGGAAAAAGAACCCCAAAATTACCACTACAAGTATTGGATAGCTTGTCCAAATTAGTCTGAAAAAAAGGACATTACGGAAGTGATGCTTTAGTCAAACAAAAGCAACCACAACCAATACACAGCAGCTGGAGGTACCTATATTGCAGGAGGTAAGATTAAATTATATAATGAACATTATTCATTAGGCATTATTCATCTCACCTTAAAGCAAACTTCTAAAGAAAGTCAAAAGGATTGTGGCAACTGCTCTTCATTGACTGGAAAGGCAGTCTATAATGACTGCCTCAGATGTATGTCTGCATGGCAGGCACCCCTTAAGGTAAAATGAATTCCTCTGCCTGATGACAGCATGTAGCCTTATTTTATACCAAGCAGACTAATTCTACCTCAACTGCAGAGTATTGTTCCCCCACCACATTAGTAGAAACATACTGCAAAACAAAAATTTTACTAGCTTAATTAACAACATTCAGTTTTCCTGAAGTTCTCAAAACACTTCACAGAGGTGGTAAACATCAAGTGAGGAAAACTGAAAGTTAACCTGAAAACTAATGTGACCTTGTCCATCACCTGCTACAGATGAAAAGGTTAAACTAAAACTAGAATCAAAACTGTTGGACATACTCTTCATGCTACATTTCATACTACATTATCACCATCTACCATCAGTCCAACTCTGCTGCACGCTATTCGAGAAATTCATAGGTCTGAAAGGCAAGTAGGAAGATTAATAAGAAAAATAAAATATATAGTGACCAAGAATAAATATTTATTTTCTTTTAGCAGCTTAAGACAAATACTATCCCTGTCTATCACATGATGCATCCACACAGCCCACTGGAGCATGACACAGTGATCTGGCTGGCTCTGGTTAACCTAGTGCCAGAATGAAACACACTACAACAGTTTCAAAATAATTCTGTGGCCAAGTTATTAGCCTTGTAAAGGGACAAAATTTACTGTCCTCTGGGCAAATACAGTTTATAAATCTCTTAATACTTGAGCTATCAACACTGCAATGTGCTTTGTGGATTTGTCCATCCAGGTCAGCTGGGGACAGTCTTCATACACTACTGCCCCATACAGACATATTCTAAGTTCTCTGTAAGAGCAGCTAGCTAAAGTAACACTGCAGATCATGCTATGAAAAAGAAAAACAAGACAGACAAGAATTTTATATCTTTTTTTTTTTTTTTTTTTACATTCCTGAAACAGATAAACAGTTTTAAACATGTACTACAGGGTAAGTTGGAGTACAAAACTGCACCTGTATATACAAACATATATATGTGTACATCAACGTATAAACAGACACATGCTTCTATAGAAATACAATCCTCTCCTCCCACTAATATGTTTACCTATATTCACTTTGTTGCTACTTCTTGTAAGTACATTAAACTAACAAAGCATGATCTTTTCTTAATTACTTATAAATACTGTAGGCAGAAAACTAGTCTACAACACCATGACGTATTGGAAGGAGGACATCTTCTAACTTTGTATCCATGCTGCTGTCCTCCCAAGAGCAAGTCTTTACCAGCAATCTGAAACCCTGGCACACGAATGTGATTTTCTGGACTGATTAATTGTATTAATATTGATCTAGCTGCCTGCATCCAGAATACAAGTTAAAGGAGCTGGAATGCCAGCACAGTACTAGCATGTTTGAGGCAATGAGCTTGCCTAAACGCTACATATTTAGCAATCTGGAACTGATGCAATGGAAATTGTTGGTAGAAGACTTGGGTAATGTCAGAATAGAAACAAAACATAATAAATTCTCACCATTATTATCTTCCTTTAGTATAGATTTCAGCTCTTTTGAAATAATGTACATTTCTGTACTCCTTGTTGATGTGGCCTCATCTATTGTGAATTTTGATATTATACAAAATTACATTTGTGGATATCAAGAACGTTTCAGTTCTGTTAAACAGAAACTGCTCTTAGCAATGAAATTATATCACTGGGAAACAAATATATGCATTATTAGTAAAGAAATCCTCTAGCTAGACTTCAATACTGTAGTGGCTCATAAATATTAGATTATTGATTAAAAAAACACTTAACATGTAAAGCCTCATCACATGAACATAAATGTGCAATACAAAACCAAGATTACAGTTTTGGTTATTTCAGTTAGCAATAAGACAAGGAAGTCCCTCCTTTACAATGATCAAAAGAGAAATTAACAAACAGGCAAAAATCAATTATATTATTGTATAATATGGGAAAAAACCCACTTCATTTTCCTCAGCTCAAAGTTAAACAGTACCATTTGTAAACTCTTTTAATTAAGGGGTGCAAAAGATACTGTATCTTTAATAGATCTTCTGCCTTGGCATTTCAAGGTACCCAAATTAAAAGTCATTGAAGACCAACAAGTAACTAGTTTTGATAAAAGCAAAAACAAAACAAATGAGCAGTTTTAAAGGAAAATTGGTTTGTTATGTTGCTTTAAAATATCATTCATCCAAAACTTCTCACAACTTTTTCTTCTCTCATTCATACCCTCTTCTAGGTGGCTACAAGACTAACATGCTGTCCTGTCTTATCTCTTGTACTGTCTTTTTTTGTGATGCACCTTGGCTTGCCACATACTTTATGGTTCTTGTTCAAGTTTTCTCTCTTTTTTCCCTGTCACTTCAGCTACTGAAGTGTGAGGCAGCAGAACTGTCTTTATAATAACATACAAGACAGGTTCAGAGGGAAGTTCACAGGTCTAGATCTTACAGTAGGTATTCAGCTACTTCAGCAAAATGTGGCAACACAAGATCTTTAAGACACATGGATAGCCAAGGCCAAACTTACAGTGCTGATGAGCCCTAAATCATTCAAAGCAGAACACTGTAAAAAACAGGAATCCAATGTTAAATATTATCAGCACAATAAATTGTTTATTATTCATTGAAGAAAAATAAAATAAAATTCATAACCCACATTTGTTGTGGCATTTCCTTCTAAAACTCGCTACTTCTGAAAGTCTGCAATCTGTCAAACTATTTTACAATAATAATGTACAGTGGTTGGAACAAGATACCTCTTTCATCCTCCTATTGATCATGGCTCACTTCCAAGCAATTTTCTGACTTACAGAATGTGGGTCACACTAAATCCTCTTGCATTTGCCTAGAAAATCATATGAATATATTAAATGATGTAATAGATTGTAGGAGCTGTCAAAACAGATGTAAACCTGGGTCTGATGAGTCTGCTTTCTCATCTTTAGCAATTATTTGTTGTACTGGAAGGCAAGCACCTCCTTCAAGGCTCAGGTGTCCATGATCTGGCAAGGGGGCTGAGAGCATCACAGAAGCCCATGAGAATTAGCCCTGGTGACATTAAGGACAAAGGCAGCTCTTTCTGTGAGATTATGGAAGGTGTGCAGATGAAGGAGGAAATGGCAAGACATTTGAAGATGGTGGCATAGCCCTTCAGTCATTTCTGCTTACAGCCAGAAAAACATCAATAATTTCTGTGACACACAAATAAACAAAACTTTGACACACTGATTTACTAAAGCAAGAACGGCAATAATAGTAAAACCATCAAAACTCCATAAAAGCCTTTAATGTGTCTGAAGATATTTTCATTACTGCAATAAGTGTTAAGCGTTTCCTTTGCTGTTAACAGTTTTTACGGCAAAGCTTTGAAGAATGTCCCACAGGTTATCAGTAAAGGCTCTATCTGTTACATGTAAAATAAGAACAAACTAAACAATCCAGAAAACTACTTTCAAGTTGTGGCCCAGGACTAAACTTGGAATCACAACAGGACAGATCTGTTGCTGCTCTCCTCTGGCACAGTCCCAATGGAAGGAAGCCATACCAATTGACACCAGCTGAGAATATAGTTTGATACATCCCCTTATTCACTCAAGTCTATATTTTTCTCTTTTTCCCCCTTTTATGTTCTAGTCACCAACACCATTCTGGCCAGTCACTAATAGTGCTTAAAGACTAATCTTCCTGTTAGCTTGCACTTAAAAATGAATCTCAGATGCAGGAAATGAAAGCCTTCCTCACAAACATAAAGCAGATTCCAATTGAAAACTAAAGAATTCACGCTTCAAACCACTTTCTGAGGATGTCTTTCTCTATTGGTAACATTTGGAGATGTTTGAAAGGGAGCTAGTGAAGGCAGGTTTATGTGACTGGTTATAATTTTACCTTCACAACTGCACATTTCACTTTTGTCTCGCTGAATTATCTGGTAAAATATTTCCTAATAATGAATTCTCTACAAAGCTTTGCAACCAGAGAAATATTTTAAGCTAAAGTTTCAAAAACAGTCAGTGAAGTGCTTGCATAACAATGTACAAATGGCTAATTGCTCAGAAAAGGTTAAAACAATTAAGTACATATAAACATAAAATGTAGTAATGCTTTGAACCACTGAATGATTGACTATATTATGACAGAGGGGGACAGGGAGAAGAGGAACTGGGTAAGAATCACAAAGTCCATAAGTAGCCAATTTTACAAGTCATATGAACAACCCCAAAGATCTTCCAGTGTTCACTGCCCAGTCTTTCTTGTTGTGGCATTAAGAAGATTTTAACCAAACCAAGCTTCTGTTAACCTTTTGCAAAAGTTAACAATTCTTCTAATGAAGCACAATTTTATCATTGCTCTATGTACCTTCAAGCCATTTTTAACTGGCTTACTCGCCTGTTACAGAAAAAACATTTTGCCACAGTTTTTGTCCTGAAATGCACATGCGTATCAACTGTGTTCATTGTATCATAGGTATTTACGAAAACATGAATGTTCTGCAAGAACAGCCTGACTACTGATGCTCTATGTCACTAAGCCGCAGACACTCCCGCAGTGGTTAACTTTAGTAAAGTTCTACCTTCCTACTCCTAAAGGAATATTTGCAAGAATGATAAAGGCTTGTAAGTGATTTTACAATTAGGATATATTTTCCTGCACTATGTGTACATTTAGGAGGAAGCAATTACTATAATAATGTGTGGGGGTTAAAAGTGAATTTATCCACAGACTTCATATTAATAATGTTTCTTGTTGCAGCCTGACTAAGAGGAGCAGTGAGGTATTTTTCTATATAATAATTTGAAAACTCAAGAAAATATTTGAATGCTAAAATTTAATAAATTCATAATTTTGAAATTCAAGTACTTGATTTCCTATTGGCTTAGTTTCCTAAGGGAACAATCATATTCAACAGAGTTATCTGTCTGCCACTCCCTGACATGAATTTTGAACTTACTAGGCAGTTTCAACCAAACTTTACTGAGGGGGAGAGGTTACAACATTGTAAAGCTTACAATTTTCTTTAAAACTGGAAACTGAAGAGAGAAATGAGATCCTATTACAACTAAGAGAAGTTAGTAAGTTCATACTTAATGAGGCATCAAGAATTCTCATGTAAGAGACACATCAGAAACCAGGCTGTCAAAATTCCTCATTTCTATTACTTCTCATTTAGTGGTCTTATTTGTAACTTTTTGAAGTTCTTCTTGTTTTGTTTTGTTTTATTTTGCTTTAGAATACAACTGTAAGATAACAAATGCTTAGATGCTTATCTAACCATATATAGGGTTTGAAAAATCTGTTGCAAGTAGGATGTTTTCCTAAGCAACTACTATCAGCTTCTGCCAAATCTAAAGAACACATTTCTAGTCCCTCTGGTTTTAACGAAAATCTTCCAGTCCTTTCCGAGCAGACAGAAAGCAAGCTGAGGGAGAAGACTAGCACACAAATGCTGGTCTGATTGCCACTTTTGAAGAAACTCTACAAAGAAAGCACTGAAGGAAGAAGGTTCTTTTCCTTTTCACTAACTATTGAAAGATGGTTTCTGATATATCTAGGAACGCTTAAAGGTGGAGCATTCAGCCACGTCTGCCTGGTTAAATCCAGTACCTCCTCTTTTCTTAGCAGCCATAGTGATATTCTGTTAACAGAGTGCTTATGGATAATGTGATCACAAAATTAGTTTTAAATAGATTTAAATTACCTCTGATGATGACATGCTTCTTAAAATACTTCTGAACACACCGGTGAGATTGGCTAGTGACCTCTGTGGTGACTGTAAGTAAAATAACTCTTTTATTTTTCAATGTCTGTACAATGTCTTGGCAATGTGACACATTATACAAACCCTACGTATATGGCTGGTATTTGAGAGTTTTCATGTCATGAGAACATCTGTGAATGTAGCGCCGATGATGGCATTCTTTGCAGAGGTGATCCAATGGCTTTGAGAGACTGTGCTATTCTTTCATCTTAAAATAAGACGATGATGCACTCTGCAAGAACTTGTGAAAAAGCAATTGGTAATTCAGGCTGTTACAATCAGCATACTGGGGAAATCCGCTTTTATTTCCATATGTGACACTCAGCGAGTCCCTTATCCTGTCACACCTGAATGAGGGTAAAAGTAATGCCAGATCTTACCTTCAGGGAGAGTGTCAAGGAACATATTTCAGATTGTACACATTCAACAAGCTACACAGCAGGGATCGGTACAACTACCTAGCAAGTTTACTGAAGGCGCACAGGAATAAATCTGCTGCCCTAAATCTGGCAGCTTTTGTAACTGTGCTATTAACATCTACCTCCAAATAGTTAATCTTCTTGAAAATGTTACTACTACAATCTAATAGTAGTGTAACAGTTCCCTATTTAAGAAAAAAAAACACCAAACCACCAACCCTGGTCTGTGAGTGTTTATACTTACGCCATTTCTAGTCCTACACAGAAAGTTTTACATGTCATTTCGGCTGGTTGAGATAGAGCAGGGATAAATCATTTCAATTCTGTCATGCTTTTGCCAAGTACACTTAGAAGACACAGCTCTCTCCCGCCCCCGATTAAGGAAATGCTTTAAGAACTATTTTTTACAATTTTATATGGATTCATGAAAGTATATATATTACTTCAGACTGGCAAAGAAAGCTCAGAAATGTACTAAAGTTTGTGTGCCTCTGAGGATAACTGCACACATATCAAGTAATAGTGTTCTCTTTCTCTTGACCTTCTTGGTAGCTGCAGGCTGAAAGGGTGAAAGAGAGGTATGGGTGGCCAGAGAACTTGACTTTACACAGCATTCCTTAATGAATCAATAATGACAAAAGGCAAAATGTCCAGTAGCTTTGAACACCGTTAATTAATGTAACATGCCCAGGTGTGTATGTCCAAGCTCTCAGCACAGTGCTTTGTCAGGCTTGTTGTTCGGTCAAATTAAAGACCACGCTAAGATTCGTACCAATGTGCAAGTAAAAGTATCTTTTAGACTTTTATACACTTTTTAATACATATTTTCTACTTTTCCAGATAGTGAATTCTTACAATGCCTTAAAATACACAGCTGATCTATATTGAAGCCCAGTTCTAATATCATCACTCCTTAATTCCCAGACTTTTTTTCAGTGAAATGACATAATAAATTGATAGCAACTAACAGCAATTTCAGGTTTCCATTTGCCTTCAGGCTTCTTGATATATCACAGAATCACAGAATCACAGAATAACCAGGTTGGAAGAGACCCACCGGATCATCGAGTCCAACCGTTCCCATCAAACACTAAACCATATCCCTCAGCACCTCGTCCACCCGTGCCTTAAACACCTCCAGGGAAGGTGACTCAACCACCTCCCTGGACAGCCTCTGCCAGTGCCCAATGACCCTTTCTGTAAAGAATTTTTTCCTAATGTCCAGCCTAAATCTCCCCTGGCGGAGCTTGAGGCCATTCCCTCTTGTCCTGTCCCCTGTCACTTGGGAGAAGAGGCCAGCACCCTCCTCTCTACAACGTCCTTTCAGGTAGTTGTAGAGAGCAATGAGGTCACCCCTCAGCCTCCTCTTCTCCAGGCTAAACAACCCCAGCTCTCTCAGCTGCTCCTCATAAGGCCTGCAGGGACACAAGGAATGGAGGAAAAAAATAAATGTTTATAAAATAGCTCAAAGTAAGTTTCAGTAAGTTTCACCACAAAGATTTGTGCAGTTCTTCCAATGCTTTGCACAATGTTTTCAACTGCACAAGACAAAGCAATAGATCTGGGTGTTTAACAAGTCTTTTTACCTAAACAGAGACAATGCTCATGAACGGCAATGTTTCTCAGCATAATGCTTTCCATTTCCTGTCTGGTAGGGGTTTGAGGTTTTGGTTGGTTGGGGTTTTTTTTGACAATTGAAGTTACTTCAAAAGATTTGTCTTGAGTGTTACCCTCACTAATGTTCTCAGTCAGAATACTACAAAAGATATCACACACCACAGCAGAACTTTCCTAGAAGTCGGTAGCTCTGTTCCCACACACATACATACCAAGAAAAGAAAAAGGAACATTCAAACAGGCTGCTGAGAAAATCTAGGTAATAATTTAAAATGAATTAAAAATATATTGGATAGCAGTCCATGCCCATACCTAAGGACATATCAATATTTGTGTATATACAAATATTAAAGGAAATGTGGAAGTCAAAATAATTACTTAAAAGGAGCATATCATATATTTATTTAAACTGAGGAAGGTCCTCAATTGATGAGGATAAATAAATTGTTCACACATTCGGTGAAACACATACTACCTGTTCATGTCTCTTCACAAGCTGCAACCAGTCCAAGGCTACTAAAATGTGAGGGAAAAAAAATCACAAGCGCCCACACCTTTTTTGTCCAGCCAAATAATCCAAACTTAAACTAATAAAGCTCAGTGTTTTCATAAAATTTCACATCTTCAAAGCACTGAGCACGCATTAGCTAATCAATGTATTCCCCTGTCTTGAATCCAAAGTGCATTAAGGGAATGGAGGCCAAATCACAAAAGTTCTGGCAATCTTGACCTCAAACATCTCACCAATTTGATGCCACAGGGTCTGGCTGCAACCCTGGCGGATCCTGGTCCAGCGCTCCTCTGGTTCATGGTGCGCTGTCCCTTCTACAGCTGACTTCAGCCAGCTATTACCTTCTAGCCAAGTTGTAACTCATAGCGGGACACCTAAAAGTCACCTTCAGCACCTGCTACATAAGATTCTTGAATACTGTGTTCAGTTTTGGGCACTCAGTACAAGAAATACATTGAGCTGTGCGAGCATGTCCAGAGGAGGGCAATGAAGGTGGTGAAGAGTTTGGAGCACACGTCTTATGAGGAGTGTCTGAGGGAACTGGTTTTGTGAAGAAAAGGAGGCTGAGGGGAGACCTTACTGCCCTCTGCAATTATCTAAAGGAGGTTGTATTGAGGTGGGTGTTGGTCTCTTCTCCCAAGTAACAAGTGATAGGAGGAGAGGAAATGGTCTCAAGTTGTGTCAAGGGAGGTTTAGATTGGTCATCACAAAAAATTTATTTACTGAAAGAGTGGTCGAGCATTTGAACAGTCTGCCGAGTGAAGTGGTGGGGTCTCCTTCCCTGGAGGTGGTCAAAAAACATGTAGAGGTGGCCATTTGTGATATGGTTCAGCAGGCATGGTGGTGTTGGGCTGATGGGTGGACTGGATGATGTTAGAAACCTTAACAATCCCATCATTTGCCTCCCTGGTGCTCTTTCTGTCAGAGTCAGCTGAAAGCTCCTCAGCAAAACTGCACCTAGACACCACAATGCTGAGACAGAAGTAATCTAGGGGAGCAGAGTCTAGCAGAAGCTCACTGCCCTGGCTGGAGCCATTTCAAAGCATCTGTCACCTTTGGTCAGCTCCTCAACTCACCCAGACTGGCCTCCACAGGCAGCACAGGCAGGCTGACCATCACCGTCTTGACATCTCCAGCACCATGCTGCAGCCAGCCCTGCTGATGCCTTGGACACTAGCTAGCTTCAGGATCACACTAGGCACCCCATCCAGTCTCCAAGGACGGTGAAAGGGTGGTGGAACCACTTAGCCTTGGCCACTGAAGTGTGACATGGAGGCTAGGGGGATGCTGACTGATGAGAAACTCGGCATGAGTCGTCAATGTGCACTCGCAGCCCAGAAAACCAACTGTATCCTGGGCTGCATCAAAAGAAGCATGGCCAGCAGGATGAGGGAGGTGATTCTCCCTCTCTGCTCTGCTCTCGTGAGACCCCCCATGGAATACTGTGTCCAGTTCTAGAATCCCCAGCATAAGAAGGGCATGGAACTGTTGGAACAGGCCCAACGCGGGGCCACAAAGATGATCAAAGGGCTGGGGCACCTCTGCTATGAAGACAGGCTGAGAGAGTTGCAGTTGTCCAGCCAGGAGAAGAGAAAGCTCCAGGGAGACCATAGAGCTGCCTTCCAGTACCTGAAAGGGCTTCAGGAAAGCTGGACAGTGACTTTTTACAAGGGCATGTAGTGATGAGATGAGGGAGAATGGCTTTAAATTGGAAGGGGGAAGATTTAGACTAGACATTGAGAAGAAATTCTTCACCATGAGGGTTGTAAGACACTGGAACAAGTTGCCCAGAGAAGTCATGGATGCCCCCTCTCTGGAAGTGTTCAATGCCAAGTTGGATGAGGCTTTGAGAAGCCTGGTCTGGTGGGAGGCATCCCTGCCCATGGAAGGGGAGTTGGAACTGGATGGGCTGTAAGGTTCCTTCAGACCTAAACCATCTGATGATTCTATTACTCTACAATTCTATATTTCATTAAAGAAAATTATTACAGTCTCCTCTGAAAAGAAAATATCCCTGTGATTTGAGATGAGAAAAACTTAAAACAGAAGATTTAGTTTTGTAAGGCTTTCTTGCGCAATGTAAGCTAAATTCTTCAATCTGAAAGATATCCTCCACAGTAACATCCCCTTGCAATGATGCAGTTTTTAAGATTTACATCATGAATCCAATTAAATTTATGAAAAAAAAAGTTAATCTGTGTACCATGGTGCTAAAACTTAATACAGTATCCCAGACAAAATGATTCTGCAAGACTTTGAAGAGGGAAATCCAAATATTCTGGACTTGTTTATCACAGCCAAGAAAATCTGCAGAAAACAGTGGGAGTTCTCTAGGGACTCACAGGAAGCAGCCTGCAACTCCCACTTTACCCAATAGTTACAAAAAAGGGGGCACAGACAGGAATGACTCTAAAGGGACCAGAACAGGATTTGGTTTGATTTTGTGACCGAAAATACTGGGCAAAAAGACATTTTCTGTGTACATGCATAATTGAACATTTTTTTCTGTCTGAAAGACTCTCAGATCGTTATTTAGAATTTCATTAATTTTGATGATGTCAAGGAGGTTTTTATGTCAATGGAGGTTCCTATGTCAAGGCAAGCAGAGAAACTAGGAACTCGGTGCACAAAATCTGGTTAAGTTAAGTGAAAGAACAAGTAAATAGAATATTGTTTACAAAGTTTTGTCAGAACTTCGGTTTTGATTTTGCGACTGAAAGTACATACGATTCTATGACCACACGGGAGAAGCAGCATCTCTCAACACAGCTGGTCCAACCTCATCCCAGCGGTAGACAGACATGGTTGAGGGGCACACGGGCTGCCTCTTTTCTTGAATTATAGAATGGCTTGGGTTGAAAGGGACCTTAAACGCCCATCCAGTTCCACCAGTCCTGCCATAAGCAGGGACACCTCCCAGCAGACCAGGCTGCTGAAAGCCCCATGCAACCTGGCCTTGAACACCTCCAGGGAGGGGGCAGCCACAGCTTCTCTGGGCAATCTGGTTTTGTGCTACAGAAATGCATCCTCTGTATGGTTTAGTATTTGATAGGAATGGTTGGATTCAATGATCTGGTGGGTCTTTTCCAACCTGGTGATTCTATGATTCTATGATACGCACAAGAACCACAGAATTATAAAACCACTATTGAGAACACCCCATTCCTAACAAATTCCTTTCTCAAAAGCCATTGGACCATAGAATGGTGTGGGTTGGAAGGAACCTTAAGTATCATCCAGTTCCACCCCTTGCCACGGGCAGCGATACCTCCTACCAGACGAGGCTGCTCAAAGCTGCATCCAACCTGGCCTTGAACACTTCAGGGAGGGGGCAGCCACAGCTTCTCTGGGCAACCTGTGCCAGCACCTCACCACCCTCATCGTGAAGAATTGCTTTTCAATGTCTTATCTAAATCATAGAATCACACAATAGTTTGGGTTGGAATGGACTTTAAAGATCATCTAATTCCAAGCCCCCTGTGATGGGCAGGGAAAAAATCATAGACTCATAGAATAGTTTGGGTTGGAAGGGACCTTAAAAATCATCTAGTTTCAATCCCCCTGTGATGGGCAAGGCCATCCCACTAGATCAGGCTGCCCAAGGCCCCATCCAACCTGACCTTGATGGGCGATGGGACAGCTACCAGCTCCCTGGGCAACTTGTGCCAGTGCCGCATCCTTACGCCTAGCCTAAACCTGCCCCTCGAATGTTCCCCCTTTCAATGTAAAGCCATTCCCCTCGTCCTATCACTTCATTCCCTGGTAAAAAGCCCCTCCCCATCTTTCCCGGAGCCCCTTTCAGTGCTGGGAGCTGCTCTAAAGTCTCCCTGCAGCCTTCTCCTCTCCAGGCTGTACAAGCCCAGCTCCCCCAGCCCGTCCTCCAAGCAAAGGTAGCTCCAGCCCCCGGATCATCCGCCTGGCCTCCCCTGGACCCGCTCCAGCGGCTCCACACCCTCCCCTCGCTGAGGATCCCGGCTCCCCGCCGCCCCCCTCGCCGCCCGAGCCCGCGGTGGGCGGCACCGCCGGCCTTTCCCCCGCCCCAACCCGCAGCCTATGAGCGCGGAGGCACCGCCCCGAGCGCCGGCCGGACCCGGGGCGGGGGGGTGGCGGTGGCGAGGTGGGGTAGCGGGGTTGGCGGTGATGGTGGCGTTCCCCGCCGCGCCGAGGAGCAGCGCCGCGCCGCCGTCCCGCGGGGCGAGAGAGCGGTGGGTGCGGGTCGGAGCGCGGGGCGGGCGGCGGGGAGCGCGCCGCCAGGGGGCGCCGCGGCGGGGAGCGGGGCGGCGGGCGCCGCTCGGAAGGGGAATCCCTGCCGGGGCGCGTCCAGCCGCCTCCTGCGGGGCCGCGGGCTGCGCGGCTGCCCCAGCCCGGCACGGGGGCACCGCGGCGCCTTTACGCGGGGAGCGACAATAAAGAGCGAGCGGGGCTTTTGGCGCCAAACAGCAGGCACCTCCCTGCTTGTATGGAAATTAGGGAGGTGGGGTCAGGCAGCCCTTGCTTTCCTTTCCTTGCCTTTTTCTTTTTTTTTTTTTTTTCCCCTTGAATGCTCCCTTTCCCGGGTGTGTCAGCTTTTATTTCTTCTTTTTTTAATGCCTTTTGAGGGGGGTTCATAATATCCAGCAGCCAGTGACAATCATCTGTCTGCAAGCGAAGGGCGAATGCGGAGGCTCGGGCTCAGCAAAGTGCAACATACGAGAGCATCTGCTTGCTTTTTCTTTTTGCCTTTTTTTTTTTTTTTTCTCCCCCCTTTTTCCCTTCGCTCCCCCCGCCACTCCTCCCCCCTGCAACACCCACCACCATCACCAAGGAGGTAAGAAGAGGAAGGTCTGGGGTGTAAGAAGCAGGAGTACAAAAACCCCAATCAAATAAATACAGTTCCACGTTTTTTGCCTTTCGAGTCGCTCGGCTAGGGAAGGATGGGAAGGGAAAGGAAGCATTGCAGGGCGTGAATGGGTTTTTCATTGAGCAGAAGAAAATCCCGGAGGGGTATTTTTGTTGTGTTTCGGAGCTGTCGCGTTGAGCTTGCCTGTGTTTCTGTAGGTGCCTCTTTGCTGCTCTGCATTTTCAACGGTTTTAATGTCTTTCACGAGTAGAAAAATGTACAATACTGGGAGCGATCAGGGGGCGGGGCAGGGGGGGAGAGCAGCTGAGCCGGGCTCGTTTCTTTGCGTTTCATCATAAGGCTTTTCATGGATTTTTTTTTTTTTTTTCCCCTCCTTTTGGTCTCCGCTCCAGCGTCAGCTGTTCTGACCCCTTAGCCGAGCTGAAGGGAGACGCTAGATGTTTCCTATGGACTTAAAGTGATTTTTCCTTTTTTTTTTCTTTCCTTTTTTCCTTTTTTTTCTTTTTGTTCTTTTTTTTTCCCTTTTCTCCCCCCTTTTTTTTCTTTTTTTTTCTTTTTCCCCCTTTTTTTTCCTTTTTTTTTTTTTTTTTTTTTAATGTCTGATGCAACTGAGGTCTCTGCAGCCGAATGGGGCTGGGGCTGCCTGGTCGTGGCTAGAGAGTGGGGGGTCCGGCCGAGGTAAGGGCATCAGCCTGTGTGTCCCGGCGCGGAGAGGGCTGGGGGAGCCGCTGTGTCTCGCAGGAGGTTTGGGTTGCACGGCAGAAAGCGCCAAGTTGTTGTCCTTGCAACCTCTCCGTTGCTCCTCTTGTCTTAAACCGGGAAAGAAAAAAAAAAAAAAAAAAGGGAGGGGGGTTGGGGAGGGGGAAGAAAAACTTCCTTCTTGGCAAATCAGGAGGCTTTGTTGGTGGCTCCCGGGTGGTTTTAATGCATTTTTGTGCGTGAGATTATTACATAAGGTTGATAATTTCTGTTGCTGCTGAGTTTCCCCTCCTCCTCCTCCCCCTTCTACCCCCCCCCCCCCCCCGTGTTGTGTGCGGATTTCTCTGGCTCGCTTTGAGTGAATGAACTGGCGATTTGCGAAGTTGCAGAGAGCCCCTCCGCCCCCTTTTTCGCATCCTTCTCTCTCCCCTTTGCGCTGCTCCGCAGATGACAAAAGGAGTAAACTTCCTCTACTTTTGCTGGCATATTAAGAGGGCTTTTTGGAGAGATTACGGTATCAAAGCCTCGCATCTGCCTACAGTTACTCTGGTGGTTTTGAGCGCCTGAAACAGTTCGGGGAAAGCAGGCGAGTGCTATGTGCGAGGGCACAGAGGTGCTTTGCATCCTTGCCGAACCTCGCCGGCTGGTTTTGTGTCTTCCCGGAGCGCCGGGGAAGGCGAAAAGCTCTGCATGTGGGAGCACGACCTGAGCGCTTTGCTTTCGGTATCTTGAGCCAGGAGAAAAAGGTGTGTGAGATGCATTTTTTTTTCTTTTTTTTTTTTGTCAACTTGCAAAAGGCTCCCTCTTTCTCGCTGTTGATGATGGGATTATTATTTTTTTCCCCCTTCGGTTAAGAGGAGGGGAGTCACAATCGTGTCTGTTCTTTCGTGTTTTAATTGTGGTTGTTTTTTGGTTTTTTTTGGTTTAGTTTCAGGTCTTGGGAGACCCTCTCTTCTTCCCCTTGGTGGAAATACCCGTAAAACCTGCCCCTAAAACCATTGCCCGACGCAGGGACCGGCGAGAAAAGGCCCGCAATGCCAGGAATGGTCAGTAAAAACCCAGACCTCGAGTTCGACTCCCTGCAGCCCTGCTTCTACCCGGACGAAGATGATTTTTATTTCTGCGGGCCGGACTCCGCTCCTCCCGGGGAGGACATCTGGAAAAAGTTCGAGCTGCTGCCCACCCCTCCGCTGTCCCCGAGCCGGGCCGGGCTGCAGGAGCATCCCCCGGGGGGCCCCTCGGTGCCGTGGGGAGGAGCCGCCCTGGGGGGCTGCCGCCCCGCCGACCCCCTGGACTGGGCGTCCGAGCTGCTCCTGCTGCCCCCCGAAGCCGACCTGTGGGGCGGCTCGGACTCCGGGGGAGACTTCTTCGAGACGGGCGTGAGCAACAACCTCAACTCCATCATCATCCAGGACTGCATGTGGAGCGGCTTCTCCGCCCGCGAGAAGCTGGAGCGGGCGGTCAGCGAGAAGCTGCAGGGCAGGCCGCCCGCCCCGCCGCCGCCCCCCGCCGCCTCCAGCGCCCGCGCCGAGCCCGGCGGCTCCGTCCCCGACTGCGTGGACCCGGCCGTGGTTTTCCCTTTCCCCGTCCACAAGCGGGACGCGCCGGCGAGCGGCGGGGAGGCTCGGGCGGCCCGCACGCCGCGCCCCGCCGGGGACGGCAGGGCGAGCAGCAGCTCCGGGGACGACACCCTCAGCGACTCCGGTAAGCGCTCGGCCGGGGACGGGGCGGGGGGAGCGGTGCCTCCGCGCGCCCTGCGGCCCCGGCGCCGGCCCTGTCACCGGCAGGCGGCGGCAGCGCCCCCCGAGCTCCCTGCCTGCCGGCTCCGCGGGGCGGCGGGGCCCTTCGGGGCTTCCCTGCCCTCCGCCCGTGCGGCCGGGAGGCGATCTGGGGGGCCGGAGCTGGGTGGTGACCCCTCAGAGCTGGGCTTGCACAGACTAAATCTAAAATAGAGTCGTAGACTCGTTAGGCTGGAAGAGACCTCTTGGATCATCGAGTCCGACCGTTCCCATCTGCCACTAAACCGTGTCCCTGAGCACCTCGCCTACCCATCTTTTAAACGCCTCCAGGAATGGTGATTCAACCACCTCTCTGAGCAGCCTCTGCCAGTGCCGTATGACCCTTTCTGTGAAAAATGCCCAGAAAACATCCCCTATCCCTGCCTACAAAATCGTATCGTAGAATCACTAGGTTGGAAAAGATCTTGGAGTTCATCGAGTCTAACCGTAGCTGTTTGCTAATAAATCGTATCCCTAAGAACTTTATCTACCCATCTTCTAAATACCTCCCCATGCCCAGAAACTTCCCCTGGCCCCGCCTGCAGAATCGTATCGTACAGTCACTAGGTTGGAAAAGACCTCTTGAGATCATCAAGCCCAACCGTATCTGTTCACTAATAAATCGTATCCCTAAGCACTTCATCTACCCAGCTTCTAAATACCTCCAGGGATGGTGACTCGACCATCTCGTGGTGGCTAACAGAAGCCCTCTTGGGCTGGAACGTGGTTTCGCTTGTGTGGATTAGACGATCCGTGTGACCGTCACCATAAACTTGGTGATCCGTCCCTGTTTTCAAAGCCTGCTGTCCCTTTAATGTCTGGTTTGACAGCTTTGGGTGAGGAAGCACTTCCAACAGCTGTCTTCTTGGCAGTGCACCAAGCGCCGGCTTAAAGGGTCCCCGGCTGGAGCAGCTTCACCTTCTGCCTCAGAACAAACCCAGTGATTGTTCCGTTTTCCGGCTGCTTTTCCACCAAGCAAAGGCTGTGTTGTGGCACTGTGCGTGCCTTTTGTGCCCCAGCTCTATGATTCCATTCAAAATACATACATTCTATGGAAAAACTTTTCTGCCGCTGAGATTATGTGGGTGGTAGCCCCGCTTTGATTAAATGGTAGAAACGTTTTTTTAAAAAAACTCATTAAACTTTGAGAAATCACTGTTCCAAAGTCATTTCATGTGTATTACATACTTTTCCAGATCCATATCTGACTACAGATGGTGGACACGCCCTGTTTTTGCTATCAGTTATTTCATCACTGCTTTTACTATACATATTTTGTCAATAAATACACTTGGGTTGATACTTGTTCAGAGTTATCTTCTATGAGAATAACGTCTGTTTTATTTTCCATTACCAAAAGATGATGAAGATGAGGAGGAAGAGGACGAAGAAGAAGAAATAGATGTTGTGACAGTGGAGAAAAGACGCTCCGCCTCCAACAAGGCTGTTACCACCCTTACTATTACAGTGCGTCCTAAAAATACCACTTTTCCATCAGTCAGGACACAGCAGAATGAACTGATTTTAAAGCGATGTGCACCAATTCACCAGCAGCATAATTATGCCGCTCCTTCTCCATACATGGAGACTGAAGATCCTCCACCACAGAAAAAGTTAAAAACCGAGGTGCCCCGTCCAGTAAAACCTACGATCCAACCAAAGTCTAAGAGTTCAAGTCCTCGAAACTCTGACTCAGAGGATAGTGAACGTCGACGCAACCATAATATCCTGGAGCGTCAGCGGCGTAATGATCTGCGGTCGAGTTTCCTCACGTTAAGGGACCATGTTCCAGAACTGGTTAAAAATGACAAAGCTGCAAAAGTTGTGATCTTGAAAAAAGCCACTGAATATGTTCATTCCCTCCAGGCAGAGGAGCAGAAGTTATTGCTAGAAAAGGAAAAATTGCAAGCCAGACAACAACAATTGCTAAAGAAAATAGAATACAAGCGGACTTGCTAAACTTTTTGTTTTGTTTTGTTTGTTTTTGGCTGACCAGGACAGTCATTGCCACTTTGCACATTTTTGATTCTTTAAAAAAAAAAATTGTGTTTTTGACGTTAAGAATGTTCGTTTTACTTTCAATCCAGTCCCTGAAGTAATTGACAAACTATATTATCCCGGGTACAGAGCAAATGGATGTTCTTGCAAGGAGTTTATTGCAAGACTACCAAACAACAATGGACTGCCTTTGTTTTTCTTAAGAACTGTAGATGGTGGGGATTTTTTTTTTTTTAAATTGTTGTGAGCATTTGGAGCTGCTGGTGACATCTAGTTGAGTTTTGAAACGTTCATTCCTAAGTTTTATGGTGCTTATGTTCTAACAGATGTTACTTTAGGGGTTGGCATTTTGTAGCCCTGCGGGAATTTTCTGTAAATACCATCTACACACTTGCCTTTTGTACATGTCTTGGGTTATGAGAGGTGGCTTTTGCTGCCAGTATTAGACTGGAAGTTCATACCTAAGTACTGTAATACCTCAATGTTTGAGGAGCATGTTTTTGTATACAAATATATTGTTAATCTCTGTTATGTACTGTACTAATTCTTACATTGCCTGTATACTTTAGTATGATGCTGATACATAACTAAATTTGATACTTATATTTTCGTATGAAAATGAGTTGTGAAAGTTTTGAGTAGATATTACTTTATCACTTTTTTGAACTAAGAAACTTTTGTAAAGAAATTTACTATATATGCCTTTTCCTAGCCTGTTTCTTCCAGTTAATGTATTTGTTAATGTTTGGTGCATAGAACTGGGTAACTGCAAAGTTCTGTGTTTAATTTCTTCCAACGATGTACATTTAGTGCTGCGTCTTATAGCACTTTGAAATACCTCATGTTTATGAAAATAAATAGCAATTACATAATGTGCCATTTACTATTTTTCCTTTAAATGAAGTTCTTTTAAATAAAATCTTTAACTTTGCAATGTTCATGACGTGAAAAAAAAGGTGGTCCCACATCTTGGGCACTTAAACTCTCAGACTATAGGTGACGCTCTATGAAAAGTCAGCTGTGTGGGACATTTCCATTTCTGATTTAAAAGTAATGGTAGCAAGAACAATTTTCAAATTATTTCATATTTCAGATGTTTCTTGCGATGTCAGGGACTGAATATGCTACAGTTAATGGAAAGACTCCCCTGCCTTGTGAAGACTTCTGGAGTATCCACTGTATGGAGAGCGTTGGGAGGGATCAGAAACACAGATAGCATCCTTCTGCTAAGAGGCTGGCCTCCATGTGGTAGTCAAGTAAATGATGCAGGCACACTTAGCTACAGGCACAGAAAGAGAAATGCTTGCAGTAAACAAATATTTTACTTGATTGCTGTTTTTAGTTGCTTTGCAAAAGGCTTATCCTTAAAGTGGTCCATTATTGCATAATAGAATTAATGTTCTTGTTTGTAGCTGAAGGTCCTCTTTGTCACTACTTGTGCTGATTTGGTAAAATCAAAAATCCCTGGAAAGATATAAAGCTCAGAGGTGCGGAGAGCTGTGAAAGTGTGTGTCCAATGGCACGTAGTCTGACCAATGAAACTTGGCAGCTGATTGTCTCAAGAGGTGTGATGACATTTGGTGTGACAGGAACAAGACGTGTTAAGTCTGTGAAATATGTTTGGTCATTTTGAAAGCAAGAAGTTGTTTTATTTCCTGGTTTGTGCAGGTATTTCAGACGTTGTATTTCACACGAAACTGAAAAATAAGGTATGGATTAATGACCAAGGTACCAGTAAGTAGTTTTAAGGATCAAATTGCAGGAACCTAAGCTGCCCCCCTGCTTTAGCTATGAAGGAGGTAAGTTTCTTGGTGGTGGAGGTGCAGAACATCTCATGTTTCTTATGAAGTAAAAGAGAGTAAAAGCAGTACGGGGACAAGATCGCCACAGTAGTGGTTGTGCCATATGTCCATTCCTTACAGTAGCTTATTGGTGCACCTATAACCTGTGCATTCTTGGGGCCACAGCCAGCTTCTGTACCAAAACCACCAGGATTTGTACTTCCTGATCTTTCACTGCAGTAAATTGAGATCCTTAAGAGGCACAAATTGGTGTAACTCTGTTTAGATTCAGCTAGGCTGAACACAAGTTTATGCCGTTTGAATTATTGGCCTGGATAGATTTTGACTTGAGGGTCACAATCATTCCATAATGAGAATTGCCATTTTCATTTCTTTTATGTGGACTTGATCATGCTTCTTCCACTTTCTCAGTAACAGTGAAAATACAGGCCAAGGTAAACCTAAGCAGAGACAAATTGTGTGGACAGTCAGAGGGTACATGTAATTTTACTAGCTACAACAAGCAAGCTGCTTGCAAACCCCCTTTTAGCAATTTGTGATGAACTGCTGTTGTACTGTTTTTAAACAAGGTACAACCCACATGAGTCTTCTTGAAGGCAAAGGAAAGCTTTTAAGCTGTCCATTGTATTGATTCTCTAACTTGTGCCTGCTTGACATCCAGCAAGGGCTTCTTAACACGAGTTTGCGTAGAATAAAATTTAAAAAAAAAACACCAAAACCAAAACAACCAACCAAACAATTACAGCTCTATAGTGGCCAAATACTTTACTAGCAGAGGCAAATCATATTCTGAACAAAAGCAAATCACATAATGATCTGTTACTTTACAGTCTAGGAATGTACTGTCTAAGGATTGAACATGCAAAACTGAAGAGAGATTCCCTTCCCGCTCCTGGAGAACGTCTAGCCCAAATCTTCCACTAAGAGCAGGGCCAAGTTTGCGTGAGATCAAGTTGTTCAAGGTCATATGCAGCCAAGGTTTTACTGTCTTCAAGAATGGAGTTTCCGCAGCCTCTCCAGACAACACATTTCATTTTTTGACTACTATGAGTGATAGGAATTTTCCTACTACCTGTCTGGAATTTTCCTTGTTGCAACCCTTGTCCATTGCCTTCTGTCTTTTTGTGTTTAACCTCCCAGAAGCGTCTGGCTCCACCTTCTCTGTAACCCCCCATTAGGCAGTTGAAGACAGCAATTACTCCTTTCTCTTCTTGAGACAACCCAATTCTGTCTTGCACTGTTGTGGTATGCAAACATTTAGAGCATAAAAAAAGGTGTCAAATACTCAGATTTGTTTGGCTATTACACACACACACACAGAAAAGCGCCTGTTTTTCAGTGTGGGAGTCTTTTGAATTCGGTGATGGATGTCTAACTGATAGAACAGGGATAGAAACTGGCCCCATACGGTTCAGAAATGCTCCCATGTACTGTAGTGTTTGCTGCTATATGCTGTGCTACCAGTCCTTTGAGTTTGTATCTTTTCACCCTTCTTTTAGATAACTTTCAGGAGTTATTTTCGCATTGTTGCTGTAGGGAGCAAGTTGCCAAGGACAAATGTTTTTGTAAACAAGAATCTCAGTTGCAGGATGTTATTAAGTTATAATTATTTCATAGAAGATAGTGGATTTCAATACTTTTGTATTTACACGATAAAAATAATTGAGAGGTGTAGGAAAGATAGCTTTTGGAAAGAAGAGGTAAACAATTTAGTAATATTTTCTGAAGAGTCAGTACCCAGAAGGGTACATAGAGAAGGACATAAAGAAAAAGCGATAGCAGTAACAAAAGATCTTTCTGCCTGTGTATCTAGAGTGAAGAGTCCTTAAGGACTCAGTCAAATAAAGCACTGAGACACTATTCCTTTTTTTTTAAAATATACATTCCTACATTTGCATAACAAATGCAAACATATCTGCCTGGAGAATCTGTTAAAAAATGTGGCAAGTACCTAATAAAATCTTATTAAAAAGTGAGTATTGCCGAAGCCTGAAGGGAAAACAGAATTAGATGGAGCTGCAATCTTATCTGGTCTACTACAAAAATTCCCAAATTCTTTTTCATACAAGAGAGATTGTGCTGATGGTTTCCTTCCAAATCACATATACTAAAGAATGGTCTCCCTCCACTTTTCTGTCCTATTTTCTTAAAAATATCGCTAAGAACATAAAGTATTTGAAACACCCAAACAAAATGGTTCCTCCATGAAGTAGTGTAAGTAAAACACCAGCGGGAGAGCTTAAAAAGGTGAAATGTGTTAATGGTGTCATTACCACTAGGTCACCTGTTGCTGTGAGTGCAAAGAGAAGTGCATTTCTCAAACCCCAAGCTGCTGTTATAGCAACTTATCACCAGGTCTTGGCAGGACTGCTTGAGATTTCCTGATGTGTGTAGTTTGCAGAGGGCACGGTTGCTCATGGGAAGTATACTGATAAACCCGGTGACTTTAAGGACTTTAAAAGGATTCCATTCTTAAGCTTGACTTTACTGGCTTGTGGCTGGTTTAAATCAGAAGATTTAATTTTATTTAAAGTTTTAATTTTGAGATCCTGAATTTAATGAGTTTTTAATGTACCACCTTATCACGTTCTCAGCAAATGCTTTATTATTTATACCTGGATTCCTCTCTTTTCCTTGTGTCCAACTCCCCTTCCCTTTCCCCCTTCTCCTTCCTCTTCCCCTTTATACCTGAACTATATGTGGTAGTAGCAGTGTCTAAACCCAAAGCCATCAAACTTAAGCTATTGCAGATGCCACAATGACCCCTTTAAAATAAGCAGGGATTTCAGTAGAAACGGGAGATCCACAGCACTACTAGAAATCTTGCAGGAAAGTTATGGTACAAAACGTGGAAGAGAGGGCGATTGTAGGGCCAGCACAGCGAGTGTTTTGCCCCAGCACTTTTGGCTAGTACTGGAGCGGGGCACCAGCTCACTTCAGCAGCTGCCTGAATCCAGAGCTCTTGGTCTCTGCACAGACAACCTTTCACTTCTGCTAGGCTACCTTTTCCACTCTGCCACCATATGCTAATTTTTGCTGCCCATCAGCTTGTGCTGACCCTGCAAGAAGGCTTGGCCATAGTGAAAAAGGTTGGTTTTGGTTTTTTGGGGTTTTTTGGTTTGTTTTTTTTTTTTTTTTTTTTTTTCTCTTAGGTTGCATGAACTGCTAATTGCTCCTGCCTGCAGATTTGAAATTGTCACAGCTTTGCCCTTACTGGCCAGACCCATCTTTCAATGAGACAAGTTATATATATATAAGCAACAGTCAACCGAGAGAAGATAAAATGAGTTCTTGATAGCTGAGCTGTGAAAGTACCTTACATGTATACATAGATTAACATACATGCTGCATGCATGCAGGGCTTTCCATAGTGTTGACTCATGAACCCTGCTAAATAAAGCTAAGAGTATATTTTGACAGAGGAAGTAACAGGACTGTCCACTTCATCCTTTGAAGAAGAAGCAACCAAACAAAAGGTATTTCATTTCCTGTATTTATTATTGCAGTATGACCCATCTAAATAATGCAGTCAGGAAGGAAAAATGTGTCTACAAACTAAGTACCATTAACGGCAAGCATTTCTTAACACCATGGTTAAATGTATGGGTGTGCAGACCTATCAGACTTAAAATTTCTTAGACCTTTGACTGAATTATGACCTATTTGTTACTAGTCTCTGAACTGTTGAGTGACATTTCAAATATATAATTATTGTTAGTCTCTGTATGTGTTATTACAGCTGGTCTATTTGTGAGCTATATCATTTGCCATGATCTAGTTCTTCCATGTGACGCTGTTTAGATAAATAGAGACATTTCCATTTTATGGTAAAATAAGATTACTTCTTTTTTTCTTACTCTGTGTTCCCAGTTTCCCAACCTTATTTGTCTGCTTTAAGTATTTACTGTTTTCTGTCTGATTTCTATCTTCTATATTGCATGCCTTTAGGGAGAGGGACTGTCTTCTGTGGTATCTGTCTAAAGAGGTTAGATGTGTTCCTGTGTGTTGCTATATCAATCATTACAAAACTATGACAAGAGTCCTGTTGTCCAAAAGAACAGTGTCTAACAGCTAAATACAGTGTAGGTTCATAGTAGAGGTAAGATGAATCATATTTTCTACATCTCTTTAGTTACATCTTCTAATCTACAAGCATTTAAAAGCATTACAGTTTCAAGCACCTAGCTACTTAGCTTCCTAATTGTCCTGATGTAGTCATCAGAGACATGAGCTCTTCCCAGAGGACAGTTCAAAGCATCTCCATTAGACTTTTACTGGATCGGGACCAACAGCTGTTCTGTACCGTGGAGAAAAGTGAGTACAATGTGAAAGCTGTGCTTACATGAACTATGCTAAGGGTTTCTTTATGGTTGGGTACCATCAACAAATTTTATGATGCATAGATGATCTTCCTTACCAAATGAAATGTAAAGCAATGATTTTGAAAAAAATGCAATAGATTAATATCTTAGAATAAAACAGTAGATGAATGTGGGATATATAGTTAATTTAATTAGCATAGTCATTTTAGTTTTTAACGTTCTAACACCATCAAAAATAAATACATAGTGTTTTAGCATTCCAAGGTTTCACTTCCTCATAGAATGAAGCAGCCTACTGTGTGTAACAAATCAGAAGGTTATTTGGGTTGAAATTTTTAGTATCTGTATACAAATAGATTTTTTTTGTGCAATACATGGTAATTACATTTAGGCATAACCTTGTTTCTTCACTATGACATAGACTTAATAATAACTACATTGTAAGTAATACTGTAGTTAATCTAATTTATATGTAATTAATATTGCAGTTCATTATCTAGGAGATGAAGGAACTACCCAATATAATATACAGAGTTCAGTGGTGGTTAGTAGCTGGGAATGCTCATAAAACATTTTTAAAGCCACTTAGATAAATTATTTCTTCTAAATTCCTAAGATAGATCTTAAAATATCCTTGAAATTCTGTTATAAAGTTGCATTTTAGTCTAGAAATTATCTCTGTTTTCTAAAATTATCATTTGATTGGGGACTTTATTAATATTATGTTTGGAACAAATATTTGGAATGGAACAATGTCAAAGAAAGGAAATTGCACTGTCTTTGATATTCACATCCTTGGACTTACATACTGATGTTTTTTCTGTATACTGTGTGTGGGGTTTTGAGATAAAAGTTGAGTCAGTAGGAGGAATGTGAAGGAAAAAAATTAAAAGAGAAACCCGTGTGCAAACGAGAAAGACTTCACTATTTAAAAAAAAAAAAGTATAGTAACAAATCATGCAAACAAAGGGATGAAACCAGATACGACAGCCAGTGCTAATGCTTGAGTTGATTCTTGCATGTGTTCCACAGCAGGAATTAAAACTGGATGTTTTATGGAATCATGGAGTAGTTTGGGTTTGAAGGGACCTTTAATGGTTATCTTGTCCAACCCCTCTGCAGTGAGCAGGGACACCCTGAACCGGATCAAGTTGCTCAGAGCCCTGTTCAACCTGACCTTGAATACTTCCAGGGATGGTGCATCTGCCACTTTTCTGGGCAGCCTGTTCCTGTGTTTCACCACCCTCATCATCAAAAAAAATATTTGTATCTAGTCTGAATCTGCCCTTTTTTAGTTTAAACTCATTACTCCTTGTCCTGTTGCAACAGGCCCCACTGAAAAATTTGTCCCCATCTTTCTTATAAATCCCCTTTACTCACCAAAATGCTGCAATAAGGTCTCTCCAGAGCCTTCTCTTCTCCAGGCTGAACAACCCCATCTCCCTCAGCCTTTCCTTAAACGAGAGGTGTTCCAGCCCTCTGACCATAGAATCACAGATTCATAGAACTGTTTAGCTTGGAAAAGACCTTTAAGATTATTGAGTTCAACCCTTAAGCTAACATTGCCAAGTTCACCACTAAAACCTGTCCCTAAGCCACACATCTGCATGCTTTTTAAATACCTCCAGGGATGGTGACTCAGTTCCAGTGTTTGACAACCCTTTCAGTGAAGAATTTTTTCCTAATATACAGTCTAAACCTCCCTTGGTGTAACTTGAGGCCATTTTTTCTTGTCCTGTTGCTTGTTACTTAGGAGAAGAGACCAATACCCATCCCCTTTTCTCATTTTTGTGCCCCTTCTCTGGACCTGCTCCAACAGATCCATGTCCTTCTTATTTAGAGGCCCCAGAGCTGGGTACAGTACTCCAAGTGGGATCTCACAAGAATGGAGTAGAGGGGGAGAATTACTTCCCTCAGCCTGCTGGTCACACTTCTTTTGATGAAGCCCAGCATCCAATTCACTTCCATATATTAATGCTGCTAGAAGCTATGTAGCAACATAATGTATTTCACTAATTTCTATTATCTTCAGCCTTTAAACATTTTTCTGCTGATCTTAGTGGTGAGGTGCTGGCACAGGTTGCCCAGGGAAGTTGTGGCTGCTCCATCCTTGGAGGTGTTCAAGGCCAGGTTGGATAGGGCCTTGGACAGCCTGGTCTAGTGGGATGTCCCTGCCCATGGCAGGGGAGTTGAAACTAGATGGTCTTTAAGGTCCCTTCCAACTCAAACTATTCGGATTCTATGATTCTATGATTTTATGATTCTTGTATTTTCTTTTGCCTCCCTCAGCTAAGTAGCCCTGCAGGAGGCAAGGGGATTCATCTGACCAGATAATGACTCTACTAGGTCAATAAAGAAAACAGGTAATTTTAGTGTACAACTAATTTAATCTTTAAATAAATATTTAAAATGACACAAATTAATTTCACCCTAGAAGTACTAATTTTTCTGTGTTGATTTTAGAGAAGTCCTGGGTTATCAGATACATCTACAAACATTGTAGATGTCTAATGTGGTGTTCAGCTTAAGAGACCTAAATCTGTATATCTGTTTGTAGATATCTAACCAAAAGCATGATATCTAGATGCTGTTGTAGTCAGCGGAGTCTGGAGAGTGATTCAGTGTAGGTGTCTATTTTAGGATGAACTAAATTAGTTTTCTAGGTTCATCTCACTGTATCGATTATCTCTTCGTTAGCAATATGACAAATGACTGCAGTGAACCTGTAAACACCTGTGCATTTACATTTAATTTTAGTGTCTCAAACTACAAGTTGAGTCCTACTACTCCTGTCTTCCATTCATTATGTTTCATTTATGCATCTTAAAGCTTTTTTCTTGAGTCAAGTAATCTTAAACCAAATTCCATCTAGTTAATTTTTCTGCAACACTCATACTTTTTGCTTTGTTCTTCTATAATACCATCTCTATAACTTTAGCATTTTTGGATTTCTTCCATCCTCTCACATCATGCTTCTCAACAATGTATAGGAATATTCATCGTTGCCAGAAAATTGCTTGCATTACTGATGAAATTTCTGAAATCATGTCTCATGTCACCATATTGCATGGTAGGGAGAACCTTATTTTCTCCTTCTCACACCTTCACAAAGCACATTTATGGGGCATGGTGATACATTTCAAATGTTGATATATTTGACAACACATTATATTAAATTAAATGATAGCACATATCACACACTTTTCATTGTGAAAGAAGAAACACAGAAGAAAAGCAGAAAGTAGATGAACATTTAGGAAAATCACTGTTAACTTTTACAGCTAGGTCTGTTATTGGACCTCTTACAGTTCTCACTGTTTCAGTGTTTCCCTTCGCTTGTTTCTATAACCTTACTCCAGTAGTCCTTATAACTTTATTTCTCCATTCATTTAGAAAAATTATTTCTTTTCACAGCTCCTGTGGTCTTCAATAACTGTTCCATAACACCTTATGTCAATTCCTCCTTTCATTCAAACACTTAAATGAGTCACATTTTCTCTTTTGCTTTGCAGGCTCGCCTTTCCCACTAGTTATATTATGCCTTAATGTTATTTTTTTTTAAGTCTCAAATACAGGGTACCATTCTGTGAGCTGCTGAACACTTGCTGAGTGGCTATTGGTCTGCTGACTTCAGAAGGGCTGTATAATGTAAGAAGTCAAGAACTTTCAAGACTTCTAAATGAAAATTGTAGGTATGCCAAGTTACTTTGTGTTGGGTTTTGTATTCTTACCCATTTTTTGAGTTCCTAATTTCTTACTGATGTTTGTTTATGAAAGACTACTTTATGAAAATACAAACAGGCAGTTAGAATAAAATAGGTAGAATAGTGCATTTTAATTAATACTGTTTCCCTGTTGTCAGTAGTACATTTTAAAGACTGAATATTATTCTTCTCAAATAATTTAAGTATATGCATTCACTATTAACCTAGAAGCAGTTATGTTACTCATGAACTCCATTAGTAAAGAAAATTATACCTTTCTTTTCTGCTGCTGGTTTTGGCAATATTTAGTTCTTGGATGCTTTAGTTATGTAAGCATCAGTGAAAATAAATAGCAATTAGAAGTGGTCAAGGATAAGGCATTTGGCTGTCTATCCTACTAAAAAATTCCAAATTAATGTTTTTACTGTAAATAAAGAGTTCCTCATCAGAACTCTTTAATTCTGAAATTTTAGGAATCAGTCTAGTAGCAAGTGTCAGAATAAATAAATATCTCCTGTATTGATGTGTTTCCTTCTACATCTTTATAAAAGTGCCTCTGGCCTGTAATGTCTATATTATTATTTCCGTGTTTCCTTGAATGAAGACTCAGCTTTTGAATACTGGAGAGCTTGGTTTTACAAGTGTCAACTGAAATTCAAGCTGTATATTAACAGGCATGAAGAAACAGAAGGAACAAAGAGCTTATGTGACCTGCCAATAGTTAAAGAAAAGACTAATACTTGTTCAGGGATGACTTCATATCACTTGGTCCTACTTGATGACCTATACATGCAACAATGAGACGTGCTTTTGTGAGTGTGAAGTACTAACTAGTTATGTCCTAATTAAATTCCAGACCTTGAAGCTCAGTGCATATTTATATTTTGCACTGTAACAGGGGTTCCTTAACTTGCTTACTTTTTGCACGACCATACTGCAACAACATCCAACCATATGTATTTTCAAGGGGTTGTATTCACCTTGCTATTGATGCTGACAGGATGAGTGTACGGATTGGGAGTCTCAGACAGGAAATCCAAGTTCACTCCACTAGAAAAGTCTTTGATTTTTGTTTAATTGACTGGGGAATAATGACCCAAGAAGGGTTTTTACTTGTGCATTTGTTCTAGTTGCCCAGAAAACTCAGCTAGTATAAAGTAGTATAACACCTTGGGATTCAACAGCATTAGGACAGATTATGCCAGCTGAGAAGCTGGAGTTGAAATAAACTGAGAAGCCTAATTATAACTATGCCATTGTATATGTGGAGAAGTATTTGAAGTCATTCAGTGTTTTGTTGTGACCACATGTAGATATGATTTTTAATGCCCTAAACCTCCTTAATCAAGACCTTAGTTTTAAAAATTGTTATTAAGCATCTTTGCCCAAAGTATTCTTATATTTGATACACCACAAATGTCGCCTACATCTCTGCAAATATGCACTGTGATTAAAGGGTATAATCTCTCAAGAGAGGTTTATAATCATTTTAATTACCCTGGACTTAATAAAAGGAGTTAAGGGATTTAATAAAAGGGCATTAAGAGATTGCCAAAGGGTTAAATATGTATATTTTTATAAGAACAATTGTAAAGCTTCTGTGGCTTTGAGGTGGGAAGGTGGGAAGGCTTAGTGGGAAAAGAGAAGGAGGTGAGCAAAAGTCAAGATGAGGATTAGTGTCAATTAAACTTCTCTTTGAACCTCCTAACTTGCATATGCAGAACGTGACAGCTGAAAATATTTGCAATTTCCTGGGCCACACTGGATCGGAGAGGGTGGTGTACAGCTCACCTACAGGAAACTGCAAGGGAACAAAAGAAAGATATAAACCCAGCCAGTTTCTTCTAGCTCAGCCCTAAGATATTTTACCACTAGTTCAGAGGAGAAGATCTGGAGTGCATGAGAGAATTTTGAGAGCTGATAGACTCATTTCTCTGGCCCCAAAGATTTTGTTTGATTTTCACAGAATCACAGAATCACAGAATAACCAGGTTGGAAGAGACCCACCGGATCATCGAGTCCAACCGTTCCTATCAAACACTAAACCATATCCCTCAGCACCTCGTCCACCCGTGCCTTAAACACCTCCAGGGAAGGTGACTCAACCACCTCCCTGGGCAGCCTCTGCCAGTGCCCAATGACCCTTTCTGTAAAGAATTTTTTCCTAAAGTCCAGCCTAAATCTCCCCTGGCGGAGCTTGAGGCCATTCCCTCTTGTCCTGTCCCCTGTCACCTGGGAGAAGAGGCCAGCACCCTCCTCTCTACAACCTCCTTTCAGGTAGTTATAGAGAGCAATGAGGTCACCCCTCAGCCTCCTCTTCTCCAGGCTAAACAACCCCAGCTCTCTCAGCTGCTCCTCGTAAGGCCTGTTCTCCAGCCCCTTCACCAGCTTTGTTGCTCTTCTCTGGACTCTTTCCAGAGCCTCAACATCCTTCTTGTGGTGAGGGGCCCAGAACTGAACACAGGATTCGAGAAGCAGTCTCACCAGTGCCGAGTACAGAGGGAGGATAACCTCCCTGGACCTGCTGGTCACGCCGTTTCTGATACAAGCCAAGATTTTGATCTAGCTTAGAACAAAACTAAACAAATTCTCTGCCCTAATCCTCATCTTGTGCTCTTAAGTTTCAGGTTAGCATAGAATTTAGTTTATTTTAGTCTTCTGGAATATAATAAATGTAATTAGAGATCAGAAGGTGAAAGTGAATTGACAATCATCAGAAAGGAAACTCCATGGCTCTTACAAAGTAAGGCAAAATCAGACACAAACACCTAGAACTTTGTCTTACTTCACTGTTATGCTGAATCAATCCTGGAGCCTTATCCAGAGAGATAAGGTGGAGATCCAAATGTAGATATTCCAACATAAATCAGCATGAGTTCTCTTGAAAGATGTGTTGACTGGAATTAAAATTAGTTGTTTAGGTTTTCCAGTTTGGATAAACACACATTTCTGATGTGTTTTCTATTTCCTAATACTACAGTTTTCCAGTGCTGGCCTAAGTCCTTTCTTCTGGTTATGGGCCGTCCTGTAAGCCTCAGGGATAAACTTTCTGCACAAGGAGCCACAGAGGAGTGTCTTGGGGCTTATAATGCCTGTTTTCTTCCGTACAGCATCCTGGATAGGAACAGACTGCTTGGAAAATTTAATATGACCATGTGTAAGATCCACATCTTATAACCCTTTTCCCTTCCCTCTGTCCCCAGAGACCACACCTCTGGTGTGCCAAGAAACCTGGTACTGAACTCAGCATGCAGAAAGGAAATTTAAACATGAGGGAATGCAAAAGAAGCAAATCTATGCCCGCCTTTATCATTAAAAATACCAAGGAATTTTCAATAAATGGGGATAGCTGTATTTCAAAAAATTTCTTCATATGTACCCGTGCATGTTTTTGTCTGCTTTCTTTCTTCCCATCTATTTATTTATGAATGAAAGCTACAGAAACGGGACTAAAGGGACTCACCTTCTTCTGTATTGTGTAAATGCATGGGGATGTTCTTTAAATCTGTATTAAGCAAGTAATACGAGAAAGAAATTTTTTCTAGCACGAGGGCTTGAAGATAGCTGAGAGAATATGTATGATAAGCTCATGTTCTGTTCTTTGATCAAATGCATAACTGTTCCCTTACTTTTTTTGTGATATGCTAGAAATGCAAAACAACGTTTAAAAATTATTTTTGGTAGGCAGTAACTGGAGACGGCAAGAAAAATGGAGCAGCAGAAAAAGTAGTATATTTTAGATAACTGGTATGCTTAATCAGTTCTTGTAGCCGAAACAACCTAAAAATGGAGATTTGAGAATTTTGAACAGGTCCATGCAACCACACTAGCTTTGTTCTGCATTCTCTGTGGTTGTAATTCAAACAAACACTACTGAACAAAATATTCCTATTATTCTGTTAATGAATGAAATCTAGAGGGCTTTAACGCTTCTGTTGAAAAGAGATTGATTCACTGCAGAGTAATTCAAGAAGGTTGTTTCTGCTTTTGGCAGAAACAAACAAACAAATGTATAAACAAAGAATTCTTTAGGCATCTAATGTGCAAAACAAAAAAGAAAACTTTTTTTTTTACACTGGGAGCTTTTCATAAATAGTAAAGCAAGCTTTTGCGCTTTTTTTTTTTCCTGTTTGCTTGTTATATTTTCTTTTCCTTTACCTAAGAGCTTAGGGCCTTTTACAGTGGAAATCTAATGTATGGATTGTAAACCTTCTGAGGAAGGAACTGTGTTTTCCTTTTACTATGGACGGTAGTCAGCTCTACTGAGATTCTGTGTCTCTTTAAAGGTTTTCCAGGTCTGTCTGCATTGCAAAAACTCATAAAAACTCAGTAATATCTTTACACAGACAAGTTAAAGCGGTGGAGACTTTAAGCACTGGTAGCATTTCATGTTCTGTAGTAGCTAACTCCAGTTACCTTGTCTATCTTGGTTGCTGGTTGAAGCTGGGACTGCGGCAGAGACTGATGCACATATAATTGTTGCCTGACATGGTTCCTCCCACCCTGGGAGCCAGTAGTTAGTTTGATTTAAATTGCTGTGCAGCCACAGCTTAAATTATCTAGCCTAGGTTAAGTAATCCAAGTTAAAAACACACCTTTCTTTGTGGTTTGTTTCAGCATGACTTTCATGTTGTCTTTATGTTTTCCACTAGAACAGAGATTGGTATGGAAAGTGAATGTATTCAGAGGAACACTACCGAGTTCCACAGGAGATTTAGCCTTTGGCTACAACAGGCACAGCCCTAAGTCCTGAGAAAATTCCATATACTCCCTGTGACTCATTTCTGCATACCTTGCTCAAGCAAAGCTTCCACTTAACTTAATAGGATATTTTCAAAAAGGGCCAGCTAGCAGTTACACAGGATATAGCTGTCAGATTGTCAGATCTAGAAAAGTTAGTTGGCTGGGGGGCCGGAGGGGCAGAACTGCACAGTGTTTTCATAGCATAGGCAGTGGAAAATGTTCCTTCTAACAGTATTAGGGTTTTAAAAATTGTGTGTGTAAAAACACATGGGCCTTTTGTTTTTTTAATAAAGTTCTTTATCATTCTGCTCTTGCTTTGTATAAAGCACTTAAGCCTGTACTGTATGTTACATACATACGCAGTACCATGAACTTAACTTTCATTTCATTACATTTAAACACATGCTTAAATGATTTGCTGGACTGAATCCAGAACGCTTGCTGAATCAAACTGAAATACAGCAATGACTGTTCCTCCCCCTTAAACAAACAAGCACTAAGTGAAATACAATAAAATAACATTCCCAGGGAAATCTTGTGCCACAGAAAGAACTGCTGCATTGCTGTATTAGTAATTTGTCTAATGTTCAGTACCTGCACTGTTCATACAAATGTAATGCAGTAGTAATTAGGTGAGCCTTACAATTTTATCCTCATGTTATATTGAACATAGATTTCTACAGGAAGAAAGTAGAATGGAACTAAGTAAGAAAACAAAAGCTGGAAATATCATTCTAAATTGCTTCACTTAAACTGAATAATGATATTACAGTCTTTTCAGCAGCTGTGGAACCTTGAAAAAAATCTGGATTCACTTCCTCAGTGCAGAGTGTGCAACCTAGGACTTGTAAAGTGAGACTTAACCTCACAGAGCTACAGATGCTTCATCAAGGCTCATGCGTTAAAGTCTATTGCTGGCATAAACTGCAAAATGAGAATAATATTAGTTATTAGACATTAAAAGATAAATGTGTTGATTTTTTTCAAACATGCTGAAAAATATCCCATCTGTTTTCTATTCTCAGTAGAGCCAATTCAGTACATTTTGATTTTTATTGTGCTTTGTTACTAGGAGCATTGCATGTAATGTATTGACAAATGAGTCAGAGAGTAGAAAGACTGTAAGAGAAAGAATAATAATTAAACAATAACAAAAATAATAACAAGTACCTATGAACCAACTGGTGAAACAGCAGGAATACTTTTTACTTCGTTGGATTATGAGTCAGGACTTGAACCACAGTGAGTTGTTTTTTTGAGGAAGGCAGTTTTATTGGTTTTTTTTGTCTAAACATGCAATGTAGTGCTGGGTTTACAAAAAATTTTTACATGTACATCCCTAGCAGAATAACATTTTTAGGGCCTTTCATAGGAGGCTTTAGGCCTCTAGTAAATATATGTTGCTTCACTCAATGCATTGAAGTTATGAATACTCTTCCATGGACAAGCTTCCTTGTTATGTCAGACTGCTAAATGCTCCAAAAAGGTTTCTGTTCCCTACTGTGCTGAGGTGGGTGGGTAAGGAAGAAGGTCCAAGTGACTTGTGCAGAGCTATCGAAGAATAAAGTATTGTGGCTTCAAAGTAAAAGCTGCTGGTTCCCAATCCTGTCCCCAAACCTTCCCTCCTCTTCCCTTGTTGTATTTCTTCCTCAATTTTCTTTCAAAGAAACACAATAGTTTTTGAAAACCTTCTTCAGACTATGACCCATCCTCAATTTTCTGCTTTAAGTTTTGAGTTTACCAGTAGTGTCTTCAGTTGCTCAGCTGAGAGGGGAAGTTCAGATGTATTTCCATGGACAGGAAGGTCTGCTTTATACATTTTCAGAAATGCAAGATTTTTTCTGCTTGTTTTGAGCTGCTTAATTGCATTTCTTTCTTTCTTTGTCTTGGTAATGTTGTCATCATACTATAAATGATTAGACCTGTGGAAAGTAAGAGTGTAATTACAAAAATTAAACAGAGAAAGACCAAATAAGCCTGTTCCAGTTCCTACCAAAGACAGATAATCTATCAGATTATCTATGAGCTAGCAAGTGAAAGAGGCCCAGGACACAGACATTAGTAGTGGCCTGTTTGTCGCCACTGCTACTGGTCAGCATGCATCCTGGCAGGGCTTTGACACAACCAGTGGTCAGGAATAGCTAGGGGTTAGCCCATGCTAGGGAGGCTGGATGTGGTCAGCCTGCGCTGGAAGGTAAGGGGATTTAGCTGTATCAATGCAAACAACTATGCGTAACAGTGTATGATGCACCACGCCATGCTAGTTTGACTTGGGTCCACTGAAGTGATTGTAATAAATATAATCAATAAATTTTCATGCCCTAATGGTCAAACGTTCTTTCCACTTTAGTCTTTCAATTACTTTCACAGCAACCAGACCCACCCAAATTTATATGTCTTCTAACAGACCTTTTGATTTTATACCAAGTAACTCAATTGCAGCTCATATGTGTGTGTAGTGCCAAGAAGAGTTTTTCGAAGGTCAAGGAATGTCTCCTGCCATCCTGACGCTCAGACATTTACAGGTCCCAGCTAACATTTACAGAGCCAGGTCCAGTCTCCAGTTTTGCCTCTCAGCTCTGTCTCTTGCCCCTGAATCACTCCGGGACTCTCTTCCGCATTCCTTTTGGTTCTTTTAAGCAAAAAGAATGTGGCCAGAAGAGGCTGTAATATCTTACCTCCTTTCTTTGATTTTTTTTCTGAATTAGGTCTTGGATGTAAAATGAACGTATAGTCAATGAATTACTTTCCTGACTGAAAGGTTCCCTGTGGTGACATATGTATGGTATCTCTTAATTAGCACACTCTTTCTATACATGCTGAACTTTCTTCAGTTCAGAACATTCCTAAGAGCAGTACTACATTTTATAAATCATGATCATAACAAATATTCATTGAATATACATTATATGAAACTTAAAAGCTCTGGCTCTGGTTTGAATCTTCATAGTACTACCTATGACATATTACCAATAGAGATGATATACCTGGGATCTGGAGAGATTTTTCTTAATTACCTCACTCCATACCCATCTTGTCATCTTGCATACACACATACACACACTCCTGCAGAAAAGAAGTAGACAATTCCATACAGTCCTTTCTCATTACTCAAGGACATTTGTCCTTTATGATACACAATTCCTTCAGTGACATTTGGTAAATCAACATAAATATACAAGGATGTGGATTTCTGCTGGGGAACAGATTCCCAAGAGGTTTTGAGGAAAGCAAGAATGTTTCTTGGTTGTGTAGTAAGAGCCAATTTCTCCTAAAAGTTGTAAAATATTCCACAGAAGACTTATACAACAAGAGACATTGGTCCCAAAGGACTAATGTTGTATGAAGAAAGGGCCATGTTGTAAGAAACTGTGCTTTCTGTAGATTTTGTAGCTGTTACGGGGGAGGAAGCTTGAATGTCTTGCAGGGAAATGTTGCTTATCTCTATAAGGCTCCCCAAAAATCCAAACTGGCTGAGTGAGTGGTTAGTGGAGTTTGTCTTCTCAGTGCAACAACATAGGAAAACACTTCAGCTTGGTAAGAAAATACTTCAGCAAATTAATACTGCACTTACTAGAAGAGGATGGGTTTTTTTATTTGCATATAGAGACCGCTGCTGTATTTTTCCAAGTTTATGACTGTGTTCATTCCTCTTATAAAGATTTCCTTGTTTGTGCACAGCTGTAGACGTCTTACAAGTGAGAGAAATTCTTCCTGCTGCAAGTGCATGAGGGAGGCTGCCTTGGGTTTCCCCAGGTTTCTGAGTGGCAACCTCAGGCCAGCTTCGTTTCTTGTCAAGAGGGTTGTGAGGTGCATTAAAACCATACTGTTTTTTGTTGCCTATAGGGAGAAATACATTTGAAAATAAAATCAAGCTGAAAGCTGGAAATTTTGGTATATAACTGAGAGAAAGCCCTTCTGTCTTCCAGAGTGATGAGGTACTAAATGAAGCCTAATCTCTGCCTCACATAGCCGAGTCCAAAATCAGGACAGGAGGCAGAAAGCCCCACAGATGTCCATTGAAATACAACTCCCATTAATTTAAATGCCATGCTATCCAGCCCTTACTGTTGAACCTGTCCCTTTGCCCGGGTAGCCAAGGGGGCATCATCACAATGGAACCTGAACACCTCGATGGCAATGAGGAACATGCCTGAAGGGCCAGTGGGGCAGATGACAGCCTGGTGCTGTTTTCTGTGCCTTTTTGTGTATTTCAGGGTGTGGCTTTTCAGGAGTAGGGTGGATGGTCTGCCCTCAGGTTGGGCAGTGGTCCCTCTCCTTCCATAGAGCCTTTTACCTTCATAGGACCCTCTCCATACAGGCTATCGTCTGGCTTTCCAGCCCATTGTTCGTGGCCGTTGCTGCAGAAACGGGAGCAGCTGCTGGGTGACGGTCCTTGGCTGGCATCCCCAGGCAGCTCAGTCGCCCTGGCTGAGCCCTGCCAGCCGCTCACCCTCCCGCTGCCGGTGGTGGCACGCCAGACTGTGCGGGATAATGTTTACCAACATCAGCCACATGGCTCCCTGAGTAACGCCACTCTGCCCAAAATGTGTCATGCCCGGTGGATTGCCAGGCATCCAGCCAACCTGCCTGCAACTTGCAGAAAAATCTGTCAGCAGGGGATGCCGCTTGACATCCCACCAGGGATCCTTCCTCCCAGAGGGGAGGGCAGCCAGCGTGCACCGCACCGCACACCCTCCTCATGGGCCACCGTGTATATGTGCCTATAGACACACCTATCTATATGCTCATGGCACACTGCTGGGTCCTTCCTGGCACAGAGGGGTCCCCCAAATGCAGGGTTTAATGCCATCGATGCCACCGGTGGGGCTGGAGGCGGTGAGCATCCCAGTGCCGACAATATTGTTTAATGTGTACTTTTACTGGCATGTTGTTTCTCTAGCAAATTTACAGCAGGAGATTACTGCTGGAGCTGACCTTTTTTCCTTCAGCCAGGGTAATGAATGTTGCTATTTAAATGCTCTGCCTCCACAGCCCGTGTGCTTCAGTTTTTAAAAGAGTAGCATAGTACCCAGGGGAAGCCTTTTGTTGCCTTGCTGTGAAACCTGAATACAAACTCTCCTATTGGAAGCTTGAAAGGCAGAAAATAACAACTGAGAATGGATTTATAGGGTGTAATTTAGACCAAGCCATGTCACAGAGATAGAAAATATGGTTCAGATCCTGAGCTGGTGTAAATCAGTATAATCCCATGGAGGAATAATGCTTACACCAGCGCAGGAGCTGGCTTTTGCTTCTTAAAATGTAGACTTGCACCATCTAGCAATAACGAGGAGTGGCTTAAAGTAAGCAAAATGGCAGGGAAATGTCCTGATAGACAGAGCGTAATCACTGAAATAAAACTACGCTAAATACAGGAATGTCAGTAAAAATGCCATGGACTCCTTAAATATACCTGACCATTTTAAGGTCAATATATTCCTTGTTTTTTATTCTGCATATTCCTTTGTAGTTGGAACATCCAGCTCCAGGAATATAAAGCCTTCTAATGGAAATTGATATATTAACACAAAACCATGGAAAAGCATGTACCAAGAGCAGTACCATGTAATCATCAGCAGGATGTCATGGAGCTTCTCCTTAGGAAGCCTACTTTTCAGAAATAGTGTGTGCAAATGGGTCAAAAAAATAAAAGAAGAATTCATAGAGTTAAATACGGATATCATTAAATTTCAGTCTGCAGTAAAATGTCCCATGTAAAATTCATATTCATATTATCCATCCTATTTCTCTATCCCTAAACTGATAAAGAATTATAGTCATTTTTTGTAACTATAATCAATAATACCGAGAAACATTCCAAGACGGAATCAAAAGGTTGCAATAACATTTTTTACAAGTTTTAGGATTTATTTAGGAGTTATTAAACACTTTTGAAATGTGACCAGAATAATAGGAGATAGTTGGAAAACTGAAAACCTGGATTGATTTCCACTCTTTGTCCTGTATCCATGTCTCACTTCCTGTCTCTCTCACTGGGGGGGAAACGTGTTTAGTTTTAGATGTGAATGTGAATTCAAGTGATATTTTGAAAGTAGAGTCACTTGTTTATCATCTTAGTCTGGTCATAAACACAATACTCTCCAGTGGCCAAACAGACCATTAGGCAAGATGGCTCACACTTTAATCAAATATAGGAAATTTTTGATGTCACTATCCAGGGTTTTGAGATTCCACTAAAAATTCAAATTGAATCTTGCAATACAGAAGAATAGAGCAATGATAGGTTCCTAAATCCTTTAAAGATAGATGACTTCAGTTTTAGCAGAAGGCCAATTTTCTGCAATTTCTGCTGGATAACACAGTAGTCAATTAAAATAATTACTTAACTACAAGAAATTCTCACAATATAGAAATATCTCAGCTGGCTCCTGGTGAGCCTGTACACCAGCCAGCATAGGGTAGTGTTCTGTAAGGATATACCTCTAAACTGGATTGCAGAATACCATTCAGTTTCATCATTAGCATCATTCAGATTTGCATTTTTAGAGCTTGAGCGTATGTTTAGTCACTCAGCAAACAAAAATTGAAGCAAAAATTAAGCAAAAGAAAACAACCAGTTTCATGCCTCAAAGAGTTTGTGGTTTTCTAATATTCCAGTTATTTCAGAAGTAGGACTATTGCTGAATGCAGAGGAGATGTAAGATACAGGTTACCAGCAATGCTCCAGTATCAAGACATTGCAGTACTTCTTCTAAGAAACTTATTCGTAATGACGCAGAAGAAAGTATACAGTTCTAAAGAAATGTGGCCTTAGTCTGAGGTTTTCTTTGTTTGGGTTGCTTTTTGTTCTGTTGTTTAATAAACTCTGATCCCAGGAAAACCTGAACAAATAATGATGGACATATATGTTAAAGGAGCAGTCAGGAAGCTCTCAATATAGTGTGCATGCCAGGAATATTGTCAGGCCCCTATTGACACAGGCTTTGATTCAGGGCATTTGGAACCTAAATAACAGAAGACCTGTGTCATTCAGAGACTTGAAAGGATTAGTGTTGAACACATCATATACAATCATATGAAGAAGATGCTAAAATTTCAGTTAGGTAAAAACAAAACAGAGAAAAGCTCTGCCAAATTCCAGAAAAACTCTGCATTTCTTTTTATTTTTGCTTTTCTTTTTTATTTTTTGGTCAAGCCTCTAAATGCTCAAATTAAAAGTTTTAAGCAAAATAAATAAATTAGAAAAGTTTGACTATTTGGACTTTTCTGGATTTTTTTTTCTTCTTTTTAATTGAACACTGACATTTTCAATAAAAATCTTTGTTTTCAGTAAAAACAATTCCTATTATCCTACTTATCATTTTGTGTGAATGTCACCAGCAGGCCTGAAACCTGTGTATGTACATATTCATTAGCCAAATATGAAGCCAGGCTGGCTGCTGCTAACGCATAGTGTCTCTAATTCTAGCATATTGGCTTCCCAGTTTCTGATGCATGTTCTTGACATCTCAGCTATCACAGAGACACAAGAGTTGTGCTAATTGCTTCACCAGACCCCTTCATATTTTGTCTTGCCACTGTTCCCTGCTTTTCTTGTTTGTTCCCTGTCCCCGTTTCTCCCAGACCAAAACTGCCTGAAGAACTGGAGGGAACATTTGCCTGGAGTTCATTATGAAGCAATGAGGGGCAAGGCCACACGTGCCAGGATATCATGCATAGCCTTGCATCTTTCCTATTAGCTGTTTCGTACAAAGATTTCCAGACAGAATCTGATATTTATAATAATAATTAGCACTGATTAAAAAATAGGTTTTATAATTCCACTGCACACCTTGACAATGCTTCTTCACTTCTGAGGAAATCTTTAATTGCAGGATTAAATTTAAAAATTGGTCTTGGAAAATTTCATTTCTTCAGCAGATGAAATTTACAGTTTCATTGTATTAGCTATGATTTGTGATGAAAGAGGAATCACATACGTAGCACCTCTTAAAATCATCAAGAAGTGTGGTTTTAGAGTAAAAAATTAATATAATTGTTAAATTAAACTGACAACTTTCGGCTGCCTGTCCTTTATTTCTTCCCATCTACCAAAAGCAAAATATTGACAAAAAAAAGCAAAGCATTCAGTTTGACGCTGTTAATATATGTATCAGATTTTTATATTAAACATTTCTATGTTAAATGTAATATAGAATTAAAAATAAGAAAGTAAACACAAGTAGATAAGAAAATAATTTTGATAACAAAAGGAAAGATTTCATATAACCCAAAGCAGAATCTGGGAGGGAAGAGGATTCTCTTATGTTTGTTCTGCTGGAAAAATGAAGACATTTCACTCTATTTACAAGTTTGGTTACTGTATAGTGATCTCAATGTCTAGTTACAAAATGAAGAGTGGCTGTATGGACTATGACGTATCTTATTAATGAGAATATCAAACATAAGTTGCTCAGTGGACATCAGTTGTTATGGTTGGATTTGATCTTGGGAGAATAAAGCAAACAGGAATCTGTTTTAGCCAGTTAGCAGTCTTCAACCCGCCTCCTTCCATTTTCCTAGTTAGGAACCTGAGCTTCTTTGTTTCAAAGCACCATTCTCTGCTATAAAACTTAGAACAACTCTCTCTCTGGTTGCTATCATTAAAGCAGAAATCACACCATAATATCTTCATTGCTACTCTTAAGTGTAGCAGGCAGGCCAGTATTATATGTGAGATATAATCATGCTTCCTCCATTTATTCTGCAGCCAAACCCCTCACACTATTCCTCTCCACAGTGTAGACTGCTGAATGCACGATAACATCTTGGCGAATGCCACCAGGGTGTTACCAATACGAACGTGTTTCAACATCCATCCAAAGTGCCAACATATACATAGTTAGGAAAATCGTTTCTAAACTGCACTTACTTAACTACGAACTAATTTGGATATTTAACTTGGGAAAGAAGGATATGAAACTTGTGCAGCTTCAGAGTTTAACATCCATCTGGATATAAAAGTTTTTCTATAATGAAGTGCAAAGAAATTCAGAAATATTACACAGAATGCTGCTAAGAAAACACAATAGCTTGACTTTTTCAAATTATACCTATATTATTAAATAAATAAAATATTCCAAATGGAGACCAATATAATGTGCAAAACTGGAAGGCATTGTATTCTTTGTGTTAATAGAAAGAAACCAGCACGGGGGAAAAGCTTTCATGGTAATTTCTGAAAAAATGTGGGTTAACTAACCTTGAAGCAGAACCTTTTAAAAATCTTCTCTTTAATGCTACTCCTTAAAGTAATCTCTCCTTTCTGAAAAAAAAAAAAACAAACCAACAAAACAAGCAGAAGATGGGTTCATAATATTTTTGTTCTGAATAGAGCCAAAACCTGTACAACTACTTTTTAACAGTGTCAGAGTAAGCACTTCTTACATGAAAAACAGGCTTAAAATAATTCCAGTATGTATTTGGAGTTAGAACAGTACATATCTGCTGCTTAGAGGATTTTAGCTATAAACTGAACTTTTATAAGAATCATTAGAATATAAATTGTTCTTTTTCTTCTCTTCTATGCTGAAGAATAAAAATCCCCTCATAATTTTGTTTTTCTCTCTTAAGTGTTTTGCATGTTGGGATCAGCTTTTGTGGTGCAGGGAGAGTGCTGCTAGCCTCTGCAAAACTCCTTCTTTGTAGGGGCTAGATAATCATATAATCATTTAGCCTCAGAGAGCATAATATAGAGTGAGGATGCCTTAGGAGCAGAGTAGGCACCAGATAGTGACCCCCATTTCATGTTCTGGTTCTGTGTCTTTGCTCCAGGAGGACTCAGCTGCAATGGGCTTTTCTGCTGGAAGATTTCATGTCGCACACCTGTACCAACTCCAGAAAGCAAGACGATAGCAGCCAAAGAGACTTTTGCTCCATGCCTCTTCTCTGCTACCAGAGTAATAAGAGGAATAGGCAGTAACATGTGCCTCCTCACATATACTCTAGCAGTGTCAAACATTGTAACATAGCTGGTTAGACCTTGGTATGCCTTATATGATCACATCACACAGTAACTGCTGAGACCTGAGTTTATAAAATTTATTAGTCTTGCATGGACCTTGTTAAAAGACTTGTGTAATTTCCATTCCATTCCTTTCCATTCCATTCCATTCCATTCCATTCCATTCCATTCCATTCCATTCCATTCCATTCCATTCCATTCCATTCCATTCCATTCCATTCTTTCTTACAACATGGCTATCATCAGTGGTGTCTGTTGCTTGACTGTAACATTTTTCCTTGCACAAAACAAAGAGGCATTTTTATTCCTTTCCCTCCATCAAAATATCTCCTTGTGAAAATGTGAAATGAATAACAGAGGCTGCCCAAGATAGTCTTACAAGACTGCAAGAACCCTGGATATGACTGAGCTCACAAATTTGTCTTATGAGGCTTCAGATTTAGTGTTGACACATGGATTTAGGTATTTTTTTTTAATAGCAAACCCAACAACAATTATTACATGTATTATAAAATGATATAATGTTATTTTTACTTTGGGTGATAAATTGCTTCTGCAAAGCCAATTTCCCTCCCCTTCCCTTCATACAGAACTACTAAACCCACCAAATGTGGAATTTGTGATGGGTTGGGGTTTTTTTTCTTTGTTTGTGTGTGGGGTTTTTTTGCTTCGACCATAAAACTTCTTGCAGAAACTTCTGAAGGAATATCTCTCCTTTGAAGCCAAGCATTTGAAATCCTGATGTAAGCCTAACAGGTGAACCAATGCTTGTAAGCCCCGGGTCTTTTAAGAGAAGCTTCTTCATCAGTGTTTGAGTCTCTGGCGAACAGCTCACTGCAGCTCTGTTTATATAGACATATGGTGTGAAGAACACTAATACAGTTGTCTGTGCACAACTGTAACAAACAATCTGCTTATTGTGTATTTTTTTAGGCAACACTTCATGCTGTCTAACAGGTGGCCTCAAGTTACAATAGGCACACTGTCGAGATAGAACAAACTCCATTTACACAAGAGCCTTGACTGGAGATAGTGACTAAGACAGCCTGCAAAATCAACCTTAGAACATGGTTGTTTAAAACACTGTAATTGCCACAAAACTCCAATGAATATGAGCCTTGCCTTTTACATCCTCCTGTTGCCCTCAATCTATCTCAAGGCCAGTAGAGTTAATTCCTCCTAATAAACAAATGCCAAGCAACATTTAAAAATCTCACATGTATTATAAGTCTCAAGTATAATGCAGTATGATATATATATTTAAAAAAAAAGCTATTTTTGTTTTAACTAGCCTATCAAGTTTCGATGCAGGTTTTCAGTTTATGAGGACCATGGTTTCACCTGTCATCCTGTCACCACAGATTTTTTGTGTGTTGCACACTATGTGCTTTTAGGAGCATATTGTGTCACAAGGTTTGATCATGTTCACTGCAAAGATGAATAAGGTGAATCATTCAACATTTTCTCAAAAGATGAACTTCTATTGCATTTCTTATTTCATTCTCCTTTGTGATCTTTTCCACAGAAGTTTCCTCACCATTCACTGCTTTTACTTGCTAAAATTTTCTGCATGGACATGTGATCCTAAAGCATTTTATGATTTCACTTCTTCTGCAGGAAGTTGGTACTTATGGTTGCGGGTTTGGTTTATTAATTTTCATTCAGTGTAATTCTCCTGGCAGAGAGGGAGATCCCCAGGACAGGACTTTATAAAGTTCCCGTAACTGTAATTTTGAAACAATACTCAGTTCAGTTCTCATTGAACTTCATTGATTTTACAGAGGTGGATTAGTTCCTGTGTGAAAATCACAAATGGCAGTGGAATGGAAATGGACAGTCCTATCAACTCTGTAAGGGTGGGACACAAATGATCATACTTACGTAGTAAATTGGGCAATAAATTGCATAATATGCAGAAAAGTACCACTATTTTCAGACTGTGATCCCTCTCAATTGACTTCAGTTATATATATATATACTCCAAGCAAATATTCTAGAGACTCCCAGTAGGTGATATTGAGAGATGAGCATTCGCAGAAGGCAATAAATCTCATACCAAGGCAGATGTCTAAGAGAGCTGTGAGAAATTTCTTACGTGATGCCTACCTCTCCTTTGACAAAAGTGAATTCCAAGGGGAATAATGCCTAACTTCTCAGTGGTTACAGGAAGATGAGACAAATCCTCACCTCCATTTTCCACTGAATGTGTGAAAATAATAATAATCTTTTGCACAAGCATATCTGTGAAGTGGTGTTTTCCTTCAGTTCTACAAGGTGTTGAGCACTTTCTGAATTACCTGAGTTCAGTAAGATTTGGCAGCGCTCACTATTTCATGAAAGGAATGAAGCATCTTTATTGCCTGGATCAAAAATACTCAATCAAGATCTGGATGAGTTTCACCACTTTGGTGAGATACTGGCTTTTAACTTACAATGCTCAGTTTCAAAGATTACTTGCCCAGATAAGTATTCTCATAATTTTTTTCTGCAATTTTTGTATCCCAATCCAATCCCTTTTGCAAAATGTGGGAGCATTTTGAAGCACATATGTATTTTCTAATCAGACAATATCTGGATGAGATTAGATAGAGCCTGAATCAAACCTCAGAAAATCTACGGAAAACTTCCAATAGCTTCACTAGCACTTGGGTAAGGCTACTACTACAGAAAATCATGAAGATGCCTTATTAAATTTAAAAGAATTGCTACCTTAGACATCATGTCTGGAATACTTCAAATAATTTACTGGGAAATTTGGAAGTAACCTAACTCTGTTGAATAGAACTGGACACACGCATGCCTCACAGTGTTAGGACATAGAACAAATTAAATCCTCATTACTGATCAGATCTTGAACTCTTATGAACTACAGATAATCTAGGAATTGAGTTTTTCAGTTAAGCCTCCACAATCTAGTACACAAAGAAGATGAGGGAGCTGAGCAGGAGGAAAGAAGAGACATCAAACATTGTATTTTGTTACAAATTGTAATTTCATAGAGTGCCATGTGGTTTTGGTACTTTGCAAGATGATACTTTTTCTTCTGTAACTACAAATTAGATGCATCAGATAAATCAAAGCAGAAGAGGAAGCCGTGATGCAACAGAGCTATAGGCATCTTCTGAAAAGAGCCCAAAACAACTTATTGAACAGTTTCCCAAGAGAACTAGCAGAATTTTAGTTGGTTGCATCTTTGGATAAACAAAACTTTGAAGTTGAAGTGACATTTTGATACTCATTGAATGTCTTTGAGCTTGCATTGAATAGTCACCTTACTTGAACTTACAGTTTAAATGCTTGGTAAACTCAAATAAGTGGCTGGGTGCCCTGTTATCCGCTGGAGAGAAGCAGATGCCTTTTGAGCCTTCCAAAGGAGAGTGTCTGCCTGCCTGGTTTTTTTTAACAACTTCTAGACCATCACACTCAGATAACAATAGTGAGCACTGGTCCTTAGTGAATATGTTTCTGCTCTGTAAAATCACATTACCTTCCTACCACTGAAAAGAAAGTAAATGGAAACAGAACAAAAATGCTTCCTTGCAGTCATGCTGTGATTTCTGACAGCTGCATAGGACAATTGTAATTGGGAGGAAGAATTAATACTAAACTCAGAAAGTTTTTATTTTGCATAAGCTCAATGTCTCTGCCTTTGAGGCACTTCTGAGTCTGGACATCTGCTTTACAGTATGTTAAATCCATAATAGCTCAGTCTAGCAAGGGTCACAAGCTCCATGATTTCTGCTTGTGTTTTAGGGCTGTAATTTGCCAAGTTCTTCAAATTAATTCCTTTTAAATGTTACATTTAAAGGCCTCTTTATAAACATATGTGTGTATGCATTTGTGCGTGTATGTGTGTGTGTATATATATACGTATGTGCACTTACAGAGTCTTCAGTTTACTAGTTCTAAAATACAAACAAAATAAAAATAAATTTTATTCAAAAAATAATAAGTAATTATTTCAGAAAGCCAGTGTCAGCACTTACTGTCCTGTCTGCCCTGGGGAGGATTTTCTGTCTTTAAGTATGAACTGAATTGCAATAAAATCAACACTTTTTTTCTGCAGGATGGATAGCTTCCTTTTATGGGTTTTACACTACCACGTGATGTCGTTACAAAAAGTTTTGCATTCTAAAATACATGCTTTAAATTAGCTTTTTGAAAAAGCTTTATTGCCTGGACATGGGAAATTGAAGTATTTGTTCAAGGTATTGTACAATACATCTTACTGTGGCAGGTAGGCCAAATCTATGAATCTCTCTCCTTTTAGTCTAATTATGAAATACTTTCATTTTTTTTTCTCACTTCTCTGCCTTTACTATAATTAACACTGTTGGAATATTGCCCCAGTGTTTTCAAGACCACGTCATTTTCCATAGTCAGAGAGAAATTCTGAAAGATAAATTAACAAGTCTAACCTCTACTATTACAGCCAAGTGCTTTGTGGAAGGATCCTTTAGGATTTCTGCCTAATCTAGTCAGAAAGACAGGTGCTGTGCCTTTGCGATGGCTCCATCCCTGCAGTTGCTGGACTACATGCGTCTTCAGAAACGTAATAAGAAACACACAGGAACATATGGAAGAAGGTTAAGTGTGTTTCTGAATGAGAGACTTGAAGGCATCTGTACAGCCATGGAATTTTATCACATAACATATAGCAGTGTGCTCTGTACTGGCTAATCCTGACAGGTATGGGACTTCCCTCTCCCCTCCAAAGACCAGCCCAGTTAAGAGTTACTGTGTTCATCTCAAGTGTATTTTGCATGGTTAGACTGTGTCTGTGGTAATGCTATTCCAAAACAATTATTCCTACTTTTTTTTTAAGGGATGAGCCTCATTATTCCTTTCTATGTCTGGGAACAATATCATCAAAGCCTATGTTTCATTTTGTCTCTATTTTCCTTTTATTCTTTTTCTCTCCTTGCGTGCTTCATCCATCTTTGGGTCTGGTGATGTTTTTTGTTTGTTTTAGTTTTGTGTGGTGTGGGCTTTTTTTTTGAATGTGAATATGCATTCTTCAATTTGTTTTACTGCTTTTGTCACTTAATATTTTGATCTTTTATTTGTACGCCCTACCCCTCCTCCCATACCACTTTTTTTTTCCGCCCCATCTTTTTTTCCTGTTTAAAATGCTTTGCTCCATTTCCATTTATTTTTCATACATCTTTGCCCTAAAAAGGCCACCTAAGGTTGCACTGCTCTGGCAGCCTCCCTGGCTTACCTTGAAACGAGACAATATTTTCCCTGTGCTCTGAGGTCTGTGGCTCAAACATTCTCTCTTTTGCCCACCTAATGGGGTGAGAACCGCTCTATCCGTAGCAGACTATTTCTCCCTTGAGCATTATGCTTCTGTGTGATCTTCTTAGAAGTCTAACACTGGATGTAGTCAAACAAAATTATAGCATTTATTAAAAATGGTTTTAAAGGCAGAAATCATATACCACAGAAACATGCTATAAAAATGAAACATACAGAAAAAGACTCTTTTAAGATGCTGTTTGTAGTCCTGGAAACATGGTTACTGAGGAAGATGATATAAGCCATAGAAACACCCATTCTTAGAAATCGCACTCTGCCTCAAGAGCTGGCAGAGTTAGAGAGTGACCAAGAACAACTTCCAAGGTCCTCATCCTTCCAACTATTTCTTTCCTTAAGAATTATTCTTTCTTCTATTTTACTCTTTTCTGTTTTAGTAATAACATTTGCCCTGTTTTACCATCCAGAAGTTTCATGTGCATTTGGCTGAATTCTTGAGTTCTTTGGTGTCTAATCTCAGGCAGATACTGTTCCTGCCTCTGGTTATTCTCAAATGGATAACAGTAACCAAGATTTGTCTTTCCCACCTATGCCATTCAGCACCCTGAGCTGCAGTAGTTGACTTAATGGCTCTCCATATCTTAGCTGCATTTTGATTGCTCTGTGTGTTACCTCATTTTGGACACCTTGTGATACTTTATGATCACAGACACTTTACAAATAACATAGCAGTCATATTAAACCTCCACGTAAGTTCCAAGGAGCAAAACATAGTAAATATTCCAGAAATATGAATTTAGCAGCAAGGTATCAGTTTTTCACCTTTGTGAAAATGGAAAAACTTAACTTCTCTGAGTAAGAGACTGAATTATTACATAGCTATCTGTTGGCAATTTTTAATGCAAGTTAATGCTGTCTCCCCCCACATACTTTTTTTTGCGAAACATTCACTAGTATTTCCCCCCCCCCTTTTTTTTTGTGTTAAATACCTTGATAGGCTACTGGTAATCTACCACTAATCCTTTCTCCTCAGTACGCGCATAAAGAAATAAAAGATGCCAGTTTGTGGCTTAGCTGCATTCAGGAAAACTTCCATATTGCTGCCAAGAACTGCCATCTGCCACCTACAAGCGCAGGTGCCAGGGAGTCTCCTCTGCACACAAAGCGTAATAATATAACACAAAGGACCAATGTGCACTAATAATTGCTAAACACACAGAAAGAGGGGCCAGAACATTTTTATGAAAGTTTACTTAGTCTGTGGAGATTTGCATACAGATGGCTAGGTCAGGGTGCTGTGTATGCCGCCTGGCCACTGTGGGGTAGGGCTGCCTTCAAGCAGCCTTTATAAGCACACACGGCTTTTACTATAGCAATAGTGTTGTGGAGAGACCTCATTCTGCACACGCTGAATAGTCATTCAAGTAGCTTGCTTTGAAATGAGAAAAGACCTTGGATAGGGGGGAAAAAAAGCAAATTCTTTTCTTTGTGAGACAGAGGAGGAGTGTTGGGAAAGAGGCCAGGGGACTTAAAGAATGTGGGTTAGCAACCAGGAATTAGAGGAAAGTTTCTGTGGAGACACACAATTAGATATGTGGCATTCACCCCTCTCCTTCTAGTGGGCAACAAGAGCAAGCACATTTCAAAGGGTTCATCAGCTGCATGAAACAAGGATGGGGGGGGAAAAGCACCCTAATTTTTAAAGTATAAAGAAAAGTGTAACTGTCTTAATATAAAACAAACCCAAAGGTTAAGCAGCAAGAAATTTCCCTTCAACTAAGAGCGTAAAGACACAAACTTTGAATTTTTTGATTCCCTTGGTGTACGTTTGGATCTGAAAGTGTTCATGTGTGTGTATACATACATATGTGTAGGTGCTTTGTAATATATTTAGATACTGTAAATTTGAAAACATTACCATAAGAGCTTATCATGAATTTATGGAACATCTTTTTTTCCTAGAAAACATCCATGACTTCCTGATCACAAAACCCAGAAAGGTGCTATCTCATGCAGAATACTTACAGGAGGTGTCAATATTTGGTTACCACTATACTAGGCACCTTCATGAACATCACAGATGAGCAGAGGATGATTTTCAGAGCTGCTCATCTTTTCTGAATTTTCAAGTGACTGCCATTTTTGCCTTTGAAATGGTTTATTATTTTAGCTGTATGGTAGAGTTTTTTCCTTGCTGTTTGCACCCTGGTGATTTCATCAACACTTTGGAATCAATTTCTGATTCAGAAAGAGGAATAGTTGTCTGTGCTGTTCACCTGTCTCAATGAAAAAAAAATAATAAAAATTAATATTCAGTCTCTTCCTGTCCCTTATCAGAGATTCTTGAGGAAAATATAATTATTGTACATACCTTATTTCACTATCTCTCAAAATGTTTTTTTTTTATAGATCATTTTAGAAAACAGTAATAGAGCTCCAAAAGAGCTGTATTAGCCCAGTGTGTCAAGAGGAGAAAATTGCACAAACTTACATTTTTATAACTCTGTAAAGATTCATGAAGTATAGAAAGTGAGTACTTTGCAATCAAAGGGTTCAAAAACCTTGCAAAATCTTTGTGAGGTAAAAATATATAAAACGTGATTTAGAGGAAAAGAGCAACAGATAGGTTTACCCAAGGTCACAGAGGAAGTCTAAGAGAGGTAAGAATTGAATCCCAGTCCCCCGAGTACCAAGGCAATTCTGTATCCATTATCATTCATCCTACTTTGAAAGTGCTAATTGATTTTGACTGCTTAGCATGAGCTCTTTAAAGGGGCCTGATTTTCAGGGCTGTTTGTCTCCTGCAGAATGTGGGGCTGAGGCCTGGGGCAGGATGAAAAGGGATGCAGCAGAGAGGCTTTATCAGAGTTTTGATAACTGCAAGGGCGGGTGTTTCCTCCCTGCCTCCTCTTGCACCCACCTTGTGGCTACGTGGGGCATGTTTCTGTAGCCTTTACACTGCATCAGCTTCTCCTGGGGCAAAACATATTGCTAGAATGATCATTTCCTCCGCTACACTTTTAGTACTCAGGGGCTTGAGATTTGCATTGCTGCTCCTAGCACTGGTTGTGTCACAAGCATTGCTTTCTGTAAGCTAGAAGTAGTGGGAAGTGTAATCAAACATGGGACTGCAGGGAGGAGGGAGAGATTTTTCTGTCAAAAATGCTTCATCTACGATTTTGTATGTCATGTCGATGGTGCCCAGAGACTACACTTGGTTACTGTGTTAGCATGCCTGTCCTTTGAAATCGATAAATCATCTGTAACTTACATAAAATTTCAGCTTTAAAAGTAAAAATAAACCTGAAATATTCATATGCACTAAACCCACCAATACTTTATTTTTATTTGCCTAGTGTAAGAGTTTTTCATTTCACCAGCATTCAGGACATTGTGCCTGCGCAGCAAGTCATCTTATCCTTTCCCAAAGCAAGCCTCCACCTCTCCCCACTCAGCACTGGAATTTCCCTTCATGACACTTCATGTGCAAGTAGGGTGTAGAGGTAGACCCAGCAAACAGAGTGTAACCAAATGGGAGGAATTTGATAACGCAGCAGCAGTGTGTAGCTGCTCACCGGGTATGTTCTTGCAGCTGATTTAGGATCTAACACAGTAGGTGCCAAGCTGGAGCCTGCATTATGCATTTCATTTCATCTTTTCTTTGAACATGTTATTCCTTTTGTATAGGGCTAACTTATAAATCCTGGCTTGAATGAGGATGTGTACCACTGCATCTTTTTGGGATCCATATACTTCAGTGACAGCATGGCTATGGGAGAACATAAAAGTATCCCTTTTCTTGAATGTGGGATTTATAATGCATTTCATAAACCTTCTGGGCAAATTAGGAAAAAAATAATAAGTTAGCAATGGATAGAGTCCAGATTCCTAAATACCAAACACTGCAAAATTTCCATATAAATTATCCTTTCAGGAACTGGGTTTTGCTGTGAATGCCTTCTTGGTCTGTGAGGTCTGAAATTATGCCAGTCTGAGGGAGTTTCAGATATTTTCCATAAAGGCTGCTTTCCAAAATCTTTGAAAGCAATCACAGGATCTTCAAGAATGTCCTAACCACTGTCCTCCTGAGCGGGAGGAGTACAGTGGCTAGGAGGAGTGTCCAGGAGTGTCTTCCTGGGTACTCCCCCATAACAGCATCATCTGAGTTGCTTTGGTGCACAGCAATGTCGTTAGCAGGTATCACAGAGCTAATGTGGAAATTATTTTAAAGCAAATGTTAGTCACAAGTGACTAAATGTTTTGCTTCTACATGAGAAAGCTCTCTTTCACTCATTTTTCTTAAATCCTGAGAAACTCTGTTACAGATAAATAACTTTCATGAACAAAGTGTAAGACATATGAAAAAGCCGTTTAGCATCTGAGGAAAGATTTATTACATTTTCACTTCCTCCCTAATCCATAGTTTTCCTTCAAACTTCAATTTTGATCTGTAAACCTGTAATTCTCAAAGAGAAATGACTTGAGAAATGTCAGTTTGAAATATGTACATAAAATAAGTCAACCTATCCAACTATAAAGATATTTATTCGGAAATTATTTCTAATAAAGAGTCTTTTTAAAAAATCCCATGGGCACATGACCACTAATAGGCACTACTTGTATGTGAGCATATATAGATCAGAAAGCAATGGGTCAACAGTCTTTTGAACTGATATCTAGACAGCCTCTAAATAGCAATCACTTCCAGGTGAAAGGCAAACATATGTTGGGGTTCTGACAGTATTAGTTCAAGAATAATCCAAATGTGTTATTCTTCTCATGCCCCTTTTCTCATATGAAAAGTTTGTGCTCTGCTACTTTTCCATTACAAATAAGACTTGGAAAACATCCTTCTCTCTTGCAGCAGGCAAGCACAGACAGATGCAGTTGTCTGCAAAGTATGCACAAAACATGCTGAATAACATCTGGGAGATACAAAGATAACAGTGCTCATCTGAATTTGGCAGATTTTTTTCCAGCTGTCTTAAAAATATATAAATGAGTTTATCAATAAAGTAATAACGAAAGTATGTCAGGTTTTTTTAGATTTCTGATATTTCTGTGCCAAAAGGCTAGGGTTTTTTATTAGAAAACCAAGGATCCAGAACCAGCTCCCTTAGACCTAGATCTTTAACTGATACACAGGATTTTCTGAGGGAGAACAGGTCACATGGAGATGTAGAGAGGATGAGTTTCTAGGTCATTCACCAAAATATTAGAAAATTATGTCGGAAAATCACAACTTGCCAGAAAACAAGAAGATTGTGGAAGTAGGACTGCAGAGCTCCCAGTCTTTTCCTAAATGGCATCTGGGTTTTTACATCTAAATCTACTTCATATTTTCTTGGACAACTAGAGCTAACTTGAAACAGCTTCAAAATAGTTAAGGAGGCAATGCAATACTCAAAGATAACTGAATATTTTTTAAATGCTGTGGTTGCACTAATTTTCTTTAGCAGTGGTAGTGAAGAGCAGAACTGAAGTTTATGGTGGAGCAATTTCTTCATGTGAGATAATTAAAACAACTCTAAAGAGGCAGAGTAATATGGAAAAGTTTGGTGGTAATGCGCATGCCATTTAGGGCCACACTTTTAGATTCATTTGCCTAAATATGAATTGAGTTGCTTAATTCTAGTAAGTGAAGTTTTTAATTCTGCCTTCTCCTTGCCTTACAAAAAGAGCAGACCACAGTGTAGGTCTGCTTCTTGTACTTCAGAAGTAAAAAAGACCATAGAAGTGTGACCTACTGATATGGTTGGACACTACATTCATTTGCAAAAAAGCACCTTTTTTACCCTCCTCTTTCCTATTATTATGGCACCATATCTGCAATGAAAACTATGACTTTACTTTCTCATACATTTAAAATGTTATGCAGTGAAACAGTGAAAAAGGCCTAGTTATTTGATAAAATGAGCTAGGTAGACTTTTGTAAAGGCTGAGACTAACTTTTCTGAGGCCATTAAGCAGCTTTTCCATTGGCTGCAGTGTGCATTTGATCAGTCATTTATGTTGTAGGAGGAATTAGTATCATCCTTAAGAAATCACATTCCACAGATTTGCTTTCCTGCAGTGGATGCACCTTCTCTTCTCAAATTACAAAGAGCTTGTCATGAATTATTTTTTCTGCTTCATACAGATGATGTCTACCTGCAAAGGTAACGAAAAAGATAACCATGGAGACGCCAATTTTACGGTAATTAAAAAAAGAAAAAAAGCAACTTTGCTAATCAGCAAACCCTTTGATCTGGTTAACCCTAAAGGTCAAAATACCCTGACCCCATCAATGTTCTTGCTCTAATGTTGCCCTGCTTGGATCATTTCTCCCATTGTTTTATACATCCCATATTAACTTCAAAACGAAGCTGCAGTGTTCCTGTGTACCTAGCAAATCTTCCTGATCTTACAATGAGGTGAAGGCCCATTGTTTCACTCCAAATCAGTTACCATTGTGCCTATTCAGCAAAATCGTTCATTTCCCCAGTCTAATGACTACATCCTATTCGAGGCTGTAAGCATTTTGTCATTCTGACTGCAGAGGCTATTTAAGCTCTTTGATCTTACCTGTTATTGCCCCACTCTTCAGCTGCAGAGCCCACAAAATAAGCGCCGTTTAAGCTACAAGCATAAGTGACTGTATTCCCATTTGCAAGACACATATGTGAATGGAAGAATATATATATGTTTAAAGAAATGCCTCAAATCTTTAGTTTTAGAGTACTGTGTGTAACTTGTGGGGAGCTAGGTTTATGAAACACCCTGTCTGTTAGCTCCCGCCACAGAGGTTATTGCTTCCCCTTGATGTCAATGAGAGTTTTAGCTTTCAGATCAGTGGGAGAAGAACTGAGCCAAATCAGAAACTTTGCTTTCAGAAACGACACCTTAATTTTATAAAGCCTCTCATGTGGGTTCATGCCTTTTAAGTAGTGTTTTCCAGGGTGAAGAAGTGTGAGATAAGCCCAAGACGATATCCCCAGCAGCCTCCAGAAACTAGAGAATTTGCAGTAGAAGTGGGAAGCTCTGGTTCCCTCCTCTCTGCTATTTGTATACTCCATAATTTAACTGGAAGAATGATTGCTTAGACAAGATTTTTCTGGTGGTAGTGGATTAAAACAAGATAACAAGACTGTGTGACTTGTAGCTCTTGAATCTATAAGGTAGGAAAAGTGTGATAAAGGACAAAGCAAATCTGTGCCGCAATGTACATATAGGCCTGGCCCTTAATTAATATAATAAAATGAATAATCAAGACTATTTGAAAATTACTGCAAGATTATGTATTTTATTTTTTGGGATGGGCAGAGAAGGAAATTTCTTTCCAAATACTATTGTTTAAAATAGTAATGCTGTTTAAAACTGTCTTTCCCCTCCCCTGCAGTTTATTTGATTTTTATTTCTTCCTATGTTGGAGCAGAATGGTGAAAAGTCATCATATCTCACAATTTTCTACTGACTTCTTTTTTCCAAATCATGAACTCAGATCACAGTATGATATTTTAAAGAACGATAAGTGAATTCCTGGTAGAAGAGAAAGTACCTTTCCTCAGGCCAAACCCATTTTGCCTTTTTCTCTGTATAGTATGGTTCTCTGTTTAGAAAAATTCCCCTTACATGTCAGATTGGGAAAGTGGTCCTAGGGGATATGCCATTCTTCTGCTGGATCTTTTCTTCCTGTAGCAGAAACATACCTTTAAAAAGAGGCAATGTAAGAACTTGCCAGTATATTGCAGAATCATTAAATGCTTGTGGCTCTTAGCAGAGCAGAACCTGTTGACCACAAGGAAAGTACTTTTACTTCTGTAAAGCAACAGATGTAAGCTTCTAGTTAAAATTCTACATTGTTTATATATACATATGTGTGTGTGTATATATATATAGGGCAGAATGATGTTAAAAAGAAATCTTTGTTTTTCAGGAAAAGATTCAACTGCTAAACTTCATGTGAATGAGGCATGACTTGCCTAGATAGATATTCTGTCTAAGGTCTATTTTTCTGAAAGCAGCTTAGAGACATAAAGGAATAGGAATTACAGTTCTTATGAAGCCCCTGGTAGCTCATAAAAATTCAGGAATTAATACTGACTCAGTTAAAAAAAAAAGTCTCTATACACGTGCTTCAGAATTTTGTAATGCACTTTGTTTCCCGAGTTCTGATCAAATGTAATATTGACAAATACTAACTTCCACAGGAAAGAGCTTTTCTCAGTTACTACATTTTAGAAAGGAAAGGTTTTATAATAGATACAAGCTGTAATGAAAGAAAGATACTGTGACTTGTTTATTGCTAGTTAAACATTAATGGCTTTAATTAGTCCAGAAAATATTACCAACACTGTCAATCTAACCTACATTGCTGCTGTGACTAAGCTATTGAGAACTGGTAATCAAACTTATATTTTATGCTTAAAATTGCTTTAATTCATAGATGCTTTTATGAAGAAGCAATTAATTTATGCTGGAGGACCACACAGGGGGGGTCAGAGGATTTATGACCTGAGAAAGCTCAATGTTTTTTTCAAAATGTATTTTTAAGAGAAATCAATTTTTTTTTTTAAACTTTTAACATTTGTTTGCCAATAGCCCTGTACAATTTACCTAGTACCCTTCTGGTAAAAGTATGTCAGATCTTTTGCCTATTGTAATGATGACTGTAAGGCTTGAATTAATAATAACAGGCTGTGGGCCAGAACCTTAACCCTTAGCTGTGGCTGCTAATAGGAAATCAGGTGGTCTATGATAAAAGCTGCTGTGTTTTCTTCTTCCAATACTACGTACCTCAACAAGGAATAGGCTGAAACACAAGACGGAAACAGAGGACCAAATAATATATGAACCATGCTACAGAACATGGAAGAACAAGCTTGTAAGTCTATTGCAATAAGAAAATGGCACAATTGCTGTTCAATAAAACCATAGTTGCACTATGATATTTGCTTCCATTTGAAAGCAACAGATTGAAATGACTATCTAGAATCTTCTCAATGGCATTCAACTGCTGTTAGATACAGAAAGGTACCAAAGCTTGTTATCAAATGCTCTTTTCATGCTATTCACTAATATCACTATTAAATTATTATCATAACCTAGTATTTGCAGTGTGGTGGTATGCCTGAGTCCTCAGACAGAAACACAGGACCTACATCTGTTAGATAACCTGGAAATGTGTAGATAAATCACAGCTTCTTTCTCAGAGTGACTGTGATTTGGTTATGTCATTAATATTGTAGTACTGTTTGACATCATGCTATTTTCAAACATGATAATAAATTCATTTACCAATGAAGCGAGAGAATTTAAATTACCATTTGAGTTTAAAAGGATACATTTACCAAATTTGTAGAGAGGAGGTGAGATCCTCGGTAATAAATCATAAAAAAATTTGGGAAAGCTTGTGGAGTTTTAAAGTTGCTTTGCCCAGACTGGGAATGTCAACACAGCCCCTGGCTGGCAGGATTGTAGGAAGCTTTGACTGGATTTAAAGATTCAGCTCTATGGAACAGCCCTGGTAGAAACATGACATTGGCAGCCACTTATTGTCTCAAAAAGAAATCCCAACCATTTCTTTTGATGGATTTACAATGTCAGAAAGAGTATAAAATAGTACTCAGTACTATTTATGCTCAGGAAAAAGCTAAAAACTTGCAGCAACCTTACCAATGGTACTGCTAAAAGGGAGCAAAGGTATCTGACTAATTTGATTATTTCAACTTCATAGAATCATAGAATCATAGAATAACCAGGTTGGAAAAGACCCATCGGGTCATCAAGTCCAACCATTCCTATCAAACACTAAACCATGCCCCTTAGCACCTCGTCCACCCGTGCCTTAAACACCTCCAGGGAAGGTGACTCAACCACCTCCCTGGGCAGCCTGTTCCAGTGCCCAATGACCCTTTCCGTGAAAAATTTTTTCCTAATGTCCAGCCTAAATCTCCCCTGGCGGAGCTTGAGTCCATTCCCTCTTGTCATTAAAGAAAATTAATGTAGTCTCCCCTGAAAAGAAAATATCCCTATGATTTGAGACTAGAAAATTTTAAAACAGAAGATTTAGTTTTCTAAAGGCCTTCTTGCATGATGTAAGCTAAATTCTTAGAGCTTCTTTAAATCTGAAAGATACCCTCCACAATAACATCCCCTTTGCAATGAAGCAGTTTTTAAAACTAAAAATTAATACAGTATCCCAGACAAAGCGATTCTGCAAGACATTGAAGAGGAAAACCCAAATATTCTGGACTTGTTTATCACAGCCAAGAAAATCTGCAGAAAACAGTGGGAGTTCTCTAGGGACTCACAAGAAGCAGCCTGCAGGTCCCATTTCACCCAATAGTTAGAAAAAAGTGGGGCACAGACGGGAATGACTCTAAAGGGACCGGGACAGGATTTGGTTTGATTTTGTGACTGAAAATACTTGACAAATAGACATGTTCTGTGCACATGCATAATAAAACTTTTTTTTCTGTCTGAAAAAGACTCTGAGAGATCGTTATCTGGGATTTCATTGGGTTTGAAAATGGAGGTTTTTATGTCAAGGCAAGTAGGGAACCTAGGAATTTGGGGCATAAAGTCTGTTTAAGTTAAGTGAAAGAACAAACAAATAGAATATTGTTTACAAGGATTTGACGTAACTATTGTGTCCTAGGCAAAACCTTCCAGTTAGAACTGAGTAAATGACAAGGTAGGGACAAAGAGAGAAAAGGCACAGCTAAATAAATTTGCTTGCAAGAGGCAAGGGAAAATGCCAGCAATCTGAAGCAAAGGACCTTTAAGCACATGTCTACATATAGACTAAATAATAAAACTGTCCATTAACTGATCTGGCCCTGAGACTAATCTGGGATACCTTTTACCCATAGAGCTAAAGTCTCATACTTTCCCCAAACATGTTGACTGTATCAAAGTATTCTGTTGGGAATGGTCACTGGGCCATGCTGACTCCTGAACTGTGCCTCAGTGTTGGCAGGGAGAGTGCTAGTTTTCACAAAATGAACTATACAGACAGCATCATGATTGTGCTATGGATTGCTGTAGACCCACAACCTGGTCTCATTAAACTTACTAGGACAGGCTGGCAGAAAATTTCAGGTAGCTATCAAATAGGTGCTGGTCTCAAAATAGGCTTTGAAATTTGACAAGTAATTTGTAGTTTGATTCCTTAGCTCACAAGGAAAGACATCTCTGCACGTCAATATTAATAAACAGGACTGTATTAAAGAAACTCTTCACAGTGTACTAAATTTCTTTTTGTTAGTGAAAAACTCAACAGAACTCAACTTTCATTAGTCATGGTGGGATGAGTTATCATAGAGAGCTGTACATATGGTGGACAGGAGCCATGTGGAAGTGCTGTACTCTGTGATCAGACATCTGTGTGTGCTATGCCAAACTGCAGTATTTTGTTGACTCTCTGCAATGAAATTTTGCTTATAAATGCTGTTCGCTAGTTTGTTGACAGGATTGTTTTCCATATTTCTGTTCCCACTGAATACTTTGTATTTCTTGTTCTTTACCTGAGAACTGCTAACATATATTTATCAAAGCCACTCATTTCTATTAGTCTCTGTAGGCCTTGTGTATCATTCCTCTGTGCTGACATGTATCTCCTAATGTGAAATAAATAATGTATTTATAAACATGATGTTTTCTTTTTGTTTGAGAGCATTAATGAAGATTTTTAATGACATGGTAGCTAAGAACAATCCTTGCTAGGTGTCACTAAAAAGCTTCCTCCAGTTGGCTGCCATTTATAATTTTCTTTTTAGTTGCACACATGAATCATCTTTTATATTACACAGTTTTATTTCAAAAACACCAAGGAAAGCTATTTTATTATTGTAATTCTACATATATATATACTGCTTTCTCCTGTAGCAAGTATAGATTTGTATATATATTCTTTGAAAGAGCAGCACTAGAAGACTATTTTGTTTATCCCAAAAACCAAGTTAATTGTAGTAAGAAAAAAACTATACTAATTTAAAAAATATTTGTAGATAGTAAATATAAAGTAAATATATAAAATGTAAGTAAATATATCTTGATTAATTTCAATAACTTTGTCTCCCCTGTATGTTCAAGTCAATTGTCAGGTTTTTTTAATATACATTTTTGTCTTCCAATAAAAATGCCACACAGGCAAGAACACAAGCAAAAAACAATCACTGATCCTGCTGTGATGTAGCTTGTCTGTAGTTTACAGCACAGATGCTCTGAACAATACAGAAAACTGGGCCAGATGCTGCTGCTGTTGCATAGGTTGAACTGGATCTAAACCTGGATCAGACTTACGTCTCTGAAGTTACATATTAAAACCAAAGTTCTACCTGACTCATGGAAGTCAACCCATTAAAATTTAGGCCCTACTGCCTGATCTGTTCAGAACAGACTTAGAAGGAATGGAGGAAGTGAACCTGCATCTTGGTACAAAATCTCTGCACATGCAATACTGTGCAAGCAATTAGGAAACATTCATCAAACAGTCCCATGGGGACATTTCTTATTTGCATTTTCATTGACAAAAGATGCATGTTGGAAGGATTTCAACACTACACTCAACTAGTCATTGACCAGGGTCAGGACAAGTCCAACACATAAACATGAACTGTACAGAACAGTACAGCAGTGTGCTGATTCTCAGGTAGTCACTCCTCACTCAAGAAAAGTGTCCCTTCCTTCTTGAGACTGCTTCTAGCCTCACTCATCCTGTTTAGCATCACTGGTATCTTCAAGACAGACCTGTATCACCTATTGTGGTGTGTTTTACACGGGTACCACATAGAATTATAAGTCAGTGTGAAGTGCAACTCACTTTTAACAACAGAACCAGTTTATTTAAATTAGAGCTTAAATAAAGTAGGGAGGATACAGACAAGATGCAGAAGTGGAAGGAGGAAGTCCCATTAAGAACAGCATATACTCATATAATCAGTCTTTTCTGACTAAAAGCATACTTAAAATAGGCTAAGAATAATTCATGATAACAGAATCACAGAATGGTCAGTGTTGGAAGAGCCCTCTGGGGATCATCTAGTCTAATCCCCCTTCTAAAGCAGGTTCACCCAGAGCAGGTTACACACTAACGTGTCCAGATGAATTTTGAATACCTCCAGAAAAGGAGTCTCCACAGCCTTCCTGGGGAGCCTGTTCCAGTGCTCTGGCACCCTCACAGTAAAGAAGTTTTTCTTCATGTTCAGGTGGAATTTCCTGTGCTGCAATTTGTGCAATTTGCCCCTTGTCCTGTCACTGGGCACCACTGAAAAGAGATATTTGTTAACGTTGATAAGATTCCCTCTCAGTCTTCTCTTCTCTAGGCTGAACAGATCCAGGTCTCTCAGCCTTTCCTCCTAAGAGAGATGTTCTGGTTTCATCATCATCTTTGTGGCCCTCTGCTTGACTGTCTTCAATAGTTTCTTGTCTTTCTTGAGGTGGGGAGCCCAAAACTGGGAAATACACTCCAGGTGGGGCCTCACTATGGCAGAGTAGAGGGGCAGGAGAACCTCCCTTGACCAGCTAGCCACATTTCTTCTTAATACATCCCAGGATACCAGTGGTCTTCTCAGCTACAAGGGCACATTGTTGACTCATGGTTAACTTGTTGCCCACCAGGACGACCAGGTCCTTCTCTGCAGAGCTGGTTTCCAGCAGGTGAATCCTTAACCTGTACTAGTGCATGGAGCTATTCCTCCCTCGGTGCAGGACTCTCTTCTCACCTTTGTTGAACTTAATAAAGTTCTTCTCTGCCCAGCTCTCCAACCTTTGCAGGTCTCACTGAATGGCAGCACAGCCTTCCTGTTTATCACCCTGACTTTTGTGTCATAACGATCAATTGAAATATTTTTTATATTGAGTAAAAACTTGCTAAGTAAAAAAACTACAGTGAGCTTAGTGATGCTTTTGTAAAGGGCCAAACCCAAAGCCCATTCAAAGCTATTAGAACATTACTGCTGATTTACCACTTTTAATTTGTAGAGGACAAGGTAATACTCAGTGTGAAGATGTGTGGTAAAATCCAGATTTATTATCAGACTAAGACTTCTGTCTAAAAGGTGCAAGGAGAATAGTTCTAAAATATGCTGGTGTTGACTACTTTCCTCCCCAGCTAAATGCACACAAATAGCCAGATAGACACCCTTTGCACATGGTTTTGATCAAAAGTCTATCAAGTTATTTTTGGTTTTATTTGGAATAATAATATATATATTATTTGGAATATATATATATAACATATCCACTGTAATCAAATAGAATATACAAGCAATGCAATATCTTTTCAGTTTTCCCCTTTGCACATGTATGAAAGAAAATTGATCAGGTTTGTTAATGACATGATATTGCAATGTTCATTGCTTGAGAACACTGCATTAGTACAGGACTTTGATCTTTTGATCTGCCATACAGATAGAGACATGAATGAAAACCTTCCTTCCTTTCTTCCTTCTTTCCTGCCTGCATGCCTTCCCGTCTTCCTCCCTGCCCTCCTTTTTTCATTCTCCCTCTCCTCTTCTTTTCCTCCTTTTCTCCCTCGCTTGTCTTCTGTTCTTTCATTCATTTCTTTTCGCAAACTGTTTGCTTTTAAATTGTTTATTGGCTTTACGTTTTGTTTAAATTGAACATCCCCATCCATTCAGATTCCATACAGCTGCATAAAAACGTATTTTTGAATGGAGGCATCTAACATCACTATATATTATTTTAACCTTAAGCTTGGTCTGGTTGTCTGCTATGAAAACTCTTACTGAAGCTTTTCTGATATTAGCATTATAGCAGTATAGCTTCAGGAACTGACTTTTGATAGTGAAGTGGCAATAGTAATCTCAGTAAGGTGAAAGTGTTGCAAAAATTTCATGCTTTAATGGTCAATTACAGACTAATGAAATCTAATCTTCAGATATATGTGAGCAGTTGTAAAGATCACATGTACCAAGCTTTGTCACTAATTACCATTTCACTGTTTTACATAATTGCACTGAATAGTACAGGCTGAGTCTACCAGAAATAGTTTAATGGCTTAGTATCCCTTGGCATAATTAACGTCATAGGTTCTCATTTCTTCGGTGCACGCAGGCAAAACACTGTCCATTGCAGCAGTGGTAGTAAGTAAGAATGGCCATTTCTGTAGGGTACACAATATGCTGGACTGACTAAGCATGTCTATTTACTCATACAGTTTTTGTGAACAGGATATGTATATTGTGTGTTGCATGTGTATTTTAAACTACTCTGATTCTAATACTTAAGGTATATGCTTGCATACCTCATTGTGTCTTGATTTCAAATGTGTTTAACTCATGGCGATTATCCCAGAAATTAAAAAAGTCTTTAAAACATGTCTCATTTTCTTGCTGGTTGTTGTCAATGCAAGATCTGATAGCACTGATATTTGGTAGAGCTAAAAGGTGTAAAACATTCTTCAGCTAGTCAGAGCCTAGGGGAAGATGAAGTAGTCACTATAACTGTAACCTTTGAAGAAGAGTTGGTCTTTCCTGCCTTAGAAATACAAAACTGATTCATTACTTACAGATAATTCAAGGAAGCTGCTGGGGAGCAAGAGACTAAGACCTCCTGAAGACTAAGAGCATACACAAAGACCAAGAATTGTGTAAGCAGTTTTGTAGCCAAAGAGGTGGATAAGTAATTTAATTGTGTTGAAAGCCAGGCTACCTGTCATTTAAAACAAAGGACAGTTTACCAGATGCTTCTGTTCTTACAGTTTGCTACTTCCAGCCTCTGTGACAGAATATCTTTAATGTTTAAAGCATATCCTTCAAAACTTGCCCTGAGCAGGACCAAAATGCTCAACATCTGATATGGCAAATTCCTTGCAGAATCAGATTAACTTGCTGAAATTAATAATTTTGTCTTCTGCTAGTTGTGTCATGAATACTGTCAAAAGTGAAAATAGGATTTCCTATCCCATGATACTGCGATCTCATAACAGACTTGTGATCACTCCCCTTGTTATACAAATGCCAAGTGATTCAGATGTCACTCAGAGCACTCATAGCTCACCCCTTTGTGGGCCAGGCACACTGAGCATAGGATGGGATGAAACAGAACACCTGTTTCCTAATGCCTGTTTCAAGAATGCCTGTTTCCTAAAATTTGTGTTTTTCTGTCCAAGGTCTGAACTCTGTCTGTGTCTGATGGCCTTGCAGACTGTAATTCACCAATAGATCAGGGATGTAAAGAAGTATTTTGTTGCAAATCTTGTAACTGAGACAATGGTGACTGATTTTAAGGCTCACAAATAGCAACCAGCCATTTCATTCCCAGAGACTACAATATGAAAAGAGACACCGTTTGCGCCAATGAATGGATCTGCTAAAACATTTTCCATATCACACAGGAGATATGTAAGAGAGACAGAAACTGGTACTTACAGGTGTTGTATCCTACTGCAGTGTAATTTCATAAAAATTGGTCATTCTAAGTCAGCCTAAAGCTCTCCTTTCTTCTACAGAGACCAAAACCAGTTGTTTTGGAAAAAGTTTAAGGAACAGAATAAACAGGTAGTGATATTTCTTCAGGGTATTCTTCCATTCTTCATCATTTTGATAGTCAGGAGCTTCTGAAGGCAAAAATGTAGTGTTTGTATGTGTATGTGTACTGATCATACCTAAAACATTCTTTTTCCATTCAGTTTTATTTTAAAACATCATGTGATTTATTTAACATCCATTACAACCTAGTCAAAGTAGATAAAAGCTTATTTCTGAACTACTTTAAGAAATACTTCATTTTGATTGTTGAGACACCTAGTAGTCCTTTTGGAAGGAGCACAGCAGAAAAGCACTGACTTTCTACAACTACTATGGACTTTCAGGCCGCCATCACGTTCCCTGTTCAGTACTCTCATTTTCAAGTGGAAGGTCTCTAGGCTTTTTATGTGCCCAACTTACCTACTAAACTATCCACTAAACTATGCTGTTTCTCAGTGTCATCATGCTTTATCTGTTATTTGTTATGTCATGGCTTTTCTTCCTTTTTCATTTTGTGCCTCAAGAAAAGGGTATAATTTAGGCCAAAGCAGGTAATATAATGTACTGGGGGATGTTTCACACTATTATATAGCACAGATATCTGTATCAGTGTGAGCAGCTATATTTGGCCAGTGCTGTATTCACACATTAATGTGACATGAATATAATGTCCATACTATATCAGTAGGAGCAAATGCAAAGGGAGCATTAAAAGTATGACTCACAATTACTGATGTGATAAGCTGTTGATTTTTCATGAGTACAGCAAAGCTGTTAGCAGCTGCTTAGCTTACTTTCAGCTGCTGGACTGCTAGCTTTTCAAGAGGCCAAAACAAATGGGAAGCACTCTCATTTTTAGCATTGCCAGGAATTTCTTCTGCAATGCAACTCTAATGCTCCCTATTTTAAAAACTAACTTGGACAATCTTGACAAAACCATTCACAAGACTTAACTACGTTTCATTTTTCTAAGTAGAGATTCTGGGAAGAGAGTAGATAAAGGCAGCAGCAAAGAGACAAGACTGGGCAGAATATACGTTATGGAGAAAGAGCTGTCTTTTTAAACCCTATTCAGGAACACAACCTCACTGGCCACATTCGGGGCTACCATTTATCAGGATTCTCCCGGTTGTATTATCTTTTCCTATACTGAAAAATTTCATCTTACCAGTTCCCTGAAAGTCTCCAGAAGTCCTAGCTAACTGTCTGCCGCACCTGTTCTGTTCTCTATTGGTATTAAGCCTGGTGTATCCAGGACATGCATCCTGTTGCTTAGAGATAACAGGTTCATTGCTCACATGTTGTGCAGCAGAAGTGCCCATATTTCCCAGCTGATAAAAGAAATCTCCAGCTGTGGTACCATGTTGCTCTTGTAGTGCACCTGCTACAGATTTCTGCATTTGAAACACAACGTGGATTAAAGGATAGACTGAGCACCACACTGGATGAGGTTCATCTCACTTAATTTGCAGTCTCTGAAAGAGCAGTACGCACTTCTCAATTAATCACCTTTGGATTTTCCTATTGTTGGTAGAGATCTAGTGAGTACAGCCCATGATGCACGTCTGCATCTGCCTTAAGATGAATTGAATTACATGGTCTGTAACGATCAGCCCTTCACTCACTGGAGTGAACCTGGAGAGAAGAGCTCATAAAAGTATTGCAGAGAACAACATTTAGTGAGAAGCATTGCACTTTTTGAAGTATCAGTTCAGTTCTGTCTTTTCCTAGTTCCTCAGTAAGTGGCACTAGGCATGCCATTCTCTTTTCTTTGTATTTCCTTTCCTTTATCCTACTTGGTTTACAGTATGTAAGTGTTGTGGGATGGGGCTGGTCCTTGCTTGTGTCCAGATCTGAGTGGAAAGATGGGTTTGCATCTTGGTTTTGGACCAGCATGAACGAGATCTACATTTTGTTTCTATTGCAGCACAGACTTGTTCTGTGAGGTCCAAATTATTTTCTGTAAGGTCAGGCATTTTTTAATAAGTGCTTCCTTAATTAATGGCTGAGATACAGTCATGATTAAAGTCATTAAAGATCTTTCAAATGTTTTGCTATGCTATGCTATGCTATATAAGCATTTAGGAAAAGTAAAAAAGGCAATCTTATTTGAAGCATTACTAATATTTGAGGAAAATAAACCACTTAAGAAAAAGCTACCTAAATCCTTTTCCTATTTACATATTTTATAAAAGAAACTTGCAGTTTTATCAAAAGGGCTTGGTAGAACTAACACTGAAAATTCTGGGAACAATTTTCCTTTAGTAGGTCAGTTTCTAGAAGCTTGTTATAAATTTTCAGTGTCTGGGATTTGGAACCGTATTTATATAAATGAAAGAGTGAATGCATGATGCTTCTGCTCATGGAAATCATAAGTTTTCAACAAATTCTTGCATTTAAAAATGTAATTACTTTAAATTCTTGATATTATTGCCTGTCAAGCCATATATTGGAATATTCACCAAAATAAAAGACAAAATGTGCATGAACTCATTGAAAATAAGTCTTTAAACTTCAAATGAATCTTAAAAATAATATTTTGTAATGTTTGCTTTGAACTAAAATCCTTGAGATCAATAAATTTAAATTGCTTAACACCTACATACTTAAATTTATTAATTGGCAGGGAGAGCGAGAATGATTTTGTCATAGATGAAAAATTAAAATAATTTATTTACGTGCTTCACTAGAAGCACAGTGGCACAATTTTAACGCTGATTCTTGAGTATCAAACCATTTTCTTAAAATGATTTGGCCTTTTCCAGGCAGGGAAACCTTTATTGCTTCTGGTCCCACAAAACAGTGGACATTACCTTGGCTGAGTGTCTAGCATTGTTATTGTTACTGCTGTAAATGACCTTAAGGCATGGCAAAAGGGCCAGGAAAGACTGAGTTGAATGTTAATGTGATGATGAGAATGCTTAGTTTTTCAGCTGGCATTTCAAGTTTCAGAATGAAAGCATAAGCCATTTCTTAAATGATGTGGCAGGTCTTTGAAGTGGGAATTATCCTGTGCTGCTTCATCTGTGTTGGTGTATTCATGTGAATTGTTACATGTGTTAACAGTAAACAAAAGAATTTTCTTGGGGAAGACTGAAACACATTACAGGACTGCTGCAATAAACTTCAGTCTTCTTACTGGCAGATTCTATTTCTATTTTCTTTTTTTTTTTTTTACTCCAATAAATACATTATTTTAAGGAAAGGGAAAGTTTACCTGTACTGGTAGGATGTTCTTCCACATTTTCCTTTAAGTGGATGGTCTCAGTGTTTTCAGAACAACCTAAAAAGGATATATGTTTCCTTGGTATGTTGCTGATGGGTGGTACAAGACTGTATGTTATATTCTATGGTTGAAAAAACAGTGTGATGATTTGATTTGATTAAGCAGGAAAGCAGATAGACTAACTCATGTTATGGCTGAGAGCTGAGCTAGTCATTTTACTACTGTGATTTACTGGATATCTTAATGTGTGCCTGAGGCCATGTTCTCTCAGTTACTCATTTGCTTTATCTACATCTATAATGCTATAACAGTTTAAGTTAAATTATAATTTTTAACTAGATTGGTTAATCTAATGTGAAAAGACACTGTTTAAATTCTTTTTGCTTAGGTCAGTTTGGAACAGGGCTAAATGAAGACAAAATAAGTAATTCTTGAAACAAATAGTTTTGTCCCTAGTCTTACTGGGGCCTATGTTGGCACAAAAATGTGCCACAGATTTTTGTCACCTGCCCCCCTCCCATCTCCCATTGTCTTGGGTTTATGAGGAAGTGATAATGCCCTGAGGTATATCGGAGGTACACACGTGAAGTGATTTTGTAACCACCCTGCAAGCTGCAACTTCACCGTTTCAGATATGTTGGGTCTTAAAAAGCCACTAAGCCACTGATGGTAGGAAGCTTTTGCTGTAGGAAGTAAGATATATATTGCTCTACCTTGTCTTTCCATGGCATTGCTGTTGGCCATTGATGGGAAGAGACACTGGGCAAGCAGAACTTTGATTTGATGTGACATGGCCATAAATAAGCTATACACAGAAAAGATGACCTTTGGCCACAGGAGGGAACCCAGGAAGGTTATTTTTCTTGAAATGAACCGTTGCTAAGTGTCTAAGCTCGATCAAAGGCAAGTAGGGTGAGAACACTGAGGAACACATTTCCTGAAGGGAGGTGGAGACAGTTTAAATCTGATTATGCTCTGGAGCAGCTGCTAAAACATTACTGACTACTGACTATTCACCTGTGGGGGCACGTGTGTTGGGCACCTCCCTGGGTCAGAGGTTGAGTGGAGGTTAGGCTCAGATGAACCGAGGCAGCCCAGTCAGGGCCCAGCCTGAGCCTCCTCTGAAAGCCTTTCCTGAGGGGAAGGGGAGAGCCCAGAGGATCCTCTCAGGGCTACCTGGGGCAGTCTCCTCTCAGGCTCCTTCTGACTTTTCCTTGGAGAGATCTAAAGCAGTTGTCACTACTCCAAAATCTCCCACCTTTCAATGCCTGTTCTTGAGTGGCCAGCTTAGTGCAGGTGCTTGGGACCCTCACCTCATGCCGTGGAGGCTGCTCTTATTTCTGAAACCTACATGAGCTCAGTTTACTGCACCAGCAGTCCTTGTGCACCCAGTGTTTCTCCCATACACACGCTGCATTAAACATGTGCTGCACGTGATTACGGGAGGGCTTCCAGGGCTGACCGCAGCTGTAGTGAGAGGAGGGACCGCACAGGAATGACGCCATCTCTCAGATTACATTGAGGGGAGGTGAGTGGCTGTGCACAGGAGCAGCTGTCTTAGACCTTTCACAGTCAGAGTGAGGGAGGATATGATAACGCATGGGTTTAAGGCAGAGTATAAACCGGTTCACAAATAAAGCCTGAGATTCTGGAGAGAACTCATCACCTATGAGCTAAAGGCTACTGTCTAAGAAGAGGAGTGTGTTTGTTTCTGGGAAATTAGGGGGGCATGATGAATCAGGAAAAACAAATAAACAGGAGGAAAAATTAAAGAACACACAGGCAGTTAAGAGGAAAATCAAAACACTTTCCTGAATCTCTAGGCAGCCAAATCTCAGAGCTTTCCAAAGCATTTTTATTCTGGAGAACGTGCTTGTTTCCTGAAAGTGGGAGTGACACAAGTAATTAGACAACATTTAAGTCTAAGTGCCTTTAAACTTTTGTACACCAAAAAATACCTGCCAGCTTCAAGACCTTTTCTCACACAACACATGGATGCACACTAGCAAATGATACAGTGCTGGAGCTCAGGCCCAAGCACTGGGATTTACTAATTTCTGCTGTTAAGTCAGCTGAGCTGTCGCTGGCGTAGACACAAACCCAGCAAACAGTCAGGGAGTCAGCAGAGGCCAGGGAGCACTGCTGCGGCAGTGCCCAGCTGCAGGGACCAGTGCTGTCGTGGTCCTCCCCATCATCTGATCCAGACCACCTGAGAAAATCAAAGTGTCTATCTGCAGTTGTCTTCTCTGAGTCTTGACTCCACAGAGCACTTAGGTATGGCTTCAGCTTAAATTGTTAATTAGAGGTGGGATTTAACTCCTTACTTGAGCAAGCACTGCATTAAATTGAACATCAATATAGTTAAATTTCTGCTGCATCTCAACAGTTTGCCTCCTAGAAGAGAACCACATATCCTACTAGACCAAAATACTTGGAGCAATAAAGAATGAAATATACAAGCAAGACAGTGCCTTAGTATTGCAGGTTAAAATATCACAATGTTAGAAAAATCTTTTTTAATGTGTGTATATAATGATGTCAACCTAAAACTGTATTAAAAAACCTAGAATTTGAACACTGTTCATGTTACTGCATATATTGTTGGTTATATTTTAAACATTTCTCATTTTCACAGGCAAAGAGCTACTCCTTTTAGTAAGCCTCAAAACCACATGCATGTGTACAAGAAAAATCCTAACACTCTAGCTGAAAAAGGTATGATACAGAAATATAGATTCCAGCCTGTACATGATATTTATTTTTGATGCTCTATGCTTCCTCTGAATTTTGATATCATTGAATCAAATGCATCTTCTGTTTGTGAGCTATCCACAGCATGTCTTTCTGCCCTGATGTTTTTGTGTGACACTGTTAACAGAGCAATATTATATCTGTGGTTAAATAGCCAGAATACCAATGGTTGATCAGGGGAGTTATTATGGAATTTATTCTAGCCTCTGGCTTGTGCCTTCATCCATTTTTAATTTTAACTCAAGCTATCCATCTGATGCAAATGGCTCCAAGTTATCTGTTCAATAAATGCCAAATGCTGTCATCTGAACGCAAATCTTTGTTTAATGCTATAAAAGATAGCTGTATTTTACCAGCTTCTGTTATTTAAATGAACTGAACAGGTTTTGCTGATCACTTGACTGAAACTAAAGCATTGTAAGTATGTGTGCTTTGTTGTCAGCTACTGGTGAAAGATCAAAGAAATGGTGCTGAACACTGTCACAGATGCTAATTAATTGGCACTTATTTTCTTACATCTTAAGTTAGCCCAAAAGCAGCCCCCTAAATCTGAAATAATTGGTGACTTGTTATATTGTTTAAATAATGTAGTTTTATTTTCTAGTCCTTTGTATATTCATGCCATAGTAGGTGTAAGTAATATTGATTCTAAATCTTTTAAACTAATAAAGTGTATTTCCACTCTTGAACACTCTGCAAATGGGATATGAACATGTTCTGTGATGGAATTGTTCATAAAAGAAATATTCCAAGAGTAGCTGTTCATTTATAAGACATATCACATTCAATCTAATGCTGAAACAGGATCTATACTAAACATAAATGTGGCACCTCTTAGTTGCAGCTTCAGATTCAGTTCATTTTTCAAAATCCCCAAAGCAGCAAGATGAGCTCATTTTTAAAAAACTTGGTATAAATCTATAGGTTTCCCATGAAACTTTTTGAAAATACAAGCTTTAGTTGTTATGAACAAAATTCTGGCTAATTAGCAGTCATGACATGAGTTTGGGCTTTCTCATTCATACCACAGGCAAATATCCCGATAATATAAGAAAAATACTACCATGGTCAATATTAAGAGTGTTCTACAAAATTTTCTTGTAAGTCAGCCCAGGGTCCGAAGCTTAATGATTCAAAATATGGAACTATAGCTTCATTTTTGGCTTGGGAGTTGCTGAAGAAAGTTACTGATATGATTATGACAAATTTGAGGAGCTACTGAGAGCTATCAGAGTGGTGGGCTTTTTGTTCTGGGATTTTTTTGTTTTGTTTTCAATTTGTATCTGCACGCCTATTAAGCAACTTCTGAACAAGTTTTTTGTGAAACCTCTTTTATTACAAGCAATGACATTTCCATGACCACCTGTCAGGAAGTAAGGTTAAGTGTATGTTTCTTTTTGTACTTGTTTATAGAAAGAGAGAATCCATTTAATTTTTTATCTAATAAGCCATATAATTTCAAACACATGAAGATGATTAGTTCATTGGATGAACACTTAAACCACACAGCAGACAAGAAGCAGAAAAGTTTATGACTTATTTCCCTTTGTCCACTTAAGTATAACAGCAAGTAACTGCCTTTCAGACAAGAGGCTATTATTGCAAAACCTGAACACACCAGCATAAAAAAATTAGTTTCCACAAAGCTTTCCAGATTACAAAAAGCTTTTCGTATACTGTTTCACCACAGAAGAGCTGTTGACTGGAGACCTCGTATAATTATTTAGCTACTGTGAGCCCAATACTGTCTTGATGATAAAAAGCAAGATCTTGAGATTTATTTGGTGGAATGAAATAGACAATAGGTCTAAGAAGCTTGTGACAACTTGTGATACAGAGCAGAGAGCAAAGCCGGAGTCCAAGTGACCTGGAGTTTGAGTTGATCGCTTCATGCCAATTGTGCTGATGTCACCTGAGTATATAAAAAAGGCACGGCCAGCTCTGGGCTGAGATTTTGACTCCTAAGCAACTGGTGGGAGAAAGCATTTTTGCAGGTGTAATGTGATAATTTGTTGTAAGGAGACCAGGAACCATTCCAAGAGCTTTCTAAGTTTATTGTATTCTTAACCATAAGTTCTATGTGGTAATGAACTTCAGAAACCTCCTCACTGTGAGAATAAGTACCTACATTCTCTTCAGTCAGCTCAAAACATTAATGAACTAGTTTTGCTTTTGGTAATGGCATGGTTGTGTCTCGTGAAGAACAGCTGGAGAAATACATCTGTTACTTCTTGTCAACACTTGATTTTTTGTCTACTTTCCTTTTACTTAGTGACTGCCTGAGGATAGACCTGAGGAAAAGACTAATGGTTCTGGGACTCCCTTTATTTTATACCCACTGGGGCACCAGAGAGCTTTCTGGTCTTTGAAGGTCAACAGACTTAGGTAAAAAAACTAAAGGACTGTAGTATCAACAGAGGATATGCTTTCCTGTTATCATAGATCAAGTACTATGTTTCTGTCTCAAATTATGAAAACAACTATTTATCACACTTTTTAAAAAGGCCTAAATGGATATATGTTCAAAAGTACATAATTTGTTTAAATTTGATCTATTATTGACTGCAAGATGACAAAGGATGGGTTTAGTTACAGCTGGAAACAACCTGACATTCACTTTGAGTCTAAAGAAATACGTCTTTTGCTATAAGGTGGAATGTTATCTTTGCTGTGTGTCTCATAGTTCTCGTACTCGGACCTATTGCATGAAGATGTATCAAATTGCTGTGGATCACTTTAAGGCGCTACAAAAAACTCAGGTGTGGTAAAAAATACTCTTTTTAAAAGAAACTAATTGTAGAATTCCAGTAGGAAAAGAGCAGGTCACTAGCAAAACGATGACAATACAGGGGAGTAGATAATCTTAATGGGCATCCAGCATCATTTCTGCAGCATTGTTTCTGCTAGCTCTTCATAGTCCTCACATTTATCGTACTTGAACGATGTCTTCAGCTCCCTCTGCCTGAGATTTTAATTGGCTGCAGAAGAAACCTCAGAAAGAACCTCTTTTCAAATAAAGTTCCTTAAGATCACTTGTTCTTCCTCTTAAGATTAATTTCCTACTCGGGGACTGAGAAATAACAGGAGAAATGTGCAGAGAAAGTATTGAGCAGTGAGTAATATCTGCTGGTAAATTGGGGGAATATCAGTTCTATGGAGTGGTTGTCACATCCTTTTAAACACACTGATTAATGGGTGGATCTATTACTGAAAGCATGCAAGCTTAATTTATTCAAAGAAGTTCAGTGTATGTCACCACTCGCAGGCCTGTTTCTCTGGCATAGCATTTCACATTTACAATGTTATAACTGCTGAGAACACAACGGAAGAAAGAGACCTGTAACTCTTTGCACAAAGCACTAAAAATACAATGTGATCTGTAAGTGATATAAACTGACATGTAAGAAAATAACAGTAGTGGGATTTAAATCAAATAAAAATGAAGCTGTCATCAGTATTTGGGTACATATTCTTAGATTAAACATTTTCAATTGCAACACGTAGTTCCATATTCTTTTCTTCCGCCCTGTTTTATGGTCAAATGTGTTATTTGGAGAACAGCATGTGGAAAGACTATGGAAATGGCAATTCTGTGAAATACCATTTGAGAACTGAGACACACTTTTAAACAAGGAATGGAATTCAGGTCAAGCATCACAAATGAAATGGTTATTGTAAAAGCAATGAGAGCTAGCCATCTGCCACTGCAGCACTCAAAAGGGCTGAGATGCGGGGTCCCTGCTAAGATATCCCTATTGCAGTATCAGTTTGGGCCTGCAGAAGTCTCAGCTACAAACATTAATATAACAACATATTTTCTGAAGTGACAAATATGCTGCCTAGTTACAAAAAGCTGTGCTTGTGTCCATATAGTAGAGTCAAGCAAGGAGAAGAACAGCTTCTTGGTCACTTTAACAGAAAGTAATTTGTGTCCCTCAAGGAATTGATCCTGAATTCTTAACTCCAACGGTGATTATAGCTCCTTCTTTGGCATGAATAAGATGTTCTGTGTGTTGGTGCCATGCTGAAGATTTAAATGTCCCACACATTTGATCCAGGCTGGGGCTGTGGCAACTACTGCACAGCTGATGACAACAAAGGCTGGTTTCAAGCTCATTGTCATCACCATGGTGTTACACTAGATGAATGGGTGGCATTGATTCTGATTGGCATATTCATTCACATGCATTCAGAGCTCATGAATTTTACTTAACACGTCCCTTTGCTTATTGGCTGGGATTTAATTGGAGTGATGTATTGCAGCACTGCTAGATGAAGTGGAACAGTTTCTTTTTTTCTTTTTTTTTTCCTTGTTTTTTTTAGTTCCCTTTCTTCCAAACCTCCCAACTAGAGACACCACAGCATTAATTTTACAATCACCAAGGCATTTCTATGTATGGAACCTAATTCTTGGCTTTGTATTGAAGTTTGCATTTAATATTTGGAGACAGAAAAATAAATAGACTTAGGGAGAGCTCACACAGATTTAAGTGTTGACTTTCGTTACTGGGTTCACAAATTGTTTATTTAGCATTTTCTTTACATACCAAGAAAGCAAGAGGTCTTTTTTTTGTGCTTGCTTCTATGATTTTTTCCAACTTTCCAACTACTTTAACTTCTTTTTCAACTAGCTGAAATGAAGAATCCTGACCTATCAACTAGCAGCTTGTTGATGTCATTCCAAAGAGTGAATAAATATAAGATTATGTGCATGCATCTAACAGGTATACTCTTATGTATATCTGAATATATGCATACACTGTTACTGTTTATTTACCAAAAACATTTGGACAGAAAAATATTCTAGAATTTTTTTTTAAGAAAATTGTGTTTTCACTGGACAGTTACCAATACTGAATTGTTATTTATTGCCATTTTTAACCTGAAAAGCAAAGAAACTTTAATCTGAAAATCAAATATTTATGTCAGCAAAATCAAAATTAAATATTTGGTTTAGGGTCAGATCTACTCAGGTGAAGATATTTTAGTTTGTTGAACAAGATTGAAGTGTTTCAGTTCAAGGTAGCTCTGTATAAATTGTGAAAGATATTAGCAGAAGCTAACTGTAGCACAGGATTAATATAGTGGGTACCCTTTGAAAACAGTTAATAGCATTTATGGTTCATGTTCTGAGCTACATCTGGAGCTCTCAAGGCTCTCTCTACAGTGTCTAGATCTCAAGCAGACTTGTTTTCTTGGGCAAAAGTTGTCACTCTAAGTAACATCTACCTATGTTTGTATGCGGTTTCATATTTCTTCCCTCCCAGCCTCCTTTGCCTCCTTTGTCCTGGAGGAAATCATATCTGTTATGATCTTCCCTCTTTTTGGCTACTGAAGCTACGTATAAGTCATTTTATGAGAATTGTGGGATGGATTGCAAACCTAGTCCACAGTGACGATATGTGAAATCTTACAAATTACTGCTGAGATTTCACATGCTGTGAAAGTGAAGAGTATACATGAATTCCATGTGTATGCTTAGCATAGTTGCTAGCATATACAATTGGTTAAACTAAAATCCCATGAAGGTTTTTGATTAAAGTGGGTGTAAAGTGATAAATATGTCAGATAAGACCTAGAGGGAATTTAAATAACAAATGAAAACAATGACATGGCTTTTCTTTAGCTTTAGCTTTAGATTAGTTCAAAAGGTATATTTTATCCACACTTAGTAAAAGCAGTAAAATAATTTATGAAAAAATGAAAAAGACAGTGCCCAGCACCTTTATGTATGGTTTGATGCTTTTATGTATGATTAGATTCTCTACCTGGTGCGGTCATTCTGAAATTAAATGATATCCACTGCTTGTTGTCTTCAGGAAACTGCCAGACTACAAAATTACGACTACTCTCTTTTTTTTCCCAGCTAGGTAATACACTGACATGCTTAATAACATAGTATAGTTATTAAAACATAGCCCATGCCATACCACAGTCTGAGCATCTCTGAGGCACAATCCAGGAAAGCCATAGATGATAATCTAAATCAGAAATGTTTTTTCTAGATTATTGCTATGTTTCTCTTCTACTATTTCATGTGTCATAACATTTCCTAATTTATTGCTTCTCATGTATTAAATCAAACACTGTTTTTTGGAGGAAATAAAATTAATTTTATGAACATCTGCTTAGCTATAAGTGGTTCTTTTGCTTTATCTGGCTTTTGCTGTGAATAGAGTCGTACACATAGCATTGTCTGTTTTCCTTAGTGATATACCAGAGGAGAAAAAATTCACTAGCTTTTTACAGAAGTGCATGCACATACCTGTGTTGTGGTAAAATGAAAAAAAATATTTCTGACATTTAGTATCTCTGAATCTACAGTCCACAATTAGTTTGACAGAGATATGTCTAAAAACTATTGTACCTCTCTTTCTGCAATTTCAAGTAGCATTACATGAATTACTGAATTGCATCCTATGGAGGCACCTTAAGCCATTCTGTATGGGCTAGTGAACTTTAACTGAGGATGCGAGGCTTCACAATGACAGTTTCCGGAAAGTTTTAAGAAAATCAGACTTAGCTACCAATTCTGAGCATCGGTATTTCAGCCCAAGCTGCTGGAAATTGGTGGGAGACTTTCTAATCAGTTTTCAATGGTGAATTGATGCTTCTGTTGTCCAAATGAGCCTGTACTTGGATATAAATATAAGGGAATATAAAACAAAGAGGTTTTCAGAAAAAGCAATAAAGTTTTTACTCAGTGCTAAAATCCTCAGTTCCACAATTAGTTGTTTATTTCAAAATAATACGCAAACTTAAATAAAACTGTTTATTTTGAGGAAATGCCTAAAGGCTAAAACCTTTAATAAAAGTGTAGTCTAACTCTAAGCTGCATTTTGTGTTGGTCATCACAGTGCATGGAAAGCATATCTCAGGTTCCAGCCATGGTGAAACAAAGCAGACCACAGCATATAGTGACTTACCAGGCAGAGTTTCAGATGTGATATTCAGACACCGACAGTTATCTTACATCAGGGTATTTTTCTCACAGCTTTTCAATGGTAACTAGACAAAACTCTGCCAATGACCTCATTGATACACACTTAGAGACACAAGCTGCAGGGGTAAGATTGCTCTGTAAATGAGGTGACACTGTAGTGGGATGTGAGTCTGGGTACAATGTATATCTAGACACAGTCTGTGTTGGAGCTGCAGCACATGTAGGGGCCAGCGTGTGATCTGGTCCTGTGGGGATTAACAGCATGTTAGGCATTTCCCTCATGTCAAAGAAGAATGCCGCCTCAGCCTTTGCTTCCTCCAAGGGAAGAATCACTATCTCAGTCAATTTCTTTGGCTCCTTCTGCAGGAAAGGCAATGGCAACCACAGCCAAAACAGAGGATAGATTTGTCCCACTAGAAGGAGTAAATTTTGCAAGAAAGCCCTCCCCTTTGATGCAGGTGGTAGCACGAAGAGGTGCTGCTGGTGCCGCGATGCTGTGTGTTGTCCCATAGGCAGTCTTGCAGGGTGTGCACATTCCAGCCCTTCAGCAGGGCGCTGCTAGCTTAGCAACATTAGTGCACTGTCAATATTTGTCTGCCAAAATCCTACCATTAAGTATGCTGCTTAAAGCTGGATTTTACAGATACTAATTAGTCTTACCCTACATTCTCTGTTACCCTCTCCCTGCCTCCAGAGAATGGATCACTACAGCCTATAAAGGAGACTCAGCAGTTTCGGCTTCCAGCTCTTTTAGAAAGGAAACTGAAGATCTTTGTTGGGACACAGTTGTTAGTTAGGCTTATTCAAGAATTTTCAGATTTCCTAAGCAAAACTTTTGCAAAATTTTAGCCACTGTCATACATCCTCTGTTAAAAGCATATTGGTTATTACCTGTTCCTGTATGTTTCATACTTCTGCTTCTTTTAATCCTGCTTCTATGACAATTTAAAACCATCATGTGGACGACGTAGAAGATTCAGCTGGCTTGAAGGAGAATAAACTGTTTGGGTAGCAGTAGAGGCTATAAGAAATAGAAGACAGAAGAGGGTAACTATCCAGATGTTACAAGAAATCAAAATATGGCTACTCTTTTTTCCATAGTCAGAAAGCATTAAGTCTATTACAGCCAGATGAGCTTCTCCTCTTTCTAGTTCTGGTAATATGAATAATAATTTTAAAATATTATGACTCTATATACCATAAAGATTTAGAACTTGAGGGGTATCTATACATGTAATACAAGTTGCAATGGAAGTTAGGCACTCACTTAGTCAAGATCTGGATCATGCTTTCACTGCATAGCTGTACAATCATTTCTTCCGACACAAGGCAGGGGATGGGATAGGAACAGAAACAAATGGATAAAGGTGAAAGTGGCAAGAACCATCTAAATAATCTTAACTTAATGTTGCCAAAGAAATTTTGGCATGATTTCAGGCTGTACTGCCTAGATTTTCATGTCTGTAAGCCTTTATTTTGCCTAAATCTCTATCTCCAAAGCACTGGCACATGTGGGCTCCTACACCTTAAACAACTTCTCTGAGCCAGGCAGACTGTGCCACCCACAAACGGATGACAGAGACAGACTGAGAAGTAATTTGGACAATGAGATAGTAGGAGAAGAAGGATACTTCTGTAGTAAGTACCAAATAGATTTCCCAATTAATTGGGTTAGAGAAAACACAAAATCAGTGAGATGCAGTGAAAATGTTTTAATGATAACTGTCTACAAGTAAAAAAAAAAGTGCAAGGGCCTACTGCACTTGTATATACATGAGTGTACAGTGCCTTTTGAGATGAGCTAAGGTGTCAAAGATATCTACACAAGGCTGCAGTTATGGGACAGGACCTGTGGCTTATTGGAGTAGCAGCAGGAGGCTCGGTGTCATTCCTTATGGCACCAGATGCCAGATCTCACATAGCACCAGATGGCCCAATGCAGACAAATAAGTGGAGCCTTTGGTCTCCAAACCAAGATGAAGATAAATGCTCTTCTAACTAATGTTGAAGAGAAATTGCAAATATTACACTTCTGTGAAAAACAGTACTAATAAACCACATTAATTCTTATAATAAGAATTTGGTACATAATAGTCTTTCATACATATACCTTGTTCACTATAGAGACATGCATGTACTGTAAATAGTGTAGGCTTAATATCATTCTCATAAGGACAAGTCTGCTGCTGAATATGCTTTCACACACATATATATACATCTTTAGATATATATGCATCTTTAGATATATATGCATCTTTAGACATATATGCATATACAGCTAGAGATACTTCTCTATATATAATTCTGTCTCTAAAAGCAGTGCATACATCTCAATGTATATCATTGTCAAGCACAGACATCTTGGTGTGCAAGCAAGTAGATATACACAATTACATATTAAAATACATGTGTGGGAACATATCTACACCTGCACACTCTTACATATACAGTCTGTCTCTGTACGAACAAAAGTGCAGATGTGTGCATCACATTAAAACTTCACCAGTATATTTGATTTGCTACAGGGCTATCACCCGCCTAGTTTATAGAAGATTGAACGCTGAGCAGAATTTGGGTGTAAGCCTACAGTACCAGCTTCCACTTGACTTCAGCCTCTACTTTGACTGCAAATGTGGCTGGTAACAGTTAAGTATTTGCGGGTGTGATAGGTGAGCGCCATCCATCATGGATAATGTTGTGAGACAGTTGTGCCTCCTTTTGTTTCCGTATTCCCTTGAGGACACATTCTGGAGGCATGGCTGTGTTTACCCTGTGATTTTTTTTATTTCTTTTTGTTTTTTTTCAAAAAAGTCACTGACCGTGTTTACTTTACTTCCTTCCCCAGCACTGTTTACCAGCTTTGGTGTGATGGGATGACTAAGTCAATATATATTAAGGAACACATAACAAAGTTGTAATGAGAATTAGTGGTACTGTGAAAAGACAGAGACATTGGCTGCTGTGCTCTGTACTGTTTAGTCTGGGGGTAATGAAGAGCTCACAGATGACCTGATTTCATTAAAGTAGGTCAGATTTGACTGAAATGTAGCTATGGCTCTCTCCCAGCAGTGCAGTGTCTTTCTCCCCACATCCCTGCCTGTCACCTCAGATTTTGCATGCTTTCAGGCAATTACCTTAGGATTTTGTTAGTATTTTAGCCAAATATATACTACAGTACTTAATTTCCATGACTCCCCATGTTTTCTTTCAGATGACGTGTGATGGAAAGGATGATCATACCTCTGTCTTTTCTGCAGGAAAGGTGGTAGTGTGAGAGGATGTCACACTTGATAAAACAGCATTTATGCATCATAGATATTTCTCAGTGAAATCCTATCTGTACAAGATACCTGCCATTTTTATGATTAGCCCTATGTTCATACACAGCTTTAATCTAATTTTCTATTTATTTGCCGTGATTCATATCCATGAGTTTAACACTACAGTAAGACATTCTGATTTAGCAATATCCTAGCACAAATATACCTTTGAAAAGGTACCGAGAATGTCTTTACTAGACTTTGTGCTCACAAATATGAATGTATTAGCAGACGTAAGAATTGTTCACAATTTTTATGGGATGAATGTAACACTGTGAGACACTGGAAAAAGAAGAATTAGTTATTGTCATACCACAGGATGTCTGCTAAGAGAGTTTCCTTCTAACATCAGTGGGAGCAAGGTTGAATCTATAGACCAGATCTAAACAAAGACATTAGGGAAGCTATTCAGGCAGGAAAAAAAAAAGTAAATCAGGCCCTGTTAGGTAAAAAAATAATGGTAGAGTAAGGTGTACAAAGGACATAGCCTTTTACTAAAAGAAATTTTGAAAACCCTAGGTTGATAAACATATTCAAGCTTTCTGTTCAGCTGCTAAAACTTCACTCATCTTCTATTATGGAATATTCTTGTCACTTTTATTACAGACTTTCTATAGTTATATGATTCCCAGAGAAAGATACAATATCCTACATTTAGTTACTTGTCTCTATTTAAAAGACTATCAGGTTTTTCTGTCAAAATGTCTGAAAAGGTATCAGCCAAAGTGCTTTCTCTTGCAGCCATATTACATTTAAATTGGGGACTACATAACTGCTGAAATTTGGGAAATCCACTTTCCCAACTCCCTCCTCCTCACTTCTTTTTCTTGCCCTTAATTGTTGTGATTGTGCCTCTCATGACTTCTAAAGCAAGTGTTTTGTTCTCCAATTTGCTTCAGGTCATTACAGTAAAATCTTTTCATTCCTGAAATCTTTTTTTCCCCCCATTAGTCCTGAGACAAACAAATTGATTGTGATTTTCAGTGGCAACTGGGGTGGTCAAGCAGTTCCCAGAGAAGTCTGTAATAAGATTACTTGCGTAAGTAATCTGAGGACCGTGGGCTTTTGAAAATTCCAAGTCTTCTGGCTACAATTTGGCTTTTTAATATTTCTTTTACTCATTTTCCCTTCAGAAAGACCTTCATACAGTTTGCACCATTATAAATGAAACCAATCAAAGTAAGATTGCCGTAGTTTCAGGAACAGAACAGGAACAACTATGTTTGCTTGGGAGTTGTTTTTCAAATAAAGTGTACCAGTTCTCAATACTTTCTTTGACTTGGAAGTCTTTGTCTTAATACCTCCTCTGCTCTTCTGACAGAAGACCTGCTTGTCTGCCTGTCTATCTGTGTTGTAGGGATGCAACATGATCACAATTTTGTCAATGCAAAAGTAACACAGGAACCACCAAAACAAATTGCCTGTGGGCTAAGACAGTGTGAAGGACAAGGCAGCAGAAAATCAACCTCAATACAAGATTACTAGAATAGCCATCCCCTGCATAATGCCATAAGACTTGCCCTGTTTGGATGTTTGATGATGCTAGTGGGGATTTTAACTGTGCTGAGCCCCATGAAACCGAAGTTTTCAGTTTGTACTTCCTGAGTATAGACTTAGGTTACTTGAGGGTGAACTGTGATGTTGTTACTGACTACAGTTGTGTTGACAGCTGTATCTGTTGTTTCTTTTCTAACTGAAAGACGCAAAAGATGTGTGCTCACTGATTTTTCTCAATACAGATTAACTGGAAAGATCTTCATTTTCAGCCTCAGATTCATCTTTTATAAGCTTCAACAAAGGCGTAATACTTTAGTTTACCACTGCCCTCAAATCAAAGGAAGGAGATCAAAAACCCTGTCTTGAAAAGATTACGCAACTCAATAGGACCTGATCTTCTTGTATTATTGCATCCATTACAACAGCACAGTTCAGGCAGGTGTTAGTTTCAATTAACCTGGGATTCAGGTATTCACAACATCTTGTCTGCCAATTACCCACATAATTACATGGCCCAGGACTGTAGAATAGAATCAGCCATCATGCAAGGCATGTGTGATTACTGAAGAAAAGAGGAATTCAGAGGGTGTATGAGTAAAGCACAGCTCCAATGATCATGGACAAAAGTGGTCTTTAGTGAAGAAAGCTTATTTACCAGGCTCTTGCTGATCTCTTGAATGCAGGAACTGTGCCAACAGTGTTTGTGTGATACGCAGATGCCTCACAGCTGTCCCTTGTTTTTGTATTCTTATTCAGTCAGTAGGTAAAGTGAGAACTTATTTAGAATTTTTCAAGGAAGAAACTGAAAGGCATTCCAGGGAGCTAATGACACAGCCGTATATGGCAAGAAATCAAAATATGAGAGTCAAGAAAACCTTAAATCCAGCTTTCTCCGACCAGGATGTCAGCTGAAAAAGACAACTGCTGACATTTTGACCTGGGATATCCACTGACTTGGTCAGTATGAATGCCTTTTTTGTAAGGCTCTGTCACTGTACTGTCAAAAATCAATCCACTATGGACCTCAACATAAAGATCTTTTAAGGCCAAAGGCCAAAGGTCTTTCTGAGCCATAAATGCCATATATCTTTGTACTATTTTAAGCAACAATGCCACAGGGAAATGTAAAATTATGGACAAAAGTTGTGAAAAGCAGTAATAATATAAAATAATATAAAATTGTTTACACTTAATTATGTATACTTAATGTTATTTGAGTTTAATGATAATGAAGGAAGCCATAGAAAGGTGGGCTGTTTCCTCCCATTCATCATCTAAATCCAGACTATGTTAACCTAAACCACTTTCTAATAGAATAACTATCATTTCAGTGGAACAAATTGTGAGGAAGGATGCTGTTCAGCACTAATGTCAAAGCATGGGCCTCTACTTCATCAGGAATCGAACAGCAGTATGATGCAAGGCTGATATAATTTGACAATGTTTCAAGTGTACCTGTCATTCTAAAGGAGATCTATGCTATTATAACCTATTTTTTACACGGGAAGTTTTTTAATATGTGTGATAGATTTTGTGATGTGGGGTTTTTTCCATAATAAAGGAATCCCATTAAATATGATACCTATTTTTAGATTTCTTCAAAATGTTCTTACTAAATGCAAATATTTAAACAGGGAAAGTCCCAAAGGACTTATAAATCCATGCATTTTAATTTTTACAGAAGCCTTTGCTTTTAGTAGAATGCATGGTATATGACCATTAACTGCTATACTGTGGCTAATACATAATTTTGTGCCTCTCTTCATACATGTTTGTATTTGTGTCGACATTTATTGACACAGGCAATTTTAAAAATTCTAAATTATATGATTTGTAAATGCTATATTGAGGGAATGTCGTGGTTTTCTAGTGAAGGAGCTAATATGGCTTCCGCTGAAATTCTGCATTATGCCAAGATAAAGCAATTCAAACGTATACCAGTTCCCTGGGAATTATAGTATAAAAGCTCAGGGACATTTCTCCCACAATGTAGCCTTTTCTCGACGTCATATCCATACATCTTATATCAATCACAGAAATAATCCGTTTGACAGCTGTGCGTTTGGGGCATTGTGATACACGAAAGTTCCAGATTAATACACAAGCTCAGAGATATTTGCTGTCATGAAAATAACAGTTTTAATGCAGTTTGAGTGTTGTCTGTATTCAGAGATCAGGTTTAAGGAAGAATAATCTGGGCCCAAACCTATGGATATTTCTACCCTTACATATAGTTTCACACAAGCCATTTCTAGATGATGTGTAATTTTTCTATCATAGAAATAAGAAAATATTTAGATGGTGAAAATAAAGCAGCCAGAATTATTCCTATGCTGGTAAATGCATTGCTAAAGAGAGATTTACCCATCTCTCCCACTCAGCCATACTGGTGAGAAGTAGCTGTCTTATTAAACTTTCTTGTCTTTTATTTATTGCTGTGTTTAATATCACCATTGAAGGGCATCTCAAATTTTGCAGTGCTTCTGCAGAGATTTTGGAGTGTGGCCAGAGTTTCCTTTTTTTTTTTGGGGGGGGGGAGTCAGATAAATTAGAAGAAGGAATGGGGTGATAGCAGTGAGTCATTTGACTCACGTGATACGCATGGGTGAGCTGCTTCTTGCTTCTGCGTTCCTAGGAACAGTCTGGGATGCAGAGGCAGGAACATCACCTGTAAGACATTGCAATAACCCTCCTTCATTCTTCAGGTTTGCAAAATCTCTACTGTAAAAGTGTCCAGTCTGATTTGGGCCACGCGTTTCATGGAAGTTATAGCCCAGCTGGGCAGAGTCCAAACAGAGTAACAAAATGATCAGAGAATGATCCAGAAAATGTCATACTTGGAGAATGACAGAAACAATTATAAGCTGAGAAAAGACCTCTTTACCTGGTGTATGGCAGAACCCTGCAAAAAGGAAAGGAATATAGCAAATAAGAAATATAGGAATCATTTAGTTTAACCACTAAAAAAATCCTTCACTTGGAAGTTCTCATGAAACTCTGGAATGAGTTGCATGCTGAGATTCTGGATCTTCTGTTAGAGGAGGTCTATAACAGTAGGTTAGACAAAGAGCTCCCAAAACCATAGACATGATCTTCTGGTGTATGGAGATGGATCAAGCTATCTCTGGAGGGATTTTTTTCTGCACTGTTGTCTCTGATTTCATCTTTAGGCAGGTATAAATCTACCACAGTGTAGCAGATTTTTACATCCGATAGCTTTCATAAGTGGCACAACCTTCAGGGGAAGCTTTGGGTGAGCAGGTCACATCTGTCAGCATTGCAAAAGCCATAACCATAACTGGCTCTAATTAGCAGCCTGTACGGCAATTTTAGCTGTTAGGACAACTTGGCTATAAAGGATGAATGATCTTTTCACCCCACTGGGTGTTTCTTCAAGCTTGGCGAAGCTGGTAAGTCAGAGCAAGGAAGCGGACAGTGCTGCTATCCATGACATATCTTTTTTTTTTTCCTTTGCTATACTGCAGAGTATGTGGGTCTCCATGATTGTGTATTCAACATCTTTCACAAGCACTGCTTTCATACACAGAATAACCTACTTGTGCATTACTGTTCAGTAGTGAAAATTGTAGAGGTTTCAGTGGAGAGGTGAAGGGAGGGAAAGAAGAGGAGAGATTTATGATAACCAGGTAGTTGGCTGCTCTTCCGCTGGAGGCATGTAAATAGAGCGAAATTCTGACATCAGCACGTTTTCAAACTTAGGCACTGTTGTGAGCTCACCTTTTAAATGTGAGTATTTATTTAGACAGGGTAGAAGGATGACCCAAGAATTCCTCTCAGCCTCATGCATAAATATTTGCAACATAGGTTTCAAGAGCCTTTTACCTTGCTTCCTCTCTGTTTTCTACTATCCCAGTGGCAAAAAATACACTTCCAGCTGTGCTGAGTGTTTCCGATTTATAACCCAGGCCAGTCTGTGTCTTTGCAAACTGCCAGACTTGTGAAGGATGCTGGTCTTTGCCAGATGCTTATATCTGGGGTCAGAAAAAGGCTGATCTTTTGAATTCTGTCTGCAGTAAAGCCAGAAGGCATATGTGCTGTACCTGCCTGAGGGTCACTTGAGATTGCAAGGCTGATATATTTCTGTCTGTCTTTTCAACCAGCTTCTTTGTTTCTGCCACACTACGACTGCATAAATTCACATTGCTTTCTTTGTTTTATCTGTTTCATTGAGAATACACAGGAAGCCTTGCAAAGAAAGTGAGACTGTCTGAAGCTTTGATACTTCCAGATTTGAAAAACCCAAACAAATTCGTGACAGAGCATTGAGGAGAGCTGTTGAGAGGACACCATTTAGGGGACACATCAGACTAACCCAGTTGGTTGGGATGTTGATGCAAATAGTGATTGCTCAAAGGCAAACCAGAGTGAACCCACAAGTCTCTGTAAATGTGGAAAGGGAAACAGTGTAATAGTGTGATTTATCTAAAATCACAGTCCATGTAATTTGGTGAAATTAGGGGGAAAAATGAATGCTCCCCTAATTTCCACATGCATATCCAACGCTTAAAAATCAGTAGGGTAACTAAAGTGGCATGTAAGCCCTGTGGCAACTGTCAGATAAATTACACAACAGTGAAGAAATCCCCTGAAAGTAATGCAATATCCATCTAACCGTTTTTCCTCTTTCAGAAAAAGACCTTGAGCTGCTACAGTTGATTCTACTACAGAAATGTTACAAAAATTCTCACTGAGGAGGCAGATCTGTGTTTTTGTGCATGAATAAGCCTTTTATTTTCTAGACAGAATGCAAATGGAGGCATAGTGAAAATTATTAAAGGGCACTAACAAGGGAATAGCAGTCTTTAGGCTAATTTTTGGGTAACTATTTCTATTTATTTTTTCATTAAACAAAGTCTGCAGTTGCACAGATTGTTGTTATGAAGTCCCTAAAGCCCTATAAAGCATGGTAATGTGAGTAAGTTTTCAGAATTTAAGTAAGTCTAGCTCTGGGATTTTACTATTACCTAATGTTTCCATTCTATGGTACTGTGAAAGCACTATAAATGGCACCTTTCATGAACCAGCCCTTCTGAGACTAGCAGGCTGCTTCTGCAGCAGGCTGGTGGATCTTTCTTAAAACACACACAGACATATAGACACACAGACGCACACACAGACACACACGCACACTTTGACCGCTCCATTATGAAAGCTTTCATAAGAAAGCAGAATTGTCCTACTCAGAGCCATTATATCTGATGACATTCTTAATACCGGCTATTGTTTGCAGAAAGAAGCTATTGTCTAAGATTGCATATCTGCTGACCAAAGCACATGTAATAAGCATAGCTTTGGACAAACTGAGCCTAGCCCCAGGGAACAGCTTAGCGGTGAGTTTGTTTGAATGTCCTGATTCAGTGGTGAGCTCCAAAGAGGAAATGCCCACCATTATGTAAGGATTGCGTTTATCTAAACTCTGAAAAAAACCATCATTTGTTCCTTTGTGTCCAAAAAGGAGATCGGTCTTATTTAAACCAAGACATAATGTTAATGAAAAATTTTCTAAATAGAAAAATAGAGAAAAAAATCATCTTCCCGTGTTAGAAAACCCCTCCCATTTATACTGTCTTTCTAGTAAGCAATCAACAGATAATTTCAAATACAAAACTTTTCAAGATACAAAGAGGCAGCTTTGACGAAGGCAGAAAACATCTTCATGTATGTTGTCTGTACCTAGACAGTTTTGCTTTGACAATGATTAGGAAAAGTCATGTGGCACTCAGAATGAAAATGCCAGAAATCGTGTAAAAATAACTTCAGGAAATCACTGGAACATTTTCTGGTTTTCTTATTTTACTCAACCTTTAGCTATATTCAATAGGCATTATTCATCTTTCAGTGACAAAAAAGTGAATTCAGAGTAGGACAAAAATGATTTATTACCCTGAAAGGAGTTATTAAAGTATGATTATTCTTCTTTCTGTTTCTGAATTATTTCTGAACTAATCATACTCTCTGTGGAAACAGCATACATATTCATAAATTCATAAATTGTTTATCCATAATTTGTTTATTTCGTGTTTGTTTGCTTTCAGACTTAGTCTTCAGGATGTTCTTGGGTCCTTAGAGCTGTAGATTATGAATTCACAAGGGATCATCGTAATCATCTAGGCTGACCTTTATATTTTCAGTTTGAACTTCAGTATGAAATTCTTTTTAAAACATTCGGTCTTGATTTAAACCATTTGTTAGTCGTTCCATTGGCTAATTACCCTCACTCTTAAAAAAATTGTTCTTCATTTCTAGCCTTAGATTTTTTAGCTTCAGCTTTCAAGCCACTGTATTTTTTTATGTCTTAGACCAAAGACATCACGATCAAAGTTCTATTTTGTGTATTCATAAACTTTTCTGTCTCTTAACCTTCCCTCTAAAAGGGAATCTTTTGGTACAAGGCTTTTTTACTGGTTCACCTCTGAATGTCTTCAGTCCTTCAAGTACCTTTTAAATAGCGATGCAAAACCTAAACAAAATATTACTGGAGCTGTTGCATGAAGGTCAAATGCTGAGATAACATGAAATTTGAGCATCTATTCAGGATGCTTTCTACATGGAAAAACTGTATTAGCCCTTCTGGAAACACTGACAAAAGAGAACTTCGGTCAATGTGACCATTCATGCATGACCACATTAAAATAAAATTTGCATGCAGTCTTCCAAGCTGTGTATCACTGACCTGAACTCTTCATGACTTATTACTATTGCAATTATCACTTATCAGTCTTAACTGTGATTGTTTTGTGGTTTGTTGCATATTTTTAATGAAACATTAAGTAAAATACAGTCAAGAGCAAATCCAAAGAAATGGTCTCATTTTCTAAAAGTATTTTGAGGGGTGTCTGCTATCCATTTTTAATCCACAGGTGTGCACCTTGTTATATTTTCTTGTGGTATATTAATTTAGCCTCATCTAATTAAAAGCTATTAACAGTTCAGTAGGGGGAACACAGGGTTAATACAATTTTCTTCATCTGTCGACCCATAATCCCATAATAATATTTTACAAGTTTGTCAGAATTTATTTTCTATATAGTTTGCTAGGTTACTATATTTCCTTAGTTTAGGTCATTGTGGAGTCCTGTATCAGCCAGGACTCAGTGCTTGCTCTGTCTGAGTTCAATGTCAATCTGACAATTTATAACAGGCTTCTTGTTACCCTTTTCAAATATTTGCAAGGAATTTTATCTTTCTCACTTTCTGGAATCTCTGTAGAAAAGCATCATAAAAACCCACAGTGCATACTATTCAAATATGATTTGGAGAAGATTAAAAGCCATACTTCTGAGTAACAATTTCTTACACTTCTGTGGAAGTATTTTATTTTCACCTATGAGACATCTAAAAGATGGAGATACGTGAGGAAAACTGATCTTTTTTGAGTTGCTTTATCTCTTGCCATCACGTTCATCTGAGCAGAAAAAAAAATATTGTTAGGCTTGCTTCAATTTCCTCTCAATGTGTATCCCCAAAATATATACTTTTCTTAAAATGAGTACTTTTCATCCTTCATCTTCATAAATCTTAATTTCTCTTGATTGCTTTTTGCTTACAAACATTTTAGTAGAACAGGAAAACATACAAAAAGAACAACAAAAATGATCAATGATTTGGAACCATTTGAAATAAGAAATTGCTCAGCTAGCACTCAGTCTTATGAACAGATGAACAAGAGGGCATATGGTGCAGGTCTACAAAAATCATCTAGAAGCTGGAAAAGGTTAATAAGGCACAACCATTGTGTATCTCTGACCACAAAAAACAAGCAGTATCAAATTAAACTAACAACTGGTGATTAAAAGCAGGAAGGAGATTCTTCAAGCAGTGTGTAATTAAGCTGGGGAACTTTGCGCTGTTGGATGCTTGCAATGCTGAAAGTTTCTAAGGCTTAAAAAAAGTGATAAATTCACATGTAAGAAAATCCTTTCAGGGTTGTTAAATGCAAAGATGCTCACACCAGCTCAGGAAGACTTTGAGCAACAAAGTACTGGAAACTGGAAGTGTACTCTAAGGATGCATTGCCATGGGCATGCCCTGTCCTGATACTCTTTCCTAAGAGCATCTGCTGTTCATTGTTGTATTAAATTAGCTACCAGACTCTTGACCTAAGATGGCATAGCTCTTCCTATCCCCTGCAACTGAGCACTTTGCAGAAATGTTAATTCTCATGTGCAGCTGCTCAGCTATGTCATATGCTGTTGCTTATGTTCCTTGAGTAGCTGAATATCTTTTTTGTAAACAAAACAAAACCCCCACAAAAGCGAATAAGTGCATGACAAGCAAAAATCAGCTAATCCACATGCACAAATACCTTTGCTGACATGTGAACATGGGCATTGTTTGGAAGAGCTATCTCTGCAAAGATAGTGTGACCAAAAAGCTTAACTGCAAAAAAAAAGTATGATCAAAGATGAGCTAAACAGCTGCCATAAGCTGAGGAAAGACTCACAAACACTGTTTTTGTGCTCTCCTACTGGCTCCAGGCCACAATAACTACACTGAAGTTGATGTGATTAATTCAGAACTACACCATTGTTAACATTAAGTTTTAATCCAGTATAAAATACAGATGGCATGCTTCCTACCTTCTTATTTACCAAGTTTTTTAATGATCCTTTGTTGTATCATTGTTGCAGTATGTGTGTGAGCATTTGGAATAGTTTGGGCAGGTACTGTGATGCCCTGGTGAAATTAGAGGCTAAAGAGGCTTGAACAGCAAGAACATTTGGAAGGACTGGTGTGGGGCTCTACTCTTCAACTGATGGGTTACAAAGTTATGCTGCATGCAGGGATTCAGTGATTTTAGCCTGCTACCAGCCTTTCCAGTGCTGCAGCCTATCTGAGTTGTATTGTGGGAGGTTAGATTCCTTGGGGACGATGAAGGTCATGCAAGGAAGCCTATTTTTCTCCACTGAATGCAGAAAAAGCCTCAGGTGATTAGGTTAGTTATAGATATCAGATTTTGAGATGGCAGTTTATCTCATTTTAAATCCCTAGAGGACTGCTCATCTCATCTTAAAATATGTACCTAAGAAAGGTCAGATGAATTGTCACATGAAACGGCTCTTTCTTTCTACTGACCACAGAAACATTTTAAGGTCAATAGCTTAGACTAAATCATCTAACTTTTATATGCTTAAAGCTGGAAATGAAGACTACCACACTTTTGTTTCGTGTTGAGTGGATTAAATGTCATGACAGGTATCCTCCTACTCAGTAATAAATGTAGTGTCGCATGTTTCACAAGTTGGCAAGACCTGCAAAGTCTTCATTTTAAATTAGATTTCACTCAAGATAATGTCAGTGAGCAATTAAACTCTTTTCAGGAAATTCTATATTGCCCGAAGATCTTTATGACTTGACATGAGAGCAAAGGCATCCAAAGCTTGGACAAAAGAAACTATAAATACTAGATGTGTCTGTGTGTGTGTCACAGTGAGTCACTTTCAAAGGCGGAACAGAGTCCTAAGCTGTCTGCAGTGTGTATAAAATGAGATTTCCCATGAATTTATGAGATGCATAATCCAGCATGAGGCCATTTTCTTAGCATAAGAAATCAAAAGTATTTTAGAGAGTTAGTCAACACTCTGCGAGGTGAAATGTTATTCTGTCAAAATTAGAATGTTTCCAATGAATGTGTCAGTATGTACTTCTAATGGACTCATTTCAAACTGTTGTCATATTAACTTATAGACTAACATATAGGTTTTTGTGGACATTTTATAAATCAAATATAATAATAATGTTATGGGTATGATTTAAGGAAGGTTAATAATTTTAAAATTTATGTAATATTTTATGGTATTTCATTTTGTGCTTCTGAAATGTAATATACTTCAACACTTTAAAGATATCAAAATAATTAATTTCAAGATTATAAAAAAGGAAATGTTTAGTAAAGTCCCTTTGCCACTTATAAATAAAAATATTTTAGTAATTTTGGCTTCTGAAAAATATTTTGTGATATTAATCTTGATTCTTTACCACATACCAGAGTTCAGCAGGAAACTTATATTCCCTACAAGTCTGTTTTTTTGGCTGTTTAGAGACTCATTGAGAAACTGAACTGTCAATGGAATGTATTCATTCATTTACATTGACAGTATTGTCCCTATCTGCTTTGTTTTCCTCTGAGCTCTTATTTTTTTATCAGCTTGGGAGTGAATCAGTATTTGCTTATTTTCTAAGGGAACTGTAAAAGGAAGGCCTGCTAATTGTCTCATAAAAATATTTGTCAGGAAAAACATGGGTTTTTTTTAAAAGTACTTTTACCCATGAGTGATCTCATGCCTTAAAATTTTAATCTTTGAGGCATGGATAAATTCCCACCACATCCAGAATGTTATCATACAAGACAGTGGGCTATAAAACTTAAAGATAGATTCGGTACTTGTGCATGTTGACCCTTCCTTGTCTGTTCATCTCTTCTCATTTCCTGGATGTCAAATGTAAATAAGGAAAAAAGTTTCAATACTAGTTGAGAATCATCTTAATTCAAGTGCTAGGAAGTCTTTGAAATTACAAAACTAGGCAGAATAGTCATTGAAATGTGAAGGTTGCTGATGGGCTCTGATAGGTTATGATGGTCTCCTTGTTTCTGTAAGTAAAGAAAATATTTGTTTAAAATTTTGAAATTTTTGTTTAGAATCTCATTATTTTTTATACGGAGCAGGGATGCAAGCAGTTGCATATTAAAGAGTAACTGATTCTATTGGTCTTGAGAAAATCGATCTGTTTGCTTTCATTTTGCTGCTTGTCTATCTCAGAGATGACTCTCTGGAAGAGATGAAGTTACAGCAGAATAAAAGTTGTATGAGTTATAAAAAGGCGCATTTGACCCACTGCTGTATGAAGCAAATATTAATTGGCTCAATTTGTCATTACACTGAACATCATTGAACCAGAAGTAAGTTTCACAGAACTAGATCATGGACCTGTTGGAGCAGATCCAGAGAAGGGCCACAAAAATAATTAGAGGGATGGAATACCACTCCTATGGAGAGTTGGGGTTGTTAGGCCTGGAGAAAAGAAGGCTCTGGGGAGACCTTATTCAGGTCTTTCAATACTTAAAGGGGGCTTATAAGAAAGATAGGGACAAACTTTTTGACAGGATCTGTAGTGCTAGGACAAGGTTTTAAACTAAAAGAGAGCAGAACTAGACTAGATATAAGGAAGAAATTTTTCACAATGAGGGTGCTGAAACACTGGAACTGGTTGCCCAGAGAAGCTATGGATGATCCATCCTTGGAGGTATTCAAGGCCAGGTTGGACGCGGCTCAGAGCAACCTGATCTAGTTGAAGGTGTCCCTGTTTATTTCAGGGGAGATTGGACTAGATGACCTTTAAAGGTCCTTTCCAACCCAAACTATTCTCTGATTCTACAATTTGAGACAGTAGAAGGTTTTAAAAGGGAGCTGTGTAAATCCTTTTCTCTCTGTTCCCAAACATAGCTAAAACATATTATTCTGTGTGATTTTTTATAAGATCTTTGTAGTTACAGAGTCCTAAGTTTGTGTTTCTTTATTTGTGAATTAAGGCAAAAAAGATGGTGGAGAACGAGGCCCACTACAACAGTCATGGGAGTGCGGGTAGTAGCATCTCCATTTATTATGTACATAAATAAAAATATTAATGTTTGTTTGGAAAAAGTCCTTCTAGCTTGATGATGGTCATATTACCTGTACACTCACACTGGATGCCAGTGTGTCTTTTTATAAGGCTAGGAAATATGTTGGCTACTGATGTGATGAATCAAACTGAGTTTCATTTGTATGATATAAGAGAAAAGCAAAGCAATATACCTGGTCTATTTCTTATTCTGCTTAATACATGGTTTTATTTTCTAATCCAGCACAAAACCTGAACTGAAGGTGGCTCCAGGATGGGCAGTGGTTTGGGGACATGCAAAACAATGTTTCACAAATGAGTAGAACCTAATTTTTGTGTCCATCTGAAAAAAAGATGTTCTTGAAAATTAAAATAAAAAAAGGAAAATCACAAAAATCTTTTATGGTCAGGAAAATATAATTGACACACAGAGAAAATTAACATGGGTTTACCTAGTGATCTAAATAGTGTTGCAGCTTATATAGATAGCCTGGCTTTCAGCTAGCATTTGCCGCTGATTCTAGTGTAATCATAATATCATTAGAAGTGCATCATGAAGTCACAGCACAATTTGGATCCTTAACACCCATGCAAGTATTTGGATGAGAATTTAAACCACAGGCACAGAGGGTTCTACTGCTGCCAGATGACTAGGTAGCTGTCCCTCCCCACTTTAAAGCTTTGAATCATAACATTAGCAAGTCTTGTGGACCTCAGCCTTTTTTCATGTATCATTGAGAGGGTACTGCATAAATTATTTCTTCAGAGAAAACAGTAACACTAAAGATATAAGGAACTATGGTTGTGAATTGAACACGGAATAATTAAATTTGAAAATTTGCATGGTGAACTTAGATGTTTTCAGATCAAAACTAGATGCTCTTCTGGCTTTTATGTTTTAGTCAAGAACACTATACCTGGGCTTGATATGAAAGAGATGTAATTTAAGTACCTAGAGTTTATGTGCCTTAGGTGTACAGGATGTGAGATAAGGTCATCTGCCAGGCATAGCAGTGGTTCAAACATGATTTTACAATTCTTTGCAAAGAAAAGCATTTTGGATTTATTCTTTGCAGTTTAATTCATTACAAAGAGTTATTTTATCTGTAGTGTTTGAAGTGGGATAATATTGCACAGAATTTCTTATTTGTATAAGTGGTCCAGCAAGGTTTGGTCAGGGAAAAGAGATTTTTTCCTATTGGAAACTGCAAGTTGTTCAAAATTGAACCCTGGTTTCACTTCTGACCCCTAAAAAGATGTATTTATGGCAAAGATAGCTAAAACCCAAAATACTTTGATTAAAACTGTCAAAAATTCAGTGGAATAGCTCTGTGGGTATAACATCATGCATTTCTGCCAAATGGAACACTTGGGAAAATATTCAGCAGTGCTGGTGTAAGACCATCACTGAGTCCTACCAAAATTTTATCTCTGGGGTGAAAGGAATGACTTATTAGACTGGATGCAAGACAGCACTGCTTTAAACTGATGTAAATCCACAGGTGAAGTCTGCATAATTTAATTGAATAAATTAAAATGTAGATAAGCCCTTAAAGAGCAACTTTAACTGAGTTTAAAAGAAGAAATTAGGATGGCTCTTGGTCATCACAGTAGTCACAGTGTTTATACTCGCATTAACAACTATTTATGTAAGTAAAAAAAGGTTGGGTATTTTTTGTAATATCTTCTCTCAGTTTTATCATAAATACAATTAAGACAAACTGAGTAAATTTGTAAGAAATATAACTGAGAGCAAATACTGATGTCTATTTTTGTGGGAAATAATGTGAACATTCATCTTAAATCAAATTAGAGCAAACAATTTAAGAACAAGGTCAAAAGCATTCAAACACATTCCCAGACTGTTTTGGCTTGTACAAGTTCAAGGATACGAGAGTAGAAGGCTTTGCTATATTCACTGTTGGGCAGATTTTTCTGGGAGATGCACCATGTTGCATGCAACCCTCTCGTTGCATGCAACCCTCTCATACCATGCAGAGTTGGTACGATTCCCTGAGATCACTTCTGCTTGGAAGAATACCAAGAAATAGCATCTCCAATGAACGATGGTGGTGGCCTTTTTTTTTCCCCTTGGAGATATTACAGAACTGGGGTCCAAGTAGGAGCTAGAGTTGTTAGGTGTCAGAGGGCAGAATAATTTTTCTAGACTTCTTCCCAGTAAGATTAATACTGGGGTGGTTTAATAGCTAATAGGATTTTTTTTCAGTGTTGAAAGGCTTAACTACAGCATCCTAGCCAGATTCTGACTCAGCTCATTACATCATAAACTCACAGAGTTCATCCTGTAGAAAGCATTATATCCTTCCTCTCCTCAGCTGTTTTCTAAATGTCGCTGGGCTCTGGCATGCAGCTGCCGTATCCCATTAAAGAGATGGTTTAAGTGATGCTTGTACAAAACACAGTATTTAATAAAATAGCAAGGCTACTTTGTGGTTCTGGATTAGCCCTGAGGGCTTTCCCTTCTAGTTTATACCTGATCCTTCATGGTTTTATTTCTCTCTCTTATTCCTTTCCCTAAAGCTTTCAGCTGTTTTTTTCAGTTATATGCTCACATTCTGGCTTTGTTCCCTCCCTCATTACCATTTTCCATGGCTGCAACTTACTGCATTCAATGCTTAGGGCTCTAGCCCCCAGAGACAAATCATTTTGAGGGAAGAATCAGTTTGCACTCTCTCTCTGTTAAAAAGTGTGGGTTTTACTTTTGTGGTTTTTACTTTTGTGGATTTTACTTTCATGGTTTTTACTTTCATGGTTTCAGGGAAAAATTGATAACATGATCCCTGTGAATCTTCACTGCAACCATAAACACCAGGAGTTTAAAACCTCTGATTTCTAACCTGAAGACATGACTTTGGCAGGCACTGCTTACTGAACTGAGTGTTTGTTTTCTACATTGCTCACCAAGTCCCACTAAGGCATGAGCACACCTTCTTCCACTGACCCCTATTTCATCATATGAAGGTTCTCATCACTTCTAAAACTGTTGGGATCCTTGAAGGCAAATGGTGTGAAAGGAAAAAGGAACTTCCGGTATCACATTGGTGCTTTCACAATTCTCCTATACACTCTGCGTGGAGTCTGGAACAAAGTTGCCTGTCTCGTCTTAAGTTTTGATACAAGATCTCAACTCGGCACAACATTGGACTGATTTTTATTTAAAATAGCAAAGTAGTCACTGTGTTACATCTGCTGGGCTTGGGGGACTCTCAGATTGCCTTTCAGTGGCATTGCATGGCCGTGTGCTGCCAGCTGAACACATCCCCTAACACCCAAACAGGGTAACTTTAACACAAATAAATATCCCAAAGTAAACCAGCTTGATTAGCTCAGTCAAAATCCAAGATGAGCCCACAGTAATACTAATCCAAGCAATTCTGGTATCAAGCACAGCTAAGTCATTGGAGTCAATTTTAATAGATTCCAGTTATGACTTTGTCAGATCCATTCTGTGAAACAGGACTAAATTTTTCTCCTTAAAGGAGAAGGTTGACAGGGAAGCTACTGCATCCTTTTCTGTGTTTGCATAGCTGCACAACAATGCAGTTCATGTTGTAAGTGGAAAAAAGAAAGGACAAAAAATTATACAGTTTATCACACCTGTCTTAATTCTAAGAACACACATTAAATGTGGTTTTCTTATCAGAAAAAGTCAAGTAAATGTATTTCCAACAATAGTTTTGTAAAATGCTCTGAGAAATGGAAATTTAAAAACCTATATAAAATAGAATTATTTTTAACATATATTCCTTTTAAACTTCTGAGGTAAAGTACAGTCCTTATAAGACTGGTTTATAACTCCCCCTTTGTGGAAATGGGCTGTTTTTTCTTGTTCCTCATCAGAAATATGTGACTGTTTTAGCATAGCATTTCCCGTAACAAGATATTATACATAATAATTTGTAATAAAACAAAAGCAACCATCTGTAAATGGTCTAATTAAACTGAGATGAATTTCTTTTTTTTATTCAATGCCAATCATTCTGACTTCTATATCTACCACCGAATGGCCTCAATTTACGGGTGTTAATGAATTGTTCTCCGTAACATTAGTGATATTGGCTGAAGTAATTTATAAGAAGTAGAACTAGAAACCGGAGATTTCCTCTTTCTGCTGTAATTCTTGCATCTACTTTAGAAGCACCACGCTCTTCAGCTTAACTGGTTCTATGAGCTAATACCATCAGCTGTTTGTTTTCCTCAGACAGGTGAATGAGGAATAAGTCTTGCTGGACCTCCCAGTGCAATCCCTTCCCATCTTCTTGGCAAGCGGAGGAATTACAGGTTACATCTGCAGCACCTCAGTAACCAATGTGAAAGAATGAGTGCTAACCTGTGGCATGGCCCATGCCCAATGGCGCTCTGTTTAATTGCCAGGCATGCTTTGGGGCATAGAAATACCCAGGGACTGGTCTCAAAAACATTTTGGTGCAGGTGATGAAACAGTTTAGTTGTTTAGTTGTATGGATGTGGGTCACTGTGCATCCATTCCTCTCAAGATGAGAGCTGACTCAGCTTCCTTAACTCACAAGTTTAGACCTGGACAACTTAGCCAGATTACCCCATGAGGCAGCTTTCCACCTTGGTCCTTTTTGCCTCTGCCTTGTTTCCATGTTGGCAGGAGTCTGGGCTGCTCACAGATCCTCTGCCCATCACAGCTGTCTTCCAAGAGACACTAAAGTGCATGGGTCAGCCTCTGCAGACAGCTTCTTTTGGGAAACACAAGAATTTCTCCCTATTGTGACTGTGCAGGATACTAGGGCCAGGCAGAGAGTAGGCAACAGGTACTCTTCTATCCTCTGTCAAATGTTTAATATCATAGGAATATTGATGGCATTTTAAACAGCTACAGTAGATCATCTGAAAACAGCCTTCTGCCTCTCTCACCTGATGTACATAGTGTAATAATATTCCTCTTCCTTCTTCTTGAAACGCTGTGACGAAATATTTTCTGATTGTCATGTGTTCTTATTAGCAGAACATGTACATTTTTCAACTACAGCCTGGTACTTTCTTGGTGGAAACATGTTTATGTGCCCACACACAAACACTGAGAAAAGTGAGAGAAATGTAACACATGAGAGGGAGACGTGAAACTTGCTGTTTCAGCAAGTTGGAAATGAAAACATAATGTGGTACACAACTCAATTAATTTTATTACAAATTTATGCCAGTTTTTATTATATATTTTTATTGGATTAGGAATTACTTTTTGAGATTATGTCAAAAATGTGACGGTGTTTGCCTATTCTCACAGTAGATGTAAAATTTAAATGGTCTTATTTTAATATGTATTTCTTCTATAATTTAGCTTTTGCCATTTGGCAAACTCTTTAGAGTCAACCGCTTGGCATAAAATCAAGTCTAACTCTTTGCAGTCAGAGATTAATGATCTGTACATTAAATTTCTTTACTCTATGGTTAAACCCCTTAGCACTGAGTGCTTCCACTTACTAATGTTACTTTAGCAGTATGGAAATTACATTCACAAATAACAGTTATTTTAAGGTGGGCTTAGGGCACAAATATATACAGTGTTGTTACATCTTCTTCTTTCTTGCAATTAAAAGAAATATTTTAATCCAAATGGTACATCTGTCAGGGAACTGTCAAAAAGAAAAGGCTAATAGGAATATCCTTTCATATGCTCTGAAAGAATCTTATCACATGTATGGATTTAGCAAACTTCCACTGTCAGTTGATGCGAGAAGAATTAGCAGTCATGCAAGGGTTTTCGTTGATTTAGACAGTGATCAAAAGAAGACTCTGTACCACTACTGTTTTCCTTTTTTTCTTCCTGCCACAGAGAGCCTCTGTTCTCAGACGAGGTCTGTGTGTCAATTCATAAAAAGAGAAGCCATCTCTGGTGTCACTGGCTAACGTTCAGTTTTAATAAACATTTAATTGATCCAAGTCTTTACTGATGATCAAATGCATCATAGTATATCACATTGAATACCTGATATTTGATACTTGAAAGGAATATAGTAATAAATATTCAGAAATTAAATGTAATTGGTAAAGTAAAAATTTGACATTACTGATTGCTGCTATACAAGTAAAAGTTCTGTTGATTTCAAAAATTTTTTTCTAAAGGGAAAATTGGCTTCTTGAGTTCATTCTTTAACTTGTCTCATCAAAACTACCGAATTGTAGACAGAGCACAAAAAAAGGTATAGTGTATTAAATTCTAAGTCTCTTCCTAATGCAAATGGTAAAGGTATACTTTGCTTCCAATTTTTTATGCTGTTATGAATTCTTCTGTACACCATCTGTGAAGAATCATGAGAACAGTTTGTACTTTGTTTCACTGAGTCGGTGATACTCCTTATCCACCAGGATTAAGTCCAGTGCATAGGTTAGAAGTTAGGATGATTTCTTATAGCACCTCTAGTGTCCACAAGTACACATGTAAATGTCTGGAAAGTGGAGATTCTATGAAAAAATACAAGTAGACTGCTGTTATAATAACTACATAACTGCTGTTAAATAACTACAGTTGTAGACCATGCTGCTAGAGTGAAACAATTGTTCCTATCAGGGGACAAACTCAGATACTGGTACAATTAATTCCACATATCTGCAGATAGATTGTGCCTACAGCTTCACGGGAGGTTTTCACTTTTATTCTGCGTGGAGTATGAGTTTGGGATATAACTACATGAATAGAACTGCCCTGAGACAGAAAACCCAAGCATAAACTTGAAAGGAAGAGCATTGAGGCACTTGTGCAACAAGAACATTCTCAGAAATTATCTGCTTTGTGCAAGGAAGAAATTGCTTGGCTTGGGAACTAAGATAACATTTTGATCTGTGTAAGAGATTCAGCTCAGACTAAAGGGTTATATGGTGAAGATATATGTGCCTCAGGACATCCAGATTTTTCTGGAATTCCCTTTTTGTAACTCTACATTCAGAAATAAGGAAACTTGAGTAATCTCTGCAACCTGGTAAAACACAATCAGTTTAAAATATAGTGCAAAATTTCCATTGGAGACAACAATACCTGGAGTTTAACTTCAGAATATACTAGGGAAAAAAAATTGACTGTTAAAATGTAGCCTTCTCAATACATTTAAATTCAGATTTCATTGGACCTCACACAAGCATGACTGATAGAATAGCTTTAATTAGCTGTCAGAAATACATTTCCAACAGGTTTTCAGGAAAACGTGCTTTCAAGCAAGTGTAAATTTTTGCTGCATTTTTGTTGCATATGATATTTTTGTAGCAGTGCTTGATCTATCTATATCTGGATTGGATTTTATTCTTTTTTAAGCTATTTCATTGAAGGAACGTACTGAAGCTTTTAAGATTGAAATATATTTACAAGGAAATCCTGAAGTTACCATAGTAAATAGATATTGTACTGCTGATTTAAATAGCAGCAGAATATCACTTTTCTTGTTTTATGCCTTCTTTTGAACAAATGCAGCAAGGCTATTCTACTGTTCTTCCTGCTTTTTTGTGTTAGCATTTGTATCAAAGAGTCTCTGAAAGACCATTAACAGAAACAGCTCTGATAATATATATTTTCTGTGAGTAAATGCAGTGAGATGTAGTTCAGGTGCTAAATTTGAAATATTAACTATATGTAGGATTTTCAAAAGTTCTTCATATTGGTTATATGTGTTCCCTTTAAAATTACTGGGATTTTACTTTGGCATAATTTGGAGGAGATTTAAGAAGAAGGCTAAGTACTTTTGATGATTCCAGGCTATGACTAAGTTGGGATAGGATATGGCCCCATGCCCTTTGATGCTGATAAAGAACTCACTCACTTCAGTGAAGTGATTACGCCACAAAATTTACAATGGTGCTAAATTATATAAATATTACAGCCTGAAATTTTAGTGATTTGTAAGATTTAAACAAAGGATAAAATGTTGATCCATTTTCAGCACATAACACTTTAAAGCAATTAAATAGACTTCATCGGAATTAGTTATATGGTAACATACTGTTGGATATGAGTAAGATTATTAGAATCTGCTCCCAGGAGGGAAAAGAAAACAATATTTTTCTTGTATAGTATGCAGAAGTACTGACTACACCCACCAAATGACAATAACTTTTCCCCCATTAAATATATGTAGTATTATACAGAGAAATAAGTGGCCCAAGTATGAAATTACATTTCCAATATTCTGGCTTTAACCAGAAAAAGTGGGCCAAGTAAATATTTAAAACACATAATGATTACTTTACTCTTTTAGTGCAGCTGAGAAAAGTAGCATGTACAACTGTAGCAGTTGTGGGTTATAACTTGTAAAAATATGGAATGAACAGTCTTTTGACCACTTTTATTGCTTGTTGTATTATCTAAATTTCATACAGGTAAGTTGCATGTATGTAAAATTCATATAAAATTCCCATTGCACATTAAACTTAGGAAGATGTTGTCCTGTTCAAGAAAATAATTATTTTTCTTTATATATGAAGTATATTAATTATTAATTAACTATTAGTTAACTTAGTAAGTATACCTTATTTCTTGTACTAGTGCATAAAATATAACACTGGTTGTAATGCTCAACTAATGATGCTTTATACACAAAAATCTGCTGGCTTAAACGACTTTCAGTTAGCCCTTAGATAACTTTCTATCCTTCCCTGCAATTTTCTCACCTTCTATGGCATGTAGTCCAATACCTGCTTTGAACCAAGTTGACTGTTAAGCAATAGATGCCTCAAAAAGCAAACAAAATATATCTTAACCACCTTCTGTACGCAGTCATTCAAAAAATTCTGGTGAAGTGGAGAGGGATTATGCATACATTGTAAAAAGGGAATTAAGCTACAGATAAATAAAGTTAACTGATTTTTTTGGCCAGCTGAATTGCCCAGGAGGAGAGTCGGACTGTCTGCTACATTACTTCCTGCCCAAGACAAGATGAATGCAGAAGGCAGGTTTCTAAATGTAAGATGGATCATTGCCTGGACTTCTGGTTGCCCAGGTTTACTCAGCCTCAGTATTTTTGAAGCCCACATAACAATTTTTGTCCCATTAACAACCCATGTTAGTTTTTTAGTGATTAATAGTCAATCTAGGCTTTGTCAAAATTTCCATAGAGATCCAATCCACCAGGTCTGCTCAGAGCATTTATTACGTAGAGGATACCATACATAAATATGTGTGTAGCTAAATTGCGATTGTGGAGGAGCTTTTGGTGGCGAACACAGAGTTAGTAGTTTCCCTACTTTCTTTTGTAGAATAGGTGACTTTCTAACATACTTACCCAAAAAGTAAAACCCTTGTATTCAACATCATCTTGACCTGAGAGGATTTAAATCAGCTACTCCCTGAACACTGCCCTTTTAGCTCATGGCTAAGAATGATGATTGTCAAATTATATACACAACTAATCAGACAAATATTTTATCATCTCCTCCCAGATCTTGTTGCCAATTCTGTGTCATTTGCTAAATAAAAGCTTCATATGCAAATAAAGTCTGATATGAAAAAAGAACTTGTGAAAAAAAATATTGTATTGACACATTGGTAATACTACCTTTCTGGCAGCTAATGAGTCCCATGCCTTTGGTCGACAGAACAATGATAATAAAAGTACTAAATTGCATTATTCTGTTAATTTTGCACTTATACCATGAAGTTCATTCATGTCCCAGGTACCTTGTATGCTAGTTGAGCCAGAGCAGTTACAGAAAATGAACCAGTGAGGGGGTGAATTTAATGGAGGTCACAGAACACCTTGAAGTCTGTAGAAGAAATCTTGCACTGCCCTTGGGTCCTGTTTAGCAAAACATGTAATCAGATTTTTTTATACACTGTTTAGATACAAATCCACTGGAATCCAAATTTAATCACATGCTTTATCTCATTGTTAAGTGAAGGCAAGCAGCCCAGTTCCCTGGTGAAGGCAGATATGCTGTGCAGGTCAAACAATTTGAACAGTCGGAGGCAATCACTTCACCTCTTCTGAAGTATAGTCTTGGAGTTTCATGTATTTTAAACACTCTAGCTCAAGGGGCTAGCTGAGGGTGGCTGAGCATTCAGATCCCATGTAAACAATTCTTTGGAAGAGAAATTCCTTAACAAGCCAGGCAGAATTCAGGGCATTTTGTCTTTGATGAGACTATTTGTATGATCCAGTTTATCAATGTAGTGCATGTTAATTCAGTTCTTAATACTTGTAACAATTTAATGTTTTAAAGTATTTTCTACCACTTAAATCTCACAACAGCATACATATTTCTTTTCCCTCCTTTGCTCCTATGAAACTGAAAATATATGTAGAGGGAAGAAATTGTAGGCATGAAAACAAATACAGTCTCCTGTTGGTAACAGTTATCTTGCAGGAAGATTTGTGAATATGCTGGTTTCGAAGATTTTAACAAAATCAGAAACTGATAGCACCAGCTAGAGCCAGGCACGATGCAGGCAGGTGCTGAACAAGCTCCCCCAGCTCAGTCTCTGCCAATGCACGTCCCTCTGACCTGCAGCATCGCAGCTGTTCCTCTCCGTGCCAAGTTGTGTGGTGGTGGTTTGGGGATTTGCAAAAACACATTCTCTGCACAAATACATTTCAGGTCTCCAAAGAGCAGTGAATTAATCCACTGTATCACTTCCAGTGTAATGAATTTTTAAATTCCTCTTTCTAAGCACAAAAGCCTCCTGTTTTTCTGCAAGGCACAGTGATAAGTCTCCTTTTCATTCTTTCTCCTACTCATATCTACATTTTGATCTTTGCAGTTTTGGTGGAATATATTGCTTTAAAAGAGAAGCATACTTATAAAAAGAATATTTTTCTTTGAATAATATTTATTAAATTAACAAGGTGAGAAAGGAAATATTTTAATAATTCAGGGGCACATTCTCTACTCTTTGAAGCAGTGATGAGCTCTCTCTGTGGTGTCAGTGATCTGAGTTAGTGCCAGCAGCAGGGGTGCTGGGAAGAAATATTTGTCTTATCTGGCTGTTAAAAGGCTACTCATCTCATTAACTAGTTTGAGTTGTGGTTTATAGTACTGCATGAATCCTGAACAACTATATTTTGAAAGAGATCTCAGGTTTTTATATCTAGGTCACACTTTTCAGTCTTGATTCAACTGTAACCTTGCAGAATAGATGCGAGACTTGAGCTTATTGCTGGCAGTGATCTATAGGATCAAAGTTGTAAATTAGTTGATGGTAAAAGGAAGTTATGAGGATTTAATGAACTACCAGATAGTCTACTGACTAATTGATAACTATTCACATTCATATTCTTGATGTTTTTCAAGGACAGGGTTTTAATTTGCTATGTTTTATTCCAGAATGGAATAAGGCTCTGTATGGGTTTGTAATGGGTGGCCTGGGCTTTGCTGACATGCAGTAACCAGCTAGACCAAAGACGACTCATGTTGCTGTATTTAAACACACTATTGATCACCCTACTGTTGTAGATGATTTACAATTCAAAACTTTTTTTTTTTCATTCTGGGATGGATGAAAGAAAGAAACATTGCTCTTGAGTACAATTTTTCTCATTGCAGTTTCTCACTTTCAGATATGAACACAATGGATAACAATGACACTTTGGATGACAACTTTGTTGCCATTCACCCTATCCCTTAGATAAGACTTATCAAAGAGTAGTGGGAAAGTGGTATTTGTAAGGTTTTTGTTTATTTTCTTGAGGATCAGGTCAAACTGGGTCAAAATACGACACTCTTCTTTTCCTCCCTCAAAAGAAACTTCACTCTACATAAACAATTTTGCCCTTTCCCTAGAAGAAAAGATTAATTTTTTTCTTGACCATTTGTTTGCACATTTTTAGTGAATATTCCGCTTTATCTATTTTCTTCCTTTAAATGAATGGAAAATCCTAAAGTTAAGACATAATGGACCTACTTAGAAAAGTGGAAAGGAAGAACGATTGTCAGGATGTTTATTTATTGTGTAGAGATAATATTTTCCAACCTTGGGGACCGAGGTCCCATCACAGGGATAGTAAGGGACATCTTAGTTACTCTCCAGAGTTCCTGTTTCTGTTAATATTTTTAGTCACTTGCCACTTATTGTTGGGAATCCTTTTCAGAAAGGCACCTACCCTGAGTGGTGTCTGATGGTGTTTGTTGAATACTAGAAACTGTCACTGAAGAAAGGAACTGACTTTGTATATTTGCTGTATGTATTAACTTTAAATGTCAAAACTATTTAATAATTTTATAATCTCAAAACCTGGTAAAATAAAGGAAAAAGAAGTAAATCCTCTCTTGCACCCTGCCCCTCCACCAAATGCAACATGGCTTTTCAGTAAAACAAACAAACAAAAAAAAGAAAAAATATTATTCTTATTTTCTAAAAAAATCCAGCACTGTTTTTATGAACATGTGACATTTTCCATCAGGGAGGGAAAGGATCTGAGTGATACATCAATGATCAAGGAATTAAGGCGGATCAGTCTTTAAGAACATGTTGAATGATCCCGTGAGGAAGAAGTTAGACCCAAAGAGATGTACGTTTTTCAAGCATGATACGTGTTGCAGAGATTAGGTTATTCCACTGCATGTGGCCTATAATGAGAGGAAAACTTTACCCTGAAAATCTTGAGATCTAAGATGAATGACAGACAAAGTGTGAGTGAAAAAAATTGCTTAATTGCTGGTATCTAGCAAGTACAGATTTGGTCCTTGGTCCCCTGAATGACTGTAGCCAGATTTTCCATGTGCTGGCTGATAACCATGGAGAAACTGCGCTCTTTGGGATGAGTCCCTCCAGTCCAGGACCTTTTCTTGGTGATGTTGGCTTGCAGTTGGCAGGGCAGAGAAGCTGAACAGCTGTTGGATTCCTCCTTGTGCAGCTGCTCATATCTTGATATTTAAGGGCTTGCTATTGTGTGACTTCAGAGGGCATGGAAGTCTTTGGAAGTACCCCAAAACTGGCATCCCATCCACAGCTGTGAAAAAGTTGGACAAATCTAAGGTAATTAAATGTGCAAGAACATTTTTTTCCCTGGTTCTGAGTCTAAATCTACAAAATGCTGAGTCTCTGAGCATTGTGTTGAGCATATGGAATGAAGTAAATTCTGTAGGCTCATTTATAATACCACTTTACATCTAATGTGAACACCACCTTAGTCGCAAAACCTTCAGCTAACATCATTTCAAGGAGGTTCTGCATACACAAAGAGCTAAATCATACTTCAAATCTTGTTATTTTACTTAGCTTAGGTGAACAAATAGGAAAATAACATTATTTCTCTTATCTACATAAGGAGAACTAACTCTTCAAGATACCTGTGCTGTATGAAGATCTTGGGTAGCCAATATGAGCTAGTGGTCTAGGTTCCTTCTCTTCTCAAACCATGCAGAAAATAGGCTTCATTTGCATTATTCACCTCTTCCCACTGTCTGTAAGTGGAATGAAGAAGGCTAACAGACTGTAAGTATAGCACTGAGATGGCCAAAGATAGATAAGATGAAACCTTCCTTTTTGGAATATGCAAACTGAAAGTGCTGGAACTGTATTTGTGAGAATATTTTACTGGTTTCCTCCTAATTAGAACCAGAAAAATTTCTACCAGTTGCTGCAAGTGCCTGTGCTGGCCCTTGATTTATGCAGTCATGTACAGTTTCCAGTAATAGATTTCTTATCTGTTTTAACAGGAGATTATCACTGTTAAAGCCCTGTTCACAGTGAAGTGAAGCCTTGACCCAGGAACACTTTTCATAAGGTGACGTCAGTTGCTTCTTTAGACAATGCAGTAATCAGACTAAACTGAAGATATATACATATACTTCTCTAAAAAGTGGGATCAGCTAACATCTTAGCAATGTATAGTTTTAAACCCTTGTATGTGAAGAAATTAGCAAAGCCTGATGTTACACACTAAATAAAAAACAGCCCCCAAAACACTTAAAAAGCTGCTTCAACCTCTGCATTAACACTGTAATACCAGATGATTTAGAAATGTTGAACTACAAAACTTGTGAAGCGTTAACAAGATATGTTTTTCTTTCTGTAAATCTCCACTAATCCTACAGCAGATGAACTGGTGGCTCAGCAGTAAGCAAATAAACATGTCACTTGAGGACAAGCTCTGTGAACCCATTGGTGATCACGTTCTTTCATTTGACAAAATTGCACATGTTAAGGAAAGTTATTTTAAAATAAGAATTTATTGTCAAGCTGGTCACTAATTTTGCAGTTTGTTGGGTGATAGGAGATGGGTTGCACATGGTAAGAGACTAGAAACAATGCAAACAGCAAAACACCAAAGCATTTTGTGAAATTAAAGACAGCCAGGAGTAAACAGAAATTCCCAAAGAAGCAACATATCAGAAGAAACAATGAATACAATAGAGTCACTTCCAAAGAAATTCTTCTCCAGTATCCAAAACCCACACATATCCCTGACAAAATAAATCACAGAAAAGCAGACAAGGAAATACAAGATGATCAATTACAATTTAAATATAAGCCCCATCTTGTAAGACATGTAATATAATTAACTAATATAATATATGGCTATTAGATACGGTGAGTACCATAAAATATCAATGTGTTGGGAACACAGCATAAAAGAGACTATCAGCTGCTAAGCTGGTAAAATTTAGAACTCCCTAACCTATTTGGGTTATTGCCTTTGATTACATATGCAGTTTCTGCTTTGTGTTCTGAAAATCATCAGCTAAAAAGGGTCTATGTTATATACTCTATGTATTTTAAGACATATGTTATATTTTGAGTAGACCAAAGCCTGTACTTCTGCAGTACATTCAGAAGTTGATGGAGCAGCTTGTAGTGGCCAGCATTGTTTTGTAACATTTGTGAAATTGTTTTTTTCAAAACCACAGCCATAAAACGTATGTAATTTTTCCAGCTTATGACCTGCCCAGTCCTTGGTTACAATGCTGCCCTGAAATGCATACCCGAGCCCTCCTAATGATGGAGACTATTTCTTCAGTTAAAAACTATCTTGTTTACACCCTGCTTGCTCCACTAATTATTTTTCTTTGTTTGCCGCAGGACTTTGCCTCTTCCCTTTTGCTGTTCTTCACCAAGTTCCTGCAAGAAAATGGGGTTTGCTGAGACCACTAGAGCTGTGTTGCTATATTCTATTTAGAGTGGGTTGACTTGTATTTCAGAAGCTGAACAGCCAAAGGATTTAATCTCACTTTTTCGGGGTACATTTCAGAGTACAAGTGGTGAAAACATGGCATTAAAACAGTAAAGAAAGAAACCAAATTTAAAGGCAGGAAGCCAGATGTTAATTAATAAAACCAACATAACAGGGCTGTTTGGCTTGCCGAGAACATTCTCTCAGCTGCCTGTTTGTAGGCTGTTCCCCAGTTAATCAGTTCTGCTGCATTAAATTTCTTTAAAAGAAATATTCTTCCCTGGTTGCTTAGAGCCCAGCTGAATCAAGCTGAAAGCTCTGTGAGGGGTGGTGAGCCAGGCCAGTGAAAGTAATTTACAGAACGTTACAACTTTACTACTACCTTCAGCACGGTTCAATTTACTTCTACAAATGTCCCTGCCTTTTTCACATAGACAATTAGGCTCCTTCTGCGTGCAGATTTTGCTCAGATGGCCCTAAGTGGGGAGTGGCATGAGTTTTCACTTGTCAATTTTAAGTGGTACAACCCTTGGAGCAAGGACTTAATGGTACCAATATGACTGTGTTCCTCCTTCTATAGCTTCTTCTATACATTGGGTATCATATTGCTGCAACTGTGACTGGAGCAATATGCCTTAAAATTATCGAGTTCCTATCATTTAAATCTTCCAGGAACAGATTTCATACTGGATGATATTTCAACCAGAATAATGCACTGTTTTCAGCTGTTCACTGAAGAAAGGACCAGCAAAGGAGAATGCAAATATTTATTCATCAATAAACTGTTTATTAAGCAGTTTAAGTGGATTGTTTTTCTATCAAATATACTTTAAGTAATGCTTATATTAATCTAGTGCCTAGAGACTCATCCAGCTACTGTGCTAGAATAAGCAGACATTAGTATCAATAAGATATTCTGCCCCAGAAGTTACAGTCTTAGTGTATGGGGTTTTTTTAAATGTACAGAATATCTGAATGTGCCAAATAATTTCTGTATTTTTTCAGCATGTCATTGGTCATAATACGTGAAGCTCTATTTTCCTTCAAACAATCCTCTGAGTGAAACCTAACTTAATGGAAAGTGATATGTTCTGAAGTATTCAGAGGACTATAGTCAAGAATAATTTGTCAATGAATATCATTCATGGGGCAGTAAAGTGTAATGCTTCAATCATTATATAGAATTAAAAGTCTCAAATTATTCAGTTTCAAATTTAAGAGAGAGACTGCCTCACAGGTGGAAAATACAGCATGGCAGACTTTCAGACATGGGTGAGATTACATAAAAATGGAAATCTGGGGCACATGAATGCCTTTAAAACACTTCTTGGTGAGCACTAGTCTCAGATGCTGCAGTCTCCCTCTAAGTTATTTAATGCTCCTCCACGATCACACTTAATTCTGGGCTGTGGTTTTCATAAGTTATGCTAGACACTTATGGCTCTTTGTGGGACTGGGTCTGGGCTGTCCACTCCGATTTTTGTGCCTGGAATGTGTCCTTACTGCAGCAACTCATCTGATAAACATTCTGATATTTTATCAGCTTGATGACTTTGTATAAATTTTCTCCAAAGAAAAATGGCAAAGATAAAAGAAACCCTTTCCACTTACTACAAATGGAATAAAAACCATTTTCTACACAAAGCTTTGCAAAGGTGTTGGGAAGTCAGAAATCTCAGTAGCAAGCTCTGTTCTGTGTCACAAACGGAGAAAAGGGTGACAGCGAAATCCAGTGAACCTTGATTTGGAAGAGAAAAATCTTTTATTTTGCCTTTAATGATTTCAAATCCTTTGGGGAAAAAAAACTGTGAGGGTGGAGGAGGAGCAAAGAAGAGGTCAGCACCGTGAAACGGTAAGAGAACATTTGCATGGGGGCTGGTAAGGGGCAAAAGGAGCACAAAAAAGACAGTAAACATATTTAGTTTTAAAAAGAAAGAATTGCAGAAACTAATTTATTAAATGAAACAAAAGATGAGGAGTCTTAGAAAGCCTCATATATCCTCTGTTGGGCAGGTTCAAGAAATGGTTGCAGTGACACTCGCAGTGGTTCTGATCCAAAGAAATCAAATCGAAGGAAATGCCCCCATTAACTCTAACAAGCGTTGGATCAAACCCCTGATGAATTGTGCTGTTCACTGGCTTACAGCTGAGCTGCACTAGCTGTCAAACAACCAAAAAGTCTCTCCCCTGGGTGGCTTGGCATATAACCCTTAGGTATCCTTACAAATCAACGTGGAGAATGACATGCGATGAAAGGAAAATGGGCATTTCTGATGTCAGACACCATCCGTCTTCAATTAAGTTAGCTTCCGAAATGTTTCAAGTATCCAGGCTCTTTTTGAAAGCCCAATTGACCCAGAAGTCTATAACAAAGCAATCCTTAAAAACAGCCACATCGTTAGTTTGTTTGCTTGATGGGGGGTTCTTAATGCCATAAACCCCAGTGCAGAAGTTAATAATTTCATACATTATCACTTTGAATATGCAATAGAAATCTCAAGGCAGCTGTTTGAACTTCCCTTTTAAAGAGGACAGATTGCCTTTATTGTGTGCACTTCTTCATGGCTTGTTTGAGGCCAGGGCAATTATGGGTTGAATGACTTCCCTTTAGCTGTTGATGTGTAGGCTTGTTGTTGTGTGTGCATTGTTTTGAGCTTTTTGTTGATGGATTTCTTTGTTTTGTTTTGTTTTGTTTTGTTTTCAAGGAAACTGGAGACCTTGTGACAAAGCAACAAAAAGCTGACAGGTAAAGATAAAAAAAGGAAATGGCCACTGCTGACTTGGCATTTTATTATCTTGTAAATGTAGAATTAAAATAACAATTACATTTCTGTGGAGTCCATTCTTGCTGGTTTACCACTCAAAGGGCGGGTGTGATTTTGTGCTCTAAACATCACAGATAATAAGGCAGAAATCTTGTCAAGTTATGTCTTTTTTTCCATCTCGAGATATAGTGGTCTTTGCTATGAGACAAATTGTTAGCTAATTAAAAAAATATTAATTTTTATTTACTTGTGCTGCCAATTGTTCCACCAATTGATTGCTCATATTTTGGTTTGACATTTTATTTATGAACAGGCTAGTTCATGAAGTCTTAATCTGCTTCCTTCTAAATAACTACATTTTTTTCTGTTATTAGAACTAAGGTAATATTCTCATTGGAAGATTATCCTGAAAGTAGAATTATATAAGCAAGGGTAAGAAAATTTCTGTAGAGTCTAACTGACTATTTTGGAGGGACTGTCCCATAAACTGCCCTCTACAGAAACAGAAGTCAGAAGGCCAAACCTATAATGAAGCATTTTAAACTCACAACTCATAGGAGGTGCTATAATGAGAAGAAAAATGTTTCTTACTCTAGGAGATAGATAGATAGATAGATAGATAGATAGATAGATAGATAGATAGATAGATAGATAGATAGATAGATAGATAGATAGATGGGGCACTTCAAAGTGGCTGCTGCAGCTTTGCTTTTTGGTTCCTGATGAAGTCCTTTCAGGCAGAATTAGGATTTACACAAAATATTAAAAAATAATAGTGGCAGTAAATATCTGACATTGTTTTATGTCTGTGCTGTATGACTGCAACAGACAAAATATAAAGGCAAGGTAGAAAATATATGTTTTGTCTTGAAACTGGGAATGTTTCATGTCCGATGTTGCTGAGACTGCATGATGCACAAATTCTGTTGGCACATTCTCCTATTTGATATAATGTTTAAAAAAGCTTACAGGAAATAGATGTTGATGAATTTATCATGCCTGTCTAGGAGGCTGCACGATTTAAGTAGAAATTAAGAATAGTCTAACACAATATTTTAAGGTTTATGACAGAATCTTGATGAGAGTTATTTACTTATCTCCATGGTTTGTTTACACAAAGAGCATCTTACACAGAATAATAGTGAGAGATCATATTTCTACTAGTAAGTCACAGTGTTATTTAGGCACTTTAAATTTATTTCTGAGGTTCTAGCTTGGCTTTTGCTTCTCAGAAACAAGAAGAGCCTTCTTTGCTGCCATCTGCAGCAGGGAGAGACAGAAGCCTCCAGGCTGCCTCCAAGACACTGAGGTGGCTGTTACTGTTTTGTTAGTACAAGTATGACCTACTCTGAATACTTTTACTGCTGCAAGGATGTCCCTTCCCTTTCAAGTTCGTTTGTTTTTTTTTTAAACGAAGATTTTGAACTTCAAACGTTGTTCATTTTTCCAACAACCCACTCCACCGTGTTTAGTGATAAAGATCTGCAACAGTCAGGTATCATATGAAAAGCAGGTTTTATAGGGATATATGACCTGTTATTAAATCTGTTCATGTAGTTCACAAAAAAAGGACAAGGCACTCTATTCTTTTGTCCTTAATTCATGATGACAGCACCGACACAGATACTACAGTATTATGCTGGCTGGTATATGGAAAGCATTTAATATATTCAAAGTGTCTCACAAGAATTCATGCGTGCAGCGAATTATTTCTTGTAAAATTCTTAAACTCAATTTACTGGTCTGGTTTGCAGAAGAGAGGTGAAACCACAGTTCTAAGTCAGCCTAGGATACAATTGGCCTTCTGGGCTGCGACTGCACGTTGCCGGCTCATGTTGAGCTTCTCATCAACCAGCACCCCAAAGTCCTTCTCTGCAGGGCTGGTCTGAGTCTCATCACGTCACACCCCAGCCTGTGTTGAAACCATGGATTACCCCAGCCCAGGTGTAGGACTTTGCACTTGGCCTTGTTGAATCTCATGGGATTCACACAGGCCCACTTCTCCAGCTTGTCCAGGTCCCTCTGGATGACATCCCATCCTTCTGGTGTGACAACTGCACCAGTCAGCTTGATGTAATCTGCAAATTTGTTGAGGGTGCAATCTTGCTGTCTATATCAACAATGAAAATATTAAACAGCATTGGTCCCTGAGGGGCACCACTTGTCACAGATCTCTGTCTGGACACAGAGCCATTGACCACTACTATCGGAATGCAAACATCCAGCCAGTTACTTATCTACTGAACAGGTCACCCATCAAATCCACACATCTCTAACTTAGAGAGAAGGATGCTGTGGGGAATCATGTCAAAGGTGTCCCAGAAGTCCAGGTAGATTACATTCATTGCTTTTCCCATGTCTACTGATATGGTCACCCCATCAAAAGAAAGACACTAGGTTGGTCAAGCAGTACTCGGCTTTGGTGAAGCTGTGCTGGCTGTCTTGGATCACTTCGCTGTCTTCCATGTGATTTAGCGTAGCTCCTAGGAGGATCTGTTTCATGATCTTCCCAGACACAGGTGTGATGCTGACAGGTGGGTAGTTTCCAGGGCCATCCTTTCTACCCTTTTCAAGAATGGGGGCAATGTTGCCTTTCTTCCAGTCTCCAGGGAGTTCCCCTGACTGCCATAGCTTTTCAGATATCATGGAGGGTGTCTTAGCAATGAAAATATCGTTTTTCTATATAATTTGCTTTTTGATGGGATATGTTTGCAGAGATTTCATGAAAGATTTTGTTTTATTGCCTGCATTTTCAGAATAGTTTTGGTAAAAACCTCATGCTAATGATCTCTGTTGCTGATATCTCCCAGCTGACCATGAAGCTTCAGCTCCTAAGTTTGATTTTATTTATTTATTCTACCCGTTTATCCTTGCCTGCTGTGAAGAGTATAAGACATATAATCAAGAATATATTCATAGAATCATAGAATAACCAGGTTGGAAGAGACCTACCAGATCATTGAGTCCAACCATTCCTATCAATCACTAAACCATGCCCCTCAGCACCTCATCCATCCGTCCCTTAAACACCTCCAGGGAAGGTGACTCAACCATCTCCCTGGGCAGCCTGTTCCAGTGCCCAATGACCCTTTCTGCGAAAAGTTTTTTCCTAATGTTCAGCCTAAACCTCCCCTGGTGGAGCTTGAGGCCATTTCCTCTTGTTCTGTCCCCTGTCACTTGGGAGAAGGGGCCAGCACCCTCCTCTCTACAACCTCCTTTCAGGTAGTTTTCTATGCTGGACTAAAATGAACTCTTTTCTTGTTAGTATGACAATACATATCTTGAATTATTTTAAAGTTATGCCTTTAAAGCAAAGATGATACTTCAAAAATGTTCCTTAAAACTGTGAAGAAATCTTGGAAAGAGCTTAAAAAGTCTTTTGAGGCTTATTTGCATAATTCATTTTTAGAACTTTAATTAACAAGGATATGTAACTGTTCATCTTCCCACTTGTGTTGCAATTTCCCAGGTAAATACAAGTTAGGAAATGCTGGTTTTGTGGATAGCACTTAAAACCAACTGTCGTATTGCAAAGGTTTATTCTGGATGTTTCTAATACTATAATTTTTCTTAAAATTTCAGGGCTAAAGTATGTTTTGCTTGTTTGGATGTTTGGATTTAAAATTTCAGGGCTAAATTATGTTTTGCTTGTTTGGATGTTTTGCTTGTATGGATCAGTGCAAAATAAGTTTTACTTAAATGGGGAGGAAATTTTCTGGTGATAGAAGAGACCACGACCTCAAGCTTGGACACCCGCAAACACAGAAACCACTAGTGTTGGTTCCTCAGTGATTAATACAAAACTGGTGAACATATTAGGGTTGGACAATGATCTTTGATACTGGAAAATAACTTAGTCCTCTTGGCAATGCCTCCAAGTAAATGCATACAAATTATATTTTGTCCTCTTTGTAGAACTTACGCTGGAAAGTCAACAATATAAGAAACTCTTAGGGTGTTCCTTTTTTTTGTGGTATGTCCCTACTAGGCCTGCGGGTCTGAACTTTCAGCAGTTGTAAATTGATGCAACACTTTTGAAAAACAGCATGCTGTTCTTAATTCAAAATGGACAATGAGTGAAACCTAAACAGCTGGAGTAGACAGTAATTTGTATCTTCTTTTGTTTGTTTGTCATTTTTGTTGCTGTTCACCTATATTTCTGTCCAACTCTTGGCAACTGCCTTAAGTCTCTTTCTCCTAGTAAAACATTCTACGTTTCTTTGATCTTTATGTTTTCCCTTTGACTTTCTTCTCTCTTTGTATACTTTATTTTCTCTCCTGCTTTTAATCTGACTTTGCCATAAATGTGCTTTTTAGGAACTGTCAGAAAACATTTTTCATATGCAGGTGGCTCTTCAAAAAAGCGTCACCTATAGGATGCATCTTACATATAAGCATAGGGTTAAGTGAGCTACTTCATCTGTTGAGCTACAGAACTAAAGAAATATAATTACTTCATTTATACCACTAAAGATAATGGTTACTAACAAATCTTGAAATAGGAGAAAGCTGAAAGAGGTCAAAACAATAGTTCTAATCTATCCTTTGCATGGAGAATGGATATTTGTTACTGTAGCCTCAGTGCTCAAGGAGTGGTAACAACTGTCCCTTATAGAAAATGTACTCTTTAATGAAAATTAAATCCCTAATACTCTCTACAACAAAGGCAAAGATTTCACCCTTGCAAAATCCAAATATATATTTTTAAATTTACTGCTTTTAATTTATACCGTCTGTTTCTTTCCACTTAGGAAAGAAATTCTGCTACTTTATCTGCACTTACTATCCTCTTCATCTTGCACAGAGTGACACTTTGTTATCTCCCTCTTTACTCTCAAGTAACTTCTAAACTGAGGGTTTTTTAGTCTTGTACAACAAATATTAAACTGGTGCCATACATCCGAAGCTCTTTTTCTTTTGCTTGAATACAACAATAGCACCAAAGAGTAACATATGCTGAATAACACAAACCTTTATAAAGTTGTATTCATTCATTCATCAAACACAGCTTATTCATTATATTCTATATTCAATATTTGATCTACACTGGGGCATGTTCACAGGAATCACCCTTTAAAAAGAAAGAGCAGTAGACTGAAAGAGCAGTAAACTCAGTAGTGCTGTCCTGATAGCATTTATACTGCAAAATCCTGCAAGTTTTCTGCACAAGAGCTTCCTTGTGATATTTACAAGAGTTTGAGAAGAGATAGTTGATAGATTTTTACTTATCTTAACAACAAATTGCTCTTGATATAGGATAAGCAAAATGTTTTGTTAAAATTCTCTGCTATAGTCTATAAAGTTACACCAGGCAATTCCAATTTCAGTATTCTGTGATAAATAAAACCAGTATTTACATGTAGCTAAATCAGAACGTTGCTTTTCTGGTGGGTTTTAACCTAACAAACAGTATAAACCAGACTTACACTTTTAATATTAATCTAGTGGAAATGGAAATGCTAGTTTGACAACTGTTAAGAACAAAGAGCTTGATTTATCCATGGTTTGAAAAAATATGAAAAGGTCAAGATTAAACTTTTTCATCCCTTTCTAAATCAGCTTAATGATGACCAATGCACTGAACGACTTAGCTTCTTTGGGATGAAGTGTAAGAATACAGCAAAATAGGGAAATTTCTATTGCACAATGATTAATTAATGAAATAAATAAATATGCAAATTGAGGCTCTTTCTATATTAAATGCCAAAAATACCACTCAGCTGTATATGCAACACTCCTGATCAATGTGTATGTATTTATATTTAGCTAAGAAGAACAGCAGAAATTTTAGAAGAAATTATGTACCTTGAAATGAAGCTTAATGATAATTATTAAAAAATACTAACAGTGGCTCCTTTATGCCGTTGTGAGAATCTGTTTCTACTAATACAAAGACATGGTGCATTTAATATGATCCCTTTCTCTCACGATAACCATATGGTGTGTAAGAACCATTTCAACAGTAAGGATTAGTAGTGACACTTTATAACATTACACGCATGACATCCTTTACCCTGTATGTCCTAAACAATGCTTTCTACTCAAACCAGCTAAATGTTATTGAAAGCAGGAGACTTTATGTTCAAAGCTAATTAGTTTTAATTTCCAGTTTGTCCTCGAGTATTTCTGCTTCATAAATACATCCACAACGTGAAAGCAAATTATGTCTTTTTCACTTTTCTGACTTATAGACCCAGATAAGAAAAGAATACAATATAAGGTGTTTGTTAGTAAATTCCACTTCTTTTCATTTCAACTGGATATTTACAAACTGGAACAAAATATCATTCTCAAGCTGTCTTGAGGATCTTCTAAAAATACCACAGAAATAAATACAGCCACCTGTTTTCCCAATATTATTTATTACTTGTTATTAATACTAACAATAATTTTATATAGTAAACAATATAATAGAAAGAGAAAATATATTCAGTAATTCACTGCTCAAATTATTATGCCTACAAGCAACGGAGGAATTTCAGTACATCTCAGCAGTGGATAGACAGACTGTGGAAAAACTTCAAAAAGAGATGTGGCTGAAGCCCATATTGCTCAATAATTTGTGAACCTCCCCTTCTTCCTCAAATCAGGAAACCTGATGAATAACTTAAGAAATAAATTAAAGCTTGGGCAACCTGGTCTGACCTTGTAGTTGACCCTGCTTTGAGCAGGACATGGGACTAAAGACCTCCTAAAAAAAATCCTTTCCAGCCTGAATTATCTTATATCCTATGATGAAGGTGCATTTCTATGAATGTATTTTGAAGTGTACATATGCTTCATATGTACCATGTTCCAGTGTTGTTAAAAATCTTTGCTCATGCAAAATTTTAGAAGACATTTTCTGAAGTAGACCACATTTTACAGCAACTTCCATATGTGGAACTTACAGCAGTTTCTATACAATAGCAAATGGAACAGTTACAGCTGCCTTGTAGGAGCACAGAAGTACTTTAATGGTAAGTGCCAAATGACTTGTCAGTCTCACACGATTTTCATACCAGAAAAGTAATCCTGATCTTTCAGCTCCCATTCCTACAATGATAAAAAGCAAACAAATGAACACTCACACACATGTGCACACACATCCATTTGAATCTAAGAATCACTACAAAATTTTGTTGATGTAACTAACTATAATAATGATGATGAATGTTTTGTGGGTACATTTATTTTTAATCGCACAAACAGGTGGGAAAAGAGAACTTGAGTTATTGTTATTGTCATTATTATTACTACTATTATTATAGCTGTTACCTTTTAAAAATTGTTAACTTGGAGAAGTGTGTCAAAATTAAGGCACTGGAAAAACAAGTCATCTGCCTAAACTATATGAAAGATGTAGTACATAGCAAAACCACTTGATTACTACAGTCCTCAACCAGTAGCCATCAGTCTGACATCAAATTCTTCTAATCCCTGACTATTTAATACTTGGAATTTGTGCAGCTATACCAGTAGTCTGAATTAATTTTTTTAAAATTATTGAACTCTATTTTCATAAATGGTGTGGTCAGAATTGGCTATCAAATGTCATCCCCTTAATACTTTGGCAATTTCTATATAAAGATGACAACTCCTGGTTGAGGTTAATCTTTTAGAAAATGACTCGCCCTTAATTTAAATTCCTAGAAAGTTTTAGACAATGATGCAGCATATTTAATGTTATGCTGAATGTGCTTATTTATTTGAATTCAGGTAAATATTTACATCTCAGCTTATTTTCTACTCTTTTTTTATAAACTGAGAGAAATAGAGGCAAGTTGAAATCCATTACCTAAAATAGATGTCTAAACTAATTAAGATCAGTCTTTTCTTAAAAATGGAACTCATGACTAGCACAGGTACAGACATCCACCCTGTAGATATTTGACAAACTGAAGGCTTTCTCAAATAGGTTTTTCAGTAGCTTATGCTGTTTAAAATTGCTACTACTTATTCCTTGTGGCTTTAACATTCAGAGAACAGCTAACAGAAGGTATACACTCAGAGAATAACTCCTATTGCTCTTAGAAATAAACCTCTCTCCTTCCAATATTTGCCCATCTCAGATTTTAGCAGAGGGAATCCATAGTTTTACCTATGCATTAAGTCATAGAAAGGTCATGCCACTATCTATATTTTGTAGTAGCCTGCTGGTTACAACATATTCCTAGAAAAACTGATTGTTAGGATCTTGGTTGTCTTCAGTTTAGGGAGTTTTGACCTCATAACTCAAGAGAGTGACAGCATCCTGAACAAGGACACACTTCTGCTTAGAAAAACAGAAAAAAGGGAACTTGTTTCTAGTTTATCATTCAGAGTTCTCTCTTGAGTGTGAAATATCTTTTTTCCCAAAGAAAAATCTCAAAAAGGTGTGCTCCGCACCCTGTGAAAGAACTCTACCTACTATACTGTCGAAGAAATATGATGCTATAAAAAGATGTCTATTATTTTCTGTAAATGAGCTATTCCATGAATGGACAGTTGCATGAATGTGAGGATTATTGGAGAATAAAAATGACAGGCAATTCTGACTGGAAGGAGAAAGGAGAAATGAGTGGATGATGTGACAGAGATAAAAACAATAGACATGTTGGCTAAGAGTTTGGAAAGGCTTTGAAACGGTAATCTGCTACACTGAAAAATAGGATGTGTAAAACAAGGGTATTTGTAATGTGCTAATCCTGGTTTGGAAGTAGCAGAATAATTCTTGCTCGGCTAGCACTGGTATTGTGGTGTGGGTACACAGTAATACTTGTAAATGCTAGACACAAGAAAACATTACAAAATCTGGTCCTAAATATGCTTTGGCAGGACACTGTTCTTCGAGGTTCAGAATAAAGGTTAGGGTATGTTTGCATGGATCCACCTGGGTCTACTCATGTGTTCATATAGTATGTCTTGCAAAAAAGTTACATATGGTGGAAGTGATGACAGGATAAAAGAACTTATGAAGCTAAGAACGTCCATAACATCTATGACATCTTTACTTCCTTCTCTGAAGTAATATATACAAAATAGTATCATTCAGTGACTGAATTACAGCACAAACTAATCAGTTTTATAATGTACAGAACATTCGGCTTACTGAAAAATTGGTTTCATAAAGGCTTGTAGATGACATAACCAGGACTGCCAGGGTGAATGCTGTCTTGGTTGGCAGCTAACAGGAATGTCCCTTTGAATTGATTATAACTTTATAGCAAATACATTTTTCCCTAATGAGGGCATTGTATTTCAGAACTCTTTGGCTATCACAGGTAGTTCAGAGTCTATGTGTAGGAATTAACACAGGTTTTGAGAGGGAGAAAAATGCCATTCTTATTGTCTCTGTTTTTTAAATGGAGTAACTATTAAAACATTGCCTTTGATGGCATTTGTGCATCTATTGTCCTACATCTTTATTATGTTAATTATTTATTTGATGAATACATTTGCCAGAGGAGTTCAGCAATATTAGCAGAGTGACTCTCTTTTGAGTATGAGCAGACTGAAAATGAAACCTCCCAAAGGCTTTGGTAGTTATCTCTGTGGTCCCTACCTAATAACAGATAACATTCTGGCATTATAAACTTCTTAATAATCTTGCTGTAACTTCTTTTTTTTGAGCCAATCAAGTCTCTTCTTAGTAGAGCTCATGACTCTGTGATAATTAATGATCAATGATCTCTTCAGGACATTAAGCTGAAAAACACTGTTTCGCATTAGTGACCTTCTGGAAATCATCCTTTGACTAAATTATTCCTATCAGAGCTTTTCTTTTAGCTAGCAGGAGTGGGGTGTGAAGGGAATCAGTCAAGGGGAACCTCTGCAGCTAATGACAAGGGAACTCCTTGATAATCTGGCAGCCCCAAATGTCACACTGCTGAGCACTGTAAGTAGTGAAACACCAGATTCAGGGATTTGGGTGACATGCAAAGCGATTTGATGCACTAACACCCATCTAAATAATATATCAAAAAGCAGCACATTTTGGGTAGATCTGAGGACAAACAGAACTCCTGTAGACATTGTCTTTGCCCCATGTGCAGCCTGAAATGGATGTCTGATGTTGCTCAGTAACAAAGCACAATGGGAGTGTGATCAACATCTTCAAATGTTTAATCCAAATTGATCTCAGATGTCAACAAAATTAGATTTACATGAGGAAGTATTTTATTCCTTGTTGTGAGTCTGCTGTCCTTTGTCAGGTGATTGAAAACCAGGATATGGTCCTAAATAAACCAGGAGGAGTGGAAAAATCTGACCCTGAATAAAACTGCCTCTGCAGTAGTCTACATCTCGTAATACTCCATAGCCGACAATTTGAGTTTTTGTGTCAAATACAGAATTAAATTCCTCACAGGTAATTTTTATACAAGACTGTAACAACAAAAAAATTACAGGAGCCAACAGAGCTACTTTTTAACATCATTCAGGCTAGGTCAACAGGATTGAAAAGTGATGCTCTGGAAATAGAGTAGTTTAATGTCTGATTTGCTCTTTGATTTTAACAGCACCTGTAACTTGATTTGAATTTGCAATATGAACGTAAATTATAAATTTACAGTACAGTTATCCAGCAATTCTATCATGAAAATGACTTTGTGTTAACCACCAATATTCACAGAAAGCAGCTACATTTGTAGACTGCCACATGGAATGATTTACTGATATGAATTTAAGCCATGAGTTTCCAAGTTTCCATTTTCTGCAGAGCTTTTTATTCTTTAAGGAAAACAAAATTAGGGGTGAAGAGTCTGATTCTTAGAGTTAAATAAATTAAATTTCCACTCTTGTAATATTTACAGATACATCAGCATATACAAAGGTAATTATGGGTATATCGATACGGCATTGTGCTACATAACCAAGACACAGAGTTTTAGACATTGGCAGTCCCTACACACCTACCACTCTATTTCTGTCTATGTCTGAAAGATTTCTTTTAGTAGTTTTAGCAGTAAGACTTCTTTTTAGCAGTTAAACTTTTTTTAACTTAAGTCTTGTCGGAATTCACAGATAAGTTAATTTTCTACCTATATCATGGGTAAGTTATTCCCTTATATGCCTCACCAATCCTGCTATGGCAAGTATTCTGAATGTGCTTAGGATGCTGAGGTTGCTCCAAGAGCCTGTTGACTGAGCCAGACTGCACAAAACAGGAGAAGCCCTAGTTTTCATACTTACTCAGTGATCAGGGCACTGACACTGGATGTTGGAGGTTTCTGTTCAGTTCCTTTCTCTACATACATGAGATGAACTTCTTATGGCCTCTTAAGAGTTGGTTATGAACCCCAGGCTACAGGATACTCAGTGGAATGATGATGGACATATTTTGGAAAAGCAATAGGGCATCACAAATCTATCATCATCATTGTCTCTGCTGTGCTTTGCTGCAGAGCTTCTCCATCCACAAGGTATTTCACTGCTGGAGTGCAAGTATGACATGTGCTTTTTAAGAAAGATGTGGACAAACTGAAAAGTCCAGAGGAGAGCAGTGAAGTTGGCAAAAACATGACCTATGAAAAAAGTCTGAAAATAATGGAATTATTTAACACAAAAGAAAGAAGACTGAAGAGTTTGCATATGTTACAGTAACCAGTAGGAAGGAAGCTGTATATTGTTCACTACCTTTACTATAAAAAAGATAAAAAGGCAGCAAGGAAGATTTAACTTGGGAAGTTTTCTTTAGCTGAGGATTTTTAAGCACCGAAGCAGAATATCAGAAGCTGTGGCAGCTTTAAATGACTGGTTAGACAAGTATCTGTTGGGAATACTCTTAGCTGTTGTTGTATTAGGACAGTAGTTTTATCATACTGTGGATATTATATGATCTCTGAATGACCCTCTAAATCCATCCATGGTTTGATGGGGTCTTTGGGCTATGAGTTAGTCTGAATTTAGGCTTCAATGAATGCTGTGATTTTGAAGTCCTCTTTGCAGATCTATTCTTCTCTGACTTCCCACTTGCAACCAGATGATGAAGGGAAAATATGCTGAAGACTAAGCACAACTTTAATGCTAAGGGTCTGGTGCATCAGCTTCGGAATCCCTTAGCATAAGACCAAGACAGGTTCTTGCAATCACAACCTCCTAATACGTCCTTGTAAAGCATGCAAAATGCTATGACTTTAATAATATCTAAAATAAGTACTTAAAATAGGTGTATCAGTACCTCAGATATCAGTGAAGTTATTCTTGTGAGCCCTGTATGGGATGTCTGTATTGCCTCTCTTTACTGACTGGTAAGCTAAGGACAAAGATCAAATGACTTTCTCAGAGCTGTACAAGAAGCTTATGGGCCAGCCTGGGAGCTGAATAGAGCAACTAAGCTACAAATATCTCACTTCCTCCCTAAATCATTTCTAACAATGAACATAAAGCAACAACAGTCATTCTGATGAGAGAGAGCTGTTTTGTTATCAAAATGCTCTTGGGATGCATGGCATAACAAGATTGTCTCAGTTGTGTTATTTGGAATTGAATTAAAATTTCTTCTTAGGCGTAAAGAGACCATTACTAGATTTACAGATATTTACTAAAATGGGATCTAAAATCAAAGGGAAAATAAAGCCTGCACCTACGCCCATAATCAAGTACATACTTAATCAAGTGTAATAAGGTGAACTCTGAATTATAATTGTAAGTCGAATTGTAAGGCTGAGATATGAAATAAACAATTCAAGATTATGGGAACAACCTATCTTTGTGAATACTGGCATGTTTACATGCCGAGTGTGCCACCCAATGATTTTAGTTAGCAGCAAACAATTGACACCATAATTTATATGCTTTCAAGGGCCTTCTCTGGAAAAGACATCACTTGTAATTCAAAGAGGAAGTAGTAAGCATTAGCAATGCAAAAGGATAAGGCTCAAACCATACTCATGTTGCCTGTACATCTAACCAGCTTAAAACATTTATCAAAACATAATACAAATTAGTTTATTTCACACAGTTAAGACTTCCCACAAATTCAGAACAACCTAAATGAAGTTTGTGCTAGAATAAAAGAACTTTAGAATAAGTGAATGCATTACAGCACAGTACTAATCTAGAACACAAATGGGAGGTCACCTGAATTTAGTAACCTGGTATTGCATGTAGGTTGAAGAGAAAAAGGTGAAAAAGTTTTGCTTCAATTAACCAAACGGTGTATGTAACGAAGTAGCATGTCTTGCTAATCCCCCAGGTAAAAGAAAAAAACTTCCGATATATTACATATCAAATTTGTCACAATAAACTCACAGTAACTCTTGTTTCACACACACACAAACATCTATCTGTCTATATGTTTTATATATTACATATATTTAGATGGATGCTTCCAGGTTATTGTGACTTCATATGTTAAAAAATGACTTTGTTCATGATATGAAATCCTACTTATTTTACTTAATGAACACAAATGCAATGACAAGTTGCTGTTGTCTTAGGGATAAGGATAATAAAAGATAAAATAAGCATTATTAAAGAAATAATAAAAGGGCCTGCCAAAAGCAACAGGCTCTTTTTAAACATCCACTTCAAAGAAAAAGCAATTAACATACACAAGATTTGAAGGGCTGGGTTACTGAAATCTTGCTGGAAAATGTTCTACAAAGGGATAGACCTGCCTTTGTAAAAGTCAGAGGGAAAGTAGTCCAGTCTCATTCATATGAAATCAGTTTGTACAATTCTATCTGCTCTTCCCAATACATGCTAAATATTTTATAAGTCTTTCATGGTACAAGATTGAAATATTTTTGACAGATTTCATTTAGCTTGTGATCTATGTTGACCATTTCAGCCATCATGAAAATGCAAAGGATACAGAAGAGATTAAGATGAGTAGTAAAAATAAAAGTAGAAAGAACTTTCTAGACAGGAAAGTTATTCATTCAAGGTGAAGGTTGTGTCATAAGAGCTGCAGGATTCTTACTCTCATGGAAAATGTTATCTACCTATCAATCAGTTCAATATCTGGAATATTTTTAGGGGTCCACCACTATTTGTATATGGATGTTCATGTGTTAACAATTTAAGTTCCCTCTTTAGAGATTCAGCTATTAAAATGAATCTCTTGTGCAAAGGTTTACAAAAAAAGGCAAAACTGCAATGAAAAGTTATTGCTGATTAGACACCATATTCTCTATAAACAAGCTAGCTTGAGTATTGACAGTTGTGTTACTCCAGGAAAATAAGCTCAGGGTCTGGGGTAAAAATATGGGTGGCATTTCCATGCTTCTATAGTTATGGAACTAGCTGCAGCCCTCACTGTGTTTGTAGACATGCCTTAACATCTGCTTTGTACCAGGATTTCTCTCAAGGGCAGTGGAAGGCTTTTCTAGTCAAGACCATCATTCAAAGCTGGAAGATCTCATGGGACCAGACACAATGGGAATTTGCCAGGTTAGAGGGATGGAATAAAAGTGTAGTGAGTTTAGTGGATCCAGAATGTGGGATACTGGCTTGCTGACGTGTCTTGGACTAAGAAGATGTGAAACCTTGAACAACTGTTTTGGGGTACAGTGTCTTGCAGCATAATGGAGAACAATCTATTCTTATTGATACAAAAGCAAGACGGAGTGAGGAAAAGTAGGAACAGATGTAAGTGTCCCATAATTAATCCCAACACAGCTGGAAAAGCCTAGGAGAGCACTGGGTGCTGTGACACATATGTCTTGTTGACAGAATGGAAAGGGAATTCTCAAAAATGCATGGCACAGCTAAATCATCATTTTGTCTAGCAGCTTCTCAACTGATCACTGATGAAACAATAGGATATTACGATTGCCATCTTCTGACTAAGTGTAAATGTTCACACCTCAGTGTGCAGTCACGCTGGTTTAGTGTTTGATAGGAATGGTTGGACTCGATGATCCATTGGGTCTCTTCCAACCTGGTTATTCTATGATTCTATGATTCCTTATTTATCTTATTCACCAAGATATCAACATTTATTTTAAGCATCCCTTAAAATCTACAAACTACTTCGGGTTTATAAGAGATGCATCATTGGCTTACTCCTGAAATGTTCTCCAGACATTCTTCCAGATGTTGGAAAAGTGAAAATTAATGTTCTCCAGTGGATCCGTGATGCTTCCATTTTTCCTTAAGTCACCTGAGAATGTCCTCATCTACAAGAATGGTCGGAGGGAGGACCCAAGAAACTACAGGCCTGTCAGTCTGACTTCAGTGCCAGAGAAAGTCATGGAGCAGGTGATCTTGAGTGCTATCATGAAGCACATGCAAGAGAACCGGGTGATCAGGCCCAGTCAACATGGGTTCACAAAAGGCAGGTCTTGCCAAACTAACCTGATCGCCTTCTACGACAAAGTGACTCGGCTGCTGGATGAGGGAAAGGCTGTGGATGTGGTCTTCCTGGACTTCAGTAAAGCCTTTAGCACAGTTTTACACAGCATTCTGCTTTGGAAACTGTCAGCCTCTGGCCTGGACAGGCGCACACTCTCCTGGGTGGAAAACTGGTTGGATGGCCGGGCCCAGAGAGTGGTGGTAAATGGAGTTAACTCCAGCTGGAGGCCAGTGACAAGTGGGGTTCCCCAGGGCTCAGTGCTGGGCCCGGCCCTGTTCAATGTCTTTATCAATGACCCGGGTGAAGGCACGGAGTGCACCCTTAGCAAGTTTGCAGACGACACTAAGCTGGGTGGAAATGTTGATCTGCTGGAGGGTCGGGAGGCTCTGCAAAGGGATCTGAACAGGCTGGACCGCTGGGCAGAGTCCAATGGCATGAGGTTCAACAAGGCCAAATGCCGGGTCCTGCACTTGGGGCACAACCCTGAGCAGCTACAGACTAGGAGAAGTCTGGCTAGAAAGCTGCCTGGAGGAGAGGGACATGGGGGTGTTGGTTGGCAGTGACTGAACATGAGCCAGCAGTGTGCCCAGGTGGCCAAGAAGGCCAATGGCATCTTGGCTTGTATCAGAAACGGCGTGACCAGCAGGTCCAGGGAGGTTATCCTCCCTCTGTACTCGGCACTGGTGAGACTGCTCCTCGAATCCTGTGTTCAGTTCTGGGCCCCTCACCACAAGAAGGATGTTGAGGCTCTGGAAAGAGTCCAGAGAAGAGCGACAAAGCTGGTGAAGGGGCTGGAGAACAGGCCTTATGAGGAACGGCTGAGAGAGCTGGGGGTGTTTAGCCTGGAGAAGAGGAGGCTGAGGGGAGACCTCATTGCTCTCTACAACTACCTGAAAGGAGGTTGTGGAGAGGAGGCTGCTGGCCTCTTCTCCCAAGTGACGGGGGACAGGACAAGAGGGAATGGCCTCAAGCTCCGCCAGGGGAGATTTAGGCTGAACATTAGGAAAAAAATTTTCACGGAAAGGGTCATTGGGCACTGGAACAGGCTACCCAGGGAGGTGGTTGAGTCACCTTCCCTGGAGGTGTTCAAAAGATGAGTGGATGAGGCGCTGAGGGGCATGGTTTCATACTTGATAGGAATGGTTGGACTCGATGATCTGGTAGGTCTCTTCCAACCTGGTGATTCTACTGGCTGGGCTTAAACCGCAGCAGTTCTGCTTACAAAGAACTGCATTAACTTGGCTTGGCATCCTTTCTCTCAGTGTTGGTTTTACTCACACAGTAGTCCTCACAAAATAAAAGGCAATATCAAAAACAAGAACAACATTGACTATCACTAAGCTGTCAACATTTCTATATTGGAGACAGAAATCGTAACAGAGATCCTCCTACTATGTTAACATCTTTTTGGCTTACTCCTCTATGGACATAACTCCTTAAACTGACGCAAGTGTTTACCTCGCCGTTGAAATACTTATGGTTCTCAGACATACTGCTCATACCTTCAAGACAGAAATATTTGAAAACTGCTACTACTATAGTAGTACTAGTACTACTACTGTAGTAGCAGCACTATAATTGCAGGTGATCTAATTTTTCATGTCTATATCTAATCTCTTTTTTCTGTTTTTTGTCATTTTTTTTTCCCTATGGCACTTTACTTAACAATAAATTTATCTAGGAGTCTTAAATATCCTGGTTTTTATCTGTGGAATGAATTCTTATACTATTCAAGCAGCATGCTTTCAGCCTTAACTGGCTAATTATTCTTGATATATTATTTTATCATGTGGCAAAAGACAAAATGTGGCTTTATGTTACCTATAGTCTGCTAACAGAGAAGAGGACAATTTGTATCACATCCATAGATTATTTTTCTCTGCTGAGTCCATTTATTTAACATTCTTAAACTTATGCAAAGGATGAATTTAGCCCTATATCTTTTACACTGATTTTTGCAAGTATTTCCAGACTTCAGGCACAGTCTAACAAGACCATGATGATCATTGTTAAGGATGTTTCTCCTCAACTCATTCAGCTGGGACTCAAGTAAATTATGCAAACATTTCCCATGGCAGCTCCCCAGGGTGTACACAAATGCTAATTTGGAGCAGTGTTTTTCAATATCTTTTTTTTCTTGGAATTTTTATCTTGGATATAATTTAATTAATTTAGAAATAAATTGCCTTTAAAACATGGGAAGTTGTGGGTGCTTTCAAGTGTCTATTTTAGGATTACATATGAAAGAGGAAAATAAACAAAGTATTATGTTTATGTTTAAGACTCATTTAGAAATAGCTTATAATGGCATATGTTAAAGATGATGAATAATTAGGAAAACTGGTCATGTAATTATTAGGAGAAACCATGCATTGTCTCAGAGAATGTAAATCAACAAATCCAAGTCAGCCACAGCCAGTCTACTCCAGGGATTTACTCTGTTGCTCTGACAAGACCTCTGTCCTGCTGCTACTGCTGTCTGGTTTCAGGGCAGCACATGCTCACTGTGAACTGGCCCCTAGGGTTGGTCCTGTCCTACATACTATTTATGAATGCAGTCTAGCATTTTTTGCTAGCCTGTGCATTTCAAAGAAAACCGTAGCTTTTCTGTTTTCAAAAGGTGACTTGAAATAATATGTTGTGAAAGTCTGAAAAAATCCCCATAAGGCCTTTAGAGAGGACAGGACTTGAAAAATATCTTTCAAATAACAACAGCGTTTTATGATTATAAGATATCTCAGGCAGCTCCTCTTTATTGTTTGAACTTCACATTCCATATGAGTTATCAAGAAGATGCAAGGCTATGAATGTTTTCTGAAACATGTAGTAAGTTTCATTTTAAATTTGCCAATAGTAAAACAGGAGAAGTAAATACACACAAATTGGTGGCACATATTTAATAGTTATACCAGAGATTATATCTCTAATTAAAAATATAATTCGTGTAAATTGTATTAATAGTCCCCATGAGTTTGCTTGCTGAAAACACATAGTGGTGGTATTTGGCTGGATAGAACATTAAATAAATAGAATATAAGTTCAGATATTCACTGTCATTTAAGGTTATTGCTGAAACTACATTTTTTACTATGCTATCCATAGTTCACAAATGCCCTACCCACAATCATTTAAATACTTGATATTGTGTATTAGGCTTCTCACAGTAACTTTTGAGGACAACGAATAAAGGAATCTCTATTAACCTTGAAAGGAGAAGGATTAGGGGTTGAGCTGATGATGGAGAACTTTAAAATAATTTTGTTGACACGACTGCTGTAAGTAGATGGCCTTTGTGATTACAAGATTAGGAATGGGATAAACAGATGTATTGTAGATTTTGAACTAGCTGAGTTTATGATGACAAAAGCTGATGATATTGAAGGCTACAGCCATGGAATAAGCATGAGAAGTCAATCCTTGACTCTTAAATTCTTATTATATTGAGCTATGCTCCAGTGGTACAGCAGAATCAACTGTTGCTTTATTGTGCAGTTTGGAACAGTGACTAGGAGTCCTTTCTTCTTTTCCTATATGAGTCTGTGACTGCAAGAGAAAAAGCTGCTGCTTTAGAAAAAAAAGGCAAATGTGTTCAAAGTTCAGGTCATTTTCGGACTTTGCTAACTCAATTAGCAAGCTACAGAATTAAGGCAGAAAATTCATTGTGTATTACTGAGCATCCTGCCCAATGAATGTGCTCTTCTTAGGCATTATTTGTCCTGCTGTTTCACCACAGTCAATTATTTGTGGCTGTGATGACCCCTTTTGTTCATTTGAAAAATAATTTCTGTGGTAATGCAAAGTGATGCCAAGCTAGCCACGACTTCTTATTATTATGGTTATTCTGTGCCCAGAATAACTATAGCACTGACAATTTACAGTAATCTCTACTGAAATTACCCAAGGCATTAATTCTTCAAACTTTCTGGCCACATCATTATAAATGAGCACAGGAATGGTTGAAAGCCAATAAATTGTGTCCAAATGCTGAATTTTATCCATGGATTTCTTCACTGAAAGACAAGATGGCTTCAATTTTCCTCAACCTTGTAGAGGTCTGGAGTTCAGTGTCACTTTGGTAAAATGATTCAGTGTTTCCAGGAGAAATTAGGCTTACTAATTCCAAGATTTTCTTAGGAAAATGGCAGTCCAAAATTACAGGAACATGCACTAGTGGAGGGTAGTTGACTGTGAAGAGACAGCCAACAGTGAATAAGGAACAGGCAGGTGAACAAGGAGCAGAAAGATACAGGTCGCCTTGGCAGGGAGAAAGTCACTGTCTTGAAAAAGATTGAATGGGAGGAATGTTCATGAAGAATATGGCATTTAGGAATGCAGAGGACACATTGTGGTGTGTAGAGAGGAAAGAAGTACAGAGTGGCTCAGGTAAAATAAGGGTAAGAGTAACACAGGACTGAACAGGCACTGGATTATAGGACAAGAATATTAAGTGTGAAGAATTAGGCAAGAATGAAAGCAAAGCAAGATTATGGTATTGCAGAGAAAGAGCCATAGAATAGTATTTCTTTGGGTAAGAAATACTGTCCTCATATCATAGGAAAGTTTAAAATTAATCAAGACTGCAGAACTTACTCATGCTCACAGCAGTCTTTTGCTCTGAGGAGGAAAAAGAATTTCTTTAATTCCCTCTCAAATTCTTGTAACCTCAAACGGAACAGTCAGACATCTTCCATTTCAAACTTGAGGATATCTCTCTTTCTCTTGTAAACATAAATTAAATGTTAGGTCATCTTACACCGTTTAATTCCAGTTGTACTCCTGGTGAAAATGCTTTTATGTATCTGTTAATCCCAGTGTGGCCTTCTGAACTGGCTCACAATTCTTCTTGGAATACATCCAAGATACACTGTATTATATATGCCACTTTTAGACAAAAACTCTTTACAGCTGGAAAAAAAAAAGTCACTTTCAATTTGTGTTTGAATTCTTCTGTCTTAATTAGCTTTGTTTTGTGTCTTAAGGAACCAGATCTTACTACACTTATTAACAAGGCAGACTGTCTCATCAGCATCATTCTTTTCTGTATATACTTAAGTATTGCTGAAGTCTGCATTTTTATAATCTGCAGACTTTCATTTATTTTAAAGTTTGTTACAATTATATTATGTATATTATTAAATGCGAATGTGTTATATTGTCAGTTAAATGTGAATGTGTTATATTGTCAGTTAAATGTGTCAAAGTGAAAGTAACAATAAAACAAAATGTGAAAGGGCAGGGAGGAAGAGATAACTGGAAAAAATAAATTCAATAATGGCCCTAAAATACGCATTTATGAATACTAACCTCTCTAGTTAACTTCTTTTATACTAAAGACATTATTGTCTAAGAATGATGTACCAAACTAACAAGGATGATAAAAAAATTAGAGAAAAAACAGAGAATTTTTTCTAACATTATTTCCACAGTGTCACTAATGCTGTATTTTTGAAGACAAATTCAACCTCAGCTATAGACCAAATGTTTAGTTTACAGGCCTTGTTTTTAAAACCATACATATAAACATCTAAAAAATTCCTCTAAGAACCCTTTGAGGAAGTGTCTAAGCACATAACTTATATCAAAATTGATAGGACTAGACATTTAGGGCAAGAACTGTAAAGAGATTCACTAAAATTCGCAGCCCTAGGAATTCACAGCCTTGAATCTGACACCTAGGCTATGCATGTACACTAGAGTAGCCAACTGGCATGGCCGGGACAGCATTTACATTGCTAGACACTCTTGCTTTAAAACAGTCTAACTACATCCAAATATCTATTAACAACATGAATCCTTAAGCAATATACAGGAACTTTTTTGAGAAGGTGCTCTGAGCATTTTGTGTGAGCGACAGGGATCAATAATAGATGATAATTTCAGATGACAGTAGGAAAGAAGCACAGGAGGATATAAAATAGTTTGCTCTTTAGACATGGTCCTAGAGTCTCTGTGCAGTTCAGCACTTATCACCGGAGATCATAAAAGACAACATGCTCTGTGGGGAACTGCCTAAGGTAATCAGGGGCAAATAGAAAGATAACCTCATGATCTTTGATTTATTTTGCTGTCTTTGCTGCTCTTTGTATTTTATTTTGTCATTTTATTGCTTGGATCCCTGCTCCCATCAGCAAGATGTTAACATTGTGATGAATTGGCAGATTTTATTGTCTTCTACCTGACCATCTCTTTTGCACTCTGGAAGTGCAAAATAGTGTAGTTAAATGCATCTGAGACCAGCCACTGGAACTCAGTCATCTATGTCATTATATTATTAGCATGGACCTTGATATTGTTGATCAGCCAGCTAACACTCTCCCAAAGCGATCCCAGGTGTATTTCAGGATCTAGCTAGAAACCATTTCATTTAAACAGTTTAAATACGGTGACCATGATTTGGAAACAATTTCAATAGTATGAGAACAGAGTGAATGAATCAGTCAGTAATTTTTGAGAGTTTTTTGGGGAACAGTTTAAGCAAATATCCATCAGAGAGATCTGGTAACCTATGTATTTGCCCTCCTCCAGTGTTCATGAAATGCTTCGTTGAAATTCTTTCTCTTTCTTTTTTGGATTAGACATTCTATCTGTCACCCAGTTTTTCATCCACTGTTTCAGACAATAGTGGGCCTCTGGCAAAGTGAAGAAATGGATGAGATGGTCCTTCCTGTGGGCTGGAACAAGCTGTTTCTACAAACCTGAATTTTTGGACTTCCTGCACAAACAGTTCTGGTAGGCTTCTGGAGTCCAGCCTTCCCTATTTAAAGATGTCATTAAATGGCAGAGTACATGTGGAAGTGCAGCTCTTTTAGGTTTGCTACTCAGGAAGACTGTGGGCTGTATTTTCATCCTATCATGAGAACAAACACGTCAGCTAAATTCCCTGGTGCTCAGTGATCTGTTCCAGGCCTTCACCTAGACTCTTACACATGGTTGTACTCTATTGTTGCAATTAAGAAAAAAATGTTAATCATTATATTGGACACCAGAATCTTTCATGTACTGAATGCACTATTGATACACATTGGATAAAAAGATTCTCACATGGTCATTTGCATTTAACTGAGCTAATAGGGTCAAGATAAAGCTCAGTCCCCATTAGTTCAAAATTGCGGCAATATTTAGAATCCTGTCTGACTGACACAGCCATTTCTTACAACCAGGGCCATAAGCCATCATTCACAGGCTATCTCCTGTTAGTGACATCAGCCTGTCATACAGAACACATTATATTGGGATTCACAAAAGTTTGCATACCTTCAGGCTAAGGAATGTAATAAACAAGATAGAGTAATACAAGTGTTTAAATGACACATGTATCATGGCATAAAATTTCATGGAATTCCCTGGAGGGGGGGACCAAAGGTGGAATGTATGGGTAGGGATGACAGACAAATCTTCAGATATGCAGAGATTATGATCTACATGACTTCTAAGTGTCGTCAATCCTGTCAGAAGAATCCAGTCTAAGATTTCTCTATCTTTTATTTCTCTACGCCCTACTTAAAACTGAGCAAATTGCGGGAAAAAAAATCTATATTATAAATGCCAGTTTAATATGTTCCATATAAATTTTTTTTTTAAAACTTATTAAGTTCTTTTTCAAAGCATTTAAATTCTTTCCTTCACTGGTTCAAAAGGAAAAAGCAGATCACTATATGAAGATCGAACAGGCAGATATCTCACTGGGAGAGGATTTAAGACTGGCTGGTCAGCTGTTGTTGAGGCAGTAACACATCTTTTACATGGCAAGGTTTCATGGTCATTGGGACCTTACAGAGTTGGTAGTTGCCCTTATGCCACATAACCTTTAGCGTACAACTCATGGTGAAACATAGGCCAAAAATATGCAGGTAGACAAAGAGACAGGGAAAGACATAGTCACCAAAACAATCAGAAGCTTTAGTGAGTTTTACACAGGCTATATGGCTGAGTTGGAGGCTGATTAAACCAATTGTTATCAATAGTAAAATATTTGGAACTCATAATATTTGTAGAACAGAGGGGATGGATGACTGATGTAAAAACTGAAATATCCCAACAGAATATTTTTAGGCAACAGAAAAAAATCCATATTAGTGGAGCTCGATTAAAATTAGATGAAGTCCAATTAAAACTAATCTGCACAGATTTCAGCATTCCGTTTAATGATAATAACTTGTATGTAAAAAAAGATAAGTAATACAGTCTGTAGAGTATTCATTTTTATAGCCATATTGTTAAAGTTATAATGGTCTAACAGTATAAACCAGGCTTATTTTGAAGGCTAAAATCTTGCATGTTTCAAGTTTTGTTACCAACTGCATGAGTTACTTGTCTCACAAATTTTATTCATTCCAAATGCTATGAGACACAGTACAAAACAATTTATTTTGAAAACATTGAAAAAAATGCAACTTATTTCTAAGCACTCTAAGTCATAAACTTTAATGAAAAATGCTGTATGGAAAAAGGCAATGCCATTACTCTGCTACTCAGATGTACCAGCTGAGAAGCTTGAATTAGCAACAATATCACTTTGTCATTTGATTTCAAATCCTTGATGCTTATTTGTGAGGGGTGACTGTAAACGTCACGAAGATGAGCTATCCAACTATGTAAAATAAAAATCATGAACACAGTAAACAAGGCAGTTAAATAGTCCAGAGACAGTTACCAGAATCTTCTGAGTTTTCAGCTAGAGTGCAAAAAATCCTGATCTTACCAAATTTTAATCCTTTTTGAAACCTTCCAGTCAGCTTTACTTTGAGGGGAAGAATAACGAGATTTTTTTTCCTAAAATAAATAGGCAAATAAATAAACAAGTAAGTGAGAGTATGTGTGTGCACATATATGTGTGTGTGTATATATATATAAACCTACTGTCATCCCAAGGGTTTTTTCTTGTCTGAATAAATACAAATTAACAAAACAGACATGCATAATAGGCAGATTGGTTGGACCTTTGAAATATTATCTTCTCAGACATTTCCTGAGCAATCGAGGGCATCTAAATTATTAATGTCATCAATCCTTTTCAGCAAAGGAGGATTTTGCAAATTCCAGCAACCCTAATCAGCTGAATTTTTAAAATACCTAATGTTTCTGTGTTCCTTTACTGTTTGTTTTCAAGTGTTGATTTTTTTTTTAAATACCACAAAAGAGGAAAACAAATCACATCATATATTAACCCATAACCTTTTAAGCTACAGAAACAGACAGGTCATTTTTTTTTTTTTTAGTGTTGACATTCTGCATGTGTAAGAAAAACTTATGTATGTAGATTCCTCTCACAAGAGCTTCAGGGCATAACCCAGACAGAGAAGCCATCACTTTTCCATTCTGCACCAAGGCTGCTGACAAAAGAATTGTGCAAATGAGCCTTTAAATCCTTAAATAGTCACTACACAATGCATGAAAGAATGCAGCGCAGGACAAAGGGCAATATTCACAGTTTATCTCAGGGTGATGGATCTGAATCGACGCATGAACATGGGTTTGTTATGGGATGGAGTAGGCCGCAAACCCCTACTGAGAACCCAGTGGCCACAGTCTGTAATGCAAACAGTCAGGCTAAGTCCTTAACAATTAGGGTAAATTGAACTGGCCATTATCTGAACTTCAACTTGTTCTCATGATTGATATGGGAAATGAAAAGTTGTATATATCTCTACAAAGACTGTGAGTTTTCTTCTCCTGACCAATGCTAGGAATTGGTGGATCCATATTTTAACACAGAAATTCCAATTCTAAATTTCAATTTAACAACAGTGCTTACATTCATATTGCAATGAACATTATCAATTTTGTTGTTTTCCTACTAATTTTTCTATATATGAGACATGAAAATAAGCTCACAAAACTGATTTTATACAAACTAATAATAGATAATCTATACAAGCTAACAACCTATACGGACAAATACCTGTTCATCTGACATCCTCTACACCATCAGTCTGTTGTGAGCCTCTATAAATATTCATGGCTAACAAGTCACTAAAGAGTTACACATCTGGAGACATTCAGTACTTCGGAAAATTCAGGGTTCTTCAAATCACAGACATAGTGCAGATAATTCAGAAGCCTAAACAAATTCATTTACCCATACTGTCCATGACAGTTATTAAAATATTTTGTATTAATGTTTCAGGTTTTCTAAAATATAGGAAGTGTAAAATTAATGTTGAGATAATGCACAATAGAGAGGCAAATATCAAATTTTTAGTGGTCAAATAGGGAATGGAAAGGCTGGAGCCAGGGGATGCTGCAGTCTTTTGGTTTTGTGTTCTTCCTTTTTTCATCTTGCAGCAGTAAGAATGGGGAACATTACATAGCTACCTGTAAAATATGTGCAAACCAAGCAGTCAAAGCATTCGCAAAGAATCAAGTGTTCATATACACTTGTGGTGAGGAAGGAATGCTCACTAGCTTATTAAAAATAAAAACAGATTGAAGCAACCTCTTTTGATTAATATTTCACCTGCTAATATTTAGGGCTCTATAAATCCAGGTAACATTCCAGGAAATGTGATCTGTGAAAGGACATATGATTTCACATAAAGGCCTGCATGGAGGCCACCATGACAGCCAATGAAACCCAGAGACTTCAAGAAACTCTCTTCAAAGCAACCTAATGTATTCAAGTATACACTGCATTCAAGTTGGATGGATTTCCCTTTTGTCTATAGTCATCAGAGGCAAGTGACATCTTGAACGCCTCAAGAAGATTAAATAGCAAAGCTCAGTCGGAAGCTTAAAAAAAAGAGAGAGAAAAGAAAAGGGCCAACTTGGCCATTATGGAGCTGGTCCTTTCTTGTCTGTGAAAGAGCTTTCAAAGAGTACTGTTGGAAGAAGAAGGCCCAGATAAAGAATACAATGATGTTAGAAAGGGAGAACTCCGAGTGAAACTAGAGGGTGTGGGTTGCGCTGAATGAAGGATTAGTGCAGCTTCACAGCAAAGAAAAGGGGAATCCTAGTCAAGATGAAAATAAGGAATTACTTTTTTTAGACTCCAGTTCACTGAGCAGCAACAATGCATGATGGGAGGTACTTGACATAACACTCTTCCAGGCCATGTTTGCTCTCCATGTGGGACCAAGAAAAAACAACAACAGTGGCACACCAAAACAAAACAGTTTTTAACCTAATAAACTTACTCAGAAATTCTTTTTGACAAACCTTGGGCTTTATTTACAATTGAGTATTGACACATTGAACCAATCACACATGGGAAATCAGCATGCCAGATTTACAGATAACATGTCTTTTAACAAGTCTACATTTTGCAAAAGTTTCAAATCCATATGATTTTATTGCATATTATGGGTAAGGAAGATACTTTAAGTGTTGAATTTTTCAGTCATCAGAAACAGTTACCTTCTGGAACATCTTAGGGCAAATTAGAAGGCAAAATCATGCAGAAATAAAAGGCATTTTGGATTCTTAGCTTAGGATGCGTGCACAGCAGTCAGTGTGAGGGAAAGGACAACGCAGAAGCAAGAAGGTACAATTTAACTGCATCAAGAGATGGGTACATATTTCGACTCAGTACTATTAATGTTATTCTGTGAATCACTGACCTATTTTTGTCAGGAATCTCTAGTCCTGGAATCCCATGACTAGTTGCGACATAGCCAAGGCGCAAAAAAAAAAGGGCTGGAACACAGGGCCTCTGTGACAACTTATTTGTTAATATGATACAAACACACACTTCAGGTCAGGACGAGAAGGAGCAGCTTAGGAGCACTCTGGGGACATTACCACATCCACTTCACACAGGGAAAGGAGCAAGCAAGGTTGTCCTTTACCTGATGGTGAAATCCTTAGTATAGTAGAGGGCAGAAGAAACAAGCTGCTATATCTCACTCACTTCCCTAACATGTCAGGAAAAGCTCAAGCAGCTTAGGATATTACAAAATATTAATCTCATCCAGATACTCTTGACCCTGAGATCATTCAGTTTCCTTGGCTACTTCTTAGTCCAGGAAAACATAAAGTTTGATCAGGGACAGAACAGAAACACCACCTCCCTCTAATACCACACGAGTTCATGAAGCTGTTAATGAAGTCAGAGATTACACCTCAGGAGCAGCTGCACCAGAACAGGCGTGGCTACAGTAAAAAGGATGCTTCTTCCTAAAGTATATGAATTATCTGAGTTTATGGTGAGGTGCTGTTAAGAAATATCAATTAAAAAAAGAGAATTCTTCATGTTAGAACAGTTTGGCTTGATAAGCTTAGCTGTAAGAAGGCACAGAGGAGACATAACAACTGTCTAAAATATATACTGGTAAATACCATGAAGGCATTAAAAATAATGGAAAGGATGGTACCTGGACAAGCGAGCTGTGTCTGTCAATATATTTAGGAATTTAGATGGTCCCTTCTGGTCTTTTGCCAAGAATCTTCCAATAGGAACAAGAACTGAAAATGTAACTAGTTCAAAGGTTGAGCCATATGTATTTATGGTACGAGTCCTGCTGCTGTTAATAGCTGACTGGATGTGATGACCAAAAGCTGCAGGAACTGAACTGTGACTTTTGAGCACACATAGCTCTTAAGATTTCTGGAACCACCCAGAGTACCGTGTGACACAGAGATTTTAGCATGCAATTTGCCAGCCTGCTCCCTTTCTGTGATACTCCTTAAGATTATTCTCTTTTTTTCTTGCATTGTCTGTTATTTGTTTCTACTTACTGACTGCTCACTTCCAACATATTGCAGGAGTTGGACAGTGACTATTGAGAAACTGAAAACGTTATAGCCTATATGGCTATGCAAAGGAAGTTACTGCCTCGTCTTCTTACTTGTATGTATGTGGTTTTCTGGAACTGTGAAAGTGCTATATATATCTCCAGTCTCTAGTGTAAAACCATGTTTTATCCTGTTTATTACACCCAGCCCCTTTTTCTCTACCTTAGTAATGGGAACAGCCTTTCAGTCACCTGGGTCTGCATAACAACAGAGAGATCGCTGAAGTGTTTCACATGCTGACTATATTCAGGACTAAGAGCTTCCCCCTCATGCGATAGTTAATTTGGAGACTTAGTCTAGTCAGGTGTTGCTTTGGTGAAAAGACATTTTTAGCCTTTTGGCAAGTTTAGGAAGAATTTTTGCTTTCACAGTGTCTTCACATACACACTAGTGGATGTGGCAACATAGTTGTGGTACATTGCTATTAGACATGCCAGAAGGGCATTGCTGGAGCTGATTTTTTGTTTTCCATTTCAATATGACGATGTATGTCTTCATTGTTAATTTGATTGTTCTTACCATTCAGAATTAGAAAAACTAGTTAGTGGTCTTGAAGGAAGATGATTGGATGCTCATCTTCCTTAAATATGTGTCTACCCAAAGTGTAGTAACTTGTACTTGAATAGGCAATATGTCTTACTGTACTTAGAATAAATCCATTTTCTACTAATACTTTCTGTGATGATAGCATGAATATGTGAAGCTGCAGGCCAGAGATTTGTGTGGGCATGTATATGCATGCAAGGGTGCACTTTGAGTATGTTGTACACACTGAAGCCATTTATTTATTCATTGTTGGGTAGTCTGTCAGCTCTAGAAAACTTCTTATGCAATATCTTTTTGAAAGAAATGTGAGATTTTGCTCTGAGGGTGATCCTCTGTATAATTAAAGAGGTATAAAACCTGATTATATGGAAGCTAATCTAAAGAGACAATAAGGATAGGTAGCATGAATAAGTAGTTTTACCAATGGAGTTCCAAAAATTGAGTGCAACTACTTTGTTTTACACAGTAAGGCCCTCACTCTGCACTGCAGAAAAGGAATGGGTCTATATAGTTCTGCAATATTCAGAGGAAGCTGAAGAGCAATGGGGCAGTGACATCCCAGTTCTCTATTTTGAACCCTGGTTTAAATAAGTAAAAGGAAAATATATGTTAGCTTGGAAATCCAGATGATTTTTCTGTGAAGATTTTTATTTGATAGTGATGCCTGAATGCAAAGATCCTTTGTTTTACTACTGTGTGTGTTGCTGCCTGTATTTAAAGTCCACCCTACTTTTACAGCCACTCTGGTTTAGAGCCAAAATTGCTATGTGAGCCGTCTCACCGTGTTCCCCTATGCAGGCTGGTAGTGGGCTACTCTAATCTTCCCAGGCTTCTGTTTGAAGGCAAACTTGACTTCAAAAAACGCCTAACATCTAAGCCCTAAAAAAAGAATTTTCACAAAGATAGATCAAGATTTCTTTCTCTAATTAGAATGCAACAAAGTATGTCTTTATTCTTTACAGCAAACAATGTCAAGTCAGGAGATGGCTGACTTGATTCCAACTACTGCTGTTATTACCCATGAAACTATAATAATGCATGTGGGGGAGTAATTGATCCTTTATTCTCATCTTTTTTTTTTAATCTCTAGTTTTGTGTTACAGCCATCGAGACAATCTAACAGCTGGTGACAAAGTAGTGAAGAGTAAAGAGCACCTGGTAAACAGTCAGAATGATTTTCACACCGTGTACATTAACATTTTTCTTGCATTCCCTCCAAAATTCTGGATTGGAAAATGGGGTTGATTGTGCAAGATGTCTTACACTTTTAATCAGGTGTATCAAATGTCGAGTGTTTCCCTTTGTATTTTGGTGGTTTGAGTGATCCTGCATCATTGCAATGAAGGAAATTTCTCCTTGATGAAAGCAAAAGCAGTCTCTGGAGGACAGACAGTTTTTATACAAATTCTTATTGAAGTTCACCCTCTCTTCCAGTGTAAGAAGCATCTTGAACAGGGATGTAACAGAACAATATTTTTAAATTGTGTGGTATTTTCTTTAAATGTATCAAGTATAACATCATGAAAAATGTGACATTTAGAATAGTGAGGTTAGTAATAATGAAATTGAGTAATGCCTTTCTACATCAGAATTAACAAACAGGCAGCAGAATCAGACTGAAAATTGGATTTTTTTATTTTTGTGGTTTTTTTTTTTTTTGGCATTTTTACAGGTGGAATAATTAAGATTAGAAGGGACCCAAGAAGGTCATCCAGTCCAGCTTCCTTCCTGAAGGATAGTCAGGTATAAGGTTAGATAATAAATTCAGCATCATTTGTCAATTTACCTGAAGAGGAAAACAACCAAAATATAAAATGTTTTCTTGTTTCACTTTCACCTGATTTTATTCCTTTTCCTCTACTACTTCTGCTATCAAACCCAGAAATCTGTATTCTTACATTCACATCTAAACAATTCCTTCAACTTAGGAATAATCAAAATTCTTTGTTGACAAAGCTCAAATTAGTCCGCAGAGCAGCATGACAGAAGTTAACATGACTATTCTGACTTCTATTTGTAAGCACAGATAGCAACACAATTGCCAATTAAAATAGAACATATTCAAATTGGAATCATTTTATGGTTGATTAAGCTGCAGGATATAACAAGCCATGTGTTGTTATGGATATTACCCTAGAGTTTGCAGAGTTCCACTGATAGTCCAAAGAGTGCCTGTGGGGACAAGAACTCATACACTGGAAGCATCTTCATCATTTTAAAGCAGAATGTTCTTAGGGAAGCTAGCATTATAGAAAATATTTTCACAGGGTTTGTATATTTTAAGAAGAAGCATAAAAATATTTTTTTAAACAGTGTATTTGATTCATTCATATATGCACATATAATATATCTGTGGCAGTAGGAAGGTGAGGTAACCTTTGTTATGTCTTTCATACAGGTTACAGCCATGGATTTAATCTCGCAGATTTAAACATGATACCCTATAGCACTTCCCCATGGCCCTGCTCACAGATCTTCCCTGCCTATCTTCACCTTTACAAAGGTTTTAGGAGACCTAGCTCTTTGTGCTGCTGTAACTCTTCTCCAGTTTTATTTTCTGTTAACATTGCCATGAAACCTGGTTTCCATTGCTGGTATTGCAACAGAAATCTGATGTTACAAAGCAAATGCCTTAATTTATGTTTTTTTCAGTTGGTGTGGGCAAAAGTAAAGTAGGGCATGAATTCAAACGGATATCTCTGAGGTATCCTTATCTTAATTTTGCATGGAAAGCATCAACATAACTTCAAAAGCTCTAAGAAACAGTGAATCAGCTGTTTTCTTTCTCAATATGCTAAGTGACCTCCACTTTAGAAACTAGTACTAAATTTCAATTTTTAGTCTCAAGTTTTATTTCTCTCCATCTCCAAAATTTCACCATGCTGTTCCTGCAGCTGTCCCTCCTCTGACAGGCTGCAACCAGTAAATGTGTTATTTCCCCTGTACATAAAATCATCAACAGGCAAGGGAAACTCTTGCCAGAAGGGAAGAGCCTTGCTAAAACTTAGTAAAACTGTTGATGTTCCCTGCATGTACCAGCATGCCTGATCTAAAAATATGTATTTGAAACAGATGCCCTAATGTAGTTCCTGACTCTCTAAGCCATGAACTGCCTTTGTGAAAATGTTTCAGAAAAAGGTACTGAAAGCAACCACATGACTGCAAATTCTTGATATAAACTCCATGACTGTATCAATTAAACAGAAATTCTTAAGATATTCTCACTGAGCCGCAATATTTTGCAACTTCATTGACTCATATGCCTTAGAATCACTGCCTTCAGCATGATGTCTATATAATATTTTACCACACATGATATGTTGTATAAGAGCATGCTCACACTTCTCATCAGCACAAGCATTTTCAACACTTGAATATCAGCTGCAGCTGATTCTTGCACATTTTTACTGACATTACCCATCAGGAAATTCCAAACCAATCCAGCCAACCTAACCAGGATTTCAGAAGCCTCTTTACCTTCTGTGGAAGATCTGAAGAAGGAAGGTATATTTTGGGAGAAGATGCTTCTCCATTCCAAACCAATAGCTAAGTTTTCAAAATAACAGTGATAGCACCATGGTATTACTAGTGTTTGTACAGCTCATAAACCTTTTCAGAGCCATAAAGGTACTCATTTCACAGCATAGAAGTAGAAGATTATGTCTTGTCACAGCTGACAGGCTCCAGGAAGTGACAAGAGCACAAGCCCCTGTAACTTCCCTTTTCATATACATGCACCTATTGTGAGAACTTGTTTAAACAGCCTAGTAGTATGTCAGGTATGCCAGGCCCTGGGTATGCCAGTGTGCATACATCCAGAATGTGTATCCTAGCCAATGCTAGTCAGTATTTGCAGGTTTGATGGAAAACTTTGATCTTCATAATCTCCCTCAAGAAACTGTCTCAACATATCTGGTACATTTGTTTCTGAAATCTGTTGACATTGCTTTTACCTAAAAAGCTGAATTTCATCTCTGAATCTCCTAGCTCTAGGCTTACAAGAACAACCTCTGTAACTCTGAGAGTAGTACTTTCTTATGCTGTTTTGCCAAAAAGGATTTTTGAATACTCCATATTTCTTGTATTTTGCACATTCTTTCTCTCTATTCTGGAAGTAAAACTAATGGTGATGTACAAGGCCAAAGCAGAGTGCTGAAATAAAATAATCTGAAATTCTATGAAATAGTTTGCATTTGTTTACTTTGCATATTTTTAGACACATTCATCACCTAATTTTATTACCCTCTGGCTCACTTCTTTCCTAAAGGTGTTCACACTTGAAGGTGATTTGTGATGAAACATGTCCAGATGAGTAACTTTTAACTAGTCGACAAATGAAATTCATTTTCAGTCATATTTAAATGGGAAAAAATCCCACCTTAAGATCATAGTTTTCCCAGATGAAAAAAGACATAGGTGAAAGGTATTGAAAGCATTCAGTCTGAGTAAATCTCTACATTCAGGACAAAGCTTTGAAGCACAATAAAAAATTTGAACTGTCAGTTGCTTTCCAGTAGACTTTGAAAAGCAGTGCTCGGAGTACAGATGGAACTTTCCCACCTCAGCACATATGGATGGAAAGAAATGAGTTAATATTTGCACTAATTGGAGGCATTCATGTCTGAGAAATATTTGCATAAAATGGTCACTATCTAAAGCTAGCTGGGGCTGGAACTGTAACTATGTGCAGTCTTATGGCAGTCTCACAAGTCCCTGAATCTTTCTCTAAGACTTCTCAGAGGCAAGGCACGTTAGGAAAAGAAATAAAGAATATCGTCCTGCGAATTCCAACATCAGAGCTCTTACAGAAGAAAATCTAATTGTCTCTTGCTCAGATTCTGTCAGAAAAAGCAAAGATGCAGAGTATCAGATTTGTGTCATGTGTTTTCCGATCTTTAGGGACAACAGAAAAGGTCAGAGTAAGAACATATCTTCGCTGTTCAGACTAGAGAGACAGAAGAGATACTGGATATCTAGTGGCCTTTGGGTGTGTTTATGTGTGTCAAAGTAGCTGGAAATGTTGGCTGACTTGGCTGAGAAGGGGTTGACCAGAACAATCTGAGTCTTCCTTTGATGAGCATGGACACACACACACACTGTTTTTTCAGTAGCACTAAAAAGAGATGTAATAGAGAAAATCAGTTTTTGGTTTATCTAGCTCCTGAAGCCTACTCTAAACCTAGTGAACTTTCTAACATGAACTCAGTAAATTCAAAAAAGAAGAGAAGGTGTTCACAGCTGGGGAACAAAAAGCATTTAGGAAGATTTCAGGTTAGCCGCTAAATTCCTACTTTCTTACTGATAGTCCACCAACTCTGAATGACGTATTTCTATTCAAATGCAATGCAAGGCAATTTCCTTGCTTTAGGAAGCATAGACAGATACTTCTAGAGCATTAGGGATGGCCGCCCCTTCTGGCTTTCAGTCTTCAGTTATGGGGTTAATGGTGCTCTTTGTTCTTGTGATTCCCTCAGTTTACAAGGAAAGCATGACATTACCATACTGTTTTAAAGTTAAAACTGTGAGAGGTTTTGTATCTGAAAAGCCATCCTGCAGGAGCTATACTTGAAAGATGACATTGCACAAAAGGGGAAAATAAAATGTAAGATAACTCCCAATATCTAGGCTTTCATTCACTTTAAAGGCAAATGTTTCCGGCAAAAATGTCTTGAGAAACATTGTAGAAAAATGCTATTAAATAAATTATTAAAGAAAGTGGAAACAGCTGCTGAAACTGACCTTTTAGATTTATACGTTCTTCTTGAGGCAATATTTTGATGGCAGCAGGGCTAAAACCTTAAAGATTGCTTGCTATGACCATGATGTATTTGCACAAATAGAAAAATCTGTCATAGTTCCTTAAGGTGTTTCAGAAATTCTTAAATATTCATTAATACTATTCCCTATTAAAGAAAAAAAACCGAAGAAAAAACACACATGAAAACATTACAAAAAACGTATTAATTCTAGTAGGACTAACAGGAAAAAATAAATGTCCACAGGCTCTTTCTTTCCTTATAACTGCTATCATTAAGTATGTTTTCATAGCAAATTTGACTCTCTAAATGAGTGTCAGTTGGTAGAATAGAAATATGAAATGGAAGTAGTTAAAAACCTTCACAATTATTTAATTAGCAATTGTAGAAATACATCTGCAGTTACCATGTTATTGACCCATTTAGCCAGCTTTCACGTGGAGCTCTGCAGAATTTTATGCAAGTTGTAGAGAAGTCTAGCTTCAGTTAAAGGTCCTGGCTTTCCAGGTAGCCGTCCACATTCAGTTGGAAGGTGGAGCTCAATGAGTTATATGCTTTCTCAAGACATTGAAATCATGTGAGCCTTCATTTAGTGTTAAGGCATGCCAAGTCTTTGGAGTCTGATAAGTTCTGCACATTATCAAAGGTTATCAAAGAGTTTTTTAGATGCCAGAGAGAAGGATATGTTTGCACCAGTTAATTGAAGGTCAGTCAAGCACTACATCCATTCTGACTTACAAACTGCGAAATTACTGAAGGAAAACAAAAGGTTCCACCAGCTAAATATTTTTCTAGAGTATAGTAAGAGACAGCTAATGCCTTATCCTAAAGAACGAGATTTCTACATGTTTGAAAAAAGCCACATTTCTGAACATTTTCCCACAAATGCCTCCCTGGTGAGACTCTACTGGCCAGTACAGGGAATCACTTTTGATTATTTCTCAGGTCTCGATACAGAGTGTATCAGAGACAGATGTTCCACCAAATCCCTGAATACATCTATTGCTCCAGAAGTGTGTTCCTCATGCCATAGTACTTCCAAAAGTAATAGCATAGGTAATGAATGACAAAACAAGCATTTGGCTTTTGATATTCCCCCACTGGCTATTCACTGCTTGGTTTCCTTCTGTCCTCAGGCTCCTGCCTATCTTACATGAATGATCCAATTGGTGTCACTTAAAGGGCAAAGAGATAAACCATATGTGAAAAAGTATAAAATAATGTTCCTTTCTCCCTTTCAAACAAAGGAAATCAGCCTATAACCAAAAATATGTGACTTTGTGAATGAAAGTCCTGATTCTCATTTACATTACCTTACACCTTCCCCACAGCAAAATAAACCTTGAAAGAGATGCTAAAATATTTCTCTTTTTAAGGGTGCTTTCACTGAAGTGCTGTCTTCCTAAATGCTTGCAAAGGGTCTTTAATCAGTCAATTTGACATGTTAAGAATTTATTTCCTAATTTAAAATAAAAAAGTAAAGCAATTACTAAACTATGTTAATAGTAAAATGGTAGGTGATAAAAGATGAGTGCAGACTACCAGTAAGTATCAGAACAGTTGTGATACAGCCTGACCTGTTAATGCACTGGTGTTCTTGGAAGTCAGGTTTCCCCCAGACATCGTAGCCATACCACATTTTTAAGGTTCAACTGTCCTCCCACCTCCAAATCAGTTTAAAAGTAATTCTAGGTTATTCCAGATTCAAAATAAGAAGTCAGAGGATGAGAACAGTGACACAGACTCATGCTATTACTATTGTTTTTATTGTCATCTCTTTTCACATTTTCAAAGCAGACTTCCACATCCATAGCTAGACTACACTGTGGCATCCCATATTGATCTCGCCCTCTAAAGCTTTCAAGCAGCCTGGAATCTTGTCTAACCTTCTGCAAATATATGCATTTAAAGGTCACACACATGATGCGAGATTTGCTTGCCAAACACATTCTGCTAGCTCGTTCTACAATGTAAGCTGACAGTTATCTTTAGCCTGCCTGGTGCTGGTTTACGCTGGGGAAGGCGAAGTAGCCTGAAAATTTGATGTTAAACACAGAATTTTCCAAACTATTATAACCATGTGATGTACAACATTCCTCAGATAACCACAGTGATGTGGTGGGCCAGTTGAAGGAAGATAAAACACCTAGCATGTTTAGCACATTTAATAGTTTGTTGCTGTTTTAAAATTGGAAATGTCTTTGTTGCCTCTGAACTAGTCTGCTGTTGGAAACTACTAAAAATGTTATATTTTCATATAGAATCTCCATCTCTTAATATACTTAAGCCACCACAGTTCCAACAGCACTATCATTTAATGCTTTTGCAGGGATCAAGTACACACTTTTAACTGTGGAGGTGCATGGCTTTTAGTCAGATAAAGAAAAAAAGCACAAATTCAACAATAAGATTAACAGCAATAGTCATTGAGGGGTCTAACTAGCAAATTTCTGTCATTAAAATGTGTAAACAACAGGAATATTAGAAGAAAAAAAATGAAATGGAACAGCCTTATGCAAAATGCTGCCAACTGGATTCTTTTTTCCTGCTGGCAATGTAAAGACAAAAGCAGAGCTGCTCTACCTTGTGGCAGTTAGCAACTGATCCTTCTACAGGCTCTATAAAAAAAAATCCCACCCTTAAAAAGTATTAGATAATTTTAAGCTGGTTTATCCCTCGATATTATATAAGAGCAATTTTAATTAATTCTTAAGAGTTAAAGAAAAAAAAGGAAGAAATGAAGATTTGTGTTTCTTAGGAATGCTAAGCTGTACAAAAGCTCTGGGCTTTGTTTTTGGCCTGTCATTCTAAAGGAGGTGAGGACGGATTATAATTGCACTGTGGGGCCTGAACAGAGGACCCCTGTAGGTAGAGCAGGCCTTTCAATCTTCTGATCAACGGAGCTGAAACAAAAATGCAGGAGGGCTCTGTTCCCACGTTCTTTGACAGTTTCCTGCTGCAGATAGCGTCCTTTTAAACCTCCCTTATGCTTTCATTATGCTGGTGAAATAATGAATAATTTGCCTCCTCCACTCTTTGATATGCATGGTCAGATATTATTGGGCAAGAAGCAAGAGGGACCTTCCTATAACCTTAATCCAGTTCACACTAATAAAATGATTTAGCTGAGCATTCTTGGGAAGCAATTATTTTTCTTGAAGACAATGACTATCAAAAAGTCCCTAATGGGCAGAGGCAGATCAGGTCACCTCAGCTTTCCATTTTCTTCAACACAGGCAGTGTTTGCACCCTTAAAGTACAAGCTCCCTTCTGCATTTGTCACAAATACTCAATCATTACTGTTGCTGAGTGTAGGGTTAAAAATGACTTAGGCTTAATTTTGATTTATTTGAGTGTGCAGTTATAGACTCTGAGAGGTTAACTGTACTTTCAGTTCTGTGAGGGAAAATCTTCAAAGGGCAAAATATGCTGGTGAAATGTGGAAAGGCGCTTGTGTTTCTTAATAGTGTGGTGAGGAAACATATTTCAATTCTTATTCTACTTTTTGCCTTTAAATTATGTAGCTGGCATTCTTAAATAAAAGGACTCCAGGATTACTTTTTTCTTAAATTAATAGAGCATTAATGAAAGGCAGAATTATTAATTTAAAGCACTAGTCTTATTTTTTTTTGCAAGTAGTTTAAGCAGATTAATATTCTCTTCTTTTATATCTTAAAAATCATCAACAATTACAAAATACATTGGCTGTCAAACAACAATGCTCTTAGTATATAATCTGGACTCATGTGAGATTCTCTGCAAACATCATCTGAATAGTCTTCACATTCCTCTTGACACAAAGATTCTTATTACTTGTGAGTTATGATCATTGCTGTTATTGTTACTACTTAATATTATTGTTGTATTATTAACAAAACCCATCAGGCTGGTTGCATCTCTGAAAGACAGGTAGATATGTGCTAAGTTTTCTGAAGACATGTAGAATACTTTTGTTCACACCTTCTATTATTGTAATAATATAATTAAAATGAGTAGAAGATATGAGTCATGGATACATTTGCATATCTAAGTGTAGCCTGATCCTGAAAAAAATAACACTCTCATCTTAGGTTTAATGCAACCTTTTTTTTTTATTATTATGAGAAAACAGAACTTTTAAATAATTTCAGTGAAGCAATAATGTAATGCTAAAAAAGAATGGCCCTATAGTGTTAATTACATGAAAAAAAAGACTTTTGTATTAACAGAATTCTATATTAACAGAAGTACTGTAGTAGAATCAAGGCAACTTCTCACGGCTATATAACCATAGTTCATACTGAAGGAATTATTAACAAAGTTTTCCTATGCTTATCCTTGGCAATGACATTAATGATCCCATTCAATATTTTCAGTTACAAATTTAGCACAAAGTGCAGGAGTTTTGCTAGGTCAACTTGTTGACTCGAAAATGGATGAATTGTAAATTCAGAGTCAGTCATTTGAATTTCAGACGTTCAGTTGAGGCTCAAAGGTAAGGAACAATCAGCCACCTTTCATCTGAATCAGTCCAACTATTTTTTATTTTAGGATAATATTATGACTGTGTTCCTAATTTACATGTCTGCAAACACAATTTCAGCTGTGATGAATCTGACCTTAAAGACTGATAAAGATTGTACTGTGAGTTGAAAGCAAGTGATAGTTATGAATCATCCTAGTAAAGTTGGGGTTTTTTTCAGTACAGAATTGGAATTATGTCAGTTTAAAAAGTCGTAGTAAAATATCACCTGGAATATTCTATGTAGCTTCACTATCCAAAGCCAAAAAGATGAAATAGAAGTAGAATAAGTGCAGAATAAGTGCTTTTCTTCTGACAGAAGACTGAAAAACAAAAGCCAAAGTAATTTCAATTACTCTGTAACTACACAGGGGAGTAAATATCATGGAGATGAAAAATTAAGTGTAGTCTGAGGAGAAACAAACCTTACAACTTGGCAAAAACTCGGCTATTGCTATCCATGGATAATATAGGAATAACGTTAACATTTTCTGTTCCTTCTCCCTAAGGTGTTCTCTCTCTAATTCAGTATACATCATGAAATGGAAAGAAAGAAGAAATCCTTGAACTTTGGAACCAGCAAGTCCGTATGGTGTAGTGTACCACTGAGAGAATTTATCAGCATTTCTTAGATGTTACATGACATCCAGGTTAAAAAACCTTATGTGACATGTTGCCCACATGGATATCTTTGCATCACACCCCAATATTTTGGTACCTGAGATCAGCTTGGAAGCACTTGATGTCTGAATTCTTCACCCTTCCTCTCTGCTTTCCTAGATTTCTTCCTACAGTGAACTGTTACTTAACTCAAGTATGAAGATAATGGTTAATAGATGTAGGACAATGATGTGCACTGTAAAATAAATAGCTTGGATACTCTTTTCACAGGCAGCTGTCATGTTCATGGTATAGGTGGAAAAAGTAACCTCAGAGAGAGAGAGAGAGAGAGAGGGAGCAGAAGGACATGCTAGAGACAGTTGATTACAGCTGATCAGTCACCACCAATGCAACAGGGAATGAGAAATACCAACCTGTCGCAGGCAGGGCCACCCTTTCGCTAATGTCATTATTTGAATTAAGTCTAACATAGTAAAATTAAATATACCACGATGTTTAAACGACCAGATACATGACCCAAAACTCATCAGGTTTCTAAGTATAGATTTCTGTGCAAACTTTCAATCAGCTACCCCATAACTGGAAAAAAATCTGTACAAGAATAAATGTTTCCCACTGGAAATTCCTACCAATTTTTTTACCTAATTTTAAGTGGACTGTTTGCAGAGATCAGTAGTAACATAAACTGCATAAATACAAGGATCTACCAAACCCCACCTTTTGCTTTGGAGAAGTGACTAGGAGAGCAGGACATGCTTGGTATTGAACACTCATTAATCAGCTTTTTCATCCTCATGTATCCAAGTCTAGAAAGTGATTCCTGTTCATTTTATTCCCATCAATAAACAATGGATTCACAGTTCTAAGACGTTTCTGTTTTGTTGGAACTACTTAAATTAGGAATTTTCATGAGTCTAATGGTGTATCAATATGACTTTAGTCAAATAAAAATTTTAAGCCTCAAAATCAAGATGATTCATCTCTTGATAGCATAAACATAAATTTCCAACTATCACTTGGAGTCACTAAATCTATAAATCCAAAAATGGCCACTTCTTATCGTTTCCTTTAATGTGAACTGAGAAACTAATTAACTACATTTTTCTCAGGAAAAAGTATAATTCTTAAGAATTGCTAAGGGAAGTGAAACTCCATGTCTTTATATTTGCGTTGTATAAGTTAATTATTTTCTGAGATATTTTAAGAAAAGAAGCTACCTCAAAAAATGTGTGAAATCTGATCTGGCTTTTATTCTGGAAGATTTTTTCTTCCCACGGTGTTATATCTCTGAACAAAATCATATCAATGCCAGATATCTTTAAAAATCTTTAAAAAAATACTCTGTATTGTCTGTTCTCGCTTCTATGGAAACTCATCAGCTTCAGGTATTTTGGATATCCATAACATCCATCTACTTTGGTCAGAATCAGACTAAGTTTCATCTGAACTAAAAAGTAAGGAAAAGCTACATTCAATATATAAGAAAAAGGATATAATAAATATTCTGATTCAAGTAGATCTTCTTTCAGCCTCTACTGAAATTTTCAAGAATAGTAGAAATAAATAGAGAAGTTGAACAAAACACTCTTGTTTCCTTCCATTTTTCTCTATGTATCCTTTCCAAAATTCTTAATGATGAGCTTATCTTTCCCTGACTCTAGAAATTACTCTTTCTTGACTGTTTCCTATATGAGAAGCTACTTTGATCTTAACATTCCTCCTAAAATTCTTTCTACTATTACTGAGGACCAGGAGCTTGTAGTCTAGACTAAAATCAGATTTCTTCCCTGCAGACTGTAGCTCCCACTGTCAGATATTAGGCGTATTTTTCCTTAATGGCTTGGAAGAAGTACTCTACGCAGGCAATATATGGAGACTGCTCTTTTTGACTTAGGAATAAAAAATTACTTTCAAGTCAGCACAGACTAGGTAGGAGCCTGATAGTTATTGCTACCCTTGAGCTGGCAGCAGAAAAACTCTGGGGGAACTTGCCCTGGGCATACCCACATCAATAGAAGGGGGCTGAGGCATAGCCCCTCTCCTCTATTCCTTGTTGTGCTTGATGAGGGCATCAGTTACAGCAAAACTTTCTTTTCTTTCTCTGCAGCCAGACCAGCTTGCATAACACTGTAAGTGAAAGTACTTACTCCTCATGCCCACTTGTATGGATTCATAAACCAAAGCATTCTTTAAAGTATGAGTAGAAGAGTTTGGTTGGTTAAATCTGTTGGGACAACCACTCTGACTCTCAGATATATGCATAATATTCCAGCTACTCTTATGTTATTTATTATCCAGTTGAATAATTTAAACATTTTTTCACTGCTCAAACATAGTCAAAACCAGCTCTTGCCACAGCGCAAGCTAACTTGTGACTTCAACATTTTTCTGAAACATTCAATAGATGAGTAAAGTGTTTTAGTGTTGAATAGAAAAGTTTAATTTCTTGAGAGATGATAAACTGCAAATGTCTATTTAACATGAATATAGTTTATTTCTTGGCTTAAAACAGAATTGAACTAAGAAAAGATGTTATTAGTTAGGAATGGTGACTCCAGGAGAGATTTGTCAAAAGAGTTGTGTGATACTGTTAGAAAACAAAGATCTTCTTTGGTCTGTAGCAGAAGGAGAGCTCTTCTATGTTACTGCAACAGAAAAGTAGTAAATAAACATGGCCTATTTCTCTTTTGTACAGTGGTGCAAAAACTGACAAGTACTCCATTCAGTCAAATTCATATTAGAAGTTACCCAGAGGAAAATAAAATAAAGAAAACCACAAAATAATTAGATGATTTAGACAGAATCAGGTGCCCTGGATACTGGATATAGCAAGGCTGTTATCTACCCTCCGTGAGTGTTTACCATGCTGCTATTCACTTGACATTGATTAAAAAAAAGAAGACAAAAAATCCCACAAAACTTTTGGAAGGAAAATATAGAATGTGCACATTAGATAATGTTATAAGTATTAAAGAATGCCCTTTGCTTTGCATTTATGAATGAGATCACATCACTTACTATTGCAAAGGAAAAATATCTTTGTGTTAACACAGATGATGTGTGAGTACTAAGGATGAAAGTCCTCTTAGATGACCCAAAGATGCTACAGAATAAATGTGTCTATGAAATCATTGTATGCTTTGCATTTGTCTCTTAGAACTACTGCGCTTCCTTTGTGTTGCTGACAGGTTGAATGCAGCATGCTAGTGGACAGGTAAGACCACCTACCCACTGGCCCCTGCCATGTTTGGAGTATTCCACCTGTATAACTCATGCTCTAGGTCAGGAACTTAAACTAGCTGCCAAATAATCAGTATTGCATGAGCTTTGCAGAAACACAATGGTTTAAGACAGCTGACTTCGGAGGCCAGGGCTTACCTGATGATAATGCAAATATTTCATGGCATTTGTTGCCATTTCTTGGGGTGAATAAGATCCATGAACGTTGTGCAAATGCACAAGTTACTCAAAGAAGATATCTGAGTCCTCATCATTGATGTTTTCTTTAGACAGAATCTGAATGGTAGAACAAGGAAGTTGATAGGCTTTCAGCCAAGGAGAAAAAGAGCAAAGAAGGACCAAATTTAATTTAAAAAAGACTACTGGGTAAATCTATACAAGAAGGATACAGGTGCTTCTTAGCACTTAGTTTGAAGTCTGAAAAAGGTACATGTGAAAACTAAAACTTTGTTTTATACATCTTTTCTAAACACACATGCAAGTATCCATGTACATAAACATGCAAGACCTTACAAAAAACGGTTTGGACCCTGAAGCAAACTAAATATATTCCCCCTCCCGCTGCCATCTCTCCTCAACACTGCCTACACCTCATCCAGTTTCTCAGCACTCAGCACCCCTTCTCTGTGGTTTTTAAATATTCCAAAAAGAACCAGAGTAGATTTTTAACTTGTTTATACATCTCTATGTTTATCTATCTAACCTTTTTTCCGTATTCATGTGCCTAACCTTCCACTCCCATGTGTCACTGTTTCTGTTTCCTAAATCTCCTCAGCCTCACCTATGCATCTACTCTTGATAATATTTTTTTCCACAGAAAATAACAGAATGCAGGCAATAGTCTTCCACTTGCTCACCATGTTTTGAACTGAGCAAGGGCAACCACAGCCATATTATTTTTCTCAGCACATTTGGGCAGTCGCTTGGAGTCACAGCATTTCCTGTGCTCTTCTTGCTCTGCACATCACCTGCAAGTCTCTGTCATTTCACAACAGGGTGTAAGTCGCTCTCAGAACAGGATCGCAGCAGTCTTTTCATTCAAAGAGATTGCCCAACCTGCACTATTGTAGAGAACTATGCCTTAGGGCTTCTGCTTATAGGGCACGGTTTAAGAGAGTAAAATCTTCTGTAAACTAAGAAAATATAGATTTTTAAGTTCTCTTTTTGCTAAAATCCATAGCATACTTCCACTGAGTCCAGGCAATCAAGATATACAGCTGAGTTAAAGGAGAGGATTACCATTGATAACAGGAATGTTATTTTAATTTAGTGAAGTGAGGATCTGGGCCCAAGGTCACTTATTAATTGAATATGGAAGACACTAGAGTAGCTTAAGGGCTCTGATGACAATCTGATTATCTGCAGGGAAAACATTTATCAGTGGTATTTTTTTTCTCATTCTCTTTCAAGCCTGTATGTGAGAGTGGATACATTGAGTTGGAAACTATTCCCAATGACAGATACAGAAGAGCAGGGAGATGAAGCAATCACAGTAGATGGAAGCTTGGTGGGTGGGAATAGGGGAGGGAATGTTCACCCTGGGTCTATGGTTACTGTAAGAGTATAGCAGAGTTTTCATCTATTTATCCAAGATGACCACAAGACCAAGTGTCTTGTGGGTGACTGTTGGAGGTCTGCTTTCAGTGAGAGTGTGAAGAGACCCTGAGAATTTACAGCACAGCTTTCCCAGCAGAGGGTAATTGCTGGTATGGGAGAGAGGCTGAAACAGCTCTTTAAACTTAGACCTAATTTCAGCTTTTGCACTGTTGTCCCAAGTGCTGAAAATAGCAATATTTAGATGTCCTTTACACCAGCTGAGCGGAGTCTTTAACTGTGACTTTCTTTAGCTGTAAGTTTCTGCGAAACAGAATAATCTATCAGTGCCAAGGAACCAGCAATGAGTTTTAATATCTACATTCCTGGCCAGTCAGTCCAAGACTCCTCAAAGAGAACTGAATTCAAGAGCACCTTCAGCAGCAATTCTTTAAAAATCAGGTTCATTTCAGATATCTACACTTACGGCCAAAATTGTCCATATGTTAACCACCTATAGGAGCATCCTCTGGGCCAGTTAGGAGGTGAATTGGCTATTGGTGTTAATACAGAAGAATGGGCTGTGGTACAATTTGCCATTTTACCACCCACCCTTATGAATATCTAGCATGCCAGACAGCTCAAAGCCTCATTTTCCAGCCTTGTATCAGCCATCCCAGAAGGACCACAATGGCGGTTTGAGAGCATCTCTGCTGAGGGCCGGCCACACACTCAGACCTGAGTGTGTCTAGTGGTTCCCCAGCATCCCTCCCAGTGGATTTTTAGAGTAATGTAACCTCACTGCATGCCACAGCTCCCTGTTAAAAACTGTGTAGGATCAGGGGTAGGAGTAAAGCTCAGTGTCCCTGACACTTCTGTGCTCATTCATGTTTGTTGCAACGTATGGTAAAACTTTGGTGGACTTTTCTTACCAAATAATCTTCTTAAGCAAAATCAGGAAATCTGCTTCCACAGAGCAAGAGAGGGTCAAGCAGGCCCCAAATATCAGAGTGAAGGACCAATTCTTTGGTTTGGTATGAGAGCAGACAGTGCATGAAAAAAGGTGACAAGGGGTCAGTAGGGGAACACACAGGATAAAATACTTTCATCTATTGTGCTGGGGTCAATAGGCTCCCATCAGGAAATCTTGAGCCCAAGATTAATTACTTGTTGCAGTAGGTATACTATTGTGCTCTGGAAGACACTGTGGTGACTTTAGGCATCTTGCAGATTTCTGGTTCACACAATGCAATCCCATATAAATAAACAATAGTAGCTAAGAAAGTAGTAGTGGGTGGTGGTGAGATGCCTTTTAGCTCATTCTAATAAAACTCTTTTCAAAGATACCTCCAGCTTGGCTAGAAATGAAGAGAAACTATTTTTTAGATATTATTAAAGTATTTCACAGCAATTCATAATTACGTGTCATGGCTATTATGTAAGCAAACTTTGCAATTTGAATGACCTAAAACCTTCTTCTTAAAAAAATCTCAAATCTATCCATGCACATTCCAATGGAATTTTTTTTGGACTTTTTCAGTTCCCTTTGTGTTAAACTTGAGAGGTTCATGTTTCAAAACTAAGCTTCAATCTTATTTTTATCAGAGTCTAAATATATGTTTCCCTTTAGAGAAATTACACATACATTTTTTTAATTGACTTTCTCTGAAAAAAAAATTAAAAATGTAGAGCTCAATGCTGTAATCCTTGGTTTGTTTGAAATCTCCCATGAAATTTAAGGTTATCAACAGTTAATTCTGAAATTATTAAACAGAAATAAAATTGTGACTGATTCAGAATAGCACGATTGGGTCTGTAAGATGCGTGTATGATTTTATAGGTGCCTTACCAACATTTTAAATGAAGATCATTTGCATCAACTGTTCCTTACTTCTTGTCCTGCAGACCTGTGTTGTGCTGTGCTAGATCCTGCACCATAGCTGATAAAATACCAATGACATGTCAAAAGACCAAAAGCCTTAACTTCCGTCTTAGTAGTTGTGATTCACTGTATTTGTAAGGAATTTGTAGGTAGGAGTTACTTTACCATTTATTATAGTATTCTTCCCTTGACATATTTAAATCTTTAAATATAATTTCCAGTAAGCATATTTGCTAGTGATTAACCTACTCAGGTCAAAACATGAACCAAGTACACTATGAGAATTTCAGTGAATGTCTTATAAAATGTGACTAATTTACTAAATGTCCACTTTAGAAAATAAGAAAAGGACTATCAAGTGCTAAAGGAAAAGAAATTGCAAAAGGCCAAAATTCAAGACTATACTAGTTATAGTATAACTCATAAACTGAACTCTTAATGCTTAGGATGTCTAGAAGATCATTTAAATGAAACACTTTATGCAACACAGGACTGTAAACATGTTTTTATTAATATCTAAAAGGAAACAAAACAGAAATATCTCCACAAGCTACTCACTCATCTTGTTTGAGTGAATGTTGGTCTTCTATGGGATTTGTGTCTTTTTGTTAATTGTAGGTTCTAATTGAAATTACTCAGTGGCTGAGCACTTGCAGTTGGATATCTGGTGTCTGCTAAGTTATGAACTTTTGCTGCTATTTCTTTTGCCCTCAGGGACAAAGAAACTTCTGAGTCTCTTTTGACATCATTTTCAAAGATTTTTCGAGAGTTTTTAAAAAATTCTATTTCGCTGTCAGATTGATTGACACCATTCAGGACGTTCAAAAGTTAACAGGAAAACCAAACAGAAACAAAGATAAATTATTTGCTTTTATCAACATAATATTTTGAAGCAAATCTAATGAAAAATATCGGAGTAAGACAGAACATTTTTCTTGCTTTCCCAATAAATTTTACATTTCCTTTCTGTTTAGTATATAGTTTTTCCTGTGTGTTTTTTAATGAAATCTAATTCTTGTTATTATACTTAGTCTGGTACAAGGATCAAATGAGGATGTAAAATGACATCCCTATTAAAGGATATTTGTTAGTATGCAGGACTCTCAGTCACATTACTGAATCTGAGGCCCATCCTGACCTCTGTGTATGATGGCCTTACAGGACCATCTGAAGTAAGAGAGATGTGGAATTGTATTACCTGAAGTGTGAGAAGCAGTAATGGAAGCAAATAATGTGGACTTCTTGGAGGTCTAAGTGATTCGGTGCATTCATACAGTCTGGTAGCAAAATGTACCTGATTGTTTTCTATGACACAAATCATACAATAATAGAATCACAGAATCACCAGGTTGGAAAAGACTCACCAGATCATCGAGTCCAACCATCCCTATCAAATACTAAACCATATGTGGATGCTGAATATGCGTTACAAGCATTTCCACATGTGTAAGCAATTATTTCTTTCCTATCACTCTCCTTGTTTGTCTCCTTAACATCAGACATGTACTCTTCCTTGAACTATTCCCTAACTGTGGGTGGCTATGGATCTACTGGGAAACCTGCTGGTTGTCTTACAGCCAAGTTGAATTGTCCTACTTTATAGGACCATTGCTGGTGATTGAGAAGCTGTTCTGGACTATCTTAATTCAGTGGAAGGAATCCTATGGCATTCAATATCTTTTAAATCATACTTTTAAAAGTTTTAATAGTAAAGAGATATTATTAGATAAAAATGTTCTGTATCAAGTTGACATTTTCTAGCCTTTGTTTGCTGCATAATCAAAGTTGTGATTGATAAACAGCTTAACCCACCTTCTTTATAATTTTTAATCCTCTGTTATATATTAAATGTGTTCAAAGGAAAAAATCATATGCGTTTTTTGAATCACTGACTTTGATAACACTTTTTTATGTACAAGCTGTTATTTAGCATCTGTTGTGGGAAAGGACACACACATTCCTAGATATTTTTCATGGTCTAAAGACTTTAAGAAACAAGAAAGAGTGTCTGTACTCATATTAATTTTTCTGTCTTAATGCAAATCAAGAATGATGCGTGCTGGCTGGAGTTGAACAAATAATCAGTAGAAAATAATATATTCAGTGAATTCTACCTCTCTCTGTTTCAGAATGCTCATGGCCATATCACAGCTCTGTTCTGAAATAAATGATCTGTTCTCAGTTATTTGCTGGAGTCTACGTTAGGTAGAATTTTGGCTGCATGCCTCAAGACGCATGTTTGCTTATGTGACTGCAGAAGCTGCAGACTTTACAGGAAGATAACCATGCCTTACAACAACTCCACCATTGATGCTTATTTTATAATAGCAGATACACTCAGGTTTAGATTCTGCCCTACAAAACAGTGCAGGACCTAAATATTAGATAACCCGAACAGGAACAGAAAACACAAACCCAAATAAAATACTTGAAAAACCTGAACAGAAATAGGTGACCAATGACATTCATGACAGGAGAATGTGAACAAGGTGATGTCTAGGATAGACAGCAAAATGTGCTGAAGGGAAAAAAAATAGCCCTGTTCTCTGACACATTCCTGCAGCAAATACCCTGATGAGGGTTAAGACCCTCAGTTGGAGAGTTTCTCACTATTCTCTGTTAAATTAGAGGCAGAGGGAGAAGGAGAAGGCCGCTAGCAGATGCATGCTACAAAACAAAATATCCTTAAAAAGGAAAGGCCTCCTTCAGCATTAGATTTGTAAATCCATCTTTTGCTCTCATATGCATCTATAAGAGAAAAGGGCAGAGGGCTTTTCTGCAGAAAGTGTCAGCTGCTATGTCTTTATGGTGAAAGTAAATATCAACTTCTTGAATATAATGCAAGGTAAAGAATTTTAATAGAAATGAAAATAGCAGATGTGTATATGAACACTGACTAAAGACTAAGGTAATGTTTGCAGGATTATATCCATGTTTACAGTGCTATTTAAAAAAAAAACCAAAAAAACCACAACAAACCCTCCAAGGTAGGAAAAGTTACATTTGCATATAAATCACAAACAAGTACTCAGTGACACAGAAGCTGTATTGCAACCTGATACCAGCCAAGCGAGATGAGCTAACTTGTCTGCATAAAGGAAGGTATAATACTATATAAGTATGTGTGAGAAGCTAGAGAAGAGAGAAAGTGTAAGAGGAGATGAATCTGTCATTTTGTATATGATATGAAAAAGTTTTCTATTCTGTTGCTGTCTGCTTAATACTGTTGTAAGTGTGAGGCAGGGATTATTTCTCTCTGTCCATAAACTGTTCTGAACAACAACTATTCCTGTGCTATGTAGACACGAATTTCCCTTTCCACTGGGAAGGCGTGAACCGAAGTCCTCTGTGCCAAAATGAAAACCTGTTTCCTCAGACTGACACCAGACCCTTTATATTTATTCAGCTGTCAGAATTTATTCTCATTCTTTAAAGAGAGGAAGGACCCTGGGAGCTTCTGAATTGCTAAAGCTGAGGGTCATGCTCTGAAGTCTTATGACTTTTATTATAAAGGGCATTTTGTATATTTGAAGGGGATTAACCAAAATCTTACTGGGTTAAGACGCAGCTTGTATAAAGACTGTGAGGTCAACTTCTGCTCTTGAGTTATATCTAGGATACATTTCTGCTAGTGTGTACCCAGGATAATTTCATTACAATTGGTAGAACCAATCCAGGAACATAGTTCTCCTGTTGTTTTGAGTCATGTGATGCCTATGGAAGACAATGCGAATTATGTGCATAAACAACATGATGACTGAGTTCCTAATAGGTAATTGTTGCCAGGATCAATATTTAACCTGGTTAACGTAAAAGACAGGAATTGTCAATTTTACATAGTTACAATGCTAAAGAAAAATGTGAATATATGTATATATGCGTAACATCTGCAGGCTGGCAAGAGAGTTTGTGCAGTCTCTTTTTTTGGAGCTGTTCAAAACCTGTCTAGACATGCTCCTGTGCAACCTACTGTAGATGAACCTGCTTTAGCAGTGGAGTGAGTTGGACTAGATGATCTCCAGAGGTCTCTTCTAAACTCTACATTCTATGATTTTGTGATTCTGTGATCTGTCAGAAAGTCAGACACTCAGCAAACAACTACCCACACAGACACATTTCCATTTTGTGGTTTTTTTTTCACCAAAACCCTGAACTCATAATACAGCTGAAGCTACTGAAGACATTATCTGATTTCAGGCGGATGCCAGGTCTGAAGTGAGAAAGATTTGATTTTATTGTTTGTGTTGAAAAAATTATTCTTTGCCGACCTAAATTTCAATACTGGCCACTGGGACTACATTTTTTTCTTAAATATCATTATAGAAAAATTGGAGTAGAATGTGAGTAACCTAAGTTATACTCCCAGGATTCACCATATAGGGAGTTGATGGAGGACCTGGAGGATGCACTAGAGAAAGTGAAAATACAAGTGGCAAAGAAATTTTTAAGATTGTGGAAAGCCAGGTCAAACAATCAGAGCCCAAACTTCAGATCTGGTTACCAGAGGTTAACAGTAGATGCGAGACTCTGCCTACTTCTCAGCTAGTAAGCAAGGCAATTAAATAAACAGCAGTGTGTCCAGAAGCCAAGAAAAATTACCTGGTCACGTCCACAGTGAAAAAACAATAATATTAAGCAATTTTTACTATGGTAGCTCTAAAGTGTGTTTTTGAAATGGCTCTTGGCCAATGATGGCTTCTGAACTGTGCACTCAAAAAGTGCTAGTTTACCAAATCCACAACCTTGCTGGGAACCATTCCACCAATTTCATCATACAAGCTAGTATGTTCTGATGCCTGAGCCTTGGCATAATTTCGTTTACTGGCAGAACTGTAGCTAGTGTGTCTGAAGGAGGTTTATCTCCTAAAGTCAGGAAGAGCTGATGTCTCTCACAAATATGTGCCTCATGAAATCACAGCTTTCACCTCTTTGTCCAGGAAGATCTTCACTGTACTGATTATTCAAGAACAGTCCATGAGCTGAGTTTTGGCATCTGTAGTATTAAGAGATAGCTGTCCTCCACTCCAAAAGTCATAGAGTAGTCATATCATACACTAGGTGGTTCATTAATGTGATTTCTTCTTACAAAAAATCAAACCTTAACTGAGTAGAAAAAACAAATAATGAGAACCTGGTTTGTTCTAATCTCAAATATACTGCTACTCTACATCCAACAAGTATTACAGAACTGAATAAAAAGAAAAACTACTCCTTGCAGGGTAAGAATTAAAATGCATTTTATTCCCTAATTCAAGCTGGATGGCTTGATTTTACTGATGTTTAAAAAGAGATAAATAATAATAATAAACTATGATTTAACTGTATACTAATAGTTGCACCAGGACAATTTTTTTTTAATTTTGAAAGTGATGAAACCTTTCAAGTCCAATTCTCCTTCCTGTCAGCCAAAACATATCCAACAAAGCTATTACTGTGTATTTTGAATTTTTGGTTTTGCAATCAATATTAAAATACAGATTTCATCTACTAAAAGGCATGTATGTAGTATTTTAAACACACTTATTCTCTCCCTTGGGGGGTCTTGCATTCACAGATCTGTTTAAAGTACATGTAAAGTATTAAAGTGAACAATAGTTTTTGCCTTCAAATTCATAAGACTTTGTAATGAAGAAGCTGTAATATTGGATTGTAGATAAGGCCAAGTACAAGGTCTTGCACCTAGGTCAGGTCAATCCCAAGCACAAATACAGGCTGCACAGAGAATGGATTGAGGGAAGTCTTGAAAAGAAAGACTTGGGTGTGCTGGTGGATGAGAAGCTCAACATAAGCCAGCAATGTGTGCTTGTAGCCCAGAAAGCCAAAAATATCCTGGGCTGTATCCAAAGAAGTGTAACCAGTAGATCCAGGGAGGTGATTCTCCCCCTCTACTCCACTCTCGTGAGACCTGAACAAGATTCACTCTTTTTTTTTTTCACTGTCATTCAGTATTTTCCTAGTAAGCTTTTCAATCTCAAAGCAAAATCAGTCATCTCCTACATACTCTTATATGTCACCCAAACCACTACAACACATATCCTAAGTTTCATGGCATGAAAATATCATTTTGGCAGCTGCTGCACACCTTTCCCATTACCTTTTACATTTTGACCTAGAAAACGTGAAGATTCATAATTATATCGTGATATAAGAGGCATCGCATGAAGTTCAGAGTTGCTACTAAGTGTTGTGGATGTTGAAAGAGCTACTTCTAAGCATTGTAGATGCATGAGGGACACCATAAAGTCTTGGTAGAAGGGATTGGTACTGATCTCTCATTTATAGAGCTAGCTAATAAGGCCATGTTTCTCATATCATTTAATTTCACATATTGTGGGCTTATTGTTTTCGCAATACAATAAAAAAAAACAAAACAAAAAAGTGATGAATTAGCCCATTGATTCATTCAAGCTCCTAAGTCCTAATTATCTATTCTTCATAAGCATACATAATTGTATGCTCACATACGTACATGTGCACATACACAGACCCCTCTTCCACTTTAGATCATATTAGCATAAATGTTTGTATGTGTTAAACTGCTGTCTGGCTATCACCAGTCCTGATTGTCAAATTATCTTCTATTAATATTTCTGGCCTTTTAACATGGTTTCCTTTTGTAGAAGCTCCCAAAATAGAAAAGGGTCTGCCATTGACTTATTATCAAATGTTTCAGGCAATTTAAAGGCACGAGCAAGCAAAGAGCGGAAAGCGCTGGAACTAGCATGAAACATTTTCTTTGGAAAAAGGAGCAAGTCTTTTGTTGCTCAGTTGCTTGGTAGTTTGGTCATCATTTTTAAGATCTGCATTTGATTAAAGTTTATGTCATTTGTCTTGGGGATGCATGTGGAGCTGGTCTGAAAAATTCCTGAATGCAAAAAATTTTAGAAAAGCATGCTTGGTCACTGAACCTTAAGAGTCTGTGTCAAAATATCTCAGGTTTGACAGATTTTCCTTCAATGCAAGGAAGCAGTTCTCATTACTACACTTGTGCTGTGGGCTCCCAAGATGGCATTTGAATAGTAATAGTTTTATTACTGTTAGGAAGTTAAGTATTGGTAAGAAGTCAGTCATCATGGTATTTTACTTCACAGATAAAGGTTAAAAATCATATACTACTAATAACATTATAGACGCAACAGCCAGCACAACACTTAGCCAAAGTGTAAAGGAACATTGAAAAAGATTATATTAAGCATAAGCAGTAGTCCAATAGCTGTAGAAAATAACCTTAGGTAAAGTCATCATGAACTTATTTAATTGAAATTATATTAACAGATAAACAGAAGTAAGTCAGGAACTAACATTTTCAGTTTTAGAACTGAACACTCACAAATAGAGCTTAGAACTTATATAACTTATTTGTAAATTTCAGAACTCAGTGACTGAATTGTGAAGAAAAGGTGAGCTATCCTTAAAGGATCAGAAAATATGTTGATGTTTTATCCGAAGAAAAAATTACTAATCAATGGAATAATGAATAAAGTCTTCCAAAAAGAATATGAGTATTAAGTAGAGAAATTATAAAGAATAAAAATCAGAACAAATAAACAAACTAACCTTATGATTTAGAAAAAATTAAAAGCAAGAGTTTTAGGTAAAGAGAGGAGTTAAACCTTACAGATATTGAAACAATTATTCAGCTGAAGAAGTACCTTAGAAAGAAGAAAGAAAGCTGCTGTTGCTGCCCAGGATGAGAGTCTGATTAAAGATAATAAAATAGTGTTCAAAATGATATGGCTTATTTTGCTTTAAGTCTCAAAAATCATGAAGAAGTTGAACATGGGGCAAAGGCTCTCATCTAATGTGAACAAGATGGAAACAATCACACCTCGGATGTGAGAAAAAAATTAAAGATCTCATTATGTTCAAATAAAGGAACAGAATAAGCACCGGGACAGCCTCCAGACTCAGTATGATGTCTCTGTAGAAAAGACAAATGACAACAGATGCATTTGATGGCTTATTTCCAGCTGAAAGAAATAATAAGCTGAAATAATTTTGCAAGGAATTAGAGAAATTTTAACTTTACTTGTTTTGAAAGCTGTGTTCAAGAAAGGCTAATTTAAACTAGAACAGATACACAGAAGGCAGACAAGACACAGGTAGTAGACTAGAAGACCTTCACCCATACAGTTCACTAAATGAAGACTGAGTAAGGATATGATTTATCTCCACGAGGATGTCGCGGAGGCAAACAGCAGGGAAGTAAAATGACTATTTGAGATAATTGATGAGCTTGGCACAAGATCAAGTAAAGGCAGACTATTCAAGCATAAATTTAGGCTGGAAGATGGAGTAAGCTTTGTAAGAACAAGAGAAGTGAAGTTATTTGACTCAATTTTTCATTAAGTGTACAGGAACAAATATCAGCTGGTACAGACAGACATTTAGAAAGGGATTTTGTAAAGCCCGTGACTTCACTGTACTGAATGGGACTGGTCTTAATATAATGAAAGTTCTCTTCCAATCTTATATTCCTACTTTTCTACTATTGCTCATCATCATGCAAGTCCTTACTGTCATGTATCTAATTATTTCATGCCACAATTGCAGAAATAACTCATTTCAGATTCCTGAAAAAAGCTGTGCTTCACACGTAAATAAGTACAAATTGATTTTTGCAGAAACCTTTTGGAAACTGAAAACTAGGGGTGGATCTGTACTCTGCCCGAAAGAATCTGCTATCCAAGCTGGTAGCTTCATTGACTGAAAAAGTAAAGATTTGTGCTGGCTGTGCATAGTAACTAACCAGTTGTTCTAATCATATGAGGGGGTTTCACCCCTTTAGATGTCTACAATATTCTCTTCTATTTCTTAGTAAGTTTATCTAGGTTCACTTTACAAGCAATAAAAAGGAATAGATACTTTCATGGCTTGATTTGTTCAACCTGTTTTACGTTACTATATTCAGAGTTATGGGATGAATTGCATGCTAAACTATTTACTCTTCCTTATAAAGAAAAGTGAGATAAGCTGCACACCTCCTGCACACCTCATTGGATGTATACTCATAAATTAAACACCAATAAGGAATGTTCCAGGGCACTGGTACTCAATGATCTAGACTTTGAAATTGCAAGAATCGTCTCTGGTATGATTTTGGTCTCAGCAAGCTAACACTCTCCCCAGAAATTCCTGGGGGCAGTTTGGGATTTAATATAGGTAGGAACTGTTCTCAGTGGTCAGTTTGGTTACTAGTGGAATTTATTATGAAACTGCTTCATGCCAGTTGGCCTCTACAACTAAGAACAGCCCTGAGTATATCTTGTTGAGTAGGACAGCATGGCTGTGTTACATAGATACCCATCTGTAGTTTCTACACTTTAAGAAATTAGTACAGTGTTGGACAGCATATTTTTCATATTTTTGGGATTTATTCATTGTGTTTACTTAAGCAACAGGTATTTCAGTGGCTTCAAACAATCTCAGTGAAGCTAATCAGCACATGGAGGCAAGGTAGAACCCACTGCTCAAAGGTAGGAGAATGTTATAGTTCAGTAAAGTGAGGCTGAACTGAAGCTGACACGCTTCGACCTTAAAAACTCCATGGTTTTAAAATGTGTTTTAGTCCATTTCACGTTAAAAGTCACTCATGCCACTAATCTAGATTTTCTTTGGCTTTTCATACCCTAGGTTACATAATCACAGTTACAAATTATAACAGTTTTTTTCCTTGCTCAGTTTTGCTGAGTTAAATGTTTAAAGCAGGCAGCTTCCTCATGCTCCTATAGGATTTGATGTTTCTGAACTGCTGTGTTCATGCTTCCTCAAAATCAAAAGCAAAGAATTTTAGTGATGTCACAAGCTCCATTTTCTTATTTCAGACACCTGATGTCATTTTGTTTGTCCATGTCCATCACCACTCAATCTTAATTATTTGGAACGACTGGATCTGCAAGGACATTCAAAGCTGTAGCGTGCAGAGAAAGTGTAGCATGGTATTAATTATTATGACTTTTCCTACCACCTTGAAGAAAACTATTTACAGTCATGATTCCTGATGTAGCAGTCATGACTAATGACAGTTTTGACATTAATCATAAGCTTGAATAAAATTAAATTCTTTATGCTATTTTAGTGTATGCATGCATGTGTGTGCACAGCAGGGAATCAATGTACGCAGTCCCATCTAGAAGCAGGACTTGAACTGGAAAAGCTGATTTGAGACTGCCAAGATTAAGAATAATTATATTAGGCATTGGACAAATGTTTTCTAGAAAATGGAAGTCTGCATCAACCCTTCTTTTTCAAGGATAATTTACAGAGAAGAGGAAAAACAGAGTATAATTTTATGTTTAAGATTACAGATGAATAAAAAAGAATGCAATTAAATCCCAGCTCTCATGGCCGTCAACCCAGTAGAGAATTGATATATTTTCTTAGTTTTCTTAAGAAATTAAAGCTACAAGGTATGTAAAGGTGCAACCATAGCATATGTAGAGTGTATGGTATATGATTACTGCAAATCGCATAAACAGACCTAATGAAGTACCATTTTAATGATCTACTTTGGGCAAGGCTTCCAGTCTCTAATATCTTAGAGTTTCATATAGCTGCAAAATTTACTTGAGAAATTGGGTGACGATTTAGGCACATCATTCCTACTAGGTTTTGCATTGCTGTTCCTACTTGGTGGTGACACCTGAACTAGCTCAGCTATTCCTGTGAAAGTCATATCTGTAGTACAGACAGACCTAGAAAACATGGACTCTAGTTCTGATAATTCCTCAGCACTTCAGTTTATTAACATGCATTTTCATTTCTTCTCTTCCCCCATCATAGACTGGAGAACCGCTGTCAATAAAAGCTTCATGCATGGTGGATTAACTCATTCCCTATAACACCTTTGTTCCGTTTTCTACAGAAGTGTTTATAGACCCTGTGAGAGTATTTCCTTCTGCTGTTGTTCTTCTGCACTTTCAGAAAAATAACTTACCACCCCAATAAAAGGACGATTATTGGACATCATCCAGCTGTGGTTTCTCTTGAGAACTTTACAACAGTCAGGATGGAAGAGGAACTCTGTTAGGTCTCCCTAGTCCTACTGCAGTCAGGAAAGCCTTAGGGCATACATCACCTCATGTGTGGCTTATTCTGTTTGCTTTTACACTTGGCAGGCTCCTAAGACTCAGGAATGCACATCCTTGTATTAAACCTATCTATACAGCATGAGCAATCATTACATCTGATTAGGAAGTATGAAAAGAAACATACATGTGGTTGACTCTGCTCCTCTGATGTCTGAGGCTTTTTGCTGAGAGGAAGGAAATCCTTTTTAAAACTTTTTTTTTTTGAAGAGTTCAAATAGATCTCAAACTATGTGAGCCAAAACTGCTCTCAGTTACACTCATGCACTCTTATTGAGGGTGCAGGCATCTCTCCAGAGAGGACCAGCTTTGCTTTACTTTTCTGAAGCATTTCTTAATCTATGTCAGACTTACAATAAAATGTCCAGACTAAGTTTCCACATACCACACACACCCACTCAAGTCTTTGTTAAGTATGTTTCCCAACTGGGTGAGCTGTACATGGATGCTCACAGATACAAGGCTCAAGGGACTACCGTGAATGATCTTCTCTGTAGAGTGGATTTATGCTGATCGTTCTTCCTTTGAACTAGCTCTTTAGTTGTTAAGTGTGTTTATATCAGGTAGGAAGGTGCAAAAGGCACACTTGGGTAAGCATCTCCCCAGCATTACATATCACTTGCACAATGTGGAAAAGTGCTACCTCTGCTATTCATAAGGCTTCAGACTCTGCATAATAAGCTCACCATCTCAGAAATGACAGCCCTCCAATCCCTGCAATATTGTAGCCTTACGGTTTCTAATACCTGAACGGGCTTATTTTCTTCCATCTCTGAAATCTCTTTGCAGTCATGGGCATAAGGTAAACATGTCCAATGTCTTGAAAATGCTTACTATGTTTCCTCTACAAAACTTAAGTGTTTAGGTAGAATGTTCAGAAGTTCAAAAGTAAGCCTAAATCGCTTAGGCAACTAATAAGGCCACAGGCTTTCATAAAATCAGTTTCCATCGACACTTAGGCCTGGATCCATTCTGAGCAAGTTTAGGCACTTTATTGAGATTATCAGGGAATATCTCCAAAGTCTGATCAAAATCTTTTCTGTTCTTCTGGAAGTGCTGGTTTATCTCCATTAGGTATGGAGAAAGTGTACAGTGATTTCACTCCTGGGTCAAGTGTTTCAATGAAGTGCTTTGATTTGGAGCTGAGGCCAAAGTTGAGTCTATGCCCTTTTCCTTCCCTTTGAAACTCCCCCCAAAATCAAAATTTTGTGCTGAAAGGCTGTTGCAAAAAAAATATGACATGACCACTAACAGAATGTTTCCTTTTCTACAGAATTGGAACCTCATCCATTAAGTATTTCTTAACTTGCACTTATGCAGTAGATTATTTCCCCATAAGCATGCCACCATGCACATATTACTCTTAGGTAGCATCCTGGTTTTTATCCAGGTCAACCTGCTTAGGAGTGCTGGTAATATTCCATTAAATTTTCCATAATGTTTTTGATAACATGAATATTTTTCTTGAGTTAGAGCTAAAAAAAACAGATGAGAGGCTCTTTTTGTGCTAGTTCTCTGTCCATTTAAGTCAGGAATTGCTACAAGTTTTCTCCACCAATTGTGTCAAAGTTTGGTGTACATGAATAGTGTGAAATTGCTCATTAATTCTTAGGTTCAGTAGCCATAACTATGAAGTCTGGCACTTATATAAGGCGATGTGATTATAGCTAGAAGTAGCTTGCTGAAGTCAAGAAAGGAATTCAGATATTATGAGAACAATGCTTCATCTATCCTTTCGTTTTGAGTTGTTACAATAATAAATGTGTTTGTAATATGTCTAAAAATTTGCCTCAACACAGGCAAAAGCCCCTTAAACCTGATCTTTATAACTGTACTGTACAAACAGATAAATTATCGGAACTTAGACAGAACTCACTAAAATACACTGCTTACAATAGACATACACTGTTATCATTGTGCACCATATACAGCATATATTGGTCTAATATAAGCAGAAACTCCTTCCCGTACCAAAAAAGGCAACCAGAACTGTTAACACATTTGACTCTCTGAGAAAGTCGCACACAGATCTATATTTTTTTTCAGGATTACTCATTCTGTCGAACATGTTTTATTAAGTACTTTAAGGAAATGTATATTTTCACACTAAGAACATGTGAAATCCCTGGGCATTTGCAATTTTCATGTGAAAACCATTACCTTTTGTAAAAAGGTCTATTCCTTCACTGGTAAGTAGATTGTATTTTTCTTCCTAATATTCTCACTTTCACTAATAAGACCATCTTTGCTTTAAAGGAAACATCTCTAAGTAAAAATTTTCACAAAATGGTACCCATTTTGGGGTTCACAATGAGATCCCAAAAGCTGTGTAATTTGAATTGTTTTACATGTTGCTCCAAATATTTAGTGCCTAACTTACCTCCTTTTATAGTCGTGTTGTTACTTGATTTCTAAGGAAAGGAGAGAATAATGAATGACACACAACAGCCTGATTCTCTTATGTCATGTTAACCACTCAAAAGCTTAGTTTGGGAACACAATAAAAGACACCATACACTGTGACTAGTCAGTAAATATTTGTGACAGAGCAAACTGACAATACAATTCCTACCCTCACTGCAATTTTACCGGCCTTGATGACTATGTAGTCTTCATTATTAACATATCATACTCTACACACTGTTGAATCTCAGAAAGATGCTAAGCAGCTGGAAGCTTGTGCCGAGTGCCAGAAGGGAAACAGGCTCCCACACAGAGAGCTTAATGTAACAACAATCCTTACTTATTGGCAAGAAAGGGTGTGTGTGCGATGGCTGTTTAAGAAACTATAAATCTGTCTCATCTTGTGTCAAAAACATCACTCAGGCTGAAGGCAAAGAGGTAGTTCCAGTGCCAGTGCCCTGACTTCTGGGGACTTGATTTGGTGAAAGGACCACACTCTTTGCACGTCCTTTCTCTCCTTCTTCATGCTGTGCATCATTTCAACTGACAGATTTACACAGGAAACCTGGCTCAGCGAGGCCTGCCGTAGTTGGTGGCAAACAAGAATATGAGGGAATTAACTTCTGGCCTGCTGACAGTGGCTAAATCTGCCAAAGCGGAGCTGGGTAATTTGGTTTCTTTCTTTTGTTGATTTTGTGCCAGTCCACAAGAGAGGATTAAGCAGCTAAATTCTGCATGGAGAACTCTACCCCTTTCTCTCAAATCCTATTGTCTTGATAGAATGACAGTAGCTAGTTGTGCCAATCCTTAACATCTTGCTGGCATTTCCCCAGAACATATCAGCTTTTGGTCCCTGAAAAGAGGGATTTGTTAAAGAACTAATGTTAAAAAGAAATAAAAAAAGGACAGAAGAGGATGAGAAGCATGGAGCAAAAGTTTTGCTTTCTATTAATTAAAGGAACAAAGTTCTCTAATCCTGATGGAGACTCCACATTGAAACACGTGTAAGTACCTAACTTTCTTGTTGTTTTAGCACATTAAGAGTGCTTGTTTTCCCTGTGATCCACAGTGTTTGTTTAATGCAGAAGCTGTTCTGTATTGACTCTGAGAAGATCTGCATTCATTTCACTCATTAACTTTGGGTAGAGAATCTCCAAGTATAAGGTCTTTATTTTCACTTTTGATAGAGTTTATTTGTGTCACAAATAAACTAAGGATGAAGTAATTTTTTCCAAAACATCAGACCAGGCATACCTTCTCTGAAAGTCACACGGGCTTGTTTACACACTACAGACAGTGGGTGGCAAGGGCAGTGATGTTTTTGATTTTCCATCTCAAAGCCAACATTCTCTAAAAAGATTTAAGTCTAGCATGCTTCCAGACCTAAACTGGTATGACTTTTAAGACCATCTCATCTGACTCCCTGTTCAGCACGGACCTTAGGACTTCGTCCAGTTATTCCTGCCAAAGGCTTTTCAGGGAGTAGTAAAAACCTTTCAGAAAGATGGACAGCCTCATGTTGAGGTCTTCAATGGAGACAGGAGCCTTGCAATCAGGATCCTTCTGAAGGGCAGTAAGGACTGGATTTACTCATATTGCAGTCCAGTCATTTGTACATTTGAATATGAAGAAGTCTGAAAATGTGTTTAAGTTGTAACTTTACTGTGAAACCCCAATGTCTTTGCAGTTTATTTTTTAAATTACCACATGTCTTCTGAATGAAAATTCCACTGTGAGAAGTAAGGAAGCTGATAATACTTCTGTTTGGATTAACTAACCACCATGCAAACAAACAAACAAACAATAAAAAAAACTCTGTAGAGTTTTTCCCAGAGGATTTTCAGTGTGCCTTCTACAAGGCATTAAGGGTTCCTCAACATTTAGTCTCATATTTCATAGACTGTGTTCAAAGTATAAGAAAATGACGGGGTAAATTCCAGGCTAACTCTTCTCCTGAATATTGTGTTTAAGGTGACACTATTGTAAACCAGGGCATTATCTTTAGGAAAGAAAAATAACAATCTGGCATCTAGACAAGAAAATATTCGTTGATTAAGGCAAATAAAAACCAATTCATGCATCTTTAAAGTTGATTTCTCTAATTTCCTGTTTTCCTGTTTTCTCTGATTTCCTGTTTTCCTGTTCTTATTTAATGGTGTTAGTAGTTTATCAATTCTAACACAATAATTTGGATTAAGCAAAAGAAAGCATATGCAACTCTAGATTTCACTGGTTTGAAACTTTATTTTCTCCATTTTATAAATGTATGTCTTACTCTATAGTGACATATATATATGCATAGATATGTTTTTATCATAGATATGTTTAACAGTAATGTTTAAGTAGTGCTCATGCAAGATATTGAGTGTTGCTTTTACCTTTGATTTTGCCTTTTCTTTTTTAGTGGAACAGCTCAAGCCATATTCTTCTGAGGGGAGAAAGAAAGTAGTTGCAGAATGTTGGGGCAAGGTAATAAGTGAGGGAAAATAATGAATCACTGACAAAATCCCAGTCCACTTAAAGAAAAAAATCTTGTCGTTATCATCTTGGTCACTGTTTCTCAGCATTCTTGTCATATATTTCCTTTCTTTTGGAATTATATTATTATCCACTATTAACCACTACCAGAGCCTCAGTGAACGATACTCCACAACAGGAAAAGATCATGGCAAACCAGACTGTCAATACTATAATCAAATCTTGTTTGTGAATATCTGAACATTTTTACCAATATTTTTCTTAAACTGTAAGCCTTCGTTAGCATCTCAGGAGAAGGATATACAGCAGACTTTGGTCATGGTGACACTTTGGTACATTTTCAAGGTGTTAATATGTGTCTGACTTCTTACTTTTATCGAAAACAGCAAGTCACAGGTTGAATAAAGTTCTGCTAAGTCAACACAAAGGAGTGAAGGTTGCCTTTCTGACCAGATCTTAAAAATAATTTAACTGTTAAGCACAGAATTTACAAATTTTTTTTAAAAAACATTGCTAGATATTGACTTGAAAGTAACTCTATTTCTAACTTCACCACTGTCAAATTTTGAGTGCAATGTAATTATTTTTATTGAGAATAAGGTCATTACTCTTAGTATAACTTTAACCAGGAAAGCCTTTTTTATATTCATGGACTGCTATTACGTTTCTTGTGTGAATTATATCAGACATAACAATTTAACAATATGTAATAACATATGTAAGATTATATATTTCAGTATTTTCGAAGTTATTGCACACAATCTTATAATTTTGTACTGATTGATAGGACTGAGTGAATGTTTATTAACTATGTTTTAGCTGAAGGTCTTTTGCACAAATGCATTCATTACAAGCCTAAGAGGCAAAAGTCTACATGGAATACAGTCCTTCTGCTTCTATGTAGGGAAAATGCATTCTCACAGGTCTATCTGTAATTATTGCAATTGTTTCAATTCCACTTAATAAAATATTTTGCACTAAACCTTTTGTAAATAGTCATCAGTTTTTGGAAACTGTGTTCACTTGGTCCTACCCTTGAGCGTAGGTAATTGAAGATAATTGTGAAATAAATATCACAGCCTACAGAAAGCAGGTTAGCCTGATGCATAATTGATGAAAACATGAGGGCAAAAACCTCAAGTAATTTATTGCTCTTAGCTCAATCTGTGTTGGAGAAATTAGACTATGGAAAACTTGTTTTGCATATAAAACAAAATAAATTCTGGCAATCCTACTGTGGTATATCACCGTATCAGGATAAGAGTGGGAATTCAACTGCCTTGAAGAGTTAAACGGACCATTAAACTATCTGTTATGGAGACATGGATGGATCGACAGTCTGCAATGGCATTTGAATTACCCACTCTGCCATCTCTGGCAAATGTTTCCAATTTTTTTTTCCTGACCTAGCCTTAGGCTGATAAGAAAAGATAACATGAACTTAAGAGCCATGGCAAATTAGTTTATCATCACTACTAACACTACCCTCAAACAGTCCAGGAAGCCTCCCAGCAAGGATTAACAGTATAATAAAGTTGCATCTAACATTTCTTGTGTTCATTTATCTAGAATACTTGCTGGCAATGTGGACTGTATTTTATTAAAGGTATCTGCACAATTACCTTGAAGGAATAAAGCTTAAGCCTATTAAATTACTAAACATCCAAGTTCCATGGTGAACTTAAGAGGCTTGTTTCTGTTTGGGGGGCATGGATTACCAGCTGCATAGATTATAAACTCACTATTGCTCATTCATGCAAACTCTGGTTTGAATAATTATGCCTAACTTCAAAACCTATCAGAAACTCCCTTTATCTGAAAATGTGAACAAGAAGCCTATGAGAATGATATCCAGAGGGCTTCCTGTCACAGCTGAACTGATAATATTGTAAGGAAAAGAAGTTTCATTATTCTGTTTCTTCATAAAATAGTAACATTATACAACAAATCATATCAACTAGATTGGGATTGTTTTTGTACAGTTGTTTCATCTTTTTATTAGTCCATATGTTCTGTGATCCCCATATAGCATTTTAGATACAGTTCTCTGAACACATGCATACACTCAGCATCTGCATTTTACAGAAGGGGAATATGAGGCATTGTTATCAAATGACTATTTCAAGGCATTTCAAGGAAATGCCAGAGACATGAGGCTCTTGTTTAAGCTTTGTGCTTCTTTTCATTTATTTACTGCAGCTGACCTCATGGTTTATAGTATCATAAGGAAACGGGGTTCTTGTTTGTAGAAAACATTTTCTTGTTCATGTTAGAATACTTGCTAAAAGACTATTACTTAATCAAATGTAGACAGCCACTCTGGGCTTGATCCTGGAAGAGCTGAGATTCCTACTAGCTGCTGATTTCAGTTCTCAGAATTAAGCCCTATTTCAAGTAGAAGCAATATATAATTAATATTTTGCCAACTCAAATCATAACCTCTCTTTTTCCATTCATCCTCTACCACAAACTGTCATGAAAAGTCCAAAGAAAATGTTTTGTTTGTTCCTTAAGGGAAATAAAAACAACTTAAGAAGTATTAATAGCCAAGTATACATAATTTAAAGCAGTATTTAGAGAGGAAGAGTGGAGCCAATAATAATATCATAGAAAGCTGGTATCTCTGTATTATTTATGGTCAGAGAAGGAAATATGGTCTGTTCCTTAGTCAGTAATTCGTAAGAAAACTCAATGAGAAGACTCTGTTGCCTATAGAAAATGTCAGATCCTCAAGAAGAAAAGAGCATTGTCCTTTCCAGTGTTCATATGTTGGGTGAAGAGGAGATGGCTCTCCAGGTCAGCTGCTTTCTCCAAGAAAGTGTGAGTGGCTCCCAGGCACCATCTCTGTTTTCCCTTCCTCCACTTCTCCCCATGCTTTGGCCACCATGCACTGAAAAACCTCTCTATATTAACAAGCCCGTTGGCAAAGCTGTCCTTGACCCCTTTTGTTTCATGGAGCAACTCTTTCTCTCTAGCAGTCCTCATTTCTCAAAGAGGATACATGTCAAGCCTTATAGGGATAAGGCCATATGGATAAACTATGCATTCAGTAGTCCGGCAATTTGGTTTGGATAACTCTAAAATTAACACAATTTTAAACTATTTGATTCACTTTAGGTTTTTAGCCTTAACCACTATCTGAACAGAGTATCTTCATTCTTACATATTAAAAGACCACTTTAATTCAGTTTTATTACTATTTACAGTTGTTGATACAGGTGGCAAACTTTCCATCTTACCATCCTGAATACTAGATGCTATAAAACAAACTAATATTTCTTCTGCAATTATTCCTACTGCCTTCAATGTAAACAATTATTAAGACAGAATAAGGCTGGAATTTTCTGCATACAATAGGACAATGTTCAACAAATACACTTCTCACTGCGGCTCTCAACACTACATACTGGATTCACAAATCTGATAGATACAAATACTTAAATTCTGTGATTTTCTTAGTTTCCTAGGAAAACACAAAAATCATGGTAGTTACACAATAATCTTGTATTTGTGGATTCTCCATGGAATATTGTCCTTGAGTACTCCATGCCCTCATGTCCGTTAACATAACTTCAATTTATGAGTTAGTTCATATTGATAAATGGAAGACTCCTTCATAAGAAGTATTCAAAGGACATTTTGACAGGATTGCATTTCCTTCTCCACTTGGAAATGCTGGCATCTGAAAGTCTGATCCATTTAGAATAATCTTCAGGAACTTCCTTTCCTTTTATGCAGGTAAATCAGGGATAATTTAAAAGTAAAGTACCTTTAGAAAATGAGAGTCAAATGCTTTCATCTCCATGACCTCATAATTAACTTTCCATTGTGAGATCTCCTTGGGTTATGGCTACTGATTAAAAGGTGAAAGGTTGAGGAGAAAGTGAAGGGCAGGGAATTACATGCTCCCTTTCCTTTTAAAGGCACTTCCTTTACAGCAGGTATGATAAATACCAACCTTTATTCATGTTACAGGTCTGAATTGGTGCCATATGATGATGAATTCCTGTACAAAGTCAAGGCAGGACCTGATTAAAAGTTAAAAAAAGGTATGAATGCAGATGGGGAGAGAGAACTTGAAACTGGAAGATGGCATGGACAACTGACAGCATTATGTTTCCAACGAGAAGGGTGAATAAATATTTGGGGATAGAGAGAGAAAACTGTTCTTTTAGCCCCCTGACGCCCACATTTAAATCTGGGAAAAAATAAAAGCTTGTTTTCATCCAGTTCTCTGTAATGTAACAGAGATGGATGAATCACATTCAGGAAGCTGTTTTGACTTCCAGTACATCAAAATAGATTTCATTATCTCACTTTCCTTTGCAAGAGAAATAATCTGTAAGCTCTCTGCATGTGTCCTCAAAATCTTTTACTCTGTCAAAACTTCTGTGAGCCTGCATGAAAGCTTTCTTCGGTGAATTCTAAGGGTTTGAACCTAGTGTTTCCTGACACCCATATGAAACCCATGGCAGACTCATATTTGCTCAGACACAGCCTTAAGCAAGGATTACTGCAGAAGTTCTCTGATCCCAAAGGTAATGCAGATCTTATCAAAGCTCTGAGACTCATTCTTGCAATGCAACATCTTTCCGGGTTTGTTTTTTTTGTTGTTGTTATCATTTCCCCTCCCCTGAGGATACTATTGTAATGCTGATAGAAGCAGAAAATTAAAATCTCTGTCATGTTCTCAAGATGGTCTCCTAACTGGAAAGCAAGGAACTAGAGCGAAAGGTCTCCTCAATATGAAAACAAAGCAGTTAACTTAAAAAAAAAAAAAAGACTTAACAAAAAGAGTTAATGAATACATGGGCATCATCGGCTGTGAACTGAGGTCCAGAGTCAGGGTAATCTAGGACAATCTCTATAGAATATTTCAGGAATTGTTCAAGTGATATACATCCATGTAGTTCTAGTCAGATGGGTAGTCTTCTGAAGGATCTCAGACATAATTATACTTAAAAATACTTAAAACCCCATGAAAGTATTTGGGCATCCTGAGAGTTTGATGACAGAAAAAAAGTGGAGCATCTTTCAATTATACTGGTTAACCTTATTCCAGCTTTCATTTACTATCTGATGTTGATTATTTTATAGTTAAGAAATTCACTTTTCTGAAATACATTGCTTATAAAACTTTATCAAGGCCTCTAAACAAACAATTGAATTGCCTGCAATGTTTGACACATCAAAATTCTTCAGTGCTAGCATTTTGGAGGAATTATTCAGTTTCAAATATTTCTTGATTTTGTTTGTTTAGAGTTTTGTTTTTTTTTTCCAATAGCCCTCTGACATTTCATTCTCTGCTGTTCTGTACTGTGATAATGTAATCGATAGACATGAATAAAAGAACAACCACAGAGATGATTAAAGCTATTGATTCAGGGACTGAATATGCAACTGATGACAATATTAATATGGATGCAACATTGAGAGCAAACAGTAGGATTTGCTAGTGGGGATACAAAACTGGTGACAAGACTGCAAGATCCATCATGTGTAATAATCAGAAAACATACTTCACCAACTGTTCTGATAGCATGGGAGTTACTATAGTTGGTTTTTTTATTGTTATCCCAGTACTGTCATATAGGTCCTTCATTTATGTCTTGTTCTTTGTATATTGGCTCCTCAAAAGGGGTGCAACAGAGAATACCTGTGAATGAATTTAATAATCTATTATAAAAATGAAATTATTATTTACAAATTTTGCCTTGGAGTTCTAGGCCCTGGCTTTATGGAAGTCTGACAGCTTTACTGTAATTAGTCTATTCTTAATTCAAGCACATTTTAATTATTTGAAAGTAGTCCAATGAATTCACCACCAGTAGCTAGTGAATTAGGCTAAAGAATTAGGCACTTTGTGTCAACAGGACTTGTTTCAACCTACTATGCAATGCTGATACTTTAAATCAACTCAGTGAATAAAATTAATCTAATTATAGTTCACCATACACTAATTGTTCTGCACCTATAACTTGATGTGAAAGTTGTTCTGTGCCTGTAACTTGGTTTTGCTGTGAAAATAGTTCTTAAAATCCTATTTTTTTCATTAACCCCGCATACAGTCACACACAGTTCATAGCTGCTGTCAGGCTGAAATGCCAGCACTGAGTTCCCATTGCCAGGGACAGTACCATCTCCTCATCGTTGTTGATTGACACAGAAGACATCGTGTGAAACAGAGGCTGTATCTTAGGGGGAAATTGGGAATCAGAGTACTTTTGCACACTGCTAAATAAAGACAGTAGATGTTCAAGGGCTGTTTCTTGTGTTAACAGTTGTTTGTGAGCATAAATTGAGAGATAAAATAATATTACTTTTTATTTCATACACAGTTTCACAATAAAGGCCATTTAAATTTTTTTAAAACTCTAAGTTTTAGGCAAGTAAGCCAAGGGAGCCCATAACTCTGAATTGTATGATAGATTTGCCACAATGTTGCTTGGGAAAAGTAGAGTTAGGTTATATATACTCCTACAGTGTATGAATAGGAATCAAAGTTAGAAAAAAATTAGCATCTATACATGGACAGACAGACAAATATGCCAGATCTCATAGGAACAGGTTGTTGTATTAATGTATAAATGTTTATTTTCGATTTTAACGGGATGTCTTAATTAAACTTACACACATATATACATCACACTGCCTGTTGCCTTAGATATGTTCTCAATGAAAATGTGCACTCAAAATTTTCAGTTAAAATTTCTCGTGTTACATTTAGAAGAAAAAAGAGTTCATATAGCCTTTAAAAAAATCTCCACTGGAGTGCTAAAGTGGTGCTACAATTTTTTGAAGCCTACAATGTCTAAATAGACTGTTCCAGGAATGAACATTTTTTTTGGCATCTACCTAATTAAGTTAAAAGTTAATAAATTCCCTTGGTTGCTCCTTTCTTCAGGAAGCATGCAAAAAATGCATTGAAGCAAGGAAGTTCAAGGTTTCTGTATCTGCTGCCCTTGGTCTTTCTCAGGAATTCTTTAGCTGATTACATGCTTCTTCTTTCAACAACATAAGCTTTGTATCCCATGTTTTGTAAAGGATCATTTCCCCAGCCACCCTCTCTGAGGCTGCTCTTGGTAAGTTAGAAAAGTTAGCATCTGGTTGTGAGTATTTCTACCACATACACTTAAAATGCCCAAGGGAGTGAATTTTCCTTTGAAGTTTTTTTTTAACAAAAGTATTCTTTATAGACATCCTTGTGATCTTACAAATGTTTTTTCTTACATACAAGATTTGAAATTCTTTCAGATTTCAGTGCTCCCTTTGTATTTTTTGCTTTATTTGTTGAATTAATCCACTTTTCCCTTTCTGTTAGCAATGACAGTCAACGAATAACAACCATTTAATGTAACTGAAGAATACTTACCTATAAGACTGGTTTGCTCTGGCATATTTAGAATGCTAGACGTCATAATAAGCTACAAGATCTGGGTTTATCCTTGTGTCAGCTGTACGCTGGTGCAAATCCATTAGTTTTGATTAAATTATGTCTTATGCTTAATTTATGTCAGTGTAATTGAGGAGGATTAGGGCTTAATTATAATTATACATAATTATCCATGATTATAATAAATGCCAACATTAAGTCAAAATAGTAAGGCTAAACTGTTGGGGATCCAAACCGAGATGATGAGCCGCAATACTTAGAGATGTCAAGCACCTGCAACGTGTACTGAGGTTAGAATGAAATCCTAGCCTTAAATGTTGCGCTTTGAAATCACAAAATTAAAAGTTCAAAACTGATGCAAATTTTTGACTATGCAAAGACCAAAAACTATTTCTTGATTGATAATTTGTGCTGTCAGAAGGTACAAAAGCTAAGGTTAGGTTAGGTTAGGTTAGGTTAGGTTAGGTTTGTGAAGTCCTGGAGTGGGTGGAAGTGTTTATGAATTGCTAAACTCTGAAGCTTCTGGACATCTGCCTACAATTTCCTCCGATCCTTCCCTTTTGTCTATTCCAAAGCTCCTTCCCATTTCTTCTTCCTAAGGATCATCATCTTGACTTGATACCAAACTTACAAATACTACTTTCTTCAATATTTTCCATCCTTAATTGTGTTTTTAAAATAATAGGCATAATCAAATGCTTAAAAATTACTTTTGCAATTAAAGGATGGAATAGTTAATTTATTTTCACTACTAAAATTCTTACGAAAATAATTAAAATGAAACCTAGCCTAAGGAGTAAAGATTTTTCAGAGATGCAGTGAACAGATTATTTGTATTACAGTATGACCTAAAGGACAAAGAGAAGGTGAAAGTATATAGACTGAAAATGCCAGACAAGTCAATGGCATGGCTGAAGTCCAGTGGTTTCTTACTGTTTTCAGAAAAAAACTCAACTTTTTTCTTTCACTGCTGAGACAGGATATGACACATAGACTTTGCCCCTGGACATTTTCCTAGAAAAGATATCTTTTGTATTTAAGAATTTTTATTATATTTGTCAGTGCAAAGATCACATTTTTAGAACACTGAAAGTTCAGTTTTCAGTTTGGAACTGCCATTAATATTTTCTTGTTCCTTGGTGTTTAATGCAATTTTATCAATTTCTTTGCCTTTAGAGCTAAATTTTCTTAAAATGCCAAGTAATCCCTGTTGGTATGAATTATCTTGTTTTGACTTACAGCTGCGCTTCACTATATTTTAAATGTTTTCATATGTTCTCCTTGCTAATATCCTGCATTGATACATCAATTGTTCTGAATTACAATACTTCCATCCCTCCTTTCCATCACTACAGTCTCTGAAGAGCTCACATTAATTAGAATATTAATCCCTAGATTGATCCATTGTGGCAGGAAGTATCAGGAGGCTCTCACTAATCACTGGAATGATCAATGAATGTTTGAGTAAAGAATGCCCTTTATATATCACCTTCTTTTTCTTAATACTAGAAATTGCATTGCAGAGTGATTGTCATTTGTGCTGCCTATGTAAATTAGCCATAGTCAGGGTACATCTAATGAACGTTTTCTTTCTGGGAACATTTGTTCCTTGACAGCCTCTCTAAAGTCATGGATTGTAGCTTAGGACCAATTCTTCTTATAGGACCAGCACTTCCTAAGGAGCAATCTGCCTCATTACATGGGGGGTTTTGGGGCATTCTTCTAGGCATGCTCTAGGACAGAAGTGTGAATTCCTTGTATGTGCTTCCAGGGAACAAATGAGCCTGTCTGAGATCTAGATATCTTCCTTGAATTTATGACAGGTGAACATGGAATGAACTGCCTAGGCAAAAGCCACAAAAATAGCTTGTGATGGAACCAAGCACTCAATCCTGATCTTCCAGCTGGCAGACAAACTCCTCATCTTTGGATTATCCATCCTGATTAAAATTTTTCTTTCATTCTTACTTCTGGGTTATAGAAAATAGTTTAAAAGAAACTAACTTTTGCACTTCTAATTTTTTTTCAAAAAATTTATGTGTTTGTCCTGATCCAAGGAGAAAGGAAAAGCCTCATAAAAACTTGTAGATACATACTGAGTTTTGATTCAGTCATCTATAACTATTTTGGGTTTTTTCTAACTTTTATGATTTCAACCTTACAAGTGAACATTTGATTTAAAAAATACTGAAATGCAATATTCTATACATTTAGTATTTAAAATTCATTTTGAGCAGGGTTTTTTTTAAATTTTCGTATGAAGTTTTATTTTAAATGAAAATGCTTTTTTTTTAAATAGGGATATGTTCCCTTGGAAAATTCTGGGCCAGCCCATTTTAAATGTTTTCTTAATTAATATGTGGCAATGTCATTCCTTCCATGGCCTTGGAAACTCTATACACATTAAATATTTTACCTATGAAGGCCTGATACATCTTTTCATGTAAACCCATTTGCATTTGAATGCTTCTTGGAGGGAAAAACACTGCTGAATAGCTAATTTATTTTCTTATATTTTTTACAGTATCATATACAGTTACAGAGCTGTATAAACAGTGATAAGTTTTATTTGTTACCATGTTACCATTTTAATAGAAAATTGTGTCTAGTTTCTAGTGGTAATGAAAAGGTTAACCTTCTAGTAAATTAGATGGATAACAAGGGAAGCCGATTAGCAAAAAGAGGAGCTCAGTCACTGACCTTACAATGCTTCTTTATCTTTTACATTCATCTCTCAGGCTCAGTCCAACACTTCAACATAAAGCCAAAGCTATGGTACAAGTATTGTATTCCCAGATGAACAGCGTATTACTTGTATATGCTTGGTTGCTTTTTTTGCTGTAAGCTTCTGAATCATATAAGAACAAGTTTATTCATACATTTACCCCTTATTTAAAATGCTTATTGAATGGGCAGGAATCTTCTTAAAGGATAGAAGTATTAAGATGTAGCTGACACAGCAAACAGATGAAATGGTAAAACATAATAAATGCAACAGAAAAAAAAGAAATACAAAATGCACATTTTTATAGCCTCAGAGTTGATACAGTATCATACAAAAATACAGAATATAATATTCTTAATCTAGTTTATACTGATACAGCAATACTGTAACAGCGGGATGCTCAACTTGCTGCAAAAATCACATATCCTGATAAGACAGTTGTTCTTGTTTTTCTTCTTATAATCCTCATTTCTTCATATCTTGTTGAACTTACTGTCTTGAGACACGTTAGTAAAGCCATATGAATTTTGAATCTGCCACTTTTGGAAGGGAAACTAATTTTTCAGTGGTAGAAGTATTTTACCCATTGGCTTGTTATATATTTTTCTCCCCAGAAAATAAAAACCTACTTTGATAGACAGAATAAAGGAACTGTTGCCACTTGCTCTCTGTGCTATTCAGCTATAACCTGGGCTTGTTTCCCACTTCTCAAAGAGTATTGTATAAATTTGTCATACTTATGATGTGATCCTCTCATCAGCTCTGTTTATCATGCCATTTCTGTTTTACTAAGTGGTAGTTAGCTCAGTGGGAATCTACCAAACCACCATGGTCATTAGCTGTTTGCATGCAGGCTCAACAGTTGTTGGTATCCTGCATAGTTATTTTTATTGGCTTAGGAGAAAACTGAAATGAAAAAGAGCAGGAAAGCAGGAATATAAGAGAATATTGTTGGGAAAAACTTAAAGTTTTCTTCTGTTTTACAGTGTCTTCATGGGGAATGGCCTTTTTTTGCTTCTTGTTCCCTTGAGTTATCTCTTGGGTTTTTTTTAAAAAAAAACCCAGCTTTCTAGATTTCTTTGGATTTCTTCATTAACATTATCCTTCTCTTCCCTTCAGATCTTCTACTTTGCATTCTACAACACATAAATATTATTTAGGTTTGTACTTTAGAACGTGAAAGGACCATTTTTTTTTTATGTAGAGTATCCTATGCCTGAGTGGGGTCTCTGAACAATGCTCTGTATTAATCATAGTAATATTAATTATAGTAATGAAAATCTGAATAAGTACAGTCAGACTTAATCAGCAGGAGTTGCATTTGCCCAACATGCCAGGCCATTAATGAGCAGAAATTTCATAATAAAATAATCTTTGTTGTATACCAAAATGGGGCATAAATATATGCCTATGCTGAAGCCCTGAACTATGAAATTGCATATGAAAATGAATGAAATACAAATTCTTCTAGTTGGAATTATGGTGATTTTTCCGTTCTTCTGAAGTAGTTAATATCCTGGCTTCCTGCTGTATCTGGGCAACATTGGCATGAGGTAATTTCAATTTAACAATATTTGCCAAATATGTGTTCAAGTCAGAACTTGGACATGGTGTTCCCAATGCGCGTTTGACATGACCTATGAAGGGCTGGGCTAGAAACCAACGCTATCTGTGTACAAAGATCAGCACCAAGTTGTTTTTTTAGAAAGATATCTCAATCAGCAGGGGACTCTGCTAACTTCTTTTTTTTCCACAATGTGCCCTCATTGCCTGTGTGTTTGAATAATCAGACATTTGAGTGATCCTTTCATCTCTTCCAGGGGGTTTGCAGGGACCCTATGAACTAGGATGACAGGATTTGGAACCTGAGAGTTGGTGCTCTTTGTTTGTTGTGGCCTATCATCAGTCAAATCCAGTGTGTAGGTTAATAAGGCTTAAACTTTAAAGGAACGGTGAGCACCTGATTGACATGTCTGTGAATAAAAGTGCAGTGGGAAGTTTTGTGTTTGTGAAGTTAGTATGCACAGAGACACAACTGAAGTATAGAATGAAGTGCAGTCAGTTATATTAATGCAGGGAATCTGATTTGATGATTTAACTTTGCTTTCCAGACTTCAAATAAATTTTTGAAGTATTTCATAGATTTCAAATAAAATCCTAAAGCATTTCTGGCTTGGATGGTGGTTTGTCTTTGCTTAAAGTTACAGCAAGATTTTTTTTTTAAAATTGTTTTGATTTTTTTTATTGAGATACAAGTGTATAACAGAAATCCAAAAGCCACTGAGAACACTGAAAAAAAAAGCCACTAGCACTGAAAGTCCAGCTATCTATAGGACAAACAAAGAACGTATTGTCTTACAGCTGCGTAGAAGTTAAAGACAGTGTACAGTGCTTCAGGTTTTCCTAAACATGTGTCTCAGAGACTTTTTATTTTTGCCAAGTAATAGGCAATGAGTGCATTCTGTCCTGGACATACTTTTTCTGCATTTCCAAAGGATCTTCTGTAAGTGTGGTACTCAAACCACAGTCACTTTTGCACATAGGATGCATATGCTAATTAAGCATTTCCACTAATGCTTTGAAAAACACAGCCTCAGCTGTCTTTTCCATTATGTAGAATTCTGAAGTCGGTTGAAAATTTTTGAGCTAAGCTGACTTCCACCAGGAAATGCAGTTCCTTGAAAATCAAAACATTTCTCAGGAATATGGCAATGCTGGCACTCACACACACGTGTGTGCATATATATATATATATTTATTTAAATAAGAAATTCCTTCAATTTTGATTTCATAATATTAATAGAGTATGTCAGGTATAAAATAAACTGTTTTATATAAACATAAACATTAAAAGTTTAATACTTAACATTTAAATATATAGTAATTCAATATCACTGAGGTAACAATTTTAGTTGACTTTTTTTCAGGATTTCTGCTCTGCAAAAGATTCTGGGTTTTTTGTTTTGTATCAAAATTGTGAGGAAAAAAATAAAAAAATGGTTAAATAACATGATTCCAGGATAATTTCTTCTTCAAAGGATGTTCCTCCTGTAACTCAAAATAATATCAGTATCATTTGGTACCTTATAAGATGCATCCGCAGGGCCTGAGGGAACTGGCGGATGAAGTTGTTAAGACACTATCCCTCATATTTGAGAGATCATGGCAGTCTGTTGAAGTTCCCACTGACTGGCAAAGGGGAAGCATAACTTCCATTTTTAAAGAAGGAAAAGAAGATGATCCAGGGAGCTACAGGCTGGTCAGTTTCACCTCTGTACCTGGAAAGGTCATGGAGCAGATCCTCCTGGAAACTCTGGTGAGACACATGGAACATAAGAATGTGATTGGTGGCAGCCACCATAGCTTCACTAAGGGCAAATCATGCCTGACAATTTGGTGGACTTCTGTGACGGGGCTATAGTGTTGGTGGATAAGTGAAGAGTAACTGACGTCATCTGCCTGGACCTGTACAAAGGATTCAACACTGTCACATAGAACATTCTTGCCTCTAAATTGGACTGGCATGATTTGACGGATGGACTACTCAGTAGATAAGGAACTGGCTGGATGGTTGCAATCAAAGTGTTGTGGTCAATGGCTCAGTGTCCAAGTGGAGGCTGGTTATGAGTGGTGTTCCATAGGTGTCGGTATTGGGACTGGTGTTGCAGACACGGACAATGCAATTGAGTGAACCTTCAGCAAATTTGCCAGTGACACCAAGCTGTGTGGCATGGTTGACACACTGGAGGGAAGGGATGTCATCCAGCTGGGCCTTTACAGGCTGGAAAGGTGGGCCTGTGTGAGCCTCATCAAGTTCAACAGGGGAAGAGCAAGGACCTACACCTGGTTTGAGGCAATCCCAAGCACAATTACAGGCTAGGTGGAGAACAGATTGAGAGCAGCCCTATAGAGAAGGACATGGGGGTGCTTGGTGGATTAGAAGCTCAACATGAGTCAGCAATGTGCACTTTCACCCAGAAAGCCAACCATACCCTGGGGTGCATCAAAAGAGGGTGACCAGCAGGTCGAGGGAGTTGACTCTGCCCCTCTACTCTGCCCTCATGAGACCTCACCTGCAGTATTGTGTTCAGTTCTGGAGTCCTCAGCACAGAAAGGACACAGATCTATTAGAGTGAGTCCAGAGGAGGTCCATGAAGATGATCAGAGGCATGGAGCACCTCCCCTGTGAGGACAGGCTAAGAGAATTGGGCTTGTTTGGCCTAGAGAAGGGAAGGCTCCAGGGAGACCTTCTAGCAGCCTTCCAGTACCTAAAGGAGGTCTACATGAAAGCTGGGAGGGGCTTTTAATAAGGGAGTGGAGTGACAGGACAAAGGGTTATGTTTTTAAGCTGAAAGAGGGTAGATTTATATTAGACATTAAGAAGAAACTTTTTACTGTGAGGGTGGTGAGGCACTGGCACAAGTTACCCAGGGAAGCTGTGGCTGCCCCATCCATGGAGGTGTTCAAGGCCAGGTTGGATGGGGCTTTGAGCAGCCTGATCTAGTGGAAGGTGTCTCTGCCCATGGCAGGGTGGTGAAACTGATTTTTAATGTCCCTTCCAACCCAAACCATTCTATAATTCACACTGAAAACTCCAACACTCCACATACTAGAGTATACAAAATGACTTTGTAAGTAAGTAAAGAGGGACAATTGGGGATTTCCTACCAAAATTATTGTCAGAAAGTGAATTTTTGTGTGTGCTGTTTTGACAACATTTTCAACAAGGCAGATTTCTGAGACTTGTAATGGCATTTATTGTCAAAACCATCGGGGAAAAAAATCTACTCAGTGCATATGGAATATCAAGTTCTAGAGCCAAAAACAAGAAATGAGTCTGATTTCAAAGCATTTCCTTGTCTTTAATTACTATATGGTGTGTATATAACTGCAGAACAAATGGGGCGCTACTTCTTAATGCTTAACAAGAACAGCATTTTCTCTATTCTTATTTAACATCACTGAGTTCAAGGAAGTGAACAGACAAACTGAGTTAGAAAATCAGAGCAATTCATCTGTTGTGAATAACATCTTCTTGCATATGTTGTCTTCTGAGAAAGGCAAGCAGTGGTGGAGAACAGAATGTTTTCTGCTCTTGTGTGATTAAAGAGTCCATTAATTTCAGTGTGTCTGTTTGTAAATGCACTGATTTCATTCTGTGTTGTGGAGATGGAATCTGAACACTGACTTGCTGAATTTTAGGGTTCTGTTGCAGACCATTTTAATGATGATTTGGGTCAAGGTCTTTGTTTGTGCTATGAAGCACATATGCATCCTTTTTTATGCAGGAAACATTTAACAGAAATAAAGAAACATTAATCTTGAATTTAAGACACGCCCCCTGTCATGGCTTGCTGTTAATAGAAAGCATGCAGACCATCCACTATATTACAGAGCTAGGTTAAAGGATTATTCTGTAACGTAGGAGTTATGCATTTAAACTTCACAAGAGGATGAAGTTAGGTTTTCTGCTTCCCGAATAAGTAATCTAAGCAGCTTGCCATTATGGAAAGGGTTAAGGAAACACTGATTAGATATATGATGGCTAACACAAAGTCCTCTGTCCTACTGTTTGGGATCAATCATTCGAACCAGAGATTGGTTGTGCTGTGGAGTCAAGCAATCAGTTTTCCCATGGGGACTTCTTCATGCAGGGCTTGTTAGGAGAAGCAGCCTGTTGTTTCAGGCAAATGCAAAGTTAAATTAATTAAGTTTCTTGTATTTGTCTGAAGCTACAAAGCTATGTTAACGTTGCATTTTAGAATCACAAAAATAGTAGGCAAAACTTGGGTTGTTGTATGTTTTTTTTAGCTACCTTTTTTAAGAGAATGTAAAATGCTTGATTACACACCCCTGAGCAGAAGGGGATTCCACATTTTCTGTCTGAGTGGACACAGGCACATCATTTCCAGCCTTATTCAGGAAATTCTTCGATACAGAGTGACAAAAGCTCAGACATGACCCTGCTTCTGGAGTTTAATCTAATGCTGCCTCTAGCACCATTCTGCGTGTAGGATATTTGATGATTTTTCATGGGTGCCTTGTTCTCTCATTTGCATACAATGTTTTGCCTTAGATAGCCTAATCTAAGAAGTCTGCATCACCCTGCTGGCAAGCGTCATACTGAAGGTGGCACATAATTATTCAACAGCCTGCATATTGGCCAAAATCTGCTTCTGATCACCTGCCACATAAACTTTTGGGTTATACAAGATCCACTTGCAAATCATGTGATTTGTCATCCAGTTTCTTCTTCCAGTGCTGCTTCCTCCCACCCCACTATTTTTTAGAACAAAACACGCAAGGTAACATCATTTTTCAGCAGAAAATGGTACAAAAAAATGCCTCCGTTTTCTTGTTTGGGAAACGAGACCATGTAATTACCTTCATTTCTTTGTTTAACATCTCTAAACGAAAAGAAAATTTGCGAGGCTCTTCGATACTTAAAATTGATTATGTTGTGTTTCTTTGAACCCACGGGATTAGTCTGGGGCATTCCTCTCACGCTAAATTGGCAAGGGCTATGTTATCTGCCCAAATGCTGGCACTTGTGCTCGAGAGTCAGCGCCTTTGATTCATGAAGCTTTGGCTTTGATACAAGCATCCCCGTTACCTCTTGCACTGAGGATCTGGCACAACCCCTGTTGGTACTTCCATGAGGACATACAATGTTCCAAGCCTCCCCCACTGCGTAGACAATTCCTTAGTGGGGCAGGCTTTCCAAACACATTGTTTCAAATAAATGAATCACTCATTCGTGAAAAATGAAAAAAAAAAAAAGATCACAAATACCATCAAAGCAAATTCTGGGGTTTGCCGCCCACATCACTGACATCATGCTGCCAGCTAGAGAGCATTGAATAGGACTCCTTACAGAGTCCATCAATGCCACTCTTTAAATGGCAATTGCCTGAAGGGGCTGCTGGTTTGTGATATGAGGTACTTCTTCCTTAGCAGAGGAAAGGCAGCAGAGGCTAGGATTTCAGAGCAAGTCCCTTCAAATGGCAACTAAACCGCTTGGCTTGCCAAAATTTCTCTTTTTCAAAGGACTCTTATTTTGGAAGGCAATTAATTTATACTAGGATGAAATATTTTTTTTTAAAAGGAAAAGAGCTGTCTGCATATGAGAAAGAACTTCCTTTATTAAACTGGAGGTTTGTTGAATAACAGAAACAATAAGGTCTTCTTATCATTTATGGACCAATTAAAACAGACCCAAGTGAGGTCTGTCCAAGCTAATCCCAGAGCTGGTGTGCTGCGGCGTGTGATACATGGATGCGCTGAGCTGCCTGGACCCAAGCCAGTTCACATCTGATGCACCATTCCCACACCAGGCAGTGTTGTGCCCAAGCTAATAAGCCCTGTTGAGAAAATGCAGTGACAGGTCACGGTGGCACAGTGCTGTGTTACATGCACAGTGCTGTGTTACCTACACAGTCTGGATGTAATGGCATGAGTTTCTACCAGTTGTGGGATTTTTGCCACAGATTCATTTCATGGCACAGACTAATTTTCAGTAATTCTGTCCATGGAGTCCTTTCACATCTATGCATATGTCTTTGCATAGTCTTCTGTCCCATAACATTGTCTTTCCACTGTTTTTCCTGCGATATTCTGTCTTGTCTGCTTCTCAGACAAATGACTGAAGTTTGCTTCTGGTGATCTTTGTTTCTGGAACACCCCCACTGTGTTTATTCATAGGGACCTGCTTCTTTACACATCAGGTCTTCTCTAATGCTTATGTAGCTTCATCCAGTTAAGGTGAACTGGTAAGCAAACCAAGACAGTTGGATTATAATAAAAGAACAAAAAGTGAAGCTGTGAAGGCTAAGAATTTGTAGTCTTTCAGTATAGTATCACCTTAACTTCAGTTCCTACTTGCTGCTGATTACATCTGCACATTAGCTGCTCTGTATTTTCAAAGCAAGCAACACTTACCCTGATACATAATGCACAGAACAAGGGGACACTGACCTGCCTGAGGATTCAGGGCACTATAGCAGTGCAAATAATTAAAAAATAGAAATTGAGACTGCCAGGAATGGTCTTTCACTGACCCAGAGTGGATGGATAAAATGATCAGTGATGACTTTCCCTTCTCTAATATCTGCCAGACAGTCCAAATTTTTAATCAGCATAGGAAAATGGTTGAATATCATAACCATATGGCACTGAGAATACACATTATTGTACAGTAGCACTACACTAATTTAAAGTCTGTCACCACTTCCACTATGGACCTCTGTTTCCAGCAATAAGAAACTATCACAGAAACATTTATTTGAAGCTGAAGAAAATCTCTGCCAGTACAGGCCTTAGATATATAGATGCTTTAAACAAAATTTTATTTAAATATCTTGGCTATTTTGTCATTACATAAGTTAAAGAAAGGTTTCAGTTTTCACCCCATTGTTCAAAATTCATTTTATTTAAGACATTAAAACTCCATGGTTCTGGAAATATTTAAGCATATTTATTTCTGCTATGGACCACTTTTCTGACTGAAAGCAGTCATTAATCATTTGGTGAATTTAATAGCTACTGTATAACTATGTGTGTGTGTATGTATATACACACACACGCATTGTTATATTTACATTGGAAAAACATCACCAAAAATGAAGCCACATCAATTTATATGGGAACTCAAAGTTTTTGTGAGGTTATTCTACATAAAGCTGGTCAGACCACACAATCCTCTTATAGGAAAGAAAATACTATTTATTTTCCACTTGGATCAAAGTCCGTGTCCTTATTTAAAATGTCTTACTGATGTTTCCATCACACTGGAAGCAGCTTTCTGGTCCTGTAAACTTAGGAAAAAGTCTGCAGTGGATTCACAAAGGTCCTATGACCAATCATAGACCTTATGCACAGTGCAAAGGTGGCATATCCTGTGGAAAAGGGCTTCTCTGATTTCCATTTTTAGTAATCTCTCCACGGCTGAGGTAAGCATATCTCACCTGCTGTATGCTCTGAGGTTAAGTGCTGATGTGAGAGTAGCCATTACTTAGAAAGGTCATATCAAGGATAAATTAGCCCCAATTAATAATGAGTTGATGGAAGTTTTTCTCCTGAAAGTTCAGGAGACAAAAATCTCTTTTGATTTCCAGTGGCACAGAGGTTGCTAGAGCTGAACGCAGGGGAGCTGCACAGGCATTTTCCAGGAAAGCACCAGGAGGAGGAAGATGTTCAGCCCTAAGCCCATCTCATGTAAAGGGGCTGCTGTTGCTCTCATGGGAGAGGACTATTTCTTTTTTTCTGCCCAGAGCAGTCTGAGAATTGGCCAAAGCAGTGTCTAGAAAAGAATAAGAGGGCAGGTCTATCTGACCATCCCCCTCACTGTTTCCTCAGCCTTCAGCTACTTTCAGCCCAGGGGTTTCCTGAACTGGATGTGGTTTTTACATACTCATTAATTCTCAGTGGATTTCAGTTCCATGAATGTGCAGTGTCTCTCCTTTAATCCATGCAAGATTTTGACATCTGAAGTAATTCCTTTGCTGTGGAATACATCATGTCTTTGTGAGCAGTTAGTATAAGTGTGTGCTGGCTCATAATTTCAATATGCCTCAGCAATGCAAACAACAACCATGGCATTACTTGACAATAATTTTCCATGTCCCTGAGATGGTTTGTTCTGATGGTCAGGGTCATTTTCCTCCCAGTCAAAACTTTATCCCCATGAGGCAGCTGCCTTGTTCTCAGTGACCTTTTTTTCCATAAAAGAAAAAAAATCACATTGAATTGGTGTATCTCATCACAGAACACAGGGGAATTGTCCATATGACCCCAAGCCTATGCAGAAATACCCATGGGCTACATCCAGATGAATCAGTGAAGCAGATCAATGGGAGTGAATCTGTAGGAGAGAAATATTTGTTTCTGAGGCTTACATCCAGGTCTTGCAGCAGCCGGCAAAAAGAAGGAATGAAGGATCATGTATCCTGACCGCCCCTTGGAGCTACAGTGCTCTGAGTGAGCTTCTGGAGCAGCATTTACTGTTATCCAACATCTGCTCTCCCAGACCACTCCAAAATGCAGAGCAAGGCACAGAAAGTGGAGTAACCCATATTATATGGTTCAAAAGCTCACTCATGGCCCTAAATAAAACAATAATGCAGACACATCCAGTCAGACAAGGGGAGCAGCATGACTGAATGAGTTTAAGCAGGCAGACAAGGCACCCATGCTGCTTTACCTGAGCTAAATCACTAGGATCCAGCCCTCTACCAATGCACAACACTGCTCTTCACTGCACAGATATACACAATGTGACAGTGGCTCTGCTCTGTTTTTCTTCTGCTGTTGGTGATTGCACCACCTTACCTGGCAAAAACTGGCACAATTTCATCAAAGTCAGCAGTTCCTACCTGGGGCTGAACATCTTTACTCAATGAAAAGAAAGATCTGGAAGTTTCTTAGTAAAAATTATGTGAAATGCTACAAGAAGAACTATTTCTTCAAGGAAACGCATTGCAGGACAGTTGATAAGATTTTTCCATTTTGTATTGTTGACTCCTGATGAAACAGAAGAGTTAAGAATGCAGGAGAGTTTAGTATAACCAGTATTAAAGAAACACAGAGGGATAACAAAGTTTTCACCAGAAGACCTGGTCTTACAACACCACAACCACGGGATTTCGATGTATTAGGGACTAAATTCTGTGCTTCATTTTACCTCTGCTGAACACTTCCCTGCAGCGCATTTGTGATGGTTTATTCTCTCCTTCTGTTTCACTTTAAAAAAAAAAGTGAATCAAACAGCATAAATTGTCAAAGATGCAAACCTGGCCCCCTGCGACTATATTACAATGTAGCACCACCTTCTGGCTACTGAGAAACTGTTAGTGGCTCCTTTACCTTTTTAGTTTTCATTTGGGCATCTGTTTCTTAATTCCTTTGTTGCAATTTAAAACGAAAATGTGGAGATTAGTTTTCACGGCTGCAGCTATTATAGATGTTTTTATTAACAGCTGCTATTTTTCCAATAGAAGAGAGATTTCTAACACGGACCAGTTGGAATTGTGCATTTCAGCCTTTGTTGAAGGAGGAATGTGTATGTTCATTTTTTATGATCTGTAATCACATGCTGGTCCTGGGAAACATGCCACAAAGGCCCACATATGTAAGTAGTGGCAGCTGAAAGTGCATAATTCATGAGAGAAACATCAGGATCGGAGGAAATGGCATAAATAGCTGATTGACATGACACATCTTATATTTTTTTCAAGGATTTGTTTCCTTTTAAAGATGTGAGCTGCTTTTTAAAAAAGAAATGTGTAGACTGCCAAGTCATAAGGTTCTCCAGGTCACTTACTTGTTTCTCTGAAAGCAAAGGCATTCTTGTGTTTTCATTCTGCTTTAATTAGAATGGCTTTTTTACAGTATGTGGTCTTTGTTCTTCCAGGTCTCTACTCCACAGTTTCATTCAACCCTATTGTCGATCCACATTGAAACCAAAAGGGCAGTCGAAACAACTTCATCTCAGAAGGAAATCCTATAAATACTGTAATTGCTGTGGAGTTTAATCTGGTTTCTTAACCTTTGATTCAGTTTGGATAGGTCTCAGGGCACAAAAGAAACAAATCTTTTTTTTCAGCTAAAGACTTCATTTGGCACAAATCTGGACAAGGCTTAATGATAAAAGAAATGTTTTTAATGGAGAGACATTAGATGCTGCCTAAATTTCAGCTGGAAGAAAGAACTCTACCCCACCCCCCCAATTACAAAGGCAAATTTAGTCACATCCAATCTCTAAGTACATTTTATAGAAATATCACAAACAACAATGTTCTCAGGGTATTTCTACTGGAAATAATGTGAGAAAGAACATTCTCACATTACTTCCAGTCAAAATGCCATAAAAATGCACAGTTGATAGCAAGCATTCTCATAGCATGTTAACAGGAAAGACCTCAAGAAAACATTTTCTCATGACATTTCCTCTGGAAGAGGGCGGAGCTGGAGAGCACTGCCCTCCTCCACTCCCACCAGCATGGGAATGTCTCGGGGTGAGCTCTCCAGTGAGAGCTGCAGGGAAAGGATCGCAGAGGACATGGAGAGGCAGGAAACCTGATGGGATTCTCTCAGTGAAGAGACCAATTATAAGGGGGGAAAGACTCTTTCATCCAAAAGAAAGCACTAGAAGTAAGCTCACTGATAATTCATAGCTCAGAGTAACTCATGGATGAAATTATTTATACATCAGGATTTTCAATATAATATTCCCCAAGAAAGTGTGTGTGTGAGAAGGAAAGAAAGAAAAGATGTTTCAACTGGTATTATTTTAAAAAGATTTCATGTGCAGAATCTCTGTGGTGTTTTCTTCCTGAAAAATTTGGGTGTGGAATCAATTTCTCTACACAGTCACACTGACAGTCTGGACGAAATTAAGTCTCAGCTTCCTTAGAAACAGTTGGACTCGATGATCTTAGAAGTCTTTTCCAACCTAAATGATTCTGCAGTTCTGTGATTCTATGAAAGAGCCATGGTACCTACTAAAGAGGTGGGATAAAGCCATAGGACACCCAAGCTAATTTACCTGCTGTGATTTGCACTTATTACATCACTCTAGGCAGAAAAGTAAGTCCTCAATTTCCCCTTTCAGGAGTCCTCTAGTTCTCTGAGGTTTTGCAGAGTCAGTGATCTTCAATTCCAGTGCCTCTGAGAGGTACTTTGATAAACAATATGAGCAGCAATAATTCCAGCTTCTTTATTCTATCCTACTACTGGACTTCAGCTGCCAGATGGAAGCAACAAGACATTTTAGTCTTCTTGAACTCTTCAGTCCATCTTCTGAGGTTCACCTGTTAGACATATAAGAAAAGAAAAAGCTATTTCCTTTGAAGGGCAGTGGGTGGAGGAACTCTATATCAATAAATACAAGAAGAATGTCATGAACTGAAAATCAGGATTACCCCTTTCTTTGTAGCCACAAGCACCTGTTTCCTTACTAAGGTGAACTGCTTGTTGTTCTGTTTCTACCTGTCTTACCAAGAGGATAAGTTTATCATTATTCCCGGTGGACTGAATAAAATGTCGTAGGAATTTAACCTTTCCTTAATTATTTTCAGAAAAATCACACTTTTTGCCTGGATTAAGTGCAACTGTGGAACAACTAGAACGCTTCCTATACAGTTTATAATGCCACAAGGTACTTGCATCTATCCAACCATCAATCAAATTGTTTTCAGTTTGTAGCTCCTCTCAGCCAAAATCTGTGATCTGATTGACATGGCTATTCCTCCCTGGTTTTGCACTCTCTTATCTCTCCCACAGCAAGACAAATGGGGATTTTTTGTTTATGCTTTCATTCCTCCTAGCCATCACATTTTTCCTATGCTTAGTACTAAGCTGACTCTTCTGAACAGGCCACACAAGAAAATAAAAATGAGACACTGCCCTGTGAATTTTCTCTAGGTTTTTCTTACATCGTGTGCCCAGAGTCAATGCATCAAAGGTTCTTTTTTTTTAGCTGGAGCTTTTCCTTATTTCCCATAGTTTCCCTAAATTACTTTCCTTCTTTCTTATTTCACTTCTTAAACCACTCTGTATGCAGTGAGTAAAGGGTGGTGTGTGTTACCTGGATGTGGGGTGTAGAGGTGATAACACTTTGCCCTTAGCAAGTCCATGTTGTTCTTGAGCAGGAGAATGGGCTGACCTGACTGGAGACTGACTCACGTGAATGTCAGACCTAGTCACTCAGGTAGTACAATATGGGGTAGGGAGGCATTTTATGCTGGTTAACTGACCTTTCTAGGTAGTTCCTACTATGTTTTAAGTCAACAGGAAAATTCCTTTCCAACTTAAAATTCTACTATAACAAGATCGTAATAGTATCTACTTGTGTATCTTAACTCTGACATTAGCATTTATCCTTCAGATGAAACTAAGGAATTCACACAGCTGACAGACACAAATGATGTACTCTGAGTAAAATGTTATCCCAATGCCTAGGATTAAAGACTGGTTGAAATAAAAGCAGGAAGATCAGAAACTCCATAAACTACGTGGACTTCCATACTTTTCTGTTACAGAGATGGAAAATGAAAAAATTTGTCCGTGCTCTCTATATATTGAGTGGTACTTATACTGGTATAATAGACTATTTTTATGATGAATAAGCCATTAATAACATAGCAATGAAGTATGATACATATATAGTATAGATTTTCAGATTTGCATAATGCAGAGGAAAGAAAATTCAATGTAGAAATTTGCAGATGTGTTTAACAGGCAACACAGCAACTCTTCAAAACTGAAATAGATGGCATTTAGAGTTATTAACAACAATATCTCCATAACTATTGGATTCACCTGTAGCCATGTAGCTAGTAACCACATCACTACCAGAAGTTATATTTCATTGGTTTAATATTTCAGATGTTCAACTGCTTAAAATTATTGGCCAGCCCAAATTCTTTTAGAAGTAATACTATTTAAGTTAGTTACTGTATAAACAAAATTCAACTGAAAGTAGAAGTCCATCATGTTAATGCTATGTATAGAATGAGGCAGTCCCTGACCACTCAAATTCATGGTCTAGAACGTAAACAGTGGCTGCCAAGTGTAGCTGCACTGTCCTAGTTTTACATCTGGGGAAAAAAAACAACAGAGAAATTGTCTTATTAAATCTAATGAAGATTCAGAGATCTGGAGTTTGGCCTGCAGAACAGTGGGACAAGACCGGTCTTCCTTCCCAGTAAGCAGTTTCTTTCAGTGTGTGTAACTTAATAAAAAAATGTGTAGGAGTATATGTATTATTTACTGACTTGAAGTGTTCTTTATTTGAAAATATGTGAAGCCTCAGCAAAGTTATACAAGCTAGCAGGCCTACCCCACTTGCCTTAATTGTTTCTCTGATTTAGGTGCTCTTTTCATACTCACTTTTTCAAGTACAAGCAATCTAATAGGAATATTTCTCTCTCTGAGCAAAAAATAAAGGAGGCAAATGTTTCCTAAAGCCTGAGGTTGGTTATTTGCTTCTTTGTGTGATGTAAATGTCCTTGCAATTCCATCCTGTGCTTTCCTCCTACCTGAAGTGACAGATTAAAAAAAAAAAAGAAGTAAGAAAGTAGGAAAGCTGTTCCTGACAGTTTTCCGTCTTTGGGGTATTAGCGGTCAGTGTGTCAGTTAGACACTGCTTGGGGCTCAATCCCTCACTTTATAATTAGAGCTCATTTCATACAGAATGAAGTGGTGGTAGACAAACGTAGATATGTGTACAGACATGAGTGTATGTCTCCTCTAGAGATTTTCAACAGGAAGTTGTCTGCCTTTGTAGCAAGGGAATAAATGCATTCAGCTTTCCAGAATCCCATTTTACTTTAGAGAGGCTTTGGTACACTACTATTTCCACGGACCTTTAGGGACGGGATCCTAAAACCACCTTCAAGGTGCCTGAGAAAAACTCATACCTTTTTAAAAGGCTGGCATCACCCACATTCAATTCATCCATGTATTGTTAAAGGGAATTCACTCCCAAGAACACCATTACTAAAACATGAATCCAGTAACATTTGACCAAATAATTCTTCAATAACCCCTGCTCCAAATTTAAAGCCCCAGATGTAGCTTGATGAGGTCAATACCAAACATCTGTAAATTAACAGAAGTTCCTGTTTCATTTGACTATGTAAAGGTAGTTCTTGGAAGAGTTCTGTCTTGTTCTGTAATGCTACTTTAGGTGCTGCTACGCTGAATGGCTAGTAATTTGAAATCATTACATGGCTGAGATTAAAAAAAGAACATTTATGAGTACAACATAATCTTATTAATAAGAAATAGAAAGACACGAGGAAGCTGTTTAGAATTTAAAGTTCTTGAATGCTATTTCTGCAGTATCTGATGAGCTCTGATTAACAGCTTAAAATTATCAAATGGAAAAATTCCAGATGGAAATAATGACTGCAGACTTAGTGATGAATCCCTCAAGAACGTGTTGTCTCCATCTTTCCGGGCAAAGCAAAGCTGTGAACCGTGCAGCCAGTGATCTATTTGGGAATTCTTTACCCCTTGTATAATTACCTAGGTCATCTACCCACACTATTTGATATTTCAGTTGCTGCTCTTCAGTTTTTCTTCTGTCACTGAAAAACTGTTTTGTCCAACATTCACTGTTGCTTTCCTGTTGGACTCATTACTGTAGCGAAGATAACTCTTCATGAAATTTTTGACAAGTCTAAATTTTCATTCAGCCAGTACCTTGCTGACAGCAGAGGGATAGTTCACGAGAACAGTTTCTCAGCAGTGTGTGGGAAGAGTCTTTATCCTGGCAGTGCAGATAGCTTGTCAGGATGCAGCTGCTCTGACATGATTAATACAAGCTCATGTTGCTGAGCAACCTTAATGAAGCTAAGGATAATCAACCCACCACTTGCACAGATCTCTGGACTTGTACTTCCCCATGTGTTTTCTGTCATCCAAATCCTACAGTGTATGAAGGTACCTGAATTAGCCCAGGAATGTGACATAAAGGAGCCAACGGAGAAAGTTGAAGAAACTGATTAAAGGATTTAAGATTTCAAAGGCCATGATCCATCTGGATTGGTTGTTGAAGAGGGTGAGGGTGCCCAGAGATGGCAAAAGAAGGATCCCCGACCCTCCTGACCCTTTAGTGAAAAGAAGGGATGAGAAGGCAAACGTTGTGTTCATTTGTTCATTTTTGTTTGTGTGATTTAGACAAGGGGAAAGGAATAGAACTCTCTGGGTGGTCCTGAAGCTACCTTCCTCATAAAATTTGGAGAAGGTTCCCCATTTAAGCATAGTTGTGAATGGGGTGTGACGGGAATGACTAGAAAATACAGTTTTTCTGTCTTTGTGAAATAAACATTTTTCTCCACCTTTCTTCCTGAATGTTCCATGCTTCTGCTAAAATATCTTCAGATGATTCATGAATGACCTTGATAGAAAAAACTCACCCTTTCACATTTGTCCAGGATCAGAGACCTATCACTGAAAGACATGGAAAAGCTGTAACTCCTGGACTCTCATCGTTTTGTCCAGGTATGCTTGTGGTGCAATGATCCAATATCAACCAATCCTGTTAAAAATAGGGTATTATTGACCAAAACCAACAACAGCAACAGGATGCACAAGATTAATTTTCCATTCCTGTTTGTTTGGTTTTTTCCATCCATGAAATGACTGTTGCATGCCTGTGCCTCACTCACCCAAAATGCAGCTGTACCCACTGTTCCATTCCTGCCCAGTATCCCTTCCAGCCTCACCTGAGCTCTCCTTTTTTCAGTGTTTCTCCCATCCCAGGGCTCTCAGGGTAGTCTGAGTCTTCTTGTAACGGGTCAGCATCTTCCCCTGGGAAGATCACTGCTGAGAATGTGGTGGTCCAGGGATATAAGGACAGATTGGTGGACACGCCAGGCACTGTCACATACAGAAGGGCTGGGATGGATGCCTACCTCTTACAGATGAACCAAATAACTGCATATGTTAGTGGAATGGCAAGGACCAAATGGGACATGCTTATCGTCCTTGTGATTACTCAGTGAGTGCCCTGGCCCAGGCCTGGCAGATTTTCAAGGACAAATATATTCCCTGTTAAACTGGTGGGAAAATAACCGCGTGAATTAATATGCTTTGATTCCCAGGGGTTCTCATGGTAAATATTCAAGATGTTTGAGAAGGAGATTTTGGTCCAAATGTGGATGTGTGAGAGATATAGTTGGATGTTCCTTTAGGAAACTGAGTGTTGCCATCCCAAGAAGACAGCCAAATGGCCCCATACATTCCACTTCTCTTTGAGTTTGGGCTTCTTCAGCTGAACACTGGGGAGAAAAAAAAAAACAACAAACCCAATTCTGCGTAACTTCAGATCTCAAAGATTTTGGTATGGGAAACCAGGATACACTGTGAATTATTTTTAGTGTATGTGCGCAATTTATATCCTGACAGTGTTTGTAGTGCGACACAGGACTTTTTTTGTCGTGAAACATGCTTGTTGGGATTTGAATCTTGGAATTTGATGGCTTAGATCTTTTCCTAGGGTGTCCTGCAAAAGCAATTTGCACTGACTTCAGAACACACATTGTGTGCTGTGGTGGTAGTAGTCTAAGATGCATTAATCCCCTGTAAATCCATTGATTTCAGTAAAATATCACCAATTTATAGGAAAATTTTGACCAGATATGTTAAAAAGATTGCAAATTCACAAGTAAATCATTTCATGAAGAACAATTGTGCTTGCATGTAACACGTCATGTCTATAAATCAGTTTGTGCTTTACAGTAGAATTCTTGAGCTTATAGATCATAATGATAATGTGAATCAGCATTACCACTGTTGTTGTCTTGGTAGATGAGTATATTGAGTTGCTCACTCCCTCTTGCTGCTGGATGAAATCTTTTCCCAGGAATATAAATATCACAAGGCTACGTGTGAATATTATGAAATGCAAAAATTTGTGAGTTATTCTGCTTAACATGAAAGAAAGATTTTGAAATGCATCTGTAGTCCACAAAAAACTTTATCACTGTTTTTATAATTAAACCAACCAAATTATTTCATTGGAAAATAAGGATATTTTTTTCATATTTCTTCCTCTCTTGGTAATAAGAACCAAACATCTTGTTTAAGGTTATGGAGTATGCCAACAGCAGAGCTGAGAGAAGACTGTAGGTGTCACAGTTCCCCATCACCTCTGTAATCAAAAGAGAGGGCAGCCTGTTGCAACGTGTGGCATAAATACTGAGAACACATTTTTGAGTTCTGTTTAATTGCAAGTCAGATGAGTCATGGACACTTGGTCCTCACTTCCTAATTCTGGAAGCAAAAATAAATGCTTGTTTGAGGCTACTCTTTAAAAGTAGCCCCAAACATAGCAACCATGGCTAATTGTAAAATGACTCTTCTATTTATTGACAGTTTGCATAGTTAGAAAAGAATTACTAGTATCACAGACTTTTTAACCAGAAAAAGCAAGGAAGACAGCTGTTTTCAGAATGTCAGCTGGGAGAAATGCCCCAACCACTCTTATTTGATGAGCAAACATACTTTCTGAATTGTCTACACTCACACCCATCTGTCAGGATGGCATGGTGCCCAGGCAGAAGCCGGCCAAAATTTTAGCCTCAGGCACTGACATCGAGCAACAATAGGTTTAGATGGGTCATACACGTAACACTGCATATAAAATGTCTAAAGTTTCTTTTTTGTGCCAAGCATGGCACAGAACCTTGGAAACAAATGTCTCCTCATCTATCATTTGGCATTATTGAGACCCCAAATCAAATATTACCTAAAAATTCCATATTCTGGGGTTACCACTACACCACATACAAGCTGGTGTTGGGCTCAGAGCGATTATCTTGTTAGAAAAGAATATTGTGGTTGATGCACACTGTGTGACAAGATGGTCATAGCCACTACTTGCAAGGAAAATTGGTAACTACACAGCAGGGAAATCCACTTTGGAAGCACTGAGGCAGCTGCTCTCCAGCGCAAATGGTTTTCATTTCCTAGAAAATGTGCAGTATACGAAAGGATCAGAGCCTGGTCAGTCAGCAGCTGAAGGAATATGAAAATATTGAAAGAAAGTAATGTAATTTTTTTAAAAAAATGCTATATTTGCGTGTGAAACAACTAGAAGACAAAAGAAGATGAGAACTTGTCCCACTGCATACATAGTCTTTGTAGATAGCTTTGATAGAAATGAGTTCAAAACATTAATACAATAAGAAAATCATATGTAGATGTGATGTCAGCATTTTTAAGATGGAACTACAAAGACTTTTTCTCTTTCAACAAGCCCATGGGGAAAGGCTATTCAATTTTAAAGCTATTTTTATTTAACAAAATCTAGAAGTAGATACTTTCAAAACAGAGAAATGGACTTGCATGGAGTAAGGCAGAGTGAGCTCTTTCCTGTAGTCATGCTTTCTATCTACTCATATTTAGCTTTTTTCTGAGGTACAGCAATCTCTACAGAGAGGAGTTTTTAGCAGACTCCTGCTTGACACGACCTCCTCCATATCTGGCTGTCTGTGCTTTGTTCTTCTCAGCAGCATCTTAATCTCCTCTCAAACTTCTGGCTCTTTGGAAGTTGTCACTGGCTTTATTCCCTCCACTTCTTACTCTTTGGAAGGTTGTTCTAGATTATGTCAATAATGCATAGCTTTAATAGTCTGGGCACACCCTATCGCTCCTAAAGGAGACATAATCATTTCCCCCTTCCATAAAGCAGGAAAAGTTGCCCTACAGCAGGCCTAGAGTAACAATAAATCAGAACACATAATAACTAGTAAGTAAATAAATAAAAAAATATTGAACTCAAACATATTTATAGATCTCTAAATAATTTAGTTACATTAGCAAGGTAACTTTCTTTATTCCTGTAGTTCTTACATCTGTTCAGTAGATGTGAAGGGAAAGTTAATCTGTGCCATGTTTCCAAGAGAGGCAGAAGAAAAAAATGCTGGAAATTTTCTAAAAATGAGCACTGGGATTCTGAGCCCAAATTTGTTGGCTATATTTTTATTTAACTTATTTAACTCCTCGGAGGTGTATACATACTCCTCCACAGCATCCATATGGAAATGTTATCCCAATTCTCAACTTCTAAAAGTCTCCGTTTCTTTTGGATGCTTGAGAAACTGATCTGGCAAATGTCTGTGAGAGAAAACAAAATCTTGAATGTAAGCAGTCATATAGAAAAATAACATTCTTTTTACTGGATTTTTAGTTTCAAAGATGTGATTCAAACTTTAGAAGTTTGAAGCCTCTTATCTAAGCATGAGCATGTTCTTGCACTTCTGTTTCTTCTCTAGAAAACTGATTCATTAACACTAATGTTTCTAGAAGAAAAAAAAATTAGTGCAACTACATGGTCACTGTGTTGAAGTGCTTTGTGGATTATTCTACCTTTTAGATTACTAGAGGTTTAGCTGAAGCTTTTATAAGTTTTCCATGATTTTTCTTTTCTGTGAATATCAGAAAACTCTGCTAACCTATTGTTATACCTATGCATACCATTTGTCTTTCAGACCAAGAGAAAATAAATGAATCCAAGAAACTAGATTTTCTGTTGATATGAAATTTTACTGAAATCAGTGAGAACTGCTTAAATGTGAGTACATTTGGTTGCTAGGTTGGTTGTCAACCTGATCTGTTTGAAAGAAAAACCCAAAGAGGAACATACACTGTTTTGCAAACAGTTGTTTCAGCTCAGCTCTATTTCTTGTGGATTTCTGGGATGCTGATCTTACAGGATGACAGGATAACATAATGTTTTGAATATTATTTTAAGAAGTGAATTAAGTATTCTATTTAATTATGTACACAGTCTCGCATCATGGTTCAGTTCCTATTGTGTCTGATTTCCTTCTGTATGTACTGCATTACACAATTTAATAGTATTGGCCACATGCAATTCTTTCATCCTGTTCCAAGGAGTATCACATGCATAATCACTAATTTACTCTGATAGATAATGTTTTTTTCTTGTTTTTATATATAAATGTCTGTATATATATGTAGGTATATGTAAATATTGCTCTCTGGACTGTACGGCAAAGACTGGTTCAAAATAAGTGAGCTTTGCCTTTGGAGGCAGCTGTGAAATTAGCACTGATCTGTAGTGTTGAGTTCTATGAGTTGTAGCAATTTTGTGGCTGTAAATTTGATTGCTGAACATTTTATTTCTGTGGTTTCCATGGCAAAATGTTGTATTAAAAAAAAAAAAAGAATGAAATGGTCTCAGCAGCCTTGTAACAGAAGTCATAGAGCAGTAGTTTGGCTGCACATTGGTAAGAAATCTTAACTGGGTTTTGTTAGACATCAGCAGTGCTGCTCTTGCAGAGCTGTAGGCAGTGAGATGAACCCAGAATCTCTTAAACAGCTTGGCCTTGAACTTTAGCTGATGGAAAATAGAAGCCAATGATGTAGTGCAGTGCCTTCTGCGATGTGGGCCCTTCTCAGCCTGCAGAGACAGCTTTGAATCTTTCAGAGGAGATTTGTTGTGAATAGATTCTTTGGAAACAATTTGTGTGACTTGGTGAGGATATTGGATGCTGAAAGAAAAAAGTCAATCTTTCTTTGGTGAAGATCTATTTTACAGCTTACTTGAGCTTAGAAGTTCTTGCTGAATTTTTGCATAATGCAGATTTGAATAGTGAAACCATGTTCACTCTGATTCCAAGAAACTGTAATTGCAAAAAAAAAAAACATGGAGTCAGGAAATTTATGATTCTTCTATCAGGGCTGAAATATGCATTTCTGCATGCATATTCCTTATACACTTTCTGTCATTTCTAACTTCTATAAACAGTTAACTCACCTTTTACCATTATGTAATACAGACAGATATAGAAAAGAGATAATTTATATCTAGATAAAGCCTATATTGGGTCACACGAGCTTCTTTCAGGAACAGGTGTCCTTTAGTTTAATTCAGCCTCAGACTCATATATGACAACCCAATGAATTGTTCCAGAGCCAGATAACAGGGTTTGACTTTGTCCTTTGCTTTAGTATTCTTCCTTGCTTGATGCTTCTTTCTTTTTGTGATTTGGGTTTTTTTGTCCACTTTATTAACTTTCCGGCCACCTGATTACACTTGTTGTTGCTTGTTGTTCTTCAGCCTCTTGAACTCTGTATTGAGATTTGCGCACATGAACAGTGAGTATAAACAAACAGAAGCATTTTGCAGCCTTTATGCAGTGACCTCATACCTAACTGTTTAAATCCAGCATAGCACAATGGGGAAGCAGACCCAGGGAATATTGTTAAGGTATAAGTAAAGTTTTCTTAAGCAATTCTCATTGGCCTCCTTCACAGCTACATGAATTATGGGGACACTTAGATGTGTTTATATGGAGATGTACAAAGACGACACTTCCAGCAGAGGGTGGTTAAATTGGAGTATATCTTCAGAACACATTTGGTTCCAGAATAGTTAGACAAAATGATGAGTTAGCAGTGGCTGCTCAATCTAGAAGACAATAGAATAATTTTGGTTGAAGAATGCATTTACTAATATAGAAATAAATCTTGTCCCATAGCTGTAGAAACAAGTAAGTATAATATCTTGAAATTAGACTACTGACTATCTAGTCTCCCTGCAGCAACAGCGGCTCAATTTCAGGGGCTGTTAGACAAAAAACACTCATGAATCTCAGCAATTTATAGTCTTCTTTGTCACATATAATCCTTTCCTTCTCTTAAAACATGAATGTGACACACAGATGCCTGCTGCAGCTCTGAATGGTGGTTTTGGGTCTGTAGATTTGACAACTTGATCCCACAGACCCAGGCAGCTTCACACTCCACTCTAGAACTTTTCTTCCCCACCCCCTGCACAGCTCCAGCTATGTAGTCAGTGTTCCACCTTAGCTCTTCCAAGGCTCCTCGTTCTCCACATGGTTTGTACCTGAAAGTAGATAGTTCAAATTGCCTTTTGAAGTTTTTAAGTCTAGAATTCTGCTTATTAAGACTTAGTTGGATTTTAAGAATGAGAAGCTGACTTTTGAGTCCTACACTGGACATAATCAAGGTACTAATTATCATCATCATCATTAACATAATTTAATTGCAGTAAAACCAACCATGTATTTTAAAACTGCAATAACAAAAGGCCAAACAGTGAGACAATTGAAATAAAGCATAAATGAAAACTGTAGCTGACAGCATTCTAAAAAGAATAATCCAACCACTCTCTGCCAGTGTGTGTGTGTGTGTGTGTGTGTTTGTGTGTATGTGCACACACAGAGATGATACCATACCTCACACAGGACTGTCATTGTCTATTCATTCATTAGAGGTAATTATTTTAATTTTTGTCCCCGCTGACCTGTAGGCAGATGGTTAGCATGAATACCATTTTTATCTGGACACCAGATCTGGCCAGACCACAATCTGTTGGGTTTGATCACTAAACTGACAGCTGCATTACAGACCTGCTTTTTTCTCTTTTTGTCTCTGGGGACCTCAGATTGGATGCACTGAATGTGGACTTCTGCAAAACATGGGGCTTTTTGTCATTTTCACTTTGCTTTCTTTTTATGACCATCCAGTAAATGTCAATACAGTTAAAAGCTAATTGAATCAAACCATGCCAAAAAAGCAATTTTAGCTACAAAATCCTTTTTCCCTTATATAAAAAGCAAGAAAGTAAAAGAGGCTTTAAGGAGCAAATATATGTATGTATGCCAATATGAAAAGTTAATTTAATGAGTTCTAAGCTGAAGTAAAAAAAATCTGTACATGCTCACCATCCTTACTACCTAAAAAACCAGGATAGTGTGTTGTGAGACACGTTTTTAAAGGACCAAAGGACACAGACTTTTTTTTAATTTATGTTTTACATATGGAAAACTTGTATGACAAATAATCCCAAGAATTTCTGTAGGACAGAACTGAATGATATACTGAAGTAGACAGAGATTTTTGTCTCAACCTTGTGTCATTGCTCTCACAGAAACTTCTGAATGCTAGTCCTTAGTTCGGTAAAGTTATCTAAAGCATAACGGAAGTTTTCCTTGAGTAAAGACAGAAATCTTTATTTGCTCTCTACTCAGATGAAATAAAGAAAAATATCTATTTTAAACATACTGATTACTATGTTCCATTTAAAACTGTCAGAATGCCTTAAATAATTTGAAACTTAACATAAAGGACCTCTATTGATCACAGTAAGCAGTTTTCCTCCCATTTTAAGATGCCACTGATGTTGAATCCAGATTTGCTCTACTGTGGCTGCCTGATGTTTATCATAGCACAGGGAAACATGTAAATACTTCTCACGACGCAATGAATTTAACTTGTTACGGGCAGACTGTGCCACAAGTAGAATTCACAGCCAAGGTCTATAATCTTACAGAACAACTTCCTGTTTTATTTAGATTTAGGCAATGTTTAACTTTTATCAAACCATCATTTTCCTTATCTAATTTTAGAACTCATCTCTGGATTCCAGTGTTACAAATATACATAGAGAGGCAGGAATAAAACAAGACTACATGTAGTTAAATGCCATTAGAAAGAGTAATTTCCCAGACACTATTTTTTTTTTTTATTTTCGCAGTGGCAAACACTTAAGCATGAGCCCAACAGACTATTATGGTTCCTCTAGTTTAATATAGGAAAAGAACCTGGATTCTTGCCTTGCTCAAGAGAGTCCTTGCACATTTTTCCTTTTAACATCATAGATTAAAATGTATGAGCAGCCTAAGGAATAACACCTTCAATAGGGCCTTATGAGGAGCGGCTGAGAGAGCTGGGGTTGTTTAGCCTGGAGAAGAGGAGGCTGAGGGGTGACCTCATTGCTCTCTACAACTACCTGAAAGGAGGTTGTAGAGAGGAGGGTGCTGGCCTCTTCTCCCAAGTGACAGGGGACAGGACAAGAGGGAATGGCCTCAAGCTCCGCCAGTGGAGGTTTAGGCTAGACGTTAGGAAAAAATTCTTTACAGAAAGGGTCATTGGGCACTGGAACAGGCTGCCCAGGGAGGTGGTTGAGTCACCTTCCCTGGAGGTGTTTAAGGCACGGGTGGACGAGGTGCTGAGGGATATGGTTTAGTGTTTGGTAGGAACGGTTGGACTCGGTGATCCAGTGGGTCTCTTCCAACCTGGTTATTCTGTGATTCTGTGATTCTGTAATAGCAAAGTCTTTTTTCTGTGTTACAGTCAGATGTGCTTTCACTTAGTGTTCCTTCCTGATGCTTTTCTGGACAGTTGTACAGCTTTAGTAGGAGGGACAGAGAAAATGCCAAACCCAGATCCTGCACTTTCCAGGCAACCACAGTATGTCCTAGAGAAAAGATTATTTTTTCTCCTGTTCGACATTTGCCTCCAATAGGGAATCAGTATGATGTAGGCTGGTAAGTAAACAGCTAACAAGAAAATGGTGAAGTCAGGTACCTGCCTAGGGAGTTTGCCACCTTAATTTTACTTTCCTGGTTCTCTCTCTGTTGTTTGTGTCATTTTTAGCAAAGTTAGTTACCAGAATTACTTCCTTTATTGTAAATGGAAAGAAAGTTATTTTTAGAAGGCAATTTATATCTCTTAACTCTTCACTCTGCAAATCCATTTCTCTCTGGTCCAATAGTGTATTAAAGAATTAAAGATTCAACAGTGAGATTTCCCCATCTCACTAGCAATCCAGTGCAGATTGCTGGGTTGCATTGCAAAAGCTTGTGTGAAATAAGATAGGCAAAAAAAAAAAAAAAAAAAAGATGGCACAAAGGAATTTAAGGCTTCATTAAGCTTCATTGTAGTGATTACATGAGGGAACATGTGTGACAATGATTAATCATAATGAAAATATTCTCTCCATGATGTTAGAAATAGATCCATATGAAAGGCTATTAATGAGACCAGTCAAGAAAGCACACATTCATCCTGCCCTGGGTGATTTAACTAGTCCTGTGCTTTCAAAGCTGTTTTTAAGGGCAGCAGTCAACTTTAACAACATATTTCAGGTGCTGACAATATCAAAGATAAACCTGATACGAGAGCAGTATATTTTGTTTTCAAGGATGGACTTGAATGCCAAGAGCTTGTGCAGGCTCGTGTCAGAGCAGTGTGAATGGACTGTCCTGGCTAAGTGAAGCAGTGCACACAGACTTAACGCAAGATGTAAAGATATGTACTGTCAAAAATATCACAGTCACCCATATTCTGCTTACGCAATTTGGCATTGAAAGCCAGCAATCTTTTACAATGTTTCAGTAAATCTAACATACCTGCCAACTTCTAAAATTTAGAAATGGACCCTGCCTCTCCAACTACCATTTCCCAGGCATAAAAGAAACATCTACCAAGTGTGACACACAACCAAATCATTTTGGATTTGCTGTGCGAGTGCAGATAAGCTGGCTGGTGTGCAGACTGCATATTCAAATGCACTCTGATCTACCAGTGACTACAAATGTGAGACAGGATTGCTTTTTGCTTGCACATCAGCCTTTTGCCCAGGATCAGAGATGTTTCATTGGTAAGGAGAAAGCACAGAAATGTAATAGTGTTGGCAAGAATATAATCATGTAGCAGATCACACATCAGAAGCTTTCTGAGTCTTTATGGAAACAGGATTTTTTTTTTCTTTTCTTCTCCTTTTTCAGAGGAAGAAATTGCAGTTTTTCAAAGTAGAAAGTTTCATTTTCATATAAGACCATAAATTCCTTTGCTCTTTTTCACTCCCAGTAAGTTTAACAAAATTAAATTCATGTAAGATACAACTCTTGTTTGAAAGTTTCCAATCTAAGAAGTAATATTTTCACAAGGTTTGAGGTCATTTCAACCAAGAAGTGGGAAGACAAAACTGTATTCACCCTTAGGTGTAGCAGCAATGTTTGCTCTTCTTGTATTGTAGTAGCAAGCCTTCAGAAACAGTCTATGGCATAGCCTTCTTGTCTTGCACTTTCCTTTTCCACTTGCAACCAAATGCCCTGAAATTGCACTTTCAAACACCAGAACTTGAAGAGTAATCTGTTTTATTTTTTCTCTTTTAGCAATTATCTATCTTCTCACACCATGCTGATTATTGATCACCGACAAAGTGCCCTGCATTTGCTTACGTTGCCTTCTGCACGGCATCACTTTCACTACTCATTGCCTGTCCCTGCACATCTCCTGAGGCACAAAAATATTAGTGGGACTTTTCCTCTAAGCTGAATCCCTGCTGGCATCAAAGGGCTCATGCCATTTGTACCACATATTTCTGCAGGATGACATGCAGCAACTTCCAGGTGCAGATGTACAAGAGTGAGCTCACCTCCCTACCTACTCATTCAGACCCCACATGCCAGGGGAACCAGTTACCACCCTTCCTGGTTTGACAATCTTTGACACAGCTCCTCCTTTGCAACAGCTGGTAAAGTTCGACTTACTGTCACATGAAAGGCAGCAAATAGACAAAAGCAAGGACAGCAAACCAAAATGTGGGGGTGTTCAGGAAAAAAAAAAAGGAGAGAAAGAAAAAGGAAATTCATTAAATGAAAATTAGGCTGCTGCAAAATCTTTTAGTGCATTAACCCAGCATGGGGTCTGAATCTGTGGTGTAAGAGCTCGACTGTGTCCTCTGCTGCTTCATTACTATTTTATTGATTTCAGAGGGGAATATAAATCCAGGGCAGCCTGCCTGCCTTAGGAAAACACAGTGCTGCCAAAGATAATGTGACAAAAGGAGGTAAATTTTGGAATCAAAACTATGGGGAAACAAGTCCATAATGCAATGTAGTTTGTCTAAAAGGCAAAAAAGGCTCATCTCAATTTAAAATTATACTATGCTATCATTTTCGCCTTTTGCAGAGAATGTGGGAAGGCACTATATAAAAATTCCTTTAAACAGAGAAAGTAACAGCTTGAAACTAAAGTGATTGCATAGTTTCCCTAAAAAATACAGTTTGTTACACATAAAATCATTCAGTCCAAGGGGAGTTCATTCTCACTTCTGAAATTGAATACCATTTGAGATCCACCACTGAAGTCTCCTGGATAAGAAGTATTAAAAGTTGATATTTTATTATAATTGGCATTATATTATGAATTAGTATTGTAAATTCGATTATTTCAGAAGTCATATTGCCCCTTATAGAGGCTGCAGTTAAAGACAGAGTTTCTACCAGTTTCTATCACACATGCACCCCTGGGATCGCTAAGCTCCCAGATAGAACTGAAAACTGAATTCCTCTGACACACACTAAGCAGTGCATCATCCTTGTAGCTGCTTAGCCTGGTTATAGCTACAGCAAAAAAAAAAAAAAGTCTTTTAGCATCCAGGTTGCTTCAGGAAACTGAAGGTCTGGCATGTCAACAACAAATGTTGATAACCTTGTGAACACATGCATGAGCTTTTCTGTGGAAAGGAATCAGAATTAGAGGAGACCTTATGGCTACTGAACTGGAGGTAAGTACAGTATTTCCATTTCTCATTAACCTCTTTACCCTCTGCCTTTGCTCCAGATGTTTCCTTTCTTTCCTCAACTGCTAAATGAAGCAGCAGCATGTGAGAAAATCTGCAAAAGGAGAAAATGGAGGAATCCAGGATACAAACAGAATTGTGTTATATTGGGGCCAAAGCCTACATCTTCAGCAAACACATGAAATGTTATGTATTTATTCAGAAAAGGAACACAGGCACAGTACCAGCCCCAGCTAGTTTTGGCACTACACCTTTTCCAACAGACTAAAACTGTTACTTCATAAGACCTAGTAAACCCTGTAGAAAGCCTATATTGGATAAAACAGCTACCAAAACATCTTGTTTTGTCTTCTAATAGGTTTAAGACCTGAGTATTTAAAAACCCTTTGGAGTATTTATTTTTCTTAACTGAGGTCCTGGCAGTCTTATAAGTACACATCCATTTTTTAACTTGGCTACGAGCTTGCCCTCATCTGCTTCCTAAGTTCCATTCTTTAACCACAAAGCATTTTGCTGTTTCTGTTTTGACTTTCCCATCTTTTATACCTTCTCGTTCTGATTCCAGGAAACAGAAGAGAATTTCCTGTTCATCTTCCCTGGACTTTTCTTTGCTTTCAGATCATTCTGGTTTTCAGATCAATCATTTAATCATGTTGCCTAGTTAAAATACCTATCCTTTCCATTATTTTTTATATGGTATATTTTTTTCAGATTCTTGACTATTACTATTGATTCTCCTCCCTTGATTTTGCAGTAATATTTTGGAGACAGAGGAGAAGGAGGGGAACAGAAGAGAGCCTTGCTTTTGAATTACTCCCTGGAGGACCCTGTCTTTCTCCATTGACTGTGTAGAGAAACATACTGACATCTTCTGAGATTTCTTCCCTACAGCTGTATTTGAGCAGAAATTTGTATTGATCTGTGTAAAATGATGCCCAAAAAAGCATAACAGCTGAAGATAAAAAACAGAATAGCCTTCCAAAAAATGCCAGGCTAAATTAACTAGGCCCTACAAAGAGTTGTACATTGATAAACTCCAAAGTAATGAAAAATATGTGTATATAAATTCCTGTCTGTATATTTTAACATAACATTTTTAAGAGTGATTAAAATAAAACCATGCATTAATCAAAGAATATTTGATTTTAAAAGTGTGAAAATATTGAACAAATCTAAGTAGACCATATTAAAGTAAGGAAAATCTATATAGCAAGAAGCAAAACTACTTAAAAAATAATTTAATAAATTTTTTCCTCAGAAATCCCACATGAAATTGGAAATACAAGTTAGCATATCTCTGTAACTATTGTCCTGGTCCTCATTAATACATTGTATGATATGACAAAAGATAGAGAAATTCTATTGATTTTATCCATAAAATATACCTAGTATTTCATTAGTCCAGCTATTCTTATATTATCCTCCATATCCTCAGTAAAAAACTCTGTGAGACCCCTGGAATGGATCAGCTGCAAGTATAAAACTTCTATTTTCAAAGGGTATATGTGCCCAACAAGGTCTATTTCCTGACTAATTACATGAAAAACTGCACACAATGGCGCTCTCCTGTGTAACTGACACAACACTGCAATTCATCATCGCTGATGTTGTCCATGCCTTTGACACTTTCCAGCATGAACTGTGATATCTGAGACCTAAAAGAGGCAGAGACTGAATGCTGAGTTAAAACAAACAAAATTGAGCCGTCCCCAAATTTGCACCAAACTGTGAATACAGAGCAGGCTACAGTGGAAAAGTCGGTGCAATTTAGTACGCAAAAACCCAACAAGGAGAAGGACATTCTTTATTTTTTCATAAGTTTCCTCTTTCTTTTCCACAGGGAATCATCTCAGCAACTCAAGCCCTGGAGTGAAGCCTGTAAACCGCTGGTGTTTAGTGACCATCTGCACCAGTAGTTCCATTATCTGAGGCTGGAGATTGATTTTCCTTTTCCTTGCATGTTCACTTACTCTAATGCCCCAGAGTCTGCAACGGAGCCAGAAGCATATAATGCAAAGACAGCTTTTAAGACATCAAAAGTGAGAGTATCAGGAGTATCATTATATTCTGAATCTTCTGTACTACCTTATTTTCTAATCCTATTGTAACAGGAATCCACCGATTTTGCTAGGCTCTTCCTTTAGAAAGCTTAAGTGCAGAGCTCAGAGGAGCTTTGCTTTTCTCAGAGGAAGCTGCATAGGTTCTCCCTATATAAGCAATGTCTCCACTATGAACTGGAACCAGTATTATGTGCATCAATTTCATACAGGACCAGCAACTCGGCACGCTATGGGGACACTCAGATTTAGAGGCTGGAAATCATCAGAATGTTATCTGGAAGAGTACCAGAACTCAACAAATATGTTTAGTGGCATGAATAGTATGTTCAAAGTTGGGTCAAGTAGTATTGCTATTCCTAAGCCTCTGGCAGTGATTACTGTAATTCCTCTTAGGAAATGTTTCTTTTCTCTCTCACTGTGTCAAAATCCCACACAAACTTCAGGGAAATGAACTCATTAATTGACCATATAGGAGGAGAACTGAAACTGGTCAGGCACAAAGGCCAGGTTCTGAGAAGGGCTTGGCAAGCAGTGGTTGCCATTGTTCCCAGCAAGCTGGTCTTAGCAGGACTTGCCAGATGCCAGATTTTTAAGAATCTGGTCGCTTATTTATGTGCCTAAATAAGATCTGAATCCTGCAGAACTGTCTCTTTGTATCTAGTCAGTTTGACTATTTAGACATTTCCTCTTTTTTTGCTCTCAAGAAAACCCCACAAAACAAAACCATGTGAATTGAGGAGAAGTGTTTGGCCTTTCAAAACCTTAGACAATGCTCCCCTTAACAGCCTAGTAAGAAAGCAAATTTGCCTTCAGTCTGTGCCACAGCAGAACTAGAGAGCACCTTCTACAAACCCCAGACTCTCAAACTGCTTTTGTTCTCACCTGTTCTGAGATTATACAGATACCTCTGTGCCTATAAAGACTATAATATGTAAAAATACACAAGAAAACAAATACTGTTATTATGCTGTTGGTCACATTTTGTATTCAAAATGCACTCTTCATCCATAGTCTACCGTTCTATAAGAGTCATTCAATGGAAATATATATTACTGTACTTCCATATTAGCTCTATGAGGTAGATGTGTGATAATGTTTCTATTTAATGATAGAAATTATAAGTGTTATGGGAAAAACAACAACAAATTCAGCTTTAGCCTTTATCAACACTTAAAGTCTAAATACGTGTTATGAATCTTAAAGCATTATTGAGTCTGAATATTTATCCACAAAATTATCCAGAAACCCAACTCATATTTAAATGTAATTTTCTGCATTTGCATATGACATATTTGATCTCATAAGACAGCCTCTGAATCTGCCCAGGAAGTACAGTGTTAAAGGAACAAAGGAATTTCTTTTTATTGCAGTTTTGAAAGTCCCCAAAAACCTATGCTTATTTTTATTCCCATACACTATCCATGTTAACACTAAGTGATTTATGCCCTGATTCTTACAATGTTTTGGGTTCCATGCTTGTAGTCATGCTTATTGCTTTATTACATAACTTTTAAGATGTTGCAGAGTGACTCATGCCTATAATCAATTGAGATTCATAATAAAGTTTTCTTCCAGTTTTCTCTTTACAGTGTGACCTAGTGACATCCTTGGGGAACAGAGAACACAAGCTCAATTCATTTCCCTCCTCTGAGTGCTTTTTCCGTCTCCTTCCTGCTTTAAGTGTGGATACCACTGGACACTGCTGTCCGCATCTGAAGCTCATAGAATTGGGCCAGACAGAACAGGAGTGATCATACTGTTCAAAACACCCTAAAAGTTAGTGGGAACCACTGCTTCTAGTCCAGTGAATGGCTAAAATCTCCTAAATAGGTACAAAGGTGTTAATTGAATCCAAATTCACTGCTAATACCTGTCAACAATGTATGTCTCCGTGTTCTTTCCTATATCATAAGAAGGAAAGGGGAATGCACTTTAAAAGCAACTTTTTTTTTTTTGGTTGATATAAGGGAAATATTTCATTTTTAGCAAATACAAGTTATCTGTGGAACTTGCGACAAGATATTGCAATTGGGAATATAACAGGATATTTAAGATTAAACACCTGAATGGTAACTAAGAACATCACAGATGCATGAAACAAAAGAAGTAATGCATAAGGTGTGTAAAAGCTCAAGTTATAGGGTGAATTCTAACCAGCAGCTAATAACAATTACAGATAAAAAATGTCTTTCACTCTGGAAGAGGTGTGGCATAATTGCCCATTGATTTTCTTGTACCTTTGTCTGAAGCATTAAGCACTGGCCACTGTCAGAGAAGAGATATGAGGCTAAATAGACCTCATTCAGTTTGGTCACTACTTTGGCAGTAAATACAGCAAGTAGAGTAAAACAACTTTCTTATTTTTTAAATAGACGCTTCTATAGTAAAGCGAAACAGTATGTCTAAATCATTGACATGAAACTCCATAGGCTTCTGAAATGAAATATTTTGATTTTGCCATGAAATTTTTCTGACAGGCAAAAGTCAGAAATAGTTTTCATTTATTGTGCTTCCAATTTCTCTCCTGTTTTTGAAATGGAATGAATCAAGGAATTTCAAAGAATAACAATTTTTTTTAACCATCTGATTCAGAGTAGATACTTAAACCTAGATCCCTCAATATCCTGTATGAATACTTTAAGTACAATGACAATTTCTTGTGTTAGAGCTCTTCTTCTTCCATGAATATTTAAACAGTGGCATATACCAGTGAAATATTTATGATAAATTTCAGTGAAAAAACCAGTAAAATCCCCTTTGATTAAATAATACAGGATTATCTTACTTTTATAAATACACTTAGTGACAATTATGTAGTTTTTGTCAGTGAGATTATTTTTCAGTTTAACCAAGTCCCACACTTTTCCTGTTTATTCCCTTTTCATGTTTTTTGAAACTTGTGCTATTCTGTGACACAACATTTCTTGTAAAAACATCGCATCTCTTTGGAAAATGCATAACAATTTATATTGGTGTTATCAAACATTTTCATATGTAGAATTTCATATGTGGAATTTAGGCTATAAAAGAGAGACATAATTTTTCTTCCCTCTGTTCAAAACGGACCTCATACATTCATTTATTTAAAAACTACAAGGCAATCAAATGATCTAGTCAGATAATATTTTCTAGTTATCACTGTAGAGACCAATAACATATCTGAATAAAGCATATCCTTTGACAAGGTTTACAGCCTTTATTTGAAGAGCTCGGAAAACACAGAATCCACCAGCAGTTTGTTCCAATGGTTAACCATCCTGTCAGAAATGCACCTTCTTTCTCATACGAAAAGCATTAACACAGGCAGAAGAGCTGAGATAGGCTATCATCACGGCCAACTCCAAAACTCATTGAGTTAGAAAAATGAGTTAAGCGTGTAAAAAAATTAAATCTGAATTCTGTCTTCCTACAAGGCAAAATACATGACAACAAGTGGTGCAGAAAGGATGATTAGATGATTTTTTTCTTATAAAACAGCCTTTTACTCTAGAAAACAATTAATGAATTAATAGCAAGCAAATGGATCATGTGGCTAATGAGGTCTTGGAAATGCTAGTAACACTGCCTTGACGCATACATATCTACTGTCTACATTTTCAGCTCTATAGACACTGATGAACAGCAGGTATTAGCTTACCTTGTAGAGACCTTCAACTGTATCTAGGCTTTATAGACACTCATTAGCATGGGGAAAGTGTCATACACATTTTACATCAGATTCTTCCTCAAACTCAAGGCCCTGAGGAACAGAGGGTGCTTAGACTAATCAGCCTGCCAGAAGGATTTTTCCTTTTGTCATTGAAAAAAAAAGAGGAAAGAGAGAGGGGTAGGTGGGAAAAAAAATCAATTCTCTGATAATTACAGCAAGGATCTTCACACAATATCTTGGCTCTTGTTCCCATGTACACCTAGCAATGACAGAAAAGTGAGTTATATCCGTACTCAGGTCTCTCCCTCTTTGCCAGAACTCAGTGAAGTTGCCATAGTGTAAATGTAATTTGTGTGGTTTGATTTCATACCATGCTGCCCACAACCACTTCAAAATAAATATGCTTGCTATGGAGAATAGCACTTTGCCCTCTGTGAATTCCACAAAAGCTGTTTAGCTGGTTTTCTAACCCTGAAGCTGTATATTTTTTGCAGACTGAGAGGGAAGTGTTCCTGAGCCTCGCATGGCTTTACCTTACAAATAATGGGATGGGAAAACCTTGATTCAATCATCCACTTAAATCACAGAGATCTTACAGTAAATTGGCAATCTAGTCTTCATCTCAGCCGATGACAATGAGTAGTGCTCTTGCATTTTGCAGCATACCTAATTCTTCTTTTTTAAAGTCTTTGGTATGCCAGCTATGACATACAAAGTGGTATGCAAGCCAGTGTCTGTTTATAAACACGTGGACTAAAACTGATCCAGAACAATTTCCTATGTGCCTGTGGCTCTGGCCTCTGAAATGGAAGCAAATGTGAACAAGACACAGTGGCTAGTCCTGTTGCCCAGGGAAGGATCATTCTGTGTTGGGATGGTAATAGCCCGGGCAGTTAGAGAATGGGCTGTGGTTGGGCTGACAAAATGTCCCTTACTAAAATTCAGCAAGTAATTACAGATTCAACATTACGAGTTGAACGTAACTATTTAATGCCACACTCCTGTCACCAAGTACCTTCACAGTTCTCCAGGTGCAAAACACAGATCTGGTTAAGGCAAGACAAAAAATTGACTCTCAATACAGAATGTCTGTGAACATAAAGAAGATAAAGATCCTTAAAGATCTCTTAATACCATGTGTTTCTACAGTTTCTCTTAGGAACACACAGCTGTTTGGCTGCATTACCATTTTGTCTGATGAGCATCCAATTGCCTGGCAAAGCTTGTGGGCTGAGGCCAAACTCTACCACTTATGCTATTTTTTACTGCATCCTTTCTAAGCTCCTTTTATGAACCTATTCTACTTTGTATGCAATAATACCCTGTTTTGCTTGAAAGTTTCCAGAAGCTTTCTTTTACCTCCCTATCCTCCCAAGGTGAGGAATGCCTGTTGTCAAGGGCACACAGCCTTTCCCCTTTAATCTCCAGCTAAATAAAATGTAGGAAGAAACAGGAGAGACAAGGAAACAAGATGACATAAAGATACAAAGGAGAAAAAAAAAAAAAAGAGTCCAGAAAGAAATAAAAACCAAAAGAAAAGAAAGGATGTTAAAGTAAATTTATGGAAAAAAGAAAACTAGGTAAAGTTGGTTGTATGTTAAATTCTGTAATTACTCCATAGCCTCATAATAAGATTAATAGGATTTGAAGGATAATAATCACTAGTATGACTGAATGCCTTTTAACTGGCTCTGCATAGTCAACCCAGGAGGACTTTCTGCTGCCCTGATTGCCATACACACGATCCTTTTCTTTGTGAGTTCTAACCTTTCATGGGTCATTTTTCTTCAAGCCTTTCTCTTTGCTTTTCCTCCTCTGTGCACTAAGGCTCCTCTTTTATTTTTCTCCATGCTCTGAAGTCTCTTTCCCTCACTTTCTGCTCCAATTCCCCCTTCTATCTGATACAGAGACATCAACGTGCTGCCTGAGCACTTTACTAGGGTAGTGCTGAGAACTTCCCTAAGGAGATGGCAGTATACTCCAGAACAAAGAATGAACTCTACTGGTGTCAAAACCAAATATTGCAATTTTCTCCACTCCAGACCAACTTTCTTCACTTAAGGTCCTGGACTTTCATGTCACTTTAAGTCATTTGCCTTTGGCACAAATTTTAATTAGATGGATGAAGCAGAGAAATTCCACTGTTACTCAAATCCTGCTGCCTTGCAATCAAATGAGTTCTCGTCAAATTCCTCTTACAACACTGGATTTGGTAGCTTCCTTATCTCCAGTAACCAGGCATTTCTTGTAGTTGTTATTAAGTTCACTTGCAACCATTGGTAAGAAATCCTGAAGACAAATTGCATACTTTATATTCTAGAAATCACACACTGAGCTCATATCTGTCTGTGGGGAAATGTCGTACTCTTAAGCAAGCTTTGCTGATTGTACATAACTCTTCCCTTTTCTGGCATTCACTCTTTTTCAGAGAGCTTTCACAGTCATGACTGAATGCTTGAAGACCAGCCTGGTCAGCCATGAAAATAACATGCACACACACGAAACCACGTCAGAACCAGAATTCAGAAGAGTGCGTGCCTTAGCAGGAGAAGAAACAGATATAACCCACCATTTACTGCACTAGACCAAGTACCAGAAACTTCTTTGGTTTTCTTTCACAACTCATCAAACTTTCAAAAACATTTTAATTTTGTAGGTGTAGTGCTTGCTTTTCTGAATAAGAAGCATTCAGATTCAGCTGAAATCTCACATCTTCAAGTGCTAGTACACTTTTATTTTTTGTTTGTTTGTTTAATTCTTCATGGTCTTTTTGCTCTATGAACTGGTGCACCATTCTCCTTTTGCCAGTCTTAAGACTCCTTAAATGCAAACATATCAGGTTCACTGAGACTCCCCAGGAAGTAGGTAACAAGTAGATGGTAGGTTCATACAGGGGTGATTCACAAAATTCTACTTCACATGATGTGAAATGAAACACAAGGCACTGAAGTTAACAATTTACAGGGGCTCAAAATTGTGCTAGACAGTTCTTCATATGAGAAATGAGCTTTTACGCTCATACATCCAGCTCAGGAAGCCCATGAACCCCAGGATGTGGAGGATGGGAGCTTATGCTGATGACAAATTACTCTATGCTGCCTGTTCTTTATATTCCTCCTACTGTAACAGGTAGAATACTGAGGTAAATGAACTTTTGACCTGCACCATTACAAACACATTTATATTCTGAAGCTTTGTGCCACACAGGACTCCACTACACAATGGAGAACTTCACCTGTCTTTTAACCAGTTTCCAGGTGCTTTGCATTGCCAAGGATGTTCATGGAGGCTGGAAAGCATTTGCATCAGGTTTCTGGTGTTGTGTTTCCCTATAGCTGTAGAGATCATAAACAGACTTTCTAAGAATATTTTTTCATTGACAGAAATGCCATGAGACTGCTTTAGTAATTCTAGTAAATTAGTGTATGTCTGAGCAATTAAAAAAGTGGAGATAGACGTCTCTGGGAATAATTCTGATGTATATTAGAAATCCTTTACACCAAACTGATTTTTTTACGTTAGATATAAGATACTAATATAACCTACAAAAACCAATGGCCTGACGTTATCAATGGCCTGACGGTTCCTCAGTATGTACCTGCTTTTCTTTCCTCGTGCAATACAGTAATACTTTCTCTTTTTTAAAGAACTGATGCATTTCTGTGTGGACTTAAACCAGAACAATTTTCTAGCTACTTGATAATTCTTTTTCTATCTGAGCAAATTATGCATTTGTGCAGGAACCTGAGGGAAAGAAAAAACAAACAACAACAAAACAATGTTATTCTTAAGGACAGAAGTATTTCTGTGCATTTCCATACTTCATTCCCATACCAAATCCAAACCCAAAAGGATACTTCTATATGAACGTAGACACCATTACAAAATCAAGCTTTTTGACACATATAGAAAAGATAAATTCTGTCCTAGAAGCAGTCAAAAGACTCAAAGATCAATGATAAAATGAAGGCACTAAAGGCAGCACATCCTTGCTATACACCAACAAGATTTTCCCTGCTGGGTGACCTACCTCAACTAACCGTCAGAAAGAATTAGTCTCAAGGGAATGTTTTGCTTATAGATTTATAAATGTTGACAATAATCCTAAATGGATGTTAGGGGAATTGACAAATCTCAGGATTTTTCTTGATGTATGTGTGCCTCGGGGAACATAGGAGGTCCCAGCATTCATTAAAAGAAGCAAACCATTGACAGCTGACAGAGGAAGACAGGTAGCATAGCTAGAAAAGTATAAGCTATTTGTTGACATGAATTGTGGAGTATAACCTAATAATCTAGTATTTTCTTCCACTGTTGTGTCTAGGCTCACTCAAAGTGTACAGACCATGCAGAGTGTGCTTAGTGCAACAATAAAACTGCTTACTCTATAAATGGCTTCGCTGTAGAAATTTGAATGCTCAGGAAAATAATGTGAGCCAGATTAAAGCTGGAATTAGTGCTTTAGCAAATATCTGGGGGCTGCTGGGGGGTATATTTTTGTTTTTTTCTCAGTGTGCATGTGTGCATTTTTCCCCTGGAGGCCAATGCACATGTTGAAACAGCGTCCTCTGGAAGAAGAGAGTTTGGAGCTTAACCCTGTCCTCTTATCTTGACAAAAGTGAAATAAGGGGAAAGACAACTAACTAGGAAGCTCTGAAGTTTGATCCTAACTTCATGCTTGATTGTGGGCTAAATAAATCCCTGCCAGGCAATTCCATCTAGAAAGCTGTAACTGGACCACCAGCAAGGAAACTTGCAGGATTTATCTAGAAGTCTAAAAAGGAATTTTGATGAATTTTTTATTAATTACAACTAGTTTTTCTATCTACCAGGCTTCAGTTTAAATAGTATTTGATAATAAGTGAAAATCAGAAAAAATATGACAATATGAGCTGCTGCTTATGGATTTTTTTCACAGTGAAATGGAAAAAAAATCTTAAAAAATAGAATAGCAGTTATTTCTGTCCTATTTAGATGTAATACTTCTGAATGGCTTTAAAAAACACCTGCATAGATTGATTGCTAACACTCTATCATCTAGATTGCTGTAAGTGTATTTGTGGGTGAAAGACCAACATGGTTATGCATAACATTCATAGGATAGAAATGTCATTGTATGACTCCTATTTTCTATCGTCAAAGAACAATTTTGCAGCACATTTTGCAGTATTTTGTTGAGTTCAGTTTTAAACAAAGCTAGCAACAAGTCCTCCAGCAGCCCTGGGGACCACAAGAACATATTAATTTCCTCTGTTCTATATTCCCCCATGTCTTGAGGAAAGTGATTAAGCAGTAAAAGAAGTTATAGCAATAGCAGAGACAAGCTCCCATTATAGGAAGCAGCATACAGGGAGACTGATTGTATTTGTAGTCTCAGCAGGCAAAGTAGAAGACAAAAATATAGCTATTTAGAGGAAGGAAGTTGAGAAAAACAAATTTGGTGATTCTGGCCAATATCATACAGAAAGTTTATGCAAATCTAGGAAATAACTCAGATCTCTGAATTTCTGCTTTGACACACTCGCCTTGTGCTGCTTCTTTCTCTTTCATCCTTTTACTCCAACCTATATTGTATTTCTGACAAATATTGATAGGGTTTCTGCATTTGCTCCCCTACACCAGGGCTGACACACTATACAGCCTGACCAGAGGTTTTGCAACTGATATTCAGGGGAGTGTTTCACAGTTAATGTGCAGCTGAAGGAAACAACATATTGTGTTTCATTTTTTTTCTGATCACAATCATTTCTATGCTCTTTTCCTGCTTTTATCTGATAACTATGTGTCAATAACCAAAACCAGTATTTCAGGAAAAGTCTTACTAAATCTTGACCTTTTTTTTTGTGAGACAAGAACGTGTTTCTGAATGGAGGCCCAGACGTCTGTCTTTTAGGATGCACTGTAAACTTATGTTTAATTTCCTGTCTACTACCAGCCTTAGTCCATCAGTATTGCCCTTACTTTCACAGGCTCCTATATGCCATGGAATATCTGTGTTTTGGATTGTTTTCCCCAAGAAGCAATAGCTTCCATTTTAGAAACTGACACTCAAAACATACTGCAACACAGATTTCTAACTTTTTTCCCTCTATGTTATTTTTTTTCATTTCAGAAATGTTTTTTTTCTGTTTGTCATGAGTCTATATATGAAGACTGAGTATAAAGAAATGGTCATATAAGTAAAATCCCAATTTCCTAGTAGGTGGATGAAGTACTTTTGGCACAACTGAACTATCCTTCCTATATACTATTTTCAGTGATAAGAGTTCAGAGATAAACAAATACAATCTGGCTCAGCTGCCCATCCAGTTTAACAAGACAATGAGTTCTCAGACTGATGCATTCTCATGAAACTCCTGAATTTAGGAAGAAAATGTAATTTTTAAGAAAAAAAACAACCACATACTGAAAAGTTTTAGCATGTGTATACATTGGAGAAGGATTCATAATGACACTTTATGCTTCACCTATTGTGTTAGGTTAGTAAGCTCACACTGACTTGTGTTTTGTAGTCACTTCATCTGAAACATTTCATTCATGAGCAGTTACTATGCCTGTTCTACAAGATGGGGCTCATGTTACCCTTCAGAATTAGGCCTCTAATTTAAGGTAGTCAGGTAGGCTTACTTCGTAACTTGTAGAGGACAAGAAATATCTCCATTTGAAAATGCCTTTAAAATTGGTGAGTGAACTGTCTGCGGTGCCTGCCAGCTGCCATTTATTGTAGGGTTTGAACATTTTCTTCTCCATCGGAAGCCTAACTTAAAACAGCTCTAAGAGCATGAGATGGCTCCCACAAAACTGAGTGTCTGCTCTTAAGCAAAAAAAATTCTTTTTCACCAAACTCTTTGCTTGTTGCTGTTTTGGTATGCCTCTGAGAGTCACTGATGTTCAGGTCCTGGAGCCCTGTGTGAACCAGCAAGAAAACAATTTTCTTGCTCCCATGAAGTTCGTTTCAGATCGTATGTGGCTAAATTACATAAGAAGTCATCTTTGTTATTGTTGAAGCTCATTATGACAGGACTCAGACAAGGATCTCTGTGTTCTTTTAAGTCTTACATGAGCCAATAAGGTGGGGCTTCATTTGGGGTGAAAGAGATGTCTGAGTACCTACCCAAGCATTTTAGTACTTCAGAGGACAGCAGCACATCACAGAGGACAACCATTTGGAGCTCTCAGATCCAATATTTCACTTTTTTCTCTTATTTCCTACTCATGATGTCTTGGCAACTCTTTCTGCTCCAGGATGTAGATTTTCCTCTCTCCCACACTACTTCTGAAGTCTCTCAAAACATGGTAGGAAATGAGCAGCAACTGTCTCCCAGGAGTTGCTGCTGCAGGACGGCTCTCTCCATGTCCTGCTTAGGACAGCCAGTACACCTCTGAGCCTGGAGGTCTGGTGGGAGGGTGAGGAATGCATCTGAAGAGATTTCCTGCTGATTACAAAAGGTGAGTGATGAGATGAGGGAACATTAGAAATGATTGCAGGAAACAGATATCATTATCTTTCCTAGTTTCTCACAACAACAACAGTTACCTGAGGCACACCAGACATTTTACTTCATGTAGCAGCTAATTAGCACAGACCACTGGTACAAATTTCAATGTTCCTGATGCTGACAGCAGCTGCAATTTATGCAGAGATCAGCCCTGGCTTGTGTTCTTTCCACCCACTAGCTCTCTTCAAGACCTGGTTTGTAATTCAGGTTATATCACTTCAAAGAGTTAGACCTTCCCCTGTGTCATCCAGCTGCAACACACCAAAGCAAAGGCAGTGGATTTACATTGAGATGGAAGAGAAATCAGTTTAGAGATTTGAATGTTCAAAGGAAATATTTTTTTCTTCTTAGTAAATCATTACCTATCGCTGAGGGGTGCTGCCTGGAAGCACTGATGATTCATTTATTCTACATACATTAAAGTAGGATTTCGAAGATGCGCAAAAGATGTTTTTCACACGTCCAGCAGAATTATTCTTGGATGAACATATTAGGCAACTATTGCTACTGAAATCAAAAAATAGCAGTGTTAGTGTTTCAGATTTAAACTGGTTCAAACACTGCACTAAGAGCAACAGTGCTACAAATTCCCAATTTCTTTCATATGGCTAGGAGTCATGCAAAACAACTTGCATGAAAGTTTGGAGCAGAAACCCAGTCTGCAGAAAAAAAGGACAGTAGAGTCATCACAAAAGCACTTTGTGGGATAGCAGCAAGGATGAATGCTGTAATAGCACTACCTATATAATCTTCAATAAATGATCTTATTTAAATATTTTTTTATTTTCCTTTATATATAACTCTCATTGTGTAACGCAGCACATAAATGACACACTACTACACGAGGCTTCCCAATATCTCCTGTTGAACTGCCAAAATCTGTCAATACCCTCCTGAATGCTGTGACAGAAGTCTGAACTTTCTTTAGTGTGCTATTTCTACATGCAGAAACAGGAGTATTGATGCACATCTAATGCAGAAGCCCTCAAACAGATGCCTGTGGGCTGGTGGTGATCCATGACACCAGACACCACTGCCAACCTGAAGATCCATGTCACATACACAGTGCTTCGGCTGAATGCTAAAGCTGATCGATGATTTATGCTGATGATTGACATTGGTTCAGAGTCCTAACAATCCAGGAATAACTCTTTGAGAGCTGCCACTGATCAGCTGTGAGCAAGATGCTTCACCTCTGTGTGCCTTTGTTTCCCTTCCAGCACCATCTGTTTTGCTTAATTAAAGCAAAAGCTCTTCAGCGTAAAGTCCTTCCCTTCACAGGCATTTGTGAAATGCTTTTCACAGTGCACTTTTGAATTCATTCAGGACACAGAGCTGCCAAAGCAACACTGACTACTGTTATTAACAATATGTTTTAACTTGTCAGCTATGATAGCACTGCTGCTGACAACATAGGAAACCAGAATCCTAAGAAGCAAAAAAAATCAAGCAAAATTTAATATGAAAAACAAAAGGACTCTGTGTGCTGTTTGCTGTATCGGTTTTTCAGTCAAATATGAAAAGTATCCTTGCATCTGAAAACATGTGCTAAACTATCATGATCTTCTCCAGATTGCCGTGGAGTATAGCAACCTCTGGGTATATAGGATACTTCAAAGCACTTGGCTTCTCAAAATGTCATTTTTCATACAGTCATTTTCGTGTAGTTTTGCAGCCTTGTTTTTTAATGGTTTTTCAAAATGCTGATTTTTGCCTCCTTTTCTATAATCTACCTAGAGTTTGGGTGGGACTTTACACAAGCCATGCAAGGGATATGTAAGGAATAATATCAAGAAGAAATGAAAGGAAAAGGCTGTTGCCTAGTTTTAGCTGCAGAAATAAAGCTGTGTTTCAATGCAACCCTAATTACAGTTTTGCAGTGCTTTGTCAAGCCCTGCTGATAAGTTTCTCTGGTAAACAGCTCTTTATCGTTCTTTCACATTCAGTCACCATGGCAACTAGCATTTTAGGGTTTGATCCTGAGAGATGCCAAGCACCTGCTTCTGTGGCAGTATCTATGGGAGAGGAGGATTCGAGACATCTTTTAAGATCAGTCTTTTCAATGACAGTAGATTTGCTAAATAAAAAAAAAGAAAAAAAGAAAAGCTTTTGATGTTCTCATTTAGAAGGAATTATCAAAAAAAAAAAATCACAGGTAAAACCTAGCTGGAGTTACACCTTACAAACATACACAGTATCAGACACTACCTGCTCATGTAGTGAAATAAAAATAAAATAAAAAAATAAAGCTCAATGAGCCTAAGGATTGAACTCCAAAGGAAATCCAAGTCAGAAACAAAATGTTGGGAAGATGAATTCCCTTTCATTCACTGCCAAATCCTTCATTGCCTTCTTATTGTAAAAAAAATATTTCTTGGGAGGTCAAACCCAGGTGATAAACAGCTGAGCAAATTTTCTATTTTAGCTTCTGAATAATCCCTGAGGGACTCTCTTTTGTCTTTCCTGTCTACACTGACCTCAAGCTGTTGGTCAGAGCCTAAAGGAATCACTCAATTTAGCAAAGAGTAGCTTTTTTTTCTGTACAGCTCCATTTCCTCTGAATTTATGTTGGTGTCTCAGTAGGAAGATAGGAGGTTTGTGTCAGCAGTTAGAAGATAGTTTGAGTGTAAGCAGGTGTGCACACACGGGTTGCTTCCTTATCTGGTGCTGCCTGAACATGCTGGACCTGAGCAGAGAATTGCTTTCCTACCCTCTGATAAATCGTCAGCTGTGGACAAACCCTTCCTTCTCTGACAACTCCCTTTGCCTGCCAAATCTGCGAAAGTCAGTGATGGTACGACCTACCTCACCCAATTCTGCTATGATGTGTAGCACTGCTAACCAGGATAATGTCATCAGCTTGAGGGGGTTGATTTTACTTTCCCTGCTTCAAAACACTGGCCCAGGGTTATCCCATGTAAATGCAGACACCCATCTCAGGGGCACAGTCACCTTCACCTGCTTTATTATAGTAGAAGAAAGCCAGCACTTATAAAGGGCGGCTGACATCGTAAGTGGGTTGAAAAACCTTTTAAGTCTTTACATTTCTTAGAAACCTGGAATTATTTAGGTTGGAAAAGACCTTTTAAGAATCAAAGGAAGCGTGGCCAGCAGGCGGAGGGAGGTGATTCTGCCCCTCTGCTCTGGTGAGACCATAGCTGGAACACTGCATCCAGCCCTGGAGCCCTCAGCACAGGAAAGACATGGGTCTAGAGGAGGGCCACAAAAATCACCAGATGCCTGGAACACATCCCCTGTGAAGAGAGGCTGAGAGAGTTGGGGTTGTTCATCTTGGAAGAAGACTCTCAGGAGACCTTATTGAGGCCTTCCAATATTTACAGAGGGCTTATAAGAAAGATGGGGGAAAGCTTTTTTAGCAGAGCTAGTAGCAACTGTACAAGGAGCAATGGTTTCAAACGAAAGGACAAGAAGTTTACACTAGATATTAGAAAGAAGTTTTTTTCTCTGAAGGTGGTGAAGCACTGGAACATGTTGCCCAGAGAGGTGGTAGCTGGAAACATTCAAGGTCAGGTTGGATGGGGCTCTGACCAACCTGATCTAGTTGAAGATGTCCCTACTCACTTCAGGGGGGTTGGACGAGATTACCTTCGTGGTCCCTTCCTATCCAAACTATTCTATGATTCTATGACCACTGAGTCTAACCCTTAACCTAGCATTATCAGATCCACTACTAACCCATGTTCCTAAGCACCACATGTTCACAACTTATAAACATCTCCAGATATGGTGACTCAAACACTTCCTTGAGCAGCCTGTTCCAATCCTTGACAACCCTTTCAGTGAAGTCTTAATAACTAGTCTAAACCTTCCCTGGCACAACTTGAGGCCATTTCCTCTTGTACCATCACTTGTTGCTTGGGAGAAGAGACTAACACCTACCTCCCAACAACCTCCTTTCACATAGTTATAGAGACCTATGGAGTCTCTTCACAGCCTCCATTTCTCTAGACTAAACAGCCCCAGTTCCCACAGCCACACCTCATAGGACCTGAGCTCTAGACCCTTCACCAGTTTTGTTGTCCTTCTTTGGACACTGTCCAACACCTCAATGTCTTATTAAGTACAGGGAAAGCATGTTATGTCTGTATATGTTAGTCAGGCACCTCAGTCAGTAACTCAGCCAATTAGAAGTAATCCAGCTCCTGATGGCTGTGCAAGTCATCTGTATTCATGCCTGCAAAACATTGCAAATCTGGGCATTTTAGTTTCTATTAACTCCCAGACCCCCTCAAAGTTATTCAGATCATGCTGCATAGAAAGAAGAAGCTACTTATGAGCATACTCTTGATCATCTTTGCAAATATAGACAAGAAATCAGGTCTTCAGATGACAGTTTAGGACTAGCTGATCTTTACTTTTTTTTTTTTTTTGCTATGAGTTGCTAGTAGTGGTTAAGTTATGGTTAAGCTCAAACTTTGTATTACTTGTATTTTAATATATCTAACTCAGGATAGTTCTGTATTTTCTTCTTTCTTCTTTCTTCCATAACCCAGGTGCAACAGGAATTGAAAGGAAATAAGGATTAGGCAATAGCAAAATTATGAACTACATTCTTTCTAGTCTGTGCCTGCCAGCAATGAACATTAGAAAGTGTATCACTCTTAAGAATGAATATTTTCAGATGAAGTAATCATGCAGCTACTTATGTCTTTTCCAACCTAGTGAGTCTATGATTCTATGAATCTGGTGAAGAAACAGTATCTCCACATTTACAGTTCAGGCACACGTAGCTCTTAGTCCTATAAAAGGAACCATGTGCAAAAGACTATTGAAGAATATATGATGGAATATCTATGCTCGTCCAGCATTATCATTGCGGAACTGAGTTAAGGTGGTTTGAAATATATAGAAAGACCAGGTTTGTGCCCTTTGGATGGGAAAATTTCATAGGAAATTAGTTGACAAAAGAGTCAGATGATCTGGAGTGGATTTCCTTTTTTGCCACCTATCTGACAGCAGAGTAGCATGTGTTGCTGTTTAAACAGTGTTTGTGAAGTGCAACCTGAAAGAGATGCAAACCAGCATTAAATACGGTGATGGAATTGGAAGCAGTTAAGGGCAGGAAGAGCAGGATGATAATACTATAAAAAGCCTGTGCTATTTCATGTGTCACTAGCTCACAGGTGAGCTGCTAATGGTCAGGGTCTTCCCTTTGTGTTAAGCCTTACGTATTCATGTGTTGTGATTTGTCAGTTCAAAGACTAGAAATGTTAGCTATACAATGCATGCAGAGCAAAATTACACGTTAGACTGTTAAACACTAAATAAGATGTGACTTCAAATAACTTTTAGCTCACTTTCAGCTACAGAAATCTATCTCATTGCAAAAGCATCACCTACATTATTAATATTTATTCAGGAAAGCAACCCTGTTGTAGAATGTGCCACCAGAGACATTAATTCAGCTGCACCACTGTTCTAGGAACAGAGGTGCAAGGATTCATCCATCTACAGGCGAGGCAGTCACCCCAGGCTCCCTCTCTGTCAGTGAAGAGAAATAGGCACTTCTAGGCTGCAATTAATCTTATTCTAAAGACCTAAAATAGGTCTGAGAAATGCCCAGAATTTCCCATTTAATTCAGATACATCCTAGGAGACATAGAAATTTATGCTGTAAAGTTAGATGAAATTATTTTTACCCTAAATGTCTATTCAGGACTACTTGCAATTTGGAAGTAAAATTTTCCCCCTGTTTTGAGTTCGTAGAGTCTTTAGCAGATCTTAGCTTAAGACTTAACCCAGGAGAGGTACCTTAGATCATCCCAGAAAAACAAGTCCTCTAATTCAATGCTGTTACTTTTACAGAAGAGACAGATGGACTTTCGCTTCAAGGCAAAGTTACAATGGGCCAATTTTATAAAAAGGCATAGGCAGCCAATATCTGTCATTCACTCTCCCCGCAAAACTCCTTTCCAGACACAACTGCTCTTACTTTCTCCCTTCATGATTGTTATTGATCTGCAAACATTCTCTCTGGGAGGCTTCAACAGCAATCAGTATCCTTACTTGTATTTAAGATTAGTTTTGCTCTGTCCAGGCCACAGCCACCATTGAAAGAAGACTACAGGATTACACACAAAAGACATATCAAAAATAGATGTAATACAGTGACTTTAAAAATGTCATTTAAATGTAGAAAGGTGAGTCTGAAGGCTCCTAATTGTAAGACTTTCTCAAATTCTTTTGAAATTATTTCACACTGCTTACAACATTTTTTGCCTGAATTTTTCACTTGCAGCTGTCTGTAGTCTTAGTCAAACCCATCATGTCAGCAGTGTATATGTAAGCATGTGTGTGCATGTCTCTTTTTTTTATTCTGCCTTTCTTTTTATATATCTGTTTATCTATATGCCCCTATATGTTTATATATACTATATGTCCAGGATGCATGTGTAGGAGCCAATTTGCTAGTCATAAAAAGGAAATGGCAAACATGTCTACTAATATCCAATAGCTGGCAGAGCTACATATTGAATCTTTTCGAAACTTTTATGATCAAATTATTAACAGTAGATATAGTTCTAAGAAGTACCTCGTCTTTACTCTGTAAATTAATCACCAGCTGGATGTGCGAGATACTGAGTGACATCTCCCTCTTCAAGAACATTACCCAGCACTTGCAGAGGAAAAGAAAGATAAAAAGGAAAGGAGACAGCGCTGTCATGCTGCTCTGTGCACAGGGGGAACCTCACACAGCAGGTTGCAATCCAAACTGTCCCATTTCATTATGCCACCGAGGCAGACCCCTGCAGTGCATTAAGGTTTTAAAATCATTTAGGAAATATGGAGATACACTGTCATTAAATCATTTCAGTACACTTCAAAAACAATACTCTGATGTCCATTTTTTTCAGATAATAAGGATTGTCTTTCACCAGTGGGGACCGGCAAATGAATACAGACTGAGTTTCTGGAATAATATAATTAGTATGGAAATGGAAACGGACTGTAAATAACACTTAGGATGATCTTTTGTTCAGCCACATCAAGAAATCAAAGAAAAGCTTGCTGACTGACTTCTACGACATACTGAAAACAGGCAGGAAACAATATTTTTATAAAGGATTTTACCATAGACTTGATCAGCTTGTAGTCATTCCTGATAGCACACTTTCAATTTATCTGGTTAATTTTGGTGGAATTGAAGTGAAAACCTTGTAGACACACTTATCACATGGATATTAATGGTTATCTGATAAGCATTATCTGATTGCTGTATTGTCACCCAATCTTCAATTTGCACAAAAAAAATAAATGGCTATCAGTGTAAAAGATATATGTGTTCATACAACACTGCAAACGTGCATGAAAATCTTAATCCAAAATGTAAAGTTCTTTTATAAAATCTGCGTATTGAAATGCCTTTTTGCTTTCTAACAGCAGAAACTGGAAAAGAAAAAGAAAGCTTTTCGTACTTTGCCATGAAATTGTGATTTACTACTTTATACTTTTTAAAAAAAACAAACCACAATTAGCCCAGCAATGGCTACCTAATAAGAATTTACTTTGTAGCAAAAAGTTTACAATGCTGATGTTAATTGCATTTAATTCTCTTCAGTGCATCCATTTTTCATATGGGACTTGTCTTTAGTTCCTTTTCGTTTAGTACATTTCATTTATTTACATTTCTTTTTTATGAGATAGATATAAACTAAAAATCCCACTAGATGTGAAGACTAAGTCAGAAGACTCAAGATACACTGTTTGAAGATTGATGAAAGCTATAGAAGTGTCATTGGAACTTCATTCATATTTGCACCAAGTAGCTTTGAAGAAATGTTACGGGAAAAAGGAAAGACTTTAAGGATGTGTGTAATCCCACCACCACCTTGTGTTTTCAAAATACCATGCAATATAAAAGATCTGTATTTAGACCACCTCATGACTATATGCACTTTGAATTTCAAACATCTGGATCTTTGTCAATGTTTTCCTCCATCAAAAATGGTTTAGAAGAATTAGAAAATGGATCCCTGTGGGGGAGACACACATGTGATGAATTCCTGTGTGTTGCACACAGTCATTTTTATTTAGTAACAAGGGAACAGACTTTCAAGGACTTACTTAAATTTCAATAAAAATAGAGAAGTTAGCTTTTTTTCCTGAAAAACAATAAAAAATTAACTATGTGTATCTTCTCATTCTCTCTTGGTATACCAGATACTATTTTCAGCATTCAACTATACTCATTAAGATTTTCCCTGGACTTGGCCTGACATATCCCTGATACAATCTGTGATGCAACTTTCTGGAAGCTTAATTTGGTGGCTGTTGTGGATGTGTCAGTCCTGACTAAGTCATGAGCTGCCAGGAGCTTTTCAAGGCTAAAGTCTTCATATGGAAGGCTTTTTTTTGAGAGATAGCTTACACTTTTAACTGTCTTCAGCCACCATCCCAAACTGTAAAGTAGAACAATAATAATAATTTTGTTTCATCTCTTCAGGTAAAGATACAAGGAGGACGGAAAGAAAAATAAGCACATTGGGAAAGGGAAAAGAGGTTGGAAAATAATGAAATGTTTGAAAAATATTTGAAAAATTTGAAAGAAACAAAATGATCACAGGAACAAAGAAACTGAGAAAACAGAAATTTTAAAGGATCTGGGTTTATTTTTTTTTTTTCAGGAGTAAGGAAGTCTAGAAGCATTTCATTATTTCTACTGAGAAAAGAAGTTTTGTAAAACAGTATTTTTCACTCAGTTGCACTAGTTGGGGTTGCTATTACTGCAGGAAAAACAGGATACAGAATATAAATATACCTTTTATTATCAGTAATCGCACTTTTCTCAGGAACTCTGATTTCCAAACAAAGCAAAATGAAAAAATTTCTAATATATTTCCAAAACTTGCATGGCTACAGCTATATTGTTATGGAAGTGCATCACATTGAAGCTGGTTTTTGTTCCTTCCACATGGAGTATGCATGCTTTAAATTAACTAATATCATTGCAATTGGACATGCTTTTGGTTATAGACAGTTGTACTATGTATCAATTTACCTAGCCCTCATTTTTTTTTTCTGTGTGCAGACAAAGGTTAGGAGTGCATGGAGAAAAATAAAAATAGAAAAGTAACTTAAAAACCCAGCACTGACACAAAAAAAGAGTGATTTACCTGGGAATTTGGGGGTGAGGGAGGGGGATTAAAAGCACTTTCATTTAATGGAATTGTTTTTACTGTCTGTAAGGTTGCATGCATTGTAATACTGTGGTTTGAAAACTAAACTGCATACAACAAAGAAATACTCTTGGAGACTAGTGAACTGCTTCATGAATCATTTTAATCTAAACAATTACTGATTATTGAGATAAGGAATTTACACTGCAGAAACTCTTCTCAATAAGTTAGTCATGAGGTTTTCATTTCTGAAAAGGGTCTTGTACCTCCCAGTTCTTCATCTTTGAAATGGTCTTTGGTCTTTGTCATATCTTAGATGTTTTGCATGGAAGGAAACTGCAATGTTAACTGCTCTTTGGTGGGTGCTGATCTCTCTTTTGTGACCACAGAGGACTTGACACAAGGTGAGGTGAATCCAGTCCTTTGTGTGATTAAACAGAAGGCATTTCCTTCATCTGTTTTTCCTTTTCTTCTCATAATATTGCAGCAAACAACTGCTATATCACAATCATTTGTGGGGCTGCTCTGTGTAAAATAGTTATTGAAATAATTGATAAGTGTACTTCCTAAATTCCTGAGGATTAAGAGCTGTTGTTGAAAGATGGAGAGATCCAGTCCTGACAGTAAGGACCATTAAAAATAAGAAGTAAAGCTAGGTATTACACACGGGAAAAAAATATCTTCCATCTAAAAAGCAGCTTTTTGACCAAAAGAAGGAACAAAGCATCTTCTATGCTTATCTCAAAGGGATTTTATTATTTTTTGCTTTGCTGCTGTAGCAAATAGAAGCAGAACAATTTATGGTAGGTATTTCAGACTCTGCCAGACATTCTAGCTTAGCAAGTTAAATAACATTATACAGCAAACATAGTTATCATTTCTCACTGAAGACCTCTGAGCACTGGAGATCTATTACCAATCGAAACTATAACAACTGATGCAATACTCCAGAAGAAACTATTGCTGCATCCCTCCTGCCAGTCAAAAACTCATGATGGTGAAGGCAGTACTCATTTCAGCAGGCTGAAACAACATGGAAGATTCACCGTGTACTAAAAGTCCATACTCTTTGCTGTTAACTCTACACAAGAGCACTCCAAAAGGAAGTCAGCCACATGACACTGTAATAGAGTTTTCAGCTTTGCCTGATTGCATTACAAACACCACACATACTGAAACACTCTGGCAGCTTCCTAGAGCTCACAGTGAGGAACCTGAACCTTTTGACCTCAAACATCTTATTAAAGCCTATGCCGGACTGTGTCTCTGTGAGGGAAAAAAACAAGAAACTACTGGACTTATTCTCCTCTATAATTCATTCAAGTAAGCCCTTGCTGAGTGGAGGACCTTAGCTTTGATGTTAAAGTCTCCTAATTGGAAGGAAGTGAAGTGTTAGCCTGTCAGACTATTAGTCTTTCATCAAATACTTTAAGAGGTATCAGAACACTGAAGTTCTCACACTAGCGCAAAGAGAGCACAGAGTGGCCTGTTTTTTGTTAAAATGTTTAAACTTTGCATCTGTCCAACAACCTCCCCCAAAATTTAATATACATGACATTATTCCTTGATATTTCTTTCCTTTTATCTCTACCTTTTCCTTCTCAAAGCCTCCATCTTTCTATTGCCTACAGCACATCAGCTCCTATTAGTAGAAATGTGGGGGATAACTGGTGTAAGTTATAAAGTCTCAGGCTTCATATTACAGCCCTGATTCAAACGCAGCTATTGCATGCCTAGTGTGACCTACCTCTCTGTTGTTTGATTGTGGAACACTTACTTCTATGGTGCTTTTCCTCGCAGGAAAATGACCTCTCAGGAGGGTGCCCATATGGTAAGTAACATTAAAACTCAACCATTTCTGGAGGACGACTTAGTTATAAAGCCTCAGCCTATGGCCAGGTTTGTTGGGCACTTAATTTTCAGTATTTACTTATGTTATATGAATTTAAATCTAAAAATGTGTTGCTTAATTACTGGTGGCTTCCTGCAATGCAGATTGGATGCCCAAACAGAAAGATGGAGTGTTTCTTTCTTGGGCACATCCAGCTAGTCTAATATGAGGGCTGAATGAAGTCAAAGTCTCACAGGGATGTGAATAATCTCTTTCCAGGATCATGCAATATTGCATTCTGTGTAATTTCTATTCTTCAAGTTGGTGGTAGCATCCAAATTGCCACAGTGAAGGAAACCTGTGAAACAGTATAAAACAAACACCTGAAATGAAATTTCTGAATTGCTAATGCACACCATTTGGAATTATGCAGGTAGTTATACAGTCACATCTGCTCTGTTTCTTAGTTTACAATATGAGCCTAAGGAAATGCTGCACTACCAGTGTAAATGTTTCTGCTCTAGAACATTTTGACCATTTTGATTTGCCTAGTGGCAAGCTTATGCAAACAAATTACAAATTACCTGTGGCATTTCATGCATATCTTGTATAATAGTAAGAATTTTTTTTTTCAAGATGATGTCCATATGAAAGCAAATCTAATGCATCTGTGCCCTTACTATGCATACCTATTTTGTGCTTGAATATGGCCCTGTTCATGCATAATTAACTCTTTTTCATGCATGCATTTGACTGCTAGTCAGATCTCTCCCTTTGCCTCATTCTTGGTTCTGGCAACACTTTCATCTGCTTTTGGATAGGTCATGAGTTTTGTCTATTGCAACAACTTCTTTAAATTTTCCTCCATTGTTTCTTTTTAGTGATCTAATCAACATAATGTCTTTTTGTATGTCATTCCCATCTCTGAATATCCAGTCTTTTATTATTAATAATTATTTTGATGACCCTGCTTTTTTTTAATTTGAAAAATTATTTTTAATTTGTTAGCTTAAACAAACAGAACAGGGTTGGGTTTTCCACAAGGCTGGGTACAAGAGCTAATGACTGCACATTCTTTTGCATTATTCTGAATCAGAATAATGGTTTGTTTTACTGTCATTAGTTTAGTTCCCTCTTGATATCAGATTTTGGTATGGTTTGGACTTTTCACAGCATAGGAGCATGGAAACCAAAACATTGTTTTATTGATATGGCTACTTTTTCTAACAAATTTGCTTTGTATTTGAGTAAGTCACAAAAAGCATTTACAGCTCACTGCCTGTGGTATTTCAAAAGTGGAGAGCGTGTTCCAGGTTCCAAGCTATGCTCAAGTACTACTCTTATATCCCTATATAGGCATCGTACTTTTTTTGTGTTGTTAGCAAATGTTACTGGAGTTACAGAAGTCACTGTAGAAAATATGGAATTATATAAGATTTCAGAGTGATCCACAGAGAACTTCACAAATAATCTTTCTCTGATAATCCTTCACCTTTCAGGATGCCTCTGTCATGAGCTATGTCTCTGGTTAATTCCTTCTGCACTTTGTATGTACCATCTTCTGCAGCCCATCTCATAATTATCACATTTTTCAGTACTGAATGCCTTAGAGAAACCCAGACATCCTAAATCTACACATTTATTTTACATCAAAATAAGCCCCTTTCTCTTTAGGAAAACAAAATATATTATTGGTGTGGCTATGGAAAATGAAAGTGAAATTTTATTCCATTTTACATTTATACCATTTATTTTTTTCTGCTTCAGAATTTACTTTTGGGCCAAAATTTTAGCTGGTACACACCAGCATAGTCTTTAATACATCTTCTTAGGAGTGATTATTAATGACTAGGTAAAGAAATAGATGATAATTTCTCTGCGGTGTTCTGAATTGTCCATTACTGCATTTCAGCTTGGACTTCCTTGCACTTGGTTTCCACCTGGCCTGCCACACTGCCAGGTAACCACCATGACCGTGTATATCATTTACAGAAACTATGGCTTTATAGTCCCTGGAATACATAATCCTTAGCACAGCTACTTCCTCTGGCTATGCGCTGACTTAGAGCAGCTGAGAACCTCTCCCTTGTGTTTAGATTTACAGCCCATCTGGAAGACACTGAAGCTAAAGCTTATTTAGGACTAGGTCGTAACATAAGCCACATTAAAGAAGAGGTCAGAACAGACGTATATAGAATGCCTTTCAAGCTATCTGCTATTAAACTGCAAACCACTCTAATTTTCACAATGAAGATAAATCTCAAATACACATATGAAGCCAACTCCAAGAAGGTTGGTGAACAGCCTGAGATTTACTATATCAGTGCTTAGTCACTAGGAGTGCGTCTTCCATGCGGCCTGAAAGTACGAGTGCTGGTGGTGTGGTTATGCATGATCATTATACTTATGCTGGCTTAATCTCAGATATATGAATTAAAATATCACTCAGCACAATCTCAGCATGAGCTTTGCAGTCTCGGTGTCCAGCATGACTGTGTGCTGGGGGCAATATGCTCCAGTTTGTATCTTTGCGTCCTGACCTCTACATTACTGGCACTGAGGATGAAATCCAGGGGCAATCCCACCTCTCACTGGAGTGGGGCTGCATCTAGCACACATACAGCCTGGCCAGCACTGCAAGTTGAGAGACACACACCATGAGGACTGAGTATTCTGAAAAGCTTCCTATGACACTCAAGCATGTCTTTCCTGAGAAGAAAGAGCTGTTATGAAGCATTCTACTTTCATCCAGGAAACAGGACCACACAGCTTTTGAAGGAAAACATTACCAGCAAATAATAAGGAAAAAAGAATTTTGTCTGAAATTTCCCAGAAACAGCCAGCCTGGGTAGGAAACCCAGCATGCGGCATTAAACAAAAGATTAGTTTGGAAAGTATATGATGTTGGATAATAGCTTCTTGTAATGCAAATAGTTTCATAACTCTAATAAAGGCAGTGTCATCAGTTCTGCCCATAAATTACTATTAATAAAAATAAAAGTCAAGACTTGCAATTGAATTAGCTGCATAATGTATAAAAAAAAATACATGATGATATATAGTATAATGATGTAAAAGGTTGAATGCTACTGCAAAAATCAGTCTTTCTTTCCTGCTGCTTCTGCAGTCATATTAGTGATGTCTGATTGCAGAATATGGCTAATATTTTCTTGAATCTTGAGATTTTGAAAGTACATGAAAAGTTGCTAGTCTGCTAGTCAGGAAACATTTGTCCTGAAGGTCTCTGGTCCTTGTCTGTATCATTCAGCTTCCTAAAATAATCTGATCAGGAATCTTCTATTTTATTTCTGCTTTCATACCTCACCCCTTCCATTTTCTTGTAAATTAAATATTCTAAAGAATGTTTATGTGTTGACTTGATATTTGCCCTGTTAAATAGAATTCACTCCATTAAACAAAATCAATTTATCTGGGTCCAGAGTAAAGGATTCCTGTAAAGATTCCCATCACTCTAGCCATCTACTTGAAAGCAGAAAGTTGCTGCTGTGGTATGTGAATTCCTACATGATTTCTTCAAGGAAAGCCTTGACTGGCTTTGTAAGGAACAATGTTTTCCTTAGCTAACAAAGAAAGCTTGCTCTAGACAGATTACAATTGTAGTATCAATTTCTCTGTATTTTATACAACAAGATAATTGACCATTTATTCAATAAATCACCAGAAAATACTTGCCCATAATTGTAGTGAATACAAGAGAATTCTAAAATGTACAGTCTAAAAAATACACTTCTCCATCAGAAGAGTAGTTTTCCATCTCAGATTAGCCACGTCATAACCATTTGAATGCCTTCTTAGCATTACGTTGGCAGTCTTACATATTTAAAAGTCCTGTGCAGACATTAATTAATCAATCAGTTTTCTTATTATAATATTTTATCCTGTTCTGTGGTAACAGGTTTCTCATACTGTAAACTACTGTAAATGCTAGTCAGAACACGTGGAGTGCCCTTTGTGATGCTTAATGCAGTTTGTTGTGCTTAAATTATGACTGAATTGAATGCTCTTGCAGCCACAGTTACACACCTATCATTATGTTTTCCGAAACACTGGAATTTTGTCTTGAATATAGTTTTGCAACATCATGTACAGTAAGACATAAGAAAGCAACTATTTACAGCATGAGGAGAGGAGAGGAGAGGAGAGGAGAGGAGAGGAGAGGAGAGGAGAGGAGAGGAGAGGAGAGGAGAGGAGAGGAGAGGAGAGGAGAGGAGAGGAGAGGAGAGGAGAGGAGAGGAGAGGAGAGGAGAGGAGAGGAAAATTGGAAGGGATCTACAGCAATTGTCTACTTAAACTGCCTGACCATTTCAGGGCTGACCAAAAGTTAAAACATGTTATTAACAGTATTGTCCAAATTCCTCTAAATACAGATAGGCTTGGGAAATTCACCCCTTCCCTAGAAAGCCTGTTCCAGTGTTTGACCACCCTCTTGGTAAAAAAATGCTTCCTAATATACAGTTTAAACCTTCTCTTATGCAACTTTAAAACATTCTCACAAGTCCTGTCACTGGATGCCAGGAAGAAGAGATTAGCACTTCTCTCTTCACTTCCCCTCCTCAGAAAACTGTAGAGAGCAATAAAGCTGCCTCATTTTTTCCAAAACAGACAAGTCCAAGGTCCTTAGCTGCTCCTCATAGGACTTTCATCCTAGCCCGTTCACCAGGTTTGTTGTCCTCCTCTAGATGCATTCAAGGATCTTCACATCCTTCTTAAACTGTGGAGCCCAGAACCGCACACAGTACTCAAGGTGAGACTGTACCAATGCTGAATACACTGGGATAATAAATTTTTTTAATGGCTGGTTATGCTGTGTTTGATGCATCCCAGCACGTGGTTTGCCCTCTTGGCTGCCAGGGTGCACCACTGACTCATATTAAGTGTGCATAGCTAAATCCTTACTACCTTCACATATATGGAAAAGGAAATGCTGCAAACACTTCTGTCAGTTTAACCCCTGTGGCAGTAAATACCTGCTGACACCTTTGTGTCTAAGAGCTGGAATACTATTTCAACATTTCTGCTTGCACTGAAGTTGATCAAAGGCACAAATATCAAATCAAATTCAGAATTTGGCCTCGTGATTTTTCTTAAGGCATCAGAAACAATTGCTACATTTTAACCTCAACGATATAGCATATATTTTTATATAGTATAAATTAATGTAATTCTACCAGTTTCCATGAAATTATGATGTGCCCTTACTAAGAATCTTGCCTTGGGATTCCACCAAAGTCAGTGGGAATGCCATGTTTAAAGGCAGATTTTAATGACTGTCTCATAAGTGCTGACAAACAAATGGATATCTTTAGTTTAAGTCATCTGAGGGATGAGCAAGTAAAAATGTTTTCTTTCCAGCTCATGTTCAGAAGTGAAAGGAGAGCTTATCCATCTTAGTGGTTTAAAGGCAGTGAGAGTTGTGGTCAAGTGGCTTTGATTCCATCCACTCTTCTACATCTGCTGGACTCCACATGTGGGCTACATGCCAGTGGCTGCATGTGACAGTGACATAAGCTGTGGGATGCACACATTGGCTTATGCAGGAGAATGTAAAGTACTGTGAGAGTTCAGGCTCCATTAATAGTAAATTCTTTTGGAATTTACTGTCATAACAACTCTGATAAAAAGTGGAAGAATCCAGGCAGAACAATGAAAGCAAATATAGAAAACCAATACCTGACTTTTATTCACTAGCCTTCCCCCTGTGCCCTTTAAGGATGTTACTCCAAACTACTTGAGCCTATGAATAAATCAGCTTAGCTACACGGCATGACAGATTCTTAGGACTATTTAATCTTGCTTCGGTAACGTGTTATAACTGTAATAATTTTCCTGTATTCTGTTACTCATTTACCTACTCATTAATAGTATATTATAGTCCAGATGTTTGGAATGCGACCAGCTTACAGAAATATCTAGTAAGCATTGTAAATATGAGCATGGTATAAAGAATTGTGCGTAACTTCATACTTATGACAAATCTTATGTGGCAAGCTAAGGTGAACCTGAAGTTTAGCCATGGTCAAGACCCCTGGCTGGTTTGAATCGAGATAGCACTGGAAAAATTCCATTTCACATCCACAGAAGAATCTGTCTCCAGGCATGTGAGTTGCTGCCAAAACAGAATTTCTGTCAGCAAAGTCAACACTTATTCTCCAGTGATGTCAAAGAGAGTAGATTCTTGAAATATTTTTTGTATGTTTTCTCAAAGTTGCCTCAGCAAAAGAATGTGTGGTACCCATTCCAACAGCTGTTATAAAACTGCATTTCAAGAATACTGAAAGTAATAAAGGACTTGTTCAGGATTTTTGATGAAGTACATTTCTATATGTTTAACACTTTCTTTATAGAGTAACGGTGTGGTGCTATAGCATACTGTTATGATGTTATCTACACCATTGTTAAATGATCTTCTGAAAATTTAAGAAAGGGGATATATTTGTTTGTTTGATAGGCTTTTTTCCCATATGCAGATCCTGTAGAGAAAGCATAGTATTAACACTAGAAGTATTTGTGCTAGATTTGATGGGATCTGTGCCTAGACAGTATTGCATTTGGAAATCTGTCTGGATTTGAGCTGCAGTAGTAGCTCAGTAGTTCTCTGCCTGTCTGTTCCATTTATATGCGCAATTCAATGAAGTTATGTTCAGAAGTATCCAGACCATGGTTGTCCTCTACTGAGAAGTTAATATTGAAATACCCAAGTACCTACTTTACTTGACATAAAGGCCATACTGATTTAGAAGAAGGCGTAATGACTGGGCACCAGTACATGACCCTTTATCACCCATCAGATTGGTAAAAAGCAGATCAAAATGCAACTTAAGTCAATTAATTTACATTAGTAGCCAATACATTTTAGAAAAGAATCAAGTCTTGGCTGCAGCTATACACAGAGAGACAAGTATGTGTCATATATGGTTTTACCAGTATAATTCTGCTGCTTTCTCTCTTCCTTCTCTGTTGAGTATATCCTTGACACCTGCCTTCAGTTTTACAGTAGGCAATCCACTCTTTTCTCCTCCCTGGTTTGTGTGTTTCTATCTGACCTCACTTCAGTGAGTTGAAAGAAATGTAGATCAGTTCATAGGCTATAGCAGAATTGATATTTGTCATCTGTAATTCTCGTGCAATTTACCATATAAACATCCTCTCAGGACAGTTTCCCAGGAGGGGGGTGGGAGGGTGAAGCCATGTAAAGTGCTTTCTGCATCTGAGAGAAACACATCTGGTGAGGCTGTAGAGTGCATTAGCTCACCAAGGTGATGAAGTGAAGTTTGAAATGACATTTAAGTGCCATGAGGGACTGCTGCAAAGGAGAGCTACTGACTGGGTAAGGCTTTTTCTTTCAACACACTGAAAAGATTCTGTTATTCTTGCTAACCTGCTGCTACACCAGTGGGAGAGGTTTTATTAATATCTAAGAAAAGAAAAAAAAAAAGAAAAATAAGGATCTTCCACTTTAACATTTTTCATTGTAGCAATGTGACGCAAATGTGCTCAAGCCTTTAAGATAGCACTGAGTTTGCCTGATGGGAGCATGTCACCACCATAATCCCAGTGCCTCAATAGAAGCAAATCACATCCTTGATTCTATTCAGCTAAAAAATACTAAACTGTAATAATACCAATAATCCCATCTTCACAACAACTCTGCCACCCTTTCTCTCTCTGGATTGGTTTAATTTCCTTTCATAAAGATATTTTTCTCAGTATATTTTATAATATAATATCAAAGAAATAAGAAATAGTAAGATATAAAACAAATTAAATATTTTTTCAATATAAAAAGAACCATGATACCCGTCTCATTTGCAAAGTGTTTTAAGATAGACTAAAAAGACTAAACATTACACAATATTAACATTTAATATTTAAAGGATAATTATCATATTAAATATTTCTGTAGGCTTGGCAGAATCAAGGACTAAGTACTCCTGACTCATGGTACTACAGTGACAGCTGTGAAGAAGAGAAACTGGGTTAATTCTTTTAATCCTTTCTTCATTAGTTCATGACTCTATGACATCTTAGATTAGCCTAATATGTGGTCCCATTAGGCTTCATACAATTTGCTACATTATTTAATTTGGTGAAGAAATGTTTTGCATGTATCACATGGAAATGTTTCTGTCTACAGAGCCGACTGCATTACAAATTCAGTGATCTGAACCGAAAGAGATGTCATAGTGTGCTACACTTAAATAATTCACAGTTTGGAATATTTGTTGCCGACACACAAAATAGTCACAGAAACCTACTAAGGACCTTTCCCCCCTTCTACAGTATATTTTGATGTACTGATTAATCTGCTAAGAACTAGTATATTGTTGCTTTAAAAAGATTATTGTATTACTTTTGGAAATCCACACTGAATGATATTTTGATTCTCTGAAATGAATGCAAAAAATCATACTGACTTCACAAATCCAGGGTTTTGTCGTGGTTTTATATAAATAATCATATAGTCACATAAAATACAAATGTATTATATGTTCTACATAGAAGTCAAACTGGTCTTGGAAAAACATCAGAATTAATTTTAACAAATATTGCACCTATGCCTTCACTATACTTATGTTTTCCAGTAACATTTATTTGTGTTTTCCAGTAAAAATCAGCACTAGTTCTGCAGCATTATCAGTTATGCTTCAAGCTTGGTCAAGCTGAGGAAATACAATTTTTTAGTAAACACTAAAGATACAAAGAGTTCTCTGACTTCTCCTGGAAGAGTGCATGAGAAAGAATTTCTGAAATAAATGATGAGAAGTAGTGACATTGAAATAAACAACAGAAACTGATTTTATACAAATCACCTCAGTTTAGTAGGTATACTTCTTTCCTAGAACAGAATTCCTAGCAACTCATCTTTGAAAATATTGGAGAGTGAGTTTTCTTAGGAATTGTGTTCCCATAACTAAGACTGATCTCAAAAACAGAAGTGGAATTCTTACAAATATTCGCCTTGGATAGGTTCATATAATACTTTATGCTATTCTGCTATTACTGTGCAATCAAGCCCTTAGGAAGGGCTTTGATATTGGGCCTTTTATAATTTATTTAATGTCCCTACTCCCAATAGGGGCATATAGGTAATTGTTTATGAGCATCTCAAGTGCAAATAAAATCTTTCTGATTTCCCAGAAAAAGAATTAATTTGTGACACATCTCAAGGAAAATATTTCTGTAGAGCCTGAAAATATGCTCATTCTTGTAAATACCTTTATGAAATGGGCTACTTTATGGTTTTCAGGTGAGAAAAGGTTGTTGGAAACAAAATTTTGGAAACAAAAATTCTACAGAAGCAGATATAATTAGATGCACCCAGCCAGTGTCAGGAAGTATTAGATTAAAAGGGAAGAGTGGATCTGTAAAAGCAATCGAACATTTTCATTGTGAGAAAACATAGTTCCAACTCAAAAGCTATTTAGATCATGGTGTTATGCGCTACTGCTGTTTACCAGTAGGACCATGCAGGTAGAAAAGACCCCAGGTGAGTGGAAAAGCTTGAGACTGAGATTACTGGTAACTAAGAGAAGGGAAAACTACTGCATGTTTATGATAACATTTGTTGAGATAGCTCTGAAAATTAAACTACTTTTTCAGTAAGAAAACCCCAGAGTGCAGCATTACAATACAGTGAAGTATGTATGCATGCATAGCTGTGTATTTTGGAAGCGATGGATGAATTTAAGTATTTGGACAAATACCATTAATTAGAAATGAATTCTAACATTGTACATAGAAGAAAAGAAATCAGTTCCTGAAAAGAAAATCAGGAAAAGATTATGGGATCATGCAGGCTGGAAAGGACCTCTGGAAGTCTCTGGTCCAACCTTGTACTCACATCAGAGGTAGCAATGGAGTCAGACCAGGTCATTCAGAGTTTGAAAACCTCCAAAGAGAGAGTGCACAGAGCTTCTCTGGGCAATCTGCTCCACTGTTTGGCAATTCCCTAGTGAGCTATACTTTTTCTGAAAATACAGATTTATTAACTTGATACTGTGTTACTGAGGTAGCCAGTCACCTGTTTCATGTGTGAATACCAGATTCAAGAGATATGAAGCTGGTGAATTTCTCTGTGATGAAGTAATACAGCACAAGAAGAAATAAATTTTTTTGGATGGGGAGAAGAGTGTTACAAACCTATGGATGAAATCAGCTGATAAATTTAAACTGAAAAGGGATGGTAGCAACCATTTAAAAGGCTTCAGTTCTTTCAAGGAAGCATCTTGGCCTCATTTCAAACAGAACGATCCATTAGAAATCCTCAGAGATAGGGAACGCCAAGCCAACCGCTTCAGGAAAATATTTAAACAAGGCCCTGTGCCAGTAAGTGACTCAGTAAACCACAGGTTTTATGTGTGGGGTTTTTCTTCCCTATCAAAATGTTAGATTGCGGAAAGGTCTAGCAGAGATGGAAAGAACAGGGATATATCAACATTACGGCTGAGTGAGGATTTTTCTGTGGGAAGAGCTTATACCTTTCTGCAAAATTTAGTGCTTTAATTTTGTTACAAGGAAGTAGAAGCAAAAAGTAATTTCAAATGATAACACAACATGGTTTACTCTTTGTTTTCTGTTTGTTTGGTTTTTTTAAATTTAAGGAAGGCTGCTTGTATAATGGATTTAACAGTATTGAATTGGAAATACTCAACAAAATCAGCAATTTGTCATCAAATGAGTAGGTTGAAACCTGGGTAGTTTAGATGCAGGGAAGCAGAGCAGAATGAATATGTTTCAATGGGTCATGCAAGAGTCAGATTTGCTCTTATCCCATCTAACACCTTTGTCAATGATCTGAAAGAAAGCACCAAAATGTTTACCAGGCAAGAAGCAGATGATTTTCATCAAATATTGATAGACACACAATTTATCTGGAACACACATCACAGCATTGCAGTTCTTCACATAGAGGAGTGTAAACAGACAAAATATGTATCCATCTGAGATTATTTTTATTTGGGGTTGAATCTCTGCTCAAGACAAGAAAGTATAAGAGTAAGTGGGCAAATGAAAAGCTTTGACAGGGAAGCAATGAAATGTGCCTCCCATCTGCTTATCCGGCTTGTCATCATCACAGAACTGGAACAGCTCCAGTGATCCCATATTTACTGTATGAGCTGGTTTAGATCAGACACTGAGGAACTCTCAACTCCAGCTGAAAGATTCTATTCTTAAAAACAGGAGACACTTCAAGAATTGTACTTACAATGAGACCAAAGCTGCATTAAATTCTGTGGAAAGTGTTCTTATCTCCAAATCGTTATTAATGTACCAGACAGCAAGCCTCTTAATTATGTTTTACAGGACCAGTCCTTGCATGGTACATTAATAATAATTATTATATTATTAAATTTTCATCTAATTGATGTAGTTAAAAATCTCATGCAGGGAGCTTATGAACAACTGCTTGTAAATGCACACACACACATACAATGTCAGTATTCACTGGTAAGACAAAAATTGGCAACACATAAGGGATGGTTCTCATTTCTGTACAACTCTGCAAGTAGCAGGAAGGTCAAGATCAGTAGAAATATGTCAAGAATTCATAAAGATCAAAAGACAACTATACCTCTGTCAAATATTCTTTCAATGTCACATCTGATTTTAGAATAGATAGTTGCAGTGTTCTAAGGTGGGATATCAGTGGACAGAGGACAGAGTTTTTAGCTGGTAATAACTCCTGTGTGCACATACGTTTTCATTCTTCAGAAGAAGTACTTTAAAAGGCACTAAAGCAAATCAAGGGCTTTGAGATGTTTTGTGTCAGCTGCATGCCATTTTATCTTGCAACAAGGTACTGGGTGAGCCACTTGAGCTGTTTTTGATCCTTCCACAATTCTGCTTGTAATGTCTCCAGATAATTTGGTACTAGAAAAATGTCACATCGGACACAGATACATGGAGCATACACTTTGACAATGTCCTACCCATAGAGGGGATGACTGTTTAACTACTTGTATGGTCCTAATCATCAGACTGTTGAGCATCTCAGGCATTTGATGCTGTTAATTCCCACAGCCTGTCTATGAGACAGGGAAGTTTTATTAGCATGTATTCAGTCGGAACATTGTGTTATTTGATAAAATACTTTTTCAAGGTCACACAGGAATCCTAGAAGGAAGATACAGATTTGCTCCATACACTAACTTTACAAAGATCCCTCTAGGAGGGATAATCTAGAATAGTAGAAAATGAATTCGATCTAATTGTTTAACAAAGTTTACAATTTTAGGTAGAAATTCCTTTTTTTCTATGTTAAACAGAGCATTAAATAGGCCAGAGTTCTTACTTAGGCCTACGGAAACATATGCCAAATTCTTTAAAGACTTCTATAAATTTAATTCAAACCTTTTCCTAGTAGCATCTTCAAATCATACCTTATAATTTCAGCTTGCCATAATGGCTTCAAGAGAATGGGGTGACTAAGCAGGAAGGATTCAGCTGTAGCTATTTCCATGTCATCAGGACCCAGCAGCTCATTTCAGGTCTGGACTTGGCTCAGAGCTTCCTCACATTTTCTCCTTACTTGTCCAGTGGTGGCTTTCCTGTTCCATCTTTATGCTGGGAAGGCTGGGCATGCATGGAAGAAAACAAAGGGATTTGTGTGGTGACTAACTTTGCAGCAACAGAGTTTAGGGGGTTTTTTTGGTTTGTTTTTTTTTTTTTTTAAAGTATATTACTGTTGGCATAACTGATCAAGTTTGGATTTAGAAGATACTCTTTGAATTTCTAATGTGTTATATAAGGTAGGTGCATTGCCTGTTGGCTCATCTCTCATGGTAAACATATTTCTACTGTGTTTGATCATAACTGAATCCTATTTATGCAGTTCATGTATATTGACCTTTAGAGAGCCTACAAGTTAAAATTTCATTGATTTTCTGATACAGGCATTCAGTGGTCTTTTCTGAGCTCATTTCTGCTTGCCTTATGAGTTAATGACATCTCATGGATGTGCTCTTATCCTCTTTGTATTTTGAAAAGACTGCCTCATCTTGCAAGTCAATAATAAATGGTGTCACTTACTCTACAGTGAATGCTAAAGCCTTGGTTGTTGCCCCTCAAAATTATGCTAAAGTGCATAAAATTATTATAGTGCTTGTGTGGGCTGTAAAAAGAGTGTCACATTTTACTAGTTCAAGAGTAACTCAAACATACATCAGTTGTGGAAAGAATATTCTTGCAGACACAGGTCCCAACTACAGAAATAGAACTTTACACATCTGATAGTTCTTGGCACCAGGTATTTACTCCACCTATATTTGAAAATATTAGCCTGATGATTTCTGTAGCATTGGATTGCTATTAACTTTCCAAGCATTTCCTGCATTCTTAGTCTTATATTCCTCTTTTTTTTTATTATATCTGTATTTTTTTTCCTGCAGCACATGGTAATGTCACTCCAGCAAGTTATATGAGTTGAGTCTTTCTTGGTTTATATAATATATGAAGCTCAAATTAAGAACAAACCATACATATGATTTCTGGCAGTTTATATTAATAGTTTTCTAGCTCTAATCAAAGTTAAGCAAGAAATCTTAAATCATGTTTTTGTCTAGCTAATCAAACATAGTTCATAATCTTCTGGCTTTTTATTTGCAGCTCATATCACAGGAAAATCAAAATTTCTCATCAGTCAGTATAGTAGCGTAACAGTACTAATGAATTTCTGTGTTCCCATTGCAAACAAATTTGAGGCAGGGGTGGGAAAAGATGTTCATAGATACCAGGAATTTTAAAATTAAATTACTTAAAAATGCATTTTTTGCTTCAAAAGTAATAATTTTCCTTTTCTATCCTATAGTTTCTTGTTTCTAAGGTATTTTCATATCATTAACAATCTTCTTCTCCGTGCTTTAGCAAAAAGAGTCTTTTCTGCTCTACATTGAAATACTATTTTTTAAATAGATTATGCTGCTTAAATCCACAGAGGCTTACTGAGTTTTGCTGTACTCATATATGCAGGCTTCCAACTGTACAAATAAAAAGAATTGCAAATAAAAGGGGAAGTTTTTTATATTTCTGTAATTTATGATTACCTATCTGCATTTCCAGTATCAAAACTACCTCCAGAGTATCTTACTTTCTAGGAAAGCCCAAACGCATTGCTTCACATGGAGTTTATTCTTAAAACAAAACTCATTTGCATTCTGCACTGCAGGGAGTTACTTGCAAACTTCTACACAGCAAGGTGGAAACAGACTAGTGATAACAAACTATGAATTATACAAAGATGTAATGCAATTCACAGAATCAGCCCAAAGCCTAAGTGCTTATCAGGTACTTACATTTGCACAAAGCTTCTTTTGATTATAAAAAGTAGGCTATGCAATGCATTTGTTTTATCAACAGCTTTAATTTAAGAAGTGGGGGTGAAATAGCATGAAAACTAGACTTTGCCTGTGAAGGTGTAGTAAGAAGGAGGGCTAGAAGACAGCCATATTCAGCCAGACTTCAATAGGCTCATGTCCTCGCTCTATTGACCAGTGATAGGATACAAGGAAATGGCATGAAGCTGCATCAGAGGAAATTCAGATTGGGCATTAGGAAAAGGTTCTTCACTGAGAAGATGGTCAGTCACCGCAACAGGCTCCCCGGGGAAGCAGTCACAGCAGGGAAGTCTGTCATATTTCAAGGAGTATCTGGATGATGTTCTTTCTCATACAATTCAGTTTTAGGCAGCCCTGTGAGGAGCAAGGAGTTGGACTTGATCATGCTTACGGGTCCTTTCCAACTTGAGATATTCTATGATTCCATGAAAGAAGTCTTCATTCTGAATTTTATTCACAGAGCTGGGAGAATTTTTCTAAAATGCAGTTCAAGCAGCTCCTTCAGCAAAAATTGTGCCTTTTCTAGTTCATCTAACTTTTATCTGGTTCATGTTTTCCAAACTGTTTTTGTTAAATCCCAATATCTTCCAGTGAAAAATAAGTTGGTGGTGTTGCACCTTTGACAGATCCATCAGAAACAGAAAAAAAGCCTTCCAGAAATTCACAAATTCTAAAGTGAAAAAAAAAAAAAAATCAGAACCTGTTTAGACTTGTGGCTTTACCCCTCCAAGTTAATAATATGATCATAGAAAAATTTCAAGTGGAAGGGCACTCAGAAGACCATATAGTCTAACCTTCTTCTCAAAATCAGAAGAGGTTGCTCAGGGCTCTACTCAGTCACATGTAAAAACCCTAAAGATGTGGATCCCATTTGGGTAACCTGTACCACTACACAACCAAGATCCCTCAGAATCTGAGACATCCATGCCCTCCAGCACATCAGCTGTTCCCATTCGATTTCATGCCATCTACAAACTTAATACAGTCCACTATCCAGGTTTTTGATGAGGATGTTAAAGAGCATTGACTCTGAAATTAGCTTATAAGGAACATTACTCACAGCTGGCCGCCAGCTACACTTTGATCCATTAAATACTACCTCCAAGCTGATAATCCAAACAGTTTTTCACACACACAGAGTTGTCCTTCCAGTAAATACTACAGAAGTTGAAGTCCACCAAGTTATCTGGGTCTGCGTTATTAGATTCCTTCCAATTGTTTAAAGAAGATTTAGCCATCCATCTGTTTTTGACTGGGTGGTCAGCAGCAGACACTTACCTCAGTAGGGGTGCCCATTATGGCCCTCTTTTTGTCAATGCCTTTGATTTTGACCCATAAGTTCTTGATGGGTTTATTGACTGGTCCATAAGCAACTCTGCACGGAGGTTTTGCGTAAACTCTCCTTCCCTGCTCCTCTGTTTAAAGAGCTTATTTTCATCCAGCAGCACTCTAATGTTGATAGAAAGAAATAATAAAACTATTCGATAGTTTTAAATTTGTTCATTTCTTGAATAAACCATTATTTTAAAAGTGGCTATTTCATTAAGAAATTTTTGAAATAAAGTCATTGTTCTAATGGTAGAATTAATTCAGAGCTTAGAACATGAAGAACTGATGGGAAGCCAGGTGGACAAGGTGTAAGAATAAAATGCAGAGGCATATCTTATAATTTTCTTATCAGACTTAACACTTATTCTGTCAGGTTGTATCTGAGTAACAGAAGGAGTTTTCAGAAGTGGCATGGAAGTTACCAAAACCAGAAGTCTTGATTTAAACCATAGTCACTTATGTTGCCCTTGAAGGACACTAGAGGAGAAACCCACAGTCAATTCTAGAAATTCAGAGGTAAAATCTTACAAAGAATTTCAACAGTAGAAACCTTATTTGGCTTGCTCCACATGTTCTTAGGTTCTTAGAGGTAGCTCATAGTGTTCATAAATTCATTAGTTACAGATATGCAAACCTGAAGTCTGTCTTCTGTTTTTAATAGTTGATTAATACTTTTTTATTGTCATTAAACTGATACTTGGAAAGTGTTGGAGTAATATGACTGGAAATCTTTCTCTTAAAGAAAAATTTGTTTTATGGTTAAAATTCAAATGCTACTTCTTATTGACAGATGAGCATATGTTGTAAAAATCTTGGAGGAATGATTCCTTTAGGGTAGGTAGTTGCTGGAGAAAATTGGCTTATGCTGTTAAATAAAATCAGGGAAGAAAAAAGCTAATATAACTGTTGATTCAACAGAACAATAAGTGCGGCAAATGGGAAAAAAACTGAAACTACTTAAATCAAAGGGCAATTCTGTCACAAGAAAAAAAGATTTTAAACTGGCCAAGAGGGACGAAATGCTTCAAAACCCTCAAAGCAGAGTGGTCCAACACATTCATCTAATAGAAACAGCAGAGACCAAAATCCTGAATTTCAAGAACAGAATTTGACCCTCTCTATAAAAGAACAAAGGACAGCATTACCTTTTGTGACCTAGGAAATTTCAATAATTTCTGCTCGAAAGATATAGATAGGAATTTGATGTATAAAGTTAATCCAGAAAAGCTACTAGTACTTCTTGGTCACTAGTAAATTTACACAAAATATAGACAATAATGATGCTAAATGAATATAGCCCTGTCTAATTGTTTAATGCTAATGAAACCATTGTGAAGTTGTTATTTGGGATAGCTGGCTTGAGGATAACCAGGGGATCTAAATCTGGCTTTTCTTCATCTCAGAACTTTTGCTAAAAAAATGTCAATTTTTGATTGAAAACCTGGAGTTCAAAAATCACTTAAGGATCAGCTAATCAAAAAACATGCATGGGATGTTTGCTTATTTTTGTTCATCTATTTATCTGTATCAATTTCTCTAATGAGATGAAAATATTTTGATGGGATTTATGTTTTATTTTGTGTCTTCAGGAAAACAACATTACAAATTATGTGAAAATGGTTCTGGGAAGAAAGCAGAGAAATAGAAATATTTTTTAAAATACAGAAAAATTGTAATATTTTCCTCCAAAAACATAGTGCTAGCCTATGAATATGTAAATACATCAAAAGAGTACTAAATGTACAAAATACAAAGAAAAACATCATAGGCTTTACTGTTTTAAACCACAACATAGATGCATCAATGTTCTCTCTGCCAATTATTTAGAAAGCATATGAATTGGTTATTTTCCTTCTCTTTGGCATCCTGACAGCCTCCATTCCCTTCCATCATGGCTGCAATTTCTTGCTGCAACTGACGTGCAATACATAACTGAGAGAAGATGACTATTCATTATCATATCTTTCTTCAGATGGAGGTGAGTTTACTGCAGCTTGAAGTAAGATTAACCAGGTAGTGAACTTGCGTTTTCCCATTACGTTTATCTTTCTGAAGATTGAGAAAATCTTAGAAAGGTGGCCTAGAAGAAGATTCTAGTAAAAACAGTAATAAAAAAAATGTCATTGTAAAGGTCTATGGGCACATGGAACCAAGTGAAGTTTTAAGATCTGTCTGTTTATGACTAAAGTGAACTGTGGCTAAGTTACACAATAATGTGATTCCAATGAGCTTGCTGCTGAAAACAACATAGTCAGTGGTTACAAGAAACTTCAGCTAAAACAAAGCATTTCAACCTACTTTTTGTGTGCTCCTACATTGTTTCTGCTGGTAATCAGTGACTTTCTGGCAAAAGATGTTGGTAAAAACACGTAGCAGCCATGCAGCATATCAGATGCTCTGGGTCATTTTTTACTGCTGTACCTCCACTGTCACAAAACTGTTACTGAAGCCTGCAGGCACTAACACAGTGCAGAAGAAGGGTGCATCTTTCTATAAGCTCAGAAGTGACTTGTGCCTAATGGCGTTACATGCTGGAAAATAATACCATTTGCTGAAAAAAGGAAATATGCCAGTTCTGTTGGCAGACAGAGATCCAGATGTAACTTGCTGGACACTCCCATTTTTTTTTTTTCCCCCACAAGTTGAGCGCTGTGCATTTTATCCACAGAAAATATGAATCCGTTACACAACATAGTTTCTACCTAGAATGGTAGCAGCTAATTCGTCCATCTCACAGACTCCCTTGGGCAAAATAAGGTGGCATCTAACACTTTTAAGAAAAGTGGAAAAAAAGTTAAAACATGTTCATTAATAATTAATACAGACAGAGAGGAAAGATTAACAGTGGGAAATGGAAAACCATTTCCTTTTGAATATAGATAACGGATGACCATTGCACTGCTAATGAACAGTCTTGCATACATGGAACAACATCTACTTATTTGCTTAAGTACTCAAATTACTTTAAGGTATTTATGTTATTTTAGTAACACCTTCTAAATTCACGGTACAAGATGACTGAAAAGGACCTCTTGGACCATGGAAACTATGCCCTGTTACCTGAGGGAACTATTGTGAGTAATCCTTTCATGAAGTGATCAAAGTCCTCTAAAAACTTATTTTGTTTTTGTTATTTTGATTTGGGGGAGTTTTCTCTACAATTGCTACTGGACAGCTGTTCCAGAACCTTATTCCTTTGATGCAGTAGGAAAGTTTTCAGCATAATTTATTTCTAGCCATCTATTCGTGTGCCAACACTCTTAGCATAAAATCCCTCTTTCCTCCTCCTTGTACTCACTGCATTGACGTGTTTGGAGAAACAACAATCTTGGATGTTTTTCCCAGATCAGCCACAGTAAGATGTTCTAATGTTACATCTTGATAGACCTTCCTTGTGCCTTTTCTATTTTGCACCCTGAAGAGCTAGATCTGTACCCCATGACCCAGTCACTGTCGCCTTCTGCTACCTCGTAGAACAGCATTTTATGAAATCTTCTTACCAGGGTTGAAATACCATAGGGATGTTCCTGCAGAATCCTGAAATGAGGTTCTGGTTTCTTGGATTTCCCAGCTTCATCATTTCACAGCTCTGATTTTTTATTACCTTTTCACAGTGTCCTAGTAGTCCCTTCCTTTGATTCCATAACAAGTATGATATCAGACATAAAGAATTTGCTTCATTTCAGCACAGATTGACAACTTCTTTTTTATACTTACTGCATCAAAAAAAATCTTTCTTTCTATGGTACAAAGAGCTGCCCATCTTCAACTGGAGGGTGAGGAGGACACTTTTGTCCAGGAAACTCCATAGCCAGCTGGTGGCTGTACTCACTTACAAGGACTTCAAACCCACTCAAGTTGAAGAGGACATAGATGTTAAATGTCCCAGTTTTGTAGGAAGGATATTGATCTCTAGGCTGCTGAGCAAAAGGCCACACGTTGATATTTCTTCACATGAAGAAAGTCTAGGGGTGTTTTCAGGCTCCAAATCTTATGTTCAAAGATATCCTTCAATCCAAGGAATGGAAGTGAGTATGTCTAAGAGGCAGATTTCAGTCACATCCTTCCCTTCAGCAATTTCTATTAGGTGGTGGATATGTTCTAGCATCCAACATACAGTCTGTGTTGTGTATGGGACTCTACCTTCCTTAGCTTGCCTGTATAGAACCAGTGTGACCATATTAACCCTGGAAGTTCAGAGCCGGGCACAGAGGTCATTGGCACCATAATACCCTGCAAACCATTATGTTGAATGCTTAAATATTTGTGGTAAAAATGGTAGAATATAGCTTCTCAGAATGAAGCTCAATGCTTTTTGCTACCACCTAGCAGAAACTTTTCCCTATTTTTCCCTGTTCTTGCATGGCAAACAAGATTTACAAGTCCTGCCTATCCTGCAGCATGTTCTGTTCTGATTGATAATAGCACATAAAAAAATGTTTGCCAGGTTGTCCATCTCATTCTTCCTCTGCTTTCACAAATACCATAGTTCGTGTGTGATTTCCAGTTGAATCATCATGAAACAATGTAGAAATAGGAATGTTGCCAATTTTAATATTATTTGTATACTACATGAGGGTTTTGAGTTATATTTTTCTAATGAAATATTCAGTGTAGTTCCTCTTAGAAGACATTCTGGTAGTAGGCTTAACATGCACTGGTGTTTCTTTCAGTGGAGTCAGAAATATGCTCTCCTTAAGAGAAGAAAGTGTTTTATGACCTTCCTGCCCATTTATCTTCTTTTTGCTCTTAATGCTAAATGAGGAAACTTCGAAAGTGTTCATTTATCTGTTGTTGAAATAAGCTAAAGGTCAAAATTTTGTTTCTATGTACAAAAGTCCTAATTGTGACATTTTAGTGAAAGCTACCACAACCATTATGAGAATCCCTAGACAAAGACACTGTGCTGCATACTCTGAGATGCAGCAGCTTGCTATAAATTACAAGTGAGCCAGATCCTCAGCTGGTGTAAACCGCCAGGGCTCCACTAGTAGAGAGAGTAGAACTTACACCAGCTGAGGATCTGGGGTTTGATTGTTATATGGTAAGGGCAGTGCCTATTTGACATGCAAGTATGAGCTATCAGATTTGTCCTAAGGGAGGTTCATGCACTTTCTTTGTTTTCCACTGCCAAATTCCTTTGACATTCTAATTTGGGTCCCTGAGATAATTTATAATATAAATACTGCTGAAGATAAGGGAGCTTTGATTCCATTTTATATGTATGGCTCCTTCTTGGGGATAATTTAATTTCTAAAGTAGTAATAATGACATCTACAATAATGATGCTTTCAGGGAATATAGCCTATGATAAATTGTCACCCGATGAGCATGGTATTAGATCATTCTTCCAGATTATGCAGTGTTCCTTTAAGACTGGAGGAAACTGAGATGTAAGCGAATGAAACTGCATTCTGCAATATTCAATTTATATATCTAAAGCAACATCTCAAAAAAGTAGACTCAGAGGCAAATCTTTTTTCCAAAATCCAAACTGGTCTCCCCTGAACTGATCACAAAAATTGTTAGGTTTTCTTGATATTTATGTTTATATTCTATATTTGTATCTCCATAAAGAAGTGGTGCTTGGAAGCTCTTGCAGAAAGAAGCTTTTGCTGCGACATAGATGCAAAGGAACAAAGTAAAACCAACTGTCATGAAGAACTTACTGCTGAAATTGCTGAGGAAGAAAAAGAGACCTTCACTATGGAAACAGGGTATAGACAGATTAAACGACTTGCTCCAGGTCATTCCTGAATAACTGTTCAATGGCTTAAGCAGCAGACCATTCTTTTGTTCCATTTTTGGTCAGGTATTTGTAAAATGAAGTTGTATCTTTCATTGGCTTTTTCTATTTTTTTTTCAAGCAATCTACACAAAACCAGAAAAGCTGAATATTTTCAGAAGTACCTACATTAGGGTTCTAAAACGAGACAGGTTTGAAAGGACTCAATTTGCAAAAAAAAAGTGTTCAAGTGGCTTTCCAGCTCTTTTCAACCAATATCTCCTCTTTGAGAATAAAAACCCCTTTGTCTAATTGTTGTCCAAACCCAGAGGTAGATAAATGCTAACAGCACTTCAATTTACAACACGATCTAACTTCCTTGGAATTGTACTTTGTATATACTCAGAAATATTTTAACACATCAGTTTGAGTAGCTGACAGGGCTGGCACTTGTGTCTTTTCAGAGGCTAGAAAGAAAATAATTCTTTAGTTGAAGTTTAAGAAACTCTTAGTATGGAGACATTCTCAGAGCACACTAAGATGCAAACTAAGAAAAAGTAGTGGTGGCCAACCCTTAAATTTCTACTGGGAAAATAAGTATTTGATTTTTTACTCCAGATTTTGAGACTATCTCAGAATGTTTGAATCCACACTTCTTATCCTTGACTGCAAAATTACAGATAAAAAACTGGTCTTTCCTTTTAATGAAGTACCCCGATTTCCTCCCATGAGAAACCTTTATTTTGGTGGTTATGTCACTATGCTAGTAGAAAAATACAAGACAGAAGTCTAAGAAAGTGATAGAAACTAGAGTTTCTTGGTGGATGGGGATGGTCCAGTCTCTAAAATACTATATTGTGCAGGCATAGTTTACTTTATTTTGAAAGGAAAAGCAGTACAAATTGCATGAAATAAGAATTCTTAATATATCTTTTGGAACACCTTTCTGCACTTTATGTCTCCCAAGTGGATGGATGCATATAACCTCTTAGCAGAGAGGAACCTTGTATCCGTGGCTAGAGCTAAATGGTAGTATGAAAATTTTGTGTGGCTCCTCTTAAAATCTGTATCTTTTTAGATAGCCTTTGTGTAGGTTTTGTGCTGTATGGGGAAATTAATGGTGTAAAGTGTCCTAAATTCCACTTTGGGAGCTGGTGCCCCAAAAAATCCAGTGCAGTCTTTTACTGAATTGCATCCCAAGGACCACTCCCTACTGCTGACTTCTTAAATCTGGGTCAGGTTTCATGCAAGGGGACCTTTAGTGGCCAGCTGAATCATCTTACGCTGAATGAATATTTTCTTTATTTGCAAAACAGGTGTGACATCTATAAAGTACTGGGGGAACAGCTGGTAAAACACACAGGTCAAGTGAAGATACCGTGGTAGTTTTTATCCAAGGACAATGGCCAGACAGCAGTGCTTGTACTTGCTTGGTTTCTACGGGAATGTGCTGGTGAACTCCAATGAGATACGCAGTAGCACACAGTCACACATCATCCCACATTAAAGGTTCTCCTGCCAAATTGCAGAGGAGACAGGCAGTCTTTTGTGTTAGTACCCAAAACCAGGCAAAGAACTTTCTCACTCACTATAGCAACTGTCACTGCAAGAGTGATGACAGTGGGAACTAAACCGCCACAAGTGAAACTCCTCTGGAAGGAAAGCAGCATTCCTAGCATACTTCCAGTGCCTCAGGACATCCAGGAAAAAGATCTTTTATCTCAATCTTTCTCCCTCTGGCTACAGCACTAGCTACACTCTTCAGCTAAGTCCTCTCCTTGTCCACACATCAGTTTTGACAACTTGATGCTCTCTACTCCCTCTCCTTGCTCTCCAGCAAACATTTTAGGAAAGCTTACCCTAGTTTGAAAGAATTCTGAAAAAAAAAATAATTAAAATTCAATATTAAAGAATACATGCCTGCCTCAGCGCACAGAAACAGCCCTTTGAATGTCTGAAGGATGCTCTTCTTTTTGAATACAGTTTTGTTGATTGTGTGGCAGTAATGAAAATGTTGAAACAAGGGGAGGGTATGTCTCCCTTCCATCCTTCCTTCTGTACTTTCTCCATCCTACACTGCAGTCCTGCTCCAAGCTTTAAGGTCCAAATCATTGAAAGTTTTTATATAACCAAAGATGATTTGAAAATTTCATTCAGTGCTTGCTTCTTCTTCAGATCTATGTCTAAAAGGTAGTAAGTGCAATGGCAGTTACTTAAATAAAAGTCTCTTAAAAATGTACAATTGCACACAGACAAACTTTATGGAGAAATTGCTTGGTTTGTGTGGGTTTTTTTAAAACCAGTTTAAGAGCATAGTCCTTGGGTCTCATTTTGGCATGCAATGCAATCCTTGTGCAGTGCCCTGAAAGTACAAGGAGATGTGAAGGGAGAACCTTAAGTAGGTTGAAACCCGTATGAAAATATCTTTGATGCCCTCCTGTGATGAGAAACCTAGTGTAGGCAAGGCTCAGATCATAGAATCATAGTATAACCAGCTTGGAAGAGACCCACCGGATCATCAAGTCCAACCATTCCTATCAAACACTAAATCATGCCCCTTAGCACCTCATCCACCCATGCCTTAAACACCTCCAGGGAAGGTGACTCAACCACCTCCCTGGGCAGCCTGTTCCAGTGCCCAATGACCCTTTCTGTGAAGAATTTTTTCCTAATGTCCAGCCTAAACCTCCCCTGGTGGAGCTTGAGGCCATTCCCTCTTGTCCTGTACCCTGTCACTTGGGAGAAGAGGCCAGCACCCTCCTCTCTACAACCTCCTTTCAGGTAGTTGTAGAGAGCAATGAGGTCTCCCCTCAGATCTAGTGTAGCCTGACGGCACTGAGTGAAAAAGAAAACCTTTAATTTCCCTCATCTTTAGTTGGTGTGGAGAATGGCTCTTGAATTACCAGAGCTAACCACTTCAACATTACACTAGCGCTTCAGCGAGGTACTGATAGGATGGGCATCAAAGTCCTAGTGATGTATTTAGGTGTTCCTTAACTACATAAATAAACTTGAGGTCCCCATTGTTTTCTGATTCTTGTTCATTCTTTTCAGCCTAGGTCTTTGCAAGATACTCTTGTGCTTCTATATTGTGTCTCTCAAGCATCAATGATAAAATTTCCTGTATACATCTTTAGACAGTAGCAATATGCATATAATAATCAAAAAAATAAACAGAGCAAAGATTAAGTGGCAATCTTGGTTTGAAACTCTATTCTTTACTACTTCTTCTCACATCACCTCATTTTTTGCCTTTATCTTTCACCTGTGGAAACCATTACTGAACATAATTGTCCTTGACTGATTAATACTGTATCCAAGCACCTCCTATCACATAGGGATCTCTATCTCTACCTTGATGTCTCTCCTGAAATTCATCACAATATCAGGTAATTGAGTGTAGAAAGTCAAGATACTACAGCTTTTCCACTGAAAAGTTACCCACTGCATACTCCTTGTAATGCTTGGCAGGGCTGATGTTGATAGAATAGGCTGTGAATTATGCTTGGCTGAGAGAAAATAGGAGATTTAATTAGGTTAGAAAGTTTCTGGAAATAACCCTACTTGTGTAGCAAAGGAGTTAAAGAGAAACTCAAAAGAGCACAACTATAAAATATTACATCAGCTTTTGAATCACGTCTGCACGTTTTCAACCCTTTTAGTTGGCGAACTGGTGTTAAAATTGAACTAATTTTGCAAAGGTTTAATTTAACTCAGCTTTTGACTTTAATGTTTGGGCAAATAGTCCTTAGAGACTTTCCTTTTTGTTCAGGATGTGATGGTCTAGCACATGAATAAGTCTGTAAGTAAGGTCAACTACCTTATAAACTTGCTCTTCCTCAGTTGTTCTAAGGTAAATTACTTTCTACATACTCTTCCTTACAGCCAATTCAAAGAAGTTTATGTTTTGATGAAAATATAATAAGCTGTATCATATTTCCTTAGAGTAAGTCTGCAAATGGACAGCTAATAAAAGAGAAAAGTCCCTTGTAATCCACCCTTGTGATATTGTAATAGTTTGTTTGTGGATCCAGTATTTTCTATTGACCTCTGAGGGTTTTAAGTAAATGTTTCTCGTGTCTGATCTTTTTGTGTATGAAACAAGGAAGATAAATTCAACTCTTTTTCAGTAAATGACCAGGAATTCTTTCTGCAGATGAAAAGCTTGGGTCTATGTTACTAGAAAGTCAACAGCTCTTTCAGTGCCATCTTCTCAGAACTGTGGTCATTAGTCCTTTCACTCCCACATGAATTAGATCCCTCAGATTACATAGGAATGGTGCACAAGTGGAGCATGCTGTATAAAAAAAAAATCAAGCCTTGAATTTGATTTTTCCTTTCATATACAGTAGCCTGAATTTGATGACTTTTTGTACAGAAGTTGAAAGGCTGAGGGAGAAACAGGAAGAAATGTTTGCATTTTCAGCCAGTTTTCTTTGGAGAGAATTATCTGACAATGTTAGCCTTGTAAATAGGGTTTTCAAAGTTATTATTTTAAATCAATAGTGAAATATTATTATTAATAATAGATTTTTTCAACATTAAAATAATATTAGCTTTGGAAAAGATAGTCATGCTGCTTTAACTTTTTTTTTTTAACCTTTTTTCCTGCTCAGAAGAATCTAAAAAGAAAAAAAAAATATTTTTATTATGCTTCAATTAGACTTAAAATCTGTTTTCTCTTCTTTGACATTTCCAACTCAAAACTCATAGGATTTTTTCTGTTCACAAAATTTTTTACTTTCTGCTTGAGTTTGGAGTGAACACTGGTAGAAAACATAACTTTCTCCTTTGTTCCCCTCCAAAAAGAGTTCTAATTAATTTTTAACATGTATGTTTATTTTATACAGGAAGAAAAGAGCAATGAACCAGCAGCCTTCTCTACAAGAATATTCATTCCCTAGTTGCCTGACCCTTGTGCCTGAGAGAAGAGCACACCACTAGCAAGTTACTTAGCATGAAGCAGCAGTTGAGTATGAAGGCAGTCAAGAAATTGACCACCCAACTAGAGGCAGATGACAGAACACATATTCAAAGAATCATAAAAAACAACAAAAAATATTTTTTGTAATACTCCATAAGTCTTCTAATCTCTTGGTGGTCTTGATTTTTATCTCAGTTACACCAAGGAATGAATTAATCCATCTCTGATCCAGCAAAATGAATCCAAATTTGTGCCACAACATGTTAATTACTGTTAATGAGTTACAGAAATTAATGAGTTACATTAATTCATTATGTGGCTGTTAAAACAATACCATAGCGGTCACAATTTCTTTAGCTTTTTGTGTTGTAGGTAAAAATAGTTTATCTTGTAGGAGGCAGTGGTCATAAATTAGATACATAATTATATGTTAACTTTTAACATTTATCACTTTTAGTAAAATGAAGAGATTAATCATTTTCCCTAGAAAGTCCAATAGCACTCTACATTTGCATGGGAAAAAAAGGTAATGTAATTTAAAATACATATGTTCAAAAGACTTTGAGAAAAGTTAGTGGAAACATTTCTTATGTCTTTTCCAATACTTGGATCAGAGCCTCCATGTACTCTCGAGTTTTCCAGTGTATTATATGTATGTCATCTCTCTTCTTGATTGCCTTTTCTTGTCCTTTGTAGTGCTGAAAGCATTTCTATGATGTAACAAGCAATGACTGTTTGTTGACACTGTTTGTTACTATTCTATTTTCACAAATCAGTTAGAAGGTGGCCAAGCAGAAGTCACACAGGCTTTGTTCTGTGGAAGTTTTTCATGTCCCAGAGGTTTCTGCTTACGTCACAATTGTGTCTGCAAGCCCACATTTATGGAGTTGCACAAAGTATGTCAGTCAGCAGAGCAGCAGTTATTCAGCACTGCTCTTTCCAAAGCACAGAGGGGGCTTCCCTAGCAGCTTTCATGGGAACACTCTAATCCTCATACAGCTGCTTCACACAGTCAGTGCACACATTAAAATCTAGGGTATGGAGAGAAAGAGATGCTATTCTTTCCTGCTGTTTTGAACATGCAGTATGTTTGCAGCACACAGCATTTTTATTATATTTCTTCACAGGTTTCTTGATACTATGTCATTAGGCATTTCTTTCCTCAGTGCTTTGGAAAAATGGGCAATGGAATTCCAGAATGGGGTTGCATTGTGCTAGGAATAACGTAAACCGTTCTTGCCCCAGCAAGCTTGCAGTCTAAAAGATAAGAGGAAAGGAAAGATTGTCTAAGGCCTCTCAGGGATGATAAGTGGCAGAACTGTATCCTGAATGCTGCCATATGATATGAATTCGTTTCCCCACCTTCACTTTGCATTTAAAAAGAAAATTCACACCTTGAAAATTTCTCAAAAAAGACGAAAGAACTGCCGTGTCATTTATCTTGTAGAAAGGAACATAAAGGTGAACTAACTCATTGCATTCTGCCAAAATATCTGTTGCTGGGTTATAGGCTGCAAAATCATACAGTAACTTAAGTGTTATATGAAAGTATTATGCATTTATAGCATAAATTAGTTATTCAACTTGCAATTGTTTATCTATTCATCATCACAGGTAAGCCAAAAAGATGTTCCATATTGGGCAAGCTCTGAATAAATTCAAAGCACTGTCAATAAAAAGGCTTGAAAAATCATACGTAAAATATGAACAAAATATAAAAACCAGATAAGATGATAGAAAATTGAGTTGAAAGGAATGTTAAGGGTCATCTGCCAGATCTCTCTCTGATGCAACCAAAAGGAATGGTTGCTGTCACCTGATATCTTCTCTAAACTTCCAATAATTTATGTTTTATGGGATCCTTAGACCATCTAATGCTTAATTAGCCAAACTATTAGAAAATATTTTCCTTGTATCCAGTTTAACTCCCTCGGTAGCAATTTAAGTTCATTACTTTTCACAATAGCTACTTGGACATAGAAAAGAGTTTATTCCCCTCCTCTCTGCAACAGTTTTCTATGTAACTGAATATGATAAAATAAAAATGACTACACTAATTTTTTTTTTAAATAGGCAATGTTTATTTCATTAATGTTTCTCATGGAAAAAAAAAGATGATTCCATCATAACTGAGTATTAAGCCTGCTGATTAACTCCTTAACTGAAGGAATGAATGTGGTATAAAACTAATCTTTTCATGAAATGCAAAATTTAGAAAAAAACCCACACCAACCAAAGAAACAAAACCACCACCAGCACAACAAAATATTCTTTACGTGTATCCTAGAAGTGATGGAATTGTGTACCTGAAATATATAGCCTGGGTGCATTTTCCTGTTTGAGACTTCACAACTTAAAACATCAACTTCTGATTTTTGCATCTATAAAACAGGTAAATAACTCATATAAAGAACAATATAGAAATTTTCATTAAGGCACTAGTACAATTAATTTCATTTAGCAGAGTTTTCCTAAAAGTAGTTCTGCTGAGTGAAGTGTTTAGCATCATGGATTTAGTGTGACTTTCTAGCAATAGGAAGCTTTTAAAACAGAAAAAAAGCCTTAAACCCCTGACATCTATTTGGACAATACTTTACTGATGCCACATGGATGGATATCTTGAGAAAAAAAAAAAAGGTGGCTTATTTTTTTATTCAAAATATTCCCAGCTACCTTAATATAAGAAACTATGTTATGAAAAGCTCCTGAAATTTCTGTTCTAGTTCTGGAAATCTTTTGTATCCTGCCCTAGGGTCTGGCTTTTTTTGGCAGCCTCTGTACCCTGTTGCACAGCTCTCATCATCACCCAGCCCAGAAATCTACTTGCTGGGTCAGCCCAGCCACGTGGATTCTTCTGCTCTTCCCACAGAACTGATGTGGAACAAGCTTCAGCAGTGATGAAAGAAACAATCGCCATCTGAGATCAGTGTAGCTAAGCTCCTCCTGTCTTGGCAATGCATAGGCTAATTTTTGGCTTTCCAGGCAGAAATATTGACTGCAGATTACAAAGGTCCCAGGTTAAATCTTGGGTGTGTTAATGAGCAGAACACAAACACAGTAAATCCAGCCAAGGAAAGGGGACTCTGCTAAATGCTTAAATTCACTCTTTCTGTGGTTGCCTGTTGGCTCATATGAAAGTAGTGGACACAGTACAGTCTCGTTCTGTTTTAAGAGCAACTGTTCCACTCATTATTTTCTTCTGCACCCCTTTATTTCCTTCCCTTCTTTGCCCATGACTTAATGTCTGTTTTCTGCTTCCTGCCAACAAAGTAAATTGTATCTTACGCATTATTGAGTAGCTCTGTAGTATTGTGGGTTGGTTTTTTTTGTTTTTGTTTGTTTGTTTGTTTTTTCTGTATCAAAAGTGTATTTCTTAATATCTAGTTTAAACCTCCCCTGGTGCAAATTGAGGCCATCTCCTTTCAGACTTCCTATCTAAATCACATCTTCCAGAAAATTAACATAGTCCTTGAAAAAAGGCTAATGTCTTCATTTTGAAAAGAGTGGATGTGGTTTTCACTCCTATATGATGCAAAATATTGGACTGAGTCATTGAAATGGTTCTTCTAAATGTCATAAAAATCATTGTACTGCTTCCCCCTTAAATTTACACTTCTATCATCTATTTATTATCAGTAGTAGTGTTAATAACTATGACTCTGTGTCCACTGCCATCACCTTTTATGTATGACTGTAGTAAAGCAGAAAGCTCAAATCCCAGATTTCTCACTTCAGAAAATATTTTTTTCCATAGGATAACAGTTGGCTAGATCTGGTATTTTAAACTAATTCTGCTGAGTTTGTTTTTCTTGCTTCCTAATTCTCAATTTCAAAGGTCTTCCATCTTGGTCATATTTCACCGAGTAAAAAGTATTTTTCAATCTAGTGTGTATGGACACCTCATATATGAGCTAATTCCACACCTGCCCCACCAACAACATCTGACACACGCATTTCTGAGTTTTGAGAGTTGTTTCATATCTTACCTTGTTTCCCTTTGCCCTCACTCACAGTTATCAAAACAAGTTCAGGCAAGCACCAAAGATCCGTGCACAGCAGCACATTGCTTTTCCACTGATGTACCCAGCCAGCTCAAATATTTCTTAATTGAGACCGAAACGGAATGGATGAAACTTCTAGTGGAATTCCTCACACTGAGATTCAAGCCACAATTGAGTACTATATGCTCCATGAGAATGTTTATTTTTCCTCTTGCACTTTGAATTAAAAGGAGAACCACACAGAATAGGAAGAAAAATCTAAAAAGAACCCCCAAAATTATATTCATAAGAACCCCAAAAGACACCCAAGAAAGGACCCATTTCTCAGAACTGATGTTTAAATGAAAAGTTTCTCATCAAATTTAGCTGGAGTTAAACTTCAACCAATTATATTTAAATGTAATGAAAAATAAATACAGCTGAGCTACTAAGATAGTTGGAATAGCTAAAGGTCTGTCAGCACTTCCATTATAAACCTAGTTTGTTCAGGGGATTATAAGTGCTGTAAAAATGTGTTCCAGACTAAAACTTGGCAGACAAAAGTTGTAGTTTTAGAGGCTAGGGTATTTTTTCTTTTCTTTTTTTTTTTTTTTTTAAAAGGTTCAAAAAAAGGATTGGCCATGTTTAAGTTAAAGGATTGGTAGGGTTTGGAATTTTCCAACACTATTTTTGATGTTCCCATAATTCAAAAAAGGACTGATTTTAAAAATAAGGTGATGTAAGCTATTATTAGTCCATGATGTGAACTAACCATATGCTGCTTTTGGGATTTGTACAGGGGGTTATTTTTAAAAGGCAAGTGGGTTCAAATGCAGGTCACTAGACTAATACAGTTTGTTTGACTCATACAATGGGATTTTTCAAGCGCCCTCAGCAGTAGCCTACCTCAGCTTCCAAGAGCAGGCATCAATGGTGTTAAAATCTGAGGACTTAGTATAACCCACACATCAGAGGTGATAATGATAATAAACTCAGATATCCACTTATTCTTTTATTATTCATCTCTTGCACCTTCTCTCTGTGATAGGTTGGAGCATCATTAATAATTCTCAGTATAGAATGTATTTATTTCTTCCCTATCTTCTTCTCCCTTGTGGCTTATAGATGTGGGAAACTGTGTGAGCATCAAGGGCATTTCATTCCCAGCAACCACCTCCTTAATCAGCTTCTGCAAGGAGTACAGGATTATCTGGGGTGTAGCACAAACTTCTGGCCTATAACAAAAAAGCAAGTGAGCTGTGGCTGCCTACTTTACCCTACAGACCACAGCATAGCAGCAACACTACAGGTGGAGTGGACGAAAAACGAGACAAGACATGAGTTGTGAATACTAAGTACTTGCAACAGTTGTCTAGGAACATGACTAATCAGAGAAAAGTAAGGATTCTTCTTTGTATTATGTGTGAACCAACACCAATGCAAAAGTATCCCTGATATCAAGGAACGTTAACTTTCACCTTTCGTCTCCTTTCTGCCCATGTAGGAGAGTGGGGTTTGTATGCCCAGAGGAAGTGGGTAGTACTGTCATCACAACCATGAGTCAGGGGCTTCAGAAGGATGAAGTATATGTTCTGAGGTATAGAAATCACAAGCTCCACAGGGTCCTTCTCACAGTTTCCGAAGCTCAGTTGTAGCCTCAAAGATGTTCTGCTTTTGTTGATGTTGAGAACATACTATTTTTTACAAACATCCTTAAAAAAAGGGTCTGTTTCTCTTCTTGAAGAACCAGCAAGGCAATTGTTTCAGACACAATAACTGAATGGAGGAAATCAGCATTTAGATATCAGCTTGAAAAGGGCAGATCAAGGATTTGAGCCATCAGTTTTAGAAGATTAACCACAGTAGGAAGCTATTGATTACTCCAGAATACAGCTTTTTCTTTCTCACTTTCTTTAGTGTGTTGTTGGGATGTGGGACAGTTTCAGTGTCAAGTTGCTGAGGCAATACAAGCAATTTTGACTCTTGATAATGTGAAATAAAAACAGGATGCTGAAATCTGAAAATATGTCATAAAATTGAATTGAATAATTACTTTCTGACTAGCAGTACTTAATTTCCATGAGAAATGAAATCATATCCTTATTTCTCTATTTATTCACATAATGGAGTATGCTAACAACAAATGCGTCTGTTTTGGGTGGGTTTTTTTTTTACTCACTCCTTTATAAATAACTTCCTTTGAATCAATGTTAAGGTTTTTTGAGATGCAGATTTAAAAAAAAATATTTACACTACACCATTCATAGCATTTGCTGTGAGAAGCCATACTTATTTGAATTTCATTTTACTATTAATGCAACAGTTCTAAAATACAGATCTTCTCTTTTTTCACGGTCACAAATTGTTTTTCAGGATCAGACTCAGCAGGGATTTTTTTCTGATTAAAGAGAATTAAGAAATACTGGCAATGGGTCAGTGTGACCACTCCCAGTTCACTATGTATGTGAAAAGGAAACAAGAGACTGGAAACAAACAGAAAACCTAAGTTAAGGTGTATCACAATAAAGTCCTGACAGTCAAGAAATATTTTAATATTGTCACTGAACAAATGCGTGATACATATATTAGGATTTATTCTGAAATATTTACTTACTGAATACTGTGTACCATGATAGACTTCCATTTTTTCTCTGCTGTGGATGAAGGGAGTCATGGATCATATTAATGTGGTATGACCCAGTGCCTGATTGAAAGACCACCGTGTATTTTACTTCAAAGGCCTCCAGTACAAGCCCGCAGAAGGGCATAAGCTCAGAGGAGTAAGATTTGCTTTGTGGTGCTGAACATTCTCCAAAGGCAAGGATTTGACATGTTGCAGTGCAGCACAAGAGAGAACACTTCTACACTCAACCTGAGATTTGCCTTAACTGGACCACCCCAAAAACCATGTTCATATCCTCATTCGCCACCCAGTCTCCCTGTCTCCAGCCTGACCTAGTGGATTGTGCTCCCAAAAGATTTGCAGATGGATGGGAGCTTTCTGCCTCAGTCTTGTAAGAGGCTGTGAAAGTAAAAAAGGTCTTGCTGATCATCTAGGCTATCTTCATCCCACAAGTCCCCTGTAATAATCTTAGATGTTATCAAATCTATAGTCTTTTTTTGCAAGCAATAAGCCCTTCTCTGTGGAAGCCCTGGTGTTGGAGGAGAGGAATTATCAAGACCTGAACTCCTGAAAACTGTCAGTTGAACATTGCCTTCATTTTCTGTGTGGCAAAGGAAGTCTTTAAAACTACAATAACCACTCAGCATGAAATCAAGGCTGTGTCAGAAAACAAAAGAAAATTCTCACACAGTGGCTTCATGAATCCAGTAATCAAAAATAACACTGAAAAATACTGTGACTGCTTCCAATAAGATCTCTAATTTCTTTTTATTGTGTTTCATTGAATGGTGACAATGATAATTAAAAAAATGGTCTTATTCTCCTCTCTGTGAAGCACAGGTGTAAGGGACAGAAAGAGCCATGGTTGCCCTCCTGATGGAGAGGCAACAGTGGACAAGCTGCACTGTTTTCAGCTGCAGAAGACCTGGAGTTCTCTCAGATCAGGCAACTGGGAGACAGAAGAAAGGACAGTCAGCCTTTTCCCTCTTTACAATGTAGATTTGTTCTCTAGTTTTCAGATAAATCAGAGCACAGTATCTCAAGCTCCCCTCTTGGTTTGTTTGGGAACCTTTGTCCTCTGTGGGGACCACAGGGTGTATTAAAATAATAGGGCGAAAATAAATGGAATAAAGAGGAGGAAGAGTTAAATGAAATCTATGCCTTCTCCGTATAAGAAATCCTTCCAAAGTTTGATTCTCGAGAAAGTACATTAAGGGCTGTTGAATACTGAAGATTCAGTCAGAAGACTGAACATCATTTTAAATCTCCTTTGTCATTTCTGTTCCCATTTTAGTAGGTCCTTTTAGCTGTACTCCAAAGGCCAGATGATGAGCTGGACTAAGGGAAGGAAGCTCTAAGTCAACAGCAGCTCACAATTTCCTTTTCCACTGTCAAATCATACCCATACCCTCCTCTCCCTGAAACTTCCTGGCTTCTCTTGTGACTTGCAACTCCAGACTCCGTTATCTTTTAAGGAAAATGAGATTAATTCAGATCCACCTTCAATGTGGTTATAAGAGTGGAAATTCCTTAAACCACTCACTCAGAGCAGATCCTTTTAAGGTTTTGCTTTTGTTGTGTGAAAGAAAGCTGAGGAATTTTCAATATTGGAACACCCCACCCCTGGACTGCATCACTTCAAAACCAAATGTTCAGCTATTTGCAGCTCTATTGTTAGATTGCTTTGTTATGTGATACACTCCCTGACTGCATGTTCTGTGACACTGGGAATCATAAAATCCCCATTTTGGAAACGACCTCTGCTATGTACACAACCACATACCAGGCAGCAAGGCTTGGTGGCATAGAGCACTGCCTGTGTTACGAGGTGCTAGTGAAAATTTTGGTCTCTTCAGCTCCTTTATTGTTTCTGTAGTGGATTCCTTGCTTACAGATGTTTTCAAAACCAGCAGTTCCAAGGAGAGCCTACTTATTGCCAAAATTTTACAGCTGAATTTCTTGGCATTTGCAAGCAATGATTTCATCAGAACATGAAGTAAGTCAGACCTGCTGTTGAAAGACACTGTTTTATAATCCAGAGCTGTAAATTTAAGACTTTTAGTTGCTGCAGAGTTTGGTTTCCATTTGTTCAAATCTCTGATAGGTGTATTGCTTGGGAACAGATATAGAAGTTTTACAGGCCCTTTGTGCAACTTAAAACCCCTGATAGAATACCATAGTGCGCTGCCCATTCACATCATTAAAGACTTTTACAAGAGTATCATGTTCACACTTACATGTACTTTACTCTAGTGGCCCTCCCTGTGCCATGTTTGAATTATTATAAACGGGGCCCGTGCAGAATGTGACCTCAGTCGCTGAAGTAGGGAGGTTTTGTTTAGAATTCAAATAATAGCTGAATGGTGTCTATTTGTTCCTGATCAACACTCTGCATACAGAAAAAAAACCACAAACGTTGCACTTTCTTAAAAGGCAGCAAATGTGGACAAATATTAGCTTTTGGAACTAAAGGGGAAGTTATTCATTCACTCAGCAGTGCTTCACAAGCTATCAATCTTCCAGGTATTTCTATTAGCTTTAATCATCGAGGTTGTTTGTTTGGAGCAATTTCTAAGAGAATAAAGGTACCTTTGGCTCTTATCTCCTGTCATCAAAGCATCCATTAGGAAATCCAAGCCCTGTAGGCAAGCTCAAGGGATTACTCAAAGAGGTTTTCTTGAAACAATCAAGAATTCGGTGCCCTCTCTTCAGTGCACAGGAGTTCAGTTGGAAACCATAATCTGAAAGAGAGGTTTATCTAGGGCTTAATACAATTTGAACAGGATTTTGTTCAAGGCAAACCTACAGATAAAAGCACCTTAAGTATGTTGAAACAAAGATGAGCTCACATTCCTTGTGGTGCTGTTTCTAAGTCCAGTGGTCTGTCAACAAAGTGAGGGGAAAAGCTCTAAAAAAAAGTCTTACAATTATCACAATAGTTAGTAGATTGGGCCACTGAGAAGCTAATTAATAGCTTTTTAATAAAGGAATGCTGATTAAGTGTGAAGCAGTCAAAAGTTGCTTCAGTGTAGGGGGTAGAAGGTCTTACCAAGTAAACAGGAAGCTTGAGGATGTAAATGTAAAGAATGTGTAAAGAACAGGAACTTGTTAAGTAAAAAAAAAGTCTCTAAGATCTGGGATGAACTGAAACTGAAAACATTTTCTGAAATGCATATAAACCTGAATTTCCACAGAATTTGAACATTTTTATACTTCAGGTGCAGAAATATAATTCAGCTCACTTAGCATGGAAAGAGAGGAGATGTTGTCAAAACACTGATACAGCTTTACATTTAGGATCCCTGGGCTTAGGATAGAGTCCAGTATAGTACAACTAGGATTTGGGTGACCTGGGTTCAACTGCTGCTTCTTCCACTTGAGTGTCTTCCCTGCTTTGTTGTTTTGGTTTCTTTTGGGTTTTTTTTGTTGTTTTTGTTTGTTTGTTTTTATTTTCCTGAGAATGGTAATGATAAATGCTTTGACATCAACTGACAAAAAGCCTAACATGAAGTATAGATATCGTTGCACTATTGCTGTTCCCAAGAGTTCCAATTGTGAGTTGGAACTTTGTCTTTGGTTCTGTAGGAACAGAGAGAACAAAGCCTGGCTATGCTGTGAAGAGCTTACTACAATTAAATAGGCCCAACAGTGAGTAAAGTGAGTAAAGTGAGTAAAGTGAGTAAAAAGGAAATTTTGACAAAAAATTGCTGAAGAAAATTAACTTTAATTAGAAAGGTCATTTGCCATGAAAGTGGAGTTCTTTTCAGGACTGAAAATGAATTAAAGGATAAGAAGAAAAGCATAAAGCTTAATGGTTACTTTTCAGGATGAAGAAGAGCGGATAGTACAGTCTCCCAGAAATCAACTCTAGAACATGTTTGGGGTTTTTTTTTATCAAATTCTTCATCAATGATCTGAAAATGGGAGTGAATAACAATGTCTTCAGATCTGAAGATGAAATGCAGATCTTTTGGCTAGTTGAATATCATGCCAGTGGCAAGGAACAGCAGGAGGATATCACAACTGTGATTGGCTGCAGTTAAAAATAGCCAGCAAGACATCAGATGTCATTAGAAAGATACCATACCGATGTCATCATTTTGCACAGTTATATAAAACCCTTAGTGCAGTGTTGTATGTGGTTTGGCAATTTCAAGAAGAACGTAGTGGAATCAGAAAGAGTACAGAGAATCATAGAATCATCAAATGTAGAATGGTTTGTATTTGAAATAAATGTGATCTAGCCCAACCCCCTTGCAATAATCAGGGACATCTTGAACTGGATTATGTTGCTCAGAGCCATCCAGCTTCTCCTTGAATGCTTCCAGGATTTGGGCTTCTACCACCTCTCTGAGTAACCTGTTCCAATGTTTCACCACCTTCATAGTAAAAAATTTCTTCCTTATATCTAGCCTCAATCCATGCTCTTTTAGTTGAAAACAATTGTCCCTTATCCTATTGCAACAGGCCCTGCTAAAAAGTTTGTCCCCATCTTTCTTATAAGCCTCCTTTAAGTACTGAAAGGCTGCAATAAGGTCTCCCCAGACCCTTCTCTTCTTCCTGTTCAACAACCCCAACTCTCTCTGCCTGTCTTTGTAGGAGAAGTGTTCCATCACTCTGATCATTTTTGTGGCCCTCCTCTGGATGTTCTCCAATAGATCCATGCCTTTTCTGTGCTGAGGGCTCCAGAGCAGTGCACAGTACTCCAGGTGGTGTCTCCATAGAATAAGGTCAGAATCACCTCCCCTGACCAGCTGGCCACACTTCTTTTGATGTGGCCCAGGATAAGATTGACTTTTTGGGCTGCTTGTGCACATTGACAGCTTGTGTCCAGCTTTTAATCCACCAGTACTCCCGTTCTAGACAGGGCTGCTTTTCATCCCCCAGCCTGTATTGACTTTGAGGGTTGCCCTGAACCAGGTGCAGGACCTTGCTCTTGGCCTTATTCAACCTCACGAGGTTCACATAGGCCTACTTCTCAAGCAGAAGAGTACATAGATGATGGAAGAGCTGTCTTACAAGAAAATGTTAGGAGGCTGGAGCACTTTTTTTTCAAGAGGAGAAGGCCGGAAGGGATATAAGAAGCTTCTGCAAAATCCTGATGACATGCAGAACTGTTATCCAGAAAGCACTTCTCTCTCTAATAGCTAATTAAATTGAGTCCTATGGCCCTAGGAGTTTGTGTGAGAAGACAGTTTTATCAGATTCAAAGTAGTCATGTTCAACAGGTTCATAAATTAACACTGACAGGACCAAGCAAGTATGTGCCTTCTCCATCCCTTATAAAGGACTTTTGGTGGGGGATGGACTGCAAAGTATGACCAGGATCATGTGCTCTTTCCAGAAAAAATCATCTCATATTGCCGCTGTCAGAAGCAGAATAGTCAGCTAGAAGAACTGTTGATCTGATCCATTGGGGCATTTCTTATATTCTGACAATTTTTTTTTCTGTGTTGGACACTTGTCCTAACTAATAGAAACTAAAGATGCCATAAACACAATGCTACCTTCCCAGAAATGGACACTGAATTTTAGAACTTGTAATGTAACACTTTATTTCCAAGACCAACACATCAGTGTCTAAATAGGAATTACAGGTGTGTTTAATGAACATTAGGTTAGGAAAAAAGTGAATTTATCAGGGAAGAAAACAAATCATATTAGCTTTTATGTAAGTCTGATAATTTGTCAGGTTGCTATTGAAAATATAGACTCAGTAAAAACACTGCACATGGTTCCAAAATCCTTCCTTCATTCTAACAAATTTACATGTCTGTAGAATTGTAAAATGTAATTAGATTTCATTGACTCAAAGTCCATCTGTTGTCAGGGATATTTTTACATGATCCCATAAAAAATCTATTATAAGCTCTACAGCCCATCTATAGAACCGAATAGGGATGAGTTACAGAGAGAAGTTTTACCATTTTTTGAGGCAGTTCATGCCGGTTCTGTCTAGGCTCCATCCCAACTTCACCTGGCTCACAATATCTCTGTCTGACATGAAACTCCAGTCTGCATTGAGTCTCTGTATGTCAACCCACTCCAAAAACTTTGCAGAGGATAATACAGAATCTTTTAGTCCAAGCCTCATTGCCAGCAGCTAATCTTTCCTTTTTCTTTTCTTTTCAACACGCAGTATGTAAAATAACTCAGGAGAAAACCCCTCTTTTAACATTTACCAGGAAAAGATCTCATCCTGCAGATACTCACAGGCTGACAGAAAACTGAGGTTTCAATGTGCAGCAGCATGTGACAGTCCTCAGGAAAGGTAGGAATTTTGAGACCGACGTCAAAGGCAGAATACTAACAAGGGACTTTTAAAATATTTCCTGTACTGAGATTAAACTAAACCCTCCCACCAGGACTGGCTCTGTGCAGGGGCAAAGCAGGCAGTCATTTAAGGAAGTGGATTATTGACAGTGGCAAAAGAGACACAGTCCCATTTCCAGCTTTTCTGGTGCCAGAACCCAAAAAGCCAAACTTAGCTGCAACTGTGCCAAAGGGAGAAGGCAGATCAGCATCTGCTACCGTAGGGAGCAATGGACCTTGCTAGTTAGTAGCAGCAGTTAATGCATCTTTATCTCCAGTCATTTAGGGACTGTAAACATGTATTTCCATATTTCTTCAGCTCATACAGTAATGAAAAACCTTGAATTTTCTTGTCCCATGGTATTCTAAATGCTTTGAGAGTGTAGTCAAGGGCAGATCCATTCTACTTTTTCTTTCTCCTCTGGTTTATTTTTTCTCCTTAAAACTGGTTATTTGGGGATTTTTTTCCCTTTTTATTTCTATTATTCATTATTTCAAGTTTATTTCTGGTTTATTTCACTGTTTCTTGTCCTATTTACTATTAAAGTGACCCTATGTATTTTAGAAAATAACTTTTTTGTCTTCTTCATAGATTCTTTACATTACAATACCTTTCAAGCAAATGGAGCTACCTCAAAGACACATTCTTTAAACGTTTGTGACTAAAGTTAAAGGCTTGGAATTTAAATTATGCTTTTGCTTTTGTTCACTAATTCTATTTCAGCTCCTTCAGTTAAAGTTCCTGGACTGGTGACATGGATGGGATTAACCTGAGGTGTAAATCTCCCTTACAAGCTGAAGCTTCATAGCTTGAAAATTAGACACACATCTTCACAAAATCGGCCTTTTTTTAACCAGATATTTGTGCTAAAATTGTGCAAGTAAGTGTTTAACATAGCTCATAATTATTGAGATTTCAGAAACTTTTCAATTTTGCATCTGGATGACGTTTTATCTTTTGATTAGGAACTTAAAAGAAATGCTTATAGTTCTTTCTAAGATTGTCTCAGATTCACCTCAGATTCAATCAATTCACTTATTTCTTGTGGTTTTATTTGTGAGTGGATTTTTACTAACAAACGTATGGAATGTTGTCACCTTAAACTTGGACACAGAAATAGAAACAGAAAAAGAATAAATGAAATTCTAGAGTAAGCTGTCTTCCTCTGCCTATACAAGCTTTGCCTTTCATGCTAGAAGCACCTCACCCTGTTGACTTCAGTGGAAATGCAAAAATGAGTCATATCCTAACTTTGGTTTTTCAAAGAGCAGGATTTTCAGATCTTGCCCTTTTAACTCACTACAGTCAAGTAGAAGAGATAAAATCCAGATAAGGCTTCTCTGTGTGCCCAGCTCAGTTGTGCATACTTAGGCATCTCAGCCCCATTTTAAATGTCTATTGTATGACACCTGCTTTCCAGGTGATCTCCAAGATAGACATGAATTCTTATAGGTCCTGTATTGTACCTGCTGCCTGCCCCATCAGGGCATCTCAGACACTAGGTCAGCTCAGATAGCACTACATACCCATTAACGAAGAAATTAATTGAACATTTTTCTCCTGCCAATCAGATTCTGTCAACTGTATTTCAGCCAGGCATCCTGTTATGGAACTGAAAACCTTTCACAGCAGGAGACATTTCAATGTCTAATAACAAGCATTTTCTAGTAAAGAAAAATGATATTTTCTTTTACTTTGAAAACACTTGACCAATGCTACAGATATTATTACAAACAATTTCTAAAACCATTTTGCAATGCTAAAAATCTTTTTTTTTTAAATTTAGAAAATCTAATGCTTGGGATTCTAGCCAACATTTTTTTTTTCTTTCTCTTAACCAGTTGTCTCATCTATGTGCCTGCTTGATTGAAATTTGCCTTGATCTCTAAGAAAGAAAGAACACTGGGGCCTCCTACAGTTTCCTTTTTGATTGTACCTTGTGTTCAAGTATCACACAGAAACCACAACCATGACAAGGGGACACATCAGTGAAGGTGCTTCACTAATATGCATGAACAGACAATACTCTTAGCAAAGGTTGGATTTATCTCTCAACATTTGAATATATACAATCTGAATTTCTAGTGGTGACCTGGTTAGTGGAAAGAAAAGGAATTTTAGGATGCAATTTATCTTAGTCTAAAACTGTCCAGATGAATGGTGTCTTAAGTCTTTACATTTTTCCTTTGACTATAAAGGAAGTCTAGACAGCTTGTTCAGGTGTAAATGTCTATCCTACAGATGTCTGAAGTTAAGTGAAAGGAATCTATGGGGTTTACCATCCAAAACCAAGAATGTGGATATCATATGGGGAAGGTCTGAACCACACAAATATTAAAGAACATGCCTAGTGTCACAGATGACACCTGAGTAATCATGCCAAGAATAGAATACATATTTCGAATTCCAGTTCGATACCTTAAACATAGATCATCTTTTCTATTAAATGCCATGAGTAGGTATATAAAAGCTCTTCACATCTTAAAAAAAATGCTTCCAACCAATATAGAAAGATTTTCGGCTAACCTCCCAGCTATAACTTCCATTCCCACCTACCCACAATATCCCTACATAAGCTTTCAAAGGAATGTTTAGCTTTTCACTTATTTAAAGAAACTACTAAAGATCCAAACAATTGAGTCCACTGAGGGAAAATGGCATGGTATAGGATTCAATGATATACTTTTTTAGAAAATATTGCAATTTTACAGGAGTAGAGCAAAAAGTATATAGAGGGAGAGACTTGCATCCCTTCTTCTTCACATTTTTTTAGCTAAAACCATAATCCCAGGAAAAAAAATCTGAACAGATGTTTTCCCTTGAAAACATTCCAGAAAATGAAAACACACATGGCATACTGATCTGCTACTTCCTTCAACACGTTCTCGTTTGGAGATAACAAATGTACCATGTGATGTTGCCATAGTAGCTACTTGTATTTTAGCACTGAGTGAAGCAGAGAAAAAAGTTAACGTCTCTACCCATTCTCTGGGCATTGGACTGACTGCAATGGCAGACTGTGCCTCTAACATTTCATAGAATCATAGAATCACCAGGTTGGAAGAGACCCACAGGATTATCGAGTCCAACCATTCCCACCAATCTCTAAACCATGCACCTCAGTACCTCGTCCACCCGCACCTTAAACACCTCCAGGGAAGGTGACTCAACCACCTCCCTGGGCAGCCTGTTCCATTGCCTTTCAGTTCCATTCGCCTTTCAGTGAAGAATTTTTTCCTTATGTCAAGCCTGAACCTCCCCTGGCGGAGCTTGAGGCCATTCCCTCTTGTCCTGTCCCCTGTCACTTGGGAGAAGAGGCCAGCTCCCTCCTCTCCACAACCTCCCTTCAGGTAGTTGCAGAGAGCAATGAGGTCACCCCTCAGCCTCCTCTTCTCCAGGCTAAACAACCCCAGCTCTCTCAGCCGCTCCTCATAAGGCCTGTTCTCCAGCCCCTTCACCAGCTTCATTGCTCTTCTCTGGACTCACTCCAGAGCCTCAACATCCTTCTTGTGGTGAGGGGCCCAGAACTGAACACAGGATTCGAGGAGCGGTCTCACCAGTGCCGAGTACAGAGGGAGGATAACCTCCCTGGACCTGCTGGTCACACCGTTTCTGATCCAAGCCAAGATGCCATTGGCCTTCTTGGCCACCTGGGCACACTGCTGGCTCATGGTCAGTCGGCTGTCAACCAACACCCCCAGGTCCCTCTCCTCCAGGCAGCTTTCTAGACAGACTTCTCCTAGTCTGTAGCACTGCATAGGGTTGTTGTGCCCCAAGTGCAGGACCCGGCATTTGGCCTTGTTAAACCTCATGCCATTGGTCTCTGCCCAGTCATTTTTGTTCTCTAATATTGCTCTGTGTGTAGTATTTTAAAGCACATGTGCTAAAGTACAGTATGCAGCCAGCAGTTGTTTAGATCAGCTGTCTTGTATGTCCTGTTTCTCTGATCTACTAAAGTCACGAAGCTCTGCTGAACAGGAACAGCACATTCAGGCCAGCAAGGCTGCCAAGTCTCTCTGTTCAGGGTGGTCATCTGGCCTCGAGGCTGTACCAGAGGTCCCTCTCCACAACTTGTAAATGAGGAGCAAGGACTGTTCAGCACATGGCATGGCCTTTGGTTGCCTTTGCAGCTTCAGCATTTGCCCTGGGCTTGGATTATTTTAAATTAGGAACTACAAATTCCTGCAGCCTCTCTGTCATATACTCTGTCTGAATGTTTTTCAAACAGACTAGAAATTATATCTCAATGAATTTACCATTAAGTTATCCAATGGGACTGGTAAGTTTTATGGCTTTTTTGAAAAGAATGCTAGAAGGTAGGGGACAGATATCAAGCAGGAAAAAAAGCACTAAAATGACACTGTTGGAAAAGTACTCATCTGAGGCAGTATAATTTCGCAGCCCAGAATGTGCTCGCAGCCCAGAAGGCCAGCCTTATCCTGGGATACATCAGAAGAAATACAGCCAGCAGGTAGAGGGAAGTGATTCTGCCCCTTTATTCCTCTCTTGTGAGACCTCACCTGGAGTATTGTGTCCAGTTCTGGAATCCTCAGCTTAAGAAGGATATGGAGCTGCTGGAACAGGTCCAGAGGAGGGCTAAAAGATGATCAGAGGGCTGGAGCACTTGCCATATGAGGACAGGCTGAAAGAGTCAGACTTGTTCAGCCTGGAGAAGAGAAGGCTTCGAGGAGACTTACAGTGACCTTCCAGTACCTGAAAGGAGCTACAGGAAAGCTGGAGAGGGACTATTCATAAAGGCTTGTGGTGATAGGATGAGGGGGAATGGGTATAAACTGGGGAAGGGCAGATTTAGACTAAACATTAGGAAGAATTTCTTCACCATGAGAGTGGTGAGACACTGGCACAAGTTGCCCAGGGAAGGTGTGGCTGCCCCATCCCTGGAGATGTTCAAGGCCAGGTTGGATGGGCCTTGGGCAGCCTGGTCTAGTGGGATGTCCCTGCCCATGGCAGGGGGGTTGGAACTAGATGATCATTAAGGTCCTTTCCAACCATAACTATTCTATGATTCTATGATTCTACGATAATTAGCAAAAGATCCTATATCTCACCTACTTGAGAAACTGATGCTATCAAGAGGAAATAATAGAAGCATTTGTAAAATCCAGTGGAGAAAGTGAAAAAGAACTGACAGCAAATATTGCAGAACATAAAAGACATTGTTAACTAGGAAACATGACTGAAACAGAAGTATTTAAGGGTATGTCTGCTCAGGAAAGCTATACCTAAACCAAGAATTATTTATATGTAGATCAACATATTCACAATCTTACAATGATTGTAAAGTAAACTAATGAAATATGGATATAACCACATACACTGTGAAGACAGTAAAGCCTGCTTGTGTCAGCATCAATCCTGGAGAGAACCGTAGTGCAAGTTCTGTTACCCTAAACTTAATGATGAACTTGAATTATGTATAAAGTCATTAAGTACTATCTGGCATTGTAGCATGAATGACTTCTACTTCCAAGTACAGTGAAAGAAAAATGGTGCTAATAATGATAGGACTCAGCTTATTCTTAGTCCTTTCCTTTACAGTGAAACCAATCAAATAAACACAAAACAACAGGAAGATTATTTTAGCTTTACACTTCAAAATTTCATGAACTTTAGAGATATTCACAGAAAATTATTAGAGATCAGCCAATCCTGGTCTGATTCATTTAAATTAAATGGAAAGATACTCCTGGGTGCAGTCATAAGTAGGGTTCTCAACTTCAAAAGGAAAAATTAAGTTAGCTAGTTAACAAAGTCAGTTGGACTGATGAACTTATAGACTTCACTGTATTGTAAACTTGGGAATTCTCACTATTAAATGTACAAAATGTATGGAGAGATTCCAGTTATGGAAGACTAACTAAGCTTTTAAATCTGAACTTTACTGAATCACAGAAGATGTTTAATAATAAGTAGAGATGACTGGGGAACAGCAAGTTAGCACTTAAAATTTAAGTAGAAGAAAGTTGTATATGCAACTGCAAGATCAAATTTGAACACGGTTTGGATAGGTTTGTAATTAAAGGTAAGTGGAACAAACATATCAAGTGCAATACAGATTTGCTAAATTTGCCTATGTCATACTCTTCTGATAGCCTTCTATGATGAAACAGTGGATTAAAAAAATGTGCATTTCTACTCCTGCAAGCAATTTTCTGGAGATCAAATAGGAGATTAAAGTAAAGAAGAAAGCAGTAAGGGATTATAAACTTATTACTAATTTTAACAAATTATTTAAAAAAGAGAGATGGCAATGGTTGGTGCTGATGAGTTAGTGATTAGTACCAGGGTGGATGAATAGTAAAATTGTGTCAAGGACCAGTGTAATAGACTAAATTCAATAATCCAGGCTGCAATTTATCTTAGGGGTTAATAAAAAGCATCTGTGTTATAAGAGAGAGATTCATCAACTCTGAGTGTCAAACATGAGAAGCAAAATCTTGTATGCCAATAGCTTCTAAAACGGTAATTAGTAGGTTAATAAATGAAGAAATCAATGAAAGTCAGCTGGAAAATAGTGATAGAAAGATGTGGACCTGTATATTCTAGGAGATGGTGGAAGATGGGTGGACAGAAACACATCAGTTCTTTTTCAAATGCTTGACTTCCAGATAATGGAACAGTCAAAAGTGTTTTTAATTCCTCTCATTATCCATGTGAGCAGCTACATATATGAAATGATGACCCCTACCTCTGTTCCACTTCAATAAGATGAATAGTGTCTTCCATTTATAACTGGTCAGAGTAGAAGTTCAAATTGTAGATTTATGATATATCTATAAGCAATTAATTATTACATTATTACAATTTCATTGCTTTTATATTATAAAGTCAAGGAAATTCAATGACAAAAAAACTGTTAAGCGGGAGCTAATGACATTTGGTAATTACTTATGACCTTTCAGAACATCTAGTTTAGTAAACCCTCAGTTTCTAAATCCAAGAGATAAAGAGTTAAGATACTTCACCTTCTTGGAGTATTATGTAATGTTCCAGTACAGCCATAATGTATACGCCTTATTCTGTCTTGTATCTACTGCAAGATGTGTACAGCCTTCCTCTGGTCAAAAGCTTTGCTTACTTCATAGAAGTTCATTGTATTCAAGAAGTTCAAGGAAGTTCAAGGAAGGTCTGCTAGGCATGCAATTAACTTTAAAAGCTGGTCCTTAAACACATAGGCATTAACATCTCCAATTTGTACGCTGACAGCTGCCACTGCAAGAAGTCCCCAGCAACCTATCAGAGGTCCTACACTGTGGCTCAAGGATGTGCTTTGAAATGCTCAGTTACTTGTGCCTCTCCTTTAACCACAACGTACTTGCATATCTGCCAAACCACGCAGATCACCTTCCCCTCACTTGCTTTTTTTCCATGGCTAATCTCAGTTGCCTCACATCTCAATCACAGCTAACCATTCCCTGCATGGTAGCCTTGCAACAGGTATAGCCTGACCACCTCACGACTGCTAGCAGCTCTTACCAGCTGAAGGAAGGCAAAGAACTAATAGAGGTCACATGGCTGCTATGAAAAAGCTTTCCAGCAAAAGACATCCTAGCGACTCTTAGCGTATTTTCAGTAATTAGTACTAAAAATAGTTCATGTCTCAGTGTTCTAGAAATGTAAGTTTTACTGAACAAGTAATTCTGGAAGAGTAACTTGTACCGTAAATGGTTTCATAATTGAGCTAGAATAAGTAAAAAAAACATAATATGCTTTTTAGTTCATCTTATAGGTTGCTGAGCATTGCTAGTTGCAATAAAAATCACAGCTCTTCGAAGTGAGATATAGTAGTGTTTTAAATGGCCACATGGAAAGACAAAGAGTTATTGGCAGATAAGACTGATAGTTTTCCTATCTTTTCTACCTCCTTCATGTTTTGTTATTTTCTGTTTCTAAGACAGGACAATATATGTCTAGCAGATGTGAGATATTCCTGGTGAAATAAAAAGAAGACCAATCCATGGTGTTAATATTTTTATTCTCTAGAATAACTACATTCACATAAATGTTAAACAAGTTAATAATATGCCAGGCAGTGTTTATAAGTGTACACAAAAAAAAAATAATTCAGATGAGAGCTGTTACATTACAAGATGATTAAGCATTTTTACATACTTTGTAATTAAATAGACCTTTCTTCTTTCAGTTTAATAGCCAGGAATAGTATCTCGTTAGCGATGCTTTCAATTTAACCCTTGGAAGTTGGAAAATATTGTTTCATAATTAGCTTAGGGTATTTAAACCCTCTCAGCAAAACAGTAAATGCATATGGGTGTCTAGGTGCTAAATGAAATTACAGTAATGCACAATGTTAGCCTTTTCATTTTGCAGGATTGGGTTTGTTTCAGTTGTGTTTTTTTACTTCCCCTCTCCCCCCATAATAACTAGGGTTATTATGAGAGAAATAAATAACTTTTATAACTTCACTGCCTATAGCAGCTATTATTTAATGCACTCTTTCTTGAGACGGATTATCCAGCTCATTGCCAAGGAGTCTTGAGGGCAGCCAGCTGAACTCTAGGAGTAAAGCTTGCCCTTATTTCTCCATACAGTACTACTATGTAGCAAAGAAAAGTGTATTGTGAAAATGTGCCAAGGGCTGCATTGGTGTCATTCATTGGAAAAAGTTTAATTCTTTCCTCAATGTGAATCCCCTAACTCTTGTTAAAGTTAGTCAGAGGTATAGAATGATAAATACTCACACTTAAAGGATAGCAACAAAATATCTTAATTTACAGAAGTTAATGCATAAGAGTTACATGCTGCCCATATTAGTACCATGTGAACCAGACAGGGCTTCAATACACAAGTGAGGGTAAGGGCTGTGGGTAGGATGTTCCTGATAAAGAAGGAAGCCCTGGACTTTCAACTCAGCTCAGATCTTGTCTTCTATCTGTGCATTTATAGAATCAGTTCCCACCATGGGGTCTTCTGCCCTGCAACACAGAGTATCCCAGATGCAGGAGAAGTGGCAAATACAGCTCCCTTCACCTTAGCGCTTACCCATCCCTTGCTGAGTAGGGAATCAGAAGGTGCAGCTCTGAATGCTTCAGGCTGAGGAGGCAAATGTGATAACCATTAGATTAGTTTAAAAAGAGTAGGATGAACTGATTGCCTATTTTGAAAGAAAGAGCCAGTAATTTCTATGGAGATATATGAAGTTGGTGCCTGGAATCTGGAAACAGGTTTTGGCTCTGAATCCCCATTTCTCATAAGTACCTACCACAGAGCTGCCAGTGGGCAAGGTGGGGAGAGAAGGTGAATAAACAGATCTTTTTACCCTCAGGCATTTTCTGCATGCTAGCTGAGACTGCACTCCATTCTGTGTGCTAGGCATGGCGAATCCTATTTTTAGGCATCCAAGCCTCCCTCTTCAATATCTAGGGAGCTTAGTTGCTTTATGCAGTAATTTCAACATCACTGAAGTGGAAGTTTCCCAAGATTTCAACAATGCAGTGCTTTGTGGTACAGTGGCCAAGTCCAGGCCTGAGTCATTCACTACTTATTGCACAAAAAACTACAATTCTGTGCATTTGTAGAAGGTTATGCCATATGTATTTGCACACCTTCATTTCATTTAGTCATATTGAAGTCAGCTTCTCTCCACATTTCAATGACATTAGTTTGCAATAACAGTCTTTGTAGTGGCCTCTTTTGCGTCATTGTGCAATACACAGTTAGATTGCTGTTATCATTGGTGGTTGATCTGGCTTTTGCATGGGTTCTCCTGGGAACCAAAGCTTGCTCTGCTTTCTGCTGAAGAGACATTTAAAGGTGTTATTCTGCCACAAGACAACCAAGGTCAACAAAAGGCTTTTCTGGATGAGATGAGAGCTCTTATAGCGTCATACTCCAGTAAGGCATGACAGCGTACATGTGCATGGATGGAACTTGGGGTGCCAGGATATAGTGCCTATTTTAACCATATTGTAGTCAGACGAAGACATGACTACTCCTTGGCCAACATTTTGCAATTCCTGGCTTACTGAGATCTTCAGTCTTCAAAAATCTCAGTTGCATGAAAGGAAGATATTGTAAAATGAGGCTCTGTTTTGTATAAGCCTGGAACAAAGTGCTCTTACCTAATTATCAGTAAAATCACGAGGCCCTTGCTCAACATTGATTTAGTAAGAATGAATGCCAAATAAGGATTTCAGAAGCTGTTCTTAAAGTGAACCTGTTTGAAATGGATATATTTCTAAACCCATGCCATGTACCAATTACGTTTTCTATTTATTCTACTCCTTTTAATTTCCTCTGGGTACTATAGATGCTTTGTGAAACTTCCAAGCTACAAATCTAGTCCATCTGTCCAAAATAATAAATAATAATTTTGTAAAAGCTTTATTTCATGTTAACCTCAACACCGAATGCTAGCAGCACCCATTAGCTCTCACTATGCCATCTACTGTATAAGGCCTAAAGATCTGAACTCAACCTTTCATCTGTTAGCATTCAGGAGACTGATAAAAATTTACACTGCTTTTAAACAGGCTGTACGTGACTGCAATATACCTCATCCTAGGATCTGCTATAAATAATGCCAATCTGAAGAGGCTGTGAATTCTTTCACAGCTTTGTTTCAGAGCTATTCATAACCATGGTTATCAATTCCTGTACCGCAAAATTTCTGTCAGCTTAGAATTTCAGTCACAGTCAGGAAGTCTGATGGATGATTGCCCACTCTTCCCTAGTGAAATATAATTATCAAGGCATAGAAAACAGTTAATAACAATGCTGGAATGTTTAAGTATAACAGTAATTAGTTCTTATGTAATGCTTTCCATCCACAGATCTAAGTATTTTACAACAGATATTATCACTTCCATTTTATAGCTGAAGTAAGCTGAGGCAGAGAAGGAAAAGAACAGGGCACTTTTTACACTACGGGTTAGAAAGAAAGCTTTGCAGAAAAAAGAACTCTTCTTACTGCCAATCCAGAGCTGCCTTTGCTCATGCTATATAAAACAAGATCAGTTGGAGAAACTATAAGAATACACTCTTGGCCAGACTGTCCTTTTGCTGGAATAGCTTCCACTGAAAATACTACTACTCCTACTTAAAAAACAACAACAAAAGCCAAAGCAAAAACCAACAAATCCCAGTGCTTTAGAGTGCACTCATTGAGAAGTTTGATACATTTTTCTGGAGAAATCAAAGTTTTCAAAGCTGACTTGGCAACAATGAACTCTAGCCAGGAATAACAAAATAGGACTGTTTTTTTGAAGCAGGGCCACAACTAAGAGCAATTGCTGAGGGCATTCATATTGTGCCACTTGAACTGGAATTCTTGGACCAATGGAAGATGAATTAAAGCAAAAACATTTGCCAAGAATGTTCTCATTAATCAAGAACAAAAGCTGGAGGCTTGTGGCCAACTCACTGTCTGATGTCATTATTCCCATCACCCACCAGGCTGCTCATAGGACATGCAAACCTTTGGATTCTGGAGGGAGGTTGATTGTATAGGCTTTACCAGGAGTAGAGCTTGAGACTAAATTTGATTCAACATTGGAGACCTTGCAAGTTCAGACATGGACAGGTCTGAAGAAAGACTAGCTTTCTCTTGACTTCTTAGGTGGTACATGCCCAGTCTTAGCTGATGGAGCAATTAGACTAGTTAGTTTTTCTAGTGTGTTTGATACTAGAAGAGGTGTAGATTTAGTCCCCAATAGAGAGTGTAAAGATGTTCCACAGGAGGAAAAGACAGTTTAAAAATAAATCTGTGGCCAGACACATGGACTGAAGACCAGCCCTGGTACAGACTAGTTAAAAAGTTAATATTTACTCTAAGCTATTATGAGTTCTTCATTTTGAGCTCTTAACAACCTCGTGACTGAGAGCTGAGACCTCTCAAAAGCAGTTTTTCAGCACTTACACTTGTGTGATTTTTTCAGTGCTTCATATCTCCTAGGGTTATCTCACAGTTTCTTCATCATATCTGTGATTGAAGTTACCCTGTTCATCTTTCCCGGTAAAATCTTTCCTTTTTCATTGCACAGCTGATAAATATTACCTGCACCTAACTACTAAACAATATCATGTTCTGTTTTTTCCAAACTAGATTTAACTAGTGGACTGAATGCCTCAGCAGCATTTCTCCAGAGCTATCTTGTCACTTTTTGAAGAAAGAGAAATGGGAGGAAATTGTGAAAGTGTGAAGTGGTATTCTCCCATAAAGAGCAGACTGAAAGAAATACAAAGAGCTCTCTCTCATAATGGATGGATAACCTATTAATAATTTTCTGTCACTGATGAATTCAAGTTTATTTCACCTGATGTAGAAGTCATCTTGAAGGTCTTAAAATGGTTTAAGACTAACATTTTTGTTTGCTTGTTTTAAAGTATCCATGATAATTGATTTGCCAAGAAAAAATCCTTAAAACGCCTTTAGAGTCTTCAGCCACCACAGGATATGTTGGACTGTTTTATTCCCTGCCTTATGGGATCTGACCCACAATTTCTGTATACTGAAAGTGATAACTATGCAAAGCTTAACAAAAAAGAAATTAAAAAGCCCTTTTGAGTAAATAAAGCATAAATGGTTTAAAAGACAAAGCAGTATTTTTTTCTGCATGAATCTGTTACTGAGTACCCACCTAGCATATGATGCTTGCTGTTATCAGCAAAAAAACCTGCATTTTATTTTTAACATATGTAGAAGTGCACACATTTATTCTCCTCTCTATGAGTAAATGTTACTGGTAACTAAATGTGTGCTGACTACTGCCATATAGATGTAGTTTTGAAACTAAAATTGTATATGTAAGTGTCATCACACAAGGAAAGTTTGGGTGAAGCATAATGATTATGATCTGGACTAAATGGTTAGTTAGAGTCTTATTTTAGGAACGGGTACCTGTTCACAATTAGCACTTTTTAATCAGATGTTGATTAGGGCAAAAATAAAAAACACATGCATCTTTTCAAGTCACACTTAAAAATACAATTCTATGGGAGCAAATATCTCCTAATTTTGTCAAGGATTTCATTTTTAATGGGAACTCCTTGAGCCATGTGAGGAACTTGTGAAAATTTATAAGAAAAAACTTCACAAAAATCTTAAGCAGGAGAATATATCCCCGTTGCTTTTCACTATTCCTGTTCCTTAAGCAATAGCACACGCCCCTGTCTTTACCTTAGTGACTGCAAAATCCGTCTGACTTAAAAGGTTTTAACTCTGGAGCAATTGCTCACAATTGCTTCTGTTAATCTCAGTTGTGCTTGTATTTGGCATTTAGTTAGTTAAATTTCCAGAAAAAGATAACTTCATTGTTCACTCTCTACAGGTCCAAACACACCACATCACTGAAATGTTAAAAAAAAAGGACATTTAAAGTACCCTGATGTCAATGGTGATTAAAAAGAGACCAAAGAGAAACAGTAAAGGGATGAGTCACTACTGTGAAGCCTACCTCTCCTTTCTAAGAAGTTGTCTTTCCAACTTGCTCCTTCCTTAGCAAATGAATGTTGAAGAACTTTGAGAACATTTAAGACAGAGATTTAGGCATTCAAGGTGTGTAAAGAACCTTTGAGGGAAATTAAGTCCCAGAAGAGAGTCCAGAATTTTCATGAAAAAAGCATGGATTCACAAGTAATAGAATGCATTACTTGGTCTCAAAACTGCGTTAAAATAAAGTCCAGAATGCAGAACCTGTGTTTATAAGCAAACAGACAGCAATAAAAAAGAACCAACAAAAATTTTGCAAAGCTTAAGATAAAAAACAGAGCAATCTACATCTACACACTTGGGAATACAAACCTGGCCCTTTGAATCTGCTGGTGGTGGAATGAGTTCTTCATCTCCAACATTGTGAACAGTCAAAAGTTCATGTTAAATATTGGTTGGTGTGTTTCTTTAATAAGAGGGCTGCATATCCAAGATAACAAAAGCACCATATGTTGCTGCAGATACCACAGTAAAGACTATTCTTAGTGAACAGAAGAAAAGATAATCACATAGACCTTATGTAAATAAGCAGAACACACATTATAGCTACAGTAAATCTAAGCAGCTTTCAATTTCAATTTTCTCTCTCCTACTTGACTACTGCCTTCTTTGGTTTTACTGTTGTTCTGCATAGGAAACTAGTCTTATATAGAACCTATATAAGCATCCTTATGATATTTGGTCTCATTTAGAAAACAGTTCTACAGTACTACACAAATCATAATCAAACTCAAGTTGGTAATCAAGCACAATACATACTCATCTAAAAAGTCTCCCTATGGCAAATTTATTTTTTATTTGCCACAAGCACTATATATGTATGCATATCTATGTGAGAGAGAAAGTGTTTTTATCTGCTCACAACTGCACGTTCGTGTGCGCTAAAATATATAGCTGCATCTATTTTACACATGTGCATTAGTATCTGGAGACACACAGAGTCAATCACATCTAGAAATGTCACTTACTTAGCATAACTAATGAACAATAGAAAACACTTTAAACAATTTGAATGTATGTACCCTAAAGCAGATCACATTCACTAATGTAAACCAAACTTACAGCAGCTGAAAATTGGATGATAATTGTGAGAGACAATGTGATTGAAGATACCAAATGAGATGCAGGAGGCCCAAGTCCCATGCTTTAGTCTTCTACTAACCTCCTTGAGTTATTAGTAAAAAACTTCACTGGCTTTCCACTTCTCTAAAATATCTTCCTTTACAAACCATGATTTAAAATCTACATGCAAATTGTAAAATAAAAATGGAATATTTATTATAATTATCTAGGTGACTAAATATGCCATATGGACATCTTGGTAACCAAGCAGTATCTGAAAAGTAGGGTCATAAAGCAAGCATGGAACAAACGTTAACTCTCCTGGTAAAGATTGGCTTCCTGGAGCATTTATTTAATTCCCATCACACTCTGTGAGGACTGCATGGTACATCTGTACTTGGAGAATCATATCATATCATATCATATTGGATTTCATCCAATATCAAAAGATAAGAATAGCTATTGAGGGGAACAGAGTAGTCACAATTCAGCCGTGTTCCCTCTCCAAAACCACTCTTTTCAATTGGTTCTAGCTGATTTCAGAGCTGCCTTCTGCTTGCACAGGGGCTATTTCACAGAATCATAGAATCACCAGGTTGGAAGAAACCCACTGGATCATCGAGTCCAAACATTCCTATCAATCATTAAACCATGCCCCTCAGCATCTTGTCCACCCGTGCCTTAAACCCCTCCAGGGAAGGTGAATCAACCACCTCCCTGGGCAGCCTCTGCCAGTGCCCAATGACCCTTTCCATGAAAATTTTTTTCCTAATGTTCAGCCTATGTTGCCTTTTTTGATGGGTGCCATCTTGTTCCTTTGGGATCTAGATAAAGACAAGTGACTCCCACTGTACAGATCACTGAACAAACAGCTCCAGCATTCAATTTTTAAAGCTATAATTTTGATTTGATTTGAGGTAATTATTTACCATAGTTACTGTTTCTCTTCAGTGTATTCAGGAGCTGAGAATTAGACCTCTGGGGTCTGTAGATCTATTTATGACACCGGGCTCATTAAATCAGCAGTAAGGATGATGTCAAAATCAGCAGATTAGAAAAATAAAACCCAAACCCTCACTATTGCAAACCTGCACAGTGCCAGCAACTTTGAGGAAAATAGACACCTCCTAAGGCACCGATTTGGCAACTTTAGAGGAAGCCTGCAATTATTGAAGCAAGGAAAAGAAAAGTTTTCTTCTTGGTGTTCACAAAGAAAGCTTATTTTTTAATTCTCTTTCTCTCATATCTGTCTCGGGCAGAAGAATACTCCTATGACTTTGGGTAAGGATTTTTTCAAGTGAATGGCATAGTAAATAGGACCTTTTAAAAAACTGTAACAGAGAAACTGAAGTAATATAGGAGATATGAACAGTATTATTGCTGAATGAGGAATATTTAAGTGTTGGCTATGAGGTCTAAGCAGAGTATTATAACTCCAAGATATTCTTATTCTTTCTTGTTTAAGTGAAAGCTACATTTGTAGGTGCCTGTGGAAAATGCAGTCTGTGTGACAACAGTGAATATCCATGATTTATATAAACAAATTAATGTAGAATGCAGAAAAAGAAATTTCTAACAATATTTTTGTGCCAGTAAAATTTCATGTCATTATAAATCCTGAGAACTAACAGACACATATTATTATAACACAGACTAGGGCATCAGCTTAAATACAGCAAATACAAAGAACCATTCAAAATAGGATGGCCATTTAAAGTAAGTATCTGACCAAGAAATTACTTCTCTCTCTTCACTTGGGTCTCCAGTCTTTTGTAGTTACTTACTGATGGATGTCTTGTTTCCTTATATCTGTGTGGGAGGATGAGTGAAATGAAATACAGCTCAGAGAAGAAAAGTGATTAATTGCAGAGCTGAGAATGTCATCAAAGATGTGTGTGTCGCACAGCAAGGCTGGACGACTGTATTGAGACATAGAACTCAAACAGGCGGGGATATGCATAGGCAAAATACACATACGGGTGCAGAAAAACAGTAACAGACCAGGTGCCTGCTTTGCCAGCCATGGATACAGGCCAGGTCTCTTGGTGTCTGCTAAAGATGGGGTCAGGGTTTAGGCACAACTAGCTGTCGCCACAGGACTAGGATCACTACAGGAGAAGGTCTTCATACGTGCTTTTTCTGTACAGTCTTGTAGGAGCAACAAGCCTAGTTCTTCTCCTTTTTTCCTCCATCCTATCACTATCCTGCTTCTTAGTCCCTGCCAAGCCTTAGCTTTTCCCACTGGTGATGGTAATATTTAGAATTGCCTTTGTTGCTTTAAACTGTTTCTGAGGAGAATGAGTTCTACGCTTTCATGCTACATCTCTTTTAGACACAAAGGCAGAAAACTTTTTTTTTTGTGGGTGTGGATGTTCTTCCAGGCACAACCAAGGCTTTCAGGAAAAGCCCTTTAGTGACATAAGTCTGAAGCTGCAGAATGAAAGGGACACAAGGTTGTGTGTAGTCTGTAGGTTTCATGGGTGACACACACTTCAGGCTGGCACAGCCTCTTATTCCAGGGTGTTCAGCATTTGACACCAGGTTGTTCTGGCTTTTCTCCCAGCCAGCAGAAAAGGGAGTCCTTCTTTCTCTCTTGTGTTCTCTTCTCACAGGGGCATCGTTAAGCATTTCTGCTATTTCAGCACAAGGTTTGCCATTGCAACACAAATTTGGAAAGGCTATGCACAGGCTAGAGAGTTCCCATCCAAGTTTTCCTTCACATTCCCATCAGCACCTGTTACCAGATGACCCAAATAAGCACCTAAACATTCACATGTTGCCAAACTGAACAAAACAATACGGTTTATATGTACAATTGTCTCTCCATAACTGCTCCTGTGAGATGATACTGAAGAGTGAATCTTTACAATATTACCCTATTAGCTTCAATTAACCTTTGGAACCTGATTATTCCAAATCCAACACAATACCATTTGGCCACACAAGGGGCACACAAGGAGAGGTGACAAATACTGCACAGGAGATAAAAGATAGTTTAACAAGAAGCAAGTTGTAAAGAGTGACAAAGTGTTATTTCCATATAAGCTTATCTGAGCCTGGGTAAGTTCCTGAACAGGGTGTGGATTTGGCAGTAGTAAAGAAACAGGCCACACAAAGAATGTCTGTTGAACTAATGAATGCCACTGAAGTGGTTGACTTTCATTTCTCTGGTTTGGATCCTTGCCACCTTTAGTCTAATGTCAGACTTTGTTTAATTGGCAAATATGCCTTCAAAGGGTTGCAGGGCTCTCCATGCTGCTCCACAGGCTGTTAATATTTAATTGTGATTTGTTAAAGGCATACTAGCAGTTGATAAAACTATGTGTCTGGGTGCTTTATTGCAGTGGAAACCAGCAGCAGGGACTTTAAATGTTGCTTTTTGGTGGGGGAGGGAGGGTATTGTTGTAGAGAAGGGAAGAGAAAAACATAAATTTATTAGTTTTCCAACATAAAGTTTCTTGCAAAGAATCACAGGCATGGTTGCAAATATATTTTGGAGGTATGAAATTCATAAAGTGATTTTCTTATCTATCTTCACTACAAAGGAAAGCAATTAATTCAATGGGAAATTACTGGTATTTAAACAAGACAGAATTGGCTTTTGCCTTTTACACTTTCAAATGTGTTAACAAATTGTGCCATTGGAGGAAAAGGAAGTTATTTAAATTGGGCCTTTTTGATGATCACTTTGAGAATCCAACAGCAAGAGTCTTCTAGAAAATTGTCCATGTGTACTACATTTGACTGAAGTTGCATTTCCCTTGAACTTGCAGAAAGCAAAGTGTATGGGACATGGTCCAAACAAGTAAATCTGAAAGGCTGTTTCATGAAGGCCTTAAAATCATAAGAAAGCACATATACAATATAGCTATTTGTGTCAACCAAATGATAAAAAAAGAAGCTAATGTAATAGTCTTTATTCAAACAAAAATTACATTAAAGTATGTGGTTCTAATAGCAACGTGGAAATGAAAGGTAAAAAGAATACTTAGTAAAATGTTTTCTGTCCTAGCCCAAGTGCATTCAACAAAATTCACCCATCCACACCCATTTCTTTACTGTGAAAATCCTTAGTTCTTTTTAATTAAATAACTGCTCTATTACAGTAGCTTTTTATCTTACTAAGAAATGTGAGTCAGCCAATAAAAAAAAACATCAAAGAGGTTGTTTAACGCCTGTAAGCAATAATTTACACTGATGCCAACACTTTGAAGGTAAAGGGGCACATTACCTTCTTGACATATGTGAGTAATTTCCCTGAGTTCATTTCTGCTATTGCAATATAGAAAATAAGGTTTATTTACAGAGAATAAATACACAGAAGTCTTTTTTAGTATCTGTTTTAAAACACATCTGGTCAAAATGTGGGACAATGCTTTATCAATAAAGACCAAACCATAATTTGATAATATTTATACCACTGAAACCTCTGAGAAGTTATTGTCTTGATTTATTGAACGGATTTCTTGCTCCTTTTCTTCTTGCAAATTTCTGCAGGTGAGAGAAGATAACCACCCCATATTATCTCTAGCTTATCTGATGACCTCCTGGTCAGTTTTGAACTGTGTGATGGTTTCTCTCCAAGAAAACAGGGAGCAGGATTCCTCTTCAGAAACCATATAGCCTGTGCAGCTGCTGCCTTATCCAGCTAGGCAGAGGTGCTGGGGCTGCAACCGCACACATAGTCATCCAGCACGAAGTCAGTAGCTACCAATCCTGTTTGCAAGGAAATAACAAAACCAAGATCCAGAGCCTGAGGCTCAGCTGACTGACTTATCCTAAGCCATGCAAAACAGTTTGGTTCTGTGCTACTATTTTTGTCCACTGGAGAAAAAATAAGTTATTTATGGTTTTGCTAAGGATTTTCTTCATAGTGCTTAATGAGGAGACTTTGAAGCAGAATAACTGTCATGCCAGGTCAGATGCAAAGTCCGTCTGAAACAGAACTATAATTTGAAAACCCTGTAGTCAGCATTAGTCTGCCCTTTTTATTAGTTCACAGTTACTTTCCCCAAATCTTGAGTCATTAATTTAATTAGGTTTATTCTGGTTTTGTGGGGTTTTTTTTCGAAACTACTATCATTCCTCGTAAGTTTGTCTCCTTATTATTATTCATCCATGTACCAAATAACTTAAAAAATCCTTTGTCACTGTGATCTACTGTGGGAGCAATTTCCACAGAATCATCCTGCATCATGCGGAGAGCATTTCTTCTGAATTAGATGAACAGTTGGCACTGTTCATCTCACTGAACATCACCTTGCCTTTTGCTCTTGGATGAGAAGAATGAGATAGGAATGAGATGACTTTTGTGAGAGAGGTAAATCACTACTGAAGATGATACACTGGATGAAATATAAGCATGACATGCAAAAACATAAAAATCAAAACCAAGTATTCCTAAATACTAAGAAACAATTTATATAGAGTGTCTTCTTCTTACCCTGCTTTACTTTTAAACTCTTGCACAATGCTCAGGATTCTCTGCATTATAGTTTGCTCAAGCTTCTTGCAAAACATGCCAAGTTACCCATCTCCCTGGAGTCAACAGGATTATTTGAAGTGCAGAGTACGATGATTAAAGATGGTTGAGTTTGCCTCTAAATTCGATGTTAATTTTGAACAAATCAGCTGAAATCTTCTCCTCTTGTCCATTATGGAAGCGCTACATTGTGTTATGGTGCACATTTCCTTGTTCTCTAAATTTAGTATCCCTACAGTTCACCAAAACCTGCTGGGTTATGAGGTATAAAAGGAAGAAGAGAAACAAACACATGACACAAATGAGCAAATCAGAAACAAATGGAGACCAAAGTGAAGGTAAAAAACATTTACATTTTATCTCCTTTCCTTTTGGAAAAATCTGCTAAATAAACTGAAAGCAGTAACTTTTTTGAAGATTTTTAGTAATTCTTTTTACATTGTATTGGTTGATGTTCTCCTAAACCAAAGAAGGAAATATTGTCCTGAACAAATGAGTCTATGATGAATGCAAAGCTGATGAAAAAAAATGGACTAAAAGAGAAGCTGACAATATTCCTCTCACAAACTGGCAACACATTTCTGCGGCACCTTCTTCTATTATTTACTTTCATTAAATACATGAATGACAGTACAGAGAGTACCCATGCCATTTGGAAGTCACACAGAGCTGAAAGCACATTGGAGGCTGTGGTTGCTGTTCGAAACGATCCTGAAACTGGAGAAATGGTCCAAAAGCAACATGATGAAAGGGAAAAAATAAAGGGCAACAGTTGAGACAGGAAATTGAACACACAAACAGAAAATAAGGAATAACTAGCTAGGCAGCATGCTAGGAAAAAAGAAAAGGTTGAGGAGGGGAGGTTAGGGTGGATCACAAACTAAATCCAGGTGAAAAATGTAATGCTATTAACAAATAACAGGCTGTGGCAACTAGCACAGAGGAGGTAATTATTCTTTATCCTGCACACATAAGGCCTCTGCTGGAGTCTGGTTTTGACTACCCTTCCATAAACAAAAAAAAAAAAGTGGACCAATTGGTTAGAGTGAAAAACTGCAGAAGAGAGATAAAATGATAGAAAGAAACAATATTAGGAGAAATTTAGCAAATAGGTTTAGTTCAGGAAGGAGAAGACTAAGGACAGATAAACCCCATTGTCTAAGAATTCCCCTCATCCAAAGCACCACACGAATCATCTGTCAAAGAGTTTGTATTCTGTGCCTGTGTAAGAATATGTGACCAAGAGTGTTTCACATAAGTCTGCATCAGACTGGTGATGAAGTTATAAAGAATCTTTGTAAACAAATGATAGGGAAAGCATTCAGAACAATGCGGTGCCACTTGCAGTCTTGAAATCTGGGTCATTCAAAGCTTACTATCCAAAATAGATATGGTTGCTTCCTACAGTCAGTTTCAGCTCCCAACCAAACCCATTGTTGATACTAGAAAGACATTTCTACCCCCTTCAGCTTTAATAGATTTTATATCTTTTTTTGATTATTTCATCCGTTTCTTGTATTTCTTCAGATTTAAGAGAATAGTCAGCATTTCCCTTCTGAAGTTTTACTCCAAGCTGCCTGAATTCACTGTAAATGACGTAAGGAGACTTAACACAACAGGGATCACTTTCTAAAGATAAAATTCAGCCTATATTTGAGAAACAAAGCACTCCTTAAAGTTTTTACAGTGGTTATCAAAAAGGCACAGCCCATTGCTGAACATATTGAAAGTAATTTCCAGCCATCATTACAAACTGTTGAAGTTCTAGAAGAACCAGAAAATATATCACATATCTCACTTTGAACTTGGTATAAATGAGTACAGTCAGACAATATGTAGCCCCAAAATATCCTGTAAGTAGTGAGGTAATGGAGTGCTGATTTTAACTTTAAGACTGTCCTAAGTGTATGTTGGGAACATTTAACATTCACTTCGGTAATGTTTGATTTCTGAATGTCACTAACATCATGTTTAGAGTGGGTCTATGTTAAATGAGCTGAAACTGAGCCAAATCTTCTCCCCAAAGGAATGATACTTTCTAAGATAGCCTCATCTCCCGTGTCTTTCATACCATCAACATCCACTTTTTCGTTCTGTTTTTGTGTAAAGATAAGGCACTTTATGATGAATTCCATAGGGAAATTTCACCTTTATACTTCTGTCCTCAGTTACCAGAAGCAGCTAAAATTTCTAAATCCTTCTCAGTCCATAGTGTCGATTGCAAAAGTCCAGTGAACTACAGAAACATCATAGGAAAATTATTAGTGATATTGCATTCTCATTGTGAAGTGTAGAGATGGTAACATAAACTTAAGTGGAGTTTGGCTTTTACACATGCCCGTTAGCCATGAAAACAAGCATGCATCCCACAGAGCACAGGGAGATCATGTGGGGATAACAAGGGAAATGGGGGTTAGAATAGGTGTAGGACTAGTACAGTGGCAGAGACCTAAAACTATGTAGTCACTACCTTCAGGGCAGCTGGGTTCTTTGATCATCTCTTTGTTCATTCCAGGGTTAAAATTTGATCTTTTCTTTTCCTTTTATATGCTGTATTCCACTCTGTTGGAAATAAGACCCATTCTTCTCCATGTGAGGGTATGTATCCTGAGGTAACTTTTCCTGTCTCCACATGAGACTGGAATTTCTGGCAAACACTTCATAATTCCTATATGTTGCTGCAACTATCTACTCTGTGTTTTACTTCTGTTTACTCCTTTACTGCTCCTGTTGCATTCAGATTTATTTTATAAAGAGAGTGACCTGAATTAACCCACTTATTTCTCTGAAATTTGGGATTGTGAAAGAGATTATGGTGAACGTAGCATTTAAGACTGACCAGGTAATTATACTTTGAGTACCAAAAGATGTATTTTTTGAAAATATTTTTTTTTTCTAGTGTAATGTATATATTTTATCAGAGTTTGAATAATACATAATGATGCCAGATTCAGAACAAGCGAAAAAATTGTTCATTAGAAAATTTAGGAAAACAGAAAAATTATGCAAGTCTGTTTCATCGTTCATTTCATAATTTATTTCATCAAGTCCAGACCATGGTCTGTGATAAAAGGGCCTATTAACAGTTGATTCACAGAATCGTGCAATGTTCAGATAACAAGAATAAAGACACAGCAAAGAAAAATGCATGTAGGACCACAGTACATTTAAAAGGCTGACTATTATATACGGCTCACAGAAATTAGAGCATGAAATAAAATAAATTTTCTCATTTTTCTGAATACTGCTTGATTTTATAGTGATATTTTGCCTTTAAAGGTCTTTCTTAACCCAATTCACTATCCAAAGTTAGCATTATCCTTATAGAAATATGAAAAGCATGCTGACACTGCACAATAAACACAATTTGACACTACATTTTTCATTTTAAGGGGTTTTGTTTGTTGGTTTTATCACCAGGAAGGCTGAAGCTTATCTAGGCTTTTTCATTCAAGAACAGTATGTTGAGGGCCACTGCTTTTCAGACGACTTAGGAAGTATAGGAAGGCTGTTTGTGTGATAGGGCTATTCCAGACTTCTGTAACCTGAAACTCTGCAGTCTATTCTTTCAATGTCTTTGGAATGAATTGATCCACAGGAAAAAAGCTCCAAGAATGATTCGGTCAGTATAAAACTTTAGACAATGTCATAGGTGTTTTCATATAGGAATGTCAGCTTCAGCAAAAACACTCATGCAAAATTTGGAGGTGTATTAGTAAGATATAAATGTAAAGAAAATCAGAACAAGAACTAAACTATTTAAATATATAACCTAAATTTATCAAATTAATTTTTGCTGTGAGCATATTAGATGCAATTGCTTGTTCTGCCAAGTGGGAAGGGAAAGATAAATTCTCTTATTTTCGTGCTGTCAATAAACCTTTCATTGCTTTGGAAGGTGAAGGGAATGAAGAGATAAAAAGTATCAGACCAAGAGGAGAAGATTCAGTGGTAGAGAGCTATGCGAACATGCAAAATTGTGACTGTCTCTCATTACCTGCTGATCATATGAAGTCAACTCCTAGTCAGACCTGGATAAGCTGTTAAGGCCCATCTCGGTCTGACTAAAGCAGGAACCTCAGGTGCTTCATCACACTGTTTAAGAAAGGTTGGATGGTCGGGCCCAGAGAGTGGTGGTAAATGGTGTGACATCCAGCTGGAGGCCAGTGACAAGTGGGGTTCCCCAGGGCTCAGTGCTGGGTCCAGCCCTGTTCAATGTCTTCATCAATGACCTGGATGAAGGCATCGAGTGCACCCTTAGCAAGTTTGCGGACGACACTAAGCTGGGTGGAAGTGTCGATCTGCTGGAGGGTCGGGAGGCTCTGCAAAGGGATCTAAACAGGCTGGACCGCTGGGCAGAGTCCAATGGCATGAGGTTTAACAAGGCCAAATGCCGGGTCCTGCACTTGGGGCACAACAACCCTATGCAGTGCTACAGACTGGGAGAAGTCTGTCTAGAAAGCTGCCTGGAGGAGAGGGACCTGGGGGTGTTGGTTGACAGCCGACTGAATATGAGCCAGCAGTGTGCCCAGGTGGCCAAGAAGGCCAATGGCATCTTGGCTTGTATCAGAAACGGCGTGACCAGCAGGTCCAGGGAGGTTATCCTCCCTCTGTACTCGGCACTGGTGAGACCGCTCCTCGAATACTGTGTTCAGTTCTGGGCTCCTCACCACAAGAAGGATGTTGAGGCTCTGGAGCGAGTCCAGAGAAGAGCAACAAAGCTGGTGAAAAGGCTGGAGAACAGGCCTTATGAGGAGCGGCTGAGAGAGCTGGGGGTGTTTAGCCTGGAGAAGAGGAGGCTGAGGGGTGACCTCATTGCTCTCTACAACTACCTGAAAGGAGGTTGTAGAGAGGAGGGTGCTGGCCTCTTCTTCCAAGTGACAGGGGACAGGACAAGAGGGAATGGCCTCAAGCTCCGCCAGGGGAGGTTTAGGCTAGACGTTAGGAAAAAATTCTTTACAGAAAGGGTCATTGGGCACTGGAACAGGCTGCCCAGGGAGGTGGTTGAGTCACCTTCCCTGGAGGTGTTTAAGGCACGGGTGGACGAGGTGCTGAGGGATATGGTTTAGTGTTTGGTAGGAACGGTTGGACTCGGTGATCCGGTGGGTCTCTTCCAACCTGGTTATTCTGTGATTCTGTGATTCTGTGAAAGCCAAAAAGCTTAGGGATTTGGTAGGAGTGGCGTCCTTGAACAACTTTCTGTTCATTATTGCAGAGGGAATATGATCCTTTCTCCATTTGTGGTCTGCAACACTTTTCTTCCCTACAAAGAGCTAGTCTTCTCCCTTAGCAGGTGTCGCGTTGTAGTGTGGGCAGCAGGACTGGCAGGGACAGTCTGGTGACCCATATGCTCTGAATAGTGAGTGTAGGCATGGGAACAGGCTGGCTTAGGTGAGAAAGCTGCTGGTCTGCAAAACATCTTGCAGAAGATAGAGTGGTGGACTTGGGCACCAAAAGCCTGTGTCTGGTAGCAGATACCCAAAGAGGGAATAGCCAGTCTGCTTGGAGGTGCAGATGTGAAAGACATGTTCCACCTCACTCCTTTAAACAAATCAGCAGCAGTTTGGTTCAGGGTCCAGAGGAGGTAAAGACCTGCCAAGAACTCCTCTAGGAAATCTACAAGGAGCAGAGCAACACAGTGAGCAATAAGGAGCCTCGTGTATAGCTCTGTTGTATGCAATTTTAAGACTAGTCAATCATTTTTATGCTATAAATATGACAGCCTAAATAAGCCTTCTGTGAGCTACCCCGGTGAGGGAGTGTGGCTGCATGGTGATGATCTCCCTTTGTGGTGGAACACCTCTCAAGGGTGCTCCTTGAAGCAATAAGATCTTTATCATGGAGCACAGTGATAAGATGAGGGGTAACAGTTTTCAGCTGAACGAGAATAGGTTTAGATTAAATATTAGGAAGAAATTTTTTAGTGTCAGGGTCGTGAGGCACTGGAACAAGTTACCCAGAGGAGTCGTGGATGCCCCACCCCTGGAGGTGTTCAAGGCCAGGTTAGATGAGGCTTTGAAGAACCTGATCTATTGCAAAATGTCCCTGCTCACAGCTGGGGGTTTGGAACTAGATGATCTTTAAGGTCCCTTCTGACCCAAAACATTCTATGACTCTATATTCTGTGTTATGTTGCTGACAAGTCCTGTTTAAATCCCTTCTGGATGGCAGCTGCACTGCATGCCAGCCAATTCTCCTCTTTAATAGGGATTAGTTCTTTATCCTAAATAAATAACATTTTAAACAGAATAAATCATATATAGTTATAATATTGCATGATTTAGTAAGTTATTTTCTTAGTTTTCTTAGCATGAGTAGCAAGACTTGCTTTGAAACAGTAAGCCACAAGCTGGGAATTTCCAGTTACAAACTTCCCCAGTGTCTACAAAGTGTTCAGTCAAAACATGGCCTTGAGAGTCAAGGAAAAGAGGAAATTGCAGTGTCTTCAAGGATACAGATCATCAACACCACATACACTAAGATAAAAACCTGTCTGAAATACAGTGAACGAATCCAATGAGGAACGAGGAGACCCCAGACCCAAATATTAATACTGGTCCAAAATATCATGTGAGAGGTGGGTAAACAGCCTGTAAGAGATTTCTTGGTTCATGTCAGCCTCTCTTCCTGGAGTCCATCTCTCTCCCTAGAGCTGATCATGCTGGTGTGTCCCTCTAATAAATTATTTTATAAAACCCAGTGCCTGAGAGTTTTCTTTGTGAAGCCTTGCCTTTGAACTCCAGAGCAAATTCAGACTGGACACCCAGATGGGGATATAAGTGAATTGGGGATAAGCATTATGAAATTTTTGCTAAGTGACATAAGGAATCGTGTGTTCACATATAATCTTTTTGCTGTAAACTTGTATAATTCTTTAGCCATCAACACACATAACCTGATTTTCTCTCATATATTTCCTCCATGCAGTAATCAATAGGGTGACCTTATCATCAAACTCTATTAAGCTGCTCTTTTATTTAAATATGAGTTTTCTCTAAAAATACACATTCACGACAGGTGTATCTCCGAGTGGGAGGTTCTCCACTGGAGTTTCCAAACAGTGCTGCCATAACAAACCTCAAAACACAACTAATGTTAGACAAAGTGGAGAGGTGGGGACTGGGCCTGATGGACTTTATCATGGGCACTGTAAAAAGACAGAGCAGGTCACAGACCCAGAGCCTCATCCCTGATTGCTACTTCCCATGAGCCTGGGAATGCTGGAGTGCAACTTAGTGTCTGTGAAATAGGTGAATCTTTCAATTAGGGACTAGATCTGTTGAAAAAAGTGAAGTAACGGCATTGTAAAAATCCATACAGGGGAAAAATATTAGTCTTTTACATAGCTTCAGTGTAACTCGTTAACTTTGTGTTTCAATGTAGTATTTGTTTGACTGTAATTTTTCTCAGATGCAGACCTTCTTATACTTAAATTGTAAGAGTAAAAGCACTTACTATTTTGGAGGTTATTGAACTAATTCTCCAACAGTCAAAACAAGGAACAACTGTGACTTGGAGGTAGGGGCTTCAAAAAGCTCTTCTTTTTGCAAAGTCAGCATCCTGTCAGCAGCAAAGTGTTACAAGCATTTTCAAGGATATCAGCAGGAAAAAAAACAAATTAATCAAACTATTAACACGTTTTTTGTCCCTCTTAACATGCTTAATACTCAACACCTTTGCTTACCTTTCAGCTTAATGTTTTACTTGATTTTTTTTTGTAAATAGTGCTACAAATTATGTTGGTATAAAAATAGTTTACAACAAGACCTTTTTGGGAGCATCTCAGTATACTGAGTTGCTGACTGCTATAGACCAGCAAAACTATTTCTTACCTGTGGGAGAGTAGACCAAGCTTTTATCTTACCAAAGGCCATGTAAGAAATTTGTCAGAAATCTAGGGACTGCCTACAGCTGAACAGCTTGCAACATCCTTGCAGCAGCGGAGCTGAGACAACCTGTTCCTGGCAGTGCTCCTCCATCTTGATCCAAGGGTCCAGGTATGCTGCTGAGCCTAGAATTTTTTTTTATGCTTAGATGTCCACTGAGATCAAAACAGAGCAGCCCGATGTCCTTCGTCACAATTTCTAACATCAGGTTCCACTTTAACATGACTGAGCCCTCTTCTTTCAGCTTAAACAGGAGTCTGCTCTGTGTAAAAAATCTAATCTGCAGCTTAAAATCTTCAAGATTACCATATCCAGTCATTAAACTGCCAAGTCCACCACTAAACCATGTCCCTAAGCACCACATCTAGACATCTTCTAAACACTCCAGGAACCTCCTAGGCTGTTTCCTTTCCACTGTGTTATGCTTCCAGCAGACATCTGGTAAACTGAATTCTCCCACAAGAACAAGGGGTAGCAATTGTCAAACTTCTCCCAGTTTATTATAGCTTGTCTGCCTCTTCATCCTGGCTGGGTGGTCTAGAACAGACTCCCACCATGATATCTGCCTTGTTGACCTTCCCCCAATTCTTACCCATAAACAGCCAACCCTATTGTCACCGTAATTATGCTCTAGACAATCATAATACTCCCTACCACCGCCTATCCATCCTTGCCTATCCCTCTTGAAGAGTCTATAACCATCTATTTCAACACTTCGGTGTGTGCACCCCACTATGTTTCAGTGATAGTAGTTGTATCACAGTTTTCCTACTGTACGACAGCTTCCAGCTCCTCCTGTTTCTTGCCCATGCTGCATGCATTGGTGTAGATGAACTTCAGCTGGGCTATGAATTCCTGTTACCTTTTTGCGGGGGAAGAGTGCTTCCATGGTTTCTAATACATAAATAAACCATGCGCCTTTATTGCCACATGGATCTCCACCCCTACCTCCCCTGTGGTGGCAGTCTGAAGGACCTCATTAGAAAATCATTCTTCAAATACTGGCATGCTTCCCCCAGGCTTATCTCTAGTGAGCCTGTTTTTATCCCTTTCCCCCTTCAAATCTTGTTTAAAACTATTTTGATATGTTAAGCTGTGTAACTGTTAATTGGTTGGAAAAATAATTTTACTGCTTTAGTAATTGGTGTTGCTGTTTGGGCTCATCATTTTTTATATGAAATGTGGAAAAAAATAGCATGTCTCTAATTATATTTTCAACTCTTACTAAGACATGGAAACAGCTGTACTGTTCAATTAATGCAGTAGCCAAAACATTGAGTTATATTTTATTAGATTTTAGTGCTATTATGAAGCATAGGAAAGAATACAAGCCTTGCTAATTTATTAGCATCTGCTCTAAAAATGCCAAAATCTTAAAAATTTAAGAGAGCTTTCTGTAAACATTCATTCCACTGTACAGTGAAATTACTGCCTAAAGGTAAAGTGATGTAACAGAGTTATTGCAAGAAAAAACACATGTGACACATTACTCATATAGACCTTGATTCAGCTAAGTGCCAAAGTGTCTTTAATACGTGAATATCCCACTGACTTCAATAGGAATATTCATATGTTTAAAATTAGACCATTGCTGAAATACATTGCTGATTTGAGGCCACAGAAATCAATCCAGACTTAGGGGCTTGCCATCCTAACTTATAGAGTAATTCAGAGCTGGATTCACCTACATATATGTTAACATTTACACTATAAGCATTGACATCTGAGCTAATTGTTTGGAGTACCAAAAGTAGCTATTTCCTTTCCATTTACAGTAAAAGGAGCTTCAGGGGGTTGTTAGCTTAGATATAGACATCACCCACTACAGATATTCAAAATTAGAAGAGATTAATTTTGTTCTTGTCTCTCTTCTTTTCTGTGTTATCCTGATTTCTTTATGATCTGATATAAACTAAGCATTTGTGTCTTTTAAGCTAACAAGACACATTGAAGTGCCTCCCTGTCTGAGGTTAGATGAAAATGTATTCCCAATATACAAAAGCCTTAATATTATGCTAACAAGAATCTACAGAAAACCATGTGTTTGTTTTCAGAGTGTTAATGATCTTCAATTGGCAGGAAGCACCTGATTTCCCAGGAGCTGAATAATATAAAGTAGGAAAAGAACTGCAGAAATAAGATTGTTGTATTGAGAACAGACTTTTATTGCTTCACCTTGGTTTCTGTGACCTTTATTTGTTATGAAGTTACATTCTACACCTTGCTTATGAATTCAACTTCTAATTATGCTGATTATATCTAAGTCCAATTTGAGACCTGATTCAGTGCTGTGGACTGGCTTCAGTGGAATTTAAAACAAGTTTCTGTGGTTTGGCCACTGTATGTTTCCACAAGAAATCCAGTTCTTACCATAATGCCTAAAATTATTTGGAAAATCATTATTTCCTAGTAAAGGGCTCAATCTGCATGATGAAACTCTTATCTTACGATCTCTCAGGGTCAGTTCTAAGATTCTATATTAGCAAATCCGGTCATTACCTGACTATAGACACTAAAAAACACCCCCAACTCGGAAAGAACTCTTTAAATCCGGCAGGCCTAAGCCGGTGCATTCCAGAATGCAGCATCTTCAGCTAATACATCTAAAATCATCCATGGAACTACAGCAGTGTATCTCAATGAGCTTACAAGATAGTCAATGAAAGACTATGGAAGAAAACCTTCTCAAAATAAATAGTCTTTCTTCAATCTCGTAATAATTCAGACATCTAGGAAAGATGCAGTAATGTTTGCAATGCCTCTAAAATACATGGACTAAAAAGAGATGTAATTTTCATAACATATACAAACATTTCCATGTTCTCTTCCTTGTATTTCTGCAGGTGCTAACTTTTATGCCACCATCTGTAACTTGCGGAGCTGACAGCTTTTATCATTTCCTTTTTGTTAATATTACTCTCCAATATTAACTGTCCTTTTCTCTCCAATTGGCTAATTGACTACCACAGTTAAGTTTAAATAGAATTGTTCTTCTCAGCATGTATTTAACTTGCTCTTATTTAAGCACTAAAAAGCAGCTGGCTCAAAGCCCTCATTTTCCCCCTCTGTAGCAACAGTTCAATTAATTTTCTCTGCCAATGCTTTTTCCACTTGCACCCTAATACCACTGTGTGTGTAGTAATACAATTTTTACAGTTGGATCCTTCGTCGTAGTACATTGTCAGTCTAAGACTTACTCTGTTTGCCAAGCAAGAACATTCAGAGTAAAGTAATTAGAGGTGTACAGTATTTTAGAAGCTGAGCAATGAAGTTGCAAGCATCTGACTCCTTAGTTTCTCATCCATGGGAACTTGTGTGTGTCTGCTTAAATTTTTGGTCATAACCGTGAATGAACTCAACATATCCAATGAAAATAAAATTTGCTCCAAGCTTTGCCTGAATTCAGATAAAAAGCTAGTATAATTTCTAAGTTTTTCAGAATTTTGTACCAATTCAGAGAACAATCCTGGAGGTTGGAGTTAAGGCATGAGTTAATAAAAAATTACAGTGAATCACCACAATTTAGTAACGATGGGATTCATTTGGTTTTTCATGTCCTGCCAATCCTTCCTGAATACCTGTTTCTGATTCAGATGATGACTTTGAATTTCAAATCTAAGTAAGATAACAGTAAATGTGAAGACATAATAAAAAAAAGGTTAACTTTATTTAATGGATTTATTATGTTTCAAAAATTTCTAAGGCTTATGATTGCACTGCTATAATATTGATTCAAATTCAAAACATTCCTAGTCTGAGGGCTTTTAACCCACCATTAACGACTTTATTATTTATTCCTCCAGGGGCCTCTGCAAAGTTTTATTCCAGATCTAGGTGTAAATGAAACATAAGTTTTCAGAATACAAACCTTTGGATCTTGGCCTTTTAGTGGGCTGATTTTGGTAAATATCTTTCCCTTGGACAATTATGTTAATCTTTCATGCATTTCAAACTTCCTAGAATAAACAAAGAAATAAACAATTTCTCAGATAAACAAAGCAGAAGGAATGGCAGAAGACCAATTTATTGTAGGAAGATGTAAGCCAGTGAAATATTATTGTTTAGAGATGCCTTGAGCATGGTTAACAAGTATGTTATACTATTATTAATAGTTAATAATCCTGATGTATTGGTTAATTACATTTCCTCCCTCTCTTTGTATGAAGCTGTAGAGAGACAGTTACTGTCCTGGCCACTTTGGAGCGGGGAACTTCTCAGCTTCCCATATTTCAGGTGGATGTCTCATCAGCAGCCTCTTGAGCAGCGGCTGTGTAATTTTCCTGTTGAGAGTTGACTGAACTTGTAAAAATAACATTGTTTGAGCAAGAAAAATGCTAAATATGTACCCTTTCGTTAGGACAATCACCTGGAATGTAGCAGATCTGTGTTCATGTTTCATGTCATACATGTTTTACACTTGAAGCCTATTTTCCTGTGCCTCAGGACTATGGGACATCAGCCAGGCTTTTGATCTCTGCTGTTTTCATCTAATTGTAATAAAGCCTGAGATATCTTTTTGGCACTGCAAACCTTTCCAAAAGTAATTATTTCAAAATCTTTCCTTTCCTATAAAAAGTTAGATTTTGAAAATATTTTCAAATTAAAATCCACGTAATCAAAAATTTCTGATCAGTTCTACTGCAGTTACATTTTTTTCCCCTCCAAATTTCATAAAAAGCACTTCCTGGAGAATTATAAAATATAGCTAGTTAGTTTTTAATCTAATCTGTTTTGGCTTTCAGTATCTATATAGTACAAAGTTTGCCATTGTGTGTTTCTGACAGAATTATGAACCGTGGTTTTCCCTAACTAAGTGATAGGATGTCTTCCTTAATTTAGATTTCCCTGGCATGTCTTGGAAACAATGATTCATGAAAGGCCTATTTTAAATTCCTCTTTACAGAAAGCTTTTTCTTTGCTCTGTACAGAGGGAGAAAATTGACCACAAGCTTGTCTCCAGCAGAAGTGGTTTCCTCATCACATAACTCTTCCAGCAAAGGACAATGCCTTTTTCATCCTAGTTAGAGCTAGGTTAACCATAGAGGAAAGTGTGTCCAAAACTGATTAAAAAAAAGGGAAAAAAAGAAAAAAAGAGAGCTTCTGAAACAACCTTGCATACAAAACCTTGCACACACAACCTTGCACATAATACTCAATAATTTGGTGAGAACTGTTACAGAATGTATCTTCTTAATATTGGCCAGTCTCTTGGCTAACATAAGCTGAGTATCAGGATGGATACCAGAGGAGTTATGAAATAATTTTAACACTTGATAATCTTGCCCATCTGTTCAAAAAAGAATTTCTATTTGATGAAAAAAAGGTTTTATAGAGAAAGTTCTAAAATAATTCCTCATATGTTACACCATTCCTACCAATGATCATAAAATGAGACATGTAGACTGCACATACCTAGTCATTATTTTATGTCAGAGTTCTAAGAATGTCACAGAACAAAATGCTAATCTAAAACAGTGCACAAAAAATATGAAAAAAGTAAAAATTAGAAACGCAATGTAGATTTTTGAGTGGTGTCCCCTTGTATACCTTGTTACGTTTGCACTAGATAACCTCTAAAGGTCCCTTCCAATCCAAACCATTCTATGTAGACTATTCCAGGTGTGAAAAGGTATCTTCTGTTTACTTTCCTCTTCATAGCATTTCTTTACAAATTACTTTAAAATGTCAGATATGTGGTACTTGGATAGTGAGTTTTGGTGAATTCGGGCACCCAGAGACCTAGCTCAAGCCTAATCAAAAAAGAATCTAACCATTTAAAAATTCTTATTCCCAAAATTGATTTATTTTGAGGATCTGTGAACTTTTTTAGGTTGTCTATGAAACAATAATAGCTTATTATCCATATTTATAAGAATTATAAATACATACCCCAAATCAATGAAGTTATTTTGACCAGACTTTGCCTTCAAATTAATCCCCATGAATCCAAAAGATTCTGGAAAGTAAAATTTGACTTCCTCATCTGAATTATATCTTGGTGATTTGGATAAGCTTCCAAAAAGAGGTCATTAACATAAAGTAACACCCATAGTGTGTGTGAATTAGTTTTGCAATATTTTTAATTTTATTCACTGATCTTAACTCTGTATTTTCATCCTATAGTTTAAAAAAAATTGTAAAACTATAATATCTGTCAGGTGCTGGATTTCCTGATTTTGAGGTGCATAGCCAGTTTAGAGGAAGTTAATGCCACATACATTTCCACCCTCTTTCTTTTCTTCACATCCATTTAATGGTTTTCTTGTCCCCTGCTACAGCTCTCATTTGGAGATGAATGCAAAATTTCTTTGCACTTTTTCAATTTATTTAGGAGAACAATTAGTAAGTACAACCTACTGGAATGTATTCATGCTGAAATCAGTCAAGGTCTCAGATTGACCACAGAGGTTTAAGTAGAGGTCTTGGCATATAGGGTCTATGTCCTTTAAACTTGCATAACTCTGAAGCTACTGTACTCTACAGCAGCAGCAACATCAGAATTGCATCAGAAAGTATTCACCAAGTCAAATCATGGGGATTTCAGCTATTAGTCAAAGAATAAATCTGGACAGGAAAAAGAAGTTTTTCAATATTAAACAAATATTTCAAGCTTTTATGCAAACAAATACAGCTAATGTGACCCAAAACTAAACATTTAATTTAATTTTAGGGTTATCTAGTCTGATTGTTCCACGTGAGTTTTCTTTAATTTAGGTAACATTTTCTAAGGAGTAATTCTTAATATCATTTTTAAACCCCCTTCTAACTCTCCCCTTTGTTTCCATGATTTCTCCCTGAATTTTACTCTCACCCTTAAACCCCATTTTGGGGGGAAATTTGTATATTTTAATTTTCTCTGATTATGTTCTGGATTTAACTAATTCCTGAAGCTATACTGGTCTTGTGAGTAGTTTCCCTGAGTAGGTGTATCAGTCTGTTATCTTTCACTTATACCAGCTTTCACTAAAGAAACAATAGTAGATATCAATTGTATATATAAAGTGTCCAATTTTCTTTTTGTTTACAATAGCTTTTTACTGAATTTTGTGAAATTCTACATAGAAAAATCATGTTGTTTAACACAACTGCTATAATACATGGATACTATTGTTCCATATACTTTGGTATCGCTGTTGTACAGATTCAGATTCAGCTACAGAAAGCATGTTATAATATGTTCACCATTTACAAATTAAAAAAATGAACCTCAATGCCTTGTCTAAGCAGCTTAAGAAACACTAGTAATCTTTACACCCAATCACTCCTGATCTGCAGACATGTCTTATCTCTGGAAGAAAAATCTCATTCTTCTCAAGGATGAGGATAAGTCCAAGTCATCTGGTCTAGTTGGCACCAAAGTTAAGAAGAGATATTGGAAAGATTATCAGCCTATAATCAGGGATTTATAATTACCTAATTAAAAGCCAAAACCTCTCTGGCCCAGCCCAAGCATTTCCATTCAAACAAGTAACTGCTCCAAATAACATGCACTAATCGGAGGGTCCAGCTGATGAAGGCTACAATCTGGAGAATGGAATGGTTGCTTCTGATCATTCTTAATGAATGCCCTTGGAAGGCAGTCCTGAAGGGCAAAGGAGTCCAGGAAGGCTGGACACTCTTCAAGAAGGAAATCTTAAAGATGAAGGAGCAGGGAATTCCCATGTTCTAAAAGATGAGCTGGCAGGGAAAAAGTCCAGCCTGGCAGAACAGAGAGCTTTAGCTGGAACTCAGGAAAAAAAAAAAAAGGGTTTATGACCTTGGAACAAGAAGCAGGAAACTCAGGATTATTACAAGGATGTCATGAAGTTGTACAGGGAGAAAATTAGAAAAGCCAAAGCCCAAGTAGAACTTGAGATGGCTACTGCTGTAAAAGGCAATAAAAACTGTTTCTTTAGAAATATTAGCAGCAAAAGGAGGGCTAAAGAGAATCTCCATCCTTTATTGGCTGGGGGAGGGGAACACAGTGACAAAAGATGAGGAAAGGGCTGAAGTACTTAATGTCTTCTTTACCTCAGTCTTTAATAGTGAAACCAGTTTTTCTCAGGTATGCAACTTGCTGAGTTGGAAGACAGGGACAGGGACCAGAATGAAGCCCCCATAATCAAAAGGGAAATGGCAATGAAGTTGCTACACCACTTCAATACATGTAAGTCTATGAGGCTGGATGGGATCCCTGCAAGGGTACCAAAGGAGCTAGTGGAAGTGTTCACCAAGCCACTTTCCATCATTTACTGACAGTCCTGGATAACTGAAGAAGTCCCAGTTGCCTTATTCAATAATATTTTTGTCTCAGTTTTCTCTGACAGCCTCTTTTCCCACACATATTGAGTGGATGGACAGCAAGGCAGAGATTGGGGTAGCAAAGTCCCTCATTCTGAGAGACCAGGTTTGAGACCATGTGAGGAACCTGAACATCTGTAATTCTATGGAACCTGATGAGATGCATCCCAGAGTCCTGGGGGAACTGACTGATGTGATTGATGACTAAGCCAATCTCCATGCTATTTTAAAAGTCATAGCAGTCAGGTGAAGTCCCTGGTGACTGGACAAAGGGAAACATTGTTGTCATTTTTAAAAAAGGTAGAAAAGAGGATCCTGGGATCTAATGACCTGTCAGCCTCACATTTGTTCCTGGGAGGATCGTGGAACAGATTCTTCTAGAAGCTATGCTAAGGCACAAGGAAGACAGCAAAGTGATTTGAGACAGCCAGCATGGCTTCACCAAGGGCTGCCTGACCAACCTAATGGCCTTCAATGACTGAGTAACTGCATCATTGGACACGGAAAGAAATACAGATATCATCTATCTGGACTTCTGAAAGGCCTTCCATGTGGTCTCCCACATCCTTCTCTCTGAACTGGGGAGCTGTGAATTTGATGGGTGGACTGTTCTGTGGAATTCATAAGGAACTGGTCACATGGTTGCATCCTGAGGGTGATGGTCAATGGCTCAGTGTCCAGGTGGAGATGATTCTAATAAGGTTTTGACCAGTGTGAGATTACTTTGCCCATTGCTTTAGTGTCATAGCAGACAAGAGCAACAGAATAGTCCTTGTCTTATAGCACTCCACTTGCAGGTCTAAGTCACTTGCTACTGTACCTGGTAAACTGAACAGGTTATATTTGAGATGAAGGAAGACAGATCCATAGGTAGCTGTAAATTTACAGGGTTTCAATTCCAGAAGTGTTGAGTAGATTATACAATTCAAATCTAGGTTTAGGACTGTAGAGAAAGCCATCTGTTATTTGTATTTTGAATTTGAATGCATAAAATGTAGGGCAAATCAATCATCTGCCTAAAACATTGACTTTCTAGCTAGGAGTGAATAGCTTCCTCAGCAGAAAGGAGGCTTTTTGGTGGGAGGAAAATCCAACTATTGATTTATGTGGCAAAACGTCAACTGATTAATCCTATCAGAGAACTTTAATTAGATACATGCTCATTTGCTATCCTTGTCCCTGGGCTACTATGTATAGTATTGGCTGACATTTGGACTTGCTGGTGTCAGCACTGCACAGACAGTTTGCAACATGCAATGTCATCAGTTACAGAAATACTAAAATTGTGCCAAAAAGCTATTTAAGTCTAAATAAATTGATTTCTGCTAAAGCTTAAATTTTTTTTTAAAAAATTAAAAAATGAATAATTATGGTTGTACTTTGAGGTCTTGAAAAACATTTTATACGCAAACCCATGAATAAAAATCAGATGATGCCACACAGACATTTCAAGGCCAGTATTAGAATGATTCTCATTGGAAGTTCTTTGAACGAAATATAGATGTCCAAAAGTGATATCCAAGGTAGCTGAAATGTATCCATACAGTTTGAGACAGAGCTGCAAAGCTGCATCTCTTCTTTCAAAATACAACACCCTCAGAGCCAAAGCCTAAATGGTTGTCAAACACAAAAAGCAGGTCAGATTAGAAGATGTGAAATTCACATACAAAAGAAAAATATTTCCTCTCAAAAAGAAGAGGGGCTGTCTCTACTTCCTAGAGGGTTTTGACTTGTTGCATGTAGGAACTTCACTGGATTTTCAAATCCCTCAAAAGAAAATCAAACGTTGACAAATGAAGTCAATTCACCTTAAAACCTCACACTGCTTTTTAATATCCAACCTACTCATAATTATTCCGTGACTTCCAGTCAACATGAAAGGCAGGTCTTGCCAAACTAACCTGATCGCCTTCTATGACAAAGTGACCTGCCTACTGGACGAGGGAAAGGCTGTGGATGTGGTCTTCTTGGACTTCAGTAAAGCCTTTAGCACAGTTTCTCACAGCATTCTGCTTAGGAAACTGTCAGCCTCTGGCCTGGACAGGCACACACTCTCCTGGGTGGAAAACTGGTTGGCTGGCCGGGCCCAGAGAGTGGTGGGAAATGGTGTGAAATCCAGCTGGAGGCCAGTGACAAGTGGGGTTCCCCAGGGCTCAGTGCTGGGTCCAGCCCTGTTCAATGTCTTCATCAATGATCTGGATGAAGGCATCGAGTGCACCCTTAGCAAGTTTGCAGACGACACTAAGCTGGGTGGAAGTGTCGATCTGCTGGAGGGTCGGGAGGCTCTGCAAAGGGATCTGAACAGGCTGGACCGCTGGGCTGAGACCAATGGCATGAGGTTTAACAAGGCCAAATGCCGGGTCCTGCACTTGGGGCACAACAACCCTGAGCAGCTACAGACTAGTAGAAGTCTGTCTAGAAAGCTGCCTGGAGGAGGGGGACCTGGGGGTGTTGGTTGACAGTGACTGAACATGAGCCAGCAATGTGCCCAGGTGGCCAAGAAGGCCAATGGCATCTTGGCTTGTATCAGAAACAGTGTGACCAGCAGGTCCAGGGAGGTTATTCTCGCTCTGTACTCGGCACTGGTGAGACCGCTCCTCGAATCCTGTGTTCAGTTCTGGGCCCCTCACCACAAGAAGGATGTTGAGGCTCTGGAGCGAGTCCAGAGAAGAGCAACAAAGCTGGTGAAGGGGCTGGAGAGCAGGTCTTATGAGGAGCGGCTGAGAGAGCTGGGGTTGTTTAGCCTGGAGAAGAGGAGGCTGAGGGGTGACCTCATTGCTCTCTACAACTACCTGAAAGGAGGTTGTGGAGAGGAGGGAGCTGGCCCCTCCTCCCCAAGTGACGGGGGACAGGACAAGAGGGAATGACTTCAAGCTCCACCAGGGGAGGTTTAGGGCGGATATCAGAAAAAAATCTTTCATGGAAAGGGTCGTTAGGCACTGGCAGAGGCTGCCCAGGGAGGTGGTTGAGTCACTTTCCCTGGAGGTGTTTAAGGTGCGGGTGGAGGAGGTACTGAGGGGCATGGTTTGGTGATTGATAGGAATGGTTGGACTTGATGATCCGGTGGGTCTCTTCCAACCTAGTGATTCTGTGATTCTGTGACTTCTATAAATATGTTTAAGTAGTGTATTTCTCATTCAAACAAGACATGAGTTTGCGAATCTCAGCTTCACATCAGATGGAGCTTAAAGGGCATTATTTGTTGAAATGCTGATCATAGAAATGTTTGTTTAACTGAAGTTTTGATCAAGAATGACTTAATATGTATATCAGTTGCTATTAAGGCTTATATTCTGACAGACTTATCTAGGAATGTCCTAAGTGGTGTAAGCTTTTCATAGCGGTAAGAATACCATTGGTGCAATTTTGTTCTACTCTGGGTGAGGTAGGAAAGAAGTTCATTCTCAGCATATGCCAGTCTTTTTTGTTCCTCTCTTGAGCTTGTCGGTAAGGGTAATCTAAAATATTGGAGGATCAAGTTGTCAATATATGAATGGAGTGGTGAATCGTGAGACATAAACAAGGACAAATTGCTTCAAAACAGGGTGGGGAAAAAGAACCTTTGCATTTTAAAGTAGAAAAGAGGCAAAGTTTTTGCTTTGAAAGGTGAATACTGAAAATCCAGGGGCAGAGTTGACTCTTGAGGCTGATGCAAAATCATTTAGTAAGCAAGCCAAATAGACTTTCTTCAGACTAACCCATTCATGTGTCTGTGGTGTTTGAGCATGTTCAAACAAAGTGACATGGAAAGCACTTCATAGACAGAAATTGAGAGGGTTGCAGTAGTTCAGGTCTCTTTATGAGAGAAGGCAAATAAATCGGAGGGGAAAGAATATAAAGAGATGAGATGACATGAAAATGGAGAAAGGGATTACAAAAACCTTGTTCATGTTTCAGATTCCCTGACTTTTTCCAAAAGAGTGCTTGCCTCTTCCTTATCCATTCATTACAGATGCTGTCCCAGTTCTCTCAATCCTCTCACTCCTTCACCATCTTTCTTGGTCCCCTGTCATGCATCCACCCTCTTCACATCCTGGCTGTGGGATATCTGTGAGATAGTTATCTTCCAGCTCTAGCAGCTGCTTGCATATCTGGTCCCCCACTTATTTACACTGGATATGTGCCAGCTTATTTATTCTGTCTTTCGCTGAAATGACCTAGCCAGCTTTCTCCCAGCTACAAGTGACAGAGCAGTGCACAGCACAGCCTATACAGCTCAGAAACAAGGATGTATTTTGTGAAATTAAGCATAATACTAAAATAAAACAGGAATTATTTTCACAAAATACTATTCAGACATAATGTAGTAGATTCACCTTGGTGCCACCAGATGCCCACCAAGCTCTTCTGCTATCACTCCTCTCCTCAACAGGACAGGAGGAGAAAATACAATGGAAAAACTTGTGTGTCAAGATAAGGACAGGCAGATCATTTAGTAGTTGCCATCATTGGCAAAACAGACTTGACTTGGGGACGTTAATTTAATTTATCATGAATTAGCAATAGAGGAGGCTAGTGAGAAATAATAACATAAACTAAAAACATCTTCTCCCCACCCGTCCCTTCTTCCCAGTTTCAACTTCCCTTGTAACTCTTCATCTCAGATACTCCTTCCTCCTCATCTTAGCATGTAAACCAAATAAAAATAGTAGATTTTGATATATAAAAACCCCCAATTTAATTCAGCTGGTAAACCAGCGTCAGGTATTCACAGAAAAAGCATGGCAATTTAAAGATAGTTTTAATATTTTTACAGATAATTTCAAAATTTCCAATTTTAAAGAGCAAAAAATCATTTTTAATTCTTGTAAAGCATTGTTAGTATATGTAAAGATAATATTTAACACCATTGGAGTATAAATTAAGTAGACTACAAATGAACTATGAGGATTCTTTCTACACAGCTCAGATTTTTCTTCTTCATCCTTAGGAGTGATAATCAGTTAACAGAGACTAGAATTCAGTTTAAGATTATCTTTTTTCCCACTAAATGTAATGATTCTTCAGTTCTTCATATACTTTTAAATTTTGTTTAAATGTTCTTTTTTGGTTTTCCATTATGTCTTGATTGTTGAGTTTTAGTTAATTTCCTTTTAGTTTAATAATTTTTTAAATGATCTCTCATTTCTATTTGCTTTCGTAGTTCAGATAGCTCTAATAACTGACAATTCTGTGTTGCATGCAACATGTCAGTCTTGAGTAACTGCAAAATCTCTAATTCCAGTTGTAGAAGTATTCCAAAGAAATTCTCAGTTTTGAAAACTTTCAAATAAGAAAATAATTAGACAAATCTGTGTGAAAATACAGTTTCATTTGAATTACTGATGACTTTACTGGATCTAGAACCTAACATTAATAAAAACCTGATGTATACTGAAACAGACATTTTGAACTAATCTGTTATGAAAACCTTTCTTGAAAACATTACCTCAAAAAATTCTGACAAAGGGGGAGTAGGTAGAACCCTCCATGCATAAAAGTATTTGTTGTTGTGTTCGTAGTAGTGATTGATAATTAAATTGAGTTTGCAACAGATGGGAGGAATGTAAGTCAGTTTGTGGCAGAAGGCAGACATGCTAGTTAATGAGAAATCACAAAAGTATATGGTAAACAGTTGACTGAGGTGGGTAAGTGAGCTGCATCTGTTATGCAAACTGTATTTCAGTTAAAACTGAGAGTATTTTAACAGGATAATTAACAGTACCCTTCAGTAATTTGGGCATAATTGTGTGTATAACTATTAGGCACATTTCTAATGTCATCTGATATATCACAAAGCTACCAAAGGAATCTGCTTATGAAAAATGATTTAAAAGAAAAAGATTATACTCTGGCCAGGTAGGAACTAACAAAGGAATGTGATATATGGTGTGCAAGAACTGACTGAAAAATAAGTATATATAATTATAATTTATAGTACTTTTGCCAGAATGTGAACTGATGATAGAATTAATCGCTAATATTTTAACAATTTCTATCAGTACTATATTTGACTGTAAGAAGTAATGCTTGTTCTAAGGAGACAATGAGCCTGTCTCTTGAACTGCTGATCAAATTGTATGTATTTGTACAATGGTAGACAGTTCTATAGTTCACAAATAACTGGATAATGTAAATATCAAAGAAGCATGGATCTATTCCAATAACTACATAGAGATAAAATTGGAGCAATTCAAGACAGCGATGTCAAGAAAAACCCCTTGACAATGAGATGTATTTGATGAATTCCCTGATTGTGTAGGTACAGTCTTATTTTCACAGCAAGTCTTTGTGGTATGACACATGGAAGAAGCCTGAGAATGAAAGTTAGAGCACTTGAAAATCAGAGCCATCTCCAACTCAAGACTAGACAGTCTGATTTATTGCTGGTACTAATGGCATGTTAGCCTCTTACCACTCCTGCTAGATGAAATATGTTTGTTCAAGATAAATACTTGATGCACCACTCAAAATGGCTCTTACTAAACTGCTTGACATTCAGAAATCACAGAGGTGGTCATCACACATCTTCTGGTGGTTGTTTCCAGGCCTATTGGAAGCACAAAACATAGTCAACTTGTGGATCACCAGTTAATGTGTTGCATATTGGTAAACAGAGCTTGTTGAGCTCATTGTGGAACAGATGTTGCAAGTGCCCAAATGGGTTTATTACATCTATGCCAGATATCCCATGTACAGTCTGTCTGAGGTTGTCTCTAAATGACATTTCTCATCCTTTTACAAGTTTATAACTGTTTCAGATCCTATTTTTGAACCAGGTTTGCTTCTTATCTACATTCCAACTATAAAGAAACCTTTTGAAAACTAGAGATTCAGAAGGTCTACTAGATCCACATCTTTCTGTCCTTTACAGTGTGAAGCCCTGTGGGCAATTCTTCTATTGATTCTTTTATTTTGTCATAAAATTTGAATAAAAAGAAAATATTCACAATGAAAATGAAGGTATGATCACTCAGCTCTCACCTGGGGCCTAACAGATTTAATTCATAGACCTTCATTTTTACTGTCTTCTGTAAGTGGATGAGGGTTGTTCATTGAAGTGTCTCATATGTGTCCTTATGAATGTCTACAATAACACAATTTTCACAATCACACAGTTCTGCAAGTTTCAACAAAATATAAAAAAGGGTTGGGAAAAACAGTCTTCCCAACTGAAAATGACAGTGATTGTGGTAAGTTTTTTAAGTTGGAAAATTCAAAAGAGAACAACAACCAAGGCTTATCCAGCTTTTTCGAAGAGAGGACAAAAAAATAGAACAAATTACAATAGAAACCCTTTGATTCTGCACATCCAATTTACTAAGAAGAATTTCTGCTAAACCTACCTGAACTTTACTATAATTCACAGAGTAAAAACATGTATTTTAACAATAATATATTATTCAATCTCTTTATCAGACAGATTCTTCAGCTATGTGGATGCGAAATCTTTTTCCATATGAGTTTGCTGTTGGCAAAGAGCAATCTATGAACTTGCCAATATAAATTTAACTGCAGGGTTCTAAGAAAATTAGTAATAACTAGGAGAATTTAAAACTATTTATGTTAACAAAGGTCTCCTATACCTAGATCTAATACAACTTATAATAACATTTGACTTTATATTTATGAGACAGACTGTAGACAAAGGGACCATTGCTTACCAATACCATAAAGAAAAACATATAAGCATTTGATTATAAACTCAAATGAAATGTTGTTTAAAATATTAGTTGAGTGGAGGCAGAAACATACATGAATCATCTGTTGTGGCTGATTTCCCCCACTCCATTTTATTTAAGCAGTTTTACTATGCTATTGAGATGACAAAATAACAGGAATATGTATAAATTCCAGACTTAGATTCATGTCTCTCAAAATCTCTGGAACTATTGAACCATTATCCAAGTTGTTATCATTCAGTCTTGTTTTCATAAAGCCTTTTTAGTACTTATCTGGTTCAACAATACAGTATTTAAAGGCAGCATTGTTAAATCAGCTGAGCAAAGTTCTACTGATCAGCTTTACTGCTTTCCACAAAACCATGGGGCTATCATTTGATTTGTGTGGGGAAGGTGGCCAGCAGCAGTTGTGTATGGCACAGAGACTACCATGATATTGTGTGAGTCCAGCTTCAGGAACTTCTGTCCCTCCTAAAGTGTAAGATAGTCAATGAAGGGTGTGAAAGAGAAAGTCACCATCTGAAAATCAAGCCCTTCATTTACTGAACTCTTATAAATAACTGCACATAACACAACTCTCAGTGTTGCATATAAAAATATGTTTAAACATATTTTTTTTAATATGTGTATTTTTCCCATTAGTTTTTTTGAATGTTTTTAATGTTTGCATTTAAGTAATATAAGAAACAGAAGATGTTGCATGTATTACAGTAACAGATTCAGAACAGGACAGCAGACTCTGAAGCAGAGATATTTTTTTTTGTGCTTTACCAGAAGAATATCGATATGTACACATTTTGGATGTTTCATAAGGGTCAAATGGATAGTAGTAAAGAATCTTAAAAAAATCCCAAACAGCTAAGGAATCTGTCTGGACTTTGTCTGATCCCCATCTCAAGCATGTGCCTTGGCCTTACTGAAACTTGATTGTTCTTCCTTCCCATCCTTGGTTTCCATGCAAAGAATACACTGGTATGCTGCTCCAGGCAGGTTTGAGTGACCTGAGCATCATATGGATGAATGTAGGACCAAAGGCGAGGGGGTAAATGTGCAGCATAAATTCTGACAAGATGCTGCAAAGACGTGTGAACTTCTTTTCTTGGTAATGGGTTGAGTTTGGTTATTGGTTTTTTTCAGTATGAAGACTTGCAGTTATTACTCTTCCTTGGAAATGTCTCTCTGCCCCTCTTGTTCAGAGTTGCATTTGCCATGTGCTGGTGGAAAGAGGCAGTTCTAAAGAACTGTGTTTTGTGCTTTTATCTAGTAACAGGAATGTAACAAAGCAGGTAAGAGTGAGCCCTCCACATCACAAAGCATGTTCCTCAACCTGGGGTAATGAGTGGTAAAAGGGATGTACCAATTTTTCTTTCTTTCTGGGAAAACTCTGGGAAATAAGTTCATAGCGCACTTACCAGCTTTGTCTCTTCAAGCTGTATGGACACCTGGAGGGTGTCAAAGCCCAGGGAGATTATTGCCACCTAGGGTAGCAGGTGTTGGAATGTTTTGGGTGAAGCAGGTAAGTGTCTAGGGCCTCCTTACAATTATAGTGCTCAAGGCCTTTACATGCAATCAATTAATTCAACGGGTCTCCATCTGAGATGAGAGCTATCTGTCTATTGAAGATCAGTGGACTGATAGATTCTAGATCTGAATATAAATATCTTCTTTTACAGCCTAGTCCACATTTTTTGTTGCTACAAACGAAATATGTGCCTTTATGCTCTCAGGTAGCTCTATCAGGAAAAGAGGTCTGGGATTTATTCAGGCGGGATAAGTTTGATTACTCTATAAGGAAAAGTGTTTTTGTTAGGTCAGCTCTGGATTTCTTTGTGAAGAATGAAAGGCTTGAGAAAAGACATGTAAGAAATAAATGGGGACATATCTCTTTTGAAGTCCAAAAGTAAAGTAGCGTGTTTTGGAAATTATTTTTGAGGCTGCTATTATGACTGCTTGTGTATCTCCACAAATGAAGTTAGGATGCAGAGGAGTCAGTATTAATTGTTTTCAGAACCCATTGTACTGAAGTGTCTCATTGTAGAAGAAAATGAAAGGTAACTGCTGTAGCTAAAGCAGCAACATATAATTTTTTTTTTTAATTGCAGAATCAGATCACAAGTTTTTAACATAAAACACTACAATAATTAACCCTATTTAAGTCAGTGTGTTGCTATAACAATTAAACATATTGACAGCTATGCAAATGCCCTTTTTAAAATCGGACCCTGGGAACAATCTGCTGGCAAATAATCTTCTGCATGGCCCATAGTGCTCTAACAGTTTGCAGTTTTCCTCCTAGACTTTACAGTAGCACTGTTCAATGGCACTTTGAACTAGCAAAACTAGCAGTGAGCAAACCCAGCATGTTAACCATTCAAACATCTCTTTTGTTCAAATTCTGTATCTTGTAATTATATTTTGCTTTTTATGAGCTTTTATCACAATTGCAGTACTTTTCAAATGTGGAATGCTCTTCTATTTTTAAGTAGCCTTTTTTCAATGTGTTTCTTCCTTTATGATGAATTTCCCCTATGTATTCAGATTTTCTGCATTGTTTTCTTTCCTTCTCCCTACTTTCCTACTGTGGAATATTTTTATGTTCTTCTGCATTTAATGCCTTTGGATGATTAGTTTACAACAACTGTAGAACTCCAAGTGGCTCTTTCTGAGAATATTATCTCTATTAATGAGGTAGAAAACATCACTACTTAGGAGGGGCTGTTTTCAGTACATTGCAATATTAAATAAAGACATTTGCACTGATACAGCTTGAAGGATTTAATTTTACTTTAAAAGTGAGAAGAGTAAAATTAAACAAAACATCGTTTGTGTAAAATAGGAAAAAGTAAAGTCAAAGCAAGGCCACTGGTAGCATCCTGAGAGGGAAATGGACATAAAACTAGCACATTAAAATCTTCCCAGCCAGCAGCTGCTTTGGTAAAACATTTGTAAGTGTGTCAGTGTGAGAGACAGAGTTCCCTCAGAGCTGACCCAAAATGGGAAATAAATTCCCACGGGAACGAAGAGTAACAACAAACCTCAGCACCTTCTGCTGCAAAAGCAATCTGCACATCTTTGACCTTACCTTGACTAGTATAAGTATATAGGGTGTATTCTTAATACTCCATTGGTCACTGCACTTGATTATTGGCTGGGAAGGAGAGGAACAAACAAATATATAATAGATGTTAGTCATGTCCTGTGCACCCTGTCAGGGACTTAAATGTAGCAGGGGTGAGAGATTACTAAACGTACAGTAGAAAAGACATTGTGACTGCTTCATTTTTACAAGCTTAATCACAAATAACATGTTTCCCAAACAATATAAAATAGTCTGGCCAAATTCTTTATTAGCTTACAGAGGGTTGACATGAAGGTAATTCCTTTGAGGTCAGGAAAGTTGTGATTTTAGCGAGGCTTGACAAAAATGAGAGTCAGTCTTTTATTCTCACAAATACAAAAATAGAATAATGATGCTATTTATGCTATTTATTAATCTGTTTTTAGTAAATGTCATTATCCTGAGGTTTGTGTGAAAATGAATTAATTCCATATAAAAAGAGCTGACATAAGGAGTCATGAAATACCTTTGTGAAACTGGTTGCTGAAAAGCAGCTGCTGCATTTGAGGCTGTAGGTGTGAATTAAGGGTACAATTTGGGTTAACAAAGGTTTATATCTAAGTGCTCTTTGTTGCTTGATACAGTTGTGTGAATGTGTGTGCATGCCCGTGCCCTCATGAGGGGAAAGAGAAGAAATCCAAGCAGCAGAACATTACAGCAGGACACTAAGAAAATAAGATGGAAGTGAAAATCCTGCCAGGCCTTGCAGCAGTGCCCCAAAGGAAAAATAAGAATAGTGCTTTGGGAAGTGCTTTAGAAATGCGGATACAGAAAATTCCTGACTCCATCCTCCAAATATTAGTTAACTGCCTCAAACAAAAATCAAGTATGATGGTATAAATGTGGTCTATGTGATGGCCACTGTATTTCCCTTATCAAAAATCAGACAGGAGAATGAAAATCTGTTTGAAACCTGTTGCTAAACACTAGGTTAATTCACATTCTTGTTCTGCTTGGAAATATTTGCAAAAGAATATTTAAGACAGGAACAACTCTATCCATTAATAAAAATGCTGGCAAGATATGAAAAGGCCTAAAGATTACATGACTGCTCTGGTTAGGTGAGCTAAACAAGCACTGGTTTAACTAATTGCTTTGTATATAGAGAAACTCTCCTGAAAGTACAAGCATTAGCTTATTAAAAAAATCAAATATGCTACACTTAAGTGAACACTCATAAGGCCTATAGCATTGCAAATAAAGACAAGCTGTATGTATGTTAAGTATGAATGTTAAGTATTCACAGATCATTCAAACACAGTTAAACTGATGAAATTGCAGCTATGGATTTCGAAGTTATTCTTTTGGTGAAAAAGTCCAATAGGTTCACAGTTTCCCAGATGACTGATATTCTCACAAGTTCTCTGGGTAAAGCACTGACTCAGGGGCACTTCTGGTAGTGTTAATGTTCTTGCATGATTTCCATTATACAACCTTTTTCATCCAAACAATATTTTCAACTCAACCATCAAAATTCACTGCAGAGCTGTAGTCAAACAAGAATGAGTTATTTGTTCTGCGTGTCTGTGTTTCTTAAACCGTCTTTCATTTTTGGAAAGAAATTAAATAGTTTTCTGAACTTCACGCTCTCCCTCAATAGTAATAGTGAAATCTATCCCCATGCTAAGAGTGTGTATCTGAGTCTTCCTTCAGTCCCACTTGGAAACACATCCTCAAGTCTGTTATTCAAGACAGAGATTTTCCAAATATAAGTAATGTCAATGGTCAGGTTTACTGATACAGGTTAATTAGTTTCTTCAGGTGATTGGCTTGATCCATCTTTTATGTCTGACATTTTAATATCAAAATAAGCCCAGCTATCCTCAGTTATCTTAGGAAAAAAATCCTGAAAATGAAACAATATGAAATTTCATTTTTTTAAAAATCTTCCATTGCTATCTAAATAACACATCAGGTTAGGGGTTGTGTGTTTTTTCATTATTTCCTCAACCTGAGAGAATTTTTTTTTCTCAGCTACTCTGTCATTTGAGAGGAGAGGGTGAACTAGCATGAGGCCAGAGGCCTGTAAACAAAATCAGAGGATTTTTTTTCTGTTTTAATAAGAAAATCACAGAATCACAGAATAACCAGGTTGGAAGAGACCCACCGGATCATCGAGTCCAACCGTTCCCATCAAACACTAAACCATATCCCTCAGCACCTCATCCACCCGTGCCTTAAACACCTCCAGGGAAGGTGACTCAACCACCTCCCTGGGCAGCCTGTTCCACTGCCCAATGACCCTTTCTGTAAAGAATTTTTTCCTAACGTCTAGCCTAAACCTCCCCTGGCGGAGCTTGAGGCCATTCCCTATTGTCCTGTCCGCTGTCACTTGGAAGAAGAGGCCAGCTCCCTCCTCTCTACAACCTCCTTTCAGGTAGTTGTAGAGAGCAATGAGGTCACCCCTCAGCCTCTTCTTCTCCAGGCTAAACAACCCCAGCTCTCTCAGCTGCTCCTCATAAGGCCTGTTCTCCAGCCCCCTCACCAGCTTTGTTGCTCTTCTCTGGACTCGTTCCAGAGCCTCAACATCCTTCTTATGGTGAGGGGCCCAGAACTGAACACAGGATTCAAGGAGCGGTCTCACCAGTGCTGAGTACAGAGGGAGGATAACCTCCCTGGACCTGCTGGTCACGCCATTTCTGATACAAGCCAAGATGCCATTTGCTTGTTCAGACCCTGATTTTGGAAGGAGTACATGCAGTCAATGAATAATGATGTACTTTCATGTGTCACACTAACACAGGTTTCAAGCAGTTCTTATCCCACTGAAGAGCACCGACAGCAGCAAAACACTCCAAATGTACATTCAGTTCTCCTCTTCCTCTTCATTTCAGTGCTCATGACTCTTTTCCCTCCTGTCCTGCCTATAAAAGGTATAACTGAATCCTGGAAAGAAAATGTACTTTATATGTTACATAAACAAAAATATGTTGATGGTTTGGGTGCAGTCACTGGTTTGAATCAGATGATTTTTTTTCTGAATTCATTTTTTCAACCCTCATCATAATAACCAATATTTTTAACCTCAGTTAATTGGCCACCTTGTTTGCCAGCCTGGTCAGTGTGTGTTGTTGAGGGAAGCAGGAATGTATAGAGGCATTTGGTTAGGACATTAGGCTCCATATTCTTCCTCTATGGCAGGGTAGAGCAATAAACACCACAGGAAGGCAATTCAAAGTATCAAAGTTGAAGCAGACCCTTTAGTCAACTGAATCATTCTCTAGACCTAGAGGCTTTACGGACTGTATGGACTGACTACATAAAGAGTTTAAACGCTTAGCTCACATACAGACTCACTTATATACACACATAGGCATAAATGTCTCAGTGAATCTCCTGCTGAATGAGTGAGGTTAAGAGCACACCTCTCTTGGATCCCCTCAAATTCTCAGTGTATTTATATTAGGGGAGAATTTTCTCAGGTTTATGGAAAAAAAAAAGTCTACATTCTGTCAGTTCTGTAATCTATTGCATTTATTGCACTCCTTCATTACATTCAGACTGCAGATTTAGAACACAAATAGGTATTTCAAACTAAAAAAAAAAAGCAAAGTAGGAGGGAGGTCAGCATATGAACTCATTTTCTTTTGACTGCAAACCTGGCTAAGGAGCGAAGATGCCCTTGTTCATTAATCTGCAGTGTAAATGAGTGAGAAGGTTTTTTTGCATATGCAGGAAAAGCTTTTATCAGGGGAGATTAACCTTTTTTCTCCTTTATTGCTCATCTAATACATCACAATGGCACTTACTTTGGAAAGCAACTTTTCTTGTTGTTGCTCAATACTTGCTTGTTGATGTTTCTTAGATGTAATCCATTTGACTTCTCTGTGGAAGACAACAATGCAGCTCCTTATCATACACTTGATGCTTAAATGATAGGGCTGTGAACTAACTAGAAATCCTCAGGGCTTGTCTGCAGACACATGGAGTGAAGCTTTTCTACCATGTATTTAAATGAGGATAACCTCCAGCCCAGATGCCACATAATCAATATTAGAGCAACCTGGTGTCTGAAATATTAAGTCTTGCTGAGAGCTATGGTATATTAGAACGAGCACAGCATGGCACAAACATAGCTATATGATTTCTGCAGGGGATATTAACTCATATGTAGCATTTCGATAATGCAGCTACTTGGCTTCACAACAGGAGCTTGCCCTCAGATTAATAAATAAGTATAATCTGTATGTGTCACTGGTTTCACTGGACAGTCTGCCTGTGTAGACTACCAGATACACTCTGCTGTGGATGAAGAATCTCTACTTAGTGTTTAATGTGCTCAAAATATTCTTTTTTGCTACTTATAAGTTATTTGAAATATAAAATTATAGTATTCTCTGTTTGGTATACAAAGAATATTAAAGAGACTTTTTAATGATCTTCAGGAGCTTTCAAACTTTTCACAATCCTTCAGATCTGAGAAAAAAGACAGTTTGTACCTGCTGGCTCCACTAATATTCTTTGGTGTAAACTGAGATTAGATCGAAGCATTCTACCTCTACTCAGAAAATATTGAATCTCATATTTAATGACATTGGCCTCATTTTCAGTGTCAGATTCTTATTTAGTGTCAGCTGATGCTGGATTCATTAGCTCCTTTGAATGGCTTAAATTTACACCAGCTGAGGATCTGGCTCCTATTCTTGAAAATCCAAGCCAACACAAAAGGACTTTCCTCTCTGCTTATAGGTCTTTCCAGAATTACAGCTACTAATCCCAGATGTAGCTTGTGCTGCTGACAGATGTCCTCAATAATTATATTGTTGGGTCTTCTGCTTGCTATGTTTAGCATGATGCTGACATATGGTAATGCTGCAACGATACTGGGGCACTGAGCCAATGTTGTCATTTCCTATTTACAATGTAATATGTTTGGGAACCAACATGAACTCAAATAGGAAGGAACTTTCTGATGAGGGCCCCGCAGTCAGCGCCTGTTAGTGGGAGGCTTAATACGTAAATGGTAAGATTAAGTACTTTATTTTAATTAATCAATTACTTAATTAAAGGGGCAGGGCTGACAGCTGCATAATCAGGGATGAATGTTTGAAGGCTGAAACATTTTCTTTCTCTTTTCAGGTTTTCAACCTTCATGTCACCTTTCATTTCTTTTACCCCTTTTCCCACCCTAATATCCTGCTGCTTCTTTCTCTACAATATTTACAGAATTAGTCTCTTCCTTGTCATCCCTCCTACCCAGACATATTGCCTGTTTGGCATAATTTCTCTTCTAGACTAACACGACCTCCTCTCTTCCCTTGTTTTCCACATAATTTTCTATACAGCTGCAAACATTTTCTGCCTGTCCTCCCACTGCTTCAATGTCTTTCCTGCCTTTTAATTGCTCTGGTCCCCAGTGCAAAAATTTTCCACAGGGATAATTCAGATATGTCTTTTTCTGTTTGACATTCAAGCATTTTTTGTCTCTTCTTAATTTACTTCCATAATGGACTTTTTACAGTACTTCGTTTGACCTTCCAGGTAAGCAAAACAAATGAAGTTTGAAACTTGTTCCAGTTTGAACGAGATATGAGTGCAAAAATCATGTGTTTCAGCACTCTCTGTTATTTACAAAGACTATGCAAAGACCTGATTGACTGAACTTAGGAGGAAGCAAACAAGAGGGTACTTCTTCCTGTTAGAACAATTTCATGCCTCTTTCAGCTGGCACTTTACCCCCTAAAATGATTCTTGATAAGGTCTGTTTTCCTGTTTGTTTTGAGGGACAGACTCTCAAAACCTGTTTGGAGAGTGACTAGTGTTTCTTCAGTGTTGTGTTACCCACCTCAGTGCCTTGTGTTCATGCACATCTCCCCTAAGGCAGTGTTCCCCAAATCCTTTGTCAACACGGACATCTCATGGGCATTGGTTTTGATTCACTTACTTTGCAGGAAGTCTTCTACAGATTTGGCCATCTGTTTGCAAAGTGTCTAACTGCATACTATCTAACAGATCTTACAGGCCACTGGTTTTAAGTGAGGTTCAATTTGGATCATAATTTTCAAATGAGATGGTCAAAGGCAAAGACTCAAGTAAGAGCAGTCTTAGAAAAGGACCCCTCATAATCAGATACAGTTGCCCATTACACTGGGTTGGTCACTCGCAGCAACTAAGAGTACAGAAATTTTTGTGGAATAGAATATTCTTGCCTAGTGTTACGTATGATGTTTTATCTCCAACTCAGGTTTAAAGACAAAGACAATACAGAAGGCTGTAGGTCTTCCAACCTCAGGTTTGATAATATCTTGACAAATCAAAACTGACCTTCGCACTGGCTGTGTATAGGTACTGAGCCACTCAGGCTATGGTAGATGCATGGTTTGATTCAGACGTTCTGCAGCACACAAGCCAATCACAACTTGTGTTTTGTCTGCGAGGAGACAGATTAATTCAACCACTTTTGATAGAATAAATCAACTATGAAGGCCAATATAGATCTAATACATATCTTGTCCAGTTTTGGTGGTCCCAGTATGAGTAACTGTGCACTTAGGGCCTGAAGTTGTCAGCCAATTAGAAGATGCAGCCGTCTGTCTTGCTGAGTTATTAACTAAGCTCCCTGGCTTTAGTCCAGGAAATCCTACACACTAGACTGCAGCTGCTTCTCTTGAATCCTCTCTCATTCCAGAAGCAGATCTGCTCTAAGGGTACCATACTTAGATCTGTGAGTCTGTGATTCATCCATTTATTTTTCATGTCAAGCAACCATGCCACTTGAAACTGAACCATTAGAAGTCTGATTAGTCTATCCTGGAGAGCACAGGTAGGATAGATCCTTCAATGGCAACCACAGAGCAAGAGAGTATTGCTCTTGTGCCATGGAGATTTCGATTGATACAGATTGGGCAAGCCTAGCTGTGTTACTGGGCTTAGGGAAAGTCAGAGCTTTTGTAGCTAGCAAAAGAGAAGGCAGCTAAAACAAGAGATAATTTTACTGACCTGAAGATGGGAAGAGACATGCTTTCTGTCACATCCACACAGTCAAAAATATAGTGAGTAAAGGACTTGGCACCAGAAGGAGAGATGGAGGGGCAATGAGAAATACTGTATGAGTTGGGCTGCGACAAGGAGCTGCATCATACTGAACTCTTTCAAATCTGAGGACCAAGTGTTGCTCACAGAACTTAGGGGCATGTAGAGAGCAAATCAACATCTGTAAATGAAATAAGGCTCAGATTTGCCAGTGTCAGTCTACTGAATTGCCAGTCCTCCCAAATTTTAACAGTTCTCTCTTGGAGTTCATGTACTTGTGAAGAAATGTACCCCTTGAATCCTGTGTGCATATTCAGGCTGGGAACACAGCTGAAAAATGGCACTTTGATTCCATTTTTTCAAAAGGAAACAACTTCGGAATTAAAAAAGTATCAAAACTTCAGCAGTGAAAGTCAGGTGTTCCCTCCTCACTTAAACATGAATTCAGCATTGTCATGGTTTAACTAAGCCCCACAGAGCCGCTTGCTCATTTGTCCCCAATGGGATGTGGGAGAGAATCAGAAGAGTAAAAGTGAGAAAACTTGTGGGTTGAGACAAAGATAGTTTCATAGATAAAGCAAAAGCTGCACATGCAAGCAAAGCAAAGCAAGGAATTAATTCACTACTTCCCATCAGCAGGCAAGCGTTCAGCCACCTCCAGGAAAGCAGGGCTCCGTCAAGCATAGCAGTTACTTGGGAAGAAAAACACTGTAGCTCAGAATGCCCCTTCTTCTCACTCCCAGCATATGATGCAGGATATTCCTTTGGTCAGCTGGGGTCAGCTGTCCCAGCTGTGTCTTCCTCCAGTTCTTGTGTACCCTCAGCCTACTCACTGGTAGAGTTGGGTGAGAAGCAGATAAGACTTTGACACTGTGTAAGCACTGCTCAGCAATAACTAAAGCATCCCTGTACTATCAACACTCTTTCCAGCACAAATCCAAAACAGTGCCCCATATGAGATACTATGACAAGAATTACCTCTACCCCTGCCAAACCCAGCACGAGCAGTCATATTGATCCATTGTCTTATATGAAATTTTGTATTATGGCAGATATTTCTAGCTGCATCTGTTGAACACACAATACTGATTTCCATACACAATATATATATTGCCACCAACACTGTTCTGATTACACTGAAGTCCTACCAGCTGTTGTCCATGGATTAAATGTTTAGGATTTAAGAGAATAAAAAATCTATACTTGGGTGAAACGTTGAAGTGAAAGCCCTATCTGAGGTGCATTTAATGTTAGGAAGACTATCAAGAATATCTCAATAAGTAATTTAACTTCAGCTTACTTTTACCTGAGTTCATGATTGTGGAGAAATCAGATGCTATGAATAAGAAACTCTGTTAGCTTATTCTTCGTATACAAATGCATCAGAATCTGAACTGTGAGGAAGATTTTTTTCTTTTGGGACTTTCTTTCCTTCTTGCTCAAGAAAACAGTGAAGATTTTTCTGGTCATAGTTCCCTAAATTGTGTTCCTTAGCAAGGCATTTATGCCAGTTTCAAGACTTTCTTCCAGCTTATTGAAATACATAAGTATCTCTAGTGGATCCACATTATCAGGGCAGCCAAAGTAACTATAAACTCTGAAACCATCAGATTAATGTGGATCTAAAGTCCATAGTGACTTTAAAGTAAAATTCCTTTTTGACAGAAGGAGTGTGTTGCCTGGTGAGACTTCTCTCTTGTGGAGGCAAACCCCCCTCTGCAGGCTGCATAAGGACAAACTAACTGGGAAAAGCTAGAATCCTCCTCCAATGGTGTAACTCCCTTGACTTCAATGAGAGCAAAGGATTTAGCTACAGGATCATTTTGTGCAGTGTAGTTTAAATACACTGTTGCAGTTATTAACATATGAAGAAATCAGTTAAAATCATTCTGATGCTTCGGCAAAGTCCTGAGACCTCTGGATCTGATATTCCTAGGGCTTAGCATGTGGGCTGGTTACCATGCAACTGAAATTTTTGTTTGTTTTGGAAATAAGAGATTTCTTTTTTCCATGCATGGATGGGATGAAATTGCCAAGTGTAATAAAGAAAATCTGAAACAATAAACAAAAAATTATTCCTGCATATAATTTCCTTTTATGAGCTTGAAATTACTGATCTATTTCTCTGTATCTAACTGTTAAAGGAAGCACATGTTTAAAAAAAAGGAAAGTATTCAAAAAACCCTCCAAACCTGAAATAAAACATCCCTACATCACTATATAAAACAGAAAATGAAAACAAATATGAAATAATGGTACAAAATAGCAAATATTAACAACACATTGACACTGAGCTGTTACTTCCTCACCTAGTATATATCATTAAGGCAATCACTGAAACGTTAACACACCATATCCATGAAATAGGTATGGCAGATAATACATCTTGATGACTTCTATGTGGAATTCTATTTAAAGAAGACATATGTTGTACATACAGTAATGTGCCACCTAAAATCTAGACACCTTGGAGTGGAGGTGGAAAACACATCAACCGTTCACATATGGGAGGTAAGGGAGCCAATAGCAGCTAGATTGTTCTAGATGGAGACAGAAATGTACTTGAAAATGTGCATTTCTCACTGTCTTGAGCTTTGACATCTACTCAGATAAGCCAGAATGCAGACCCTCACTATCTCTGTTGATTTGTGAGCAGGAACTGAATCATGTGTTTTGCTGCCAATAACTGGAACAGAAGAAAGCCCTTCTTAGCTTAAGAGAGCTAAACACAGATCTCGCCTACTCTAAGAGGATAAACATAAGATTATAGGTACATTCACCACTCCTCAAGCAGTTCACATGGTAACCAACAGCCCAGCTAACAAGCGTAGGACCGAAAATATAGAAAGCAAGAGAAGCATAACAGCATTTTCTGTTCTGCTGCTGTGGATTGTTTCTGTATTTCAATTTAAACAAACAAACATACATAAAAGGAAATTATGTACAGACTGGAATCACTTCTGCTCTCTCCCAAGGGTGTTCAAGTCAGTGGACTGCAAAATTATGCTTTCTATTAACTGTTCTTTCTTTGGTCTCAGGACTCTTACATCCTTTCCCCATTTTCAAGAGTAAGGGGAGAAACTGAGTTGCATTTCTCAGTATGAAATTTAAAATAATACATATTCTACTCCCTGTGAAAAATCTTTAGTGAATAAACTGCTCTGGAACTGATTTTTATTTTGTTTCACAGTGGAAGTCTTTCTGACGTATTTTATTCTATGGCCTCAGAATGTGTTAAGTCTGACTTAAGGCATGCTACATACTTTGGAGACTTCCAGATTCAGATTCAAGGCTTTAGTTTAGATGCTGTCCTGAATTTAGAGGTCTATATTCTATTTCAGAAACATAAATTGTGTTTTGGAGCTTTCCCTAGAAGCTAATTTTCAATCTGCAACTTAAAGGTATGAAACTACATATTATTTGTGGGCTATACTGGTTTGGACACCAGCTTCTCCTGGGTGTCTTTAGAATTTTCTGTCTCACATCTCAGAAAAATATTTTTTTTCATTTAGTTCTTAATTAAGAATTTAGGTTTTATAATGATCAGAAAACAAGCCTTAAAGCCCCTAGTACCCAAATGCTTAGCTAGTGTCAATGATGATTTACACCAGCTGACACTCTGGCTCCAGATAACCAGGCCATCACTTTGGGAACTTTAAAGTGACCATTTAGGCATTTAACCTTAGACATACAAGTCTGCAATGCAGGCCTTAACTGCTTGGTACTCATCTCCATAAAAGAAACACCTCCCAAGGAAGATTCCACATGTTATCAGTTCTGTTTTTCATTTAATCAACAAGTAACTTAGCAACTGCCTTGTCTCTTATTAGCTGTGAGAGCCTAAGTAGACACTTCAAAGCCCCTCTTGAAATTATAATGAAAAACAATTTCTAGCTGAGAACAGTAGAATCATTTGCTTTGTGTTCCCACGGCACCAAAGAAGAGAGAGAAGAGCACAATGAAGCTCAAGAGTAATGTGTTGACAGAGAGAGAGAGGCTGAAGGCTATGAAGACATGTAAAACAATAAACATCGCATGTCATGCCATCAAAATATTTCAGAGAGCAATGCAGTTCAGGAAAACAGTCTGCGTTTACAGTCTTATGGTTTCTGTTTTGCAGATTCTATTTATTGCAGTAAAATTATACTGGATGCCCCTTAACATTCCATTGCAGTGAACGGCCAGGAATCATACTGTATTGTTACCCTAAAGTCTACCAGAAATGTTTGGGTTTTTTTTAAATTGAAAAGTATTTTTGCAGAAGAGCCTTTGTCACTACAGGCGTTTGAGTTATTTCACTTTGCATACATATTCATATTTTATGCATAATGCAAGAACTGCTTTGTTTCTGGACCTAATCAAAATTTTCATATTTCCTTCTCCTTATTCCTGCCTGTGTTTCTTCTGGTATTGCAGAAAAGCAGGGGGAAAGGGTGCCTAGAGCCAAGCTAGCGAGTCCCACTCTCTAAAGCTGAGTCTGCACTCTAAATGCAGGGAGCAGAGGAGAATTAGGTCCCAACCATGCAACCCAAATTCTTGCTCTGCTGCCTTGGATACACGGCCTAGCTTGTAAAGCAGGTTTATGCTCAGCCCTCTAACTTGGACTCACTGGGTACCAGACTGGGCCACAGCAGACATTACTGCAGCACTTCAGGTAGCAAATGTCACAATTTCAGGAAAAGCTGAGGTGGCAGAAAAGAAGACCTGAAGACATTAATGCAGCCTCCAAAATGTTGAGGAACACATCATCCAGGATCCATTTGCTCAGCGCATCAATGCTGCAAGTTACTACTGAATGAAGCCCTGAAAATGCATCAATGGCCCACCTACATTCATGAGACATCTACTGCAGCTCCCTTCCCTCACCGAGGAAACTAATGTTTAGTTTTTTCTGTGCCAACAGAACCAGCATTTTCTACCGTTCATACATTCCTGAAATATTCTGCCTTTCAGCATTATTCATTCATGAGTCTACACTACACTTCTTGGTTCTCCAGTTCTCCCGATAGCAGGGAAACTTTCTGCATTATTTTACTTCTCAAAATTTTAGTTTTCAGTGATTCAGGCACTGGAGAAAATAGAGCTTTCACACATCTTTATGTAACTTACACAGATTTACATACTATATGTAGAAATGAGCAAGACTATTTTCTTTTTCTCTCAGTCTTTGAGCACACAGTCTCCACCACTGTTCATTGTCTAATTACTTCTGTGAGACTAATTTTCTTAGCTACATCATGTAATTATACACCTGCAGACTGAGGCGACTCCTCTGCATGGTCTGCACATTCCCCAAGTGGATATGGCACCTTATTCAGATTTAGAACGAGACTGCATTTCCCAGATAAATAGATCTAAACAAGCTGTCAATTAATCAGCAAATATATTTAACAGTTACTAAGTCACTTTAGTATGATGTAAGTATGGCAAGGTTATTCATTTTTCATCTCTTGGACCACAAATTTATGTGAGTCTCATTAATCATTTATTATTATTTATTATTTAACATGTGCTACCTTCTAAATTCTTAACTTTAGCACTTTACAAACCCAGCCAAAATATTCTTTTTTTTCCCCTCCCAAGTCCTACCACTTTCAATATGTTATGTCATCATTTCTATATTTCACACACAAAATTCTATATAAAGCCTCATTAGCATTTTTCTTTCTTCCTTCTCTATTTCACATGCTCAGTTGCTGAAGCATTTATTTCTGGGCTGATAACAGGGCAAGCTGTTCCCAGGTCTGGATCCAATCTGCAGGTCAGCCAGCTGGAGCAGTGACAGAAACACTGTACTGTGTATCATCCCCCAGAGGCCAGTAGCTCTGCTCTCAAAACGCGGTAATTCTTTTTTTATGTTCTGCTGGCCAATGGCTTCTACTTGATGTCCACTCCATCCTCTGAGCTGGTAGTTATCCTTTGGTTTTGAAATCATCTGAGTGTCAAGGTCCTAAACTTACACAGAAAATATAGATGACAAGAATTGTTCTATGACAAGAATTTAATACAGTGCTTACATTTATGCTTAATAAATGCTAAGTGAATCAACAACATAACTTTTAATAAAGTTTAAACTTTCAGGATAGTTAAAGTCTACAGGTGTTAGAAAACACACAGCTGAAGCCTCTTTTCTTTTTACTTGAGTGTTAGACCAAAGGGATGTCATAAGTTGAAAGACTTCTATAAAGCTAAGCAAGATACAGGCAGTTGGAGGAATAGAGGAAAAGTTGTTATTCTGCAGTTTCAACACCTTTGCTCTTAATGGTTCAACTTAAAAATTTGGGGTTAATTCTTGCTTTAGGCAAGGAAGCAGCATAGCATATAGTGTTGTACTCAGAACAGCAAGGCAATGGCAATGAAGAAGTGCCAGTATAGAGATGTTTAGGAGAGGTTTGCTAGTGTAGACACAAGAATATGCTGATATTGTGCAGTCGTGTAATTGAATCTGCATGTGAGTTTTTGAGCGAGTATCTCCTCAGAAAGTTATAGCTTATAGTTGTTCTTAGAGTAAATCATGAGTTGTGTTCCAATAGATTTACTAAGGAATATATTTTAGGTAACCTCTGCTAAAAGGAGCAGAGCGGTAAATTTAGCTCACACTGCAGAGGATTGAGCATTTGCTGAACATGTCCTGAGTCAGCTTAAAGGCTTCCCTTCAGGGCCTGTCATCAATAATCCAACACCATTTTCTTAAAGCAAAGGGTAATTTAATCTCCACATACATAACACAGTGTAACATGGGAAAGGGTTAATATAAGTCTAGAAGAATACTTCTGTTTACCTTCTACATGAGAATTTTTGCGTATTCCTCTCTTTTGATATATTAGGCTCCAGGTTTTGCTTTACTTGAGCAAAAGCAATGGGTCTTTCCCTTCAGAAAGACTATTTAAATTCCTCTCTTCCATCATTATCAGTTTGATCTCCTCCACCCGTGTTTATTATCCTGGGCAAGATAGTCTGGTGAGCCCACAGAGAAGCAGAAGTAACCTGCCGCGTTTGCTGGGGGTGGCTACTTCGGCTGCTGTACATCTTCCTGATCATCCAGCTATTGAATTTGAGTAGTAGATGCACGAACCACTTCCAGCCTGTTAGCACAGAGCCATTCTTGAGTGACTTTAGTGTGGCTGGCACTGCAAAGCAAACGACAGGAGATGTGGATATCATCCCATAGGGAGAACGCTGGTGATGTCCATTAGAAAAAACACTACAGAGACACAAGCCGCTGCCGTATTGCCTTTGGTCTCTGGAAAAAACACCACCACCATCTATGTGAGCTGAGATTGAAAAGTGATTTGCATGCTGTTATGTTAACTGTTAAAGCTAGATTATCACCTTGTTTATAAATAGCTGCTAATGGAAGAACAAGTGATCCAGCACTCCCATGGTGATTCCCACGCACCTCACTGTTTGTGCTGCATCTGTTGGTTTCTGCCACCTCCTGTCTTTCACTTTATACTTGTATTTTAAGATCTTTAAAATTGGGTCAGACGCAATCTTTTCATTGTTTGTTTGCATCAGACATAGACCAAGGAGAGCACCTGTGAAGCACTGTCAGGTCTGCACTGCTTGACGGAGTTCAAGATCAAGCACGAGCCAATCATGCTTATATCACATGTGTGGCTAAAGCTTGTATGCAAGCCACAGCCCCTGCCTGGATACCTGCTCCATTCAGTCAGGATGGAGCCAGGCCATCAGGGAGTTTGGGCTCCCGGGGAGACTAACCTGAGAAGACAGACTTCAGGTGAGGTTTCACAGCTGCTTTGAGCTAATCTACCCTTGCACTGGTGGGCTAATCCTGCTCTTTCCCTACCCCAACTTCTTCTGCCTATCTAATCCCTCATGCCAGTGAAAGTGCCTTTATGATAAGAAATACAAAACGTAAAAAGGTTATTTCAATTTTTCAGTCTTTGCAAATTCAATCCCATTGAGCCCAATACATTATTCTAGATGGATACCACTAGGGTTGATCATGACTGGGTGTGGAAAGAGTCTATGGCATTAGTATTTTTAGGTCAAGTCTTGCTTATTTATCTTGATCTAATGTGTGTATCCCTGGTCAAATTCTACATTGCTTTAGTTTATGCAATTTCAGGGTCTTTGGCTGGGATTTGAAGCATATAATTTGAATAGACTGTGTAAATCATTATCTTACACCAGTAACGATTCAGATATTTTCCAAAGCAGCTGTGTCAGAACCCTTCTGATACTTATTTTATCTACAAAGTTGGCGAATATCTCTTCCAAAATTTCTTGTATTCAACTTGAAAATCATTAATGGGAAAGCATTAGCTCATATCTCAAAATAATTCATAATGGAAAATAAACATTGCCTGCAGCAGGTTCCCCTGTTTAGCCCAATTTATGGCAATATTCCCTAAATAAAATTGTACTGAAGATGTATATAGTGTATATGTATACATTTATTACACTAACTACAATAAACATGAAAAAGGTGAGATTTTTAAAGTAACTTTTGACAACTAAATATTTCAATATCACTCTTTATTTACAAACCACTGGTGGTTTTCCAAATCAATAACCTTTAATTTAAAGATCCTTAAGTATACAATCACCAGATAGAATAAGTGATTCTATGGGAACTGACGGTTTATTGTTTGAGCAGTGGGTAGGATGAGGGTTATAGGCAGGTTAGGGAACTGACTACAGAATCTTTTTATAAATCTGAATTTAAAAGAGCATATTCCAGAATAAGGGGACTTGTCTATGCTGAGAAGTTCAGTCACTTGTAATTGATCTCATTGTTCTGCTGCTCTTGAAATATAACCTGTTCAGCACTTCCACACTAGCTGGGCTGAATCAGGGTCAAGACACTCTTTAATCCTTGACCCAAACTAGCGTACAAGCACACAGATTTAGCTGCAGTGCCTTCTGGTTTTGTAGTCTGTATTCTCTGAGAAAACAGCATATTTGGGGAATTTTAAGGATTCTTCTGGAAAGGTCATACATTCACACGTTGTATAAGAAGCTGCTATTATTTCTCTGAGGTGCCTGGGTTAGGAGGGAGTTTAGTTGGATTAGAAGCCATTTAAATTTTTGCAGCAAGGATATTTTTTATACCTGTGAGCTTAACATTGCTGGCATTTCATTTTTCTCTTAATCAGCTTTCAGTGGAGTTGATCTTGACTTAAGATAGGGGATGACCTCTCAAGGTCATAGCCTTTCTGTCATCTGAAAAGCATTAACTGTGGGCCATTCTAGGACTCTTTTTTTTTTTTTCCCAACCAGCAGGCTTGTGGCCTGAGAGTAGCATTTCAGACTCAGCTTGTTAGTGCTTTCTGTTATGAACTTCCTTTTGCTTTACAAATTCTTTTGCACATACTATATTCTTCTGGCCATGAGTGTGCGATTTCAGCTTCTTCCAGTCTGAAACCAGTATTTGCAAGCCCATCATTCCGAGCAGCAAACAAAATTTGCTCTCAGGTCAGTGTTCTTAAAAGCAATAATGAGAAAGGTATATATTGTGTTTTTTTCACCTAGGTGTCCTGGAAAGGCAACCCCTTTTGCAAAACTATATGCTTCCAAAGGCACAGAACTGACTAAAGCTGGAGGTTCCCTTGATAATTTCTTCCAGTAATGTGCATATACTTACTATAGTATTTTTTAACTCAAATGTGCATGTCTTAAATTTCCAGCCATTGGTTCTTGTTACTTCCTTCCTCCTAGACTGAAGGGTTATTTAATAACCATTACATTCTCTCTGTGAAAGTACCGTGATTCTGGTCAAGGGCAAAACTGCATCATGCTGGCAGAGGCATCCAAGGCATCTGAGCTGTCTCAGTTTATACTAACCAGTAGAAGCAGTGTAGAGAAGTGTGATACAGAGACCCCAGGGCTGATTGTGTGCTGAAGAGCCTGAATCCAGAAAACAGAGTACTTCTGGCAGGCTACAATTAGAGCTAATTATCAGCACTTTTACCATGCTGAGACCTCACATTAGGTTACTCTTTACTTTGATCCCTATTTCAGAGTCCTGTTTATGAAAAGATCCAGATCATCCTGCCCCATTGCTTTATCTTTATTTTCCTTATTTATTATTTTACCAAGGGCTTTCCCCCCCCTTTTAATTACAAATGTTATAATATGTGATTTATTATTTACTTTCAAAAATAATCAGTGAAGTCATTGAATGGTATCAGGTCTGCTACTGATCCCCATGAAACTCCATTATAAGTATGTTCAGCTGTTGATAATTTCCTGGAGACAATCTCTTTTTAAGATCTATCATTTAAACTGTTCTTAATTCATAAAACATTTGCTTTATTAATAGTATATGATGCCAATGTTTAAATGAGAATATCCTGTGCTGCTAAATTCAAATATTTTACAAAAATCAGATTACTCAAACAAGCTTGCAATTTCATCAAAGAATAAAGTGAGATTTCTTTGACAAGATCTGCTTTTCATAAAGCCATGTTGTCTGGAATTAATTTTATTTCTATCCTTTAATTATTTCTCATCTGATTCTCTTCCCAGCTTTTCTGTTATATTTTCTGGAACAGATGTCAGATTAATTAACTTACACTTACTCCAATCATCTTGTCTGACTTTTTGGAATATTGGCACACAGTAAATTCACTTTCAGTCTTCTGGAATTTTCCTGGTATTCCAGAATTTGTTAAAAATGAGTATTAAAGATTTCCTAGAGCAAATCATGTGCAAGCCATCTGTGTTCACTGAAATAAAAGTGTTTACTTCTATTAAAGTCGCTTTATATTTCCCTCAGACTATGAAAAGCCAGAAAGAAATTTTGTTCTCAAAAGGTAGAAGTACATAATCTGTATTTTCTTTCTAGGAATCCAAATATGTTATGAATTTTAGCTATTCTATGTCTTCTAATAAGAATTTCATTATTTCTTTCCAACATCAGGGCAATTTATGTTAAGACATACTTTTCTTCCAACATTAAATTTTATGTTTTATCATTCCAACATTTTCCCCCAATATTTTTATCTTCTCATGTTCTCTTTTCAGTATTTTTTTAACCTTACATGTTACATGTAAGTTACATGTATAGGTATTTCTACGTATGGTATATCTTCATGGGTTTTTTTCTCTGTAATCTTATTTCTTAATATATGCAGGCTGGTTTTTTTATAAACAATTTAGAGACTTGCAAGTGAATCATTGGAAAGTTTAGGTATGTAGCAGATATATTAAAGGAAAACCCACTCCCAGCCTAAATTTTCTGCCCAACCCCTCCCCTCCATCATGTTCTCCAAACTGTTTTTCCTTGAGTAAATTGAACCCTTTTGAAGAATCTTTGAAGTAATTAGTAAATACAAAATAATTACTATTTGAGATATGCCTTCTGTTTTCTCACCTTAGAGGTAGACAATTTTCAATCAATGATCTTTAAGCAGCATGTTTCCAGTCCAGCACCACTCTTACCTTTATCCATCACATAACCCATCCTGTTGTTACACTGCTGTGAAAGTCTGAAAGCACGGAAAGAAAGTCCATTTGTTCCTGAAGAAATTTGTCAGCAAAGCTGATTTTTATAATCATAGCAGTCTCTGGCTGAAGAGTAAAATGAAGTTGTCCTCATTTCCGTGGAAATGTGTCTTCTAGTTTCTCTATTAACTGTTCTAAAAATGAAACTTCTTTGCAAACATGTTTACCAAGACTGACAATACAGAATAAAAAGGGCTAATTTTGAAAAGGCAGCTACACATGTAAAGAATCAGTGAACGAGTGTCACCAGAGAAAGAAGAAACTGATTCCTCAATGAGAACACTAGCCTGAATGCAAAGACAGTATTTTCACTGGGTATCCTTCTAATTTCAGCAGTTCATAAGGCATTTAAATGAACTCATTACCTCTGCTTGGAGCATATCATAAGCTTTGCAACCTTCCTGCAAGACAGATTTTTTTTCTGCCTTTCACTGTATTTTTAGGTAATGGGAAACTGAGATCCAAGTGAAGTGTTCAAGATCATACACAAAATGTGCAATTGAGCAGGGATTTGAATGCTGTTCTCCAAAAGCTTAAAGACATTAACTTGTGGACTGAGCTCCCTTTTTGTAAAAGCTACAGCTGTTCTTTGACTGAACAAGGAATTTACTTCCTGTGCAGTCAATTCACCCCCCAGCAGCTTTTATATTTACTTTCTTCCCATTCTGTTATACAGCTTATTTACGTCTAAATCTGAACAGCAGATAGATAAATGGGCAGCTCTGGAATGAAGATTGTGACAAAATGAATTCTAAGAATGCTGGATGGAGAACTAAACCATTATCAGTCTACAATGACAATAAACTTCCAATAATCTATATTTCCATCTCCATCTTTCATTGTTTTAGTTAGGCTGCTTGTTTAAGCTTCTTAACATAATTACTGAAATTCATTGTTCTCATTAGTGCCATTTGTCACCAAAAAAGAAAGAGAAAAAGGTTTTCCTGCCAGTGTTGGAAAACTCCCAAAGTATGCAGTTGGCTCCAGCACTCTTCTCATTCTCGCAAGCTTAGGCCAGCACAGAACATCTTTGTTTTGCAGTTGTCAAGGCTCTAAGCAGTTGTTGGGGTCTCTGTACACTGCACATTTGCCATCACTTATGGACAATATAAAGTATATTGACAGCAACATGGCTATAATTCCCAGATGAGATTACTTGGGTAATTTTTCAGGAAATGGAAGTACTGCTAATTGATGCTAGCATAAGGATTTAGAGGAAGAGAACATAAACAATCAGACTTTCCTGTGGCAAACATCATTCTTGTCTTGTGATAAACTTATAACTAGATTCTGTCAAAGGAGTTTGCAGGAATTACAGTTTGCATTCCTGGCCGTGTCATTCCAGTTCATTGGCCGGACTCCTTTTCCCACAGTGCCTCTATATTCATGACTGCCTTTTTTGTACAAAATCAAGTTCATCTGAGAAGCTCAACCTCTACTTAATTGAAAACATGGGAAAACTGAGGATCTGTGTTAGCATTTCTCCAGTACCATTCTCAGACTGTGGTGTTTGACTTTTCAGTAACAAGCCAACTTTTACAACAGAATTTGGACATGGTCAGATAAAATTTCAGATGGAAGTGAAATTTATATTTGCATAACAGGTGCACTGAAAATATGTGCTGCAAACCCTTGGAAATGAGATTCAAGAGTATGTTGGGGTTTATGTGTGACATAACTGAAAAAATGTGCACTTGTTCTTTTATACATTTTAGAGAACTTCCTTCTAAAAAAAACCCTGACTTTTCAGGATGACATTTCTAACCTTGCTGAATTTCAAGAGCTTTAAGACACATGTATTTAGGTATCCAAATCAGACATGAAAACCTCTTTCTAAAATACAGAGTTGTTTATGTTCACTACATTTGTGTATGCAAATAACCTGACATCTCTAATTAACAAGTTTATATTGTTTAATTTTTTTTTCTGAAGATACATTTTGTTCTTTTAGCTTTGTCCATGTATAAATGAATACAATGTATCTTATACACAATCAGAAAAGACTACTCAAAATAAATTATATACATTATATAATCATATCATGGTTGATTAAAAGCTTATTTTATTAGGTTTAAGTTACTAGTTTGGACAGGAAGTAGCTAAGTAAAAACTTCACCTTACACCAGTAGGGAAGCAAAGAAAGGGAAAAAGATGGGAGAAGAGAGAGACAGAAGTTTGTAAAAATTTTTGTTTAACATCTCTGCTTGTTATCATCAAACAAGCAGGGCACAGGATTAAGAATTGGAAAGCCAGGTTTAATTCCCAGTCCTGCCAGCTTGCTGCAGTCTGTCCACAGGCAAGTTACTTCAGCTTCAGCTGTTTCTTGCCCTGTAATTTGTCCATCTAAATTACGAATACTACTCTCTTCAGCAATGTTTCATACAGAATTATTGCTGCATCCCTCTCAATAGCATCATGACAACCAGTGGTTCCTGTACATGGTATTTAATCTGCAATATGTAAAATTACACTGTGACCTTGTCTGAAACATGAAAGTTTCTTGTGCCAGTTATTCCACATTGATAGATTATACTGAAAATACAATTTCCTGTGAGATGTCCCCATCGAACTGTCTAGCAATGTAAATATACACTAAAAGCATGCAGCAAATTATCTGTTTTACCTCTCCTCCTCTTCCTTCATTTCCTCCACCTCTGTCTTGAGCTTAGAAAATGAGAGCCTCTTACTTTCTACTCCTGAAAATTTCTCTTCTTCAGATCACAATTCATAAACATAAATTTCTTCTGATTATCTTTTTTCTTTCTTTCTTTATTTTTTTTTTGTGAATAACCCAACCAGTTCTAACATGGAATTTCCTTCTTGACACAACAGTGTATCACAAATAACTTATATAGAAATGAGACTGAGTCAATTTAGGGGGAAGAATCCAGAGAATCTAATGGTTCACTTCATTTCGTAAGAAGGCTGCTTCTTTCTGTAATTAAATAAAATATATTAGAAAAAAATCAGTTGATAACCAGTTTTACTTAAAGATACTTGTAGAATATGCTTATTTCCTTTTTGGAAAAATAACAAACAAACAAAAATATTAAGGACATTAGCACTGAAGTACGTTACTGAATTATGATTATTTCAAAGAGTTAAAGCCAAAAAATATGGAGGTAGCTTATTTGATACTAGGAATTGAAATCCTAACTTCAGTGGATGAAGGGGATGGTGACATTTATTTCACTTGCACTGAGATTTCACCTTCTGTAGCAAACTCAGCAATTCTCTTTGCTTGCAAAGTGCTAGGACACTGCAAAGACCAAAGCATTTTCCTCTTCAGAACTTCTCAGAAAGCCCAAGAAATAAAAGCTACCTTTTGATTTGGATGTGTCTGTAGGGTGGATTCCATCAGGGTAAGAAGGTCACCCCTTCCTTCCTGGAGCTCAGGGGGAATGCAAGAAAGAGTTTCCCCATAGTACATGCAAGTCTCCTTCAGTAATGAACCACATGCTTGTTGCTAAGTGCAATAATTACAAACTATCCACGTGCAGCATTTTATATCTCAATTAACTGAATACTAGTAACATATTATTGAATTAGTTTTGTAGCGTGTGTATATATATACACACATTAAAAATTCCAATTTCTTCAGCTGGATAAACAGAGTTCCTGTATTTTATGTAGAACATTTATTTGTTGCAACATGGAAACAATACCTATGCCAGTAAATTAAATGTGGCCTGTATTGTTCTCTGTCACTGAGGTCAAATGGCACAGTAAGACCTTCATCAACAACACTGGACTCAGAATGAATGCCCAAATGGAGGACATGCACCCAAAATGTCTACTGGAAATGGCATTAGCCCCATAATAGCTTCTGGACCATTTCTGAGGCATTTGGGATAGGGAGATTGGCCCCAGCTAAAGACGTGCCAAGGATCTTCCTAACACTTAACAGCACAGATAATGAAGTTCCAGTCACCAGGAGCTATTCAGTGCACAGTAATACACGACAGTTCAATAGCTGCAGGATAAGGACTCAGAGCATACCCTCAGTGAGGCCATCCAGCAATACCTGTGCCCATGTTCTCTGCCATCACCTGCAGGATTTGAAGGTGCTAGCATGTGTGGAGGAGGATAACAGTGTACTTATGACAGATGCACCACAAAGGCCAGTCAAATAACTAATTGGAGTGGTTCTATGGTTGAATAAGGAGTTGACAGCTGATCTTAGACTGTAGGATGGGATTCGGTGTATTCAGCACTCAGGGCTAATTTCATACCTGAACCAAGCAGGTGCAAATCCTTTTCTGTTCTATCTTCTGAGCTAACTCACTGCCTCTGATTAATATGACTTGCTGTAAATTAGACAAGCTTAGAGCACCAACTCAAACTGAAAATGCATTCTATTCTCAAATCCTATGAATCAGCACCTTAACTACAACACTTCCTGCCTTTTATGAGTACCAGTATTTAGCTTACCACAGTGACTTCAGAGTGTCAGTATATTTCACAATTCAATTAGTTATTCCCAAGTGAAGCATTGTAATTGATTCTTTTTTGGTATCCACTAGTGATAAAGGTAATGGATGTTTTTGTCAAGCAAATGGACTTCCTCTAAATATCTGCTTCTCCATGTCACTGCCTCTGAAGTAAATGGTGAGGTGCATTTCTATAAATAGAATGGTAGCTGGCAAGAGGTGGGGGGGGAGGGGAGGAAGAGAAGGGGAAGAAAGAGTAGAGAACCATACATTTCCTGACATCACAACTTTCATGATGATTTAATTACCACAAACGTATATTTTTGAACAACTCTTATCTTAGGGAGCATTGCAGGAAGCAGAGAATAATTTAAATGCTAACAGATATTGCTTAAAAAAACAAAAGGAAAATGAATCAAATGCCCCCATACAGTGTCCGTAGTTTCAGTTTGAGGGACTGATGTTCTCAGAAAAGGCTTGTAGTAGCACCTCAGTACTAACAGCTGTGGCTGACAGCAAGAATTGATATACCATTTTCCAGCAGCTGGTCTGTGCTTGAAAAATAGAGCAAGCAGAGCCTGAGAAAAGCATCAGCTGCATGTCACAATTCTATGAAGTCCTCAGTTATGGATATCATTAACTGAATGCTGTTTCCCCACAGGAAGTGAGGGGCAATACCCCTAGAGCAAGGGGAGAGTTACCTTGAAAAACACCCTGAATGCAAGGTTTTAGGACCTCCCTCTGCGTAACTCTTCCTTTTGCCACCTAGAAAAGACTCGCTGACCTAAGAAAGTTCCTGGATCACATTAAAATCCCATCACATCTGAACTCCCTGGGAAGAATTTTTTCCTCATGGAAACTGAAACTGCTGATTCCTCAGTGTTTTGCCAGTGCTGTGATGTAAGAGAACAGAAATGCCTGGTGTGTTGCCAAGCCCATGCACATGTTTTTGGGAGGTACACAAGTAGCTATATGAGGTAGAAAAACATTTTCATTGATCTGTCGGCAGCGGTCCTTTGCTTCACATGAAGATGTTAAAAGGACAAATTCTGGTATTCTGAGATTATCAGAAAATTAAAAGATAATGTAAAGCTCATGAAAGATTCCTGGTGGGCTGCTGTGTTTCCATTTAGCTGATTTTATAAAGATGAGCATGCATCACACATGATGGAATACATTCCACTATATTCACCAGTCCTGTCAGATCTACAAATTGTATGCAGGACTTATAGAATTGTACATAGAGCAGAAATCTTTCAGAAAAGCCTGATGATGCTTTCCCTAAATTGTGTTAAAGCCCTCCTTGCTCTTGCTCTTGGGTAACATATAAAAATGTGACTGAGGCCGTCGCACATCCCAAGACATATTTTCAAAAGCAACAGGATATTAACCTGCAGCCAAACTTGCTTGGTGATAGCAGTTGTGGAAATTTCTCACCATTGCAGTGTGTTAGAGCTTTTTTCCCTATAACCTGCCTCGAAATCTAGAGTGGTGTTGTCATGCACTTGTAATGTACTACAGAATTTTATACTGAAGATGGATAAACAAGTCCACAATTTATATAACAATTAAGAAAGTAATCTGAATTAGGAAAGCCTTACAGGATATATTATAATTAGAGATTTAAAGGATTGAGTAGTCCAACAAGGATAAGATATAACTTTGAAAAAAGCATTAACTTGTATTTACATTTCCTTGTTACTTATATAAAGTGCCTGATTATTTGGAGGATTTTAAGAACCTATGAGTTAAAGTAGTACATCTGATTTGGAGGTAAAGATGACAGCTGAAAGGTTTCCCTTCTTCCACAGGTAAAGAGCACTACGTATTAAATGTGAAGGTACAGCTAACATCTCTGTGAGCTCATAGTCATCATGTGGGGCGGTATCTTGTTAAACACTCTTGGCAAAGAGAATTCAGAGTTCCCACTTGGGGTGGAAATGGGTTGACTTCACTGCAATCTCACCTATTTGAGTTGGTGTTAAAACAGCCTTTAATTGACAAAACAGAAAATTTCTTTTTAGATTTTTTTCCACTCTAGTATGGTAAGCTTCACAAGACTTTTGTGTCATCCTGTCTTCCCCTGCTGGTAGAGAAGATGGGCATAAGGAAACTATGGCAACTTACTCAGCTCTTCTCAAGAGCACAATTGCATCTCTACCATTTCAGGAAAATAAAACAATGTTATTTTAAGTCCACATCCTTAGCTGGTATCTCATCAACATGATCTTATTGATTTTGATGGCTGATGATGCCAGTTTATTTCATAGGAAGATTGGGCTGTCATCAAAAACTCACTTAACTTTCAAAATTCCTTTCTCAATTGGATATTATGTTCTGATTTAAGTTAAGTTCATTGTAGGTTATAGTCCATTTATTTTGAATATGATTTTGTAATATATTTTCAACCCTGTTCAAGTTTAGGTATCTAATCTAATCTGCTTATCTAGACATTCCCTGTATCAGTAAAGCATACAGACACAGACTGACCTAGAGTGACATACCGACGAGTGACTATAAGATGTCCTAACAAATAGCTGGCACAAAGAGATACCTGGCTTTGTCTGTAGAGGGTGATCTTCTAGACAATTCATAGAATCATAGGATCATGGAATAGTTTGGGTTGGAAGGGACCTTAAAGATCATCTAGTTCCAACTCCCCTGCCATGGGCAGGGACATCCCACTAGATCAGGCTGCTCAAGGCCCCATCCAACCTGGCCTTGGAACACCTCCAAGGTGTTCATCCCCACTTCTGTTGCTTATCTACTACAGTAGGCTGCAAAACATAGAGCAAGAAGGATTGGCTTGAAGGCATTTGATGTCCGTAAATAAATCCACAAGATCCAAGCGGAGGAGGTGATACATGATCAGCCTTCCAGAACAATTCTGAGCATGTGCATATGCAGGTAAAGTCCAGGCTACATTAAATTCACAAACACAGGAAAAGTCTAGGATTTATAGAGACAGGAAAAACACTGTATCAATAAAAGGCGGTTGTACCAAGCTTGTTCATGCAACTGGAGTTAGTTTAGGGATTAAAAATATTTATACCAAAACCAACTCACCAGCTCTGTTAGCCAACACTGGGAAACTGGAGGTGGTCTTTTTGGAAAAAGATGACAAAAAAAGGAGTGGCAGACATTTTTTTCCCCTCATAAACAGAAGAGGTCTGTCTGTGAAATCTTCACTGATCCACAGCTGCATTGTGATAGCTCAAAGTGCTCAGAGACTGGAAAGAGAGTGGATGTGGAGGAATCGCGCAGCACAGCACTAGCACTGAAATGGCACAAGTCAAGTTCGCCAGGCAGCAATCAGGGACGTCAAACATCTGTTCCTGAGAGCTCAGCAGGCCAGCTGTGATGGAGAGAGCTTAGCTCAAATGAAATGGAAGATGAAAAGTCTGGCAAAATTGCCACAAATAAAGTAAAGGGTGGTTCCTGGAGAGCCAAGCGGCTCCATCTGCAACAGAGCTAATGAAGTTTGGGTTTTTATGGATTTGTATCTTGTGGTTGGATTCTCTGGTGTGAGTACCAATTAAAACTTTTCCTGTGGTTGGAGCAGCCATAATGGCTGTCTTCTGTGTGAATTTTCCAGTGGGTGGAGAGCACGCTGCAACCTTGTGTTCGGAGAAGATCTGACTTCATTACACCACTAATGACATCCTTCTTTCCTGCTTAGCCACCTATTCCTACAAAATTGCATATTTAATTCCTGCTAATTTCTGTTATACTGAGTTGAGACTAGGTAAATGACTGAGAATTATTGGGATATAGGTAGACCCCTTTGAACAGATTTCTGCATATGTACAAATGCAGTGTAAACTCACATTATTCACTCTGCAGGGAGCATCATATGCTGCAAATGTATGTATATGGACCTATGATATCCCATGGTTAATGCTGGCTTGTGATTTAAGTAATAAAAGCTGAAACATGCCTTTGTCAATATGATGATGTTTACTAAAATGACAGTGGAGAAGTGTTCCTGGAGACATATGCCTTTAGGCTTAACAAGGGTCAGTATAGGTTACTGGGTAGATCACTGTGTGGGACAAAGGAAACACAAAAGCTAACTTTATGTTTTATTTGGCAAAGCAATTTCAGCTACCACCTCTGTTTCCAAAAGGGAAATAGTGATCCCTTCCACTGCATTGTTATCCTTTTCATTAATTTCACAGAACATTTTCATGGACTGATACCTCGTAAGCTGAGGAATGCTCACAATGCTCATCATGATTTTATGATGATGTCTGCAATGACTGTTGGGTGTCATACTTGTGTGACCAGGGAGGAGCTATTTCAGGTGACAGCACTCTCATTTTCGGGAGGAAGGAGTCACTTTCCAGAGAAAGTCCACAGCTGTCATGTAAAGGTCTGCGAAATTTCAATTAATTTTCTTGACATTCAGTGCTTCTTGGCACTGGAACAAGTGGACCAGTTTTCTGAGCTACTTACTGAACTTCTATTTTTAGTAAACTTTAAGAGTGACAATAAAATAGGAAAGATTGTCTTATATTTGGGACTACTCTGGCTTCACTTTCTGGCTTCGTTACACCCTGTCTGGGTGTCTTGAAATCTTGTACCATTTTTCAACTTGTAGAATTCTTCACTGTCTATCATGGTCATTGTAAACTACTATTTCTTTCTCTTCTTAAGATAAAGGTACTAAAGTATATAAGTCTGTATAAACATGAAGTCAAGATTGATACAGTTCCAGAGCTACTTAGCACTGATACAACCCACTGAATTTAGGGGAAAAAAAAAAAGCAGCTTTTTATAGGCTACAGAATATTATTTGCAGAATTCTTATTTTGTTCTGTAATTTTAACACTAAACAGAACACTTTTGTTAGGGCAAATATTCCATATTGTGTCCAATGATTATATTGTAATGCATAGCTCCAGAACCACTGACCCAAACTCATTGCTGTGGATTTTGGTGTAACAGGACTCTCAGAATAAGATAATTTGTATGATTCAATCAAAATGGCAATCCCATCTGCTCGCTGTCAAGAGCTGGAACGTAGACTAAAACCAACTCTTCCCAGATGTCAGCAGAGAATTGCCATGTATTTGTTGATCTTATTCTTGAGAAATGTTATGCCAAGAACACCCCCACCTGGTCAAGGAAAGAAATGGAGTCACAGGCATATTCTCACATCTGAAATTCAGTGCACAAAAACCTACTGTTCTGTGATTATTTTTTGAAAACTGCTGTCCATGAATGTCAGCATGAATGAAATTCTACAAGTCATGCAGGGAGAACATAAAATTATGAATAACTATTATTGACATTTAGTATTTTTCATTGAAAATTTTACACACAATTCATATATTTCAGATTGTAGTGTAAATGTTCGAACTAGCTTGCTTAGCATCAGCAGTCAGATCTCTACAACATCAGACTAAGTGCAAACTAGTTTCATTTGCTGTTACTGAGAAACATCAATTTTCCTAAATAATGTTCCCAGCCCTAGAAATAAGAGAATTCATGATAGAATTCCTGTGATCATAGGAACTATACCATACTGTACACATTTATTATTCTTTACATATGTCTGTTTGTGATGCTATTTTTTTACTTCACAATTAAATCTTATTTTGCAGAATCTAACAAAAAGCACAATATCCATAATCTGTTTCAAACCTCACGGAGATTTTCAGTGTTGCTTTGATCATGCTTGGATTGTAGCTTGTTCAGATCCCTCTGGGAAGTTAAAGCCAACAGCTTGATATAGAATTCAAAGAACTGAAAAAATAATGGAAATGAAGCATATGACCAGGCTTACAATCTCATGAAGAACTCTTATAATAATTTTTCTATCACTCCTTTCAAAAAAATTTCCAAGTTACAGCTGGGTAAAGCAACTGTGTTTCTACCCTCTCTTCTGAGAAATGAGGCCAGTTATAGTCTTTGAAATGTTGTGAATTTTAGCACATATGAGAGAGGTTTATTTGTTTATTTACTTTTAGGAAAAAGATTTGTACACTGTTGAATACTCACAAAGAGCAGCCATCTACATACAGCCATGCACAAATCGCACATCAACACAAATGGTTTTCCTGCAGTCACTTTCAACTTTCCAAGAAAAGTAGAAAAAAAAATCAAGAAGGCCTATATTATTTACCGTAGACAATCAACTTATAATCATCCCTAGTTAGGCTTCCAACGAGATGTTTGGTTCCAGTCCAGAAACTCTTAATTAGTCTATATAGCCATCGATTTCAAGGAGATTTTTATCTGAGTCAGGATTTTTAATGAGGTCATGAGGAGTGAGCCTCAAGGAAGCAAACGGAGCCTCACCCTTATGCAGGTGTGTGGGTGCAAGGAGCTTCTCCAGTCTCTGTAATCTGTTTGGTCCCCTGTAGGGAAAAGACTATATTTTTAGTGTGGTACTACAGGAATTTAGAAGCATCCAGACAGGGTTAAATGTGCTTCAGAAAAGGAAAAGATCCCAGTAAAAAACAAGAATAAATATAGGGTAAAGGAATTCACAGTAAAGTTCAGAAACAGCAGAGATTTAGAAATAGGAAATGGAGATTTAAACTTGACTCTGGGTTTCTATATAAAAAAAAAAAAAAAAAGCTTGTGGTGGCAGGAGAGTGGGAGGAAAATATGAGCAGCGTGTGAAGAACAGTACCAGTGAGGAGCTGAGGCTAAATGGAGAATCAGAGGTCAAACTGACTGCCCAGGAGGAGGCTTTGTGAAGTTTCTGACTAAACCTCCTGCTCTGGCACAAAAAAAAAAAAGAAATTTGGCCTGAGAGCTCATGGGTCTGTAAAAATGCAGACAACGAAATGAGAAAAAGGAATGATTTCACAGCGAGAATGGTGTGGGAAGATGAGGACTGAGATGCTGTAAAAGGCACAATTCCCTCCTGCCAAATTTAAAGCCTCCTGACATGTGGGTAATCAGATTACTTAAAGTAAATCACCTCTGTAACATCAACAAAATCATATACTTTTCTTAAAACCGATGTATGAAATTTTCTGAAGGAGTTTTCTGGACAACGCAGAATGTCCAGAAAACAGAGGAAACTCTAAACAACTGAAAATGGAGACCTGTCTGCAGCAATGCCTTTAACCTTAATAATAAATAGGTCCTCCTCTAAGACTTTAAAACATGAATGGAAAGGTTTTGTTGACTGTGTGCACGTAACAGTAGGTAGATGATGAAATCCAGTCAATGTAATTGTAGCAATCAATAGGTATGTATTGGCTTTGTAATTACTTTCCTATTAAAGTTAAATTAGCAAAGATACAATTCAGGCATTTGTTACAATTTAAAGGATTGCCAATAATTCTTATCTTACATAAAAAAAGATTACTCCTTATTGAGAAGGCCATAAAGCAAACCTGAAAATCTTTGTCCGTGGAGTCTGTCTCACAGCCCATGGTGTCATCAATAAAATATCTCATGGACTGCTCACTGCCACTGCATATATCTGAGGACTATTAAAAGTAGTAGATTTTGATCATTTTCTGTCCTGACACACCCTAGCACATTTTGATGTTGGTATTGCTCTTAGACTGTCTCTCTCCTCTAGAACACATCAATTCAGCACCCAGCTGACCTATCCAGCGTTCCTGGCATATTTTCAGCCTAGCGCTATGAGCTGATATTCATTAAAAGCCACTTTAGCTAACAGAAAGGCTACAATAGTCTGGTTTTAAATGCCTACTTTAAAAAATCTGCTTCATAAAACTTTTTTTTTGCTTGGCCCATGCAGCTCTGTTGTTCTTTCATGCTGCAAGAAGCAGCTTGTATCTTCCTCTCAAGATGTTACCAAAAAGTCTGAGAGAAAGGAAGGTAGCAGTTAAATCTCTCACAAACCAAATGTTCACTCTCACACATCACCTGTGGGGGGAAGAGTCTGCCTTTGCACATGACCCTCTTACGTATTCTGTGCATGCTACAGTTTCTCTCCCATGCAACCCAGGCAGTTTTTTTCAGGATTGTGTGATTTACATTCTGCATAGGTCTATGTGGGCCCATACCTCTCATCAGGAGTGATTTTTACAGATTTACTGTATCAGCCAGAGACCAGGGTAGGATTTGATTTTTTTTTAAATTAGATGTGATTCACCAAAAGAGTCTCAAGGGCAGAATGTACTCCAGCTGCTACAGGCTTGAACTCCTGGGAAAATCGTACCTGTCTAAGGTGGAAAGTACTTCCTAAGGCATAATATCTGCCTAAGCTCTTTTAAAAGAGCTTAAGAAAACAGAGGATCTGACACATGATCAAGTTATTGAATATTAATGAGTTATCAGGCATCAGCTGAATGGCAGCAGTTCCTTCATTCTCAATCATAGCCCATCGCTACTGCCAAGGATAATGCAGAAGTATTATGTTTTCCACTGAGGTCTGGTGTGACTCATTTTATCTACATTTGCTGCAAACTACAAGCACAAACACAGAGCCAGCTACTGCCACTCAGCTGACATGTGGCAAGTCATGAAACTACAGTCACAGGGCATGTAGGGAAATAAGTAGTCAGGTTCATCGAAGTTGTTCATACACTTCTGAAATGCCATGGCAAATGTCATTAAGGTAGAAAAAACACTAGCAAATATCTCCTAACTTAAAAAAAAGACATCCTTCAGGTGTCAGGGGAACAGCCACAGCGATGTGTTGAGCAGTACTTTGTTGCTGACAGCAATGGATCTTTTTCTAAACTTTCCCTCCTCCCTAGGAGCTTCTACCTCACCCTCAAAGACCATGTTTCTTACCAGAATTCCTTTGCGTGACCAGCATGCTCTTGACTAGAGTATGAAGAGATGGTTTGCAGACCAGCGCAGCCCTATCTTAGCAAGATGCCTCAATCTCTTGCTTTCCTATTCAGTGTGCAGCACATCTTAGCTTTTAAATAATAATTTTTCAAGTTTATGCACACAAACGAGCCTTGTGGGTAACTGAGAAAAGTGGCCTTTCTGGTGGTTCTGATGGTGGTTTTGTTTTCTTGGGATTTGTTTTGCTAATGGTTTATGAAGACTATGGTTTATGAAGACTATGTTTCACTTTCAGATACTGCCTGCCACCTGAGGGCAGGGAATAAGAACACTATTAGGCAACTGGTACTTGGTCTCAGGAGGCAGAAGCCACTGAACACTTAAAACAGTATTGCTAAGGAAATCAGGTAAATACACTATCCTACAGTGATCACTGGAAATCCATGAACATCAGTTCATGAGAAGCTTCTATGGGCCATCAGCTGTTGCAGTATAAGACAAGGTGGATTGTTGCTTTTAAAATTCCTTACCCTGAAATACATGCTTCAGGTGTGCCACATCAATGTGACTTACAGTTGTTTATATTTGTACATTGTTATATCAAAATATTTTTGCAGCCTCACTTTTTGTCCCATGCTCGTACATTTCTTGGAGCCATGGATCCCAGGACCCCACAATGGTTGCACACGCAGTCTGACAGGCATTTTTGAGCACTTGTCTCTAGTGGCTGCTTCTGGGCTGACACACTGACCGTACCCACGTGCCCATTACCCTTACATCTCGTCAGGGGCGTCTGGCTCCCTCCATGAACTACATATGGAATAGAAATGCAAGGGTTTCCTGAGACCAGATGGCCTAAATTCCCATGCCTTTCTCTTTTTCTGCTCTAAGGCACTAGAGGGTGTCTATACTTAGAAATCAAATAATGCAAAAGCCCTTCCCTTGGGCTTCTGTGTGAACTGGCATGAGCTAACCATGTCCACAGCACTAAGCTCTTAGAATCATAGAACATTTCGGGTTGGAAGGGGCCTTTAAAGGTCACCTAGTCCATTCCCCCTGGAATGAGCAGGGACATCAACTAGATCAGGTTGATCAGATGCTGTCCAACCTGACCCTGGAGTGCTAGTGTTTCACCAGCCTCAGCATGAATAATTTCTTCTTTATATCTAGTCTAAATCTACCCTCTTTTAGTTGAAAACCATTATGCTTGTCCTGTCAATAGAGGCCCTACTAGAAAATCTATCCCCATCCTGTGAGCCCCTTTTAAGTATTAGGCCACAACAATGTCTCCCTGGAGCCTTCTCTTCTGGATAAACAACCCCAACTCTCTCAGCCTTTCTTTGTAGGAGAGGTGTTCCACCCCTCTGACATTATTTTTCATGACCCTCCTCTGGACACGGTCCGCAGTCCAACAGATCCATATCTTTCCTGTCCCGAGTATTTCACAGCTGGATGCAGTACACCAGGTGGGGTCCCACCAGAGCAGAGTAGAGGGGGCGATTCACCTCCCTTGACCTGTTGGCCACACTTCTTTTTATCTGATATGTTTGGCTTTCTGGGCTGTGACGATACATTGCAGGTTCAAGCCCAGCTTTTCATCCACTAGTATTCCAAAGTCCACCTCTTCAGGAATGCTCTCAAACCCTCCATCCCGCAGCCTGTATTGATACTGGGGGTTGCCCCAACCCAGATGAAGGACCTTGTACTGGCATTGTTGAACCTAATGAGGTTCACACAGGCCCACTTCTCAAGATTGTCCAGGTGCCTCTGGGTGGTATCCCATCCTTCAGGCATGTCAACTGCACCACTCAGCTTGGTGTCATCTGCACATTTGCTGAGGGGGCACTTGATCCCACTGTTTATGCCATTGATGAAGAAATTAAACAATACTGGTCCCAACATGGACTCCTGAGGGACACCACTCGTCACCAGTCTCGGTGCTTCCAAACCAGGTTACTTGTGTTCAAATCACAACTGGGACAAGCTGTTGCTCCAGAATCATCTGGAAGACGCCTCCAACAGACTCAGGTCTCACTGAACTTCAGTGTTCAGATACAGCCACTGACACTTTGCTAGTACATGTCTAACATATTGTTTTGAAGTTTATTATCTGCTTGACAGATAAAAGCCTAGCACATTGGTAATTATCTATAGTGTATCTATGGTAAGTGCCTTAATCTACTAAGAAATTAAAGAGAACAAAAAGCCTTAAACTAGTTACCAAGACAGAGGTTAGCAATTTTTCCATAATACTGAACTTTGCTTCTCTAATGTTGAGAGACTATTTCTATAAGATTATTCTATAAGACTATTTACTATAAGATTCCCAAGTTAAAGATAAAGTTGCCAAGCTTTTAGTGTCAAGCATCAGGTAAGCATGATAGATTAAATAAACATGATAGAAGTGTTTAGTAAAAGTAATGAATGTAAAGAGAAAAAATAAGAGATGTAAAGAGGAAAATAAGAGATGTAAAGAGGAAAACAGCATGGGTCATGTATTGAGTACATTCATTTCTCAGCTATGGCTGTTCAGAAAGGGGCTATTTGCTGTAGGTTTAGAGACTTAAAAGTTGCCCCCTCCTAGCCTCGCAGGAAGTTATGTGTAGCTTTTCACAGTCTATAATTTCAGTGATCCCAAAGGGGGGTGGAGGGCTGCAGGCGCATGTGAGCGAATCCCCGGGGTCCTGTTGCTGATGGGAAAAGGATTAGCAAGACACAAAGCAACATGATGGGGAAGATAACTCAGTGGAGCGTCTACCCGAAAATGGTTTTTTACTAAATTGCCTGCATGTTGGCCTGACAGCCCCCGGTTCACTGGGATTAACATCAAGGCTCTGGCGCAGGAATGGTTCCACAGTGACCAGCGAGAGAGACAATAGACAAAGCTGGGCTCTTTCATCTTGGGGCTGTTGGAGCAGAGCCCTGACAGGTGATGGATGAGCAGAAACTGACACGACTTCCCCATGTCCTCCCCAGCACCGTGTGGTTTATGGCCTGACACACTGCATCCATTATCCTTCCCCTCACCCTCAGCTCTCCTTGGCTCTCCTCTTCCCTGGGGCTGCTGCAGTTACAGGGCAGGAGCGGGTGGTGGATATATGTGTGTGGATGGATTCACAGTGCTTGTCCAAAAAGACAAAAATTGTCTAACCTACTCTGTGGCTCAAGACTTTTATGTCTAGTTGCTTCTATATTAGGAAGTATCCATTAAGCACCTTTACAGCGGCTTGTTTAAGTCTCCAGGGATACAAACATTTAACTGTGATTCAATCACATCCCTCAAAATTGTCTAAAGTCTAGGGTGCTCTGAAGTATCTAAGGTCTTCTTGGATATGTGCTTCAAACTCATACTTACTAAGTAATAAAGAAATTAAAACTTCTGGTATCACAGCAGTAGTGCCACTTTATAAGCTAAAAAAAGATCTCTGATTAGAAAGCAGGAAATTCCCCACGGTTTAACCTGAATTTTTTACTCACTTTCTGTTATACTTCAGATAATAAGACAAGAAGGATCATGAAGGATTAAGTACAAATATTATAAAAGACATATTAAGTGTAATTAATTGGGCCTGGGAGGGGGTAAGAACAGAGTGAAGACTAAGAGATCTTTAAAAAGAGCTGAATTTAATGGTGGGTTATGCATACAAAATTTAGAATGTTTGTACCTGTCATTGTTAACATAGGTATAGAAATATATCCACAGCCTTTTTTATGCATCAGTACAAGAGTCTGAGCATAGGTAATTTAGGGGGTAGGGGTTGGGCTTCAGGGACAAATGACAGTGAGGACTAAATGTTTATCTTCAATGTGGCCATACAGTGGAGTTGTTACACCTGTAGATGATGATTCAGAGATGTAAAATGAAGCTTGGGGAAACAAGGAGAAACCATCCAAGCTTGCTTCTGACAGACCTTGACTGATGTGCCCAGTATTCCTTACGTTACTAGTCAAAACACAACAAATAATAGTTTAGTGAAACACAGCGAAACTGTTTAATATAGAGGCCTTTGAGTTCACAGTGTTATACAGCTGACAGTTTCATAAGTTCAGACTTCAGGTGAGCAATGAGGAAGGCGTGCCATTAAGCTGAATAATAAGCTATGATGCTGAATGAGAAAGCATTAATATGATTACAGCTAGACGGACTGGAAAAGCAACAAGACAGAATATTGAGGTGAACTGCTGAGGCTTTTAAAGGTAAAAAATAAACCTGATTATCAGCTTTTGGATTGTTTTGCTTCTTAAGACTGGTCATTTCTCGACCTCACAAAACACAAACCTGCTTTTACTAATTTCATGGAACACTTCATGCTGCTGTTGAACAGATTTTATATAGATTCTGTCAGTACATAACCAGGTCATTTAAAAAGCAGTGCAGTAAAGCCATTTTAAGCAGTGATGCTACTATTTTAAATTACAAAAATTTAGATTTGATAGAATGTTAGAAAGACCTTCAAAACATTCAAGTTCTGGTTCTCATAGCATATGAAATGTTGCCCTTCTCATTGAATAATCCATCTGCAAGCTGTGTCAACCAAACCAAAGCAATTCCTTTATTTCCATAGCTTGCAATAGATGACTTCAGGTTGCCAGTAAGGTTTGTGCCCATTCTCAAACTATTGTTGGCATTTCCACCATGCTGTTGGATAAAACTTGTGTAAACCTGCTGGATTCAGTCCAGAAAATTTGGATTATATGAGTGAATATGGCTGAACAGAAATCCTGGGAGTATTTTTCGTTACTGTGACTCAGAAAGGCACTACTGGGCATAGTCAAAATCTTAAATTAGAATAAAAAACCTGCTTGCTTTGTCGCATATGTGTTTCTGATTTTAATTAAACCATTCACATAGGAGTACTGTGCAACATTTATCCTGTTTTCTAGGGAACATTACCATATTATATAATATCATACCATTAATGTTTGGCTATCTGTACTGATAAAAGCTAGGTCTATCACACTATTTTTTATTGCCCTGATAATATGTTTCCATAAATTACAGTACCTGATCTTTCTAGACACAGTCCCTGCCCATCTGCTGAAACTTTAACTCACTTGTTCCCTAGTGTTCCTACTAACGAAAACATTGCTATGAGCCCTTTCTATGGACATAAATTAATTTAGGATTACTGAGTTTGCCTAATGAGATTATAATTCCCTGTTAAATATTTCTGATGGAGAAGATACAGAACAGAATTTGGAAAACATCTTTATCTCATGACGAAACCAACTTCCAGTAGGCTTTGTCCGAAATATCCCCAATAAAGCCTTCACAGTTCTGCAAGAAGTTTTCCTGCATAATGCCAATAAAGCAGCATTAGTTCAAGTTGCTGCTGACAGCAAAAAAACCTTCTCAATTGTTTCACCTTATCAGGCTGCCACACTTGTAAATTATTACAAGTAACCGCTAGGAACAGGAAAATGAACACAGAAAAAGTGGAGAGACAGTTTATTTTTCCTCCAATTGCGCTTGGCACCTTGGGATGATCATCCTGAACTGGATCCCAGCTCACTTAGATGGGTGAAATTACCTGCAATGGAAGCATCTCTCAAGATACAGGTAAAACTTTGTTTCATTTTTCTATTAATTCTATTTTTTTTATGGACTTCTGGATTATGTTTTATCATGCAACACTGGAATAGTAGGGTTTTAAAAGGGAAGATTATTTTTCTCACATTATCTTTGAAGTAAGATGCTGCACAGCAGTGTGCTTTACTAACTGATGTTCACAGGCAGGAGTTCGGCTGGTTGGAGGGAAGATGAGATTTGCTGTTTTTAGTTTTCTAGGAGGTTTCTTTTTTTGCTTATTCCTGTTTGAGATGCTACATCTTTAGTCAACTTGATACGAATGTTCTTTTAAGGTAAATATTGATGCAAGTTATATCTTTCTGTGATTACTGGGGAATCAGGGAAGATGCTGAACCTTTTACCACCACATTCTGCTGATTATGGGAAAGAGCACTGCAATAAAGAAGTGTATACTAAAGCTCTGACAAGCATTAACTTGTAATGAATTTGGCCCTGTCCATAATGACATAATGAGCCAAAGCATAAAGTGAAAAAATCTTAACTGGTCATCCTTGTGTTTTGTCAAACTTAAGAAGTTGTGTGGCCCAAGAGGAATGGATCTGCAGAGCAAAACTCTTGCTGCTGACATGATGTCCCCTGTGTACGTATTTTGGAGGTTTTACTTAAGGCTAGATCTATTCTGGTGACATAGACTGAATGCTCATTAGCAGTTAGAGCTGTGAAGTGAATTTCTGGAGTACATCTCCTGGTTTACTCTCAGGGGAGAGGAGTCACTTCATGTGCTCCAACACAGTTCCACCATGTGGGCAAGAGTGTTGCTTCAAAAATTCCATTCCTCTGATTTAAATTAAAAAAATAATGCAGACACCCTCAAATATATTGCTTAATTATTACCCTGGGCCCTGCTGTATATGGATGCAAACTCTGCCATGTCCCTCGCCCTCATCTTACATCCAGCCACAGGCTATTGTGTTTACAAAAATGCCACTACTGTCTTGCCCCCACCACACACGTCTCATTTGCAAGAAAAGAGGTGGTAAATGCAGCTCACATTTCCTTGACTTACTTTGACTCACTTTCCTTTCCTTGCCGACTGGATATTATGGAAGTGGGAAACGAGTGTCTGATGACCTCAGGCTATGTCTATGCTTGAAAATAAAACATGCTGTAGATCATAGTCTGGCTCGTACCCATACACATAAGCTATCTTCCCTCCAAAACCTGGGTCTCCTCAGGTAAAAGCCTTGCTGCCTTGTAGTGAAGCTGCACGTATGTCTCATCCACTTACTGCTTTTTTTTTTGGCTTACACTACTTTTTTTTTTTTTAATTTGAAAATTGAATTAAAAAATATATAAGAACCAGATAAATCTTCTCTCTTCAAAAGACTGGCACTTCTTTGCTATTACAGCTCTTTTTCACGGGAATGATAAAACTTCCAGGATTGGTTGCACACCCTGGCAAAGACTGGTGGAACACGACATGATGATGAAATTATATTCCTATTTGGGAACTCGGTGTCGTGTACCCATCTCTCTAAGGACCAAACCACAGAGTGTGCCAGCACACCTTAAGTCTGCACAACCTAACATGTGGCCTCAGAGAACAATGCATCCAAAATCCTCCATGATTCGCACAAAACTAGTGCAACTTAAAACCATCAGGAGGATTCCACATAATTTGCAAATTGGTTTGCTTTCCTTGCACTAATGAAGATGTTGCTGATGCAAGGGGTGCTTCTAGTGTTGGCTTTTCTGTAGGTTCTGTGGCCTCTCTATCAGGTAAAAATTGCCTTTTATCCTCAGCTCACAACGAAATCCTCACCATCTTCTGCTAATTTTTCCTTTTTTTTTTTTCAGTTTTATAACTGGACACAAAAAATAGGAGCTCCTATTTCTACACAGGCAACGTAGCTGAACAGGGTTCAAGTGTGAACTGCCAGTATTTTGCCTCAGAATGCAGCGTGTGGTAAGGCTGCATCCTTTACTTGGATAAATTAAAGTTGCTCAATAAATAGAGCTATTCTGATTTATGCAAAATCAGAAATCGGTTTGATATGATGGGAAGAAAAAGTTCCTAAAAATTAGACACACCATCCTTGAAGACTGATGGACGAATATATTCCTTCTATTTGGTACAAATGATTTATTGATTTAAAATCTTTGCATCTGGAAAACTCCTGTCTGTGGACACTGAAAAACACACAACACTTATTCGTATCAGAGGCATCAATTCCACATAGGAGTGAAAGCGTAAGAGCTATCTCTTCATCTGGATGTTCATGGGGAGGTATTTATTTAAAATCTATTTGTTTAGTAGAGACTTTACAGTCTATAAACTTAGCATGAACATGGTCATATAGACAAACCTGCCTGTAAAAACAAAACAAAACAAATCCAGGTTAATCCAATATAATTGATTTAAATTAATCTCATAAGGAAAACCATACTTAGTCATCAATTGTTCATTGCCAGAAGAAGGTACGTATCAAAAGAAGATTTGCAAAGGTCTGCCCTGATGCCTAGTGTTCACCAAAATATTTATAAAGGTATTGGGCAATGGGCTAGAGAATACTTTCATTCTATTTGTAGATAATATAAATGGGAGAAGTACTGAGAATGCAACACAAAGACTCAGGTACAGCTTGCTACTGAAAAATGGTCCCATTCTCTCCAGGCCATTCTTTCCCTCAGATACAATCATTCATGTAGCAGTTGGAACTATTATTAAAAAATACAAAAACCCGAAAGGATTAGTTTTCAACTGCATATTGTCGACTGCACAGTGACACGACACCTGGCTGAGAACAAGGAATAGCTGCCTATGTGTGAACAGAGCTGTGGGTGGGTGGGGGAGCAGCTCTTTTCAGCCATGGACATTGTGAAATGATCCTGCAGTTGCATCCTGATAAAACACTGGAGGTCAGAAATAGAGTTCAAAATAATTTTGACAAATGGGAAATTCACTGAAAATAGGACTAAATAGATAGGAACAGAGTACCACACTGAAGAACTTTAAATGGCCACTCTAGGTGGATTACAAGATCACAGTTCCCTCTTTGAAGTTTATTTTATCTCCACGTGGACTTCTGAGTGTACCATCTTGATCCTGTGCCTCTGTGCTACCTATGTGAATTTTGGGTTGCTTTTCCAATTTGGTTATGGGTAAAGCAGAGAGAAGGCTGTTCTACAAGTTGGTGAGCTGATACTCAATCTTGCTGCCAATGCTTACTGCAGATAACATCTGTAGTAATCCTTGTGTCCTACGATCTTCACCTACAGCCTCCAGTTTCTGCCTTTTCAAACAAGGCAGGAGGCAAAACACAGCAAAAGATCTGCTCTCACAAGCAAAAATCACAACCTCAATAATACGGTTAGAAGGCTTTATGTCTCTCACATTGTATATCCACAATTAAACCCAACGCTGATGCCTTTCCTCAGTCTTTGAGTAGTCCTCACGCAGGTGGAAACCTTGTGGAATGTTCAGCTCACCAGAGATCTCAGCTGCCTTCTCCAGGTATCATTCTCTCCTATATTTAGGCTTTACATTAAATTGCTTTTATAGACAGACACTCCAAAGACGGACTCACACCCTTCTATTTTTCAACAGGGTAGAAGGCCTATATAGTTTCTTATATTGCTGTCATTACAAATGGAGCAATATTATTTATGTCTAACATGAAATTTCTTAGGCTTTCACCAGAGGGATAATAATTTCTTTTCATAGCATTTAGATTAAAGGAAAGGCTTTTTTTTTAAGAATTACTTTCTGATGTCATTTAAACTAATGGAATTACACTAGAATACAAACAATCCATAAAAGAAGAAACTCGGGCTCCTAAGCCATGTTTACATAGGCGTCTGAGGGAGGAAACCCTTTTTCTGAGCCACACACACATCATTCTCCATGGAGTGTGGTTTGTATAAAGCTGTATTGTTCCCTCTTCCAACTCACTCAGAGGGCTTTTTGTGTTTTTGCAGCCTCCCCCCCCAATCCTATACACAGCCCATTTTTCTCTTTTCATTCTTATTGCTGCCGTGTCCTGCTTCCTTCTTTGGCCTCTTTGTAGGATGTAGCAGAGATCAGACTCCCACCTCTCCGCATACAAATAGTATCTCTCTCTTAAACCAGACTGCAGCCTGCAGGAACAGACTATTATGTCAGCCCTGGCTAGGAACCGGGAGCTTCTCTAAACAGATCCTGAGACCCTCAGCTTCTGGCAGCAAATTGAAGCATTGAGTGGGAAATCCATGGCTCGGCATTTAGCCGATGTCAGCACTAAGTCACTCACCCCTGGTTTTACTCTACGAGACATATTAAAAACCCCAAATAAAACACAGAATGTGTAATACTGGATTCAAATTTGCTTCCAAAACATTGTGCTCAAGAGCTTATATTATAAAGAGAGAGAGGTCTTTTCTTCCCCAGGTGAGATCAAGGAGTAGTGGAACTGAGACAAAGGATGGTTCACAAAATTCAGCTGTTGTTTGGCACCCATGGTTATTAAATCCATCAATATAACTATCAGAGTCTCTCTTGTTCTCTTCTTACTTATTTTGACTATCTGCTGATAATAATTATACAGAAGGAATAAGAGAGTGAGAGTAACATTTTACCCATATTCAATTATGCTGCACTTCACCTTTCTCAGATTATACTAATTATAAATCATGGCTTTAGCAAACCACTCTTACAGTTAAAGGGCACACAAATAAGGATGAAAAACAAATGTAATCTCTGACTCCAGTGTACTCATGCAAGCCCCGCTAAGCCATTGATTAAATGATCTAGCCTTGCATAATTATCCCTAATATATGACCTGGTAAAAAAAGGCAAAAAGCTAGTGTTCGTAGTGAGATCCAGTATAAGGGTATCTTATTCATTAATTTCCACTGAAGCTTTAAAATATTGTTAGAATGTTAGTATTATTTTATGTAATACCATTTAATAAAACTGAATGTTTTCCTTAAATACAAATGAACATATTTTGATTTTTTTAAAGGAATTACTACAGAAAAGGTATAATGTAATACAAACCAAATGTATGATGAACTTTTTTTTTCTGCACCCAAGATCTCTGTCTTCTCAAACCACAGTTATCTGGAGTAAGATTTGAAGTACCTGCATAAAATGACTTCATCACTATGAATAAATTGAACAGGTCTGGTCTCTGATCAGCGGGCTGGCTGGTGTGATCTGGCTACAACCACACCCTTACTCCTTCTGTGCCTTCAAACCAGCATTGCCTCAACTGATGGAGCAAATACTGGAGCTACAGAGGGACCTTCCTGGGCACTGAAATATGGGGTGGGACTGAAGCATGCCAGGCTCCGAGAGGCTCTCCCTGCTCAACCCCGTGCCCTAACCCCATACAGCTGTACAACTGCAGTGTCTGTGTTCAAGGAAGGGCTTTTATTCACCCTGTAGGAGATTTATCTAGAGCGCATTTCTTTAGTAACTTAAAGGCAGAGTGAGGTAGTATCAAAAACTTCACAGAGGCAAATGACTTGACATTGCTGCTTCTTTTCTGCTACTTCTTCCACTCTGTTAAGGAAACTTTACTGCTTTGACAATGGTGTAACATGGCAGGAAATCTACCTGGGCTTTTATTTGCACAACCCTTCCTGATTTTTAAGGGCAGGCACTTGCCTCAACTCCCCTTTCGAGGTAGTCACATGTAACTACAGTCTGTGCCAAGACAGTTCATCAGGCCCAACCTACTCCAAAATACTGAATTTAGCTAAAGCTAAGGCACTGAAGCATGATCTTGATATTTAAGGATATTAATTGCAGCATATCTACATCTTGCTATGAGATAATGGTGAAAAAATGCTAGCTAATGAACTCATCAGCAAGTAACACTGCACAGCTTTTCCATTACTACCGCTGTGTTTTCTCATATCAGTACTGTCAGTACTATGTGGCAGCGGAAGCACAATCCCTTTCTTTCCTCAGTCCATTTAAATGCTTCCACATCTTTAATACTTTTAGATTCTCTCTCTAAAATATTTCCACTAATACCAATCTAAAGTAGAGTAAAGCCACTAAGTCAATGCAGCAGTACCTATAGAAACAATTTCTGGTTTTCAGTATTCCAAAGAGCTTAATTGTTTCACCTCTTGATTTCACTGTGTAGTTCTAGAGGCTTTCTGTAGATCCTAAATGCTTCCAGGTTCCCCTGTCCCTAGTTGTTTGTATTTGCCTCTTTCATTCTGATTTCACTATTAAAAGGGCAAGGAAAGTTTACTGAATGGAAAGACCTTGGAGTCTACAATATCAAACAGCCGAGTGACCTCAAAGGAAAACATATTTCATTAAAAAGAAAAAAGAGCTTCCTTGCAAATCCAGCTTGTTTAACCCACCCAGATCTGTCTTTTTTCTGCCTCTGTGGTAACACATGTTTTATATGAATCTATATTAAGATGAATTTTAACCTACAAATAACTAGATACAGCTATGCAGTAGGAGGGAATTCCTACAAGATGATGTAAAGTTTTTTAAGCAGTAAAATTAAAAATAGCACATAAAACCTGACCAGTAGATTTGGATCTGAGCCAAGGCAACACATTTGGGAAACATTATCAAGTTTATCAGGGGTAACATATCACAGAAAATCTGCTTCTGTTTATACGCCACTTATTATTCATTTTTGACATTTCCCTTTTTTCTTCAACCTTTTTTACCCATAAGCAAATGTATGTTAGACTTCACTGAAATGTGAGATAACAGACTAGTCTTTTAATTTTCTTTCCCTATAAGACAAAGCTGGATCTGACTAGAAGCAAACAAAATTCTATGAAATATAAGTACAGTAAAAAAAAAAAGTTGCCAGAGTAGCATTGGTAACAAAGGAGAAATCTGCCTCACAATGAAAACCAAGAAAAATTAAAATGCCTAATAATATTAAACTTGGGAGAATTCTGTCTTTCCCTGTGCTCTCTTGCACTTAATCATGTATAAATAGCACAGTACAGACTTCTGTCCTATGCAACATACCGTACCTGTGATAAAAAGCTACTTTTTATGTTAAGGACACCTAGATTAATGGTTATGCCAGCAGAGACTTTTTTGCCCATGGTTGTCAGAATGTTTGCAGGTCAAAACAGGTTATAGTACCCAAGTCTAGCTTAGGGAAAAAGACAAACAATATAAGAAAATTCAGTCTTAGTAAATGATCCAGTCCCTCAGGCAAATTCTCACTCACATCACCACAAAAGAGTCAGTTTAAACCTGGTCCGAAGTCAGACAAGATTCATGCAGTCTTTCTGCTGAATGCAGTTCAAGTTGAAACACATAAAATTTGAGTTCCTTAGCTGTTTGCCTATCAGTAGTTTGTAATTTTCTTCAATGGATTCAAAATGCGAAATATCAACAAGCCTTTGTAAGATCTTGCAGAACAGGGGTTTATTCTAATGCTGAGATCTCTAACTGAGGTGAATGCTTACTATTCTCTGCTTGGACAAGAAAAAACGTTTTGAGTTGTTTCAGGTGCAGACCTTTCCTCTGTGTGTTCTAGAATCCACACTTAGACCCCATCCTATTAGCAAACACTCATTATATCACAGAGAAAGCAAACACAGTAATGCGCATGAAATGGTGAAGACACTTACCTTAAAATGCAAGGAAACCCCCAGAATGTAATAATAGATCTTATTTCCTGTTTATTTATTCTTTAGCTTTATTTTAATAAATGTTGCTGTTTTGTAAGTACTTTTTTTAGAATCGATGTGATAGAATAGCTGCAATTTTATCAGTTGTTGTATACTGTTGCTGATGTAAATGCTTTCTTTATCTATAGAAAATTTCCAATTGAACAATTACTTGTAATACAAGATTCTTGCAATTCATTATAATTATTGTGAAGATTCCTATAATGTACAACGAGTTTGCAGATTCACACCCAGACGCTACTAAGGAGATTTTGGGTAACTCTCCACTACTCTGGGAAAGCACAAACTCCTATTTTGGCAAATGTAAGGTAACATACCTTGAAATATGGTATTTAGAGGATGTTTATTCAAAGTGGATACAGATGGAAAACACTAGAGAGAGTAAGTCAAAAGGACTTCCTAGTAACCCAGTAAGGTTGAACTGCTGAACCCTGTTGTGGAAATTAGCATCGCTGGTGATGCTGTCAGGTAGCTGAGTGCTACTAAACAGAACAGATGATTTATTATCGCACATGAAGAAAAAGTTACAACTTATAAGAATGAAAAGGTTTTGTTTAGTTTTTTTTTAATTTGTTTTCAGCTTGGCAATTTGAAGGCTAATGCTTTGAACTGACTTTGTATCTGATCCTCAAAAGTGAGCTAAATCAGAATGAAACTCAAGTCATTTATTTTACATAGCTGCTTGTGTTGCTTCTCTTTTGCAGTTGCAGAAATCCCAGCACAGGACAGAAGTAGGCACTGTTCAGAGCAAAAACTTTCAGATACTGTGAACACTTAGTTCCCTCTCCTGAGGATCAGGGTAAGAGTCAGCACTTAATCCAAGCTACTAATTCAGGATCTCTGTAGTCCACAGTTGGAGAGACAGAGACATTTCTGAGGATGATTCAGTCCACCTCAACACAGGAGTACAAGAAAGAATGAGGGTCCTTACAGTCTGTGTCTCCATAGCCTTTGGAGGACTCCACATAGGAGGACATAATTTGCTACTGGAGGCAAGTGGTGTCCCTTGAAAAGTCAAATGAAAATTAAAGTTATAATATCTGCTATCTGTATTTTCAAGATATCTGTGGTAGGCAGAACTCAAAAGTCTACGCTTCGATCAGCCTATCAGGTCAAGATGAGCAAAGCTGTGGAAGAATTCATCTACTTCAAATGGAAGCAAAACTACATTTTCTAATTTTGAAAAGAGATGATAAATTAATGCCATTAAAAAGAAGGTGAGAGGATGCCCTTTTAGCAGCTCTGATGCCAGTACTCTGACTATATATTGGTTTTATTCTGCTTTCAAGATCAGGGAGGTAAATGACCCATCAATGCAAAGTCTGGAATCCTATCTTTCATTTTTATGCTTCTTGACCCATGAAGTCAATAAAAAAAGTCTCAGAGGAATTCTTCCAGCAGAAAGTTCTAATACAATTGTGATACAATTGAATGAACACCCCAAGAGAAATGAACTTTTCAAATACACAAAAATTCTCAGACAGACTTTCACGTGCTATTTCATGGGCCCTTGTTTTAGATGGCAATGCCCCACTACTACCTGGCATAAAAATAATCTGAATTAAATCTGAGCCCTTACCTATTAGAGCTAAAAGCCACGAAAGTTTGCTTGTTAGTCTTCATTAAGAAGATTTTTATTAAGTATGGTACTTCAAATTGTTCTTGGGCTTAAAGGAAGAGAGGATACATACAGATTAATTTTATTTCAGAAGTATGAAAATACTGAGGGATCTCAAACTTCCCAACATGATCAGTCATCAGTGCCTTGGGCATCTGTGTCAAATTCTATCAAAATTGTTATCTTTTCTCAGCTCTGTTACACTGTGCCTCTGGATTCAAACTACTTGCATACTTGGGTAACATCTGTATAAGTAAAACTCCAGTTTCTATTTGGAAAATACATCATAAAGAGGATTACTGATACTTGCTTGAAAAATAATCTTGTGTCAGAGTAATATTTTTCAACAAAATAATTTAAACTAATTAACAGACTGAATGTATTCGAGTACTTCTGGTGACTTCATCTAACCTACACTGGATTGTATTATTTCAAGACCCAGTTAATTACATCATGAATGACATAAATAAAAGAAAAAAAATTGGTCTCATTTGCATATTTTAATTAAAGTAATTACAGTTGTACAGCATATAATCAGAGTAGTGGGTCTCAATGCTGATGTGAAACCACTGAACAAAAGGAATCTTCATTAGCTTTTCAAGCTTCCCAATTTAATAAAGCAAATGTCACTTTGACAGGCTGTGTAAAACAAATATGGCATTCCCCTTGTAGTTTTAAAACACAGCTGCAAAGAACTGGCTAAGCCAGTGGTTACAAATAATGTTTTGTTTTATAAATACCATAGATATTATTATGCATGTATACCTCAGTACGTGTAAGCCAAAATTCATCAGAATATGTACATTTCATCCGATACACATAACAAATATTTCCACAAAATCCTTTAATTGTTTAGGTAACACAACTTTTTTTCTTCAATTTAAAAATTTTCATACCTGCTTCAGTCTTACATTGATATATGAAGTATCTCAGTAAATAGGACCAGGTAGCTGTTCACTGAAGTTCATCTAGGTATCCTAATACAAGCCCACTGTGAGAAATCATGTTTGGAAAAGTTCCTATTAAAGGGCCTTTGAGGTATGATGCTGCTTCCTATTTAAGCCCGAGTTTAATACTTAAAAGTACTTATAATTAATCACAGCCTTGTGTGCAACAGAAAAGAAAAAGAAAACAGAAAAGAAAAGAAAAAGAAAACAGAAAAGAAAAAGAAAACAGAAAAAAAAGTCATTAAATGGATTTTGCTTATTTTCCTAGCCACTCTAAACCAAATAAAACACAAAAGATCATGGAAATGCTGTATTTCACTGTCAGGCGTTTCGTTATCATGACCTTATAAAGACATAAATAGGAACTGCGTAGAAAATTCTAGCATAGAAAAAATCATATAAAATCATAGCATTTGACTTAGAAATATATCTGAAATAGTCAAACATTAATCTCTGTTGCAAAACCAGCATAAGATCACATTTTCAACAGCTCTCTCAGAAATGTTACCAAAATAAGGTTCAGTTCCCTTCTCTCTAGCACTGGGAAGACTCCATTTACAAAAGCAGAAGGCAGACAGAAGCTGTGTACAGGCAAGCTAAGGTGAGCCACCTTCCCTTCCCTCACATGATGTTTACATTACAGGATAAAGCCAAGCATCAAAGAGCCGAGGATACAGCCCGTGGTGGGCCCTCAGGCAGCAACTGGAGTGGAAACTGAGGCTCTGCACAGTGCTGTGCTGCTGCCACAGAGAGGGAGGTAAGGTTAGTAAGAGCCAATAAGCTTCCTCCTACCATGGCATCCTAAATTCGTGTCTGTCAAGAGACAAGCTTCTTTGGGTAGAATCCTTTCCCGGTCACAGCCCTTCAGCACTTCCCCGTCCATCTAACATCAATCGACCTTCACATATTGCCAGGGCACGCAACTCACAGGACAGGGTAATTTCTGAACTGGACAGTGACTGCATCCATGTAAAGTCTTGTACTTTGTCCTCTTTTCACCATGGAAGATCTAAATCAGTTAAGGCTGATCATCTTCCACTGTCCTCTTCCAAATTCTTCCATGTGTCTAGAGAAGACAGACAAACTCTACCACAATTTTCAAGCCATTAAGAGAGTAACTGCTTGGCATATCACTAAAACACAGGGAAAATTTCCTTAAACCCTAGAATTTCGCTGAAGTGGATGCAGAAACATAATGAGAACAATCACGAGCTGTACTAGCAATTTTGATCCAAGCCACATAGAAATATTGTAACCTGTAAGTTCTGCTAGCAATTTTAAAATGTCAGGAGGCATGTCAAGTTCCTAATACCCAAGACTACATATTTAACTGTCAACAGCCCAAATATCCAAGACAAGAGAGTTGTATTAATTCCAGCTGGACCCCAAATTAAGATCCGTTGAAAAATAATGATATATCTTCCTCTTAAACTAGGGATTAGAACTAGGCTGGTCTACTTTTTAACTATATTCTTATTGATTTTCTTGAACTCCTATTGCACCGTTCATTTTAGTTTTAATTTCAAAGCAGTCAAGCACAAGAGATCTCTGCAAGATTATCATGTTACATCATTGATCTGCATTAGCAGAAGACTCGATTTGCTCAGTAATAAGCACCTTAGGTCAAAGGCCATGACTGAAAAAAGACAAAGGGTATAGCTTACATCCGTGTCAATCAGAAACAGCTCTATTGAAATCAATTGAGTCACATTTGTCTTGAATTGGTGTGAAAGAGAATTCTGTGTTTGCAGAATTTGGATTATGTGGCAGTCAGGAATTCACCTTTATTAGTCTGTAGCAGGAAGCATTACAGACTACTAAACTAAAATACCATATCTGCTATATTGACATTTTAATCAAAATGGGTTTTATTCTCTTATTGGTAAATTAAATTAAAGTCGCTGTTGCAGCTCACTGGCGGTTTCCATTGTGTTATCTAATCTGCTTCATAGTATCAATTCAAAGATTCTGTAATTTTGTGTTAGAGAATTCATCTGAGGTAAGTAATTAGTGTCCTATTTTTTAAAGAATACAAAAGCCAACAAAACCCAACCTCTTCTAACTGTTTCCAACTATTAATAAATTTCTGAATATGCAAGATTTTATATTTCTTTTGATGTTCACAGATTTGTGCACTTCCAATAGTCCTACAGCACACACAATTTTTAAAGCATATTCCTGACTATATAGCTTCAAGATTATTTAGAGGACAGAATTAATTTGGTAATTGTAATTTGTCTTGTTCAGGGATCTGGTTGGAAGAATTGCAGGGGACATAGCCCTGGAGAGAATAGGAGCCCAGGGGAGCTGGCTTATTTTCAAGAATTACCTCCTCCAAGCTCTAGAATGGTTCTTCCTCATAAGCATGAAACCAAGCAAAGATGGCAAAAGGCCTGCATGGATGAACACAAGAGCTTCTAACTAAACTCAAACATTACGAGGCAGTGTGCAGAAAGTGGGGGCAGGTACAAGACGTCCAGGAAGAATACAAAGACACTGTCTGAGCATGCATGGTTGGGGTCAGGAAAGTCAAAGCCCTTCTGAAGTTAAACCCGGTGAAGGATGCAAAGACCATCAAAAAGGGCTTCTACATATATATTGGCAGCAACAGAAAAGCTATGGAAAATGTGTCCCTGCTGCTAAATGGGGTATGGGACCTGATGACAAGGAACACAGAAATGGCCAAGGAATTCAGTACCTTCTTTGCCTCAGTATTTAATGATAGGATTTGCCTTCAGGAAACCCAGACCCATGACACCAGAGAGAAAATCTGGTACAAGGACAACTTACTCTTGGAAGAGAAGGATGAGGTTAAGGAACAATTTAAAAAAGTAGACACACCTAAGTTTACGGGACTTGATGAGACACCACAAACGCTGAGAGCTGGCTAATGTCACCAAAGGCTTTTTTATCTTGACTTTAAGGAAGGCTTTTGACACTGCCTCCCACAACATCCTAATAGACACACTGATGAAATATGAGATAAAAAGACTCTGAGGTATATTGAGAACTGGCTGTACTGCCAGGCTTAGAGGGGTTATTATTAACAGCACAAAATCCATGTAGAGGACAGTTGTTAGTTGCACATCCCAGTGTTTGATACTGGGGTGAATAACGTTTAACATCTTCATTAATAACCCAGAGGGTGGGACAGAATGCACCATAAGAAATTTTGGAGATGATACAAACCTGGGAGGAGTTTTTGATACACCAGATGATGTGCTGCCTTCCAGAGGGCCCTTCACAGAATCACAGAATCACTAGGTTGGCAAAGACCCACAGTATCATCGAGTCCAACCAGTCCTTGACACACTGAGAACTGGACAGACAAGAATCTTTTCTGGTTTTGGCCAAAACCAAATGTGGCATGAAAAAATGATGCAGTATTTCAAAAATGTGCATCCACCTAGCTGACACTGCATTTTTGTAGGATTTTATTGATTCTACTAAACTTCTGAAGAATTAAACGGAGAAGGGTGAAAAGAGATCATTTCATATGAAGAATTTATGTCCTGCTTTGTTTAATTCAGAGTAAATGTAAGACTACAAGCCATCTTATATATTACATATGCTTTACTTCCAGTTTATATTTAGCTGAAATACAACATGGAAAGCAACACAGAGACTTCTTGCTGTTTTGTAAATTTTAGTAGACAGGGAGAACATTAGATAATTTATCTGAGTGATGTGGTCTACCACAGATCAGCAAATATAAACTTAGGAACTATCTTTCATGACAGCCATTGAGTAGCATCAAAAAGCTTAGAAGTCATAAAATATCTTTCAAACCAATTCATTTGTTTGCAGTAGCAAATTCTAGTCTTTTGAATTCATACCACCCTAAAATAATATTTTCTTCCACCACAAAACCAGCTAATTTTTTAGGGCTGTTCTGATCCAAACTAGTCACACCCATTTATGCACATTCTGAAATGCTGTCATTATGAAGGTTAAATATTTATTGTACTACAAACATGTATTGTTACATAAAGATGAGTGAAAATAAGAAGAAAACCTGGCAAAATGGAGATCAGTAACTTCCGAGCATTAGTCTATCTTGCCCCCTTCTTCCAAGGGCAATTAATTTTTACTTATCTAGAGATTAAATCAAACAACCTCTGGTGACCTTCTTGATTATAAATACAAGCTGAGATGGCCATCATAGCCAAGGATGACTAATGTGAAAACATAAAAGTGATAGAGGGATTCACGCCCCCTACTCTGTAAAGCAGTATCAACAATTTCCCCGGCTTAAGAAGACAGACAAGCGCCAAGAATCACCAGAAAACCCCAGGGTTTTAGGTGATGTAAGGTTATATTGTTATGGTATACAAGTGAAACATTTTAAATGGTTTTAAAATAAACTATAAACTGGAGACATAAAGTTGAGCCTACTATATCTCAGAACCGAAACTTTAAATGACATACTTCTTAACCTGTGTATGCTGTCTCTTAATACAAACAGTCTCAATGCTTACTGTACCAAACCTTTTATTATTTCAAACAAACTTCTGTACAAAAAACATCATATCAGGCAAAGAAATTCAGTGACTTCAGCAAACAGCACATGACAACTCACAGAATGCTTTAAAATTTACATTTTTATTATAAAGTGACAACTTTCCTCTGGGGTACTTGAAGATAAGACTTCATTGCTTGACAAATAATAGCAGGTAAAATACATATTAACTTCAGTTACCAAAGCTGAACAGAATGACCTGTCATCTACTTAGATTTACCTAAGTGGAAGTGACTATGAACAAAGCAGGGTTTCCTCTAATATACATTTTTAAATGTCCCCCCTGTGAAAAATGGAGTTTGTAAACAGTGGGTTTACTACTGTGAAAAAGCAGCGTGGTCACTGCTTCAAGAGAAAGAAAAAAACTAGCGTGACTTCTAATTCTGTTCCTGACAACAACAAAGCAATCTGCTGCTATCAGCTGCAGAGGTGTGACATGAATGCTGGAGCTGCGGTGCTGCCCAGTATCACGACACACGTGATGCTGGCACCTATGGGTTCTGATCAAGCTTGAGAAATCTTATAGTGGTAGTTCTGCTCAGAAAGAACTCTAAGTCAACCCCTACTCCTACGAACTCATGATACTGTTACTGTTTAAGGACTGAGTTCAATGATTCAATTTGTCACAGCGCAGACAAGTTTCAGCAGATCAAATGCATCTTCAAAGTCTTAAGGTAAAGTTTTTAGAAGTGGTATGCATGAAAATTCCAGTGAGAGCACACAAACCCTGATTTGAATACACAGGCAAAAGCAAATAAAAATCTGAATCTGTGCACAAGAACTGGAGTTTTCACACATACATGCAAGCAAAGTACACAAAATTGAGCACATTTTCAAAACGTGACCTCTGCAAGAATATATACAGCAACTGCAGACCACCCAGAAGACACAGCTAACAGAGCATGAGCGCTTTGCTGAGTTCGGTAATGAATTTCCATTCCATTTACTGGAAATATTACTAGAAAGTAAGAACAAACAATGTGGCAAGGCTCCTTGAAGCATCAATCACATTTCAAAAACCAGTGATGAGCAGTCAGCTGATAAATATTTCTGTGCTGCCTCTGAATCATCTAATAATACTATCAAGGAACTTGATGGAGTGCCTAAGAACAGCTCAGCTCTTAAAACCACTGTCATACCTAGTCTGATGGGGCCAATTTGACAGCAGGGAAGTTTGCTGCTACAGATGAGTGTTCTGCTTTATATCAGCAAAAAAATTACTTACTAGGTAGAGCTGTCTGAGAGATAATGGTCATCATGATATATTTACACTGACAAACCCTTTCTAGTTAAGTCAAGGCATAAGTATTTTCCCTTTCCTTTCGAAGTCTAATAAAATTATACAGAATTTTGAAAATCTAGCAATAGTCTTAAAACATATTTTCTGTTTATTTACATTGAATCTGAAAACAATATTAATTTCCTCAATGGTTGAAAGGTACAGGTTATACTTAATAAAAGAGGAAAAAGTACCTCTCTGCAATATGTTTTTGGATGTCAGCCAGCGCATAATGCTTAAAATTAGGTAGATCTCCACTTATTACAGGAAAGAAAGTATTTTATGAGAGTGATGGACATCCAGGTATTCTCCTCTTCATACAAGTTTGATGAGATCCTAAAACCGACCGTGTACATGTTCTTAAAACATATCCAATGACTTTCACTTTCTCTTATATTAACTTTATTCTTCTTTATATTTACTTTTCTATGGTATCTTTGACATTTCAGTTTATTTGGTTTCTTTTTTGTCTTCACTATTACTTACTTCTCTGATAGAGAAGGTGTTTAAGGGGTAAAATGCACAGAAAAAAACTGTTGTAGCTGAAGTATTTAAGTAAAAAAGTATTTTAAAAGTCAAAAGATAAAGGCTAGCATAAAAACTTAGGCTGCACGATATAAAGTCAGTCAAGTTATGAACAGATTCATATATTTTAGCAATGTGAAGAAAATGGTTATGTAAATACACACAACTATTAACATCAAACTGTATTAAATTATGTAAACATACACATCTTCTGTGATCAATACAAACATTTACTTGTCTAAGGATACTACTGCAGCATAGCTCGAATTTGTTTTGAAGTAGATTCATCATTCAGGTGTTTTGTAGTGAACCTAGAAATTACAAGTTAAAGCAATATTTTAGAAAACGACCAGGGATTAGAGAATTCTGAAAATTTCAGTGCCTCTTCTTGAAATCAGTGCAGTTCAATTACACAAAGGATGAACTTAAATGTTCTTCTAGTCACTGATCACTGGAATTTAACTGATATTAGTTTGGTGCTCTTTATCCTGTAAATACCCCTTGCAATAAATAATTCCCTGTTAACAGGTGGAGAATTGTGGCTAAATCCTGGCTAAATAAATGTCTAACATTTGCCTATGACATTATCATTACTTTGGGTCAAAAAGCTCTCTTTTTTCTTCCAGTTAAAATCCTCAAAAGAAGCAAAAACATGGAAAGACTTAAGAAATAATAAAATACATAAACACTAAGTACTAAATACTAAAAGGAATTGGGAATCTACATTGAGTTTTGACATAATACATAAGCCTAATCTTAAGCAGCTTTCTTAAATATCCTGTAACTTTACAACTTAGAAAGTACCATCACACACAGGCTTTTGTATTTTTTTTTTAATTTTGTAACCAGCAGAATTTGGAGTCTAGTTACACTTTTTGGAATATCTTGGGAGGACTGAAAAGCTATAGTGTGGTTTTTTTTTCATTGAATTCCAAACATTCTCCATTGTTTATGTTCATAGGGAGACCAATCATCACATAAACTGAAAACACACCTGATACCTGCAGGATTTAACTCCACCTGAATATTAATTCAAAAAACATGATAAGCAAATATGGAGGTGGTTATGGCTGCAGTTCTCATGCTATGCAAACATTCAACAGCTAGAGAATTTAATACACCTCTGAAAAACCTGGTACTAAGACTCCCTTCTGAGCTTCAGATAAGTGTCAGACCACTGTGTCTTGCTTCCCAAGACAGCACCTCAAACACTTAGCTGCAGGGCTGGGATTTAGGTTGAAGTTGTATGATTTAGCAAATTTTTTTTTTTAAAAAAAAGTCCTATTAAAAAGAGAGAAGGAAAGTATCAAGGGTTTGAGAAATACAAATTCTACTCTTTGCTACTAAAATGTTCCAGTTGCTAGGGTACTTTATATAAGAACTTAGCTTAGAAACATTGTTTTCTTTGATGTATTGTGTATTTTAGACGACTAAGTTTTAGGCAATAAAACAAACCTTAAGTATCCCTGAAGAAGGACATTATGACTTTCATTACTAGTAGTCATTGCTCATGAAAGTGAAACCAAATCGAAAGAAATTAATATCACTTCAGAAAACTTCAGGTGATGAAGACACACCTGAAAGGACAATTTTCTCAGTAGCACGAGTTTCTAAGGTGAAAAGTCTGAAATACAAAGAGATTGGAAGAAAAAAATGAGGAAGTTCTTAACTCTGAAGCAAACAATTATTCTACACATACCTGAGAGCATTCAGAAGTCCTTCCACAGTGTCAGGTGGTTGTTCCTTTAAAACTTTTATGCATCCCTTCATCTGGGAACAGAAGCATGCCACTATTGAACAATAATATATGAATTGCACTAGCTGAAAACAAGGAAAAGTTTCACCAAAACAGGCAGGTTTTTTTTTCCTACTCAGTGTTACTGCTGCTTTATATGACACAATAAAAACATTATAACTTACTAAAAATTATATCAAGTTAAAAACCTGACTTTTGAGAAAATGACAACTACTTTAATATGTTTGTAGATAGTAAATTATATACTAAGTGCATATAATTTCTCTAATTCCAACATAAAGTAAAATATGAACAGCTGTATAAGCTACAAAAAAAAGATTTTGGAAGCGAGTCAATGTACTTGACAATAAATATTATTTGAAAAATGTAACTCAGCCTGCTGCATGATGACCAGCCTAACAATCACTGATTACTGCTCAGCTGGCTCATTTCTACTCGGACAATAAAACTAACTTTGCAAATAGCAGCATAGATGAAATTCTCAGGATACCAGCGCATATTTTGACATGACACTAGTTCTTCTCCTGAAGCAGAGAAAATCAAGACTATATTCACATCACTCAGTACAGGTTTACATGTTCCATCAGATCTGACAAACTCAAAAGGGATACAAATTCAAACCATTCTTTTCCATTTCTATTAGAAATGAATTTTCAAAACAGTCAAAAGAGAAGCTAGAAGCTAGCATCTAAGCTAGAAGTCTGTAATTAACAGCTTGAAATACAATTTCCAGTCTTGGAAGGGTAAAGAAAATGTAAACTGTTCCATTGTCCCTGAACTTCTCTTAAAATGGCTCCCAAGAAGTGACAAGTTTGGAGAAAAGACTTGTTTTTCACAAAACAAACTCATCATCTGAAATATTATAAGTTGTTTTTTTTTTTTATTAGAGGAGAAGCTAATTAGGCAAATTAAGATTTGGGACCAGGTACTTATTTTTAAAAACTGAGTCATACATCTGCCTTCCATTTTCATCCAGCTAACTGTCCTGTAAGATTACAGGGCTTTAGGATATATGTGAGAAACAAAGTATACACACTGTATATTTGGTCCCATCAAATTTTACTTGTATCGTCTCTGTAAGGAAGAGACTGAATTAGAAGTCAGATCTGCATTTATTTCCCAGGCTCTATCTGCTGCAGGACCTTGAGCAAATCAATTCACCTCTTTGTGATGTATCTTTCCCTCTATAAAAGAGTCAAAGGGGAGATGTGGTAAAATACTGATTTCTGCAGATGAAATATGCTAACGAAGACTCAGTGCCATGAAGCACAATAATATACTAATTCTTTTGTTTTCTTTTGAAGTAGGCTCTCTTGTAGAGGGAATGGCTCAACTTCTTTCACGAATTATAGCTTATTTCTGCTGAAGGACACGGCACATGACATTAGATTTGTGAAAACACAGAGCAAAAATGAGAGTACTTTTTTGTGTGTGCTTGCAGTATTTCAGATGAAAAAATAAGTTGGATTACCCTGTGACTTGTCATGCCAAAGGTACAGCTGAAGGCTCATTAACAACATTACAACAGTAACATTTCAGTTCGGCTACCTCAGATCTCAGACAAAGCAAAGACAATGTTGAATATCTGACTCCACAACAGAATTACTGCCAAGGATGAACATTTTAGCATAAATAAATTACACGTTTAATAAAGAATTATGACCAGAGAACTTATTCCAGGCTAAGTATAATACAATACTACTTTAGCGTAACCATTTAGGTGTCAGGAAAGCAGAGATAACTAAGACAAATTAATATCTATGTCTCAAAGAAAATATTAATCCTTATTTTAACTTCCAACAAACTGTTATTTTAAGCTACACGTGAAGATAAATTCTAAATTTTGCCATTCAAAAATAATTAGAATGATTTATACAAAGTCATAAGCTTGTACTGAAAAAAAAAGTTGCAGACTACTGTTCTCAAACCTACAGATTATTAAAGAAAAGTCACTCTTACATCAATCTTTGATGCCTTCGAGAAAGCTCCCACGGGATGAACATGATCATACAGAATAATAACTCCCACCATGACTCGCATGCAGAACATAAGGGTCTCTTCACTGGTGAACCTACTCCTGTACTCTCTGGAAAACAAACCAAACAAAATGAACAGTTTCAACATTTTGAGAGATAATTTTGCAAACTAGACCATAAGCACATGAAATCTGAACTGAAATTGTATTTTAAGGTTGAAGATGCGTCTGAGCAACATTATTAAGATCTTTGAATTGTGGAAGCCCTTGTCAATTTGGAAGAATGGCTAGAAAGCAAAGAGAGATATGTAAACCCCTTCATAGTTAGAGCCTCACTTCAGCAAAATGTCCATGATGATGTCTTCACAGTTCATGAAAGACGATGAAGACAGACATACTTCTGTTTAATCTTAGAAGCACAGGATATCAAGACCTCAAAGGAAATTTACTCTTTTTGCTTTAATTCCTACTTTAAAACTACTAACATTTTAGTGGGATCAAATTTCAGCAGCTACTAAGTTCAGGGCTTCATCAAGGTGGATCACAGTCATTGCTCTTTCTCTGTATATCCACAGGCAACTTCAACACTCCAGATTCACTGAGCAGCTAAAATGTGAAGGCCTACTAGGTATGACTGGACTGATCCAATTCCAAAGAGTTTTTCTTTGACTTTCCAATTCCAAAATAAGGATATGGATGGCACACTTAAGAGAGCCCCTATAGGCTCTAATCCCTGCAACCATCATCAGGAAATGACACAGACACTGACTGAAGCCTGTGTGCTTAAGACTACTTTATATTTTAATCTTTTGTTGAAAGACAGGCCAACCATGTAAGCTCTCCCTAACAAAGATCAATGCTGACTCATGAAAAATGTCCTAAAGTGGTTAACGTAGGAGGCAAGGCTTTCTAATAACAGGTCATGCTTTGTATATGAAAACACATGCTTTGTATACAACTTTAGGCAAACATACAGGAGTTCATTTGGAAAAAAAAAAAAAAAAGTGTTAATCCCAGCTGCCATACAAATTCTTTCATAAAAGAAAACAAGATTTAAAGGTAAAACTTACGGTGTTTCCAACATGACTTTACATACACTAGCCATAGTACTTAGACAGTCCGTCGTATTTTCAATTGGTAATGTTTTGTTCTAGAAGGGTTAAAAAAGCCAGTATTTAGTAAGCCATCCAGTAAAATTAAAATCAAGAATGTATGTATTAGACCTTTTCTTCCCCATTACCTACTTCTGATACAAAATTTGTAGTTGCATTACTGAGCGTTTTCAGCATTGGTGTGGCTTCTGCATAAAACAGGGACATCCTATTGGCCATTTCATTGTTTACTTCATTCTCAATGTCTAGCTGAGGGAAATATGAGAAAAAATATTCAGTAAAACTTATAAAAATCTTGCCAGCAGAAAGAAAAGATACAGTGCATGCTTATGCCAGCAAGCAGACTGTTGCATGAATAGTTACACTCTAATCGCCTCACCCGGACTGCTGATGCACTCTTTGTGTGAAGGAGAGAAAGTGTCAGCCAGTAAATCAAAAGAAAAAACATTACCACAAATCATATAATAATTTACTGATAAATATTTCAGGGTGAACACATCAGACTTTATTTACTTACATGCATGTTGTTTATTCTGTTGCGATTTATTGTCCGCCGATAATAACTGAAGTCATTCTGAATTGCTGGGTTTCTCATCTTTGAGGAAGATAAACAAGAAATAATCAGTTTTGGTTCAAGCACATGGAAAAAAGTCAGCATATGTTAAAGATTTTATTAACCTTAAGTTCATCAAAGCGAAGAGTAAAATGTAATATTTCTGCAAACTCCTTCGCTAGAGCCTGTTCCCTTTCCAGGTGCTGAGTTGGAGTATAAGGTGGGCACGTCAAGGACTCCAATAAGCTCTGCAGGGCTTTCTCTGAATAAAAAGCAAAAGCATAAATTCTATTCAGTCCACATTACGACAAAGTTTTAAGTAAGTATCAAAACACACTTCCTTTGAAGGGAAAGAACCCTCTGAATGTGCAGAAATCTAATAGAAATGCTCTTTTCTTACTATTGCAAGGTGAGAAACATTAGTCAAACACACCTGCCTCTTCAGGCTCTCTGCCATTTTCTCTCCATTTTGTATCTCTGAGCTCTCTTACATTTTTATCACCATTTATCTGGCTTCCCTATGGAAAATTCTAGAGAAAACATTTTCCTGGCATTCAGATATCCACCTCTTTCATCTTCCCCAATTAGCCATCAGCTCAGTATAGAGATTATTCTGGCATATCTGTTACTAGAAGTATACTCTTAGGCACTGAAAGCAAAGTAATTCAGCTCCTGTGGCTATAATTAAAGCAAAAGACTTTGTAAGCAGGATGGTGTAGAACTCCCTTGCATTGCGAGCTTTCCCATTTTATATGTAAGTTTTTTGCACACTGGTTCTTTCTCAGACTCCTAATTCAAAGAATAATTGTATTGCTTTTTGGGGTTGTAGGGATGATAAAGTCAGTGTAAAACATGCCCAACTTCAGACTTTCAGCCTGTGAGAGAGTTTATTGATATGGTTCTCTCTACCATCCCTGACTTTAAAAGATCTGAAAATATTATTGGTTTACAATCCTTTAAAAAATCTGAAGGATTCAGATTACAAAAAATAAATTGCATTAATACAATAAGCATCAGTGAAGTGCAGAATAGTGGCAGGCACCACAGAAAAACCTCATACAGTTTCTTGAAGTTTTTTGCTTGTGCTCTATTTAGATAACATCAATTAAGTGACAAACTAACAAACTATGATAATTTTGAAATTAAATGAAGATCAAAAACATGACTCAATAAATATAATTGCAGCTAAATGTCTGCTGATATCAAAGAGAAAGCATAACCCTTTAAAAGTTTGTGGAAAAAGAAACTTCCTACTTTTTAATATATGAAGTAGCCTAGTAAACAACGTTAAACAGGGCTCACCTAATCTGAGTGAAAACTCATAAAAGCGCTTCAGCCTTACAACCAGAGGACATACTGAATTCCATGCTCTCTCTTGCAACTGGATATCATTGGGGTTTTGTATTGCCTGAAATGAAAATATCACCTTAAAGAACTGTGATCCATGAATAACAAGCAAAAGATTGTTTAGAAGTTTTCTATTTCACTATTTTAGAAAGTACTGTAAAACACAGAATGACTACGAGCCAATACATAAGACATGAATAGGAAATTAGTGAGTCAAAAAATATCAGTCTTCCACCTTCCCTCTCTGCCTGGAACACAGTTATTTAAACTTATTCATTCAAATGCATCACTGACTTACAGGAATATGCTTTAACACATTATTTGGGGAAAAAATGCAGCAGAAACATCAGAGGAGACCCTTTGTATGAGTATGGGTTACACAAATAGCCTTTTTTTTAAGATGCTGATGCTTTTGAAACCTTCAGCATATTCAGGTTCTTAAGCAACCAACAGCTCACACTAACACGAACTGCAAAGTTTTGGTCAGATGGTCAAACTTAGCTCAGAGCTGTACTTCAGGATCAGTTTCATAGGATAAGATGCCTGAAGAGCTGATGCAAGGTTATAATTTACTGTGTTTCATTATTTCACTTACACAGAAAACTACTTTCAACATGTCCTTCTCGTGTATGTCTAACCTTTGAGTATTACTACTTCCACATCCTCAGCTTTGACTTCTACCGTAAGATATATGAAATTAGTTGTATGAAATGATGTTTCTCAAAGTGAAAAATAATTACTAATTCCTAATTGGAAACCAAAAGAAGTTCCAACAGCCATCATTTAGCAATTTGACATTAGGGCTTTATATTCAAATTTAAGCCTACTATGTAACATATTTTCTCAATACAATGTTAAATGAAGATTTTTCTTTTTGTTTTATAAAATGAGCTTGGATACAGAGAAGAAGCAAGGAACACACTGAGTTTTGCTTCCAAAGAACTGTCATTAACTTTACCAAACATACATCTCTAATTTCTTGTCCAGCTCCTTTGTAAGCTTGGAGGTCTGCAAGCATACTTTCTGAGTCCTGTAAAACTGCACTGATCTGATTCCATACCTCCCTTTCTCCATCTGTAGGCTGTGCATCTAAGAAACAGAAAAGCAAAATGCACAAGTCAAAAGGTAGCTGCAATACAAGTGGCAAGATTACTCAGTTCTACTTAACATTATATCCAGATTGACTATGAGTAACTCCATTTGATGTGTTTGGTTTTTTTTAATACACAATCGTATTACACTGCCAGTCTGCTAACATCCAAGTTTTTGCTTTCTATAGCAAGGAAGGAAAAGCAGTAGTTTTTGTATGCTCTGGCTCATAATGCCTCTTCACAAAATGCAACTTAAAGTGAAGCACTATCATAAAGCAATGTTATTAGAAAACAGGATAATGCATCAGTCCTTTAGTAAAAAATGCCCCTCTCTTCAATGAGCTCTACAGCTCGATTACAAAGAATTGTTCACTTTTCTTGCAGCTTGGGGATAAAATTAGGCCTTTCAGCAGATGGAGCAGTGGGATATTACATTACTTTGACCTTCCTCCAGGCTTCTTTAACTAAGTTACTTTATTTCTCTTTTTGTAAATCACAATGCAGTACTGTTAAAAATAAGTATTTTTTTCTATGTATGTCAGAGATCATTCCTGCTACTAAAGTAAATCCACTTCTGCCAATGATGAGTTTGTTTTCAGGGTGGGAGTGACCTGCAAACCTTTATTGTTCAGAGGAATGACATTTTGAAATAGATCAATTTTCCCATTCAAATCCCATCCCATGGGATTTTCACAGCAGTGTGACACCAGGGAGTAAAGCTATCCCTAGAACATTGACACATTAGACAAGGTAGAGATCTTCTGCCTTCTTTTACGTTAAAACATAAAGGTGGCTGTCATCAGCTAAAGACTGGATGACCTACATACAGAATTGTAGTCAGTATTGGTATAAAAATCATACGGTCCCAGTATATTTCTACAGAGATACAACTATTTTTTTTCGTAAATTTGTGTTAGCTTGTAAAGATAGAGTTTTTATTTTTATGGAAGAAAAAAAAAGCACTTTGAAGGTGAATCTTAGGACCTTAAGGACTACTTGTTTGATTAAAAGCAATAAGATACCTTCAGTCTGAACCTTACAGGTCAGGAAGAGCTATTGTACACAACACTACATCAACAGACAAGAAAAATTAAAAATACTTTTTCCACTTAGTCTCCTCACTCTCCTTGAGAAATGAGACACAGGTTTCCACCCGTATATCAATATAGGATTCATTTGCCTACCCCCTCACGAGAAACAAATGAATTGGTTGACCTTGGGGAGTATGGAATGATCAGGCATCCTCTCCATGACATTTTAGGTTAGGATGATTTGTTTAAATGTGTCAAGTTAGCTATGGACCATGCATGCACCCGACACAAATAACTGAGATTTACATGTCTGTAGCTATGAAGCAACTAATACTCAAAATCTTTCCGATATTCCTGTCACCACTAGTCCTGTGAGACCAAGCACATGAAACAGTACTGATTTGACCTTCCATTGATTCTGGAAGTTTTCCCTAATTTTGTTTAAAACACACAAAAGGTAAAGCAAAAATAAGTTTGGCTTACTTCACATAACTACAATATTCCACCATCCTCCAAAAAGTGAGGGAAAGTGGCACGAAAAGAGGAAACTACCCCAAACAGGAAAATCCCAGCGAGGACACGGCTGTTGAATTGAACTATTAGTCACATTAAGTTTACAGCATCACTGATTGGTTCTTTCCCCAAGCTGCAAGAAATCTCAGGTACACACCAAAATAGGTCTGTTACCTTGTGAAAACAAAGGGAATGAAACAGTAAAAAAAAGTTTAATGAAGAAAGTGGTAACCTTGCTGAACAGTTACATACTACAGAACAACAGAGTAGAGGGAAGGTAAGAGTAACCTATAAATCAATAACTATATTTAACAGCTAAATAAAAGTTAATTAAAATAACATTTTCAGTAAATATTAAGACACAAAAGAGAATAAATAATTTATTAGTACAGTTCATGAGTGTAAAATTTATATGTTCAGGTCACCTCAAGCATGGGTTGGTTAACAAGGTACTTCCAAGTTACTTTTTACAATTTATTTGCTTTAAAAAATATTAGACCCTAACAGAAATTGCTCAGCACTTTGGGACTCAATAATGGCCTTTAGTAACACCCTTTATTGTTAATATTTTTCAGTTTTTCCTAATTAATATTTTGGAAGTTGGGGAAAGGTTGAATATTTGAAACCCATTGATCTTTCTGTACTATCCCAGCACCTGGGGAAGTAGGAGTCGGAGGAAGGAAGGTGGATGGAAAAGGGAAAGAAAGAGAAGGGAGAGGGAAAAGGCTGCAAAGGCTACAGAGCAAGAGGCTTAGCTTGCATTTGCAGAAGCGATTTATATTTATGCTGAAAGTGTTTAGCTTAAAAATAAAGGTAGGGAGGATGATTCAGGCTCTCTTTTAAAAAACATGCATCTTATGAAATATATGTTATGCAAATAGATGTTGTGATAAGACTATGCTCATGTTTCAAAAGGGATTTTACATGAAGATCTTGCCAAAAATGGTGAGCTAAAATACATGTAACCAATCACTTTGTAAACGATTTCAACTCGCTGTCAACAACAACAATAACAACAGCAACGACAGCAACTAAAAGGTACACAGACCTTCTTCATGACAGATTTTGGGTTTAAAAAATGGCCTACTGTTCCAAAAACATCAAAGTTTGTTTCTCTGGTCTGTGTAAAAAATGCTATTCCTGAATTACAGTGTGGAATCACTGCTTAGCAGTGCTCACCTCTTATCCCTGTACCACCAGAGAACTAACACATGCTTATGCAATTTGAGCCCGTTTATAAACAAAACCACAGCTAATGACTAACCCACACCGAATGCAAGTCTTCTCAATAGTAAGTTACCATAACCAGTGGATATACCGCATTTCAAGTCTGAGTTTTTAGAGTACTCAGGATTCGCAATCAGAGTACACTGTCTTTAATAAGACAAAGAAGGAAACCTTTACAACTCCCTCTGCCCAAGATGTTTCTAACGTGAACCCAACCCTAAACCTGACAAGCAAATGGATCCTCTGTCAAATTAATTCAATAGTCAGACCAGGTTTGACTCGTGCACATACAGGTCCTACCAGCAAGTTTTCACTTAGAAAGCAAAAAATTAAGCCCTCAAAGAAACGTAGTTCCATTGGGTCCAACAGAAATAACCTAGATATTATAATTCATCCATTCCATGAACAAATGCTTTCTTTCAGCTTTACACATGGTCTATTCCATATTTTGGGCGGGGCTTCAGATTTCATAAATGAGAGGGGAGAGCTGGACTGACTACAATCCACTTGTGGATGCATTAAATATTTAAGGCGCATAGTGGGGTGTGAAGGTGGCGTCATTGTTCTTTACTTTTTCTTCTTTTTTTTTCTTTTTTTTTTTTCAAAAAACCCTAACAGTGCAACGCATCTACCTTAATTCTCCACCAAGCATACCTTAGAAAAAGCATAGAAACTGCTTGTAGGTAAGACATTAGTATTCATAGGACAAAACTAAATATAACAAGAATGGAAACGCAGCCTTTACCAATACAAAATCAAGTATAACAATATGTCAATAATTACTTTCAATGAAGAAGTAACAGGACAGTACCGAAAGGAGCACTTCTAACACATACACCCTTTCTGTATCTGAAATGCAGACCAAAAGCACAGAACTTTCTTCTACTCTTGGCCAGACTGATTGCAGTTTAAGAGGATTCCCAGAGAAGCTGGTTAAAGTTTACATTTTATTGAATGTGGAGTCATATTTGTCAAAAACGTAACAGTTTTCTGGCCTTGACAGCCAAGCAAAAGAATAGTGAGTAAAACAAGATGTCTTACAGGCTCTGCTTTCAGCTTTTCTTGTTCTGTCTACTGCTGAACGTAGCCAACAATTCCACCACTGACAATGAGGTAATGCAGCCAGCAGTATATACACATTTTGTTCAGTTTTGTCATGACAATGATTTTTTCCCATTCCAGTCTGGGATGAAATTAGATGAAAAGCTAATTTATGTCCTTAGAAAGGACAAAAGGCATTGCAACTACAATGAAAAACACATTTTAGAGGGTATCAGAACCTGCTATACTCCATACATTAAAAAGAATAGCATTAGGCAGAAACAGTACCCTATCCAGTCTACACTGGATTTTTGAATATCAGCCTTTCTAAAACAGCTGGAACACAGTAAAGCTTCCTAAATACTTGCTATGGGCATGGTGCTGTGCCAAGGAAATCAGTGCCAGAGGCTGCAGCTCCGTGTGGACATGGAGTGGACAGCTTCTTTCCAGATCAGTCATAGCTTCTTGCTTAGGGCACGCTCTGCTGCACAGGAGATGAGTTTAATCTCCCACAGGCTGGATACAGATTACATCTCCAGTCTTGTCTCCTGTGGAGCGAGGGTATTAATTAATATCCTATTACAGAAAAAGTGGGCAGTTGCTCTGCTGCCAGATATGTTCTAATAATAGGAACTTCTAATCATACATGAACACTGATACCTGAAAATTTCATGAATCTTTCTGTGGCTGAGGAGGGAGGATCCTGGAAAATATCCTTGATTCTTGGAGGGGTGGCATTAAACTAGGATCAGGTAACAAGCCCACCTAGCTAACATTTAGGGAAAAAAGGGGAACCTTCTCAGGTTAAGGTTAGAGAGTTTGGTCTTATAAAAGGTATTGTATTTGAGGAGAGGATGGGATTACGTGTCACTTAAGGGTGCCTCCACTCAATAATCTATAAGCTTTAGTCTTTCATGTTTAGGACAACTTCTTGTTACCTAAACCACCACATTATTTCCAAGAAATCATGTGGAATTATTTGTTTATTTTGCCTGAAAAAGGCCCTCTATGGGCAGCAGTAATTTGAGAATCCATTTTCTGAAAAGCAAGCACTACAAGTGCTGCCATGGAAAAAGACTTGAATACCCAGAATTCATTTACCTGTGACTAATTTAAACAAGCTCAACATCTAAAGAACAAAGCAGTTCTTGAGCTAATAAAACCCATTTCAGGAGAATTAGCCCTATGGGCTCAAGAAATCCTGAAATCCACAGACTCTGAAGACATCTCGGCATTCAGTCTTTCTAACATTATTTTCAAGTTGGAAGCTAAGAAGGAATTAAAGTAAAGTAAGTATGAAAAAGGCTGTTTCTGTTTCTTTCAGGCAATATTTGTGTGGCACATTGTACATACGGCAGGAAGCAGTATGTCACACACCCTCCTTTCAGGTACAATACATACCAAATGAAGAGCACCAAAAAACTACCAGGCCAAGAGTATCCAAAACTCTGTAAATATTTCAGAAGTAGGGCTGACAGATTTGAGATTTCAGCTTACAGCTAATGAAAAGGCCCACAAAAACTAGAAGGCAATATGTTGATGTAAATAATGAAATTATAGTAAACAACTCAAGATACGTCTCATCCTCTGAATGGCCAACTGTAGCAACCACTTCCATTTATGAATTCGAAATAAAGATGCAGGACACAAACTCACACATCCAGCAAGCACGCAAGCAGGCTCTTGGATCTATGTCTACTAAGAGTGTCCTCTTCCCTGTACAATGACTAATTAAAGGAGACCAAAGTACACAACTGCAAGCATCTTCAGTCACATCCCTTTGACAGGATACAGATTTTGTGCCATAAAAACCTCCTGAACTTTATTTTACCAATAAAACATTTAACGTTTCAGTCAGGACGTCAAACTCACTGAAATTTGCAGATGATAGTTTTGCTTCTCTCTAGATAGATATTCCTGACTAACATGCCCATGTGCTTGCACTAACCACTGGTCACCTCCCACAGGAGAGGGTGTTTCACCCCATTCAGTTCTTGTTAGCAATGAACTTCTAGAAAATAAAAAAACCCCAACCTTTGCTGCCAAGGCAATAAAACAGATATTTTCCCCTCTCACCATCCCCTCCACTCCACCAAAACTTCCTGCTGCTTCCATCCGTTTCCTGCCAAGCCTGCAGCCTGGGTCGGGAGCACCTTCCTACAACACAGGACACAATGGAGCTGACTAAACCTGGAAGCTCACAGCAGCTTAAAACCTTCAGAATAGCTTGGCAAGGCCACAAAGTGATACAGAATCCTTCGAAGTTTCGATAGAAAAAAATTAAGTGGTTTAGACAAAGTTTTGACATCCCTACAATGAAATTCTGAAACTATATAGACAGAAGAGAAAAAGTGATACAAGGCTCGTAGTACCTTCTCCTAAATCCAAACTAACCAATTCACTTTTTTCATAAATTAAAACTGATTCTTTGTAATACGTAAATAAGACCTAGATGAAAATATTAAGATATGTGCAAAAGTTACAGTCGTAGGCTCTAGCTCTCATCCAAAAAAGCATGTCTGAACAATTTCATGAGAATTAGGTATTTAAATAACTTTTTAAACCAGTGCTTCAGAGTATGTACACATATGCCGTCTCATATTATGTCAGGAACATTTTTTTCAGAAAAACAATTCAAGAATAAATGATTCAAGAGAAACATTTCGAGGTGATAAAATGTGTGTCTAATCACCTGAAATTCTCTCTTAAACAACGCTTCAAAACAAAGTTATTTTAAAACAACTGGCTTATTTCAAACCTTTTGGGGTTTTTTTTATAATAAGGATATTACTAGACAAAACATCACACGCTGTTAGCATTTTAAATAAAAAGCATTTCATATTAAGTAGTGAAGTAAGATTAAATCCGTATTTAAGGATCTGATGACCAGCTTTCAAGATAATGTCTAGAAGTACATGCAGGGAAACTGTAACCAGCAAAAGTGAAATAGCTTTGAATCAGATATATATGTGACAAAGAAATTAAAATGTGAAACAGTGTATTGCAAACTGATAACCATGCAATTAAGAGAGATGCAATCAAGCACATACACTTTGACCACTTCACTACTTTTTAGAGACTGTAATAATCCCAGTTAAATCATCACTGAACCAGGCAAGAGAGTGCCACCTCCACTCCTTGTATTTTTTCAGCTTTTTATTGCCAACATATATTTTTATTCAAGGAAGTAACATAAAGAATTTATTTTAACCCTCACTTGTTAAAGAAAGCTGAGGTCAACTTCATTCATATGGAAAATTAACAATGGCTCATAATTGTTTTGAAATTAATTCATAGATACCTGCATATAATTCTGCCCTCTTCTCTGCTCACAACGAATTTAAGTAATTTTGTGTGGTTTTATAAACAGCAATAATCATCGGAAGTGTAATTCGATTTGTTTGCAAATCCCTTTTGAACTTATTTGTGATGCATAAGCGCATGCAGTTTATTAGGAAATAATAAGCAAAGGAGGCAAGCCAGGCAAGAAGCTTTGCTCACTTTCAAAGTCAAGGAAAAAATTTGGCCCCTGATCAAGCTCTGTGCAAGTGAGAACTTTTAAAAGATTTCCCATTTGGTTCCTGAAAAATAGAAAAGGAAGAGAAAAGGAGTCCTGAGTGAACAAATGATTTTAGAGACAAGGACTTGGACAGATTGATCGTGCTGGAAAATACACACTGCGAGCAATCAGATTTTAAAAGTTTTTCTTCAGTATGCTGTTAAATAAGGGAAAAGATTCTTTCATTGTCTTGTAATTGTTTCAACTTACTTTCAAAATCCAGGAAAAAATGTGGATAGTTTTCAATTTCCCTGGTAAGGACCTTAAGAAGATTACCCATCCCAGCAAACCTAGTAAATGCAACAAAATCATAAACAGTTATATACGTAAACTTAGAATACTGTAACTAAGGGCTTGACACAGTCTGCATCATATATTAAACATTTTGGCAAGTTCTGGACCATGAGAAACATTTTGATAGTCAATTCCATGATATTTATATATGGAGACAGAGAGGGTAAGATCTTGGCTAAATACAGAAATAATTCTATTCAACAAATTGGAATTTAAATATCAGTAGAATATCACAGAGTACAAACATATTTAGGAGTTTATTCATTTAGCAAGAGAAACAAACTCAGAACTACATCTGTATTTGTAAATCCTCTAAATTGCTGGACTCAAGATTACTGAATACCATTCCAGAGTGGAAAAAAAAATGAGCTCTTAATCTTTGGTTCAGATTCTTGAACGTAAATCCATGTTTTTTCATGAAAATAACTCAACACGAAGGAAAAAAAAAAACCTAATTGTTTCTAATTAGTAATGTTTTATAAAATATTACTAGAAAAATCTATCAAATAGAAAAGCTTGCTCTTCTTAACTTCTAAAAATGTATGCATGCATTTTTGAAAGAAAAAAAGAGATGAGGTTCAAACTGTATCTTTTTATCTGTTATTCCTATCTCTTATCATCTTGTAAGCCTCTCAAGTTATGAAAAACTCACAAAAGGAAAAGTGACCAGTTCTCAAAAAAGTAAGTCTCTTAGGAAAATAAGAAGTAAGGGTATTTGAAGAAATACTTTTTACCAGTACAGTCCTTAGGAAGATACATTATTCTATAACTATGTAAACATTTTCAGGGGGCAGGGGGCAAACTTAAACTTTTTGTCAGAAGAAAAAAAACCCACATACATGGATAAAGAGGTCTGCCTGGACGGATGTAGAAAAATGTAATTTTAGATTTAAAATTCAGATTGAAAAATGATTTTTACCTCAAAGATAAATATTCTCAGTACTCTTAACCATGGTTCCTGGCGCTCACATCTGACGCTCATCTAGTTTTCAGTTTAACTCTTTTCCCACTTAAGAAATCAGACCACAGAAATTATTCTAGTCATGTACATGGCTGATACGGCATATGAGGAGACAAAAGTTTTTTTCAGATTCTCCCCCAAGCACTACAGAAGAAAAAGTATCATCAGTCCTAATTTCCATACACATATAAAGGATGTATTTCTACTGCAGGAAAACCTAGGAAAGTCATGTAAAGCTTGGAGATTTCAAAGCAGGCGGTCATTCCATAAAATGGTATAATTTTAATTAATAATCTGTTCAGAGCATGCAGCTTCATATAAACCACGTTTCTGTTAGACAAATGGCTTTGCTTTGCATTAAATACTTCTTCAAATTTTTCTCTCTAGAACAAATCTAGTGAGCAGACTGTCAAGCCCTTTACAATCAGCAACATCTTGCATATACAGTATTGAAACAGGAAGATTTATTCTCTATTATTCATAAAGTTACATTCATTGATATGCAGGGAAAAAAAATAATTCTATTTTCTGACAAGATCTACACTGTATGAACTGAGTCTGAATTTCTGATTAGCCTACAAAGGGGAAAAAACAGAAACAGATCAGAAGAGATTTTATAGAGCGTTACAACTTGTATCTTCAATAGTTTAACATTTTCATCACAGGAGTTTAACACATTTTATCAGCATCAGGTAAGAGGGACAAGATAATGTGGATACACTTATTTCTACAACCTTGAAAGAAACAACTTATAATATTACAAAATATTACAATCTAAATTACTGACTCAGTTTGGATTCTTCATTTCCAAATCATTTTAAGCTGCATCTTACCTCATTGCCTTCAATCTTCAGAGAGTATCCAATCATTTCTTCTACTGCCAAAGTTAGCACTGCAGCCAGAGATTGGTTTAGTTGATAGCACGCTTCCAACAGCAGGGAAGCCTTTTTGCCAAAAACCTGAGGATATGTTCCCTCATTTGCATTGAGTAGCTTGAGGTCATGCGCCCAAGTTCTGGTTTCTGATCCTTCTTATAGCAGTACAGCACCTCACGGCTCTGGAGATTTCTGAATATTTGTCCTGAACTTTTGTTATAGTTCTTAGCTTGTTTTTCATTTTATTCCCCTTTCCTTCAATCCTTTTGTAAAAACTGATTCAGCTATTTAGGTCAAAGTTATGAAACAAGAACTCTGCCACAATCTTCATACCCATTTTCACTGTCAGCCTCAAAGGCACTGATCTGACACTATTTCCAATGTACATCATTCCCCAAAATAGTGATATTCAACATCAACACTTAGAAGACATAGTTCAGGCAACCGATAAACATGGTTTACTTCTTTATAATTTGAAATAATTTCATTAAGGTTTCTGAAAAAAAACCCCAAAACAACAAACTAAAAGCAAGATCTAGTTCCAAGAATTTCTACTTTAAACTATAACTTATGACATAACGCTTAAGTTTCTAACTCTGTATTAAAAGGCCAGCCTCTACCTTAATGGAAGTGCTAATAAATATATTTCCTTGACGTAAACTGAATTATTTTTTCTTTATAGCTTTCTGCTTCCCAGCAGGATTTTCCAAACTGTCATTACAAGGAACCTCTAATTATGTACTCCAAATCTCAGGAACTGCAAGTTCCAGGACAATTTTTAATGATATTTCAAAGTAACTAATGGCATAAATCCTGAGCAGGTCAGTATATATACTGCAGTTGCAATACATAGGCAAATAAACAGATGATGCACAGGAACAAATCAGAAAGGCTTAACTTAAAAGCATAAAACTCCATTTCATTAAACTGGAAAGCATAGAATCATAGAATCATCAGGTTGGAAAGGACCCACTGGTACATCAAGTCCAACCATTCCCACCAGTCACTCAACCATGCCCCTCAGGAACTCATCCACTCACCTTTTAAACACCTCCAGGGCTGGTGACTCAACCACCTCCCTGGGCAGCCTGTTCCAATGCCCAATGACCCTTTCCGTGAAAAATTTTTTCCTAATACCAAGCCTGAACCTCCACTGGCAGAGTTTGAGGCCATTCCCTCTCGTCCTGTCCCCTGTCACTTGGGAGAAGAGGCCAGCACCTTCCTCTCTACAACCTCCTTTCAGGTAGTTATAGAGAGCAATAAGGTCTCCCCTCAGCCTCCTCTTCTCAAGGCTAAACAACCCCAGCTCCCTCAGCTGCTCCTTTTAAGACCTGTTCTCCAGCCCCTTCACCAGCTTCGTTGCTCTTCTCTGGACTTACTCCAGAGCCTCAACATCCTTCTTGTGGTGAGGGGCCCAGAACTGAACACAGGATTTGAGGAGCGGTCTCACCAGTGCCAAGTACAGAGGGAGAATAACCTCCCTGGACCGGCTGGTCACCATTTCTGATACAGACCAAGATGCCATTGGCCTTCTTGGCCACCTGGGCACACTGCTGGCTCATGTTCAGTCAACTGTCAACTAACATCCCCAGGTCCCTCTCCTCCAGGCAGCTTTCCAGCCAGACTTCTCCTAGTCTGTAGCACTGCACAGGGTTGTTGTGCCCCAAGTGCAGGACCCGGCATTTGGCCTTGTTAAACCTCATGCCATTGGTCTGAGCCCAGCGGTCCAGCCTGATCAGATTCCTTTGGAGCCTCCCTACCCTCCAGAAGATCGACACTTCCACCCAGCTTAGTGTCATCCGCAAACTTGCTAAGGGTGCACTCAATGCCTTCATCCAGGTCATTGATAAAGACATTGAACAGGGCTGGACCCAGCACTGAGCCCTGGGGAACCCCACTTGTCACTGGCCTCCAGCTGGAGTTAACTCCATTTACCACCACTCTCTGGGCCTGGCCATCCAACCAGTTTTCCACCCAGGAGAGTGTGTGCCTGTCCAGGCCAGAGGCTGACAGGTTCCGAAGCAGAATGCTGTGAGAAACTGTGTCAAAGGCTTTACTGAAGTCCAAGAAGATACATCCACAGCCTTTCCCTCGTCCAGTAGGTGGGTCACTGCCATAGAAGGAGATCAGGTTAGTTTGGCAAGACCTGCCTTTCATGAACCCATGTTGACTGTAAGTCGTGGAATAATTACAAGTAGGTTGAATATTAAAAAGCAGTGTGAGGTTGTGAGGTGATCTGACTTCATTTGTCAATGAATCTGACTCCTTTGCCAAATGCCATTTCCTAAATCTGCCTGCTTGCATAAACACAGACTAAAAGGCTTTTGTCGAATTGAACTAGATCAGCAAATACCTACTGTTGAAACTCATTTAGATCACCCTAATAAAGTGGATGAGTAGGTCCATAGGGAGTTTCAGGAGAAAGAGATACTCCCAAGTTCAGGAGTGGCAATGAGGAGTAACTTATAATGGCACATCTACGTGGGCACAGACAAGCAACCAATCCGCAGCTGGAGGGCACTGTACCGTACTAAGCATATTAGTGTCGTTAAAACAGTGGAACTGATCCTACTGAATGAATAATTAACTGGTTTCAAACCCTCCCAGCATATAAACTCAAGACCTCTCAGATCACACACGCGATTCCAAATTGTTGTTAAATTCACCTATAAAGTCTGCTGAGTTGCTTGTAATGAAACCACAGAAGTGCAAGACTCAGAAAACAGTTATATTCTATTAAAACTGGAATGCTGTAGTGCTCAGAGTCATCCATGGAGCAAAAGTACAGGCAGGGACTGGAGCACTTGCACATGTGCCCCATGCAGACATCTCTCCCTCTCATGATCTGCATGTGAATGGAGTTCTGCTTCTGCAAGGCTTGGGCAACAGAAAGGACATTAAGGTAAGTAAGAAATTGGGAACAGCATTGCTGTGAAAAGCCTAGTGCTGGAGTCAGGAATAGTCAAGGCAGCATTCTGTTCCATGTTCACAGAAATGCCATAAAATCACTGGAGTTAGGGATAGATTTATCTAGATCCCAAACTAGAAACAACATCAGCTCTGTCATTCTGCACAGATGTCTGTCTAAACCACTCCTAAAGCTCTTAAAAAGCTCTTTAAGTTCAATCACGATGGTTCACTTTTTACTATACCTGACCAGTCTCGCAGCTTTTCTTGGAACGATCTCCAAAGGGTCCCAATTCCAGCGAGTCAGTCAGCTCTAGGTATACTGCTCCATGTGCATCCAAGTATGGTGACAAATATAATGAAGGAATTGTGCCTTGCAGAAAAGTGTGCCTTGCACACTTGCCTCAAATATTACTTGGAATCTTATTTTACCCATTGCTTTCCTTTCTGCATTCTGGCAATTCTTAGTCCTGCTTCTATATAGTAACTTGTACTTATCCCCATCAAAATCCACATTAGCGGGTGTTTAATTTTCTCTCCAACTTACTTATAGTTAAGGATACGTTCATGGATATGATAGTATCTTTGGTTGTTTTACTGGAAAATATTTAAATTTTATAAAATGTAGTTGCATTAATGAAGATAAATATAACAACAGATGTTTAACAGTCTCAGTTATACAAGTAGATATTGTTTTTGAAAAATGGTATTATTCCTCTATGGACTTTCCTTCAGAAATAAGCATAAGACTGCAATGTCATATTAAGAATAAAAATGTAAAAAAAATTATACATTTGTATTTGAGAAGCTAATTACAGAAAAAAACCCCACAACCACAACACTGAAGATGTTTCACAGCAAAGGAACTACAGTGCTCTTTAGCAAGGCACAGATAAGGGAAAATCACACCCAAGTTCTTTTCGAGGAGCAAGCTATCTTCAGTTTTCCAAAGAAATTAAGTTATCCCCAATGCTGGCCTCCAAATACTGTATTTATAAGATTTTAATAACATAAGTAACATACATAACGAGATATACTACAGACAAGAGAAGAAAAAGCAGTGCCACACATTCTTTGCACTGGTGAAGCACAGAAAGACATCCCCCTCAATAAAACTCAAATCCCAAATACATATGTAAAAAAGTCAAAAGTGGAATAAGAGAAGAGAGTTGCTCAAGGTGAACGTAACCTGAGATAAAAGAAGAATTTCTGCTTTGAACAACTCCTAGATAAGCAACATTTCAAGCAAAGAGCTTTTCATGTTAACTGATACGCAGATTGCAGGACACAATTAAAACCTACAAAAATGGTGAGGCAAGAAAAAGGGAGTTAATAAATGGGTTGTGAAGACAAATACATTTTTCACTAATTATAAAATGTTAAAAGAGCAATATTAGTACCTGTAGCCCTAAGGAGTTTGGCTTGTAGTCTCACTATAATCAAAAGGCAGAAAAAAGGCTTACCTCAGATGAACTTGTAACTTATTCAAGGTGGGATTTCTTTATATGCTAACTCTCACATCTGAACATACTTTGAACAAAACTCCTGTGCATTTTCAAAGTTCATAGTGTCAGAAAGATCATCATGAAAGGATGAAAATCAGGCAAACAACATATCTGGATTCTGATTCACACGTCACAATAATGAAACAAAAAACCCACACCAACCGCCCCCCAAAAATATAGAATGGAAGCCAATTAAGTAATTAGAATAAAATTATATTTGAAATTAAGAAAACACTGTCATACTTTGATCCTTCCACCTGACTGTATAGTAACTACAGTAGCCTAGTTTGAATATGGCATCGCACACACAGATGCTCATGCACAATCTGGGGTCACAATTTCCTTCCTTGTACGAAATAAACAGAGCCTCTATCAATTGATGCTGTTAGGTAAGCAAAGCACGACACTCACATTTACTAAACTGATACACAAGAGATACCTTTAACAGAAACAGATCGGGTTTGGCTAGTTGAAATGTTCCTTCCTTCAAAACAAAACCACTTCAATTTTTTCCAGGAAGAGTTTGACTTAGTTCTTCCAAACTCTTGTAAAAGAAGAGCAGCCACATAATCATCTTCCTCTTAAAGTTCCCTTGTCTTTGTCTTCATACCAAACTCATAGAAAAAAAGGAAATAAAGCATCTTTGGAAACCTAAGGATTTGGGTACCTGTTTTCAATGTCCATGAATATAATGAGTGAAAAATCTATTCCAGATCCTATATGTTCTTAGATACAAAATCAGAAACAGGACTCTTAGGTGAAAAAGCAGAAACAAAGTGTTGCTGGTATTTTCTGTCTTTCAATGACTGTCCATTATTCATCCTTCTGACTATGCCACACAGAGTATTTTGTACTATACTCACAGAAAATGCATGCAAGTGTCTGAAAAAACCCCAAGATGAAATCCATCATATTCTAGTTCATCATGTAGGTATGATAAAAATTTTCCTCAGTGATTTTGTTTTCAAGTGTTGTGCCTCTCACAACAACAACGTCATTTTGCTGCTGGAGTGTGTCCAGAGAAGGACAACAAAGCTGATGAAGGGTCTGGAGCACAAGTCTTCTGAGGAGCAGCTGAAGGAACTGAGACTGTTTCACCTAGAGCAAAGGAGGCTGCCCAGAGACCTTATTGCTTTCTACAACTGCCTGAAAGGAGGTTGTAGCAAGGTGGGTGTTGGTCTTTACTACCAAGTAAGAAGTGACAGGAAGAGAGGAAATGGACTCAAGTTGTGCCAGGGGAGGCTGAGATCTGATACTAGGTAAAATTTCTTTACTGAAAGAGTGGTGAAGCATTGGAACAGGCTGCCCAGAGAAGCAGGGAGTCTCCTTCCCTGAAGGTGTTAAAAAAACATGTAGACGTGGCACTTCGGGACACGGTTTAGTAAGCACAGTGGTGTTGGGTTGACAGTTCAACTTGATGATCTTCGAGGTCTTTTCCAACTTTAATGTTGCTATGATTCTATGATATTATGGTTGTTCTTTACCTATTCTACTTCTCTTTTAGTACATGAATTCCAAAACAGTACATCTAATCTCAGTCAAGCCAGACATAAATCCTACAGTGACTGGATTTCTCATTGCATATTTCCTAGTAATCTGCTCCAAATGTGTCAGAATGTAGGATGTGATGCATTTTGCCAACTAAATTTTATTTCTAGTTTGGAGGGTAATAACGTGTAAGATATGTATCTGAAGCAGTTTTTACAAGTATTCTTCTCTGGAAAAGGGGAGATAGGTCAAACAATAGCTTATAATACTAAGCAGACAAATCTGATCAAAGAAATATGTTGACATTACTGGAATTAAGATAGCTGTGGCTGACACTGTATGCATCTACAGCACAAGCTCTTTGTAGGGATTAGCTGCTATCAGTTTAAAACACTTCAATTTGTGCCATATCGGTCTCATTTGATACCTCTTTACACAAAATAAGAAACTTGCTGACCAATTTGTATTACAGTGCTGTTGATGGAAAAAGAAAGAGTTTCACTAAGAAAAAAAAAATTCCAAAATCGATTGTAAATAGATTGGAGGATGGATGGATGGATGGATGGATGGATGGATGGATGGATGGATGGATGGATGGATGGATGGAGAGACAGAGAGACAGAGAGACAGAGAGACAGAGAGACAGAGAGACAGAGGAATTCTGCCCTTCTATTCCTCTCTTGTGAGACCTCATCTGGAGTACTGTGTCCAGTTCTGGAATCCTTAGCTTAAGAATGATATGGAGCTGTTGGAACAGGTCCAGAGGAGGGCTACAAAGATGATCCGAGGGCTGAAGCACGTTCCATATGAAGACAGGCTGACAGAGGCTTGTTCAGCCTGGAGAAGAGAAGGCTCTGAGGAGATCTTATAGTGACCTTCCAGTACCTGAAAGTGACCTACAGGAAGCTGGAGAGGGACTATTCATAAAGGCGTGTGGTGATAGGATGAGGGGGAATGGGTATAAACTGCAGAGGGACAGATTTAGACTAGACATTAGGAAGAATTTCTTCACCATGAGAGTGGTGAGACACTGGAACAGGTTACCAAGGGAAGCTGTGGCTGCCCCATCCCTGGAGTGTTTAAGGCCAGGCTGGATGGGGCCTTGGGCAGCCTGATCTAGCGAGATGTCCCTGCCCATGGCAGGGGGGTTGGAACTAGATGATCTTTAAGGTCCCTTCCAACCTTAACTATTCTATGATTCTATGATAACACATACTTTTGTTAAAATTTAAAATTTCAGAAGAAGGGAAAAGAACTTCATATATGTCTCTGGGTGACAAGAAAGCAAAGAAATACATAAATTTAGGAGGGAGCTTTGACAAATGAACGGAGAAGAAAAAACTACTTAAATGCTATTTAGTACCATAAATTTGTCACAACACTGAAAATCTGAAAAAGTAGTTGTCAGTGCTTTACTGGCAAAAAAGAGGATGATATTTTTAAAGAGTATCTGGTATCTATTGTATAGATCTGGGTTTGTTCAATACTTTTAATTAGTGACAGACAGAGAAGAAGAAAATATCCTTTCAAAATATGCACTAAGCTAGAAGGGAATGCAGAGATCCTGGAAAACAGGATCATAAATCAAAATCACTTTGATACACTGGAGATACTATCCAGAAAAAATTCAGTAAATAAAAATGTAAAATACTTCACATGTGAAAAAAACCCAAATCAATCCCACAAATGCAGAAAGACTGAGGAAGAAATATTTAATCATTATACTGGACTATAAATTAAACATAAAGCAAGTCAGAAAGTTGCTAAACTCCAGAGTTTTTCAAAGATTGCTCTCACTGTCAAATTGAGAAACAAGAGGACTGAATACTGAACAAGAACAGATTTTTTCCAATACACTGGCCTGATCTGTAATTACGCAGGAGCCACAGAAAAGTATAAGTTCCAACAGAATTCTTCCCTTTTTCTTAATTAGCTTTGTGTCATTTTTTAGTCCCTTCTGATATTCTTCCACATTAAAAACTCAATTCATTAAAACGTATAGGGGCAGACTGGGCCTATGGCATTTTCCTGCAAAATAGCCTGCCTTGAAAACTGTGTTGAGCTAACAGACAAGCATATTAGCCCTTTTAATGAGGGAAGCATAAAGATATTCTTAATTTTGCATTATGTCTAATACTTTAAGTGCATTCCCTAGTAAATCTATTTTCAAATAATGTGTTTTACCTACCCAAAATGCCAAACAAGCTTGTGTGCCCCAACATGAGCTGCTAAAAAACACTCCAACTTTTTCTGGTGTATTAACAAGCCTAAGATGACCAATAAGGAAGGAGTAAGGTGGAAAGTGCTGAATTAAAGCCATCCTTTTAATTAAAAATTAGATTTCTTGTAAGTGTAAATGAAAATTAGAACAACACACTGACCCTGACAGTCTCCACAGTAATTAATTCAAATCACTACTGGAAGCTTTAGCAATGAAATTTGCACTCTAACTTTTTATTGAGACTATAAAATTGATGCACAGTAGTGACTTTATACCATACTCCTACTTTGCTATAAAACCTATTTTTAGCTAATTAAGAAATGCGGATGGCGATTAATCACGTGCCCATTTATGACACACTTTGCTCCCTTCCCATTACGAGATGCACAAGCCCATAGAGGCCCATTATACAGAGAAAACAAGAGCATTGTCCGACCCTGTGAGCACAGTCAAACACAAGGCACAGCAGCAGACACTGTTCCGCCCTGCAAGGGGGGGTTCTTGGGGGGCAGCAACCCCCCAACAGCCCATCAGTGGGGCTGGGGCGCCGCCTGCTGCCGCTCGGGCACTAAACCAGGGGCTTCACACCAAGCACAGGGGAATTCATGCTCTTAAATGGTTAACCCACCCAAAATGCTCGCTATCTTTGTGCCCAAGTAAAAGGCCACAACTTGCAGCCTTCCAATACTTAAAGATGGGGAAAAACCTTTTAGTAGAGCCTGTAGCAATGGGACAAGGGATAAAGATTTTAAACCAAAAGAGAAGTTTAGACTAGACACTGAGAAGAAATGTTTCACGTAACTATTTCTCAGTCCCTATTGCTTTGCAGTACACGTGCTTATGTACATACATTTGTAAATTTTATCTAAAAACAAAACTTAAATTTTGCTTTAAACCTAAATATAGTGTCTTTTCTATAGTTTCTAGTTCTAAAGGTGCTTTTTTTTTTCCCCTTCAAAAAAGGTGTATTCAGCAAAGGCAGTAAGAAAATCCTGGACGTAACTATCTGACTTGATTGCAGATAATTGGTATTCTAAAGCTAGCATATCTCATCCATGTGTCTGGGGTTTGTCAGAGACTACAAAAGGAAAACCATATTTCTTCTTTTTCAACCTTTTAGCCTGCTTCTTTACTTCAGAAGAAATAATGCTAATGGCAACTTTTCGAACATGTGTAAATAAAGATGGTATTTTCATTTGCGTGGAGAAAATGGGCCTGCTGCCAGGGCTGACGTAGCACATGCTAGATGCCAGGCTGGGATGTCCTGCTAGGGAGCCTCGACAGCCTGGGGACCCATACACTGCTCAATGTTCCAGTAGAAATGACTGTTTTCCTAAGTCTAAATGCAGTCACTGTGACTTTCAAACTGAATTCTGAGTTTGGTGGGAGGAAAGGGAAAGCATTATTATATTTTTAATATTGTCACTGGTTCTGAGATACTGTTATTATCTACCTGAATTTGGCTTTAGTAACAAAAGTAAGGGTTGAGAAGAAACTCATTCACTGGTCCTGGAGCTGTCATCTCTGGTAAAATTCACTTTGTCCTGCAGAACTAAGTTAGGTGCGATGGTTCAGTGCAAATATAGAGGGAAGATTACATCTAGTCATAGAATCATAGAATGGTTTGGGTTGGAAGGGACCATGAAGGTCCACGTTCCCTGTAGTGAGCAGTGACATCTTCAACTGGATTAGGTTGCTTGGAGCCCCATCCAACCTGACCTTGAATATTTGCAGGGATGGGGCATCATCCACCTCTATGGGCAACCTGTTCCAGGTCTTATTACATCTGCTGAATACTCCTGCTTGAAAGGCAAGAAAAGCACCTCTAGAACTAGAAATTATAGAAAAGACATTATATTTAGGTTTAAAGCAAAATTTTAGTTTTATTTTGATCTAACAGCCTTGACTTCATTTTCAGTTGTAATTAACTCCCCATTCACTTTTCAACAGATGTAAAAGAAATGCAACCTCATAAAGGCATCATTTATTACTTTCTAACAATAAATCAAACTATTCACAACTATTTAAATAGATAATCTGAAAATATTTCTAGAAAAAGTCATGTAACTTGTCAATAAATTGTGTAAAAAAATTACACATGCACATGTACATAATATGTGTACATAGACACATGTACACAGAGAGCTGCAAATCAATAAGGGCTGAGGAATAGTTACGTATTACAGAGGAAAAAAAAGAGAAATCAAGATTAAAATTCTTAAGACAATAATAGAAATCAAGATTAAAATCACTGACTTAACTAAACTTTCTGTTTGCTGACCCAAATCCATCTACTCTAGGTGTCCGGAGACACAAGCAGCTGTAAAACAGCACAGCATACCAAATCAGAGGGAGGAAGAACGTCTGTGAGACTTCAGCACTAATGGGGTCTTGGGTCCTCTTAGGTCGTGACTTAGACAATGTGAGTTCTCTGAAGGATGGTACGGGGCAGAAAAAAAACTCAATTATTCCCAATGTCATCATGAACAAATGGAAGACAAAACTTTTCTGTAAAAAATGTGTCAATATTCATCACTAATAGAACCATTTAATAATACCGCACTGAAAATACCTGTAAATTGAATTATGATTTCTCCCTTCTCCTATGAGTCAGTCATTAATTTAGTTGCAGTTTACTGCAACTGACTAACAAAAAAACAGCATGACTGAAAACTTCAGAAAACTCTGAGAGACTAACTAAAGAAATGCCTGTTGACCGAAGATTATTGGGGTTGATGGGAAATAATGGCAATTTACTTAGGGAAAAAAGTTGAAAGAATGCTGTTGAAAAACTGAAAAGGAATGGAAACACCTAAACCAATATATGTCTCAACAGTGCAAAAAGACTTTTCCATAAAAAGGCTGCTATATTGCAGAAGGTAGTTTTCTTTTATTCTAGCATGAATTTCTTTTGATACACCGATATTAGGAAAAAACCATACATATACAGATCATATAAACTATATATATGCATTTATACATTTGCCTCAGATAAAAAGTTTTAGTTTTTATACATTTAAATTTTATATCAGATACACCAAGTTATTAATGCTACCATGCAAAATACTTAGCAAAAAAGAATCATAGAATCACTAGGGTTGAAAAGACCTCTTGGATCATCGACTCCAACCATTCCCATCTGCCACTAAACCATGTTCCTGAGCACCTTGTTTACAAATCTTTTAAATACCTCCAGGGATGGTGAATCCACCCCACCCTGGGCAGCCTCTGCCAGTGCCCGATGACCCTTTCTGTGAAAACTTTCTTCCTGATATCCAGTCTGAACCTCCCCTGGTGCAGCTTGAGGCTATTCCCCCTTGTCCTATCACCTGCCACGTGGAAGAAGAGGCCAGCAACCTCCACTCTACAACTTCCTTTAACGTAGTTGTAGAGAGCAATAAGTTCTACCCTCAGCCTCCTCTTCTTAAGGCTAAACAGGCCCAGCTCCCTCAGCTGCTCCTTGCAAGCCGCTCCTCATAAGAATATATTGAAGAAGTAATAATTGTAAACGACTGTGATAGAACAAGCATCTACTTCACCTTTCTCATATTCCAAAGCAACATTATTAGAAGTCTACAAGAACTTAAGCAAAGCAGGACCCAGCCCAGTGCTGTACTTCCCTTTTCTCTTTGCCCTCCAAAATGCCATCCAAGATAATACACTGACTACTCTCAATCAGGTCCTCTTCAATTCAGTTCTTGAAGAACCAGCTTGGTGTAGTTCAGAGTTTGTTCAGCTACCAAACTTCCAACCCTAAGTGCTGAAATCATTCATTGCCTAAAACAGATCGATTAGCACCATACTACCAATTACATTTCATTAACCTAAAGAACTAGAGCAAGAAGACCAAGATTGTTGTTTAATCTTTCCAATCAAACTAAACACACAAATAAGAAGATCCTTATTTTCCTATATGAAGTTCAAAATACTGTAAATAATGTCTCCTACTTTTTAATATACTTCATCTAGAAACTGACTTGGCTACCATCAACTTCCTAAAATGCAGTTTATAATCAAAGGCTCTTTGAAAACATGCATATTCTAGCCAGGAGCAAAACTCCAATCTAAATCAAGATAGCTGTCTGCCACCAGATTCGGTTTTGAAAAAGGCTGCAGTTAAGGCTGTTATCCACTAAGTGGCATTATCAACTCAAACACCTAATTTTGACAGAAAATAATCATACTACAGTCCAATTTTCCCCCCTAGAAACAAATCAACAGAAAATATTTCCTTTGGATGATTCATTTTATTCAAGTTTGTGAGAAATTTAGGCACCATTCCATATGAGTAAAGCAGTATTGACAATTTACTTTTTATACCAAGACACTTGTAAATAGCAGAATGGTCAGAAATAACACTATCCTGACAGATGTTAAAGCAACTAAAATATTGGAGTACTAGAAGCTCAAATTAGACATATGAAGGTATAATAAGGTATTTCAAAAGTAGCTGGGATTTCAGAAGTGCTGTACATCGATAATTCTAGTATTTCATGTTATGAAGCATTAAAGTATGAAAAGTCACTCTAGATGGATACTTTAGATAAAACACTGGAAAAAAAAAAGGTAAATCTAATAGATTAGAAAAAATGATGCTACCTGATGCTATAAGGTATTAAGATTTATAGCAATTGGGAAAGTAAGAAAAGTATCATGTTTTATTAATTATTTAAGGATTAGTTTTCAGAATGTTACTTAAAGATTAAGTAAATATCATTTTTTGAGAAATGTTTACCGGAAAAAACATTTAGGAATAGTTTAAATACATGAAAAAAGAACAAAACTTATTTATAAGCAGGTTTTCCACCCTCTTTTCCTATTGTTTGTCCCTGGTCTTCTAGCACTGCCAATTTGCACGTACATAAACAGCTGCTGAAAATAAAGGGGTAAAAAAATAAATCAGTTTTGCTGTACACAAGAGTAGAGGAAAATGAAATAAGCAACTACTTCTGTATCTTTGCCTCTTCAAAGTATATATTTTAAGCTTGTGAAATGTCCTATATACGCACTAAAATTCTGAGTATGCTTTAATGCCTGAAGTAACAAGACATTCCTTTTTTTTTTTTTCAAGTGATTTTTTTTCTCATCACTGGCCACAGAGGAATTCCATTAGGACACAGTCCTTTTTCCCTACAACCGCCTACGACAAACATTTGCTGCAAGTCAGCGACTCCAAAATCAAATTGTTTACAATTAATTCAAAAAAACATTAAAAAAATTGTTCCTTTGTTCCATTTGGAAAGAGCAACAGCCAGATGTGTGGCTTGTTGATCTTGCTCCTTTCTGACCTCTGAGTGTAGGAAGAGCTGCAGCTGAGGAAGGAAGTCAGCAAGTTGTGTTAATGAAGGTGAACATAGCAAAAAAAAAAAAAAAAAGACGCAATCTCTTATCATGAAAGAAAAATCTACTTGAAAAAGCTTTTATTAAAACTAGACACTACAGAGCCTTACTTTTCATTATTGGTGAAAAATGAAAGCCTTTGTTTCAGAAATCAATAGCCTGTAGGATTCATTACTTTTGAAAAATTCTACCCTTAATTTGAAGAATTTCATGAACGTTCACTGCTGTAAATTAGCAAACACCTCATCACTACCATCTGCTGGGAGACCATCCTCCTCTGAGGATGCAAAATTCAGGAAAAGCATTTGAATTTTGAGCCCTGACCAAGTTGCAGTCTCCCACTACAGAACAAAAATCAGGCCTCAAGCTGAATTCCAGATTGAGAGCATGCCCACTTCTTTTGGAAAACACACCTGGCTGACAACACAAAGCAACAAACTACAGTTGCCTTTCTTCACACTTCTTCCTGGAAAATACTTATGTATTCTATCTGTAAAACACCTGGCAATGAATTAACTAGCAATGTGTGTTCAAAACTTCATTACATGGTATTCCTCATGACAGCACAGAACACGCCTGTACAAGATATTCTGTGAGCATAAAAAAAACAATCTCTCAAAGATTACACAGGAACAGACATGAAAGATGATCATCTTGTTTCTGAACTTTGATTTATTTTCTAAAAAACATCTGAAATGCATTCTGAAATTCTATGACCATACTGCTCCTCATTTTATCATGGTAGCTGAAAGGCAAGTAAAAGTTATCCCAGTCTGAGCTGATACCTAAGGACACGTTTGCATGTGAAGTACAAATTCACTCCAGAGATTCAGCTTCAGATATTAATTCTGGCACCTAAGCATCAATCCAGACTCTTCATGCAGTTAGTAAAGCTTCCCAAATGTACTGTAGGCATCCAACGTAACTGTCTGAATTAGGTTGCATGACTGATGTTGCTCTCCCTGCATTGCTACCATCACCGTAACAGCTCACAGTAGTTGTGGTAGAAAGTGATGCCTGATTCTTGTCAGCTACTTACTATTTTAAGAATAAACTTCCCATCCAAAGACCTGAATATCATCATAATTCACCTTTCAACTTACGTTTATTATATTAGTTAATTAAGAAACTTTCCTATGCCTTCTTAGAAAAGAGAAAATGGAAAATGAAGACTTGTTTACTCTCTTCCCATCCCACATTCTCCTGCCCCCCACAGTAATTTAAAAAACATTAATAGATCGCTATACTCATGCATATGTATACACAAAACTATTTCTGTAAACAGCTATACAAATGTTTAATCTGATAAAGAAATCCAGATTCTGGTGAATTAAATATTTCATGTTATACATTCAAAACAGTCGTAAGGGATACTGGTCTTTTTAAAAACAGCCTAAGACATTCAGTCTTTCTTTCTGCACAAAGAGAAATGAAAAACCTTATCATGTAAGACTTTCAGCACAGCTCAGACAGCTCACAGCTACTAGCCAAACAGTTGATTCTGCTGCACTAGTATTTAGAAATTATTATTAGCTTGTCATCGTCATATTAAGATCTGATTTTCAGAACCTTTTCTTTTGAGAGGCTTTATAGGGACCTTCCAGTACCTGAAGGGGGCCTACGAGAAAGCTGGGGAGGGACTTTTACAAGTGTACGTAGCGACAGGATGAGGGGGAATGACTTTAAATTAGAAAGGGGAAGATCTAGATTAAACATCAGGAAGAAATTCTTCATGCTCAGCGTGGTGAGGCGCTGGCACAGGTTGCCCAGAGAAGCTGTGGCTGTTCCATCCCTGAAGTGTTCAAGGCCAGGTTGGATAGGGCTTTGAGCAGCCTGATGCAGTGGGAGGTGTCCCTGCCCATGGCAGAGGTGTTGGAAATGCATGATCTTTAAGGTCCCTTCCAACGCAAATCATTCTATGATTCTATGAATCTTTCATAAAAAATTGTTTAGGTCCTTTTATGGCCTGTATTTTTTCGTAATTTTCTGAAAGAGTCAATATTTGAAGTCATTAAAGGTATATTAAAGGTCTTCATTTTGAAAACCTATTTTGTCTTACCATTTTAAAAGCTCTCTAGCAGCAAACAGCGAGGACTTAAAAATTTATCAGGCAAAACAATTACTTAAAAATTTTCCTACCAATGGAATTAATAAAAGCAGTGAACTACACTGTAGTAATACTAATTTGCTATGAACTAAATGTAAAAAAGGCAATAAGTTAGCAAATACCTATTTCCTCATTTCACAGTCATTTCTTATCATTTCCCATTTCTTCTGCCATGTTGGTGTGTTCACCTTTATTCCTACAATTTCTTCCTTTTCAGTCTATTTGTCCTGTCTCCAAGATCTAAGCTGGGTGGAAGTGTCGATCTGCTGGAGGGTAGGGAGGCTCTGCAAAGGGATCTGAACAGGCTGGACCGCTGGGCTGAGTCCAATGGCATGAGGTTTAACAAGGCCAAATGCCGGGTCCGGCACTTGGGGCACAACAACCCTGTGCAGTGCTACAGACTAGGAGAAGTCTGTCTAGAAAGCTGCCTGGAGGAGAGGGACCTGGGGGTGTTGGTTGACAACCGACTGAATACGAGCCAGCAGTGTGCCCAGGTGGCCAAGAAGGCCAATGGCATCTTGGCTTGTACTGGAAACGGCGTGACCAGCAGGTCCAGGGAGGTTATCCTCCCTCTGTACTCGGCACTGGTGAGACCGCTCCTCGAATCCTGTGTTCAGTTCTGGGCCCCTCACCACAAGAAGGATGTTGAGGCTCTGGAGCGAGTCCAGAGAAGAGCAACAAAGCTGGTGAAGGGGCTGGAGAACAGGCCTTATGAGGAGCGGCTGAGAGAGCTGGGGTTGTTTAGCCTGGAGAAGAGGAGGCTGAGGGGAGACCTCACTGCTCTCTACAACTACCTGAAAGGAGGTTGTAGAGAGGAGGGTGCTGGCCTCTTCTTCCAAGTGACAGGGGACAGGACAAGAGGGAATGGCCTCAAGCTCCGCCAGGGGAGGTTTAGGCCAGACGTTAGGAAAAAATTCTTTACAGAAAGGGTCATTGGGCACTGGAACAGGCTGCCCAGGGAGGTGGTTGAGTCACCTTCCCTGGAGGTGTTTAAGGCACGGGTGGATGAGGTGCTGAGGGATATGGTTTAGTGTTTGATGGGAATGGTTGGACTGGATGATCCGGTGGGTCTCTTCCAACCTGGTTATTCTGTGATTCTGTGATTCTGTGATCTCCTTTCAGCTCATCTCAGTCTCCCCCACAAGGGTGGGTAAGCCTATCCAGAGCACTAATTTTTGAGATTTTTGATTTTTTGAAGATTGTCCTTCATTTAAATAAGTAGAATGGCCCTTAAAATTTAAGCTGAAATGTCCTCTGTGGCCTTAAATTAATGAATCTCAATGCCTTCCAAACTCCTCTGCAGGCAGCTTCATTACTTTTGAAGAAATATCCATGTGATTATCAAACACCTTTAATTGTATAGACTGCCTCTGAGATCCCTGGGTTCTTGGGTATTGCAAACCTGCTTTGATAGAAAGCCAGTTGGGCTGCTGCCATGTTTGGCTTGGTTTTAGATGCAACAAATTGTAGGGTTTGGTGGTCATTTGTCCATAGTATCGCTTGTTGGATGCCTCTCACGAGAGCTGAATTAATGACAGCATTCACTTTTATTAAAGTACTGCTGTGAGTCCCCTCCACACTCAATGGTTTCTATTTCTCAGAGAAACTACTGGATGACGCTACCATCTCACACTGCCTTACTTCTCACAATAAAGTAAGATATTATTCACTTTCAGATTTTAAGTGTTATATGCTGCAACTGCTCAGCTCGCATGTCCCAGTTGCTTCACATTTCCCAGCAGTCCGGAAAGGGCTGGCAAACAGCAGCATGTTTGTGTCAGAAACACCAGAACCAGTATCTGCAACTTGTTGCCTTGGAGCTTGGGTGCAGTGCTGACCACAACTTGGCTGCATGTGAAGCTTGATACTGAGATCTCCCTTCTGTTCCCTGTAAGATCTGTTATCTGTGTGGAAAACATGAGTAGCAATACTGGCACAACCTCTACTATCTTACTATGAGGAAGAAGGTAATCTAGTGACAACTACTCTTGTAATTACATCCACAGAACAAAACCTTCTAGTTCTTCTATCACTCTCTGCTTCCTTCTCAGACACTGAAGTGTACAACTATTCAAAACTCTTTCGTAGTCTTCCTCATATATAAAAACTTTTCTTGGAGCAGAGAGAAGCTAGAAGTTTGAAGCCGATAGAACAGTTTGCTGCCTCAAGTACTGACACTGATTTCCGTCATCCCAGATGAGTGCAAGTGTTGATGTAAGACAGAACTAAAGCACCACTTTGAATGGCAACAAGATAATCAAACAACTACATACTCAATCATAAAATTGTGTGGTTTCTCCCAGGAAATATAAAAATTTAGGAGAGAATTGTTATTATTTAAAATCTCAAATCACATTGGGTTCATTCAACAAAGACATAAACACTCTATACAAAGTAAGGTCCAGAATATGGCATTATTTAGCTTTCTTACAGTTCATGTATAAAAGAAAGGAGGTACTTAACACAAACACTTGGTTATATCTTACCTAGAAACACAGTGATTCCAATTCACATTCAAAAATCCAGATACGCGATGCTAAACATTCAACGTCCGTCTGTCACGAAAAACATTCAAGATTACACTTGGGAACACTGTGATTTTCGCTCTCAATTTTCAGACAAAATTTGCTATCTTAAGAAGGGAATATACCAGATTATATCAACGGAAAACTAAAATAGTTCTTTTGAGAGTGAAATGTGGAATTTGCAAAAACTTTTGAAGAAAGAACATTGAAAACCACTGCTTGGTTGAAATGATCAGGTACTTAAATTGAATTTTTACCCCATATAATTCTGCAGCACAGATTACATTTAATTTGAATTTTAAAATGAGCTGTTGCCAAGGTAGGCAAAGGAAAGTAATGCTATGCATTATATTAAGCATTAAAAGAAATAATAATGAAATGATGAAAATACAAACTCATTTCCAACATATTTAGCAATTTATTGTAATGTTTACATTTATTTAAAGAATATTTACATTGAAAGAGGTTTGGTTAAAGCATTTCTAAGTTTAGAAATGAATTTTCTAATCTTTTGAAAGGAGCAAAATAAAGAATGTAATATAAATGCTTAATTCATCATTTTGTTCTGCAAGTGTTGCAGGGTAAGTTGAAAGAAATACAAGGGGACCAAGTCCTTCATAAGTATCTATAGGGGCGTCCATTCTTACGGTCTGGCTCTTACGTTGCTTTTTCAACTCACTATTAAAATAACTTAAACATGCAAGTCTGCACCCAGAACAAAGGTGAAGTCAACATCACAAAAAGAAATCCGCTGCAGAAAAGCTTGGAAGTGAACTTCTGTTTCAACCACAACCTTCACGTTGCGAATATAACTCCACAAACTATCTTCTTCCCAAACATTCCGACCCACTATCCTCACAAGTATGGAAAAAAAAAGAGGTCAAATCATTAGGTCCTAAACCAACTGAACTAAGTTTTGACTCTGAAAAGCCCATGGTTGTATTTCTGCAGCTACATTTGTAAAGATATGACTAAAATCTGGTTCTAACTATGAATTTTTAGTCATTTAACTTCAAAACAGCAGGGGTGCTTGATAACTGCCTAAAGAGGAATTATCTTTTGAAACTCGGGGGTGGTGCAGAGCAGGATTTTTTTTCTTCTAAAAATATGTTCTTTACTGCAAATATGACAATTCATTATAAAAGCAGATTAAATTAAATCAGAATATAACACTAATTTCTCAAGTAGAGCACCCATATAGGGAACTAATTAGGAATAGCTCCTCTGTGTAAGCAAATCTTTGTACCAATTAGTAGCTGGTCAAGTCAGGAAACTCCCTTTCTCTAGGGAGAGTCTATTTTCAGCATTGCTTTACTTCGCTGCTGACTGCAAATTCTCCCCAGTTCTGTAGCAACACAGGGTCTTTAGCACTTATATTTCAGAGACTTTTATGGGAACTTGGTCAAGATTTGGAAACAAAAAAATGGCAGTATAGGGCCTAAAAAAATATAAAAAAATCGCAGAATTAGGACTCCAAAAGAGATGAGAACAAAACCCATTCTCTGCGTAGGCCAATTCAGTCCCAAGGGTTTACACAGACCAGAACAATAACAGTGAAATAACTAAAAACAAACAGTGGAGTAAATGAAAAAAGTACATGGGAAGAAGAATTCTCAGTTGTTTTTCTCTAATAAGAAAAGCAAACAAATAAAACCTCAAGGCGAGAACATTATGCCTAGAGAGCATTTTCAAAGCATCAATTAAGTGCACCAGTAAAACTACACAACAGGATGCCATTCAAGGGAGGCTGAGTAGCCATTTATCATTTATGGCTTTAAAATCTACTAGACAGCTGATCTGTGCAAGACAGAAAATAGCAGAGTCAACTCTTACCTTGCTGAAGATGTTCCAGAGCCTTCCTGATAACTAGATAGAGGCTGATATCTGTGGATTTTAATTTGGTTAAAAGAATTGTTATTAAGGAAGCCGTTTCAATTACTTAGTAAAAATCAGAAGTTATTAAAATGCCCTCAAAACATACTAATCTCTCTTGTTTTGTTAAAGCAATGAGTACTGCTGCAGGGCACCTTCCCTGGGCATTATGCCCAGAGCAAAAGGTCAATTAATGTCATAGTACAGTCCATCAGGGTAGTGATCTACTACTACTGTGATTAAGACACTGTTAATTCCAAAGAGTACTGCAGCTTATGAGAGAAAGAAGCCAGGAAGGAGTAATCAGAGAAAGGGTAAAGCAGAAACACCTCGGGGCATGGAAAGGACCTTAAGCACGTCACAAATCCTACACATCTACCATTTCCTATGCAGCAGTGATGTAGTAAGAGACAACTTCTGACCTTCCAGCCCAACTGGGTTGCAAACCGCAGCACTAGATGCCACTGTTCTCTACAGCACTCACTGGCTGAAGATGTATGAAAACATGACTCCTTCCCTCTTGACCCAGCAACAACACAAATGACAAGCCTGAAGACTCCGCAACACCAACACTAATTAAATGAGCATCCGTGAGAAAGTTTCAAAGAGGGCATCCCACTTATAGGACCATGTTAACTCCCAACTTATTTAGCATTTAGGTATTTTCCAAGCTTCACTTAATTAAGGTTAACTGGGAAGAGCAGTTAGATGCTGCAAGATTCATGCTAAACAGAAACCCAAACAGCTTCTCCCTCTCCTGGTAGTGAATATGAAGTTGGTAGAACAGAATGGATGAAAAGGATGATAAAAGATTACAGGTGATAAGAAGAGACTGGAAAAAAAAAACAGAAATGGGAACAGTGCAGGTGAAGAAAGACAACTGTGACATTTAGATGATCATCGGAAATAAAAAAGATGGAATTTATGTTTGAAAGCACAGACTATGTCTAGCATAGGCTATGGTGACAGCACAACAGCTGGAATGTCATGAACAGAGCAATGTCATGACAGAAGAAAGACCCTGAGATAGTTTGAGAAAGGGAAGGAAAGCATTTGTTAGCTAAACATCTTAAATAAAGTAATTAGTCAATTAAAAATCTCATACCAAGGCAGGGATCTGCAGAATTGTATATATATGAGCCATGTTTTGATATATTTATTTCATCTACTCCAGCAAGAGTTCATCATTGTGGAAATATCTTAAGTTTTTAGTCACTGAAGCCACAGGCAACATAGTTTAATTGAATTCATGACCTATTACTGTAAGAAAGAAAACAGATCTAGAAAGATATTAAAAGGTACGAAATTTCCACTTTTTTCTGAAAGTATTAAATAGAAATATGACTACAAAGATTATAATTTGAGACTGAACAACTCTACATTCCCTTCAAATGCACAGGACATATCTCACCAAATTCTATAAGTAGTAGAACAGAAATGCTTTTTTTCAGAAAAAATAATTAATTATAGAACAAGACTTACAGTTTTAATTACGGTACAAATAATGCTGAAAATGCTTAAACTGATTGCAAGCGGGACAGAAAAAAAATCCAGGTTAAAACTCTACCGAATAAAACCAAAAAGAAATTAAATAGCGTAGAAATTATGAAGTAGATGCAAGAACAGATGGTAAAATGTATTTGGTAGAAACTTTAAAATTTGTATGTTAGAAAACAAGACAACTGGATTATTTTTCAAAAACCTGTATATTCATGAGAGCACATAAGCCTAGTAAGGCTAATTAAAAAATGGATCTAACACAGACCAAAAGAAAGGTAAATGAGAATTTTCTTGAATTTTATTAATATTTTCCATATTTTTATGTTAGACCAGTTTGTTCTGTTACATAACTTGGCTCATTTGTCAAAAACTTACACTGCTGGCAAAAACACACTCTCACAGAACCGGTACAAAATATACTCACAAAATCCTTAGACTGGGTGGGAAGTAGAGGAGAACACCTTTACTCCAGAATTCAAAACACATTTTCATACAGAAAAAATCAATTTTGGAAACAAAGCTCTAGCAACTACCAATGAGTATCTCCTGCTAAGCTGAATCCTGAAATTACAAAAACTTTGCAACTTAAACAGAACATTTACTCTAAGCAAGACTTAAGTAGTACCTAGCACTGAATTAGATTTTTAACAAAATACGCATTACAGTTTGAAGTTCTGCTTTTGAACCTGTCTAAACCAGAATCAAACTACAACAAAGTTAAATGGGATGTAAACCGGACACAAATCCAATTCGTAGAGTTAATGTGACAAATGAATATGAAATGGACACTTAAGAAGGACTACAAAGAGATGCCAGGAAGCACTTCTTGTTCTGCAAGAAATAACTGTGTGGAATGGACTGCAAGGCAAGTTAGACATTTGGACTGAGAGAGGTGCCATCAAGTGGGAAAGCAAGCACCATGGGAGAGAAAGAAGATATATTACTCTGACTGGAAGAGCTCCATATTACAGTTTTGGGTCTTCAAACCAGAATATTCCTTTAAAAGACGAGATAAACAGTCTAAGACTGAGAACAGAGTCTTCCATAGGAAAGCCAAGGGAAATCAAGAACAACACCATTTCAACATGTTTATAAAACATCAAGATACTCCTTACAACACTCTTACCTAAACAAGGGATGAAGAAACATCTTTATGAGTGACTGCTTTTCTCCTCAGGAGAATTCATGAGTTGGGAAGAAAGAAAAGTGAGCATTTCTTAAACACCAACATGAAAAAGTCTGACAGAAACTAACACATTCTGAAACCTTAGCGAAAATCTTAAAGGTGCTTTAAGGGAAGGAAATCACAGAATCATAGAATAACCAGGTTGGAAGAGACCCACCGGATAATCAACAAGAAGGCAAACTATGACGTATTAAGGTAGAAGAGAAAATTCTCTTTTACTGTCTTGAAAACATCCAGCAAGTCAATTTATTTAAAATGCATTTATGCAATGAAACGCACAAGTCAGTTCAGTACCCCTAGCATAGTAGTCTGGGGGACCTGCTGGGAGTAAAGCTTATTATCCACTCAGGGATTTGAGCAGTCATAGTCCACAACTGATGTGACTGAAGGCAAAACACAGCTGCTACTTTGAACGTTTCCTGCTGTGTAAGAAATAATTAAGGCTGTATGAACAGTATTGAACAAAGCATAAATAGCAAAAATGTGAAATTAATTCTGCTTGCACAAACAGAGTTAAGTGAAGCTGCATTACAGAATGGGCTACACAATGTTGTAGCTCAAAGGCGAAATGGAAGAGTTAAATAAGATTAAGTGCATGTCAGAAGCCAGACTCTGAATCCTAACTATGTAACCACAATATTATTTCTCATTTTAGAAGTCCTTCACACAAAAAGTAGGAAGTACATGTTCCGAAATGAAGTTACAAGTCTGTAATTTGATTTAAGATACAAAAAAAAAAGGAGCAGCAGCAGAACACATTCATCAATGTAGGCACTGAAAAAGTATAGGCTCATTAAAGTTTTTACTATCAAGTTGGCAGTAAAATATTATGCAGAAAGATATGTGAGACATTGATGGCAGTACAGGTAATTCAGGGCACTTTATCCTTAGAGCATCCTGACCCAAGTTTTGATTCTTTCCCAACAAAACCCTAAACTCACAAGCCACACCAGGAATTCCCAGTCCAGGAAAGACACTTAGCTCATCGCTGTCTCCATGGGGATTGGGAACTTAGTTTCTGATCACTGGAGCATTTCTAGGTGGAAGGCTACATGGCCAGTTCAGCAGGCAGCCTAAGCCACCCCAGCAGCTACTCCTCATCTCCTATAGAAGACAGAGTATGAGACAGATGGAAGTGCTCCACAGACTAGAGTCAACCTGTAAATTGTCTGTCGGACCAGATTCTGTTAAGTCATTATGATGCTAATGGTTTTAACACTGCTTAAAAAAGAAAAAAAAAAAAAAAAGAAAAGAAAAATGCACACAAAAAATCCCCACACCCTACAGTTTCTGCTAAATATAGTTAGGAGGCAATTAGACAATTAGAACAGGGTTGAAACATCTGTGTGAGACAGGAATTCCCCAGGGAAAACTTAAAGATTATGCCAGCTCAGGTTTGTGCTAGCAGGTTGCCACTTCTTCTTTAGTTAACAGAAGGCAAAGCTTAGGACAAGGATAATTTTACACAACTGCCAGGATATACATCCTCTGGCTGAAGAAACTGTAGATGCCATCTGCTTACATTTAATTCATCGATTTATCTTTAAAATACTAGGCCATAATTCTTTATAATGGTGTACTTTTTTTAGCACTTTCAAAATGGCTACTTATACCTGTGTATTCCCTGGGTCTTTTCTTATAAAAACAATATGAAATTCAATTACTCTACAATTGCAAGCTGCTCTGGATTATTTTTTTAGCTTTCCAGACACAGCTTCTCACTTACAGGTTGGATAGATTTTTTTTCTCCTGTCTTTCAAAAGACGCAAAGGCAGTCCTATCATCGCTTTCCCAAAGAAGCTCCTGAATCCCTGTTTCCAGTATTTTCAGCTTCCTGGTGAGAAGGATCTGTGGCCACATATATGTCAGAAACTAAAACAGACCAGGGCACCTAACCATGCTCTAGGCTTGGAACCAGCAAGCATGGTACAGCTCGTGGTTGTACAACTAAAATCCTATCCCTCCAAAACAGCCTGGCTAGATCCAAACAGCCTTCTGGAAATAGTCCACAGTTCTTCTAACCCCAAAACTATGCACAGGCATTGTCTGGGAGAGTGCTGGCTGGCACAGGACAAAACTGTGTCATGAACAGTACTAATAATGTAACAGTAGAGTCACATTCCATATCCATTCCTTATTAAGTTCCTACTATGAACATGTATCATGCTGATGGCACCCCACTGCTTCTGGAGAATGTAAGTTTAGAAGTTAATTCCGTAAGCAAACAATGCATTTCAAAATTAACAGGCATTATATGGCTTCTGGCCTTAGCACCACATCCTCGTCTAGGTGATTGCTGTTTCCAAATCACGAGAACAGAACCAAATATGTAACAGTTATATACTCGTATTTCTCATGCAGCCCATGAAAATTTGCACTCTCTAGGTTTTGGACTTTTTTAATGTGTTCAGACAAACTCAAGATGAGCATCTGATGACTTCATTTCAGCAAGCCTGGATTGCTGTCAGTAGAATATTGGTCCAGACTGTCAGCTGGTATCAAGGTGGCATAGCTCTCCTGACAACATCCCAATGTAGAGCAGCTGAATCCCTGCTTCTCCAAACTTTATCCATGTCGGCTTGGTGGGCACGGAAGATATTCAAACACCCTACAATATCAGCATTTCAGGAACAAATCTGGTATGTTTTTTCAAAATAATTCACAAACTCAGCTAGGTAGCTATGTCTTCACAAATCCGCTTCTTTCTTCTAGATCAGAAATCCCTACTTATTTAAAAAAATTATCAAGCAAACCTGAATCAAGAACATTTACCCTTAATTGGCACAAAAAGCAACACATGCAACAGGTCTCTGTAAACACAACAGAGGCATATTAAAAATTTCCAAAGGAAAACACAACTACCATGGCGCAAATTTGATCTAACTATTATAATTAGCAAGAATACTGTGTTTAAAACTTTTGATTATGCAATGTCACAGGGTAACAAAAAATTACACTGACAGCAGAAAAAACATACATCCCTTTCACAACTGCCCACCATCTTACTATACAGTTCTCCATTCCCAACTCTGCTTACCTTTAAGTGGTCTTAGAAATCTTATGGTAAAGACAAAACTGCATATTATTCTACAGAAACTTGACCAGTCAATTACAGTTGTTGGGAGTATTGGTTGCTAAACTGGTCTAGTGAGTCCATCTAATAGTCAACCTAATAACTATGTGCTCCGACCTAATAACCATGTGCTCCGACCTAATAGTCCCAGACGACAAATTGCCACACCCCTACTTACCTGGGAATAATTCAATTGCAGTCCCTTGAACTATAGGTACAACTCCTGTCGTTCAAAAAGATGAAAAAATGCCTTATCTATCCAAATAGTGACATGACATCAACACTCAGCTGAAGACCATCACTCCAATTAACCAGAAAACTCTCTATCAGACCTGCCAAGAAAAACAACCAAAATATACAGCACAACAAAAACCCTCCCACCTAAATGAACCAACAAATTTATTAAATCCCAATGATGACAATACTGCCGGCATGAGACAGACATCTGTTTCTCACAGATCTTGGCCTACATCCTAGTTCTGATGTGGAAAAAAAAAAATAACAAACCCACTTGAAAGAAAAAGAAAATGCGACTTTAGATCCAGAATTAGTATAGTCCTTTTGCTCTGCTCCCAGGAGCCTACAGTGACACTAGAGAAGGACGATGCTAGGAAATGACTGCTCATTACCAAGATCTTAATTTTATCCAGCTCCCTTTGGATTCCTAAATGCTTCATTTCAGAAGAAAGTTAAGTGTTTGGGTTGAAGACTGCTACTTTTCACAGTGGCCAAAATAAAAAAAAAAAAAAAAAAAAAGAACTCTGGCTTCCACAGGCAGATCACTCTGCTGTAATTTCTAAACATCTTGTGTTGGACCGAGCAAGAGGAGAGACAGCTGATTTACATGCCCCCATATCAAACTGTTTCACAGCATCAGTAAGTAAAGGGAATGCACAAGGCTGACTAAAGCCAACCTGATCAATAGTATGAATCACTGACTCATTTCCGACTTTGATGGCACATGGAGGACATCAGCAGGCAGCATGGTTGAAGCTGACAGTTCAAGACCATCCTGCACATTCCGATGCCGAATCAGAAGCCCATTGCACACCATCTGGTAATTCACGGCAGAAGCTGGGCAGCACTTATTTAGAGCTGTTAATTGCCTTAGCTCTATGAAAAAAATATTATCCTCATCAGTGGGAGGGCTATGCTTTTTGTCAGAAGATGTCAAAGAAAATCAGGCAACTGCTGCTTTACTCTGCACTGTAAGTCACTGTACGACTGCAAAGCAAGTGTACTCAAAGACTTCTCCAGTCAAGGAAAGTCATCAAGATGTCCAGATTTGATTTCTGAGCACGTTGTCAGAGAATCACCTGACTAGTCTGCTTTCTGGAAAACTGGAGATGAAATTTTTTAACAGTGCAAAATTAAGTAATAAACTTGGGCATACCTCGCTACGGTCATTGGCACGAGATGGGAGAACTCCACACACAGTCATTCTTTAACCACCAGCAGTAAAGTGTCTTAAGGTTTGGAGGACTGCCTAATCCCTGAGAACTGGGATTTTCATCTTCTTTCCAAACTTATTTATATCCAACTTCCCTTTAGAATCTCTTATCCATATAGAAAAAAAAAACTGAGGTAAAGCCTTTAATTCTCCTGTGTCAGCTGAAGGAAATACAACCACATACTCTGCTAGTAATATCACCACATTAAACACAGAAAGCAGAATGCCTTGTACACAGTATGAGAAACAAAGCTACCTGAATAACCTCCCCCCACCTCCGTCTTGTGATTCTCTTTAAAAGCAAGTCATATGGCAGCACTTTTCTCCTTTTATGGGCAAAATAAAAAGGAGAAAGGAAGTCACCACCCGAGCGGGACCGCACCACCACATGAATTAAGAATCTCCGACCTGTACTACCACTCACTCATCCCTACCTCAGTGCATTAAGAATATATACCTTGAGACAGGGATACTAAGAATCAACTGCCTTTGAATTAATGCATAAGTAATTACATGTCACCAAGTGTTTCACGCTGAACTCATCACTAGAAAATGTATGAAAAACTAAAGGATAGAGGGCATGTAATATATTTACAACTGCTTATCTAGGATCTGCTTTCTTTGTGTGAATACTTTGTCAATAGCACGTGAAACTCTTCTTTGGGAAACAGTTGTAGAGATAGCACGACTCAGACAAGCAATTAAAAGCACAGTACTTTCTGCTGTGCTTATTGTATTTCCATATGTGTCCCACACTGTCCTGGTGCCCACCACCCACACCCAGTTCAGCCCACCTTCCTTTTCCCCAGCAGCTCTAAAGGACAGAGTCAGGGGAAGTTACTAAAGATCTGACTTATCAAATTTGGCTTTATTGAGAGAATGGTGGATATTTCAGTAGCTCAACCCTAGGGAAAGGTAAATGATATACAGGATTCCCTATGTATCAGGAACAGAGGAATAAAAATCTAGCTCTTTTATCTGTAGAAAGAAAAAAATCATTGTTTCTGCCTCAATAGTTGATACTAGACTTAAAAGCCTAAATCATGAGGACTCTTACACAGGAATAGCTAAAGAATCAAGAAACCCATCTCCTCTCCATGCATAGGTGATAGGACCAAGACCACTTATGAGAACTCCCATCTCCCATCCAAGCACAGGCAAAGGTCCATCACCCAGCCTGCCATAATGTAAACACAGGCACCCACCAGGGACCAGCAAACATCTTCTGGGAGTCAGGCTGTATCAGCCTTACAAGTACCCATCGTTAATTCAGAACCACCCTGCTTTTCCTCAGTTGTTTATGTGCAGTCACTGTGAATTTTATGTGAATACTGCAACTTAATATTCGACTGCTTTGCTTGGGAGTAATCCTGAAAACAACCAAATTCAATTACATGAGTTATACTTGCGGGGGTCATAGCCTATGCATCAAAGTTAAAACACAGATAAGCATTTCCAGGGTCAGAGTCTGTCCTTGAAACATCTTTTTTTTTTTTTAAGGAAGGAAACAGTCTCCCTGGTTATCAGATCATTATCAGGTCAGATCAGATGGGCAAAACAGCAGAGTTCAGTAAGGAGTTTAAAACAATCCCAGCATTTTTTGAAGTCTAATATTGGTCTTACACAGAAAATGGAATTTATTAAATATACACATATTTATATATACACATATATAATATACACATTGTTATTGTTAAAGACTACTATTTGATCCATGGAAGCTTTAACGTGTTACTAGCAAAATGTTATTTTGTCATAAACATGGAATATTTCTTTAAAAACTAGTACTGTAACCTGTAAGCGTCCCTTTGCCTTATGAATAAATTAGAAGACACTGAATAACAGCAACCACAAAAGTACAAACACTTTATTACGATTGTGGTGACTCAGACTGTCAGGATTTGGCAGCCCACAGTGTTCCTCAGCAGCAGAACAAAAGGGGATTTTTTTTTTGACGGATTTACTTTTAGTTCAGTAAAGGACAACATGATACTGTCTGTGCCATGAGTCAAAACCTCAGTGAAACAAAGGCATAAGTAGTTAGACCCCAATCATTTTTTGTCTCATAGCACAAAAAAGGACAAGCAGATTACCTATACTTTAAGGCTTCTAGTAAGCATGCTCTCACCCTGTCTTCTGGGAAAAATATAAAATGAAAATAGTAAGATTATTTAGTTGCAGAAATACAAATCAATTCTACAGGCAACATGTTCCCAGAATACTTCAAGATCAGGAAATATTTTCTATTTTCCTCTTGAATATGAGAGATGATGGAACAACATAGAAAAGGGGTTTTTAACGCCTTCTCTAATTAAAAACATAAACCTCGCAGACCTAAGCATCGCACTCTAACAAAATCTCTCAAGTATTCAGAGCATGCAATACATTTTGAGAGAGACTCATTTCCCAGCATCCCCATCATGGTCTCATTTGGAACAGCAAACAGTCCCTGCAGTAATTGGTATTACAGAGCTCTGCTGCAGCACAGCCTTGTGAGACGGCAAGGGAAGTGTTCCAGCCCTACAGCACATTTATGCTTTAATAATAAAAACATAGGAAAAATGGTTACAGAATATCAGCTTCCATTTCCTCTGCTGCCAGCAATTGCCAGGGAGATGATTACAGACTTCTTTCCAGAACCTTCCAAAAAGATGCCTGCATCTGTCATGAAATCTTTCTCTGAAGGAGTCACCAGCAGTCTACAGATGATCCTTGAAGCAAAATACTGTGCAATTACAAAGCAATACAGCACAGAGAGTCAGACTGTGCTTATGTGGGTGGGAGAAAGAATAACTGAGACAAAATTAGACTGTTCCTGGAAATAAAGCATAACAAATTTAACAATCTAAACTTCTAAAACCTAAACAGGTTTGAACAACTCTGAGGAATATTATATTCCCTCTACCAACTTCCCCAGCATTAAATGCACCCCCTCTGAAAAATCGGGACCGGCAAATCACCTGTACCAAATAAATATCACTGTGCATCTCTCATGCAGGCTATCTGAGCACAATTATGGAATCAATTTACTGGAGATAGGATCATATGGATCAGTTACCAGAGAGAACATTCCTTATCCTCCAAAACCAACTCAGCTCCGTAAGTGGCACCATCACTCAGCATTTCCGTACCAGCTAACAAACAACAGTAATGAATTTCTGCCCCACAGCTCCAGACCACTATTAATATGCCTGAGAGACATCAGAAGACGAACTTTCTCCCCTCCTTTCCCAGAAAGCCATTAACTCAAGCTAACCTCCCAGACTTAATCTGAGGTGGCTGCAATATGGAAATTATGATTGAGCTAGGTACTGAACACGCTCACAATAAAGAAAATAAAACAGACAGCAGGTTTTCTTGTTTTTCAGAGACATCTATCTCAAAGGAGACAACCCCTTCCTCCTGTTTTTCAGTCTAAACACATTCAGCCTAGACTGCAATATTTTTTTAGGACACAACTGGGCTCAGTCAGTTGCAGAGGCAACTAGTACTCAGCTGTCTTAAAATATCCTACCTTCCCAGCAGGTGCTGCTCCATGCAAGAAATGTTTATTCTGACTGTTTTGCATCTGGTATACAAGCATAGACACAGTGGATATCATAAAGCACCTCAGAAATTATGAGATGCCTACACTGGACAACTGACCCAAACCAGGCTCAAACTGTGTTCTAACCCCTAAATAAAGGCTTTCTCCTGAAGGGAACTTCACTCTTGCCAAATTCTGGCCTTCATTCCCCAAATCCACACGTTTTTTTAGATTTACTAGTCCATATGAGACTAGAAGCACAAAATAAGACTCCCAGGAGATTTGTGAACATGGCTACAATACATTTGGGTACATAATGAAAATCAAAATAACCACGACAGTAAGCAGGAAGCCATTTAACCTAATAAGAAACAAAGTTGTGAAGGCTGTACCTTAAACATCACCTATCCTGGAAGCTCAAGAGGTACCTATGTTATTAAAAAGGGTTGCAACACCTTCAGGTCTCCCCAGAAGCAAGGTGCAAAGTCATCCCTTTCACAAGCTGATGAGGAAAGGCGTCAGGCAATTTTGAAGTTTCGGATGAGAAGGCAGGAGCATGCCCCCAAGCACCATCAAGCAATTTAAGAGCATCAGGAAAGCAACCACAGAGGAAGCAAAAGTGGGCGGTAGGCTCTTTCCAGGCTGAGATGCTGGCTAACAACCACATCTCTGCATGCCCATGTGGTGCCCTAGCCCACAGACTATAGTCTGTCCTAGACCATTCCTGATGAAGCTATGAAATGGAAAAATATTTACTGGATGAAAGAATGAAACACCCCCGCAAACCAGACCTCCCTGACCTCAGCTGAATAGTTGATCACAGGGCAGGAGTCACTCTCTCTCTGGCCTAATTAATTCTCTTTTTCAAAGTAACAGAGTCGCAGGTGAAATAAAGGACAGCTTATGACATGCTGCTTGTTGCATTCACATGGGAAGAGGGAGATGTGAGCTCAAGTTACTTCAAGCTGAAAAGACGACAGAGAATCAAGCTTCACACTTGGTGTGTAAGGGATGTAACAAATGTACCATCGAATATAAGGCGAAGAGGGAGAGAGAAACATTACTGCAAATGCTTCTTCCTCAAGTTTGAGTAAATAGGTTACACTTACTTATTTCTTAGCAGAACAAGCTTTTCAAATCCTGGGGGAAACATTCCCACCTCAAGATGCTAAAGGCAGGCAGGAGAGGGATGCCACTCTCCATAACAGACATGGTGGTAACAGCTCTGGATGGATGCAGAAATGAAGCTCTGCACAGCTTACTTTCTTCACTGTAAAAACCACAGACAACAGTGTGCTTTCAGACATGAGTTTTAAGAACATTAGCCTTGGCTTTGAGGCATCTAATTGTAAAATAGGCCACTCAAATAATTTATGAATTCAGGCTGTAATACAACAGGGAGAAGACCCCCCGCCCCAAACCCATAAATTATATATAAAAAAGCTTCTAACAACTACTTAAATTTTAAGGTAAATCTATGTGTATCTGAAAGCTACAGGAGAGTACAGAACGGTTGTTATCTAAAATATCAGTGTAAGTCTACACATCCCCTTAAAAACACTGAACCACTTCCACAGTGCAAACTCCAAAGCCCAGATATGACTTGGTCAACCAGAGCCCTCCACAGACAAACACAGGACCAAATCCAAGACCCCAGCTTATTCTAGATGGGGCAACTCCCATACTGCACTGATGTTCTTCGACAGGTCTGGGGGACGTACATGCATGAATCACATTTATTAACTTAAGACTTTAACCTAACCAGACTTGCACTTGGGACAGACACGCAGAACACCACAAGTCACACCACTACTGAAACCTTCAAAATGAACTTTTCACATTTTACAGCCTTCAGAAATTTCTTACACAGATTTACTCAAAAATAAGGCTCTGACCTAGGCATTAGCTTCGCCTTTTGCATGGCCATTCATTCAAACCATGATGTTTAAAGCCAACCTGTCTACTGCCATGCCCACTTGAACAGCGCTACAAAAGCATTATCATGGACAGGAAAAAACAGGATAAAATACACAAAGATGTCCCAGACTGCACTGATTATACAGTCTATTGAGAAGTTCATAAATAAAAACAAGAATATTTCAGCTGTTAGCCTGCAAAAGTAAACATTTCTGAATCAAGGTAAGACTGACTGATATTCAATGTAATGTAAACATGAAGATACCAACCATGAGATTGTTAATAAACATTTAAAATCTACAATAATAAATCTTTCAATCATCTGTGTGTCAGTGCTGCACTAGGTCACATCTGTCCTAAAGGGTATTTGTCCTATATTCTTTACTGTCATTTTTCCTACAGAAGAAACTATTACTACCGGTTTAAATCAATAACATGTATCAATCTGTATATAAAGACAGAAAATAAGACATGATTTTCATTTTAATTGGAAGCATGAATTGGAATTCAGTGGAAGCAGAAGTATGGTAAATTCAGTACTTCACAAGAATTAGGACCTGCGCATCTCATATCATTCACATTGCTCTCATCATCATTCACACATGAGCACGTAGCAGCTTCTATTACAATTTTAATTTAAACAAAATTCAAATTTATGACTGCGTTTTTTGCAACTCTCAAGCTGGCCTGAATATTAAATACCTTAATTCATGCCTCTCAAACTGTTTCCTCTGATTTAACATTACTGTTTTGCATTCCTAGATAACACGAGTATAAAGCACTGCTAAAAGAATGATTGATAATACTGAAACAGATCCAAATGCATACCGAATTCAGTACAAAGAGGTTTTGGCTCCTTCAAATCAACACTGAATCATTGAATGGTTTGGGTTGAAAGGCACCTTCAAGATCATCTAGTTCCACGCCCCCTGCCATGGGCAGGGGCACCTCCCACTACATCAGGCTGCTCAAGGCCCCATCCAGCCTGGCCTTGAACATAACAGATATTATCACTATCCCTATTCCTCTGTCCACTGATGTTACAGGTCACATTCGCACGCTCAGTTTGTCTCCAGGGATTTAACAGGAGACCTAATGATGTCTGGACTGCACACAGAGTTTGGGTATAAAATAGTATGTCTGTTCTGTACCAAATATGATCTGAATGATCAAGTTCACGTGCTACTACATGCATCATGTACCTAGTGCTAAAGAATGTCAGTGATTCTACAAAACCCACGTTTTCTCTAAACCCTCTCATTAAAAGGGTATTTGGAAATACATATAAACATGATCAATTAAAGAGGGCTTATTTATACTATCTGTCTACCTATAAAATATGTTTTCTGTCGAAAGTATGGGAATTGTTATTCAGCTACAAAACTTCCACCATTTCTGACACAAATTTTAAGCTCTCATTTTGTACAACACGTGAAATTCTGCAGCGTACTGCACATGCAAATCCTCCATCTATTTGTGAGGCTACCATACTGCTGAGGACAAGATATTTCAGCCTGAAAAAACAGTGTCTAAAAATGATGTCATGAAGACAAGCTGAGCACACTAACAGTGAATTATCCTCCTAGCACTGTAAAATTCACTAACAGATTCAGTTATAGCAAAATGACATCTTTGGATAGTAACTATGCAGAAATATCCAAGATGATCACCATTTTTCCTTTTCTAATTAACTAAATATATTTTATTCTAATTACTGGCATACATTGCCTTTTTAATCACTTGTGGTTTGTTTATTTTCTGTTTTTAATAAAGACTAGAAGTTCACAGAAAAAAAAACAAAGTGTCCCTGCAAAAACAGCACAGGAGGGTAGTGAAAAAGTACAAAACAGGATACAATAAAAAATCAGGCAGTCATTAAGGAATCACATAAATAACCCAGAGAGCCTCGCTTATACTTGACATAGTTTACATTTAAGTGAAACCTTAGAGATCAGATAGACTATACAATAGCAGTTCAAACTGAAGTTGAAGAATTTAATTCTTAATTGCTACTTTATGCTTTCTGTAAGCATAAGTCAAACCCTTCATGCTTTTCCCATAATCTGTGATTTCCATTTGTTAAAACAAGTTTTTAAAGTCTATCCTAGCAAGGCCAAATACAGGAGCAGCAGGGCTTTATCAGTACTTTTTAATCCGGGCCTGGTGAGGTGAGGGGTAAGGGTATTGTGGGAATAGAAAGGAGAATCAAAGACAAGAAATTACAAAGTTTATTCCTTAAAAAATAAAGAAGTACATTGCTGATGTGTGTTGTCCTTACATGTTATGGAAATACAAAAGTTAGCATAACAGAGAAAAGGGAAGTTTCAGCTTGGTTCTTCCCAGTGTAATACGAGTTGGGGTATTTTTGTAGAGGAGTGCTGAACACGTGAAAATCTTTGCCCACAAGGCAACCTCATGTCACGACAGTGTTTCATTCCAGACCTCCTCACCTACAAGTTCACAGCCAAAGTAATTTTAATTTTCATTTTTTTTCCCGACCTTGCAGATGGTCAGAACAAGAGAAGCAAAGCAAATACATGCCTGTCCCCCTTAGCTTCCCTTTTCCCCAAACAGATACAAACTGCATTTAGGAACAGAGTGCAACGATCGGCTGGACGGCAATCAAAGACTATCAGGAAACAGGCTGGAAACCAACTCACACCATCACCCTCGGCAAGTCATTAGCAACGCCACTGGAAGCACAGGAAGTTAAGAGTCTTGCTGCATTGCCAGTGAATTACAAAACATTTGATTTTACACAGTGGCATCATGTATTACGGAGACCTTAGCATAACAAAACCCAGATAAATAAAAATTAAAGCTAAACAGGTTTGAAATTAAATTAAGGAAAAAATAACAGTAGGAAGAAGAGATGCGAGCACATCTCAACGTGGACAGAGATTCAGATCAACATTACAGAGCATCATTTTCATCTCATGTCTAGGTACATCCCTCTGGAAACATTGCGTTTATAGCACCCAGCTTCCAACACCAGCAGCTGGAATAGAAAGTTTTCGGTATAATTGAAGTTTTGAACGTAATCCCCCTCTCCCCCAACCACAGCACCGGGGTACTGACTGCAGCAGGGCTCTAGAAATCAGCTGTTTGGCTGATATCCTGGGCCAGGGCCAGGGCTGAGACAGGATTCCCAGGCAGAGGCGGGTCCCCAGCAGGCATTCGCAGCTAAAACCCAGAGAATTCCACCCCGGAGAACGCGTCTCCCCCTGCCGGGGCAAAAGCTAAGCTGGGAATCTCGCGGGGGCGTTTATCAAGCACTGTTTTTTCCAGCCACTGTCCAATCTTTGGAGATGGTAACGTCTTGTGTGAAGCACGATCTGAACAGACGTGTCTCTGTCTGCAACCACCTCCCTTTGCAGACTTTCCCTACCTCAAGTGCAAGGTCAAGCTGGCTCCAAAACTCCAAATTAGCAGGAGATTTGACTGTTATGAAGTTCATAACAACATTACAATTAGTCCTTGGAAAGTAGTAGCATATGCATAAGATTTCTGGGAAAATTTATCCATATGCACCTAAGTGGGAAATACATTCTGTAACCGGCTTTTGTCTCATTACACCGCGGATGGAGACCAGTCCTTCGCGCTGCCCAGGCCTGATAAAGGATGCTTGCTTGCTAGGACTCCAAAATGAGCCTTAAGAGAGTTTTTATTTTATTTTATTTGCCTTCCCAGGCAACAGTTGGGTGCATCCCCCCCTCATCCCGCGTCCCCGCTGCCAGGCTGCCCCGCAGAGGCGGGCTGTGCAAAGTCGGGGTGCCTAAAAGTCAGGGTGCATAAAATCGAGGTGCGCAAAGTCGAGGGGCATAAAAGTCGAGGGGCATAAAAGTCGAGGGGCATAAAAGTCGAGGGGCATAAAAGTCGAGGTGCGCAAAGTCGAGGGGCATAAAAGTCGAGGGGCATAAAAGTCGAGGGGCATAAAGCCGGGGTGCGCAGAGCCTTTGCGCATGAAGCCGGGGTGCGCAAAGGCTGCGGCGCGGGGCTCTCCGCGCCCTCCCCAGCGGCCGCAGCCCCGGTCCCCGCCCGCTGCCGGCGGGGCTGATGCTGGGGGCGCCGCGAGAACGAGCGGCGGCGGCTCAGCCCCCACCCCGTCCCCGGTCCCCCCCTCCCCGGTGCCCCATCGCTTACCTGAGCCGCCCGCCGCCGCTCGCCGCCGCAGAGCCCCTCGTCCATCCCCCGGCGCAGCGCGACGCGCTCGGTCCCGCCCCGCGGAGGCTGCGGGCGGCGCCCTCGGACCCGCCTCCCGCGGTGGGGAGGGGGCAGCGCCCCGCGGTGCGCGGGGGGGGGAAGGGGCGGCCGGGCGCTAGGGGTCCCCCCGCCTCCCGCCTCGGGCGGAGACCCTCAGCATCCCCCGCGTCGCTTAAAAACAGAGGCAGGGCTGTCCCCGAGCTGCGGAGAGACGCGGGCTCTGACCTGAATCCTCCCTGTTCCGCAGAGATCACATCCCCTCTCCTCCCACAGGATGGGCTCTTTCTTTATTTGCGCGTCTAAATGCTCGAATTTCAGCGGGAGGACGAATACATTTGGGTTTTTTCTTGTTTTTTTTTCTTTTTTATTTTTTGGGGGGGGTTGCATTTCTGGCTTTGCAGAAGGCAGCACTTCCTCAAGATGTCAAACCCATATCTGAGCCCATTCACAGCTCGTGAAAATACTTCGTACTTCCTCTTGCTGTGTTTGGAGGGTTAAATAAGGTTAAAGTCACAGGAGCGGCTGTGCAGCGCTTGGTTTCCCCCTTCCCCAAAAGCCAGCGCGTGAGTCATTTACAGGAAGAAAAAAGAAAGAAAAAAAAAAGAAAAAAAAAAAGGAGAGAGAGAGAGGAAAAAAAGCCTACAAGTAACAGTATTGGAAGTCCAGCATACAAATATCTGGCTCCTTGTTAGTACCCGGGTTTTGCTTGCCGAGCTGTTTAAATATGAGAAGCTGTGATGCTGACCACAAAGCGACTGCAGCAAGGTGCCAGTAACCCCAGAGTTCGCAGCTGCATTCTGCCTGGGGCAGACGTCAGAGAAAGGGCCTGTGCGCACCCAGAGGTGCGATTCTCATGAATAAGGCACCTTTGAAAGTGCTGTGAAGCCTAGCGGTTTGGTAGAGCTGGGAGGACATAGGGTCTGCTGCTGGCTTGACCCTCTGAGCAAGCTTCCCAGGGCAGCATCACTTACACACTCTAAATTCTTAGCTCTGCACAGGCTGTAGCCAGATGTCCTTGAATCATTCTGCTTCGTCTCCAAATTCCAAATTTTCTAGTTAGAAAATAAAGTGAGTGACATACTTAGTCTATTAAAAGGCTTGGTGTCTGTTACTGTAGCATTTATTTGATGCAGCAACCCTTACAGCAGCCGGCTTAGTAGAACACTAAGCTGCTAGCTTGCATTTTTTATCCACAAGTCTCAAAGTACCTTTTAAAAGAAGTAAATAGCATTGCTCCACTTTCAAACAGGAAGAACAGTCACATGGAAAACTTGAACCAGGAGAGAGAACTGAACCTCAGATTCCCAGCTAGCAGCTTAATGTCCCTTCTACTTGTTTTTCTGGGGTGTGCATTCCGACTGCTGCATAATGGACATATTTTTAACTGGATGCTTTTAGAAAAGTGAGGCAGCTGTCACCCATCATTTGTAAATATTCTGCTTCTGTTAGTGCATGTTATGTGAGTTCTTAGATTGCCTGCACTGAATGCATCAGGGACGTAGCCAGAAGGATATTTCGCTTCTGGTTACAAACAGCATTTAGGAGGTAGGCAAGTGGGCTTTTAAGTCCTACCAAAACAAAGGGACTGTCATATACTGATGAGATGAACTGCAGAACATCTACATGGCTTTAGTGTCAGATACTGCCGTAAGACTGCAGTTGAACAGCCTGTAGGGGGAATGGCAGGCGAGTGATAGATTTCAGATCCTCAACTTCGGACAATGATGTCAGAGACCAGAAAATAATTGTTGAACCAGCTACTTGCGTATTTGCCAAGCCGCAGTAATTGTCTGTGTGAAACGGTTATCCCAGTGCCAATGAGAGGCAAATGCAGTTTTAGGCACATGGGGTAGGGTTCCGATTTGACAATGAAGTCATATCTAATCCCTTGGACTTCATGAGGAATCTCACATAGCACCCAGTTTTTGCTCTGAAGAAGTGCAGGATATGAAGTTCTGCCTCATATTTACCAGCCCCATCCCAGTACCTCAAGCACCCTAAATGTTCTCAGGTGAAAGGATGTGCTTGCATATACACAGGTGAATTATGCCTCTAAATTTAGGTGTGCAGAAACCTACATGTTCTTAGATGTTAATTCGGTGTCTAATCTCCCATTGCAGTCAGCAATAGGGTGCAGGTCTGGTGCTTCATATTGTCTCAAGAGTCACAAGAAGCAGGTGAGTGTGTGCAATCAGTTCTCTGGTGCAATGGACCAACCACTAAGAGGTTGTGTTATCACAGCTGAAAGCTACCCAGACTGCAGTGACCCAGGTCCTGATTCACAGATAGGGATAAGCTGAAACATTCAAGGGTTTTTAAGATGCCCTAGGATATCTTGCCTTGTTTTCGACTGCTCTTCCAGCATCAGATCTCTTATAGGTCCTGTGACCTGTAGAGGTAGGTCAGGAAGCTCAGAATACCCATTGCTATGAAAATTAATTTGCCTTCACTACAGTGGAAACTTAGACATCTAAAATTTAGGAGTCTGAATCTCATGCTGAATCCCATCCAAGCTGATTTGCAACCTGAAGTCTCAGGGGAATTTAACACATTGTATTTCACACTTACGACAATGTATACTGTACCAGTTGCCATGGCTCAACTGTGACATAGCAGCACAGCAGCAATTTCCTAATTTTTTTTAGACACTGGCCTTATGACATTCACTGCAATATGAACGGTGATAGAGAGTCTTGTTTTTTTTAAGAGGAGTGATTCATGAAGTCACCTGCAATGTTGGCAAGCGTTTGAATTTTTATCTACCTGGAACAGTGTTGTCTAGTCTTCTTCCAGAGAAGAACAACGAAGCTGGTGAAGGGGCTGGAGAACAGGCCTTATGAGGAATGGCTGAGAGAGCTGGGGTTGTTTAGCCTGGAGAAGAGGAGGCTGAGGGGAGACCTCATTGCTCTCTACAACTAGCTGAAAGGAGGTTGTAGAGAGGAGGGTGCTGGCCTCTTCTCCCAAGTGACAGGGGACAGGACAAGAGGAAATGGCTTCAAGCTCCACCAGGGGAGGTTTAGGCTGGACATTAGGAAAAAAATTTTCACAGAAGGGGGCATTGAGCACTGGCAGAGGCTGCCCAGGGAGGTGGTTGAGTCACCTTCCCTGGAGGTGTTTAAGGCACAGGTGGACAAGTTGCAAAGGGGCATGGTTTAGTGTTTGATAGGAATGGTTGGACTCGATGATCCAGTGGGTCTCTTCCAACTTGGTTATTCTATGATTCTATGATTCTTTAGAGAATGGTGCCTTGCAAGTCTTGAAACTCATGGCTTTATTCAGAATTGTGCTAACAAGCATCTGGATGCAGCCAGCAGTCTCAGAACAGATGGGAATATGAGCTTTCCAGCTTTTGATGTTTAACATGCTAAGTAGAACTAATGTATTTATCTAGCAGCTTTCTTAAGTATTACATGTAGGAGTTGATTTGTGGAATAAAAGAATGTCGTACTTAATGCTCATTTTATCTCTGTGTAGACTGAAATGAAGAAATTTAGTATAGAAAAGCATTCTTTGAAAAGAAAGGTTTAGAGCCCAGTTCAGAGATCAATTTCAGTGACCTTTAAATCAGCTCCCTCAATCATCTCCTCAGTCTCCAAGAACATTTTTTTTGTACTTAGAAAAAAAGGATAAAGCTAATGTATTCTATGAAGTAAATTATATGAATATGCAGTACAATCCTGTCATCACTAGCATTATTCACGGTACCACTGATATGGTTGGGAATTGTAGCTCTTCATCACTTGTGAAGAAGAACCTCAGTAGTGTTTTAGAATTTAGGGTCATAATTTTCTTCTCAGTAATACCACTGAAAACTAGAGGCAAACTCAGTAACTTTTGAGACATAACAAACCAAAAGAGGAGAGGAGGGAGTTAATCTGTCATTTTACAAATCTGAATTGTGTCTGAAATTGCTTCCTATGAGAGAAATGTGCTGCTGTAGTTTTGTCTGTATCTTTTTCTCCTTTCAAAGAACCAACCATTAGTGAGGGGGTAGAAAAAATTTCTGCACCTCAATTGTTGTAGATATCTTCAACTGGAAGAACTTTCTTTCTTAGCATACACTGGGCATTTATCGCAGTAAACTCCCAGTTTATTTCTTTTATCAACTGATGCATGATGTTGGAAGAAGCATGGGCAGTCAGCCCTTTGCTGTCAAGGGATCAACTGTGGCAGATTAGAGCAGCTACACCACTCATCAAAAATACAGGAGCCTTAGCTGGATACAGTTAGAAATCCGGTCTGTGTTTATCTACCTGTTTGAAAGCCAATATATAGGAAACATAGTCCCCTTTAAAATACAAGTACACCCTTTGAATGGCCCACAATAAAAAAATGTACTTATTTTATATGTTAATTAACTTCATTAGGCTTTCAATGCAGACTCTTTTTCATTGTTAATCTCACATAAACAACTTCACTCAGGCAAGTGATATGATTAAACTTCTGATACAGCCTTTTAAAGATATTGATATGTATGTATACAGCTTAAAAATAGTCAAGATTTATAAAATATATGTCTTAAAATAAAAAACATTATATTTTGTGATTTTTCAGCAGGTCAGTTATATTTATTAAATAATGAGACTTTGCCTATGTAATTTTATAGGCATGTGGTTGAATCCTAGGACATTTTTGAGCATGTTTCTCAACTGTAACTACCTTATGCACGTATACATGGACAAAGCATAGTAGTATTGTTCCTGTACACTGATAAATGCTTATTGTTAATGCTGTAGCACTGAAAATGGTAGAAACAATTAACATGAAACTTAACTTTTGATTTTGAAAGTTTATCAGGCAGCCAGTATGGAATATTTATTCATTCTGTATGCATCTTCTACAACAAAACTGCAGGGTATATTACTGGAATTACATTGTATAAAAATTAGTGCAGATTTGCCTGAAATAATATTCCTAATGCAAAACAAATAGTAATAATTTCAATAGCTCACTGGATATGTAATGTTTCATTTATCACTACTAATGTTAATAAGAAAATGTCTAAGTACCAAACTATTTTAAGCTGGTCGGCACAAACCCATTTTCATTTGCATCTAGCAAGATGTATCCTGGCAACCGTATATTTTTGGATTCGTAACAATTTATTCTATTCATTTTATGCAAATGATGTAACCAATACTGCAAGAACCATGAGAATTCAAGATGGATAACTTCCATATTTCAGAGCTTTAGGTAGATGTCTGGGAATCTAGGTGAGTCATATTTATTAAAAAATATTCTATTAAACGTTTCCTTCAATGTACTTACCCAGCTAAAATGTTTAGGTGACATGGTTCACATACTTTTACTCCAGAATGGAAAGCAGTAGCAACCTAAGCTGTATCTTGTGAAGTAATTATTATCCTACACCACAGCCCTGCTTGTGCTTTGTTATTTTCTGAATAGAAAATGCTGCATTTTTCCCAGAACTTATGGAGGGAAGAGGAAGAGCAGGAGCTCCAAACGTTGGCCACATCTGTGCATGCTGACTTGATAACTTGATAAGCTAATGCAGTATTAACAGCAAACACTACGTTTAAGTGATATCTGTTGGCTTTCTATCATATTGTGTGTGAATGTCATTGAAAGGACACTTTTCAGAAAGCTGGCTTCTGGTTTTGGTGGGTATGTGTGAATGATTTGCTTGCATTTGTTATAGAAGAAGATTTACAGCAAACTGTGTATCTGCAGTATGTTTTGTAATTATCAAAACCTTCTTCTGTTTTGAGAAGATCTAAGGAGTTCAGCTGGACAAAACTCTGTTTATAGAAACATACTGTGTATAATACCCTCATAACTGCAGAACATTTATAAAAATAATTCATTCTGGTGTTTTCACTTGTGTTATTCAAGGTTCTTTTGGCCCAGATCACAGTCACTGAACCTGAATACTTTAACAGGCAGGCCTATATAGCTCCTTCTAAGGCAACAACAATAAATTAAACTTTCTTTTACAGCGTAGCTGGTAAACTGAACCATGTCCTGCCAGCTAGGCCTCAGTGAACATGATAGTTGTTGTTCTACTCTAAGACAATAATCTACCACTGCTGACCAGTAGGACTTAGTTATACCCAGAATAAATTCAAATTGGGCAACTGAAATGGTCCTCAGTCATTTTTACTATCCTTGTGTCAAAGCTAAGTGTACATATGGCAAGAGTAGCTGAACAGTTTCATATAGGATACTGACCAACACAATATTCAGAATGTGCTTCATGAGATAAACAGTAGAGCCTTCCTTGCATATAACAGGCTGTATCAAAGGAGAGGAGGACATAGATGACAAAAATGGAAACAGCAGCTATCTAACTTTGCCCTATTGCTACATGGCAGTGTACTTAAGTTTGGCTGAAGTCTTTATTAGAGAGCTAAAAGGCTGGGACTCCAATTTGATGATTCATGAAGTGATGAGCAGTTGCTACAGGAAATTACATAAGTGTGTTAAAGTAATGGTTGCGTTGCTAAATTAGATCCTTAGCTTTTGTAATAGGAAAAACCAGGGTTTGATCTGCCCATACAATCTCAATGTGAATCCCAATACATATATATTATGATATTTTTGCAAACTCCATCTACTTAAATGCCTGATGTTAATGAACCAACACAGATAGCCTCTGACCCAGCCAGGAAGTGGGATAGGTGCCCAGCTGAACTACAGGAAAGGTATATTAAAATCTTGATTCTGAGATTCCTATACATATATATTCTAATTCTTGGTATTTTAACTTTGCAGCTTTAAATACTGTATTTAATACATGCATTATGTATGCAGCATAGTTGTTTAAGGAATACATCAAAACAAAAAAGATCTAATACCCTGTCTTTCATGGATTATTTGGAAAGGATTTGCAGGATCCAGGCTATCCTTTTGTAGGAGCATTAACTTGTGAATGGATGTTGTCTTCTCAGTTCCGCTGTGTTGGTAAAGGGCATTACCACTGCCACCTGCTTGTCAGCTTCTTCCCTGTGTTTATTGTCTCCAAAGATTTGCTGTGATGATTTGCTAATATAGTCAAAATGAGACAGGTTACATTAAACAGTTAAACTGGTAGGTCTTCCTGGGTCATCTCGTTTTAACTGAACCATGTTATGATATGCTTACCCTGTCAACTCTGCAAGAAGACATGAATAAATATGACAACTTCCAGCACAACATGGAGAGACATAGGTAGGTTGTTCCTGGAGTGCATGTCTGCTTAGCACTCATTAGACTTAAGGAATTCAAAACCAGGTTGTCTCTTCTACAATTATTTGGCTCTTCTGACATAGCAAAAATTTTAAAACACAGACTATAAATTTTATTAAAGTCACTCAGACCGATCTTTTGTTTGCTATGTCAAACCAAATTTCAGGGTATATACAAATCACCAGGTGTAAATATAATGAGCAGGTTTCTTTTTTCTCTTTACAGGTTTCACAAATAGTAGAGGACCTGTACTACTTGCAAGGCAGTAGAAGACTCTCTCCTCTCTGCTTTCTTTTCCATTTTTATTTGAGAACAAGGAGGATAAATAAATTTGAAACTGTCTTACATGTTTTAGTAATCTGAAATACCCCCATTTCCCATTAATTCTTTTTTCCATCTAAAAACTGACAAATCAAGAATGGTACTTCAGTAAAAAGGAGTGCTTTTCTCTTTTAGTTAAAAGTTCAAACAAAATTTAAGTGTGCTGTTAAAGGCTCCATTTGAAACAGTGCCCACATGAAAACAATTTAAGTCCTCTACAATCTAGACATTCCAATCTTAGACTATAACTTGCCAAGTTTGTAATACAAACAGCACAGCAATAGAAGTGTTAAGAACATTGAGATAATGCTTTCTTCACTTCCCAAAAATGCCTTTGTCTTTTTCTGTCTTATTAGTTTTGGAATAATTGTAACCCGTACACCATCCTCCTGCTAGATGGTGATAAAACCACTTAAAAAAAGTTAAATGTCCTTGCTAGTAAACTAGCTGATCCTTTTCTGGCATCTGAACTAGAAAAGCTAAACACATTCTCCTGAGTTCTCTAAATAAATATTACATATCTTCTTGCAAGCATTGAGTCTATATGTAAATGAAATAAAGTATTTCTAAACTTAAAGATAAATGAAACAGCAATTATGAAAAGTCAACAGTCAGCAGTCAAACATGTTTATGATGAACAGAAATTAATGCTGAGTCAATTATAAGGTTAAATAGAAAGTTCATTGATAGGGATGCAAAAAGACTTGTTTGCACAATAAACTTAACAATCATAGGATCAAAAGATCATAAAATAATTTGTGTTTGAAGGGACCTAAAGCAGTTTCTAATACAACCTGCTCAACACAGGGTCAGCTGTGAGATCAGACCATGTTATTCTTGTGTTTATCCAGTGGGGTCTTGAAAACCTCCAAGAATGGAAATGGCAGAGCCTCTCTGGGCAAGAAGTCCTACTACTGACTGTCCTTAAGATGAAAAGGCTTATTCCTTAGTTCCAGCCTGAACCTCCCTCTTTTCAATGTACATGCATTGTATCTTCTCCTCCTCTCAGACGTCCTCTCAGACATCAGCTCTGAAGAGCCTCTCCCTGTCTTCTTGATAATCTTCTCATGGGCATTAGGAAGTTGCTGTTCATTCCCCCTAATAGCGATATGCAATAGATACTAAGTCTTTGCCTCATTTTTTTCCCCATCAACTGCTATCAATAGGAAATAAATATCTTATTCGATCTCATTTTCATCTGTTTACTCAATTATGCCACCTCTCCTGATCCCCTGCCTCTCTCCCTGTTATGTCTCTTGGGATTCATTCACCCCAGGGCCCCCAAAGCCATCTTCAATCACGATGTTGCCTTGAGCTTTTATTCTAGGGAGAGGAGCTCCTCGCAAGTAGTGACAAGAAGTTTCTAGGAGACAGAAGGAGTGTCTTGTTGCATTGGCATTGCTTCTTGCAGCACTCTGAGTTAGACATCCTGCAGTTCTACCCTATACAGTTATTTCAGCTTTGTCACTGTGATGCGAAACAAGTTATTGCACCAACAACATGATATATACAAACATAGCTAGGTATTTACCAGCTTATTAATAAGTGGCAAGAGAAAGCTATTTCTCTGGTGACAAAAACTATGTTCATTCAGTTGTTAGAAGGAATAACAGTATTGAATTATAAAATGATTACTTTTGCATTAAACAAATGAAAGTAATGAAAAGCCTTTTGTCAACTCCTTATAGGTCTTGTAACAGGATTGAGGCATATTCTCTTCTTTAAGTCTTTCAATTTTTCATTTCTTTGCTTACAAGAGATGGCTTACTGCTGCAGATGTCACTTGTACAAGGAGCTGTTGGACTGAACCAAGAGCTGTATCTTGGTGCAGCCTTAACAAAAGAATGTCTAACTTTGTCTTATCTTCCATCAGGATGAAGATGGAAGAGAACCATAAATGAAGATTGAAAAAGCACTAAGAAGTTTAATGGGAAAGACTGCCTCTGCATCTCAGAGATGGCAGAGGAGAAAATAAATAAGATACATTTTCTTACCATCACTATTAGATCAAATCATAAGCAGCTCTTCATCAAAGAGTTTGAAACTCAGTTAAAATCTGGAAAGAAAGTATTACTGGGATGGATGCTGTTCTGCATAGTATTGCATGTGGAATAGAGAGCTGGCTTTTGCTGAGGTTCAAGATGAGGGAATGAATTTCTTTTCTGTGTCCTTTATTTGTGTAGCCAGTGACTATAGATGGTATTTTTTTTATCCTGGAAGTTCAGCAGGAATAGGGAAAACCATGCAATGAACAACACATGGTGTGCGTTAGAATTTTTCCTTCCCAACCATTAGTTTGTATCACATTTTGTACTGAAGTGTGCTGACTCCTTCCCACCAAGTAAAGCACAGTATGAAGCAGAGGCTTAATGCATAAGAGTCGATGAGGTAATTAGTGTTTTATTCAAACAAGCGGATTCAATTCATGCAGTACCAAGTAAGCATTTTGAGCTCTGCTTCCATGGCAATCTTTACTATTAATTAAGCGCATCTAGCTCGCAGTTTGCTGAATAGCACAAGGATGACGACATGGGCCATGCTGCTGCACATGGCTTGCAGTCCATTGATTACCCCACAGCACATGGAGAAAAATGAGGGAAGGTTAAAGGTTATATTTTAACCTCTTATCAGCTGTGAAACCTACTGCCATTAGGGTCTGGTTCAGGGTTTCAGTGTCTGGCAGTCAACAACTTTCTGATCTCTAAAGGATTCCTCTCTCTCTGAGGGTAACTGCCATGTGAAGCTCAGCAAGAAGCAGCATAGATATGCATATTCAGTTCTGGGTACAATAGCTCCATTCTCACTGTCAGGTCAGCAGTCAAGTTCAGTGTAACTCCTCCTTCTGTTACTGAATCAGGACTTTATGGAAATGCTGAGGATTTTTAATAAAGCAACTCTGCTGTGAAACAAATCTGCCCTTCGTGACAGCTCTTTGCTAAGCAGCACCAGTGCAGAGCTTATTAAGTCAAAATTTTAAAGTTCAAAGGCAGCATCAGGTTTCAGTAGGCGTCTCTCCTCATGTGCTCTTCACAGCAATATAATTTGTTACCACCCATATTTTTATTGCACAAGTAACGTCTACATGCTCTTGCTGTTGTAACACTTGGTCTATTTTAGTAACTAGTGAACCGTTCACACATTCTTTCTCAAAAGCTAAAACTTCTTTAAACTGATTCTCAGCCTTTTTGTACCTAAATTCAGCCGCACTCTGATTTCTGATCAGGGGCAAGTTCTACCGTAACCCTGGAAATGGTCACTCTCACCGATCCATATCACTGCACATAATTAGATTCATGCATCACAGAGCAGAGAAGAATATTATTCCGTGATTCGCAAGTCAGTCATTCATATGGTCAAATATTCCTTTGACAGAATGTAATTTCTCATGTGGGTAATTGCCATCCTTTTAAATTTTAGCAATCTAGCCTTTGCACGAGAACTGTTGCAGGTGATTATAGTGAAATCAACACTCCAAGTACTTAATTCTTAAAACAAAAATGCAAAGCATGCCATTTCTGGCAATAGTCAAATAAATTGGGTTTTTTTCTCCAATTATTGTTATAGAAATGCTAAAAAAAATTTAAAAAATCTTTGCACCAATTCATGGGAATGTCAAACGTTTTTGTAGTAATTTCAGTGTTATGAGTTGCGGTCGCGTGGAGCCCAGTTTTTAAGTGCAGCGGGCTTGTAGTAGTGTTAAGTGCACGGGAAATGATTTCCTTTAAATGACTTGGTTTTGTGGTGCCTGCCTGCTGACAGAATATCAGTCAGCCCTGCAATTCCCTTGTCATTGTAGGTTCAGCCACCAGATTGAGTATGGTATTTCTAACTCAGTCACAGGCTCTCTGAGTCGATTTTGTGAGGATTTATTAATGCAAACTTACTCCTTTCATTCTTCATCCCACAGTAGTCCTATAGGGAGCTGCTGAGGGTCATCGTCCAGTCTCCCTGGATGTTTTTTTGCTGACTGAGAATTCTTCCTCATCTACTGCCAGAAGAATTAAACTTAACTCATAATTAAGATTGGAATAGTTTTGAAGGCAGCCAGGCTTCTCAGTGAGTGGCATGCTGTGGGTAAAAAATTATTTCCCCCCCCCCATTTTTCATTAAAGGAAATAGTTTAATATCATCTCCTGGGATCAATTTCATATGTGACCAGTGGATTCAATGGAAGCTGGATGTGCGCATCTTAGGAAAGGATCTAACTGATACATTTTTTCAGGGTAAATCCAGACTTATCTTTTTTGTTATTGTTTTTTTTTTTTTTTTGTCAAAGTTTCCATTTTCTATGCAGGAAGTTTTCATTGAAAGGACTTTGGTATCTGAAATGGTATGCAGCATATCATGCAAAGTGACAGTGGAGTAAATAGGATGCCTGTTAACGAAAGTGAATTTCCTTCTACACAGTCATTACTTTTGTCATGCTAACTTTCCACATCCTGAAAATACGAACTTCACCTCGAGCAGGAAACACATGTATGCACGTACTTGTCATTGAAAAAAAATGATAATAGGCAAAGTTAGCTGGCACTGAACTTCCACACTGCAATGTTTGTGAGAAGTCACAAAAAAGCCAAGAGGAGATTTATATAGAAAATGTGAAGCATGAAATTGTAAAGAAGGAGCTGAAAATTAACAATTATATTTACTAGATTGTCTTAAATAAATCTGAGTATTCCAATTTCCCTTCCTTCAGGCTGCAGCCTTTTCTTGTATGTATAATAGGACCTAAAAAAGCTCTAGTAATGAGAATTCATGAAGTCTTATAGGGTTCATAATACTGTATCTACACAGTTCTATAGCTGTCAAGGGCCAGTTTATGTTAGGAAAAGCTGTTATAGCTCAAACAAAATTAAAGGAACTGCTTGTGAAGTACTTGCATGCATGAAGTAACCTGTGGTCGTGTATGTACTGAAATATTAAGCCTATTTTACAGAACAACAAAACCCCATTACCTCACAAACAATTGTCCTCAAGGGAGACTTCATATACCTTGCAGAGAAAAACATTGCACAGATTGTGTTTTAATGAAGTTTGGGAGTGAAACTTCAGGCAGCCAAGGGAGAATTTGATGAAGAAAATCTCCAATAGCTTTAATTACAGAGGGATTACCTTCATGCAGTAAGGAAAAACGTGACTCTTCATCCCTGTTTTCCTGTTTGTAGCTGGATGTGTTAGGACCATGCTGTGCTATGTGCACTTCAATAAAGCATGACTGTGGTGGCCTGGATAAGTTGCTTAGAACAGTAGTAATGGCCTGGGAACAGCAGTATAGCTATTGGAATGACACCTGTTAAGAAGGAAAGAGAAAGAAGGAGGGTGTTGAACAGAGCGGGCAAACAGGGCATGGCACATTGGTTTGCACATCAATTCATGCAGGTAGGGAGAGCAAGTAGGGATCTGTCCCAGGAAGCTGAAAACAGCAGGAGCCATGGTATCCACGCAGCAAAAGGCTGTGTCCTCAGTGTCCCTCACAGCCCCTCCAGCTGAAAGGATGGATGCAGCCACCCAAATGGAACTCTCTAAGGAGCATTCAGCTGTCCAGGTCCTGGGCTGCAGGGTGTGCCTGAGTTTTGGGTCAGTATCAGATGGCAGCAGCAAGGTAACCTGTGGGAGATGCAACGGGTCCAGAGAAGGGCTATAAAGATGACCAGAGGGCTGGAGCACCTCCCATATGAGGAGAGAGTTGGGCTTGTTCAGCCTGGAGAAGAGAAGGCTCTAAGGGGATCTTATAGTGACCTTCCAGTACCTGAAAGGAGCTACAAGAAAGCTGGGGAGAGACTGTTCACAAAGGCCTGTAATGATAGGACTAGGGGCAATGGGTATAAACTGGAGAGGGGCAGATACAGGCTAAACGTAAGGAAGGATTTCTTCACCATGAGGTGGTGAGGCACTGGCCCAGGTTGCCCAGGGAGGCTGTGTCTGCCCCATCCCTGGAGGTGTTTAAGGCCTGGGGGGAGGTGTCCAAGGCCTAGGGGGACGTGTCCCTGCCTTTGTTAGGGAGGTTGGAACTGCATGATCTTTAAGGTCTCTTCCAACCCAAGCTACTCTATGATTCTATGATTTTATGATTCTAAGTAAAGGAAGTGCTCAGCCTGGTGACAGAGCTTTGGGAGGAGGTGTCCAGGCTGGAGCATCAGGGAGTCAGAGAAGGAGATTGACTGGTGGAATCATACACTACAATCCCTGAGAGAGATGCCAACCACAGCACAGGAGACAAAGGACTCCCCAGCCTCCCCACACCATCAGGCAGAAGGAGGGGACCCTGGAGATGGAGGAGGATGGAAAAAGGTTACTGCTCAGGGTGGCAGGTGAATCTGTTCTCAGCCTGCCTCACCTTCGCAGGTGCCTGCACACGACAGGCCTGAGGCCCTGGAATTGGATGGGTGTACAGATGATGATGCGGGCATAGGTCCTTCTGGTGCAGAGGGATCATGTAAAGGCAAAAAGAAGGGTAGTTGTCATAGGTGACTCCCTTCTGAGGGGAGCAGGTCCAATATGCCAATCGGACCCAACTCACAGGGAAGTCTGCTGCCTTGCTGGGGCCGGGGTGAGAGCGATAACCATAAAATTCTCTAGTGTGGTAATGCCCTCAGACTGTTACCCAGTGGTGTTTTTCCCATGTAGGCAGCAAAGAGATAGCAAGGAGAAATCCTCCAGCAATCAAAAAGGATTTCTGAGCCCTGGGACAAATGGTTAAAGGGTCTGGTGTGCAGATGTTATTTTCTTCAATCTTTTCAGTAGCAGGGAAGATAGAGAATTGTGTAGGCAGACCCAGCTGGTCAACATGTAGCTCTGAGGTTGGTGTCATCAGCACAACTTTGGGGTTTTTGTCCATGGGATGATGTATTCATGATCAGGTCTGCTGGCATCTGAAGGCATGCACCTGTTGGAGAAGGGGGAAAGGCTTTTTGCTCAAGAGCTGGCAGGGCTGATTGATGGGGCTTCCTGTAGCAGCTGTCACCTCAAACATAGAGGTGGTGGCTGTAGCAATGAATGCAAGTTCTAGCAGTTGGGGCTAAGCTGGAATTTGATGGCTTCAGCTGGAAGGCAGTTCCCAAATCCCCACTTTATTTCACAGATACCTCAACAAGGATGTTTCCTACAGCCTTAATTTGAGCATTTACTTACACTTGCTGCCATTTTAGAGTAAACAGCTACACTGTTGTGTCACAAATTAAGGCGTTCTAGGAAGCAGACGTCGGTACCCTGCTTCAACCATCTTAGGGGCACAAACTGCCAACACATTCCTGATGCACACCAAGGGCAAGGCACAAAAGTAGAGCTCTACTTGCCAGTCTGGCCACTCCTTGGAGACCAAAACTGCCCTTGGAGGACCTGGGCAAAGGATGTGGACTACTGAGCTTGTTCCATTCATTTTCTACAGAAGATGCCTTACAAAGGGATTGGAATCTCTGTGCATTGAATGATGTGTCAGGGAGCAGCAGGATGCTGGGAAGGGGCAGGGGTGTAGGGAGATGAGGCTGCCCTGACTGCCCCAGCACAGCTCCCCAGAGCCCAGGGTGGGGCGCCCCGGTCAGACCATGATGCAGCAGGGCCAAACCCTGCAAAATTCAGTCCAGTTATAATTATTTTACAACTCTATGTCTGTAAGAAATATGAATTCTATGGAAACTAACATATACTAGGCTTGAGCAAAAAGCTTTCTAAGAAAAGCAAAGTTTCTAAATTCTATCTTCTTCCTGGTTATGTCAGAAAATAGTAATCATTTTTCTTAGTAGTTATTTAAAAAAATCCAGTGGCCATTTTCAGTTCACATGTCTTCTGAATCTTCATCAGAGACTGGAGTTTCTGGCAGCCCTGAAATGTCTCTTAGGGCATTTAAATGATTTTTGCCTCAGAGATCCATATGTAGCACTACAGATATTCAGACGTAACAAGGGATCTATCACAGCTCAAACGTTTATAGACGTTTGTAGACATACAGATCAGTTCTCGATCAAGCATTGTATGGCTTTTCTTCTTTGTAGGTGTACACTTTCAGTTAGCTTTTGCTTTTAAGCATGCTAAAAGAAAGGCAACGAAGTGTAGGGCTGGTGTCCCAGCTGCAATCAGAGAGGTCACTTGAGTGAAGGTGTAGCTGTTGAAAGTACCGGCAAATATGCCAAAGTACTTGGCAGCTGCTGTGCAACCAGTTCGAAAAGGCACTTATAAAAGATCAAGTGAAATAGTATATTCTTTAAAAAAAAGTAAAAAAATACTGCATGTACTAAAGTGCTGATTATAGGAAGTGATACTAGAAACATTATATGTCAATAGTACGGTCCTTAGGAGTCATCACATGTCTTTAAAATGGCACCTCTTTTTTTTCTTTTTTTTAAAAATATTCTTTGTCCTCTTGGTGTGCCTTGTAACAAAGTCAGACCAGTTATGGTAGCAGGCTTAGGCTGCAGGAGGCACGCATGCCAACTGTGACAATATTTGTAAAAGAGCATTCCTGGGAGGTCTACTGGCTTATTTCAAGATGATATTTTTTTTAATAGAGACCATCTTTTATTTCAATACTTGTTTAATGTTGGGGTTTGGTTTTTTTTTTATTTTATTTTCTTGGATTTTTGAGGAGAATCTCCCATGCAATGTTCAAGACTATAAAGAAATCGAATATCCATAACTTTCCCAGAGATGCAATAGTTATGGAATACATGGAGGTACAGTTAAAAGGTCACATTACAGTAATCACTATGTTTTTTAAAAGTACAGGCAAAGAAAAGTCCTAAGCCACATAAAATCACTTTTAATAAAGATTCACACCTTCCTGACTGCTGCAAAACACAGAGTATTTTCTCTGTCTCACTTTCTTTCCTTTCTATGAAACTTCATTTTCTAGGCCTCTCTGTGGAATTCCTGTGAAATAGAAAGGTGTTAAATATAACTAAGCTTTAATCCACTACTATGATGGCCAGCTGTTACAAGTTCCAGTCTTAGGGGATGGGGAACAGAACCAGGTCACCCAACTGGAAGCTGCCAAAGAGAACAGTCTTCTCATTACAAAGGCATATGAACAAATATAAATTATATTGACTTAATGGCTTATAAAACACAGTTTTAATGTAAATATAGGAACACATGTATTTATGTAATATTTAGGTTCTAAAAGTTTCTCTCATCTTACTAGCTTATGTTTATATCTCCTTCAATATTAAAACTATACAAGAGATGGTACTCATCTGAACTCTGGTACAGTTTCTCAGAACTGCCTTTGAAGGAAATTCATATGCAGTCCTCCATGACTTTTATTTCTCAATGGATTTCTTCATCCTCGGTTCCAACAGGAAGGTGTTTTGACTTTCCTGTCATTATGTGGTTGTTCTTGAGTTTTAGAAACATGATATGTATGCGTCTGTCATGGCCCCATTTGCTGCCTGGTAATAAACATGGTGTTTTCTTGACATTGAAACCAGCTTGACAGTGAAGCCTGTTCATTTTCCTCATTCCTGCTTTCTACTTCTTCTCCTTCTGTTTGCTGGACTTTCAGATTAAGCTAGTGATTTTTAATTTTCATAATTTTAGTATCTGCTTACAAACCAATTTCACAAGGAATTGTATTTACACAGATGAAGATTTGATGAATTGGGTCAAAAATTAAGGGGATTCTTCTATGCTGAACCAAGCTTTTAGTAAAATATTTATCCCAGCAAGGTCTTATTCAACTCAGTCTTTGTTTAGAGGATATAGGATATTTAGGTTTAGGATTCTTAGCATCAGTTCAAAATATAATAAGCACATGATAATAATAATTGATCTAGTAGAAACCAGCTGTTTAAGTTCGATGGTGCACGGATCTTGCAGTGGTAGGTTTTATGCATCGTAAGTCATTGCCTATCTGATCAACTTTATGCTTCTTCACATGCTTGCCATTCTCTCATGTTCAGCATAAAGAAGGCAGAACGATGTAAAGCCAACATTTATTTTGTATCATATGTTCAAAACTAGCTCCATGAAAGCATCGTTATCTGTCTGTTAATCCAAAGCAGTTAAAAATTCTTGGGTGATCAGAGAAAGTGCAATCAAGAATCGATAATCATATAACTATTGTCTCATTGTGAAACTCTTCTGATGTTGACTTATGGATCATAAGAACATGTGAAATGACAGTCATACTTTACACAAATATATAATAGGGTTAAGATTTCTGACTTGTGATAACCCCAGACACCATGTTAACAAGTCGCCTTAGAAGGAATGTAACTCCTCCCTCCAACTCTGTCCTTGAGGGAGAGTATATTACATGATTCAACTGACCTAACTTTAGATGTCTGCATGTGAGCTACCCATACCTCATAGACAATGAAGAGAAATGGGCATGTGATTCATCTGACCTATTTTAGCCACATACTTTGGGATGAGTTTAATTTCAGTCTAGAAATGTGTCATGGTCTCCTTGACTATAAAATTAGTCTGCAGAGACCTGATCAGATGAAGATGTCTAAAATAGGTCAGATGAATACCCTTTAAACTATCTGAAAGCAGAGACAAGACTATGTAAGACATTCCACAAAGGAAGGACGGAGGTGGGGGGAAGGATTGGATCTTGAAATTACTCAGTGTCAGGAAAAATTATAAGTGTAAGGAGCTTGCTGAGCCATTTTTGTTTTGTAAAGGGATTCGTAAACACAAAATATCCTCTATTTACTTGCTTACACATAAGCATTCACTGCTTTTTGAGATGGTTTTGATATTTGAAAGAACTGAAGAGGTTTATCAAATACAACAGGTTATCCAGGCAGTTTTGAAGTGGCAGATAGGGCCCAGGTCAAACACTCCTGAGACGTATCAAACAATCTTAGATGCCAGTGCATAAACAACCACATCTCTCTATTGTCCTTGTAAAAAGATATCTAGGTTGAGATTCAGCTCCAGATGGGAGTCATCTACACTTAGCTTTCTACCTGTAGGAGTTTGTATCTGTACATCCCTTAGCAAGTTTGCGGACGACGCTAAGCTGGGTGGAAGTGTGGATCTGCTGGAGGGTAGGGAGGCTCTGCAAAGGGATCTGAACAGGCTGGACCGCTGGGCAGAGTCCAATGGCATGAGGTTTAACAAGGCCAAATGCCGGGTCCTGCACTTGGGGCACAACAACCCTGTGCAGTGCTACAGACTGGGAGAAGTCTGTCTAGAAAGCTGCCTGGAGGAGAGGGACCTGGGGGTGTTGGTTGACAACCGACTGAATATGAGCCAGCAGTGTGCCCAGGTGGCCAAGAAGGCCAATGGCATCTTGGCTTGTATCAGAAACGGCGTGACCAGCAGGTCCAGGGAGGTTATTCTCCCTCTGTACTCGGCACTGGTGAGACCGCTCCTCGAATACTGTGTTCAGTTCTGGGCCCCTCACCATAAGAAGGATGTTGAGGCTCTGGAGCGAGTCCAGAGAAGAGCAACAAAGCTGGTGAAGGGGCTGGAGAACAGGCCTTATGAGGAGCGGCTGAGAGAGCTGGGGTTGTTTAGCCTGGAGAAGAGGAGGCTGAGGGGAGACCTCATTGCTCTCTATAACTACCTGAAAGGAGGTTGTAGAGAGGAGGGAGCTGGCCTCTTCTTCCAAGTGACAGGGGACAGGACAAGAGGGAATGGCCTCAAGCTCCGCCAGGGGAGGTTTAGGCTAGACGTTAGGAAAAAATTCTTTACAGAAAGGGTCATTGAGTACTGGCAGAGGCTGCCCAGGGAGGTGGTTGACTCACCTTCCCTGGAGGTGTTTAAGGCACGGGTGGATGAGGTGCTGAGGGTTATGGTTTAGTGTTTGATGGGAACGGTTGGACTCGATGATCCGGTGGGTCTCTTCCAACCTGGTTATTCTGTGATTCTGTGATTCTGTGATTCTGTGATCTGCTTCAGCATGTTTAACGATTAAATGAATCTCCCATATCTTCAATAACTTAAACTTTATTATGATGACCAAAGTCAGGATACTGATACTGTTCTTTGTATTTGCATGTTAAAATTAAGAAATCTGCTTCTAATGAAATGATAAAAGATTTTTTGCAGACTATAACCTAAGTGTTTTCTAGATTTAGTTTGTGCTCAAGAGACATACATTTATTACTATTTTATTTATAACCTTTGGTGTCACACAGATCACAATAATTGGAAAAATGCATATTCTACATAAAGTATAACACATCCGAGTACCCCATAATCCAGAGATTTCTACATTCTGCCATCACTGACCTCTGAAAAAAAAATCGAGAGATGAATGTTATAGGTGAAGACCTTGCTCACAGAGTAATTGTGAGCCTTAGTCAGAACTCTGAATTTAAATAATTCCTAGATATTATTCTCATATGAATAGTGAAAATTAATAAGCTTTATGAGGGTCTTAAACCCGTGACAATATTCATTCCTCTACTTACTGTCATAATAGAGCAATCACTAAATAAAGAGTCATAGCTGGCTTAAAATTTATTCACATTTGAGACAATTTCCTCTATGTTAATGCAAGTGCATATTATAGATCTTGTTGCTTAGAGACATGACAAGGCTGGACTATCTGCAGAATAGAAATGCACTACAAACACATATTTCAGGGTCCTGAGCCAATCTTCCAAACACTAAGTCTATTCCCTTCCCCTCTGTGTCTCCTCCCTTCCCAGCAAACATATAAAGATCCAAGCAGATTAAACCTTTGCCAAGATTCACCTTTATTATTCATTTCTTGACTTGAATAGATTAAAATATCCAAATTCTTCATCCTACTCCCCTTTTTTTTCTGGTTTCCTCTTCCATGGAGGCTGCTAAAATAATTGTTACAAAGCTTTTTTCTCGTAGTAGGGGTGAGTGGACCTTTGGTCAATGGAGCCACAGTTTTTTAAGACTATCTCAATACACCATGGGAGGGGGTTGGTACGGGTGTCAGTCTCTTTTCCCAAGTAACTACAAAGGACAAGAGGAAACAGCCTCAAGTTGTACCAGGGAGGTTTAGACTGGATATGAGGAAAAAATTGACTGTATGAACTTAAAGGTATTTTCCAGCCTAAATGGTTCTGTAGTTCTGTGTTTATAAGAAGAAAATGGAAAATATTTTAAATTAACAAATTAATACTTTTAAGAAATACTTCTTACAATGGTTATTAAGTTCGATGTTTCTTCATTGAGCTAATATTGCTGCACATGCACAGGTACATTTTATATCAAAACATTTTCTTTTCTTGCATGTCCTAAATATAGAAATAGGAAAAAAAAATTTCAGCAATGACACTTCTGCCCCAGTGTTATCAGGAGGTAGAGCAGGGATGGAAGTAAAGGCAGCTGTTCTGGTTCAGAATACGCAAGAACTCGTCGGTATGATTACCTAGTATTTAAACTTTCATTATAAGTCTTCAGGCTCAGGAAATGACAGTTGTCCTCACAGCATTTCACAACTTTTCTCTTTTCTTTGAAAGGTAAAATTCATCTACACTGATTTCTAGTGTCAGAAGTATTTTGCAGGAGAAAGGAGTTCTTTGATATGGACACTTATACTTTTGTACAGAATGTGTGTATTAATGCTAAAAGCAATTTTACTCAAGCTTCCCAGAACAACAGCATGACACAAAGTACCATGTTTTGATCCTGGGGAAGAGGAATTTGTTTCATGTTGGGAGAAAGGAGGATCAAAGAGCTTCTCAGGCACACCCAATACACTCAGTTTGGTATTGCTGGTTGAAACATAAGACAGTTGATGTTTATTCAGACCTAGAAAAGTTGTGGCTCTTCTGTTAGTGAGTTGGTCTTATAAAGCCCAGGTAGCTTCCTTCTCCACATTCCTGCATGAATGTGAAGATCACTTTTACCTGGGAGGATATGTCCTACACCTACTCTGCATTCCTCAGAGAACAGATTGTTCCCAAAGGCACACAGAGGAAGGCAATCATTCCCACTGAAATGAGTGGGAAAATCCAAGTCATTAAATATTTGTCTGATTGGCAGTCTTTAGTTCAACATTCAAATCCTGCTCACACAATTAATATGCAGCCTATCTTTATATTAATACAGGTGAGGAGAAATATTCTTCCTTGTGGGAAAATGTCTAACTACACTATTTTTTTAAGCATATCTTTGAAAAACAGGCCCTGGACATTTGCTTCTGAGTTTTAAATTATCATTCATCACAAATAGATCTGTGTCTTCACATGAGGCCAAAGATAATATGAAAGTCCCTGGTGATTTTCAAGGAATCTCTGAAATTCATCCCTTTTTGGATAATTGCTGAATGACTTCTACCCTATTTCTAGTGAATATGCTATTTATCTAACTTTTTAAATATTTCCTGTTCATTTATTGCTATTAATTTTGTTTTTATAAGAATCCCTTACTGTTTTTATAATCTCTGTTAACCGATTCATCGTTTTAGGAAATGTAGAATAAATCAGTTGGCATAAAACAGTGCCATCTTGTGGCACTCATCAGTTGTATGCAGTTTCCTGATTTTTCAGTTCTATTACTTCATAGAGCTAACATTTACAAGAGTGTTTATTTTTGTTGTGACATAATAAGCAACCCTAATTTTAAGGTCCTCGCGATTATTCTTGAAATGCTGTCCAAGCAAACAATTAAACAAAAATTCCCTCTTCATTCGGGAACATTTTTGAGATTTTTTTATATTGCTTTTGACAAAATTTTCATACTGTTAAATCAAAAGAAAAAAGCCCTATCTCTTCTAAAAGACATTCCAGTATTTGAAAATAAGCAAGCTGTCTAATCATGCTATGAAAATAGGTTGTTAAAATAGTAGTTTAAGAGGCTATGCTGATAAAAATGGGGTTCATGGAGAATAGTCTTTTTTTAAATAGGTGAAGAGTGTCTTGGGTGCCGGCGTACTGTAGACAAAGCACTGAATATCTGAATTACTAAAATGGTTTCAAGAATCTATCTACTATTACATCCATCTATCTAGCTGGCTGTTTTCTCCCCCCAGAACAAGGAAACTAACCAAGTTTTGCCTTTTCTACTCTGTGTTGCTCCTAATAGGAATTTATTCACTCTTTATGAATATCATACACACTTGAAATAAATTAAAGGGCTAGAAAAAGGCCTTCTCTTGACTTCTGTTCTCTGCTTGACCTTGAGGTAGAAAAGGTAGTGAGATATTAAAAGCACTTCGCCTTGACCTATTTCTCTTCTAATTAAATCATTCCTAAAACTCCCAGTCAGTAAGAGGTCATTTAGGCCATCCCTGCAGACTTCAAAATTAGTTCTGTTGCTTATTTATGCTTCAATTCCTCCCCTCTGCATAATGGATGTAATAATTACCTGCTCTGTAGGAGTTCTACGAAGCTTCACTGGTGTTGGATAAAACTAACCACAGAAGTGCAAAGTAGTGTGCATTTCTACTCCAGTTACATTTGCTGCACATCTGCCTTTATCGTATTGTGCTCCCTCATAAGAGGGATACTTCAGCTTACAGAATTTCGTTAAGACATTATCTTCAGAGTAAATAACATGGCTTACATATGATATGGTTGCTAATAAAATAATAACTACAGTTAACTACAATTTTTCTCTGGGATTTCATTTAGAATCCAACACAACAACATTACAGTTGTACCCACCTGCGCTTGGTTTATATGCAACTGATTTGTATGTATTACGGTGAAGACTAAGAACATACTCGGCTGCATTAGTAAGATCACAGCCAGCAGGAAGAGGGGTGTGATTACTGCTGTCTATAGTGTCACGCTTGTAAGACTGCATCTGAGGTACTATGTCCAATTTTGTGCTCCTCAGTACAAGTGAAACAGTGATAAGTTGAAATGAGTACAGCAAAGGGCCATAACGATTATGGAGAGGCTGGAGTACATGACATGAAGAGAGCTGTATAGTGATGAGTTCATCTAGCTTGAAGAAGAGCAGGCAAAGGAAGAGCTAATTGCTTTTTTTCCAATTATTTTGTGCCTGGTTGTAAAGAAAACAGAGCCAAATTCCTCTTAGAGATGCACAGCCTCCAATTCTAGGAGCAGTGGATGCAAAATGCAGACAGTTAAAATTCTAATTAAGTAGTGGGACAAAACTAATTGTTATGATGAGGATTATGAAGAACTAGGATGGGTTTCCCAGAGATGCTGTGGAATCTCCATCCTTAGAGAGACATATAATTTGGCTTGGCACAACCCTGAGCAGCCTCATGCTTTCAAAGTTGTATTCAACTCTGAGATTGACTCTGCTTTGTGTGGGGAGTTGGACCACTTCCAAAGATCTACTGCAACCTAAATTATTCCATGACACACTGACTCCATCTCAGTAAATGTGTCTTAAGGTTAACAGAAATTACAGGAACATTCTTCTCAGGCAGCAAGATCATTGGCTCCTTCATCTTTCCATAAATTTTAGTATTTTTGCTTCCATGTCTATTGGAGTACAGTAACAATCACACCATGCCATCTGGAATACACTAATAACTCCAGAGCTGCTGATTTCTTTTTTTTTTTTTTTAATATCAGTGGCATAAAATAATTTCCCACTTTCTTATTCTATCCTCCAGCAATGTGTTTCTTTCTTTATAAAACTCTTAATGTTATCATTTGGAATGCTAGAATACTCACATTGATCATCTTTATAGCCCTCCTCTGGACCCAGAGGAGGGAGAAAGTAAAGCCTCTAAGGAAATTAAGAGGATGTTTTAGGATGAAAATACTTCAGAATTCATAATGGTGGCTCTTACTTTACCCTTTTGTTGTAGTTTAACCTCAAGTGGCAACTAAATAGCATGCAGCTGCTCACTTACCTTGACACGTGAGATGGGGAGGAGAATGAAAAAAAACCCCAAACTTGTGGGTTGAGATAAAGACAGCTTAATAGGACAACAAAAGAGAGTGATGATGATGATGATAATGGAATATACAAAACATGTGATGCACAACACAATTGCTTATCACCCACTGAGCAGTGCCCAGCCCATTCCCAAGGAGTGATTGCGGACCCCCAGCCACCTCCTACCAATTTATCTACTGAGCATTATATTATGCTTTATGGAATATCCCTTTGGCCAGTTGTCTTGTCAGCTTCTCCCTCCCAGCTTCTTGCTCACATGCTGACTAGGAGAGTATGGGAAGCTGAAAAGTCTTTGACGTAGTATAAACTCTACTTAGCAACAACTAAAACCATCTATGTGTTATCAATATTATTCTTATACTAAATCTAACACATAGCACCATACCAGCTACTAGGAAGGAAATTACCTCTATCCCAATCAAAACCAGTACACCTTTTCAGATAAATATACTATTATCTGGAGTCCTATGTTCTTGCTATGTTCACAATAAAATCCAAAGTATTTCGTTTGGTCCACATATCCCATGCTACCAAAGGAAAAACAAAAATTAGAACTTTTCCTGAGGCGATTTGCGTTTGATATATGACTTTCATGAAGAAAATAGCTTGAATTTTGGGACACGTGGATAGAATCTCTCACAAATGTAGTTCTAGACAAGTCCTATTTTTCTCCCTCCCTCAGCAGCCTTTACACTTAGCAACACCTCTATGCTACCTCAGTTTTCAGGGACAAATCAACAGGTTTGTGACAAAAAAAAAAAGGGGCAATTCTGGAAGAGAACCTTCTTCCTTTCTTTTGTTTTCTCTTCAAAGAATAGCTCAATCGAAGCCACTTTTATGCTCAGAAATATTTGGTACGGCCCTTTTCATAACTGTACTCAGCTCCACACAGATAGTAATTGTACATTAGAGACTCAGAACAGATAATAAAAATATATTGCCATTTCTCCCAGTGATTTCTGTGAAATGCTTGTCATAAAGCTAATCTTTACAAAATTAATGTAAAAACAATCAGGAGGCAGCTAATAAAGACAAGTGGTAGCACTTCTTCAATGGCACAGTTTACATGCATATAGTTGGTAAGACATTTAAAGTAGCGGTCTTGGGGATTGCAAGAAGCAACGTGGTTGTGTTTTCCTCATACAAGTCTAATAATGTCCAGTGGAGAAGTATTGGAGTCAGTGAAATGAGTTGTTTTGGAAAATTCGGTTGGGATTTCCGAAAGAGTAGGAAGCAGGGTAATAAGCAGGGTAATAAGCCTAAAACAAATGTAGAAGGTTAAAAAACTGTTTTTACACCTGTGTCTTCCAGCACTAAGGCTTATAATTAGGATTAGGGCTTGACCTTCCTCAGGCATGTTCTAGACAGTGCTTGCCCCATAGCAGGAGCAGATTAGTGCCTGATACACAAGCATTAAGCTGTATGGGTGACCACAATTTGTTTTAGCACTTCAAGCACAGTATGCAATCTATTGACATACTAAGCATCTCTCATGCTTAGAAAAATGTGATGAAATATAAATCCGTCACCTATGTTGTATGAGGATTGGGAAGGCAGTTATATGAAACACGCCTTGTATTTATATATAGGGGCAAGACTTACCTTTACTGAGCTTGCATGTGTGTAAATAACATGCTTTTCATCCCGAGGATGGGCACCACTGCAAGCTGGCAGCATCCAGCAGATGGAGCTCAGTACTAACAAAAAGCAATTTAAAAAAAAAAAAGAAAAAGAAGCATGAGGAAAAGCACTTCTTTTCTTTTTGTTTTCATTTTCCTCTGACTAAGAGCTATTTTAGTGTAATTTTTTTGTGTTGTCTGTGATTCATCACCCTGCAGCTAGTATAAAAATGTCATTCATAATGAATTTTAGGTGGTGCATAGGTGAGGTGGTGTTGATTAGTTGTTGATAGATCTGCAAGCTCCTTAATGGCATCCTGTGAGACTCAGACTGCTCTGAGATTCTTATAAACCAGACTCCATTATAATGTGAGTAGAGATGACAGTTAATTGCTATGGAAAAGTACCAGATTTTTAAAGAGAAATTCTGCTCATCCTTTGGAGGTCTAGTCCTAGTACAGACTACTTACTATACTACATTAAATAATATTTGGCATAAGAGTCACATCTTTTAAATGCTTGAAGTCAGTACTAACAAAAAATCCTTAGAATATACCTTGGGATATTGATTAGAAAAAAAGCCCTAAAAATAAATCAAATATTGTCCATGTTTACAAATGACTTGCTTCCCAGTCAATTAAATATCACAAAGCAAAGCCAGATAAAACTCAGATATTTGTTTTGTCTTTCTACAAAACAAACAAAAAAAAGGAGCCTTGAGATCTGCTGTCAATGGGATCTGACAATGACTTGCAAAATGGCTATGAGATTTTTAGGAGGCTGGATCTGTCACGTATCCATGCCTAAGGGACAGTGCGGAGCCACTGGCAGCTGAACAGTGCAACACAGTCCATGTGGAGGACACAGACTGGCTTTTTATTGTCTCTAAAGACACTGTGTTGGAAGCCGTGTCCTTGCTGGCAAACAGTGCAAAAACTACTTGCAATTCCCCCCTTGTGGAAATACAAGGACACTTGGGATGGTCATTCCCGTTTTAGTGCACTGCTCTCCTCTCCCTTGGAGGATCTACCTTCATGTTTCATTTTGGCCTTTTAAAAGACATCACTGTGTTGACATTTGCTTCTCTTTTTCTTTTCCTCCTCCATCAATGCAGAAAATAATTGTTATCATCCCAGACCCAGAGAATGATCAGAGGGAGATGCCTAAGGTACTGATAATAAAACAACAGCTACTGAATCCTCACCCTTCAGAAATCAGGTTAATCTCAGATCTCACTACATTTAAAATGTAAGAAATCTTCATTCTGGTCTGTATCCTAACTCAAAGATTGAGCAGCAGAAGCAGAATAAAAAGTGATTTAGTTTTCTTTCTTTTTCCAAATAAAAATCTTCTGAAGTTAGAGGCAGCTGTATTGGTTTTCCTGCCTTATATAGGGCTAAAAGCAAGAGCACAATTATTATGACAGCTTCTTATTTAAATAAAGTTGCTAGTGCCCAGGACCTATGCTCCAGGTAGAGTAGATATATTACCATGTTCCAGAGCTACCATACAATGTTATAAGGTAAATTAATCTGTGTAAACCCCCAAAATCTGTCTGTTCTCAGCCAATGCACTCATGGCATATAAGACTTGGTAGAAAAATGAACCTTTATAAGACTCTGCAGAAAAATGGGATTTTGGCAAGCCTGTCACTGACAATATGCTTTTATTTGCTAAGCAGTAGCTTTTCTCAGTTGTAATATATGCATACATATACATACGTACTTTTCAAACAAAAACAAATGTTAAGATTTTCAGGAATGACACCAACAATTTATATAACATTGTACTGAGGTAATTTGCTGTTTCTTAAAGGCAAGTTCACTGATAGGCGTGGATAATAATATTTTTCATGGGGATGATGGTGAAAGAGTAAGAATTAAGCTAATTTATTTAACTAAACCCCCACAGTCCTGACCTAGGTCCCTCTGTGAAGGACTGCACATGATCATATAGCATAACACTAGGCCACGTGTCTCCATCTGGTGGTCCTGTGGCCCAGAGACAACAGTTTTGTAGAGTTTTTCTCCTAGTTCAGAGTGCCTGCAGCATGTCCCAGAACAGCAGCTATTGAGGACAGCAGCCCCCTAAATGGTAAAAAAAGGGCATAAATTGATAGATGCAATTTTTCCCAGCTAAAACCCTCCAGACTCATCCATAGTAAGTGGAATATTATGGGGACCTTTATGTTACTGGCTCAAAGTGACCAGAGGTGGAATGAATAGATGAAACAAAATTAGATTAGATTAAACTAATCAAATTAATAATGTTCAAATAGAAGTTCCTTGGACACTTCTGAATTGAAATATTCATTCCATCTATGCAAAAAGCAGGAAATCTCAGATGAGAAGTCTTCTTTCTCAGGATCATCATCAGTTCTGGGAATTATATAAAATATGATTAAAGTAGAATTTTAAAGATCTCTGTGGTAGGACTATGTTAGCACTACCATATCACATCACATCACATCACATCACATCACATCACATCACATCACGTCACGTCATACTATGTAGTATCATATATATGATCACATCACATCATATTATATAGTATCATATGTATTATATGATTACGTCATATATTATATGATTATATTATACTATATTAATTATAGTATTGTAATTGTAGTATCATAATCATGTTATATTAATTATTAATTTAATTATAATTTCAGCATCAAGCATAGTTTCATTTCACTAGAATTAATCTTAGTAGCAATACACTTTTTTTAAGAGTAAAGGAAAAGAGCTACTTTAGATTTAGGTAGAGAATTAATCTAATCCACAGTTGTTATTCCCGAATAGCATATATTTAGAAAGCTTCATTAGAGAATTTTATCACTTATTCAGATTAGTCAGGAGATCAAATCAAGCAAAATAAAATAAAATAAAATAAAATAAAATAAGACAAAATAAAATACTTTCAAAACAGGGGTAATCAGAAGGAATCACTGAATTAATTTAATGTGTAGAAGCTAGTAAAAATGCCAAGAGTATCAAACAGTGTGCTGAAAGGAGGGGAAGAAAACATTAAGTAGAAATACAAATGAAATCTGACAGGAGGTTGAGTGTCTGTATTTATAGGGGATGATGTTAATGTATTATGTAAAAGGAACCAAAAAGCTGGTTTCTTTCTTGTAGAAATTCTATCTACAGTGCTGTGTTCCTTCCCCAGATGAAATGGAGAAACCTTAAGAAATGAAGTCCAGATCATCTTTATTATCCTGCATAATTCCTCGGGGTACTGGGGGAAGGCTAGTGAGTGTAATTCCAGAGATGTCTGCAACAACATGATCATTATACTTTGTGCTCTTGTAGTGCTGACTCTTGCTGGCCTGTCTTCAATGATCAGTGGACCTTTTTATTAACAAAAATGAGTCTTTAGATGATGTCTGAAGATTTAATGCTTTATGACCCACAAGTGCAGGTAGAACTTACAGCTGCTTGGCAGTAGAAAAAGCAGGACACTAATGTCTGAAATTGTGTGGCCATTTACTAATGGATAAAATAAACCACCTCTACAAGCAAATTTTCCTTGTGTCCTTGCAAAATAAAACTGGGCTTTACACGTTGTGATAGACCACTTGGATATTAAAAACTGCCAGTGTGAGTCTACTTGGTCCATTATGTTCTTTATGTTGTATGAAACATGCTTTAGTCTCATGCTTAGCTGTTGCTGTCTTTCCTACAGCAGTGTTAGGTGAGTTGAAGAAAGCCACAGTCATTTGTTTAGTCCTCCTTCTCCCTTGTGGCAATTTATGGCAACTGCTAGCACAGCTCTCAGATCTGAATTTCTCAAGAAAAGATTGCCACAGTTTTTGATGTGAATTCACAAACGGTTTCACCCTGAACTATAGTTTGGAAAAACAGCCAGAAAACTTACTGCCTGCTAATGTGATACAGCTATTTTTTCGAAGTATATGATATTCAATAGAGATTTTCATATTTGCTAATTCTAAGATGAGCAATATTTTAATGACAAATATAGTTATTACAGCTTTTCAGCATGTTGACTTCCCATGAGATTAACTGTGTGAAAATATACTCTAGCATTTATAAATGACAAACTCGCATTCATCCAGAAACAGTTTATCCAGCCTGCAGATTAGACACTGGTGCTTGCACTGTTTGGACTATTAATTATGAGTCCAAGCATATATACTGCATTTATATTACTTCCAATGCTAGCAGCATAATCATTTAGCAAAGCCCAAGACTGCTACCTGTGAGTAACAGAACTCATCGTAGCAGTAAACCACATTCCTGGAAGCTGGAGTTCCAGAGGCTACAGTGAAAAGCCATGACTATTGCATGTCAGCTCTTATCCAGAAAGATTTATTTGTTTTGCCCGTGCCAACTCCTGCAGATCCTCTTGTGGGTGTTGTTTCTAGAAAGAAAAAGAAATGACAGAGAATTCATGCTACAACACTGTCCCTCATGTGGAATTAGAAGTACAGAAGCAAGAAAACATAGTGTGTATTTTCTAGACTGAACAAAACCATGTTACTTTAAAAAGCATTTAGTACTAAAACCAAAACCTTTCAATGAACAAAGTTTCATGTCTCATATATTTGCTTTCATATGCTGTAGTCCTATTTGATACCATTTTCAGAAACGATTTGTCTTCCAGAAGGGAATATTATTTGCCATCTTCTACTCATTTCTCTTATTAAATTGCATTTTTGTTACAGTTCCAGCATTAGCGGGTAGACCAATTTCAGTTTTCTAAACATACCATGGCACACTAACTCTTTAGAATCTTGCCATAATCAAACTAACCATAACTGAAGTATGCTAACGGATGTATGTAAAAAATATATATGTAGGAACTTCTCTCCAAATGCTGCTGCTTTGAGAAATCATATGACTGCAGAAAATATGCAGCTTTTATAAAGCATATAAGCTTTGAGTTCTCTTGTTACTGGAGAACAGGCCTAAAAGTATGCTGAGGTACACCTAAAGGATGCAAAACCTAGACTGTAACTAAAATGAGGTGTACTCACACCTTGTTTTATGAGGAGTGTTATCACCACATGTGAATTCTGTCATTTTAAGCTGGTTTTTATAATGGGATCATTAGGGTTGTACCTTAAGTTGTGTATTTGAGAACATGTTCCGCCCAAGTATACTTTTAGGGCCAAGACAAGGACTTGAGTCCTTGAAAAACTTATTTGTGGTACAAAGTTTGCAGCCAACCTCACACAGAAAAGTGTGAAGCCTGGAGCTATGTAAAGTTAACAGCCTCTACACCCTTTGGATCTTTGAGATTTATTAGTGTGAATTTCAAAGAATTAATCCTCTGAAACTGCAGTGTCCTTTAGCTGATCTCCTCCTCCAGTTTACACTTTGGTTCTCATGCTTTGATATTTCCTTTCACAGAGCAGTCTCATGAAGCATGCAAGAAATATGCATATAATAAAGCTGTCATTAGCAGTTGCTTGGTAACTCCATGTATTAAAATGCTTCTATATTCAAGAGATACATGGATTACAATAATAAAAATACAGGAATACAACAGAAAATCACTACCAGCTGTTAGAGATGCAACACCCACATCCAGATGCTTGAAAAAAAAGTTTTGTACTAATAAGCAGTGAATTATTAGCTGCCTGAGCAATTGCTTTGTATTCAGAATAATGATATTCTCTGATATGATGAACTTTCAAACATATTTCTTATTTTTTCCCAAGAAATTGTGAATATGTAAAGTATTCAAGGTTATAAAATCTAAGGCCATGGATTACAGAATTATTCTCCACTAGCAAGGTTTGGGATTCTAGGCTCTAGATACAAGGAAGCGAGAACTCGTGTTCCTACAGAATTCATATGTCTCGTTCAGGACCTATTGCTTTTTTATACAAAGATCATAGAAGATGTAACAAAGGTAGGGAGGAAAATGTCTTGAAAAAATGCAGTACTTCCACAAATGCAAGAGCTTTTTAAAAAATGTCTTTTGTACTGAAAATAGTTTCCTTTAGTAACACAAGCTAGGATTCCTAGAATTTGCTATTCCTAGACAGAATCTTCCTTCCAAACCAAAAAGAATATTTGAGTTTCTGTCATACTACTACTACTAAGATTAATTACTATAGCATTTACTTTCAATGACTGTACTGGAGCCTTCCCTTGCTCTGGAGCAGCGAAGCAGCTACCTCCTGAGACGTGGCATCAGACCATTTCTGGAGGATGGAGGTTAGAGAAGTCTAGAGGGATCAAACACAAGTTTTCTAACCCATGCTCCAAGGAGTGTTAAAGCACATTTATACAAATTTGAAAACATCAATCAGGAAATACTAAGAAGGTGCTGTATTGTAGTGGCCAAGACATTAATGCAAATTTAAAAATCCCAACCCTCAAACTAGAGGAATTGCTATAGTAAGAAAAGGGAAGGGAAAGTACATTTAGTGGGTGAACATTGTAAGTGGAATTCAGTTACCTATACAGTTATGTGGCACCATTTCAGATGGCAAGTGCTATCCTGTAAGCGCAACTCTAGAAGGAAAGGCATGTGTCGTCTATAGAACCTCTGTTATACCTATTAGTCCCTCATTTATGCCCTGTAGTCTTCCAAAGACACCTCAAATGCCCTGGGCATCTATATATGCACTATTGGATTGAGCTGAAGATATCTGACTTCCTATTACACTGAATGGAGATTGAGAAAATTGTCTCAGTGTATTAATTCAGTTCTCCTAAAGCAGAAAGCCTTAGACACCCCAGGGCATCTCAGATGATGTAACACACCTATGCTACTGACTTGAGCTGCTCCTGGCTGTACAGAGAGCAGCTTCATCCTGAATGTTCTATACTGTACCCCAAGATCCACTGTGTGTATTAACTACACCTCTGTAACAACAACAAAACACAAGTAGACATCTAAATTTAGATGGTTTAAGCTCTGACTGAATCCTGACCAATCTGAGCATATCCACTTGGTCAAGAACCTCAAGTAGCATTACGGTGAAATGTAATTCTTGGAATTTGTATAATGGTTTCACCATGAAACAGATTTCAGGACTTTGGCAATTTTGTGTTGTGTTCTGCAAGAAATGAACATGTCAATGCAGTTTAGGTGATTTCAGGAAGTGATGAAAGGTTTCAGCAATACTTATTTGTTGAGACTCCAGTGCTACAGTCTTTATAAATATAAACGCTATGGAAATATAATCACTACTTAACTATAACATATAGTCACCCTTTTAGAGGAGAGGTGTTAATGCAAAATAACGTTTTCTTTCTTTAACTAACAACATATTTGCAAAATTATTCAGTAGCAGTTTCTTCCTCAAAGTGCATTGTCTTCTATGTTATCACATCTGGTAGCAGTAATAACAAAATATACTCCTGTCCTCTTTTCAAAGACTGTCTCAGAGGTGATGAAGCCTCATTGTTCCTAATGTTTCTCCAATGTTTTTTTCCTAGTTGAAGACCCAGATTTTATACTGGGAAGATAACCCTAACCTCTACTAACGCTGTCGAGAAGTGTGGGCAGTAGTTTGGGTTAAGTTTTCAGATATTACGAAATATTTTACTATCTGAATTACTTTTTCCATTTATCTCTACTATGACAAACGTTTAGTGGCAAGCGTAGCCACAGAAGTGAACAGAATAAAGTCCTTAGACTCCCTCTACTAAATGCGGAGAAAGGGTACCTCATCTCTATGAGTTTCATCATTGTGCGTTATGTGGCTCAAATAAACGGGATGATTTATGTTCTGAAAATATGTTGACTCAATTTAGATGCCTAAACACAGGATGTCTAGCATCATTTGGGATGTCCTACTCTGTCCAAACATCTGCATGGTTTGACAAATATAACCCGTGCCTTGGCAGAGTCTTTCTGTAACAGCAGCTGGAGACTCCTCTAGGATATCTCAAATAGACATGGATGCTTATGTTCAAACAATTGAATTGTCTGTTGTCTCTGTTTTGGATAGAGGGCAACAGACTATAATCAGGCAAAATAAATCCAATAAAAAGCACATAGAATCAAGTGAAACTGATGTGATGGATGGCAATTTGTGCAGACATGGTATGAGTTTTGTAAGAAAGGAAGTCTCTGTGCTGGCCTGTATACTTTTTCTATAATTAATTATCTGATTAATATGGGGTGATATCTTGTCCTTTATTACAAAAGAAATTGTGATAAGACTGTTACTGGTTAGTATTGTGAAGCACAGTATTTTGAATTTCCTTCACAGAAATAGAATGTTGGTATTATTAGAAATGTAGAATGCTTTCTAAATTTCAACTGTACCCTTTTCTAGCATTTATTAGTAGTCCTTTCCCTTTATTCTTTGTTGATATATAGTGCAATTGCAATGCCATCAGCATTAGGCCTTCCATAGCACTGAATTGGATGTAACATAACAGACAACAAGAAATAGAGATCAAGATGGTTTGGCTGAAGCATAAAGAAAAGAAAACAGAAATATAAACGCTATAGAAATATAATCACTACTTAACTATCACATATAGTTACCCTTTTAGAGGAGAGGTGTTATGCAAATACAAACTACTACAGCAGAAAGAAGTCACTTAACCAAATAAGAAAAATCAAGATTTAGTGTGCATTTACAGAGGCACTAAAATCTAACTTCTTATTCTGCGTATTAACAGTTAAAATATTCTACTGCTTTGTTTTCCCGCTTCTTGAAAATATAGAATCTGTTGTAACAGTACTGGATTTTCATTTGGAGATGCTAAAGCTCAAAACACAAAAATCATAAAACATGGCAAAACATTTCTTTTATGGATCAAGTGTCCCAGGTGGCCAAGAAGGCCAATGGCATCTTGGCCTGTATCAGAAATGGCGTGACCAGCAGGTCCAGGGAGGTTATTCTCCCTCTGTACTCAGCACTGGCACTGGACCGCACCTCGAATACCGTGTTCAGTTCTGGGCCCCTCACCACAAGAAGGATGTTGAGGCTCTGGAGCGAGTCCAGAGAAGAGCAACAAAGCTGGTGAAGGGGCTGGAGAATAAGTCTTACAAGGAGCAACTGAGAGAGCTGGGGTTGTTTTGCCTGGAGAAGAGGAGGCTGAGGGGAGACCTCATTGCTCTCTACAACTACCTGAAAGGAGGTTGTGGAGAAGAGGGAGCTGGCCTCTTCTCCCAAGTGGCAGGGGACAGGACAAGAGGGAATGGCCTCAAGCTCCGCCAGGGGAGGTTCAGGCTTGGTATTAGGAAAAAATTCTTCACTGAAAGGGTCATCAGGCAATGGAACGGTCTGCCCAGGGAGGTGGTTGACTCACCTTCCCTGGAGGTGTTTAAGGTGCAGGTGGATGAGGTACTGAGGGGCATGGTTTAGAGATTGGTGGGAATGGTTGGACTCGATGATCCGGTGGGTCTCTTCCAACCTGGTGATTCTATGATTCTATGAATTCATTTTTCAAAATAGATTGCTTAAATTACAATACATAGAATTTAATGTCACAGTTATGGCTTTTATTTGGTGGATGAATTGCCTTTGGTAACTTTAGCAGCCTATCGGAATAAATTAATTAATATTCTAGCAATTACCATAGGTAGTTCTACCTTAATGAAATACTTTGAATATATTTATAAAAGTATTTTCATTGCATGATTACAGAAAATGCAATGGCTGTTTATCAATTTTATGTTCAATTTTATTTAGGAATAGCTGACAAGTGGGAATTTATTCTGCCTGAGATTGTGTTTTAGTTTCATATTTACAAGGTGTTTAGTTGTTTGAGTCTAATTTTTCATCAGTATGCCAAGTACAGTCATCATAAGAGCTATGGCTTGTCTATCTATAGATAAAGATATTTATACTCATATATTTAGTCTTGCATAGAGAAGGCAGATTTATTTAACAATTCATAAATCATATCTTGTTGCCAACCTGATATAGCTATACCAGAAGGTTTTGATCTAAACTGAATTTCTGTGTGCACCATGTCTACCTTCCTCCTTTTTCCACTAATCACCAGTTTCTTTGGTACTGTGGAACATACGATACATCCTATATCTGTAGTAAAAGGCGCTGAAAAACTTGATTGTGGCTTGCATCTTCACAATTGAATACCTTGATTTTATTCTTTGCTTGTTAAGAGATTTTGTAGAAAGTCTTCATTGTAAGTGGTAGTTGGATGATGTGTCTGAAACCCGAACAGCAACATAGGTAACCCTTCTAGTTTGTGCAGAATGGTTTATTTGATACACCTCAGATGGCTGTGGACAGAGAAATAAAAACATTACCCCAAACACTGGAAAATTCAGTGTTATGTGTAAGTCTTCCAGGATGGGGTTTTTTTCACTTATGTAGCGGAAGCCAAAGAGTTCATTTGGCATTAATTGATTAGTTCTAGTCACCTTCTCCACTTCATTAAAAAGCTGTGTTCATACTCTTTTCAATATTCAGCCCAGCTGGCTTCTAAATAACCTTAAGAAATCTTGAGCATGGCTTTAAACAGAACAGAGAATTCAGAAGCCAGCCTATAAGACTAACTTTGGTCTTCTCAGTCTTCATTATCTACATTAATCAGAACATCATCACTATGCTTATCATCACTTTCTTAGAATTAACTATGTCTGAAAGCTGTCAAAACTGTTAATAATAAAAACCAGGGATAAACATAACAGTCTGGAATCTTTGACCTCCTATTATAACCCTTTGCTGAGTAATATACTACAGCTCTGCAGAAACATTTCATCTACAGAGGAAACATAAATCATAAATCTTTCTTCATATATGCCAAGAAAAATAATTGCTTTTTAAAAAAAAGTATCTTCTAGCATGGTCTGTATATCCATGGAATCTTGATATCTGACATCGAAGCTGTAAGTCATTTATCAAAGACAGAGAGAAACTATAGGAAAGGAATCATAGAATCTTTAGGTTGGAAAAGACCTTTAAAGATCATCAAGTCCAACTGTAAAAGGTAGGACAACATTCTAGCTTTAGAGTGCTAATAGATAGATGCTTTATGTAGTTTGTGTCAAATTTACTGAATAAGAAGAGAAATACCACTTCATGTTTCCTTGGTTACAAATCTCTCTATTTAAGGCATTAGAATTTGAAAGTCAAGTGCAGAGTAAAAATATACCGTTTAATATAGTCTGAATCTGTTTCTACAGCAGGGTAAAATATATGCATTTATGTGTTGATTCCCAGTCAGTGAGATACTCATACTTCAAAAATCAGGCCATTAAGAAGTTTGATTAAGATTAAGATATGAAAATACAGAAATGGAGCTGCCGTCATTTTTACCCTTTTGGATGATCTATATGTTTTCAGATGTTCTTTCCTTGAGATCTAGGAGTCACCACTGTTCCCAGCTGTCCAACGTGTAATGCAGTTCTTTCAATGCAAACTTTCATTAGCTTTTTGCTGCAGCAGAAATAGACAAAACCACAATCAACTCCTTGTCTTAGACAACAGGATAGTTGATGTGATCGAGGAAATAGCCAAATTAGGGGATCAACTTATAGATCATCAAGAAGTCCCACTCAATGTGTCCTGAAGCATCCAGAACTAGCGGATTGTGAGTGTCAACAATAAAATCACAGAATAGTTAGGATTGGAAGGGACCTTAAAGAGTTCCCCCCCGCCCCCGTCATGGGAAGGGACATCCCACTAGATCAGGCAACCCAAGACCCCATCCAACAATAGCAAAGCAAATCAGAAACCAAGATAAACTAAAACAAAACCAAAAAAAACCAAAGGTCTGATCACCATCAAGTAGTTCTCTAGCCCTTCCTACAGCTAAGGACACTGAAGAGCACTGGGATAAACAAAGGTGGCTGAAAAATGACTCCAGGAAGGGAAGTCCATACATCAAGGTCTGGGACCATCTCTCTATTCCCTGAGGAACCCATGAAGCAGAGAAGAGCCTAGAGAAGCTTCAAAGCCCTGCACCAAGACTGTGCATAGCACAGTGGGAAACACTAAATTAGCTGCCAAGCCTCCTAGCAGGACTGCACCATCTCTTGTGTGGAACAAGGAGGTCATGTAGGAGCCTCTGTGTTATCCCACCTGGCTGCTATTCCTCAGGGCACTATCTCCACCACAGCACAAGGAAATCGTGTAATTAATAAAACTACATAGATCTTTGACTGAAGTGCTTTAGTAGCCCTATCTATTTACCCTCCACACTGTCATTTTATATATGGCATATGTAAGTTGGACTTACTGGGCCAAAGTGGCATCAGAAGAAGCAGATCTTATGTAACAGCAACCTGGAGTAACTTAATGAAAGAAAATATATAGTAATGCATTACTCTGATTACTTTTGGATCTGAACTCTATTGAATAGCACTAAGATCAGAATGAGGAATCTGTGAGTAAAATGTACTGACAGTGTGACTGCTTGCTCTTTGAAAGAAAGAAAAGACAATTCAGAGAGGTCTTTTCGCTGTTGTTTACATTGCTCAATACAAGCTAAAAATTTTCCTCTCTTGCATAGATATGATTTCAATTATTTTTTATTTAGATGCAAAAGACTTAATGAAAAGGTTTCTTCGATTCTAAATGATATAATTCACCAAGGACAAAATGACAAAATGACAAATGAAACAAAAATTCTCAGTGTCTTGTAAAGCAATCTGCCTTTCACTTATCTAAGTGACCCTTACACATTGGCTGCAGAGTGCCGAGTGCTATCTTTGAGCTCCTAGTACCTTATTGGCATTTGTAGCCGTATGTAGAGAGCAGCAATTTGCAGCAAATCTCCTCACACCGGCTTATATTCAGAATGAATTCTTATCTGAATAGCGGAGTGAATACTGATAATAAAATACCAGGTTTTCATGCTTACCAATAAGAGACCAGCTGTTGCCTAACTTCCTTCCAAAAGATAAAGGCCAAAGCAACAGGTAGGAGAAAGAAAAAATAAGGACTTTGGCTGAAGGATTAAATTAGTACCTAGAAAGAACTAGGAACCCCTCCCCTCCACGAGATTAATTACTTAAAAGACAACGACATCCATTTGTTCATGATTCCCCTTTTCCTTTCCCTTATCTGTTTGGTGTGGCAGATCAAACCTGTAACAGCACATATACCCTTCGTATCATTCTGTGTGTTTTGGCTTCACATGCATCTGGAAAAACAAATGTCTCCTGATCCCACTAACAAGTAGCTCAAATGTTCGTTAGTTCTTTCAGGCTCCAGGGAGGGAGCGTGGCATGAGGGCAGAAGCTGCTGTAATACTATTCAGTTACACCTTACAAAAAATTAGACTGCTGTTAATATTTGTGAGTCTTGTAACATAAGTACTGTTTTTATCTAGTGAATATTATTTTTCTGTCCTTAAAGGGAAGAAAAATTTAAAGAATCTAAGTTCATTAGGACAAGAAAAGTGTAAAGAAAGTGATTCACATTTATCAAATATTTAATTCAAAGAAGATTGAAATCTCAGAATGGAAAAGTCAAAATGAAGCAACAAGGTCACATACGTTTTATGTCAGAACAAAATCAGAATCATTTGCACTGCCTCTTCTCTCTGGGAGACGTAACCAAAACAGAAATGTATGCGCAAAAGCTCCCATTTTGCATCGGAAAATGATTTGGCTAAACTTTTATTAACCCTTTCAAGAACTTTTCGTCAATGTTTTCCTCTACGGTTTTACTATATTTGTTATGGGGTGAAGGACGGGTCATTCAGTAAATGGGGGTGACATTTAAAGTAATTATTGAATGCTTTAACTGGAAGAGTCATCATTGGTTTTTGGAGGAAGGAATACCAATTCTAGGTTGCTACTGTGTGTGCACAGTGTCTAATTCAAAACTGCTGACATCAGATTTTGCAGTATGTTGGTGTAATCTTAAACCTTTCTTACAGAATAGCTTTGCTCATAATGCACTTAAGTGAGGAATACTTATGGAATGTCTTAACCTGCTCTCAGATTTTGAGTTTAGATGGACCAGGAGATCTGACATAGCCTCCAGCTGCCAGAGGATAATCCTGCACCTATACACACTGACATGGGAACACTCAGTCGTAACTTTTTTAATAATAACCAAGCCTTGCTCCTAGCTACTAGTTGATAAATATATATCCAGTACCAAGAAACAACATTCATTAAACATAAAACTTGAAGATATGAAGAATTCAAATGCTGTTAAACTAAGTTAAAGGCTAGAATAGGAATGTAAAGAGGTTTAAGATCATGCAATAATACTATAAAATACTTTTAAAAGCAAAATTATATAGATAATTATAATAATAACTTTTAAAATTTTCTTCTGGGGTAATATATCACTTAATTTTCCTTTAATTTTTTTATGCTAAGAAGCCTGAATTTAATAGGTAATTTCTATCAGGAAGGCCAGCACTAATGACACTTGTGAAACCACAAATTTCATAGCGTTAGCTGTGACTACATTTCAAGCTCTGATATGCTTTTGAAGGAAGAATGTCCTGTGGGAAATAACTTCCTGCAGAACAATATTCCTGATGTCTTTATTCTGCAAACGTCTAGAAATGTAGGGTATAATCTTGGATTTGCTAAAAATAACAAACGTTTTACCCTTCAGCTTCATTCAGCCAAAAATCCACCTTCAATTTTATGTGTGCCAGAGCAAGCTGCTGCCATATGATGAAGATGTTCTGTAGTAAGCAAAATTATGATTAGTCTTGATAGAATCATAGACAAATTTAGTGGAGCTATGTTTAGGACTGCAGAGATTATCAGTTCCCCTCCACTCAAGGCATGGAAAAGCTACGCTGATTTGGATTGCACGTATCTCTGCTGAATGCAGAGATTCTCTCCCTGCTTACCTCACAAATAAAAGATTTGGTATTTTAAAAGTGGCATTACTTATTCAAGTAGAACCAAGAAAGTCTTTATCTAATGCACATCCACTATTACATGCATCAGTAAATCATACGATTTGTTTGGTGTGACCCCATATGTTACATATATCTGTGATGAATTAAAAGAATGAGTTGGTTTTACTAAGAAATAGAAAACAAAGGAAAAACAAGATATGGGAGTGAACTTCTTTAAAATATAGCTTTGTATATGGCTGAGATACTGTATGGGCTTTGCAGGTATAGTAAAATAATAAGATAATTACATCATTATTTTATTTGAAATTTATTGTTATGTATACCTACTCCTGTAGTTCTGGAATGCTATAATTATATGATTTTATAGATAAATTATATTAAATGACTAACTGACTTACTACTGTCTATAGACACAGAGTGATAAACCAGAGTTGGATTTGTGTCATAAGTGGTTTGCAAGGTGAAAAAGCCCAGCCAGATCCATCATTTGCATTCTCTGCTATATTGGGAAAATGACGAAGAAAACTACATTTGGAAACTCCTTCTAATTCAAAGCACAGAATTTTGATGTGATGTGCTGTAACAGAAAGGGATTTCCAGAATTGTATACTGTAATCAGGAAAATACCTTAGAGTTGTCTGTCTTAAAAATCAGCGTGTAGTAGAAGCGTAGGGTAACAACTAGTGATACTGTATTGCATTTATATTATATTTAGGAAAGCTTTGCATTAAAAGTTTTATTTGAAACTGTAGAGACTCCTGCAAATGACTGGCTGAAATGAATTTATAAATCTCTTGAGTGGGAAAGAGCCTAATTGGATTAGAAATATTTGGGAATTTAGGTGTTAATTTTGAGGGGTTTGGTATTTGCAGCTGCTACTGTTTTGAATGGTAGCATCTCCTCCTCCAGATTATCACACTTATTGTAGCTGAGGTGTATTTGCAAGACAAGTTAGAAATCACACTGTAGGAAAATCACCAACTCTTTCTAGGGAACGTTACTGATGGTGAGTTACCTCCTCTGCCATCTGTGATTTCCGTGATATTTTTTTTTTTATTCAAGTTGTTCAGAATTCAGACTTTGACTTATTTTTATCTATTCTACTTGAAGATATCTTTAGAAAATGGCATCGGACAACTATTTAACATTTCTTAGAGTTCATAATTAAGGAGCCTTTCAAGTTTAAAAGACCTTCAGCACCCATTTTACCCATCAATTTTCTTTCCCTCTCTACTTTCACTGCAAGAATATTCTTGTCACTGAGATGTAAGATAATTTGTAGTTGAGAGATATTTAAACTATATCTTTTTTTCTTGCACACAGGAAAATAGTTGGATTAACATCTGGCAGAAAGAATTACTTGGAAGAATACCATATGTCTTAAAAACAGACTGAATAAGGTGAAGATGATGCTGGCTGACAGTAAAGAGCATTTTTAGGAACTTGAATAAGGGAAGATGTCCATCTCTTACTGAAGAGATGTTTGGAAACCAGAACGCCCACTGTAAATCCAAGTAAAGGAGAACAGAAGTGACTCCCCTCACCTTTTAGCTGCCAGAAGACTCTTGGTATTTTTTCCCCATAGATGCGAGTTTCCCTGTGTTTAATTTTGCCTACGCTGTTCTGAATTTTAGCAACTAACAAATTGTTCCAAACTGAGAGATGAGTACTGCCATTTCATTCTGGCAACTTTAGGATTTAGTTACTGTCTTCTGAGCAGGAGAACTTAGTGAAATCATACTGAAAATCATAGTCTGTGCCCTAAATTAACTGCACCTTCATTTCCAGATGAAGTCCAAAGTGCAGGTTATTAAAATAATATTTCATGGGTTGTTATTATTGGGCAGAAATACATTGCTTACTTCTCCTTTTCAGAGATGAAATATGTGTAAGTTAGAAACAAGGGAGTCTCAGCAGCAGCCTCTTACACAGATACAGCTTCAGCAATCATGTTATAACTGTGCGGCAATAAACATCTAAACAATTATATTTCATTCCTTATAAGTTCCCAGGTGCTGTGCAGGGCTACACACACTTGTGAATTTAACGTGTTTCTTCTTTTTATAAAAGCATTATCTTCATAGATAGAAATAAAATACAACTCTAATTTCAGTACTGTACCAACTATTTAATTGATTTCCCCATGTAAAATTAATTGCCTTTTTTGTAACATCATGCTTCATGTACTTATAATGCATTGCCCTTCAGAAAAAAAAAAAAAGAATTCACAAAGATTTAAAAACTAAATGACTCCAAGGTAATGTGCTGGTAAATCCCAGAACAGCAAAATATTTATTGACAGCAATTCTTGTCCTTGAATATCAGCATTTTAGGCTTATTCACTGTAGGAGTCAGAAGAAACTGGCAATTAGTTATTTTTCTTTGTTCAGTTTCCATAGCAGCAGTAATAACAAGGTGGGTTGTGGATTTTTTTTTTTTTTTTTATGTTTTCATCTTCACAAACCTCTCTTTTTCCCTTTACTATACTAGAAGTTTCTGGAGATCACAACCCTTCAATCCCCCAAAATACAACTGCACTGCTTCTGCCTAGAAGGAGCTGTCCTGCCACAAATCTTTTTTGAGTATTTATAGGTATATGCTTGAGAATTCGTCATTGTATTGTAATGGTTTTGTGTTGTGACATGGTGAAGTTTAATGTACAAAGTAAAATGATACTTCTTATGAAACTATCACAATGCAAATGTATTCCTTCCAGTCAACAACCAATGTTCCAGTTTCCTTTTCTCTCTCTGGTAAGGAAGAAGCGTTGGTGTCTGATATTATATGGCAGGAAGAAGTTTAATGAGCCTACACGGCTTTACAGGAATTCCTTTATGTTGAGGTCTGACGTAAGCCATATCCTATGTCTTGACTTTCATGGAAAACAACAACCCAAAATCAGGAATCAAACCCGCAATTTGTTTCTTGATCTGACCCTGAGTGGGGCAGCTCTGTTTTATCCCCTCCTGGAGTTTACACCAAAGCACCACTGGACCTTGAATATGTCCTTTCCTATCCTGGGCAGGAGTCAGCTCTTAGTAGATGTTGCAAGGGGTACATGAGAAGTTGCAAATTTGTGTGTTCTATGAGCAGGTTAAACAATGTACAAACTCCCAATGTGCTCAGAACATCCAGGAAATAGGCACTGGATAATCATCACAACTTTCTTTTCATCTACTTTCACTGTCTAGATTTGGACCTAACATCTGCACTGACTGTGAGCTGACTTTTCTTTCCCATACCTTCAATCTCTCTACGTGATGGGTTTTTTTTGTTTGATTTCCAATTTCTTGTGAATGAAAGACTGAGTTTTGTAATTTACAACAAGAACTGCCAAGGCAAATGGCAAGGAGAGGAGGGAGCTGGCCTCTTCTCCCAAGTGACAGGGGACAGGACGAGAGGGAATGGCCTCAAGCTCCACCAGGGGAGGTTCAGGCTGGACATTAGGAAAGAAATTTTTCATGGAAAGGGTCATTGGGCACTGGCAGAGGCTGCCCAGGGAGATGGTTGATTCACCTTCCCTGGAGGTGTTTAAGGGACAGGTGGACGAGGTGCTAAGGGACATGGTTTAGTGTTTGATAGGAATGGTTGGACTTGATGATTCAGTGGGTCTCTTCTAACCTGGTGATTCTATGATTCTATGCTTCTATGATTCTGGCTGTAAGGCAAAGCTGGTGCCATATTTTCATGGTGAAAGCATCCAAACTAGGATAACACATGTTAAAAAACACATTCTACATGACAACTTTGCCATTCATTTGCCTAATGTCACTGTCCATGGTCCATGAAATACTACTGGTGAGAAACTGTGATTTTGATATGTGTATGGTTTTAATGATTCATGAATACTGAAATATCACAATACCTTCCCAGGCAAGCTCTGTATGCCTTGATTTAATCTCCTCAGATAATAGCCTGCAGTCTGAGGAAGAGCCAGTTGCTAGCGCTGCTGTGCTAGCTTACATTCAAAAGAGGCTCAACAGTATCTTTAGCAAATTTCTGTATGATTTTTAGTTTTTCTCTTGTTGAATGAAAATGGTCTTTTAAAAAAAATCTCTTCACTCACTGCAGAGTTCTAAAAGTGAACTTTGGTAAATGTGATGTGCTTTTCCTTGACTTTACTGTGAACTCAATGAGATATTTTTGGAGTGTCACGGTCAGGTCAATCCACAACATGTAGAAGTTGTGGGCCAAAAGACCCTCTTTATTGATTTTACAAGATTTTTTGTACCCCTTCCCGAGCTGCACGTCCATGTACGATTGGTTTAGCTAAAACCTGACAGTTCACAATTGGATGACTCCTTCTCAATTGTAATTCCATAACTGGGTGATTCCACCTGCGGCTTGGCAGCTTCCTAATCTTGTTTACTCTGCTCTTCTTGGCACCTTCCAGCTTCTCCAAGGATACACAGGCATCTATTCAAGGCCAATGTTTAAGTTCACACACTCTAACTCCTCGGATCAGCTGAGGTTTCCCACATTGGAGGTGCATCTAAACAAACTTGGAGAGCAGGTCGAGGGAGGTGATTCACCCCCTCTACATCACTGGCAGTCCTGGATCCAGCTCTGGAGCCCACTGCACAGGAGAGACATGGACCTGTTGGAGCAGGTCGAAAGAAGTGCCACAAAAATAATCACAGAATCACAGAATCACAGAATAACCAGGTTGGAAGAGACCCACCGGATCATCGAGTCCAACCGTTCCCATCAAACACTAAACCATATCCCTCAGCACCTCATCCACCCGTGCCTTAAACACCTCCAGGGAAGGTGACTCAACCACCTCCCTGGGCAGCCTGTTCCACTGCCCAATGACCCTTTCTGTAAAGAATTTTTTCCTAACGTCTAGCCTAAACCTCCCCTGGCGGAGCTTGAGGCCATTCCCTCTTGTCCTGTCCCCTGTCACTTGGAAGAAGAGGCCAGCACCCTCCTCTCTACAACCTCCTTTCAGGTAGTTGTAAAGAGCAATGAGGTCACCCCTCAGCCTCCTCTTCTCCAGGCTAAACAACCCCAGCTCTCTCAGCCGCTCCTCATAAGGCCTGTTCTCCAGCCCCTTCACCAGCTTTGTTGCTCTTCTCTGGATCAGTCAGAGGGTTGGAAAACTTCCCCTATGAAGACAGGCTGAGACAGCTGAGGTTGTTCAGCCTGGAGAATGCTCTGGGTAGACCTTGTTGCTCGCTTTCAGTATATAAGGGGAGCTTATAAGAAAGATGAGGACAAACTTTTTAGCAGAGTTGTGATAGGACAAGGGATAATGATTTTAAACTGAAAGAGGTTAGATTTAGACTAGGTATAAGGAAGCAGTTTTTTAGAGTTAGACTGGTGAAACACTGGAACAGATTGCCCAGAGAGGTGGTAGATGCCCCATCCCTGGAAATATTCAAGGTCAGGTTGGACGGGGCTCTGAGCTCATTTCAGAAGAGGTTGAACTAGATAACTTCTAAAGGTCCCTTCTAACAAAAGCTATTCTACAACTTCATATGTGTCCCTTTTGGCTAACCTTTGTTCATGCTTTGCAGTTTTCATGTTTTCATGTAGGGAATTTGTTCCATATTTTACAGATGGGACGCAAAAACCAGGAATATGAAATAATTTGTTTTCCAAGGTAGGAGGACAATCATAAATCTTTAAATGTTCTGAACCCCTGACAGAAGTTGCACTCATACATATCAAGGTATAATTGAAGTGGAGCAGCCAGCTTCTGAGTCGATCTGTGTATAAAATGTTACACCCCTTTTAGAAAACCCCTATCCATTTCAAATTTTAAATGGTGAAGGAAAAGATGATATTTGCAGCAGAATCTATAGGCTTGTTTCAAGTGAAGCATAGGTATTAGCTGTCATTTGAAATGCCATGAGGCACATGGGATATACACCTTGAAATAGCTTTGTGGGGGACCTCTGCACTCTAGTGCTTCAGTTGCCCGTGTTTAACCAGCTAAAATGAGCCCCTTGTGTCATTCAATTAAAAATGGTTTTTGTGTGAAGGGAGAATGCATATTCTAAAGGTAAAAAAGGTCTTCAGCTTACAGGTGTTTAAGAACGCTGTCTTATGTAGGAAAGTGAATTTTCCATTCTTTCACATCTAGAGATGTGAACTGTGGTGGTATGGCATGAGAATAACATCATGAGCATAAGGATGTTCTCAGCCTTGCTCTATGTAACAGTCCATGAATAGACATAACATGGTCCATGGTCAGACCACAATGTCTTGTGTGGCAGTCAGCTCTGTCAGCACAGGGTAGAACGCAATAGAGCAACAAAATCTGCAATAGCTGCTCCGATTACAAATGCACTTAGAGTTGACCTTCAAGTTAATATGTAAATAAATAAACCAAAGCTGAAGAAGGGAATAGGATGGGCATGTGGATATAAATTCTCTTTCACTTGCAAGTAAGGCAGCAGAAGATTTTGTCCTTCTCCAAAGCCATCAGTCTCAAATCTGCAAACTTTTATTGCTAAAGAAATCAATGGCGTGTGGACGAAAGGCAAGGATCACTCTGCATAGTTGCAGAAGCACAGTCTGTACTATTAAAAAGGTTCTTAAAGGTTTTTAAAAAAAGGTATGATTTTATATTTCTGGTATGTGTTCAAAACTTAAAATACAGTAATAACTACAGCATAACCTATTGATACTCAGTATGTGCTTTTCTCAAAGTAGCTCCGAAGCTTTGAAGTACACAAGTTTAATATGTGCAGCTTAGGGACTGGCGAGTATCAGGAGGGCTCTTTCAGTGAGATACAAGTTGCTCATATCTTCTCTTTGAAAAGCTCAGTGGAATCCAAAACACATTCTGCTTCAGTGAGTTATTCCCCTGAAGCTAATGGCTTTATTGACAAGTGCAACTCTATCAATTATTGTGGTTTGTTTGAAACGGCTCATATAAGCCAAATATATTATGTACATGAAAATGTCCTAGTTGTATTTATATAATAGCTTAGGCAAATACTCGTGTACTGAGTAGGCATGGTTTAAAAGGGGCACAGGAGAAGGCATACAGCATCATTAATTTCAAAGGATCATGCTCTGAGCGAAACCCAAGTAAGAATTGAATGCTTGTGGAAAGAAGAAAAGCAAAGTTCAGTTCAAATCTCAAGCACTGTTATTAAATACTGGCAACAGATAACTCAGGATATTTCCTGTCCATTTGGATGGCAACTGTCACACAAATAAGAAGTCATCAATGTGAGTCAGAGTTCAACATACCGCCCTTTCTCTGCTTTCACATCATTGTTGTTACTGTGTACTGCAGGAAATAACCAATGCTCCCATTATTCAGTCAGCTAGACCTATGCAAAATGTTAGCTCAGAGGTCTTCTTAACTTGTGATTACTCCCTGAAATTCATTCTGTGCTTTCTTTCTGACATCTTTTTCTATCTGCTAAGAATAGCTTTATTGTCATGGGTCATAATGTCAATATATTAAAAAAAATCTGCAATAAAAAAAATCTGCAATAAAAAAAAATCCTACTTTAGCTGTCAAGAGTTCAGCACACATGGAAGTAATTAAATTCAGACAATGACTGGTCAGATTTCCCCAGCTTCCTCCAGCCATTTATAATCATCAGTTGAAAGAGCAAAACCCAGTTTAGAATCTCTGACATTCCAGCTCAGGGCTGTGAATTGAGAATTCCTCTCAAATCTGTGACAGTCAAACCAGGCTATGGAAGACATGACTGTGCTGAATGCTTTTGTGAATCTTGCTGGGAAAAAGGAGAAATGGCAAGTTCAAGCTGGTAAATGAGCAGTTCTATCTTCAAAGAAATAAGTGAATGTGATTAAAAAATAAATATCTAGTGCAGTCAGCTCTTCTTAGATCAAATTTTAATCTATAAAAATAGGCAAAAAGCAAAGGCTGGCACAGAAATGAAACTTCCAAAATGCCCTCACAAACTGTGTTTCCTAATGTTTACAGCTTCAGTTTTTTCTCCTTTCATTATTTGACTGGAGTATTTAATCTGTTTATATACTGCAAACATTGAGGAAAAAAGAGTGGAAAAGCAAGCAGAGCTATTTGCCCATGTAAATTAAAGACACTTTCACAAATAATAACAAAAATGCATATTTCCATAATTAGAAATTACATAATTCTGCAAATATTCCTAAAGATGATCTGACATGCAGTCAATAGGAAAATAAGTGCAAAGAAGTGCTCTGCCATGCCTGGGGTGACCCAGCAGGTAGGATCAAGTGCATGGGAAGGGGGCTCATCTCTCTGGTGACCCAGCCTAGTCTCCACTTAAAGGTGCTTCTTGCTTTGTGTTCGTACATATAGTTTGGGGTTTGCCACCGTGACCATTTGGCCTGCAGCTGTGCCAAAAGGAACAGCCTTTACTTTGCCTTCACATTCTAGATTTGTCTTCCCCAGGCTGTCCCTGAACCTCCTTGGTTGTTACTGCTCTGCTTTATTTTATAGTTCATGCTTATGTTTGGAGAGAGTCACAGAAACGTGGTAATTTACTTGTTATCACAGGGCTCTACTGTCATTTATATTTTACACTGGAGAAGACAGGATTAAATTTTCCTGTTTCTCTCAGCACTTTTTTCACAAATTAAAATCTGACTTCTGCTGCAAGACAAAGCAATAAACACTAAAACTCTTCACATGGCAGGTGCTCTGGAGGTCAGTCATCTGGCCTGTGTATTTCTATGGCCTCAGTTATAGCCTTTGGCAATGAACTTCACCATCAACCATTACAAAGATGTTGCCCTTACACAAATCCACAAGAAATAGAAGGAATTTCCAAAGGGCTGGAGAGTTGCTCTAGGGAAGGTTGTGCCAGGAGGGAGATGGGACCAGTAGAAATTGAGAAATAGAGAATGAAAAGCAAAGGAGAGAGAAAGAAAAAAAAACCACACCACCACTCCAAACCAAAAGATAATTTTCCTCACCATGAATCTGAATGGAGCTATATGCTCCTTCTGCCTAGCAACACTCCTGATATGAAACATATGGTCATTTAATAGTGCTAATCCCAATACAAAGAAGCAAACCACCAAACAGCAACATACGGCTAGGACTCTGTCCTTCAAAGCCTTGTGTTCAAATCACTTTGGCATCGTTTGACTTTTAGGACAAGTCTAACTGTGCACTTACTCTCCCTGGTGATTTGTCCCACATTTTTGCATCTATTTCATATCCATGCATGGTCACCCAAAGTAAGTGAGCATGCAAACTTTAGTGACAGATCATGGATCTGTGATCCAGTTTGGCTATTCTTGCACACCCAAATGGGCAGACTGAAAGCAGCAACTTTGCTACTCACATAAACAAAGATTATATGCACACAATTTCAAGAGATGCAGCCAGAAATGCTTTGAGAGGCTGCAGGCGTGTCACTTTTTCTTTCTAACTTCTACTTTTTAAAAAAAAAGATCATAATGGTAAAGACAAGTGAGTAAATTAAGACATGAGGAATGTTGTGAAAGAATTAAAGATTCAAGAATCTTGCCTTGCAGAATGAATGTCTGCAAATTCACTGCTGATTTCGCTTGTGATCACATCCTGGATTTTTTTTTTTACCATACTGTAAATCATCGAGTCTATATCACCTTGGGCAAGTTTTATCACTGCTCTTCCTCTATTTTTTGCTTGTTTGTTTTTTTTTAAAATCTAAATACATAGATGAAACACTCAATGTTTCGATTTTATTTTTCTACCAGGGGCTAGAAGATTTACATTAGAGAAAAATCCCTTAGTAACCACTAAGCCAATATTAAGCCACTGAACTACACTACTATCTAATAATATCCAGGTTTAGATAGTTAATTTAAGATAGATAATTACTAACAATATTTACTCTTGAATAAATGTGAGATTTATTTTGAAAAAAAATTTCTTTGAATATAAAGTTTCTTTTAAAATTTATATTTTGTATGACCTATTCCCAGTCTTGTGCAATAATCAAAGCTGGAAGTGTTTATGCAGTTCTACTGAGAAGACAAATCAGGTAAGTTTGTGTAGTATTTTATTTTTTAAAACTTTATTGATCTCAAAAAATTTGGCAAGCTTTCATCAAAAGATCAATAAAAGGCTTATAAGTTTCTCACAAGTTCTAGAGAGGAAAAGGAAGAAATATTTTATGACAGATTAAGCTGTAGCCATATGGTGAGTCACAGCTAGAATCACAACTCAAAAAACTTGACTCCCCATTTTTTTTGCATTTCTCTGCCAAGTGTTGCCCATGGGACTGTATAATATTTCCAGGATGGTTTTGGCTAAACATTAAATGAGGTCTTGGGTGATGACACCTATACTTCAGGAGAATGTTTGACTTTAGCTAAGTCACATAGAAGAGGGACTGTATCCTATAAACTACATAAAGTTCTATTAGAATCACTTTTTCTTCAAGCAAAATTCCTTTTTGCCATGGTGGATGGGTGAAATGACATTTTGAGCTCATCTCATCTTCAACGTGTAGCCTTGTGCTACAACACAGTGAAGAAAAAGCTGAAAGCTTACTGAGAGCAAAATAATCTCCCTAATACTGAGATTGATCTAGTCTGCAGAGAAGGAGGTGGCTGTGGCGCATACCAACGAAGAAGCAGAGCGTTTGGAAAGACTGCAGCTAGTCTGATCTGTCTGTCAGCAAAAGAGTGAGGTTGTTCACTAAATATCACAGCCTTCAGATTAAGAAACTGTGTACAGGAGGCAAAAAGAAGATAACATGAGGGATGAGTGAAGAGAAGAAACAACTATGTTCTCTGTGCGTGCTCTGATTAAAACACAATAGAGGAAACCATTCAAAGTTCAGTGGCTAGACGAGAGATTCAAGAAAATTCATCTTGATGCTGCCATGACTGTGAGAATCAAAATGAATACTTAAAATCTTAAAGTATTTAAAATACTATTCTTTTTCCTGCTGTTGGTGGGAATTATCATGAAATGCTTTCTGAAAGCATTACAAAACCTGTCTATTTGTGTGTTTGGCAAAGCAGTTGTAGTCAACAAACTGGCAGCAGATTCTGAGGAATTTCTTAGCATATTTAGAAACTCTTAAAAAGCCTAATTGTTTCAAAACTTTGTACAAAATATACTCAGTAGGAACCATACATATCCTGTCTTATTCTTTTCAAATACTTCATCACACCTATGGTTGGACTTTATGATCTTAAAGGACTTTTCCAACCTGAATAACTCTGTGATTCTCTGATTTTAATAAGTTAGTGTTTTTATAAAAAAAAAATCTTCACCTTTCCCCATCTAAAAAAATTAGAGAAAAAGATGTGCAAATGCCTATAATGAGTGCAAATTCATCTGGCCATATTTTTATCCTTCAGCACCCACTAGTCCAGCACAGACAAAAAATAAATTTGTAAGATAAGACAAAAAATAAATGTGTAAGTCACACAGCTGAACTTTTGAGCGTGACCTGGAAAACTTAGGCAGATAACAAAGCAGTGCTGAAATGTCCTGACCACAATGCAATGTATCTGACATGGAATGACTGTTGTCAATGGGTACAAAACTATATTTTTTCCTCCAAACACCTCTTTATGTGTTTCTTCCACGTGTTCCTTGTCCATACATGGGGACCTGAAGGAAAACAGAAAACAATTAATGCAAACTTGTAACATATTCACTAGCTAATGTGGGAACTGAACCAGTCTCGCAGACATAAATTCAGACATCATAAGTTCACAGGCACCTTAAATCAGGCTTGAGAACCATTTCAGAGTTACCCAGATTCTCATATAGAGATAATTAACTGTGCCCAGGACCGGACACAGGTACCAGCCCTAAGTAAGATGTTGATCAGACAGTTACAGTTTATTAGACAAGGTAGCTCCCTGCTACATGGAACAGTAGTTCTTAACTTGCTAGCATGCTCTTCCTACAGTATCTAATGCAGCGATCCATCCAGGTCTGAGATCTACATTTTCTCAGGATGAAAGGCCACAGCCAAGGCAGAGTATAGTAGGCAGAATAAGATGGGTGATATTTGGTACGCTGAAATACGCATGAAGGACTTAAATACGCATGATAGACAGTGAGGAAGAGAAAGCTGAAGCAGGCTTTTCCTTGAACCTGCGGATACAGAGGTGCTGCCCATGACAACTGTTGTTGCCTGAAAAAACTACACTTGGAATCCATTTTTCTTGAAATAAAAAAGTATTTTCTACTCATGATATTTTTCATTGCTACTAGGCAATGTTAGGCTATACTAGGTATGTAGTTGTGTGCTCCCAAGAGGTCTGCAGTGAGAATAAAAAATCCTAATCACCCACTATGCGCAGGATAGTCTCTCCTAGGAGCTGGACGCTAAGTATAGTTTTCAGTTCTCAAACAGTTAACAGCAAAAATTTTTAACAGGCATATATGTGGTGGTCTTTCTATAACTGTCTTTCAGCTTATTAATCATGACCCAGAACACCTTGGTGCAAACCATGATGTAAATCCAGCAGTAAAGGTATGGGTGAATCCTGCAGTTCCCTGTGGATAGCATCCTTTTTCTACAGTGATTTCCTATTTATTAGGCAAAGGACTTTATGACTTTCAATAGGAAGTGTTTAGAAAATGATGGGTGGAATCCCAGTAAAATATAAACATCAGAAATCAGACTAGAAATTTTGCTGTTTGGCTTTCTCCTGGCTCTGTCCGACTTGTCTCTCCCCACTTACACAAGCTGTGTGTCTCTTTAGCCTAGTTATACTCTCTGGGCCTGGAACAACTTGCATTTGCATTTGTCATCCTCTTTCCAGATCTGGTCTAATGAACTTTCATGTATTACCTGGCCCTCACTACCTCTAGAGAAGTGTTTATTGTGACTTCTGACAGTGCTTTCACTTAAGTTCCATTTTTTTGTCACTTTTATTTGTTAATCAAAGTCTTGTATGATAAGCTAATCAAGAAGAAACAGAAACACTGAAACTACGACGGACTGATTATTTGGATGTCTGCTATTTCCAGCTGGCTTTCCATGTATGTCTTCATTATGCTTGTATTTCTTGTTATGTCTTTTCCTTGTCTCTACACAAACAAATAATTTATCTTGAGTTTCTATTCATACAAACTAATAAAAAAGTGCACATTGCTGACTTTAAATTATTCAGATTATTTTATTCAACTTTGATTAATGTGTTTTGTGAGGTTTAAAAGCCAAAGCAAGAATTAAACTATTACATTCACATTAGTATAAACGTATCTTCACAAAAAAATTATGAACGTTGTTTGTTCTGCCTGCTATCACCAACAGCCAATGCAAAGTTCCTGCATATATATATATATCTCTATATCTATACACCCCCCCCACCCCCACCGGTTATATTGGCACAATGTGGTTTGTAGCTTAAAAATTGGATTGATTATTAATTCATCAACAATAAAGGTAAAAATATTTGTAGACCTTTAAAGCTATATGTTCATTAAAATATATCAATATACATTCAGTTATTTTATACCCATCACTTTCTTATGGCTTCACAAATGACTACAAACAAGTTTGAGTGCCAGCAGTGATAGGCTAACACCATCACAGGAACTGCATGAAAATTAAGCAATACAGACAATCGTATGTTACTGCTTGGACCTGTAACCTTACTTCATTTAGTGTAGATCTAGACTGAAATACAATCTAGTGCAATCCAATTGAAAAATTACTGGAGCTTCTTGCATGAAATTCCTTCTGAAATGCTTCCATCTCCTCCAGGAGGAGGATTGGACAGACAGTTTCCTTAGTTTCCCATCCATTTTAGGTACAAAAGATTACATAGATGTGATTCTCAGAAATACATTTGTGTCGACCATTTGTATCAGCTCATTCCATATGCTTCAATGCAGTTATACTTTGAAGTGCCTCATTCTTCCCAGACCGTGCAAAGGGAATGCAGGTATGTAGGCACCAGACTTTGGTTTACACTCCATGGGGATGCTGGAGGTAAGTGGAAGGACACCCAGTCTAAATTTTTTACTTTATCTGGACCCTATGACTCTGCAAAATCTTACGCAAAACATCACTGATGAACAATACAGTCCTCTGTCTTCTAGCCAGTGTTCTAGTCTTTGTCACACAAAATGCTTTATCCTCTTTAAATGAAAAAAACATGTTATTCTTGAAAGAAGGATTCTTAAACAGCTTGTGAAACTGCTTTTCGCAATAATATCAAGAAAACGAAAAAGCTGGAAGCAAAGTGAAAGTTTCCCTGCCAGGAAAAGCTATACGTAAAAACACGAGTATCGTGTCAACCCATGACACGAAACTGCCTTGTTACCTCTATTTCCTGAGTGCAATCAAAATAATGATACAAAACCCTCTTTGTGAGACCGGTTTCTACTGCAGGCTGTCTTCTGCTAAGACCTCAGAACTGCAGTAATTATATTTATTTCAGCTGTAATCTCTGAAACTTGCCCTCTTCAGCATGTAGAACCAGGGGAGAGTTACAGATACTTTTTGCACTAGGTCTTCAGCAGACCTTGGAAGAACTCTTTGGCTCTTAGAAGACCTTAAGAAGGTCATTAAGCAACATCATTATTGCTAAGGGTGAACTCTATGGCTGTAAATATTGGAAATTATAGATTATTTTTTCCAGAGCTTGGTTGGATTGATTTTTTTTTAATAACTGTAGAAATCAAAGGATGTTAAGGAAGTGGTAAAAGTTTGGTTGTCATAACAACTGAGCTTACTGAGTAAAGAAGCCAGAATACTCTAGTTAATTTTTCCCAGTGTGCAAAACCTTTAGGGTAATTTTGTTCAATAGTCAAGTAACAGTGAGTCAATATCTAAAAAAGAGGAAAAAAAAACAATACAAGGGATAAACTTATATATTAAAGCCAGTATCCTAAATTCTAACTGAGACAAAAATCCTCTTGATTTCTGATCTCATTGAATTATGATTAGGGTTTTAAAGATTTTATTTTGAGAATCTATTTAAATTTATGTTGGAACCAAAGAATAGAAAGGCCTGCTACTGTTGTCCTGACACTTCATTAAAGAATCAGGTGCTGCCGCCATTGCAATAATCCATGGATTTACCCAGACAAAGGGTCTTGACTTTAATATTGACTGAAGGTCTTGAAATTGGTTTTGACTGGGGGTCTTGTTCTGAGATCAGGTGAATTATCTTGACTACATTGACTTCACAGTCACAATGCAAATTTACCCTCATAGAAACTGAGTCATCACCTACTTAAACTTGTACTAAATCCTTCCTTAAAGGATAAAAAACCCCAACATTTTACTTCAACAGGAATCATTGATTTCCTGGAATTTAAGGCTGCAAGTATGCCTATAGTTTTCATATAACTTGCTTTTCCTCTGTGACTGTGTTCTGACTGAAAAATTAGTCTAAATTCAGCCACTGGACTCCATGTCAACATCTCAGTGAACCAGTAATGCACTTCTAATGATAAATGAAAGAAAAACTCTGCTTGCTTTTTTTTTCAGTAGAAAATTTAGTAGTGCATTAAACTTGGTTATAGTGCACACCATAAATTGTCCTGTTTGCTGTATTATTTTCACTCTCATACAGGTGAACATAATTCTGCTTGCGACTCTATTGTGCTGTATATAGATCAGAGAGGATTTACAAGAGGGCAGCTTTCATTGATCTCATAGTGCTACCCAAGTTCCACTTCACTCTACGTGACACAAAGCAGCTGAGCTCTCTACAACAGTTTTATCTCCAAGAGGGAAGCTCAGAGGCACCCTGAATATTGCATTGTATACCTAGGCTGTCAGTTGCTCATGACTTTTCCAACGGTGAGCATGCAGGCAGAATTTGTTCTGTCTCACGAAGAATTCTCATGGGGTTTTCATTATTTTTCATGCATGATCTACTTGTTTTCAAGAAGTCATTCTGTGAGCGCGATGGTAGCTAACAATATATAGTCACTCAACGTGGTACCACAAAGATGACTCTGCTAAAGTGAATGCCACCAATGTAATATACATTATCCCTTTCACGATCTCACCTAAATAAATACATATCACCCAGCTCCATATATTTTTATCCCCCGAATCTGCTTCTGTAACTCCCTCACTCACAATAACACCAAGATACAGTAAATATTTTTTTTTAAATGATTTCGTTGACAAATGTATACTTGCTACTTAAAATCTCAGTATCTAACTCTCTGTGATCAGCTGTGCATCATCTCACCTCATTTCATACAAGGAAAATACATAAATACATTTTTGAGAAAAAAAACCCAACTATTATCTTCAAGGGGAAAAAAAGTGGTATCTGGTACAGGTATTTTGTGTATGTCTACATGAACTTCAGATGCATTTGCAGTGTAAGTACTCTTCACTAAGTTTAACACAGATGAAGAGGAAATAGCATATTCTTTCATCTTCCCTGGGGGAACATCTGCAAAGCAGGCCAATTACTCACAGGGCCTGTCAGGCCTACAGCCCAACGACAAGGGCCTAGGAATGATCATGGGTGATATTTTCAGCTGGTGTTGCCAAGACAACACATAATTTGAGGTTTTTTTCACCTTCTGGACAACAGTCTGGGGTGAGTGGATTCTCAGGCTTTTGGAGTTTATGACAGCAAACACATTTACAGAGTAAAAGTGAACTTGAAAGAGGTTTGAGTGAAAAAATAAGGTTCATTTAGTAGCTACAAAAACGTGCTGGCTTAGTAAAGGAAAGGAAATCACTTCATTTTCAGAGATTCTTGGAATACCAGTAGTTACTCGATTTAATTTTGAGCATTGATTCAATATTAATTAAATACTGTATTTAATAGATGCTCTATTTAATGTTGAGCAAGACATCAAAGGTCTCACACATACAAGAAAAATCACAGAGCTTAATCTCAGATGAAAACACACAGTTATTCGCATTTCTTCCTGAGACATCTCAAGCTTATCTGGCATTTAGCATGGAGAAAAGGCTGGGAGCGAAGGAGTAGGTGCTGTCTTTCTCTGTGGTTTGGTGCGGTGCAGTAAACCCTAAGACTTACTATCCAAGCCAGCCCTGCAACTGGTTACCCACAGCAAACACCTTCTCTGCATATGAGTTTAGGATGAATTTTCCTTCAGAGTGCTGACCCTGGTCAGAAGTGATGCAATCTTCCTTGGGGCACCTAAAACTTTAGTGGTTATGACAAGATTGAAACTCAAGAGAGCAATAAGAAATTCAGATTGTCTGATATGTATTGTTGACAGATCCTATCCCATCAGTAGGAATAAGTCTTGATGCTGACAAAACGAACTAGTCATCTCAAAGAAAAAAAATCATTTAAATTAGATTCTTCTAGTCAGCATAGGCAGAAAAGCACCTCTTCCCATCTATAAAAGTAGGTGACTTGTTCTTTGCATATGTATGACTCCTTTCATTGATTAGAGAGGAATAATAGATGACTGAATTAAATCTCGTTGGCTGAATTACAGTGTGCTAATTCTTGTTCTAAATAGACAAAAATGTGCCTCACTCTTTTAGTTTTCTGTATGTTGCAGATTGATTTATCATTTTTAGGTGATTTACTGACAGATATTTGATACAAATAGAGTAAATTCATGTTTCATTTAGAATACTTTGCCATTGCTTTCAGTGGGAACAGGTTTTTTAACGTATATCTCGGACTCACCTTCAGTAAGGGAAATAGTACTTTTGAGGTATCAAAACCGACATGTCTCACACCTTTTCCTTCATTATCTTATCAGTGAATGTTTCTGTCATAGCAGTGTTTGCCATTTACAAAACATTTTAGAAATTTTCTGAAATAATATTTACAACGTTACACCTATTATTTTGTTTATGTATAACTGAGGATACTGACAGGTGAACTGGCACTATAAAGCAGCTGCCAATGAGGCGTTTAGATGAAAATTACTATACATTTAGTGCTATAACAAGTTTGGAGGACATCTCATACAAATGCACATCTGTATGTACAGATGCTAGCATAATAAACCAGGGACTCCGTTAATTATTTTTCCAGTCTAATTAGGGAACACAAATACTTATTTTATCAACAAAATTGCAGGATGACTTAAAGCAGCACAGGTAGCTTGAAAACACTGTAGAATTAATTATTTTGACTTCAGAAGGGCATGTGGCTCAATATGCTACAAGCAAATCAACCAATCCACTGCGTAACTGATCCTGAAAATTATTATTGTACTTGCTATAAAACAGACACAGTGCTTTATTATTCCTATATTTCATAGAGAAGCATGCGCATAAAATCATAAGTAGTTAATATAAGAAGACACTTATCTGTGTCACAGGACTTGCAGTTGGGTCTGATTACTGAGAGGACAGATTAGCACTGGTTGGAACTGCAGTCTCAGCTCTGCCATATAACAGTGTTACTGCACTACTGCAATAGCCAGATCCATTGCCAGTGCTCGTGTACATAAACATTTGCATGAATTATGATTTATTCACGTAAAGGACTGGGTTATGAACTGCAAGATATTTCTTATGAATGGTTTGTTAAGAGAAATCATAAACTATTGGAGTTTCACATCTCCCTTCAGCAATCTAAAAGCCAGAAGTTTAATTTCATCTCATCACCAATGCTGTTTTTGTAGTCATCCAGGGAGAAGCACTTTTATAAGCTATATGCTTGCCATTCTGATCTCTAGACTTCAATGGGAAAAATCACTCAGTGGAGACACCTATATCTTATCACTGACTGTTGAGGGAGGTGATATGACTTTCTTAGATTAGATGCCTAGCCATTTGAGAGCTGATGTTGGGTAAGATGAATCCCTCTATAAATGGTCAAACACACAGGGCTAAAATACTCATAGCTATTTTTCAGTATTTATTAAGGCATATTTCTATATATATTAAATTACAAAAGCTTGTACTTGAGGTTATCTAAAGAAAAGACTGATCAAGATTTTCCACCATAAGAAAGCATTTTCAACTGTTTATATCTTTGCCTGCCTTAATGATGTGAGCTGAAACTTTTCATGACTATTTTTGAAATTTTGGTACAAAAATGACTAACATGTCTAAAATGAAATTTATAATATAATATTCCATTCTCCATACTAAAAAAAAAATCTGTCAAGGTATTTTTAATAAATCCTAATTGCCTTCTTTAGGAAAAGCTATGTAACATTCCGCTGTGTTGGTTAGCATTAGGTATGTGTCACTGAGCACTAACACAAAAATATAGCTGGAATTGCCCAATTTATAAATCTCTATATTGTCAAACTGGGTTTTGACATTTTGTAACTTTGAGCTCCTGCATTTGTTACTTTATTAATGAAGTTTTTGCTGCCCCATAAATCAAAATACCGATAGCACTTTTATTACTTAAATTATAAAACAATGTAAGTACGAGTGGCTAGTTCTCAGATTGCTTAAGGCAGAATTGTGATGAATATCAATCTCAAACATGTAATTTCAATAGGATCTACATCACAGACTTTTGAAAAACATTCAGAGTTGATTTAAAACTACAATAAATGGTGTAGGGCTAGTCTTTGCAATTATCATTGAATAAAATGTTATATTTCAATATTCTTTCAGCTTCATTTTTAAAACACTAGATTTCATTATGGCTTTTTGTATTTGAATCTTAACCATTATTACAGGTCTCTCCTTGTTATGGTGCTTTGTGATCCAGTTCCTTCAACAACATTTCTTTTCAGTATCCATATCCAAAAGTCCTCTGCATGGTTGCAAACTATAGCTCTTGAAAATGTGGTGTGGCAAAACCTGACAGTTTTTCTGAAGTAGCTGAATATTCTGTGAATACAGACTCCAGGTTTCTACAGAGCTAACTCCAGTACATACCACAAGGTATTATGCTCCAAGATGACTTTTAGATTTGTTTCTCTTTGTGCTTTCATAAATAGGCCCTTATTCTTCTGTTTAAACTTCCTTTTTCAAAATCTTCCATGTAAATAGCAAATTAGTTACTATGAGAATTATTTGTGTTTCACAATCAGCATTTAAGCCCCATGTATACATTTTAAACTATTTTAAATTACTGAATTGCATTATATTTTCAAAAATGAAATAATCTTACGAATCATAAACGATTCTTGACAAAAGAACATAAAATAGTACAATAGCAAGACTTTACTTGCCAAGGTATCAGTGCAGCTCACCCCCTAAACATGGAAGAATAGCCTATATGCAAATCAGAAAATACCTGGATAAAAGTAAAGGAGCCAGTGATTCTTTCTTCATGTTAGTATAATACTGAGAACATCCAACAGGGGATGGAATGCCCATCTAACAGGCAATCAAGTCATCTACCTCAGTTTTTAAGCCAGCTGGCTTGGTGTGTTTTATGATGATAGATGGTGAATATTTTCACCTCATTTTGTCTAGGGATTTTGTATTGTTTTGTATCTCTCATTTTCAGAGAAAAATAAAGGGAGCAGGTGACACTGGATTTTTTTGTTGCTCGCTTCTTGAAATAGAGATCATATAATCCATTTTGTAATTCTAGCCTGGATCTGGTCACTGAGCCTAGAAAATCAGTAAATCTTTAGACATAATATTATACAGAGATGTTTCATGAAGCACAATATTTATTTCGGTTTGAAGCAATGGGACAGTAAGTCTTATTAATACACCTGAATATATTGATGTAAGTCAAATTGAATTAAGGATAAAAAAATAACACCTGTTCTTGTTCTATTATCAGCACATCTAGTGCTCCTCTGTGCACACAGCAGCCAACTCTGACCTGGCAGTTTCCTTTTATATGTGAATTTAGTTGACAGTTATTAATTCTGCCCTCTACAGCAGTGAGGTTTCCTCTTTAATTAGATGGGGTTTTATTCTCACCAAAAGTTACAATAGTAAGGCTTGCACATCTGTCTTTCTTACCTTTAGATTTGATAAAACAACTGTATCATTATTTATATTTCACTTACTGAGGGAAAAAGGAATTGTTATTTTGACTAGAGCAGACACAGTACTTGTAAGTGCCCCTTCCAGTCCTTCCTGACCGTGAGGCACATACAACTTCACAGCAAGAAGCAAGGAGAGCAGCAAGCAGCAAATGGCTAAAAGCCCAGAAATTCAGAAAAACTTAAATTGGCAGAGATTTCAACATTCATTGCCTATCTATTTTATAAATATCTATTGGATAGCTGATACTTTCTCCAGACATTAAAGGATCTGCTATTTGATTTTATATTTATGTCTAAATCAGACCGTCAGCATTATGGTATTACCAAAAATAACCTGAGTGCCATCTCTGTTACTGAAGAGTTTACTGTTTTTTCACCTGTTTTCCTTGTGTGAAAACACCCTGAATGACTGGCCATAGATGCTAGCAGCAGGGAATGCTTTTTATTAAAATAAGAGGGCTGTGAAAATGTATAATACCTAAGATAAAAACTTGATGATCCCGTGGGTCTTTTCCAACCTTGTGATTCTGTGAAAGATAAAAACCCATTTTTCTTTGTAGCCCTGTATTTTACCCTAATCTGAGGTAATACAAAATGGTCAGATTGTTCTTTTTTTGTTACTGCTCAGTTAGAATGAAATCTATCTATATTGCACAATGGTGCATTGTTTCCATTTCCCAGAATCAACACTACTGAAACTGTCTTGAAGTCTCTGGGCTGCACACATTTATGAGGTGTCTGCAGCTGCGACTACATGACCAGAGGTGGCCTGGCAGTGACTGCTGAAGTCTGATGCCAACAGTGAAAATCTGACACACAGTTTTGGATTGGTTATTTCCCCCCTTTAAAACCTGGAAAGTCTTAAATATTTAATATAAGGCCATGCTTTTTCCAAGATTTTTTCAGGCAAATTGTAAAATTGGTTGATATTTAAAGTAAGTTCAGAAAAAAAAAAAAGAAGGTCAAAACATTAAATGTTTAGCACTTTTTGTTCCTATTTCTTCATAAGCTGGACATGTGTTATACTGTAGACTTTAATATTCTAGAAAGGGAACCTCAAAGGAAAATATTACTGTGCATTCTTCAGTATCAGGTCAGTGCTGCCAAACATGACTTTATACACAATGTCATAGAATCGTAGAGTCATAGAATCACTAGGTTGGAAAGGACCCACTGTATTATCGAGTCCAACCATTCCTATCAATCACAAATGTCATTGCAGGCTGTTTGAGTCCAACCTGTACACAGAGCCCATGCTTTCCCGTAGTAGAACAGAGAAGGCCATTCTGTAAGGGCTTCTTTACAGCACGTGCCACCTGTCTTTGCTGGTATGACATCACTGCAAACGAAATATTACTTTGTAAGTACATGGGACAGCTACTGCCCAAATATCTGGAGGCCCAAATATGTGGCATATAAACATGCCCATGACTGAAATCTAAAGCACAGGGCAAACCCGATCAGGCCCAGCTGAGTCCCTACATCTGTTCACAAAAGTAGGTTTAACATACTGCAAAGATGCCAGCAATACAGACCGCCATCTAAATTTGGCTTTGAGTTTTACTTAAAGGCTGGTTTTCTACGTGCTTTATGCTAAACAAAGCCTAATGTTATGACAACTCGTAAATATTTAAAGTGGACATGATCCCAATTTTTGGTTCCCAATGTTTGCTCAACAGCGCAATGAGAAATAGCATATGAGATTGAGATGGAGTTGAATAAGGGCATGGGAAAATGGTGTGATCTGAGGGATGATAAATAACATATCTGTTTATTGTCTAGGAAAGGTTGGTAACAATAACATTTGCTGTTTTAATTCCAGTAAGAGAGTAGTGAGATAGAGATTTTTCAGCGTTGGTGGCACAGGAATACTTTCCTGCACTCCTGTATTTCAAAAAAATTAATGTAGAAACATCTTCCTCTCCAAGTTTTACAGGAGGAGAAGCAGAAATGGAGTGACTTGAGTTTGGCCATGTGGCATTAGGCCAGACTCAGGATTGTTATCTGAGTTTTCAAGTACAAGAGTTAGTTATATACATGCCAGGGGAATATTACTCTTTTTTTTTTTCACAAACCAAATAATGGGTCAATCCAAAAGAACATGAAGAGGATCACAGTAACAGTTTTTCCTCTGTTGCTTGAGCACTTGGCGCTGAAAAGATAATGATAATAAAATCCCACAGCCAGTCACAACAGTGAAATGTTTTCTGAAAAAAAAAAAAAGGTATCATGTAGTTTAACTGGAGTGTGTCAGTATCCCCTAGAATTAATATAAAAATTCTGTAAAGATAGGCAAAGATATATGCAGCAAGTGAACTAGAAGAAAAAGTCCCTTTGCTGTGTCTCCGCAGCAGTTTCAGAAACTCTCCAGTACTGATGGTTCTGCACAAAATCCAGGTGACGAGTGATAAGAGTAAAGCTGGCTGAGAGAGCAGAGGAGATGGCAGTGGATTAGCAATAAAAGAAGTTCAGTAAGCACAAAGGTGGATTAAAAGGAAACGCTGAGGCATGCACTAAGAGCAATTCTACAGCCCCATTAGCAATTAAAAGATATGGCAAAGCTCCTTGCTTCATCAGGGTGGAAAAACAGCCTTGCTAGACATTTGTACAGGGCCCTCTACGTTTTGGTGTTTTCAATGACTAAAACTGCTACATTGAATTATATTTTATACACATCATTTTTTGGATCCATTTGTTCAAATAATGTCCCGATGTAGATTACAGCCTTTCTTTTTAACAGGGAATGGCATCAGGGTTGTGTTGTGCTGTGCTGCAAAATGATTGTAATACAAATAGACCATGCATCTCGTTTCCTAGTGAAATTTATTCTTTAATTCAGAGTGAAGCATGATGTAAAGGTATAGAAGAGATGTGAAGTCTGTTTCTCTCTCGCTCATGGCTTTTATGTACCACCCAGAGAGGTGACATTAAAATTCTCAGCAACAACATATCAGTCATTTATGGTCCTTTTTGCTGTTTCTAGAACTGGAGCTGGGTATCTCAAGATCTGAAACTTAATTTGTACTTTAAAGATATTTAGGGTTTCAATTCTGTGTGTCCCATTTTCCCCATTTGAATATTGGTGACCTTACTTTTCCAGGGGCAATAACTGACTAAATGCTTCAGCACTAAGCAACAGAAATGACAGGTAACAAATCACATTGACTTTCTTTCATAATATACATGCTTCTATAGGATTAATACCTGTAAGGTTTTGTATTGCCAATGTAAACTGGTAGCTTTCTTCCATGTATTTATTAAGTATTATTATCTGAAAAAATGTGCATTGACATAAAGATAAATCAAAGATTCGTGCTATGAAAAAGCTTAATTCTTGCCTTGTTAACATTCACCAGAATTAATATCTCTAGAGCATATTGCTGTATGAGGCACTAAAGATAGTCCTAATTCTGCCCTATTTAGGATCAGAATTGTACATGAACATTGTAAGGTAAAAATTCTGAGTCTGATCCAATGGCTACTTCTCAGCAGTCAAACTGTTCCACTTTCAGAGTCTATATAGGCCCTTTTTCTAGAATCCGAATGGAAGCTCTCATGAAACAGGACAGCTATATTACATGAAAAAGTAGCTGTTTGTACACTAGAATGAAACATTGGAATTTAAAATGAGAATGCAAATTTAAACACTCTTAACCTTATAAAGATACCTGCAGTAGTGTCTCCTCAGACAACAATTTTGTTGAGACAGCCCAATCTTGCTCATCTTTTTGCTTTCAAGATGTGAGTTTGCAGAAGAAATACTGAACTATTAGTGGGAAGGACTGCAGACTGGGCATAACCTGGCTATGACTTGCACTTGATTTATTAAGTGTGTTACAGCTTTGGAGACTTTGTAACTCAGGATAAGCGTGGAGGAACTTTACAAAATATGGCTGATATACTATTTACAAAAGTTTATGTACAGTTGTTACCAAAGTACTGGCTGGTTTTGCATGGATTTATTAAAGGTAAAAAGACATTTAAAGCATGCCATGCACTAAAAAAAAAATAAAATTAAAATTGCAGGCTGCTAATTTAACTTAAATTCAATATTTGTCAGCATAGTTATTTCATAGCTTCTTTGATTTCATATTCTGCTTCATAGGAATTTGTCAGGTTAATGTAGTACTCTTGGCTACCATTTATGCTAGTTATTGAATTAGCACATACTGTTTCACATGCAGTTATTCTCAGTGCCAGTACATGTTTTCAACTCCAGTTTTGTATTTAGGAGTTTTTAATAATGTTGCCAGGGCTCTCTATAAAATATTTAATCACTGAAAGTATCAAAATAAAATTGATTCTCTGTTGGGCTGTTATTAGCATCGGTGTTCCTGAGCTGAAAGGAGATGCTATTGGACATATTTTCACAGTGAGCTAGATGGCATTTTAATCTTGCAGTCACACTGAGTATAATTGGAGACAGGTGGCTAAAGCTCCACATTCTACTTAAAAATGTTCTCTCCATTCAGATATGCCTAATAAATTCTTAAATTTGTGCTGTTATATTTTGCCAGCTGAATTTTACAAGATGGAAGGCAACATACAGTGCAAAGCCTGCACCTTCATTTAGCTAAGGCCACAGGGATTTCAGGTAGTTTAGGATGATGCAGTGCATACCTATAGTATTGGGCATCATAGATTTTAAGCCAGAAACCACCACAGTGGCCATGTGTTAAGCCCCAGCTTTTCACTGGCTGCAGCATTTCAGCCAGTCATTTTTGCAGTGGGTGATCACTTCACCTCGCAGTAGGAAAGCTAATCATAGAATCACAGAACAACCAGGTTGTAAGAGACCCACCAGATCATCGAGTCCAACCATTCCTATCAAACACTAAACCATGCCCCTCAGCACCTCATCCATCCGCACCTTAAACACCTCCAGGGAAGGTGACTCAACCACCTCCCTGGGCAGCCTGTTCCAGTGCCCAATGACCCTTTCTGTGAAAATTTTTTTCCTAATGTCCAGCCTAAACCTCCCCTGGCAGAGCTTGAGGCCATTCCCTCTTGTCCTGTCTCCTGTCACTTGGGAGAAGAGGCCAGCACCCTCCTCTCCACAACCTCCTTTCAGGTAGTTATAGAGAGCAATGAGGTCTCCCCTCAGCCTCCTCTTCTCCAGGCTAAACAACCCCAGCTCTCTCAGCCGCTCCTCATAAGGCCTGTTCCCCAGCCCCTTCACCAGCTTTGTTGCTCTTCTCTGGACTCGCTCCAGAGCCTCAACATCCTTCTTGTGGTGAGGGGCCCAGAACTGAACACAGGATTCAAGGAGCGGTCTCACCAGTGCCGAGTACAGAGGGAGGATAACCTCCCTGGACCTGCTGGTCACGCCATTTCCGATACAAGCCAAGATGCCATTGGCCTTCTTGGCCACCTGGACACACTGCTGGCTCATGTTCAGTCACTGTCAACCAACACCCCCAGGTCCCTCTCCTCCAGGCAGCTTTCTAGACAGACTTCTCCTAGTCTGTAGCTGCACAGGGTTGTGCCCCAAGTGCAGGACCCGGCATTTGGCCTTGTTAAACCTCAGCATTTGGCCTTGTTAAACCTCATGCCATTGGACTCTGCCCAGCGGTCCAGCCTGTTCAGATCCCTTTGCAGAGCCTCCCTACCCTCCAGCAGATCCACACTTCCACCCAGCTTAGTGTCGTCTGCAAACTTGCTAAGGGTGCACTCAATGCCTTCATCCAGGTCATTGATGAAGACATTGAACAGGGCTGGACCCAGCACTGAGCCCTGGGGAACCCCACTTGTCACTGGCCTCCAGCTGGATTTCACACCATTTCCCACCACTCTCTGGGCCCGGCCAGCCAACCAGTTTTCCACCCAGGAGAGTGTGCGCCTGTCCAGGCCAGAGGCTGACAGTTTCCCAAGCAGAATGCTGTGAGAAACTGTGTCAAAGGCTTTACTGAAGTCCAGGAAGATACATCCACAGCCTTTCCCTCATCCAGCAGCCGAGTCACTTTGTCATAGAAGGCGATCAGGTTAGTCTGGCAAGACCTGCCTTTTGTGAACCCATGTTGACTGGGCCTGATCACCCGGTTCTCTTGCATGTGCTTCATGATAGCACTCAAGATCACCTGCTCCATGACTTTCCCTGGCACTGAGGTCAGACTGACAAGCCTGTAGTTCCCTGGGTCCTCCCTGCGACCCTTCTTGTAGATGGGCACAACATCAGCCAGCCTCCAGTCACAGAATCACAGAATCACAGAATAACCAGGTTGGAAGAGACCCACCGGATCACCGAGTCCAACCGTTCCTACCAAACACTAAACCATATCCCTCAGCACCTCGTCCACCCGTGCCTTAAACACCTCCAGGGAAGGTGACTCAACCACCTCCCTGGGCAGCCTGTTCCAGTGCCCAATGACCCTTTCTGTAAAGAATTTTTTCCTAACGTCTAGCCTAAACCTCCCCTGGCGGAGCTTGAGGCCATTCCCTCTTGTCCTGTCCCCTGTCACTTGGGAGAAGAGGCCAGCACCCTCCTCTCTACAACGTCCTTTCAGGTAGTTGTAGAGAGCAATGAGGTCACCCCTCAGCCTCCTCTTCTCCAGGCTAAACAACCCCAGCGCTCTCAGCCGCTCCTCATAAGGCCTGTTCTCCAGCCCTTTCACCAGCTTTGTTGCTCCAGTGGGACTTCCCCAGTCTTCCAGGACTGTTGGAAGGTGATGGAAAGGGGTTTGGCCAGCACATCCGCCAGCTCCTTCAATACCCTTGGATGAATCCCATCTGGCCCCATAGACCTGTGGGTGTCTAGTCGGGCTAGCAAGGCTCTGACCACCTCCTCTTGGATCACGGGAGCCTCATTTTGCTCCTCTAACTCCTGGGTTTGTACACAGAGGGAACAACTTTCTTTACAATTAAAGACTGAGGCAAAGAAGGCATTAAGTACCTCAGCCTTTTCCTCATTCCCTGTCACTGTTGTTCCTTCTGTGTCCAATAGGGACTGTATGGTGTCTCCTGGCTAGTCTCTAGCCCCTCTGCGCCCTGCCCGATCCAACTGCCGCACTGCAGGTCGCGGTGCTCCCAAGGGGCCGTTTAACTCTCCCGCGGTACCGCCCCAACCGCCCCCTCCCGTCAGGCCCCGCGCGGCACCAACGGTTCCCGGCTGCCCGGAGCCCAGCGCCGCCCGCCCCGCTCCCGCGTGGGTTTTTCTGGAATTTTCCCGGCTCAGGGAAGCCCCCACCACAGAACTCACCGTCCTGCTGGCGGGTGCCGCCGAAGAATAATCAAATAAGTTAGCCAACACTTCCTAAAATAGGACTTTCTAGTCCTTGCATCTCATTACTGTGTGGCAGAAGAGAACAGTTTCTTACCAGTTTCCAGGGTTCTTAAAGGCTGGAATATCTTGGACAGCAATTTTAGGGCACCTCAGCTCTTATGGAAAGGGATCCTGTGGCCACATCTGTGTTAGAACTCAAATTATACTGCTGAAATGCTACAGAATCTGCAGCACAATTGTGAGCCATCCGAACTCCTGTGCTTCCAGACAACGCCTTGTCACAGCTCAGGAGTAAGAAGCGACTAAGGAACATCCAAAAGAAAGCAGAATGGATGTGATTGTTTAACCTGGAGAAGAGGAGGCTGAGGGGAGACCTCATTGCTCTCTACAACTACCTGAAAGGAGGTTGTAGAGAGGAGGGAGCTGGCCTCTTCTCCCAAGTGACAGGGGACAGGACAAGAGGGAATGGCCTCAAGCTCCGCCAGGGGAGGTTTAGGCTGGACATTAGGAAAAAAATTTTCACAGAAAAGGGTCATTGGGCACTGGCAGAGGCTGCCCAGGGAGATGGTTGAGTCACCTTCCCTGGAGGTGTTTAAGGCACGGGTGGACGAGGTGCTGAGGGATGTGGTTTAGCGTTTGATAGGAATGGTTGGACTTGATGATCTGGTGGGTCTCTTCCAACCTGGTGATTCTATGATTCTATGATTATCCTGTTTTGATAAGGAGAAAGTAAGCATAGCTACGTGAATCCAAGCCATACTCCACCAGTTTGATGGAGGGACAGAGGTACTCCATGTCCTATTTTTTTTTTTTTTACTATAGAAATGCAGACTAATGCCTGCTTCTGGGCATCTGATTTATTTAAAAGTTGTCAAGGTCCAGAACCCCAGGTAGTTAATTTTAATTAGACTATGTCCTTTGGTACCTCTAGCACAAGTTCAGTCCAGTGAGCAAGTAGGTTCCATGAGTGAGGATGAGGTTGCATTGTGCCTGTAAGGCCTGGTGCCTTTGTGTATTATGGTGTTGAAAAAAATCCTCGCTCAAGTCCTTTTATGCTGAGAAATGATGATTAGCACCAATTATCTGAAATGGATGGATTCATGTACTGATTAATGCATTGCTCAATGTATCACTAATGAAAGCCTGCTTCAGCAAATTGACTAAAGCAATGTTTTTAGACTTCCTGAGGATTTACAATGAAAAAACAAACAAACAAACAAAACCCAATTAGTTTTAACCCTCTCTGGAAACTTTTATCTAAAAACTCATTTACTGGCAGCAAGTAAGCTGTGCTGTAATAAACACAGAGATAGTTCCTTACTAAATTTATTTCAAGGCTCTTTGTGTATACTCAATTTACCAGTTCCATAAGGACTCAGCGCTTTCAGAAGATACGAGCACAAATAATCTCTAGGATATACAGTTTTTGTCTTCAGAGAGGTCAAAACCAAGCCTAATGTAGCTGCTAATTGTGTTTTAATGAAAAATACATAACATCTTTAATTTGCAAGTTAAACAGGGCAATTAAAACTTTCTTTGATGTGGAAAAACTCCCTATGCATTTTATCTCCTAGATGAACTAAACATGATCTTGACAGTCTTCAGAGCTTTACAGTAATGAAAGCAGCAATTTTTAGCCAATATCTTGGCCATCAAGTCCTTCACAAAGGTACTAGAAGGTGTGTCTAAGTATTCCTGTGTTACCTATGGGGTAGACACTGGTGTCTTGACCTTGGCAAAAACCAGCAAACATTGAGATTGATCACACAGTTGAGGAAGATTCTTTACTCCTTACAAGGAATTCTGCTCCCACTGGTTTATGTTATTTAATTTAGATAGCATATTTTGACTTTACCATTTTGAATTAAAATTTATAATATATTACTGGTACATATAAATAGTATATTTTATATAAAAGGTAAATCAAGATGTCATTTTTTTCTCCTCAAAAACTACATACATGGGTTTCAAAGCTAAACAAGAAATTAAAATTTTTTACTTTTTTACTTCTCAAATGTTGAAATAAACTTATTCCATCAAAACACAGTGCCATTTTAAATCTGGCAAGACTGTATTTTGATTAAAGATTTTCTGCACCAAATAAATGATCATTTAGATCTCAGCATCTAGCTCTTTTAAATTCTCAGATCTAGCTAAAATTGTAGCGATATTAAACTACCATCTGCCTTCAGTTACATCAATCATGAAATACAATAAATTCCTTATATCTCAAGAAAGTTATAGAAAGGTGAGTTTTCTTCATGTTTTCTGCTTTATGTCCCTAAAGCCAAGAACATAATCTTTCATTTTGGAAAAGTAAAAGGGAATGCTTCCAGTTCAAAGCTTATGCTTGACTTTTGAAAACTTCTTTCATAGTACAGATGCACAGCAACAAATACAACAGAAAAAAGCCTCTTTGTTCTGAATTTCATTGAGTTATATTTCAAAATTCCAAAACACTGATGTCATCATCATTCTAACTATTCATGTAAGAATAGAAACTGAAAATAAAGTCTTTTTGTAAACCTAAGCCCTGAATTCCTACTACCCCTTCAGGATGTACGTAAGTTCCTACTCATGAAATACTTGCATAACCTTGACCACTGTCCTTACAATGATCTTAGTATCTTCAAGTTAAGGTTCTTAAGAAATTCAGTTATCACTGCCGCATATATTCTGCTTTTGTAAGGCTATAGGATGCATAGAATGCATCACAGCAGCCCCACCACAACCTCAAAGTAGGAAAATAAGGAATTAAGAACATTTTATAGGACTAACTAACAGAACTCAGAGCTCATGATTTTCAGTTATGCGATTTAAATCGTATATGACTTATCATTCAAAAAGCTTTAAGTTCCAGTTCAGTTTTGATAAAAAAATGCTACCCCAGGTATATTTTGTGATCCCAACACAAGGCTATGCAAATAATCTTTTCTCCATGAATGTTCCTTATATCTATGTTCTTCACATGAGACACTGCGGCTAATACTGTTGGAATGATGCTATTTAAAAAGGTTTCATTATGTTTATACTTATTAGAAATTTGTAGTCAGCAATGGCTGTCTTAAGAGGCTTAATTATATTTATTAGAATTTCACAAAAGTAATGCTTCTCCAGTTAATAAAAATTTACAACTTCTGTTATTTTTCATCCAGAGGTTTGCCTCATCAGTGTCAAAACCCTTGCAGAGTCATACTGTTTAGCCAGTTCTCCAGATGGAATCACTAGATGATCATTTGGATGTCTCGTTCTCCAGAAGGAATCATAGTCATTTTTTTCCCCCATAGCTTTTCTCATAAGTGAAAAACATACTGTTCTGACTTTAACATTGCTTAGACAAGAATAATTTCTATTGATAATATGTTAATCTTTAATTATGATAGACAACAAATAAACAGAACATTACACGGTGTACAGTGTTGTTACACATTCCTGAAAATTTCTTCATAATTGCTGATTATTTACATGGTGTTACATAATTGTATTTCAGAACATAAAATTTCACTTTAAAGTCTGAAAACCTACAATTCAGTAATAACTTCAGTATGTGCTACCTGATCGGTAATCCCCTTCTCACTCCCACTGGTGATGTGATAGCTCCTGTGCCAGTTACAGAAACTATTCAAGAGGAACAGCAATAGCAGGGAGATGCTTTCATTTTATTACTTGTAAAAAAAGTCAGGGAGTTACGCAGTCCATTAACTTTCCTTAGGTCACCAGTGATTATTCTGTCCTCATCTTGGGTACAGCTATGCTGACTACAAGGATAAAAGTGACAATTATTAACAATGTACTTTAATTTGCAATGGCCAAGAAAGAAAAGTAGAACAAAGAATGATCACAGAATGGTCAGGGTTGGAATGGACCTCTGGAGATCAAGTTCAACCCCTCTGCTAAATCAGGCTCACCTAGAGCAGGTTGAACAGGAATGTCCAGCTGGGTTTTGAATGTCACCAGAGAAGGAAATTCCACAACCTCTCTGGGCAGCCTGTTCCAGAGCTCTGTCGCCTTCACAATGAAGAATATTTTCTTCAAGTTCAGATGGAATTTCGTGTGCTCCAGTTTTGCTCATTGCTCTTTGTCCTGTCATTGAGCACCACTGAAATCATTCTGACCCCAACCTCTTGACACCCGCCCTTTAGATATTTATATGCATTGATAAGAACCTCTCCCAGTCATCTCTTCTCTGGGCTAAAGAGACTGAAGGCTGAGATGATGCCACAAATGCATAAACTAATGCTAAAAAGAAAAATATGTGTTTAACAAAGACAGTTTGAACTCTAGTCAAGGGAACCCAGAGGAAGTAAAATGATCAGAACTAGTTCCACAGTCTCTAAGAAAAGTACAATTTACCCTAAATTACCCAAATATTATTTCATAATGGTAAGAAGGGATGCTGATGTGGCTTCAATACAATCTCTACTCCCTAATCATTTAGCTGTATTATTTTCTAAATAAAGCATTGCACTTCCCTAATTACATTTCACACAACTATTTTGAAAAGAGTAACTTTTACATGGTGACAGAGACTATACAGTTGGCTTAAATGTATGTGGCTTGTGCTAAAGAAAATTTGAAGGGATATATAAAAAATAATTGATGGTATATAAAACAAAATGAAAAAAAGATACTGTTTCATTACCAAAAATGCTAATAGTGTGTATTCAATAATATAACTTACTTCCACAAGAAAAAATATCATCCAGGTCCACAGATATGTTTGAGTGCTGCAGTTTTTATCTGTAAAGGTGAATTGGTAGCTACAAGAGACTGACAAAAAACAAATCAGACTTTTGTTGACTGAATTCAGAGAGATTTACAGATTCTCCTGTTGGGTTTTTCATTTACACAATAGGAAAGACCTGTCTCAAATTGAATAATCATTCCCAGAAGCTTTAAATCAAACAAACAAAATCAACAAACAAAAAGGCCAAAGCCATCAAGAATGGCTTCAGGGCAATTGGGAAAGTGATGGAGGGCTCTGGGGCACAAGTAGTATTCTGCTCCATCCCAATGCTAAATAGAGAGGAGGGGGAAGCCAGGAGGAAGAATTCGATTAATACCTGGCTCCGAGCCTGGTGCGAGGAGAGGGGCTTTGGTTTTTTTGATCATGGGGGGGCTCATGCACCCCCAGGCTTTCTCGCTAAGGGCGGGACACATGGGTCTCCTAGGGGGGCTAAAGCCCTTGCCAGAAACCTAGCCAAGCTCATAAATCGAGCTTTAAACTAGATGTGAAGGGGGAGGGGGTTGAGCCCAGGCTAGACAGGAATGAGCCTGGATGTGGGGAATTGGTGATTGGGAGAGGGTGCGCGGGCGAGGACCACCAGTACCTCACCGCACAAAAAGTGGGGGAGAACACACCTCGGGGTGTTAAGGGAGATACAGGCACTCTGGTGTCAACTGATCCAGTTACCAGGCAGTTGGGAACGAACCCTGTTCCCTCTAGGAGGGCTGAAGGCTCGGCAGCTCAGCTGAAGTGCATTTACACCAATGCACGCAGCATGGGAAATAAGAAGGAAGAGCTGGAAGCTGTCGTAGGGCAAGGGGCCTATGATGTTGTTGCCATCACGGAAACGTGGTGGGACGACTCATATAACTGGAGTACGACTATGGTGGGGTATAAGCTTTTCAGGCGGGACAGGAAGGGTAGGAGAGGAGGTGGGGTAGCCCTCTTTGTAAGGGAGGACTTGGACATCACTGAGATGGATTGTGGAGATGAGGAGGTTGAGTGCCTGTGGGTCAAAATCAGAGGAGCCCACCAGAAGGTAGATTTTGTGATGGGAGTCTGTTACAGACCACCCAACCAAGGAGAAGCAGCTGATGAGCTCTTCTATAAACAGCTGGGGTTAATCTCTAGATCGATGCCTCTCGTTCTGGTGGGAGACTTCAATCTGCCTGATATCTGCTGGGTGTACAACACAGCAGAAAGGAAGCAGTCTAGGAGGTTCCTGGAGTGCGTGGGAGATAACTTCCTTGCACAGTTGGTGAATGAACCAACCAGGGAAGGTGCCCTCCTGGACCTCCTGTTGGTGAACAGAGAAGGCCTTGTAGGGGATGTGGCGGTAGGTGGACGCCTAGGACTAAGCGACCATGAGATTATAAAATTTTCTGTTCTAGGTGAAGTGAAGAGGGTGGTTAGCAAGACGGTAACATTAAATTTCCAGAGGGCAGACTTTGATCTCTTCAGCAGGCTGGTTGGTGAAGTCTCATGGGAGACAGTACTCAAGGGCAAGGGAGCCCAGGAGGGCTGGGAGCTCTTCAAAGGGGTGGTCCTAGCAGCTCAGGAGAAAGCCATCCCCGTGGTCCGGAAAAAAAGCCGGCAGGGGAGAAAGCCAGCTTGGTTGAATAGAGAGATCTTGAGGGATATCAAGAAGAAAAGAAATGTTTATGGCCTCTGGAAGAAGGGACAGGCCTCTTGGGTGGACTACAGGAGGGAAGTGAGATTGTGTAGGGAAAAAATCAGAAGGGCTAAGGCTCAGCTAGAAATTGGATTGGCCAAGTCAGTGAAAGATAACAAAAAATCTTTCTACAAATATATAAATAATAAAAGGCGGACTAGGGAGACCATACAGTCCCTATTGGACACAGAAGGGACAACAGTAACAGGGGATGAGGAAGAGGCTGAGGTACTTAATGCCTTCTTTGCCTCAGTCTTTAGTCGTAAGGACGGTTGTTCCGTCTGTGTACAAACCCAGGAGCTAGAGGAGCAAAATGAGGCTCCCATGATCCAAGAGGAGGTGGTCAGAGCCTTGCTAGCCCGACTGGACAGTCACAAGTCTATGGGGCCGGACGGGATTCACCCTAGGGTACTGAAGGAGCTGGCGGATGTGCTGGCCAAACCCCTTTCCATCATCTTCCAACAGTCCTGGAAGACTGGGGAAGTCCCACTGGACTGGAGGCTGGCTGATGTTGTGCCCATCTACAAAAAGGGCCGCAGGGAGGACCCAGGAAACTACAGGCCTGTCAGTCTGACCTCAGTGCCAGGGAAAGTCATGGAACAGGTGATCTTGAGTGCTATCATGAAGCACATGCAAGAGAACCGGGTGATCAGGCCCAGTCAACATGGGTTCACAAAAGGCAGGTCTTGCCAGACTAACCTGATCGCCTTCTATGACAGAGTGACCCGGCTACTGGATGAGGGAAAGGCTGTGGATGTGGTCTTCCTGGACTTCAGCAAAGCCTTTGACACAGTTTCTCACAGCGTTCTGCTTGAGAAACTGTCAGCCTCTGGGCTGGACAGGCGCACTCTCTCCTGGGTGGAAAACTGGTTGGATGGCCGGGCCCAGAGAGTGGTGGTAAATGGTGTGAAATCCAGCTGGAGGCCAGTGACAAGTGGGGTTCCCCAGGGCTCAGTGCTGGGTCCAGCCCTGTTCAATGTCTTCATCAATGACCTGGATGAAGGCATCGAATGCACCCTTAGCAAGTTTGCGGATGACACTAAGCTGGGTGGAAGTGTCGATCTGCTGGAGGGTCGGGAGGCTCTGCAAAGGGATCTGAACAGGCTGGACCGCTGGGCAGAGTCCAATGGCATGAGGTTTAACAAGGCCAAATGCCGGGTCCTGCACTTGGGGCACAACAACCCTATGCAGTGCTACAGACTGGGAGAAGTCTGTCTAGAAAGCTGCCCGGAGGAGAGGGACCTGGGGGTGTTGGTTGACAGCCGACTGAATATGAGCCAGCAGTGTGCCCAGGTGGCCAAGAAGGCCAATGGCATCTTGGCTTGTATCAGAAACGGCGTGACCAGCAGGTCCAGGGAGGTTATCCTCCCTCTGTACTCGGCACTGGTGAGACCGCTCCTCGAATACTGTGTTCAGTTCTGGGCCCCTCACCACAAGAAGGATGTTGAGGCTCTGGAGAGAGTACAGAGAAGAGCAACAAAGCTGGTGAAAGGGCTGGAGAACAGGCCTTATGAGGAGCGGCTGAGAGAGCTGGGGTTGTTTAGCCTGGAGAAGAGGAGGCTGAGGGGTGACCTCATTGCTCTCTACAACTACCTGAAAGGACGTTGTAGAGAGGAGGGTGCTGGCCTCTTCTCCCAAGTGACAGGGGACAGGACAAGAGGGAATGGCCTCAAGCTCCGACAGGGGAGGTTTAGGCTAGACGTTAGGAAAAAATTCTTTACAGAAAGGGTCATTGGGCACTGGAACAGGCTGCCCAGGGAGGTGGTTGACTCACCTTCCCTGGAGGTGTTTAAGGCACGGGTGGACGAGGTGCTGAGGGATATGGTTTAGTGTTTGGTAGGAACGGTTGGACTCGGTGATCCGGTGGGTCTCTTCCAACCTGGTTATTCTGTGATTCTGTGAAATTGGAAAAATGCAGATCAGCAGAACCCACTCATCTGGGAATTTTAACTGAAGTGGCAAATCCTGCATGAAAGGTGTTGCTTGAACCAGCCACCCAGGGGCCCCTTCCCTGCCCACAGCCCAGGACCTCATGTTAGCACCCCAGGGCTCCCCTGACCCTGCCACAGCCCAGGACCACACGCCAGCCCCTGTCCCAGCGATGCTGGTCCCAGAGCTCCCTGTCCCCTCATTTCTGCTGCCTGTGACCCCTTTTCACAGTCTTGCTGACGTATGTTCAATCTGCTCTTATCGTGTTGCTCTTTCCTCAACGCAGACTTGAACTCTCGGGTGTGATTGCATCGCCCTGTCCCAGCCAGATCTGCCTATGAAAGTCAGAACAGCCTGTTCCGAAGAACGAGAAACATTGAACTCCCGTGTGTTTCATCACCTGGTGTGACAAACTCCTAAGGACAGCTATGGAAAGGTCGGGATTTAAAAGATTGTCAGCGGTTGATGTAAAAAGCGGAGACAGTAGCTCAGAGCCAATCCCTGCTTAAAAGTAAGGTACAATTTCTGAAAATAACTTTGCAACTTAAGGAGCCATCCTTCAGGCTGTGGCTGAGGATATATTTTATGGTTTTGTGAACCTATATCCATTTTTTAAGACAAAACACACCTCTTCAGACATTTTCCAAGGGTAAAACAGGAAAGTCTGAACAGCACAGTAGATCAAAGCTGCCATGATTATAATGAGGCATTAGAAAACTCTGATTAGTGAAAATTTAAATCTGCCAGTAGAGTGAAATGGAGCCTGACTGGGAATAGAAATAAGAAGAAAGAATATTTGCAATTTTTATTAATAGGCTAGATCAAATAAAGTCTTTGTGCAACTGAACTGAAATTTATTTTGCAGATCCATCTGATACCAGGAGAAATCAGATAGTCAAAACCCTCTTGGCAGTTTTCTTCACTCATTTGAGCAGAACAGAGCAGCTGTGTTATCAAATTTATCATCTGGCAGCTTGTAATATATTCAAGATTTCTGAAGTAAATGTGCACTTCTCCATTAAATTAAATTAAATGTTTGCTTGATTCATGAAGATAGCAATTAGAGGTCACTGGGTGAGATGATTAAAGGTATTTTTGGTTGCCACATTTAGTTGTGAGGGAGGAAAATAGTTTTATAAATCAAGTAGCACAAGACATAGTTTTGGACTTCAATTTAAGAAAAGAGAAACAACCTTTAATTCTACATGACTCCTAAGTGGAAAGTAGCTGGTAAATGGTAAGTATTCATTTATACAGCTTTCCTTAGCTGCAGAAAACTGCATGGTGCAAGACCAGTTAGAACTATAGTGACACAGCAGAGTAGAGGTTTAGAGGTGGCTGCTCCTCTAAAAGAGTAAACTCTTCAGCTGCAAATATGCTGCCACGACAAATGGCAAATGCCAACCTTCCCCTGCTAATTGCTGTTGACTTCTTCACCTCCTCTCTGCCCCCTCCACCTCTTGTCGCTATCTCTGCCCCCTCCACCTCTTGTCGCTATCTCTGCTGACCCGAGAGCTGAACTGTTTGCATCAGGTTGCCATTGAGTGCTTCAGTCAGAAGGAAAAAACATGAATAGGTCTTTGCTAGCTCAGCTTATTTTGCCTACAGCAGTGTAGGAACCCTTCATAGGATGAGGAGAAGGTGACTTTCAGGATGTGGGTGCAGCTAGTAACTTGTCAAGATGCTGGGATTAATTGGGAGTCTTCCTCTGTCAGGCATTCTCGTGACTGACTCCTCTAAGCCTGAAGTCTCATGTATGAAGTCTCACGGTTTGGATACAGAGGGCTTTGATTTCCTGATTTCCCTCTCTTCTCATTTTTTATGATTTGTTTGTTGGTTTGTTTGTTTGGGCTTTTTTTCACAGAGATAAATTTAAAAAACAAAAATGGTCTTTTCTCCAAAGATTCACAGGAAAAACAATATTTGTTCCTTGCAGATTACCTATGGAAAAACGTCCAGTGTCCACTGGCTCTGCTTCTGTAAATCAGGATTATTTTACATAAGTAATGTGGACATTTTTATAACTCAGTCCTGGACAATATGGTACAACCAGTACTAAGCATAATGCTGTTGAGTCTCAGAGCTATTTTATGTGAGATTTCAAGTTACCAATACACTACTTGCTGAAATGCATAGGAAAGATATGTATCAATTATTACTAAAGAATTAAACAATTCTGAGAATACGCAAGATTTCATTTGTCTTCAACATCGTTAGAGTAGCTGCTACAGAATTATCAGGAAGGAATGAATGTAATAATATCCAGCTGCTCATTTACTAAAAACTAATAACTTGGGTGATGTGAATCTTCAGGAGTTCACAGAGCTGCAAGGGAAAAGTTACAGTTATGGAAGTGCAATTTTTATTTCTTCTGCATAAATCAAAGAGAACTGATTTCGTCCTTGCCACCTTGTAATTCCTCTGGTTTAGGGGAAGCTACACACAATTCAAACATAGAAAAAATAGGAGAACCATGAACCATTGTTAACAGACTTTATGTAACACGAGCAAAGGGGGAAGCAGGAAAGAACAGACAATTTAAATACAAAGTTTTTTAGAATTCTTCTATTTTTTTTGTTTCATAATATGTATTATGAAATATAGCAATGAACATATTGAAGAAAAGAGGAGAGGAAGGAGGATTTCTTACCTGGCTGATTGACAGTCTTTAAGTGTAAGCCTCTCACTCTGATCATACTGTAGACAAGGTATCCTTCTAAACTCATTCTGTTCTGTAAATAATTTCCCAATCCACATTGCTTTCATTCTTTCCATAAAATACTCTGAATCTAGAAAAAAATAGTCTGGGACAGACTGGTCTTAGTTGTATGAACTTCAGTATGAAGTATTCTGACTCAAATCATGTGCTTCAATGGTTTCCTGAATAGGGATGTTACTGGATGGAGTCCTGGTGAGCCTTTCCACTTTTCCATCAAGCATGTCTGGTTGTTGTATCCATTCTTATTTCCCCAAGATGTGCATCAGTACATCTCTTTGGGCTGTTATGCTGATTTGTGTCTGCCTGAGGACGCTCTGCTTTAACGGGATGTCGAGGAGAAGCAGAGAGGAGCACACAGGAACATTTATGTAAATTTTTTTGCAGGGAGTTATAGGGGGGGACAATTAAGCATCCAGATCAGGGCTCTACAATGAAAGCCAGCAGAGAGAATAAAGATTATTGTCTCAGGGTCAGGAATCACCTTTTAAAAAGGACTTTTCCTCACTCATTTTCATCAATACTGTGGCGTCTCATATGTGGGTCCAGGAATGAGTTGCCTGTCACCTAACTTCAGACATCTGCTAGTTTAGATGAATCACCATCAGAAATGTCTGTTTCTTTGCGCTGACTTGAAAGGTAAATCTGGACTTCAATAGGCAATAGCAGGTGTTTGTTGCTAGGACATTCATTGATTTTTATGAGTTAACTGGTGATTTGAGGAGTGAAAAGGGTAACTAAAACTGAGTTAAATCGGAAAAAAACCCAAACCCACTAATGCTGGACCACTGATTTGAGTAATTGATCAGCCAGGAATCTCTCGTTTACTACTGGATTTCAAGAAGCACTTTATTTAAAAGAAAAATTTAAAAAAATGTGGGAGTTCTGCTTTCAAGTGTACTAGCCGGGAGTGGAGAGGGGAAGAAGATGGAAATTTTAAGTCATTCCACTTTCTTCCATATGTACAGCACGCTCAAATTGCAAAGGTTAATCTTAAAATTTTCAATTTTTTTTTTCTGAAGGCAAAATGGAACATGAAAATGAACATAAATGGACCAAATAGCCTGCAGACCTACTGTGGGCCTTATAAGTGATTAGTTTTGCTGGAGTTTGAAGCACTGACTTTCAGTTTATTGAAATGCTAATGAAGTTTTGATTATAATATAAGTTATCATTTTTTTCCTCTAAAACATTATTAATGCCTTTTCAGAGAGTAATGTTGCAACCAGAATGCTTCATTTTTCAGTAATCTTCCAGTTCACTGCTGAGTTTACTTATAAATCTCCGTCTTTATCCAATTTATATCTCATTGCTCCACTGAGTTTAAATTCTGTATAAAATTTTATGACAACAGGAGTATATTACTGCAATTAAAATACCAATAAAACAACCCATAGCATCATTTTCACTATCATTTTATACCATGCTCAAAAGATACAAGGATTAAAGTGAGCATGGGCCATTTTATGATTTAGCTGTGCACTGGGAGTATAGAGCAAGCATGCGAAGAGAAAGATATGATAACATTTAACAACACAACTGGACCAAAACCAAACTCTCATCGGTAATGAAATTAATCTTCACTGATAAAGTACCTTTTTCTCCCTTTTTTTGTCACTAGTAGGCCACGTACATAGGATGAGTTTTGATGGCTTTCTGCATCGTCTCTTGTTCTGCAGTCGCTGTCAGAGCACCTGAGTTCCTGCCAGTAATTCTTCAAGCAACCTAACTACATTTCTCCACATATTTTTCTCTTTTCTCTAGGCAAAATAAATGTAACTGGCAGTGGTTTTTTTTTTTCTTCTACAAAACTGAACTTTTCCAAGAAAGAGAATGATATTCTTCCCTATGTTTTGTGCTTAATTCCAACGCACATTGTGGCTTTCAGAGTTATTACTTGGTATAAATCCTGCCTCAGAGCTAGGAACATCAGTATATGTTGGTATATGTTCTAGCTGTCTCGCTCTCAGAGTGAGCCTGGAAAAAACACTTTACATTTTGTTAGATCTATTCCAATGTTTGCTTCTCTTTAGAAAAAGGCTTGACTTCTCACTTTCTCTGTCTCTCACTGCAGTGAAAAATGTTTGAAAACCCAGGTGATCTATCATAGAATCATAGAATAACCAGGTTGGAAGAGACCCACTGGATCATCGAGTCCAACCATTCCCACCAAACACTAAACTAATCTATGTAGGAGATGAGGAGAGGCACCATTTAAGAGCCAAGAGCTGGTTAGCGATAATCCAGCATAACAACACAACCATTCACCAAGCTCCTTGACTTCTTATTCTGTGGGTGGAGTGTCTTCTAACAGCTGCTGATACTTGATCATTCCATGTTCCACCTTCTTGATCAATGGCTAATTTCAGGTATATATGCACACAACTAAATATCCTGATGAGTTAAATCCATTCTGGATTTAGTAAAGCTCACCATAATGCCAGTAAAACCTGAGGAGTGAAATACAGGATTTATTTTTATAGAACAAAAAGCAGTTTTGCAATATGTAGTGTACCACAATGTGTCTCAGATTCTGAATTAAGATTTTCCTGCATGTATTGATGGACAGGTGAGTATTACACTGATATTACTCAACTGGAAATCAGTAGATAACTGTCTCATTGGGAAGGTAAAGGATGTTTGACGGTGTGGCATTTTAGATCTGTCTTCCAAATCAGAAAGTTGAAAGGTTTATCTCAGTTTTAGTTTATAATAGTGAAGAATTAAGAGCATATGTTTTTCAGTCGCGTTACATCTAATATTCTGTCTTTTAAATTCTCAGTGGATAGGACTCTTTATCTAATCCTGGTAATTTACAATTCATGATAATGCAAAACTCTTAACATAATTTGTGTTTCAGCAGCAGAAAGAGTAATTTTTAATTAACTCTCACCTAATTTCTTCAAATCTTTTTCTTATTAAAAACCAGTGAATAGTCCTACTGATGCACCAAATTTGCCTTTCACAAACTTTCAAGTTTCTGATTTAGGCTTATGCAGAAGTGTTGAAACTCACACTAATCTGAGAGAACAAGTCATTTAGCTGCAAACAACTGTAGGAAAACATTTATGTTGCTATTATCTGGGAGAAAGAGCATATTGCCAAGGTTAAATGCTGAGACATGGCGTTACTGAAGAGAGTGTTACCAAATCTTTCATCTGTGCAGGGTGAATTACCATGCAACTTCTAATTCCCATTAATCTCAAAATACTTTGAATATACGTAAGCATGGTGTGGTATTTTTCCTTCATGTTCCCTTTCTGGCTCCTTGTTCTTAGGTGCTTGTGCTGTACTTTATTCTCAGTCAGGACTTCTGCTTGCTTCCAGAAAACTTTTATTCAGCAACTTTTCATATCACAAGGCTGCTTGGATATCTGAAACTGGGCACAGAGATGCTTGCTTGTAGCGCGAGTAAGTAAGGGATACATGGGAATGAAAGAAAAAAGAATCTTGCCACTGGTATTTCCTGCACATAAGCAACATTCTTGATTCTATATATCACGTGTATTACTTTCCCTTACACCAAACCTTGCTTAGTCCTATCTAAAAGCATTAACATAAGGACAAGGAATGTGAACTACTGAGCTTTTCAGTGTGCTAATTTGATCTTAGAGAACACATAACTGTGTGTTTTGAATTAGCTTCTATATTTTTGGCATACTAATAGCTATACCAGTTTCAAAACCACTGAAGAAAACTGAAGATACAGACAAATAAGGAAGGAAAGTAGATAAATAGAAAAAATCAGGCTGGGTGATTAGAAGCTTGGTATAATTTTAAAGAGTTTCAAACGCTTAATCTCATGGAGCATGGAAAATGGCAGTGAAAGAATCTGGGGGAATCATAGAATCATAGAATCATAGAATAACCAGGTTGGAAGAGACCCACCAGATCATCGAGTCCAACCATTCCTATCAAACACTAAATCATGTCCCTCAGCGCTTCGTCCACCTGTCCCTTAAACACCTCCCGGGAAGGGGACTTAACCCCCTCCCTGGGCAGCCTCTGCCAGTGCCCAATGACCTCTTCTGTGAAGATTTTTTCCTAATGTCCAGCCTAAATCTCCCCTGGCGGAGTTTGAGGCCATTCCCTCTCGTCCTGTCCCTTGTTCCTTGGGAGAAGAGCCCAGCTCCCTCCTCTCCACAACCTCCTCTCAGGTAGCTCTCAGAGAAAGAAATCGTGCTGTAAGATGTTGAAGTTTGAGGGGAAAAAATTATCTGGTAAGTGTTTACTAACCCATCCTAAAATCTACTTACTTAGAGTGATCAACAGGGATAGTTTTGCAGGAGATACATTAAAACTCATGATACAATGTAAAGGAAATGAATTCTGAGGGGAAAACCATAAAATAAATAACATATGGCCTTTACTTTTGAGTGATGAAGTAGAAGAAATGCACACCAAAATAAGCAGCTCCTCCAAACTAGCAGAAATGTGTGCAAGTAGCAAAGTAGATCAAAGGAATAGGATTATTTCTTCTAACCTGCTGACTACAAAGCTACACAGAGTTCTTTTCTCAATCAAAGCTCGAGTACTACACTGTCAGCAGCACATCACTTCCTGACATATTTCTGCTACTGTTTTTAATTGATAGATATCTGTCAATAAGTTGATTCCAAGAGCATTTCCCACAACGTCTCTAACAAAGGTGTCAGTTTTCTGTCAACAGTGTAAGTGCAGAAATGGCACCATTTGTCAATTCTGGCAGCACTGCACACACTAGGAATATCTAAAACATATGATACCATATGGTCGCCCCTGTTAAGCAGGAACGGGAGAAGACAATATGTTGATGTTGGACTTTGTTGCTAAGAATTTTGAGCCTTCAGTGCAGTGGTGTGAGCTGCTGAGATGATGCTCTTCTGGAGTCAGTAACAGATAGGCAATGAAATAATAGGGTTTATTCTACCTGGTCAATCTGTGCACAAAATATCCCTCTACAATGTTGTTTCAGTGATGGTGATACCCTCATCCTCTTTGCAGCATGAAAAGCATCGTGTTTTTTAAACTAAAACAGATACCCATCAGAGAAATATCTGCAGAGAGGCACAAGTTCTCACATAACAGGCTGCTTCTCAAGTCCTTCACTCTCCAAGCACTTGTATTATTCATCTCAGTAACCAGCACATGGTCATGTGTTGGGTGACCATTAAAACCACTTGACTATCTCTCATTCCTTCAGTGCCTGTTCATTGGCAGTATCCTTGGCAATTAAATGTCCTGATTCACTAAGTTTTTAATCATGCTCATCTCAGAAACTGAAAGGATTAATACCTTCCATTTGAGCTGAGCTAGTTTTGAGTTGCTATGACTTCCCTAGCTGTAAGTTCTTTTCATTTCTTTGCTAGGTGAGGTTAAATGCTGTACTTAAGATTAAAAAAATGGAGCTGAGACTACACAGCATCTTATGGGAGCGGACAAAGAGTATGTGGTATTTAGTCCTATATTGTAGTTGTATGGTTTTATGAACCCTCCTGGGGTTCCTCTCATCCCAGTGTGATAGAGGAGGGAGGCTGCTGCAGGTCTGTGTTCTCTCTGTGCCAATAGTGAGGTTTGCGCATAGCCCACTGATTTTAAATTCATCCAACATCCATGGTTCCATCTTATCCACAGACTGAGGCTTTAGATGTTTCTCTATATGGATGTCTTCTTACTCACCACTGCTCCAACCTTAAAAATTCATTAGAATGGATTTAATAAGAAGTTTTGGTAGTCCACCACCAGGCATTTCCGTACTTGCCCTTTTTATTCACTTTTTTCCTCCCTAATCCTACTTGGTTCCTCCTTTTGTCTGCTTTTGATCCTTCCCCTGTTTTGCACATTCCCACAGTCCTCTGGAGACATTCCATGGTTTCATACTATCTTCAAATTCTCTGTGCTCCACCTCAAAATCGTCTTCTGCCTGCATCCCAAAATAAGTCTTGTAACCCTTTGGAAAATAATGCCCCGTAGTTCACAGGATGTTCAAGGAAAATGGCTTCTTTCCTTGAATCATCTTTGGTTGTGGGACAGTGAACAATGATCTAATTGTTCTCCTTCAACAGTCTTGGGAGCAGCTGACTTGATGTGCTTTATATTCACTGATCAGGCTCCTTGGTGGGTACCTTGGCCTATTATAGTTCCTGGGATAGTTGCTGAGTTTTGGTTTTCACTGTGATTAGCTTTTTAATCACTTAACCTAATAAAAACAAGTAGCCCTGTCCGTCATAACGCAGATATGATGAAATATGATATATAAAGTTCTTACAAGAAAGAAAGAAACTGTTATCAACATAAGGAGCATTCTGTTTACTACTTTTCATGCACAATTTTCCAAGAATTCTTTCCCTTAAAATTTTGAAGACATTTTGAAAGTCTTGTCCATATATAAGTCTTTGTCAGTGGAGAAGAATATTCTGATTATCGCAATTTCTATTCCTGGCCTCTTCAAAATCTTCAGAAATAGCAACCACAAAATTCATGCATTTTCATTTTTTAGTTTAATTTATATTAGTGTTATTTATCAATACAATCTCCTATATGAATTATTTACTTTGCAATCACCATACACGTAAAATACATCTATGTATGTAAACTACACCTACCTTTTTTACATCAAAGAAGACAGAATCAAAATTAATTGCTTCCAGAAATGTTCATGTCTTTTTGAAATGCTTCATAAGTCTACTGAAATACATCATAAATACAAGACTGTGACTGCACAAGTTCAACCTGTAAAAGTGGAACAGTCTATGAACGTAGAAAGTCAAAGAGATGTCAAAGAGATGACAGGAGCACAAATGACTCCTATATACATCAAAATCCTCTTCTCAGGACTCGTGTGCATCATCTTGTAGCTCTCCTTCCCTTACACACCGATTATGAAATAAGAGCAAACTGGTTAGGATGGAAAGGCAAGCTTATTTTATCTTGTAAGCCTGACAAATCAGTCAAAATTCTTAAAGAAAGTCCTAATTAAAGAACCCTCTAGCACATGGTTTTTGGGTTCTTATTTTAATTTATGCATTTGTGGTTTAACCCAAGCTGGCAACTAAGTACCAGTGGAGAAGAGGAGGCTGAGGGGAGACCTCATTGCTCTCTACAACTACCTGAAAGGAGGTTGTAGAGAGGAGGGTGCTGGCCTCTTCTCCCAAGTGACAGGGGACAGGACAAGAGGGAATGGCCTCAAGCTCCGCCAGGGGAGGTTTAGGCTGAACATTAGGAAAAAAAATTCACAATAAGGGTCATTGGGTACTGGCAGAGGCTGCATAGGGAGGTGGTTGATTCACCTTCCCTGGAGGTGTTTAAGGCACAGATGTACGAGGTGCTGAGGGGCATGGTTTAGGGTTTGATAGGAATGGTTGGACTCGATGGTCCGGTGGGTCTCTTCCAACCTGTGGATTCTGTGATTCTATGATTCTACTAAGCAACAGCTCGCACCCCCACATCCACAGTGGGATGGGGGAGAGAATAGGAAGGGTAAAATCAAGAAGATACATGGGTTCAGATAAGAACAGTTTAATGATTGAAGTAAAATTAAAATAAAAGGAATATTTTTAAGAAGTCTAATGAAAAGGAAAATAACAAAAAAAAAAGAGACATAAACCCAAGAAAAACAAGTGGTGCAAAGGGAAAACAATTGCTTACCACCCACTGATGCCCAGCCAGTCTACAAGCAGTGATTATTACCCCCAACCAACTCACCCCAGTTTATATACTGAGCATTATGTCATATTGTATGCCACATCCCTCAGGCCACTTTGGGTCAGCTGTCTTGGCCGTGCCTCCTCCCAGCTTCTTGTGCACCTCCCTTCTCGCTGGCAGAGCATGAGAAGCTGAAAATTCTTTGATTTAGTGCAACCTCTGCTTAGTAACAAAGAAAATATCACTGTGTTATCAACATAATTCTCATTGTAAATCCAAAATACAACACTACCAGCTACTGAGAAGAAAAACTCAGTTGAAACCAGGACAACGCAGCATTTCAGAATTCAAAGACAGAAAAAAAAAGACTGCAGCGTGATCCCTAGTGAATAAGTGATATGCTCACATGCATTTAGGTCAATGGAAACTCCTCTGTATTTATGCTGGCATGAATAAAGTTGACTAAATTAAGCTGAATCATCACTTCATTAAGTATTCCTTTTCAGTCTTGTATCAGATAGGAATGAACACAGGTGTTTAAAAATTATTTCCTTCTTCTCACAGACAGATAATTTGAATTTCATGTGTGGTGTTTTTGTCTCATGCTAGTGTTGTGGTTCCCATTGGATAGGTACAGTCTTTGGACAGGGGAAAAAAAGGGTTATAGCAGCGTTCTTAAAAAGAAAAGGTTTTGTCTACAAGATGATATCTAAACGATTTGCTTTACACATATTCAGTATCAGACTTTAACTGCAGAATTCAGTTCAAAGCTGAAGTATCCAAGTTGAAATTTAGTTCTGTATTAATAACTTGGATTCACAAAATCTTTTCCAGCTAGTATTCAATCCCAGAAGGTCTCCAGTTTCCAAACACTAGATGGAAGTCACGTGCATACCTTGCTTCTGACAGTGTACATCAGCTTCATGCTTAGCTCTTCAAAATTGCAAATACTGGTATTTTTTCTGCCCAGATTTGCTGACAGACTCAGTGCAGAAAGGTTCTTGGAGCATCCATGGCTTACGGGCTCCACATGCAACCAGAGTGAAGGTGACCTATACATCCTAATATACTCAAGGATTGAAATACTTATGAGTATCACAGATCTTGCCTCATTCCCTTCTTGAGCCACGTAGGATTCAAACCCCCATCACACGTTACTGGGAGCCAACACAACCACTGCTTCCTTTTGCAGCACTGAAGATGATACTTATACTTATCTTGCTAAATATTTCTTGACCCCTGTTGAGATGGTTCCATATTCGCAGTGCTGGATTTAAGGGCTTTGTTCTTAGATGCCTCTCCCTTTTACAGATTCCATCTATCAGTGAGGTTTTGCAGTACTGGACTATGCACATCATAAATGTGTCTTCTTGTATCTGCTTCATGTTTTCTTTTGTAGACAGATCAATTGCATAGTTTAGTTTAATAGTTTTATGTCACAGAAATTAAACACTGAAGAAGCCATTTAGTATCATTTTCCCTCCCCAGATTAGTGCAACATTATTCCCAGTTGAGCTCTTCACAGCATGTTTCCAGCCCTACGATATTCTTTCTTGTACTTGCAAAATTGATTCATTCCAATAAGCCTAACTACCCTTTTATGAAAATTATTCTGAATAGTATTTACATACCTAGAACTGAAGAATTAAAAATGAATACCTTTTCTGATTTACATTCTTCTGTTGGTTAGGAAAAAAAATGCCAAGGTAATTTCTAACAAATTACATATACTTCATAGAAACACCAGGTTGTAAGAGACTCACCAGATCATCAAGTCCAACCATTCCTATCAAACACTAAACCATGCCCCTTAGCACCTCATCCACCCGTGCCTTAAACAGCTCCAGGGAAGGTGAATCAACCACCTCCCTGGGCAGCCTCTGCCAGTGCCCAATGACCCAGGAAGATACATCCACAGCCTTTCCCTCGTCCAGTGGCCGAGTCACTTTATCATAGAAGGTGATCAGGTTAGTTTGGCAAGACCTGCCTTTTGTGAACCTGTGTTAACTGGGCCTGATCACCTGGTTCTCTTGCATGTGCTTCATGATAGCACTCAAGATCACCTGTTCCAGGACTTTCCCTGACACTGAGTTCAGACTGACAGGCCTGTAGTTCCCTGGATCCTCCCTGCGACCCTTCTTGTAGATGGGTCATTGCATAACTTAGAAGTATGCCTGTAGTTTTATATAAAGGATGCACAAGAACCTGAATAGATGGTTTTCCTAAGAATATTAACTTCTTTCCAAAATTAAAGTAGTTTTCAATTCTTCACAGATCAATGAGTGGCATAGCTTGCATTTTAGTCTGTAATCCTTTTAGCCTTTCTTTCCCTCTTGCAACTCGGTGCTTTGTAGAACTATACTGAAAAAAAAAATAAATAAGCAATAACAGGCTGGACTGCTGGGCAGAGTCCAATGGCATGAGGTTTAACAAGGCCAAATGCCAGGTCCTGCACTTGGGGCACAACAACCCTATGCAGCGCTACAGACTAGGAGAAGTCTGTCTAGAAAGCTGCCTGGAGGAGAGGGACCTGGGGGTGTTGGTTGACAGTGACTGAACATGAGCCAGCAGTGTGCCCAGGTGGCCAAGAAGGCCAATGGCATCTTGGCTTGTATCAGAAACGGCGTGACCAGCAGGTCCAGGGAGGTTATCCTCCCTCTGTACTTGGCACTGGTGAGACCGCTCCTTGAATATTGTGTTCAGTTCTGGGCCCCTCACCACAAGAAGGATGTTGAGGCTTGGAGCGAGTCCAGAGAAGGGCAACAAAGCTGGTGAAGGGGCTGGAGAACAGGCCTTATGAGGAGCGGCTGAGAGAGCTGGGGTTGTTTAGCCTGGAGAAGAGGAGGCTGAGGGGAGACCTCATTGCTCTCTACAACTACCTGAAAGGAGGTTGTGGAGAGGAGGGTGCTGGCCTCTTCTCCCAAGTGACAGGGCACAGGACAAGAGGGAATGGCCTCAAACTCTGCCTGGAGAGATTTAGGCTGGACATTAGGAGAAATTTTTTCACAGAAAGGGTCATTGGGCAGTGGAACAGGCTGCCCAGGGAGGTGGTTGATTCACCTTCCCTGGAGGTGTTTAAGGCACGGGTGGACAAGGTGCTGAGGGGCATGGTTTAGTGTTTGATAGGAATGGTTGGACTGGATGATCCGGTGGGTCTCTTCCAACCTGGTTATTCTATGATTCTATGAATTCCTGTATTCAGCAGTTTCTCAGGCCAAAAAATGGATTCTAACTGTAGTATAATGTAGAAAAGAGAAATCGCTTAAATCACTCAGTGCATGCATGATATATTGGTGACCCTTGTAATATACTACTGGCTACACATTTATCAAACTATGACTAAATCACCAAAATATATCTCAAACAAATCTGTAGGGGGTAAGTGTTCTATACAAAGTGTTTCTAATTTTCTTTAATCAGCATACAAGCAACAGATAAATTGTTCCATTTGAGAAAATATATTCAATGACTGGTAAAAGTCTTTCTGGAAGAGCGTGTGGACTGATAGGAGGGAAAACATTGACTATCTGTTTTTTACACTTATCACTGCCGTAATACTCTTTCCCATCCACTATGGGGAAATAAAGAAGCAGTGTGGGGCTGAGCTGCCTATTGGGGTTAAATCATGATAGCACAATGGGGACCTTATCTCCTCCAGCAGTATGTAGGGGATTATTTGAGCAGGACAGGGATGCCTAGTAGATCCTCTGATGTTAACCATATTGAAAACCTAGTCACTGCCCTCTGTTCCAGGGACACCAATATCTGAATTATGGTTGATTTATTTACTAAAACAATGAAAATATGGTGGGTTTTTTTAAAAAAATGATTCCTAATCACAATATGCAGTACATAATTCATCACATTCCATTTTTTAGTAATGTCAGTATAAAAGGTGACCACTCTGTGGTGTTGCACCGATAATAAAATCAAGCTGCAAAATGTGGAATTTCTAACTCAGCAAAACTCATCTAGGTGAGCCAACTAGTGTAATATCAAAACCTAATAAGAATTCATCTCTCTTCAGATCTGACAGTTGAGACATAGTTTAAATATCTCCAGCTTTTCAGGCAATTAGAGATATATGTTTGAATTTTTTCTCCCAGAGATGAGGAATCTAAATTTAGACTTAATTCCACGGACTTTCCGCAGGTAAAAACCCTATTGTTTGGCTCATTATTTGTACAAAAGCTTTTAACATGTAACTTTACTGAGACTGATAATTACCTTGAAGTAGATCAGCTGTAAAAGTACTAGGTATGGTACTTTAAAAGCTTTGCAATTAGTAGAATTTAATTTCCTTGTATGTATATGTAAGACTTTATCCAAAGCTTTATCAAATGTAATATAAAATTGAAAAGTGCTCACAAAAAGGTCCAGATGAGCAAGAGCACATTTAACATTAGATATGCTAATAGCACCATTGAAGGCAGGGCAAATTATTCTTAAAATATAAACATGAAGAACCAGCCTGTGCGTTTCTTTGATCTTTAGGACTTTGAACAGCAAATAAAATTAAGTCATTCTGAAATAAGGTCTTGAAGGAATGAATCTGGAAAACTTGCATATGTACATTAGACCTCAGTAAAGTGTGTGTGACACCTCGCCAAATATATGGAGCTATGGACTGGAATACAGGCTTCCTCCTGAAAGAGACTAAGAACAGCCTTTCAGAGGAACTTGCAGCCAGTAGGTTACATCAATCTTTGTGCCAGATTCGTTCAGCCAGACTAGTGCAAAGGTATACACAGAACTCACTCCAGAAAACAAGCGAGAGCTCGTTTGTTCACAGCATATTCAACCTTGACAGTTCATCACTGTCTGCTAGAGTTGCACTTCTATGCTGTTATTATTTCTCCATAACAAATGACAAGGTGCACTGGTACCAGAAAGATTTAGTACGACTGCTCCCATTCCTTTGTGTTGAGATGCTTTTCTTGACAGCACGTATTTGTGATGAATAGCACTCAGTATCTTCAGATTTGTTTATACAGCAATATAGACTTTTTACTTCTTGTAAAAAACAAGCTGTAAATAACATACATATAGACCATTTGTCGGCATGAAGCTTTGCCCCTCTGAGGGTGAATCATAGAATCACCAGGTTGGAAGAGACCCACAGGATCATCGAGTCCAACCATTCCCATCAATCACTAAGCCATGTCCCTCAGCGCCTCATCCACCCACACCTTAAACACCTCCAGGGAAGGTGACTCAACCACCTTCCTGGGCAGCCTGTTCCAGTGCCCAAACATGGCGCATGCTGAACCTGCAAAAAGACTTGCTTGGACACAACCCAAATACACAGACAGCTCCCAGTGATTCCCATCTCCCACTACATTACCTTGACCACTCGCCCACCTGGCCTCCATCATCTTGGGCTGCCACATCAAGGCTTGTGCTCCACCTGGAATACACAAGCAGCAAAGGATGATAGTACCTTCATGGACTTTAAGACACCTGAACAATAACTGCTACTTGTTGTAACTCATCACCACTCTCCTCATCCAGTGCAGCTCCACTGCCACTAAACTGGTTTGCTCATAGCTCTGTACCTTCAAAGGGAAAACACATCAAAAAAACCACATTATTTAGTCATATAGCCACCGGTCACACCTCCCCACTGACACCACAGCCAACCCACCTCCCTATGGTTCTCTACCCACACACAACTCCATCAGCAGCCTTTGGTGCACAGGCTGTCCCTCTGCATCAGAAAAACAACATCAAAGAAGTCACCCCCAATGCTCAGTGACACTTTAACAGATCCAGACCTCTCACTTCCTTTTAGCAATACCAACTCTACTGCACACTGCAGCCAAGCAGAACAAATCCACAACCAAACCCAAACATTAATTCCCACTCCTGTGGAATTCAAACTGCTTTGCTACTGCTCCACTGGCTTCTCCCACACAGTTTTGGTCATCCCCTCTATTGCTGTAGAGCCAAGCAGAAGCTACTCTCCTTACCCACTGCATCTAGGGCTTGTTCTGCAGGATACTCTACTCCCCTAGGCTGCAAGGTTTAGTCACGCCAGCATATTAACCATAAAATCTTGCCATTATATCTCTGCTGACTCCTGTCACTTCTATGCACCAGGCAGAGCTGCTCCCGCCAGACACAAATACATTCAGAACAACACCACATGCAAGACCGATGTCATGAACCAGGGACAGAAGAAAACTTGGGTAGGAAGAATGACTCCCAGACCAGACACGTCATCATGCAAGACAATGTACAGAGCTACAAGGAAGAATCTCTGGCAGCCCTGGAAAAGTGAAAGACTGGCTCGTTACAAATAGATACAGCCACAACTGGGAGGATGAACATGCCAAAAGCCCCGTTTAAAGACCTTAAGATGCAGAGGATGCACAGAACAAGTCCCAGAACAAGGATCCAAGAAAATGGATGACTAACGATTACGGATGCCAACAAGGGCTGCAAGGCTGCAGCAAAAGATGACTGACCAGAAGCTTCCAAAACACAAGACTGATGCACACTTTAAGACTGCAACGCAAGGAGAGCAGTGCCTGATTGGCACCTTACTAAGAGCAGACATTCAAGACCCCAGGGATGATGCCCAAGGCACATGCCACATGCCTTAAGTGCAAAGATGACATTAAGACCTGCAGAAGATTAAAGACACAGCAGACAGATGATGTAGACTGAACAGGGACTCAAGAAAATCGATGACCAACAATTGCAGATGTGACATTGGCTGCAAGGCAACAGCAAATAAGGACTGATCAGAAATTTCCAAAATGTGAAGACATTGCGTACTTTAAGGTTGTGGTGCAAGAAGAACAGGGCTGGATTGGCATTGCACTGATGAGTACAGGCATTCGAGACCCTAGACATGTCACTCAAGGTACATGCTGCAAAGGGGACATCAAGGCTCAAAAAACATGAGACAAGCAGTACATAAAGCACACAACATGGACACTAGCTGGAACTGCCTTCCTGGCACATGTTATCTTTAGGCTGAGAAGTAGGCCCCTCTGCCTTTACCTGCCCAAAGGGGACACTCCCTGCACAGCCCTCTCCCCCGTGCTGCCTTTAAAACCCCTCCCTGCCATTCCCAGCCTTCCCGCCTCTGCCACACCCAGCCACAGCCCTGGCCCCTAAACTTAGCTCTTAGAAGACCAGGAGACATCCTCAGCAGAAAAAAAAATTTCCAACAGCATCGGCTATGCGGGATGATCCTACAGTCACCAAGTTCCTCTTTGCTATCTGCAAGAAAACCAAATGGAAAACTTAAACAGTGTGGACAGTCAGCATTGCACTGGCCAAGGTCAGCGTCTCACACAAGAGCTTGCTCTGCCTACCTGCCGTGTTGTTCCCTACTGTTTCTAATGTCAGATGCTGCAGCTGTTATCACCTGGGGCAACTAAGCTGAGAGAATTGCTGTTACTCTTGTGAGAAGTCTATCCCATGCTCCTTCTCCCGACTATCCAGCTCATCTCAAAGGCTTTTCCTGTTCCCACAGTGACCTGCACAGCACCTGCCAAACCAAAGGTAAACACTTAACTGAGTTGCCAAATAACACTGCTCCCATTGTAGGAACACAGCAGTGGTGATACCCAGAACAAAAGAAAGATGAGTCATGGGGATCCAGATATTAGGAAATTACCTGACTTTAGTCGCAGGAGTGAGTAAAAAAACTTGCAAAAATATTCTTATTGAAAACCAGTAAATATGATAAACACAGAAGAAAAAAAACACAGGATGCTCTCCATGCAGTGATAGAGACTGGAATTACAGAGGCAGTCAGCCAATGGAAAAACTCACAGCAGTGGGATTTGACTACTCGCAGACCTAAACTAGAAACTCAATGACTAAAAAAACACAATGGATAACAAGGATGAGGCAGCAACTGCTGTGACCAATACTAGAGCAAACGTCACAGGTAAGTTAAAGAAAAATCCAAAACTCAGCTAATAAGGGAGGCTTGCGTGCCCTCAGACCAGATGAAGATGATCTGCTCAGATATTAACTGTTAGAAGCCAAAATAATATCCATCCTCTTCCCTGAGAAATGTAGGGGAAAGCAGGGACAGAATCCTGCACTCAGATAAGCACCAAGTCCGCACCTTTCAGGGAGGTCTCTGACATTCAGATGGAGACAGGGTGGATGCAAAGAAGTCAGTTGGGGGACACAGTAAGTAGAAGACACAAGGGAGCAGAGATCTCAGAGCCATAGAGATTGTTTTTTAGCTTAGCTAATGCTTTTTAAGATTAAGCTCATCTGATGTACCAATCAGACAATTGCTCTGCAAAGGTCCAGATGATCCACGTCTTGTGTCTCAACTTTATGGTACCTCCCTTCAGCTGCAGAAACTAGAACAGGGCAAACCTGAATGGCACTCACGTCCGACTGCCAAACAGCCCCAAGAAAGACTGATGAACCCATCTGCCTTCCCCTAACCATCCCCCAGTCCTAAACCATTAAAGTCCTTCTCCACCCCTGAACAGTCAAGAGAAGAAGCCCTGCTCCTTTCTAACAGGACCTGCCCTATATTTGAACCCCCTGACCCTTCTATGTTGTTGTTGTTCCTTGGGAGCTGTGCTTCTGAACCCTTTCCCTGGATTCTCCTGGCCCCTTTTATCTTCTGCTATCCCACAGACTCAGATTCCCACTCTAGACTGGCAAACTGAGTTCCAGGTTACTATAACCTACAAGATGCCTGTTACAAACTGCAAAGGCTCTAGGGACAATACATCATCCCATACAGAATGAGGAATAGCAACAAACTGCTCCATAACCAGAAATCCTAGGTAAAAGCAAAGTATCTAAAATGAAACAAAACCAAAACAAACTCTTAAAACATCTTACCACTCCAAACACCCAATGAAAATTTACTGGCCTAAAAATAAACACACACACTTGTACACACACACAAAAATAAAAAAAAATTAAAAAAATAAAAAGCAGTTACAGGTGCACGTGCTGCTTCACCTGGACTCCTCCAAAACTCTTACCTCCAACAGGTGCCTCTGTTTCTCTGAAAAGCAAAACCAAAAACTTACTAAAAAAAACTTAACCAACTCAAAAGCTGTAGTGAATTGAAAGACTAATAGAGCACTGACCCCAAACAGGACAAAACGCTAAATGACCTCCTTCTGTAAGGCCTGTGGCTTATATACCCCTAGGCCTCCCCACCCACCACCTGGGAACAGGGCGGGGTGAAACCCACAAAGGTATAAACAGGGCCTGGGGAGCAGCTGTGTTTTATTAGCTCTGCCTTGCACTCACAGAAAGAACAACACTGAGTGTATAAAAGGACCTTTGCTAGAAATAATGGTAGGTGCTCTTTCCCTATAACATTCCTTGTTGTGCAATTGATGTGACTAGGTATTGAATGTTTTAGGGCTGGACTTTCTGGTTCTTTTAATTTGCTATGTTGCTGTATAATTTTCTTTTCTTTGGTTTCCCTATATCCCTCTTTTTTTGTTTTTCTGTTCTTTTTCCCTTTTCAGTCTTAGTTCTCTGTCTTATACCTGCAGTTCCTTTTTTCTTTTTCCATCTTTGTCCCAATCTGCATCCCTGTATTTTTCCCCAGATTTTTACTAGTCTGATCCTTGGAGTTTTCTTTCTCTGTATTTGTTAATGCCTTGCCTTCTTTTTTCATTTTTCATCCCTCTCTTTCTCTCCCTATCCCTTTTTATTGCTCACTATTGCTATTCTAGCTTTTCCTTTCATTCTGTGTTTTGACAGTCCCTTTTCCTGCTCCTCTTGCTATTTCTGATTTGTTGTGCTAATCCCTGTCTTTTTTTATAATCCTCTGTTTGCTTCCAGGGCTCCAAATTCCTCTCTTTTTTAATCCAGTCACCTGTACTTCTCAAACAAGTCAGATCTTTATGTACACATGTGGCCTCATAAGATTCCTATGCTGAAATTTTCTTCTAAACTTCTGCTTAGAGAAGTGTTGGTGAAAAGATCTGTGTGTTAACACCTTCAGGATGTCTGAAGAGGCAGAGCTTGCGGATATCTTCTTTCCCTGTCCCAGCGCTCTGTATCTTAGAGGCACGGGCCCCTAGCTGACTTGCTTTTTGTAGATGCCTGGGGTTCACAGATCCCTGCAATCGGAGGCTGACTAATGATATTGCAGCAGTGATTGTGTTGGGTTAGTTCTATGAGAGGGAGGGATGTAACTGAGCTCATAAAAGTAAAGACTGTGTCTGTACTGGATGTAAATATAGGTGTTTCACAGCCTTTCCTCTGAAATCTGGGGTCTGCTTTTATATTTAGCTTCTCTATGACAGCTTTATTGTACTTGTCAGCCTGGGCATCTTAGCCTGATGACTACCCGAAAGATGAGGCTGTATGTGATGGTAAGACTGGTGGGAGATCAAGAAAAGGATCAATAACAAACAGTTGAAAATGCCCTTTAGAGTTTGTTGCCTCTTCAGCTGCTAAGAAATAGGACAGTCTGTAATTTTCCTACTGTATGAGACAGATCAAAGCTGTTTAATCAATGTTCCATTCCATCTAAATGGTGTGTGAGAATATGATTAAGTACCGCATGTTGTATATAACTTATTGATAAAGGAAGTTGTGGATGGAGAGGAGGGTGCTGGCATCTTCTCCCAAGTGACAGGGGACAGGATGAGAGGGAATGGGTCTCAAGCTCCACCAGGGGAGGTTCAGGCTGGACATCAGGAAAAAAAATTTCACGGAAAGGGTCATTGGGCAGTGGCAGAAGTTGCCCATGGAGGTGGTTGAGTCACCTTCCCTGGAGGTGTTTAAGGGCCAGGTGGATGAGTTGCTGAGGGATGTGGTTTAGTGATTCATGGGAATGGTTGGACTCTATGATCCGGTGGGTCTTTTCCAACCTGGTGATTCCATGATTCTATGATATGCTTCTGCAAACTGTATCTCAATGGACAAAATGTTCACTGTACTCTGGACAAGTTTTTAACAAGGATTATTGATACTTAGTGGATAAATAATGTATATGCAGTTAAATTATGTAATTTAAATCAAGCCTGGCTGTGCTACTTATATAAAAACTTCCATTAAACCATCAACACATTATATTTCAATCAGCCAGTGTCAGCGGAGAGCTTGGTTCTCTTACTCCACGGTGATTGCAGGGCATCAGGGCAACAGCACCACATCAGGAGGTGCCCTTACGGACAGGGTGGGCAAGTGCTTTGGGATGGGACAAGCCGCTCTGGCCAACAAACCACATTCTGTGGTTGACGGCACCGCTCCAGCATGCAGGCATCCACACTGTGTGGTCAAAGGTTAAAGAACCTCTATGGGGAACATCTTGGGGTCACCTGAGGTCAACCTATCAGGCCCTGGGGACACTCAAGGTAACAGGACCCTATTATAGGGGTCACCTGAGCTAAAGATGCCAGCCCCCAATATTGCTTCAGGCAAACTGCCCGCCTGGGGTCACTTGAGGTCATGGGCACCACTCCAGGGGTCACTCGAGGTCAAACTGGCCAACCCCGGGGTCACGAGGTCATGGGCAGCCCTCCTTGGGTTACTTGAGGTGAAACTGGCTGGCTCAGAGGTTACTTGAGGTCATGGGCCTACCCCCTGGAGTCACTTGAGGTCACAGGCACCTCCCTGGGGTCATTCAAGGTCCAACTGGTCAGCCACTGGGTCCCCTGAGGTCATGGGCACCACTCCAAGAGTCACTCGAGCTCAAACTGGCTGGCCCAAGGGTCACTCGAGATTCACGGGCAGCCCCTCCAGAGTCACTAAAGGCCACAGATAGCACCGCTGGGGTCACTTGAGGTCACGTGCACAATCCTGAGGTTAGTCAAGGTCAAATTGGTTGGGCTCAGGGTAAATTGAGGTAACAGCCCCCCCCCAGCCAGGGTCGCTAGATATCAAACTGGACGGTAAAAGGACTTAAAATAACCCTGGGGATAGTGTGACCTCGAGTAAACCTGCGGGGGGCGGGGGGGGGGGGGGGGGTGCAGTTTGACCTCGTGTGGCCCCAGGGATGGGAATTTTGACCTCAAGTGACACCGGGGCGGGGGAACAAATTGAGCTTGAGTGACCCTGGGGTGGGGCAGTTTGACCTTGAGTGACTTGGGGGAGGGGCAGTTTGGCCTCGACTGACCCCAGGGCTGTGAAGTTTGACCTCGAGTAAACCCAGGTAGGCAAAAGTTTGACCTTGAGTGACCCCAGTCAGGCTGCCTGTGACCCTGGGGCCGGGTAGTTTGACCTCGAATGACCCATTGGGGGTGGTAGTTTTAAGTTGACTGACCCCAGCAGGGGCAGATTGACCTTGAGTTAGCCCAGGGCCTCCCAGTTTTACCTTGAGGGCCCCCTGGAGGGGGCAGTTTGACCTCGAGTGACTCCAGGGTCAGGTAGTTTGACCTCGAGTGACCTCTGGGGGGGCGCATTTTGACCTTGAGTGTCCCGGGGGGGGCAGTTTGGCCTCTTGTGACCCCAGAGGGGGGCGTGTTTGACTTTGAGTGACCCTGGCGTCATCCAGGTTTACCTCGAGTCTCCCCAGTGCGGGGCCAATGATGTCCAGTGACCTGGGCTTCGGCCACTTTGAGCTCAATTTTCCCTTGGGCCGGTGCCCGTGACCTCGACTGATCCTTGGCTGGCCAGGTTGATCTCAGGTGACCTTGGGGAGATTCCCTGCGACCTCCTGTTTCTCCATGGGGAGGTTCTTGTGACCTTGAGTGACCCTGGGACCAGCCAGGTTGACTTGAACAATAAAATAAAAGATCAAGAAGAAGCCTTCGCAATTATTACCTCTTTTCCATAGGGAGAATTTAGCTTATTATCCTCTCCACTCATGGAACACACACAACTTTTACATTATTACATCTTCTCTTTTGTACTCTACAATTTATCATCTTATTTGGACAGTGTAGAGATTCATACATCGTTGTTTTACATGTAAAATGCAAATGAAGTCATGGTTAATTACCAGAGATCGGATGTAGAAGACCATATGTCTATACAATCCTTCTTAAAATCATAATGGATAGAAAGAACAAGGGTTCCAAAGGGATATCAAGTTGTTATTTAGAAATCTCAAGAGAAAAAACTATCAGCTGGAATATAGTTATCCAAATCTGTCACAGGGGACGCCACTGCTGTCTTCTAGTTTGAGCTGTTCTTATATCAAGGCATGATACAAAATGGCAAGTTCCTGAACCCATTCTTGGCGTGCGTGGAATGGTGATGGGATGTTTTCTCATTTGAACTCATGCTTCCAGTCCCAGTGTGGAAAGGTCCAAGAAGCCTGAAGCTAGAGGGGTGGTCATGGCTCCATCACTCCATCCGTGAAGCTGAACTCTCTGAATTCCCAGTCCAGCTTCGCTGTTACTCACCTAATGTTCATTCTGTGGAAATGTGAGTCAGATTTAGCCCGAGGACTGCTAACTCCTATGCTTCTCTTCATCACCTCTTTCTTCTTTAGCTCTGTAGCTGCAATAGAGCTGCTGAGTGCATTAGTGTGGAGAGCTGAAGCCTTTTCTGGTGATAGTCATATCTCTTTGCTGCTAAATAGTGTCACGTATGGGGTCCTATGTCGCCTTGTGTGATCAGAAGCAATCAGCACACTGTTACCAGTTACCCTAGAAAATATCTTATTGCTTCCTCTCCTGCCCTGGTATGGTCTGTGGAGACCTACACTGAGAATGTTTTCAGAGGAATCTCTGGCCTGTAAATGAAGAGTTCTCAGCATCGATTTTCCCCGTAGCAAAAGGTGTGAATATACAGCCCCCTCAATGCTGCATTTGTCCAGTACCTTTGACACTTTGCTGCAGTGTTAGTCAGGGATGGATAATGTTACTGGAGAGAAACAAGGTTTCCACAGAAATCGTGAATCTTTAGCACAGGAAGCTTAAGGTTTTGAATGCAATTTGACATCTGCTACTGGTTTCTGCTGACCTTTTGTACTCTCTTGGGGAAGAAATAAAGCTCATAGAAATACTGCTTGTACTACAGGGAAAAGTACTCCCCTGACACAGAGAAAGAGAGGGAGCTAGCCTTCATTATCAATGTGCTTTTCTTTTCTTTTTTTTTTTTTGTCTCCTAAGACAATCACCAAAGAAATTATTCTCCTGTCACTTTCCGAGTCATGTACTTTGCATCACTTGGTTTGCCATCACAGGTGAAAAAATAAAGCAAACTATAAAAAAGGAAGAGGGCAGAGAGCTCTGAAACAGTTTATTCTCTCAAACTAACAAGATAGCAGATATTTTTTAAGGGAATTACAGACGAGTATATTGGTTAGCAGTTGTATAAAATAGTACTAGAATTCTAGTTTCAATTTTCCTTGCATTTTAAGGCTGAATAGAAGGGTTTTACTTGTTTGGATCTTGAGGAATCAACTGGTATTCCTCTGTCTGTTTCCTACCTTTCATCTACTACTTTTCTTCTGCTAGATTTTCACTGCAACCTAACACAGAATATGTCAGCCATGACAGAAAAAGTTGCTGGTATAGCCGCATTAAAATTAGACAGTGACTAGATGTCACCCCCACTACTCAGTCTTTCCAGTTCGCCCTGGTAACGTCTTTTGTTTTGCTTTATTAAGGGAGACAAGGTTGTAAAACCTTCTTAGGGGAAGGGTAAATAACATATATGGCTTGAAATGGATAGTAGAAAGGGACTCAAGACAGCAGAAAGAGCTGCTCTATTCTTTTCTTTTGAAGAATCTGATGAAGAAAAATAAAATAATTGGCTAGTTTTTTGAAAAGGACACTATATGGATTTTCTGAATTATGCATATTATATATAAATACATAAACATACATGTAATTATTTTTACCAAAATGGATATTTGGCAATAGAATTGCATTGTGCTGGATGCCTTCACTTATCATTGTGTAGATCAGATTACAAACAGTTATGGTTGGGCAAATGATGAAATACCATTATTTTTCTATAGGTAAACAGATAGATTTTCTTTCTTTTGAAGCTTTAATCTATACTTTCCAAATAATACTTAGATGTAAGCACTGTTTCATATCCTTCCTAAACTCGATGATCTGGTGGGTCTCTTCCAACCTGGTTATTCTATGTTTCTATGATTCTATGATTTTTTTTTTTTGTTGGCTTCATTGACCAAACAAGTCTTGCATGAAAAATCTTCTCACTGGGTAAATGGGATGAGGAGTGGAGATGGTGAGACACACCTAAGCTTCTGCTAAACAGTCACACATTATTTGAATTAGGTTTGCATGATATGAAAGCAAGTAGATAAATCAGAAACTGATAAATAACTGGGTGACTACTAGAACTCAAAATGTAGTGGGAAAGAGACTGCTCTAAATCCATATCATATGCTTCTTTAGCCTGGAGAAGAGGAGGCTGAGGGGAGACCTCATTGCTGTCACAACAGGGGACAGGACAAGAGGAAATGGCCTCAAGCTCTGCCAGGGGAGGTTCAGGCTGGACATTAGGAAAGAAATTTTTCATGGAAAGGGTCATTGGGCACTGGCAGAGGCTGCCCAGGGAGATGGTTGAGTCACCTTCCCTGGAGGTGTTTAAGGGACGGGTGGATGAGCTGCTGAGGGACATGGTTTAGTGATTGATAGGAATGGTTGGACTCGATGATCTGATGGGTCTCTTCCAACCTGGATATTCTATGATTCTATGTTTCTAAGATAAACAGCTAGATTTACATATGCTGGTAAATAAGGAGATGTTATTTCAGGTTCACCTCTACTACCAAGAAAGAAATCTAATTCCTCCTCTGAAGCGTTAATAACATCCTACTCTCCCACTGGTGTTAACGATGTAAGGGATCCCAGCCAGGCAGCATTGATATCATTCTGTTTCAGCGTGCCAGGATCCGTTTTCTTTGAAACAAGGCTAACTGTTAATCTTTGCTACACCTGTGCTTCTGTATATTTTATAATTCACTGAAACGAAGGAGCATATGGTAGATAATATTTTCCAATTACTTTAGTTAAACAGTGTAAAACAAATGTAAGAGATGATGATTCCTGTTGCTGGACAGAACACATGCCCATTTACAGACAATGTATGAAGAAATAAATCCTGGGACAGATGTTCTAATGTAATTGATTTAAAAATTCTTTGGCTTCAGATAGGCTGTTCTGCATCCTCTGATAACAGGCTATTTCTTAGTTCTGACCCCAGACTGCACCCTTATACAGAGACATTTCCGTACGCTCTACTGTGTTGGGTTGTCTCCTGGCATCATTTAGTTGCAGCATTGATTAGGTACGTTCTTGTTCTTCATCAGAAATTTTCTCCAACTACTAAGGGCTACCTTGTATACCTGCAAAAATATCATACTTCTCCAAATCTTTAGTGCTCTAAACAGTATTTCTATAATGATTACCAGGCAGTGTCAGCAATAGATAGGCTCTTTGATCACTTACACCAGTATCCACAAGTTTTTTCCTCCTTCACTTTGCCACATTCATGTCTTCCTTTTCAGTTTCCAAGGCTTACAGACAAGGAAAACAAGGGCATTCACATTTTACAAGCCATGCAAACAAATGTGATTTGCTTTTTTTTCCAGCTGACAACATCATCCTGAGGAACATTGTCAGATGCAGTGAACCAAGTCTAAAAGGCCAGGAAGAATGTACGAAATAAAAGAAGGTGGAGAGACAGAGCACATTGCTAAAGAGAAAAGTAAATGTAGTCTTCTTCCTCCTCTTTTTTTCTCAAAAATCTAGACATCAAAGAAAGTAAGTGACAGAAATTTAAAAGTATTAATTGTATGTGAGCTTAATAGTTCCAGAGTAGTGTGGAACTGCATGCCTAGAACCTGGCCACTATCAAAATTGCACTTGAATCTTTGCTTCAGAGACTGTTATAAATATGGTCTGAATTAATTACTATTACTGTATATATATATAAGTATAATGCTACTGTTACATATATAACATGTTATTATGATGTATTATTATCCTCGTGTCCTTATCAGGGCCTGATCAGGAAGAACTTTCTTGCATCACAGCAGAAATTTGCATGTTGAAAATTTCCAGTACAGAAACAGAACTGTAAAAGACTGGGAGAAAGTAGATTATTAGTAGATACAGTAGAAGATACACAGATATTACACAGTCCCTTGAACTCTCTGTACTGATTTGTTGTCCCTAAGTGCCTTTAGTGTGGCCTAATGTAGCCCAAACCTCCCTATTTTAGGAAGCATGTTTGCAAATAGATATAAAAGCTCTTTGCTTTGAAGGGAGGAAGGAAGCTCTCATTCCTTGTAAGAGATATTGAAAATTTAAAAGACATTAAACTAATATGCCCACCAGTCAAATTTTAACTAATGAACAACTAAATTGCAGTTTTAAATTTGTTCTTTAACTTGTGCATACCTTTATGAAAGGAAAATAAAGGTTTCCAAATTTCTTTCTTGCCTATAATAATATATTTGCTGAAGTTTAATGGATTTAGTTGGGCTATTTTTTTTAAACAGTTTAAAACTGATGTCAGTGGTATAAGGTTTTTGAAGTGCACTTCCAAATCGATTAAGGGGATATTTTTATTCAGAGTACCAGTCTATCATGGTTAATGAAAGTATGGTGAGGCCCTTAAGTGAATGTTACTTTTCTGTACCCAAGTTTATATTCCATGAGCTTTTCTTACATGAATTTCTAAACTTGGATAAATGTGAATTCTCAAAATAACTCACTGTTAGAGTTGAACGCTCACTTTCATACCTAGTTTTACATCGAGCCGTGCTCAAAATCACCCGGATCTGTAGTAAACCAGCAAACCAGCTGAGACTGAGGAACTGGACAGTGTGATGCTTTTGTGTGCTGAAGGGATTGTACTGAGCCAGTGCTAACATTCACTGCAAAATGAACTCTTCATCCACTTGTATCACAACAGTTTGTTCTGTGAGAAGCAGAGCTAGGGCTGCTTAATGGCCCGTATGCACGGGAACCGTCCCTTATGTACTTCATATTCTCACTGCTGTAACCCAAATTTCTCTGTAATTCTGATGACAAATTCCTTATATTTTTTTCTCATAATATATCTATTTTCCCCTTATCTCTTGCCTACCTTCTCCAGTTTGCTGTCAGCTATCGGTTGAGTCACTATACCTGAAGGTATTTAAACGATGGGTAGATGAGGTGCTCAGGGACATGGTTTTGTGGCAGATAGGAATGGTTGGACTCAGTGATCCAAGAGGTCTTTTCCAACCTGGTGATTCTATGATTCTATTATTTGGTGTATGCCATCACTACTTTGGTATGACTTGACTGGTAGGTCAAGTTCTGCCAACCTCAGTAGCAATTCTTTAAACAAAGACATTAATAAATCAGATTGCCATGCAAATTATAATAAGTTAATATGTTGTGGATTACTACCCTTTCGTCAACTGTGCCAAAAACAGTTTTAAAAATTGCTGTGAAGATTTGATGAGTAAGCAGATAGTGGATGACATGAGAATCACAGAATCACACAGAATCACAGAATAACCAGGTTGGAAGAGACCCACCGGAATGAGCCTAGTGGAAGGAGTGAGTGTTCATCCAGATACAAAATTCTTTGAATGCTATCCTGGGAACTACAGGCTATTCAGCCTCAAACTGACCCCTGAGAAAGGGATGGAGAAGATATACAGGAGATTAGGAGGTGACACGAGTAGTCAGCATGGACAAGTGAAAGGGAAATCATGTTTAACCAAACTGATAGACCTCTATGATGAAATGACTGGCTTGGTGGAGAGGGGAAACAAGTGGATGTTTTGTCGTGACTGTATCAAGGCTTTTGACACCGTTTCCTGTAAAATCCTCACATACAAACAGATGAAGTGCAGACTAGGTAAGTGGACAGTGAGGCACACTGAGCTACTGGGCTTAAAGGGTTGTGATCAGCAGCAGAGAGTCCAGCTGGACTCCAGTCACTAGCAGTGTACCTGAGGGATCAGTGCTGAAGCCAGTGCTAGTTAACATCTTCATTAATGACTGGGAGGCTGGGATAGAACATACATCAGTGATTTTTTTCAAAATAATACAAAACTCAGAGGAGTTGTTGATACACAAGAGAGGTTTCCTGCCATTCAGAGGGATCTTGACAGGCTAGAGAGTTAGGCAAATCAGAATCTCATGAAGTAAAGGGAAGTGCAAAATCCTTCATGTAGGATAGAATAACCTCAGGCACCGTGACAGGCTGGGGGCTAACCAGTTGGAAAGCAGCTTTGCAGAAAAAGACTTAGGAATCCTGATTGATAAGATGATGACAAAGAGCCAAGTAGTGTGATCTTGTGGCCAAGAATGTCAACAGCATCTTGGACTGTGTGAGGAAGGGTGTCACAAGCACGGCGATGGGGGGAGGTTATTGTGGTACCCAGCTTGTTTAAGTCCTTCTGGCCTGTAGACTTAGGCTACCTCAATATCTAGTGAGCTGAGTGGTGCTGGGACCCATTCCTTGTGCCAGCTCACATAGGCAGGCCACATCCACATTTTTTAACACTCCAAAAGCAGATACGCCACGTGCATGATTTCTATTAAGGATGGTTCCTGGCCCATCGTAGACCAGAATCTTTCCAGAAACCATTTGGGAAAGTGAGATTTGCCCAGGGATGATGTAATAATTAAATAACCCAGATGGTTGGCATTATTTAGATTATGCATACAGTAGTGGAACAGATGTAGTCTCAAATCAAAATTTATCTTATGTAATTTAAAGGCCAAAGCCTAAACTGACCACATGAGCCTCCTTTAACTGAAATAGGGCAGGGGTAGATTAATCTCATTTTAGGTGATAACCTGTTCTCACTACTGACTTTGGTGCAATTTAAGATGATTATCTTAGATCAGAAAACTAGTTGTAGCCTGTTAATCGGGGTAGGATTACATGCTTAAGGGCAGATTATCAAAGAATATTCAGGTGTCAGAGATGTAATTGATGCTTTGTGAGAGTTTTACAAGCAGACAGATCCTTAACTTCTGCTCAGTCTTCTACAACCACTGCTTAGTAACAGTTTCTAGTGAATTTTATCCTGGGCTGAACATGAATCAGAAGTAAAAATATATTGCAGATCACCAATAATCAATCTTTCTTTGAGAAACTGCACAACTAGAGAATAATGGGACTTCAATCAAATATGGTTGATTGCAAGCCCAGAACCTAAGTTATGTGAATACATCTGTTAGTCTTAAATAAGCAGTACCTGAAAAGAGTATTTATTACACTAGTCTGCCTCTCAGTGAAATTCTGTCCATGAATAAGGATTTCCTAATATACAGGGAGATTTATGATTGGTGGGGAGATAAAGATTTTTTTCTCACTGAAAAAATAACCAAAACCAGTAACAAACTCATCTTTACATATCACACGTTCATTTTGTTAAGCAGAAAGGATGATCCTTCAAAACATATCTTATTTACAAACAGCTTCCTGTGAAGGCATTTTGTCACAGGTGCAGAGATGTGATCCTATTTTTTTGGGGAAATGGCTTTAGAGTGTTTTCGGGGACCTCATAGCAAATAAATGTGTGAAGATACAGGTAACTATTATAGTGAATCTACCTTGGCTGAATGGCAGGTGCCCAACAAGCTGCTCTAGCGCTCCCCTCCTCAGCAGGATGAGAGGGAGAAAATATAATAACAAGCTCAAGGGTCAAGATAAGGACAGGGAGAGTCCTTATATCTCAGCAATTACTGTCATAGGCAAAACAGTCTCCACTTGGAAACTAATTTAATTTATGAACAAAAAAGTCAAAGTGGGATAATGAGAAATAAAACCAAATCTTAAAACAGCTTCCTCCCATTGCTCATTTCTTTCTAGACTTAACTTTACTTCCAAATTCTCTACTCATTACTCCTCCTTTACTGACCTTGGTGTTTGCATAGTTGTTTCTCTCACATATTCACACAACTCTTTCTGGCTGTAATTGCAGAGGTTATTTTTCCCCATCTTAAATATGTTATCCCACAGGTGCTGCCATTGTAACTGATGCGCTTGGCCCTGCCCAGTGCCAGGTCCATCCTGGAGCTGTCTGGCATCACCTCTATTGGGCACTGGGGAAGCTTCTAGCACCTTCTTGCATCTTGCTATGCAAACCCAATACATATGTAAATATAAATTTCTGATTTAAATTACCAGGACACTTTCTGTTTTAAAATATCAGGGCAAAACATTGTGATTTACTGGAACGGATGAATGTTCCGAGTTCAGGAATTGTGTGAAAAATGACAGAATTGTTATTGATAGATAAACTCACTGACAGATGTGAAAGATTTGTCATGTGTACATTTTTTCCTTTAATAATTAGTCTTTTTTTTCAAACATGATATACTGACAGAAGAAGAGATTTGGCATTATTCTAGCAAATAAAAACTCTTTTACAGCTTGTCAGGAAAAGAACTTGGAATAAATTCTTGTCTTGAGATTGGGAGTAAATGTGTAAATGTGATTCTCCCCTATTAATTACAAGCTTTGATTACTTTGGTCAGAGACCTCATTATATGACTTTTTGGAAACAATGCAAACAGGGGAAAAAAAAAAAGAAAGATCTTGAAAAGGCCGGTTATTCCAGTACAAAAGACTTTTTTTCCTTGGTGATCCTTATGGGCTCGTATAAAAGCTTCACTGGATTTGGATCTGAACTCCTGTGGAAGCTATTTCATGCTTGAACCCCACCGAACCCAAAATTAATTTATTCAATGCACCCAGAATAAATTTATTCAATGTGTACTACTGTTGTTCTGTTATTTCCCTTAGCAAGAGCAGCACATCAATGCATCTTAGAATTTATGGGGATCATCAGAGAGAATGGTCCTGCAGGGAAGCTGGGGTATCAGGGGTGTGTGACCTGCATTTAGATCCTGCCAGCCAAAGTTTTCTTGTGAAATGTTGCATTAACTATTTAATATCTCTGTATTTCAGTTAGATTACTGTCAGAAGAGATGCTGAGCCTCTGGCCTGAGAAGAACCAGCATCAGTGGCAAGAACAAGAAGGCGTGAAAACAATAACAATGGTCACGAGGAACTTGGAAGGAGAAGAACATGCTGTGGGAATTGTTATGAAGGACTTGGGGCCCGTTGTCGACATTTTCACTGAGGTAAATATGAGCTTGTAATAATAAACTCAGTCTCAGCTTGAAATGAAAGCTGAGTCGGTGCCTGGTAACCCGCCACGGTTAGAAAGGGTTGGTGAGGCCTTGCTGGAGGGAGCTGGGCAGGGACGGCTGAGAAAAGCAGGATGAAGGTTCCATTTTGGGATAACTTGAACCCCCCTCCCACTCTGATGTTCCCGGCCCCAGTGACGCCCACACCAGCCCCAACGAGGCTGCGGGAGCTGAACCGCCCGCAAAGGCCACGAATCCTCCCGCTGCAGCTCAGCTCGCCCCGCAGCTCTTAGGGCCCTGAGGAACCAGAGTTAGTTACCGCACCGCTCATTGCACCATCGTCCGGCACAAAGTGGGGATCGTTTGTTTGTTTGACCGGCACTGATCGGCACCGCTTTTATGGGAACAACCCCAGGAATGGCTCGCATGCCTCTGCCTCCTGCTTTATTCCGAAGGGCTCTGGAATTGCTCAGCGGGTTCATTCTCAGGCGATTGTCCCAGGGAGGAGGCGGCTTTGGCTCCACTGACCGTGACACCTTGAATTGTTTCAGAAACGGCGTGACCAGCGGGTCCAGGGAGGTTATTCTCCCTCTGTACTCGGCACTGGTGAGACCGCTCCTCGAATCCTGTGTTCAGTTCTGGGCCCCTCACCACAAGAAGGATGTTGAGGCTCTGGAGTGAGTCCAGAGAAGAGCAATGAAGCTGTTGGAGGGGCTGGAAAACAGGTCTTACGAGGAGCGGCTGAGAGAGCTGGGGTTGTTTAGCCTGGAGAAGAGGAGGCTGAGGAGAGACCTCATTGCTCTCTACAACTACCTGAAAGGAGGTTGTGGAGAGGAGGGTGCTGGCCTCTTCTCCCAAGTGACGGGGGACAGGACAAGAGGGAATGGCCTCAAGCTCTGCCAGGGGAGGTTCAGGCTGGATATCAGGAAAAAATATTTCACGGAAGGGGTCATTGGGCACTGGAACAGGCTGCCCAGGGAGGTGGTTGAGTCACCAGCCCTGGAGGTGTTTAAGGGACGGGTGGACGAGGTGCTGAGGGATGTGGTTTAGTGTTAGATAGGAATGCTTGGACTTGATGATCCAGTGGGTCTCTTCCAACCTGGTGATTGTGTGATTCTGTGACCAACCCGTGATTCTGTAGACTCAGAAACTGCAAACATCATGACTGACGTTAACCCCAAAGTATGACTCTCACAGAGCGACAGAGAACGATATTTTACCGGTATTATATACAGCTATAGGCCTTGCTAAAGGAATTGAAATATCTGTTAGACAATCGGTGTGAACCTTATTGATAATGCGTGTACGTTCTCATACAAATTTACCAGGATCTTCAGCTGTATATGGGCTACAGCAGCCTTGTCTGGAGAAGAAGGGCAGGACACAGGTCTCTCTGTACAACATTGCAGAGAAATGGCCAACAGAGAGGGAAGCTAAACAGGCAACTGTTTTATTAACTGTGTTAATGACATCTTAGCGAAGACTTAGATTGCCTTAATAATTTTTTATATATGCAGTTCTGCATCCCATATGAAATCCTATCATGTTAACTAACTCTCCATACAAGATAGCAGCCTTCCTAAAACTGTAATTACCTGAATTCATCTTTAGATGTATTTGTGTGGTGAATGTTCTTTATTAGGACTGAAGGAAGGAACATTCCTGTGTTTTGTTGAAAAAAACCCAAATAAATGAAAGACTCTTTTTTTTTTTCCTTTTATTTAGTCTTTCATAATATTGAAAGCAGTAGCATGTTTTAATTTCACGTGAATTCTGTTCTCTTCAGCTGCTACCCCAATACCTATGTTACCTGTACTGTTGATCACTTTTCTTTATAAATAGATGCCACCCCTTTGTCCATCTCACAAAGGTCTGTAGTGCCAGTCTGCATTTGAATGAGATTATCTACAGGCACTTGAAAGTTTGCTGAATATAGTCAACAGTAATGAAAAGACTTTAATAGCCTCCTACAGCACTACAGGTACTTAAAATCTAGTGAATTAAACATTTCCTGGTACTATGACACTAGACCAGGCTGCAACCTGTTGTTTTTATGTTGTGATCACAGCAGTTCAAGATTCAATTTCCTGTTATTCTGAGACAGGCCAGAGGCTCACGTACACTTGCTAAAGCATAAAAATGAGGTATTTTTTTCTTAATGTGCCTGTCAAGTGGCAAATGTATGGTTGTACTGTGATGGAGAAAAGATAAAGACTGAGGGGGTTTTAATAGAATTTGAATCACAGACTCAAAAACTAGTGTCCTGTACACCTCATGTCAGTAAAATGTCTTAAAGATATAAAGCTGGGATTTTTTCTCCTCCGTATGCGATGTTTTATACTATACATGATCAGACAGAACAAAATAACTGTCACCACCAAACACCAGCTGTATATCATACTCTTGAATTTCGTGAAACATCCTTCAGTCATTAATTCTGTAACGTTCTGATTGTACTTCTAAACTAGTAGATAGCCATTATGTGTCCAGGTTAAGATGGCAAAATTGGATCATATTTAATCAGCAGAAGACTGATCTCATAATTAGGGTTTGAGACTTTGAACAAATTCTTTGCTTTTCTTCGTCTTGATTGCCCATTAGTTGGAAGGGATCGTGAAATACATACTGAAGTAGGGGAGCTGACATTTACAAAAATTAGTTTTATATTTCAGTCAACGGTCTCCAACTTATTCTAGACTGCTAGCAACAGTTCTTGGGAAGAAATCTGCTGCCAGCAATGTCTGACCTTGCTCTGCCAAGGCATATTTCAGCTTTACCAGCAACAGCTTCTGTTGACCCCTGGTATTGTTGAAGGACCTTGCAGAAACATATTGTGTATAAAATACATTAAGAACCATTGATCAGTATGGATTTCTGTTGTGCTCATCCAACACTATGCAATTACAAATGTGTGCAAATTCCATGTTTTCTTATACGCTAAACACAAAGCATGAGATGAGCTTGTTTTTTTATGATATCAAGTTAATGATGGGCAAAATTGAAGCACATTTTTGTTGGAACTTGAGAGAGGGGAAGGCGAAAGTATTCAAAGCAAAACTCAAATATGTGTAGTTAATGTCAAGTGTTGATGCCTTATTGCTATGCAGTCTGCATGCTTAGAGCTTATTTCAAATGTTTTGTAGTATATCCACCTTTCCTCCAGATTTTTGGTTTAGAATCATAGAATTCTTTGCTTGAAGTTGGTGCAGGTTTTATTAACTGCAGTTATCGTGAATGAAATAATTTACCGCAATGCACATTTATCCATCTGCCTTCTGTTTACAGCTACAATGCAAATATATCTCTGAACAGTGCTAAAATGCTTTAACTATGCTTAAATTGGTTGTACCTGACCACATGTAGAAGTATTTTCCTGAAAAATAGGTTGAACTAGGGGCCATACAATAAACCGGAAAATTGCTGCTGAATTAACAGGGAATATTGACAACATCTTAAATATAACCGTTGTTTTCCTTGCTAAAAAGCTGCCTATCCTGATGTTCATGCGTAATAATAGGTTTAAATGATTATTTTATAAAAATAAAAATATTAGTGTTTTATACTCTGTAGACAAAGATGTTATACATAGCAGACTGTGGCTACAGAGGAATTTAAATTAGGATAAATCTCATTACATGTTTGCAGCTCAGCTGCACGATAAGTCAAGGCATTTCTGTGCCTCCATACTTAGTGGTCAAGGGCAGACTTGAAGGATTTTTTATTTAGTCTGGAGATTTATACCTAAAAAGTATAGAGAGATTTTTGGAAGCCATCTGCATATGTAATCTGTAGAACAAATGTCCAGATGCACATCCAGCATCCTCAAGGCTTCTTCTGCTCTTCCTGTGGGTGTATGGGAATAGAGGTGGGTGTTACACCTAAGGGAGGGCTCCATCCAAGCAGTTTGTCAGATATAGTTTTCTGTGGAAAATCAAGTGAAATATTGTCACAAGAATATATAGATTGAAGCAGGATGGCTTACTTACCATTGGCAAAACGTGCAAAGATGCCCTAGAATTACTCTGTTACTGTTGATGCTTTTGACACTTCAGTTTTGTGAAATAAGGAGGAAAATTTTTCTTGACACAAGTAGATTAATGTATGGGTAAACAGATGCTGGAAGTCACATCCATACCATAGAGAATAACTATTCTGTTTAGAAAAAAAGGATTAATTAATTTAGGAAGTTTGAGTCTTTTTCTAGAAATGCTTTTAGTTTGGTAAAATAAAGGTTACCTCCATGAGTGTGTTAAGAAGCAGTAAGAAAGCAGCAAATAAATAAATAAATAAATTGATCTAAAATAAAATCATAGAATCATAGAATGGTATGGGTGGGATGAAACCTCTAGAGCTCATGTAAGTCCAGACCTATAATATAGGATGCAAGTATTCAGCACCTTAATTAGTTAAATAAATCTGGACTGGGAAATTTCAAATAAATAAATATGAAAAATAGGTAAAATAAGATGTAAAAGATGCATGAGAAGATATGCCTGTTGCCTTCCCTGAGGTTGTGGTCATTGATACCAAGATATCCATTTGTCCAGGCTGTGCTGTGCATGGAGATAGTGAAGAAGTCACTAAACATTTTTGTCTATAGCTGTATACTATACCTGTTAAACTAAAGGCATCTCATATCTCACTTTCTGTTCTAATAAGCCTGAGACTTCCACAAAAAAATTTCCAGTGTCTGGTCAGAGATGTATCTAACAATACATTATAGCATGCTTATTAAATTCCCTTCAATATGAAACTAATTTCATAATAAGTATTATCTATCTCATATGTAGATATTTATTATGAAGTTATTCGTAGCCTACATACTTCATTCTTAATCAACAGTAATTTTACTGCCAGATCTGAAATTACACTTGCAAATCATGTGATTTGTCTTATCAGTTACAGATACAAAATATAAAATAATATGATCAATCATGTTGGCTGAAACATAAGGAAATTATTTAGCAACCCAAACATAGACCCTGTTATATCTGCCACTATTTTAGTGAGGGCAAATAATAGACCTTAGTTGTGTTCATAACTTTGCTGAGATTATAAATTGTACTTTTCGCAACCTGACAACAATCACATGGGGCTTATTACATTTCTGCCAAGTTGACTATTCGACTGACTTAGCCACAGGGTCACATTTTTGATTTTAGTACAAATGTCAGAATGTAACATTTTTTCAAAATACAGAACCTTGACTGAAGGAGGAATAAATAAATTATATCTGTTTTAGAGGCATTAAATCCCAACAGAGATAATGTTGCTTTTTTTCATTCAATATAACATTCTTTTTCTATACTTTGCAGGATACGTGTTACTGTAATAGTTACAAGCCCTATGTTAACCAACCCATTTTCTGCAGTTGTCTAAAACACAGGCTTACTGAGTATCAGAAAAGCCTTCTCACTGATTCCCATTTTGTGTATGACTACATTCCTAGTTCCACAGATACACCTGTAAAGTTTTGGGATTGTTTCTTTGTTTTTACTGCTCAAATAACTGTGTATAACAATGAAAACTCAGAAGACAACAAGATAGATTTATTTCTTTCCACTCTGGGTCTCACATAATCTGTGTGTTAACATCAGAGAATAGAATCCGGAGGTATTTTTTTCTGCTGATTTTAGTAGGCCTTATCTTTGGAAAAAATAAATTGCCACCTAGACATACTTATTTTTCTCCACTGACTATAAAGGAAGCTTAAACGCCTAGTGCTAATTTATAGATCTAACTTTTAGATGTATGAATTAGAATAGATAAACCCATTTTCTCCTGGATGCCTTTTCAGTCTATTGTTTGCCACGTGGTGTAGTTTATATAAAGCTAATGAAAGACTTAGCATTTAGGAAATTTTAGACATCTTATTCTGAACCTAGAGAGGCAAAGCAACGTTTAGCTTAGTTTAGGAATCGTATTGTACCTATGTTTTCCAGCTTGTTACTTTGCTAGGTGCATTTGGCTGACATGGAGTCAATTTTCCTAGTAAATCAGTTGCTCTGTTTGCAGTGTGAATTGCTTCCTACATAAAAAACAGATTATCCACACGAGTTCTTGAATAGATGCTTTCTGAATGCCTCAGACTTTGGAAACTTCAGTGCTAAGCTTACAGTTCAACAGCAATCAACTGTGAGGCTGGAACCTGACATAGATGTGGATTTCTTTGCTCCAGAAAGCATCCAACCACTTGTTTTGATGATACCAGAGCTAAGTAGTTTTCCTCCGTCTCTGATATAGGATATTTTTCCATATGGGGAAGAACATGTTGGTCCTGGAAGTTTTCATTACTTTAGATGTCAAAACTTTCTGGGGGAAAATATTTATATGCACCTACCCCAAAAGCTGTTTTAAAGAGTCTACTTCTGTTGCAAAACGTTATCACAAAACTTTCACATGAAGTCACAGAAACCTTAGATGTACCCTAAAAACTTGCCAAATTTTCTTGATAACTATAGTTTGCTCTAAATGTTGTCAGACATAGGTCACTGTTACACTTAACCAAACTCATGTGCTTCTTCATCCTTCGAAGAATGACTATATTTTTTAGATTAAGACACATATTTCATAATTTTATGTTCCAAGTGGCAGGTGAAAATAGTATTTTTGAAGGGTTACAAAATCTTCTGTAAAGGGTACTCTAAATTCTTTGTAATATCATTTAAATTGACCTGTTAATATTGTTGCTTTGGGAACCATTTTGCATGTTATCAAACAGATCACAAGCAGTGATATTCTTATACTGAATTAATTCCTGGATGACATCTTCTATTGCATTGCATTATCATTTGTTTCAAAGTCATTATCGTATAGTGCAGTCCTAAATGCTGAGTACATATATTTAAGAAGAGATATTGACAGTTTGGCTATTGCACTTGACCTGACTGGGATAGAGTTCATTTTCTTCATAGCAGCTCATATGAAGCTGTGTTATTGATTTTTGACCTCAACAGTGCTGATAACACTCTGATGTTCTAGCTTTTGCTGAGCAGTGTTTGCACTGTATCAAGTCCATCTTTGTTTCTTGCTCGGTTTCCCCTGGTGAATAGCGAGAGGGGTGCATGATATCCTGGGAGGAGTCACAACCAGGATGATGACCCAAACTAACCAGAGGGATATGACCTACTGCATAGCCTTATGATCAGCAATAAAAGGGAAAAGAAGGAGTTTCCAGAGGTTCATCCCTCTTTTGGTGAGAAACTGGCTGTGAGTTGGTCTACCCATAGAAGGTGGTGAGTGATAGCCTTTGCATCTTTTGTTTTGGTTTGTTTTCTTCTCACCCATTCCACTTATCCTTCACTTATTAAATATATACACACACAGGCCTTATGAGGAATGGCTGAGACAGCTGGGGTTGTTTAGCCTGAAGAAGAGGAGGCTCAGAGGAGACCTTATTGCTCTCTATAACTACCTGAAAGGAGGTTGTAGAGAGGAGGGAGCTGGCCTCTTCTCCCAAGTGACAGGGAACAGGACAAGAGGAAATGGCCTCAAGCTCTGCCAGGGGAGATTCAGGCTGGACATTAGGAAAGAAATTTTTCATGGAAAGGGTCATTGGGCACTGGCAGAGGCTGCCCAGGGAGGTGGTTGAGTCACCTTCCCTGGAGGTGTTTAAGGGACAGGTGGACGAGGTGCTGAGGGACATGGTTTAGTGATTGGTGGGAATGGTTGGACTCGATGATCTGGTGGGTCTCTTCCAACCTGGTGATTCTATGATTCTATATTTTTCTTTCATCGTGACTCCTAAGTCACCCCTGAGTGGTCCAGGTTGGAAGGGAACTCTGGAGATCTAGTCTAACATGTTGCTAAAGCAGATTGACCTAGAGCAGGTTGCACAGGAATGCATCCAGGCGGGTTTTGAATATCTCCAAGGAAGGCAATTCCACAACCTCTCTGGACATACTGTTCTGAATTGCATTTCTGTGCTGCTTGCAATAATATCATATTGTGAAAGTCAGCAGGAATCTTATTAAAGATGTAACAAAATGCATCTTTTTTTCTCCCCCTGAATTTAATAAAAACTAATTTATGCATAGATTATTTTTAAATATGTGAAAAAGTGTAATTTAATGAAGAGATCTCTTGCTGTTAAGGACAAATTTAATTTCAGTAAAATTCTCATTTCTTGAATATATTTGACACGCTTCCTATTTCCTTGTTCTTATCTACTGCTTTAAGAGATTAGTTTTTGATGAAATTGATCCCTCTTAATAAAATCTGAGACCACATGGAGGGAAACTACGGGAGTAAGAGATAACCAGTTATTTTTCCAAAATACCAATGAGACACAAGGTAATTAATCAATTACCTGGGAAAACGTGAACCTATGGAGTTAATTTTCCAGCTACGCATAGATCTTGCCAGAACTGTATACATCTGTTATAGCTGCCTTGACAGGGTCATAATAATGGCTTTGTTGTTCCTCAGTTAGAGCAAAGCATTGAACACAGGTCTTAGACTTATCAGGGCAGTGATAAAAAGCAAAATATTGTGAGCGGAGATCAAAAGAGAGGTTAACATTTCATAGCCCATTAGCTGCATATTTACCAAATTTGTATCATTTTGCTCTTCTTTTAATTCCTGGTTTGTGTTGGCAACACCTGCCTCCCTCTCTGAGAAAACATGACTTTGGTAGTCAATAGGTTCCATGCACAGCTTGTATACTGACATCAAAGTGAAGGCTTTTATTTTTTTCCAAGCCATCTAGAGATAGGACAAAACATTTTATATGGTGAGACCTGGCATTAATCAGGCTGGTTCAAGGTGTGAGTCAGTTAATCTATCCACTAAAATGTTTCCTTTATAGTCAACGAAGGGGAAAAATAAAGGACATCACAGGAAGACTCCTTGAAAGGAGAGAAAGGTCTATCCAACAGGTAAGATGAACAGCCATCCAAGGTTGCCTCGTTACCTCAATTGATAATGGAAAGACCTGTCACAGCTTGCTTAAACTAGATGATAACTTTTAAATACTTAACTTTCAGTGAGGGGAAGATCTAAGAGCTTCTGCCTCTCTCAGGTAGCTGACTGGTTGATTAAGTACCTAATTATCTTTGAAGTTCTCCTTCTTGGGTCTTGGAGATACTACAGATAAGATGTTTCTGGAAAAATATGTGTTCCGGGACTGCATAAAGGAAGTACTGTTTTCTACTAATTTGTAAACTTATTAACATGCATGAATAATTAAATTTTGCGCTACTTTTTGTATCTAAGAACTGCCTATGATAATTTTAACTGTCTGCATGATTTGTATGTGCTGATAAAATACAGTTGCTGTCATGACATAATATGGTATTTTTTTCTGAGAAGAGACAGACGGACAACCTTATTTTTTCCCTAGAATTACATAGCCCGCAGTTTCTGTAATTCAATGTGCATCAGAATTGCATGTCTAATGGAGTAACTCTGTCTCAAACACTGAAGAAGATCCTTCTTTTCTGGTAAAGGTGTATAATTCCAAATGTCCGTGTTCCCAGAAAGAATTCTTGCAATCGTCTTGTTTCTGGCAAAGGCCAGTTGGCAAACATGAGTGAGTAGAGTAGAATATTTCAGTTATAGGTGACCTACAACGATCATCTAGTCCATCTAACTGCCTGACTACCCAGGGCTGACCGAAAATTAAATGTTAATTGTCCAAATGTCTCTTAAGCACTGACAGGGATGGGGCATTGATCACCTATCTAGGAAGCCTATTCCAGTGTTTGACCACCCTCCCAGTAAAGATATTCTTCCTAATGTCCAGTCTAAAAATCCTCTGAAGAATCTTTGAACCACTCCCATGCATCCTCTCCCTGGATACCAGGGAGAAGAGATCAGCACCTCGCTTTCATCTTCCTCTTCTCGGAAAGCTGTAGAGAGCAATGAAGTCAGTCCTCAGCCTCTGTTTCTCCAAACTAGACAAGTCCAAAGTCCTCAGCAGCTCCTCATGGGACTTTCCTTCCAATCCTCCCACTGGCTTTGTTGTCCTCCTTTGAATGTGTTCAATTACCTCCACATTCTGAATCTGTGGGGCCCAGAGCTACATGCAGTACTCAAGGAGAAGTCACACTAACACTAAATACAAATGAATAATCACCTTTCTTTACCAACTGGTTATACTATCCTTAATGCACCCCAGAATGCGCATGCAGACCCCCCGAGACTCCCAGTGTCTTCGGTAGGTGAATGAGAGAGATCATGCTGTAACTTCTGCTAGCTAATTCAGTACTCTAGGATGCAGCCTCATGGTCTTAGGAGCTTTTAACTGAAACAATTGGTCCCTTGCAATTTCAGAGTTCACAAATGAAGTTACTGTTCCTATAGTCATGGCACTCCAAGTCAGAGAACTGAGCAGCTCAAGGTCTATCTGTATTATTAAACACTGAAGCAAAAGAAAGCCTAGAATGCTTTAAGGAAAGCCTGAAAACCTGTCCTATAGCTTGCCACATGTCCTAGATCAGTTAGAAGGAAAGTTAAAGAACAATAAAACACTAGCAGCTGCTCCTTTTTATTCATCATACAAATACATTTTTTTTTAGCATGAATTACCATTTATAAGGTGTTTATTTGTCTATTGGCTTCTAATAATGTGTTTATCATAAAGTATTTATAAACTGAATCTGTAAGTATGAACATTTGTTTAAAATATTGAACTCCTCTGTGCCTCATCAGGAAACCAACAACTACCTTGCAAGGTGTTCTGGCAAGATAAAAATCCTTGAAAAGAATTACATCTAGGAAGCAGAATTAGTACATATTTTTCCAATTATATATAGACCTTCTGTACTGAAATCTTGTCACAATAACAGTTGAAAGGATGACAATGCTCCAGTGTTCACATTTATACCGAATTCTGACATTGATGATAGATGTACCTAGGCATTACATCCCATAACTTTGCACTACATCCTGTAGCATATGTTCTCATGTTAATACAGAAGAAAATAATTGCAAGACTTCTCAAAAATTTTACAATATATTATCTTAAATTGAGAATAATGCCAAATACTAATGTTCCTTGTTGTACCTAAGAAGCTGCATTTTTAGTAGATTTATTCACTCAAAAGACAACTTATTTTCATTTAATTTGCCTTCACTAGTCTGTTGCTGTAAAAGGTGAATTTTTGATTGATTGCTTTCTCATATTCAAAAGCAAGATATCATGGGACAAAGCTTCCACAACAAGTAAAGAACAGTTACCTAGTGATTTTTAATTAAAAAAAATAATTAATTTTGTATACCAAATTTTGGAAGATTTGTGACTGAAATAGAAACATTAGGGAGAAATTTATCTCAGCTTATGGTTTTGGAGGTTATTACCATCTCCATTGGTGGATGATGCAAATTCCTCTGTATTAGATTTAGCAAGGACTGGCTGAATGATTATTTTCTCGTTCAACCAATACCACACAAGCCTTGATATAAGTGTAGGTATACAAGTATTTGGAAAAGGAAATACAGTTTGGGAATATTTCTCTGAAAATATAAAAGAAACAACAAAAAATGAAATAGACCTTTCAGATAATTTACTAACATATTTTTGTCTTTTACTTAGAAAATTTTGTCCGTGACAATATAAGACAGTTGTTCTAGGGGAAATAACAGGGGCACAAGGAGCAGGGGTGGGGTTTATGTTCTTTGAGCATTCACTATTTGACATTTATTTGTTTTACTTTTTGGCAACAATCTCCCTTTCCTGCCAGGAAAGACCAAGCTCTGAATGAGCAGTTTGCTTTATGCTCTTCTGCACCAGGAGCTTATTTGAGACCTGATGGAACTGGTACCCTAAAATTAGTTTTTAAAATTCAAATCTGGTGCCCTGGGAAAATAAGCTACAAATTTTCTGGGCAAAGCAAACTGTCACATTGGTACTAGCTGGCACAGAATAAGGCCCCAAATAATTTCTGCATAAAGTGTCCTGTTCTGTTTAGCCAGAGGCCCTGTGCACCCTCATTCTCTATTACAAACAGGGGAACTTAACGTGACTTCAAGTCTCCTTTAGGATCTGTTCTTTAGCTCACTAGAAACTATCAATTAACCCCCTAAGGAAATACACAACCTATTTTAACAGCATGAGTTATGACCTTCTAGTCTGTATCTCAGCTGAAGCTGCTGGATGAATAATTATTTTCCAAATAACTTGGAGTGAAACCAAATGTTAGTATGTTTTATTCAACTCTAATAACTAAAAATCTTTTGAGTCTAAAAAATGTTCATAATTCTCATGCTACATACATAAAAATTGCATGTAATCCTTTCACAGCCCAGCTACTGGATTGTTTTTTATTGCATAGTTGGAAGGATCACTACTGTAAGATCTAATTCTTCTCAGTTTTTATCCAAGTTTACAGTATGTATGGGAGGACATGTATTTCCCTTCACCCCTGGTTGTTGTTCTGTCTTTCTTTTCTATTTCCCCACCTTTTATGAAGAGTATAATATAAAGACTTGGGAAAGAATAGAGCTACTGCAACCTGATATGTACAACAGCTGTGAAAAGCTTTTTTGCATATTCCTCTAGGGCTGGCACTGCAAAAAGATATGGATGAACAGAGAATCATATCAGCATTTTCATCTGTGCGCCTCAAGAACCGCAGGAAGAATACAGAGGCAAACGACCTCACAAAAATATGGAAATGAATGCACTGCCTCCACTTTCACTGTCAGCTTTCTGATCTTCCAAGGCAGAAACCTCCAAATGCTCCTTTCAATAATGCAGAGGGAATGAAAACTCAATATAACCCACGGATAAACAACCTTTCTTGCCTCTCCTGTCAGATTTGCTCAAATATTTTCAGCAGGTGGGCTCCTAGTAGCTGGGTTACAAGAATAAGTTTATTTCTTCTGGAAGAGAAAATAGGATAAGGAGTGATTTTTTAAAGTAAGACTTACCTGGTTGATAATTTCTTGGACACTTCCTAAACAATAAAGCTTTGGGGTTTATTCTAAACTGGTCTTTAGCCTTCCAAAGGACTCATATCAGCTTTTTGTTGTTGTTTGTTTCATCCATTAAGGACTTATAGACCTCTTTTTCCAGTCGAATGAAATGTAGCTTTACATTTGAAATTATAAAATTACATTTTCCCCCTCAGCAATGTTGTTTATTTTTGTGTAGCATTTAATTTCGCAGTGCATGTCAAAGTAACTTGTTTTTAAGACACTGAATCTCCTGTCCAAGTAACCTGAAAGAATTAAGTGAGATTATAATAATTCTCTTGGTAAAAGACTGAGGCATAAACTCTCAAGGCAATTAGAAACTCAGTTTTGCCAATTTAATATTTAATTCTTTCTCATGTTTTCTTAATGAGGAGAGAAACTGCAGCACTTTTTATTATTCCACAGGCACACAGCCTACTTGGTCTAGCAGAAATGACTTACTCTGAAATGTTTACTGTCAAGCCTTATGTCATGTCTGTCTCTCAGATACCTCATTTGGAAAGCAAACAGATTTAACACTAACTCTGCTTCTGATCTGTGATTTCTGGGTAGTTTGTAACACCCTAAGTTTGCAAGAAGTTGCAGGTGGGACCCAGTCACCTCCTCTAGGTCAGTAATACTTACGTAAACTTTCAGTGCCTAGTGAAATAGTCCTTCTGAAAGCATTGCTTAACGTAATTTTACTGTTACTCAAGAGATATTTGCCCTTTCAAATCACAGAATTACTGAAAAGACCTTTAAGATCATTTAGTCCAATCATAAACCTAACACTGTCAACTCCATCGCTAAACCATGTCCCTAAGTAACACATCTACATGTCTTTTAAACACCTCCAGGGACGGCAACTCAACCACTTCCCTGAGCAGCCTGTTCCAGTGCTTGACAACCCTTCAGTGAATAAGATTTCCTAATATCTGGCCTAAACCTTCCCTGGCACAACTTGAAGCCCTTTCCTCTCATCGTCCCTCTTGTTACTTGGGAGAAGGGACCAACATCCGCCTCGCTGCAACTTCTTTTCAGGTAGTTATAGGGAGCAATTAAGTCTCCTCTCAGCCTCTTTCTCTCCAGACTAAGCAATCCCAGTTCCCTCAGCCACTCTTCATGACTTGTTCTCCGGACTTTTCACTGGCTTTGTGGCCCTTCTTTGCACGCAGCAGCTCAATATCTTCCTTGTACTAAGGGGCCCCAAACTGAACAATATCTCCTTTCAAGTCTCAAATCTCTTGTAGCTGTGGCAGAACACAAGAGAGTATTAGCTCTGCTTGGCCAGGGAAAAATTAATGAAACTCTTCACAGCCAACCATTCTTCTATAGATATCACAAGATGATTTTTATCATCACTGAAGCGTTAATTTCAAACATGGTCACATGTAAATTTACAATGTGGCAAAGCATCCATTAAAAAATATACAAATAAGTAATGTTTATAAATTCCTTTCAATTCTATAAACTGCTTGCTTCCTAACATGAGCTAAATCTTAATAATGCTGCTAATTTGTTTTGCAAAGGTAAAAAGCACAGTCATCTTCATCTGTCATAGCCCCGTTTACTCAGTTCTTGCTTAAAAATCCCAAACCACAAAACACCATGAAAATGAAAATCAGTAAATATAATAATATCAGCTAAGTGAGTGTAAATTGCATCATTTGAGAACCTTCTACGAGACCAGGATGGACATTTCTAGAGGGAGACTAAATAGGTAGCTAAGGTAAATGGGCTGTATCTTACTCCAGAGCTACATCAATCTTTCCATGTTCTGTAGGAAAGACCTTATTATCCTAAAAAAATTAATTTTCAGACAGAGTTTTTAGGTAACAGGAATCCCTCCCAACTACACTAAAATCTCTAGGAAGTGTATTTTCTTTCTCATAATATGAAACCAAAAGCCAGCTTCTTTTCTTCTGTGGTATAAGATGTTTAAAATACTGCTGCTTCTATATGTTGTAGTACATAAGCTAGTTTAACAGGTATTGAGTGAAAAGGGTCAAAAATTTTATTCTTTTTTACAGGAAAATGGTACAAGCATGAGAGTGGAAAGGAATTAAGAAATTCAAAAACTTGGGTATGATTTGTTGGTGCTATCTTAACACAAAAATTACAAAAATGTTTTCTTAAATTGGGATACTACTTACATTATTATTTTCAATCAACAATAACTTATAATACAAATAGAATATTTAGATGTTATAATCAATTACCTGGATATTAAAATACAAGGAATATAAAGTATCAGGGTTAGAACCTGTAGTTTTATCCACACAGTCCCTGAAGACATTTGAAGAAATGTGTGTCCTGTCCCATTAATGAGAAGAACAAACATATAAGAATATTATTTTCATCAGTATATTTGGAAAATTTCTTCTAATAACTACTCCCTCGTGCAATTTGCATACGAACTTGATACTTCAATCTGAGAGCTTGCCAATATTTTGATTAGCTCCTGACACATTTCAGCATGAAAATTTTTTTCCTTATTGACTCAGCAAGGCCATCTAATGCAAAACATAATCACGTACTAATAATCACGTATTAAGTGTCAGAGAGTCTTCCTTCTAGTGTGTGCGGGAGTTTTTAGGCATGTCATTCACTCTATTTTTTTAATAGCACTGGGAAGGCACAATCTGTAGGTTCACATCCCTTTTTACCATTTTATCCTTTAGCATAAAATCTTTTTTCATATCTTGTTTTAAAAATTAAGGTTGCAGAAATATTAGCAACATCCCGCAAATATCTATTTTTCTCAGGTTTACAGGCTCTTTGAAATGTTTAAATTTCCAAGACCGGTATGCACAATTATTTTTAATAATGTGTTCTTATTCTGTTTCCATGTCAGATTTTATTTTAGGAACATGTAAGTGTTAAGTATTTCAAGAGAGGCAACTAATTGTAGAAAAAAAGTAAAAACATGGTTTGACTGAAACCCATATTTTTATTGAAGAAGTATTTTTATAAGTTTAGTATTCCATTTCAATAATTTTCATCTTATTGTCCATTTGATAATTACAAAAAAAATTGTTTCAAAGTTTGCCATAAATTTCCTTCTTTTATTTTTTTTTTAAATTTTTATCCCTTGTTTAGGAGAAAATAAATGTAAGAAAAAAGATAGCAAAATGGAATTTGGAAAAGAGGGTTCCAAGAGGAGTTGTCCCAAACTACAGAACAAAAATATTTTTTATTTATGTTTCAGTTTTAAAGCTGATGTGTGAAAATGAAAATTTAACTGACAGTGTAAAAAATATTTTGAAGTAATACATTTCACAGAGAGAAATAGGAGTTTGCAGCATTAACTTGTTGTAGGTTCTGTTAACTCTTGTTTCCTTCCTTGGAAGATCTTATTGGCATAAACTCCTTTCTACTACAGGCTTAAACCTCTTCTTCTGAAAAATATATGGTTTCTGAAGAAGACCTCAAAGAAAGCTTGATCAGTTTTAGATCTGTATCCATGTTTCCTTGCAATATCATTCTAAGGACAATATGTTGGCACTGATATTCTTTCCTAGAGTATATCCATGAGAAATTGTTGCCAAATGTTAGAACACAGGCATCTTTCCACAATCCTATCACCCAGTCATTTTTTTCTATTTATTCAACCTAGTATTAGTCACAAGCAAACTTTAATAAATGAGGAAGATCCTCTGCATGCTCTCTAGCTTCTCACCTGGTCATGAAGCATATTTTGGAAACAGGGTCTGGTAAGGTTCAAATGAGAAACAAAATGCCATGAGACATCAATGATTTTCTCAGGAATGAGCTTTTTAAACTCATCATCACAACAGATAATTATGACCCTTTTCAGCCACCACAACTCAATTTACCATAAATAAATCTATTCTCCACCTACTCATTTCCCCCTTTCTATAGATCTTGAGCTGAAAGTTAATGGAGTTGTACACATCGTTCCAGAGACTCCTTAATGCAAACTAGGTATTCTGCATCCTAGTCACTCCATAAACTGTTATGGTAAATATTTTAATATATACAGTACTTGTTTATATAAGACATAATGACTTTAAATTAGGCTGATTAGATATGCCTGACTGAAAGTATGTTAATAATTTACTCTTCATCAATTTGTTCCAGTGCCTGGAGGGCTTTGAGAACATTAAAAAAAAACCAAAAGAAACAAACAAATACTAAACTTGAAATGCTAAACAGAAAAACAACTCAATTTATCTGAACAGTGCATCTTATTTCAAAATAATTAAAAAAATCATAGTAGTTTGATCTAGATACAGATTCAAAAAAGATCTAAATCAGGCCCCTGGAAAACTTGTGGGTGAATTGCAGGATAAATAAGGAGTAAGAATAAGTGAATATTACCTTTTTTATATAACACTCTGAGTTGGATTTGACGTAGAGTTTTTGATCCAAGGCTCTTCTGCTTTCTGGTGAGCTGATATATGCAAAAGGAGTAAGTAAGTAAAAGTTTTTCTCAAACACATACTTGAAAAGAAAAATGATTACTCTTCATTTCAGTTAAAGATTTTCCATCCTGAAGTATGTACTGCTGATCTCCTTAATTTTACCATTCTAAATAAGCCATTCTAGAAACTCTAAGATATATTTTTAGAGGGAATCTATTCAAGCTAACATCAATGGGAACTAAAAATTTAAAATAAATGTTCGTGTAGTTTCCTGGAAAATGCTTTGCTACTCAGGGATATGAATCTTTTGAACCAAACTATGCATCTAAAATGAGGATCCTTTCAGAGAGTGCTGATCAAAATCTAATTTTCCAATAAGCATGAAAGGACATGAAGAGGTGTTTAAATAATAATGTCATTGTTTTCTTCCTTGCCAAGTCTCATGGTGTTTAGCACCCCATGAAGCCACCTGAAAGCGTGTTTCATCAGCCCATATACGGTTGTGTTAGGTTGCTTGCTCTGTATCAGGTAGCTCACCTGGCTTCAAGCTGATTTCTCACAAGTCCTGTGTCATATATCCCAGTCCCATCTAGATAGCTCTCACACCACAGGGCATTTCATGTGGCTTTACAGATGTGCTTGTACAACTATAAAAAGATGTCAGCATTCACAAGCTGATCGGTCAATGCAGTTAATGGGCTCAGTGATTATTTTCAGCAACCAGCTTCAAAAGGCTCAATTCTAATGCTGTAACATGTTCACATCCCTGAGGCTCGATGTGTAGAGGTCCTGAATTCTACTAGGAGGCTGCTGAGGGCAGGGACAGATTCTGTCAAGTATTTACAATAGCATTAATTACCTGTGTTGAAGGAGGAAGTTTCACTTCATACGGCTAAGGAGAGATGCCTAATTGTTGGTGTTTACAAATGTGCCATGTCTGGAGAGGAGATTGATGCCACATGAAGGCACTGAGAGTCATTTCAGATGCTCCAGAGCTCCTGAGATAGCACGTGGGTTAACAGATCTCTCTCTGCAGCAAGCTTGACTCTACCCTCTTCCACCTTCCATCTAAGAAGAGTAAGATTTATCTTCCCTGCTTCTAGTACTCCTTTTTTAGCCACTAGAAGTGTACCTGAATACCGTGCATTTAAGACCAGTGAGAAACTAGTTCACATGTAATACAGAAGACTTACATCTGCATGTTGCTGATCAGACACTGCACAAAGCTGGTTCCTTGGCTATGAATAACTACTGAAGAAATTGGGCACTGAGGCAACAGGTTATTTCTGAAATGTTCTTGTTAGCTGACACCTCACCTGCTTGCTATTGGACATTTCCAGGTCCCAAAGTTAGAATATATAATTAGAGTTCAACAGGTTTGAGTTTTTCACGAAAAAAGTGATTTGGGGTGTGTTTTATATGGAAAGAACTGAATCAACTATGAAAGTATTACCTCATGGACTACAATTTCTAGTATTTCTTGTCCTTTTAATACACACTCACTTTGCAGAAGCACCTCCAGCCTTGACTATCCCAATCTCATGTTAAAGCAAGTAAAACCATCCCACAAGTAAAAACATCCAGCAACCCTCCTGGGACTTCTCTCCTTCCTCTCTATGAAAACCTGATGCCTCTTTGCACCTTAATTCATCTTAAAGGCTCTCCATCTCCTCTCCACTGATGTGAGGGAAAGAATAACAGTGTGAAGTCTCCCTTTATAGAGTTCTCAACTCCCATGTAGGAGTAGAATATGTATATTCTTTCCGGATACAGTGAGGTCGTTTGAGCAAAATGACTATTCATACAGTTCTCATTATTAACTTTGGTGGCCCTTGAAGTACCTCTGTCTCTTTTGTTTTCTCTCTAAGTGTTTTACTGTAACATATAAAAGGAGTAACTTGTCTCTAGTGTCTCTAGTGTGCTTTGCATCGCTGAATTTTGTCCCTCTCCATCCTTCCTTTCTACCCCACTGCTCACTGTTCCTTGGAAAGATGCAAATTTAACTTTTCAACCAAGGACCACAGAAAGATTATTTTAAAAGCAACAATAAAGTACCTGGTTTTACAGTAGAAAGTAATTGGCTTAGTTTTATTTTCAAGGATTCTTTTTCTAATCAAAAGGCTGTTATTCAAAATTTCATGTGTTTTCATCATATGAAATATTTATTTTCCCCCCATGGTACTTTTTCTTTTAATTTTGTGATACAGTAACATTTTCAGAAACTGTGTACTTCTATAAAATGGTTTCAAGACAGAAAAAAATATACAGGAAAATGAGATTTTTCCCTACAAAACCACAATTTATTGAGCCAAGACCTGGAAAGTACCTCTTATTGCTGCAAAATATAAATGACTGTGGTCTAGAAAGCCAAATTTCAGTGCAGCAATCAATCAGCCTCTGCAGGGATGTACCACATGAAGCTGCATCAGAATTATTAAAGCAATGTGAAGTTACAAAAAATAGCTGGTTGTATGTATTACGATGAGTTGTAGAAGATGGTAACCACGGTGTGAGGAGGTCTCTGTTGTATTTAGATCTTGGGTACCATGAAGTGTGCTGACAAATGTCTAAATATTTCTGCAGTGACATTAAAGACCCCAGCAGGAATCACAGACTTCACTACAGGGTGATCAAGAGTTTTTTGCAGACAAAATGAAAATTCGATGTGACTGTGGGCAGCTCTAAGTTATGCAATCTTCATTTTTATCCCAGATGTTGCTAGAGGATTTTCACTTTTGTTTAATACCAACAACATTTTTCCCTTGACTTCACTCACTATAGTCACAAGTAATCATGTCAACATCAAAATACAGATGCCCATACTACCTTTCGTATTCATGCATATTAGCCGAGGATTAAAAAATGTTATAAATGAAATTAATAAGATTGTATAGTATCTCTATAATAAATGAAACCTTTTTTACAGGTTATTATTCATAAATTGCATGGGAATAATCTGTTTAACCTACATTATCCTTCATATCCTTCAAAAATCTATCCTGCCTGTGTTGGTAAAAAGTAAAGAAAACATTGATGTATTCCAAAGTGTCATTACAGGCTGTTGCTGCCCAGAAAGCAGGACTACCACTCCAGTCCAAATCAGACTGAAATAAAAAAATTATGACATTTCACACATAAAAATAATTCCAGCTCTTCTGAAAGGAATTGCAATCCCAGGGCTGTCTGCAGCTGCTCCACGGAATTGGTATTCTTGATAGTCTCATCAAATAATCACTTGGAATCCTCGGCTCTGTAGTGGTAAGAAAAGTTAAAGAGGCTAAATGAGCTGAGGTAGCTCATGTGGCTGCCCTAACCTTTGACACTACTGCAAGTAAGTTTGTCATTATGTGCAATGTGCCACTGCTGTTCTGATTCAATGTCATGATGCTGCTTAGCATATGAATCTGTTTTTCACAGTAAACTCTTTCTCATGCTGTATTTTTCTAGTAGGCGTAATATATCCCTTTGTATAATATACACTTACTTACCAGAGTTTTCTTATTATTCCTAAATAATATGTTTTAAACCAGTCATTTAGTACATTTGCTTATTGGATTTATTTATCATAAACTGCGAAGATGGTCAGCTTGATCATAATTTGTAGCAAAATAATTATTTTCTTTAATTTTAGCCCAATTGTAACTTCTGCCTGAGATTTTATTTTATGTGTGTGCTCTCATTAATATTCAAAAAGGCTGTTCACTGCAGACAAGGTTTAAAACCTGTATAATTGCATTTTTCTCTCACAATATTCTACAGAACAAACAGAAATCCAGGAAAAAAAATCAGACCTTGATATATTGTCACCATTTATCACTGTTAAATTCCTTTTATTTTTGAAGCGAAGGAAACATAAATCAAACATAAAGCACAGTGTTGGCAAATGCTGCCAACCTTCAGTTCTTCATAACTCGACACTCTGTGGTTTGAGAACACTGAAAAATGGCTGCTGCATATCAAAAGTATGAGAAGGTCCCTATGCCCCTATTCTATTAGCTTAATTCTGCATTGCAGAGTCTTATTTTGGACTCTGGTTTAATTAATAAAATTATGCAGTGTTCTGGAGGACAACTGGAGGAGAAGAAAACCTTTCCCACCCATCAGTTTTGATCACTGTCAGCAAATGATCTCTGATGGAGCTGCAGTGTTCTCACTAAACTACCGAGTCCCTCATTTGTATTTGCTCTTCTTGCATCAGGCTTTTCCTGGCTTGGCTTTCTGCTGACTCCAAGACACAAGAAGCTGAGTGAAGCTTCCTTTTCCCAGCCTACCCCCCCCCGCCCCCGATTTCTATATCCTGATGGATGGGATGTTCTGCCAGGAAGAAAAGGATGGCTTTTCAAGCTGGAAACACAGACATGGTCTCTCATTTTTGTGTTATGATGGCACCATGACCATCTCCTCTAGTATGGTTTTATGCATCTTTATTGTTGCTTGGCAGTTCCTCGAAAAGCTTTGATATTTTTGAACCAACCTTCTGTGACTTTGTCTTTTTTCTGTGTAGTGTATACCGAGTATAGGTAACCACGTGACATGCAGATATGAAATCAATAATGGGAACAAAAACCCGGATTACTTAACCCTGTGTTATAATCTTGTATGATAAACTGCAATTAACATCATAAATTAGGATGACCCTACTGTGTACTCTATTTTAGAACATAAGCAATGCCCAAAATTTTGAATTTTCATTTTACCTAGTTGTTGCTTTATTTCCTAGAGTAAATATTTCTGTATTGGATGGCAGGGTGGTTTTGGACAATGAATCATAGTTAGTCATCCTAGAGCCCAAAAGGCCAATAGATTTCAGCATTCACTCATCCATTCATAGTACATTTGTAACAATTTCATCTGAAGTGATAACCAGTCCTGCAACTGGGGCATCATCACGTTCCATTACTCCATCTAGTTCCTTCCATATGGTAAAATGTGAATAATGTATCTTCAGGTTAGGTTTGAATGATGACTTCGGTAATGGCATAAGTATCAGGCTATGTGAATAATGAGCTTTTTCATGTCTCCATGGCTGGTAAAGAATTTAATGATTTTCATAGTGAAAAAAGGATGGAACCGGTCTCTCTTGTTTCAGAAATCATAAAGGTCTCCAGCTTTCAAACATAAAACTCCGATACTCATGGAACATTTTCCACTGCAGCATGATATAATAATAGTATGATAGAATTAAAGGATCCTACAGGGATGCACATATATTTTTGAATCTTGATTGAAACCAGGTTAGCTTGTTCATTGACTCTCTCCTTGGCCATCATGGCAATGTGTCCCCACAGCCACCTACCTCACTGACTGGCTTTGCAGCCCTTTGGGAATGAAGCATTGTGCCACAGCAGTCACTGATGAGTTTTCTGGCATCTCAAACATGCATCTCTCCCTGCTTCTTGCTTTTACGAGTGTCTGGAGGTTGGGGAGCTGGCAGACAAATTCAGGCTAAAAAAGTTCAATGACATTTTCAGAACTGGAATTATCTTTATGTCTTCCTCCCCCCTCTTTTATTTCTTTTTCATTTAATTTGACCTTTTGTTCCAATTTTGAACACACAGGCAATTAAAAATAAAATCCAATTATTCTGAAGAATAGAAATTCTATATTCCAGCAAACTCTAGCAATCTGTGCTAAAGGATAACAATATATTAAATAGCATTGCTGTGGCATCCTTGTCAAGGATAAAATAAATGCTTAAAAACCTCCTTATTTAACTCTTAAGTAGTTCTCTAAAAAAATTCTATCCACTACTGGGCAGAGATGCATATTGAAAAATTCTTAAAAATCATAAATACAACTTTGTCATTTACAGCTTTAGTTTTATTTATCCCTGACACTTTGTGAAGTGCTTTTATGGTGTTCATAACTAATATCAAAAAGAGAAAAGATAGCATAGGCTATATAACACCCTCTGTATGTGGAATCTCTAAAACATTCCCTCTATGTGGAATCTCTATAACACTCATAGCTTGCCTGGAAACAAGCTAGGGTCCCAAGCATTAAAAATATTGAAAATTACTGACATGTTTGGATGAAACTGTCATTTTTTAGTTTTCATATATCACTGACTATGAGGATAATTTAAAAGTTACATAAAAATAATAAATGTTAAGCAAAATGAACGCTAGGGCAAAATATTGAAGTACTCTGTCCTTACATAGCATTTTTTGTGTACTGAAAACATTTCAAGATAGTAAGCCCTTTTTCTTATTTGGCATCAATTCAGTTTCAAAGTGAGTTGAAATATCTAGTGGAAGATACAGTGAAAGTCTGTTTCTGTTCATTGTAACTTCTGTCCCTACCTAGCCTGAAGTCATGACAGACTTCAGAATATACTTTGATGGTAATATATCTTGTCTTAATAGGTCAACACAGATAGGCATGCAGGAAGAATTTAGAAAAATATTTCTAGTAAAATTAGTTGGCTTGAGGAAGTTAATAGTTTAACTTTTGACAAAAGAACATTAATCAAAGAGTAGCATGAAATAAATCAACTATTTTTAATAGGTAGAACAGAGACATGCATATTAAGTGAAACAGCATTGGACAGCAAATCACATTAACATCAAAGATGTCATCTAAGACTAAAAGACCAATGATATTAGAAATAATAACATGGCAAATATGTTTTAAGGAGCTGCAGAGGTGCAGTTAAAACCAATAGTAGCTTTGCTGTTCTATAGTGCCTCTCATCCAAGGATCTTAACGTATTTTAAAATATCACATTTTTGTACCTAGTTTGGAGATGAAAGTGGGATTCGAGTTAGGAGATGGATATCTTGCCTCTTGGATAAAGACAAGATTAAGAAGAAACTGCAAGGTCTGGATTTATTACATCCAAATTTAACTTTAAAGTAGGCCTCTAATTGAAGTCATCCAGGCACTTTCTACAATCACTGTAGACAAACAGGAACAAGAAGATGATTCATCTTACTTATCTCACAAACCCAGTATATTTACAATTTCTGAAGAATAGCACTTTCAAAGTGTTTATTTACTTTACCTGAAGTAAAGGAACCTGAGGTCCTTACACTGGATGTTGATTGCTACATTGCAGAATCCTCAGACTCCAAGAACATCAACCTCAAGTGCAAGAAGGCATCTAAATAAGTCAGATAAAAGTCTTGTATATGTTGGTGGTAGCAAAACTGTACACAGAAGTGCATGAACTCCTCCAGGAACCTTCTGAGACACCTGCACTCCTTCCTTGATCTGGCTGGCTTTACAATTTATATAGTAAAATAGTGCAGAGGGAAGAATAAAAGTCCATGATCTGATGGTGTTTAGTATCAAACATAGGGAAGCTTTAAGAGATGCAGTTATTATTTGGGAAATAACAAAATGACAAGTGAATCTTTATCATTATGTTTTGAACTATCAGCTTAGCTAAGAGTCTTGTTGAGGTATTAAAAACTTAAAAGACAGTAACTATTAAGGGTGTTTTGAATTCTTCATTTCCATCAAGGGGAAAATAAATATTAATATTTGGTTTTATGTGTATGTACACTGACCTCAGGCTGCTTTGTGAAAATAAGTGTCTCAAATCCAACTTGTGTTCTGAAGTGCTTTCACTCATATAACATGATATCACTTATTTCCTCCAGTGCATCAAGACTTTATTTGCGCATCCCCCAATCCCACTATAGATATAAATTTTTAGTAAGGATTTTTGGCCTCAAGTGTCATATTTTACTCTCTTGTCTTCTTTTCCTGAAGTGACAGCTTCAACTGCTACAGTGACACATAATACATAATCTATTGTTTTATTTTAACATAGAGTTAGTTTTTCTGTTCTCTTAATTAGACTTTGGATTTGAGACACTCTGGATATTTGCCTCTCTAACTAAACATTTTTCCACTCTAACTTATCTGTGTACTGCTACAACACAGCCCACCTCAGTATGGTCAGTTATACCATCTCACAACTTGAACATTTACACAAACTTTCTTTCCTCTGCCTTCATTCAGACTGACTATAGAAATTTAACCTTCCTACCAAGAGACTGTCTCTTTCTTAAGCTCTTAGCTCAAGCATCAGAACTGTGACTGAGACACACTTCAGTTTTGACAGATGTTTTCCTGCATGAATAAAGCACAACAAAATAAATGTAAATGAAGAGTAGTTTTCATGCTGAGATGCATGAAAATAAAGACTAGCCTTCATACTGTTCATCGGAGTGATGTGAAAGAAGAAGCAAAAAGAAAGCTACAGGAACTAATAGCACAGAAATACAGAAATACAAGCACAGAAATACAAGGAGGCTATTTTTGTTTTGCAATAAGAAAGAAAGAAATGCTGTTCTACAGAGTAAAGGACCATTACAGTTCTTTATGCAACCAAAAGATAAACAAAGTAATTAAATGTCATGAAGATATATAAAATTACTTCCATTAAAAACAACCAGACAGGATTTCATCCATACTGATTTGGGAGCAACCCTGCTGGATTTATGTAGATCAGGACACTCACTGGCTATTTTCCTCTTACCTGTGGAAATGAAGTAAAGCAAGATGTTAAGAAAATTAGTGAACATTGTCAATAGTGTAGGTTTTCTTGTCATGATATTTCTCTGAAAGATCAAACTGAATACACAGTGTTTGAAATATTTTAAGCACTTCTTTAATAGGAAGCATACATAAGGACCTAATATCTTTTTTCAACTTAATGTTCAGGGATGAAAGGATTGCCATCCAGAGGGTCCTTGACGGACTTGAGTGGTGGTGCCTATGAGAACATCATGAAGTTCAACAAGACCAAATGCAAGGTTCTGCACCTGGGCTGGAGCAATCCCAAGAATAAATACAGACCAGCTGAAGAATGTATTTAGAGTAGCCCAGAAGAGAAGGCCTTGGGTGGTGGATAAGAAGCTCAACGTGAGCTGTCAACATGTAGCCCAGAAAGCCAACCTTATCCTGTTCTGCATCAAAAGAAGTGTGACCAGTAGGTCAATGAAGCAGATTCTGCCCCTCTATTCTTCTCTTGTCAGACCTCACCTAGAGTCCTGTGTTCAGTTCTGGAACAGGAGTTCAGCACAGGAAGGACATGGATCTGTTGGAGTGAGTCCAGAGGGCCATGAAGATGAAATGGGCTGGAGCACCTCCCATACAAAGACAGGCTGAGAGAGGTGGGGTTGTTTAGCCTGGAGAAAAGAAGGCTCTCGGGAGACCTTAGAGCAGCTTCCAGTACTGAAAGGAGGTCTAGAGAAAAGATGGAAAGGGGCTATTTACAGCGAAGAGTAGTGATAGGATGAGGGGTAATGGTTTTAAGCTGAAAAAAAATAGATTTAGATTAGATATTAGGAAGAAATTTTTTTACTGTGAGGGTGGTGAGACACTGGACAGGTTACACAGAGAAATTGTGGATGCCCCCAGCCTGGAGGTGTTCAAGACCAGGTTGGATGAGGCTTTGTGCAGCCTGGTCTAGGTGCAGGTGTCCCTGCCCATGGCAGGGGTTTGGAACTAGATCATCTTTAAGCTCCTTTCCAACCCAAACAATTCTATGATTCTATGATCCTATGATTCTATGATGCTATGATTCCATGATTCTATGATTCTATGGTTCTATGATTCTATGACTGTATTCTGTTTTTACTTTTTTTTTTTTTTTTGTTGAGCTTATTTTCTTATAAATTTCTGTGGCAGAAAACAGAAAACCTGGAAAGAGGGTTAGAGCAGGTACAACATTCTTCCAGAAGAAGCAAAAGTTTAAGTCAAAAGATAATAAAAAAAAAATAAGAGAGACCTTGAAGGAAAAGGAGGGCTTCATTTCAGGATTTCAGAGACATGGTAGATTTCCAAATACATACCTGAGATATAACAAAAATCCATTAAAATCATTTGGAAGACTGCTACCATACCCTGGAACACCAATATCCCACTTCTGGGATTCTCCTGTATTCAGAAAGCACAGAAATATAAACTGACCTACAATGAAGCCATCAGGATCCACCATGTACTTTCAGTTAAATGAACACTTAATTATTCTGTTAAATTACCACATGGAAATTCTGTCTCTTACTCTGATATTTACTTGGCAAGAAAGACCTTCCTGGCCCAGTTGGTTGAGTTGCTGCTGGACTGCTCTGCAGAGCAGCCAAACACATCAGAAGGAGTAGGTACAGAGAGGCTACCAATGACCCTGCAGGATCACATACTAGTCTTGGTGACACAGCGCCTAGGAATGGAAACACTGTCAGGAAGTGCACATAGCTAAGTACTTTTTACCAGATGCTTTGGGAGCTGTTTTTTAACCCTCCTGGCTCTAATAAACTCGATCTACGCACCTGCAGTCTAATCCTGAGCCTGTGAGAGCATGGAAATTCCAGCAGGCTGTGGTAATAGCTGAGCTTTCTTCTTCTAAATCCAGCCAAGAGGTTTGGCTCCTACACTACAGATACCCAAGAGCTTTCAAAGATTCTGCAAAAGCAAAATGATTGAACAAAAAGTTCCCGAAACTCATCTGACTTATTTACACAACTGTCAGGAGGTACTGACAATAGAAGCTATGTATTTCCTGTATGAGAACTGAGCAGGCAGCCTTTTAAATAAGAGCAATAGCTTTGCAGATGGTGGGTATTGTGTACCGCAGTTCATCAGATTATAATGAGTCAATGAATGTGAGATAATATGAAGTGACAATACAAACCGATGCTTGCACTCCATTTCACATGAAGAAATAAACAGTATTTTCAGAGAAAAAGGAAATTACTTATACAATATGTTCATTTTTCTATTCATTTGCCCTCAGAAGGGGAGAAAGGATGTACAGCTATGGCACAGCTGAATATCTGTCAATTCAGGATTAAAAAGGGCATTTTGAAGATTTAAAATAACAGTTAAATTTTGTTGAAAGAAAAAAACCCAGCTATTATGAAAGACTCATGATGGAAACCTTTTAGCATGTGACATGCTTCAGGCGTATTCAAATTTCTGTTTGACATTTCCAAGAGTACCGTAATCTAACATGATTGACAGGTTGTACTGCAGAAAATGGAGCTTAAATAAACCCATGTTTTACTAAGTGCCACTATAGATAAAACAGTTGATTGTACTTTTAAGGTGAAGCTAGGCAGGGTGCTGGGCCATCTTGTTGACCTTGTTTTGCCAAGAAAGGTTGGACTTGATGATCCTTGAGGTCCCTTTGTTTTGCGGAATCAAACTCTATAACTCCGTTAAGGGTTATAAAGCAGGTATGTGTTTGTTTGCTGGCGGGTGCGAGGGGGTAGTCCTCCTAACTCGCACACAGTATGGTCTAACAAGCAGATAGTTATAGTGTAAAGACATGCCTATTCATAAGTGCCTGTTACATATTCATGACCTTTCCCCGCTTCTTATTATAATTAGATTCGAGAAGCTTCTCCCATACTCGCGCAGGCACGGTGTCATGGTCTGGGGCTCAGGGCTGAAGTAGCCTTTGTCTTCCTCATGAATCATCTCTGAACCCAATCTGTGCGCAGGTGCATTCTCATCCTGGTCAAGCTCCAAGACTGCAGAGACAGGTGCAGTCAGCTTTCCCTTATCAGTGAATGTCTGTGGATGAGCTCCTCCCTTATCAACATCCAGGGTCTTCAAGGCCTTTACTAGCAGACAATGCGTATTTCAGCGAGCTAAGCCTTCTAAGTTTTTCTAACTTTTCCCCTATATCATATGCCCACATATCACCTTCGAATCAAATATTCTATGATTCTATGTTTCTACATTACTTTAGCCTGTATAATTCCTAAAAAAATAACTCTATGAAGGCTTCTGACTGACAGGGTGCTTAGATCACTGTTGAATGATCTGCGAAGAACTAGGATGAGGAAGCAATGTGTGCATTACTGTTGAGAGGTGTATTAAGATGGTACATTAGTTATTTTCACACATGGACACCCCTTTGTATTTATCTTAATAATTTTTAGTTGTTAATGATTTCAATTAATCATTTCCCTGATTCATTCCTTTTTGAAGTGTTTTGATAAAGAATTAGGGGGATTACTCAGGTAACTCAAGTAACCTCCATTAACAAAATTTGATAATTAATAAGTATGAACAGAAATGAAACACTGAATCAAAAGCATCTTCTAAGTTTGACTAAGCTTCATAAATGCCATTTATTTTTGGTTACTGGGAAAAGTATTCTTGAATCCAAGCTGCAAGATTGATTTCACTGAATCAGAGGCAAAGATAGTTATTTTTGTTGCTCCTGAAAAGCAGAGCCTTACTGCCTGTTTGTTTTCAGTTTTACACACATAACTTCTGTAGGATGGCAAAACAAAATGACTAACAGGTGTTAAATGTAAGTATTGCCAAAATCATTGCTTAAAAATATAAAAGAACCATTTGTCAAAAATTCCTTTTGATATTATAAGACCTCTACTGCATGCATTCCTGCAGTTTGTTAATATTTACATGCTATGCAATATAATTTGTCTACCTTTTTTTCTGCTTAAACTTCAATTATCTTATATTTTCATGTATTTAAAATATCAAAAGGGCCACAACCACTTTGCAAATATGTTAACAAAGACTTTTAGGGTCACAGTGATCATGATTGGTAAATCATGCTACAGATTGACACAGCAAATTACCTTTTGCTCATTGCCTAATTAATAAAAAAACTTCTCCTATGTGACAGACACATTTCCTGCTACTATTCCAAGCTGTTCCGACAGCTTTCTGCTAAATTCAGTGCATGAAAAAAACCTTCCACATTACTGACAGTTATTTCTATCAAGCATTCGCACTTTGACTTGAGCTGAAATTTTTTGGGATATGGTACTCCAGTCCAGATAGAGATGATTTTCATGTCTATATAAATCTAAGCTGACTTTCAGAGAGTAATAATTATTATCACTATTTTTGTTCTAGTAAATTATACACTTCTCTGTATAATATGAATAATATAAAATTATTACTCAGGAAATTGGAACGATAAAAGTGTATTATTGATAAGGTTATACAAATGTAGACTAAATGCTTAGTGAAACATGTAGATTCCAAATTTTAAAATTCCACCTAATCTTCACAGATTGTACATATTCTGGATGTTCTAAATAGTAAAGCTCTGTTACAAACAGTGTGCTTCTTGAAGACATTCAATAACTTTTAAGCTGGGATGATATGTCATTTCAAATGTGCTTGTAGATGGAAGACTATTATTTCTTTTATTTTGGAGACCAACTGAAATCCTGGCTAAAGTTAAGTCCTCATGGCACTGCTTTCAAGCATGTAAATGACCATTTCTTTTCAGTCGGACATTTTAAAGAACTGTAAACTCTAAAGTATTTTAAGCAGTAGGTTTATAAGTGTTAATAGTTAAATGATTGGCACAAAAGCATGTTGCAGAAATGGATGCTTGACAGTTACAGTAGATGTAAGCAGATAATGTAAGGTGACAGGCACAATACAGTAGGTAGCATAGGGGTCCTTTCACTAGTGGTGTCTGCTCATTACTGTAGAAACAGCAGTGTTTTTTTTCAGCAATGCCAGCTGACTTGTTATTACTGCACAGCTGATGCTTGTAGGACTCCAAACACAGTGCCGTGCTTGTTCTGCAAATGCACCAGCAAGTTCTGCAGATCTCTACTCTGATATCCACTGAAAGGCATACATAGGTCAGTCCTTGGGTAAAGCTTTAAAAAAGAATATTTCTATCCTTGAAATATGTCACCAGTAAAACCGCTGGCTACATTTGGGAATGGGGAAAAGCAGCTACCATGCCAGTGGGGAGGAATACCAGTGGGTCTTAAAGTCTGTTGATTTGGCTGTTCTTAACAGTCCTTACTTCTGAATTTTGCAAAATAAGTGAATGAACAAATCACAAAGAAGAAAAGTGTTATTCAATGAAGCTACCTATTGAGCATCTTATAAGAGAAGCCCTGCCTATACAGACAAACAGTACCTTCTGCGCTTAATATTAAAACCTGGCCTTTTTTGAACAAGCGATAAGTCATTTCCAGCACTGCTTCCTGGGAAAGCAAATGATACACTGGAGGACATGGGTGCCATCCAGAGGAACCTTAGCAAGGTGGAGGAAGGGGCCAGCAAGAACCGCAGAAAGTTCAACAGAGCCAAAAGCGAAGTCCTGCACCTGAGCTGGGACCACCCTGACCTCCCAGGCTGGGAGCTGACTGGTTTAGTGGCCCATCTGCAGAAAAGGGCCCAGGTCCTGGTGGACAAGAAACCAGACATGAGTGAGCAGTCAGCTCTGAGAGCAGACTTGTAATGAGCTGAACTAGTAAAGGCATGGACAGACAGGTGGTCGAAGGACACTTTTTTTCTCCCTTTATTTTATACTTACGTGGGCGCACCTGGAAATGTGTCCAGCTCTGTCCTTGCCTCTCTGAGTACACAAAAAGATACTGAGAGTAGAGTCTAGTGAAAATTCACTAAAATGATTGGAAAAAGAAGCATAGGACGTATGAGAAGCTAGTTCTTCAAAGTCTCTCAAGCTTGTTTTAAAAATAAAGGTCCTATCTTGGAACTGTTGATCATATTAGCAGAGTTCAGTAGAATGAAACCTAGTCGTCTATTTCTGGGGGCAGACAGAACTCATTTCAAACATTTAAAATGAAAACTTGTAATGGTGTATTGATGAATTGGAGAAAGCTGCAATTTAAGCTGGAGAAAATTTTTTCCTCCCCATTATCTCAAAGATTCTCTTTATGAAAAGTTACTGAATATTTAAAGGGAGTAAATGACTAGTAAGAATAAAACTTTGTAGTTCCCAAAGGAAGACTGTAATGAACAATTTCAAACACTTAGATATATTATGTGGTTGTCAAAGCTATGTTTTATGACAAAAAAAAAAAAAGAAAAAAGGAAAAAAGATAAAAGTGTTGTGCAGTGAATGAAAGAACTATTGTACTAGACTCAGTTGTGGGGGCACTGAGGGGGAAGGGTAGCAATCACCAGCATTTTAGGCTCCTCAGCACTGCAGACCAAGAAGAAACTTGCTGTTCTCAATGTGCTTGTTTTAAGGTATCTGGAATGATTTCAGGGGCTGCTAGAACATCAGTTTGGCAATGGCCTTCAGCTGAATATCCTGGCAAATTTGTGTGAGAACATATATGTGTTATAAATAAGGTTCACACAGATTGTCTAACAGATATTTCAATTCCTTTAGCAAGGCCTATTGCTTCCTATAATACTGGTAAAATATTGTTCTCTGTCGCTCTGTGAGTGTCGAACTTTGCATGTTAACGTTGGTCGCAATGTTTGCAGTTTCTGTATCCACAGAATCACCAGCTGGTCACAGAATCACAGAATCACCAGGTTGGAAGAGACCCACCAGATCATCGAGTCCAACCATTCCCACCAATCACTAAACCATGTCCCTCAGCACCTTGTCCACCCGTGCCTTAAACACCTCCAGGGAAGGTGACTCAACCACCTCCCTGGGCAACCTCTGCTAGTGTCCAATGACCCTTTCTGTGAAATATTTTTTTTCCCTGATGTCCAGCCTGAACCTCCCCTGGCGGAGCTTGAGGCCATTCCCTCTCGTCCTGTCCCCTGTCACTTGGGAGAAGAGGCCAGCACCCTCCTCTCTACAACCTCCCTTCAGGTAGTTGTAGAGAGCAATGAGGTCTCCCCTCAGCCTCCTCTTCTCCAGGCTAAACACCCCCAGCTCTCTCAGCTGCTCCTCATAACTCCTGTTCTCCAGCCCCTTCACCAGCTTCATTGCTCTTCTCTGGACTCACTCCAGAGCCTCAACATCCTTCTTGTGGTGAGGGGCCCAGAACTGAACACATGATTCGAGGAGCGGTCTCACCAGTGCCGAGTACAGAGGGAGAATAACCTCCCTGGACCCGCTGGTCACGCTGTTTTTGATACAATTCAAGGTGTCACGGTCAGTGGAGCCAAAGCCGCCTCCTCCCCGGGACAATCACGGAGCAATTCCAGGGCCCTTTGGAACAAAGCAGGAGGCAGAGGCATGCGAGCCATTCCTGGGGTTGTTCACGTAAAAGCGGTGCCGATCAGTGCCGGTCAAACAAACAAACGATCCACACTTTGTGCCGGATGATGGTGCAATGAGCGGTGCGGTAACTAACTCCGGTTCCTTGGGGCCCTAAAAGCCGCGGGCGAGCTGAGCTGCAGTGGGAGGATTCGTGGCCTTTGCAGACAGTTCAACCCTCGATCACTGCAGCCCTTGGGTCCCTCGTTATCCCTAAATGGAACCTTCATCCCACTTTTCTCGGCCGTCCCTGCCCAGCTCCCTCCAGCAAGGCCTCACCAACCCTTTCTAACCGCGGCGGGTTACCAGGCCCCGACTCAGCTTTCATTTCAAGCTGAGACCAAGTTTATTGTTACAAGCTCGTATTTACATCAGTGAAAATGTCCACAACGGGCCCCAAGTCCTTCATAACAATTCCCACAGCATATTCATCTCCTTCCAAGTTCCTCGTGACCATTGTTATTGTTTTCAGGGGAGGTTCAGGCTGGACATCAGGAAAAAATTTTTCACGGAAAGGGTCGTTGGGCACTGGAACAGGCTGCCCAGGGAGGGGGTTGAGTCACCATCCCTACAGGTGTTTAAGGCATGGGTGGATGAGGTACTGAGGGACATGGTTTAGTGATTGATAGAAATGATTGGACCCGATGATCCAGTGGGTATTTTCCAACCTAGTGATTCTGTGATTGATTCTTGTTCTTGCCACTGATGTTGATTCTTTCCAGGCTGGTTGTCAAAGCTCGGCACTCTTGCTCCAGAGGCCCAACAACACTCGTGGTCATTTTTTGCTCAGCATCTTTCCTGACATTTAGGACCAAGAATGAGAGCCAGGACAGGACTGGGTTGTCTGCATGGAGGGAAGTAGCAAAGCTAAAGGAACAACCATGGCTTCATGTTGTTGCAGAACAGGGGAGTGGAAAGTGAATTCTGTTTATGGAACAATCGTAGTTCAGATGTAGCCAGAGGTCTGCATTGTCCTTTTACAGGAGCAGAAACGTTGCTTTCCAGAACACCAGCACTGACAGAAGAGATGCTAGGAACTGTGTTTCTCTACATCTCTGGCAGTCTGCTGCTATTTCACTGACGCTACTTTTGTTACTGCAGTTACATGGTTGCCTGTGAGTAGATTTACTCTTATGACTCACTGAGGGTATTTCAGGTATTGAAACACTTACCCCTTATTTAATAACTGATTAAAAAGACTATTTTTGAGGCCCCTACATTCATTTCCAGTTTCTATCAGTACACTTAGATACTTATTCAGGGGCACTAAACCAGTCTGGAAGTCCCAGTGAGCTTGTGATGTTCAACACCCCCCGTAGCTTGAAAAGGTAACAATCAAGAGGCTTTTTCCCCTTGCCCATAGCCTCAAGAAGATGATATTGATGACATCCAGAGATCTGGCCTCTTGTTTGGCCTGTTAAATACATAATTTACACAATGTCATAAGGGGATGTGGGGCTTTGGCCAAGTATGAGCAACAGTCTGTGGTGCTGGAATTCATTTATCTTCCACACTTCTGTGTTGTAAAGTGCTGTGTGCAGCCTAGTGGGATTTGATACTAACGCTTTCCTTCTAATTACCTAGCAACTTTGGTGCTGGCACATTTAGACAAGTAGGCAGGGATTTCACCATTTCAGTCTCTGTTAGGTACCTATACACAGGTTCACAAAGTCACTTAAGCTCCTAATCCCATTTAGGTTTAATTTAAACTGGATACGAGCTCTTAAGTGCCACTGAGACTCTGAATTCTTAATTTTAGCTAAAATGAAACTGAGGTACTTTTAGATTCATAGAATTAATCGCTTTTAATCTGGGCTGAGTTCCATGTTCCAGCAAGATAGAAAATTTGATACTTACATACTATTCCCTTTGGATTTCCTTTCCCCAAAGGATATTTTAGCCTGTTTTATTGAAACTGAATATTAAAGCTGCTATTAATCTTCATACTGTCAGTGTAAAAATTTGATGGAGAAAAACCTGAGTATATCTATCTCTACACAGAGCTGGCACTTGGAGAACCATTAGGGTATACCAAAGAGTCTTATATCTCAAGAAGAGAAAAATACTGCATATTATTCCACGTAAAATTTCAAATATTTGTCTTTAGTTCTCTTTTTTCCCCCTTTTGTATTAAAAGCAGTGTAAATCAGGACATATGAATGTAAGTATGTATATATTTGCATTAGTCAGCAATATGCTCTTGCAGTAAAGAAGGAGAATGGTATCCTGGGCCACATTAGACAAAGTATTGTCAGCAGATCAAAGGAGGTGATCCTTCTCCTATACTCAACACCAATGAGGCCACACCTGGAGTATTGTGTACAGTTCCAGGGTCCTCAGTGCAAGAAGGGGCCTGGACGTACTGAAGGGAGTGTAATGAAGGACCATAAAGATGATTGAAGGATGAAGCATGTCTTCTGTGAGGCAAGGCTGAGAGAGCTGGGACTGTTCAGCCTAGAGAAGAGAAGATTCAGGGGGGATCTTATGTAAGTATATAATACTAGAAGGGAGGGTGCAAAGAAAAGAACCAGGCTCTTTCCAGTGGTGCGCAATGACAGAGCCAGAGGCACTAGCCCATGAAGGCGGTGGATTCTCCATCCTTGGAGGCATTGAAAAGCCACCTGGACCTGATCTTAATCAATTGGCTCTGGGACATCCAGTTTGAGCAGGAGAGTTGCAAAAGATGACCTTGGTTCCATCCTCAAATATTTAGTGTTATGTGGTAAGTGTATATAGGGATGTGTGTGTATGTATGTATATGTGTGTGTGTGTACCAATGTGAACAGATACATACACAGAATTAACATAAATGAGCATGTACATGAGTGAAAAAAAATATTTAAGCCTATATCTCAGATAGATCTATATCTTTGGTATAGAATGATATATGTGCATACATATACATATATATATATATTACAATAATTTTTCCATGTACGTGTATGAACTTTACTCTTTTCTCCCATTTACATTTTGGACCGGATAGCAGTTTTCTAGGGGAATTATAAGACAAAGATGTAAATTGCATAGAGCTGGCTGATCTCTATATGCACTCTAATATCCAGATAAATACTGATGACTAGAAACCGTAGCAGGAATACATATTTTACCAAGCAAATTAATAAAGAACTTAAATGTTATCTATCAGTGTGCTATAGAAAGCATCATCATCTTGTATTTGTTGCCATTTCTGTCTAAGGAGTGGTTGCCTGGGAGACACTATTCTGACAGCATGAGCCCTTTCATGTTTTCACAGACAAATGTCTGCAAATCACCTCTCTTGAGTTTATGTGGCTCTTCCTTTTCCATCATCTGCATTTTGGCTTGGTCTTATGCAGATGATGAGGCTTGATTCTACTTGGTTGTGCAAGATTTGATCTGCTTTCATATACACTACTTAGAAAAAAACTATTTCCCCAGTAATCTCATAGGACTTTGCCAAATATGTTGTTAAATTTTTGTTCCACTTTTGAAATAATATGGGGATAAAATTAGCCAGTAGTGACAGTATTATCAAAATATGTTTGTATTGTTTCTATTGTTTCAGAATTAACAGAACTACTGCCTTTGGTAGTTAGAAAATAGTCAGTTTTACTGGAACTTCTGTCCTTCTCTAGAGAAAGGAAAAGGAAGAAGTATAAATGAGAAAATCTGCTTTTGATGGACATCTACATTCTGACAGATAACTTCAGTGATTTCTTTCAAAGTATGCAATTTACCTGCTTTACTGTTATTGTGATGGACCTTACTTCCAACCTGTATAATGAGACACCTCTTTTGCTATGTCTGTCATTTGATTTCCTCATACATTTCACCTGTTCTTCATAATTAGTCAGATAAATGCTTCATAGAAAGGAAGAATATCTTTGACTTAATAAAAACTTTGATCTATTTTGTAAGAGAAAGTGTACATTTGTGGCATATAGACTAGAAAAGACAGACAACAATGACAGTTTAATGTAGTCACTTATGTGAAAAGAGCCATACATTCATCAAACATCAGTAAGTGCATCTGAACTTCACTCAGTAGCTAAAATGAACGTTTAGCTGGTACCTATTTTTCAGAAAAACTGCCAGTTCTGCAAACATTATGGACTGTTCATGGGTTTTCTCTTTGGATATTTTCCCTTCAATCTTTAGCCACACAACATTGTCATATTTTCATGTAAATTTACATGGCTCCCTTTCTATTAGCTTCTCCTAACCTAAATTAAACTAATAAATAGGATAAAATAAAGGAGGAAGGGAAATAAATCTAATGTAATGAAACCTATCTTTATTCCAATTGGAAGAGTCAATAATGGCAAGCCTAGTGATAGCCATTCGGTTTTGCATGGCAGAAAACAATTAGAAAAATGTTTAGTGTCCTACGTAGTTCTTAACTTTCATTTTATTTCATGTGTTGTTTTTGAACGAAGTGTAAAAAATTATTCAGGTTTATGTAATGACTGATTCTGGTTGATCACCAGCATCTTCCCTTTCCTCCACCCCCATATGAAGTTTATGGTAAGAAAAGATACTTTCGTACTTAGTGCTATGGGTGACGAGTATTAGCAACATATTGAACTTATATCAACTATATATTGAACAATATATCAACTATATTGAACTTTCTCCTCATCGGAATCTGCAATACACAGAACTATAAAACCCTGACCTTTCAGGACTGTTTAATAATTTATTTGCTGAATAGTGCATTTTCCCATACTACTTCATTTCAGATGGTTTACAGAGGGGAAAACCAGCATTTGAATGTGCTGATAACTTCAGCAGAGAAGGTGTTCACCTATTACTTTCTCACATAGTCTACTTGATTTTTTAATTACCTTTTTTCATGTTTCCTCTAGGTTTTATGATCATTTACTTCTAATAAAGTTCAGGCTAGTTGAATAGCTTGTCAGGTAGAGAAATTACACCTATTCATTTTTCCTAGTGAGGTTTTTTTGGTGGACTTTTCTACTGATATTCTGGGGGCTTATGAAAGATGTTATTACTTAATTCTTTGATTGATTGGTGTGGAATAAACATACATACAGAGAGAGATGAAGGACATGATGTGCCTAAGGCTGGGTAACAGCAAATGTAGGAGTGCAGGAAAGTACATGACATTTTGTGAGGGACGCAAATGAAAAAACTCAGGGGATATGACCAATACGTTGAAAAAAAATGAGGCAGATATCTTACTTGAAATACTGATTCTGTAAGAACTACATGCAATATTATTTCTAAGATTTTGTAATTAAAAGATTTCCAGAATTCTCATGCCATGTCCCCAAAGAATTAACTGTAGAACAAATCAGTTATTTAGTCTTACTATTCAATTAACCCTCAGGATTTAACTCAAAATTTCAACTGCGACCAAGGAAGACATCTAGTCTGCCCAAATTAGGCATCTGATAAATAAGATTTCTCTTATTTATTTATGCCATTCCGTTTCTTGTGTCTCTCAGCAGCAACAAAGGCAGAAAGGCATGGAAGTGAGAGGCAGATACTGTGTATTCTCAACTATGCAAGCAACTTCCATTGTCTGTAATGGGCAACACTATTTTACTTATTGTCTTGAGCCCATTGTGTTTCACCTTACTAGCTCTTCATTAGCTACAGGCTCCTCAGTCAAGGTAAGCAGTTACCTTTGTTTTGAAAGCAGCATGGCTAACATGTAGTATTGTTTATATTAGTTGCAGCTTTCCAGTTTCCCATAACTTCTTTGTTTCCTGTTTAGCTGCAAGTGTTACACAGAAAATTGTTTTGGTTTTTTTTGCAGGAAATTGATTAATTTCTAAGCTTCTAACTGCAAAATGCATTTTATCACCTCGTCAGTCATCTCGAAATTCCAGTTGCTTTCCAACTGAAGCACTGACAGCTCTATAAAAAAGCACACATGGGCCAGATGCACAAAAAACATTTTCATGCTGAACTGTATCCTGGCCAGAATTTGGGTGTCTAAGCCAAAGTCAGGAAGCAACAAGATTCTTTTCCAGACTTATGTACATTTTTGTGACTTGGCTCTAGAGGAATTGCTAACTGAGGTTCACTTGTTCTTGAATTGCAATGCTTTGGAGCTTGAACAATTGATGTGGAGGGAAAGAGGCAGGTGGAAATTCACCATCAGCCGTTTTAATATATCTTGATCTCATCTACAAAAATCTGACGGTTGAGAAGTACAAAGTGCCTTTAGGTGGAATGCTTCCACACATCTTAACAGCAGAAACTTTGGCAAATATATTTACTTTTACTAAGGCACAGTACAAGATGTACTAAGTGAGTCAGTTTGCTCCTATTCATGGCCCTTTTGAACTAGAAAGTTGTCTGTGAGCGTGATAGGGAAAAACTGTAATATATTAGAGAACCTCTGAAGCTTAAGATGTCTTTAATTTATTTATGTGTAATGAATGGACCCAACCCTGGGTCTGGTAGGATTGATAAAAAATCTAGAGAACATATTGAATTACATTGGCCCACGCCAGGTGAGGTGAATGGGCAGAATTCTGCTCATAAAACAAGCCTAAGTCTCTAGTCAGTGTGATACATGAACAGATTTACCTTCCACTGGAGAAAGGGTTCATGGGAGTACATTCTTTTTATGTAACAAGTAAGACTCCAGTAATGTGTGATGTGTTCTTCTGGAACATGATGTGTGACAAGTTATGGCATTATATGTGCTGGTTTTTTCTGATGTTGTTTCTTGGAATAATTCTGTTCAATTCATTGCTGCTTTGTTATCATCTCGCTGTGCATTCTTTTCAATCAGTCACCGTTCCTGGGCAAAACACTTGCTCAAAAAGAAACATCAGAATAACTGCAGCATCAATACGTGCTATGAAATAATGTGTTTTATGAAATTATTTCTTGGTAGCTGTATGATAAAACACAAGAATATCCTTCAATGGCATGTCAGAAGATGTAACAAAGAAAGCATACAAAACAGTCTGAACTGAAAAAAAACCCTTTTGTTTTAATGTTTCTCTTTTTCTTACCAACAATCAGACCAACAATTTTTAAAGTCAGAATTTTTCTTCATCTTTTGTGGGTAGAAGACAAAATTTTGATCAGGAAAGAAAAGCATCTCTACTTAGCAAGAGGTTAATTAAAGTACTTATACAGTTCAAGTGCAAATAACAGGAGAAAATCATGTTCTGCCAATGGAATAAAATATTTGCGTAGTGTATCTCAGGAAGAAATCTAAAGCACAACTTAATACAAAATTAAATACTTAACAAGGCGCAGAAGACACACAAGACAAACTAATTCACTGTCCATTTTAGACTGATATTTGTGACCTTTGGTGTCATGAAATTATTTTTCTTACTTTCTGAATTGGATTACATCCATGTTCGCTTTGTCATCCTGACCTCTGCTGAGAGGTTGGCAGTATTTGATGGAACTGTTGTGGAACACTTACTGTTACTTCTTTTCTTAGATAATGGAAACAGGTATGGATACGAGTTATTAAAACATATAATACAGCTCATAAACATTTCAAGAGATTTATCTGTATGAGTCATACAATGATAATGAAATGGAAATGTTTGACATGAAAGGAATTGTAAGAACAGAACGTTTTTAAAGAATGAAGAGAGTTTTATTGGTTCTTATTCCATAATCCTTTGGAATATTTCTCATACTCCGTGACAAAGAGATGACAAAAGGTTTCCAATCAGTTTTGTACAGACAGATAATAACTTTCTGAAGTACTTAGGCATTTATATTTGTAATTGTTTCAGCTATGTTATCTGTCTCTTCATTTGGCAGTGCATGAGCATTTCAGTCTAATAGCAAAGTACTCATGAAATATTCTGTTTATACTTCCCTCATTCAGGTACCAATGGCACTGTTGTTCAGTTTTATCCTGTTTTCTGGTGTCCCCTTGTCTCTACAAGGAGCTGTTGCTTTCCGATCTATCTGCTGTTCTCTGATCAATTAAAGAAAGATTTTGAGAAATGCTTCTCTTCCTTTCCAATTATTTTTAATTGATGTGGAAGCCAGACAGTGTTGACATTAGTGGTCTTTGCTGTCAGTTTGACCACCTCAAGAGAAAGTGACTGCTAAAGGATCTGGTGTAAGGTTTCATGTGGTATATCTCTGCAGGGAATGTGTGCCCAGGTCATATAGCAGCAGGCAGTCCAAGTCCTGTGTAGGCCGCTGTCCTTTTTGTTATTTATTTCTGATTAACTTCATTTCAGTGTTTCATTGGACTCATTCAGCTTATTGCTTGTATTTACTCTTTGTTTTTCACATACAATTGGTTAGTAAGCACTCAGAGATATGTATCATATTTTTGTTCCCTTTCTGTAAGTATTAACAGAATGAGGTCTTGCCCATTGCAACATCCCTATAAAACAACAGAAACACGAAGAACAGCAGAGAATATCGTGCAGGTATTCTTTTTGGCCATTATTTCTGGAAAGTCACTGAAAACTTCCTCTCTGTTCCCTGATCTTCATTCTCTTATAATGAGACATTTCCCCCGAGTTCCTGTATTCTTAATTCCATCAGTTTTACAGTGTTGAGAAATTCATGATGGTTTATTTTCTTTCTCCATTTCCCTGCAGTTACAAGAAGTCAATCTATACTGATGCTCTGTAATTTAGAGGATTGCTTTAAATATTCCACTAACTGATAGATTTACAATGGCTGAAATACTGGTTTTCCCATATCTATGGTTAGATACCTTTTCTTCCTGTTCTTCTTCTTTTTGTATTTTTCTGTTCTTCCTTACATTATGCCAGCTTGTGCCAATTTACGCCAACACACAACATACAGGTATCAAATACAGGATTAAAACTATCAAAAGGCATATGAGATGTTTTTCTTTTTTAAATTTAGAGCTGCATAAATGCAGTCACAGTCTTTTTTTGGGGGTAAAATTAAAGAAGTTATTTTTCTTTAGCTACAGAAAAAAATGAAATTAATGAAGATAAGGAGGGCTACCATGTATTTTACCGTCAGTACTCCTCGGCTCCTTCTTTGTGGAACAGTCCTTTTCCTAGTTTTAATCACATTTTCTTGGAAATAAAAATATAGAAGCTTTTCATGAGGTAATCATTTGTTCCACGTGACCAGAGAAAATTTTTATGTGATAGTTATTAGTCACTATCCAGTGATGATACTCAGTGGCACAAGTCACTTGGCTAACCCTTAAGGAAGTGCTAATGAAAATTATTCATTTAGGCACCATCTATCTAGGTACTGAGATTGTTCTGTGAAACACAGGAGAGATTTATTGCATATGGCCTCAAGCTCTGCCAGGGGAGGTTTAGGTTGGACATTAGGAAAAAATTCTTCACAGAAAGGGTCATTGGGAACTGGAACAGGCTGCCCAGGGAGGTGGTTGAGTCACCTTCCCTGGAGGTGTTTAAGGCACGGGTGGACGAGGTGCTAAGGGGAATGGTTTAGTGTTTGATAGGAATGGTTGGACTTGATGATCCGGTGGGTCTCCTCCAACCCGGTGATTCTATGATTCTATGATTCTATAAAGAAGTTAATCTATTAAATAATTAAATACCTGTGTTTCCATCAACATAATATTTTCTGTATATTATTTATACAGAGATGGAATGCCATTTTCAATATATCTGCCTGTAAAAAGATAAAAGATCTTACTGTAAAAGCAATCTTGACATCTCATCTAAGAATTTACATTTTTTTAATTTCCTTTTGTGTAAGACTAGTATTCTATCCCATTTCCTTCAAGAATTTGTATTTATGTTTGTAAAAGGAAAGCCTGGATAATGAAAAACAAAGCATGTGGAATATTAGTATAAAAGTCCTTTTATGCATATAAACACAGAGTTATGATATACAAAATGCTGAAATATTGTTATGCATTAGGAACTATGTCTCATTGTTTTCTTTTGCCTGAAGCACCTGACTGTTTCTCACAACTGAAGATGCCAGGGTGCTTTTCCAGGCATGTGGATTGGTAAATATTCACAGATCCACAGACCTTCCTGAAGGTGGCTCCATTTGATAAAGGTTAAGTTAGACAATACGGTATCGGCTCAATTGCAAATTCTTATCAGAGTGATTGATCAGAAGAGGAAAAAAGAAGCAATAACTCCTCAGATAACAGTTGTGGATCATATAATGAAAGAATTTCCATGAAATAATTCTGGGATTTCACCCATGTATTCTTGAAATCAATCAGTAGAGCAAAGACTCTACAAAAAAGGCAGAACAGTCTTTGATTCTTAACAGTGTATGTCTCTATCTCATTTTTGAACTAAAGACTGCCTTAACTAGTATTCTTCCATTCTTTTTAATTCTGAGACCTAAAAGTACAGGTTCATTCAACTGTATGTCACTCACACGTGGTTGTTTCCACGATCAGTGAAATAAAGAGACAGAGAATGAAAGAGTAAGAAGAACACTTGTCTATTTTAGGATAGTGCTCAATTCTGCCTCAAATTGCTTCAGCTCAGGATGTAGATGAAAAGATAAAATGTACCAAGTTTCATTTCAAAAGAAATTCTAAAATAGCAAATAGAGGAAGAAATTAAATTTCACTGTTCTTCAGAAGTGAAGAACTGTAAATTCAGGAAATATAATTATATTTTTCTGTCTCTTTTTTTTAAAAAAAAACAGATAAGAAAAAACGGGAAAAAATAGTGGTGAGATTTTTTTAGTTAACTTAAATTCCAGATTACCAGCAGATAAAAATTTCCATCTTTATTAGCAAATACATTTTGAACACTGAGGTTTCCCATGCTGTTCTAATGGCTTGGTGACAGCAAATCAACAGTAGAAAGATGGTATTTTTCCACTATAAAAGAGAAACATTCAAAACTTTGCAGAACCCTAACCTAAGTATGCAAAGGGATTCTGAAAGTCAATAGCATTCTACTGGATAACTTAAATCTAGACTAGCCTTTATCTCCAAATTCAGGTAAAGCATCTTTGAAAGATACTGCATCAATTAACCATTTAATTATTTTCTGTTTGATACATTTTTAGAAAAAGGTTTTAAATGTACTTTAAGTACATCAACATTATTCAAAGTCTCATGTGCAGTATTTTTATATATGCATTCTAACTTCCCATCAGCCAAAAATCCCTTGCACATCTTCTCCAGATCATCTTTCTGATGGTTCTGTCATAAACACCCATAAATTGATGATGACACTGTAATCATCAACTTAAACTTATATGTATTTGCATGCTTGCATATGAAATAGTATTTGCAATTGAAAAATAAGGCAAATAATACAAAAATATAGCAGTGTTTGTAGTAGGCGGCTGAACAGATTTACAGGACAACAAGATCATAGCTTCCTTTAGAGCAAGGGGCTAGAAAAGAGCTTTCTCTGCCCCGCTGAGGATGTATGATGCCTGCTTCTCCCAGATAAATATAAGATGCTGACTATTTATAGTTGTATGTGTACATATCCACTGGAATCCAATAAAACTTTAATACATTGTTCATGTAGTAGTATTTTTATTTTCTGATCAATATTACATGTAATTCCTTTAAAAACTCCACAGCATTTCCCCAGAAGTTGAATAATTTTAATATAAAATAAATTTAAGAAAATAGTGAAATGATTTTGCCTTTAAACGTTTTTATTTCTTGAGCTGAAATAGAGTACGAATGCCACAGACTTGTCAGTAGTTTTCAAAGTTAAATAAAAATGGATTTGATAGAGTGAAGAAAAGCTTTTTGGTTCCTGTTTTTCCAATAACTTGGGAATAGGGTCCCAAATTTAAGACTTTTATCCCACACTCATGGATGACTCCCAAAGAATTCAGTCAGGAAGACACAGTTGGGCTGAAGATCCAAGACTGGAAATTGCAGAAATACCATTGTTGTAGCTGTTGGCAGAGCAAGATCAGGTATGAGAGAAATATAAAAAGTAGCAGATTTTTAAGAAATTTTTAAGAAATCTTAGAAAATTCATGTTTTATAGAAAATATAGAATGTCAATGGCTCTCACTTATGTTTGGGAAGACTTGGAAAAGGACGTGTTACTTTTGTGAAATAATGATAAGGTTTAAGAAAAATATGGTTAATAAAAGGTAATAAGTTAACTACCTCCATGTAAATTCTGACTAATTAACATCTTGTATTGTCTATAGGAAAGACATTTCTACTTCAGTGGTTAAATTAATGTTGAGTTTAGGGGGGATATGTTCTGAACAGGTCTGAATATGGATTTTTACAAAAATAAAAGACTGCTCAATGTTTTTTAATTCTACTTATTTTTTTTCTCCTTGTATCAGTAAGTAGTACATTCCTAAAAAATTAGAAATTGTCAGAAAATTTTGAGTTAAAAGGAGTTATAAAAAGGTGTTTCTATCAAAATGAACATGTTTAGAAAGAAAACATTAAACTTCATTTTCTTAAACTAATTTCACTGGCAAAATAAAATTCACTGATATATAGAAGTTTCAAATGTACTTACTTAAATTTTCTGTCATACTGATTTATAATTGCACTTTACATTCAAGTTTTAACTTTTCCTGTCTTTGTCTTTCTAGATTTTTCCACTGTATGGAAAAAAAAAATAAAAATATCAAGATGGATTTGAAGAAAGACATATTTATTTTTTTCCCATAAACAAAAGAGAAATTATGTCTGCTTTTTTTTCAAAATATAGCTGCTCATTGAAATGGAAAATCTCAATTTTTGGCATGCACAGTTTTTGAAAGAAAAGTCCTCTTGTGTCTGTGATAAACTACCTGCAATATTAGTAAGAAATTAATTTTCAAATTGCATTGCTAGCCATGGAATACTAAAGAAATACAATTTCTTTATTTTTCTTTCAGATTTTCAAGTGTATTTCCCTTTTGATACTATTTTAAATGCCTTGAAAATAACTCCTATTCTTAAAAAAAAAGCCAAATATTTTCTATGAGAGTTCCAAAAGTGGGAGCAGTTGAATACTTTTTGTTCTCAGTTTTTCTCCACTGGATTTCAGCAAAACATAGGGTTATTCTAAAGTTATTCATATGGTGATAATGACAGGCATTGTATCTTTAAGAATAAAACCATATTTGGGAGAAGATAAGAAAGGAACAAATAATTAGTGACAGTTGTGTAGGCAAAAAAAAAAAGGAAAATTCATGCAATACTAAAATACTGAAAGTGGTTATCCTGCTCTTAGAAATATGTGATATACTTAGTCATTATTTGCAAGATTGCTTTAAGCTGCAGGATTTCTTATTCATTCCTACCTTTCACGGTCTATAGAAGGTAGAAAGTAGGGATGATTCTGTTTGGTCAAGGGAGTTAATGCAATGTATTTTCCCAGTCATGAAGGCAGCAACAAGTCCACCATGAGGTCAGAAGGTACAACAAAGTGATTCTTGAAAGAAGTGCCCTCCTACAGCCAAACACAGGTGGAAATCTGTTATGAAAGAGTTACATTTTTTTACATTAAAAAGCTGAACATTATCACTAGTTCTACTTAAAAGCCAAACGTGAGCTTCCTCTCTAAATTCTGGCTTAACCAAATCTCATTTTCATCAAATTCCCAGGGAAGGTGAAGCATACTAAGAAAACATGCTTTGAATTGGAATTTTAAAGCACTTTCTTCTCCAGCCTAGGTGTGTGAAGCAGCTGACTGTGCTGTTGTACCCACCTCCACTGACGTGCTCTTCTGCGAGCTGATGCTCACATATCTGTGCTGTCTGACACAGGATACAAGTTGGATGCAAGGTCATGACGTCTCTGGCGTTAAGTTGCAGCTAAGAAGCCTTCAGCAGGTCTTGATAACTCAAGCTGTTCCACCAGCACCAGTGCAGCTCTGAGCTGGCTCCGGAGCACAAGCTCACCCAGCTTTTATAGTCATGTGTTTATTATAATTTAGTTCTGAGAGTCTGATGTTATTCAAGTCTCCTAAGAAAAAAATAAGATAACACAAGCTATTCAGAAAGAGTTTCAGCACCATAGCTTTACCTCTGTTGATGAGAGCAACCTGACATCAGGTACAATCCACATCAGCTTTCACTCTAAATTATTTGAGCAGAGAACTTTAAATAAAACCTCTATTATAATCAGAAGAAATTATAATCATCGTAAATTGCTAAAATACCAATGTTGTGGTAAACAATGCTGACAATATCAGTGTGATAATCATTTTTAAAAATAAATAAAACATGTTCTGTCATGCTCGACAAATTTAATTGAGGGATGTTTTTATATGCAGAAATTGCAGACTGTTAGTGGCAATCAAACTGATAATTTGTCCTTGCCACTTAGTAAGGTTTATTTTGTGTTAGTGAAAAAATAAAGGTAGCACAGTAGGCATATTACTAGCATGTATATCTGAATACAGATGATATTGATATCGTTCCAATACAGAAGGATGAAATCACTGTCATCATCATTTCCCTGTTCAAACAGTATTCAGAAGCTGAAGACAGACATATTTGCCCATCTTATTTATTAATGTAAATTTTGAATTCTTCTTTCAATTGCAAAAGCTTTTCATATGAGGAGGAAATACAGGAAAACAGAGAATCCACCCCATGTGACCAGCACAGGGCTTTGAGAGGAATGTGCGGAAAATCCTGATTATTAATTATTTTAATCTCATTCAAACTCCCGTGTCCTTAAAGGAGTCATCCCAAAGGCTTTAAGTCTGACTTCTTTGCTTTGCATCTTGGAACAGAAGACAAGATTATTTCGGCTGACCTCTTTCTTCTTATATTTTTCTTGATCTGATACAGAATTTCTTCCTACTCTTCTAGTGGAGCTTTCTACTATCTTGAACTGAACACACTGTTCAAAAGTGCGAAATGCTTCTGTCACTTTAATGTCAGAAAAAGACTTTTCCTTGGCTATACAATTATTCAGCTCAAAGTAGCTGAAATGAAAGTAGAGGTTACTGTTCTTTTTTATAACAATATATTCTCGATTCTTATTTCTTTCTCTTACAATCATAGTTTCAGCAAGCACACTGATGCAATTTAAAACACCCTTCTCTGAACTCTATGAGTGGCTAATTTAAGAACTTCTCTTTGTTTTTCTAAAAAAGAGTTATGACTTTGAATTTTACTTCGTGATTTTGCCTCCTGATGAAAATATATGTGTATTTTTTTAAAAAAAAAAATTTATCCCCTTTTTTCCCTAATTGTTGCTTGTTTTTCAGGGGGGAAAATAGAAGACTGACATGATGCCTCTGGCCTTCTAGTGCTTACAGATCCAGGGTCAAGGGGAGATGCTATATTCACTGCAGCTTATGTTTTGCCTCTTCTGCAAAGCAATAGGAAAATCTTTGTTCGGTCGCCAGTAGGTACCGCGTCTACTGAAATGTTTCCATGGAGACAGGGCATAGCTGAGCTCCACAGCTGAGGTGCCTGTTACAGTCCTTGCGTGCGTACCGTGTTTACTTGTGAGGCTGTTGGAGCGTACAACAAAGGCAACTCCCTTCTTTATGGGTCTCATTTTGCTAGAAATTAAATGCTTATTTCCTAAGAAAACTTAAGGCTCTTTAAACTACACAGAGGGGAAAAAGACAAAGAAACCAATGTATAAACATTTCACAGAAATTTCACAATATTCCAGTGATGACTGAGGAAACCTGAAATCCAGGCACCGTTGAGATCCTGTTTTCCGAGTCTGGGCTTTATTTGCATTTCAGATATATGTATTTATAGATCTAAAATCAAACAAATACTGTCTTCTTTAACATGAAATTACTTGAACTCGTTCAGTCATTGACATTCAGAATTAAAAAGATACTTCATGGAACATCAGAATGTGAGTGGTTTATGTAATCACCTTTGCTAGTGAAATAGTTTCCTCAGTCACAGAATGGAGTTTGAAATGTATAACTGTGATTGAAAATTTTTGTGCATTTTATTTGGATTGAATTTTATAGGAATTTTTCCATTTGAATGTATATGTTTGCTTCATTAAGGTGAATAAGCTGAAAAAAGGAAAAGCCAATAGAAATGTATTTTGTTTCAAGCTGCAGGTATTTAGTTTTCTGTTTGGTTGTGATGTCCAAACTGTGCCTCATTCTGCAACATTTATTGGAATAAGATGCTCCTAGGAGAAAAAGTTTGGCACTAAACTCTAGGATGTGCTTCACATACAAAAACTAGGTAAAACCCAAGGATTTTTACACGTATTGGAGTGAAATCCTGACCTCATTGAAGTCAGCATTAAAACTGCATCTTGGTTTTTTAAGGTATTTTTTAGCAAACCCAGGAAGTCATTAGTACTGCTATAGAAAATGCCAATAAAACTGCATTTTAAATAATTCTGAATTTCTAGTCACCATCACTGACATGAACTAAAACTGGAAAAATATGCCAACAGAGCGCTGAGATGATTTTGGAAACGTGTTATGAAACACTGAATGAGTTTGATTTGTGTAGTTTGGTCAAGCATAGATTAAGATGAGTTTTAATGATTATTTATAAATAAAAAATAATTTTTAATAACTTCAAAACTATAAGGGTTTGTAGGACTTAATTCTACTTAGTTCTTAGTAATATTAAATACTTACGGGTGTTCAGCTGCTCACCGAGGTCAACAGGTGTTAAACCAGTCATCAGATATAGAGTCTAGAGAACTTTTTTCTCTTAATTAGGATGAATTTCTGCAGAAGAATTTCCTTTTTTTTTTTTTTTTCATGGGCTGGTGCACCATCATCTGAGAATTTTATTGACAAAGATCCAAGAATTTGATGTGCAGATGATGTTCTCACTTCTTTCAGGTAGCACACCATAGTTTTTGGTAGGTGTAAGGAATCATTTCCTGGCCATGGTATTTGAATATATATGGGATTACGTTGTGCAGTCCTGCTAACCTAGATGTTGTTTGTTTGATAGCACAGAGGTTAGGGGCTGCGTGCAGTGGCTGAGGTGGCTGTTTACAGTGTCCTGTCCCTGTACCCTGCTGGCTGGAGAATCATTATGAATATGAAAACAGATGTCACACACACAGGAGCCTGTTGGTTCCTGTTTAACTGAAAACATTATCTCCCTTCATAGCTGCTCATGCCATGGGTCATGGATGTTGTCTTTAATAGAAGGTCTCTGAGGGAGGCAGGAGAATTTAATTGAGCTTGATGCAAAAACAGGGAAACCCCAAGGCATGAACTTTTCACAGATGATGCTTTCCCCCTTGTGGTCACACAACACAGCATGCTTGAATTCATGGGTCTCCTTTAATGAAGGAACCAAAAGCCTGTGAGTAAGTACATACCTGCCTTAACATTTCCCAAACTTTTTTTCCCCCGAAGAAGGCTAGTTTGCTGCAGCAGTACTTTCACTTGTTGATGAAAACATGATTTCTCATTTGTCATGTTCTCTTGTTATGCAGCATTTGCAGCAGACTGTATTGTAGCTACATAAGATTTGGTTGTAATGATCCTAAGACTGATAACTCATTTGCCACATCTTGGTATTTCCATAAGTTTGAAAGGCTGCGATTTATTAAACAAGTCTGTGTTGGACAAGTCAGAGAGTGATTCTGCTGAGGAAAAGGCTCTTAAAATCTGAGCTAGCTAACTGCAACCCAGCAGGTATATCTAATCCATGCTGCTGTCACAGATGTACCTGTAACAAAATGTGTCCTGCTCCTAGGAGTGTCACAGAATTATTTGATCTTTATTTTTGCAGGACAAAAGATTTGGGTCTATTCCATCAGACCTGAAGAGCTACTCAGTCTGATATGGAAATGAGTATGGACAAACAAAAACTATAGAAATCATTTTGTCCCAAGATCTTATTCTGAGAGGTGTGAAGGTGTTGTAACACATTAAATGAAGAGGCATCATAGTAAAAAGTGGTCATAGCCCTGCTTACTCATCATGAGACTGATGAACCTCATGGATACCAGTCGGCATTAGACAAACAGGTGAGCAGAGGATGACATTCAGAACTCTTGTTTCTCTCCAGCTGAAGACAGATATAGGTAGGACAATATCACAGAAAAGGTTATCTTCAATCACTTGAAGGAGAATGAGCCATCCTATTTTCAGATCTCTCTGAGCAGTGAAAGAAACCAAAGAATTAGTCACAAAGCAAAATCTTGTCTTTTGCTTGCTTTTAAGAGGTGATCGGGTGCAGAGAATGCTTGACCCTTATGTCTGTTTAGCGTGGAGGACGGTGCCTTCACTTCTCGAATACAGGTGTCATTTCTGCATTTAACAACCATCTTGAGCTGAAAAATCTCACAAGGACTTTCAGGATCAAACTTATTATGCATTCAGTATCCCAATACTCCATCTGCTGTTTCCTTGTTCCATATCCCATTAGCAAATGCTAAGCTGCAGATTGTTTTTCACATAGTAATGAGCTGCATAAGTGTGCAAACAAAACAAAAGTTATATATTTGTGTTAGAACAAGTGCCAAGAACACCTCCTGTTGCAACATTACTAATGACAGGATAGCAACAGTGGAATAAAGAGAGTAATTTGTAGTATTCCCAGGTCAGCTGCACACATGGTTTCTCCAAAAATAAGTAAGTGAGGCAATTTATTCTATACTTACAATGCACCAGATTCATTTTGGCTTTAAATGCAACAGCCTTAGTGGATCTGTATGATGGAAGAATTTGGCTTTGCATTGGAAAGCTTCCTACAGATGGTGGTAAAAAAAGGTGACCAGCATAAATAATGTAATTATCCCAATTAACTGGAATTGATTAATTCATCCATCCATTTCCCAAGTGATTATCTCCAATTAGAATAATTGCCTGGATAGCATTCCATTGCTAGATCCCTGAGTGAAACAGAACTAAATAGCATTTTACTTATGTGCTAGCACAACCACCTACCTAGCAGTAGGGAAACACATTGCAGTCTGCTACAGTTCAACATGAGGGCAGAGGAAGCTTTGAATTGTCTCTAAGACAACTAGACTAGGATAGAGTTACTGTGGATCAGGACATTTTTAAAAATCACAAGGGAATGGTGCCTGCTGTAAAGAACTTAGATTTCTAAGCAAGAATAGACACAGATAGGAAGCACAAAGAAACCATGAAATAGTAGCAGTAGGCATAGCCAGCCCTGGCAGTGGCACCACAGCAACCTCTCGTTGTTGTATATTTTTGTAGGCATCACAGTAATGGATGTTTTTTCAACTGCATCTTTGAAGGTAGCTCTCTTGATGCTTACAGAGAAATCCTCCTAGCTGTGAAAGTGATAAAAAATGTGATGACACTTGTCTGGAAATGTAAACTATGGGCAGGGGAGCCTGACATCTCAGACCTACCAGAGGCAAGAGTCCACTTTCCAATTGTGGTTAGGAGATGATGTGTGTGACAGGGAGGCCATGAAAAGGCAGTTTCTGTAACAACATATGAAGTGTGAAAGAGATACAGAGCAGTCAGTTAAAGAAAGAGATAACAAGCTCACATGAGCTGGACATGAGGAGGATGACTGTAGCCACTGTAGAGCATCTGCTAAGTTCAGAGAAAAGGCTGTTCTAATAAAATGTGAGAGTGTGCATAGATGTATGCGTAGATGGAGATGAAAAACTGTATCTAAAAGCTATTTTGTATAGAAATTATGCAAAATTCAAGTATACTTTGCATCTAAAAACATTAAATTCAGAGCTGAATAGGATGCTCAAATTACTGGGCTGTATAATCACTCAGTTCAGTAACTGGTACACTTTTAAGAAAAAGCAGTAGAATAGTGCTTGGAATAAGAAACAATTTTTTTTTATATCTGAGCTCCTATCTACATGATGAGAAAACATCAAAGATATTACAATTTTAATTTGAGCAGAAAGACAGTTATATGGTACTGAGAGACAACTATGAGTTGTTCATGTAAGTTATAGCAAATTGTTTTATTTACAGATGGGTTAGTAGCATTATAAGGCATGGAGGACAAATCCACACTGGCTAAGTAATATCCAACAGAGAACTGGTAAAGAGATAAGAAGGGCTATGGGACATATGGATAAAAATTAATGGAAATATATAGGGAACGGGAAAGAGATAGATTAATGAAAACCACTAACTGGCTAATCAACCATGTAGAAAGTGCCCATCATAGAAGATGAAGCTGAATTCTGGTTTCAAGCTTACACAATGTAGAACTTTTTGGTTGTTTAAATGTACGCATCTCATGCAAGGCTCCCACGTGGACTTAAGCCCCCCCTTTTCACACTGTGTCAAAATTGCCACTTCAGGCAGATTTTTCAGATACCTTGTTGTGCCTCAGAGTCACTAAGTGTCACTAAGTACCTGTGTTTAGGGAACTGAATTCTGTATTGCAGGTGGGATCCAGTCCACATTTCAATCTCTGAAAGTTTTTTATATGAAGGTGTCTACAAACATGTTGAGAGATTGCATTCATATTGCAGTTGGTGCAGCTGGTGGGGCTTGTGAAATAATCCACGTTCCCAGCTAAAGTACAGAGCTGCTCAAGTTAAAGTGCCTAAATGCTGGTATCTAGAGTCATGTAAGACACCCTAGAGTATCTGGAATTCAGGTGGCATAAAACAATGAGTCTGATGTCAAAAAATAAAACAGTTATCACATTAAATGAAGTCAATGAGCTACTCGAAGAACAAAAATCTTTTTCCTTTCTTCTTTTTGCTCCCTCACCCTTCCTTGGAGAGAGATTTTATTCCAATGTATTCTCACCTCCAGCTTAAACTGTCTTGTGAGTCTCAGCATATCCAGGAATGGGATAAGCCTAAAGAGTAGGTTACAGACATCAGCTTACTACAGCAAGCAGCTCCCTATAGCTGATGACCTCTTGACAAAATTAAGAATTTCAATTAGTAGGACTGCTGCACAAGGGATCTTGAGAAAAGTTTATATGAACAATGTTGAGGGGTTTTTTTTGGTTTTTTTTTTTGTAGGTTCTGCAGGTAATAGTTGGCATTGACTTCAAAGTCACCTTTGGAGATAAACAGAGACTTGGTGGTAGGGGGAAGGAAAGGCCTGGCAGAAAGAGCACTGATGGGGTCTACAGATAAGCATTCTCTTCTGAGTGAGGTTCTTCCATTGCAGCAGGGGAAGAAGGTGGAGATGGCTACCATGATCATTTTTGCCACGTGTTTTCCCTAGCAGTATTGCTTTCCAATTGGCCTGTTCAAAATCCCTGTTAGTTCTTCTCATTTACAATGCTGACTAGATTATGCTTAATCAGACATGGGTTTTCATGTTGGCTGGTTGCTAAACTTTTGTGCATCTATATTATTGGGTTAATTATTATAAATAATTATTTAAACAATACTATCTATATTGTTATAAACTAACTTTTATACTTTTTTAACAAAATTAAAGCTACAAGGTGAGGTGGGTGTGGAGAAGGGGTGATTCTCACACTGGTGTTAATTTCTTATGAAAGCCTGTTGGAGCAAAGATATCTGGACTTGTAAGTGCAAAGCAGTGAGAAATAAGAATGTGAGAAAAACAGCACAAGACAAGGGGAAAATACTGCCCCTGAGGCTTTTGGAGATTACTGCTGAAGTGAAAAGTTATAGAGCTGTGAGCACAAGGCAGACAACAGAGCTACAAATGGGGAAAGGCCCCTTGCATTGTACAGGTTATTTGTCAGGACCATGCCAGTTCAGCTACAGAGTTATATGGAGGTGACCACAGGAATTCTTTCTTCCTTACAAATGCAAGTTAGAGTCTTAGAATATCTTCTAAATATACAGCTACAGAATATCCTTTATAACATGCTTGGGTTTTTTCTTTCTCCGTTTCCTGGTGTCAAGTGTTACCTTGAGAATGGACATATTTCTCAACCCTCTCATTTGTAGTACAATATGCATGGCTGTTAGAAGAGATTCTTGAAATGTGATTCTTTGTAATACCAAATTCCAGAAAAATTAGTAGAAAGACTTTAAATGAATGTTACTGGGGTGAAAGCAGTTCTTAATCCAGAGAGGTGAGCCAGGATTAAGTCACAGGATGCACCAAGCTGTAATGAGTGAGATGTCACTTTACCTTCTAGCACTGCTATGAGCCACCTATATGTGAGCAAATTAATCCAACCTTCATCAGTCGATGTTTCTAGATTTTATATGTTATGGTCACAGCTACATCATCTTGGGGCACTTTGGTCTGGATGTGATGTGTACAGACCTGACATCTACTGTAACTTAAATATTATCACAGAATCATAGAATCATTAGGGTTGGAAAAGACTGCAGGAAAAATGTTGGTTGTTTTGGGGGTTGGTTGGTTAGAAGGGATCAGGCAGCCAAGAATTGAAACAAAACACGTGAACAAAAAAAAATTTTTTAGTTCAGCTGGAATCAAGGGTTTCATTGTTTATGAAATTAAATTCCAAAATAAAATTTTGTGAGTGGAAAGTGTCAGTTGACTCATAGCTAAACAGAAGATAGAAATGAAGGAACCTGATGGAACTGATGAAGTTTAGGGGCTAAAGCAGTTGTATCAATAGTCCTAGCTAAAATCCCTTGTCTGATGGAGGAAAATGAAACAAGGTCTCCTACTGAGCACCTAATGGTCTAGCACCTTATTCTGCATGTTATTCTGGTCTACCTAAAGACCCTTTTATTGTCTATACCAGGGACCAAAAATGTTTAACTTGAAAGACTGGAGTCTTAACTGCTCAGACTGAAGAATAGCATGCAGTAAGAAACATATTCAACAAGTTTGAAGGACTTTAAGCTAAGGATGCAAAACTCAACATATCTCATGCTGTGGTCATGAGACCATTCACTCAAGGAGTAAGAGGCTCCAATTTTTTCCCAGAGACTGGGTTCAAATAATGATTGAAATAATACAGAATAGCTGTGGAAAGTGGCATAAGTGAATTCATGTCTCTTTAGACGGAGCAAAGCAGAACACAATGGAGGTGTTCAAAAGTAGCGTTATTCAAAAGGCAGACTCTTGGTTTTTCTTTAGTTTCAGGAATACAGTCACAAAAGCAGCTTGACATAAAGCTGGTACCCATTTCAGGACACCTGTTACTGGGTTTTTTTGCTATTATTACATTTCCATGAGAAGTACCTAGTTATAAATCAAATATTTCTTCAAATACCTGAAAAATGTCAATAGTGCTGTTGACTACCTAGAAACTTGTTAGCAGTTAGAGACATGGGTAAAGATATGACATTTTCAAGAAATTTTGCACACCAGCACTGTGGTCTAAGGAAATAAGAAAACATCTATTGAATTTCTGCAGTTTAACATGATGCCAGTCAAATCTTTCTAATGCTTTTACTATTATATTGGGTTTATCACAAGCAGCTGTTGTATGTGCTTGGTCACATTGTTTTATATAACCTTGGTAAGCCTTCTGAAAGCTTGGTCAGTTCTACCTGTGTTTAATCAGATTTTGGAGGCTTGACAGATCAATGGTCCTCCTCTAAGCCTAAGTTCATCAGAATTTAAGTCATTTGACAAAAACTGTTCAGGTTACAAGAAATGAAGACAGAGAATCACGAGTACCTGTTTAAAGACTCTCAATATGGAAATCTTTGGCACCCTTGCAACATCACTTACCAAGGGAAAGAGCATGCTGTCTGTGATAAAAACATGAAGAGACCTCCAAAGATCCAGTATTAAAAAGTAGGAGTTTCTTTATTATTGCAATTCTTTGTTCTAATTCACGGCACATTTTTGCAATACATTGCTGAGGAATCAGTTGGAAAATGTGCTTGGAAACATATGATGACATTGAATAGCTGTCAGGCATTTAAATGTAGAAAATGACTGTTTCATATATACCTGCAAGGGTAGGAAGGAGTCCCAGTTTGACTGATTTAACATTGCATTCAGCATCACTTGTCATCATGAACTTAAGTTAGATATTTGGTGACCAACTACATTTACAAAATTTGTTGTCTTTTTTGTTAAAAAAGTGGCCTGAAGTCTCAAAGTGCCTTTATGGTAGCAAAGGCCAAGATTTTGTACCCACTTTGTAGTTACTTGTTACCTCACTCAAAAAGGAGGGTTGGTTGGATTGTTCTGTTCACAAAAGGTTCTGCATACTCCTACTGTCTCCTTCCTTCAATAATATTTTTTCTTCTACAGGAGAACAGGAACCACCACAGGTTTCTCCATCCTTCTGCCTGATCCAGGACTCCTCTGACTCTGTAACTTGTTGCTTAGAATATTTTCCTCTTAAAAATAGCTGTTTGTCTTCTTACCTTCCCACCCAAAACCCTATATTCTTTCTTAATGGAAAATAATAAAGCTAATTTTAAAGAAATAGTTACCAATTTATGTTTGAAGTCTTAACTTTGCTGTCACACTGTGCCACCACAAAAGACATGCGGGTGGTCCACTCCCACTCTGTCTTAATAGGTGCATTTATTATTGGCCACTGTCAACTAGGTCCACTTATGACCATGGGAGAGCTGCAAGAATTAGTTGCATAATGCCTTGTCAATAGGCACTATCTTGCAGCTCGCCGTCTTCCAAGCTGTACAGTTCCTCTCATTTCAGTTTCATTCCGCTTACCGCTCTTGTGCTCCTGCTGTCCATATGTACTTTAATGACACAAAAAACTGGCCATGAATGTAAGCCATTTCTCAGTTAAGTTGGCTTTGAAATTTGGTGTCCTGTTTTAAGCAGTTATCTCTGTAAGAAAATTCAGGATTACAATGTTACCGTAGTACAATGTTATAACTGGAAATGAGTGACTGGGTAGGAAAGCATTTCATTGTGTCCACATCACTAAAGTTTAAACCAAATATAAGGGGTTGAATAGAGCAGGAATAAGAAACTCAACCTTTCTGCAAATTTTGGGAAAACAGGTTGCCTTAAAAGAGCATATCTAAAAGTTGTAGTCCTTTCCTGGAAATAAATGGTTAGTCTGACCCTGTGTTGCTCCAAAATGTTAATGTTGAGATACTTCCAGTACATTTTCTCCTTTGGCATTAAATGCTCACCCATTTTCACTGTTTTGCCACTTGTAGAAGGCAAAGAGTAAAGGATCATAAAGCACCTACAACCCTGCACACGGAGTTTAGATAGTAACTGAATAAAGTAAAAAGAATTTTCTCCTCATATCCTCAACTAGGCGTCTGGAGAGAGTTAAAATCCAGTCTCAAGCAAAATTAATGAATTGGAGGCAAATGACAGCTATTGCTGTGGTAGTGAGAGCACAAGTCACCTCTGAACCTGGGAGGTGATTGCCTGTGCTTTGCACAGCTGCCAGCAGCAACAGACAACACAGGAAGTCTCTCCTGATCTCTAGGTGCTTTCAGTAATTTTTACAGCACCTGAAACACAGAATAAATTCAAACAAGCAAAAGATCAAAAGCAGCAACTTTTTATCTCCGATTAATAACCAATTAGAATGACAACAAAATAATTGGGAGTAGGGAGGCAGAGAATGTAGAAGATACCTCCTTCAAAATGACCCTTTTATATAACCGAAGCCTATTTTTAATGCTCCTGAAAATAATGAGCTGCAAGCTCCAATTAGCATGAAAATTAGAGTTATTTCAGAGAAAAGTTGAAAAAAATATTAAAGCAAGAGGAATTTTTTGGAGAGAGTTCTGTCAGAAGCTCTTATTTTTCTTAGGCTGAAGAGTTCCTGGCTAAAATTCTTTGCTCTCCGTTGCAAGGAAAGTAAACAGAAGAGTTATGGAAAGCTTATTATTAGTTAAGTTAATTTTCAGTAAGAGATAACAACAGAATGAATACTAGCCATATGTTTGCAGCACAGCATGCTACATCTTGCTTTCTTGTTTGGATTGTGAACAACACCTCGGTTGATGTGTCTGGACTTACTCTGTTGTGAATCAGTGGCGTGAGCCCCTGGGGGGCTGTTCGGAACTGCTGTGCAACAGTGCCCATTACTGGGCTGTCATTAAATAAATATAAGATGTTGTTTGAGAGGCATTAATAGAAGTCAAGCTATACTTTAATACTAGAATGATATTCTAAGCAAAAATATAGTCCAATTTTGAGCTGTAACATGAAAGAATGTAAAAATTAAAGTATTAGGCTAAAACCAGCATCTTAACACATGCTGACATGTAGGAGGGAGCTGCGTGGTCAGTGTTACAAAAATTAATTATCCAGTACAGAAACCTGAATCTCTCTAGGATGTGTTGATTCAAATCCTAGAATATTACTCATACTCATGAAAGTAGGATCTATTTGAATATTGCTTTGAATTTTGTTTGTTTGTTTTCCATCAGGGAGGTTCTTTTTGGTTTGATTTCCTATAATTTGTTTTGCAGTCTGCAAAACAGAGAAAGTCTTTTGGAACCGTTGAATATCTATCATTCTCTTACACTGTGAATCCAGTTCGGTTAGGTCTTTAGACAAAAGTGTTAACTCGCTTGTGTTATTAATGAAGTTACTTTGCTGTTCTACTTGGTTTTTTTTTATTATTTTGTTTTCATAGTTGACCATAAGATACTCCCATTGCAGCACTGAAACGAGCTAAAATAAACTTACCAGGATGTATTTTTAAGAATAAAGAGCATTTCTCCAGGTTTAGGTGATAGAAAGACTTTTTTAACACCCACATAGAGTTGGATATTTCTTTCTTCGTCCCTGTGGTAACCTAACATAATCATGAGCGTCTTCTTGCAGGTGTGGGCTCTTCTATCAGCATATGCCTGACTGAAAGCATCTGACTCACAGCCTGTGCCGGGACAGCAGATGCTGTGCGAGTCATTTCAGAGTGACAGAGTGTGTGGAACTCATGACTGCAAAAGTAACATCTTTCTTCTTAGATTTTATTCCAAGATATTTTTTGGAAAACCTTTTACTTTGGAAATTTTAGAAAGAGGAAAACAAGTATTTTCTGTAAGTTCAGTTCTATGTTGCTTTCTCATATTCATGGATGATGAGTGGTGTAGAATTAGTAGGTTGGGGAACCATTTATCTGTGGGTTATGGATGGGATTTGTACAAGAATAAGCTCATAGAAAGCCCATTGTTACAGTCAATACTGATGATTCTTGTAATTTAAGTTCAGCATCTCAGAAAATGGCTACGAGCAGACCAGGAGAGAGATATAGCACAAAGGCAAAAAGCAGAAATGGCTATTACTTACTATGGAAAAGAAATAATAAAAGTGGAAAGTTCTAGGTCATAATCACATCATGAACCTAAGGTTTGCTCCAATTCCTATGGAAATTTAATACTGGAGCAGGCGTTTAGGTAACTGAAGGAAAGCTGCTCTGATTGTAAGGCAATTGTCATCACTGAAATCACTTCCAGCTCTGTTCAGTTCCTCTCAGTTACGTCTGCAACTGGTCTGGAGTGCAGAGCTTCAGACAGGTCTTTGAAATAAGTGCTAAAATGTCAGCTCCATCCATTTATAAATGACAGTGCAAAAGTGCTGTTTCATTTTTATTTTCTTTTTTTTCTCACACTTTATGAGCTTAGGGTCAAAACTGTTACTGTTGTAAAATCTGGTCAGCTGTTGTCTGTTCTGGAAATGGTAAAAATTCTGGGAATCCAGGATATGCTTGAATTTTGGATTCCTAATGTATGAGTCTGCTTAAGGCAAACATCTGAAATGCCTGTATAATCTATAGTGAAAAACAAGTGCTTTTGAAAAATCTATTTAAATACAGACAACTAAGGTGAAGAGAGAGCGCTGATAATCTTTGGCTTTGGAGCATAGCTGGAAATAGCAAACAGAAAGTGTGCAATTCCTGAGCTGTCTCCAACAGATATTGTGATATTAATTTTATGTTCTTACATGAAAATGTGTTTTAAGCCTATGCACCTTTTAACTCCCAAACAACTAGATAAAGTGACAATCACCATTACCTCCTCTTCTCACTACCTGGTGCTGCAGGGCTTTGAAAGGCAGGTCCAGAGCACCTAGAGGAAAAGGAGTCTGTTTGAAAATGGATTATGACCTTTTACGATGATTTTGACCTCTTAGGAGGCTTCTGACTCTAATCACTTGTGCTGGCTGTCATTTATGACATTTTTGGGTCATTGTCTCCTCCCATACAGGTTTTAGAGTGTTTACACCCATCTTCAGGCCTCTTTTGAAGACTTTTGCATCCTGTTACATTTTAGCTGAAAACTGCTGTTTGCATATTCCATACTCGGTGAATAAGAAATCAGAATTGGCCAAGAATGAAAAGTTGAGGCGTCTTCAGTTCTAATCCTCATGCTAAAGTGCTGTGCTACCATGGTGTAGTTATTCACTATGCTCTCTGTTCCTTTTTTTCTGAACTGTAATCTGACACCAGTACGTACACACTCCATAGTAAAGGAATTGAGAGGATTGATATTGCCTTAATAGAGCTGTTAAACATAAATCTATTCGTAATTATTATTATCCAACAACTGATTTCCATCTACAGAAAAAAAAAATTAGTCATGCTTAGCTGTAATTTACTGATCCGCACTTGACTGGGACTTGATTCTCTCTGGTTGCAATTGAATTAGAAAAAAAATTGTATTTACTTCAGAGGGATTTTTCCTCAGTACAATATATGATATATTCTTTAGAGAAAGTATATTTTTCTTGAAATGAAATAGCTAACAAGGCATCTCAATTTCTAGGGGCTTTTAGGGCTCAAATATCAAAAAATCCATAGCTAAAAGAAAACATTATATAGTTAATTCTTCTGTTCTCTGTATTTATTTACTTACTTATACATAAACAGGTATGTATTTATGCCTGTGGTATCTATCTATCTATCTATCTATCTATCTATCTATCTATCCATCCATCCATCCATCCATCCATCCATCCATCCATCCATCCATCTATTTTTACTTGATTTTGTTGTTTGTTTTGCAGAGCTAGACACAATCCCTGCATGCCTGAAGTAAGAATGAAAGCTTCCCCACCCCCTGAGAATGAAGGGGCTGCACTCTCCGTATTTTCAGTTATTTTCGGAATAGCCTGCAACAAGAAACAGACACTAGGAGTAAAAGAATAACTAAGTACATAGTTCTGGTTTTTAAATAAATAAATAAATAAATAAATTCTGCAGGATCAATTTAACTCCACTGAATTTGTTTCCTGGATACAGAAGAAAATGACACCCATTCTCGCTTTTGCATCTCATCTGACTGGGAAGTTCCATCACTGTATTTCTTTGCTGATTCTTTCTCCTACTAATAGTCACTGCTTTTGATTTTGTCTTCATCTGTGGCTTATCTTATAAGCATCCATTCCATTTAGGTTAATGGAACAGTTTAGAAGCAATTTTTTTTTGAAGAAACTGAAATTTAGGATGAAAAGAGGTAGAATCAAAGCAAACAGCTTGAACTCTATTTGAGTTACTTTATTTTGAAAGTTGCTGGAACATCTAGTCAGCCAAGCACATTGCAGCAACAATGCCAAGAGAATTACGACATATTTTCATTGCAAAATAAAAAAATGTTTTAAGTGTCAACACTCTGTTAAGTCAGTACTTTCACGTTACTTCAGTTTAGGGCTTAATCTCAGGCCCATGCAAACAGTTTTAACCTCCTTAGCAGACTTTAGAAGAGACAACAGGAATCTATGTCAATCATGAGTCTCTGGAGTGTAGGTCAGAGTCCTGAGCTGGCTGCTCCTTTCCTGCTCTAGAAGCAAGCACAGTACCACACGAGGTACCAGTTGTCAGGTTGATATTGCTACCCAGTACTATACTGCAACAAAAAAATCATAATGGGTAGCATTTGCACTTACAAATTTAGCATTATTCATACTTGCTGAAACTCAAATTCTCAAAACCCTTTGTCAGTACAAATCACGCTCACACAGCCTAATTTCTGTGTTGGTCTTGCCTCTTCCTCTCCCATTTGCTATCACTTCCCATTTCAGAAGGAGTTTTGCTGATCTCAGAAGCAGTCAGATGTTTACAGGCTGCATCTTTGGCCCAACCAGAGGGCTCCAGTGAATGATGGCACAGTGATTCCGGTGCTTTGTTAGGTACGCTGAACAACTGAGCTCCTGCTACTTGAACTACCCCTGTACATTGTTCAGGTGTCCAGGAGTTCAACATAATGACAGACAATTCAGTGAATTAACAGTATGCTAACAGCTCCCAACATTCACAGGAATTTTCAGGAAATGATTTGACTTGCTTAATGCATAATAATTTCTATTTGCATTTTAACAAGCTTGGCATTTGTCAACGAACCTTTACACCAGAGAAAGATACCTACGACTCTTAATTCTCTGTTAAAGATAAACTGATTCTACCAAATTGTCTCACATTGGCTGCTTCCAAGCTACATGCTAGGGAGGTGGAAATTTTAAAAATACCTGAAATTAGAAACGGCAGTGTACAAACACCCATCTCAGAGGAAAATTTGCCCCCTATCTTCCACAGGCAATAAATATTTAAAAGCTTGATGTGTTTCATGCACATTAGCAATACAGAGGTGAATTGATAGAGCTGGTTAGCAGCATACCCCATCCTGAAATCAATTCAGCGTTGGTCATGGTCCTCAATGCTCCCCAATCCTCCCCAACCTACCTTCAGAAAGTTACCTCTATTCTTATACTCACATTTTTTACCCTATTTGACCAGCAGCAACTTTGAAACAGTTTGAGCTAAATATTCCATTACTTTAGCTGCAAGCACATCCTAGTTTGACTGAAGTTTTATTCACTTTTGCCAAATCAATTATTGATTTGGGATTTAAGAAGAAATCTTTTTAGTTAATGTTGATGCTTGCATCATCTTACTTAAAATGATATTTACTTTATCATTCTTAGGAAATCAAAGATTTTGATCTCTGACATAATATGCAACAAAACTTGAAATATTAACTAAGTTTCTCCTTATTCCTTTTTTTTTAATGTCACTATTGCATACCATTATGGCATGCTTATTTTCCTAGTTTTTCTCTAGTTACACATTTTTTTCCTCTGAACATAATTTATGTCAGTCAAATACTAGAAAATAACTTGCAAAATTTAATATAACCATTTTTATTGTCGTTATTGGAGGATTTCTTCCAAAAATGGCATTCTAATAAAAATATTTTTTATTATAAAGAATGGACAGCATAGTTTTGTTCTATTTTTCAACTTCAGATCAATAAATCTTAAAAATAAGCAAGGAATTCAGCATGAAACATTATGGCTTAAATAAATCCTCTTTCTCCTCGTTCAAAAGGTCACATCCAAGTTTATAAGGAAATACTGATAAGTATAAATAAATAAAGTAAATAAAGTAAATAAAGTAAATAAAGTAAATAAAGTAAAACTATGCAAATTAGCTAATTTTCTCATAGATTGTAGCCTGCCTACTATGTGCTACTTAGATGTGAATTTTGAAAGCTATGCAGAATCTTGAGGTTAGTTTAGAAAGATAATGAGTGGAAGTTTGGGTTCCTGTTTATAAGGAAAGGATACAACAGCAATTCTTCTGTGATGAAAAAGTGGCCACTTCTTCATGCCTTTATCTCCAGGGTGAGTCAGAGAAATACATTTTACCATGGCTCTGTGCAATTACTAAAATTGCAAAGGCTAAACAGACCATCATCCTCATAATACGATGAGAAATATCGAAAATGTACATAACCTTCAGCCACATAGATCAGAAACTATTTGCTATATTGCTAGGAAGTTGCTCGTAATTAACATGAGCCTTGCTTTTATGCTCTGTTCACTCCCTTAATATGCTTTTTTTATTGTTGTATTTTTTCCTTATTTTTTATGGTAGGAGTGAAATGGAAAAATTACATGAACTTAATATTCATATAGACAGAAAACATTGTAAACAGATTGAAAATTGATGATTAGTTGGCACACAACACTGCAGAGAAAGGTGTTTGTTCTATTTCTTTGAAATCTAGAGGAACCTCAAAATTTTATTTTTATATTCAGAGTCATGGAATATATGCATTTTATATATAAAGTACAATATTATATTAAAATTTTAAAAAGAAAAATAACTATTTATCCAGTTTGCTGATTTGGCTACTATTTCCATTCAGGGAAAGTTTGTAATTTTCTACCCCAACAAAGAATCTCTAATATTTAGTTTTGAAATAGCACTTTTAAATTAGATATGAAATCATAGCTCTGCCGAAGTTTGTAAAAGATTTCTCCACAGATTTCCATGGAACTAAGATTTTACCTCAGAGGAGGTAAACCTCATTTTCATCCTTACAGGATGGCTATAATTAGGTGATTGAATTAACCTCAAGGATAAGAACTGGACAGTTCAACAGCATTATCCTTAGACTCTTAATGTAGACAATTTCAAATACTTAAGAAATAGCTGTCTTTGTACCTATAAAATCTAAAGATAACAATGGCCATCCTCTGCCTACCTTAAGGAAATATCTCAAGCTGTGAAGTTTGTGCTGATTTTTACTAAGGGTAATACCAAGTAAGAAGGCTAAGAAGGGATAAGACACTTTGTCACTTCCAAGACACAAGGGGATCTTCCTTTCATGCTGCAATAATTGATTGTCTTCCCTGGGAGTCTGTCCATACCTGTGATTCTACCATGGGGATAATGTATGCATTTTCCATTTAGTAATCACTAGATAAATTGGGAGACTGGAGTCAGGTTACCAAGGAAAATTTAAGGATATCCTGAAGAAAAAAAAAAAAAAAGAAAACCAAAAGAATAGAGTCAGGCATTGGGTCATCACAAAATAAACACTAATCCCTTGTTGATTTCAGATAATGGGCTTGATTATCAACCACTGAACATTTTGGGCAATGATCCCGCTCACTGAACTACAGAATAGTTCCTCATTTTGATCTGAAATAATAAATTGTCTGCAAGAAGCTGGTCTTAACGGAAATGAATTTAAATTTTTTTCTGAAGAAATAACATCAGTCTCAAGTGTGTCAAACTGATCTTTGATAATGAAAAATGTCCCAGGCAACCATGAATAATCCAGAATGAGAAACATAACAATTCTGTTGTCTGTCTTAGGAGATAAAAGCACCAAAATATCAAAGTTAAATTGACTTTAATGGCTACTCCAAATAAAATAGGACAGGATAAAAACTCAGTGAGTATTTAGTATCTGTAATGATGACAAGGCAGATGTCTTAGGGGTTGTTAAATTTTAATAACACTGTGGAGCTTCACTGACTTTGCGTCTTGGTTCCCAAGTAAAGGTTTTAAATTTCCCTTTAACTGTGAACAGCTTCTTGCAATTTTACAGGTCTTGAAGCTTTTACATACTTTCATACTTTTGATGGAACTTGAATTATAACCTGTTAGCTGGAGTTCTTTCCCTTCTATCTAATTTTTCTTCAAAGTGAGAGGTACAGTTTAGTGCAATTGTTTCTTTAAGTACCTCACCAGGGGCGGCTATTAGTCACTTACATGAAGTGCCTGCACTTAAAGTGCCGATTTGCACAGCAGGACCCTGCAGAGCAGTAGTAGCAAGATGGGATATTTAAAATAGTATTAAGAGTAAGAAAACGAGTAGGAAAACTAAGCAAAAAAAAAAAAAAAGCAGAAAAAGGAAAAAAAAAGTGTTAGCATTAGGAACTTGGAATGTAGAAAAAGTAATGAAGAAAAAAGCTATGAAAGAGGGAGTTAGAAATTAAGCAGGAAATGTTGCTGATAAGGCACAAATCACAAATCTGAAAGGCATACCCCATGCCGGTGAAACTTTTGATAGCAGAGCATATTCATATTTTTAATTTTCAACTCAATTTTAACTTTAACATCTTTGTGGAAGAGTAAGGATTATCTTTTAAGAAAAACAATTCCTTGTGTCTTGGCTGTTCCCAGTACCCTGGGAAACCGAGTTTCAAACCTGTAATCTGAACCAAGTAAAGAACTGAGTTTAACCTCAGTTGTCTGCAGTCTTTTTGCCAGAAGTGTAGTGGTCAAGAACACCTCAATCATTTCCAAGCATGGCATGAAAACAGTGGTTTGATCAGATGCTGCAGGTCCCCTGGGCAGCCACTTAAGAATACTAAAGGGTGACTGTAATACATACTAATTCCACAACAGGGAAAATTCTGTTGTTTGCAGAATACAGGCCATCCATGAAGCAGAACTTCTTCCACTTCTTCACCCCTTGCTATCATAGAATTCTTTGTTTCAGAGAAGCTAATACAGCAATGTAGAATACATTCACATGTATACAACAGATGCTAAATACTGCTAAGTTGTTCCTTTAACAGTTTCTGTCTCCATTCAGCTCTGTGGTTTCTTCATCTTTGCGAAGGGTAAAAACAAGGCAGAGATTATATTGTATAGTGAAGCCATGTAGTCATGAAAGAAAATGGTAGAGAAAATGCTGACAAACCTAATGAGGTAAACATTCTTCTAAACCTTAGATAAAATGGGTAAAGAGAATAGTTTTTTAATAGTTCTGTTCTCTACCGCCATAATTCTTTTTTTAATCTGTTAGCTTTGCTTGACATGCATTGACATATTTAGGAGCCTTGGAAACAGCAAGTGATAACAGATCTCATGTATTATTATATACTTAGTTTTCTCTGATCCTTCAAACTTATTTTCATAAAAAAGAAGTCTAGTTTCTCATTGCTTAACTTTATAGCTCAACATTAAGTTTTCCACTGTAATGTGTGTATCTATTAGACTACACTATGTCGATGAGCCTTATAATTTCTCATAAATGAAAAGTATCGCTAGAAAAAAAAGTTTAACCACTAAAATATATAAATGGGTCCACTAACAGAACAGCTGCACAAGATCTTAAGACCAACAGAAGTGTGAAATGTAGACTGGGATTCATCTTCCTACACATGTCCAAGAAAACAAGGCTTTTATATATTTTACAGAAAATGATGCACATATCCCTTTCATCCAATAAAACTAGGAAAGAAACCTTATCAGAGCCTGGGAACTGGCAGCTCCTGCTAGAAAGCATCCTACATGTAGCAGGCTTAAAGGTCTCTGCTTGCCAGAAACAAAGGCAAAACACTGGGGGCCCATTTTCAGAACAAATGAGCTCCTTTTCCCTGTGAAAAGAGTACAGAAATGGTACTTATGCTTCTGTCCTGGTCTTTTAAAGGCAATAAATGGAGAAATAAAATCATTCTCTGCTGCACTGAGTTCAGCTCTAGATCTCTGTCCTTAAACAAAGCAAACACTTGAGAGTGGACTGCTTCCAAAGCAAGCAGCACACAATCTGACTGTGTGTAAATAAGGGCCACAGCAGCAGCTTTCATAACAGGAGGAGCTAGTGCTCTTGCTATCCACACTTCCATCAAGGTGCTGTTTACTTGCAGTACACAATCTCACTCATACTGTATTCTGCTAAGCACTCTGTCACACATAAGGAAAAGTGGTCCCTGACCCCGAGGCTTGACACTCAGCATAAAAAAGTATCAAATAGTTATCAGATGAGGAGCAGAACATGAGGGACAGTTCATAAATAGCATAAAAAGCAATGGTCAAGACCTGTCAGCTGCTTAGCTGGTCCTCTAAGCACTATTTATTCCTAGCTATGGGGGTGGAACTATTTTGCGGGGTGCTTTTTCCAGCTCACCATGGTGCCAAGGATGAAAGCTTGAAGTAGAAAGCAAATGTTAATAACAAAAGAGATGAAGCAGAGATAGGCACAAAAGCCAGTAGCTTTACAGTGAACATGCTGAAGAACAAAGTTTCAAGAGCACTAAATGAGAATGCTATGCTTGTGCATAGAGGTTTTGAGTGAGGTGTATTTGAAGTAGCAAATTCTCATAACTGAAAAATTTGAATAGAATACCAGGTGGGTTATGGTAACAATCACATATTCCATAGCTGAAGCACTACCATACTTCTTTCATAGCTGAAGCGTATCTGAATAGAAAAAGAGAGTCAAACAGCGGAATCTAACAAAGCATAAAAGTAGACACAGATTTCAGAGCGATTTTTTGTTTTCTTCCAGTTACGTAGTGTCTTGTTACAGTTTGGAGATGTGAAAACTCAAGAAACAATTACATAATATGGCAAATATTCCATAAAGAGTCTACAAGGGATGGATAAGGAATAAGAACCAAGGGTGGCTATTTTTCTTCCCTAAGAATGAGACATCAGGAACTAGACTAAGTAAAAAAGACATCGATTTATCTGAACAGGATATTGCTTATGGAGAAGTAGCACAGCTTTCTGTCCCTGTCTCCCTTCCCTAGAGAAAGATAGAACAATTGCTTTTTCACCAAAATTAATTGGTGAAGAATTGGTCAAATTTCTACTTATTTTGCTACTTTTACGTTAGGCTAGATCAGCTGAAGGTTGGCTTAAGGTGGGGAAAGTCACTTGGAGAGTGGGGAAAAAATGGCTATTTTGTTAATGAAATCTCTAGTAAAGAGGACTATTGGGAAAAACATTACCCTAGCTTTGTGGGTAATGTTTTACTGATAGTATAGTATGTAGTTGCCCCTGGGATTGAAACCAAGGGCTCCCAACTGCTGGCTGAATGGCTCAGCCATGGAGAAAGTGGACAGATAATGGTAAAAATCTTGTATTTATTTGATTTTGCCATATAAACAAGGGGAAAAGAAATAAAAAATCCCTGCAAACCATTTTTACATCTCCCTTTTCTATGCATGAACAATTGGAATTATATAGCCTGCTGAAGTGTCAGTAAAATCAAAGGTGAAGAGAGCAAGATAGTATTGATCCTACAAGAAAGCAAAAGTCAGAGCAGAAACATGAACGAAATCTTGCCAGAAGCAAGATAGAAGGCTAACTGAAGATTCTGCTATTATTTTTATTATTGTTCAAGAAACAGTAAGTCAAGTTAATGTACTATCAACTAAGCTAAAAGCCTTCAGTGTGTTGGTTCCCCCAGTAACTTCCAACGTTCAAATACTTGTTCCTGAGCAAGTCTCTGAAATAACTTGTTTCTTTTCACTAATGAATGAGTTATCAAGCACTTAGTGAGGGCCTAGAGTATATTCATAGACAGGTAAAAGAAAGGATCTGAGCTTCACCCACACTTATTTAGTTGTATAATAACTCCTAGTAACTTGCTCACAAGCTTGTTCCCAAGCAGAGGTTACTGTAAGAGGTACGATTAGGTAGGAAAGCTTAACATGTTTATTCTGGGTTTGACACTAGGTCATGGTTCTATGTAAATAATAATATCAGTCTTGGGATATGCTCATCCAATATTGTTCTTTTAATGTATAACTGATTTGTTAGACTGTAGCAAATACTACAGAATAGCTATGATCAATCATTTAATCAACAGTACGCAACCTCTGCAAATGCCAATCAGAGATGGATGGTGCCGTTGGACAGCAAAGGTTTCTATGGAAAGGATAGTTGAAATTATTGGGCTTTTCTTCCTTAGATCATCCTCAAAAGTGAGCTCTCAACTCCGTAAATATTGGAAATTTCCTCATTTGGGTGTACTCCTGTTGATTTATGCCTGTGTGTAGAAGCTGGCCAAATCAGAAACAAAATCAGAAGCAACATTAAAAAGTGCATGCCTCCTGAAACCAGTGCTGGTTTCAATATATTAGACTTCTTTAATTCTGTCATGGATGCAACATTTTTAACCAGGGAATGAATTAATTGGTCAAATAAATGAATTAGTGCATCAGACAGCTGAAGATGTGTATATAGGTCCACTTAATTTTGGCTCAAATGAAGCTCAGAAAATAAAGCTGCTCTAAGCAAAACAAGTCTTTAAATGTCTTTTGTCTTATCATTCATATGTTTACTGATCATGTCAGTGGAAGATTTATCTATAGCATTACTGATTTACCCATTGATGACATGGACTATGACTGGACCAATTAAATCATGTGTGTTGGTAAATAATTTTATGTTTCAGTAGCTTAGAGATACAACGGCTATGTAGAATTACCTCATGCTTTCACAACAGGGATTCAGCTACCTTTACGGAAGCGGTAAAGTTGACATAGAGAAAACTACTTCACAGAAAAATTTGCAGGCAAACCAAATGCTATCGTACTTGGTAAAGTTCTGCTTTTTGAGCATTACGTTTGCCACTTAAGTCTAGGCTCGTTGGATAACTTAGACACCAAAAGGTGGATGCTGTAACCCACAACAATGCAGAAATCAACAACAGGCACCTCAGCTTCCTGCACAGAAGAGTGAGATGACTTGAAAGCCCACAATGATGTTCTGCATACAGCTGTTTAAGCACAGAAGACAAATCTATGGCTGTAGTCTTCGTCTTAGACCTCATACCTCCACCTGTCACAGTCAAAGAAGAAAAATCCACATCCTATAGGGGATGATGCACCTTCCTGTATTTTAGGAAAAGATAAATAATCCCACAATGGCAACTTTCTTTCTCCATTTTCTAGAGAAGAAAAACAGTCATGTAACTTTGCTTAAGTAAGAAATTCTTGTATAACATAAGTTCAAGGATAGGAATCCAACAAAGTATTCTTTTACTGTTGAGAAACAACAGTCATCTCAAGTTAATTACATTAATGGCAATTGTTAAAAGCATTCAACCATTGAAATTACTCTCTTTAAGCTTTTATGACATTTTCAAATACTTGAATTTAAACCCAGTATCATTTTATATAGATTATGAATTCACTCATTTCATTTAACTGACTCCTACAAATGTTTTTGCATCACATTTATACTCATTGATTAAAAATGATCTAGCAAATATCTTCAAATAAACACTATTGTCAAAATAATTGCTAGCTGGGATCAAATTCCTCAGTAACCAAAACCTTTGTGCAAGATTTAGGTTGTTTTTTTCTTCTTAGAATTTGTAAACTCCAGTGAGGCTTTTAAATTATATATCTATTGAATACTTGTTACTCAGATTCTCAGAAAGACTTTTTTCCCTGCAAAGAATTTGCAGATTGTGATCCCTGCAGTGTAGCCTGGTGTATAAGGCTGTCTTTTGAACTCTGAGAGAAAAACAGCCCATTTTCTTCAGCTTCCCACCTACCTCAATTACAGTTCATACAGTTTCGCTTGCCATTCTAAAGAAAGTTTGAAGCAAGACCCACAGAAGGACAAAGACACCTGAACTTGTTCAGAAGTAATAAATTGATGCACAATTAATAATCAGAGTGGTTCTAGAATTAAAACTATAGAGGGCTTGGTAGTGGAAAGGATTTCCAAATCAGGAAATTTAATTACTAATATAAACTATGAATAGCAATGCGGACACAATTATAGTTCTGGTGTAAATGTAGAACTCACTGTTTTCACTTAGCCCGGGGATTGTCACATAATTTATTCTTCAGGAAATTTAGGTATCAACCATGATCTGCAGACCCTCTCACAATACTGTTATATTATGGACAGTCTCTACTTTGGAAATGGGGAGGTTGTACTCCACCACAAGTGTCATAGCTTGTTTTCTGAGTTATTGATATTTCAGAAAGCTAGATCTTGGAATATTTAGAGATTTATTCACCGACTGGCAAAAAGAAAAACAGAAGCAGCAAAAGAACAACAGAAGCAGCTTTTTACAACAGATAAAATGAAAAATTTACTCTGTAGTCCTGTGTCATCAGTACTGAAATATCCCTGACTTGCTTAAAAAAAAAGGTAAAAAGCACAAAATAGATAGGTAGTAGTGTTCAAATAGAAAAATTTGATATTTCTGAAGTATTTTACTTATTAAAGATACATTTCCTTGAGATAAAATCAACACGTAATTATAGTAATCGTTGTGTCATTGTGTCGTTTTATGTGATCATGAAAAAAACTATCTATTATGTGTACAAATATGGTTTGTGAATCAATATATGCATTCTCAGTACTTTAGAAAGGTAAATTTCTCAAAGCTGGAAAAGTGAGCAAAAGAAAGGAAGAAAAAATTAAATAGACAAAGATAATACAGAATTTATTAAATACCACTCCATTGTATACATAATATCTGTAATTACTTAACAAAGAAAAAATACTTCTAGTGTTTAAGAACTGAGATAATGGTATCAGTGCAAGTATTTATAAGAAGTAAATAGAAAAATAAGTTTGATAACACAGAAATAAGGATATGTGGATAAGCGATACAGAAGTAAAAAATACTTAATAAAAATTTACTGAGAAGGGATAGGGCCCAGAAGAGAAAACCCAGAACAAGAGCAGTGTGAATTATCTTTGGATCAGATGAATATATTCCATACTGCAAGAAGGAAGGAAGTGTAAGATGTACCAGGAATTGCTTGCAGCTCACAGGGCAGGGGTTCAAGAGTCATCTCTAGACACATCAGTGCAAAGCTCAGATACAGACATACAGTGTGGTGTTGACCACTAAATTGGGGATGTATTTCTAGTGTGACCAGCCTAAGAAAAACCTTTCTGAAGACAGTGAATCATGTGGTCTAAAAAAAACACCAAAGCTGACTGTTTTGAAAATACTTCTTTCAGGCAAACCAATGCCTCCAATTGTCCAGCTCAAACACAACTGGACTAAACCCAGACATGTATCTAACCTCCTGTAGCACTCCAGGAGTGCCTACTTGAAACTTCAGTTCCTAATCGCACTTAATTTACACTGAAACTTCACTCAGATTGTTTCCTTACACTCAGAATGATGTTTAATGAGTTTCTCTGGAGAACATATTTTTCCATGAACACATTTTTCCATGGCCGTTCCATCAGCACAGTTTATTTGTTGCAGTTGTAGTGACACACTGCTCTTTGTGCGACTTCCACAGGCATATGGCTTTCCAGCACACCATGGAATAGTATTAATCTTTATCCCTTCTCAGTGGCTCCGATCCATAATTGAGCCCTTAATTTCTTTCCTCAAAGAATCAAAATCTGCCTGTTATACTGCCAGGTGCAATGTGATGTTAATGACTGAGTAGTGTATGATTCTGTGGTATTGACAGCTATTTCTAGGCATGTATATACCTGCCTTATTCATTAATTCCTTTCTGACTGTTACATTATTCTTTCTCAAACAATATTTTTCCTTCTATCTACTGAGAAGCTCTTTGTTTCCCTCTTGATTTTTATATTTGTTAAAATTAGTTTTAAATCACATTTCCTTGTATTAGAATTTTCAGCCTTTTACACTCAACAAAATTTCATGGGTTTGAGTTGGATATCCATTTTCATATTTGACAAAAATTGTAGAAAACCTTGGTAGTCACTTAACACAGAGGTGAGAAACTCTAAAATTGGTGGCTGTTAAAATACTTCATTGATTTTGTTATATGTCAAATTACACTTAGCACATTTTACAAGTAATGCATTTATACATACATAAGGAACACATGTTTCTCTGTATACTTAGCACTACAAAAATGTTACTCCTACTGGTTGCTTAGCTTAAGGAAACCAAGTACTTTAAACATGTTCTGAATGTGCTTCTTCTGTCTTCTCATAATCTCCTCAATAAAAACTAGTGAAAAATTTGTATAAACAAGGGTCTGTTTATGTCTATTCTACGTCTTTGTTCTAATTGTCATTTGTAGACACCCAAAGTCAATGTTACTTAGGTGAAAAACATTGTCGACTAATTACATTTTCCAATTTAATGAAAGAGAATTTACAGTTTTACTTCTGTTGATTTAGTAGATTTCAAATAATTTTATTTTAAAGAAACATTTCTTCAAAACTGTAACAAACAAAAGCCTAAAATCAACTGCAGACCGAGAGGCCACAAGAAATGAGCTCTAGGAGTGGCTGGTAAGTAGTAAAGCAAAAGAGAGTACAATGCCTTATCTTGCTTCAGTTTTTCCCCCTGACTTCTGATGACTGTCACTAACAGAGCTGTATTTTTTCTTAGGAGCTTTCCTGTTTTTTTATAGGATACTATGTCCTTATTCTCAGGGTAGTTATTTTTGGAGCTTTGAAATAAATTCTTCCTTTTTTTTTATTTCAAATAGAATATTCTGATAACTTTAAACTTTGCTGAGGATTTCAGAGTTTTCTTTTAAAGGGAATTAATTCAAAGACCTTCCTAAAATCTGCATTACTACTCTTCAGAATCATTTTGTGCTTTTTTATCTTGTATGCATTTCAATTGCAATGACTATTCTGCTTCCTTCACTTTTCTTTCTATGTGTTTCAGCTGCAGAAGGTGGTGATAAGCTCATATCTTGATGTTCTTGTTTTTACTAATGCTGGGAATAGGATTGTAAATTATGAATAGTTGTCTAGATCACAAAAACTTTGTACATGTAATGATCATAGTTATATTTAAACCCAATGAATGACTGATTTTACAGAGTTCAACATTTTCTAAATCATTGTTTTCAACTGGACAACCATGAAAAATATCTTGACTGTACACTCAGAAACATTATTGAACACCAAACTGGCTTAAAGTTTATGTTAAGTTTGTCATGCTACCACCTTGGTTTGAGGAAGAATTCAGGAACTGTGAGAACAATCAAGGCAACTTATATCTGGGATCCTATCTACAGTCTACTCAGCACCTTCAGAGAATCTTTAACTGGGAGACACAAAAGCCAGGAGAACTGCAGTAGCTCTTCTGAGTGACTAATAAAACCAGTATTGTTTATTTTCTCAGTGTCTGAGAGGTCACGTTGCACTAGTGATGTGAGAAATAAAATGATGAGAGAGATGAAATAAAAATGTTAAAACAGTCTGAGCTCTGTGACTAACTTTGGTAAGAAGCTGAAAGTGTTCTGTGAAAATAAAGCCATCTACGTGAGTCTGTCATTACAGACAAAAACTGAATTTGAAAGTAACCTAGAAATTCCAAGCTATTTAATGAGTATCCAATTTATTACTGAAACAATATATTTCTGCCATTAAAGGAAAAAATATCCACTTTTTGTAAGAAAATGAAGTCTCTTGCAAACCTTCATGGACATGGAAGCAATATTTTGGTTGACAGCTGACTGAACAGGAGCCAGCAGTGTGCCCAGGTGGCCAAGAAGGCCAATGGCACCTTGGCTTGTATCAGAAACGGCATGACCAGCAGGTCCAGGGAGGTTATTCTCCCTCTGTACTCAGCACTGGTGAGACTGCTCCTCGAATCCTGTGTTCAGTTCTGGGCTCCTCACCACAAGAAGGATGTTGAGGCTCTGGAGCGAGTCCAGAGAAGAGCAACAAAGCTGGTGAAGGGACTGGAGAAAAGGCCTTATAAGGAACAGCTGAGAGAGCTGGGGTTGTTTAGCCTGGAGAAGAGGAGGCTGAGGGGAGACCTCATTGCTCTCTAGAATGACCTGAAAGGAGGTTGTGAAGAGGAGGGTGCTGGCCTCTTCTCCCAAGTGACAGGGGACAGGACAAGAGGAAATGGCCTCGAGCTCCGCCAGGGGAGATTTAGGCTGGACATTAGGAAAAAATTTTTCACGGCAAGGGTCATTGGGCAGTGGAACAGGCTGCCCAGGGAGGTGGTTGAGTCACCTTCCCTGGAGGTGTTTAAGGCACAGGTGGACGAGGTGCTAAGGGACATGGTATAGTATTTGATAGGAATGGTTGGACTCGATGATCTGGTGGGTCTCTTCCAACCTGGTTATTCTATCATTCTATGATTCTATAGAATGATTCTATGATTCTATGATTTAAGATTTGCCAACAGAAAAGCACTTAAACAGATAAATTCATTGTGCTGCAAACTAGATCAGGAGATCTAGAGAATTTGCAACAGGTATCTAAGTGGTTCTGGCAATCAGCTTCCCACAGAAGAATCTCAGGAACCTATGGGGTGTTGTAGGAGTGTTTGTGATGTATCAGACCACTGGAAAAGATATCCCTACGTCTCTCCTTCACTGACACATGAGTCTGTAGTAGCAACCAATGAAAGAATTCTAGACGACTCTATCTGGATGCTCAGCCTTAAGCCATGCAAGTCCCAACACCACAGAAGTCCATCTTTGCAATGACCCAACTTGAGTATAGAAACTACAAATTAACATCTTGATATAGTACACAATTGAGTTGGCGAATGTTGCACCAGATGTGAGGTATTGAAGGAAAAACATACTCAATTGGCTCCGATAACCAGAGTTTGAACATGCAGCATGAACAAAGAGAGAGATTGAAGAGTCAGTGAATGACAGATAGAAAACTGTTGCTAGAGAGAAAAGATGAATTGAGACCTTCAAGCTTTTCATAGTTAATCATTAAAATATCTTTGCTATATTTAAGCTATATTGTAGCCACATTGGTAAGGAATATACATTTTTTTGTCGATGAATATTTCTCTAGTATTGTCCATAGTAACTTCAGATCTCCTTAGAAATTGAACTACAACATTTTTTTGCTAATAAAGACACCAATTAGTAATTAATGAGAGTGGCTGAACTGTTCATACTTTAACTCCTGACCTTGCGTCTTGTATGACTCCAGAAAAGGCAGTTTCATTAACTGCCTTCCTTTTATTTTTAATTGGTAAACATGAAGTTTAATTTTCAGGTACTAAGAACGAGTGGCATTCATTTCAGAGCATTTTGAGTGTCTCAAGATCTCAATGTTCTTGAGTCTCTGAAGAATATAAAAATTTTCACAACAAAATGCTCTCAATATAGCTTTCAATCTGTTTAGAACTTCTTGGATTTACATTCAAAACATTTTTATTTAAAACCAATTGAACAGCCTTTTGAAATTATATACTCTCTAGTAAAACTGATGGACAACATCTTTATTAATCATGCCACAGGACCTTCAAATGTATAGAGGGATCTTTGACAGTCCTAAACAAAAACAAGGGCACCAAGGAGAAATAATTATTACAACAAAAGTTCATTGGCAACTAAGTGCTCAAATTCCATTTTGCTTCTTATTCATTAACCTGCCCATTGTTAATATAATTGTGTATTTTTTTTCATATTTATATAACAAATAAAGATTTCCCAATGAGTTTTTTGGAATTGTTATAGAATACTGTCTAGGTGCATTTAAATTATCACCCAAATAGTACTTGATGCTTCTTGAAAGAGAGAAACAGTCTTTACTAACTGTTTTGCCTTTTCCTGAAGGTAACAGGATGTTGTGAAACTTTCCAAGTCATGTTTAACTTTGTGTGCGTTACCTTATGTGAGTGAAGAGTTCTTTCTTAACCTAGTATCTTGCATCATAATGTACAGTACTAGATTGTTTCATTCTTTGTTAAGATCAGTTTCACCTAACCAGGAAAATGTAGCCAGCTTTTTGTTGGTACTGGATACTACACTTTTTCCAGTCTTTATAAATAAAGGCTTTAGGAAATAATTTTGTTCCACTACTCTAAAAATACAATTTTGTAATCTTAACTGCAGGCTCAGATCATGAAACCAGATGCTGCAAGCCTTAGTAGTGTTCTCTGAAAATTAATAAGAAGACCCTGAAAAAGTCCGATTTCTAGCAAGTAGAGGCTGTCATCTGAAACTGCGGGATTAGTGTGATAAAATTCCTTAACCTCAAGCAAGACAAACAATTTGAAACACAGTTTTGGGTATGAAATTAAATTTGAAATAAGAGGTTGACAGACAACTATCTCACATTCACACAACCTGTCCTTAGTATTGATTAATTTATAATCTTTATTGTTGCTTATTGTTACAACTAGTCAATAGTCATATTCTGAATGCTAATGTAAAGAGTATTAAATGTACATACTGCAATACTACATACTCACTCTATGGTAATTTCTAATTCCAAAACCGCATAATTTATAAAATGTCCATGATCAGATCCACTTTAAGCTCCTCTGTGTAACCACAAATTAGTTTCTTACCTCAGCTGTCTTGCCTTTAAAATGAGTTATTAAATTTTAAAATAATTACATGTACTTAATTAGTAACACTGACTATACAACATCATCCCATTCTCCCCATCAGAAAGAATTCTTCCCTCTCATTAGGACTTATATTTAAAAGACAGTATGTGATTTTCGGGTTAAAAATTGTTTTGAGTCATCAACATACACAATTACTATCATGCTTCCACTATATGTTTTCATCTATTATTCCTGGTAATTGTTTGTCAAAAGATGAACTTGTCCCTTTTCCCTGAGGAACCGTCTAGTTTCTTCAACTATTTTTTATTTTGTCAGAGGACTGGCATATGAAGTTTTAAGATGACTGCTGAAAAATATTTAAATAATTTTTGAGGAATCGTTTGATGCCAGATCATGTTGCAAAGATATCAGACGTCAGAAGGTATGTCAGCAAGTCCAGAAAGTTTAGTGTTTTCTAGCGCATACCCAGTTTAAAAAATTATATGCTACGCTGCTGCCAGCACTTTCTTTCACCATTGAATCCAAATTACTGAGGTCTGACACACAATCTCACTAAGTCTGAATCAATGATGGTAACCATCTTCAGGATAATGCCTGATCCAAGTTGGCCAATGACCTTCATTTCATGGCCCAGACAACTCTATACAGTTTTTCTACTCAGTTGACACAGAAATCAAATATTACAGAAATATGATATAGAGAGTTTTCTGTTGCAGATGATACATGATTTCAAAATGTGTTACAGGATTATGGAGTTTCTAAGACTTTTTAAAACAGCCTATGGCCAAGCAGGACAAAAATCTTAAAGAGTGTTTCGTACTACAGTGCCTGAACTTATTTCCCATTTCTGTTCTTCATGAAAATAGTATCTCCTTTATTATTGTACTACCTCAGACTTTTCTGCAAGTACCTCTGCATACCGTAGTCTTCTAGCTTTATAGTTCCAGTGCAACAATATTTGTTACCTTTCACAGCAGAATTCACACAGGCCTAAACATCTCTGCCCAAAGACCCCTTCTCTGGGTCAACACCTAAGGGAGGAAAAAAGGTCAAGATGAAAGAGGGATTAATGAGAGATTGGTACTCCACAGGAATTGAAGGAAGCTAGAGTTAATTGAGTCTTAAATTAGCTATCCTTGTGTCTTTTAACCTGCCTTTAAACTGGAAAAGGTTAAGAGGAGCAGCAGATCAAGAAAACAGGTGGCTACAAAAACTAATAAAAAGACACTAGCGACTAGTTGATCAAATGATACAGGACATTGCTCAGTGGGTTCAAACAGTGTGGGTTTAATTAGGGGCATCTGTGATAACAGGCAAGAGGAGAAACTTCTGCTTTGCTAATTATTGACTCTGGAGTGATGTACATAGTGTATGTTTTATAATAGAAAAATAGTAACAAACCTTGGATACTGAAACTATCAAGGCTGCACAGATAAAGGTTTTCGCAATGCAGTGAAGCTCTGCAGTGTGAGTCTCATCTTCTAAGCATCTTGCAGTGGGTCAGCAAAGCATCAGGCCTATGGTAACTCTAAGTGAGATTTAGTTCATCCAACTTTATCTGTGCTTAGGTGCTGGCTCTAAGTCTAGGAAAAGAGAACTGAATATAAGTCAGCTGGGAAGTCTACAAGGTTGTTCAAAGACAGATATTGTGCTCTTATTAGCGTGTTGTATATCTCACACCTTGGTTATAAGCAAGAGATACTGCCACACCGCCTTGGATCATAATGTAGAAGCAAAGAGAGCATCTAGGACAAGTATAGGACATTTTCTGATTCAGCTTCTTACATTTTGAAATAATTAATATAGGAGATACTTTCCAGAGACTGGTCAACTGAATGTAGACTCCTGCCTCCATTCAATATTTTTATTTTAAGCAACATCTGGAAAGACCACAGAATACCCATAGAAATTTTGTATAGAAATATTGAGAGAGGTAATCATAGTTTCCTGCTTGCATGCAAACTGCCAGTTTGTAGGAGAATATTAGTCTCAGTTGCCCAGATGCAAAATATAATCTCAAATGGCAACAAAAAGATTTCTGGGAAGAAATTTAACACAGTTGCACAATAATTTGTAAGGAAATACTCAGTGATAATAATTATAGCTATTTAAAATATTTTCCATGTTCATAAATGAAAACAGACCAGAGGCATCCTATCACCAATAAGAGGCTAGACTGTTACTGTGGTGAACATTCCTGAACACAGGTTTCTACAGTATTCATCTTCCTCTTGTCTTTACCCTTTCCTTTTTTAGCATTGGAAACTGCCTCAGCGCTGGTTTTGGTGTCTGATTACTCTGAGTACTTCCGAGGAGTCTCAGATGGCAATCTTCTACTTAACTCTAGGGAAAAAAGAGTGCTTTATTTCTCATGCTGTTTCTGTGCCACCTTTCTTTTTAGCACTGATGATGATAGAAAAGAAGATTCACAAGCATTGATCTCCTCCAGGAAGATCAATACTTACCTGTAAGACTAACTGGTAAAAGTTTTGCCCTATTGTGCCATATTTTAATAACATTGCAGTACTGTAATGAAAGAGACACTATTGCTTATCCTGTAGGTGACTGTTTAAAAGAAAAACAAAGCACTGAATTCATTTGGATAAATGGTACAGGTATGAGAAAATAGGTAAATTTCCTAACTGCTTACTAGACAGGAAAGAAAGGGAAGTTACTTTTGCACTTATACTTTCAACTGCATGTATAAAAATATTTAGAAAGGGAAGAACTGTAATCTATTGCTTATTGAGTGAAGAAGGAAACTACTAACAGGACTAAATGGAAATATCTAAGAGAAAACACACATTCAGTCACACTAGTGCACATTTGGCTCTCCTCTTGTCTCCTCTCATTCATATCTCTCAGGATGCAACTATACTTTCTGTTCGATATCTCGTCTTTTTGAGGAAGACAGCGACAAATAGAAAGTTTCTACATCTTTATAAACAGGATTCCTTAAGTGCAGAATAAGGATTTACAGGCACAACACATGGACAGTTAAAGAGATCCCACTATGCAACCACTGCCAGTGAAACACAACCATATTGTGCTTATACTAGTCATATTAGTTTTAACCTGGTTAGGAAAAAACAACAACAAACACCTGTGTTTTGTTATGTTTACTTGTCTTTGTTGAAAGTTGTTAGTTGTTTTTTCTTATTGAACTCATTGACTAATTTGTTATGGAATGGAATTATGGCAATTACCTTCCATGATGTAAATCAAGGACATGGCCATGTCTACTGTGAACTGTTGCACCCAATCAAAAAAGGGAAAAAATATAAAATATGTATTGGTAAAATGTCCATTGTATTTCCAATGAATGAATATTTTGGACTACTGAAGACACATTTAAGTGGCTGTACTTCATTGATAATAAGACTTAAGCAGGGGGAAAGTTTTTTTCTGTATTTTCCTGCTGATGAAATCTTGCCTTCAATGACACTGAGTTAGGACTATGATTCAGATGATAGAATTTTTCCCATGGATTTTATAAGATTACCTATCTGAAATTTTGATAAGACTATCTATCTGAAATTTTGGAAAATAAAAAATGTCATCTTGTTTTGCTTGAAATGATCTTGACAATAAGTCCAATTAGGAAATCTAGCAATTTCTTCACTTTCAATCATCTTTTACAGTGCACCAGTTCTTAGTCATTTTTCAGGTTTTAGCAGAATCTGTGAAATAGCATTAAGCTATGAGTAGCTTTATGTTGTGAAGTCTCCAAAGGTCATCTTTTCTTATATGCCTCCTTAATAGATGCTCCAGGGCATGACATCCTTAAGTTGTCTGAAATAACACTTCTTATTCTTTCGTTTGAAAGAAATATATTTTACAAGTTTCAGGCTAGTTTTAAAATACTCCCCTTTGGACACTCAGCCCTTTTAAATTTTGATCTATTCTAACAGTTCCCTGAGGATGAAGTTTTCTTAGTTTTGCACAAAGAAATATGTAAGGAACAGAATTGTGGTCCACGTAAGTTTGATCTTTGCAGCAGATGGACAAATCCAGGCTAGCAAGAAGCAAAACAACAGAAAAAAGTTATGCAACCATTAGATTAACACATAACTCCCAGAACAGAGAGCCTGTTGATTTGGATTAGACAAGTCGCAGAGCAGACTGTTGTAGACTTCCCAAGCAACTCATAAAGCAGCCTGTTGTTCTTGGCAGGTCCACTTGACCCAAAGTTTTGTGGGAATTAACAAGATTTAAGAATAACCCAGGAGGCAGAAGACTAAATTGATGTTCAAATGATACCTGGGCTGTTCATTTCCAGGGAAGCTGGTTTACTTCAGGACAGAGGGAGAAGAAGTACAGGATTTTGTCCTTGAAGTACAAACAAAGCTCTCTCTATGCACTTAAATCTATGGAGCTATTAAGAAATAGCTGTTTCATAAGGATAAATAGGTTTTCAGCTTACTGAAATTTATCACATGCAATAAAAGTCACTGTGTTGCATAAGAGACAAATATTTATATTTCCCATGTTTTGGTATTATCTGCAGGAAAATAAATAGTACAAAAGTTCTAACTAAAAGAAGACAAAGAATATTGGTAGATATCAGAGTAAAAGAATTCATGTAATTTTCAACCTATTCACAAGATCAATAGCACTCTGTGAAGGGCATCTCAAATAGTTTTTTTAATCAACTAAGTAATAATGATATATCCAACACCAGAGAATTCATTAATTTTATTGGGACAATGTGTGTGTTTACCAGCTCTCTCTTTCTCTGTCAAAAAACCCCAAAGAACAAGGCTAAGGTTCTTCATGCACAGAATATGAAGAATAACAGCTTTTATTTTGTAGAAGGTAAAAAAATCCTTCTTCTCCTATGATAATCAATCAAGGGCTTGAAAAAAACAGTCTTCAATATATGTTCCTTGTTTTCTTCCTCCTTTACACTCTGATTTGATTTTACTCTTTTGTCCAAAAAAGAAAAATAACAGGATGGAGAAGTCATGAAAGAAAAAAGATTTTTTTTTTAATGTTATACTTGTAAAGATTTTGAAGCTTTCCTACTTTGAGGTCACAGTGAAAACAGAGGAACCCCCTGCGTCATGCATTCTCTGAGTCACGGCCATGCAAGCTCTCCCAGAAATTCTGACTGCACTGCTGCTGCTGACTATAGGTATGATACAAAGAAATTCATCGCTTTTTCGGTCTCACCATAAAATCCCGGTATGGCAGCTAACTTCTTAGTGTTCTAGACATCCTGGGCAGATTTTAACTATTTTTTTTTTCAGCTGTGTGGGTTGAAAGTCAAATAAAAAAAGCAGTGACATTATGCTCAGTTAAGTGGCAGATAGGAATATATGAATGTTTTATGCCTTGAGACTATTTACATCAGCGATTTACATCAGGTTGACCTCTGTGTCTGTGGGCTTCCTTTAGAGCTACTGAGTTGCGATAATGTGGCTAAAATGCATCTGTGATAGTGGTTATTGCTTCCCCCATTGAACAACCAATTTTGCCCTGGCCAAGTTCATTCAAAGCAAAATCATAGAATCATAGAATCATGTTTGGGTTGGAAGGGACCTTAAAGATCATCAAGTTCCAACTCCCCCTCCCCCGCCGCAGGCAGGGGCATCCCACTAGATCAGGTTACCCAAGGTCCCATCCAACCTGGCCTTGAACACCTCCAGGGATGGGGCAACCACAAATTCCCTGGGCAACCTGTTCCGGTGTCTCACCACTCTCATGGTGAAGAAATTCTTCCTAACATCTAGTCTAAGATGATTTAATTAATTTAATGATTTAATTGATTTAATGATTTAATTGATTAAAATGATTCAATTCCTTTTCAAATGAGGTTTGAAACAGAAACTTTATCAATGTAGGTTTCCGTAACTTTAAAAAGAAGGGCATGTAAATTCATTCACATTAATTGCAAGTGGGAATAAACTAAATAAACACTACATACAACTTAAGCCCTAACCTCTGGAACATCTTCTGCCATACAAATGGGAAATTTAGAGAACACATCAAGATATTTTGCTACACATAGTCTCTCATTATGTATTGAAGTCTTGATCAAAACCAACTCTTATCAACTATTAATCTAGTCCTGTGGGAACTACAAGTTTTAAAAAAATGCACAGAATTTATTTTCTCATTTATGTGGCTTGAGGTTCCTGACCGAATTCAATTTATGCAGAGAAGTGAAGCAGCTACTACCTAAAAATCATCCCAATTTTTCAAAGAAGTAAATATAACTGTGACTCAAAATTCTATACAGAAACAAAATGACATTTAATTCTCCCAGCTCAGTGTGTTTTATGGCTTGAATAGCCAGCCATTTTTTTACCTGTCCAGGGCCTGTGTAGGAGAATGTTGTGGGAGGCAGTGTCAAAGGTTCTGCTGAAGTCCATGTAGGAAACATCCACAGCCTTCCCCTCATCTACTAGAAGGCCATAGATGAGGGCCATAGAAGGAGATCATGACCCATGCTGGCTGGGTCTAACCCTCTGGTTGTCCTGCACGTGCATGGTGAACACATTCAAGATGAACTGCTCAATAATCTTCCCCAGTGCTGAGGTCAGGCTGACAGGCCTGCCGTTCCCTGGATCCTCCTTCCAGCCCTTCTCATAGACGGGTGTAACACTGGCAAGCCTCCAGTTGTCTGAGACTTCCCTTGTTAACCAGGACTGTTGAAAAATGATGGAGAGTGGTTTGTCAGGGTCCTCTGCCAGCTTCCTCAATATTCTCACACGGATCCCGTCTAGCCCCATAGACTAATTCCTCATGGATTATGGGGAGTTTATTCTGCTCTGCATCCCTGTCTTCCAGCTCAGGGGGCTGAATACCCTGGAGATAACTGGTCTGACTATTAAAGGCTGAGGCAAAGAAGACATTAAGTAACTCGGTCTTCTCTTCATTCTTGTTGACAGTGTTCCCCTCCCCTACCCCTTCATCCAATTAAGGATGGAGAATTTCCTTGCTCTCTTTTTGCTGTCAATGTATTTCTAAAAATACTTTTTGTTGTTTCTTACAACAGTGATGAGATTGATTTTGAGCTGCGCTTTTACCTTTTTCATGTTCTCTGTGCATGACTAAGTCTCTTCCCTGGAATCTTCCATGATTTGTATATCCTCTTCTCTTTTGTTTATGCTTCCTAGCTGGCCAAAACTTTCTAGTCCTGAGCATTAAAAGCGACTAACAGGATTTTTCTATTTTTTTCCATTTATCTGGGTGCACTTCCTTGTAATCATTTGTGGCAAACACCTCTCATTGTATCCTTGATGCACTACTTCTTGTGGCTGAGGTGTGTGTAATTATAGCCCAGTAAAGTGTTTTCTCGAGGCAGACTTCCATGGGTATCTGAAGTCTTCAGTGGTTTTTTTTTATTTATTAAATGTCAATTCACTAAATCTTTCTGGGCTCCTGGGAGCTTTATGGCACAAAGAGAGGTCAAAATGGTTTGCTATCAGGTGGCATAACAAATTGGATGTTATTACATGTAATGTAATGTAAATACATTGACAGAGTGAAGGAAATGGCATGTACTGTAATGTCTCAGTTTTCATTCTGACCTTGGTCGTGACAGCTGTGTGATGCTTTAGTAAATTGTTATGCACACATGGAGAAAGATTCAGCTAGAAAGGCATTGCCAAGTCCAAATAAACTTGTCTCACACTCTAGTCTTTGGAAGGAAAGGAGAGGTATTCTTTCTAAGAGGGGCATGCAAAGCAGGTCAGCAGGAAATTTTGAGAGATTCCTCTTTTTTTCTAATAAATGCAGAACAGGATCTGTAGTAATTAACTCAGATGCAGACAACTGACTTATGGCTACCTACAGTTAAGCAAAACGAGTCCCCCCTCATACAGCAGAGCAATTGCAGAAGATATGACTCAGCTTTCCATTTTCCAGCCTTAGTGGGATTTCCTAATCAGCTCATTTCAGCTGATTCATCACCTTTTCCATTTCCAGCCAAGAACTCCCTTAATATTCTAATTATAAAACAGAAATCACGTATAATTTTTGAAGTATGAAAGCTAGATTAGTAATTAAAAATAAAATAATTAGAGGAAAGTATGTAATTTCATGATATGCTGATTTGTTTAGGGAAGATTTCTAATGAAATCTGGGGAAAAAAACATAACTTTTACCTTACAAAGTGGAAGTGATTGTTAACTACTGATTAATAAATACCTCAAGTGGTGGCATAGAAGGTGCAAGAATTTTTCCAGGCTTTGGCAGTATATCTTTTTTAATTTTACACCTTAGTCAGAGATAGATTTTGGTGCTACACCATTCCAAAAGGTCATGGAATTCTTTAATACTTAACAAACCACCTGCTCATTCAATGCCCTAAAGTTAACCAGTAATTTCTGCCAACTCATTTCTGGGCAGTTTTAAAAAATGTTGGGTATTTGCTGGGAGGCAGCTCAAACACTTGAATTTCTCAGTTTGTTTCCATGTTGGTGTGATTGATGTTATTGATCTCAAAGGAGAGAGAAAGGAAGACAATCAATCTCTGAGATGTCTTTGGAGGGAGGTAGCATTTCGGAATGCATGTGCTGTTACCAGCTTGTCTGGCTTTTTTGAACCACTTCTTTTCACTCTGAGGAAAGACTTTTTGGATTTGTAACACTGCAAAGGCAAACTGTCTCTCAAAAAGTAAAATCAGTTAGTCTTGGGATTCTCATTGTCAATATTTTTAAAGGCATCAGGCATTAGCTTCAAACAAGGTTTTTTTTCTCCTACTTCTTTTTTCCATTTTTTTTTTTCCTTTGTGGCACCAGTTTGCTTTTTCCAAATATCATTTTATTCCAGAAAACTAAAGTAAGGAAGAGAGGTGAATTTTTTTAAAAAACTCTCAGACAAAATATAATTCTTCTCCTATATCAGCATTGGTTTGCACAGTGTCAGGTACCATAAAAAATAGGAATTTGTGCTGCTAGGAAGGTATGTTTTAAAAGTGCCAAGATAATCACTGTACAGAAGTGAATAGGCTTGAGTACATTCAAGGCCATTGATCAGATGAATGACAGAATCCATATTAAACCCAAACATCCTCAGGAAGACTTGCTGGTTGCTGCTCCTCTGTTCAGCGATATCTAATAAAGTTTAGAATTCAAGTTCTGACTTTCAGAATTGTTTTGAAAGTAGTACTGTAGTGAAGGTTTTATGCCAAATGGAGATGGTAATTCATAATTTCCTGAGGTTAAAAAAAAATATATTTAATAGGTTTTTTTAAGAAGTATGGATGTTTTGAAGATACCTGAAATAGAAAACTGAGCAAGTGATGAGTTGGGGACCATTTCTATAATTACAGATCAGAAAACATATCTTAAAGACCTGTTGTATTGAAAACAGTATTGTTGTTATGACTCTGCCATTTTCATAAAAGTATTGTTAAATTTTCATTTCTTTATAACATTAAATGCCAACATATCCTTTGATGGTATTATATTGAATTATTAGTGATAAAACTAACCTGAAAATTAATAACTTCTCATATTAAATGAGGACAGATGGTAGTGCTGACTCACAAACAGCTAATGTTACTCTTGTTGGAAGAACTTAATTTCCTTTGTTTGCAACGGAAGAGTTACTTTCATATGAAAGTTAAGCCATATTATGTCATGATATGTTTATTTATTCACAGAGTGTTTATCATGAAATCTAGAGAAAAGCTCAGAAATACCATGATAATCTCAAGATACTTCAAACAAAACCATAGGACTGTGATTTGAGGAAGGAAACTCTTAACACCAAATATTTTGATTGAAATTCTTCAAGCGAAGGAGCAAGTTCTGTATCTCGTGGTACTTATTACATTGAGGTGACCAAAAATTTTTTCCAGTGAGTAATTGATCTGTTTACTGCTCACTGAATGCTCTCAGGCTAAAAATAGACACAAGATGCCACAAAAATAAGGCATATCTCCTGCTTAACATTCTGACACTATGACATGACTTTTTCATTAGTGAAGATATTCTTTAGTCTCGGAAAAGTTAGTCTGTTCATTTTGAAATTTGTCAAATCATCTTTTTTTCAATTTGATAGCTATTACTTAACAAACCTTCTATAATCAGTAGTTAAGACTTTCCTCATTTGTGAATGGCATAAATTTATTCTTTTCCAAGCAGAAGAGAGAAATATTTAGTCAATATTGTTCGTGCAATTTTTATCATTATTATTGAATCTTTATCATATTGGAGTTTGTTCATTCTCCGTATATTTCAACAATATTTCCCTAATGTACTTAACATCCTTAAATATTTAGCTAATTAAAAACCAGTCCAAATTCATAAGCAATATGAATGGATTTTGCTTTTTCAAAGTGTCATCCACAAGAATAAAAGACACAAAAGGCATTCAGTATATATTTAGTGAATTCATCTCACAAAATTTTTGTCCAGAAGTTCTTTCATGGCAGTAGTCATTTTAAAACATTGTGTATTTTCATGGCCTGCTTTTAGAAAATGTACATCAGGAAAGCAGCTGCTCATGAAAGGATTTCTGAACTTATATTCCAGTCATGAAGCAGGAACGCCCATGTTCCTGCCAGTGAGAATATGCAGACTAGATGCCGCAAGCTTCTTCTTCCAGAGAGAAATTAATTTTAAAAAGTGAAATCAAACATAAGATCCTTAATGTTAAGTTCTCTTCTTCTAAAATCCAGGAAAGTACAGTGAAATAACTTAAATGTAAGATGCATAAATAACAAGCAAAGAAAACATAAGGGACTATAAAATATTCTTCTTGTGGCTGAAGTAAAGCCTACTTTAAATTTTGACTTTTTAAACTCATATTAACCTTGCTGTTAGAAACAAACAGCTGACCAAACAAATTCTGTTCTTATAGTTTTCAGAATTCATGTCAAATGCAGAGTATGTAAAAAACTACTAAAGTAGCTGAGAACTATAGGAAGAAAATATTTGACTCACATTCAGCAAAATTCCATGAGTGAGCTCATTCAGTGATACAGAATTTCCTCCAATAAAATGTCCACATCAGTACTCTAACTAGGCATCCCATTTTTGATAAGAGAAGTTGAACCTGCTAGTTAAAGGTTTTTGTTGGATTTTGACAAAAGAAAGGATGCAAAAATTGCCAGTGTTGTGACTGTCTTGGGTTACATTGTTGTGTTTAGATTTCTGTTGCTGCATTGCAAAAATAACATTGCCTTGATGAGTAAAATTACACTAATACCCGGTGAACATTTGTATATTATACCAGTTTTCCAGATGAGATTTCTTTTGATGAACTGAATGTGTAAAAACAGGGTCCACTGAGGTTAATGATGAATACCCATAAATCCTACCTGAAAAACCAGGAGAAGTCAGGAGAGTTCTAGATGAAGTCAGGATTTATTGACATTAAGTAGGAAATAGTCAGGTAGGATCAGTTTAGTATTTTTAGATGGAAATGGGGATTTGCGTTCTCACCACAGAAAATCTCCAAGACTTTCTCCACAGCAGAATGCACTTGTTCTCGCATAATCTTGCCCAAATAAAAACAGATTACTATACAAACCAAACAAAAACAAGAAAGAAACTCATTAATTTTGATCCTTCTCAAGGATAGGAAGGAATATAGATTGCTTGTTAGACTGTATTTTATTTTTTCTTTTACTTGGAATACCCCAGGAGGGAGAGCAAGAGTCCAAGCTTCCCCTGTTTTTTACCAGATTGCTGGATGAATTTGTTGAAATATCTTGTCTATCTCCATTTATGCAACTGTAATGACATCTATGTCTAAAAGAGACTTTACTTATTTCTCAGTTAATGTGCAAAAATCACTGAGATCTTAACAATATATTGCAAAATTTAATAAATATTTTTAATAATTTGGGAAAAATAAGCAGGTCATGCTTGCAGTTGACCATGTATATTTGCAATAACTGTGGTTTTCATCTGTTTATGAGAAATGTAAGAGTGAATTATGTTTTTCATCCTCTGATCTTATTACTTTTCACCTCAGAACTGATGTCCTGCTAGGCTTTTACACCTGAAAGCTGAAACTCTGGAGGAAGTATGTTTAATGCAATGTTCCAACAACCTACATGGAAATTTTCAGAATATCTCTGATGCCAAATAAATTAAGCACACCCTTCCAGATCGAATCTCCCTGTGTAACTAAAGTCCCTTCCATGTGTCTTGGAATCTTTTTATTTTCAGACTCAATGGATGATTGAATTCCTGTTGACTTTCAAGTTCTGGTACAAAATCATCTAAAGGGGCTGCACGGTAGCGTCTATATGAATTGGAAGTCCACCTTTCCCTTGTCCTTTCTTTTTTTTATTTGATGTCCTGTGAAACAGCAAGCAACACATGACCTCAGCTGAGCAGAAGAGCTCCTCTCCCCAGATATTGCTTTGGCTCCTTTGTGGAAAAAAATGATGGACAGAAATATCAAATGAGTGAGTTCCCTGCCTAACATGGACAAAAGAGTGAACCTATTCGTGATTTATTCACATTCATATGTATGTGCCCTTGCACTGAGCACTTACAAAGTTGCCAATAAGATCCATGATTGTCCCTACATTCAGGGTCATTAGTGACAAGTTTTCCACCCAAGTTTGACAGCCTGGCCATTTATGGGCTACAGTGCTGTATTTCTATGGGTTTATTTTAAATCCATGTGGAATTACAAGGATTCCAATGAAAAATGCTGTAAGAGACTTCCACATAATCTTTATCCTTGTTCAGCTGCTTCTTTGGAAATATTTCAGTTCAGAAATTGGGTGTCTTTATTGGTGACATCATTTCTGAACATGGATCCTGTAGTTCCTGCAGTGACATGAAGCATCAAACTCTGCTAAAGATTTTGGCAGGGGAGTTAGACTGAAAATTAACTATCTTTACTTCCCAGGGTAAAGGGCAACACAGACTAACAAAACTACCAGCTTCAGGAAAGGTAATCTTTTTGTTATGCACCACAGTCTATACAAAAAAAAAAGAAACTTTAGAAAGTAATTTTTGAAAATTTCTTCTTCCACACAGAGGAAGGCTCTTAGAGCCTCTTCAAGGTTAACTTGTGCAGGTGATGTCTTAAGGGGCAGCTACCGTCTGTTGATTTGTGAAGAAATTTAATGCATTTGAAACAGAATGACATGCCTCTTAGAGAGCTGAAACAGGAGAGAGGCTGAAGTCAGTGGAGCTGGTGCAATGGACAGCTAGAAGATTTTTTACGATGAGGGTTGTGAAACACTGGAATAGGTAGCCCATAGCGGTAGTGGAAACTCCATTACAGAAAACAGCCAAGGTCAGGCTGGGTGGGGCTCAGAGCAATATGATCTAGTTAAAGATGTCCTTGCTCCTGCAGGAGGATTAGACTAGATGACCCATAAAGGTCCTTTCCAACTCAAAATGTCCTATGATTCTGTGATTCTCTTCTTCAGTCACAGAGGATAAGTGGAGGAAGCTGCTGCACATGGAGGCATTGAGGAAAGGTTGTCACGTAGCACACCCCCATGGATGAGTCTTGTTTCTATGAATGTTGAATCTAGGATTTGTTTTTAACTGAGCCCAGGGGAATAGACAGGACTATTATTTACAGTCCATTGCCTTATGCTGGTAGATTCTGTTTTCTTCACAAGAGCTAGAATAATACAGATTGCCATAAAATCATAAGAAACAGAGGAAACATAAAAAGAAATAAAACAAGCATTTCTATTAGAAGTGATGACATTGCCATAATTCTGAGTAAAGGAGAAAGAGAAAGCAAGAGATTGAGCAATAGAAATGTGTGGAGAAATTTTTATTATTTTATTATTTATTTATTTTTATTGACTGTTTCTGAGACACACACAATATACACAATTCTACCTTTCATAGTCCTAGAGTAGAGAGATTCAACTACAAAAATCACAGTACACTAATGAAGGGAAGCCTTCAGAGAGAACCTGTTTAAACCGCTAAAATATGGTTAAGAAAATGAGTTCTGCTGCTGCTTGTCATTTATTTTTAATCTATTCAAAGCAACAGGACATTTGAAAGAGATTACTTTGAAAAACTTAAAGGTGCAGAATTTATTAAAATTGTCATTGTTAAGGTGCTATTCAATTTATGAATTTTCCTTTCATAACTATAGCCATAGAAAGAAAGAAAATACTTGCCTGGTGATGAAGTGAGTATGGTGGGTTCTCAGAATGGATGGCAGGAGTACCTGATCCTGGCTTTTAAGAGGTGCCAAACAGAGTCTCAGAGAGACTTCTGTGATAAATCTTAATGCTTTAGTTGTTATAACTACAGATACAGGGGAAAAACATTATTTTTATTAGACTGCATCCAATTAACAGCAATATTTGAGGACATGAAGAAATAATATGTTTCTTTAGTAGCAAGGTGATAATGCAGAGCTTCATACAAGCTAGTTCCAATATATCACAAGATGTTCAGAACTTGATTGAGCCTTATTAGTAGCATTGGCGTCTCCATCCATCTTGACTAAATAACTCACTGAGAACATGTGACGGCTGGTTAGAGATGCTTTTGCTATCTGCACTTCTCTGCATTGTGCCACGCAAGCAGATCTGAAACATGAAAGAAAATAAGTGGTCATCACTACACTATTGTATTAAGGTTATTTTATTGTGAAGAAGTACAGATAGCAATAAAGTATCTTGATGGAGGGAACAGAACTTGATGGATAATTTTTTTTCTTTTTCTTTCTGTGAACAATATAAAGATTTAACACATTCTTCCCATTCCTACCTAAGGAGAAAAATATACTGTTATTGACAATGTGAAGAAAAGAAAGTCTTGTAAGAAAATACACTGCACTATCATAGAGGAGTTGCAGTGTAACAATACTGTTAGAAATTGTTTTTGCTGTTCCCAAAGGAAACAACTCTGTATGTAATCCAGAGTATTTAGACATCAAAAAGGGGCCACCAGGAATCCTCAAGATGACTGATTATTTTCTTTTTTTTATTTGCACTTTCCTTCCCTCTGTGTTTTTTTGCATCTTGCCAGACAGAAAAGCCCATGCTGTAGCCTTGGATCATGCTTCTGTATAACCTTGTATTGTGCTTTCTATAGGAATGCTAAATTTTCATGAAAACCATTGCAGAACTTGCACTGGATAACCCTATCAAGGAACATACTGAAAACATAACTAATGAATATAGAGTAACATACAACCTATGCAGTTTTATATATATTTTCATGTAATACTTTTCCACTGCTTGATATAGTTAGCATATATTTTTTAATTGGTATAGAAGAACTTTTGCCAGATAGGGATATCTCGCTTTCATATCTAAAGGCCATTTCCTATATTTGGAGTTAATATTAAAAAATAGCATCCATAAATAAAGATGAAAAAAGATGAGATATGACATGCCTACAGATTAGGAAGTTCTCTGTGTTTGAAGTTTTATTAGGGGAATATTAAGAATGAAATAATTTGGTTGCAAAGGTGCCACATAATTTCTACAGTTTTGTAGAGCTGGGAATTTGTTTTGCCAAGTAATTACCACCTAGGAGCTGGAGTCGGGAATTACCTGTTTGTTTGTTTGCTCTCATCTGTATCACTGACTCTGCTACATTAAGATAAGTAGTTTAATCTGTGTTCTATTTCTTTATGTAAAATATTAGGTTGTTTCGGAGCACAGTTGCACATCATAAGCATTGTCTGTAACATACTGTATATCTCTTACCTAGCAGATAAAGCAGAGTGTGAATATTATGTGCTAAGAAATTAATTAGGATATTCACCTTGTTATAGAAGCCAGAGCAGTGCCTCTGTAAATCATTTCTCCAGGCCTTCAAGATCTGTTGTTTTTTGCACTTCAAGCGAGGTCATTCTTTCTCCTTTCAACTATGCTTTATAATGTTAATATGTTTTATAATTTTAATGTTTATAATCTTTGACCAGTTTTTAATTAGTATCTCAAACACCTTCAGAATTATCCAGGTGCTTCTCTTTGCCTTTAACTTGCAGTATTGCATCCTCAAGATTCCAAATAATTTTATTCTTTCTTCTGAAAAAAATTGCAGTATAGTTACCAGAATAGAAGAGTCACTACCTCAATGATTGATATGAATGACATTTTAATCTTATCTTTATAGCTGGTCCTTCAAAGATCAGGACATTTCAAAATAAGCAGCAATATAACATGATGCAGAAAAGATAAGGCTCTCTGTTCATAGTTAATAAGGTGATCACTTTTTTGTCATCTGTGATTGCTTTATCTTTAACTTTTAAATTATTTAGCATTTTTTCTCACTGAAAATGGGAAACAGGACAGAGGACTTCATGGATAAAAATTTAAAGTTAAAATAATATAATTTTTTAATAAGGTACTTGTGAAAAATTACATCCTATGTGAGATTCTTAGAGGTAAGAACAATAGATAAACCTATTAAAATGTACTGTGTTTTCTCTTCTCACATCATTCATTCAGCAAGTGCCTTATAAAGGTAATTACTACCTAATTTAGGGTTGACTGAATAGCAGGAAGTCACTGCTCTTCAATGTATTATTGCAGATAATCCATTAAGTAGCACAGTGGGATAAGAGGACACCAGGAGACTCACTGTGAGAAATGATTTATATCTTCCAAAGACAGGTAAGGATCTGGCTGTGCAGGGGTATGTCCTAATCAAGTTACAAATGCCTGTTGCACAAATCTTCACCAAAATACGTTTATGGTGCTGCAGTGCTGTAAAAGAGATCTGTGTCATTAGACATGGACAAATTGGCATCCCTTTCCCTCATGCTGCCACGCATGTTAACCACAGACCCAAAGGAAGGCTGTAGCACAGGGCAAGAATCAAAGTGGTTTCTTATTGATTTAATAACTTAATGTTTCAGTAATCTTCCCAGCTCATGCTGCAGCCTTTTCATTACACTTGGTATTAAAGAGGTCTCTGTTTTCTTCCCTGTTATTCTTTTCTCAGAAATCGTAGGAAATTATCTATTCTGAGGTCTGAGCTATTTTTTTTAACACTGCCAAAGAGGGTTAGAAATTATCTAGGACACAAGCACACACAGCCAGGAAGGTCATGTAAACTTTCTTTCTCCAGGAAAACAATCTCAAAATAGAAATAAATACAAAGGCTGAATTGTTGAAGTACATGGTAGAACAGCCTCAATTCTCTGTTGTACAGGCTCATGGTGATTGCTACAGAAAACAACTGTACAGAATACTCCTACTACATCGTGAATCTGCAGGAAGGTGGAAAAATTATCTTGATTCATAGTTGTGTTATGCCTGAATAACAAATCCCCTGATATTTTCGTCGGTACCCATGGTCTTGCAATCTATTGCATGGTGATTGTACTGGGTAGATATATAGGATAGATATACAGGTGTATAATACTTGCCTTTTTTCCCCCCTCTTGTTGGAATTTATAATTACCATTGTTTCCACTGATGCAAGAGTCAGAGGAAAGAACAGTAACCTAGATAATAGCAAATCATCACTTGGTGATAAATATTGTTTCTCCTCTCCTCTCCTCTCCCCTCCGCTTCTCTCCACTCCTCTAAGATTCATCACTAAATAACTAAGATTCATCACCCCAAAGCTCCAGGGTTGCAAGAATCCTTCCAGGATGGTGGGTATGCAAATGGCTCCTCTTCCAGGGTATTATTTAATTCCAGGCCTGTGCAGTGGTTCTTCTAGGAAAGCTGGAACCTAGTTTGGGGAGCTGATCCTTCCAAGAGTCTCTCTGAGCAGTGCACGCAGCTGGGCTCCTTGCAAGAGTGAGATAAGTCGTTGAAGGACATTGCCTTTGCTGAATTTTCAACACTGGTTTTAGGCAGCAAAACAAGTGGTTCAAGGCAGACAAAAATAATTAGTCTCTTACTCTTCTTAACTCCATGAAAAATATGCTAACCCTATATTCTGAGAAAAAAAGTTTATAATCTTCCGAGATTTTTGAACAGTGTAACCACGCATGCTCTTGAAAAATGTAAACATATTTAATCCTTGCTTAAGACACTCTAAGGTGACAGCTGCTGGAATTTGTTATTACTCTTATATTTTCTGACAAGCATTTAGTACATTTCCTCCATGCATTCAGCTCATCTTTAATAACTTCACCTTCAAATAACTTCCAAAATTCTTCTTACTTTGAGAATGGTAGGAATTATGTCATTCATGAAAAGTCACAGGATGACATTCAGTGGCTGGTGCAATCCCAGTGTCTATTTTTAACCTCAAGGTTCAAGATATATGCCTTCCTATTTAACAAAGAACTACATCCTATTTCCTGTCGAATTTAAATTCTTGTATTTCTTTTACTGCATTTATCTTAGTTCTTCTGATTGGAAATATTATCGGACATGATTTTTATGAAGCCGCACTTTATTTCCTCTTTCACATTTCACTCCACCTGAAAACAGACTGCAGCTTTACCTTCGGGATGAAAGTTGCATTACTTCCACTTGCTCAGTCAGTCAACATAATTTACGAAACAGGACTATTTTCCTGCAGTAGTAAACTTTAAAGCACCTTCAATTCCCATTTCATTTCCAAAATTTGCTGACTGCAGCCCCCTACCAAAGCCATATTTTGGCTTCAGTGGCTTTCATAGCATTTTGAATTTCCAAATTGAAGGCAATTAGTTCTGTTCTGCAGTATGGATAGATAGACAGATTAACCAGTTTAAATCCCTTCCTTGCACTGATGCATATTACTTTGATCAGTCAGCAGAAACCATTCTTGAGGCAGCACAATAACTCATCTAGAAGAGTCATCTGAAAAGGGAAGGAATCAAATGATGTATTATCAGTATGGTCACTGAAGACTTTAACAAAACACATTAGTACACATTAAAAAGAAAAGCTCATATTAGAATATCAGATTAAGAAAAGTCCAATAGATCTGGAAAACCAATCTCTTTTTTTAATATGCAAGAAATTGAAATGATGAATAGAAAGATGTAAGGTATTCCTTGCATAGCGTAATACCCTTGCTGCAGACTTTTGTGGAACCATTTGAGGTTTACCAACCTTCTTGGTAAATGAAGCTTGATAAAAACTATATATAGATAAATACAGAATTAAGTCTTATAAAACAGAAAGCTCCAGAAAAAGGATCTACTCTAGCTAAGGAGATATAATCTGACATGCTCTCAAAGCAAGGTCAGATATCAAATGAAAACATATAAGGTCCTTTGTTTAAATTCCCAGAAAAATGTAAGTAATCTGATTTCTTATAAATTTGTGCTGTTGTAGCATGATGGACGGAGAAAATACGTGGAGCAAAGTTACTGCAATTAAGTTTACCTATTCCCATTACTTTTCAGAGCCTCTGCAGTCACAGAGGTTAACACTGGAAACCTACTGTAAATCACACCACCCTCACATCTCCTACTCTTGTAGGAGAATTCAGTCTTTACTCTTGTTTTCAAAGTACTGTACATATGCACTGTACTTACATAAAAGTCTGGGGGCGGGAGTGTACTGTAAAGATCCAGTTAGGAAGGTTTAACTGTTGTTATGAATCAGTTCTATACCACACATGACTGTGATACAGATCACAAATACAGATTACACTTTTTAAAAAGAGTTTGCTCGAGAGACAGCCTTTAGGAAGCCTGTGCTTCTGTCACTTAGGAAGAAATCATAAGGTTCCCACATAGCCCTTTCTAATGACCAGGGCTATGTTGGAGAACATTTCTTCCAGAAGTTTAGCTCATCTGAAAGGAAGTGTGCAAATATCTGAATATTTATAATGCTTTCATGATTTCTGAACCAGTGATCAAAGGAATCTTGACTATTCCTGATCAGTCTTATTTTTATTTCATGATTATATATTTTGGCAAGTCGCAGTGGTAAAAGTTGTTCCACTGTGGATGTCAAGGAATATCTCTCATATTTTTTTGTGGGAATCAGTCCAGCAAGGTAGAGGCCATACTCATTATTTCTTCAATTCTACTTATATGAGTCTTTATTCCTCCTCTTTATTACACATTGTCATTTTTTCACATTTAGACTAATGTGAACAGTCATTTTATTATCTTCTTCATGGGATCCATTGAGATATGTGGCTTCCCAGGAAACTATTCTTGGGAACTGCGTGTTCTTCCTGATTTTGTTTGTATATACACATCAGCAACTGATTGATAGTGATGTTCCTAACAATGAGTTGGAAGAAACAAAACTTCCTTAATGCCCTAGCAAGGCTGTCACAAGCAAGTGGGAGATCAGGATCAGGTAACTCATCACTTTCCCAAATCACTCACACCACATTGCAGTAACAATTCTCCTATAAGCTAATACAGTGGGCTGGACAAATATCCTTGCCAGCATCGTCATAACACTTCCAAATTCTCAAACTAACAGCTCTGGAGGGCATCGACGTAGCTGTGCTTTACTGATACTTAAGCACAGTACATATGCTGTTCAGTAGCAAATGAGATGGTAGAAAGTATCAGTAAAGAGTTAAGTGATTCAGATCTGAGCAAACTGGAATGAGATGCACAAGTATCTGTTTTCACTGTGAGAAATATCTGATTTAACATTCTAGATCTAAAAGAAAAAAAAATGGGAAACTGTTGATTTTTTCAGGATGTTGATTATTAATGAATGTTAAAACCATCACTAATTTTTTGAGGAAAACTTAATTGACTGTGGAAACGTAGCTTTATGCTTCACCATTTTGCATTTTCCACATCTATGCCCTAAAGCCTATTTTACAAAAAACTTGTAAGTTTTTGCAAAATTGCTCAGACTTAGAAAAACGTATCAGTCTAAAATTATGAATAAGAATGAAATCTGGATATACATATATAGAGATGAGGCTGATGTGAAAAACAGCTGAGTAGAGCTGTTCCTTGTGTAAAACACTTTGTCCCCATTGAATCTCATTTTCTACCATTTCTATATGCATTGAGGTTTACAAGACTGTAGTCTGGTATTTATTGTCTCTTTTGACTTCATATCAGCTCACACGATTGTTATCAATACTGTAATTGAAAAATTGGAAGAAATCTTTAATACTGACTTTTAAAAGACTACACTTGAAAGAATTTGCCATGTTAATTATGAGCTATGATAGTTTCATATGCAAGATTTTGATCTATTTTAGCATCCAGTCTTCATTAGTTTTCACATGGAAGCAAATTGACAAAGATCAATCCCACATTCTTTGTGTGCTCTTTGTGTAATTTTTTCTAAGGATTTTTTCATATATAAAAATGGAAAGAGCAATGTTTCTACCAAAGCTAAGTTTGCTTTGACTGAGTCATAGTAATTTAAAATTAAAATGCTGGTTGTGCTTTACTAATTCCTCATTTTTTTTTGATATGCACAAAACCTCTCTGCGCTATTAGAATGTATTGCATTTAAATGTATTGCCTTATAATTATATTCAGCCTAATTACATGAACTCTGTTATTCCGAGTGAACCAATGGAACACCAACACTACCACTATTTCTCTATTCCTTTCTCTCGAAAATAGCTACTGGATATTCCACTGAATATCTTTCCTTATGTTTTTCTGAAAGTGTCTGACAATTAATGAATTACTTCAGACAGTTCCTTCCTGTGCTACAGTAACTCCTCAGAGAATTTTTTGAGAAATAAGGTCATTCCTCATAGTTGCACAATGTTCTTTATTCAGTGTTATTCATAACAATCAATTTACATGTATGCTTTCCCTTCACTTTCCTTTATCATGGCGACTCCCTTCTCTTTTTAGCTTTCTAAGGAATTGTTGTGCAAAGTGTTATGCCACTACTTTCACACGTGTGTCTGTATACATAGAGTGAGAGAGAAGAACACAGAAAAATATCTTATTAAGCATTTCAGCCTTCTCCTTGGCATCTGTTATTTGCATTCTTTCCTTGGAAGGATAATATGTTCATCTAACAGAATATGATTGATTAACTGAGCAGAAGAGAAATTTTGCATGAGTCAGTACTTGGAAATGCCATAGTTTGTGTCTATTCTCCCGCCAGTCTCTTCTCTCACACAGTTTAGTGCAAAATGACAATCTTTTCAGGACCCCGCCATTGTTTCTCTAGTTTTGTCATTATCGTTCTGGAAATTTACCTTTATACAATGCAAATAAGATTGCTCTTACAACCTAAGGGAAAAAGATGAACATACTATTTTGCAAAATATCTGTTCATGAGAGGTATTAAAATATTTTCTTCTGAAGTTAGTATTCATGGAATAAGTGAGATGAGGATAAAGCTGTTTTATTCATCAAAAGAATCAACATAGCAGAAGTAGCAACAGTGAAAACTTATTCAACTAAACCAGTAACACAGATCAGCCTCTGCCTAAAGATGTGCTTTCTTCACATTTCTGAAATTGTTTTTTTTTCTAGCTCAATGAGAAAACTGATAGTATTTGCTACTCAGCTGTACTATCCTCGTATAATCTCTTCAGAGTAATAGATATGAAAACAAAGTGTAGGTATAAATGAATTATGAGTCTGTTATTTCCCATGTAATAACATTTCACCACCTTTTCTATTTGTATGTGTGCTTAATCTCCATTTTCTTAATTCCTTCATTGAATATACTGTCATTGCTCTTTATTTCCCTTCTCCAATTTCAATATAGGTAATCTGGTATTAATACAGTCATGTCTGAACTAAACATTAATCAAATTATTTATTCAGTATTTTATCAACAGTTAAAGATACTGGGGTCGCACCTAATGCCCAGAGTCAAACATGGCCTATTCAATTAAAAAAAAAAATAAATCAGATTTGCTGTTAAAACATCTACTTTAAAATCCTTCTGATCTTACGAAGTAAATGAAGAGATTAAATGTAAAAAATGTATAACTTCTGGATTTCTTCATCATATCTCTGGGAAAGCTTTTAAGATGGGCTATATTTCCCCAGGGACAATGATAGGAACTGAGACTACAGTCTTATTTTCCTCATCGTAGACTGTCGACTGTAATTTCTGCAGCACTATAGACGTGAATTGCCAGAATTTTAAACTTTATAATGTAAATATTACATATAATGTAAATGTTATAGATTTAACTTATTTCTACACAAACTTGAAAATATAATTCAGCATCATGATTGGTAAATTTAGGGCAGAATTCACCTCACCTAAATAAAGACAAGATAAGTGTCCAATTATCCATTAAGCCTCCCACTGAAGTAAGCAGAGAAAAAAAGGGTATACCAGAGGATGAATCATCCCATCTGTCTTGGTCACGTATCTTAAGGGTGGGATGAATTGCCTTTGAATGTGGTTATCATTCTTTGCTAGATCACTTGCTTACACAGTATGTCTTTTAGGTCATTGAAGTTAGGTGAAACGAATTGCACTTTCACTCAACATGGCAGAAAGCCAAGTAAATATTTCTGTGTTTATGTTTTGAAACCTCAACCCTTCCTTCAATCTCTGCATATCTGAAGAACAGACATGGATGAAAACTAAAGAAAATTAAATAAATCATATAAAAGTGTTTGCTTCAATTTTGTGATGTCTGGGGTTTTGTGTTCAGTCTCCACCAACTTTTGTTTTAGCTTCCTGGATGTTCATAGAAACCAAGCAGTAATGACATGTTTTATATGGATAGGATTTTATTGTTATGCCAAGGGATCATATTCTGAAGTTCCTATAGCAACACACTGACAGAGAATTGAGCAGGATGGATTAGGTCCTTCATAACTTGGACCCCTTTTGCACATAATTGTTTTCAATGCCACAAAAAAAGCCAAACCTCACAAAACCTAAATATTGAGTTATTTCTGTATCTGGTACAAAATGTTTTCAGGCTGACTAAGTACTACTAGACCCAGAAAAGAAGGAGTGGAAAATTCCTTTATTTGCTTTCTCTTCCATTTCTTTCTGATCCCAAGTAGGGCTTTTGACATGAAGTCTCATTAAAAAGTGGATTCATCTTCCTATTACCTTCAGTGGGAAGTAGAGGTGGAGAGATACTTCCAACCACGAAGCAGAAATAATCCTGTATCATCATGGACCAACTGTAACTAAGCAACAGCTCACATTCCTCCTGTCAAATGGGTTTGGATGTTTGTATGCTACTGAGCCCTAAAGAGAAATAAAACTGTGTACACACACAGCCACTCTCGCAAAAATGGCAAATAATTTCAAACAAAAAAAAAGTTATTAACCTTCTAATATCTTGTTAGGACTTTACAAGCCAGTCAAGCAGTTTTTCTTAATGGAAAATCTGATAGGTTGCTGCGAATTTCAAATAACAAGCTCAACACAAAAGGACTGAAGACCTAGAGAACTCCAAAACTTTTCTTTTCTGATGGAATGCAAAGTTCCATCACTCTTACAAAACCATAACACACAGATAGAATACTCTACTGTCTGTCCCATGAAATAGTTCTGAACTGTGACACAGATTCAGATGCTACAGGCACAGGTGTCTCCTCTGAACTGTGACACAGATTCAGATGCTACAGGCACAGGTGTCTCCTTCTAGATGAACTAAAAAACTCTCTCTTGTTAACAATTCATATAACACTGAAAAAACTAGAATTACCTAGTGTCCAACACACAAACACCTAAGGTTTATCCATGCTCTGGCAATCAGCTACAGTTAGTACACATTTCTTTCTCAGTTCTTTGAGGTTATCCAGCCATGATGAAAAGGATGGGATGGAAAGTTCATGACTTGCCAAACTTTTATCATAAAAAATCTCAGTCAGGAGCCAGGACACTTTGTACAAGGCACTTAGCAAGTGCCTGACAAGAAATAGAGCAGACAAAGTGTAAATTATTGACCATACAAGAAATAACACTAGTAACAGAGATTTCTATGAGGCATCTGGATTGTACTACATGCCATTTAATTTAAAAGCCAGAATAAAACTGTACAAACACAGTACTCAATGAATGCCAAATGATTAATTAAGTGTGTTATAAGGCGGAAGGGAATCAATTTTTTTTTTCTTATAAAATCCCTTTCTGATAGTGTCCTCTAGCAGTCAGTTATTCATTCTGTGTTATTTGGTCTGTCTACTAGTAATTTGGACTACAGTGGAAAAACGTTTTTGGTAAAGAGTTGGAGATGACATATAGGGTGAGGCTGTAACAAGCAATGAAGATAATGTATTATTAAAGATGCAGCATACCACGAGCAGCAGCTAATTTGTATACTTTATTTAAGAAAGGCACATAGAATGTTCAATTTATATTGATCACCTGAAAAAACAGTTATTTTAAAGGATGGAAAACTATTCTGGAAAGAAAGATCTGGAGAATGATTTAAAAGCTCAAGTAATCAGCATGTGCATACTGTCAGTCAGGACTACAATTTGGACCGAAACAGACAGTGAGGTCCTTCTTAAGCACAATGCATTCTACTTGATGTGGATACCACTAAGAAAAATGGTTGTGCTCATTTCATGGACAGTGAAAACTGGAAATTAGTTTGGAAGAGTCCAATGAGGATGAGGTGCCAATGTCTTAAATTGAGAGACAATTGTGTCGGCGAGTATTAATTCACAATTTGTAACAGTGAATCTGCAGAATAATAGAGTTAGTGCTGGGTCCTGAACATCCACAATGCGAATGGAAGTTTTATCTAATACTACTTCTAGTCTGGTCCTGTTGTTTGCATGCTCATGAGTGACCGGACCACATGAAAAAGTCTCCTGAAGCACACGTTCGTTCAGATTTCAGCTCACTTACACTTCAATCTGTGCAATTCAAGACTGTGTCATGAGGAGAAGCAAGGAGTCATAAGTGGGGATGATGGGAGATTTACTTCAAAACATCTCTTAAATTCAATTAAAACACATTTGGTATACTTAAAGAAACAGAAAATATGACACAGCTTGATGCTTTTGTAAGTAGCTGCTTGTGGATGAGTCATATGAAAGCAGAAGATTCTATTGTATAATTCACCAAGTTAATATATCCAGTGGCTGGAAATTCACACTAGATAAGTTTAATATATAAACAGGTTTAAAATAGAAACAACATGTCAGTGTCGCCTGTGAGTATAAATGACATAAGCAGCATAAACACCAGTTTCACAACTTCTACAGTGGATTCTCTATCACTTAAATTGCTTTAATCAGAGTTTTCTTTAAAGGTAGGAGTTTGGGTTTGTGACTGAAAACTTAACTTCACACAGACAGAGATGCACAGAGGAACAATGACAAGGCAATCCTAATAACCAAGGCTGTGACAGGAGGGTGACCAGTGGATGAAGTCTACAAGGCCACTGGTGATGTCTGTGTTTGAAAGAGTGTTTCTATGTGTTGATCTGTGTGTGTATATGTATGTATATATGTGTTGTCTAAATGTGTTTGTATGTGAGGGAATACAAGCTCGCCCTCACTGCTGGTTTGAAGTAGGAGCGTGGAGCTTCACATCTATCAGGCTGCCAGATTCAGCAATCCCAAGCAGTATGTGGCAGTTTCAATTAAATATACAAGATGAAAAATTAAAAAATTGCAATGTTGTCTTTAGCCCATAATTTAGGAATATATGAAGAGAAGGGTCTATTAATTTCTTTCCTCTAGCTCTGTCTCAGTGCTACAGGCTTCAGTAAAAAAACACCAAGAACTGGCTGGTCAGACAAGAGTCTGCTTAGAATTTCCGAGGGAGGTCAGCATGATGTGATCTGATGAAGTTTATGCAATCAAATACTGTAAAAATTCTATTAATCTCCTTCCTTCCTTCCTTCCTTCCTTCCTTCCTTCCTTCCTTCCTTCCTTCCTTCCTTCCTTCCTTCCTTCCTTCCTTCCTTCCTTCCTTCCTTCCTTCCTTCCTTCCTTCCTTCCTTCCTTCCTTCTCTTAGCAATAATGAAATAATGAATGCATAAGAACATTATAGATTGTGAGAAGCACTTATGCGAAGCATAATTTCTTATTGCCACAAAATTTTAACTTGCACTTCTCTTTTATTTCCTATTACGTTTAGCACAAACACTAATTATTTACCGGTAATTTACACTGGCTTCTATAGTAAAGCTAGTTATGACTACAATTCATTTCTCAAGAAGAACTAAAAGCATTTTTTTGTTTATTTTAAAATCCCCATGAACATAAAGTAGTGTTTTGTTAAAAATCAATAAAAGATAGGTAGACATTTTTTTAAAAATCAATGAAGTGAGTAAGACTCATGCATTTGTCAAAGACAAGAAATTGTCTCAGGACTCAGAATGTTCAACTTGCAAAATTAGGCCACTGCTACATTTTTAAAAATAAAAAAACCTGACAAAACTAAAACTTTATTATTGAGCTTTATAGCCTAAAAATGCTTTGGGTGCTATGTTTCGTGTAGGTTCAAGGATCTTTGTCTATTTACAAAGTCGGATGAAATAATTTCAACATTCTGTCACATCAACTAATCATATGCCATAATGCTCAATATATTTGCAGTCTTGATGTAGATACGATGTTATGAGTTTAGTTTACTATTTTAAGTAACTCCTTTCCAAAGTTTTGTAATTTATTTTCTGAGTTTGAACATCATAAAGATCACCTAACTTTATCTTTACATACATCATCACGAAGGAAAAAGCTAGGAACTAACAGACAGGAAATAGTCTGAGAAGCAAAAACAGAGAAATGCAATTAGAAAAATGGAAATTAAAATTTTATCCAACATATAGCATCCAATCTCCAAACTTCAGTGAAGTACATCAGCATAACGATCTTGACAAATCTCTGTGTCCTGGCTCAACTAAACATGAGAAATAATAGAATCATTGAAACATTTAATTCTTTACATTGCAAAACACCTTTAAGATTATCAAGCTCAACTAACATTACCTTCTCTACTACCAAACTGTGTCCCCAGGTATCACATCTACAGGTCTTTTAAATACCTTCAGGGATGGTGACTGAACCACTTTTCTGGGCAGCCTGTTCCAACACTTGACAACCATTTTGGGGAAGAAATTTTCCCTAATATCTGCTATAAATCTCTGGTGCAACTTGAGGCTGTTTCCTCTTGTTCTATTATTTGTTATTTGGGTGAAGAGACCAACACCCACCTCGCTATAACCTCCTTCCAGGTAGTTGTAGAGAGTGAAAAGTTCTCTTCTCTGTCGCCTTTACTCCAGACTAAACAAGCCCAGTTCCCTCAGCTTCTCCTCATAGGACTTGTTCTACAGACCCTCCAAAAGCTTTGTTGTCTTTCTATGCACATATTCCAGCAGCATAATGTCTTTCTTCTTGTAGTGAGGGACCCAATACTGAACACAGAATTCAAGTTGTGGTTTTGCCAGTGACAAGTACTGTGGGAGCACCACTTCCTTAATAGATTGGTGCAATCTGATTAGTGGTATTCATATCAGTTTGAAGGAGTATTAGGAAACTTCCAGAAACCTATCTATCTCATACTGTTTTCTTCTGACTTCTGTAGTCATTTTTTTGGGTTGTTTTCTGTCTGAATAGAAAGCTGCTGTAGGTTGGAATTTTACTGAATGTAATGTAGAGTGATTTCTTGTCAGAGCTGCTGTTGGTATGGTGGCTCATCTCAGTTATTACTGCCATGAGGTTCATTTTCACACACTTTTGAGTACTTGGAATTTTCCTCAAGAGAAAAAAATGGGCCATTATCACAGCTTCTCTTATTGCATCTGGCAGTATTACTACTGAATCACTTCCATCAAGTTTCATCCAAAAACAGTCCAGAAAAGGAAAAAAGTTCCAATGGCTTTATGTGACTTTTTTGTCTGATAGTTTAGGATAGAATCTGAGACTGTAGTCCAGCACCTGTCCACTATTCACTGAAGCAGCGTGCATCATCTCTTGTCGTGCCCTGGAAACCTTCTTTCTAGATGCAACAGAGGAATTTTTGTGAAATACAAACCAGAGCAGTTGCCTTAAGAACAGCAGCATGTGTTTTATGCCATCTTCCTCCTTGGTGCCCTTTCCCTGCTGCACCCTACACAAACACGAGAAGAATGCATCAGCCTGGCTGTGGGAAGGAAATCTGTCACTTCTGTGCACCAGATTTTCTCTACAGTAGTTGAGTGCTAAACAGGCATAGTAAGTCTACTTCTTGAAGACACTGGATTCACAACGCTTGCACTGCAGTTCTGTCTTATACATACATTAAGCCCACAGCATCTGTGAAAGTCAGAGGCCCACATTACTTTGCTCAAAACCTGTCTTATTGCATATGCACAGTGAATCCACCATTTGGTAGGGAAAATATGGAATATGCAGCTCTTTCAGGAGACTAACACAAGGCATATGAAAGAAAAGACTCTGGTGCTTGAAATTAGTAGAGTTCAAACTAACAGATGTATTATCAAAGCTTAGTATTTTAGAAGGAACCAGAAAATTCTCTTTATGATGTATTGAAGTTGGAATCCTTGTCTTATACTTGCGACGCCTTGTCAAGGTGGATGGTTACTAAAAAAATCCTCTCTCAACTCTTTACAGTGTTATCACAACCATGAAAAGATGAGATGAGTCCAACATAATGGGAGAATTTGGGCTGGAATTTAGCACAGTTCCATGAGAACAAGAGGTATGTACTTGACTTCCTGTAAACCATTTGCCCATTTACATTTCCCAAAAGGCATAGCTTTACAGACTTTATCCTGTGCATTTGTGCCAAACGAAGCCTGGAAAGGAAACCTAGGCTGATGTTAATGTATGTTTTGGCTCAAGCAATTTTGCATCCTTAAAAAGAATAATTTTTTTATTAAAAAAAATAAATACTGAAATTTTGTGAGCCAAACAGCATGTAAGAAATATAGAATGTAAGTCCAGAACAAAGTCTTGAGATCCCTTATTGAACATACAGAACTCAGATGGACTCAAACTGGATGTTTTTCTGCATCCAAAGTGACAAATATTAATATAGTAGCAGAAGCAACTGAATTAATCAGGATTATCACAAGCCAATCTTGATAAAACTAAAACATGATCTCATGCCATTATCAACCTGACAAAAAAATGTCACTAAAGATCTACCCAATTACACTTTAATTAATATGTCAGGAAATAAAGCTAGACAAAAAAAAGAAATAAGTGATTGATTTTGCAGAGAAGTAACTGCAGCTTTTCATATGCAAACCTTCGACATTCTAACACAAGTTGAACATATTGAAATTGTGGTGATAGGATCTGCAACTGATGGATTGATGGTAGACTTTTATTTACCAAGCAGTGCATTCTTCATGAGCTGGCAAGCAGGTCTGATTGCATGACAGTGAAAAAAACCTGTTCAAATGGGTCTGAAGTAGAATAATTTCTTCAGGGTGCTGAGGAAGCCCTGTGAGAAATACAGGATGTCTCAAAGCAAAGGAGTTGCAGTGTTGATGGGTCCTCTCTTCCCAGGAGAGTGCAACAGAATCATAGAATCACAGAATCACCAGGTTGGAAAAGACCCATCGGATCATCGAGTCCAACCATTCCCATCAAACACTAAACCATGTCCCTCAGCACCTCATCCACCCATCCCTTAAACACCTCCAGGGAAGGTGAATCAACCACCTCCCTATGCAGCCTCTGCCAGTACCCAATGACCCTTGCCGTGAAAAATTTTTTCCTAATGTTCAGCCTAAACCTCCCCTGGTGGAGCTTGAGGCCATTCCCTCTCGTCCTGTCCCCTGTCACTTGGAAGAAGAGGCCAGCACCCTCCTCTCCACAACCTCCTTTCAGGTAGTTGTAGAGAGCAATGAGGTCTCCCCTCAGCCTCCTCTTCTCCAGGCTAAACAACCCCAGCTCTCTCAGCCGCTCCTCGTAAGACCCGTTCTCCAGCCCCTTCACCAGCTTCGTTGCTCTTCTCTGGACTCACTGCAGAGCCTCAACATCCTTCTTGTGGTGAGGGGCCCAGAACTGAACACAGGATTCGAGGAGCGGTCTCACCAGTGTCGAGTACAGGGACTCTTGTTTGCTCTTCTTATATTCTCCAGGCTGTGTGCCTTAAGAGATGTCCTTCCTTCTTCTTCTGGATCACAGATGCACTTGGCTATAACTTCACAAAACTTAAACAGGTTTTTTATATTGATGGAAAGTTAACTGATGGTGCGATTAGAAACATGAAATGTACCATATCTGTAAGACTGAGCAAGTGTCTTCAGTTAGAGATTATAAAAACAATAATAATCAAGAAAAAGCACAAATCTCAATAAAATCTATGAGATCACTTGCCCCTAAGTTCTGTGGGTTACTTTAAGAATCACCCTGTGAACTTTTGTGACCTGAACTTCTGAAATTTTGTATAAAAGGTGAAGAAGGGAAATTTTGGGGTGGTTTTGGAAACTAGATACAATTTTGCAGCTTCAAGCACCTACCTACAAACTCTATGACTTGATTTAAAAGGACAGAGAAAGACCTTTTCTTCTTCAGTCTGTCAGACCAAGTGAAGCTTACCTGCAGGTAAAAGCTTTATTTACATATTGATCTCAAAAGAGTGCTTGTGATTTATCTGATAGTTGCTTCTGACATGTTAAGTACAGAAGGACAAAATAAGTGGAGCAAACATCTCTTGAGGTGGGATTTATAAAACATCCAGGCCTGCCAGCATTAAAACCTAGCAGAGGTTGGCATATTTTACATGCATGCAGTTCGCCTTGTAAAGGAGAGAAAAGGAGGACCATAAAGAAGAGCTATCCCAGCTCAATTATACTGAATTAGTAAAACTGGCAGCTCTATAAACTCTTCCTGTAATTATTCTTTTTCCAAATTGAGATAATGTTGCAAGGTAAGTGTGCTTGAGAATGATACCAGAACGCTTCACAGAGATGTTAGCTACTTCTTGAAATAAAATTGTATTGTGGAGTATCCCACAGACTGCTGTCAGGATCAAAACCCATTGAATCAAGTGTTTAGAGAAGCCTGCATTCCCCAGAGACTCAGCATTAAGAAAATTAAATGCAGCATGGTGGGAGAAGACATCTGCCTAATTCATTAACATTACTTGCCCACTTTATTTTTTATTTGTCCATTATTGGTAGAGATATCACAGAATCACAGAATCACAGAATAACCAGGTTGGAAGAGACCCACCGGATCACCGAGTCCAACCGTTCCTACCAAACACTAAACCATATCCCTCAGCACCTCGTCCACCCGTGCCTTAAACACCTCCAGGGAAGGTGACTCAACCACCTCCCTGGGCAGCCTGTTCCAGTGCCCAATGACCCTTTCTGTAAAGAATTTTAATATGTAAGATATGAGAAGAATAGTGAGAAAGGATGATGAAAGGAGAGACAAATGGAGAAGTGTAGAACAGCATCAGTAGAAAAGAAGGATATCCAGGTGGAAAAACAGAAGCATTCTGCCAACATGACCTCCGATTAGAATTGAAGTGCAGGGCGCACAGAACCAGTGACTTATCCACTGCTTTAGAGAGCTACAGAATAAATTGCCCTAGCCACATCACTTTAACGCATCCAAAGAATTGCAGCCACAGGTATAATGAATGGGTACAGTACAGGAAGGACAAGCAAACATTTTTGAATACCTAACATCTTTCACTCTTATTGGTAGTTGTGACCTGAAATGTTTAATTTCCTGATTCTTAAAGTCTCACCTGTTGTTACATCTTCTTTTTAATAGTAAACTGATAAGTTTGTTTGTTTTTATCTGAATAGAATCTTGGGGTAGTGAGTTCCACAGGTTAAACATGCATTAGGGGAAATTCATATTTCTTTTTACAGTATATACTGTATTGACTTAAGAATTCCCCAACATTCTTGTACCTCAGTTTGATGACTTATTCTGAGTTGGTTCTTTCCTTTTTCATTGTAACCCTGCTCTCATTAATGAATGTGCTCTCATTAATGAATGTGTAAAATGTCTTAGTAAGAATCACAGAATGGTCAGGGCTAGATGGGACGTCTGGAGATCATCTAATCCAGCCCCTCTACTAAAGCAGGTTCACATACAGCAGGTTGCTCAGGAATGTGCCCAGATGGGTTTTGACTATCTCTAAAGAAGACAACTCCACAACCTTCCCCGGCAGCCTGTTCCTCACAGTAAAGAAGCTTTTCCTCATGATCAGGTTGAACTTCCAGTGCTGCAATGTGTGCCCATTGCCTCTTGGCCTGTTCCTGGAGACGACTGAAAAGAGTCTGGCTCTATCCTCTTGACACTCACCTTTTAGATATTTATAAGCATTGATCAGTCTTCTCCAGTCTAAGCCGAGCACATCTCAGCCTTTCCTCATAAAAGAGATACTCCAGTCCCCTAATCATCTTTGTGGACCTCTCTTGGAGTCTCACCAGTTCATTGTCTTTCTTGAGCTGAGTAGCCCAGATCTGGACATAGTACTCCTGATGCAGCCTCACCAGGGCTGAGTAAATGAGGAAGATAACCTCCTTCAATCTTCTATCCAAACTCTTCTTAATGAACCCCAGGACTTGGGCAATAGTGGGAGGGGTTTTTTTTTATTTTATTTCAGTATGATTGTTTGTTCCATTTGAGTGGCTTCAACTCTGCCATGGGGAATTTGCATGGCTGGCTTTGTTCTCTCTATTCTCTCTATTGCAGTTGCAGCTCAGTATTTCTGATGTTAGTACGTATATCATCTAATTACAGAATTGAAACATTATCATTTTGATGGTGTTCAAAACGCCAGTGATATGTCTCATGTTGTCCAGTTTCATAGATGCTGTCCAATTTCATAGATGTAATTTAATCAACTTTCTGCATTTTGTAAAGACTGTTGCACTGAACAAGCAGGGTAGGGGTCCATCTGCAGAATAGCAGTTAATAATAAAACAGTAGCAAGTTGTGATGTACTACAGAAATCACATCTTGTGTCAACTAATTATTTAGTTTGAAAAAATTGTTGTACAATTTTGCAGCTGGTGTTTGTTACATAGCCTACTTTGTAACTTGATATTGACTTGATTTCTTTTTGCATGGGAATAAATTGTGAGTTTTTCTCACTCATGTGGACATGATATTCCCTTTGATGATCGGCTGTTCTCAATTTTTAGAATAACATAATAGGAAACTTTCATTTACAATAATTTATTGGTCTGGAACAATCTGCCAGATACAGTGGGAAAATGTAGGAAGGGATACATTTTCTAGCATTAGTAATAATATTAATATTTGTCTGAAATAATAACTCAGTACTGAAAAATACTGACATATTTCCCTGCCTTTCATAATATGCTAGAGACTAAAAGTTTGTCCCATTTTAATTAAAAAGTTTTAAGGTTACTATAACTGAAACCATCACTTAAGGAACAAAATTGTTGTGACTAGAGAGATCATATTAGTAAATATTCCTAAATAAAGCAAACTTTCCCTCAGGAAAACCATTAAAGTATAACCAAAAATACTTCTGTAGCTACCATCTTTATTAATATTTCTGAGAGATTAAATCCAAGATTTAATCAAATCACTACAATTTCTTGGATGAAGCCAAGATGATCTTATATCACCTTTGGTAAAAGAATCTTAAGGAACTTGTGTTCACATGTGTGTTATGAAAAACATAAAAAATGTATCATGAAATTCGAGCTTTGGCTATCGCCTCCTCTCTTTCACAGATTTATTTTCTGTCTTTCTGTCTTTATGTCTTTATGCATTCAGCAGAGATGAAAAGAAATTACTAAACAAACCAGTCATTTGAGGGGTCACATAGGAGATGTATCATCATGTACTGGAAAGCCTTGCTCTGCCACAGCCTCTTTTTTGTGGTTAACTGATGCCGATTTCTAAGGTTACTAGTAATTTAAAAGAACAACAATTTCTTGTAGGAAAGCAGAATAAATAAAGCATAAAATAATTGCTAAAGCAACCATATGTCACATCCATTTCTGCTTCTCTTTCATATCTTTCCCATCTGAAAGATTCATCTTCTGAAGCACAACCTTTCACTCTGACCTTTATGAAATTAAATAAAAATGAGGATTTTTCCCTCCTCCCCACTTGGAGGATGAAAAATGTGTCTATACTATGAAATAAAATAGATTAAAATCCTCCTTAATAAGTTATCGAGACCTCCAGAATGCTTCTGACAAAATCTCCTAAATGTCTTCTCCATCACTTGGGAATATGTGTAATTAAGGAATACTAAAAGATATTTAAATAGATTTCTTAATGGATCACAAGCCAAATCTATGATTAACATACACATCAACCTTTTTGTCTTCATCACATACAGTTCTTTCTGATATAATGTGATGACACAAAAATTTTTATAATAACACAGGAATGAATCAAACTGTATTTTAAAACTAGTTTTAGCTAGTTCCTGTGATGTCTCTCCTGTAAGATCCATGACCAATGCCGTGGGTTCCTTCCATGCTGGTTCTCCAGAGTGCATCTGCCCTCCCTCAGTAAACCATTTAGAGCCTTCACAACATGTTCATGATTTGTGTCCTTGCTTTACATGTTAAGATGGATGAACACCGTACTCATTAATGGGTTTGATTATCCTCATATGGATTCCCATTAACTAGGAACTGGACCATTTCCAGAGCCATTTTTCAAAGACATTAGCTCAGGCATTCTTGTCATTGTAACTTTTGACCAACCTCCATGTGGCCTACTTGTGGTGACAGAGATAAAAGATTATAACTAATTAACAAAAAGGGGACTTTCAAGATCCTCAAGGAAAATTTAATGGGGGGAAAAAAAGCAGAAAGTATTAATGGAAAATACACATAACATGTTAAAATACGGGTCTACTGCCTGACTGACAGGAAGATGCCCAGATTTCAAAATAAAGCAGATCATGCCCCATTCTATCACTCAAGATCCTCCAAAAATCAGGAATTATTCTGAGACAGGAATATGCTTCTCTGTACACAAATTAAATATTTTTTTCTTCTATTGAATGATATATAAAGCCCACAGCCAAGATTTCCACTGGCATTAAATGATGCGGATTTGTGTTTTGAAATCTACAGGGTTCGGAAACAACTTTTGTTGTGTGGATTCACTGTCACTTGATTCATTTTACTCCTAGAAAGTTGCTGTGTGCAGAGAGGGGATTACTTACAGACATAGCTGTAAGACACAACCCTTCATCTACACAGAGGGCTTCCTAAAAAGTGAAAGCAAAACAAAATTTTGCTGATTTCTGGTGAATTATCTAATGCACCGTATGTGAAAATGGCTCTTCTTAAAATGAAGAAATACGAGAAAAAGAGAGACTACAGTATTACACAAAAGTCAGCTTGCACCTAGTGGAAGGCAGCTTGAACATATGCTGATATTCAGAGTGGGATGGATACAGTCCATTCACATTCACCCTAAAAATATCGTGCAACATATTGCTGAGGAAGTAGTAGGAGAAGAGCAGGCAGAAGCAACACACATATCCCTCTGCCAGGAACTGTGTTAGGAAGCTGGGAACTGAGAGGTGGTGATAAAAGTGGTAGTGTCACCTCCATCCACTCTTGAGCAGAGGGGCTTACTGGTTGGTCATTGTCCTTCCCTGCTGTCACCTCCCCTGTCTACAGAGAGTGACCGTTGTTACTACAATTGTTAGTTACTAAGTGATACTCTTAAGGGTGACACTTAAAGAGCAGGTCATATTGATGATATTTGCTCTGTCTCTCCTTAGAAGATAAGGAGCATGGCAACACTAGACTTAGAGAACACAGCTACATTAACCTTATATAAAAATGTCATGTAAATATCTTAACACAGAACTGAGGCAGAAAATTTATTCTACCAACCTTGCAACAAATGCTGTTAGCTATAGTTTGTCTAGGTTTGTTTCATAAAGTCATAGATTCATAGCATATTTTAGGTTCGAAAGTACCTTGAAAGATCACCTAATCTAAACCCCCTGTAATGAGCAAGGACATCTAGGTCATATCCCATCTTGTAGGTGCATCAATTGTACCACTCAGCTTGGTATTATCTGCAGACTTACTGAGGGTGCACTTGATACCGCTGTCTATGTCATCGATGAAGATCTTAAACTGTACTAGTTCCAGTGTAGATCCTTGAGGGATACCACTTGTCACTGATGTCCATCTAGACACTGAAAGTTGACAACTACTTTCTGGATGCAATCATCAAACCAGTTCCTCATTCACCAAACAGTCCATCCATCAAATCCATAGCTCTCCAATTTAGAGAGAAGAATGTAGTGGGAGATCATGTCAAAGGCCTTAGAGGAATCCAGCTAGATGACATCCATAGCTCTTCCCTTGCCCGCACATGTAGTCATTCTATCATAGAAGGCCACTGGGTTGTTCAGGCAGGACTTGTCCTGGGTGAAGTCATGCTTGTGTGAGAAACTGTCACACAACAAGAGACAACATCCACAGATCAGATTATCTACATCCCACCTTTATGGTCACTGTGGTATTTGATTTGGAAAAATTTCTGTCATTTTCTTTCCATGAACAAGAGTGGAAAACAGCAGTGAACTCTCATATTTGCCTTTGCCTTTTCTCTTTCCCTCTTCCAAGGCATTGGGGTTGTGCATGGCATGGTTTATTTGAAGTGGGAAATACAGGACAGCCTTTCTGCTTTGATCATCTGTAAGCAGTTGCTCTGGCTTTGATTAAGTGTTTCTCTACTGTCCTCAATGTTCATGCACCAGACAATCTGCCACCAGTCCTTAGAACTATTCCCTGTCCAAAAAATCTAGTGAGCATCCTCAAACTGCCTTAATTTAACTTCTTCATTGCTTTTTATTTCTAACAATTACTGTAGATGCTTTTATATCTGTTGTAGGTTATTTGGCTTGGATCTCTGTTTCACCCCATACATCCCCTTTTGTATGAACAGTTTAGCTGCCAAGAGACAGCAGAATCCTTTTAATAGAGAAATGGATTTATGTTCTTGAATTGTGTTGCTTTGGCAGCTCTGGTAAGGAGAAAGCACCCGCAGTGTGGTGATAATGTGGGAAAAGCTTCACCGTTTGCTCTTTCTCACTCCTTTGCTGCACTTAAATTATGTAAGAGTCTGTTTCTATCTCAGCCTACTGCGCTGTGCTTAGCAGCCTGCATGACTCTGCAGTTAATTCTTGCAGCTACTGTAATTCCCTCTTGAAATTATTTCGCAGCTCACCCTGCAAAAAAAGGGCATATCTGGAAATTGCCTTTTCTGCAATTTCATAATGTCTGCGATTATCCGATTTAAGCTAGAGGATCACACTCAGAGGAATTGAATTTCCATACCTGACTAATAGCTCCTGTCTGCACTTCCATTTCTAGTGGTTTCCTCATGAAGCAGTAAGTTTTGGATACAAAATTCTGAAAAAAGCTCATTGAGGAATAATGAAACTAAAATCAATACAAGCGCTGACTGAAAACTGGACATTAACATTTCCACTAAATATCTTAATTTAAAGATTAGACTAAAGACCATTTGTTCCTGGGATATTTCTCATACAGTTTAGTACATCCTTTTGGAAGAGACTTGAGGATTTTCTGTTGCATATTTTTGCCCAGGAGTAATGTTACAACAAACTTTATCAAAACAGGGTTTGTGAGAGATTGTGTGTACAAAGGTACTTGCCACTTTCCTCTTTCGGAAGGCAAAGGAACAGTCTAAAATCCCTATAAGATTATACAATCAAGCAACAGTGAGTTTCCCAAAATTCTAATAAGAAAGGACTGTCATGAGAATTGCATGTCATCCTGGTTTGGGGATTGCCACAAAGTGTTAATAAATGTTTTGACATTCCCAATTAGATACTCAACATGCCTAATTTTCAGAAAAAAAGATTGGATGTTGCAGTATGGAAAGACAATTAGATTATTGTTCTTACACTACTCTAAACTGGTCTGTCGTTCCCTAAGCAAGTGCTGGTTTTGATATCGAAAGTTTTCTACAGCATATTGCATTGGCATTTAATGCCCTGGTAGTCAAGACAACTTCATAACAGCAGATTGTATTTTTTTTTATTGGCTTCACTGCTGTTTATCTTACGAATATTGTCCAGTCTTGCTGAAATGCATCAAAAGACTTGTATTGCTTTAGGATATTAAGGGTTAATTATTATTGTCTTCCATGGAAGTATCCAGCCCATGGTTCAAGACTGAAGTTAGTCATGACAACTTGTCTTTGATTTGAAGTCATGATGGAGAATAAAAAATCCAGATCCTAAAAAAACATCCAGCTTCTTTATTTTTTAACCCGAATACTGCATGAGTTTCCATGTTCAAATGGATGGAAAGGAAGCATTTCTGGCAACTTCTTCTTGCACCAGCTGTGAAGATGTAAGAATTTACAATTAAGAATCATATAATTTTATCTTGAAGGGTGCTGGGTACATCTTGCAAAGTGCTATGTACCTCCAGTTCCCATAGAAACTAAATGGGATCAAAGGACACCCAGCACTTTGCTAGCGCAGACTGTTGGCTGACAACCAGCCTAGATGTTTATTTGCAGATGTATTACACCTCTAACTGCTTTCATAAGAGTTGTAAGTTTTACATTAGATAGACAAGACTGAGGACTTTTCAAGGACAAAATTCTGTAAAGCTTTTTGAAACCCATAGGCTGAAATAGCCTCTCAGGTATATGTTCAACTCCTACTAAAAAATAATAAAGGTGCTGTGCAGTTAGTGTGAAAACCTTTGTCGTACCTATTAAAAGAAACTCTTATTGGAGAGATTTTTTTTTGCAGCAGTGTTTTACATACTGGCCACGGAGAACACTGCACCAATCTGCAGAGCTATCAGAATCACAGGGAACCTTTTAATACTGTGAAGCCAGAAGACATAATAGTGGGATGCAGACCTCATTCAGTCCTCTGTAGCATGATGTCCTGTGCCCTGCTGTTGTAGGATAAAAATATGTACTTTAAAATAAAACAGAAGAAAAAAACCTCTAATTCTCCCTGTGCACTTCTTAAGTACAGTGTCTAGCACTTCTCCCATACGAGGCTGGAGCACAGAGACGGAAAATGTGGTACACAGAATCCAGGTATCCCTTGTGTATTTTATCCACAGATGTACCCTTTCTTGCTGTAATACCTGCTCTTTATTTGCTGCAGTGTAAGTTGTCCAATCCATAATAATGTCTCCTTGTGAAACTTAGAGCTTTGATTTTTATGTGGGAGTTGGACACCAGAAACTCTCAGGCATTCCTGTAGAACTGTGGCACTTTGTAGCATTTTATGTGAGATTTTTCTGACCGTATCTAAACAGCTGTAGTACAGAGACCCACGGCTGACTTTGTCACTGTATCAATGAAGAGAAATAGGACTAGAATGGGAAATTCATTCTGTTGTGAAGCTGATATTAAAATCAGTGAGGAAAATCTGTACAAGAGAAAAAATTACCACCCCCACACACACACTTTGTCTGCCATGGCACTGTGGGTACCACTTTGCATTGCTACCAAGAGCTCTCTGATTTTACTTATATTGCAACCATGGAAAAATTTACGCAGAGAGAAATCTCTGAAAGTCACTTAGTCACATGCAACACTCAAAGCAGAAGTAACCAGAACATTTTTTTCAGGGCTGTGTCTCAGAGACTTGAACACCTCCCAGAGTGGTTCCCTTCAGAGTCTCTCTAGGGAACATGGTCCACAGACACTCTTCATGGCAAAAACAATCTTCTTTCTATCTAAGCAGAAAAGAATCTCTGTTTTAGTGTCCTCCAAGCAGGTAGTCATAGAGAGTGCTAAGGTCTCCCCTGAGCCTTCTGTTCTCCAGGATCAACTAAACCAACTCTTTCAGTCTCTTCTTGTATTCGGTGTGCTCCTTGCAGCTTTCTGATCAGCGTGGTGGCCGCTGCTGCACTCATTGCAGAGCATCAGTATCTATCTTTTACTAGAGAGCCCACATCTAAATGCAGCACTACAGATTTGTTCTCATCACTGCCGAACAGAGGGGAAGGCTCACCTTCCTGCTGGCTACATTCCTTCCACTCTGCGTAACTGAAAGACAAGTCACTATTGTCCTTACCAAAAAATGTCCTTTTTAAGTGTGAAAAAAATCCACTGAATGTATCGCCCCTTCCGGATGTGGTTCCCATGAGGCATTCAGCAGCTTGTGGAGCTTTTTATTGTGCAAGACTGTTGCTGTAACTTTACAGGCAAGTGTCTCTTCTTCAGTCTGATAGAGCTCTCGCTGGTGGATGGCTTGTTGTACCCTTGTCACAAATGAGTCTGCAATGAATTGAATGGGACCAAGGAGCGTTTCAGCCCTGCCCTCAGTGCTGTCATGAGACTGGCACGTACTGCCCTGAGTGGTTCCTGACACAGCTCAGCAGCTGATATGGTCACAGAACAGGTCACAGTAAGCACCTTGGATGCAGTTACATTCTTTTTGAGACAACAAGAGCTTAGCAGCATAGACCCGATGACATCTCCCCTTCAGTTCCAGGACCTAAGAGTGGTCTCTGGTGTCACTTCATGTAGGACCACAGAAGTAGCCAGGGAGCCCTCAAAAGGGAGGATGTGCATCATCATTGAGAGGGAAAGAGAAGAATAACTTCCCTACAACTTTTCCTTGCCTCAAAATATTCAAACAACCAATCAAAGAAATGAAAAACAAATTAGGTTTACTTAAACTGTGAAATTATTATGAAATGGTTTTATAGATGGGGCAGCTTCCTCTGAATGTGCTTCCAAAGATTTCAGGTTCAGTCTTTGTACTATTTGTCCTAACCTTCCCAGTAAGAAAAATCCTCTGACTTTGCTGTTTTACCTCCTGATACTGTTTGACTTTTCCCCTAAATGAATGAGGTTTCACAAATGCTTTGCCCCCCCCACCCCCCGCTTTCTTTTCCATTTCAGTTGATTTCACATATGGGTCAAAGGGTCTTAGCTGAGTTCATCATTCCCAATTGAGAGCAGAATTTGTCTGACACAATTTGCAATTTGAAGGTAATTATTATAATTACTGGGTCACATTTCATCATAATCAGTTATTTAAATGGTTTTCAGCTTTGCTACTGCCTTATTGAATTTTTAGCAGTTACTATCATTATACTGAATTTTTACCTGTTTTATTTTTCATACTTACTTCAATAGAAATGAAATATTATTCAAAAGAGCTTGATCTACTTTCCACTATGGATCCAGTTTTCAGGATTGTGTTCAGCTATAGGTTATTGTTTACCTTTATCTATATCTGAATTTATATTGTTTATCTTTGACTATCTATAGAATCTGTCAGCATTCCTTAAGTGTTATCTTTATAAATAAAATTTGAGGGAAGTATAACACATAAAAGAATAAGCTGTTTTCTGTAAAGATCCTTCTCTATGGCCCAAGATATATGTTCATTATGTAACTGAATGTACTTAACTTGCATTCACAGTACAGAAATATACATATAGAAAAACACTGGTGTTAATAAACAACCAAGAAAATTCACTGGTCCTATGAATGCACAATGGTCTAATATCCTAGTTTTGGGGTATGATCTTGTATTGTCAGCTATTAACTGGTGCTAATCTCTGAACAGGAATTTCGGGGAGAATTTGTACCTGCCATTTAAAATAATCTTATTTTTTCTATCTATTCCTCTGACTGTTATACACCCTTATTTTCATTCAAAGAAAGCTACAGCTTTTGGACAAAAATTGCTTTCAAGAATATGTATTCATAGTTCAAAAAAGAAAGTTACAAGAAAGTGTATCTTGGCAGATAAGGAGAAAATGTATTTATCTCAAGCAAAAGGCAGCAATTCTTGTCTAGTAACACAGTCTATTCTGTAGATTTTCACATATATGAGATATAGAAAGGAATGTATATGAGATCTATTTTCTTCTAGAGAAAGGAAAACATCATTCCTAATGCTGACAAGGGTTAGCAACTGTAAAATTCAGCTGGAGGACATTCACATAGCAACTGGTAGACTACTTCAACCAGGAGATTTAATATCCAAAACAGGAGACAATCTACAGTGCAAGAATGAGATGAAAGGAAGATTGTAGTGAGTACTTATAGACTAGCTTGTCCAAATGTAAATTTTCTTTTAATCAGTACAGATTAAGTTTCCAAAGCACAAAGGTTTTGATTCCTTTGCTATGTGGGCCTTTCTATTTTAATTGTTCACGTGGTCATTATCAGTGTAAATACAATAATCATTCTGTTAGGCTGTTATTCTCAGTGATACTGAGCAGCAACATTTTTATCAATACTTCTGTGGCTTCTTCTCATCTGTTTTGTAATTTTTTTTTTCTCTTCACACTTTGAGAATGGACAAAACCATACAGAGTTAATTTTCTTTATTTCATGCATTGTTTTGAGTAGTATTATCATGTCTGCTCCCACTAATTTCAAAGGAAGGACTTCAAATATTGTCATTGACATCTCTGAAGTTTTCATTAAAACTTTAGTTTTATCTGTAAGGGGACTCTCTTTATATGGAGTTGAATACTTTACATCTATCTTGACAAAAAACCATATTTACTTTCAGGTCTTCAGTGCTGTGAAGTTACCCACAGGTACTGGAGACTGGTCATAGAATATCCAATTTCAAGTGTGACAACTCAAAAGGTAAAACTTAACAGACTCATAGCTACCAATCTGACCTCCACAGCTACTTTGCAGAGAAATTGACCTGCGTGTAAGGCCAGTTTTAAAAACAAAAACTGTTAGTGAGCTATATAGCCAAGAATTTAGCCTCTGGAATGGGCAGCTGCCAGATTTGACTCCTTGTTGCAGCAGCTGTCAGAGACAGAACAGGAAGAGAAAAGGGCACCGAGGCAGAGCCTGCCAAGCTAATGACAGACAGCAGCAGCACAAATGGAGAAAAATATATCTGAACGCTGGGTAAAAAACAAGAGTTACCAGTGTTTTACCCTACACAGCAGACTGTACAAAATGAAAAAGTGCAAATGTTAATGGAATATGTGATGAAGCATTTAATAAAGATGTCAATCCTTTTTAAAAATGAAATCTCTACCACATGCTTATTTACATATCCGCTCCATTTTTTAAAATTATTTGCATTTTGTACAGTACCAGTATTGTTTTATCTCACTAAAACATACAGTTTACCTAAAATATATTATTATTATCCAAAGACAGATAAATGCAAACATTAAATGACAGCACAAACACATGATCGGGCTCTTATTTCCCTTCTTTGGCTTAATTTCTTCTGTATTTGCCATTTAGTTTATGCACAATAGGAAGCTTTTTAATATTTTATTGTTTACAGGAGAAATCAATCAAAATACTCTGCATGAGGGGCATGAAAACTCTCAATTGAAAGTCTATATTCTGTTGGAAACCTCAACATGTGCATCCTTCATGTGTTATTCTGAGGATCTTCTGAACCAACTGGCATTTATCATTAGTGCATATCTACCCAAACCCCTTCAGTTTTGCTGTGCACTTTATGGTGTTTGCTTCATAAACATGGGCTGCCTACACGAAGGCAATTCAGTCTAACAGAATAAAATGAATTTGAGCAGATAAGAAGACAGAAGATAGGGCAAAGGAGCAGAGTTTACTGTCCATCTTTCCTGTAACCAGGGATAACAGCTGATAAAGCAAGAAAACCTTACTGACTCTGCAGTTCAGAAAAAAAATAGGTGAATCTGTGAAAGGAAAGATAAAAAGTGAAAAATTCATTTCTGGCTTTCCGAAGCAGAACAGCAGTTGCACACCCAGAAGTGACACAGAATAACACTACAGAAGTTTTACAGATAGATAGGTGTGGAAACATCTTTATTCTTAGAAGAATTTCTTTGTGGACTTAAGAAACATTCCCATCACCTAACTTTAGAAAGACACGCTGGCATCCTTAAGGAAATCATAAAGATAGAATGGAATGAATCATCCTCTGAAGGTATCTATCTGTCTCCACAGAGTATGCAAGGAACACAGACAGCTAAATTATACTTGGTCTCTAACTTAATTGCTAAAGTTAGGTGAGACACATTTCTCTTTTTAATTCTCCTCCAAAGGAATTCAGCCCTTCTTCAGTTTGAATTGCCTTCACACCCTTTTTTGTTTGGAGAAAATTTGATTAATATCTCTGAACATTAATGATCTTTTTAAACATAATTGACTGTCATCTTTCTATTTGCAACTGCCACCTTATGAATTTTAAAAAACATACATTCTCCATAGCCTAATTAGTTTGAATTGCCTCCTTAATTTCACTACAGCCTCATGTTTCCTAGCAACCTATTCTATCACTGCAGAGCATGCTGGCTTATCAAAAAATATGTTTTCTTCAGAAGAAACTGAGTCACTCCTTGTGCTGCTCCGAGTTTTTCCTTGAACAGCATTCTATCTTTCAAATCATTCTGCAAAATTGTCTCACAGCTTCTTAACTGTGTCCATCAAAATCTATGTTGTCCATAGACACTTGCGAGGCAAATGGAAAGCGTGGGCTTTGGTAAGAGTCAGCTATAGCTAAACCACAGAGTCTAGAAAGAATAATTCTATTGTATTTAAGTTTTATCATAATTAGTCTATCCTGGTATGCCTTTTTGAGACTATTTTAACATTTTCACAGCATGCTCAATTGGTCAACCATCATGAAAATGCATTTAATAGCACTGAAGAATGGCAATTTTGCAAGAAACCTTAGGTGTGTCTGTATTTCTGATTTGGTGCCCTGGAAGTGTCACGTTTAGGCGTGACATCCCCTTATGTCAACACTCAGTTTTGTGGTATGTGCTTTCCCTCATGGTGTAACCACAGACGAGCTCATATATGGAGGTACCATCGAGGTACACATTTGCAATGGGAATGCGACCCTCTGTTAACACTTACTTCCGAGAACTGTAAAGAACTTCACTGCTGGTAAAGATATGTCCACAATGTAGATATCATAGTGTCCTACAGTAAATTAAAGCCCTTTCCTCCCATTCCTGTGACACACCAGTCAGTGATGGAGACACACATGCTGTGTGCGATGACCAAGTGAAATGGAGCAGGAGAAAAACATTTATGCCCGGAATCAAAACCTGTTAATGAGAAAACATACTCATGGTGGGGTTTTGGAACCTTTTATAAATGCCTTCCTCTTTGCTTTTCCTTGTAATTGTGGGATCCCCCAGGGACTGATATTGGGTCCGATGTTGTTTAAATTCTTCATAAGTGATCTGGATTGTGGGATCAAGTGTAACTTGATGAAGATAGTTGATGACACCAAAGTGGGTGGCAAAGTGAACAGTTCAGAAGGAACAGCCCCCATGCAGAAAAACATGGATAGGCTGAAAGAGTGGCCTAACGTGAACCTTATGAATTTCAGCAAGGACAAGCGTAAGGTCTTGCACCTGGGAAAATGTAATCTAGGGGTGCAGCACAGGCTGGGATCAACTCAGCTGGGTAGCAGCTCTGTGGAAAGAGAGCTGGGGGTCCTAATGGACAACAAGCTCAATATGAGTGAACAATGGGTGTGCTGCTGCAGCAAATAAAATCAACAGGACGCTGGGCTGCATCAACAAGGGCATCACCAGCAGCAATAAAGATGTAATTTTCCCATTCTACTCAGTGCTTGTCAGGCCACATCTGGAATATTGCAATCTGTTTTGGTTCTCTCCATATAAAAAAATGTGGACAGCCTGGAGAAGGTTCGAAGAACGGCCACAAAGATGATCAAAGGACTGGGAAGTCTGTCAAATGATGAAAGCCTGAGAGAATATTTGTTCAGACTTGAGAAATGAAGGCTTAGGGAAGACTTTACAACCATGTCCCAGTACTTACAGGGTGGCTACAAAGAAGATGGAGAATCATTTTTTTACAAGGAGTCACATGGAAAAGACAAGGGGTAATGAATACAAGTTACTCCCGGGAGATTCTGACTGGACACAAGAATAAAGTTTTTCACAATAAGGTCAGTCAGCCTTTGGAATAATCTGCCCAGGGAAGTGATGGATTCCCCAACATCAGACTTATTCAAGATTCAGCTGGACAGGGTGCTGAGCCATCTTGTCTAAACTATGCTTCTGCCAAGAAAGGTTGGACCAGATAATCCTCGAGGTCTTTTCCAACCTGATATTCTATCATTCTATGACAAGTTTAAAAAAAATAATGGATCATAATTAAAAATGATAAGTGAAAGTGAGGAAAAGCCTTTACTGTAAAGTAACATCCCATGAAAACAAACATTACCTCACCTCACCAAAAAGAAATAGTAGAGTCATAATCTGAACCCTTTTAATACAAGGCTTTACTGAACCTCTCCACTGTGTCAGTTCTTTTTCTCAACAGTTGTAATTTGGATGAATGGGAACTGCTAGACAAAATTCAGGAAAACATGCCACAAACACCAGTCCTACAAGGGACTGAATAAGCCAGACCAATAGAGCTAATAGTTTTCCAGGTTTCTGTAGGGGAATTAGATGCCATTCGGCAATTCAGGCTCCTAAATACATTTGTTTATGTTGCGGTAGGCACAAGCAAGTGGCTTGTATTTAACATTCAAAAACAAATGTTCTGAGCAAGCTCGATCACCAGAGCTGAAGCAGGTGATGTAGATTTTTCTCTGGAAAGCAAGAAACCTTCCCTTTGCAACGGTATAGAACTCCCTAGCACACTGAAATGTGAGTCTTAGACTTTCAATTTTCTGTCAGAGGATTTAAATGGAAGGGGTTTTTAAATTGCTTAGAGTGCTGGAAGAGGTAAATTAATAGACAGAAAGGAGAAGCAATTGCTTACAAGTTTTTTTTACTATGCACACACAGAAATATGATGAAAAAGTAAAACACCTGTCATAAAGGGAAATAATGCAGTACTTTGCAAACTCTATCATATTTCTACAGTCCTCCATGGCAAATCTAAATCCCAAGAAACCCTAAAATCAATAAGAATCATTACATCAGCTCTTAAAATGTAACTCAGTAACATTTAGGGAAGAACAGGGGGGTTATTTGGAAGTTTAGTGGTTTTCTTTACAACCATTGGGAAGATAATGTGAGGAGGAAAATATAACCAAATTTACAGGTTTTTCCTAGAGTGGATGTAAAGATATATTTCACTGTGGATTTTAAAGTAAATTCTTTTAACTATATTAAAAATCATTCTGGTACCAACAGCAGACCCCAAGTGGTTTTCATGTTCCCAGCATGACGCTGTTTATCAATTAAATGATTTGGTTTGTGATTTAATTTTTATCTCAGGAATCACCAGCTACATTTCTTCTAGTCATTTGATTTAGTTGAGTAGACAGTTTTTGCAGTACAAACCAAACCTAAGGCTTTCTGCTGTGAGACCAACAATGCAAAGATATCACAGAATTATTGACTTCAATCCCATGAGCTGACTTTAGGATTTAAACATATTAATTTCAATTTTATATTGGATATTTTTCATTTTATTGTCATTCTCCTAGCAAAGTAGAAGCAGTGTAAGCAGAGCTAAACTGGAACAAATTTCCTTCAATTATTGTGAAATAGAATTAACATTCAGAGTTTTAAGTTGAACAACTTCTGTTCTTGGAAGGGACTGATATATGATAGTCTTTCTAAAAATTTGGTTATTTTTGCCTAAGAACATTTTGAAGCAAATGAAAGTTTAGACCATTACATATCATAATGAAAATATTTTTACTTCTTGAAAAAGAAAAAAAACACTGCAACAAATTGATGAAGTTGGCAGGATTTTCAATCTCATGTTAAACATTTCATATTCAAACAACTGTGAACAATCCAAAGTGCTGAGTGTGGTTTTGCATATGAAAAGCTATGTTTAGTCGAAACTTAGGTTTTTGTGTAAGAGATAATATTTAATTAGCTTTTATTATTTTGCCAAGTAAGAATCATTGCTTTCTTACCATTCCAGGCATCATGATACAACCTTTGCCTTTCAAGTTGCTGGACCAGGCTTGGGTTTAGTTTGACAGACTAAAACATGAGGTAGTTACATCAACATTCCTTTACGTCTTTCAACCAGTCTTAGTATAGAAAAGAGATTATTCTTCTGGTCATCAACCATCTTTCTAGATTTTCCTATGTAGTTGAGACAAGAAAGTAATCTAAAACTGTACAGCAGAGCGATTTTCTGAGTGAGACCTGGACAGCAGATCCCAAATCTCATTAACTTTCAGACATCTGCAATAGTAACCAAGCCTTCAGCAGTGCCTAATGAAATCACCCTGGGGCTGCAACTTCAAAGAATCATTCTTCAGATACCTAATGGAGGTTAATGCTAATTTAGGGGAAAAATATCTAAGAATATTACGAAATTGAAACATCCAAATCCCATCAGAATTTGAAGTGACTTGTGTGTCTAAATCATAACATAATATAAAAAAAATTTCAAGTGAAATAAACATATGTTTCTATTTTTTGAAGACTGTCAAATGTCTTTGCATACATTACATAAGGAAGCCAGGTATGCATATATGTGTGTTTTGAATGTTTCAATATTGAAACAGATCTCACTCAGCAGGCTTTCCTGTGATACTTGAAGGCCCTGTTAGGATTATGTGGGCTCTATCACAAGTGCATGTTCTAAAAGATGGAAGGACACTTTGCCTTATATTTTCTCTTAGGTCATTCTCAGGTTTTACCTCCAGTGGTGTTTAAACAAGACTTTCCCTGCTAAATCACCTCAGCACATCAACTTCTTGATTGGCCAGTCTCTAGTTCTCCAGAGAAATCACTTCGTATCCCAGAAGTCTGACTCCTTTCAGAAAACTACTGCAAATTTGGCATGTGTACACTCTTCCTGACAAGATAAATAATTCAATAGAATATTCCCTGCATTATGCATTCAAGAAAGTTCAGGTCATATATATTATTCATTTGGTGTGATTTAACCAGCTCTATCATTGACTAACTTACACCCTGTCGCTTACTTTAACATTCATTTCAGCACTCAATTTATTCATTAATGGTTATCTCACAATTATATTAACTGATGGTGTTATATAAAGTAATGAATGTAATATTTTCCGTTTCTATTGCTCCCTCCAGTGTCAATCTATCCTAAAATGTTTTTCTACAGCTTTCTAGGCCATGTGGTGGTCCTTATATTTCACAAATGTCATCAGAGCCATCAACATTTTTAACAGAGAAAATGCCTGGAAAATTATTATTTTAGGTAAGCCAAAATCAATTTACAAAATCAAATTTAAATATTACAGGAAAATTAATATTGAAAAGGGCAGTGATTTAATTTCATTATCTGAATTCTTAGACCTCACTTGGAATGCTATTTTTCATGTTATATTAGCCTAAGTGAAAAGAGGGAAAACAAAATTAAACTCTGTCAAACGATGTGAAAATAAAATTTTTAAAAGTATGCTATGCTTTGTGGGTTTTTTACATGAAAATTTATGAAAATAAGACAATTTTTTAAAAGTATCTGTTTGCTAGATCAGTACCAAAATTTTGCAAAGGAGAGAATACATAACATCCAATCCTATTAACAATTGAGAAGCCTTTTTCATAGGATAATCTATGACAGTCATCACGAGAGGTCAAATTTTAACTGTATTCATCATTCACTGATATTTTCAATAACACAAGCTTTAGCCAAGATGAAATAGGGGGCTGATTTTTTTTTTCATGGCAATTGCTGCCTTAGTCTTAATCAGAATTCAGATGAGCGTCTCCAGTCCTTGCCCAAACACAACTTAATTTTTACTACCTGACCCTGTCCTGCTGGCAGTGCAACCTTCCCAGGGGCACTCAGCACTTTTGAATTCAGAAAAGTGTCCTCCACCTAGTCACTAGACTAAAGTTTGACAATTAACTCTTCTGCATCAATGAATAAAGAAAATCTCCCAGGGGACAATTCTTGCTCTGTGGTGACAGGCTTCTCAAGCTAGAGGGATCAGTTACTCACTGAAGATGCCCTTCCTTCCCACAAACTACAGAGAAACCTTAGGTTAACAGCTTAAGAGGTGCTGATTTTTAATTATCCATGCTTGTGAAGGAATGCATAGCAAAAATTCATCTCTTCTAAAGTCCTGCCCAAGTGGCTTTATGGCTGCAAAAAATCTCTCATCTCACGTAAGAAGAAAATTTTCCTTTTCAAAATTCCTATTTTGTTGATACTCAAGATAGTTGTTTACATCATATATAGAAAATTTACTCATGGTGAAAAAATGTTAGTCTCAACACTAAATTTCAGCTTACAAAGTTAGTAATTTTTTAGCAATTAGTCAGTTTATAGACTCAGGTAACATACTTAAATGTAGATATCTAATATCATTTGGGTGTCTTAGGATGTCATGGCTGAGCTGACCCAAGTGAATGCTTCCAGATGCTGCAGATGTATGTGAATGTCTTGTAAATCCCAGGATATTTCAGGGCTCACAAGGTACTCCTCTGTGGACAACTGAACCTCTACACAGTATCTTCTTCTGCTTATTTTAGATACCTGCATTCAAAGTTGATCCTATCTCTTCCCGTTGCTCTTATCAGGAGCCTCATTGGTCGGTTGTGACTAAATGGCTAAAGTCAGGTGAGAAAATCCCTGCCTAATCTGATATAGAACAAACTGATCTTTTAGTGTAATTTTAAGACATTTATCACAGTTAAACATAAGAACTTACAGAGATAGTCATGAATTAAAACAATATTTATGCATGTGAATCATTATATGTTGTAAAAATGTAGTTAATACAGCTTAAGCTTGATCTATGAGGACATTATTTCGATACCAACCTTTCTGGAATGCTCCTGCTGAGATTAAAAAAAATAAATCACTGAACAGTAAAGAACTCACTGAAGAGTCCCTTCTCATTTTGGATTAGGAGTTAATTATTGTGGTCTTCCTCATATCAGTATTCACTCCCTACAGATATTCATGCAATTAAGATTACTTGGCATGAACATGAGTAGGATTTTCATATTTCCACAGTTAAAATCTGTTGTTACGCACAGAATTAGTCCAGTAACTTTTGAAAGTTAAGATCAGTTATGTAGGCAAAACTGAGATTTATATGCTGCAAAATGGATATACAGTCCATCAATTTGAACTTGGAGTAGGTCTGAAAGGCACATCTCTGATAATGCTCGTCGATTTATCAACAAGCCAGTAAATCAGCCAGTGGAACAGTGAGGAGCTGAGCACAAGTTGCATCCTAGATCTTGGTTTGAGATTCAAGTCTCCAAAGTTTTCCAGCATCAAATATGGAGCATAAAGTTGTGTCTCTCCTGGTAATAGGGGAAAAAAAAAAAAGGAAAAGATTAGCAAAACTCCGACAAGAGCCTTAGCAACACAAATCCATCATCAAAGCTACAGACATGTTTGATGCTAGTAGCTTATCTTTCACACTAATTTATTAATTTTGAATGCTGTGCATGTTATACAATGTTCTGTTCTGTGGGGAAGCTATTAAAGCTTAGACAAAGAGATCAAAGAGAGCTTTTAATGTAAATGAGCACTAAGGGTGCTGTATGTGTCTTAATTTTTATGTCTGGCTTTCCAGTTTACAATGACGTTAATGTAAAAGACCCTTTAAGAGAACAAAAGATGCATTTTCTTTAGGTCATATCCCATGGGAAGTTATTGTTGTACCATTTTTAAGAGCTCATCTTCAAGGGAAAAGAAAATTGGAAAAGAAAAACTGACTGCATGTCTCTTAAAAGCTTAAGTATCTAAACAATGTGATATATGTTCTCCAGCATTGCACGTGTCAAACTATCTCACTTTTTGACAAATGTTTTAAGGGGACTCATTATTGCCATTACTTAATAGATCTACTCTCTCAATTATTGCAATTCAATAGAAATTTTCTTCCGATCTTACTAGGAAAGGAACAGAAATTACTGAAAAAACAGATAATTTTATTCTAAACTAAATCACTCTTCCATCACAGAAGGCTTACACTAATTAATATATTGCTGTAAAAAAGTTCTGCTTTCAAAAATAAAGTGCCATTTCCTGGCCAAAAGAAGTTATTTCCTTGGAAAACAAAAATCTCAAAGTAAAATGCTGATTTAAGGGCACTACTTGATATTGCAAGACACAAAATATACATTAAATATTACAGCTGTTGTAGTTGTTGTGATTACTAAGGACTGCAAATGATCTAACTCAGTCTAACATGATAGCATTTGACTCTGTTCTGTACTGTTGAATCTGCAGGAAGAAAAAATACAGTTGATTTCAGTTCAAAAGGTGTCCTGTAAATCCACACTGCTGCTTTCTTTCCCCTCCTGGAGTTTCCTTTTGGCTCTAATGGCACAACTAAGCACCTAAGTTAAGTAGTAACAAGTTCTATTCTGAAATGAGTCATGAAAAATAAATAAAAATATAAGCTTTCCCACTGAATATTTTGGAAATTTTGCCTCAGCTTTAAACTCAGCTTGAATTCATTTTCTCCTGTGTGTAATGGCATGCAGCACTGCTGTGAGCTCTCTCCAGACCTGCACTGCAGTAAGCTCACGTTGTGGGAGAGCTGAGAAGCATGCTGAACACAGGCGGACTCTGCCTATAAAAATCTTATGACAAAATGACTCATCATCTCCTTTGTGCCTCTCCTGTTATTTTTCATAAGGATGAATGAACTAGTGTCTGTCATTAAGGAATCCAAAATCGCTTCCCTATCTCTCTGTGTTTTTCCTGTTCATGTCTAAATTCCAGTCCTGTTTGCCAGGTTTAGTGTAAACTGAATTTTAAATCACACTAATCCATTCCAGTATTACAGAATTTTAGACTGAAGGTGCTCACTTCACAATAGTGATGAATAAAATTTACTGTAATTTTTAATAGCATTACTGTTTTTCACGATGCATAAACATACTTGAAAAGAAGATAAAACCAAGGAAATGAGGGCTTTTGAATCTCACTCCTGGGTTTTCTGCTGCAGTGACCTTTCCATACATCATCTCCTTATTTTTCTCCTTATAAATAAGCATAACAGTACAGACCTTTTTTGTAAAATCCATGATAGCTATAAACAATAATCTATATATATGTTAGATATCATACCTGCATTCTAGGCTTTTCAGCTAAAAATAAAAACTAAAATTGAACTAAATTAACCTTCTCACCACAATCCCTCCTTCTCAGGCTCACCTTCCTCCTAACTCTTCTGCCTCTTTCCCTCTGACCTGCTCAGGCTGATGAGGAATGGAGGTTGTGGTCAGTCCATAACACTTCATGCCTGCTGCTCCTTCCTCGTCACACTCTTCCCTTGTTCCATCATTCCATCATGGGGTGCCTCGCACAAGGTACAGTCCTTCACAAATTTCCCCAAACTGGATGCTCCCTGTTCTTCAAGACCTTCTCTAACTTGGATCCTTCCCATGGGGTATAGTCTGTCAGGAACAGACTGCCTCAGTGTGGATACCTGACCATCCACAGGTCATGCCAGAAAACCTGTTCCTGCACAGTCTCCTCTCCACAGGTCACAGTTCCTGCCAGAAGCCTGCTTCTGCTAGGGCTGCAGCTTCCTTCAGGGCTTTTTCATCTGATCCTGCCTTGGGTCCTCCACAGGTTGCAGTGTGGATACTGCTCCAGTGTGGTCCTCCAGGGGAGGTTCCATCTAGAACTGGCTCTGTCCAACACAGGGGGAAGCCTTTGGTGTCTTCTCACAAAGCCACCGCTGCTGTTCCTGCCCCTGCTATCGACACTTTGCCATGTAAATCCTATACATGGGCAAATTCTGGAGCAACAAGAGAGAAAATCCTCAGACTCTATACTGGTGCCCTAACACAGTCCCAGACTCTCTTTTTGTGTGCTCTGAATGGCTCCTATGTGGATGGGACCAAAAGAGCCCAATATATGCTGTGCTTTAAAAGTTCTTTCATTGTACCATACATTTACACTGCAGCTATATGTAGCTAGACATATACGTCTTTATGCTATTCTGAGTTGGAAACTTGTTACAGCCATCACTAGATATTTCTTTGGGCATAACTATATCATTAGACATACCTAAAATTCTTGCATTTTGATTATGGAAGGAGAAAGGATGGTTTTTTTCAGATGTAGACGTCTAGAATTAGAAAGACTAATTACTGTGCTTGAATTAGGCTGACAGTCAGCAATAAAGGTGGTGATCTTGAACTCAGGGATATATGAAAGTCCACTGAGGACTTGGACTACCCATATATACATTTCTGAAAAATACCTGACCTCTAGTGCTGATACTCAGCTATTAAAATGATGACATTAGTAATTGCCTTTGTTTAGGGGTTGATTGGCAGCCCTATAAAACTGTATCAAATAACTAAAAATGTTGCTTTCTGTAAGAAAATACCACTGATTAATAATATTGCAGCACCAGTCTTTAACCTGAAACAGTCTTGTTTGTTAAAGCTAACATAGATGCTTTCTTCCAAAAAGTCAGCACTTCGATGATGTGAACTTCCTAGGTGTAAGCAGAACACTCATCCTGTACAAGTAACAATCTCCCAACCAGATATTCACTCTCTTCTTTGGATAAACAGTATCCCCGAGTTTTATGATTATGGATATTTCTGTTTAATTCCCAAGAATGCAAAGTTCTAAAGCACTATTTCAATTTATTTTCACATTGTCTGTTCCTCAGCAAGTGCAAGATTTGTGTGGAATTAATATCCCTTGCTGTAAAATGGTTCAATTTCTCCCAGTGGAATAGGAAGACATGTGGCGACTCGTTTAGCGTGTTTTCTTCAGCAGACTTGCAAAGCCATGAAGATTGTTTTCACTGATTGTTTTCAGTTTGTCTTTGTTGAAGCTCTCAAATGTATCAGAGCAAAGATAATTATAGCTGTGAAGCTGTGGTGAGTTGTAGCTGCCTTTTGTTTAACCAAACAAGTGAATTTCAACAGTTTTCAGAGAACAACTGTATTGGAAAACAAACTCTCTGGCTACTTCATTTCCTATCACACCTGCCAGCTCCTGACACTTTGACCTGTCCAGATTGTTCACTGGTTATTCAAAAAATGAGACTTAATTCACTTTCCCGGATATGATATGCCATTTCTGTGAAGGATCTTGTACCTCTGACATTTCAATTAGAGGGATGAAACATCAACATCCGACCTTTACTCTGCAAAGATGGAAAAATCTCAGCCTCTCACTTTCTGCTTTTGCTTCTCACTCACCCTTCCTACATAAGGCAAACTTTCATCTTATTCATAGCCTTTGCTAGAACTAATAATAATACCATAAAAGGAATTTTACAATCACAGCATAGCAGTCTTTGTCTTTGGAGGTGACCTACGCTATCTGAGACATGTTCATGGAGCTTAACACAAAACCTGCTGGAGCCATTCTGAAGGTAGAGTGGCCAGGGAACCATCCTAGAGCATATCAGATAGTGCTAAACTATAGTTTGCACCTTAACTTACCCCTACTGGTCAGCTACAGACCTGTGATTGCAATACATCATATTTGGTTTGCACCATTCATCCACCATTCATTGCACCATTTGCACCATTCATCCATTTAGGCTTTGCTTGTCTATTCCATGTATACAGTCCTTGCACAGAGTCCTTAACCGCATTCCAGTAATGCCTAAAGGTGCATAGAATAAATAACACACTATGCTAATACTCACTGAAGATGGAGCAAGGACACAGATTCACCATTCACTTATGCAGGCTCCAGGAGGGTTTAATTCCCAAGAAGAGCAAGGGATGGGGAAAGGTCTTCCACCAGGACTGCATTACAGATGAGATGGGTCATTGGCTTCTGGCCCTGGAATAAGAAGCCCTTGCCTTAATCAGAGTGCACTTACATCCACTAAGATCCATGTGATCTAATACTTGGAAGTGAACTGAGGTTGTTCTGAAGAAGAGGAAGCTGGGGGAAGACTGTATCATCCTCTACAACTACCTGAAAGAGGTTGTAGCAAGGTAGACATAGATCTTTTCCCAAGTGATGGGATGAGAGGAAATGGCCTGAAGTTACTCCAGGGGAAGTTTTGGTTGGATATTAGGAAAAAAAAAATCTTACTGGAAGAGTGGTGAAACTTTGGATCAGGCTGTCCCAGGCAGTGGAGGAGTCACCATTCTTGGAGGTGTTAAAAAAATGTGTAGATGTGGTACTTCGGGACACAGTTTAGTAGGCATGATTGTGCTGGGCTGAAGACTGGATTTGATGATCTTAGAGATCTTTTCCAACCTTGATAATTCTATGATTCTATAATACAGTCTGTAAGTCTGTCACCATGACAAAAATCTCTAATACTGAATAATAGCTGCGTTCTGAGGGTACACATGTAAAATTTCTATCTGAAATGTGAATGAAATAGAATTTTTTCCACTTTTATAAAATGAGATATTGTAATTTCAGATAATTTTGGAGCATGAAGTTGATTTTTAAATTAAATAAGAAGTTCAAGTCCAGCTATTTCCAGTGAAACATCCCCAAAATATCTGTCTAACCTGTTTGTTAAGAAAGAAACATCCATATTTCTTCAAGTCTTTTCCTTGTTGATTGTGTCATTTGGACATTTTATTTTTTCAGTTTGAGCAATCGGATAAATTTGCTTTAAGCATCAGCTTCTCTCATTGTTACTTTCCTCACTTGATTTACATCAGTTATTATGCCATCCATCTGGTGGGTTTCCTTGGATGAGCTTCCTTGAGCATTTGTACACAGCAATCCTAAAATAGATGAAGACGCATAGTGGCCTGTATGTAGAACACACAGAAAGTAGCAGGCAGGGTTCATTTATGAAATCTGATTTAGCAGTATGCTGGGTAACGTTTGGATAACGCCTGGTTCTGTGCTGCTCATTGCAGTGTGTTGTTTTGCATGAAGTAGTTGCTTAGGATCTGCAATGCAGTAAGAGTCCTTTTCACTTGACTGCAATTTTCTTGACATTTATTTTAAATCCCAACAAAATTATCTTCATAAATATATATGGAAAATGTTTATAATATTCTTCTTAGACTACAATTTCAAGTTGTTAATTGCTAATGAATAATATATCTGGAAACATTATAGAAACTAGCACACTAAATGGATCAGATATAAACATTTTTGACAGAAAGAATCCATTGAACACACAGAGCAGTTTTAAGATTCATATTATTCAATTCATGCCCTCAAATGAGCCATTGCAATAAGTTTTCTGATGGCACAGCATGCAAAATGCTTCTTACCTCCAAATGATGCTAAGTTGTTATTTCACAGTGTGGAAACCCCACCAGTCTGTTGTACTGTCTAAATGTAAATGATTTAAAAACATAAATAATGAATGACTCTCTGTTTTGTCAACTTATGGAATATACTGACTCTGATTACAATAACACTATGATAAAAAATGAGATATTTTTTCTTTACTATGAATGTAATCACTTCCATTGCTTTATAGAAAGAAACACAACACAGCCTCATGCATTAGTTCCAACTAGCTGTACCCTAAAAGCTAATATTAAAAATAAATTACCAGAATAAAGTAATTCAATGAAGCAATTTTTATTTAGATACATTAAATGAAGCCTCTAGAGTGCTCAAAGTTTGCTATCCAGTTGAGGTTTCAATGACATTAATCAGAGGAATGTGATAGAATAGGAGATGTAATTTTGGTAAAGGGAGGCATTAAAAGAGCAGATAATTTAGGATACCTCTCAACACAAGTATTTTCTACTTTCACAGATGCTAAACTGCTCAGTAAATAGTGTGATCCTTTTGGTTGCAGGACACTTCAAAAAAATTAAAGTGCCATATTCCAACACTTTGAAGTTAGTGCAGCAAGCAAGGAGACTATGGGGGAGAGCCAGACCACCTTCTTTATTTGACCAACTTGAGTGACACTGTGAGCTAAAAATAGGTATCTGGAGCTAGTAGGTTGATTTGAACTGAATTACCTAAATGACCGCTTGAGTTTCCTGCACACTTATTGCAGATACTTAGTTTTCAGACTATGATGATCTTGAAGAATAGTGCTTAAAGATATATTGCAATGTATTGGATCACTTACTCCCTTTAGAGGGTGCAAAAAATGACCACATAGCAGTTTGCCTCCTACCACTGAGGATTCAGAGTGTCAGGTCCTCTTTAAAATGCACATGCTTGCACAGACAGGGAGCAGCAGAACAGCTTGTGAAAGAGCTCAAGGCCAGCAACAGTCATCTGCTACGGATCATAATACATGCAGTCAAAGAAATTCAAATCCCTGTTTATCCACTCTTCAAAGCCTGTTATATAAAGTCAGATGGGGCAGAAAAGTTATTCTTTACCCTTCTCCCTGAGCCTGGGGGACTTTGAAATCAGAATTCAAGAGTCAAGGCAAGAAGTAAAGCAACTAAGAAACTGTGGACTCGGCACAGTGGGTAGGGCAACAAGCCAGAAGGGAGATGATATGAACAGTTTAAAGATAGAAGGTCTTTATTATTTGTTTTGCCCATACATTCCCCAAAAGAAGTTATTGCAATAAAACTCCTTCATTAATTCCAACAAAGCCTGGCAATGTTTCTATAGAGGACACCATACACTTCAGCAGGGATTTGTCTGTTTAGCTTCTATTATACTTTTCACGCTGAAGGATTACACTTGTTCCCTGTTAATGTGACTGTTATTAGTGTGCAAAGGGGGGAACTAACAGATGGGAGAACAATAAATGAAAAAGTAGAGAGAGTTCCTTTAGAAATCCAGAGATCCTGAGGGATTATTTGTGGAATTAATCTATTTTCCACAATAAAGGATGATGACTAAGCAGAACTGATAGATAAGCAGAGTCAAAAGTAGTCCTAAAGTAGTACTGGGCCAATAACAGAAGTAATAGAATAGCAAACCGTCTACAAACTATTTAAACCTGGACAAAGATAATGATGTACCAGGCAAAATATTAAATGAAATATTGTAGAAGTATGAAATATGAAACATGAAACAGTGAAACATTTTTTCCCTTTCTCCAGTGCTTTCAACAACATTTTCAACATGACTTGATAGTCCAATTTTAATAAAAAAAAATGTATTAGTCAACTTTCTGTAGTCCAGTAATTTGCTAGTGTACAGAATCCTGCACAAGGACATGTAGAATTATGGAAAGTCAAACTTGATTCCACGGTAAATCACTAACTTCATCTTGAACAGTAAACTTGCGACAGGTAATGTCCTAGTCCATGTACTGGGCTAGTCTATCTAGCTGCTTCCAAATGCAAGTGGACAACAGAATAACACACTGTCATGGTGAAGATTTCTGATGTGCTGTTTAATAGTTTCCTATAAATTAAATTCATCTTCAACTCAAAATCTCCTTTTTTGTGTGTGTGTTGTAATACAAATAATCCTGACTAGTTTTTAAAAAAGTAATTCACATCTAACAATTTATTCTGTGTTCTGCAACTGCTACATAAGAATGAAGAATGAAGGTGGTAATTTCAAAAATGCAGACAGAACTTTGATGAATATATGTCTGTCCTAACTCTTCTTGAAGTTATCTGGATATTAGTAACTGATATAAAACTAACATCTCTTACTGATTCGGAAAGCTGTAGCTGTTTGGATTCCAGTCTTGTCTATAACAGATTTACTTTATGCATCTATATTTCAAGTGCACTTTAGGGTCCTGGGAAGCCAATATTCATAAAGAAAGTTCATCTCATTTTGTTTGTAATTACTGGGAATACATCAGGATTTATTCCTAAAGCTCAATTTGTTTAACTCAATTTAGGGACTTATTTTGGATGGGAAGATCACATCAAAGGAGTAGTTGTACCTTCACTGCCTGTACTGTTCTTTACTGTTTTGGCTCACCAAAACTTGGAGGTGAATTGAAGTCTTTATAAAATGTGCTGATTCCCATTCCTACTTTTTAATTAAAACCTTACTGTTGAATTCTAGTGAAAATTAAAATAAAAAGAATGAAAACAAACTGATTAAGCTGAGAGCACTTTAGTAGATTCTGCATAATTGTTAAACATGTGTAGAGTTAAGTTCTTCTGTTAGGAATGCATTAGCATTTAATAAATGAAGATGCAGTACTCTGTTTTTTATTTTGAAGAATCTTACACAATAAAAGTACATTATGAAGCAGAGATGTAATTATAGTACATCCAGCACCAAAGTCACTACATATTTGATTTTTTGTTCATAATTGTCTATCTGAAGTACAGTGAAGTTCTGACATGCTAAGTGCTTTCCATTTCAAGTGTTTGACTTTTTAGTGAGATAATTTTTAAGACAGAATATGCACATCTTCTTGTTGCCATGGATACAGGAATATTGATTTTATAAGCAAACAACATGGTTTGAAAACCTGAAGTTAAAATGAAGTTAGAAATTATTTCTGTGAGACAACTTGAGCACAGAATATGCAGCAATAGACAACGTATAATAACAAAACATAGAGCAAGATGAATGTTGCTATGGTAAAAAAATGCCAGGAGCACCAAGTTAAGGAAAGCCGGAATTCAATTAAAATAGAGAGGATGGTAAAGATCATTCATCCGATTTGTGTTCTGTAAATAGGATAAATATTCTGCCCATGTAGGCTTTTCCTTTGTTTGCAATAGCATGAAAGAAGTGTAGTATTGACTTAAACATTTAGTATAACTTCCCTAAATTACTGATTGAAAAAAAACATTTTAGATATTGCTTGAATTCATATCAAATTATTGAAACACATTGTTTTCCCTGAAAAGATGATGCATGGAAGTTCTTGTGATCTTCTGTAGCAACGGCCACACCAGAAACCCCTAGCTGTGGAACAACGAAATATCTTTTCTGAGTTGCTCCCATTTTCTCAGTTTCAGGGACTGAATTTGCATGTTCAGTTTGCCAGATGGAGAAGAATATGCCTGCATGATATCAACTGCCAGGAAGACATCCCCCAGCCCCTTCCCACTGCTATTTGAAAATAGATGGGTAACTACTTTCTGCATCTTTCAACGCGTCCAGTATTTTCTTTTCTAATAGTGATTCTAAACTATGTTTTCATATGAGAGGAACGGTTTTTTTGCTGTGAATCTGCAAGGACGCAGTGCTGTCTCAGGTTGCCTATGACAATGACAAACATCTTGGACTCACCTTTCTGCATTTCTTCTGAGGAGCCCCCATAGCCCATCCTGCCTCTGACAGGCACCTCAACTTGATGTGTGTGAAGTATAATGTCTTAGAGCAACATTTCTCTAGTCTTATTATGCCTTAAACAGTGATCATGAAGGAAGTAAGATTCATCTCAAGAAAAAGGCTGAGTCATTTAATAGTCTATCCAGTCTAAATCTCCAGTGAAGTCAACTGACACCAAATGCATGTAGTCAGAGGTGTCCAGAGAGGGATTAAACCCACTAGCCACAAGATCAGAACTCAGATTACCAACAAACGTGACTAGTGTCTTTTGCAAAAAGCCAAACCATCTCCAGGGAGTTTAGCAAATCTAGCAAAGTGGAGGCCCAGCCTCAGCTGAGGTGTCAGGGACTCCTGCTTTTGTTAGCAGTAATTCTCATAGGTTTGATCTGGAACCTGTCTTACGTTTCGGACAAGTCCACAGTTGTCTCTCACTTAAACCTCAGCCTACAGTTACCTTGGTGTGGAGAAAGAAGGAGAGCAATCATAAGCTGTACGATGTTCCGCATTACAAAACTAGATGATTACTTTCTTATTTAGTACTTACTAACTCAAAGTATGTCTATTTTACCTTTAAGCAGACTGGGACAGTTCACCAGACAGGAAGGAGAATGAAAAATACAACGCATGAGTAGGAGCCAAGAGGTGCAGTGGCATACTGAAAACTGTTGATCTAACAAAAAAACTCTCTGGTTTTAAGAAAGTTATGTTTTAACATCATATGTGCATAAGTGGTAGGCTCATCAGTTCCGTCTTTGCAAACAGTAGAAGTTTTTGTGTCTGGCATGGAACAGAGCACTGAAGACATTTGTGTCATCCTAATAATTTTGGTGACATCAGTCACCTGAAGAGACACTCCCTGTATTATCTCAGTCTTTCATTCTGAGTTAATGTCAAATGAAAGAAAAATTCCATGGGCTGATGGAATTTGTAAGAAAAATCACATAAAACCAAAATAAATGTGCAGGTGCCCTGAGAATTTTGCATACTTGTAAAAATAAAGTTACATTTTTGTACTTTGAAAAAGTTGTTTCAAATAGCGTTGACTAAAACTGAAGCATATTAGCAGCATTTGGCATATATTCCCACTGGTGCACATATTACATTTCCCCTACTTTTGCATTCATATAATTATTTATAGAGCTCTTCAAGGAGAAGGCTGGGATATTCAATGACTTTTTTGTCTCAATCTTCACTGGCAAGGGCTCAAGCCAGAGCTCCTAAGTTGCAGTAGACGAGGGCAGAGACTGGGAGCATGAAGAACTGCTCACTACAAAAGATCAGATATGATGAGATATATCTGCAGGTCCTGAAAGAACTGGAAGATAAAGTTGCTAAGACACTATCCATCATATCTGAGAAATCGTGGAAGTCCAATGAAGTTCACACTGACTGGTAAAGGGGAAATATAATTCCCATTTTTAAAAAGGGGGGAAAAGGAAGACCCAAGGAACTTCAGGCTGGTCAGTCTCACACCTCTGACTAGCAAGATCATCAAGCAGATCCTCCTGGAAACTCTGTCGAGGCACATGAAAATAAGCAAGCGCTGGTGGCAGTCAACATCCCTTCAGTAAGGGAAAATCATGCCTGACAAATCTGGTGACCTTCTATGACAGTTTACAGCACTGGTAGATAATGCAAGAGCAACTGACATCATCTACCTGGAATTATGCAAAGCATTTGACACTGTCCCTCATGACATCCTTGTTTCTAAATTGTAGAGATATGGATTTGATAGGCAGACAACTTGATAGATATGGAATTGGCTGTATGGTTGCACTCAAAGAGTTGCAGTCGACAGCTCAATGTCTATATGTAGATCAGTGATGAGTGGTGTTCCTCAGGGGTCAGTATTAGGTCTGGCACTGTTTAACATCTTTGTAGGAGACATGCATTGAGGGCACCTTCAGCAAGGCTGCCGCCAACACTAAGCTGTGTGGCACAGTCAACATGCTGGCAATAGATATTATTGTCTTCTTTTGATTGTGAATTCAGTAAGTATTCCTTTTAGGTCGGAAAATAAAGAATTGCTGAAGCAGAGCATATTTGACAAAGAATTGTAATTTGGTTTGTTGTGCACTGTTCAGAATAAATCCAATAATTTTCATAATGCAATACCTATGTAATGGAAATATTCGAATGTGTCTTTGGTGAATACTTGTGTAGAAATTACAGACTTAACAATGAATCAAGGTTCACAGTGCTTGAAAGCTATCAGTACAAAATGAAATGTTGAGCGTTGCTTTTATCTGTTCATGCACACTCAGAAAATGAAGATTTGCAAGGAGTACGGAGCATGTTGTAGGTATTTCATTAGTGCTTTTTCTTGCACGGCACTTTCAACCATATGACAATGAAAACCTGCTTTGTCCTTTAGGAATGAAAACTGTGGAAGAAAGAAATAAAATAAGTTGTCGGTGAAACCATATTTTGGGAACAATTCACCCTATGCAAGCTAAGGCTTAATAATTAGCCGTCCTTTCTCCTTTATCTTAGTGGACACACACACAGGGCAGACCCAACTTCCAGTTGCCACTGCAGAAGGACATGGGTCTCATGTATTTGCCGTGCCATAACTGCCAGCTTTTTTGCATTTGTTGCCTCTGGTTAGACAGACCTGCATAAGTTACAAAACTGCCTAGCTTAAGGCAACTGAACTGTGTATTAGGCTTCTGGTCAGCTGAATCATTTCTTAATATCCATTGATGATCATGGCTATGGTTTCCTTTGGCAAAGAATTTAAACACCTATAATCCCATAAAGACAATTATGTACGGGTATCAAAATACAGATGTCTTAACCTCAAACTGAATCCTACCCCTAAATTTAAGTGAGATAAATCCCATCATCACAGACACACACACCACACACACACACCCCCTTCACTATAAAGGTTGAACTCACACTTTCTGACACCTTCTAAGCACTGTGGTGGGGCTGTGCTGGGAAGTTTAGGGGCAGAGCAGTCTGTTTATAAAAAGAGGATTGATCATGAATGTCATTTTTAGATTACTTAGCAGTCTTACCCTTTGTGACAAGATGGGTATGACCCAGTTAGACAGTGAAGCTACATGTTCCGCAGCAGGTATCTACTTGACTTATTTTAAATTTACATTTAACAAGGTACAGCAAGCAAAGCATTCACAAGCCCAGTGGGAAGCACACACTTGTTAGTTCAGCTCTTAAAGACTTCTTTTCCTTTCTTTCTTTTCTTTTTATACTAAAGGAGCATTGACCTCTGGGAGAGTCTCATGAATTTCCAAGAAATATTCCACAATTAATGTCAACTACAAGATACAGGAATAAAACTGTCCCATCTTTAGACCTTTTATATTGCATATTTCTTCTTGGATGGGATGCTAATCTTCATATTAACAAGGCACTGTGTAGCATAGATTAAAAATCTATTAATTAGTAGAAACTGTGGTTATTGTTAATTAGAGTTGCTTGCATGACTGAGTTTTTACAACCATGAGATGGTCTTTGAAGACTGAAGGCTACTGAGAAGAAATAGGAACCATCTGACCACATAGGGCAAAAACATCTTTATTGAAAGTGTGGCCAGCCTGGTAAAGACAGCTTTAAACTAGCAACAATGAGGGAGAGATATCTTAATGAGTTCATTTCAACGTCAACTCAGCTTTGGGTTTCCTCATTCTGTTCCCACATGTGCAAAAAATGTCCTTGTATTCTCCCCCACATCCCCATCATTGTCATTCCTCCTCCCACCACCCCAGCCCCTGTCCTACTTCCACTTTCTATGTACCTCTTATTTTGTGCTGAGCTCAGTGAGGATCTCCATGTCCACCGATGGTGGCCTCCTGCCATTGATGTTCAACTTTAGGTATGCATGAGTGGACCATTCTTGAGATCCTGGGAGGCTGTTCTTGAAGATAAACTAGTTCTCTTGTGTCTCTTAATCACACAGGATCCTATCAAGTACATCTTTGAACAGACAAAAATCTGCTTTTCAGAATTCCAAGCTCACCATTCAGCTCTCTGTCTTGCTCAGTTCTATTAGGATCATAAAATCCATAATTTCATAGTCACTGCAACCAAGGCTGACCTTGACCTTCATATCTTCAGCCAATATTTTCTTGGTTGTGAGTGGAACATGTAACAGAGCAACTTCTCTATTCAGTTTATTGATCACCTATATCAAGAAATTTTATCTATATATTTGAAATATCTTCCAGATTGCTCATGCCCAGACCTATTGCTCTTCCAGGAGGTACTGATGGGGTTAAAGGTGAGTACCAATGTCTGTAGTTATAAGACTTTCTCCAGCTGCCTAAAGAAGGCATCATCTACTTCTTATCATAGAATCATAGAATAACCAGGTTGGAAGAGACCCACCGGATCCTGATAATCCATTCTAGTCCAGTTATCTAAACCCTCTCTGGAGCTGTCATTAGAAATGAGAAGTTATTCTGCCTGCTATAGATATATATGTTTGGATGGCATGATAAATCTCCTGGAAGTACTTTTATTTCAACAGTGACTCTCACTAGGGTCTACATAAACAGTTTAAGGGTTTAAGTGTTCTAACTTTTAGACAGGTAACTTTTCGTTTTGATAAAGTTAAGTGTGCTGAATCTGATCATGAGCACAGCAGGATATAAATTATGGTACATTATGCTGTAAGTGCACAGCTGTTAATCACTTCTATGATTTGTTCTTTGTATTCCCTTTCCATTATACCAAAAAATTGCTTATTTCTAGGCTTAAGATACCAATAAAGATCTATAAAAATAGTTCTATCTATAATCATTGCTCCATTTTGCTTTGATGACAGCTGTGTTCTTTGAAAGGTTATATTGACATAGTTTATTTCCTTTACTTTGAGAAAAGGTGGAAACAAAAACACACATCAATTGCAATTAATCTGCTCCCAGTTACATATCAGGAAATTAGTTTTAAGGCCAAGTTTTTAAGTCTGATTTAGTCACATTGAGATTCATTTATAGTCACAGGAGAAAACAGGCACCTTCAGAGTGCGATTCATCTCACTGTGACATATGTCTAGGAAAGCTGAGATTAATCATCTTCTGGAGCCCCTAGCTCTTTCCACTGATGACAGAAAGAGCCAAGGGCTCAGTGTAGGTGTAACCTTTAGATATCTTATCTTAAGTGAGATGAATCTCAACCTTCCAGCATCATCTCTGCATGTTACCACAGATCCTTTATCCGACGTCAGTTCTGCCACCCCAACAGTAAGTGTAAAGGGTCTTCATTTAAACAGGAACTGTGGACTTCTTAATGCTAATGAGCATATTAATGGTCTGGTTAGAGGGGGAGAGCATCCTTTTCTTATTTAACAACCTATGTCCACAGCTTGTTTCTTTAAATGGGATTTCCACTAACTTCACCTTATCCTCTAGTTACAGAACAAGCGAGTATTGCTATGCAGTTCCTCTGCTTACAAGAGAAATCAACACTTGATGCAGAATCAATGTCAAATAATGCTTACCTAGAATTTCACAGAGTTTTCAAAATTATTAAGTACTTTTACAAGACTGTATTTAAAACTGAATTGCCTCATGGCAGACAGTAGCACAGATCTGAATACAGAACTGTGGTCCAGCTGTGGTCCTGCAGAACTGGTTAGAAATGCCCATGCCCATTTCTATAGCTCAATCCTACTACAGGATACTGTAGACACTTACAGTATAGATCTATACTGTCATATACTATCTATAGATCTTTACTGTTGCTCGATAGTGTAGTATACTATCTGTACTGTAGTATTTCTAGTATCTGTAAGATAGTTGAGATAGTGTTTTATAATGCATTAAAATATTTGCCATGCTTTACACAAACACTCCACTTTAATTCCTAAGAGAGCTTCACTTACACACTGAATCTTGAATTTCTTCTCATAAAAATTACACATTAAACATTATTTTCCCTTTTTTGCAGAAGTACAAGTAGAGGGTGACTTTAGAAATCATATTCTAGTGCTTGTCTCTTTTTACTATAGACATAGCTTAGGAGACTTATACTAATGGTCTCTCAACGAAAAATAAGTGAAATAGTCAGAATTTAACAATGATGGGGACGTTTGACACCTGTTGTGATCTCATGTATATCACAGATGATAAATTTCACTTTTATGCAAAGCCAAATAATAGGTCTTTGACTGTGGAAATTCTGCTTTTCTGTGTAAACATAAAAGCATTGATTTGAAGACATCACTAGGAAGGTGCTGAGATGGAAAATATAGTTTATTGGCTCCTGATTCAGATAGAGTGCACAGGGTCAATACCTAGTAGAAGTTATTCATGTTCTCAGTATTATTTTCAAAATGGCTCTGCTTGGTCTGCTTGACCATGTGTAGATTTGCACTAGCCATATTCATGTCCCGCCTCACGGAACACAAACTAGTTTCCATCTGGAAGATATTTTTCTTCTTTACTCTGCTTCAGCTAAAAGTCTGAGTTTGAGGTCCTACACTAAAGGAGCTTTGGGATTGCAGCTGGTTTGCTTGCCTCTATCTTGACATGTAGGCAGAGCTAGAGTACATCGTCCATTTGTACAAGATTGTCTTTCTTGGAGATGAGACTTCTGAGCATTTTAAAGCAGGTGCATATTTTTTTGGAAAAGAAAATACAAATCTAGGTTTCATAAAACTGGAAAACTAAATCATATGGGAAAACATCGGTTTTCTGAGCCATATCATTACAAATATGGGTGTGGAGTAAAAATATTTCAAGAAGCTGTTTTATCACAACTTTTATGAATCATTCTTGTAGGAAAGCTTTGACAACTCTTGTGTACACCCTGAAATATTTAGTTCCTAACATGCAACTATGATTCAAAAAAAAACCCAACAGTCATCTTGCACAGCTTTCTATTAGAATATACATCATTACAATACTATGTACTTTGAAATTTTAATTTCTCTGACAACCAGTTAAGGAGGTGAAATAAATTTAACAACAAAATAATTCCTTTCTCAATGAGGCAAAATACTGGAAAAAAAATTATCAGTCAGTTTAGAAAACTTCTCAGTTCACTTTGGATTTTGGTACCATTATGCCTCTTTCTTGTACACTTATTTTCTCTCTACGCTTTCCCGCAAAGCAGACTGATTCACTTAGAGAAGCATATGTGCAAGGGTATGGAAGAAGTGCATTAAGAGAAAATGTCTATAGCAGGAGTTATTTTTCTTGTCTTACTATGGTGTGAATTGTCCTGAACCAGCTCTGATTTCTCAACTGTTCAAGGAAGATTGAATTTTTATGCCTCAAGGATGCAGGTTGGCCTAGTAATTGCTGCTTCTGAGAAATTATTTACACCTGTAGCAGAGGTTATATCCTGTGACACCTGCACTCCCCTCCCAGCACAGCAACGTGTGTTTCCTGGGGTTTTCAAGTAGCAAGGGGGTCACCAAGACTGTGGCAGTTTTTCTACCCCTTGCCACAAAATGCCATCAATATAAAGGTTAAAGCACATTTCTGTTTGATGTCTACTGCCAATTCTAGCTTTGTGAAAATCATGAAGGTGTCTAGAATGACCAGAATCCTTTGTCAGATCTCTGCTAACCTCTCTACACTCGAGTAAAGTCCTGTACATTCATAGCAGCTTTGAAAGAGTCATTTGGCTATAGTACAATGAACTGTTGGCTGACAGTGTCTAAAATGATGACAGAGGTTAGCAGTACTGCAGTATAGTACATTTAGTCAAACAAATGCTGTTTCCAAGATGTGCAAAGATTCCAAGCTGGCTTGCTCACTGAAGAGAGTATATCTTGTTTTCTATACAAAAAGCAAGTTTTCTAATCCCATCCTTTCAGTGATAATACAGACAGGTACACAGCTACCTTTCTATCAATACGCAGCAGGTGAGTCAAAGCTGGTAATCGGATTTCTGAAAAATGTTTTATGCTTAGTAAATCATTATTGAAAAATACAAATACTACTGATCTGATGTAATGTAAGAAAAGGTTTCTACTGCATAGATAAGGATGAAATATTTATGTAAGACGATATTTTAAAAACCCTATTAAAAGACCCAGGGAACTACAGACCTACTTCTGTTCCTGGAAAAATTATGGATAAGACTATACTGAGTACTATTGAAACGCATTTAAAGAATATCGCAATCATCAGGCACAGCCAACGCAGGTTCACAAAGGGAATGTCCTCTTTTTCCAGTTTCATATCTGTCTACAATAAGGTTGTCAATGTAGTGGATGAAGAGAAGGTGGTGGATGTAGTTTTTCTGGATTTTAATAAGGCTTTTGATCCTGTCCCTCACAGCATCTTTCTGTACAAGGTGTCCAGCTGTGGGCTGAGTGGATTCACAGTGCACTGTGTGAAGAACTGCCTGAAGGGCAGACCTCACAGTATTGTAAAGAATGGAGCTACATCTGGCTGGTGATCAGTCACCAACAACATTCCCCAGGGTTCAGCTCTAGGGCAAATCCTGTTCAATATACTTATCAATTATCTGGATGCAGGAGTTGACTGCACCATTATCAGTTTTTCTGATGATACCAGACTGGGAGGTGCTGTTGACTCACTTGATGGCCTTCCAGAGGGATCTAGATGAATTGGACCATTGGGCTATGATAACTGGGATGAATTTTAACAAGTAGAAATGCTGGATTCTGCATCTAGGTGAGAGTATTGCAGACACAAGTCTAAACTGGGAGAGAAGTGGCTTGAAAGTAGCCATGCAGAAAGGGATCTGGGCATGCTGGTTGACATCAGTCTCCCAGCAGACAAAGGGGCATAATCAGTCAAAAGAGGCAATTATCCCTCTGTTTTTCATGTTGGTTTGTTGTCAGCTTGAGTACTGTGTGCAGTTCTTGGGCCCAGAATTTAAGAAGGACGTGAAAGTCCTTAAATGCATCCAGAGAAAGACAACAAAGCTGGTGAAAGGGCTGGGAGGAATGTCCTATGAGGAGCTGTTAAGGTCTTTGGGCTTGTTTATTTTGGAGAAATGGAGGCTGATGGACAACATCATCGCTCTCTACAGGTTCCCGAGGAGGGGAATTGGAGAGGGAGGTGTTGGTCTCTTTTCCTTGGTATCCAGGGATAGGACACATGGGCATGTTTCAAATCTGTATCAAGGAAGGTTTATATGGGACATTAAGGAGTATTTATTTAGTGAGAGGTGGTCAAACACTTCAACAGGTTTTCGAGGGAAGTGGTCAATGCCCCAAGCCTGTCAATGTTTAAGAGTCATTTGGACAATGCATTTAATAAGGTGTTTTTAACATTTGGTCAGCCATGAATTGATCAGGCACTTGGACTAGGTAATCATTTTAGGTTCCTTCCAATAGAAACATTCTATTCAGTACACACTTATGTTTAGGAAACCTTATTCCAAGTGACACACGGGCAACTAAACTCATCTAAGCACTGTAAGAAATTGATAAGACCCTATTATGACAGTCAAAAGAAACAAAGGGCTTACCCATAGAATATGTGGATTGGCTGATGTACTACAACAATATCCCTTTGGAAATTTATGAGAAAAATGATAAAAAAATTAAACTAAATAGATGGTCGGGGTTTTGTATGTTTTTTTTTTTACTTTGTGGTTTGCCTCACTTGGAAGATACACCAAAACGTTTAAGAATAATAGAAACATAAAAACACAGAATCTTTTAGGTTGGAAAAAAACCTTAAGATCATAAAGTCCAACCATTAACCTAATACTGTCAAGTCCACCAATAAATCATGTCTGTAAGCACCACATTTTCACATCTTATAAATACCTCCAGGGGTGGTGACTCCACCACTTCCCTGGGCACTCTGTTCCAGTGCTTTACAAGTAATTCAACAAAGAAATTTTTCCTGTTAACCAAATTAAAACTCCCTTGGTGTAACTTGAGCTAATTTCCTCTCATTCTACCAATTAATAGGTAGAATTGGGAAAAAAGATAAATGCAAATCTCACTGCAGCCTCCTTTAAGGCAGTTGTAGAGAGCAATAAGGTCTCCTCTCAGCCTCATTTTCTCCAGACTAAACAACCCCCGTTACCTCAGCCACTCCTCACAGGACTTGTTCTCCAGACCTTTCACCAGCTTCATTGGTCTTTGGATGTGCTCCAGCACTTTAATACCTCAAGAAATCCATGTGCTTTCTGAATGGGAGCTGGAGGCAGAGTACATTATACTAGGTGTCACAAAACCTCTTGGAGACACATGTTTAGTTAATTATATCACATCGTGACTCAATGGACTTGATTCAATTGTCTGCACATAGATGTTTGCTGCTACTTGTTATTAACAGTCACACAAGACTGAAGAGATCCTTTCACAGGTGGCAGGTAAAACACAGACAATAGGTCTTACACCTTTTCTAAGAGATTGTTGTAGTTGAGGCTGGTAGGTGACTCACTACAGTTGAGGGTGGTAGGTGACTTACAAGCAGGTGAGTCAAAACTAGTGGATTCTAGAGAAATATTCAGATGAAAGGCCATCGACAGCCTTTTCCAAGGCTACAAAAACCTTGGCCCCAGTGAACTCCCGTGTCAGATAGCTCAGCAGTGACATTACATTTTGTGTAGAGAATTACATGAATGTTTACACTTCTAATGCTACTAAAATATCTCTTTGCGTTCTGTTCTGAGAAACTGAAAGCTAATTTATTTCCTCAACGTACTAGTATAACAATTTCAATTAGAATAATTATAATTAGGACTTTGCATGCCCTACCTATTCTAATGTAAACAATCTTAAACATTTATTTCTCTCTACATTAGAAAGTCTTTCATATTTTTGTGCATTCTTCCTTCCTTGAGAAACCTTTAATCCTACATAATCGTTCTTGAAATCATTGGTAGAAAATATCTCCAAATGATTCTGCACTACTGATAAAATTTTCTGAGTACCGCAATTTTTTTGTCTTTCAAATAGAGAAAAGCATTACTCAGAGGTTCTTACTGACCTGACCACAATAATAATACCACAAGCTTTTGTACAGATGTATGTAGTTAAACTCTGTGATTTAAAGATGGAGTTACTCCTACCTGGTTTCTTCTGCCTGATATTAGGCACATAGGTTTATATAGTTGTCCATTCCTTTTGTAACCAAAACAGAAATAATTACATAGAAAGTGCAGCTTATCTTACCTAACCATATTTATTGAAACAAAAGTGAGATAATAGAAGTTCATTATAAATATGAATAATCAGTTACAAGGCATGAAACAGAGGATAGGAGCACATTATGAGTTCTTTCAGTGGAGTTCCTGAGAAATCATTGCTGTTACCTGTGCTTTTAACACATTTAAATATGACTAGGAAAACACTAAAAAGGGAAAGGACAATGTTTTTCTACTAGTACTGAGTATACTGAGTTAGTACTAGTATAGTATACTAGTATACTGAGTATACTAGTATAGTATACTGAATTATTCCATATACTTGAGAACAAGCTGTGGAGAACTGCATAAGAATTTTATGAAGCTCACCGAGTGGGCAATAACATGGCAGATGAAATTTGGGAGGGATAAATATAGAAATACACATGAAAAAAAATCAAATAATTCTAACTCCTGTTTAAAATGCTATGCTTTGAAAAAAACCGGTAGGTAGGATAGACCCATGAAAAAACAACTCAGTGCTCAGTAAAAAGTATTTTTTATGATTCTTTTGAAAAGGTAGAATAAAACTGAACTTGATTATAACACTCTTTCATCCAGGGTTTGTCTGCACCTTGAATATTGTGGGCAGTTCTGCCTGCCCCACCTCTGAGAAGACTGAGCCCAATCAGCAAAAGTTCAGAAAACAGTACTCAGGGTAATCAAAGGTATAGAATGTCTTCTTTTTAGGAAATGAGTACTAAGACAGGACACTTCAGCCTGGAAAAGGAACAAATGAATGGTTATATGTGACCGTAAGCAGCACGGAGAGAATTCTCTTTGCTCCATTGCAAGAACAATGACCATTAAATGAATCAGCTGAAGAGACAAATCTGGTATTCAAAAAGTTGTGGCTTTTCACACGTGTGATTAGACTGTGGAGGCCTTTGCCAATAGGTGCTATAAACATCAAATGGTTGTTTCTGTTGATGAAGAAAACAAAGGGAGAAAAGCTAAGAGAAAAAAAAAATACTAAATACAGTAACACCCCATTGCATCTCTAGCCACCATTTCAGATTTCTATTGCAAATCATTTAATACCCTGATCTCATAACCATCATTATTACTCCACTTTTCCTTCCGTCACCCATGATTGACTTCAATGAGCAGCGGGCATCTAACAAAGAAAACGACAATACTGGAAAATTAACTGTACAGTATGAGGCAGCAAGAACAGTAAAATATTGACATCATTTGATCTTGTCTGATAAAGTAATCTACCAATCAACACTTAAGCCAGCTAGCAGTCATTTACTGATTTTTATTTTTAAAAGCAATCAGCCCTCCTGCCTTCAAAAAGCTGTTTGCACACTGCCAGCCTTTCCTAGAGCTGGTGATCCAGATAGTCCTGTATGTCTTCCATATACATTGTTCTCATGTATTTAAACTAGGTGTGATTCTTTAGTCCCTACATATACCTCCTTTCAATTACATTAATACTGGGGGGGGGGAATGTTGCTGTTGCATTTAACACAGGTAACTTAATTGCCCCCTCAATATGTATTGCTGCACACTTACCAAATTTTACCTTTGTTTAACATTGTTTGTTAATCTTTTAATGCCCTTTTGAAAATACAGTCCTCTCTACTCTGTTAACCTAATTTTCAGTAACTGGATCCTATCTCTTTACTTGATCCCATTATTAGAGGTATTATATAAGTTCAAGCTATCCAGCGTTAGTATTCTAACAAGTTTTTATGATACCCTTTACTACACCCAATGCTCTACAATACCAAAGATAAGCATATATCTTTCTAAATAAATGAGGCAAAAGTGTGGCAAAATTCTATTTTTTTCATCAGACTTTGTGTAAATTAAAGATTTTTTAGAATACAAATGACAATCAACAAAAATAGTGAAAGTAAAATACAAACCAGTTTTCTTTTAAAGGAAACAATATTAATTTGTTTATTTTTTATTTTTATTTTTTAAAGATGAGAAAGGAGCATCATTGCAGCCAAAAAGACAATTATATCAGCTGTTTTATTTTTTTCAGGCGCATTTGGTTGTTCTACTGCAAAGTCAGCCCGTTGTCTGAATACAGCAAATATTACACTCAAGAGTGCTCAAAAATTTACTTATTTTTAAGGAATTAGATTAACATTTTAAAAGTTGTTAGTGATTCTAGACTACTTTTTTTCTTGTGGGAACATGATATTATTAATATCAGGACACAAAACAAAAAGCATGATTTCCAGATTTAGTTTGATAACTATTGAATTTCTAAATTAAGGATGGTTTTGTTCCCTCTCAGAACAAACAAGGACTCAATTTGTTAATTTACTTTTTGAAAGAATTGTAATATATCTAGGAATTCCTAACATTTTACACACATACTTCTAAAAAATTAATGTGCATTCTGAGGGGAGACCTCATTGCTCTCTACAACTACCTGAAAGGAGGTTGTGGAGAGGAGGGAGCTGGACTCTTCTCTCAAGTGACGGGGGACAGGACAAGAGGGAATGGCCTCAAGCTCCACCAGGGGAGGTTTAGGCTGGACATTAGGAAAAAATTTTCACAGAAAGGGTCATTGGGCACTTGAACAGGCTGCCCAGGGAGGTGGTTGAGTCACCTTCCCTGGAGGTGTTTAAGGGATGGGTGGATGAGGTGCTGAGGGACATGGTTTAGTGATTGATAGGAATGGTTGGACTCGATGATCCGGTGGGTCTCTTCCAACCTGGTTATTCTATGATTCTATGGATGACATTGGGAAGAAGGAACTCAAATTCATTTTGCTTCTCAATACAGGATCAGATGAAAAAAGAGCATAAAGCAAATAAGTGAATGGCTGAGTGAAATATAACCTTTAGTTACTCTTCAAGTTTAATGAAACGATCAGAATTTGTTACTGAAGACTGGTATAGGTGCGGCTGGAGGTTAACGTTGATGACCACAGCCTATTAACTGAGCAGCCTCAGTTGTAAAGCTTAAACACCTCCATGCTTTCCTGTTGATGTTATCATCAAAGCTGCCAGTTATACTGGATTTTTAAGTGGCTTGTCCATTTGAGTAAGAGATTATAATTAGGAATAAAGCTCAAAAAGATTCTTAGAAATAAAGAAGCATATTTACAGTTAAATAGAAATGCAGTAATTTTAGCTGATCAACTGTAAATGTGAAGATGGCTTTTCTAATTTATATAGGACACACACACAAAAAATAATAATATCTGGAATGTAAAAGGCTTGTAAAATCCAGTTCACCTTCTGCTAAGCCCTTTGAAGAGCTCTACAGGAGTTTATGTGACATTTTCATAAGTGATAAATCATTCCAATTTATTCTATACAGTATAAATTCAGTCCTTAACTATTGAAAAAGTGAAAATGAAAAGAACATCAATCATTTTTGCTGCCAAGATATATTTACATTTCAGATCGTTTTGTTTCTGAAGGGCATTCACAGTAGGTAAACAAAGGTACATAGGGAAATTTCCACACTTCTAAATATGGAGGCTGCTTATTTGACGAAGCTCACATACTTTCTTAGGTTATTGCACTTGGTACAACTTTGCTTTGTTTGTAATTTGTTTTGTGTTTGTTTCTGCTTCATTTTTGGGTTTATAAATTTATTTTTTCCCCCCACATATACAATGTTCATCAGGTGATCTATTAGTCCACCTCTTTGTGCAAGCCTTCTGTCTCCCGTATTCTTTCTCTGTATCTGTTACAATGGGACTATTGTAGGATAAGTAATACTTTGTTTAGTACTATCTGAATGTAATAGTTTTTTTCAGGCAGCAACTGTCTTGACCTCAATGGCAATACCTCAAAGGAGCATTGCTAATGTCAATATTCCAAAAGACCACAGCCTTTTCTTCAGAAACTATTGTCTGCTGTAACACTCTAGATGCTTCTTGAACAAGTGTTCTACTGGAAAGAGAAAGAATAGCCTTGTAATGTTTTTGTACAAATCTTCATCCTTAGTGACATTCAAAACCCAATTTCACATTTCCCTGGGCAACCTGATTTAACTTTAAATCTTGGTCTAACTGCAGAGTTGACGCTGCTTTCATCAGAGGCTTGGACCAGATAATCTCTAAAGGTTCTTTCCAAACTGAGTTTCTTTTAATAATAAATATCAGCTGGATACTTTCTGTTCCGTTTCTTCATTTTAAAAACAAAACATAAACAAAACAGTTATTGTTGTATGCATTTACCCACTTTTCTAACATTATCTAATGTTATATCTAACATATATTCTAACGTTATCATCCACTACTGGACATCTGTTTTCCTGTATCTCCATTTTAAAATTTTCCTAAAAAATATTGAACAAAGGGCATCTAAAGTGTCATATATATATATGTAAGAAAGACCAAATATGACTTATACTGTATTTCAGATCTCAGAACTGGTCAGCAAGTGAAAAAAACAGTCATTTAAAGTATAGATTTGATTTAGAAATTCCTACGTAGACTAGCACCTTTGAACTTGGACAGACCTCCTAAGAGTGCGTAGAGATCAGCATTTGCTACATCCTTAAATCCCTGGGGAAAAAGCCTTGTTATCCAAATACACTTGGTTAAAAACTTTTACATTAAAATATCCTAGCATTTTAATTAATGAGAAATGCTTAAGAAAGTCCTTCGTCAGTTAATAAAATTTGTCCAGGAGTGAGAAAATCTAGCCTAAGTGCTGAAGCATTTCATTCGCATTCTTTAACATCTTGCCCTGCAAGGGGTCCTGATGGCAGTGACACTTAATGAACTGAGACTTGCATTCTACGTTAGGGAAACTTTCCGTGTAGTATGAAAATATAGTAGCTTTAGAGCTCATTTTCTTAGTTCAAATGCAGAGGTAAAGATGTGCATAACCATGATAGAATACGTACTTAGCAGAGCACACTCCATACTGTTGTAGCAGTTCTGTTTACCTAATGAAATACAGAACAATGCAAATCATCGAAACAGTCTGCTGATTAAGCCAGTGGAGCTAAATCACCCAAACAGGTGATAATCACAGCTTGACTTAGCTATAGGAAGCAGAACAATCTGAGTACCTACAGTGAATCCACTTAAATGTTTCATCTCTAAATCTTAGTATTATCATACTTTATTAGTTTGTTGTTCTTCGTTGCCCTCTTCACTTAATAACACAAACTCACTACACTGACTAACCACAGATGAGAAAATTTCACTCAGGCAAAATAGCAGCTTCTGAATAATGCCAAGAAGAATCAACTGTATAACAAGAAGACAGATTCTTCAAAGTAAATAAGAAGCTATTAAACATGCTGTCCCTGTAAATCTTTACACTTATGTACACATGAAATACTAAAAAATGAAGCAAAAACTAAAGGTGAAATTGTCATTTGCTTAAAACTAAAATAAAAATAAATAATTTGAACTTCTGCTGTGTGACTTTTGATCTTCATCGTGATTGTTGTGCCTTTTCTGGAATTAAGTAGAAAAGGCTTGACTGGATCTCAGAAAACACCCAGAATCTGTTACTGGATTAGAAGCCTACATCATGTTCTTCTGTGACATTTTGATTATCTCTGCTTTGAGATACTGTCTAATGATGGATTTTCAGGACTGGGAGATTCAGAATTTAATACAAATATTGTGGTTCACCTCAAGAGCAGAAATCCTCTACATTTACACCACTGAACAAACCTTACTTTTATAAAATTTCCTGCTTTCAATCGCATGAGGAGATTGTGCTGATAACAGGAATATCTTGCTACTATGTGACATAACAGGCTCTTAATTAGCAAAAATAATATACTTTTTTAAAAGACTATCTAATGACCTAATTGATAACATTGTGTACATGTATGCATTCTCCTCGTTGTTTTTGTAGAAAACACAGGACTGGAAATCTAGGATAAATTCACAGCTTTGCCTAGTGACTTTTAGCATAAGATCCCATGCTGAGCTTAAATTTCATGAGCATGACTTGTTCTAATTAGACAATTAACTTTTCTCAAACTCTTAACAAATCTGCACTGTGCCTGTCGTATCAACATCCCCTACTTGCTGAATTTTCAATCAAACTTTCCCATGCTTTTCAGAACAGCCTTAATATTCAAGCAGAACTTCTAACTCAATATAAATTTAATACACATAATCCCTCTTCTCTCTTATCTTCTAAAAATCTCAACTACAATAAGATTGCAAGCACATTTAACCCACCTTTTTTTCATGTTAATGATATTAGTTTATTTGCTTAGCATCTTCTACTTGTAATTTGTCATCATCTGACTTGTTTTATCTAGATCAAGTCTGCAACGTAATATGACAACAGAATTTTTGTCACCCAAGATTTGCATGCATTCATGTTTATTTGTTCCTCTACAAAACAACTCAGATTTTCTATTATCAAAATAAAACCACTATCCTGAATAGCAGAAGCACCCAGCCATCATAGTTCTCCCAGTATCTGTGCTGTTTTACTTGTGCTTAAGAAAGAATTCTCAAAAAACAGCCTCCAAATGTTGTTTTGTCTTTGACTTTGGCTATTCTTCCACAATTTAGTTCCACTTCTTATGGTCAAAATTTCTCTTAAGTATCTAGCCTGCTTTGGTAAGATGTTCTACCGTCCCTGTATTTGGGCTGACAGACAAAAATAAAGCTAAAATGAAAATTCCCATATCTGCATGAATTAGGATGAAGTCCTATAACTTTCTGGAGTATCATATTTTAAAATCCAGTCACAAGGCAACAACACCTTGAATCATATGGAGAAAACAATTGAAGACAACTGAATCATTTTTTCTTACCTTTACTAAAATACATTATAGTGACCATTTAGAAATAACATAACAGGGGTCGTGAGGCGAGAGTTTTCGATTAAACTCTGTAACTCGTACTAGTGGTTTCAGTTGCTTTGTCTTTGAGATAGAATTTATCTTTTAAACTGAATTTTAAAATACGCTAATGGAATGGCAGTCTGGTTTGCAGCACAGGCTGTTAGGTAATGTCTGTGTATAAATAACGATGTGGGTTTTGATGGGTCCAACACCCAGAAGGCATCAGTTTAATAAAAGAATCAATGAACAACAGTTTTTAAGCTAATTAAAATTATATGGTATTTTCCGTATATGGTATTTTCCTGATTAGCCTGAACTTAATAAGATAAATGCCATATAAAATCAATGAAGGGACTTTATGCACCTGAATTTCAATTCATAATCAGTAACTCATCAACAGCACACAAAAATGTTTTGTAGCACAAATGTCAGTACATTTGTAAACCAGAAATGTACTATGGCTTATCACATTTGGCCTCCAGGATTAAACCTGTGTGTCTCACAGGACGACTTTAAATACTTGGAGAAGTCTAAGAAAGATAGGAATGAGATTGCTCTGTTACTTCTTTTTTGATATCCAGAAATTCAGCTCAGCTCCCTGCTGAGCTGGATGTCTTCAGAATTCATAAGTGCTGGAATTCAAACCAGTTTCATTCATATGCCTTTAAAATTCTGAAAACGTTTGATGTGAAATAGCTCATTTAAAAGGTGACTTTGCCAATCATGTCTCTCTAATATTGAGACTACAGAGAAAGGAGGAGTCATTTTTATTGTACTGGAAACAGGGGAGAATTTCCAGCTGTTTATTTTATTCTTCCAGAAATGCCACCAAATTGCTTATTCCCTGGAATTTGTCAAGTCAGGAACTAATGGAGATTGATCTAATAGGACAGGGTATTCCTTTTACCACATACTCTATTTTTCTGAACACAGAAGAATTTTTCTGCATAAACAAGCTTGAGAATCAGGTGCTGAATAGATCAAGATGGACTCTCACACTCAAAAATTGTAAATAAACAGAATTATTATCATCAAAATACCAGGTTGTAGTTCTGTAAGTGGTAGCAATAGCAGCAATTTGAGTATGATAGCTCAGAAGAGCCTCCAGTCTATGAACAAAGACTTTACAGTGCTGGGTATTTAACAATCCTTATTTCCATATATGCTGTACTATTCATTCTGAACTCCAGCTATTAAAATATTCTAAAGCAGTTTAAAAATAAAATAGACAATAAGTTACAAAAAAGCTATGTTACATTCATATTTTGGAGCCCTAGACAATAATTACTGATGTCTTGAGTTCTTACTTCTGACCCAACATGACAAATCTCTTTGAGATCTCAAAATGATTTCCTGCAGGAAAAAACCTCCCGGTTTTCCATTTTTAGTGAAATTTTGTAATTTGAAATAATCCAACCCATAATAAAGCAACATTTTTGTGTTCCCAAAAGGGAATCAGAAGAATGAAAAATCTATGAAAAATATTCTAGTTCAACTTTTTTATAATGAATAGAGAGTGGCCAGATAACATGGTGACAGTAACAACTTAAGAAATTGAATCAAAATGGAGAAATACAGGGAAAGAAAACGTCCTAAGGGGATCAAATATCAGTATTATAAAAACACTTTGAGTTACTTGCAGCATAACTAGAAAAAGGTTAATATCTAAATGGCTACATAATTATTAGCAGTTTTCACAATCGTGTCAAAGGACTCCATGCTCCAAAATAATTTTTGCGCCTAAATGTGTCACTCCTGTGAGGAACTCGCACATCTTCAGCACATCTTTGAATCATTTTCAATAGCGTGTTCACATTTTATCACAAACCATGAAAAAAGTAGTCATTTTGGAGGCTATTGTAAGCACTATGAAGCTGTTTGGGTTAAGTACTGAGCCACCACAGTCAGTTTTCCAGCTTCATTGGCTGCTGGAGAAAATAGAGTAGAGATAAATCTCTAGTCCTGAGACTCTCTGGAATGGCCTATACAGGACAGTCAGTCTTATGGACACACAGAACTGCATCCAGGGAAGGGGCTTGTTCCTGGACTATGTCCTCTCAGATTAATGTTGTCCATGTTCACTTTCTTTTCTTACTATTTCTATATTAATTTTTTAAATCCTTCCAGTTAGGGAAGTGTTTCTTTAGGAGGGTACTTTACAGGTCTCTTGCATGAAGCTATTAGGATATACAGAAATTCACTGTGTGCAAAAAATATTGGATGCTGCACAGAAAACGACTGACCCCTTTCTGACTGATTTCTGAACTGCACATGGTCCTAAGGGTAAAATAAATTGCATCAATATGTTCAAGAGAAGAATACATTCACTTTCTCTAGGATGTGAGGAAGGGGTCAAAGTTAAATACTTCCTAAATGTAAACTGTAATAATCAATAAGGAGAGTGAAAAAAACCTCAAATATCCAATTGATTTCTATTTCTCTTTGTTAATTCAGAAGATTATTTTAAATTGATTTTAGAGGTATTTGAATAGTAGTTGTCTACAAGTGAAGCAAAATGGTTCCTTCTCTTTTTTTAAAAAAGTATAAAAATATGAGAAGATAGAAAATACCATGAAGGTTCTTAGATTAAAATGCTTATAATATTATAAATTTTGCACTCTGAGAGGACTTAATAAGTCCCTGATTGTTATGATAGCACTGAAGCAAGTAACTGAGTCTTTAAAAATAGATAAAATAACAATCATTAGCGGAAAGATCATGTAATGAAGGAACAAGCATTGCAGTGGCTCATCTAGGCTGATAATGGCTTTTTCTTTTAACTAGAATTCTCCAGTCATATTTCAGCCCAGAACTCTTCATGGAAACATTGTAAATGAGTTTTGGAAACAGCACTTGAAAACATTAAAGACACAGACTACACTGTTAATAAAATAATTAGAACTTATCTAGCAACGACATCAGCAAGAGATGCTCTAAAGGAAACGACAATTGCCTGACACTGTGGATGTTATGAAATATCCATAGCGTTACAGTGAAGGATTTAGGAATGAAAAGTAAAAGGATTCACTGTCAGTTTGAAAACAACAGCAAATATCACAACTCTGATTCCTGGCACAGGAAAAAGGTGCAAGAACCCAGTGGACTACAACACTTTGCAGAAGCCAGAATAACATGCACAGCAGGAATGGAAAGAATGGTAACATCTCTGGATTGCATGAGTTCCTTATGAAAGAAATGGACAATATTTCAGGAGAAGGTGAACAGAATCACAGAAGCATTTGGGTTGAAAAAGGCCTTTAAGATAACTGAGTCCAGCCATAAAACCAGATCATCAGCCTGAAGTAAACAGGTTATTTAATAATTTTCATTAGGTAAATTCAGAAAAACAAGTGTGATATCTGAAACAGAGATAACAATAATGAAAGAAAAGCAGTAAAAAGTCAAGAAGAAAGAAGGAACTGTGGTATATATTGGCTAGCTAACTGGAAAAAAAAATGTAAATTTGCAATACAGCTAAAACCCAGCCAATGGAAGACCATTAAGATGTGATCTTTTATAATGAGAGCTTGTATTGAAGGGAAAAGATGCTAAAGACTGAAGAAGGGGTTTGATATGTTTTCCAGGTAAAGCAAAAAGCCCAGAGTGAAAGTGTTCAACTGCCGTGTTTAGTGTCCTGGAGCAGCTCCTCTCACCACAAGTTGGGAAGCCAAAAGAGGTTCTTAAGTGTCCCTTACCCAGCCAATCAGAGCAGTAAGAACTTATAAAAAGGTAGCACTTGCCTCCAAAGGCTAGTTGGAGCCAAATCAGGCATGTTCCTGGGAAGGACATACAAGTATAGCCTCAAGGAGTAGCAAACTGGATTCCCACTCTCAGGCACCTACTAGAAGAGAAATCTCCCAGTTAAATAGGACCTCTACAGACAAGTTGCTTTAAATTAAAACTCTGTGAATGCATATTTCTTTTTTCTCTTTTTACACAAAATCTTGGCTCAGTGCTAAAAAAAAAACCTTAAAGGATTAAGGCTGTAGAGGAGAATTATAAACTTAGAGCACGGAAGAATGATTAGGAACTATCCCCTCAAAGGGTAATTTATCAGTCTCCTCCTTTTATATAAAATCAATAAGTACTGATTTATCAATAGCATTTTTCTTAGTGGTAAAATCTCTGTCTCTCTTTTGGCTTCGCTAAGTATTTATGTTCAAGCCTCCTTCTAACACTTACTACTGTACTAGATGCAGAATTTACTGGCTAAAATTATGGCTTGACCATTTTTTCTTTCTTCTTGTAACATAACTCATTAAATAGTGGAAATAAATAGTCAGAATATGTATTAGAAAAGTTACGTACATTTTGATTTTATAAAATGTTTATCTCTGAAGACCCAGCTTCTATTAACCAACCACAGTAGTAACAAACACTTTTGCCTCTTACGTCTTTCATTTTTTTTGCTCAAAAACCCCAAAGAAATAAAAATTCATGGAAAAAAAATAGCAGTTCGAATTATGTCACTTGCATCAAATGTAGCTACACACACACATGACTTTGAAACTACACTCATGGACTTGCCCTCTGGGCTGATATTTTAGAGTGAAATATCATTGTTGTTGTTGCTTTGGATTTTTTTGTGGTTTGCAACTTGTAAAGTGGAATTCAGAAAATCAAGCTTTCATATTTGTTATCCATTTGGATTAATAAAAATTTTGTCATGTCATGATGTCCTATTCAATTTATTTTTGTTTGTTTCAAATTATTATTGTTTGTTCAAAATATTATTGTTTCTTTCTCAATTACGCCTGAGTGCTAGGGGGGGAAAAAAAAGAATTTGTTTCAGTATAGGAATGCAGTGGCTTTAGCTAATCATCCCTCTAATAAATGTTTTCTTACCAGCTTTCAAAATGTTGAGCACTGGGTATGTTTATCCCATGCACCTTCGGGAATGTAACTTTCTCCGTGTTATTTTTTACCTTCTTTTGCAAGATGGTGCACTCTGACAGAGCTCCTGTTTCACAAATACAATTTCATGCTATTCCACAGGGACATTGAAAAACTAGCGAAGAAACACCATAAATTACTTGCATTCAAACTGGAGGCAAATAAAGTCATGTTTTCTACTGCTATAGCTACTAGTACACAATTTTGCTCTCATTGTCACCAGGGTAAATTGTTTGTGACTCTACTGAATTCAATTTAATCTCTCTGGAATTACAGCAGTGTAACAGAAAACATGTCATCCTCCACTTGATACAGTCTGAACTTTGATTTCTGTGAAGTACATTAACTCCAAAATCTTAGGGGGTCCATATTCATTTATTCACGTAACGGTTTATGAAAAACTAAAAATCCTAAGCATCACAGCTAAAGGTAACTAGCAAGTGTAGGGCTGCATCTTGCAGTCAGTTCAAGATCAAAGATGCCAAGGTCCTTAAGTCTTAAAATACCTTGTAAGATCCTTAAAGAGTGAGAGAAAAGTAGATCTAATTGCCTTTGGATGACTGTCACTCTCTGCTAAGCCATGTCACTTTCTTCTAAGCATCTGTACCAACTTCTGCCTCATGATAAATGTGAATTAGTTTTCTTCAGTTTATTAAAACATGAGCTGCCTTGCAGCTGCAATGGGGTATTGGTGTGCTAGTTGCTTCACACTAGCTAACCTCAATTATTTCCTGAACTATTCAGTTAGCAAGGGTTTGAAGGGCAGTCAGCCCTTCAGTTACTCTATGGAAACACATCTTCTTATGAGCAATTCAGAAGCTATGCCGGAAAGGTAGTTAAGTTTTGGACAACATGCCACTGTATAAACAGCAATATTTCTTGTTCACAGCCGTCTGCAGCGCGTTACTGAGCTGCACCCACTTGAGAGACAACATGGGCTGATTTTGTATCAACCTTGTGCCAGAGTTCAGTCAATTGCCGTCTTTGTTTCTGGAAGAATGAGAAATCAAATGGTATTCAGGAAAGCCACAGTGTGCATTCTGCATTGATTTTTAAATCTCCAATGTTTTGTTTAGGTAAGAGGATAACCTCAGTTTCTGCAGCCCACTCATTAACTTATTGGAGAATAAAGGTGTTGTCTTAAATACAAATCTCTATGTATAAGATATCAAAAGCCTTAGGATATAGTGTCACCCTTGGTGGAGATGCAGTGAGCTGTAACTTAAAGGCTGGTTGTTTTCCATTCGCCCTTGATTTGATGAATTACAATGTCATTTAGCAACATACAAATTTATGAATTGTTGTTTGACTCACCCATCTAATGTTATTAATTTGTATTGAGAAGTGAAATGTTCGTGCATCTCTCAGCTCTAGAACACAGAGAACTTCAAAATGATAATGATACCCCAGGCTACATTTTCATTGAGAGATGGGATGCGGTATCCATCATTCCTTGTTGCTTACAAAGACCGTATAAATCCAATGAAACTACAAGGGTGCCTTAGCAACAGCAGGCTCTCTCCTGTTATTTTGCAGACAGAAACAGCTTAAGAAGTGACACAGGTAGCAGAGCAGGAAATATCAGGCCCCATGATTCCTGTGTAAGTGATCCTGGCTTTGAAGTGTTCACTTCTTGACTTTCTTACACAAGGCTCATTACATGCTGATTATGACCTCAAAATTGTTAGTAGCTGATATCCCTTGTTTGCATTCTCATAAGACTAACATACCAAGGTGTATTATTTTCTCTGAACCACTGTATTCATCCCTCCCTGTATTTCCCTTTCCTCTCCCAGCCCTCTGTTCTTGCTTGCTCTTTCAGCTCTTCTGAGGTGTTGACTTCATCTGTGGCTTGAAGCACTCTATCCTTTTCACTGACAGGCAATCTTCTGCAGCCAGAACCCTTTCAGACATTATTTCTCTTTCAGCTTTTCACCTCATGTTGTTACTACATTGTATCATCCTGCAAAAGCACTACTTTTCCAAGATCCATTCATACTCACTAAGCAGCTCTCCACCAGACACATCAGCATGAACTGCTTAGTGCTCAGAAATTCAGTTTCCTAGTATTGGGAACAAGTTCTTGAGAAAGATGACAAAGGATAGACATATAATGTAGTAAAGACGGTTAATTCATGAACTATCCAGGAAGAAGAAACACTGAAATGATCATGCCTCAGAGATCCTGTGGAGACATCATCCTGCAGTCACCTGTGGCTTGACAGGTACAATGCAGAACAGAGAATATTTGCTTCTCAGAATCTATCACAATTCCCCATCCCACCTCTCTCAAAGAAAATATTGCTTTAGGGAAAAGTGATAGTATAATGTGACAAATCAGAAAGAGATTAGATAAGGTTTTGTCATTTATTGTTCAAGTCTCAATAAACTAGACTGATTCTGCAAAGCTAGTCCATTAACTTACCTCTTCTGGAGGACTTGTTGATTTTATTTCTTGTCTCAATACATTTGAAATGAAATTAGTAGTAATTGACTAACAAAGATGAAAGGCACTGAACTACATCTTAGGGCAAATGTACTTTACAAGTGCTTAAAAGAGAGAAATAAAGCACCAGAAAGTTTTCTAGACATAGAGTCTGCCTAATGCTCTCTGCTCTGTGCATGTCCAAGTACATCTCTGGAAGAGCTGATCAGATGTATTGCCAATGGCATTTAGTAGCTACAATAACTCAGCTTATACTATGTTTTATTGCCACATTCCTCCTTCTCCCCTTAACCTTGCTATTGCAGCTTCATAATGTGGGAATGTTCATAGTCCTGATGGTCTGGTCACATGCAGATTTTGTGCATTTCAGAAAGCTGTTACTTTTATGCGTATAATTGTCTGTTGCAAGTAAAGGTGAAATGATTTAATCCATTTTGGCTAAGGTCTATGCACGGTAGATGTGGCAAAAGGACTTCCTTCTCTTTTTCATTCCCATTACAGCTTAGGGCACACCTGCCTCTTCTGGCACTTGTTCTTTAATGGCTTCAGTGTCCCAGTGCTCTATGCTCTGACTAGCGTTTATGATGCCAGCATATCTGCCTGCCAGAAAGCATAGAAGGGACCCACATCCTGAAAACACGCATATGAATTATTTTCTGGAAGCACAGTGATAAGCAGGCAAATAACACTGAAAATGGACACATTTTTCTGTGGGAAAAATTTTTCTCCTTTTTTGTACATTAAGGAGATTAATAAATTATAAATATATAATGCATTCATACAGGAAAAACTGTCCTGTATGTATCACAACACCTTCATAAAGCTGAATCTGCTGTCACACATCCTGGTCTGTCTAGTTATTCAGAAAGGGTTCAACCCAAAGCTCCCTAGGGCTTCTTTGCACTGCAAGTAATAGCTTCATACAAGCTGCAAGCCACTATCTCAATCTGATCCTGTGAATCATAGAATCCCAGAATCACTGGGTTGGAAAAGACCTCCAGGATCATTTAGTCCAATCATTCCTATCAACCACTAAACCATGTCCATGAGCACCTTATCCACCCATCTTTTAAACACCTCCAGGGCTGCTGACTCAAGCACCTCCCTGGGCAGCCTGTTCCAGTGCCCAATGACCCTTCCTGAGAAAATTTTTTTTCTGATATCCAGCCTGAACCTCCACTGGTGGAGTTTGAGGCCATTCCCTCTTGTCCTGTCCCCTGTCACTTGGGAGAAGAGGCCAGCACCCTCCTCTCCACAACCTCCTTTTAGGTAGTTGTAGAGAGCAATGAGGTCTCCCCTCAGCCTCCTCTTCTCCAGGCTAAACAACCCCAGCTCTCTCAGCTGCTCCTCATAAGGCCTGTTCTCCAGCCCCTTCACCAGCTTTGTTGCTCTTCTCTGGACTCGTTCCAGAGCCTCAACATCCTTCTTGTGGTGAGGGGCCCAGAACTGAACACAGGATTTGAGGGGCGGCCTCACCAGTGCCAAGTACAGAGGGAGCATAACCTCCCTGGACCTGCTGGCCGTGCTGTTTCTGATAGAAGAAATTGTGTGAGTGGACAATATTATTATTTTAGCAGCTTAAAAAGCAAAGAAAATAAATACAACAGCAAAAAAAAAAATATAGCGTGACCTGAGCCAGCCTTCTAGTTGTACGAGAAGGCTCTCTTTTATTTAAAGGCTCTTATCTTACAACTTCCCAAAAGAAATTGCTACACTCTTAAAGCTGAAAGTTTATACTGAACAAATTGCTTTAGATGGCATTTAACCTAGAGAAAACATTACATTAAGTGCTCTTGTGGTATCATGGGTTCCATTTTGACATTTGCTGGAATGCAATCCCTTCATTTTTCATTTTAAACTGATTTTAGGATTTGATTTTATCAGAACATCAATAGTACGTGAGACACCAAATAAAGTTTTTTGTCTTATCTAAAATATAATTTTGACAATTACGTGGGAAATAACAGAATTATTTGTTTTCTTATTCATTCAGAACAAAAATCAATTCTGAAATTGCTCAGGTTTCTTCTAAAATGAGAATGCTGACTTCTACACACTTCTGCTTTATGTTGAGATGTTGCTGCAATATTACATGGATTGAATACATAAAATGTTAGTACTTTCACTCAATGTATCCAAACCTTCCAAATGCCTTTCTAAAATTTTCAAATCAATAGATTCAGCAACTTTTATTGGGGGATTTTATTTTTATTTCTATCAAGAATACAGAAGGCATAAATTTTATTCATGTTCTTTATGGAAGCAATCTTATCACTGGGACCATTTATCCACTCTGAGGAACAGGATTTCTCCTGATTTATGACTTCTATCGCAGCATGATGGGTTATATTCCAAACATGAATTTTTAATGGAATTAAAATGGGATTTGGAAGAAAACCCATACAGATTGACCTCTGTCAAAGTTCCAACCTTCCTTTAAAATAAAGATTCTGTTCTGTAAAAATGCAGTGGTTTTTTCATGTTTAATATTAGATCTTGCCACTTCAAAGGGTTCTTAGCATAATTAATCTTTTACTATCTTGAGCGTGCACAAATTACTAAAGATTATTTTTTAACTCCATGTTTTGGCAAACAACATCTAACAAAGACAAAACAGTGTATACAAAGGCTAAGTGAATACCCATTTCACATTTACTAAGGGTAATTTCTTGTCAAAGCTGCCTCTTTAAATTACTGTGATCAGAAGGGAATTCACTCAGTCACCCAAACCTACTGACATCTGAAAACAGGGATATACTTTATGTGCATCCTCAGTCAGGACCTAGTAATGAACTACATACAAATATGGTGTTTGGATGTTGATACTTTATATGTCTTTGATGTTGAGAGTCACATAACTATATATTTCAATGAAAAGTATAAATTAAAATATGCTTAACTGTCATCAGAGGCAGGCAAGGACATTTTTTACATTCAATGCAGTAAAGTGTTGTTTAAAAGCCAGTTAAACAGAGAATATGACTACTGGTCTTGCAGAAAGAGATGTAGATTTTGTTAAAAGAAATATATTTTATTTTAATCTAAGAGGGCTGGACTGCCTTCAGATTAAAGCAGGAACAGAATGAATTTTATGCTGAAAAAATTAAGCTTCCCTAGATACTCTGAAATGTTTCAAATGTGAGATTAACTAAAAGAGCTAATGTCCAATAGCAGGAACAAATAAAAGAGAAAGGCAATGCAAGACCTGGGAAAATCTTAAAGTGTGATCTGAGGTCTTTGCTGATAAGCAGTGTCTAACAGAGCTCTGTCTTATAGGTTATGTCCTGTGACAAAGATAGGGGTAACCTGAGGATTAAGGTAAGCACAAAGCCCAGACCCCATCTAACACTGCATCAGGAGGCAGCTATACAGAAGAATTACATGAACAGAAAGGAAGATCTTTCTGTAGTCACTTGAGTCAGATTAGATGTTGACTTTGCTTTATTTCAGATCTGTTTTATCAGTTTTGGATACTATTTTTTTTCTTCTAATTTCTTAAGATATTTTAAATTACATAGAACTCAAGTTCTCCAGACAACAGAGTATTTCCCACCTAACAGTGTAGCAGCTTTATAAATTGAGGTTCTGAGACACCGTCACAGGCCATCGTCTACTGGAATAAATAAGGAGTGCCCAGTGGATAAAAAGGATGCAGTCTGAACTGCATAGATCTGTTGAAAAAACCCCAAAAAACTCACACTCATCAGTAAATGAAGAAATATGTTTGGGGAACCACTGGTGATATCAGAAGTGATATTTGTAGTGTGACAATCTTGCATTTGCAGGATGGCAATATCCCTAATTCAGAAATGAGAGAGAAAGTCTATATAAATAAAGCTGCCATTTTCTTTCTTTCTCTGAGCTCTATATATTTAGTTACTAAAGACCTGAGCACAACAGAAGCTAATCTAAACATTTTTGTATCTGGTGGATCAATGGTGTGTTGACTAATACAAGCAGTTTATATGTTAGTCAGTGAAAGAGAAATCTAAACAGTCCCATTTCCATGTGCATTATTAAGGTTGTTTATCATTCATTTTATACTATATATATTAGCTTTTCCGACAGATGAAGCTATAAGAATATTCTTGAGAGGAATGAACTCGACAATTTTGTTATTTGACTGTTACACATTAAATAGTCATTTTAAAGTAAAATGTGAAATGGTGTAAAAAGGAATGGAGGTGAGAAAAATATGAGGGATCCACCCCCAGCAGGCTCTAGCACTGGTTAGAAATTTGTCCTCTTAATCTGAGCTAAGCATCAAGGCTACTTCTATAGCCAGTGGAGACACTGGAATGTCCTATATTCATCTTACCTGCCTTAGACAGCTACCATGGGATGCAATGAATCACATTATCAGGGCATTGGTCTCAAGTAACTATAAAGATCATCCAGTGGACTAGTTTAGTCATATACAACTGCATTTTATAAAGTGGGAGTTAAGTAAGATGCACCTTAACTCATCACATATTATTGTCTATTAGGTGCACAAGAGCACCTAGAAATCTCAGTCAGGTTATCCACATGGACTGTCCCATCCTTGCATAAATGTAAGAATAAAATAAAATCTGAAAAGCTTATATTCTCAATAATGAATACAGACCAAATATTTACTGTTACAGTCATTTTACAGATGGCAGAAGTAGTTAAATCAATTAAAAAAAAAAGAAAAGGAGATGACTCAGATAAAGGAAAAAGATATTGAGTAAGGCAAGACCTGGCTAATGAACAGGCCTGGTAATCTCCTTCCAGATAACTGAGGCTGTAAATACATCAGTATTTTAGTTTCAGGTAGTAGCGAGTTCAGGAAACCAGTCACCCTTGTTTCACATTAATTCAGTTAGTACAGGAGTTTTGGTATATTCAAATCAAGCTCATTTTGAAGGCAACTATACCAGAGATTGTACTTCGACCAGACATCGGATAAGCTTCAAATCACAATGGAAACAGAAGGATTTGAACTAATGGTTGGTAAATTGAGTCAACTCTCATCCACATGCATAGTGAGAAAGTTTGGTTCTGATTAAATATATTCTTATTTTTACCCCCCAAACCACATGTAGTGTAGATGTAGAGTCCAGCTGTCTCAGTCTTCTGATGTCCTCCTACTACATCAAAGCAGTTCTTACTGTAAATATTGTCAGAGCTGATTCTGGGATCTTTCAAGCCATTCCTTCTTTTAGAGTAGGATCAACAAGTTCTAGTTAATTTCTGGCAGAGTATTTTTAACATATTGATAAAACTTCTACAACTTCCATGGGGTTGTATTATTTCTGCCTTCTGTTATCATCCTCTTTATTTGTGACCTCTAAGCTGAGTCACGTTCAAATCTATTTCTTCATTCCATTGTGCACATGAAAAACAAATTCCTCACCTTCTCATTTTTGGGGTTTTCTACATATGTGAAAATTGCTGACATTCCTGGCTCCGTCATAGTTTTTGCCTTGCTATTCTGCACAACCCCAATCTGTTCAATCTTCCTTAGAAGAAGCAAATTAAGGAGGAAGACTCCAACAGATTCAAGAGTTGAACCTATTTCTCTAAGTCTCAGTCCAATGCTTTAATCACAAGAATGTCCTTCCTCCCTGACACGGTGACTGCCTTGCAAGGTCATTATGTTCAGATTAGAAGTAATTCTAATTTTTCATGTGAAAAATTGCTGATCCTTCACAGAAAACATTTATATTGAAAATATTCATTTTCAAAGTAATTTTTAACATTTTTCTTTTTTTGATGATGATCTAAAAACTAATCTCCACAAACATGCTTCAGAAAAAAAAATCCAACAGAATAAAAACCCCAACACGTTATTTGAAAAAAAATTGAAACGCTATATTTTTAGTCAGTCTACAAGGGAATAATTTTCAACAAGATAATGTTTCAGTTTTGCGAAAATGTTGAAAACTTGCAGGTATTTATTATTATTTTAAAAAAATGGATCTTCTAAGCTGGAACTTCTAAATGTTAGTTTCTGAAAACTGAATACTATTAATCTTTCTCCTCTAAATTATTTTTTCTTTTATGATTCTATCCAAATACATTTCCTATTATAGGCAAATATGTATATTCAAGCAGTGAGCTTGACATCAGTGGCCTACATTAACATTAGAACGGAAACTTCCGATCAAACTGAAGTTTGATCAACTGTTCACATGCCCTGCTGTTTGTCATTTCTCGCAATTTGACCAGCCCAATCACAAAAGGCACACGTGATGGAGCTCCCTAGATGTGAAATGTTAAAGAGGAGCTAGCATTGGAGAAATCAAAATATAATACCTAGAATTTGATTTTCAATTGTCAAACTCACTTGGTAATTAAATTATGTTCAGATGACTAAGTGAAGCACCTCTTGAATTAAAAATAGGAAGGAATACAAGGTATTCTAACTATACAAAGCCTGTTGTAATTGACATAAGCACGGCAGAGATGAATGTGATTCCCAAAGACAGCTGATCAGTGTGCATGAGGAATGAAAAGAAGCTGAAATAATGTGTGTTTGAGTAAAGTCTGGTTGCAGAGACTCCCTTGGCAGCTGCATGATGCCCCCTTACATGTTATTTTTAAGCAAGTGTACTGATGTCCAGCTTCACATAGGTTGTTCTCTCATTTGTAATCTATATCCCTAAGGGAAAGTCAGCAGGGACCAGTTAGGCAAACTTCACTGATCATACCAGAGTACACAACATGTAAAGCCCAGCATCAGCCTGCCCTGTATACTTGTGGAGTTGCTTGCTATCACTGCCTGATGGGAGCTGCTCCTGGATCATGGCTTGTCCTTGAAGATCTACAGTACATACCATTCCTGTTGGCCCTTGCCATGAGAAGATACTGACCTGCGACTCATCAGGTCAGAAACGCGGGGTAGTCTGATCTATGAGAAGTGTCTTGTGTCTTATTTAAGTTTACAGTTTGGGATAAATCAGTTCTTTTGGGGTTGTTAGGTTGCGTGTTTTCATGCTGACCCAGGAGGTGACCAGGAAGCAGACAGTGATTCAGACGTTGTCTCATCAGCATCCTCCTGGGTCCAAGTGGGGAGCAATGCTCCCTTCAGGAGCACATCCATTCTTAAGAGGACTGTCTCCTCCCTGGAGATATATAGAGACAAGTTCTACAGAAAGCATGTTTCCCCACACAAATGTACAATATCAGTAGTATTTACAGACCAACGAGGGAATGTATGCCTGCATTTATCTGTATAAATTAAGCCGCAAGTCACTCCTTTTCTTCTATTAGAATAGCTGGTAACTATTACAGTTGATGTTTGTCTCTTATGATGCCATCACTTGTGCCTCACACTTCTGCATGGCTACAAGGTTTAAGAAAAAACTATGTGATAATAAATATGCCATTTATTCCTTTTTACTTGAAAAATACTTTAATTCATGCCTTTCCACCTCCTCCTGGAATCTCTAACCATGAATGAGTTAAATAAGGCATTTAGAATCGGTTTAATTACTGCTGAAAGTGAGGAAAAAATCTTAAGGATAGAGCTCATGCTGAAATTTTCTTTCAGTGCTTTTAAACTGAATTTTTATTTTATTTTTACTCATGTTTTGTTTCTATTTCAGCTTCTTTTAATTATGGGGCATTTTGCAAGGCATAAATAAATGCTCTCAGTATGCATGGCAATGACTATGTGTGAGAATAAATGACATTCAAGGGTTTTAACATTTTCTTTCTCGCTACCAGTTCAAAAGCACATCACTATTCAGTTTAGCATGATTCAACACCCATGCTAAGGTCTGATTGCAGTGGATTAACAAAACTGCTTCTAACTAGAGCTCAGCAACAACCTTATTCCATTTATGTGCTGTGCTTACCCGTGTTCCTACACAGTTAAGTCTCATTTCTCAGCTTTTTAACTTACATGAGCACTGAAATTAACTTTAGAACCACTAACAGAACAAAGTCTAGCCGGGCCTTTTACATTTTGTTCATTTTTATTGAACTGAGGCTCAAAACTGGCAGTTGCATAAGAATACGTGACTAGACTGTCACACTGCAGAAGCTTGTTTGGTATGCATCTCACATCTTTCCCAGGCTTTCTATCACTTAGAGCTGACAGCATGAATGGATGCAAAGATTTACTGACTGACACTGCAAAGTTGCCATTGTCAGGAGAGGCGGGCGCTCTCATGATGTGCAGCATTGCTGAGACTAAAAGGGGGAAGGAAAGAGGGAGAGAGAGAGAGATCGTTTCCATGGCTACACAACAATACTTTTTCCATACCTCTTCTTCATACTGCCTTGCCATCTGTGTCCATTCTGCAGATAGCAGTTGATTATGTCTCATTAAAATATTTAATGACTCCCAAGTTATTAATTAGTGGAGGTTAAGATAGGATTATGCCTTGCTGTAAACATTCCTCATACAGGAATCTTGAAAAATATTACACTAAGCAAATAAGACATCTCTGTTCCTAATTTAGCCCTGTGTATATCAAGACACCTTGAAGTCCATTGCACAACAATGTCTCAGTGGTGAGTTATCTGCTCCAGACTTCCTTGCAGTGTGTATTGCTCATTCCAACAGGGCAATGAATCACAAAGGTTCTTGGGCTGTATCTTTAAGCATCTGGTAGCAATATTACTGACATCTGAAATACAGAAAAAATAAAATTAAAGCAATTGACTTGTTTAAGTCTCAGCCCTCAGAACAACCCATATTGTTCATTTTGAAGTATTATGTAACCCCCAAAATCAGTAGGTGCCAAAGTCCATGCTAAGGCAATGGGAAAGGGTAGACAACTTCCAAGGGTACTGTAATCAGCTCTTCAGGAGAACCTCCTCTTTCATGTAGAGCTCGGGTGTGGTGAAACAATCTTCTAGAGCCTTTACAGTCCTGAGGGTTAAAACCAAGTTGAGGTGTGTAAACTGAGTAGTCTGACTTAAAAAAATGTTCACTAACCCCTTGTTCACTATGCATGGTCACTGTTGTCTAACTTACTACAATATAAGCAGTATTGTGACAACTAGAGCAGCTATGCACTTGCAGAATCAATGTTATGAAAGACAGTAATGGATTAAAGCAGATGGAAAGTTATAAACATGAGGGGCAGGGGTATCCAAATAAAGCATCTTCACATTTTGAAGGTGAAAGTGACTCATTCAGAGATTTTGCCTTTTCTGGATTTCTTTACTGAGAAGTCCTTTTACGTGACTGAAAGGATTTAAGTAAGTTCAGCAGTGTCTTCTTCTGTTTCTGGATTGTTTTTTATTTGTTTAGTTGCAGTCCTCTGGCGGCAATGGCATTAATTCCACTGACCTCAACAGATTCACAGAGGATATAACTAATGATTATAAATTAAACAATATAGTTAGAGTTAAATCATTTGCAGCGTGTATACACTCTCTTATTAAGTTGCTTTATACTAGATGACTTGGCTTGTTTCCAGAAATTCAAAGGCATAAGGATGTTTGTACATAAAAGACAGAAATCAGCTTTAGGCTGAAAATGTCAAGATGTAAAATAATGGAAAGGACCTAAAGAATGTCTCCTAGACACTATGCATACATCTACAGCACAATTTCCTTTAATGCCACTGGGAAATTCTCCTGTGATAAGAGCTAGAGACCTGCAGATTTGCTACAAGATATGATTAAACTTTAATGAAGGTATTTGTGCTACAGAAATGCAAGTGTCCCAAGAGTTGCAGGCATAAGACTTGCTATTCATTTCTCTGCCTAACAAAATGAACTTTTTTCTCAGGCTTGATTCTACAACTCTCACTAGTACTGTGTAGGCTTTTGGTTCAAGTGGATCAATTCTGCATACCTATGAGAGCTGCAGGAGGGCTTCTTTGTTGTCCACTCTCTATGTTGATAAATAATGGCTAAACAGATGTCCAAAAATACCATTGTATGCCATGAACTCTGCCATACTTTAGTGGAACTGCACATATTCAACAAGACTTGCCCCTAAATTTCCAGATGCAAAGATGGTGACACCCTGCAGTGATCCTTCCCTCCATTTGATTAGCCAAACAAATCATAAGCATAGCATTCGTCACCCGGTGTAGAATTACTATACATAATTTGCAAATTAACATTCCGGTTTGTGAAGACATATGCAGGTTTGTGAGCAGCAAGACCATGTGTGCAACAGCAAACTATTTTTCTGACTGGAATTAACTCCTTAGACGGAATAAAGAGATAGGCTTTAGAGTAGGGCATAGCTCCTTAACTAAGAGACTATTTGCCTTGTTTTTTACTATCTCTGCTGTAAGAAAAATAAACTAATTTAGACAAAACCTCTTCCATTTCCCGTACATATACATGTAATGCAACCTTTTGAACGCAGAAAGCTGTCCTGAGGAACCCCAAACCACTATAGTACTCAGTTACCAGGTACACCAAAAAATATTAAAGCATGCTACCATCTTTACAAGCAGCATGAAAAGAATCTTATCATATGGATGTCTTCATTAGATAAACTACAAAATACAATAGAAAGCACTAAAGCCTTTCATGGTTTTTCAGTGGATTTTTTACAAGTTCCTCAGAGAATAAGGAATCTTACAGTCAGGTTCATTTCATTTAGCTTAAACAACCTAAAAACTACCTTTATATGCCATCTAATGCAACTCCCCTGCAATGAGCAGGGACATTTTCAACTAGATCAGGTTGCTCCATTCAACCTAACTTTGAAAGTTTCTAGGGGTGAGGCGTTTACTACCTCTCTGGGCAACCTGTTCCAGTGTTTAACCACCTTCAGCGAATTCATTCTATCTCGCTTAAGAAACCCTGGTTCATGCCTTGGAATACCCCTCGCTCTTTCTGCACGGAGGAGGTAACACTGATAGCTTTAGTCTAGGTATCTAATTTTAAGACAGATGAAGTTAACTGAGATATGTCATTCTTTAAACTTATTGATGTATTCCATAATATCAATCACTAGCAAGATAATCTGCAGGTCTCCAGAATACAAATTAACCCTAAGATCTTTCTTGAAGACAGGTATAAGATGTACTACCCAAGGCTACATCTATTGATAGCATTTTCTGCAGGTAATTCAGATATGTGGCATAATCAGAGCACAATAAGATGATTTGTTCCTCTTCGATGTTCCATTTTAGTTCGGGAGATCTTTCCCTTCCAGACCCTGAAAGAAAGGTATCTGATAACCCAAGGATTAAGGCAATTAGCAGAATTGAATAATATCAGTTACAACTGAAAAATGCAGACATTGGAGTAAAATACTTAAACAGAAAGCCATGTACAATCCATTTTTGGGAGTCAAGAGTCAGAGCAAAAACCTCGTCTATGTTTCTCAGAAGATGCTCCATAATGAAGTGGGAAGAGCCTAAAGGGATATATATCAGCCAAGAAACTAGTTCCTAGCTGTTTATTACTTTGTATGTACTTCAGAGGACTAGCCTGGAAAGAAAATAAGCTAGCAAATAAACAAACTGCACTTTTCTTGAAGGGGTGACTATACATATCTTGCTGATAAGGTGGAGAGTGGTGTTAAAATTGTTACTATTAAATGAAGACTATCATTCATTCCTTTGTTGGCTGGATTTCTGCATTGCAGTACTGAAAACCTAGCTGCACTGCTGGTGCCTTAAAATAGGTCCGTAAGCCTCATTAACATGACTCCCAAGTAATTATGTAAAATATTTCACGAATAAAATAATGGCTTTTTTAGTCAAATCCTTTAAGGATATCACTTCACAGGCAGAAGTGAAAGCAGTATCTAATGACAAGAAAACTTTCCTTATGACCTATAACATATTCACAGATAAAAGTTAGTTGACATAACGAGTATAAACCTAGCTCAAACAGAGTCTGTGTTATTAGCTTTGGAAAATTTGTTTCATTACTAGTTAATATCAATTCACAATTCTTTTTGCCACTTCTACAGTCTGCACTGAGAACCTCTTTCCTCTTTATTCTCCTGTTATAATGACCAGTTTGTGAACCATTATAGTTCCAATAAACCAATAGTATCTAAACATTCTACAGTTTATAATTACTGTGCCAGCACTGGAGGTTGTAACAACATTTTCTCTGTGGGGGAAGTTTTTTCTTAGCATCTGCCAGGCTAAAACCAAAGGAAGAACAGATTTTTAATGTATTCTTTGTTTTAAAGTGTCGACTTCCTCCTTAATTTTCCTAGTCCCTGTATCACACAGCCATTTTACTGCAGATGAAATTTGACTTGGATACTCTTGTATGCCATAGGGCTTTCTTAGTTTTAATTTACAATAATGAATTAAGACCAAATACGTAAGAATTTGAGCAAGTGTAGTTTTCAAACAATCATCCTGGGAACACTGAACAACAATTTGGATTCTGTCCATAATATATTCAGAATGGAAGTAAGCAAGCTCAAAGGGAATTAATGTTGAGCCACAGTACCTTTTTTATGGATATTTTTAAGTCTGCATGTTTGAAGACCTGAGAGACCTTCAGGATTGTGACTCATTATTTAAAGCATGATTGTTAGAATGGCCTGATCCAGACTAAAGGTTTATCCTGATTCCAGAAGTTGACTAAATCAGAATCATGCTGAGTATAAACACAAAGCAAGCACACAGGATACGTTTCCTAACATTTTCCCAGTTTCTGCTTTACAGCACAGGATTTTTAAAAAATGGAGATGATTTCTATGCATTTAGTAATCTCAATGGATTTATCTTCCAGGAAATTACTCCACCTCCTATTGGACACATGCAGACTGTTGGAAATGATATCCTGATTTATATTTGGAAAATCTGAACTATGCTCTATCCGTATGTCTGGTTCTTTTAGGCAGGAACAGTGAAAATTAATATGCAAAATAAGCAAAGAGTCTCACCCTCCCCTTCCCACTCTGTGTTTATTGGAGATTTGGATACACTGCACCATAGACACAAATGAAGATAAACACATTTAAATTAGGAGAGTATTCATAACTGTGCAGCTATAGCCACTGACTGACTTCAGTCATAGCCATGAGTTTGTAGGACATTGGGGCACGGATATTGTCCTTATTTTTAAAAAGGGTAGAAAAGATGACCCTGGGAACTACCAAACTCACCTCTATGGCCAGGAAGATCATGGAACAAATCCTTCTATAAGGTATGCTAAAGCACATAGAGGATAGTGAGGTTGTTCAAGACAGCCAACATGGCTTTACCAAGGACAAGTCCTGCCTGACTAACCTAGTGGCTTTCTATGATGGGGTGACCATATCAATGGACACAGGAAAAGCAATGGATGTAATCTATCTGGATTTCTGTAAGACCTTCGACGCAGTCCCATGCAACATCCTTCTCTCTAAATTGGAAAGATATAGATTAGATAGGTGGACTGTTCAGTGGATACGCAATTGGTTGGATGGTCACATTCAGAGAGTAGTGGCCCATGGCTCAATGTCCAGATGGATATCTGTGACAAATGATGTCCCTCAGGGGTCTGTACTGGGACCAGCGCTATTTAACGTTTTCACTGATGATACAGACAGAGAGATTGAGTGCACACTCAGCAGGTTTGCAGATGACAGCAAGCTGAGTGGTGCAGTTGTCACAGCAGAAGAATGGAATGTCATCTGGGGGGCCTGGACAAGCTGGAGAAGTGGGTCTGTGTGAACCTCATGAGGTCCAACAAGGCCAAGTGCAAGGTACTGCGCTTGGGTTGGGGCAATCCATGGTTTCAATACAGGCTGGAGGACAATGTAATTGAGAGTAGCCCTTCAGAGAAGGGCTTAGAGGTGCTGATTGATGAGAAGCTTGAAATGAGCTGGCAATGCATGCTCGCAGCCCAGAAGGCCAACAATATTCTGGATTCCATCAAAGGAAGCATGGCCTGCAGATTGGGAGGTGAATCTCCCCCTCTACTCTGAAAAAGTTCTCCGTCCAGTTCTGGAATCCCCAACAGAACAAGGATACGGAACTGTTGGAATGGCTTCAGAGAAGGGCCGTAAAGATGACCAGAGGGTGGGAGCACCTCTGCTATGAGGACAGGCTGAGAAAGTGGGGTTGTTCAGTTTGGAGAAGAGAAGGCTCTGGGGAGACCTTAGAGTGGTTTTCCAGTACCCAAAGGGAGCCTACAAGAAAGCTGAGCATGGATCTTTTACAAGGGCATGGAGTGATAGGAGAAGGGGGAATGATTTTAAAGTGGAAGGGGGAAGATTTAGATCAGATATTAGGAAGAAATTCTTCATGATGAGGGTGGCGAGGCACTGGCACAGGTTGCCCAGAGAAGCTGTGGCTGCCCCATCCCTGGAGGTGTTCAAGGCCAGGTTGGATGGGGCTTTGAGCAGCCTGATCCAGTGGGAGGTGTCCTTGCCCATGGCAGGGAAGTTGGAACTGATTGATCATTAAAGTCCCTTCCAACCCAAAGCATTCTATGATTCTACGTTTCTATGTTTCTGTCTCCTCAGGAAAGATTCTGTGTTAATTTTCCATTCTTACAGTGTGAAACAATGTGGTGTTGTATAAATTCTGTTAAAAAGAAAAAAAATTTCCTGTATTTTGTTTGTGAAACTTAAGATGTTTAGCCCTCATGACAGCTGCTTACTATGCAGACACTGACAGGCCAGCTCCAGTCACACGTGGAGTTAAGAGTCGTTTTGATGAACAGGCTGTGGTGCACACGAAGACAAATAGAGCTTCAGTATATCCATGTTCAGGCTAACCATTGCTGCCTAGAACCAGGGGTAAGAGTAACTGGCATCCGACAGGGAGAGCCATTATCTCTAACTTTCTCAGTCTATCCACCAACAGAAAGAAATAAGGTTCTTCCTTCAGGACTTTACTCCCTCCCTCAGCCATATCTCCCCTACTTTCTGTATCACTCCTCCTCTTCAGTTTGTGTGGGAGGAAGGCCCAGTGCTGATAAGGCTCTGGATCCTCATCCACGAAGCAACACGATTCAGTTTTTCTTGCATGGCTGACAGCAGTGAGCCAGCTCTGTATCTAGGTCGTGTCTCTCCCCTCACTATATTTATGCCCCTGACCTCAAAGTAACCTGAAGAGATTGTTTGGGTATGTAGAGGACTGATCTTTCTTTAAGTAAGGTAGGCAGATATAAATACCTAATTAAAATGAAATATGTCAACTCAGGGTCCTAGACAAATCTAAAGGAGAAACTAAAATGACATTGCTTACTTCTTCAAGAACAGCAGTCAAACTAAATTTCAGCCTGAATTTAAAGACGCAAATTCTCACATTTTGGAAGTGCCTGTTTAAGGACAATCGTTCACCTTCTTTGGCAGTTTAATATTTGGCTTTATTTCTATCTTTATCTTGCCTCAGTATGATAGTTGCTCTAAATAAGAAATTTGTCCACTGGGAAGTCTATTAAGAAAAGAGATATGAGAAAAAATGTCAAATTTAATATCCTTATTTATCAGCCCTAAAACAAACTAAAACCAGAAGAAACAAAAAATTACATAATTAGTACAGCTTTGTTCTGTGTAATGCAGGATACATACAAGGAACATTTTCAAGTGTACATTTCACCAACCCTATGAATTACAATCCAAATGGCTCCTAGTACCAGGATATTGTATACAACAGAAAAAACACCTTTGTTACGGATTTGTGTTGTAACCATCTGCAGATTCCTCAATAAGAGCCCCTTGAGCAAACTATGCTTGTCAAGGGTATAAATAATCTGCAGGATGTTTTTGCATTAGGAAGCCTTCCAAGCCTACATAGCCTACTTGTGTGTCTACAATTAAAATTTTTTACTAGTAGCTAGAACTGCATGAATAAGAATAAAACCCACATGTTGGAAATACAGATTTCAAAAATACAGATATGTACATACTCACATATATAAATAATGGCCAGCTAATTTGATAATAATACAACAAATGAGAAATTAGTAACTAATTGAGAAGACAGAGCTTTCAGAAAAGAGTGGAACCCATCTCACCTAATTTCGATTATGTAAGATTAGACTATATAGCTTCAGATAATTATTTCAGATCCTCCACAATTAAAAGAAAGGGAAAGGGAATAATGTCTTCATCCTCAAACAAGTGGGATGAGTCACCCTCTGGAGGCAACTCTTCCTATCCAGAACAAAGAAGGACAAGATATAATAAACATAGACTAGACTGGTGGGACAGGATTCAATTCAAATTTAAATTTAGATGCCGACCTTAATCAACACACCAGACCTAATTTAGCCTGTCCAGAAGCACAAAAGCTGCCTAGGCTCTCACTACAGTCAATGAAGATGTAATAAACACAGACACAAAAGTCTAGAGCAAATTCAGCCAACCAGGTGAAGGTATCAACAGCAGCATGAGTGAATATTTGTTTCGTCTCCACTGACTTTATTAACTAAATTTCTATAAATTATAACAGCAGATTTGACATGTGGTTTACCTATGGACGCCTAGATAGGGATGAGAAGGTGCAGTCTCAAACTGAAGCCTGACAGTGCTTTTTTAAATGTCTAAAATTAGATGAGATGGATCACATAAAGTGAATTGGATCGCTTTGGGAAGTTCATCTGTTTAAACAAAATTAAGTATAAAGGCAACCAACTGCAAATTTAGATACCTGAGAGTGAGGAACAGCAACCATACATACTTTGAGGTGAGTATAAGCCCTGCTTTCTGTCACAGTTGAAAAGATAGCTTAAATGCTAGCAGGAAGCATATTGTTGGGTATATGTGTGTAGCTGAGTGAATGTCTGCAACGGAACTTTTGAACTCTCAGATGCAAGCCTGCTCTTTACTAGGTACAATTGGTAGGGACTGGATATAAATTTTTGTAACACCTGGATGAAACAACTTACAGCTCTTAAATCCTCCAGTTAGTTAAGAGGCATCGGGCAGAACTACCAATTTATGAGGCTGAAGTTTAACTATTTATATTGGGATATTGAGGCCTTGGGGTCTGAAAGAAAGAGGCATTGATGAAAAGAAAGGTTCCTGAAGAGAAGAGTTGGTCTTAGAAAGCAGAAGCAGGCCTAGAAAGGAAGTGAAAATCCCATTTGGAGGAAACATCCAGGAAATGTATGGAGTGAAATGATTGGTACACCTGGGGATTATCCAATAACATCTCAAACAGATACCTGTGAGGAGCTGCACAGCAGGAACTAACATGGCTTTGTGCCCAGCCTTCCTGGACCAACTGTGATGTTCCTGCTTGAGAGAGAAGTCAAGACCTATGAGTATAGTCCTGTGCGAAGGGACAAGTGAATATGTGATAAAAACAAGCAGAGTTCAATCAGTTCACATCTGATTAATTCTAAATAAATTCCAGTATCTAGATCCACTTGAGGTGGTGGCTTACTGTGTCTTACCTGTGACAGTTTTGAAAGCAACTATCAGGAAAAGAATTTTTATGGTCACTGGACAATGAGCTTGCACAGCACTTTTGTGATTCAGAGATAAAAAGCAGTTATACAAAACCAGCAGAAAACTAAATAAGATCGAGAGGACGATCTTTCTTCTTTTTATAGCATTGACAAAAACAAAACTAGGAAAGGATACAGAAAAAATATTCTGAAAATGATCAGATGAGAAAAGAAAGTGCTTCCTAATGTGAGACTTAAAGAGTTCAGTTTACCAGTGGTGAGTGTCTTTGCAACGCTAAGTATTCAAGTATCGAAGAATATTACCACCTAATGCTTGGTGCAGAGTAGTTAGAAATAAACACATGCTGTTTTATGGAAAGGAATGCACATATATATAGACACATATATATGTCTTTGTATATTTGCATATAAATGCACGTATGCTATATATATATATATTATACACAAAATGAACCTACTGGTGGAAACAAACTTCTGAAGGGATACATTTTCCAACCCTTGCTGTCTTCACAGAAAGATCAAATGTCTCTTGAAGGAATACAATTTTTTTTCATATTGAAAGAATTGATCTCTAGAGGCAGTAATTAAGTAAAACCTAACAGCTTCCAATATTTAAGCTTCACTGGACTCTTTTTGTTCTCACATTTTGTGAATGTGCACACAACAGATAGTTTTGATACTCAGTGGAAACATTCTACAAGGGTTCTTAATTGGAGTGTAGATGTATAATTGGAAGTGAAAACTTTCAGTAACAAGTGGATAAAAGCATGAAAATTCATAACACCTTGCCCAGACTGGTCTGAGTACCCTCCTCTGGGATGCTGCAAGAAGTAAACTCCTGATGAATCAGGGACAGCTAGGGGACCAGCAAGGCCGACTTGGTGGTACCATGATACCTCAGGCTAGATTTCTTCCCCTAGATATGCTTGGGGGGGATGCAGGGAGAATCCTGGGCACACCTAGTCCTATACAACCCATGTCTCCCACCAGAGAAGGCTGCAAGAAGGGACTGTACCCCTTGGAGAGGTGCATGTGCCTGGAACCTATGTGGCCTGGGCAAGGATGCCTGTGTACGTGTGATTAAAATTTGGGGAGATTAGTTCTAGCAGGTATTTTGAGTTCTGCAGGTGTTTTTTCTTTCACCTCTTGTAAGTGTCTAGTGTTGTGGTTTATCCCTTTTATCACCAAAATAGAGCCTGAATGTATGTTTCACTTCTTGCCTTTTAATTATATTATTACTTAACAATAAACTTCCAAATCTGGTTCAAACTCCATGGGAGAGGCAGTTTTCATGTGACACGTGTTTGTGACATGCAGCTATGTAGGCCTCATGGATATAATACACAAATGTGTGTCTCCAGATAATTCACACTGCCTCGTTATTTGGGTACCTTTTGCTGTATGCGTGTGGAAAAAGCTATTAAGACCATCGATGTATTTCACATAATCAGTAAAAAAGGCTGCAAATGGAAGCGCATGTGTGGATCATAAAAATAACTCAAAAAAAAAATCTAAAGGGAAGGAATTTTAAAGCGCATGACTATCCTCAAATAAAGGCAACTTGAAGGACACTCAAGTGGTATTGTGGTACCACAATATTCAGTGGCATTCAATTGTATTGAAGGACAACTTTCTATAAGAAGCATGCTTACTAACGTAGAATTAGTGCACTTCTTTTTGCTCAGTACAAAATTACTTTCTTTGATTATCCTCCCACACTCCTTTTAAAATAGGCCCATGAGTTATAAAGCTTCTAAATAGCTAGATTAGGTATTTTTAAAGGTCATAGTGACATCTGAAAATAGTCCTTTAACATTTTTTAATGTTACAGAAGCTTAAAATATTACATTGGAATAGGAAAATAACATCATTAAGACTATCAAGAGAGGAGCGTGCTAAATATGTATAATGTTATAGCCTTTTGTATGGATTTTTAGTATCATAAAACTGAATGAAAAAAATCAAAGATCATTTTTAGTAATAGGTTTAAGTTGAAAAAACTCTCATTGTAGTTTAATGAATGCTTAAAGTAAAAAAAAATACAATCGGTGTTCTTTGGGACTCTGTTAGGGATAGAAAGGAAAAAAAGAAAATAAAAGGGAAAGACCCTTACTGTATTATTTTATGTAGATTCCTTCACTCTTCTAAATTCTGAAAGTCTTTACATTGGCCAGTAACACAATTTTGAAGACACTGAAGGAGAAAGAATAAGAAATTTAAAAGATATCTTTTACCAAGAAATTTGAAATGGAGACAAACTCTTATTATCCTTCACTCCTTCACAAATACATGCTCAATTTAAAACAAAATAAAAAGTGTAATTCTCTTGGCCTTCCTTAGCACATTGTTTGATTTAAATGCTTGACTCTCAAAAATGAAGCTGAGCTCCTTAAAATGAAGCAAATTCATGAGGGCTGTCTTAGTTAACTAGGTAATCACTTGGTTGGTGCTGCAGCAGTATGCAAGAGATATGTAGGGTCCTCTGAAGACTGTGTATTTTATCTCACACTGTAGGTAGCATTCAGAGGAGGATTCCGTTCCTGCTTCTCCAAGCTAGATCCTGGTCAGTTTTTCAGTTTTGCAGATTAAGAATTTACTTGTTTCCTGCAACCCGAACACTGACTGCAACACTGATGGGTCCAGTATCTCAAACAGATAATTGGTAGTTTGGAAATTTTTTCCAGACATCAGTAATTGCTGAATTGTCTAAATAGAAAATGTCCTCCTATTTGCCTGAACAGAAAACATTAAAAAATTAAATCTGGCACCTAGAAAGAAAATAGAGATGCAACTTTTCAGTAGTACACTAGACAAAATATTCCCTGAAAGAATTTACTTTCCTCAGGTTGTTCCTAATACTTTAATCCTACATTCATTGATATGTACTGTATTTAATTGTGAAAATGGCAAAGGATGTTACAATTCTAAATACAGAGAGTAAATATAATGTTTGCCCCCTAGGCCAAGAAGATGGAAGTGTTTTTAAAATGCTATGGAAGGAAAAAATATTAGTCCCTAACAAATTTCACTAGATTTTGATATCATGGGTACTACTACAAATGGAGTAGTACAACAAATTATTGTGTATGGTTATCACAAAAATTGATTCAGTCCTCTATTTGTTTTAAAATATTTTTACCTCTCACATCCATGTTAAATTTTTATATCTGAAATCAATAGAGTAAAATAGAGAAGTCAAAAAAATAGGCTCCTGGAATTTTCCTGTTTGACTATATACTAAAAAATAATGGCAAACTTACTTACTTTAGCTGAGCAGTTATTAAATTTCAAACTAAAAACTGAATCCAGCTATATTCTGTCTCTACAATCTCAATGATATTTTAAATTGAAAATGTATCCATTAACATAGATTTACAAATGTTACGTAGCTATTATTTTACATTTTTTCATTTTCACTAGGAAATTATGGCAATAGAGACTACTTATAGCAGAGAAATGAATCATAAAAACCAACTTCTTTCTTTTCAGATGTTAAATGTGAATATTGCTTCAAACCTAAGCCATTAAAATGCACTTTCACTCCCTTTAAATGTTCATTTTCTAAGTTTCTTCCTGCTTACCATAACCAGTAAGAGGCATCTATGTTTCCATATGCCTGAATGACTGGACACTGGAAAAATGTATTTCATGCTGTGTTGTTAATGCTTGTCTCGGGGTACATTAAGCTCCAGAGGTGTTACATTAGACTATAGACATGCTAGCTCTGCCCGCAGAACAGACACTTTTATAAAAACTTAATAACCTTTTTTATAGTGTTTCTATGAATTCATCAACGAGCAAAAATCAAATTCTTGAATACAATCTTCTTGCAATACACTAATTTATATGAGTAGCCTTAAGAGAAAAATTCTCAAGAGTCTGTGACAATTAGTTCTGTTAGCACATGTTGGTGAAATCAGAACACTTCATTTTGAGTGCTTGCAAGTGCTGAGAGGAGTTCAGATCCATGTAATTGAATTTCACCCACTTGCAGTAAAAAGTTGAAGTCAAGAATCTCTTCAACACCAAAATCAGATTCCAGTGGGTTCATCTGTTCCAAATATGTAGACTAGTTTAGGGTCAACATGATATGATCACCTTACCAGTAATTGTACCAAAATCTAACAAGAAGCCTGAACAAAGATTCAGAGCTGAGGAATTCATGTTGTTGATGGGCCTTTAAATCTAAAAGATTGTGAAAGAAAGAAGGGGGTTTGTGGTGTGTTTTTTATTTAAGTTGAACAAACAGGGATCCACAGATACTTACATATAAGGTATCAGATGCACATTACCACGATTCTTCACTTTAGTTGACTTTGAGAATCAGATTATCTCATTTACATTGCATTCTTTTCTCATGGAAATGTCCCTACTGATCACAAGGTCTAAGATAACCACATAGTGATATGTAAACATTATAATCAGATTCATTCAAGTTCATTCTCTGCATTCTTTTCCTTCTCTTCTTGTTTAAACTCTAGGCATATTTGTTATTTTAGACATATTCTGTTAGACAGCAAACAGTTATGTGTGCTGTGCAACATTTATTGATTCCATCTGGTTTTTTTTGAAATCATGGATGGTCCAAATGTTAGTTAAAATCTGTTTGTTATCAACAAACCGGTTTTATGAAGACACAAGAATGGCTTTTCTTTGTTAAATACCTCAACTGATGTCTTGGAACATGTAAAACAGGTACAAAGATATTTACAAATGCAAATACAGTAGTAATAGTAAAAACAACTACATCTTTATTGCAGTATTGTGATGTCGTGTATACCACATAGGTATAGGTGACATGGTATGGCTATAGTGAAGGCACTACAGCTAAGCAACAATAGAAAGTGAGGAAGACACATAAAATGGAGAAAAAAATTCTCAAAAGACCATGAGATAAAATATTAATTTGGGAAATGCTTTTGCTATATAAACTCATAAACAGTCAAACACACCAATAATTATCTTTGTGGGCTACTGTGATTTGAATTTGTAGGTGAAAGATTACATCAGTTTAGTGAATAGCATATTTCTACCTGCAAAATTCAGACAAGATTTGTTGGAGTAAGGACAATGATCACTGTGTGTGAAAGGAAGTGCTTTGCACACACTGAAGGAAGGGTTAAGGTTACATTTAGAAAACTTTTCTTGAAATTTCTATGCAGAAGAGTGAATTTACCAAGGCTGTTTGTATTTACCTTCAGGGAATTTGATTATACCAGTTATGGCCTTAGAAAAATTCATGGAACAGGATTGATTTGTGAACAAGAGAACAAATCTCTTTGGAAGGTATTTATTTTTCCAACAGGGTATTGTAGACTTTGCTAATGTTGACTTCTAGGGCACACCAGAAAAGTAAATCCTGTGGAGAGTGTGTGCTTGGTGGTGGGATGGATACTCCTGAACTGATGACTATTACATGATGGTAACTAGAACAATGGGAATGTTGGACATGGTGATATAACCTGCTTGTCTTATATCTGTACGATGAAGCACATAAGTCAGTGTCTTTATTGCTGATATGGCTCATGACAGTAATGAAAGTCTTCTGTTATCAAAACAGACATCTTACTGCTGTTATATGTTTCAGAGCACAATATTATACAAAGCATTTTCTGTGCTACCGGTAACAAGATTCTCATCCCACTGAAATTATGATTAGGGAGCTGTAATATGCTTGGGTTTTAATGGTTGCACCACAAAATGAAAATATTCAGACTAATGCAAATTTAGTTTTTGTTTGGTCTACATACTGGAAAGAAAACATTATTGAAATGTCTTGAACAGAACATTTTCTCTCAAAGCAACACAAGTTATTATTTTGCAGATTTTGATATGAAAAAAAATTTTCCAGATGAAACACTGACAGCCTGTTTTAATCAATCCATATGAGTATTTTGTCTGAAGAAATAGTTTTACCTGACAAATTTCACCAATTCAAGGGATAATCAGACTTCAGATATTAGAACAACAGAAAGCAGGGAAACACAGAAAGGATGCATTTTGCAAGGATGAATTTTGCAAAGATGCATGTGCAAAGGGTAATGTGAAAGAGTACAGACTGGGAAGGAACAAGTCAGCGATGCTCCATAAGGCCTCATGAGAGACTGCGAAGAGCAAAGAAGGCAAAGCTGAGGGACTGCCCAGCAAGAGGTGCAGCTGCATGTGTGCTAACCCACAGCGTGCTGATGGACATCCTGCCTCACCCATATGTCCTTGATCATTTGTATTGTGGTTTTGTGGCACTGTTTTGGTAACAGGGATGCTGTAGGCTGGCTTCTGTGGAAGACACCAGAAGCTGCTCCCAGGTCAAACAGAGCCAGTTCCAGCCATCTCCAAGTCTGGACCCACTGGTGGACAAAGCTGAGCCCATCAGCAACGTTGGCAGTACCTCTGTGATAACGTATTTAATAAAGATTAAAAAGTGCTGCATGACATCTGGGAAAGAAGAGTAAGAATATGTGAGAGAGAACTCTGCAAACACCAGAGTCACTGAAGAAGGAGGGGAGAGAGGTCCTCCAGGCACTGGAGCAGAGGTTCACTTACAACCTGCTGTGAACAGACTATGGTGAGGGAAGCTGTCTGTCTGTAGCTCATGGAGGTTAACAGTGGAGCAGACATCCACCTGCAGCCTGTGGAGGACCCCATACTGAAAAGCACTGATGTGCCTGAAGGAGGTTGTGTCCCTGTGGAGAGCCCAGATCAGAGCAAACTTCTGTCAGAACCCATACTATAGCAATCTGGTCCTAAAGGACTGCACCCCATGGAAAGAACACATAATATAGCAGTTCTTGAAATACTATATCCTATGGAAGGTGCCCTAGACTAGAGCAGAGGAATAGTGTGGAAAGGAAGGAGCGAGGAGATGAAGAATTACAAGCCCCCATTTCCCATCCCCCATGCACTGCTTGGGTGGAGGAGGCAGAAGAGTCAGGAGGTAAGTTGAGACTAAGAAGAAGGGAAGGTTGGGGAGAAGATCTTTTAAGATTTGTTCTTATTTCTCACTAGCCTACTCTGTTTAATTGGCAATGAATAATTTCCCCAAACTGAGCCTGTTTGGCATGACAATAACTGGCAATCTCCTTGTCCTTATTTTGATCCATGAGATTTTTGTTGTATATTCTCCCACTGTGCAGTTGAGCAAGGCAAGGGACAGAACAGTTTGGTGGGCGCCTGGCAGCCAACCAAGGTCAACCCAACACACAATTCTATGTATTTGTTAATTCAGAACAGCAATATGATACATTTATTCCTGTTGATGATGTTCCCATTCCCTTACACTGCATAGTCATATACAAAATGAGTTCCATTCAGTTCAGTGAGGCTGTTTGGAAGAAGGGTTTTGACTGCTCAGAGAAGAGAAAAAGAATATCTTCTCTTAGTGCTACATCTATAGCTACATTCCTCATAGGAACATGTGTGAGGGAGAGGGTGAAGGAAAGATCTCCCACCTGTCATTGACTGTCTAAGCTGCCAGCATAGGGACTTTTGGCTGAGCTGCTACAAACTGCCTTTCTGTGCATGAACAGACCTCTTCAAGGAAGGGTCCCAGTCAACCTCTCTGCTGCCTCAAGGATGTGTGGGACAACTAGCAGAAGCCATGGCTGTGCACCCTTGTCCTGTCAGGTGTGTTGTCTTACCTTGTTCTCCAGGTTCAGCTAAAGCCAGAGGTGGGTTTTGTGTCGGTCAGCTTGGACCAAGTTCACATCTCTGCTGGAAATGTAGCTGTGGTTCATTCTTTGGCCTTGTGATCTGAAACAATTGAAAGCAGCAGAAATGTTCACAGTAAAGTTAAAAATTGGTTTTATCCACAACATTTTCTTAGTGAACGCTGGAATTTTGCAATTGAGTCTGTCAAAATCTATATATATATATATGTTGTACTTCTCAGTGACCATCTAAATGGCAAAAAAAAAAAACCTACTAAAAATTTGCCATTCAACCTACACAGCAAATAATTGTTCTTGGTTCATGATTTGACACTGTGAAAGGTGCTAATTTCCTGCATGGTGTGATTTGCTACTTAATATATGAACGTTGAAAACAGACGAAACCTTTTCTTATTCTTGTTTTTTAACTGAGCAGGATTTTTTTCTTAGAAGTCTGAAAAAGTGGAATAATCTGAACATTCCATGGAAAGAAATCTGATTGAACACACCACAGCCAGCTCATCTATGTGGCATTTATGACAGTTTCACTTTCTGTTCACTGAATGACTGGAATATTTGAAAAATAGGCACACAGACAAGTAGGCTGGATGGTTATCTACTTATCCAGTTCCTCGAGTGAAAATAATCTGGGGATTTTGGTACTACTTTTCGGAAATAATTTCTATTTTGTACTTCTCAATAAAATAATTAATTTCAGGTACTTGGGTAAGACCTATAATATTGACTATGGAACTAAGTGCCAAAGCAGAAAATTAGACATTCAATAAAAATTTTAAAGTGCAGTGAGATAGTCTGAATGTATATAGAAGACTCTTACTAAGGGCAAGATCTATCCATTAGTCTTCTAATCCTTAGATGGATTTTTTGACTATTTATAGTAATTTCAGTTGTTCTAATGACAAGGTCAAAGCACTTGCCTTCTAGTTTCTTTTTCTTTTCTCGCCATGTATTCATTTTGTGGTCAGGATGGATATTTGGAGTGCAGTATAAGACCACTGAATTCTCTGGGGATAGATTTTTTGGTCTGGCTCATTGTTAAAAGCTAGTAGCATCTTCTTATTTTCTTTATTTTGCAGATATTTCTCTGTTCCTCCATCAAAATCTTGTTTGAAGGGCTAACAGTCTGGAACAAATACCTAAGCCATACTGGGGTGGGAGCGAGAAATTATACTTACAAAGGAAGGAAGAAGGAACACAGCTGTTTCTGTTGCTGACTCACTGACCAGTAAATTCTCTAAAATGAGAACCAGAATGTTAACAGATTATTTCTTTCTTTGGTTTTTTTTCCCCTTGTACAGCAATAAGCAAAAGCTTAGAAGTAGCAACATGAGTAAAAAAAGACTTGAAAAAGGATAAAAAGTAAAAAGTGATAAAAAACTTCAAGATCCTTCTAAGACAACAGTAACAAGAGTTTTCCCATTGAAGCTGAGTAGAAAATATCTATCTAAATATCAGTAGTTTGTTCCTTTGCTACTGATTACATTGGTAAAATGCATATGACATCTTTTTCCTCAAGAAACTTAAATGCAACATATTAATGATTCTGCTTATCAATTTATTAAGGAATGGGTTGTCTGAAGAGGTCAGGTTATATGTAATTATACCATACTTAAGGGGAAAAGCAAGCAAACAAACCTTAAGAACCAAACAGTCCATAAAATAGATCTGGGCAAGTAATGACCTTGTCCAGACAAGGACTGTACAAATGTGTTATTCTACCCAAGACGGAGCATCTATTTTCAGACCCAAGAAAAGATATTCCTGGTTCTTCTCAGATGCTTTCCAGTCACCTCTACTCTTTTCCCTTTTTCACTGCTGTAGATGCAGATTGAACCAGAGCTGCTCAGAAGCTGGTTTTCATGAGGTAACGGAGAGGTAACTCCCTCACTTCTGCACAAAAAAAGTGTAAAACCTTTGAAGTAGTACAATCTAAAACTGAAGGACAGAGAGCATATTAGAAGAAGTTTGCACCTCAGTGCTCTGGCTAAATGGTGGACTGCTAGACATCCCAGACTAGAGAAAAGTAAAACATAAGAAACATCAGCTCTTCAGAGCCCAAGAAAAATCTCACATAAATCTCACATAAAAATCTCACAGGTTGAGAGGGGCAAATAGTGATGACCGAAGAGAAAACTTGTACAAATGAATATATAATATTAAACCTTTTTCCCACTCAGTATCACTGACCTTTTTCTCAAGCACCGTGGGCAAAATAAATCCAAAGTCTTTCCCATAAAATTAGGAAATCAAAACAAAGAAGCAAACTAATGCATTTCTTAGCAGACAATGGAGTTTTTTGTGACTGTTTTTGCACTTCTAAGAAAGAATGACTCTTATAAAATAGAGAAGTCTCATTGCCATAATTTGAATTAGAATTGCAAATAGCTCAGAAGAGAGGATTGAATCTAGCTTTTTAGTCCTATAGTTTGGGCTTCTGAAGACTGTGATCTGAACTTCATGGTGAGAGATCCAAGTATTTAACAGATAACAAAAATATTAAATTTTAAGTAGGAATGTCTGAGACGTAGGCAAAACAGTCTGTTGCACTCTTAGAATCAGTGAGTTTAAGCTATGCCTCTGTGAGCTGCTTCAATCCATTCTTAAGCTTAGAGAGCTCTTTTAAATCTGCCAGACTCGATGTTAGTGGCAGTTAGGTATGTGCTTATGCATTTTCTTATCCTGACGCCTGAGGACATAAGCAATATTACAATCATTGTAAAGACTTCCACTGCCTTTTGCTAGGATCAGAAAAACTTCTTTTGTAAGCGTCTAATGAATAGGTATAAAATCTCATCCTCTATCTGATAGCATTTTGCTCTCACCTCATTAGATGCAATTTGCTGTCCAAAGTCAATTGTCAGCCTGTTCTTCTTCAAAGACTGGATCTCAGAGAATCAGTGGTATAATTAAAATAGCTACATTTGAGGTTCAAGCAAATTTTGCTTCTGTAAGTATTCCTGTGTGCCTTGCTCCTGTGTCATTGGTTGGCACATTCCTTTGGAAAACTCGGAATATTTTCTGTGTTAGTGATACTTTCTTCTTAATAAAAAGTCTATCATTTGACTGCTACATTGTTCCATAAATAGACATGTTTCTCTTCTCTTCTCCTAATCACACAACTCCAATATCCATATTAATTATGTCCTTTATCACAGTTTATAATACTTTTTCATGGGACAGTTAAGACTTTTCTCCAAGGAAAAATAAATATCTGTCCTTGTGAGAAAGGAGACAAATGCTATGAAACCCTCCTGATACTCGTGTTCTAGTGTATTACAAATCCAAGAACTTGTTAGTGATGACTAGTTGGAAAAGCAAACCAATGACACAGTTTCCTTAGGGAACAAAACAAAGGAAACGTTAACTGGGAAAAGTCCCAGCTCAAGTCTCACCAAGCTAACATGACTTAAGCTTTCAGACTTGACCTTCAGACTGGTTCTGGAAAGGAGTATCCAGGAGGTTAAAAAGTGGGAAGGCCAATCAAACACCAGTCCAGAGTTCTTCCCTGGGTATTAAAACCTACCTTCTCAAGGGAGAAATTCTAGTTACTTTAGCAAAAAGGATCTTATCGCACTCAACAGACTAGACCAAGAATATTTAGTAAACAAGTACATAGAATTTTAGTCCTACTAATTCATTCCCGTATATGCTACAAAACTATAAATCTGAGGACAATCAGTCTTTATTTTGAAAACGCTTTTGCCACTGCAAAGTCTTATGAGTAAATCAAGTTGGGAACCATTGGCTGTTCAACATTTACATAGGCTGGGAGGCCTGAGACCAGGAGCCAAATCTTTGTCTAATCCAACCTGCATACACGCTAAAGCACAGCTGAGATTCTTGGACCACTGATCATCCATATCCACTGATCACTTTGGATCCTAGTTGGGCATCATATCTTTGTCTATAAAAGAGAGTAGGTGGCAGAAAGGGGCTGAGTCATGCTTCCATACATCCTTTAGGTGGAATTAGAACCCAAGATGTGCTCCTATATCCTTCAAGTCATACACAGGGTGGTTAAGTCATCTGGATCTAGACACCGTGAAGAAAATGCAAGAACCTTGATCCTTGGCCTGAGGAATGCACCTCTGAAGAAAAAGAAATTTAATAGGCAACTCAACTGATAACCATGAAAACCATTCTCATTTCTCTAAAGCATATTTCTTTTTCTATAGCCACTGTGTAGGAATCTGAAACTTTTTTCTACTAGGTGACAAATCATTTCACTTGCTTGTACAATGATGTCACAAATATCTCATTACCTGTCCTGTCTTATTTGCAGTAGCACATTTGAAGACGTTTTTTATTCTCTGTGAGCCAAAATTGTGCAGCCAGGGTTCTGTTGGTGTTGCTATGCCTTTCCATTTTCTTTAGTTAGCGATCCTTCTGTCCACATAGTTGTGACTGTATTACTTCACTTTTACAGGCATTCAAAATCATTTCAGGTACTGACCTATGGAACTGTTCTTGGGTGGACATCACGTGCATTGTTTGGCAGATTGTCTTCTTTTACAGTTTTTAAGAATTATGACATATCACTAAAATAGCTAAGCCTTTGATGTACATTCTGCCTGATTTAAGTCTGTTTTAAAGAATTTTGTAAAGATTCACACCAGGTTTTGGCATATATTCAAATATCGATCATGCCTCACCAGTTTATAATGTAGGAGAAACGCTGGTTTTAGTATGGCTATTCCCAGGCCTGTGTTCATGGTATTAAGAAATTCCACTATCCCCATCAGCTGCAACAGGGTCTGGGTTCTGGGCACAGCATTCAAATTTGAGCTGTTCAAATAAACTAAGACAAATGAATGCGAGATCGTAACACTGAAATTTTTCTCATGTGTTCTCGACATTTCCACAAAACTGTCTCCGACATTTCATTTTTAGAGCTTGAAATGTGATGGAATACTCTCTCTCCTTCCATGAGATTTTATTTTCACTGAAACCCGAAGATATAAAGCTGGAGAATGTAGTGGAAAGTTGGCATTGAGAGAATTAATAACTTTTAGGAATGTCATCTGAGTTTCTATGATTTACTGCTTCTCAATCTATTAGCTGACAGAATGGAGGTAAAGTAATTTAAGAATCAGAGGCAATGTTACTAAAACGTACTCCTCGCTAAAGTACTCTGGATGAATACACTTGTTGGCTGGTTTAAGTCAGGATTTTGAGAACACAGAATGTAAAAATGAATCTTTCAGAGCCTCTGATTTTGCACAGCATGGATGAATTTTATCATCCTATTTGTCTCATATGCCAAGGGCTATTAATACGTCAGCCTGAAAGGGGTCATGTGAGGGCTCATTAAGTGATCTTTATTAACTTTATCAACTGTCCTATGATGATAAGCTCTTTGATGAAAGTCATTACTGAATTCCCCTTTCACAAGCACTGAATTAGCTCTCAACTTCTCATTTTGAAGTAGCTGAGAAATTCAAAAGTGTATTGACAAACCACAAATGGGATCCCATCTGGCCATATGCAGTTTAACTGTCATCAAAATAAAGCCTAAATTTGTTTGTAGAAACAGCAGGGAAAAAATTTTTTTCTTTTTTTCAGTCTACTAAATGAACTGACATGTTCGTGCTGCCACTGTATATACTTTCACATGAATTCCATTGTCATCAGAGCAGTAAAACTGTTTTTCTCAATATTAACCATATTAACTTCGGTAAATTTATTCCAAGCTCATTCTTTACACAGGCTGTGTTTTTCATCCCTATGCTTTCTAGACACCTCAGAAGAATAAATCCAGTATCAGAGCCCGTACATGTTTTCCTCTGTTTGTCGATGAGGTACAGCACAGACAGAAGCAGCAACTCACTAATGTCAGAAAGTCAGATTACAAGCAGGCTGTCCCAGACACCAGACACAAAGCCATTATTCTTCTACAGCAATTCTTTAATTCGCTGTCAGTGAAGAGATTGTGACTGACTGTGCTGGCTGGTAAAAAAGAAGAAAGATGCACCGGACCATCAGTTTTCAACAGCTTCTGCTGGAGTTCATAAGAGAGAAAGCATTCCTAGCAATGCACAGCCAATGGTGGACTAATATCCTCTGACACATACTCTACTAAAGAGAAAAATATATTAAAAATTAAAATTCTTGCTGTAATGATGGATTCTTTCACCATTGCTGAAAATGTGCCTTGAAGTATAATTCTATGTCATTCTAGTGAAGTTTGATGGTTCTCCATACTTTTATCACTAAAAATAATTCTCATGTGATGGAACTAATGCATATATATTAAGTTTTCATTTTCTAGAACCCTTTCGTACATGATTACACCTATTTACCTTTGTTTTCCAGATCTATTGCTCACCAGTTATTCAATAATTTTATGAAACTGTTCAAGATTTGCCATAAGTTTTGCTTATCACCCTTCAATGTTATGATGGGAAATATATTTTTCTTTCCTTCATGTTTTATTCATATAAAGAAAAAAGATGAGGCTGCTGTTTATGTTGGTAGTTCAATATACTTTGTTTTAAGTAAACAATAGAAAATAATGTATGCAAAATTCCACAGGGAGGAAATTTTTCCATTATTTTCTTAACAACCTAGCTTCTAGAATAACATGAGACTCACACCAAAATGAAGCACAGAGTTTTGATTTAAGGAGATATTATGGAAATTCAGGACATTTATCATGACTGTAACTCTGGGGTTACATTTGTACACAGAAGAGTAGAATAAGAGAAACAGAGACTGGGGCTAAGAAGAACCTCAGAAGATGCACTTAGTCTTCCCTTTTCAGGAAGGCAGAATCAGTCTGGCCTTCTTTGTAGAAACAACTGTAGAAAGAAGAGATATATTTTTTCAAGCTTCTTTATCTATTGTGATTTATCCCAGACATACATTGATGAGTAAGAAACAAATTCTGTTGTTGAATTCTGCTTTAAACCAAAACTATTTCAGTAAGTGACGTGGTAATGTTTGTTTTGCTAGGGAACATTTTTTAAAGGCTATGATTGAAAACAACTTGGCATAAGCATGATATAGCAGGTCTTGGTTTAATTCTACTGGTGACACAGCAGCTCCCAAGATAACAACAAATGAGGGTAGTGAAAGGCAGATTTCAGATGGATGCTGAACAGTCCCATGTGCACACAGACCTGGCTCTTACTTTTCGACGTCTCCACTCTAGCCAGACCAACTTCCATAAATGACATTTTCAAAATGATGCCTTGTGTATACATATATTTCAGACTTTCTTGGAAACAATACCAACAACAGCTGTCCTGTACAGTGTCTGTTGAGCACGAGGTGGCTCAATATCAATGAAGATTTCCCACTGCTCTAGCTAGTGCTTTTCTTAGGAGGCTTCTCCTCTCTGACGGAGCTATAGGCTTACTGAAAAACAGGACTCGTGTATGCCTTTTCCAAAATATATGGGCCTTTACCTCTTGACATGTTTCGCATACAGAGTCTGCAGAGGCTGGAAGAGGAGTGGGAGGAGAGAGGACTCAAGGGGAACATGTCAGGACTTCTAACTTATCTTTCTGCATTCCAGAGAGTAGTCTTTGGGTGGAAATGGTGCAGGGTCCCACACTATCCAGCCATCAAACTTTTTTCATTAACAGGGTCCTGAATGTTTTATCTGAGATCTCAGGCACAATTCAACATCTTGCCATCTACTCTGAATTTCACAAGCAGGTTATTTAAAAGAAGCTGCAAGTACTCCTGAAGGGAACTTTCCTCCCTAGTGATTGCTTTTTATTCTCAAGTACTTCCATTGATGATCTTGCATCTTATTCCACAGCCAATTGAATCTGCTAGACTCAAGCTTCTTTAGGAAGGTTTCCTATGCCAATATTTACATGTAGTGGATCTGTCATCCCCACCAGGGAGGCCATCACAATATTAATTTCCAGTCTTGGGATTCCCAGGAGCCTGTACTATCCCGCATGGATATTTAAGCTAGATGCAATCACTAATGTTGTTAAAGGTACCAGATTCAACAGAGCATTGAAAGTCCTTTTTGTTTGGCTTGCCTGAAGATGTTCCTATTGAGAGAGAGTTTAAATGTCTTTTGAAACATCTTGTATTTTATCTTCTTCAAAAATACAGTTCTCTTTTCCTTTGAAAACATCATTAAGTATATATTAGCCTTGTGTTGTGAGATAGGGTTACATGCACTATGATTTGTTAGTGGGGTCCTTAGCCAACAGCATGCATCAACTCTGTAGTAAGGCTGATTTCAAGGAAAAATAAAAACTAAAGGGGGGAGAGAAAGAAAAAAAAAATCAAAACATCACAAAAAAGAAAACTCTCCCCAATGGCCATTTGAGAGAAAAAGCATTTGGCATTTCCAGTGCACATCTCATTTGGCTGGTGCTACAGGCTGGGTCATTGATAAGATATGTGATTATGTTTTTGGGGTCCCTATAACATAAATCCAAAGATACAACCAAAGGGCAGGGAAAGGAAAGGGGAAAAAAAAGGTGATTCTGGTGCTAGGAGCAATATTTTCCTTAAGAGAATCCTCCATAAAAATGCTGTCAGGGCTTGCAGGAATATGGCCTTGAGAATAATGGCATGAGATTAACAGCATGAGAACAACAAGGGAAAATCACTGCCACAGTAGCTTGGGTGAGACACTGCAGAGCTTCGAGGAAAAGACAGGCTACAGAACTCTGCAAAATGTCCCTTAGCATTACAAAAGTGAAGCCATCTAGGACGCAGCACAATTCTGAGTCTGAAAAATGCGATATCGTGCATTCCTCTCCACTGATTGACTTCCTCCTCTTTCTGTGATAAGAGACTGCAGTCTCTTTTCCTCACCTCCTCTAGAGACTGTTTCCTCTTTTCCCTCTGTTTTAACATATCTGTCTCTAATGGCTAACACACATCTATGCCCTGCAGTCAAAAACAATGCGCCTCTGCTTCCTATCAATAAGTACTTTCTTCGTTGCCTTTAGTGTCAATACAGAAGTATCTCATGTCTAACAGCAAAAAGCCTCCTTTTCACCATTCTAATTCTCTGAACAGCAGAAGTATTTTTTCCCTCTAATTAAATAAAGCAAATCTGTCAGCTTTGGAGCCACCTGGCAGAACAGTCCCTGTTCTCTTTTAATGGCCTCTTTACTGATAATGAGACACGGCGAGATATCAAGCATGACAATTCTAACATTGGTGCAAAGCCAGTGCTAGCTGCACTTGTGAGCAGCACAGCCTCATTGACAAGGATTGTGGGGTGCAGCTACACTGTTTACAACCCTAAAGCTTATCCATTTTACTTTGCACACAGAAGCTGGACATCATACATCGGAGCCTTGTATGGCATTCTGATCTCATTGAACTCAGAAGTGCAAATAGCACAGCAGTACCATGCAGGATCCTGCAGCGAAGAGTGAGCTGCTCTCTTTGCTCTGTTCCTCAGCAACAGTCAGTAGCCGATGCAGTGACATAGGACATGGTCTGCAGACTGAAAATACTTTCCAAACAAAGTGTATTCTTTAAGCAAACACCCAGTGAGTATATTTAAAGTCTAGAAATTATCCAAAATTGCTGCCATAGGAGAACTGTTTCTTGTGTTTTTTATTGGTGCCCAGAGGAGCTCTCTGAGCCAAAAAGAGGATGGAATGATTTCATGGATTCCTAAGTACCGGTTTAGGTTTATGAGAAAACTGTTTTATTTTTATTTTCTTCTTTCTGGTTAAAACCAAGAATTATTGGATAAATTACTACAAAACTTATTCTGAAATTTTCAATATGACTTGTCAGTATAGAGGCGAGGTTATATTTAATAACACCAAACTAAGATACGTGCATATAAAAAAAAATCATAATATGTTTCGAGTCCCAGGAAGTAGTCAAGATATATTTGGGCCCAAATTTCTATGGAAAAAGTGTTTTTCTTACCAGTGAATTAAATTATGCCACTACCTGAACACAGATTTTGAAATTTCATCACCTGTACAGTTAACTGGTTATAATGTCAGAGGCAAGCTGGTCCTCACCAAATCTACCAATGACCAAGCAGTTCCCAGGTACAATCCAGGTAGTTCAGAACAGGCAGCTTGGATGCTATCATCCTGTATTGGAAGCCTAAAGTGTTTAATAGCATGGGTTTTGCCAGGCTCTGCCAATTAGTCTCAGTGTTAAAAAATGGACCCCATACCACTTATTTCTTATTAACAATTATTTTCAAAGGCAAACATAGCATAATGTTTGTTATTTTCTCCCATAAATATCTAAAGTAGTCAGGTCCCACCTCAATCTTATTTCAGATAAATTAAACAGATCAGCTTTTTAAGTCTTATAAGGTATTTTCTCAGACCTACCAGTTAGTGCTTCATTCTTCTGCTGCTCATCATCCATTTTATTCTATTTTTTGTAGCAAAGACTCAAGAATGTTAGCAAAACTACAGAGAAATAAAATACTATACATCCCATATCCCATTTATACTGAATTGTTATTCTTTACATAATAATTGATCATACTATTCTGTAAGCACCTGAGAGTTGCAATAGAAATTTCAATTTGACTTGTTTCCTCACTATGGTTTCTAAGTTAGAAACACTTTTCCAGGATATGCATTCCAGGATATGCGTCATTTTGTAGATGCAACCTCGTCTCACACAGAAAGTGTGATCTTTGGTCACTTTGTCCCTCTCATTACACATCACTCATATGTGTGATATTTAATAAACTGTTTGCACAAGCTTAATATCCTGATAATTTCTGTAGGAATTTTTCCTTTCTTAGATGCTTTCTACTGTACTGCTCTACATGTAGTTTTGTTGCAATCAGAGACATTATAAAAATGTGTCTTTAAAATACTCTTTTGAAACATTTGAGGGGAGAAAAATTATGGAAAATTGCACAATTACTTTGAGATCACCTGTTACTTAAAGGCTGGACGGAAGCATTAAACACCTATGCAGGCAGACATATATATTGGAAAGCGGCAGCCTAGAGACACTGCTTTTCAGAAGTGCCATCAATATTGCTTGATTTGGTGCCAGGGAATTAGAGCATCCACGTTCTTGTAATATTCTAGTACTAATCACAAGACTAGAAATACCACAGCTGAGGAGGTGGATTTTAAAAGTAGCAAGAGGAAATGGGATAATCACCATTCATAATGATCACAGGAATATGAATGCAACTTTGGTCTTCTGTGTAAGCTGGGTGTTTTTCAGAACTATGGCATTTGAAGGATTTTAACAGCTTTCTCAGGAGTTCAGAAGCAGCTGTTTTATTAATCAGTATTTCTTAACATTTTGCAGGTTTCTTCCCTTATTTTGCCAACAACATAGAGTAAAACCGTCCAGACTGAGTCTTTTTATGAACCTAGAGACATCTGAGTGTTGATGCTGAATTGTGATAAGCTACCTGCCCAGAAAGTCCTTACCATCTAGGGATGCTGGCCAGCCACAGGATGTGGAGTTTGTCATTGGGCATTCAGTCATCTTATTGTCAAACTAGTTTGGAAAACCTATGCCCGAAGAGTAGCTTCTTTTAAGGTATATGTGCTTATCATCATCATTTGTATGTAATACTGTGTTGAGACTAAAAAAGTGTTGGTGAAAGCCCATAACATTTTTAATATCTTAAAAACAAAATCTTAGAATTATCAGACAGGCAGGACACTTGCACAAGATGGGTCCCAGTTAATGATTATCTTTTGTAATTGTTATGGTAGGGGATTAACATTTGTTCATCTGAATGGTTAGATCACAGTGCAATTTATTATCATGACTTTTGAATGAGGAACTGGACATTTAATTAAATTAAGAATAATGTCCCATTGACTTGTGGATTCCATTGATGGGGGAATGCAGTCCATGTAAGTCTGAGACCTCTACAGAAATGTGGTGTTATGCGAAAACTTTAATAGCTGCCTCAAGCATCTGGAAGCAATAATTTTATTATTTACAATTTATGGTGAGTAAAAAGGACTGAAAAAATGATTGTGATCTGTTAGTTACCCTCAATATAACCAAACGCAGGAGAAGACAATCTGTCAGCATATAGACTTGAAAAGTAAAAATAAAATAAAAAAATCATATCAGGCATGATAGACAAAGAGTAACTCCTAAAATATGTACAGATTGATGACACGGGGAATAAATTGAATACCAAAATGAAGAAGATGAAAGGTTCTGGGGTAAAAGAAATTGCAGTATGAAAACACAATACTAATAATTAATACAAGAAGGCACAGGTGAAATAAAGCTTACAGGAGAAAGAATACCTGTGCCAGTCAATCTGTGCAGAGTCAGATTGCCAATGAAAATTCAGTAGCTAACACAGGGAAGGAAAAATCAAACTGTGGCTTAAGGAACTTGAGATGTGCATTGACAGCACAACCGTGAGTAGGCAGAAAAAGACAGATATATCTTTCTTTCTCTGTGAGGTCATGCAAGGACATTGCTAAAGAAAATGAAACAAGCAAGATCTTTAAGAAAAAACAGAAAGGAACACAAAACCACCCAGTGTATTGACTATAAATTTCTTGAAACTATAGTGCCCATTAAATATCATAGATTAAAAAACATTCTAAACCTCATTGAAGGTAAAATTGAACTGTTATGAAAACAACCAGATGATATCTTATTAAAAAGCTCAGAATTCCCTTCTTTCCCCTCTCTTTTTCTGAGAAGACTGCATCTCATGAAAACAGCAAATGAAGCAGTTTTGCTCTTCCTCCTTTTGTACAGGTGGCAGAACACCATTATTCAGGGGAAATATTTTTTCTGCAATAATGAAGGAAAATCAGATTTTCTCACAAAGTTAACATAACCAAGGAAAATGCCAAAGTTAACCTCTGATTTTGAGGGCACTTCTGAATGATGATTGTGTGGAATTGTTCTGTATTTGCCGTTTCAAAAAGGTCTTCTCTTCAATAGTTACCCAGAAAAAGAGAGGAATTAATTTTTCATGGTATTCCCACTGGGATCTAGTTATAATATTCCTTTAAAATCTTTACTATATCTTAAATATCTGCTATCTACCTCTGCCTCTTTGTATTTCTTTCTGTCTGCTATCTCACATTTAGTAAGAAGAACCTTAATTACAGTATCTTGATCAAAAGTCTGTTGATTATAAAGAAAATGCCTGATATATATTGATATATATACTTACTAATGTAGGTTGTCCATATTTAAACATTCCTACATCAACAGAATCAATGCAGATACAGGAAAAAGGCTTAAAGCAACTACGCATTCTGTGCAGTGAGGCATATTAGGAAACAGAATTTTAATAAACTGTATTAAACAGTAAATAGATGAAATCTGAACTGTCATTTAAGTAGACCTCGTGAAGAAATATTATAGCAGTGCACAGAAAGGCTGCTGCATTATTCCCATCTGATACACAGATTTGCTGAGGTATAGCTGATTTAATACGACACTTAGCAGAAAAGCAGCAAACCATTGAAAGTCCTGTTTAAATCCTTTTAAGGAATTTAAGGAGAAGAAAAAAATAGTATAAAGTATGTACATAAACTGAATTACATAATGAGGTTACTAATACTAATATTGTGAATATTTCCATTCAGTTTTCTCTTCTTGACACTGTCAAAGAGATTATCAGGCAGGCATCAAAACCAAAATAGTGCCTTGACTGAATATTTTAATTGCAATGTTGCAGCCATTTGTAAGATTTCTTTGGGGGAGAAATGGAAAGTAAACATGTACTTACCACCTGCACAGTGCACCTACGATGGGATTTTTTTGCGTGTAACAGTTTAACTTCTAATTACATGGGGAATGTTCAGTTTGAATGAGACTACAGCATAACAAAGTAAGAAGGCATCACAGGCAATTTAATTTCTATGAGTTAATTAGTGCCTTAAGCTCCATGTGGATGTCAGGCAAGGAATATGACAGCAATATTTGTGAGAACTGTGTTGAATCTCTGCTGCAAGCTAGGACAAAACAGAAAAAGACTTTACTGATAACAACGTACAGCAGACACATCACATCCTCATATACTTACAGGATTGTTTAAAAAGGGAATCAGAGTGCATTAGACCTGGAAGGGAAGATGTGAGATTTGGTTTATGTCATTATATTGCCATGATATAAATAAAATGTGATGGAGTCTTTTTGAAAGCAGTATTTAACAGCAGAAAAGCTGAGAAATTAAGTTAAGATGCAGACCACAATATACATCAGATTTTGTAGTAGAGGAAGCTGGTTCTACCTTGAGTTTATCATTTGCAAAGATAATTTTCATTTCTAGGCTAGCAAATTTTCTCTCTGGACACCACAGAATTTTTTTTTATGTAGTTTCCTAAGATATATAATCTTCTTCTGATATATTTTATTAATTTATATGTGTTATATCAGTCACACAACTACGACTAAACACTCTGGAATAGTTTTCACATTACAAAATCTCTGCTAATTTTCCTGCGTAATACTACTACTTCAACATCTTGTCATTTTCAAAAGCTAGAGGACGCCTTTCAGGGCTTTAGAACAGTGTCTAAAATTTTCTTTTTATAAACTTATGTAGTCTTTATCACCGTGGCATCTGACTACCTTTTAGGCTCCTGTTACATGGTACAACTACCTTACTTCATTTGCAATGCTCTTACATAATTTTTCTGCCTGGAGGAAACAGAAGAATGTTATTTCAAGTCACTTAAAACTGCCTGATTTGTGTGTTTATTTTTAGCAAGAGAGGTGCCTCTTACACAGGGAAAATGATGCTTTGAAGCAATTCTTCCTTCCAGTGAGTGTTTATTATGTTGTGTTGGTCAAGGGCATCAGTAACAGAGATAAAGAAGTCATTATTCCATTCTGCTCAACACTTGTCAGACCACACCTGGAATACTACAATCAGTTTTGGCCCCTACTTTACAAAAAAGGTGTGGACAGGCTGGAGAGGGTTCAGAGAAGGGCCACAAAGATAATCAAGAGACTAGGAAGCCTGTCATAACCGGAAAGGCTGAGACAACAGCATTTTTTCAGTCTCGAGAAAAGAAGGCTTAGGGGAGACCTTATCAACATGTTCCAGTATTTAAAGGGTAGCTACAAAGAAGATGGAGATGACCTTTTTACAAGGAGTCATATGGAAATGACGCAGGGTAATGGGTAAAAGTTGCCTCTGGGGAGATTCCAGTTGGACACAAGAGGAAAATATTTCACAATGAAAACAATCAGCCATTGAAATACTTTCCCTAGAGAAGCAGTGAATTCCCCAAGATTGGAGATTTCTCAGATTCAGTTGGACAGGGTATGGACTATCTTGCCTAGACTGTGCTTTTGTCAGGAAAGATCAGACTACATGATCCTTGATGTCCCTTCCAATCTGGTGTTCTGTGGTTCTATCATTCTATGTTAATAAAACCCAGGCCCTAAATAAATGCTTGCTTCACAATCTGGGACTCAGTTTGGATATATTTCTCAAGACTTGCATTTTAGCATGTCCTGAAACCAGTCCGCTATCAAAAACTGAACTGTTGGTAGTTATGGAGAAACTTTAGATGTTAATTAACAGAACTCATGGAAATCAGTGGGGAAAAAAATGACTGGTCATGTTCTAGAAATGCCAAAAGATATGAACTGGGTATTGTATTCACATTTACAAATCATCTCTGTGAGAAAATTAAGGGGGAAGTGTTAATAAATATGTACTAAAATGAGGGTACTTAAGTTGAAATGTGAGGTTTGCACTATATATTAGTAGCACTATATATTAGTAGCAACATCTGCATAAGGTACACTAGCAAATTTCCACTGATAGCATTTTGTGTAAAAGCTATTGATGCAGTTCGAAGAACTGCTTCAGTTTTGCATGCATCAAATATTTGTTTTACTCAGAAATTGTATGGTGCTGTCTCTTAGAAATTCAAGTGAGAATGATTAGCATCTTTTTATGAAGATTCCATAAACAGTACTCCAAGCTTTAGTGCTGTGTGACAATTTCCAGAAAAGCAAAACCCTGACCTGTGCTTCTGCGGAGTCCAGGATGTCCCAGTGTCTCTAAGCCACACAACAGCAGTAAAATATTACTGAAACACAAGGTCCTATTTATCACATATTTTCAAATGTGTGTAAATGTAGCAGATCTACAGAAAATAATGATCAACAGTGAAAATTTCCAGAAACAAGATATTTTTTTCTATTCATTCAGTTTGCCTTCAGCCAACCACATCTGCAAACCAATTTTACCATCAGAGACAGACATAGTCATCGAGATGCTAAGTAAGAGATTTTTAAAATATAAATGAGCTGACCTGGAATAAATAAGGAAAGATGGCAATAAATTCCAAGAGCTGAGCACCTTCTTGCCAGGCTGAAAAAGCACTGAAAAACTCTCTTCCAATGCTTAATCTAGTATTAGTGTCAAAACTTTGAAGAGCAGGGCTTTGAAGACATTTTTAGACGCTGCCACAATCCCATATAGACATTGTGTCAGTGCCTTGTGTAGCCACTGGCATCTAAAACAGAAGAGCAAGTCCCAGATACTACTGAACACCCTTTCCAAAACTCCATGGTTTCCCTCTCTCCCACACCACCTGCTGAACTCAGGCCAACATAAGGGAGCACATCCATGAGGAATAAAGGCAGCGTGGGGTTCATCACCACTGAAGGAGTCAATCTTCTTGGAGCAGGAATCACTGCCCCAGGCTGCTTTTGCCTGTTTGGTTAGGAAAGAGTTTTTCAAATTGCAATGATGCCCCCTAAGCATTATTAAAGTCACAAGTGATATTCTGTATATTCTTGTTCCACCCACTGCCCAAATCAAAAGCAATGATGTGCTTTCAATGGTATAAGCCACTGTCTGTTGCCAACAGCTGCATCTCATGTGCACTACAGTGACAATTCATCACACCTTGAGTACAAAATTCAAACACCACGTAGATTCTCAGTTTTGTTTTTCATCAGACCACCACAAACAAAGAGATTTTGGGGAAAACCTGCAACATACTTGCAAGCAAAAATATTGTCTTCCACTTGTGAACAATCACAGCTATTGGCACTCTCTGCTCTGAGCTTGCTGTTTCCAAGGTGTCAGATCTCCTTGATCCAGCTGAACTTGAGAAAGCACCTCCATTGAAACTATGCTTATGCTTTTACAGTCTAGAGAAAAGCTGCCGATAGCATGATGCTTTCACAACCCATAAGGCCAAGAAGTAGATAAAGCATAAGAATAGCCACTATTGCACTTTCCCTGCCTACCTCCTCAAAGCAGGTTAGCAAACATGGGGAAGAGAATCTGGGTTAACAAAGGCAGTACTGAGCATTCATGGCTACAGCCTGCATTGATGGTTCCAGGAAGGCTTTCAGAAGATTTCCTCTGGGACCTCTGTAAAAATGGCCCCGAGGGTACAACTGCCAGAGCCTCCAATCTGCTTTTATACTCAGAATCTGCTGGATGTAGAGAACAGTTAGCTTATTCCTTTATCTATAATATGAATGTGATGTGTAGCCATAATCCTAAACTCTAGGTAGAAATATACTGAACACACAGTTTAGCAGCAAATACTATAACCTACACCCTCTTCCTCTTGCCTGATGAATTCTGGCTATGCAGAAATCAAATTGCCTTTAAACTCCTCTAGAGGCTAGAGAAAAATGCCTGCACATGGTAGAAAAGATGCTTTCTCATCATAGCAAAGACACAAATAAATAGTTGGAATTTACTACCCCTCCCCTAGACGCCAGCTTAGGAAAAAAAAGGATGTTTTTCTTCAACATAAAAAGCAGAAACATAAATAACCAGTTGAAAGGGACCTTTGTTCCTCTATTGTTGAAAAAGCTTTATACGTATATATAACTTATCTATAGTTTCATTATCTTTCATCTTCTTTTTTCATCTCACTTAAAAGACCTCTGAGCTCACTACAGAAGCACTTCTTATTAAGAAGAATGAAAAAAGTAAGAAAGTGACAAGTCCGGTTTTATAAGGAATCTTGTCAGTCCTAATCCACAAGGAGGTGATGAAAGAATCTGGGCCGCTTCTGTCTTTTTAAGTTCTTTAAAAAAAACCAACTCAAAGCACCTGAGTTTGAAGGCTTAATGTGGGCAAAAGGCCACAGCTTATGCAGCCTTGCAGAGAGATTTTCTACAGATATTTTCTGTTAAGCAGTTTAGTTACATTGTAGTAATGCCAGATTTTTAGTTCCGTATGAGAAATTCTCAGGAAGAGAAGTCCTTTAGGCACAGAAGCACTGTAGCTAAACTTATTCACCCCAAGTTAGGAAAATTCATCTTATTTTTTATACTATCAGGAAGTCATTGTGTCAGATGGCCTATAAATATAGGATGAAGCAGTTCTGTCACAAAAGATTCTGATTCCAATTTTGTAAATAAAGGCCTAAAAGATCTGCTTTTTCATATTTTACTTTACTACTAAAATACACGATATGTATGCATCATGTTTTTTACATACATGTGTATTATAGAGTATAGGATATTCTTCAGACTGCAATAGAAGATAATAACATTATCAAGCGTTTTAATATAGTTATAGGATTGTACAAGCACGATATCAAACAGCCTAAATTTAACATCTATTAATATTTCATAAACTCATGATCAATAAAACCCTAATGTATCATGAGACTATTTTATCTGTTTATTGTCTACATTTTCTAATGCAGTTTGGCTCCTCCTATTTTTTAAAATATAAGACATATCAATAAACTTTATGTCTTTCTTAAATATAAATATCATACAGTAGGAAACTTGTTGATCACCAGTGGTGACAATCCTTAGTTCAAACACTCTGTCCCAGTTCAACGGGCATAAAAAGACTGAGTGTCCCAGTTTGCCTCTGCAATGCAATCTGTCACTCCCTTTGCTGAGCACAGAAGAGCTGCAAGACCTTTCATATGCCCTGAATTTTCTCAAAAGTTTAAAGAAATGGCCTCTGCAATGCAAAATAATTTAAGCTCTTTTGTCTCCAGCAATCACTGAGTTGCATCTGTCTGAAATTTGCTCAGTTCTGGAAAGGGATATTACTCTCAATCAGTACAGTATATCTTTATTAAAAAAAAAAATAAATCTATTTAACATGGCTTTGGAAATTAGTCAGACTAAATCCACAAAAATGGCATGTGGGTGATGCACCTAAATCATATCAGAGGAGCCATGCATCACGTATTTAACCTGGCACATCAGCTTTAAGCAGGATTCATCTAAAGGGAAGTGTTCAGTGAGGTTCACTATCTGCTGCAGAATCAAGGAGGACATGGAGTTCTCATAGTTCTGGCTGTTTAGCCTCATCCTTCATTTGTTGTTCTATGATTACAAGGCCAAGCTCATAAAATCTGATGTACTGTATTGCCAGACCTTATTGTAGAACGATGAAGTTGTTTTTACTCCTGTAAGTGGTAAAAAATACTTATGAAGTATAATTGCAAAGCTCTTCCAAAGGACTCAGAGGAATACATTTTTTTACTGAAGTAAACACAGGTTTAGTAGTGCACAAACTCAAATCTCCTCAAGGTCTCTCTCTTTTACTGTTTTAAAATAGTATTATTTCCTCAAATTTGTGTTTAATTTGTGAAATATTTTATTAATATGTGTAAGGAATGCATAGTCATATATCTGCTAAGGAGATATGCACAGCTTCATCAGCATAATAATTGGGGGGGGTTAGGGCACATAATGGATTTTTCAGGATCAGATTTTTAAGGACATGGATAATGAGATTACTTACATGTTTATCGTTTTCTACAAAACAGCAAGATCTTCAAGATTTTCAAATATTGCCTTGATACTATTCAGTTTAAATCCTAAAACCTTGGTTTTATTGAATGGAGAGGAAACCCATTTCAAAACTAGTGGAGATTCAGCATAAGGCAACAAGGGTTTGTTTAGTTCGGACTGGATTGAGTGGGTTTTTTTAGCCATGGAATCTACAGGATTGTCCACCCTCTGAAGTGTGCAGTTGTCTATGTGAAAACTTGTGGACACTTAGGACAGGGCAGGGCAGTTTCCCGATCCTCACTGGCTACAGTCGCAAGGAAGTTTCACAAGCTTTCTTTCTCTCTTTCTTTCTTAGGCCTTTCGGTTTCTAGAAAGAGACAACATAAATAAGGCAGTGCAGCTCTGAGGCTCAACGAAACGTATTCAATGACACTGAAAAGGGACACAATAGTTTTTGGTAAAATATTCCTAAAATAGCAAGGATCTTTCAGAATATTTGCTTCTTTCTCTTATGAAGGATCAGTTTATAAGATGAGATGCCATATTTAGGAGATATTTTAAGGAGCATTTATCCTGTTCTCTGCTTGCTTTGCTGACAGTAAAAAAGAGCTTTCCAAAGCACAGTCCAAAACATTCACATTTCTGTCATTATATCTCAGTAGTTACTGAATTTATTCATTTCCTCCTCCCTCCAGAATAATGACATCAGAAGATTTACTGGTTCTTTTGTTATTCTATTTAATAATGTCCAGTATATCACTCATCTTCATATCACAGGAAGGAGTCAAATATATTCAGCTGGGAAAGCAGTAGATGAGGGTTTCCAGTTTACACGCCCTAACTGAATATCATTTCCAGTTCATCAGCTAGAGATACTGTATCTGCCACAAATACTCATTTACATTTGGGAAGATACTGAAAATCACAGAATCACAGAATCACAGAATAACCAGGTTGGAAGAGACCCACCGGATCATCGAGTCCAACCGTTCCTATCAAACACTAAACCATATCCCTCAGCACCTCGTCCACCCGTGCCTTAAACACCTCCAGGGAAGGTGAATCAACCACCTCCCTGGGCAGCCTGTTCCACTGCCCAATGACCCTTTCTGTAAAGAATTTTTTCCTAACGTCCAGCCTAAACCTCCCCTGGTGGAGCTTGAGGCCATTCCTTCTTGTCCTGTCTCCTGTCACCTGGGAGAAGAGGCCAGCACCCTCCTCTCTACAACCATCTTTCAGGTAGCTGTAGAGAGCAATGAGGTCACCCCTCAGCCTCCTCTTCTCCAGGCTAAACAACCCCAGCTCTCTCAGCCATTCCTCATAAGGCCTGTTCTCCAGCCCCTTCACCAGCTTTGTTGCTCTTCTCTGGACTCGTTCCAGAGCCTCAACATCCTTCTTGTGGTGAGGGGCCCAGAACTGAACACAGGATTCGAGGAGCGGTCTCACCAGTGCCGAGTACAGAGGGAGAATAACCTCCCTGGACCTGCTGGTCACACCATTTCTGATACAAGCCAAGATGCCATTGGCCTTCTTGGCCACCTGGGCACACTGCTGGCTCATGTTCAGTCGCTGTCAACCAACACCCCCAGGTCCCTCTCCTCCAGGCAGCTTTCTAGACAGACTTCTCCTAGTCTGTAGCACTGCATAGGGTTGTTGTGCCCCAAGTGCAGGACCCGGCATTTGGCCTTGTTAAACCTCATGCCATTGGACTCTGCCCAGCGGTCCAGCCTGTTCAGATCCCTTTGCAGAGCCTCCCGACCCTCCAGCAGATCGACACTTCCACCCAGCTTAGTGTTGTCCGCGAACTTGCTAAGGGTGCACTCGATGCCTTCATCCAGGTCATTGATGAAGACATTGAACAGGGCTGGACCCAGCACTGAGCCCTGGGGAACCCCACTTGTCACTGGCCTCCAGCTGGATTTCACACCATTTCCCACCACTCTCTGGGCCCGGCCATCCAACCAGTTTTCCACCCAGGAGAGTGTGCACCTGTCCAGGCCAGAGGCTGACAGTTTCCCAAGCAGAATGCTGTGAGAAACTGTGTCAAAGGCTTTACTGAAGTCTAGGAAGACCACATCCACAGCCTTTCCCTCATCCAGCAGCCGAGTGACTTTGTCATAGAAGGTGATCAGGTTTGTAATCAATTGCAATATACATGAAATAAGTGTTTTCCTCCTGTTTTCTCATCAGTCTTTTGGATCCCAAAATCAGTAGTTTGTGCTCTGAGGTTGCCCATCCAAAATCTTGCATCCATATGCTAACAAAAAATATATATTTGATTTATTAATGACTTCAAACATATCTGTTTACAGATGTTTTGTGAACAGCAATGTCCCAGGTAAGAGCAAACCCATTCCCTCCTGTAGCACCTCAAGACAGTGTCAACAGCTGTCATGGTTTAATCACCCACACAGAATCTTCTATACAAGCTTCAGGAATTGAGAATAATTCTTTCAGTGTTCAATTAGCTAGAAAATGAAGAAATCTAAGTAAAACAAAGCCCTTATGGTTTGAGAATTGTAAAAGTTAAAAACAACAACAAAAAAACCCAAACCACCAGATTAAGAGCATGTATTTGTGTGTGTGTGTGTGTGTGTGTGTGTATATATATATATAAAAGTTCTAGAATTTCTAGATTCCAGTCTTAATTTTGAAAGATGCTTAAAGTTCCTAATACTAACAGTTCTCTGTGAAAGAGGAAGAGTATCTAGCTACAGGGCTGAGTATGCACTGGAAAAACAATTCTTAAATATGTACTATATAAGACTTGGCCTTCAAATAATACAGAAGATTATTTGAAATCTTCTGAATTTCTGAAGAGAAAGAGAAATAAAAATAAGCATATAGTTTAGACTAGATCAGTTGCATAGTTCTTAGATAGTTGCAAAACACATCCAGTTATCCTCAGGGCTGTCCAGAAATCGCTTTTATCACTGTGCTGTTTGGTTTTCTGAGGTGCTCAGAATGATGTGACAAAGCAGATAACAACACAGAGCAAGCCCCAACCTGCATTCTTCCTAAAGCTATTCAAAATCCATTTCTCAGAGTGACAAGCGATGTACACTTTGGGGCCACAGAGTAACACCACCTTTAAGTTACACTACATCTGGTTGGCATAGACCCTCTAAGAAGTAAATCGCTGTCTTTTTTTTTCCTGATCTCCTTTACTAAAGTTAATTCATGCAGCCCGGATGTCTCTACAGAATAATCAGTCTATCTGTAAGGACCTGCTGAAAGTTAACATGGAATTGTCAGGAATAAACCCTGTCAAAACAACCTAATTTCTTCCTGTGACAGGGTAACAGGCCTCATGGATGGGAGAAGAGCAGTGGATGTCACATATCATGACTTTAATAAGGGTTTTGACACTGTCTGACATAACATTTGCATAAAAGAACAAAAGCACTAGAGTGTGGATGAGACAGCTGTAAGGTCAGTGCACAGCTGGCTTGAAAATGCTGCTTGACAAAGAGATATCATTTGTTTATTGACAAAATGGAGGAAGTTAGTAAGAGGGATTTGACATTGGTCTGTCCTAGATCCAGTATTGCTTGCATTTTACTTAGTGAACTGCGTAATATTGATGTTTCGAGTTTGGAGGCAGGGCCACCAGTTTAGAAGGCAGGATTAAATTTCACAATCATCTTTCTAAGCTGGGAAATGTAAAAGACTTATGGTGCAATTCAAGGCAATTGAATGAAATAGTAGAGATATTATTAACATGAATGCATGCTAGGGAGCAACTAATCAGGCATAAGGTATGCAGGAAAAGAAACAAAAGGGAGAAGAGATCGTGAAAACATTACAGTATGAAAGTCATATGAAGAAGAAAGGAAAGGAGATGACAGGAGAACATTAGAATATGTCAAATACAGCTAGAAAGGGAAAAATTAGGAAATGTTCTTGGTACACATAGGTTTCAGTGAGTCAAACATGTCAGGGTGCAGCTCACTGGAACAGAAGAATGGAGCAGGGCTCTCTGAGCCACTTCCAGTCCTGTTTCCTTTCATTTCTGTGAAACACAGACCTAGAATTTCTGTAAGAAACTTACTGTTCAGTAAGCAGTTTCATGGCTGCCATTCCAGTCTGCTTGGAATATTCCGTCTTCCACACTTTCACTTCTCATACTAGAAAACTTACCAGTGAGGCCAATAACATTGGCTACCATACTGGAAGAGGAGCACTGAAAAATGGCAAAGGTGTGTATTGAGCTGGATATAGAGTTTGTGGAGACTACCCATTATAGCTTAAACACCCTAGACTACAATGCTACCTGAGACTGTGAAAGCAATAAAATTGACAGTATGACTTGACCCTGCCTATGTATAAAATTGAACCGTAAAATTTTCTTCTCGTGGAAATCAGGATTGGAGTCCACCAAAATCTCACACAGATCTTTGAAATGTGATAGACAACTGTGTTAATCAGTGTTAGTCAATATCAAATAGAATTAGTACTCTTATTGCTATTTCATCTTGATCAATGCAAGTCAAGGTTTAAAATCCATCTTAGACTGCAGTCAGCATGTTTTTACAGCCCAATATTTTTCAACATGACACTTCTCATGTAAACATCAATGTCAAATACTTCATTGAATATTCCACTAAACAGTAAATTCATGGCAGATTGGAACGTAAGAAAAAAACCCAAACCAGTAACAATTTGAATTTCTGGTTTTGCACTGCCTGTGGGAGATCTTTCAGCCTTATAGAGTTCAGTTCAAAATCATTCTAAAAACAAATCATTATATATCATCACTGTAGTCTAACTGGACCTTCTGAATCATGTTGCCTTAGCTACTTTCTGCTTCAAGGTAGCTTTTTTTGCTTTCCAAGTCAAGATGGGAACATCCTCTACACTTTAATACGTATTTTATGCAAGGAAGAAGAATAATAAGATGTAGTAAGAAGCACTCTAAGAATATATGCATCATTCTGCAAAATAATAAAAAACAATGTACTTATTCAATACCATTTCAATTTGAAAGATATTCACGTGGCTCACACTGTCTGAATATGAGTGTCTCACAGTCATTAAAATATTTATCCCCATAGGTCACAGCATCCTTTGAAGGAACGTAACTACTCACATTTCACAGATGAACAGCCAGGGATCTAGGTGCACACAGTTGTCATTGAAGCACCAAATGCTTAATTATTCAGCCATCTTATGGAATCCGCAACCCACATGTAGATAGGCTGAGTCCTTATAGGAGGAATGTGAAGACGCAATTGTACAGTCACTGTAGCGTAACAAGCAAGTATATAGCAGAGACAAGGTCTGACAGAAATTTATACCTAAACCCTTGATGTTTTTGTTAAAAATGGACAAGATCTCAAATACATAATCCTCACAGTGAGAAACTGTGGGCATCTTAGCATGCAGGCCACAAAGCACACTGACAGAGGAAAAAGGGTTGAGTAACATTGAGTAATAATGTCATCCATCCAAAGCTTCAGTTCCCAAGCTAACCTAATCCTTTTTAAGTTAGGAGGTGAAAGTGAAACTGCCAAAAATCAATATATCCCCTCTGTAGATAGGTCACAAAACATTGTCTCTTCTGTTCCCTTCAGTTTTCATTATAAGCGCATTGCTCATTCACCAGCTGGGTCTGCAAAAACACTTTAAACCTCTCTCCCTCGTCTCCCACATGAGTCTTCCTGCCTTCAGAATGTGAAATCTTATTGGTGAGAAAGAGTAACACCCTTGCTTTGTTATTGAAGCTGTTCTAGTTTGTGTAAATACCGAATACATGACTATAGAGACTAGAATCAAGGTCTCTTTACATCCTCAGTTGAGCACTATAACCATCAAACTGCAGAATCAGTCTCCTGTTCACCATCTGCCTCAAAGACTATTTCAATATTCAGCACAGTGTAGATCAGCTTTGAGAGCACAGGAAAGTCGGGCGCCGTGGGAACACTGATATAATTTAAAGGGGCCAAGAAAATCCAGGTGGTTTTTGTAGTTAGACAGCAGCAGGATTTTGGATTTAAGCAGCCATTGGCACCAAAAACTGTTCTATGAACATAGGCTGAAATGTCTTGCTCAAGGTCACAGTACAGTGAATTGTTGCAGAACAGGGAATTGGATCTGGGTTGCCTTAGTCCCAAAACAGCACCTTCATCGTTGGGCACTCATTGTCTCCTGAGTTGCTGCTTCTCCTGTGCCATGTTATGTTTTCCTCTCTGCACAAATACGTACAGTTCTGAAGCACTCGTAAAACAAAACAAACAAACAAACAAAACAAAAATAAACAAAACAAGACCAGAGATAGAGCAACTATAGAAAGAAACTTTACACTATAAATCCTGCTCCTGTTACCCCTTAGAATGAAAGCATTGTTATAGTCTCACCTAGTCAGCACAGGCTATCACCTCCATTTAACAAGTTTACTTTTCCCTTTCTCTGTGGTCTATAATTTTTTTTTGGTCATTTTTAATTTATAAAGTATACTAAAAAGCCCTTTGAATCATCTTTAAGAATTACATCAAAAAGCATGTAAAAAGTGTTGTAAGGATATTCAGTACACAAAAGCTCAGTTAAGGTTGTGAAAGCAAGCATAAAGCCAAGAAAGCCAGCCAAAATCTAATAGAAAAACCTCAAGATATTTTTAAATACAAATTGAATCTTAGGGCACTCAAACACTGAGTTGTCTGTTTGAAGAGATAGTTTCTTTTTCATTGTAAGAATAGGCAATTAAAAATTCCATCCGTTTTCCTGTCTTACAATTTTCTTCGTTATGAATGTTTCATTTTGTTATTGAAATCATTTGTTTGGACACATTCTTGCACTGTTGCAGAAACTTCACACGTGATTTCAGGACAGCGTTTGGGAGTTTTCTAAACTTTCTTACAAACTTGTTCATACTGATGTTGACTCTGTGACAACGGGGAAGCAAAACCAAGAGCACATCATACTAAATTCCCATCCACAAATAGAAATCACTCTAGTGTGTAAAATTTTTCAGAAAAGAAAGACCGTGAGTGCATATCTAGAGACACATAAGAAGAGAAAAAGGTCTTTCTGTCTTCTATCAGGAAACATTGAAATTTGGTTGATGCAAGGAAAGCACAAACATTGAAGAAACTGACTGTTCAAATCGGGTTTGATCTTGTGCTGGTACCTGATACCCCCAGGTTTGACATAAGCCTAGAGGCCTCATCTGCATCCATGAGGAAGCTCACCCCAGACAAAGTGGTGAAATGCTATATAATCATTATTTCATATCTTTCAGTTTAAGGCAAATATAATTTGGAAGTCTTTTGGTCTGAAAAAATAAGCATTCGTTTGAATTCAGACTCTGGAGACAACACTTGGCTTAACTCCTACCCCAGCTTGTCTTTTGGGCAGCTTTACTTATAGTTTCACAAACCATTGTTGCATAAAAGAGTTTAATTGCCTTTACATTTGGGATGCCTGAAAGGCTGAGATTCAACATACTAGCATCAAAGAGAATGTTATTTAGTCCCTACCAAAACAACAAAAAAACTGGCACCACAGTGTGTAGGCTACTCTTACAGATCAAGACCCCTGCTACCTGTTTAGATTAAATTCTTCATCAGCTGTGCAAAGTACAGTGCACTTTTCAAGGAACAAAACCACCACACAAAATATAATATATTCGGCAACTTCCATCTTCCAATAATATATCTGTAGTGATGGTTTGAGCACAATAACATGTAAATGGAGGTGATCTCTGGTCATTTGTGCATTTTCTGTGTGAATGCGAGAGGATATGGAGGGAGGCAGGTTTCAGAACAGCTGACTTAAATTTGGAAGTAAATGTTAGTGAATTTATGGCGAACAAGCACCATGTAAGCTATTAAACTATCAGCCTGGGGGCTAAAAGCACACACTGTATCCAAATAAGAGAGAGAGAGAGCAAGGGTTCTCATCTGCTGAGGGATTTTAAGGACGTGGTTTGGAAGTCAGGATCTGTAGGTTCCTCTGAAGGAAACAGGTGCCTTTACAATACCACCATGTAATATTACGCTGAGGCTAACAGAAGCAGAAAGGTCAGGGGATGAAAGAAATCTTGCTGCTGGTGAGATAGTCATCAGCAGCTCTAACAGCTCAGTTGCTCCAGGATCTCTCTATGGGTGTTGGAGAAACGTAGATGGAGATACTTCTTTTGGTTCTTGTGCTCGTTTCAAGAAGATGTGCTTGCCTGAATCCAAGTATTGCATTGCATGACCCAATAACAATAGTAGGTCTCACAGGAAGATCTTCTCCCCTGCAGCATACAGCAGTAGGACAGATGCCTCTATAGAGGAGCTGTCAGTCCAAAGCACATTTTCTGCATGCTGCTGGTAAAAAAATAAAATAGTGCTAACCTCCATGCAAGAGGAACATTGGCCTATTTCCACATCATGCCCCTGTCCACTGGACCACAATTGTTGCAAACCTGAGGCAGAGATTATTCTCTCTTAAATTATTTTTTTTTGTTTTCACTCCCCCAGTAATGTGTGTGCTAACTCTGAGTACCACATAAAACACTAGAAAAAAATCATTTTAAAGAATTTGCTATACATTCGTCCAGAGTTCTCATATAACAGCTATAATCCTTCTAACTTCCAGTGCTTTCTTTAGAAGTACAAAACTTTGCTTGCTTTTTAACTGTAAAAAACCTTCCCATTTCCTTAAGAAAAAAAAACCCCATAAGCAGCAGGTATAAATTATTACTTTTTTAATATACATCTCTGGTTTTCATACCCTCTGTATTTGCAATAGCAATAGTAAATGGCAGCATTATGATATTCCTGCAACAGTACTTATTGCTGGCTTCCTTAGTATATGTCTAACAGGCTTTATTTAAGTTTAGACAACTAAAGCAGAGAATAAAAAAAAAATAGGCTGCTTCTCTCTGTCATTTGTTTCTTTTAATATTTTGCTAGGAGGCAAACAAATCTGAACCTTTCTTATCCAGACCTCTGCCCTATCGTGTCTCTTTAAATTTGATTTGCTGCAATGCAGTGTTTTGTTTACTCTCCAAGAAATGAAGTAAAGGACAGGGCTAAGTATCTACGGACCCAGAGACTGCAGCATAGAGTCCAAATTCTTGTGATAGTTCATGCTTTTTAAGGTCTCCTGTACTTTCAAACAAAGGTTTAGAAAGGTTTTCTGAAAAATAACATGGTTGGAGAAGTAAAATAGAGTTTAAACTTCACATGGAAGAATAGAGAAATTAGTCATTATAATTCCTTTGTAAAGGAAAGGGACAGTAAAGGCAGGTGACAACACCAATGCTGATACAAGGCTTGGTGATTACATAAAGAGTAAAAGCTACTTATCAGTTATCTATTTTGCTACTTTTCAGACTTTATACTGATAATAGCAGCCAAGAAGGATTTTGTGATGCTCTTTCACTGCTCAGAATTACTTGATTTTTTAAAAGATTTGGTATGTGATTGCCCTTTGGAAAAGAAATAAATGCATTATTTATTGACTAGGCACACATTATCACACATTGTGTTTATAATGTACATATAAATAAATGCCTATGCATGTGTACCTATTAATAAGCAGTTTTAAATGTTATACCATGTCCAATAAAGTGACATGTACGTAAGAAGACAGTCACTGATAATATTTTGTTGACATGTTGTTATTTGCATGCTCTGTTATTGCATCCAGTCCTGCAGTGGAGATACGATCAGCTGATGTCTTGAAGTCTCTAGAAGACCTACTTTTCAATGAACAGATTACTCATTTTATTCACGGGAGACATATTCTGCTAAAGATTTGCAGGCAAATGTGCAGGCATATGTTTCAAAGAGTTGACTACGAAAACAATCTATATGGTCAACACTAACCATAGAGAAAGGGAGGAGGAAAGAGATGACAAAGGAGCACCCAAAGTGATGGGAAGCTATGTGCACGACCCCAAACAGAGAAGTAATAGAAGCTCTCTGCTTCCCCCTATAGGAGAAAAAATAAAAAAGACTCAGCAGTTTATTATTATTAACACGTCAGTGCACTCCATGAGACTCTGCTGCTTGCTGTCCTCTATTTCACAAATTAGAAGACACAACACATGTAAGTATATCTAAAAAAATGGTGAAGAAACTGTAAGATGTAACAAATAAGGGAAAGAGGTCACCCTTAATTACAGTTGTTTTCAGTTGTGCAGGGAGCCCAGAACCAAGTTTCATGGGACCTTTGTAACTGTTTCTTTAATTTATTGTGCAGATGTTTTATTTTTCATCTCACTTCAGCACCAGAAATTTTTCTTTATAACCTTGAAAATTCTTACAATTCTTACAAAAAACATGAGGCAAAAATTTCAAAAAGACAAACCAGTCACAGAAATGGACAGATATTCAAAAAAGTAAAATAATTTAAGTAAATATTAGTGCATTTTTATATAAATAAGGCAAACATAACTTAAAAAGAAGACATTTATGTGCATGTTATCAATAAGATAGATTGTTTAAGAAAAAAGAATCAGTGAGTCCCAACTTCTTCAGATACTTTCAGCAAGTCTTGTCTAAAAGATGGGTGTATGGTCTGAATTCTGCCCTCAAGGGGAGGTACTATCTACCACAGGGTAAAATTCATTCCAGTTTGGATTAGGCTGAATTGCCATCTTGGGAAATACACTTTTCTTGTTTGCCTGTTCAGAAAATCTTGACAATTATCTTTACTTAACTAGATACTTAACTCATAAGTCGAGGTAATGTCATCTTTATCTATGCCTTCAGTTGTCCTTACATTAGAGTGCTTCTGGATATTTCTTCTTTAGCACTGATGGACATGCTGGTGAACAGAATCCTGCTGATGATCATTGGAGTTACATTCTACAAGATGGATATTGATGCTTTGCTGGATTGTTTGCTGAACTGTAGCTTTTCTATCCAAAATCAGTACTTTAATTTGGGATCAGGGCAGGTCAAGGGTCATCTAGGCACAGCAGGGAAAGATCCAGGCATCTCATCTCATAACAGAAGTAATATCAGAGCAGACCCATCCTGTCTTTTTCAAAGCAGATTTAGATCAATGGAGGTTATAGGAGGGAGCAGGCAGTTTCAGCAAATCTTATCCTGAACTTGAGGAAAGACCTCTCTACTTCGAGGGTGACAGAGCACTAGAACAGGTTGCCCAGAGAGGTTGTGGAGCCTCCTTCATTGGAGATATTCAAAAGCTGCCTGGAAGTGTTCCTATGTATCTTGCTGTAGGTGAAGCTGCTTTAGCAGAGGTGTTGGACTAGATGATCTCCAGAGACCCCTCTCAACCCCCTACCACTCCGTGATTTGTGATTCTGTATATCTTTACCTGTGTTCCTCACTTCAGATTCACCAACTTACTGTTTCCAAGCCTGCATAAAAATTGTCAGCTTCTCAAAATGTTGCTTAGAGTATTTCTATGCAGAAATAAAACTCTAAGTAGCTGTCTTTCCTTCTGTTTATCCATAGTTGGTGGCAGGGACTCCCTTGTTTTTCATAGCCTCAGGCCAGGAGGTTTACAACTACTTTGGCTGAAGTGTTTCTGCACTGCAATCCCTGCATTGTACCATGATATTTTTATTTTTACTCTTTGAAGAGCGCATATGAAAATGACTGGAGAGTGCTTAAGAAGCAGATTAGCATTTATCTGGCATGCTTTCCCTGAAAATGACATTTATAATACCAGCTTTAACCCCTTGGTACTTTTAAACAGAAGTGACATTTAGCCACAAATCCTTTCTGCAACAGCCTGCATAAACAACATAACAGGGCTTGGAGGACTTCCACCTGGACTTTATCCCTGCCTCAGTCTATCAGGGATGCAAGAACTATGTAGGATCAGAGGATAAAAAGTTTGGGTTGTATCCAGAGACCTTGAAAATACACTGTCAGAAGCCAGGAGGAGTGGAATGGCCAGGAGGTTTTTGGATTCTTTCCTGATTTACCATAGGAAGATTTCATTTCCAACTTCACGGAGTATGATAATATTATTTCATTTCATAGACTGCAAGAAGAGTAGCAACTCTGAGAAGTCTATGTGTATGCTGCTAGAAAGCAGTAGAGTCAGTGGCTTTCCCTGGGCTAATGGACATCTGTGGCCTCAGAGTGTCTGGGAAATCTGAGTCCTACAGCAAAAACATTTATAAAACCTTTCATTTATGCAAGTTTTATTTAATCATAAAGGTTCATTTATGCAGAAATGCTGCAACAAAAGACCTTTTGGTGGGATAGATTCTTTTTTCATGACCCCATCTGAATCCTGACCAGATCCTTGCTCCCTTACCAGATATCCTTTTCAATTATTTTTTAATTCAGTAGCACATCTGAATTCACCTTCAGAATTTGAGACACAAATAAGGGAATGCATTACAGAAGTGGCAACACCAGAACAGTTAGATGGATTTGCCCTCCAATTCCCACAGCACAAAGGGGACAGGACCATCACTCAGTTCTCTCTTACTTCCAGAACATTTCCTGACAAATACCTCTATCAAAATACTTGCCTTGCATTTATCACTCAGTTCTTTGATGCTAAGGTATACTTGAAACCAGACAATCTGTATCCATACATTCCCTGTTGGAGCTTTCTCAGAGATTTTGTAATAGGGATTGTACATGTATTGGAAAGAGATAATATTGCACATTTCTCAATCAATTTGATATTCCTTTTACTGTGCTTACCATACTTGCCATGGCAGCTGTGGGCATTTGCAATCTCTTTGTGACTTCATCCCCTCCCTGTAGAAATGATTCCTCATCCCTATACTATTACTGCGGGGAGGGGTCATGGAGAAATTCTATGGCTTCAGAATCCAAAAGGGGTAAAGATAATGCCAAGAGAGCCTGATAATTACTTTCTGACCCCTACTTCATGGCAGTACTGTACTGAATCTGCCCATGACCCAAGTTGCAAATTCATTCAGGTTAGATTTCTGTAAGATTATCAACTTGCCCTGACTGAAAACTGATCCCCTTGAGAAACAGTTGTCATTGGAAGCATTTTTATGCAAGGTGAGGATAACTGATTTCAGCATACTCAGAAGGTTATGCATTGTTTATAGACACATATTACAACACAGTGAATATTAAATCTCAAACTATGTTTCCATTTCAGAAAGGAGAGTTTTGAACAGACACGGCTTTAGAATATCAGTCAAATGTCCATTCCAGTCAGCACTAAAATAATGTACTCAGGCAAGGGACTGTTCATTCTTGTCACCTTTTAAATTTGGAAGTAAATGCTCATTGAACAGAACATACTACAATCACATGGTTCAAATATGTGCCATGGGTAGTTCTTTGTAACATCTTGATTTGTTCTCTTGAAGTGCTATGCAGAGAACAATCAATGAGGTAAAAGATAAGGATAACAAATTCACCTTGAATAAGGCCCTTGAAAGGACAATAAAAAGTTCAACAAAATCTTCTTAATGCTCTTTGAATAAAAATCAATAGACTGGTCAATGGTTGAGTATAAGAAGATAAAATCACTGGATAGCAACCTTATGCTTCATATGTTGCGAGAAATACTTCACAATTTCTTTTTGCAGGACAGTCCTTTTATCACATAGTAATTAAAAAACAAATTTTAAAGAAACACAGCATCTGCTTTGGACAAGATCTTCCAGATGGTCAGTTTTAAAGTAGAGAGGGACTGGTAGAGCTTCCTGCTTCCGTGTATATCTATATTCATACCTAGAGAGATGTATATAGAGACACATATAAATGTATATGCTTACAAAATCAGGAATTGTGCCAAGATTCAAAGTTACATACGGCCTTTACAATATGTTCATTCTTCTGAAGTTAGTCCTTCCAAATTAGAATTGAGATACATCAAGCTCAAGTACGGCTAATGTTGTTCTACCTACTCTGTAGAATAAACAAGGATACCATATTGTGGATTAAAAAAACCACCCACATTGTAATGGGAAAGAAACCCACAAAATTCTAACATAAATTCATAGATGAAAAGAAGTTGAATTCTGACAAGAATGTACTTAACTAAGAAAGAGCACCTCTGTCCATTGATAAGATACTGAAGGAAAGTTGTCACTCTTAGAAGCTTGAAATCCTTAAATTCTGTCGCTAATCTGACCCTTGCTCCTTTTGCAAGGACTTGATTGCAAAGCTGCACACATATTGCAAACCTATCTGAATTAATAATAGTAATTAAAAAAACAAAAACATTTTACTGAAGATATCTATCTTATATGACATTGTCAGATTAGGAATAAGGACAAAGAGAAGCAGCACAATTTAAGTAAAAATATATTTTAAGTTATTCAGTAGCAAAATTAGAAGCTTCGTTAGCTATTCTTTCATGTCTATAGATATCACTGATGTTTATCAATATTTTTTAATCTGAAAGTATATACATATTAATCACACCATTGTTCAATAGCAGTAAGTACACAGAGTGAAATACTTGCAAAGACTCAGCACCCACAGTGCATATGTTCTGGAGATTTTAGGTCAAACTACTGCTACTCTGGTTACATGAAACATGAAATGTCCATTAGAAGTTGGAGTGCACCAGGGCCCCCCTGGAGCACCTTTCCTGGTTTAATTTCACCTGAAAGAAATCCTGTTCCTGTCCTCTGAGACCACTCTATGATGCCAGTCTAAACAAAACAGTAACCTCCTTCATATCTGTCACATTCCTAATCCAAATGACAATGCAGATGTAAATGCACCCTGAATCTGCTTTCAGACTTATTTACATTGATTAAGGGCAACTATCATCATTCCTATGCCAATTCTCTCAATTATCTTGATTTACACAATGAACTATGTCAAGACAGATTCATTCTTCTGCATCTACTGATGATTCACTGAGGAAGAGGAAAACCTCCTACTTTCTGTGGTGATAATTTGCATTATTGCTATAATTAAGAGCCATGACCATGTAGCAGGCCTGTGTTCTGATAGAAATTGTGCAAACCCGGAAACAACACTGTCTTCTTCCTCAAAGGCGATTGAGATCAGATGAATACAGGGACTGGAAGCAGAAGGAGACAGTATTGATCAGCAGGATAGACTTTCGACTCGGCACAATGGAAAGAAGAAAAATGAATTCATATTGTGCATTGTTATCAGTAGCTCATGTTATTAGTGAAGGGAGCCACTGCAGAGTCTCATCTGAATAGTCAATAAATTACTACAACAAGCCACATTTCATAACCTTTCTGCCCTTAGAAGCCACCTTTTGCAGAATCTAACCACTACTTGCCTTTATTCACCTCTCATTAGGTCTCATACTAACTGTGGTTAATAGGCTTGGGGGAGGAGAGGGAATCAAGACTTTAAGGTGATGAGGCAAGTCAGAGGAGACCAATAAAACTATTTTCTAGCATTTGAAATGCTTCCAGTGCATTATAGAGCAAAAGTGACAAGTAGATGCAGATTTGAGTCATCTATTCTAGTCAATGTGTTATAAACAATTCCTCTTAATAAAGTTAAACTGAATGGATTATTCAGTAGAGCTCTGATTTAAAACACATCACCGTAACACGCTTTTATGCAAGTGCAGTAGGAGTTTCTTATTTTTAAGGTTTTACTGTCCTGTCAGCAGTGAGAAGGAAGAATGAGGCAACAGATTTTACAAGCTCCAACCACATAGATAATAATGGTTAGTACATATGATATTTATTAATAAAGCCAAGCTTTTATGAATTAAAATAATTAATATCTAAACATGCACAAACTAAGATCCAGAACTGTGGATCTATGATCACAGAATTGTTTAGGTTGAAAAAGATCTTTAGGATCATCAGATCCAATCATAAACCTTAAACTGCCAAGTTCACCAATAAACCATGTCCCTAAGCATCACATCTACATGTCTTTTAAATAGCCCCAGGGATGGTGACTCAATCACATCCCTGGTCAGCCTGTTCCAGTGCTTGACAACTGTTTCAGTGAAGTAATATTTCCTCATATCTAGCCTAAACTTCCCCTGGAATAACTGTTTCCTCTCATCCTCTCAATTATTACTTGGGACAAGAGACTAACGCCAATCTCACTACAACCTACTTTCAGGTAGCTGTAAAGAGCAATTAGGTCTCCCCTCAGCCTCCTTATCTCCAGACTCAACAATTTCGGTTCTCTCAGCTGCTCCTCGTAAGACTTGTTTTCTATATCCTTCACTAACATTGTTGCCCTTCTCTGGACACGCTCCAGCACCTCAAGTACTCCTTGTACAGAGGAGGCCAAAAGTAAACATAGAATTTGAGGTGTGGCCTCACCAGCACCAAGTACAAGGGGTCGATCATTTTCCTGGTCCTGCTGGCCACACTATTTCTGATACAAGCCTGGATGCTATTGACGTTCTTGGCTGCTTGTACATACTGCTGGCTCATGTTCATATTCTGATTATCTACCTCATTTGTGAATAGCCCTGAAGCCAACTGGCTTCATGAATTGCATCATATAACTGAGTCTACATTTTTCATTTCATATGCAGAAGTTACTTCCATCCAGTTCTCTAAGGGTGAAAATGTATAGTTCATTTGAACATAAGAAATTTGGAAGAGGCCAATTTTTGGGGTCTGAAACAAGATGTTAAAGGACATAGAAGTATGAAAGCTTCCTGTCAGTTATTCAATGCCTTTCGTGTAGTGCCTAGAGTTCCTCTCAATGAAAACAAACAAACAAAAAAAGAGACAATTCTTCCCTTGGTTGTGATAGAGAAACAGATGGTAATTTCCATTTTCCACCTATGTTGTCTAAAATTACAGTGGGACATTGAACACAAGGAAAAGTTGTACAGCATCCTTATGCAACACTCAAATGCGTTGCTCAGAAAGCACAGTGTGTATCCCAGTATGTTAGTGTTTACCTAGCTTTGCCTAGTGTTTGCATTGGCAGAACACATCAGTAATGTGCATTCTCTGAAAAAAACAGTTTTGGGAGAACTTTGTATTTTTCACATATTTAAGTAAAACTTCAGAGATTAACTTTGTCATCTGAAATAAATAACTTCCTTAAAACTTCAAGTTTTCTCTTTTAAATCATATTTCGGAAAACAAATCACATCGCTGAAATACTGATAGTTTGCAGTTAGCTGCTCAAAACAGTAACTCTTTCATTTCTCCATTACAGTCTTATAGTATTCATATAACACAAAGATTTTGTTCAGCAGTATTTTTGTTGCAGATTGCTTTGGTGCATATGTACAAATATGTTTTGGTGAGCATATAAGTACATAGTGTAATTATGCACTCCTCATGTGATTTCTGTAGGTTATCATTTATTCCAACTATTTATGTCATAACTAGTCATTCCCATAACTTGTTGTTGGCAGGGGTGTTTGCTCTGGGCTGCCTAATGCGCTTGTGTTCTCAGAACACCCTTTCACTTAAATGTCCTCATCTGCACCAGTGGCAGCAATTTATGAATGCCCCAAGAAATATTCCTGCACCCATGTGTCATTTTGGTTAGATTCAAAGAACCCTTTGGGGAAGGACATCTAGGATTTTTGCTGGGGACTTGCTTTGCTCATGACCCTGCCGTACACTATGATATTTTTGCATAGTCATGCTGTTTATGCTGAACAGCGTATCTGAGGAACTTATCAATGTGTTTTTCCCAATCTATATGGATTTTTTACACTTTTAGTTCACTGTCTAGTTTGAAACCATTTTCCTCGCATTTAATTTTTCCAGGCTGAAGAAAATAAACATTCCATAATTATTCAGTGTGATACTTCAAAGCATTGAAAGACTATCCACAAGGGAAATGATTTTCAATTGTCTAGAATTTCCACTGATTTTTTTAATTTTTCTTGTTTTATTTGTTTTCTTTGCTTAATAATATTTTCTCCCTTTTCTAAACAAAATTTTCTTCCAAAGTCTCAGATTATTTTTTTTCACTGTGTGTTTCCTGATAAGCTCATTGCCTCCACAGACTAGTAGGAAACTTTTGCATCGTACATTGAACCTTAGATCATTGTAAAAGATTTTGAAACTCAGTAACCTAAAAATGCTGATTTCCAACATGTGCTGACAAGTGCTGCATATTTGCATATGTTCAGGGACTTATGTCTGTATTTTAAGATTACTTTGCACAATGGCACTGTTGAAAAGGGGCTTTTTTGTAAAAGAAAATCAATCTTCCATTTTAGAGCCATCTGCAGAGATGACGATCTTTAACATGACTTTGGAAAAAATCATAGTCTTCAGTTATGCAACCTCTCAATTGGACCTGCTGTTCCAGGTTAAACTAGGGCATTTCTTTCTAGATGGGTTTTGAAACATAAAGATTTCAAATTATATTTACATCCTTTGGGAAGATGTGCCAATGCTTACTTACTGTCATTATAAAATTGCTCTCATTTTTAAAATGCATGTTGTATTTGCTGTTTAAACTTTACTGACTTCATATTAATTCCTCTCAAGAGAGAAATCTTAGCCAAGTGAGAAGTAAGCTGGAACAGTTAGAGTATGATGACAAATACACACTGATACATTTTTCCAGTGAAGGCATTTAGTGGCAAGTTCAGACTACTGAGTTTACAAGTCTTAGGTTCACTGGATTCAGTGGATGATGCTTCATCTGCTACTACCAAGAAGTTCACTTCTAACATCTTTGTAACTACCCTTCGGATAGCTGTTGGCTGCTAATAGATCTCTCCTTAGCGTTTTCTTCACCTGGCTAGACATGAGCAGCTCCCCTAGCCTGGTAGGTCACATTCCAGGAGACTGTATGTTCCTGATCATCCTTGTTTTCCTGAACTATTCCATTTTTTCTGAAGTCACTAGTGAGCTGGGGTGACCATAATACGGACATAAATTTCTGAGTCTGACTTCACTAACACTTTGTGCCAGAAAATACCTTCTCCTGACATGATTTTCCTGAAAAGACTCAATATATAGTTTGATTTATTCACAGTGAAAGCAAATGTTGACTTATACTGAGATTCACTGTAACCTCCAGGTCCTCTTCAGCAGGTGCTACCCAGCCAGACAATTCCCAGACCATACTAATGCATGCAGCTATTTGTCTTGAATATTATAGCCCACCCCTCAAGTTTCTCAAGAAACCTCTGAACTGAAGCTCTAGTCTCTGGTGTGCCAGTCATCCTCTGTAATCTGCTGTGGGATATTCTGTCTCATCATCCAGGCCATTTATGAAACTATTGAACAGCATTAGCCTCAGCACAGACCACAGGGATGGTCCTCTTGTTAGCAGCTTCCAAAGAGATATTGAGTGATAAATTAATATCCTTCGAACCCAATTGTTTAGAGAATTTTAAACCTATCCATCTATCCATTCAGTCACTTCATCAGCTTCCAAACATGAATACAGCCAGGGGCTGCCAAAAGCACTGCTGAAGTCTAGTCCTTCCTTATTCATTTTGCAGTCCTCGAGAGCCTTCCTTCAGTCTTCATGCTTTTGCATCGTTTACAGTCAGAGACTGTACAATCATGTCAGCTAGTGCTTTCAGCACCCTTAGGGAACACCCTACAGCCCCATGGATATTGATACAAATAGCTTCTCTAGGTGGTCCCTAAACTGCTGTTCCTCTGTTATTGGAGTTCTTACTGTTTTCCACCTTTTCCTCCTGTGTACAAGGATGGGGGGAAATTGAATTTATCTGCCTGAAATACATTTGATGGGAAAAGTTGTGATCAGCACTAGCAAGCACTGTCATTTTTTTCTCTTGCTGAAAGCATTTTTCACTTCTCAAACCAAAAGGTATATCAAACAAACGGTGATGGCACTTGCAGCCTTAATAGTCTTGTAAACAATGTAACTCAAGCAGATGATACAAGTTGCCATCACCTCCTAGATTCAAATCAGACAAATTATGCAATTTGTCCTTTGCAGAATGATCTTACTGGCTGATATACTGTCTTAGGTACTATAGTGTACTACATTTAAGGAATACAAGTTTCCTTTTTTTTTCCCCCAGATGTTAGTGAATCGAAACGATACCTCTTGGTCTACAGATGTGACAGAGGTATCCAGAAAGAACTTAAATAGGTGAAGAGTTTTCTAGAAGGGCCTAGGACACAAAGTCTTTATGCATATAATTTTTGTTTCCAGTCAATACTTCTGCACTTAAAAACAACAACAGCAAAATTTTAAAATGCTTGGGTATTGCTTACCTAGCTTCATGAAATTAAGAAATCTGCTCCATTTTTAAGCAGAAAAAATGGATATTTAGTATACGTTTGTTTGACAATCATGTCTGAGGGAACCAGTGAACTACTCAACCCCTTGGTACCATTGTGTTAAGCATGGAGTTCACAGAAAATATTGTCTTTGAGATGAAGATTGTGCAGTCTACAGGAAAAATTTGGATTCCTGAACAAAGTCCTTTTGTGCATCCCTCCAGTGACACATCAATCAATGTACCTGCCAGGCCTCCAGCTGCAGCTCCAGAAGAGTACACATCTCCCACAGCTTTTGTCTTAGTTACACGTGTGCCAGATGTGTGTATCCTCAATGGTACTAACACATACATTTACGCTCCTGCTTCCTACACTGCACGCAGCACATGACGTAAGATGCATGGCAGAATTCAGCTCAAACACAAACCATCTAAATTTATCTTGTATGTCAGGGCAGTAACAATCACAGCTCCCATTACAGTCTGCAGAGCTCTAGACAATACTTTTAACAAAATTAGGCAGCCTATTAAATAAAAGCTCCTCACTGCAGTTGCCCACAGGTAAGATCCTGTTGACTTTTGAGACACCCTTCGGTTAGACACCACAGGGCTTGTAAAGAGACAATAACCTGTAGTAGCTCATTGCCTCCCTAGAGCAACAGCTGGAAGCCATGTCAAAGCATCCATGGGACCTGAAAAAACGCCACAGTAATTATTACGTTTGTTAGAGAGAAATTATGTGAAGTACTGATTTAAAAAATAGTTGTTGATTTTTTTGTTTTAAAGTAAGAAATCTTAAAACTAATCTGGTTACAACTGATGTAGAACCAATCTAACTTAGGTAAAATAAGGTTTTTTTATTTTTTTATCATTACTGTTTCTTTAGTTACATATTTAATTGAAACCAAAATTCAGCTGTTACTTCTGCAGTTGAAATTTGTTTATTGAAGATATTTCATCTAAACTCAATGAACATAAGGCTTAGATTGCTGTCTAACTGATCTGATATTTCACAAGTAGTTGATGGACTCATTGCAAAGCCATTTTGCTAAAGTCTATTGTGAAAGACAGCTCTCTTCTTTTGGCCTTTATACCATTCTCTCTGACAATTTCAGCTTTGTCTTTAACTAAGATGCTGCACAGTGTAGTAAAAATAATCAGTTCAAGACACAAGATGACTGCAGGCTATTCAACAAAAGTTTAACAACATTATTTTTCATATTGGATGAGGTAATAATCACAACAGAAATTCACCATTTTTATTGGAAAAGCCAAGATATAATTATAACAATATCTATTATAGGTTTTTTATACTGCTTTTCACTTACAGAGATTTGTGATTTATTAGTTGCAGTACATTAGTTCTTCATATATCTACAAAGATGTGGCTTCAGCCCAAATTTGGCTGGATTTTATTAGCAATTAAATTCATTTTCAGGCTAAATGTGCAATCTGCAAAATTTACTGAAGTGAAAATTTTCCTCATCAAATTTCCTTTGAATAAAAGTCTTCTAATCAGTAATTTTGTTTACATGGTTCAAAATATGAATTTTGAGACAAAGGCTTAAACTACACTTAAACTGCTGTGACTTTACATTTTACTCTGCTAGTGGTGTTTCCTTGCTTTTCCTGAGAATTGTCAATAAGGGGTGATTATAAACAATGTTGTGGAAATAATTTTAATATTGCTTATGGATTTTAATTCATCTACAAAACAGCTATTAAAATTTTCAGCTCAACACAGGAAAATATAAAATACTTGGCTTGTGTACTTCATATGTAATTTCCTAAAATTGCTTTTTTAATTTGTGTTCCCACAATAAGATTTCCCACTGAAGTGTTGAGCTCTATCTATATGTAAATTGAATAATCTTTCAAAGTCAGGGAAAAGGAAGCACTATTAAACATGAAACTTCATTTCTGTAAGTAATCAAGCACTATGACTTCCTAGAATAATAAATTATGACCACAGAAGTTCATTAGGAAAGAATACGATGCTAAACTCTTTGTCAGCTGTAAATAGGTTGTCTTCTATTTAATGGAGCCATATATGTGGGAAAAACCTACCTTTCTTTTCTCCTTTATTTGGTTTTTTTTTTTACAGAAAATGCCATGTAAAAATACTATACATATGTTAATTCTCCTGATTCAATATCTCTGTCAATAACTGGTTCGTGTTATTGATTTAATTTGAAATCTAATCTAAAATAGTAGATTGCTAATGCCAATGGCTGTTATGAAGCATACTAGCTGAATCAAATATATGTATTATGTATAAATACTGGTTATTTCTATAGAAAAATAAATCCTGATGATATCCAGGGGTGGGGGCAAGGGTTGGTGGAACACAGCATAAATACATCATATCACAAACCCCCAAATTATAAAAGATTCAGTTAGAAGCAAACATACATTTATTTTCTAGTACAGCAATACTAAACTTTGCAAGAACATGATTTCTGAAAAAAATACGGCCATGACCTGTCTTTTTAGTGCCTGATCACACAAGAAATCAGCATGAAGGTTCTTCTCTGTGAAATAATCTAATTTTGTATATAGATTTGCTATTATTACCCCTATGTCAAAGAATGTAGATGTCTAAAGGAAAAACAGGGGCAACGTGACAGGCAACGTCATGAGACCATATGGTCTGCACACATACTATGAAAGTTGAACAGAGATTTGTTCCAGTAATTCAGGCTAAAAATGAACTCTTTCCAGCTGTTTTCAAAACTATATCAGATTTCAGTAAATGGAATTATTTCATGAATATAGGGGTCAATCTGACTATATTATGAAAATATCTGTGCGTGTGCAGGGAATGATGTACCATGCCCTAATATATAGTGGGGCACCTTCTTTTCTCAGTTCTAGAGCCAATGAAGCTCTGTTGTACTTACCCAGGCATACTTCATTTTTCCCTTAACAAGGTTCATATTTTTGAACAAAATAAAATCATACAGTCTTTGTAGCCTGAGACATCTTATTCCAGGGATGAATTGGATGGGATTCACTGGGTCTAATGTGGATGTCTTTAACATAAACCTCTGTGTCTGAGCTGTGTAGGAAGTAAATGGGCTTCTAAAGGATAGTTTCTTTCATGACAAGATAGCTATTTAAATAGATCAGAGAAATGGTGGAAAGGCTTAGGTTTGCAGAGAAGTACCTTCCTCTCTTTCTTAATTATAAAGATAACCTAGATGATGGGTCACCTTTAAACACTGTATGTGCTTATTATCCAAGACAGATGAGATTAATTGCACTCACAGTGTGTGGCACATTAATATAGTTATGAACAGAGTTTTTAAATTGAGCTCTTTCAGGATGTTTACTATGTACTTGGCCTATATATAAAAATGCTGCATTGCATATAAAGCCAGATTCCATATTAAGACCAGGCAGTAGTGTCCCTCTTCTATCCCATAAGACCTTATTATCTTATCAACTGCTCCTGGATAGTCAGTCTTCTGTATAATATATAATCCTGGAGTTTGTGCATGCTTACACCAGATGTACATCTATGCTCAGATATGTTCTCTTTCTGTGGGTCTTTAGGTGCTGCCAAATACAACTGCTTCTTTCAGCTGACTGTACAAGGCATTAGGTACTTACCTTGGCAAACCATCTCATTAGGAGTGGGATTCCAGTAATGGTCAGTGTGGAAATAAATACAGAACTACCTATTTCTTTCCAAAGCCAATAAAGGAGTGTAGAATGACTAGGCCAGAATAAAAAAATCTATATTTTAAAAATCTAAAAATAAGTGGGACAAATCCAAGAAAACTAAAATTTGGTAAAATTATTATATTAGGTAAATTAAATCCCACACTTAATATAAAATTGAGCACCCAAAAATTGCTGCAGTATGAAAGTGTAACTAAAATGTAAGCCTCTGTGTAAGGACAGTATCATAAGTATATGTCCAGTTATCAGAATTTTCTATTCCAAGTGTGAGATTATCAACTATTTTCTTGCAAAAAAACAGGCAGAAATAAAGTTTACCCATTACTGTGCATAGAAAAACACTGCATGGAAATAATGAATCATGCATTATAGTTCAAAGAACAGTGATTCTGTATTTTATATTTCAATAATAATTGTGTATCATTGAAATAATACCAAAAATATATAGCACTATGAATTCTTAGGAAACAGGCAGTGTAGTTTCTGGTTTCACTCTTCTCAAAGCTAAGGTGTTCTTCATGTGAATTCATAGTCCTCACTCATCCATTTTGATTGCCGGTTAATGTAATTTAGCAGTGGAAGCAAAAAGGTGCAATGGCTACAAAATAGTTATAGACTTCACATAAGCCACCAGCTGAGGGCCAGTCAATCAAAATATGTTGCTTAATTTCTTAGATGAAAAACAAGTAAAACACAAGTACATAAACATGCACACAGGTACAAAAATTAATAGCAATATTTTAAAAAAGTATGACTCAAATTAATAGATATATTGTAAAATATCAGAAAATTAAACATTTTAAGAGTACTTCTGTAAGATCTAGGAGAAGATTTCTAGTGGTGTTCCTTAAAAATGATCTTGGGACATACATTGCAAGTGGGATCACTTACAGTCTTAGAGACAGTAACCAAGGCTAATTCTTTGGATTATTTCCTCTGATTCAATAGAAAGGCAAAGCTAGCAAAAATTGTAATTGCACAGATTTAGAATCATAGAATCACTAGGTTGGAAAAGACCTCTTAGATCGCTGAGTCCAACCATTCCCATCTGTCACTAAACCATGTCCCTGTGCACCTCATCTATCCATCTTTTAAACACCTCCAGGAAAGGTGACTAAACCGCTTCCCTAAGCAGCCTCTTCCACTGCCTGATGATCCTTTCTGTGAAAAATTTCTTTCTGATATCCAGCCTGAACCTCCCCTGGCGGAGCTTGAGGCCATTGCCCCTTGTCCTGTCTCCTGTCACTTGGGAGAAGAGGCCAGCTCCCTTCTCTCTACAAGCTCCTTTCACGTAGTTGTAGAGGGCAATGAGGTCACCCCTCCAGTTTGTGTGGAATTGTCAAAAGATAAAAGGATCAAAATATCTAAGTGGAACAAAGAGAAAATGCAGTTAAAAGAGATGTGATATACAAACTAATTTACCTGCAAAGTAGTTGAGGGTGCAATTGATCTCACCAAATACAGACTATAGACTGTAGTGTAGCCTTTCTATCAAATTTTAACTGCTAAGCTCCCTTAGAGAGCTGGAGAGGCAGAGAGAAATAAGCATTTCTGGAGCAAATTTGTCTTGTCTTGAAGTGGCATTCAAAATAGGTCAAAGGAATCATGCCCTGAAAGGGTGATTATCTCAGATACAGGCATCCACATTTTTGAAATCTAAGGTTAAGCAAGATAAAATTAATCTTTCAGTATATCTTTAAACCTTTCTCAGGATCAAGAGAAGAATATGTTCTTTCTAACTGCTAGCTATCTTTTATGCTATGACATATTACCTTGGGCCCTGGTGTGCTTTATCAGGCAGTGAAGAGAATATTTGAACTTACAACCTATATTTTTTTTGAAAAGTGGCTATTTTGGGGATTTGCTTGATGTTTTGTTTTATTTGGATTTGGGGCTTTTGAAATGAGTTTTTTCTTTTCATGGAAGGTTTCAAAAAAATAGCACTTTCAGAATGTGGAACTATCAGTGTCACAATTAATGTGGAGTGAACAGATGGGCATTCAAATTCACATAACTGATGTTATGTGGTTCAGTGCTCATATAATTAGTTGTGTATCAGTGATAGGACATTAGGTCACTGGGTAATTTTGCTCTCTGCCACATGATTCGCCTGCATTCAGAATGAGCATCAATCACAAAATCACGCATTGTATTATGCTAAAAGGTATAGACAGACTCCAACATTCATCAGCTAAACTTTGAGTTGCAGTAATAACTCTACTTTTTGGATCTCAAACAGAAGTAGTAGAGAAATGAGATGTCAGCTTTGCAAGGTTTTGGATGCTGATATATGGCTGGGGCAGAAGACTCCCTCTATCAGGGATACCAGTGATGTCTTCACAAACACTAATTATAGGAACTGTGCTCTTCTCACTTCAGATGTCTGTCATCATCTTTTCTCACATATGCAATAACTGTAAGAAACAAATCACAGGGAGTGGTGGTTTCTCCTAATATCAGTAATGGAGCTCTATGAGAATAAAAAAAACAGACTGCTGTGAATTTTAATTCTATCCATTTGCAAGGCTCTTCTTGAGCCACTCTTCATTCTGATAAAACAAAATCATCAGCAAATATATTCCCCACAACATCTTCTTATCTTCCTTCTTCATTAAAAAAAGCTTCAAATTGAGTTAATATTACTGGTGCACTTGCTGGGCAAAGTCTTGCTTAGAGGAAGGACTAGATTCCCTTATCTTGCTCTGCTAATAGGCCTTGGGAAGGTCAGAATCCAGGTCAGTAGTACCCAGATGAGTCCACAAGCATTAGCAGCAGTTTCTAAACACATGTGTCCAAACCTACAGTGTTACTACAAAAGAAAGGAAGTCAGATAGGAGGTGGATAAAGGAACGATGTGAGCTCTAAGCAAAGGAAGGTGACCTAGTGCAGGTCCTGGAAAGCCAAAGCTCTGTTTTGTGGTTTGGTAAATACTCTTCCATTACTGTCAGCAAGAAACGTTATGTATTGTTGCAGAATCCCTGAAGGTGAGCATGTATCCAGACTCCCGTGTTCATCCAAAATTACTTTTCTTCCTCTGGACATTCCTCTTTGCTGCATCTGCAGATAAATCCCTACCTTTCACCTTCACCCAGACTGGACCTACTCTCACCTGAAGGTTGTATTTTGCCCAGATACATTTTATTAATTGTCAAATTACAATTACTCATTTTCAGTAGGCTTAGGATTTCTTCTAACTATGGCTACCAAATCACTTAACTAGACAGGATAGTTAGGATTCAGCCCTTTAAAACTTATTTTAAGTGCAAGCATTTACAAATATGGTATTAACACTATTATTTCACTGTTATTGTGGAAGTGACAAGCCAAATAGCTTCACAAAAAGTTAAGTACAAAGTTGGGGAAACAGACTCCTGCTCTTTTCTCAGAGATTCTTGGGAACAGTTACTCTGAATGTCTACTGTGCATGTTTCCTGTCACGTTGCAGATTGTAGCTGTCTCATGCTGTCCTTTCCTTCCATCAGCTACATTTCTTCCAATGACACTTAAAGTTTGCAGCATCATATTTGAAGGTGAATGACTTCTTAGTAAACCTTCATTTGTTTGCAGCCCTGGGCTTTCAGCACCTCTTTAATTTTCTTGCAGGTTTGAAAGCACTGAGTAGCATCTGGACTGTTACATTATTACTCAAAATTAGATCAAATAATGTGCAGCTGTTTCGCATACTTCTACTGAAAACTTCTAGTTACTAGGTAGGTGATCTTTATACAAAATATTCCTATTCACAGTTATTAGAAGCAGTATGCTTTGTCAATACAGGGCCCTCTACAAAGTCCTCACGTTCTCTCACATTATGCGCTCTCATAACAGCATACCTGCTCTTATAGAACAACTCTTTCAAAGATAAAAACCTCATTTTTATTTTGACATTCTTCTTCCATCAAGATGCATAGCCCCTACCTTATTGATGATAAAATTAAAATTAAACAGAACATAATTTGACTTTTGACACTTCTGTGGTTTTGTAATTTCTAGTGATACCAAATTTGATGAAGTGCTGTATTTACTCTCTGTAGGGTTATCTAGTCTAGGAGACCCAGTGACTGCTGTGTTATCAAATCACCTGTCTGACAGGTGATTAAATTTTGATATTGTTTTCATATCTTATTGGCATTGGTTTGAAATGAGTCAACACTTACAAGCGGCACATGGAAACACTAAAGTGTCACAGAGAGTTCAAATTCTCAAGCTGAAACCCAGGATTTACAGACAGCATTGTTCCCTTCGTCTAAAAAAACTGCTCACTTTCACTTCCAAACTAGCCTTGACCCTATGGGACCCAAATTCCATATCTACAGAAACACACAGTTACAAACACTGAGTGGGAATCTCTGCAGTAGTCATTGATCTGGATGCCCAAAGGTTTAATGTGGATAATGTCTACTGAATTCAGTGTGAGGCTGATGCTTTAAATATTTACCATATCTGTCCTTTCTTTTAATCCTCATTATCCAATATTTCAATTGCATACTTGTAAAAACTTGTTCATCCACAGATCAGATTAGGAGACGAGCTCTGAAAGAATATCACCTTCTTACACTTTGGTCTTTAAGCTTATTTTTTTCACAAGCCTAGACCTGATAACTGTGTGTTCTGACCAAGACGCAACAAATTAACATGTTGCAAATAAAGCATACAGGCTACGCTGAAAATTAATAAAACTTCCTGAGCATGATAACAACAAATCTGAAGAAGCAGAGGCCTTAACACAACAGATAACTTTCTTGCTACCTCATTCTGAATGTGATTTCTCTTTCAAATCAAGAAGTAAATCTTAATCAGAGAGAGGTGGAGGTGGAAAGGGCAGATCTGAGCAATGAAAGAACAGCAAATGTGCACCAAGACTTCCTTTTGTCTTGCAAAAATTAAAATGAAAACACAAGAATATTTTTTAGTATTTTTCTTTATTTTAAGACTTTTGTCTCAAAGTAGGCCTGTTTATTTCTAAGGTTCAGAGAGGACTACTTTGTGGACTTTGGATCTGTCATTTGGCTGCTTTCCACTCCTTAGAAAGCGTTAGCTCGTCCTGATCCATCTAAGGTCTGCTGCTCTGCCCACATAGGGAAGCAAGCATACTGCTTACACATCCAAATGTATTGCCCAGATCTCTGTTCTGATTCCTGTTATAGTTTGCCAGGAACAGAGCCCTAAAACAGAAAGCAAGGATAGGGTGGACAAATGCAATTCAGTACGTTTGATGGAATTTGTTGTTTATCAATTTTTCTGCTATTACAAGGATAACATTACCCCTTAAAAGCACGTAGGGACTCACAGAAAAATACTATTAGATATAATGTCATGCATTGTTTGAATTATGCTTCCCATGAGTATTTTTGAGTGTATGCGATTTATGCTCATTGCTTGTTAAAAGTGTTCAGCAGAGATACCTGCAGTGCTAAGCTCCCCTTATTCACTTGCCAGCTTATGCAGCTCTGTAAGTGATAACACCATGGTCCCTAAGGACACTGAGACTTTCCAGCCTATTACTTTTCAGGAGCTCCAGCTGAGGCAGAAGTCTAAAGAATATCATAAACCACTATCTGACAGAAGGAAACTGGTGGCAGTATAAGGACTTGCATGGACAAACAGGAAAGATACAGGCCTTTTCAGACATATAGTCTGCATTTCTTACTATGGTTAAGATATCATTATCCCTCACCAAATTTTATACTTCTTTCCCTGTAGTCATTGTGGATGCTTCTCGCCCCTAGCAGAATGAGGATGAATTGTTTAATATCACCTGCAGGAGCACTGGGGAAACTGCAAACTAGGCAGAAATGGGTACCGTGCTGTGAAGGCAATTTTCTTTGAAGTTTCTTTATTTGACAAATTTCATCCATGAGTGGAGCTGGATAGAGTATAACTATTTACGCCCATTCCCCAGGAAACTACTCAATCTAAAGTGATAAAATAAAATCCCTGTCTGGTCTCATACTATCATTTGTAAACAGGTATTTTCTGGGTTTATCCTCACCCTTTCATGAAGCATTTACTGCTCATCAGTCCACTCCATGTATCCTCATTCCAGGGGCTGTTCTGCTGCCATTCCCTCAGCTCCTGCTGCCTCGTAGTGTGCTGTCAGGAGGATGCCAACAGCTTTATATTTCTAGCCGAGATCTTTTTCACTGACTGTATCTCCTAGAAGAATTGAAATGGCAATGGTCAATCAAAGGGGAAGTAAAGGAAGTAGAAAACTCTTATGCCCTTCATCTGCAACCAGAGAGGCTTGTCTAATCACAAAAAAAACTTGTCCCATGAGCACTAAACAGATAGATTAAGCTTGAAGTAAGAAAAACTGTCTATTTGTTTCTTAATTTTGTCAAATTTCTCCTACAGATTGCTTACTATTGCTTATTATTAATATTCTGCTTCAGCTACATTGCAAAATTAATTGTAAAAGCTTTTCATTGTGACTCCTGACACTTTTCCTGGTGGGACTCAAGCTATCACTAAAAACAACTTTGTGATTGTTCTGGTGACCACTAAATTCCTGGAGAGAGAATAAGACTACACACACACACACACAGAGCTGTATGTGCCACACACTGTACCTGCCCCAAAGCTTTCTTTGGGCTGTGCTAAAAACATCATCATAGTTCACATGAGTTGCTGGTAACTTGCAGTGTCATGCAATGCTAAGATTATCAGAATATTATTTTTAAAAAATGTTTCTATTAGATCCAAACTTTCCCAAACTGATAGTTTTCTTAAGTTTTGAAGAACACAAGAACAAAAATACATCCATATCACACTCTCTTAATTTTCTCAGACACTTTATGATCGTTCATTTTGTGGTTTTGTCACTGTATTTGTTATGTTAAAAAAAGTGGTTTTGGAGATGAGTATTAACCACATATGTTAGGTGTGTGTTTTCAACACAGTGGCTAACATTGCATGCAAAAAGGTCATGATACTAAACGACTCCAGTAATAAAGGTGTGTACTGCAATTTGTTGACAGGTGACATTTCTGCAACCTTTCTTGCACTGGCATATTGTTACATGCCCTATGCCAAAATGTTCTCTGTGTTACAATTCATCATTCAAACAGGTCAATGCAGCATCTGACATTTGGAGCTACCTTCCTTTATCCCACAGGTTCATTGATTTGTTAGCTCTCTTCTAACCTCAAAAAAACCCCACACTTCCCTCTTCTCTACATCTTCATTTCTCTCCCTTATATTGTGTTCCCTCTTTGATATTTTAATTCCTTAATGTGCTTTGTAATATTTGTTACATAGAAGGCAATAAAAGCAAGAATAAATGCTCTGTTTTATTGATTCTATTTTTAATTTTTCATTAGAGTACCATGTTTGTTCCGCTGATAGACACCAATGCTATTATTTTATTCTGCATACAGCTTGCACTTAATGTATATTGTTTTAAAAATACTAAGAGTAGAAAATTAGTCTTCATATGGCTCATATCATCAGGTAATCAGCATAAAGTCATCACCTGGGACAAGGCAGGATTAGTTAGATAGTCAAACTGTGTAGATAATGCACCTAAAGAACAAGGATTTTTTAGGAAAAAGAAATAGTCTGTGAAAGATTGGAAATATGTGGGTTATGAGCTGGAGTTCTGGAGTTAGTTTCTATTATCCTTACTTATATAATTCATACAGATGTTGAATCACAGGTAACCTGCTATTATGCACCTAAAAATACAGCAATTTATAAAATCTAGTTACTCAGAAGGCACTGCAAAGATAACACTGGAAATATTTAAGGCTCGGTGCCATGAGAATTTGAGCATAGACTGTTGAAAAATTTCATCAAATTATAGGTCTTTTCCAATAAACATTTTCAAGAAAGGAAAAAAAAAACCCAGAAATTACGTGAAAATTGAATGAGGTTAACTCTGAAGTGTTTCTGGTACCTCTGTGTTGTTTAGCTCAACCCCATTCCCTCCACATTCCCTGGCTAGGCAGGGATGGTGAAGCTGCCACTACATGTATTCTCTGCACCCCAGCAGCGCTGGTCAGGGCACAAGTTCATAGATCTTGAAGTAACTCCTCAAAAGGTCAACAATGCTGGTTGCAACCTCTCCAAAACATCACAGCACCATTTTAGAAAGTAAATATTTAAACTTTGAGGATAGGAAAAGGAGATTCTCTTCCCCTGCAAGTTTTAATGGGAAACTGAGGCACAGGAAGAAAACACTTAAGCATTTTCTTAAACTGCTCCACGTACATTGTCCTCAGCTTTCTCTAAAGATGGCAGAAGCTTACTATCCAGCTTTTCTTGCAGGAAGTGACCCAAATACTGGTAGATACTAGGTCTTTGGTACTGTGATTAATTTCTGGCCTCTGCGTGTACAGGCTTGTGCACCAGTCTGGGCATCATCTAGGCATGTGGATTGAAAACCTTAACAAGTTATGATTGTTCACTATATGACATTTTCCCTACTTAATTAGGCACATGCTCAAATGCATGTTGCCCACCACATTCAAAGATTTCATAACATGCAGAAAGATACTCCTCTCAGTTTCAGGTGAACTCATCTTGAAAAATCATTCCATCTCATAGTAACTTGTAATGTGAATAATTGTATGAAGAGCTAAATTTAGAACGGTTCCTTATCTTTTCCTACAAAGCCTGTAAAATTTTTACCTTTAGATTCAGTAACAATGGAAGAACTACCTTTCACAAATGCACTTTGCATTTTGATGCATGTGAGCAGAGAATTAATGGGCCATAACATAGCGTTCATTCCAATGAATCTACCAGATAGCTAGTCCTCCATTCTTTTAATAGCAACGTGCTTAAAAGCTGCCCCAATATAAAGCAACAAGCATTGTGGCTGAAGCTGCTAGCATAAAGAAACTTGCCAAGGAACAAGCTTTTCAATGAGACAAGTGCCTTCTTCAAGCCCAAGCTTCAGAAAGGGAGTAGCAAGCCTCACGTACCCTCACCTCCTTGGTACAGTCACAATTAGCAGCCCAAAACCAGCAGCTGAACAAATCAATCAAAGTTGTATCAGATTTCTTCCTTGCTGTAAGAAATAAATTTACTATCACTCTGTTTTGCAAAAGGAGGTAAACATAACTATTCTACAGAATGAAATCAGAGTTAGGTGGTGAAGCCTCCCAAGAATTGTATAGAAAGCAGTGAATTAAGTTATACATTTGTTCAAACAGTTTAATCTCAAAGTCACTTTTGCAGAGTCTTGACCATTTCTGGTGCATCTGGCTTGGAGCTGCTTCAACACCTGCTTATTTTTAGTAGTATGAGATTGTCATTGGTGCTGCTCTGTCACTGTTGTTGTCTTCCACTTTATCCTTCCCTGTGATTTCCTGTTCTGTAATAAACCGTGGCAGGATGGATTAAGAAGCCAAATCTCAGTCATCTGAGTTAATTATAAAAAATCACTGTAATTAACTAATAACTGTAATGATATTTTATTATTTGCCATTTGTATAGCAACCAGCACCTCCAAGGGCTTTTTACAAACAAACCATGGAAGCAATAACTTTCTTAGTTCTGAGACTCACAGACTGGCTTTGGATTTCAGCCAGCCCCCAAGCCGCCACAAGTCGCTCTCAAGATTCCTGATGCCATTCTCCCTTACAGGTAGGGTGGCACCTTGCCAAAGCAAAGCTCCTCAGGGATAATTGCCATTTTAAGAAACCCTGGACCACTATGAGACCCATGGGTACTGCTCACTGCTATCCTTTTCCTTCCGTTCCCATGCAAAGACAAAGAAGACGATGGCATGGGCCAGACAGAACCCTTCCCTGAAGCAGAGCTGGCGGAGAAGCCACCAGCTGGAGCACACTGAAACAGAGTAAAAGAAGAGGGCTGTCAGAAACTGAAAAGTTGTGTAAACTTCGTAGCTATGACAATCAACTTCTCAAAGAAAGAGTCTATTGTCTCTTGCAGACAACACTGAGCACCCCACGTTGAGTTTCATATGCAGCTGTGGAAGTAATGACCAGCAGGTGCCTGATGCATAAGGGGAGCCCATAGCGACTATCAAAACGCAGCTGTCCTCTCTCAGTGCTGGGGATGTCCGCGACTCAGAGACAGAGAGCAAAATTTCAGTTCCAAGTTTGGAGCCGGATCTAAGTATCTGTGGGCACACTTGTGCCTAAGCTGCCATTGCAGTCAGCAGAGACCTAGTTCAGATTAAATTCACCTATGCTGCAGGTGAATGAGCAGTTTACATGTGAACACCTGCATGTTGACCCCTGTATTTAGCTGCCTGAATCTCACCTAAACAGTTCTGCAAGTACCTGGCAGAAAGACAACGATGCACCTGTATATCTCCTCCTATCTCCTGCTGATTCAACCTCTCCACCTCACTTGGATAGTTATTTGATTTCTGGCACACTCTTTTCTCCTTCTCCATCCCCTGTGGCCCTGAATCTGCAGAAAAGTAGCATAAGTCTTTCTAACCTGTTCTGAATGTGAACAATTTCACCTGGCCGTTAGTGTACCACATTTTGTTGGTGACAAAAAATCAAAAGACACTTGTTTGTTCTGGATGGCTGGGAGGGATGTTTTCTCCACCCATTCAAGGTGTCATATCAAGGTTACTCAGACATGTGCTTTGAAGCCCAAGCAAACTGGCAAGACTTTACAAGAGGAAGGCCAAACTGTCACCTCTCCAAGAAGTTCTGTGCAAAGTGGCTCCTTTGGATAGCTATCTGGCATAGCATGCAAATGTTTTGCTATTGTATTACATTCTATATTAGCCATGTCCAATTAATTGAGTATGACAGTTCTTATTCAAATCATTTTATGTTCTGTCAGTTACCTAGAGATAACTGGAGATTCCTAAGGTGGCTCTTTAGCACTTATGAAGGAACAAGTAACAGTAAAGCAAAACAAGTGTGTGGTCTTACATATCTGAGGTACTAGTAAGACTTACTTCTCCATCTTATTAGAGGCTGTGACTGTTGATGCCGAGCGTAAATTTCTTTTTGTCTTAGGTACAAGCTACTATATCCCAAACCGAAGGTCAAGATATAAGCATCATCCAGAAATAATTTCCCTAGCAGATAATAAAGCCACGTTTCAGTTGTTATTATTACACTTGACTTATCATGAAAACAGATCCTTCATGCTATGAAAAAAGAATGAACTGGCATGAAATTCACAGAATCACAGAATGGCTGAGGTTGGAAGAGACCTTTGGAGGTCATCTTGTCCAGCCTCCTTGGTCAAGCAGAGCCACCTAGAGACAGTTGCCTAGGCCCATGTCTAGACAGTTATTTAATATGTCTAAGGAGGGAGATTACTCAGCTAATCACGGGGCAAAAATACTATATCAGCCTGCATGTTGTTGAGCAAGGTTCAGCAAGGACGTCTTAAGCCTTACAGTCTTATTCCATTTCTGGTTCCCTCCTGCTGACTAGTCAAAGGCTGTGGATGCTTTAGTGGGGAGTAAAACCCCTCAGTCTAAACAAATCCTGCTGAGACATAGGTTATGCTAGCTCTAGCTCAGCATAGCGCTACTGCTGCTTCACAGAGTCTGGTTGGCTCAAAATATGAGCTAAGTAAGCTAACTTTGACCTGGAAAATAATGCTGGAGCCAAAGAGAATAAACTGAAAAGAGCTGTCCTCAAGGCATGAATCTAACTAAATCTAGGGGAATGGACTTGGATTCAGTGATTTCCATGAAATGTTGTGTACATTGAGAAAGGAAGATAGGAAAAAAGTATGTGCAAATTTCTAAGAAATGAATCTATAGTGAAAAAACAGGCAAGTACACATTCATATGCAGCAACTAAAAGGAAAATAATATTTGTAGCGGAAAGTATTTTTTTACAAGTTCCCTACTCAGTAATAAAAGAAAAAGTTACCGTTTCTCTGCTGTCATATTAATGATATGTCTACATTGTGGGAAGTTTTTGTAGCTGGAACACTAAATAAATAGTGCCAGGATTATTCTTTTCAATCTTATTAATTTTCTTTTTTTTAGTTTATGCATATTTTTAGTCTGTATACACGTACTGAAAATGCAAACTAAGAAAAACAGGCATCCTATTACCACTTGCAATAGTGACTAAACTTTTCAAATAATCTTGCAGAGAGAGAAGCTAAAATGATTTCTAATATTAAAATATAAACCTAAGAATTAACTTCAAAGAGTAATGTTTCATGCTAAAAGTTGCAAATGATGAGCACAGACGTGTACCTGTTTGTGCGTAATGAAATTCCACTTTCAAAGCAAACTGTACAGGAAAGATCTTATTGCCTCACATTTCAGAATAACCCAGGAAATGAACAAATCCCAATTGTTTTAATTGCCATTCCAAACGGTCTACAGACAATGAAAAATACTGACACCACCTCTGTAAGCACATAGCTTTGATGCCCAGGTTCCCCCTACAGTCACTGGAGAGAAGTGTGTGCTCCCACACAGCAATTACAGCCCCTGGATTACAAACTTTAGTACTTTCAAATTTAGATGCCCTGATTTGCATTCCAGAGACCACTCTTGACCATATAGACATCTTCAGTTTCCACCTTAATTTCCTTTAAACTTAGGTATTTGCTATTAGACATTTCATGAAGTTAATAGTTGGATGTGAAGAAAAAAAATAAATGTTCAGCGGCAAAAGTAGGTCACAAACAAAATTTAGTTACTTCTGTCCACAGTGGTGATCCAGAAAACACCTGCCCAGTTCTTGCATAATATAAAGAGGACTTAAATTCACCATGTACAACTTGAAATGTGCCTCAGCAGCAATTATCTCAGTCCTACTCATGTTTAGGACTACTAAACACAAATGAGATGAAAAATGAAGCAGTCTGAAGAAAGCAATGTAACACATGAAATACACACTGCTCACGGCACATGAAGATTTCCATAAACGCATTGCAGCTGAATTAATCTTTTTCCAGCAAGTCCATAGAAGATGCCTATTTGTCTCATACAATATTTGGATGCATACACTAGACAACCAAGACGTAAAGGGAGATTTGTACTTAAATTTCTCCTTGAACAAATTAAATTGATGTGCAGTCTCTGAGAAACTGCTCTAACCATAAAGTTGCTACCTTGTTAGCTACCATCCCTCCTTTTTTACTTGTTTTTCCACACTCAAATTGCTTCAGAAAAGTATCATACATAGAAAAGCTGGTAGCTATTAATATAACAATATCATAGTATAAAACAGATTACATTAACTGCTCTAGTTTTCAAAATTATCTTATATAGAGTTAGTATATATGAAATACTGACTTCTCATAGACATGATGTGAAGGAATCTCTTTGGGGATAATTGTATGGAAATAATCAATTACATGTATTTAATAAAGGGAATTGAAATTTCAAGCAAACCATATTATATTGATTTTTAGAGCTTTACTTTCATACAAGCTTCCTCAAGGAAATATTATTCTTCAAGAAGTATCTCTGAATTAATGCACTCGTGTTTCATTTGGGAAAGAATTTTCTCTAGAAAAATCTGAATTAAGAGGTATGAGTTGAAAATGAATTAGATTTCTTTTTCTGAAATGGTACAGGTGGTTTCTAGAACTGATTAAATATGACTTCCTCATGAAGAAAGATGGTCATGTAGGCACATATATGGGAAACCCATTAATGCTGACTTCTGTTAAGATCATTTTCCATGAAGCAAAACATTTGTTACTTGTATTTTCTACCTCTGTGCATCTATTTTCTGTAGGGGACAGTCAAGAACATTTCTACAAAAATGCATTAACAAAAAATCATCAGTTATTATTAAAGTTATTAGAAATATGCCCTTACATATTAACAAATCAAAGAAATACTCAAAATTTCATGTACTAATGTTGCCATTTGAAGAATGAGATATTATGATTATGCAATAAATATTAACTCAGGTGTCATTTAAGATATTTTCCTGAATATTTAGACCTTTTTTGAGAGCAAAGTAAGCTTTTATTTGTCTCAACACATTTTGTTTCTCTGTGTGTATTAGCAAATTGAATATTCAGCCCACAAACACAGAGAACGTCCTATGGAGGTGCTTGTTCAGTTACAGTCAACAGCAGACAGTATTTCAAACCAAGCTGCTGAAAGAGGTGTGTGCCTGTAATCAGTGTGATGGCAGAGGGCCATAAGCATATCTTCAAGCAAAGAACTAGGAGGAGTTGTAACTAGCCAGCTCAGGCTGTGCTCGTATCACCTATACTAAGAAAAATCAAATAACATTAGAAAACCAGCTAATATCAGGAACACGATGGTAAGAACAAGCTATAAAATGGTATACAAAGGAGTGGTATTACAGCTCAGCACTACCTCTCTAGCATTATAACAACAAGACTTTAACCTTGATCAATGGATTTTTCAAATGTGCCTCTAGCAGTTCAGATTTCAGTTTTCACTGCAATAATATTAATGAGTTATTGAAATGCTACTGACATTTCAAATACTAAGAGCTTTCCTTGTTATCACCAGACTGGGTGGTTTCTATGTTTCTGGAAAGAGGACATAGCTTAATCATGATAAATAGAAGGAAACAGAAGTGTAATGGTGTTTAATTTAAATTTATGATTGTTAATCTTCATTATTATGCCTATTTCAAAGCCCCTTTTGTAAAGGTTTCTTTTATATTAAAGGATTCTGAAAAGGATTCTTCAGTTACAAAAGGTCTGAGCTTTACAGTTTTCCTATTTTAAAGATATTGAAGGTATTTATAATAAGAATGTTGATTTTTTAATAATTCTTAAGAAATTTTTATTATTCCAGAGAAGAATCTCACTTTTGCCTAGTTTTTAATCTATGATGTCTTGAGATAGGTTTCTTCATCTCATTTTGGAAATAATTGGCTTTTTCTTCTGTCCTGCTTACCCACAGTTCAGTATGGCAGTTCCAGTCACAGAGGGAATTCTTTTGACAGTCCTCCAGAGAAATACAGGCAATGGGATTCCCTCTGACCGCATCTTACTCCTGATGGTCAGATATCCTAGCAATCTCCCTAAAATGACTGCACCCTGGCAGTCAATGAAGAGAAGATGTTCTTTTTGGACAGAGGATTCTCTTTCCTAAGTTTATCTGCCCCTGCAGAAACCTTCCCTGTCTACATAAGCAAGTGAGGTACTTCAGAAGGATTATTTTACCAGGCATATTAGAATTAGGAATAAATTAAGAGCTTCAGTGAAGTAGTCTGAAGCCCACTATATAAAAAAGCATGGTGGTTATAACATTTCCTTTCCTGAAACCTTGATCTCTGTCTCAAAGGCAGAAGTAACAAAATTTTCTTTGGTTTCCCTTGTATAAATAGTTAAAGAGAAATTTTAAAACAGCAGATATTAAAGGCACTGGAGGGGCTAAGGTACATATACGTCTAATGTTACCTAGGGATTTTCCCAATAAATGCCATAAAATGTGCTATTTCCTCAGAAAGACTGCAAGAAATCAAGACAGTGGGCAGCTAACAAGTACTAGGGTAAATATCTGTAGGAAAGCATGGAAAGGAACTAAAGATTTCATTGTTTTCCTGTAGCTCCTTTTTCTGCATTAGAGGAAACTGTCTCAGTGTTTCTTTTCCTTCCAGTAAAAAGCTGTGAGGAACAAGCTAACAGCCTCTATAATACTGTACATAATGCATGTTTTACTGCAGAAAACATAATTCTAGTAAAAAGAGAAGACATTCAAGAAGTGAGCACTCACAAAGCCATAAAACTAGACCAAGAAATGGCTTGGATTTTCACCAAGAAATTTCAGTACATTGACAGGTTTGCAATGTGCTCATCCTGCGGTCACGTTCACACAAATCACTACCTGCTGCTTGAACAGCCACAATCATGCACGAGCTACACCTGAAGAAATCAGCCTGGTCCCACTGTGGCAGATGGGGATGGTCCTGCAGGAGTGGAGCTGTTGCAAGCCAAAATATTTTTGAAGGTTTTCAGGAATACCCCAAATGACATTGGAGAGGGAGATCTGGATGTAGGATTGTGGCAGTGCCAGAATGGAGGCAGACACACCAGTTCTTTCTCAGGTAGGTATGAAAAGTGTTCTCAGGTATGTATGAAAAGTGTTCTCAGGTAGATATGAAATGAGATGCAAGAATAAAGACACAGTCAGTAACTATAGGGAGGAAGAAACAGCTATCTTAACTATTCCATGAGATTTTTATTTCCCAGGAAACAAAAAAGTGGAAGCCTAATCGTTGGAGCTGTATTCTGTGAGCTTTTCATGTTCTCCAAACACATTGATCTAACAAACTCCCCTCTAGATAAGCACCTTCCAGTTCCAGGAGATTTTACAGCTAAAGTCCCAAGGAGTCTAATGATCCCATCGCCATAGAACAATCTACATAACTTTTATCTTCAAAAATGTGGTTTGTTGTGAGAAATAAAAGATTTTTTAAAGAAATCTCAAGCAAAAAAAACTAAACCTCAAGCAATAATTTTCCTCTGAGAGATGCCAGATGTTGCCAGATCCTCCTTAAAGTCTGCTGTTGCCAGATTTAAAAAAAAAAAAATAAATAAAAAATGAATACATTTAAATGGATAGTAACAAAAATTTCTCAAATAATAATCATAGTCTATTTCCTCCTGCCTCTGTTATGATTCCATTTCTGACCAACAGGATAACAGAGCTGCATCACCCAAGAAGACAAGGACTGGTTTTCCTCTGTAAATTTGGTGTCATGCATTCATGCAAATTCCCCATACAGCACACTTTCAATTATTTAATAGGTTTGGATGCTATAACCTCTCTGTTCTCTATGATACCTCTGGAACTGAGCTGATATGGTGTGGGTGAACAAAGTGATAAAGCCAAAAAGCACCAATGGTGGCAAAGATAATCAAAGCTTCCTTCAGGTTCAATATTGCTAATTTATTTTCCATTCAAAATTTGGAACCTGCAGCTGACTTTGATATCTTAGTCACTCCAGGCACAGAGCTGAATGGAATCTGAAGTTAAAAGGGAGAGGTGTGTAAAACACTAAATTGTTATTGACTGGAGAGATTACTTACAGTGATATGTGGGGCTATAATTAGGATGAAAGGAAAATGTAGGCTGTCTATCAGGAAACAAGATGAGAAGTGTTAGGGAAGAATATTCTACCCACAAATCAGATTGGAAAACCCTGAAAAAAACACTGCGCATAGTGTTACCATTCACAAGACTCTCTTGTGCATGTCACAGTATCTGTTGTTTTTCTTACAGCACCAGCTCCTGGATCCCTATCAGGAAACCTCAAGAGACGTCCAAATGTTCATTTCCAACATTGTTTTTACAGAGTGGAGCACTGAGGGCTAATCAAAAAAAAAACAAAAGACTTGTACAGGCAGAGCAAATGAGTGATTTGAACTCAAAAACAAGCAAGCAAAAATATTATTTTTACATATGATTCTTTAAAGCCAATTATAATTTTTCTGAGTGCTGACTCACCAGTGTGAGAATGTAGGGTTGGCACCGCAGTGTAAGCAATTGTGTTGGGTGGATGACTGCCCCTAACGAGCCGGTAAAATCCATCCCTATCCTTACAAGGGCAAATTGCTTGGGCAATCTGCCTCCCTGGGTAGAGGAAACTCAGTGAAACAGATTAGACTGAAGGAGAGAATTCAGAGTTCTCAGACTATAGAAATATCCATTTTTGCAGAAGTAAAAATTGATACAGAATTGCTGATGGTCTAAAGAGTTAAATGATTTGAATAATCACATTAAACACATATAACTGCAAGTTGCACATCAACTTTTCAGTACAATAACAGATGGTTAGACCTGATTGAATTTTTCCCAGAACTGATTTTTAATAAAATTTTCCTGGACATTTCAATTGAGATAAAGTTCCACAGAAAAGATTTCCAATACAGGCAGTTATTTTTGTTCGTTTTCATTTCATCTCAGTTCTTATAGATCTGTAAAGCTAAGCTTGTCTTAATTAGCTGCTGAAACAATAGTGTAAAAAAATACTTTTCTTTTCATGATATTTCTCACCAGTGGGTCTTTCACCCATCAGTTTCCTGTTATATATATAGATCTGCACAGTATTTTGTTATGGACCCATGTATCAAATCTATCTCAATGGGAGAAAATGAGTTTTTATACTTATCCAATACCCATCTTCACTGGATAAGATCTCAGTCCATAAATACATATAGGTTGTTGCCATGAACAAAGATTCTTTCCCTTTCCTCTGTAAAAAAAGTCTGAATTTCACTTGCAATTTATCATGATGCTAAGCATAATGAAGATGTTTATGGAATACTACCATGGTTAATTTTTAAGTAGAGTTTTGATGAACATCCAGTGAGAACGGCCTCAGTACTTCTTAACCCTAGGGAATGGACTAGATAATCTCATGAGGTCTGTGATTCTCAGAACAGAATTAATGAAAGTAAAGAGAATTGCTCTCTGTTTTCACATTTTTTCACATTCCACTTCAAAGCACTTCCTATGTACTCAAGGTAGTTTATACCACTGAAACAAACTTCTGTTGATGTGGGAGATCTTGTACCCCAGAGAAAGGGAAAAGGACATTTGTAAAGTAAAAATTAATTTTAAAGTGACAACAAAAAAAGGAAACTATTTTCAGGAACTAGAATAGCACTTACAAATACTTTGATTTCACTCTTTGTAAATTATTAACCTTCACTTTCAAGTCACTCATTGAGAATGTTTCAAAATGCTTGCATTGACTTTTTTTTGTTTGCTTATCTTTCTTGTAGAGAAAATGTCCAGACATGAAAGGAGAAATTTTCTACAGTCAATATTTAACAGTTTCTTTCTTAAAGGAATGGATGGCTGGACAGAAGCTTCCCTAAATACCCAGCTGCGTAATAAAAATTTGAGAGAAAACTGCTTCTACACAGTACTAAGTGAAAGTCTCCATCTATATTAACTTGTTTACAGTGATTATCAATGCTAGAAAGAGTAATAGTATTTAAAAATCAATACAAAACTTTTAGACTAAAAAGATATATTTAACAGAATTAAAAGACCTTTTAGACCTATAGTACTTTTCCAATATTCTCAGTGGATGCATTTCAACATTCTTGTTTCATCTCATAACATCAAAACAGTTTACAGAGGACTCAATTCTTCTCATTTTAGCTTTGTAGAAGTTAAATATCTAGTTAAAGTTTATTATCTTGGACAAATAATTGTCTACTCCACAAAATGTGGGCTTGAAACAGACTTGCGGTGTCAATTTGAATATCTGAAAAAGTAACACAAGGTTAAAGTTATAACTCCTTATGCGGAAATAAATGCTTACAGAATAAAATCAGTCTCTAAGCATACAGTAATGAAACAGTTTATTTCCAAAATCACAGCATTCCAGAATTTCTGTCACATGTTAAAAATGTATAAAAATATGGCATTTGCTCAAAGTCAAAACATGTTTTGGTTTTCATGATTTTTAAATACCAATTTTACCTGGGCAATAGGAATTCAATTTTTAAAACTATCTGTCATACAGTCTGCCAGATGCTTAATATATTTTATCATGGTCACATACTTTTCTTACATTTTTCAGCCTTTTCTTACTCAAGTTTACCCTCACTACAGTGCATGAGAATTCAGCTTTGAGAAAGCAGAGCCATGGTCTTGTTTTCCTATAAAATAGAGCATATGCACCTAGTTGAAAGGCAAATTTTGGATTTGGGAGACAGCAGAGAGTTTTTCTCCTAAACACAGAAAGACAAAGAGAATAATATAACCTATAAATATCAAGAAAATAATAAAAGGAATTAATGGATTATGTGGCTTAAAATATGAAGTTTTTATGAATGTTTTGACAGGCAAACCTAATGAATAGACTGGATTTTATTTCCTACATCCATCTGAGAGCCAAAAGACTTTCTATCTTTCTTCTGAAGTCACTATTGCAGACCTGTTACTGGAGTTAAGCTGATACTGATATTTCTGCATGTTCAGCATAAAAATAGCTCCAAATTGGATCTCACAGATAAAATATCAAGGCATACTATTAAAAAAAAAAAAGTCACTTTGCTTTTTTAAATTTTCTGGATATTAAATAAATATTCTCGGATGATATTTTTTTGCCTTTAATCTTCTTCAGAAATAGCTTCAATTCACTAGGTCTTTTCATATCTTCTTCCTTGAGTCCCCATCCCTTTCTCTGCTCTGACCTCATATTTTCAGTCTCCTGATTCACTAAATCAGCTCTTTCAAATCTGAATGAGAAGTTAAGTAAGTGCTTGTCTGCTTGGGGAGCTGTGTTACCTGTGTTAAACACTCACATTGGCCATAGACAACTGTGAACTTTGGTGCATTTGATAACAGTCCCATTTGATTCTGTTCGTGAGGGGTCAATGCATTGTGGGGGTCAGGGTGTAGAAGAGTTGCTGTGCTACCAGTCCTACTATTTTTAGTATCCATGAGTTTGGGGGTTTTGTGTAATACATTAGAACTAATGTAAGATATTGTAATCTCATTAAATTCTCAGGAGGTCATCTTCCTCCTTAATTGAATTGCCAGCTGATAAATCACTTTTCAACACATGCTGCAAAAGGGAGAAGGTATGGATACTATCTGGATGTCATTAATGAATAAATCAGGGCTCACATCCCACATGTCACTCATCATATGCCTGGCTCAGGCATGCCCCATATTTGTGTCTTTATTTTAGCACTTGAAAGTTGTTGCATCAATATCTATTGTGCAACCAAAAGGAATCAGTCATGAGGAGTTACTTTTAATTTCTGTTTCAATTCCAGATGCCTTTAAATCTTGTTAAGCGGTGAGTTGAACAGATGGCCTGGGACCAGACTACTTCAGAAAAAGCAGGTGGTTTCTAACCCATGGTCTTGGCAGAGATTTAGATAGATATAAATAAAACATATCCTAGATGATAATAAAGAATCAAAAGAACATTTTACAATGGTATCATGAAGTGTTTGACAGAGTTGTACATACACGCATATGTTATTGTGCCTTGGTTATATATGCTTAAAGCTACTTCTTAAAATGACTGTTAGGAAAAGTGATCAAAACCTAGTGATTATAACTCACTTTTGTGGGAAAAGAAAGTAGAAGAAAGAAGTGAGTTTGCAATTCTTCTGTATCCTGAGGCACAGCTGCTTAGAAGAGATTTCAGAACACAGCAGGTAAAGTGGGGATGTACTTTACTGGGACTTTAATCCTAGCCCTGTCTGTAATACAGCAGCCACCTAGAAGGTGGTGTGAGCCAGGGCTCACATAATAAAGCTGGGCATCAGTGAGATGTTCACAAATGCATTCTCAGAATAGCAGGAATTGCAAGTTCTTCCAAAAAACTTTGTACCACAGTAAGAAACAGGAAGGAGGTTCAACATGCCAACCTAGGAAATACATTTAGACAGCAGTCGCAGAAGCCTAGAGGTCAGTAGATGAAGAAAACTTGAGTGCAAGGGTTTGATGTTTCTCTCTGCTGGTGGTAGAACAGTAAGTGCAGCTTAGAACAAGGGACCACTTTAAAGGCTTGAAGTTTCAGGTCAGTTATGGATGGGGATCAGACTCCTTGATTATATGAAAGTTAGGAAGGTCAGCCAGCTGGAAAGTCCCTTTGGAGGTAACCTCTGCAGTCCTCTGTATTTTCATTAATGCTGAAGGTTTGCATTAGGTGCTACACTAGAGAATAGTAGCGCAGTGGGTTTCATTCATAGTCTCCCTTGAAGACCATGAGAAATACAACGTGAATGTGCTTTTAAAACTGTGCTGAAGACCTGCTGCTGAAGACAGCTGAGACAGTTTTTTAGTGTATGTGCTAGGGTAGAACAGGAATGCTTTGCTGAGGTGGAGTGCTCCAACCACCAACATGCTCCTGGACTTATTTGCCTGATTTAAATCAGACTCTTCTTATGAAAAATAGGAAGAAATGAACCCTTTACTAAGTTCAATAACAACAGTTGTGAAATAATATTCAAGTCCAGGCACAGGGATGTAAAAATCCAGCTTCCCAAAGCCTCAGGCCTTCATCCTTTTCACTTACAACACGGTACATAAATAGAAAACCTCTAAAATCTTATTTCCAGTTGTTTGGTTGGGTGTTCACTGGCTGGGGCCTGAAGACACCTATTACACAGAGCCACACAGGTGGAATGAGAGCAGAAGGCTTACACGGAGAAACTGATGAGGTTGAAAGCTTTATGTAGTTTTTTGACAATGCCAGGAATGGGAATCCATTGTAAATGGATTTTACTTACTACAGTAGAGTTTAAGTGTTCTACACAAGGGTTTAAAGTATCAGTTTGGGCTGAATAAGAAAAGAAACTTTTGTTCCTTTGAATCCTACATCCTTATTTACAGCAAAGACTCCTAAATCCATAGATTTTAAAGTTCAAAACCCATAGGTTTCCCATTTTCCTTTGAAGAAGGATTCAGCTCTACATAATTAATAGTTTAGCAATGCTGCAACAATGAAGATTGAGGATAAATAATGTATCACACTGATCTGTCAAGTAATGATTAATATCCCTTCAAAATACAGAAAAAGTTATGTTTCATGAGTTTCAAATTACTGTTTCCATTTCATTATAAATAATGCAATAATTATGTAAAACAATTTAAAATAAACTCCCTGAAACAAACACGTCAAATCAATAGGATTTTCTACTTTCAGAAAGGCAAATGTAATAAATACGTATCCAATGGACACACCTGTAAACCCTATTCTGCTCCCTTGCTCTTCATTTCAGTGCCTGTACAGTCATTTTGCAGACTTATGCAAAGATATAACCCATTGTGATATACACTTTACATGTATATGAACTGATTTCTCTCCCATAAGCCTAGAAAATGAACAAACTAGGCAAGAAAGGAGTAATGCAATCTTCATTTTGCTGCTGGAAAACCAAGTCGAGGAGCAGCATTAAACAATTGTGCTGGAACTTCATGATAGTATTAGGAACTGAATCCATGTTTCTAGAATTCAGCACTCAATCATAATACCATATCAGCCTCAAGAAAATTCATAACTTTTATGTAATTGGAGACAAATGAACTGTTTTACTTTTTTTAAAAATAGCAATTGTTATTAGTTATATATAAACATAATTATATACACACATGCATAGCAGTTTATGCATACTAGCATTCATTTATATTCATTTATATACGTAAAGATTGGAATCAGAGAAAACAGTGATTTGTAAAAGCAGAACATGGAGCTATGCCAAGTACACATAATTAGAATGTCCTACTTTGGGTTCTGAAAAAGCTTTGGCAAATGTGAGAAAATGGCTCTAAAGGTTGTGCCTATTAAGTTCAAATTAATTTTCAATAATAAACTTATGTCAAAAAAACGCATCTTGGGATTAGAGCAGGACAGCCAAACCCATATCAACTGCACAACAACACAAGTCTAGCAACAGCTGAGTGGCTGCCAAGTTGTATGCCAGTGAGAAGTACAACAGAAATGTGTGAACAACAGATTTGTAAAGAAAGGTAGGAAAAAAAAGATACCTGTGATCACTATTCTAGCAAGAAGATAACAGCACAAGATACAGGGGAAGACCTTGGTTGACCCATTTCATTATGTATGGAACACAGCTTGGATGGTATCCACAGGTTGTGTAAAACCATGAAGGATTTCCTCTTGTTTCAGAAAAAAAACCAACAAGTTTTGGAATTGAGCATTAAGCAGGTATCCTTTTATTTTCTTCTTTTGGCAGCAAATCCTGTACGTTTCACAGTGAACTGTTAAGGATCTCTTCATCTCTTCCTGGAAACTAGGACTGATGTAAAACACCTGAGAAAGCACAAGAGAAATTAATTTTAATTAGAAATCAAGGAGAAGCTACCATGGAATTTTTTATTTTCCAGTGCTCAGATCTCCTTGCTCTTATACTCCAATGTGCCCAGATACTGCAGGTCCAGCAGAGTCCCAACACTCATCCCAACACTCTAGAAGCTACGGAATAAAAGAAGTTTGCATCCATCTGAAGTCAACTTGACTGGGGGGTGGGGCATTTCCTCTTTTCCTCACTCCTTTCCCTGATGCATGAAGGTCACCTACTGTTGGGTGCTTGAAAGTTTTTTTCCATTGTACTGTTTCTGGTTAACACCAAGTGGGAAATACATTTGAATTATTACACCAGGGAAATAGTCTTGCTATGGGTGACTTTGCCTTACATAAGGGGCACTAAGCCACTGGCTGCACATCAAGTGGAGATCGAATTGATACTAGTATGTTTTAGGGCAGTCTCTTTTGTGGATTTTGGTGCTGTCTGCCAAGGCATGAGAACACAACAACTACCTTTGCTTCTGTGACTGCGAAACACTTTCATGGTGCTGGAGCTGGCTCAGGGACTGGCAGTGAAGTAGCTCAGTATTTACCTGCCAGCCAAACAGCCTCCACTGAATGGTATCTGAGCAAGATAATTTGAAGCTAGGTCTAGCACAGCTTTGTGACAGTGCACTAGCAATAGGTACTGACAGCTAGACTGGAACCATCTACAATGTGCACTGGAGTACAAAGCAGGGACAAACAAGCAAGAAATGTCCACAGTGATATGATAACCAGACATAAGATAGCTAGTATATTACTGATAGGCTATATTCTGTATGCAAGATACAGCTGACTGAAAACTGCGCAAAGAAAATGGAATAATGTTTAACAGACATATATGTGAAGTTCTATATCTGGGACAGAATAATCCCCAGATGGTGTTATCAGGCTGGATTCTGACTGCCTGGGGAGCACCTCTGCACAAAAGGCGCCTGGGGTCCTGGGCAATGGCAAACTCAACATGAATCAGCAGCATGGATAGCAAACTATATCATGGGCTGCATCACCAAGACTACAGCCAATAGACTGAGGGATGTGATTCTTACTCTTTACTTAGCACTTTTCAGGGCAAAACTTTGCCCCCCCCCGCTTCAATACAGCATGGAAACTCATGGTAAAACTTGAGAGGGTTCAGGTGATGACTACAAAAATTATCAGGGGACCAGAGAACTTGACAAGTGCAAAATGACCAAAGGAGTAGGGTTGTTCAGCCAGGAGAAGACCAGACTCAGGGTGACAAAATTAAAGAAGAGTCAGGTAGAGTCTTCACGTGGTGACAGGACAAGAGGCAATCAGCACAAGTTGCTTCAGAGGACATTCTGTCTGGATATAGGAAAGGAAACCTTCATTCATCCAGAGAAGTCAGGTTCTGTGGGAAGAAGCATACTCCTTGCCTGTGTGGTAGAAACTTCCTCAGATCAAGCCCTGACTCTTCCACCATCCTGCTGCAATTTCCCTCCTTGTGACTCAGTTTTTCATGTTCTGGCTATGACTAAAAGAGGAATATAGTCTGAAGGATTACCATCCTGTGCAAAGTACTTGGAGATCTAAGGATACTGTACTGGAAATAGGTACGGGGTTTACCATTATGTATTATTAATGAACAACTTTTTTAAAAAAAATTGAATGTTTCTGTCCTCAAAAAACATATATTGAGGACACAAGCCAGTAAATTGCTCTAAGTGGCATCTATTGTAAGTAATAATAACCACTACTGGTGAAGGGTGAAGCTGGTGAAGGAGCTGGAGAACAAATCTTACAAGGAGCGACTGAGAGAGCTGGGGTTGTTTAGCCTGAAGAAGAGGAGGCTGAGGGGAGACCTTATTGCTCTCTACAACTACCACAAGCTCTGCCAGGGGAGGTTCAGGCTCGACATAAGGAAAAAATCCTTCACTGAAAGGGTCATTAGGCAATGGAACAGTCTGCCCAGGGAGGTGGTTGAGTCACCTTCCCTGGAGGTGTTTAAGGTGAGGGTGGGTGAGGTACTGAGGGACATGGTTTAGAGATTGGTGGGAATGGTTGGACTCAGTGATCCAGTGGGTCTCTTCCAACCTGGTGATTCTATGATTCTACATAAGCATTTGTCAAGCTCAGTCCCAGATTGTTGTTCATTTACACCATTTGTGGCTAAAAAGTAGATGTAATTTGGGCACGACCACAAAACTGCTAGCATCTTTCCTGTAGCTTTGGCACTATTGACACTGCGAAACATCACAGAACCTGTAACACGTGCAAAAAATGCCAAATATGTATTTATGGCTCTTCAACTCTTGAAAAACACTAAAAACAATACCTATAAAAGGTATTGGAAAGGAAATGGGGAAGGCATCAATACAATATAATACTTCTTTAAAGTTATATTAATGTGTATAAAGAGTTGAGTTTAATTAAACATTTAAGTGCATTTCTTTTTCATAATTTTGAAACCTTTTGCTTAATTTCTCTTGGCTTAAACATAAGAAAGATCTAAGACCCTCAAATGACTTGGTAAAGTGAGAGCAGGGAAGAACTGAAGCAGCTGTTGGGCTGCCTCAGGCTAAATAACATCTGTGAAAAAGTTTCTTGCAAGGTAAATTCTACCTCATTTTTCCCTACCTACAATCCCCAATTCAAACCTCAGCAAGAGTTATCCAACTCTTCTGCAAGCTTCAACCATTGTCTTTGTAGTGAAGATCTCATTCTTCAAGCAGATCTGTTTTGAAGAAAAGTTTTGCTACTCTACTCAAAGATTTCCCCCTTATTGAATAAGTGTATTTTTATACTAAGGTAATTGTTTTCCAGTATCGTGGTACTTTTGATCTTGTTTGTGAATTAGTTGTTGAAAACATCCTTAATTTCTTCTGGGCTCTGGGTTCACACAGTCTTAGTTCTCTTTGATCATTTGCTCCCAAGAACTTCAGCTTTCATCTAGATTATGTTAGCAAATCCCATTATATTCCCATAGCTAAACCTTTCTGCTATTTCATCCAGCTGGATATAAAGTCAGATAACTTTCCACTTAGCCCTGTGTGCACATCCCCTCTGCCCTTCACAGTAAAGAACCAGATTCACAGGACAGGTGGACAACTTTCATATTTCAGTTTAGCATAGATCCCTATAGTTTGCTTATGGCCCTGTATATGGGCATTGGTTTTGTTTTCCTAAATAAAAATATGTGAGTTTGAGTCCTAAATCCCAGTTTCCATACTTCCTGGCCTGATGCTTTAGACCCTGTGAGTGCAGGAAAGAGAAGAGCTTTCAGGAACACTTCTCCTTTTCATTTACTATTTGCTGGCTTAAATAGCCTCCTGATTGACAGGATGCATAAATTGTAGGCATTTAACACAAGCATCTGAATTTCCAGTTTGGTGCAGGAGAGTGTCTGGTAACTTCAAATATTGCTGTAGCAACTTGAGCATTGCTAACTTTACCTCTTTTTCTCTCTTTTATCCACAGACATGCTCAAATTTGAGTGTGATGGATCATACCCATATCCCCACCTTTCATTGCCATTGCTGGGGAAAAAAAATGAAGTAAGAAAAATCCACACGTATCTTCAGATCTGAGGTTACAGGTGGAGTGTGCAAAGAACAATAATTTCTCCTTCCATTTTAGGCAGCAAATAGTAACACAAAGAGAAATAAATTTAATAACATCAGAGTGATGTGTCTTCATGAATGGTAATATGCTGCTACTTAACAGTCTAAGCTTTACCACAGCATTGAAAATACACTTTTATGTCCATATAAAATCATAAATGCTTTATTTTCCAGTTGATCTTTCTATAACATTTGTTTGATCATGAAGCTCCATTTAGCTGAATCTTCTTCAATAGTGCCTCCTAACTGTGGCTATGTTTTTTACTATATAATGTTGATGATATATGATAAATATAATTTTCTTATGAAATTTCACAGGGAGAGTGATAATTGGTTCCCTTTTTGTTTTCAGCACAGCAGATCAGGAGTCATTATGTGGAATAAAAATCATAGTAATTACATCTGTGGATACTAGCCATGAATGCAAAATTCTGTTTTAGAGAACATTGATCTTTTAGAAATTTCAATTATTTCCAAATTCCCCATAAAAATTATCTTCAAGGGGTATTTTATATACTTTATATCCTGTCTTGAACATTCTGTTTTTTATCACAGCTCCCAGTACTGGTAAATTAGCCACCCATACAGATATTCCTTTTTGCTTCAAAGACAAGGGATTGGTATCTAGTATGAAAAAATAAGGGTAATAATAGCAACAAAAGTGTCACTACTTTAGGGCAGGCCTATAGCTAAAGAAAAATAATCAGAAGCAGATAACAATGGCTTCTCTAATCTGTACATTTCCCTAAAATCTTCCTGCCAGTACAGTGACAGTAGTTTTCTCCTTAGTGTGGTTCTGGGGAAATGCAGAAACCTCCACTCCTCAGCCCCAGTCGTTGTAACAGCAGCGAAGGGAGGTGCAGATGCAGCTGATGTGGATGCTGCTGTCACTCACCCTGAAGCTGCACGGTGGCTGTTGTTGCAGGCGTGTCAGTGTGCCACGGGTGCTCCAGCTGCAGCTACTGGTGAACTCCACAGGGATCTGTGGAAAAGCAGATGCATAAAAAAAATCTACTGGTAGTTCAGTGTTGCTGGCACGTGACCGAAAATGTAGGCTACTGCAGAAGCACTGGACCCCCATGTTGGAGGTTTTGCACGAAAAGATCTCGTGTTTTTCATACTAGAATTGAAGACTCCTATCCAGAATCACCTGGCTGCTGGTAATTGCACAGATTTTGCAGAGAAGAGAAAAACAAATGCACTAGTAATAACTATGGTTAGTCTCACACAAAAAACAAATGTCTGTGATTTACCTCAGAGTGAATAGGAATCTTTTGCATCCAGTTCTGTGCAGCATTTTGAAGACTCATTGTTTCTGTTTGTTCTGTAAAATGCTTTTTCTCCAGGTATGTTCATACTGCACAGCTCTGGTAGTGTTCACTTTCCTGTAAATCTAAAGCCAGTTAGGCAGACTGTTTTAAGCTGTATGTCAGCCTTTCTCTTTCCCCCTTCATTTCCCTGCCTCGCTGCCCACTCCAGCTCACAATCTGTGGGCTACTGGAGCACTTATTTACAGACTGTCTGTGCTTAGTGCTGATCCTTAGCACAGTTTCTCCCTAAAGAGTTTAACACACCATGTATAAAAGCTCAGATTTGATCCATTTAACCTTTCATGTCTTTGCTTTCACCAGCTGCCGTTGGCCACAACTCCCTAGAGGAGAGTGCAAGAAAGAATACTAGGTGTTAGTCAAGTCCTTTCAAACAGAACTAGGAAGTGCTTAGATTCTATAGGGCTGCAACACAAGAACCTACCTACACTAACAAAAACATGGACACACATTCATTACTAGCAGTAGTATGCATTTCATCCTCCACATACAAGGCCAAGGAACTGGTTTACTCTCCCACTACCCATGCAGTGTTCATTATAGCTGGTGATGAGGAGATGACACACGAGAGTTTCTCACAGAAGACTTGTGTGGGACGATAATTACCTTAAATATTGTGGAGTAGGTTAAACCTTTGGGGTAAACAGTACACATTAAAAAAACACAAATTGCATAATAAACATTTTAAATACATTGTAATTTAAAATAGCCTACTTATTAGCATGTCTAGATTACGCACTTTCATGAACACTAAGTAGATAATATGAATTTTCATTAAGGCTATTTTCTGTAATAAAAGGAAAATAGTTTAAAAAGGAAACAACTTTTTACTAATTTGTTTTATTCATTCTGATTTCTCAGCTAAATAATGAACTAAATTTGAAAAATGCTTTATTATATATTTGCCCAAGAGACCTGAATGGTTCAATAGGAACTGCTTGTTCTTTCAAAGAATAGCCAAGTCAGGTTAATTAAATTCCAGGCTAAGCTAGCTTGTCCAGGTCAACTGCAGCTGAATTTCTTTTCAGAAGAGAAAGTTCATTAACTCTACCCATTCATCAACAATTTTCCATAAATAGCATTACTTCCATAATGACATTATGCTGTTCCTTAAAAGTGCTATGAAGAATATGAGTGCTGAAATTCCACTGATTATTTAGCAACAGATAATGCATCAAGAAAATTAGCAGTCTGTGCACAGGGTCTATCTGATAGTCCTGTTGCTTGATATGGTCCAACCCAACTGCATACTAATTGTGAGAAAAAACTAGATAGTACATCATAAGTTGCCTCCATGATGCAACCAGGCAGAGCAGAGTAAAGCCTCTGAGAAGCTGAAAGGAAGGTCTGTCAGGCGTGTCAGTCTGACCTCAGTGCCAAGGAAGATCATGGAGCAGGTCATCCTGAGTGCTATCACACAGCACATGCAAGACAACTGGGTGATCAGGCCCAGTCAGCATGAGTTTATGAAAGACAAGTCCTGCCAAACTAACCTGATCACCTTCTATGACAAGGTGACCTATTTAAAGGATGAAGGAAAGGGTGTGGATGTAGTGTACCTAGACATCAGTAAAGCCTTTGACACTGTTTCTCACAGTATTCTGCTTGAGAAACTGTGGTGTTACCCAGGGCTCAGTGCTGAGTGCAGCCCTGTTCAATGTCTCTATCAATTATCTGGATGAAGGAATTGAATGTACCCTTAGTAAGTTCACAGATGACACTAAGCTGAGAGGAGGTGTCGATCTGCTGGAGGGTAGGGAGGCTCTGCAAAGGGATCTGAACAGGAAGGATCAATGGGCTGAGGCCAACAGGATAAGGTTTAACAAAGCCAAGTGCAGAGTCCTGTACTTGGGACGCAACACCCCCATGCAGCGCTACAGGCTTGGGGAAGAGCATCTGGAAAGCTGCCCAGCAGAGAAGGACCTGGGTTGTCGTTGAGTGCCAGCTGAATATGAGCCAGCAGTGTGCCCAGGTGGCCAAGAACGCCAATAGCGTCTTGGCTTGTATCAGAAACAGCATGGCTAGCAGGACCAGGGAAGAGATTCTGACCCTGTACTCGGCATTGGTGAGGCCACACCTCGAACACTGTGTTCAGTGTTAGTCCCCTCACTACAAGAAAGACATTGAGGTCCTGGAGTGTGTCCAGAGAAGAGCAATAAAGTTGGTGAAGGTGCTGAAGCACAAATCTATGAGGAGCGGCTGAGGGAAATGTAGTTGTTTAGCCTAGAAAAGAGGAGGATGAGGTGAGACCTTATCACTGCCTATACCTGCCTGAAAGGAGGATTGTAGTAAGGTGGGTGTTGGGCTCTTTGCCCAAGTGATAGATGATAAGATAAGAAGGAATGGCCTCAAGCTGCTCCAGGAGAGGTTCAGATTGGACATTAGGGAAAATTTCTTCACTGAAAGGGTTATCAAGAACTGGCACAGGCTGCCCAGGGAGGTGGTTGAGTCACCATCTCTGGAGATATAAAGATAAAAGATGGGTGAATTAAGGGATATGATTTAGTAGTGGACAGGTACAGTTGGGCTTGACAATCTCAAAGGTCTTACCCAACCTAGTGGTTCTATGATTCTATAAAATAAGCAGTAGCCCAAGCTCTGATCTTCCACTAGGGGAAAGCAACATCATTTAGCATGGAATGCCTATGCCTAAACTCTGAAGTACTTCCATTCCAGCCTGTTCTGGATTGAGTTCTGACTACCAATTCTGTAGAACACTTTGTTTTCTCCTCCTTACACCCTGGGAAGAAAGCTCATTATGCTAGCCAGAGGGAGTTCATCCAAGAAGGATACAGACAAGAAAATATCCCGGACTACAAGTAATACCATAGTACAAACACACGTCACAGTGCAGCCAATTTTGTTTAAGCCAATGTTTAAAGCTGTTTTGAACATCACTTCTTAAATTTGTTGAGAAGTATCACTGAGAGGCAAAATCATTCTCTGCCTTCAAACTAACTTACTAAAAGGTAAATTTACAAAGCCTCAGCTGGGCTGAGATAATGAAGCATCCAGTCATGCAAACTCTCACTTCATACAGCATAAAGTGAGTACTCATACTAGAAAAGGTGATGAACAACTTAATTAAGATAAAATTAGTAAACGATGATGAGGATGGAATTGGAGGTTTTGAAGAACTAGCTCTATGAAAGAGAGCCTTCCAGAACACTTTTTCCTGGTTTTACCACTTCCGATTTTTCAGCAATATATTTGTAACTTTCTGCATCATTACTGTGATATAAATACCACTTGAGTCAACCTGTGAGATTATCTGCTGTGAGGACATATGTCATTTAGAACGGCAGCTGCAACTGTGAATGTTATGACCAGACTTAAGCATAAATAAAACAAAACAAAAAGAAACTAAATGACACTTGGGATTTTGCCTTTACTATTTAAATTCAGAAACTGGGACAATATCTACATCAATGATGAAGACCTATTATCTTCTTTCATGAAGAATCAAAGTGCCAAATTGTAGAAACTGTGTTAAGAACAGAGTACAAGAATCATCATGTGCTAGGTCCTGGTCAATATGGGCTATACTAGGCAATACATCTCTTTGTCCAAGTCTGATTGTGTAGAGTTTTTATCTTTTCAAAGTCTGAAATTCATAGTATGCAGGTCATTTCTGATTAGAGAATTAGTTCCATAAGCAATCAATTGTGGCCTGAAAAAATCTTCCAGGAGAGAAATCGAGCACTCTGAACAGGGCAATGCCAAAGAATTGTGTATGAAGACCAAACATTTTTAGACCATATCATTGTCTTCTGATGCGTGATACAAAAATACCATCCTTCTAATCTGATGTTACTACTAATGCTGTCTCTGCATGGAGTCTCCCTGAGTTACTTTTTTATAGATTTCAAGGTTTTATTACTACTGTATCCTGTTGGTTCAATTCCTTATGTGCTTCTCACACCAGAAAGAAAATTGGTCAGTTCTTACAGGCTGATTAACATAACTTCGTACATTTTAATCACCTGACATTAAGGGAACAGTGTTCATTATGATTATATTGCCTAGATAAGATCTTCAAGCTGTATCAGGGGAGTTTCAGGCTGGACATCAGAAAAAAATATTTCACAGAAAGGGTCATTGGGCACTGGAACAGGCTGCCCAGGGAGGTAGTTGAGTCGCCATCCCTGGAGGTATTTAAAAGATGGGTGGATGAGGTGGTGAGGGGCATGATTTAGTGGTTGATAGGAATGGTTGGACTCGACGATCTGGTGGGTCTTTTCCAACCTAGTGATTTTGTGATTCCTATAACATTTCAAATAATGCTAGCAGAGTTTTTAGTAATCAAAATAGGAGGAGACAAGAATTTATCCTTGATAAATATACAGGTAGAAGGGAGAAATGCGACTGGACAAAGTCACAGTTGTCCATAACAGATTGTTCTTAAACTATATATTTCTCTGAAAGAAGTTGTGTACTTAAACATCTACTAATGCATCCTGTTTTCAGAGTAATAGGTTATTGACATATAGGTTATATGATTTGACAAAACAGGCTGGAGAAGGTGCATGGCCAGTTAGAGCAGTCTTTATCCCTCTTAGCCATGCAGTCAAATCTCAGTCATGGACTGCCAGAAAACTTAAATGGTGATACTACTTTCAATTTAATAAACTGCGAGATTCATTCTAAGCAAAACTTGACATTGATCTTCTCATTCACCTGGTTTGGTATGATTTCATTTACTACATCCTCATCCCGATATCTGTTTTATTTTTTTCTCGATCCAAGGTCCCATAGATTTCTGGATGAGACTTTCAAAGCCACTCCACTGAATTCAGCAGGAAAGATTACAGAGCCAGGATATTAGAACTGGGTCACAGAGATAATAACACTGAAATTAGCAGAACTATGGATAAAAGTAACTACTTAGAAGTGAAAATAGTAGAGCTGGAGCTGTGGTCCCGTTCTATAATCTTCCTACAGATAGTGGTAAGAAATTATTTCTGCAGCTTGGTAGTGTGATGTGTTATGCTATAGGATGTGTTCACTATGTTCCTTGAAGAGTGTTATTTTTAGGAGGCGATGGCACACATTGTACAATGACCACCCTGAGCAGCAAGGAATAGTTGGCAGCAGGTGAGACTCATGCTTAGAAAAGCCATCTGTTCCTGTAACCTGCATCAGCACTCACCAAGCAGCATCCTTCTGACTCTGCAGGCGAAAGCACGTGAGGTCCAATCCTTCACCAGCACATCTCTCTATGAAGAAGCTGAGAACACCTTACCACCCACTTTCTTAATGAGATCAGATTGCTCTTCCAAACTCACCAGTGTTTGATTGTTCTTTTGGTTTTCCAAAAGATAAAAATACACTGAAAGTGTTTTAGTTCATGAAGGAAAAAATCTGTTGTGAAAAAACAGATGCAACTTCACTTAAATATGTTAATTTACTGATATTGACATGAATTATTGACTTAAGAAGTAATTTCCATTGAAGATTCATTTCAAAAACAGAGTTATAGAATACAAATAAGGTGGTGATAATGAGTATTTTCACCATCTCTGATATCAAAATGATTAAGACATAATACCTACATGCCAGGTCACGCCCTGGAAAACATGAATTGCTGACTTGGTTTTATCTGTTATTCACTAGTAACAACAATTGCATGTGACAGTCATGACCATCTCAATTGAAACTAATTACTTAAACAGAAATGTTTGAAGAACCCATGTTCACCAGTTATCAAGATCATTTAAGAAAAGGAGTCATGTACATGACCAATTCTTTTAAGAAGAACATTTTTAATTAAACTTGATTTATGGACTAATTAGTAAACATACTTACACAATCTTCAAAAATCTATTGTCTGTTCAAAGAATAGGAGCAGCAGTTTGGAGGATGTTACTGCACTCTACATGGATAGCAAAGACATTGCATCCTGCTTTTGGATCAAAAAGTCAGATCAACCCTGTATATGGAGAGGCACAGTCTCCATAATAATAAACACACCATAGAGATTGCATAACATTTGATCAGATAAATAGATGTGAGTTACAATCCAACATCACTGCAATTACTGGAACACGGCAAAGCTGTCACTTCATATTTCTCCATCATTTTGAAGCCCTGGAGCTGGTGTTGTCTTTATTCATTCTTTTACTTTACCTCTTTATGCTGCAGAAAACACTACATCACCACGGTTACACCACATTCCTGTCTCCGTGTATTCCAAGTGTCAAGCAGGAAATCTGAAGTTTATCAAGGACACTAGTCACAGCCAAGATGTAAAAATTTGACTGTGTCACACAGACATGAACCACAGAAAGCTATGTCTTACAGCTTTAGGAAGTGTAACACAGCTTGTGAAAAGAGATCTGAGAGTTATCAGCAGCAGGTCTCAGAAATCATTGGATTTGTGTACAGCAACTGCTGAAGTAAGACAGCAGAGCAGTGAGCAATGTAAGGAAGAATACTGAGATGAAAGATACTGTACAAAACTTTAGGATGTCCATATATTTATTATGGTCTGTTTTCCACATCTCAAGAAAGACGGAGGGAAATTAAATAAACTCCTAGGAAAAGGGTATCTAAAATGATTAAGCAGCTTCCTTATGAGGAGAAACAAGAAATGCTGAAATTTCAGTTTGGCAAGGGGAAGACTGGAGAGTGATATGGTCAAGACTTACAAAAACCACGAAGAGCGGAATAGTTTAGGCTGGAAGGTCAACTATGTAGAAGACCTTGGGAGGTTATCATCTGGCTTCAGCAAGTCATCTAGTCCTGCCTCCTACTCAGAGTGGGGCAACTTCAAATTTAAATGGTTGTAGATCAGGTAAGCGTGGAACTTGCATTCACCAAGTCCAGTAATACTACAAACAAAGAGCATCAAAACTGTTTGGCAATAAGTTTAGAAAGGTAAAAGAATCCTTTATAAGTCCTACTTACAGTGAAAGCAATGAGAATTTCTATCAAGATGGAATATGGAGGCTGATAATTTAAGGATGTTCAAAAAGCCGTTTGACAAATCCACGGACCATAGATGCATAGTCAGATTGTAGAAGGTATACATGCAGGAATGGATCCTGTAGCATCTCTAATCTGACTTTGGGAGACAACAAAGGTGATGGCCTTTAGAGAGTCAAGATGCTCATGCTTTCCTTCCAAGCAGCATCTTCAACAACTGCTCTTGGGAACAGGATAGGAGCACTGGTAACAGCATATGTTCCTAAGCTGTCTTGAACAGCTGAACAGCTCTGCTGAAGAGCTTATGTGCAAAACAGAGTCAGAACATTGTTTGGTTGTTTGAGGTTTTTTTGCCTGACATGCCCTATATATGTCTGAATCACTTTTTATCCTAGCACTTTAGAATCGGAACAGGCTCGCATGGGACTGGCTTGATCATAGGTCCATACCATTTCCCTACATTGTTCAGGGCACGAAAAAACATGAGGCTGAGATGATGTAACACTGTTCTCAGTTGCAGGATGTGCAAGTCTCCCTGTCTTATGTAAGTTATGAAAGAACAGTGAATTCATCCCAGTCTTGCTATTTTTGTACCATACTTAAGTACCTGGCAGATACTAATCCTAAATGAAAAGTGAATGACTCTCCTGCAAGGATTGCCATCTCCTGTTATTTCTGAAATAATCTTTTGAAAATTACTTTCCCAAAGGATTCAGTGAATATTTCTTAATACTGTGAGATGTGGTCATTTCAATTTGCATATATAAAACAGATACAGTTTAGTCCACACTTCAGCTGCCTTTTAATATGCTTTGACTTGAATCTTGATCAATAAGATTGCCTTCTTGCAGAAAAACATGTTAAAATCTTTGATAAATGTTCTGTGTCTCAGACTAAAAATGTCTCTCCTACATATGGATAAACAACATCCTAGGCAACTCACAAAAAATGTTACATATAGAGATATTACTGAAGGGTTTTAATTTCTTTGGACTTTTATGTGTTCTTTCTTTTAAGTAGTGAAAACTCATTTCAATTAAGTATGAGGGAGGAGGGAAATTAAAGGATAAATCTTACAATAAAATCTTACATAAATCTTTCCAAGATAAATCTTGGAATTTTTTATGTAGTTTTTTTCCCAAATTGTGTAAGAGTTGAAGTCCAACATACTTCGTGTCAGAGAGAACTGCTTAATATCTTATGAGTATTATTACAGTTAAAATAGGTATTGAATTGCTAATAACTATTTTTATGTCAAAAACATAAGTTGAATTACTGGCTAATAGAACAGAGTTTGTGTGTTTGACTAGGGGAACTTAAAAATCTCTTGATGTATATCTTCAAAGGCATCACTGGACACATATATTCACAGAACACAAAGTGTATGGGCATTCCCTCAATGTTAGGATTTCTCTTTTCTCTTTTCTCTCCCTCACTTGTTCTGCCTATCTCACTGGAGGACAGAAGCCCTATTGCTTACATTAGCTTGCATATGGGTTTCCAGTGACCTACTTTCAACAGATGGAGAGAGAACAACCCATCCTTATCCTGGTGGCTAGTGTACTCCTCTCTGAAATAAACATCTTGTGTTTAAATCCTGCAAGATCCCTATCCCAGACAGGCCTAAAATAAGTGTCTCCCATTCTGGTAAGTGCTTTCAATAGCTGTCTGCACAATCCCTAGGTGGCTGTCACCACCTTACAGGTATCTGTGGAAGTTCAAGCTGTGCATCCCACTTTCACAAAGCACCTGCTGCCAGGCTGCCTGTCTGTGCCCCAGCCTGGCAGACAGATGGGTGCCTGGACACAGGCTTCGGTCCTGCAATGCCTGTTGGCTCTTTTAGCTTCTGTAACTACCTCGACAGTATGAATTCTACTCTCAGAGATCTTAGCTGTCAAGTCTGCAGATTCCCCTGCAATAATGTCTACATCTTTTTTTTTAATATAGCCCATGGACTTTGTTGGCTTAAGTTTCCCTCTAAAAGATCAGAATAATGCTGGGTTCCTACCGCTTAGGTTAACGATATTAAAGATAGCAAGAAATGCAGCCAGTCTGTTCCATATTTGCTTGGTGATGTACATCCTTACGACGGCTGGACCACCTGTTCACTTCTTTTTTTGTGCAAAGGTGCTACCAAAAAACTCCATCCAGCTCATCAGTGAGGCATAATCAGCCCCTTCAGTGAAAGAGGAGCCGACTTCCTGCAGGAAAGCTTGTCTCAGAGTGAGAGTGTGCATTTTCCTCAGTGTTAAGCCAGCCTGCTCCAGCATGCTTTTAGCAATCCCTGTACTGCTGAAAGTGTTCTCTGGAATTCTGTCATGGTTTAAATCCTAATTCACATGGTACTCAGTGACAGTCTTTTGGGGTTAGCAAAATACTGTGGGGACTATATTTTTTTTTTCTCCTATTATATCTGTGTTTTGAGGCCTCGTTTTATTTTTTTGGCTCAACCTTACAAAGCCACAGTGTGCACTTTCATCACTATGCAGATGTTAATTCTCCTCTTCTGCCTCCTGTGCTGCAGATTCTACATTGACCAACTGTTCTTACTCAGTAATGTGTATCCTACAGCTCTATGAAGCACTAGATGAACAAAATCAAACTAGTAACTACGAGATGGTGTGGCTGTTCAGTGAGTGATGCTTCTTTGGTGGTCTTCTACTAACCCTCTTTAACTACTACCTAGGACTTCGGGACGATTGATAAAAGCTTCTTTAAATTTGCAAAAACTGTCATCTGAGAACTGGTTGACATTTATTTGGTTTTCTAATGTTCCAGTGGAAAATGGAGGCATACAGTGGACAACTCTGGCTGTGATCCCCTTTGATTTTTGTTCCCTTTGATCTCTGTCCCAACACAAAAGGTCACTCATTTAATATCAGAACTACTCAAGTTTTTTTTCTCTCAAGACAGGCTGAAATAAACGTGCTCCAGGAGCCTGTTGTTTTATCATATCACAGATGGGTTTTCATCTAGAAGCTCTCTTTGGACTCGTGCTTTTTCTTGTTAGTAACTACTTATTCTGCAAAAATTTCTTTGAATTACAGTGGAAGTAGTACAGTGAAGTACAGTGGAGTTTGGTACCAGCTAAAGGGAGGATAGACAATACAGATCTTTGTTTTTAAGGACAGCTCTTACTAAAAGTCCTGAGATGGCTTGTATTTACCCGATTGCCTGAAAACAGCCAAGGAAACTATGCAGCAGATTATCAGCTTCCTAAGGCTTTAGCCAGTTACTGTAACCAATTAAAAAAAATAAAATAAAAGCAGCCTTTTCTCCTCCCTCCTACACGCCACATTTTTACTCCTCTGCAAGCACAAACAGCTGAGGTGTCAGAGCTCTGCAGAGCTCTGGGAGCACCAGCAGCCTCCTACACTCAGCAGAGAAGTGTGTTTCAGGAGGCCAACCCAGTCAGCACAAACCCTCCCGTGCATCCCATGGTACCTGTTTCTCCCACTTTCTGGAGAGGGAAAGAAGATGATTACAGACAAGGCCTCTAAGGGCCAAAAATGATGTGAAGGGGATCCATGCTTTAAAGTTCTGAAAAAAGCTCTTGAACTCAACCTTAATCTGCAATTCAGGGGCTGCATTCATTTACAAGTGTGTGACTGAAATTTACTGGGCAGTTAATTCTACTTGAACAATCTACAGTTCATTGCAGACCTAAGGTAAGGAAAGGAAAAGCTTTTCCTCTGCACAGGCTGTCTCCAGGAAAAAAATAGACTAACTTCTTTTCTAAAGTGGTTTATAAAAACATAAAATATTTATTGATATGTTGCAAAATCAACAACATGTTTTTGCATTAGTCACAAAAATGGTTTTAGAAATCATTCTCAAAAGTTAGCCACAGAACAGACAATGAAAGGGAACATGAAAAAAGAGTTAAGCAAGTCCATTTGCTACTTGCATATTGCTCCTTTAATGTCCAGCTGTTAATTAACATGGATATGAAACTGTCACTATAAATATGTTCCTGCAGAATTTTAACATGTATAATAGCTTCTGCACTGGGACAGGCTACAAATTCTGCTTATGGAAACTTCACCTGATTTTAAACCCATTGTGAATTATCACTGTATTCTCTCTGCTGTCCAAGGTCATATGTTAAAGGGATAAAAACTGGCTACTCCTCATCTCTGCCACACTGAGTTCCTGCCAGTCTGAGCAGGTGGTTTGCCTCCAAGGTTTTCAATGCCCGCTGGTATCATTTATAACACAAAAGCAGCCCAAAGGCTGCAGTGAATTACTGCAGGGCTCAGAGGCCCAGAGGTACAACCACTTCTGAAAGAAAAATACAGATAGAGGGTGAATGAGAGCCCATGTGCTTCTGCCTGCTAGAAACTGAGAGTCTGGGGGTGGGCAAGGAGGAGGAAGAAGGAAAGGGAGATGTTTTGCGTTTCCTCAAACTGTCCCTTAGCTTTTCTGCACAAGACCATAAGAAGATAATTCACCTCTGTAAAACAACTAAGGAACAAGAATCGTATTCTTGGCTCATTGAAGTGAAATTTAGAAGCCCAGATGCAAATGACCAAGACAATGTCTGTGTTCTTAGAATCCTAGAATCTTAGAATGGTTTGGATTGGAAGAGAGCCGTAAAGGTCATCTATTTGACTCATCTCCTACAGTAAGCAGGGACATCTTCAACTAGATCATGCTGCTCGGAGCCCCATCTAACCTGACCTTGAATGTTTCCAAGGATGGGTCATCTACCTCCTTTCTGGACAATGTGTTCCTGCGTTTCACCACCCTCATCATAAAAAATGTCTTCCTTATATCTAGTCTAAATCTACCCTCTTTTAGTTCAAAACCATTTCTTCTTGTCTAATCACAACAGACTGTGTTAAAAAGTCTGTCCCCACCTTTCTTATAAGCCCCCTATATGTACTGAAAGGCTGTAATAAGTTATCCACTGAGCCTTCTCTTCCCCAGGATGAACTACCCCAACCCTCTCAGCCTGTCTTCACAGGAAAGGTGCTTCAGACCTCTGATCATTTTTGTGACCCTCCTCTAGACCCACTCCAGAAGATCCGTGTCTTTCCTGTGCTGATGCCTCTGGAGCTGGATGAAGTACTCCAGGTGAGGTCTCAGCACAGCAGAGTAAAGGGGCAGAATTACCTTCCTCGATCTGCTGGTCATGCTTAGTTAGATGTGACATAAGATTCTGTTGGCTTTCTGTGCTGCAAGTGCACATTTTTGGCTCATGTCCAGCTTTTCATCCACTGATACCCCCAAGTCCATCTTTGCAGAGCTGCTCTCAATCCCTTCATCCCCCAGACTGAATTGATACTGGAAGCTATCTCAATTCAGGTGTAGGACCTTGCACTTGGTCTTGTTGAACCTCATAAGGTCAACTTCTCGAGCCTGTCAAGGTCCCTCTGGATGACATAACATCCCTCAGGTGTGTCAGCTGCACCACTCTGCTTGGTGTCATCTGCAAACTTGCTGAGGGTGCACATATCCTGCTGTCTATGTCACTGATGAAAATATTAAACAGATATTAAACAGTATTGGAGATATTAAACAAAAGCTTCAATTTCTGTAACCAGGATAAAGCACTCCACAACTTGCTAGCATAGAGAGCCAGGATGTTCAAACCAGACAGAGATTTGAATGGATTTGCTGTTCTTTTTAAGTGAATATACCAAAAATACTGAGAGCTATGAATCGCTAGGTCATTATTTATGACTTTTTACAGACAGAATACCAAAGCAGAACAGACTGGGGGAAAAAAAATAAGCTTAAAAATAAACCTCTTTTCTGCCTGCTATGTCCTTGAAAGTTGTGTCTGTTTCTCCAGTCTTATTGTGAGTCAAGTAATATTTGGAGGCTTCTTCAGCTACAACAAATTCAACACAATACCTTCTGCAGCCTTTGGAAAATCTCTGTGGTCTAGCTATAGCCAATCCCAGATCGTCACAGAAGTTCCCTAGTCTCTGTTGGTGTTCAGTCTATTTTCTCCTATGGCCTATCCCAGCTTCTCACCCCATGCTGAATATCAGAAGTTGTTTGTTCTGTCTGCAGAGAGAAGATCCAAACCCTTGTTCAGCAAGGACAGCCCCAGCACTGCCAAATCTGTCAATCTGTTCCCTCTTTTTCTCCAGACATCTGTCTTGTTACCTCATGCTCAAGCTTTTTCACACAGATGTCAAGGTTCATTCGATTTAATCAAAATGCACGTGCAGCAAAGAGAGATTTCCAAAGTCATTGGATCTTGGTGTGGAATGTCATCTTGAAGTGCTTTTTCCTTCCCTCTGACTATAGAGGGAGACACAGATAACTACACTTCTAGTCTAAGTAGTACATTGTTGTATCTAATGTTAGATGAGATTAATTTGGGCCATATTACTTAAATATTCCATAAAGACATCTCAGTACAAACATTACTTGTATTCCATGCCACATGGACGACCCATCCTTTAACCAGCTATTTCCAGAATCAGGGAGATCCTTCTGGATATGTTTATTCTCTCAGAGGCTTAAGTATAGACATGGCATAGCATATCTGTTCTTTTTTTTGCAACATATGGCTTTGATTTGTACATCTTACACATATCATGTCTAAGCTTGAATACTGAAGTGTGAAGAATGTGGGAATTTAAGGGCACGTGTACAAGAATAGCAAACTGTGGTGTCACTTATCATTTTTCCTTTTGACCCATGTCACAAAAGCTAGTCATAGAATCATAGAGTCCTAGAACCATTTAGGTTGGAAAAGACCCTTAAGATCATCACACCCAACAAAAATACTGTTGAATGAAGATTCACTACACAGATAACATTACAGCACCATCAGAAATACAAGTACTTACCCTGGTCTGATGGGTACTGCTAGCGATAAAAATTGTGTCCAACTCCTCACCATGTAAATTCAGTTGCCCTCAGGAAAAAAAATGACTTTTAAACTAGAGCCTGAATTCTCCAGTAAGGCCAGCTTTTTTTTTTAAGTCAGTAGAATACAACTATGGGATAATCAGGGCTAGTCTCAAAAGGTTAAGTTCAACAAGTTTTAGGCACATCTTTGACACAGAAAAAAAGTGTCCTTCCAACATTTATACCCCAATCTAATCTTCCCCTTGCAACTTTCCCAAGTCCTGCTGATGCCTATGTCTATGCTATAATCAAAGAAATGATTAATCCTCATTCTGGATTCTCCCTATCCTACTCACACGTGAAGCCAGAGTATTTTAAAAATACTCTTCAGATGAATCTTTCTGCAAAAGATCATGAAGATTGACCTTTCTGGATTACATCTGTGTCCATCTAGCCAACTGTCAGAGCCTTTACCTGGCAGGTAGGTTTTAATGCCTTTTCTCCCTGCTGATTTCAAAGCAGAGACTTGGCTACACGCACCAAACAGGTTTATAATTCTCCGAATTCTCATTTCTTTCTGAGAAAATTATCCTGCTTCTTTCATTTTGACATTCTTTCATTTAATTTCTTTAATGACTGACAGAGCCAGAGAGAAAGGTTGACTTTTTAGGCTCTTGGTGTAGACATAATATGAGAAATGAGAGAGAAGAATTAGATTCAAGTTCCTCTTCCAGGAATTAATTAAATATCAAAAGCAGAGCAATTTCCATATAGTTATTCAGTGCTGTGCATCCCTGAACTTATAGCACTTCCTTCAACAGAGTCTTTTCAGCTATCCAGAAAGTCAGAGATTTCTTATCCCCCATGAACTCCCTAACAGATTTTTCTTGGGGGAAGGTTTGTTTTTATGACTTCCATGGCTTGGGTTTTATTTTTTATTCCCCTGCTTTGAACAGCGATCTCCAGAAGAATTTTAAATAGCAGCATTAAGAAATTCTGGCAAATTTTCATTAATTTTTTTGCTTTTATTTTGCCTAGACTTTTCCCTGAAGATATCAGACACTGCCCGCTATACATCAAGATTTCCACAGAGCAGAACTCGCAAGAGTTAAGCATTTCAGCACTAAGCTTTGTAATGCTGAAGTACTTTTGGAGATTTATCTACAGGCATCCTGCAAACTTGAGTCCCCTACAGCCTTTTATAAAAGGCTATAAAGGAAATGCAGTTTGTGAGATTCTGATAAACAAGGAAAGCTGTGTACAAAAGTCTGAGCCATGTTGAAATGTGAGCCTCTGGGAATGCCATTAAAAAATAAATCTAAGACAAAAGCCAAGCAGTTCTATAGTGCTTAGATGTACATTCTCTTAACACAAATAAAACTTCTTTTTCAAAACTCTGAATGTGTTTTTTTCTTGGTTATGGTCTTGGGTAAGTAAATCTGAGAAAGCAATATCATCAAAATCAGCTAATAAGTCATAAGCTAAAACTGAATTGGTACTCTGTTCTAGACAGTGGTGCCCTTAAATATAGCTCCTTTAACAATTCTTTAGAGATAACAAAATTTTTCAGCAAGCTCTGTGATGAGATATAACAGATGGGACTGCATACTGATTTTAGCTGATGCTACACAAAAGCACTGATCCCTGCTTCTTCTGAGCAAGGAGCCCATGCTGCTGCTCAGCTTTGCTGATTTGGCTTCCAGGTGGAAGCGAAAAATCTTCCTTCCTCAGAAGAAATCCCAGCCGCTATCACTTCAAAACACAACACTCATTAGTAAGCAGGTTCTGCAAATCTGCTTGCACTGAGTGTTGGTGACTTTCCAAGAGACATTCCTGAAACTTTGAGTATTTCCCTTGTTTTCCTTCCCTGAAAGAAAACAGCAGACAGCACTGCATAGACAATGTATCAGCCAATGTGCAGTCAAAATGGATTTTCAAAGCATTTAGCTTCGGTGTTGCTACAGCTTGATGCAGATGTCCTTCTGACTGCACTCAATTTTTATGAGTAAAACAGCTCATGGGGAACCTGCTCTGTTTATATACAGAGAGGAGGTAGAAAGAAGCATCACGGTCTAGAGGCTTCCCTCTACCCTGCCTGTGCACTCATTCATCCTTGTTCCATCAACAATATATCCTATAAAAGATGAATCAACCTAAAATCTTTCCAGCTTGCTTCCCCCTTCCATTTTATTGGATTACAATTGAAGTACTTTGATGTAATCTTTCTGATTGTATTTTTCATTCAGGCTATTCCTCATTTTTTAATGTCATATTTTAGGACTTGGAAGAAAACATTTTGAAATAAAATGGAGGATTCAAAGTGAGTATTCCAGTGGTTGCTTCTCCTCCCATTTCCTTTGATGTGATCCAGGAATAACTCAAGAAGAATGGAGGTGCATTTTACCAAAGTTAGCATGAAAAAGGTCAGAGTCAGAAAGTCTGAAAGGAATATGTTTGTGCTTAAAATGTTCAATAGATTCAGGTTATTACAGCAGAAGAGCTTGTGATGACTGTAGATTGTTTGTAATAAAGAAGCTATCAGAAGTTTGTCCCATATGCTTTTAAAGTTCTGGTTCTTCCTTGGACTCTACTTCTGTTCTAACTGCTTCTCCAAAAACTCAAGTGTCTTTCTGATCACAACACACTCAATAATCAAACAGATGCAATTAGTTATGCACCACAAACTCAGGCCAAACTCTGTGCTGCAAGTAGGGTGTTCTGCTAATAACATCAGATGTGAGAAAATACAGCACAGACACAAGGCTAGAGGGGCACAACAGGCTTCACACCCTTCAGATCAAAACTAACCATGCGCTGAATTTAAATAAAACAACTCTTAATAGAAGAATTACTTCCAAATATCTCCAGTTTGTAAGCTGACAATATATTTTCTTTAAGGAAAGTCTGTTTCTTGAGGATTTTACTGCCATGCATAGGTGAGATCAAAGACAGAAGTTGACCTTTAGATACATACTGAGGTGACAGTGTACGAATGGGCTGCGAGGAGACATTAATGAGGATCTTCATTATTTCTTCTGCTACACAGGGTAGGGCAGGCATGCAGAAATGATTTGGCAAAATGCTGATTACTGATGACATTGAACAAGCTCATACATATCCAGGATAGTTCTTCTATCCCAGATAAAGCTTTTACTAATGGCTTCTATAAGGACCTTCAGTGTTTCATGGTGGTTTTAATTCTTCTTGGCCAGGTAACTTGTCTTGAGAGAGAATAAACATTAATTCAGTAGGGCCAGTTACCTGAACTGAGACTGAATTCTTAGTTACAGTGAAGTCTTTTCATATTGCTGCAATAAGGTGGGAGTATCATACCTGCCTTAGGTGCCTTTGTACAGCCTGAAGTATTAAAGGCACCACAGAGTGAATGTGAATCTAGCCTCTATTTTTTAATCAGAGCCCTCCTTCTCACTGAACTGACATATTTAAGGCAACTCTGACACTGCTGTTTGCCTCCCCAAGTGCTCTCCTTTTCCCTTTCACTTGTAATCTTCCTAAACACACTATGAATACTTTCTGTCTTTATTCTTTCTATTTCATTCCAGTGTCTCTCTAATTCATCTCATTCCAATAACATTTAAATCAAATTATTCTTGTCAATAGAAGTTGCCTAAATATCTGTTTCTGAGGGAAGGTATGAGGTAGGTGTCTAAGCTTCCATTATAGACAATGAATTGAATTAGTAGAGTCAATGGAGCCTAGAGAGAAATTCAGCTGACAAGAAGCTTAATTCAGTAACTAAAATGTAGGTACTGAATGTTATTTTATAACAGATACTCTAAGGAACCTGAGACACATTGTCATTAGGCTGCCAGATAAGACAAAATATCTACAAGACACCACTTGTACCCTTGAGCAGTACATGAAGAATAGGTAAGATACCATAAAGCATCGCAGATAGCCCTAGATACCAACATCTAGGCACCTGTATCACACCCCAAGTGCCTATTTTTTTAAGATATATTTATAAATTTACAGCTTTTTTGTTTTATTTAAAAAAATCCTACGCCTCTCTTATCCTAATTTAATTGCTTTTTACAATTTTTGAAATTAGGAAGCCTTTCACATTGTTAACATCAAGAGTTGACCGGAGAGGATAGGAAGAAAATGCTTTACCAGGATAAAAACCAGAGACTCTTGTATCAGTTATTCAGAAGAAGACGAAGGAGAGAAGTTTAATGTCAGGAATGCAATGCAAAATCTGGGCAGATATCTTCTGATTAAGATAGGACCATGGATCATTGAATCAGTCTACATCTTTTCTGCTAAACAAAACTGCACCAGGATACATTCCCTGGCCCTTTACCTCATTGGTATAGCTTGTTCATACCCATGTATTACCTTACCATTTACAGCAGGATAACTTCTTCATAACCGTGGAGAATAGCTCCTGTCCTGTGTTACTTCCCAAATGGTGCAGACATAGAACAATAAAAAATAAGAGAACCCATACAACTGAAAAACTATACAAATCCATTATTCAGTCATCCAGGAACACTGTGTGTATTCCTGGTTTGTTTGTCTAAGGAAGGGCATATTCAAGTTAGCAAAGATTTACAGAAGGATGATCAACAGTGCGGAAGAGTTTGCACATGTGGAATGATTGAGTACACTGGGTTGTCTTCAAACCTGACGCGGGCCTTCAAACTTGAAAAAGAGATTACCTGTGAGCGTACGACAGAGATGTACAAACCACATACAGCATAGAGACAGTGGAGATTAATTGGCTGTTTACTATATTTTCCCATATGTGTTTAATTCTGAAAGGGACACAGCCATTTGGTCTGAAAGATTATACAGTTTACATGAGATTAATGAGTTAATCAGTGTAAAAAGGACTTTCTAATATTCTTGATTTATTTTGCCTTTTGAGTTCTCAATTTCACAGTACTTGGAAGAGATCCATTTTACTTTCATCCAGAGATAAAATGGACATATAATTCTTTGCATATTTCTTTTATATAAAAGTCCAATATTTGGGCAAGAGGGATCATAAAGCATGTTACATTAAGCTTATATTATGCAGCATCCGTTTGTGCGATGGAGCCACACTAAATTATACAGGAAACTGGGAATGCTGAAGCATTATTACTAATAGAGTATTATATCATTTTTCAACTTTCCATATTTCTGAAAATGTTAAAAGTAAAAATAGACCAAAAAGGAACACTATATTTGAGAAAGAAAAATACTAAAAATACACATGTCATAATTAAAGAGGAAATAAGACATCAGTGAGTGTGCATACTTGCCTTTGTGGGTAGCTATAGCTATGTTATAGCTATGATATAGCAATTCTGTTGCTCTGTCTGTGATGCTTCAGAGTAAAAGAAATATTATAGGCAGAGTTAATAGTTTTTATTAGAGCAACAGATATGCTTGGAAAAAGCAGAAATGCTTTCAGGCACACAAGCCCTACAGATATGAAAGCGGCAGACAGAAGTCTGCTACTAATGCTTTAATAAAGCACTGACTTCCTACAAGCTCTGCCTGATAAATCCTAGACTCAAGCCAGAGTTTCTGGAGCTCAGCAGATGTACACAAATGCTCTAGGGGACAGAGGATCAGTGTGGCTACCTCCAAAGCCAAGAGAAAACATAGAAGTAAACAGAAAGATGGTTTTATAGAATGGCAGCAGAATCAGATGTAAGTCTTTCCTGAAGTGATCCCATGCTAAACTCACCCCTTCCACACTGTTTGTTTTGGTTTTTTTCTAGCAGAAGGCATCTTGCACTTTCACTTTAACAACTCTGAGATTGTCCTGAAGAGTAAGGACACTCGCCCTCTGTTCTATCAAATATGATTGTGCTAGAGAGGGCACAAGAAACCTGAATATTATCATAAAGAAATTACAGGGGAGAGAAAATACAGACAGGGAAGAAGGCAGAAAAAAAATGAATTTGTGCTCAGGATGAACTGTGCAGCAGCTGAAGTTTTGTTAGAAGGACAGTTGTAGCTGAGGATTGAGGAGTTACAGATATGTATGAAATTTTTCCAGAAAGGAACTTTGCTTGGTCATTTTTTTGTTTGATTTTTTTTTATATTTCTGCCACAGAACTAGCTTTATACTACCAGGAGCAGTCAAAATATTCACGTTTCTAAAGCTAGTCTTTTGAATTGGCATCAAACTTATGAATGCAAATTACAAACAGACAATGAAACTTATACAAAAATATGCTTGTCAAACACTATTACAAGTAAACAAGAAAATATTCATTTTAATACAGATTTCCAGCAAAATTCATTTTCATAGAATTTTCAGGTGGGATGATGCATTATGCCATACTGATGGAAAGGGAAAAGCATCATCCCTGACATGAGAAACACACTGTAGACACTATGTTTTCATTGTAGATAAGTTGTTACATTTTTCAGAGCATTAGACTGTTTAAATTAATGTTTGAGTTTCTTTGCACATGTTTGTCCATAAGCTGGTTAAGCTGATACAGCTCAGTACAACAATCAAAGGCAGAATTGTAAATAACATATTTACCGCCAGCATTTCCACTCTAATCCTCTCGATTTTTGTTACCTTCCATAGACGTGAACGATAAAGATTTAGCCCTTTCAGAATTTCATATCATAGACAGCATGTAATAAAAACCAGACAGCTATATTTATTGCTTTTTATTATTTTCATGCTTTCTTTTGAAACGCAAAATTTTCATCATTCCAGATCAAGAAATTCTAGTGCCAAAATGCAAGCCTGAGCAATCCCATTCTTCATAATTTGCACCTGTTTTCTTGACTCATGTAGATGAAGCTAGGACATTTCCATATGCACAATAGTTTGTCTCCATCTTCTGCATCATCCCTTTGAAATTATAGTCCTCTCTCAGAACACAATATGGCTCAAAAAATGGCTATTTGGGAAAAATCTTTGTATTTTTGCCCCTGGTTGACCTGGCTCCCTATTATATAACAGGGTTAAGTGGAAGTGATTTCCATCTCTCCAGCTCATGGTCTACTACACATCCGTGCAAGAAGGGGTTTCCTGACTTCAGAAACATACTCATTAAAACTATATGGAATTTTTTCCTGTACTTCCTATTTTTTTTAATATGGGACATAGGACATACAGAGGCAATTCTCTAGCTACCTGTTCCATTCACAGGTCTGTTACTTACAAGCCTAGAAATATATCTTGGACATGAATAGCTGTGGGCAAGAAGGACAGGACCTTTGTCAGTTTTCTCCAGGCTGAGCCAATATCACTCTCAGCAGCGGCGCTCCCTGAGATCTCTGGTTTTCTTTCAGTAATCATCACCTCGGAACCGGCAAGTCTGGCATGGTCTGTCTATTTAGGTTATAAATTCCTTTTGTGGATTGCTGCTGGGATCCTGGCATATCATTATGATGGTGGCATTTATGCCCAGTGCAAGCCTAACACACAGAGTTCAAAAGGGCACTAATACTGTAAATGAAGACAGACTTCAACTGCATTAGTCACTATGGAAAAGTAACAACGTGCACACTATTTTTGATAAAAATTGAACCTCAACTGTTTTAAATAACTTGTCTGAGGTCAGAATGAACTGAATTATGAAATAAGGCTAGCGAAATGTCAACCCTAATAAGAGGTTGTCATTAAAATAATAGCACCATAGCTGAAAAATACATATTCAAAGAGTTCAGCGATGAATTCTAACCAGGGGAAATATATTTGGATATTATGATGTTTTCATGATACTATTTAGAAGAAGAAGAACAGCTGATTTCAGAATAATTTTCTTGACAATTGAATAATTTTATTTAAGTATCACTAGTGCCACAACAAAAGATACCACTGAAGATAAAGGGGTTTCTTGCTATGAGGAATTTACAGACTAAGTGCTAAAATTAATTCCTAAGTCTCCATTTTTCAATATTGAAAAAGGCCATATGGAAACTGTCAGTGAGAAAGGGCACTGTGTTGTGATAGTTTAAAAGCATTCTATTTTACTTTCTATTTCAGAGCAGTCTAAGCTATTAAATTAACAAAATGTAAAAAATCTTAAAAGGCGTTTTGTGATGTTCTATAATGTATGCTTTACAATTTTATTGTATTTTAGGGTTATTTGGAAGGGTCATCACTAAGATAATTGAATTACATGCTCTTGAATTCAATGGCATATTCTTTTCCTGGTTTTGTAATTGCAGATTTGTGCATATAGCTCAGGAATACTTTTGTGAAAGCCTGAAACCTGAAATATCTACTTTAGTGCCCCAGAGTAGCTGATAACCAAACTGTTTCCTCAAGTGTCACACCTTCCTGAAAGCTTCTTCTGTGCTGATGGATTCTTTCATTCATTTGTTCATTCAAAAGATCAATGTTAATTTTCTTTCTCAAGGAGATGAGTAAAGAGATGAGCATGGCTCTTGGCAGCCCTTTGAGTGCTGCCACTCTTACTCATTTCTACACAAATACAGGTAAGACCTGTTTCACCAGCATAAAAATTACAGACATATCTACCCAGAAGCTTCCTTTTTTAAAACGTTTTTTGTTTATTTACATTTATGGAGAATAGAGATAGGCTATACTTATCTCTTCTTATGGATTACGTCAGTCTATGTATGTTGTAAAACCAAAATCAGATAAGAGCTAGGCTGAGAATCAGACTGAAATTTCATGAGATGCTCGCATGAAATTTGAACTTTATATGATAAAAAAATCATTCCCCTGGTATTCAAAGATTTTTGTATTTAAGATTATCCCTTTTAACTCTATATTTAATTAAAATAAAAGCATTCAAAGCAAACTTTTTGTTTATTTTGTTTCTCTCAGTTTCAGAAGGGGAAATATAGTCTTAGCTTTAGCTGCCATCTTGGGTTTTTTATGTTTATTTATTGAGAGGCATTTATGTCTATCAGTGTAAAAGACAGTGTTGACTTTTCATATTGATCCAAAAATTGTTCCTGTATAAATGCAAATTGCCTCATTTCAGCAGCCTAATCTTAGACACATTGTAAAATAAGCAGTATTGAAGAGGAGAAGGAGAAAGAGCAAGAGAATAAGAACCAGCATGAACACAAATATCTGGAGGGATATTGTATTACGTTTCTCTCATATTCTGGCCAGATCCAGATGTAGACACATTTCCAGTTAGCTATGACGAACAACATGAAGAGATCTGGCTTTCAAGCCCACTGGAGAAATTTGGTAGTCCAAGTATCCTCAACCATGTACTTTGAAAAAGAGCTACAAACTCTGGGATTAATTTGGTATGAAAAGGCAATCACATCTAGCTGGAGCTTGGGTCATTTTGGGATGACATAGCCTAGCACAGAGCTGGAGCATTGGAGTAGTGAGCACTGAGAGTAGTTACTTAACAAGCAGGGCTTTATAATTAGAAAACAAAATGAAACAAAGCAAAACAACCACGTGTTAGTGTTATATTACGTAAAGGAAACTCTTTAACCTCCAATAGCTACAACATACTCCTATTCCATTTGATGCAATGGCTCTAACCTTTGCTAAAATGCGAAAGTGATTTGGTCCATATTAATTAAATCATTAATTCCTTGCTAATGTGCCATGCTCCTCACGGGTTTCACTGTGTTAAATCTCTCTAGACAATACTGCCCTGACAACAGAAAAAGCTATTTTGTCTCACTGCAGAGCAGTAACAATTCTCACAGAACCACAGGCACCTCTGCTAATAAAAGAAACAGGGCTTGGGCACTGATTTGATCATCCCTGTTGTTAAATTGTTAGGTTGCTCCTTGACCATTTTGGGCACCGTTAAGAAATAAGCAGAGGCTGGGCAGCACTTCCAACATGCAGTCTTCCTGTTTTTGAGGGTAAGAGGATTTAATAGTACAGATGCTACAGGATGATCCTATGCTTGCTTAACTACAGACATAGCCACATAGTCTCCCTCTCTTTTCCCCCTTCACAGCCAGTTAGTGAGCTAGCTGTTTGTCTTTTCTTTTAAAACCCTCCTTTCAAAAGCTCTTCTAAAAATTGTCAAAATGTGTCTTACCTTTTTAAAACAAGCTTGAGGCCTGGACTCATCACACTATGATGAGTTTTCTTAGAAGAGTAGAATGAATATGAACCTGATATAAGGAAATTTGAGCTCAATTGCTATCGTCAATAAGGATGCTATTTAAGATATCGAGCAATATAATTAGATTGTGGGTAAATTTTGTGTAGAATGAGATAAATCTAAAAATAAATTGCATTCTTTGTACATTCCTCTTGAATAAAATACATCACAGTATTAATAAGTGTTTACAGTATTGATAACACAGATGTGGGTTTGCATTCTGCTACAAATCAGTTGCCAATATTAATTTTTTTTTTCAGATTATTTTCTGGACATTAGAATATATAGCATATGGCCTAAATCAGCTACAGAAAGTAATTTTTAATATTATAACTGCTTACATGGTTGTATGAGATAATTGTATAGAAAAAGAAATCAATGGTCCTGTACACCGTACCCATGCAACACATCTTCTTGTAAGGCAGTCAGCTGTCCTTTGCATTTGTGGTTCCATAGAATCATACAATCATAGAATAATAGAATAGTTTGGGTTGGAAAGGACCCTAAAGCCCAGCCAGTTCCAACCCCCTGCCATGGGCAGGGACACCTCCCACTAGACCAGGCTGCCCAAGGCCCCATCCAACCTGGCCTTGAACACCTCCAGGGATGGGGCAGCCACAGCTTCCCTGGGCAACCTGTGCCAGTGCCTCACCACCCTCATCAGGAAGAAATTCCTCCTTATGTCTAGTCTAAATCTGCCCCTCTGCAGTTTATACCCATTCCCCTTCATCCTATCACTACAAGCCTTTGTGAATAGTCCCTCCCTGGCTTTCCTGTAGTCCCTTCAGGTACTGGAAGGTTGCTCTAAGATCTCCTTGGAGCCTTCTCTGGGTTGAACATCCCCAACTCTCTCAGCCTGTCCACATACGGGAGGTGCTCTAACCCTCTGTTCATCTTTGTAGCCCTCCTCTGGACCCATTCCAATAGTTCCATATCCTTCTTATGTTGAGGATTCCAGAACTGGACACAATACCCCAGATGAGGTCTCATAAGAGAGGTGCAGAAGGGCAGAATCACCTCCCTCACCCTGCTGGCCGTGCTTCTTTTGATGATTTCTCACCTTTGAGTTTTTGCTCACACATACAAAGGGAAGAACAAGCAAAGAACCTTTTGTGTTATCTTTGTACTTTCCAAAAGATGCAAAATAAGTGTAGTATAGTGGTTGATCTACTCCAAAATGCATTATTTTGTTGATGTGATAATACCGACTCAGCCTATTTCCACATTAATCGAGTGTGTTGAGCCAGACCACTGATTAGTTTGGGAAATGGTGAACAGTAATAAATACAATAAAAAAAAAGCACGTTTGGATTCAGCTCAGATGCACAGCATGACAGCCCATGCATGGGAGAGTCAGAGCAGTCCCAGGCATGCAGTACACGTTCAGTGGTTAAACAGGATTTCATTTTCTAGTGTATGTCAATCTCAGACCTTCAACAAATACAGATATTCTTTTAAGAATAAAACCACTGAATTATTTAAACCAAAGAAACTGGTTGGCAGTTATGCACATTAATTACTTACCAATAATAGTCTCATTTAAATACATTGTTTACAGCTGGCTGCTACTTTGCCATCACCACCAGTGTCTCTATTAATTTTCTGTGAAGTTTGTTCTGCAATTACAGATTTTCCAGGTGAACTGATAAGCAACTGAAATCCCAGCAGCTACAGTGAGAGTCCTGAGGCATTCTCTTGTGATAAAGAAACACAGTCCACAAGGCTAAAAGATTCTTACAGTAAATATAAGGGGGGTTTTCATCCTCTTTTACTGGAAATAAAAATTATCTTAATTTCAGGATGTTAATATTAGAATTAGCATATGATACTGGTAGAGATAAAAATCATGCTATAGATTGCATGTCTAAAATGGCAAAAAAAAAAAAAAATTGGTAGTCAGGTACAAATTTTCTCCAGTTCCTTTCTCTTAAAGTTTGAAAAATCTATAAAATACTAGGTAAAGAGGTTCTTGCTACAATATATTCCAACAAGACATCTACAAAGGCTGGTGGATAAATTATGAATATTTTAAGTAGATTTTTTTAAAAAAAGGAATTCCATTGTATCTCTTGCATTTCTATGCGATCTAGATTGGTGATTTTTTTTGTAATTCCAAAGGAAAACATAAGAAATGAAAAAAATCATCAGAAAAAGCTGAGAGCTTCATATTCTGCTAGCATAGAGAGCGCAAACCAATTTCCAAGAAATAATCAGAACTAGAGAAAAAGCTGGCAGATTAACCTGCTTCACCTTTTTTTGCTGAGCTACAGGACAGGGAAAATGGGAAGAGGGAGTGGGAGAAGAGAGGGAATAGAAAGAGGTTTACAAGGAACAGGCAAGGGACTGTACATGCTGAGCACCTGCCTCCCAGACAGTCACAGGTGCAAGCTAAACAATGCTGTGGCTCTTCTATAGGCTTCCAAAATGCTAATTAACAAACCCTTAAAAGCAAACAAAAGCCTGAATGATAATATTATCCTTCTGGAAAATAAGGATGCAAGAAAATACGTAAGCTGAAGAGTTTTGACATTATCAGTGCTTTTGTGATGTTAAACTGGAAGAGTTCTTGGAAATGTTGTATTTGATGAGACAGAACCAAAATGTCTTCTTTTGGGGCTTTTTGTAGGGACAAGAATAAAAACCCTGCTTCAGTTTTGGGGTTTTTTTCACTTTTTAATGTAAAATGTTCAATGTTTCATTTCTGATTTGACAGAAGTGCAAATACATGGTGAGTACAGACTGAGGTCCAAAAGCGGAAAACTACTAGTTACCCTAAAACTGTAGTGATGGAGTGAGGTATTGCAAAATTTGTCAGACAATTGAGAATCCATTAGAGAACTGAGAATGCAGAAGTTGAGAATGTATATGGAACACACTCTTCATAAAATCTGGCTGGCTTGACATCTTTTCATATTAATTTGGGAGGAAGGAACTCACAAATTGTAAGTTATTTTGTCACATTTTATTTTTGCCTTAAATATTAAATTTCAGTAGATGCAAAGGATCAAATTAAAGCCTGCTCTACATTAACTGATTTTGGCAAAGCTCACCAAAGTTCAGTTTGCTTCAAAAAGGAAAAGAGATTAGTGTGGCTACACGGGCTTACATCATGGAAAATATATATATCAAACTGTACTAGTAAATTACATTGTTATTCTTGCATTTTAAGGTACACTGAATTACAAAGCGGTTTTTAAAGTTGGTTGGGTTTTTTTCAAAAATACTGGTTTAATTGAACTCATAATTTTTGCCAGTCTGTGTCTTTTTTCCGTTCTTTCATTGAGACAATTTTCACAAATAAAAATTTGAATTACACAGCTTACAACATAAAAAAACTATCCATCCTTAATTTTTGATTTTTTGAACACTTTTTAGAGATGTGAGAAAATTCAGCTAGTTCTAATCATTAAGTCAACCGATGTTCTATCCACATGAAAGATGATTTTGGCATGCTCTCTCCTTTCCCCCCCAGCCCAAGAATGAAAATAAACTTGATATAAATCACAGCTCAGAACAAGAATCTTTATTTGAAACGCTGAGATTTTACAAGACTATTTTCCTTTGAGACCAATAAGCAACATGAAAACTTTTTAAGAGGAAATTAATGGTACTATGAAACCAAACATATCAATATGAGGAATATGTATACCAGGGGACGATGTTTTTTATTCCCTTCACCCATGCAGTGTTTTTATTGTCCATGGAGGATAGTAAGACAATTGGGAACTCATTACTCTTGCTGGCTCCAGAGATGCTTCCTTTTTTAGGGAAGGTTAAAAATGTATCATGAAAACAACAGCTTTGGACTTGGAGTCTACATTTTACATACATTCACAGTAAAATGGAGAATGCTGTATACTTTCTGCTTGAGACAGGTAAATACTGAACTAGTATTTCCTATATCTTTGTGGCAGAGATTATTTCCACCAGGAAAACATGGAACTTGCTTGCACTAGGAATGTAGGTTCAGAATTTCATTACTCATTACATTGTTAGAAATGTTTGCAGAAGAGCTTCCATCAAGAAATCTTATTTTCCATTGTTAGGTTTCTAAAATGAAAGTGATTGTAGTAGATACACAACTGAACAGTTATTTGGCCAACTGTTTGGGCAACTTGGCTACCTCACTACACAAATTAAATGTACAGCTAAATCACATGGGACAATATGGGTTTACTGGAGGCTAGTTTTTATCCCAACTGCATTGGTGCGTATATATTCTGTGAATTTCATTTACTGAATTGAACAAAAAATTACCATGTAATAGTTATTAAGCCATACAGAATATAGTTTCCCAACACCATTACCGAGATACAGGGCAGTTTCTGATTTGTTGACATAGATGTAACTTCTGGGTCCACATCATCCTCAGTATCTCTGTTGATGGTGAAAATAAATCCCAGTGGATGGCCGAAAATGGATGCTCTTTGACAGTCAATATTACATTTTTTTAGAACAATTTCCCTCCAAAACTCTAATGGGAAAAGAGAACAGAGCAGAAACCAATTTGAACAGAAAACAGGAAAAGAAGCAGTCAGAAGACTTCTACCACCTACGCGCGCATTAACCTTGTTACAGCTTTTTCCTGACTCACTGGAATTTGACATGTCTTCTCTTATATGCTAGGATTTCTTTATTGGATGCAAATGCATGTCATAGTTGCTCTTGGAAACAGAGGTTCAACATAAGTATGGCTTTTATGCTTCTGTCCCTTAAGGACCTCGTTCGATGCCCGCCTGATTACATTACACTGCCCATTAGCATAGTGAGTCTTTTCTCTCAGATGAATTGGTATTTTTGCAACTTCCACATAATAATGTAGATATAGGTTGTTCTTGGCTTCAAAAGAAAAAATATTATCTGTCTACCTAGAACATTAACTGCTTTGCACTGTCTTCACAAATTATCTCATAAAAAACCCAGATTATGATAGATATAGCTTTCACCTTTTTGTCAAAAGTAATGTTCATTCATCCCTTTGCAATTTGCTTGCCATCCCCACAATACAGTACAAGAAAATGAAGGCTAGCAGCATCAATCACAGTTAATATAACCTAAAACAGACAGCAACACATGCTTAGGAACTGTCCTTTTGTTTCAAGTATTTGAACTTCATTAATCCACAAACACAAGCCGATGAACATGTCACTTTCTTTCACCTCCAAGGACAAAAGCAAATGGCTTCTTCCTTTCGAAAGAGGTTTACAGTGATACCCCCACCTACTTCTGGTGACCCCTTAAGGAAATTTGTGAATCCAGCCCAGCAAGGAAATGTTGTGCTGTACATCCACTGATTGGACATTCTGCTTCTTTTGCCATCTGAGGCACCAGAGCCTTTCCAAGAAGACAGGAGAGCCCTATTTGCTTTGGTGATTGTTCAGATGTTTTTCCATCTCGGTTTTAAGTTACCCTTCTAGAATATTGTTTTAGAAATAAAAGCAGGTTTGTGTGTCTGAAATGAGAGCATTCAGAACTAAAAACTTTTTATTTCTCAAACTGCAAAATGATTCATGATCTAGCCAAGAAACTGCTTGTGAACGAACTCGTTTTGTATCCAAGATATCTTATTTGGTACCAAATTGATGATAAAAGTTTATGTATGGATATCAAATGGATCACGCAAAATGAGAGGCTTAATTGTTGCAACTCAATGAAAGTATATAATATGAAAACACAAATTTCATGATTAGAGAGTGAATCACTTTTCAACTCAGCACTCAGACATTTTCCATCCTTAAAAATAATCCTTTGACCTATTTGCTATAATCCTTTTCTCTAACAACTTCAACTCCATTTAACATACCCTTATATCCTCTGCCTTTCTCTATAGAACCTCTTTCAGTCTTTTCTCTCTGATCCATTTTGCTCTCTAGCCAGTGGCAGAAGACCTACGATTTTTATTTTCTTGTTGCCTCTTCTGCTCCTTATTTCTTCCATGCTGTGCTCTGTTCCTGGGAATAATGATCAGTGGTAGTAAGACAGGCTCTCCGTTCAATAAAGTTTCATCTAGGGCAAAGCTTGTCAAACTCTAATTCATACAAGCATCGCCTCATCATTTCCTTACAAAGTTTTCAACTAAACCCTATACATCTTCTCTTTGAGAGCTTGTCTAATATTTGATATAGACAATGAACAGATTTTCATGCTCACTGCATACACACATATGAGACAGATGCTATATTCATCTCGTATGGCTGCAGGCACTTAAGTGTTTTAGTTAAGAGTTTGATTCTGTTACATAAGTCAACAGGAAAAGATGGACATTATTGGAAGCAAATCAACCCAACAACAGTTTGAATTGTCCTCTGGAGATCTATTTCTGATTTAACACCTAAATAAGATGGGATGAATCTGGATTTATGAGACTGTTCCAGATCGTAATTGGCAAGTTTGTGGTGAAATAAGTAAATAAAATATTAGAGTCCATATATCTCAGTTCTTGAACTGCCTCCTTGTTTCTAAATAGGATGAACAAACCCCCAGAGTCAGCCCTACTGCCTCAGTAGAAACTCTGTTGATTAACTAAACAAGAGGCAGAATTATAAAAAAAAAAGTTAGCGCAAATTACCAGCTAATTGTTGTGATAAATAACCTTCAAACACATAACAATCATTGAACTAGTTATATAAATATTAGAGCTATATGAATTCTCTGGACTGTTAATTCCAGAGACAGAAATAGGTTTTATGCCTAGAAAATTCAATAGGGAGTAATATTTCATGTATATTTTGCCATCGAAACAAATTGAATTTAATTAAAATGTTTTATCAGACTTTCTCAGCTGTAGCCTATCCCAAACATAGAGACAAAACACTAGGTATCTCCTTTTTCTTTAGAGTTATTTACAGTTTTACACATATCCAAAATCATAGTACTCTGAGCAAGTCCTGTTTCCCACGCAGGGCTGGTTTAGAATTTGACATTCCTCTGTTCTGCTGTAGTGCAGCAGACATCATTATGTCTTGTTTAGAGCTTATTTAACATATGTACATGATGCTCAGGGTCTCAAAACAAGCATTAATGGCCATTTAAGAAAAAAAATATCCAAAGAAAAAGACGCAGTCAGTCTTTTTTTATAAGACCACTTTATATGAAGCACTTATGCAAGATAAGCTCTGTTGCCACCTCATCCTAGAAATATTACCCTGTCACACGGCTCAGGCTCTGCTCATTTTGAAGTCAAGAATGTGACACTATGCAGAAAAGCCTGGACCGAGAACAGTGTATGTAAGTAGCAATATCATAGCACTCATAACATAGACTGCAATTCGACTCTGAGCCTAAATTAGGATTCATTTCTCAAGTGAGCTCCTAATTTCCCAGCTGAGACTAGTTTTTCTTTTTTTTTCTACTTTGTTGAAGTGCAAGCAGTTTAATTTAAAATCACAGTTCCTACAGCAGAGAAACAACATCAAAGGTTGTTCTTCCCAACAGAGTTTATTCTGGAAACATGTCTTTGCTCTAGTGGTGGAAAGTCCAACAGTTTCAGCTGCAGAAGACAGAAGAAGAGAAATCCAGCTAGCAGGTCTCTCTTGACATGCAAGAGATCTCATTTCTGTTGCTAGTGCCCAGGTGACACTGGTGTGTGACAGCACAAACACTTTTCCTCCTCTGCGCAAGTTAAACATGTTAGTATAAACCAGCTATTTGAAGCCTTAATAAAATAAAACAGAAGTCCAGCATTCATTTTAGCTGTATCCAGTTATGGTTTTAACACCCTGCCTTTAAAGGGACAGCAGCTCACAAGCTTAGGATGCTATCTGTTTGAGTGCATGACAAGTTATATTACGCTACTTGAATCTAGGGAGAAGTGCAGTCTAAGTGTCCCTTGGGACTGCAGGCTGATGGCTGGCAGCTAGAAGGTTTGCTGTGCACTCCAAAAAAATAAAGATTTCATACATAACATCAAAAGAAAGATAAATTGGCCTGAGGCAACAAAAGTCTGTGTTGGTTCTATCCCAAATACCACTGTCTATTGTAAAGACGCTGATAAAATCCAACAGAGGTGGTGGCATGATTGAATTCAGATCAGAGAGTCTAATGGATGAACAAGAACTGAGCGCACTTGAGAGTAATTAAACCTTCTGAACCAACTTTAATTTAATGTCAGAATAAGTGCATACCTGATATTTACTATGCTAACATGTAAGCAGGTCCCTGGTGGCAAGATAGCATTTCTTGTCATCATAAAATGAAGTTTAATGATTCTAGACACTTTCAAGAAGTTGACTGGGTCAGCTAAAAAATTTCATATGTCTGTGATACATATCACTGTGAGACTTAAAAATCCTCACTATATCTTTATGAGCCATATATAATAAAAAAGGGGAGGGAGAGAGGGAGGGATGGAGGAATTCAGGGTCTTTCTTTGGTGTCACAGCAAGGAATAGAGCAACCAGCAGCTCCCACCACCCTAAAAGTTCATGAATCTTGATTTGTGGCTTCCTGTATAAGAAGGAAAATACATTTTTTTGGTGATGGGAAACTACTATCTTTACCATGCTTTAGGGAGTGAAGTATTATGTTCCAGCCCACAGAACAGCCTCAGCTCAAAGATAATCCATGTTAAAGCAGGTCTGGAGGAAGGCCTTGAAAATGACCAAAGTGGTAGAATAACTCTCTTGTGAGGAACATATTTCCTGTGAAGAACAACTCTCCTGTGAAGACAGGCTGAGAGAGTCGGGGCAGCTCAGGCTCCCAGGTGACCTCATAGCAGCCTTTTGATATACAAAGGAGCTTATAAGAAAGATGGAGAGAGACTTTTGACCAGGCCCTTAGAGACAGGACAAAGGGTATCAGTTTTAAATTGAAAGAGGATGTATTCAGACTGGACATAAGAATTTCTTTATGATTAGGTTGGTGAGACACTAGAACAGGTTGTCAAGAGAAGCTGTAGGTGCCCCGTCATTGGAAGTGTTCAAGGTTAGTTTAGACGGGACTTTGAGCCACCTGATCTAGTTGAAGATATCCCTGCTTTTTGTAGGGGGTGAGCTTTAAAGATGAGCTTTAAAGGTGCCTTCCAACCTGAACCAGTCTGTGATTCTATGAAAGATCATTGATGTCGATGTAACTTATACTTCTGGCTTTAGTTCACTTGGAATGAAGCCTGTATGTCCAATCTTCATGGTGACCTGTAACGTTGCCCTCCCACAGGGACGGGAACTTTCTACACTCAATGTCCTCTGTACCCCTTATAGGCAAGACATCTAAACTCACAGGGAGAAGATACACTTCTTTAATGGATGGAGTTTGTTCTCTGCTCCTCACACTAAAATCATACCTTTCTGAGTGGAGACACTGAAGAAAGGCAGTACTTGGTTCCAGTGGACCCGTGGACATGGTGCTTCTTCTCTATCCTAGAGGAACTTCCTCAAAAGCTATAAGCAGCATTCATTGAAATGTTTTTTGAACCTTGACCTTTGCAGAGGGACAAAATCACTGTTAAATGCTAAAAGTCACAGTGTGTTTGGGTCCTTTTACTATATGTCTCTTTCTTCTCCTGTCCAGTTTATGCCTCTAACGAATTCCCACCTGTAACTGTTGAAGCCTTTCTCTGGTGACTTACACCTGCTTGGAATCTGACATGTGTTAACAGCTTTTTTCTTAATCAGGCAGTGAAATATGTGTAAATCTCTGGAGAACTGAATAAAAAGACCTGCATGTACAGCCTGGCAACAGAGGTGTAATAACTACCTCTTGGATCCAGCAGCCTGACATTAAGCGAAAGGTTGACCTGTCTGCATCAGAGCACTTCTTTTAGACTTACCTGGAGAAATACTCCAGACAAAGTAAAGGAGCAGCCATTCCTTATACAAAATTTGCACAGAGATATTTCAGTTATATTAACTAAAATAACAAGCTTTCCTTTAGTCAGCTGAGGAAATTGGGGCATTCTTGGTTGAGCTTTCAGACCAGAACAGAAAAGGAGTAATATCATTCCACTTACTTACCTTTTTGGCACCAGAGTAGTGATACAAAGGCTGAGCCCAATGAAGTCAGTAGTGATCCTAGCAGCCATTCTGTCCATTGATTTTAAATGGGCTTAAAATATCTTCTCAAAAGGACCTCCTGTATCACTTGTTAAGCATAGCCAAACTGGAGATGCCTGCCTGTGGTATTATTTGCAGCAGTCTGGAAGTCTAGTGCCAGGCATTTAAAGTCTAACAGTTAAATAACATAACATAGCTGAAACATTTGCCTGAATTTATACAGTCTGCTAAATAATCCATGATCTTCAGCATTAGCTCAATATGACAATACTATTGCTTTGGCACATAGTAGCATTTTCCAGACATGTAGCTGAAAGCCATAATTCCAAAATGCCCACCTTGATCAGAATATTAATTATGAAATCAATCTGAATTTTTACATGGTAGACATACTGAATCTCTGAATTTGCAGAAACAACCACTTAGTAAAATGATAATAGTTTCCTTCCTTACTTTCAATTTTCAGTTAACATATGGGCAGAAGGATTTCTGTATGTGTGTCTGTACTCAAGAAATAAATAGGTTTGAATTGCTCTACATTTTCATAAAGGCATTTGCATTTGTTCTTGGCTTGGATTTGAAGTCAAAATCAAACTCCATCTAAATACCATAACTCCTGGAATGATTAGAAAAAAAATCAGTTCAACTTTCTGCAGTAAGCAAAGCGTTGCTAGTGCATGTTTATCTTTCTCTTTTATTATTTTAGGGAGTAATCAAATTGTGCAAGAAAAGCAATAATTTAAGGGAAGGAAGTCAGTCTAATTCATGCGTGATCTGATAACTTACATGAAGTATGAGAGGTCCCAGCAAATCTGCAGTGAAGGCATACAGTAGGAAGGAATGCTATTATCAAAGCTTAGATGTTTTGATAGATACAAAAACGTCATTTGCCTGGCCTGAGGAATGAAGATTCTGACTAATTTTGAGACAATTAAGGAAATTTATATGCTTTAATCATACCAGAAATGAGGTTAGATATCTAAAGAATCACGGTAGTTCCTAGATTCATCTGGAGGTTTCCAGCCCATCAGTACTCAACAGAAGTCTCGAAACACATCAGAATATAAAATCTTTGTTGGAAAGTGGTGGGAGCTATCACTCATAGATCATGAGTCAGTCAGGAGTGATAGACCAATATATTGGCCTGATTTTTAATTACTTATCCTTCCAGACTTGTCAGTAGTGACACCATCTGAATGACGATGATTAAGATTCTTTTATCCAAATGCCATCACCTGTGGGCAACCCAACAACTCCAGTGCAACCTACATCTGATTTTTCTTACCACAGTGTTACCTAGAACTTTCCCTGGACCACAGCTCCATCTCTGTGCCATAGTTCCTGGGAATTTAATAGTTGTGGATTCCTAAACATGGCATGGATACTTATTAACAACATTAAAATGTGCTGGGACTATAGGAGAACTATGTTAGCTCAGCCTTTCTTCTTTCATGTCAGGAATAATATGTTACAGTAAGCCTGAAGATTCCATAAAAAACTGCAGCTTAAATTTCATCCATCATAAAATCCATTTATCCTCTCCAAATGCATTTAGGATTATTTAAGCACCAACCACTTTACGATCTCAAAGTATGCAGAGGTTCTATTTTGAATTCTGAGATCAATAAAAGTTAACTATATTTGGTGCCACTATAGCCCAGGAGCTTTTGAGACACAATGTTCATTTAAAACCAGGAAGTTTACTGAAAGAAGTTTGTTAATACTGTCGTGTCTTGCTAATGCAATTTGTTTATCAGCTTTTAACCAAGCTTTTCATTTTCTAGGAAAAAAAAAGAATATCAGCAAGATCAATTTTGTTTTGGCCATTGAAATTGGCAGGATTAAAAAAAATAGGCTCAAATAGAAATCATTTTCAACTTTAACTACAGAGGATGTATCATTAGAACATCCTCGAGGCAGAAGAGACTGTCTTATATGAACATGATGTATGATGCTAAATTGTTGGATTTCAGTTCACAGGGGAAGGTATTCCTCATTGCAGTGATGAGCCCTGACACAAATGTGAGTTCAGTACATGTTTCAATTTTAATTCTCCCTAGCAAGAATGTGAAAGAGATAGAATAAAACTCTTATTATGACTGGTAGAGTGGGATCTTCATTTTAAATGATCCCGTAATACATTAACTGAAGAAGAAACAAGATAACTTGATGACTTCATGTAGAAGCACTTGTTACTGTCCAAAGCTTGTCTAATATCAGCTCTTTTTTTGTCACTGTTGTTCCTGGAATAACACGTCACCGCTATCTGCTACAAGTTAAAAAGTGCTTACTTGCTGAGGAGAGATTTGGCCTGTGTGTGTTCTACATTTGGGTTGATTATTTTTAAATCTTCATTCAGGCATCAGTGTATAATTTTCTTTATTGCCAGCTTGTTCACAGTCCTTGTCTTTCTTTCTTTAAATCCCTGCCCCTGTATCCTCTGCATTGCAGGCAGTTGCTGTAGATTGTATTGATTTTAACCGATGCTGGTGGATTGGTTTTCCTTAGTTCCCCGTATAAATTACAGGAATGTCATCCATGCCCTGTAAAATATTTGTCATAACAGCTCCATATACAAGAAGAACAGGTTTTATATGAGCAGTAATATCAGAAAATACATGTTTCTTCTTAAGTTTGTATTTATTGTAGCATATTATTACCCTTATCCAGTTTCACATGAAGCAGTTTCTTAATATGATAATCCATGCCTAGTGGTGCAAGAGTCTGCACTTAATAGGCTTTTTGCTTAACACATTAACGTCTTCAGCTTTTTGGGGAGATTGACCTGGTTTTAGCAATTTTGTTTTGGGTCTTCTGAAGCTGGCCATATCTTACACCAGGGAAACTGTTGATCACAGCTGTAGCAAAGTATCTTTTAAAAAAAACAGTGAAACTCTTTGACAAGGTAGAGGTATTATGTATAGCTGTGCTGGGCACTTGCTTTACCTTGAATTAAACTTGAAAAGAACAGTTTCATTTGTTCACAGTCTTAATTTTAGATGCCATTTATCCTTGAAGAAATGAGCAATGTAGGAGATGTGTGATCTCTCAGTACGTGAGACCAAATCAGACCAATCAGCCTAATTTTATAATTCTTTCCGTAAGAGCAGACACATACATTTTAATTTTCTCTTCCAGCAGACCATGCAGAATGCATTATTTTACTTCAGATACATCTAACTCTTCAGTGACCACAAAATCTCTACCACACTCAATGTAAATAGCACCTGACTCACATTAGATACATGGGGCAGAAGACAGGTTTCAACATCCACTTTAAGTGGCTAGCTAAACCTAATCTCCCTAGTTGTTCAGCTGTTTCTTAAGTTAAAGAGCTGAAACACACCTTTGTGCATGCCAAGCCACCCTACGGTGAGTAAGTGGATATTAGCTCCAGCCCAAGGTCCAGAATGAACAAACATCTCCCTGAGGTGCCTCTGCAATTTGGTCTGTAGTTTCTCAGACCATATCAGATGCTGACAGAAGCAGACACCCTGCAGAACACTTTAGTGACAGCACTATCCACCTTTCACCCTGTCATTTCTGTGTAAAATGGGATGAATACTCTTTTTGACCTTACAAGGTCAAACCTCCATCTCCTAACCACAAAAGTAAGCTATTCTTTAACGCAGAATGAGGACAGAGGAATGACATCCTACTTCTACCCACTGAAATGGTCTCACTCTGAGAAACTAGCTCAAGTTTCTTTAGACCACAGTGTCAATAATATTAAGTAAAATTATGATTAGGGGATTCATTTAGGAACGGAGAGTTGTGTCCTGGTCTACTTCCAGAAAACTATTTGTGCATCTTCTTGTTAAATATAAAAACAATTCCAGGAACAGGAACAAGACCCAAAACCATTGATGGGCCCCTTTCGGCTAAATGCCCACTAGTCATATTATGTAAAGAAAACCCATCTCTTCTTTCCTGGCCAAGTGAGCTCTGTGAGGGACCACTCCTCCTATATGCAAAAAAGGCCTCTTCAAGGGTTGGGAAACCCTCACTGTTAGGTATCTTCAAGTAGCAAAAGTTCGTTTAAATCTAAGGGAAACCAAGAAATCAAAATGTTCTAATTATCTGAGTTCTGTATTTACTGAAATGTGTATATGCAAGGTATGTGTCACTGCATTCAGATGTACATTTACTGAGCTGGGAGGAAGGTAAGAGTAGGTTTCCAGGATTCTGTCAACATATCACATCAGCAGTTGCAAGTTGTACCTTTGCTCCTTCATCCGGGCTGACTACATTCCTCTAGATAAAATATTTCCTGTACAGTTTCTCTCTAAAAGAAATGGTAAGCACCTCTTCCCAGATTGCAGAGCAAAAAGGACAAAATTGCCCTGTAAACCCATGTGAGATATCTGAGAACAAAGAAAAGGGCCAAGACCTGAGAAATCTTGTTGTCAGCTTTTTCTCATCAACTCTAGGTCGTTTTGCTCAGTATTATAACTCTTTTGGATCTGTTCTGATGTGACATTTGATAGGAAATTAGAAACAGAACTTTTCAAGCAATTTCAGTTGGGCAGCTCCTGACAGCTGACTAATTTGCTTAGCATTTTCACAACACTTACAGAAAAAGGGTAATTTTGAATAAGCTGGTTTGTGAGCTTCAGGTCAGTCAAACTTACAGAACTGCCACATGTTTTCCTGAAGGTTATTGATGACCAAAGATATCAGGAAGCACTGAATCTCAGATGTTGTTTGATCTGAACAAAAACTAACACAAAATTGCTTTTTTTTGTTACAGAATACAGCTCTCCTCAGTGAGACTGATTAAAATAAAACCGATTTTTTCTCATTACTTTTGTCTTATCCTTGTTATCAGTGTATTTGGCATGAAAAACCTCTGACAGTCACTTTGAAGCCTCATCTTGTGTCTGCTCCTCTAAGAAATCTCATGGCTTCTCCTGTGGCAGAATTACTTCAGGTGTGGTCTCTGCCTTTTCCTCCCTCAGCTCCAGAACTTCCTCTCTTCCATGAATGCTCATTTTTTTCCCCAGGAAAGAGCAATCTGGCCTCTATCTAGGGAGTTCCTCCTGAGAGCAGGAGCTACAGAAAGGTAAGCTGGGGCCTCCCCTGCTGCCCAGATGCTGTCATGATGCCAGACCAGGCCATACAATATGCCCAGGACAAAATGCCAACAAAAAAAATGAAACAATATCCATTGCTCTTGGGTTGCAATAGTGATGATATGCCAGCCTGAGTTAGCAACATAAATTCAATTTGTAATTGACCCCTAAGGTTAAGCTTGAACTTTTAAGGCAGGCTTAAAGCAAACTAGCTGTTTATAACAAATAACAATTTACTATTATTTTGAGCTGCAGTTGACGTTATTTTTTATTATACAATGCTGACATGCTCTTTATAGTCAGAGGTTTCACTTTTTGCCTGGAACACTAAGTCAGCACACTTCTTTTCTTTAATGCTCTTCTTTTCCTTAATGTTCATTCATTAATTCCTTAATGCTCAAGTATTCCTTTTTAAAAATAAGGTTTTTGCCGCAGTCTCCTGGCCAGACACCAATTTGGCACTTGGAAAATTTTGCCTGCCTCACCTGGAGATTCTATATGGTATGATGTGAGTACCTGCTGCCTCAAAATGCTGCATGGTGCTCCTTGCTGCAGCTCACAACTAGCTGCTCTTCAGTGATGCTGGGAATTCCCTGCATCACTCTAAATTCACAACACTTTTGGGAACCTTATAGAATGTATATCAGCGTCTGTGCGTGTGTCTGCAGTAGATACAGTATCTGAAAGGTTGCTTTGGTGCAAGAGAGATTAAACAGAGCCAGTAAGTCCTCATTCAAGTTCATTTTACAGAAGTAGAAGAAAAAAACTTGGTTTAAAATGCACAGAAAGCTTCAAAGAAAGGTATTCAGTCCTCACGTAATTACCTTTTGGCTGACCTTTGCTGGATTTTAGCAGATGAATATTAATGAATCTCCAGCATAAAAGTAATTTAAAGAGGAAAACTTACTTAGCACAGTATTTTGGCCACTGGAAAGCTACTTCCTAGTTGCCTAACAAACCCATTTGCTAAGTTTTAGAGCAAAAACACAATAGTAAGTTCAATGAACCTACTCTAATGGGATTTTTGTCACAGATCATGCTTAAATTGGGAGCTTGAAGTTGAAATATCCTTCTCTTAAAAGATATTAAAATTATTTTATTCAAACCATATTTAGGCTTTGTTTAGCTTACACTTATTGTTTCCTGTGATCTTCATGGTTTCTGACATTAGTTTCATTTTCTTACTCATAAAACTAATATCAGAGTACCCCAAAAACAGTTTTCCCTTCAAGGAATTATTAGATGATTTTATGTTAGTATTTTTCAAGTAGGGAATGTCATTAATAGTTTTTTCGTGTTTTCATTACAAGTTCTTTATTTTTTGATTCACAAGAAGAACTAAGAGCTTACAGTTTAATCTCAGCTAATACTGGTTTCACTCTGTTACAAAATCAGTGGCAGTGAAGAGCAGCCCAGAAGAACACATCACTTATCCTGATTACATGCCAGGCCTGATACAAAGTACAAAGACTAAATTATTGATGTCCTACTGACTTCAAGAGGCTTTGAATCAGACCGTTTGAGAAGCCAATTGATAACATCAATAGCAATTAGTAATGAATAGCCAAATCTGTTGGTCAATCAAGAAATAGCGTTAAACAATTCTTTCGATGGTTACAGAAAAGTTGAACAAAGTCAAGGAATTCAATAAATTAACATTTTGATGAGTCACATTCCTGTGCTGACAAAACCATTCTGATTGTTTTATTTTATTAATTAAAAAAACCCTTTAAAATTTGAATTAAATTGCTTATGCCATGTAAAGAAAGTATAGGATTTAAAAGCCTTTGTGCAAGATATGTGTTGAAATTGCTATGGGTTTAAAAACAGTGGAAACAGTTGCAGAACAATGGTCTGCTAAGAAAATAATGGTTTATATTTGCTGTACTGATAATATCCTTTTTCATGGCATTTCTTTGTTTGTGTATCCTTATCTCCACTCACAGTTTCAGGTTCTCAAGCTTCCTAGTACTTTTCAGGATCAAAACAATATTTACTAATATTAAGTAAATTGTATTTGAGTATTATAACTGAAATAAAGTTTAGGCTTTTTAGTCTACTGCAAAATAACATATAAGCTACCCATGAAGCTGTAAGAAATTGACAAAAAAAAAAGATGGCTTCATCTCAAATTTGAAAATAGTTTATTATAGCTGAGAAGTCCTGCATCTCAGGTGAAATTTAATATTGGTAAAATAAACTGCTGGATAATACCTTCATCTGCTAAATACTGTTATTTTCTTTTTATAAATATGTGGGTTCATGTGGCTGACTTCTGTGAAACTGCAGGTCTATGAACAGATGGATAATTACAGAATATTTCTCTGTTTTACTGGGTTTCGGCATAGTGGGGAAAAAAAGTTCCAGATAGTACAACCAGCATCCACATCTGCCCCAACTCAAAAAGTGCAGCCTGCAGCTTAGGCAGCAGGAACACAATGCATCACTGCACTCTTTATCTGAATAGTACATTCACAAAAAGTACATATTTTTCAGAAGTTTGTGCAAATATGTTGAGTTTTACTCCTCAGGAAAGATTAATAAGAGCCAATCTTTTGAAATCTTATTTGTGTGATATTTATTTTGCCCCCCTTCCTTTTTTTCAGATTGCTCATACAATTCCCAGATCTACATTGTATAATCTTATTGTTACTCATAGTTTTTATACTACGTCATTATTCATGGCAGAAATCTTGTAGCTGATATGAGGAACCAGATAATTATACAATTAAGATAATTATATAATTAAGAAAACACATTAAGAATGCATCTTCACAGAATCACAGAATAACCAGGTTGGAAGAGACCCACCGGATCACCGAGTCCAACCGTTCCTAGCAAACACTAAACCATATCCCTCAGCACCTCATCCACCCGTGCCTTAAACACCTCCAGGGAAGGTGACTCAACCACCTCCCTGGGCAGCCTGTTCCAGTGCCCAATGACCCTTTCTGTAAAGAATTTTTTCCTAACGTCTAGCCTAAACCTCCCCTGGCGGAGCTTGAGGCCATTCCCTCTTGTCCTGTCCCCTGTCACTTGGGAGAAGAGGCCAGCACCCTCCTCTCTACAACGTCCTTTCAGTTCTTCTAGAACTGCACCTTGATGTGGGTTCCTGAGGTAATGTTAAATAAAGCTTATAAATAAAAAGTAAGTTTTTCAAATCACATTTCCTTATGCTTCACCCCAAGGGAAGATTATTATTCAGAACAGGGCCTTGGAAGGTGCCCAGTGCTGCCAGCAGAGTTTCAGAAGCATTGTCTGTCTCCGTGTGCTTCAACAAGAGAGACTGAAGACTTCAGCACAGATAAGCCAGTGTCAATGACTTGGGGATCATTCAATGGACAGGAGGAATTTATTGTTCTTCATAGAAAAGAACATTTTCTGCTGAAGTGTCTTAGATTCTACCCAGAAAATTAAATGGGAAAATTAGCACTAGTATATGCCTTACATTACAAATAAATGAGATAACAAATAAAACAGGCCATGTCCCTCACTTTCTAAGGAAGATCCAAAAGGATCCAGACTCTGAAAGTGCTTATAAAGACGTGTTTGCATAGCTAGGAAGTGTTGCAGAAACTATAGTGCTTGTCCCTATCACCTGAATTATAATCTGGCAGTTTTCGTACAACAGGTTTACTAAATCAAGATTACAGGGAAGGTTACTAGTGGTTGGTAAGATTGTCAGTAGGGAGCTTGACAGTCAAATCAGTTTAATCCAGTCTTCATAATAAAATGAATGATCTGCGACATGATGTTCCACCTGGTAATAAACGAATCATAATATTTTCTGCAGTTTTTACAAGACCAGTACAAATTCAGCACTATATTCAAGAGTAGATACAAAAACATTTGATAAAGGCAAAGGAATAAAAAAGTAAAAGATCTTGCAATAAAACTGAAGTAAAAAATAACATCCTTAGAGAAAAATATGATAATGTGAAGTAGGAAATAGAAGGATGCAAGAAAATATAAGTGTGAGGGAGAAAGCTTCTAACAGACTCAGTTAGTAGGATATTGTAGAGAGATGTAATCCCAAATGCTGGATTAAATGTGTTCCTAAAGAGGATCTCTACTCCTGTAGGCATCTTAGCTCATCAGAGGGGCAGCATAAAGGACAGTTGCACTTTCAATACATCTATTGACTAGAGGATTTGCTTTTCAACTCCTATTTCTGTCACTGGAAAAGAACAGTAATGCTTTATAATGGGATTTGTTCAACTGACCGTTAGTCATTTTACAGTAACCATTTGGATGGGTGATATGATGCTGGAAGAAAGCTGTGGTTCAAGCAGCGAACAAGTGTTGCCCATGCCAACAGGTCAGGCCCAGATTCATCCCACAGTTGGAGTTGCCAGGAGAAGCAGTTTGGACAAATGACTGCAAAGCAATAAAAATCTTAGCATCATGACAGCTACTAGAAATATGATGGCTTAGAAGAACATCCCCAGTTTAGTTATAGCTAAGCTTAACGGCTTTAATTCATTTTTGTGCTATTAGACTGAATGGAGACTCTCTGCTAGGTAAGAATCTATTGTTAGCTTTTTGGAAAAGTAATGTACTGTACTATTACAACACCAGAATCACATCTTGTCTAAGCAGATATACTTGTATTTTATTTCTTTTTGAAACTAAGACTGCATACTTAGTTTCACATTCTTCAATGTTTACAGTTGTCTAATAACTGAAGTGATGAAACGGTAAGAAGTCAATTTGTTGTCAAAGAATCATAACTCACTACTAATGTCATCATCTCAGAGACTAGTCCTTCTTCAAGACCTGATTCTAACCTGAGACTAAGATGGAGAACAAATTCTCTCTGTGCACACATAGTTCCAGCTTCTAAAGTCCTTGCACACTCTGTGGAGTTCAGAGCTTAGTGATATAGGAGTACGAAAACTTCTTTATGTACAAATGAAAACATTTGGAATTGTGTTCAATAAGGCCATATAGAGATAACAACAACAGTTATTACATGTGCATCTAAAAACAAGGATCTCAGAAACAGTATCTCAGAACGGAGTATATGACTGCTACAGTGAGCGTAATGCATTCTAGCATAAGTTGCTCCAATTTCTTCTTCTGAAGCTCTTCCATCTTGTACAAGCACTTAAAATATTCATAAGGGATTAAATGAGAATGATGCAACAGGTTAAACTCTCAGGCACTTATTGAGAAGGTGAAACAAGCAACTGTCAGTTCCTGTTAAAATAATAACACAAAGTAGAACATCAGCAGTTGAATTACTGAGAAACGGTAGAGCCACACATTTTGACTTCTAGAACATTCATCAGTCAAGCAGCAGGTGAAGAAGTGATGTTTCTTGAGGGAGAATTTGATCTTAAGTTTCCCACATATTGTCTAATTGTCCTGACTGCTCATTGAGGGCAATCTTCCTGGCCAATGTTGCAACTGGTGCTTAAAATTCAGTGTTGTATTTCTGTTGTTTATTTTTGTTAGAAGTATTTACACTGGAAACAAAATGTTGTGTTTGATATTGAACTAAATGTTGACTAGATCCAGAACAAATATTTTTCAACCTTTCATTATTATGAGAAAAGCTTCAACAAAACTTCTGCTCCAAAAGGAAAAATTAAAAAAAAAACCAAAAACCTAATTCAGGTATTACTTTTCAAGTTTGTCTCAGTCGCTGAACAAAAAAATAATCTATTGCACAGTCTTAAGAGAGATCACCCTTCTGATAAGGAACCAGCATGACATAAATTGTCAGTAACTCACAGGAGGACAGTAAGAATTGCACAGCAAGAATTGCACAGCATGGAGTGGGACAAGCGTGGCAGCAGCAGACCCAGCCTCTTGCCATGGATACAAAGTCAGTACCACAACAGACAGCTTAGCAATGTCAGCAGGCCATGGCAGGGTCAGCTTGAAAAGCCATTAGCAGCCCAGCATCAGCAGCAGGAAGCACAGCAATGATAGACAAGAGAGCAAGAAAGGAGCAAATAGTAGTTTAAACTTCTAAAAAGCAGCTTTCTTCAGAACAGTAAAGCCCGGAGGCAGAGTTGCATGGCAACGTGGGAATCAAGAGGGATATTTGCATGTTCATCACCTCCCCAGATTTCTGATGGCTCAGTGCAAATGAAATGAGATCCATTGTTATTAAATTGGGAAGCCCAATATCATCTCCTTGAAACACAGAGAGTGCATTTGGTATTCCAAAATAATTTATTATGACAGGAGATCTCTGATATCGCATCTGTGCATTAAGAGCTGGTAGTCTTTCTACCCCGTTATTGTCCAAAAGCGTCTGTACACTGTTACAGAGAGATTCTTGAGCTCTTTGGAAAAGACTGTCAAGGACAAAGCTGTAAATGACTGTGTATGTAGATATTAGGTGCAAAGACTGAAAAGACTCCTACTACACTTGCTTGTGATTGCCCAGGAAGTATCACATGCCTTCCTGTCCAATAGGCTAGTACTTCAAAGAATCCTTAAGGAACATACCTAGGAATGCAGCTGAATAAGATTATTTTTCCCAGTGTTTTCCCTCTCAGAGAAAACCAGGTTGATTTGGACCTAAGCACATCTGGAAATAGCCAAACAACCTCACATTTGACTTAACAATATAAAAAACCTGATATCAAAAAGGATTCATTTCCCTTTTCTTTTTTCCCCTCCTCTCTTTCCCTGGGAGCTTCAGGAAAATAAGAGCCTTAATAGGATTAGTGGAGCTGCATGAAACATTGCTGTACTTGGGATTATTTTGTGACATTAATGGCATGGAGTTCATACAGGTAAAGATTCATTCTAGAAATAAAAGCAATTGCAGATACAATTCCATGTTCAAAACTACTAGTTCAGCATTTTAATAAATGTTAATATTCCTATAATGAGTCCTAACACTGAACTATTTTTATTCCTTATAAAGTCTAATTTCACTAATTTATCTGGGAAATACAGGAAATATTATTCCTTTGTTATTGAACATGAAAATACACTCAGCGATATGCAGCTGGAAACTTGTTTGTATGTATTCCTGGGGCAAAATGAAAAGTAGGTGGAGAATGAGTATAATGAAACACTCGATACAAGCTTGGACTGCTGATATTTTTAATGGAAATTTTTTTAATAGAAGAGCACAAACATGTATTTTTAAAAGCTGGATGAACAAATAAGAATAGCTCTGGGCAGATCTAATCTGCACGGCTAGCACTTACAGTATGCATTAAAGAATTCAAGCTGACATTGACCTTGGCAGCATTTACAAAGGAAGAATTTTCACAAGGATGAACACGTCCTACGCTGTGTCTTCAGTTTTGTGAACAGCCTTGTATCTTTTTTCCAGCATGAACTATACTTATTTCTCATACCTCCATTCTTTGTACCCCATAATTATTTTCAAGCAAAAACATACTAAATACATAGGATAAAAGAACAGTATTACAGTGCAGTATACAAAAATAATTCAAGCCTTCATCATCTTTTAAAAAAGGTCCTCTTTTGAAAATATGTCAAAACATTTTTTTACAGCTTTCCCCCGTCCTAAAAGCTTTTTCACAGATATATTGCTAATGACAGGGCTTTTAAAAAACAAATAATAAAATATACAAGTAAAATAGAAAGATAGACAAAAAGTGAGTATAGGACTATCCACAAATACTTATCTCATAGGGAGCAAAAGAAAGAGTTATTTCTTCATTCTTATGGCACTTTTTTTACTGCACAGGCTCCAAAATCAATACCGCATTCAAGTTCTCTTAACCATCACACTCCATTGGTTCCTGGAAACTGACAATTTTTAATGCTGCTGTTTTCTTATAAATATTCCTGCTAACCATTCCAAAGCTGTGCCCCCCAGAACTGCCAGTGTTACCACAGGCTTACAGAAATGAGGTCAGAGAGACATACTGAGACAATTCAGCACCAGCCCATTCCCAAGGAATCTCTCTCACATTGAAAATAGCGGACAAGACCAGTAGCTCCCCAGAGCTGGCCAGCTATGCCGTACTTCCTAGGTACAAGCATATAACAGATGAACTTTGTCAAGTCCAAGCAGGTGAGCTTTGCTATAGTAAGGCTGGTCATAGGGAAGTCCAGCTCTTATTGCTTTCCACTATGTTACCAGAACCTCAGCAAATTCCATGGGAAAAGCAGCTGTGGAGAGGGAAAAAGTGAGGCAGAAAGAATGAACTAATACACAGGGTAAGGGGCGCAAGGAGCTGACTCCAATTGCACATAAAACATTGTTCATTTTCTAAAGAAAACGACTGCTCCAGAAAGGATGTGAATGTTTTGAATGTTTTTTGTGGGCCCCTCACCACAAGAAGGATGTTGAGGCTCTGGAGCGAGTCCAGAGAAGAGCAACAAAGCTGGTGAAGGGGCTGGGGAACAGGCCTTATGAGGAACGGCTGAGAGAGCTGGGGTTGTTTAGCTTAGAGAAGAGGAGTCTGAGGGGAGACCTCATTGCTCTCTACAACTACCTAAAAGGAGGTTGTGGAGAGGAGGGATCTGGCCTCTCCTCCCAAGTGACAGGGGACAGGACAAGAGGGAATGGCCTCAAGCTCCGCCAGGGGAGGTTCAGGCTGGACATCAGGAAAAAAATTTTCACGGAAAGGGTGAAAGGCACTGGAACAGGCTGCCCAGGGAGGTGGTTGAGTCACCTTCCCTGGAGGTGTTTAAGGGAAGGGTGGACAAGGTGCTGAGAGGCATGGTTTAGTGATTGATAAGAATGGTTGGACTCGATGATCAATTGGGTCTTTTCCAACCTAGTGATTCTGTGATTCTGTGAATAGATGTGAAGAATAAAACTGGAGTTACATCTTTAGACTAATCTATAGGATGTTACCATTCCAATGGTCAGCTCCTGCCTGCTGCATGCCTATAACCCATCCCTTCACTTGTGCATTCATGAACCACACTCCTCCAAATAAACAAAATTATTCTAAAGCTGAAAAGATTCCAAGATTCTTTTATCTACAATGTAAAAGTAGATTGAAGGATGTTCTGTTTGAAAAGAGGTGGGGTTTTTTGGTAACTCTGCCTTCGTTAAGTGTCATCATGATAAGCAGTAAATAAATTAAGGTACACAGACAGACTGAAAAAAATTAATTGTAAGACCTTTGGGACCAGAACCAAAGCTTCGTATCAAAAGTTTGCAGTAAACTATGAGTATGTGACCAGAGGTCCTGGATGTTGTTGGAATGCAAACCTTTGCATAACATAATGTCAATGATGGAAAACACTTTAAAAAGCTATCTATTTCACTCTTAGCTACAAATAATAAATGAAAAAGATTTTTTGACTCCCGCAGTCCATGGAAAGCACTGACTCTGGCATGGGCTTTTCCCAAGTTTCCTCACTAATCAACAGAGAGTGAGAGCTCTGTCCTAAAGGGAGTTCAGGTCACATTAGAGCCTAGCTTATTATATTGACTGGGGTTTCTCGAGTCAATTCAATCCATTTCCCATCTGTCCATGTGCAGCCATAACTTCTGTTCAAAAATATGAAATATATAATTACTGATATTTTGCTCAAAAATGTCATTGTTACTAAGAATAAATTTTGATTATACTTTGAATCATGTTATGTGATACATATACATATTTATATATAGATACCTCCACGCTGATGCACTTATTTTTCATGTTGCTTTGGTAAGCTCTGCATATTTTTCCATATTTAAGCTTTGACAGAAAGTATTTTAACAGAGGATTAGTCTAGGCATCTTAGTGTATATAGTGAATATAATTTGTATTGAATTTTCACTATGACTGTTGGCTAAAAATATTTCAATAACTGAAGGGGCTTTATGAGGTGAAGATGTTAAATAACAAAATAGAGCATAAGCCTCTTTTTAGCTGTCAATACATAGTCTCTTCTGTTGCAGCATTGCAAATCAAATATCAAATGGTAGCATATATTTTAAAACTGACTGTTTAGTTACCTTATCAAATCATGATGAATTGATTTTGCTTATGAAATTAATCATAACTTGTAAATGTTAAATTACATGTTAATTACATACGGACAGCTGTCAAACCCTCATCTATCACTGAGACCATCAACAGACAAATGTTGAAGCCAGTGTCCTTATTTCCCTTTTTACTTGAATCATACTTAACAGAAGTAATTTTGAACAAAATTAACTCTTAGTTTTCCCAGTTACCTTTAAAATGTATTTTGATTTTACCTGAGACTGTCTTGAAATGCTCTACTGATGGCTTAGCAGGAGCATGCAGGTAAAGAGACCTCAGTGGCTTGGCTAGGGGACAATGTCAGGTACAGTCTCCAGTGGTGCGTGGCTTGTCCGTTTTGGAAGCAGAGTATTAAGATCAATACTGGATGTGAATTGTAAGAGCAAAAGTTGAACTCATCCTTAATTATATGAAGCTTCTTGATAACATATACTCACGAAATTCTCTGGCACCATCTTGCTTGATGAAGAACTTTTTACTATACACAATCATTCCAGCCCTTTGTCCAATACCTTCCTTCAAAAATTTGTCATCTATTCTTGTTTGGAAACTGTCTTCCAGCAGTAGGAGGAGTCACAGGCCTTCACCACCTGTTTCAATTCAATTCACTGAAAGAGATAATAGCTACACTTCTACTAGACAGGTGCTGTTATTAAGCTGGATTTTAACAATCTTGCATTTGTTCACTTATTAATCACCCACATTTATCCACAATACACTGAGAAGAGTCGTGGTAGCTCTGCATCCAGCCATTCGAAAGGCAGACAAAAGATACATTCAATTACTATTTATTAAAAAATCACATGTACTGGTACATACAACAGAATTCAAGGCTTTCAGTAGGCTATAATTGAATCCCCTTTTGTATTAAATAAGCCATAGCTATATCTATTGTTCTAGCAGCTGATAAAAATGATTCAGAAATTATATTTAAGCATTTCTGCATAATTATTAAAGTATAATGACACTTAACATCTGCATTTCTGTTACAGTCAGCACTGCTAAGCTTAGCTAATTCAAAAAATACCACCAGATACTGAGTCTGTGATGAAAAAAAATTCAAAATTTATATACACTGCTTCAATAAAATATGCAAAGACATATGGGAGGATCTTTGCTTGGCACATACCCGTACAATTCCAAAAGTCAAGGGAACAATGACACTTTATAGTGCTGATTTACACAGCTGAACGCCCACGTGCCTATCTCCAGTGTAACAAGGTACCCGAGCTTTTCCAGCTGACAGGGGCTGGGGAAGCTAAAGCTGGCAGCAGGCCAGTCCAGCATTGCCAGTGCCAACCCTTTCTCTGTTATTTAAGATGAGTGCATGCTGTTAGCAGCTATCTCCAGCTGAACGATCAGTGAAGCATAAAGTTTACATAATATCTCAGCTGGACTGTTCTTTCTACTTGTCTTGGAGGTTGGATTTTTGTTTTTTTACTGGATTGATAAGATCTGGGGCTTTTGGGTGGGCACCTTTTAAGTTGGAGAATATGATTTTATATTTCCAGGATATTTTCCAGGATATTTCCTTTGCACTGTTAAACAGAAGGAAGTTTGTCTCTGGGTATAAATTCAGTAAATTAAGACTTCAGTTCTTGTTCCAAGAATGTGGCCTTTCTATACCTCTCTATTCTGCATAGAAGACCATTGTAGTATTTCCATATAAATGCAACAGATAAGAGATTTTTTTTTAAAAAGGTGAGTTCATTGATTTAAAAACAATCATGGTCCTGAATTCCAAATATTGCATATAATATAGCCAGTTGCCATCTAACCCTTGGATATTTTAAAGATATTTCCTACCTTTAACTTCTTCCAGACAGCAAAGCTCTTCAGTGGAAGCACAGTTTGCTGTATAAACAAAGATGAGGTAATTTGACAGAAATTTCCCTTGAGATTGATTCCCGCAGATTTTACGGTGATCTGAGTTTCCAGGCATCTCAAAGTTTAGTATAAGGCAGAGAAAAATTACCTAGGTATTTCAAGGAACAGTGTACTCTTTCGATTCAGAATTAGCTGTGTGAATATTCAGAAGCACCCTTAGGTGGGGGTCACATAATCTCCGTACATGACTTCACAACTTCTATGAATGTAACTGATTTCAGAATGCACGTTGTACACTAATAACAAAGATTCAGAGTTATGAGGCCTACACCCTAGACTTTTAAGGATTTGACCCCTGGGCTTTACAAACCCTGATCATTCTGTGGTTTGGAAGCTAGTGGTAGACACAGGTGTAATACCTGTTTGCCCAAGTGTGAGGACAAAACTCCAGGGGTACATTCAGACACCTAGAAACCAGCTCGCCTTGTGCTGTGCCAGTTACACAATAAAGAATTTGTGGCTAAAGGATTTTGATCAGTTGCTGCTTACTGGGATTCAGAGAAATTTAAGCTGCTGCTTCTAACAGAGCACTGAGAAATCAGCATCCTTTTACTCTTTTTTCACAGTTGATAAAATCTAAAGATCTCACACTTCCAAGGGCTAAAATGAAGTATGAGGAAGACAAAGCAGTCACTCAGTTGCCATTTAGGGGTTACTACCTACTACAAGTCCATCAGCTCTTCCATGCTATTACCCTGATCCATAATGCCAAGTTATGCTGAGACAGAGATGTCTGCTGTTGACCATGAAGGTGCTACAAAGGGAGTTGATTTACGGTAGGAGCTGCTTCTCAATTGCTTCTGAATTTGTTTTCCAGTTGCCCATTTACTTAGCCTTTTTAAGCTTTTGCACAGATTAGGTCTACTGACAAAGGAAGGATAATTTCTTATCCTGTGACTTCCAGAAATATCCTTTCCATTAGCACGGCCTGTCTTACACTTGCATCATCAAATTTTTGATGGAAAGCTGGTAACTTTTACTTTTGAAAATGATCTTTTTGACCAGGTGCATAGCATTTATTATGTATTTTGGACAACCCATTGTCAACAGATGAGTTTAGAAACCCTTGGTTTAGAACTGGTGATTCCTAGAAACAAATGTTCATCCAACACTTTTGCTATTTGATATGAAAATAATACAAAATATAAACCAAATTATAACCAATTTCTTATATTTTATTCATTTCTCTCAACATTGTACACTGAATTTCCTTTTCTTATTTAGGCCTCTGCGGGATAAGCATGCTGATATATTTATTATATATGACATATTCTGAAGGCTGATGTTAAATAGATTAAACTGTGTAGTGACTTAATCTTTGCACTGTTGCTATCATCTGTATTCTACAGAATATGTTAGCTAGGTATGTATTTGCCTATCAATCCAGCTTTCTCAGCTTTCCTTGTGTCAGCTGTTATCAAGTATTATTATTTGTACCATCCCTTATCATCGTTTCATTACCATTCTGTAATGCATGTTATACTGAGATTCTAATTCACTGCAATGTAAAATATGCTCTTTCTAACAAACTTTTCATAATCGCATACAGAGGGTTAAAAGCGGTTTTTCTGTTCTTACTCTATTTTTGTGGTTTTTTTCAGATTTGGCTCATGTTTGTTTCTTGCTGTGCTCTTATTCAGTTGAAACTACTACTGTTCTTTATTGGATAACACAAGTATCAGTGTAATAGCAGTTACTAACAGATGTCTCTAACCAACACCTGTATGCTTCAGATCTGCCTAAGCTGCCCCTTCATTTGATGCATAGCCTTCAGAATTTATGTACTGGTATTTTGTCTGCACCTTGTATGCAGTGGAATCAGTACTCTCAGAATAATACATTCTCTCCTACACCTCTAAACATTTGTAACAAATCTCTCTAAAAATAATAATTGAGTTTTTAAAACTATATAAACACACAGTGAATTCTAAGAATGTCTGACTGTGCCAGAAAATTTCAACTGTATATTTTAATAGATGAGAAATGCCTTCCAGATTCTATTAATACTAAACAAACTTTAAAAGGGCCTCATCATTCCATTAACATTTCTACTAGTAAATATTCATTATAAATCCCTTTGCTATCAAATATTCACAGGAGCATTCCTAAATAAATCACTAGCAAATACTGCAATATTAATATCTAAAAACCCCATAGAAGACAAAGTTCAAACTATCAATATAAAAATGTAATATAAAAACATTTTAACAATTTCTATTTGAAGACTGGTAAAATAATCCAATAAGTTATTTCAGATAAGGATGAAGCTGTTTGGGCCGAGCTTTTCTTGACAGCCCAATCTTGATGGGGCCCTTGCATGTTTTAAGAGGCTGTACTCTCATAACTTCACGTGACAGAAAGTATCCTATAATAAAAAACAAACAAACAAACAAACAAAAAACAAGTGAAAGTAAGCCCAGAATTACATATAATATACACCAGAATTACATACTGTGTAGATGCGCGAATTCGGTGAATATTAATTGAAGCTTCTCAGTCCTTTACTGCATCCTATCCCATCTCCATTTTGTTCAGCCGTAGGGTGTCTGATGTATTCTTTTGGGTTGAAATTGAAATGCTAACAGCTGGGTCACACATAGTTTCCTTCTAGTTAGAAGAATCCTCAGCTTAACATTACATAACTTTCCTAACAGACTGGCAAAGGCCTATAGTTTGAAACAAATTACCACTCCAAGAGAGAGGGCACATACTGGGAGGATACTTTCCATGAGTCTGAGGGTTTTAGATGCACAAATGGAAATCACAGAACTGTGCGTCACCCTACTGGTGATAATAATCATGTCTTGTGCCACTTGTTTTGCAGCAAGCAGGACAGGAGGATGTGGATTTTCTGGTCCATATTCTATTAAGTAAGGTATACACCATCCAGTAACCTGGAGCATGATTCAGTCATCCTAAAAAAGCTGTTCTATAAAATAATACACTCACTGGGAAGTAGGGAAGACCACAAGCTTGTAAACTAAATATTTGGACAATGAGTGACCAGGAAAAAGTAATTATCACACAAGAAGGTGTCAAGTTTCTCATGACTCTTCCCAGTTCTATTTTCCATTTTTCTATAAAATTATGAAACACTGAGCAACTAGCTAGGATATCAAACAGTGAGCCCATCTGAGCCTTAAGCATTCAACTGGAATCCTACTAAAGGGTGTAAAAAAATTCTCTAAGCCTTTCACAAGAGTTTTAAATGATGGGATAAGAAAAAACCACAAAACTCTATTCTTAAGTCAGTGGTGAAATAGTAGTGCTGCTGTGTCTTTTATAACGCATAAGAGTCAGTTGGACGAGGAACTGCATGCACTAAAAGTCAATCAAGCACCATGGGTTTATATGTACACAGTAAATCATGGCAGTTAGTCATGCTGAATTGTGTAATAAAACTGCTAAAGTATAAATCTTCTTGTCCCACCTAGGTATCTCATTTCCAAAACACTTACAGTTTCTGAGGCAACAGTCACTTCATGTGGCCAAACAGTGGGATGTAAAACAAAGAACTCCTTGATACTAGCAAGTATAAAATCTGTTCCTCATATCTCCTAACTATGGGAGTGTTATGCTGGGTTAAGCCACAGAGTTTGCGCAACTAAACTGGCTACATTAACAGGCTTGGATTCCATAGCAGAAACAGCGTGATCATACCCAAGATCATATACAACCAAACCAATTCATGTAAGAACCCATGTGCTGCCTCATAATCCTACTGAAAAATAGAGGGAGACAGCCACACCTCAGCAAAACTTCTGACATTAACCCCTATCAGTACAGTAAATACAGTATTCCCCCCACAACCAAAAAAGTCTTTGCTTCTGAATAATCTCTAAAACAATGTTCAGTGTAAACGGAAGAGAACTGTCTCTGCCAACTACAGATTGCAGCACAGAAACCATGTACCTCCTCAAGGAAAGAAAATATTCAGCAGTCCCCTATTTGCTATCAATGGAGAAGGATGATGAGGGGAACATTACCTTTTTTCGGATTCTTCTACTGGAAGTAAATTAGATACCCCTTGATTCTGACAAAGTTCTGGAAACAAAGTACAAAATGGCTTAGAAATCTGCCGTGGCCCTAGAAATCTGCACTATTTTTCAGCACTCATGGGGAAAAAAGAAGTCACTCATCACTAAGGTTTTCTTCCAAAGTTTTCTGGAGAAGCTCAGATAGGAACTTCAAAAAAAATAGGAAGCAATGTAAAGGGAATATTTACTGCTAAAGACAATGGAGAAAATATCTGGGGTTTTTTTTGCCTTTGGTCCTGTGGCCCAAAACAACAGGGAAAGAAGAAAGAGAAGATGATCCAGGTTCAGTCATTTTCTGCAGCAGCAACAATGTTCCATCTAGCAAGCTTCAATGCCACCTGGACAAAGCTTCCAAGAAGATGTTATCACCAACAATTTGTGCTGTTATGCCCAATACTACATTCTGGAATTTGAATTTTCACCAAGCAATAACAATACCTAATACAAAAGTCAGCAACTAGAATCTACCTGCCAAAAAGACCCCAAACAAACAAATAATTCCCAAGAAAACTTTAAAGAGCAGTGATAAACAGCAAAAAAGTACAGTGGGATTCTCCGTAACATTTTGCATTTAGTATATGAAATATTATCAAAATACCTTCAATTAAAAAAAAAGGTGAAAATAATACCAGAAGTCATCTGTAATTGTTTGAGATTTTCAGTCACTATTTCACAGAACAGCCTGAATGAAGGAAACTTTCTGAATTCTGAGAAGAGCAAAGTGTCCATCAGTTTTAAGAGGTGCAATGGGAAATAGAAGTGAAAATATCTGTACCTTATTTGACTTAGAGAAACAGAAGTTATCAATAGCCTTTCCTTAAAACATCTTAGTATTTCATTTCAGAAGAAACCAATAGCCTTGTTTTACAAAATTTTTCCAAGCACTGGAAAAAGTGCAAAAGCGTGCTTTTTGAAATCCTAACAGATCAATTGGCTGGATTTCTTCTGAATTTCCTTCCACAATGCATCCAGACCCACAACTCTTCCAAGAAAAGTATATCAAACCATGTTCTCCTTGTAGTATGTCTTGGCTATATCACAGTGACTGAAGGCCCAAAGATGTTTGTTCCAAATGGCTCCAATACAAGTAATGAAGGAAATCCCACACTGTTAAGAGTTATTTTCTTCTATCCAAAGAACAAAAAGGCTCATCTGCATGACTTGCTGTGACCTGAGCTAAAGATAGGACAGCTTTCTGTAATAGTAACCTACAATGAAACAAAGTGTGATGGCTATAGGGAGGAAGCTAAAAAGGGAAGAAAAATACAAATGTTTGAGAAATAAGTTTATTAGCACTGGCATTTGCGGTATACATAACACAATAATATTACTCTTACCTCCCTCTTTCGGTAAGTTATAGTTTTGTTCACTAAATAGTGTGCAGGATAAAAAAGCAGGGTTCCATGTATATGCCTTATTATAAGCTGCATCAAAATAACCTTAAAACAGAAGCATAAATACAACACTTAAGATTATTTAGTTTCTAGAAACAAATAAATAAGTTTGTTTAATCCAGTTATTAATTTGTGGTTCTTATTGATGTGAGTAAAATGTATATGTTCATATTCCAGGAAATATTAATAAAGTCTCACTCGTAGAAGCTTGCCAAAAGCTATCTTTACAGCTCATGAAGTTCTTTCAATAGATGCAATGATGCAGTTTTTAATCCTCTGATGACATATCATTTTCTCCACTTGGATCTTCATGATCCAGGCTGATGTAGAAAAGTGATCAGTCAGAGAGCAATTTATCCAGTAACCCTCGGGTTTTTATTCTCTGGGGCGAGGCATTTCAGAGTATCTTGCAACACTTCATAGTGTTACAACCCTAATGAATAGAATTCCGCCCCAGGGCTTTTCTGTGACACTTTTCTAATTGCTTCACAAACAATAATTGCCTTCATAAAAACTCTGCAATCTTCACTTTATAAATTTAGAGCCAAGATCCCAAGAAACTGATTTCAGATGCCAAATTTGAGACGGCTGCCTTTTTATCAGAGAATTTACCAAATATAACTCATTGATTTTATTTGCAGCTGTAAGAACTCATCACTTCTGCAAAGTGAATTTCAGGCACGAAATCTGATAAACACATTGTTTGAAAAGTGCCTGAATAATTTACTTATCACATAGGAGCTATTTTGAAAAGAAGGTACAGCATTCAAGTGGTTTTCTTCTTTGTGTCCTTCCCTTGCTCATTAAATACCCATTAAATACCTCTTGATTCAGTGGTAAATGTGGTAGGAGTGTTAAAGTTTATAAAGCTGATTTCCTGGATATCGTTTGAAGTGGGGATCTGGTTTCTTCAAGAAAATATGCGATTTAGAAAAAGCACCATCTAAACTTTAAACAAACACAACTTTTGTATTACCTAAATTTTGTTGAGTGCCTGGACTGGAAGCCAGAACCATAAGTGAGGTACCTACACTTCCTTTATGGTGGATGGAAAAATAGGGTGCTATATAAGCAATGAACTAGGCAAGAATTGCTTATGGCAATGCCATGAGAAAGATTAAGTGCAGAAAATATTTAGAAGCCTACTGCTGTTTTCTGAGTTTAAGATATTTAGTGCATCAAACTGCCTTCATATATTTGGGATCAGTTGTTCTGAATTAACTACTGAGGACAGATAACTAGCACACACTTCAGAGAAATATGCAACTATCACATATGGCAAGTAGTGTCTACAACTGATGAACATACTCTATTAATCAATTAACTTGTGTTAAAGTGCCAATTCTCCCAAACCAGTGTTCTTTAAATAGAAGATATCAATATCTGTGTCAGATGCAAAACCATGCAAATGTTGCAAGACTGGTTGTTGTGTTCACTGACAGCTATTAAGCAAACCAGAGAGATTTGACAGGTGACTATTGCCACTGATAACTGATTCCAAAAGAATTCTTCGTGACTATTCAACTGCTCATTAATATGGCCTTTCAGAGAAAATGGACTTCTTCATTATGCAAAATCCACTTTGAAAAGATGAAGTTGATTTTCATAACGCTAGAAAAGTTTCCAGAAATCATAAGTTGTAAGGAAAGTCATCTTTGTGAATATTTTATCATGTTTTAATTATGCCTTTTCTCTCTATATATGTGCATCTTACAGAGGTTTTGACTCGTTTAGGGATTTTAGGGCTTATTATGATGTAAATCCAAGACAAAAGAAATAATCTGTAATGTAATTTGCATTAAGACAGACTGAATTTTGAGCTACAACCACATAGCACAGTGTGCAGGTAGCAGCAGTAGCGTAGGTTTATTGCATTTGGCTGCTCATGGCCAACTCATTGTCCAACAAACTTTGTACAATTCAGCGAAACCTCAGATACTGTTACGGAATTATCTGAATTGAGAAACACACCTTTAAAGCAAACCAAATATTGCTTAAAATTTAAAGTTGATTACTAACATAATAGCCAACGATTCCACGTGCTTACCTTCTGCAACAGGTGAATGCAGCAATTCTTCATTTGACAGTCTTGAAGTACAATATTCTCTAGATGGGTTTTCATCTTCATTTTCATTTGATATCTTTTTGTTTAATGAACTTTCATTATTATCACTTATGTTTTGCCCTTCTATAGCAACACAGATAGGAGAAGAAATAAGCATTTTCTTTTGAGAAGCACTTGTTGCATTTTCATCTATCCCCACAGAATTATTTAATTCACAATAATTGCTGTGTGAGTTTGTTTCCAAACTAGATAAATTGTTTTCATTTCCCTTGCTAATTTCATGAAACATATGCAGCTCTTCTAGCACTAAATCAAATTTTTTCTTCAGTTCAAATTCATATGTGATTTCATTTTCTAAAGGTAAATACTTATCTTCTGCATCTTCAAGATGTCCATTGTTCATTACGGGTAAATGCATTTTTAATTTCTCTTCTGCAGCAAAGAATGTTTTAGATTTGTCTTTTGAATGTGACATAATCAAGTCATTCATCACAGTCTCACACCGACTTTCATTAGCTACATGCATTTGTTCATCGCTTATCTCTTCCTGTTCTTCTACATATTCAATATGTTTTAAAGTTGTGGGTTCTAAACTAACTCCCTTACTTATCTCTGTATGCTCTTGTAAAGAAAACGGCTCTGTTTCCATAGCCTGTAATCTCAAATCTGTATTTGTCATGGTAGGACTTTCTGCGGATGGATATTGAATAGAGGCATGATTTTTTTCACTTTGATCTCGCTTGTCTGCACTTGAGGAACTCCTGCAGTGTCCACATTCACTTATTACTCTCTCCTCATTGCCAGAAGATCTGTTATCTAATGGCAAAGTGTCAGAGTGATAAACATCTGAGGAACTAGGAAATAAATTTTCAAAATTTCGGCTATAAGTATTTTGGTCTTCTAGTTTTTCATTTGCTAAATTTGGGCTACAAGTATCTATTGTTTCACAATATTCACGTGTGTTTGTTTGGCTACCTTGTAAAAAGACAGAATTACATTTTTCCAGAGTTGTTTTTGACTGCTCAGGTAGAACTAAGACATCGTTTGATCTAGCAGGCAAATTATGAACCTGTTTTGAACAAGTGATAGCATTTTCTTCAGACAACTTTTCTGTGACAGAACTGTCTTGGTTTACAACTGGGATCTTGTCCAAGTCTTCAGAATCAATTGTAAGGGGAATTTTTTCATACGTGTCAAAAAAAGACAAATATTTTTTAGAACATAAATTATGAAAATTCATTTGCAAATCTTTTGACTTAACATATTCTTTTTTATCAGCATTTATGTAACTAGAAGGACATGTGACTGCATTTGTTGATGTTGTGCATTTTCTGCATCCAGTTGTTTCATGTTTCATATTTTCACATAAAACAAAAGGGACATCTGTAAATCTTTCTCCCTGAAAAGAACTATTAAATATTTTACTTGGTTTCTTCTTCACCTGCTTTACTGTAGCTACTAAAATTTCCTGATTTGTACGTCTGCTCTTTACTTTTTGAAAAGTCAGTTGTGAATGGGCAGGAAAATAACTATGAGATCTAAGATTTCCTCCTATTGGATACTGTATTTTTTTGATCTTGCAGCAATACTTCTTGTCTAGTGAAGAGCAATCAAAAGTGCCCTGTGGCAAGATTAGGCATTTAAAAACTAAACTTTGCCTTTTCATACCGTTGTTGTGACTGACTGACCTCAAATAGGTGCTGAACCCTTCACTCCCTCTGGATAAGAGGTGGTGCTTTCTAGCATGTTTTCCCTTACATAATTCACTTTTTTGGTTACGAAAGATGGTTCCTTTTTTTAGAAAAGTGGACTCTCCTTCACTTAAAGATTTAGAAAAACATCTCTCCTGTTCATTAATGAATTCAAGACCAATACTTTCTACAAACTTAGAATTCACAAAGCCTTGATAAGTTTCATTTTCTTCATGAAATTCTGTGGTTTGCCACATAGTATTATCTGTGCAAGAGTTTAACTGCACTTGCTTTTTGCCACATAAAGGATAATTCTCCACTCGTACAAATTTTCCTCCAGCTGACAATAAAGTATTCCTGCTGGTGAAAAAGGAAGCAAAAATTGTCTTTAGTTGTTCCACCTTCAGTTGCTTTGAAATAATAGTCAGCAAACAAATGCATATTTTATTGATGTGGCTCCTATTTATATTGCACTTCACTAACTCTCGAGCATCATGTTCTTCGTTGAATGTTTCACATAAGCTAAACCAATATGTAACACTGCCACCCTGACATCTGGGCATATCTTTAAATAAAGATTCAGCCCATGTCCTGACCCACGCAAACAACATGTTTGGAAATGAGAACTTTAATTTGAACATTTCCTTTCCCCTAAATATATTGAAACTAATTTTCGAATATGGAAAACTCTGCACAATACTGTGAGGACAATTACTTTCAAATATAATGTTTTTAGTGAAATACCTTTTGAAACCAAGTATTTCTTTTGTTGAGAGTTTTGACTCTGCTTCATACAAAATAATATCACTGTTGGAATTACGCACATCCCAGTATACGTCTAACTTATTTTTCTCTAGTGCTTCGGTTATTACTGGAACATTCATCTGTATATGAAGTGTGTCTGTGTTGTCATTACTGCTTTTCCACCCCATTCTCTTCAATAGATCATTACAGTTTATACATTTCTCATTCTGAACATTTTTAGCACTAATATAAATGTAAATCCTTGACTTCTGGTCATCATCGCTATCTGAATTCTCCTGCATTTTATCTTTGAAATTATTTTCAGCAAATATTTGATTGCATTCAATGTCAGTGCTGTTTTCTCTGAAACAGGTTAGAGATACTTTTCCTCCTTCTGCCAAGGCACCATGCTCTTGTTTGCTAACTGATGGGTAATTCTTTTCTTTAAATTCAGAACCAACAGTTGAAGCTTTTACACTGCTCCTATCATTTTGCATTTTGTGTTTCCCTGTCTCAGTCATTTTTTGCACACCATGTATCTGTTGAGATTGCACCAAAGATGACTGGCCTTTAAAACTCTCCCAATCCATCTCCTTCAAGTGAGTTGATGGTATTTTGCTATTTAATTTATTTGAGATGCTAGGAAACTGAAAATTAGGGATTTCCAGTAGCTGTAGACTTTTAAAAGGCTTTAATGTTGGAATTACATATGATGAATTTTTTTTTTCCTTATTATCTCTTTCTATAGTAGTTTCACTGACGTTACTGGAATAATCTTTATCTCCTGCAGTACATACTTTTTTCAGAAAATTATTTTTCTCATGTTCTTTGTGTGAAAATACAGAACTGGTACCACACAAAAATGGACTTTGCAAAAGCTGGTATTTTTTCCACTTCTTATCAGAGTCAGACTTATGACTTAACATTTCTGTTTGAAACAAGTCTATGTTTAAGGGTGTAACTGAGGAATTTTGTTTGAGGTCATTATCTCCATTTCTTCTATTATTTTGTTGTATATTGTTCTGCTGCATTTGGGATGGATTTAGCCCACGTAGGTTTCTACCTATATTAGCAGTATTACTTACATCATTGTGTAATTCTGCTTTAAGAGGCTGTCCACATACATTCAATGAAACATTGTCTTTCATAGGAATTCGGGTTTCATTTTCAGAACTTCTTTTTTTGGTGGATTGTTTATTTTCTGAAGTTTGCTTTTCTAATGCCCAGCTGTTTTGCTTTTCTGACAAATAAACAGGTTCATTTGGTGTTGTTTGATAACTGTTCACAGAGTGTATGCTCTGTTTCAAATTTTGCTGCTCCTCTTTCTCTATGATTTTTTGATTACTTTCTATTTTAATCCGCTTTGCATATAGGTAGCATTCATTTTCATCAGATGATGCAAATAAAAGTCTTTTACTTTCCATTCTCACAAAAGTAATTTCTATACTTGCTGATACAGTCCTGAAAGTTAAAGAAATATTAAAGTATTAGGCATAATCAATCTTCTACTGATTTCCAAAATGTACAAGGCATAAAATCACTTATTCTGCTATCTACATCTGTTAACACATTGATATTTGTTCTGTATACATTACAGCACTAAGATAAAGGCAGGATCAGAATACCATTTAAAATCAAGATCCAGAATTAAGACAGAAACTTTTTACTAAAGCTGGAGATCTACACAAAATTAGAATGGGTTACAACTTCACTTTGCCAACAAATTAAAGAGATTATTTGCATTTTCATGCATGTCTCACATTGTATTTTTGCCAAAAAAAATACTGAAAACAAATATCAAGAAAATTATGCTCATTGTTGACCACTTCCGAATCTAGCAAGTAAAGCCTTTAAAACTGTTAAAAGCTGAAAGAAATTGCATGCCTTGTCTTCACTGTGTGATAATTTGTAACGTGGGACTGTAAGCAATCTTATCAAAACTCCACAGGTATGAGAAAACACTGCATCAGATTATATCTTTGTGTATAAAGAAACAGTGGTGCCACAGGCGCAAATCTAGATTGTTGACTGTACTGGGGCTCCTGATGTTTAAGTGCATGCCTCTTCAAATTAAATGCACTTAGCAATCTTGTTGAAGAAGTGATCTACCTAGTGTGTGGAAAATAATTTGAGGAAAATGAAATTTAATGTTCTGATTAAGGAGTTTTATTATATTTGTAACAGACTGGTTTGCCAGTATCTCTGAATAATCTGGTCACTGTGTAAAGCTGGGGTCAGAGAGCCAACAGGAAGGCGTTAAAAAAGTTTCGCAAAGAATATAATTGACAGAATTAAGTTTTTAGCCAGGACTGTATGAATCAAGAAGCAAGAAACATACCCAATGTGAACAGGCTTACTTCTTCAATGGCACAGGAAAATCTGTTTTGGCAAGAACACTTCTACACCTGCAGGATAAGCCTGTGAAACACAGAAACGGAATGAATCCTCAAGCTGATGGTTTATTCCCCCTTTCTCCCTACAGATAATCTGCCCTTCCTACAGATAATCTGCCCTCCCTGAGGCTGTTTGCCCCTCTTTGAAGGTGACAGAACCCCTCTGCCCCATCCCTGAGGAGGTTTTCCCCTTGCTGAAGATGACAGAACCCCTCTGCCCCATCCCTGAGGAGGTTTTCCCCCTGCTGAAGGTGACAAAGCCCCTCTGCCCCATCCTTGTGGAGGTTTCCCCCTTGCTGAAGGTGACAGAACCCCTCTGCCTCCTCTCAGAGCCGTTTTCCCTCTTGCTGAAGGTGACAGAACCCCCCTGCCCTGTCCCTTAGGGGGTTTCTCTCTCTGCTAGACAGCCCCTTCCTCTATCAAGTTTTGCCGTGGGCTCCCCTAGGCCTTCCGCTTGTTCAGTAACCTCTTCTAAGCTTTTCTTTTCTTTCTTTCTTTTTTTTTAACTTTTTTTTTTTTTTTTAAAGCCTAATAACGGTGATCGTTCATGGCTGGAAACGTGGAGGAGCAGGGCAGGACCCTTGTGATGGCCTCCCAGCCACCGCAGCCCCAGGAGCCCCAAAAGGCGGGAAAAGCCCCAGAGCCCCAGAGGGCGGGAAAACTACACACACACCCACACACCCACATCCACAGCATCACCGAGGGGTTGGCATGGGTGTCAGGGCTGTTGCATCCAAAGGGAAATAAACCCGGGGCTTCTCCTTGCCCCAAGGGCTCCCATTGGGGTTTATGTGCCAAAAGCTGCCAAGGTGCTGCAAGAACTGCGATTTTGTAGGGGAAAATACTGTGCCCTGTGTTGGAACCCCCGATGTAAGAAGGACATGGAGCTGTTGGAACTGGGGCAGAGAAGGGCTGCAGAGATGATCCGAGGGCCTGAGCACCATTGTTATGAGGACAGGCTGAGAGAGTTGGGGTTGTTCAGCCTGGAGAAGAGAAGGCTCCGACAAGATCTTATAGTGGCCCTCCAGTACCTGAGGGGGCCACAGGAAAGCTGAGGAGGGACTGTTTACAAGGGCATGGAGTGACAGGACGAGGGGGGAATGGCTTTAAATTGGAAAGGGGAAGATTTAGATTAGATATTAGGAAGAAATTCTTCACAATGAACATGGTGAGGCACTTGCACAGGCTTCCCTGGGAAGCAGTGGCTGCCCCAACCCTGAAGTGTTCAAGGCCACGTTGGATGGGGCTTCGAGCGGCCTGGTCCTTTGGGAGGTGTCCCTGCCCATGGCAGAGGCGTGTGGAACTGGATGGGCTTTGAGGTCCCTTTCAACCCAAACCGTTCTATGATTCTATGAAAATCCTTTATTTGATGCCTGTGCTATGAGGTGTCACTGACTAGAGCCAAGCAACCTGCCACCAATTATTTCTAAAAGCTGGATTTATTTTTCTGAATTCCCTAAAAAGCATGAGATCCTGCATGCGTAAATGTTCATGTCCATGGCCGTTATCCACGATCCTTTTCTTACTAACACATAGCAGAAAATACATCGCTTTTTTTTCACAGTAGCAAGCATTGATTCAGCCAAAGACTTCATTCCAAAAATAACAAGTATTCATACAGCTTCGCACTTTTGAAATAAGTGTTTCCTCTTCAACTGCTGAAATTTCATTTCCAAAAGGTCATTTTTTTAAAGTTTGCGCTAAACCAGTGGGTTGCTTTAATATCGTTAAGGACTGTCAATAAAAATAGAAACATCCCCAGGGCCTGTTGCTGCAAACACACATATATCTCTTAAGATTTATCTTCCATAATACAGTGAACAAATCCACTGAAGCCCAACAGATCCATTGTTCCTGGTAGTAAACATTACACGCAGGAATTGTGTAGAACTGAGGCTTGAAATAGTTTTCTCTTCAATATTTCTCTTTTGTAAATAAATCTGACTAATAACTGCTTTCTAATATTTAAGAAATAATATTAATTGAATCAGCCTTTAGGTAACAAGATACTATTTCTGTCTATTTTTAAGCAACAAATAGTCTGACTGAAATAAATTAGATTACATTCACTTTTTAAGATACTTAAAATACCTTATGGGATGAAGGGTCATGAAATAAATTAGAAACAGGATTTTCAGGCATTTAAGAGAGCAGCCGATTCACCAAGGCACTTACATTTGCTACTCCTTCGCACTGGAAAAGCATGCAGGAAACATTTCTGGAAAACAAATTATTGTATTTTTCTGAAGTGGAAATACTGTAATGTTCACAACTGATTGTAACAGCTTCTGGGTAGAACACTCCCGCACTTGCCTGTCAGTGTGAAGTCCTTTAGTATGCATGGTAGGTTGCAAGCAAATAGGGATCAGTTTAAAATCACTTATGTCTTCAAACAGTGGAAGTAATCAGAATTAGATGAACAATAAAGATGACTACTTTTTCTTGCATCTACATAGCTATAAATCAAGACTGTTTCTTAAACCCCATCCAGTTGTTTCACATCTGTGACTTACTTTATTGTGTATAACTTAGATACCTAGCATAAGCTGACAAACTTCCACTGAAGCATACCCTGCATGCTCTGCACTTCAATTTGCAACTCAAAAAATTTATTCATACTACTTGTTTACTGATATTACAAATCGAATATAGCATATTTCTACTAATGGATTAGAAAAATGACATAGTTGCTTTCACTGCTACTCAGGTTCAGTAATATTTTAATAGGATGTAAACACTATACATACAGTATAATATATATGTGTATAATTTTTTAAAGTATATGTATAATTATATAATTTTTATAATTTCAAACTTTGTCAATTGCTTGCATCTCCATCATACATATCAGGTATTTGACTACTACTATACTATGCAAAGAAGTTTTGGGTTCTGATGCAGCAACCAGATCTCAGAAATATTCTTTCACTTCAAATTATTATTTAAAACATTTACAAAAGGTTTTATAACTCTCCTCCTTTTTCTTTTCCATTGCAAAGTGTTAAAAAATCAGTGCAAAGTATCAAAAAAGAAAGGTCAGAATAAATATTAGGAAATTAAATTAAATATCTACAAAGATAGCACAAAAATAATTATGCTACTCTATGTGATCAGTAAGACACTAAAATTTGACAATCTTGATTTGTCAAGTGAAGCGGTGCAATTTGGCTCAAGTCCTTTATCTCAATTTAGCAGTGCTAGCAGAATGATTGCAGCCTTGTCTTTACAATTCATTGTAAGTAAACTGCCTTTTTAGAATGTGAAATTTCTAGACTGAAGGACTGCTGAAATACATCATGTTTCTATCAGGAACCATAATGCTAAAAATGTCCTTTTCCAAAAAACCTTAGTTGTTTTCTCTTGTAGCCTCATACAGAGTTAAACTGAAAGTTAAACTGAAAGCAAAATACTGCTGTAAAGAGCTCCACTTCTAACATTGATTCATCAAAGGTCGTAATTAAAGATTCCAAAGGGAATTTATTGCTTTACTAGGAAAGCTCCATTTTGATACTTGTCTCACGAACAAGATGTTGGTCATTAACATTCTTAAAACTATATTTTACAAATTATCTTTTTTTGCCATATCACTGCCACGTCACACTATCACTTCGTTATTAAGAATATTCATTTAAAAAGATGTGTGTGAATACATTTTCTATACTCTCTGTTAAATCTATATCTGCAGCTCTAACTCATATACTGCCAATCCACCCATGTAATTTTGAAATAGTTAAAATAATAAAAATTTTAATCCTTTCCCTCTGTTCCAGAGTAATCAACATTGTCCCCAATAACTAATAATAACTACTAAGCTTGCTAAATATTCCTTGGTATAACAAAGACTGAACTTCAACTTTACCCGATGTACCTTAAATCTTAAGGAAGCTCATGTTTCTGTATGCATTAAATGTATGAATTCCATATTCTCATCAGTGTCCATACTGACTACCAAAGAAAAAGCATCACATAAGGGATATATGACTACTGTGTACACAAGCAACAGTCCTAGAGTGATTCAGTGAACATGAACTAAAACTGTCCTGAAAATCAGAGGCTCCCTGAAAAGTTATTTAGTAAAAGTTTACTAACACCTCAACAGCATTGCTGGAGATGCTATTATTTTAATATTTCCTCCCCCTTTTTAACTCATTTTATTTTCTTTTTTTTTTCTGCTGTTATAAGTGGTGATGACTGTTTCAGGACCAACACAAAGTAGCCCTTGTAAAAGAAGGAAGCTTTTCCAAAAAACCTTAGTTGTTTTCTCTTGTGGCCTCATACAGAGTTAAACTGAAAGTTAAACTGAAAGCAAAATACTGCTGTAAAACAAGGGGAATAAAGTGTTTGAAGATACAAAGGGAGAGATCCAGACGGCATGGTATCTAAGAGTGACAGGGAAGTGCATGACAAAAGCCCCCCTTAACCCTTGGAGAAGGAAGTGTATCTCACATAGACCACCTTCTCTCTGCACTGGCCTGTCATTGCTGCTCGACTGTCACAACTTTAATTCTTTGAAGATGGTTTGGTGCTCTGGTTTTCACTGGTAATAGACTCTTCTGTTGCTTTCAGAGGGAGCTCTTTTTACATCTGGACTGAGGAAATTCCAAGCACAAATATAGTCTGAGCAGAGAATGGATTGAGAATAGCCCTGAAGAGAAGGACTTCTTGGTGTGCTGGTGGATGAGAAGCTCAACATGAGTCAGCAATGTGCACTTGCAGCTCAGTAAGTGAACTGTATCTTGGGCTGCATCAAAAGAAGTGTTACCAGCAGGTCGAAGGAGACCATTCTCCCCCTCTGCTCTACTATCGTGAGACCTTGCCTAGCATATTGTGTTCAGTTCTGGAGTCCTCAGCACAGGAAGAACATGGATCAGTTAGAATGAGTCATGAGGAGGGTCATGATATCAGAGGGCTGGATCACTTCCACGAGGACAGACCAAGAGACTTGGGCTTGTTCAGCCTTGAGAAGAGAAGGCTCTGGGGAGACCTTATAGCTGCCTTCCAGCACTGGAAAGATGGTGAGGGACTCTTATCAGGGAGTACATAGGACTACAGTTAATGATTTTAAGCTGAAAGAAGGTGGCTTTAGATTAGATATTGGGAAGAGATTTTTTACTGTGAGGGTGGTGAGGCAGTGGAACAGACTGCCCAGAGATGTCACAGATACCTCATCTGCAGAGGCATTCAAAGCCAGGTTAGATGAAATTTTGACCACCTGATCTAGTGGGAGGTGTCCCTGATGAGGGCAGGGGCCCTTCCAACTCAAACTATTCTATGAGCCATTTCCATCTTGAGGAATATGAAAGGAACATGCTTAAGAGGCACTTAAGAACTTAACCCAGCCCTATTTAACTGTAGAGTGAATCATACCCCTCTATAACCCCTTTACTTTGTCCGCTGCAATGAAGTCACTACTCAACTGCCTCATGTCCTATGCATTTGACAGCTGCCACTTTGAATAAAAACTACTGCTTATTGGACTTGATATTTTGGACATATTCTCTTCCTATTACCTGATAGACTGCTTGAGCATACTGCTCCATTGCTGTGACCATATCATTCTTTATTATGTGGACTCCCTCTACAATCCCAGAGATGTTCTTATTTTCCAACTGAAATATCACACTGTTTGCAGCTTAATTCCAAAACAGAAGCAGTGAAAAAGATATTTTGTATACAGAGCACTAAACACAGAGGTACAAAGGATATTCATCCAATTTTATCTGCCGCTATCCATCTTCTTCATAAAGCGCAGTGAAAATAGTTCTGCCTGCCAGACAGTACAAAATCTCTTTGTTGAAAGTCTGCAGTGCTGCTGAATTCAGGTCACACACATCCAAAGGCACTTGGAATGCAGTGTTCTTCTTTTCATGCTAGTCAGGCAATTAACTCAGTCCATATGATCCCTATGCCTGATTCACTTTTGCTGAAGAAAGTGCATAGAGCATACAGGCTTGTTCATAGAGCCATAGAAAAACCTATATTGGAAGGGACCTATGGAAATCATCTCGACCACTATGCTCAGAGCAGAGCTGATTTTCAAGTTGCATCTAACTTCAGTCTTTGATCAGGCTGCTCTGGGCTTTTCCAGTCAAGCTCTGAATATCTCTAAGGTTGAAGTTTCCTCACTGCCTCTGGTGTGCTTGCTATGAAAAGCTAGTTATAGCACTAAATTTTAAGCAGTCCACCTTCCCTTTTTCAGTGTTGCTGTTTTCTTTTAGTGTCTGTGTTTATCACATACAGACTAACTAAACCACGTGTAATACATCAGGAGCATTCATAAGGATTCAATTAGTCTTACAGTAGTATCTATTTCTGATAACAAGCTAGTTAAGAATAACAGATTACATTTAATCACATTTAAATAAACAACTTTTCAATGTTGACTACCTCTATAAACACATTGTGACGATACAAAATATCTACACTTCCTGCTTTCCTCTTCAATTCTGTTTATTAAGAAGTTATGTTTGAGAGTCACACGGTAAAGTTAAGTGTCAGGCACATCTGCTTATCAGTAGTTTTTGATATTCTTGGAAATAAGCCTGGTTAACAACAAACACAGCACCTTCTGCCATTACCCACTATATCGTAGAAGTCACAGGGCTTAGCTGCTCAAGCAGCATCTCAGACAATGAAGTCTTTTCAGAGGTGATAAAGATTTGCAGAAACTTACATGAAGTACAGTTTATGTTGGGAATTCCACAGTGCAAAAGCTAAGTGTGAGCTGCACCCACATAACCTTCTGGCAAAGTAGATATTCAAAGTGCAAAATATCCATGGGACAACTGAGAAGTTTTGCAAGGTAGTTTTCCTTATATTGAATGTACCTCTGCTCCTGTAGAAGCAAAAAGATAACTAAAACAGGTACTCTGCTGCCTTAAGTCAATAAAAGCAGTGCAGGTTACTGGTTTTGGTTCCTGAACATTCACACTGAAGTATTTGCCCAAGTGCGTGATACACCATTTCATGGTAGTTTGAGGATGTATCAGAGGCAAGAAAATAATAAACCTTTGTAGTTCTCTTATCAGGGAATTCTGAAGTCTTGTTCAGCCACTTCCCATTTAGCTTCTTAAAATTATCCAAATTACAGTGCCTCTTTCACTGGCAAGAAAATTAAGTGTGCAAGATGAAAGTGCCTTTTGAAGCGGAAAATCATATCCTGAAGTGCACTTTTGAGTAGTGTGTGTTTAGTCTCTACCTATGGCCATCAAACTTTACATGAAAACAAACTGATGGGCTTGACAAAGCCTTTATTTGTTTTCTTTTTATTTCTGAACAATGTGTGCTGGGAACTATGCTGTTTGATATATTCATAAAGTACCTGGAAAGCTACGTAAGACAGATCACAGTTATTGGACATAGTTGACTGTGAAGCATCTCAGAATCATCCTGCAATACTAAATGACTGCAAAATAAAACTATAACTAAATCTCATTATTTATAAATGAGAGGTATTATGTAGAAGAAAAATAGCCCTAACTATACGTGTACTTTAAAAAAAAAACAAACCCTCTCCTCCAGACCGACATTCCTCTCCTCCTATATATCAGCTATGACAAATCTTTTCTGAACTCTTTAATTTAGTGTGGTTACCACACATTTGCCAGCCATGAAGCAAGATTTAAACACCAACAAATGAAATGTATTGCTTACACTGTAAGGGAATTGGCAAATTATAATTGATAGCTGCATTATTTTTCTTTTTTATTCTCCTCCACCATCCTGACCTAATAAATAGTATTAGTTATGGACATTAAATGTGAGCATAAAACACACTCATGTCAGGGGTTCACTTTTGACATGCTCACAAAACTAATAAGTAGCTGAAGTGTGTCACCATGCATGTGGGCAACTTATGTGTTCCCCGTTAATTTTGTAAACTCTCCAGATATTGTGGTTGTTAATATAAATAATGTGGGTGAAAACTGATTCCGTCCTTTCAAAAACTGGGAAACATCAAGCTTCTGAACTACAGAAAAATGCTTATCCACGGTCTCAGTTATCTTCTCAAAGTATAATTTACTATCCTAATACCAAAGTGAAAACATGGATTGTATCTGAGTGCCTTGGAAAGGCTTTTTTGAAACGCGAATTCTTATGTTTCTTTGGTTCTAGGTTGGAAAACATCTAACAAAGAGGCACATCTGGGACAACTAGATGAGGTATATCTAGGGTGTCCAAACAGCTAGTAATGTATTGTTTCAATGTACTGGATCCTCATTTTTTCAACAGTTTGTATAACTGGGCATTTAGTAACTGTCTTTTCATGCATTTAATATGGAACCCTGGGAGCTGATTATCGCTCATTGTGAATAAAATATCTACTATATTTAAAGTGATGACTAAAAGATGAATGATCAAAACAATGTTGACAAAGCTGGAACTCACTTAACAGAGAATCACAAAAGCAAGGATACTGTTGCTAGTATTTGAGGAAACTATAGGTTATAATGATGAAATGCTCTAAATGGCTGATAATTAAAATCCAAAAATTTTTCCCTATCAAAGAACAACTCACAACTATCTGTTGAATTTGGAGTATTCAATAACAACACTTAGACAACTTTAACAGCATTTGTAGTGTGAAACCAAGTTAACATAAAATGCTTTATGAAAGTTAAGTTAAACATAATGGATGGCATTTTCCCCTTAGTATCTTTTAAAGCTATCTTAGTCTGAATGAGATTGTCCAGTTATACCAACATATATTAAATGAACAAGATACATGTTTTAATTTGTTAGCATGTAAGACTGGAAAGACTAGGAAAAATTAATAACATGATATGCTAAAGGATGGAAGTAATGAAAAAAATTATGTGAACATTAATATGAGTAATCTTCTACCTTTCAAAATAAATATAAAATAAATGCACAAAAAATAAAAATTAAGCAAAAGCTATTTTAATTTTTTGAAGGGAACACTGTAGCATGCTGCTGTTACACAGTGGTTCCATAACATAAAAACAGTGTAGAATTCTTCCCTTCTGTTTCTTCAAAGCTTCAACAATCAGACAACAGGTTATTCTAATAAAAATAACTGCCATTTTCTTATTCTTTTAAAAAATAGCCGTCCTTTGTTCATGTAGTTCCATGTAGAAAATGCTTTCTGACATATACATGAAGTCACAGTATGGCTACAGTGTTGATCTATTTACATATACTTCTTTACAGAAATCATCTTCTCCACAGACACAGAAAAACACTCAAAGAAAGGAAAAGTACCTAAAGCAGACAAACATAAGGGTGAAATGTCCATTCATCGGCACACAGTTCTGCCCATCCTGTTGAGTGGGCTGGATGGGAGTATATTTTCCAGGCTTTCCTGACACTGTTGTAAATTGCAAGAGCATTGTATCTGTCTTCAGCAAGCCCCAGGAATCAGGCATAGCACACAGGTACGTAGGCTATTCCTCTCCACTCTTTCACAGCATGTAGTGATTTGATATAACTGAAGGTCAACACTATAAATGAGACATCCTAGCAACTGGTAAATGGTTTCCACACTGACTGCTTGCTAAAACAACTGCTAGACAATGTTGATTTAATAAGCAGTTTGCTTTTAAATTCAGCAATTATTCTTTCTAATCTATTTTCATGTATTCAGGTGTTGCTACTTTGAAAGAGATATGTAATTTCAGTGATACTCATGGTATGAATAGAAGTCAGTTCATAATTCTGTTCAAAATCTCACTTTAGAATGTTTTATTTTACTGCCCCAGGATAAAAATAAAGAAATTATGGGTGGAAGGAAAAGAAACTGAACAAGGTCTATTGGGTCCATATGTGCAAGAAGAATTCAATGTTCTTTTTTTCAAGAATATGAATCAGAAATTTGTGTTCAGTAGATGTTTTAGGGAAAAAAAATATCATTTTAAGAACATAGAGCATTTTCTCAAGGTTCATGCTGAACAGCTGTAACATTAGATAGCTTCCTGCTTGGCCCAATCTTAAACATAGTCAACTATCAACATATGACATGAGAAAGACAGCAGGCATTTCTTTTCTTTACTACAAATTGTCTTGTAATTGTTCTCGCACAAAAGACATATCAATTACATATATCTATTTTATACTTGTATAAAATTATTATATCTATTATTGTGTGTCATCGCCTTGTAAATTTACAAAGTTTTATATAAAATTTTACATAAAACACGTTCTTAAGCATACCAACACATTATGCATATATTAAAAAATGACAATTATGTAGGTCTTCACAAAACCTCTGCGTTCAACCCCCATTTCAACTTTGGATAGTAGTTTAGAACAGACTGTAACAGAAAAGCTGATTAAACATCTATGCAATAGCTCAGATGTCCTGTTAAACATCAACAAATCGGTAAAGGGACCATTCCACAGAAAGGTTAAAGTAATCAAACCAGCCAGCAGCCTAAAACCCAATTATGACGCATGAAGTATCATCCTAACAATTTTAGAAACAAAATCTTGTAAATAAGACTATAAATAATTTAGATAAATACATAAACTGAAGGATTAACACATGAGATTGGGCAACAAATAAACTACATTTAACAACGTGTGTGTTCGTGCGCGTGGATGCATGCACACCGCATTAGGTATAACCTCATCCACATTTATTCAAATCTGATAGACTACAAGATAAATTTCTTAAGAGAAACAGAATCTCAGTTAATCTGTTATTCAAAATTAAAAACACTTCTTAGTGTATCATTACTTGAAATGGCATTAGAGCAAAGGGTCATGAATTACTAGCTGTTTCGCAAAGACAATGAATCTAGAACACAATATGACTAAACCACTGCTTCCTTAGAATACTGTGCCTAAAAAGGATCATCCTGATAATAAACAAATTAGCCCTAAAGTCTGGACCTTCTCACTGTGTGGCTAATTATCACCCAATTTCTATCATTTAGAAGTGAATTGTCCAGTACGGAAGATTCATCTAGATGGTGATTTATCTAAGTCTCTAAGACACAAAATATGTATTGCCCTGCAGTGATTCCTCATCCAACTACAGAGTGAGAGTAAAATGAGTTCCAGTAACAGTGATTTCTTTATAATAAAGATTAAATTAGGTAAAATTGTCTCCACCTAAATTGCTGAAAGATCAACATGCTGTAGGTCTGAGAGTTAAATCTACAATTGACCTATCACCCATTTTTTACGGGACTTATCTAAAAGATAAGATTAAAACCAGAGTACTGATTAACAGAATATTAGAGTCAAATGATGGCATGGGGACTCGATCTCCCTGTGTTTTCTAAAATACATTATGTCTGCAGAAAAGAAAATATAATCTAAATTAATGCAAATTCAACAGTGAAGCCACTGGGTCAGTGGTGTAGATCCCACAGATTTGAGCACCAGGACAGCCATTTTTACAATTAGCAATATTTCTTATCAGTCTGAAAACCACGGGGTGCTTTTCATGTAACCTAATTTAGGACATCTGCCTCTGAGCGAACCACTCAAGTTTCCCTTTATAGACAGCAGGAAAAAATAGGCACTTCTAGGCTGGCATTAAATCTCAAGTATTTTAGATGTTTAGGAAGAAATAAACTGTTAAAAATGCCTATTTGTTTCAGCTGACTACTGGCAATACAATATGGCTAACCCAAATGTAGAGGGCTACTCTGATGTCTATATTTGGTTAAGTGAATCCTAGTCCACTTGTTTGCAATTATATGTTAATCATTTGAGAAAAAGTTAGTAAAGTATTGCTACAGGAAAGGCTGGAGATAAAATAATATGACAAAAGGTCATGTGATGAACTACATTGCAGAATGCAACGTCATGACCTTTGCAAAATTTTGCCTGTAAGAAGCAGTTGGACCAAGGGGTAAATAAATCTGGACTCAACGATGCATTAACATGACTGTCCTATTGCTGGAACCTAGGTAAACTCATTCAGGATTACGTGTTTCTATCTGGAATAACATTCTGAAGCACAGACATGTCTTTTGACCAATACTATTCTTTTATTGGGTGTTAACCAATAGTTAAGCTGTTACTTTTCCACTGGGCAAGCTCGATGGGATCACAGGGAGAAACGTTATCTTCACTGACACTGATGCTTGAAACAGACATTTAGGCTAAGCTGTCTAGTCTTCCTCTTGAGTTCTTGGATTGTGCACGCCCACAGAGTTGCCAGACTTGGAAATGAGAGAGCAGGACACACTCTGCATTTATTAGTGGACAGCTCTTCAGAGAAAAGTAATGATGAACTGCATCCTTCCTCCATCTTGTCCCTTCATAAAACAAGTGGTTTAGAGCACTGGCATTGTATGTTGTAATCAGCTTCTGGTGAGTTAACAGTTAAGGTACTGAAGAAATGTGAAGAAAGGATATGTTTTACCTATGTACAACACATAGAAACAAACATATCCTAGTATATGTGCATAAGGTATGAAGAATCTTTGTCTAACTGTATTTGCCAAAGTACAGCAAATAAATGGAACCAGTCTGAGTAGGTTTGCTGTATTCATAAACCTACTCAGTTCTTGTTTAGTTATTTGAAAATTATCTATGCTCACAATTTTTTAATGGGGAAGATATTACCTCTTTTGACTTAGAACAGCCTTCAGAGTAAAACATTTTCCTTATAAAATTCTTTTTAAAATTACCCAAGGCAGTGGATAGCAAGCATTTTATAGAGAAATATTTTAGCTTCTCATCTAACGCTTCTGATCTGGAGAGACAAATTACTCCTCAAAAACTCAGGACTGTAGAGTCTAATAATATTACATGAAGTAAAATATACTCATCATTTCCCTAGACCTTGTTAAATCTGATGAAAAGATATTATAAATAATGGTAAGTTAAAATACCTAGTCTAAAGCCTCTATTAATTTCTGGGTTTATTAAAACTCATCCAGCTCAATATTGGTTTCACTTCTCTGCTGTTCATGCTGTGGTGCAGTGTTATATTACAATACACTACCCAGTTAGCAGCAGCCTGCAGTCATAAAATAATGAGCTTGGGGCAATCTTTTTTTTTTTTCCTTTCTCAGAGTTGATTTTAAAATAATTTCAACTTACTCCATGATTTTTGGTTCACCTCCCACATTAAAAACACTGAAGGCCCCATTGTTCCGCAAAACAATAGCTGCGAATGACTTGAAATATGCTGATCAGTAATTTAGACATCATGTAGAATATATTTGTAGGTACAAAAATCAAGATCAGTAAAGAATTTGAAAATCAGGGAAAGATTAATTGTACAGTGCTATACAACATAAAATAAACTACCAAATTGCTAAGAATAAATAAAAAAAAATGTTAAAGATGGAAAAAGATTTTATATACATATCAAACATTTCTTACTGTCATATTATACTTAATCTGGAAAAGCTAACAAGTGCAATAATGCATGAATATTTCTCATTAATCTCCAGATATAAAGATATATGAGGCAACCACAGAATAATTAACAGAGCTAGAAAAGTTGACAATGCTTATTTGAGACAGTAGTTTTAAAACGTATCTGCTGCACTTGTTTCATGTGTTCTGGCTTCAAATCTGTATTGCTACAGAATCATTTGTTTGTGACAGGCACAGCAGACTGTTCCCCTTTTTGCTTAGTTTACTTTTCTATCAATGCTAAAACAAATCTCAAAAGCAAGAAAAAATATTTAAATTGTCTTTCTCTTACATAAGATAATAAGACATATTTGAACTTTAAAATACAATATGAACCCAGCTACCCTTTTCTATGTTTTGGTACAAGCCTCCTCCAGGAGCAACCAGGCATTCTGAAAGAGGGCTTGTGTTCCATGCAGCAGAGAACATGGTAGGATGAAGGGGTAAACAGTGATACAGGATGGTCAGAAACAGACTCAAGTAGGACTTAAAAATAAGGACTAACCATGGAGCTTCAAAAGGGAGTGGAAGTTATTCAGGAAAGCTCAGGGAAACAGAAACACTTCACAGTAGTGGCTGATGCTGGGCAAAACCACCTAGGATGCTTCTCACAGGTAAAGCGCTTTCAAGATCTGAAGAGTTTTAGGAGGCAGGTTCTGAGAACACCAGGCCTCTTCATACTCCCTTTTTCATCCTCCCCCATCAAATATAATAATCTATCAGCGCATGCATACCTCAGGTGCTCCCTGAGGTCTGACTTTGGGGGAAGGCCCTTGAATTCTGTAGCAAGCGCACATGGTGATGGGATACACTACAGAGTATTTGCTTGCAAGCCTGAAAAGTACAGCTATTTCAGTATTAATAATTTTTCATTTTCAATTATTTTTATAGAGAGAAGAATGGAAATCAGTACAGCTCCTTCAGTACTAATAATTTTTTATTTTGGGATATTTCTATATTATGTATTTTTGTAAATATTTGTTAAAATGTATTTTAAAAGTTACTTCAAATTTATATGTTCATATTGCACAGGATATTTTCAGCGTGGCACTATACTATAGTTCTGTATTAATGCTATAAGTGAATATTTTTTCAAGTATCTAATAGTTAACTCCACAGTTAACTCATTGCAATAGGCAGTTACAGAAACCAAGGTAAAAATTACATAATAATGACGAGTTCATAACTAAAAGGCTCATCAATGCCTGTTAAGTGTCCTGACCCAAATGTAAACTCCAGCTCTGCAAGTTCCTAGCTTCCAAACCACTATATAAGGGGAAGTGAAAGAAACATTGTGTAACTGTTTTGCTTTTAGTAAGATCTTCTTACCCTGACATCTCTGCTGCCAGTTACCAGACTAGATACTGTGCACTGCATTTGGGGAGAGAAGCAACAGCATGATCTTAACAAATTGAGACATAGGCAATTAGAAAGGTGTGTGTAGAGGACTGGCATTTATTTTAAGGGTTAATAGATACAGAAAAAAAAAAAAAAGATGACCTAATATTACAAAGATTTCATTGCAAATGAAATTATGAAATACTTTTTCAATGTTTTTTTTAATGTCTCTTTTTCTCTAAGGAGCACCTCTGTCTGTTGGTTTTGAACTTATTTCATGTCCAGAAGCCTACTTTCAGAGACATATCTCCACTCTTAGCTGTACATCCTGCATTTGACACTATGGTCCAAGAGCACTGATTCACTGCTGTTTTCTCAAACCGAATTATATTAAAAGTATTACTTCTGGAATAAAGACTATAATGAGAAAGCAGCATGTCTCACAGTGCAGCTTAATTATAAAAAGATGACTACTTAAACGTCCACCAAGATTGGAGTACATTTTGTCCATAAACAAGTAAATAGTCCTTCTGCAACTTTTATTCTCCATCTACCCTCCCTGGCAGTTTTTAATAGAATATACATTCATATTACAGTGTAGAAGTGTATTATTAACCATAAAAAAATATATTTCAAACATGAATAATAAAAATAATTACAAAAATGCAAGCAAACAGAGTAAGATATTCTGGTGTCTGAAGCAGTTAGGTAGCATCTTGTTTGTTTTATTGTGTATTGCTAAAACTACGTATTTCGTTATTAATAAATCTCCTAGCCTGTCTGAAATTTGTGGGCTTTTAGTTTATTATTTATTTTTATTCCCTTTATTATTTGTTATTATTTCCACAGCTGCATTCCAATTTTTTTATATGTGATTATTGTAATATTTTAGCTAAGGCAAATCACTCATGGATCAAATAAGCAAACAAAGCCCTCTTGGAACATCTCAAGACTGCATGACCGGTTTGACTTCACAGGAATTATTTTGTATATCTAAGAGTTCTGCCTTGAGCTAAATGGCAGAGGAAAGCACGATGCTATGTTTAGGACATTTTTAGAAAATTAAATGCTTCTAAGTTTTGTAATTCCTATCCTTCTAAACAACCATTATTTACTTGAAGATTATATTTGTCAGGTCCAGAACATCAACCTTTCATTTCCACTTCCGCACAAGTCTCTCTTATGAAGAACAACTAGAACTACTTCAGAGGGAAACAGCCCACTGGGGTAAAACCTGGGCTCATGCCATTTAGCTTTAGACTAAAGACATTTAGACGACTCTTAGTAGCCAGGTTCCCAGCCTGATCTACCTTGTCAGGGTTTCTTTTTGTTTTTATTGACATCAGAGGTGATGCAATGAAATAGGTAAGTAGCTTAGCCATCAACTTCAGCTATCTGAAGTTAGGCATTGCATTTACACCCAGTTGTGACTGTATTATGCAACAGAAATGATATTATATAAATAGTATTTTTTTCACATTTCATTCCATGAGCCTGAGAAACTGAAGACTAATAATCTCATTAATAAAAAGACTAATTTATAAATTATTTGGTTTGATACATACAAAAGTTATCTGTATACATGAAATCATTACATTTGCATTTGTTAGCAAAGTAAGTACATTTTCTTTTATCTGCATTCTTAGGGTTATTTAAAAGCAAATGAGAGATGAATGTGAAAGATAATACATACACATACAGATGTAATTTTCATATAATTATATATAACACATTAAGGAAGCAAGACAATTTACAGCCATTTTGAAATTGATAATCTCGATCACGCTCATTGTTTGCTGTTGAGTATCAAGAATCTCGCCCTTTCCCAACTGCAGCATGTTGCAGCAGCTTCATCTAATCATAAAGCCTTGAAGCAGCTCCCTTCTGCCAATCCTTGCAGCCGCATTGTTGCTTTCAGTTCCCCATATAACAGACAAGTACGTTTCAGTGACCAGAAACTGCATGAAGCAACACAGAAGGGAGGAAGGAAATGCTTCCTTCAAAAGGCCTAGCAGAACATAAAGCATACAGCAATTGATGTAGATACAGACTTAAATTCCTTCTATTTATTCTGCTGTTGATTCTGGTAAAATATACACACAAACATATTGTTAGCAAATATTGAGCATAAAATGGAGAGAGGAAAATGTAACTCCCGAAATGGTATCCTGCAATTCAATTGCTTTGTAAAGCAGGAGATCATGCTAAAAAAAAAATAAAAATGTCATTACCAAGAAGACCCTGCTGAGATAGTGACTCCTCTCAGAGACTACTGTGTCTTTTTATATTGAATTCCCAACTCTGGAGCAAAGAAGAGGGCAGAAATAAAGGAGAGGAAGATCCTCGATTTCATTAGATTTTGAACTTCCCTCTGAAGATGCCTGTCTATCTCCCTTGGCAAGATCAGAGGCTTTAGGGGCATCACTTTGCTTCTTTCAAAGGCATAAGCAGAACGTTTGGGAATCAAAGCCTAAAGGAGACTCATGTAAGCCATGGCAGACTGTAAAAGGAGCAAGTACCTACATTTTTGTGTTACTCATTCACATGCTATGAATTCTTATATTTACACAATTAATTCTGATGCTAAAATAAAAAATATATATACACTAAATAGAAAACTTATCCTGACTTTGTTTATGTTGTTGTAGTTCCATCATGAGCAATGTGTTCTTTAGATTAAAAAAAAATACATTTAAAGCTGCTAAATTGCAACAATGAGTTTCATATGCAAAATTCAAAGAACTGAATAGCATCAAAAATCCTACAATTACCTATACAATACACTACTTCAGTGAAACTAATTTTCACAGTCTAGAACACAGTATTATCATTACACAGACTAAAAATGAAGGTTATGTGGCTGAAAATGCCAGTGGCCTGAACTGGTAAACTTATACACTGAGTTTACAAAAGCCTTCAGGTGAAGAACAGCAAAATGTGAGATATGTCATAACAGCACAACAGCTGACAATGTCATTATTACCTTTTACATGATAACCCTGCACATGGTTTACTTGGGAAAATTTATTAAATTGTTGATTTAAGTCAAAATGAAGCTTCTTCATGGGCATTTTGGACTAAGCAGTAATACTACAAATGGGGAGGGTTTGTATATATTTACTTTTCACAAGGGATTCTGTATTGCATTGTTACTATGATATAGTACATGAAAGCCAGAGTTTTCTATAATGATTCCTCAGAGTCCTTTTTTTTCAGAATGTGCATCATGTATTCAAATACATTTGAAAACACAGTCTAAGTAATCTGACTTTATACCGAATTCTCTAAAAGTAGACCCAGAAAGCGGTACATGAAAACACACTACATGGTATGTTTTGCTTAATCTACACTTTTTTATAGTAGATGGGAATTCTGCCACTGAATTAAATTAAAAAAATACCCACTTATGAAAAGTTGTATTTAAATGTGTGGTAGCTAAAATGTTTTAAAATTAAACCTATACTTTTTTTGTGAGCAAGCAAATGCTCAGCCCCTTTTTGAAAAGCGTGTCCCTTGACAATATTGAAAGGCACGTCATCTGTAAGCGCCAGCCACCCAATGGACAACCTGAAGCCTGCTTTCAACTGGCTGATTAAGATTTTACCTCTTTGGCTGTGAAAGAATGAAACAGCAGCAAAATGCTTGCAAGACACAAGGTAAATACCTGGTCTTATTGCTAACACAGAGCTCCACAGCTACGCTGCTGCCACTAGAAGAGCTACCAAGATAAGAGGAAGTCAAGCAGTAACTGCAATATGGACACGATCGAAATAGGTCACACAGAATTAATGTTGCTCTGTGATGGTAAAAGATAAACTTACAAAAAACCAAACACGAGATAGAAAATATGAGGGAATAAAGTGGTTAAAACTCATCCAGCAGATGCCACAGCATCATGCTAAAGATGATTATCAATGATCTGGCAGGCCAAGCAAGCAACGAAGTAGCAAAATATGAAGATGACAGGAAATAATTTAAATTAAATAGAACCGGAATTTCAGACATACTCAGTGACGTGAAGCACCTCATAACTGTTGTGCTAAGGCTTGAATCAACCTAAATGTTTAGCATATTCAGGTTGCATTTTTACACACATAGAAAATCAAAATACGATTCAAGGAAGAGGAATGATCTGGGAAATTCCAAAAGATCATAAAACAATTACATTATTGTCTTATGACAAAAAAAAGAAAAGTAAATGTGGGTGTAAAATTAGCATTTTTTGTTTATCACACAGGTAACTAATCAGTTGTCTGTATCAGCAAAGTGAAAATACTGCATCTTCAGGTTCATTTGTACAAAACCTAACACATCAGTTTGAGTTCTAATTGAATTCTTAGGGCATGTCAACAATAAACTAAAAACTATTACCACCTATCATGTATTACACAATCTTCATGGCTTGTTTTTTTTTTCTCTTTTCCCCTGAGATAATGAGTAGCAAGATAAAAATGGGCATGGCTTGATTTAGATATTCTTTCTTTTATACATCATTATTTTGCCCTCCTTTCAACTCCTTGCTGTATCCATCTGCTTTTTCTAGTGTTACGCTTAGGACATGCTAAAAATGCTTAATTTATGTATTGTAAACATTCAGCAACAGAACATTCCATGCATGAAAGGAAACATTTATGTGGGTCTTTGCCTCAGAAGGGGGCCTACCATTTAGTCACATGCTGTGAAACCTCTTGTCAAAGAGACTTGATCTTTATTCCTACTAGAACAGCAACTACTACGATGACAATGACAACAGCAAGGGCAACATAAGTTGGATTTTATATTGAAGGGCAAGATCAGTTTAGGTTTAGGACAGGTGGTAGGAAATATTACTTTACTGAAAGGGCTGTCAAGTACTGGAAGAGGCTACCCAGGGTAGTGGTGGAATCAACATCCCTGGAAATATTTTAAAGACAAAGCAGATGTGGTGCTTAGGGACATGGTTTTGTGGTGAACATGGCAGTATTGGGTTTATGGTTGGACTCAGTGATTTTAAAGGTCTTTTCCAACCTAAATGATTCAGTAATTCTGTGTGAAATTTACATCAAATGGCTGAATGATGCTATGCTATTTAAACTATCTAATATGAACTTTCCCGCAACTGTAAAAAACTTGTGGGAAAGAGCCACCAATAAAAGCATGTCTTGAAATGCAAGATGATGCCTCCACATGCACATGGTGGCTACAGGTGGCTCCATGCATGGGATGGAAGTGTCATCAATCTCAGTGGAGCCTGCACCACAAGGTTTTGTCCCTGCACACACAGACAGTTCCACACCTTGGATAAAGAAGCCACCAACTGTAGTGCAGCCCTCAAGGGTATGTCCCATGCACGTATGATAGCTACATATCACTCCAGACAACAAGAGTGCCTTGGGAACACTGTGGTCTGTGCCTTGCAAAAGCCAATGGCTGTGCCTTAGGAACACTGTAGTCTGTGCCTTAGGAATGCTGTGGTCAGTGCCTTAGGAATGCTGTGGTCAGTGCCTTGGGAAAGCCATGGTGTGTGCCTTGGGAATCATAGAATCATAGAATGACCAGGTTGGAAGAGACCCACCGGATCATCGAGTCCAACCATATCGCGGTGTGCACCTTGGGAACGCCAAGGTCTGTGTCTTGGGAATGCGGTGGTCTATGCCTTGCTGATGGCATGGTCTGTACCCTGGGAATGCTATGGTGTGTGCCTTCAGAATGCGGCGGTCTATGCCTTGGGGATGTCATGGTCACTGCTTTGGGAACACTGTGGTTTATACCTTGGGAATTCTGAGGTCTGTGCCTTGGCGAAGCCGTGGTCAGTGCCTTGGGGATGCCGTGGTGCGTTCCCTGGGGATGCCATGGTGTGTGCCCTGGGGATGCCATGGTGTGTGCCCTGGGGATGCTATGGTATATGCCTTGGGGATGCCACAGTGTGTCCATTGGGGATGCCACGGTCAGTGCCTTAGGGATGCTGTGGTCAGCGCCCTGGGGATGCCACGGTCAGCGCCCTGGGGATGCCGCGGTCATTGTCCTGAGGATGCTGTGGTCACTGCCCTGGGGATGCCACGGTCAGTGCCTTAGGGATGCTGTGGTCAGTGCCCTGGGGATGCCACGGTCAGCGCCCTGGGGATGCCGCGGTCATTGTCCTGAGGATGCTGTGGTCACTGCCCTGGGGATGCCGTGGTCACTGCCTTGGGGATGCCGTGGTCACTGCCCTGGGGATGCCATGGTCACTGCCCTGGGGATGCCGTGGTCAGTGCCCTGGGGATGCTGTGGTCAGTGCCCTGGGGATGCTGTGGTCTCTGCCCTGGGGATGCCATGGTCAGCACCCTGGGGATGCCGTGGTCACTGCCCTGAGGATGCTGTGGTCACTGCCTTGGGGATGCCGTGGTCACTGCCCTGGGGATGCCGTGGTCAGTGCCCTGGGGATGCCATGGTCAGTGTCCTGAGGATGCCGTGGTCACTGCCCTGGGGATGCTGTGGTCACTGCCCTGGGGATGCCGTGGTCAGTGCCCTGGGGATGCCATGGTCAGTGTCCTGAGGATGCCGTGGTCAGTGCCCTGGGGATGCCATGGTCAGTGTCCTGAGGATGCCGTGGTCAGTGCCCTGGGGATGCCGTGGTCACTGCCCTGGGGATGCCATGCTGTGTGCCCCGGGGATGCCGCGGTCAGTGCCTCGGTACCGCCGCGGCCGTATCCCCGCCGGAGCGCGGGCCCCGCCACCGCCGCTCCCGCCGCGCCCTCGTTGCCCCGCGCGCCCCCCTCCCCGGCTCCCCCGCCCGCCGCCACGTCCCTCCCCGCGGGGGCGCGCACGCTCTCCCTCCTTCTCCCTCTCCCTCTCTCCCTCTCGGCGCGTGCGCGGGGCGGCGGTCCCTGCAGTGCGGGGCGGGCGGCGCGGGGCGGCGCGCGGGGCGAGGCGGGGGCGCGCTCGGGAGCGGCGCGGAGCGGATCTGCGGGCGGGCGCGCACCCACTGAGGCGCCGTGTCCCTCCGTTTTTACCCCCCCCGGCATCCCCAGCGCCCTCCTCCGCACCGCCGGCAGCTCCGAGCCCCACGCTGTAAGTGGTGCCCCGGGGGCCAAGCGCTGGGGAGGGCTCCGGGATCCACAACCCGGGGGGGACGGGGCTGCCGCGGGGCGCCCCGACGGGGGCTTCTCCTCCGGGAGGGCAGGGGGATGCCCGGGTTCTCCCCCCAGGAGGGCAGAGGTATGCCCGGGCTTCTCCTCCCGGGAGGGCAGATGGGTGCTCGTGTTTTCCTCCCGGAGGGCAGTAGGATGCTTGGGCTTCTCCTCCCGGGAGGGCAGAAGGATGCTTGGGCTTCTCCTGGGAGGGCAGAAAGATGCTCGAGCTTCTCCTCCCTGCAGGGCAGAGGGATGCTCGGGTTTCCTCGCGGGCTGGGGGCTGCCCGGGGCGATGCGCTGAGCGCGGCCGCTCCTGTAGCGCTTGGGAATCGCATCCTCCCCGGGGCGGAAAAAAAAAAAAAAAAAAAAAAAGAAAAAGTTGATGCCCGCGCTCCGTGTTCGCCGCTTCGCGTGCGGGATTTGTTGTTTGACGGGCGAGACGAAGGGAAATTGTGTCCGCAGCGATTTGCCGGGAACTGGTGCGAGATAAGAGCCCGAATCCCCGCATCGATCCGGATACCAATACCGACAGCATCAAAAGGAAAGCATTGATCGGTCGCTTTAGCAGTTTGCGCTTGGAAGTGTTTCGGTGAACGTGGAAGCCTTTAGCGTTCTTGTTCATAGCGAAAAGGTCGCTACTTTTTTTTTCCAGTAGGGGAAAAAAAGAAACAAACCCAAACCAAATCAAAAAGCCCGTGTGAAACCGAGGAGCGGGAGCAGCCCTCGCAAGGTCATCGCACCCCCTGGGAAGGCAGAAGTGCTCCCGATCTTTGTGATCGCTTTAGTGCTATTCTTACTGCCTGTAAGAGATTTTTTCCCCCCGTTTTCTTTATTATTTTGTTTTCTTTAACGTGTCGGGCGTTGGCAGCATCAGCCGTGGGCTGCGTTTGGGAAGCGGGGTCGGTGCGAGGTGGAGGTGCCGCGCTCCTCGCTATTGACTCGGGCATCGATAGTCGGAGTGAAAATGGAGGTGGGAGGAGATAACAAAAAGCTGGTGTGCCATCCAAGTCATTTCCCACGCGAAGGCGTGAGGAGGAAGAGGAGGAGGGAAAGGAGACGACGGGAGAGAGAGAATTGCTTTTCCAGACATCAAAACAAAAGGAGGAGCAGGTTGAGGCAGATCGTGAGCAGCCGTGGGGAAGGAGGGAAGGAGGGAGGGGGGCACCCTGGCCCCGTAACTTTGCGCTGAAGCACCAGGAGTTGTTCGCCCCCGGCGAGATGTGCGAGGAGGAGGCTGCTTCTCCCTCCTTTTCCAAACCCTCGGACGGGTTTTCCAAACCCGGGGAGGGCTGGATCCCGGGAGCGCGATGACGCGGGAGCGCGCTGCGGCGGGGATGCTTCTCAGCGCGCCGGGATGCGGGGGCTCCGCGGATTGGGGGGGGTGGGGGGCGCTTCCCGACGGCGGGGATTGCGGGAAGCCCCCACCCCACCCCGGGATGCTTTCTTACTCCCCATCTCTGCTTTCCCCTCCTCCGTGCACAGCGAGCCCCTGCGCCCCGCGTCGTCCCCGTCGCTCGCTGCCCTCTGCAGGGATACCCGTGCCTACGGGTGCCCCGCTGCAAGGCTTCCCCCTCTCCCACTTCCCGGGGGTGTCCCCAGCCCCTCGGAGTCCCCCGCTGTCCCTGCTGCCCCCCACGGGGCCACACCTCCCCCCAGAAGGGCTGTGTCCCCACCCCCTCTGCGTGCGGCCACCTGCAATGTCCCCCCACTCCCGGTCTGCACCTTGTGTCCCCCCCCACCCCATGAGCATCCACTCCTCCTTCTGCATCCTGTGTGCCCCCCACCCTATGAGCCGCTCTTCTGGGGGCAAACACGCCGGCATTCCCATTCCTTGGCTGCTCCTGCCCCGACGTGGGGAGAAATTGGAGGCGGGGGGGGATGGAGCCTGATCTTATGCAATTGCAGATCCTCCCTCCCCCCTCCCCACGCTTGGAAGAGCCGGTCCAGGGGCTTCTCGGAGGTGGGAGGGGGCTCTCCGCCTTCCCAGGGCAGGGACGGGGAAGCCCTCGGGGCAGCGGGTGGGAACCCGCATCCCGCATCGCCGGGAGCGGAGCCGGGGGAGGGGGCGGCGATCGCCGGCACCTCCAGGCGCTTCTGCTGACAGAGAAACCGCGCACATAACAGCGTAACTAACACGGTAACTAGAAAAAAATAAACCACGAAAACCCACTTTTCCCTTAAAATTGAAATGTGAGTACTTGCACGCAAGAAAAGGCCAAATATAGGAATAAATTCCCCGTCCTTGTGCAGAAAATGTTAATGTGGCAGGTGTGTTTAAGAGATGCAGGTACCTCTCTCAGTTATTCTGCTTGCAAAATATTTGTTGCAGTATTTTGTAGTGAGTGTTCCCGAGGGTAGGCGCTCCCTGCCTTCGTGTATTAGAAAGTTCAGCTCTCAGAGGTACCACCATCTCTTGATGGAGAAGAAAAAGTTACATATATTTACTAAGTGGAATGTGGTAGCAGCAAGTTCATGCTCAGAGAAAAATAAGTACATGAGAAAGCTTAGTCTTTGTAAAATAGATATTCACTGGCCCTTTCAGAATACATGCTCGCTAGTGGTTTGTTTCTGTGACACATTTTCAGACTCATTAGTTTCCACTACTATCCTTTCCTTGACAGAATGCCTTTTTTTTTTAAAGAACAGTTCATTTAAGAACATCATCAGTTTACTTGAAAGGTCTTCCAGTAGTGCTAGAACAGCACTATCCATTTCAGGTTTGTGGACTGTGATAAATTTTAATTAAAACTTTAATTACGTTTGCTTCTCCATTCAAACAAAGCATAAAGTACTCTGGGCTCATGCTGCTGTCGTGAAGAACAAGGAAACATGTTCTTGATCTTCATTGTGTTTCATTCCTGCCTTTTAATTAAGGGCTGAATCCTTATCTTTTTGGGCTTAAAATAAATTTAAGCTCACGGTTTTCTGACACGCAACTGCAATATTTAATCAGTTTTCTGGGCTGCCCTATCTTCTTGCCCCATACCAATGCATACCCACAGACAGCATTACACCACTGACTTTTTTTTTTTCTGATGTGTGTGTTCTGGAACATCCAGCTATTGACAGCACATCAGCTGTGCCGTCGAGCGACATCTACTTCAGACTATCACAGCATTACGTAACTTCGCAATGCAGAGCAAATCCCAGCGATGTCCCCGCTGCTCTGGTTTCACGTTCGCTATGTACACTCCTCTGATGTAATATGCCAGAAGAGCCGTAGCTGCTATCACACTGTAGTACCAACCAGAAGAAAAATTATGCTCTGGCCATAATGGTAAGACAAAGTCTGACTGTGGGATGAAATGGGATGAGGTAGGACAGAGCAGAACAGAAGGCTTCCAGTTCAGCTTGCTGAAATTAAGCTGGCTGTGTAGGATGGAAGCGACACAGTGAAGCTGGTTTTGGTGCTCTTTGGAAAAGGCGCCGCACGTATCCCAGAGTGTGACATCCTGCTGTCTGCAGCATGGCTAGGGATGTGCTGGGGAGCCCAGTGTGCTTTCCAGCACAGTCTCTCTTGAGGGCATGGCAAAAGGGCTGCAGCACTGTGCTCCCGCAGCTCCATTTCTTCTCTTTTCTCAGTGTATTTTGTGTGTATATATATATATATCCCTCTTGATTTTTCTTTCTGTCTGTACTCTCAATGTAGCTGCAGTCAGGATCTAAATCTAAGAATATAGGTTCTTCATAATAAACACATGAGTATGGTGAACTTCGTTGTGGGAACTTCCAAAATTTTTTACTTTTCAAGCTGTTGTTCTGGTTCTGCATTTCAGTTTTGGAAATCTGATTTTATGTCTGGCTGCACTGTGCATTCCTGTGTTTTTTTGTATTATATCTGTGCTTCACACTTCTACTTCAGTATTTAGTTTTGTAAATTTTGCAGATTCCCGTGGATTTCCAGAAGTTGATGTCACTTGGGCAAATAATAGTGGCTCATCCTCTAATTGTGGATTAAACTGCAATGCACACTAATTGAAATTAGAGTTAGGAAATCTAAAATATGAAAAGTAAATTTGTTTTAAAAGTACTTAGAATTGAAACACAGCAATTATCATAAGAAACTGTGCTTGTTGTCTGTAATGGCAAACATTTTCAGCACTAGCCTTTGTCCCTTTGTTTTCAATGTGTATTGTGCAGAGGGCTAAATACTCTTTGTCGTTTGAGTGGTCTAAACCCAAGCTTGTTTCAGTGTTTTTAATTGCCAGTGGGTTCTGCCCATTCCTTTAACTTTCTCTCACAGTAATAGTGAACAGCAGTCCTGTGCTCCTTCTGCGTTATTCCTTAGGCTTTGCTTTGACTGAGACTTCACTGTACTTATTTCATCTCTCTCCATTGTCTTGTGGGTCCACATTACCTGCATTTGGATACCTTTTGCCTAACATACCTCCTTTCTTTTTGCTTTCTTCCTGTGGACTGTAATTTTATTTATTTTCTGATCTTTGTGTGACTTAATTGCATCTTCGGTTTGCTTTTCTCTTCACCAGTTATCTTCTTCGCTGTTTATTTCCCTTGATCCTTGGGAGAGATCGTGACTTACTCTGTAGTTTCTCTGCATGGCATTGCTGAAAGCATTGCCTGGTGCAAGAACACAGCATGAGTAGGGAAGACTGTGAGCCTATATAGTGCTGTAAAATGTAAGGATCCAGATGGGCTCTCATCACAGGGAGGCGCTTTCTTACCTCATCTCTAACTCTTGTCTTTATTCATAGAAGGAGAGAATCTTATCTTTTGAATTTTATACTATTGCTCTGAGAGTAATAGCTATAATCCTTTCCAAAGATAATGAAACAGATGATAAAAAGGATATTTGTTCATGGAATACAAAATCTCCAGGTAGTGCTTCAAATCCATATTGCTTTTTAAGTTGCAGTTTAAGTTGCTAAGAATATATTTCTTCAATTTGTGTTTAAAACTTTATGTGGTCATTATCCACAGGATCTCTGCTTTCAGGAGATTTTCCACGTTTAAATATGAATATGACCCAAAGGACAATAATGCACATGCAGGAAATTAAGGGAGATTATTAGAGATGGTCTTGTAGCTGAAAGTTGTGAAAAGTAAATAGATTCTACGAGGCAGCTGAAGGAGGAAAAGATAGAAATCACTTGATACTCAGTTTCACTGCTGTGTTTATAAAAATATCAAGCTGCTTTTCTTTGTGATTATTCCCCCTAGGAAGGCAAGAAACAGAACATGTTTTATGAAAGAACTTGTAAAACCACAGTTAATTGAAATAAACAGCATTCACTGGGATTGAGGTGATAAATGCATCTTTTGTTGACCTAAACATGATGTGTTCTGGAATTCTGATATCAAGGAAAAAGGAGTATTATAGCTATTAGTGAAGATTTTCTGCCTGGAACAAACCTGATAAAGTTACATTTTCAATCCCAGACCGCAGAAATTTCACAGAACGTACTATAGCTTCCCCAGTTTCACTGTTTTGACAAAGCAAGTTTGCTACATTCTTGAGTTTGTCAACAACGTATGATTTCTGAAGTCATGAGAAGCTATAATTTGATGCAATTAAGTGGATGTTTTAAGATAATTGTAATAAAATATTTTCCTACTTGGATGATGAATAATTTTAAAATTGCCTTCTTTATTATCATAGTTATACCATTGTACAGTTTAATAAATACCAGAAAGAATTGCTGTGCCTATTTCTTGCTCGCTGACTTAGGTCTATTTTAAGTTAATTGATAAAAAGACCTAAAAACTGAGATCCGTGATGGAAGACTTATGAGTAGTGTATTAGTTCTTTTTGTTTGTTTGTTTAGTTTGGTTTGGGTTTGGTTTGATCCTACATCCCATAGTTAGGCACAAGAAAATACTAGAATTTTGTTTAACTCCCAATGAGTCAAGTCAACCAGAACAATAACAACAATGAATTGGATTACCTCAGTAGCTGGAACTTTGATGAAGAATAAACTGTCAAAATGTATACTCAGAAAGAAAACAAGCCGTGATGGTAATTTGCAGAGTTTAGACTAATAAATATAAGGGTCTAAACCTTTTTATGAAAATAAATTAGTTTTAACTGGCAGCTAAATAGGAAGTTATGTTCTAGAGATGAAAGTTTTCAGATTCATAAATATTTAATCCTGCAAGGGACAATAATGAGAATTTTATCCAAGGGTCTAGCAGAGTACATAACATTGACTCAGTGATGCCTCTATCTAATCTCCTTTTCATGTACCACATACATATTTTTGGGACCAAAAAAAAAATCAGTCTTGATTTAAAGACCACAGAAAATGGGAAATTTATCTCTGTTCTCCCTAAACTTCTCTAATACTTAGTTATCGTTAGTGTTAAAACATACACCTTGCATCTTGTGTACTTAATTACTAGTTCTTGAGCCAATTAATCCCTGAAGTAGTTGAAAGACTATTAAACAGGTCAGTTGTTGAGCCAGATGTGTGTAAACTATCTACAACTGGATATTAGTACCTAAAAATAATTTCACAAAGACAGTATGTTACTAGAAATATATATTTATTTTAAATAAAGGAATAGTGTTGCACTTGGCAGAAAACTTTTTTACTCAAAAGTAAATATTAAGTCATTCGCCGTATGGTGGAATTAAATGGCAGTGAGGAGAGCTGAATATTACCCTTTTTGTGGACTGCATTTGAGAATATCTGTGTATTTAATTAGGCTTTATTCAGAATGGAGTCCTCTAAAATTAGAACATCTTGTTTATAAAAGCTCTTAGAATACAGCATATTTCTGCGTATTCTTATCTACTATATTTAGAAATACAAAATAACTGAAGGCTCTTACAGGGTGCAATTTGGGATAATAGTAGTTTTCATTAAAATGCTTTAGTTTTTTTAATAGAAGTTGATATACATAGAAAGAACGTAACTTTGAAAAGTTAGTAAAAATGAACATTCTTACGAGGCCTTAACAATGAAAATAAAATCAGCTTACATAATGGGTAATGCTGCAAAAGTGCATTTGTGGAAGTATTGCTGATATCTAGCACACATCCAGTCAGTACTGCTGTAGTCGATGTGCTTTCATTACAAAAGGACATGTACTGTACTTTTTCAAAGAACTCATCTTTCATTTTAAACATATATTATTTTTTCAAATGATACAAATGAGTACTGGCATTCAGGAATTGTCCTGAAGTACGTGTCTTGGATTGTATAAAAGGCTTTCCATTTGAAAACATGATAGCCTGAAAAGGAATTTTAGTCTGATACGTCAAACATCAGCTCATGCTGATAATTTGTGCAAATCAGACTGATGTGTACGAAAGGATTGTATCTTCAAATGCCCTGTAACAACGTTTGACCTGTATTTCTCAGGTAGGTTTTTTTTGCATCTGACTTGGATATGTTAGTACTCTTGGATATGCTCCAAGTGTTTTTATCCTTTAGATAGAGAGAGATTCTACAGAATGTATAAATCACTCACTAAAGAATGGAAATATAGAGATCTGTGGCTACTGCAAAACATGGGCTTTGTGAGACAGACTATTCTAATACTGCTTCCTGCATAACATTTTCATGAGTAATTTATACACAGTCTTGTGCACGTACCTCATTGTAAGAGCAGAATGAAATTAAGGAGATGAAGTAATGCTGCAGTGTCTTCTTTTTACTAATACACTTACACATTTACTTGTTTGCATTTTTAATGGGAAGCTTAATGAGTTGTCTGTAATCCACCTGTGAATACTTAATAAATGTGTTAATATCAGTTGAACTTATTTCTGTCAGTTGCAACACAATGCAGCAATCTCCAGTTTTTACTTGAGGTTAAGAAAGTTAAAAGTTTTTCTGTTTTACTTTCTTGTAATTCTTCTGAGAGAACCTATCTCAGTTTTTAGTGTTTTATACTATTTTTTCCTCCCACAAACTCTTAACATAATTGTTCTAATCTGATTTCTAGGAATGCTTTGTAGTACTAGAATAGAGCTTGAAAAATTAAGATGACTACCATTTCAAAAAAGTAATATCCAAGCCAAGTAATGGGACATCATCTGCATGTTCTGCATCAGTGCCACCTCTTTCTACTCAGTTACTTTCTTACGATTTCTGTTGTGGGTGTAGACTTGTTTTCACATCCCTAGTCATCTTTATGCATACAGGTCTCTGATAAAACAGAAGCTCTTCACTCTAGCTTTTTGTGTTTTCTTGTATACCCTATTAGAACACCCGATCCATGACTTTTCTCACAAAGAGGAAAACATGAAAGGGAATCATTTAGTGATTCAGACATTCTTGTAGGTTATCATAATGCAGTGTTACAGTGACAGTGTATCAGAGCTCAATTCCAGATCTTATGGGATAGGAAGGTGTTTCTTCTTTTAAACAGTTTCATATACCTATCTACTCTTGAGTGTGTTTGTCCCAGCTGTCTGTCCAGCATTTAGGCACCAAGATGTTGTGTCTAAGTGTTTCATGCATAGGAATTCCTTGGGATAACACAGAGCACCGAGGATATCACGTAATGATTTGATCATGTCCCTTGTGTCACCTGTGTGCTGTGTTTGGGATATGCCTTCTGTGAACTTGGGTAAATGGCACATAACTCACTGTGAAATATGACTCATTTTATTTGCTGGCTTCTGCCTTCTTGAAGGGGAGAGCCTGAGCACACGGGGCTTATGTAAGTCTATTGGTGCTGATGGGATGCCCCCATGACTCTGGTGGATGCAGCCAGGCTCTTTCTGGTGGTGCCCAGTGACAAAACAAGAGGCAGTGTTGGCACAAACTAAATGCAGGAAGTTCCCTCAACATCAGGAAATACTTTTTCACTGTGAGGGTGACTGAGTGCTGGCATAGGCTGCCCAGGGAGGCTTCATCCTTGGAAGTACTCAAATGCTGTCTGTACATGGTTCTGTTAACTGGTTCTAGGGAATTGGCTTGAGCAGGAGCTGTTGGACAAAGGTGACCTCCAAAGGTCCCTTCCAAGCTCAACTATTCTGTGACTGTCACTCTGTCACTATGATCACATGAACTATATTGTAACATCAAAGGATGCTCTGCTGTGTGCTCCAGTGGTCTTGGAATCCAGTCCTTGGCATCCTTGCAGAATGAGAAAATTTAGATAAGCATGCTTTTGGCCTTGAAATCAGAATGTTGGATGTTTTACCTTGTTAAAACTTTTGTATTATGCACCCTTAAATGAGGAAAGTCAAAGAATCGCACACTGTTTTTCACATATACATAAAATATGCCTACTACCTTCTGTCAATGTTATTTCCAATGATACAACTGTATAAGTGAAGTGACAGAGTATATATGAATAGTAGCTACTGAGACTCCATTTTCTGCCACAGATATGGTAAGTAGATCACAAAGTAGCCTTTTTAATTTGTCATTTAAAAGTTTGGTTTAGAAGAGCTGTCTCTTGCTATGGTACATGTTGGGCGACTGCTTAACTGTTTAGTTCAATGGCTACTTTTAATTTATTTTAATTCTTGCCTGGGAAAATAAGATTGGAAGGAGTTATGATGCTTTACATTTTTCTCAAGTGTCTGCCACAAAGAGGTGCTACTGGAACATAGATCAATAAGTAATATTCGTTTCTACACGGTTTAAGAGGTGAACGTTGCTCATCCAGGCTTCCCACTCTGTTATATGAGAATGTAATCCTGAAGTGTCAGCAGGTGCTAACTCTGCCTCATGTCTTATCTCATCCTTCAGCTTTTACTGATCCGTTTTTTCCTCCCTCTCTGGCTCTGCTTCCTCTCTTTGATTCTGATCCAACAGTCTCCTTTTGCCTAAGAGTCTCCCTCTCCTTAACAATACCTGGCTGTGCTTGTTTGACCACGTTGGATGCCTCTTTCATCTTGCATTTTAACTATGTTTATCTGTTTGCTTTTTTAAATTGTGAGCTTTATAAAACAAGGATCTGGCCTTTGTACGCGTTCTAGGAAATGCAGCTCTATGTACAGTGCTATGAAGGTAAATATTTTTATTAAAATTTTACCAACATATAAGAGTCATTGTAACTACAGCCTGTGCTGAAAGACGTGTTCTGGGATTTCATGGAGTGACTTTGAACCAATGCATGTCTGATAGCAGTGACTGAGCGCATCTCCTGCAAAGCTAATTAGGATACATTTATTCTGCAGTCACTAGGTTGTGAATGAAGTGTGCTGACATACTCAAAACTAGCTCTAAACCGAATATATGATGTACCTGCAGCAAGCCAGACGCAGCAGTACAGCGCTTAGCATGGCTTAAGTACTCAGGTCTTCATCCTGCCCTTGAGCAGGTTACACAGCCCACACCACGTTCTGCTTTGTCCCTGGTGGGGCTGTTTGCAGTAGCAAAGCCAGCAGGTTAAAAGCTGCTTCAGGCACCTGCTCTGTTGCAGCTGCATGAGGTGTGGTGTAAATACACCCTACAAAACACTGTAAACAGCTGGGGTTTGTATCCAGATATTTCTAGACCAGTATTTTCAAAGAGAAGTCCATAAGAAATCACATTACAATATGAACAGATGTTGAATACAGCTGTGCCGTTCTATGTGTCTGCTTGTTTTGTCTGTGAAATTGCTCTCCCTAACTCCCTACATCTTAGTTGCAAGCCCCAAGATGTAGACACCGTGTAAATCTGCATAATAGGACTATAGTTTATGTATTTCTTTTTTTTATTTTTGTGTGTGTGTGTGTAATGCCTGGGTAAGAAGATGTGGTGTGGAATACTGCAAATGTTATAATAATTTAGCACAACATAATCTGCGTTTTTTTGTTTTTACATACTGTTATCAATGGTCCTCCTGTCATATGAGCGTATCACTTAATGCTATCCCACCTTTGTTGTTAATTAGCTTGACAAAATCTGTTAATGTGAGTCGTTCAGTCACAAAGCAGTTTGCTTTCTTTAGACAAGAATGAGCTAGAGAACTGTTATCCAAGTTGATTGCTGTTACTTGTGAGCTACATTGCTTTAGACTAGTACCTCAGTCAAGTGTTTTTCACTAACGTAGATTTTTTTCATAATATGCAGCTTTAAGTAAGTGAAAACCATTTAACAAGGTTCTTGTTAGTTGCATGAGAAATATGCAAGGTAAACATAAAATAATAAATTAGTTTTTATTTCAGTATCAAACTGTTCTATCGTTACTTTTTGTTGCTGTTTTAATGATGAAATACAAATAGTCAATTTGAAATAAAAAAACTTCTTGCAACTTCATGCACTTCAGATATGTGAAAAATAACTGTGTCTCACTATAGCTTGAGATTTAGTGTATGTTTTATATTCTGTGGTTGGCCGAGGAGGAGGCAGAAAGGTATTCTGAAAATTCCACTTTTTTTTCATATAAAATGCAAGGTGTTGCTATATGTTAATGAGTTCAGCCGTACACACCTCCCTCTTGCCAATAGGAGTGTATTAGTGATGACCAATAACAATAAGTCAATATCAGCTCATCTCCAGATAGAAGAAAGAGTTCAAGGTTGGTTTGGGATTATATGTAACAAGAGATGTCTGAAGCTGTTGCCCAATAAACCCAACTGTTTAGTGTTGTCAGCATTGATATATTTAGAAGAGCTTCAACATCTGAAGCTGTGCAAGACAACTAACAGATTTCCTATTTCTGCAACTCTGCATTTTGTCACTCAGAATAGTAATTGATGAGTTTCCTGATTATAGTAGGACCTACACAGCAGCAAGTAGCCATTTCAGTGTTGTACATCTGTTTTCCATTGAAAATACCTTCAAGAAGTCTGCAGAAATTAGCAGGTTTTCATTTTTTTCTGAGCGATTGAAGTTAGTAGTATCACCCTAGACACTTGAGTAATGTTGAATTTTATAATGTCATGTCTAGGAGAATAAAAAAGGGATTGATTTTACACAAGTTATAGGGGCAAAGTCACTGTGTGTCAACCGTGCTGTGGTAATTGGTCATGCTGCAAAAATTCAAATTACTTTAAAAGTGACTTAGATGTACACTGAAAGCTGTACAGTAAATTGAAATGCATGCCATTGTTAGGCAGTGGCATTAGCAGTGATGCTGGCAAGCGCAGATATCGGGAAGTATTTAGGAGCAAATGGGAGGGTGACTTGATGGTGCTTCATTATTAAACATTCTTACAGAGTTTAATATGAACTAGAAATTTGTTCTCTGAGTAAGTCACATCCTGAATTATCTGGACCAAAATCCAACATCATACAAATACAAAGACTCATTCTCTGAGCTGATCTGTCAGATCCCTACTGGAAAAAAAAGTGGATAAAGGAATGGATTCAAATAGTGCAAAGTACATCCTGAACCACCGAAACACTTCAGCGTGTGATTAGATTTAAATATATGGGAAAATCTGTTGATTTGAACACACGGAGCTGACTAGAAATGTAGGTGTAAGTGCTCAGCAAGCTCATAGCCTAAAGGAGATGAGACTTGAGGAGAAGGAGAAGGTGTGACCATGAATCATGTAGTAGATGTAGGCAGGATCTGATCTGCAAGGATTTCAGTGCTAGGGAGAAGACATTTTAAGTGAATCAAAAAGGAAGGGGGAAGCCAGGAAAAGCAGCAGGATAGGATCTGGTAGGTAGCAAATAGGTAAAGGTGTCAGAATCTAGGAAAAAACCAGGAGTTGACAGCCTCTCACAAAAAGGGTGATTAATTAGAAAATTACCAACACTTTCACCGCTTTTCACGATTTTTTAGGTGTGAAAAGACTTTGCAGGGAAAATTTGAATTTCCAAGAAACATTTAATTTGATAAATGCAGCTGATTCTTTTCACTTTTCTCTGAACAGCTTCTTCAGATGTGATAACAGCCAAATTGTATCAGAACTAAACTAGGGCAAAAGCATCTGAATTAGATGCTTAGAGAAAGCCATACTGAGATGCCAGTAGGTAGCTGAGCTGAGCTGGGATAACTGCTTGTATGTGTGTGTGAGATGGGTGATAGATGTAGCTATTGGGAAAGAAGGGGAATTGAGATGGTCTTAGGTCAAATACAAGTAAGCCCTAAAAAAATGACCAGATAAGTACTCCCAGTGCAGGCTTCCTCTGGCAGCAAGTTCTGTGTGAGTGCAGGGGAATTTGCTTGTCTAGAGGTGTTTGGGACGTGAAACTAAGTGGGGAGAAGGATTGAAAAATAAAATATGAAGCATTTGCATAAGACTTTATATGTTCTTTCATCATATGATTCATTGATCTTATAACTGAACTGCTGCTTTTAAAAATCTTGCTTTTCTGCAGTAAAAAGCTGTTGGTTTGAGGCCCTGATTTTGAAATATTTAAATGACAAGTTGCTCATTGTTTTGCATTTGTATTTATGTGCCATGTAGTTTTGCACTGCTGATGTCAGTTTTGAACGGGTTATGACTCCTACAGTATTGGCAAATCTATAGAGTTTGACAGGATTTCATTCACGTTTTATTACATGATGAAGCAGGAGGTAGAAACATGACTTGTCCAAGAGAACTGGTGGCAAAGCAGAGGATGGAAACTAAGACCCTGTTCATAATGAATTGTAGACGATGCTTTACCTATTTGCTTGATCACAGTGCCGTAGTGCAGTTGCTTTCATGGGAAGAACTCAGTTCACACTGCTGATTTGAAAGGGGTTGGGTAAAACCTCAAAATCTCTGTTTCTAGGTATTACAAGTCAAGGTGGAAAAACATTTGGCATTAGTGCAAAGTTTTCACCAATAAGCTATGGGTGTTTAAGCCCTGTACATCAGTGAAGGTCAAACTCTTCCTCAAAAAGAGTTGTCCATACAGTTCAGCTATAGTTCCGTATCAGTTATTGTCTTCTGCATCTGGCAGTGAGATGCTGCTGGGGTGACCAGTTTGGGGTTTGAAAAAGGGTGAAGATGCAGACCTTAGAGATTTGTATGAAAGCTGTGTCCCATTGGACTTCTGATGTGACACTGCTTTGTCCTGAGTGCAACTTGACGTCTGATTACCCCCGCACCAGGTGATCAACATTCCTGGCAGCAGGAGGATGAACAGTGGCACCAGCTTGGGCTGAGGCATAAAGAGGCATGGCTAGTTTTCTCTTATCCTGCTTTGCACATGGCCATACAAGTCCTAGGGTATGAACCAGATGCAGGCAAGGAGTTGTTTCCAAAAATGACAGAGGTTTTCTTTGGAGGGTAGCACCTTTTTTGGCAGTGGAACTGGGTTTCAGATTTCAGATTGAAATCACTGTGTAATCATCCTTTCATGGAGTAATGAGACCAATACAGAGCTGTAATCGTTGTCTGTCTGTGACCTGTTCCTGAGGCTTGTCTTTCTTCTTGGCTCTCTGTGGTACTTGGTATGAAGCTAAACACTGTGGTTATTTGCTATCTTTATAAATTCTTACAGAAGCAAGTAGTTAATCTTGAGTGCTTGCAGTTTCTGAACTGAAAATTAAATAAGAATGTTACTGTACTGAAAGTAATAATTATTATATTCCTTTAATATCAATTATTAGGCCGCCACCAGTGTAATTTTGGAATATCTATAAAGTGGAAATAAGCAGTTATTTGCATCTCTGACTGGTTACTGTACTTTTGCTGCTGAGATCTCACACAGATGATGGGGTGATAATGATGATCCTCTTGGTCTAGAGCTGATGAGGAGGTGAGTTGCAGAGCATGGACTGGGCTTTTTAAGCACAAAGTGAGGAGATGCATGTCTCTTATCTTTGGGTTTTCATACATTGGATTAATTACATCACTATATTACATTTACATACAATTATTACACAGTTGTAGTTGTCAGGTTAGTCATAGTCCTTGACATATTTTTCTTTTAAGATTTTTGCATAATAAAATGCAGGTTTCAACACCCCTTTACACATACGAAAATTGCTCATGCACACACAATTTCAAAGGACTATGAAAAAGAAAAGATTCTCATTTGGATTTGAAGTTACCTTTCAGAAAGAAAGCTGCAACTGAATTCTTTTTGGTTCTATGCTTTATGGTAGGCTATAAATGGAAGAGCTCTGCCATAATTTATAGCTGAATTCCCTTTTAGATAGGCTTTCTATCTTTTCACCTTGGACACAAGAAGCATTACCTAGAAATCAGTTTGACTGAATAAACAGGAACGTGATGATTTCTCAGTACAGTACAGTAAATAGTCGTAACCGGTTCCATTCTGCTGATCTATGGGTTGTGTCTGATATCTGTCACTACAGAAAGAGTTGGCAGGAGTGGCTGTTATCTGTTCTTGCTTGTTTCAGAGGGGAATGGTTATGACAATGTAAAGGCTGAGACCTGGTAAAAGTAGTTTTTTAAAAAGTACTAGAGCAGAAGAAAATGAAAAATACATATTTTATGTTGGATGGCCCAGAACTTGGGTGCTCCCTGTTTTTCCTTTGAAAAATCTCTATTTCTTTGGCCAACTGTGGGTGATCATTACTTCCCATTTATTATTATGGCAAAATATTTAAAAGTGGAGTCATTTGAGCACCAATCATACTGGATATAAGCCAATTCAATCCTATCAGGCTCCATTATATAGTTATTAAGTTTTGTCAGCCACGTCCAAATAACGGAGGACAAGAAATTAATATCTGCCATTTGTAAAAGTTGATTGTACCATTTTTTTCAACATAGCACGACTACAGAGCTTGTACTGCAAACTTTTCAGCTTAGGTATATATTCTGAAAGTAGAACCCCCCAGTCTGGTTGTTTTTCAGTAAAAGAGCTTGCCAGTTTTATCCTGTTCCTGTAGCTTCAGACTGTCCAATGGGACTTTTTAGCACTCAAAATTAAAAATTTAAAGGTATGCTTTAGCTTTAGTGGGGCTTTGCTTTGGCTGGAACAGCCCTACATCCCATGGCTATCTGAAGGGGCTCCGCCACTTGATACTGTGCGTTTTTTTCTGCCTGAAGCACTTTGCCAGCATATGCCTTAATGTGTCACTGCAGTTTTGCTTGTTCCCAGGGGTGACAGTTGAACAAGCGGGGAGGAAACAGTGCTCATCCTGCCTCTTTTTGTAGGCAGCTTGCATCGATTGGCAGGCAGGGCAGCGCCCTGCACTCTGCCATTCCTACAATGATTTGTCCAAATCTTCCTTCCACTCAGCTAAAATAAATACAAGCCATTAGTGGAGCAGCAAAATATGGCTAGTCGAAAGCTGCGAGCAGCCTTTTCTGTGGTGAGCAGATGAAGTAGCTGTTCAAAGGGGAGATTGCAATCAGAATATATTCATTAGCATGAAGTTTACTCTACTTGTCTACATTTTTTCTCTTATCAGATGGTTCTTTCTGGTTTTGTGTCAGGTAATCTCCTGTGCATCTGCATTGTATATATTAGCTCATGTCTAGACTACTTTGGAGAGAAGTAAGTACTTCCTTCGTTGGGGAATGGATGGCATGGAGGAAAACACGGAGGATGCTGCTGGGGTCCTGCTTCTGCAGCTGGTGTGGGCGCAGCCCAGCCTTAGGCAGGCTGGAGAGAGCCACCCCAGGGATGCACCCGCGAGCTGTGGCGCTTTGGCAGTCCAGTGCTCAGCTCGCCTCAGCACCCACTGGTTTAATGACAGCTGGCACCTACCATAAAGACACTCTGAGTGAATAAAGGTTCGAAGACAACACAGAGAGCTTGAATAATGACCCATTTTTCCTGAGAAATAAACATCCCACATCAGTTATGCCCAGGTCACAAGCTTAACCTCACATTTCCCCAAGATCTGTGTGAAGCTTTGTGGAAAAGTTTCTTACTCTGCTATTTCACATACAGACTCAGGATATTGTGCCATTACCTCTGCTCTGTCAACTGGCTCCAGAAGAGCCTAACTTACTTTTTCCTACATTATTAATGAAGAAATTTCTAAAGCTACCTCCTACCTCTGTGCAGAATTTCTATATAGTATAGCATGTGGTATATAAAGTTTATTAAAGTTAGTACCAGTGTGCATACCTGTGTGGGAATCTGGGGATCTGAGGGGGATCTTTTGAGATAGATTTAATTTAATTTAAATTTAGTTTAATTTAAATCCTTTTAAAAGGATTCTACAGCTCACTGCAGAAACTTCAACAATTTTTCTTTGGTTTATGTTGTAATTCTCCTTCCAGTGCGCTTCTGATAAAATCTCAGTAGAATCAGTTCTACTATTGATTATCTGTTATAATCAATAATAAATAATATAAAGTTTCTTTAAGTGTCTAGGTCCATGGATCTTATTTCTTCTGTATAAAATGAGAGATCACATTTTTGTAGCAAAGTGAATAGCAAAGAGGAGCTCTCATGTTTCTGATGTTCTTTGAGAAACGCTATTCCAAAATAGTTCTATGTATAGATACTGTTAGTCTGGAGAATTGTTATTCTTTGGACACACAGCTGTGTTAATAAGATACTTTTATGAAGAATGAGAAAGAGATAAGAGTGTTATTACCTTGAATTACACAGGAATACCTTTTGTAGTTGATATCCACTACCAATTTTAGTCTGAAGTAGTGTTCAAGTAGAGGCATGTCCATAGTGACTGAATCATTAGATGAGTTTGGAAGAATTACAGAAGCTTGAAAGATGACAGTTATCAAGGCAGTAAAGGCAACTCTGTATATGTAAGAATAGAAGAGTAAGCCTGAGACTGAAACCACAGCTCCATAAATGGACTTAGTGCACATGGTGTTCCTACGCACAAAATCCAGGGGGTAATTACCTTGCCTAATCAGGCACAAAGGAGAACTGTCCCAGGAAGAAATTACCTCATCCTGGGATTGGAACTCGAACAAAACTTCCTGGTCCTGAGAAAGGTATATTTACCTTTCCCAGGGTTTCCATGCTGTGACAGCCTGATTACAAGGCACTTGGTGGTTAATATCTCCGTTTTGTCTCAGTGATGCAACAAGCTTCAATTCTTTTTCCAAAAGCTCAGTACTGTCTGAAATGCCACTGTGTGACCCATGGAGCTTGCTTCTTGAGTAAGTGAAGCTGGAAGGACAGCCTACGCAGTTTCCAGGGTGTCGGAAGCATTAGGAAATACTGACAAAATCAGTGTGATGAAATAAATAGTATTCTCTGGCTGCTCTTTGTCTTACTTCGAAAACATTACTTTTTATGGCCACAGATTTTCCAGTGGGAAACAGCGAAAGTACTTCAGGACCAACTTTGTCTACACTTCCCCTGGTCCTAGCTCCAATAAAGTATTAGGCTCCTTGTTTCCTATAATGGTGCTAGAATTAAATACTATTTTCTGACAGAAAATCACCTACTGATTTAGTGCCTAAGCCTGTTAATGCTAGTGCTACATAACAGATCCACATCAGCATTTTTTGATGGATAAATAGTTGTTGTGTTATGTATATCTGAGGCATTATGTGTGTTATGTATATCTGTGCATTTGCGGCACATGTACTTGTATTTAGCTGTCTAAAAAGTGCTCTGTCAGAACATACCACAGGTATCTAGGTGGTGGATGTAGTTTTGCTATTTATATCATAGTGTTCTACAAATATTAATAATGCTGCACTTCAGAATGACTTCTAGACATAAACTTGTAAAATAACTCCCAACAGTTCATCTTGATAGTCTGTTGAAATTGGACTGCTCTGACTATACCCCCTTCAGGCTGACTGCCAATATCATATTTTATCCTGAAATTCCGTGAGGAGACACTCAAAATAAACACTGCACTAGCAACAGCTTGCATTATCTTTAAGGCAGCAGCTAGCATCAGTTTCACTTCAGCCTCTCTGTGGCTTTCTTCATTTGAAAAATCCATGAAGTTTGACCTTTTGGATACATTTTGCTCTTATATATTCCCCTTGTTGATTACAGTGGGAACTGAATGGACGTAGCTGAGAAGAGAATGGGTATATCACAGTTGCTACCCTGTTACAACTAAATTATCCTTGTTTGTCCCATGTTGCCCAGCATCAGCCACTTTATATAGTGCCTATCTTGTCACTAGCTTGCTTTCAGGGTAGAAAAAAATACAGCTATTAGATTTGCATTTGAGTTTTCTTTGGAAGAAAAAAAAAAAAAAAGCAACCTGGAAATGACAGGATTATTCCAGGCACCATTTCAGAGATGTTCAGCATTTTGTTCTGCAAACACTTTTTCTTTGCTGTTGCTTTTGAAAATAAGCTGATCCTGCAATTCACTATTAAAGGTGAATATGATCAAAATAACCAATCATCAAGGTCAGCATACCCTTGAATCAGAGAAGTTTGCTAATTCTGAATTCAGTGTTTTTTCAGAAGTAGCATGTTTCGCAAGAATAGAAGAGGTAGAATGTAGGATTGGGACAATATGAATGCGCACATACCGTTGCCAATGAAAGCAAAGCTTGCAGGTCTAATTTTAGGCTTTTCAGCCTTGGTATTGTTCCTTACAGCACAGTTATTTTCCATATGATACAAAGCAGTCCTTTTTTCAAGTTTTATAAACTGCTTTAGAGAGCAAAAGCAAGGACAAAGTGAGTATATGTCATGGTTGAAAGCAAATCAGAGAAGCTTAACTGAGGCTGAAGTTAATGGTGATTGCATACCATTTCTATATTCAGAGGACAGTTCTTTAAGAAAAGTAAGAATCTAGAGAAACATGTCGTGACATCTGCAAGCAAAGAGAGTTACGCAGTGTCTGAACCGGGACCCTTCAGTATGACTGGATTTGCTTTGACCCATTTAATTATTTTACACTCTGCTTAGATGCTTGGTAACTTAGACCTATTAAAATGTCAAAATGACCTGTGCTGTTTGAAGAAGTAGAACTCGGAGGGTGTCAGCCTAGTTCTTGAAACTAAGCATTGTAGATGCAGGGGGGGTGTTGCAACTAATTATTTATGTAACATCAGATAGAAGCTGATACCTTTTACTGATACATTAAAACAAGATGGGTTTATAGAAATATAGGAATATAATACTGTAGAAATGCTTGTGTTCTTTCCTATATATGAATTACTACGTTCTGGAGCCAGTTGGTACTAAGCCATTCCCCATGGAAATGTCAGCAGGTCAATGGTACTAACCTGTACAAAATATTAAAAAAACCTTTAAAATAATTAAGTTAACATAGTCCCCATTTTTCATCCAAGAGAAGCTTATTAACTCTTTGAAACAGGTTGGCAACTGGATGTGCATTGGAAAGAATTTCTCGGTGGGAGTCTGTGCAAGGACTGCTCTAGCACTGAGCTAGTATTCTGTCCCACAAGTTCAGCCAAGATCCACTGCCTGCTCATTGGAATTTACCAGCCGGGTAGTACCCACATTTGGGTCACAAGGATTAAAGCACAGTTTGGCTGTAGGCTCTGCCGTTGTCCTCAAACTGGGTGAGTCAACTTAGTTTGAGCTCAAGAAGTGAAATTTTTTTTCATACCTTTCTAGCTGTCTAGAAGTTAAAAGTTAGTCTAAACTGATTGTGTAGGCTCTCTTGTTAGTTTAACAGGAGTACGCATCTCCAGAGAGCAATTTATTCCACTTATTTTGTATATATACTTTTAACATGAGATGAATTGTCTCTTGGTGAACAGGGTGCCTGTTTTTCTCCATTGCTCATTGGAGCCTTGATGACTAGTTTAGATTAGATCCTCAACTTCTAATGGCTACCACCCAAGTAGAAGTAACCTGGATTAATCAAGTTCCCTGCTACTGACTATATAACTTTCTTGTTATTATTCTTTGCGTGATTTGTGGATGCTGTGTTAGAGCCTTCCCTTGGTTTTTCTTTGTAGTCATTTCTACTAGTTTGGCAGCAATAGTACCATTGCTTAGGTTTCTGTTGTCCCTGCTCATATGAAAGTTTTAAAAATTGTGACTGATTTTTATTATTTACTGTCATCATTAATAAAAAACACAACAAAACAAAATGTTTTGATTCAGTTTCTTGAGAGAACAGATTAAGTTACAGGCTGGCAGTTTGATGTCCTGGATTCTGGCCAGCTTCTTGGAGTCATAAATCAACCCAGCGCCTTTGAAGTTAGGGGAGAAGAATGTCTCTAAAAAGTTTGGAGCAGTGATACTGGAATAGGGTGGAAGTATGACATCAGCGAAGGATAAGCAGACTTTTCAGTGGCTTTATTTAGTGGAAGGCACTGATTTGATGATTTTGTAGTTGGTTGTTGTGGGGATTACAGCTCCTCAGGGCTTTCCCATGCCTGTAAAGTTTGACATTTTTTTTCCTTTTTTTTTTTTTTTTGGCAACAGATCTATATGGCAAGCAGAGAAGTGAATTAATTGTTCCTCTTAAGCGTAAAAAAGGTTTTTCCTAGATGTTCTGAAGTTTTTTTGAGAAGTATAGCTAGTTTTTAAAAGAGAAAATACAAATACAAATAACATCTCTGACCTCAATGCCTTTTCCATTTCTATTTTATCCATTTTTTTCAGAGACAGACTTGTGGCTGCAAGAATCAGGTTCATTTCTATATTTATTCTGCCAAACAAAACCAGTTCAAGCTTCCAACAAAAAAACTAGGCAATGAGATGGGTGGACTATGGTAGCTAAAGTGACACACAAATAGGTGCACTTGACACTGCTTTGTTAGGGTTGAAGGAGAGGGATGTAGACTAACGTAGAAAATGTAAGTAACAACCTTTACCCCTGGTAGTTTGAATTCTCTTTTTCTGCTTGAGGGCATCAAAATTAATCTCTTCACTTAGGCTTATCATCTCATCCCACACTCCTTCCTCCCATCCCACTTTTTAGGTGGTTAGATTCACCAAGACCCTTCAGGATCTGAAAACGTGCTGTGTGTCTCATTTGCTCTTATGGCTAATGAACATAGTAGGTTGTCGTATTCTTCCTGATCACTGACAGCTCTTCTCTGTGAGGGTTTTCCCCTCTGGTCCACAGGGATTTGGGATATTCAGAGAACTGCACGTACACGCACAAACGCTGCACGTTTGGCCACATGTGAGGGAGACTTTTGTATCACTCCTGTCTTGCTTTCTGCATCTCGTGCCTGCAAATCACGGTGTTTCGCAGATGGCTGCCTTGGGTTATTGAAGCTTTACACAACATAATTATAAGCTACATAATTCACTTAGCTTTACAACCTGTTTTTTAACATAAAATGCTCTCAAATGTTGTATAGCGTGCAGCATCATTTAAGCATGCTGGGGCCTGCTCCCGGTCCCTCCCATTCAGCAGCTGCCTCTCGGCAAGACGCTGGCAGCCTGGACGTCCGTCCTCTCAGCTCTTGGGGAGTGGTTGTGTTATCTTTGTGCCTGAAGATGCCAAGATTGTTTAAGTGTCAATGAGACGTTGCCCAGATGAATTTCTCTGCGGCTTAAGCAAGCCTGCCTGTTTTTTTTTTTTCTCCTTATGCATACACCTTGCATGCTATGAACGTAGCTGCTCCCACTGCTTCTGCTGATGAAAAGCCAAAAAAGGAAAAGTCCAGATAAATCTCCATGGATGATGAGAATTGGTGTTGGATAGAGAATAGGAGGCAGGTAGGAAAGAAGGAAGGAAAGTGGGAGAGTCGGGATGATCTGATACAGATTACTGGGACGGGGAGAAAGCCAAAGGTGCAGGGAAAAGATTGAACAAGGAGGAAGAGGAGGGACAACTTGGGGCCAAGATTCACAATCAATTTACTGTTACATAACCATCTTTCTGAGAGCAGAGCCATGGCATTACTGGGGAGACACTCTTAACGCTAAGTATGTCTGCATAATAAAACCAGCTTAGCCTGTATTTATTTTGTGTGTACATCTGTATATGTGTCGGTGTTTCTCAGCAACATTATAGCTGTTAATTTCACTGGGCTATTCAGGCATGTTCCTTACCCCACTCTATTAATGTGCATTCACAGCTTGGCACTTGCAGCTCCCCAGGACTAGCATTTATATGATATACGATTATTAATGTCCCTGGCTGTTTTTCTGAAGAGTCAAACACCAACCTGAGTGTTTCATGGTGGCAGTGTGTGGGAAATTGGGACCTTCAAAATGTTAAGAAGTAATACCATGTAAAAGAAGGCATGGAAGCACAGGCTAGCATTACAAAGCTCAGTGCCTGGCCTGCTTTGTATGCTGGTGTCATGTTCTTAGAAAGCAGAGGTGACAGAGTTTAAGTTGCATTTTAAGCAGGGAATACATCAACTAAATACTTCAGATGAGATTTGCATAGCTAGTTAGATACTCGGTGAGATTTCATAAGAGCACTCAAGCTGCCAGAGAGATGGTTGATGGATTTATATTGAAAGCCACCTTGACTTACTTGAATAGTAATGAACCAAGGCAATGAGACAACAGCATCTAAATTAGCCTGTAGTCCAGACCCATAGAAATGCTTACACATCTCTCTAAATTTGGATCCTTACATTGCTTGCCTTGAAGTCTATGGTTTTCCGTTCAAAAAAAAAAATCCCACAGAATATAATACTGGTTTTTATATTTTTATATATTTTATTTTTGATCCTTTTCCTTGAATCTGTTTCTTGACGTAAGCTTAGTCCCCCTCCCATTCTCCTTGGCCACGCTGCTTTGGTCAGGAATTATGAAGGGATTTTTTCCACCATTAAATAGCAGGCAGATTTCCTGAATATAATTTTTTCTGTATGCCCTTTTGTCTTGGAGATTGAAAAATATCATTAGTAAAAGGCCCTCATTGGACACTTGTTCAATTTCAGAGGGGATTTTGTAACAGTTACTCTTTATATAAAGTGTTTTTGGAGTCTTTTAGGAAGAAAAAATTAAGTGCTACGACTATAACCAGTTCAAACAATTCTTTGCTTTCTGGCAACCAGCAGGTTTTTATGTTGTATCCTCTGATTTGATTTACTAGCTGTTCCAAGCTCCTGGCAAGTGCCACAAATAGCTTTTAAGATTACTCTGTTTCTTGGTGCTGTGTTTTGGAGTTCTGAGGATTTTTTTGTTACTATTTTATTTTATTCCACTTCTTGCCTTATTTCTAAGTTGTAGCCTTCATTTCCCTTAACTTTTCCCCTCTCTTTTCAAGCCAGAGGGAGTTAACTGTTCTACTACTGTAGTACTGAGCATAAGCAGGGCCTGATCCACCTATTACACTATGTAGGTTATCTGATGTTTTATGGCTTTAAAGCAAGACCAGGTGCCTATCTAAAACCTGTACTCTAGTTCAATGACAAAGATTAGGGATGAACCAGAAATGTGTGTGAAATTCTACAATTTTCCTCTTAAACAATCACAACACTCCTTCACAGGTTGTTAAAAGACATGAATCTATGACAAATCTTACTGAGTTTTTAGCCTTTAATGATAGCAACATTTTTAAATCATGTTCTATCTGCTCTGGAATTTTCTAAGGCATTTGTGGTACTTAGGTACTCATAATATAGTAAAAGTAGGCATAAGAACAATTATCACACATTCTTACAATTTATGGAGAGTGGGGAAAAAAAATAAATGTGTTCATAAATGACTTGCGGCGTTGACTAGTGAAGTGAGAAATTTTGCATATTATTTGAGATTAGCCATAACAACCAAATTTAAATGTGATTATAAGGTACTATGTGATGATTAGGTAATGCTGAATATTGGGAAGATAAAATGGCAGGTGAATTTGTTGTCAATAAGAGGAAGATAATGTCCTTGGAACAAAATATTATACACTGATTACTATGTTTAAATTATAGAAATCAGGAAAGGAAATGGGCATTGGTGAGGATAGATCTCCAAAAATAATAGAAAACCATCACAAATATAATTTATCTAGGAAATACTAGGACAGAAGTAGAAAAATATTCTATTGTATAAGCATGTGGAACATCCTACCTGTAATTATAGTCACTTGTATGATACAAAGTTAGTAAAATTGTAAAAAGTGTAGAAAAGGGAAGTAAAGTTGGTTGGAAACGTGGCATAGGCTAGGCAGAGTTTGTTTCATGGCTGATGAGGAGCAGGTTAATAAGGAATAGTTACTATTTCTCACAGTACAAGAAATGGGGTCACCAATGAAATTATTGGATAACATTTAATTTAATTATGAAACTGATTTCCACAGGGTGTTGTGGAGACCAAGATATAAATGTGGTCAAAAAGGGATCAGACAAATACAGGAAAGCTAATTTAATCAGTGATTATTAGGCATGATAGTCTGGAGAGTCAATGGAAAGAGAACAGCACCTCCAAAGTATGACTCATCCCATCCTAGGAGAAATGTCTTAGGTCAGTTTGCTGAACTGCTAACTGGAGATAACTGTATCTATGTTGGCCTAAATGACTATCTTAGTGTGGACATCAAAATTTGAGAGCATTAAAGCCATTTCAATCCCACTGTAGATGTTATATAATAAAATTGTGCAGAATTTTTGCAATTAAAAAAGCTATGGATGCAATTAAGTGGTGAAGATGGCATTGACTCTAAAGAAGGGATATTTCTCTGTTTCTCATCTGTGATAGTTTTGTTCTTTCTTAGCAGCAGTTTTATTTGTGTACCTTACTGCAGAAGTACAAGAAATATGAAAGAAATTATATCATCCTAAAAGTCACTCCCAACCTCTGGAATCATTAAGGAGAGCAACAACTGTTTTATGTCATAAACCCTTTCACCTCCAGCAGTGAATGAAGTAATCATGAGATAATGCCAAGGAAGGCAGTGTTTGATATTTCTAGCTTTCCAGATTCTACAGACTTACATAGTCCGGGGTAGCTGTCAATGCAGTTGCAGCTGCTTATTACCATGGTTAGGAATAAAAATATTTCACTCACTTCTGTCTCGTGTCATCTGGGGGCAGCAGTTACTGTGAAAGGTACAGCCATGTGAATGCTGTCCAGGCTGTTCCTCCCTGCCTTTTATTTCTAACAATTCCCCCTCAATTTGGAGAGATAATCCCTGGTCAACTTCAGCAAGACTCTCAAGGTTGTCTCAGTGAGTGCAACTCTGCTTAAAATGGCCTTTTTACGCTTATGTTTTCTTTTCTGCCCAGCTCTTTTGTAGTCCAGGCCTGTGAGCTTCAACTGTGCCCATGGACAATTCAGTGACAGGCAGCCCTGAGTTAAGAAAATACATCCTGCCTCTTGAGAATTGGAGTTATGTGTTACACTTTCCAGGATTCATAGCCTATAATGTCTTTTTCTTACTAGGTTTTCTGAAGTAGTTTTCCCAGGGGGTCCTTATCTACCAGAGTTGAGCACTGAATCAGAACAAAATTCTATTTTCCTAGACAATTTACAAGAATTGTAGACTAATACTTTAGATTTCCAATTTTGAGACCTTTGAAAATATTTCTGAGTCATCTTGTTTGTGCTTATCAATGGCTTCATCCTGATGGATGATAAGGAATTCAGACAGTATTTCTGGTGAATTTCATGACCATAATAATTTAAATGTTTACATAGCTTTCATTTGTTTTCTTTCATATTTTTCTCTACATCACCACTGGGTTTTTTCTCTTTTGTTGAACATATTGCTACAACCTGTCTCAGAGCTTTTGCTTTGTAACAGCTTCCCATTTGTTTTGATGAAGGAATTTGACATGCACTGGTATCTAATTAAAAAATGTTGCTAGCATGTTTTTTGCTCATCTTTTTCTGTCATCACCAAAAAAAAACCCCTCCTGAATTGTGTACCCTAGAAAAAAAAGCATTTTGAAAATAATCTGAAAATCAAGCATCACTTTAAAGTGAAAAAAACCCCAAACCCAAAACAAACAACAAAACCAATAGACTCTACCTTAGGTGTTGTCCTTTGCAATGAGGCACTGAAGTTCTTATAGATGGTGTGGTACTACGAATGTGGGATGTATTTTTCAGGTCTCCTCTGTTTCTTCCTTTTTCCTCAGTATAAATTTTATTGTTCTTGATCATGGTAAATAGTACTGAAGTTTAGACTCTCTCTCTTATGTTTTGTCTATCTGTTATTGTTTTACCAAAAAAAGGCATGTTTGCACTCAACAGATTCAGCTGAGCAAGTACATCAGTTTTATTAGCACAGTTACAATAACCAGTTGTTATAAAAATTTATTCCAGTAGAGCTCTCATTGAAAAACAGTTGGAATAAATTGTTCCAATTATTTTTAATGTATGAAATGATAAAATTGTGCAGTCCTTCAGCATGAGAGGCTTTCTCTTTCTGCTTGCTTCTCTCTGGCATATTTTTAATAGAAAGAGTATGTGCTGTAATTCATATTTATGTCTTATGAAAAGTTATGTTTTATCTTGCCTTCTCTCAGAACTATTGTACTGTATAAATGAAAACTAGAAGAAATATGTACCAACTTTAACTTACTGCATATCTGAGATTTTCTGGTTTGTGTTTTTAATTAATTTTTTGTTATGAAGGACATACAGAAGGCTTGGAGGCTTGCTGTTAAGGTCATGAAATAATAATGAGGTTCCTGTACTTGGGACGTAGAGGATCCTCGGAGACAGCCAGCTTTCCTTTTGCTTTGTCCTTCTTGCTCGTTTTGCAGTTTCTATCAATATTAATGTCAGAGTGCATTCTTTTTTTACCTCAACATATAACCTTGCTAGGAGCTCTGACATCTTCAAAAATACTTACATTTTTCCAAGAAGAAGGCTTTGTGAGACTCATCTGTATTATCTGTCAGCCTGATTTCAAATAGCAGTTTTACTAGCATTTGCTAATTAAAGAGGAAATACTAAGTAATGGTTATGTGTGTTATTACTTTGAGGCTGGGTTTGCCTGTGTAACATAGGTAATCTGTACTCAACAGCTCCTGTTCTTAGTCTGCATTTAAAACCATTGTTACGTTTTTAGCTAATTGTGTGCTTTATGACACAAATTGGATTGACCTATCTGGAAAGTAAAACTCCTAAAGGAGAAAGCACAATGAATATGTCTAAACTCAGTCCTGGTGGGAGCAGTTCAGCTTCTCACTTGACCTTCCCAGCATTGACCTTTTTGGTTAACACAACATCTCTCAGAAAGCTGTCCTCCTAGAGTAGGTGGAGTGTAAGGGAAGGCAGGCATTCTTCATAGACTCCAGAGAGAGCACCTATATATATATATGACTGATGGATTAATTTAGGTGAGCAGGATTTCTCTACATTGGCTTTTCTTTGTTGATACAGCAGGGCACTTTGGCATGTAGCAGGTTCAATTGTTAGCTAGTTGTCTAATTTAGGTGGGCAAGATCTCATTCAAATGATTCAGCTGCTTAAGCCGAGGTGTCTAGTGCCAACTGAATGGCCCTAAAGTGTCTGAGACATCCACATAGAGCTAGAAGATACAAATGCAAGGACCAGCCAGGACACCTTGTGTCTAGGCCAGCTGAGTTAACCTGAGTGGCTTAAGTCCTACAGATCAATACTCGCTAAGGCATCTCGTCCTCTCGTTGCTGTGAGATGGTTACCAAACTGCCTCCTTAGAACTAGACTGAAGGAAGTAAAATGTTATTTCAAATGAGCCATCAAACCAGTTTGAGTAAAATTATTACACTTATTCCAAACCCTAAAAAATCAAAATTTATGGAAAAACTTTGCATTTCATATGAGTGAGAAGAACAATTTTTTTTTCTTTCTTAAGAAAACATTTTCAGGTTTTCTTCTGTGTTTCTTTCATAGTCAGTGTTACTGCCGGTCAAATTTTAAGTATTTATTTTCTTGTTCAAGCTATTTATGTGATTCATTTGCTCACTTGTTTGTATGAGTAACATTTTTGACCACCCCTCAATGTCCAACTTAAAAGTGTAAAGCCATTGATTTCGTTTTGCAGAATTATGATTCATCTTCTCAGTAATGTATTTCCGCTGCATTTAATCATGCTTCATCTGAAGCAGTCACAAGGGATAGTTCTGACGATTGGTTTATAATGAATTTGGGGCAGGTGTTATACCAATGGATCACTAGCCACAATGATGTAAACACTTTGTTTTGACTTTGAAAGGTTTTTATTAAAATAAAAAGCTGTAATCTGCTTTCCTGCTAACCGCTTCTGTTAATATCTGTCATAATATAGTCATGTGGTTTTTAGTAATGTAGTTGCTTAGCACATAGGTCAAAATCATCAGTTGAAATCAGCTCATTCATAGCTGTCATAGATGGCCTGTGCAAAAGCGAGCTAACTCTGGAGTTGTGTTTCTTTTCCATACAGAAATTGAATGGAAGCAAAAGATTTATGTGTTAGCCTATATTTATTTAAATTATCTCAACATTATTTATAGGCCATATCCTGATATCCCTATTCAGAGTTTTACTATATACTTTGTCAGTCATAGTTATCATCAAAGGATACAGGAACATGAACAAGAAGAAAAAAAAGAGATCCTATGCTTTGTGAGCTGGGAACAGAGAGGACTCAATCTAGGTATTGATCTTACTGCCATTACTCCCAGCAGAGACTGGAGGAGGACCGTGCGGCGGTCACCACACCCACGTCTCCTAGTGAATCCAGAACTATGAGACGGTGTCTTGTACTGTTGGACACAGTCTTTTCATAATTTCTTATGAAAGAATAATAATAAATATCTTTCTTACTCTTTGAGGACAGGACTTTACTTGGCTAAGAGCTTTACTAAGGAAAAAACAACAAATGACAAGGGCACAATGGAACAGTCCTGAGCAGCCTGATCTCTTCAGTTCAGCTACTTAAAACTGTTTTGTTTTAGAGGGCCTGGAAAAAGTTGGGAAAGAGCTAATTTTTAGCTCTGCTGTGATGGAAGCAGATAGCAGTTCAGGAGACACTTGCCTGTTATTGGTAGACCAGCATGTTGTACTTGTTGTGAAATTAATCATATCTGAATAAGGGTTGTGGTACATAGGAATAACAATTAACATTGGTAAATGCGTGTACTTCCTAGTGAGATCAGGAATGGCATTTTGATTCTTGGTTATCCACTGATGATGAGCAAGGTATGATTTTCCTTGCTTCACTTCAAGCACTTAGAAATCCAGTTTCAGATCTGAGCAAGTTTACAAGGCTGCCTCTACAATCAGCATAAAGAAAGTGACACTTGTAGATGGTGATTCATCCTGTCTTAAAATAAGCACGCATATATTCATCCTACCTCTTTCAGACATGTCTCTCTCTGCATGGAGTGAATCACACTGGAATTTCTGATCATGTCTATTGACTGCAGAGGGACCAAAGATGACCATCTTTTTAAACAGCTAATGTTTGATACGATTCATCTACCTTTAAAGTAGGGCAGTATTGTTTAAGAGCTGTGATAAAGAATTTGGATATAAATGAAGAGTGAAGCTTGTACTGTTAAGTAAAGCCCAGTGATTTATGAGTTGGAGATGTGGTCCTAAAATGGCATGTCATGGATTCAAACCCAAATTAAAATCAGACTGGAAGGTGAGCAGTACAAATACCTCTTGATAAGCCTACAAACTTAGAGAATTTGGCTTTGCATACATCAGACACATACTGTGACATTTCAAACTAGCAATAGAGCAAACTGGTAGGAAACAAGACACACTGTAATGCAAGCCAAGATAAGGCACTATTACTTTTTAACAGGCAATTACAACAGAATAAAAGAATATTTAAAAACAAACAAAAAAAACCCCAAAAAAATCTGTGCATGTGGTCATAGCAATGTCTGGAGTCTAAACCCCTTATCCCCAAGCACGAACCATCTGTTGTGTAGCTCAGTGAAAACCAGCATTTTAATTAACATTAGTCTTTACAATTTCACAAAAAAATCTGTATCTCAGGCAGAGGAAGTGTTGATCTAGTTTGGTAAAACAAAACTAGATGGATGTATGCAGTCTACATGAATGTTGTCCCATGGTTTCAGAAGACTGAAACGTACTCAGGGCAACTATAATGTTCAGATATGCCTTGTTAGGCTTCCACACAAAAAGAGATGTTTGCAGCAACTATCTCAGAATAGGTGGAATGCTGAATAGTGGATAGTTCTCTGAAATACCTAAAATTGTATTATCCGCTCACTTGAAATGCAAGGCTTGGAAAGTGATCATTACTGCTGACTCATAACTTGTTCCAATGGCGGCTTTGAAGTAGTGATGTCCAGGAGGTTATGGATTTCTCTGTTAACATACTAGGGCATCTCATGATGGAACATATATTTGAAACCATATTCTAGAATAAAACCTCAGAGAAAGCATTCAAAACCTGTTGTATTTGGCGTGAGGCATGTAACAAGTTTGTCATAGCATTCAAGGGTCTGATGTTGGAGCATTCTGGGTAGTCAGACTAAATTTTCACTCAAGCGATTGGAATGGTTTTCAGCATATGAGTAACTACAAAAAGGTAGAATAAACGTCCTGGATGCGTTTTAAGATTATTATTTAGAAGGACAAAATTGAAGAGAATAGATTGGTGAAGAAAATACTCATTTTAGTACTGAAATCTGAGACTTCCTCCTCAGCTCATACCTCCTTGTTACTTAGTGATCACCACAGCTGATAGAAGCTTAGCCAAGAGCAAAATGGAACTATGGCAACAAATGTACTTACGTGTTTGTCTGACATGCAGCATTAACAAGCATATTGTTCTCTTCAGAAATTAATCCCTAAATTCTCTAGAATATGTGTCACTAAATTCTGTCAAAATATTGGAGAAGAAATGGACTTAAAGAAAAACTCAGACAATTTTAGGTTATGGCACGTAACAAAGCCAAATAATGGAGTTAAGGAGGAAGTAGAAATTTGCTTAAGCACCACTGATCATCCAGAGCCTAAGCTTTCTGTAGAAATATGGACACTTTCCTACTGTGGTTTAAAGGGAGGTTAAGAAAAAGAGCAAGCAAACCAGGAATTTTGTCCTTATCTCAAGCTAAGCTTGAGTATTGTTGACCAACCCAGGTAAGTCTCTGCTGTATGTTACATGCCTCATCCTGTGTCTGCTTGCAAAAGAGGAGAGCCAGCTATGGCATGCTGCAAGCAGTTTCCCGGTCCAAATGAGGAAAAGGGGCAGAAATAAGATCCTGCAATGTGCTTCAGACCACGTGTGTGCAGGTTAGTTTATACACAACTTGCCAGCTTCAGCATCGGTCTTTGAATAGAGCCCTAGCATGACCCATGGGTGCATCAACAGTGGAGCTACTAATGAGTCTGGTATTGCCCTTGTTTTTCATGTTGAAAATGTAGAGAACTCACTTTTTGTTTTATTTCAGACTCAACAGAAAACAAATCCACACTTTTAATGAAATAAACTCACCTAGAGAAAAAAAATCCTACGTACCAGTTGATGTTATGTTAGAGCATCCTCCTGCACAGCTTTCACCATTTCAAATGTTTTTTGGTTTTTTTTTTGGTTGCTTGAATTTAATTGAATATCCATCTCATTTCAAATAGCATTTAAAAATATATCTCTCTTCTTTGGCTTAAACCTCTTTTCTCCATTTATTATTCAATTCAGTTGGATAATTGCATTCCTTAATGACATTACTCTTTATTTTCCACATTTCTTTTAAACAGAGAGATTGCAGGCCTGAATCTGATCTTTGGTAAAGCCAGTAAAGTAATCTGAAATAACTGGATTTATTCCAATTTTTGCTGTAGTGTAATATAAATCAGAACTTACTGTGTTTGTTTCAACCTTAGTTTCAGGTTTATGTTATCAGCTGTAAATTAAGACTGCTTCTTACTTCAGTATGGCATTATGTAAACACACACACAAATTCTGCTTATTTTTCACTGATGGATTTCCCATCATTTTGAGATGGAAGCATAAGTTTCGTTAAAATCTCATATTAGAGCCCTATATGTTCCATGAAGGAGAAAGCTGGTAGTTCATAGAATCATAAGAATGGTTTGGGCTGGAAGGGACCTTAAAGATCATCCAGTTCCAGCCTCCCAGCCATAGACAAGGACATCTCCCACTAGATCAAGCTGCTCAAAACCCCATCCAACCTGGCCTTGAACACTTCCAGGGAGGAGGCATGCACAATTTCCCTGGGCAACCTATTCCAGTGCCTCATCACCCTCATTGTGAGAAATTTCTTCCTAATGTCTAACATAAATCTTCTCGTCTCTGGTTTAAAGCCATTCCCCCTCATCCTATCCCTCCATACCCTTGTAAAAAGTCCCTCCTCAGCTTTCTTGTAGCCCTCTTCAGATACTGGAAGGCCGTTATAAGTTCATGATGAGTTTTGCTTCACAGTGGGGAGAACAAAGTCTTCCCAAGGTCACTGATGGGGTGTCCTGGAAGTATATTAACTCTCCTTATACTGGATAATGAATCTGTCTCAAAATTACTCCTGAAAGGACATCTGCAGATCTTGAGTCACAGAACTGCAGAGATTGCAGGGGACTTCTTAAGGCTGTGTAGTGCAAGGCACTGCTTGGAGCAGGGTCAGCTAGAGCAGATCCACAGTGCTCAGCATTGCCCAGCCCCATTGGGCTTTCATTGTATGTGATACTCTCAGCCCCTGGTACCTCTGCCAGGGGCGGTGCTGCTATCCTGGCTTTTCTGTCCTGAAACTGAACACCTAAAGGTGGATTGTTTTCATCGTCCACTTCTGCAGGTTGTCACAACCCTACTTCCTTGCCAGCAAAGTACAGGTGTGGGGCTGCTGTGTGTTTGGAGCCGTGGGTTTTGAGAGAAGTAGGAGGATAGGACTGAGATAAGTGAGGGAGTCTTTGACCCACGGGGATTTTGGAGAGCCACAGAGGCCATGGGATGATGTAGTGTCCATCATGAAGTAGAGTCTCCTGGTCACTGAAGATGACCCAGTTTGCAGGCTTACAGGAGAAACAGTGAAGACAACTTCTGTCACCACTAGTTCCTTCCAAGCTGACTGTCTCCTCTGTCAGAAGGATTACTAGTAATATACTTGGTTTCAGCATATTAAAAGATCTATATATCGTACAACAGTACCAGAGGCTTCTCCTCAAAAATATTGTAATCTTTTGCCAATACTGGGAGAAAAAGGGCTTTACCAATCCAGCGTGATTCTGCTATGCAAGGCATGTGAGGAGGTGCTTCACAAGTTGCCTAGGAAGCATAGAATCACAAAATTATTTGGATTGGAAGGGACCTTTAAAGGTCATCTAGTTCTGGCCCCTTTACTATGAATAGGGACATCTTTCACTAGACTAGATTGCTCAGAGCCCCATGCAACCTGGCCTTGAACATTTCCAGGGACTGGGCACCCACAACTTCTCTGAGCAACCTCTTCCAGCGTCTCACTACCCTCATAAAAAAATTGTTCTTTATGTGCAATCTAAATCTACCCTCTTTCAGTTTAAAAATATTACCCCTTGTCCTGTCACTATAGACCTCAACATTGGAGGTTGCCGTAACTCAGGTGCAGGCCAGACTTCACATCTGAACTTGTTGAAGTTCATGACGTTTGCATGGACTAGCTCCTCAAGTCTGTCAAGGTCCCTGTGGATGGCATCCAGTCCCTCAAGTGTATCAGCTGCACCACTCGGCTTGGTGTCATCTGTTGCTGAAGCACTGCCGGTAGGCAGGGACATTTTAGTTGTACCCTTTGTTCATGGTTTGGATGGGAAAATTTCTCTTCTTTTCCACACTTACTGTTCCTTGGGTACTCATTTCCTTGGGACTTTGAGAATGAGATTGTTGGCTTTTTTGTGTGTGCAATACAGGCTGCGGCTGCAGATTTCTTCTTCTGTGAAACAGTAAGTGTATTTGAAGGAGTGAAGCATTTGTGTGATTTGATAGCCTGCTTCTGTCTATCCTTCATGCTGACGTTAGCGGAGAAAAGGCAGTGTGAGAAGTAGCCCTAGGAGAGAGAAGCAGTGCTGGGAGTCGTCAGGAGTTATAGTTATTAAGACATAGCCAGAAATTTTACAAACAGCCTACTCAAAAATAACGTGAAAATTATTCTGTTACTGTAGATTATAAACATAGTTTTATGCTTTCACCAGCATTTAATTGTTCAGGGGCTTGTTATCCCTATATGTGTATATATATTGGTGTCTATGCAGTGTTAGATGTGCTGTTTATAGGTTTGTATCATGTCAAAGATTGTAAAGAAACTGACCACACGTGCTGCTGAGTGCGTGGATTTCACATGTAGTGCCCAGGATTCAGCACGTTCCTGTGGGAGCTTGTGGGCTGGGAGTGGGCAGAGGGGTGGGGATGAAGCACAGCTTTCTTTCCAACCTAATGAGTGCCTGCCAGCACAGCTGAGCTGGCAAAGTGAGTGTTGTCATTTGCTTCTGGCATAGTTCATACGACTCATTCCTGTTTCCCAAAGCCAGAGAAGAGTGAGAAAAACATGCACCATACAAGGGGACTCATTTAATGCACAAGCTTTGTGAGGCTGCAGAGATGTCAGTTGACTGCTCCCTTCAGGTCATTCGTGGTTACTGGGAAAACAAGACTCTGAACATGAGCAGGTATTAAAAGCAGTAAAAAATATACTGTGATAAGCTGTGGTAACCCTCTTCAGTTAGGTGTCTGTGCCCAGGGACATAAGGTGAATCTCCCTGCACTCCTGGAGTCAGTAGAGGGGGAAGGTGACTGCAGTCACCAGCACATCTCTAAATAATCCTTTGGGTGAACCTTTTTTCTCTCAGATAACCCTAGAGGGAATTCAGTGAAACCAGGCAGCTACTGTGGATACCAGAAGTTAGATAGTGTGACTGCCCCATTTTCCCCTACCTGTTTCACAGAATCGCAGCATCGCCAAGGTTGGAGGGGGCCTCCAGAGATGCTGTAGTCCAACCCCCAATTCAAGCAGGGTCAGCTGGAGATGGTTGCTCAGAGATGTGTCCAGTTGAGTTTTCAGTATCTCCAAGTACAGACAGTCTGCAACCTCTCTGGGTAAACCTGTTCCAGTGTTTGATCACCTGCATAGTGAAAAAGCGTTTTCTTACATTCAGGCAGAATTTCCTGAATTTCAATTTGTGCCCATTTCCTCTTGTCTCTCTGAGCACCCGTGAGAGGAGACTGGCTCTGCCACTGGGTATTTAGACACACATTAATAAGATCCCCTGAGCCTTCCCTCCTGCAGGCTGAACAGTCCCATCTCAGCCCTTCCTTGTCTGACAAATGCTCCAATCTCCTCACTACTTTCATGACACCTCGCTGGACTCACTCCATTAAGTCCATGTCTATCTGGTACACGGAGCCCAGCACTGGACCTAGCACACCAGATTTGTCCTTCCCTCAGTCTGCTGGCAACACTTCTCTTAATGCAATCAGAAAAGAAAATGGTTTTATATAACTGTGTTTAAGGAAATCAAGGAAAAAAGGCACAGAACTGGGTTGTCAAGGACATGGTTGGGCATTGTTGGTGCTGTCTTTTCAAAGGAATTCAGGTCCTTTGTCAGCACAAATAGGAGATCTTTGGTAGCACTCAGTTTACTCTTCATTAGGAACGGCCAGAGATATTTGTTTGCACTTGGTCCGTTTGAACATTGAACACTTGCCGAGGAGGCCAAAGGGGAATGGAGAGGAGGGGGAAGAGAAAGCAGCTGGGAATGGAGCTGTGTTAGAAACAGTTTGAGGGTATTTCGAAATCGTTATGCAGGAAAGAAACTTCCATAAGTCACGTTTTGTTATTGAACTTAAAGTTTGGGGTTTTTTTTTCCTTAGGGTTTTAAAAAAAATTGGTTTATAAAATTGTTCTGACACTGGCAGTTTAGTACTTGAAAACCAAGTGGGAGAGGCAAGCCTGACAAACCTGTGCAGGAATTGCTGTAAAATATTCCAGGAAACAAAAACCCCCTGCATTGGCCAGGAGGTCTGGATGATGACTGCATGGACAGCGGAAAGCTTTTGAAACAGCATAAACATGCATGGGATATGTGAAGACATTGCAGGAAAGATACCAAACAAAAGATATGAACAGGGAAAAACTGGCTTCAAACCAGGTATGGTCTCAGAACTGGAGGAAGTGTCTTCCTCTTACTGTCTGAGACTTAATGCCCATTACCTCCGAAGCCCCTAATAAATCATATAAAATCAGTTTGATAAGCCATGCTGCTGAGTCATTTTAGAATAACTTCCAGATGCTCCAGCCCTTTCCTGCTTTCCAGACTGGCTGATGTGGACCTCCTGAGATCCAGCAGGGCAAAGAGCAGGCAAATACATCCTCATGTTGTCCATGCCAGCGGTGGGCACAGCCCAGGCTGCTTCAAGTTGAGGATTGGTTGTTGTATAAAATCTTTTAAATCTGACCCTCTGGATCTGTAAAAGCAGCAATGAAGGTGAGACTTAATGAAGCACAGAGGTACTACTATACGAAGCATTTCTGAAAAGCTTGTTTCTCTGGGTAGCTAACAGCCTCTTTGCAGCATTTCAGTCATGCTTTTAAACTAAACCTTCATTGCTGTTGCTGCTTGTAGCACATCAGTAAAGTTTTAGTGTTTTTCTTGATCTCTTATCTGAATTGTGTTGCCCTTAATAATTTTAATAACCATTCTCCTGCTGGTATAATCTCATTTGGAACAGACTTGACACCTTTACTGATGCAAAGTGCTACCCACATATGTGGTTCCTTGTTTATTGTGATTCACTCCACCATGATGGTTTGGAATTGAAGCATGTCACTTTATTGCTATGGTTTTTTGTTGCGTTTTTTTTTCCCTTTCATTATTTTGCCAATCAGATAATGTAACAGAAGTTCAATAACAGTGCCTGGATTGTTACATTGCATGGTTGGAAGCATGGCATTGGGAAGGAAATTTATAGTTTAAAAGAACAAAATTTACTAAACAAAGAAATGCTTGCCGAGTGACCTTTCCTTGTCTTGAAAAGTTAGTGCTTGTGCAGCTGGTCTCTCCTGTCTTTTGCTAATGCATATTCATAGATTTTCACAAGGAAAAAAACATGTTTGGGAAACCGTGATTATAAGCTAATTAAAAATAGTTTTCATTTTAGAAAACTGAATGTCTTGGCAGTGGCACACTCATTGCTAATGGGTGATTGTACTTTTTCAATAACAATAAGACATTCAATGCAACTGTGGAAGATGTTAGAATGTGATTAACTAGATAATCTGTGTATTTGAGTTTTTATTCCCAAATAAGATGAATTTCTCAGAGCCAAAAGTGTGAGTTTATATTTGATAATTATATGAGACTCATGAGCTTTCTTGCAGATTGTAATTCAATTCTATAAGAAAAGAGCTTTAAAACAAGAAAAAAGAATGAGTGCTTCTAATTGCAGGAAGGCATTGTGACCAGCTCAATCAGCTTGTTCAGTCCTTCATCTCAAACAGAGCCAAGCAGATTATGCACCATACTGTGCTGGAACAGCAAATAAGAGTACAGAACCCAGCAGTCCCAAATTATACCTTCTTAAAATACCAGTTTGGTTCTGTGGAACAAATAGTTACTGAAAGTGTTTATCAAAATGTCAGCTATGGTTTTGATTTACTAGAGGATATTCTATGGTGAAGTCTATCAGAGATGTCTGGAAGGTGTTTGGGACTTAGTGGACAACTTATGGCAGAACAAGCAGCAGACCAAAACTAGGGACTTAGAATCATAGAATCATAGAATAACCAGGTTGGAAGAGACCCACCGGATCATCGAGTCCAACAATTCCTATCAAACACTAAACCATGCCCCTTAGCACCTCGTCCACCCGTGCCTTAAACACCTCCAGGGAAGGTGAATCAACCACCTCCCTCCTCTGTATCACAGAGGCAGAAAAATGCTGTCTTTTTTCTCCAAATCTGATAATAGAAAAGGTTATGCGTGGCTATGTTTGTCCAGATCCCTAATCATGTATTCTTACATACATACAGACCCATTCCTTTTTCTGTAGCGTCTTACATCTGCAATACTGGAAACAGCATCACTAACTTTAGAAGATGGTGCTGAGCTTTAGAGTTCTGTCTGTTCCACCTCTGTGCAGTGCCAGGTCGAAGGGCTATAAAGCTAACGTAATAAATATAGAAAAGTTGCCATTACAGAAAAATTGTCAGTCAAACCCCTCAGTTTTTGGCCACTGAAGGTGGTTTTTTTCGTGTGTAAGTGCCCTTGAGTAAAATGTTAATGAGGATAAGAATCCAGGTGGAAAGAGTCAAGTGAAAGCACACTTAGCTAAATTAAGAGAACCAGAAGATGCCTTATGAATCTACCTAAGATAGTTATTACTATAATTACTGAGAATCTTTAAGTGTCCTCTGGGCCTAAGCAAAACACCTTATGACTGCAAAGGGTAACACAGTTTAAAGGAGAAAAAATAAAAAAGGGGAAATAAACAGGCCCATAAAGATTAAAACGAATAAACCAGTCTGTTGTTTCACTTAAAAGCCATCTGAGTTGGAGCTAGAGAAATAACTATATTAGTATACTTTGGTCTCTATGGGATTTAAATTCAGATTTTGCCAAGTTGAGTCAATGTTACACATGAGAAGATAGGGGACTTCAAAGATAAGGCTGGGGCAATTGTTCTAAACACTATAAATTGCAAACGCGTCTTTCAGTCAAAACAGCTAATTTCTGGACATCTGCGTGTATAATTAGGCCTGTGGCAATTAACTGAAAGGTTGAACCCTGCCATATTTGTGCTAAATTTACCAAAACGTGTGGATGGGAGCTTGGCAAGGCTTCAAAGTAAGTTTAGAAGAAGCAGTGTGCTGCCCTTAAGCTGTGTGAGTCTTTGCAGTGAGTTCTTGTAGTTCAGAGAAGATGCAGGGCCTCAAGCAAGAAGGCACTGAAGGCACTGCAGCATCTAGCAGCATTGCTAGAGGAAGGATGCGCAGAACCTGAGGAAGGAGGATCGGCTTGCTGGAAGCACCCTAAGAAATGGTGGCCCACTTCCACCTCCAGTTATATCTGTGCACAGCACACCACACGTGTCAACCAGCTGTGTCAAAAAAGCGTTGAGACATTTCTGGCTGGAGTTTCTAGCCCAAAGGGTTGTAGCATTTTGTGTTTTCTGATGACAAAATGTCCCAACTTTGTACTGAGAGCTTTGACAAAAGACACCTTCCTTCTCAGTGTCATGGATGTTTATGTGGCCAAGTTGTGTGTTGTCTTGGAAAGGGGTTTTCTAGCACTCCCAGTTGTCCCGGTGGGTTGGTGGCTGTGGAAGAAGGTGAGGACAGACCAGAGAGGAATGCTGCCTAAATGGAGAGGGATCTGGTGCAACGGGTCCTGTAGCACCAGGGGATGTGTCAGTCACACACAAGCCAGGAGGAGAGGTTAACTTTGTACCTGCTAAAGGAAGGCTCCCATAAAGAAAGTTACATAAATATATTGTTTCATTGGAACAGGGCAAAGTCTGTCCTTCTGAAGAGAAAGAAACTTCCTCTTCAAAATGGGAAGGTGTCAAAAGCAATGGATTAATATCAGGAATGGGTGGTGATATGGGCTAGAAATCAATGCATTCAATGTGGTGCTGTCATTAGCGATAGATGCTATACTGAGAGATAAAAATGGAAATGCTAAGCTGGGCTCAGGAGAGAAATTATTCATCACTTTGTAGTTCTGGGCAGGACAAGTTAAGTACTGTCTGTCACCCGATTATAAAATAGCTGAAAGACATCTCCTGTCATGAAATAAACTGTAGTATAATGGGAAGAAGTAGATAAAAAAGGATTTCTCAAAAGTTCTCTCAAAGGATATCTTTGGTCAAACATCAGAGAACTGGGAAATATCTCAAAGGGTCAACATGAGTAGTACTGAAATGACTGTGTTTATCTGTACACACAAGCATATGTTGTGCTTCTGTATGGTTTGTGTTTAATATTTGTAAGGATATTTATAAGATATGTATAACAAATGTAGTGGATATCTCCAGTGTTAACAGTGATGGGATATAAAATATCTGTTATATATTAAGTATACAGTACATATATTTGTATAACTATATAAATAGATATGCACGCACAGATATGTGCATATATATAAAAATTACATTTGTTTTTCCTGTTTGGCTTCGTAATTTTTTAAGACCAAAAATGTTGCTTCCTCCCCTTGGAACATCAGTGCATCTAGTGCTGTATGTTTCGAGCCTGTCTGTCCACAGCCTGTGAGGAGTAGCTACTAACATGAGCATCGTATCAGGAAAGATTTTCAAGACAAAGATAAAGAGGAATTCTGTGGACAACCCTGAATCTGTGAAAAGTACTTGTTAAATTCAAAGAAATTGGAAAATAATAGTTTTCAGCCTTAGTGTAAAGAAAAACTAAAATTTAGCTAACTTGAAGGCAAATGAGCAGTCTGTCTCCAGGCCTTAAGACTCCTAACTGGAAGAAGAATGTTTTCTTTTTCACCATTTCAGCCTCTAATATTCAAACATAGCTTAGGTTCCTGTTGACTAGTGAATCTGTGAAGATGTGTTTAACTAAAAACAAGTGATGCACTCGAGCTTTGTTGCTAATTCCAGTTTTAAATATTCACAGCAACTTGGCTAATTGTATTAATTTATTTCTTCTTAAGGCAGAATGGGGAAACAAAATAGCAAGCTGGCCCCTGAGGTGATGGAGGATCTGGTGAAGAGCACGGAGTTCAATGAACACGAGCTAAAACAGTGGTACAAAGGATTTCTAAAGGACTGTCCAAGTGGTAGACTGAACCTCGAGGAGTTTCAACAGCTCTACGTAAAAGTAAGTTATTTATTAAGTTGCTATTATTTGGCAGTAAAAAAAGTTGCAAAGTAATGTAAAGCAAATGTATTTTCAAGAGCCAGTCACTTAGACTAAGGAATACATTTGCTAGGAGAAGCAGTGGTGAAGACGATGAGATAAATGGGCAGTGCTACCCTCATCACACCAGCAGTTCATACAGCTACAGTGACCAGAACCAAAAGTTTAGGGAAAAAAAGCTGTGATTTATTCACAAGAAATATATTCTCTGTACTCTACAGTTTATCAGCCTCTTTCACCTTCAAAAATAGTTGTGGTCCTGTTCAATAGACGGTGCTGTAACTGTGTAATTCCACTGGAATATCAGCTGTGACTGCTGGAGCCACTCATATACAAGCCTGTCCTTTCAATTTCAGAAAAACTGGTGAAATTTCATGATGTACTTCCTGCAGATAAAATACGTAGTGCACACAAGTATTTCTTTCTCTAAATTTTAAGTATTGTCTTTATTTTTTCCCGACTGTCTCTTTTCCCTCGTTGCAAAGGAAAGGGAAACCAGGCTGCTTGGTTTATTTTCTTCTTATTTTTCATCGTTTTATCAAGTTCAATGTAGTCTTTTCCTTACATGTATTATGTATTTATTCTGTAGCAAGAAGAGCATGGGGGCAACATAAGAAGGGTATTCATGTCACAAAGATAATTATGTTTTAATTCAAAATCAAGTGTCTGCCTAAAGGTCAGAGACTTCAAAGTAATTTTAATTAGGAAAACATTGGATGGCAGTGATGAGCAGTAGGATTGGAACAGTATATATAGATACAATGTGAGGCTGAATAAAAATAAAAAAGGCTTTCAAATGTAAGTAGTTAATATTGAGGACTGACAATTTCTGCAGACAAGTGGAACTCTCTTTTTCCCTTACATGTACCCTACAGTCCCTTCCTTAATTTTTCAGCCTTGAACCAGAGTACACTGCAAGTTATTGCCTAGCCTGCTTTTTTTCTAATGAATGGTCTAGCAAAGGCTGCTAACATCAGCTTACATAAATAAGCTTCTGTCTTCATATTTTAATATTTATAGCTCAAGATGTTGCCTCACAATCCCTTTCTTAAACAACTGACTTTGTAATAACTGTTATTTTCAGATGAAAGAATTTTTACTGCCTCAGGTATTATACTTGGTTTTGCCTGCTAATTTAGAGCTTCCCTTTTAAACAGTTCTTGGTGCACATCCAGCAACATCAGACATCTAATTATTTCTCATACGTGTTTCTGAGAAAAGCAAATGGTCTTTACAAAATAAGGGTTCCTAATAAAGTACGTCAAGTGTTCAACTTTTTAGAAATCATTACTTTCTTTTTGGGAAATCACAGTAAAGGGATTTTTATTTTCTTTCTTTAACAATTTTGTGTGTGGTGGGGAAAGATAGCGTCTGAAAAAAAGCTTGAAACTGTTAGGACTTCCTCCTTCAAAGGGATGTTTGACGTGTTCACAGATATTTCACAAGATACTTTGATCATAAAGAAATATCACAGAGTAAATTCAATATCATGTTTGCAAAAAATGGTAGTGCAAAAGAGAATGTGAAGAGCACAGCAGTATTTTACTCTTGAAATCTGGACATAGCTCTGTAGTGTTATTTAGCTGCAATATCTGACTTTTAGTTCCATGGCCTCATGTATTTTTAGATATGCACATCAAATAAGATTGTCTCACTTGCTTTGGTACTTACATAGTTTGAGATCTGCTCTGTAATGGTACTGTTGCATGCTTAGTCAAGCTTATTGTAATTCTCTATATAATGTCTATATAAAAGATGAAATACTAATTTTGCAGAGGAGAAATATGATTGGCTGTAGTAAATCCAGAGCTTTACTTCTCCTTCTGCCACAGGAATGTAAAATACTGGCCCTGGGCTTTCCAAGGAGCTAATAGTCAGTGGTGATGACTTCTCCTGTGTGGGATGTTCTGCCTGCACTGTCTTCTGGCTGCAGATAAAACGTCAGATGCAAAATGGGATCTTTCCAGGAGGAGCCACCAGCAGGAAACTCAAATTGTTATGATTACATTTACAGCATTTCAGTTTCTTTAATGCATATTCAGGGTGAAAATTGATGAAGAATGGATTGATTAGTAATTCCTCTGTGTGAACTTGTAGTTGGGAGTCAGGAGGGATGACATTTATCTATTGCTCTGTACTGGATTTTATAGGTTATTTCCAAGATTATTTCTTGGAAAAGGAATATGAGACTTACCTTCAGTTCAGATTTACATTTTCTTAGGGTGACACTGTTTCTTTGTTCATGAGACGTGTGTGGTGCACTTTGATGTGTATTGATAAGAGGATGTTTGTCTAAGATGCAAAGAAAAGTTCTTTTACTCACATGCAGCAGAAAATATCCTCAGCCTGAAGAGCAAAACCGGGTTAGATTATATAAGGAGCAATATTTTGAGATTAATTTCCTGGTTATCTCTGCTTACTTCTCTTCCATGATAATTACAGAAGGGTGTGCATGATCTTGGGGCACAGAAATTGCACTTTTTTGGATTAAATATGGCTAGAAGTTATGTCCTGGGATCACACCTAATATATTATTGTATCTAATGCCTGCTAGCAAGCTAGAGTTGATCTGAAGTAAAACATCTAGAACATGTGTGATGTGGATGTCAGGTCCGCAGTTCTTTTACTCTGTGTATGTGCATCAGTTGTACTGTGCTGCTTACTGATGTTCATGAAGACTGTATTGACTAAAGGGGGAATTACTCTAGCTTGGTTTTGAAGCCTTTGCTATTGAAGTTTCCATTATGAAAACAAATCATGCAGTGCTTAATATAAATAGCAGTTATGCAAGTGAACTCTACAGAAAAATTATTGGCAGCGCTTTTAGTGGAAGTGTCTATAAAAACATTTAGTCAAGAACAACTCTTTAAGTAAGCAGCTAATAGGTAGAAATATACTTTATACTATCATGTATTTATCATTGTCAGAATCTAACATCCTCCTTGGGATCCAGAATCTGTGACAAGCTATTAGGGCTCATGTTTCCCTCTCTGATGGTGAATGAGGTGAATACTTCAGCAGTTTTTGAAATAGTTTATTGAAGAATTGTTCCTATACTGTAAGCCTGGAGACACAAAGATACCTAAATGCCGAAACATGGAGTTAGCTGTCCCAACAGTCTACACAGAGCGTGGGAGAGGGAGAAATCTGTAGGTATCATTCTGAGGAAGCTGAAACTCAAGCCAGCATGTTGCAAACAAATGTGCCAATGCAAACCCACGTGGTAATGCTCAGGACGGCAATTGATATCAAACTCTACATTTCTCCAGGGTATATGCATCTGTTGTCATATGGGAGTTGCATATTTCAAACCTCTCCTGCAGAGAACTGTTTAGGACATTAGGAGGCAAAGTGAAATCAAGTGACTGGAGTCCTTTTTCTTCATCTCTTAGATTAAGATAATGTGAATGTCTTCTCTTTACCACAGTGGTTGAAGTACTTTTCAAGCTGTAGGAAATTCTGAATCAATGATCATGTCCCTATAAAGAGTTTGAATCTGCACTGCTCATCCTCTCATTACTCTACCTGTGATAAGAGATGTCTTTCTGGGCTGCTGGCAATATCCTAATCAACCTCTTTTTTTTCAGGAAATAGTGATAAGTAGCATCAGACAGGCTGGAACCTACAGTTTCCATCTTCAAAGATAATATCCTAACCATTGATCTTAATCCTTGTCTTCTTTCTTAATTTTCTTTCTTTTCTGTCCTGAAAAATCCTGAATTTCTTTATCTGACCTAAAACATCATTACCATTGTGGGCAGAGAGCTGAAGAAATTAATACACAAAAATGTCCTTAAAATAAAATATAACAATAAAATATTCTGGGTGGTTCCTGTCATTCTGTAGGGTTTGTTGCAGTCTAGAGGACCAAATACATTTTCCTTTAGATCTTTTGAATTCACTGGGTTTAGATGATGTGCCCTAGAGTGTGTAAGTGTGCATAATCGGTGCTAATGTTCACAGGAATTATGCATGTTTATTAAGTGGAAAATAGGCTTCTATATTGTGATACATCTTGGAACTGGGTCACTGAACATGAGAAGCATATCCTCTAGATTAGTAACAGAAACAAGCACCAAGTCCTTTCACTGGAAGGGTAGGGTTGGGAGTGATCATGATAGAATGCTAGCATTAAGTAACACCATTTACTTTGTGAATTTATTGCACATCTATTATTTAGCTCAGTTTGGGGGTTTTACAGATAACATTTAAATGAAAAAAAATATAGTCATGCTATTTGATTAATTGCAATCAAATGATCTGTCATATTTTTGGCTTCTATCTCACATTTTCTGCCTCGAAGGGTATTGATATCCAATCCCTCATTTTAATATGTGTACAACAGAAGAATCTCAAAAATCTGTTGAAATTTAAGTGGGTATATTTGCAGATTTTCAAGACAGAATAACATCTTTCTAAACATGGCACAATGCCCCTCAAGATGTTAGGTTAGGGCTGTGTTTCAGGCTTTCAGTGGCTGTGAAGCAGTGGGATTCCAGAACAGCACAGCTGTGTTTACAGATGCCCCTAACATAGATGCAGTTGCACTGGCAGAAACTGCTTTTCCTGGGATCATCTCTTTTAACTGGAACAGCTGTGCTGGTTTTATGTATGCAGTTTGGCCACTTAAGTTTTCTCTATAATAGGAGTACTTTTTAGATATGTTATACCAATATTAGGCATATTATACCTAATGTAATTAATATATTTAGGTATATCCTACCAATTCTGTTTTGTTAAAGAAATACAGCACTTCTTGAAATCACACTGATTATCGAAAATACTGATGTATCTATTCATATGATGATTTTAGCACATGTTCTTGCTGCCTTCCCGAAGATCACATCTGGGGTGCTAACGGCCTTCCTGGACAGTACAGGAGTAGGCTTGTTGTATGCCCCACCTAAATTTAACCGCAACGCAGAAAACTTCATGTGTATTTATTTGTAAACATAACTGTAAAAAATCCTTAAACAGGTTAGTACTACTGCAGAGTTATTGAATTTTTAAAGCTCTGTGGAATAATCAAAATATTATTGTTACATTAGAGACAATTGGAAATAGCATTTGATGTAAACAAGTAGAGAAATTAATAGCTCTGATCCAGGGACAGTACCAAGTGGCTCTATAAGAAGTAGCATATATGTATGGGTAGGCAAATGGAGGCTAAAAAGAAATAACAGTAACATCGATTGACATCAATGGAAGTTTTGCTTTGCAGAGATTTGTAGAACAATCTACAAGGTAAAGATTCTTAGTGCATTCCTTAAGTACTTAATGCAAATCAGCACATCTGAAACAATTATAGCAAAATCATTGGAAACAAAATGCTCCTCAACAGTAAAAAGCCTTTCACCAGAACTGCAGTGAAAGCTCCTGTAAAAGGAAAATTAACATAGCAGAATCCCAAAGCAAATATGCTGAAAAGCAAATGTATTTGTGGTCCAACATTATCACAGGGGACAACTTTTCAGGAGGAAGTATATTTTTAGTGCTCCAAACCTGTATTAAAATTGGAGTTTGATAATTTTAAAACCAAAAGAGATTGCAATTGCTTTTCATACTTGTTAAAAAAAAAAAAAAAAAAAAAGTTGTGGTCTTGGTACCTGGATGTTTTCCATGCAAAACTGCTTTTGCCATTATTCCTCCTCCTCCTTCTCCTTATAAATTTGAACAGGCAGGTGCTGTGCCAAGATACAGGTCTACTAGGAAGCCACATAAGAGGTTTATTATATGTTTCAAACAGAAGCTGAAATTGTGCTGCATGAATTTTAAAACAAAGGGCCAGAATGTTTCTTACATATGAAACCAAAACCAATAAACCTTGAAGGCAGTGCTAACTTTGAAGCTGACAGAATGGTTTGGAGGAGGGAAGGATACTGGTAACATGCACTTCTGCAATGTATTTTTAATCTGCACTGATCCCAGGAAAAATAATGGCTTGACTTAATATAATTTTATGGAACATCTTTTAAAATCTGGTTTTAGTAAACAGAGCTTTAAAGATCAGCAGCCATACTGAAGAATAAAATAAAATAAATAAACACAGATTCTTTTCTAAGCTGCTAAGTAAAATGAAAACAGTCATTTTCAGAAGAGGACCAGCACACTGGGTAGTGAACAATTCTGAAAATATGGCTGTAAATCACAATGCTGGATACCTAGAGCCTTTGACAACATAGAATGGAGTCAGTTTAGACTGAAGTCCTAATCTCAGTGAAGCTAATGGGAATTTTCATTCCTGATCCTTACTTAAGCATTTAAGATTGCACTGAGCTCTTGAAATTGTTTACATTCATGACACCTGGGTCCTGTGAAGAATGGTGCAAGCACCATTAACATCCAGTTCCTTGGGCTGGAACCTGGATCTAGACTCTGAAGACTTTTTCTCATCACCTGTGAAGTTGTCATTTAAAGGCAGCAGTTATTTAAAAAATAAGTCGGTATGGATGAGTGGTGAGAATAAGGGTTCTGAAGTTAGTACAAAAACAGCTTCAGAGATACAGAAGGAAAAGTCTATTTCTTCTTGCAGCATTATGGCTAGCAGCTAATTTTAAAGGCTAAAATATAGTTTTCTTTGCTTCTGTTGCAGAGCAGATAATGGCCCATATCCTCCAGACGATCTCTGGAGACTCTAAATCTAGAAAATTAGGAACTCAGACAATTCTAAGAGATGAAATCTAAATAGTTAAATCTTAATCACTCCAAACAGCAGCTTGTGGAGTATTGAGGCCAGTGGGATGAATCTTCCTGATGCTTGAACAATTCAGTAACATATGCTGAAAACTCTCCGGGAGAGGCAGAAGCGATGGTCACATGAATCCAAAAAGCAATCCTACTGGGCTTACAGAGTCAGCGAATACATGAGTATGTGAGGGTTTAGTAAAAACCTCTGATTGTTACTAAATATTGAATAGTTCTGTAGTTCCGTGGTTATATGCGGTCCTGGAGGCACTCTAAACTACACATCAGGTCAAAAGCATTGAAGAGAGTATGTCCAGCCAGAGCAAAACTATCCAGAGTGGAATGCTTCAAAACCTCACCATGTGTCCTAGTTTCCAACACAGCCCAATAGAATAATCCAGGCTGGGTAAATTTTCCAACAATGGCATGCAAATTACTTTGTCTTTTATTTTGAAGGAAACTCACCAGTTCCAAAAACTATCATGCATTTTTATAAGAGACCTTGTTCCTTTACAGCTCACCTGTGCTGTGTGCTGGATTCCTCAGAGAAATCAAAATGAAGAATTCTGGATACTGTAATTATTTGTAACAGAACACTGATTTCCCTGAAGGGTAATACAGCAGGAGTGGTGTAACTCAGAGGGAGAGAGCCATCGTTAACACACACTATCAAAGACCTCAGATTAAAAATAGCACTGAGTCCCAGAGCTGTTATGGTGTTCAGGTCTCCAGTTTGCTGTAAAAATGCTTGTTTTCCCATTGTTAAGTAGTCCTCAGAGCATTCATCAAGACTCATCAGTGGTTCACAACCTTTACCCAACCCATTGAAGACATCATGTGTTTTTTCCTCCTAAAATTTCCTATTTCCTATCTCCCTTCATACCACCTCAGTGCCCCCCTTCTCATCACAAGGAAGGGCTTTCACAAAACCAGTGAAAACCCCTGAAGATGTGCAATGGAGAGAGGAAGTGGTGATAGCAACAGTAATTTTTTCAGACACATTCCCTTTTCTTGCAATCTGAATAAAATAACCACGAAGGTAGCATATAAAGTCTTTATACTATGCATGGACAGTTGAAATACAAAAGGTTAAACAACTTGCTTGATGTCTTTGGCAAGGTCAAGGCTGAAATTATTTCATGAATCAAAATAGAAATGGGCCTGATTTTATTTCTTTGGAATTAACTTTTTTTTTTTCCTACAAAATGCCTTGGGAATGACTTCCTGGGATCACAGATGCACATTATAGGTGACACTTCTGGCCAGACTTTAATCAAATGTCTGCTCTAGATCTGCACTGTGACCTCACTCTACACTGAAACTGTGACCATATCTTAGCGGAAATATGTATTTTAGGTCTTCAGTAACTTTGATTTGGAAAACTGGATCATCCTAAAACATGTTCTGAAGCTAGTAAGTATGTGTTTTTATTACTTGAGACGAAGTGTATGAAGGTTTTTCAGGGACTTCAGATTGTCACGTTTCTTGAACTATAAATACTTCCATTTGCTTAAAATATTAAAAAAAAATTTAAAAAAGCTGTTTGGTATTAAAGGATTTCTGATGGAGCTTTTGAAACCAAGGCACTTCATTTCAGCACTGGAATAAACTAATACAATATAAAGTATTTTGTTTTAAAACATTGATTGTTTTCCTGTAGTATCAAAGTCTGTTTCCAATATCTTGCTTATACACAATACCTGGGGCTGGAAACATCATTCTTGTTTCATAAGGTAAGGATGGGAACATAATACTCTTAACCAAGACCCTTCACCATGATGCAATGTCTCTGACTCTGGTGCCTCATCTTCAGCTCCACCTCTCCTCCTGAGGAACTAATCAGTCCTTCAGAAAATTAAATTACCTTAGTGGTATGTACTTCCAGAGCTTCCTAGATGGATAGGCGTGAGTCACTGTAGCTGGGTATAAATACTCCAAAAATTAAAGGGGTCTGATAGGTCTGGACCATGGCGCTCTCAGCCATACATTACGTCTCAGCCTGCTCTATCTGCTTGTGGTACTTTGAGATGGCAAATCACTATTGCCATTGCAATGCATGCTGCTGTGGGTAGCTATAGCTATGCAGGTAATGAAACATTAGGGTTTTTTTCAGGTTCCATGGTATGGAGAGGCACTCGGGTGCTTGCTTAGTTACCAAACTAAATGCAGTTTTTATTATCGTGTAGACATTAGTTGAGATTCTGATCAGGTTTTTACTAATCATAGTCTGAACATTTCCAGTACCTTGGGATATCAACTTTCTTTTTCTTCAATGAGAGTAAATTTCCATCTTTTCATGTTTAATTAAGGCTCATAGGAATAGACTGTTCGCACCGACAAACCGATTGATTGCTGAATTGAGATGACTTACCGCTACTTGGAATGAGAATTAGCTAGCTATCTTAATTTTATATTCACTCACAAACAAAACAAAATGAGAAAAACATATGGTTTGGAAGATAAAGTAATCAACACAACAAAATTCAGAATGGGAGAGATTTTGCCATTTTGCTAAAATACATATGAAAGATTCTCAGAAGAGGTTGGTGTGAAATCCACCTGTATAAGAAGTTGTGAAGTGTGACTGTTTGGTTACACAGATAGCCCAGAACTGAGTATGCAGCTTTAAATAAAATCTACCTGCAGTCCAGGGAAACAGTATAAGCAGAAGTGTAAATCAACACTACAGTTCACCTCGAAGTGAATATCAAAGTTATCCCAGGGAAGTTGTGGTTTCCCCATCCCTGGAGGTGTTCAGGGCCAGGTTGGATGGGGCCTTGGGCAGCCTGATCTGGTGGGATGTGCCCCTGCCCATGGTAGGGGGGTTGGAACTGGGTGATCTTCAAGGCCCCTTCCAACTCAAACTATTCTATGATTCGATGATTCTATGATTCTATAAAGTCAGTTGAGGATTACTTCCATGTTAACAAAGCTATTAAAAAAAAAAAAATTGCTCCTCCCTATCAAACCGATCAAACTAGGAGATGGTTAAAGCCCTATTTCAAGATCTATGAGGTTTGGCTATGTGATTCCTGTCTCTAGTGCTGATACCAAATACACAAGAGCAGATGAAAAGGACCAGTCCTTGAATTTGCTTTTATGTTCGCAGGCTCGTTCTTGTATCCATGTTGACTAGATCTGTGTCCCTCTTCTAAATGCTGTTCTGGTACTGGAAACATTTTTAATTGTGTTGGTGTTTATTAATGTAGCAATTACAGTGCCTAATTTTATAATATGTGTCAGTGCAGATAATTATGTGATTAAACTGTGTAACGGAGTTGTCTAAGAATGGACCAATTAAAACAAAAAATATGTGCTGTGAAAGCCTCAGAGGACATCACAGGTAAAGCCTGCAGATTACTCTGGGAGACATCCTCCTTCTAGCATGGATCTGTTTTCACCAGAATGAACTCCGGCCAACGGCTTTTCAGCCAGCTGCTAAGCACAGGCAGTTGGAAGGTGTTGCTCTTTGGATGTGGTCCCAGTGAAATGCAGATGTCCTTAGTTCCCTTCAGAGTCTCCCTGCCCACACACACACATGCCTTAGCTCTGGCGGGAAGGAATGTGGTTGTTCCTCCCACTAAATTACTGCTACCCAGTTTCCCTGTCACTGATATTGGTGGTGCTTTGGCTGGTTGGGTGCTGTCCCCTGTACTCCCATTAATGCTCCTAACTTCATTCAGAAGTAAAACAATATCTCCTTTTTCTCAGGGTTCAGTTTCTACAGCTCACTGCAAAGCATCTTCAGCCCATTGAGTCTTGTGAGTTGGTTAACTTGGAACAAACATTATATACACACATTAATTTTTTTCTTGTTTCTTGATTAGGACAAGTCACTTAGATGGTAATCCACCACTGAGTTCACAGTTGCTTAGTGGTGACCAAATCCCAAAGTTTTCTTGGAGGAATGCAGTCATACAGTTTCATGTGTATCTAAAGCCACACAGGTATGGCTGAGCATCAACTTCACAGTAATGATACTGCATACACAATTTTCATTTTACGTCCTCTTCTGCTGATTTGTGCAGAACAAGGGATGACTTAAGACTATATCTATTAATTTAGGAAGTCATAATTTCCAATATTTGACTTTTTTAAAAACATAATGTCCATACATGGCATTTGTTTGGTTGTTTGATTTACTTTTAAAGAAAAGTAATACTTCAGATAGCAATAGGCCTGACAAAGGTATGTTTTCTGAATTCTAGTATATAGTCTTAAAAAGCCTGGAAGAAAAATGTGATTAACGTCTAGAACAGCTCTTAAAATCATATCTGATGTCTCTTCTTGGACTCGATGATCCGGTGGGTCTCTTCCAAACTGGTTATTCTGTGGTTATTCTGTGATTCTTTTTTTAAGCTTGAAGAAAAGCTGCTATATAAAATAGGATTCTGAAAATGGTAGTTTATAATAATAATATTTAATTGTAAGGGTGCTATGTTAATTTTGGCCTGAAGAATTATTTATCTATTAATAATCTATTCTTGCTAAAGCTAAATACAGTCTATGACAAAGGAAACTCAAAAAATTTGTGGCCTTGCGTTAGAATTAAAAACTCTGGACTACAAATTAGCCCCTATGGTGTATTAGTCTAACTGATCATTTATTTTTAAGATTCTTTTCCCCTGGAGTTTTTCTGTATAGCAGAAAATGGTGTTTAATGTTTAATGGGACTGGTGTTGCTTTCATAGACATGTGAACTCTGGGGTTATTCTAATATACGGCTAAGAGAAGAGAGAATATGGACAATCTCATCCTCCTGTGTCTGCTACCCTGGGGTATCTTTATAACATGAAAAATCATGAAAGAGAGCACATATTCTAAAGAAGCATGTAAAAAAAAACCTGTTTTCACTTTAAGAAAATCAAGTTGCTCATGTAGAACATCACTAGCAGGTCCAGGGTGGTAAAACTGAGTAAAAAAAAATAATCCTAGCAAAAGGTTAATATATGTCTTTGTATTCAGCATTTTCTTCTAAAGTAATGTACCTCTTTTTACCTCTCTGTAAGAATAATGACATTTTGCCAAAGAAATCAAACTTGTTTCAAAAGGCTGAATTTAACACATTCAGTACAAAAATTACATTAATGCATAGTCAAATTCATAAAAGACTTTTGAAAATGATTAATTTGGAACACAAACTTCTAATAGGCATCCTATAGAAGTGGACTATCAGTAGGAAATTAGCTTTTGAGCTCTATCCAGCAGGCAATTATAAGTGTGAGATAAAAGAACTGCATTCTGGCTATCCAAGGGTGGAATTTTTCCTCCACAGGCGCAGTCAACAGTTTTTGCTAGCAATGAAGAGGCTGCCAAATCAACCTATCTGAATAAAAAGTATGTTGTTCTTTACACACAGGGATAGTGCTTCAGAACAGTTAATCCCTATGAAAACATTATCCCTACATTATCGCCAATAGTATTTGCCTTCAGGCAGTGTTCAGTTATTTGTTTCCATTTTCTATACATGTACTTAATGTTCTTTATGTTCATGTGATTGTTCATCTCAATCGTTTTCTTTGCTGTCATTTATTCCGGGCTGATGCATGTACGTTTTACATATTGCCAGAATACTTCAGGCTATATTTAAGTTTCCAGATTCATAGAAATATTGTTCTACATACAATGCTGTGAGAGCAAGTATGTGGTCCTAAGAGGGCCAGTGATTTCTGTGGGATGGCCTGTGTCACTGCGAGTACACCACGGAAAAAGAACACTTTTTACCTTTTTATTTTTCCCTTTTATGTAAAGTTCTGTAATGGTATAAAAATTCCATGGAAGTCCTGTACATATGCAATGTCAGTGAGTTCATGTAGCTCACTGGTTGAAGAACTCTCTCCCAGGTTTTATTGCCACTACGTTGGTGTAATAGCTGGGTCAAGGGACAGCTGAAGTCATGTTACCGTACAGACAAGAATGTATGTCTTGGAGCCAAAAGAACAACAAGGGAAAGGAAAGAACCTCTTTGCAAGAGAAGCAGTCCCTAGTTACCGTGTAATTCCTTTTACTGTATAAAAAAAGGGAGATGTAACAGTGTACAAGTCACACAGAGAGTAAAGTGGAAGCATTATTGTGGTAAGAGTTTGGCCAAAGTAAGAATAGTTTTTTAGTATAATCCGTGATGGACTAAAAGTGAATTTCAGTTGTTAAATCTCATTTACTCTATTAGGTTCTCAATTCTGGCTACCACAGGGTAAATTCACAGGATGCAATATAATAAGAAAGCAAAAGTTTTCTTCCCTGAGGAGCAGAGCGCCTTCCTTCAAGGAGCAGGCTGAAAGAGGCAACCTTAGCATCCACAAGGCTCTGTACAGTCCTACCTGTCAGGGAGTCAGAGTCCTTTGTCTTTTTCTTCTCCACCTTTTGAATTTCTGCAGCTTTGCTTTTTTGGGCTGCTGTTACTTCAACATAACAAGAAGTTTGGTGTTGGCTTTGCTCGTTCAGCCTATGGTGTGGGCTTGGTCAGCTTATTTTAATTTGTCTCTTTCTTTACCTTAAGAAAAGGGCAGTCCAATATCAGGATGCTAGCCCAGTTCTTTTTGCAAAGGAGGACCCTGTAGCTGAAAACTTTTCTATAATGTAAGTCTACAAGCTCTGGCAAGATTATGCATAGCAGAGCAAAATGAGTGTGCATAGCTGAGTGTTCTTTATTCACTGTTAATGGAGCTGAGAAACACCTTAAGAAATGGAACTATCCAGACTCTTTTACTTGAACTAAAATTAAATGTTTCAGAAAGATTTTTAAAATGCCTTCCTTTTAATCTTTGAACGTATACTTTTCTAATTTACTACGGCACAGATTTTTTTTCTCTGTTTTTTTAATTTTGATTTTTTTTGGCAGTAATGACAGTTATATGAACAGTGGTGGTGTCAAACAGTACAGTTTTATGAAATGAAAGGAAATTATAAAGATAAGAAATTGAGGCTGAAGAAATGTAAATTTGTGGTAGACCTTGGGAGATTTAAAATTATGTGTATTTTTATAAACCTAAGGATTTAAAACCTTAAGATAGATGATGGAGAGAATGTCAGCATGGAGACATTTTCTAGGCAATGCATTCCATTCCATTCCACTCCACTCCATGTTTAAAGTTATACATCTGTAATAATTGTTCTGAGATGAATTGTACTGTAGTCTTTAAATAAGGTTTTTTTAATTAACAGATTGAATAGCCAGTGGTCCTGTTCAAATGGGAAGATTTGACACCTCTTGTTGGACCAAGATTTGGCTTGCATTTTACCAGTTTTTTGTTCTATAAGATACAATTTACTCTGCAAAAGAATGACAGATGGCCTTACAACTGATTTTTTGGTGATGACAATATGTTCACCTCTTTTTTTGTCTTCTGTGTGGAAATTCTTTCTCTCTTGGTAACTTTCACAAGCAAATAATCTGTTTCAAAGCTCATCTTGAAATGACAAATACAGCATCTGAAAGTGCACAAGAGAAGATGCTGGACTGGGCGCTCCTGGGAACTCCCATTCAAGCCACTGTGGGGTTTATTTTCAGTTCATTGGCCAAACAAATCAGATTACCACATCTGTTTAGCCAGATGGTCTTTCTAGTGTCAAGAGGCAAGTACAGTCAAAACACTATCTACAACTAGCACAAGGACTGTATTGGCAACTTGCTGCAGAGAAGAAGTTATATTATGGAATTTGATGGCAAGTTCCTTTTCTGACAGGCAGATGAACTGAGCACCATGTCCATGCACGGTTGGGGTATGCAGGTAGAAGGTGGCAGCCTAGAAGATTGAGTAGTGTTCTGGGTGGTTTCTGGGTTGCAGGTTAGGAACATTGATCTTCCTGTCAATCTTCTGGAAATCTTGGCCTGACCTGCTTGATATTATCAGATCTTTAAACTTCTTTCTTTTCCAAGCAGCTGTCAACAAAGCAATATTGTGTGGTTTTTTGGGTACTGCTTTTTCTTCTTTTTTGTTGGACTCATTGTGTGTACATTAGTACTGTTAGGTCTATACTACATAATTAAAAAAGAAGAAAAAAGAAATTCTTAATCCCGATTGCAATATATCATAGAGGCTTTATAATGTTGTTTTGAACATATCAAAAAAAATTACATTAAGATATCGTAATATTTTCTTACAAATAGTAAAAATCACAGAGATAAAGTCAACTTCACATTTTTTTGTTGTCACTAAAATCAAGGACCCCCTGTGGTTCTTTGCAATTTTTTCTTTCCCTCTGGTGGGAGCATGACCACATCCTGTGGACTCAGGTGGATGAAGGAAAAATAGAAGCTGGGACACATGAAGAAAAATTGTGCTTTTAGGCATCTGTAACTTTTTCTTTGCTTACCTTAGAGCGAATTCATATGAAAAAAAAGGTTGTTTCTGACTTTTTATTAGTTTTATGATAATTATAATAATCACTTTAAAAGTCATAAGCCAGGAAATTCTAAATGAGACAGTATAATTATAATATATAATCATAATAATGCTTCTTTCCAATCCTCACTTGGGTATTGTGAAGCTTAATCAGTTAATGTTTGTACAGCAGGAAAATGCAAAACACCATGGAAGTATTAAGCATTTTTCCAGGTTCAGCTCTTCATTAACTGATTATCTTTCACAAGGGGGGGACAATTTAAAAAGCTCTACAGAAACCAAACTGTATTTTATATGCCTTTCTGATAGATGGAGTGGCAAATCTGTGTTTAATTGCATCGGTATTTCTCATGAACACGCTGACACTGTGACAATGGATTTGACCTAGAAATATTTGTTGATTATCGTATTTCTGGGCCTTGCAACAGAACTGAAGTGTTCTCATGGGACCCAGAGACACAGCTGATGGAAATGAATAAGAAATGAATGAGACAGTCTGAAAAATCACCATATTTAGAAGGGAGAAAAAAAATCACAAATAAATGGTGTTCAGCTGGAATAAATAAACCCTTTTGTTGAATGTTGAGAATAGGTAAATCCGTTATTTCTTCCTTTCTGCTGAGCAGAGTTGTGCAATGTTTAAATCTGAGATGTATAAACAACAAATGGAGTTAGAGCTCTGGTAACATGGCACAGTAAACTAAAGTATGATGTTTTAAATTATCTCTTGGTAGGAGTGCCAAACAAGATCTGTGTATCAAAATGACTCCATTACAGACTATAAGAATTAGTCTGTGTTAGAGGTGGAAATGGACATAAGTTAGTTTTCAGGAGATTATTAGCACCTTTGGGGATATTACCAAGAGCTTGTGAGTTAAAATCCAGGACATTCTCCACCAGGTCATTGCTTATTTAGTCACCTTCATCCTTGCCATTGACCTTCACCACAGATGTAAGGGTTCAGATTAACTTTACCATCTGAAGGCTAGTTTCTTCTTTAGGCTTAACTAGAGCAAGTGGAAGAAGGGAGGCATTTCCAAAGGATTATTCATTTGGTCTGCCTTACAGAAAACCACTGTCGTTTCCTTAATAGCTAATGGACTGAAAGAGAGTTCTCAAAGAAATTAATCAGATTTCTTTTTTTTTTTTAAGAAATTAATGGTAATGCTATTTTCCATTCACTATAAAAGGATTTTCAAGTGTCCTAGCTGTCTTTTAGACTTAGACGATTTAGGTGCATAAGATAAATTACATCCTACATGTGCAAAGAACTGAGCCTTAAGTCAAATGAAGAGCATAGGCAGAACTCTCTAGGCTGCTACACACCAGCAATACCAAAGATACTTAAGCCAATGTGGGAAGGGACAGCCCTCATCATTAATCTGGATCATTATCTTTTTTTTTTTCTATTTAGAGATCATTTTTGGTTTCTCGTTGATGATGGTAGCATGGAATTAAGAAGCTTCAGTTGTAATATGCATTTCTGTGAGCATGTGAACCTGTCAAATACAAATTAAAGCAAAAAAATTTTTTAAGCAGATGTGGAGTGGTAAGTAGTTGGGTTTGGTTTCACATAGACACTTGCATCAGAACATTTAAAAATAAGTTTTAATTGAAAGACTGGAGATAATATGAAATCCCAGTTCTATAAAGGCAGTTAAAGTTTTGCAGTTGACTTTCATGAATCCGTTATTTCACCCATTAAATGAAATGGACGGTAGTCAGTTTTACAGGTAATCATAGGATGTTTAAAACACTGGAGTGATGAATACATAAAACCAATCATAATTAAATATTGACTCTTGTGCTTTCTTTTTTTTAACCTCAGTCTCTCTATTATTTAGGTTGTCTTGGGCTGGTTGGCTTTGTATTCAAGGTTTTGTTTGGAAAGAATTTTTCTAATCTAATATTGCCACTTGCTCTGTTTCTAGCTAATTTATAAACATCCGCTTTTAGCAGGCAAGAGCTTTCTACTTTTGTAACCGCGAGAATTTCCATTATTGCATTTACATGCGTCTCAGCTGCTGCTAAGCAACAGGGCTGAGTTACCTGCCAAAGCTTGGATTTAAATCCCAGGTCTGTAAAAAGGATGGATAGAAATATAGATGTGTAATACACTTAAAATAACAAGAGAAGAATGTGTTTTTGAAAAACAGGGAAACATGGAGGTATAAAAGGAATAGTTCCATTCTAGGAACATGGATGTGGAAGTAGAATGTGTTTAGAGAGTCAATCAATGAATTAATTCAGAGAGTAAATCAATTTATTATATTCAGGTGACTTGTTCTTGAAAGTAAACTGTTGCCACATTGGTTTTGCTCTGCCAAATCTTACCATGAAGTGTAAGGTCTACATGCAATGCTAGATAACTGGGGGGGTGGGGCGGCGGGGTAGAATAGGGAAAACATCAAAAAGAAAACTTAATTGAATGTATATTGTATGCCTAAATGGAGCCATTTTGATTCATACTATTTTGTACAGTGGTTTTGCATCTTCTTGTAAAGACAGATGTATTATATTTGGATAAGAAATGAGTCAGTCTCAAGTGCTTGTCAAAGACTTGTTTGACTTTCTTTTCTGTTAGTGTTTTTGGTCTCATGTCTTTGGCTTGACAGGGTGAGAGAGTTTCTAAAAAATGGTTTGGATGTTAGAAATGCTGTCGCGGTTGGTGGCATTAGCATTTAAGTCTAAGGGTGCGTTATGAGTGGTGTTGTACCAGCCCAAGGCACAAAGATTGTCTTTACCATGCAGTCCTTATAGTCTGCATTTAAGGATGAGGTGGTAGATGTGTGAAAATAAACCACAAGAAGAAAAGCGAATAATGTAACAACACCAAGAGCCCCAGAATTCACAACCCAAATGCCAGCTGACCATTTTCAAGCCTTGAGTAGCCACAGACAGATTTATAGAAGGCATATTGAAGAGGAAGAAATACGCTGCAGTGGTTATGCAGTGGAAGAGCGCATAATAGTGCTTGCTCACAACTGTAGTGTTACAGACAACATCACTGCTTGAAGTAAAGGGCTGATCCACATTTGTGCCTTGGTACGGTGAAAAAAAGAGGTGCCACGAAGGCTGCAGGTAGAAATGACAGGGAAGGTAGATGAATTCTGCGCTAGTGTTGGCATGGTGTTAACAGTGTAAAGATAGTTTTTTATAGGACGGAGAATGCTGTCAATGAACAAATTCAAACTGTTAGGACAGAGAAAATGTCAGATTTTCATAATGTACAACAGAAGCAGAAGTTCATTATTTTCCTCTGAATTTTGTTCCTATTTTTCTCTCCTTTTGAAGTCATTTTATAATTCTTTAAGTCATCCCCTCCTTTAAAATAATGCTACAAGTCAAGTAAAACATATAATTGCTTCTATTAACGCATTTAAGAGAAGTTTCCCACAAAATGGTTTCTCTTTTCTGAAATTCAAGATGCAGTCTGATGAAAATATAGCATCATAAAATGTCATCTTAGACAGACAGTTTATACAGCAAATTCATAATACTTTCTTAGTTCCCTTAGTTTATTTGGAAATAATGTGTATACATGTAATCCCTTAACAGTAGAGTTGTAAGAAACAAAGCATTTTTGCTTGTATTTCTTGTACTTTGGTACACACTGTTTTACTAACAAAACTGTTGGAACAAGGCAACAAAACTGTTGCGACATTTGGGGCAAAATATTTAGGTTGTGAAAAACAATGAAACAAAATACTATGCAGAAGAAATGATACTAACACATTTGTGGCTGTGGAAAACAAGAATAGAAAACTGAATTTGCAATATAATTTAGAAAATTTGGGACTAGTTTATCTTTCTGTAATAAAACTACACTGTATTTTTAAGAAAAAAATTGGCAAGTGAAATGGAAAAAGTGACATACAGAAATGAGGTTAAATCAATGATTCAGTCTAACAGAACACAGATTTTATTTTACTGCAGCACCCAGGTAGCTACGTCCAGTTTAGCTGTATTTCCCCCATCAGCATCACTATGTGAAATCTGCAATTCATGCATTGGGATTTATGTATTTACAGTCTGCTGGGCAAGAGTCAACATTATGTATTCCTCCCTCACCTTTTTGACATCTTCAAAGAATTAAGTAGGCATGGATATAATCCAACTGATACCATTTATTTGACTTTTCAAAGACTTTAGCACAGCCCCTCAACAAATGAGAAATAAGTGTCTCCTAGTTTTCTTTACAATTACAAAGAAGAGATAGGCTCCTTGCCAGGATCATCCATAACAAAGATCTCATTTAAGGTCTCTGATTTGACCCCATGTGAAACCTGTCACTCTCTGTTGATTACAGAGGACCTTCAGGAAACAGTCCCCCTTGGATAAAACCAGCCTTTGCAACAGCTCTCTTAAATATCCATGCAGAGTCTTTAATTGCATTTTCTGGATGTCTGTGTCTTACAATACTTTATTGTTTTTGTTGAATATAATATGTTAATGTTGTTTTAAAGGACAACATATCCTCAGCCTTAACTGTCTTTTCATCTGTAGATGTAAGGAGAAGCAATAGTTATGTTGTTTGAACATCTTGCTGCTGTTCTCAGAGCAGTAATTGATATTTCAAGGAATATGTCTACCTTTTCCTTTTCTCACGTGTATTATGATTCATAAAGGCAGATCTTATTACTCCTTGAATAGCAGTGCCTGAAGGCACCAACCTGAAGTGCTTGGAATAAGGAGTTGCGTCACTGGCACCAGTGGAGAAAAGCCATGGGAAGAAAAATAAACCTCTAAATAATTTGATTACTTCTTATGCCAGCACTTCCATTAAAGCTCTCACCTGGGCTCACGTGTTTTAACTTAACTGAAAGAATTTGAGCTAATGTACCCAGGGAGTATTTGAAATGCAAGATAAGCCTAAGGCTAAGTAGCATCATGGGTCACAAATAAAACACTTGCAAGTAAAACCAAAATCAAAACAGACAAAAAAGACATATAGATGTGATACTTAGGGACATGGTTTAGTGCTAGAGTTGATAGTGTTTGGTGTGCAGCTGGACTCTATGATCTTAAGGGTCTTTTCCGGCCTAAGTGATCCTATGATTCTCTAAAAAAAATGCATCTGGATGACATCAGTCAAGGCAACCATTTATCATTCTTCTCAGTAACCCCGTTGAAGTGGAGAATGGAGGAACTGTGTTCCTGGGTTAACTAGCAAAGGGTATGAACCCTTTAATCCCACTGGTTCTGGGTGATAGCAGAGCCTCTACTGCATCTGCTCCGAGAGCAATGTGTGTGCTGGCAGCTGTGCTTGCGGTGACCCCAGCCAAGACTCCTTGGGAGACAGGGATTATGTTATCACTCCTGAACCGGCAGCTTTTGGAGCTGGGACTGCAGCAGAGATCCAGAAAAAACAAGTAGTCGTTACTCCCGCTCTTTTCAAACTGTCTCCCCAAAGTGTCCTTGCAAATTGTTATTCTGTGTTGAAGGAGTAAGAAACAGTGCTGTGAAGCTGGCAATGCTATTTCACTTACAGATACAATAGGAGTAGTCTACTGCTAGAATAATCTATTGGTAAAATAAGAATGGTCTGCTAACAGAGGGAGAGTCATAGTCAGATGGACAGTTCTGGTAATGGACAGTTAGAAGGAAAAAAATAGTCCAAAACTTGCCATGTTTGCAGTCAAAACAACCTTTAATTCCTCCGGAGAACCACCCGTCTAAATTATGAAGAAATAAATCATTGGCTAGTCTTGTGAAGCAATATTTGAACTCATTAAGGGAATGTCTTCCTCTCATTGGCTTAATCTTCAAAAGACATCTTACTGTTGTATATAAAACCACTTTTCCAGCCAGAATGCTTAGTGAAGTCAGTAAGCTATCTCTCCACGATGTTGTGCAACCAAGAATGTGTGGTTGTTATTTTGCATTCAGTTGCTAGTGGATGGCTCAGCGTGTAATGTGTGTGATCAGTGAACTGTGTGAGCTGTTGCTGTGAGCACGGCAAGTCTTATTTTTACAAGTCAGGGTCCCATTTATTACAGTATGTCTGTTTGGGTTTGATCTGTTTTTCCCAGTGCCAACTAGTGAGAAAATCATACTTTATCTGCTTTGGACAAGAAAGATGGACCTGACATGGATGATTCAGCATGAAGAACTATGTCTTAAACACCCCTGTGTTTTACTCTGGCTTCAGAAGTGCTACTGAAGTGCTAACAATCTGCATAAGGGACATGAAGTGCTTCCCAAGAAAGAACTGCCAATTATTGCTTGTGAGCACTCTGGTTTGTAACGTGACCAATCTGCACAGGAGGAAAGTTCTCTGTTGGGAAGAATTTGTGCAAATCACATGTTCACAAGAAGTCCTGGATGTACCAGCATAATGTAACTGTTAAATAAACAGGAAAATACACAATTGACCCAACCAGACAGACTGCAGAGGAAATAATTTTTCTTTTTTTTCTTGACACAAGATGTGTATCTAGGTGCCTGCTCAATGGGTAGGTGACCTGAGACTTCAGACAATATTTTCAGGGGAGAGCTGCTTCTCTGATAAGAAATGTCCAGGAGGGAGATTTAGATTAAGCCCTGCTCCTAGGAAACATTGCATTCTGTAACCTGGGCTGAAGATGGCTGTATTCATCAGTTCCTGAATCCCAGAGCAGAGACCCCTTCCTGGCAAAAGGAACCATAGCAAATTCAAGCCTTCCAGAAAAACAGTGTTTCTCTCCCTAATAGCCCCCAGTGTAGTGCTTTAAAGTGTGCTGGGTATTGAGGTGGAATCTTACCCTTATTTAAACTCTCAGTACTCGAGAGTGTTTAAACTTTGTTTTCCAAATTCCTATTAAGGTCTCCTTGACACTTGGTATTAATGTGTTTTTGTCAGTCTCCCTCAACCTCTTCCACATTTATGTTGAACAAAGAGGAGCAGCACTGGTCTGTCCTGTGTCAGAGCTTCTGACCAAAGTCACTGCTTGGTCTATCATTTTATATCTGTCTGGACAATATTTGCTGTCTCCTTTCTCAAGGAAATAAAGATAAGTGATTGAGCTGTGTGCATGATCCCATCTGTTTTTCTGACTTCCCCTAATAAGCTTTGAATCTATGATGTCCATGATTCATGCAATTCAGACAGAGGAATAAAAGTCTCCACACATGCACATAGAAAAAACCTACAAATTTTATATAAAAAGTATCCATATCGGGCCAGTCATGCCTATTAATATTCCCACGGAGGAAAGACACAAACATGCACTGAAACCTTCTTATTTATCAGAGAATGCACGTGAGCACTCGATTGTGAGATGTAATGATGAATTATCCAAGTCTGTCATTCAAGAGGTTGTCTGTCCCCTGTTTAACAAGTTTAATAATTTGATCAAAATTGCAGTTAATAATGAAACTCAATTATTAAAGAGTTTAGTAAAGTATTTGATAATAACTCAATTAAGATTTTGAAGCCTAGGGAAGCAATCAACTTCTTATTTCTCTCCCATTCTTCTAATACGTTTAAATAAGAAATAATATATTACATTATATTTTGTCTTATCGTTCTGATTTTAAAGTTATTGCTTAAAACCTAGTAGATTGTAATTAACAGCCATATGTACAGGACTTGATAAACATCCCTATAAGTTTGTAAATTAAAGCTTCAGGTATGCACTGCAGACTGTTTTCAAATTTTTTTGGTAGTGATATCTCTCTTAACTCCCCAGTGGCGAGATACAGTGATTGTGTGTGTGGAAGAGGACTTCATTAATAAAGGTAATATCTATTTTTAATAACTGAATTTGCTCAAATTACCCCACATTTTAGAAGCATTGGTAGGTCAACATTTAGCTGGGGTTCATGCCTGATTTTCGAGGAATGACCAGTTCAGTGTCTCAGACAGCCTCATGTATGTTCATTCCTTCCAGTCATGAATTCTATTGACTTCTCTCCCAAATGTTCCTCATCAGTGATATCTTGAGCAGCACTACGCACTACCTATGAATCGTATAGTTTTATATTAGAAAATTGCTGCTTATGAAAGCAATAAAACTAGGGCTTAAATAGAAATGAGATTGGCAAGCAATATCATATAATTATTAGAAACCATGAGCTGCTAAATGACTGTTGTTTGCTTGATAGCTGATTTTAATAGGTGATTATCTACAACATATCAGTCTTTTAGTAGAGAATAATCCGTATCACTTGCACTGCCAGACTTCAAGTCTGCTAGTCCCCATGTAAATTCAGGTGGTTGAAGGATTTCGACAAAGGAGACTGGACTGTGTTTTCTGCATCACTTGCCCATCAGTGTCACATCATGTACTTCTGTCTTTGTGAAAATACCCAATCTTTTCTCAGGTTAGATCATTAAAATAATCTTTCTTTTTAATCTGGGATGATCAGCTTTAAATGAGGTTTGGGGGTAGGGCTTTCCATTTGCCTGCTGTTATCAGCTAGTGGCGATTGTATTGAAATTAAAGGTCTCTAGAGCTAAGTTGTTAATGCCATAAAGGATTTTTTTATCACTCTTTGGAAATGAGTTTGTCACAAAATGGAGCTAAAGAAATCTGAAATCTCTCTGCTGCAGACCAAAGAGGACAGGTTCTTGGTCAAAAAAAACCCAAATAATTAAAAAAGGTAAGTGTGGATGTCTCAGTTAGTAGCCTGTTAATTATAGGGAGCACTCAGAAGGGCTGGAGCTGTGTATGTGGCTTCACAGCCCTCTCCACAGGCAGGGGAGGGAAAAAGAGGGTCCTGTGGGTACACTTTGTGCTAGACGCTGTGGGTGATGTCTCAGCCGTGCAAGTGGAACAGGTGCCAGTGAGGATGATGCACTAAAGGACCCGTCTCTATGTCCTTGTCCCTATGGACATGATGGAGGAGTAATGCCAGGCCTTGGTGGAGTGGGAAGAACTGTGGTAATGATCACAGCTGGTCTAAGCAGTCACTCAGGAGCAGAGGTCACATCTGCTCCCTGTGGAAAGGTGTTCCTCCCTCCCTTTTCTCTCAGGGTTCCTCTGGCTGGATATGCAGGACTGACTGCAGTATTCCCTTTAACATCTGAAATGCCTGGTTGTTGTTTCAGATAAGCTGAGGTGAGGAGTTTTGAGGAACATAGGTCAATTTCAGTGAAAACTCTTCAATACGGAAGAGCTCAACCGGGCGGCCTCCCTCTGCTCAGAGGCTGGATACTCGTGGGGACATGGTTTGCAGAATGAGCCATATGATCTAGGTTTACACCAGCAGAACTGGGCTGCCAACTGTAGCACCTTTCAAAATGAAGACCTTTTAAAATGCAAAATATGAGAAGCTGATGTACAGGAGACTTTAGATTACAGTATGCTTGAAGAAGAAGTTTCACTTAATGCTGAAAAAGCCTTTGGGATACAATCCCATTTCATCCAACCTGTTTGCAAATTAATTATCCTAAGCAGGTTCTTTTAATTACATTGCTTGAAGGAAGAGTAGCAGAACATATAAATTCCATGAGAGAGAAAGCAAAGGTTTCCACTGCCAATTTTGGAGCTAAATTCAGCAAAGGCAGTTTTAACGTGATGGGGCAGAATGTGATTATTTTAAATGAAGTCTTGAGAAACTTGTGAATTCCTTATTTTGTTTCTGTAAATGAACTGCAGTGCTCAATTTTATCACACTGGGCATGACATTTTTCTAAAGTATTAAGACCTTCTGTCATGCAATTTTTGTGACACAACAGCCTTTAGAAAGTTAAAGCACTTGGTTTTAGCTTGGGAAGGATCAAGGATCTTGTTTGACCTACACCACAGTGGAGGACTGTAGTATGCCGAAATGTTTTGGCTTCTTGGAGGTTTCTGACGGGTGCTCCATGTGTGGTATACACCACCACCACCTAGTGGCTACCTTCTAGCTTGATGGATAGCTGGCTGGAAAATACTAAGCAGAGTTTTCCTGGAAACTGGAAAACCACTCACAAGGAGCTGTTCTACCTCAATATGTTTCTGTATCATTTATTTGTTTACTTTGGGAAAGTATTCAGAGAGAACAGAATCTAATGCTGCTGAGGTCTGTCCTTATTCAACAGCTGGAGAGGCTATTTGAAAGATCAGTGTAGAACTTTATTTGATAGAACTTTATTTGTCACTTTTGCTAACAAATCTATTCAGGTATTTTTAGTATTACATGAAAAAAAATCTATGTTTTATATAACAGCATGACAAGTGCATATTGTTCAAAGGATAAACCAAAATACCCATGCAGAATGTCCATGAAACAAGTCCCTCTGGTTACAAAAGAGTGTGCTGAACTCGCTTAAATTTTGCCATGATGGAGTCTAAGCAAGTTATACATTGGGCATCTCTACCAACCAGTTCCTGAGAGCTGAAATCATTCTACCTGTCCCAAGCATCCTCCCATTTAAAAACAGACAAGTCTCCTGTTAGAGGTGATTGCCTCTCTCCAGTCACAGTTCAGGGAACCTCAGTAACTAGCTTAGATGTGATACCTGGTTTTGAGACCGTTGAAGTGAGAGAAGTATTCTCTGGAAAAAGTAAAGGCATGGTTAATAGAGAAAAGGATAAGATCACCATTTGCTTTTATCAAAGTTCAACGTTTTAATTTAGCCTTTACTAAAAAGAAAAAAAAAAAGAAAAATAGTTTTTAGTTAAACATAGAAATCAGAGCTCTCTGTTCTGATCTGCAGTTGGGAGGATCTGCCTTGCAAAATATAAAACAATGTCTTCTCTCACTTCCTGGTGTGAATCTTAGGTATTTTACATGGACCTTGGAAATGCAGTCTTTTCTTTTATTGTAAAGAGAAGCTTTTGAAAAGGCAGCAGTAAGAAGTTCTGGTTTGCATTCACCGTTTCTTGGTGGACCCTTTATTCCGATTATGTGAATTACAATTTCATCCTCTCCCCACACTCTACTTCTTGGTTGGCCTATTGCTGTGACTTTTCAGGGTGACCCTGGGCTGAGGGGCAGCATGGATTAGTGAGATCTGGCAATGTGGGCTGTTCCTGCAGTCCATGGTGTCCGCTGTGACCCACCTCAGAGACAGTAGTGGGACCAACAGTGTATATAGCAAACTCTTTGCTGGACCGAGATGTGAAAACCAGGGACCTTCAAGTGGGGAAAGACCCATACTAAAGCATTGTCATCCTCTAAGCTTGTTCAGAGCTCCTTCTGCCCTCTCACTCTCTTTTTCATGGCCTTGGTATGCTCTCTGCCATTGTTCCATGGCTCCATGGCTCCATATGTCTGCCCTTTCATCCGCTGCTCTGACTTCTGTGCTGCTCTTGTTGAAAAGGTCAGGGAGAAGCCCTGGGCCAGTGTGAACTGGTGTCGCCCTAGCACTCAGTGGAGGCACCAGCTGGGGAGATGGCCCTTGTTCTAGGTTCCAGGCAGCAGTTTCCACAACTCTCTTTGAACCGCTTTTTACTTTCTGTATCCTCTCTTTCCTCACAAAGATTTATTACCCTTGAGATATCTCAAGTTGACACGAACAGTAAAAGAAGCTTTCTGGTATCAGAATACAGGTCCTCTCTCAATGCCCAGGCAGTCCCCGACCTTCCTGCCTAGACTTCTAACAGCATTACGGTTCTGTTGACATGCTGTATTTTGTAGATACCACTGGTAATTAAACCAGGACCACCATCTCATTCTACATTGCTGCCAGATAGCTGACAGATATTAATGACCAGAGTTTGCTATGACAAAACCTGGATTAAAGCTGGTGACCTACATGTGAAAGACTTTGTATCTCATTACCGCAAGCTGTACACCCCTAGATTTCTTTGAAATGTAACACTGTTTTCTGACTTGCTCTTATTAATAATTTTTGCTGATGTCTGCCTGCTTTGTTCAGTGAGATGTCTGGGACCTTTCCATGTTCCTCTCTCTCATAGCACACAATTTTCACCCATCCTAATTTTTGTTCACTCTGATTGACCTTAAGAGATCTAGAAACTGGATAATAACCCAGGAGTAAGAAGATCAAAGCTTTTTACATCTAGGTCACTACTAATAATCCAGTGATGGTCATTAGAGCATATGTTTAGCAGCTGATGTAAATTCTTTCAATCCCCTTCCTTATGGTCACAAAATAAAATTTGCCTTCGTTTTATTGGCACTTTTGGTGACTTCAGTGGGTGTTTGGCTAATTAAAAACAAATCTGTGAGTAAGGCATCTTATTCAGGATTCGACCCCGGCTTAGTAAGCTGCTTGGTGACTGCAGTCATTTCTGTAAGATGGGAATCAAATAAAGATCCGATGTTGGAAAATTAAGATGCTGCAAGCTGTCAGTACAGTTTAAACCCTGCCTTGCCATGTGCTTCCATTCTGGGGGAAGGTTGTTGGTGTCGGGGTCCTACAGAAAGCCTGCAGCTGCTGCATGCTTCCAGAGAATACTGAATATGAAGAAATAAAGGTTCTAGGCAGGAATCCAAAGCAGGGATGTTGCCAGTGTTCAGTCTGCATTTTAATCCTCTAGCATACAAATTTTCCAGACAGACTGGTTCAGCAATTCAGATGGTCCCACCCCAACTCCTGGACAAAGCAAGTGAGACACATGACACATACACGTGTAAGAGGGAGCTTTGTATGCTGCATAGCTACTGCCAGATACAAAATACTGTGAAGGAACAAAGAAATGCTTTGAATTCTGTCATGCATGCTTTTGGAAGGAGAGTGATGTTATTAGCAGTGAGATTGTCTCCTGAAATGGAAATACATAATTCAGTTTGTGGTTCAGTTTGTTCTATTAAAACTTTGTCTTTATTTCTGCTGTCAAAGTACATTCACAATAAAACCTTCAAGCTGAAGGCAGGAAAGATTAAATTAGTCTTATCTTTTCAAGTTAAACTGGAAATAGATGTTGGTGGAAGGAAGTTCTGGAGGTAAAGCAGTCCTATAGCCTCTCTGTTATCTGCTCTCCAGGCAGAAGGAAGGCAAGCCTACTGGATCTTGGTGCAAGCTGAGGAACACAGGGGAATCTTCTTTCCAATGCCGAATTTTTTCCACTGAAAGCAGTCACTATTTTCAGGGCCCCAAAGCTCTGCCAATTCCCTGGAGTTTATTTGGATGCTGCCTGTCTTTTAGCAGCCCAGAAACATTAAGTGGCAATAGACACAGGGGCAGTATGAAATTGGTCCCACACTCTGGAAGCTCCTACTTCATGCTTCATAATCTTTCAGCTTTGGACATTCTTTAAGTAAAGCTGAAAACCTGACTTTAAAAGCACGGTGTAAAGCAAAGAGTGATGCAGTATTCATATGTGAATGACTAAGTAAATGGTTAAGACTTGTTCAGCAGCATAACACAGACATAAAAGCATCATCTTAGCTCATTGGTTGGCCTCAACATTTGTTTCTAATGCCTAAACCACTAACCAACTTTTCCATGGAGAATTTAGATGAAGATCAGATTCATGATCCAAGGTATTTAGAAAGAAAGATCTCACCTGCCTTACATGGAAACTGTAATTTCTGGGTTTTTCAGAGTAGTCAGAAATTAGCCTGCCCTCTTGGCAGTGCACTGTTTGCTCACTTGGCTCAAGAGCTGTAGAGATGATTCAGCTGTGCTAATTCTTGCAAATATCCAAAATTCAAAAAATCCTGTTTCTCATAATTGTGTCTGGACTTCTTGGTAGTCTTCCTGCAGAGAGTTGTGTGCTCCTGCACTATGCAGTGTGAAAAACAGGTCGACACCTCCTAATGCCTTCACGTTGTATAATGAATGTTTGTATGTTGTATAACTAATTTTCGTGGAAACAATGAGCTTTGCACCTTCTGGTGGCAGCCTGGGGTGTGTTGTTAATAGGCCGATTGACTCTGCAGTACATGCAGCCACTCTGGTGCTCCTGGTATGTGTCAGACTCAATGTGCCTCACTGAGGACTCAGTCTGCAAATGCAGAGCAGTCCTTTATCTGAGAATTCAGTTTTCCTGGAGTCTACTTGAAGCAAATATTCCTCACAGATCTCCACCCAAAAATCCCAAACAGATGGTCCCAAAAAAGTAATAATGTGATAGTTATCTTACAAACTTCTTTGGTTTTTTGCCTTGCTTTGCTGATACTCTGATGTCCACCTATGTGGGTAGGTCATGGGATTAGTTTGATGCTAGCAAAGCACTTTGGGTTTATTCAGATTTCTGTAGGTATGAAAACATCTCTTTTTAAAATTGAAAACCTGTTATTAACCACATGTTTTACAAATTGGGATAGCTAACAAAATCCATGGATTGTTACCTCCCCTGAGGCAATGGGAGTGTTGATATCTGTCAAAGAAAAAGCACAAACTAGTTTGGTGTGACTAGAAAATGTACATTGCCCTCTTGTGAAAACACATTCAGCTCCACTGCTGCAATAGATGGGTATCCAAGGATACATTTCAGTTGAAAAGTCGATGTGTTCTGACGCTTTATAAATATAGCACAGGTCAGTCATTGCTTTAGACTGACATCTCAGAGAATGTGTGCTCATAGGACAACAGAACCAAATCTTTCCTATTTATGTACATAGGGCAGGGACAAAACCCATCCTTTTTACCCTTGGCTCTGTAACCTTCTGGATTTTAGTCATTTCATCAGCATGCTAAACTCTACTGTCACTGTACTGTTGTGACAGCTTCACTTGTATTTCAGCTTCATGACAGGTCTCAAACACATGATACTGTGACCTCGAATCTGCACCCCATTCAAGCTTCAGGACCACACCATCTTTTTCTCTCCCTGTCATTTCATGTCAGCAGTTATGATAGCTTGTTGCAGATTGCAGATATTTATGAATTTCACTGGCAATGCAACAGATCTCTCTCATTCATTAGTAAATCTGGAAAGGTTATAGGTACAGTGCCAGTTAAAGACAGCATGAGGCAGTAGCACTTTATGCTTCAGTTGAGAACTAAAATTTTGTTTTTCACTGAGCTATTAATGTACTCAACTTATAGTTGTGCAATCTTTCATAACCCAAGAATTCACTAAGGGCTGACCCGGAATGGGATTTAGGTCACATCTGCTTTTGGGATATATAATCTGTCTTGGGATACATCACCCCATCAAGATGCAACATTTCTTTCCATTCATGAAGAACAATGAAGCAGTGAGCTTTGAACTGGTGTTTGTCAGGCTGGCTGTTTAACCATGACAGGACATTTAAACACATCAGCTTACAAAAATATTGTTTTAGCAAACAATGCTACCAAAATAGAGACAGTATGTTTACAGATGAGAAATGTAGGTGCTGTGGTACCGAGTAGATATCAGGACTGTCCACAGCAGAGTCTAGATCAGAAATCTAGTCAATAAGAGAACCAGACATAAACATTTTTTTGGGGTGGTGCTGGAAGAAGTATTGATGCTGGCAGCAGGTGGAAATAATTAAATTTAAGACCTTCTTTCTCTGCCAGCAGGACTTTATTTACATTGAATTTAGACATTTTTTTTTCATGAACAACCTGGACAGCTGTGAAAAAACTGCCTTCTTCTGTGCTTGGAGTGTACTCTCACTGTTTCCCAAATGAAGACAGCCAAAACCTTGACACAGGGAGTCTCCAGCTGGCAGACTTCTGTGAAAATACTATTGAGCTCTGAATGCTTTCTGAGTTTGTGGTCTGCTTACACTCTAGCAGTAGAGTCTTAGCTATCGGAGGTACAGATTCAGTTTCTGACACTTGCGTAAAAAAGTAAGAACAGAGTTTCTTCAGAAAGCAGTTCCTGGCTGACTTTCATACGTTTCAATGCTTTCAGAATTCTCTTTCTAACATACTCAGACAACCCAAGAATACTGCTACTGACTGCTAATCCTGTTTGCTGAGGTGAGTGCTTAAAATGTACGGTTTGAGAGCTCTGGTGCAGTGGTTTAGGATTTTACCTTCTTTCCCATGAGTGTCTCTGCCTAAAGTCATGGCAGATGATAATGCTAAATCTGCCCTGGCTGTTGGACTACATATCCTCTAGGCTCCATCCCAGGTGCAGGAAGAAATGCCAGTGTTGTGTTTTCTAGTTGAACCCTAGACTCAAGCCTGGAAGACAAGCCTCTCTGTATTTTGATGCTACTAAAAAGCATTGGTGCCCATTAGCTTGGTAAGCTATTATTTTTCTTTAGATACGTCCTGTCTACGGCATATTTCATATTTCTTCTCTCCTACTGTTTAAGAGGGACCATATGCACTTCTGCTGTGTTTCTTGTACCATAAGTGCTTGTTACATCCTCAGACACTGAATTCCCCGGCTGGTTTGTTGCAGGTCTTTGCCTGGGCAGTATTATCACTTTTACGTATTTGGCTGTCACTGAGGAAAGATGCAAAGAATTTGGAGACTTCTTTACAAGGAAATCTGATTATAACCTTAGTTATGAAGATGCTGCTACCTCTCCATAAAGAACTCATTCTATGAGATGAGGTCTTGGCTCTATTTTTACAAAAGCATGAACTATAAAACGGATGAAATGCCAACTCTGTTGTATATTTTAAATAAGTTGCCACATGGAGTCTCTGTGAAGCTAGTGGCATTCTAGAGACAGCTGCCTTCAGAGAGTGATTCTTCATTGAATGCCTCTCACAGATGATCTATGAAGTGTTTAGAGTCTTGAAGATCCTTTGACCATCAGGAAGATCATTTAAGCCAGGAGTGTGTTGAGAAAGGAATGCAATAGGAGGACAAGTTCAGAAAGAAATCCATGCTGGAGAAGATGCCAGTTATTTGTGTGATAATAGCAACCAGTTGAGAGAATGTGTTCTTGTTATATTCTCATCTTCTTGTAACATTGCTCTTGTTTTGTGGGGTTTTTTTGGTTTGAGAATTTAAGCACTTCCTAGAATTAGCTCTTTATTTTTTTTACTTAATTACATTTGGTATGAAATGTGAGTCTATCAAATAAGTATGAAATATATGTCATTACTGTTACACTAGAAATAACTTGTCTCTAAAGAGCATTACATACACTTAATTCATAGAAGAAACAGGAAGGAACTTGTAGGTGGTAGGAATTAGGCTGTATCTCCCAGCAGTAAACTTTAAAAGGACATTTTGGGAACTGGCATCACTAAGAACAGTGGCCCTGGGAGGATCCCTCTTGGCAAGCATAAAACAGCATCCTTCTGGAAGAAGTTGGTAGCAATAGTTCGGTCATGATTAAATAGTTCATCGCTCAACCATTAACGTCTATAGATCTTTTTATTCATGTTTATTGACTCTGGGGTACAGGAATATTAAAGGTGATGTGATCTGCTACTCTCATAAGATAAGAGAGCTAACTGATCTGAAGACACGTATGACTAATCCTCCCTTGAATTCTCACCCCAATACAAACTCTTCTTTTTCCCCCCTATTATTATTGTTGTTGCATTGATGTGTGCTTACTAAGGACTGAGTAGCTGTTGTTGTGTATTCATGAAAGCCTACAACCTGATTTATTTAACATGTTTACCAGACTACTTGGGGGAAAAAGTCAAATCTATTACTCATATTCATTACTCAGTGTGGAAAAGCAACAGTTGTTCCCCAGTGTGAGCTAGTTACCATAATTAAACTGCTGGGCAGTTCAAATTGCATCAGTCTACATTTTCCTAGTATATTTTTGTGGTAATGTTTATTAATGTGAAACATTGATTTTAATACGTCCCTCTAGTTTTTCTTTTCTATGTCTATAAATAGACCTTGTATTTTGCTCCTTGTAAGTGGATTTAGTTGGGCTTTTAGATTTTTAGAGATCTTTTTGTAACTGAGGAGAAGAATTCAGATAGGTCTGATTTTGAAATGAAATTGCAGTCACCACTAAAGTGAAGACATTGATTTTACATTTGCCACACTGAGAATTTTATGCGCAGCTGAAGTGGTACAGGTATCTTCAGTTGCTCTGGTGCACAGAGGTTAACTTAATCCAAAGGAGAATGTGTAGCTACACAAAGCTTGTGTGATAAATAAAGCAGCAAGGAATCAGCATTAGAGAAGTTTATTGCTTAAGTGCTTTAGAGAAGTTTGTTGCTTAAGTGCTTTTTATTGTTTCTTCTTTTTAGCCGACTCTTAATTACATTACTGAAACGTTAGTCATTATAATGGTGTCAAACAGTGCATGCAATGAGGTATCCTGGTGCTGGAAAACCAAACATGGATAGCAGCTTTCTCTTAAGCATGCGTATTGATGCATCGTTTTTCTTAGTATAGGTTTGTTCACCTTTTTTAGAAAAAGACAATTTTTAGTTAAAGGATCTCTACAGATTTTAGAATTTATTTTATATATCCCTTTGTATGGCTCTTTATGTCAAGTCTTATTGCATTCTATTGTTAAGCCATTTATAGACTAAGTATATTAATAATTATAAGATTTTAAAGGAATCTAGTGGCAGGTAAACTCTTATCTGCCTGATATATCTGTAACAGAAGAGGCTGCTCGACCCGTTGTAGCTTTTTGCTTCAGTGCAGCTCATGTATGATGGTGGTTTTCTCGTGGTACAAAAGGAGCTGAAAAGTACCATCTGCTGAAGGATTTAAGTGCCGTAAGCAGGCAGGTGCAGAAGAGAAGGCAACCCTGCCTTTCACTTGCAGTGCTTTAAATCAACTAGCAGTATGTTCCAGTTTATATTAATAGGCTTACAGATTTTTCTAAAATGAGCTCTTGTGGTCATGTCTTATACCTGGAAGAGTGAATAAAATCACAGAAACCCAGTGCAAGATCATAATATAAAGTTACAGTACTGAGGAAACATAATTATAGGTAATTTCCCCCCTTCAAACACTGAGTTTAAGTTAATCTCATAGAAGTCTACATCCCCCAAGAGCTGATTAGAGTAGGAGGGATGAAACTGGGGAGAAGCTTTACACTGTGGAATGATACTGTCTTCTTTAGCTGGCCAGTTGCCTAAGAAGTAGACACCTTTGGGAAACATCTGTTCCCAAGTATCACTGGTATCAGTTTTATCTGCATTGGCTCATGAGCACAGTCAGTACCACCACAGCAACAGCATTCCCAGGGAGGTGGCATCTCTGTGTGAGAAAAGTGATCCATATGGTCCACAGGGGTTTTTTACATCTCTTTCCACAGATTGCAAAGGACATAATTGATGGAAAAAAAGTAGTTTGTATAGGAAGAGGATTTTCCCTTCTTGCACTGTTTTGGACAAAGAACAAGAATGTAATGCTCCTTCACATCCTTCCATTCATCATTTGAAAGTGTTTGTTCAAGATCCATTTCCTTTAGGGCAGTTAATCTCCAGAGCTAATAGACAAGGAGATGGTGTACTCAAGAGTTGTCATTGTTTGAATACCTGTGGCTTATTCAGGACCTGCCCTTACTTCTTCTTAATTCCCAGAAGGTGACACAATCGTCTGTGTAATTCCTTTCTCCTTTCCCACCCTTGGAGAAATCTATTGGAGTCACCCAGGCTGTTTGCATTGACTTTCCTATTTCTTGTTGTTCTATATTGAGCTTTAGGTTTTATCCAAATGCTGCTCAACCAGGTTTCCTAGATATCATGACTATCAATGACAGCAAGAATAATACTTCTATACACATGGATCTACAAATGTGCACCACACTTGCTGTAAAAAAACCTAAGTTTTTTTAAATTTTAGTAAGCTTAAGAGAGTTGTCTTCCAAGACTTTTTTCTAGGCAAGAACTTATTTAGTCCACTCCCTATATATTTATATGTGTGTATATATATGCATGATGCTTTGTGCCAGAATTCTGGTATTTCAAAGTTTTTATATACTGTTGGGCTTGTAAGTCCTGGCACGGATCTTTCAAAAGGTTTGTGTTGTAGGAGAAAGCCTACATAGAGAAGAAAATACATTATCTTGCAAAGCTGCAATCTTAAAAACTGCTTTGTGTTAAGAGAGTCTTATTTTTATTTTTATTTTCCATAAGAACAGAACTGAAAGGATTACAGATGGGCACATCTACTAACTAGGGCTGTACAAAATTTTCGGAAGGAAGCCTGAAAACCTGTCTGCTTACAGCCTCATTGCAAAACCAAGGTTTGAGGCAGGTCTTTCAGCACTAAGAAAAATTAGCTCAATTACCATTTCACATTATTAGAAACTTCATTTTAGTCCAGTTCCTCTGTGAGTTGTTGGATTGTTTTGAAACTCAGTACTGAAAAAAAAAGTCAATAGAATATGCCTAAAGAAGTACAATACCAAGTCATTGTCCACCTGCCCCTTACCTATTATGTTAAATATTGCAGCTACTGCTACCATCCTTCCTGCCTCTCACCTCTGACTTTGGGGTCCTTTCCATTCCCTTAGCACTTTTCCTTTTTGCCTCGCATAGAACCTTACTCTCCTGATACCAATTTTGATCAAATATCTGTGTGTGTGCCGAGACCACAGGAACTTAGGGACAGATATTGTGTGGTTTCTACGCAATGGAGACCCCCAAAGAGAGTCAGGATTTACCTAGGTGGGTTTTTAAGTATTCCATCTCATTAACTCTGCCTTGCCCTTAGGCCTTGTTAAAAACTTTGGGTGCAACACAAACAATAGTCACTCCAGTCCATTGCCTAGGGGTGGTTGGGCACAGAAGGATGAAATACACACTGCTGTTCACCAGCTGAATTGAGACTATGGTTGTAATCCAGTCACTTACCCTATTACAAATGTTCCTATTGGGACCCAGCTGCGTGGTGGTGCAGGCTGGGTTTCCACTTTCTAGTTTGTGATGTCAATGAGCAGTGGGGCACACCAGTTTTGTGAGTGAGCAGTCAGCCCTTCCCATTTTCTTGAACAGTCAGTGCTTCTATCAGGAAACCAAGTTCTCTCAAGGTGCTAATGGTACCATAGAACTTTCCTCTTTTTCCGTTCCTTTGATCTTGTTGGACTTCAGGTTGTTCTTTCTCCCTTGAATGGACTGCTCTAGGGCCAAAGGTTTTATGAACTGGAAAAGATATCTGAGTCCACCAATTTCCAGCTCACTGGAGTGAGCTGTGCTTATAACGAGATTGATAGTTCTCCACAGAAGTTAAAGCTATTTGTTGGTAACTCCTGAAGTAGAGGGTTTTGCACTCAGTATCAAGAAAAGGGATTTTGTAGTTTAGCACTTTCTGAGATCTTGAGGTTCAAATCCTCAGCTCTCTAACACTCCCAGCTACAGACATTTTCCTTCCCTTTCTGCAGTTTCCTTTCTGCAGTACTAGGCTATAACAACTCCATATGCATAAGAATTTTAGGATAACATATTATATAAGTATATGAGACAGTCAGATATTTCAGGCACGAGAATTTTTTTCTGCAGTTCCATCTGTATATTCATGAGATGGTTGTCTCAGACTTCAGTGACTCGTGTTTCAAATCCCTTTTTGGCTAGAAATAGCACTTACTGATGCTTCTGTAGTCTGATTCTTCTGGCAAATTTGCACTAAGGACTTCACAACACAACAAGCACAGCATTCAAGTTAATGCTCTGAACCTTCAGACACAAAACTCACTGGGAAAATAAAGCCTTTTTCAGAAATAAAAAGGAATCAGATGATCTTTACTGGGGGGAAGGAAGAAGAAACGTCCCAGATCAGTGTATTCTCCATCTGGTATGTTCCCAGATTCCTAAAGAGATAACATGGTGTCAAGAAAAAGGATGTTGTAATTAGGCTGGGGCGTAGCCACAGCACAGCAGGATCCTGATGTTGTCATAGCCCTGTGATATCGCTGACCTTGGGGTACTGGAAGACTGTGCCAAACCTAAAATAAATAAAGTGTTCCAGTGCTACTGCTCAGTTAAGGAAGATCAAAGAGAAATAACATTTAATCAGCGGTACTCGTAGTCTTGTGCACTAATTGTTTTGACGAAAATTCTCTCTGAAGATTTTCTTTTGTTAGCACTGAGTAATAACTGATCTGCCAGTGTATTGACCTATAGCACTACTATGGCTCAATTAAGTTTCTTATTGCCCAAATCTAATCAGAGAAAATCCGAGATCGAAAATCGATTCATTTCCTGCTAGTTAATGACTAATTCCCCACAAATGTGAATATAGAGATTAACTTTTCTGGTTGAAAGATTTTTTGTAGAGGTAGACCTTGCCAAATGGATGTTTGAGAAGAAGCGGCATGACTTTTCCCATCCATCTTCCTCCAACCTCTTGGCTTAGGCTAACTGTGGCTTTTCTTTTTTCTTTTTTTTTTTACTGTGGGTCTTGTTTTATCCTAGCCTGTGGTGTACACTTGTTCTCTGGCCTCTTAACTTAAACTATGTCTCACACAATTGCAAGGAGCTGGTTTTGATAATTCAAGGGTAGGTCCTAAATACCCATTTATTTCTTCTCCATGTGCTTCAGAAGAGTGTTTCTGTAGTGACTAAAAAGATAGAGTGACTTTTAATAATAATGTAAAAGCTGGTCACTGTCCTTGGAGGTCTGGGAAAGACAGAGACTTTTCTCTGCTCCCACTTCAGCCTCTGCAAGTTGTGAATTTTCCCTGTGAAGGACAGAAATTAGATTTCTTAGCTCTTCTAATTATTTCTTCTTAATGTGAAGAACTAACAGCCTTCCCATGTGTCTATATATGCATGTGTTCACAGCATTAAAGCTGCTGAGCAGAGACATAAGCAGTAAACATCCATGAGGGTTGGCAGTTCTCCGCAGTTCCTGCTAGCTGTATGACTCTCACTGCAGCAGTATCTGAAATAGTCACAATCCTTTGTCATGTTTATCCTCACAGCGTGCCTCTGAGGTGGGGGCATCTCTCAAATTTACACATGGAGAACTGAGACCTGGATCTAAATAGTCATGTAGACTCTGGTCTTTAGTGGTCGTTGAGATTATCCTTTCCAGAGGCTCAGCCCAGTGGCTCAACTGCTGCTGAAACATATAGACTGACAGCTGTGGATGCTGCCCATTGCCTTGGGACCCTCTGGCAAGCTGAAACCAAGTGGCTGGAGGCAGTTTTCCTTGGTGGGGCATTTCTACTTGACACTGGACGTGTGCTTAAGAGTGCAGCTATAACAGGCTCAGCATCTATGGGGGCAAAAGGCTGGAGAGCTTTTACCGTGAAGATTAGCTCAGGGACAGTGTGTGAGGTTGTGGGTCAGCCTAGTGGACCTTTTGTTTGTGTAAGACAATAAAAAGGCTAAAGTCGAGCCAGAAAAAAATGGTTTTTTTTCTCCCAGACACCCAGTAGGGACTCACATGCTTTGTATGTGAAGTGCTCTGGTACAGGTATGACAAGCTGGAAGGAGAAAGTAACCCTTCAAATATTGTCTGGGAGAAGAGGGAGACAGGAAGACTGATAACGTAAAAGCAGCTGTAGGAGGAACACAAACTGAATCTGACTCCTGAAGCAGTGTAGCTATATTAACAGCAAAAGGAAAATATACATTGATGCAGTTGCTTCATTGTGTATTCTGTCAGCAGAAGCTGCAATCCTACACCCGGATAGTCTAAATATCATCATCTGCTTTGATAATCTTACTGTTTCTTTGGTCACATTAGTGCCTGAGAGTAATAGACTGAGCTTGGTTTTCAAAAGGTAGAAACTCCAACACAGTAGTACCGTTTTTATTCATTTATTTGTATTTTGGAAGACAGAGGAAATGCAATTTACTAATTATGAATGGAGTTTGTTAGGACTATGCTTGCCCTTTCCAGCTTCATCTGTAAAGTAAAAATAGCTTAGTGAAATAAATGTTTAAGCTAACTAGCCTGGTAGTACACACAGGATGTGGTTGAGTAAGGCTTTCGGCTTTGAAACATTTTCCGCAAAACCTTGCTGCTATTCCAGGCAGTTTTTACCTGTATGATTAACCCAAAAACTTAACCAACCTGCCCATTTTCCTCTGGCTGTACTGTGGTGGAGCAGAGCCTCAGGATCCCCATCAGCCCGATTAGTGCAGCACTTGTGTCAGCTCGTGTGGAGATCAGTGACAGCAGTGCTGTAGCTAGGGGTGAGCTACTGTGAGAGCTTCTAGATCTCTCCTAGGATTTCTCTGCGTAATGAAGTGATAATGTAGGGTGGGGAGGAACAGAGGATAAGGTTGAGAAGAGGGTCCCATCTGTACCACACATCTAAACACTGTGTCTGGATCTGTTAGAGCATCTCATCTCTAGCACGCTGTAGAGACATGATCCAATTCCGCCCTCTGGAATTTCAATAATGAAATTAAATTGTCGTGATCTTCACTTTATTTTCGAAGCATAGGAACAAGGTGGCCCCAGACCTTTTGAAGGCATGTGATGTGCCTCACTGTGATGATGTGCTGCTACTCTGAGGCTGAGAGCTGGGAACAGGACAGGAACATCTGTATCCCTGGCATACAGAATCCCTTAGCGTTTGATTAAATTGTTAATGGAAGCATGCCTAGCTGCTGAAATTACTTCTGCTTCCATGGAGCCAAATTCCTGGGTGCTCATTCAATGCTTGTAATGTCTCTGCAGTAAACTGCCTCAGAGAGGTCTGAGACTCAAATCCTCAGTGGTGATCTTAAATGTCTCTAAATGCTTTTCACTTAAAGGGCAGTTGGGGATAGGAACCACAGAAGGGCTTGCCACAGCGAGATGTGGTTAATTGCCTCTGGGAACAGAGAGTTCGAAGTCTAGACAAAAGAGCTGTGTGAGAAAAGGCCTTAGAAATCCACAGCCAAAACATCAGGACACCTTAAAGTGCTGAGAGACCAGACTATGGAGGTGATTCCTTGACACCCTTCATTGCCTTTGTCCCTTTGTGGGTTTTGCTTTGGTTGCCCAAGGGCACTTGGGGGTCTGCACTTCAGCAACAACATTTGGATGTGTTTCAGTTCATTAAAATCTCATCCACTAAGCAGAAACTCAGGGAAAACCTTTGACAGAACTAGAAAGTGGTAAGGAAATGCTTTCAGATTTAGCATAATAGGCCTAATTCAAAACCCATTGAAGTAATTAGATTGTTTGCATTCGTCCATACTGCTAATGATATAGATTGTGCTTAGTGGTTGAGGCAGATGAGAGGGAAGGAGAATTGTGAAAATTACCTGAGTTAAAGTAGATTTTAACATATACGTAGTGGAGGAAATGCTAGAATCCCAATCTTCTCCTCCTAAAGGAGTTTCTCAACCACTAATTTATTAAAAATAAGTTCGCTGTCTTTCTGATCTCTTTGATATTAGCTCACACAAGCTGTTCCCAGTTTGGGAGCACATCGTTCCCTGATCTCTACTATGCTGTACCTGGGACTTTCTCCTGAGCTGCCCATTTGACTTGACTCAGATAAGGGAGGGGAGTGAGCGTGGGGGTCTCCTCATCCCAGCTGAGACCTTTCTGCAAGGGAAGGATGTTGCCCTATGCCACTCTTGTGGTTTTCGGAAAGCCTTTTTTGCAGGCAAGCACTGAAAATATTTGTTCAGCCAAAAATATATGTAGGATAGATGAGAAGAGGCCTATTTTGAGAATTTTAAGAACTAGAAATCTCCCTGCTTAGGACTGTCAAGACTTACTTTTCAAAAAAAAAAAAAGAAGAATTTAAGCATAATGATCTCTCTGTTCCCTCTATAGCCAATCAAAGGTGTCTCTGGCACCTCATTTGACCACTTTGGCTGTTTCATTGGAGAAGCCACTCTCCCTTGACCAAAAAATTGTGCACAGCACTGATCCAGGGCAATGCTGTGGCTTTCACGCCCACAGGCATTCCTGCTCACAGCCCCGTCCCACTTGGCCTTGCCCTGTCCTGCTGGTCCCCTACCCACCAGACCCACCACCCTTGGTGGGCTCTCTGCCAGCCCTCTCTGCCCCAGCGCTGGGCATGGAGGCAGCTCACAGCTTCTCACATTTGTTTCACTGACCTTACTCAGGAGAATAAAGGTGAGACATAACATGAATAAGAAGGGCACATCATGCCTTATCCATTCTTAATCCACACATCCTTAGGAAGTCTTGAAATGTGTCTCTATCTATTTTAAATATACATCTGCCCTGACCTTGCACTGTGTATTCCCAAAGCAGTCAAATCTCTTCTAGAAGAAGGACAGGTGTACTGGCTGTGTCTTTTTATGCTGCTGTGGTTATGCTCTTGTTACAGTAGTTTTCAGTTTTGAAATCCTGGTTCCAGAGCAGCACAGCCTTCCCAGCAGGTCCCAACAGTTGCAACCTGCACATCTCTTCCCCTTCTCATGCCTTTACCCATGAAGTACAAGAGTACAGTACATTATAGTAAGTTACAAGTATTTTTTCAAAAGCGGAGAATTAAAAAGCAATCTTTTTTCTTATCTCCGTGACTCCTGCATGTGCACTGCTGGCAGAAACCCAGAGCTTAGTCCTCTTGAAAAACGAGAGAGCAGCAACCTGCGCCCCAATCATCACAGGCATCCCCTCACTGACCTCACTTCTGAAAATCTATTAGGTGGGGCTTGACCAGCAGCTATCAGCATCTGGGTTCAAATTTCAGAGGTTTACTGCAAAAATTAAAAAAATAAATAAATGAAAAAAAGAGTCTGAGCGTCTTCTAGCAGCAAAATGTTCTGATTTTCAAAGTGCTCATGTTCTCCCCTTACAGAGGTGAACTGGCTGCCTAGCAAACATCAAAGGGAAGATAGAAAACCCTAACAAAGTAGATAAAAAGGGTAAATAACTCCTTCCTGAAGCATAATAGCACCAGTTGTGTAAGGTTTTTCCCCATGGGAGCCAACTGCAAGGTTTGTTTCCATGCGCTAGCCCCCAGTGATGCTCACACTACTCCTTGCTATGCTCATGTTACTCCTGCTGGCTATGCCCCATTTGAGCCCTCTTCACTTGCTTCAGCCCTCGGCGGACTGTGGCGGTGCTGAGGCCTGAACAGGGCTTCTCATCTCCTGGGGGAATCAGCAGCTGCTGCTTCCATCTTCTCCAAGCCTGGGATACAGAAGCCCTGTACCACCTCTTGCTTGACTGCCTCTCGTTCTGTGCTCCAGCTCCTACCTCGATGCTGGAAATTGGTGGACTTGTATCAGTGACTGAATCATCACCTGGACATGTGTAGGCAGCGTGTTCAGCTTTCTGTACACTAATTCTGGTTTTCTCCATTTTATAGCAGACTTTCCCTTTTAATAGAAATGCAGCTGAAACATGATAAAACATCACGTGAAAAACAAAGCGCTGCTTAGGCCACTCTGTAGATTTGCTCCACCCCATCCTACCAGTGAAGGAGAGAACCTTCTTTTTTGGTGCCCTCCCCCCTCAATCACTGGGAAATTTGGGGAAATGTATTGCTCTTGGTTTTCACTTTTTCTTTATGTTTTAACCATATGCTGAAGCTTTAGCCATATGCTTTAGCATATGCTTTGTATTTTTTCAATAACTCCCTCCCAAAGAGTATCTGAATATAATAGATTTTTGTCACAGAGTTATCTGTCTACAGCATCACTTCAAAGATGCTAAAGCATCTGCAGCCAAGCAGATGAATATTTCTAGGCATTTGATCAGTTTCCCCAAGTTAGGTACAATTTGTAGATGCTATTTACTAAATATTCTTATTCCAGTACCCCTTGAAAGCCCCCCATATGCAAGAAAGGTGTGCAGAAACACTCTTAAGAGCTAAGAATCTGCCAGACAATCTTCTCCCAAATTTAGAAGCAGAATAAGAGGTATTTTTCTTCTCTTGTTTTTCCTTTCATAATTGGTAGCTGCCTGTAGAGATAGCACTTTGTTCTCACACACCAGCATGTTGATATAAGTGGTCAAAAAACACAAAGGTCAAACAGGAGATGAGACTAGAGAAGAAACAAAAGTATTAAACAGTGTTTGGTCACCCATGGAACTACTGTGAAACAGCCCATGCAGGTATAGTTTGTCTTGATTTTTGGGTGAAAAGGGTAAAGCAGGAGACAATGCTGATGTGCAGAGTGCACTTCTCAGTAGCACCATCACAGCAGAAGGGAACTATTAATAATTGCTTTCATATGTACATTGATTAACTGGACAAGGGTTTACAGAGAAGACTGAAGAACTCACTGACTTGCCCACTGAAAATCCCACTTGCGTTTCTTTCCTTGTTTTTGAGGCATTCCCTGAGCTCATGCCAGTGTGCCATATGAGGCAGAATAAACCACCCTCACATCCCCCTGCCAAAAACGGGTGTTGGTCTTCCAGTGATCTCTGTCTCCCGTTGCACTTGGCTCAGGCTACTCTTAAAGTAGTTAACAGTCTGTGTCTTTATGGGAATAAAAAAAGGCCTCTAGAACTTGCTAAAAATTCACAGTGTTTTAGCCATCAACAATGTTTTACCAGAGCTGGCTTCATCTTTTGCTAATTGTTGTGGCTTTCTTTTACTTCTTTTGTGTTTATGCATCATTTCAAAACAGGCCATGGAAGTCTTCAAGTAAGTTTTTAAACAAGTTTTGACAATGTTTTCTAGTTGTTCTAAGCTAAAAATAATACAAATCAGCAGGTACAGTCTGGAGAAGAATGCCTTCAGTCCCTGAAGGATCTTTTATTGTATTTGCGTCCTAGAGGGAGGCAAATAGAGGGGGGAAAGTCGTCAATTCCATTTGTTCACTTAACTAGGCTGTAAATGCCAAGGCTTAGCTCTGAGCAGCAACATCACGTTCTACACCTCAGAAGAGAAAAAATCATTCCCTTGTCTGTGATAAAAAAATTAGAAGGAAGCTTTTCTGCTTGCTAGGTGAGGTTAATGATATGACTGGCACAAGAGGTGGACACAGATTGCTTATGCTCTTCTAATGGGAGACCAAATGATACATTTATGTCTCCCCAAGAATAACTAAGAAATGGTCTTTGATGTCTCCAGCCACTGATCCCTCCTAATCACCCACTTCATTCTTGGGCTTTTGGATAACTCTTGGTGTCTGCAACTTCTTAGCCATTTTTTGGGGAGAGCTTCTTCACTGCATCTTTTAGTTCTTTGGTTCCACCACTAAGTATGTTCGAACCATTTCTCAGTCTGGATTATAGAGTAGCTCTGGAATGTATTTTTGTTCTCTGGACAGTGAAAAGAAAGGATCTTGTTTCCCTCTAGCGACTTGTCTTTCTGTTAAAGAGACTGCAGAGTGACTGAATCACAGAGATATTCATCGCGCTACATCCTTAGCAATAGTCAGCTTTTAACCGAAATACTTGGAAGACTAAAATTTGGAAGTTATTTTGCTTTGTAACCTACAAGTCACAGGACAATGATCAGTACAGTTTTAAAAAGCAAGAGACTATTCCAGCAGTCTTGTCAGCTTTGAAAAGCCACCAAGCTCCCAAGAAATAGAAAGGGAGTCCCAGTGGAGCCACAGGGCACAAGAGCCACTTCTTAACTTCCTACCAGTGATCTGCAGAAGTGTGCATATATCTATACACACATAGACATGTAAAATTAAATAACCACCTAGGTAACATTTGCAGTTGGTGCAGAAGTTTGGGGTAAAGTAGGTCATAAAGAAGAGAAAGTAATGAGCAGGATTTTCAATAACCTGCAAATAATGTTCGGGTTTTGGGTGTCATTCGCATAATTTTGTTCTGATGTAACCAAACTCAGAATTGTGAGCCCAAAGCGCCTTTCCATGGGGGGAGCTCTGTTTCCTTTGACAAAAGATTGAAGTTTGCGCTAGAAGAGAAATTCAGCAAGGTCTGATAACTGCAGTTACTACAGTCCTGAATTGTATCAGAGAATCGATACATACATGTCTTTATGAGCCCAATCATGCTTACCATACTGGCATTCAAGAATTCTGAGAGGTCAAAAACCAGAAAGTACAGAAAAGAGCTGCAACAGTACCTTGAAGTACTACCGCTTCATCACTTTGGGTTATTAAAACAGAAACAGGGGCACCTAAGTTACTTTTTCAGGAGGAGAAGATACCAAATGCCACTTTCAGCTATTGGAGAAGGGGTATAGAAGCAGGAGCTGAATGCAGACCCGCATTAAGTCAAACGATAAAATTGTGACTTAAACAGCAATGATAACCTGGACAAAATACCACTGGAATGGGTACAGCGTCCCCCTCTCTCTCTATGTTTCTACACTGTCTTCAAATATCTCTCTGAAAAGATACCTGGAAAATGAGATGAGCATATTTGATACCTCTTCTAGGACAATACAGCAATTGGCATCCCTTTTAATACTTAAGAGGGCAATATTCTGAGTGGATGGAGGTGGGCAAAATTTAAGGAAGAATTTGCATTGACTATGATTCCACTTAATCAGAGATGAAATTGTGCAGCAGTCCTACCTTACAGCAAAGCAAAGGTTGTCCAGAATTGTGTTTAAAAATTTGATATCAGACATAAAGTAAGTTTAAAGAAAACTTTCAGGTTAGGAACCGTTTGGCAATGCAGCAGTGTCTTCTGACATGACCTGCATGGCTACCAATTTATTGCAAGCAGCAGGCCATGCACTAAGTTTTGCATTTTTTAGGGCAAGACACAGAATTCAAGTGGTCATTTGGTCTCCTCAAAAGAAAAGCAGCAAAGGTTTGCCATATTCTTCATCTGTATTTAGTCAGACAGTTAGTATGCCCATTTCTTAAGATCCTCCATAAAATTTGATTGTTCAAGAGCTTTCACAGCTGAAACATAGCAAGTGTCAGCTTGCTGTCAGAGCTCTGGATGTGGAAAGCTGTAAAATGCAGACTCACTCCCTTGGCTGCTACCAAAGCCTTTGTGAACTGGAATTTTGAAAAGCACAAAAGAAAATGGCTCTCAGATTGGGAGTAATGTACCTCTGTGTTCTAGGAGTGTGAAAGCCTTCATGAAACTGGGCAGGGAATATGGAAACAGTCATTATTTGCATACAATCACTTCACTGCAAGGGACTGTATGCAACTGATTTCTTAAGAAGTATGTTTTCTTGAATCTGGTCCGCAGAACAACTACTGTCTCAAATGTCTTGAATCATACATTTCTTGACAGAAAAAGTCAGCTGAAAAATCTGCATGTTATGGTCATTTAAAATAATTTGTTAAGCTACAGTCAGTCACAGTGTTCACTGATAATGGATATCAAACATGAAAAGCATTGTCCTGTATCATTTAACTGAGTCTCAATTCTCATCTTATACACTTCTATTATGTTCTCTTCTGCCAGCCAGCATATGTTCCTGATTTTTTGTGCTATGTGTGGATTATTTTTTATTAAATAAATGAAGTTATGTAACAACAAACCCACACATCTACTTGGTTCCAACATGTGAAGGGCTGGTTACTCCCAGGCAGAAAAAAAAATTTGTTAAAATGCACCTTGGTTGCTGTATTTCATAGTCAGAGAACATTACATACGATCTCCCAACTTCATTTTAATGTTCATCTAGTTAATTTAGCTTTAAAGTAGCATTACATATATCTGTAATATAGTTTTGCAGTAAGCTAAGAGATTTCTGTAGATATGTTTCTAATAATCATTACACTAACTGTTATGGAAGCTTACATTGCGTATCTTCAGTTTCACCCAAAGCCCGCCAGAAGCTCTTCATGAAAGCCTCACTAGTTTTTTTACGGGCAGGTACATAGCTTTCTCCCTCATGTTGCTGACAGTTTTGTTTGTTATTTTATCTTGCAGTTCTTTCCATATGGAGATGCTTCAAAGTTTGCCCAGCATGCCTTCCGAACCTTTGATAAAAACGGAGACGGGACCATCGACTTCAGAGAGTTCATTTGCGCGCTGTCCATAACCTCACGAGGCAGTTTTGAGCAAAAGCTGAACTGGGCCTTCAACATGTACGACCTGGATGGCGATGGTAAAATTACAAGAGTGGAAATGCTGGAAATTATAGAGGTGAGATCAATATGATGCAAAAATAACATTTCTGAACGTTAGTAAAATTTGATCACTTGTTCACTTTATCCTTTAGATATTAAGCACACAAGAGGCTGTACTGCATCATTAAAAGCATACATTGCACATACGCAGCCTATACTGACTCATGCCTAAGTGGTGCAAGCACACTCACAGTTTAATAAGTGTAATCTTTGAGAATTGCAGAGAGTACATGTGTGCATATGAGCTTTTAAATTTCAAGAGGTAACTTTGTTTCTCATGAACAGCACAACAAAGGATTCACAACACCCATCTCAATATCACTTGACACCCATGAAATTACCTGTTTGTAGCTCAGGTAGCGTAAAACTTACTAGAGATTAACTTTAGGTGATTACAGAAATATACAGAGATGACAACACACTATTTTAAGTGAGCTCTCACAGATGGGCTTTAAGATGACGGTAGCATGTAAGAGGAAGGATAAAGCTTATCGACTTCATTGTCTGCCAGCTATTTGCCACAGTAGTTAAACCAGATTTTGCTCATATGAACACAGAGAAAACTATTAAAAGATGATGACTCCTAAAAATAATTATTCAGAATTTATGCAAGATATTTCAATGGAGTGACTAAAAGCCAAATAAACAGTTGATCCAGAGAATAAGTTACAACAATTTTGCTCTGTGAAAAAGCCAGCCAAAGAAATTCATTCCAGGATGCAAAATGCACCGACCAAAATAAATCTATATCTAAATAGTGTAAAACACATTCTTCCTTGTTCTAAGTATACGGATATCAGATTCTAAGGAAAAATAAATATCTTCAAGGAATCTGGCGATCATTTTATTGTTGGAATATCTTTCCAGAATGTGATCACATCAGAAAATCACGTTACAACTTGTATGTTGAATTTTCTGTTTGGTTTCTTTCCCAAGGCCATCTACAAAATGGTGGGCACTGTGATAATGATGAAAATGAATGAAGACGGTCTGACGCCTGAGCAACGGGTAGACAAGATCTTCAGTAAGATGGATAAGAACAAAGATGACCAGATCACACTGGATGAATTCAAAGAAGCTGCAAAGAGTGATCCTTCCATTGTATTACTTCTGCAGTGTGACATTCAAAAATGAGCTTGTGTACAATGCGTCATAGACTGCACAGAAGTTTAATGTTCCATTCAGTTTGCAGCTATTTCCACACACACAAAAATTTGCTTGGACTACCTATAAATGGACTTGCTTCTTGTGTTTGAAACACTTGTGTGCATGAGAATGTCATTTGCTAAAGAATTTTAAAAGTATATATTATAAAAATAAACTGCCACAACGTGATGTGTGCAATGTCATTTCATAACAACCCTATTCCTCTGAAGCCTGTGCAGCAGTCCTGTGCTGCAGTGAAATATATTATTTATTGTTCATGTTTTACTGATGCTAGCTCTGTGTCTCCTAGACTGAGTAATGTTAGTGACACTGAATTCCCATGGCAATGTTAACTGTTTATTATAAATCATGTCACCATTCTGCTGTAAAGTAGTATTGGACAGACAGAGGGGAAGAGTTCCTCAGCTCTTGAAGTCTGATCCACACATGTGCTTGTATTGTCAGTGGATATAAATGTACTTCATTTGCATGCCTTTTAGGTTTGCCTTAATTCTTACCTCATTTGCATCCCTTCAATCTGGAAAGAGCTATGTCAGAGGAATGCAGTATATAAAAAAAAAGAAAAAGAAAATCCTGCTAAAATGATCCCTTGAATTAAAAGTATATATAAAAATATATATATATATAATGTTTAAAATATTGTTTTATTGGAAGTTTAAAAGGTTTTATTGGAAGTGTATTGATCTTTGCCTGAATTTTCAAAAGCTTCCACAGAGGTTGCAATATATATGTCCCAAAATAAATTTATAACATTTGACCTTTTCCATTAATTCTTTTTTCACACCTTCAGCATGGTTATAGAAAACAACCCCTTCAATCTATCTCTTTAATTATCTGCTACTGTACTGGGGGGAAATATATATATTTCATTATGAGAACATGAAGAAAACTTCTTTGAACTCACTAAAAGAATCACATTATACAAAACCAGAGGTTGCAGTTCTTGTATTTACCAACACAGCAGTTGTTTATCCTCTAAGATGCCAATGCTAGGATTTATGAGTATACCTGCTAGACCTGTGCTTACATAGCTTTTTAGGCAAGCTGGAAGTCAAGTGCAGTTTATTGCTTGGACTAAACCTGATCTTTTAATGTTTTCCTCATATTGAGTAATAGTCTTTCCTATTATCATATGACACTAAAATGCTCCAGCTCTAATATAAACAGAAATACTGTAAAATCATTACGGAGAAATTAACTATAAAGCACAGTGATTGAAAAGGGCCTGTTGAAGAGATCTACCTTCCTTTTCAATTCTATGTGCATCAATCGAGTTTATCTCTACACTCAGGCAAGCACAAGTTCTGCACAGGCCTGGGAAAGCATCAAGAACTAGCAGATTCAGAAACTGTAGAGAAAAATCTTTCCTACACCACATTTCACAGTTGCTTTAAATAGTTGGTTGCTTGCAGGGTAGCGACAACAAGAAAAAGCCTGAACCTCTTACAATTGCATGTTTGATATTTCTTCTTTGCCCTCTGAAGAAATGAAACAGTAATAGCTGAATCGGACAATAAAACATGACACAAACCAAAATCATTCTCTGTATTTTCAAATTTAAAAAGTGAAGCTTATCTTAAAATTGAGGGGGAAATTACCAGTAAGTATAACAGCTTTACATATTTTGGTAACAAACGTGGTGGGGGAAACACAGAATTAATTGTTGCCACAACCACAGCCATCCTCTCACATTTGTTTCTTCGTATCCCAAACAAACAGCAGAAGGCAGAAATTTCAATTACGTTTTTTAATACCTGACTACACAGCTCATATCCTTAACAAAGTAAAGTCACGTACTTTGTACATTTGGCTGTAACTTGAAAAATGCATTCTGAAAACATTACATGCTTCTGAAAAATGCCCATTGTTTTCACTTAGGCTTAAATTACTAGTTGTAGAGAGGATGTTGAATATTCCAGAGAATTTATGCCTCTTGGGTTTTCATATTTTTACTAGAGTGGTAGTACCTCATTCTACATCTCTGTGCACCTCAAATTTATGTAGCTGGACAGGCTCCATTTACTTTTAACTGCAGCAATAAGCAATGCATTGCCATCCAAAATGGCCAACAGCTCAAACCCAGTCACAAAATAAAATGTCAGTGCAGCAATTCTCCCTCTAGGTAGCTGGTACAGTAAACTCTGTATTTAAAGTAACAAGAATAAGATAGTTTTGAGATCTTAGAATCACTGCAAAAATAAGTGAATCCAATCAAGTGCTTCAGTAATTGTTTACTCAGAACTAACAGTCTACCATGAAACCAGTTGCTTCAATTGTAGAGTCAGGAACACATTTTCATCAAGTACAGTGGAAGATTTGAATAAACACAATATATTTTTGAACCAGAGACCATAATTCTTGCCAACTGCTCCCATATTTCAAGTAGTGTATAGAAAACTTAGGAGAAAGCTGAAGTGATGGTTCAGTAGGAATGCAATAATTTTCCTTAAGCGCTTTTCTCTACACAGCTACTTATAGAAGTACTAATGAAGATAAATTATTTTCTTTCTCCTGCCTCTGCACTCTTGCTTTATTTTTTGGATGCTGAAGAAAACTGGGAGGAAATGCTATGCCATTCTATCATTTCATACTGTAAAAGGGTCTGAATTATATTCTAGTTTCATCGTGAAATTGAGTCAAACTGAACATGTGGTTCATGATCATGTAATGGTATTAAGGACTCCCAGTACAAACAAACTGGACTTGTGTGGCAGACAAGTTTTGCCAACTATGCATTTTGTATGGTTCCTCCTCCCTGCCTCCAGTACTTTCACATAATCCTAAAGTTGTATCTTTAATGTATATTCCATCAAATCACAGGATTATCGAACTGTTTGCTTTGGCAAGGACCTCCAGAGGTCTTGTCCAATGCCCTGCTTGCAGGAGGTGCTGCAGTCTAGTCAGACACCAAAAGCCTGATAAGTGATTCTACAGCCTGTCAGGACAACACAATCAGGTGCTTCCTGTCTTCATCATGGATCAACCCTCCCCCAGTTTATGCAGCCAGAACCGCCTCACTTGAATTTATGACCTCTGTCTCCCTCCCTTCTGTCACGCGCTTCAACAAAAGCCTGACCCCATATTGTCAGTAGTCTCTTCAAGGCTGTTAGAAGTCTGTTGGCCCATTACCCTGGGCTTTCAGAAGTAGACATCTGAAGCCTTTAAAAGATCATGGACATAACTCCTACCGTTCGAATGCAGTACTGCAGCTGGCTTGCTCAGTGTATTCCTCCAATTCTACACTAGCTTCCATATGTCAGAGATAACTACAAGTTCAATACATGCTTGTGTAAAAAAATAAGCATTAAGGAACAAAAAATACTGTGCTGTGGCTAAAAAATTCAGCTACAAAGTCAAGTTGAAACTTATGCTGCAGTGTGCTTTTACGGAGGAATTGCTATTTGATAAATACCTGTAGAAACTGCAGAACTGTTCTCTAAACAGTCTTAATGGCTTTTATATCTCCATAATCACAGAATCATAGAATAACCAGGTTGGAAGAGACCCACTGGATCATCGAGTCCAACCATTCCTATCAATCACTAAACCATGGCCCTTAGCACCTCGTCCACCCGTGCCTTAAACACCTCCAGGGAAGGTGACTCAACCACCTCCCTGGGCAGCCTCTGCCAGTGCCCAATGACCCTTTCTGTGAAAAATTTTTTCCTAATATCAAGCCTGAACCTCCCCTGGCGGAGCTTGAGGCCATTCCCTCTTGTCCTGTCCCCCGTCACTTGAGAGAAGAGGCCAGCTCCCTCCTCTCTACAACCTCCTTTCAGGTAGTTGTAGAGAGCGATGAGGTCTCCCCTCAGCCTCCTCTTCTCCAGGCTAAACAACCCCAGCTCTCTCAGCCATTCCTCATAAGGCCTGTGCTCCAGCCCCTTCACCAGCTTTGTTGCCCTTCTCTGGACTCGCTCCAAGCCTCAACATCCTTCTTGTGGTGAGGGGCCCAGAACTGAACACAGGATTCGAGGAGCGGTCTCACCAGTGCCGAGTACAGAGGGAGAATAACCTCCCTGGACCTGCTGGTCACGCCGTTTCTGATACAAGCCAAGATGCCATTGGCCTTCTTGGCCACCTGGGCACACTGCTGGCTCATGTTCAGTCGCTGTCAACCAACACACCCAGGTCCCTCTCCTCCAGGCAGCTTTCTAGACGGACTTCTCCTAGTCTGTAGCACTGCATAGGGTTGTTGTGCCCCAAGTGCAGGACCTGGCACTTGGCCTTGTTAAACCTCATCCCACTGGACCCTTTGCAGAGCCTCCCGACCCTCCAGCAGATCGACACTTCCACCCAGCTTAGTGTCGTCTGCAAACTTGCTAAGGGTGCACTTGATGCCTTCATCCAGGTCATTGATAAAGACATTGAACAGGGCTGGACCCAGCACTGAGCCCTGGGGAACCCCACTTGTCACTGGCCTCCAGCTGGATTTCACACCATTTCCCACCACTCTCTGGGCCCGGCCAGCCAACCAGTTTTCCACCCAGGAGAGCGTGCACCTGTCCAGGCCAGAGGCTGACAGTTTCCCAAGCAGAATGCTGTGAGAAATTGTGTCAAAGGCTTTACTGAAGTCCAGGAAGATACATCCACAGCCTTTCCCTCATCCAGCAGCCGAGTCACTTTGTCATAGAAAGCGATCAGGTTAGTTTGGCAAGGCCTGCCTTCTGTGAACCCAGAATGTTACAGAAAAAATGTTACAGAAAATGTTACAGAAAAAAACAAAAAAAAGAAAAAAGTATGTCTAACGGCTGAACTCTAAGAAGTGATTGTTTTTGAAGAGCTCCCAACAATTTCACATTCCTACAGAAAGGAGAAAAAAAAAGGTAATTTAGGCAGTTTGAAAAATTTGATTATTTTTTCTCCCTCTTATCCCAAATAATTGCTTATATAATTTAAAAAAACCAAGTTTATTTTATTTCAACTGTTGTAGTGCAGTTGCAGGGGTGGGTGGGTACATCCAACAAAACACAGGCCTACAATGCTATAGAAAAGTCACTCTATTACTTTCCAAAATTCTTATTCCAATTAATGACTCTATGTTAGAAGGACATCTGTCACTTTAGTTTGTTATAATACATTGAATATCTACAGGCTTAGTTGACACCTGCAGACTCAAGACTATGCCAGAACTTAGTTTCTTTGAATTAAGAATCTTAAGTTTATAAAGCCACAATTTGCTAGGTTTTGTAAGCTTGTGTCCAAAGAAACTCACTCTTCTCTTTAGGAATAAATAAAAGCACTGTTTTTCCTGCCCACAGAAAACACTGCAAATAAATTATTCACTTCTCTAAGAAAGCACACACTACAAGTACCAACAGTTTCTCATGTTCAACTGTTGTGGTGGAAAAAAACCCACACGTTTTACTGAATGTATGAAATAGCACACGATTAAGAAATAGAGCAAAGCTGGGAAGGAACCGACATTTTTAACTTAATGCTAATTTTAAGTGTGTAGAGACATGAAAACATTATTACAACTATCAGTTCTCACTGTTTATTAAAACATTACTCCATAGTCATACAAAATATATTTAATCTTTTCCAGAAAAGAGAACAGAACAAGTGATAAAAAAATCTACTAGTTGGTAATTAAAAATATCAACTGAACATTCAAGATTTTAGTCACCAGAACAGCACTTACTCTTGATCTATACACATACAGTAAATAATACAATACAATACAGCACAATACAATACAGCACAATACAATACAGCACAATACAATACAGCACAATACAATACAGCAACCTTGTATTTTCCTGACAGCATCTAACAGAAGATCTTATCCGCCATCAGGATGAAATAACTTTACAGACATCATTACACATTTATCCTCAATAATATGCCATATTATTACAGAGAGATACTTATTGATCTTCATCTTCATCATTCCTATTTCGGAAATTCAACGTTCTTTGGCCTCTTTCAGGGTCTTGCATTCGGAGGATTCGAATACGGGAACTTGAAGGCACAAAACTAAAAATAAAGTATGCATCATTTAAACAGTGTTTCTTCGCTACACATTTTAATATTTCCTTTTGATTCTTTCCATTACCTACTTTCCTTTAAATCGCTCCATCTTTTTTCTTTGACAGTTTTAAAAACAGTAACATGGGGTGAAGTTCTCTTTGCACTGAACCAATATTGAAGACAGTTTTCATTAAAAGCTTGAGGTAGACAATGACTGACTTCAGTTGGGGTTTCTAACAAAAGTACCTTTTCTATAATTAAGGAAGTCTAAGAGAAATTCCAAATGAAATAATGATTGAATACAGTTTGTATGTGCCTTACAGATCCTGAAGTGGCACACACTTTATACAGGTATAATCACTCACACCATACTAAGAATGAGCACAGTTAATAAACATACATTTTATACTGGCTTTTCCACCAATTAGCCTAAATGTATTTTTCCTGAAAGAGCCTCTGTATTTTTGTTAAATTAGAAGTTTGCTGAACATGCAATGTACCAAAATATAACAAAAGCAAGCTGCACTCGAATTACTCAACTTTTAAACTTGCATTTTCTCTTCTCCTCACTGCACATGGGCTCCTTTCTGTTCCCTGCCTTTCGTGCCATCATCCCTCCCACTTCTCCTCCCTCCCATCTTTCAAGGACTCCTGGCAGCCTCCTGATTCCTTTCAGAGCAGTTATTACGTATCTGTGTTATTGTGGCCCATGGGATGTGGCATGTGGGGCATCTGTAGCTTGGCACTGACTTGGTGTCAAGTGCTGCATGTGAGTGGATTTGAGGGAAGGCTCTCTGTCCTTTCACCTCATTCCTCTCCCTGTCCTCCCCAAATGAGGTCAGTCTTCTTTCTTCTCTCTTTGCCTGAGAGCTGGAGAAATCCACCTTGTGACTGTCCCATCCCTGGAGGTGTTCGAAGCCAAGATGGATGAGGCTTTGAGCAACCTGATCCAGGGGAAGGTGTCTCTCGCCCTGATCTCAGCAGGGCTGGCACTGGGTGATCTCGAAGATCCCTTCCAACCCAAACCATTCTGTGATTCTATGAAACAGTAACCACGCAGAAAATTTCTGTATGTTTATTGAAGTACCTCAGAAATAATTTCCACTTAAAAAACAAAAGAATATAATTATTCTAGTTTTTATAGATTTTAGTAAGATAAGACAATTAAGAATAAATCAACTTAGTTTTGCAGATCTATTAATTTTCTTCGTCAGGTTTCACTAATTAAATCTGGCTAACAGAAAAGTTGGCTGCGTAAGTTTAGACAGTGACTGTCCCCTTAAGTTGGGCATGGCTCTACCATGGACTTAGATGATTTTTAAAGAATTTTGGGCTATTAGATAAAAAAAACCCAGAAAATAAGGAGTAAGTTATCAGTTTCTAGATCAGTGATATTAAAAATATTTACTCAAATGACTACCATTGTGAAAGGACTGTAGAATTAGCAGGAAAAATGGAAAAACGCGAGTCTTCTGTGAATTCTGGGAGGGGGTAAGGGAGATACGGAATAAAAGCTACTAGGAGCCTACTTTACACACTAAAACATTTCAAAGAGCTGTTTTACTTAAGACAAACTGACTCAAGTCCCACTGAACTACCCTATTAAGAGACATTATGTAAGGAAGACTTAAAAAACTTTTAAATTCCCAGAACCATCAACAATGAACTGCTTAATCATTGGATGTTCTACTTCTACGAACAGTGTGACTTCCTTCTCCTCATATTTACTTTTTTCAAGTTATACTCCTTGCAACAGAACTTCCATGTAGTTCTTGTACCAGGAAATAGAACATATCAATATTACCTCATGCTTTGTGGGGTAAGCAAAATGAACTGCCGGTGATTCTGAGAGTCGGCCACCTTAAGAATCATATCCATTGCAATTCTTCTGTTAACCATGTCCTAAAGATAAAAGATTTATTACAAAGTGACCATGTACTTTGTTGGCCGATTATTGTACCAGTAAGGACAAATGCTTAAGAATAAATTAATTAGAAATTACCTTAATAGAAAAAACTACTGGAATCAATTCATATACAGTAAACCTTAGCTAAAGAAAAATCTAATAAAAACTAAGCTGAAGAAACATTAGCATTAAATTCCAAAAGCTACAAATTATAGTTTGGGAAATTCCTAAACTCTACTTTCTTGCCTACATATACAATACAAATCACAGACCCACAACGTTTTTCTGTCAGCTTATACACGCAGTACTACTTACTGTATTGGTATGCTGAGATGAACTGTATTTTAGTAGAATAATGTTTCCTATAAAATCCTGCCTCAAAACCACCTGAGAGGATTTGAGGGCTGTGTGAAACCTAAGATATTACGCAGCCTATTTTTATTACAGTTATTATTGTTACTATTATTATTACTATTTCCAACTACTTTTAGACATTAGGCTTACTGAAAAAGATACGTAAAGGGAAGCTGTTATTAGCAGAGGTTAAACAAAGCTCTCCTTTTGTACGTTGTTACACATGAAATTACCCATCTCCCTTGCAAATATGCAGATAGAGTCCTCTTGTGGTGGATCTCCAGGACTACAGCAAAAGGAACTACAGAACGTGCAGACAGTAAGGCTGCACTTCCTGCCATAGCAGTGGAAAAACAAATTGCGTGGATTTATGGAACAGATGACATGGAAGTTTTCGGCAGGGCCCATGGTCCTAAGTATCTGCCCCTTTAAGGACAGATGGATAAACTTCTGCACAACTAACCTGTAAAAGAGGACCTAATCTTTGGAAGTTGGCTGAGGAATAATTGGCTGACCACTTCAGATGCATGCTTTCCTTTTTGAAGTTCTTTATATACCAAGTATACTCTTTTTTTCCCCTCTAGGTCTGCAATTTCCAGTAAATAAATAATCGATTGGGACACTGAAGACAAAATTAAATAATATAGTATCAACTCTTTCTCTCACAGAACTAATGATTTTCTCTAACCATACCACACTGTATGTTAATAAGGAGGAGATACAATATAGAAAAAAAATGGGTTAATCACCTATACAGGGTGATTACACAAAGATGATGTTTATCAATTTTAGCTGACTTGAGTATTTACTGTTCGTTATTCTGCATTTCAGCATCTTGAAAAGATGCTACTTGGTCAAATACAAAGCAAGTTTCTGAGTAGCAATAGCGAACTCTATTACTATTGTATTGGTATGCTGAGATGAACTGTATATTAGTAGAATAATGTTTCCTATAAAATCCTGCCTCAAAATTACCTGAAAGGATTTAAGGGCTGCATGAAACCCAAGATATTATGTAGCCTGTTGCTATACTTGCTCTGAAAAAAAACCACGCTGATCTCAAAATTGGTAGAAGCCAAAGCACATGCTTAGCCTAGAACTGTCACAGCAATATGCGGACACAACCTCTGACAAACATAACAACTGCTTAGAAGACTAATAAAAAAGTTATATTTCATTATTTTTTGCTGAATTAAGGTTTAAGTACATAAAACTAAGTTTTAAACCTTAGTTCAGTACATAAAGTAACACAGGTGCTCATAGCTCTGGGTACTAACTTCAGAAACAGAGTAAGCTTCAAAAGTCACTAAGCAAAGTGAACATGATACCTATCAAGATGGGGGATTTGGTTTTGTTGGGTTTATTTAATTATTATTAATTGTAGTTAACTATAGTGTTTTAACGTCTACAAATATAAATAACAATCGAACTATTTCACTAACTTATACAAATCAGAATGGCAAGAGTAGTTTAAGTTTAAACTTTACCATGTAGACATCAAATTCATCCAAGCATCTGAAAGGCGATTCAGTAATGGACCACAGAGAAAGAACGAAACAGACTGTTGAGAAGGAACGTTCACCTCCCGATAAGGATCTCACATCACTAGGGGCAGCTCTGTCTTCCTCTCGAGGCTGAACCTTGAAAAAAAGGTATTAGAACAATTTTTAACTCTGAGATGAAGAATCATAATTTTAACAGCAAACACATTACATGTGAACAGATAGAGATGACTTGAGAATAATTTTGTGCACTTCACTGCTACTGCAGTTCTGGAATGGGATAACTCCTAACCATTTAGTAACACTTTGCTAGGATCACTGCAACTTTTTCCATCACAGTAAACCACACTGAACAGATTGAACGACTCTGCCAGTGTTTTCTTATTTAATTATCTATTTTAACAGCTATTAAACAATGTTTAATAAATGTCAACCAGCATAGTTATATTACAGTTCAATCCAGTGGTTACCAGCTACAATAGAAAAGCAGGTAATTGTTTTTCAGCATGAGTTTAAAGGAGAAACAGCTTCTTAACCAGAATACATGAAACACTGTGAATAGTGCTTTGGTTTCTTTGATTACGATGACATCTTGTGGCACTCCTTATTTAAGACTAAGCATTAGTCTTATTTAAGACAAGCATTTACTTGTCCTGTTAGTTATATTACCTTTAACAAGCTAAGCAGGAAAATAATTATTTTGGAATAGGGTCTTTTGGAGGGTTATTTTGGGGGGGGGGTGTGGACTGTTCCATTTTTCAGTTTACCTTCCTTGACTAAACACAGATAGCTTGCACGAGAAATGAGAAACATCAGCTATAAAATAGAAGTATTCTGATAAAGCCAGGTAATGACTTGACATTTTATGGACTAAGTCTAAATTCTCCAGACACGTCCTTCACCTGTTTAATTAGGACTGCGTCAACATGTATTTATGCTCCCCTCAATTTCCAGACTGGAAGTCTCTCACAGAAACAAAAGGAGACTCCCTCATGACTAAAACGTTTTGGGTGATATGTTAAAAAATACACAGAAAAACTATATTCAAGTTTTCAGCCATTAAAAGCTGTTTAAATAACAATGAAGACAAACTTCCTATCAACGAAAAGAGAGTAAGTAATTTTGAAAGACTGACTAGGAAAGACTGACTCATTAGTGAATTCTTCTCCTCAACGTAACACAACAGTGCAAATTTATTCTGTGTAATCTAGAAACCTACCTATATAAGATGGTAATGTGGGTTTTGTTCTTGCTTGTTTTCAACAATGTTCTACAATTTAACATATCGTATTTTGGAAAGGAGAAATCAATTTATTCCATCCTTTGCAATGCATGTTCTAGCAGCTGATATTAAAAAATAATAATAATTCATTACCCATTATAATAACTGAAGTAATATAAGATAACTTACTGTTATTGAAAGTGTCTCATTCTTGTGATCAAAAAGTATTTTTCCAGAGCAAGCTCGAATACGTAATAAACGGTCAAAGTAGAGTTTGCATCGTAAAGAAAGGAGTCTTAAACCAGTCAAATCAAGCAAAGAAACATTAGGTCAGTAAGTTTGAGGATACATGAAAAAGTGACAACATGCTTTTATCAACAGTTCCACATCACAATCTTAAATATTTTAGCTCTGCTCCATTAATAGCATTTTCCCAAATCAATTATGCTCTTGGGCGGATGATACTCAATACTGGACATACTGGAGAGAGCCACTAACACAAAGTAAGAAGGTAAGAATCCAGATGTACTTAATTTCTATAAGTTTGCTTCCATAGACTATATCATCTTTACACCTTTATTCCACAGCTTCAACAGAAAATTACCACATCCCAATTCTTTCCTATCCAGTATTAGGACTACACAGTAAGGGATAGTAAAGAATTCACGCAGACTCTGCTATAGTCTGTGAATTAAAGAATGCTGAGTGTACTGATTTCTCCCCACACTCTTCTAATTTTAGCAAGTAATTTGCCAATAGACAATACATCAAAGTTCCTTCAAGATGGTTCTTCAACACATCTTAGAGGAATAATACTCAAATTTGGGCACTAGGAACAAGACTCAGCTTATGGCCTCAAGCTGTGCCAGGGGAGGTTCAGATTAGACATTACGAATTTTTTTTTCACCAAAAGGGTTTTCGGGCACGGGAACGGCTGCCCAGAGAGGTGGTTGAATCACCATCCCCAGAGGTGTTTAAAAAACAGGTATGTGAAGAGTTTAGGGATATGATTTAGTAGTGGACAGGTATGGTTGGACTCAATGATCTCAAAGGTCTTTTCCAGCCACGTGATTCTACGACACATATGGGCACCATAAGGAAAGCATCAGATTCTGCAAGTAGATCTTATCCACCACTATCTCTAAACTTCCATCTGCAAAGGCTGGGATTCTCCCGATCATTATTTGTCAGGATCATACTAGCATCCCTTCCAAAGCCAGATCAAGAAGTACACAAAGCAGAGCCAACACAGACATACCTAAATTTCTGCTGAAGGCAATGATAAATGATAAAGGATTACACTGGAAAACACACCATCTGTCCTTTTGAGGGGAGGCCACCATGAAATTGTCATTGATAGGTACAGGATCAAAGAATCATTTAGGTTGGCAAAGACCTTTATGATCATCAAGTCCAACCCTTTAACATAGCACTGTCAAATTCAGGACTAAACAATGGCTGTTAAGCACATTTACAGGTCTTCTAAATGCCTCCAGGGATGGTGACTCAACCATTTCCCTGGGCAGCCTGTTCCAACGCTTGACAATCCTTTCAGAGAAGAATTTTTTCCTAATACCTACTTTAAACATCCCCTGTCACAACTTGAGGCCATTTCCTCTCATCCCATCACTTGTTACTTGGGAGAAGAGACCAGCACCCACCTCACTACAGCCTCCTGTCAGGTAGTTGTAAAGACTGATAAGGTTTCCTCTCAGCTTCCTCTCCTTCAGCCTAAACAGACCCAGGTCCCTCAGCCGCTCCTCAGAAGACTTGTGTTCCAGACCCTTTACCAGCTTCACTGCCCTTCTCTGAACATGCTCCAGAATCTCAACTTCTTTATTGCAGTGAGGGACCCAAAACTGAACCCAGTACTGGAGGTATGGGTTCACCAGTGCCAAATACAGAGGTACAATCATTTCCCTAACGCTGCCAGCCACACGATTTCTGATACAAGCCAGGATGCTGTTGAGCACACTAAGCACGCTGCGCTCATGTTCAACTGGCTGTCAACCAACACACAGGTACTGATATTTTACTGACCAAAACAGGCACTGAAACAGAACTGTCATAGATTAAGTCAGCATAGTTGAGACCTTTAGTGTCAAGCAAATTGCCTCCACCGATCACGTTTGTTTTCCAGCTGTCAGTCCCGGCTGCCACTAAACTGTCAGGCATGATAGTACTGGATCTGAAAGCAAGTTTAGGTTTGAAAGACTGCTGTGGATACCACCTTAAAGATGTCTCACTCTCACAGGTCTGCTCCATAATTTTCACCCTGGAACGCGGGCACATCTACATGTCAGGTTAGCTGAAAGCTGAGATTACAGTAAAATTAACTCACCTTAAGAACTGTCGATATAGTTTGAATCTCTGTGTCATTATTTCTTCCAGCAGTCTAATAAATTTCTTCAAATTCTTTACTTTACTGTTTGCATCCTCATATCTTTCCTTTGCATCATGGAATTGTCTGTTTTAATTAAAAGAAAGTCTAGGATCAACATGAATTACACTAAAATCAGGCTACTGTTGTAAATGCTGGTAATCAATTTGATTATCAAAATGTTCAAATACAGACTTTCTTGCGAGGATCCACATTAAAGCTAAAAGCATTTGATGAGTCAAGTAGAACACTGTTCACAAATGAAGAGTAGTCAAAAAAAAATTTATTTCTATTTTAAATTCTTTTGGAAGGAAACTCTTACACTAAGAAGAATGTATGATGGGTCTCCCCAAGCTCAAGAACATCTGAGGAGAGCAATTCTTCGAAATACACTGCAGTCAAAACCTCAAATAATTGCCTAATTTCTGCATTAGTTATTCAAACTATAAGTATGCTTAATGCTCACTGCATTATGTTCATACCAACATAGTCATAATTGGGATACTTCTAAACACTATGAGGATACCTGGTTATTGGTATTTCATATATCTAAGTACAGACACTGTCCCTAGAGGGCAGTTCAATACTCCTAAACCTGTTCAGTACTGGTTGACCGAGCAATCAGCACACCATGCTTCCATGCATTCATACCTGGTTTAAGTACTAAAAACACACATAAATGCATTGTGAGTCAATAAGAAAACTCTCCTTTTCCCTATCTTTTCCATCTTACCTGAAGTATTTTAATGTTTTGACTATTAACTAATATCTAAATTATTTTAACTGTTAATTACCTATTTAATGTTTAAGATATCTTTAAGTTGTCTTAAATTAACTATGTTAGACATTGAAGATGTTCTTACTGTATTATTTCTTCTCTGTTTCCATGGCGATCATTTTCTGAATTTATCCTCTCTCTCAAGCGATTCATTTCTGCATCAAGACTCTTAACAGTTCTGCAGACCTCTATGCGCTCTGAGTAGATTTGCCGAGCTTGTGCAATTTTTTCCTAAATTAATGTTCAAAACTCAATTAATTGTTACATTAAAAAAAAAAAACCAAACTGGTTAGTCTTCACAACAAATATTTTGTGCTATGGAAAAACATGGTCTCCAAGTAAGAATTATGTTTTTGTATTATCCTTTGTGTATTTATCACAGCAAATGTAGTTATTATTAACAATTTTACTAACAACATTTATAGATATTTACTTCAGTACTAAGAAACATATCCATATGAGATAATTCATATCCTCACAGTTATTTAATACAAATAAAGTGAAACAAATTCACCATATTTAAATATGACAGTCTTCCAAAATTGTTTGTGGATGTGACTTCAGTTAGTTAATAATGCTTGACTGGATAAAGTCTTCAAACAATCAGGTATGAGGTATGTACAAGTTAAAACCTAGCATCTCAGAAACCCAAACAGTATTATTCAATTGAACTTAAACTACATATTTTAGGGTTAAGTCATTTTAATCTTGTCATTGCAAAATACAGAAGCAAGATTCCCAGATGGGTAACTCCTAACCCACCTGTCAAGAAAAGAAACTGTGCTCTGCCAGACAAAAAGATGCCTAGATGCATTTATACAAAATTACTTTTACTTGATTTAGACGCAGTCAGCTTAGGACGTAGCTGAGAGAATACTCAGTGAAGAAAACCATTAACATGGTCTGTACGTAGTACAAAGTGGAATGATTTATTACTAAATGTTAGAAGGATCATGACCATCTGACTTCAAAAACAAACAAGCGAAAAAAAACCCACACTCCTACCTCTAATTGTTTTTCTTTGGCAGCTAGTAATGCTTTATGTCTTTTTATGCACGCCAAGTGTTCTTTCTGTTTGTCTTCATAGTGCTGCAGTCGACGTTTACTGTTTTCCACTTCCGAGTCAGCTTGGCTTAATTCATCCTGTTTGGAATAAATCAAAATGTGATAAATGAGCTCTTTGGAGTAGATTAAGCATCTCTCTAATGTTTACAGACTTACCACAGGTAATTATGTTGGCTTTAACACTGCCTAAATTATTTTGCTTGCAATAAGACTACTCCTTCTGAAGTCCAAGAGCTTTAAAAGCAACTTATCAGAAAGTTTTTTTTAACTTTTGGGGGAAAAAAAAAGAGGAAAAAAAAAGGAAAAAAAAAAAACCCAGAACAAAAAAATATCCAGCAAACAAACCAAATCAAAACCAAACTTCTTTCTCCTAAATCTCCAAAAACTATTTTTATTTTATACACTATATTCTAGCCAGAACTTCTGATGCCTGTGTGACATCAGCCAGAACTGCATTTCTATGTGAAAATTCAATGTCCTCCTACACCTATAATATTATGTAGAGTATAGGAACTTCTATACTACAAAAGTGTTCATACAGTTTAAAATTATATCCTGTCTTTCCCAAGAAGCAAAAATTAGAAGCTAATCTCCTTCCTCATCCGCATCAATAAGATTGCTTATCTTATTATTATTGCTTATCTATTATTAACATAATAAAAAATCACCCCAAACCAAAGAAAAACAACAAAATAAGAAAACCAACCATTACAAACAATAATGGATGCTCTTAGCTTTTTCAAAGTCTGCCTTAAAGCTACAACTTGCTGTATGTCAACAGTTCATTAAGCAACCACAGACCACATAGCAGTACATCTAATCTAAAATCCTTTCAGGAATTTCAGAGTTGCCCTCTACCGTTTAATAACTGGCAATAAAGTTCTAATATTCTACATAAACCTTTTCTCTTACACAGCTGTACATTTTAAATAGAACATGTTTTAGAATTTTCGTATTAGAGACATTACAACAAATATATTTATCAGTTGTTTTCCTTCCTTTTTTTTGTTTGCTCTTGCTTTTTCAATTTGGTCTGACTACATAGCAGTATAAATTTTAAGGGAGGCATATAAGAGATCCTATAGTGATCTTGAGTTTTACCTCATTCCATCCTCCTACAAGTTTACAATATTGTAACCATGCTGGACTCTGTTATTTCCATTTTCAAATCATTCATTATTCTTGAAAACAAAAGATTGTCATTGATTTGCAATATCAAATTTTGCATGTCACCTCTCTGCTATTTATCTTAAGTCTTGCTACTTCTCTGCAATGTCCAAATGTCTTCTGTACTCTTGAATAATTAAAACCTATGTATCGGCATCTTCTGTGATTACACAGCTTTATAGAATAATAACCATTTCATATAGTACTTCAAATGCTATTTTGAAAACTGACCAGTTATGAACATAATTAGCCAGGGCTTATCAGAAACAAATAAGCCAAAACAGCAGTGATGCACTAAAAAGGAAAGTGAAGGAAACTATTTTTGCTTCCTTTTCAATCCATGGTTGAAAAATACGTGGAAACAAACCCTCTTTAAATGTGAAACACTATAGCAACTACACTTAACAATCAACACAATCTTCAGAATATTGCCAAGCTTATTTCTTGACATGCTCCAGACAGAATGCTCTACTTCTATTTTCATAGATATACCTTAATTAAGTCAGGAAGGAGCATACTCTTTTCTCCTGCCTCTTTTTACTCTCATTCACCTTGCTACACAAAGAGAACAAATTAGAAGTACAAGATGAAATTATTGCTACCTTAACTGGACCAGCTACTTCTTCTACTTGATGAATTTTGTCTTTCATTTCTTCCAATTTTTTTTCAGCTAACTGAAGAATATTTTTCAGTTCTTCCATTTTTCTGCTTTGTTGCTGCATGTCTTTTTTTACAGATTCCATCTTATTCTTATTCTCTTCAGCTTCATCTTCCTGTCAAAATATATTACAATAAAGAACAGTAAAAGGAGCTATTTTGTAAATTATTGTACAAATTTTTATTTTATTACTACCAAGGTACAAGATTACATTAAATACTCTACGACTCTAATAAGAATACAGACAGTTCAATACAGTTGTCACTAAAGCCCAAAAGAATAGACTGACAGATCTTGAAGGAGACCACTAAATCAAATCACAAAAGTGGAATGATCTGACTGAAATTTAAGGAGATTTTATTTGTGAGATATGATTAAAAGACTAAAGAGGCTAGGAGTTTGTTAAGACTTTGCCATGATAATATTTTACTACAGTAATTTTTTTAAACAGAACAACAAGATTCCTCTGGATCTGTGTCGAAGTATATATGTTCAGTATATCTAAGAATACAGGAAGAATAAGTGGATCATCACGTCCCCTAGATAATTATCCTATTCCTAATGAACTATCATCATACATACTTTCTGATTTGAAAAGAAAAATATTCCAAAATCTGAGAAAAATACATAAATGAAACTTTGTATTGCCAAGATTCTTTTTCACAATCAGACAACTGTGAAATCAAGGTAGGCGTGGAATACAAATACCAAGCAAAAGAAGTACGTGTTGAGTGCTGCAGTGGTCGTAAAGCGCAGAAAACAGAAAAATAACAAAAAGCCAAGAAAGGAATAAATATATCTAACAGTTGCATAAGATCATTATCAGAAGTAACAGTGAAAAATTTGACATTCAAAAAGCAAGTGTCCAATAGTTTTCAAACAGGAACACATTCTCCTACAAAAAGGTAATATTTTTCCATCTCACCAAAAGGATAAAGAATATACTTCTTTTTAATCCAGTAGAACTAGATTATATGGAAAAGAGATACCCTATAAGAGCTTACAGAATCTGTACTGATCCTTTACTTTAATTAAATTCTGAACTATTTGCCTGCATGCGTGCACACACTCAAAGACAGTATGAAAAAAGTGAGTTTGTGTCAACATCAAAAGTGACAAAAAAAAATTCCTGGGCAACTTGGTCTCACTGATCTCAGGTAAAAAGTGGGAAAACTGACATGGAATTTAACTGAAACATCTGTAGCTGGGATTACTATTAACATCTATTGTATGATTCTCAGATTTTGAATCTTAGGCATCTATATTTTAAATTATTAGAGAGTAACAGTTTAAATTCATGGCCACCACCACACAAATCAAAATAGATCTGTAAACATTTTTTTTTTCTTCTGTTCTTAAACTTCTAGGCGTGTGTTTTAAGAACACGTGGATAAGAATAAAAACTTTCCAGAAACAATCATACTACTGTGATCCTTTCCTAGGGCAACATATGAACTTTAAATTTAATCTCTGCATGGTGAAGCTACAGCAGAGCAATAAACTACGGGTTTATGGCAGAGCAGCAGTTCTGTGACAAATTATGCTCCAGAGGGGCTTTGATGCTGCCACTTCTGACTTCTACGCCTACAGCACCACCTACTCACCAAAAATAAACTAAAATGATGCCATTACAGAACGTCTACAATTATGGCAAACTTTTACGTTCTTCTCCATTTATTCAATTGTACACTAGTTGAAAACCCACAGTACTTGCTTATTTCAAAACACTGCCAACATTAACAAGACTTTATTTCATACCCTTATTAGACACAATTTGATAATGTATTCTTACTAATGTACGAATGTCAACTGACTGGTGTTCTTCGATATTTTCGAGATCTGCTATTTCTGCATTTGTTGTCCTTATTTTTATCTGAAAAAAGAAAGGGAATTAACAACCTTGAGCTTATAAAAAAACCCCACACATTTGTTAATTTAAGTCAGCATACAAAGCAAGATTTTTGGTCTTTTAGTTTCATTAGTGCCTACGAAAGACAGAACTCTTCCCACTCACCTGTGTAATCCATTTTTATAAGATAAAACTTGTTCTGAAAGCCACATGCACTTTAAGCCATTAAGTTATTATTGTATTTCCATTCAACATGACAACTGACTAAAACATTTTCTTCCCTTCAAATATTTATCTTCTGCAATTTGAGTCCATATGACAAGTTTTTTGCTGGTTCTTATATCTAATTTACTCTATATGAACTTATATAGTATGTATTGTCTTACACTGCCTATTTTTAATGTCATTGGCCACCACTAATGTATGTCCTACCTAGAAGTACTGGAAAACAAAGAAAGAAAACTAATCATTGTAAAACGGTTTACAGATAAATTAATATTAAGAAAATTTAAAAGGTGAAATATTCAGTATATAAATATGAGTTAAGAATGAAGCACGTGGAGAAACAAGATTCTGCGAATCAAGGCGGCAAAGCTCAACAGGAATAAAGGAGAAGGAAGCAGGGAAAAAACTTGCATCAGATATTGCAGCAGCTTCCTAACAGTGTCAAAGAAAGAGATTTAGCACAAGAGAAAAAAAGAAGATAACGTACAAAAACAACAGCATATCAAGGATTGACATGACCTCTATCATTCTGTCCTAAATGATGAAAGCATACTACAAAAACAAAAAATATGAAAGAGAAGAAAAGAGAGGAAAAACATTAAAAACTATCATCCATTCAAAATATATTGCACAAGTCAAAATGAAATAGGGGAAGACCAAGCAGTTCCTAAAGAATAGCTTTGTACCTATCTTACCTGTAATTCTTTTTGGTGTCGCCGATGACTATTAAGATGATCTTCATTCTGCCTAATCTCTTTTTCAATGGAATATAAACATTGCTGAGATGCTGTCATCTGTGCCTTTCTGTTTTCAACTTCTTTCTCCAAGTGACTTTTTTAATAAAGTGATATTGAGATATTATGTATTACACAGACATTATTTATTACACACACACAGAGAAATAAACAAAAACAAATACATGTCAAGACAAAGGGTAAAAAAGAACCCCACCCCCCCAAAATAAAAACTTAGTTTGTTACGAAATGGATGGTTTTAATGATCAATAAAGAACTCGTAGTTAATAATCTGCAGGAAGCTGTTTGATGGCCATAGTTCAATGCCTCACAGATAAACTACTCATGTGATTTGAACCATCTGTATCCCGTTAGCAATTTTTGCAAACAGACCTAATGGCTGAACTAAACAGGGGTGTTACTTCTAAAAATACTACTGCAACTTGAGAGGAAGCAAGTACTTTGACTAGCACAAACCACTTCCAGATAGAAAACAGTTTAACAGAGATAAGAAAAAAATATTTCATAGTCCCATACTTTTCCTTATACAAAAGGAGCCATGCCCAGAGACTTCTGTTATTAACTCTTTCAGCTTATAGTAAAGCCATTAGAAATGCAAAAGAAATCATTTTTTTATTATTATTTATATTAATAAGTTAAACTTCAATAGACTTTCACCCTTGCAAAAGAAAGGGGAAGCTTTACTAGTATTACTGTAAAAAAAAAAATAATGCTACAGATGTATGAAATTGAATGATGTAGTTTGATCCATGAACAAGTGTTAAATAAACTGCATATTCTATTCCAGATAAATGTGCCATAGCTTTAGGCTAAGGTCTGAAGGCAAGGGAGGTGGGAGGACATTTTCCCCCTTTTAATTGGCCTACATCATTCCCACATAGCAATACTGGTAATGAACTGCCTACAACACTTTGAAAGTTAAGATAATCTGAGTGAAGTTCAGTATATACTGACATGAACAAAGCACAGTTAAGTGACACACTTAAAACTTCTGAGTGTGCAAAAATAAATTTTTAACATTCAATTCAATCAACACTATCAGCTATCAATACTAAAATTAAAATATTTACTTAATACATTCATAACATAATGTGAGCATCAAAACAGAAGTATTCTGTTGTCACCAATTTGCTTGGTGACTGCTCAAGACTTTAAGCTTTGACACACGTTCAGCTTTTTAAACTAGCATTTTGAAAGTAATGACAAAAAAATACCTAAAAAGTAAAATGAGGTGACAACAGGGGACTGGAGATTACTGCCCATGCAAATAGACAAATATACCATTTGACTATTCTTGTCAACAAGTGCACTTTCAACAAATTCATTACAAGATGCCAACCTTATTTCTGCTTCAACATCTTTGCTTAGGAACTTAGGTCTGACGTAATCAGAAGAGTAATATCGTCTTTCAAATACTTGATCACCTTCAGCAGTGAAAGCTTCTCTACAATTTTTGGGGGGTCGATTGGACTGCATTACTTCACGAGCCTTACGGCTACTCTGAAAAATACAATGGCCTTATCATACCAACAGAAAAGTAACCATAACTAAAGACATCAATTTAACATCTGTCTAAACATTCTCACCCAGAAATAATTACAATTCCTAATTAAAAATAATAAATACAGTAATGAAAGTAGAAAAAGTCTATAATGTCAAGAACCTGCTTTTCTTAGTTAAGAAATGTGTCCTCAAAAACCACTAACTTAGTTTAGCTGCCCATTTCTTTTATTCTATTATGAAATGTTTTGAAATTATAAGTTCCATAGTCTAATCAATCCTTTATATTTTGCCACGCAAAAAAAATTCACTAACCAAAAGTTCACTGACTTATTTAACCATCAGAAGTGGAATACATGTACAGGAAACAACGTTCCCAAGAAAGCTCTGAAGTACATCAAACAATATTCAATTGAATTCTGAGGAAACATGTTGGTAAAAAAAAACAAAACCAAAAACACTGTCAGTGCCAGACTGAGTGGTCACAAGTGCCTCTGTCTGAGGCAATCATGTTCTCCATTCACAAGTATCATTTCATGCAGACAATTCCCATTCAACCTCTTTCAAATTCAGCTGAAATTGTTTAGGTAGAGTTCAAATACAGTAACGTCATGAAAACTGGTGGCTAGGGGAGGCAGAGGGGGAAGAACAGAACTAGCATTCTGGCTGTAAAAACAGCCTAGAAAGTTCAGCTGTTACGTATCCCATGCTGTAACAGCCACACTTGCGTGAACAGTCAGCCTTGTTCTAGACAGACCATAAACTGCCTTTTTTCCAGTAGGAATGTCAGAGAACAAACTGGGACAAGTGATGTTGGAGAAAAATGAAATCCACAAAAAATAAGTATCTTTACTTCTTCTGCTCATAGAACATCCTGCTTTCCTCACCTAAAAAAATATCTTATTTTTATCTTTCAACATTTTACCAGCTCCAGCAGATTCAGTTACAGGTATCTTCAGCAGTACCAGAAAAATCAAAAAACAATTAAGACCAGAAATCATATAACAGCAAAAACCAGTCCATTAACATATTTTTATGGTGATCAAAAAATAAGCTACCAAAATTGTACATAATCTTAATTTAACGCCATTGCTTGTCACCTCATTCAAATCCTACTTAATAACTGATAACTACTTCGCTTTATTGCAACAGATTCTGTCCACAAACATGTTTCTTTGCAGTCTCTCATCTCAAATGACACACATGAATTATTTCAACAGGGAAATGAGACCACCTAGAGGCCCAAAACCATGACGGTGAACATCCCAGAAACAAATAGGGAAGATCCTGGAAACACACGGGGAGAGATCTGTAGAGACACATCCCAGGGAATACCCTGGGACCTCGCCAGTAACAGCCCAAACAAGCACCTGTGAGCAGCCTCACAGCAGGAATCAATAAGGCTTTCTGCCTGCCCTTCCTGGACCAGTACTGATCTCCTTGATGGGGACAGAAGTTAAGACCTATGAAGGTAGTGTAGCGGGGAACAAGGAAACAAGCAAGTGCATGGAAGTAACAGTAAAAGCTCTAACTTTGCTGAGTCTTAAATAAATCCCAGTACATAAATTCACTATAGGTTGTCAGTTTAATCTCTTGCCTGTGACAGAAAATAGTGTTTCAATTTGGACACTCAAAGTTTATTGAATGCCATGAGGGCCTTACCAGAAGTCCTCCAGGGGAAACATCCACGTGTGCACTGCACTATAACACTGATAACTGATACAGTCAGGTCCTACTGAGATATCAAAGTCCTTATCTCTCCTCCTCAGAGGAGCAAAATGTAAAATAAAATAATCTTTTTCTACCCATTTTGTCCATTATGGGCACTATCACTGAAGGTATTTTACATGCTCCACACAAAGAGAAAACATCTTTCTTTAAAGACCAGTAAGGAACACAGACACTTACTTTAATAAGCAGAATTGTTTCTATACCCCTCACATCAATCAAACAATTGGCAACCATTACATGATCTATTTCCAGCGCTGTGAGAACTGATGGGAATTCTGGATGATGAACTGCTCTGAGGAAAAGAAGAAAAAACAAAGCTCACACGAGATCTTAACAAAAATTACAAATAATTATTTTCAACTAATACTACGAACCATCAAGACTAAGCAATACAATTCAAAACATAACCTACCTGTGTGTAACATCATAAACTTTATCCTGAAATTTATTTACAATTATTTGAGGTCTAAATCCACGTGGATAATATTTTGACATCAGTAGCTGAAGAGTTCTCTCATCATTATGATTATCACAGCAAAATGCCTGAACTAGGCTCTTTAAGCAAGATTCAATAGCCAAGGTAAGTTCAGCATCTTTCAGATGAATGAAAGCACCTAAATAAATGTAAGAGACAAGGCGTTAGGAGTTGTGTTCCATAACAAAACATTTAGTAGTGCATTTTTACCACTGAAGGTGCTTGTTTTGTTACGTTATGGGTTGTTGGGTTTTTTTTATGACTCTGAAGTAAATCTTTCTTTCAAGAAAAAAAAAAAGTTAACTAAAAGATAAAAGCATCCACAATAGACAATCTACCCTGAGAACACAGACATATAATTTCTCTTCTGTAGAGACACACACACATATTTGGAGGCCTACATTTTCTTCCAAGATATTTGACAGGCCACTACTAACTTCCATTCAGGTACAAATTTCACAGCAGTGCAGCAGAAAAACCTACTGAAAAACCTACTGAAACAAAACCTCTCAAGAAAATCTCAATTGGTTCTGTCTGAGTTGCTCCATGCAAAACACCTCAAGTTTGACAAGCCCTGAAGTCAACCACTGGACTTTTTGAACAAAATCTGTCCAAGAGCTGGATAGTGCTATCCACCAGGGAACAAGCAGCCAAACCACTGTGATGTCTGATGCTCTAGGGGAGCTGGAGAGGTGCACTGAAAGTATATCATTTGAACTACATAAAATACCTTAACAAAAACAGTTGGGAAATGTAGAAAAAAAGTAGACGTTAGCTAGTTCACGTGATTTAAAGGACAGATGCAAAAAATAACCTGCCAGGATAAAACCTTTAGCTCAGCATATATCTGAAGCTCCTTAAAGAACGAACAGTTTTTCTAAATTAGCAGTCATGCAATAAATCCATGAGAAAATACGCCTATTTCAGCAGTCATTCTTACCTAAAGGTCCAATAGGTTTGTGTTTGAAGTGCCCTTGCCTATAGGATGTTTCAACTGCTTCAAGAAATGCTGGCATATGTGGCCCAAATCTTTTCAAGGTATTTGTTTTACTATCTTTCAGCTCTCTCAGCTGTTTTTGCTTGGCATCCAGTGCTTGTCTTGCGTCATAGTTTTCTCTCCTATGAGAACAGAATTATTCACAGTAGCAACAGCTTATAAAACCTTCATTTGATTAAAATAACTACAAAGGTTCATCTTTCAAGTACTAAGAGGACAGTGTGTCAAGACCTCAATATTTCAATGTACAGCTAGGTACACACATGCAAGAGTATTTTCATAGTTTCAAGAAACATGAGGGAAAAAAGCAAGAAAAAAATACTCCTTTCCAACAGTTTTACAGGACTTGTTAGAAATTAAAAAAAAAAAAAGAAATTTATTTCTAATTATATGCTTCAATTTCAATGTATTCTACAGAACATCAAGTAACTGTTGGTTACAATAATTGATAAAAGATAATTGTACTAATATATCAAGTGCAATAAGTAACAATTCTCAAACCTCTTCAGACAAGTAAATGCTGTTCAGGTTCAGGTTTCAAAATCAAAGCCAGAGTGCTCTGTTTTTCTAGCTTGGGTATAGACTAAATTGGTGTTTGAACTACTTGCTTCAACTTATCTATAAATTTGCCTTTAACTATAAATAAAATAATCATCTCTAAGTGTATCTATTTTCTTGTATCATTTTATGCATCTTAGAATTACAGAATCATTTACGTTGGAAAAGACCTTCAAGATCAAGTCCCAACCCTTAACCTAGCACTGCCAATTCCACCACTAAACCAAACTCCTAAGCAACCACATCTACTTGTCTTAAAAGATCCCCAGGAATGACAACTCAACCAATTGCCTGGGCAGCCTGTTCCAATGCTTGACAATCCTTTCAGTGAAGGAATTTTTCCTGATACCCAATCTAAACCTCCCACGCTGCAACCTGAGGCCACTTCCTCTCATCTCATCACTTGTTAATTGGGAGAAGAGACCAACGCTCACATCATATGCCCCCCCCCCCGCCCTGTTTCAGACAGGTAGTTGATGAACGTGATAAGGTCTCTCCTCAAGCTCTTCTTCTCCGACTATACAACCCCAGGACCCTCAGAAACTGAAGCCTAATAACTCAGCGAATGCAGGAATGCAGGTACATGAAAAGGAACCTCTTATAACTTGAATAACAGAAAACAGTTAAATCCAAAAAGCGTAACTTACCGAAGTCTAGCATGTTCTTCCTTACACTTACACATAGCCTGCTGAAACTGATCCATCTGTTGACCAATCATTATTTCTTCATCATGGAATGCCTTTAACCGTTCCCTTAAGTGTGCAATTTTCCTTTGTCTTTCCAATATTTCAGTCTCTGAAACCTGATTAGCACTAGAAAAGATCATACTTCAACATTTTAAAACTGCACTAATGATTTATAAGTAACATGGTATCATACAAAAGATATTTATGAATCAGAAATCTATATTACGGTTCATTTACAAGATCTACAAAGCAGAAATATCAATTTAAATAGTTTTTATTTGTAATCACAGATAACTCTTCCCAGTTACATTCCTATTACATTTACTGTAAAGTGTATTTGTTTTGCAACACCGTGGAAGACATAAAATACAGTTTATCACCAACATGAAGCATTTTCTGCCTAATAATATCTCCCCCCCTTCTAGTCAAAATCTTGGTGTGGAAAGAAACAGGATTTAAAAATTTAAAACCTACTAAAGTAGGGTCCAGCTGATAGAAAATCATTAACCAGAAGAGTTCACTTCCTGCATACCTATATTTTAACACACACCATAATCACTGTATCTGTATTTACCTGCTTTTCAGTTCTTCAATTCGTTTACGTAGCTGTTCATCATCTTTTCCTAGACGTTTTAACTCAGTTTTGAAACGATTATAAAATGCCTATGAAGGAAATAGGTTGCAGTAGTTTAATAAATAGCAAGAAATAATTTCAAAAAGAACTACAATTTTGTAATATTGAACTGCATCAAAACAGACAAACATAACTTGAATTGCAAGAATGTGAAAAAGTAACACACTTAACTTTAATCCCATTTATTTTGACCTAAGCTTAACACCTGTGTAAACACAGTGTCTGTCCCTGCCCCAGCTCATAGGGAGAACACAGACAAGATTAAAGCTTTGAACTAGTATGAACTTGGGGAGCTGTTTTTTGCCTACCTCAGCTTCATTGACTGCTTTTCTTTTTGCCTGCACATCAGCCTTCAAAGAAATACACTGAGGATGCAGGGCTTGTGCTTCTTCACTTATCGTTATTAACCTGTCTTGGATTGCTTTGTACTTTTCTTCTGCTTCATTCACTTTAACCTTTGGTGCAAACAGAGAATGACATACAAGCAATAGTGAAGCAAAACTTTCTTCAAAACCTTTTAATGCTACAGAAGAAATATCTCTCAAAAGAATCCATCCAATAGGTCTCTTTTTTTTTATGTTAAAAAAATGTAAAGCAAGTCATTGCTACTATGGGTACACTCAAATGGAAATTAATAAGGGAACATACTTGGGAAACAGACTACCAAACCTGTGAAGTGAACAGGAACCTTCTTTTCTAACTCATGGTTTACTCAAATGCAGGACTTGTAATTACAGTTAGGCCAAGCACCCTGATATGGAAAAGAAGTGAGAAAGTACTGGACAATATTTCTTCAACAATACACAGATATATTCAAGCCATGAAGTAAAAACACCTCAATTGTAAAGCTAATACACAACACATTTTTTAAAAAACATTAAAAAGATAAAAAAACCCCACAATAAAAAACAAGTGCCGATTCAGAAAGTTTGGAGAAGGAGCTTTAGCAGACTGAAAAGTTCAAAATAATGATGCCTAGTGTTTCTCTGCAGGAGATATACTTCATATGTGAATCAACATTTAGCAAAATTATTCTTTCTTGCTACCTACAGAAGTCTTAAGTACCATACAAAGAGACCTGTTACAATTTCCAGGCGTCTCCTGAAATCAGACACTGGTTTGTACAGATAATGATACCCAAGAAAACCTACATGACAGATCTCTGAAAGATGCTCCAACAGTACAGATACAGGCATTAATTAAGTACTCTCAACAATAAAACAGTTTAAATTACTGTTCACAGGCATATGCAATGCTAGCCATCTCAAACTCCCACCCAAAATAATAGAACCCTTATCTGAAACAAAGGTAACCACATGAAAACCACATACACGTACCCCTAATAAATAATAGAAGACAAACCGTCCTAATATTATCCAATGAAATGTAGAACACAAATGTTACTGTTAAGTTTTAGATGGCTAAAAAGTGTCTAAATGGGCACATTCTCAGCTGCTTGTGAAAAGCTAAGATGGACAACTTCAATAGCTTACGAGCTGAAAGACAATCACAGTTTTATTACTTTTATGCTTAAGTCATGGAGCCAGAACTACAGTGACATACGGTTTAAATCATATATGTACCTGGCACTCTTCTAGCTTCTGAACAAACTTCTCCGTATTTTTTTCTTCAGCTCTGATGCCTTCTTGGATTGGCTGTATTTCTTTTTCCATCTCACCCACCTAAACGGAAGCACACATTACAATGTATTACCATTACTATTTCTCTCTTGTGAGACCTCATCTGGAGTAACATGTCCAGTTCTTGAATCCTCAACATAGGAAGGATATGGAACTGTTGGAATGGGTCCAGAGAAGGGCTACAGAGATGATGAGAGAGCTGGAGCACCTTCCATAAGAGGACAGGCTCAGAGAGTTAGCGTTGTTCAGCCTGGAGAAGAGAAGGCTCCGAGTAGGTCTTATAGCAACCTTCCAGTACCTGGAAGGGGCTACAGGAAAGCTATAAAGGGACTGTTCATAAAGGTTTGTGGTGATAGGATGAGGGGGAAAGGGTATAAACTGAAAAGGGGCAGATTAAGGCTTGATGTAAGGAGGAATCTCTTCACCACTAGAGTGGTGAGACACTGGAACAGGTTGCCAAGGGAAGTTGTGGCTGCACCATCCCTGGAGGTGTTCAAGGCCAGGTTGGATGGAGACGGACACTGAATTTTACAAAATATATTTTAACAAGGCATTTACCACTGCCCACGCCATTTTATGTTTCAAATCTTCAAGATGATTTCGCATCTCATTCACAAACGCAATGCTTTTGTAACGTTCCCTTTTTTCACAATAAAGCTGCTTAAGTTCTCGAAGACGCTTTAAAAAAAAAAAAAACAACAGAAGTTCAATCATGAGTGCAAAAAGCTGTGATAAAATATGAAGTCATGGAAAAAAATTTCTTTTTATTATTGAAAATTGCTGAGACCTAATCAAATCAACACTGTTTGGTTCAACTCCTACAGTAATTTCAGTGCTCAGATCTGCCCTAATAATAACTTTGACTTTCACATACCTCTACTCCTTGTTCTATCTGAATACACGTATTTTCTTTAGTTTTCATAATATACGAATAATCCTCTTTCATTTGTTCCAGTTGAGTTGCCTTCATAAAAAACTACAAAGAAATACAAAATGCAGACGTAAGATATAGAACTAACTCAGCAGTGTCCTAATGACTTTTTTTTTAATTTATCAATACCTTTAGAGAAAAGAAATGTAAAAAACAAATTGTTTCTGCAAGTGGATGACTGCTAGAATCAGATAGCGTACTGGGCCTGCCTAGGACAGAGTTAAGCAACTGTTGTAGATGACCAAAACAACACTATTAACACACTTGGTAGGCCATTAAGATTAAGAGTTCTGGGGGTTTTGCCCTCCAAATATCACCTTGACAACTTTGAAACCAGTATTTTAATGTTTAATCAAAATGTTAAATAATGTTTCTTACCTTGTACTTGTCAGTTTCATTTTTAGACTGTAAGAAGTGCTTACTCATCTCTTGGGTTAAAATAGACACAGGATTATCCACCTGTAAAAACAAATTAGTTGTTTTATTTTAAGTAAAATGTTCTTGTCTAACTGCATACCCATGGAGGTGAGCAATCTCCTTGTTCCATGCCAAGCAGTTCAGTAATCAGCTGAGAGAAGCAGATTCAGAAATTAAGATTTCTACTCCTCTCATCCCAAAATAAACCAAACCAAACAAACAAATATCCAACTCCAAAAGTACAAATTACAACCATAACAAGGACAAGTAAGGAACTATTTCCACGTGGATAATTAACTTCTAGAAAGACAGTGCCTTTTTTTACATTTATTTAACAAGACCAGCACTAGAAATTTTGTCCAAAGCTGCTTAATTTTTCATTATTTAATTGATCAACTTATTGCATTAAACGGTCACATATATTCTTACAGAAGTTTCCACAAAATAAAACCAACACATACTAATGGAAGTTTATATTCTTTGAAAGGCTAAATATGTTGAATTTTTTAAACTTCACATGCAATACCTGATCTTTCCTTAATCACCTAAGCAGCAAAAACACTCTTAGGACAGCAACACTTTCACTTCAGTTTGTGCTGTTGCATTGAGCATTAAAAAAAAAAAAAAAAAGCTCCAAGTATGAAAGAAACCTATATATGCAAAGAGCTCCATTAACTGGATACATGACTCATAGCTCACAGATAACAGCAAGTACTTATCTGTCTGGGAGAGAATGTTATACTTCATTGCATGAGACATAAATTTCAATTTTCTTTTCCCATTGAATTTGATCTTGAAAGAACATGGAAGAGGTGAACTTCTCATTTAATTTAATAGAACACAACTTTTTAATTCAAGAATTATAACATCACATGATGATATCTTAAATTGCACAGAATTTAAACACTATAAAAATTACCTGTATATTAAAGTGATCCAGTATTCCTACGAGTTCCTCTTTCTTTGAAGAAACTAAGGTTCCTAACGGTAACAAAGGGAAAATACCAACAGGTCCAAAGCAGAGAGACATACAATATTCTAGCATTTAATTAATTCTAGTGTTTCTTAGTAAATGTAAAAGAACAAAAAAACATTAGATTAGTATTTTCATAGCACAGATTCAGTCCTAAGTGAGAAACACTGTTTGTTAGGGTTTTTTAATTTTATCAATGTATTTGCATTTGTACAGAAAGATTTCTAATTAAAGTCTCTTCATGCTTCATAAACCCTCTGCGGCAGAATTTGCTGGTATATCAGCAAATTCAACAAAAACTCAAACAGACTAAAAACTCCATTCAGACTCCTCACACAAGCAGATTTCCATAAAAACAAATACTATACGGGCTCAGAATCTGACACAACTGCTTTTAACATGCTAAAATATTCTTAGTCTAAGGTAAACGGAAAAAAAATGGACATCATCATCCTTGAACGATGAATGACATGAAAAAATCATCCTTTACTACTATCAAGGCACTTAAAGCAATGAAAACATTTAAAGAGCTTCTAAGGCCACAAACAAAATAACCTTCCACCAACCAGATTTGCTTTTCAGTCTGTAACTTCTGCTTCCATCTAGACTAATGTGCTGATTCACGATAATAGAGCTGCCATACACTTCAGGTTTGAAGGCATCTCTACCTTGGTTTCTCAATGTTATGGAAATATCTGCAGAGCTGAAAAAGAAAATAATAAAACGGGCAACTGAGATCAGCTCTAAATCTAGCAAAGAAAAAAATCAGAACAATAATTTTCCACAAAAATTTTCACGTCTTGTAGAGGTCATAATTGGAAGTCAGTCACAACACCAATCAGAACAAGATACATTTATGTTGTTTGAGCCAAAACAGTATTGGAGACACATGGCCAGAAAGGCTGCCACACACTGACCTGCTTGCACTTCTATGCTTCAGATAAATCATGAGCCCAAAGCAAATAGTTGTGAGACTTCCCTCACCTTCCCTTCCCACCTGAATGCCCCCATCTTTAGGTTGCAGGATCAAGTTGCTTTTCGGTTGTTCTCCTGTCCCTAAACTGACTTCTGTAAAAACAAGTTGCTTAGCTTCCACAGCCATCTCTAAGCAAAGTAATCTATAGCAGAATGCTTTAGGAATCCTTCCACAAAATGCAAGATGCGGTTTTAGTTCCGAGTTCATTTCTCAAGCGAATGCTGAAATATTAAGTTATTAAACATCAGGCGGGTTCATCCAACAATTTTACTCAAGCACCTCTGAAAGGAAAAGTCTGGAGGCTCTGAGTTACAGCAATACGCAAATATAAACTTTTAAACCTCCTCTCATATCTTTTTTATTTATTCCCCTAAGCATTCCCACTGTTACGGCAGAAATGAATCTACTTCCTGCATGTTTAATAACCCACCTGTATGACAAGGTCTTTATATTGTATATTCATTCATGTCACCAGAAAGGCAGAAAAAGATTTAACCTGGATGCTTGAAAACCCATAATTTCCTATGGCTTTTTTCCTAATGAACTTAATTCTTCTGTAGACTATTCAAGTACACTGTGGAAGTAATAATCAAGTATTGGGCCACACATAGGACACATCCCTATGTTAGCTAGTTCAGAGGTAATGGTATACTACAGATAAATCACTTGTAAAATTTCTAATGTGTTTTTTGTTCATAGTTTTGGGGGTTTCCTTTAAATATGGTCTCTTCAGTGTTATGCTTTTTATTCAAATCTGGTAGATCCAATAAAAGAACAGAGAAAATGAAGGTGAACAGATAACTGATCAGCTCACCTGAATTACAATTACTAAGTGTGTACAATCTTAAAACTAAGAAAGTTCTACTTACGTCTCTCCATCTCGTACGAACATTTTTAATGAGGAACCTCTGTTAGTTGCAGTGGCTTTTCCACCAAGCCCAACAATAAGAGCAGTTAACACAGAACTTTTTCCACCTGTAATAAAAGCATTGAATTTCTTTGTAAAAGAAGTTCTTGTAAATCTTTGATACACATAAACAGTGGTAACTCTCAAAAAAAAAAAGCTTACAAAGCTTCCCCTAAAAAAAAAAAAAGAAAACAAAAAAACACCACAACCACACTGAGTCAAAATTTCTGTTACTTCAATCTGCATTCAACAAGATGCCCAGTCTCAAGAGTAAAGAATCTCCCCTTCCTTACAAGCATATAGAAAACATGTATCCATTACCATTTATATAACTATCTGAAAGGTTTTAAGCTCTCTTTCAATATTTATGTTGAATTTTTCAAATTCTCTCTCCAAGAGAAGTGAACTTGCATAAACAAGTATCACTTCCTTCTTCTGTAATAGTTTCTACATGACATGTACTTGGACAATTACTAAGCATTTAATATTGAACATGGGAGTATTTCGTATTTAGTTTAAATATAAAACTATGTATGATTTAGCTATGAAAACTTCTATCCACACATTACCTTTTGCAAATCTCCTAATTTAAGACTTAACTTTTCACCAGCCTTGAACTACTGCAATAGACCTGTGTGGTTCCCAAGTCGAAAAGTGAATCCATCTCCATCTCTAAAAGACTGCTAGCAATTTTTCCTGAAATAAAAACTACATCTCAAAATTATTAACAAAAAAGTGTTCTTTGACAAAGAATAATAATACTTACTTCCATTGCTTCCAACAACAAAATTGAGATTTGATCCAAATTGAAAAGGCCCCAACATCGAATGGCACATGAAGTTCTTCAGGTGGACACTTTCAATAATCCCAACTTCACCTACAGTCTAAAGAATTAGCAATCAAAACTGATTATAGGCATGCGTTTTAATAAAATACAGTTCATCTGTTTTAAATATAATGAAAATTCACATGAAAGTGTGATATAAAACATCAACAGTTACAAGCTACAAGGAGATCAGATGGGTTTCATCACATTATGAAAAGTTCCTTGTTGCAGAGCAGTTACCTAATAAAATAAGAGGAAAACAGTTACCAAAGCTGATTACTCACCATAAGCAACTTTCAGTTCTCCTGATAACTAATTTATAATTAATACAACATAAAAGATTAAGATCATAGATTCTACACAGTTGTCAGAGCAGTAATAAAGAAGTTTTTGCTACTTCAATAACACTATTTATGAGAATACTTAGCACAGCTTGGAACAAGGGAAACTAAATTAGATCGGGAAATGAGAAATGAAAGTAAAAGTGGGATGGCCCACTGTTTAACTGGTGAAGTAATTGTTTTGATAACAAACTTGGATTTTATTGCCAGTGCTTCAGAAAGGCAATGTTTTCTAAGAAAGTAAAGCCCTCCGGAAACATAAATAAACCAACAACACAGAGTAGCTGCTGTTTCAGAAAATGAGTAAGGAATAATGCCTGTGTACCTAAAAATTCAACCACGCTGTCTTATAGAATACAATATTTCAGCTGGAAGGGACCTACAATGATCATCTTCTTAACAGCATTGTCCAAATGTCTCTCTAACACAGACAGGCTTGGGGCATCAACTACCTCTCTAGAAAGCCTGTTCAGTGTTTGACCACCTTTTCAGTAAAGAAATACTTCCTAACATCCAGTCCAAATATGCAAGACAGCATATTCTATCTCAGAAATTATTTTTTTTTAAAATCTCCATCAAACTAGAATTCAACTATTACAGAAAAGCATAAAAAGAATGTATTTCTGTTCTCATGTTTCAATTCCATTGGAATATGCATTTCAAACACTAGATTTTTTTAGATGTGAAAGTGTCAGCTATGCAAAACAAGTATTTGGTGCTCCTTTCCGTAAATAATTTGTACTCTTAAATATTTTCTCTGCTTTCACTACAACCATAAACCAAATATACCACACTTCTATCAAACAAAATCTGTTTCCTTTACTTGGTTATTTGACAACTTCAGTTATTCACTGTATAAAACCAGAGTACTGTTATTTTTTGTGATCAGCTGCTATAACTACATGACCCAAGAGAAATAAGAATGCAGAAGTCCTCAAAGACACTACCTCTAGTTTATTTATATTGGTTCCACTGAAGCCTACATTTATTTCGACATCAACCAAAGACACAGAACTTTGTCATATGAAGTTTTTCTTATACCTTCCCCCCGCCATGACTTTTTAAGCAACTTACCGACAATGAAGAGAAATTACCATCTGCTGATGACTGTGAATTTTCTTCTTCATTAAACCCATCACCATGTTCATTTGTGTACTCTTGTCTCTGCCTTTTACAGGATCTAGGCTTTGAAATACTTTCTTCCTTTCTCTTACCCATGAGTACTGAAAAACGAAAGTAATGCAAGATTGTGGGTTTCAGACTTCTAGGTGAAAACATCCCTACAGATGACAGCACAGACATACCAATTTATTTACTTTGGTAAAAGAAAAATTGAGATCATAATAAGTGTTGCAACAAACATACTTTTTCAGAACTGAAATCTTGGTGAACTTGAGTCTAACCTTACTACTGAGAAGCTGTGTTAGAACAAAAGAAACACAACTTCATTATGCTAATCAAGCTGAATTTGTTTGCTGATCAACAAGAAAATAACTCTGATTCGTTTTTCCTTGGTACATTAGAATCTGAGACATTTTCTAGAATTGGGTTGGGTTAGTAACGGAGTTGAAGCATAAGATGTAAAAAATACGTAACTACTATACTATGATCAGGAGCATCAAAGCCGGCTTGATTAAAATGAGCTGTGCATCCAAAAGAAAATGGGTCTCGCTCTGCACTCTCTCGTGAAATATTTTTATGATTATTAACTTGGAGAATCTGCAAAGAACTCAGTAAAATAGACTGTTAAATTACAACTTTAGTCGTAAGAAGTAGAGCTGCAACACAGCCTCCCTTTGCCTCTTCTTTTTTCCATCTAATCCCCTAAGTTTCAAGGCCAAGTTGCATGGGGCCTTGGGCAGCCTGATATAGTGGGAAGTGTCCCAGCCCATGGCAGGGCTTAGAACTGGTCTTTAAGGTCCCTTGCAATTCAAACTATTCTATGATTCTGTGAGTTCAAGCAGCTCTTTAGGCAGTAGAGCAATAAACCACCTTAGGGCACTGATTCTACTGAAAATTAATGCAGGAAAAAATTTTTTTCTTTTGAAGTCAGATAAGTTCCCCAACCGGTTCACCTTGTAGATCTGTATGTATCAGTCACTGATTGAGCAGAAAGAGTGCTGGTTTGAATGGCTTCTTTTACTTGGGTCAGCTTCATGTTCTGGTCAAACTATAGCCTCATTTCAACTGCTGCAAGGTTAGACAGCTCAATCTACCAAACATCAGACAGTAGCATTTATTATAGGAAACAACACGTTAAAGTTTGTTGCTTAGTTACAAAAAGTATTTAACTTCTAGTCTAGATATTTATTAATTGTTTTGTAAAACACAGCGTCTAATAATTCCTTTAATTTTTTTTGACACAGCATCTAACTGACAGAGAAAAAGTAATATGCTTCTCTTTTAATTAAGTGTAATTAATAAAATTCAAAGCTAATGCAGAAATGCAATATAATATCCATTTGCCACTCTTCCAATAATTCTGTATGGCAAGAATTCCAAGTCAAATATTTGGATTATTATTATGTCCATTAAGTATTCACAGGGAATAGGTCATTTTCATTTTATGTTATGTAGTTTAATACCATACACACAGAAACCAAGGAGTAAATACAGTTATGTACCTTTTGCTATGCTGCTTTCAGTTTCCTACATAAACATGTCTAAATGCTTAAATTACTCAGACCAGGAAGAAGTTGCTTGTATGCGCTTGGAATCTATCCACCACCCAAATATGAAGACAAGCATTCACTCAGTCTGCTGTTCCAGTGAAATCTCCCTCTAGAAAGAAAGGGAAACAAAAGATTTAAATGCTGTAATAATTAATGTCCAAACTAAAAATCTAGATTATAAGTTCCATCCCTATGACATTCACACAATTAAGAAAAAGAGAGTGCAAGAGTGGAAAACGGAACAAAAGAAATCTCACTCATAATCTAAGCATGACAAAAGCAAAGGACAAAATAGTCTGCACCCAGGAACTCTTGAAGAGCTAGTACTGCAAACAAAATTTAACTAGAACTGCAAACAAACTTCACTGAAGTAGACTGAGCAATTATTACAAGATCCCCAGGGAATCAGTTATAGTGCCAACCCTGACAGTATCCAAGAAGCATGTGGCCAAGGCCCTCAGACACTCAGTGTGAATGTTGGGGCTGTCCTGTGCAGTGACAGGAGTTGGATTTGATGATCTTGGTGGGTGCCTTCCAATTCAGGACATTCTGTAAGTCTATGAAATAAATTACAAATTAATTCTAGCAGATTATAACAATGAAGGATTGAAACACTCACTACCTGTCATACTTAAAAGGGACACATTTCAGAGGACTAAAGTTGAAGCCTAACTTCACATCCAGCAGCAGTGCCATATGTTTTTAGGGGCCATCCCAACCAGATGGCTCATGTCAGAGTGCACAACTCCAACATTTGTGACTGCCCTCCAAATACACTGAGAGCCAGGGCACAGGAGCTCTGTCCCATCCCGTGGATAGCCACAAGCAGGTTGAAAACCTATGGGTGGTAAGAATCAAGAGACCAAGGCAACAAAGAGAACCTTGTGGTTGGTGTCTACTACATGCCACCCAGTCAAGAGGAGCCTGCTGACGAAGCCCTCTTCCTCCAGCTACAGGAGGCACTGTGTTTGCAGGCTCTCGTTCTGCTGAGGGACTTCAGCCACCCCAGCACCTGCTGGAAAGCAGCACGGCGAGTTGTAGGCAATCTAGAAGACTGGAATGCACTAAGCGCTCCTCGAATACTGTGTACAGTTCTGGGCCCCTCACCACAAGAAGGATCTTGAGGCTCTGGAACGATTCCAGAGAAGAGCTTTGTGTTTTTTCACCACAAAGCTGGTGAGGGGGCTGGAGAGCAGGTCTTACGAGGAGCGGCTAAGAGAGCTGGGGTTGTTTAGCCTGGAGAAGAAGAGGCTGAGGGGAGACCTCATTGCTCTCTATAACTACCTGAAAGGAGGTTGTAGAGAGGAGGGTGCTGGCCTCTTCTCCCACATGACAGGGGACAGGACAAGAGGGAATGGCCTCAAGCTCCGCTAGGGGAGGTTTAGGCTGGACATTAGGAAAAAATTCTTCACGGCAAGGGTCATTGGGCACTGGAACAGGCTGCCCAGGGAGGTGGTTGATTCACCTTCCCTGGAGGTGTTTAAGGCACGGCTGGACGAGGTGCTAAGGGTCATGGTTTAGTGTTTGATAGGAATGACTAGACTCTATGATCCGGTGGGTCTCTTCCAACCTGGTTATTCTATGATTCTATGATTCTTACGCCAGGTACCACACAGCCCTACCAGAGCAGGCGCGATGCTGGACCTGACGGTCACGAACACAAGTGAGTGACCCCCCTCCACCACTGAACTTGGCCTCCTCCGTACGGAGGCACAAAAGCAGAAATTGCTCCTCGCTCGCACCTCCAAACCCACAGGTATTTGTTGCTCAGCCCGACACTTTCTCCGCAAGACCTGGAAGGATCCACGCCTCTCCCAGAGAAGGGACATCAGTCCCTTCGTGCGGCTAGAAAGCGCTGGCGGCTGCCGCTACCGCTCCCTCCTCCTTACCTGCTCGCCTCCTCCCACCCCTGGCTCGCCCCTCTCCACTCCTCGCTGGCTCCCTCCTACCCCTGGCTCGCCCCCTTCCACCCCTCGCTCACTCGCCCCTTCTACGGCTCGCCCCCCGCCTCCCCTCGCTCTCCTCCCCGTCTCCCCTCGTTCGCCTCTCCTCCCTCGCCCCCCGCTCCCCCCGCTCGTCCCCCTCCACCCGTCCCTCGCCCCGCTCTCCCCTCTCACCCAGCGGCGCCGCCCGGGCCGGGTCGCGGCGGAAGCGGCGCGGTTGGCGGGCGGCGCCTGCGCGCTGCCGAGGCCGCTCCCGCGCCCGCACCGCTCCCGCGCGGGGGTTCCGCTGCCCGCGCCTCCCGCCCGCTCGGGGCTCCCCTGAGCTCGGACCGGGGTGTAAGTTGGCTGGAGCGAGGGGAGGAGCAGGCGCTGAGCTCTTCTCTCTGGCGACTAGCGATAGGGCCCGAGGGAACGGCAGGAAGGGTTAGGTTGGACGTCGGGTAAAGGTTCTTCCCTCAGAGGGCGGAGGAGCCCTGGAGCAGCTCCCTGGGGAAGCAGTCGCAGCTTGACGAGTCCGGGAAGCGTTTGGACAACGCCTTCAGACACGGGGTTTGGATGTTGTGGTTCTGCTAAGGAGAGGACTTGGGATATCACGATCCCTGCGGGTCTCTCGCAGCTCAGGTCATTCTGTGGAGCATCTCTGCTATGAGACGGGCTGGAGGAGAAAAGGCTCAGAGGAGACCTTAGAGCAGTACCTGAGGGGACAGCAGGAAAGCTAGGGAGGGGCTGTTTACAATGGAGTGGTAGGACAAGGGGGAATGGCTTCACATTGGAAGGGGGAAGATTAGGTTAGATGTTGGGAAGCAATTCTTCACGCTGAGGGTGGGGAGGCCCTGGCACAGGTTGCCCAGGGAAGCTGTGGCTGCCCCATCCCTGCAGTGTTCAGGGCCAGGTTGGATGGGGCTTTGAGCAGCCTGGTCCAGCGGGAGAGCGGGTTGGAACTGGATGGCTTTGAGGTCCCTTCCAACCCGAACCACTCTATAACTCCAATGCCTGGCTTGGAGACCGGCTCCCTCTTCCCTCCACGCAGCTCCTCCCACGACCTCTGCTCCGCGGGGGGAAGCGGGGAGCCTTGCGAGAGGAGGTTTCCATGCTCTTGGCAGCGGTCAGAGCTCTCCAGGAGCCGCTTTGTCTGTCTGCGGGGCGGGGAAGCGCCGGGGGCTGCCGGGGCGTTGTTATCGCCGCCTCCCGCCGCGGCGGGAAATTCAAAATCTTGCACTGGAAGTGCCTGCGTGTATTGTTTCGCTTTCAGGCAGCTTCTCGGTTTGATTTTTGTCTCGGAGAGAAAAAAAAACAACAACCCGAGGAGGCTGAGGAGGAGTCTGTAAGTGCTCGAGCTGCCACTGCGGTGCTTCGGGGGCTCGGGTTTGTGGGTTAAGTGCTAGGTGCTGGGGTAGCACAGAGAGGGAGTGGTAGGGCTGTTAGAAACACATCGTCATTTCCTCCCCCTTTCACGCCCTTCTCCCCCTATTCTCCCCCACGTTTTCCCCCACCTTTTCTCCCCCCTTTCCCCCCTTTTTCTTCTTTTTTCGTCTTTCTTGAAAGACCTGTGTGTCAGACTAGTCTTTGCGAGTTACTTTGGCAGTGAGGGAAAGTTTATCTTTACCAACTAAAGTCCAGTGGTAAGTGCCTTCTGTAGTTATTTTTGAGTAACTAGCTTTTCTGGATGTATGAAAGGCTTTGTAAAGGAGAGGTTCAGATTAGACATTTGGAAAAATTTCATTAGACATCAGTTTGGGGGAGTTCAGATTAGACATCAGGAAAAATTTCTTCACCAAAAGGGTTCTCAGGCACTGGCAGAGGCTGCGCAGGGAGACGGTTGATTCCCCAACCCTGGAAGTGTTTAGAAGGCAGGTAGATGAGGTCCTCAGGGATATGATTTAGTAGTGGACAGGTACGGTTGTACTTGATGATCTCAAAGGTCTTTTCCAAGCAAGTGATTCTGTGGCTATAATCATGCAACATCATTTATAAAACATAAAATTTATGTACTGGCAGCACATACTAGCTCAATGAGAAATTGAGAGGGATTAGGGGAGGGGTTAGTTTATATTTCTTGACAATGATCTTATAATAGCATGGTGCCTTCAGTGATTTGTATTTGAGAGAGATGTATGTATATGAAAATAATCAGGCTTGGTCTCCCTTCTTTGGAAGTTACCATCTCTCTAAGACCGCAGGCTTGTAAGGAACAAAACTCAAAAGTAGATATGGTTGTATGCAGGATCCGGATTGAAATATAGTACAGAATACACTACAAAAAGAAAAGACTGGTAGGGCTCACAGGCTTTCTTGATACATCCTTAGACATACATTGGATAAGGGTAAGGAGATCTTCTGCCCTCAAGCAATGATACTTTATTATCTCAAAATGAAAAAGGTGGGAGGTTTTTTTGTAGTTTTTAATTCTTTGTATACTCATTTTTTTTCTCTATTATTTCTAATCTTACGGGATGTTAAGTGTTGGTACTGTATTTGTCTTTCCTGATAAAAAACGTGACATTCCATAACAAAATTAAGAAACCAACTAACCGTGGTTTTTAAAACCCTGCGTTGATGTAAACTAGCAGGAACCAAATGATAATATCAAAAAAGACATCTCTCTCCATATTCTCTTGTTAAACCCCACTGAAGCTGAACTTCACACTTGTCTTTTGAGGTTTGGATGCCTTTTGTTAGGCTCCCGTGTGTATCAGAGAAATTGATCGTCTTGGACTTCAAAAAATTAGACGTACTTGCATGCTTTGTTTTTTAACTCATTTCATGTGCTTGAGGTATAACAACAACAAAAGCAATACATTATGCCTTGTATGCATACAACTAAAGTCAGGTTGAGTGACTGAAGAAATGGATTAGCAAAATGTGGTTTTTGTTGAAAGTAACTCTTAACATGACAACCACATGACAACCTGATTGAAAAACAGCGGGGAATTCCTGTAGTGGCAGAAATGATGTATTATTGATGAGCTGTCTTGCTTTAAAACGTTTCTAGGTTATAAAACAACGCACCCTTCAAAGCCAGGCTTACTGTTCTGACGGACTATGATGGTGACTGTGCGCACTGGAGGCCACAAGGTGGCATAACTCCTCATGTCTTAAGGAGAAGGTCTTGGAGCACTGGTATCCAACTTATCTAGTGATGATTTATTAAGAGGATTTTATTTTATCTGTGTATATGGTAGTTTCAAACTCGGGATGAAAGAAATACAAAACGTTTGAGATTTTATTTGCTTTTTATCTTCTAACATTGATGGAGAAAAGAAAAAAGTAAAGAAATAAGCATGAGGCAAACTTTGTACAGTAGCATAGTGCAGGAGTAGATGGGTATTGTGAGGGACAAAAGCAGAGTATGTGTTAGAGGCCTTGTGTAGAAGTGACAAGGTATGAAAACAGTAAGAATAATAAAAAAAGGAAAGGAAGAAAATCAAATTTGTAATAGGGTAGCATGGAGGCTAGAGCTATATAAGTGAAGTTAAATAAGAGTCAAAAGAAATACACTACCTAAGAGGTTTGTGTTTTCAGCTGGCATTCGTTGTAGGTAGTGCCAGTCATGCAATACCAAAATTAAAATAGTGAAAAGATACGCGCTGGCATGTTTGTGCAATTGCAGTGTTATAAATGCTGAAACCTTTATTGAAAGGGACCTGTGGAGCTCTTCAATGTTGATTCCTTGCTTAGTGGGGGACTTCCACCAGTATAGGAGTAAACCAGTAAGATTGTATGCTGGCTGGATGTTGAAAATATCCAAGAATGGAGGTTTGGCAACCTCTGGCAACCAGTGATGCACTACCCTCTGTCATTTATTTCCCTGAAGTCCAGCTTGAATTTTCCGTGCCAGAATCTGTGGCTGTTAACCCTACTCATATAATCTTGGAATACTAAGGAGAGTTTATGTTCCATCATAATTGTAAATATTTCTCAAGTAGCTTTAAGCTAGTTATAGTTAAACAGAAACATTTGAATGTAAATCTTACCCCTTCAGATCAGGAAATCATTCCCTTGAGAGATGTCATTTTTCTTTGTTTTTAAATAAGGCTTGGATTGTGCGTGTGTAAGGGACACTTGAGACTTGGAAATGAATGATTTTCTTTTTTTGTGTGTCCCGTGTCCGCCCCCCCTCCCCGCCGTGGTTTTTTTTTTGTTTATGTTCAGGATATCAGCAGTGAAATGTACAGTCCAAAGAAAGGATTTAGTAATAAACCATCACTGCACTCTTAAAAGGCTGATTGCAAGTGTTCTTGGATTATGAAAGTAAAACTGATAATAACTAAATATTTATTTTCCAAATCTCACATTCTTAATATGTCATACTTCATGTTATGTTCTGAAAGTATTTTATTTTGCTTCATCTTCACAGCTAAAAATTTCATACTGGCAACAAAGAAGCTACAACAATGGGAGTGACTAATCTATGGCAAATCCTTGAGCCTGTGAAACAACCTGTCAACTTGAGCAGTCTCAAAGGAAAAACACTTGCTGTTGATTTAAGTCTGTGGGTTTGTGAAGCACAGACCGTTAAAAAGATGATTGGAGTAGTTACCAAGCCACATCTGAGGTATGGTATCCACGTACATTATTGCAGACAAAAGTGTTAGAGCTGTATAATTTAGGTATGGTTCTTATTCCAAATTTAAAACTACCTCCAAAATTCGTATGATTGTTGATTTGATTCTGTTATTTTCACTCATGCTACAAGCATAAAAAGGTTTGAAATGAAGATTCAGTCATACTGCCTGAATGCTTGGGTGCAAATAGAAGTTATTTAGGCCCTTGTCTTGAGGCCTCAACTGAACATAAGGATGGGTTGAATATAGGTGGAATGATTTGTCCTACTGTGATATAGCACTGTGTGATATGCAGATTATCAAGGAACACAAGCCAACGTGCTTATTCCTATGTATTTCTGAAGCTGTGTGATGGGAGTTTAAGCTATCCTGGCAGTTTGGATGCTGATCATTTCAGAGTATACTGAGAGTCATACCTGCTCCAGCCTGATCTGTCTTATAAATCAAAATTCTAGTTAGACCTCATGTTGAATTAAATATGTTTAAGTAATTCTTCAGGCTTATAAACAGCCTTGCATAATACATATATTTTTCATTTAAATTAATCACATAGTTAAGGGATGAGGAAGTATAAGCAGCTGTAACTTCAAAGTACCATTTTCTGCAAATGATGCTGACATCAACGAAAATATGTACAAATTTTCTTAAATGACCTGTTACTGTTTAGCTCAAGAATACTGAGTTACTAGCTGCTGTTGGATATTCTGTGGCATCTGTTGAATTCAGATTCTGTTGAATTCTATGCTCATCTTCCGAGAATAATTTCTTAAAATATTATACTTATGATCCCAAATGGGTAATTAGCTAAAACTAATGACCAAAGTCATTACTTCCCTATGGCAGGATGTCCTGTGTGCAGTGGAATGTAAGCATCGGTCTAGAATTCTTATGTAGCCTTTCCAAAGCAAGACAAAGGGATGAACAGGTTTCTGCCAAAAAAATGAAATGTTTCAGGCAGTTGGAAATGAAATTGCTTTGCTGTTTCAGAGCAACTTAACTGCAATTGATTTTTTTATATCATTTGTGAAATTAGAACTAGCCTCAAAAGATCAGCTTATCTTTTCATAATAACAGCAAATGTTCAGAATTAAATTTTGAGTAGTGGTCTTTACATGTCAGTCAAAGAGATAAAAATATTTGGTCTACTCTTTTTGAAACATTGATCCTGGAATTACTGGAAAAGGCATATGCTGCCTGATAATACTGCTCTGAATTTTACTGTTATAAACCAAATAGTTATTGTTGCTCCCATGCAAAATTCCACCTGTCAGCAATGCTGGTTTGCGTATAAAATAGATTGGCATGGTAATGGTATCTGTGAGTCTGCGTAATACCACAACATTCAGTCACTTCAGAATCTGATGTACCTGTATTAATAGAATAGGGATTAAATTTTGTTACAAAAGAATCAACGTGGATATGTGTTTGGAAGCAGACTTTGGATATCAAATGTTTTTTTAAAGAGCCTTTTAAATTTGCTTACATCTTTACACCTGAAAAATTATCTTTCTTGTCCTTATGTGGTGTTTTCTTGGGCATTTTGAAAAACTTTCACAAGTTTATAGTAAAACAGCTTCAGCTGAAGACAAGGATAGAGGTAAGAGGTTTGTTAGCTTGGAACTGAGGAAATAATAAAAAGTGGAGAGAAAGCTAAGATTGTTTAGTGTAGGCTGAGTCATATAAAGAAAACATCTGAAGAAATTGGACTTTGCTGATTCTGGAGCTTATGGAACATCTTGCTTTATCGCAGAAACCTGTTTTTCCGGATCTCTTTCTTAACATCAATGGGAATTAAACTAGTATTTGTCATGGAAGGAGAGGCCCCCAAATTAAAAGCAGATACCATGAGTAAAAGGAATGAGATGCGTTATGGACCTTCAAAGAAAACTGGAGCTGCAAGAACGGGGAGATCTTTATTTAAAGCTGTTTTAAAAGAGGTGAGTAGTTGAGGTCTGTGTTTCAGTATTTTCGGTGTGATAGGGAGAAATCTTAACCAAATTAAATACAAGAATTTTAGAAAATTAATAGTTTTCTATGCAACAAGTTTCAACAGTGTTTTGAGGGAATACATGCCTTTGAAATTGGACCTTACACAATCTGTTATGTGCTGTTGTAAAAGAGGGGAAAATATCAGTTAGAATAATTTTCTTTTTTTATGTGTTCCTGTGCATGTTAAGCTGTAGTGAGCCACAGTCATAATTGAGTATTTCTTGCAGATATTAAAGTTCCTGGATCTTCTGTAGTGTTAGAATTGATACTTCTTTTTTTTTTCCCCAGATTAGATTATACCTGAAAGCAGGAGTGTGTTGTGTGCCTATGTAAGCTGTTTTTGAAGGGGTACACAGAACTGTTTCATAATCTACATCTATGATTTCGTAAACTAGCTGAATAGCTAAGAGGATACATTTTTCGGAAACCTACTGAATTAGGCTAGAAGGAAGATTGTATTGTCATCTTGGTATAGATGATTGAGACAGCTCTGGTTGCACAGACCTTCTACTCAGTAATTTTCTTCTTCATTTGTTGTTGCAGATATTTAACCATTTTTGTGTATTCAGAATTTTATGAAATAAAATTTATAGATGCTCATGACTTAAGTAGATTGACTATATCGATTCATGTTTTATTCTTAGATTATAAAATAAATTCTTTTGTCTGGAATTTGTAAGAAATATTTATCAGGATGTCTTATACTGCAGTTCAGTCTTTCTAGGCTGACAACACTGTACTTCCTGCTTGATATTCTTAGGGAGGCTGGTGTCTTAAAGATGTCTGTGCCTGCCCAGTACTACTGCATGAGTAAACAGCATTGCTTTACAAAGATAGATATTTAGGATGTTTTCACAGGAACAGTAACAAAGGAATATTTATCTAAAGTGTAAAGATTTTTGGTGAAGGAGTAGCCATTAATCATGCTGTGTTCTAGTCCTGTTACTAATACTTTGCTCTTAGTTGGATATTTTTTTTGACTGTTACAGTAAACTATATTCGTCTAAAGTAATGCTTGTATTGATGTAGTGTTGAATAGACAGCGCAACAGTAGCAGTTTTACTATACACTTGTGTCTGAGAAAATGCATGCTAATAAGTGTGTCTAATTTAGCATTCAATCTCTCTTTTTCTTGTGAATTTCTTCTGTTAGTGTCTCAAACTGCTGGAGTGCTTAGGAGTCCCTTGGGTTCAAGCAGCCGGGGAAGCAGAGGCAATGTGTGCCTACCTAAATGCAACAGGACATGTTGATGGCTGCATTACCAATGATGGAGATGTCTTCTTATATGGAGCTCAAACAGTTTATAGGAACTTTGCCATGAATGCCAAGGTAATGTACCTCATCCTGTTCTTACCCTCTCTTTGGACTCTTCCCAAAAATGTAAATAGAAGGGTCTTGAAACAGTTACTTAGATATTATCAGACTTGTCCTCTAGTAGCTGTTTTTCTTCAAAATAGTAGTTTTAAGGCAGCGATGTTTTGTTTGATTCACTGACAATCTGTGTATTGAATGTGAGAGCAAAACTACTAATCTGAAGTGCACTTCCAGTATTTCGTATTCCCCTTTGTAGCGTCCTGTGATGTGTAATACGAAACTAAGTAGCAAATTTATTTATTTTTTTCCCATTTCCTCATCTTTAGTGGAGAATTTGAGTGAAATAATTGTTTCTTAGAAATTTACCAGCAGGGTCTATGAAAGTGGTCAGCCTTCTGGGCCTAGTTACTGTTCACACATTCCTATCTTAGAGGTGTGTTTTACTATGAATATGCTTAGAGTTAATACTGTTAGTTTCCAATTGAACATGAATAGGGTAGGGATTGCACATCTCTCTCATAATCAATAGTTGTGATTGTTCAACAAAACAAATCAATTTATGACCTTGAGCTGAAGTGAGCGGAGTGATTTAAACACAGTGCAATGAAACTGGCAGGCAGTTGCTAAGGGGAGCTGTTCCCGAGCCAGTCCTATACTCAGCAGAGCAGCAGATCTTGGCACATAAGGGGTTTCCTGAGGCGGGAAAATGTCAGGGCAGTGGAGAGACCCACCAGGAGCCAGCAGCAATGGTGATCATCCCCATGTCTAGGGTGTACTGTGAACAGTGTGGCGTGTCAGGCAGAGCATGGTGCAGAAGTTTGTGCAGGAAGGGCATGCAGGAAGGGCTTAGTCACCCTACCTGCTCAAGAGGGGAGTTCAGTTGGTGGTCATCACCCTCTCAGAAGGAGCATGGCTGTGGTATCCACTGGGCAGAAAGCTATGTCCTCTGTGCTTGCCAAAATTGACAAGGCAACCAAAAAATGTAGCCATCCAGGTCTGGAGCGGCAGCCTCTCTTCCTACATGTCCTGAGTCAATGGAGTGCAAGATGAGGACTGGGGTGCAATGTCCCTCCCAGTGTAAATCTGTAGGACCTAATGAGATGCATCCAAGAATCCTAAGGGAATTGGCTGATGTAGTTGCTAAGCCACTGTCCGTGATATTTGAAAAGTCATGGCAGTCAGGTAAAGTCCCTGGTGACTGGAAAAAGAGAAACATCACAGCCGTTTTTAAAAATGGTGGAAAAGAGGACCCTGGGAACTACTGACCTGTCAGCCTCACCTCTGCCTGGGAATGTCACGGAACAGATCCTCCTGGAAGCTGTGCTAAGGCACATACAGCACAGGGAGGTGAAACGAGACAGCCAGCAAAAGGCAACTCCATATTTCCATAGTTTATACTTTCTCTGTAAATCAGAGGAAGAATACATGTGTTCTGTCTGGTGAACCCAATAAGAAAGTTGAGGAAGGATGAGACTGGGGTTGAAATTTTAAATAATATTGGAATTTGAAATGATGTTCATCTTCATCTGTTCATCAAGACTTATTGAGTCAATGTTTCAATAATAGGAGAAAAATCAATAGAACAGGGAAAAAGCACTGTGAACAATTAACTTTAAAAAAATAATAAATTGATGGAAGATTATTTGCTTTGTTGACACCATGTTTCGCTTTTGTCTTGACCTGGTTGTTTTCTTTCTTTCTACTTCTTTGTTACTTATCGCCAAAAATTAAGGCAGCCTCGGTCTTTACAGGTGAGCTTTGTTACATATCTAAGCCAACAGAAAAGAAATTTACATGAGCGTGTACCTGTCTGTTCCAGACAGCTGGGTTATTTTGGGTTGGTGGCTTGCAGGGGGTGTCTTTTTTTTTTTTTTTTCTACAGAGAGGAGAAGGAGCGCAGCTGACATTGTCTTGTGTTTTGTTTCTTGTTGTTGTATTTGAGTCACTCTACCCTTCAAAGCTTTGGGTGTTCCTTTCACTCATGTCTAATATGTTAGTCTACATTTTAGTTAGTTTAGGGGTTTTTTTAATGCAACGTTAAAATACTTACATGGATTTTAAAAGCTGCAGTTTCTGAGATGACTGACACGGCCACCAGTGCTGGGTAAGGCTAGTTTTGACACACTTTTCCTACACGTAGTAAACAAGAAACAAAACACATCTCAGCTTATTTTGGTTTCTTTCAACAGTTGATATCCATTACTGTAGTTATTAATGTGGTGTCTGTGCATTACGCAATTCATTTTACTTGTTGCCTATTTTTTTGGCTATCAGACTCCTCTTATGGGTTACACCTTTTTCCTGCAGATGTGGGTGGGTAGGGGTGAGAATGCAATTACAACTGAATGTGGTTCAGGGCAGTTACTTTCCTGATGTTACTGAAAAAGCATGTAATAAATTTGTTTTGCAGGATCCCCATCTTGATTGTTACACAATGTCCTCTATTAAGCAGAAGCTTGGTTGTGACAGAGAGTCTTTGATTGGGCTAGCTCTTCTTCTGGGTTGTGATTATCTTCCAAAGGTAAGCAATACGAGGTCCAATACACAAAAAATGATACTAACTCTATAGCTCTGGAACCAAGAGTGGGAGGAAAGACAGAGTTGCTCTAACCTGTCACAGTGAGACAGGCTCAACTCGCATTGCTTCACTCAGTGTAAGTGAGCGCGTGCTCAAATATAGATGTGTTCTTACCCTCAGTCAGAAAATGTCAGTGTGCAAGAGTGAACAGTGAGTTAACATCAAGACAAAACACGAGCCCATGACTCTTTGTCTGTGAAGCAGCTTTTAGCTAATAAAACATCACTGTGCTTGACCACCTGCCCTGTTTGTTGGACCCGGATTCCTCCTCCCAAAGATCAAGTCGATGCTCAAAGGGACCCATTATTTATCAGCAGAAGATGTCAAAGCAAAAATGATCCTCAACAGCCTTTCAGAAAATTATATGCGGAATTACTTTGAACATTGTCATCATCATGTGCAGCTGTGTGTCAGGTCAGAAGGGAACTATTCAGAAGGTCATCATAGTTGATTTTCTTAATTTGTTAAATAAAGAGTTACACACATAATTCATTTTTTTTGTGTCAGACCTCGCATAATTATTTTTTATTAGATACTTACACTGTCTTGAAACAAGGGAGATGTGTGTGTACTGCCATATCTTTATGAGGTTGCTCAAAGCCCTGTCCAACCTGACTTTGAATGTTTCCAGGGATGGAGCTTCTACCACCTCCCTGGGCAACGTGTTCCGCTGTTTCACCACCCTCGTGAAAAACTTCTTCCTTAAATCTAGTCTGAATCTACTCTCTTTTAGTTTAAAACTGTTACCCCTATTGCAACAAGACCTGGTAAAAAGTCTCTCTCCACGTTTTTTATAAGCCCCCTTTAAGTACTGAAAGGCCGCAGTAAGGTCTCCCAGACCATCTCTTCTCCAGGCTGAACAACCTAAAATCTCTCTGCCTTTCCTTATAGGAGAGGTGTTCCATCCCTCTGACTGTTTTTGTGCTCCTCCTCTGGTTGTTTTGAATGAACTGACTTTTGCTCTTCAGTGTGTCTAGTGTGTCTACTGCAAAGTTCTGGATTTCAGTCCATGAGCAAGGTTCAAAAAAAGGAACCTCCAAGGCCAGGCTGGATGGGGCTCCGAGCAACTTGATGGAGTTGGAGATGTCCCTGTTTATTGCAGGGGGATTGGACCACATAACCCAAACCATCCTATGATTCTCTGAAAATATTTGCATATTGATTTTGCATAAATGCTTGATGTCTCCAAATATTAAACGTTCTTTTGCCATAAAGCATCTTTTTCCTATGAGTGAAAGAGATTTTGCTGGATTTTTGCTACCTCTTAACTTCCAGCCTTTTGACTCTAAAATGCAAAAGATCTGTTTTCATCTTGTCTTTCTAAGACAATTCTGAAAAGTTGCAGTATTTTACCAATATTTTATATTGTCATGTTGCAGATAGCAAGGAAAAAAACCCCAAACCAGCCAAAACTTCTCTTATTGTGTTTTGTTACTTTCTTTCTCTACCTTGTTTTATCTGTGATACTGTTAAGCATAAGAACATTTTATACTGTCTGTTACACTGGTGGTACAGCTGTAATCGTGTCACCTTATCTGGGTTCAGAACTTAGTCAAAACTGTTTTTTTCTCCATTTGTTCTCATCATCTGGGATCATTTTTTAATTTCTCTACATAATGTTATGAAGGCAGTTTTTACGAAAACCTGGGTACTTCCTGTTTGTCGTTATTTAAAGTTTCGTATTTCTGTCTCAATAGGGCATTCCAGGTGTTGGGAAAGAGCAAGCTTTAAAGTTAATTGAGACTTTGCGAGGTCAAAACTTATTGCAAAGGTAAAGTGAATATTTGTGTTGTTTGCTGAAGTGCTTTGATTTTATTCAAGGACTGGCTGGTATGTACGTCAGCTTCAAGACAGTGTTTGTAGCACTTCATTTTGGGAGGAGGCGGGGAAGTGATTACAACATTCCTTGCTTTATATTTGATAAACGAATTATGTGTTTTGGTAGGCAAGCTTCTTAATCGTTTTAAATGTTAGCTGGCTCCTAACTCTTGAGCTAGTACGTGTGTTGATATATTGGAAAGGAAGTCATAGGGACTGATGAGAGACTTTTGCTGATTTTTAATTGTATTCTGGTTCAGGACATGAGATACCAAATGCTTCCTATGTTTCTTCTTATAATGTGTGTGCCGATGCTAGAAATCCAACAATCATAACGTACTTTATAGAGATCTGTTTCATAAATTGGAAAACTGCTTCTCAGGGAGATGCCTGAGAAGTATAAGGGGAGGTTTTTTCAGTATTTTATTTTGAATATGAAAGTTTAAATTACTTAGTCCTTTTAATATCATCCTTTTAGGTTTGAGCAATGGAAAGAACAATTTCAGTATGATAATAGTCCACCTTCAGTTGTTAAAAGGGTAATTCATTGTTCTGAGTGCCATCATCCAGGTCAGTGTGAAAAGCTCTGAATTTTATGTTTAGCCTAATTGTTTACTTTTTATTCTGGGTATGTGCGTTGTAGAGGAGTTATGTCTAGCATTAAACATTTTTTCCATGTAATTCAGCTTCTGGGCTATCTTCACGTTTTCAGTATATCAGTAATTTTGAGGCTGGGAACTAAGTTTTTTTGAAGTGTGAAGCTAGTTGATGGTAGATGGAATGTTTTTACAATGCTGTTGTGTGATCCCAGGTATTTTTCTTTTAAAACTTATCAGTAAAGAGCATGCTTATACTGTCAAGCAACTATTTTTTTAGTTGCCTGAATTGCTCTTGCATAAAGAAGACTGAATCCATTAGCATTGCTGGCATTTGCTGCAGTATTTTCTAAAAACTAAATTAATCTTAAGGGACCTCATTTTGGTAGCATCTTTCATCAGTGAACTTGTTCAGATCCATCACTTGGAGAGAGAAAAGCTTGTTTCAAATGTATCATTTATGTTTGTGAGGACGTCATAGACAACTACTGTAGTTTTAGGTAATAAGGGTTTCAGCATAGGGTCTGCAACAGTTGGGGAAAAAGTCTTCAAAAAAAGTTTGCTCATGTTTATCACTGTAGATAACAAATACATGAGCTAATGCGCTCAGGTGTATTCTGAGCTTTGTGTTTGTACTATTTTCTTCGTATATTTGGTGAATTTGAAAATCTCTTCTCCTCACACTTCATGCATCTATTTCCATAGGATCCTACAAGGAACATGAGCACAGTGGATGTAAATTCTGTGAAAGCACTAGGTACTGCAAACTCAATGACTCCAAATACTGCTGTCCTTGTGAATGGCATCAGTTAGAGCGACTGAAACAAGCAAGTGCAGTGGAGGACAATATCAGAAAGTAGGAATGTCTTGAAATTTGAACTGCTTTTCCCTGCATTCTTGTGCAGGCTGAATGTTTAAATACTGCATTTTTTCCATTTGTATTCAGTTCCTAACACATCTGTTTTACCTGCAGAAAAGCTATCAGTTGTGAGGGCTTTCCATTCTCTGAGGTAACAAGCAAGCCTATTTAACGTTTCAGATTTTTAATCAATTAATTGAAATTTCATTTTTCTGCCCTGTCTTAAATGGCCTCTTTTTTTGTTGTTTTATCTCAGGTTGTCCAAGAATTTCTTGTAAACAAGAATAAGTTGGTCAAGATAAAGGAATGCCAAAGGCCTGATTTATTGTCCTTTCAGGTATGTAACAAAGTACTGGATATTTAGCTCTATAGTTTTGTTATTTTTCTTTATTACTAAGGAAGGCATCTGTGGTAATTGTGATATTCATGGGTAATTTTACTGCAACTTCTTAATATACTTCATTTTTTTGAAAGCCGAAAATTGAAGACTTTGAAGAGAATCAGTTGATGAAAATAGCTATGTAGAAAAGTGGAAGAAGGAAAACTTCGGAAAAAGCTTCCTTGTTGTTTTAGGTTGCATTGTCCAGGGTTGCTGAGTGCTGCAATATCTATATAGTCCATGAAGTATTATATGGCCAAATATGTGCTTCAGTCATATTATCTTTTTTTTGTTTTCATCCACCTTTCATAAAAATATTAAGAGATACAGCTCTTGTTTTTACTTGCACTTGTTTCATTGGCATACTGACACAGTGCATAGTAACGTCGGGTATTAGCAAGTCTTGATTGTGGGTTTGGTTTTTTGTTTTTTTACATTAAACTTTCTTTTCAATGATCTTTGGTATCATTGAGATAACCAGCTTCTGTGTGTAACAAGCAGAAGTAGCTTTTATTCTGAATGTTACCTGTTTTTGCCAAAACCAGATGGCAGGCTTGTATTTAGCGCGATAGTGTTAGCTTTCAAGTTCAGATGCCCTTTAATTCAAAGTGCATAAAGCTCAAAAGTGGTTATTTGTTTTTTATTGGTGAAAGTAGATCTTTTACAATGTTTTGTTTTCTGGGATTGATATCTGTATGAGAATTGTGTATAGCATAGTAGGCTGCTGTTGAGCAGTGTAGCTTTAAAGAAAATCCATGTTCATCCTTCTCTCACATGCAAAATCTGTAAGTTTCACAGCTCATTGCATAGCTGATCTCAATCTGGTCAGATGCTTAGCAACTGTCTTACCCCTGCTGCTGCCACTACACAACTGTTCCCCTGGCTTGTTGACAGCTGATGAATCTGCAGTGAGATATTGCTGGGCACTACTCTAAAGTATAAAAGCATTCTTGATGCTTTCAGTATTTAGTCCTGTGTCCCTAATAGGTAGCCGTCTAAGCATGATATATAACAGAATAAGAAAGTTTTAAAGTTTGAGATTTTTTTTTTTTAATTCTAACAGATATTTGCTTCCGAGAAGATGGAATGGCCCAAACATTATGCTTGTAAGAAACTGTTAACATTATTGACACGTTATGATATGATCCAGAGAAAATCTGGATACGTTGACTCAAACCAGCTGCAGGCAATACGGTAATGTAGCCTCATTTCTTGAAATTAAGATGTTTTAATTCTGCTGTTGGATGAAAATATTTTTTTTCCTTTTTATGGAAATATAGTGGTTTTCTTCATCTCTGTTTCAAACTTTGGGCTCTTTTTGAACAGAGGTAAAAAATTAGACCAGTTCACCAATTCTTGCACTACCACTGCACAAAGTAATAAAAATGTAGCAGTTTCCTTCTGTTCTAAGTGACGGTGACTGCTTTTTCCTACACTGTTCTATACTGCTTCCTTGGATCTGCACGTGAAATTTAACATTACAGGTTTGATCCTCTGCTCATGTTATTAGCAGAAATTTAATTGACTTCCATGATTCAAAATAAGAGCTTAAACTTAGAAATAAGCATCTGCAAATTCAGTCATGGTCTCAGATTCCTCATCAGACCTACTGACTGTCATTGAACTATGTATCTAACTTAATAATTCACTTACAGTTCTATTCTGTTACCCCTTCTTCTCAAAACAAATGCAGGACCACTGCATTTAGGAGTATAAAAATGATCAAGAATCTTGTTACTGAAAATGGATAGGTGGTGGAGGGGAAAGAACTCAACCAAGATAAGTGTGTAACTACTTTCTCCTAGAATTCTTTCCTGCCATCCAGGTTCCTCTTACTTGGGGTATTCTATCAGCCCTTAATGTATTCCTTTTAAATCATAGAATCACAGAATCACCAGGTTGGAAAAGACCCACCGTATGATTGAGTCCAACCATTCCTATCAATCACTAAACCATGCCCCTCAGCACCTCGTCCACCCATCCTTTAAACACCTCCAGGGAAGGTGACTCAACCACCTCCCTGGGCAGCCTGTTCCAGTGCCCAATGACCCTTTCCGTGAAAAATTTTTTCCTAATGTCCAGCCCGAACCTCCCCTGGTGGAGCTTGAGGCCATTCCCTCTTGTCCTGTCCCCCGTCACTTGGGAGAAGAGGCCAGCTCCCTCCTCTCTACAACCTCCTTTCAGGTAGTTGTGATCTAATCTTCTTGTAAACTTTCAGAATCTACAGTGTCTGTTGGCAAATCTGTGCTTCAGTTGACTCTGTGAAGGGAATTATGACTTATTTTAGCTTTCGTATCTGACTGTTCCCAGATGAAACCCAAATGCCTCCTCCTTGCCCACTTTCTTGTGTTGCAAGACGGTTGGTAGTTTTTCCACGTTCTTTGATGCTGTTCAGGATATTATAGACATTAATTTTGGAGTACAGACAGACAGTCAACAGCAATGTGATAGTATCTCATCTGGGTTGACGTGTCATAGTCTCTTAAATTATCACTTACAGAGAAGCTGTTCTGTTCAGTGCTGTCTTTCAAAAGCATAGAGAGGCTGGTTGGGGACTGTTTTTTAAATGCATTGGCTAGATAAGTTACCATCATTTACCTTGATGAATGGATTAATTGACATCCTCTCTTTATAACACTTCCTAGTGTTTCAGGAGTTTAAGAGGCAAATCATGCATACTTTAGAAGATTTCTTTTGTTAACAAGTGTTTAAAAATGCAGTAATGATTCAGCAGGAGCCTCTTCACACGTGCGAGCCTATTGAACTGAAGTGTAGATAATGTTTTTAGAAAAATCTCATAAAAACTGTCCCTGCTCATGTTTTATCTTCCTTCATGCTCTCATGCAAAAGATATAAATGACCCTACCTGGTTATACATAAAATTACTCTCTATGGCAACAAACTTCTCTGTGGCATGAGCTGAAGATACCAAACTAAAGTTTGTAGGAGTCTGCATTATGGTTGTCTGTTACAAAATAGCTTTTGGTATCTTGTTATGCTTCCCTCAGTTATATAATTTAAAAAGAATATATATGTTTTGGTATTAAAATGTAGACCCTAAGTTTTGCTGTATAATTTACTTAAAGTAGTGTGTTTTTTAAAAGAAGTATTTATTTCACCATTACAAGAATATTTTTTTCCTTTGAATCATTACAAATTAGAGTATTGAAATACTGTTAGATTACTTAGAGTTTTCATTTTCTGTTTAAATAAAACCATTTAATGGGCTTCTCTCTGTCCTCACAGGATAGTCAAGACACGTGTTAAAAATGGAATTCCTTGTTTTGAAATTGAGTGGCAAAAACCAGGTTGGTCTCGTTTCTATCTACATTATGGAACAAAACTGTTCATAGGAAAAGAGGAAAGCATGCTTTAGAGAGGAGAAGTGTGACAGCATTATGAGGAAATGAAATATGGGTGAGATTGGGAACTGTTTATGAGGACAATAGTATTTCACATACGCTGAAAGTAAAATAAATGCTTTTTTAAAAATAAAATAGTTGTCTACCTAGAAAGCAAGTGACTCAGTCTAAAGGTACTTTTTCTGGTACACTTTAATAAGACCTTGACTCTGTATTGTATATCCTATTTCACTGTGTAGCTGAAGTTGTGACTGTTTACTAGCTAGAAATTTTTCTGTGCTGACCCATGTCAGCTTTAGCGTGTGTGTTTGTGCCAGAAGAGTGCTAGAAAAAGAGACTCAAACATTGTGCTATTGACCTTTTTACATATCTTCTTTGTACTCAAATACATTCTTTGTTCTTTTTCTTGTTCTAATTTTGGACTGTATGTACACACATCTAATGTACATTCATTAATTTTTTAGAACATTATGTTGATGCAGAAGATGAGCCTGCAGAGTTGTTTGTAGTCACGGTAGAAGAGGAGTCTTTGTTTCAGGCTGCTTATCCTGATGTTGTTGCCCTTTATCAAGTGGAAAAGTCAGAAGTTCTAAAGAAGAAACAGAAAAGTAAGTCCAAAGGCTTGCTTCTTATGAACTTAACGGGTCTTGCCACCATACAAGAAGCAAAAGCAACAAACGTATCTCCCTCCCACTGTGGAGCAATATCATGTTTTTTCAAGATCAGTGTATGATACCTTGCAGGGATTGTGCTTGTATCTTACTGTCTTACACATTAGGACTAGGAAATCTCAACTGTGGTTAATAAACCTTTTTGATATGCCCTTTTATTTTTTTTTCCAGACAGGAAAGACGGACCAAAAGAAAAGGAATTGCCAGATGTTTATGATCAAGTTAGCAATCTTCTGTCTCAAATGAATTTAAAATCTAGATGTGGAATTCTTCCTGTACAAGACTCCACATCAGATCTAAAAATTCCCCCAGAAGACCGAATACACCATAGCAGTACTGAATCAAAAGATCCAGCTTCATGCATAACAACCATGCAGATGCCAGCAACAGCAGCTGCTCTGCCTCTGGATGCATCGCCTTACTTGCTCTTACAGAGCACGTTGGCCGACTCATCTCTATTGCCAGCACAATGTACTAAAAATTCAGGAGCATCATCCTCTTCCTCTGTAACAGTCGGTCTACAGCTGAGCAGCATTGATAGGGAGGTAACCTTCAGCACTTCACCAGCCCATGGGAATGATACCCATGATCCAGCAGCTGACTTAACTACACAGATAAAATACTCACATCCCATAGGTCATGAAACAGTGAGAAATAGCTCAGAATATTCTGATGCTATGCAGTCTGATCAATATTCTGATAGTACGGATGATCTGTTTTCAGACGATGCTATGGGACAACTTCAGAAGTGGTCTTTAAGTGAGCGAATACTCAAGAAGCCTTCCATTCCATTAAAGCCTTTGTCGTCTGAAGATGTAATGCAACTGGAGTCTATGAAATGTTTTAAAAAAACAAAAGAAATATCGAATCATTATAAGGATGATGCGTCTTCCTCATATCAGTTAAATAAACAAGTGCAGGAAAGTAAAAATGTGGTACTAGAAAACTATGCAAGGGAATCCAGCATACACAGTTATCAATATCAGTTCAGAAAAGCTGGCAGCCTGGATGAAATGGTGCAAAACCACCACAATATAAATGGTTCAACATCTCTAGCCCTCAGTGGGCAAACGAGAAAGGAACTGCATCCTAGATGTGAAATGCGTCCAGCATCACAAAAGCCAGCAGATGTTGTAACTGGATGTCATGTGAAAAAAACTTCTACTCAAACTACTCAGAAAATATCTTTTAAAAAGAGTGTGTGTCAGAACAGATGCTCTTCTAGCGAAGACAGTGATGAAGAGAACGTGAAACAAACTATGATTTACAAGCAGTGGAAAAGTGAACTGAACCCTGTTCAGTTTAAAAAATATCTCACAAAGGCAAAGAATGATGCTGTTACTAGCAAAAGAACAAACAGTGGCTCAGCCCTTAATAAGAAAAAGCCAAATTTAAAAAAAGCTGGCAATAGCTTGTCATTGCAAGCATCTCCAAAACCATCCTCTGTAGGGAAATCTAATTGTTCCCAAAATCCAGAGCAGCCACTTGAGAGGTCACATTCTGGTCCCACGCAGCAGGCTGAAAGTGCTCTTCTGACTTATGCATGGACAGACAGTCCCCTTCCCCTGTCTGAAAGACTGAAAGGAAGAATCAACATCAATTAGATTCTCCATAAAACAGATTGTGGTAAAAATTGTCTCTGAACTTTCAGATCTTACAGAGATCTTTCTCAAAGTTTAGTGGTGTGCTCTGCCAATTTTAAGTGAATACAGTTTTGATGAATTAGAAGTGTCCTGAAGTACTGTATACAGGCGCTAAAGTTTGAAACTAAAATGCTAGCAAAAGTGCCAAATAGCTGATTATAGGCAAATGCCAGTTATTCTGGATTTGATGACATTCTGAACTTGATTTGTAAGCATCAGGATATAGTATACAAGGGAGCAGGGGGGGTTATTTATGAAATAAAGATGACTTAGCCAGGTGTCAGGTTTTTGTGTACAGCTGTTGGTCCTGCTTATAAAAACAGACTTGCTAAGTATAGTGCCTGTATTGCTGTTGGATATTCTTAATAAGACAAAGTGATGTAGCTCTTCCAGCTGAATTTTTCCATTCTGCTCCACTAACTTAATTTTTATAGTTTTAAAATGGGTTTTCAGTTCCTGGGGTGCTCATTGTGTTGATTAGCTCTGAAGGACCAGATAGAGACACTCAGCAGATGTGCCTTGCAGAGTAGCTAAATTTGTGTCTGCCGTACCTTATAATAAACTGTTCTTTGAATGCATACATCTTCCAAAGAATGGAATAAGCTACGTAAGGATATTCTGGTTTTGTAGCTGTCATATCTAATATTTAAGAATATGTTGGCCAGTTTGAAATTCATAGTTTGGGGCATTTTTTTCTTAAAGAAGATAGGAAATCCCATCTAACACTCACTTCTAATTATAACAGAATGACAGTTAAGTTACAGAAAATGTAGTATAATCATGATAGTGCAGATTCCTTGAATACTATTTAAATGCTTGGATTCTAAAGGGGGAAGTTAAATACAATTGCATCTTTGAAGGTATTCTTACCTCTTGAATTATAGAAGCCGTCTCTGCTCATACACTGCAAACCCACCCTGTCTTCCAACAGTTTGTTAGAAAACGCCTCCTTGCCTGCAATTAAATGTTCATAACTTTTTCTATGGACCAACCAGAAGGAAGGCAACTCAGCAATTGCTAACATATAATGTTGACAGTAGGAATTTAGACTATCCATGCCTTAATGAAAATGTTCAGTTCTTTCTTCATAAAGGCTAAGGCTTTAAAAGTTAGAAAGCTAAATTCCAGTTGTGTCTCAGGAAGAAATAGGTAGTCTATAGATAATACAGTCTGCAATTAGAAAAAATGGCAGTTTCTTATTTTCCTCTGTGGGCAGGTGGAGGAAGTTTACTTATAGTTGATTTTCTAAATGTATTATGGAGATTGAGAAAAAAATCCCAACTATTGGAAAATTGTTTTCAGTTTTGAAGATCCCCGTCTCTGGAGACTCTTAACCCCCCAGCTGATGTGAGAGGGTAGCTTGAAGAATACAATTGCTAAGGAGAATAATAGTAGCAGTCACTTGGGGACTGTAAATGGAGAGATTTCTTATGCAGTGGTCAGTAGTGGGGAGATTGGACCTTTTTTTTTTTTTGTAGGAAAACATTCATTGATTCTTTATTGTTCCTTTCCTTGCTGGTGATTTTGAATGCTGAAAATTGTAATCACGAGTTGAAATTTTCGTTAATAAAAATGCCAACATTGTGTGAATGGCCTTACTTTTGTTCCCTCTTAATTCCCTCCTGACTAGCTGGAGGGATCATAAAATTTCACCCACAGTGTGTGAGTTTCTATAGTGTAGGGTTTTGTTTAGAACTGGGGGGCAAGAGTGATGTTCTGAGGAGTTTATTTGTTACTTTTCCAAATCTGCTGGGATGACTGCTTCAATGGATTATTTGCTGAAAATACCATGCCAGAATTGGGACAAGTTCGTGCTTTGCAGATGATGGAAACCAGAAATTAGATACAAGACATTAAGAAGGAATAAAAAAAGATACTCTGTTGTTGATACAGGTACAAATTAATCTGATTTCATGGCTACAGTTCATGCATGAAAAGCAGAAAAAAAAAATAAATTTTTTTGTTTGCAATGCATTTCAGGTTTGTTCCAGTTTTCTGCCAGCACTTTAGAAGCAGCAATACATGTTAAAACAACTACTGGATGCCCTCTGTCCTTTAGTAGCTGCTCATTGCAATCCATGTTTTCAATACAAGCTGGGGGATGACATGATTGAGAGCAGCCCTACAGAGAAGGACCTGGGGTGCTGATGGATGAGAAGCTCAACATGAGCTCGCAATGTGCGCTCACAGCCCAGGAGGCCAACCGTATCAAAAGGAGCATGGCCAGCGTGTCCAGGGAGGTGATTCTGCCCCTCTGTTCTTCTCTTGTAAGACCCTCACCTGGAGTATTGTGTCCAGTTCTGGAATCTCAAGAAGGATATGGAGCTGTTGGAATGGAGGAGACTACAAGGATGATCTGAGGGCTGGAGCACCTCCCATATGAAGACAGGCTCAAAGAGTTTGAGTTGTTCAGCCTGGAGAAGAGAAGGTTCCAAGCAGACCTTATAGCAGCCTGCCAGTACCTGAAGGGGCTACAAGAAAGCTGGGGAGGGACTTTGTAAAAAGTCTTGTAGTAATAGGACAAGGGGCAATAGGTATAAACTCGAGAGGGGCAGATTTATGCTAGACATGAGGAATTTCTTCACACTGATGGTGATGAGGCACTGACAAATGTTGCCCAGGGAAGTTGTGGCTGCCCCATCCCTGGAGGTGTTCAAGGCCAGGTTGGATGGGGCTTTGAGCAGCCTGGTCCAGTGGGAGGGGTCCCTGCCCATGGCACGGGGGGTTGGACCTGGATGGGCTTTAAGGTCCCTTCCAACCCAAACCATTCTGTGATTCTATGGAATAAACAGAAGAACATAAGCATTTGGGATGACTGTAGCTTATATTAAACTTGTGATTTGTTACAAAATGAAAATGGTTTTCTCATCTTTCTATAATGTATTCAGTCTTAGGTTAAGGGACAATTTTCCTTATTGGGACATGTTTTTACTGTGCTAAAGCTGCCTGCTTTGCAGCCTCTTACACTCATGAAGAAAATATTTAAACTGAGTGGGTATAATATCTTTCTTCTGCAGGGAACACACCTACAAGGTTTTGTTAAACTGGCTGTAAGCATGAGTGAATGTGATACATCAGCCCAATGACCCTGAACATGTTTGCACTTGTCATCTCTCTTGATCAGCCCAAACAAGCTCTTTCAGGGTGCTTCATCTAAACTACGAACCCATACCTGCCATGGGAATGGGGCCAGTAAAAGGTGAAAGTTCTGCAGAACTACTCTACCAGGCCGAGTAATTTGCTGCTTTGTCCCTCTTGATGTCAGCTTCCTTCGCACTTGAATGGTCCTACACAGATACAGAGCAGATCCGTAGGTTCTGTCTTCACAGTGAAAAGATCAATATTTCCACTTCCTAACAGTACTAAACATCTACTTAGGTGTAGCCAGCTATAGCCAGCATAGCTTAACAGAGGGAAGCAGCTATTTGGCATGCCTTGTGATTTTAACTTGCTATTTTGAGTCTATGAGGAATAAAGGAAAATAAATATTGTTTACACGGAATAGATGCATCGAGAGCTAAAAATATATAATAGAAAAAAAAATCAGTCACCCCTCAGTTTCTGTATATCCCACACATTTACATCTTTTTTTAATTGAAAGAAAGTACTGAAATACTTACTAATGCATGAACATGCTCAGCAAAAGGAAAAAATCATTTTCATTTACTGATTTCTACCTTATTGCTGGAATTGATGAACTCAATGAATCTTTTGCTAGTTAACAAAGGGATTTCCTAATCTGAGAAAGGGATTTGTTTAACTGTGAGGAGTTGCACAGGCTTGGCCCTGTGCTCTTCTGTCAAGAAAGAAACTTGGAGCATAATAGTGATGGAAGAGACTAATGGCAGCTGTTACTTGAGACACGATAAAGTCTTTTCATGTCTAAAAAGGTGTCAAACCATGCTGTATTATATCCGCAGATAAAAGGAAACTGCGGGTAGAATATTACAGAGAGTTGTTATAAACCTAAGTGCTACTGGTGAAACTGTAAACTTGGCGCTAGATTTAGAGCTTCTTCCTTCAGGAAATAAAACACTTAACTGTTTCAAGAAAACAAAATTATGTTGGGTGACAGAACTGCTCTCTGCACGGTCCTCTTGCTCATGTGTCCTGTGTGGTAGCTACTATCAGTACTGAACTTAATTTGACTTAATAAGTTAGTCACATATAAAACTTAAAAAGTTCTTTAAACCCAAGCCTCATCCCCACCACCACCCCCCTTGACAGTTTCCCTTGACAGAGTTGGTGAGATTTTGTCACTTCGAAGACAGCACAGCTGGAAAAGGGACAGGCCTTTGAAAACAGCTGCCTATACTAAAATTCCACTTGGTGGATATTTAAAGTGAATTTGCTACCCAACTAAAATGCAATGAAGGAAAAGAAGCTAACAATGGGTCTTTTTAACTTCAAGATAGTCTAGAAGTAGCTGTATATCAGCATTTATGTTATTTTAATATCTTATTTTAGAATGCAATCTGCTTTGCTAGAGGACCTCCCCAGCCAAGCTCGAAGCCAAGTTAGTTGTCCTACCAAACTTCCTTGACAAATAGTGGATCTGTGGCAAGCTATAGGTACTCTTTAGGATATGGTGAGAGGATGTGAGTGTGGTCTGTTTTCACAGAATCACAGAATCACAGAATAACCAGGTTGGAAGAGGCCCACCGGATCATCGAGTCCAACCGTTCCTATCAAACACTAAACCATATTCCTCAGCACCTCGTCCACCCGTGCCTTAAACACCTCCAGGGAAGGGGATTCAACCACCTTCCTGGGCAGCCTGTTCCAGGAGAGCCTGTTCCATTGATTTTGAATCAATCTGTGAGCAAGCTTATTAAATGAACCCTTAGGTGCTCTCTTCTCACTCTGTTCCAACATCTCCATGCTGCCCTGAGAGTGGTATCATACAGTAAGTATTTATTCACAAAAGAAATCCCCTTGTCCAGTACCATCTCTTCTAGCACCTTCCACATTGCAGTCTCTGGTGTTAGTGGTTTGGAGAGTGGGCTGGAAGGTATCCCATAGTAGTTAACTGATTTTCATATAGCAATTTAGCAGATTTCATAAATAATTTTTTAAAAGCCACTAGTCTTTTGCTTGTTCAGTTACCCGTATCTCGCCACTAAGGTCTTGCAGAAAGGACATTTCTTCCCCCACACTGATACGCGGGCACGTGGCTCTGGCACAGAGGGAGAATGTGGTACAGAGAACTGAAAAATTCCTTCAGGATAATTATATTCCTTCCAATAATAGTGATGTGTATCTTGCAAAAGCTTATTTGTGATAGTATGTTTATATTGTGAGATATCAGGAACTTAAGTTTTGGGTTGTTTTTTTTAATTGCTTATTAAAAAAGCAAGCAAACATTTTGTGCCGTGAGGCTAAGAGTTAGAGACGCTATCAATGATCATAAACATCTTCCAACTTCCAGGCCACTCTCACCACAGAAGCACAAGGCCTGGAACTGCTTTGACATGACAGTGAAAGGGGGAAAGCTTACAAAGCTGTAGGGTCCTCATGGTGCAACATCCATGCAGGTATCTATAACCATGTATAGCCCTCTTGTATGAACTCATATAACCTTGGTACTTGCCCCTGGAGAAAAGACCATAGTTTGAATATTGTGCTTAACTAGCACATAGTTCAGAATATCACCCAAGTAGGTGACTGCGAAGGAAAGAATGTTTCAGGGGAGGAATGTATCAAACCTTTAACCAATAGAAGAGCCAGTGAGGTACAAAGTATCCTTAGTGAAGATAAAAGTTACCAGCACAGATGTTCTGGCAAGTCTCTCCATGCTCAACCAAGGACGCCTTCTGGAGATGCTTGCTCAGCTCGCAGTTCCCAGTCACCTCCACTCCGAAAGCCTCTGGTCCATCCTGGTGGAGAACTTTCTGATCAAAGTGTATCCTCTTCCAAAGATCCCAATAAAGCTCACTTAACAAAATGTCTTTGAAGCTATATTTTTTTTAACAAAATAGAGTGCTGGGATTTCCCTTTTAAAATAAAGATTAAGTACAGTGCAATTGTGGATTTTTTTTAACTCTTGCTTTTCTAGTCAATTAGATCAATCAAATATTCTAATACATCAGTGAGACTATCTATAAAAAAACCCAAAGATATAGTAACTTTTAAGAAAGTAATTGTGTTTTTAGAGTAATGACAAATTAAAATAAGGATGTGTATGGCATCTGTCTGGAGAACATACAGTTTAGGAAGTGCATATTAAAAAATTCCTCTAGATGTAATTCAAGCTAAGAAGCCAGCTGATAACTGTCAGTACATAAATCACAGTAGCTCATAGTCTGGCAATTAAAAAGAACGGTTCATTGTCAGTACTCTTTTAATAACCTGTTGTCACAAATCTCAGTTTAACTTTAATAGCAACATTATGTGATCACATATTTTATTTATGGATCATTTGAAGAATTTGTTATGCAGCTGTTCTGATTAGTGGGCTATTGGACCATTAGCCAAATAAATCTAAAGGTAATAAAACTCACAGGAAGATAAATGACTTTCTTTTTCTTGTTCTTTTCAGCCAATTCAGGCTAATTTAAGCCTTTCACAGAATGGTGATAATGAAGGATGTGTTCTCAGCAGCGTTATGGCAGGTGATTTGCATTTGAAAGTTTGACACATTTATAGGCCTTTGATCTTTTCCCTCCAGTGCTTCTGCTCCTGGCCAGACACCTACAAGCACGTTTTACCAGGTGGAAAATCGAGGGGCAAAACCAGCTCAGAGAGTCACTCTGAAGATACACACTAGAAAAAATAATTACACAATTTGTGTCCAGAAAATATCCTGTTGCTGAGTTTGAGTGGCCTTTATGTGATGCAAGACAAAATATATTTCAACTTGTTTTATTAGAATTTCTTTAAATCTAGAGAAAGTCCTCATGGGAGATTTTAAAGGAATACAGAATCTAATGTGAAGCCCACTGAGCCATAAAGGCTGGCTTTTTCTGTAGGTTTGAACATATTGTTAAAATGGAACTTGTCACTGCAAGACACTTCAAGAACTTTAGCACCAAATGAACTTGCAGCTACACAAATATTATTTAAATTTTTGATTTATTATTAAAAAAATATTAATTTTATGAGCAGGAGAGCTGTATCTCTACTGGAGGAGAAAGCCTTGGAAAAAAAAATCAAGGTGTTTCTGGCACCATGAGCATATGTGAGCTAAATGAAGTGTACAAGCGAGGCTATACAGAAGATGTTCTTAAATGTTTACTGTTTGATCCCCAAATAAGTAGAGTGTCCTTAGACTCAGGAGCAACATAGCTGAATAGGTGAAACAGGAATGTTGTATGCCTCATGACTGACTAAAATTTAATATAATCAGCTGTATTCTCTGCTGGATCATAATGGTTAACTCCAGATCTGTGAACCAGGGCCACATTGCATTCTCATCTCAGACTTGATTCCTAAGGCAGGCTGGGATCACTAATTAAAAATCTCCTGCTTGAAATTCCTTCCTGTGCTGTGAGCAAACGATATTTCTCAAATTGAGTTTTTCATCCACAAGAAGATGAGGCTTGCCAGGTTCCTTGAAGGGTGACTGTCTGATCTCAGGAAAACTCCAAGGATGGAGATGTCTGACCAAATAGCTGACTCCAGGCTGTAGGTTGTGTTTGGGAGGATGCAACTCACCACCCCCAATGCTCAAGCTGCATATTTATTAATCAAGCTGAGTATTGATTAGCCATTATCTGAAGTGCATTGAAAGTAGCAGGACTATGTAAATGTTAGCTTACCTCATATGCACATCAATGGAGAATCCCAAATAGCCCTTTGGAGCTTGTTTCTTATTTTCTCCTCTCTCCTTTAAAAGTTGCTCCCGCAAACTAAGAGTTAACTTCATGTTGGATGTACTTGAAAAATTCAGTTCCTGGTACATTTTGTTCTTCAAAAGAGAGCACTATCCATCTGTGTTACTTTGCTTTCAACTCCTCACGGAATGTCAGATATCAGATAAGAGCAAGAGACTGATGAATGTGCATCCCAGCCTGGCCAGGCAGGTCAATGTCAGTGAAATGCAAGTTTCCCTTCACGCCCCCCCTTTCATTTTTTTTTTTTTTGGACTACAACCCATTTGCTAGTATTTACTTTAGAAAACTCTTCCCTTGCATCTCAGCTAGTTTAAAGCCATATTACATAGAGAATTTAGCTTCAATTATTTTCTGATACTGTCTCCATTTTTTATTTTCTAACAGGATAGTGTCACAAGCTTTAAGTTGTCCACTGTGGTGAGCATCATACAGCAGATCTCTGCAGAGAGGCAATCCCTCCCCTGACACAATCTGTACCTAAGGAAGGGAGAGATTCAGGGGAGCAGGAGCAGAAGATGGAGTCTATGATCATGCAGGTCTGTTGCAGGGCTGTGAACAGGACATTTGTGAACTTATTTCCAATCTATGTGATTGTGCTGCCTCCCCAGACATTGCTTTGCAACTTTCCCTGTTTTGCAGCAAACTGAATCCTAAAAGGGCAGAATTTTAGTCAGGACAAGCTGCACTCAAGATTTGCATACCCGCTGTTGTAAGTTCTACCTGCTTTTTCATGCATGCACTGGTTTTACACATCCGAATTACAATTAACTAAGCAGGAACTTAGTCAGGGTGCAAACCAGATGTCTGTGTCTCATCCCAGTGACAGGGTGGCCAGCAGCATACAGTTAAATGGGCTTCTCAGAGTGATGGCAAGTGAAGAATTTGATCAGTAATCCATTATCCCCACTAGTTCTACATTTTACCTTCTCATTGTTTTACCTTCTATTTGTTTGACCTAATAGATTTATAAGCTTGACTTACTGGAACATATGTAAGTTTTCCTGGTAGAAGTTTAGTTTTTTTGCTTTCTCATGTGTTTCAAAATAGAAATGAAAATAATGTAAGAGTTTTTTGAACACTGGTGGCCTGAAGTGAATGACTTCTTGTAACTTAACAACCCTAACTGAGCCCCTATCTATAACTATATACTATGACTAAAACTACCATAACTATTTATTTGATAACCTGTGTTTTGGACTTCCCGAAAAGCCCCTTTCAAGTGGATAATTAAAGTTTCCTCCTTCTAACATTAAATTACCTATGCAACTGAGCAGATGAAAATTTATACGGGCAGGCTAAAAAAGACATCATGTTCTACTGTCAGTATCAAGAAGAACCAAAAAGAATAAGACAGACACTGAAAATCAGATAGATGAAACCTTAAAAAAACAAAGAAAAAAAATAGAAAGGAAAAGGCAGAGAAAAGAGCAAAAGAAATAATGTTTACTCATAGATGGGGCAAGATAGACGAAGAAAAACTCAAAAGAGTTAGAATATAAAAGTAGATCGTGAGGCAGAGAAAGGGAACAGAGTCTTCAGTTGAGGAACATACAGACCTCTGCACCATGCCCTTGTTACCTAAACACAACTGCCTGAAAATCTATTCAGGCAGCAAAAATATCAGCGCCTTCTATCACCAGAATTATTGCAGGAAACCTATAATGTATCATTGAAAGGTTGTAGGCTTGTAAGACTCGGAACTTGATGTGTTCATTGTCTCCCTTTCTTCCACTTGGAACTTCTGTGAAGAGTTTGGTTGCTCTTTGTGCTCTTCCATTGGATAGTTGCAGGCAGTGGTAAGGTCGCCTCGGAGCCTTCTCATCTCCAGGCTGGACAGACCCAGTTCCCTGGGCCTCTCCTTGTACACTTTGTTTGCCAGCTGCCTGGCCACCTTGGTGAACCTTCTCTGGTTTTGCTGTCAAACCACCAGTTTTCCCAGGTCTTCTGGGAAGCTCTTTCCTGGCAAGTGACCCTGAACCTGTGCTGCTGCGTGGTTATCCTATCCGGTGAGCAGGGGTTTGCATTTGTTTTCCTTGCACCCCCTGAGACTGCTCTTGGATCATTTTCTCCAGCCTGTCCAGGTCCCTCTGAAGGGCAACTCTGCTCTCTAATATATTCACCACTTCCCCAGTTTCAAAAAACCTGAAAACTTCTGTATGTGCAATGTTTACCTATAGAAAAATGGGAATGATTTTACTCAAATGTATTCATGGGACTGTTATAACACTGAGTTTAATTACTAAGGCAAAATTCATAGAAGCATTCAGAGCAAATGCAAAGAAAACTCCCAAACTTAATATGCCATTCCTGTTCATCAGTAGGTTGAGAATGGACTTGCTTTTTATGGGATTGAATGTGATTAAAATTAAGATTTAGCAGCTTGCCAAGAAATTTATGATTGCAGTTTAAAATCAATGGCCCTTATACATGGGTTGACCACGTGCTCGTGAAAGGCGGCTTGAACAGGCGCGCTGCACTTTATTACAGAGCGTGAAATACGTAAGAGCTAAATAAAATTTGTAACCTAACACTTGCATGTTGTTTCTTACCCAGACTATTGATCCATTTTATAGTTATTAAACTGAACTGCAGGCTGTGCCCAGGGCATAACTTCATTTAGCACCGAGATGAAACATATTTTCTATTAGCGGCACCCAGCAATTCTGCACCAGTGCTAGGATACGGGGGAGGAAGGAATGAGCAGATACTGATGAGGTGGTTCAGTGGATGAAAAGGAACAGACCGAGCTGAAATACAATCACAGCAATTGAAAAATAGCTCCCTTCACAAACACCGAGATTCAGCAGCACAGCTCAACTAGAAATAGTCACAACTGAGCTTTTAATGCAATTTTCCCAGCTACTGGAATTTCTTGTAAGATTTACCAAGTTTTGGAAAATTCATCAGGCTACAAAACGAACCATTTAGAGCACAGGGCATGAAAGCTCATTGTAATATCAGGAAAGTGAGAGTACAAACCTTGAACTTCCTCTGGGACCCTTACATGCTACCCCAGTTTTTTTAAAAAGCCCTGTGAAACCACGATCACACATGGCAAAGGCAATCATCAAGCTGCTCATGGAAAAAGTAAAAGAAACATTTGGAGATAAACTATAATGTACCTCATAATTTATTAAATGTGAATGTATGCTCTTGGGTAGAAAAGGAGACATTGCTGATGATTTTTAAATATTTGTGATAGGTAACCCCCCCACCTCGCCTAAGAAAAACTGAAATACGTCAACTTCACTACAGGATACAATTTTTTTTGAAACCAAATATGAAAGCTGATGCGATGAAGCTGCAGGAAATGATAATGGAGCTCTCCTACCAAACCAGCTTCTATTACTTTGATAATATATGTTACTTTTCATTTTATGAGCAAAATAAACCTCTTTGGGCTTCCCTTTCTCCCCTTGGCTTTACCCTCTCCTTCTGGCTGAAGTAGCCAGTAGACATTAAAGACCAACCACATAGTCAAGCCTCCTTTCAACTCTTGTTAACAAGGGTATTAAAAAGACATTCCTAAATATCAGCTGAAAACCACTAGGTAATAAACTCCCTACTTAAAAGGTGGATAGGTGTAAATTCCACACATAGGCCTTTTCATCTGGGACACCAGTTGCTTGGAGATCAGATGTTTTCAATGAATTGCAGAGCTGATGTCACTTCTCATTTGATGGAGACTGTCACTATTTGGAGGATAAAATTCTTACATTTGAGGATGTAAAACAAATAGATATGTCTTGATCCTGACAGAGCCATGCCAGAGATGCTTGTCACTATGCAAAACCCTGGTGAAATCAATGATACTTGACTGTTTCTTCTCCATAAGAAGGCTCTTACACATTTCAGAGTTGGACTTTAGAGAACATTAAAGATTTTAAATGTTTATGGCAGGATTTTTAACAGCATGAGAACTAGCTTATTTCTAGTCTTACTACAAATGGATAACAATGTTTTCTCTTGCGCTAGCCACAGGTTTGTTTGGGCAAAGGCAGTAATAACAATGAGGCATCCAATTAGCACATGATTTTCATTGATTATAATAAGAGTTGTGGACTCCCTTTCATAGGGCTGGACTCAGGATCTGTCTTAATTCTCTTACTGCCTTCTTTCCCTCTAGGAACTGAAGCTCGCTGTTCATCTATATTCTTTGGCACATTGACCTGAAAAGTATAAAAGTCTGTATTTGTTAACCAGCTTGTTTACCATGCTTGTTTTATTTATTTCAGTTGAGGTTGGACCCAGATTAAACCATCATCCATGTGTATAAAAAAAGCTGCAAAGTCTATTCATTTAAAAAACCCTGCATCTAGACTTAGAAAGGAGAGAAGCATCATGTGGTGGCTAATTTGACTCTGGATAATGAATGTGGTCGATCCCTTCCTTCCTTTATTGCCAGCTTGGGTATAAATCAAGGTGTTCAACACTGTTTTTCAGAAGCGTTGAACACCTGCTGCGTCCCCTGAAGTTAGTTAGAGCTGCAGCTGCTCGCTCCATGTTTTATATAAGGGTGATTAAGTCCTTGTCCGCACCTCTGTAACGCAGGATGGTAACAGCCACCTCCACACTGAGTGGCTTCTGTAACAGCTCATAGTTGGGAAACCTCTTGATAAATAAGAGATGAAGTGCCTTTGAAAGCTTTTGGGAGACAGATACTTTTTCATGGTACAAACTGCAAGATGAGTCTTTATTCTCTAAGTGCTGTACAAGGATATTGATAAAACCTGCTTCCTGTCAATAAAATAAGACTGGACTTCTGTCCTAATTGTAAAGGAGACTGACCAGAATGGGATTAGTGTTGTTGAAACACATTTATCCACATTTACTCAGTTTCATCTTGTATTCTTCCTATCCAATATGATTTCTGGCTTCTTATTCTTACAAATCTGTTTTGCCCACCCAACTCACAGCTTGATGAAAATATACTCTGGAAGTTTTGTAGAAAAAAATGCACATCAATTCCTAAATAACTGTACACAGAAGATGCATTTATCTGCCAGACTCATGGATGACAGCAATTATCTGGACAACTTATTTTAAATTTAAAATCTGAATCAAATACACATGGAAGGTATAAAAATTTTTGGGGACTGTTCTATGATTTGCAGCATTTTTTTGCCTGTTGTGATTGTCCCTACTTTGTGAGATAATTTCCTAACTAAGGATTCTTATACTTGTGAGTGGAAATGCTGCTCTATCCAAAACTAACTAATCCAAGGACAGCTAAATACCATGAGACTGCAGATTTACATAGCCTGTGGATCACATAAGGATCCTGGAGAGACCTTATACAGCTTCCTGATTTGGCCAAAACGGAGGCACACTTTATTTGAGCACATTTGGGGAACGTGGGGGCTGTGGGTACAAGTGGGTAGCTATTCTTAAAAACTGAACCTCTGGCTGCATCTGTACCAGCAGAGTCTGAAGACACGTGTCACAGCAAAAGTTGCTTTCATATGGGTTAACCCTTTGGCTCACCCCTATGCCCTCGGTGGCATCCCCTGAACTGCAATGAGGCAGCATCTAGGGCGTAACTAGTTGAGTCCAAGCTAAAATAGCACCAGGGTGCACGGTGGTAATAGAACAGGAAGCACAACTGCAAGGCAGTTTTCAAATAGCCCTTTATTATTTACTAATATAGAGATGCTTGTAAATTTTTTCTTGCCCATTTAACAGTTTATATAAATCTTATAAGATCCAGTGATTATTTTTCCATGCAAATGTAGCAGGTGGCCACAAACTTTAATATCCTGCCTTGGTCACTTTAAACATTCATCCATAAGAATAAGAAAAAATGTAGTTATTGCTATAATTTGCATTCCTCTTCCCTCCTTAATCTCATCCTAATCCCTATGTATAAGAATACGGAGATGAAATGTGACACGTACCCCTGTCAGTTACAGCAATTGCATTTTGGACTTGCACAAAATCTATTCACCCTTGGTGTCTGAGCAACATTTTCCCTGATTTACCCATGGATTAGGGGTATAAATTAACTGTCAACATGCATTGTTTATTGTCGGAAAGTAAGTGACTTGTTGAAATTCTTGCTTCTAAATTTGATTATGTTTAATTAATATTTGATTTCAAAATCAAAACTGCTGAGCAGAACAGTGTGTATATGTATATAAACTCAATATGTGTATTTTAAAAATATTTATACACACACAAACACACACACAAATACATAGATTTGCTAGCTCCTTTTTCTTTGCACACAGAAGTTCCTCCTCTTCTACTTTCCCCTCCTCATTTTTGTCCATTTGTAGACTTTTAATTGTTGTGTTTACCAAAGAAAGAAAAGACATAAAATAAGAGCAGGGGACATGTCAAATGGAAAAGGTGCACAAATATGGAGACAAACGCAAAAAAGTGGGAGAGAGATTTTAACTGGGACAAAAATAAGTTCCCTATTTGTGCTAAATTAGGCCTTATGTCTAACTTGTGGTCTTGTGACCACTGTCTTCGTGCTCAAACTCATTCAGTTCACTGAAGTCACAGAAAATACCTGTTGTTCATCTTTTCTTAATTTTAATTTATAGCAGGCATTTATGGTTCTTAGGACTGTTTCAGCTCACTTTCCTTTAAGAAAGAAAGAGTAAAGCAGAGTTCAGAATACAATTGAGTAACCATAAAACTCAAAGCAGTCCTAACAAGGTGATTTGTTACCTGAGCCTTTGCGTGTAGTAGATGTTGTCGTGGTCAAACTGTCTCATCTTGGGTTGAAAAGCTAAAATCTTTCACTTTTTGGTTCTTTCTTATTCATCTCAGCATAAAATCAGCTTCTCTCTCAAGCTGCTTTCCAACATCTTGATCCCAAAGTTATAAAAATTCGCAGGAGTCTTTCTGATTACTGGTGGTATTGGACTGTGGGTGTTTTTTGAGCAGTTGTGAGAATCACACAATCAAAAAAAATGGTGTACCTCAGAAAGCCTCAGCCTGCTTTGGCTAGGTACCATTCAGAGGCATTGGCCCCCTCTTTTCAGAGTGGATTATGGTACATGCAGAGATTATTACACAGAAACAACCTCTCAAGTTAATCCTAATTTTCTTTTTTCCTCCAGACTGCAATTCTCTCTCCTCTTTTTTTTTATTATATATTAGATTTCTGTTTCCATTTTGGGCTGACACAAAGCCATGGCTGGCAGCCAAATTGCTCAGCAGAGCTGCAGAACTCAGTAGTTTGGATAATATTCATGCATCTCCTAATGATCTGCTGTGTGATTTTGGGCAAGTTACTCCTTGCCTCTGTTTATCCATTTCCACAGAGTAACAGAAATCATTAATTTTCACTGTAAGTTGTCCTGAAGACTAGAGAGGAAAAATGCTGATTATTAAAACTGGATATATAATAGGATATGCATTTTTTCTTCAACTGCCTGACATACATCGTCACTGTAGCATTGAGTCTGGGCTGGAAAAGTTTTTTTTTGGCAAAAGAATAGATTCCTAGAGATAAGATATTTTTACAGGAGTAGCTTCTAGTCTTCTCTAACAGATGTGTAATCTGCATGTTACCCTGAATTAGATTTCTATATGAAAAATTTGCCTGGTGTTAAAGTTTATACACAGTGCATTTTATTTCCTAGACTTTTTATTTTTCTAATTACATTTTCCTATTTCTTTTTGTAAACAGGTCTTTGGCTTTGTTCCTAATTACATCTTTCTTTTTTTGATTTCCCAGTCATAGTTTAAAACTTAATCTACAGACTACAAGGAATGCATTGCTTTTCTTGCCTCCTTTCTCTTGTTGAAACCCAAAATGATCCAGAGAGAAACTGCAATCTCACAAGAAATCTACAGAGCCCTAACACACACACACATCTAAACAAACCATCTTTGACTTTCACGATTAAGATGCAGATAATGAAAGACTCCTTCAGCAGCAGCTAGTGCAGATAAAATCATCACCTTCAAATAGTTACTCAGAAATCAAGGCTGGGTGGCTTAAATTCAGGGTTTGTGTTAGGGGTTTAGTGGTCATTATCTTTAAATTCTGCATCTGTAAATTGTTTTGTAAAATGGTTCTCTCTCACCACTTATACCCCTAGTGCAACATTAGGTGTGGATGCGCAACCTTAATTGGTTTAGTTGCAAGAAGATAATCTTTTTTTCCTCCTTTCTTGCTGTTGCCTGTTAGCTTAAAGGTTTTTTTAGCTGAAGGTTGATAATTATCACTGAGAAGAAACTAGCACATCAGGAGTTCATTTTCCATCTTAGCACTTGTGGCGCTCCTTTGAACTCCTCTCACCAAACCCACGTTCCCACTCTGTCACTTTCCTCCCTCCATCATAAAAAGGTCTCGGCAGCCAGCGACTCCAGCCTTTGCTAGTGGGAAGAGGGCATTGCTTCTCCCGAGCACTCCTCCAGCATGGACAAATTACATGAGACGTTGATAAACATGGAAGATGCTTTGGGTACAGAACACTCTGTCTGCTTATCCTCCTGGGACTGGAAAAATGCCACTGGGGCTTTTGAGCTGCACCCTGTTTCATCTCCACAGAGCTTATCCCCAACGCCTTCCTTCGAATCCTACTTGTCGTCTCCTTGCTCGGCAGCGGCAGAGACCCCCTACAGCAGCAGCAGTGGCGGCAGCCTGGTGGGCTACAGCGTGGTGGACTTCCCTGCTGCCTACCTGCCCAGCCCCGGGCAGGCTCGGCTGCCCAAGGGCACCAAGGTGCGGATGTCTGCCCAACGCAGGAGGAAGGCCAGTGAGAGAGAGAAGCTACGGATGAGGACCCTGGCCGATGCACTCCACACACTGCGTAACTACTTGCCCCCCATCTACAGCCAGAGGGGACAGCCCCTCACCAAAATACAAACCCTGAAGTACACCATCAAGTACATCAGCGAACTAACGGAGCTCCTCAACAGCGTCAAGCGGGTGTAGACCCCACCTGGATCACCTGCTCTGGCTTGCTTGGGGTCTTTACAAACAAAAAGCCAGCAAAATTTCTTCCTCGACAGAGTATGGTGGCACGAGGTGTGAGAGGACAATGGAGTAAGGGCTGCTGTTGTACATAGGACATGATGCTGGAAGGTGATGTAGAATTGCCTTAAAACCTGAGCTGCAGGTTGTTGAAACAGAAGTATTGCTTTTTTATATGTCTTTTTTTTTTAATAATAAGCTTCTAAAAATTATTAAACCTAGCCTGATACAAAAGTAAAAAATAAAAGCCAACTGATTTTCTTAGGATTTACGTATCACTGTTCTGTTTAATAAGGACAACAGTAAATCCACAGGTTTTAAACTGAATTTTGAAATAGTAACACTTGCTATTTTTAAAGGTAACACTATAATAGTGACAACACTATTATAAGAATACCAAGCATATTGATTTGTAGGCACTTTAAATATTAGGATCAAGGGCAACATGTATAGTTATTTCAAGTATTCTATTTATCCCTATTTCCACTGTACCTAAAACTCAAGAAACTAAGTAATTTTGGACGTCTGTGCTCATAAAGAAATACCAATGACATAGTCTGCATCTTGTATCATATATACGATTGATAGATAAGTAAAATCTAACAATGACCACTAAATACTGGAAATGAACTATAAGCAAACTGATATTTTGTATAGATAAATTGCTGTTAATCTTATTAATATACACAGAAATGTATAATTTTTCTGTATTTAATGTATACCTGCCCTGCTTCAGTGTCTGATAAATTATGGAAAACATTTTTACATTGAATTGCTAGAACAAATAAGATTAGACTGAGTTATCGTTCTCCTCTTCCTTCTCTCTGACATGAAATAAATTGAATGGGGTATCAGAAAAATATAAAGCTTTTTTCTTCAAGGTGTACTGAAACGTAGAAGGGCTCTAGTAACCATGATGTCCCCATCAGTTCAGCTGTTCCCTACAGTCCTGTAAAATACACACATGAAACCCTCAAAATCCAAATAAATGAAGACAGTCTTAATCCTTAATTACTTTTACCTGACACAGGTCATACAGGTCTCACCACTCCACAAAAAAATTTGGTTGCTTTCTACATCTCATTGTAGACTGACTCATAAGACTTGTTGCTGAGGCCAGAAACGTACAGAGAGCAGCAAAACCCAGGGCTGAGTTGTGTGGAGCTGATGAAGTCAGAATAACCTTTTCTCCATGGAGAAATGTAAGGGATGGAAAGCATAGTAGCCAGGGAGCAGCAGGCTTGTCTTACCAGGATGGATAGAGCAGCATATCTCTGTGAGGCAGATGGTTTAGGTTTGTGGGTACACGCTGTAGCAGAACACTGCAAAGTTAAAACTGTATTGCATCCCTCTCACTCACTCCTTTTTTTTTTAATTTTTACTTTTTTATTAACCTTCTTTCTGTTTGGAATGAAATACAATTGTCTGTATGTTTTTTCTCCATGGCTCAGCCTCAGCTGGCTCAGTGCTCTTCTCACATGGTATGTGCATATTGCAGCAATAAGTGAGATCCATCGGTGTCTCAAAAAAAAGCAGCTACATTCAAATTTATGCAGTTAGCACTGTCATTGAAAATATAACCTCATTTAAATATATCTCAGATGCTTCAGTTTTGTTTCAACCCACATTAGATTTCTCACAAGCTTCAGGGTTTCAGCAGAAATAGAAGTAGACCAATCTTTAAAGCCCCAAACTAGAGAAATTTTAAGCTCTCATGACAACAGCACTAGCGTCAGCACAGATTTGAGCAAATAAAGAGTTTCAGAGACAAGGTCAATCTGGATTATGTTTTGGATTTGCTCCTTATGGTGTTCAAAGGAGTGAAATTGTACCTTGCCCATGAGATCATGTACAGGGCCACAACTAACCTTGATGCCAAGACTTTTCTCAAAGACTTTGTTGCTGCTCGCTTGTATTGGTGAAACACTACCAGATGCACAGGAAAAAAGTCCTGTCATTCTGAGGTTGTTTAAAGACCATCATCATTAACAAGTATACTAGTTTGGTATATTGGGAAGACTCTTAACCTTGTTCATTAAAACTTCCACAGCTGAAGCTACAGGCAACAATCTATGTTTTTTAGCTGCTTAGCTAAGGAAGTACATAGGGTCATGGTTAAAGCAGAGGAACAAGGAACTGGAAGGATCCACTTTTATTGCTGGTTTATCTATGACCTTGCCTAGTAATCCAAAATGATTGCCTCAGTTTACCCATGTATAAATGAAGACACTGATAACTAATGGCTTGAGAAAGCTGCTGCTCATAGACAAAGCTAAGAAATGCTGTATGAAAAGAGAATGGCTCAGGAGGAGGCACTCTGCAGATGAGAGAAGTGCTTCAGATTCAGCATCTACCACCACCCCAGAGACAGTGGTAGCTGAAGGCCATGAAAGCACGGGGATGTAGTTTGTTAGGTGCCTGTAGATTTCCTCTCTGCCAGTCCAAGGTGGAACACCACCTTCCCGTAATCAAGTCAAAATTTGAGTTTCAGGAGGACTCTTTACTGTTTCTGACAGTGAACTAGACTTTACCTGCACACATTCTCAAACCCCAGAAGTCTTGTGATCTCCAGCATGACGTGGCTTAGGAAACAGGCCTTAATCTGTCCTATATCACTTCTTGTGCTGCAATAGTTCACTAGAAGATGTTGTGCTCTCATATTGTTCAATTTATTATTTGAGCTGGTTGTATCTCAAGCCTTTTCTTGAGATTCTAAAATTTATGAGAACTTCTACAGAAATTAGCCAACCTTCATCTATTTTAGTATTTGAGCAGTTATCTGCTGCCTTTTCAGAACTATGAGTAGATGACTCAAAATATGTTTTCATGTATGAGAAACTTGTGATGCAGTAGAGAACTTTGTTTCTTCTTTAGTACCTGCGTTCTGTTCTCTACGTTAGTGAGGAATTTCAGGGACATGCAAACCCAGAGGAGATCTTAGGGGCAGAAGAGTTCATTTCATTGTCTGAACGGGGGTTAGTCCTAATCTCCTGTATCTCTTTCTCATTAGCATAAAAAATGTGGTTTAGGTTTTTTTTTCTAATGCATCTGGAAGAGCATGATGCTGCTTTATTTGGCAGACAGCACACCAATGGAAAGAAAGAAGCCTAGGAGGCAGGGTATAAAGCCCAAGATTCAGAAGATGTGAAGGCAGCTTAACTCTACAAGGCAGGTTCCCTACCCAAGTTCAGGAGAGAGACAACTTTGCCCATCCTACAAAAAGGGTGCAGCAGGGTGTTGTCTACCAGTAGCAGCAATAGCTAGATAAGCATCCTGAAGATGGCAAGGAGGCCAAATTCCCTCTCAGTGGGAAGAATATCTCAGAAAAAATATTTCCTGGCAGTTAAAGGATCACACACAGAAGCATCTCCCCAGCAACCCCTAGCTCTGTGAGCAGCAGGGCTCACCGCCCCTGCCCAAAGAGAAGGGGAGCCCAGGGCCACCCACCCTCGTGCACACAGGACTTTGAAATTCTATGCTGAGGAGCATCATGTAGGTGTCAAGAGGTTTTACAGCTACACATTTGGGCTGCATAGAGGTGCTCTTGGAGGGCGGGGAAGAGAGCCTCATGATGCAAGAGGGCTTCAACCCAGTTCCTTGGGAGAGCTGCTTATCTGGTGGCTGTCACAGCTCCACATCCCCTCTGCCCAAGGATGCTAGGGATCATCCCTTCCAGCTCTGCGTGGCAGTATTAAAAAACCCAAACAAACAACACAAATATCCCACAACATGCATACGACACAGCTTCTAAGCCAGTATTTAACCTACTCTTATTTTTCAACTTACTTGCTATACAAACACAAATGAGCTAAAAAGTTTTTGCATTTAACAGGTAGGAAACTCGGTTGGGGAAAGAAGGCACAGCTCCCAAGACAGGAACTTGTTTTTAATGAGCTGTAGAAGTTAGGCTCATCTGAACCCCCTCCCAGATCAAGCTCCTGACTTTTGTTTCTTTACACAGCAACATGAGTCTAGGCTTGCTCTTTTATCAGTACACCGAGTACTGTAAGGACACCAGTTCAGCCTATTTCTGCCTCAAAGCACATGCCTGTGGGGTATTCAGGAATCTAGCCAACACACAACTTGCACACAAATGAAAACAGCATTTACATGGGATTGACTAGATGAAGATTCAAAAAGAGACTTTTGGTAGAAGCAAGAACTTTGAACCAAATCCTCAGGTTGCTGTCTGAACGTATTTTCCCCTCAACCTAAGCACATAGTATTTACTCTTGCTGAAGACGCTGACATTTAAAACAAAAAGCAAAATAATATACAAGAGCGCTAATTGGGCCAGAAATTGAGCGTCAGTTTTCAGTATTTAATGGTAAGTTGTTGCTGCTTTAAATCATTACATAGTTTTTAAATACTTACCATGTCACCGATTACAGGCTACTGTAAAAATGGGGGTTTTTTTAATCAGTAACCAGACATACTGGTCTACAGCATTGACTTTTGAAGTGGAAAGAACTGTCTGCAATACATTTCTACTATTGTTTCTATTTTCCTATAAAAACAAACCACACCAGACTTCTCTTTTCCCTTAGACTTTTATCATTCACCTGTTGAAATCACAGAAGACATTAAGCATAAACAAAGAAGATGGATTTCCTTTCAACTTGTGTTAACAGGGATATAAAAATAACATCCCAGATACCAGGTGGAAAAGCATGTGGTCATAAAATATCCACTTAAAAGCCAAAAGAGGTGTTGATTCAACACTTGAAGAGGGTTTTTCTCTGTATATATGAATATATTTCAAGGAAGACAGTTCTGACGTTTATTAGAAATAGATACCTCCTGAGGTGGAGGGAATATGACTGTCATGCCCTCTTTAAAAGATTTTGCTGATATTCAAATGAATTGTGTCTCAGGTTGCTGAAAATCTGACACAAAGGTCTATAGAAATTCTAGTCTAACCATGGAGGGGAATCTCTTTGATTTTTCCAAAATATCAAAGACATAAGACAATCACCTTATCATATTTAAATTATTTTGCAAAATGGCACATCTTGCTTTGCAACAACTCTTAAATCCCTGCCAACAGGCAAAGAAACCCAAAACATTAACTAGGGTGATGAAAAGAAGTGAAAATACATTAGGCAAGAGATTGTAAATACCACAATTCAATTCCTATGTGGCATTGTCCTCAAGTTGTGGTTTGAATAAACAAATCAAATTCAGGAAGCTGCAACTGAGCCCAAGTTGACAGTATTCAAATAAGCTGCCCAACCTCATGTTGCCTGGTTTTTACCTTCAATCTCTAGCTGCTGCATTTTTTTTCCCCTGTGCAGCTGTAAGAGGGGAGGTGGCTCAGGCAACCCAAGGCAGCCCATCCTGTTCTGGAAGAGTGCTGCCATCACAGATGAAAGTTGCTACTCACCTGTTTTCTGGAGAAAACACTGCATTAAATGTCATTTCTTGGGAGACAATCAGCACAAGGAAGCCACCATACCACTTTAAGTGCCTGTACTGATGTTCTGTTAGATGTAAAACCTTGACAGCATATTAGCAGCATACAGCTCCATGGCTTCAGTCTTCACTTCCCACAGCAGTAACAAAATGAGACTCCTTTAGTGCAGTAGCCTCCTTTGTCAGAAAACAGTCTTGATGCACAGATAGGGACTTGACATGTCCACACAGCTTTTTCCAGACATGACAGTAAGACATCTACTACAGACATGCTTAGCAGGTGACTAAAAGACAGACAAGACTTACAAGCATGAGCTTGTAATTATAGTACAAACTGTTTAATGGGGTCTCTGTACAGGTAGCATAGCAACAGAGCCACAAATCTTTTAGACATCATGCTTTTTCATAAAGTGCAAATAGATTCACGAAAATAGTTTCTTGCTCAAGCTAGCCTTCACAGAAATTCCCTGTAGTGTAATTCTATATACTATAGAGTTAAAAATTAGACACCCATTATTGTATCGTTAGCCCTAAGGGATAATGATTCATGCTAGGCAACAGCCTTCCTTAGAACAGGAAAATACAATATTGAATCTGAACGGTTTTTACATCATTGTTCAGATGCCAGAAAGAAATCAAGAAAATTTTCTCCCATTGAAAACCAAAGAGATAGGACTATCTGAAAGGAGCTCCTAAGCATCTTGTTGTCTAGTATGGAAGAATCCTTAACAGCTTGTTGATAGAATCAGTGTATCATCATTACTTTTACTATAAATCTCCTCTAAAAGCTCATTTTCATTTAGACTGAGAGCTTACTTATCTAAGAGGAGTTATTGATGCTACCTGTAAACAATTCTCCCCAGTTAGAGAATGGGAACCTGATGTTGCTGAGCCATGCCACTCCTGCAAGATTCATAGTTTACAGTTTTTCTGTCAACAGCCACTATAGCATCAAGAATGTTCATCCCTGTCTTTCTTAAAGACTCTTACAGATATTAAGCTCCCTGCAATGCTTTGTTAATATTTAAGTTTTAATGAAAAGCTCAAAATTATCTGCAATTGGCTTCACACCCATGCCACTTTCCTCCCCCAGTCCCCAAACAGATACCTCCTACTGCAAAGTGACCAGACAAGTTTCCGACATTAACTCAGTAGACTAGGTTAGGTGGAAGTCACTCAAAAGATTAAGAGTATGACACTAAAGGAACAGAAGAGAGCAATGCGCCATTTCAACTTAAAGACAAAGATACATCCAAACTGGTAAGCTGACTTCTCAGTAGAAGCCATCAACATCTTCCCAGCAGAAACTTTTGAGATGTCCTTACTTTTAAAGGCCATTTAACTGCAGCTTCATAAAAGTAAATATTTCTTGTTTGGTCTCTCTCAAAATTCAGTGTATTCACCTACAGGGAGAAGAGAGGCATACAGAAGTCTTATATTACATTAGCAGCGTGCTTAGTATTTCATTAGTGTAATGTAAGATTGACACTAACCTCTGCTAGTTGTTCTCTGTCTTAATAAGTACCGCTCCAGATGATGCTTGTCCATGAGGATGTGGTTCTGCACCGTGCTCTAGGGAGACATTTCAGCTTTTAATTTTACGTACAGCACACATTGGGGCTACAAACATGTCATCCAACACAGCTCTTAGGAGTATGTGTCATATTACTGAGCAAAGATTCACGAGCAACTTGAGGAGTGCCTGTTTTCTTACCAAGTCTGTGTTTCCCAGGATCACATCTCCTTGTGCAAAGGAAGTCTGAAGGTTGTTGTATAGAACTGCAGATCACCACACTGCAGTGGAAATACAGCTACAAGACAAGAATGTAAGTATTATGTACAGGGAAGGTCTTATTTGGCAAACATACAATATGTGAACCGACCCATAAAGAGATGAACTGAACTCTTGAGTGTCTGTATTTACTATTCCTATAATCCCGTGCCTCCAGACAGCACCTGGCTAGCTGAGATCTTCCACAGGGTTTGCTGTGTACACCTTTCCAGGCTAACACATTTTATTCACACATTTAGCTTTATTCCTACAGGATTGACAGCAGTGCATTGATGGGTGGTTACGAACCAGAGGACATTTGATGAGCACCCCAAGCACTGAGCAGCTTATGCTAAATGAAATAAAGGCACCTTAGCATAAGGCCTCACAGCTTTTGCACCAGAATTAAAGCTAACTTTGCAGAAGAAGCAGCTGCTGTAACCGACACACTGTCTTCAAGGTTTCTCTTTGCAACAACAGAGAGTTGTTCTACCTTATACTCCTCTCATTTCTCACAGGAAGCTTTCCTCAGTAGTCCTTGACTTGTTACTTTGTAGTCTATCAATTTGTAGACTGAAATGCTCACATAGCTGTTTCTCATGAGAAAATAGAATAATGTATTGTAACTAATGATTACTTGTTGCTAATGAAGAATCATCAAATCAGCTTGTAAAACAATGGCTTGCTTCAGCAAGTAAGATATAAAATGTGTTATGAACTTCGATTAAATGGCTTCACTTGGATCATATTGATCACTGCGTGTCATCCCATGTTTTCTTCCGTCAGTGCATGAAAAAACAGAGACATCTCACCGGCTCTTGTAACAGAGTTGTGCCTCGTAAAAAAGCAAACATCCTCACTTCAAATCTCTTTAAGTGCTGAGGTAACTTTACGCTGGGACTATAGTTCACTTTGTGGAAGATTGTTCTGTAGGAGTCATCACTGTTTCCACACCTATTTGGGAAAGTGAAAGAATATGTATTTGATTTATACCTTCATCACTTCAACTGGATCTTTAAACAAATTAAGGAGATAAGGAAGTTCCTCCACAGACCTTCTCAATTTTCCTCATGCCATGGGGTATGGCTAGAGCCTCCCATGTTCACAGTTCTTTACCTTGAGCCAGTCAAGGCTGCTTCTTGTTCTTTCTTTCCAGCTGGAAGCTCTTAGCTACAAACAGCTTCTGCCCACTCCTATGACCTGCTGCCACCAGTAGGCACACCTACTGCTCTGACACATCCAAGCTTACTTCTATCCTCCCACCTTGTACTGAACAGTTACCAAATACAGGAAGGAAGCCTTTCTTACCCATTTATAATGATAGGCCACTGTGGACGGCTGTCCTGGCTTTGGGAGTTTGTAGCCCAGCAGTCATCCAGGTTCAGTTCCAGTCTTGCATCTTCAGGCTGAAGCAGTTCAACTTCAAAATACAGTGCCTCCCTCAGGTATTTTACTACAGGATATTCTGATTCCTGATAGGGATGTGAATAGAATTTCTCTAGGAGAGAGTATTGATATTAGAATTTCCTTTTTGAAGGGTAAGTAGCCATGAACTCCCTACTTCAGTTCTCTTTCTGCCACCATTTACTTTGGAACAGTTAATGATAAAATCTGGGATGGCACATGGATGTCAGCAAACGGGGATAGGATGGTAGAAAAATAAGAATTGTTAACAAAAGTAAAGGCCTGAATGGCATTCCTCGCTCTGAAGATCGGAAAGAGAGTCATTCCCCCTACTGCGGAAAAACCATTGGAATAAGATGCTCATTCAAAACTATTTCTAGAAAGATATTTTAGTTAAAAGAAATATAAAAATGCAGTTGGGCTACTGCAGTTAGAGTGAGGTTTTGGTTCAGGCTTCAGTTAGCCCTTTCTGCCAACACAGTTTTTTACAGCATTATTACATGTAGCTTCCTTCTTTGACATAACTTATCATTATTTTGGTCGCTGCCAACTCTGTTTTAAGACTGTTAGGAAGCTGACAGGAAAGAGAAGCTGATATCACATCCCCTGTACAAGACTTTTAGAATGCCCAGACAAAGCAGAAAAATCACACTTGTATCATCACTGATACAAGCATCTAATCTGCTATAGATAGTTGACTATTTGTACAGCATCATGGAATGGAAAACCTCTGTTAGAGGCCTTAGACATTTCCACTTCATCCTCGGAGAGATTCAGAAGTCATCTAGACACGATCCTGAGCAAATTGCTTTATATGGCCCTGCTAGAGCAGGGGGGATTGGACAAGATGAACTTCAGAGGTCCCTTCCCACCTCTACCCTTCTGTGAAGTCTAACCATAAAATGTTACCTTTGAAAAGCTTCAATGAAAGAACAAGAGAGCCAAACCCTGGCTTAATACTGGGTGGTGGGTTCTTCTTAGATTCATATCTGACATCGACAGTCTGCTTGATTGCATATAAGCACGCAAATTTCAGTCTGAGGGAAGAGGTTTAACTAATATTAGATTCTAAGTAACAAGATATCTTGTACATTCTTCTAGGGAATAACACTTACTGGTATACCGGTTTATCATTGCCAGGTCTGAAATAGAGTACATCATTTTCGTATGTCATGGTTGCACTATTGAACTGAAAAATACATATTGCAAACAAAATTATTACATTAGACTCTACTTTGGTTTCAACAGAATATTCATATCCCTTCACATGACTAGTAGATTGCCTTGAGCACAATATGCTTTGGAATGGTCAAAAATTACTGACCAACAGGCCTGTGTCTACTAAACTAAAGCTAACCACAATTGACAGTTACAGCACAGCTAAGAAGAAACAGATTATTAGTTAACAATACCTTTAACGTGGCTTAACACCCCAGAAAGTGGTACACTGGGCCCAAGATACTAATCATCTCTGATAGAATTGGTGTCTAGGATAAGACTGAACGTTCACAGAAGAAAGCTGCTTTTATGGTAACCTGAATTTAAGGATGTTGATTTATCTGGTTTCTATTTATGCAAATACACAGATAGCAGCAACAGGACTGATTAGTCTTGGGTCAGACAGTCATTAGCAGTGCCTAACCAGCTTTAGCAAGGCATATGAGTATATATCATCAATGTAAACTCATTCAGGTCCATTACTAAATAATTTGGAGGTGACAAACTGAAGGTGTTTCAGAAAGCACTTTTTTTACTAAATAAGGTCATTTGTCCAACTGAATTTAGCCTCCTTAGAAAAAGGCTTATATATTTACTACTTATCAAAGGGTCAGCTCTGACATTCTTGCACCTTCTGCTCAACTCTGAGCCTCTGACAGTTCCAGTAATAACCCTACACAAATGCAGAGTAAACTTCACGTGGCCAAGCCCTTACCTTTCTACTTGTTCCACAAGTGTTCACATTGAACCTGAAGGTTGCAGTGTTCTCGGTCACTAGGCTTGGTTTGCACTGCCTGTCCCTCAAGACAAACAGGCTGGTGTCCAGGTCTGCAATTCCCACCAATTTCACTGCAGTAATAACCACAGTGCCATTGGGCAGGCACTCTGAAAGAGAAAATACACTTTTCCACTCAATTAGGGATTCAAACTCCTTTATTCTCTGTAGTCTAGCATGACAAAGTAGTTTTGCATGGATTTACTGGCAAGTGTTTTGGCAGCTCATGAGGGTTAAGTTTTAAGCAAGACTCTTCAGTACCAATACTCCATTTTCTTCAAGTTACCTGCCAGTAGAGTGCGCACTGCATGGGTGAAGTCTGTGATTTCACTCACCTTTTTCCTCCCAGGAGGTCTCATCCATCCCAAAGGTATTTTTTTAGGCAACATAGTCAATATAGTCAATCCAGGAGAATAACTTTGGAGTGACTAATTTATAAGTTGATCTTCCCTACCTCTAAATACCCCACCTCAAAAAATACCGCAAACTCAAACAAGAACAATCCATCCAGAATAAAAACCCCTTTAAAAGCTTAATGCTTTTAGAGGCACGGCTGGAAGTGTTTCCCACCTCCTTCCTCCTCTCCTGTTCTAGATTGGATAGTCACTCCAATCTGTAATTTTACTTCCCTTATAGCATATTACTTAATAGAAATTTTGACAGCTATATAGGGTATCACACAAGTACCATTCAGACTGTATGGGCTTGTATATGACTTAGTTATGCAACTCAAAGAGCATTAACAGTAAAACCCAACATGTTATTACGTATTAGCTCCAAAGGTGAAATTTCACAGGAAATTGAGAAGTCCTTCTTATTAGCCAAGGTCATGCCATCCTTCAAGGTTAAGTGGAGCGAAGCCTTTATTCCAGAGTTATGTAAAACCTAGAGATGACAACCACAGGTTAAACAACATAAAGACACCCCATTCAACTAAAGTATGCAAAAGCTAAGAGAGGTGGTTATTACAAGTCAAAGGTAGTGGTGCTTGATCAGAATCAATTCAGAGGAGATATTTTTGATCTAGAAGCCGACACAATGAGCTTTTTCGATAGTCTTGCAATGGAGTGCAATACAAACTACATTGCATGTACAGTTACCTTTAAAAGATAGCTCATCCTTAAAGAGCTTGCAGGATGTTTTTCTTGACTACTTCTACCAATGTTAACTAAGGGAAATCAACGTTCTTTCAAGGGCTGAAAACAGTCTTCCATTAATCCTTTGAAGCCTATCTCAATGGGAAATTTTATTTCATGACCTTCAGGGACAGTGCGTCATGTTTATATCCCACAGCTAGAGCACACCTTCTAATTCCAACACACTAGCATCCTTACCTCATAGTTCACATAGGATGAAAAGAAAGGGACAGAGATTGCTAAGTGAGTGCCATTGTCCTCAAGGCGGTAGTTGTACTTCTGTGCATCCTCTGGGGTCAGGTGCCAGTCTGAGATGAATGGTAGCCAGTTTTGGTCCACATTCCCATGAGTGATAATGAGATGAAGGTTCCTCCCATCACAAAATCCTCTTGCACTGGGCATTACTGTAGTACAGTCAAGAGACAACCAGCATGTTAGCTGCCATCAGAGTTTAATTGGGCTATTTAGGACTATTTAGTATCCCAGGCTGACATTAGCTATACCAGGCTGGTACAGTTTTATTAAAGTTCCACTAGTTTACCTGCGTCTTTAGTAGTGGACACTGATATGACTGGGACACTAAAGGTCTCACTTGTTGGGTGGATTAGAAATCCAAGTGTGACATTCAGGGTGTATGCTCGCATGTCTGCTCTAGTGTACTGGGAAAACAATATTTAGAAATAAAAATATCACCAAGTCATATAATCATTTCTATACTGTTATATGCTTCAGTGTCTTAGTATATACCTCTTTCTTAATGCTTGGTGCATCAAATAGGACTTGTATTCCATAATCTTTGCTTCCATTAGAGTATCTTATCTCATACACTATATACCCATGTTGAACAGCTTCAGATACAGCAACAGTTGTCCCCTCAATGATTAAGTTCACGAGTTCCACATCTGGGAGGAACGTTCCCACTGTCACATTCATTATCCTTGCAGTCAGATTTGAGTCTGAAAAGGAACACAACAACATTAAGCTCTTACCAGTACTGAAAACTTCAGTAGATTCAGCATTAGGCTACTTACTGTTGGTTATAGCGAGCTCTACTTGTTCAAATGGTGTTTCTATTTCCTTGATGATAGTATGTTTAGTTAGTTCCCATTTGTTATCTTCCCACTGATGTTCCAAGAACAGGTTGATGGTGTATTTTGTCCCATACTGTCCACTGCTCACAGAGGTCTAGGATTTCAAATTAACACCCTTTAGCATAACATGATCTTATATTAAAGTGCATCTTAAAGTCAGCTAGAGCTACAGTTCCAAACAATTACCATTCTGAGCTCTGTGGCCTTGCATTTATACCAGGAAAGAAATCTGTGAAAGACACCTGTGTGGAATCATGAACTCAAGTGGCACTAGCTGTATCATTATTACGGGCTCTATTTTGGCCTAATAGTTTAGATTATCTCAGAAGAATTCCTTTTGAATACAGTCTCCTGCTGCTTTGAAACTTCAAAGTGGGAGACTATCTCACTAGTGAAATAGTCCTCCTCCTGCAACTTCCTTTGCAGTTCAGTTGTTACCACTTTTGCCTGGGATTCAGTTCACTTCCAGGAACAAGCTGTAAGTGTACGGTCTCAGGCCACCCTAATATCATACAGTCCGGTGGACAAATGGTCTGTGTAATACACACTAGAACTCATGTATGCTTTACCATCCAATGAGGGACTGTCTCCAAGGAATATGATGTTGGAACTAAAAGGCAAAAAGCTAAGGAAGGAGCAAATCAATAGTTCTGTACAGGGTTCTGTCCATCTGTGCTTGTAAGAAAAAATTCTTCATGAAGTGGTGCTTACAAGAGCTATCTTTGGTCAGGGCTTTGGGGACTTAATATATTTTTCTTTTCCTTCACCTCCATACTTCATTTGAAAGGAACAGCATGAAGAATTATTCTTTTCCCCCACCAAAAGCCCCCCAAAACAAACAAGGAGGAGTTTACCTGTCACCTAACATAGAAGACTAACCTTGTAATAGCCACCTTCTGCACCTATTGGTACCTTCATTGTGATTGTATTTAGGTCATTCAATAACACAAATCTCCTGGAAGCCATTTCTTTGGCAGAGAGTTTATGTAGATCCACACCAGCTTCAACAAGCACATCCTTAAAGCCAGTTGCTCCAGCAGAGACTGGTTGAATATATTTTGGAACAGTCCAGATGATTGTATTGTTAGCATAGTCCACACCATCTTAGGGACAAGATATGAAAGCTGTCAGTTCATTAGTCTGGTTCTAAGTCAGTCCCTGTACATTTAAGCTTCAGAGTAAGATACCATATTTCTCACCTACAGGACATGCCACAGAAGTATCTACCATGAGGATAATCCATTGCTGTTTGTAAAATGTGCTTGATCTCACTGTAAAAAAGCTAATTCCCTGAGCCTGTAGGAAAAGATCCAGTTAGATCTATGCATCCTGGCACCTTACTGGGCCAGAATGAGCATACCAACCTCTAGCAGCTGAATTTGCATGGCCGTGTATGGTATTCGCAGCAGAACCCTACTGTCTGTAGTGTTGAAACCATAGCCTGCACTCCAAGCATCGCTCACAAGCAGAGCCTTTTTTTCTTCTGGCTGATGAAACACTATTTGCCATATTGAGGCTTCTCCTGCTTTTGCCTATGCAGAGAAATTAACAATTTAATTATGCTGTTTAATTTACTATGTTGAACCATTTATTGCATTGTACAGCCCAACAGTTTTGTTGCCTTATTCTAAATAAGGCTAGTGGCATAACCCTTTAGCATTTCCCTTCTCAGCCTCTCTCATACAGAGAGCTTTCCATATTAAGAGCATCAGAGATTAATTGCTCTTACAAATAGAGAGTTAAAGAAAAAACACCTGTCCAAAGGTCACTCCAGGGCCGTGGGGTCTTATAGATTGTATTCATTGCACAGTCCCTTGCCTGGAGAAGGCTTAATTTCTGGTCTTCTTGAACAATTATTTATCCTTTCTTCCTTGGAGACATGGCCTATAGCTGTATATATCTAATGTATGAAAATTCTCCATGATAAAACTTACTCTTCCTAACAAGGTGCTTTTCAAAAATAAGTTTTAACTTGTCTAGACATACAACAGAAGGATGTTGTGCAAGAAGTAGCCTATCTTCCACTAGGAAGAATGCCTGTAATTTTACCTCTGGAAAGGAAAGCATCCAGTCCTCAGATTTATCTTGAATGAACTCTTTTACAGCCTGTGGAACCTCCTTCCTGACAGAAACCTGCAGGAGAAAAGTCTTTGCAAAGAGTTTGCTGGTGGCACTTGTTTACTTGCCAGCAACAATCTACAAGTCTGTAATACTTTCAGAACAGTATACGATTGAAAAGGGAGTCTAGAAATTCCTAAAGAGAGAACTCCACTCCCTTCAACAAAATGTCATAAAATGCCATCATGTATTGTGCATTATCTATAGTCCTTTTGATTTCAAGGGCTTTTTAGTATTTGCTTATCTTCCCATTTCTACTTCCAGTTAAAGCTCATATTCTCTTCAAAAAAAAGTCCTTCTCCCACCCCAGCAAACTCAGTAGGAAAACTTCCTTCAGAAAGTAGACATTTCTCTTATAATCTCAGCTAAGGATTTATTGAGGCAACATTCAGCGATTTCAACCCATCAGCTCAGCCCTTTGAATACCATTTCACAACTTTACTGACTATTAATGCTGGCTAGTAGGCTATCTAATCGTAATATAAAGTAATCACTGAAGATACAAGCTGTGCATCCACTAGTGACCCATTCATGGTGGGATCTTCCAAAGAGAGCATATTCCAGTACTTGCCACCTTGCCTCACTTCAAGTATCTTGGAATAAATACTTCTAGTACTTACCTCCATGTAGTTACTTTCACATACTAACTCTCTTGGACTCCAAGGGCCATAAGGGCAACTTGCACTTTTCAGATGAGTTGCAGCATTTTTCATATCAGGATTATGTGATGCTTTGATTTCTATAGTTACTGTGAACACATCTTTCTGCATGAACATAGGAAACACTCGCTTGTTAGACTGACTTCTCCCTCTTTAGGCACCACTTATGACCTAAAAGTAGCTTACCAAACCCACCCAGCAGCCCCTGCACAGAAGAGCAACTTTCTACTGAAGCATTATTGCTTTCTACTTGATTAACTGCATATGCTATATGCATATAGATGTATAGCTACATAGTAGTAAAAATACTTTGGGGACCAGCTTCAACCTTTCCCATAGCTCCAGAGCTGAATAAAAATAAAGGTCCCCTAAAATATAGCTGATGTTTTATGACATCATAGCAATGAGCAAGCTACACAAGTAGGAAAAGCCTTTGAATTTTCACTCTGGCCTATCTGACACTAAATACTACAGCAGAGTACAACAAAGCTGCCAGACAGAAGTCCCTCTTCTTACTCAAGAGAAAGCAGTTGCCCTTCAAGGTCATTTGCCAGATATACTTCTTTAGGTGTTCATCTATGGTTTGTTGTAGGACATTCAAATGTCAGCACCATGGAACATTCTCAGATCTCTTGACACATGCAAAGGGAATTCAATAATTTTCTGCTAATAGATGTTCAAGATACAACATCTCATCTGATACCTATTAATAATTTGGTAGTCTTTTGTATAAAAGTTGTATACAACAGCACTGCAGTCAAAATGTCTGTAGCAGACTTACCTCTATGTGAGAATGGCAGCTTAGTGCAGAAGCATGAAACTCAATATTACTCCAATTGCTGTAAGTTACTGTATAACCACACTGTGATGCCATGGCCTCATCTAGCTCCCAGGCTATGCCAGATTGATCTATGGGCAATTTGCGAAGAACAGTATTAATAAAGTATAATTCCTGCTCTGCAAACTCCCTGAGGAACTTGCCCTTGCCCCAGGGTTCAGCTGACCCAGCCCAGCTGCCCTGGGCTCAGACATAAGAGATTTGCAAAGTGGTATTAAAACAGGGAACCCCAGCAGCTCAAAGACTGAAGATGGAAAAAAAAAAAAAAATCACCAACATGGAAGGGTGTTAAATCCTAAAGGGGGCAAGAACTCCAGTAAGCACAGAACAGTTAGTTAGATGATCAGGATTGACAGAGGTTGACAACCTGCAGGTGGCATGGACCCATGTTTCTCTGATGCCTGCCTGCCCACCTGACAGTCTCTCTTCAGGGCTTGTACCAGAGTGCTGAGAAAAACTCAGCTCAGATTTTTTTTTTTACTATGAAACTGTCTTTGTGTGTTTGTTTCTTTGCTATTTTGTATTTCAGGTTTTTTTCCCTTCCAAAAATTATTGCTTTTTACTTTCAACCTGTACATATCCCGATTTCAGAGTGTCCATCTTTATGTATGGATAAAGATACCTGAACAAAGAACATATATTAAACAGTTCATTGCACAAGTTTAATGTTCTAGAAAGATGACTTATTTTATGGATATCACACACTATATCTAGTTACTCAGCTAACTAGCACAGAGAGCTAGTTCAAGGCCGAGTTTACATTTTATGTCTATAATCCTACACCAGATGTTTATAGCCCAAAAGTTATCTCACTGCTCTACCTGGGTGGTTGTGGTGCTTTTCACTCGAATGCACTACTTGTTTACTAAGCCCATAGCCAGAGAGCCCAGATAATTTTTCTTAACTTCATTAAGAAATTAAATGCTTCTACTAGCTACCTAACTACCTTAACTGTAAGCAAAGAAGTTGGAAAGCCACTAGTGCAAAAATCAGTAATGTACTGTGAGCTTCAATTAGTGAGTTTTCAGAGTAGTATGTGCTGCTTCTGGTGAACATTTTTACCTGGAGGGAAATGCACCAGTATTAACATACCTAGAAACCACCCCAAGCTTTTCTATTTGATAGCTGTGATTAGGCTTGACATTGCTAAATTATCACACAAGTCTACAGGATAGGGTACACAGAAATAAAGGTAGCATTTGACTTTAATTTCAATGACGTCCAACCTACTAAGCTCTGCGATCTCAGAATAACCTAGAGAATTCTAGTATAGGGGATCCTCAGAATTTTAAACATTTCACCACGTGTAAGTCCCTCTCCAAGTTCTTCTTTGTTGACTTACCAACAACAGAAAAAGATAAGTATTTGTCCTCAAAGTATTCTGCAGGCAATGTTATACGCAAAATATTCCCCAAGCACTCCGAACTCATAGGTCCTGTGTTGAAAGTATTGAAAGACTGTTAAACGGGGGATTAAATGTAACACACAAACATCACATATTACAGCACCTCTGGTCAGGAGATCTTAGATGCCTTTAAAATAAACTATTTTGCTTCCAGAAGGAAGCAAGCCCTGGAATTAGTATTCTAGCAGTAACCATGTCTAATCAGCTTGCAATGCTACCAGCATCCACCAATCATGGCAACAGGATTTTGGAATACAGTCAAAAAGTCCTAAATTGGCTACCCCAATCTGAACACCTTAAATGGAATAAAACAGAGTAAGAAAGTCCTCTCACCTACCTAGAAGGGGAAAAATCCCACCCCAAAGCTCAAAAAACCCAACCAACTGAAAAAAAACCCCTCAGACCACACACACCTATTCACAAGATAAACCACAAACCAAATCTGGGTACAGAGCAGTTGCATTACATATCAGCCTACCCTCTTCTCCTGCCCAAGTACCAGTACCAGAAGCTAGTTGGCTCATGCTGGGAAAGGACCACACAAGAGCAAAGAGCATGGCTTGAGAACCTCAAATCCCAAGCTGTCACAGCAGCATAAACCAAGCTATGGCTGCCAGACCTCTTAAAGGCAGGAAATAGGTACAAGGTGTTTTAAATATAGGACTAGGGAAGACTTTCATTTGACACATATTTCTAATAAACTCGGATTTGTTGTTTCAAACAGAAATTTCTATAGCATAGTGAGCTAATGCCAACTAAATCTTCTATAGCACGGGGGCATTTCAAGGGCTGAGAGGAACATTTTTCCTAGTGTTCAGCACCATATTCTGAAGTTAACCAGATATGCAACTCCCATGTCAGAGGTGGTCGTACTAGGGAACATCAGACAGATGCTGGAAAACAAGAGCTTATTCTGCCCATATTCCAAACTACCAACTTGATTCAAAGCAGAAGCTATATAAATACTTCAAGCTGGATGGAACACCCTCCAGTACCTTCATTCTTTGAACTTTGGTAAATGCTAATATGTTTATACAGCACCTACAGCTACTAGGGCAGATAATCCTAGAACCAACTCTCTGTATCTGTTGATCTGAAACCAAGCCTGTCTTGTAAGGAAGAAGTTAAAGCAAACAGCAGCTTTGGCTAAGAAAGTTGTATCTTCTCAGGCAAAGCAGTGATATTTTTATCCTGTTTAAAAGGCCTTACATATTGCATGGTCAATAACAATAACTAGGTTCAAGAAATTAAGAAGAACAATAGAGCCTGTTACTAGAGTGAGGAAGGGTAGAAATATTTGCTTAAAACTGTGAGTAGTTACTTATAGACACCTCCATGTTTGGAGTTTCTCAGAAAAATGTGCAAGTATAGCTACTACAACAGCTTCAGAGTCTTCTGAAACACACACATAAACACAGATATCATCTATGAAAAGGGCTGGAAATCATTACATGAAAGCATAAGTGCTAACAGCAGCATTACCAGATCTCTCTTGGCTCCATGTTTCAAAGATTAATATCGCTATTAGTATCAACCTGTAAGAGGAAACAAACATTAGCAGCAGCTTCAGCTGTGAAAACAGCTTGCAAACAAATTTCTATGCTCAGGAACTTCTGGATATTAAGGTACTTTTAAGCTTAGATGTACAGGTCTAGACTTAGAAATCGCAAACCAAAATCTCCTTGGTCACCACTAGAAAGTCAGGGAAGGTAAAGCAGAGATGTTAATATATTTGATGCCTTAGGTAAGACCATTTTTTGCTTGGTAGCCATGAAGCTCTCACCTCTGAACCAGACTCAGCTCCATTGTGCATTTGCTCAGCCTTTACCTGTGGTGCTTCTTCTCTTATAGTCACACACAAACAAACAAGAACATCCTTCATCAGCTTTACACAGAAATCAAAGCCTTCCTGACCTCTCAGAACCTTCACTTAAAAAGACAGGCTGCCGTCTTTATACCGATGAAACTAATTTTCAGCTGTTTACCTTCCTAAAACAGACCTATAATTCAAATCACCTGTTCATTTGCTTTAGTGACTACATCTCCTCCTACCTGGGTCTGTAGGTTCCTGTGTTTTGATGGCTACCAGCTCCCACCTAGCAGGATGTCGGGGGCAGTAGGAAGACTGGTGCTGTTCTGGTAAAGTATGTGGCAATTATTTCTCTTCACCCTGTCTCCTCTGTGAAGGATTTTGGATAGCCTTAAGTCTGCCAAGGTAAATGTGTAAACTGTAGCCTTAAGGCAGTTGGCATCTTTAAATTAAGTCGTCAAAACTAACAGTATAACAGAATCCAGCTGGAGATTGATGAGTGTCACAAACTAAATGAAGAACTGACTGGGTGACAGTGGGACATCTAGATCAGAAATCATCCCCAAGTTTGGGGAAAGTTTGCGCCAGAGCTGTAGGGAAGTGGATCTGACTGCTAACGGATCAGAGAAAAGGATCCTACTTTTGCTGCGTGCTGATGGCAGAGACATTATACCTGTGGCCTTGGGTCTGGATCAGTGATGGTCTCCCCACAGTCATCAGTGTGAGCACATCCTGGTGGCTGAGTGATGCAAGAGAGTATGAAGTCCCTGGGGCTGCTGACCCGAGCTGCTGATGGTCAGAAGATGGCCAGGTCACTCACTGTGCAAAGGGGTTGGGGTGATATCTGTTCAGATTTTCTGTAAGTGTTGAACACTATGTATAAATACAGCAACATCAACAGCATTAACAATAATAGCTGCAATGTCATTTTATGTTATAAAGGGTGCTAGAATTCAATATTTCCCTGCTGTGGTCATCATTCAGTTCAGCTGTGGGTCCCTCAAATGAGTGACCCAATGCAAATAGGTCCTCAGCTCTCAGAGCCATTGTTCACCTGTGGCAATATTTTCTCCTCTTCATGGCTAAAATACTGCTTTGATTTCCCTGTTTTCTTTGTGGATCTATGTATTTTCTAGCAACTTTACCAGGGCATAAGGAATACTGTGTGTGTCTACACGTGCCTTTCTTCTTTTTGGAACACCTTTGTCAAGACTGTTTGAGTCCTGCGTTCAGTTCTGGGCCCCTCACCACAAGAAGGATGTTGAGGCTCTGCAGCGAGTCCAGAGAAGAGCAATAAAGCTGGGCAGGGGGCTGGAGAACAGGCCTTATGAGGAGCGGCTGAGAGAGCTGGGGGTGTTTAGCCTGGAGAAGAGGAGGCTGAGGAGAGACCTCATTGCTCTCTACAACTACCTGAAAGGAGGTTGTAGAGAAGAGGGTGCTGGAGTCTTCTCCCAAGTGACGGGAACAAGAGGGAATGGCCTCAAGCTCCGCCAGGGGAGGTTTAGGCTGAACATTAGGAAAAAATTTTTCACAGAAAGGGTCATTGGGCACTGGCAGAGGCTGCCCAGGGAGGTGGTTGAGTCACCTTCCCTGGAGGTGTTTAAAAGACTGGTGGATGAGGGGCTGAGGGGCATGGTTTAGTGATTGATAGGAAAGGTTGGACTCGATGAGCCGGTGGGTCTTTTCCAACCTGGTGATTCTATGATTCTATGCTTCTAAGACAAACCTTGGCAGGATTTCCTAGCGAGCGGTCAGAACTGCCTGCATCCCTGTCTCTCTATGTATTTCATATCTAGACCAATCTCATCTTAGGGATGCTTATTCCTGTAGCATTTGGGGTTTGCTCCTTCCTTTGCCCACGTGAAGGCTGTAGGAGCAGCAGAGCTGGAGGATTTATTTGTAATTAACACCGATGTCCTCGAGAGGGAGCCTGAGACTCTCCGACTGCTCAGCCCGCTCCCTCCAGCCCCGGCAGCGCAGCCTCTGCAGCCTCGTTTATTCACTTTGTTCTTTAACCTAACAAAAGTTACATAGGCTCATTTTAGCAGACATATGTCTTTATTCTACTTATCACAGCTAACCTTACTGCACCGCTCATGTATCTTCCAGATTCTAAAAAATTAATTGAAGGTAAAACCCAAAGTTTGCAGAAAGATGTTGGGTATTTCCCCAGAAACAAGTTTACCCCAACAGATTTGTGGTGGTGGTGTTGTTTCCTTCTGAAATTCCCTATCTGATAAATTTTTAACTTTACAGGGAGAGAAGCACTATCCATCAAGGATGCTATATAAATAATGGATTATAATAATAAATAAAACCATGATCAGGGAGTCAGGGCTTAAATATTGGATAGCACAACCCTTATTATTATTATTGGACTGGAGATCATTTGAATTACGGCTTTATTTCACTGTGCAGTGCATTTTTATAATATTACAGAGAGGTATTACACTTTTCCAGAACTTGATTTTAGGTATCACCAGGGAGGTGCCTGAGATTTTCTCTAGCTTGTGTCAACTCTACCTGCATTTAAAGCAGATCTGCCATGTTGACAAGCCCATCACACCAATCATATGGCAAGTGTCAAGGTTGCTCATGCTTTTCCACCCCAATTAAATTCTAGCCATGTTTCCATTAATCCTTCAACCTGCCAATGCTCAAATGCAGGCTGAGGTTGTGGGGCACAGCAGTGCCCAGGAGTTGCCTTATTCACTTCTTGCAGTTTAAACAGGATCATGATGACTAGCAACCATATGCTGGAATGGGAGGAGAGTTGCAGTAGTCCTGCTACAATTCAGCCTTGTAACAGTGGTGCTGAAAGTTTACCCCCCACTATCTGCTTCCTTCTTTGTTTTTACCAATAATATGTAGATTAATTCATAGATAATTTTATGTTTCTGGGTCATTGTGGGGTTTAAATCTTTTCTAGTATGTAGTGCATGTTGTTTTGGAACATAATTATGATTCTGGACACTACAATAACACAAACTTGAGTTTATTTATATACTGTCAAACTTAAATTACAAGCTTACTTAGCCAAAAACCAAGAAGCCTTGACTGTCACAATTTTAATTTCTAAAGGTTACTGAAACCTAACAGGCTTTATTTAAACTTTATGGCCACATGTCCAGTATGACAGACAAAGCTTTCCTTCTTGCATTTCAATTAATATCAGGGCAAGAAGAGGAAGAAATGATGAAGTATTATGCACATAACAACTAACAAGTATGTGGAAGCACGTGCTGGTGTCAGCCCATCTTATTGTTACCAACCTTTCAGGTGGCAACTAATAATTCTCCCACAGCAAGCAGCGACTTGGCAACAGGGTCAGGTCATGTAATGCAGTGACCCCTGGATGAAGAAATAAAGAGATCTGTACAATCTAATACGGCTATCTGTTAAGCGCACCTTGAAAGCTATTATGACTGCATGCAAAAATGCATCATAAAATCAAATCATCGTACCTCCAGGATTAGATAATAGATAATTCTACACTAATAGGAATAATAAAACTATGAGAGATTTTCCAGCCTCACCCTTATAAATGGACTCTCATAAAATGTCCACCAGGAAATGTATTACTCATTTTCTTCACAGGGTTGCAATTCAGAATAATAGATATTCAATCATCTACTCTATCTGTTTCTCTCTGTTTTCTCCTCCTCCCATGAATCTCTTCCTAGACAGTGTGTTTATACACTAGCCTAATTCAAATATTTTCCATGTAAAAAAAAAGAGAGACAAAACCCACCGTTCATCTTTAAGTGATATCTGCAAGAGCAGACACATTAGATAGAATGAAGCCATTAACTAAAACTCTGCAACTTAGGCTGGGCCATCTCTGCTGCAAGCTATGCCTCCTCTAGGGATATGAATAATTTCCTAAATCATCGCTGGCTGGATTTTCAGTTAAACATAGTTCTACTATGGGTGTACACTAGAGCTAAGATCCCCACAGTGTCAGGAAACCATCTGTCTCAGAGTTAGGGCTACTTTCCTTTGGGGTCCCCCATATTCAGCGTCAGTAGCTATGATGATTGTCAGCTGACAATTCACAACTAAACCAAGGACCAGAACATTTAAAAAGACAAATGTCCCTAGTTAAAGCTTTTAAGACATACTATGGTAGTGCTTTCTTCTCTGAAATAAAAGGAAGAAGTATAACAGGATATTTGAAACAAGCCTTCCCCCAAGAGTGTTGATCGTGACCATATTGTCCTGTGGAGCACATCGCGTTTGCACACAGAGCTGCACAAAGCCACGCCTCCACCCTGCCTTTTCCTCACTCATGCTTTCCGAGGGTTTCCTTCTTCAACATGGTGGTGCAAGAACAGTGGATGTTCTCTCCTGAAATAGGACTGTAAAGACCATGTTGGATGAGGCTATGAACAACCTGATTTAGTGGAAGGTGTCCCCGCCCATTGCAGGTGGGTTGGAACTAGATGACCTTTAAGGTCCCTTCCAACCCAAACCGTTCTATGATTCTGTGATTCTATGTCTGAAGTCACCTATAACTGAGAAAACCATTCTCAAAGTTTGTCTCCATCAATAAAACTGAGCCAAATTAAATGAAAAAGCTACACCAGGAAGTGATTTGGCTCTTGAAGTCCAGTAAGGATTTGAAAACCAGAATTCATGCGTAGTGGAGAACAGTCTGTGGAAATGTGTGGAACCAAATGCAGAGCAATTTAGATTACTGCAATAGCACAAAAGCGCTTTGTGTAGACAATTTAAGACATCTGCCCATAGTCCAGGCATCTGTGTGCAATGAATACCATTTTTGAGCTAGCTCTGTATTTGTCATTAAGTGATGTCAATTAGTAATTGCTGCCCCTGTACAACCCTGCCTTTGTCTATATGTAGTTATATATGGTTACTTGACAACTGCAATAAACAAGGAAAGAATTACTTGTTCTTAAACTGAAAATACAATGTGTGATCTAGCTCTATTTCAAATACAGACAAACACATTTTGCTCTTCCCTCCCATTCTCTCTCTTTGTATTTGAAGATGCTATTGCCTATTTATATCCCTCTAAGTAATGGACACATAAACTAGCTCCTGTCATGCAGATGGGACGTGCAGATATAATACTTTTGTATTTTTAGCTCATCTTCAGTTTCAGACTTTCTGTGATGCTGAAGAACCTGAAACACTCAGGACTATGCTCAGAAACCAGGCTTCTCTTCAGACATAGATTTCTTTTCTTTGGTCACTTACAATACTTGTCTGGATTTATACCTGTTATTTCACTGATTTGGAATCTTATATTTTCTCTGTTTGTGCAAAGTCTTTGAGATCTTGCAATACCATTGAGTTACCTAGTAAGTAAGTCTTAAGTCCTAAAAGAAGGAGGGAAATTTTCTTTCATGCAAGACCATGCACCACTACTAATTAGACTCTGTTGCAACAGAGACAGCAAGTGAAAATAATTTTATATCTTCAGAAAATAAACAGATTTGTTCCGTCTGTTCAAGTAATTCTACACAGTATTAGCAGTGAAAATGAAGCAATATAAAACCAAGAGAAGAGTAATCTTCTCAGAGCATCTTTATAAAATGTAACTTGTAAGCCTAACTGTAATTTATTTTAAAACAGTTTTATGCTTGTTATTGAAGTCTCTAAGATTTAATGCTGCAGTTTTGAATGCACAACAATCTGATCCTCTCTGATTTCAGTGAGCTTTGGATTAGGCTCTCAAAGTTTGGAGGACAAGTTTGTCTGTGTTCCCAGCACACTTTAAACAGTATTTTGTTTTAATTGATTGATTTATTTTGAAATTCGGAAGTGTATTCAGTTGCATCAGTGTTTATCTGCATTGCTCTGCCGATAGATCTTCATAATGCCTGTGGGGAAGAAGATAAGTTCAAATTTGGATGACACTTTTCCTCTCCCCAGAACTGGAATCTGCCCAGTGTTGAGTTAAAGGTTTAACAGCACTTTTCATAATAGTTAGGGAGCACCTCTGGCTTTTTCCCAGGCTTCTTTCTTCTGCGGAAACAGATTCTAATCATAAAGAGCCAAATGATGAACGACCTTTGTGCAGGAACACAAGAGATATGGATGAAGTCTGGGCACATCCACACCTTGTGCAATGGACAGTGTAATGAACAAGTCAGTCTCCTGTATATGGAGACTACCCTGTGAATGAGGCCAAAGAGGCAAAGAAAAACAGGCTTATCCTCCACTTTGACTCAACAGCAGTCTGTGGAGAAGACTATGCTAAAGAAAAGCCATGCTACCTCTTCAAAACTCCCCTTCTACTTTACCCCCTTTATTATCTTGAGGAATGAGACAAAACTGGAATCATTGCACTGAATTCAAACAGTCTGCTTCAGAGTTTCTATGTGATCTTCGAAGTCCCATTAAATATCTGCATCTATGGTCCCTACTTATAAGACAAGGTTAATAATGCTTCACAGAACTCTTAGGGAAGACACAAAAGAAGTTTGTAAACTGCACATACACTGCAGGATATGTGTACCAAAAAGGTCATATCAGTATGGAAGAACACTTCTGTTTTACTGTAGCTGCATTTCTTTAAATATAATCAATCTACTTTTACAGTGCTTTTGAATAACTACAGGGAAAATTGACCCTAGATCAAGTATTTTGCAGGGATGGGAGAAGTTTGTGGCATAGGGAAACTGCTCACATCTTTTCTGTGTTTCATATACTCCTATGGATTCAACAATAAATGTCATTAAACATTCATCAGTTCTAGTCAAAAAAATGGCATTGTGTCCTGGTAATAAGTTTAACATTTGTTTTGCTCCCAAATAGAGATAAAGAAATAATGGAATGCTTGGCAGAAGAGAAAGTTCAGAGAACTGAACTTCAGTTTGAAAAGAGGAATTTAGAAGAAATTTGATGTGGAAGAATTTAAGGGCTTTGTTTCAGCTCGCTTTGATGTTGGGCTGAAACCTCTTGAGGATCTGTGGTATAATTTGGAGATTATAGGCTAAATGTCTTATCTCACTGCTCTCCACAGTAGGCCAAATTCCTCTGCCAGACTTCCCCATCTGCAATGTACTCTGGTGGCTTGATGGATAACCCTGTCCCATGTCCTGGAAGATGTTGCATGGCAAAAGGCTCAAGATCATGGATAAGAACAGGAGATATCTAGCAACAGAACCACAGCCTCCACAAGGTACCATGGTAGTTGGTGACAGTATGCCAATGATAATCATTTTAGAGTTGCATGGACGCTTAGTAGATTGGCAGAAAGTTGTAGCAAGTTTTAATAAAGCTACTGATGTCATTTTGCTGAAAGGAATTACTCTACATTAATTACAATTACAAATGGAAGAGCCAGGATGATGCTGAAATCCCAGAATAGATGAGGGGATGTAAGTCACCCTGTTTTGATTTGACCTTGACTTATATGTTAAGTTTTGCTTCTTAATTTCACTTTGCTGACAGAAAACACTCATGATTTGAGTTCAATAAAAGTATTCATAAGTTGACCCTGACTGATTTTATGTAAAAACTCAGTATTTCCAGCTGAAAATGGTAAGAGTTCTTTTAGCCTCAGTTTCAAAGGAAGCAACAGGAAAGTGGTTCTTAAAAAAACCCTAATTTATATATATTAAAAAAATGAATATTTTTTTATGGTCTTACTCTTAGTACAGGAAAATAGGAATAATTATTTTGAAATCAGTGAAGACCGGTTAGGACAAGCCTGGTGTTGCATGACCCATGATCTAGCTCTGAACAGGTTCTGGCTGTAATTTCATTATTTAGGTTGTTGGAGGGCCGTAGAATTAAAGGTTCTTGAGGAGTTCAGGAGTGCTTTTAGTGCAATTTAGTGAAAATGCTTGTTTATTAGCCTATTTAGCTCCTTTAAGAACAGGACAGGATTTGACTATGTGCATGCCTACAGTGGCAAAATTGCCTTAGCTTCTTCCTTGCTTGGTTCCCATGATCTGTTAGACCTTTCTGTGCTCATATTGCAAGGTTCTGCCCACACAGGAGTATCATTTCAACTACTATGCTGTGTACTGAATTGGCCGACTGCACCACCATTAGAAGAAAACACATATTTTTGCAGTTCTCCTAAATTAGCGCTGGCACAACTGGACGGTGGGGTGGAGACAGGAACTGGGTTATTGTGGTGTTGAGGAGGGATCATCTACAGAGCTGGCATGCTGGTACTGATAACAGATTGTCAAACAATATATTTTTTCAGGACAGTAGATGTTTTGACTACTTTTGCTGGTTATTACAGAGACAGTCACAATCTGGAAATCTTGAGTAGGAGGGAATGTGAGTCCTCTCTTGAACTTAGTGACATGCCTGCAGTCAGAATACCTAAATGAGGCATCTCTAAGTTGCAATTTGATCACGACATGAAACTACAGGAGAAGTCTCCTGAAAATTGTGGTTTAGATACTTCATATTCTTGTCTGTTTGTAAAATTATTATGTTACTGAACTGAATCTGAAGGTAAATTTTGCAAGACTGAGCCTGTGATATTTCCCAGCAAGAACCTGCCTATCAGGACACTCTTGACTCTAAGAGCAGGAGAAAAACAGGGGAATGACTTGACTCTTTTTAATGATACATTTGCCATACCCTAAACTACATATAAATGTGCTATTCACAGAATCACAAGGTTGGAAAAGACACATTGGATCATTGAGTCCAACCATTCCTACCAACCACTAAAACATGCCCCTCAGCACCTTGTCCACCCATCCTTTAAACACCTCCAGGGAAAGTGATTCAACCACCTCCCTGGGCAGCCTGTTCCAGTGCCCAATGACCCTTTCCGTGAAAAAATTTTTCCTGATGTCAAGCCTAAACCTCCTCTGGTGGAGCTTGAGGCCAATGCCTCTTGTCCTGTCCCCTGATACTTGGGAGAAGAGGCCAGCTCCCTCCTCTCCACAATCTCCTTTCAGGTAGTTATAGAGAGCAATGAGGTCACCCCTCAGCCTCCTCTTCTCCAGGCTAAACAACCCCAGCTCTCTCAGCCGCTCCTCATAAGGCCTGTTCTCCAGCCCCTCCACCAGCTTCATTGCTCTTCTCTGGACTCGCTGCAGAGCCTCAACATCCTTCTTGTGTTGAGGGGCCCAGAACTGAACACAGCATTCGAGGAGCGGTCTCACCAGTGCCGAGTACAGAGGGAGAATAACCTCCCTGGACCTGCTGGTCACACCGTTTCTGATACAAGCCAAGATGCCATTGGCCTTCTTGGCCACCTGGGCACACTGCTGGCTCATGTTCAGTCGCTGTCAACCAACACACCCAGGTCCCTCTCCTCCAGGCAGCTTTCTAGACAGACTTCTCCTAGTCTGTAGCACTGCATAGGGTTGTTGTGCCCCAAGTGCAGGACTCGGCATTTGGCCTTGTTAAATCTCATGCCATTGGACTCTGCCCAGCGGTCCAGCCTGTTCAGATCCCTTTGCAGAGCTTCTCTACCCTCCAGCAGATCGACACTTCCACCCAGCTTAGTGTCGTCTGCAAACTTGCTCAGGGTGCACTCGATGCCTTCATCCAGGTCATTGATAAAGACATTGAACAGGGCTGGACCCAGCACTGAGCCCTGGGGAACCCCACTTGTCACTGGCCTCCAGCTGGATTTCACACCATTTCCCACCACTCTCTGGGCCCGGCCAGCCAACCAGTTTTCCACCCAGGAGAGTGTGCGCCTGTCCAGGCCAGAGGCTGACAGTTTCCTAAGCAGAAGGCTCTGAGAAACTGATTCTAGCTTTTTCTAGATTCTAGATTTGTCTAGATTCTAGATTTATAGATTCAAGGTTATTCTAGATTTTATACATATTAGAAGCAAGACACTTACAGCTTAAGAATAAAATCATGTTAGACTTAGTGATACAATTTAATTTTACATACATTGAAGGGATCCCCTTTCAATGTTATTTTTAAATTAAGAGCAGCACTCTGATGTCAGTATAGGACTAGTGATGCAGCTTTTAAAACTGTCAGCCTGATAAGATTGCATAGCAGTCCAGTCGACCTCCCCAGACTGCTTTTAGAGGTCCTGTGTGTAGCAAGAAATTCCTGCATGTCTGCAAAGCAGTTTGCTTTAAATTCCTTTGTAGTCTCTCCATAGCACAGAACTGGGAAGCAATGCAGATGTTGATTTTCTTCTGAGAAAGCAATATGTGCTTTGAATGTCTTCAGCTCCTTAAGGCAATGAGGTTTTTTTCCCTCTTGCAAGGCAATGAGCAGTGGCTGATGTTCAAGGAAATATTAATAAAATAACAGATTCTGCTGCAACTACTTTAACTCAGATATCTGGAAAAATCCAAGTATTAAAGGGATCATGCAAAAAAATTTCATACACCTGTAGGGTCAATTTGCTTATGTTTTGACACTGTGTTAGAACCGTCATAGTTCACCCAGATAAATATTTTACTGAGTTCTGAACTATTTATTGTATTTGTACAGGGGGTGCTACCGTGCCATCAAACCTCAGGTCACCATGGAATTCATGCATCTTTCCATTAAGTGATCAGATTGCTCTATAGCTGATTTATAATTGGCCCATCTGTTTTTATTTTGATAAGCCCAGCCTCATCAAATGCATTACCTGCATCTATGTTCATCTACCCTTTCTACATTCAAACTGGACATATAAATGTTTCTTGCTGAAGGAAGCAGTTTTTAAAGTACTTGATTCTAATCACTGTAAGAAAATGGATATGGCATTAAAAGGGCTTTTGATCAGGGTAACTATTCACAGCTTCCTTTGTGCAAATGTTAAATGCTGCTACTTTAATTTGGAGATTTTTCCACCTTTTCTTACAGTAGTATTCTTAAAAATCTCAGGTCTGGAACGAGGTTTATGAGTCCATAAATACATGTATTTAATGTCCCACTGTTGCAGGCAATCCTCTGTACAATAATTTTCATCAGCTGATTAAAACCCACTCCAAACCCAATAAAATGTTTCCCCTACAAACTCTCCAATGAAAGAATGTTCCAGATCTTTGTTCCTGTAACATTTGGAAATGTTCTAATTTTTATCCAGATTGTATTTTTGAGCATTTTGTATTGATTTGTTCTTGTACCAGTACAGCTCTTGAGCCTAAATTACTCTTATTCGCCTCCTAGTTTTATTTGTCATTTTCAAAAGGAGAACTCATACTCATCGCTTTTCTTCATTTCATGGACTGAAGCATCCTAGTCTTTCTCATCCCATCTCTTACACTTGACTTTCCATTCCTCTGAACATTTTAGTATCATCTATTCCAGTTCGACGTATTTTTCTGTAATATGGACAATCAGAAGTGAATACAGATGAGTTTTCACCAGCACTATGTGTAAAGATATGAATGTTTCTTTCTCTCTATTGAAAATATCTTGGATTTTTTATAGTCATGCTCTATTGATGGCTCATAGCCATGCTGTGACCAATTACCTTAATGACATCTGTCTCTGTTCTTTCTAGTCAAAACTCTGAGCAGATGGATTCAGCAAAAGGCACATCTCCTTGGTGCATTTTTGCTGGTGGATGTGAAATGGCTCACACTTTTAAGCAGCACAAAAATTTATCATAGAATCATAGAATAACCAGGTTGGAAGAGGCCCTTGCTCACATTCAAACAAACTTCCAGAAAGGGCAAGGAATATCCACAAAAAAAACCCCATACAGTGTGAAAAGTAAGCCAGTCATATGCACTATTAACTACCAGTACAGCCAGTGTCCTGCTTAATAATTCTTTGGTGGGCAGTGGACCTGACATTGGCTCTAAGATGGGGTTTCAGAAGTGCTGGAGTTCTAGGCTGGGAGAGATTTTTTTTAGGAGACTATAGGCATACCAAGCATAATGTAACAGAACATATTGCTGTTTGATGAAAAAAAAGATAACAGCCAAAAAAGGTTTTGGCAAAGCAGGACTTTACATCAAAGCAGGGTAAAAATCTCTATTTCATCTGCATTCTTTGCTCAGCATGTACATTTTTAGCCAGTTTGTAGATGTAGGAATGTAGGGATGAGGATGGTTATCAATTCTTTTGAGAGCAGAACAAGTATTCACTCTTGAACATGAATGTTTCTTCTAGGTTGTGCCACTGAGAATGTGTTAGTGTCTCATCTGCAATAGCCTCTGCAGTCATTTTGTTTGTCCTGTCATTTTCTTGGTGCTGCTGCTTTGGTCAGTACTTCTTCCATAACTGCTAAATCACCAAAAAAAAAAAAAAAAAAACATGTAAATATCCTTAGTCTCAGCCAGAAAGAGATTTCCTTGTTCTTTAATCACATAGAATGTGATTCATTTTACATTGTTTTTAGTCCTTGGATTTTAGGCTTTTAGTCTAAGCCATTAGGCTTAAGCTTTTCCTCTAGTCAGTCAGATGAAAATGAGCACCACTAAAATATAAATTCTTCTTACCAGGTGTATATCCAAGATATACAGGGCAAATAATTTCTCACTGACAGAGGAAGGTTCTAACATTACCTTAGACTTTTGGAGGGATGCAAATGAGTGAACTTCATACCATTTTACTAAAATGCATTATCTTTAGAGCTGAACAACTTCTGTATTGACCCTCCTTGGAACTTATTTTGTAATTGTGTCAATGGTCTGTCTCCATAGATTCTTCAGAATAGAAACTTTCCAAAGTGCGGACAAAGTTCTTAGTGCTTTATTTTAGCGCTTTTAGTGCTTTATTTTTTTTCCCAGAACACATTAAGTAAACACAGGATGGCAATGAAGATGTAGTAGTCCCTTCATATGCTCCAAAGACTTTATTTGGCTAACCCAGACCCACAACTTCTTTCATTATTCATGAGAAGAGCATGGGGGAATGCTTTCAGATGTAAATACTCTTGCATCTCAATAACCAGTGCTTTATTCCTGTATAGCAATATTGATTCCTGGCCCTTTTTTTTCTCTTAAGTATTGAAGGAAATCTTTGCAACTCTGTCCTTCACCCACACAGCTAGTGACTGATGGAAAGTCAGAGAAATAGACGTGTCAAGAACTTCAGAGCTGAACTGAAATGCAAAGTGAGGACAAATCCTCAAAAGGACAGAAAAGAAATGAGAACTAAAAGGAAAAGTATTGGAGATTTTGAAGAGAAAGAGAATAAATTATTTAAAAGTATCAGATCAGCAAACAGAAACACTGCTATAGCTTTAATTATTTTTAGTATTACATTGCCTTCCAAACCCTTATTTTCAGTTTCTTCTACAGCCCTCCAGTCACTGGGATTTCTTCCTTTGTATGTGACTGTGTTACATCCTTCCAAATGAAGTATTACCTAGACTGAGATTCATAAGGAACTGCCTTAGTGACACTAAATAGTAATAGAGTTTAAAACCAAGAAGGCAAGGGAGAGATAATACCGCTTGTCATTCATCTCCATCTGGCAATGGAGCCATCGACTGCTACCCTCTAGATGCAACATTCTAACCAACTACTGATCCACAAAACAGTCCACCCAACAAACACATAGTTCTCCAATTCAGAGAGAAAGTTGTTGTGGGGGACTGTGTCAAAGGCCTCACAGAAGTTCAGATAGATGACACCTGTAGCTCTTCTGTTATCCACTGATGTAGTCACTCCATCACAGAAAGCAAGTAGATTACTCAGGTAAGGCTTGCCCTTGGTGAAGCCATGCTGGCTGTCTCAAACCACCCTCCTTGTGCTCCATGTACCTTAGCATAGCTCCTAGGAGGATCTGTTCCATGATCTTCCCAGGTACGGTGGTGAGGCTGACAGGTTGGTAGTTTCCAGAGATGTCCTTTCTACCCCTTTTAAAAACAGCTGTGATATTTCCCTTTTTCCAGTTACCAGGGATGTCACCTCACTGCCATGGCTTTTCAAATATCATGAAGAGTGGTTTGGCAACTACATCAGCCAATTCCCTCATGACTCTGGGATGCACCTCATTAGGTTGCATAGTCTTATGTATCTGCTATGCTTTCCTATTAATTTTTAAAAAGGTAAAGCCCAGTGTATTTGTTGTAAGCAAGAATTCAGCTGTGACAGGCAAGCCAGATTATACATCAAATGTGTAATTATTGTATTAGTAGCCTATGTAATCATAGCTGCTGCATTCAGTATTTCCACACAAGCTGCCATTTATATATTGTGCTTCCAAGGCCCCACTTTAGACCTCTCCTGCTACAGGTCGCATTATAGATTCAGATCAGTTTGAGTTTGAGAAAGGCACCAGGAATTTTCTGTCTATCTCAGTGAATAGTGATTCAGTAACTTGCCATCCATCACTTTCTGTTAAACAAGTTTCTGCTTTAACGTGTTTTCAGAATAAATCACAAACTTACTTTCCGGAAATGGAATATGCACACGTACATTTGACTTCTCCTCTTAAGAAATGTGTCAATAGCCTGGTAACCAGTGAGTAGCTGGCACTGATAAATTTCTTTCCTCCTGCTTGATTGAAAATCTGGTATGGTTCATGTATTCCTAGAAAAATTTACAGATGCTTTTAAATTCAAGTGCTAGCAGTTTTCTTCTCTGACTACTCATACTGCATTACTAAACTCAGCATTTAAAAATCAGTAAAAACTCTGTCGCTCTTAAGTTCTGTTCCTTGCTCTGCAGCAGATGTAGTGTTCCCTCAAGCTACCAGATCGCGCTGCCACACAAACCCTTTAAAGCCCTTTACCTTTCTCTAGGTAATACTTTGTTATCATTGGAGATATACTGTTTATATAAGATGAAGGAGGTATGTTGCATTATATGAAACTATTTTATCAAGCTAATAAAGGAGGGACTCTATAATTCACAAACAAAAGTTTTCTTACTGGACTAAACAACAAAAGTTGTAGGTTCACACTGGTTTCCTTAAATCAAAGGAGCATAGACACTCCCCAGACTGGGGACACAAAAGCAAGTACAGGAATGCTTGGTTTCCAATCTACCTCTCACTTGTGACAATGTAAAATCATGATGTTACAACAGTAGACTTTTTTATTTATATGATAGGGATGACTGAGCCTCTTTGGATGTGATGCAAACCCCATGTCAAACTCTATTGAATGAGACAGTTTGCATCTAGCCAGGGTGCAAATGAAACCCAGGGTCCTGCACTTAGAAACACGTAAGTCAATGGGAGAGTGAAAAGCTGCGATAGGTGGTTGTGCAGCAAGTGACAAGTCCCTGTGCTGGCTGCTGTGGTGGCCCTGAATATACACCAGCAAGTACTGCAGAGACTGAAAGCAGTGTTGCAGTCCCTGTCTCATGTGCCTTCCTGCAGGCTGGAATGGGTGGGATTGCAGCTGGCAGAGGAGATCAGAATCATCTCTTGCTGACAGAAGAATTGCCATTCTAATTGCTTTTTTTTTCTTTTCTCCCCAAGAAAGTACCTAAGGCAGAGTTACTCCTACTTTGTCCCACAGCTGTGCAGTTTAAATTATGAGCATTTGTGGAGGAAGAACATTGAGTCCATTTGCCTTTAATACGGTCCCCCTAGTGTAACTGCTGACAGAATGTGGTTGAATGAAGGCAATTCAGGGAAGAAAACAAATAGAGGAAAAAATGGCCAGCCCCTAGGGATGGCAGCATTACACAAACACAACAAACTCATGCACAACAGTGCTCAGGGCATTGTTGTTTCCAGTTTAGATTAGCCAGTGGCAGCTTGACTTTGGATAGGTTAACTGCATGCTTTAAAGAGCCATAAAAAGGATGTAAGCCATTTTATGGGGATCACAACTCCGTGTGATGCAGACATTTGGTCACTAGTGCGAAGTTTTCACTCCATTCACTCCAGTGGTGAAAATCTTCTCATCTTAAGAGGCATTTAAAACATCAGTTTTGTCTTGAGTCAATTTATCACCAGCAGCTTGGAAGGAGTTAATATCTGCAAAAACTAGTCCAGACATGTTGTAATGATTTGTTCCAGAATACAAATATTTCTGGTTGACCTTTAGCTAGAGCACAAGATACTGTGAGCCAGCTTTATATATGCCACTTTCCTAACAGTCTTCATCTCTCAATCCCTTAAAGCCGGTGAGCAACAGTTAACACAATTTTGCCATGTTATAAACTCTTGCAGTGCAATGAAGATGATAGCGTTAGAGCCCAGGTTTCCCTTCATCTCTTTTGCCTATTGCCAGTAGCTAAGCTGATGCCCACCAGAAAGAGCTGCCAGTAAGTTTTCCTGCATTAGGCAGCTAGAAATGACCTCTCTCCTTTCCCAGACGAACAAGTCCAGCAAATTCTAGGACAGGTTTTCAAATGAAGACACAAAAACCTGCCAAAATTCTTAAGTCAGCCCTCTGTGTAGAAGCATGAACAAAGCTCAGGAGAGTTGCTGTGTTTTAGTGCAATCATATGGAAAACTGCTTTGTAAGGGGAGATGTTCCTTCAGACAGCTCAGTGCTCAGACACTGCTTATGTGAAAAGAAACCATGATGCATCAAATACAAAAATAAATGCAGTTCCTAAGTCCTGTGATATTTCTTGATGCAGATAAAAAAGAGAAGATGTCTAGGTCTGCAGAAGAGTGGGAGGAGAGAATTGGCATTTCTAAATGTGCTGCCCCCAAGGGACTGGGTCTGTTGTCCAGAAAAGAGCAATGCAAGATCATGCTGATGTAAGGAACAGTAAGTTGTGATGATGCAGGTTGCAGCATTATAGGCTCAGTAAGAAGCCAAGAAAGCATGTTTCTGCTCTCCATGCCAGGCAGAGCAGAACCATGGAACATAAACAGCGGCCACAAGAGTGGGTAAGGACAGGGTCACCAGTGTCACCAGGTATATTGACCTGAGCAATGAGCCCACCATATTCCCCTTTGTCTCTACAGATCCCCATGTGTTATGGAAAAGTATGTGCCCTTGCTGCTCAGGGAGCTGCTGCTCACCTTCCTGGGCACTTTCCATCACCTCCCATTCTGGCCTGTGATGACTTAGGTTGTGTAACCATCTGATCGGCTGCTGTGCTGCAGTATCATTTCCAAAGTCAATGACAATATTTCTGCAGGATCTTTCAAATTTTATGCTGAAATCTTCAAATGACCCACTAAGACAACCTCATTTGTCTCCAGGAAGTATTCTGCTCACATTCTTGTACTTGGATAGTTCAGAGAAATTCACTCAGCACTCAGTGCATTGCTTTCTCACTAACTTTCTGTAACTAAATGCCATTCTGTACAGGCCATTAGTTTTGATCTTAACATTACTGCTGGTTAATTGTGGTTTTTGAAAAAAGAATTGTAGCAGAATTGCAGATCACTGTGCAAAATATTGAAGGAATCATGTAATAGCTGGACAAGCCATATTCTGCAGTGATTGAGACTTCTGTGATTAATCAAAAAGGAAGGTGATAGACAGTGTAATTTATTAATGCAATTCTACACCATAACTCACAAGAAAAAGAACCTTTTCTCAACAGCAATAGCAGCTTAAGGGAATACCAGTAAATGCAATCAGAGAGAAATATACTATCCTAGGATATCCGTTCCACAACTAAGGATGCTTCTAAGACTTCAAAATCATTACCAGGAACAAAACAGCATGGTGAGTGTTTGTTTAGTCAACAACAAGGGGGCATTGAATTATTTTGCTTCAAACATCTATGAAATTCTACCCCCCACAAAAAAACAAAAAACCAAAACAACCCCAAAAAAACCCAAACCAAAATCAAACCAAATCAAAACAAAACCATAGAGGGGAATCAAAGGGGAATTTTCTGCAACTCTTGTGTATTATTTTTTCAAGGGAAGATTGAGTGGGGAAAAAAGTGGCAGAAATAGCTATTAAGCAGATTCACCCCCCCCAATCCTGCAGTTGGTTATGATGAGGTCGACGACTCAGAGGTCTTTTTAAATGAAAAGTTTGAAAAAGTGTGCCAAAAGCGTGCCAAAAGTGCGGAAAATACTTTTCCTGGCGTCAAAATTTGTAAGAAAGGACTAAACCTCTGCGTTCATACTCTGCAGTTTTCAAACTGACGCTGATTGGCACAACGTTCCCTTCCTGAGGGTCGGTGCGGCTGTGCTTTAGAGTCAAATTCGGAGCTGGCCCGGCTGCGGCTAAGGCAGAGACGAGCCCTGATGCAGAGCAGGGCTTCGGGGTGTAGGACGGAGGAGAACCCCGCTCGCCCCGCATCTCCCGGGGAGGGGGGAAAAACAAACCTCGCCGAGCGTTTGCCGCTCCAGCAAATCAGCGGGAGCGACCGCGGAGCGGATCAATCCCCTTTAGCCTTGTCATTATCCGCGTGCCGCCCGGCACCGCCGCTGCACAAAAGCGGGAAGGGAAAAAGCAGAGCAGCGCAGTTTGCCTGGGACTTGGCCGCAGCCCGGGGGCAGGAAGAGGAGGAAGAGGAGGAGGAAGCATCACCCTCTCCGGGCGGGCTGACCACTCTGCCCGCATCTTCCTCCGAGTCGGGGGAGTGGAGGGAACCGCCTGGTGGTGCCTGGTAGGTGGTTACGGGAGGGAGAGGAGCAGGCAGAGCCGGGTGGGTGCGGGAACCCCCCGAGATGCGGAGCGGGACCCTATGGATGCGGTGTGAGCCCCCACGGATGTGATGTGAGATGCCATGTGAGACCTCACAGTTGCGTTGTGAGACCCCACGGATGCAGTGTGAGCCCCCACTGATGCTGTGTGAAACTCCACGAATGTGATGTGAGACCCCAAGGATGCAGTGTGAGACCCCATGGATGTGATGTGAGACCCACGGATGTGATGTGAGACCCCACGGATGCAGTGCGAGACCCCACGAATGAGATGTGAGACCCTACGGATGCAGTTTGAGACCCCAGGGATGCGGTGTGAGACCCCAGGAAAGTGATGTGAGACCCCACGGATGTGATGTGAGACCCCAAGGATGTGATGTGAGACCCCACGTATGCAGTGTGAGCCCCTGCGAATTGGATGTGAGACCCCACGGATGAGAGGAGAGGGACACCGTGGGGATGGGGGCAGTGCGGGACATCCCCCTCCCTCTCCCCGCGGAGCCACGGGGTAGGATGCCCCGGGCGTGGAGCGGGACTTCAGGGAACACCGAATAGGACCACTTGGGCATGTGCGGAATCCCCGGGAGCGGTGCGGGACGGTGCCGGTCCGATGCGACGCTGGAGCGGGGGCCGCGGAGCTGGGACGGGATCCGGGGGATGCCCGAGGTGGGGTGGGGACTCGGCTGAGCCCGCCCCCCGTCCCCTCCCAGCCCGGGGAGCCCGGCGGCTGCGGGGAAGCATCATCCCCGCCCGCTGCATCCCGCACCGAGGTTCTCCTGGCGCTTTTCGGGGAAAGCAACTCGGGAAGGAGGAGAAGAAGAAGTGGGTGCAACCTGTGCTGGGGTGGGGGGGTTCATGTCTCCAAAACTGCTTAATCGTTCTAGTCTAGTGCTGTTCTAATGGCAGGCTCAGAGCTCAGCCTATGCGGGAGGCTGCTGGCCCCCCTTCTCCTTTGGTTTTCGCTAAAAGCAGTGCAAAAGCAGAGCCTTTATGGACTTAGGAATGTGTAAGTAGAACGTGTTGACGTTGAATAGGTCACTTAAGTCTCAGGTTTGGCTTCCGAAGCATGAAGCTCAAGGCATCTCCCTCACAGGCAGTTTTATATTAATGCAGTGGACAAAAACTATAGTAGTTTTCTAAAACTTAGCATTAGCAGTTTGCTGTCCCATATAGGGGACATTTGATATTTCTCTGGGTTTTTTTGTTTTGTTTTGTTTTTCCCCTTCTAGCTCTATTTCTCGAACAAATTGACCGCTTTGTTGAGTTTCTGAGCTCTCTGGCTCAGGACTCGCACCCCACTCCGACCCCCCAAAAGGAGCGGCTTGGGGGACCAGTGCTGTCACGCTGTTTTCTTTGCCAGCTTCTCCGTGTCTGCCGTTTAATGGCTTGTGCGGGAGTGGATCAATAGAGATGTCTCTGAATCCCTTTCGCATTGCAGAGCTCTGCCTTGCCTTTTAAAAACACATTTAGAGTAAAAAGTAAACTAGACGTAAGCGGATCGCTACCGGAGCCTCTGTGGCTGAAGAAATGCAGAGAGGTCTCCTTTCTCTTTGTGGCTGATTTAAAGTAGACCTAACTCATTTGGGGATAGTTTCCTTAATTTTAGATCCAGGTGGGTTGAAGGGGCTTTTTTTTTTTTTTTTTTTTTTTTTTTTTCCCCCCCTCATAATGACTTTTCCTGTGTTCTTCCATAAGACAGTGTAAATCCTCACTGCTCAGATTCTGGATTTTCTTGCCAGTGTGACAGCCTTGTGTCAATACTATTATACTATTTCTCTTTTGCCTAATGCAAAGCACCACTGCTGGTTATTCTGGGAGCTGAACTCAGAATGCCTGCTGGGGAAGGTAGATCTCACGATCCGAGCAGCGGCAGCATATTGATTCCATTAGCAGAATTTACAGAACTACCAACAGATTCTGTTTTACGCAGTCACTTTCCCAGATTTAAAGTTCTCTTCAGAGCACTCGTTGCTGGTCTAGGCCAATAGGTGGCATAAGGTACTCAGGCTAACATCCTGAGGGGACAGAGGAGGCAAGAATACACTTTGTACATGAGACAGGATTTTCAGAGGGTTACGTGTGAGCCAAATTTTGGGTGTTCACCTTGGGATACCTTGCGAAGGTCACATTTTCAGAGGTGAGTCCTGCATTCTTATTTTCCCCAGTCACAAGTACTGTATTTTACAAAATACTTTTCTAGTCTAAGCAATGAGGGTTAAATATTCCAGTTTTGGTAGGATTTGATCAGTATTGAGATCTTAAACCCAGTAGGAAGCAGAGGTGGCTTTTGGGGTTTGCAGGGTGTGTTAGTTATCTGCTGCTGGGGGGAAGTGTAATTTCTGATGAGAATGGAGGGGATTTGTATAGAGAACTCTATCCTCTGCTTGTTGCCTTCTACTTTTCTAGATTGCAGTGCTGAAGAAGGTAGTACTTGGGGGAGTAGGAAGGTTTCAGTATATCTATAAACTTCTACTGAGATAGCACTGTGGGTAGACAACTCTGATTTTATGTTCTGAAAGTGTGTAAATTATTTGTATATAGGTAGGTAGCAAAATGATGATAAAAGAGCTTTAGCTGACAGTAATCATACCTACCTTTTATATGGTGCATGTTATCTGTAGATTTTAAAGCAGTTCTTTTTATAAGGCGGTGCAATATCATTATTTCAATTTAATTGGAGGAATTGAAGAAAGGGAAACGTCCAGAAATAGTGTCCGAATTTCCAGAGTCACAGTTCTTTACTTGTCTTTTGGACTTTCTTTATATAGGCTGAAAATATTTGTTTATCTTAAAATAAGAAAAAACTGTATTTGTTCATAGCAGAGGACATTAAATCTCCTTTTGAAGAGACCTTCGTTGAACACTGTATCTGAATGTCTGTGTCTTGTTATCAGTCTCAGCACTAAGGGAGCCCACAGAAATGGTAGCAGCTCTTCAACTTCCTAAATGTGAGTATGGGCAAAGGAAAAGAGAAGTTTTCTGCTGAACTGATGCAAACTCCATTGTGATCCCTAGCATTATTCCTGAGACAGGTGAGGTTGGATGTTTTCCTAAAATGTCTTTCGTAGAAAGAGAGAGGTCCTGAAGGAGAAGCATTTCTTTGCTCACCCTCTTTATTTCTCAGGGCAAGGAGAATAGATTCAACCATCAGTATCATCTTAGCTGTGGAATTACAGCTCTAGCAAAGGTAAAATCAACTATTATATTAATACTCACTGCCAAGACCATGGACCAAGTTCAGCCTCAATGCAAAACAAGGTTCAGCAGTGACTGAGCTGAGCTCCAGAGCACCTTAAACTCAGATGGACTTTGGAGAATGCTGGGCTTTCCCAGCTCAGAGTTGGTGCCTTGGCCAGAAGTGTGCTCTTTGTTCTGGCTGAGCCTCCAGTGAAGCCGGCATTGGACACATTGCCTGCCTCTGTGCTGGGATCACTGCCAGAGACTGCTGCCACTGCTCCTGTGGCTGCCTGCTATCTGCATCCCTCCTCTCTGATAGCTGAGCAAGCTGAGCCCCACGTGCTTTCAGGTAAACTAAATGCCAGTTAACATGAAGTGCATGTGAAAAGCAGATGCTCTGCAGAGGCTGATGTGAGCTAGAGTCAGAGTGAGAAGCAGATTGTATCCTGTTGGGCAATGTCTTTCCTAACAGTCCATTCTTCCTCTTGATTACTTGAAAACAGGTTGTGGCCATGCTTGCTTATTATCTTTTCTGCCGGAATCCCTCTTTGTCTAAGCCCATTTGTTTGCAGTGTGCCTCCTGTCCAAAGGCTCTAGATTTAAAGAACTTGTTTACTTGCTACTGGAGCGTGTATATTAAAGAGGCCTGCCCAAGGCTAATGACTAGAAACAAAGCTCAGGTCTCTAAACTCACATCATTCCCTGCCTTGCAAATTTTCAGTTATGGGACATCTGCCAAGGACACATAATAAAACAGAGCTCATGAATAAATAAAATGTATTCCACTAACCTGTGGATATTTTCTTCTTATCTTTGCCCCATCTGTTTGTTCTTATTTCTTGCTCTTCATCCTTTGCTTTCTATTTAGCTGCTTTTTCCTTTTTTTAGAGTTTGCTTTCTCCTTTTCCACTTGTGAGATCATCTTATTTTCTTCCTGTGTTCCCTCTTTATAACTGTCCTTGATCTGTTCAGTCAACAGTTCTGCACCAGTTAATGTAAGGTGTTCATCTGCTCCAAGGTGTAACCCCAGTATGCATCTCTATTCTTTACTATTTATTCATTCTTATGCCACATTTCATTCTGACAACTTTTATTTTTCCATAATTTACTGATGCTTCTTCCCTTTATACTTCACTTTCCATTTTGTTTAAACCTGTTCTATCTTGTGTTGCCATCGTTCATAAGATATGTAATGTCCTAACAGCAGTGTGTTAAACTGCCGTCATCTGTCATTTGTGGATAACTTGCTCATTTTTTCTTAGAAGGGAGTTCCGTGACAGTTGCTTGTAATGATTTTCTTTTATTCTGCTCTAGAATAGATGCTACTAAAATACTTATCTTGCTTGTAGAAGAAGGTGGTGTTGACTATGTTGATCTTTAGTTTATGAGGGAGCTCATTCCACAGTAACTATATTGTCTCAAGAGACATTTTTCTGGAAAGATGACCTTTTGTGTTAGAAGATGCTGGTATGATACTGTTCTTGTTCTGGAGCTTAGTTTATTCTGATTTCACGCCACTCCCTGTGTTAGAGATAAAGGCAGAGATCTTAAACTTCATGTGTTATTCTGCAAGAAGTTAGAGCAAGTCTGGAGTAAGTGTGTTGGTTTCTCTAGTTGAGTTATTTGTAATTTTGATATAAACGATTGTGAAAGGCTTCACTCATTTTGCCCTCTCTAAATTGTTTTCCTCACTGATAACTGTTCTGCTAGGTGCTCCTCATGTCCTTGGTCTTAGCATGGTTTTCTGTTCTCCATCTCTTTATCCACAAGCTCTACAGCTCATCTTCTCACCGTTCTCATCTTCTCACCAAAGTGCCATATCCATTTTGCCCTCCCATTCCTGGCAGGTGAGCAGGGACTGAGATAGTTCTCAATTTACTGGCTCTCTTGACTGCTTAAAAGGCTTTTATAGCTCAGCCTTGTGGACTTGCAGCTGCATGCCCTGACTGGAGACTTCAGTCTTCTCACTGTGTCTGCTGCCATCTCTACCAGGTAGGTTTATCTCTTGAAGGTTGAATTTGGACAGGGGGAGCTGCCTGATTTTGATCCAGCAGAACTGATCCATGTGCAGTGGCAGTCAGGCAGCACTGCACTATCCTTACCTCTGACAGCAGCAGCAAAAAATGCAGTTGGCCCCTTTCACCCTGCAAGGTTGGTGCTGGCGAGGTGTGAGTGCTCTGGAAGTATACTGATTCTGCTGCATCTGCCTCATAGGAGTTTTAAATTAATAAAAAATTGTGAGATTTATGGACAAAAATTGTAATAGTCTCGTAAAGCTTAGTATTAGCAATTTGCTGCCCCGTATATGGGTCATTTTCTATTTCTCTGTTGTTTTTTTTTCTCTGTTTCTCTGAGCCTAGCAAATTGACTGCTGCTGTTGATGTAACTGCAGGCAGGTTACCTGTGGGAGGCAGATTACTGACTCAGGAAGAGTCTGTGAACAGCTTTGATTTGCATGGAGGAGTTAAGACAGTCTGGGTAGTTTGATAAAAGTTAGAAACATTTCTGATAGCTCTGCTTTGCTTCTTCCTTCTCTTCTGCCTCCTCTTCTTAAGCTGGTGAGAGTTGACGCTGCTTCCAGCAGTGTTAATTGCTCTGAAGGCTTCATCTCAGAAACCTTGTTGCCAGGGGAAAGTGTGGTGCAGAGGGCAGGGGGATTCTTTAGTTTAGTGAGAGAAGAATTGTCTTCGTAGTTTGTGAGGCGTAGTGATAAATCTATAATATTACTTTAATATACAATTATTGTCAATCAATATGTTTAAAAGGAGGATGGTGGAGGATTTAATATGTCCTAAAGAGGATTCCTTTTTATTGAAGGTTTTATTATATCTTTTTCTTTTTTTAATTAAAATTCCTTAGCTATCTGAATCATTGTAAATGCTGATTTAACTGGATTACGATTCCAAAGCTGCTTTGTAATTTTATGAACTCTGTTTATTGCCAGTTGAGAGAAGAACAAATAAAGCCATAAGTTATGTTTTGATTTTGAAAATAACCAACTCATTACTGCAGCACAAATTTCAATCAGTCCTCTATGTTTTAGCCCTAGCTAGTGGCAGGCACTGAAGGATGGTTTCAGTATGACATTTTAGTGGCAGACACCTTTTCCCGGAATAAGCAGCTGGAAAGGATGCTGCCTTGTATATTCTTCTTAAGCTAAGAAGATCCCTGTGTAAAGAAGATCTCTGTGTTCCCCTGTCCAGTGAGATGTTAGCACTGTAAGGACAGCCAATACAGATCACTACCACTCTTTAAATTCACCCATGAAACTGGTGAAAGCTTGAGCTGAACAAGTAGGATAGCATGGATCTTTGCTGACATTTTAGCTCAGTGCTGTTAGTCTAGGAACACTAATAGTGTTTATGGTGTAATTTTGTTGTAAGCTGTTATTTTCCCTACTTATTTTTATTAATTTTTTAGGAGGACAGAAAAGTACAAAGCTAAGGCTGAGTTAGCTCTTTGGGTCTCATGGTAGATTTGACACTCAAATAAGAGTTGTTGGGGGACACCTTGAAACTTATGAATCTTAAAAATGTGAAAAACCTAACCCAGAAGCACTTAGTACTTGGCTATGTGTTTATTCCTGGCTTTTTGGGATGCTTCATCCATCTCCTGGCCTTGAAACCAGCCTTTTCTGAGGCCTTCTGGAAGTGCTAGAGGTAGGGGATGTGTTTTAGCCTTCTTAAGCTATCAGGCCTCCTTGGAGCTGAGCAAAAGCTGCAGTTGAAGAAAATATTTAAGAACATGTTTGTTTATTAGCTTGTAAGAAGTCCAGCGTGACTTGAGAGTCTTTTTGTTTGTGTATATCTACCTCTATCTGAAAACTTTGGACTGAGTCTCAGCTGGCATCTGTGACAGCTGCTGACCCTATGCCTAAGACTTGAATCTTAGGCAGTCAGACATGTTTCTCTTAGTGATAAATCTTACTGATTTCAGCTGGTATTGAGTGTTTATGTATTCAGATACAAAGTCTGAACTTTAAAGATCTTCGAGGCTCCTGGGGCCTTTGGGAAGCTGCTGCACAAATGAAGTGAGAGGCAGAAGTCATCATTTTTCTCTCCAAGGTTTTTCTGAGCACATATTAAACTACTTCACTGAAACACAGACCAAAGAAAGAAATGTAATTTCAAGTGTCATCTTCTTCCTCCTAGTGAGTAGCGAATTAGCACAGCCAAACAGTTTTTTGCTTAAAGTGACGTTTGTTGGTACTTTGCTTCAAGCAGCAGCTTATGAAGGGAAACTTCCAAATAAAACAAATTGTGTATTGCACTTGAAGTAGTTTCTTGCAATGCACTGTATATACTTAATTAAATCTAATTCTTTATCTGAAGATATATTGTTAGAGTCTCAGATCTCCTTCTAGACCTGTTGATATGGGCTGCTTCTGTATTGTGGTGCCTTTGAAATCTTTGGGACTCACTGTGGGCGTTTAATGAATCTGTCTAGCTGAAGTTTAACCCAGGCAAAAACCTAAGAAATACCTTGCCCTATTGAAGTCTTCTGCAAAACCTCTGCAGATTTGGTGGGATTAGGATTTATGCAGCCACCTGTCTTCGTTTTTCTTTCTGGACATTTTTATGGGTCATCTCAGAAAAATATGTTTGTAAGAATAAGGTGAGAGAAGGAATGACCGTGTCCAGATTTGGATTCTCCACTACAGACATTGACATACTGAGTCCCACAGAAGGCCATCAAGATGGTTGGGGGTTGGAGCACACAGCATACCACGAGAGGCTGAGAAAGTTGGGTTGGTTCAATATAGAGAAGAGATGGTGCAGAGGAAACCTTTCTCTGGTCTACAGTTACTGATGGGTAACTTTTCGCAGACATTCACAGCACTGGGATGCAAGCCACTGAGCCCAAGCTGGAACAAAAGACAGTCTGATTAGACTTTAGGAAAAATATTTTTCACTGTAACAGGGGACATAACACTGGCCCAGGTTGTCCAGAGACTTTGGGAAATCTTGGATATATTCATATGTCAATTGGTCCTGAGCAGTCTGCTCTAACTGGACCAGCTTTGAACATTGGGTTGGACATGATGACCTTGAAAGGACCTTTTCAACACAAATTAGTTTGTAATGCTTCCTGGAAAGTCAAGAGGAGGGGTGGAACAAAATGATGTCAAATATAAGACTGGCGCACATATGTCCCAAAATGTGAGTGCTACAAGAAATTAAACCTTCTAGAGGCCTAAGTACGGGTAAGGCTTACACAGAGGCACTGAACAGTATGTCCCCAGAGCTTGAGCTGCATCTAATGTTTCTGTAGCACCATGCTACACTCTATCTCCCACTCTGAGATGGCACTGGATGGACACAGGTGGCTGTCTTGACTTGTAGCATTCTGGATCAGCTGCTCCCAGTGTTGGATGAAAGGCTGCATCCAATTCCTTTTCTGCATCCAGAGGTTTCTATGCTAAATTAAGTTTCTCTTGCAGGTATTTTCTCCAGCCCTCTCCACATATCCTCCCTTAGCATGTAGCTTCATGTCCTACATGCTGACACATTGTAAAAGTCACTTGAATACTTTGAAAGTGATTGTTGGATGGAAGCAGATTGCTGGACTGACATAAGTGAGATCTAGAGCTTTGCTTCAGTTATCTTTTGTCAAGAGAATGTTTTTTGAACAACACAGACTCCTTTAGTGACATTAATGTGCTTTGAACACGAAGGTTTTTACAGTGTTTCAGTTGAAGTTTTTACCCAAATTAACCACAATAACAATTGCTTGTGTTCTTGTTGCCTAAGAGACTCTGCAAGCGACTTGGAGAATTTAATCACTGTAAAGAAAACTTTCGTTTATCTCTGAGATTAATAGACATTTTCAGAACAAAAAAAAATAAATACCGCGCAACTTTAGCTACTCAGACTGCCAAGTAAAATTAGATATACAGCAACGAAAGAAATGGAACTGTTATCGAGAATTTTTAGATAGCCAGTTTCTGCTGTCCATCCTCAGTGCCTCCATCCCATTCCACATCTACACTAAATATATACATCCATGGGTCTGAACTGCAGAACAAGATGCTTAAGTAGATGGTAGGAAAATAGTTTTGAGAGAACAAGGACATTCAAGCACTGGGCTACATTCCACAGCCTCTCTGAGCAGGCTTTGTCATGGAGTTTAAATAAACATCTGTCGAAAATTGTTTAGGAATACTGATCCTGCCTTGGGATGGAGGAAGGATTGAATTGTATTACTCTTTGAGGTTCATCCCAACCTTACTTCTGTAGTCCATAGTGTATTGCTAATGTAACCATTTTATTTATAAATAAAAATACCCAAAGTGACCAAGATATGCTCATAACAATATTGTGGAGGGAGATTTTTTTTTTAAGCAGCTTATCCCAATGTCAAGTCTTTACAGAATAAAACTATAATGGGTTATAGGTAGCCAATTGAGTGGTTTAGCACTGTGCCATCTGTGGCTGAATTGCCCTACTAGCTCTTTTGGTCTTGACAGTATTAGTGAAGGTTTGATTGGTAGCAGAGGCAGGACTGACTTCATATTTCTCCTTGCAGCTTTTTTCTTCTATGATGTCCTGCAAAGTAGTCCCATGATTTATGTTCATAGATGTCTCTTCCCAGCATAAGGTGGAAGAGTTCTACTGTATGGGGTGCATAGATTTGCCATTGTTCAGAACAAATTTTTCACCAAGTGGAACTGACTCTTGTGATTGGACTTTTAGAAACACCATTTTGCTTCTAAAAGGAAAAAAAAAAAGAAGGATTAGGAAGGGAAAGAGATAATGTAGGAGGAGAAATGATCAACAGTTCAGCTACATCATGAGTAATCTGTGCTAGGATTGGAGGACAATTCCTCAGACTCCAAAGTGAGAAATGAGAATAACTAGTTTTCCTTTACAATAAAAAATGTAGCATGAACTAGCAAATGGAAAATTTTGCATATCAGGTAAATCTTCCCAATGGTGAGTTAGATCTTGATTTTATCTCTCTGTTACCCTTTCACAAGAGATAAAAATATTCTATTTCACTGAACTCCATATTCCTTTCCTTAATATGGAAGAGTTATGGTTCACTGTGGGTATAATTCACTTCTGAGCAGAGGATCGTGAACCTTTAATACTCTGCTTGAAAACTCAGGACAGTCTTAAATTGTTCATGAACTGGTGTATTAGAGAAAAAAAACAACGCGTCTAATTGTTTATCCCTTTATGTTAATTCTGAAGGGGTTGCAGTGGTAGGATAGATCGTGCAGTTTCTCACCTCTGCCATCATAGCCTCTCAATGCAACCACTGACTCCCGAAACTACACTATAAATGCGGGAATAACATTTAGGTTTTCTAGTCTAGCTAAATGTACCTTTATAATAAAATGAAGAAGTATTTGAAGATGTATTATTTTAGGAAGAATGAGTTTGCGTAGTAACATTAACAGCCCATCTGAGTAGTTTTGCTGAGTGACAGCAGCAGCGTGCATGCTAAACAGGGGCTACTGAACCTGCCACAGAGTCCAATTAGAGACTGTCCTTCCTGTTTGTGAGGACAGTCCTAGAAATTACTTTTTTTTTTTAAGTGCCTGCTATAGGGCTGTTCTGTCAGAATGATTTGACTGCTGGTTCTGGGCCCAAATACACAATCCTGTGTCTGAGAGTACCAGATTGAAGAGAATATTGGTCTCAGGGAATGTGGGCTGCACTTGTTTTTGGACTGCTGATCTACTGTGTAACCTCAGGCATGCTGCTTTCCCTATAGATATATCTACATTATCTTGTTTGCTTAGGTAGTATAGTTTTTCAAAGCCAAACTACCTCTGTGAGTGAAACAGATTTTTACCTGGGACCTCCTTAGACTCTAGAATAATCAGTGATGGAAGGAATGCAGAATTATTTTTAAGAAATATGTTGATGTACTTTTCCTCCATGTCATTTTTCCTGTATGTATAAGTATCTGATGCTGGGATCATTGTCAGATGTTTTTGACCACTATAGTACTACAAATTACAGCAATAGGCATAACGATAGGATGTTTTTGTTCATCATGCTTATTGGAGAACTACTTGAATAGGAACAATGTAGGAATCAGTGGAAAATAGAGTCCAGGGTGTTAATGTGAGGCAGGGAATCTATAGAAACTGTCATCATTGAAGAGATCCTTTGACCTACAAGTTCACTTCAAACAGTATTTCTTGTTTTGAAATTGTGCTCTTGGTGGGTGCCATTAAGATGATCCGTCAAACAGAATTATAGCCAAAAAATTAAACTGGAGAGAGAGGATTTTGCCATAAAACAACAGCAATGTTGACCTGGTTGTAACAATGCCTTAGGGGGTCTTCTAATTTTCTTAAATATTTCTGTGAACTTTAGCAACTGGGACAATATAGCTTATGGAAATGCATCATGTGGGTGGCTGTTGGTGGAAGCTGAGAGGTGGTGTAACTAGAGCATTGCAACTACATTTAATTAGTGGGGATTTACCAGTAGATTTTCAAGCAAAGACATTTTAGTCTGTCAATTCCACTTAGTTAAGGTGGATAATGATCTTTTAATTTTATATGAACATAATATAAACTGCAGAGCCTTTGGGAACGTTGCAAGGAGTAAGGCTTGTTAGCTGTTATGGCATTTGTTATCTCGAGGAGCTTTTCACGTTAGGAAGAGGATACCTTTTTCTTTTTTTTATTTTTTTCCCCTTAAATAGCTTTGCAAGATGATATTCTGATAACTGAGTGATATTAGATCTCACTCCGTGCTCTTTATGTATATGAGAAAGCAAATGAAATAATAAAATCACTGACTGCATTCCCAAAGACTACAGCTGGTGCTGTTTTTTCTAGCCCTTTTCTCCTACCCACCCCTTGGTGTATACTCTGTCCTTACCAGCATCCTCATAGTGAAAATCAGCAGAATTTTGCTTTGGGAGGGTTCTTCTTACCTGGTATTAGCCCTATGCAATTTACACACCTTAGTGATATAGACAGCTTATCTGGTCAATAGAGAGATGAACTTTTCCAGTGGATGATTCACTCAATCTGAGAACGTGCACCTAAACTAAGTGGTATGAACCATGGGTTGGAGATTCTTATTCTATTCTTGCTTGTGTTCTTTCACTTTGAATTATAATAGCTCCATTACTTCCTTATACAGTCTTTTGGAGGAGGTAATTTTTTTTTTTTAAAAGAAACTATATTTTGCCTAGAAGATGCTTTTTCCACAGATATGTATACTTAAAAAATTTTACATTTCACTGTCATCAGTGTTCCTAGCAGCTGCTGTTGTTTCCAAATGATCATAATTTTGTTCTGATTTCCATTTCATTGCAAAGATACACAAACATTTGGCACAAATTAAATTTCTGAAATAGTCTGGTGACATCAGTAGAATTGTACTGGAGTGAATTTAGGCAAGTAGGCTCACGGAGAAGTGACGTCAGAACAAAATTTGGCCCTGGATATTTCAATGTAACCTTTGTTTACTTAAGGTCTCCTGGGAGGTTATACTGAATCCATTTTAAGAGAAATGAAGTTGCGTAATTCTGTTATTTTATGACATTTTAATGCAATATTCTGGATAAAGGGTATCACTGCCAATGGAATATAAAAAAGAAATTACAATGAAGAAAATAATGTAGCTGCGGAGTTTATTCTCTTTGCCTCACAGTGTCCATAACCACAGAGCAGTTTCGTCAGATGGTTGTGTTGTTTGTGCCAGATGACTTTTTATAGTTAACCTCTGCCTCCACAGACGGTTTGCAAGTGATTTTACAGTTAACTATGTCAAATATTAAAAAGGAGAGTTGATATTTACAGCTTATATCATAGTGAAAGCGACTGTGCCAAGTAGTATTTCCTTACATCTTTTCAGGCTTAATTACATGTGCTAAAGCAGTTATTACTGCACAGCTGACCAGTAATAGCTTAAGTCCTACTAACTGGATTTCAGTCCAGACCTGTTATTTCAATTGATCCAGTAAATTGTACATGCATTTGGAGATTTTACTGTGCTCAGGGAGTCAGAAAGCATAGATAGTACTTTTACGTGGTGCATCAGATTAGTATTTGCTTTATGATGAGGGGACAAATTCAAACATTTAAAAAATCAGTGAAAATTTTGATCATAAGATGAAGATTTTTAGGCTATTATCCACAGCTTTTTAAAGGTCTAGAACTGCATGTGTGTAGCTAGGATGATTTGCTGCAGCTCTTAACTCTCCGGAAATTTGCAGAGGTTAGAGCCCAGCTGGTTGTCTGCATCACTAAAAGACAAAAGCTGATGCCTGGGATATTGGTTGCCCCAAAAAAGACTCTTAAGAGTGAATTTGCTCAAAACTCAATTTTCTGAATTAAGAAACTTAATATAGAAATCTTCCAAAATCATGAGATTCTTTAGAAAAAAAATAATCCCTGAGCTCTGTAAATTGTTTATAGAGTTACAGAGATTTGCCTGCCCTTTCAAGTTTGTGTCAGTATTGTATCTCTCTTAACTTCAGTGTGAGTAAGACTTGGCTCTTTTTATTTATATTCTTTCGGTTGCCTGAAATGTGTATTTTCTCAGTCCTCAGAAGTTTATGAAGTGCTGCCATACAGGAAGCAAGAGGTGAGGCTATAGGCAACACAGCCATGAAGCAAACTGTTAGAAAATCTGCAGGATGTACTGTCTTTGAGTATTTTAAGTAGCAAAGAACAACATAGTCTATCTGACTGTAAACCGGTTCAAATTTCTTTCCATTGTGTCTGGATAATCACAAACAGATTAATGCTAACAAAAGATGAAACTGTCCCAATTTGAAATTACCAGTAGTTGAGGTACTACCATGCTCAAATGTGCAGCAGATCAGAAAAGATGTGCCAAAGCTTGTGATGTAGGACCTCATAGAATATGGGGACTTTGTGTAGAGAATACATGAAAGATAACTGAGAAATAGAAACTTTGCTGACAATTTTGTTTGTGGTATAGGGATCCACATTGCCACTAAAACTCTTTTAGGGGATTGTTCCAGAAAAGGCTGGAAACCATGGCACTTTGGGGTATGTTATATATCTGTGGCATAGCTCTCTCAGAGGAACCATATATATGAACTCTGTGTTGGTGATTGTCCTTCTGTGAGCTTTAGGGATTTCATAGTGTGTTAAAAGCACAGAAATGTGCTATTCCCCTTCCAAGCCAGACAATGGGTCTGTGGCCTCACCAGCAATGTGTGACTGCAGAACTGCTGGCTAGAGCCCATGTCTAAATTGGATTGGGAAGAGTTGGATCCTGTTGTTTTGTTTTTTATTCTAATGTTTGTATCCTTTTCATAGAGCTTTCCTTATGACTGGCTTTTATTTGGCCCTCAAGCTTAACATTTGGAACTTCTGTTTGTTGGTTTTTTTTTTCCAGTATCTTGGAAGATAATGTTGAGTCTTCCAGTAAGATTCTTTTGTGTTTTGTTTTGTTTTCTATTCTATATGAGTTCTTACCCAGTAGCTTATTGAAACAACTGAAGTAATTAAAGCAACCAAGTAACTAACATCTGGTACGTGTTTGCTTACTCTCTTCTACTCTCTGCAGGGCAAGCAGTGTGTGCTTTGGAATGGTTAGCAGTTTATTATGTTATATATGAATACTTGTTGTTTACAGAAGATCAAAGAGGTTAATGTTGTACTTCAAGTTGAGAGTTGCAAAGTTTGTGGTAGCTCAATGTTCTTAGGACGTTCATGACACAGGCTTTGACACTGCAGGAAAACATCATTTCCAGCTGAGCACTGTTTTACCCTTGAGTAAAACAGTTGGTTGAATAAGTAAAGGGTTCCCTCAAGTAGAGAACATGTTGTGCTGAGACAGAAGTTGTCATCTGTGGTCATTGTCCTGTGGCTGGAGTCACTTGTTTAAATGCTACAGATTGTTCTGATGGTGCCTGGCACAATAATGTCCTGGTCCATGCCTCAGGGATCAAGGTCCCTGCAAGTGAAACAAGACGTTCTGCAGATCATGAAGCAGCTCTCGACATTGTTATCAAAACTTTCCTGTACATTCTTGCCTTAATCTAAAAATCACATAATAGTAGTATTATAGAGGATTCTGGATCATGGCCTTCCTAAGCAAGATCCATTTTCTCCCTCTATCTTGCACAAATTATGACTACAATGCCCTCAAAACAAAGCAGTAAATTGTTGCTCACTGAATTTATTATAGAGACCAATTACGTGGAGGCTCCATTATGAATATCATCTGCATAATCAGTATGGTTTTATATTGCTGTCTCAACAGTAAGGCAGTCTAGTGTGCTAAGGATTTGCTAAGCACTAGGTTCTTGCTTTACTTATTTCTGAGTAAAACTTGCCTTCTTTTTGTTATTGTCAGAGGTGCCCTCAGATAATCTGAGATCTTGCCTCAGATTTTTTATAGTACTAGCTTACATTGCTACTGCTTTCATCTTAATGAATTGCTGAAAGTGAAGCAGAGATTTTATTTACTGAAATTAATCAATAAATAGAGTCTTTTTGGTTTTGAGTATATTTTGACCTCCAGTCACCCCAGTCTATGAGATTTTTTTTTTTTTTTAATTTATAATGTTGTAAACCACATCTTGGCTCTAGATCATGGCTGAAGTGTGGTACTGTTTATCAGCTGAGTCCTGCTGCCTTTCATCTGTGCATAGAGATCAGTGTTTTTATTTTATGTCTTAATCATTCCTAAAAGCTGAGCCTTAGGAAACGCCTGGAGCAACCGTATCTTACAATCATTCTGTTAGCTAGTAAATACCTGTCGTCAAACTACATCTTAAAGTGTAAAATCACTTATATATGCACAGTTTATCATGCCATAAAAGCTGACTATTCTCTGTCTTGCTTACTTAGAAAGCAGTTTGTCTCATATAGAGCTTCCTCCCTTCCCTAGTCTTAGCAGAACAAGAACTTTATCTTCATTGTAGGGTAGGCTATGCATACAGTAAAATTAATGTTTCAGACTAATCTGGATTTAAGATGAGTTGTTTAAAGGGGCTTGTAGTGTGGCCAGGAAAAATATGCTTTTTCACATTTTTTCAAAATAACATTTTTCTTTCACTATATAAATAGCATTCACTCTGAATAGGCATCTTTTTTTTGCAGAAATAATTACTAAAGAATATATGTAGTTTCAGCGTCTTCTGGCCTTGGTTGTTCATGTGGTGTATGTGTCAGTAGTTGTTATACACAGGGAGATTTTCGGTAGCTTTGGCTGGAGTGAGTCCCATGAAGAAGCAGAAGTAGAATACATGAGGTTTATAGCATCAGACCCTGTGTTCTTATTTGTGTGGAAGACTGTAAAAAATAATACAAGGAAACTGGTAAGAGAACAGCACTGAGTAGATCTCTAGTGATATTTGGGACAGATGTAAAGAAACCTTTGTATGTTGGGAAGATAAAGTTGAGGTGAGCGAGCGGATCATGGCTCAGAAAGTCCTTTAAAACCTCCCACTAAACAGAGAGGTGGATCTGTATTAAAACCTGATGTACCCTGCCACCATGAACTCCCAGTGATCTGTTTCTGTTTTCACCCTGTCTGGAAGACACTGGAGTGCAGAGAAGGCAACAGAAGTCCTTTCCTTCATGGCAGTTGCAGGGAGTTGCTGCTCCTCTAAACAGTAAGTGTTCTTCATCATAGAGAAAATAAATCATTGTATTTTAGAGATTCTATGAGATGGTTTCAGCTGGAGGGATTCAACTTCTGGCTGATAAACTCTTCAGCTCTCCTGGCATTTTGGCCCTTTCCCTCCCAGTGTGGATGTGTATCTCCATTTCCTTTTCCTCTCCTTGGCAAAAGGAAGTTTTTAAGGCTCTGAACTCAGTTTTTAAGGTTTTTCCTATTTCCATTTTTTTGTTATAATAAACAAGTGACAAGGACAATATTGCAAATGAGGGCTGATGCAACTGTAGAGCAAGAGGGAGTTCTCTCTCCTTCATCCTGCAGTAAAAGGTCATTGGGAGCTCTGCAGCAGAGTGGGTCCCTTCAAGGCAAGCAGCCTCGCTGGATCCTTCCATCTGGGATGATAGACTTGGGATCAGTAGCTGGAAAATTGCTCCATCTCTGCAATGCAAACTGATCAGTCAGTCTGTTTAAAAATAATGAAGAAGTTAATTCTGGATTAGGTAGAGGTGCCTAAGAAGTTGCATAATGAGTTACTTTTGGTGACTGATGGAGCTGTAGCAATGGTGGAGATGCAGACTTCAAGTTATTCACAGTTCATTCATATCAAGAGGTCAGTTCAGTTCAGTCAAGTCTTCCTTCTCTATAAGGGCCCTATGGCTCTATTCTTTCATTTGAAGCTGTGGTAAGAAAACACTTGCTATCTTTAAAAATTCAGGGAATGTGGCTATTTGGCTCAAAAAAATCAGTCCATTAATACAAGTACCTGAGGCTGAATTGTTCTAGCTATCATTGAACAAAGACTGTGGTGTGGGGCTCACCCTTAAGGCACAGTATCCCAGCTGTCCACTTCGGCACTTATCAAAGTCTACTGTTTGAAGAAACTGCCCTGATTTCTCTTATGTAAAGCAACCATGATGCACACACTGAGAAGAGGGAAATAGATATGACCTTAATGACCTTCATTAACTGTGTTGGGAGAGGCACAGAAAGATGGACATGTATAGAAATTACTGTCTGTTCCCCGAGTAACTTCCTCAAGCCATTAATGAGCACCAAAGCAATTTTGCATGATATGAGTCCATCTGTTAGAACTGGAGAATTACAATGCTCTGTTGTCACATTTAAAATTCATTGAGTTCCATATTAAATTGAAATAAATTAGTGTAGTATACATCAATTAATGTTTAAGTGTCAGAGATAAAAAAAATTTGCTCTCCTCATGATCAGAAGTTACATATAATCTCCTGACAAGTGTAAGAACTGCCAATTTTGGTTTGAGGGCAACTGTTCCTTAGAAGGAAAGCAACAGCTAAGTTTTCATGAAAAGGTTTACTTATTTGCTAGTAACTATACCTGTCTTTTTAAATTCAGTTTCAACTGAATGATTTAACTAACAGTAAAATGTGGAAACACTGAAATGTCCTTCTGTCTGCAGGTGTGCACAATAACTTGCTGTGGCAAAATTTCTGTGGCAGTGCCATCTCTGGAAGCTGTTGTTTCCAGAAATGACATTTCAACACCAACTTCTCAGCATTACTGTAGCCGTTGTGGCTATGCCGTGGCAGAATAGGAAAAGCTTCTGGAACTGACCAAGGTCAGGAAGGCTGTGACACTCCAGAAGGAAAGCAGGTAGAAAAATACCTTGAGGGAGTGCAGATACTCAAATAAGTACCGGACACAATGCTGAAGTCAGGAATTGAAAAGCTTCAAATGCACATTTGATATGTTTTCATGAATAAAAAAATACTCTTTTGTGGATGATTCTTGAAAGAAATTAATTGATATGACAACAGAAGTAATAGCAGTCCACATTCAAGCAGACAGTATTGAAAGTGGTGGATTACAAACTGCAACATCATATAAAACAATACAACACTACTGAAACTGTAACTGAGAGACACCTGCTCTTAAGCATGTCCTGACTGTTTTGATGGATTGACAATTTTTCTTTAAACTAAAGATTTTTTACATCATTGAAGTAAACTTATTTCATGACTATTAAATTCAATGTGATTATAGAACAGAGACCAATTTACCTATGAACTAGGCATTCTTCCTCCATGCCAGAAAAAATTAAGGAGAGCTAAATGAGAACCTATTGCTTTCAAATTTCTTAAAGCTGTGTTAAACCATCAAACTAATTTAAATCTAGTTTGTGAAATGCTGAACAATGTTATTAATAATTTAGTTTCATTATTTGTTACAGCATTTCACAGTAACTGGAGGTGGAAAAAAGAATATATCACAAGAAAAAAAATTGATTAGATGCTCTAACAATATCTTATTTTCCTTTCAGGTTCAATGTAATCTTGTTGGGCACCAGCAGTGGAATCTTCTGTTCAAAATGGTTTATGGTGAATTTTTCCGCAGACCTGGCAAAGATGCTGAACTTATCAATTTGAATGTAGGTGGCTTTAAGCAATCTGTGGATCAAAGCACCTTGCTCCGATTTCCCCATACCAGACTTGGGAAACTTCTCAAATGCCATTCAGAAGAGGCTATTCTTGAACTGTGTGATGACTACAGTGTTGCGGACAAGGAATATTACTTTGACAGGAATCCTTCCTTGTTCCAATATGTTCTGAATTTTTACTACACGGGCAAACTTCACGTCATGGAAGAACTTTGTGTCTTTTCCTTCTGCCAGGAGATAGAGTATTGGGGGATAAATGAGCTGTTTATTGATTCCTGCTGCAGCAATCGGTACCAAGAAAGGAAAGAAGAAGGTCCTGAGAAAGACTGGGACCAGAAGAGCAATGACAGAAGTATAGACTCCTCTAATGAAGAGTCATCCATATTGGATAAAGAGCTGGAAAAGTTTGACAATCTGTGTTTTGGTGAAATAAGAAAGAAGATCTGGGTCAGAATGGAAAATCCTGCTTACTGCTTGTCTGCCAAGTTAATTGCTGTGTCATCCCTGAGTGTTGTCCTGGCGTCAATTGTGGCCATGTGCATTCACAGCATGCCAGAGTTTCAAAGGCTGGACGCCAACGACAGAGAGATTGAAGATCCAGTGCTGGAAGCTGTGGAGATTACATGCATCATCTGGTTCACCGCTGAGCTAGTGATTAGGCTCATTACTGCTCCAAGTCAAAAGAAGTTCTGGAAGAAACCACTGAATATCATTGATTTTGTCTCTATTATCCCATTTTATGCCACATTGGCTGTGGACACAAAGGAAGAAGAAAGTGAAGATATTGAAAACATGGGGAAAGTTGTTCAGATTCTGCGGTTAATGAGGATATTTCGCATCCTGAAACTCGCCAGGCATTCCGTGGGACTGCGGTCTTTAGGCGCCACTTTGAGACACAGCTATCAGGAAGTTGGACTTCTGCTTTTGTTTTTGTCTGTTGGTATTTCTATTTTTTCAGTGCTTGTCTATTCAGTGGAGAAAGATGATGACTCATCAGAACTGCACAGCATCCCTGTTTGCTGGTGGTGGGCAACCATCAGCATGACCACTGTTGGTTATGGGGACACTTACCCGGTCACGCTTGCTGGAAAGCTGCTTGGCACCCTATGCATCATCTGTGGGATACTAGTGGTAGCACTTCCAATCACCATTATTTTCAATAAGTTTTCTAAGTACTATCAAAAACAAAAAGATATGGATCCAGACCAATGCAACAATGACCGCAAAGAGAAATGTAATGACCTACCTTATTTTAACATTAGGGATATTTATGCAAAAAAGATGCACTCCTTCATTTCTAGCCTTTCTTCAGTAGGAATTGTAGTCAGCGACCAAGATTCAACAGATGCTTCCAGCATCCAAGATATGGAGGATGTTTATAACACAGCATCTTTAGAAAATGGTACAGGAAAATGAGTTGAATCACGTTCTCTTCCCTTTATTTCTCTTCTGATTCTCGGTAAATGTGGACTTAGAAACTTCAGTGAATTTATTAAAAGCAGTTAATTCTCAGGGTACTTAACTCTCAGCCATATTTGGACATTCTTTGCTCTGAGGATGCCATAAAAGCTTCATTGTTTATATGAGGCTTTAAAATATGCCTCATATGGTGGTTTCATTTTTTACACAACAAATGTTATGCATTTTTGGGCAGAAAAAGTCAGGAAAGCAGTTTTAAATATGAGAACAGTGTTTGTTTGGTTTTGTGGAGGGTTTCTTTATTTGTTTACTTGGTTAATTTTTTTCCCTGCAGCAATCTGATAGCTCATACAGAATCTGCTTTTATAATTTGCTGCTGTTCAGGTAGAGATACATTACAAACATGTAAGAACTATCACACAAGTCAATGAAGTATTTACCTGCAAACATATAAGGAAAAAGAAAGAATTACGTACATGTAAAACTGTGCTCACTAACACATTTATGTGTGCTCACTAACATCTTGGAGTTCAGATCCTATTGACTAAGTTGGGGCGGAAAATATATTGGAACATACTGTTTTTACTTCATGGACGCATAACATTTATGAATTTCTTTCCAAAAGCACAATACATTTTCAGTGAAAATAAATTAATCCCATTGTGCCTATATTTTTTCCAGCGTCCAGCATGGCCAAGCTCTGTCAGATACTAAAGGATCTAAATTACTAGTCTCACTATGAAATGTCTGGGATAGGGTAGGAGAGGAGCTTTTGTACCTAATAGCCATTTCTTCTACCACTGTGAACCTGAGCAATTCTGGTGACTGGAGAGAATCCTGCTGTCATTAAGACCACCTCAGGGAGTTTGCCAGAGGCTTCGTTTTGCTAGCACTGAAGCAAATATCTGTGGTGGTCTTTAGAAGTTATTACTCCCCGTAGTCAGCACTGCTCATTTTCTGGAGGTTACTGCCTTGGTGGTAGAAGCATATGTGAACAGCATCTCGTCTGTGCTCGTTCTTAGTCCAGGACTGTAGTACCAAGCAACGGAGATGTGTGAACGTGCTCTCCTCTACCATATATCACCAATCGGGGATATAGAATGGGCACTGCACGTGGGCATCCATATATGAAACTATTTCAGTTTCTTTTTCTAGAGCCAATCTGTTGGTGATGGCAGCTCTCCTGGTTTGTACTATGGGCTGGAGCAATGCACGTTGCCTGGCAGAGTGCTGCAGCTCTGTGTGTTCCTTTCCTCTCCAGGAATTTCTTATGCAGCTAGTGAATCCTGCTCTAGTTCAAACTGCATCTTCTAGGGCTATTTTAAAAGGAAAGCCAGCCCTCGAGTCTAGCATAGAGGAATGCTAGAGAAACTCAAGGATCTTGTAGAAGTCCATAGTGTTTCTGAACACTCATTTTCTTTCATTTGTCTAGTGACTAAATTAGATTCTGGACAATGAAGGATTGAAGATACTGTGATGTTGATATTTTCCTTAGAGAGTCTTCACATTTTTTTTTATATGTTATTATTGGGCCAAGTGCTAAAGCCCTTACTGAGTTTCTGCTCAGGCAGATCAAACTCCATAGGAGTTGACTTCAAGACTGGGTCAAGCCTGAAGATGGCAATTGATTTTAGCGTCTGCAAAGAGTTGATTTTTCAGGTATCTGCCGAGTTTTCTGTTGAAAAATACATTGAGTAGCTGAGTTGCACTTATATTTACTAAAGCACAGAGCTCTAACCTCTTTTTGAGGTGGAAAAGCAAAAAAGCGTAGTATGGATCAACCTATACCGTGGAAAAAGGTGTCCCTTTGTATTGGTGTGCACCAATATAATGACATGGGACTTAAAGAGAATATTTTGAGCTTCAGAGAAGCTTCAAAATCGGGCTTATTACTTGCTGAGTGTTATAAATGTATGTGATGCTTCACAGATAATTAAGATTAATTCTTCCCGTACTCAGCATAGGAATACCAAAAGGGAAAGTTACACTAAATTGTTACTGAACAATTAACATTACAGAAATGCAATTACATAAAATATTTAATGTGTATGTGCATATGAATCTAATAGGAACCAGCAGAATAACAGCATAAAAAGTACTCTCTGTCCAAAGAAACTCTCTTGGTAGTCTTCATATAAAGATATACTACATTGCCACTGAAGTTCAAAAGCAATGAAAAATATTGTAATGCAACAAAAACTGCAAGTTTGTATTAAATATTTGAAAAAAACGTTTTATCAAGCATTACCCAAAGAAATTTTGTTAAATTTCACTGACTGATCATTTGTCATGAAATTGATAAGCTCTTGAGCAAACACATGAATCAGTCTTAAGGCTGTGACATTGTTTAATTCCCCCTAACTTTTTTTATGCATTGACACAGCTTGCAGCAAAGTGAAGCATGTCTTTTGGAATGCATCAGAAGGTAAAGTACATAGCCATGTATCATTGCAGTGTACGTTATTTTACTTTCCATGATGAGAAATTGTTTATTTTCAAATTTGTTGTATCTTAAAAAATGGCTTTGTTGTTTTCTGTTGCCTTTGCTGGAATAAATCCAGCACCTTGGTTTCACATGGGTGTAACTGGGAGCAGGATGTGAACCATGTTTCTTGACAACAGATATCCCCCTCAAGGCAGAACTGCAGTCATGTAACATGTGCAGATGCTAGAGAAAGTCACAGGCGTTGAGTACCTGAAGAAAACAGTTGAGAGGAAATACTGAGATACTGCATGTTCCACCTGCTAGGAAAAGTTTCTCATAGAAGAATTTACTACTAAGAAATAAACATAAGAAGGGATTGTTTCTTATTTAATTTGTCTTATTCCTTGACTGACAGTTACATATTATCAATACGTAATAGCAGTGTCAACAGAAGGTAGATTGTCTATTGGTTTTGTATTCCTGAACCACATGTTTTTGTCTTTTAAAACAGTTCATAAATTCTCTCCACCCAGGTGCTCCATTTCAGATGCTAAAGTACAGAAAAGGTTACTGTGCAGATATGTATCCCATTTTGTATGGGAGAGATTTGTTTGTATTTATACAAACCAGTTTACTGGCACATTATTAGTTTCTTTGTCTTGATGGCAAACAATTCATTTTTGATAGTCAGTGTTTCCAGATTACCATCCATCTTTGCAGTGGTTTTCCCTAGTGTTGCTTGGGAAGACAATTCTGCACCATGTCACAGTTCCCTATTTGAGCAGTTTCCAGCTGGGAGAAGGTATCACCCAACTGGCCACAGCTTGTACCTTGCTGAGAGTGGGCTCTGTCACTGCCACCATTTTTTTGGTGTGTGTTATTATAGAATAGGGAGAAGGCCAATGTAGAGGAATGAGAAAAAAGAAATGGGAGAAGGTAGGAAGCTGTCAATCAAAAGGGATGAGCCTGAGAGGTCTGTAGAAGGAAGGAAAAGAGTCCTCCCTTGTCTTCACTTTGTTTCTTGTTTTCCTCCAATCGTGCTTTCCTTTTCATCCCCTTCTGTCTCACATCCCCTCCTGCTGCCTCCCTTCCCAGCCAGCCTGTGGTCCAGCACTCCTGTTTCTGTCCCAGAACAAGAGTTTTCCCGACTCCAGAAAGGCATGTTTCATCCACCTGGCTGGCAGCAGGCAGAACTTAATGCAGATGAAATTAGTGAGGACTCCTGCTGTGTATATGAGCAGCCATTAACACATGGGCTGTGCTTTTTTTTATAAGAAAAGGTACGATGTGGCTGAAATCAATGAGCATAAACATGAGCTAAATAAGCGGCACATATATGTCAGACCTGTAAATGAAATACTGCTTATGGCTTAGGTAGAAATTGGTGTCAGGCACCATAATGCAAGATATTACCATTTAAAAGCAGACTCTGTGCTGGTTCCCATGCAAATAGGTTACTGTCAGGGAGTGCTGAGAGTATCAGGGAGATCTGACTGGCAAATGCAGTACCTGGGCTCACTGCGTGCCAAGGGCTCCTGACAGGCTGCTGTGTATTAATACATTTATTCATTTCCACACATTCTTAATATCTAGAGCTAGTGACGGAAAACCACTAAGCTGTGGAGAGTTCCTCTAATATTTTTTTAATTAGCTGACAGTGTTTGTGGAACTGCTAATACCTCTTCATCCAAAAGAGCACATTTCTCAAACAAAATCAGAGTAACCCTGTGCTAGATGTGCAATTTGTGGCTGCTAGCAGTAGCTCGGTCGTAATCAGTAAATATTGCTGCCTGGTAAATATCGCTTTCTGGTGCTGTATGGCTGCAGTGCTGTTGCTTGTATTTCTGAAATGTTTATGCCCTGTCAATCAAGAGACAGCAAATGCCATTAAAACCATCTCAGCCCTTTTCCACTACACAGTAATTGTGACATTCCTTCTAAACACAGCAAAATGTCATAACTTGCTGAAAATGCTTTTTTAAATTTCTTGTGTATTTGCAGTTGATTTTTAATGATGAGCGTATATTTCAAGCACAATCTGGCAAAAGAAAAAGTGACTGTGTGACTCTCAAGAAGTTACAAATCTTTGTTATTTACTTTTACTCTGGGCATTGCCTAACTGGCACAACTAAGGTAGCACAAGGAGTGGTAATTTGTATAGGCTGATAGCTGTTACTGGTAGTTAAGGAGTTAAAGACAGAGCTCCTGGACATAGTTTATATATAGTTGTATATATGCCTTCTGGGCAGAGCTTGTGTAGGTATATAATGCAATCAGATTAAATATAAAATATGACACACTTCTTTAGAGACAACCTGCAACTCAGATCTTTTTAATTAAATATATTGCATGGGGCAGTCTTTACTAGTTTCAGCAGGTCAAGGGCTCTTTATATGCACACACATCAGTTTCCCCAGATCGCATATACTGATGGGAAGGAGAGACTTTGCTATCCCAAACAGGCCCATGAAACTGTAGGTCAGGGAGCTGGACTCCCAAGATGAGGGCTGGTGGTGAAGGAGAACCTTAACTGATCCTGTATTTTGCCAATTAAAATCAGTACCACGCAACTTCATGTGCTGATTTATGAAGGTAATCTGCTATCACTGTTTCTTCACAACTATTTCAAGGTAGAGCCCAAGAAAGCATTGCATTACAATGGTTTAGTCATTAGTTACTTTCTACTATTTAATGTTGTATATATTGTCCAAGTCACTTAATTTTTTATGGCATTCTTCACTATTTCCACTGCAAATCCTATTCTATCTAGCATATGACTATGTTAGAGATTGGTATAGCCTAATCTAGTGTTATTTTGCTAGCATCTCTTCTGTATCAGCAGAAACAAAAAGGCACTCTGGGCCACATTCATCTCCTCTAACATGAGCTATTTTGTGGCTGGTCATTTGGGCTATCTTTCTCAACAGAGAAACAACAGACCTGCTCTGGAGACATTGCATTGTATCTATACAAAAGTTTTACCTGGCTGTACAACAAGCCTGTAAGATTTAGTTAGGTTAGATGCCTGGACTTTTGGCTGAGGTTAGATCTTACGAATGCTAGACAGCAAGAAGTAGGGATGTTATTCTGTGTTGATGCCATCCTTCCCTTCTTGATGCTGTATGTGTAGGAAGGACTGTGTTGCTGATGTAAGCATTCAAATCTGGATGATGTGAAGCCAGACGTGGGAGTTCATTCTGAAGCCTGAAGGCTAGTCAGTGGTGGCCGTTAGTCAACAATTAACCCAATGTAATATTGGTAAAACCAGCAAGAAAATTTGGACTTTCCGAAAAAGCCTTGTTAGTTGTCTGATAGAATCTGTAATGACCTGCAAGCTTAAGTGCAGTAATTAAAAAAGTAAAAACCCAGATAACAAAATACCAGAGGGAGAAAACTGCTGTTGGCAAAGAGGCAGGCACAATATGCTGACAGTACTTTTGTGACCCAAATCTGCATTATTTCTTGGCTTCATGTAAACCATATAAAATATTCCTCCTGTGCCATGTGTTGTAAAATTTGCCCCTGTGCATTAATATAAATATAATAGAGAGCCAAGCCCCAGTGTTCCAGCTCTGAAGCTGGAAAATTTCCATGCTTGAAGAAATTTCAGAAATATTGTTTAGCTGCAACTGCTGTTTTAATCTTGCAGCTGCCTTGGTGGAGGAGAGGAGTAAGGGACTATGCACAGGTACCAGTACATGGGCTTCCACTTCTTCCTGGACGCAATTAACACTGAGCTCTTCTTGATTGAGCCTATAGGCTGAGAGACCCCTGTAGCCTTGAGGACTGCTCAACAGACCTTTCCTGGGACCATTAGGTGTGTGGCCAGATATCCCTAGAAAGGGACAGGATCAGGTAAGAATATAATATGACCTTCAGGATGGCAGAATAATTTGACTGAATTTGGTGTCATTATCCTCCTATACCTCTAAGAAGAGACCTGGGAGAGAAAGCAGAAACAAGGAAGAAGTTTGAGGTTTAGATATTTAGCTGCAGCTATTTGAAGGCTGCTCTGTGTTGTGTTAATCCAAGGGCTTTTACTGAGTTGCAGGTAGATATTCATATATAACCTTGAACCCATTCCATTAGCTGGAATAATACATTGTCTTCCCACAGGCTTTGAGTTGCAGGTACAATATGTCCTTTTCTCTAAGCCCATTTCTAGATGTGATGCTCTCTCTGCCTTTCACACTGGATTCTGATGTTTCTGAAGTGTTGCACATACTATAAATCATCCTTGCAGCTTCTGCTCAATTTCCTAGAAACCTGGAAACTACAAGCATGAGAGTTCAAAACAGTTTCTCTAGTCCACTTTTTTTTGAACAGCATCGGATGCCATGCATTTCACAGAAAGTGATTTTCTCTGCTCCTGAATTGTGAACTTTATGTATTTTTTTCCTCAATTATTTGAAGACTAGTTTAGGTCTCAAGATAGATAGATAGATAACTTTGGCATTTTGTTCCAGGTGGTGTAATCCCAAGTACACAGTAAGTATCCATTTCTTTGGGTTTTGGAAAATGAAATTGCAATCTTACATATTTGGATTATGGCTCTTCAGGAAAAAAATATGGTGAATATATACCTCTTGGTACCAAAATGCTGGCTGAATGCTCACTGAGTGCACAGGAATTCCGTATGAACCAGAAGGATGCTGGTGTCTGCCAGCATGGCTTCATAAGCCTCCTCGTTGGAAAAATCACATTTTTTTCTTATTTCTCAAAATATTTCAAGTGAGTATGGAGTAAAAATCTTCCTGTTCTGTGATGATGAAGAGTGTTGAATGAAATAAGCGTACATTCAGGTTAAGGCAGTTAAAAATGAACATAAGCTTCTTGTAAATACTCCCCTTCCCTTGGGACAATAATTTTTCATGCTGTTCCAACTTTGCTCTCTTTTTTAAAGGCAAAACTATAACATACCAAAATCACAGCAATATTTTTCCTTCCTGGATATTTTTTTAAGATTAAAGATTTCAGATAAGAGATTTAAGATTAAATTAGCTCTAGTTGTAGGTGTGGAAGGGAAAATGGCTGATGGGTAAGATGTAAGGATTTTTTACATTTTATTTTGTAATTCTATTCCTTTGCCTTTGGTGTTGCACAGTTTTGCATTAGTATTTTTTTGTATTGACTGAAGAATCAAAATAAATAATAGACAATTAATATTGATCTGGAGAATTTTTTTAGGCAATTGAGCCTGAAGGAAAAGAAAAAGTAAGGTATTTCAGACTGGAGTGATGTAAAATATATTGTTACAGGGCTTGAGAATGAATTTAAAACTCGTCAGAAGCATTCCTAAGCAACATATGGATTCATGTGTAGGTATTGTACATTTAATGTATTGCAAGCCACAAACCTAAAGTTCAGGCAGTGTTCAATGAGTGAAAGGTTAATAGAAATTCACGTATTTATCTGGTTCTTTTCTAGTTGCCGCTTTATGTGCAGTAATGTACTCTTGGCTTTTAGACTGCCTCTGTAAATGGGAGGCTAGTGCTTTGGGTATTTTATATATCTAGACACATACAGACTGATTGGGCAGCTGTCAAAGCATTATTGTGAAGGCTTTTAGAAGTCTGGCACCGAAGGTAACCTCTGTTAGTCTACTGTGTTGGCACTCGCTGAGGAGTTGCTGCATTACAGGAGTGTGTGGTGCATGCAAAGTGATCCCATTAAGCGATGCAGAACAAGCATGCAAGTGGGAACATGGGTCTTTGCCAGGGGTACTTGCAGCAGAAATGCTGGTTTCTGTTGGCTTGCTTTCAGTGTATTGCCACCTGCTGAAAACTTCTGTGTGCCCCATTTAATTTTTTAATTAATCCTGAGAAGATTTAGATCATCTGGAAAGGGTTTAAAAAACACAAGGGTTCCTTGAAAGCAAATACTGAGACGAGGCAGAAAAGATGGCTCAAAGACTTTTTTATCTGGCTTTTCTGCCTTGTTGTAGGAGTAACGACAGGGCAGAATTGGGAGTAGCGTAACAAAATTTAGGTGAAAATTCTGTATTTGGAGTCTTTAGGGACATTGCAAGTCCATATGAAGTGCTGGAGGAATCTGGGGATCAGGGTAGGAAGTGTGCGTGCTGGATGTGCCACACTGCTCTTGCATACACTGTGCTTCTTGTGATGGATGGAAAGAAGGTGACATCTCTGCACCAGTGCTTTTCTGCTGCATAGCTGCACTGCATCCACTGCAATCTTCTGTGCCCTGTCCACAGTGGCCTTCTTGATATGATGCCAGTTTCACCAAGCATTAAAATGCTTCTTCAGTCCTGAAATCAAAGGAGAGATGCAATGAGAGCAGCTAGATGGAGGCAACAGAATAGAAAAAAGGGGCTGATGACATGACACATGTCTATAGAGAGGACACGTTGCAAAGATGCTAGGAGATCTTACTCCCCATGTTATGAAGTTTTCCTGTCCTCAACGCCTACATTTTGGGAAGGCGAGAGTCCAGATCACTTTATGGTCTTCCTTTTCCTTTTGATTCTGTACTTTTTAGCACCCAAGAGGGCTTTGGCAACATACAGCATATATTTGAGTAATATATTTGAGTAATAACTCTCATGGATAAATAACTCCACGGTTATCAGAGTGAACTTTGTTGGTCTAAATCATCAAAAAGAAACTATACATACACTTGAGCATAAAAAAATAAGGGCAGGAAAGAAAAATAGCTGACTCTTTCCTATTCTTGACTCCTTTCACGGAGACTGAGCTACCTTTCTCTTGGCAGGTTAGATGATGAACTTATTAATTAAGTGGTCAAAAAAGTAGCTGAGGAAAGGAGTTTGGAATTTGAGACAGCTCAGCATGGAGAAAACGGTCTCTGTGATCAATCCTGTCAGTTTTTGACACCTTAATTAAAAGTTAACTTTGGCAGTGTGAAGGCAACTGAAGTGCAGGAAAAATGGACAGCTGAGTTTTTGTTGTGGTCATTCGGCAACAGTGATGCTGAAGGGATCAGATGCCAATCAAACTTCTACCTGGGAGAGAAAACTGTAGGTATTGCAGTGCAGAAGGGGATGGAGCATCAGGGATGGATGTGGGCTGGCTCTCTTGGGGTGGAGAGCAGTGGCTTTTGGCTACAAAGGACTGAAATTTATCCTTGTGGTTCTAATGGAAGTTTTATGGGATTCTGTGCCAGCCACACTGTAATCCAGATTCTGTCATGCCTTTCTGACATTTAAGCTATGTAGGACAGCAGTTGTCTCTAAATCTACACATTGTTTCCCTAGGGGGAGTAGAGCGGTCAAAAATAAGGGGGTGATCTTGAAGGAGACCTCATGTGACTGGGAAAGTGATGACTTAACTGTGGAGAAGTGGAAAAAGCTGACATCTTGTTGGAAGAGCTCATTTTGAGTTTAAAATGAGTTGTCTTTAATGAAATGTCTAAGAAAAAAAAAAGAATGATCTGTTAGTATGAGGGGGGAAAAGTAATCATCCCATGTGCTATCCAGTCATAGTTATACAAAAAATAGTATAATTTATTACAGCAAACAATAGTTTTTTCTATTTGGTTACTGAGCCAAATTGTTTAAAATAATCCATAATTTAAGAACTCTTGAATCTTTTTCCTTCGACTCAATGTTTCATTTGATTTTGAAGGGTTAATTCTTCTGCATCTAATTAAATTTATGGTGTTTTGACATTAAAAAAACTCACAATGGAAAAGGTTTTTTTTTACAATATGTTGAAATGCTACATTTAAGCATCTTTGGAAACAAGATGCTCTCAGAAAATTTCACAATGAAATATACACTGTTCCAAAATCCCTCCTATCTTTTTTGTTTTATTTTTGTTTTGTTTGTTTGTTTTGTGGAAAATTCCCACCAACTGTGGGCTGGATTAAGAAAAAAAGTTGGTCTCCCAGTCACAGCCTTTTTCAATGAATTTTCTATTCACAAAAAAATATAGTTTTCATGCAGTTTTAGCTGCATTCTTTGGAAAATGCTTATTTTCCTTGGAGAATTCAGATGCAGGAAAAAATAAATAGTCTGTGTCGCCTCCATGATTGGCTGATCCATTGCCTTCTCTTGATGTGTGTTACACTCAGGTGGTGATTGGCAAGGAGAACTGAATCTTCTTGTTTGCACAACAGAGAAAGTAAAAAGCAGTTGCAAGAAAATCACACCCCGAGGAAGGAAATGAGCACAGTTTAACAAGTTTATGAGTGAGAACTTCGTTATGAAGCAAAAAAAAGAAAACACATGAAAACTCTGTTGGACCCCATCTGTTCATGTGATTTCTTTGACAGGAATCTTACTGTGAAGGCTGATCAGAGAGAAAATTGTTATTTCTTTTAAGTAGTAGTTACAAATGGATATTTATGTTCTTCTGCAGTAATTGTTGAATGTGTTTTGAACAGAGCTCTTTCCAGTAAGCAAACTAGCATCCACCTGTAACTCCCTTAGTGTCTGCTAAGTGAAAGTAAGGTGCTAAAATGAATAGATAGACTACAGAGAGATTGTTACAGTATTATTATTTAATATTTATGCTGTTTAGTCTAGGGAAAAGGCGGCTTTGGCTGTTAGAGCAATCTTAAGCTATATGAAAGGCTTTTCAAGAAGACAAAGCATATTTGGTTTATTTTCTATACTTTTTAGGCAGTAAAGGAGATGAACTCAAGCCAGGGAGAGAGAAGATGAAGGGTTGATGATAAAAGTGGTTCAAGAATCCCTCCTGCTTCTCTGCAACCCCTTGCTCAGCCCCAGCTTGTCATTATGCCAGTCATGCTGATATAAATCTGTGTAATGACAGAGCAGATTGCACCAATGATCCAGGTTTAAGAAAATGATAATTCTCTGCTGAGCAGGTAGAAGGGAGCAGTGAGCCTGAAAAGTTGAAAAGACCCTGGATTGCCATCCTTCTAGTGGACACCCAACTCTTTTTTTCGGTGACTCCATAGTTGTGGCAACAGTCCAAAGTTTTGTTCAACTCATCAGTTTGTTTGGAGCAGGAAAGCTTACTCCATTGAGGCTTTGACTCAGTGACTTCCATAAGGACTTTACTGGGTTACCTGCCTGTGCCACAGAGATGTCACTGGCTGAAGAACTTGGGCTGTAGTGAGGAGAAAACAGGTAGATGATGGGACCAGCCCTTGTGTGTTTGAATTGCTGTTGTGACTTTGTCTTGGACTTAAGGGGAGAAGTTGATATCCTTTGTGGTATTAATCAATATTTTCCCACTGTCTCACTGGTGGAAAATGTGAACGAACTTTCAGGGCTGAAACTAGGAATCCTTACTCAGCAAAAGGTTCATTGGGAGCATATCAGAGATACAGTGACAGTCTGCCATGACCAAATTCCAAAACTACTATCAATCTTTTGCATAATTAGCTCATTTTTCTTGGTATAGCTCGTTTTCGTATGTGAGCACTGTACAGATATGATTTATCTTCCCAGCAGCACCCTTGTAGTGAGTGCTAATAATTCCATTTCACATCTGATTTTAAAAGTCAAAATGAAACCCAGAAATATTTAATCATCTTCTCTGTGATCTGTTCAATTTGTCATAGAGATATTTACATGTAGTACTGTTTTTCTTGTGTGTTAAGTATATTTGTTATCATATAGCTATTAATATTTTAATTATATAAATAGAGGTCAGCTCAGCTACTGAAATGAAAACCTGATCCTTCTGTACACAAAGCATTTCATATGTCAGAAACAACATATTTTTATGGCTCTGAATTAATCATTTATTTCCCCTGGAAACTTTCTTCCAGAGGAAATTTCAAAATCTCATCCTTCCATTGTGACTGGGAATGGGTTTTGGTTTTGTTTCAATTTCTATGGCAACAGGAAATTTTGTTTTCTGATGGGCTTTGCACATAGAGTCTCATTTCCCTGGGCTCTTTTGAATACATCAGTCTGCATTTTTATCCATGCCAGCATTTTGAATCTCTGTCCTTAACCCCTTAACTCCATCTGTTTTACTGAATAGTGATCTGTTTCTCCTTAGAGAGGACAGACAGGGTTTTTTAATACTTACTTAATTTTTCAGATATAATTTGATTCAGTGTGCTGATATCAGAAATATAGCCACATTTTATACTTATACCAGAAGTCCAATTCTTTCCTTACAGAAACACTATTAAAACTGGCTGGATGGCTGGTCCCAAAGACTGGTGGTAAATGGAGTTAAATGCAGTGGGAAGCCTGTCACAAGTGTGTTTCCCAGGGAACAGTGCTGGGTCCAGTTCTGTTCAATATCTTCATTGGTGATCTGAATTAAGGGTTTGAGTGTACATTTAGTAAATTCGTAGATGACACTAAGCTTGGAGGAAGAGTCGATCTGCTGGAGGGTAGAAAGGCTCTGCAAAGGGATCTGAGCAGGAAGGATTGATGGCCTGAGGCCAATGGGCTGAGGTTTAACAAGGCCAAATGCCAGGTCCTGCACTTGGGACACAACAACCCTGTGCAGTGCTACAGGCTTGGGGAAGAGCAGCTGGAAAGCTGCCTGGAGGAGAAGGACCAGGGGGTGTTGGCTGACAGCGACTGAACATGAGCCAGCAGTGTGCCCAGGTGGCCAAGAAGGCCAATGGCATCTTGGCTTGTATCAGAAACGGTGTGACCAGCAGGTCCAGGGAGGTTATTCTCCCTCTGTACTCGGCACTGTTGGGACTGCATCTCGAATCCTGTGTTCAGTTCTGGACCCCTCACCACAAGAAAGACATTGAGGCACTGGAGTGCGTCTGGTGAAGGGCAACAGAGCTGGTGAAGAGTCTAGAGCACAAGTCTTATGAGGAGCAGCTGAAGGAACTGGGGTTGTTTAGCCTAGAGAAGAGGAGGCTGAGGGGAGACCTTACCACTGCCTACATCTGCCCAAAAAGGGGTTGTAGAGAGGTGGGTGTTCATTGCTTCTCCCAAGTGACAGGCAATAGGACAGGAGGGAGTGGCCTCAAGTTGTGCCAGGGGAGGTTCAGATTGGACATCAGGAAAAATCTGTTCACCAACAGGGTTACCGGGCACTGGAGCAGCTGCCCAGGGAGGTGGATGAGTCACCATCCCTGGAGGGATTTAAAAGACAGTTAGATGAAGTACTCAGGGATATGATTTAGTACTGGAGATGTACTGTTGGACTTGATGATGTCAGAGGTTTTTCCAACCTAGCAATTCTATGATTCTATGATTCTATGATTATTACTTTTAGAACTACTTTTAATCACTAAACCTATTCAAAATCTGGCTTCAAGGCTGTGGAATATAGCCTCAAATATTTTAAAGTCCTAGTACAAAACTTCAAATTTTTGAAGACCTAACTTACTTTGTTATGTTTTGCTTACATTCATATATCTTACTGTGTTTGGCATGCTGATCAACTAGTTCATGGGTATGCTTAGAGTACCTTATAAATAGTATAACAGCTACATAACAATTAAACTTCATACTCTGCCTCCTGCAGTTCTGAGCAAAATATTACAATTAATTTCTGAATAGATGCCAGACTTCTGTGATCTGTAAAGCTTCATTATTCACTGTGTGAATGATGAATTCTCCTTGTATTTAACATTGATCTCACCTGTGCCATCAAATTTTTTATCACACGTGCTATGAAACTTCAGGATATATAGTTTAAATTCTAGTAGCCTCTTAAGTCTGAATGTGAAAGAAGAATGGAGGAAAGTCAGGGATGCAGTAGTCTTCTGTGCTTTGCCTCTTTAGCTCTTCCCACAAGTACTGCTGAAACAAATTACATCTCTGTGTCCTTCTAGCAAGTGTTTAATCTGTGAATCATACTGTAAACACTGTTGTGCAACACTGAGCCCAGCCAGTTTTCTGACTTGGTTCCTCTCCAGCTGAACTGAAATGTGTACATGGCTCTTTAATTGAAGGGGACAAGAGGAAATGGCCTCAAACTCCGCTAGGGGAGGTTTAGGCTGGACATTAGGAAAAAATTTTTCACAGAAAGGGTCATTGGGCACTGGAACAGGCTACCCAGGGAGGTGGTTGAGTCACCTTCCCTGGAGGTGTTTAAGGCATGGGTGGACGAGGTGCTGTGGGACATGGTTTAGTGTTTGATAGGAATGGTTGGACTCGATGATCCAGTGGGTCTCTTCCAACCTGGTTATTCTATGATTCCATGATTCTATGAATATTTCTAATAAGTCCCAAAACCTCCCCCTACTCTTTGACCCTTCTCTGTAAACCGAAGTAAGGTAGCACATGTAGCAACTGGCTGTGCAGTTCTGCAGTCCTTCTTCTCTTTGATTAAAGGAGAAAAGAACCAGAAACCCTGACATGTGAGTTGTTGGCAGCAGGATAAAGTCCAGCGTGAATCAATGGAGCAGTTCAAACCTCTGAACTCTGCTTTGCCACATGACAATTGGAGAACTTTACAAAACAACTAAAAAAGCTGATGTTCTGTAGGTCTCAGCTTCTGGGGATAGCATCTTTGAAGAACAGTTGGTACCCTCAACAGGTGTTTCCAGCTGCTTCCTGATTCTTTAGAGAATGTTGTGTTACTAGAATATAAATTTCATTTCAGTAAAGTATTAATAAGATTTAACTTCAAGCACAATCTATCAAGGCAGTTATCTGTAGTTTTCTTTTTCTGTTTGTAGGCTTATTCTATATTTATCTATGACTTTGGTGAAGTTACTTCTCATTATTAAAAGTTATTTATATTATAGAGGTTTCATTGATGCTGATACAATTGAATTTTCCATTGATTTTGAGATCTGAGCTTCATTATGACTCTGTATTCCTGTTTGAAAGTCATGGTAAAACTGGTCTGCTTTTTAGATTTTTGCCATTGATGAAATATAGCCAGCTTGTATTTAATACCAGAATAGATATTTATAACTATATCTGGGTTTTTTTTCTTAGTCATCAGATTTCTTATTGCTTTTCTTGCAGATTATCTGAGAAAACTGCATAGGCTGTAGTTGTGGGAAGATTCAATTTATCATATTGCTCAGCTGATTTGAGAATTGTTTGCTTTTAGATAAATATTTTTGAGACTCTGTCTATTTATGACTTTAGGCCCTTGTGAATGGTTACTGCAGGTCATCTGTTACTGTTTCAGAAGTATCAGTTAATCATACAGGAAAGGGAGCATGGGTGAGACTTGATGATTTCTGTGTGTGGGAAAGGGAGCATTTTGTTCATTTTGAGCTTCACAAATTAGTTCGCTATAACATGTATTCCAATCCATGCCTTTGTAAATGTTTGAAGTAATATTTCTGAATTCTAAGGTTGTAAAGAAACTATTTTTTTCCAGAACTTATCCCTACTTAGTAAAAAAACTTATTCTTAATAATATAAGAAATCCACTTTCATTATAAAATCAAATGTCAGCAAGAACATAGTGCTCATTTTGCTTCATTATCTAATGATTTTTGACTCTTCATTTTCATGTCTTGACATTTAAGTATGAGATTCTCAACTAATTCTTAAACCCTAGAATTTTCATTGTGTCCCAAACAAATGTTCATCCTTAATAAATACTGCAGGCTTTCTAATACTGTAGAATAATTTGTATCAAAGAATCATCATTTCTTGCATAAAAAATATTGTTAGGAGCAGACCAGAAAGCTGCAGCTGTCCTCACCGTGAAGGACAGACAGATGTCCAACTGTCAGCAATACAAATCAAAGGACCTTAAAAGGCTGGAAGAAAACCAGAATCTGCAGCCCAGTATGAGTCTACAAACAGGGCAGATATGTATGAGCAAAGTGAAGGGCTCTTATTCCAGCTTGGGGAAGAGCTGCTGTGTTTGTTCCTTGGAGATTACTGGCAAAGACCGACATTTGTGTGGTTCCCATCCAGAGAGGGTCTCACTGGTAAGCTGGGAGGAGAGTTTGGGAAGCCCAGGGGGAGTCTCTACCAGGCTGAGGCTGGAAGGGAGGCGAGGAGCAAGGGCAGGGATGGAGAGAGCAGTGCAAGCACTTCTTCCTCTGGAAACAAACTCTTTGATCTAGCAGGTGTAGTCTGGAGCCAAGGAATGACATCACGAGTTTATTGATTTCATGGACAAGAAAATTAATTTGCAATAATTTTCCAACCTGCAATATTTCTAGAACACTTGTTTACTGCCATCTACAGTAGCAGAACTGCCTGCTTTTCACTGTTGGTGTGAAGACCATCAGAGGTTTACAGAAGAAACCAAGAGGAGCAAAGGAGCCTGAGTAGTCATAGCTATGCTCAGAGGGATTTAAAATAATCACTGTACCACAAGCTGCTCTGGTCCTTCTGTTTCTAATCCTCATGGATTGGAGATGTTTGTAAAGCCAGTTTTGGAAAGATCCTGTGTTCTAGGTCATCAAGGTATCTGCAGCTCCTCTCAGCACAGAGAAGACTATTAAAGCTGACCCACAAGGCATGTCAGCCTTTCCAGAGTAGGGGACTGATGGTTTATTTAAACCCTGTCTAGAAAGCAAAAGAAGATCTACTGTATTTCTCTTCCCTTCCCTTCCCTTCCCTTCCCTTCCCTTCCCTTCCCTTCCCTTCCCTTCCCTTCCCTTCCCTTCCCTTCCCTTCCCTTCCCTTCCCTTCCCTTCCCTTCCCTTCCCTTCCCTTCCCTTCCCTTCCCTTCCCTTCCCTTCCCTTCCCTTCCCTTCCCTTCCCTTCCCTTCCCTTCCCTTCCCTTCCCTTCCCTTCCCTTCCCTTCCCTTCCCTTCCCTTCCCTTCCCTTCCCTTCCCTTCCCTTCCCTTCCCTTCCCTTCCCTTCCCTTCCCATTCATCTGCAGCCCTAGAAATATGCTTGGATCTTGGAAATGTGTCTGGTCTCAGTTTCAAATTGAATTGTCTCATTTTTATTTGATGTGAATGGCATGGAAACTTAGATCATAATTTCATTTCTGTACATTGCAATCCAAAGAGAAATCACTCACCCCTTGCATTCCAGTTCACTCTCATTCCCCCTAAAACTTTGGTACCTCTTTGTTGTTACTGTTGGTCAGTTTTAAGTTTTCTAAAGTGTATGTGCAGCATGCAAGAACTGTGCAGTCAAAACATATGCCTCCATCTGTGACTATCTATTCACATACATAAGCTTTCCTTGGAAGCACTGAAGATGAATTTAATTGATTGCAATTAACTTTTGCTCTCAAAACACAGGGCAAAGAGCCCCAGATGAGCTCCTCTGGAGGTCAGAGCTAGATGGAACATGGGAAAAGAAGCTGGTAGCAGACAACCAGTAAACAAAAGAAACCTTGCGCTGTGTTAAAATCTGAGCTGTGACGTGATGGTGGCAGGGGAGGAGTCACTGACCTCTCTAAAATCTTTGTATCATGTCCTGAGCATACCAGCATTTGTCAGCTATAGTAGCTGTTTCATTTCATTTCAGGACAAGGCATTTGCTTTCAAATCTGAAAAGTGCAGTTCCTGGTAGAGTGACTGAGAATCTGAGTGCATTATCTGATCAACTGGCTTGGGAATCGCTTATTAGCATAAATAGCAAATATGAGATTGAGCACTGGCTAATGGGCAGTCCTTTTAAATCTCCTCAGTCTGACATACTTCCAGCCTATGACAATAGGAGATAGAATAGAAAGAGGATAACTTAAAAAACCTGGTGAGTTTGGTGGTTATAAATGAACTACATGGTAGTACAACTTTTGTTTTTCTTGGGTATAGCTGATAGTACTGGACATGCCCATAGCTTACTAATACGTGTGCAAAATATACTGTCACTCAAGGATTTTGAGGCTTTATGAAAAAAATATTTTAAGTTTATTAAACAGGTTGTTTCACTTAATAGCATTTACCCACATAATAGAATGGAGGAAGCATTTTCTCTTCTCTGCTTCCTTACCTCTACACTGCAGGACCTACAGGCTGAGCTTCTGTATCCTGCCTTATAAAGGGCAGTGGAGACTTGGAATATATTTGACTTAAAAGTTTTACAAATTAATGTGATTGCTGCAAGAGATTCTAGGTTGTGTTTTCCCATGTTCTCTATGAAAGACAGCAGAATTATTTTGAAAGAAATATTTCTAAAGACTGGAGTGTTTGCTTTTCATCTGAGGTATCTAGACTTTTTATTACCAGTATTAAAATAATTTTATAGACATGTGCCACTTCATGAAGCTGATTTCCAGCCGATCTTTCTAAGTTATGAAAAAAGTTATTAATAGCCTGCTGCAGAGGGTCAGTATGCATCATTAGTCAAAAAAATAGATACAAAATAACCCCTTAATTATTTGGAGATTGGCTAATACACCTCAAATTCCTAATGAATTTCTGAGTGGACATGGAACCCAGCCACTTTCTTGTCTTTTCCTTTGAGTTCTTGATAGGAACAGGAACTGTAGAGACAATAGAGATGTGAACACTTTGTTTGAAACTAATGTTTTATGCTGATCTCTTGCCTTCTGTGGCCATGAGAGAGATTTCCTAAGCTGCTTGCTGTGTTAGTGCTCATAACTATATTTTGTGATGATGATTGTTTCTTTGTGCTGAATGAAGCAAGAGATCATAAAATCAAAATGCAAAGCTTTTAGCTGTACTGTTGGCTAGATGGAAATCAACATCTTCGCTACACTGAACAGAAAATGAACTGAGCGGCTAATTCATTTGACTGAAAAATTGGATAGATTCCCCCAGAAGATGGCAGTGCACTTGTGAGTCGTGTTTTCCTTCCAGTTTTGCAAGCCATATCATTTCAATATTGAGTGCAATAATAATAAAACAAATAATGAAAGGAACTACAGCTGGGTGTGTATACCTGTGCTTTTATATCTGGAGTGACACTAGTAATCCACAAAAGCCTGCCCTGTGTGGATGGTGATGGACTGGATGCTTTTGGGTAGGGTGGCATGTTACTCAGCATTTTGCTATGCTCGCCAGTGAGATGAAGATCCCCTTTCCATTGGAGTTCTTCAGATTATCCCTATGCAAAACCCATTGACTACATCCAGAGCTTTAAAATGTATCTGAGTTCTTAAAGTGTCATTGTTCTCAGAGGAATGGACTGTGTAGCATAACAGTTACTAAGAAAGGAATAAAAGATGAGATTTGAAATTCTAGCCATGTTTCATGTCTGCTTCACTGTTTCTCCAGAATAATTTCTTCATTCAGCTAGGGATCAAAAGCAGATCTTAAAAAATACCAATAAGGACTACTTCTGTATTAGTTCTAATCTAAGAGCAATCAGTAATTGCTGTAAATTTAGGGAAAATTCCAGTTCACTTTCCAAAGCAGAACTCTAAACGTGGATTTTCAAATATGTAATCAAACCAGAACTACTTAACCTTTCAAAAATTGATCCACTCTTAATAATTTTATTTCAGAATTAGCAGTAGGAAATGCTAATATCTCCTTTTAAAAATTCATCATAATCTATAGCTATAATTTGCAAATAAAACCCAGTGGCTGTTCTGTAGTGCTTGTCTTATGAACTGTTTAAGATGCATATTTACATGTATATGCAAGCTTTTTTTTGTGATGTAGTGTGGTGAAGAGATGTTTGTAAAGCGTGGAGAGAGAAGAGAGGGGGTTTAAACACATAGCAATGTTTACATGTAAATTTTGGAACTAAACTTTGCCACCCATGTTCTGTCTTATGCAGAATTACTACCAGTAAGCTAAAGAAAATTTAAATATTTATTCCCTGTAGCTTACTGCGGGAAAGAAAAGTTCTGTTATGGCTCATTTGTAACCATCTATTTAGTTTTCCAAACAGCAAAAAGGCGCTGGCAGTAAAAAAAAATAAAAATTGCAGCTGTTTCTTTAACATAAGAAGAGATGAAAAAAATTTTGTGTTCTTGTTCCACAGTCAAATATAATTGCATACTCTTGTCCTACTGCTTAGACACTGTGGGTGCTAATTTCACGAAATTAAAGTAAGCTGCATCATTTCCGTTGCACAAAACACAAAACCAAGCAAAAAGTTAAAATTTAGTCCCTTTTTTTTTACTTTCATTTTCTTCCTCCAGCAAGACATGGCATCTACAAGATTCTTCGGGTTCTGCACTCCATTTTAAAAGTGTGTTTATCTTCCTCATAGAATGAGCGTCTCTCATCTTTTCAAGGGCCCATTCATGATGAAACCTGTCATGACCATAAACTTAGTCAGGCAATATGTTACTTAGCACCTGAAGAGATGCAGCAGTATCTTCCCATTCCAATGGCCAGCAGACCTGTCTAGCCCATCTTTAATGGCCAAAATCACTTTGTACATCGTATCAAGGAGGCAGTGGTGGCAGATTTGATCTTGTCACAATAAGCTCTACTCACCAGTAGAGGCTATTGCTAATACTCATTTCACCACCTAATAATCCACTTCTCATTACTGACCTCCTTTGTCAGGAAGGGATTACATTAAATCATCCTCCTTCCTCCTACCTTTTTAACATAATTTTTCTGCTGTTTGTGCAACTTGCAGTTCTTTTGTGACTAACTGAGCTTTCAGGTTCTGTACAGCTGCTTATATCATATCTGCTGGCATTTGCCGTTGCCTTTGTATAATCTGGATATGCTGTGACATGCAAATGATACTCCTTGCTATTTCCTTGCTCCTACTGTTTCAAATCTCAATAAAAGTGAAAAATGTCACTGTACAAACTGTAAATATCTCATCTGACTATTCCACAATAAGGCAAGCTACCTCAGCACCAATAAAATGTTGATATTACTTTCTTTGTGTATTTTTTCCCTGTGTTTCTTAGTGAATTCTCCATCATTAATCTCACTGTTTGAGATAAAACCAACTTTGTCATTTGATCTAGAACAATATTATTCTGGGCCAGATTCTAGAATCTTTAAGTAAGTAAATATTGTTTCCATTAGATGCAATGAAGTCATTACTAAAAATGAAGGAAGGATCACAATATGTGACTCATTGTAGGGTCTGCATCTTGCAGAGCATTTTCCTTTAATTTGTGAACTGCATGTGACTTTTAAATAAAGCTGCTGTACTTTCTGTAATTAAACCATTAAGGCTGTCTTCTGTCATAGGGTATTTTGATTAAACTTTTTCAAATGCAGCTGCTTAAGATACTGAACTTCACCCAATACTCTTCTACTATATTTTTTTGTGTCCTAAGGGGGTTGAAATGAGTTTCATTTCCAGCCACACTTTCGCCTGCATCATATCTAATATGAACCACCTTTAAGAAGCTTGGTTCATAGGACACACTCGTAACATATAAACTATATGGAAGACTTTCTGATACCTCAGTCACAGCTTTGTGGTTAGGAAGAGAAAATGGGGGTGGCTGGTTGCAGTCTTTCTGCAATAATTAACTGTAATTAACTGCCTAATGTTTACAGTGCTCCCCGAGGAAGCAGGAGAGCCAAGTCTGAATTTCTGTTCAGCCAGGGTGGTTTCAAACATGTAGGTACCAGGCCAGCCTTCACCTTAAACTCTGTCAATCGACAGCAAAAAAAGGGATGCTTTAGTGGGACAGAAGGGTCATGTATAGGCATCCTGCAGGCATCAAAGATGACTAGCACTCAACTAGTTTTTATTTGCTTGTCTACAATCCTCCTACTGTCCCTGATGTTGTAGCCTCACAGTCTGCTACTCCTACTCCATTCCACTGCCAACCAACTCTAGGTAGTCCACTGCATCCAGTGTCCCTGAAACAAGTCTTCTTATTACTAGTGATCTTCTGTTATCATATTAGGTAGCCTGAAGGTCTTGGGAAGGAAACTAGGTCCTCATACAACTAAGTTGCTCTGTTCAGCACAAAATCCTGAAAACAATCTGGCCCAAACTTGTTTCCTAAATAATCCTTGCGAATTTTGTGGAACTGCATATATTTCTGGTGATCCAAAACCAGAGCTTACTGGAAATAGCAAATGTATGAAGAAGGGTAGTAGTTGGCTGAAGGCTAGAAGTGCAGTTGAGCTATACCACATATTTTGAGTACACTCTCAGACGGCACTAAACATCACTAAGACATAAAGAATGTTGTCTGGATACTGTTTATGGGGGACCTGGGTGTGCTTGGGAGCTCTTAGAGTCATCCTGTCATTGCCCTTTTCATAAGCCCCTCAATCTGTCTTTTCAACTGAAGCTGCAGGCAAGCACTTGCTGTGTCATCTAACCTCAGAAAATACTCAGTTTTATGCTTCACTCCTACTCAATAGACAACATATCTCAGCACAGAGCTGAGTCTGAGCCTTTTCCTGCTGAATTCTGTAACTGCATTTGTTGTTCCAGTTGGGCAGAATTTTCATAAGGTGCTGAGTTTTCCCCTAAAATCATTCAGTAGACTTTAGTGGAAAGAGGAGGCTTGGATGTAGCCTCAACATTGTCTGCAGTAATCTATGCAAAGACAGGATGGCTGCCTTCCCATCCAGGTGATCAGGGTTAAAGGAGGAGTTGAAGAGCTGCTTTTCTTCCCAAAGCCATGTGTTCTTGACCTCTGAATGAAGTGTGTGGATAAAATGTTTTGCAAGCCCTGAGCTGCCACTTCATATGATTAGAGGTGACAGAACAGAAGGTGTCTTCATACCTTGGTGGTGTTTTTGGTATGGATGGTGAGGAAGTCTCCTAAAGCCTCTCTGCTCATCATCTTTGATAAGCAGAAAAGTCAGGGAAGGGATTCATGCTGGAAGGACCTTGGAAAAGCCTGCAAAATTGTGAGCTGACTAACTGATGAATCTGATTTCAAGACCCCTGAAGACCAATGACATGAAACAGAGAGAAAATCCCTTCAGCCATGGGACTTGGAAATCCTGAACCTAAACATGCATATACCTAGGGAGAGCTGTATGGGCTTAAGAATAAAGTCTCTTCATGGAAAACCCACTGAGAGGTTATGCCACAATACAGAATTTATATCAGCTATAGAAATATTTAGGTAGGGAGAACATTATGAGGGTGGTGAGGGAAATATAAGATTCTTGTAAAATGCTTTTTATTGATGTAAAAGGCTTAGATGGTATTCAAAGAGCTATTTGGTCAGCTCTTCTGCTATGCAAATCTTCTGTTGTGGAACATCTCTAGCAAGGCACTAACTTCTTTCTTTAATCAAGGCCCTGAAATGACCATACACATCTGCCTCCTCCTAGGCTACATTTTTTGATTCACCCTACCTAAGCAACTTACTAATTAATTACGGGCTGATATCTATAGATGTACACACATTTTTCCAAGAACTGCAAAACAAGACACTCAGACGATATAGAAACAGGAAATTCTGTGAAGCTATTTTTGCACTAGAGAATGAATCTTGCTGACTGATATAAATAAACCATATGGCTTGTCAGGTTAAATACAAGTAGTATAGTAATAGTATTGAATTTGTGCATTGAATACTTAATTTGTTTTTTGTCTCAAACTAGTTTTCTCCTCTGCTCTGGAAATCAGGTGAATTATAGAACAAAGATCTGAATAATTAATGCAGTCAGTGAAGTTCAAGGAATACGCAATTTGGCCTGTTGCAGACTTTGAATACACTTACATTTCCTTGTTGCCATAGAGGAATTGTAGACATTTCCAACTCAAGTGACTACAGTGCAGTGTTTTTGGATCTAGGTAGCTCAATCCTTTGAATAGCTGGTTTAGCTTCTTCAAATCACTTTGGATTTGTCCCTATATCTTTAAGTTAAAATAATTCTCAGGACAAGATGATTTCTTATCTTTTCCCAGTGAATCACCTTCAAGTTTCAATAAGTTGAAATGCAGTTACATTGCAGGAGGATGGAATACTGCATTGTTGATAGAGCATTTTTGGTCTGAATTTCTGTGTGAGAGCCTGCATTAAATTACTGCTCTGACAAAATACCAATCCCATCTCTGGAACCAAAAGTGCTGAGTAAGTTTAACAATTGAAAAGGAATGCAATTCCATTTCTACTCTTTGTATTGGAAACAGGGAGTTTAAGAAAGGCAGAGTATCAGAGTATTCTGACTAGAAGAATCAGCACAAAAAACCAGGGATGATTTTTATTTGTTATAGCTTATGTTTTGGTTGCATTTACTTATACATATACACATAAATATACATATATATATAAATTTTATATATTTATGCATGATTATGATATCAAAGATATCTCAATAGACCTTAATGTATATATGCAAGAAAAACGTACCAGTTGTGTGGGGTTGGTTTGATTTTAAAAGTAGTTAAGAAAGATATGTCATAACCTGAGACAATCATCCTCATCTAACTAGCTCATTGATGAAATGTTTCTGCACCAGACATGTTGGCTTTAAGCCAAGCTTCTGTTTTCTAAAGAGATTTGAGTAACATCACTGCCTGAGAAACAATTTCTTTCTTTTTCTCAGAGTCTTGGGTCATATCAGCCATTGACTCCCAGCAGTGTTCAAAGGGTTTTATAAGCATCCTAAACTATTTTTATGACCTCATTCTTGGAAGGCTAGAAAATGGGGGAGGGGAAGCAGATGAGATCCTCTTCTGCCACTAAAACCCCTGCTGTATCCAGTTCCAAAAGTGAATCCTTAGCCTGAAGAGAGTTACTGGCTAACTTTTATCAAATATTTCCTGTCTGTGACCTTAGATAGCAGTTAGAATATAAGAACCTGCTATTTTATGGGGTGAGTTGAGTCAGATTGCCTGCCTTTTCCCTATGAAGTTGTCTGGGGGGAGCTATGGTGAAAGCTAACAGCAGAAGATAAGCAAGTGATTGACCAGTGTTTCCAGGAATATGAAGAATGTAGAGACAAGTTTTCCTTTCATCTCCCAAGAGCTGCTGGTATTTCTTAGTGATAGTCATAGAGGACTGCAAAAAAAGGATAAATGAGGAGTGAAGCATCTTGGTAGTCTTATCAAGTTGGATTCTGTAAGTCCCTTAAGTCCTGACTGAACAGATTCTAGCAGATTGCACATTTCTACTGCTGTGTGATTTGATGCACTAGGGGTACACTACTGCTTAATTATGTGGTATACATCACTAGCACATTACCCACTAGCTGATGAATAATATGCAGTAAGCAAGAAGCAACAGTGTTGATGTGTTGAGCTTATGCCTTTGGTACAGGCAGGAAAAGTTTAGAAGACTATCTATTTCTAATATATTCCTGCACAATATGACAAACTGATACTTCCAATTTCTGAGCATCAGACTGTGCAGTTCATGTACGCATCCTAAAATACTTGTATGCCAATTGCTCCTTCACCAGTGCTTTGAAAACCTTGCCTAAGTTTTGAGATAAGTGGTATCTGATACATAATAACCATGTCAGTAAACCTAGAGCATCTTCTTTAAATAGCAAGGCATCGGATAGCAGGAGGGCTTTAACCATAGGTTGTATTCAAATACAATGTCAGTGCCTCACCACTCTCATCATGAAGAAATTCCTCCTTATGTCTAGTACAGATTTGCCCCTTTTTTACAGCTATCATCACTTATTTATATATTTATGCATGTATTTCTTAACTCATTTTAATACAACTATCTATCTATTACTTGAAGCAAGCTAAATTTTAAGAATATTTCCAATTACCCTGAACATCATCTCCCATTTCCTCACACACTTATCAGTTTTTATCTGAATGCTTCAGTGCAGGTGACTCAGGCTATTCCAAAGACATGAACATTATCAATATTTGTTTGTATCACAAAAGATCCTGAAGATATTTTTATGGAGACAAATACTCTTAGCACTAAAGAACTATAAAGCCAGAACAAATTACGTTCTGTACTGTTCAGTTCTTTACAGGCAAGTAGAAAACAACAGTAGATCCTGATCGTATATTCGACTACTGAAACATAGGCAACAGAATTTCTGAAGGTGGATAGGAAAGAAGCTTGAAAGACTGTAAAGGAATCAGATCTGATACATGGCTTGAGCTTACCATTGATCGCAGTGCTGTAGGGACTTTGAATTTAAAAAAGAACAGGCTCAACATAGCCACACATGTTATGTTTAAGAGGAACTCAAAATCATGGATCCTTTCTGAAATATCTTGATTCTGTCTTGCTAGAGTTGGTCTCTCCCAGAGGCAGAGTCAGGCATTTACTGCAGCTGTGTTGCTCTCTATGTGTGAGCCTGTGCCTGCAGCTGCAGGTATAGTTGTTTGAGTACATCTACATTTCTTCACAGTGCAGTGAGTGCAAAGACAGAAGGATCAGGGTTTGCAATGGTTTGATCCATTACAGCCACACTGCATCTTTATTAGCAATGGTGTCTGAACGCAATGCTGGATTCAGCAATTCACTGTGTCTAAAAGGTGCTGCAAAGCAGACTTATGTACGACTGTCCCAGACTGCTTTGCCATCTTCAGCACAATTCCAGAGAGCTGGGTGATGGAGGGACTTGCAGTTACATTGAAAAGTAGGTCTAAGTGGAATGGGATTGCAATTTTAGTTCCCAGGAGGGAAACCAATTCAAGGAGCATGCTGAAAGACATCTATTGATGTAGTATAAATGCTAGTTTAAGGAATTGCTTGCTATCTTTCAGCATAAGAAGAGGTAATGTGAAACCATCTACATGCATCCCTTTATGTACCACTTTACCTGTTTCCAGTTTCACAGCTTGTAATAATGTGTGAGCTGAACAATTTTGGTTATAAAAGTAACCAAGGAAGGATAATACTTTTTGTATTGAAAAAAAAGCACATTTTAACTGATGTTTGATGCCAACAGCTATAATATCCATCTCTTCAAAATACTTTGAAGTTACATATAAACAGTGTCAACTAATTTCTGCTATTAATTTCGTACTGCGAGGCAAGATATGGCATCACCCCACCCCCATATTTAAAATGGTATTTGAGTCTAAAAATGAGCATTAGAACCATCTAGCTCATAAATAGTAGGCAAATAACATTTCTTCATGATTGATTATGCAGTGTAACCTCAGGTAAATGTAGCATGACCACTTAATTGAAAATTGCTTTCCATTTAGAATTTGCTCTGTGCTAGCCAATGATAAATACTTATTTCATCTGGCTCATTTCACATTATTCACTTTAAACACTCAAGCCCCTCACTGACTTTAAAAAACAAGGCTATTCCACAACTTTTTCATGCCCCTTTTTATGTCCCATTCTCCTATTTTATTAGCAGTTCTTTACTTTTGAATTACACTTATTCAGGCAGGTGGGGGAGACAGCCTATTTTATCTATGCTTCCTTATTTCTCTAAAGATTGTTCCTTATTTGAAATATAATAAAAGAACAGAGTGAACTCTTTGGCTCAACTACTGTGGAGTAGGTGATATAAGCTGCAAAGGTACATTATGTTTTCAGAAGAACAGAAAAGATCATGTTAGTGCCTGAGAAAGGAGAAAAATGAACTATGCAAAACAACCAAATTGAGAAACAGATGTTACAAATTTGTGTATTTTTTATTATCAACTTCAAACACTTCATGGTGGCCTGAAGCAATTTCCAAGTGAGCTGAGACCAAGTGTAGTCATACAAAATGGCCTGTGTGTGAAATGAGAAGATGTAATTCTTCAGACTGCATTTCATCTTGGGACTTCAGATTAGCTTCAGTCAGTGACAAGATACAGGATGAAATTTCCCCTTCAGATTTATCAGAGCTTCTTTTTGGAAATGTTGCTTGGTTGTATTATTCTAGTTATAGACAATTTTAGCTATAGGTGATGTTAAAATACAGATATAAGTGTTGTGCCTCATGTCTTCTTTCCTTCTTGTGTGTTTCGTTGGTGTGTTCTGTCTTTCATTTGTGTTCAAGTAGTGTGTTAAACACTTCAGAGGCACAGTCTACATACCTTCAATATATATTCATTCTGTAAGCACCTTTAAGGCACTACTGTAGTTATTAACTATAATTCAAACTATTAAGTTCAAATATTGAGGTAGCAGCCTTGTTTTCCATTCAGCTTGTTGCTGACAACTGGCAGATCAGCATGCAAAACAGGATACACAGCTTCAGTGCTTTCTTTAAGCTCAGTTGAATTTATGTCACAAGATTAGTGAAAGGTTATAAAATCTAAAATTCTGATTCCTTTAACTGTCTTGGACGATTTACTGCAGTATATAGAAAAAAAGAGAGACAGAAAATCATAACATGGTTAGTGATTTGCATTTGATGGGAACGGATAATAGCTGAAGATCTCAAAGCAGTGATGTTCACGTCAGCTATTATATCCTCTTCTCACCCAATGTAATCAAAGCTCTATGTAAAGTGGCTCATTACCTCTAGGATGAGAAGAAATGGTGTAAACTCCTTTTCTCAGATATGGCATGCTTCTGTTTTGAGCAAAATGTTTAGCTTTATTTTTTTAATGGGATACATCATCAGGTATGTCTCCTGCATACATACGAGAGATTCCGGTGGAATAAACAAAAATAGAAGATCTCAGCAATAAATATTTTAAATTATAGGAGATGAGAAAATATTTCACTAAGCAAATCTCAGCTTTTTGCTCTACATCTATGTGAAGCATTAAAAGTCTACACTAGGTGTCAGTTTCTCCATAATGTTGTACCTGTCTTAAACTAAAGGAAACCTCTATAAATGGACTCAACTTATCGGTGAGTCAGGAATCATGCACACTGCTAGAAATGCTTCTCTGCTTGATAACAGTAACAGTTTCATTAAAGAAAGAAGTCCACTGTAATTTTCTTTTTCTATTCTTACTTTTATACTAGGAGGTCAAAGTATGTGTGTGGTGTTCAGTATTCAGGACTCAGATTATTCATTGGACAACAAAATCTTCTGCATTTACAAATTTTAACCCAATCCTTAGCTGCAAAGTGAGAGTCCTGGAACTTATGCCATTATGATAAGAATCATCATCTTCAATATAGATTATCTTGGCTGTTGCAAAAGAAAGAAAACCAACACAGAGCACAACAATATATAAAAAGCACAAATATATTAAAAATATCTTAAAAATATCTTAAAAATATCCAAAAGAACTGTGTTTCTTCTAAATTCTACCAATTGGTAAGACCAGTACTGGGAGTAATGTCTCAGGAATATTGCATATTTACTGTTAATCTTACCATTCCTATTCTGAGGTAACAGTCTCTCCTGAGAAGTCCAAGTAGAGTCCATAGAGCTTCTTTCTGCAAAGTTTTTGTTACCCAAGAAAAATAGCTGTTCTTGAAGGTTTTTTTTGATTTCTCCTGGTAAGAGTTGAGGAAGAATTCCAACAGTACACTTTTTGACATAAATCTCTTCTCATATCTAACTGGATCATTTTCTAGATTAATCAGATTTAAAGATAGAGAAAGACAAACAAATGCATATCCGTATGTCAACAGTGCACAGATACTATTTTGCTTAACCTGAACTGCCCAGTATTAAGTACTTATAAATTTAAAGACCACATCTGGATTCAGGCAGAAGATAAGTAATCACACAATTACTTACTTGTGCAATAAAACTTCAGAATGGCAATTTGTTAGCCACTGTAAAGTATCCTCATTAAAAAAAAAAGCTGTGAGGGGACTTTCACAACTGCATAAGCATGTTTCTACATAAGAAACAGGCACAGAGAAGTCTGAAGGGTACTGAACTGAGGACTTTACTGGTTGATGGCAGCTAGCAGTGTTGTCCACTGAGAGACGAATGTTCTGGACAGTGACATGGGGATCCTCACAAGCAGAGAGAGGTGAGGTAGAAACAGTGACATCTATAGGACCTTAAAGAAAGCAATAACAACCTCTCCCAGCTTTTGCCTAATATAGAATCATAGAATCACCACCAGGTTGGGAAAGACCCACCAGATCATCGAGTCCAACCATTCCTATCAAATACTAAACCATGCCCCTCAGCCCTCATCCATCCATTCCTTACACACCTCTAGGGAAGGTGACTCAACCACCTCCCTGGGCAGCCTGTTCCAGTGCCCAGTGACCCTTTCTGTGAAAATTTTTTTCCCAATGTTCAGCCTAAACCTCCCCCGGCGGAGCTTGAGGCCATTCCGTCTCGCTCTGTCCCCTGTCACTTGGAAGAAGAGCCCAGCTCCCTCCTCTCCACAACCTCCTTTCAGGTAGCTGTAGAGAGCAATGAGGTCTCCCCTCAGCCTCCTCTTCTCCAGGCTAAACACCCCCAGCTCCCTCAGCCGCTCTTCATAAGGCCTGTTCTCCACCCTCCTCACCAGCTTCGTTGCTCTTCTCTGGAAACGCTTCAGAGCCTCAACATCCTTCTTGTGGTGTTATTATCTGATGAGAGTTCTCAAAAATATCTAGTGGCTTGGATATTCAGTGCTATAAATGTCAACTGTATCATTCAGGAAAAAGCAGCCCTCTGCACTGTACCATGGACGTCCTAGAGATAGAGTGAACATTACTTCAACAGCAGATGGTGGGTTTGGCTACCAAATCTCACTGGAGAAGTCACATCACATCTGCCTCTCCTCTGTCTCTTCACTGCTCTGTTCTACATCTTTCCTCCCCTCCTATGCCTCATCTATTTAGATAGTAAGGAGTTTGTTTAGGTAGTAAAGAGTTTGTTAGAGGCTGTTATGGGCTTATCACAAGCACTGTTTTCTTAAGCCTTTGTTTTACCCTTAACTCTGTCACGTACTGTGTGTATGACCATGGCAAGCTGGATCTCATTTCTTGTCACATTGGAATGATCATATCAGTTCCCACCGTACAGTACCTTGATACCGGTAATTGGCATATTAGTGTATTACTTTAACTATTAATATAGAGTGACTCCATCTTGTTTTGATGTGCTGTATACCTTTAAGTGTTTTAGCTGAGTATCTGTCTTTTGTGGCTCTTAGTTCACCTTCTATAAAAGATACTCCAGAGATCATAGTCCAAATGTGTCTAATGGATAGGTCAAACATCACAAGTACTTGGAAATTGCTCAAAAGGCTCCAATTTCTTGTCCAATATAGTAAATGCTTTGGGCATCCCATACTTTCCACTCAGCTAGTCCCATGAGACTGTGGTTAAATGATAGCAGAATAAGCGTTCCTAGATTAACTGTCTCCAATTTCAGAATGCAGTCATACTCACAGGATTCACAAATACAATTATCACTTAAGAAAACAACAAGGAAAAATCAGGATTTTTAAGAAGGAAACACCTCAATGTTGACATAAGAACCTGAAACAGAACAGATCTACATTCAAGTTTGAAAATGAACAGCAAGGACTCTAAAAATGACTGGCAGATTTAAAGGAAAAAATGAAATTCCTGCTCAAATAAATAAGTGAAAACACTTAAATGATGTCAAAATCAGAAGAATCTCAGAGTAACTCAAAAATGACTTCTAGGCCTTCTAGGCAGTTAGTCTTTAAGATATACTTTAGCCTCCTTTGCACATTAGTGACAGAATAACAATGTTATACATTCAAGTGTATTGAAAACACTATTGAAAATGTCAATAAAGGAAATAAAGAAGCTCAATTTTCTACTTAATTTCAAGACTTCCAAGTGAATGTGATTCTTCATAGTACTTTTAGCAGAGACTTTGGTCCTTGTATGCAAGTGTCATAAATCATCACCCGCACCAGAGCTCTGGAACATGTTTCAGATATAAACATTTTGGTCACATACGGGAAAACCCATCAAGAAAAACAGTCTTTGACTCAGTTTAATGAAAATACTGTCCTGTAAACTAGAGGACATAACCTCAGATCAAAACTCAGTGAAGATGGGCAATCAGTAAATACGTTTTAACCTATTTGCGTTTGTAGAGACTATAAGAAGACTTGCATTCTGACAATGCTCTCATTATTCTAGCTGCTTTCATTATGCAGGATTGTCTATTTCTTTGTGCTTATAGTCAGGGAAATGCCAAATCAGTGCTATTCATAATCAAATATGTTATACAGAGAGTCTTATGCCTGATCATTATTTTACCATAAATATTATTTGCACACAAATATTAGATTATAGACATCTTCCTGAATCAGAGTCATGAATAAGAGTAGGTTTAGAGAGGGAGGAACAAGTTATTTTGCCTCTGGAATTTCATTCCTAAACCTACAGCTGCGCTTATGTTTATGAAGATGTCACAAAAACACATAGAAATGCAATGCGTAACCTAAGATTTTTTACCAAAATTGTGGGACCTTAGTATTGGTGGCTATAATATAACTTTATCTGTTTTCAGAATGAAAATACTGAATAAACACACTTCAAAATTAGGGAATGAAGAAACTCCAAATCTAGCTGCTGGCAATAAAGATTTTTTTGCCATATGATCTTTCATTTGGAATGTGGGCAGGTTAGAAGTACTGCAGAAACAACCGATAATCTTGTTGGTCTCTGACTTTTCAACTTTGCTTGAACAGCTGTTTGTTTTTTCTGCTATTTTTATCTCCACTGCCACTTGGAATATGCTCAAAGTATGGCAGAAATTCCAAGTAAAATAGCTTCAATCAGATGGACTGTCTTCCAGCCTTCCTTACTTAAAAAGGGGAAAGAATCCTAGAAGTAATATAACTCAGAAAAGCACACATCTTAATTTTAAAAAATAGTGGTCTAACTTCATATTAGAACAGGACTGGACTGAGAGATACGAAGTTTAGTTTAGAAGAGACTTTTCAAAGCAAACCCTTACAGATTGCTTTCCACACAGGAGACATCTCTCAAGTCTGTTTTTCAAATGTAGGACCTAACTCTTATTTTCAATTTCAAGTCCTTTAATGAGAAATAGTAAAATCTTCTTCCTATGCAGAATATCTTTGTTTCGTCAACCAGTCAGAGTGAGTAGGAGGAATTTGTTTTCAGACTCTTTCAGCATCTTGCCAGCACTAAGGACTGAGATACTGAAAGGGTGAGCTCTTGTGGTGGGATGCTACCTTTTTAAACTTGGTTCAACCTAAACATATCCAATGTACACATTCTGGTTTAGAAATCTTGTATTTCTTTCAATTTGACATTCCAATGCAATCAGTGAATTAATATTTTATATTTCCAATTGAAATTAAGGGCCTCACTTTAAGCAACACCATGAAAAGATAAGTTTTGCAGGAAGCTATTTTTTACTATCTATTCCAGTCAAGCATTATAATAATGAGTTATTGCCATGGATATGAGATTCTAGGGCTATGAATAACAAATCTGTCCCTTCCTACTTTTTCCTTACTTTTGATGTTCCACATTCCTCCTTGTCCTTTGCTTTATTTTCTGGCTTGCTTCCTTTCTGACTGAAAGATAATTTCGTTCTCAGTTTCCCATCAGGTCGCTCTGCTGATACTGATCTAACTTAGTGGCAGCAGGGGTCAGAATTCAGTGGTCTTGAAGAAAACTGCATCCAAGGATACCTTTAGCAGCACAAGAACTTCCTAGTTTTCAGAAGCTGTTCTCAAAACCTTGTCCGTAACCAGGGAAATAGTGCTAGCTATATGCAACAAGAAAAACTGTGGCAGAAAAATGTGGTATCACTGAAGCATGTAGACTTCTCAATTGAATTCTTAGAAGGAGTGTAGTTAAATCTAGGATATCAGCTGAAGAGGGAAAACCTGAAATCCTCAGGTCTACGATGCCTTGCTATTACTGGCGAAATTGCAAATGTGCCTAAAGTTCTGCCCTGCAAATGCTCCTTCCTGCAGTTCTGTTTCTCACCTAATCCTTTAATTTGCTTTGTTAGTTTCTTGAAAGTCTCAATCCAAGGTATTCAGAGTATACCTATGAGACATCTGTAGGAATGAGCACAACAGCATCAACTAATTTTATGAAACTAGCTGATTAATTATTTGGAAAGAAAAGAGAAATCACTTAATTTGTAGTTCGCCTGGATCAGGTGTTAGAGGTAATTCACCCTGGAGGAAGGTAACAGCTCCCAGTGAGCTCTCTGTGCTGCAGAAGTTCAAAACCATTCATTGGGAGACTATCCAAACCAGAGATGAACTTAGAGTCTGATGAACCTTTCCCTTTTTCCTTGAAGACCTTTCATTGTGCAGCAAAGACGTGAGGAGTTATTGGACTGGACAGAAAACACAAGAACAAGCACAAGTCTTTAATCCTGTTATCAAGAAATTTTCCTAAAAAGGGTCAGTTGTGGATTCCTGTATTTGTCCTAAATAGTGTTTATGGATTAAATGTTAAACAGCCAGTGAATAAAATAAACAAACATGTTTGAGAACTGGGGCTGGAACCTGTAACAATCTCCAAGGCAGGAAGCTTTGCTCTCACTGACTGGACTAGCTAATATTAAACTAACATTAAACTCTTTTCTGCAGAAATTTGGGACACCCTCACAGAGAAATGATTTCTAGTTTGGTGCCTGAAACTCTCTGCTGGGAAATGGGTGATTTGACACTATCCCAGGGCAATTAATCTCCCTTGGTGAATTATAAGGAGTTTGTGTGCCCACCCCCAGCCTGAGTCTGACTTGCTGAGAGCCAAGAGCTGAAGCCAGTACCTACACCTATACTTGTTACATTTAGGCAGGGGTGTTCTCTGGCCTGGAGGCCAATAGTGAGAGTACTGCCTGCATTGCAGCTCTTCAGCTCTTTTACCCTTCCAAATAGAGTGCTTATAGCAAAAGTAACTTGTTGGCAGTGGCCACAAGTTACAAAGGTTTACAAAGCACGTCCAGGGGCTGTCTGGGAGACTCTGGGTCATTCTAGCAGCTTAGCTGTGTAGAGTCAAGTTTGACTTCTTGGGAAGAACATTCCCTTGCGCTGTTTAATTTATTCTTTTAAACATAGACATAGTGATCTGTCAAAGTCATGCAAGAAGCATCTTGTTCTTTGGCTAATCTGGGTTTATTACACTGCTAACTGGTGCTCTGGCTGCAGGTGCTGGTCCCTAGCAGTTGCTGCTGTTTGTGGAGCACATGCTGACTGCAGTAGCTGACAGCCCCATGCAGCAAGACTAGCCAGCACCAGTCAGTGTAGGGCCTCTCAGAAGCTTCTTCACAACAAGAAAGAGTGGAAACCTTCAAGTGAATGAATAGGGTGCCTCTGTGAAGCAAACGTTGTGTATCATGTGCACTTAACTGAGGTGTAAGCCACCTTCTTTCTTGAATCAGAAACTCTTGCTCATGGCAAAAAAAGTTATATGCTCTATTTCCCCCCACCTTGGGTCTCTGATTGCCCAAAGTAAATAAAAAATTCTTGCATAAAATCAGTATTGATCATCTTAACTGCCTTTCATTTTCAGATTTGTATAGAAAAGATCTGTAGAATTCCATTTGTGAGAAATTCTTTGTAATATCATCTTAATTGATGATTAAAGTATTCTGAAATGTCCAGAAAGACTGGTTCTAGTTTCGGATGACAAAATATACCAACAAATCTTTATCTGTCCCTTGACTTATTTGGAACTGCCTGGTACAAACTCAACACAGAATATTAGACTATTTGCTTATAATTCAAACATATGTTTAAGCACTGACATGTTAAAACTTTAGCCCCAATGTGCTAATGAAGCAGCCTACCTAGTCATGGCAAGCTGCAGCCTGATGTTGTAGTGTGACGACATCAGGACTGAAGTGGAACTTCACCATTAATTCATTGTTCTTGGTTGGACAGCACTAGATTAACAGCAGGACCTAATGAGCTGTGGGCTGGTGAATGTGCACGCTTGAGTTAAGATTGAGAAAAGGAATTCTGGCCCGGCTTTGACTGGTGCAACCAGCCTCCTGTCAGTGCTCTAAATCAAGGCAATATCACTTCATTATTGCTTTTAATTAATATTAATGCTCACTGAATCAGCTCTATGACCTGGGCTTAGCTGGCATTCTGCAAAATTGTCAGATGTTCTGAACAGCAACTGTAACATACATCTTTCTTACGTTTGCATGGAAAATCCTGGAGAAAATAAAACCGTAATATTGCTATCTATTTGGATGTTAGATATAAGAAGAAAACACCTGTCAAGGAGCAGGAGTTATTAAGTGCTTAGAGCATTTCTCTGCATGTCAACCAGCATCTTTTGCTCCTAAGAGGATGTATATAGCTTGTAAGTAAGCTGTAAGGATCAGGTGGTTGACAAATATGAGTTGATGTAAGTTTGTAAATTCTTTAGAGTTACTGGGGCTACATGATTTACATAAACAAGAGACCATTTGTCAGGTTTGCCAGTTCACAGAATCATAGAATCATAGAATGATTTGTGTTGGAAAGGACCTTAAAGATCATCTAACTCGACCCCCGCTGCCATGGGCAGGGGCACCTCCCACTGGAGTTCTTTGGTCATATTCTGTAGATTCCAGATACTGACTAGATGGCCCGTTGGGACCTACTGGGCTGAATATTAACAGCAATGCCATGAACTTTGTACTTGCAAAAATCTTATAGCATTTTGGGAGTTTAGATAGAAGCCTAGTGTTTATGTGACTACTACATGACAGCAATATGATCTCAGGCTTTAATAGGTCTTGTCATTCCACCTAGTAGTGCTTAATTATTGATAAGCCTTGTAGTAGACATGGGATGGCATATGAGATCTAGTGTAACTGGTTCAGAATTAATTTGGGTGAGATAAAGTGAAGGATTGCCAGACAAATAGGTTAGCATAAAGCTTGTTTCCTTGGGAAACTGTGTAGTCATGCTTTCTCCCTTCTCCTTGAATTACCCTAAGATTCTATTTCTGAAATATCTTTTCAAGTAAATGTGCAGGACAAACAAGAGTTGTCTGCTGAAAAAAACTGCTGTTGCATGAATCTGGCGGTATGATTTACTTGCATTTTTGTAGAAGTTGACCCAGTGGGCAGATCCTATGAGTTACAGTTTAACTTTTCCTTTTCCTTTTCTTGAATATAATTGTTGCCAAATCTTTTGTCAAGCCTAAAGAAAACTAGATAAACTGTACATTTTTTGAGACAAAAGCCCTATGACAAACGACTTAGACATAACCTTTCTCTTTGCCATAATATTAAATTATGTATTGCTGTATATTTTTTAAAATGTCTGTTAAAAATGCTTAACATGGTCCTCCTATCACTCCTAAAAATAATGCATTCCATGAAGTAATGCCATGTATTACTTTATTCACCACTATCTGTGTATCTAAATCAACCACAGCTGCTCAGGGAGTCACGTAGAATAAATTTAGTTTTGTATTCTTTTTCTTCTTCAAAAGGCAAAAAGTTTTGTTTCATTTTCCTTTTTGATTAGATATTTTGTTCTGAAACTTGATTCCATAAAAATTAAAAAAATAAAATTAAAGATCATGTTTTGCCTAATTTTTGTGACTTCTAATTTTTATTCCACTAGAAAATCACATTTGCACCTTAGTTGATACAAAATGAGCAGTCATTCACACCACAAAAGCCACATATTCTTCTCTGATCCTTGTCTCACATGTAGTTGCACAGAAAGCAAGTCAACATTACTGATACACTGGCAAAAACTATGTGAATTACATCTGTACAACCTCTTCCAAGTCTTTCAAGCCAGCAACCTCTTAGATATGTTGTTTTCTTCATCTAGTGTCTTGTTGGTGTGGCTGCACTGGCTTTGGTACTTTCTCAGTGGACATTTGTCATTTACATGGTATGTCAGTTTTCTTTTGGATATGAGGCTTCCATTGTGATTTCTAAACTATTTGTAATCAGCAAGCTTTTTGTTGTTGTTACATAATTCTTCTAAGCATACAGTGATTCTTACAAAACGTACAAAATCCTCTTTTACTTTTAATTTCAGTATTGCCTATCTACATCACCCAAGATCAGGAGCTTTATTTTAAATGCATATAAAGAGGGAGAAGGATGATGAATTACAAAGTTCACTTCCTATTATAAAACGTATTTAAATGCAGAGATAGAGCTTGAATTTACTAGCTAGGGAAATTACAGCACAGCTACAAGCTAATTTGCCTCTATCCTATTTTATAGCCTTGGAAAATCATACAAGATATGGAGGAAATTAGTCACTTCTGACATTCAGAACAGATAACTTTTTTGAAAGCTTCATCATTCTGTATATATTGTTGTAGGCGTACAAGGTATTTGAGAAGTAGCTTACAGGCAACAGGCCAACCTCTCCTGAGATAACCTGGAAGAAACTGTTATCTAATTGGTGGATGAAACTATTTACTTATTAGTGCCATCTTCTATTATACTTTCTCAAATCTGCATGTCGTTGTGTCATAAAACAAACTGAATTAGTCTGAAAGTATTTTTTCACTGCTTCAGCTTAATATAATTTTAGATTAGAAGTATTTCGTTGATGAATAGCTCAAACATTTTAGTAATTTGAATTTTATCAAAATAAGAATCTCTTAAAAAACTATTTTTCTCAATTATAACTTTCCCCTCAATTCAGCTACATTATTTAAAATGCATCCTCACTTTCAAGTAGGGGATGAATCAAGTAACAGCAACTTCGCTACTTACAGAGAAATTCCCTTTAAAAAGATATTGACAAATCAAGGACTATAGAGAACATAAAAGTCTCACAAATCCTTTGACAAATACAATCTATGAGCAAATAGATTTATTTTCTTTAGAGAAAAAAAAATATCCTTCACAGTTTCCATGTCCGGAAAAAGTGGTTTCAAAAGAAACAATGACAGATTATTTTTCCATGTCTCTTGCTGCTAGAGTAAAACAGGAATTGGCTGTATTTGCAGCAAAGATTTGACCTAGACTTTAATGAACTTACTGTTTTTACTTAGCTGCGATAGAGCAGCTACATAGAAACGTTGTGGAATCCATTTCATTGGATATGTTTAAGTACCTAACTTAAATATAAATAAACCACAAAACAGTACTAAGACTGTGGGGATTTTTACCAGCAAAAATGCAAAGTGAGTGCTGGGCTATGAGCTGGGCTATAAGCTTAAGCTCCCTGGGGTCTGCCACGTGCAGAGGAAAACAGCAGGTAACTGACCAGCCAGATCGATCCAAACATGGTATAATCATGTTGGATGGCCTGAGGAGTGAGTTTGGGTTTGGGGTCAGGGAGGAAAAACTTAGTGATCAAAACCAAAGCAAGCGGAGGAGAGAATGAGGTGAGAAGTAGCATCCAAAAGTTGTGTGTCACCTTGAACAAGCCACAGCAGAATTTATAAGCTAGTTAGCAATGAACCAGCAAATGGGATCCTAGTGGGATTTTCAGAAGCACTTAGACAGAAAATGTCTAATTTTTCAGCTGAAATTAGAATCTGAGGTGCTTTAAAAATCTCAGTTGGGCTGTGTGTGTCTATAGTGCCAGTGATACCTTAAAAATATGACCCCTCAGCAGACTATTTTTCTCTAAAATGGAAATAATAGCAACAACAGTATTGCTGCCTTGCAGGATGCCCTTTTTTTTTTTTTTTGTTAAAGAAAAGGCTCTGGGATTCTCAGGTACTGTGTTATGAAAGCTACGGAAGCAGGAAAAATGTCACTGTCTTTACTGGTGTTCAGGATCAAGTATGGGCCCCAAAGTTCAGCTCCACTGCCATCAAGCCATGGCGGCAGATTAAGACAATCAGAGGGATAAGGTTATTTCAGCAAGAAGACTCGATAACCACAGCTACTACCGGTCACAACGCATTTGTGAATCTAAGTTGAAGTTCTTATTGTGACCTCTGGTTTTTGATCTGATCTAAAATCAGAATGGATTTATATTCACAACAATGTACCTGACTTCAGGTGTTTATGTGTAGGTGCTTTCACATATTTTAGTGTTGAGTACTCCTCAGTGGACAGCCAGCCAGTACTGTCAGTGGTGTCTGGAAGTCTGTCCAGCTCATCCAAAATAAGAGGGCAGCCTAGATTTAGGCACCTACTGTTGTTCGAGATAACCTTCAGATATCTGCTAAGGGCTGCTAGAAATGGGGGATGGCATGCCCTGGATACCCTTGCAGTGTCTAAAGTCACACTATTCAGCTCTGCTTAGGCAGCTGAATTTCAGTTATCTTGGGTTGGATAAAGACACCTGTAGACTACATTGACTGTGCTGGGAGACAAAATGTCTCTTGACATGAGAAATCCCCATACAGACAATGATTTCGAAGTCTTAGACATGGAAATCTGGCTATGGTCTAGAAAATACTGTATCCCATGACAAAATGGGACTGTCATACGTAGTTATATTTTGGGTGGAGTATTTTTGCATGGTTTCACCTACAACACTACTGATCCACAGCTCTAAGAACCTTTTAATGAAAGCTTACCCTTTCTTCTCAGAAGATAGCTTTCAGCCTATGCAAGAATTTAGTTTCACTGTGTTGTGAGTTCTTTCCCTGCCTGTCAGGACATAAAATATCTAGCAACCCTTTTCTAGACCATGACTCTCTTGTGTCCCTCTGGTCAGGACATGATGGTGCTTCTTCATTCCCTGCACAGTATCAGCCAATCTCTAGCCTGAGAGCACTGTCCAAGTTAGGTTGAAAAGTTGAATGCATTTACTGGTTGTAAAGATTTTGCAGATCTATGACCTTTATTGGGAATTCTGTTCTGCACAGAAGCAATTAAGATGCTAGATATTTCTGTATAGAAAAAAGTAATATGCAATTTATGGCAAGTATTTTTAAGTTCCCTTTTCCTTTTAATTTTTCCTTTCCTGATATACTGGTTGTCAGGGACAGGAAAGAGCAGAGACTTTAACTGAAATAACATGGAGGACTCATCAGTGGGTAGCAGAGAACAGACTTTGTGTTCTTTGTATTTGTGTATCAAAAGCAATCTCTGCCATTTTGGTCCATTCTTGCAGAGCTGCTAGGAAACATTTTCATGCCTAACAGACTCTCCCTCTGAACATTCCTTGTTCCCCATACTTTGGCCTCTTTTAGTTTCCATAAACATTCCTCTAAGGCAGCAGAAGCAGCAGTTAGCCAGCCTTGGATGTGTGTGCAGCTATTAGAGACCCTTCTCAGAAAGATGCTTGGGAGGATACCCTTTCGTTTGACCCTTTGGCCCTGCATTTATACTGCAGTGAATGCTATAATTTGGGATACTTTATTAGTGTTTCCGAGAACACAGGTTTTATTTCTTTCCTTTTTCTCTATAGATGCTTTTCTTAGCATTTTTCCAGGCCTGATGCAAAGCCTTTCTCAAACAGTCATATTTGCTCTTTCTGGTAAGGAAAGATGTAAATGCCAAACTGACATGCTTGTTGGCAGTTACTGGCTGATTAATTTGTTTGCTGTAGAACAACATTATTTTGTTTACGCTGGACTTTTGGTATCTCAGTTTTCCCAAAGGAAAAGAAGGAAGGAATGAATAGGAAGAAAACAAGTGGTAGAAAATCCCATGGGCACATTTGCAGACTCATATCCATGTTACAGTAAGCCACCAACACCTGCTTCTGATGCATGGAAGGCAGGATGCCCAATGGGCCAGGTGGCACATGGAGGTTTCATTCCTAGAGTCCAGGGGTGCAGGCAAAGGTGACAGACAGGGGAAAATATGCTATGTCAAATATATTGTGAACTTCAACAAGAAATACAGGACCATGAGGCTGGTGGCAGACACAGTTTGCATGTTGGGGGTTATATGCATGGAGGGGCCTGGAGGTATTTCTCCATTTGCAGTCCAGCACATGGAAGAAGCTTGTTCATGGCCAAATACACCTATGTGGAGCAGGACTGTCCTGTAGTAGTTTGCTCCCATGCACATATTCTCACTCCACAGAAAGATCCAAATAGCCATCTGAAAATTTTGACTGATGATGCAGAGAAGGGCAGGTTTGGGGAGCAGAAGGCAGGAGCTACTTTAGCATGTGTTTCAAATATCTGTTAGCTCTCTGCTTAGCAATGTGTTTCATAAAGCCTTAGTTAAGCACTAAATAAAGCTTTATTTTTAGGACAGCTGCTGCTTTTTTTCACAGCCCCTGTGACACCAATTTGTGTCAGGGGAAAGGCAGAGTCACCAACACACAACTATTAGTTCGTATTTTGCGATAATGTGGGGAATGAAATGCAAATATCAGTTCAAGAATGGAAGGATTTTTTGATATTTTGTGTCCCTGTGGAACAGGTAACATTATAGACTTCTCTAAAGGTCTCCACAGAGAGACCCAATCAGTAAAATTACATTTCACCCATTTTCTATGAACTCATGCTCATCTGCATCCTTTCTTGAATTTAAACTTGCTGAGCCCCTGATTCAGCACCATAATTACAGAAACCTTTTCCTCCTTTGCTCTGTCTGTAGGTCTTGCAAGAGATGTCTAATTTTTTTATCATGTTATCCTGTTGAATCTATTTGATATGAAAGGGCAAAGACTATTTAAATAACAGGAGTAGTGGATGATAAATGTGGCTTTTAACACCTTCAGTAACTTTCCATAGGTATCTGAGTGGGCTAAATCAGCCTGCTTGTTTATTCACTGCATTCAAAAGCATCTAGCTTGTTCACATGTGAAAAAGTAATCCTATTTGTCTTTGAGAGGACAGACGGAAATAGATTCCAGTCAAATGTCCTGATTTGATTTTTTTTTTCTAAGAGGAAACTCAGAGTATCAAAATATCTATTGGAGAATACCGACAGAAAAGAAAAGAAAACCCATGTATGCTCTAACACTAACTATTGCTGTCTTACAGCATGAAAGGCTTGAATTTTCAAGGACTTATCAGATCTAATGGTCAGGCCAATATTCTACTTTTTTGCAAGCATCAGCTACTCAAAAAACCCCACAAAAAATAAAACCCAAAATTGTCCATTAGACCTGTAGATTCTGTTGAGGGAAAGGCAATGGAAAATGAGTTACTACAGCACAACATAAAAGTATCTTTACAGAAATCTCTACATTTTTGCCATAGCATTTGAAGTTCAGGAGGACACTTTCTGTTACAGAAGTGATAAATCTCTCACAAAACGATGGCATTAAAGTTAGTTGTTCAGGCTAAGCTGTGCATATACCTTAAAAAGGTAACTCAATATATCAGTTGACCACAAATGTATTGGGAAGCAGTGAACTGTCCTCTGGACTTCTGAGCTCTATGTAGTAGATTTAGAGAAAACCTGATGACTAAATTTGACTAGATGTCTAAATTCAGGTAGCCTAGTTAGGCAGAAAGACTCCCATTCCAACACTCCCCATCTTACTGCAACAGTGGAGATGAACTGGCATTTTAATTGTGGAAATGTTTTCAGAATAACTCTTAGGCTAAAGACAGGGTCAAAAGGTCAGTTGTTATCCTGTAGCTCTTAGCTTCAATTCCAAAGTCAGGGCATATTGCCAGATAGTAGAAAACACTGTGTGACAAACAATGATAAATTATGACAATTTCATAGCAACAACCTTAAACAGACTACCAAACCTGAAATATTCGTTAATGTATCAAATGAACTGCATCTGTCAAAAATATGAGTGGGTCACCAATTAAACTTTTTCTCCAGATCCAGGACTGACAGAAAGCCCATGAGAACCCCAAAGAAGACAGTACAGTCCTTGATCTTTTTCCAGAAATTATTGACCCATCTTACCGAAAACATTTTAAAAATAACTTCAGGATACATAGGAATAATAATCATGTCCATTGCCCCAGCAATAACACTTAGGATAGTCTAGACAGATTCAACATGATAAACCCTTAAGATCAGTTGCAAAGTTTAAATCATAAAGAACTTCTCATAGAATAAATGCATAATTGTCTGTAGAAAGCAGAAAACAAGCAAATTTACCAGCCTGGTCTGTAGTGCACAATTTTTGTCTGTGGAGTAACACCAGGTCACTGACTATGCTAAAGTCTCCTTGGATCATATTCAGCTTTCACAGTGAAATTTGAAAAAGATTTCTGTTTAAGGGTAAGATTAAGTTCTAGTCTGTTAACCTATGCTTCTCTGTCAATATTTATAAACATGATTTAATTTCCTCAACTCTGTTTTCACTGATTAAAACTCCCTAAACTTTCTATCTAATACTTAAGTCAAAACTCTTAAAAATTAAAAAGCATGCTTGTAATCACAATCCTATCTCTTTAAAAATAACAAAAGAAGAGGCCAGAAGATTAATTTGGAGATAGACATACTGTTTATGGTAAGTGAAACATTCCTTCTCCTAATGCAAAAGTACTTAAAAGAGTTTACCATTTGATTAGAACTTCAGAATGAGAATAGCTGTGAGGAAAGTACAGAATCCCTTGGAACTGCAGTCGCAGTCTTCAGTTTTAATCCACTCTGGGAACTTGGTGTGTATTAAGACCGGTGTTGGGTTTACTTTCACATGCTGAACATATCTTGCATAGTGACCTCTGCCACATCTCAGAAGCCTGATCAATCGTTTTCAGGTGTTGTGAGTCCCAATAGACATGACAGCTTATTCTAGAGCAACTACTACTTCTTAATCTTGAATAAATTGGGATCTGTAACTGCATTATGTAGCGTATTTGATTCAGGAAGATTTAGAAAGTATAAAACTTAGAAGGCAGACAAATAGTATGGAATACTGACCTGTCATTATTTTCAATGAGGTTTAATAAGAGATTCACGGATGTTTGAAAGAAGACAAGATTTAGGACACAAAGTAATGGGATGGCACAGAATGTAGTATTTTGTCATGTTAATTTTACTGGTGAAGTGTTTCATGACATGTGGTAACAGGCTTGGTGAAGGAGAAACTGGACATCTCATTACTCTACCTTCAATTAAGGGAGTGACATCAAATCCTAGGATATTCGTGTTCTTCAAGTATATTTTAGAAGGTTATATGGAGAAGTATACAGGGTTACACAGGAAGGTAGTCTGCAGGGAAAGGGATGCGGATAATGAAAGAGATACCAGTGAAAAATAAGGAGATGGAGGATGCTCTAAAATACTAAATGAAACACAGGTATTTAAAATAATAAGTGTTTTATGATGAGTAATTTCACCACAGTCAACTTAATGGCTTTAAAATATTAAAATACAATGAGGTTAGAGAGGGCAAAAGTATTTTAAATATAAATCTATTGATTATAAACCTAAATGCGGAGGTGTTGTGCAGTCAGTTCAGAGGCAGACAAGGACAGGGAACAATAACAGAGGTCTTTAAAATGATTGCTTTTGATCTAAGCACTTAACCAAAAGTGCAGGAACTGAAGGATTGTTTCAGTTGTTCAGAATGGTTATTTGATCTTAATTGGGAAGAAAATGCAAAATCCTTTTTCCTCTGAATACATTGTGACTGAAACAAGAAACAACAACAGACTGTTGTAGGAACTTTTTAGTCAAAACTAGTCCCAGTACTCCTCTCTTTCCTCAGATCCAGTTTCTAGAGTTTGTTCAGATTGTGATTTTCCTTTATCTTTCTTTTTTTGATGTTTTCTGCATTAGATCAGGAAACATTCTGCTTTGTATGGTTTCTGCTCCACTTTGGTCCTCGGGTTTATGCATAGAGACCTTTGCTGGTTTTGACTGAGCCACTCTGACAAGCTGCAACCTCCTTTGCACAGACCAAAGCAGATGAGTACTATGTTCACCAATTTGAAATAGGCTTTGCAAATCCATCATGCTACTGTAAACTTGGTACATGACCAACTTTATTTTATTGGAGTGGCTCATTCCTACCGCCTAGGTTATTTTTTTTTTCCTTGAAATGCATCATTCTCTATCAGTGCAAAAAAAGAAAATGTGAAACTTTCTTGATTGATAAATGAATTATAGACTTCTCAAGGGAAAAAGAAAGCTTTCTATGTCATTGTCAAACACCATGGATTTCCAGACCTACTATATATATTATATCTAGGATGTGGTAAGTAGAATTTAACTATGTGCTTAGAGGCAAGCACATGGCTGAATGCTTTGCTAAATCAAAGCATGAGATATTTGTAGAGCAAAATATGCTGTGCTTAAAGGAAGGGAATAGAGCATTTGTATTCCAAATGTTTGTACAGTTTGAAAAGTGTTATTGCATTAGCTCTGTCAGAGTGACTTACTTTCTTGGCTGGTCTTCTCTGTATTGCTTTTGCTGCTGTTTCCAGTCTGTTCATGCCCTACAAGAACTTGTGTACGAAATAAATTTTATAGCAATGTGATACCATCATAAGTATTTGTGCACTTGTTTTATTTCCAAGCAATTTTTAGGTAACTATTAGACTTGTCATTTTCTTAACTTACCTGAAAAATGTTCATTCAGCCCATCCAGCATCCTCCTAGTGCATGACTCTTACATCTGAAGTAAAAAGGTTGAGCATGATATAAGAAAAGTGTAATAACAAAGGCTGAAATTCACCTCTGTGTTGCAAGCCTTTGTCCAGAAATTATAGTTCTTACTTGAAGCAACAGTCATGAGCCCTTTGACGTGTAAGTAAAATTGGGCAGATACGCCTCATTGCATTTCCATCGTCTGTGGTACTTAGCTTTGCAACCTGACACTGTTCCAACTGTCTGTGAGAGTGAGACTGGACTGTGACCATTCACTGGTGTGTCCTAATTTGGTTAGGAAGGAAATCTGGACATATGGGCTAAGAGAAAACTATGGCCTTTTCTGTAAGTCTCTTGTTGTGTAGCTAAGGTCCATGGTCATCTTACAAAGTGTACTGGTCTAGTGGTGCAGAGGTACTGATTTAAACCAATGGAGTCACGCTGTTGTCTTCAATGGGAATATTGGATAAAATTGTATTGATATTTGAAGTCTCTACAAGAAAGTCTTAACACAGCAAAGGTGTTATAATCATTGCTTCTCCTGCAGGCTGCAGTTGATAGCTGTCAAAGATGTATAAGCTTCTAAGAAAGATTGATGAGCAAGTGCTACTCATGCTAGCTTAGTGGTGCAGGGTATGAGAAAAACAGGGAGGCTTGCAGAGCACTGAAGGCATGTCAGTGTCTGAACTAGCTGTTCTGCTCAGAGTTCTGGAAATGCTGCTGTCTATAGTGTCTCTGAAATGGTTAGATAAGGTATAGGTACAACCCGGTTGTGGAGATACTGAAAGAAGATTGGGGCATAAAGTCCATCTTATCTGCTCTGAGCTGGCAACTAATGCCAAGCTGACCCAAGCTGGCTCACATAGACCTGCCTCTACAAGCTGGAGTTGTGATATCATATACCTGATCAGTGTGCCTAGGCTTGAAGACCTATAATAATGTCCTGTTACTATTAAGATCAGAGACATATTGCCATTAAATTCTTTGTAATTTAACAGACACATAACTTCTTAGTTTCATCCCTATTGATGCTAATCATGCTATTTCCAGACTGCAAAAGAAAAAAGAAACTAAGAGAAACTGCCTGTTTGTAGCACTCTTTGTTTCTTCAGTACTAAATTTACAGGTGTTCTTTGAATTATGCCGATGATTTGTGATGTCTTATTGGAATGTAGTTAGAACTTCTAAGGAAGTAACTTAGGAGTATTTATTTATTTTCTTTCCCTTTATAAATTTTTCCAATAAAAAAACAGCTAACCAAAAATCATTACTTTATTCTTCAATAACTAATGTCATCTTAGCCACAATAGAGATTTTTTTGATCAGAATTTATGTCTTATAAGCATGTAAATTGTTAAGTTGTATCTTTGCAAAAAACCCCACAGTGTTTTAACAGTTAGCTTAAATGCTGCTTCATTTTTGTGAAAAAACAATGTCTCAGGCACTACTCTTTTAAAGACTGTTATATATCTGATATATATACGTATACTGAGACTAGAAAAAACTGGAGCTTGCTCACACAGCTTGCTGGTTAGACAAACTGTCCTTGCTAGAGAGTTACCTTTGAAAAATGAATATTTTCCTTGAAAAATAATCATAAGGCAATATCCCCTTCAGACCTTTTTAGGGAATATCAAATTACATCGGAAATGTAAATTCCGTGCATGCGAGGCCAACATCTTATTTGACTACAGGAAGGCTGAAAATGAATGAAGTCTCTATTAATGGTTTCCCTCATGGTCTGATTTACTTACCTTGTTAAAGATGTGCTATCTTTTAAAAGTAGACTGAAGAAGAGAAAAATAGTATTCTATACATGCAGCAACAAAGACTTCATTCACATCACTCTGCAACAACAGCAGTGTAAGTTAGCAGCTGCACATCCAGTCTCTAAGTCAGAGTGGTAACTCAGGAGCTATGAATCACAGCTCTTGACTTTTTCAACCTGAGATTTAACACTTGCTCTTTCTCTTTTAAAGCGACTTGTGTGTGTGATTGTTATGTGGGATCAACCATTTCTCTTTGTCCTTTGGAAAACCATTTCTTTCCTCATGGAAAATTTTCCATTTGAAATAAGAATATATAATAGTGTTCAGCCAAAGCAATATTTTTTTCCTTTCCTCTCCCCCACCCCTCCTTTTTTTGATGAAAAATTAGTTGAATACAGTTACTAAGCAAATACTTGAAGTCTTGTTTCAATCCTTGCAGTCTGAACATTCTTAAAAATAGTTCCATCTTTAGGGAAACAAGCTCATTTCTGTTTATGTTTTATCTTGACTCTCAAATGAAAGATAAACAAAGTAATAGCTTGCTTAGGAAGACATTGAAACCCATATATTAAGCAGTAATGTTCATATTCCACAAGATAATTTCCATTCTCATAGCTAAGAAAAATATTTTCTCATGTCAACTTTGATAAGAATAGCAGATAAAATGCCAATGAGCTCAAAACTATTTTATAATCAAATACCAAACTCAAGTAATTTAATAATCAGATTCCAAATGAATCTATGTTTGAAGCAGTTATTCCACTCTGAGCTCTGCAGCTGTACTGATGTTTCTGCATTATTCTAAAACAAAAGAAAGGTGGTTGGGAATCAAATTCTTGATTCATTTAAACTGCCTACACCAGTGTTTAGGCACTCTGCTTTGAGTAGTAGTGCCCAGAGGCTTAAAGATCCAACACCAGTTTTGTAGGAATCTGCTAAAGGAGGGACATTATTATTGATAATTAGGCTTACTCTTGTCGGATAGTTCCAGAGATGCCCACATGGCCACGTAATTACAGCTTGATTATAAATATGAAGGGTCTAGGGGAAATCAGACTCCCCGCATGCACAGTAGAGTCCCATCTCTGTTCCTCACACTGTCCTGCTGAAGGGAATGGCTTTTACAGCTAGCTATTAGCTTTCTTCCTACAGCAGTTTCCAATATCTTTTGCAAACTACAAATTTTCTACCAGAAATCAACTTTTTGCAGGACAGATTCATCTTTCCCATGAATAAGTCAGAAATGGCCACCCTCTAGCTGTTTCACCTTTGGTCAGCGTGTTCATTGAGATTGATGTTGTCCTTCTTCCCTTCAGTCCTGATGATGTGAAGGAAGAAAATTGCTAAGATATAATACTTAGGCAATTTGTAAGCAATTGCTTACAAAACACCAAGGTCTGTGCTTGGGGCAATAACACAGTGGGCAGAAGAGGGAGCCCATGTTGCCTGCAGGAGGACAATGTGCCACAGTGAGTGAGATCATGGGGAATCACACTTTTTTCATTCTGCAGTAAATAATTAATTTCCATGACTGTAATGTGAACAAAATCAACATTACTCCTTCAATGAAGAAAGCGTTTATTTGGCTAATTTTGTGTTTTGCCTAGATTTCTGTCTCCAACTTTCCCCAAGTACCTGAACTGCAGGTGTCTGTAGGCTCTGAAATGCAGCGCTTTTTAAACAGATGTCTTATGTGTCCAGCACAATTCTTCCAGCAGCTTCCTGAGTTGCTTCTGAAGTGAGGTGGGGGGAGGGGTGTCTAAGATCTCACAGTCCCAAATTGTACTAGTATTTTCTGTTGTTAATGTATTGATCCATAGCACTTCCCAGGTTGATTTCAAAGTGCAACAGCACTCTATGTAATTGCCCCTAGAATAAGAATTTCTCAATTCTGAGATTCTCTTCTCCTGTATCTTTTGCACATTTCAGAAGAATCAACCTTAGTTTGTTTGAACAATGGCCACTGAATCACTGATTTTTCTTATTGCTAGAATATACTTCATATATACTTATGTATTTATGTTTTAATTTATTTATCTATTTATCTATCTATTTATTTATTTATTTCCCAACAAATTGTCTTCTTGCAGTTTTGGTAAGAGCAAATATTGCAAATCCGTTGCAGTGAATTGACATTCCTATAGCTCCCTCAAGGAGCAAAGATTGAACTGTCAATGGGTCATTATTTCTGTTGTAATGACTTCTGGTATAGATTATGTTTCTTTTTGACATCATAAATCCTAAATATACATTTTAGGAATAACTTTGTTTCTTTTCTAATTTTAGTTTTTGAATATGTACCCTATAACATGTACTCAAAATTTTTAGGTCAACATTAATAGAAGCTTAAAAAAACCCACCTAGTTCCTTTGAAATATAAAATGTATCTTGAAATTATCTATGTATTTCTAGATCAGGAAAATGTTAGACTTGCTCAGCTGACCATTGTGCAGAAAGATTTACTGTATGTTAATTTAAAACCAGAAGTTGAGATCACAAAGCAAGACTTTCTAAATATTCATTATGCCCTTCTAAATTGCACTCCTTCCATCAAGGTTACACAGTTTATTAAATATTCATAAATCAGACTACCAAAAAAACTTCTAATTGCAAATAAGTGCAATTGATGTCAATTGCATTATTTATGATTCCATTTGTTAAACTAAGACAATAGAAATTGATGAAAGACATTCATTGGACCAAAATTTAAGGTAAATTTAGCACAGAAAAATCTGTTTTCTCTGTGTTTTCTTGGCTTTTACAATAAGTGTAAAAAAGACAGATTATTTCTGTCTGTCTTAATCTTAATGAAATCATCACTGCCTTATGATATACAGACATTATTATTAAGTTTTAGGAGTCACTAGAAAAAAAAAATAGACTTCCTATATTTAGGCAGAAGTTCTCAACATCAGACAAGAAAGAGTTTCTAACATCGACAAGCAGAATTTCAAAATTATGTCGCTGTTCTGCATACTGGAAAGAGTGGGAGCCTCTTCCTTGATGAAGACCAGAATCATGAATAGATGCATGAGTGACCTCAAACTAACAGCGAATTAATGCCATGTGGTAACAGCAATGCAGGAAAAACCTAGTCACTTTATTTGGTTAAAACAAATCATGATCAAAATGGTTTATTGATTTCTTAACAACACAATCAACATCAACCAGTGAACTATACATTTAGGATTCATATCAAATACAACAGAAAACCCACAATGCTCTAGCACTTACAAAATGTTACTAAATACTTACATATTCTGAAATTTCCTGCTATAACTTATTTAAAAAAGTTCTAATTCTCCTCTACCCCCAGTCCTCCCACAGGCTTTTTGGGTTTCAGGCTCCTCTGAGAGGTGCAGTCCCTATTTCCACCCTGTCTCCTGCGGGAGGTGCAGGTGGTCCAGAGCTACCAGAACCCGTGCTGCTCCCTGATAATCCTGGTGCACACGAGGAAGAGAAACTCTGGTGAGATGGCAGTCGCTTTGCAGTTCCATGGTTCCTGTTCAATGGGCCAGTTGAGCCTTAGGAACCTGAGGCTATCTAGTCTGGAGATGAGAAGGCTTAGGGGAGACATTATTGTTCTCTACAATAACCTGAAAGAAAATTGTAGGGAGGCAGACGTTGGTCTCTTCTCCCAAGTAACAAGTGATAGGATGAGTGGAAATGGCCTGAAGATGTAACGGGAGGTTTAGGCTAGGTATTAGGAGATATTACTTTGACAAAAGGGTTGTCAAACACTGGAATAGAATACCTAGGGAAGTGATTGAGTTACCATCCCTGGAGGTATTCAAAAGATGTGTAGATGTGGCACTTAGGCACATGGTTTAGTAGTGAACTTGGCAGTGTTAGCTTAAGGGTTGGACCCAATGGTCTTAAGGGTCCTTTTCAACCTAAACCTATTATTCTGTAATCAGTTTTGGGCAAACATCTTCTCGGGAAGTTTTAAGTACTCTTTCCACACCCACTGTGTACACACATTCTCCTGTCTCAGTAACTGCATTACACAGACCATTTTGGATTATGGAGAGGTAAGACTATGTGACCCACCTTGAAAAACACAGGAATAAAATAATCACGTAGTCGCATGACACTTGAAATTAGTCTGTGATCTGTACCTGGTTTTCCTTCCTTCCAGTTATATATTCCCACAATTTCATTACTAGAAGTGTCATAAAGTCCACAGTGCAGCAAACCATAACCATTTACAAGATGTGCCCAAACAATGTAAAGGGACTTGGCTTCCTCTGCTGCCAAGAAAAAGACAGAGGTATCTCCAAGGGGCACTGCCTCTTATCTTGGACCCTTAATATCTGTGGGGTGAATTACACTCTGAAGGTGTCATTCTATGTCTTACGATAATGGAGAAAGTTCAGAGGAATTGCTAAGACTTGCAAGTGTCTAATTTTTAGATGACTGGAGTTAGGTGAGATGGACCTGACCTTCAGCTAAGCAGAATAAATGTTGCCTAAATTAAGGCGGAAAAATTCAGAACAAACTGATGCATACACATCTGATCAAGAAAGTGTAGCTGTAAAAATAGCAATTATGGTCAAGAATCTATTAATATTTAGGTTTTTCTTATAATTTACATCTCTAGCTGCATTTTGTTCATAGTTTTCACTGTCTGAATTGCTCTATTTCTTTGCAGACTATGTTAGAGTTGATGGGACATGGGGGAGGCAGGTAACATTACTAAGGTAATTGTATTTGCATCCCAACTTTTACTAGATTTCATGGCTAAATGTCCAACTCCCATCTTTTTTGTTGGGAGGCTGCAGGCTGTAAGAGCTGGTGGATAGACCTGATGAAAGCAAATGTAAACTCCTTTCCCACAGAAGGAGCGAAATTTCTTCTGCTGCTCTGAGCATGACATGGTCACGAACAACTCGATGTCAGTGTGAGTTATACTGTTGACTACACGAAGTCCAGGATTTCACAACAACTGTATATGGAGCCTTTCTTTTCTTGAACACGTAGTGGCCTCATAGGTGTGGGATTCAGTTTCTTGCTAAAGCTTGCACATAAGCAGGAAAATACCCTATTATTTTAGAAAATTCCATCATTTGTATTCCCAGTGGGTGTCTAAATACTGCTTCCCTTGCCCTCTGAAATTTTTCTTTCCTGTTCTTGGCCAGTTCTGTTTCCTGGATGGTATACAGTACATCTGATACATTACTAGCTGTCTATTACTAGACTAAGACTATAACTTTCAGTTTCCTGTCCAGCCAAGAGTGTGTAAATCTGTAATTAAAATTAATCACACAATATTTCTTCTTTTGTTACCCTTGAATTCCCGTGACTAAAAGTATTAAGAGTTTCTAATTAAGAAAGATAATATACTCACTGAGACTAATGAGGAATGCTGCTGAGGGCTGCTACAGAGATAGTACTTGAACTGAAACTCTGAACGAATATTAATTTGCCTCTGATACAAACATTCAACCTTTATATCGTGCAGTTTTTTTATTGACCAATGGAATTACTAAAGAAACTGGTGAGATTATCATATGAGTCATGAATCTGCTGCATTTTTTCACACTGAGTGCTAAGCTCTGGACAAAATACTCTAATAACTGGTGTTGTAAGACATAGGCTGACCTTTGACTTTCAAATATGCTAATGAGTAGAGCCATGACACAACCAGAAATTAATTACAATGAGGCTACGACATCACCTTGTAAGTAAGAATGGTTTGAGCTGCAAGGTTAAAAAAGAAGGTGAGAGGACACTACATCTTATATTGTATATCTAGTAGCTGCAGAACTGGAAAGACTGCAGGGTACATAAGGGCTGGGAAATCTATTAGCAGTAAAGTGCCCTGAAATTAGATTCTGAGATGCTGAGGTCCCGTTATGGTCATGCAGATACTTTAAAAACACCAACTGAGGGTACTTAACTCACATCTGCAGTTTAATAATCTCCTCCAGCTTCTGTGATAGAGTTAGAAAAACTTGCTAGTGGGAGTCTGTGGAGGCAATGTGCCTTCCCTCCTGACAGCAAACCATGAAATTCAAGCTTTGAATTAGTGGCAGACAGTGCTGTGTTAAAGCTGGACGTATATATGATGATCAGTGGAAAATCAAAGCTTGTGTAAACAAATGGGGGCCCACATTAAATATTGAGTACATGTAAGTGTTTTCTTATACCTGAAGATTTTCTGAGAAGCATTCTGTAACTCGGAGTGTTGCTTTCATTTTCAGACAGGTTTGTTTGGATTGACTTTCCTTTCCATCACCTCCAGTTTCTTGAATTGTTGATGAGTAAAGAAGTGTGACACTCCGTGAAAGGACTGCCAGAGCTGGTCATTCCTTTGATGTGGAGAAAAAGAATGTATAGCATCAGAAGTAATTCCTAAAGTTTAGGAAGCTTATTTAACTTCACTGTGATGAATCCATGGTATAAGGTAAGAAAGGTTAGGGGCTTTCTTAAGACAAGGAGCCCTGATACACATGTATTTCCTGTTGTGTCTGCTGTCTCTAGTCATTAAAATACTTTGGAGAATAACGTTCAATTTTACTATGGATTCAAGGGTAAAAGTAGGTGCTTGTTTAAATATAAATAAAGAGAATAAGCTCCATTTTCATACTGATCACTGTTAGTGAAAGAATTATTCTTCCAACAGTCATCCTGAGAATTTCTCTGTTTGCTATTTGTTTCCTAATCATTATTTTATGGCAGCATAAACACCACAGTTTTCTTAACACTCCTTCAGCGACTAATGTTAAAATGAAGATGATATTTGGCAGCAAGCAGGGTTTACCCTTTAACTATTTCCCCAATCCTCTTTGGAACATGTACATCTCTTATCCTTCTCTTCAAAGGACTGTAATTTTTATGATTACTGCATGGTAGCAATTTGAACCAAGCAGTTTCAGACTAATTTTATTAGTGTTTCTCTTCGGCTGCATGTGTATGAGTGAAATAACAGTGTTGGGGTCTGTTCTTGGCACTGAAGCCAACTGGCACAGCTTGATCATATACACATTATTAAGCTCTTCTAGCCTCAGAGACATACGGCTCCATCCAGACTACCTCTTGGGAATATTTCCTGACAAGTGCTAATTTCCAAATTATTTCTAAGAATTGTTTGGGATGGTGCTTTGTGATGTGAGACAAATGTGTGACAGGACTGCTTCAGCAACTTTATTGCATGGACGATCAACAGCGATTGTGTTGCCACCCATTCTGATTAATTTACTAGTATGTGTTGCCTCTTCATACCATACATAATATCACTTCAATGCAGATCTTTGAGGCTGGAATATAATTCCTTAACAAATTCCAAAGAAAATGAAGAAAAACAAAAGAAAAACAAACACTTTTGTGAATAAATTTTAATTTTAGTGTGGACTAAAGGGTAAAAGAAGTCACATGTAGACATATAGACATCTCTGTGTGTGGTCATCTGGAAATGTAAGGGCAGTCAGGGTCTGTAAATGCCACTGTAACACAACTAATAGCAATGTTATCCTGGATGGCTATACTTGCTTCAGTATAAGTTATAAAAATACCTCTCCTTGCTGAAAGCTGACGCTTTATTGTAGACCCATTATTAAGAAGAGCAAATTTCACTGGGGGATGCAGCACGATGTGAGTTGTCTGCAGGTCCCAAGGTCAGCCTCTTTATACAATATTTTTTTCCTCTTCTAGCATGATCTGGGAAGAGTTGTGTGATTATGTTTCTTTTATTTCTTAATGTCTTTCTTTTTTCTTTTCCTCTCCTTGACGCTGTTCTTTTACAAAGGTCAGTTTGTGAAGCTGCTACAGAAATTCTGAGAAACTGCATTGTGGCTTGATCATACCATCTTTAAAGGATGGTGGTAGCTGAAGCAATTTTTTCCTTGGTTTTTCTCAATACATGATATATGGCTTTGGAGAGTAATTAGGAAGCAGGAGAGAGCAGGTAAAGGGGGAAGCACCTATAATTCAGTCTGTAAGTGAGAATAAATCTCTGGAATTTCCCCTGTTATCCATCAAATATCAATAAATCATACCTTAATGTAGCTGCCAAAGCAAGGTACATTCTGTCTCACCCAGACTAGGCAGACATTAAGCTTTCCTGCAGCAACCACCACCAGACCTGGTTCAAGTATTATGATCATTGTTATAGAGTTCAATCATTATTTTTATTGCTGGAAACATACTGGACTGAAACAAAATGTATTATTGAACTTGCAATAGAACTGGAAGTAGTGTTTCCAAAATGAACTATCTGAACGGGAGTGGGCACATCTGCACTTTTCAGGCAGAGGCCAGGAAGGCAAATTTTGAAATCTGTAAATTGCCAAAAAAGAGAATTAGTGAGCTCTTTCTGTTACATGTGCACAAGATTTGGAACTTATCTGTTTGTCACCTTGTGGGAGCAGAAGGTTATTTATTGACAAAATCCTTTGATAGGTGACCAACCGTTATGTATTTTTTTTCAATATAAAGAGTGATCTTGGTGGGGGAGGTCTTGTGAAAGAGGAAAAACCTTTTGTTATGGCCCCATTTTCTTTCTCTCTTGCTGAGCAGAGATTCCACCGTCATGGAACATTTTTTTAATGAACCTCTTCTCACCTGACTTCTGAGTAAGCTTTAGGGACACTTACATAAACTTTCAATGGCAATGAAAGTCTATGACTGACATTTTTATTTATCCTGTAGCTAAAAATATAACAATGGAGCTAGAAAAAGCATTCAAACAGAGTGTATTGGTCAGAAAAATGTTGCTTGTCAAAATGTAAACTTATCATAGGCCTATGTTCATTTTGTTCGAATATGGAAGGGGAAAGTGTTTTAAATATAGGCAGGACATTTTTCCAACTTTTAAAGAGCTTCCATTCAAATTTAAAACTGCTGACATGAGATCGTTTTTGTTTCTTTTCCCCTGAATCTGAACAATAATTCATTTTTAAAAAGTGGTAATGAAAATTTCAATGTATATTACAGTTTTTAATTAAACTTCAATGTATATCAAACTTTTTCTGTTTCTGCTGTGATGTAGAATAAAGGGTAACTTTGGAATTCTCTGTGGAGTGAGCTTTTGAAGTCTGAGCCCTGCTGTACAGTTCAGCATGTCTCTACTGACAAGCTCAGGCTACTCAGCACTGCTTCTCCCTGGAGCTTCCACTGCAGAGATTACTGACGTGTGCAAATGTTTAGAGCATAGATACGGATCGCCTCAGCCCTTTGTGTATTCTCCATTCCAAGTCAATTAAATTAAAATATAACTTCCAGATCTTTACTACATGACAGAATTGCATGAGACTTTTACATAAACTGTTTTCCACAGTGGTGATTACCAAGATATAATTAGAAGAAAATCATATGTGTGTTGGAGGTTCCCTAGGCAAACCTAAGACTCCTCTGTGCCTCTTGGCCAGCTGGGTGCTCCTGTAGCCCCTGTAGAAGGATGCTTATGGAAGGGAGGCATCGTGGACTAATGCCACATGCCAGCTACTCGGATTTTACATGCACTGGGTTATTTCACATGTTTCCGTTTAAAACACAACCGAGATTCTTCAAAGGTGGTATGAAATGGTAAAGCAACAAATTAAAAGAACTTTCCTGTTATCTTCTGAATATTCCCAGGAATTAGAAAAATGTCCAGAATTTTATCAAAATACTGATTTTTTTTTCCCCTCCTCTGTCTTATATTTTATTCCCCCTCCCCCAACACTTAATTTATATATTGCTATGTCTTTCTAATTCAATGTATTAGAAAACAAATGGCAGGCACTTTCTTTTCAGAGGAATGGAAATGATGGTGCTAAACATTTTTGGGGTAAGCATGCCAACAGCTAATTTCATTCAGCTGGTATTAATGAGATAATCGAAAGCATCTATACACGTCTCCTATAGACAGCCCTTAGGATGGCCAGAGCCACTTAATATGCAAACCAGTCTGACTCATCACATACTCACATGATCGCTAAATCTGATTCAATGAAAGGAAAAAAAATGGATGGCAGTGGAGAAGACATTGACTGGTAGCACTGGTAGCAACCTGCAGAATGTTTGACTGTGTTGCAGGACTGGATCTACAAGTCCTATGTTTGGGACGCAGACATTCCTGGTTGTGGCAGTTATTTCTGAATGTCCCACAGATTTGGTTAAACCCTTATGTTATGGTCATCCCTAAAATGTAATTAATGTGACAGATACCAAGCAAAACTTTTCTAGCAGATTACTAAAGCTGGCCAAATTTCAGTAATCATCACCCTAAATGGAAAATAAAAATAAAAAAAAATAGAAATGGAAAATAAAAATAAAAAAAAAATAAAGGCACCAAACTTTTTTACTTGCCGAGGATTGCTTTTTTGCTAGTAATATCTGCTTTATTTTATGATCCTAAATGCAGGGATATTATGTGTTCCAATACGTGGGGAATGTCACTACAAGTGATGACTCTGCACGGCATTCAAAAAACTTGGCCTTGTTTTTTAAAATCCTTTTCACTCCTTGCTGTGTGTACACCATGTCTTTCAACTTCTTGCTATAAAACACTGCTGACATAAGATGAGGCACTTGAAGGAGTCTGAAAAGAGGATGATTGTTTTATCCAAACTGATGTTCTAAAAGCTAAGAAGCCAAAATGCACCTGCAACTGCATATTGCTAGTCAAAGCCAGCATTTGGTCCATTGTGCTGCAATGAAATTTAGCATTCCCTTTTTAGCCTTCCAAAATATCCTCTCCATCTCGTAAGGCAGAAAGGATAGAAGGCTATAAAAATCTGGCTTAAATGAAATATTTTAATAACCAGGAACAGAACCAGGACAACTATATTTAATAATGCGTAAGGTTTATTTACTCTGCATAGATACCATTTTTTTTATGCAGTTGAAAAAACACCCACAGAACTGATGCTTAACAGTTGAGAAGCCCGAGAGATGATGAACATTAAAATGATACAACATGATATGTTAGCTCATCTAAACAGAAAAATAACATTGTTCTGACATTCAGTTTTTGATCTTAATAAAAGCAGTGGGAGCACAGGAAGTCATAAGCCTGGGAAAAGGGGAGCTGGATGCAAAGGGAGCTGTTAGGATTGACATACTGCTTCTGAATTTCAAGGGCCATTAACTTACTATCAAATATAGTGTGGCACCTGCCTTGACATCTGGCTTTTCAAATCTATCTCTAATGACTAGAGAAATTGAATTTAATTTCTGCAGCTACTGACAGGTGCTTCTGTTAAGGGATATTTATCATAGGGGTTAAAAAAAACCACAAAAAGCTCTGTTCCTTGACCTACTATTCCATCCACTAAGAACTTTACTAGTAAAGAGCTGATTTTGCTAAAAAAATTTGTAATTTGCCATGCCAACAATTTTTTTACAGTCTGAACTCAAAAGACTCCTTGTACAGACATGGGCAAGTTCTAATTGAGATTAAAATTGAGATCCTGCTGCATGGTGTAGTACTGCAACCTTTACAGCAACTCCTCTGGATTTTTCTAAAATATAGATGTTTGAAAATTATTTATTCTATAAAGTATATAATACTCCAATTAAGACATTTTCTAATTATAAAGAGGAGGGATAGATGGATACTCCTGATGACTGACAATAAAGTCAGATTATTAGAAGTCAGATGTGCAAAATGATGCAGTTCATTTTTAAGGTGCAGAAAACTCCACATCAGCTGAATTAAACTTCTGTAAACTCTGGAATTAAAATTACTAAACAATCATGTAATATACAGTCTAATTTAGGCATTTAACATGAGGTTATATTTCAAGTATAATAAAGGGAGAAGTGTACATACCTTTGAATGCCTCTGAGAAGATGCTGACTTCCTACCTTAAATTTGATGAGGCAATCTGATTAAATTTTTAATCTTTCTTCATTGCAATCTTGGTCTTTGAAGTCAATGTTAAGTGAAACCTATGCATACAAAACCTGGTTAGATGATTAGCTGGACAAGCATATCAAGCTTGGTTGCTAGATACTGGTGCATTCTATAAGAGCTCTGCTTTGCTGGACTTAGGAAAGTTTGGACTTAGGAAAGTTTGCTGAAGGCAACAGTAAGCATAAATTCAAGAGGATGATATACCTGAACCTGAAAAAAACCAGAATATGGTTAGAGCACAATGCATTTTTTCTCAACTGGTAATTTTTTAAAAGAAATACTTCGTAAGCACAGCATAATGCATGTTGTGTCACTACTTAATATTTGAGGTAGTGAAATAATTTTAGAAGAAATAATTTTTATAGTTTTAAATTCTTCTTAGCAGATACTCTTATATAACAATGTAGTATTAGGGGCATAGCACTCTGTTGTGCTCTACTTTTGTCTTTTTTCTTTTTTGGTTTCTTTTTTTTTAATCTTGTTCCATGAAAGAATGCTTCTGCCAGTGATGGATTTTGCAGTGGAGCATAACCAGTGCACATTTTTCTGTTACACCATGCAAAATTCCATATCTAAATTATATAAGTTACCATTGTCCTGATGTTCTAATAGCATGGTCTGCTGGACTCCAGTATCCTGCAGATAGCATTAGACAACACAGACAAAAAATAAATACGTTTAGCTGCACTTTGTAAAACAAAGAATACAGTCAATAACTTGCATCAAACAGTGCTCTCCCTGCAAATGGGTAAGTGGGAGATTTTACTTCTGACTGGAAAGTTTCTTTGAGCTTTGTATTACAGAACCTGTCTTTATATGGAAGCTCCTTTCTATGGTTTAATGTATTGAGAATAATGCCACATCTTTTATTCTTTTGGTGGATCTAGGCCTTTCACATGACTATCTCACTAAAGACAAGTATGGAGTGTTGCATTCTTCACGTCTTGGCTATGGTGAAATAACTATATTCAGTAGAAAGCAGATTGCCATACATCTGGCAGTGTGCAAGTTTCAATTGCATCTCTGTAACAAGGACGAATTTTTCCATGAATTCCATTTCTGGCTCAATGTTTCTTCCACGGGATTTAATGACATGGCTCCTGCTGATTTCAGAGGAAAGCAAGTCAGGCCAAGGTTGATAGTTTATCCAAAACTCAATTTGAAGATGAGATACATCTATCCAAGTTTAGATAATACATGTCTGTGCGTGAGCTTATCAGCCATGCTTCTTTATATATAGTAGACTTTATCCTTTTATACATTTCAGGCACAAAACGACAGACAAAATCAATTCTGCCTCAAGCAACTTCAAGGTAAATAGGGGCAATAACTTGCTCAAAACTAATATTCCAAGGCTGATATCTTGCAGCACTAGAACCTATAAAAAAATTGGATGCAGGAATTGTTACAGATGGATAGAAGTATTTTACCAGCATCTCCTGATTTGCTAAAATCATGGACCTTCTAATTTGTCAGAAGCCCTCTTAGCTTATGTATAAAGGTGTGTGTAGTTATACGGATGGATATCCTGGATGCATGAAAACCAGCATGAAATTGGAAATGAATGTTTTCACCCACCAGCTTAGTAACAGCTCTGAATATGTTTCTGCTAATTCTGGACTTGATCGTTCTGTCCTTGTCTGTCTGGATTAATTGATTTGCATTTATTGGCTTGCTGGTCCACTGCAAAGGAACTGGACAGCCTGGATTGATGGGCTGAAGCCAATTGTATGAGATTCAACAACGTGAAGTGCCAGGTTTTGCACCTTGATCACAACAACCCCGTGCAACACTACAGGCTTGGGGAAGAGCGGCTGGAAAGCTGCCTGGCAGAAGAGGACCTGTTGGTGCTGGTCAACAGCTGGCTGAACGTGAGCCAGCAGTGTTCCCAGGTGGCCAGGAAGGCCAATAACATCCTGGCTTGTATAAAAAATGATGTGGCAAGCAGGAGCAGGGGAATGATCATGTCCCTAGACTCAATGTGTTCAGTGTTGGGCCCCTCACTACAAGAAACACATTGAGCTGCTGGAGCATGTCCAGAGGAAGCCAACAAAGCTGGTGAAGGTTCTAGAGAAAAAGTCTCATGAGGAACCACTGAGGGAACAGATTGTTTAGCCTGGAGAAGAGAAGGCTGAACGGTGACCTTATTGCTCTCTACCATTACCTGAAAGGAAGTTGTAGCGAGTTTTTTCTCCTAAGTAACAAATGATAATACAAGAGGAAATGACCTTAAGTTGCTCCAGTAGATGTTTCCTACATATTAGGAAAAACTATTTTACTGAAAAAGTGGTGAAGCATTGCAACAGGCTGCCCAGGGAAGTGCTTGTGTCTCCATCCCTGCAGGTTTTCAAAAACCATGTAGATGGGGTACTTCAGGATATAGTTTAGGAGGGATGTTAGTGTTGTGTTGTTGGTTGGACATGATGATCTTAGAGGCCTTTTCCAACCTTAATGATTCTATCCTTCTATGAATCTGTTTTTTGGGAATCTCTGCATTGTCAGACACAAATGGTCTTTAATAACTCACCTGGTTGACTGGAGGTGTGTCTAAAATATCGGGATAATGGCATCAATATGATTTTCTGCATGCATGACATACAGATTCACTCTATCCTCAGGCTCTGCCAAATTTTTGACAAGTTAGACATTTTTTTTCTGCCTAACTGCCTACATGATATTTAACTCCATTTTGAATTTTATTTCTTATATACATATTAAGAAATACCTAATTCAAGACTATATAGATACTCTCAGGGAATGATTCATAAGAAGGAAGAAGCTATGCAAGTATGAGAAGTGATGTGGAAAGCTACCTTCTGAGTATCTCCTTCAAGGAGTGTTGAGCGTCTCCTTCAAGAAGTGTTGAATATCTCCAGTTGGCATGCGTTCACAGTCATGCAGAAAATATCTTTTAGGGGTATTACCACAGCTAACAGCTACATATGATTTGGCTCATGGTAGATTACAAAAGGATACAGTCTCATTTGCATCCGGTCTCCATTTAAGTATAGAAAATATCCAGACCCAGTGCGTGCCCACTTTGTGAGGTTCAGGAGAACTTACTACCAGAAAAAGGTCGATCCAGGATAAATCAGGCAAAAAAGTTAAGACCATTCTCTGCTACAGTTTAAGTTATTTGCTATAGGCTTGGCAAGACCATTCTGTTTGTTATGTTATCAGAGCTGAGTTATCAAGGTTGTTTTTGTTATACACAGGTTACAAATTTTGGTTTTATTCCAAGAGTTTTTCTTATCATTTCTCTCTCACTTCAAGTTGTACAAGAACAGCATCGTGAAGAGATAACCTTGGAAAAATAGTAAAAAGACCCGATTAATCATGAAAAATCCTCCATCCATGAGCAACATGAGTCTGCATCATTTACCTAGTTTCATTTACTTCACTGACACAGGAAAAGACCAGCAAGATGCTGAGGCAGCCTCTCTTGGTGCTGTTAGTTCATGCTGGTCTGAAGGGGCCACAATTATGGCCTTGCATTTAGGTGAGTACAGAAAGGAACACTCTGTATCAATGCTGGATTGACAAAAGCTTTTCTCTTCAGAACTGTAATTGCTTAAATATTAGGATGTTTGAAGATTGCTCCAAAATGACATATGCTTTTAATAACATGCATGGCTCTCAGTCAGTAGGGTGTTCTTAAAAGTTCCCTTATTTATATAGAATTCCCAATTAAATAATTATATGCTTAAGCATTCTTCTGAAAAAAAGTAATGCAACAATTTGCTGAAGGTTTTCATGAGATTGGAGTCCTGAAACTGCAAAAATATTTTTTCTGAAGGAACGGATTTCTGTTGTCATCTATTCTCATAATGATCTCTGAGAAATGAGAGATGCAATTAGCCAAACATAGGTAAAATCAAATTGCCATAATCAGAAAACAAACCTGGATGTTGCAAGTGTTTCAGACAGCAATCAAAATGAATTTGAAGGGCAGTGATAAAGGAAGCTCCAGTGTTAGAAAGGAGAAACAATAAACTAATTCAGATCAAATTGTTGGCTGCTGCTTGTAATCATTCCAACCAGAAATGCATTCTTTTTACTTCTGATTTTTTCTGATATTCTGCTTGTTACTGATTATGAGGAATAACAGTAAAATGAGCACCTTGCATGTAGAAATACACAGATGTCTGATAAGTTTTAGTGAGCTTTGTTTGCGCTTTAAAGTGTTGTTACTCAGAAACTTTAATCAAAGAATCTAAGCAAGAGGAATGCAAGCTTTGTTTTAATTATTTGTATTTGAGATTGGTGCCAAGGGTCAGGTGACTTTCTGAAAAGAAGTGACTCATTTGAGTCAGGAAAGTTAAAGATTAAAATAAATTTTACTCAAGCAAATTATTAATGCTTGTAGTCCACCTTGAGGAGAAGTTAAGACCAAAACTAAAGAGGTCACACCATAGCTCTGTAGTTTCTGAAGAAGGCAAGAGATTTCCTAGTGGAAGAGAATTCTGCCAAGAAGTGAGTGTCATGCTCTTTGGTATAACACAACAACATCCTTGGATATGGAAATTTACAATTCATATATTAAAATCAGCACTGTGGCATTTGGGTGAAATTGTCACAAAGCCCTCATCTAGCAACTGGGCACAGGACTTTGCCAGATCATAGCAGACTTAGCCAAGAAATGCCTCTTCCTATCAGCTAAGTGCTAGAAAACTCAACTTTTCCTTACAGACGAGAAGCTCCTGGGAATCTCTGAGCAGCAGTTCCACAACTATCTTGGTCTGATACCATATATACCCTGGGAACAAATGTAACCCAAAAAAGCAGCCTGCCCAGCCTGCTGGTACTTGCCCGTGTCTTCCTGGTAGCAGGAAATCTTGATTTAAAATCATTGCTGTGGATAGTAGAAGCAGAGTTTCAGCCAAATTTTCCTAATATATGTGAAGTGTCAGCACAAGGTGCTGCCTCTTCTGGGATGTTTCTCCAGCAGTCTCTGCTTTTCTGCTTTTGTTAAATACTTTGCTATCTTGTCAGCTCAGAAGACATCATTTAACCCTGGCGCTGTGTAATTTTTCTTTTCCATCCTGGCCGTGTCTGCAGCTTCTGTGCTACTAGGAAGGGAAGGTCACACTGACAGTGTGGTTAAACAGCTCGGGTACTTCCCTGGATGTGGGAGGCCTAGGATCAAATAGATTAAGTATGCAGAACAGAGTTCAGTTTGAAATGGGGTGAGCCTTTAAAGGAACTTTTCTGATAATTTTTGCAAGGTACAACTTGCTGACTAAACCCATGTGTATAGATCTGAAAAAGTTTTAGAAAATAATTTATTTCTCTGCCTTTACCTATGTCTTCTTTTTTTTTCTTTCTTTTTCACAGAATCCCCCTCCCCATTCCAGAAGATGAGAGATGATAGTTCATAGATTTTAGACGCGTAAAAAAGTAGGTTGATAATCACCTCACAATCTGTATAATGCCTTTTTTAAAAATCATATTACTGTGACTGAACATATCTAGACAATCCAGGTCAAACCAAGAGAGACAAATATGTACTCTCGACAAAGCCTAAATTATGAGTGTCTTCATATACAACTTTGTACTTGGCTCTTTTGGAAAGGGACTATGAAACAGTAATTCTGTCTTTTATATTATTTGCATCTGCCTTTATCTCTCAGAAATGTTTTTCTGATTTGTTCCAGGCTAATGATGAAAAAATTTGATAAGCTTAGATAAAGATCCAGTCTTCAACAGAAAACACAAGAATAGCATCCGCTTATGGATAATTCCATTTAAAATTACACAGAGAAAAGCATCTACTAACTAAATTACAGCATGAATTATATAGATTTTATATAGTTTTATTTTTAATCTCTAAACACTGTGCTAACATAGTCTTGTTTCCTGGTACGCAACAATTAATTTTTTTTTGAAATATTGTTTATGAAATTTGAAATTCTAAGCAAGTCATTGCCATCTGGCTTGCTGCCAAAAGGCCCCTAAGGGGTCACTTTTATTCTCCTGTTAATATTAGTGAAAGACTATTTTAAACATACTAATAACCTTGTCAGCGTAAACAGCAGTACTAAGTACATACATAATATCTATCTAAAAATTGTTTAGCTGCCTGTTTTCTAATGTCTAAATAACCAATCCAGAAAGGAACTTAATCATATCTTGCAATGCAACCAGCTTTTAGGTAACTGTGTCTTGACATGCAGTTCACCAAATGGAGTTTTCTGTGTGTTGAGGGGCAACTGGTACTTCAGCACAGCTCTGAATCCCCAGATACCCTGTGGGGAGAGGGACAATGAAAGCAGCCAGTCAGAAACTGATGAAAACTGAATCTGAAATGCTTCTTGTCTTTGAGACTTTGGTACTGTTCACAGACTTGAGTTAGGAGCAATGACATAGCCCCATGGCTGGAAGTGTTCAAGGCCAGGTTGGACGGGGCCTTGGGCAGCCTGATTTTGTGGGAGGTGTCCCTGCCCATGGCAGGGGGGTGGGAACTGGATGATCTTTAAGGTCCCTTCCAACCCAAATCATTCTATGATTCTATGATTCTATGACTCTATCATTCTATGAAAATTTGGAATGATGTCAGACTAGGATATAAGGGGAAAGGGATATTCTCCTCTCCCAAAGCTGTGTAACTTTGCTATTTCACAGACCTGGAGGAAGGAAAAGCCAGAGGAAAGATGATTGCAACTCACAGTAAGCTATGGAAAGAAGACAATGGTATCAAGATCCCAGGGTCTGTCTATGTATGCAGCAATAAATAGACCTGCAAGAAATGAGTCCCCAAATTCAGTCCTTATTCTGCATTGGTAGATGCAGATTGTGTGGGCTGAAATGCCTGCTTTACCTTCTTCAGAGCAGGAATTTGAAGCTGGCCCTCCAAAGAGTAATCAGCTCCTCCTCTTGTGCTCTCCACAGCACAGAGCAGTGAGGCTGGAGATGGGGATAACTGTGTATGTAGGCAGCCACGTGGTCACATCTTCACATTCTTCTCTTACATTTGGCACTTTGCTGGTGTCAGGTTAATGGTGCTTCTGAATTCTGGTTAGACCAAAATCAAGAAATCTTTGATTTTAAGAAGGGTCTTAAGTTGTTATTTTTAGATAAGAAAAAGCAGTATGTACTCAGATTAAATGAAGGGGCTTACTTCTTGTAAAAGGTATGATGTGAAAAGACCAAATCCAGGACCTCTTTTCAAACAACACAAAAGATCAGTAATAAGTTTGCTGATCGTTTTCTGAAACTTTTATGTCATGAATGACAGATCATGAAAATCACACAGACTCATGACTTTACACTTAATCCTGTGTTACTTCTAGTAATGTGTGATCAGTAAAAACATGATTTTATGAGACAGATAGCATTTCTTGGTAGTAAGGTATACTATCATTCATTCGCATGCAATATGTGTTATCTCTGGCCTGAGAAAGCTTCAAGCCACTTTCATAGAATCATAGAATCATAGAATAACCAGGTTGGAAGAGACCCACCGGATCATCTAGTCCAACCATTCCTATCAAACACACTATCTTTTCTATCTATTCTATCTATTTTCTATCTATTTCTATCTATCTATTTTCTGTCTATTCCTATCTTTTCACTCTGCTTGGTTTCCTATTTGTTTTGTTGGTTTTTGGTTTCTGCTATTTTTCTTTTTTTTCTTCTCTTCTCTACAATGCCCCTATGGGAATCCCTTCACTTGAATCATCTGAGGTAGAGGAGAAGTCAATAGTTCTCACTACAAGTAATGGGAACCATTGATTTATTTATAGAGTTTATAAACTGAGTTGGAAACTAAACAGAAAGAAACATCCCTGACATAGCAGCGCAAGTGAGCGTATAACTCATTGAGGTGGAGGATATGCTGACTGCAGAAAGCCCTGGAGTTCCCCAAAGGTTACATACCTCAGGATGGGTAGTTTTTTCCTTTCTGTCACATAAGGCTGAGGGCAGTCTGTCCCACAAAAGAGGCCTTGATTTTCAGAGATGCTAAAGTCAGTGTGGATCCAATAGACAAATCTCCACCTAAAGAAATAAATTTGTTTCATTTCATAATTGTACAATTATCAGACAAGATAGGTTTCTGTGGACTTTGTAAATTTAACACAAAAATGAGATCAATAAAGCTATCAAGTATTTGAGGCTAGTGTAATCTAAGTATAGCACAATGATTTTAATACTACACAGTACCTCCCCTGAATCAGTAAAGAGAGAGGGATTAATCTCACTTACTTTGACTACATCAAATCTAGTTAACTGATCGAAATACGTCCTCCATCTACCATCAATAGTAAGACCCTTACTTCCAGAGGGCGATTCTTCTGACCTGTCAGAGGATTGCTTTAGGATATGATAAAACATTAACTGAATGTACATATTTGTCTCTGTTGACTAGAAAAGGACTTTAGATGACTAAACTGCAGTCTTAGCTTTACAAGCTAAGTTAAATAAGAGCAAAATCCAACAAAACTCGATTTTTTATTCCCTCTCATGTAACTATTTCTAAATTTTTAATCTTTTCTTAATTCTGGTAAAATACTGGACAATTTCTTAATGCCATGAATAATAAGATTCTATACTATAAAAGTTTTAAAAACTTAGAATTCCTATAATTTGTTTTTCTTTTAACTAAATTTTATTGGCTTGCCTGAAAAATTCAAATAGCTTAGGGAGGCATGGGTTTCCTTTATAGAAAGCAATGGAATGTTGTCAGCATCATATGTTTGTCTGTGTCCTCTGAAATATAATTTCCATTTCCCTACAATATACCTAATGCTGAAGTAAAACTTCTTAGTTGGTAATTCTGGATTATTGCCAATACAGATCTTAAGGACAATCACAGTACTTTACGTTCCCCAATTTATTATCTGGTTTTCAAACCTTGCAGCTGTTAATCAATTTGGTTTGGCACTTCTCTGTTAATCTGCTCTGACATTGCTTGTATACTACTTGTACAGGTCTGAGGAATATATCTTACCAATACATCCCAAGACTAAACCTGGCATAAAGAAATTGCTCTGCTTCTTCACAATCACTCTTGTTGCACAGCCTTTGTAAGAGAAGGAAAGTGAGGGTACATTCAATGGAAATGTTATTCACCTGTAAAAAAAATAAGATTTTATTTCTAACATGCACACAGATGGTCTCTAAGCTTGGTCTCTAAGCTGAATATTAGCATGAAGAGACAAGATCTAAGTTTATAACAACTCTTTGAAAATAGCAGCTTAGTGCTCATTGAGATTCAATAAAGCAAATGGATTATCAGGTATTTTACAAAAGGAATAAAGAAGAAACCAGCAACTTATACCACTGTCAAATCACATTATGTGCTCGCACCTTAAATACTACACGCAATCTGTTTTTTCTGTCTCAGAAGATCTGGGAAAAAAGCACAGAGGGTGGGTCATAAAGATGTCTGAAAGCACAAACTGTGACTGGGAAGAAGTTTTCTGGAGGAGGCAGGAATAAGGAGGGCATATATGAAAGTCTTTTCAGATTTTTTAGATCCTGAGCATCAAGCAGAAAATCAAGACAGATTTAGTAGATTCAGTTGATTCTTGCAGGATGATGAGTTCAAAACCAACAAAAGAAGACACTGCTCCTTACTATGTAGGTGGTAATTGCTTTTCATGGGGTATTATGGATGCTAAATTTTACATGGATTCATGAAGCAGCTAGAAAATTCAATCAAAGTTATCAGACATAAAGATACAAGGTCTTGCTTAGGATGTCGGCAAGTTACAAATTCCTGGAGGCTGGGAGTAAGCTTTGGGTAAGCTGCAGACTTGCTGTGTTCTGAGTCTCCTGTGTCATTAGGCAGTACTGACTACAGACCAATATTGTATATTGTATGCCAGCATATGCATATTTTTTTCTAGGTATAAGTTACATGGTTGTTAAATTCAGTTTTTCTACTTCTGTATCTCAAAGATATAAGAAAATACATTTAATGGGTTTTTTTGTCCCCTCACCCCTCAGATTACTTTTCATTTGTAACTTAAATTTTTCATTTCATCTACAATTTACCTGAGTTGCTGTTCCATTATTTTTTGTAGTAAGGGCATCCGTTTGGCTTGAGATTTTTGCTATACTTGGCCCCAATTGCCCTTTACTCCTCCCTAGTCTGTATTTTTTGTTTTCTGCTGTCAGTGTTTTCATATTTATGTTGTTATGGAGAAAAAATAAAGCAGTTGCTGATTCACTTTCTCTGTTTGTGTAGCAGAAATTACAAGTTCTCTATAGCTTTCCATAAATTAAAAATTATGGGCTTCAAGGGGAAAGTTTCTATCCCAAACCTGTTCAAAGCTTTTGTTTTAATGTATCATAAAAGAACATTCATTTAAAAAAAACAAAAAACCACTCGTCAACACCCACACTGACTCCAGCTGCAGGATCAGGTTTTTTAAGATGGTTTACATTCTCAATGAGATTCTTTTCATATCTAATTAGTGAAATCAATATCAGCTCATTTCACCAAATGTCCTTGCCTTAGAATTCCCTTCCACATTGGAGAATTAAGGATTATCCTAAGGTGTGGTATAGTAAAGTAATAAACAATGGAAAGCATATCCACAGTCTCTTTAATAAAATGATGTGCTGTGGAAATAAATATGGTCTTCCAGAAGAATATACTTTCTGGAATATACTTTCTTTCCATGCAAAATTTCAGAAAACATGTTTTACAATCTTTATACACAGGGAAATTCTTGTAATCTAAAGACAAGTGGTTTTCTCAATGTAACTTTTTTCATTGTGGTAGACCAAGAGAAAAATAATGTTGCTTTCTATTTCAGCTATACTTTGATTATTTTTCTCTTGTACAGTCTATTTCTTTCAGCAAAATGCCACTACATCAAAAATATAAGTAAAAAAAATCATACAAATAAACAAATTATCCAAAGATATCTCTTTGCATAACTGATCAACAAGCATGCCATGAATCTTCTGTTCTGCTCTTACATGATTATAAAAAAGAAATCACATTTCTTTCCAAATTGGAATATATACCATAAAAAAAAAAAGAAATTCATACAGCATATTCCCCAAAAGGGAATTCTTCAAAAGAGCATCATCAGATTTTCTGTCAACAAATGGAACATGATGGTAACATTAAAATTATTTTTATAGATAGTAGATTTTCCTGACGTTGAAAATACTGTTATTTTTACAGGTATATAGTAAAGAGGGGGAAACCAAAAAATGCTGCTATGTCCTTAAGCCTAGGTATTCAGAACATGGAGAGTTCTAAAAGCTGTAACAACCAATCTATAGACTTTACAAGTTTTAGTAAACCATTTATTTTTAAAATGCTACAGAACTGACAAATGTTCCTGAAATACTGAAAATGAATATATTATTTCTTTCTCAAGCCTTATTTGTAACCTAGTTATTCATCCCTTACACACTTTTCACACAATGTAGGATTGAATTGTGTTGGATTGCCATGGGATTTCATGAAAGCTGGAAGCGTAATTGATTGCAGAAAGGCACTGAAAAAACTCATAGAGTAGAAATTCATCAAAAAACACTCTGGGTGTAATTTTCAGCTCTGAAAATCCCTAAATTGTTGGTTGCTAGAAGCTGAAAGGTAAACACTAAGTGAAAAACTACTCCATGATTTTATTCTATATTCTCTCTCCAGGCATCCCTAAGTTGCTGATCTGCAGAGATTCTTAGCTGGATGTATCTTCTGTGTGGTCCTTTATATTTTATGTTCTTGTATTCCAATGTCCAGATAAAGGTTCTATTATTCTGTGTTTTTGGGAAGTTATCCTATGAAAGAAGATCTATGAAATCATATTAGCGATTTTCATGGTGATTTGCTGTTTTGTTTTCCTGTCAAGTTAAAAGTACCTTGGCAGTGAGTTAGTACCACAAAAGTTATCTAGAAGTAGCATTGTACAGAAGAAGTGGAAATCTTAGAGTTTTCTTCAGGTAAGCTAATTATTACTACAAAGTCTGAAGCCAGTAAAGAAGTCAGACCCATGCTAACCCATATCTTCAGGTTTCTAAGTTAGGTTCATGCTTTTTAAGTTAGTGACCTTGTTCCTGAAAGTACAAGGTTTGTACAGATTGATTGCAGCTACATCTATCCTCACCAGTACAACAAACAGTATCAGGACGAGCTTTGTGACATGGTCTGGCCACAGCTAAAAAACAAGGCTGAATGCAGACTCTCTATGGGAACTATTCCTGGCCCTTGATAATCCTGATCTGTTCCCAAACATTGTATGGGGAAAGTAGGTGGTCCTGGCTAGAGGCCACCCCAACTATGAAGATGCTGGCACCCACGATCTGCTACTATTTAGTGTGATCTTACAGACATCTTTGTGGACACCTTAAAGGCTGCCACATTTGGTAAGGATTGAAGTATACAGACTTGTTCCTAGGCAGTGCATTAAGAAAAGTCTCAAAATCAAAGTGGATTTGAAAAACATTGATTACATATTGACCTTTTTATGTGCCCTATGGGTAGCAATGATCACATACCAATCTTTTAATTTTCCTCTAATTTTTTCTTCATAGAGAGCTGCAGTTAAGCAATTCCTGACTATCAATTATAATAAAGACAGAAGAAGATGAGCTAGATAATTGAATATTCATTATTACAGAGATTGAACTATACTGTGGTTGCTACAGTGGGCTGAATCTGTAGGTTAAATTACTTGATAGCATTTTACAACAAATGATTAATGATAGTAGCCTTTTATGAAATTTCATTTGTGGAAGAATTAGGGGCTGTTATGTGTTAGCAATACTCAACTTTGTTACTGCACTGCAGTGGCTGAGAATTCTTGCAGGAAATATCTAAATAATTACCTTTGTTCACTACTACTAGTGCACATTAATTGTTCTGTGAGTGGTTCCAAATATTCTGCAATCCTTAATTTGACATTTTACTCTCAGATAAATTCATACCAAGCTATAATTTATTTAACTATATGTGCTTTTATGCATATAATGATTTGGGATTTTTTTGTAATTTAACAAGCAATTTATAGTTCTGGTTTGTTTCTTAACTGAACAAGAAAACATCAACAAAGAGGCAGGGAAACAATCAGAGTTCATCCTTGTGCACTGGCAAAGCAGTTGTGGGTAAACAGATTTGCTGCTAGGCAGCCCCACTAAGGAAAGGACAAATAACTCCCAGCTCAAGTAGAAACTGTTCCTAAAGGTCAAGGGTGATTGACAAGAGTGATTGACAAGGGTGATTGGCAAGACCTGATTGACATTAAAGCGTCTTCATGGGTATGTCTGGCTCACACTCAGGAATAAATCATCAGCATCAATCTTAGACACTTTTTCAAATGCAGTCAATTAGGCAGCTTGTACTACAAAGTTTCTACGTGACATATTTTGGCAATATTCTTTGACTTTTAAGGACAAGAAAGATAAATACTACTGATATACAAAATTGAACAAAGTAGAATGCTGTTCAAAATAAAGCTTTGTATATAACATTTAAGAAGATAACTTCAAAATTGATGCAGACTCTGTAGTAACTGACATTAAACAGTTAAAAGGAATTAAAAGGCAGGTCCAAAAAATATTTTGGGGGGACATGGGCGTCGGGGGGAATAGGGATATAGTTTCTATGCAAGCTGGGTTTACTTCTGGAAAAAAACACTTGATTCACTGACATCGAACAACAGGCTTTGTTGTGACAACAGATTTTTGTGGGACTTAAAATTTCAACAGAGATCACATTTGAGCTGTGAGCTGTTTTTCAGTTAATTTAATCAGCTGCATCTTCCCCTCCAGACTGATCCATCTTGTTGGATAGGATCACGTAATTATTTAACAATATGGCTGGAAAATAAGGATGAACAGACTGTGGCTGTTTCTTATTTACCAGAAGAAGATATGGTTATCTTGGCATTATCAACAAGAGTTCCCTATTTATCCTTTATGTGTGATTAAATAGAATATGTTTGCAGATACTAACAACACTGCAGTCCAGTGGCATTCCCCACTGCAATGAGAAGGACCAGCTGTCCTGTCAGCTACACAACTATACAGCAGATGTTATGATATAGTGCTCAGGATAGATCTGTACTGCAGTCAGTGCTGTGATTGTACCTAGCACGGGCATATCTGAGCTAGTTTTACACTGTGGAGCACTGGCAATAAATGCAATAAAAAAGAAGGGATAGAAGTGATGTGAGTCTTAAGATAGCTTAGAGACCTGAGTTGATAGTCAGGGTCCCCTGTCACATACGATGCTGCTGAATGCTTTTTGTTATTCTCAGCTGGTCTGGCTAGGCTATATCTAACACAGTAACCATGTTCTTATGTAGGCAAAGTTATCTAAGGCATTACTATTTTTCTCAAAGGTTAATACATCTGGGTATGTGGTAGAAGACAAGCTGCCAAAAATGTTATGTTGAAATGCTGGATCTGAGTACAGCAAAGGTACTACTGTAAGGCAAATTATAGTTTTAAAAGATCATCATAACATATTTGTTATTAACAGCTGCAAAGCACTTGCTAAACCAAACTCTGTTAGTCTGTAAATGCTCTCCAGTATGTTTCCTAAGAGTTAACTGAACATTTTCTCTCATATCCAGTTGTATAGCCCTACAAGGATGTTTGCTGAGCAGTAGCAAAAATGTAAAGTACATTCACGCTCTGCATAATAAATCTGCCTATTCACTGCATAATAATAACATTCTGCTTGCGCATGCCAGTGTTTTCTAGAAGAGGAAGCAATGAACTGAAAGTCTGGTAATCAACGAGGAAGTGAAGCTTTTAGTTCTGCATTCATCTGCTGCCAGTGGCACAATGATTATGATTAGAGTGGGATTGTCAGCAACAACAGCTTGTAGTCAAGACTGGGGTGTTTTACGATTACATATTAAACAAATATAGGTATATATGCATTTTTTTTTCCTGAAAGAAGTATTATGTTCGCAACTGGCAAATATCATAGAACATTTTTGACCAGAGCTACATTTGAAGTGGTTTGGTCTACTTCAGTAAAAAATGGATATTAAAATCATAATTAGATAGAAACCCAGTGTTAAAAATTGTCACCGTTTCTCTTGCTCCTTGGTGTAGCTGCCTCCTGTACGTATGAACAATGTTGCTCGTGGATAGCTTTAAGAATAGTTCCTCTTTCTGTCCAGAAATCTCTGTCTTTGACTGGGACTGAAGCAAATCTACGGACTTTATCTTCAGTCAAGTATTTTTGGCATACAACTCTGATCTGACCTTGAGCAAAGTGAGGTATTTTTTCTACATAATGAGGTGGGAAATGTACCTTGCAATGTCCTCAGGCATTAGAAATGCAGCAGCTATGTTAGACAAAGAGAGACAAATATTTTTTCTGACACTCTAAATAGCTAGAAACTATCAAGAGTTGCCGTTGATTCCTACTCAGCTAAGAGTACACTCTGTGACTATCATTTATATCTTCAACATCAATAATCTACTTTTCTCAGTAAGGTAAAAGAGCTCTTGGGAATCTGCACACTGTGTCATTTTTTCATTGACTTTGGTGGCTATTGTTTTTTGGTAGTGAGCACTGGATAAGTACCCTGGGGAGGAATGTTCAGCAGTAGTGGTTTGAGTTTGAATACAAAATACCAGAATTTTAAATGAAGAATAAAAGATTTAAGAAAAAGATGAGCATGGCATCATCATTACAGTAAGCCACAAAAAAATAATTAAAAAAAAAAAAAGAAAAATTCCTTGCCTGATGGGGGAGATCAAAGGTGTAAGAAAAGAGGAAATGTTTCTTAGTACAAAATAACATCATAGTCATTAAGGGAAAAACTACTACCATTATTAATGACACCAAATGAAGGAACACAGAACTAAAAACTACAGACTTCCAAATCTTCTATTCTATTCTATCATTCATAGCTAACTTGCAAAATGCATATTTTGTATCTTCTCATGACTCACAAACACTGATTTTTACATTTTGAAAACAAAGAATGATACTCAAACAATAATTATGCTAGTCTAGCCAAGTCTCAATGACAGAAAGACAAAAATACAATAAGCAAAAGGCCATAAAGCTGGGTGATTGTTCCAGGACAATATAATGCAAATATCAAACACAAATATTTGTTCTGGATGATTTTTACAGTAACTTGCACAACATGTAGTAATCATTTGAAGTATATGCTTTTCATTAGCAAGTCTATTTGAACTGAAATTGAAGTGGTTTCATTTTCAGCTTTGACTCCATCTCTGTGTACTTTTTCAGAAGTCAGACTTTTAATGAAGGTTTATTCTCTTAATTGAGATTTGGTTCACATTTATTTTTCAAACTCCGGTATTATTACTATTTAGTGTATAATTTCTTAATATGCTAAGTATTGTACAGTTACAAAAAGTTATTCAAATATAAAGACACATAATTATTACTACAAAAGTTTCTTTGTTCGAAGAAAAACATCTGGGGTTTTTTTGAAGGATAATAATTTCACATTTAAACATGCTGTACTGCAAAATGGAAATCAGTGTCATCATCATCAGTGTTGGATAGATCAGTGCAAAAATTCTGTCTCATTGAAAGTTATGTAAAACCTGGATTTCTCATCCTCTTTATATATACATATATAAAAATACATTAAAAATATGTGTTAATACATTTGTATATATTTATTCAGAGAAGTGCAGCGGTGTTGATTCTTCAGTAAGCCTTCTTCTACTCTGCACCTTTGAAGCACTGATCTTTCCCTGCTTATCACAGTGTCATTTATATCTTTACAAAGTAAGCACAAGTGGAAGAGCCTCCCAACTAAATTGAAGTCATAGACCTTTTTGCACATGTGTAAATCAAGTTTGAAGTGATGAGTGCTGCCATAGAAATTTATGTAATATGAATTCAGTCTGGGATAACTCAGACAATATATCAGGTAGATGTGCAAAAGGAGGAAATGAACATTTCTCAGTGTCTGCTGCTCAGTTATGCAGAAGAAGGCGTAAGGCAATAATATAGGCTTAGGGAAAACTTGGCACAGCATTTAAATGTGCAAATGACATGCATGTAAGAGAAGTGAGGGACAACACAGCTTTAAGTTGTTTACTCTTCAACCAGGCTTGTTCTGCAAATGAGCTCAGCCTTCCAAGTACAGTCGGACCAATGTGAAACACTTTGCTACTGTGTCAGTAGTATTAATCAGCCAGAACAGGAATTAGATCTGAAAAATCAAATCTGAAAGATCTGAAGAAGCAGCAACAGCCATGTGGAAGACAGAAACTGTCCTTTGGACTTTGTACTCCTACCTCACTTCAATTTACATTGCAGATCTCTGTAGGCACTCACATATACATATAGGGAGCAAGTCACTATTTCCAGCAGCAGTTGTCTAGAGCTATTGACTATTTTAGATAATGTAGATGTGCCACCTATTACACCAGCTATGTTTTCAAATGAAGAGATGGCCCCCAAATGAGGTGGTTCATACCCCTCCCCACCCCAGGCCACTAAATACGATTCTTTCACTCTATGGGCTATTTGATGACCCAAGAAAAGTCAGGTACACCTTTGGAGAGAATTCGCCTCCTGAGAGCCCGGTATGCTTGCTTCCTGGATCACGACCTAAGTGGGATGGTAACCAGATCTATGCAACCTAGTGAGTTCTAGACTTGTACAACTGGGACTTGTGCAACTGGTGGAAAGTACCAGAAATGCCTCATCTGAGTTTTGGCCAAAACAGAAAAATACAGACCTCAATCACATCAGATACTGTGAATGGTTCCTTTGGGCTCTTCTGAATCATAGCAGGCTGTGACCAGTATCCCTCTCTGATCTGGGACATCTCTCAGAAGCAACACAAAGATTGTCCAGTGACAAAGCCAATGGAAAGGTGAGGATGACATCAGATTTCCCTGGGCTCAATCCTTGCCCATTACCTTGCCCATTACCTTGCCCTTGCCCATTGTTGTGAGTAATTTCCACTGAACTGGAAAAGAATGACATTTTAACTACTATCTGGATTGATAGGTTGAGGCCAATTGTATGAGGTTTGACAAAGGCCTGGGTGTTGGGTTCTGCACTTGAGCCACAATGAGCCTATGCAATTCTATAGGCTTGGGAAGAGTGGCTGGAAAGCTGCCTAATGGAAAATGTCCTGAGGATATTGGTTGACAGCCGGCTGAACTGGATCCAGCAGTGAGCCTAGGTGACCAAGAAAGTAAATAGCATCCTGGCTTGTATCAGAAATAGTACAGCCACCAGGAGCAGGGAAGTAATTGTCCCCCTGTACTCAGCACTGATGAGGTTGCACCTTGAATAATGTGTTCAGTTTTGAGTCCCTCAGTAGAAGAAAGACATTTTGGTGCTGGCGCATGTCCAAAGCAGAGCAACAAAGCTGGTGAAAAGTCTAGAAAAAAAGTTTTATGAGGAATGGCTAAAGGACCTAGGGTTGATTAGTCCAGAAAGAAGGAACCTGAGAGGAGACTGTATTGTTTTCTGCAGCTACCTGAAAGGAGGTTTTAGTGAGGCAGGAGCTGACTTCTTTTCCCAAGTGACAAGTGATAGGACAAGTGGAAATGACCTCAAATTGCATCAGGGGAGATTTAGATTAGGTATCAGGAAAAATTTCTTCACCAAAAGGATTGTCAAGGTTTGGAACAGGCTGCTCAGGGAAGTGATTGAGTCACCACCTGTGGTGGTATTTAAAAGACATGTAGATGTGATGCTTAGGGGTGTGGTTTAGTGGTGGAGATGGGAATGCTAGATTAAGGGTTGGACCTGATGATCTCAAAGGTTTTTTCCAACCTACACAATTCTACATTTCTATGGTTTAAGTTATGTGCTTAAACACAAGCATCTGTCTTTGTAGGTGTGGATATTCAAATACTACTGTGTGCATGAATATCTGTGCACCTTCGTGTATGTATATATATGTATTTTGTACTTGTATATGTGCATCTTGATTTAGAATACTGTGTAGTCAGTGCGAATCTTGTCATCTTCAAATCTGTAATTAAGTTGCTGTTTTGATCATATCAGATTCCTTTTCATCATCTTGTTAAATATTAAATTAGGTAATGATTAATTGCTGCTAAGAATTCTGCCATGTAACCTACCTTTAAACTGTTAATACATTCTAAATTGCTGCTAAATGTTAGCTATGTGAAAAAAATAATTTCATGACACTAAGATAAGAGAATAATTGCCACATGGTGCAGAATAGAGTCAGCTATAAAGCAGAATTTTGTTGCTTACATTAGCCTTGAAATGCAACCTCTGTCTCAACAGCAAAGAGTTTCGTAACGTCCTTGGTACAGGAAAAGTCTTGATGTGTGTTTTTACACATTTGAGTTCAATAGGTTAAGAATCTTGACCAGGGCTTTGCACATCGGTATAAAAGCAAGAATTTATGATTGGAATCTACAACAAAAACACTGCAAAGCTTTTCTTTGGCTGATGTCTAAAGCATATCTTGACTGCTGAAATGAAAAGACAAGGCATTACAAGCTGAAAATGGATAGACAGATTTATACAAGAAGTTCCTACCGTTTTGCAAGTGTTAATTTTAGTATTAGGCATTGCTTAGCTACTAAAACACACTCCTTCATCTCTCCTCCTGTCAAAAAACTGAAATAATCTCTTCTTTCTTTTTCCCAATAGCCCAAAAGTCAGAACCTTTGTTTGCACAGAACTTCCACTGCCTGAAAAGATTTGAAACTATATGATGAGTTAACACAGCATCTGTAAGTTTCATGTAAAATTCCAAGTAGTGATCAGATGAATGAAGTTAATACAAACCAATCTAATTAGACACCTGTGATTAAATTCACCTAGCTTTACCTGTCTTACAGTTAAGCACTCAGTCTAAAATCTCCAGTTGAAGTCTGTTACCACTGGACAAAAATGTACTCTTTCAGAAGGAAGGATATTATGCAGCTAAAATAAATAACACTGAGATTTCTATTTCTGTCAAGTGGGTAGAAAAAAATAAGGCTAAGCAACTTCCTAGATTGGATACATGCGCTTTCAGATGCCAATGCTGAGTGGGATGAATTTGTTCTAAGTGAAATATAGTTGGTTAGCAGTTTCAGAGGAGGCTTATACTTTCTACAATTATATAGTCTACTCAGCATGAATATGGACTACAAAGACTAATAAAATCCTATTCAGAGTGGAACTTCCTGCCCACAACACTTTAACACGTATTAACTCTCTCAAAGTAGAAAAGGAGTATTTTCTGTTTTGAAAATTTGCTCTGGCGCTTCACTGGCATTTTGCAACTGAATTATGACAGTTTTCATTCTGTGGTATGATCTATAGGTCATATGTGAAGTGCAATACTACTTGAGTTATTTAGGATATTTTCCCATTAGCATTTAGTGAAAATTAATATATCATTGGTTTTACTGGTATTTTTCTTTGATGACTCAGTGGTATAAAAATAGTAAGGCATTTTTCTAACAAAGTGCTGAAAAAAATTGAAGCTATTTATGTTGTCTTCTTTTTTAAAGATTATTTATAGTTAAATTTTATGGGAACCATGAGTAAATGTAAGTCTACATTTATCCATTTAATTTTCAAATTAGAGTGTATGAAGTCTAAATCACATCTGGCAGTGATAGTCTACCTTTTATATAAGGCTTGCAAAAGTTTGTTAAACTGGAATGGATCATTGTATATTGCTTATTGTTGCATATAGGTCTCATGCACTGCAACATCTCCAACTCTTTGGTGAGGTGCCAGAAGTCCTATAGCTGCTCTTAAACTGCAGCATGTTACTCCAGTGAGAAAGTGATGAACAGCGTTCATGTCGTCTCAGGAAGCAGATGCACACTATTTTTAATCCTTGTTGACCTTCCTCTGGATATCTATGCTTTGCTGTGTGTGAAAACTAGCCCTTCACGTTTGAGTAAAATAGTTAAAATCAATTGGATGGAAAAAATATCCAGAGTTCCATTATTTGTATAACTAAGTTAGTTTTTGGTAAAGAAGAATTGATGTGACTTAAACACACTGGTGATGAATTAAATATATGAGCCTTTCCTTAGCCATTACTGAGAACAAATGCAGTCACTGTTTGTTTGCACTGCTTGCTGTTCTTGTTTTTCACTTAGCAAAGAGTTACATTTTCCTCAGCTTTATTTTTCTGGAAGCAATGGTGAATGTAAGATAACCACTTTCCATTTATTGGTTTCAATGTATTAGATAGTTTATTATTGTCTAATATAATTTTCATAATAACACGCTCTGTTGGAGGAAGTGCAGAAGAGGACCATGAAGATGAAGAGAGTTGGACTAGAACACCTCCCATATGAGGACAGGCTCAGAGAGCTGGGCTTGTTCAACCTAGAGAAGAGGAGGCTCTAGGGAAACCATTTAGCAGTCTTCCAGTACTGAAAGCGGCCTACAAGAAAGAGGGAGAGGCATTGTCTGTCAGCAAGTGCAGTGGTAGAATGAGGGGTAACAGTTTTAAGCTGATAGGAGGAAAATTTAGATTAGATATTAGGAAGAAAGTTTTTGCTGTGAGGTTGGTGAGACACTGGAAGAGGTTGCTCAGAGAAGTCATGGATGACCCATCCCTGGAGGTGTTCAAGACTACTTTGGATGAGGCTCTAAGCAAACTGATCCAGTGGGATCAGTGCCCCTCCCCATGGCAGGGGAATTGGAACATGATGATCTTTGAGGTCCCTTCCAACCCAAAACATTCTATGATTCTCTGATAACAAATACAGTATACATGTGCATTAAACTGCTGAGGACAAGTTTGTGACAGAATATAATAATTCATTCATTCAGTTTTCTCCTTGTCTGTGTCTGTTTGTCTTTCACTGTCACACTGCTATGTGGGTTAGTGGGCAGGAACTCCACATGGGGCTTCAAGTGGATCTAAGACTTCTTTACTCGGAAAACTGGAAAGGTCATCCTTCCTCTTCCTATTGTCATAACACTACAGCTAATGTTATTGTTCCTTAGAAATTTTCCTCTTTTGCTGCTTCTGCACTACATGTCCTTGTCCCCGTCTTGTGCTTGAAAACAGTTTGGCATAAAGAGTTGTGCTTATTCAATGCAGTCCTTATGATCCCATAGTAAATATGACTCAAAAGCAGTGACCACGCTGCTAACTCAAGGTATCTCTCCAGATACAGTAGAAATAAATCCTTAAAACAAGCAAAGCAGTACAAAGTACACCTTCATTGTAGTAAGACAGCTTAGGCATCAGTGATGTTTCCACTAGAGTTCGCAGCTTTGTGGGTCTCTAATGGAATTGAAAAGAGTTCCTGCTGATGAAAATTTGGCAGAAAGCATCCTCACATGTCTTTAATGCATGGAATGAAATTTCCAGTTGCAAAGGCTGGTATAAGTCCAGCATTTGGGTGGAATTCCACCAAACAGCTTAAGTTGAGAATGCAAGCTTTTTTATTGTACATAACATGCACTTCCTAGAAAACTTATAACATGTTATTGATCAGTGGGACAACAGCTAAGACTAATAAAATCTGCAGTCTAAAAAAAGGTACAAGTGGTCCATGCTGACTGCTTGGCAGCCATGCTTTTTATGTGGATATTTTGGCTGTTTAGTTGTACTTCAGAAATATTGAATAGTTTAGTCCACATTAGTGACAATTTATCTACAACATTTCAGTTTCAGAAGCAAAGCCAAGGTTTGACTCAAAAATTAAAAAAATCTCATAAGTTACTAAAAAGCTCCCACAAATATTTACCTTCCATCATGGAGATAAAAAGTGAATTAAGAGTCTTTGACAATTTGTATATCAAGTTTTGAGCTGATGCAGTCTTAAATGGCTGAGTTATTGACCTTTGAAAAATGGACTTTGTAATGGAAATACTGACAGACTATAAACTATAGTTATGCTACTGAGGAGGGAAGGAGTATACTGTAATTACTAGTGCATAAATATTGTTCTACTATTGCTTGGACAGATCAGCTCCAAACAAATCAGACACAAATATGTCATTTCACAGACCCAAAGCTACAGTTGAGCTGGTAGATACCATACGAGGCGTATTTATCCTTGCATTCTTCCCTTTCTTGTCATGCCCTTTTGTCTTCCCTTTAGTGCTTAAGTGGAGCGCACAAGAATGTCAACTTCTAAAGTAACTAAGGTTCTTAAAAAGTCATATTTGCCCCTCTTGAAATTGGGTGGCCTCACTAGAGGAGAAAGAAGGAAAAAGGTAAAAGTGCAGCTCTTGGGAAGGAAATTGTGGCAAATGCAAAAGAAGCAATTGAAAAAGGAGGAGAAAAGGGCAGGGATCAAGGTTGTGGAGAGGACAGTGGAGTGGCTGAGAAGTTCAGAAAAGTACACTCATGAAGGTAAATTACAGGGATTTGGGCTCATTTGTACAGAACAAAAGATGGAATAGAGTTGAAAGTGGCAGAATTGAATTATTATTTCCCACAGTGTTCTGTGAATAAACAACGACACTAAAAGAAAGGAGAAATCACTTCTACCCAGAACAGCTACCATAAGGAAAATTTAGCTTCTTAAGATTGCAGGGGAGTATTGCTTTCTTCTTGAAATTCATAATCAAAACTTATCTATGCAGGGGAAAAAGCTACTATGTTTTGTGAATGCTAAAACCAGTAACTTTATGTATCCATAATATAATATAGCCACTTAGTATGGATGTGACTCCTCTAAAAATTGTGCAAACATGGTGTGAAGTAATGAAAAGTTATTAGATTGACTAATCATTTCTCAGTATAAAAAGTCCTTTTGTAAATTATTGTTCATTATTTACTGAAGGCGCTTGATCTGACACTTGAGAACAACTGGGAAAAAATCCAAACTCAGAAATTAAAAACATATAATTTGATTTGTAATAGTTTTTTTTTTTTATTTTTGTGACTACTTAAATGATTTTAAGTATAAGTAATGTTCCTATGGAAAAAAACCCCAAACATAATTTCCAATTAAAAATTATTTTGAATTCCAAAATAGACTATTGAAAAATAATTTTAAAAGTTAAACAAATTATTTGAATACTTTTACTTAATCTAGGTTCCTCTCTCACAAATTTTATACTCAGTTAGAAGTTAGGTGAATTCCAAAGGATAATATAATTTAAATGGACAAATATCTTACATTTTAAAAGAAGAATACTGTTTCTTGCTCATGAAAGAATGAATGCTTAAATATTAGCCCAAATATTAGAAATTAAAATGAGCTCCTTATCAATGTTCCAAAATCAATGTTCCACCAGTACCAAGTCACAAAACTGAAAAGGCTGGGAATCTGAGATCTTCATTGTGAAAACAGATATTAAAACACACTTTTGCTTCACAAACATCCATCTACAGTTTTGTTTTGCCTCTAATGTAGAAGTAAAGAAGGGGTTTGACCTTGAAATCTGCAAATATAACTGTCCTCTATCTGACAGCTCTTCTCAGCATCTGCAGAGCAGCTCAACACCCAATTAGGCAGCTATAGGAAAGACAGATGTTCAAAAATGGTCAACATCTGTTTATTTTATTGCTTCATAGGAGGAATTTTCTCTTTTGAACTCCTTCTGTGGTTTGAATATTCATTTCAAGAAGTTCACTTAGCTTTGAGAAATCAACCGAGTTTCTATGAGGTGAGAGAATAAAGTCATTATTAAAGTACAATTTATCTTGCAGAAGAGGTGATTTAAACAACATTTATTCTTGCCCAATGGCCTCAGCTTTTATGAAAGTTCTTACAGAAAAAGAGCAAAACAATAAAACTCCAACTTTTCAAATATTTAAAAATACTAAATTATTGTTAAGATCTTCATAATTCAGCCTCTTTTATTATCTGAACATCATTTCATGTTATGCCAGTGGTACTCAGGAATAATACTAGTGAAAAGGTAAAGAATAAATAGTGAAAATAAAGGATTGGATGGAAGAACATGAATGGTGCATTTGTTGCTCACTAGCGAGGGCAGGGGTAAAATAAATGCCCTAGGGAGGTGGTGAGAGTTAAAATTTCCTAAATGTATTTGAAATAAGAAGAAAAAAAATACTAAAAAGCTAAATCAGGTGACATGAAAGCACTTAGTGCATTTAGTGTTAAATAAAGACAATACAAATTTCTCTGAAAATAGAGTTTTGCAACAGAAATCTATAGTTTTAACTGAAACTAGTTTTAACTCTTCCCACATGAAATAGCAAAAGAAACACTTCATCTCAATAAGTTTGTAACATTTTGGGTTATGTTACATAATTCCATGTTATTTCTCTTCATGTTTTGTAATGACAATGTTTGTAACGTTCATGACTTGTAAAAGTAGTACTTTAATATATAAAAATTAAATATAAAACCCAGTAGAATGAAATATCTTAAACCCCTTCAGCTTTACCATTTCAATGGTAAAAAAGATTCATCAGAATTAAGCTTTTCTTCTAAAACGTAACAAATTTCTCATGGAGCACAGCAAATTTGAGTAAAAATATATCTTTTGGTGAAATCTGTTCCAGAACCAAAATTCTCATATGTGGTCTCTGGTTGATTTCAGCAGAAGAGAAGGTCCTCTGTGAATTACAGGGTGGGCGTGAAGGGTGATGTTGTCTTGCTTAGGCTTGTCAGTACGAGTAAAGAAAAGGGAAAGAAAGCCAGAAAAACAGGAGATATCCATAGAGAATGACTGGGTATAGGCATTAGCAAGGATTACAGGGCAACGCAAATAGATACAGAGCAACACAGTGCTGATGACCGGGGAAATGCACTACATCTCTTTCACTGGGTTTCCTTCAGACTAACTTCTGTCTGTTTCTTTGCACCAACTGCTCAATAGTGGTTGGAGTAGGCTTGTTCTAGCCCTCATTTTTTGGTCTGATCCAATCTGAAAGGAAGACAATTCATACACTTTGAGACCTCTCTGCGTACATAGGGAAGACTGAGAGGTTTGCTTTAAACATGCATTCCTGATGTGAACGAAAGGCTGCTGTAGATGTCAACTGTGCAATTCCAGCACAGTATAAGTGCTGCACAGCTCTCTTTCTTTGACCTTACATATAACAGGGTTCTGAGAGCTGAGATGATGGTTGTGACTGAAAGGTTGGCTTCTTGCTCTGTTTACTGGGGACTACTGGTGTGGGTGAGACCCAAGACAGTGCTGCTCATAGTGGATATGTGGTAAAATCAGAGGGAAAAGAAATGCAAATCTCCTTCTGGCCCTGAGCAATCTTTCACCTAAATTCATGCCTCAGACCCTGATATGCTCATTCAGCAAAGGTGGGAGACTAGGATTTCCACTTCTAAACAAACTCATTTAGCTTTATGCATTCCATGCCGATAAGACATTAATTCACAAAACAGCTTTACTATGTTCTGGTGTGACACTTCGCTGTCCCTTACACCCACGACTGTTTCAGGCCTTATGAAGAGCAGCTGAGGGAGCTGGGGTTGTTTAGCCTGGAGAAGAGGAGGCTGAGGGGAGACCTCATTGCTCTCTACAACTACCTGAAAGGAGGTTGTGGATAGGAGGGTGCTGGCCTCTTCTCCCATGTGACAGGGGACAGGACAAGAGGGAATGGCCTCAAGCTCCACCAGGGGAGGTTTAGGCTGAACATTAGGAAAAAATTTTTCACAGAAAGGGTCATTGGGCACTGGAACAGGCTGCCCAGGGAGGTGGTTGAGTCACCTTCCCTGGAGGTGTTTAAAAGATGGGTGGATGAGGGGCTGAGTGGCATGGTTTAGTGATTGATAGGAATGGTTGGACTCGATGACCCGGTGGGTCTTTTCCAACCTGGTGATTCTATGATTCTATGATTCTATTAAATTAGCAAAGGCAGGAAGGACAACCATTTCACTCCTGTCTAGGGACTTCCACACAGCACTCACTGTTGATTATGGGACAGATTATGTCTCACAAGAATGGCGGTACTGCTGGAGAGAAGTGGCTTAGGATGTCCCTGTGCTTGGCAATATTAGAGGGAGCTTTCTGACTTCTAGAGTCCCATTACAGATTGGAGTAATTCATAGCTCCAAGACAGGAGTTACCCGAGAGCTAAATTTACTGGTAACTGAATTCTTCTTTTATCTGTTTCTTTTAGGGGCCTCAGTTGAACTTTCAAAGTCTTTTACTTTGTTCAAAGAAGTTGCTTCTGCAACTGTGTGTTTGAGAGGTTTCACTAAGTAATACAGTAAATAGTAGGGCCAGCTTACATCACAGAACTAGAGTCTGGCTTTTCAAGTGAAAATCCTTGCAAGCTTTGCTGCTGGCAATCCATGATATTGTGAGCAAAAACATCCTAGTTCACATATGGTTTTGTTTCTCTATGTTTGGTTTCATTTTATAAAGGGCTCCATAAAGGCCTATATCTCCATGCTTCCACAAGAAAATAAAGTTATACTCAAAAAGAAGGAATTTCCAGTAATCCATTACAAAGCTTATTTCCTTCCTTTCCCCACCCCAAGAACAATTCTTTACTATAATGACTGCAGTTCTCTCTAGTGCCTTCATAACCTTAATCAGTGGAAAATTCTGGTGAAAAGATCAATTTTGTAGCATGTCCTGAGGAATACTGCATTCACAGTATGTCATTTCATAGGTAGGAACAAATTTTAAAGCCTGGTATTCCTGGGAGAAAACGTCTGCCATACACAACAGAGCTGCTGCATGAGTCCTTTTACTGACATCAGTTCTCATATGCCTCAATTTATCAAATGTCCAGTAGGAAATTACCATGGGAAAGAACAGTTTTGTCTTTATTAGAAATAAAGAATTGCAGTGTCACTGAATTCATTACTCTTCCAGCTCACTTACTGAGTCCTAATCATCATCCCACCTAGGATATCGTTATGACTCAACAGGCTTTGATGTCCACTGTAAAAAAAGGATTTTCAACACTTAACACTGTAAAAAATGTGGAAGTTTAAAAGACTTGTTGAATGATGAGATGTCATTTTCTGAAGCTGATCTGAAGCCATGAAAGATAATTTATTGTGCTTTTGAATAAATCTGATAAAAATTTTATATTTGCGATCAATATTTTCAACCTACAAAAATTAAATCTAGTTACCAAGAAGGAACTTCTTCATGGACATCCCTTGTGATATGAAGCAGAACTGATCATTGAGTACAATAACGCAGGAGGCAGATTTATCAGTTCACTTTAATCACCTCGGATGATTTGTGGTTAAGGCAGAGAAGTTTAAAATGGAAAATAAGCTTATGTTTTTAAGTTGACTAGAGACAAAAAAGCTTCTGCCACTATATTGACCTGCAAACTGAGCCATTCAATTAATTGTGTGTATATTTACACCTTGATTTATTTTAAATGTATAACTAGGTCTTGCTTTCTTTCACTGGAGTCAGCAGCAAGAGTATTTCCCCTGGAGAACTCCCTGTGCCTTACACCTTTCTGTGTTATCTGGGACACAATTCCCCTCTAAAGAAATTGGTGAGAATCTTTTAATTGACAACAGTGAAAGTTACATCAGATCCTTAACTCAGAGTTAAGTAAGTGGAAATAGCTTGCTTCTGAGCCTCAGAGTGAATTCAGTGTTTATAAAGCTAACAGACCGTTGTGTAGTCGCCCTCAGACCGTGTTGCAACTCCGGCAGAATAAAATAGTTTTCTGAATGTGGTTTCTTCAAGGCTTATAATTCATAGGTGGAGTGATATCAGAAGTTAAATCTCTTCTCATAAACTAAATCAGTGTTAGTGTGTGCTTTCTGATTCGGTGACCAGAGATGACATGGTTAGACCGTATACTACTAGAATGTCCCGGATCCCAAGACAGAATTTCTGCTTGTAAATTGCTTTTAGAAATGGTGTGTCTGGTCTGTGTCAACTCCCAAATTGTACCTAGTGGTGATTTGAGAGACTACTTATATCAAAAAGTTACAATAATTGCTCTGTCAGCGTAAAAATGCAATGGCTAGATTGCTGCTGTCACACCTCTGCCCAGTCTCTGTTTAATTTATGAACAGAGAGAGCCTTAGGACCTGTCTGTACAGGCAGTTGTATGCAAAATCTCTGCCCCTGCTCTAGGGTCTGAAAGTCCCCATGGAAAGTAGCATGACACATCGGGGTGACACCACGCCACTGTTGGTAGCAGCTTGGATGCAGCACTGAACTAATGCAGTCACGCTGGTTCACAACCTGGCTCATTTTTGCCTAGTTTGGAGCACAAGCAAAGCGAGGCCAGGAGGACTCATCTTTGCTCACTGTAGGCAAGTCCTTAGAGTGGAAAGAACCAAGTGTAAGATGTTTGTGCCCATGATACTATTAGGTGTGGAGATGTTTACACCTGAAGGAATAGCACATACAGCTGAGCTGATGTTTACAGTTGCTTGGTGTCACCCAGCTCAGTTCAGTGTAATTATCACTGTTTGGCACTACTGTGACTGAGATCAGATGATAACAGCATAGAGCTGAGAGCTAGGAGATACGTGTAAAACTCTGGCAGTGACAAATGGTCACTCAAAATTCTAACGGAGTGTTACCAAACCAATAAGAGAATGTTTATCATCAAAACCAGAGTTTACTTTTGAACAAGAACACTGCATTGAAAATTTATGAAAGGCAAAGAAGTTCCAAAAGTAATCCTTATTGCTCTTAAATTTTTGTGACAGTCAAAATGTGGTTATAATTAATTTAAATTACAGTCCTCTACTTACCTTACTCAGGTGTGGGTTTTTTTCATTTGATTGTGGGAATGAAATAATTTCCTTGGAAAGCAATAAATTAAAATAAAAAACATACATAAAAGAAGAGGTAATGTTTCATCCAAAGGTAGAAATGCATGCAAATAATCAGACTTGTGAATGTATGTTCTACCCAGCTTGTGCTGGAGTTAAGAAAAAAATTGTATATATGTGCATAATTAACCATATTGTGACTACACTGTGTGATACATTGGCCTGCTGTAGAGAGTGTTCTCTATGAAAATTTGTGTTTTGAATTTGAGAGTGTGATATGCACTATTAATTAATTGCAAAAGAGTGCTCTCCACTGAAGATTGTTTCTCAGGCTGGGCATCTGAATTTCCTTAAGAGATGCTACTCCTCTTCTGAGCAAGTGTGAGCATGACAAACGAAGTGTAAGCACACTTACAGATTTCCCGGGTTTTCTCAGTAATTTACATTTAGGATCCAAACCAGTGTGTGATCCTCAGATCACAGCTACAGCAGGAAGTTCTGCTCTGGGTGAGCCCAAGGGATATGAAACAACAGGGAAAGAGAATATGCTCTCTGTCCAAGCACTTAAAACTCACGGTAATTCATCAGCACAACTTTCAAAACCAGCAGTACTAAGACTGAAGCCCTTGTTATGAAAGGAAAAATTACAGTGGTCTAAAAACCAATTCAAATCCCCATTCAGATTTAATTGGCAGTTCTAAATGGAAGTCACTAATACTCAGTTCATTAACAGCATCTAATTCACCATCTAATGTGGAATAGAAGAATAGCCTTGGATGACAAGAACAGTTTAGGCAGTATAGGATTTCTTTTTCCTGAAATACAGGGATTAAAGTAGCAAATCTTGACATTTGCTTGGTGTCACATGGCCTGCTAATGGCCAGGCATGTCTTTAAGCACCTAAGCAACACTTGAGTGTTATTTAGGGAGGGAATAAGTGAATTCAGGGTGATGGCACAGAAATTTTGCTTTTCAACCCTTCTTCTATTTGTCATTCACCACCAAACAGACTGTCCTTGTCCTGTCTTCTCCCTGTTCATTATTTTTTTTGTTTTCTAAACAAAGTCAGTAACTTTTGTTTAGCAAAAGCTTTAAGACTGCTAGGTTTTAACCTGTTAATTATTAACATCTCTGTCAGTGTTGCCACCTGCAGTCAAGATAGAGTTTCGTTATGGGTTCAGAAGATTCAGCAAAGGAAACTTGAAACTATACCTTGCATATGCTTTTGTCTTGAGGATGATTTCCCAAGTGCTCTTGAGGAAGAAGTTAACTTTAGTAGGTGGTTAGAAAGAATTAAAAGAGTGCAGTAGATTTAAGAACCACATGCAGGATCAAAGTATTTTAAAGTCCCATAAAATAAAGAATAAAACCCTTACAAAATTATGTGGGCATAAAAGTAACCTTAACCTAAAGATTTTATTGTTAACTGTATTATATTTTTCCAATGTGTGATGATAAAAATTATAAACTTGATTTATGAGATAAACTTGCTAAGCTGATAAGAGTGAGCTATGGGTTAAATATTATTCACTTCTAGCAGGAAATGCAATCATATATAAAATATATGAGAACATGCTCATGTATTATATAAGAACATTCTTGTAAAATTATATGTATTATATAAAATTTAAATCAAAATATTATTGTTTAAAATATAATAATTGAATTTAGAAAAGGTGTATTGTGACTATGATGTAGCTTTATCATTCTTTTTTTTACTTTTGCAAGTGTATAGCAGTCAATATATCCAATTAAAACTAATCTTGTCTTGAAATCCATTAAGAGTCAATGTTCTACAGTGTTTTCAGGAGTTTCTTAAACCAGTTAATGGGTTGATATTCACCTTATGCTTGTGCCCATTTGTTCTTTGTGCCATTTTAAGCTTGAAACCAACAATAAAAGAAATACTATGCCAGAGTGAAACATAAGATTGGCTATTATTAGAATTTATTAACGTGACAGAAGCTCAAATTAGAAATGTTGTACAGCTTTAGAACAAAATTCTACAAGATATTCAAGTCACTTTTAGGCAAGTCAATTAAATTCTCCAATCAATTTTTCTATGACATGCTCTGTGCCCAGTGTAGAAACCCTGTAAGTGTTCTAAGGGGTAATGTAGAATCTGACCAGGGAATTATAGATTCTGATCCCTCCTTAAAAGTCTGCATACGCATACTATGTGAGAAAAAATGTATATCAGTCTTTATGATAAAAGCTAGAATCCACGTCTTGCCATTTGTTATCTCAGCCAGTAAACCTCAGTTTCTTTTTGCAAAACAATATTACTGGAGCAGATGGTACTTTTATTGTGAAATTGCCAGGTATATTCTCCAGTTAGGCAGAAAACATAGATTTGCCTCATCTTCAGGCTGACAACACATGAAACTCATCCCGAAGAATAAAAATTTATTCTGGGTGGATGTGTTAGACAGTGATCTCTTGAATACAAAGGAGAATATCCTCACTCTCTATTGCCAAAGTAGGGTAGCTCTGACCTCTCTTTTGAAAAGTAAAACTTAAAAATCTAAATACAAGAAAAAAAGTGTAAATCCCAATCTCTTGTTGACATCTACTTTTCTGTAAAACAGAGTAAGCAGATCCCAATCTCTTGTTAGCATCTGCTTTTCTGTAAAACAGAGTGAGCTCTTGCATTCATCGCGCGATTCATAATGAACCCTCTTATGAAATTCAATAAACACAGTAGGTCCAGCAGCTTTTTCTATCTAAACATTAAGGTTACATAACAATGCCATTGCATCGTTTCACTTTAGCATCTATTTAATTTATACAGCACAAACTGAACTTCTATCTTGCTATACAAAGGTACGCATATTTTAGGTGGTATTCAGGTTGTAAATTGGTGCTCCAAGGACCAAGGTTCTTCTAGGGTGCCATAAATAACATTACAGTACACACTTCCTAGGAACCTAAATTGTTCCCCTTGCTTCTTAACCTCAATGTTTTTGATGAAACAAACACTTCTTAAACTCATGAACAGGACATGATAAAATTACTTGGACTGAGTAGAACTTAAGGCTGTGCATAAAAGTACAAAATTAGCACAGGAACATGCTGTTTGTCCTTCCTTGTTTTGGTGAGACATGAGAAGGAAGATCTCAAAACCTGAATGTAAGCTTTTCCTTGTCTTATTCAGGAAAAACAACATAAATAGACTTTGCTAGCAAATGAAAAAACAGATTAAAGAAATCTATATTCAATTAATTAATCATGGATAAAACTCAAGGTGACATGTCAAACACCTGAACCACTTGTCTGCCAAGAAGTTTTTATCAGCCTATCTACTCTCCATACAGCTTAATACTTTCAGCTCTGTGCTTCCTTCTTCTCATAGCAACTCAGTTTTAACAGGGCACTCATTCCTTGGTTGTTAAGGGTTTCTATGTAGTTTTTTGTAAGAAAGAATATATTATAAAATCCAAGTAAGGTAGAGTCTTTGTTGCTACAGTAAAACTCACGCAGAAGAGAACATATCACCATTGTTACGCTTGGATGTTGTTTTTCTCTGACTAAAGCACTAGTTTCTCTCCAAAGAGATTCCTGGAAGAGCTGGCCATACAGAATGCGATAGTTCACTCTGCTCTGGTAAGAGGAACACAGCCTCTGTGCTCTGATTCTACTTTAAATGCCTTCCTGGCATCAGTCCTAGCAGTGCTGCACCAGCTGAGCTCTTGGGACTTGCCCTTGTGGAAAAGCCTTGTTAAACTTCCGGGGAAATAATGAAACAAACATTTTCATCTATTTTTAACCTCCTATGAATGAAAGGTTGTTTGATTATGTTTTTCCTAAGTTGTCTCCTTTTTTCTACAGTCCATATTTAATCCATTAGGTTTGCCATTCCCTATTCAGTACTTTGTTTTGGGACTGGACAAATAACCTCTATGCAGTCAGTAAAAACAGCAAAGGCACAGACCTTCTAGTCCTACATTTGTAAGCCACTGCTATGCTTGAACCAGGAGGAACTTTCATTCACCCTCTGAATGGAATAGAAAAACCTTTTTGAAAACCTGGGTCAAGCAATATTTTTGTTCCTCTGTGCATCCAGCTATGCATGTATGTGTGTGTGAGACACTTATATGTAAATATTTTCACATTACATGCATTTGTATGTTAGCTGTACATATACAAAAATAATCTAAACTTTCACAGACACATAGTTGTCTTAATATTCTGAAGAGCTAGCAACCTGAAGCTCCTTATGTATAAATCTACTAAGGAGACTTAATTAATTATCTGGCTGGAGGAAAAATAAACACTTATAAACTTTTTCTGACAATGCCACTAATTATGATTAAGCTATAAACTGAACTGCTATGTAGTATTTCACCAGCACACAGGTAGGACTGCTGAGTGCAATGTTGCAGAGCTTTCTGAAGGCTGCTGTACCTACTCCACTGTGATGTACTGAAACAGAAAGTAACCTATCCCTCACCTCCATCTGCTGGCAAGCAGGATGATGAGTGGAAGTGCTCTGAAAAATGTAATTAATTTTGCAATGCTATGGGCTACATGCCTGTTCTGTCAATGCTTAGAGTTACCATGTGTATATATTCTTCTTGTGCATCCACACTTCACCTCAGATTTTTACGCCTCATTAATTGAAGGAGAGTGCTATGTTAAATGAAGAAGATGCTATACCCATTTTTGAATTTGAAACAAAGTATGTCCCCAGGACAACATGCTCATGTTGTGTCTTTATCAAAAACCTCCAAAGTTATGCCATGAGGTTCAAATTCACATTTTGAATGTTTCAGGCTTTACACAACTGGCAGCCTCAGCTCTCTCTATTGCAAAGACTGGAGGGCAGTGGGAAACTTGCTTTTTATTTTATTGTCAGTAGAACTTTTAGACTTTGAAAACAGCAGCAGGACTCTGCGGGTGTGTCTGGTAGTCTAAAAGTCTTTGCCATTTTGAATTTGAATTAAATATTTTTTTACCCAAGATACTTCATAACTAATGTTACTAAGATGAATTAAAACACGGTCAAACTGCAATGTAACATCTCAAAGGCATGTCCCTCAGTGATGGCTTTGTTTTTGTTTTTTTTTAAAGAAAAGAACAGTAGAATTGTTCAAAGATTTATTGGCACATCATCACATAAGCATATGTGTCCCTTCAATCCTTTTACTTGAGCTTAGCTAAGACAGAATCAGTAGCTGAATGACCATGCTGTTCTGCGAAGTGTGAATTCCATGCCAAATGACTCAGATCTTTACAGAAAAGGATTGTTTTTCCTCTTTTCTTATCTGCAAAGAATGGAACACACCATTCCTATCATTTTGGCATCACCTAGGACAAATATTGGATTGTATGAGTTAATTATTTTATTTTACCTGAGCAAAATGTGATTGATCAATGTAGCTTGAATAAGGAGGGATTCTTTCTGACTGTGCAACTGGGAGATAATTAATATAAGGTATAAAAGTTGGGGCTTATTTTTTTGAACCATGAAAATGAATTATTCATCAGTCATTGAAAGTTCATTCCAATGTTTATCATTCCTGAAATGTCTCCAGATGTAGAAAAGGTATGGAGTCCAACTCTTCATACTATTATTTCACACACAGTATGATTACAGATTTATCTCACAGATTTCACATGTAGCAGAGAACCAGGGCATATCTAACTGCAGCAAGCAAAGATAAGTAACACAGTTCTAGAGCTGCTTACACATGCGAGCAAGTGCTACCATTTAGGAAGTTAGAGTGCATCAGCTGACCTTTGATCACTGTTCATGGGCATGACTTTAACCTGAGAGTATACAGGGTAGTACAGTTTTATCAAAATCTCTTTTATTGTGCACTAAGCTAAGCCTTGCAGGTCCTGAGAGCTAAGGATATATACAGGAAAAGTTACAGTGTCAGATAGCATGACATAACTTTCCAAAGTCATCTGTTATGGAGTCTAGGCTTTTGGGCTTATGAACTAATGACTGCAAAGCCTTGCTATCCTAAGGAAAAATAATTATCTAAAGCAAAAATTCGACTACGGACTGATTCCAGCTTCCAATTACATCACCCTCCATGCATAAAAGCTGAGTTATTTTGGCTTCTCAGAGTTTGATGAAATCAGAAATTAGTCCATATATGACCAGAATTTGTATTCGTGCTGAATAAACTAATTAAAATAAATGAGAATTGAGAGTTCTAGCCACTTTTCAATTTATATTTCTCAGCTATCCTGATATATTCACACATGCTTCTTTCTTAATGCAGCTGCTCATTTGATGATTGCAACTGTCAAATTTAGAGTCTTTACAGATATTATTGCAGCTGGAATGGAAATGAAGTTTTTTACCCTGTGCTCAGACAAGGGTTTAATTTATGGTGCAAATGAGTGAAGTTTAAATTGCTAAAAATGATCCAAATAACTAACATATCTCATCCCACATCCAACTCATTACACAGAAGACTAACACAGCTACAGTATTATTGCAAAAGTTTGGCAAAGGGAACTGAGATTTTTTTGATTCCAAGATGGCTAGCAGAAATCCACATGTTCTTTAAAGGAAACATTGAAACTAGGCATTAGTGTCATTAACAAGTTAACAATGCTTCCCTCTTGTAGCATTCCTGTGGATTTCAGTGTGCCTGTTCACAGTAACCTAGTTTTCATCATGAATAGAGGGAAGAGTCTGGATCTGAAATTAATTATCAGTTTGATTAAGTTTTTCATATCCTAAGCCTGGGGGCCTGTCAGCACCTTAGCAGAAAAGTAATCATAATTAGGAAATTTCTCAGGTTTTAAGAAGTAAAATAATAATTTGGTGGCTGTAGTTCAACTTTGAAAGTAAACTCAATTAATTCAATCCCCTATCAGCCTTAGCTGATGATTCTTGCCAGCTGCTTTGCATTTGAACAAGGACTGCATGTATTAAGTTTAATAAAATTTCACTTAGCAAAATACATGGTTTACAGTCAGAAATTGTCATGGCAAACTTAACTGGGTTAAACCCAGTTCATCACTGGGTTTCAATTTTATTGAATCACTATGACTTTCAATGTGATTTTAAAATCTCTGTCCTCATGTAGGGAGCACTAGAAGTCTGTGACTGAGAAAAAAGTCTGTGTTAAAAAGGAGTGGATTCAAACATCTAAGAAGAAAAAAATAATTGGAAAACCTATTTCATTTGTATGTGATACAGTGTCAAACAATCTGCTCTGAACATGGGCTTGGGAATTTTCCTGGATAAAGTTAGATTTCACTTACTTATATTCTTTCTTACTACGAATCATGTTGAAAACACATGGTTTCCTTTGAGTTTAGCAGTAAGAATTGTAATGGGAACAGCATTTTAATCTACTGGAGTTAAGCAGCTAAACATCCGTAGTCTTGCTCTGATGGCAGCAGGAATCAGCAGGAGACTGGTCTATCATCTGAGCGAAAATGCCCAGTTCACTGTCTAACAGATGGTAAGTACCTGCACACCTTGAAAGTGCTGTTTACCCTGCATAATTGAGGAGAAGTTATACAAAAATTACTTAACAGGAGAATTGACCAGGGTCCAGATTCTGCAGCAGTTGCTCAGAAGTGCTTGTCGCTTCAAAATCAGTGGACATGAGAGAAGTCAAAACTCCATTTAGAAACTATTTTATTGTTATGATACCTTAAGATTAATTTCATATGTATGTTTACTCTTATAGGCAAATGTAAGATATAGCCTACAGGGTTTATAACAACAAGATAATTTTGAAACAATAATCAATCAGTAACATTCAACATGAGCAAGAAGACCAGGCCAGCTAAGATGTTACCATATCACATTCCAAGAGAAGATGAAAAAATGAGAAGTTTTTAAATTGCCTTAACCCTGCGTTATTCAATGTTGACATAACTTTGGGTATGTAACTACTGCTCTGTAAATGTTTAGTTTCTTGCATAACAAAAATCCTTGAGCACACAGACCATTAATATAGAGATTCTCACAACAAGGAATTTTGATTTATGACAGGATTTAGTCTGCCTCCAAAACTGAATTCCTCTCAGTACCAGAAGAACACATGGACTCCTCCACCACTTGAGCCAAATATTTCCTTGTCTTTAAACCAGTTCTTAAAATGGAAAAATATTCTGAATTATAGCTGAATATTATTTTTATTTTTGTTGGCAAATCTTTCATGCACCAGAAAAGCAGGTAGGAAAAAATATCTGGGAATTTAGGAACAGTTGTGCCCTCATCTCTAAATTGAGAGCAGTTATAGACAAAAATTTAACATTCCTGAAACAGAATATTTTGATATTTAGGTTAGATTTATTAGATGCTATAGGCATTATTCAGGGAAAATAGATGATTAAATAGTGTCTTTTTCTCTAACATAATGATTAGTGTACATGATTTCCAAATTTCAAATTATTTTATAAAAGCTACAGATTGTCTTATAATTTAACTTTTCTGAACATCAGTGCTTCCTCTGCTTCAACAAAAAAAAGTCCAACTGTGCATCCTCCCTCTGTCAGCAAGCAGGCTGAGGATGTACAAGAAGTTGGAGGGGGACAGAGCTGGGATAACTGACTAAAGGGGTATTTCATACAATAACGATGTTGTGCTTAATATATAAAGCTGGGGGAAGAAGAAGGAAGGGGATGTTCAGAGTGATGGTGTTTGTCTTCCCCTGTAACTGTTAGGCATGATGGAGCCTGGCTTTCCTGGAGATTGTTGAACACCTGCCTGCCAGTGGGAAACTAGTCAATGAATTACTTGTTTTGCTTTGCTTGCATGTGGAGCTTTTGCTTTATCTGTTAAACTGTCTTTATATCAACTCATCAATTTTTCTGTCTTCTACCCTTCTGAATCTCTCCCCCATCCCTCTGAGGGAATCTGAGCAAGCTGCTGTTTGAGATTGAGCTGCTAGTTGATGTTAAACCATGCCAGACACCAAAGAAAATATACAATCTCTCAGTTAGTCAAGAAATACATGGACTCTTTATTGTCTAATCTTCTGTAATAGGATTTTCTTATCTTTGACATATCTTTTCACTATTCTGTTCAAATTGTCTGCTGCATTTAAGAGCTCTAGGAGGAATAAAAGACAAATAGGTGAATAGAGATAACACATGTACAAAAAAATCTTTAAAAAATCAGATTTAAACAACTCAAGAAAGAGAGTCAAGGTATATGCTATTGCAGAAATCACTTGAGAGGAATTCTTCTGTTTATATTTAATACATTTCTTCTTTAACTATAAGGTAAGGATACTTGGGTTTCCTTCAGTTACATCTCCCACTTCTTAGATTAGAAAGGCTCATTTTCTTTTCCTCCACAGTTTCTCCATTGCTTTAGCTTAAAAGCAAGATTTTCATTCAAGAGCACAACTGCTCTGATGCAGTCCCATCAGGCTTCACAGAACCATGTTGCAATCAGACCAAAGTGCACATTTCACTACTGTGTTATTGCTGAATGACTGACTGAGGAAAAAAATCTTACTTGCTTTTCATTAAATATGGTCATAAAGGCAGAAGCAAAATAGTAATTTTATTGTTTCATGGATGTGTAGCTTAGAAGAATTGCTCATAAAGGTTAACATTCTTTATGGCTTCAGCTACAGAAACTGTTCAGAAAGAGTTAAGTTAATAGAAGTCTATATAAAATGGACTAGTACTTTAAGAAAATAAAGATGTCTTCCAGTATGTTTATGAGTGCCCCCTGTGATAATTATTTTTTTTCTTCAAAATTCCTGAAGATATTTTAGTCTAAATACTCAGGATGGATACTACTGCTATTATACTCAGAGTTTTATTATCTCCTTATGGACAAGGCTTGCTATCTAATATTACTTGATGACGTGAAGAAAATATTTTTCAAAAGTTTATGACTGATACACACTCAGAAAAGGAAGGAAATCCATTTAAGCTTTCCTCAGAGGAAAAAAATGTAAGTACAGAAACTTATTCTTGTCTCCTGACAATCAAAAATACTGTGAAGAGTTCCAGGAAACCTAAATGAATGATTAGCAGTATTGGATTATACAGTATTGTTCTGGAGTTAATAAAATATCACATTTATTTTGTGTCCAAAATCTTCTCTAATGCTCCTCTGGACAGTATATCATAGTGAAATCTTAAGGTAAACACGGTATTCACAGTTCCTGTATTTTGTAACATTCCGAGTGAACGTCCATCAAATCCTTCCCAAACACTTGGAAAATCAAAACCTCTACTGACAGTACCCTTTCACCCTTTTATGTAAAAATGTCAGCTTACTGGACAAGAGATCTTGTAGTCATTATTCCATACATTATTCAAGAAAATGGATAAAACCGAGTATTTCAATGCCATTGTCTGTGTTTATAATTGGTGGGTTTTGTCATACTGTCATACTGTTGGCTTTTATAGCACACTTGTCCTCCACATAGTATTTTATGTAAGAGGTGAGTAGTAGTAGTCTGCTTTTGCAGTAATATGAGAGAAAGAACAGGGGAGTGATTTGCTCAAGGCCGTTTCTCACATCACAAGAAATGAGGAGATGTGCCCCTATGCTTTCCAAATGCTAACCTTTAGTCAGTACTTTCTCACAGTAACACATGACTCACTGTACTGTTCTACTCGACTGTTCAGTTGTTCCTAGTGAAGTCAAATGTGAAACTCCTATTTGCCTACAGGGAAAAAAATTAAAACAAACAAACCCCAAAGAAAAATCAAGATTCTTTATCTTTAAGACATTTTCAGAGAGGTCCTACCTACCTTGCTTAGGTTGTTACTTGGCTCCACCTTTGAAATTTCTGAGTTTATGAGACTTAAAAGAAATAAATAGTTACTTCACAGTATTTTACTGAGATAAAGTGCTCTAACTTAATTTCATGATTCAGAGCAATTCCTATATTGTTCAGTCAGTTTGCTAATAATCTAGGAGGATGGCTTAGTATGAATGAGAACTAGAGTAGAGCTCACCAGTCCAAACCACTGATACATCCTTTCTAACAGATTTTACTTCACTTAGTATACCTCTTCATTTTTTTTTCAAAGGAAGTTCAGACTTTGCATGGTGGGTCAATGACTACTGGATTTTTAAAATTATTATTATTATTGTTGTTGTTGTTGTTATATATTTACTTTTAAAATGTCTGGAAGACATCCAGGAACTGTCAGAAATCTTGGGACTACAGGTTGAAATCACTGACCTCATCTCATGGCATTCTTGAACCACGACCTTCCTCAAATAGAAAAGTATTCTTTTTGTGTGATGCAGACTGTCATAGATGATACTGAAAACATGCAACTGTTAATTTGTATTGGTATTGGTAAAAAAAAGGTATACTTGATAGTGCCCAATGTTATGACAAGTACCAATGGTTCAAAAATACAGTTATGGAGGTTTGAGTTTGATATGAAGAAAACCATTTCCATCGGGAGAATCTTGCAGTCTCAGAACAGTGAATATGTGGAGTCTTTACCCTTGGAAGTTTTTCAAGATTTGGCTAAGCAGAGCTAGAGCTGACCTGATCAATGGTCCTGGCTCAAATGGAAGGCTGATTTATATGACCTCTATTTCTATGATTCCATGAAGAGCAGACTAAAATATTTATTTGCATAGTGTACTTTGCTTTCCTTTAAAACGTCTGAATGAATTTGTTCTATAGACAGGCAATAATCGTGCACTTTCTGTTAAGAGTGTTATAATATATGCTAAATTAGTGTTCCACAAAAAAGTAAGCACTTGATTTAGCAGTCTTAAAAAAAAAGAAGAACATCAATGTGAATATAAATCCTAAATACTCAGTATTAGCAGGCTCTGACTTGGGAAGCAAGTCTCCTCTCATTAAAGTCTGCATTACAGCTTTTACTGACTTCACTACTAATACTCAACAAAGGTATAACAACAGAAGACATGCGCAGTCATCCTAAATGACCATGTAGGTTGTAGGATTTTCCCTTTGAGCACACTGGGGACACATAGATACAGGCTGAAAATGTAGCTGTTCTGTCTGATGAGTCGCTGACTGGCTGTGGGACACATGCAGCAGAAGCCTTCCGTGGAGCAGTGCTTACAGAAATGAGATCTACACATACGAGCAGCACTCAACAAGTCAGTCAAGATAGACTGCAGCTTTGTTTTGCTCAAAGGCATAAAAATATGCACCTGTTCATTTTAAGAGGAAGTAATTATATTTTTTGATCCTTACATATGTTAAACTGTAATTTTAGTAACAAGGAAACACCATGCAATTATAGCAATTTTATGTTGCTTTTTTTGTTGTTGTTTTGTAGTTTACCTAGTCCCACTGATGGCCCAATCTTACGCATCCAGATTTCATCACCTATGTCTCTAAATTAACTCAATTTACACCCTGTTCCTGTGAAGCTTATCAGCCAGGGTTTATTTAAGAAAAACTGTTTAATGTTAATGTTTCCTGGTCAGTGGCACTACAATTACTTTTCCAAAAGTATTTGAAGCACTTTTGATTGATATTGGCCTGTGCTTGGCAAGTCACAGGATCAAACAGAAAGACCTGAGTTGGAAGGGACCCACAAGGATCATTGAGTCCAACTCCTATCCCTACACAGGACAACCCTAACATTCATTCTTTCTCAGCAAACACATAATCAGAGATTTAACTTCAGATCTTTAAGTCACATAGCATAACATCTACAAAAAAAACCAACTCTTTTGGTCCAGGCCAAATAATGATTTTAAAAGTTGCAGCATCTAACTTTTAGGTCCCTGGCTTGCAGTCAAATGAATCACAGAACTGGGTGCCTGCAGAATGAGAACTGAAATTGCAGTTCAGCACCTCACACAGGGTAAAAACTGACAGTCTGGAAGTCCTAAACAAAAAGCCGGGGAACCTCTGCCAGCTGTAGGTGAACACAGAGAAGAAGGACGTGCTATGTTCCTGTCAATACATCCACGTTTAGTTGTTTGAGTTAAGCCATAAGATAATGAAAATAACAGTGTTAGCAACATTACTGCATAAGGAATTCTCGTCTATTTCCTGTCTGGAGAATTTTTACAACTTCAATTGCATAGATTATTTTGGCATAAAGCTCTCAATTAATTATGTTATGTCATTTTGGTAACAGCACTGAGACCAGAGAATTCAAAACTGGTTTTTGAAAACAGATCACTGAAGTTTGAAAGACTGTAGAGAGATGGAGGTTTTAATGTGCAGAAAAACCTTTGTTTATGTTCTCCAACAGGTGACTGCTTGAGTCTTGGAGCCATAAGAAATCAATTGAACCTCATATTGCAGTACATTTAATCCTGATATTTCTGCCTATCTATGTTCCAGTATCAAGAAATTCTCAACTTTAACTACAAAACGGAGAGAGGAAATCTTCTGTGCTGAGACTGAGGGTGGTTGCTGAAGGACAAAAAAAGGCAATGATAGTATGATTGTGTAGTTCCATCAGTTCTGTCCATTGACTTAAGGTGAAATATTAAAGAGGCTTTTCAAAGCCTTGTGCATCCCTTCGGGTCTGTGGTGCATCTGTTGGGTTCCCTGTATCCTTTGGCTTTGGCATCTTTTTCTGCCTATTGAATGCCTTTATCGAATGTAGAGCAGCTTTAAATGATTGTATTTAGGAACTGTTGAAAAAGTGGTATACAGACACTCATTTTCCATGGGACATTTATGCATCTGATCATGCTTACCTAGGTGGTGAGTACTTCATCACTAGATGGTAATGGAACAAAAAAAAGGATCTTGGAAATAGGGATAGGAAATCAGAACTCCCCAGGTCTCAAGTGAAGAAACTGAGTGCTGGTTCTAGACATAGGTTTGCTTTTACCACCTCCGGTCCCACCCTTGGAAATTTTGCGATGATGTGATTGAAATTACCCTGCCATCAGCTGCAGAAGGTCTAGATTTCCCTTTGTATCTCTTTCACGCTAGGGAGATCTAGACTATAAAGTAAGACAGGTGTTCTTTTAGAAGATCTTTTGTATTTGACTTTTGTAGACAAGACCTACCTACTCCTTTCATCTCTATCATCTCTGTTTCTATGTCTACTGTTATCTTTATAATATGTTTCTAGCTCATTATTGTAGTATCAATTAGTTCTGGTAAAATTAATGATACATTAGCAAAACTACTTTGCAAGGCTAAGGTCAGCTGTGGTAGTGCTGAAAGATTTTTTTTTTTAATTATTTACTTGTATATTTATGCAGCTGCTTTAGAAGAAGTGTTTTAAAGCGCAAGTTTGAAATTGAGTTCCCGAAGCATTGTCTCAGATACTGAAATTGCTTTTATCTTGTTCACCAAGGTGACCTATCGAAGATGGTGCAAGAACTCCTGAAGAAACAATCACTGTGTGCTGGTGCTGGCAGAGCTGGTGAGTCAGTTGTGTCAGTGCAGGTAGAGCACAAGTGCTTGGCATAAGGCTCGTGTCTGACCCACAGGAGGTCTGAAGTCAGCAGCCTCTGAGTACCATTCATTGTTTGACCTTGCATCATTTTTATTTTCTTAAAAAGCAAAAGCTTTTATTCATTTTAAAGTCAATGCCAAAATCTCAGTCACCAGTTTTTCTATATCTTTGGACTAATCAATACTTTATATGATGCAGATTATAAATTATTTCTCATGGTAATGGAAAGCTGAAAGACAGCAGGCAAATAAATAGTGAATTAATTGCACAGCTATGTCTGGAAATAACAACATTTTTTTGCTATTAACAAAGAGTAACTCCCAAGGTGTCCAACTGAGACTTTTTATATACATTTGATAATATTTTTTTCATTCAGACACTGGAATTCACTAAAGGATTTCCAGGACAAATTCAGGCACAAAGGTGTAACAAAAAGGATATCAGGACAGGCTGTTGAGGATGCAAGATTTTACTTTAACAAACTCATGAAATAAACATATACATAAATTTTCTTAATAAAGAACTATTTTTAAAGTGCCTACTAGCATAGTAATAGCGGCTTAATAAAACTGTTCAGACAGACTTGACATTTAGAGGGCTTTTCTGTGGATTGATGTATAAATAACTGTCTTAACTAAGATCACCAACCAAATACATTTGCACTTCTTTGCACCTGCAAGCCAGCCATGTGAACAAACATATGAAAATAGAGGACCTCTTTTAATTTATTTTTTAAAAAAAAGAGATTAAATACTATTTTTGCACAGACCTAGTGCTTAAATCCACATCAGGAAAACAAAATAGGAAATGCTGCTTAACATAAACATTTAATCACTTTCAGTATTCATCACATTTATATTTTAAAGTGTGAGAAGTGTAAGGTTTATGGTGCTGAACCGATATCTGGACATCCGGATGATGTTGTTCATCATCATTTCATGGGACTTTCCATCTGCAAAGATCACAGAGTGCTTTCTAAACTCTGAAGCTGTTGCAACTTCCATTCTATTGTTTGTTCACTCCAACTTGACAGGGTGCATAGGTGTGCAACACTACTGACCCTTAGCCATCTCTGAGGAAGCCAAGGAGGTAACACTAATACATTGGACAAAATGGACACTTGGGAAAGGAAAATGGCCAAGGACATCGAGGTAGCACTTGCAGTGCTAGAAGATCTCAAATACCCTAGCAGACCATAACAGGTCCTTTTGGGTAGCACCAGCCATTAAAAACAGTCGTGTGTCCTATACCTCTGCAAGAGAAACCTGCCAGAAATAGGTTATTTGTTGATTTGTCTCTATGCAAAACACCCCAATCTTCCCATGATGTGAGAATTGCACGAGGGTATATGATTCAGCAAAGCGTTTAAATATATTCTCAAGTCTGTATCATTCCAAAACTGCCTATAAATACTCCATCTTAGATGGAAATGGACCATTCTAACATCTTAAAGAGACCACTTTTAACCTTTTGTCCACAATATGAATTACGAAAGGAGATATTTCATTCCATTCCTAACTAGGTCAGCTATTTATATTTTTCAATCTGTGGCTGGATCTATACTTTCCTTTGACTTTTTTCATGTTAGTCACAAATTTTGGTAACGATACCGCATTTTTTCATTTAAACTATCAGAAGACAGTTATAGTGACATGTCTTAGAGTCCCATGACCCAGAACATGGTGTGCTTTATATAAAAGGATATGTAACTGTACTAATAAAAGAGATAAAAATAATAGAATAATCTCTTGCAGATATCATAAACAGTAGAGAACTGCGAAGTATACTTTTCGTATCTCTGAAATTCTCATAACCCAGCTAAACAGTGAATCAGCTGAAACCAAAATATATCTCTGTATGACCTAAATAAGAAAATATTATGAATTGATACTATATATCAGCTGTTATCTTTTCAATACCCTTTACCAAATAGTTTAAAACAGAAAAAGTTTACATGAGTTTTCATACATAACTATTAACTATTTTAAACCAAATTTATAATTCCTTAATTGAAGAACTGGCTCATTTAGCCCAAATATGACTTGATGTGGACATTATTCATTGTATACACACATTTAGCAAACCAGTAAGCTGCAGAATTAGAAATGGATTCTTTATCTTTCCCTTTGAACTCTGAAGTAACACGCTATCAGGATTTGAGAACAGACAGTCCATTAAAATTTGGTAATAGATTTGGTATTAATGCAATTGCATGGTAGTCGCAAAGAATAACCACCTGGAAAGACAAATCGAGCTCAAGCTTCAGAATTTATTTACGTACTGATAATCCAAGGATATCGATAATAAAGAACATTTTTTCAATACAGAGAAAAACTAAAGTACCTGATAATGTGATCAGAGGGATTGTTCTTCAAAAATTGCATTAGCATGGGATTTAATGTTGTAGAAGAATATAAGCAGCATGACATTGATGTGAGCCAAACTATATATTCCGTGAAGTTCTTTTATTATTTAGTGTTATTTAGTAGTTAGAATCAACATTTTCCAGACAACAGGATTTTTTTCTCATTCTTTATGACTGCAATTTACTATGACTTTTATTTATTGCAGACAACTTATGTAAGATTATTATTGTTACTAGAGAAAATATCTGAGTTCACACGGCTTGTGTGTCAGTTCCCTGGCTTTTGCAGTGATTTACTGTGGGGAGATAAGTGTGTGTGCCACATGTGGAAGATGGGAATGTCACAGGGCTTTTTTGATAGATGACAGCATAGATCTTTTTGAATTCCAAAGGGAACAGTAAGCAAAGTGAAGGTCAGATATTAAACTGCTACTGAATGTGAAATTAATGACAATGAACTCATTGAATGAAGAGAAAAGAATTGTATAACTGTAATTCAGAGATGTCATCCACATGTGTATGATTTTGTTACCATGTATCAGCTATTTCTGAAAATCTCTATCAACACTAAGGGCAGAGCTTCCCTCAGTCTTATAACTACTGAGTAAAAAGCACAAGGCAAAACCAGTCTCTTGGCTACAAAAAATTTACTTTTCCTTGGGAATATTAGAAGTGAAACATTTTTCACCTCATCCTTTTTCTAGTAAGCAACTTTTCAAGTGTGCCTTTCAAAATAATCTCCAATCATGTCTCCCTCTCAGAGAAGATAATGAAGTAAAAAAAGGAGAATTAATTTGCCTTTTTTAAGGTTTCCACTCCACAATTTTCCAAGGGACTGAAACTTAGAAAATGTTCATATCAAGACACAGGAAAAAACTGACTCTCTTTTCATTAATATTATGATACAGATTTCAAAATCAAGAAAACAATGAAGGGTAAAAATGAGGAATTGGCCAAATAGTCCACTCTTAATGGCTCAATGCCCAAGTGGAGATTGGAGATGATGGTGTTCTTCAGGGGCTAGTACTGGGACCAGTGTTGTTTAATGTCTTTGTTGCAAACATGAACAGTGAGATTGAGGACACTCTCAACAAGTTTGCCGATGACAGCAAGCTGTGTGGCACAGTTAACATGCTGTTGTGAAGGCTAGAGAGATGGGCCTATGTGAACCTCATGAAGTTCAACAAGACCAAGTGCAAGGTCCTGCACCTGGGTCAGGGCAATCCCAAGCACAATTACAGGCTGGGCAGAGTATGGATTGAAAAGGACTTGGGGCTGTTGGTAGATGAAAATCTCGCAATGAGCTGGCAACGTGTGCTCAGAGCCCAGGGGGCCAACAATATCCTAGGCTGCATCAGAAGGAATATGATCAGCAGGTCAAGGGAGGATACTCTGCTCCTCTACTATCCTCTCGTAAGACCTCAGCTGGAGCACTGTGTTGAGTTCTGGAGTCCTCAGCATGGTAAAGACATGGATCTGTTAAACCAAATCCAAAGGAGGGCCATGAAGATGATCAGAGGGCTGGAGCAACTCCCATATAAGGACAGGCTGACAGTTGGACTTCTTTAGCCTGGAGGAGAGAAAGCTCTGGGGAGACCTTCAAGCAACATTCCAGTACTGAAAGGGGGCCTATAGGAAAGCTGGGGAGGGGCTCTTCCTTGGGAAATGCAGGGATAGGACAAGAGATAACGTTTTAAGCTGAAAGAAGGTTGAGTTATATTAAATATTAGGAAGAAAATTTTCACCATGGGAGTAGTGAAGGACTGGAACAGGTTGCCCAGAGAAGTTGTGGATGCCCCTCCCTGGAGGTGTTCAAGGTTCGGTTGGACGGGGCCTTAAGCAGCCTGACCTAGTGGGAGGTGTCCCTGCCCATGGCAGAGGGGTTGGAGCTACATGATCTTCAAGGTCCCTTCCAACCCAAATAATTCCATGATTCTATAATAGTAATTGGCAAGGAAAAAATGCACACAGATCTAATAAGCATGGCTCCATAGATCAATTGTTTTGTTCTTTTCATTTGCAATGATTCATATTGTTGTTTGACTGTAAATGAAGGCTTACTAAAGACATGAAAGTATATGAAATCCAAAAAGACCTGCTAAAACCAGAACCACACATATACCAGCCTCATATTTAAAATACTCCACTGGTACAGTACCTTCAAAATAAAAAAATTCTCAAAAATAACCAATTTTGGTGTTTCTTATTCTACTAATTCAATGAAATCACGTAACCTTGAACATCATCATAAGTTATATTGATACATATCAGGATGTTGTTTTCTATTGAAGTTAAGTACTGGCTGCTGAATTCACATGTATTTGAGAGTTTGTCAGTTGTAGGTTTAACAAGTGCACTAAGATTCTGCTGATTTAAAAAGGAACTTTAAAACTAACTGCGTATACATTCCTTCCTTAATTATTGCACTTGCTTAGTCCTCTGTGACCTGTGGATGCTGTGATCTGAGAAGTGTTTGTACTTTCTGGAGGCTTAGTCTTCTAGAAGGGGCTGGAGAACAGGCCTTATGAGGAGCGGCTGAGAGAGCTGGGGTTGTTTAGCCTGGAGAAGAGGAGGCTGAGGGGTGACCTCATTGCTCTCTACAACTACCTGAAAGGACGTTGTAGAGAGGAGGGTGCTGGCCTCTTCTCCCAAGTGACAGGGGACAGGACGAGAGAGAATGGCCTCAAGCTCCGCCAGGGGAGGTTTAGGCTAGACGTTAGGAAAAAATTCTTTACAGAAAGGGTCATTGGGCACTGGAACAGGCTGCCCAGGGAGGTGGTTGAGTCACCTTCCCTGGAGGTGTTTAAGGCACGGGTGGATGAGGTGCTGAGGGATATGGTTTAGTGTTTTGTAGGAACGGTTGGACTCGGTGATCCGGTGGGTCTCTTCCAACCTGGTTATTCTGTGATTCTGTGATAGATATCATTGTGCTTGTTTTGTAGGTTCTTGTGCTGAACAATAAAAGGCTGGAGATGATGCATAAAGGCTGGAATTTCCTTCACCCCAATTATACACCAGGGTAATTCGCTTGGATGTAGATCCCAGTCCCTGGGAACAAAGCCATAGTTTCCAGGCTCTGATGAAAGCTTCCTGTGTGAAAACCAGCAATTTACTTTAAGTGTGAAACCCATCACATTGTAGGAAGGAAGATGGTTAAACTTATGTGCCCCTAAAGTGTGGTTTAATTCTTATTTTCTGTAATTACTTCTTACATTTTTATTATCTAGTATTGATTTGTATAGTACACAGTGGGATTTTTTTTTCTGTTTCATGGCTTTTTTTGCCTTGGGTATTTTGTTGGGGTTTTTTTTTTTGTTTGTTTGTTTTTTATTTTTCCCATCATATAGGTCTATTCTGCTTTTATCTTTTTTACTTGCCTTCAACTGTTCCTATTATATCTCCATATTTTTCAATATTTCTCTTCCATATTCCTGTAGAAGTCATCAAAATATCCTGTTCCTCAAACAAGTGGAAGCACATTTTGCTTATGGAAATCTACTCATTCCTTCCAGAGTGTGATTCTTCATATAGATTTAGTGTTTTTCCTGAAGTCTAGAAAACAGAAGACTCACAGTCAGACCTGATTTTTTAGTGTTCCATAATTTGTTTTCTTGCCCTATGCATTTAACATTTTTATCCATTTACAGTTATGGCTCCTGTTTCACTAATAGTATTAAACATGATTTGAATGATTGAATTTTCAGCTTACTATAAAACAAATGGGATAAATTTAAAGAATGTCTCTGAGTGCCTATGTAACATATCCCTTACTCTAGGTTTGAATAATACCATGTTTCTGCCAGCAGTTAATCTTTTTTACAGTGGACAAGAAATTATGCAAGTGACCACTGAGCTGCACTACAACATGCAATATGAATTTGATATATGCTTTCAACTTTTTCTAATTTGAAACATGCAGAAGGAAAGATGCCATAATGAATGAAGATGATGCTACAAATTTCCACATACACCTTATGCAATGTGTCCTCTCATTCAAATTCATTATTATCCAGAGTATAGACAGCGCATGGAATGTTGTTTTCAGGTAGACTTAATTTACCTGCCTACTTATCTGAAATGAGACATTTTGGGGACAAAAACTGAACTACATACTTTCTCCAAGAAAAACCTCCATAACACAAATAAGTGACTAGACAGAAAAATATCATGCCACCCTCACTATATGGTCTTAGAAACAAGTCAATATTGTGCTGGGGGAAAATAACAAGACTGCGCTACATTTGCTTAATTTCGCTTTTCTCCAAAAGTCTCTTTTTCCCACCTTCACCATTGACTGACTTTAACCTCTCCATTCATTCCTATAGCCCTGATACTTTCTTTACACACTGTAGTTCCTCCAGACCACTTTTTTAGTTTGCAATGTCTTTGGACCCAGGATAAGACAGTAACCTGTGTTTGCACAGTGCTTATCACATTTCTTGGCTTAGCTTGAACTATGTTGAGATTTTAGGATGACATTACCAATACTCAAGGGTAGCACAAAGAGCATGTAGGAAGAAGATATTTGGCTAGAAAGCATGCATTGTGCGAAATAATTATTTTTAGGTGTAAAGGCTTGTAATTCTTTATGGTCAAAGAACTGCTGTAAGTGTGGTGGGAAAGAGGCAGAAATACACTGCGTACCTACCTGATCTTCCTCATTTTCTGCTTTATTATCACTAGTTATGGCTTCTGGAAATGTTAACTGCAGACACGGGAAATGATAAAAAATAAAAAAGAGGATTTGTTGAAGTTGAAGGTTTACATTTAAAGAGAATTAGGTTGTTAACAAATTGTATGGGGGAGGCGGGGCATGATAATATCTTGTCATAAATAGCCCATCCTGTTGTTTTGGCACCTTTCTGAGCTCTGTTAGGAAGATAAAGTATGAGATTGAATTATTTATGATACTTCATAAGTATCTTTACTGAATTGTTTTCTTTTCTAAACTTTAGTTTCAACCTTTGAAGAGCAATTGAGCTAGGGTACGGGGAGTTTTTAGGATTTGGACAGCCCTGAGTAACAGTGTTAAAGATTTTTTTCCCTATGACACCAGAGGTCAGGAGTACAAAATACAAAATACGTGAAAACAGTCCCCCAAGGGTGCCAAAAAATACTTCTGCAAATAAAACTTGTGAAATCCTCTGATGTCATCCTGGTGGGCTAAAAGACACAGGTATTTTCTTAAAATTTGAAACATTACTTTGTGTTTAGGTGACTAGCCGTGACACTGGGAAAACAGATTTTCATAGTCACTGACTGGACAGTAGAATTTCTTTCTGTCTCAAGTTAATGCAAGACAATTAGTTATAATTAAATTACACCTGACCCGTTATTTGCTGTGGGCTCGATCCAGTGCAGATATTTGAACGTTAGACATCTGGGAATCTGAAACCAATATCCTCTTTAAAATGGGAACAAGGGAGAGGGGAAAAATGACATGAGTTCCAAATATTTTTGCACAACCTCATATCTGAAAAATCAGTTGGCAAACTCCATGGGGAGAAATCTGCTAATTAATGCTGTGATGGAGATAATTAGTTTTTCTAAAGACATGGGGTATGAGATCAGGTAATACATATTTTTAATGATGGTAATAGAATTTTCCATGCTCTTTTCCTAATATGTTCATCTGATTTGACTATCATCCAAGACAAGGACTTATTTTGATTTAAATTATCTTCTTCCCATTTCCTCAATGGTAGCAAGAAGGTGAAAAATTATTCTAGTGTTATCAAGAGATGCTAAAAGGATTTTACAAGCCTTTAACTTCATTCTTTTAGTCCATTAGTAAGTGTGCCATGATCAGATGCAAAATATAGAATAGCAGAAAATAAAATGTGGCTTGAATTTTTGCATGAGTAGTGAGAAAGATGTAAATTTATCAGTTAATGATGATCTTTTAGTCACTGAATTGTTGTCACTTCGCTGAAAAGTAGAAGATAGAGTTTTCATTGAGCTGTATGCATTATCTGTCCGTTATATAAGATATGGGAATTGCACAGGACTGCAGATATGTTGCTTTTGCAGGATCCACAACTCTCTGTGTTTTTTATATTAATTCATATGTTTCAGAAATGTTATTTGCTTTTGTGTTTCAAAAGAAATCTACATCTCAAAAATAAAATTAAAAAATAGAGTGTATCTGAACTGCTTATAAATTATGACTAGTTAACATTTAAAAAATATGTAGAAAATAACACAAATAGTGACTACTGACATTTCAAAACAATTTTTTTCATTTAATTTTAAAAGGTGTTTTTTGTTTCCTTTCAAAGTAGCATATTTTTAGAAAGCAGGAGCATTGTAGTTCCAGAAATGAGATGAATGCTTTTCACCTAATGGTTGACATTGTTTGAATCTGAGTTTCTCTAGACAACTTTTTTTGGTGTTCTATTGGTTTGGTCATTTTATTACAAAACCCATCGCTCACTTCTGGGTGTTTTTTGCTTGTTTGGTTTTTTGTTTGTTTGTTTAACCCTGAATAAAAAGTATAGTTGTGGATTACTCTGTACTCTTCCTACAAAATCAAAACTTTTTTTTACCTTTTTTGGACTGTATTCAATTTAGGGAATTCATGTCATATCTTAAACTGCAATAAAAAGTCCTGCAACAGTTCAGATAGCACGGTGCATGAGATCTGAGCAGTTAGTCTCTTGACTGAAAGGAATAAACTTCATCTGCATGAGGTAAACAACTAGCTCTGTTAGGGCAAAAGCATAAATCCCAGCAGAAGACCTAGCCCATAAAAGGTATGAATGAGTTCCACTCTATCATCTTACCTTAAAGCATGTGGTAATTTATCTTCATTCTGCAGTGACATGAGATAAAGTAATAGCAGAAAGGGGAGGCTCACAGCTCTGTAAATAGATTCTCTTCTGAAAGCCTGTTCACCCAAGGTGAACTTCTGGCCTTGTTGGAAGTGGTGGCAGAATTCCCATCAGCCTTATCTGTAGTGGGGAAGGGTTAGAAAAATGTTCACTTGTTGTTGAAAGCTGTGAACATGCATTTGTCCCAGGACAGGTTCAGTATCAGCACCTTCAGCATTATGTTTATTAGACTTGGAACTTGTTTCAACACTGAAATTGCTGCACTTCATTATGATTAAACTAGGTCATCTCCCCTATCATTGATTCCATTTAATGAAATTTAAGCAAGTGTAACTTGTTCCCATATCAGAAAAAGCGGTGAGGCACACTAGAGTAGGGCACTTTTATACTGATTTTCATCTACAATTTATGCATCGGTATATCAGGACACGGACACAGTGTAGCTGGAATTTTACTTTTTGGTAGAAGATCATATCTTTCAGCAAAATATTTATGCCAACATGAAAACAGTTATGGCCAAGCTAGATAAGAAATGGGAGCATTTAAACACTTACCTAGCTAGTTACTAAGCTTAGGTAAAGGCAAAATTGCAAGCTGGCTAAAGGGTATTTGCAAAGAATTCTTTGGAAGTTTGAGTGATGTCACTGGAAGCTTTTCCAGGCAGAGAGTTTATATAGTCAGTCTTTTTCTCTCCCAGTCACTGGGAATTTTAATGGCTACAGAAACTGTGAAGTCAATAGTCTGAGTTCTCTGTAGCGTGTTCTGGCTGTCTGCGATTGTGAAGTCCCGTGAATAATCTGTTTGCCTTCCCAGGGAGTCACAGGGCAGAAGCTAAAAGTCAATGGAAGTTCAGTAGCAAGGGAAAAAAAATCCATCACAATGCACACGGTCTGTGCCACCCACTTAGTCCTCCAAACAAATCTCTAGTGGCTCACATGCTTGCAGTCAGATGGCATTTGGGATAACATGACATTTTACTCAATGTCACAGAGGCAAAAGGAAGAGTTTTAGTAAAATTATCAGAGTGTTATTAATTGCCTCTGGGAGGAAATCAAATTTTAGAGGTCCTGTGATCCATTCGGACTTGCTCTAGGATCTCGCTGACAGCCCTTACAAAGAGAAAATTATATAAATGAAGCAACATTTGCACCTAGTGGAAGCATCCGGTTAGTTGGAATCCTGGCTTTATTCAAATTATTAGAAATTATGTAACAAGTGGTTATTACAGTAATATTTTAACTAAGATCTTTTACTCTATAACTAATATATGAAGGCAACCACAGACAGCAGCAACTGTTTGGTCAAACATATCATTTAAATTATGCTTGTCCCAAAAAGCATTTGAATTAAAAGAGAACAAAAACTGGAAAAGACAGAGATTGAAACAAAAAAGATCAACTTCTAAGTAAACAGTTTTGCAATACTCAGATCATAGCTCATAGAGAGTGACCCAAAAATGGGTAAATTAGGATTTTTCAGTGGTGACCAATTAAGACCAGTGATGACCTAGGTCTTAAATAAGACGTAGGCAGATAGTTAAGGTGATCGTTGGTCATTTTGAGATCCTAGAAGTATAATTCTGCAAAAGAGTTAATTTCCAAGAAAAATGATATATTCTCATTAATACTTGAATTACCTGTCAAGGCTCAAAGCTAGGACTAGAAATCAGAAAGTGATATCTCAACACCTTCATTGAGACAGCAGACAGAAAATCAATGGTTCCTAGACATTTTATACTGAGTGACTGCATGCATAATGAATTGCTTTAATTTTCCACCTGCAAAATGAGAACTGCTAAAGAAGATATTAATGACTTTTTAACCATGTAATGTGTCTGACTATTAGTCATAGACAACCTTCAAGATTAGGTACCTGCAGTAGATGCTGAATTAGCATATTAAAAGCTGGGTTCTTTCTTTTTACTTAATGCAAACCAACTTGTTGAATTTCAGGATTCCATAAACTATGTTTTTGTTTATTTGTATACATTATGACATACTGTTACCTTACTATTGAGTTGTTATATATTGTCAGTGCTCATTTAATCAGTGCTTTAAAATGAAAAAGCCAATACAACTCCATATGAGAAAAATTAGCTCGTCTTAAATTTATTCTTCTAAATTTTTGTTCATCAATCACAGAGATACAGTTGCCACAAAATAAAAGGTACGTATATAAACAACAAAACAGGAGGCTATGGTTCACATTGCTGTGAAGACTTAGATGGGAGAAGGAGCAATCATAAACATGATTAATGCTACAATCTCAGTTTTCACCTTCAGTGTCAAACTGATATTTCCCATTAATTCTGTTCAAATTCAACTGCAAAATACAGAAGACACATTAAAAAAGACATTTTAAATAGAAATAATATAGCTATTTGGAGCTCTATATCATGCCAAAACACTCAACTGTGTTATATCTAGGAAAAGGAAAAAGGATATTTTTTATTACAGAAAATAATATGGTAGTAAAAGTACAAGGGAAGATGAAAAGTAAAGCTAATGTAAATTTTAAGGAACTGCACTTGTGACAGTAGTTTGACTAAAAATACACAAGATTTACTGTCATTGCTTACAAAATGAGAATAGTTTATTGCTAGACTACAGAATCCCTGTCCCAAGAAATGTGACATAACAATAGATTTATAAATAGAACAGTACGCAAAAGAATATTATGGTAAATTTTGAACATAATGGCTGCTGTGAATTAGATACTGTTTCTTTTCCAGAAAAAGAAAAAAAAAATGTAGTATAGATATAACAACTAGATATAACAACTAGATACCATTCCCCACACTGTGCTAATTCTCTCCAGGCTCATTTTTTCCTTAGACTACTGAGTGAAAAAGACCAATCAGTGCCTTTTTTAGTGCAAGTAATTATACTATGAAAATGGACCACATCAATACAGACTTGTAGAAGCAGGAATTCCAAGAACATCTAGAAGAATGATGAACAGTCTCAGTTACTTTTACTAGTACTTTCTCACAAATTGTTGAAGAACTTCTCTAGGTATATCCTTAAACTTAACACAAAACATAATAAATTCACGTTAGCAAACATAAGACAATATCAGACCAGGGTTTTGTTATAGCATAGGTTTATACTAGGAACTAGTCCCTTAGAAATTACCTTTATTTAAGTGCATTCTAGATAGTTTAAGCAAATCTGGTTTTAGTAAATATAAAATCAATTATTGTTGCAGGATTGTTCAGGAAATGAACATACACTTTTTTACTCTTGGGGACATAAAATTTTAATGATGAGTAAGAATTTCTTAATACTGAATGGGTGACTGACAGAAGCTTACACTGCAAAACAGAACAATTTTGCTAAAATATTAGCCCATACCTTGTAAAGATAAAAAAGGAAGAAGTGCTGAGTCATTCTAGCTTTGTTCTCCCAATTATGACTGATAATAGTTAGTGATCAAACTGTTCCATAGGATGAAATCAAGATCATGCTGAGTTATTGTTAAGTGTTAGTTCAATTTTGGCATTATGAATGGAGCTACATTTAGCTTGTTCTATAAATATTAGCCTTAGCTAACTCTCTGCAGAGCTTTCCATCCTTTCAGATATACATAAGTTGAAAAAAAATCTCCACATATCAGAGAAGAAATACTGCAGCAAGAAGAAACTTTGTTCATTTTGATATCTCATCATGAGAAAGCAGAACTTTAATGAAATCTTCCTAAACTAACTCCCAGCATGCAAACCTCCCTGATTGCCAGCTACAGGGAGTGTAAGACACTAAAAGTACAGTTTCAGTAACTGTCCTCTAATATAACTAATTTTATTACTTGATGAAACCACAAAAATGCATTCTACATCAAAATGAGTGAAACTGGCTTTTTGGTGAATAGTTGTGCTTAGTGTTGATTACAGAAGTGTGTCTTGGTGAGGAAGAGATTCTGCTATGGAGTAATGGATGCACCCAGATATTAGTGAACTGAAAGAACGGGATGTTTTGTTTCTAACAGAGAAGACTTCTGTGGTGATTTCAGAGTAAAAAAAAGCTTTATTTTTTTTTTAAAAAAAGGAATTTTCTGAAAACTGTTTTACTATATGGACTTTTTTTAATTTATAAAGCCATCTACACTTCCTCTTAAAGTCTAAGTTAATAATATGAAAGCAGTAAAAAGCAGAAAAAATGTAATCATGCTTTATAATGTTTTTCTTAGCAACTCAATTATATTTCTTCACTACTTTAGGTAAATTCTGAACACTTTCTATGTCTAATACAAATGCATAATTGTTTTCCCAGTGAAACTCTAAACTAAAACTAATTCAATTCATGTTGGAAAGCAAAGACCATAAAACTAAGTAATTGGATGAAAATTCAAGGAATGATGAGTGGTGAATTCCTCCTTGCATTAGTGTCCATTTGTGGCTTGTAAACTCTTCGCTTTTTCAATATTGTGATTTTATTGGTTTGGTAATTAGGCTTCTGAATACTGCTACTTATATTGACTTGAAATACAAAATAGGTGTCCAGCATAAGTTAGCTTCTCAATGTGATCTTTGAGTAATTTTTGGACACCTGGATTTTTAAAAACCTGCCACTTCAGCATCTTTGGATATTGGCTTTAAATGCTGTTCACTCAGGCAGGTTTTTTTTATCCTCATCCATTCAGTGAAGAATAAAAGTGCGCCTGTGAATTTTGTCAATCTAAAAATTAAAATTACTTGAAATATTACAAATGAAAGCCTGTGTCTAAAACAGAAGTTGACCTTCCATAATCTCCATATTCTATTTTCCTAGAAGTTTTCTTAGCATAATGCCATGAGATATGGCATCCGGAGGAGGGATGAGAGAGGATGTTTTAAATATTTAAGTATATAGTTAGATGTATTTCTCAATGTCAATAAATTTTAGAATTGCATGTAAGTCTGTCCATCACACTTTTAATCAGCACAGAATACAGTTTCTGTAAAAGCGGAAATTCACTGCTGCACATGGAGGAGAAAGCTGGCAGACTGAGCTCCTGAACTATCTGTGCTGTCCTCAGTCTTCTGTAAATTCATTTTACATACCTACATGAGGAAAACCACTCTAATTAATGCTAGTTTGTTTCAACTGCTTCTAACAAACCCTGGGTTATTTCACAGATGCTTCAATAAATAACGTAATTTAATTCTCACTCATTTTTTGATGTGATGTTTTCTGTACTTCCTTCACCCTTTCTGAGTTTGTTGTAAGAAAGTGCGTCTTTTTTATTCTAAGAAATAAAATGCAGTGGAGAAAAATATTAATCAGAAACAGAGAGGTTGTGCTATTTCTTTGCAGAGGGCAGTCTTCTATATAGAGAGATGAAATCATCAGTATGCTTCAGCACCAAAATTGATTATTTCCTCTCTGGTATTTCACCTTGGGTTTTCTCTTTTGGTTTGTTTTTTGTTTGTTTGTTTGTTTGTTTTTCTGTCCTGCTTAGAGATTTATTTTGTCTGCTGAACAACATATTGTGTCTGTATTACAGAATCCCTAGGTTTTTTATAGGCTTAGACTACAGACAATAGAATATTTAGTCACTCAAAAATAACTATTGGCTTGATCAGAGAATTTGCAGTCTGTTTTATATTCCTGTTGCTATAGTGGACATAATATTGTCTTCTTTCTTTGCAATGGACAGATGTCACTCTTGCTTTCTATCTAACATGCCTCTGAATATCTAAAGGGAAGGCTTGAACCAGCTGAATTTAGGAGATACGTAAAGGTGCTGGTAAATGACTGAATGGTAGAGATAGTAGGAACACTTCTCTAAGATCATGCAGAGTCTGAGGATCATCAGCGTGGGAGCTAACTGTTTCACTACCTGAGTTTAATGACTCTGGCTGCTCAGAGTTAAAATCTCGAGAGACAGAGGTTAACTCAGCAATATTTGTGTCCTTGGAAGTCACAGAACATATCGATTTCTATCTAAGGAGATGTTCCCCAATCATGGCTGAAAATCAGACAGTAGAGAGTCTCTTTTGATGAATTTAAATCCTCCACTTGTTTTTTCTGTCATATGCAATGGAATACAAGGCAAAGCATCTGGTCATGGCTGTGTATCCAGTCCTTACAGGAGAGAAATTTCCTAACACTTTGTTCAGAACCTGTAGAGGCTATAAATACTGTCATAAAAGGATGCTCTGTATTGCAAGAACAGTTGTCTGCCTTTTGTTTAAATAATAATCATAGTCATGAGTTCATTGTATGCAATTGGTAATCAAGTTATAGCTTGTAGTACTAGAACTGTCCAGAACTTGGAAACTGGGATCAATAAGATGGAAAAAAAAATTCAGCTAGTCCTCTGGTTGTTTGAGGCACTTAACTATGTCTGAACTTTTTCTAAAAGAGGCCTTATCCATGAAAGAATGCAAGGGATAGAAATAACATATCCCATATACAAGCTGGATATCCAGCAGATGACTATTATCACTGTTCGTAAGATTTTACTCATAACTCACCTAAATAAGTTTAGCTGCAGTTTAAACTGTAAAGCATGATCAAAAGAACAGTTAGTTTCCATCTTCTTTAAGATTACTTTCTACAGTGAAAAACATGAAAAGAAAAAACCCAAGGTAACACATCTTCTGTCTTTTCTATATCAATCAGATACATTTAACTCCTCCTTGAATCTCCCATTTATTTTCTGTCTTTCCAGAGATATTCTCTCTGAAGTCTTTCTGTCTCTAATAAGTGACTGTTAGTGTAAAAAAGATCCTTATCAACTAATGTACTTAATGAACATTATATACAAGCACAGCAGTTTTTCTCTGTGTTGCACTCAGTAGAAACTGCATGTATACAAACTGGAACTATTCTGCTTTCCTCCTTGATTATTTGCATCCAAGATGTTTTCCTGTTGTTTTAAGAAAAAATTTTCACTCTCCTTCAAAATGTGTTTATGTATGATTACCTGAAAACTTAAATATATCTATTACTAGTTTCAGCTGCAAAATTATGGATGAATATGTTTGGAACTAAATGATCTTTAAAGTTCTTTCAACCCAAATCATTATATGATTCTAAATATGTGCTAGGGACTTAATAAAGGCCAGTGCAGATTGTCCACTTAATAGTTAATCCAATTTAACGATGTTACATTAAAGGACACTCCCTGAACAGAGTTTTCCGGCCCATATGTAACCGTCTTGAAGTGGTCTTATCAAGATTGTACTCCCTCAGCATCCTTACAAGGATGTTGCCAAAACCCTTACTCAACACAGGATAAATCTAATCTACTATCTCATATCTCCAGGGACTGTTCCTAATACAGAGGAAATAGTTATGTCACATTTTTGTCTGACATGATTTATTGTTTACAAATCCATCTTATTACTTACCAATTTATTTTAGGTGACTTCTAATTATCAGGGTTTTTTTTTTCCAATATTTTTTCATTACAAGAAGTTATACTGAATTATCTCTAATCTCTTTGGTTACACTTTTAAAACTAAACTCTGCATTCACTCTTTTCTAGGCTTCTGAAACCTCATTTACTGTCCAGGAACTTCCTAACCAACAATTAAAATTCCAGAGATTCATTTATTGTTTTTTTATTAGAGCTAACACAGTTTAAGCAGGAAGAGAACCAGAAATACACCATGGTTATTCAAGTAAACTTAGCAAGATTTTTGGTGGAATTTTACAAGAAAAGACATAAATGGTTGAGATAACATCCAAGAAAAAGGAGTTGCTAACCTTCTCTATTCTTCAACAAAGTGAACGTAAATCAAAGCAGTAAAACCTGGTGTTTCTCCATAAACTCCGCAGGTGTTCTAAGTACAGCATTTTAAAGTCAGTTTTCAAGCTGACATCACAGTGAAAATTAAAAATATACTTTCATATAGGAAAATTGTTATAAAGAAGGCTTGCTTTTGCCGGCGCTTCATAATGGGTGTTGATAGTTTAAGAGGTTGGTAAGGTTATTTTATATCATGGAATTATTTCATCATAAATGAGATTAGATCGGGTATTTTAGAAGACATGTATAGGGCATAACAGAGGCATTAATGCATGCAAAATAGGAGCAAGGAAGCACCTTACTAGCCTTAACAAGAAAATCTGCCATATATGGTATCAATGACTGCATTCTAGTTCTAGGTTACTAGAGAAAACTAACTAGTCCAAAAAAGGTTTGATGTGTCATTTGTGTTTGCCATTAGCCTTTTGATTTCTACTACTATAAGTTTTTTATGATGCCTTATTCTTGTCTAGGAATTGTATATGTTACTTAAATAAGTAAGAAATAATGTGGATTATCTCATTTTTTGTTTATTTGGTGTAGTATTCTATTTGGAAAATAGAAAAAAAAGCCAAGATTATTTTGTGTCTATATTTGTATATTTGTTTTCACCAGTCAGCTTTATAAAGCAGCTGCACACAGGCCTGACAGGTGCACATCTTCCATTATTAATCTACTGAGTATTTGGATTGGTATTTCACAGGCACAACAGCAACCTCTCTAGCATTCTCAGCATAATGAAATTAAGTGACCTTTGCTGTTTGCATTCTCAGTGTGAGGCACACCTGGGACTTAAATGTTTGAGCAGGCATTGCTGAGGAACCACTTTTGCTGTTACAGCACTGGGCTTCAAATAGTGGTTGAAAGGGCTGTGAAGCTGCTTCATGACCTCAGCAAAAACCGTGAGATGATTTCTGTTCCTTTCTTTAAACTATGCTGAAACTCCTGCTGACCAGCTGAGTCTTGTGCCATGTCCTTTTCTGATTACTTAATGCTTTATTAAATAATTGGGGGATTGTATTTTTGCTTTTGGTGCCCCTAAGGATTATTTTTTGTAGTGTTTAGGAGCAGATGCCATCAGGCATACCAGTGACAAAAGCCTATGCCCTTCAATGTGATAATATGTAATTGTAGTATGTCCAGGAACAGTCATGAAAAATGAAGCAAATAAAATAAGGCTCAGCAAAGAATAAAAACCAAAATACCCTGAGGTTTGAAGTTTTAGGGAGCATAAGAATAGCATCTAGGAAAAGGAGTACTTTCGACAGCTAGAAATTAAGTTAGTTGTGTCTAAAATTTTGGTTACTAAAGGGTGGTCTAATCCTTGTTTTCCACAATAGGGAATTCTTAAGAATTTGAATGTGTTTGTTCTGTGCTTGGTTTCAAGAGGTTTACAGTGGTTTATATGGAAAAACTCTTTTCTGAATAAAAGATAATGAAATGTTGTAGAGCAAGTCATCTGAAAGAGGACTTTTCATGTGCAAGATTAAGTAGGACATAGTCCCAAGGAAATACTTCTTAAATTATATAATATTTATTAGCATTAAAAAGTCTCACATGGGATTTCTTGTTCTGTACAAACAAAGTGGGTCCTACAATTAAACTTGAAGTCCTCAGTTCTGCTAGGACCCCACTGGGCCAGTCACGATAGAAACACAAGGAAGAAGATCATCCTTGCCCTTATGTTCCCAGTCAAGGTTTCTCTATATGAGATTATGCAGCTATACTGCAGCACTTAAAGGCCTATCTTAGCTGACCTGCAGTTTCAAGATGATAACTTTCAAAAAGATCACTTTGTGAAGCCATTGTTTTTTTCCTCAGTTTTTTTCCTTTAGCATGTAATCATCCCAGACATTTTAATGCCTAAATGAGTATATAAATTGTTGTCTTGTAATATCTTCTTTTTATTCTGTGTATTCCAAAGAATTAACTTGCTGACAAAATAAAAGGTTTCTTGGGAAGTGTTGCAGCCTTTACAGAAGATGTTGTTTCTCTTACATCTGTCTTCCATGGAGTGCAACAGCTGCAAAGATCAGTACTTTGGAGCGGAGAATCAAATCAATTGACAGAAAATACATTTGCAGCAAAACACAAACTAAAACCAATTCAGGCTAATGCAGAAAGAGAGCAGGAAGTATGTTGAGAAGGAAATACATAAGTAGGTATGTAATTCAAAAGCAAGATTGCTAACATTTGTAAGAAATATCATCTTCAAAGAAATAACATTAATATTTTTTAAAATGTTGATGTACTTCAGAAATAAGTTCAACTGATTTTTGCTTCACTCAGAGTGCATGAGTATTTTTTTTTTTCACAAATAAAAGTAGTTTTTCACTGAATAATGTCAAATAAGGTTTCTGCATTTTCTCTGTAGTAGTTTTGGTTTGACTTAGTCTGTCATCATGGGTTTTTCTATTTGGTTTTCCACCTCTTTTTGTCATGGTTTTGAGACAAATGAAGCTGCAAGGGTCTGATTGTGTTATGCACACACACTCATTCTCATTTTCACAGCAATATACACAATTCCTTGACCAATTCTTGAATAGGTATCTCCAGATTCAAAAGAGGCTTGGTCAGTGGATTCAGGAAGTCCCCAGTGTAATAAACAGGTTTACTGAATATCGGGCACAAGAAAGAGTGAGGTACAGTGGCTAATTTTGTCTTAAAACACTACACTTGTGCTTTCACACCTACTATAGAGTATATTTCATTAGCCATAGCACCTGAAGGCCAATGAGCCAACCAGGGGTTTCTTGTATTTTGGGTTTCTAGCCTTTGTTGGAAGTCTTGACAATACTGTTTCTCCCAGTTTATAGAAAGGAACTGATCGTGTCATGTTGGCTCAACACCACAGGAAAACTCCCAGGCTAGAGAGGGTGGTTATCTTTCCTTCTCCACAGAGGCAAGGTCAGAACTGAGCTACAGGTTGAACATCAGACATTGGCTGAGGCGTTACAAGGAGCCAGACACTCAAATGTTCGGTCTTGAAGCCAAGAAGACAATTATGTTCTTAGTATTCTTGTTATCCTAGAAAGCCTTCCAGAACAGCTCATGAAGGAGACTAACAGACACCTCAGAATTTTGGACTTGCTTTTTAAGGATTTGGAAAAAAACATCCTAGTATCTTTGAAACAAAGATGAAAATTATGTCTGCTGCTATCAACCACTGGTGTTGGAAAGTTACCAGGATACCCTGGAAACTGAACAACAACCACACATTGAGGGAGAGGCAGTGACTAGGTGACAGAAGACTTTCAGTGACATTCAAGATTAACAAAATATTTTGAACTGCCTCAGAAATATTTATATTTTACATACTTTACACATTATCCCACTTTCTAAATCTGGCTCATTTCACAAGAAAATAAAGGGGAAATCACACGTCTGTGGTTTTATGAGAAGCATTTCTCATGTCTCGAATCTCTGGAATACAGCAGCCTTTACCACCTGGGGTGGGTGATAACTGAACATTGCAGTGACAGATGTTATCCCATTTGGTAGTTGTATTGGGAAGGCCTGAAATGCTTAATTAGTTTGTGATACCTTCCTGGAATCTGAAATGAGAAAAACTGGGTTATTTCTGAGATTGTTTCCACCATTGGAAAACAGCTTGCTGCTGAGCTTCTGAAATTCTTAGAGGCATCACTGCTGAATGCTGATGCTGGTCACCGAAAGAAACAGATGAGGAACACTTTGCTAATACCTGAAATGACAATGTCTGTGTTTTTGTGAAAACTGCCACTAGCTTAACAGGCAATTGCTTTGGTATCATTGTGTGATGTTCTGCATTGCCTCAGGCTGTGTTTGATTTACAGCTTGCTGTAAATCTGCTTACAAACCTTGATATTAAAGAAATTAAGATCATCACCATACTGCTGAACAAATTGCACACAAATTGCGAGATAAATGAGCAGGTGATTGCAACAGGTTTGACATTCTGACATCCCCAGACTGATGCTGTTGAAGTAACAACAGGAAAAATCAAATTCTGCAAATCTGACAGTTCTGTGATTACTTATAAATCTGAAAGAATGAGATAATAGCTACTGCTCTTTCTAAAACGTTCAGGGGAAATGAATGGGAATCTGCAATAGGAATATCATGGGCTAATTTTACAGTTTTATGAAAGTTAGGAATGCAGTTTTTGAATGAAAGTGGCAAATATTGAAAATATTAGTAACATTTTTTTCTCTTTTTTTTTTTCTGATTTGCTTTCATTAGGATCAAGTCTCCTAGAAGAGGACTTTCCTATAGAAATCATTAGTTTTTCATATCTACTACCATTACTATGACAATAAGGAAAATGGAGAAAACAGAAATAAAGTTGATATTGTGCATTAGTATTTAATCTGGGAGTGCACTTCTTAATTGCATGGAGGCTTGTTTTGACATCCATCTCATCTGCGCCTGTGAGTAATATCACATCACTACTCCTAGTAATACCTGCAGCCAGCTACAAAAGCTCAAAACATTTCTGCTTTGATATCTAGCTCAATTCAGAGCCATTGCTTTCTAGGGTACAGTGCTGTGTCCAGTAGAAATGGCTGCATTGTTTTCCTCCATACAAGATCTCCAAGTTGCATACATGAAAATGCATTTTGATTGATTGGACTAAATTTACCAAATAATTCAGTTTGCACTGTCTGGTTGTTTTTTGTCAGTATCTTAATCTTTCATCAGCCATCTTCAGATTTATGATCTATGGGTTTTTGATTACTTGCTGAACATATGGAACACCCCTTGAGTCAGAAATTATCTTTCCAGGATCCCAAAGGAAATATTTTTCTGTTAATAACTTCTCTTTGGGAATGTTTAATCATTTTTTAATCTGTTTACTGGGGACTTCATTCACATTAAACGTTGACTCCTACTTACTCAGTTGCAGATGATCATATCACCAAAGATTCAATACTAAGAATTACATATTATTCAGGAATAATTTTTGTTACCTTTGATTACTTCTCTACTATCAAGTGGGGTGGTGCAAAGGGAGTTACAGCTCTGAGGAAGTGTCTATATACATTTCAGTGATTTTACTTTAGGTTAGTTTTAATGTGGACCTTATCCTTAGCGTGGCTGGCAAAAGTGGAGATGGTAGGTACACAATAGGAACCAGTCCCAAGCATTCTCTGGTTTCATCAGTCCAGAAAGAATCCAGCTTGTGCACTGCTGTGAGATGAAACCCATGAAATGATATTGGATGTTGATTTGCTTCAAATTTGTATTCCTGACCCTACCAAAATTCCTAACATAGATATTCCTTTCTTAACAAAGCTAGCAAAATCATCCAAAAATGAGTATATTGGATGCCATAGTCTCTATAAAATCCTCCCTGCACTAGATGTACTAAATGTTCACTTATTTCTAATTTTCACTTTCAATTCCTTATTATAAGGATGTATATCTTCTTCATTTTTGGAACCTTGACAAATTTTCCTTTCTAAATTAACTTCCCTTAACAAATCCCACTTTTGTTGACATTTTCATCTCCATTGTTTCCCATTTGTTGAATTTCACTTGTAATACGTAGTAGCTTTTAAGTTTTTCTTACAAGTAGGTACATTAACTATTGGATTTGCCTCTGTTCCAAGAAAATATAGTAGTTAGCTTTTGCATGATATTATATTTTGTATCTCTGTTGTCTTCCAGACAGAAACAGGACTAAAATGTTGTGGGGTTTTGGTTTTTTTTTTAATGTTCACAATTATTGGTTTGCATATGAGGTATTTTAAGGAGGAAGCCTGATCTAGGCTGGGTTAAGGCTACCAGTTTAGGGATAACAGACATGCTATCCAACTAGTTCACTTCAGCTGTCGTTCCTTGTGTTCCTTGTATGTTTAGTTCACTCAGCTTTCAATAACAAAGGAGCCAGATGGTTCCTGAGCTGAGATAGGCATTGCATGCATTTAACAGCAGGTTCTCTGCATATGCACTTAGTTGTATTATTGTGTTCATAATCACTGTAAAACTGTTTTGAAAGCAGTGTTAAACACTGATGCTTACTGAATATATATCCATGTCCTGAGGACAACATGGGGGTCAGCTCACCCTTCTGCAGAACTTGCAGTGTGAACAGGTTATACAGATAAAACGGACAAAATCAACTTCAGGATGGAGTCCATATTCATGGTCAATGTTTGTTGACATAGGTTAGATTTGCTGGCATAAGTCTGTTAGTTTTAGGAGACCTGTAATTGCCTAGATGCATTATCCCAGAGATTTTCCTCTGCTCATGACACGCTTCCTTGTAACAAGAGTATTTGTAAACGCAAACTTGACTAACTTAACTGTAATACAGAGACATTCAAATAGCTTCTGATTTGCATGAATATTTTCAGACAGCACAGTTCTTGCCTCCCTCGTATCACCTGTGTGATTCATCTCATCAAAAAGTGAAGAATGTAGCTCAGACCAGGTGCTAACTCTATGATTATGATGAGTAGCGCTCACAAGGGGATATTTATTTCATGTTTTTGTCTTCTCCTCTTTCCAGTGTGTTCACTTTATGCAATTGTCAGTAACTGGACAGCTGTTAGATGTTTAGGAAAAAAACCAACCAAACAGAACCGAACAAAAAACCACACACAAAGCCATAAACACCTCAAACACTTAAAACACAGACCCTTAAGTCTTTAGCAAGTTCAACCATTTCTTTGGGCAAGACAGTTGATCCAGAATGAATAACAAATAAATTCACCACATCACAAATTCTTGAGTCAAAAATAATTTTAAAATAATCATTTAATGAATCAAAACTTCAAAGTTAATTTACAATTATGCATATCTCTGAAGCAGAAAGCTCAGAATGCATTATTCGGAAGATTTCAGGGCCAAGAAAAGTGCAATTTGGCCTAAAAAGGCTTTGGCTGGTAAACTGAGCAAGAAAGTAAACAAATATATTGGTCTTGGCTTGAGAATTATAGGCACACTTTAAATAGAATTGCCTCTAAACGCAGCTGCAGAGCTGAATCTCTGATGTAATAAAGCTGTCTGGTTTATGGCAGACATACATCAGTGCTGCTCTGATGGCTCAATCCATTAGAATCACAGAATGACAATAACTTCTTTGTATATTACAAATAAATCATCACCATCCCTCAACAGGTTTAGATAAATTGTAAATCATTTGGTATAAGTTTTGTTTGAGAAATACAAAGATGTTGGGAGTTCAAGACTATGTAGAATCTACAAAGAAAAGGGTCAAAGATTTTATGTGTTTCCTCCATCAACATGTTTATTTAACTCAAGGGACTTATCCACAAGGATTTGAAAAACTGAAGTTAGAAAGCTAACACTTCAGTAATTTTCTCCTCCTCCATCCAGACTCATCAACAAGCCCATGATGAACTGAGTATACGTAGAAGCCTTTTAAAAGGAGAAAAAGTCTTCAAGTAAAAAGTCTAGGCAAGATCCTTTTATTGGTGCTGGAATCCAAAAAACCTCAGCACAGGCTAGAGTTGCAAACGAGATTTTCAAGACAAGCGATCACCTTGTTGTTAACTAATTATTTTTTGCTTTGCACATATAAAAGGGAGGAACCTTTTGCCCCAATTTGTCAATGTATTTTTGTTTATTTGAATGAATGAGTTCATAGCTTTTCTCAGAATCCATCGAGGTGGAGTTGACGGAAATGCCTTTACTTATAAGTGCAAAAATGCACTTGGAACCACAATCTCCTGTCCACTCACTATTGACAGCTATATACCTATATGGTAGAGATGTGACAGAAAGTGAAATAAGGTATATAGTTATACAAATATATTTATGTCTATATATATGTATATACATGTGCATGTACAGGTACACATACATAGGCATAGATATAAAGCTGATCTTGTGTCAGCTTGCATGCACATAAGAATGAGGGGGTATATGTCACTTTTCAATAGAAATTTAAGTTCTTCATATTAAAATGAATCTGGTGTTTTTATTTGATCAGTTGGGCATTCTGTAGCTCCTTGTATGCTACAAAAGCAACTTTTAAACTGAATGGCATGACTGGAAAGACTTCTCTTCCTGATTTTAAATCACCTGATGTCCAACACAAATCAGATAATATTTGGGACATCTTTGAATTTTTTTTAAATTGAAAAGATACATATGCAAATCAGATGTTAATTGAAAAGTTACATATGCAAATCAGATGTTATTTTTATGTAATGAGACTTTCTTAAAGAGATATGGAAATAAGAAATAGAACTAAATCAAAAGAATTCCAGTAAGAATAAGTTTTCTTTAAAATCCAAAGTTGGGACTAGATAATCTTCTACTGAATGCTAAATTGCTGTATGTTGCAAATCTGTTGCATTCACCATTGTTTGCAGCCAAAATCATGTGATTCTCAGCTTGATATAATTTAGAGCAGACTGGGAGGTCAGCATGAGTCCATTCAAAAGTTCACAAGAACAGTAAGGAAACAATTTTTATCAGCTTTGCACAAGCAGAAAGCTGTCATATCCAAGAAGCCTTCACAGCTGGGGAAGTGTGGCTGGTTTCCAGATTATATCACTATGCTTCTAACAGAGGCTGGGATGACACTGGAAAACAAGCTTGGTACTGTCAACATGTTCTAACTGATGTGTTTGCAAAACTGACTTAATCAGTTTAAACTAAACTAGTACTCATAAAAACGCTCTCTACAACATTGTTGTGATTCTCTTTGTAAGTTAGTTCCCGTTTCCCCAAAAAAGGCAATTGCAGTCTGATGAGAATGAAATTCTCAGGAGTTTCACAAGCAGTGAATAAAACCAGTAAAAGGTAGAGTTATCAGTTATAGATGCAGTATTTTAGTCTACTGCAAAGGCTGATTTTTTTTCTTGTTAAGTTACTGGAGACAGTAATAATGGTTCCACAGCATCTTGATCCTGAAACATTCTGGAGTTTCAAGTCAAGCTAAAGCTGCTGCATTTTTTCCTGAGAGACACCAGGCTGAGAAGAGTGTGTCAGTCAGAATGGGTGGCACAACAGCTGCAGCATGGTGAATTGTTGTGCAAAGTGCATGTTGTGTACTATCACTCATATAAATGAAACATAGCTCACGTTATCAAGTGAAAATGTTACATACAGTTAACACAGTTATAGGTACCTTTTTAATATGTAAAGTCATGAAAAGCATCAGCTGGTTCTTTGTGTGTTGATGAGCTGATTGAGCACCATTGTTGCTCAGCTGAATTACATTACATGTAATGCTTTTATATGCTCAAATCTAGAAAGAGGAGCCTGAGCCTGTAAGTAACAAAGACAAACCATTAATCCTAATTTAGGATACTGATAAAGAGATGGACATTTTTCTTTGTTACCATATACCTCCCACTTGCCATTACTATGTCTCATCCTCTTTATTTTTCACCATGTTTCTTTCAATAAATTATGGCTCCAATCTTTATTGCCAGGGGTGATTATTTGTAGCAATTTTCTCCATGAAAACAATAACATAAAAGCTGTGAGCTCAAAGCAGAACAATGCCATCTCTGAACATTTTGAATGGATGTGATGGTACAGAGGGGCTTTTGCCAGATGAAAGGAACTTGCATGAACTGCTGTGATATGAGAAGGGTTTTGCGTGTAGATTCAGAGTAAAGTCCTTATTTTTGAATTTTGTCTTGGAATAATGTACTTGGTTTTGATGTAACTTTAATGCAAGAATCAACAAGAAGACTGAAAAAAGGATGGTGAAAGAAGTGCTAAGCACTGCAGTTCAGACATGAGGTCGTCATGGTATTCCTTCCTCCCTCTCTGCTAGACCACACAGACCACTTTAGGCTGCTTAGCACAACTTCTGACTCACTTGGAACAATACCTTCCCACTCTTCTCTGAGGTACTCACTGATCCAGTGGGAATCAGCCTTGTGATAACACAGGCTTGTTAGGGAGAACTACAGTTGCTTAGAGGTAGTCATTCAGGACACCAGGGCACCCCCTTAGCCTATCTGAAACTGCTGTGCTTGGGAGAAGAACTCCCTTATCACCTGAAGACTGATAACTGGTCATCTTAACCTAGCGCACTGGGGAGAGAATACTCATAGTCATGATTCAGTGCTCCAAAGCACTTAAATATCTCCTCGGTGTTCTTGGAGTTCTGTGTGCTCGGGAAAAGGCCTCTCCATGTCCTGAGAAAAAGATTGACCATCAGTTGCCCCTGATGGCTAAATAGGCTAGGTCTAGTTCTCTGCCCCCGAGATGGGATGCCTTTCAGGTGTAGTACGTGATCTCATTTGCTAGCAGAACAAATGAAAAAAGCCTGTGTGAAGTTGCCCCTCCTTGAGAGCTGGTTGTTATCCACCAAAATGCTGATGCATTGAATGTGAGTGCTCTCACTCATTTCAAGAAATCTTTCAGACTCCACGAGATATCATAGAATCATAGAATAACCAGGTTGGAAGAGACCCACCGGATCACCGAGTCCAACCATTCCTATCAAACACTAAACCATGCCCCTTAGCACCTCGTCCACCCGTGCCTTAAACACCTCCAGGGAAGGTGAATCAACCACCTCCCTGGACAGCCTGTTCCAGTGCCCAATGACCCTTTCTGTGAAAAATTCTTTCCTAAAGTCCAGCCTAAATCTCCCCTGGCAGAGCTTGAGGCCATTCCCTCTTGTCCTGTCCCCGTCACTTGGGAGAAGAGTCCAGCACCCTCCTCTCTACAACGTCCTTTCAGGTAGTTACAGAGAGCAATGAGGTCACCCCTCAGCCTCCTCTTCTCCAGGCTAAACACCCCCAGCTCTCTCAGCCGTTCCTCATAAGGCCTGTTCTCCAGCCCCTTCACCACTTTGACTTTCACTTTGACTATTGCCTGTCCTGCAATGTCGCTGCATTTTATGTGAGTATTCTCATCAGTCTCAAGATGGAAATTTCCAAGCTAATCTCTCTATCTAGCCCTTCTTCTATCTATTTGTATACTTAAATTAGTGCATCAATCCTTACAATTGTGATTACTCATATATTTTTATGATTGAATCATAGAATAGTTTGGGTTGAAAAGGACCTTAAAAATCATCCCATTCCAACCACCCTGTCATGAGCAGGGATACTTCCCACTAATAAATATTGATAAATAAATATTGATAAATCTTTGTATGCATGCATGTATCTATATTTTCTGTATTTTTGTATGTATCTATCGTACCATCTAGGAAATAAGACTGAATCTCATTACTGTAGAATCTGATTAAGTCATGGATTAATTTTATTATAACACATTCATTATTAAATATTTTGCTAATAAAATAATAATGCAGTATTAATAGGAATTTTGCAATCTTACCTCAATAAATTCTAAATTGCTGTAAAAACAAAGTCTTAATATTTATGAGGTGGTTTCAAAAAGACTGGAGATAGTTTGATTTAGACAGGAGAAAATTCAGGAATGTGGAGAAAACCTATGTTGTACTCCCTTTTTCATCCTAGGATCATTTAGGTTGAAAAAGACCTTTAAGAATATCAAGACCAAATTTTCTCCATAGGCAGAAATTACTTTGAGGGGCAGTGCCTCCTTCTGGCAGGATTCTGTCTTGATTCATATGGTGTTTGCCACTAGGAGTCTACATTGAAAAAAAACAAATGCTTTCCTCAGTGAACTTACAGAAACAGGAATGAACTTTGTGATTGTAGGTTGTTCAGAAATAAAGGGGGGGAAAAAATGGTCGTTGTGAATTTTACCTGACAAAGTTTAGCATTGGATAAGAACAAAATCAATACTTTAGTTATCATTGTACGAAGAAATATGGGTCAGACAGTCATTCTTTTGACACGTTTCCAACACAGAGAAAATATCAAAGTTAACAGGCTCCACTGACTAACAGACACACACCACCCCTATCTCATTTTCTTTAAACTTATAAATTTTTCTTGTTTAAAAGAACCAATATTCTCCCTAAATCCACACAAGTTTAACTGACGTGAAATGGCCTTCAGTAGTTCATATATGTATGCATTTTTTTCACAGTTTTGTTTGCCTCGGGACATGGTTCAGCATTACTAAGACTCAACAAGGGTTGAGTTTTAGTGCATTTGATAGATAAAGCTTTGATGATTGTTTAGCATCAGTAAAATAACACCAATGAAATCAGATTATCACTTTCTAGACTACATGTTCTACTGATCTGGTGCTTTTGGAAAAGTGACTGTAGTGCCATCTGCTGTTTTCCTAATGGGTAAAAATACTTCCCAAGGGATTCTCCTCTCTAGTGCTAGGGATTGGTTATTGCAATGTATGAAATATAAGTTATTAGAGCTCACAGAGAAGTCTGTGAAGGTGTAATATAAAAGCTGAAGGGATTAGGAAAAGGTCAAAGTACAGTTTCTCTGTAATGAGTACATTAATGTTAAAGAACAATAGGACCTTGAAACTGATATTCACACTGAACACATCTGTTTATATGCTACTGCCTACTTTTGGCCCCATCTGGGGTATCTGTGTTTCTGAATTTCTTTCATTTGTCCTCAAGTTCTGTGTTGAGAAGAAGTGGAAAATAAAATCAAAGTGGTCTTAGACTATTACAGAGAAATCTACACGGAAGAAAGAATCACCAGGATAGATAGTCTGAAGAAATAAGAGTAGAATATTTGTGAGAGGAAGAATAACTACAAATATGAAGTTTAGCAATTTGAATTTCATTAATAAAAATAAAAATCAAAGTGTTTCCAATGATGATACATGTGAATATTTTTGTTCCTCAGAAGAAGAGGAGTAAAACCCAAAAGCTAAGTTTAGTCTGTAAAATTAAAGGTGAAGACCCAAGACTACTTACACTTGCAATGGAAAATAAACCTGGGCCAATATATGGATTCCAGATTTGGCCCTCAGCTGTAGACAGTATGAGTCGTCATGATGCACACTTGTACAGATTTGGCCTGTGTCATCATATGCTTTTCCAGACAATGGCTAGGCAATCTCAGGATAGTTTGAGATAGGATTAATCTCAAAAAAGCAATTTTGGCATTGTTCAGCAGAATGAGAGAGTTAAACCATGCAAATGTGAATACTGCTATACCAGTTGTCCCTGAGATGACTGATGGTCTCTAGACCCTACACCAAACAATACCAGAATATAGCCTGCTCCTGGTTTTTATTCTTATTTACTAAAACTGGCATTGTATACATTCCCAACAACAAGGAGCAGCTTTGTGTTGCATAAATATATTGAAGGACAAATTGAAAGAATTTTGTGACTTTGGACATAGTCTTCTGAGCAAACCTTTTGAGCATCTCTCAGTAGTGCCATAATCACACAGTAATAGTTACACAATAATGACTCTGCAAAAAAAATAGCTGACACTTTTATGATATTAAACACATATGATGCAAAGATAATACTTTAACAGAAAAGATGAATAAAGACATGGAAAATATGCAGCCAAAATACTAGCTATCTTGATTATGCTACTAAAGCAATTGGATTACTCACTTTAATTTAAGCCAAGATACTAACTGGGGAATAAAACAATGGCCTTTCAAAGTCCATATCTACGTTTAAGTTGTTGAAACCCAATGATTTATCTACACTCAGTTTATTTTTTTTTCTCTCACTGCTATAATTTTATGACTTTTGTATTGTCTACTGTAACTGCTCATGTCAAAGATGATTAGATCAGCAGCCCATGCTGGGCTCCAGTTCATGATTTACAGTAGTGTGGGATGCATATACAGTCTCCAGGATTTCTCTGTAGCAGAAACATCAATATCTGCTAACTTTAAACGAACATAAATAAAAGTAAAAATCTCCTCTCTGCTGTTACTCTCTGTTTAGAGATCCAGAGCTATATCATACACATATACAGTATCTGTGTTCTCTTCTGCTGATCCCCGGACTATCTCACTTTGAAATGACCACCCTTTCAGAAGTTTTCTTTTTAATACTTCTAATAGACATGAAAGAACCAGCATAGAAAGTGAGATCAAAGCGGTTTGCACATTTTTCTAGTGCTGGAGACCATCATTGCAGTTTGGCTCTAGATCTCAGTATTCCTTAGTCTTGGTTAAGGCTACATGTCCCACTTAATTTTGGGGTGGGTGGAAAGGAACCACTGGTTAGGTGTTGTTATCATGGGAGCAAATGGAGCATAGGAATCTGGTCTAGGCTATTTGTGACTACTTGGGGGGCTGGGTGGTGGTCTTGACATTTTTAAAGGAGTAAAACAAGTTTAGTTCTTGCCTTTGTTATTTCTTGAAGGTATCATGTGATCCCAGCCATGACATGGCTTTGTGTCCATAAAATGCAAATAATAGATGGCTGTGCCCATATAAACAACCTCTTTTTATAACATGTACTTCTTTGTCCAAGATGATCTTCTGTCTTGTTTATTAATGGTATATTTTTGGAGGTTTCCATTAGTGTTTATTTATTGAATTTTAACGGTCTTGCCAAGGTTATGAGTGTCTTGGCAGGGAAACTTGATACATTATTTTCTTGGTATTGCTGGCTTAGTCTAGCTTAGTCAGATTAATTTAATCATGATGGTGACATATGGCAGTTTTGCAAAACAGATCCCATTAGAAGTCACTTCTTCTTAAACCCTGACTGTTCATTAAGTATGAACAATTACTCCTCTTCAGATCTTTTTAGCATATTCATAACCAAGATTTACAATAGTATTGTAATCATTTATCATAAAGTCAGGATGTATACACCTGAATGCATATAGAATATGCATGCATCTTGATTAATGATTTGGTTGGAGAAGTTAAGGTACTTCATTATCATTTATTGATGCTGCAAATATTGTATATAATTTCTTGCATTCCATTTTTCAAGTTTGCTAAGATCAGTGTTATATATTATTTCAATAGATTAATACTTAAAACATCTTCCATTTAGTTCCATATTAAACAAGACATTCTCAATTCTGTCATCAATTACAAATAATGGTTGTACTACACTAACAAAAAAAAAAGCAACTGCACAGCTGCTGAAATTTATGTGCTGTAAACTATGAACTAATGTGTTATAAAAGAAAATTAGTAAGATACATCTATCAAGACTAGAAGGCTGCAATGTGAGGACTATACCACTGTTACTTCCATGCAGTAGCCTTCATCACTGTCAGGTGGTTTGTGTTTAGCCAACTATACCCTAAGATACCAAGGTACTGTGCTGCTAAGCTGCTTCCTAGCTGCATGATCTCCAATTATACCAACATACAGATGCATGAGACACCAGACTTGCATTTGCTGAGTGTCATGAAGTTCCCATCAGCCAATTGCTCTAGCCTGCTGAGATCCCTTGAAGCAGTAGTCATGACTGCATCTTAGCTTTGGTGACTGCTGCAAATTTAGTGAGAGCGCGTGATAAACCACATCTCCAGAACTGCTAATGTTACAGTCCCACAATGGCTCACATTTACTATTCTTGGTTTGTTTAGAGGGTGACATGCAAAGATATTTGAAATCTCTGCAGAGTCTCGAGGAAAGAAGAGCCAGTTTTCAGCCAACTTGCCCTGCTTTGCACACTACCTGTAAATTAGTCACTTACCTCTTTGAATTTGTGCTTACTATGTCACTAAAAAAAAGGGTTTTTTTAAAAATTACTTTTCCTATGGCGTTGTAGTAATTTGCAATACTTCCCTCTCACCTCCCCTGAAAAAAATCTAGAATTCTCCTGAAATCACCAAAGCGATATGATACCTATTCAGCATGTTATGTTTCCAATAGCATATACTACATCACAAAAGCACAGCGTAGTTTCATAACAGGAGGCTGAAGATGAGGAGTCTGAGACAATGTAATTTTACCCTTTGAGCAACTTCATGCAAGCCATTTGCATTATAAATATGACTAGGAAAATCATAGTCTCTGTGAATATCTGCAGTTGTGTTTTAAGGGTTAAGATACTGCTCTGCTATCAGTTTTGAGTTGTGTAAGAAAAAGAACAAGAATAAATGTTTTTTTAGGCACTGTTCTGCTAAGTGAGATTTGGTGTATCTAAAAGAAACAGCACAAATCCCATGATGAAATTTTACAGTCCCTAGATCTTATAGACAATATTTATAGACTGATGTTAATAAATATTAACCATGGAACTATTTAGGATGAAAATTGCTTGCAGGACTACACTCTGCTGTAGATAGGCAAATTTGCTTGTGCAAATTAAAGAACAATTCACGTTTAGCAGCAGAACACAAATTCCTCATCTCTCCAAATACATATGCATATACAAAAAAGCAAAAAGCTTACCTCTGACTTAGCCTGTCAAAATACAGTTCTCACTAGTAACCAGGTAACACCTTTATGCATCTAAGTTAATGATTAACTGTGAATGCTTTCAAATTCCTTCTGAGTGTCCTGTTTAGTATAATTATTTATTAAGCATTTCAGAGACTTTAAAGCTGCAACCCAATGTGATACCAGGCTACAGTTTTCATAGAGATGATACTCTGTAAATTCCATATCTCCATGCTAGTTTATCTGGTCTGTTAAGCCCAACCTTGTACTTAGCAGAGGTCTTGTTACACTGTTCTGGGTTGCTGCCTCAAAGCTCTTCTTTTGTTTGTTCCCTTCCTCTGTAAAAATTTATATTTATTTTTATTGTTACTTTGAACTTAGATGCCATATTGCACTTCATGTTGAAAAATAAAATGTGCTTTAAATTATACTGCATCGCCTAAAAGAAGAGAGATGTAATATTCTTGTAGTATTCTGTCATTCTTCTTAGAACTGTGTAACTTGATATAAAAAAGATAGTTTACTTCAACACCTTCGGTGGATTAAATTCAGACTCTTGAAATCCCTGGTGCCTATGCAATAAGTATGCATCAAAAGGTTCCATATAACATATCTGCAGTAGATTATAATGCACCTTGTTCATTATTGTGCTTAAATAGAACACAAAAGCAGAAGCCCAAAAGTCATAACAGTAATAAAACAGTAATAAAAACCCACACCTCAAAAACAAATGAACTGATCATGTCTACACTATCCTTGCTCTATTGCTAGGTAGCTGTCCTTGACTAATTTCCCTGCACAGCCTGAAGTATTTCATTTATGTTCCTCAAGTCTTTTTGAGCCTCTGATTGGATACAGCATCAACTACTTCTGCAAAATCAAGAGTTTTCTTTATGCACTGCAGATAGCATGGCTACTTTTCAATTATATTCTCAGCAGTAGTGTAAATTAGTCTCTAAGTTACATTATGCTGTAAGTTTTGTTTGGGTGCTTTCTTAGGATAAATTGCCTCAAACCTGCATCTTTATTTAGGCTTTGTGCACAAAATCACTAGAGAAAGATTTGCTTATAGAGAAAATTGATTTGATTATAGAGAAAATTGATATGTTTTGACATACTTTAAAAGAAGAAGAATATAAATGGAAAGGTTTTAACACCTGCACAGTTCCACTCGCAGACCACCATTATTTCCAGAGATTTCCCAAGAAGAGAAGTATCAGTCACTTCTGAAACATTCTTCCCATAACTATACCTCAAAAAGAGTTGTGAGGTCTACAGAAAATTAAAGTCATTACCAGGTCCGAAAAGACATAGTTTAGATTAAAATCATATATCTAAAAGGTGTCATATTTTTCTTATGGATGACAGTTTGTATGACTTAATCTGGTCTATTTTGTCCTACTACTTAAGCAAACTCTCATAATTTTTCATATCACTCTGTCCAGTATTTTCCCCATGACAGCAACAAGAACATGTTCAAGACAATGGGCTTTTGTTGCTTGCTTATTTGTTTCTGGGGACTAGTGAGATTTTTGTTATTTGGATGAGTTTTTCCTTCACAACTGTAATATAGTAGAAGCCAAAGCTTTGCAGCATCAAATCAGGTTGAACATTTTTTGGGGGTTGGGGGGGAAGAAACCTCACATCACAACTGGAAAGGCTGAATTTCTTTTCAAAAGTTAGGAAGCCACCTTCTGCCAGGGCCCATTCAAGGGAAAGGTCCTACACATGGGACCATAGTAGGGCCAAGTTTGATTTGAGGTTCGCAGTGTTAAATTAATCGAGTGACTTAAACCAGAATAATTTTCGTGCCGAGCAAATATGTTGTTCACATGACTTTACTTAAGTCCACTATGAAAACCAGTCTCCATTACATTGCAAAGAAGGAATAGAATGATATTTTAAAGACAGAGGTTTTCTTAGAGATCTGCTTTAATAAAAGTTTGATTTTTAATGTTTTTTTTAATAATCTTTGGATTAGGTCTTCAATTTCTCTGAAAAAATAACTGTGAATATTGTGCTTTTATAGAACTTAATCACAACATTCTTTCAGTTAATATGTGTGCATATATATATATATATACACACACACACACATTCTTCTGGGTTAAATCATGACTGAACAGACCTTCCAAATTTGTTTCAAGCTGGATAATGAAAGAATGAAATTTAGCTGTTTTCATTACTGAGATTAAGAAAAGGAAATCAAAATTGCCAGTGACAAGTGAGGTTCCCCAGGGCTCAGTGCTGGGTCCAGCCCTGTTCAATGTCTTCATCAATGATCTGGATGAAGGCATCGAGTGCACCCTGAGCAAGTTTGCGGACGACACTAAGCTGGGTGGAAGTGTCGATCTGCTGGAGGGTAGGGAGGCTCTGCAAAGGGATCTGAAGAGGCTGGACCGCTGGGCAGAGTCCAATGGCATGAGGTTTAACAAGGCCAAATGCCGGGTCCTGCACTTGGGGCACAACAACCCTATGCAGTGTTACAGACTAGGAGAAGTCTGTCTAGAAAGCTGCCTGGAGGAGAGGGACCTGGGTGTGTTGGTTGACAACCGACTGAATATGAGCCAGCAGTGTGCCCAGGTGGCCAAGAAGGCCAATGGCATCTTGGCTTGTATCAGAAACGGCGTGACCAGCAGGTCCAGGGAGGTTATCCTCCCTCTGTACTCGGCACTGGTGAGACCGCTCCTCGAATCCTGTGTTCAGTTCTGGGCCCCTCACCACAAGAAGGATGTTGAGGCTCTGGAGCGAGTCCAGAGAAGAGCAACAAAGCTGGTGAAAGGGCTGGAGAACAGGCCTTATGAGGAGCGGCTGAGAGAGCTGTGGTTGTTTAGCCTGGAGAAGAGGAGGCTGAGGGGAGACCTCATTGCTCTCTACAACTACCTGAAAGGAGGTTGTAGAGAGGAGGGTGCTGGACTCTTCTCCCAAGTGACAGGGGACAGGACAAGAGGGAATGGCCTCAAGCTCCGCCAGGGGAGGTTTAGGCTGGACTTTAGGAAAAAATTCTTTACAGAAAGGGTCATTGGGCACTGGAACAGGCTGCCCAGGGAGGTGGTTGATTCACCTTCCCTGGAGGTGTTTAAGGCACAGGTGGATGAGGTGCTGAGGGATATGGTTTAGTGTTTGATGGGAACAGTTGGACTCGATGATCCGGTGGGTCTCTTCCAACCTGGTTATTCTGTGATTCTGTGAAAAAGAGAAATTTCCTACCTTTTTATTAACTGTGCTATTAACTCACTGCCTAATAGCAATCCGGGTGAATATCTGTATAGTTTGCCAGCCAGAATCATCCAAAGAACAGAAATGAGAGAAGGGTGTCAGACAGCTTTTGGAAGGTGGAATTCAAAAAGGAAAAACTGAAGACTCCCACATTCTGGGAAGAAAATGGAAGCAGTTGTGAGGGTAACTGCAGAGTAAAATGATTTTGAAATTTATTTTTGTAATATAATGCAACTGTACGCTTAATTTTATATTCTTTAAGTTCAGACTATAGATTTTTTTTTCAATTCAGACTTCAAATAATATTTTAGGATGTTCTAGAAATCTCCTTTTTTCCCTCCAATTAATCCTATCACAAAAATTCTGACGGAATAGTCATTGCTTATCTTCCGTGAACCTTGAGTTCAAAATATCTTTTCATTTTAGAAAGAGATAGAGGAAACATTAAAACAGAATTATGTTATTTTCCATTGGTTAAATTTGTAACCAAGATTTTGTAAATGAAACATATCCATCTAAAGAATGCAGTCAACATGTAGCTAAGCAGCTGCTGTAATATGCATTTTCATTTCCCATAACCATCCTTTTCAGAGATACTTTAATGCATTTAGAAACAGTCCAGCTAAGAAATAAATTCTTATACATGATTTATCATTTACAAATTTTATTAATATTTCAGTTGTCAGATGTACACAAATGCCTCTGAGCAATAACAGAGGAAATTGTATAAGCTTAAGTAACAGCAGAATTTGTCCCTACATGTTTCACACTGTTCTGGTTCGTATCCTGGTGCTATGTTGCTGTGCAGTACCAGGGAATCTGATTTATAGAGGGTGGAGGGGAAAGAAACTGCAGGATAGTAAGCACTTTTGAAACTCCCAACTCCATAGTAAATTAATTGCCAGTGCAATTGATAAATGATGCCGCATGCCACATTTTTAATATCCTAGAGCAAAGCTTTTCTGTCTCCATGCAATTAGAAATATTGTCACAGGCATAACAGAGTCAACCCGGAGAATTTAACATAATTTATTGTCAAGCAACGTAAACATTTGATCAGTCTCTTGTCATCACTGCAAGCTTCACTCAGACCCATAGGTGAAGCAGAAGAGGTGCTGAAGGTTTTGGTCAGCACAAAATGATTTTTTTTCTACCATTCCTGTTTTTATTCCACCCTTTTATTTCCCTGTTCTTTACTTCTTCCTTGTTTCCTCTGCTCGAGCATGTGTCACTGTCCCTTCAGGGGTGCCACCAGCTCCCCATACAGCCCTTCCTGCTGCTTTTCTCCTGTTGTTCCTTTCTTTAGACATTTACTCCATCTCTTAAATGTGTTTAGAAGGCCATCTCTGTAACTCTTTAGCACACTTGTTCCCCTCCAAGCCCTTCTGATTTATGCCTCATGCAAATATTTATTGCAACCCCTTGGAATTGTGCTTCCAGTCCAATGCTTTGGCCGGTTTAAGCCCAGAACTAAGTAGAAGAGTGTGTAAAGATGCTGAAGGCACTTCATACAAAATATATTAACCAGGGAAAAACCACTTTCCCTAAGCTTAGTATTCAGTGTTTGTTATCCGTAACATAAGTTCTTAAGACCTCAAATAAATAAATAGTATTATTCTGATGAACAATGTTATGAGAATATTTTTATGACAGATGTATTTTATGGATGTTAGAATTATACCACCATCAGGTTTTCCCTGATGAATAAAGCTTCCAAGATATAGCACCTCTTGCCAGGGGAAGCAATAAAGATTATTTATTTTTCTTTCCTTCTGCTTTCTAAGAGAAACTCCTTAGAAGGAGAGAAATTGGAGAAATTGTTACGAGATTGATAACTAACTCTGCAGGCTGCTTTCAATATTGTTTCTTGTTTAATCAAAGAGCAGCTGCAGGTTAGACATTAAAAGTTATTACCTATCACATAGTTTGGAGACCGTAAAATGAAATGCAGATTTCTTAGCCTATGTCCAATTAAGTTGCTGCCACTAACTAATACCATTTACTCTTGACTGAAAGCATTGCATTTATGACAAGTAGGAAATTAAATTATTTTAAACAGCTAGAGTGAAAATTGCCAGTAGTTTAATCACACCAGAGTGGGAAATACTAATAATAGACAACGCTGTCTACGCTGAAGATACTTCATACAGGTAAAGAGTTATTTTAAGGTTCCTCTGCTGTTAATTTGACACCAATAAATAATGCATAAAAATAATAAAACTTCAAATTCTGTTACAGTTTTGTCTTTCAAAACCATTAAAAGAAAGAGCAAAACCATCAGGATAAGTCATTATGGGTCTGAAGGTTTGATCATTCTATTTGGTTATGTTGATTAGTTAAACACAGAAAATCAATTTTCCCCAGTGAAAGCTTTAAATATTCAGATGCCGCATAAGCAATTCAATTACGTAGTGAAAATTGTTGACCTATGAAATAAATTCTCAAATGGATGAATTGTCATGGAATGGGTGTATGTTTTAGATAAGTATAGATACAATTTCTGTAACAGATGTAAAGCTTTCCAGTTGTGAAACACAACCCGCCAAGGTCTCACACTTTAAATTAACAGCCGGTTAAATCATCTTCAGTGTTTGTATAGAAAATTCTGAAAGGACAGAAAGCATTAGAAATAATGCATTCTTTAATCAAACAGTTTACACTCCCCTTGGGACTTACTCTGACATAGTATAAACAGGGCTCACTTCAGTATAAGCGGTCAAATTTCTCATTTGTGCAACAGCAACAGGAGCATAATAGGAAAATGTAGCCACATCAACCCACTTTTTATCAAGTTTCTTTCACAGTTTTGAGGCAATTTATAATAGGGTGTCATTTCAGCACTGACTGGCTTGTCTTCATCCTCAGAAAGATCCCCATTTGCATGCAGGCCATGGGTAAATGGGAGACTTCTGCTGGGTAAAGTTTCTGAGTAATAATTTCCATGAAGACGCTTAAACTGTTGTCATTACGTGTCAAAAAGGACACCAGTCATATTAAAGGGTGCTTTATGCGTTTTCTTTTTACTTAAAAGATTCATGGAAAGATTATTCATACACATATTTCAGTATTTTCCATCATCATTATGATACTACAACACCCTGTTATGAATTCCACTTTAAGAAGCATTTAATCTTACAAATGGAGTTTTATTTTATGATAATCATCATAAAAACATGAGAAAGGATGTGGAATAAAGACATCAAGCAGTTACAACATAAAATTACTGAGAAGGAATAAGAATATATAGCAAGGAATAATTCAGAATCATTGCTCAAACTGAGGATGCTTATGATAAAGTATAATGTAAAAGCTCAGTTTGCTAAATATAATACTATAATAATTCAGGAGAACTAAGCATGAAGATCATAAACTCTTAACCTGGCAGTTCAATAAAGTAAATTGTATTCATGATATCAGTCACTATATAAATGACTGTGTCCTACTCAGTTCTGATAAACATCTGAACATCTGTCCAAATGTCCACACATAAAGTGTCTCTCTATCGTGGGACCATATCTTGAACAGTGGCCATATGTTGATGGCTAAGAAAGCGTAAGAACAGAGTATAGAGTTTCTTCCTATGACTCTCCCAGATACCAATAATTTTCCTCTCCAGCTACAAAGACAATCAAGATAAAAAAGTTAAACTAATTACAGTAGTACTGCTGAGGCCTATGGAGAATATTAGTCTGCATTTAATTCTCAGATTTCATTAAGGGCTATTTAGTGAGCAAATGTTCATTACTGACTAGTTCTAGATAACTGTTTTCATTCCTGTAGGTATGATCATGTAAGTTATTTGAAGGTCAGTTATGTTTAAAAGGTTCTTTTATAGTACTTTCCTTTGGCAAAGGTGTCACTTAAAGAGCAATTCTGCCTTGTAGCTGAACTCAGAGAACAAATTAATTGGATTCCCTTGCAGAGCAGTGCTAGAAATACGTGTCTTAAAATGCAATGCATTTTTTTTTTTAAAAAAGTTCTTATTTTTGGGGAATACATCCCTTAAATTAATGTACTTACAGTCTCTTTGCCATGTTGTGAGGAAAACTATTCCAAACCCAATCACATCTAAAGCCAAAGGTTTTCAAAACTCCACATACAGACTCCAACTATCAAAGGATGTCTTAGAGGTCCTTAAGATACAGGAACACATGCTTTAAAACATTCCCAAGAGGACAGGCAGATGTTAAACAAAATTATGCGTAAGACACACTATTGTCTTTGACTAAGTGAATGGCTTTGGCTGGATTCTGGCAGACAGCAATCTGCTCCTTCCCACAGTGGAGCCTGGGTTGCAAAAACTGCTCTGGTTCTCAGCCCCTAAACAATATACATTAATCAACATGGAACTGAAGTTCCTCACATATCTGGGGACCAGGGACTTTAACCAACTGCTTTGCAAGTCACCCTGGTAGTGTGAAGTATGGATGTAGCTAGAAGCTTTAAATATGTTTCTTTGTTGTGAAACCATCTGAGCTCCTTGCTGTGATCACTTCACCATTACGTGCCTTGCAGCTCCAAAAACAGATTCTTCATTCAGAAATGTACTTTCAGACATTGCATTTGCAGCTGGTGGGTGAAAGAAATTGAGCTGGGTATCAGAAGTAAACCACCAGTACATGTCTTCTCTGAGTTCTGGCAAATGTGACATTTACTCCTCTGCACATCTGCATACATTGAGTGGTCACAGTAAGCAAAGAGTAAGCACTATTTGAAACAGAAAGAGGCAGGTAGTACTTTCTTCTTCCCTGGATTGAAGATGGGTGTAATGACATTTAGCAGTCATTAGGAGCCCCTCCACTTCATCATGTCCTTCCAAAGCTGATGACAATAGCCTCACAGGACACTGGACGGTTCTCTTAATACCCTTTGGTGCATCAATCTGAGCCAATGGACTTGTCTTTGTCCAATTTGTTTAAATCAGTCTTCTTCTACTGTGGGTTACAGGTCACCTGCCCAGACTTGCTGCTTGTCTACCTAGGAAGCACAAGGGCAGACTTCAGTAAAGACTAGGCAAAGGAGGTATCGTCTGACTAAGCTTTTTCAATGGCCTTTGTCACTGAGCCTCCCACATCATTTCATTCAGCAGTGGATTCATTCCTAAGGAAACCTCACTCAGCTGATGTGAACGTTCCCTGCAGTGATTCCTTAAGTATTAGCACAAACTTCAAATTTATCCATGCCTGCACCCTTGATCCTTCACCTAGCTGCTAGCTCAGACCCCAGTTCTTCCAGGTGCAGGTCTCCTACTCACGAACTTGCCCAGCTTTAAGTTCACAAGGAAATCATATCTGCAGAGAACAGAGAGGAACGGCATGCAGACAACAGCAATGGGACTATTTCCAGTAGGCAGTTCAACACCTCTACTTTGGTTCAAAGATTACGTGCAACATAATATAGACATATTCAGATGATGGTTCAGGGGCAGATAATGGACCCAGACACTATTCATACTCTATTATAGATGCAGCCAGATGGAATCTGGCCTTAAATATCAGGGTTTTGTTTTATTCATTTCAGCCAAGAATTGTTCACTTCCATTGGAAGAACAGGTAATTGACTGAGAGGAAAACATTTTTGTCTCTTGTCCATTAAAAAAGCTCTTTTAAGAAGCAACAGCACACATTCCAACTGTTGAAAACTTTGCATTTGTTTTTCTTTTTTTTGGACACTGTCTAAATCTCCAGGGCAAGAAAAGGAACAACTATGTCATTTTATCTTTGCAATTAGAAAAATGATACATTGAATATTTTACAATAGATGGTTTGTAACCTAATTCTAAAATATGAGCTAAATTATCAGTGGATATAATCTAGCATAAATATGAGGAAGAAAATTGAGAAATTCAACTTTGTGGCAATAAAGCATCACCAATTAACTAATTGTTAAACTTTTTATTACATCATAACTATTATGTTCTCCTTCATTGCAGAAATTCTTTAATCAATTTTATATTCACACTGGCTTGTCTTTTCCCTTTCATACTGAATATTACTTTACTCATATTGCTTTTGCCTGCACCTAGTAGAAAATACCTCTCAAATCATAGCTTTCATGACAGTGCTTGCCTGTCCTTTGCCCAGGTAGGTGGAAATGCAAGGTGTTAAGTGTAAAAACTTCTTTTGCACTTGTCTTCAAGGTTTGAAAGAGTTACTTAACAAGTCAATTAAACTGGAAGGTCGTCTAATTATGCACAGCAAGGCATAGTTAGCTCATTAAGACGTTATGCTATAGCCCATTACAAGTTGTCTTAGGAAGGTATTATTATAATAGTAAATCAAATAATTGGCCATTTTGAGCTGCTTTCTCTTCTGCCATGTCTCTCATGAAGCCTCTTGATCATCTTTGCTCTGCACAGTATATTTAGTCCAGAAAGAAGCAGAAAAGTTATTTTTCCAACTGATTTGAAGGACTTTGTCATCTTCACATATCCACATGTAGGGGGTTACAGGCAGTATATGTTACATGCAAAAGCAGAGACTGAGTGTTCTACAGTGGGTCACCATCCCTGGAGGTATTTAAAACATATGCAGATGTGGTGCTTAGGGACGTGGTTTAGTGGTGGACTTGGCAGTGTTAGGTTTACAGTTGGACTTGATGATCTTAAAGGTCATTTCCAACCTTAATAATTCTGTGATTCTGTAACCTAAAATCATTAAATCCAAGCAAAATAAAGATACAGGAAACAAAGACAAATTTTGGCTCCTACTTACCCGGTGTGCTATCCTTGTAATGGTATTCCTAGGTGTCACTGTAATCCTACATGCCTAAGCCTCCTTCATCGTTTAGTAGTCTTCTCGGCAGGTCCACAGCTCTAACCTAAAGTCTACTGTTTGTGTTTCATTTTTTTTAATCCAGATTAGTTCTAGTCACTGACAGATCCAAGAATACAGTGAAGATCAGTAGAGTCATGTTTACTAGTCTTCTAGAAGTCTTTAGAACTTGGATACAACAGATTTAAAAACTTCGATTTTTGTTAAACTTTCTAGGGCCTGAAAATTTATTTTTCTTTGTCTCTTCCTTCCCATTTTTTAAATTCTGAAGCTTCAGGAACACAGTGTTGTCCAGAACACAACAACTGACACTTCATTTCTTTCACACAACTCTAATTTTAAAACACAAGAATTGTTGATCCTTTCTGAACATTATCTCTCTACATTTATTGCTTAATTAAAAAAAAGGAAAGAAAAATGTAGAAGTAATTCTATCTGGGGCTCTAATCTATGCATCTGAAGTAAGTAATAAATAGATTTCATCTTCTACTATAAAAAAATTACATTTTGTGTTAAAGTATATCACCTGAACAGCATACTCACAGGAAGAGTGTCAATTGATGTGAAATACTCCCTCTGCTTAGGTGGGAAATGATCTGTCATCAATTTTTCCTTAACTATTTCGACTGCATCCTGGTAGAAGGCTGGAGTGCTTGTTCTGCCTTGATATTAGAATTCAAAAGACAACACTGCTAATGCGATAGACAGACAAGTAGCATGACTTAATTAGTAGAATAAATTTTGCATATATATCACAATAGATGCCAAATTTCTACATCTCTTATAAATCATTCACAGATTATTCCTATAGAAATCCAATTAGTTTCTATAAAATAGAAGAATCATCACTGTTATAAATGCAAACTAATGATGTTCCTGTAAACAGAGATCAAATAAAATCTCACTAGTGTAGGAGGCTTCATAAGAAAATCCCAACAAGCAGCTGCATTATAAGGCATGAATAGATAGAAAGATAGAAAGATAGAAAAGAACAGCCCTGCCAGAAAGCCCTCCTTTCCTCACAGGTACAACATCCAAATCTGATAACATGTCACTTGTAAAGAGATTGTTCAGTATTTAGAAAGCAACAACATTGTAATACCATATCAGCTAAAAGTCAAATATTCTACTTCTTGCAAAAAGAACAGTTGTGTCCCATATCAGATATATTATCATTTCCAGTTACTTAGAAATGTGGATGCATCTTATGATCCTGCTTTAATAATAAAGTGTATGAAAGACTACTTTCCTCATTAGCCTCAATTCAAACTATTCTCATGTCCCAGTCTAGTAGTAATCCAGATAGTCCCACTGACAACATTTTGCTGGTAGATTATGGGATGTAAACCTTTGCCTTAAAAGTCTTTATTTCAAAATAAAAAATACCGTCAAAAGCTGCAAGACAAAATGCACAACACTGCACAAAAGTGACATAAAATTCATTCTAACACAGTTAGCTTAGATCTGGAGGCTTTCATACTTACTGTCTTAAGTAATACTCACCCTGAAAAATGAAAATTTCATAACTTAGATTGATCAGCTCATTAACAGCTTACAGTAAACTGCTGTCACAGAGCTGCTTGGTACAACAATCTACCTATCTAGGATGTACTAACGGATTTTCTTTAAAGTCAGTGTTAGAACCACTGTGACTTAGTGTCCTTTGGAATTTCTCTATGCTATTTTATTTGTCCTATCTCAAAATACTCATTGGCTTTTTTACCATTTCAACCACTTCTTGAGCACTACAACAATCACTATGATTTTGCTACAGTTTACTACACAATGCTCATATTTCCCAGAACTTCTTTTCCAACTTCCTTTCAACTTCCAATATTATTTCTTAGCAGGAACCAAGATTTCAAAATGCCTAGGCCTAACACATGATTTATCCAGCATAGTGCTGTATACTCTCCACTCGTAAAGAACAATAATTAATCAAATCAAACCCACCATTAAATTGTGCTGCTAGAGCTACAATTTCAATTGTTGTACTAAATTATTTGGGTTATGGTATGTAGCTAATGGTGTCTACATTTTTATTACTCCCAGTCTCACTTTCATTACTGATGATGTGGGAAAGGTTCATGGAGAGAAGAACAGATCCTCTGCTGAGGAAAGGGGAATGAGGTATTAAAAAGAGAGAGGGAATAAAGGAGCCAAGAGAAGGCTGGATATTTGAAATGAAGCTTGAAGGCTGAAAGCAGAACTGAGTTCACACACTGGAGCTCAGTTGGATTGCTGTGAAGTTAGTGTTTACTCTGGATTACTTGCCATGATTTGCTGCCCTGTATCTGTCTTTTCCAATGAGAGATTTAAACTATGCATTGAGAATTAAGGTACTCAGTTGAAAATTAAGTGACTGAAATATTCAAAAAACCATACTGCAGACTGATATTCAGCAAACAGGATGTTCACATAATGGTTTTCTGTCCTTCTGCAGGACTCTTCTTCTGTCTTTCTGCAGGACTTTTCCATCATCTTCCAACAGTCCTGGAAGACTGGGGAAGTCCCACTGGACTGGAGGCTGGCTGATGTTGTGCCCATCTACAAAAAGGGTCGCAGGGAGGACCCAGGAAACTACAGGCCTGTCAGTCTGACCTCAGTGCCAGGGAAAGTCATGGAGCAGGTGATCTTGAGTGCTATCATGAAGCACATGCAAGAGAACCGGGTGATCAGGCCCAGTCAACATGGGTTCACAAAAGGCAGGTCTTGCCAGACTAACCTGATCGCCTTCTATGACAAAGTGACTCGGCTGCTGGATGAGGGAAAGGCTGTGGATGTGGTCTTCCTGGACTTCAGTAAAGCCTTTGACACAGTTTCTCACAGCGTTCTGCTTGAGAAACTGTCAGCCTCTGGCCTGGACAGGCGCACACTCTCCTGGGTGGAAAACTGGTTGGATGGCTGGGCCCAGAGAGTGGTGGTAAATGGTGTGAAATCCAGCTGGAGGCCAGTGACAAGTGGGGTTCCCCAGGGCTCAGTGCTGGGTCCAGCCCTGTTCAATGTCTTCATCAATGACCTGGATGAAGGCATCGAGTGCACCCTTAGCAAGTTTGCGGACAACACTAAGCTGGGTGGATGTGTCGATCTGCTGGAGGGTAGGGAGGCTCTGCAAAGGGATCTGAACAGGCTGGATTGCTGGGCTGAGTCCAATGGCATGAGGTTTAACAAGGCCAAATGCCGAGTCCTGCACTTGGGGCACAACAACCCTACGCAGTGCTACAGACTAGGAGAAGTCTGTCTAGAAAGCTGCCTGGAGGAGAGGGACCTGGGTGTGTTGGTTGACAACCGACTGAATATGAGCCAGCAGTGTGCCCAGGTGGCCAAGAAGGCCAATGGCATCTTGGCTTGTATCAGAAACGGCGTGACCAGCAGGTCCAGGGAGGTTATCCTCCCTCTGTACTCGGCACTGGTGAGACCGCTCCTCGAATCCTGTGTTCAGTTCTGGGCCCCTCACCACAAGAAGGATGTTGAGGCTCTGGAGCGAGTCCAGAGAAGAGCAACAAAGCTGGTGAAAGGGCTGGAGAACAGGCCTTATGAGGAGCGGCTAAGAGAGCTGGGGGTGTTTAGCCTGGAGAAGAGGAGGCTGAGGGGTGACCTCATTGCTCTCTACAACTACCTGAAAGGACGTTGTAGAGAGGAGGGTGCTGGCCTCTTCTCCCAAGTGACAGGGGACAGGACAAGAGGGAATGGCCTCAAGCTCCACCAGGGGAGGTTTAGGCTAGACGTTAGGAAAAAATTCTTTACAGAAAGGGTCATTGGGCACTGGAACAGGCTGCCCAGGGAGGTGGTTGAGTCACCTTCCCTGGAGGTGTTTAAGGCACGGGTGGACGAGGTGCTGAGGGATATGGTTTAGTGTTTGATGGGAACGGTTGGACTCGATGATCCGGTGGGTCTCTTCCAACCTGGTTGTTCTGTGATTCTGTGATTCTGTGACTCAAAGAATATATTAATAGCAGAAGAAGGATTATATCTGCTCCTATATTCTTCCCTTTACTGCCTACTCTTTTTATAAATGCTTCAGCAGACTCTTCCACAGTGAGATTACCTCAGTGACATCCAAGATATCAAGACTGTTGTTCAAAGACAGAAGTATATACTGTTCATAAGTATCAGCCAGTAGCCAGGTTCTGCATTTACTTTAATTTTCTTTCCCAAATGCACATGGAAAGAATGAGTACTACTAGGAGTGAAAAACTGAAGTTCTTACATTATAGGACATTTTGTGTCTCAAAATTCCTTTTCTAACAAACTGGAGTCAAATTTGTCCTCCATAAGACTTCTAATGGGGATATTTGAAAGACTGGTTACTTCTATTAGACACCAAACAATATTGCAGATTTCTCTGAACAGCCATCCAATACTGATAATTTGTGACCCGTTCTGAAGATGCTATTATTGGTCTAACACTCTCAGGATTAGGGCTCACATTGAATAAACTATGAGAGGGCTTCTTCAAAATCTAAGGAGGTCAAGCGTGTAGTCACAGAATCACTAGGTTGGAAAAGACCCACAGGATCATCGAGTCCAACCATTCCTATCAATCACTAAACCATGCCCCTCAGCACCTCATCCACCTGTCTCTTCAGTACCTCTAGGGATGGTGACTCAACCCCCTCCTTGGGCAGCCTGTTCCTGTGCTCAATGATACTTTCTGTGAAGTCCTAGCAGAGAAAATAATTTGTGGTTAAAAAAATAAAAACAAAACCAAAGAAATCAGAAAAATACATTCATCTTTCCTTAATTGAAGTTTCTCAGCCAAACCCACACAAAATTCACAGCCTTCATTAATGGATGTCGACTGACTCCACTTAAGAGTCTCATTTTATTTTACTTTCACTTCAGTTATTGCTTTTATCCCTGATGTAAAATCATCTTTCTGCTTTCAATTTCTTCTGTAATTTCTCACTAGAAATCACACCTTATTACTACTCCTAAAGCATGCTGTCTACTGCTATCACTACGGAATGAAAAGTCACTGAGGTTGCTCTGGTCTTTCTGTATCAGTGTCATTCAGAACAGACTTGGACCTATAATTGTTACCGGACTGCATCCTCAAACACCTTGCTAACATCTTCTCTAACAAGTGAGAACACTAGGCAAAAAGTTACTAAATCTCTACCGTGTACTGTCTAACTGGTTTTATATGCCTGTGATTTAAGAAATTGCTTAGCAAACAATCTACATAACTTTTCTCTGTTTATGGCTGGCCATAACAATCAATCACCTGTTCCACAATAAACTGAGAGGTTTGGGCAGAGAAGGAGAGGTGGGTACTGCTTTGCACAAGAAGGAAATCAAGTTTTTTTGAAATATTTTCATAAGAATAATGAGCATAAAATGTGCTTTTGCCTCAGGATAGTCAACATGACCTTCATCTCCTCTATTCCCTTAAATTATATCCCAGTTTCTCTTCCCTTTTTCACTTGATGTGAGATCCTTCTGGGATGTGAGAAGCTCTTAGAGTGCATTTCCAACTGTGCTAGTTATAGGAGATTTCCTCACAGAAACCTTTTTTAGGTCAAAATTCCCCTCTTTAAACTCACTTCAGTTAAATAAGTGTATAATTTTGGTAATGCATAACAGTCCCTGAGAAATTATGCAAATTTTAGACTGAGGTTCAACACTGATTCTGCTTTTGGATATTGCAGGAGTAGCTGATCTGTCTCCTCACCTGCCAAGGAACAAGTAAGAATTAGAAGCAGAGATCAGTGCATGCTTACTATGAATTAAATTCTTCGTCTAGACCCAAATTTGTACGAAATCACTTCCAAACACTGCTGATGAACACAAATTATTTAGAAGACTACTTGGAAAAAAATAAGTTGTAAAACTAGCCATGAAAGCATATCTGAATGTATTGAATATTTTCTTTTCAGATTAAATGTTGAAACTTTTAGCTAGAAATATTTTTAATCATGTTGTCCTAGTGAAACTTATCACTCACAGAAGATATCCTAATCCTAGGAAATGTTATAAACAGTGAGAGAGATGATTCTGTCTTGTCACAATTATCTAGTGCCATTAGACAGAGGGCCAATACTCACAAGAATGGGAGTGGATGTGATGACTTGGAGTAAAACTGCATTTAAAGCAACTCTAAACTAAGTTTTAAGATTTTGCTTGTTCTCTTTGTCCGGTGTCATTTTTTTTTTCAAACTAAGGCTTTCTTTTTTTTTTTCGAACAACGAATGAACATTCCCAGTTTTGTGGGAAATGCCTCGTATTCTAGATGCTGTCAAAAGCTGGATGATAATTTTTTCATGCACTACATCTCAAATTTGCCATCTGTTGCACTGTTAATTGTTTAAAGATTTCTGGTAAACTTACCTCTGCCTTCTACTGCTGATGCCCCTGTCCTCCTGGGATTTGAATTGTCAGTTCCAAACATTTCCCTAATAATATCCCCTCATCTCAGGAGAGCCTTGGGCTGTTCCTCAGGCTTTTGTTACCCTTCCACTCAAGGCCTCAGAAGGGGACTCAAGTCATCTTATTCCTCTGGTTTCTTCTCTGGGGACATGGTAAAATGTGTTGGAGTCAGTGTACCTCCATTTTCCCATTGCTTGCCTTGGCCTTCTTTAACTATGTTTTAAATAGCAGGTGTGCTTATTATGTTAACATGAGTTATTAAAGCAGAAAGAAAATTTTCTAAAGACAACTGCACGCTAGATTTATTGATAAAGTGAGTAGGTTTTTTATCCTGTTTGCTTTAAACATGGCAATACTTAATTCTAGTTATCATAAAATTATATTCCTGAAAATTGAAGTAAAATTATTCTTAATTTGAACCGTAAAGCATCTTGATAAACCTCTGAGAAAATAAAATTGCAATAATTTATTTCTTCCTCTCTGCAACATTATATTGCAATTTAGGAGATCATCTTTTACTGTAGAAAAATGGTTAATTTAAATACTATTAAGTCAAGGAGATTGTATAGTTAATGTTTCACAAAAGCAAAATCTACTCCAGTGAAGTCGTTTTCTTCAGAATCATTATCATTAAATGATCAAAATATATAATCTCAAAGACTTCATAGCTAATTGCAACATGTCTGCTATGTAATTGTAGTGATGTTATTTTATATATGACTTCTAGCTGAGGTAAACACACTCTCTGGTTTGGGTTTTCTTAACTTTCTGATAAGCCAAATCATACTAAATAAGCTAGAAATACTAATGACCATCTATGAATTTTGTTTCTTTCCCTGTTATTTCAGCACACACCCATTAAACTAGGCTGTAGATTAGTGCCTAAATCACAACTGAACCCATAATTTTGAGCATCTGTGCAAAAAAACATCACTTGTTGCCTGATAAGGCAACTAGCAGAGTTTAATACTCTGTGGAGGATTCATAGGAGAGGAGGAAAAAAACATGACTAAATAGAACTCCTGGGACGCAGACCAGTTGAGGCTTCACATTGCATAACGTCTAGTCTTCTGACTTCATAGCTGGGACATCATGATGCTTCTTTTCCCAAAAGTTCCCAAAAGAGATTTCCAGGGCTGTAACTTGGTATTTTTCAATCTCAGATAGAAGATCCTGATCAATTTGGGTGAGATTATTACTGCCTATCAGTGTCACCATCAGAGCAAAGAACTGGAAGTTCAACAGTTTGAAAAGTTGATGAAAATGTCACTGTCATTTCAGAAGCCAAGTTAGAGCACTTTATGGACCAGCACATGTCTCCTCACCATGGCAATATCCATCACTCTAGTGGGCCACAAACAGCCACTCAGTATAACATGATAAATATTGGGTTTCCAAACAAGTTAGGAGGGAAATTTGTCTTTTTTGTCATTCGCTCTTATTTTTTTTCCTAAATACATAAGGAACTGACCTGAGTTTTGTCCACGTCCTTGGATTGTTGGTGACCTCTGAGCCACACAAAGCTACAGACCCTTAAAGAATAATTTACAAAGGCAAGACAATCCCCATTTCTCTCAGGTGCTCCAGGGTTTGTGTTCCAACCTTGCTGGTGTCTCAAGCTTCATGTTGCACTTAGAGCTAATTAATTGAAAGGGTCTGACCTGAAACAAAAATTTATAAAGTTATCTGTGCTTATATATAACACCGGGGTGTCTAAAATATGCTTAAAGATCTACAAATGAAAGCAAATATCCTCATTTTGGCTGGGATAACATTAATTTTCTTCCCGGAATCTGCTGTTTCACCCTCACAGTTAAAGAAGCTTTTCTTCTTGCTCATTCAGGTGGAATTCCCTGTAGAATCATAGAATCATAGAACCACCAGGTTGGAAGAGACCCACCGGATCATCGAGTCCAACCATTCCCACCAATCTCTAAACCATGTCCCTCAGTACCTCATCCACCTGCACCTTAAACACCTCCAGGGAAGAAGAGTCAACCACCTCCCTGGGTAGACTGTTCCATTGCCTAATGACCCTTTCAGAGAAGAATTTTTTCCTTATGTCCAGCCTGAACCTCCCCTGGCAGAGCTTGAAGCCATTCCCTCTTGTTCTGTCCCCTGTCACTTGGGAGAAGAGGCCAGCTCCCTCCTCTCCTCAACCTCTCTTCAGGTAGTTGTAGAGAGCAATAAGGTCTCCCTTCAGCCTCCTCTTCTCCAGGCTAAACAACCCCAGCTCTCTCAGTCGCTCCTTGTAAGACTTGTTCTCCAGCCCCTTCACCAGCTTTGTTGCTCTTCTGTGTTCCAGTTTGTGCCCTTTGCCGCTTGTCCTGTCCCTAGGCACTGTTGAAAGGAGCTTGGCCTTATCATCTTGAACTGGCACTCTAGGTATTTATACCTATGGATTAGATCTACTCTCAGTCTTCTGTTCTCCAGGGTAAACAGACTGCATCTCTCAGCCTTTCCTCATAAGAGAGATGCTCCAGTACCCTTGTCATCTTTGTGGCCTTCTGTTGGAATCTCTCTAATAGTTCCATGTTTCTTGAGCTGCGAAGCCTAGAACTGAATAACAGTTCTCCAAATGTGCCCTCACTAGGGCAGAGTAGAGAGGAAGGACAACCTCCCTCAACCTGTTAAACTCCTGCTGCACATGATTCTCAGCTTGTGCATGGTTCTCAGTTGGTGCAAGCTCCAGGTTTGGCTTTCATGGTCAGTAATCTCTCAGTGTTGGCTCTGATCTCTGTGATGGCTGAGATTGCTGTGGTCACTGTGCTCTCCACCTCGTATTCACTGCTGGAAGCGTGCATCCTATGATCACTGCTCAGGATGAGCTAAGTATCTTTTCTACTATTTTAATATTTCACTATTTTACTGTTTTACCATTAGTAGAATTAGTATCAGTATCATCATTATTCTGGTTCATTGTTTTATTAAAACTGTCTTTATTTCATAGAATCATAGAACGGTTTGGGTTGGAAGGGACATTCAAGATTATATAGCTCTACCTCCCCTGCCAGGGCATCTTCCACTAGATCAAGTTGCTCAAAGCTTCATCCAGCTTGGCCCTGAATCCATGAGCCTTCCTTTCCTTTTCTGATTCTTCCACCTAGGTGGTAGGGGGAAGGTGAGAGAGTGGATGCTTATTATTTAGCTGCCTGCTAAGGGCTAAACTAAGACAGAAGAGCAGTTTCTCAAGTACAAATTAGATTTTACTTAATAGTCATTCAGTTAAGAACCAGGTTGCTAGAAAGCCTGAATTATTGAAAAAAAAAAAAAAAGCCAGTGACAATATTTTTGCTTGTATCTCTTCAGGTATTGTCTTTTTTGGGTTTTTTTTTCACATATATTTCTACGTTAAGCAAACGTTAATCCACAAAAGGCAGGGATGTTTAACTGCTAAATTGATGCCGGTCCTTAGCTTAATTGTTAGAATAAAGCTGTACAGAGACTTGGTATTCTCATCTCTAGAGGTAAATGAATTTCTAAAGAAGGGTTACCTTTCTCTAAGCCAAGCTCAACAGCTACTTCTAAATAGGTTATACAGTACCAGGCACCACAGCAACAATGTGGCTTTCAGTATTTTTTAACATCTACAAAATTTACTGCTTTTTAGTAAGTTGGGGAGGTAGGAGATTAGAAGCTTGAGAGCTTTTAGTATTTGCTTCTTGCTGTTAACATTGATAGAGAAATTACACTTCTAACTAGATTTCTGAAACAGAACTGTGCGAAATGTTTACCAGAATGCTGCTTCTGGCCATGTCATTAAAATTCTGGTAGCAAGTTCAGCCGGATGTCAGTCGGCACCAAAGGCATAACTCATTCATCAGGCTGCATCCTGAAGTGATTATAAGGAGTGAAAACATAATGTAAATGTCTGGAAATAGAAATATAGAAAGATAGTGGAAAAAATGTCTGCTTTCATATTCCAGAGACATTGACAGGGTAAGTGTGCCAGAATGATAATGCCTGCCATTGACAGATTAATTATACCTTGAAGACCTCCATGAATTCCATCTCCAGGAGCTTTGGGAACAGACCAGTCACCTGCCTATTTAAAGAAATATAAAGGCTGGGAAGTCCAGTTAACATTGTCCTGAGTTCATGTTGCATTGGCTTCATCATAGCAGGGAAAGAAGAACCCACACTTTTATGACATCCCAGCTAAAGTTTTGTTCCTTTATAAATTCTCTGTCAAGTATCACAAACAATTGTTTTGGCATCAGGAATTGACTGAAGATGAGTAAGTTAGACTTTAGACTTCATCTGAGTTAAAAAGCAAAGTGCTTCTTCATCACAGCCTATTCAGCTAGTTGGACAAATTTTCCAAAGGCACTAATACTAGCAGCTCATCAAAGAGCATTACTTTCTCTCTAATAAGGCAGATGTAAAATTATGCGCTGTTAAAAGGAGATATTTTCATTAAGAGGAGACTCAAGTTATTCTCTTACTTATCACACTTGACTAAACCTTGTGGTGGAAAAGCCTTATCCTTTGACTCTTTCTATATCTCACTTTCTGAGAGTCTTTAAGCTCTTATCTATAGCATCATAGCTTCTCTTACAAGGTGACCGCAAGACTCACCTTTCTCTTCTTCAGTTAGGTGGGATAACATTGGACACTATTTACTTACACTAGTAATTTTCTTGAAAAACAGAAGTGTTTTTTACACCTCTAAAGTATGTTTCTATACAGATGAGAACCACACTGAATGAAGCTGGGACATAGAAGCAGAATTTCTACTTCAACCTCTTCAAAGTCTGTCAGAAATAGTGAAGAATCATATTGTGATATATTATGATACCAATGAGGTATCTTTTCTACAAGGCTTTCACAGGACTTCAGCTGTCTACTGGTTGGCAGCTTTATTATTCCTGGAGAATGTAACTTTGATTCTTATGTGAGAGTGACAAGCATCAGCCTGTGGAGGTCCCAGGCTCTCAAAATCTTGCTCAGCAGAGTCAATGGAAATTCACTGCTGCAAATCAAAGAAATTTGGCCTGAGGGAATTGGGTAACGTGCTGGCATGTCTTGCCTTTTGAGGTAATTAAAAATCACACTTCTGAGAATCCATTAATGACACAACAGAGATCCCAAAGGACAGAAGTCCTTATGTGTATGAATCATACTCAGTTATCCTCGATTTTAGCTATTGTTAGTAAGACTTCTTGGATCTTCAGAAAATTTGGTCAACAATCTGAATCCCTGATGGTGTCCCAAGGACAGACTTTTGTGCAATGAACCAAACACTGAACAGACTGTTAAGTGATTATTTTGTACCTTGAGAAGAAGTCAAAGACCGCTTTGATTTACATCCTGTCTGCACAAACTGGTTTCTCTCTAGTTTTGGTTTTCTAGGAAGACATCCTTATTGGAAGTTTCTGCACATTTGTTTTCTGGAAGTTTCTGTTAGAGAGAAAGTAAGAAGATTAAAGGAAATCTTTTAAAAACTAGTGGAGGTTTTTATTGTAAAGAATAAAAGAAGAATAATAAGCCATCTACCTTAGTAAACAGGATCTGCTTCTGAAAAAGTAGAAGGCTAGGTCAGCAATTAGGAGAATATCTCAAGATCAGATTCCTAAAGCCTGCTCTGCACACCTAGCCAAAATGATCATGCCCTGTTTAAATATTTAGAAATAAATAATGAGCTGATGAGATAACGTTTGTTGTGGCAGGGGGATGTAACACATTTATTAACTATTTGTAGTGTGTTTCTTCCTTCCTCCTGAAGGAATCTTACATAGACAGAAGACACAAGTATATATGCTTGTCATGGTTTATTTAAAAGTTTTGTGAACTTCAATGGAAATTTGGACAAATTTATAGATCAGAAGTCTATTTAAGTTACTATGTATACAGAAACCACATCTGGCTGAGGAAGACTCTAAGCTGTAGATGTTAGGAGTCTGGGAGAGTATGAGGGATAACACACTTAGTCTGTTCTTATATTCTTTCCGAAGTAGCCACTTTGGCCGTTAATATTGAGAGAACTTTGGAATGGACAGGTTTCTATTATGACCTAGTAGAGCTGTTTGGGGATAATATTGAACTTGGGTCTGCTTTACTAATAAGGATGTGGACATCATTGGAAGCCTAATTGTTGGCAACGACAGGCAGCCTTCATGAGGTCTGTTACAAGCTATCAGCTCACTTGAGCTCCCTTTGAAAGTTGTCTTTCTCCTTACCAATCAGGCCATATCTGAACATGGACAGAAATAAGCTATGTTCCAGAAACACAGAGCAAGAAAAAATATGTGCCTTAAACTACCATATACTTAATAAGAATAATATTTAAATCAAAATACAGAAAAATAACTTGAAAAGATTTTTAAGTGTGCATGCAGCCTATCATGCAATAAACCCATTTGAATGTAATTCATTTTACACCACTCATCAACAGCTTCTGTGCTGGAAAGGTCTTGGTAGAGCTACAGTGGAAAGGAAAGATATTTCACACAGCTCTCTCCCTACTTACACCCGTTTCACCTTGAGCCTCAGCTCACACTTACACAGGATGGTGCTGTGACCATTCTCCTGCACCACGAACTCAAATGATGGATTTAGCCCCTCAGTACAACTTCATATCTGCAGATAGCTTGCATTTTTGTTGTGATGTCCTTCATATGTGGCTGCCAAGAAGTGTGATGAGGCAACAGGATCTGCAGCTTTACTTCGTTGTGTTACGCTGGTTCTACCATTCCCATATGACTCAGCAAGTCCTGAGCAACTCGATCTGCTGAGACCCCATTTTGTACAATTGCAGATGAGTTCTAGAAACATTGACAGTTCCATATCATGTTCCTGGTGTGTTCACTGAACAGGCTGAATCTGATGGTTCATGTGTGCTCTGGTTATTGCTATTTCACTTTTGTTCACATACAGACTCACATGGCTTCAGTCAAGCTCTGTTAGAGGCCTCTACACCTGCAGTCAGTCCAAAGGAAACCTCTCAACATATGTAGATAATTTGGAGTAGCAGCTAACTGTGTCAGATATCACTATAAGGAAGAGAGCAGTTTATTGTAATTATTGCATTCAGTTAGCCTGAAAAGACACTCACATTTGTTCACATCTGTGTCTGTAGTTCATGTGTGTGATGTCAAGTACCATGTTGCCTTTATAAGCCTGATCCAAGGGCTGGTGGGCTGCAGCATTTCTGGAAATTGATCATTTCACTTTGACTGCAATGATTTTCCTCATCTCATTGTGACTATATAGGCCCAGTCATTAACTGGGATGTGCTGTTGTTTATTTAATTGGAGCTGTGAATTGTGTGTGACATGATTCAGGAAAGTTCAGTTTGCTGTGCAAGCATTACCATCACTTAGCAGCATCATGAGAAACAAATCTGCAGCTGAACACTTGAGCAATGAAGCCAAGAGTTTAATGGATGGTAAATAAGCCCTTTCTGCCCTCATCATGGTCGTGAGGCTCACTGAAGAAGAGCCCATGCTCACAAAGCTGCTGCTGCTTTGTTTGTGCTGAAAATGTGCAGTGAATTTCCACCTTTAGACTTTTCTAACTCAGTTCAGGACTGAAGTAAACAAAGCCTTGCTGCAGCATGCTCTCAAGGCATGTAGACTAAGTGAATTACATCTGTTAGATTGCAGCTATAATTGTTGGTTTGGGCTTTTAGGTGAATTCGGATGGCAACATTCCCAGTCCAAATGAAACAGAAGCTGACCAGAAAAAGCAATTTATTGTTTTGCTGACTTAAGAACTTGCAATATAAATCCAAATAACCAGTACACTAAGTCACCAGCTCATCAGTATAATAAATCTGGAACAATCCAGATACCAGAGTTTACAGGGGAAATTTATTAGCCATTTCTATGCAACAGATATATCGGTGGCACAACAGTGACAGTTACAAAGAGTCAGCATTTGTTTCTAATAGTAATGACTCTGCCCAAGCTGAGCACAGCACACATTATGCCTGCAGCAGGACCTGGCCTCACGTAACCACGCCAGAGTACTGCAGAGGCCTCCAAATTGCCTCACTTTTGCTCAAGCAGTGAAAAAAACTGCATACTGATGAGTTTCAGGATAAGCATGCAACAAGGTTTTGGGGTTTTTTTGGCACAAGGAGGGTGCATAGAAATATGAAATTCTCTCATGAACAGAAATAAAACTCAAAAGATTTGTTTCAACGGGAGTCTTAAAATGTTCTCCCAAAGTAAACCAAGATGCATTCTCCTCAGAATTAATAAACAAAGAATATACCTTTAGTTCCTCTTAGACCTAAGCCATTGTCTCCTTTAATTAAGTGAAACAAAAGGCAAATGTAATATGAGTAGAATTTTCTGATCACAATTTGCATCTCTCCACCAAGTTTTGTGACTTCCTACTTCCTTGGCTTTCTACTCAAAACTTAGTGACTACAATTAAACACGTTCTCCACTCATGCACCTAAACTGGACGGAAATGAAACAGAATAATGAAATGTCATCAAGCACACAAGTGTGTTTAAAAAGCATGAGATTTGCTAAATCTCAGGTCATCTCTGTATTCTGCTGCCCTCATCTGTTCGCTGTGTATCATTACAACAGCAAAGGCTAAAGGCTAAATAGATTTGAAAATTCATATTGAAAGGCACAACAGAAAAACACCCTCTAAAATACACTACAGACCGAAAACATGTTTAAGAAATGAAATGGGGGGTAATTGGGTTTACAGCATCACACAGTGGGAGACCACCTTTGCCTCCTCTTGTGTTTCTGACGCTGACATTCTCTCTGTAAACAGCCTTCCTCCCTATTTTACCACTCAGTTTCTGAATTTCATTATATTTATTCCTCAATGGAATGTATCACAACTTTGTGATTTGTTTGGTTTTCTCCCAAAGTTATATCTATTATTTGTTATGAGACTCTACCCCAGTTTAAGAAATAAATGGGTTTATATTAAAAATTGATAATTATTTCTCACTGCCTGTGCAGAGGTCTGTAGTGTCTACATGATCTAGCTCTTTAGAGGTGAATATCTCAGGATAACTTCTGATACCAAAGGACAAATTTTGGTCCTACCTACACTGTGCAAAAATCCAAGAATTTCCTTCAGTTCAGTGGTCTGGTCAAGCTCTGGTCTTGTTTTCCACCTACCAACATATCTGCACAGAAAAGAAAAAGAGAACCATTCCTCCTGGCTCTGTTTGCTTCCCATTGTAGAAAACAGCTAGGGGATTGCCTTCTTCTGAGATCAATGTGATCAAATGATTCAAGGAAAGGAAGCAGTATCAGGATGCGTGCTTTGGCCCTGAGTCTGAATGCTCTGTAACGTCCTTTAATTCTGTTTGTATTCATAATTTGTGTCTTTTCAAGTAAGACACGCTATAACTTAATCTGATTGAACCTAGCATATTATTAACCGGATAGTCTTTTAAGCTCCTGCTGATTATTACCACTGTAAGTGAGGGAGGAGAAGGGCCAATTTCCTAAATTCCTATCGGAATTCTTGAGGAAATCTGTCTTTCTTTCCTCCATGGACTGAAATCAGGATTGAGCTTGTTGCAGACAATTGAAACACTTTGGTATGACAGCAGTGGGACAAGAGAATTAGGTTGGAAAATTTACACAGTTTGTGGGGTGAGTTTGAACAGAACCTGGAGAACCATGTCATCGCAGACAGTTTTATCATAGAATCACAGAATGACCTGAGTTGGAAGGGGCCCACAAGGGTCATCAATTCCAACTCCTGCCTCTGCATAGAACAATCCCAACATTCACAGCAGGTGTCTGAGGGCATTGTCCAAATGCTTCTTGATTATTGTCGCACTCGGTGCCATGACTGCTTCCCAGGGAAGCCTGTTTCAGTGATCCGCCATGCTCTGAGTGAAGAACCTTTTCCTAATATCCAATCTAATCCTCCCTCGGTACATCTTCCTGCCATTCCCTCAGGTCCTATCATTGGCCACCAGAGAGAAAAGATCAGCACCTGCTCCTCCTCCTTCCCATTTAAGGAAGATATAGACCACAATGAGGCCTCCTCTCAGTCTCCTCCAGGCTGAAGAGACCAAGTGACTTTAGCCACTCATCATATAGCTTCCCTTCTAAACCCTTCACCAGCTTTGTAGCACTCCTCTGGACTCTTCCCGGTAGCTTTATATCCTTTGTATACTGTGGTGCTCCAAACTGCATACAGTACTCAATGTGGGGTTACACCAGTGCAGAGTGGAAGGGGAAAACCATCTCCCTTGACAGGAGTTTTCTATTCTTTAAAGTGGATTTTGCTTAGAGAAGAAAATCTTACCAGTAATACCAGCATGGTTACACTGATGTTACTAACTTGGTGTAACTAGTTGTGTTATTGTAGTATTTCTGAATAGTATTACTTCGTGATACCACGATCCTGAGCAGCATGTGTGCCAAATATTGAAGATACCACTAGATGGAGATGTTTTCTCACGTTGTCCTCACTCACTGGCCCTAGCTGCTGTGTTCAATTTTATCACTAGGAGTATCTTCCTTTTTGATGGTTGCGCCGTGAGAAAGGAAAATGAGTTCAAGTAACTTTCATATATAAAGCCTCATATGCTTGAAATGTTTGCACATGACAATGAAATTAAGAATTAATGAGGTCTAGCGTGCAGTTGTTGACACAGAAAGGAATTAATAGACATTGTATGAGTAAGGAGGAGGGATTGGAAGAACATCTAGGGCCTCCCTACTTATGTTTAACAAATTAGACTACCACTTACTTAGCATATGTCACACGGGGAATATAAATTTATAGAAATATTTCTTATTAAAAAATCAGTTTTCAGCTCCAGAGTATTTAAATGCAATCAACTCAAGGAAGAAGATCTAAGAAGTATGTGGTATGTGCAGTCAATACTGAAGTGACAGCATCTATTTGTCTTTCTACCCTCATCAGTATACAATATAATGGTAAGGACAGAGGCGAATTGAGAAACAGCTGAATAACTAAAACAGATAAGCAGATACAGAAGGCATACCATTCACATTAAACTGGAGAAAAAAAATAGTCTCTGAAGAGTTGCAAAAACTTTTCAAAACAGATTTCTTACATTATAGTTTGAGTCAAAACCATGTTGTTTAAAAATACGAGCATGTTTGAAAAGCACAAGCTTAATATTTCCCACATATACTATCATTTTAAAGAAACATTGCATGATACAAATACTGATTTTCTGAATAAATTAATTTTTCAAAAATTCAGTTGCTGGCTTTCAAAAATAGATTGTGATTTATATTTCTTAAAAATTGTTTTGATTCTCAAGTTCTGAATAATTTCAATTGAACGCACAGCACTAATTTACATATTTGTGAGGAATAGTTAGAATTATGATAGCTCTATGTAGAACTATAACAATTAAAGTAGTCATCCTATGATACCTTACAGCTGGGATCTGTATGAGCATTGGTGCAGGGTGTTTTGTTGCCCTTACACCTTCTTGGATCTTGCTGCTGCTGCTACCTGCACAGCACTTGGCCAATAAATAATGATTGCAGTCTCAAGCAGCCTGAAAAGGTCAGGGACAAGGGACAGGATCCATTTTCTAATATCTCTCAGTCTTCTGAACCCTTTGCTGTTTCATGACCTCAACAAAATTATTCTGGTTATCTGTACAGCTACCCTGGACACTGATTTGCACTCAATCATTGCCCACAAATGCGTCACTGAGGGAATATGGACAGACAAGAAACATACAAAATAATTTTAAATCACAGAGTAACTCATATAATAACATGTCTGCTTTCTTATGTTTCTTCCCCCCACCTTCAAATATCAGTGACCTGAAATTGTGGCTTTTAAGTTTGGGGAATAAGAATTCTCCTATGATGTTAATGATATTTTACTCCCTAAAAGCTGTTTTGGCCATTCATATTACAGACTATATCAAACTACAAGCAGTTTCTGAAGCTTTAAAGTTTCTAGTTAGCACACAGAAACAGATAATTGGTGTCATGCATATTCGTGTCTTATAATTGTACCTTTGTGTTAATAGGTAAAAAAATAAAAGAGAACACATTATTATCTCTACTCTGTGTTATTTTTTACCATTTCTTCTAAACCAGTTAACAAAAAAGTACATCCCAAACATCTCTGACAGGGCCTTTTTGTGCCAATAATGAGAAAGAAGTGTGTGTATCTAATCCCATTAGAGAAATCATCTGCAAAATGTTGATAGCTCAGAAGCAAATCGGAAGCATAGAGAGTGAATCTGAGAACACCCACAAAAACTTCATTCAGCAGCAAAGGTAAAAAGCAGTATCTTCCAATAAAGTCAGGTGATTTAGAAGCCTGCTTCCACTGGCATTCAAGACCCCAGAAACTCTAATTGCTGAAGGGCTTGTGTTAAGTTTACTTTTTTGGAATTCCCTCATTCTCATAGTGATTTCATTTCTTACATATTCCATTATATCAAAGACTTTGAAAGAGAAAACCAAACCAAAACAGGAACAAGAACAATACATTTGCTTTTTTGTATTTCTCTGAATTCAGTTAAATACTGAGCGACTAGAAAATTTGCTTGTAATATGTTGTCCTAAATAAAAGATTCCTGCTGAGTCAGAAGGCACACAGTTTATAAATCAAACCCTAAACACTGGTAAGCAAATCTCAGCAATACAAAAAACCTCTGGAGTTAGCACTTTTGAAACAGAAGCTTTAAAAGTAAACCTTTATAAATCAACTCTAAATCAAAGAGAAAACAATGATTTTTCTTGTCTTATAGATGAGGGAAAGTTACTCCCCAGGCAACTGTGCAGAGAAAGTCTCTGTTTTTAATATAGTTTGATGTATTTATGGATGGAGAAACTACAGACCAAAGTTAAACAAGAAACATAAAAACTCTGCGTACCAATCCAGAAACATTTTGACACCACATAGTTTAACAGTTGGATAATTCAGAAGAATGTTTGGACAAATACAAGGTAGCGAATGACCACACAACAAATGATAGTCAGCAAGGGAGCTTTCTGCTATAAATTATGCACAACTGAATTAGAGAAAAGTCATTAGGCCTAAAATGGGCATTTCCTATCAGTTTATATAATGTAGCTTTTAGTCTCTTATTTAACTGAGCATCAAAGACTACGCATTCATCCCTTCTTGGGAACCTTCTTTGTAAGAATTTCTTTAAGTACACATTTGCACTGCGAGTTAAGCTCTGACTTTTCAGGGTCTAGTATGGCTTCTATTTTGTTACAGCAGTGGTTAAGGGACTGTGCTGGCAAACGAGGTGTTACCATTCAGCTCGAACACAAAAGTGAACATTTTATACATAACCCTAACATCATTTTGTAAATAATTTTCTTCTCCAATCCTAATAATCTTTTAAAACTCTCAGTTCGTCAAGGTCAGAAATTCTTCCTTAACATAGCCAGACTTACACCCATTATTAGACAACAACTAATGAGAATTTTTGCACAGTGGATGAGGAGGAATTGTGATAAAATCATATAGCTATAATCCATAACAGGGAAATCCATATTATTTTAAACAATCTAACAAAAGAAAATCCTTCAATATTTCTTTATATTTTACAGTGAGGAGTTGGAAAAAAGTCTTCTTTTTTCACGTAGATTTCACTTCCAGGATTGACTCTGTCATTCTTGGAGCTGTGCTATTTCCAATGAGTACATACATATATATATATACATATCTATGTGCATACATATGGCTTCACCAGGCCATACATCAGTAAACCAATCTGTTGAAACAACACATACTTTTCAATTCTATTTATGTTATACATCAAACTTTATCTTCACTGTGAATTACAGTCTCTCTGTACTGTCCAGATGTAAGCTTTTTCTTTCAAAACTAGTGATGAACCAGGTTTAATCTTCATTTAAGACTGCATTTTCATCAAGGACCTGCCAAGGCTGTTGTGCTTATCAGAGTCCAAGCACGTAGTGGAGCCCTGACAGAACCATATGAGACCAGAGGACAGTGTGTTCATCTGAGTCTATCTAGCTGCCACATAAACTTCCAGGGAAGATAAATTGAATTTGGAATCTGAGTGTCCTTACGAAAAAAATACCTGCAAGCCCTTCCTTTTTGATAACAATTTCACTATAGCAGATGCTACATTCCAAATATAAATCACATCACCACTTTGTATTTTTTTTCAAATCCCATTCCAGCAGAGAATTTTATATTTTAGAAGCTTTGCTATTGCTCTGTTTTATATGGAAGTTTCTCAGTAGAAAGTAGACACTCGCATACGAGAAGATACTCTCTGTGTGTTCAAGCACACATACAGGCACATGTACAAAGGTTTAAGTGAGTCAGAATTTAAGCTGTGTACTTGAACTTTCTGTGGAAGAATTTGCTTTGTGAATATATGACTGTCTTTTTGAGCTTATTCCGAATAAACACAAAACCAGCTAAATTTTAAACTCTGAGTAAAGAAACAATGGCAACTCCTGAGAAACTGAAAGAAAACGTCCTTTAAATCAGGGTCTGAGCCCATGTAATTGAATGATTTATGGCAAAAGGAATTAATTCCTGGAAAATGTGAACACATTTAAATTTTGTAAGTTTTCACTGTCCCACTGGAAATGGCCTCTTAAATTTCCTGCTCCTCTGAAGTCCTTTGGAGCAGTCTCCAAAGGGAGTCTGAACAACTATTCTCTCACCTGTGTCAGACCCTCCCCTCCAACTGCACCAGCTGGACTGTTGTTATGTGTCACAAAATAAGTTGGTGGATTTGGGGTGGAAAGATGAAATCAAGGTAAAGTAGCAAAAGGACGTTGAAACATGCTGGTGAATAAAAGGTTTACCCGTAATTTGGAGAAGTGTATGTGATATATCTGCAACATCTTATAAAAAAACATTTTGTGTTTTCTCCATTACTACCAGAATCTGAATTATTCTCTGCACATGTGGTCCAAGCCTTTGTTTTCCCATTGAACATATGAGAAACATCACATTTTAACAAGACTTTGCATATCCTGACAGATTTTTATGCCTTGTGCTTCTGGTGGAGCTGAACTACAAATGACTTTGTCTTAGGTTGGTTTTAAACCTGATTTAGAAACAAGTTAATCCCAAAATGCCTTGATCCACCTAAAAATTAGTGTGTTAATATACTATCTTATAATAAAAAGGCAGCCTACAAAGAGCCTATAGCAATGAGTTTCTGAGGAAAATAAAGATTCTGCTGAAATAGTTGATTCCTCTTCTGTGCAGGAGGAATAAGAATTTGAAAGAAGGGATTCTTCTCATATGGATTTGAAGATCACAGTCTGGCCTGAGATTTAAAGATCTGAGCCTAGAAAGAGGCCCCTTACCCTCATCAACCTTCACCCAAAAGATCATCCACAAAGCCGTAAATCCAACATGAAGCCAAAGTAAAGCACAAAAAGATGAAGAGGAGAAAACAAGAACTGCATAAATCCAGCTGGAATTGCAACATATAAGAAATCTCACATAACCATTGCCGACATTAAATTTCCACTTTTGTTATTTTATAGACTGAAATGGGTTTAGTAGGTATGTCAGACAGCCAAATTTCTAAGTGTTTATCTGAGATGAACATTCAAACATTTTGGGATCCACCCTTAATCACCTAATATTCAAAATCTCTTGGATGTTATTGCAACCAGACAAATATACGTTCTACCATTGAAAACAAATGCAGTTGAAACTAGAGCCAGGTATTTCTCCTTAGTTAATATATCCTTATGAAGAACAGTCTATTTTAATGGAAACGAGTGGGAAAAATATCACCCATATACACAAGCCAAGCTCTGATAATAATTTGTGGCAGCTGAAAGAGAATATAGGGTATACAATTCTTATCAGTTTTAGAAGCTGAGATAAGATACAACACAACATGATATAACAGAACAAGATGAAAAAAGATACTTGATATGCTAAAATTTTCCCTTTCTCTTCATCATGAAAAGAAGCTGCCAAGAATAAGTAGAGGAGTTCACAAGACATTCAGGTTGCTAAACACATATACTTCTCCAAAGAATTCTTATAATAGCCCAGGGGAAAGAAACTAGCCAAGTTCTAACAGGAGACTGGCATAGTGATGATGGCAAATGTAATAGAAACATAATTTCATCTTGTAGCCAGTACTTTCCAAGATGTTCTATTCCAAGGTGAGTGGTTTTTTGCCATCAAAACTTGTTTCAACAGACAGGGGTGTTTTTATGAATGCAACTATGCTATAAGTTGTTTCTGACATTGATATAGTACCAGCCGTCACAATGTTGAGATGTGGCAGCTGAATCAGGCATAGAAATGTGGACCAAGGAACAGTTGCTTGTCTAGGTGTGTACAATGGGGAAAAAAAGGAAGATAATCAGAGCCTCTTCACTGTAGATTGGCTTATGTGGGAGCTAGAGTGTTGTGATTGGTGATTTTTGTCCTGGACTTCAAAAGCAACCGTTTCTTTTTATGAGTCTTCTGCCAGGATTTGATACATTTGTTTTCTAGGGACCATATTCTTGTCTGCTACTAAGTGTGGGGGAAATTCAGGTATCATCTTCCATTTATTAGGAAGCCAGGGTTTGACAGTGTAGGCATTGACTTGCTCATTGTCTCAGAAACAGAAGTGGTTGCCTTGAGATTCTGAGCATAGTCTTATAACTTTTGGTGTGTTTTGTTATCTTGAGGTCTAGAACAACAGCTAAAGTTGTTTCAATTTATTAATGATGCTAAAGGATGTTGACCTGAACTGGATGGGATATATGATGAGAAAACATGGGAGGACAAAACCCATCAGACTGGTGCATATACTACATAGTATACATATATGCCTTTAAATAGTGATGAAGAAATCTCAGAAGATTTGGATGAACATCACTAGAAAGTTTGGATTTTTATCCTGACCTTATCTGAATCTTAAGATTGAGCTGGATACCTCACAAGAATGGGCTTTCTCATAGTATTTCAGAAAGTTCCAGACAGATTGTAAATACTCATGGTATTCAACATTTCTAGTTCCAACCCTGGCTTTAACCTGGTAGTGTAGAGAAGCACAACATGAACATTTTAGGGGGTGGGAAGGAGGAGGTTGACCTTTTACATATTAAGAATCCTAATATATGTAACTAAGAGAAGTGGTGGCTGAAAAGTCTGTTCCAAGCATGAACATACTTAATGAGAGAGGAGTTATTTAGCAGAGAAAAAGGAGAGAGAGAAAGAGAGGGAGAAAGAGAGAAAGAAAGAGAGAAAGAGAGAAAGAGAGGGAGAAAGAGAGAAAGAAAGAGAGAAAGAGAGAAAGAAAGGAAGAAAGGAAGGAAGAAAGTGAGAAAGAAAGAAAGAAAGAAAGAAAGAAAGAAAGAAAGAAAGAAAGAAAGAAAGAAAGAAAGAAAGAAAGAAAGAAAGAAAGAAAGAAAGAAAGAAAGAAAGAAAGAAAGAAAGAAAGAAAGAAAGAAAGAAAGGAAGGAAGGAAGGAAGGAAGAAAGTGAGAAAGAAAGTGAGAAAGAAAGAAAGAAAGTGAGAAAGAAAGTGAGAAAGAAAGAAAGAAAGAAAGAAAGAAAGAAAGAAAGAAAGAAAGAAAGAAAGAAAGAAAGAAAGAAAGAAAGAAAGACAGACTAGGTTACGAAAAACAAAATTTAAGAGCAAGATAAGTGAAAGAAAAAAAACCTTCCTGATAAAATTTTCTGTTTAGTGGAAATAGCAAAGTTCTTATAGATTAGGACTTTCAGGACATAAACCCAAATCCTTTGAAGTTAACCAGGGTCGCGTGATAGATAAATATAATGCATACAGTTTGCTGAGTACAATCAGTGTTGCTTAGTAAGAGAGAAACTAGATAGATGGCTTCTTCTAAACCAGACTTAATTATATTGCATATTTCTTCCACAACTTTTAGCAACAAAAGATATGGTTTTAATGGTCTCCATTCTAACCCCTTGCCTGGAGTCACTGACGACACTCCAACTGAATGTTAATGTGTTGATTTCTACTAGAATACAGTGATTTAATTAGTAGCTGTTAATTATACACTGCTTAAAAGCTGAGCACAGAAAAAGGTAGAAAGAAAATTTTCCCAAACATTTAATGCAGAATGACTTGAACAATCTGTAGGACCAGGGAGATTTTGAGGTTCACATTTTAAGACCCTTGAAATGCTGTGGCTTTGACCTTTGCTGTGATCTGTGGTTTGTGAGCCTCTAACCCCATGGAGCTGAAGGGTTCAGCAGGATTTACACTGCAGTCCAGAAGAGCACAGACCAAGCTGGACCCGAGTTTGCCAACAAGAACAGATGCAATGGTTAGCATTGTTAGCACTAAAATTTTGCAGACCTCTGTAAATATTACTGCAAACACATGCTTTTTTTGACCCTTAGAAAAGCTAATTTCTGATCAGTTAACTGTGTGAAAGGCACCACACAGTTTAGGTAGTTTATTTCCTTCACCCCTTCAAAGCTCCTGTAGGTAAGTAATAGCTCAATATCGTGTGTGTGTGTTGTCCAAGGATATTCATTCAGTTAAAGGCATAGCTGACTGGCAGCCAATTTACTGTTCTTGTTTCTTCATCACGCAACTCAACTCTATCTCATCGTAAGTCAAATGAATTGCTTTTGGTGTGTTCTGCAGATGAATCGGCACTAGTAATCTTGCAGCTGCATTGTGTTTGACATACAGGTACAGCATATTTGCATGTAATTGCTAGCTAGCTAGCCAAGATTGTCTCTTTGGCAAGATCCTCAGGCAGATGTTTTACAGTCAGATAGTGGCCTTCATAAATTTAGCTGTCCACATTGCCTTCCAGGTCATTCTTATCTGCCACGTATAACTAAGAGGGGCAGAGATATACTTGAAAAGCTGTACCTACTATGATTATGTTCCTATGAAAAAAAAAAAGTAACAACCCAAGAAATTATATTCAAAAAGGCTCTGCTTGTAGTATGTCACTGCTGGAATTGTAGCACTCAGAAGATACTGTAGGTGATGGCTAGTGAACAGAGAAATAGATGTTTTCCTTTACAGCATTCATTCCATTCCCAAGTAAAAATCTACTTGCACACTAAATAAAACCTTTAATTAAAAAAAGGTAGCTTCTTGATAAATCTGATGATAATCTGATTTATCTGTAAGATTACATAGTGAAGATAATAAGATAGTTTACACTAACAGTCCTGGATACATTATACTGGCAATTTTATTTTGTTCTAGAATTGTATAAATATTCTGTCTTTTATATTTCTAGAATGATCTTCAAGTGGCCTCAAAGAGGGAATTTAGAGTAAAGCAGAAGCAGATTTTATCTTACATGTCCTTAAATGTCTAAAAGCAATACATCTACTCTAGATTAGATACCTAGTTCCTCTCTATAATCAAGAAAGAGAGAAAAGAACTTAGATTCACTTCATATATATCAGTTATTAACTTCAGAAAAGATGAAAATATCCAGAGATGCCTACATATCTTTATTCATCTATATGTTTGGGCTAGAAGACAAGCTTAGAGGAAGCACATATTTTTTCAGGGATCTAAGGGTGCCCATCAAGTGTCTTCAGACACATTGTCTAACCCAGCAGGTGATGAAGAAGAATGTAAGAAAGCATCAATCTGTTAAGCTTTATACAACCATCAGGCTTGTTTTTCCTTTTAGCCACTGTAGTTTTTTTCACTGCCTTAAAGGAATGGCATTGCAGTAGTGCAGAAGTGGAGTCACAGACCAATAAATATAAATCAGACTCCTACTGTTAGTTCCAAACCGAAGATGTATGGATTTTTTCCCCCAATATATATGCTCTTATGAACGACTTCTTTCCGTTCTTGCTTTTGCAAATAACCTATAGAATAACAAGAATAGTAACTTTGTGACTGCAGTGGTTTCTTCAGAAGACATTTAAGCAGAGAAAATCTTAAGTTCTGCCACAATAAATCCTCACGATTCTGTTGCTCCTGCCCCCCCAGTAACTGATTTCCCCTGAAGTCGAAATGGGATAACCGGTGCATAGTATGTTTCCAATTTGTCTCATACAAGAGTTTTGTGAGCATCAAGGGCATCAGGACAGAAACAAGCAATTCCTGCCCTCGATTTCCTGTAGTGCTTCAGATCACTACCAGTATTTGCAACCATGAATACTTTGTTCAGTTAAAGCAAAACCAAATTTTTGCTCAGTCCCTGGCAGTAGGTCACTTTGCCTTGCGTTTCATTAAACCTTTCGGACAGACTTTTTGTCTCTTTTTTCTTCTATTAGTTTATTTGGAAATCTGGTAGCAATCTGATAGACTTCCAAATGCAATGTGATGGACATGCAATCAGCCATTAAAGTAGTGCCTTGCATATCTATGGAAACAAGAGCATGACCCTATATTTGTTGGCCTGTTTTAGATCATGCATCACTTTGCTGCGTTAAATTTCAGAGAAGCTTAAAATAGTTCATATTGAGTGGAGTTCTTTTAAGTGGTCAATTCAAAACATGAATTTGGGAAGAAAAATCTTCACCTCCCAAAACTGTAATGCTAATAGACAGATAAAATCTGAAGTATCTTTATTTCATGCAGTTCTACATTCTCTGCTATACTGGTTTCATTTTTGTGAACGGCTCCTGCAAAGGTTCAAACAAACAACAGACATTTAGAATATGAATCCTTTATGTTGTTCACCTTTGAAATGCTCATTTTTTAAAGTTTGGGGAAGTATTTCCAGAGAGACAGACCCAATAGCATTAGTGTTTCACACAGGTGGAATGTTCTCTGTGTTAGAAAGTCTAGACAGCTCTAAAAACAGTGAAACCCCCACATTAAGGGTTCTTTGTATCTTTTTTGTTTGTTTGTTTGCTTGCAAAAAAAAAAAAAAAAGATTATCTAGTGAATAATAAAAAATATCCACAGGAAGAATTAAACAAACATTACATTATCTTTGCAAATATTTAATAATACCTACAATGGAAATGACAGTCATTTTGCAAAACTAGTGGATTTTATTTAAAAAAAATGTTTTTCCAGGAGCCCATTTCATCTTCCTATGCCTTCATTCTTTTCTTCTAAAATGTGAAAATCAGCTGTGAAATGTATATCTCTACCTCCATAAAACAAGAGGAATGTATTTTTGTTTAAAATATGGAATTGAAAATGCTCCCAATCTCATTAATTTGTGTGCCACTTTTATCCATGTTGTAATATCTTTTCTGTTGTGTATAACAGAATTGAGCCTCAGAAATTCCTAAGCCTGTATCATCGATTACCGTTCGAGTGATAGAAGTACTACAGGACTTCCGGAAATGAGACCAATAGTAAATTTCAGTATTACTTGTGACCCTCTACAAATCAGTTTTTACTTGTACTGACAATAGATGTCTGGAACTTTGAAATTCTGCTACTGATATTGTATATCTTGGTTATAGAGTATATTACAGAATACTGTAACTCCAGTAGAAAATGAAGCTTCAGAAAAAATAGCAGCAGTGAGAAAAAAATCAAAAAGGAAAACCAATTAATGTAAATTATATAGTTCTGGAGCTATAACTGCAGCATTTTATTGGGCAGGATTCCAGCTTGAAAGACAAGTCGGATTGTCTCTTCTGAGGATTTGCTTTTATTAGTACTAGAATATAACTACATCTAGTAGTTATAGTGCAACTAACGCCAGCCCACCATTCTGGTACAATCAAGGTAAGGTGTATCTGACTTACTGCTAAATGGTACAGGAAAGGTTACCTGTGTATACTGAGGCCATTTTTATTTACCTGAAAGTCAGCACGTTGTCCTTAATAGCTGCTTTTACTCCAGAGTGGCATATTTATTTTAGTTAATCCAAGTTAAAAACTTGTAACTAAGCACTGAAGACAATGCCTGATTTATTGTTTGAAAAGCTACATTAAATAGCAAATCATTGTAACTATTTCTTAGAAATGTCTAAGGAGTCTAAGTATAAGTCTCATCATGAAGGAAATGCTGAAGGAGTCTGACTTTCACAATCTGACTACTGTTACAGTAGTTTAAGTGGAATTCCAGTAGGTCAAAGTTTCCTCCAGTACCTCCAGTTTTTTCGTGTTCTAATTTTAACAATATACCTTAAGAGACATTTTTTAAAACTATCCTTATGGACCAATTCATCTGCAATTTGCTATACTTTGTAGGTTTAAAAGCCCCCACATGTCTAAGCTGCAAGAAAAAAATTCTGGACACATCAATAAAAAGGTAATATAATTCAAAACAGCTGCATATAACATGCCATTACACAAACTGATACCATATTTTACCACTGTTTTGTGCTATTATACTATGTTAATCTTCAATTTGGACTGTAAATGTTTATCCCAGAAGAAAATAAACAATAAAATTAATTGTATTTGGGAATAAATCTACTTCTTACCATACCAACATATCACAACTATTGTACTTCCGTTTTATGACATACATATTACTTGAATTCTAAAATACTGTTTTATCATTAGAAGTATGTTACTCAATAAGAATTGTGATTTTACATTAACATTTAAATGTGATTATTTATCTTCCATGATGAGGTATCAGATATAGAGCTAGGAAAAGCATTGTCTGTAAATCATTTAAGTCAACTATTTGGTGCTCAAAATGCTGATGTTACCATTCAAATTATGGCATCTTTCCTAAATTATTAGTTCTTAAACACTATAAATTTCTTTGCAATTTGAGCTATGATTTATTCAAAGAGCTATGGGTTAATTACTTGACGTAAGGAAATTGCCATCTTAAATTTGTGATTTGTCTTTTCCATGATTATTCAACCACAAAATTGAACACTTCATCTTTAGGAAAGACCTCTTCATGTTTCCCATTCAAATCATCTGCAAAATTGCTATTGGCTTCAGTGCTTCAGAGTTATAACTATTTAATCCCAAAATGAACTTTGTGTCTTGAACAAATGAACTGTGGCTTCTGGATTGAAACTAGCTTTTCATAAACCTTTGACTGCACAAGTACTCAAAGACAGTGAATAAAAAACCCTCTAAGACACTGAATTTATTTTTCTAATTGATCACATCCTTCACTGATTTTGATTTTGTTACTACAGCTAGTCATTGAATCAAAGCTGGAGATGTCTATTCAATACAACTGAAGCATTTATTACTGCATTTCCTGGTAACAGCACCCCCTTTGTGACATTTTATGAGGAATCAGAGCTGCTGGTTGTTTATGAAGGTAGGATTTCATTTATTTACACATTCTGCCAGGTCTTGTGGAACTGATTAAGAAGTGGCAGACCTCTCCCTCAAGAAGCCCTAGTGCAAAGTTGGTGATGCAATATCAAGAAACTGTAGTAATTGGAGGCCAAGTTATTCTGCAGGTACCCCAATATCCCTTTTAAAAGTTACTTCTAAGCAGAATCTCTCACAGTCCCAGGGAGTATCAGAGCAGGTGTGGTTCAACCATGGGGTCTTCAGTGCTCTGATGTTTTTATACTCCTCAAATTCATGAAGTATCCTCACAGTACGTCAGGTTTCTTCCTGTATCTTGATCCCACATCAGACAGAGGGAGAAAAGTGAGGTATTGTGCCAAAGTTGGATGTTTTTCCCCCATCTGTATTCCCATGTGAGTGGGATCTTTTCCCCGTCTTTCTCCTATCTCTAGCCCAGTTGCAAATCTCCTTTCATGTGTTGAAATGCAGGCATGTGGTCTCAGCATGTGTCAAGCTGTAATGGCCTTGTGATGCAGGATGGACTTGCAGACGATTTGTATTATATGTTGTATCACAGAGGTCTGTGAGCAAAAAGGCTCAGTTTTTCTCAGTTCCCTTCATCTTTACTGATACCAAGGAAATATTTCTACCCACATTGATCAACTGAACATGTCAGAACAAGTCTTCATTCTGCTGAATATGTGGTTATATGTCAGGAAAAAGACTGTACTTGGAAGGGTATTTGTAACAGGCTATCTGTTGGCTCTTGCCATTACACTATAAGAAAAAGTAATAAAAATAAATACATAACTAAAAAATCCGAGAAACAAACAAATATAGAAAAAGTCCCAACCCATTGAACTAAATACATTGTCATTTTCCCCCTATAAGTTTTATTTAATATTTGGGGTGGAGGGAGTATACACACATCTATATATAAAGAACATTTAAGAGTCCAGCAACTTTAAATCATAATATAGACAAACTTTGTACTCAAGTTAATCAACATGAATTGGCACAGAGACACATCCTTTTGTTCTCTGCTCTCACATTCCGAGATGGATCCTGTACAGATTTTGCTCACAAGAAATAAAGCAATAAACTTTTTTTCCTCCACATTCCTACAGACCCATAAATAGGGTGGCAAGTAAAAGAAGTGTATGTCAGAAAAGCTCCAGCTGTTCTTCGCACTCAGTGATCATTCCTTTTCCAGCCTACTCCATACAATTTTCTTTATTCCAAACATACAATAAAAATACCAACTAAAGTGAAGAAAATTTCTGACAGGGGCTTATATGCCTTCACCTCACACTATTCTTGCTGCCGCACCCTCAAGCAGCCCTTTGCTACTCCATCTGTAAAACACACACTATAAGGTGCATGAGGAGCTGCTGTCTGTTGAGCACTGCCCAGCACCACTGCCACCCTGTCTTCTGGCCCTCAAAACCCACTGAAGTCTGGTTTTAAGTCAGTTGTTCTTGCCAATGCTGTTTTCATCTCTTAACTCAGTCAGGTCTTCAAGGCCTCCAGCCTTGGTTTCCCACACCCTTGATAAGTGTTTTTTTCTACCAGCCAGCCCTTACTTTTCTGCTCGCCTTTTCCTCCACTCCATATATCAGCATTTATTCAAAATGAAAGATGTCTGGAAGGAGGAGTGCCAACTGACAAATATTTATTTGAAATACTTGAGCAGAGAAGAGGTTTAACCTATACTTCTGCACTCCAAAGGTGTCTGTCTTCTTTTTCTACACACTTTTGAAACACGGGGGCTTGCCCCAGTGAGGTGCATGGGAATATCTGAGAAGTACTATACTTTCATATGATCCAGTCCACAAAGAGTTGTCTTTTTAACCCTTCATAAAGGCTAGCACTTGACTCATAGGCCCTGGCAGTTGATGTAGTCTGCCTGACTCTTCTGATCTAGACCTTAGCCTAGAGAAAAATCTTTACCATGAGGCTGACAGAGAATTGGAACAGGTTACCCAGGGAGGTCATGGAATCTCCTTCTCGGGAGATATTCAAAACTTGCCTGGATGTGTTCCTGTGCAACCTTCTATGGGTGAAACTACTCTAGCAGGGGGGATTGGACTAGATGATCTCTAGAGATCCCTTCCAATCCCTATCACACTGTAATTCTGGGATTCTGGTGCACATGCATCTTCTTGCTGCTTCTTCAGGATTCTGAGTGCAAGTAACATATATACATATGCTTACCCCATGGATTCCTTTCATGAGGTAAGTTTACAAATATTCTCCTGCTAGTGGGAAGTCCAAATCCTGTCCTGGAATCAAAGCTGACCAACATCCAGAGTTCTGACTCAAAATGTCAGAAGAAGAGACTCTTCATCAGGCCTGTGTGCAGCAGAAATGGCAGGAAGGTGTGGGGTGGACTGGTGGAGATTTTGCAATTAAAAGCTATTCTTAGGTCATTCAGTCAGAGGTAAGCTATGAGTTGTTTAGTGACAACATGTTGTACCAGCAACTGTTAAAGTTGTTACAGTTGTCCAAGACAAATACTTTCGTTTCCCTAGCTACTCTAAGTTGTGGGCAAAGAACAACATCCAGCAGTCAGCTTCTGAAGACCTGGATTCACAGTGCTAGTTCAGAAGCCACTGGCAGGACCAAGCAGAGTTTAAAACTGGGAATACAACAGGGACCTATGTCATACGTGCCCCAGTCTGTAGATGAAGCCTCCACGACAATTCTTGTCCATTACTGTCCACCACAGAAGCCAACTGAACTGAGGCCTCCAGGACAATCTAACAGTTTATGATGAATGTAGTTTAAGATTTATGGCTGGCTGGCTGGGTAGTTCAGGCAACTGACCCAAATAAAATAACAGTAGGCGTAATACTCCCTAAAAGTACCTCCAAAAGAAAAGCAAGGATAGGCAGTTTTCCTAAAACATTTCCTCAAAGACATGCTTGCCTATAGGTGCTCCCATTGCTTGGCCTTTAGTCTGTCTGAGCTAGCCTATTGAATAAACTGTATTTGTAATGTTCCAGGGAAGTCCTTGAAGTCCCCCTCCTAGGGACATGATAGACAAAGTATGACAAACAGTGGACAAATCCCAAATCCTCTGAACTCAGCTTGCTTCAAGTAAAAGTGATGCTGTCCTCTGACTCCTCTTAAGGCCAAAGGTATTCCTCATGACTGAGGCATTCTCATAGCCTTCTTCCTCTAGGGAGTCATGGACATCTAGTCAGAAGTTTGTCATTCTCCAGCATGTCACCCCAGTTAGCATTTTACCTATCAATGTGTCAATTTGTGATAAAGCATCATTAATGTTGATCCAGAACATAAAGATATTGAGGAGATCTCTTCCTAAACTGAAGAGAGCGTGGGGAGTGAGGAAGAGCAACCTCAAGCCTACTTGTCTGCCAAAGTAATAGTCATTCAGGGACATCTCTGTTTCTTTAGCCCCTCAGGTTCCATATGCATTATTTTACATGGTAATTTGAAAAACACTTCTATCCCAATGTAGTGGATGAGTGTTGAACATGAGGAATATTTCTGTGTTACATGACAGTTTCCCCTCCTCTTCCGATTCCATATGTTATTAGTGTTATTAGTACAGATCTCAGTATTTCAGTCTTTATAAAAACAGAGTGAAAAAAACCTACTACTGGGGTGTATTACAGATATCTCTACATAGCAACCAGGAAAACTGGAAGACTGAGCATACCGCGTATGACATGATGCTGAATTGGTTGCAGCACATGGCTGCAGCAGCCCTTAAGTAAAGATTGCTAACAGAACTCTTGTGTACAGGCTCTTTCTAAACTGCATTTTAATGGTGTGTCAAAGGGGTGCTTCAGGAGCCAGAGGATCTTGAGTTTGCTGTCTCTCTCCTTTGACATTTGCAGTAAACTGTGCTCAGGGTTTTTTTCCAAAATGTTCAGTGTGCCAGAATAATTTAGGCAGGCAGTGAACTTGACCCAACATGTTGGTGCTGCATGAAGGTACTAAACCAGCACAGAGATGTTCCCTGTGCCAGGTCAATGTTCTCTAGCCCAGAAGCCAACTGGCACTGTCTTGCCACATCCATACTCTAAAACACACTGTCCACAGTGAGTGGCTGCATCCAAACTGCTTATGCAGAATAGTTGCTGAGCCAGGTTTAACTCACACTGTCTACATCTAGGAGCTGTTTTGGAAGACTTTTAATTGACCTGCAACAAAATGATTCTGAAAATTTAACCACATGGATGAATGATGACCAGGGCCTGTTCTTGTTTGCTTCCTTTGCTAAAGATGACACAAACTGGTGCTGGAAACACAGTGATCTGTCAGTTATTCTCCCAGCACTCCTGTGTGGCAGAAAAATATTATTTAACCATTTTCTTAACTAGAGTCTGAGGCCACGAGTTTAGGAGTGATGTACACAAACACATTATTTGAAGGAAACGTCCTTGCCTTGTTTCCTATTCTACTATATGCTCTCTCAAGGTCCCTCACTCTCTTTTGGAGCAGAAACTAAGTTTTTCTCATACATATCCTTTCTATCATGCTACTGAAAGGTCAGCCTTTATTGCTGCAAACATATTCATGACTTCTCACATTTCACAATTTGTGCATTATCCCAGTAAGCTGCTTAAGGTAACTCCACAATACTTCAAATTTCTCCTAGAACCTGTCCTTTGCTGACAGGCAATGTAAAAAGTTACTGCTAAATAGGAAAGAAGTATACTGAGGTATTTCTTTTCACTGATACATACCTTCCTTGGTCTCCTGAGTGCTATTTTTGCTTGTTGTCCTACCATTATAATTGACATTTTTTCAAGTAAAAGCACACTTTTTTTTTTTTTTTTCTACATAGTACATGTCTGTGAGAAAGATATTTCAGAACAGTAAGGCAAATAATATTAATTTGATCCCATTGTTATGCTGGTTAATTCACATAAAAAAGAACAGCTTACAGCATTTAGAGTTTACCTCTTTAAAATTCCATATGAGAAGCACAACCAGGAAGGGGTGAAATGAAGTACACAAAAAAAAAGTTAAAAAATATTAGAAAGTACTGAAAGAAAAGTGCTTTCTCCATTCCCACTGCACATTACTCTCATTAATTTGTCTTTTTCTAAGTTTTTCAGTTACAACAAAAAAGACCATATATATTCCTTTCTTTGGCTCATTTGTATTTTTCATTTGCACCCAAGACAGTAATTTCTGAATATACAATTGAAAATATACACTTTTCTCTTTTAGAGGTTACCGGGAGTTTAACATGGTGTAAAATAGAAAACTCACCTCTAACTCATGTTCTTTTCACCTCACTCCACCCTCCCAAAAGAAAAGAAAAAGTATAAAGTGAGTTTAGCTTGACATCTCAACTGGTTTGTTACTGCTGATGTTAAATTTGTGGAGAAGAATGATGAATTCACAGGCTTTGATAAAACAGTCATTAATTTCCCTGTCAGATATAATGAAAGTCAAATGAAAGAGTCAGTTACAAACATGCAGAGAAGCATACTCTAAAGCTCAACATGAAGACTCACATCAGAGATGGTCCGAATAGCAGTGGAGACACATAAAACAAATGAAAAAGTGCTTTAATTTGTAACAGATTTTTGTTTTCACTAACAGCTGAGGACGTATCAATGATTAACTTGCAGGCTGGGTGCTTTTAGGTCTGAAGAACTTCAAACTTGTTGAAGTATCTGGAAAATGTGTCAGATGCTATATGTCCTCTCAGTCTCTGAAGGATCCATACAACTCCACATTGCAGTTGCACTAAACACATTTAAACTCCTTGAATGAGCTGAAGACCTCGCTCTTGACAGGATAGTCAAGGAAAGAGGGTGGAAAGAGAGAAGTACGGAAGCACATATTTCCTGTCTGAGCTTTAGTTTATTGAAGAGGAAAAGGCTGCATGAAGAAAACCTGTCAAGTTATTGCTCCATAATTCTTATTCCTAAGTACGTAATAGTCAAACTACTAGCAAACTTACTGTAACAGTGAGGATTAACTGCATGGCATACTAATAATATGGGACTAATACTAATAATATGAGACTACTAGAATTGTTGTAAGAGCCTGTGTAGTATCCACACAGCCCACATAGTGGGATTATGTCTGTGGACATATGTAAGTATAAATATATTTATGTGTGATTTTTAATCTAACATACATGTGTATGTAGATACATGTGTATGTAATAATCTTCCACCATCTGTTTAAAGTCATTTTGCACAGTCTAGGCAACACCTCTTTAACCATCCAATGACAGTGGGTGAAGCATTCTCTTGCTGCTTCCTGGCAGGAAACTAAATGATTCCAGAGAGCAGCAAGAAGGCAAGAAGGGTCTTCACTCTTGCACCAAGGACATGGCAGGGATGAAGTAGAGAAGGGAATGTACAGTGCAGTAGACTGTTGCTGCTCCTTGACCTTCACATTGGTAAGTGACATAAATGTTGACACGGGTTTTATAATTTGGATCTGTTCTTGAGTTGCCCCGTGTTTGCATTTAGGTCGATGATTATGAATTAAGTCTCCTTTCCTTGGACACTTTGGTATCTTCTCATTTGGTGCAATGAAGGCTCTGTTGTAATAATGCAAAACAAGAATAATCTTTCAAACACAGTGGTATGCAGGAATTTACGTGCAATCTTTTAAGTACAATATAATGAACAAATCTAGAATTCAACATAAATATCTTAATGTTTAACATAAATTAAAACATTCTTTAAAGTGCTCTTTTTTAAAAAAAACCACAAACACTAATCCTTTTAAGGAAAACCACTCAGCATTTCCATTTGGATGCGACATCACTAGGCAGGCTTAATCTCTTCTATTGGGCCAAGATAATCCAAAATGACTTGTGAGAAAGGCTCACGGTATTCCTTAGGCAGAGCAACAAAAGCCCCAAGACTTAAGTTGCATAAGATTTCACTGATAATAGCATCTTTGGTATTTGGTAACGAAAAATATATCTGAGGCATAAATCGTTGACTTTGTCAACATCTAATACAGGCTGATGATTGCAAGAAAAGATAAAAGCTCTGATAAATGTTTTGTTATTTATAAATGTAGTAGGCATGGTTAGGAGTTCTTTAATTAAAGATTTAGTGCTCTCAGTCCCAGGCCTCTTGCCCTTCACTCCAGAGATGCAGATTCATCTAAAACCCATATAAAGTCAAACATCCCTGCCTAGTTTTAAATTTAACATAGCTGCCTAGTAAGGCCATTGGTCTTTGTCAGATAATGGGTTACATCCACATTTGCTGAGCTTCCAGATAAAACAACAGTGTACTGCTGAAGCCTCCTTGACTACAAAGAATTAGTACACATTAACATTGTTATTTTTAGAACTGGGCAAATACTGGAAACAATTACTGTCCTAAATTTCTCATTATAAATAGCAGAGCCTAGTTTCTTTCCAACATAAACCACAAGCAACAGTAAATATCATCATAAAGCACCCTCAGAAATGGGAAAAGTCTTGTACGTTCAGATTGTGGTTCTGCAAAGAAGAATTACATTTCTGCTGTTTATTTCCTGTGTGACCACAGACAAGTGATTTCACCTTGTCCCAGAGACAAATACAATTTCTCATTAGTAATTAGTCAGTCTGGAGTATCAGAGGATCAGGACTGCAGAGCATCTTCAGACCCCTGTGTCTCACAGCAGAGGTGGCTTCTCTGTAGACAGTGCTTTAGGAGGCCTCTCAGCAGTGCTCAGGAGTGCTCTCTCACTGCAGACCAAAACTACGGAAATCTCTCTCATAAAACCTGCAGGTTTATTTTGGAGACTAAAAAATCATTGAACTAGACTTTCTATCACCCAGGCACTGATGTTACCAAGAAGAGCTGCAATTATTCAAGATTCTTTCTGACCAATGACAAATCCTCTCTGGCCGATAAAAAATTTCTTCAGGAATTTCAACCACAGCACAGTTCATATCCAAACCCTGAGCACAAGGAACATCTTTGCTGTGACTCCAACTTTATACTAGTGTAACACACCAAACATATTGAATGCAGCTACTCCAAATGTAAATAGAACTAACTGGCAAAGCACGTGCAGATACTCCAACACCAAACGTGTAGCTTGAGTATGTCATTGCAAATCCACTTGTGGCTCATGACAGAGAGTTACCATGGAGCTGGTATCCAGTCCTGCCATTCTGAGAGACAGGCCCAGGCATGAGAACCCGAATGAAAAATGCAAATGCCTGTCTCCAGCGCATTTACTGGTATCAATTAACAGGCATAAAGCTCCCTGATCCATCACCACATCCACACTGTCAACAGAAGGCTCCCTCCTTTCCCAGCAGGTGCTGGATTTTGGGTTATCCTGCCATTGAACAAGACTTCTCACAAAAGGAATTGCTCCTTTTCACTATTTCTTGCCTTACCTTTCTCCTCAGAAATGGCTGCTGCCACTACAGTGTTCAGATCACAAAGAGTCATGTCATTTCCCCTTAAGGACTTACCATCTGCTAAAGCTCCCTTTTGTCCTTCTTCAAGGGATTATAGGATTCCACGCGTCATAGCAGGAGTTGGAATTGATTTTGGAACTTAACAAAAGTTAAGTTCCTCTTTTCAGATGATGACTTGTCAGCTTTTTCATACACAGATATTTTCGGTCAGCGACAGAGAACAAGTACTGCTGGGATTTACAGTGTGGCATGTTCTCTTTTCCTGCCCACCATGGTCAAGAGAAATTATTAAAGGTTCTACTGGCAGTATGTGGTCTTAAAGTAAGACCTCTTGGTTTTGATATGGTTATGTAGGATTAATCTGTGAGAACATACATTCTCATTATAGTTCGTGGAGAATAAGTCAATACAGTGAGTGGAGTTTGGAGACAAAAATCTCACCCAAAAGTAGTCACCTGATGTGGACACACACTTATGGCAGGATTCAGATCTTTAAGTAGAAATCTAGTACCATTTGAGAGACTTGTGCAAGCAGATAGAACATGCTTCCTATTGGAGACTCATATTCTTTTAGATAAACAACTAGAGAATAGGTGCAATGCTGTATAGCACCCAAATTAAAGAAATATGCTCTTATAAAAGATTAAAACACGTGTTTTACGCCTATAAATTGTATAACCTACATAAGGAAATAACTACTAATATATTAAGCAAATTTAATCCTATATCTAAATCTGAGCACCTTAATTTCAAACAAAATCCTGTCTGAAGCACCAGTTCTGCTCTCCAAGCAGAAAGGCACTTTGATTTCAGTCCAACACAATTCTGTCATATTGATTTATTCACAGAATCACAGAAACAAAGAATCACTAGGTTGGAAAAGACTCACCGGATCATCAAGTCCAACCATTCCTATTAACCACTAAACCATGCCCCTCAGCACTTCATCCACCCATCTTTTAAATACCTCCAGGGATTGTGACTCACTCACCTGCTTGGGTAGCCTGTTCCAGTGTCCAATGACCCTTTCCGTGAAAAAAAATTATGGACCTGTGGGGTAGAAATGCAGGAACTTAGAAATTTATTTAATATAAAAAAAATGTTCTGCAGAGATGTAAAAATGTAGAAAGTGTCCCAGAAAGAATCTGTGAAGGAGTGCATTGGTTAGAAGGGGGCAGATGGGGTATTTTTGCTCAATTAGATTACTTGGATAGTCTTCAAAAACTGTTTTTCATTAGCAATGAAGTAAAAGGGTAACCACGCCAATATATTAAATGTTGCTGTACACGTGACAAAAAGATCTGTCACTGTAGCCAGTGAAAAATACATTTTAATTTCTTAATGTGCTTAAAATGGTAGAAAATTAGTATGCCAATTTGAAAAGTAAAGTGTCAAAGACAAGATAAAGAATGATTGTTCTGAGCTGTGCTCAGCTATTCCTGAAAGTCCTGTCATCGTGCTTGTCAGAGGCTGGAATAAACCAGTAAAGCTGTGTTCTGATAGCAATAGTGTTCTGCTGCCTAAGAAAACCTCTGACTTTCTGAAATAATTTTAGTGATGCTAGTCAGAAATAAACCAAGTAAGGGTAGCAGTTCCCAACCAGGCCTTGATTAACTTGAGTTTAATTTGGTGGTCATTACCATGATGATCACACTCTGATCCCAGAGGATTTACTCAGGGAAGTTGGGACCAAGCCAGCATGATTTGTTTTGGCAGTTCCGAAATTAGGACCTCTCCCACCTGCCCTGAGGATCTGGTGAGTTCTACCTCTCCCTCTTCGAGAGCTGCAGTTCTGACTTGTTTGTTGATTGTTTGTCAGTAGATTGATATCAGTTTCTCCCCCACCGGGAAGATGTCTCTTCAGATACTTCCCTAATATAATATCTTGGATAGATCCAGGTTTCCTTTAACTAGAAAATTAACTCATTTTTTTCAAGCCTTATTTCTAGATTAGGATGTTATTTGTATGTTGCATCCACAGAGCAATTTCTTTCATCAGGACTTGTGGGAGCTGATCGCTGTGGTTGCTCATGTCAATAGCTGAACTCAGATTCAGCAAACAGCCGCTTTCTAGCAGTGAGAAAGAATAAAAAAAAATGCCACTGACTGTGATGAACTACTTAGCTGATCCACTGCAATTGAACCCCTTTTGTTTGCTGTAGGACTGTTGGTTATGAATCTTCATTCTGCCGTCTGAACATACTCTAGCCGAATGTGAGGTGCTAATAGCTTTTTCCACCTCTGACACTTTCTCTAAGCCCTGGTTTGCTTTTGTACAGGTGTCCATGTGTGGTGTTGCACATCTGGTTGCTGATTGCCTGCAGAAATCCAAATCACCCACAGGGTGCTTTTTGACGTGGGTTATCACTTTAGCGCAAACAGTGAGATTGTCAACAACTACCCCTTTTTTAGAAGTGTGAGCTATATGTTCAGTTTCTCATCCTTCTTCACTTGTTCACTGGTACCTCAGAATCTATGGCTGGAAGTTTAAAGACCACCAAGACATCCTATAAAAACATGTGCAGCTTTTCAGAGGGTGGGGAGCATTTCCTCTGATTACAGGTGAGAAGTTCTATATAGATCTAGTAAATGAATAGAAATAAGGACAATACTTTCCAGAAAAGTGCAGTTATTGAGAAATAAGATCTCCTGCATTAATTTCTGCTTTGAGGGCTATTCAAATGGCTACCTCCAAGATAAACATTTCTACTTTTTTTTTAACACATTAAATCATTGAACACTAGATTTCTAATGACTTAGAAGTGAAAAATGTTTAATTATTGGTGCTGCAATCTGTTTAAAAAATGTATTTCAAAATGACAAGAAAGATGAAGTGAAATATCAGCTCCAGGGACAGTGATAGCTGTTCTTGAAATATTCAGATGTTATTTTATTCACCTTGGGCAACATTTGAGCTGCAGTGGGAGTATAAGCTCCTTCTCACTTGATATCACACTGAAACCAAAGCTGTGCAATCACTTTAGGTTCAATGGTTCAGAATCAGTTTTCCACTAATAAACTCCCTGAAATTTTAGGAAACTCTAGAGATTTCTGTTCAGGCTCATTCTTAGCTTGAACACAGAGGTGAGTTTAACTTCAATTCAATCAATTTATTCCGAGTTACATTAGCATCTGACAGTTAAAATTTTCCAGATTCATTAACAGAGACAATAACGGTCAGTAATTCAAAGGGAAAGAAAGCAAAATACCTGGCTTTCCAGCTCAGCTAAGTTAAGACCTAATGAACACCGCCAAAAAGGCATCAAGCTTGCTAATCAAAATAAATCTGAGGATTACTTAGCACTATAGTGTAAAGAAAATAAGTCTCTTTAATTCTAAGTTCACATTAAAGCAGCTTTTTGTGCTACAGCTCACTGCCCTTTAACAGGTTACCTCTTTAGTGGCCTTCCAAGATGTAGCTAGCTGGTAGGGGACACTGATGGATCCTGGCATCGGCAGAGACAGTTGCCGTGGGTTCCTTTGGAACAGGTCCATCTGCAGGGCAGGTATAATCCTCTGTCTCTCCTCCAGAATATCCTGCCTTGGGCCTCCATGGAGCAGGATGTTACTTGGTGTTTATATTTAATACCCCTCCTTTACAGTCCCCCAAAAGGGAGGTCTTGGGACTAGCACATTATCTTGTAGTTCAGGAGAGTTGGATTTAATTTCCTTGATTCACTACAGGCTTTCTGTTTGACCTGGGGCTAATCACTTTGGACTAAGGCCACAAGAGGATTTAGGTAGAACCCAGTTCCTCATCACTATTGCTTATCCAATATCTAATTTTCTGCTGGTTGGCATGTGCAAAATTGCCTCAGTCCTGATTAGAGCCAGGCAATTTTTATGGAAGAATTCTTTGTTTGCTCAAAAATGCACTTTTGTGTTGATGGAAACTATCTGCAAATTCGTACCAGATTTGGCCAATTGTTTCAGCCAAAAAAAAAATATTGGAAATGTCAAGATGATTTGTTTAAACATTTTTAAGGAAAATATTTTTGAAGCTGTTCCATTTTGAATAAATAATCAAATATTCAGTTAAGTAAAACTAGAGCCTGACTTGCCCTCACCTTAGGTAAGAACCCCAGAAAGAGTTCATTTCTTGCTTACTCTCAGAAGCATCTAAAGGAAAAAAGCAATAGTTTCTAGAAGACAGACCAAACATATCTAACTGTGTAGTGACTCAGAGTTCTCTATGGCTAAGAACAAAATTTAAACTTTTTTATGATCAAACTGACAGAAGATGTAAAAACTGACAATACCTTCTAGGCAAAAGCCCAAATTATTGGTCCCTCAACAGCAAAGCTGATGTTTTTTCACATTTACAAGTTGAACTAGGGACATTATTTCCAGTAAATAATCCATAATGGAGTTTAGCTTCTATCTGTTTTTTTAGAGATAACATTTATTGTCAGAGGCCAAATTTTTCTCCCAGTGTTTCTCACTGGCTACTTATTGTTCTCACTAGAACCAATTAGTTGGATTATGATTGTTCAGATTGTTTCCAGTCATGCAGTTTCTTTATTTTTTTTATACAGAGTATGAGTGCCTAATTAAGAGCTGGAAAGTCCACTGGATGGAATGAAATGTAAAAACTATTGTATTTTGTGAAGTCCCTCTGGATATTTATACAGTTGGTTGGTTTCTTTTGTGTAGCAGTTTTCTGCAGATAATTTTTCCTCATCTCCCAAAGATGCTGTATGCCCTTATGAAGCCTAAGGAGAATCACAACTGAGTTGTCAATTGCCAGTATATTTAAGGCACAACTCATTCACCCAAAACTAGGCACCCAATGGTATCTGAGATGGCCAGGCGTGTCTTTCTGGCTCCTGGCTTCTGCACATGAGCTTTCTGTGGGAACTACTTGTCTGCCATCCTCATACAGAGGTGCTGCATTCCCAAGCTTGTATCAGATACAACCGAACAGAACTCTAAGAACCTCCAGGGTTTGTCTTCATTGGGATCTTGGCATTCAAAGAAAACATTCTTGCTAGCACTGTGTAACTTCTAAAGTAAAAATAATACCCCTAAATGCTCTGGAAGTCTGCAAACAATCTATATGTTAGACAATCTAAGCTCTGTTCGTCTGAGTTTTGACTCATTGTAGAAGCCAGAAGTTCATTGCTTTATTATGAAGAGACTAACAGGCGATAAGAGGGTAGGGGGAAGGGAGATGAGGAGGAAAGCCAAATTATTGCCTTCATTTTATGAACTATCAGAAATGTTTGGAGCTGACTTCTGGGGAAAAGCAAAGCAGTTTTTTTTCTTTTGTGGTATTTAATTCTCTCACCATCAGTTTAGAAATTTTACTATGCAGGACCATGTTTAGAATTTGTGTGTCTCTTGGTCAGTGTAACAGACATATTTCTTAAACTGACAAACAAGATAAAGGCTTAGCCTGAAATTTAAATTTTTGATAGTTCAGTGGAAATTTAGAAATTAATTATGTTGCATAAAACTAAACTGTCTTTTTAAGCTCTTAATCCCTTGGTTATTTCATTATCTTGCTTTTTTTTTTTTTTTAATTTTCACAGTTTTTTGACGGCTAGAAGTGTATAATTCCTTCCTCTTTTAGAATATCCACAGTCTTGGAATGCATGGATATACGTATGTGCGCATGCGTGCCATGTGTGATGTCCCTCCTTTGTTGCATTACTCCCAGTAAAGTAAAACAATGGTATGCCCACTCATAAGTGGAAGGAGCTTTAGCAGTTCCAGAACCTGACTCCCAGTCCTTGGCTCTGAGTGATTTACATTCTAATCATGACTGTTGTCTCTAGCACATGGATTCAATGAAGTGTGAGATGCTCTGCCTATAAAATTGTAGGAGTAAAACCATACAGTACATATTTCCATTTGTTGATAAATTTCTACAGGCATCTGCACAGAGAACATACAATAGTCTGGCTACTTATGGGTAAATGTGGTCTCTCTCAGTGACTTCTGTTAGCTCATAAACTTTGTCTAGCTACACTCAGTAAGCTGTTTTCAACGAAAGTTTCATTCTGAATGAACTTGTTGGAGGCTGGTTTTCTGTAGCTGATAAATTCTCATTTTTTTCTAATTTTAAAAGCATTCAAAACTCCCTAAGTTAACCACAGCTTTCTGACTAAAGATAAGGTTTGACGGATACCTTTTTTCCACCAAGTAGTAACAATCCTTTAAAATTCAGTTAACTTATTTTGAATTCACTGAATCATTTCATTTGTCATAACACCATCTTTTATAAGCTTTTGTGTATAAATAGGGAAAATTAATTGCTTCTGGCAACATCAAAGTGTTGTTTCACTATACATTTAATCATTAGCTTTAAATGCTCCCAAACTAATGTTCCAAGACATTGCAAAGAGGTAATAAGTTCAAAGCAATATGAAACATAAAGCAGGACTCCAGAATAAGTTGAAAGGATTTTCTTTAAATGCAGAAGAGCTTTCAACCCATTGTACAAAACTTTGTAGGAATTTTGGCCAGAACTAAAAGAAGAGCCTTACTCCCATATTTGAATGAATTACCAGATCTGTTAGATACTGCATGCCCTTCTGAACTCAAGCAATCTGTCTCGAAGAAATAAAAAGTACAAAAATAAGCTTAATTGGTTCTGATGCATGTCAGAAGTTGTGCTTGTGACATATTAATGAATCTGATGAATGGCACACATGTTTAATATGAAGTCTCGCAGAACTCATGAGTTTCATGCTATCATTAATAGCAGGAACTTAAAATAGTGAGTTTTCTTTTACAGTTGGATTTCTTCTGTTGTACTTTTAATAACTATTTAGATTCAATTGTTTATGAAGACACACATTTCAGTAAAAAGTTCAGTTTAAAGGAGTTTTGTCTCCAAACAATGTCATTGGCCCTCAAAATATCCGTGTGCTTCAATCCCAGACATTCTGAATGTCCTGGAGACACATCTTTGTCCAAAGGAGAGTCACCACAAGGTGTGATACAGTTATAAGTAATTTACTAATCTTAAAAGATAACAGTACAACAAAAGTGAGGCTTAAGAAGAGCTTATGCATTTACTTTGGTAATGCCTTCTGCAAAGTCTCTTGTAACCACATATTTCCTGCATGGGATTTGGATCATAATGGTGCTAGCTACCTACCAAGCCAGGTGGGTAACAATTACTCCAGAAGACAAATACTGTGATAACAAATGCAAATTTCACCCCGACTCACACCTGTTTTCTCTTAGTTTTGTCACTGAGCAGCTGTCATACAGTATGGAGGATCCCTTTGGACAATTTGTGCCAGTTGTGTTGACTATGTCCCCTCCCAAGATGATGTCCACCCTGAGGCTACTGGTGAAGGGGGAATTTTGGAGAGACAACCTTGATGCTGTTTGAGCTGCTCAGCAGTAGTCAAAACACTGGTGTGTTATAAACACCTTTCTAGCTACTGTTACAAAGCACAGCACTGTCAGGGTTGCTGAGGGGGAAATTAACTCTATCTCAGCCAGACCTAGTACCATATTGCCTTCAATCTTTACCCATAACTGGTAAACTGAGCAGCAAGATCAAGACAGCCACTTTTTTCAAGTTCCCAAGCAAAACTGCACATGCATGAGTTTAATGCTGAAAACATTTAGTACTGTTGCACAAACTGGAAATTTGTGAGTGTATGTGGGTGCCAACACTGAGCTGAACAGAAGTGAGCATTGCAGATGCACACAATAGATTTTTGTTAGCATGCTGCCTAAGGACATTGTGGCATTGGACAATGCACTGGACAAAGACATCAGGGAACAGTGCAGGTTTTGTTCTAACATGGGCTTACATTGTGATACTGAGAAATGCCTGAGCCTCACTTTCTCTAAGTAGATGTGCCGTTGCAGATATTTATCCTTCTTAGTGGCTCTTCCTTGTAGGAATAAACAAAGGATTTTTGAGAGCATTCCTTAATGAAGTCTGCAAGATACAGATGTCTCATAGTAGGGGCGTCTGCAGAATCCAGTTCTTTAGAGGAGTAAAATAACATTTATAAATTCAGCCTAATACCTGGAGGAATATATTTCCATTGATTTTTTTGTTAAACTGTGATCTCCTTCAGTTTACTACAATTTTATCTTTACAGTAAACAAAGGCTTGCTCAAAATACCAAATATGTCTGCTTACTGACCAGATGTACATGAAAAAAAGGGGACAACAGACAGGTACAGGTGTACAGGCTTGAGCTGTCAACAGCCATATTCAACTCCATCCAGGTATAGTCCCCAGAAAACATGGGACATTTTCCCTGTGCAATTATCCAAAGTGGTGCTCACCTTTTGAAAATTGAATAAAACCTCTTCTTTTACTAGGCATACTTTGGAGATGCAGAGGAGAAGAAATAATCTGCCAATTGACATTTAGCTCTTGTATCTTTGATGCATAACGAATATATGCCATAAGCCCTTTAAAGAGACAACTTATTATTAATTAAAACAATCAAAAGCTGAAGAAGATTCTCTTTTGCTTGGCTTAGGCAGTTCAATCCAGATTGTTTTAAATCAAGAAATAAATCTAAAACTAAAATGTTCTCTATATAAATCTGCAGAACATCATCTGAGATAGACAGTGCCACATATGTTTATAGTTGAGAATCTGGCAGCCAGAAGATGTAACAACTGATGGTCAAGATGTTCTGGTTCAGAGTTGGAAAGTAAATAATTCCTGAGAGGAAGGATTCTACAGTTCTGGGCAGCTGATCCGGTAATAAAATAAATAAGCAATAAAATCCACTTCCTGTTTTGAGAGTTCACATTTCATACTGGCAAAATTCTCCTATTAAATTCAATTTCATGCTTCCATAAATAAACCTGGCACCTTTTTAAACACTTTTCCATCTGTTTTACAACTAGAAGTGTATTATTTAATGCACTCAAGGGATTCACACCAATGGGAAAAGGACTACTTGTGCAGAACACAACATTTCAGTTGGAAAGAGTACAGAAAAATAACCACTAGCTTCCCTAAATTCTCAAACAATTGTAATAGGACTCTGATCTAATCATTTTTATCGGGAAGGAGACAGAGATTATTTTTTTTTGTACATGTGTGTAAATGTTATTTTTATTCAGTATGAAATGGATTTCAAACCAAATGGATTTCAAACTTTTTTTGTTCATGAACAGATATTTCTCCTTTTTCAAGATATGGAAAACAGCTCTACATGTGCTGATAGTGTGAGGAACTAATTGAGTCAGTTAATGACTGAAACTCTTTCGGTCAGAAGCTATTTTTATTGACAAAAGAACTGTAATCACAATGTCAGTAGTCATCTTTGGTTTTAGTGTAGTTTACATTTATAGATCCCACACTGCTGTGTAAAAGCTCCTTTGTCTTTATTTTGTAAGTGATAATACATACATATCTTCTAATAAAATAAAAATATTAATTAATTTGTCCCAACCATCAGCAACCCAGATGCATTTAGGCATCTTGAGACACAGATGAGAAAGCTACAGGCTTGGCTCTCCTTTATCTCCTTCTAGGAGCAGTGCTTAGAAGGGCAATTTAAAATTCTCAGGGTTTTTCTAGTTGTTCTTCATGTTGGAATGAAATGCAGTGGTGAAATGGAGTGAAAACACCTGAAATGTATGTCTCTGTTCATTACCCACTGATTTTTCTGCTATTATTTCCAGTAAACAATCCAAAAGATATATGGCTTGCCTGCTTCTTTTTAAGTGTGAGAAGCAACAATGAAAGCACTTAGGGAGACTTAACATCCACAGCACTCCAATAAACATCAGAACATATACTGAGCCTAGAAACCCCAACAGACAAAGCTTCCACTGGGTGGGGAGAGCAAGCTTGGGGAGAAAATGTGTATCTTTGTAAGGGTATGGCAATGTCTGTCATGAAAGGAGCACAAAAGCATTGGCAGAAAAGAAGGAGGAGTCTTGAAGCCATAGCAGAAATTAACACCCAGTGATTGTCCTCAATAAAAGAAGAGTGTGGCAGAAGAAAAGATATCCATCATGAACAGGTCTTTGCCTTGAGTTCCTAAGGTTGTACTTAGCTTTAACTAAAGGCTTTGACATGTTCTTCATGCAGAGAAAAATATAATAATGTCCACTCTTCTTGAGACAGTAAACTGAAACTACTGATGTAGTGCTCACAACAAAAGGCAGTAGCTCTGATGCTATCTAAAGAAATTAGATTCAGTGCCATGGAAATGACAAAGAGCATATTTTTCTTTTTCCAGCTGGCTTTGTACCCACTGCACAGGAAGCATATGCGCAGGCAAAGAGCACCCAAAGCGATACAAAGACTTACAGGTGAGCATTATCTCTTCCTTGAACATTGCCTCTACTGCTATGGTCGTAGCCATCCACTGACATCAATACAACTGGGGACTTGTCCAAAACCAGGAAGGAGTTTATTAGTTGTGGTTCTTTACCTTCTTTTGTGGACAGTGAAAAACAATTGTCAGTCCCATTTCATTACTTTTCTGCTGAAGTACCCACTTGTACACATGGAAACCAAACACTCATGCAGCTAGGCCCATGCAAAATCCTAACATGAGCCACAGAAGGCATGCAAAGATCTTCAGCTCTAACATGTGCTGTGGATATTCTCATCAGTCAGAGGCCCTAATCCATGCTCTTTAGGCTTTGAATGTTTGACCTGTTTTGGTCAGACATCTGTAGAGAGTCCTCTTGAAGTTTCAGATATGATGCGTTCCCTCAGCATGCCGGATCCAGATGATTTTCTTATTGCTGCGCTATAGAGATATTTTACCTTTCTAAGTAATAGTTGTGAAAATTATTTAATACTGCATTTCTGATTTGGCCTCCATGCTGCCTTTCTTGTTGGGGCAGATTTACTAGGGGATCAAGGAACAAGAGGCAACTGTGCTTCTTGGTTATATATATACTCATAAATTACACAGTTCCAGAGAACATTCTTGGGGTACTGGAAAACAGTCATATATATTCCTAAATTGTTAGCAGAGTCCTTAGCGTGGTTTTGACCTAGATCAATGAGTATTCTCCTAAACAGTTCCTGGGTAGATGAGGGACTTCAGGTGTCCCAGAGAGGCTTCTGATCACAGAATCACAGAATCACAGAATAACCAGGTTGGAAGAGACCCACCGGATCACCGAGTCCAACCGTTCCTACCAAACACTAAACCATATCCCTCAGCACCTCGTCCACCCGTGCCTTAAACACCTCCAGGGAAGGTGACTCAACCACCTCCCTGGGCAGCCTGTTCCAGTGCCCAATGACCCTTTCTGTAAAGAATTTTTTCCTAACGTCTAGCCTAAACCTCCCCTGGCGGAGCTTGAGGCCATTCCCTCTTGTCCTGTCCCCTGTCACTTGGGAGAAGAGGCCAGCACCCTCCTCTCTACAACCTCCTTTCAGGTAGTTGTAGAGAGCAATGAGGTCACCCCTCAGCCTCCTCTTCTCCAGGCTAAACAACCCCAGCTCTCTCAGCCGCTCCTCATAAGGCCTGTTCTCCAGCCCTTTCACCAGCTTTGTTGCTCTTCTCTGGACTCTCTCCAGAGCCTCAACATCCTTCTTGTGGTGAGGGGCCCAGAACTGAACACAGGATTCGAGGAGCGGTCTCACCAGTGCCGAGTACAGAGGGAGGATAACCTCCCTGGACCTGCTGGTCACGCCGTTTCTGATACAAGCCAAGATGCCATTGGCCTTCTTGGCCACCTGGGCACACTGCTGGCTCATATTCAGTCGGCTGTCAACCAACACCCCCAGGTCCCTCTCCTCCAGGCAGCTTTCTAGACAGACTTCTCCCAGTCTGTAGCACTGCATAGGGTTGTTGTGCCCCAAGTGCAGGACCCGGCATTTGGCCTTGTTAAACCTCATGCCATTGGACTCTGCCCAGCGGTCCAGCCTGTTCAGATCCCTTTGCAGAGCCTCCCGACCCTCCAGCAGATCGACACTTCCACCCAGCTTAGTGTCATCCGCAAACTTGCTAAGGGTGCATTCGATGCCTTCATCCAGGTCATTGATGAAGACATTGAACAGGGCTGGACCCAGCACTGAGCCCTGGGGAACCCCACTTGTCACTGGCCTCCAGCTGGATTTCACACCATTTACCACCACTCTCTGGGCCCGGCCATCCAACCAGTTTTCCACCCAGGAGAGTGTGCGTCATGAGTGATGAGTCATTTCAGATGCCACCACACTGTTTTGGAGGATAAGAGAGTTTAGTTGCATGGGCATAGGCTGTTCTGAGCTAGTTGATTTTATTGGCAGGGAAAAATGTTGGAATTGAATTTAACAGTCACACAACCTTTATGGTTTTTGCTTTATGCATGGCAGTACTAGGATCAAACACCAAGGGCATTGCTGACTTGATTTTCCCTATATCAACGCTGCATCTGTATGCAATTGATTACAGAATGAATTTTTAGCTTAACAGGACCAATAGACTTTGGTTTTCTTTACTTCCCTTTCCACTCCTGCTATTTAGATTTTTTGTGTTTCCTGTAGCGTCAATAGCTGATTTGAACAGATAATACATAGAAATCAAAAGCTTTGAGTCTAGTTTGTTTCAAAGAAGCAGCTTGGTGTTTTCTAATTGCCTAGTGGCGACATTCAATTTTGAATTAAGCCAACATCTCCCACAGGCATTTCCTTTTTTGTCATTTAGAGACTAGCAACAGCCCAAAAGTATTTCCTGCGTTCACAGTTTGTAGCTGCTCCATAGGGATTTCAAGCACATAAATCTTTCTAGCTTTCCACAAGCAGAAATTGCCTTGTGGTAACCCCAACAATCAGTTTATTGATTTATATAATTTTCCTTGGTTTTGGTGTAATGTAGTAAATAGAACAATAGCCTTGGAGTTTTGTGGATGTGTGTATGTATACAACAGTGCATATATATGAGTATACACCTATATAACAGGGTTAAAATCATTATGTAGAAATGATTTGCTGAGCAGGCCACCTGACTGGCAATCTTTTATACAAATAAAGTGCCTGTGAACCTGATACAAAGCTCTGAACTCCAGTTCATGAGTGTTTAGTTTTCTGTTCTCACTGCCTCTGTTGCAAAACTATTCTGGGATCTTACTGATGTAGCAGATGAGAGTCTTCTGATTTCCAGATTGAATTTATTCAGACCAATTTATACCTTTCTGTTGTTGTGCCAGCATCCTCCGGTTTAAATCACTGTTCTTTTTCTGTGGTATTAGTCTCTCTGATGTATTTATAGCACGCGTTCACATTACTACTCAGTTTTGATTTGCCAGTCTAAACTAGCTCTCATGACAAGCTAAATAAACCCATTATTTTCTGATCACACCAGAAATCCTTTTCTGCATCCATCGTTCTTCAGTATGGGTTACCAGTACTGTATGCAAGGTTACACTTAATATTTCATTACTGCTCTGTAAAACGCCACTAATCCTTACCTACCTCTGTATAATTTTGGCAAATATTGCAAAGAATTTTTATGGTGAAATTCTTCATCATCTCAGCAATTTCTGGCTGATAAGGTGTTCGTATTACAACCCCCTTCCCACCTCTGAAAAATGTAGTTTTTGTCTTGTTGAATCACAGCCCAGTCCTAATGTTCTCATTATCATTCATTTCATCCATATTTGCAGTCTTCTAATTCTGTGCCTCCGATAGGCTTCAGGACAGGTTTGTATCAGAGCCATTATAAGAACATGTGTGGTCTGTCTCCAAAAGGATCCTTAAACAACAAAACCATTTTCTCCCAACCTGGAGTTTCTCTAGTGACCTTTCTAGACAAACCCTATACAGCTTTGCAGTTCCTTTACTGATTCCTATCTTCTTTGGTTTTGCTAATAATCACTCAATGACCATCATATTAAAAGTTTTCATTGATGTTCAGAAAGTTTATATTTACCTTGTTCCCTCTTTATTGAAATTATTTTAAAAAAATATGTTGATAGTAGGTTTGTCGTGACATACCTTATATAAACTCTTTCAGTAATTGACCTCCATGCCTTTAATAATTTTTTTATTCAAGATTTGCTTTTAAGACATCAGATTATCAAACTCAAATCTACGTGGCCTGTAGTTGCTCAGACCAGTTTCTTACTCCAGCTTCTTAACTGGGTATGCAATGTGACTCCAGACATTAGGCACCAACCAAGCTTTATGCATTTATTAAAAATACCTGCTCCTCCACTTTAAATTTTGTTTGCCAATTCCCTCTTGGGATTATACTTATTTTCCACTTTGTACCTCCTGGAGTATATTAGACATCTCAGATTGTGCTTCTGTTTTGCCTGTGCTGGTTTCCATTTCTAAGCCTTATTTCCCAGCCCTTGCTTTTGTCTCCATGTTCAAAATCTTTGCCTATTTCCTTGAAATTTGAGCTAAAGCATAATTCAGTTTTCGACCTATACTTGATTTATTCTTAATTTCTACTCTATCCTCTCTACGTTCCGACCCCACTTATTTTCAACCCTTGTTCTTTTTATTCCTGTGGCTGAAGAATCTTCTTCTATGTGTTTTAATATCCTTTGAAAGGTCTAACTCAGCTTGAGGCTTTGTTATTCTCACTTTATCTCCACATTTTTTGGCCTCTAAGGCAGTTTTCTTTGATGATCAGTTATTTTCCCCCTAATAAGTGTAGGCACTCTGCTTATTTCTAATATCCTTTTTGTGTGTGTGTGTGACTGTTCATCTGGTCAGATCTGGAATCATTTCCTTCTTCTACATTCAAGTATCAAATTCAGACCCAGCCGAGTTAACTGTCTAGTTTCTGCTGTTGATCAAAATTTGCCCTTTGGAAATTAAGAATGTTAATGTTTACAATTCACATTTCCATTTAATTTAAAATCATGATCTTTTTGTAATTCAAGTCCCATGCCTTCTTCCATGAAAACGATCGGCTCTTCTATGAGGTCTTTTATACTTATCAACATCAAATTTGAGTCTGAAGAATTTTTAACTGAATCAATGGCTAGGTAGTAAAGAGGTAGACTACAAACTTGAGGTTATTTGGCCCTACTATTTTTTTTACCTGTCTTTTTGATCTAGACATTATTTATTACTTACCTGGGCACCGGTATTTATGGCAATAACTGTGCCTGTAGAGACTGCTGTGATTTGCTCTTTGTGTCTCAGACCTGGCAGCCACAGTCTGACCTTGTCCATACTCTCCAAGTTATCTTTGCCTGCAGAATATGTGGCCACATCCAAATTCTCTGTCAGGAACTTCTGTGCCCATGCAAAAACATGAACTGAGGACTACTCCTACTCTGCTAATCATCTCAGGCCAGCACCGTGTTGGGAACCATTTTAGCAATTTAAGACTACAGTGAGCCAAATACTGACACCCACGTTGGTACTGAGTAGTGCTTAAATTATAAGGGAGCCAAGTTTGTCTGGTCTGCTCAGCACTCACAGATGGTTAAGTGGGAAGTGGGAGGAAATTTTCAGCTCCCCCATTTGCATATAAGAAAGGCAACACAAACTTTAGTTGCCCCATTCTTCAAGTACGTCACCTTTTTCACCGGGCAAGGAGACAGTGAACCTGAAGATCTCCAAATGTCATTGCTCTAAGAAGACCAGTAAGCTCCCTAATGTGTTATGGCAAAGCCTACTTCATCAATAGGGCCTAGGCTGCTCACCTTTGTTGTTGGTTAGGCACCATACGGAGGAGACCAACCTACCATTGGATTTAGCAGAAGTTTGTTGAGAAATAGAACAGCTCATGTCCGAGTCCCACTCCAATATCTTACATGAGATGTTCTTCAAGAACTAAAGAGAGTTTTGAGACTCAAAAAAGTGAATCGTTATCTCATTGGTTATGAATTTCAGTTCCTTCAGACTTTCTGGAAAGGTTTTGTTATAAAACTACAGTAAGCATTGTACACTGCTGAGAAAATCACTGCATTTCAGGTTCTTAGCCAGGAAACTTAATTCCAATTAATCTGACACTATACACCAATGCAAAATGGAAACTTCTCATGTCAGTTTACGCAAAATGATTGTCTACTTTAGAATCAGGTGGAACTCTGATGAAAGATTTTTTTCTCCTTGTTTTTTCAAAATCTAAAACTCCAGAGTAAAAAACAGTAGAAAATGTCGCAGTACTATTTTGTTTTCTGACTAAGCAGTAGAGGTGTATTTTGCAGAGAGTCTAAACCAGTTTAAATTTCAGCTTGTTCATTCGTTTGAGATTTGGTTTTCTTTGAATGAAAGAATGTAATTTTTGACGTACTGCATCATACTATGAGTCAAAACATGCCTGGCGGTCTCTGAGAAGCCATGAACAATAAATAGCAAATTCTGAAAGATGAACAGGTTTTGAATAATGGATAAGCTCAAAGGTTTTTTGTAAAATCCAGACACATTCTATAAACTATTTCATTTATGAATAGCATCTTAACTTCACAGAAATAAAGATCATATCCTGAAACAGAATCTTAACAAAATAAAATGACAAAGCTTGTCAGATATTCCATTTGTTATTTATAATTTTGTCACTTTTCCTTATATATTTTTTTAAAAAGAAAACCACATATTCAAGATCATATAATCTTTGAGAATGGAAGAAAATAATGTTTTGAGATTCAAAATATTTATGATCTGTACTAAAACATGAGATTCATACCGAAGTTAATAGGATCTGTTTTGCTTGCATGGGTCCTTTGGGTTGCTGCAATATCAGGAGTAGGCGTCTGTAATATACTGGGTAAAGGTCATGCCCCATCTAGTTAAGGGACATATAAAGTAATTACCATGAAGAAGCAACCCTCTCCCTAAAATTTTATCACATCTGTGTGAGAAAGAGGACTGATATATCCTGAAATTCTTTTATGGAAAGAATAATTGAGCTGTTCTACAAACATTGGATTAGACCTAACCTCAAGCAGAGTTATTTTTATGTTGCTTACATTGTCTTATATGTCCTTCCAGTAGTAATATTATCTGTTCTAATTTAGCTCTGTGAGAATCAGTTCATATCAACTGGAACTTCTTAATTACCAGAGCTGTCTTCCTCAGAAAAGGGAATTGGATTCTTAATTACATGTTCTCTAATTACATGTTCCAAGTTCTGAAGAAATACCTAACCTCGTGTTTGTGGTGTTTCATATTTGATTCCTTGACTACAAATTCTCATACAGAAAAAGAAACTTGCAGTAATTTATAAATCATTCTGGTGAAATTCTAGATGCCACGGTAACGTGATGTTTGCAAGAGCTTGCACAGCAGTACGTGAATTGGTTTACAATATTCTGTAGAAAGAAAAGTCTTCTGTAGACAATGAAGTTCTGGAAAATTAAAAAGTAAAAGAAGAATGGTCACAGAATTTTTTAGCTAGCATGACTGATTTGAGAGCAACATGGTAAGTTAGTCTTTTCTGTGGTCTCTTTGGATTTGCTCTTAAACTTCTATGTCAAATCACTGTGAAAGAAAAAAAAATGAAGGTCCAGGAGTAGGTGTGGATACTAAAAATGACAACATTTATGGTCTTATGCAGGACATATACTGTAATATTTCCCCAAAGCCTTTCCTGTTTCTATCTTAGCAATTGCAATTGACCTTGAGTACTGAGATGAATGTCAGCTTAAAGTGTTCCTTTGATTAAGAATCTAAGCAGCTTCTAAATTTCTACCCAATTACCTGAAAGTATGTTAAAATAAATATACCAATAAGGCATCTCATCCTGAAGATGTAACACTGAACCTACACATCTGCTTTCCTTTGAGGATTATGAAACTTGAAAGGTACAGAGAAAATCAACATATTCAGACTATTCAGGACCTGAACTTCTTGAGAAAAACCCTCTAAGTCGTCTTCAATTTTTGCCTTTTATTTTTCCTGCTATATGCCCTGCAGTAGAGCCAGAACCTGAAGAGTGGCAATGATGAGACAGTGTGTAGAAAGTCTGCCTCCTGGCATGAATACATTCAGTTTGTGTTATGGGTAAAAAGCCCAAATTAATTGGAGATATCTATAAGCTGCTTAAAATTTCACAGTCAGTGCTGGTCTCAAATCACAGACAACTTAGGATCCCTAAAAATACACTTTTACATCAGGCTTCTGAAATGTTTTCAAAAGAAACAGAAAAGAACATGATTCTATAAGAAGGACTGTTGATTTGAAATGCTTCCATAAATTTACTTTCTGAGACACCAAACACATAAATAACCTTTTAATTGCATGGAATAATTGGAGCAAGCTATAAATATAGCTACTTTTCTAAAGTAAAGGAATCTGAAAGTGTTTTTCAAATAGTATCAAGACAGCCACCAGAAAACAAGCATGATCAGAAAGGAGGAGGAAGGGTATATAAATTCTTATCAGACAGCTGAAGAAGTTTAAAAGCTTTTTGTCTTTCTAGGACATGTGTCTTTCCTGGCTGGTATTCTCAGTAAGAATGGTACGTTTCTTCTGGGAATGGCACCACTGCTGGCCTTGTTCTAAGAGTTTCCTACTTCGGTTGAAATGAGTTTGCCTTTTTGTTTGTATTTAATAAAGCTTGGTTTTCCCGTCTCCCACTTGAGTTTTTCTTCTGTGTTATTTTTTCTAATCTGTCTCCAAATCTTGCTTGACTGCTCTCCTGTCTTTCAACCCTTATTTTGATCATTTAATAATTTGTGTTGCTCTGCATGTTAGCTTTTCTCTCTACTTCATTCATTATATCAAATCCTCCTCTGCTTCTGATAACCTTGATATATCAATCATCTGCTTCCTCCAGTTTCCCTGGCTGTTCTAACAATGCCACCTATAATGTTTCCTAATACTGCTCATTGTCATACTTAGGAACTCATTTTTTCCAGCAGTCTTGAAATCTTATGTTTTGTATTTGTCTCTGATTTGAGTGCTATTTAACTTGTCACTGCAACAAGAATAAGTCCTTTGTCTGCAAAAGTTGCTTGGATTTAGATAATCTCGTTTGATGTTTCTCAATTACAAGCTTTTTAATGATTACTGCTGTGATACCATTGATTTGATGATTGGCACAACATAGAGCTTTTTAAATTAAAAGGAGCTGTATAAATAGACTTAGCTTTTTCGCTTCTATCTCAAGATTACATATATCTCTTGAATTATGTTATCTATTTCCTATTTATTGCAATAACTCTGTTGGATTGAATGGGCACACTGACTTTTAGAATACTGTACTAAAACAATTTAATTCCTTCTTACAAGAGCTGCAAAAATATCAGGCAATGATTTGATTTTTGCTTTTTTTTTTTTGTCTTTCAATTCACATAGAGCATTGTCAGTGAAGTTTTTCCTTATATGATGTCTATATTTTTACAACTTCTTTCATAACCAATGCTTAATTTTGTTAACTAAAACATATTCTTGCAAGTTATGAAAGAGAAGACAGGCAGCCTTGTAGTTTTCTTATTGGCACTGCTATGATTCATATACTTCTTTTAAGCTGTGATTTCTCTGAACAGGGGGTCAGACTATGAGTTGGAAGAGGTGACTGCTATGTTTTTAGCTTTTCCAAGAATCACGTGGCAATGAAACAACAGGAAATGGAATATCATCATGCCTTGGAATTGTGACCTAGAGTTCTCTTTGGCAATGGCACCATGATGAGATGATGCCATCTTTTGTAGCAGGGCACAGATCAAGGCATTGAATGACTGTGACAAAAAAGTATCTTTCTCAACAAACCAATTCAGCATTAAGGAGAATGTGTGTGTATGTGTAGATGTGTGTATGTGTAGATATGTGGACACGCATATTTTTCTTTTTTTATTCTGTCTTTCATTTCTTCTTACCAGGTTATTGTTTGCCATGTGGCAAAAGACATTGCTTTTAAGCATGCTTTCCCTGGAGATTTTAGGTCATTGTTTAACTCTTCTCAAGCTGTGATGGTGTACAGTTAATGCTTTTTTACACCAGTGGAGGTTTGACTGAGGTCTACATCTGTAGACATTTTATGCTAAATATTCTTACAGTAACACTGTTCATTTGTGCAATTTGCAATAAAACTGTAGAAGAAAAATAGACTTAAGAGCTCTCAGGTGAGTTCAGTGACTTAAGAAAATGCAACAAGTGAAATGTTTTGGACGTACATCTATTAATGCAAAAGAATTTTAAAGAGATATTTTTATGATTTTAAGAGTTATCATGTTTGAAGGGATGAAGCTGGAATTAATCAGATTTTTCAGGCTTTTTTACAATCACTCTTTCCCTATAAAGGCACAATTCTAAAAAGAGACCTTTTTCTTTCCTACAGATTTACAGAAGCTACTTCTTTCAATCAACAAGTCAAATTTTGCTTTACTTTGGGCATATTTTGCAGAGGCAGCGCTTTCAGTACTGGACTTCATTTATTTTCAAAATGTGGAGTTATTCCACCTGAGATGTAGGATTCTGTGAATTTCATGGATTATCATAATTTGACATTAGTGTTGTGATTTCTGAATGCTCTCTGAAAGCCATACTCATTACAAGAGTAAACTCTCATCTTTCCCTTAATTAGGAGTAATAATTTGTTTTCCGTAGCTGGTGTACTATACTTACTAGAAGAGAAGCATCTTGAATTAACACTGAATGAAGAAATGGGATGATTCTGCTGTCTAAAGTTTGGTGCATACATGTAGAACAAGAGAAGCATGTAAGGACAATTTTAAAAAGTACTCATAATCAAGTAGGGAGGATATCTGAATCTAGGTTCACATAGCTGAGGTGCTATGATCCTCTAACCATTAGTGTTTGGCTCTACTCTCTACAATCCCTTTTGTAAAAGGCATTTGAACTTCTTTAGGAAACCAGGGTATTAAGTGTTTAAAGATTTTTAAATTTTTTAGTTCTCTCTAGACTAGTTATTGACTTTGACTCAGCTAACAAACTGGTTGCTGAAGTATCAGATGAGAAAACAACATTTGCTGCACATAAAATAGTCATATATACACATAGAATGGGTCAACATTTTATCCTTCATGCATAGATCAGAAAATGGGAAGCAAGAGGAGGTGGGGCAGTATTTGACTGCATCATTTGCAGCAGCCTCTGCACAATTATAGCATAGGCCTTGTCTAGAGCAGGGGTTGTTTGCTTTACTTTGTGCTTGTGATACTGTACCATGAAAAAGAAAGTGCAGGACAGTCTTGCAAAAGGGTAAAGAAAGGACTTAATGAGAGTAGTCCTGGAGGACACAAGACAACAAGTAGAAAATCATCCAAAATGGTTTGCTTAACAATATCCCAATACACACACACGTTTAAATAACTCAGTTGTCTTCTTGAAAAGCTCTGGAGTAAATGGAAACATAGACCAGCAAAGACTTTCACAATAAAAATCAACACAATTGAGAAAAGTAGTGAATGGGAGGATATGAAGAGAGCAATACAATCTACTGATGCTGGGAGCAGAGCAAGGCTTTTAGATTTGTGGGTGACAAGGGGATGATCACTTGGAGAACTTAGAAAAAAACACGCAACTTAGCTTTATGTTGAGACCTAGGAATATGATGTGGCTCAGGGTTCAAGCTCTGATAATGGTCTATAAAGCAATGGTGTAGCAGTCTTGAGGGGATGAAGGCTGAGTGGTGATTGACCAAAGCAGTACAGTCTAAGAGAGAGCTGGCAAATCTCTTTTACCTAACTCTAGTCTTAAAAAAATCCAACCCCAAAACCAACAAAAACCACTGAACTATATTTTCTAAACTATTTACAATTAAGGTCTAGTTTGAGAGAAACATGATATATTTTATGCCCATACTGTTAAAGTTCAGAAAAGCTGTAAGCAACTGGAAATAGTATTACACTGTAGAAGATTCTTGGCAACATTACCTTTAGGTATTGCTAACTGTGTAACCTGTAATATACCATTTTGGCAGAGACACAGCCTGAATATACATAAAAAGGTTACAATGATATTAAAAATAGCACAGAGAATTAGAGAAAAATATGGCTGACAGACGGTATCTAACATGTACAAAAGGTTTCCACAGAGACATATGTCATGAACTATTCATATTGAAATAGCAAATATACTAGCCTTCTAATTATTTTAGCATTAGAATTGGGTTTGTGCTAGCCAAGTGAAAGGACCCTGTAATGGTACAGGGTAGGATAATAAAAGAAGAATGTTTAACCTTCCCTCCAAAGTCATTTAGCCAGATCCTCTCCTAGCAGAACTCAATTGGCTCCAGAAGGGCTGCACCAGAGAGAAATTAATTCCAGTTCGATTTTTGCAATGTGAAATTCAGCTCAGCTTTTCTTCTGTACTTTCATTCAATTTGAAAAATAATGACATGCAGCAGACTACCCTTCTGCTGAGGAAGAACGATTCCCCAGCAATCATAGCTCAGTCCTAAGCTGTCAGGAATTGTTGTATATGGAAGATTTGTCCACCTGCTGCCGTCTCATTCCTGGCAGCAGGCTCTGGTTTTGTTCTCCATCAGCATCCTGTCCTGCTATGCATGAGGCTCCCTGGTAACTGTCATTACCAGCACTGTGAAACACAGCAATCTCACTGCTGAAATCTTTTGTGTTCCCATGCTGATTGTAGTGTTTTCTTTTGCCATTAAATATCAGTCAAAATCCAATTTTTTAAATATTTCACAACTTCTGTAATTCCAGCACAACTCCAACTACCTCATGAGTCTGGCAGATAACCAGTTTATATTAAATACTACTAGGAACAGCCAGGATAGTGATGTTAGCTGCCTTAAGGCTGGCTTAAGAAATTCCAGTTCCTCACAAAACAGATCAAATTTGGAAGGGGGAACATTTTATATTCTCTACTTCTAAGGCAGAATATATGATATAGGGATTTAACAGCAAATAGTGGTGGATTGAAAACCCCTTTCCTCTTTTCTAAGATTCAGACCTTCATTGAATTTTGGTATTTTAAGAACAATCTTGTCACAGATACCTGAAATTTCTCTGCCTGTAATTTGATAATATAAAATGATTATTTTCAACAATGACTTTCAATCGAGGGTGGAAGGATTCTGGAAAAAAAATAATCTTTCTTTCTCAGTTTTAGGAACAGAAGAATTTTCAGTTCTTTGTTTGTTTGTTTCCAGTAAGAAATGTGGAGGTTTCAGAAAATGTGTGCATTCTTATTGAAGTTTTGAGATGGGGAAAAAGCATAACTTCTTATTAGTCATTATTTGTGTAATCACAGGATGGCAATGACTAAAAACATAAAATAAGAAAGTTATTCTTCTTCAAAGCAGATTAGCATTAAAATGGGCTGTAAATAGCTTTTGAGTTTTTATTATTATTTTCAGGATACATTATTTATTCATAGATATTAATTTATTACACAGTTATTTGCTTGTGTTCTTATTGCATAACATTGTAAAGCTGTCCATAAACAGCTTAGATGCAATCATAGAACTATTTAACTTGTTTGAAATTTCATGCATTCTTTTTTGGGGGGTAGACTAGAGAGTTTAGAAAGACTTTAGTAAGAAAACAACAAAAATGCATGCCCAGAATCACAGACCAACAGCAAAATATAATCACATTTTCTGGATTTCATAAATTGTATTTTCCCATCTTCCACATTTCTACAGTTCTAATCTTCCAGAATCTGCTGAACACCCTCATATAAAGGGAGTTATTCTGTAGCAAAACAAATATTTGTTAGTTTTATAATTTTTAAGCAGTATTTCCACCAGATGTCAGCAATGCACTCTCTAAACTCAAGCTGTCAGAAGCCTCATGCTTTCCTGTATTACAGAAATCATATAACATACTGCAACATATTTAAGCAACCAGAGAAAAACAAAATGACTATCATTGCTTCTGAAGAGACCCGTGACATTACTAAGCTTGTCCAGCTAATAATGTGATACTTTACTTAGTCTCCTCAGGGAAGGAGGTTTTTTTACATATTGGACTGCTAATGTGCTCATTGTTTTTTTGCCTCTCAATTTCTCAATGCTGACTTTCTTATTTCTGTGCATGTTTTCCTGTCTAAGAGGTTTTATTTTGTTTTATTGTGATACTATGGAGGAAAAAGAAATAATGCATCTATGTTGGACACTAGTGCTGTAGCGATTATTTGCCTGAATATTTTAGGACAAAACAGATGTACACTACACCATGGGGAGTGGTAGAAGCACTGAGGTCAGTATTAGAATTTGTTGTCTTCATGTCTTCTTCTTCACCAAGAATTCAGACACCTAGCTGTACCATCCAAACCAAATACAGAACATTGCTGAGCTCTGGCTTGGTTTCGTAGAGGTAAGTTTGCTGTTACTTGTTAACTTAAACCTCTTAAAGCTCACTCACATGCAACAACAAAGAGCTGCAGCATGACCTCCATTGAGGCAGTAAGGTGTGTGTGGACACACAAAGCAGACACAACAGTTTTTACGCTGTTGTGTACCCGGCACAACACTCACAGATTTCAGAACACAGTTTTTTTGGTTTTGAATGGTTTCTAGAAATTGTTTCCCGAGTTCTTTTGGAACAGCATTGGTCTGATTTGGCCAAAATAGCATAGAAAAGATTTCTCATGTCAGGGATAAAATTTCTGGTTAAAACCACAAAAAAGCAAGCACTACTTCTGAGTGAGAGGGGAAGCCTGGGAATTCATTTAGTTCATGATCGTCCTAACTCTCACTGGACTTTTAACAGTCCAGGGGAGTCTCCTGACTGCCTAACTAGAAATTAAAGTCTGCAACCGCAAAACCATTTAAGCATCAATCTTCATGAGAATGAGACACCAGGTTATCTTTGTGTATTGATCTTTAGAGGCTTTCTGGTCAATAGATAATAAATATCCAAAGTCAAGTATCTATATCAGGAAAAAAATAATGGAAATGAATGCAAAAACGTATAATTAGGGCTCATCCCCAGGAAATGTAGGATAGAGGTGAATTCTCTGACCATCAAAAAAATAAGAGTGGGTTTGTTCTCTAATTTTCCATGAAAACATCAAAAGCTGTTGGGTTGGTGTCAATGCACAACTGAAAAAAATGTTGGAGACTATGGAAAAAAGATTCCTGTCCAATTCTATTTATATATCTGGCTGGTAGCATTCTGTATTATTCAGGTCGTCTGATATGTACCATTATACAGTACAGTTTTCAGCTGCTTATAACTTTGCCAGAACATTAACTACTTGGATGGAAATTTTCCATGACTTTGCCTGCTTCAGACCAATTTTTCGGTAACGCTAATCAAATAATTCAAGCCTTTCAGAACGTGAGTTGGGGGGAACAAAAAATAACAAAAAGTGTGGGTTTTGAATGTTAATAAGTTCTGCTCTTTTTTTTCATTTAAGTAGCTTTAGCATCCTTGTGCTCTGTATATGGAAGGTTAGAAACTGTAGAAGTTCAACTGCATCTGTGCATTAGTGCAGTTCTTGCTGACCTTGGTAAAACCAACTCATATATTCCCAAATGAGGAGGTCTTGGGGGAAAAAGTAACAGCAACAACAAAATCAGTTCACGATTCTCAGCATCAGTATCTTTAGTTTTGACTCCTAGGATCTGCAGGGAATCTATATTTATCAATCATGCTTGATCATTCCAGCTTGTATTGACAGAAAGCAACTCTACAAACTACTGTTTAGAAAAACCTTGAAAAATGTCAATGAAAGGTGTTTCCCCATGCCTGTTTCCTTGCCCAGCAAGAAAGGGAAAACTGGATTCCACATTCCTGCCCACCCTCTCTCATCCTCATGGCTTCTCCCATATTCGGGTCAACCTTCAGAAAGTAGGAAATCCATGTTTAGTTCATTGAAGTCAATCAAGCAGAGTGGAAGACAGAGTCTTCATAAGTGTGGTTTTGATTCATGGGAAAGTAAAAAATCACAAGGTATTGGGAGTGATGTGAAAAAATGGTACTGGTGAGATGAGTTGGTCGAAGCTTTGACTGGAACTGACTGAAATATGACGAGGAAATGGAAATGGAGCTGAAAGCCAGGCAGGTGGTAGGGAGAAATACAAGATTAAAGGAAGGTATGAGAAAGCAGAGAGGAGGTTGTAGACCAGGAAAGCAGTGAGCTAAGCTTGAAACTGTAGAGTTTACTGAAGGAGAAAACTTGGTTTTGATGGGCAAGAAAGCAAAGGGGGAAGCAGTGACCAGGTTAGATTGGAACATTCTGCAATGTCTTGCTAGTCCTGGGTCCAGTTTTGCCTGAGTTGGCTTTGAAGGCAGAGATAATGCACACTCAGAGTCTGTCCTTTAATGCAGTCAAAACAGAGCCAGGTCAGGCTCATGCTGTCAGTTTTGGAATGGGTGTCACTATGTGTTCAAAACAGAGATGCTAGGAGGTTTAGTTTGCATCTCAGTTCTCAGAATTTTTCAGTGTTTCAGTTTAGGTAAAAGAGCAACACAAATACTGATCAACTGTGAGAAAAGGTAAAAATTATTTTACCTGGCATTACTGGAATTGAGAGCAGAGATAGGGGAAAAATCAACTCTGGAAGGAAGTGCTCATTTGCTTTAACAAGTGAACCCTGTGTGAAAACTCATCCCACTCACTGCACATCTTTCAATATAAAAAAAAAAATCATGGAGACCCCTGCATAAAATATCTTCATTAAATAAATACTACTTGTCTGTGCCCAGAGCAGTTCTGACACTGAATGAAGAAGATTTGTGAGAAAAAAAGATGCATTACCTATGTCACTAAAGACCTTCTCATGATATGTACAAATATGACTGAAAGCAGGTTGGGAAAACAGTCTGAATTTGGTCTTTCAACAGTTTTTGAATACAGTTTTCTTTAACTTGTTTGTGTTTAATACACATTAGTGGAGATGGATTTATTCAGGCTCTTAAAAATAAACTCTATAAATTCAAGCTACTGTACCAAAGTCCAAACCCTGACTCAGTTTTTATTTTCTCTCTGGTCAGTCAAATCTCTTTCTAACTTTAGTAGGATTAGGCTGGGTAAGGATTTAGCAAAACTCATCAACGACTTCATGATTTGGCTCAGAGCTCAGTGAAAAAATGAACTCTGTAAAAGGACTGTCACGGAACTTACATAAATTTACCAACTCAAAGTACGGAATATTCAGTGATTCATGGCAGTGTGGTTTTTATTAGAGCTTCTCTGAAACTCAGCGGGCTTGCTTAGCAAGGGTTCACACAAACATTTTCTTTGGTTTCAAGATGCAAAGGTTCATATGCTCCAAGTTTCACTTTAAGCTTTGGGTTTGAGCCTTGGAAATGCCCTACTAGCACTCAATTTTTGTATCCAAACCATAGTAAAATAAATCTGGCGTGAACATGAACCAAATTCAGGCTGGCCAAAGTCCATCCAAAGCTGTGAATGCAGTTCAGTGGTTTGGTGTGCTAAATGGCTTTCTGTCATTCTTAGCTATACCACAGACATCACATTGATATTCACCTTCCTTCTTCTAATATGCCTTAGAATACATGGCACCTTTGTGAAATTGCAGATTATGATAAAATGAATGTCAAAGTTATGAAGATGGAAAAAGGATACTATTACATTTTAAGGTTTGCAGTAGTAACCGGTTTCAAAAGAAACATTTGAAGAGTTTCTTCAGTGCTATAACATACCCAAGAGCTTCACTATTTTTCTCATGTGCAGTCTCATGCCATCTGAGTTGGTTGGGACATCTGAGCGCCATTATAGAAGGGTTTCGCTCAGGTCTCAGGTCATAATAGCCAGCTCCATAGGGACACCTTCAAAATCCCGGAGGGTATAAAATAGTAGTAGACACCTGCACTTAAGCCACTTTGCCAATGCAGCCACGGGTGGCATGTTTTTTAACTTGTCTATTCAAAGTAGCTGGTGCCTTGAATAGGCAAGATAGATTAAGTGGAAATGCATGCCATACTTGGGCTGAAAGGAACCTAACAACATAAAATCTGAAGGTTGAAATATGTTTTTTTTTTTCTGGAGATGAAGTTGTTATGAGAAGGACTCAAGGATTAATGAATTCATGGAAGAGTGACACAAATAACTAACATTTATGCAGTGTTGGTAAAATAAATATTTCAAAGTTAATTAAGTACTTACAGCCAGATTTTACTACAGGTAAATGAAGTAATTCAAGTGCTTAAAAGTAAGGCCTAATTGATCAAAAGTACTTCAATACGAACTCAGTACTGCAAATTCTGGAGTCTCCATAAAAAGACTGAAAGGATAGGCACCTATGACTGGACTACACAAGACTGGATAGAGTAAGAAACACTGGAGAGAGGGATTTATGTAAAATAGTGCCTCTTAACAGCTTATGTAAGAAGCACTTTTGCAAAAGCCTGCCTAAGACTTCATCATTCTTTGATTATAGTTCAGTATAGCTGGTAAAAAAGCACCAGGGTAGCCCACTTAGCAAGGAATGCACTTCAGAGGAGAGAAACCTAATCTGAAAATTTCAAATTTTTCCCTGCTTGGGAATAAATGAGAAGCTGGGTAAAGACATAAGATCCCTTTGTTCATATCATTACAGTTGAAAATGCCAGGTTCTGCAGAACAGAGACCATTTGCAGGAACAACCCTGACTTTGACTGTAATTCTGAGAGCAGAACTATGGACTCTAAATCAGAAAAATATGCTGTATCTTTAGGTTTAAGTAGAAAATATTTATAACAGAATATAGCAAAACCAATACATCCCCTCAGAGGAACATGCACCCATCAGCGTGTTACCAAGTCAAGTTTTCCTTATTTGTATTTTCTATTTGTTGTAAGAATTCTCTGGATTATTTATTGTGTGGTGGCACAACTCCTGCAAAAAAGGCAAAAAGTACCTCAGTATCGGCCATAGTGTGGTGGTTAGGATATTCATGGCATGAAGATGTATATTCGAGCCTCAACAACATGAGAAGAACACTGTTCCTAGATTTCCTGCTTCCTCTGTGCTCGACCTAACCCCAGGGTAGGATACAAATTCTGAATCCAGCAGTTTAATTTTTGGATGGTTGTGCTGTGCCTTGGGTTCAGTGTTGTAATTTTGTTGAAGGACTTTGCTTTTATGGTTCTTAGCCTTTTTTTTTACAAATCATAATTTTTCATTTAAGCTTCTAAATACCATCTAAACACCATCTAAACTTCCCTCTAAATTCCTGTGTTTCTTTCTTCATCAAGCCCAAGTTCTAAGTTCTACTATATCAGAGATGATCTTGATTTCAAGTGTCTAAAAATATTGCTGTGAAGCTGTAAATGTTATGGTCTCAATTTAATAGATGGCGGGTTAAGGCACAGAGAGCTTAATTAGCTTGAACGAAGTCATGCAAGTATCCTGTGGTAGTACAGGCAATTGAGCCCTGGTTTCTCATACCCATCCTCCAAATAATCCTTCCTTTCTCCTGAAGTGTGTATGTGTCTGTTATAGGCAAAAAGAAATAATGTCTGACACAATCAAAGAAGAAATGAGAATAGATGGAACAGAATTATTTGATTAAATTATGGGCAGGATAGGTGATACATGGACTGAAGGTGGCCTCTCTGTCTGTGTCGTCTACCCTCAGAAGCTTCCAGTTTAACATGTAAATTGGCTCCAGGATTGAATAAAACAAACGCTAGTGCCAGTTTTTTTTTCAATGTAATGTATTCCATCTGCTTCATAAGAAACTAAATAACTTTCTGGACCATCCCAGGTAGAAAATCATGTAATATATAGTAATAAATCATTCATAAAGAAAGGAATAAAATGTAGCTGAGAGCTAAAACTTTTACAGAACACCACCATATTGTTACTACAGGCCAGAGGGCTGCTGTCATAGCTTAGCAATTCTGGTTGAAAAAGACCAATGTCTGGATTTGCCCCAGCCACCTGAGGAATCTGTGTGGTCATTCTGGCTTCATAGACTGTCAGTAAAATCAACCTTAATCAGATTCAAATAGGCAGCATGAATAGATTGCTGCAAGGATTGATCATCATGCTCCAGTGATTAGAAATGGCACCTAAGATGGCAATGATTTAAACTTGGTAGCACAGGTAAGATGACTAAATCTGGAGTGAATCTCTTTCCTCCAACAACAGTTTTCCAGGGCTCCTTAGCAGCAGTCTCCTTGGTCACACCCTTGCAACTCTCTGCACCTTTGGCACCCTCCTATTTACTAAAAGAAGAAGTGGAGCAAATACAAAATAAACAAGTGTCAAGAAGAAGAAAAGCCTTCCAGTTGCAAATAGGTGCATTCATTCCTAATTTGAGCATGCAATTCTGGAGTGAATATGAACTTTGTGTTCTTCTTAGACACGCTGTAATGTTGTAACTGGCTCACTTTTGACTAGCCATCTCCTTCTCAAAAATATTTTTCAGAAATTCTAACAGCAATACACTTAGCTTGCCTTTTTTTTTTCTAATCTTGAACAGACTTAAAAGGATGAGACAAAAAACTGAACACAGGTTTTTAAGCCATTTTCTTCCAACTACCACTTCCCAGTTCAGTCTGCAGATCAGTTATGAGTACAGCTAGCTCCTTTGTCTTCTGAGCTAACAGGTATAACCACCTGCAGATGCTGTTCCAAATAATTTGCTTCCATGACTATTCTCAAAACCTAGAAGAAAAAAATCCCAACTGAGTGCAAAGGTCATGAGGGGCAGGGGGAAAGATCCGAGCAAGTTCTCCATCAGAGAGACTGTCTAAAATGAAGACTCAAACGCTAGATGAGGAACTGATTTATTTATCTTTTGCCTCTTCCTTTCCAGAAATGGATGAAGCGCATAGTTGGTAGTAGAAGCTTGGTTGGTGTGTAGTCTTTCTGTTCACATGTTGCCATCTTTGCAGATGATGGGAGAAGCAGGCATTGTTTCAGACAAGTGAAATAGAGTCATTGATCTCAAGCACCCTGCCTCATATGGGCAGGAATATTATCCATTTGTGTTGTAATGCTATTCAAATGTCTGCAAGAAAACTAGATTCTTCTTGTTTTACATTCTTGACAAACCAGAGCAGGTGAGAAACTTCTATGTTCTGCCATAAAAATATTAATGTGTCTGTAGATTAAAAAAAAATATATTTTTATTCCTGGAAATATAAAAAAAATGGGAAAAAACAGCAACATAAAACAAAGGACATTTTTTCCTCAAAAAAATTCTCAGTTATTTATGGAAAGCAACCTTATATTTACGCACACACAAAGCGTGGATACACATATTAAGGTGAAAACTTAATTTTCTTTTGCTTACATGTATTGAAAACATTCTATGCTGAAAGAAGGACTGATCCTAAATGGAGAAGAATAGTCTTCCTCTGCTGTTGAGTAAGTAGAATTGGGTGCAGTTGCCATCTGTTTAATAGCATGGTAACTCTTCCCTCAAATAAATTGCAGCACATGATATGTGACCACTTCACCCACTTGTGGGAAGGAAAGGGCAAAGGTTAAATATATCAGGTCTTCATCTGCCTTCCAGTCTTCATTTTAGACAGTCTCTCTGATGGGGAACAGGCTGGCTCATGTCTTCCCTCCCATGACCCTTGCACGCAGTTTGGATTTTTTTCCTTAGCACCAAGAAGTAATCTTGAAGTAGGTGGGTATTCTTCATCTTTCTTATAAGTATGTCCCACTAATTTATAACATAAGACATTGTTTCTCCTTTATTGTTTTGTTTACATGAAGATAAACTACACCATAATGCTATTGCCAAATTTGCCACATAGAGGCTGACAGCACAGCAGCAGCTCAGGGGAAAAGTAATTTTTCATCCCATGGTTTTTTTTGAAAATTCACCATTTTCCTGTATGCTTGCATAAAATCTAACTGCTCCCTGAAAGGCACCTTGCACTCAGTCACAGAGCTAAGTAGACTTCAATTCAGGTCTCTGTGTTACCGTATTCCTCTCAGCAGCCACTGTACTATTGACTTTTCTAATGAGAAGTCTTTGTGTTCTTACATCTGTTGGGTAGTCCTTCTTTGAGCAGATGGTACATTTTTAATTGTTATGTATCTGTAAGATGTTTAAGCATCAGCTCGTTCTTCCTAATAACAACAAAAACCCTCTGTCCGTACATTCCTAAGGTAACATCTCTGCTGAAAAGCAGGGCAGAAGACAGGTTTAATTTACCAGTTCTCAATAATGTACGCTCTCTGCTCCAGGCAGCCGGAAGATTTTAACAAGCAAAGTCAGTAAATAGAGAAGAAATACACTGGAAGAAGTAACTTTTCTCACCATAAAACCCATCAGCAGAAACATCAGTTGTCTTACATCAAAACCTGATATAATGGCATTAGTGGAGTTAATGACTGCCATTCAGGGTCTTTCTCATATAAATCTTAGGAAATTTAATCTGCATGTGCGTGATGTACTACAATGAAATAATATCCAGTATTAAAGATGCCTGTGTGTTTCCACACTGTAGTTTGTGTTTTAAGTTACCTGATTGCCCAGATCTTCCTAAGGTGGCAAGAGCTTTCTGTGAAAATATAGAGGAGATCTGAGACAGAGGAACTGTTCATTTTTGTGTCGAAATTCATCCTTCTAAGTGGGTGTAAAATGATACCATTATGATCTGGTTAAATTTAATTCTATAATTTGCCCATCACCACATTTTGTATCTGCTTCTGTGCCTAGTCTATAGGGTATGCACATTAAAGCCTTATTAATGCTGTAGGCAAAGCATTTGCAGAGAAGCATGTTATTTAATCTAGTGAGGTATATTTGATCCCTGCCTTTAGCTTTTGTAGCCATAGTCCCACATTGGGATAGTCTGAAAGGTTTTGAAGAATTACATTTTTGTGGGTAAAAGTTTTCAAATAACATATGCCCAGGTCTCATATTTAAGTATGTAGTAGGTATTTTTAAGCCCTGAGGCTGGATGAAATCAATGGGCACAAATCTTCTAAACCACAGAAATGTTTTTGAAAGATTCTGGTGTGCCCCTGCATTTCACTGTAAGTTCATGAATGGGAGATCTATCATTAGTTAACCACCTCATGTCTATCTCCCATACTCATAAGGTGAGAAGTTTCCTCTCATTACAATATAAACCTCTCTTTCCAAGTGTCTTGGCTGGCATGTCTAGTGGTTTCTCCACAGCTGAGATGCAGGCCCATAGGAAGGAAGAGAGATTCTCTTCATATTGCCACAGCTGCCCATCCACGCTTTGTTCCTCTCTGTCTTTTCAGGTCATTGTTGCCAATGAATTGACATACGATGATAGTGCGCTCTGTACAAACTTTTGCCACGAGTGGTGCATGCACATAAATTCATCTGGATCTTTGGATAACTGCTTGTTGCTCAGGTCATCATAAATCACTTCCAGCATGGCTAATTCCCTTAGGTACTAGATCATAGAATCATAGAATCACTAGGTTGGAAAAGACCCATCGGATCATCAAGTCCAACCATTCCTATCAATCACTAAACCATACCCCTCAGCACCTCGTCCACCTGTCCCTTAAACACCTCCAGGGAAGGTGACTCAACCACCTCCCTGGGCAGCCTGTTCCAGTGCCCAATGACCCTTACCATGAAAAAATTTTTCCTGATGTTAAGTCTGAACCTCCCCTGGTGGAGCTTGAAGCCATTCCCTCTCATCCTGTCCCCCGCCACTTGGGAGAAGAGGCCAGCACCCTTCTCTCCACAACCTCCTTTCAGGTCATTGTAGAATGCAATGAGGTCTCCCCTCAGCCTCCTCTTCTCCAGGCTAAACAATCCCAGCTCTCTCAGCTGTTCCTCATAAGGCCTCTCTGTAGTGGTTCACTTACTTGGGTGACATATAGCACCTTCCTTGAAGGGAAACCAGCCTTTCAAGCCTAACAGGAGTTGCCTCCAGAGACTGAGGACTTTGTGCCCCTTTTATAATTGCTTTGTTAATCCCCCTTTCCCTAGAAAGAGACCCGAGCTGCTGCTGGTTCCATTATCTCAGCATCGTTGGAGCAGCCAAGTGACAACAAGTTTGCCTGGATTGTGGCTAAAATCCTTTTGTATTGTCTGAGAGCTCACTCGCAGATAGAGATCAGGTGGCTACCATCTTGTCTATGAGTTCTTTCTCTCCCTGAAAGGAATAAGAGGAGCCTCCCACTGAGTTCTTCTTTGGGAGGAAACGAGAATATCTTCCTCTTCTGCTTCTGTTTTTTGTAATGGCCCTGCTTTAGCGTAATTAGCCTCCTCACTGAAGGGGCAGTATGCCTCTTCCTCCTGTTATCTCTTAGGAGAAACTTCATCCCCTACTAAATGAGTTGATGGCTGCCTCCAAGATTCCTTGTGTATTAGGGCAACTGATACTGGCAGAGGTTTGTTCTCTCATTTGGCTGCAGTGCCTGTCCTGGGACTGGAGTAGTTGCAGTGCCTGTAGCTTGAGTTTCAGTAGCTGTAGAGCCTGTCATCATGGTGTGAGTAGCCACAGTGCTCGTCACAGGGGTTTACCTCTGGGTAGTACTCTTAAATAATTTCTAAAAGAAGACCTGACCAACATTCAGGAGACATAGTAATAGAAACATTCTGTTTTGAACATCTCATGGTTATTCAACATTCTGAAGAGCTATTGTATCTGGCATGGAGGAAAAGAGGAAGTTGAAGGAAAGTATCGTCCCGATAGGTTGACTCTTTGAGGAGAAGAAGTAAGAACTGTAATTATGAATTTTTTCCTGTAGATGTCTCCCAAAGTTCAACATTGATGGCAATGCTGAGTACATATACCAGATAATTTCATGACCAACAAGTTTATCATATCATAATCCAGGATTACACACTGCAGGAAAATGACAACCTTGACTCAGTTCCCAGAGATGATAAACAGCACAACAGAAAATATATATTGCAAGTGAGGTGCTACATAATACAACTTTGAGAACAAGCACAACAACTTTGAGAACAAACACAGCTTTGAGGGAAATTTAATCAACATTGTGACCAGCAACTATTAACATAATATAATGAATGCTTACAAAAAAAATTGTTCTCAAGCACTCTTGTAAGATTTGTCATTAAATCAACCTGTCAAGACCCATGCTGCCTGCCAAAATGGACTGTTGTGGTCTAACCCCAGCCAGCAACCTAGCGCCAAGCAGTCACTCGCTGCCCCATGGGAGAGGGAGGAGAATGGAAAAAATAGGTGAAATTCGTGGGTTGAGATAAAGACAGCTTAATACGTAAGATAAAGATATAGAGGTGCTGGAGCATGTGCAAGGAAGGGCAATGAAACTAGTGAAGGGTCTAGAGCACAAGTCCTATGAAAAGCAGCTGAGGGAACTGAGGTTGTTTAGTCCAGAGAAAAGAGTCTCAGAGGAAACCTTATCACTGTCTACAACTACCTGAAAAGAGGCTGGATGTAGATCTCCCAGGTAATAAGTGATAAGATGAGGTGCAATGTTCTCAAATTGCACCAAGGGAGGTTTAGATTGGTTATTAAGAAAATTTTCTCCATTGAAAGTGTTGTCAACCATTGTAACAGGCTGCCCAGGGAAGCAGTTGAATCATCAAACCTGGAGGTATTTAAAAGATGCGTGTATGTGGTGCTGTGGTGTTTAGGGACACAGTTTAGTGGTGGACTTGGCAGCCTTAGGTCTACCTTTGGACCTTTGATCTTAAAGGTCTTTTCCAACCCAAACAGTTCTGTGATTCTGAAACAGGTCAGCAAAGGAAGAAGGAATGATGATAATAGTGATAATAAAAGAATATTCAAAACAAGGGATGCATGACAGAATTGCTCACCACCCACTGCCCAATGCCCAGCCTGTCCCTGAGCACTGATCACAGTCCCCTGGCCAACTCTCCCCAGTTTATACACTGAACATGACATCACATGGTATCGAATACTGCTTTGGCTAGTTTGGGTGAGCTGTCCTAGCTATGCTCCCTCCCGGCTTCTTGTGCACCTGCTTACTATCAGAGCATGGCAAGCTGAAAAGTCCCTGACTTAGTATAAATGCTGCTTAGCAACAATTAAAACATGAAACCATTTCTTCTTGTCCTACCACTTGTTACCTGAGAAGAGACCAACACCCATCTTGCTACAACCTCCTTTCAGGTGGTTGTAGACAGTGATAAGGTCTCCTCACATCCTCGTTTTGTCCAGACTAAATGATTTCAGTTCACTCAGGTCCTCCTCACAGGACTTGTGCTCCAGACCCCTCACCAGCTTCACTGCCCCTCTTTGCACACGCTCCAATACTTCAACGTCCTTGTACTGAACATAATATTCAAGGTGCAGCCTCATCAGTACTGAGTACAGGGGGGAAATCATTTTCCTCATCCTGATGGCTGCATTATTTCTGATACAAGCCAGGATGCCATTTGCCTTCTTGGCCATCTGGGTACATGGCTGGCTCATGTTCAGCTGGCTGTTGACAAATACCCTCAGGTCCTTTTCTGTAGGGCAGCTTTCCAGACACTCGTCCCTAAGCCTATAGCAATGCACAGAGTTGTTGTGGCCCAAGTGCAGGACCTGTCATTTGGCCTTGTTTTACCTCATACAACTGACCTTGCCCCATCAATTCAGTCTGTCCAGATCCCCCTACAGAACCTTCCTGTCCTCAGATCAACACTCCTACATAACTTGGTATCATCTGCAAATTTATGGAGGGTGCACACTATCCAGATCATTGATAAAAATATGAAACAGAACTGGCTCCAGTGCTGAGCCTTAAGGAACGCCACCTGAGATAAGCCACCAACTTGTTTTAACTCTGTTCACCACAAGCCCTTGGGCCCAGCCATATGGTCAGGTTTTTAACTCAGTGAAGCATACCCCCATTCAAGCCATGAGCAGCCAGTTTCTCCAAAGACTGTTGTGGGAAACATCAAAGGCTTTACTGAAGTCTGGGCAGACAAAATCCACTGCCTTTCCCTCATCCACTAAACAAGTCACGTGGGCATAGAAGGAGATCAGGTTAATCAAGCAGGACCTGCCTTTCATGAACTCATGCTGACTAAGCATGATCCCCTGGTTGTCCTGCACGTATCTGGTGAGAACACTCAAGATGATCTGCTCCATGACCTCTCTGACACTGAGGTGAGACTGACAGGCCTGTAGTTCCCCAGATCCTCCTTCCAAACTTTCCCATAGATGGGCATTATATTTATTAACTCCAGTCAAGTGGGACCTCCCCAGTGAGCCAGGACTGCTGATAAATGATGGGAAGCAGCTTAGTGAGCACTTCTACCAGTTCCTTCAGTACATTTATGTGGATCCCATCCATCCCTATAGATTTGTATGTGTCTAAGTATTGTAGCAGTTTGCTAACCATTTTCTCTTGGATTATGGGACTTTCATTCTGCTCCCTGTCCTTGTCTTCCAGCTCAGGAGGCTGGATAACTGAACAACTTGTTTTACTATTTAAGACTCAGGTGAAGAAGACCTGAAGTACCTTAGCCTTTCTGTCATTCTTCGTCACTTTTTCCCCTGCATCCAATAAAGGGTGGAGGTTCTCCTTAGCCCTCCTTTTGCTGCTAATGTACTTATAGAAGCTTTTAAAATCTGTATTCGAAAAAAACCAAACCTAACCAACCACCAAAATACACACACACACACACACACAATTTAAAACTCAAAGAATAATTTAATGACTTTTCAGAATGCTAAAACCCCCTTGCCATTGGTGCCTGCTGCTCACTGAAGCAACCCAGCTGAGGCCAGCAGACCTCTGTGAGTAGCTGTGGAGTCATGCTCTCACTGCTGAGCAGTCTTGACCTATGTGTAGCACTCTGTTTACTTTCTCTCCCTTAATGACTTCTCAGTGCTCACCACGGGGAAATAAGAATGGCAGAAATTCTGCAGATTTGATGGTATTTTTGTTTCCCATCACTGTCAGGGAAAAAAAAAGAAAAACAATGAAAACATAGAAATATTTCATATACTCTGGAATAAACCTTCAGTTCATGTAAAGTAGTAAAATTGGTGGAGTTTTGCTGACTTGCCTCAGCTGAGAATTTGTTCCAGTGTATTTATATGTAAAATCACACAAACACGCTATGCTGATGGGGTTATATATGAAAATCAATATTAAATTCATCATATTTATCTGCTACAGACCACAGTGAACACTTGCTCTCTAATGGTTAAATGCCCTTTGGATTTGAAGCCCTTTGATTTATTGGAAGAAACCTGCTGGGCAGAACATACTGTGGAGCTGATTAATGTCAGCTTCTGTCATCAGTTTCCACTTAGATTCTTGGCCAGCTCTGACATCTCCTCCCTTAAGGATCCAGAAGAATTTGAGGACTGATCCAAGAGCTTTACTGGCATGGGATTTGCAGAATGTGGTGCTTGCAAAATAAGGAAGATGAATGGAAGTAAAATTCCATGTTCTCTACTGGACTTGTTTCTTTAACTCATTTCTCTGGAGAAAGAGACCAGTGCCAGGACCACACCAGCAAGGGAAACAAATCAATAGCATGTTCACTGGTTTTGTTACAGATGTCTTGCATTTCCTTTGCTGCTTTATATGCTCCCTCGTAGACTGTCAAACTGGAAAATGACTGCAATGAGAATGCAGAGCTACCATAGCTGTCTAGATTTACATTCACCATTGTTCAAGGAAGCTTGTGAACTACAAACCAGTTGGTAGTGCATACCATTTTAGAGAGGATAAGCTCAAGCTAATAAAAAGTGGCAACCTCTGTGACGTGCAGGTTGACTGTTCATGAGTAGCGTGAGCTTTTTTAACAGCACAACACGATCACCCCTGTCCTTACCCCACACCTTCCCTTGGGAATTATGACTGTTCATGGCAGATAATTTTTTTGTGTTCACTTTGACACACTTCCCTTACAGTTTCTCATTTGAGGAAAATGATTCTTACATTTGTTCTGAGCACAGAATTCTCCTGTTTCTTGTCACACTTGGATACTTCTGCTACAGGAATCATACATTGCTGTAAAAATCTTGACAGTGCTGTCCCTATTGCTGAACACACTCATACTGGCCAGAAGGAAGTATGAGTGAAGAGTCAAATGGGAATAACTAAGATGAAATATCAAAAGCATGAGAGTATACTTTTATAAAGCATTGTGAGATTGTGCAGAACTTAAAACAGGAAAATTAGCTGCCTGAGAAGCCACATTTAAATTTCTAAGAAACTAGACTACACCTTTTCCAATAATTTATACATAAGATTTCCTGTTCTCCATCTCAATATTGACAATCTGATTTGTCAGACATACTATAATCTGGATTAAGAATATTGAATTGCTCCTCTTTAGAGGAAATGATAATTTATTGTTAGCAACAGGGGACCTGTTCAGTCCCTTTTCCTTCTACCCCACTCATGGCAGATCTGATACTTTCCAGTTTGAGCTCTAAAAGAAAGGCTGCACAGATCTGCAAGCCTTTATTTTGTTCTTTGCTTTCATTTTCACCCTCTTCCCTATTGCTTCTTTCATATTTCTTCCCCACTACTTGTGTGTTTGGGTGAGAAGGTTACGAAAAGGAGGGAAAAGGAAAAAGGCTTTTTTTCTTGGGAATAAGATAAAAAAGTTTATAGATTTCTGTAATACTGCATGATTAAGCAGATACTTTTCAAATGTAGCTGTGGGATTTTATTGATGATCTACTTTTGTTTGTAAGGAGTTTTTCACCTAGGAAGAAAATATATGTCTATAAAGAAAAAAAATTAATCTGAGCATTACACAAAAAAGACCTTTCCAATGGAAAATTAAGTCAATACATAGATTCCCACTGACTTTAATGGTTTTGAATCAGTCCCAAAGTGATCTCAAATCTCCAGAGTAAATTATTATTTTTTAAAAAAACAGTTTTTACTCTTCATTTATCTAGGATAGTGAATTAAGTTGTCTGTAAAATCCTGTCATTTTCAGAGACCTCAGTCTCGGGGAAAACCTGTTGGATAAGTTCATTGAACCCAGGATGTTTAGATACAAATAGTTTAGACTCACAAATCAACATTTTATGACAACACATTACTGAACTGGACCAGTTCTACTATTGATAACATTATCAGATGATACAGAGATTGGCAGAGCAGTAATTAATGATGAAATATTCTAGACCAACCAGGAAGCTGGGCCAATTTAAACAAAATACTTAAATAAAATATGCAATACAGCCAAACATGAAACTGTGCATTGAAGAATAAGGAATGAAGAACTTGCCTTTCTTATCTTTGAAAGCAGTAAGTCCAGTAAGATTGTTTGTTCTAGTGGAAAACCAACAGAGTATAAATTTCCTCATGGTTAATGTGACCATTACATTTCTACAGCACAAAGTGCTTCTACTTTTCTATGCACCTCCAGCAACTCAACACAGAGATTAAAGGAGTTGGGATTTGCTGGCTATCAGTGAAGTGAGAAGTTAACTTGATTATTGTGCAAGACTGGAGAAGAAATGTCAAATAATAATTACCATGGAAAGCTAGCTTGTTAGCTGTAAGAACTGTTTTGTGGATGGAGACAGACTAGTCCAGTTTAGAAACATATTTAGAATGAGGTAATAAAAGAATGGAAGGAAACATCAATGAGGGTGGCAGATTTACAATCTCTTGATAGCTTCATAGCACAAAGCTAGAAGATGCACTTTAGATGAACCTTCATCCTTTAGCTCAGTATCAGGATAACCGGAGAAAGTCAAATAACCTGATAAATACAGGAAGTTGTTGGATAAATCCATCTTGCCTTATTTATGAAATCTTTGAAATAAGAAGTGACAGTTAGAACTGAAAAACAGCTAGATAAAGGTTTATCAGGATGGTTGAAATAGCTCAAAAACCATTATGTAAAATTTTCTGTTGAAGTCAACAGAAAATGAAATGAAAATATATAATGAAAATATAATGAGTACATATAATCTGTTCTACTGGTGCACTGCATAAATGAAAAGGACCAAGTATTCATTCATGACTCCATTAGCCCTAACATGGCATCTACCATTGACTTTGTTTTGTGTAGTAATAACCCCTTAATCAATACCAGCATAGAACTCCAAATCTGATTTTCTCCATACAAGTTTCCCTCAGTCAATTATTAACAGATGGATCTTGGGTCTTTAACCATGCTGAAGGTAACAACTACCAGAAAAGCACTGAAATTCAGCCCTACTCAACTGTGAGACAAAGTGGCTGACACAAAACTAGGAGGAGCGGCTGATACACTGGAATGCTGCTGCTGGACTGCAAGACCTGGATGGACTAGAGTTGGGCAGAGAGGAACACAATGAAATCCAACAAAGCAACTGTGGAGCCCTGCACCTAGGGAGAAATAATCCCATGCACGACTACAAGTTAGGGGTTGACCTGCTGGAAAGGGCCTGGGAATCCCAATGGCCGACAAGTTAACCATGAGCCAGCAATGTGCCCTCATGGCCAAGAAGGCCACTGGTATCCTGGTGTTCATCAAGAAGAGTGTGGCTAGCAGCTGGAGGGAGGCTATCCTCCCCCTTTATTCTGCCTTAGGGAGGCCCCATCTAGAGTCCTGTGTCCAGTTCTGGGCTCCCCACATCATGAAAGACAAGGAATTACTGGAAAGAGTCCAGCAGAGGGCCACAAGGATGATTGGAGCATCTCTTACGATGAAAGGATGAGAAACTTGAGTCTGTTTAACCTGGAGAAGAGAAGACTTAGAGGGCATCTTATCAGTGTTTATAAATATCTAAAGGAAGAGTGTCAAGAGGATGGGGCCAGACTCTGTCCCGTGGTAGGACAAGGGACAATGGGCACACACCAGAACACAACAAGTTCCACCTGAACAAGAGGAAAAACTTTGAGAACTAAGAGCACTGGAACAACTGCCCAGAGAGGCTGTGGAATCTTCTCTGGAAATATGCAAAACCCACCCGGATGTGCTCCTGTGCAACATTCTGTAGGTGAACCTACTTTAATGGAGTGGTTGGGTAAGATGATCTCCAGAGGTTCCTTCCAATCCTGACAATTCGGTGATTCTGTGATTCTGTGACTGTATTGCATAACAGGTTCTCCTCTGAAGTGAATCAATTGTACTGTGGAAAAAAAATCATCATACAGTTGTTTGGACAGTTAGTTTTAGGAACAACTCCTGAAAGATGATATGGAGGAAGTCACATTAGATTTGGCACTGTCCATCCTCTGTAGTCTTCTGCAGTGTTCTTCCAGACTTTACACACTGAAGCATACCCTTGTCCCATAGCGCAGTTCAGAGAGTTCACACTTTCCACTTTATGTTATGCAAACACAGTTCTGTCAGCCTGTAACATAGTCCTCACTATTCCTGACACTGTAAACTGAACTAAGAACCATATACAAAAAGATTGTTATGATTTGGGGTCACAGGGGAATCACATGGGGCCCAGCAGAGGTCCAGGACCATGTACTCCATAGCGCTGATGCAGACAATCTGAGCTAACTCTGAGTAGCATAGACACAAACCACCCTTCACTACTCGGACTGGGGGCCAGGAATCAGTCCCGGTATTGAATGCACTTAGCAGTGCAGCCAATAATAACATTTCCTGGGAATAAAGTGAGACCATTGCTGAACTGTTTGGAAAAATTGTCCTATCATCATTTTCACCATAAATCATTGACTGTCACACCAAACCTTTAACAATCAGAGAGTTATGCAGGGCTCTTCCTGGAGTGATATTTTAAAGACAGTTCAGAAAAGCCACCAGGTTTTTCTTCATTCTGGCATCATGGCTATACTGCACAACTATGCTCAAAAGCAAAGTTCGTTCTGTATTTGTCATGGCCTTCAGGAGCACTTATGTAAGGGATTTAAGGGGTCTAAAAGGCCAAAAAGCAGTGAATTTCAAAAGTGAAGAGTTTCTGACAAGCAAGTTTGAACATTTGAAAGAATCAGACACAACAATAATCTAGAAGAGGCTCTCAAGTAAAAATGAATGTGAATAAATGCAAATGTTTGACATTTGCTGAGAGTTTCCAAAACAGTATTTGTTTACACAGCTTTTCAAGAAAAGAGATATGATAACAGTGGAATATTGGAAAACCTTTCCAAACACATAGACTTGCTTGCATGTTGGCCTTTGTTTCAAGACTCTATACTTTGAATATGTATAAAGGATTTACTTAAATAAGGATAGATATGAGCCTTATGTATACCAAACTGTGGCAGAAATAAGCATCATGTTTGAGTTTATAAATACACTTTCGAGCCCATATACCATCCTACTGCCTACGATTTCTCACCAAGAATGACAGATGCAAAAATCAACAGACTCCTTTCAGTTGTACTAGCATAGAATATCCCTTAGTAGTAATACTATGAAAGCATATGGCAGACCTGAGCATGTCTCTGAAACAAGATCCCAGGAAAGCTGACAGTGGACCTATATATTAGTTCACTGTTCAAAATTTTAGGGCCAAGAGCAATCTCAAAGGCCAATTCTTGCTCAAAAATCAATTAGTGCTGTTACAGCTGGATGGAGTCACACTGCTATGACGGAATTTTGTGATGAGAAATAAGTAAATAAATACCTCTTTTCACTGTGTGATAAATCTAAGGCATTCTTAGATGATTTTTTTTTCACGAGACTGTTATGTAGAAGGAAGAAGGCATACAAGCACTATTTAAGATTGTCCATTTTTTATTCATCCAGAAGGCAATCAGCTTTGAGGTCCCGCTCTCTGCATCCCCTTGTATCATACTCAGGCTTCTCAGATGAGTACTGTAATCACAGAGCAGATGATTCTCAGAGCTGAGGTGGGTTTCAGCAGACTTTCTCTCACTGAGGAAGATTCTGTTTTGACAAACTAGCATTTTCCAACACAAAACATTTTACTGAACAATTGCCACTTAGCTATACTAAATGAATAATTAATGTCTGTGAAACACTTGACCATGGGAAAGTTAATATTCCCATTGGTGATAAGACTTTAAAATATAAATGGGGAGATTTTTCTGTGGTTTCTAATGCAGAATTCCTTACACAGTTAATGTGAAAGGCAGAATATATTTTTCAGGTAGGCAGTTACAACAAGAAGCCTGAGGGTAATAGAGAGAGAACTTCAGGGCCTTGGGACAATTGTTTAAGAGATCAGGAGTATAGGTAGTGTTCTCCTCTATGCTTCCAGTTTCAGGAAATGATGAGAGAATAAACAAGAAGAGGCTGCAGATCAATACCTGACCCTGGTGTCACTGGCAGCATTTTTGATTTTTTTCATCATGGGCCAGTTTACAGATCACCAGGCCTTCTGGCAACAGATGGGGTACACCTGTCTCAAAGCAGGAAAAGGATCTTTGCACAGGGGTTAGCAGGGCTCATTGAAAGAGCTTTAAACCACATTTGGAGCAGGAAACGGATGTAACGAGGCTCAGTAGAGATAAGCCTGTGGGTGGCACACCAGGGTTTGAGGGATGGTGTGCTAGCCATGTCCTTCAGGCTGCCCTCTCACTAGGAGTAAGAGATGGAGATCCATGCAGTAGTGAAGATGCAAGGGTGATTGATGTGTTAGAAACCACAGAAGAGCCTGAGAATGGTCACATAGGATTCAGAGTCTCTTGCCAAGAAGGTGATGGGATCAATAGCCCAGCTGAAGGCCATTTACAGCGATGCATGCAGCATGGGTAACAGACAGGAGAGCTGGAAGCCATTGTGCAACAGGAACACTGTGACACAATTGCCATAATGGAAACACGGTGGGATGACTTGCAAAACTGGAGTGCTGCAAGGGATGGCTATAAAGTCTTCAAAAGGGACAGGCAAGGAACGAGTGGCAGTGGGGTAGCCCTGTATGTCAGGGAGTGTTTTGATTTGTTTGGTGATGATAGGGTTGGGTGTTCAGGTGTAAAGATCACAGGGAGGGCCAACAAGGCAGATATTACAGTAACAGTTTATATTAGACAACCTAACCAGAGTAGTCTAAAGTGCCTAGTAGAAGCACCTGGTAGAAGTCTCACAATTGCTAGCCCATGTTTTCTTGGGGGACTTCAACTTAGCAGATGCCTAAAGGAAATCCAGTACAGCGGAGACAAAACAGTATAGGAGGTTCCTGGAGTGTGTGGAAGATAGTCTCCTGACATAGCTGGTGAGTGAGCCAGCTAGGGAATTTGCCCCACTGGACCTGTTTTTTGCACACAGAGAAGGACTTGTGCATTTGAGGCTGTCTTTGGCATAGCAGTCATGAAAAGATAGATTTTTTGATTCTTAGAGAATGGGGGGTGGGGGCGGCAGAACTGACACCTTGAACTTCTGCAGGGTGGACACTTTGGGTTTATCTATGACACTGGTTGGCAGTATCCCTTGGGAGACTGTTCTGAAAGGCAAAAGAGTTCAGGAAGGCTGAATATTCTTCAAGAAGGAAATCTAACAAGCACAGGAACAGGCTGTCCCCATGGGCCAAAAGATTAGCCAATGGGGATGAAGACTGGCCTGCCTGAATATAGCTTTGTCTGGAACTCAGGAGAAAAAAAAAAAAAAGGAGAGTTTATGGCCTTTGGGAGAAGGGTCAGGGAACTCAAGAGGACTACAAGAATGCCATGAAGTTATGCAGGGAGAAAACTAGGAGGGCTAAAGCCAAGTCAGCTTAATCTGGCTACTGCTGTAAAAGACAATAAAAATATTTTCTATAAATACAATAGTAGCAAAAGAAGGATCAAAGAGAATCTCCATCCTTTATTGAATGTAGGAAGAAACATAGGGAAAAAGGGTGAAGAAAAGGCTGAGGTGCTTGAGGCCTTTTTTGCCTGAGTCTTTAATAGTGACACCAGTTGTTCCCATAAACCAAGTTCTATGGGGAGTGTCTGAGGCTCCTGAGGCTGTTTCTGGAAGAAAGGAAACTCGGGGGAGACCTGAAACTACCTGAGAGAAGATTGTAGTGAGGTGGCTGTCAGTCTCTTTTCCCAGGTAGCAAATGATGGAACAAGAATAAATTTCCTCAAGCTGTACCAGCAGATGTTTAGATTAGATATTAAGAAAAAAAATCTCCACTCAAAGGGTTATTGAGCATTGGAAAAGGCTGCCCAAGGGAGTGGTTGAGTCACCAGCTTTGGAGGTATTTAAATATGCATAGACATGGTGCTTAGGGACATGGTTTAGTGGTAGACTTGGCAGTCTTAGGTTTATGGTTTGACTTGATGATCTTAAAGGTCTTTTCCAACCTAAACAGTTCTATGATTCTATAATAATATTCTGGTGTATGCCTTTAATTCTCAAACACCCAAACTATATTGTTATAGTTAAGGAAAACTACTTACAAGTATCTTTATTTTCTCAACGTTTCTTAATATTTTGTCCAAAATTGTAGATGCTTTATGGCTATTTAACCATTTAGTTCTTAGCTCAAAACACATTGAAGGAAAGATGAATTCACTAAACTAAACTACAAAATGGCTAATTTTAAGGGGATTACCCCTATCAGAAAGAGTAATCCATGGTTTATAACAGCAATATTATTTTTTAAAGCTGGTGGATGGAGCAGCTGGTTTGTAAAGTTATTAATTTCCTGTAAAGAATACTGAATGCTTAGCAATCAGAACGCAAGGCAGGATGTAGTTATACAATCATGTATGTGCCTCTTTTATACATAATTCTGCATGGAACTCCTTTCCCTTCTGAAATGATCAATATTGATTCTGCTATCTGGACCCAAAACAACATTCACATGCACAAGAATGAACTCTCTATTGGCTAGAAGAGGGTAGGCCACAATAACAGAGGGTTTTAAGGACAAACATTTGAAGAACTTTAACCAGGCTGATTCTTAGAGTGATCATGACTACACCTGGTGGCCACTCCACTGGAGGATGCATTTCTTCTCCCTTGGGCAAAGATATAAGTTTCTGAATAGGAAACCTTTCAATGTTCACGTTGCTCACATGGTTGGCTGAAACACAGACTCAGGCCTTGTTCTTCCCTCTGACCATGGACTGGCTGTGCTCATTTATCTCTACAAGCTCTTGTGTACTATCTTTACACATCATTAATAATGACATGCTTTTGTTCTTGGAGCTCATATGTGTGTAGGAATTGCTCTATACCTAGATTTCCCTTCAGGGATCTGACTTCTTCAGATCAGAAAGTTCATCTGAGAGACACTTCCACCTTCTGAGGCTTGTCAGAATCTACCTGCCAGATGAATCTCCTGTGCTGGTGGAATTCAACCCCAGATCACTTACATGGTGTTCAGATACATGCACCTCTTGGTCTGTGAGTACTAAACCAAATACATTCCCAATGCATCAGATTTTCTGTGTATCCACAGACTGTCTGGGCAGCATATGGACAGGAAATCATGGTGAGAAATTTGGTAACTTTGTCTACCTGCACTATGAACCAGAGCTAATCTTTTTCCCCATGGCTTTTAATGAGCATAACTGTATCCATCATCCAAAATAGCTTCCATGTTTTATTTACAATAAAATCTTAAACAGACTGTAGCATCAACAACATCTTCAGTCTCCTTCATATTGTACTTCTCCTTTATGTAGCGGGGAGTGAATACTTTCAGACTTTCCGTCTTTTTGCTAGAGGGTTGTTGCCAGATGCCTATTTCCACAATAGGCTAACAGACACAAGGAAGAAAACATAAGTCTCCAGTTTATTTGGAACTGAGGAAATAAATCCTTCCACTATTTTCTGGTGATCTGCCCTTCAGCCTGATGATAAATAAATGGTTATAGCAAAGTTACCTCTCCTTGCTTTACCTTCCCAGCTGTTAATGATCACTGATCTCCTTTTCCTCCGGGCAGTGCATTTGAAGGAAACTGTAGACATATAGTAGGAGAAAATAATGGACACTAACTTAGTAATTCCAGAACCAAAAGACATGAAGTCCTAAAATCTCCTTACTTCAAATGCTGCTCCAGACAGGTGTGTCCTTTTCTGCAGAGCAGGACCAATGAAAGTGAATGAAAGTTCATCAGGGCAGAATGAAAGATGGAAAAGAAGGGACTTAGACGTAGAAGTAGAAAGTGTTATATTTGCTCATAAGACGTCTTTGTTCAGATTAGTACATTCTGCAGGAGCTTGAATACTGTTTAAGACATGAAGGTATTTATAGGTTTTCATTTATTTTTTTCCAGTTGTAATGCCCTTTTAGGCCGAGGAACATGTGTAGGTTAACTTACTAACAAGCCTTCCATTTAAACAGAGAAAAAGAAGTGTTAATTGAAACTGTATTTGAGCTGAAAATTATGGTTTTGAATAAGGCAATCAGCTACAGCAGGCACTCACTCCCTAACCCAATTTAGTCCATTAAACCACAAACCCCGAGCAGCTTGGGCCAGATTCCCCAGTGTGTTTCAACTCCTGTGAGTTACTGGATCCATCCAGTAACAGGAGCTGGACATCAGCCAGATGTGTCCAGCTGAGAGCTCCTCACAGTGTGAGAGCCCTCAGTGTGCACAAAGGCAGCACAGATGGTTCCTTGGTTCCTGCATTGCCACCCCCTGCTCCTACCTCGCTTGCCTCTGGCACGGGGTCAATGTCACAGGGAAGGGAAGAATACTGCTGGCTGTGTTTATCTGACATGCAGCCCTGCAAGAATTGAGAATAGCAGGAGGAAATCAGTGCAATACACCAGTCCCACTACAAAATAAAAGAGTAGGGATCTCTGCCTGACAGCCACTTGGCAGTCTTCATTCACCAAAGTCATGTTGAGCAGAAGCACAAAAACAAGACTTCTAGTATTTTAGGCCACATTACTCCAGCCACAAAAGAAAGCAAAATTTTGTATTCTTTTATGGATTTTCATCTTAGTTTCTGAAACCGCATTGGAATAAATTAACTTCAGAGACAAAATCAAATCTGGCTGAAGAAGAAACAAGGTGGGCAAATCTCAGCTCATGGGCTGACACAGTTCAGTGTAAGCATCTCCATGGACGTATAGTCAGCACCACCAACAGAAGCTACAAAGCTATTCATTTCATCCTGAAGCAGACACAAAGGATGTGATTCAGTTGTCCAAATGCAGACATACAAGGTAATTTTAGATGCCCTAGCACATCTGTCTGGCCTCCAGACACTGTGCCAGGAAGGCATTAGTAACCTGTAGGTAAAGTGTCTGTGTACTAATTTGTGTTAATGTCCTAGATGCCCTGGGACATTTTAACAACAGTAGATGTTTAACAGTGGAAAAATTACTCCAGTCCTCAGTGGCTGATCAGAGGAGTTGTTCCCTTAGTATCTCTGACTGTATTACCTCTATTGACTCTGACATTGTTGACTAATAACTGAAGTCCTAGCTTATATACCGAGCATGTCCACAGTTGTCTACCAGTAGACGCTTAAGTTTAAGGGAAAGATTCAGTTCCTCATACATAAGCTTCTAATACTATTTCAGGTGCCTGAACACTTTCCACTGGCTTCCAGCTGCATCTCCTGAAGACTGTAAGCCCCATGTATGTCCTGTGTCATATCTGGTAGCCCTGTAAAGATTTCTGGAGTTTCTTAAAACATCTTATATGGCACTTGGTTCTTACATTTATGCTACTCAACTGATCTTGAGGGCTCTTTAAGAGAAACTGAACCCCAGTGATGATTTGTGTGTCTCAAACTGAATCTTGCCTGAGATGAACAAACAGATTTTTCCTGTATTTTAATGACATGGCTCTAGAGAAGAGATTGAGCATTTCTTATTCCCAAGTGCTTTTTAACAGCCTTGTGTAATGCTCAGTGGCTTCTTATGGCAATAAGACAGTTGCAGCTGTGACAAAGTCACTCCAAAGCACTTTATGTCAGGCCAAAGGCCACCATTGCTACATCTATAGTAACAGCACCCATTTTTTAGGATAAATTATTTCACATTACAAGAGGGGTCGAAATACTCCAGAAGCTCACAGAAAAGGCTCTGCATAAAAGAACTGAATATGTCCGCAGTGATTCAGGATGGAAACAGTGACTTGTAAGAGCAAAAAACCTTTCTTATGAGGGAACAGGCTGGGATGGAAGTTCCTTACTGCATTCATGTCAACTGAACGGAACAAATATGAGCATCTTTCCTTGAAGTCTGTTTCCAAATCTCCTTGAAAAATAAAACGCCCTCCTCCTGACTTCATAAGGCCAATAAACGTCTATAACACCATGCCTAACGGCTATCATTGCAAAAATGCCTGGATCAGAAGGACACTTCTAAAATGAGAATGGAATGTATTGTAGTCATGGCAGTAAAACGTCTCTGCTAATCTAACTTGTCAGCCGCCTAGAGCTGCAACACTCAAGTCCACTTAAATAAAAAGATACATGAAAACCCTTCACATGTAAAATGAGATTGGAAATGTGAAAGAATATTCAGCATAGTAAGTAGAGTCAGTGAAGGAGAGATTTGAAGGGGGAAAGTATTTGATGGGAAAATGCATTGCTAAATTGAGAAGGAATATCTTGGAAATATTACTTTTCCTCTCATTAATACCTTAAGGAATGTTGCTACTGACCTTTCACAGGATTCCTCTCTAATGTTGTGGCTTTTTCCTAAAAACTGAGCCATTCTATAGCTCATTTCAGGTCTAAGAATCAAACTTTACTTGGAATTTAAGCAGAATCAGGTTTGCTCATGCTAGTTTTCATATGTCTTTTTGAATCTCTGAAATGAAGCTACTGGGACTACTGTAGGAACCTTCGATCCTTTTAGAAGCGTGAGCCTCCTCAAAAAAAGGAGATTTGTTTTTCACACATGGGAACAACGGCATACTGTGTGAATCTGACCCATCAGGCTGAAGGGAGGCACAGGCCAAGCCACACATGATTTTTCAGATGCATGGTCTCAAGAATGCCTGCATATCTGTTTACAGAGGGCTCCATAGTGCCCATATTCCCAGTGCTGTTAAACATAAGTGTTCAAAGCATACAGTTTCATACATTGTCCGAAGACAGGGTTGTCATGACAAAAAAATAATACAAATTTTAAAAAATATCCTTGTCATCCTCATTCCAGCAGGATCATAATATTTTCTTAAATTACACCAGCAGTGATCACTTGTGATCTGGCTCCCTCACCAATCTCATCCCTCCCTGCCCATGGCCCAGGATCACATTTCATCCTCCCTGGGGTCATCATCTTCCACCCCAGTGATGCTGCAGTACTGTCAGTCTCCAGCTTCCACCAGCCCTGGTGTTCCCGCCTCGGCTTCCTTGCTTCTGGGCAGAGGAATGGCATGGGATGAACTACCAGGTTCCACCCTGCTGCCTCAGGAAGATCCCACTGTTTCCAGTCCCCACTCTAGGGACCTCCATTCCCTGCTGTGTCCTCACACACAGGTGTATAACTGGAGCCACAAGCCAGACCAAATGACACAACCAGAGTTTTCAAAAAGCCCTGGCATTTGCATTACCTGGTGTTGTCCGAGAGGTAGTAATTTCCTGTGTTCAGTATTAATGGGAATGGCTCCTTAATCTTTCAAAGCGCTAAATGTACCAAATATTTTGACTGCAGCAAGTATTACTATTAATAAATGGCAGGGAACAGTGGGTTTCCTGTGTACGTATGCCCTTCTGATGAGGTACACATAACATGTGGCTCCTAATACCAAAGATGGAGTAATCCTTCACTTGTCAGCACTGCACGAAAGGTCAGTCTGGTTTTTCTCACTTTACAAACTTCCATCTGTCAAGAGATGCTTAATTCACAGCTTATTCTCACATCTACCCCAAGGCTGTCTAAATTTAAAAACAGCCGTTTGTTTATCATGTTCTGTTTAAAAAAGGAGACTTTTTTTCCAAGCCATTGGTTTGTCATAAGAAAAGACTTAGAGGAATTTTTTAGCATAAAATCTAAAAGGTTGACTACAGTCTTTCTTGAGATTATAAAAGCTGTGCTTACATACACTGAACTAAGCATCTCTGTATTTAGGAGACATAGGACATTGCTGATGTTCTCCACGAAATGACACCTTGCTCGCTGTCTAGTTCTTTACTACCTTGTAGGGTAAATGTGCATTAAGGCAGTTCAGCCAAATCAACAGGCAACAGCATATGAAACTTCATATATACACGTATGTGGAAATAAAGATGAATAAGCATTTTAACAAAAATTACATTGGCAGTGAAATAAAAAGTAGTGCTTGTTTAATAAGGCACTCCAGCATGGGCACAAATTTTGAACACACAAGTTGACAGTGGCATGTGGTTGACCTCTTGTTCTCGTCCCTTGCTGAACTTTGTAGACTGTATTACAAGGCACATTCACTTACTTAAGCAATTTGTGTTTAATGATTCTATGATTCTAAATCTGCTATAATGGCAATGATAAGAGGATTACCTGTATTCAAAATGGCTAAGGCAAAGGGAAAGGTTTCAATCATCACCATCTCTTTTTAATGTGAAGAAACTTGGTGTGAAAAGGAAGCTCTGTGTTCATGGTGGTACTTACCATATGAAACTTTCTACTGAGTTCAGGTTCAGAACAAATGCGGCAGTGACTTTTTGTTTAGCTGATGTTTGGCAGATCTCTCTTTTCACATAATCCAGTCTACAGCTGTCAAATAAAATATTAATAGTTTGGAGTTTTTCCTTCTTCATTTGAGAGTAAAAAAGTATAGGGAACCTGAGTAAGATTCAAAGACTGTGACTATAAACTAAAGTGATGGGCAGAGCATTGGATCTTTGTCGTTAATATTGCTTAATCCTTGGAATACTTGACAGCAGAGCTGAAGCAGAGTTTAGGCACAGGTCAGCCCGGACCACACTAAATAATTCCTAGGCACACCTTGAGAGTCTGGACAAGCCAGAGATTATTCCTGATAGCCACCATGGGTGTAACCTTGCTTTGAAGGTTACAAGAGTTTAACATGCCAGGGAGTCCCAGAGGTGCCCTTTGCCATCCAGGTCAGAGGATACTTCAAGTTACAAGGGTAAGCAAATCATAGGCATCCCTGAAGGAACGAAGTGATAGTAAGATATTATAAATTGAAGAAGTCTTCAAGATTTAGCTAAATTGCCATGCAATGAGACAATATTACATGCACTGACATCTAACTTACTTCTGGCCCCAAAAATGTGAGCACGTGCAAGAGTTTTGTGGTCCAGGGAGAGAACAGACTACAGTGATTTGCAGCTTCCTGAAAATTCCCAGGTACGTGGGCTTCACTGAAAGGACAATTGGCAAATGTTTTTCACCACACTAGAAGAGCCTCTGCATCATTACAATGGCCTGAGCCATCCATTAGCCACAACCACTTTTTCTTATGTAAATTTTCAAAAGTAAAAGGAAATCAGTAAAAGTTTCTGTTTTCTTCAGAATTTACTTCTCTTTCCAGGAAGTTATATAAGGCCTGAATATGTGACGTAGTCCACTCTCTAGTCCTTGATGGTCACTGTATGCATAACATGTCCTGCAGCAAAGACAAAGCACAAAAAAGTACTGAAGTACAGGATATAAAAAAAGAAATCTGCAAATGCCTTCAAGGGAATTAACTAGTGTAAGTTAGCATAACCTACATCAAATATTGCTTGCTGAAATACTGCATATAATTTTTCATAGATAGCTTTTCTTCTGTAAAAGACTTGTTACTTCACTAGTAAGCAGGCCAGGGCTCTGACCTGAGCATTGGAAGATATCAAGACAGAAGCCAGGCTCTGGCAACTCAGGACAATAGAAAACCTGCAAAACTTGTTATGCTTAAAACACCACAGGAACTATGCTGCCTAAACTCTGTTCAGTATGCTTGGTTTCATGTGTACAGCTTGTGCCCTTAATACTGCAGCCTAAATACAAACTGAGTGATTGTAAACCTGAAAAGCAAAATAGAGACCTCTTGTCCTAGTGCACTGGTACAAAAAGCCGTTCATAGAAATGGTTGCCGGCATGGAAATGGAGCAGAGTTGCTTTTGCAAAAGTTCATCTGAATCTTTTTTTCTCTTTGCTATTTATCTTGTTCTAATCTCTATGCTGTCCTCACAAACACCCACAGTTATGTACAAAACAACACCCTGTACAGCAGCAGGCCCTCTTTTATATTACTGAACTGTCAAGAAAAACCTTGTGCTTCTACTTTTTATAGTCACTATGACTTGACCAGCTGAGAAGAAAGGAAAACACAGTGACAGTGCCAAGAAATATACTGAGTTGCAGGCATCATCAGAGGCTTCCATTAATCATGGGCAGAACTACAGCAAAATAAGGAACATCTTTTTTAGGTTTTCTTTGTTTAAGTCTCCTAGGAGATTTTATACAGCTCTGATGTATATCATGAATCTAGAGAATATATATTAAAGGGCTTACTTACCCCATATGAAATAGAGCAAACACATAAAAATAAATAAAATAAAGCTGGCCTATGTTAAGTGCAAATGTTACTATAGTGTAAATGCATGATAAAGAGTTTTCTTTTTAAAATAAAAGCCAATCTCCTTCTCTCTTTCCATTGTTTGCAGTATCTTCTAAAGTTAGAAACAAAATACTCTCTCTGCTGACTTCATCTTTCCCACTTGGCAAATGCTGGTATTTCTGTCTTCTCACTGGAGCAATACCAAATAAGCCCATTTCATGTTTCTTTGCTTTTGCACTGGGATCATTAGCAGTAAAGCTGCCTGTGTCCTTGCACTCATGTAGCAATGCCACTCTCAAACAAAAAGTCTTGAGTCCTTTTTGCTGGGCTGCATTGCTATGGAAGAATGAACCTGCATCCACCAACCTGCTGCGCACTCAGTACCTATTCAGCTCTTCGGGAGGCAGCTTAGGGACAGCTACTTCTGTGAATCTTCCTAGCAATGCAGTGCTCCCCAAGTTTCTTCATCCATTTTGCATGCTCAGCTTCTGCCTCACCTCATTTTCTGCACCAACATATTTGTTGTGGAAGATTGTCCTAAGAGTATTTCCGTGCAAACATATCCACAAGCACAGTATTGTCAGCCCCCAAAATTAAGATGGAGCTAAAGGAATTTACTGTACCTGAATGTGTGAGGCTGTATTTTAGCTTTTTGAATCATTAAATTTAGTTAAGCAAAGATGATATAAAGTCTAGCTGTTTCATATACTCAGAAGTGCAGGTGAAATTTGCTATGGCAACATTTTGTTCTGGTGTGTTGCAGATGAGTACAGTATGAAAAGAAACAGAATCTTCTGAGTCTCTGAATTCCAACTCAGTGTAATTTCTTTCAAAAATAGTATTATTATGCATATTCTGTATATATAATATTGCAAGCAAGAAATGGAACTGTTTGTTGTTTTTTTTTTTATGAATATTGATCCGTCAAATCTGAAACTGCACAAGAAGATGCTTATTATTCCCAAGTAATTTTCATCAGCAGGCCTTTCCATGTCAAGGATGAATTATGGGTTCAAATCCAGTAGAAAGTCTATGAAAATTATACTGAAGCAGTTAGTGTCTCATTTCAGGATAAGAATCAAAATGAAGCCTTTCTTTAATTCTAGTTAAATACTTGAATTGTAGTGCAATCAGTTATTCTAGTAGTCTGCTCTCCTTTGGAAGAATAAAAAACAAAAGGCATGCTTTGGTTTTCTTGTGCATCAGAATAAAAATGAATATGAAAACCTTGAAATTTTTTCCTGAAATAACATTCTTGTTTTCTGGCCAGCTCTTTTCTTAAAAGCCAACTTTACAGAAAAAAATCTTCATTGCTGCCCAAAATAGCATAGCAAGCAAGACTTAGCTTTTGGAAACACAAGACAGAAAGGTGTTGTATTATTCAGCTTATAAATGGTATTGAAAGAATTTAAGATTGCCCAATGCTTCAAAACATTACATTATAAGCAGACACCAGCCTAAAAACTTCTTACTTTATTTATTTATTTACAAGTTTCTAAAAACCTACAGCCCCCAGAAAAGTCCCTACATCTGAACACTTTGATACTAGTTACGTGCCTTAATATTGCAGATACATGACCCAAATCAGTGTTAAACAGATGCTAATAACACAAACTTCTTTATTAGTAGTGATAAAATTGAGGCACTGGCAACGTGCAGTGCACTACACGAACAAAAATCATCTTCCAAGGCCCTGAACAGGCACAAAAGAATGAAGCTAGCTCTACACACAGACTGAGGAAAAGACAGGTTGGGTCACTCTAAAGTTGTTATGTACATTTTTCAGGGGATGAAGAATTACTTAACTGTTAAATAACATGTTTTTACAATTAAAAGAAGACCCAAAAAAACATCAACATCTCTCTCTCTTCAAGTTAGTTGTGTTTCCCTTGTTCTTCCAAAACATTGATGTTATGCACCAGCTTTTTTTGAGGAAAATTAGAAGTGGATTGAAATCTGTTTTTCTGAGGCCGTGGTGACTTATTAGATTTTTGCTTAGTTGGTCGGTTGATTTCGTACCAGACTTTTGGTTCTGGTTAAGAAACGAATTCAGTTAATAACAAGAAATGTATTTTTCATATGCATTTTTATGTTCTTAATGAAAGAAGAAATAAAATAAAAATCCTATTTCAAGTCACACCAAGTAGCAAAATGTTTATCTACTTTATATTATATTAATGCTATGTAATGGTTAAAATGTTAGTCAGCCCAATTCTGCTGGTGAGAAAATGTCAGCAGTACTATTCTCATTTTGCATTTGGTAAAAAAAAACTTATATTCAGTCATTTGCCCAGGGCAACATAAATGTTCATAAACCACCTGCAAAGAATAAGTAGAATAAACCAGAATTACAGAGAGGAGTCTCTGGTTCCCAGCCAAGAAGGCTGTGAAAGGAGCAATGTATTTTTTATTTAATCTAAATTTCTGTTCAAAAGAAAACTTAGATTCCCCAATGGAGGAAGAAAACTTTGGTTTTAAACTCGTGAAACCTGAGTCCATCCTCATTTTGCACCAAATGAATGTAGACAAGCTCCTTTTGTGAGAGCAAGATCTGAATGGTGTGAATGAAATGCAATTTGCAGCCTGGGATCTGCTCTTTATTATTCATTTGTTTGAATCTTAGGAGTACTCAAGGGCCCTACTGAGGATCATGCCCTAACATGAAGGCTCAGTATAGAATGCATCACCCAAGACAGCCCAGGACCTTAAGATAGCTTGAAAGAGAAACTGCCAAAGGGAACAAGAGTAGGACATGTGGTCAGGGTCTTGATAGGCTAAGTATGTGCCAGTTACAGTCTTTTCTATGTTCTCGGTTAAAAAAAGGGGGCTGTGTTTTTTCATGGGTTTCCTACAATATATCTGTCCAAGTAGATTTTGATAGGGTGACCCTCTCAGTAATTAAAGCTCGAAAACTGCCTCTTCTGTTGTTTTTGAGAAAGAAAGAAAACTTCACATGACCTCCAATTAGGTTTGAGCAAAACTGAAACAGGTTTCAGAATGAAATACGGTCCCAAAATGATTTATTTCTCCTCAGTGGGAACCAAAGGAGGAAGGAAATACTAGCAGTACCATCTTCCAAGACATGTCTGGGCCTGTTAATATTTGTTGAGTTGCGGTATAGTTAAAAATTTCCAATACTGTGAAAAATGATGTGGCAGAACATGTTAGTAATTAACAGCATATACCACAGCAATGGAAAGCACTTAGTGCTTCGTACTAACTATATTGAGATGTGGTCAACGGAGAGAAACTAGGTTTCATTTTGGCTCTAAGGCAGAACACACGTAATCTAAAATGAAAAGAAAGACAGACAGTTCAGAATCCCTGTGCAGGACCTGTTTTCTGCATGGGTATTTGTTTAGAAATGAAATATTAACAAAAAATCACAGTGAATAAATCTTATTTATTTTAATAAAAAGGAAAGACACATTAGCCTCTTGGAAGTATCTGTGATTTTATACCTGTTTAAGTCCAATTGTTCAATAAACATAAGTCAGCATCTCAGGCATCATGCAATTAGCTTTAAAATTACAAGATAGCAAAAAAATAATGAATGCTGTTTGCTTCATGATTCACTTTTTAAATTTCCTCTCATACAATGAGGAAGGCAGTTACTGCTTTTTAATGGAAGCTAAAGCAGAAAAATCTTTCTCCAGAAACTGAAAAGTGAGGCAAAGTCCATCTGTCCCACATAAAATGTGAAATAGTTAAATCTGCAAATGAGGCATAAGAATATTTTATGGGTACTTAGAAGAATCAGGCTGCAAGAAGCGTTATTGATTTTAAAGCAAAACTTGGTGATGATGCAAAGGACTGGATGCAGTGATGCAGAAGGGTGTCATAGTCTATGCTTTCATGAAGACAAACATCACCAGTCACAAATACTCTCCCAGGTGTATACAGTGGCCAATTTCAGGTTTTAGCATTGTTCCTAGATAAGAACATAGTGTTATCTCAGCTAATTATATATCTCCATCCTTTTAACTTTGGAAAAAGTTGGTTTATCTTTGAAAAGGGAAATCTTACAACACAAAGAGGACAGAAAGTCTCAAAGAAAGCAGTCACAGATCTTTACTAGAAAGGAAATAGTCTAAGTTTGGAAACATGACATGGTGTGAGAAATCCCGTGTAACCTCAAGGAGTTATAGGTGTAGACACATGTATGCATGATCATTATCTAAACTGCTTACAGAAAATGAACAGAACTAGATCTGGGATTTTCAACATCCACCTGAAGTTGGAAGACTAGTATTCTCAGCTGACAAACTCAGACATCTACAAATAAAAAGATAAATGCACATGTTTCAAAGCTACGTGCACAGTTTTCATGGTATAGGCGAGTAAAGCAATATCCCCTAAAATAGCCAGTGTGTTCCTTGTGCCCTATGTTTTATCAACCACTATAACCTCACAAGGGCAGCAATATATGTGTCTATGCCTTGAATGTTGTGTATGTGCAGAATACACAGGCATTTAGACATACTGCTTTTGTTCATCCATATCTTATTCCCTCTCAGGTCCTGTGAGGTTTTTGTTCATGCTACATTTGCTGAAAGAGGAGGGCATGAAAAAAACCTGACATTGAATCTGAGCAAGAAATTTGAGTGAACCGCTAATGTTGAGGCACTACAGGATCTGCATAACTGTAGCCACACTAGAGGTTTCTCTAGTATAAATTCTGTTAGTTTCTATGTCAATATTGTCAAACTGGTACTAGAGCTGGCCAGAAAACAAGAATTTTATTTTGCAAAAAAGTCATGGTTTGAAACAATTTTCAATCCACACTGGGACAATGCTAAGACCATTCCAGAAAAATCTGCAGCAAAAATGCATGTGAAGAAGTCTTTTCCTCTAGTATCTGATAACTCCCCCATGTGCTCACAGGGACTACTGTATTGCAGCTGTGCTAGTAAATGAAATTGCCCGGGGACTGCTGCCTGCCCTGAGGCCAGCTTGCACAGCTTGTGTTGACACAGTTAATTGCTTTTACCCCCCAAAACATGCTGACTGCATCTATACAGGCTTAAACTATCTCCTCAGCTGTGCTGGGACATTTTTGGGAGAGAGTTATTTAGTGCAGGACAAACCATTGCCAAGGACTCTCCTGACAATCATCTTCTGTGCTCAGGTTTGCTCTGGCCTCGTTTCACGTACTGAAATAAGTTTGCTCAGGAAATCATATTGAGGTCTTCACTCTTGTTCTGCAATGCCAAAGGAGTTTCCCATGCCATTAGCTATTTTGAGAAAGGATTCTCTCCACCTGGTTTTGATGGGAAATTCCAGCCTCAGTTTGCAAAACCATCCCAACAAAAATTTAACGAAAGCACATGCGCTGCTATAAAAAATTCAAACAAATCTACATTTTTCTTAAAAAAATCATGCTGTTGACAAGTCCCATCAGTGTAATGACTGATTTAAGACACCCCTTCATTGAAGCATTCATTTGTACTTCAGACATTGAATGAATCTAGCTGATATTCCAAGGTCATTGTTGCTAGTGCAATTCACTCCATAGCAATTACACTGTGGTTTTCTCTACGTAAGAGCTGGATTAAACAACCTTGCTGATATCAAACGATATAACTATTCTTTTTTTTCTCCACTTTTTTCCTCATTATCTTCCTGACTGTAGTGGCTTCACTCATTCTTAACAGAGTTGATGGATACAGTGTGTTTGGAGACTATTAACACACATGCTCTATCCTACACTAATTCCTAAGAAATGTACCTCCCTGAGAATTCATTAATGCAAGAACCAAGTATTTGAATAATGATAGAAAATTAAATAAAGGGATTAGACTGGACTGAAAGTTCATTTGGATTTTATTAAGTTTTCCTCATATATTCTTATTTTGTCACTCTGCATGCATCATCACATTTTTCCTTTTCCGTTCTTGTTTTTTAAACAAGTCATTATTTTGGTAAAGAGAAATGTGTCCTCTTAGTGTCAGCTCCCTTCAGAACCTGCTTTCACACCATGGAAAATGAATAGGGAAATCTTGAGCATGTTTGAAGTGGTTTTAAAATTCTTCCCTTCTTTATAAGACCAGTTATGTTTATCAGTAGCTTTAACTTTAAGGGATCTACAAAGAGAGTGGCACGTCAGCAGAAAACTTATTAGTCTCCCTAACAGTATCAAAGACATTAGGGCTCTCTCAGTGGTAGGATGCTAGAGTTGCATACTAAAGACAGCAGACACATGCTTCATGGAAGTAGCACTACTGAAATATAAACAAGCCCCCTTCATCCAGACATTTTTGGTTATGTTTACAGATTAAATCTCAGGATGTGTATATTAGATGCTCTTGTTTCAGGATATTAATGGCAAAATGAACCTGTTTTTGATGTTTAAGTCACATTAATGTCTGATGGACTGTTAAAATGTTAAAGGGTACACCAGACATGCTGTAGTATGTGACATATGTTAGTTATACCATACTAGCTAGGAATTTGGATTTGTTTATAATGAACATAAATTGACTGAATGTAACCCTCCTTTACCTCCCCCAACAGTTAAATCACATTAGGTTCTATTTCCTCTGAAAGACAGTCTTGAAAAATTAGATGAAACATGAAAAGCAGTTGTATTCAGATTTCAACAGTAGTACGTAAAAGTAGCCTGCTTAGCAATATGAATTTATGTGACCTGTGGACAAATAATGTGATATAAGAAGAACAATTAGAGGTAGCTTCTTGCTTTTCAAGCAGTTTGGCATAACAATTACCCTCACTCTCAAGCAACCTCCAGAACAGTTGCAATTATTACAATAAATTATTTTAACCCTGGACATATTTGTGCTCAGGGTCATTTAATTCACTCCATATTTTTAAAATGCTGAGCATGAACATTCTCAAAACTGAACTCCAGCAAAGACAGACATACAGGTAGGGACGCTAAAGGAAGTACAATAGTTTAGCTCAGATTTTAGAGACGATACTAATGCATTTCACAAAACCTAAGGTTATCTCATTATTTCCTTATTCTTCCCACCTTTCATCCATATTTTTTTTTTTATAGCAGCACTATAAATCCTTTTTGAAACAGACAGCGATTTTACTCTTTCCTTCTATGATGGGTTTCCAGACCATGACCAAGTCATAAAAACATTGAACAAAAGCTGGTATTTATGTTTTTATAAATGTCGTTAATTCACATGTGAGTGTGTGTATTATGGATGAAGGGAAGGGCTGCTTGGTTATTAAAGGTCTTGGGGTTTGCCGATATGGTAGATTTTGTAGTAGTTTGAGTAAAGGAAATCTTAAATAGCTGTCAAAGGCAGGGAAATGCGTATATGCTGCTGTAGAAGCAGGAGCCTTCACGAAGTTCAGCCTGCCAGAAGACCTCACAGGGCGGTCCTTGTGTCTCTGCTCTAGTCAGGGTGACACCTCAGTGTAGGGGTCAATCACCTTTGTTGACCCACACCCAGGAGAAGACCCTAAGTGGTGACCCAGAGAACAAAAAGCAAAGATGCCTAGGTGCTAGGAAGCAATTCTGGACTGAGTTCTAGCCTGTCAGTGAGGAAAGCAGGGGAGACAGTGTCTGACAAGTGTGGTCGTCTCTACAGCACAGCCGGCATTCAGACAAAACACTGTTGAGAAATGCTTTAAAATATTGCCAGTGATTTGGACTCAGAGTCTGGGAAAATCAGGCAGCAAAAAAATCTTTCCTCTCCACATTCTGCCTCTTTGTAAGTACACTGCCTTCCCTCATGCCAGGCAGCACAGCAGAGGTGTCACAGATAGCGAAGACATCTCTGCTGGCTTTACAACAACCACAGAGTCCATCTTTTCAGAGGAAATAGTCAGGAGGAACATCCAGATGGTACACATCATTTTCCACTGCTGTGAAGTGAGCTATGAAGCAGCACAAAATGAACTCAATAGTCTGAACGGTCTGGCTCCTTATAGCAAATTTGTATTTGAAGGCACTGTTATACAGACTGATGCTAATAAATAAGCATATCAAACCTAATGCCTCTGAATCTACAGCTGTGTAGAAATACTTCCTTTCTAGTTTCTTGAACAAGCTTTTCACAGAGGAAAATGGGAGCAACTATGAACTCTAACCAGCAGGCATTTCGATGTTTTAAACTAATACAGCTGTGGTTTTGGAGATGATAATATTTCACTTTATGTCTTCTAACCACTTCAAATTTTGCAAAGTGAAACAAAAAATGCCACCAACTTCCCTCAGCTTCACTTATAGAAAAGTGTTTTGGTACAGGGTATTCTTGCAGTTGTGGAAACAGTTTTTAAGTCCTGGCTCAGTAAGTGTGATGTCCTCTCTGAGGAACAGTGAATCTCTTTTCCTTTCATCTTTTTCACAGGTTTATGACAGACACACTCTTGGTGGAATATCAAAAATAAATCATATCTATGTGGAAAATAAATTTGCAGAAGATTTTCAGATTAGGCACAACTTCCAAAAAGTTTTAAGAAAAATGTCTTGTATCAGCTGAAATGTCTCAAAGAAAAACATTTGATTATGGTTGACCTTTTAATTGTATTGAGAACACAAAATGAAACATATTGTAAGAATATTAGACATTAAAACTATTTTGAAAGGAAATAGTAGATGCCTGGTTCCAAAATTATAAACCCAGACATTTTGGAAATGCCAAAATTTGATTTCAGCAGATCTGATAGGTCTGTGTGAAGAATTTTGGTTTCTGAATAACTGCATTTTTAAGTCCTTCAGCTTTTTTTTCTGGCCAGGAATAACACAGTAGTGATTCTAAGAACATATGACTAATTTAACTATTCCTGCACATCTTATCAGTCAACATTAAGATAATATTGTTAAAATTGGTTTCTATATTGAGACATATTGAACAAAGCTTCAGTTAAATGCCCAAGAGTTTAATTTAGATGCAATTAAAATAGTCAAGCAATTAATATAGCCACACAATTAGAAAATGTGTCCTTACAATGGTGTAAGAATATGACGGACATAAAAGCTGACTCAGCAAGTTCTGATTTTAATCCTGGCATCAAAAATCAGGAATTATACCATCTTATTTTAGTTGTTTAAACATTATTCCAGGGATGTCTTTGTGTATAGGTAATGTGGGGACAGAGGCACTTCCACTGAAAGATTCTTCCCATCCTAAAATAGGTGCCTAAGGTAGGTGAGATAAATTTCTCTCTGTAAATTTATGCAGCCCAAGCAAGGTGTCTGAGTAATGCTGTCACATTTTGGCTCGGGATTCCAGTTTTAGTAAACTTCTGATAACACTAGAAAATGAGATAAAAATGGCTTATGAAAATGAAAACAACTCATGGTCATAGGTATGGTAGTTCTTGATACTTCTTAGAACACCCCTAACAAAACCTCTGCTCAGACTGATGTCCCACGCTTCTCACCCTGTGATAATAGAAAGGAAAGAGATGTAAAGGAGACACTGCTTAGAATGGGCCTCAAAACTTTCACAGAGCAGCAGTGAAGGGAGCATTGCCTATGCTCTCAGCCACCAGGCTGTGCTGATGAGTGTAGAGTGAGAGCTGAAGCTTAAGCTGATGGGCGATTATTTTGTCCATACATATAAGGATCTCCTAAAAGTTTATGTCTATTTTATACAAAATTAGAAGAGATCTGAAAACAAAGAACTTCTGTTTCTTTTGGTTTAGTCTTTCAGAGGAATTGCAATGAAAGGAACAGCCGTCTTAAAAGCAAATCCTATAATACAATGTGTTTTGCTCCAAAGGAACATTCTAGCCCTTCATTATCTCTTAAGCACAGTCCTTTGACATGGCTAGGACAGAATTTAAACGTAAGTGGTTGTCAAATAGCTCTTACGGTCTTAGAGTACGCTGTGGTTCTCATGGGAATGGAGTGGAAAAACTGTCTTTAAATGAATCTGAGTAGAACTTCGAGAGGCTATGTGGATCTCAAATTTGTCTTCAGAGTATACAACAGTTCCTAAGACTGCTACTTTTTTGTGACAAACCTTTATGGGGGTAGAGCCAGAATATTAAGATCATTACTTCCAGATGGAAAGGTTGGACAAGACAGAAATCCTTGGCATTGGGATCATGGACAGAGTGGTGTGATATGGACATGACATATTGAAGTAATCTAGATAGAAGATATGATGTTAGCCAAGGTTGTCAGTTGGATACTTTTTAAAACATTATATGGTTTGTAACAAGGTATTGTGTGTCCTTCGAAGCCCTCCAGATTGAAATCCTGGAAAGACTGTGGGGAAAATTGTGATTATTTTGCTTAAGTTACTAGAGTTCATTTTATATATATTAAGAGCTTGGCATCATTTGCCTGCGAGAAATTTTAGGCCAGCAATTTATACCGTATGAGCAATGTACATCATGCTAGCAGTGCTTAAATGAGTCCAGGTGCTCATTTGTAACTTGGGATCTTGTGCGTTCTTATTCATGGGCCATACACCGATAATAGTCCAGTGCCTCAAATGAGAACGCGACTAAGATGAGTTTCGTAAACCACACATCTGTTTAAAAGAGATGTTTTTGCAGAATCTTACAACTACACTGAGGAAGTTTTCCACCAGGGGGCATGTAAAGCCCACTAGATTAACCACTATTTTTCTTTGGTTGCTTTGCCAGCGACGACTGCTTACAGTCCATTTACCAGGAAGAATCCCCATCAAAGAAATTTAAAATGTATATTAGCTAAGCAAAAAGTAGGAATAAAGGTGGACATTTTACAAAGGCTTGAAGAGAAGTGGGCACTGGATACAGTCTTTCACATATTCTTTATTGTCCAGATAAACTATATCTGCTGTTGAATGCTATTCCTATTTGCAAAATGCTTGTTCATATGTAAGGGACACAAGTTTCTCTGATTTCAGAAATTTTTTTTCCAAAAAAAAAAGGTTGCTGGAGCTGTTGTGTACAGGAGAGGACAGGATTGAATCCTTTTTGTTGGACATATAAAGCATAAACTTAATGTATTTGAGTACCTCCAGAATAAATGGATCAGGAACTACATGGACATTTCCTAAGACAACACTTATAAAACCTCTTCTCAGCACAAAATCCCAGACTCACCTGGATGTATGAATCAGGCAGTGAGAGGAATTTAGAACAAACCCAGTGACCTTTTCCTTTAATGTACAGGGCAAGTAGTGAGTACAGAAGCCTTTGTGACAGACTTAGATGTGTCAGAGGTTGCTAAGTTCCTTTGAGATTTTTCAAGACCATCTTAATGAGGTACGAGACTACTTCACAGAATCAAAAAATCACTAGGTTGGAAAAGACCTCCAGGATCATTGAGTCCAACCATTCCTATTACCACTCAACCATGCCCCTCAGCACCTCATTCACCCATTTCTAAAACACCTCCAGGGATGGTGACTCAACCACCTCCCTGGACAGCCACTGCCAGTGCCCAATGACCCTTACCATGAAAATTTTTTTTGTCCAGCCTGAGCTTGGGGCCATTCCCTCTCATCCTGTCCCCTGTCACTTGGGAGAAGAGGCCAGCTCCCTCCTCTCCACAACCTCCTTTCAGGTAGTTGTAGACAGCATTAAGGTCTCCCCTCAGCCTCCTCTTCTCCAGGATAAACAACCCCAGCTCTCTCAGATGCTCCTTGTAAGACTTGTTCTCCAGGCCCCTCACCAGCTTCATTGCTCTTCTCTGGACTCGCTCCAGAGCCTCAACATCCTTCTTGTGGTGAGGGGCCCAGAACTGAACACAGGATTCGAGGTGCGGTCTCACCAGTGCTGAGTACAGAGGGAGAATAACCTCCCTGGACCTGCTGGTCACGCCGTTTCTGATACAAGCCAAGATGCCATTGGCCTTCTTGGCCACCTGGGCACACTGCTGGCTCATGGTCAGTCGGCTGTCAACCAACACACCCAGGTCCCTCTCCTCCAGGCAGCTTTCTAGACAGACTTCTCCTAGTCTGTAGCACTGCATAGGGTTGTTGTGCCCCAAGTGCAGGACCCGGCATTTGGCCTTGTTAAACCTCATGCCATTGGACTTTGCCCAGCGGTCCAGCCTGTTCAGATCCCTTTGCAGAGCCTCCCTACCCTCCAGCAGATCGACACTTCCACCCAGCTTAGTGTCGTCCGCAAACTTGCTAAGGGTGCACTCGATGCCTTCATCCAGGTCATTGATAAAGACATTGAACAGGGCTGGACCCAGCACTGAGCCCTGGGGAACCCCACTTGTGACCAGCCTCCAGCTGGAGTTAACTCCATTTCCCACCACTCTCTGGGCCCGGCCAGCCAACCAGTTTTCCACCCAGGAGAGTGTGCGCCTGTCCAGCCCAGAGGCTGACAGTTTCCTAAGCAGAATGCTGTGAGAAACTGTGTCAAAGGCTTTACTGAAGTCCAAGAGACTACATCCACAGCCTTTCCCTTGTCCAGCAGCTGAGTCACTTTGTCATAGAAGGCGATCAGGTTAGTTTAGCAAGACCTGCCTTTTGTGAACCTGTGTCAACTGGGCCTGATCACCTGGTTCTCTCGCGTTTGCTGTATGATAGCACTCAAGATCACCTGTTCCATGACTTTCCCTGGCACTGAGGTCAGACTGACAGGCCTGTAGTTCCCTGGATCCTCCCTGCGACCCTTCTTGTAGATGGGCACAACATCAGCCAGCCTCTAGGCCAGTGGAAATTCCCCAGTCAGCCAGGACTTCACCAGTCAGTCCACTTCCTGTGGACTTCCCAGAATTTAACCCATCATCTCCAAATCTGCAGAACTTGGGTCAACTCTAGTCAATGATAAGGTGCCTCAGTACAAATCAGTGTATCTTTACCTTTGTGATCTGCTGCAGGCAGTTGGTGTTTGCCATTCGCTTCTGTTGTCTAAATACAGTCAACACAACACTTTATCTTATTCTTATCCATATAGAAGACTTTAAAAGAAAACTGTTTCCATTGATGAAATCGTTATCTTAATCACTTTATTTAAGAAGATTAGTTCAGATAGTTCCTAATATTCACACTGTGTAAGCTTTATTTCCTGCCCTGTACACAAAATAAGGTAAATATGGTTATGGAGCTGGTTGCTGTAAAGAGAAGTTTCGAACCACAGATATGTTAGGGTATCTCAAGAGAATTGTGAAAATTTAGGAAAACACAAGGTATATTCTATAAGGTAAATATATCTGTCTGTTAATGTCTTTCTCTTCAGTGTTTGTAGGGTTTCACTCTTATCCATGTATTTCACTCTTGTAAATTTATAAACGTTCTCTGGTTTTACACTGAGTGCTGAGAAAGTGAAAATCCATTAATACCTTTCCTGCATACACTAACCTTTACAGAAAACATAGGTCTTGAAACTAGATACAACAGTTTCTTCATAAAAACAGAGATAAACTGTCTGCAACCAGCCAGTTGTGCAACAGCTCAAATCATGCACAAGGAATTCCAGGGCTCTAGATTAAAATATTAGTCACAGATAATCTAATTTGTTTTGTAGTCTTTACTACTCTGCTCTGAAATACTGAACACATCAAAACTAAAGGGCAGAAGGGCTCAATTTTTAAAGAAAACATTAATAAACAGACTCGTGTAGGGTCACAGGAAGATCAGAGGACCCTGTGGCAGTAAGTAATAGCCATTCCACTCTTAGGAACAATTAGCTTTGAAAGTTTTTCAGATTATCTATTTTCTAGAGAGGCTGTAATGCTCTTCTTAGAATCTGGCATTCTCTTTTACCTAATTGGCTTCTACTGACATTAACTGAAATCTATATTATTTCTTTCACAGTTACAGAACTGGACAACAAAAAACCAAACAGGCAAAATACTTATGAACTAATTAATTTTATTTTAACCTGAGAAGTCATCAGGAAATTTGACCTGATAAATATTGTTATATAATTTGATTATATATGAATTAAGGCAAATAAATTGTTCTTAAACAGAGCATATCTTTCCAACAGGGCTTGAGCCTTCATTTGTAAATAGAGTAAGATGAATGATTCTGTCAATCATGCAGATCCACAGCTAATCACAGCTTAGCAACTTAAAACTCTTTTTGAAGATGAGCCTGCAATGTGTTCCCTTGTTAAGGGTGTTCATAGACTATGGAACAAATGAATCTATGATCAAACTTAATTATATGAATATGAGAGAAAAGGAAACTCCTCAGCCATCTTGAATGGAAAGAAAATAAAGATTTAGAAAGATAGACTAAAATGGATATGATTTATATCTCTCATAAAAAGAAAATAACACTGCAGTAAGAATTCTTACTAGGAATGCTGAAAGATCCTCAAACATTGCTGTACATCAGGTCAAATTAAAAACATATTTGTCATACTTATCCTCTCACATTTTCGTTAGAATGGTTAAGTATAAAAGAAACAAAACCGGCAACAAAGGTTTTTCTTTGGTACATTGTCACAGAAAAAAAATAAATAAAAGGATAGAAATGCAGAGTTTGAAGATAACGAGGACATGCAAGGAGAAGGCTCAGGTTCTCAAAACAGTAATCTTTTGATGTATTGGTGGGAGTGCACAAAAGCCTGTGAAATGGTCCACAGGGCCAGCAATTCTGAATCCTGTTTATTGCATGCAGGTTTGGGGCATAAGACCCTTTAGACTGGAAAACCCTCTTCAGAGTTCCCACAGACACAGGGCTCTGCACTGGGAAGGGTATGTGACTATACACCTGGAAACCTTTGTGCTTCAGTGAAACATGGAGAAAAACTCTGCAGAGGTCTGTCTTGAAGGATTACCACTTACCTCCAGACTGAAGGAGTGAGGAAATAGCAAAATACTGCCAACAGAAGAAAGAGATGGAGTTTCACTGAGCTGTGAAAAGAGGTGGCCAGTCCTCAGGCAGGGAACCTTTGCTTCTCCACAGTCTGTGTGATTTCACTACATCTCAATTCCTGGGAACTATATAGTGTGTCTTGCCACAGTCTGCTGCTTACTTGACACCAGTCCTTGGCTACACTGTAAAACCATGACACAAACCCAGTGTTTTTAGTATCCTCACACTTCCTATGGTGCTTCTGAGACATTTTCAGGCAGCAATCTTTTAAGAAAGTATAAATGTAAAATGAATTAAGACTAATAGTGCTTCAAGGAATAAGCATTTAGGACCCAGATGGGACTGAGTCAGAAAGTTCAGGAGAAGCCACTACAAATGCTCCGCTGTTTCCCTGGCATTTTTGTAGTCCTAGTTGGGACAGTCTAATCCCCAGGAAAACTATCCCTCTGAAGGATGAACACGTCAACTAGAAGAAACAGGCTTTCTACAGGAATCATTGAAATAGTGGTGTGTCTTATGCCCAACATCAGATGGGATAATCATAACGACCCCCTTGACCTAGAAGCTTATGACTCAATTGTAGTTTATCAAAGTCAAATATACTAGCCAACAGAGTTAAAAAGAGATAATTACAACCAAATTACTTCAGACAAATGTTAGTGATACAGTAATACTTACAGGATACATCAAATGAAGAAGGACATGTGTATGGGAAAGAGGAAGGTTCTTCCAAGACTTACAACTTGGGAAAATGATCAGTTACAGACTGCAGCTTTTTTTTTTTTCCTTCAGCTTTTAAAAATATGTTTTTGCAACAGCTGTCTCCAGTCCTGTGGAAATATTCCAGGAGGGAATCATGTCCTGTGACAGAGTGACTGCTTTGATCACATTGATTACAAAAGCAGATACAGAAGATCACAGTGACAGAAACTTTCTATTTCTTTCCTGAATATAGAACTTGACCTATTAACCAAGACTTTAGCTACTTGTGTATCTGAAATTGTTCCTACTCTCATTCACAAGAGTCAAACAACTTTGATGAAACATAAATTTGCAGCAGTTAGTACTCGTAATAGTTTTCTTTTAGTGCACCAAGTTCAACTAGCAATGATATCAGCCTGCCTTGGCTTTGCTGAGAAGACAGTAGGTGCAGGCAGAGACTCATAGGCTGAAAATACTTTAGTTTAAGTGAAAATATTTGCCTTGATGTTTCTGAATTCCTTTGTACTTCCATTCCATTCATTCCATTTAGCAAATATTGATTGCTAAAATATTTCGCTTTCACAGAGTCACAGAATCATATAGGTTGGAAAAGACCTTTAATACACCTTTACCTTTTTACTACATTTTTTCATGTGGTTTGCATGGATGTTTTGCTCATGCCAAAACCAATTACAAGAAAATATATACTTTTAAAGGAGATTCTCTGCTAGGATATTTTTCATTGTCAGAAACCTAATATCTTCACCTTTGCGATCAACCACATACCTGAACCTTCATATATAATACTTCTGTGTAGAATGAAACAAATTTGGGCAAATGGAGAAGTACAAGAGACTAAAGCAGCAAGTATACTATTTACTTTCAACTGACTTTACACAGACACAAGAGTTTGTGAATCCTGTCCAAAGCAGTTTCTGAGTTATGACCACACTACATATTCAGGGGAGGAAGAAATGTCTGCAAGATCCTTTTACTTTTGCTACAGCATATGGAAAGCTAGAGCAAATATCCATCCTTGGCTCCCCTACCTCCATTACAGGTTTATTACTTCTAGCATTCCTGTTTCACATGTGAGTTGTGAGATTATATACAGCATGGGCTAGTTCAGGACGAGGAAGACAAAGATTATTCTGCTATTGCTATTTGTACTTCATAAGCTGGGAACAGCAAAAAGGGTCCGTTTTTCAAAGCTGACTAAAATCTGGCAGCAGCAATGCTTAGGTGCTTCAAGTTTACATGCTTGCTTGGTTGCTATGCAAGTTTGCTTAGGAAGCCGATTCCTGCATTGCCAAACAAACAAACACTTACTTCGTTCCTAACCCTGACACTGAAGCCCAAGAATCTAAGCAAGGAAAGGGAAGCCCTGAGCATTTGCTACAGGTCAGATCAAAGACAAGGGGCAAGCATGGGCAGGATGCCCCTGGCCCTCTTTTTTCCTGCTTCCCTTGGACTTTGGGAAACTGGTTTGAGCTCTGAGGCTGAGGGCTGTGAATTGGCAGCCCACCAAATGGAAGGTTTCCCACACCAAAACCACTTGCGCTTGAGAGAGATGGTTGTTCCTTGCTCTTTCTCTTTTGACCCAAGTAGGATGCTAAGAGCCAGGAGTGCCTATATTTCTTGGGGTTAGCCTACTGCCCATGTCTCACCTTATTCCGCCTGCACAGATCCCAGTATCATACCTGAGATTCTCCCAGAGATAAGCCAACAATGAAAACCGAGCAGAAGCTAGAAACCGTGAGAGATGGGATCTTCCAAGGTTGCCTGCTCTGCAACAGGACACAGCAGGACAAATAGCAGCTGATCTGTCCTATGCCGTGTCCTGCTCATTTTCCGTGGATGTTCAGCAGACAGGCATCTGCATGGACACAGTGGCCTGCTGGTGCTCATAACAGAAAAGAGATGGGGCATCACACTGTCATTTTAGGGGTAGCCCTGGCTACGTTCAGCATTCCCACATGCTTGTCCCTATGTGAATCTGCTACTATGCCTCTTTTGGAAAAAAGACTTGGATTCCTAAGTCATTTAGGAGCTTTAACATGTTTCTTCCAAAGTAACTGGCCAAAGGTCACAGAGGAAATATGTAGCAGAACTGGGAAATAAATCAAGATCTGAGCCCCAGTCCGGAACCTCAGGCACAAACCTACCATTTTTCATAGGAGACTTAAATATGTGATGAGTTCTTTTATAATCATATAGTTTCCTTTCCAATGCCTAAAGTTTTCTTGTTACAATCATTAAACTACTAGCTGTCCACTTTTAACAGTTGTGCAGGAATTCTTTCATGTCAGTAGTGTTTGATAATAGGCCACATATGAGGTTCCAAACTTACTTTTTCCATTATTAACCTTTCATTTACGGATGATATTACTTTCCTCAGTATGTTTTGTTCTTATACTGTCCTGCACCATATGTTTATAATCATCTGAAACTTCTGAGTAATCCCATTATTTTTCTATTCTCTCACACATCATAAATGTGGGCTGTGTTCCAGGATAATTTATGCAGGATTAAAACATGGAATTGGTTTCAATGTTTCATCGATGATGTCCTTAGAGTTTATCTAACAAATTTGTATCCTTCTCAGCACTAAAAGTCTAGGAGATGGAGAGCACATACACAAGGTCACACACACTCACACACATATTGAATACCAAACTGAGTGAAAGAAGAAGAGGAAAAAACAGGATTCATAAAGGAAAAATACCTCATTCAAAGCCTATTGAAATAAAAAAGAAGACTTCACTTCTCTGTGCCTTGCACTAGCTTGCTATGTCTAACAGGGAAGCCTGAAATAATTACTGAACTGATGAAGTGCAGGACTAAAGAAACGTTTTTCCAAAGGACAAGCACAAGCAGTGAGTGCATGATTGAAGAAACAGTGAGTATGTGACAGGAGAAATAGTAACTGAGAAAAATCTGGAAGCCTAAAGAGAACAAGATTTAGCCTATAAACCCAATGTGTGAGGCAGCAGCTCACACCTCCTTGAGTTCACTGCTTTTAATCAGCCTGTTTTCCTTTGCCCTGAAGGACAGCAAGACCCAAGACTCCCTGCTCCAGAGAGTCCAGCCCCTTCTACACCCCAGTGAAACAGCTCTGGCTGCATCCTTCTTCAAACTCTGTGGCAGACCAAAGGAGTCACAAAGGCCATGTGGCCAAAGTCACAAAAGACTTGGAGGTGATGAGAGCACTGCAAGTGCAGATGGGCCCACAGGGTGCAACCAGGGACTCCAAACCCAAGTACAAGCAAGCGGGTGTCAATGGAGGGAGAAGCGAGGTCTGAAGATAATGAAAGAGGACAGGAATCGCCAGGAGCAGTGCTTGCTGGAGGCAGCCTTTAGCAGCTGGCTCGGGACTTGGCAGTCAATCTTAACAACCATTCTACCAAACCCACTGAACCACCTCCAGCAATAGAGCTGTGGCTTCAGGCTCTGGGCCAAACATACATCATGAAGATGAATGTGTTCCTCTCAGCATGTAGCCTTTGTTCCAGTAGATGAGGTAGTCTTTTGGTAGGACAGAAAATATAAATGTAGCATGGAAACCGTAGGTTCTTTCAGACAAGTGCAAGCTTCTGCTTATAAAGAGAAAATCAGATGTTTGCTAGGAACTACCACTGTTCTGAATTCTTTATGATTTTTCTCAACTGTCAGAACCAGTGTTGTGATTTTCTATGTTGGATGTTTAGCATGAAATGAAATAATATTAGGAGATCTTGGGTGAGCACATGAAATATTTTTTAAAGTAATGAAAACATTTCTTGTACCATGGTAAAAAATGCGGGTAACTTGTTCACTGCGTGCTAGTAGCATTCACAAATTTTTGGCTATGGAAGAAAATCTGACCACTACAGTTAAGGATAGTTGAAGGAGCACCTTTGGGGTATAGAAATAGTGCAGGATCCCTCTTCTGTTCAAATTGACTTACATGCAGTTTATACTTGCTGGGGTGGGAATCTAAAATCAGAAAATAAAAAAAGCAAGACTGGCATATAGACATAAGTGAAGCAAGTAGAAAAGTCAAGAGTGGGGAGGATGGTGAAGTATTAAGTCCTACTTGGGAGAAGAGACAGAAGAATCTTTGGCCACAAGATTCTGCACCTTCCCAGTGGGACCCCCTGTGTCTCCTGTGTTTCAAGACAATTCCAGCAAGATAGAGAATGAGTTTACAAACTAATTTCTAGAAGGTCCCTTCAGGAAAATGTTTTAGTACTATGGAGTAGCCTGCAAGGTGTGATACAAATGGAAAAAGGAGTTGCATACAGCTTGGGACAACTGAAATCAGCTTCAGCATTGGACCCAATATCAGCTGCAGCTCATACAAAATGAGAGAAGTATCTTAGAAGAAAGTTTATATTTAGCAATTAAAGAATACATAGTACTGACTTCATATGACAGTTGTAAATGTCACTTTATTTCATTATGTACATTATGACTTCAAAAGCCTTTTAGCCCGGTCTTACTCTGTATATTTTTTGTATCTGATGGGAAACAATCTGTCCATACATTTATCACATGTTACTTAGAGACCTTTCCAGTCTAGACTGAATACACTCACAGCACACTCCTGAAGACACCTCACCCCACACCGTGCTGTTCTGGGCAGTCGAACTGAGTGTTACCTGATGGGAAGAAGTTGTGCCACAGGATTAAGATGAGAGGCAGTTGACAGGGTGACGGCAGAAAGTCTGGATAATGAAGGATTAATCAGGCAGTTCCAGAAGAATTAGTAGTGATCTGATGCATATTGCTAGGGCTGTAACAGCTCATTCCTCTACTTTTAATGAAAGTGAGGTCTCAAGTCCACCATAGAGAGAGGAACAGCATCTGTAAATTAAGTGGATCAAGGACCGTCTTTTGTCCCTGGGTCCACCTGGCATGGCATGACATGACTCATATGCATACTGTGGGGCTTTGTCAGCCCTCCAAAACAGAGAGAGAGATGGTCCCTAGCCTGTGCCAAATGAATTGTGCCAAGGAAGTATCTGAGAGGGTGTTTGGTGCCAAAAACCATACAAGAAAACCAATTTCATCTGTGGATGATAGGTTACAGTAGTGAGTGTCTGTCCAGGCCTTGGTTAGTCTGTTGGTATAGTCACTGTCAAGTAGTCTTACCTTGTACTCGATTACCACGTGATCCACATTTCTTGATAAAATATTTGCTGAATAACAACAACAATCACAACAGCCTCAGCAATAAATAACTATTACCTTAATAAATATTTGAATAATGTCACAATGGAACTGGAACATGCATTTAGATGAAGCAGGTAAGATGACACTACTTAGACTTTGTAAGCTTTGTGATTTAGGGAATTAGAATGGTTTTGAACCATTTACCACCCATTAACTCATTTTGTGGAGTGATTTTCTGGAGCACAAGTTAGATTGCTTTTAAAGGGCATTAAACTGGAACCTTGCCTCCTGAAGTGCACCACAAAATTTCCAACTCCTGCAAATAATGAAATAAAAAATATTATGTTTTTCATAGCTTCAAACCATTACTATTAAATGCAAACATATTTGCAGCAATGAGTAAAAACAATTTGGGATTTTTTTGAAAACTAAAATTGCAAAGATGCAAACGTGGGAAAAAGGTAAATACAAAGTCTGAGCAGTAAAAAATGTTTTTTAAAGAAGAGAAATAAAATAGGAAAATGGGGCAAATACTATGATTCAAACTTATCAGTGACAGTGCAATGCAGACAGCTCCCACAGCTCTGAACGTTACAGGCTACAGCTGTTTGTGGCTGTGGGTTTTCTGCCTGATGACCCTTCAGGAATCTGCAGAGCTGGAAGTAATATTGTTAGAACAATAAAGTCTCATTTGGGTTGGAGGGATTTGAGATGGGCACTGCAGTGGTTAGTGCCTTGTGAGAGGGAGCTGTGTTTTGCGTCCTTGAAGACCTTGGTTTTCCAGTCTGATGACTCTTTGGAGGCCTGGAGATCAAGAGACTGAGAGACGGAGCCATTTGAAGCTGCAGGGTGGGGCCAAGGAAAGGAGAGAGTAGGAGGGAAGCTTCAGTGTAGTGTGTATTCCATAAGGGCTGCTTGTCTGTTCAGAATCACACTAATTTCCTTGTCCTTTCCCACTGACTTCTGGGTCATTGCAAGGTTTCTGTCAACTCCCCACTCACAGAAAGACAGTTTGCCATTTGCTGGGCTGCATTTTCATTTTTTTTAGTTGCAGTTCTGAAAAGTTGTGTATTCTCCAAACATTTCCTCACACTTTGATTTTGTAAGACATTTTGATAAGGGAAATGGCTCTGAAAGCTGTTTTGTTAAATCCTGCTCATAGTTCAAACGTAACTATGGGTTTGGTTTTCCCCTAGTTTCTATCATGAATAAACAATTTCCTCCTTAAAATATCATCCTCATAATCTCTTTTCAACCTCAAGAGACTGGAGGTAGTAAGTCCTTTCCAACCTGTGTTCATATGCTTGAAAGTCCTGTTGCAATGAATGATCCTAGCATTCCAAGGGTCTTTGCAGTCAGCAGCCAACAGTTTTGAGTTGCTGGCTTGATGTTTTTCCTGTTGGTTTCTGTCACAGCAGTGGCTTGGCAAGCATAGACATAATTTTTATCTTTATGTGCAGGAAATGTTGAGGTAGGATGAGGGCAAGACTGTTTAGCCAAATAGGGGAGCAGGCACTAGTTGGTCTGGGCAGATAAGTTAGTAACAGCACTGACATCTCTGCAGCTATAACTCAGTTATGATATTGGAGGATTTGCCACTGATCCATGGGCTCAGAGAGCAGGGGAAAATGATTGCTTAGGAGGTCTAAGGGGAGCAAAGCAAGATACTTTCTGTCGTTGTCTGCTGCTTTGAGTGACTGGGAAAGTTTAGCCATATATTCTGGAATAAGTTGAAGAGATATAATACAGTGTTAACTGAGATTACATGTCCATTTTCTAGACTTTTGAGGCACAAGGTTTGAGGTGACATACCCGAAGCTTGGAGATCGCTGCTTGGTCCATTTGCAGCTAGTATGACTTAAATACACTGTTGCCTGGTACCTGTGGTATAAGGAAAACATCTTTCATAGTCTTGCATCGATAGGTACTACAGGGTGGACTTCGAAAGCACCTCCAGGGTACCTTAAAATCACTGCAGTATAGGACCAGTGGAATGATTTTAAATGTTCTTCATAAATTCATTTATTCCTAGTTTGTGACACACTCAATGAGGCACACCATGGTAGTTACCTGTGTTGGATCTGGAGCTTTGGACAGGAGAGGGGGAATGGAGGCAGAAGATCCTCAGGAGGATGAGCATGAAGGATGAGCAGGAGGAGCATGAAGGGTCAAAGCACTGGCTGTGTGGCAGTGACATTTCCATTCTGTGGTCAGGACGTATTCTTGCCAAACTGCCCCTTGCTGCTTGTTGGAGAAGTCAATGCCCTGGGAATCAAGGATAAAATCAGGCAATCCCGTTCTTCACTGGGATTGTGGACCATGCTAGAATCAGACTCAGCACTACACTTCTTGATCTTCAATTGCTAGAGGAAAATGACATAAGGACAGAAAGTATATGTGAAACAAGTCCAACTGACAGCTCCAATATTAATTTTTTTTTTCTGTAGAAAACGCATCCTATAATAAAGTTTTGTTCGGAATAGCAAGGAGGTGTTTTAATTTTCAGTAGTGTGAACTTTTACAAAGAATGACTGGACATAACTGTTCTACCTGGCTTGCTCTTCATAATATGTGATGTACTTTTCCCCCATCTTTTAACTGTTTTCCTTGTTTGAAGGGCTCTCCATACAAGTGTAAGGTACTGGTATTCAACCAAAAACTAAAGGCATTTTGTTCAATCTACACCATAGCTTAACCCCATTGTAGTGAATGCTCCTAATATGAACATGCATACATGTCCTACAGATCCTGTCTTCTGCTTTCCATCTTTGACCACAATCTTACCTGTTTCTCACCAGGCACCTGCACTTAATTTGGTCCTGGATAAAAAACAGAAAGGAGGCAATGGGACACTAGCACTTTTATTGTATCACCAAAGCATTATGATATTGCTGAAAGATGAGCTATACCTTGTTGTGATCCGTGACTAGAGTCTGCTAAAGATCATTTTATAAAAAAAAATAAAAATAATTTTAAAATTTGACCTATCTATTTGTTAGTAAAATTTTGGAGCCAGATACAATCTTCTGTCCTAGCATAAATTACTTTGTGGTGCAATATGTGACTAGGGCTCTCCAGAGATATCATCATGAAAATAACAGTAGTGGCACTGTAGTCCTGGGCTGAAGACAATAGGAAATGTTTCAACAGAGGAAAACAGCCAAGGAAAATCTAGGCATGTGCACTGTTTTGCAGAAAATATTCACAACTCAGGAAAATCCCTGGCAGTAATTATTTTTTAGAAAAGCAACCCTTCCCAAACACTCCCACAGAAAAGGAAGCAAAAAAAAGGAAGCACTGAGGAACTAAAACATACAGTAGGGTGAGAAAGGAAAAAGAGAAAAGGAAGGTTTTAGACAGAGCATCCCTTTGTATCAGTGTAGTATATTTTAGAGGTAAAAAGAAAAAGGAAAACCAACCAAGTCTGGAATTGAGAATTTTAGTATTGTATTTTAGTTCAGAATTTCAGAGAAAAAAATCAATACTATGTGGAATTCTTTGGATTATTATATAACCTGCATATATCCGCATTGTTATGAGCAATGAACCAACCACCAGTAGCAAATATTAGGAATCTGTGAAAACAGGTAAAGCGTACATAATTGATATCAGAGGAAACAATATAGTAATGTTTTTGTCATAATAACTGAGGGACTATAGAGACATACAAATTTCACATCTGGGATGGTCCAGGATGGACATGTGTGAACAGGTTGTTGGGGACTCACAGGACAAGACAGAGTGCTGCTCTCTGGTGTTCAACGGGGGCACAGCAGAAAGAAGGGGATGAGTCAGAGGCAAGGACATCAGTGTGCACATTCATGGATAGCTGGTTTACTTTTTTCACTTCTGGCCAGGACACTTCAGAGTTTTCATAGCTGGAAATATTTAACATTGGAAATGATACGTATTTTCCAATCTATCTACAGGACAAGGCTGAATACTAAGGATGGAGCAAAACACATAGACATGGATGAGTCACTTTTGGAAGGCTTTCAGGAGGATCCTCTCTGTTAAGCCAGCTTCAGACACCAATCTCTTGGAGACTGTAGACTGGAAGTTTGCCTCACATGAATGTGAAGGTATTGGGCATTCCTCAGGGCAATGAAGATGGCAAAGGCACATTGTTTTATGGGCTATTCTCACAATACAATTGTTGAGGGAGATGACAATGAAGCCATTGTGACTGTGTGAAACAATCTCTATTTTTGGTCCTGCTCACTATAAGGTTTCAAACATGATACATACAGTTCATCCGTTAGTATACCTCTGTGGCTGTATAACATCATCCCAGTGTACAAAGGGGAGACAGGTCAACTAACAGGTGTTCTAGCTGGTCCAGGGTCAGAGGCGGAGGGAAAATCTCAATATAAAAACTTAAGCCAACTATGGTCATCCTGAATCTCAGTACTTATAAATGCAGCAACATATTTTTTTCAGCAGCTTCCTAACCTTTGTGTAAACAAAGTCCATAATCCTTAATCCCGTGTTAGCATTCCTAAGGAGTCTAAACTTTGGTCCTCAGCTCACGGCTACTTCAGTTTTGACAGCACTGAGAAACTTTATGTTTAAATCACCCCTTGTGACCTGACAGGAGGCATGAATTAGATATCCTTCTGCTCAGCCTGCTCTCAGCTCACACCCTGCAGAATGGGGTCCAAGCAAAATGTGGTCACTCGCTGTCTTTTAGCCACCACTCTCATTTTATTGCTGACAGATGATGTGGACATCTCAGCCACCAGGCTTTAGCTTGTTTTGCAGGTTATGTGAAGGACTTGTGTAGGAAGGAGGGCTCAGCATACAAGCGAAACCAGTCACATGAGCTGAAGAGTGAACATGAGGGGATTGTCCTGGAAGGGCTAATTTTAGCTTCATCTGGATCTTATTAAGTATAAACTGGCATCTGAGACTCCCTCTCTCCCATTCAGTGATGCTATAGGGCCATATTTGATCCTTCCAGAAGAACCATGCAGAAAAAAAGACTTAAGCAGTGATAGCCTTGATCCCAAACAATTACTGTAACTAATGTGTTGTCAGTAGTGACAAATGAGGAGGAAATCATATTTTTTCAGCTGTGAAAAAAAAACTGGTTTATATTCAATCTTAAACTGAGTCCTGGCTCCTCAACTCCACAGCAGCATTTAGAAATGTGAAACCTAAACAGGAGGGATGCTTTGACCACATCTCTCCTTTTTCACCCATTTTCTATTAGCCGTATCATTCAGATTTCTATTACATGGTTTGGATTTGATAAATCATTCTGATCATGTGTATCATTGGAACTGAAATGCCTTTTCCAATAGCGCAGGCCAGTGTTTTTCTGCAAACCTATCTTCCTTTCTCGAGAGGGAATCTTTCCAGTCTCTCTATTAATACTTCAGCTACCAAACTTGTCTGTATTAATTAAGAATTCTGGACAATCCTGGATGGAGTTTGGCAGGATCTAGCAGGCACAGAATGACCACAGAGTAAATTAGAGAGAAAATACCCTTTCCCAGTATAGTCAGATATCGCTTGTTTCCCCATGCTAAAGTAATGTGCTGCTTATTTCCAGGGAAAGGATTGTTTCCTGGGCTCTGGCAGGTTACACGTTTTAGTTTACTGCATTGTTGCACAGATATATGATAAAATGCAAACAGATCAAGGCAAAGAAAAGTGCCTCACCAGATAAATATTTTCTGAAGCAGGAACTTTAGATGCTGCTAACAGCCCATGACCTGTATAACTCTCCTGCAGGTTTCTGGAAGCCAGGATACTCCATACTTTTTTGTAATACACCAAGTTTCCATAACACAAAGTGTTGAAAATAACAATTATTGCTGTGATTTGCATTTACCTAGTTTGGTGGGTATAAGCACTGTGACTTGGGGCTACAAGGAGTGGTAGATTAACTGCTTTTCCAGTATCTGTAAAGTTGGTATATTTGGCACTTGCTAGGAATGAATATTCCATATTGAGAATTTTAAACTTTCCATAATTCTTATGTATATAAGTTGAAATGTTGACACCTGCCCTGTAAAGTGCAAGTGTGAGGAAACGACTCACAGTCATAATCGTCTTCCATATATTTGTTGAACTCTTATATGACTTTTCCAAATAATTGCTCTTTGAATTTTACACATTGTTATACCAGGTGGCAAACTGCAATGGAATAAACTGTGTCGTACCTTGTCATGTAATGGGAAAGCACGCAATACCTAGTGATATACCCAATAAACTCTACACCTACCACCTCCTACTTTTGAGTGGTTTGTTCACTAGACTATCTGGGTTGGGTTTGCATTTTCTGCCTGCAAGCTTCATGGGCTCAGTTTTAATTGTGCACACCAATTTGCAGCATTCTTTCACATCAGTATACTTGTCTACATTTTTATCGAGTGTGACAGTGATTTATTTTAAAAAAAAAATTTGCCTACATTTTGTGGTGGGTTTGGCAATCATCTCTTTTCCAAACTTGCCATATTCGCCAAGAACGAGAACGAGGAATTAGGTTTAAGAGGCTCTGCAGCTGTTTGGCATCGGATATTCAGAGCTTATTATTATTAGCAATTTGCAATTTTGACCAGTCAAATCGTTCCTTTCTCAGCATTTTTTACTTTATTTTTTTCACAGGGAATGTAAAACTCCTTTAAAGTCCAATGAAGGGAGGTGAAGACATTTATTTTTCAAATGTTAATAAAATGAACTTTATATTATTATTTCAATGACTGATTAAAAATATTATTTATACCATACAAGTGTTTTTATGTATATTACAGGGTGTTTCATTTGTGATCCAGTAGAGATAGAACTGCTCCATTTCACTTAACAGTCCTGCAGACTGAAACCAAATTACCCACAGGACCATATGCAATATAAACAGAAGTACCTCCAAGTAATGTATATATTTATGGTTTTCCACTCTATGAAGAAGGGATATCTGTATTTGTAAGGATTCACTAAAAGTCCTGCGTCTTGTATTAAGCAGGGGGCCAAAATAACTGATCAGAGTGCTCTCGTTGGTCTTATACTCCATGAACCTATAATGGGGTACACCTAGCATAATTCAGACAGGCACCATCCCATTGGCTCTTGAACTGGTATAGGACTTTGTCCTACATCTTCTTTTGTTTTTCATTTACCAAAACAGGCAAGTAAATCTTGCTAATTGAGTTACCATAGGCAGGATCTGAGCAAGCCTCCCCATATATTTTGTTACTGAAAATCAATTTTTTTGCTCTGGACATTCTGAACAAACCCTGTGTGCTGAACGGTGCCATACTCAGCACTAGCCATAAGCCACTGATGGGTAATGCAGTCACTAAACCAAACAGAGATCAGCAATTTCCCGTTTCTAAGTTAACATTTGTACTGATCTCCTGCACCAAAGGTCATTAGCATCAACTGTATCATTTCAAACCACATCTCATTCAATATTTCTCTCAATAAGGATCTAAAGTAATAGATGCATATGTTTCCTTTGCCATGTGCTTCCTTGAAATACGCTTAAACTGGAGCCTCAAGTTGGTACTGGGGTCATGTACTTATGTCAACAGTTTTAGTTTGCCTCCATCCAGGTTACATATTGAACAATAGTATGAGACCAATACTCCTGAGAAGCTGAGAATCGTTAGTATAAGTATTCCATAAGTGAATAATATGACAGACCCTAGGATTATGAATAAAATTAGGCAGTCTCAAAAAATTAGATTATTCTATCTTTTTCTTTGGCTTTTTCACTTCTTTTCCAGGACACTCTATTCCATACAATGCAGACGTGCTTCCAAGATGAGTCTCACACTCAGAAATACTCATGGTGCTCCCAGTATGCTGTCAGTGGGCTTTTGCCAGTTGTCCAGCCCACAGAACTGGCAGAGTATGTTCAGAGCTATTATTGAGGAACACAGAGCCATTCCCAAAGTAGAAAAGTAGTCCTTAAAAGATAGTGATCTGGTCCCTGTGGCTGAGGAACAGTTTCAGTACCGTGCTTGTTAGAAGTAATTCTTGTTTCCATCAAGAGGTTTTCTGGCTAGAACCAACTAAATTATGGCTGGAATATGGTTTGTATCAACTGCCTAAAGACAGCCTAGTGTGATCCATTAGATACGGTCTGGAAATCCAGCAAACTGATTTTTGCCACTGGTATATGAGTATTCATGGGAAAAAATAATCTGAGCTTTTTTTCCTTTCAACTCCTATGTCGGTCCAAAGAGAGTGATTACATGGATTCCATCTAAAAAGCACCTTATGATCCACAGACTACTAGTCTAACAGCTGGGTGTTATTATTAGTCTGTTCAGTTGATGTTTCATACTATATCCATGGAAATGGTACATCTGAATGATTTCCAAAGGTAAAAATAAACTAAGTGGTTATTTCTCCCATAAAGAGAGATGCGTACTTATACTTAGTTCAGTATTAACAAATATCATTTAAATCCAGGTTGCAAAGATACGCAGAAAGGAAAGTCCAGGGAAAAAGGTTGGATTTGAACTAAAAATTGATGGTGAGAGCTGCATAGATCCCAGTGGAATTAATTTTATTATTCTGATTTATAAATCTTACCTTATGTAAATGAGTTTCATTGAATCAAACGTGTTCAGAGAAAGCAGTTCTTCACAATGGCTAACATCTTGATGTAAGGAGAGTCTAAAATATATGTTAATCTCTGTAGGCAAAAAAGAAAAAGTTTTATCTAGTATATATCATTAAAATATGCTTAATATTGTGAGGAAGGCATCAGACTTCAAGAACTAAAAGAAGTACTTGGCAGGAAAGCTTGACATTTGACCAAGGACAGCTGCAAATTCTTTTCCTCCTCTATTATGAAAAACAGCTAGAAAGAAACGGCATGACCAGCAGGTCCAGGGAGGTTATTCTCCCTCTGTACTCAGCACTGGTGAGACTGCACCTCGAATCCTGTGTTCAGTTCTGGGCCCCTCACCACAAGAAGGATGTTGAGGCTCTGCAGCGAGTCCAGAGAAGAGCAACAAAGCTGGTGAAGGGGCTGGAGAACAGGCCTTATGAGGAGCGTCTGAGAGACCTGGGGTTGTTTAGCCTGGAGAAGAGGAGGCTGAGGGGAGACCTCATTGCTCTCTACAACTACCTGAAAGGAGGTTGTGGAGAGGAGGGTGCTGGCCTCTTCTCCCAAGTGACGGGGGACAGGACAAGAGGGAATGGCCTCAAGCTCTGCCGGGGAGGTTCAGACTTAACATTAGGAAAAAAATTTTCACAGAAAGGGTCATTGGGCACTGGAACAGGCTGCTCAGGGAGGTGGTTGAGTCACCTTCCCTGGAGGTGTTTAAGGAACGGGTGGATGAGGTGCTGAGGGGCATGGTTCAGTGATTGATAGGAATGGTCGGACTCAATAATCTGATGGGTCTTTTTCAACCTGGTGATTTTATGATTCTATGATTCTATAAAGGAAGTGGGAACATAATTTTTTGAGAGTACAGACATATTTAGATAAAAAAGAGATATGTACTCATGAGCTGAGCCAAGCTATGAATATATCTTCTGTCCTTCAGAAGAGTCCATAAAGACAGCACAAAAATAGTTCCCTAAAGAAGACAGTGGAACTATCCCAAAGAGCCTGTGGAAACACAAGAACTTGAGCTGAAAGACAGAATCATACCAAAGCAGCCACTTCTTTATTTCTTCTACATGTGACTGGCATTTTTTATTATTACTGCTGATGTCTCCAGTGTCAAACAGCAGGAATAGAGTCTCTGTTAACAGCTATTTTGGAACATGAAATGTGTGTGGTCAGTTTTGTCTGTGGAAAGTCCTTTTGATGCATAGCTAAAGCAGGGAGCAGGAATCTGCACCAGCAAGTGGGAGAGCAAAAAAGGAAGATCCATGCGTAAGGGACTGTTACCATTGAACTGCTTTGGCTCGACATCACTGCCAACCCCCCCACGATCTCGTAAGGGATCTTTATTGCAATGAAGAGCTGATCTCGTAAGCGCTGCCAAACTGTCCCCAACGGAAAAACCATGACATCCACCCGAAGCGTGCTTATCAAGTTGCACCTGGGCATGACAACGCATTCCTGAAAATGAGTGGACTATTTGGGGAAATCATGGACGGGGGCGATAAATGGGGGAGCCTCTGGCTTCTTCGTTGCTCGGTGGGCTCGGGGTGCTCAGCTTCTTCACTGCTCAGTGGGCTCGGGGTGCTCGGCTTCTTCGCTGCTCAGTGGGCTCGGGGTGCTCGACTTCTTCATTGCTCGCTTCTTCGTTGCTTGTGGACTCGACCTTGTGTGTGTTGCTGTGTGTGCCTTCCCCGGTCTTCCTGGAGCTTGGAACATCATCGTCACCCCGTGGCTGTGTCTTCATCATCACCTGCACTGAGACCGATCCAACGGGACATCGCTGGATTCTTGGTGGTGGTAATTAGCTGCATCTCTACCATCTTCTTGCTTAGGGACTCTAACTTTTCTTTTCTTTTCCTCTCTGTCCTGTCGCTGTTGTCAATTGTTAAAATAAAGCTCACAAGATTGTACGGCATCTGACCTCGTTTGTGCCTTAATCTTGGTCTCTTGAGATCGTTTAAGAACCCTCGTGAATTCAACCAGGAATATACACTTCTTTGCCAGAGGATTTGCACGAGCTCTTCTCCAGTGACAAGTCATGCATCCCTAATGATGCACGGCCACAAAGGAGAGCATGGTACCCATCAGCACAGTGTCTAGCAGGTGGGAAGAGCAGTTTCTCAACTGAACATTTATCTTGTGTGATTTCAGCACAATGTCTGGAAAAGTAAGGTTAAATCATAGCTGAAAATACTTGAAGAATGATTAGACATACCAGTAACTTCAGTGAGTTTCTTACCACATACCAACCGTCAGCTAGCGGCTCTTGATTAAGAACAGAAGCGTGCCCTGTAAGCATTTCTAATCTTCCTCTGGGTACTGATTTAGGGTCCCTTGTTTGCCTTTGCCCTGGATACTGAGCGCCCAGACAGTTGCTAACACATCAACGGCAATTTTAGGAACCACTAGCTCCAAGTTAAGCAGGTCTCTGGTTGTAGCAACACCCTTGGCATTGGCACACGCTGTCACACTGAACATGCCAAGGCAGAAATGCAGATATGAGTGAGCTAGTGCTGGGATATGTACACACCTTAACTTATTAACCTACAGGTTTGATGTCCAAATAACTCTTGAGATACAGCCCTGATGACTTCTTTGTTGGGTTGTTTAAGTTTTTCACAATGCTCAGCATGCAGCCTATAGGATATGTGTGGCTACCAGGACAAATCACTCACTCAGTGACTTTGCCTTGCTCATCTGTTTTTTTGGGCACTAAATAAATCCAAAATAAGCAGGCATTCACCTATATAGATATATTATATTCCTAGTGTTTAACAGAAACTTTACATTAATGCATGTACACTGCTAAACTTTATTCTAATGAATAAGGAAAACATTCCTCAACATGACCTACTTAGTGGGAAGGTCTATGCTCAGCCAGTGTAGCTGAATTATACTTGACCAGTATAATAGAAGTGTAAAGCAGCAAACTAAACAGCAGTGCCTTCTGAATACTGACACCGCAATTAACCCAAGTGTTTCACCGTTCTTCTACAATGTAGGTGCTTGTGAAGTCTGCTTATAATAATGACATCTGATGACTTGCAGGACAAACACAAAATAGTTAGTACACTGTTTTATATGAAGTAGAGGGTAATTATTTTGGGAATTTTTATTAACAGACCTAGAAGCTGCAGTAGTTTATGCAACTGCTGACTCAGATATATCTGAGGCATCAAAAATGGTGGATAAAGGAGTAATTTGGTTTACGTTTTCTTCCCACTCTGCTACTGCACAGAGCCGGAGAGCTAAGTCCCACTATTCCTACAAAGTGATGTTATCCTTACAGCTACTCATGTCAGCCAAGCCATATGGACCATGCATTTGAAGACTGACCTCTGTTCGGGTTATATTTTCACAAAATTTTAAAAATAACAGGATTGTTTCCTTTTGTTTATATATTCCCTTGTTCAAATAAAAGAAGCTGAAATAATATAAAACATGTCGAGTTTTGCTATCAGTTGGACTGACTTACATAGGCATAGAACTATTCTAACTATTTAGAGCCTTTAATTAGCATGTTTTCATAAACGGACATTTCTAATCTCTTTGGACTTTCAAGCAGATGTTTTTGAATTAAAATCATTCTGTTTCAAAAGACATCATTGGACTTATTATAATATTTAAATAACACATTCCTTTTGATCACAGTATTGTGACCTACCTCAGACATCTTCATTGTTTGCACTATTTCTTCAGAGCACCAATGGAAAATGATATTGTGTTGGCAGTGAATCAACTGGTTATGTTGGGCACTGCTCTGCGTTATGCAATGTTTATTAAAATCAACGCTATAAACAATTTCAAGCTATTATTATTACACTGGAGGCCTTTAAATCAATTTGTGCTGACAGAAAATCTACAAACTCTGACCTGCTTCAGCAGTTTGCCTGAGAAGCAAGAGCCACTTTTCAAGTAACATATACAGAAGAAATAATTCTAGGTTTTAAAATATCTGTTCCAGAAATGACATTTGACTGAAGAAAATATCCAACCAACATAGCAAGTGTGAGCATAAAGGAGGTATGTTTCAAAGGGAACAGCCAGTCACTTCAGTTTAACTTCAGTTAAAATCTACCCTGTATTACACACTATTATAGATGTGAGATTCCTCATCACTGCTGCAATGTGATTCATATTGAATAGAATTAATAATTAAAAGAATTTAATAGGATTCATATTTATTCTCATTTGGAGAATGAATGGTGCAACTGAGCTAAAGCAGTAGTGCCATTCCTGGACTGCCATTTGGATGCCTCCTTTTTCCAGGGGAGAAAAACTATTTTCTGAGGTAGAGGAAAACCAATTTTTTAAAAAGAAAAATGTTTTATTTATTAGCTACTGTCTCTGATATGAGTCAAAATTTTTACTTGATAACAAATACTAAAGACACTTGAAAGGATGATTTTCATCTGAAATAAGCTTAACTCTGTCCCAAGTAGTCTGAGCCTTAACTCAATAAACACTTAAGTGTTTGTTCAGTTTCAGAGGAATTTAGACACGATTGTCAGTCCCCTGTTGAAAAGGATGCTGTCCTCAGTCTCTCGATACTGGGGTGATTTTTTGAACCTTGAATGTGTACACAGTAAATTTAGTCAGAAGGGATATTTCACTGCAATAGTCCAGATGCCAGCTTGCAAAGAGACCAATCTTTCTAGCATGTGAAGGCAGCAGTGGTATCTGGCCTCTGTCACATGTATTTCTGTTTGCCAATCTATTTTACACAAAATGTAGAATTAACCCCTCAAGGCATAGAGGACCAAACACTTTCAGTTCCTTTCTGCCTTTTTAAAATACAAAAGAAAGGTCTGAGTGCACTCTTTCTTCTACTTTTTCTAAACTTTGGAAATATTAGAAACGAGGTTTTAGTGAAAAATAAGTTAAGTATACTTGTTTAACAAGAAGTTAAACAAAAAACTTCCTTTACTCAAAATGTTTATTTGTTCAGTCTTCGATAACAATATATTTTAAGCAGCCTGATTAACATCATTTACTTTGAAAACCTCCCAGCCTCATTATTCCTTAAGTCCTGATTTCAGTGCCTCTCCGTTCATTTATCACACTTCTAGGCAACAGAAGACCTGCATTTCTTACCAGTGAAAAGGGTCTAGAGAAATAAAAACATTTTTTTGTGCAACACATTTGGCAAAATAACCACAGAGAACTTGACAGGGTGGGTTTTTTTCCTGGTTTCTTTCAGAGACTGATTATCATTTTCAAAGAGTTCAGCAGTCATGGCAAATAGATTGAAATTATTTCACTTCTCCCTTGAAATCTCACTGGATCCTGAGATAACATCAAACTCAGAATGATTTCACAGGGAGTAATAAAAAGCAATTTTGTCATTTATGAACTGAGAATAGATTCACCCTTGAAGCATATGTACAAACACATGGGCCAGGCCCTAGTGCAAATTTCAAACAAACAATCTGTTTCATAAGAAACAGTCACTTTGCTCATTTCTAGAGAACTGGCAGCCACTTTGACTTGCTGAAAGATCCAAAAAACATAATTTAAGTAAGTACTGTGTTTAAAGTTAATCTAGCTAACAAAAAACAGGGATAAACTTTCCTAGACTAAAATTGTAAACTAGATGCAAATTGACAATAGGAGTGGAAGTTTAATGAAGTACGGTATTCCCTACTGCTGAGGAAGTTAATTTGATGGTTAATGCCATTGATTTACACATGGGTTCATTTGCTGACTTCCTCCAGTGCAATGGCACTAGCTACCCTGCTGGTAGTTAGCAATCAGGAAGGGTTTTTTAAAAACAAATCATCTAACAGAATTAGGAAAAAACAAGCAAAATAGGAAAATCAGTGGAACTAACACTTCTGAATCTTCCCCAGCAAGCAGTGGAAAGTTTTAAGTAGGCTGAAGCTTGAGAAAGTACTTCTCTAAGGCAGATGGAAGTGAATCTACAGTGCTCTAAGGCTACAGAGTGGCCTGCCTAGTGGGATGCCTTGTGAGCATGTGGGGTCAGTGAAGTACGGTTAACCCATTGGAGTAAGGCCAGCAAAATTCAGAGCAGCTGAGGAACAAAGAGGAGGAGTCTGACTTTTACAGTCACACAGATTCCCAGGCTTTTTCCAAGCCAGCCTAACCACCACCTGTCCATTACCATTTTCTTTCAGTCATTCTACACAAGCCCTTACAACGCATTCAACAAAGCTGTGACCAAGCCCTTAGCTCTCTCTTGGCAGAGAATAAATCAAAAGCACAGCACATAAGTTACTGACTCCACAATATAAATAGATTTCTCACTATATTAACCACCTGACTATTAACTGCGCCCTACTTTACACTATTTCATTCATCTTGAGGCAATGAACTTGCTTAGCTGCATGGCTTCCTTACCAAGAAATAGAAAACACAGAATTTATTAATAATTCTCAAATTACATTTGATTTCGGACTGTTTTCCATGGTATGTTATTTATTGTACATAGGGTGAACAAGAACCTACTGGAATGGAATTCCAGCATTTTAACAGCAGCAGCTGAGAAGAATTCAGGTTCTTTACAGATGGTAAAATACATGTTTTCCATTCTTTTTTTATTTGAAGAAAACAAAGGGAAGATTTAAAGAGAGGAAAAAGTAAAAATGAGAAAGACTTTTATTAGAGTCTTATGAAAACAGTTTGCCATGCATATTCTGTTTCAAAATATATTAACTGTAGTCCACCAAGATCAGATCAAACTACAGCATAAAAAGAGTGCAGTTGTCTTCTCTGTACTCGGCAGGATTATTCATATTTGTTGTTTCATCAGATGTTGTTAACATAATAAATTGCACATGTTACATTAACTGGCCTTTGCCAACATTCCTAAATTAATCTTCAAAGAAACATCTAAATGATCTTCCACTATAAAGGGAATAAAATGCTGAATGTACAGTGCATTAAAAATAAGAGTGTGGCATCATAAATGTCTGCATGCACATTCATTTCTGCTAGCCCAGTCTGCCTAGAGGCCCTTCATTGTCAGGGCTCTGTAGAGCCAAACTAGACCAATGGTGATGTATTTGCCCAGGAGGATCATGTTTTAAGTAATCTCATCACTTTGATCAGCTGTGAAAGTGCCAATCTAAAATCAACAGTGGCAAAACAAACTGTAGAGTACAAAGGCTTGCCAGATGGGCAGGTGCTGAAGAAATACTAGACTGCTCCTGTAATGTTTAACCCCATTACATGGTGATGAAAGAAACACTGTATGTGTCATTGAAGGTGATGATAATAAAACATAATGAAAGTAATAAATGAATTCCCACTGTGTGTCTGCAACAGGCTTTGCTCTGGCTCACACCAAATCAGTTACCATTTCAAATTATTCCTGAACACAGGTGCTTTTTCAGGTAAGAAAAACTGTTTACACTTTTTCTATGTTCACACAAATTAATATTAAAGCTAATTAATAGAAGTGAAAAGAAACTCAAGGCTCCAATTCATGTTTGCTGGCAGATTTAGCTTGGGTGACAGAAACAGTTATTATACCTGCCACTCCTTCCACTCTTCCTGAAGAATTATAGTCCTGTAGCAAGCATATCTGAACAGAGCAGGAATTAGGTCCAAAACTACCATAACTCACAGCCCAATCTATAGCTGAAACTGCCGAAAGTCTCTCAATGTAAGAGCCTTATATTCACAACTTGAATATGCCATGGTGAGTTCTCCTTGCTTCATAAGCACTTGTCTTTTGGAGATGCGTGCATGAATCAGAGCCTTTTACGTTGCTTTTACAGTACTAAATATAGGTATAAAATCTAAGGTGCAAAAAGGTAGTGCGTAGAAACTTTTAAGGATGCACAAGTTGCTGGAATAATGTTGGAAAACTGCATCAGTCAGCCTCCAAGTCTTGTCCACCCATCCTGTTTGGAGACAGCTAAACCCACATCACGTCATGGAGGAAGAAGTTAGATCCAAAGTAGAATCAAGATACATGACAAAAATAAAGCAGGGTGGACAATCAGTGAGACAAAGTTATGATTTTGCTCATCACTTACATTAGTACTTTTGCCACAGGTTTTGCACCATTTTAAATGCAATCCTTTGTTATAATACCTCTAAAGTAGTATGACCAAATTAAAAAAAAAAAAAGTGACAAAATAAAAGTCCGAGACATACATTTAATGCAAACACCTTTATGAAGAAAACCAGCTATGCTCAAGTATACAGGAGTTCACTAATAAATAAGGACTTAGGTGCACACTGAAAATGTTTTGCTGCGTCTCATTTTAACCTCTCATAAGAAGAGACGTAGCAAGTTTTTTCTATTCCAAATACCAGAACAACTGAACATTTTCAAGCTATTTTGGGAGCTCTAAGGTTGGGAATGGACAACACTAAAGTGATGAAATCCTTGAGCTGATTTCAAGTGGTTTTATTTTTCAGATTGAAAGAGAAAATACCTAATATTCTATCCCCACGCATCTTGTCAATCCTGTCTGATGTTTAAGGACATAGGCACAAACTATCCTCCTCACTCAGCATTCCTGGTAACCTTTCCTCAGTGGAGGAAGGTGGGAATAAAGGGTCTCAGTCAGCAAAAACTCTACTCTATGAAGACATAGGTTAGTCTTAGGATCAGCAAATGTAGGATCTTTTATTTCTTGTGTTGCTATATCATGGAAAACACATTAAAATGAGAGTTTACATTTAGAAAATTCAGGATATGAGGTTTAATTTCATGTTCAATTCCTACAGTAAATGTCAGAGAAAATTAATTAAAAGTGTGTTTATTGTATCCATGCAAATATATTGTATCTATGGGTAATATTTTTACAAAAAACACCTCTGTGATTTAGATACATAAGTGCCATGGTTAGAAATCTACACAATAAGAGTAGGAGTCAATGCACAAAAGTGAGTAAGAGCCATTTTGCCTAAGTCTCATGAAAAGTTAGACTCGGGCTCTTAATCATCCAAGTACCCTTTATCACCAGTGGTGAGGTGGGAAGAGGCAAATCCTACCAGAGAATCTGTTCAAAAATAGACATATAAGAGAAATGGGGTGAATGACAATTAGGAGACGCTTGTTTCTAACTTGACTATGTCTTCACCTAACCAAGGTGATTAGTTGAGCCCACATACCTGATTCCTACATTCTTGAGGCAAATAAGAGAAATATGTCTTTTTTAAATATCTTTACTGAAGCTAATATTATCAGTGATGCCTTGAGGATCACTAGGAGCTCTTAGACTACACTGATTAATAGAAAAATGGCAGGAAATGTTCCTAGGCATTAGTCTTTGAACATCTGTACCACTGGAGATGATCCCTGACATGATTTCAGACTCTGCCAGCATTTTCCCAGATAATTCCCAGACACAGCTGAAGTGTCAGGAATTGCCAGGAAGCATTCATGAAAAGTCATTTCAATGCAGGCACTCTATCATGGGAGATAAAGAGAGTTCAAGAGTACAGATGCAGACTATGATATTCCAGTTGGACTCAGTGTCAGTGAGCAGCCCCAGGCACATTTAAGTTATTGATCGTCTTAGAGCAACAGATGGAAAGCACTGAGAAGTACTAGGATTGCTTCTAAATGGACACATTCTGGAGTATTACATCCAGTTCTTGTTTTCTTGTTTCACAAAAGAGGTAAAAAATTGGATAAGATGTGGAGAAGAGCCACAGACATTATCAGAAACTTTGGAAAAGGGCCTTGCAGTAAGAGATTAAAGGGGTTCAGTCTGCTCAGTTTAATAAAAACCTTTAGTGATGATTTCAGTGATTACAATGTGCGAGTATCACCACAGGGAAAAAGTACTAAGCAGTAACAGCAGCAATCTCATCTCATAAAATAAAGGCATAATGAGAGGTGATAGCTGGAAGTGAAAGCCAGACAAATTCAGGCAAGAATCAAAACACACATTTTTAAGAGGGAGGGTGGTAATCATTGGACTGCACTGTCAAAGGAAGCGACAGACTCTCCAACTATGGATGGCTTCAGATCTAGAATGGATGCCTTTCTAAAAGATAAGCCTTAGCAAAACACAAATTACTGGACTTGATGCAAGACTAAGTGGTTTAAGTTGAAAGGCTTATGTCATTCAGGTAGTCAGACTCAGTAATCCAAAGGCACTTTCTGGCTTTAAAAATCTATGGATCTATAAAATGCAACTGTGTAACTATGAATTCTAGTCCAAGAATAACATATTTTGATAAAATAAGATTTCCAGAGTCCAGTGCTACACTAGAGGACACAATTCCAAGACATAAGAGCATAGTTATAATATTGAAAATGAATAAACCATGATGACATGATGATCTTAATAACAATACCAATTCTCCATGTGTTTACAGGATCAGTCAATAGAAATTGCAGTAAAGTCAGTGGAATTTTAGCACTATAAAATCAGGAAAAGAAAGTTTGCTTTAGTTTTCCAGAATGGACTCTGAATGTCATGGAAGCAAATTAAAAAAAATCACATCTATTCTGTTAACACTCGAGAGAGGAAAGGGGACATTTTTTGGATATACTTATTCCACTCAATTAAAGAGTGACAAGGCACCAGCTCAGGCACTGAAATTTGATCATCTGTGCTGTTTGATAGTTAGGGCAGTTCTTGGCACCATTTACATTCTGGCCCACTAACACTTTTTGAAACAAGTCTTTGCATCATTCAGGAGTCAACATGAGCCAAGGACACTCCTAGCAAGCAGTTTGGATGTACTCACACCTCTTCAGGAGGAAAACACAATATGCTAAGATGAACATTGCCCCACTGTCTCATTTAGCTTACAGTTCAGGAAACAGGTCCTGGCATTAAATGCTTAGCAATATGGATGGAGCCAGAGAGCCAGTGAGTTCAAAGTCTCAACTGCTCTTTAGGAAAAGACCTGACCTCTCAATTCCCTTCCCTACCACTGCTACAAAATGATATATACTATGTATATTTTAATTTCACATATGAATGATATTGATCAATTGCAGAAGAAAATCTGCACTTTCAAAACTATTTGACCGTCCTTAAAATCAAAAATGAAGCTTCCAAAATAGAAAGCTGCAAACTGAACCATAACATTAACTTTCTGAAGTGAGCTGTCATGGTCAGGTCCAATTGAAAAACAGAAGTGACTAAAACAAAGCACAGTCAACACTTAAATTTAAGGTCTTTCAACCTCAGAGTAGAATCTGAAGTGAAAATTGGAGATCTATTAGACACATAGATTTTGGTACCATGGAAAAAATCACTCAAAACTCCCGCATGTTGAGAAGGGAGCCATTATATGGATTTCAACATAGAAAAGCATCAGAATATCCACTCTTCCCAAGAATTTAAATAAAAGGATAAAAGCAATCTACTCATAGCTTGGGATATGCCCCTCAAGGCAGAATCCTCTATTTTCCTTCCTAAAATAACCACTCAAAACACTTTCTTTCATATTATAGCAAGAGGAGGCAGCCTAACACTAACATAATAATGAAGTAGATGGATCTTTTGCCTGATAAATATGAATATTCTGATCCAGAGACAATTTTGGCTCAGGTTTGGAACTACAAGAGTTTCTTAATCACAAAGGTGCTGCTAGCAGCACAGAGTTGTCCTGCTGAAGCAGCCTTATTTCCCAGCAGAAACACAAGTTTCATGAAGGGCTTCAAAGGAGCAAACATGGTTATCATTAGGGCAACGATATCAGACTACGGATGCATACTCAGTGCTCTGGATTTATCTGAGCTTTGAGGCTTCACGTAAGTGTTGAATTCAATGGGCTAAAGCCTGAGTAGAACTGAACTGAATAAAACCATGAAGGGAATGAAAAGGAAACATCAAGCCCAGTTTGGGTGAGGAAAATGTTTAATAAAGGTAAAGGCATGATAAATTTGGCATATTCCATTCCTTAATACTGTTCTAATTTTAAACAGTCTATTGTACAGTTGATAAACAGTCTATTGTAGTGTTGATAGGCTTGTATGAGCCATCTAAGGTTCAGCCAGCTCAGCTGCATGATCAGTAAAGAGACAATACTACCACACACAGGGTTATTTGGATCAGTGAATACCATACGCAAGTAAATCATCTGCCAGATGGCATCGGAAGAAAGCTGCAACTCTCTCACTTTCATTTCCACAGCAGCAAACAATGTTCCATGTTTAAAATAAACTCTTCCAGATGAGCAAAAGATAAACTTTCTGGTGCTTTTTCTTGGTCTTCTCTTTGACTTCAGCTTTTTTTCCTAAAAAAAGCCAAGATGAAACCAAAAAAAAACTACTCCACCTACTCTGACTGGTTACATTAATGAAAAATCTCAGCTGAAACCACCGCAGTACAAAGCTCTCCCTCTAGGCAGCATCAAAATTCCATGTTGTTTACTGAACAAAAGGCAGAAATGAAATACAACAGATTCTGTCAACAGATCCCTTAAAGATGAACACCTACCACATTAAGCCATGTCCTGTCATTTTATGGATTTTCCACAGTGAGCAACTGTGCCACTTTGCTGAAACATTGCTGTTTTCGTATTTTCTGCAGTTTTAGCCCTTTAAAAAAAAAAAAAATAGCAAGTATCTTTCAAAAAATCTCCCTCAGAAGCAGAAATAAAAGAACTGTCATCAAAGCTTTTTAATTACTCTATTTGAGTTTTCAGATTGTTTCTGTTGCATCTAAAGATGATGGCTCACTGTTATTCTGTTCTACTGTCCCAGGACACAGTTTAAGCTGTGCTTCTCATATAATTAATTCACAATATCATCTAGCTTTTATATAAAATGTGAAAATATGATTTCTTTTGCAGTCTCCACTTGCAGAAAAAATTTTTTGACAAATACTTCCATAAAGCAGGCTTGCATTGTTTTTCAAATCTGTGAAGATACATCTGAGACACACTTAGGCATCTGAAGATTTCCAGGAAGGTAGACTGACTATAAGGAAAATGATGGTCTAGTCTTTGCCTCCTCTTTCCCCCCAAGTATTTTTAAAGCCAGATGAAGTCTCAAGCAACTAGAACTACCAGAGACTTCACTGGGACCTGTAGGATCTCCACCCTTTAGAAGAGCAGATGCTCTGTTGTTTCACCCATGGGCTATATATCCACTTTGCTTTATAGACAGCGTTTGGGGCAGATTGAAGTTTAAAATACCCATCTCTATACACCACAGGTGGTGGTCTTGTCTGTGAATAAGGATGGAAAATGATATCAAACCTACTTGTTGAAGTGCATGTAGATCCTAGGTCATCAGGCATGTCATCTACCTTTCTGCATATACTCTTCGGGATCCGTTTCTCAAAGCATCTAGAAAGAACCTGACATTGCTTGTCCTGCAGGCAGATGAGATTTGGAGAGTGGATGGTCCTGCAGTGATTTAGGAGAGGCCCAAGACACCGCCCTGCTGTTAGAAAAAGTTGCAACAGGACTTAGATAAACTGAAATATCATCACTAATCACCAACTGCAGTCCAGGTAGTAAACTCACAAGCATCCCAATAACTGCAGAGATGGCCTAACATTTTTTGGATAGGAAAACACACACATTTCTGGAGAATGTTTTAGGATATCTAACATACACATAACACCACCGCCCCACCCTTAGTCTATGAAGTATTTTCTGAAAAATACCACTCATACACAAAGGCGCATAAAGGTTCATTCATCAAGCTCGAAAGAATCATCATCCAGCTGGCTGTAAGAGTCCTACTGCTCAAACCTAAGGTCAGGAGATCAAGATGAGCAAAAACATTTAAGTGTCTAACTCCCAATACTTCTAGTGGGACCAGAAGTTCAGACTGCTTGCTTTCATGAAGCAGATTGCAAGAAATGCTCAGTATGTTGGTAGAGTGAATGTTAGAATTTTCAAGCACTTGACACCCTCATGAATCTTTCATAGTAAATAGGCTATCAGTTCCTTCCCTATCCAGATAAATTAAGGGGTTTTTTTACATTACCAGAAAAGAAGCGATCATTCTTAAATGTAGAAAGGAAGGGCTATCAACCTTGTTAAGAGATAAGTGTGCCAGTCTTCCCCCCCTCAAAAAGACATTAGGGAAGTACTCCTTTTTTTTTATGTTACATAAGACATTTGGAATCAATTAAATATTCAAATGAATTTCTTTGATCTGAATCCAGTTACGACAGGTGTGAGGCTGCCAGTGGTAGCTAAAGCAGTAAGTAAAAAGTCTAGAGGGAGGTCATCTTTTTCTGTTATGAGAAATAGCAGCACCATTCTGGGACAGATCAAAAATAGTAACTCAACTGTGGAGGCCTCCTGGACGGTTTGCAAGTCAATTACCCTTGAAGTGATTAGTTTGGAAAAAGTTATATGAAAAAGGGAACAGGCCTCCCACTTTTAAAGTATTTGCATGACTCTTGTAAGTTGTTTATTTTCTTTATAGCCTTAGGTGGAAGGAAATTAAGTGTGCTTGAAGTGGGAATTACCCACATTTTGCAGCAAAAGCATAATCACACCGCATATTCACAGGGTTTGGGCTTTGAAGCCTGTGAAGCATTGACTTAGTAGGAAGCTTAGGCAAACCAGGCAACCACTGGAGAAAGAGAAGAGAGTTTAAGCAGTCTGGTTTTATTGCAACATGGAAAAACTGATCATTTATCTCATTAAGATGGAGAATTTTTTACCCCTGCTGGGTTTATAAGCTTGCCTGCTGCTTTGGCTGTAATAACTGAAAGGGCAGTGTTGTCCCTGTGCCTGGGGAAAGATGTTGGCCTTTGTGGCAGGCTAAGAAAGGCAAATTGGTGACAGATTCAGAGTATTTTATGTTACATAAGTCTCCCTTAACTTAAATGGATATGGCATATAAAATAAATACATGCAAGTGCAATTTAGTTCACTTGCAGAAGTCTCAGTTTTAGTAGCCATATATCTGCAAGGAGGATCAGCTTATAGTTAGGGCCTGGGACTGAGAATCACGAGGAAGAAAGAAATTTTTTATAAAGCCCTCCACATCTCAGCTACATCAGTGAAGAGGCATTTCCCCTGTGAAAAACAAAGGACAGAGACTACGTTATCAGGAGTTGCTGTGCCCTGTACACATCCCAGACAGTCTCTGAATCCCCAGGGCACAGGTATGGAGCACTGGTCCCACACTGCTGGGGGACCAAAAATCAAATGCTCAGATTCTAACAATTTATGTAAGATAGCTGAAGGTACATTTTGGCATTTGAAAGAGTTGCTTCATAACATTTACATTTATCATAGACCACAACAAAATCTTCACCTCACCTGTGCCTTCCTTGTTAATCTGTGATGTACTAGCCTGCACTGTGATCAGTCTCTGTACCTGCCCATGAAAACTTCATTTCCATGGGTTTTACATGCTATACCTGGTTACTGTCTGCCTCTTTCACCTCTTACTTTTTCCTTTTATGTGTTTATTTTTTCATGGAAAATAAGTTTAATATGAGGGTGCCAGTGTTCATTTGGTGGTGATACTGGAGGCATCTGCAGTACATCCCCTTTGTAGCTGCACAGTCTTGATATAAGTGGTTTATAACACACAAAAGTAACATACATATTTCTGGAGGCACTGTAATAGTGATGTGAAGTGTGAAGGTGCTGATCTCCTCATTTCCAAGGGGAGACATTCAGCAGAGAATACTCAATTGATACACATATATCTAAGCGTACTAAGATCATGTAGAGTAGAGTAGAGTGGAGTAGAGTGGAGTAGAGTTTTGTGACTAACTCAGCTGCTGTAAGTAATTTCATTCTCTGAAAACTAACTGCATGTTTTTGAGACAGCGCTCTTCTCTAAAATGGTAACACAGGGCATTCATATGCAAAAAGGCCAATGCTTACACTTAACCAAGGCCATCTTCAAGCTGGTGGAAAATGAGCCGCAGCTGTGAGGAGGCGTGAATAGAGCAAAGTTGATCAGAGTATTCCATCCCATATACATCATACCTGGTATAAACTTGAGACATCATGAGCATCTCACTCTCTTCTGCAATGGCAGACGTCTACTGAGGACCTCATTTGTCTGGTTGTTCTTGATCCCAGATCCATGCATTCCTGAATCCAGTCCCAGAGTCCAGCTCCCTCCTAGCCATGGAGCCATTCCCTCGTGTCTGCTCTGCAGCATTTGTGGTGATGTAGAGTCATCGAGGGATGGAAGTGCAATCTCATATATTTGTGTATATTTTATTCCTTTCTAATTATTTTCATTATTATTATGTTACCATTTCATTAATGCTGTAGTTCTAGTTTCCAACATGTAAGTCTTTTTCCTCTAATTTCCCTCTCTTTTCATCAAGGGGTGTGGGGAAGAAGGGATTTTGGAAGCTCAACTGCATGGTTTTTAACTGCTGAAATTTAGCTAAACCGTGACACTGGTCTGCAGCAGCTAAATTATATTCAGCCTCAGATGATGAAAAAAGTCAACCCTTTACTAAGTTCCTAACATTGCACTCGTTCAAATTCTTTTCAGGCAATATTCATTCAGGCAGATAACATTACATTAAGACTATCACGTGATTACTCTCCTACTCTGGAATGAGGGCTGTAACTTAGTTATGATTGCAAGAATCTAATCCCTTTCTGACAATGGCTCTCATTACTGCAATGTTTCAAAAGGAAATAAAAACAAGCACCTGGTAGAAGTTACATGTTATGCGGCATACAACACAACAGGTACTCCTTATTCCTCATCTCTTATTTCTGTACAAATCCACCTTTGCTATTTTGAAGGCTGGCACACATCCTATGTTGGTCATTCAGTCTGAAAAATTCCTCCGCTCTTCAGACAGTTTTAAGGGTAGTTGTTTACTACAGTATTTTCAGACTAGCCATCTTCTCCATTCTCTACCCTCGCATTCAAGGTTTTCTTTACAAGAGGCATCAGCAGTGAAATGATACAGAAGTGTTCCTTTAGTATTGCTACAGTAGCATCGAAAACCAAATTTGAGTTTGGTTCAGCTTCTCTGAATCTCCTTACAAAGAAGTTCATGTTAATGAACCTTTAATTCTTTAGCCAGCTGTTTAAAGGTGCTGCATGCAGCCATTTACAAGTACTTACAATGGAAATGTGAAATTCAAGACTGAAGATCAAAGTAGAATCTTCTCCAGGCATGTCACCTTCTGGCATTACTTAGAGAACTTCATTCAACACTCAGAGTATGCTTTGACAACACACCCACCCCTTCATCTTGTCTTATAGTAAGCAATGCAACATTCAACACGCTACAAGGCCTTAAAACCTGCTCTGCTTCGTAGCTTGCCTTGTGCTTTTCTGGAACGCCACTTTTCACTCCCACAGAAGTCACTAATCCAGAGCAGTCTCACCGGTGAAGGATAAAGCTAGATCAGGTCCCCTCCACTGTGCAAAAGTTAAAGTATGCTAAGAATCTGAGTAAACAACTAGAATTAGAATCTCAAAAATTTAGGTGGTTGCTACCTGAAGAACTAAATTGTATTTATAAGTAGGTAATAACGATCTACTGAATACATCATTACTGATACTCCTTCCCTTGAGCAACATCTATTAAGACAGATCAATCTAAGTCATTCTTCTGTATTTATTCTATATATCTGAACTGCTGTAATATTTTACAGTAGAGCAAAACAAGGAGTCACAAATGTCGATATGAACCCATTAGTTATATGAAAGAATAAATCAGTACAGCATCATGTAATACCCATGTATGTATTTGGAGCCCATTTTATTTCTACCAACCATGCATGTGAGGCTCCCAAAACCAAAACGGGTGAATGTTCCTGGTTTGAAACTAGCCTACTGTGTCAAGACTGCTGGTTTCAGATATAGTCCACAGTGAAGGAATGAACGCTAAGTCTTTTTTTAAAGGCTTTTTATTAAAGAATATTCAGTAAGCTGTTTTAGACAGACTTATCCAATCTCATTACTGAGTTAAAGTGCCATTTAGCCAAGCCAAACACACACTGAAAAGCATAGTCTCTTCGTTCTACTCCGGGTGAAGTCTTGTGAACTTTGTACGCACACAATTCGTGACACACAAAGCCCTATCACGACCATAATACATCTGTCAACAATGTTGTTAATGAAACTCAAGGTGTCTGCATATCAAGAAACAGCAAGTGCAGCACACACGAAAACAACAGCTTACATAACCAAGTGCATTTACTCATTGAATAGCAGCAACATCACTAAAAAAAGTCCACTTTGTGCTTCACAGCTAAACAGCCTATGGCCCAACAGTTTTGCTCACTGAACCATAGGGCCAGCAAGTCTTTGAATGGCACTCAGATGCCTAAACAGTTACAGTGCAGGTATCAGTAAACTGTTCATTCAATTTTTCACTGTGATGGCTCAAAAAAAGACAACAATCATTATTATTATGATGATCTATTTTCAAAACCTTTTTATAGAAGTGTTTCACCATCAGTAACCTGCATTGTCCAGCCCAACTACAAGTAATGGAACATGACAAATATACACATATGTTGCAAAACACAGCTTAGTTTAATTTTTATTTGTAAAACATGAGTTTCCAAGCAGATTTAACCAGAAATTACATTCACACCTCCAAATTCTATTTCAGACTTTTTTTTTGAATGCCTGTGCCTACTAAATACGTCTTTTATTCCAGCGTAAATCACTCCTCCATTTAATACTTCTTGAGCAAAGGAATCTGTATTCCCACAGCATTTGAAGGGAGAATTATTCTGTGGCAAATATGTATTGCATAGTTATCTGCATTCTTTCAGCAGACACCCCCTGGCACTTATTTCAACAAACCAACCATCACTTCACTGATATCCCACAACTTTCTTGCAACCAAGTCATCCGTGGCTTTGGGCAGGAGCTCCTCCTCTTTGCAGTCTCCAAAATATTTACCCGACACGCCTTCAACATCAGGAGAAGAGGCCAAATAAATAGAAGTCTGGGCTCCTTCCAGAGGTGTTTTGAAGAAAGCCCATGACACCAAGTTGAACAGAGGTTTGGCTAGCAAAGGAATATTCACGTGTCTGCCTAGATTTGTTCTGGCAATCCCAGGATGAAGTGAATTGACAGTGACTCCTGTCCCTTCTAACCGACGGGCTAGCTCCCTTGCAAATAATATGTTAGCCAGTTTACTCCGACTGTAACAAAAGCTTTTATTGTAACTTATTTCACTGTTCAAGTCATCAAAGTTGATCTCTCCATATTTGTAAAGCTTTGAGGATACCACCACAATCCTGCTCGGAGCAGAATTTTTGAGGAGGCCCAGAAGAAGGTTGGTGAGCAAGAAGTGACCCAAGTGGTTTACACCAAATTGCATCTCAAACCCATCCTCTGTCTTCATGTATGGACACTGGAATATGCCTGCATTATTTATCAGAACATCCAGCCTTGGCTCTTCCTTTAAATAGGAAAGAAAAAAAAAATGAGTTTTATAATTATCACGCAAAACATACTATTATGTTTAATAGTTCTTATTGGCCATTCCTAGAAAGAAATAATTTCATTCCTAGTTTTCTGAATTGTAACTTCCTGAGATTCTCTTAAAAGCATTTCTGAAAAAAAAAAACCGTAAGTTGAACTACCACTACATTGACTATTTGACTCCAATAGGAGACAGATACATGAGAGCAGGTTTGTATCTGCTTTTAACACAAGCAGAGAACACAATCAGCTGCTTCTCCAGGAGCCACATTTTCTATAGCAATTCAGTGATAATTTGCCTTTGTGATACATTTCGTTTTCCTCTAAAAAGTAACTTGTTTATTGCACTGTGAAATCAAACACATTAATTTACAGCAAGCCTCAGCCACAGGCAAGGGCTCCACAGTGCAAAAGACACATAAATATGGAACAAAGAGTGCTAGCTGAAAGAGCTAACCTCAAGGTTGAAGCAGAGCTATTACATCACAGACCCATGATCTGTGGTGATACCAAGAAAACTTTGCAAAACCACATTCTCATGATTTTAAACACTATCGTATCAAAATCACTACACATCCTTGTGCTGCTTGATGACAACCATGGAGCAGAACTCATCATAAAAGGGTAACAATCATGATCCTAAACTGAGCAGGTTTCATATAACAATTTGAGTTTAATAGGTCTATTTAAGATCTAAGATGTCCTTATGGGACTGAGGCGTGAAGTATGTGTTCAGCACATGTGATTTGATGGATCAGTATTCTGGTTCAGGTTGGTAGAAAATAAAGACTCCAGGTATGCTGCACTCTACAAAATCAGGAAACATAAGTAATTAAAACAAGGGTGGTATGGATAATTCAAGCAGATGTATAATACATCACACACTTCATGCTCCAGCAACCACTGAAAAGTTGAGTTCTCCAATTTACTCAAACCAGTAACTTTTTTAAAAAATACACATTGAAGTAAGCTGCCAAAATAAGCTCCAAATTCAACACTTTCACTGACTTCTGACAAGAGACAGTAAAGTATCACAGGAGATACATGCTTGCATGAATCAGAAGCAAAACTATTCACTTCATAGAAATGGCAGCATGAATTTACTTTGCTGCTAAATCTTTAAACTGGAACAGGACTGGAAAGCAAGCTGAGATCATTTGGGGTTGCTTTAATGCTAAAAATAGAGAACCTCAAAATTAATTTTTATACTATTCGCCTTTTATTCCAGTGCCATTAGCAGCAAAGGTACAAAAAGAGTAAAACCCAAATCCGCACTTGGCATTCAGTTAACGATGCCTGCATCCAATCACACGAAACATCAAGTACTCCATCTCAGACTGATTTCCACGGGGCTTGAGGTTGCTTAGCGTTTCATATAATTGGGTCCCTGAGGCATCATCCAAAGAGCATCAAATGCACTTCTCCTTTTCACCCAAAGGCACATAATGGTTCCTATCACCAAACAAGGACAGGTCTGAAGAAGTACTGACTGCAGATCTACTCACTGAAGTGGTACTTCTTTCTTCTTTAAAGAAAAATATTGCTTTAGAAACTCTATGTAGCATCTGACTGGAGGATCTATTTTGCAAGACTGAACATTTCAAGAAGCAAGACCTCCACTTGTGCTATTTTTTGAGACTCTGAAATTTAGTAATCTAGAGTGATGTGATCAGTGCCAGGCAGGCAGCTGTAACCAAATGCAACAAGAGAGCACAAAACATTGCTTTGATGGGCAATGAAATTCTTTGAAGCTCCTGAGCTCCCTTCTATTTTTCCACAGAGCTCTCCAACATCTCTAAGTCCTTCACTTTTTGCAGTGAAGCTTCAGAGTGAATAACAACAATTTGCAGTTCTGGAAAGGAAAAATCCCACAAATTGAGTTAGATGGTGGGAATGCACCATTTCCTCATCCTGCTGACATTTAAGTCTTCATCTCAAACAAAAAAAAACCCAAAATAAATGGCTCCAAAAAAGGAGTCACAGGTTAGACAGGATAATATGAATGTGGATGGAACAGCTCCTGAAAGTTCTACTTGAACTCACATCCCTTGTCATTCAGCTGCTTTTGTAATTATTTTGAAAATGAAAGTTACAATACAGGCATCATCAGCACCCTGTGGGTACATGCACTGTTTTTCAACACTCATTTCTCAATTAAAATCACTTGTACGGGCTTTAACAATAAAGAGATTAATAAATCAACACTTGCTCATATTCTGTACTAGAAAAACATAGAATTTTAAAAACTTTGGCACCATATTTCTTTTCTGGTGCTTATTCTGTGCATTATTTTGTATATGCCTGTTTTCCCAGAACACTGAAGCAAGATTAGACCTTATCACTCAATTCACACGTTGACTGTACATAACTACAGTGAGCCCCACTAAAGAACTTGACTTTTTTCAGTAATTTGTTTTAGAAAAGCTATTTGAAAATTAATGAAAAGTCCCTCACTGTTTCCTTCTCACAACAGCAACTGAGCATCTTTCAAGTACTGAACAAGTAATTCTGTGAGCAGCAGCAGACTTATAAAGCCAGGCTTCCCACAACTTTGTGTCTCATGACCGGAGGTGTGGCAAGATAAGAGTCCCAGGTAATGGAGTACCATCTCCAGTGGTGTATCCCTCCAGTCTCTGGTGTCTAATAACACTACCAAACCCTTCTCGTGACATTTCTGTCAGGTGAATCAACCAAATGTCCTTGTTCTCCTTAAGCTCAGGATTTCAGGAAATCTGCAGAAACTTTAAATATTAAAAATTGTCTATGTATTCCACCTAGTGAGCATCGGCGAAGGGATTTAATACGTGTGTGTGGGGACAGTATGAGAAGGCAGCAGAAGGATGGTTGGAGCAGTGAGCAAGTGCATTCACGCAAAACTTTATTTGTCTGAAGATGAAGCTAAGCTGTAACACCAATTTAAAGCAACAAAGGCAGGTTAAGGTAGAGCTAATTAAGAGAGAAAGGAAAAAAACTTATTTATCTCATACAAAAACAATCATAGAATCATAGAATGGTTTGAGTTGGAAGGGACCTTAAAGCCCATCTAGTTCCAACCCCCTGCCATGGGCATGGACACCTCCCACTGGATCAGGTTGCCCAAGGCTCCATCCAACCCGGCCTTGAACACCTCAATGGATGGGGAATCCACAGCTTCCCCGGGTAACCTGTTCCAGTGCCTCACCACTCTCATTGTGAATTTCTTCCTAATGTCTAATCTAAATATTTCCCTTTCCAATTTATGGCCAGTCCCCCTTGTCCTGTCACTCCATGCCATTGTGAAAAGCCCCTCCCTGGGTTTCCTGCAGCCCCTTCAGGTACTGGAAGGCCACTATAAGGTCTCCCTAGAGTCTTCTCTTTCCAGGCTGAACAACCCCAACTCTCTCAGCCTGTCCTCATAGCAGAGGTGCTCCAGCCCTCTGAGCATCTTCATGGCCTCCTCTAGATCCACTCCAACAGTTCCATACACTTCTTACACTGGAGATTCCAGAACTGGACATGGGACTTCAGGGGCAGTCTCACGAAAGTGGAGTAGAGGGGAAGAATCACCTCCCTCAACCTGCTGGCCACGTTTCTTTTAATCACAGAATCATAGAATTGCTAGGTTGGAAAAGACCTTTGACAACATCAAGTCCAACTGTACCTGTCCACTACTAAATCACAGAATCATAAAATAGTTTGGGCAGGAAGAGACCTTAAAGATCATATAGTTAAACTCCCCCTGAGATGAGCAGGGCCATGTCCCACTAGATCAGGCTGCCCAAGGCCCCATCCAACCTGGCCTTGAACATCTCCGGGAATGGGGCATCCACAGCTTCCCCAGGCAACCTGTTCCAGTGCCCCACCACTCTCACAGTAAAGAAAAAATTCCTCCTTATAGCTAGTGTAAATCTGCCCCTCTCAGGATTCAAGGTGCTGCCCGCCGGCACGCAGCTCAGCCCGCCCTCGCCCCGTACCTGGAGGACGCGGTGGCAGAAGGCCCGGACGGAGCGGAGCGAGGCCAGGTCGAGCTCCCGGACCACCAGCTCGCCGCCCTCCTCGCCCCCCGCCCGCTCGCCCAGCTCGGCCCGGATCTCGCGCGCCGCCCGCTCCGCCCGCGCGCGGTCGCGGCACCCCATGATGACGCGGGCCCGCATCCGCAGCAGCTCGGCCGCCGCCGCGCGGCCCAGCCCGCTGTTGGCCCCCGTGATGATCACCGTCTTGCCCCGCATGGAGGCGCCGGCGCCGGGCGAGGCCCCGGCGCGCAACCAGCGCCGGGCGGCCAGGAAGAGCCCCGCGCCCAGCACCAGCGCCGCCACGGCCGCCGCGGCCATTCCCACCGTGCCGCGCGACGCCACGCACGCGGCGCGCGTTACGATGGGCCGCTGAGCATCGTGGGGATTGTAGTTCTCACGCCCACGGCGCAGAGCTCCCGGTTCTGTTTTGCCGCTGTGCATTGTGGGGATTGTAGTCCTCGCGCCCACGCTCCTGGTACCCGGCGTGCGTTAGGATTGGCCGCTGTGCATCGCGGGGATTGTAGTACTTGCGGAGGGAGGCGTGGTCCGGGCGCCGATCTAAAAGGTGCCTAATCATAGAATCATACGAGAGTTTGGGTTGGAAGGAATCTTAACGATCATCGAGTTCCACCCCTCTGCCACGGGCAGAGACACCTCCCACCAGACCAGGCTGCCCAAGGCTCCATCCAGCCTGGCCTTGAACATCTCCAGGGATGGGGCAGCCACAGCTTCATCCAGTTGGCTTCATACAATTCCCGGGAACAAAGTAACTATAACATTTGCAGTTAGGAACAAGGTTTCATGAGGTTACAGTGTTCATGGCATTTCTTTATATATGTACTATACTATTTATACTATATAGATACTATATAAAGAAGTGGGGTAAATATTTGTTATCAAAGGGATGCAAAGGCCTGATTCTCCATCCGCTGACAAAAATGGAATTCCAAGGCAGTGGCAGGAAGATGTGCCAGGAGAGGGTTAGGTTGGACATTAGGAAAAGTTCCTTCCCCCAGAGGGTGGTGGAGCACTGGAACAGCTCCCCAGGGAAGCAGTCATAGCACCAGGTCTGACAATATTCAAGAATCATTTGGACAACGCCCTCATACACACAGTGTGAATGTTGAGGTTGTCCTATGCAGGGACAGGAGTTGGACTTGATGATCCTTGAGGGCCCCTTCCAACTCTGGACATACTCTGATTCTATGAGCAAAGGCGGCCCGTCCATCTATGCCAAGTCCAGTGTGACTATGTCATGTTGCTAATCATTATGAGATGCCATCTGTATTCCATTTGTCCAATTTGAAACCAAACAGAATCACAGAATTATAGAATCACCTTCCAGTATTTAAAGGGGGATTATAAAAAAGATGGGGAAAAACTTTTTGGCAGGGTCTGTAGCAGGAGGACAAGGGCTAATGGCTTTAAACTAAAGAAGAGAAGTTTAGACTACATATTAGGAAGAAATTTTTAGTGCTGGGGGTGGTAAAACACTAGCACAGGTTGCCTAGAGAGGTGTGAGACACCTCATCCCTGAAAACATTTGAGGTCAATTTGGATGAGGCTCTGAGCAACCTGATCTAGTTGAAGATGTCCCTGCTCACTTGGGGTAGGAGTTGCACTAGATGATCTGTAGAGGTCCCTTCCAACCCAAAGCATTCTGTGGAGGAATTCCTACAGGCTGAAGGATGCAATGAAATAGAGAAATTCTTACAGGCCCGAGGACACAAACAAATGGACACTGTCTTTGAAAGACCTTGGCTGTGAGAAGACGAGAAACAAAGTAACAAAGAGGAACAGGAGAGAGGGAGCTGAGAAGGAGAAAAACATGATGAAGTGGAATGAGATTGAAAACCAAAACACGTCATGGCACGTGAATGGTTAGTTTTAGCCAATCATATGTATAGTTTAGGCGTGTGAACAAGCAGCAAACACCAATCATAAAACTAACAGCACGTGTTTTACTAACTAACATATATAAGGACTCCATTAATCCTGATAAAGGGTCTTCTGCCCATCAGGCAGGAGTCTGTGCCTCAATCCCCTCACCATTCTATGATTCTATGTCCCAAAAGTGCCACATTTACTCACTTTTTGAACACCTCGAGAGATGGAGACTTCACCACTGCCCTGAGCAGCCTGTTCTGATGCTTCTCCACTCTTTCAGTAAGGAACTTCTTTTCTAATATCCAATCTAAACCTCCCCTGACACAACTTGGGTCCATTTCCTCTTGTCCTGTCACTTCTTACCTCCTTTCAGGTATGCCCCTCTATCTGCCCAATGGCCCTTTCAATGCCTTTCAATGTCCCTGCTTGTAAATTAGAACTTTTGGTGCAGAATAGTCTGTTAAACCCCAACATGTCTGAGCCGGTTCTTGGTTTTCATTCCATACTGGCTCTTCAAACATGGATGGGTATTGTTTGAGAGAGAGCTAGTCAACCAGGGCCAAAACCAAAACAGGACTGTTTTAACAGTTTTAGGATTAGAAGACAATGACAACAAATTAATGACACAGAGACAATTGAGTTCTAGGGCCTGGGAGCATTTCCTGGGAGTGTTTAGTTTGCTGCTAGAGCTTTTACCAAACTGTTCTATTACTGTTTGTCAGACTCTGTCACAAAGGAAAAAGACATTAAGGGCATCTATAATGTTTCATTACCAGTCTTTAAGTCTCATGGCAGACAAAATGCTTCTGCAAATACAACATTCAATTCTATCTGCCTTGGGTCTTCAGCTTGAGATGCAGAGGCTGGAGTAGATGTGTCAGTGCCAGGGAAGGCTCCCAGCACAGGAATGCAACATACTTGCTGTTACAGTGAAACAGCAGCCTGTGGCAGATTTTTGGCATCAGGCTGGAGGCTGGTCAGGGCTCCCCCACAGCTCATGGGCTCCTGCAAGGCAGTTTGGAAGCAATCATGGTCTGGAGAGTCAACGTGGACTTTCTCATGCCAGCTAAGTTTTGCAGCAATTAAATGTTCTTGGAAAGTTTAGATTATACTAGCGTAAGTGGAGAGAGAGGAAATACCTGAATGGCATGTTAAGACCTAACTCCAATCTGCTGGTATTTCAGCAGATTCTGTGGATCAAGTTGGATTGCGTGTTTGAGCACAGCAGAGATATTAGTACATTGCAAAGCATATCTTGACAACCTACTTGCATGTTGCAAGCAGAAGTGATGAGGCAGGGGGAGAGGGCTGGTGCAGTGTTATAAAAGCCATCATGGTGGTGGCTGCTCTGATAGCTACTCTAGAGTCTAAAGATAACAGTGAGCTGACAGTCCTGCTGAACACTTGCTTCTAGGTCCGCCTTTACTAATCCCAGACCTTTACAACACACCCAAGGCAATGTAAACCCATCCAGGGAGTCAGGAGTGGCCACTGAGGTTCCCCCACTCAAAATCCTTTTCATCCCAGACCTGAGAGAGCTGCTAGCAGAAATGTACAGAGATAATTAAAAGGTAACTGCATTTTGATCAAGAGATAAGTTAAAAAATCCACAAAGTGTTTGAGAAAAACAAGGACAGTAGTAGGGCTGAGCACAGATTTAGGGATAAGCTCAGGACAATGAGTATAGAAAAATATGTATTAAGAGAAGCTCAGGATCAGGATTTGAGGCCAGCATGGAGGTGAGTAGACTCCATGGAGATAAGAGTCCATAGGGGTTGATAATGAGCATGTCTGTCTTGAGCCAAGACCTAGCACGTTTGGGGAAATGAGTAAGAAACCCAAGAGGAAGCCCATGGATATTTCATCAGGTTTCTTGCAGCTGGTCTGGATGAGATAAATATTTGCAATAGTAACCTCCATTTAACTGTCACATGTTGATGCTACTGATGGCTTGTTCACATCTCTGCAGACTATTCTGGGGCTCGGTTCAGCTCATGTTATAGCCAAAGAGATTTATCAGATTTTTCTGGATGTATCCATCTGGATCATCTCTCCTTTGACTGTCTGTCACACTTTTGGGCAGTTTAACAGGCTGTGTAAGTACCACATCTAAACACATTGGAATCACGCTTCCATCTTTGTCTTCACCACAGAAAACTCTTTTTTTCTTCATTCTCGCCTTTTCACTCCTTTGTGAGACTCATGAATACCACAAAATATTTTTTTTAACCAGACCATTGCATCTGCTTATGAGAGAGATGGCTTTTGGCATCCTTAACCTAATGTAAAAGCCATAACAAGTTTGAAGTGTTCTTCCATATGCTCTGCTTAGAGTAAATAATGTCATTGGGAGGTGATATAGCCACGCCCACATCTGCTGACTGGTGACATTGCAGCCAAAGGTCATGAGGAAGGGACAGTGGTTGCTTGCTAAAATAAGAGAACCAGGAAACATCCTGTTAAAAGAACAGGCTCGTCCCATAAAAAAATCTGCTATTCAGTGTCTGGCAGCGTGGACTCTGGTAGTCATCTCTGATACACCTACTGTTTCAGAAGGCTCTGAATGTGCTGCAGAGGGTATTGCCTCAAGGATCCTGCCCATCGGTGGTCAATCCAGCTTTCAGTGCAAGAAGCATTATACACAGGAGCCCACAGGCTATAGTGATTAGAAGTTGCGCCTCTAGGCAGGCATGACATATGCATTTGATGCTGTTGGTCCCAGATACTACTGAGCAGGGTAACTGGAAGTCATTTTTCCAAGATATTGACCTGCTTCACTGCTTTCTCTACCCAACTGTTGCATTCAAGGAGACACATATGTTCTGTTTATCAATGCTGCACAACAGTGCAGGTTACAGCATCTGGCAGAGAAGGCCAAGGGTCCACCTCAGGATGTAAACTCCCAAGGTCTTAGAGCAGCAGATCACAGTCCAGGAACACAGGAGGATACATACTGGAGTACATGAGATGATGACCATCTCCAAATCTTCATCTGAGCTATTTTGTTTCCTCTAGATAGTTATTTCATTATGCATGACATGCTCGCCTGGAAACAGAAAGGATGTCTCAGAGATGAGAAGGAACTGAGGAATGCGGGTTTATCATGTCTTGGTAGCTGGTGAGAGGTATTCAGCACACTCTGAGGATATGTTCCACTGTAAAACTAAAAATAAATTAAAAAAAAATTATCAAGTCACTTTCAGGTTCTTATTTCCAAGATTTTCATCCATGGGGACTGGTAGTAGTAGGACACATTCCCATTTGTCTTACCCGGACTCTTCTCTGTGATGTGGTACAGGAACATGGAAGCTAAGAGAACAAGGACTGGCTTTGCCTGACAAGACTCTCTTTCAGCACAAAATTCAATCTGTGTTATCATTAATCCTCTTCCAGATTTGGATGGGGTGACCGTTTCTTTTTTGTCTGTCTTCCAGTGTCATAAATAGGCTGACAGACCTGACAATCCAGAACCATATAGGACTCTTCTCTATTCCTCCTATTAAAAACATGTTATCCATCATTGTAACCGTGACTGGCTTAGTGTTATGAGGTGCTAGGGCATAAATTCACAATATCCTCATAAGCATGAGAAGCAAGAGTTTTTATTTGTTTTGTGTTTTTTTGTTTTGTTTTGTGGACTGGAATGCTATTAGGATACAGTTCTGGTCTATGCCTGCAAAAATAGAAACCCCTTTCCATCAGCTCCTATCCCATTTCAGAGAACGTTCTTGAAAATTATTATTTTGTGTGCCTTGGAGCAGAAAACATCAATTATTATATGCAGAGACTACTTGGCAAATCTCAGTCTCCCCAAACATCCAGATTAGTCTGGAAGGGCACTTGCACAAACGAATGATGCTCTACTCACCTAACATTCTGCCAGATGAGGAGCAGCAACCTTGAGCAGTTGCCTCACATTAAGAGAAAATGTACAATCCGAACAAAAATCTAAGGACATTTTTCTCAGCTGACTTAGAAGTGACTGTGGACCTTAACATAAGCTTCTGGACTATAATGTTGATTTGAATTCTATGACTAAGAAACCTACTATATAAATTTAATAGGTGAACTCTTTTATTTCTCTTCACACATGCCCTAGTGCTGCTGTCAGGAATGACACTGCAAGAGGTAGTCCTCTGTCACTGTGTGTACAGGTCAAAAAAAAAAAAGAGAAAGAATGGAAACTCCTAACTATATCCTGGCCAGAAAGTTTCATTTTTGCTGTTGGTGGATGGTTGATTGGAAATACAAGTAAACATAGTAGACCAGGTGATTCACTTTCCAATTTATTCACTGATTTACAGGTTTATACGTGTCAGACTTGAGGCACTTGCCTTCAGAGTCACACAGGGATCAAAGATCCCATTACCCCTTTTCATTATCAAACCTGAATTGCTGTGTTCAATGAGAGCCAAGTACCAGTAATCTTTGCACAGCATATATCCTTTATGGTTTTCTCCACCCAGCATCTATTCTAACAGTGTATGGATGAAAAATCACTGATCCCTGTGCTGCTTCAACAAGGCAGGACCAGTGTTTCTGAAATCTGCAGCCACGCTTTTGTGGTAAAGGTACACAGGCAATTTATGTTACACAGCTAAGGAATATTTTTGGAATCCTTGCCGATTCTGAACTCTCACATAAACACATCTGCTAATAACATTTTTCATAATCTCCATTTGGCGAGGTAACTCTATCCTATCCTGGCAGACAATGAGTCGGCCTCAGTTATTCATGTCTTCCTCACCTCCTGGCTGGGCTGGGAAATGTGATACATTTTAGGCACAAAGCCTTTAACGTTTACGAAATTCCAAGTGCACCAGAACTCTGCAGTGCATCCCATCAACAACACATACCGGTGTGAACACATAAAAACCTTTCTAATGATCTCTATTTGAGTTTTTTTCAGGATCAAGGCTTTTGCCTTTGTTTCCAAAAAAGTTTGTGGCTTGGACCCAGACAATATAAAAGATTGCCTATGTTTCTGAGAGGGAAACTACAATTAATGCAATGAAGCTTTCTGCAGTAACAGGACAGTTCATCCGGACAGAAGAGACCAGATTTCACAGGGGCTAACATGAGATTGTGGAGCAGATTCCCCCAGGAAACACAGATCATCACAAGCCTTCATCAACTCCTACTCCCACTGCAAAGCACATTCTTTTAGTTTTGACTCTTTTGGTATAAATACACAGCAACAATAAAAATAAAACAGGACACTTGTTCCACTAGGGACAGGAAGAGAACAAACACCACCTGACAGATGTTAGTTGTGTCATCTGGAAGGCACTCGGATACATGGATGACACCAAGATACAGGAACTTAGTATAAAAGAGGTAGAACAGACATACGGTGTAAATTTACGGGTATTAATATCACAACAGGCACCTGTCCCCTGGAAACTCATGTGCGGTTGCCAAACTGAGTTCATGCAGATCACAAAACAGCTGTAAATCCTAAGTGAAACTAGTCAAGAAATAAGGAGCTTCATCAACAGCGTTATTCAGGGTAGATTCTCTGCTGTTACGAAGTTATGGTCTAAAGCTTCAGTCTTTGTCCCGGTCAAGCTGCTCACAGCACCTCTGACTTCTGCCCAGCAATATGAAATCTACTGGGACTTAAATATCTCTGAGACTTCTAGTTCTCTCCCAGATTTGGCTGAAAGTGGTCACTTCTGGTTCCAAATAACCAATGGAGGCAAGAGGCACAGAGACACTAATTATACAAACTGCAAAGGAAATTACGCTGAAACCTGTACATAGAAAAATGACAATGGTCTATAAAGCCAGCTTTATTAGAATAGGAAAACAATATAGAAAAACAAGGAGTTCCTGTAAACACAAGATCAAATAAGCTAACATTTCACTGGAAGGTGAACCTTGGGATAATAAACTTACTGAACACACATTTAACAAGGAAATAACTAACAGGTAAACACTTATATGTAAACTGTGCTTTTGGGAATTTCAGAAATAACCATCAAGGACTAGCATTGCAGCATGACTTTTGTTATAAATAACCCATCAATTGGTTTTAGAGAAAATATAACTGTTCTCTTTCTCTAAAAATATGTCTCAAGCTATAAAACCAGTACAAATCTTTTCCCAATATCAAAACCATAGTGTTAGATCCAGATGGGTAAAAAACCTAAACTGCTTAAGAATGCTTTTAAAATTACTCTATTAAAAACATACCTATATTAAAAATATTTCCTTTAAAGGCTGTTCTAGCCAGAAGTTAAATCTTCAAATATAGTGCTTACAATATACAAACGAAGAGGTTTTCAGACATAGCTATTGGTATAGTAGAGGCTGGCTGAGCTGAGAACCTTATTGTTAATGGTGCCATCCAGTCATGCAGATTTGTGGTATTTCTGAGCAACACCATAGGGAACATGCGCAGCTATGGTGCCTAATTTCTGTGCTCCTTCGATATGGAACATCTGGTCATCAAAGAAAATATGAGGGCGGATTTTCACCAGGACTGGTCCTTTAGGAGCTCCTGCTAGGAAAAGTGCCTCATCAATCTCCAGACCCCAGCTACGAAGAGTCTTCAGCACTCTGGCTCCAGAGCTTGCTGCACTTCTGGCTGTGACCAAGAAGGTTCTTATGGGACAATCTAACCGTTCGTTTTTTGCATAGAACTTCTTCTGGAGTTTCCCTAGGTCTTCCAGAAAGCCTTTCAAAGGACCCTGAGTATGAAATACCAGAAGCATATTTAGTCCACAGATCCCAAAATCACTCTTTTGCTTTATTTCAGACTGCCTGTTACACACAGGATTCCTTCCCTACTGCTATGCTACTCAGCAAATTCTCTATGTAGTATGTCCAAATGGGTCTGCGCTCTCACTAGGAATTCACAAATTGGAGAAAAGTTAAAACCATAATCCTCCATGGTATGATCAGCAGGAAATTGATTCTTACTAGTACTTAGGAGATCTCTTACAATATAGAGTTATAACTATAGACCTTAACTTTAATAAAATGTTCTTTAAAAACACTTAACTCTCTTTAATATGAACCACAAAGGGCATTTTTTTTCTGTGCAAAATTCAGAAAGAGACCTAATTACACAGACATCACTGAACTCCTTCCAGAGTACTTTCATAAATCAAGCTTCTATTTCAAATTTATACCATTTTTTTCACAATAGCAGAACTGGTCTTTCTATTTAAGCTAATGATAAAATATTTGTGGACTTTAGACATATGGCTTAGTTTTGTTTGAGAATAAGAATAGATATTACTGTGTTTCAATAATCAGAATGTCCTGGTGTTCAAAATTAATATTACCTACAAAATCTGATAAGAAAAAAATAAAGGAAAACAGTAGTAGCCTTCCCTTTTTCTAATGATACAACTCCAATATAACTGTAAGTCACTGTCTCATATATGCAGTTCTCTCAGTAAAGTGGATGTTCTAGTGAAAGGACTGCAATTGTGGGCTCTTTTATGTCAAATGTGCATTTCAAAGAGTATCTTTGAAAAAGGAAATAAATAGGGCAATTGGATTTCACAAAAAATATATACACACTGAGGACACCAGAGAAATACAGCAGCAATGAAAATTAAACAGATGTTTTGAGAACTCACGGATTCAAAAAGTACAAACCTGTGCAAGAGGCTTATTTTCATTCAGCTGTTCATGTTCAAAAAATCTATCTAATCCTTGTTCTTTGACAATCTGTTCTGATTCATCAGAAAAGAGAACTGCATCCCCATCGAATGCCACCCTCAGCTGTGTATCCGAGTAAGCAACGTCTTTGTTGGCAGTGAACATTGTAGCTGCTGCAATGCCTGCAAGTGGATCAGAGAACCTCGGTTAGCATGTCCTGCGCAGTCATTCACTCAACTGGCAGTGGTTCAGTTCCAACATCTTATTTGTGGTGACTTTTACTTATAGTAAGCAGAAAGGATCACTAAAGCTAATTAATAATGCATGTTCCTTAACATAAATGCATGGAAGCTGTCCTATTGATATAACTTCTTCAATGCTACCTTCTACTTCCACGTAAGAATACACAAAACTCATCCCCAGGGTGTGCTGTAAATAAGACAAAGGAGGAAATTCCAAGGAGACTGTTGGGTCAAACTATGTGCTATTTTTTAACAAAACAAATCAGTTGGTTTTTGTAAGTACCATCAATGAGATGACTGTTCAAACAGAAGTTGAACAGAGATGCCTAGGTATGCACGGGAGTTTGGGAGTTCCTTTCTCACAGCACAGAAGACAGGAAGATGCAACAAAGAAAGGTAGAGGGTGATTATGTTGTCATTATCAGCAGGCTGAATGGCCAGAGAGGAACAATACAGAGAAATAACCTGATTTTATTTGATTAAGTAAAAAGAAGTGATAAGTTTGCACCATACAAAGTTGTGACTTTTTGCATTTGATGACGGGGCACTACTTTCTATGAAACACACACAATATATTAATTTTTTAACAAGCTCAGTGGAGAGGTAACAAAACAAAGTCTAATCAAACCTGCTTCTATAGCTTCTTGCACTTTTTCAGAGTCTGCTGAGAGGTACAAGTTCGTAAGATATGCAGTCAGGTATCCAATAGGGCTTTTTCCTCCCGTCATACAGAAACGTTCAATTGTTAAGCCTAAAATAAGAACAGCAAAACAAGGTATGACACTGCCTTGGCACTACAAACCTGTGAAAGGAACCCGTGAAAAGCTACACGAGCCTACAGCTGACAGTAAGCTTAAAAAAGAAAAATATGTTCACTGTAATTTCAACATGTTAGATAATTTAAGCTGACTACAATGTTTGACCAGTCCTTCCTCCTTGAAAATTTAAAATATAAATGCCTGTAAGAAAACAGAATAAGTGATGCGAATGTATATGGATATGGGGTGTAAATACGAAACGACAAAAAGTTTAAGGACTTCTCAGAAATCAGGATTCAAACCTGAATCCAGTTAAATCTAGTGCTTTGAACCAAAATCTGGTTAACACTATCTCACTTATGCTGACATCCAAAAATAAATAACATCTTCTAAGGAATATATGTCAGCATCAAAGAAGCTGTTTTTACCAAGGTCAGAAAAGAAAAAATAAAATTAATTCATTTTACTGTGTAACAACACATTGTGCTAGAAGATAGTATTCATTTTACTCACCATAGTGATTGATGCTGTTTATCAGTCTCACTCCCACTTGGGCATGGTTATTAGTCATCAGAACAATATCAAATCGTTCTTCATCGTCAGGGTACAGCTCCAGAAGCCGGGCATTGACATGCTCCAGTGCCTGCAGGTTGAACATGTAGCAGTCAATAGGTAAGTGGAGCGTGCCTCACTTCTTAATCACTGTGGTTTCAGCGATGGGACTGCCTTGAAGAAGAATGCGAAACACCTGAGTTTAACTTGCTAAACTTTTTTGATTCCTTTCTACTCTGCTGCTCCCAGCAACCATTTCATTGGGTTCATTTGAAAGGAAGTAGTAAGTTCATTTTGCTGAGTTACAGAGTTTAACTTTTATCATGGAATCCTTTTTTTCTTGGGGCACCATGATCATCCAGAATAAATCAATGCATTGATGAACATTATCACAATCCTGACTAGCCTTTTTTTTTTTTAAATTATTTTTCTTTGGCTCAAGGTGGTGGACTTCAGTTTGTTCTAATTTCCCTTTGAATTTTTTGCTTGTTTGTTTTGGATATCAAATGTTTTTTCCAAGAACAAAAAGGTCTGTTTTTCAGAAATGCACAAGTTTCCCGTTCATACTGCTTAATATATTTTAAGGAAATGCTGTAAAAAAATTTATATTTGCAACTACTTGTTTTGCATGTACAAATGTGAATTTGGGCTGCATACTTATGCAAAGGTTTACTGACGTAGGTCAGACGGTCAGGTGTCAAGGCCTGTCTTTAAGTAATGAATAACAAACCACATCCTGTCAAGCAAGATATCCTCAAACATTTCTAATTGCAGTAATAAATGAGACAGGTTTTGATTAATTTAAGATGTCTTCTAAGATAACGGGCCAACACGTTATATCCATAGTTTGGCAATCTTACCACTTTGACCTTCCATCCATCTGCTCATCTCTCTCTGTACCCATCTGTTCTCTAATATTATTTAGAATTTTATCCTTTTGGAGTAAGCTCTAGGTTTATACACAAGCTTCTACTTTGGGATCTTGGCCCTTGAATGGAATTCCTTGGGATTATGGCAATAAAGTCAACAATGAATCATCAAATGAATGCAAGATGGGTTGATTTTCATTAAGGTGCTTTAAAAAGTCAAGGCCAGTTGTTAAGAATTAAAATACATTCCATAATGAAATTCTGGGAATTTCACTTTAAAAAGCATGGCTAGGTCACACGAGGCTATGCTTAGGAAAACTCCAAGTGAAAGCCTGGTATAAGGCACTGGAAAAAAATCTTAGCATGAGGCTATAACCCATTTCTACTGCTAATACTCTACTACACTGGCAATTCATTAATATATTACAGAACAAAGAAGAGTGGATGACATTTTTTGTCCAGTGCCTGTACGCTTTGCAGTCCAAGGAGATCCTGGCCTGCAATTAAGATTCTTAACAAGCCAGAGATACAAGACTTTTAAGTCAGTATCTTAAAGATTTCAATAAAGGAACTCAAACAAAAATATATTCTTTTTGATTTCTTTGTTTCCAAGTAGAAAGCATCACCCAACTAACTTGCAGCTCTCCAGCCTAGTGATTCCTGTGCCTAAGCAATTTATGAATATCTTAAAAAATATAAAGAATTAAAATGCAAAAAGCATACTGGAAGGGAAAAGAAGCCAAGGTGTATTTAGCCTGGCACAGCTAACAGCTCTGATTTCCAAAGTGTGAGCAGGTAGACAGTTAAATCTTGCATATATTCAGGAAATTTGACACTGAACCCTTGACAAAATGTCTTGAAAACTGACTGTGCTAGCAAGGCTGCTACCTATAGCTGCTACAGACAGGAAAAGATGTAGTAAATTTGCTAGTCAGCATAGCTTACTGGTGGACAAAGTGAATTATTTTATGACCATGCTCTTATTCTAAAAATACCTTCACTATGCTTTTGCTATTAATGCTATTAACAGCTAGCTGATACACTTAGAACAGCATGGGTATTGTAATTTTTCCAATGTGTATATTCAAAAGCTGATCAGCAATGCTGAAAATGTTTTAGCCTTAGACTACAACGGAAACAATGGAAATCCACTTTTAAAGCCTGAAGGAAGTATTCTGTCACACCTCTACTGTCAGCAAGTATGATTACTAATTATGATCTAATAAATTTTCTAGAATTACTGTGGTGGAGCTTATCAAACACTTCTGCAGACGCATAAAACGAACTGTGTAGATGGCATTTTTTGAAGCTAGTCCTGCTAAACCCGGTGTTCCTCAACTCCATACATATTTATAGGTTTGTTTTTTGTTGTGGTTTGTGGGTTTGTTTTTTTTTTTGTAATTTCATTTGCTTTCAGTGCTGGAGGCTGTTTACCTTGGTCATTTCTCTTATCTTGTGCAATAAGCAAAATATTCCATTTCACCTCTACTTACTCCCAGTTAGGGGGTCTATTTCTTTTTCTGGTCCTCAAGAGCAATTTCCAGAGCGACAATGAAAGCAAGGAAAAATGAAAGCTGACCAAAAAAAAAGGAAAAGGAACAACTTCTGAACAAAGTACTTGGAATAATATTGAAGCAATGCTGCCTTAGTCATAGTAGTCCTGTCATAAGTGAAACACGAAAATGGAATGAGGAACTAAGATGTTTTTGAGGGAGGAGGAAGGCAAGGTTGCAACAAACTTAAAACACTTTAGGGACCTATTTAAACTGAAAATGGTCTTAAAAGGAAAGGTGGTTTGTGTGCTTCATGTTCAGCAGAAAATATAGGCTGCTCCTTACCCACAGTTCAGATGGGAGGCAGGGAGCTGGGGAACACAAAGTGTGATACAAGGGGGTAGAAATGTGGTCCCAGTAATGCAAACAGTATGTGATCTCCCACAGGTGTTCAGCATCACTGCCAGTGGAAGGGAAAAGAGGAGAGAGTAGATGGGAGAGGGGAAAGAAGAGAGGGGAAGGGAGATAAAAGGGAAGGGGAGAGGGAGAGGAGGGAAAGGGAACAGCAAAGAAATGAGGAAGAGGAGGGGGAGGAGGGGAAGAGAGGAGAGAGGGAGAGGAGGGAAAGAGAGGGGAGAAGTGAGGGAGAAGAGTAGAAGAGAAGAGGAAAGGGAGAGGTGAGGAAAAGAGGGAAAGGGGGAAGGAGAGAAGGGGTGGTCGCGGCGAACTGCATAGCCGGGCTGCGGTCAACAAGTCCCCGCAACGTTTCCCCAGGGCAGGATTATCTCCGCCCGAGGAGGCTGTGTGGCTCCTCCTCTTCCCGAAATTTGGCCTCGCAGCATCCTCCGCTGCCCCCCAGCCCCGCCGAGCTACCTTAACGAAGTGGAAAGCCGGCCCGGGTTTGAGGGTGACGTTCTCGTTGTCCTGCTGGTACTTCACGTACTTCTCCAGCCCTTGCTCTTCGTAGATCCGCCGCTCCTCCACCAGGTCGAAGAGGGCTCGGGAGGAGACGGCCACCGTGATGGCGTGCTGGGGCTTGGGCTGCGGAGCGAGAGGAGGGTGGCGCCGGGCGGCATCCCCCGACAGCGTCCCCAGCCCCCGACAGCGTCCCCAGCCCCCGACAGCATTCCCCAGCCCCCGACAGCGTCCCCAGCCCCCGACAGCATTCCCCAGCCCCCGACAGCATTCCCCAGCCCCCGACAGCATCTCCTAGCCCCGAGAGCATCCCCAGCCCCAGACAACATTCCCCAGCCCCGAGAGCATCCCCCGGCCTCCAAGAGCATCCCCAGCCCCCAAGAGCATCCCCCAGCCCCCAAGAGCATCCCCCATACAGCATCCCCCACACAGCGTCCCCCAGTCCCTGGACCACACCCACCCCCGGCGCGCCCCCTCGCCCTCACCGGCCGGGGTTTCTTGGAAACCAGGTTGTCGTAGAAAGCCTTGGCCGCCGCCCAGTCCTGCTCATCCTCCTGCCCGCGTACCCCCGTATCCCCGCTGGGCTGCGGCGCCCCCGACCCGGAGCCGCTCATGGTGCCGGGCGGTGCCGGCGGCCGCTCCCTCGCTCCGCCCCGCTCGGGCAGGGCCAAGGCACCAGCTTTCCCTTTCGCTCCGCAGCGCCCGGGGCTGCCCTCCCCCGGGGCGCAGAATCCGCGGAGGTTTCAGCACAGGGTGGGGGATGACGCGGCCCTGCGCTCGCAGCCCAGAAGGCCAATCGCATCCTGCGCTGCTCCAAAAGAAGCGTGGCCGGCCGGGCGAGGGAGGCGATTCTGCTTCGCTTTCATGAGGCCCCACCTGGAGCCCAGTTTTGGAATCCCCAACGTAAGAAGGAGATGAAGTTGTTGGAACGTGTCCAGAGGAGGGCTACAAAGATGATCCGAGGGCTGGAGGCCCTCTGCTACGAGGGCAGACTGAGAGTTGGGGTTGTTCAGCCTGTAGAAGAGAAAGCTCCTGGAGAGACCTTAGAGCAGCCTCCAGTACCCAAAGGGGCTACAGGAGAGATGAGGAGGGGCTCTTTATCAGGGAGTGCAGGCATAGGATGAGGGGTAACGATTTTAAGCTGAAAGAGGGTAGATTTAGATTAGATATTAGGAAGAAATTGTTTACTGTGCGGGTGGTGAGGCACTGGCCCGGGTTGCCCAGGGAAGTTGTGGCTGCCCCATCCCTGGAGGTGTTCTAGGCCAGGTTGGCTGAGGCTTTGAGCAGCCTGATCAAGTGGGACATGTCCCTGCCCATGGCAGGGGGGGTTGGAAATGCATAAGCTTTAAGGTCACTTCCAACACAAACTGTTCTGTGATTCTATGATTCTATGACTTGGGGTCCCTTGTTCTTCGCAGCAAGGCCCAAAGTACCTTTAAGAAAGAGCAATTTGAGCAGTGGTATTCAGGGTGTATTCAGCACACACAATGAAATGTTGTTCTGGCATGTGGTTTGGCTGGTCCTAAAGCCCTGAATCCCGCAGAGCTATGAGCAGCATCTAATGCATACCTATCTGGAATGCTCCTGGCTGGCTCTGCAGACACATATCTGAACCGCAGGAAAGGTCCCTAAACTCATGAGCTGATGGAGAGAAAGGAGAGTGAGGAAGGAAGCAGATATTCTCCTGAGCTAGTACAGGCAGTGACCTACAGCCTTTGCAGTCGTCGGTAACCAGTGGCTCAGTGGTACCTGTACGTCATAACACATGTAAGCACCATCCAAAGGACCCTTAACATGTTGAAGGGAGATTGTAAGCATTACTTCTGACCCTGATCACTGCAAAATCTTTGTCAAATTGTCTGGTCTTTCTGCCTCCATCCAGTCTTCAAAAAGGAGCATGATTATTTTTGCTACTTTTGCCTGTTCTGTTTGTTTGGGGGGTTTTGTTTTTTTCTTTTTTTTTTGCCCCCTTTTTATTATTCTCTTTTTTTTTAATGTGGCTTCCGAATGAAAGGAGGCTTATGTGATTATATGATACCATCTGTCCGTCATTCCCCAGTGACATTCAGTTGCAAACAAATTTGACAGAAGGATAAAGATCTCAAAGAGATTTAAATTCTTAAAACGTTTAATGAGAATCAACAGAAACATGCAATTTGTTGCCCGGCTTGGGAGAGGACTGTAGGGCAAATGCAGCATTTATCTGCTTGTTCTTCTGCTGTGTAACAGCAAGCAAACGCTCCCTAGCTGACCCGCCACCTCCAAGTCTGCCACGTTGCCTGTTGCTATTCTAACCAGGGAGACATCTGGAAGCAGGGAAGTGATGGGAACTGAGAGGTTAGAGTAAACAAAAATTGGGAGTTGGCCATACTAGAGAAGAGGACTGGAAATACTAGGTAAAGGAGAGGTACTGGGAGGAGTATATTAGGAAGACAGATGTGGAAAAGATAAGTTAGGGTCATTTTAGGTAGCTGTTCTCATGGGATGGTGTAAAAGGAATAACAGAAATCTGAGCACACCTGATTTTAGTGGCTCTGCTACTAATAGATGTGCTTCTTTACCTTGAATTTTGGTCCTGAAAATTTCACTTTAGTATGCGTACTCAGAGCTATAGTGTAACATGCTACTGAAAACAACTGCTCCTCTTCTGACAGTCAGGTCAAGCACATCCCTGCTTTCAAACCCTCTTCTCCATGAGTGGCTACGCACTGTCACTGGGCTGAGCAGCCTGGATTGGGACAGCCAGGAAAAAAAGTTTAAGCCACAGAACAGGTGCTTTTGGTCCCAGTCACCCCTACTGTCCTGCTCAGAAACTTCAGCATCTGTTAAAAAAATTGATATCTGAACAGAAGCTATTCCTGGTTAAGTATTAGAGATGGGTCCATTGCCCTTAGAGGAGAGGGGCAAAGGACAGAAGGAATCAAGAACCAGTTTACTGGTGTTTACCAAGCTGAACTGTCATCTCTGTCTGCATTAACCCATGACAATACATTTCCTAGAGCTCTACCCAGGCCGAATGTTTGTCATGTGTCCCCTCTTCCTCCCATGTACCAAGGAGCAAAATCTGCTCAGGAAAAGTCATCAGTCAAGTGATCAAGACTCCTTTTAACCTTTGCAAGACACCTGAAAACTTAAAAGATGGTACCTTGGTACTGGCCCCAAGCAGTGCTGTTGAAGTGCTGCTGCTGAAAGCAATGCTATGCTAACATAAATATTTTACTCTCCAGACCCATGTGGCATCTTAGCATAGCACTCAGCTGTGTGAACATATGCACTGTACTACGATGTCTCTGTTCTGTGCTCAGTTGCTTGCTGCTGACATACCCTCCGTTTCCTCTTTTGCTAGAGATTGGGAACTGAGGGCCTAACATGAAAGCCGTCCTGCTTCAGCACCTTATAAATGAAATCTTGACTTTCCAAACACAGGCTGCAGCAGCCTTATCTGCATCTAAAAAATGTAGTAAAGCCCATGGGGTTCCAGGAAAAAGCTATGTTTTGCTTTTACTAAATCTCCTGGGGAGTATGAGAAATAGGAATGGATCCAAAATGGAATGACTTTGTGGTTTTTGAGCTAAGCTAGAAAGGAAGGACATTTTCCATCACCCATTAATTTTTAGGGCATTTGCATTTAGCCAAACAAAAAAGAATAAGGGATGTTATCTTTGCATGTACTTTTTTTTTGATAGTACTTGTGCAGCAGAAGCCAGTCATGCAAATAATCTGAAGCCTGTTATAAGTAGTAGAATGAAAAAGATATTCCCCTGTCTAAGCTGCCAATAGTTTTCGTATGTTAAGAACAACAGCTAAGTAAGATTGAGAAGTTTTTGTTCAAGAGCGAGCTCAAAATGCATTACTAATAAAAAAAAATTATTTTTTTTTTTACTTTTTTTGATACCTACTTCTATCTGGAAAGATGTGAAATGTTTTCAGACATATAAAATAGTGAGATTTGTAGGAATCGAGCTTCAAGCAATCCTGACTATCATGCCAAGAACGTGGAATATGGCAAGTAAGACAAGAATACAGTCTACTTAGAAGTCTGTGGTCAGGAAAGGCTCAAAGGAAGGCACATATGCTATCATGAAATAATTACGTTGGTGTTTTGGGGTTAGAAAAGAATCATTAATAAAGTCATAACCTCTATATTATAAGATAAAAGAAACCCAAGAATGGTAATAGCAATAATAATAGGTTTAACAGGTCAGGATTTGACTTTGCAGTACTGTAATTACTCCATAGGCACTTACAGAACAGATGTAATCACAAGACAAAAAAAAAAAAAGGAGAAAAAAAGGTGTGCTGCAGGAAGGTTTGTCCCTGTTGCAAGCTTAAGCAGAAGAATATTTGCATAACAAAACAACTGCACATATGATAGAAGGTGGATAAATTGCACATGTAAACCCTATGGGTATCCTAACTCCGACTGAATAAAAACTACAACATCATTAAAAACTTTTAAGTTCAGCTCTGCATAATAGAGACAGTTGTTTAAGGATTTTTCATTATGCACCTATTATCTCCTTAATAATAGAATGGCAGCTCCAGTCACACAAACAGCTCCACTCAGGGACACGTCTGTGTGAGATGGAGACCTAAATGTTGAAACTCTATTGACTCGTTTACCATAACGAAAGAAAATAATCTATTCTAAGACTCAGTCTGTTAATTACATGTTCGATTTTGCATTAAATATCCATGACTTAGCTATAAGGTTGTGCTAGCTTCCTTGAGGTTTCAAGGTAAGTATTAAATAATGTTAAAATCTTTAATGAGAAAATCATATTGAAGAAAATTCTTAGGTCATATTTTTGTTTTCTTGTATGTAAATAGTATAGATATATCACTTATTCCCTGTAGCATTATACTGGTTATGGTTTAAAAAAAAAGAGAGAACAAGCATGGCTGTTAGATGTGTTTCTCCTCCCTACCCCTGAGGCATACATAGGCAATCCATTCAAGCAAAATGTATTTTCCCACCTATTTCCTGAACAGAACGAGGTATCAAACAACGTGAGCGCTCAAGTGACACTACACAGCCCCCGGTGCAAGGCCTGAGTGGTTCCATTGACATTGGGCAGAAGGAGCAATGGCAAAGCAGAACTATCAGAGCAAAAATGTCCATTGATTGCGTGATGAGGCTGACTACTTTTTATACGTATATTGGGAAAACCACATCCAGTGTTTCCCTAAACCAAAACATTTGCCTTTCCTCTTTACATGCATAGCAAGTTTCATTCTAGCCTTATTCCATGGTGTAACTCACTAATAATGGGACCTACACAGCAGATTGGTAGACAGGACTTTGGTTTGCATAGCTACTGTCCTTGAGGACAAAGCCTTTTTGTTTCATAAAAGGATGTGAAAACAAAAATGCAAACAGTTTCTGAACACTCCCATGCAATGAAATATTGGGATATAGTCAGGAAATGTACACATTGCTCCAAGCAAGGATTGTGGAATGGTGTGATTACATCTATTAATGAAGGAGACAAGCTTTCATTGCAGCCAGAGTGCTTTTCACTGGGCAGCTACCACCCAGTCCCACAAAGAGGATTGGAAGCGATTAGTGCAGTGCTCCTGAGGGAAAATAGGAGTCAGAAGTGTAAATACAAGAGGAGATTTAGGGCTTCTCTAAGCTATGGCTTCAAACTTGTCAGCAAGCTGCACACGACGTGTCTGTTATTTTAGTTACCATGTGATTCTGTTTTGCAGGGAATGCGTATCCTATTTCTGGTTCAGGTCCCCTCCCTCCTTTTGGTGAGTTAAGTATCTGGGAGAAAATTAGGAAGGAATAAAAGTGATGATAATGTATTATTTTTTGTGTTGTGCTGGTTTCCAAGGGCCTCAAAAAGCATCGGGGAGCTGTTGTGTTTGATGCTGTAGGAACACACAGGAAGGCATTCCCCATATGACATCCCTCCTCGCCTCTTGAACCCTCTCAGATTAGTTTTGCAGACCTCTCCAAGCTCATGCACTAAGTGTGAGGCTTGCACGGCTGCCCTTCTCCATGTGCTTTCCCACAGCCAGGCCGCTGTCTCATGCATTGGCTTCAATCCTTCTCCTGTACTTGGCCCCTACATGGATGAGAAAACTGGTCTGACCTGGTCGGTGTTACAGCTAACGGGAATTGCCTGGTGCAGAGGGTCATGAGACAAGCTTGTGCGACTGAGCTGAAGCCAAAGGTGAGACCCGTACTCAAAAACTCCTTGTGCTATGGCTTTTCCTTCTGTTGTGTAACTTAAAACGTTCCTTAGGCATGTTCATCAGTTCACAACACCATGCAGCACTCTGCATGCATCGGGATAGAAAATACTCCTGCAGTCTGCTTTTAGTTCCCTTGAAAGCGACTTTCAAGTTGTATTATTTACATCAAAGAAGTATTTACATTTCTCTGTTTTCAATATTTTCTTTGAGGACATGGAAAGATAACAATATGAGCAGCAACGACAAGAGTAACAACAGTAATAACATAAAAGCAATGTTTGCAGTATCAGGCTTTATAATGTACTTATAATTTCACAAGTGTCTACATCACAAAATCCAAACCTCATTTTACATGGTGCTATAAAATCACAGAACAAAAAGATAAACTCATCAGGCTTTCAGTAGGCCATGTATCATATAACTGAGGGTTCTGAGTTACATTATCAGCTTCAGCTCCTGACTTTGAACAAAGCTTATAAACTGTCCTGCTTTCATCCTGTTTTCCTTCCTGTACAGAAATTTCCAGGTTGGATGTAGTCATTATGGTCTTCCTCTGTAGAGAAAAATGTTATGTGTAGAAGGCAGTTCATTCCACTGAAAAGTTAACTCACACGTTGGTTGCTTTGCTTTTTCACATGGACAGCCTAAGTTGACTGTATTGCTGAGCTCAATGCTTTGGATAAATGCAAGTATGATGCTGAGGCAGTGGGTAGAAATGAATCCAGAGTTCTGAATCCAAGACATTTAAATAAGTTTAATGTTCAGTCTCTCCAAAGGTACTACAGGCTTTTCAGCCTGTGTGGCAAGCAGTGTGTGGGGCTATAGGCAAAAAAAGAACAACAGAAAAAGGACTGTAAATAACTTAGCATTTAAGCTTACCAAGAGATGGGAAGTTTGAGAGAACTGCAGTCAGAGGTAACCTGAGAAACTTCAGAGTAGCAATGCTGGGTACCAGCACAACTAGCAAGTGTTTTTACAGCCTAGGCTGGCCCCATGCTGCTCTGCCTGCTCCTACTGGTGTTGGATAATTCAGGTTTGTCCTTGTAGGCTGAGGTCAGAACGTTGATTGCTACGTGAACATACCTCAACAAATAGTTTCTGTTCTTCTGAAATACATATTCTGTGGGTTTGCTGGACTTGTATATATACCTCTGTGAAATTCAGTGGTCTGTGGCATGAAAGAGGTTAGACAAATCAATAGGAAGGGTTGTTTAAACTTGATGAATGACTGTGAGATGGGATTAAATGAAATGTTGGGAGACACTCGGACTGAGAGACTGTGAGAGCGTAGGGAGAAGGACTCTGGCAGTTCCCAATGGCCTGTTCAGATTTGCTGGTTCTCTGGTGACAGTGCCTGCCACTGCCTGCATTTGGTTTTGATTAAATTGCATTGAATGGTTTTGTGACCTGCAGGCATGTCCTTTTACAGTGTCCTGTCTACTTGCAGAGGCTAAAAAGATAATTGCAAATCAGAACTTACATGATGCTGGGATGCAACTCTTGAGTCAGGAGGCTGAGCTGGTCCTGAACTTGCCACTTAACAACATTACTGCAGCACCCACTGATAGGCACTAGTCACAATATTGAGGCTGAAAATTTGGTGCCTGGCTAAATTTTGATTCGGGCAATTAACTATTGTAATACATTATGTAGAAAATGGAAAAAATAGTGAAGAATAAGAAAAGATTTTGAGTCTATTTCCTTGAATTCACAATAATGTGAATACTTACACCAATGTATGAACTAAAACCAATTAGATTTCTTTTATTCTCTATTGAAGTAAAAACTATTACAGAGTCTTACTCAGACATACTTTCTCTGTTTCCCAGACTGAAACTAATATGTCTAGCATACCAGAGTTTTTCGTGATGTTACCCTTATTTCTATGGTGGTGTGTCTTTACAACCTTTATTTTGGTAAAGTGTTTTCCCCACTGACTCTGCTTGTCCTTCTCTGTATCTGTTCCAGTCCAATAAGCCTTCCACAAACCAAGAAACCCCAAATTCCATTAAGTATACCAATGCCTTACCAAGACTTCTTGGAATTACTTACTAGAGTACTGAACATGTTATTTGGATTGCTGCGGTGGTTATGAACCATGTATTCTTCAAGCCTCTGTATGAACAGACATAAGCCGAATGCTGTGCCTCGGAAGTTGTCAATAACCAGTTGAACAGAAATAAGAAATTTGGGCTCCTTCTAAGCCTTGACTTGTGTATTACTCAGTATATACTCATTGTATTTTAGCCATATTTGCTAAGTAAAATTTTGTCTTTATTACCAGCTTTTTTTATTACCAGCTTTTATTGCCAGCATTGAGATGCTAGATTTCTTGTTCTTTTTCTCATGCTCGTGATCTTGTCCCTTGTACCATTTCATTTCATCTCATTTTTAATGTGCTAGCTTTCAAGGTCATTCAACCTTACTAAATGAATAAAAGTGAAACTGATAAGATACATGCTGACTTTTCAAAATCAGGAAAGGTTTTGACTGCCAGCAAAGGTCATTAACAAGTAAAATCAGATTAAGTAATGACTCAGAAGTGATTCACAGCAGCCAATGAATTTCCACATGTTCCATTTAGTAATTTCTTTTCCACCCTAAAATCCTTTTAATAACATCTGCTTTTTATATATAATATGAAAATTATTCAATACTAATTCATAAAATATGGTATTACATAACCAAAATCAGCTTTTCTATAGACCTTCAACAAAATTAGTTTTGAAATACTCCCCTATGTAAAAATTAGATAGTACTGAAACAAGTGTTTATTTGTGCATGATCTGCCTTTGTTACATAAATGAACATGCTATTTTTCTAGTTCTCCCTTAAAACCTTGAATAATATTTAGTATCTTCAATTTATTTCCAGTTGACTCAATTAATACTTGTTTAATAAAAACCTATCTATAGCTATCTCTGTAGATATTACTTCTCTAATATCCTTTACCATTTATACTTATCAAGTAAAAATAGCATTTCTTCTTATCCAGCTAGGAGGCATGTGATGAAATCTGTTGTTTATCAAATCCAGAAGTAATTAGTGCTTGTCGTTACTGGTACCATTTGTTCTCCAGACTGCATCCATTAATTCCTACCATAATCACACAGTTCCTGGTGATATTTATATCTCTAATAATATCACAGATATTTGGCTATGGTATTTCTCACTGTCTTCTCAAATCTGTTTAATAGTTTACTTCCCTACACACTAACCTCTTCCACATGACTTCTTTCACTTAAGGTCTGTGGTCAAGATTATGTCTTTCCTGATGGTAGTGAGGTATTTTCATCAGAAGAATTTAACTCTTCCGGAAACTGGCTTCCCTTTCCTGGAAGAGACTCAAATAAGCCCCAGCAGACCTCTGGTGACAAGGTCTGCCTACATCCCCCACAGAAGTTAAATCCTTAACTCTTAATAAACCATTGCAGAAATGGAGTATGGCACAGGAATGACTGGGTTTGTTCTGTTGGCTACAAATTCTTTTGAAAGGGAAAAGTTGCAGTATATATAGGCAATAGATTTATTCTGGTCCTATAAGAATTGTCCAAGTTAGAAGCCCTGTGTCTAAGTCCCTCAGATCTTCGGTTCAGCTAGTTTAATCTAATTATTAATCACCACCAGAAAGGAATGTCAAAAAAGTACCACTTCAAGCAGGGGAAAAAAAAATCCTCTGTTTTTGTTGTCATTTCCCTCACCATAATAGCTTCTGAGCAGTACAAAAACATTGGTCAAAAAGGTCTTGATATTCTAGAACAGATTTTGTTTGGTTTCTACTTTTTTTCTTTCTGTGAGTTACAGCATTTTGGCAGGAGGTTTTGGGGCATCTGGGTAAAACAAAGTATGCTCAGTGGAGGTTACATATTCAGCAAATTCTTGCTAACTCAAGTATATGTCTCCTGAGCATGTGTAAACAGATTTTCCAAAGTCTAAGGGCTTGGCAAATATAAGTTGATTTTAAGAAGTACGGCAAAAGGTACTTTAAATTATTAATGTGAGCCAAACAATATATTGTTCCCAAGCTGCCTTCTGGAGGCAGATGAACAAATTTTGCTGAAATATCTTTTCTCAGTCCAGATTTAATTTAAAATAATAATAATAAAAAATTGCAAAGAATTAAAGTTTGGCAAAGTGGAAAATATTAGTCAGCTTAAAATATAGCTATTAATACATATTCTGCCAACAACGTGTTCGTTCCAAAATGGGAGAGCTCTTTGGAGCTGAATAAAAAGCTGTGGAATAACTGGTAGCCACATTCTTGGGTTTTATTTAGTGCCAAGAAAAAGACTCTAAAATGCAGACCATGCGCTACATATGATTCTGACGAAATGCAATAAAGGTAAGTAGTCAATTAAGTTATAGTACAAAAACATAGATAAAATGAATCCTTTAGAAGATTTGGACTCCATTTTTATAATATTTCCCAGTACAGACAGGTAGTCCCCTTTTTCTTAAACTAACCAAACAATCAAATAAATAAACAAGCAAACACAATTTCTCAAACTACCTAAAATGGCACAACCTCATATTTGAGTCTTGATCTGGGGTTCCAGGGCAGGATCAAATGTTATTTTCCCCAGCAAATAAGCTACCCAATTCACTGTTGAGTGTCTACAGATTAAGTAATTTATTCAGTTAGCACAGAGCAGTAATGATTTGCTAGCTTAGGATCCTCTCCATCTTCCACTAAATCTTAGAGGTGCTCCAAACCTCCATTTCTCTGCAGCTGCCAGGGGATCTCTCACTCCAAAGTACCCTCGCTGTGCTGAGATAGTAGTTCCTCATCCCATGATGAGGCATTAGTACCTCCAGGACACTTAATTCTGGCTTTTGTAACTGTTTGCAATGCAGTGGTGGCTCTCACTTTTTGAGGATGCAAGTTGAGTGCCAGGTAACGTGTATGTAAAGAGTAACAACATTAGAAAGTTTCTGGTACTCCACCTTATCAGTGTGGCCATGTCCTTTCAATTAAGAGCGAGACTGAAAATCATTCTCACTTTTACTATTTGATTTATAGTCTTATTGCATGACCTTATAGAGAATGAATGAAAAAACATCTAAGGACTTTTAAAGTGTGTTTTTCACGTAGCCAGTGCTGAAATGTTAATTATATGAAGTTTTTAGTTTCAAATTTCCTGCTAGTGACTTTCCTACTATTTAGGCCTGGTTTGGCCTTTTATTTTGTATTTTTTAAAAGGTTGCAACATACTTAAAGAAAAGACAAAAAAAGGAAAAAAAAATATTATAAAGGAGTAAGTGTATAAAATATGGTATGTGTGATACAAATAATGAAAATTAGATGAGTGATTATGGTTTCCCTAGGAACAAATGTAGAGTAGACTTAGAAAACACAAACAAATCTGTTGAGGAAGGCATATACATTGGAACAGTTTGATCACATTTAGAAGAAAAGAATGTGCACACTGGATAACTAATGTAGAATTCTGCCTTTGGCTGTTTTTTTGTGTATTTTTTTTTCTTTTTTCCCCATTGTTTTTTAAATGTAGATAGATGACATTGATGGAATATAAGTGTGAAAGGAAGGTAAACTGTTGAAGTGTCCGAGCACAGCTGGATGCAAGTCTGCAAGGCTGTGGTTATGTTAACTATACTGAAAGAATGATCTTGCAGCTGGTGCTAATGAGATTAGAAACTAAAACTTTCATAAAACTGTCCATAAGAAATGCTCTTGTATCATGTGACATACAGTACAAGCCATACTGCTTGTGCTTATATTGCCTAGATGGTAAAGTCCAAATTAGGAGGTGCTTCATTTTCCGATGCTTACGTATTTTACTGCCGATGGCCACTGGAATAATCCTTTACTTCTGTTTGCTATAAAGCTTAATTTGAATAGTTTGCTTATGCCAGTATCAAGGTTTTTTTGGCAGAAGATTCTGCATTCAGGTCTCTGGAGACACCTTTGCCTATGCGATCTCAGTCATTAACAAATCAGGGTGGATATGGAGCAAGAGCAAGATGGAGCAACATTAATTTATTGTTAATGATATCTCAATCATTTAGCAAAGGTAGCCTCTGATCCTTTGGCATATCTCCCCTTTCCCAACATGCCCAGTAACATCTATTCAGTATTTACTCCTGAAAAAAATTAAGGAGATAACAAGGTGGTTTTATGTGACTTTTTGCTATACATCTTCCTAATCTCCAGACAATGAAATATATCATCTGAGTTTTCCATTGCAACAGTAACATTTTTTCTAACAGGGTGTTTTACTCCTCCATAACACCGAGATGATCAGAGTCCTGGCAGGACAGTGGTCTGTCCAAGTGCCAGCAGAGAAGCCTGATAGCAGAGTCAAAACTTCTAGTCTAATGGATGATGGTGGTGCCAGCACATGTGTCTTCTGGGAGATAGGAATGTCAATCTCATACTGCAGCAGGATTTCTTTCCCTTTACAACAGCTGTGAGGAGCTGCAGTGGTGGCACTGATTCCAGCTGCTGCCGCCCAGCTAAATGCCAAGACAGATAAACTGTGGGATGTTCTAAGCAGCTCCTCCATGAGGTAGTAAGATAAACACAAGAAACATAAGGAGATATTAAACAGTCAATGATAATCCATTTTCAGGAAACAGCATTTCTCCAGCAAAAGAGACTGAACTTTATCAAAGGGAAAACTACTTCTGGAGGATTTGCCAAAGTAAATCTCTTTGATGCAAATGGTTTAAGCAAAGACATTCACCTTAATCTACTGTGCAGTGATCTGGTCTTCTGATACAGAGAATAATTATGGGTGTTTTCAGAATTGCTGTGGTCTGCAAATCCTCCAAACCTAAAATAAGTACTTCTGGTGTTCCCACTTCACCACTCTGATCTTGAAGTCAACTACATTTCTCTTGAATTTAATAATACCTAATGCATTTAGACTTTGATACTTGAAAGGACTTCACTGCTTTGTGAAGGACAGATTAAAAAAATGCAAGTCCTCACTGACAAATTTCTTTCAGCTTTACAGTTTTCTTGTTGTGCCTGTGCTAAAAGGGATGACATCTAATAAAATGAATGACCCACAAATAACTTGCCCAAAGAATTGTATGAAATTGAGAGGACAAGATGAGTGTTTAGCTGTTGAAATTAGTATTTTCATACAGGTTGATCTTTGTGCCAGTTTGCCACCACAGACATTTTCAGTTTAGTTTATTTGTGTTGCAGTAGTAGCAACAATGTAGTTAAATACAGCCTCTGAAAACAGGATCTCTGCCTGTTTCATTTGTATTCTACTGTTCTTTCATTAAACATTTCTTCATCTTTGCAGAGCCAACTTCTTACAATAATAAATCAGAGACACCTAAGGTTCTTGCCAAGTCAAATATCTACAGTTTCTGGCAATTATGTAATTTCCAGATTTGCTACAATGGCTCTTGCTGATAAGTCAATTGTCATAAAAAGAAATTTTCCAGACCAATCCTTATTAGGGTGTCCTTCACTGATCTGTGTAAAATAATCCCCCTCCTGCCCCACTCTCTTTTAGAAAAGAGAAACATAATTACAGTTTTTTCCCTTGCTTTGAATGACTCTTCATCATAACAATTTATATCTGGAAAATGTCACAAGAAAATGTGAAAAGGTAAGTTTAAACCAAAGAAATCAAGCACTGCTGTTATTAATAGAACAGCTCAAAAATGTTTCCCATGATGTGTTATAATGGCTCTGTCTTATAATAAAATTTAACAGTGATGTGTTTCCCTTGTTCTCAGGTTGATTTTGTAGTAGAAGTCCAGACAAAAGTAATTTGTAGCAAAGGTCCCTGATCCAATGTCTGTACACAGAAAGGACTCAAAGGACTTCGTGCCCATTTAAAAGCCCTTTAAAATGATTAATGTTTAAAAGCATTAGGAATTATCAAGTATTTCACACTGACAAAACAGAGGATTTGTTATGAGATTGGCCCAAATTTTCCTTCCTTAGTACTTAGTATAATATCACGTAAACACTAATTGTAAGCACCCATTCAGAGTGGGAATGAAGTAAGAGCAGATTAAAAAAAAAGCTCTGCATTTTTTTCCCCATATTTGATTTTTTTGCATGTAGTTATTTTATATTTAAAACGTTGCTTGCAATCCTCGTTGTTACCTTTACTGCAAAGTATTCTCCGAGTCCTTCATCATTTTGATGGCAAACGAGGAAGAGCAAAGTGAAATCCCAGGATTTAGCTGCAAGTTCCCAATTTCTGGTTGTACGTGGAGGTGATTCTGGCACCAACTATGAAAAAGAAGCCTGTCCCTTTCTGCACCTAAAACCTAATGATTTATTTTCTAGCTTTCCCGTTTTTTTCTTGAGTAAAAAGGCAAAGCAGGGATATATGGAAATGGGGCCTGTCCCGGGTAGCAGAGTTAACCAATCATATTCTCCATGGTTCTCTTTGAAATAGAGTCCTAAAATGTTATTGTTGAAGCAGAATTGTGTAATATTAACACAAAAACAGGTAAATGCAAACTCTATGTCTTTCAGACTAGTCAGAAAAACTCCCCTTTTATTACAATTTGCATTCCTTGCAACTCCCATGTTTGCCTCTGATGGCATTTTGGCCTCCTCAGTGCTAGTTATGTCCACACAGCAAAGCAGAGGTATCACTTGCAGAAAGCCCAGACACAGCAGTTCATTCATCCACATGGCTATGCGAACATCCCCATAAGACATGCTCAGGGCATCACTCACTTCACCTCTGAAAAGCTCCCTCTTCTAGCAGCAGCCAGCACTCAGAGAGCTGGCAGTGCGCCTTCCAGGCATCTGCTGGCTGCCGCCTCTGCTTGAACTGCCATGTAGGAACACCCAGAACCCAATCCAAAACCCGTTGACAGCTCAGAATATATCGAATTATAATAGCTATTACATATATTCAACGACAGTATGTTTACACAACTTTATTAGGTCATATGCTTATTTTATGCAGAGGGCTGCTAGCTGTTAGCAAATGCGCGAAACTGCTGATCTTTCATGGAAGATCACAGATCTTTTTTCCAGTTGCAAGAAGTTTGAAACACACACAGGAAACTGAATTGTCTACCATCTCAGAAATATTGTGAGGGTCATTACATGGAGGAGACCAATTAATCTTGCACAAGACACAGCCAGCCTGTGAAATATCACAGAACAAAAAAATGGACCTCTATATGTCTGTTTATCCATTAAAGTATTATTTTCCAGTTTCTGTCTCTGCAAAACATTGTTTTTTCCTCCATGCGTGTCATGCCTTGATACTGTGCATATAACTCAATAACAGTTCTGAAGGTTGGCAGGTTTCCAGCTGCCCTAATGTCATCTTTATGAAATTTGAAAACATTGGGGTTGTACATATTATCTTTTGAAGTGATGATGTGATTCATTATCCTACAGCTCTCATTAGCCACAAGGGGCTAAGAAATTTATATCACGTGCAAACTCAACTGTTTAGTGGTTTGTCCAGGGGCAATGCTAGGGTCAAAATGAAAAATGCTGAATCTCTCTCTTCCATCTTTCATGCTCTCTGCCCTTTCTTGATTAGCAAGTTCTCTGTAATAAATAAATAAATAATTTTTGCTCTTAGGAACTTACAGAACTTAAGGAAGTCCCTAAGAACTCTCTTTTGCCCCTACAAACTTAAGGAAATGTCTCAGCCAATAGAAAAAAATCACAGTGTTCATTCAAGCATGGTGGAATTCATTACATTCTTAAGATTTTAGGAAGTATGTGAAATAATTCCATTGAAGACTTCTATAATACCAATGCCAACAAAATATTGAACACCATGAAGCTTAGCTATATGTTCTAAATGAGGGCTTAGTGAGCTCTCATGGGGGCTGGCAGTAAAGGCAAAGGTGGTTCTCTGCTGACTAATCCCCCACCCTCCAGTTTTTCAGGGGCTTGTCTCTGAAGCCTGTCTCTTCTTCAGAGGCTAGCAGCTGCTATACCCATGTCAGTAAGTCATTGACTGCTGGCTGGGTGTCCTGGAAGCCTTTTCCAGCAAAAATTGCCTTTCTTCCCACTATTGTTAGGATGCTGGGCTGGACAGGTAGGTTCACGCTAGTAAATAATACCAGGCTGGGGAAGGATTCAGGCACCATCCCATGATAACCTGTAGTGCTTTGCTGTCAGCACACTCCTGGGTGTGACGGAGCCATGCCAGGCAGGGCTCTTCTCAGCCATATCCAGACCTGTTGTGGGATTTCATGTGGCAGATGTGGCTTTCAGTAAACTATTTCAACACAGCCGCTCTGCCTTTGGAGAGAAGAACTGCTACCTTTGTGGACATGAATTGTGCCCTCCCAGCTGTCCTCTGAATACAAGAATATCCCCCAAACTGTTTTTTGTTTTAGATATGCCATGAAATCCCATTGAAGGCTAATCGCCTTTGTTGTAGCATCATGATTGGGAAAGAGAGGAGCGTGCCCCGCTAGGGGAAAGGAATACAGTATGTGGTCCCTCTTCAGCCCGGCCCACATCCAAGTGGTGAAGCAGAGAAGGAATTTAAGGAGTCTTATCTGCTCTGAGACAACAGCTGAGGCAGGAACAACGAGGTCACAAAGGGACTCGGAATAGGACACAAAATTATCAAACTGAATACAGGAAGTCTGTTAATATCTAAAAATTCTGGCATTGTTTGGGACAGGAGATAAATATTTAAGACATTTCCATGGTATTAGTGCATCTCCTATCAGTATATTAAAGTATTAAAATATGGATTATAGCTAACATTAAAATTGCCCGCAGGGGACACAAGAGACCCTTTGCACTTCGGTGAATTACAGGAATGCTTCCAGTGAAGTAGATTCATTGATACAAATAGGGGGAAATCTACTCTTAAATTTATAGCTAACACCATAATACAAGCTAGATCTGAGGGATTTTTTTCTGTGTCTCTGTGTAAAACTATATATCTGCAGTTATCCTAGCAGGCAAAAACATTGGTTTTGCAGAACAGTTATCTTTTGGGTCTGTGGAACTGACATAAAGTATCTCAGCAAAAGCAGTCTTATAGTTGCAGTAGAGCCAATATCTTACAGCTGTGACTGTGCTAGGAGAACTGCCATCAGTATGGTAGTAAAAAAGAAACAGGCAGGAAATAGGTTTCACGTTCTGGCCAAATGTAACAGTATGGAAAAATATTTATGTCCTGAATCAGGACAAAGAAGTCAAATCTAAGACCATCATGGGCTGTAAATCCAGAAAGTATGGTTTTGGTTCAGGTCAGCTGTAACATTTTATTTTGGCAATTTGGGAACATTTTGGTTATTTTCAATATATACTCTGTGATTTTAGTTGCTTATCATTCTCCATGAAAAGTAATTCTGAGCCATCGAATGGTCATGTCTGGAGACAAAGTTTCAGTTATATCAAAAAACTTTTGCAAATATTTTCCAATCCATTCCCCAAATCAACATTTCACCTCGAAAAAATATTGTATGAAGTAATCAATATGTTGCAATTTGAAAAGTAAGGCAAAAATGCGCCTGATCAACTCATTGATATATCTGTTATAACAGCAATTTTTCCCTGGTAAATGAGGCTTGGAACAATTCATATAAATTACATGCATGTATGTGGATGCTGCAGAACTGACAGTGATAGTGTTATATGTTTTGATAGTTTTTTTACACAGAATTACACACAGAATCACCAGGTTGAAAAAGACCCACCGGATCATCGAGTCCAACCATTCCTATCAATCACTAAACCATGTTCCTCACCACCTCATCCACCCGTCTTTTAAACACCTCCAGGGCTGGTGACTCAACTACCTCCCGGGCTGATGACTCAACCACCTCCCTGGGCAGCCTGTTCCAGTGCCCAATGACCCTTTCTGTGAAAAATTTTTTCCTAATGTCCAGCCTAAATCTCCCCTGGCGGAGCTTGAGGCCATTTCCTCTTGTTCTCTCCCCTGTCACTTGGGAGAAGAGGCCAGCACCCTCCTCTCCACAACCTCCTTTCAGGTAGTTGTAGAGAGCAATGAGGTCTCTCCTCAGCCTCCTCTTCTCCAGACTAAACAACTCCAGCTTTCTCAGCCGCCTCTCGTACGACTTGTTCTCCAGCCCATTCATCAGCTTCGTTGCTCTTCTCTGGACTCGCTGCAGAGCCTCAACATCCTTCTTGTGGTCAGGGGCCCAGAACTGAACACAGGATTCAAGGACCGGTCTCACCAGTGCCGAGTACAAAGGGAGAATAACCTCCCTGGACCTGCTGCTCACGCCATTTCTGATGCAAACCAAGATGTCATTGGCCTTCTTGGCCACCTGGGCACACTGCTGGCTCATGTTCAGTCGGCTGTCAACCAACACCCCCAGGTCCTTCTCCTCCAGGCAGTTTTATAACCTTTGTCTTTATTTGCAGGAATTGATTGTTATTTTTCATTTTCTGAAAACATTGGGGATTCCTTTTGCCACAATCACTGACATCAGTGAGCAGCACTGTTCCCACTACTTAATAATGATATTGGATTTGCTTTAGATTTGAACAGGGCAATTTTGGTATCCTAAATACTAAAAGGAGGAATTTAAGGAGGTAGGGCAGAGGTATACTGGGAAGAAATAATAGAATGAGAATTGTAAATTTTTTTTGCAAATTGTATCCCCTTTTTGTTGCTTGCCACATATAAGAAAATTACATCTGAGGAGGCATTTTGGCAGAACTTTCTGATATATTTATTCATTTTGCTCTGGAGGATGACATATTCTTTCATCAATATGCATGCAGAATACCCACAAATCTGCATGCAAGACATTTGTCGATCTTCACAGCAGAATTAATATTAGCTGAACAAAGTGACATGTAATTGATAGAAGATAAATGATTAACAAATATGATAACAAAGGCTCAGTCTGTGATAACAAAGGCTAACTCTGAACACATTAAACTGATCTTCTTAGGTTTCCTCCATGGTTGGCAGAGAGCAGTATGTTCTTCAAGAGGATGATTCAAAGTAGAATCTTCCCATAGGGGCTCTTCGGCTGAGCCAACAGGATAGGACTGACAGGTCCCATAGCGAAATCTTGCAGACTCAGTTCATGCAGCCCTATGGCCTCATTCCAGCTCTGGGAGGGGAGTAGTAAGGGTTGTGTTTCATTCGCTTGTGCATCAGGATTTCCTTCCAAAGGAAATGCAGGTCCACAGATAGAGAGAATATCATATATCATTTCAGTTTATTCCCTGAAGGGCATAATCATGGGGCAAACTGCAAAACAGTTCTTCCCTGCTGTATAGAGGCACCTGGGGTGCGCCTCCTGGGATCAGGATTGCAAGGGGCACCATGGAGTGTCCACATAGTATTGCAGTGTAGCCTCTTGCCCTCCAGGACCTCCAGCTCCCTCAGTCAGTTACAGATGAAGTGTAGGGTGAATAACTACTTACTTCTGAAGTTATGTTCTGGAATATTTCTCCCTCTAAACCCTGAAAAACATAACCTGTGAACCAGTTATTGTTTCTTTATGATCTGGAATGAAATCCAAGCATTGGATTGAGAAAAAACCTGCCTCTTAATTCTGAAAATGCACGTCCCCTAAAATATGTTATCTCCTGAAAATGAATTATGGAATTATTTGCTGATATTTTTAAAAGACCAGCTATAACAATGACTACATCTAAATAAATGTTCTCTGGAGAATGCAGATATTTAAAACCATTACCAAATCAGTGCTGATGAAACTCTTTTGCTTGATCTGGAAATACAAGACCTCCTCCTTGGTAGCTATCTGTGAAATGCTTGTTTTTATACATGCATTAGTAGAGTTTCTGGACTATTACTTAAACAGTGTCATTATTCAGCTTAGCTTACCCCTATCAGAATTTTCACCGGATGGTTCTTTGCTGCTGTGTTGTAACAGCTAGAAGCAAATGACTTTGCGAAAATGAAGAGAGAATCTTGAGACCATTATATTTTCTTATTCCAAATGTTATTTTATATACCTATAGAAATTACATGTTAGCTAAACCATCTGCTAAAGTCATGCACAAGCTGTTATTTAACAGGGTCTGCAAATGATCAGATACAGCCTCACAAGCAGGTCACTCACAGCAAATTACAAATGCGTTTCAAATAGGATAATTTGACCAGCTGAAAGACAGATAGAAATACTTTCTGAGGAGAAAAACACTAGAAATTGCTTGCCTGTTACTAGGTTTTAGGTTTGAAAGTATCTCTAGAAAGAGACTGGTGTCCAAACCACAAAATACAGAACTGAATTTTAAAATCCTTGAATTTGGGGAATCTGGTCTGAAGCTTTAGTTCTGCTCATTGTTGAAGGGAATCTCATTTGTGAAATTTAGAGCTGCATCTGGGTTTGGCTTGGAAATGTGGGGTTATTTGCTGCCAAGAATCATGATTCAGTCCCCGCTTCTAATTATTGCCCCAACTAAGGAAGCACTGGTGGCTGATGACCATCATTCAGGAACTCAGTACAAGTACACTTGCACAAAAGTTTTTCTTGACTCAGTTGGAAGCAAATGTAGTGCTTGCAGTCAGACCTGCTTTGTCCATGAGTAAAAACTGCTTAGAGATCTGCAGAATGTAAAATTGAATCTTTAAGATTAGCAGATTATGGTTTCTACAAGCAGTCAGAAGGGTATCACTTGTTGATTTGAACTTTGACTATGACAAATAAAGTCTGTAATTAGTCCACTTTCCACCAAACATTGTCATAAACCAAACCAGAACTCAGGAAGTTCTTTGAAAAGTTATTATTTGTTTGTATGGGGTTTGACTTATTTATTTTTTTTTACTTTGGTTTTCCATTTATCTCCAGTAGTAGCAAATGTTATGGAATGATTTGTTTGTATCTCTGAAAGCTTTTGAAATTCTTGTCTGATTTCAGCCAAATGCGACAGCTGTAGACTGACTAAAGATACGAGATTCCTACACATTTTAGCTAGTGTCTGTTTGAGAGTCCTGTCTAAGGAGAAGGCTAGAACATGATTGTCAAATCATCTGCCTTATGAGTAAAATCATTACGAATGAGAGAGTGTGTCAGTCATTGTTAACCCTTTCTGAAGGTATAGCGAATCCACTTCTGAAATCCAAAGCCATAGGAAATCAGACTGAATCAGTTTTGTTGCTTCGAGGACTATTACATTTTTTTTATGATGTTTATGTAACTGTTTTCTATTTTGAACCTCGTTCTTTGCACCTCTCAAGCTTTACATGACATTTTTACTACAGAAGAGCACTTAAATCTCTAAAATGAAGTCCACATCTTAAGTGAATTCACAACAAATCAGAAGCTGACTGAATAAGGAACATAGATGTTTATGAACAGGTTCCTAAGACTCTGAACTCATTCCTGAGGATTGTTCTGCTGCTTGATACGTATGTATAAAATATAAGCTTTTCCAAGAACACCTGCTTTAATTCATTCAGCTTTTTAGGTAAGGAGAATTCACTCATGTAAATGAGAAAAAGGATTCAGCTGTGGAAGGAACCCTTTGAATTTTGTGCAGCAAATAGCACTATCTTATCTACTAGGAATACCATAGGAGAGAAGAAAAAGTCAACATGTTTAAACTAATTTTAAATGTATTTTGCCTCTTCCTTCTAAAAGGAGATTTTTTCAGTTTGAAAACTCTGCTTAACATATCTTGGGAGGAAAACTACAAGGAACTGCTGCAATGGATCAGATCCATTGTCTCTATAGTCCAGCAGCCAGTACCCAACAGTGATCGATGACTAGAAGGAGACACTTCAGGGGAAATTATCGTTCACCTCCTCATTCCTCAAGATGTCCCAAAATAGGTCTGTTTTAACATAATAATAAGAGACAGGTTTGTGCCCAGAATAATGAAGTTTAATATGTCAATTATACAAGCTAATTCTGTTCTAAAGAAGACAGGATGCAGGGATTTTTTAAAGGGCTTAATGCTGACTTGATTATCTAGGCTGATTTGATGGGTTTTATTTTACCATTCAGCAACAGCAGAATTGCAAGAAGAATGATCGGGTTTTTTTGAAGACTTTGCTCCAGACAGGCCAGCACTCAACATGCCTACTCATTGCTCACTACAGGGATTTTATTAAGCTTCCAGGATTTGCTGGAAATACTGTGGAACATGCAACCTCCAAGTAACTGGAATGGTTTTTTTAATTAAAGATGAAAAAAAAAATGACCTGAATGGAATCTTGAATCCTACCTCTCCATACTTTATTTTATGTATCTGTGTTTATCATCGAAATAGCAGATGGATCCAATACTGGAAGGGGCCTATTCTCTGTTTCAGACATTCCTGAATCTCTTGAAATCAGTCTCAGGGTATTACTATTAATATGTCTGAGCATTTGTCCAATTTGCCCTCAAACCTAAGTTACAAGTCTAATGCAGCTCTGGACACTATCAGCCCATTCCTAATAAAAATGGACTTTTTTTATCACAGTGCATAGTTTTATCAGTCATGGTCCTTTGAGGCCAAAGGTCCTAACATAATGTTAATTCTCTGGTCTTTTACGATCTATCTTTCAAAGTCATCTGAAAGCACTTTACAAAAATCACTTATGACATATCTGTGAAATATGCAGTTGATATCACATTCTTTACGGACAGTTCAGTGCCCAAAGGCATCTGGAACCCCAAGTACAAAGCTTGTCTATTGCATCTAAAAAAATACTGAAATTTAGCCACAATCTGTCTGTGACCAGAAGAAAAGTTGTTTCACAATATCTGAGTTGCTAATATGATTTTTTTTGAAGTTTCTCAAGCCACTGTGACTTCCCCTACTGCTACTTGAAAAATGTAAGGCAATGTGAATTTAAATCAATGAGCTTCTCTACAGAATGCACAGTGTAGGAAATAAAGCTGTGTGACAACGGGCCTAGATTAATACATTAATTAACCACAGCTTCCTGCAGTGACCTTGGAAGTCACACAAACCCTTTGTGGGCAGATATCTCTTTGATTTAGAGGACTAGTGGCACTTCGGATTCTTAATTTCTTTGTCTGATTTTAAAATCTTTGAGGACAAAGCTGCCATTCATTAGAAATCACTATATCATTTCTGATCACCAGGCTTTGATCTCAGTTTGGGCGTGTTCATATTACTAGAATATAAATTAAATAACATCATAGGAAGATTTCTCTTGTTTAGTATTTTTCCTGCTCGCAGGTGAATTGCTTAATAGGAAGACTTCTGTTAAAGTTTTGAAGTCTTTCCTTTCATCTCATGGAAGACAGAATATAGTCAATAAAGTGTAAATTGATTCTGCATCCTGTGTTCTTTCTGTAAATCGACTCTTTCATAGCTTTAAGGATCACCCACAGTAAATCCTTCGGGCTCCATGCAGCAACTGTGTAATTTAAGGCTGAATGACCACTGGGTGGCTACACTTCCCTTCGGCATCTCCTAGCCCTTGCTCCATTCTGTCATCCCAGTGTTACATACTTATTAAGATGAACAATGCAAGGGTATACCCAGAAATCTGGAAGTATTCAAAAACCAGGCTTCACTGGTCTCTTATTTGTACACTATGGCCCATCAGCCTATTCATTGAAAAATTACAGTGCTATTGGAAAACACCATCAAAGAGCAATAAATGTGCAGGGGGAAAAGGGAAACATAGATGAGTTAGCAGTAAAGCAAGCATATTCTGCACATTTATCTTGTTAGTGTCCATGTCCTGGCCACTTCCCAATTTGTGCACTTCTGCTGGATATCCTAGTGGTTTACAACTGTTTCAGATTTTGATTCTCTTCCCTATGCCGGTACTCACCGGGAAGCCTCCTGCCGTGTTCTGGGATGATCTCCTGGTTACTGATATGGAGAAGAAGGGATTCTGGCCTCCACCACCTGATGTCTCTTCATCTCAGCCCTACCAGGAAGATGGTTTGCTATGTTACAGAGGCTAGATGTATGAATTCATCAGTGTATCTTCACAGCATTTCTGTTTTCAGGGATAAAACCTTCCAAACCCAAACTTGTAATTATCTCCAAAGAGCTTTTACTCTGGGCAATTGCTGGTGCTATAGCAGGACAAATAATATTAAATTTTAAAAGCACAGTGTGAACAGCAGAGTAAGCAGCTCAGCTGTGACGTATCCCTATGGCACTGTGAGCTGCAACAACATATTATTTTCTTAATAATGAACAGTTCCATTGGAAATAGTAGCAGGGAAGCTTTGGGAAGAGAGAAAAAATTCTGATTAAGTCTCTTCCCTGCTTATCCCAAAAAGTGATGGCAATGAATGGTTCTGCCTTATGCTCACTAGTCTTTAGTATCTCTTGGGTTTTGGTTTTTTTGGGTTTTTTTTGTTGTTGTTTGGTTTTGTTTTTTTTCCCCTCCTATTACCTGAAACAAAATAGGGAAAAAGCATGAAATTTTTTTACTGAGAAAAAAATAAATGAAGGTTGCATTTTCACAGCTAGGGCATTGCTGTAAGCAGAAGGTATACCTTGGAACTGGAAGATGTTTAAAGTATCTTGGAACTGGAAGATGTCTGAAGTTTAAAAAGGAGAAAAGAAAAAAAATTGCCAGTAAATGTGAATATGTTAATAATGCTCCAGCATGAATGGATAGATATTCCATCAAGATATTCATCCACCACATTCCCATTTCAGTGACAGAAATGGTTTTTTACTGTGGCTGACAAAAGTCAGTACATTTGGAGGGAAGGATAAAGCAAGCATGACATTAACGGAGAAAATTAGTCAAGGAGCTAATTCTAGGGTTTGTATGCAATGCAATTTCCAGTGTCTCGGTTGAGCAGCAGTGAAAGAAGGCTTCTCAGTCATTAAATATAACATTGGCTGATTGCTATGTGCTGTGCAGTCATGCTGAAATGTTTCTGCCCTGATGGCCATGTGAGTGGGAAGGAAGCTTTTTGCAACCAGGCACTACACTATATGTTGCTGTGTGATAGGATTTTCTGTTGCATTGAGCAATTTGTGCCAAGAGCTATAGGTAGAAGCTTCATTTCAGTCCCTGCAATCTATTCAGTCTTGGCAGCCTCTACTCACGTTTTTTAAAAGAGAAAGTTTAGGTGAATATCTGACTTCTGCGTTTTAAAGCTTTCCTACAGGCTGAGCATTCAGCACTTCTGCATTTATTCATTTATGCCCCTGTTCATGGGGCATTACTAGTCCACAGGGCCAGACACAGCTGCAGTGTGAACAGCAGAAGGGTGCCCTGGACAGTCCTATGGCCTCTCCCTCATCACAGAATGTAAAACATGCAGGCATGGGGAAATATGGGAGAATAAGTGAATGTAAGAACAGGATTTAATTTCTTGGATTGCCATAAATCTGATCCCATCCCCTAGGTGAAATTAAAGGTTATCTTTGGGCAGGTGAATTAACTCAATAGTATCTTAATTTTTCTGTCTTGTAAAATGGGGTTAATACATCTTACCCGTTGCTGTAAAGGCTTTAAGACATCAGAATGAGAAGTGCTACTTAAACACTGGATGTTCTTTTTAGAGCACTCTGTTGTCTGACTATGCCAGATGTATATATTTTCTTCTCTTTCTTCAATACAAATTGGAGAAGATGGGTTCAGACACTTGGGCCATTTCTTGAGCATATTTGGACACAGCTCTGGGGCTAATAGCATCCTTTTTGCTCTGGAATAGAGTCTTCTGAAGACAGACAGAGGAAATATTATTCCTTCCTAATTTCTGTTTCTCATTGATCTTCCTTACTTCGTCATTGATTAAAAGTAATGCTCTCTAAGAAGAGGTCAGAGTTGTTATTTTGTTGTTTCAGTTTTCAACTTCTAAGCCTCTTAGGTTTAAACTGTAAGAGTAGTGCCTGTATGACACAGCTGCTTGCCATATGTGTTGGAGGGAAAAACATGTGATTGTGAGGAATATGATGACATCCAAAATGATAAACCATTCATCCTAAGGTGAACGGGTGTATCTGTTATATATTTAAGCATTCTCTTTTACCAGCAGACTTAGAGCAATTTAGAAGCACAAAACCACAAAAGGAGGAGAGATCATAAGGGTTTGAGAGGGAGACTGGCAGAAATGGAAGTGAGACCTTATCATAATATACAGTGATGAAAACAGTGGGAGGTATATAGATGAAGTGGAACCACTCTGAGGTTCTACTTCTTACACATATGTTATGGTAAGAATGGCTGGTTTTCAAAGACTTTTTTTATCACCAGGAATATTTGTTTTGCTATTGATTGCCTGTTAGTCTGTTAAAAAAAAAATCAAACCATATTTGTTCTCAATTTGTTTATCTATCTCCCATCCTGTGTCTCCAAAATGCCTGTAAAATTACCAGCAAGTTGATACAGTTCTGATATAGATCAGCACAGCATATCCTAATATCTCAGTCTAAGATTCTCATATGATTTTATCATATCATAAGAGACCATTGTTAGATAAATTTCTGTCTTTGCCATATGTAATAAGAGAGCTCAGCATAAAAAACCCTATGACTTTAGTGCTTCTTCCCTCAGGGTGAAGCTTCTCCCTAGACAGGAATGAAGAAAGTCCTGTTTGGACCCTTCAAACAGAGCATCATATAGAAATGTCCTTCTGAAGCTCCTCAGAGTGTGCATATTTGGAAAGACACACATAAAATTTTACATGAGAAGTGGTACTGAACAGCTTCCTTTCCCCTTTGAGCTTTCCTCCTCTGCAACAGCATCTGCTGCTACAGTAATGCTGAGCCTGTTCTGATCAGCCGCTGTTGTGCACATCATGCCTAGCTGAATCAGTAGACAGGTCTTCTTATCTCCTCATGTCCTTTTGGGAATGCAGTACAGCTAGATATTTGAAATATGAGAAATCTTTTGAGATTCCAGTGGTATTTTTTTACTTGGCAGTGTATTCAAGCATGGTGACCACCTCATGACTGTAGATGTCATTCAGTTTTTTTAAGCAAAGAAAATAATAAATTACCAAGGCAAGTACTACATGATTTAGATGATTAAGGGTAAAGGATTGGTAGAAAATTCAGAAAATCAAGTAAGTAATTGACAGCAAGTTCTACAATGAATAGTAAAGGCACACGTTTGAGCAAAAATATGGTCCTTTAAAATCATTGATTTAAATCGGAAGAAAAGTCACTGGTCTTTTTGTAGACCATATCAAATTAATAATAATGACCATATCAAATTAATAATAATAAAAAAATGCAGTGTGTGCCTCAATCTGTTTCAGTACTTGTAAGAAAGCTGGGAAGTCTTGCACAAATAAAGTTCAAACACAATCTGACTGGGTAGGATTGTTCAATGGGTAGTATAATGCTAATGTGAAATTTTAAGCATATTTGTATCTCTCTCTGTGTGCAGTAGCCTGTAGTGATTGTTTTCCTAAGATATTAGAATTTGCGGCTGTGCCTATTAATTGTAAAGAAAATTCTCAGGAGTGGTCAGAAACATGAACTTTCTCTCATCAACACATCTCCCATCTTCCTGGGAGCCACCTCAGGTAGCCTGATGAAATGTCTGATAGTAGTTGATTCATGTACAATGAAGGATACAAATAGACTGACCCAGGCAGAGATAATGGGTGACCTACCACATGTGCCCAGGGCTGGGCTGGAAGATATTTAGCAGCCAAGAAGTAAAATTTGAGAGGAGAATCAGTACACTGTATATAATTCTTGTCTAAAAATGGAAATGGGTATTTGTATGCAACACCTAATACAATCAGAGAGTACTGGTGTTTTTTTCTTAAAGGCAGCTAGTTTAATAGTTCCTTGATGCTTGCCATACGCATTGTCCGATGTAGATCTTCATCTAGGGTGATTCATGCTTACAAGGCATAGTGGAACACATATTTTCAGTGCCACATTAAAATTCAATTGGCCCCTGCTTACCCTCAGAACTTCATATTAAACAAGACCTAAGTTTTAAGACAAAAATCTATAAGGATGTGTTTATGCTCCAAAGCAGAGCTTTAAAATGACTTCTAGTGAAAAACTGAAGCAATTTTACAGTAATTAATGGGTATCTTGTGATTGCTGACATGATCTCAGCCATAATGATGGTATCATACATACATATGAGATAGATAGATTTGGATCAGTCATCCAGCATGGCAGATAGAGCATGTTGTTAAGATATGGAAGGAATGGCCAGTGAATCTATATGGAAAAAGGAGTACTTAAGTAATAATGTCACTGAATAAAAAAAATTGACGAGCTAGAAAGTTCATAGGTTTTATAATTTTCTTTCTTGATTTAAAATAATAGTTGTTAAAATATTATAGTCTAATGACACGTTTATAATTTAGAACACCAATATAGAATCATAGAATCATTAAGGCTGGGAAAGACCTTTAAGATCATCAAGTCCAGCTGTCAGCCTAACATGACCATGCCTACTAAACCACATCCTGAAGTACCATATCTACATGCTTTTTGTACACCTCCAGGAATGGTTACTCCACCATTTCCCTAGGCAGCCTGTTCCAATGCTTTACCACTCTTTGAGTAAAGAAAATTTTCCTAATATCCAATCTAAACATCTCCTGGAGCAACTTGAGTCCCTTTCGTCTTATCCAATAGCTAGTTACTTGGGAGAAGAGACCAATACCCACCTCGCTACAACCTTCTTTCACACAGTTGGAGACAGTGATAAGGTCTCCCCTCAGTCTCCTTTTCTCCAGACTATAAAACCCCAGGTCCCTCAGCTGCTTCTCATAAGGCTTGTTCTCCAACTCCTTCAACAACTTCATTGCCCTTCCCTGGACACACTCCCACAACTCAATGTCTTTCTTGTATTGAGAGGCTCAAAACTGAACACAATACTAGAGGTGCGGCCTCACCAATGCCAAGTACAGGGGCACAATCACTTCTGTGCTCCTGCTGACCATACCATTTCTGATACAAGCCAGGTTACTTTTGGCCTTCTTGACCACCCGTGAGCACTGCTCACTGATGTTCAGTCGGCTGTCCACCAGCACCCCCAGGTCCTCCTCCACCAGACAGATTTCCAGCCACTCTTCCTCAAGCCTACAGCACTGCATGGAGTTGTTGTAACTGAAGTGCAAGACCTGCATTTGGCGTTGTTAAAACTCATACAATTCACCTTGGCCCATTGATCCAGCCATATACACATGAAAATATATATCAATATCCGTGAATTTATAAGTGTATCTCAGAAAGAATGCTAGATAGGATGAATGTATCGTTCAATTTAACTCTCTGCACATTTCTATGTATTAATTTTCATGCAGAAGAACCAGCTGGCTGAAGGAATTCTCTGCGTAGTCACGGAGTGCTGCTCTGTCCTAAGGTTGCCACATCTCCAGCAGCAACTAACTTGTAATGTCACAGAGAGGGGAGAAATGCACCAAACCAAACAAAGCAAAATAAAAATCCACAATGTAAATATAAACTGAGCAAATCAACAGAAGAGCTCTTTAAGATGTTCTTTGGGATGGAAAACTGATTTCTTCAGGCAACAAACTGAAGCATGAGATTGAAACACAGCCACTGTCTGAGCCCAGAGTAGCTGACACTTTTTGCTGGCTACCAGCAGCCCCTATCCGCAAATACTGTAAGAATGGAGATTTACTGAAGCAGAACCATAAACCCTTAATTTAATGCTTTTAACCTTATGCCCCTCAGCCACCTGGAAACATGCTGTGAAAAGGTTCTGAACTCTTCCAGTTGATGGGGATGTGATCATCTCCTCTTACTATATGTACTGATTAACTGTCTTCACACTGAGAATGCTTCTTCTTATTGTAGAGCTGATATGTCTAATTTGACCTCCCAGCTCTGGATAGATAAGACAATTTGACAACACTTATGTCATCCATTCTGCTTATCTGTCACCGCTGTGCTTGTCCCACACAGCAGAGAGAAAACCTTCATGAAGGCCCTATTTATTAGCAAGTGAAACAAAATACAAAAAGTATGGAAGCGTTTTCTTGTAGTTGCCTGTGAGCTAAGCAAGTGAAAAACATAAATTTGCTTTAATTGTAAGCTTTTTAACCATTGAAATGATGTGGTTAGGGGAGCTGCATAGATCTCTTCCTAAGTGAAATTCAGCGTATGTGAAGGTAAGCCCTGCCAAGGAATCCACCAAGAAACTGTACATCTCCCTGGAGCATGGCAGATCTTTCAGGACTTTTTTAGTGAAAGCTTAACATCTGCAGATTTAAGCCTTTATACAAGTTAAGCTATTTGCTAATATTTAAATAGAGGTTAGAATGTTGTAGGCAGCCAAAATTAGTCTTTTCTCTTAATGTGTGGTACGGTATGGTATAACAGAACATGTAAGTCTTTAATCTTGCTAAGTAGGCAAGAGAGAGAGAAATCAAACATTTTAAAGTCCATAGGAAGCTAATAACAATATATACTTGTGAAGCATAGCAGCTAGTGCTGAAGAAGTTATATTTTTCAGTTACAAGGAAGAACTGTTACATTATGGTATATCCAGGTATTTAAAAAATCTGTTAGAATGAAAGATAACCTACACATATAAGACCAATGACTGTTTTTAGTGCTTTGCAAAAAAGTACATTTAAGTATGCCAAGCCACAAGTAAGTCACACAGATCCAGTGTGGGACAAGCCATTATACACTACACCCACAGACGTCAAATATTTTGTTACAAAGTTAAGCACAGACACACACTTTGCAAAGCCAGAATCAAAGTATCATTTTCTATAAGCGGTTTATTCTTTGTCTTAGCCAGAAATTTCATGAAGCAGAATGAAACTCAAAGGTATCGTATTCAATGTCAGGCCATTCTAATGCATTCATTTGAATTCAAGATGCAGAATATCTCTACAAAGTTTTCCCTACGTTCTCTGAATTTTTATTTTAAGCATAGAAGATAACATTCCTGATATTGCAAGCATTTAATACATGTTCTTAATTTTGTGCAGCCCTTTGATCTGTGTAACCATAAAAGTTTACTCTTGCATGTTAACATTTGATGGACCAGGCATATCAGAGTAGCAATATGTGTTTACTCTGTGAAATAAAAAGGAACAACAATACTCCAGAAGCTGAAGTATTTCACAATCTAACCAGACAAATTTTCCTTTGGGATACATCTAGCAAATCTCAGTTCCTATACTTTCTCAAAAATAGTATCTGAAGTTGAACTACTGCAGTAACTGGGTAGCTACTTTGAATCAGTATGTATGCTTTGCATGGTGCAGCTAAACTTCTATCTTTTTGCAGTAGAGGATCTCAGGACAGTCTTTTGCTTCCACAGGACAAAGGTGGTAAGAGACACAAGACTATCCAGGTGTGCCTGGCCTGGGCAATCCTGCCAGTGAGGGGAAGAATGTTTGGGGAGAACTAAAAGAAACTAACTCCTCATTAACACAGCGCATGTGATTTGTGTCATATGAGAAGGGACAGTTCTGCATGTGCTCATCACTCCTGGGGCTGCATCCAGCCTTGCTCTACCTACCAGAAGGGGGAGAGAGTGGTATTGTATAAGCAGGTTTCTGCTGGTGCGATATGGTATCTACTCTAGGAGAGAACAATCAACACAAAATAAAACGTGCGGTTTCCTTGCTACATCTGTGCAAGACCTATAGACATCACTCTAAACAAACCAAATGGATAGATATCATCCCTCTTCCACACCAAAAATCCCATTTGTTTAAATACCTGCCATTTGTTATTAAAGCTGTGCCAAATAGAAGATTGCATTTGGTAAAAGATAGAAGTAATGTTTTTAATTAAAACAGATTCTTAGAATGTTTAATTTGATAAAGAAGTCTCAAGATAACTTTGTCCCTTAGTGGAGCAGTACTGTTGAGTTTGCATTAATGCAGTGGATTTCTGTCACTTGGAAAAAGACCTAACTGTAAAGTGTTTGATTACTCTTTTATCTTTATTCCATTTTCCTCTGGCTTCATTTAAAAAAATAATTTCCTTATCTGCTGTGCAGCCTATGCTCAGTCCTTGTCAGAGACGTGTTTCTTTTTTGACACTATCAGCATTAGTACATTTGCTGAAGTTAAACTATGTTGTCTAGAAAGCGGTTACTTTGCTGGCTCTAGACTTAAAAGAAAAGGGAAGAAAATTGGCAAACAGCTTTTTAAACAATGCATGGTATTTAATGAAGCATTCAGAACTATAAAGGATGTAACACCATGGGTGAATTACAAAACTAACATTAAATCTGGGTTGCTCTCAACAGTCTATTTTTGCCTTCCTGACATAATGGTCCCATCCTGACACTACTATCTCCTGTCTGCCAAGCAGTAGCAGACGACAAGCCTTTTGTGCTGATTTCTCAGTGGAAGATCAATCAGTGATGGTGAAACTGGATATAATCCAAGAGTAACTGTATTTCATTTACTGTCCTGGGCCAGAGGTGGTCAATCAACAAGCAGAATAATAATTTCTTTCTGCATTTTCCAGAAAAAATTGACTCACAAATGCTTTAAATCAGAGACCAAACCAGCTAGTAAAGCCTACAGCTTTTCACATAGTAGCTTATTCTAATTTCTTGTTTCTATACAGGATTTAATATAACAAAAAACTTAAATATCCTATACTTAATCTCAGATATTTGCTGGCATATAAAGACAAGTGCACCCCTCCAACACACATAGAGGAATTCAGAAGCCTGTGCTTAACAGTTCTCCTGCATAACAATTTCCCTAAAATGTATATCTTTACGAAAGCTATGATGCTGCTTCAGTCTCAGATCCCACAGGTCCTATCCTACAAGATAGTTAGGAACCTGAAGGACAAAGCAGATTGTAAACAGGATCTGCATCACAGTGTATTTGTGTGATTTGGTAATGAGAGAAGAAATTCAGCACCGAAATAACTTTTAAGTATTTTTTTTTCACCCTTTATCCTCAATGAAGCATAGTGATGCTTCGAACTAGGAAGTGTGGAGGTGTAAAAAGTCTTGTAGGCCTGGAGTACTTTCCTCTGCAGGACATGTAGTGCCATTTAAGCCCTGTAGAACACGGTAATAATCATGTAGTAATTTTCCTGTTCCGTCATTCTCCTCTCCTCTGTTTGTGCTCATGAAGGGAGGGAGTGAAAGAAGGGAGAGGAACCACTTCTAGAATGAGATAAATTTTCCCCTCAGATTTGGAACAGAAAAAGACTGAACTGAGTTCTTTGAGCCCTCCAACATATCATGGATGTCAAAAACAAAATGATGTTGATGCAAGTAATAAAGAGCTGCCTCTGTCAGAACAGAAGAAATAAATGCAACACAGGTTCAGAACACCATCTTGCAGAAAGTCACAAGGGTAATTTGATATTAAATTACTTCTTATTTACATCTGCTAATGAAATGAAGTTCACTCCCAGAAGAAGACTCAAAAATGATTTTTCTAAGAGGACAACTTTCCTGTGTAGATAATCAGAAAGGATGAGAAAGTTACTCGAACAGAACATTTTACGTGTGGGTATGTCCATATAAATATACACTGAATGGCCCAGACATGAACCTTCTGCAATTTGGAAATTACAGAGTTGTCCTAGTACCCAGTTCTAGCATAAATATGTGCTAAAACATACTAATGTTCTGTGTGGTGTCTGAAATGGAGATAGATTTTGTCTGTCTGCTCAGAGAACAGACAAAAAGAGGTCAACCCTTCCATATAGGCACGCAGAGCATTATCATTAGGTCATAACGCACATTAGCCAACTAAAAGGAAACATTTCCAGGAAAGTAATGAATCCATTAGTTCCTCTAGTTCAGTAGCCAAATATTCCTTTTCTTCCCATGATGATTAATTCTCATAATATATGAGAAAAGTCATTCCCTTAGTCTAGAAAAACTAAATAATGGTATCATTAGAAGTTCAACATTTGGCATTTTTTTAAACTAGGTATTAACACTCTGAAATAAAAAAAAAATATCAATGTCTACTTCAGACGTTACAAACTCCATGGCAAATTTTGACTCTCCAGTGCTATGAAAGGAGAAAGGCAAGGCTTTGTGATTTTCTTTATTAAATATTTTTCCTGCAATATTTTCAGAAAATTCTTCCAATTTTTTCATGACAGCTCTGGAACTCTTTTCACTAGCTTTATGTAGAACTAAGATGCTTCTGCTTCCCAAACAAGAGACTGAAGACTTCGAGCTACAGGCAAATCAGTGTTTAGTGATGTGTTCATAAAAACATCAAGGAACTTAGGATCCATGCAGCAGCTGATGTCCATGAGCCAGTTCATTATGCCTTTAGTCAGATCTGCACACAACTTTCTGATTTCCTTTTGCCAGAGTCTGGCCCCAGAAATCATGTCAAAAGTGAGGCAAGAGAAAAAAGACGAGCTTAGAGCTTTCCTGCTGAGATGGGATTACATGAACCTGACTCCACATTAGGTAGTGGGGACACAGTGATATCTAATTTTCTGAGGAAGAAGAGAGAGCAGGCCAGCTGGCAGCTTCTGAGGACCACAGGGAGCAGGAAAAGAGCCAACTGGAGCAGATAGACTAAAGGGTTGGATGGTGCTTGGAGAGAGACCGTGGGAATGGACAGAGGGAAACCTTTAGAGATAGGTGGGAACTGTAATCCAGAGCTTTGGTTGACGTGAGTAAGGAGCTTGCTTCTGACATGATAAGACATGTCTTACATGCTGTTGAAGGGATTTGGGGCAGAGAGAGACAGGAAGGAAAAGAGAATTTATCTATACTTTAATGAGCAGAAAAGCTAGAGATGAGAATATCGCAGAGCCAGTGGAAGGAAGCATGCAAGACCTTAACCTGGTTTGTATGGGGAGGAATTGGTAGAAGTTTGAATAGCAAAAAGGAGTAGTTGACTTCATTTAATGACAGGTTTCACATGTGTAACAGACATGTCAATTTTCATATATAGGCAAATACTTTGCTATCTAGCGGCACATCATTGAACACAGAAATGGTAATCTCACACGTTCTGTTTTAAATCATAGTCCTTCAAATTAATGGGATGTTAAACTTGATCCATGCTACAATTATTGAAAGCTTGGAGTATCTGAGCTAAGGAAAAGTGGAGTTTTAAAGTGTTGATTTAAAAATTAATTGCTTAAGAATTTATTATATTGTCATAAAAATATTTTGAGAGAAAATGTAGGTAGTGTGCTACACAACAGATCAGATGACCATAATTATCATTTCTGGCTTTAGCATGCAGGAAATTCATGAAGATCTAAATTTGATAATCTGAATGTTTTGCTGCTCTGTTCAGAATTGGCTTCTGAACAAGTCTAAGGAGATGCATGGGCAAAGCCAAGTCAAAAACAGATATGAGAACTGATATGTAAAGCGGTACTCTTCAGTATCATACAATGTCCTTTCATAAAACTAAGTCATTTGGTAAGATGGGTCTCACCTGCCTTCCTAACCTGTGCCATTCTCTTGTGCCTAAACTTAGGGAGCTTAAGTCTCTTCATAGAGACCTTCAAAGCCACAAATATTTCACCATTGACTGCATGGGAAATTTAGAAGCTTCCTTTACAGTGACTGCTCCATTAATTTTACTGGATCCTTGGCTGAAAGGGTTGCTATGAAAGAGTTGCTCCGCCATCCTATTAACATCTTATCCACTGAGACAACTTGAAGTAGCACATTTCTCTTAGGTCTGGTATTTATGAAATGCTTGTTAAATCACCTCAGATATCATTAGACGGGTGCCAAGGAAATTTAGGATGAATTCCAGTTCAATGAAAGTAGCTTTCCAAAAATCTGTACATTTTGGACACTCACAAGTATATCAATTAAGGAATCTCATGAGATATTTACAGTGCCAGAAGATGTTGTTCTTTGGCGATTCAGGCTGAAAATATTTTCTCAGGAGCCCAGTATGTTTGAAATATCATCTTTGGTGAGTAAGAGCAGAATCACATATCCTAGCTGCTGAATTATTCATATTTGCAAAATGTATGGTATTACCTCACAACAAACCTGCTGATTGCATTCCCTAGCTTATACTGAAAAGCTCACCTGCTTTTTAAAATTAGGCACGGTTTACTGGTGACCTGAGCACAGTTTCATTGCCATATTTCTCCACTAATCGCAGCTAGAAGTTCTCTTCTAATGCTTTTTGAAACACAAAGTCAAAACAGACTAGAAATAGGGGGAGTAAAATGCAAGGTCACCCAAGCAACCTACAACAGGACTAGGAAGTGAAGCCAGGCAACTTTGTGCTTTCATTGCAAGGTCTCTCTCTCCTCCTCCAGCTCTTTTTAGCAAAAACATCTAACACCTTGGTGCTTTGGGCAGGTTTCCATAGTTGGCACATCTCTGGAGGTCAGAGAAGGGTGGGAAAATCTTGCTTTGTCAGTGCGTGGGAGGGATTTGACAGCTGCAGGGCGGAGCTGGGGCCCATCAAACCATTTTGGCAGCCCTTGCTCTGCTCCGGCCTCTGGAGATGGTGGCCTGGAATGCAAAGCCTCCTCCTTTGTGTGGTCTCCTGTCTATACATGCTGCGTGAGCCTAATGCTACTCCTGGTAGAAGAGATGAATTAAAGAGATTATTCAGTTATTTAGAAACCTTAATCAAAACCCGCGAGCTCAGCACAATCTACAAATATCTCAGTGTTATTTCTGTGAGTGAAGTTGAAAATCAGGAGAAGAAACAATGAAATTAAGGAAAAAATTACCTTACTACAGCCAATTACTATGAAAAGAGTAAATATGTCCTTGCTGAAACTCCAAAAAAAAAAGGAAAGTTTTGGCCTAGTCTGCACTGTGGCATTATCTCAGACTAAGAAATAGGGTGATTAATTTGTTGGGATACTCACTGGAGAAACCACTTGATTGCAATCTGGCCTGCTGCTTAAGGAAAATAAAATTGAGTTCTCATCAGGCAACAATCCTGTATAAGTTAATAGGCTTTAATAATAGCACCTCATTACATTTCTATAAAACTGCCTGGGAATTGAATGCTGGAAATACAAAGGAAAGCTCTACGGGATCACAGTTATAAGGCAAAGATAACATAGTCAATGTTACAGCATTTCAAAATAATGCATAGGCTATACTGGATACCACACAGAATTCAGTGACTGGGATAAAGGCCAAATAAGCTTTTTTTGAATGGATGTCCAAAACAGATGGGAGACCTGACTCATGTTTTGGAGTAGGAAAATGATTTCTGGGACAAGGTGTTTAGGAAGCTTGATAGCAGTCAGAAAATTAGGGGGTAGTAGCCTCAGGGGATGTTGATGTCTAGTAACAATATTGTGGTCACTATTAAAAAAGTTACATTTGCCAGCAAATAATAATAGTTTTAGTTTTGATGCCAAGACACACCACTTCTTTCCCATGATTTTTCAATACCTCTGTGCCGTAATTGTTGAGAAACATTTACTTTTTTGAAAAATGATGAGCACTGTATTTGTGAACTTGGAGGCATTTCTGTTCCAAACGATTGATCATTATTCAGTGCAGTGGTGAAGAAACTGTTAGACTCAGTGGAGATAACAGCAACCGGGGAAACTTCTGAAAGGATGCTTGAGAAAGCAGCACATACCACAGAAGATTGTGTTTGTGTCGGAAAGGTCATCCACCTTGCCTGTAGTAAGGATTTAATTTAGGTTTATTATGTGGGAGCTGAGGCTCCTAAGGCTGACTGATGCACCTATGGAGAATGGTGCAAAATATCTGAGTTGGACTGTAGTTAGGATATTGATTTAGATACCTTCTTCTTTCAATTTACACTTCTCAGAGCCTGGGCAGATAGCTAAACTGAGGGCTTAAAATTAGTCAAGGCAAATTCCATTTCCTCTGGTCCAGTGTGTTCAGTGCCATGGAATACTGAGGTCTCTGGGAGCTATGTATGCTTTGTACTTCATAAAGGTGTTTAGTACATTAGGGAGAGATCTCTGATCTTGTGTTCTCAGTGACAATGCTGTATTTTCATTAGTATGAGGTCCAACAAAAAAAAAAATCCAAGACTGTGCCTGTAACTCTTTTTGTTTAACAAATTAAGAAAATCAACACTGATCACCTTCAAAATAGTTTCCTTCAGAGTAAACACACAGCATACTCTGCTGCCAGTGTTCAAAGCAATTCCATAGCTCGTTTTCTGAAAGGCTGTTGAGGATCTCTGTGGTTTTTGCTTTCACATCTACAAACAAAAAATGAGTTCCTTTCAGGGGCAACTTGATCATTGGGAAGAAGGAGCCAAGTCTGGCAAACAGGGTGGGTTCTCAAGCATAGTGATGTTATTATTAGCTAAAAAGTGCTTCACAGATAAAGTGCTGTGGACTGGTGCACAATGACATTTTCAGACTGAGGGTAAGAAAACATCTATATTTGAACATGCATCCACTTGCACTGAGTGAGGTGATATCTGAGTTGAGCCTGTCTTACTGTGGCAGGTAAGAACATGTTCTATAACCATCATTTTGTCTCCCCTCCTACTCTTGGTTCCCAAGTTATGGGGTTAGTATTGTTTTGGTTTGGTTTTGGTTATTTTTTTGTTTTTGTGTGTGTCAGACCTTGTAGATCAAAATTATCAGCTCATCACTGCCAGTTGCAGACTAGAGACAAGGCTTTCATGGGATACTCACTGACTCCTCTGGGATAACTGTGTACCTTATCTTTATCTCATTTGAAGGATGTTTTCCTGTGATTTTTTTGATGACAACTGTCAGCATGTGTGGCTAATTCTTACCTAACTGGGACTCGGTATATTGACTCTGAGGAAAGGTGTCACTGGAGCATGTGCAAAGAAGGGTATTGAAGCTGGTGAGGGGACTGGAATACAAGTCTTATGAGGAGTGTCTGAGGGAACTGAGGTTGTTTAGTCTGGAGAAAAGGAGGCTGAAGGGAGACCTTATTGCTCTTTACAATTGTCTGAAAGGAGGTTGTAGTGAGGCCAGTGCTGGTCTCTTCTCCCAAGTACCAAGTGATAAGATGAGAGGAAATGGCCTCAAGTTGTGCCAGGGGCGGTTTAGGCTAAATATCAGGAAATATTACTTCACTTAAAGGGTTGTCAAGCATTGGAACAGGCTGCCTGAGGAAGTAGTTGAGTCACCATCCCTGGAAGTATTTAAAAGATGTGTAGATGTGACACTTAGGGACATGGTTTAGTGGTGGACTTGGAAGCATCAGGTTCATGGTTCAACTCAATGATCTTAAATGTCTTTTCCAACCTAAACAATTCTGTGATTCTGTGTTAAGACATGGATTCAAATCAGAATGTGACACATTCTTTGAACATGGGGAAATATTTCTTCTCTCCCAGTGAGGAGACCTGAGGGCAACACCACAGCCTTGACATTTTCAGAAGGCAAGGTTCACATCTCTGACTGTAGTAAAGACACAGTGCGAGTGCTCATTAAATATTAAATAATAGTAAGGTTCAGATCTGAATCCAAGTTTCTCATCTTGCACCATTCCAGCTAAGCTGGTTATGAACGGGAACACTGCTCAGAAGCCCCTTTGAACTTTGGAGGAATTTTGGTTCTGGATCTAAAACCCCAGTTCAGTAGTGTGTAACAAGGGCTTTCAGTCAAAAAGGGAAGCATGAAAGGAAATCATTCAGGATTATTTTTGTAGCATATTGGAGTAAACAGCAGAGAAAAAGAGGTCAAGTCATTATGACTTGTATTTCAATAGCCAAAAATGATGTAAAAATACAAATTAAAAATATGAAACAGGCTTGTATGAGTACATTTGAACTACTATTTCACAAAAGTTTTAACTGCGGAAAAAAACTTTATAACACCACCTGCTGTTCTGCTGGTTTTGACCTGACCCCTTTCTCCTTTTCTTGTTATTATAAACAGTGAGCTCTTTAAGTGAGAGCTGTTTAAAGGATAGGGGGCTGTAAGTGTTCCTTCCTAGATCCCAGATGCAGTGGGAGACTGATGGGCTTTTTGATCTTTATTTTATGAGTGTCTGATAAATTGCCTCTGGCACCTGGCAACTGAAATTTCACTATCTGAAAACTAACCCTTATGTCAAACAATGTGGCCAGTCTCATACTCCGAGTTAAATAGCTGCATGCATTTAAGTACAGGATGTTTTCCAACATTCAGTACAGTATGTGGTGAAACCCTGCTTCACATATTATTATTAGACAGATCCTCAGCTGATGTAAATTGGCGTAACCCCATATGATTAAAGGAGCTGAACTGTTTTACATCAGCTGGCAACCTGGTCCAAAGTGTAACACACATACTTTTTGATTTAAAATAGTATTTTGTATGTGATTCTTCAAAGGTTGGTATGGTTTGACTTTTCCAATATATTGCTCTGTGGCCTCTGTTTTTTGTTTCTGAGGCAAGTAAAAGAAAAAGTATTAAGATAAAGCATCATGGGTAATGTTTTCCGGTTTGCTTGTTTGTTGGCTGCTTTACATGGAAACCGAGCTGTCCGGTATTTGAAATCAAAGTCTCAAATGGTGTTCTGGCTAATGACTACCAAATTGTGTTACTAATTGTGCCCTGGGGAAAGACATCATTCTCTCCACCTTATTTCTCACGTGTTCTGGCAAATGATAGGAAAACTCACGCCTGTTTTATCAGAAGTGAAAAGACCAGCAACAGATCTGCCCAAGATACTGGAATTTCTGTCTGCTAGGTAATCCAAACATTTCCTATTTTTGTCATCCCATTTTGCAACAAGGGTTTGCAAAGAAGAATTATTGAAATGGAAGAGATGGCTTATATTGAGGAACAGTCATGAAAACAGTGGGAGGGATACAGATGAAGTGGAACCAATATAAGGAAGTAAGAGCACAGGCAGCAATCACATATTTAAATAAACTAGAACCCAGTGCAGTCTAAGTTCAGAGGTTACGGAAGCATGAATGCTCCAGGCGTGGAGGGTGGCTCAGAGGCTTCATCTGGCCTTAAGAGCAGGAGGAAGGTTGTAAATGTCCCCTGATCAGGGGAGCTTGGAAATGTCAGCTGAGTGAGAGACAAAGTATTAAATCTGAAATAAAGCAAGAAACACCAAGTAACAGAAGAACCTGATCGGCATAGTAAACAATATGTGTCAATAACAATAACTACAGAGTTTCATAGCTGCATCCTTGAAGAGTTTTGAAATCTGAGGTAGCTCAACAGGAACATCAAGATGAGAAGTCAGATAAAATTTATATTTGTCTCCTTGTGCAAGACCCATGTCCTGTAACAGGCATCAGAATGGCACTGACATAACCGAATCTAGAATCCAGCCATGTTCAAAGTCATCATTATTTTGTGTTGAATAAGACACATGCAAATTTTATTTCTCTCTGGAGGGGAAAATGCCATTACCTACCCCATGTGTATCTGCATTGCTTGCTACCAACCTGCACCACCCTGTTCACCCCTGCTGAAGGGACTGGGGCATTGACTTTGGAAGGATGGCTGCATGCAGCACCTAACCTTTAACTGCAGGTCAGATGGCTCCATGGGAGACATCCTTTTGGTGGATGACATCCCACCCAGAGTGCTAATAAAATGGTTCCTTTTGCAGCAAAGCTCATGCTGTCAAATTGTCTTTGAAAACAATGCTGTTTCCTTAGACGAGAGAATTCTGCATTTTCTGCATTTTCACTGTGGCTGGCACTACACTGGGTGAGGACTCAAGGCATCCAAGCTCTGGTGCTGCCTTTGCCTCCAGGCTTGTGCAGGGGTACAGGAAAATGTCCCTGGAGTTACTATGCATCTCTTCCTCCCCAAGGCCTTGGCCTATTGAAATGGGGGTCATGTAAAATCTGGTACAAACTGAGCCTGGAACTTAGAGGAAGCTGTTAGTTGCTACTGAAGTACAAATAAAAATAATTTATAATTCTTCCATAGAATATTTAAAACAAACAGTCTGGGAACAGAAATGGCCACATTTTACTTCTCTGAAAAGTCACAAAAGACAAAGGGAAATGCAGATGGTTTGACTGAATGGTCTTATAAGCTGTTGACTAGTTAATTAATCAAAGTTGTCTAGTGATTTATTGATTAACAGAGTTTCTGCAGTCATGAACACACCAAATTTCACAATGGAAAATTTAGCAATGGAAAAACTCTGGTCTTTTAATTCCTTCCTCAATCAAGACACAGAATGGTATGAGAAATGAGGGCATTTCATGTATTAAGCTTATGCCAAAGAATATAATTATGTGGTAATATTGCTTAGGCAATTTTGATTGTATTTTTCCCATGCTTTTTTTAAGTGGAGGGATTTTTTTTCATATTTTACTGGTACTAGCAGACCCCCCGTATGAGAACTCCTATAATGGCTTCATGCACACACAGTCAAAAGTATGCAAAGTTCTGTGTCATTGCAGTCACGTTAGGTAGTCTAATAAGGGATAAATACTGAAGGATTTGCCTTTCCTTTTGGTGGGAAATCACACAAGTGAACTATATTTAAATTTTCTTGGAAAACTGAAAGCAACCTTAACTATCCGTTGTTGCCTTGACATCATATCCATGTCTTTGATAAGGAGGATATGGTAGGGTTTTGGCTTTTTTTTTCCAAAACATTTGCCTATCTGTAAAGTTTTCTTTAAATATTTAGTTAATGAGTGCAAAAGGCTAGTCAAATGCATGTATTTTAATTGTTATTCAGAAGATATTGAAGTCTGCCACTATGCTCATACATCCTGGAAGATTAAGTTTCTCTGTCATAAGACAGCAGGAGCCTTGTCTTGCATGGTCATAAATCTCACCTTTGTATTTGGTGGAGGTCAACTGTAAAAAGGTCTTTTTCTCTGATATGCAGATATGTTACAAAACTCTCTAAGAACAATAGTGCAACCAACTATACTGGATAAGACACACTGTTGTATTATGCAGGATAATACAGGGAGGACATAAAGCTCAACAGAAAAAGGTATGACAACCCTGACAATAGTCTCCTAATATCAGAAATAGGTAGAAAGTTCACTGTCTGATTTCATAACCCTTCAACAACGCTATATTTAATTGTTACTGTATTATACTCTATTATTTCATATTGTATTGTTTTAAATTACGCTACATGTTATTATATTACAAGTTCTTATTTATACAAGTAAATCTGATTCCAGAAGAGGAAAGGTGATATGGATGTGATTCCTCATTACATCTTTCTGGCTGCTGGAGCAGTGCATTGGAACAACCTCTAGCTTCAAAAGTTAGAGAGGCCTCGATGTTACTCTATTTGACACAAGTCTTGAACTAATCTTTGGCTTAGTAAGTGGTGAGGGAATTCCACCAGACCCCTTAAACACACCTGCACTGACAACTCAGTGTACTTAATGGATGAGGTAATACCATTTCCATGACAAGAAATCCTTAGATTCTTGTGCTGATATCTTGGTTATGAGAATGCAGCTAATGTTTTCTCAATGGGAAGAAAGAAAATATTTTTTTTCCATTAACTGCAGTATCTGGATATTCAATCTGGATATATTTTTTTGTATAGCTTTGAACTGCCTATGTTAAAAAACCTCAAGAGCTATTTCTAGTAAAAAAAATGAAACACATGAAAAATAAGAAAGGTGTCTTTAAATATAAACATTACATTAGTCTACTGAAAATACAAGCAATACAAAAGGATAGGCCTATTTTAAAACATGTAGTAATATAGCCTTGCATATATATGTGTCTTATCTTGCAAAGATAAAGTCTCCACATAAATTAGTCTAAAGGAATTAACCAAATAACTAAAGAAAATGTAGTTTAATTAAAGAGTTGACTTTTCATGTTCTAACAATGAATATATTGTGGTTGCGGGGGGGTTGGAGTAGATGATCTCCAGAGTTCCCTTCCAACCCCTACCATTCTGTGATTTTGTGATTCTTTATATGTTTGGACAGTAAAAAGAATTTCAAAGATGATTTTTTTTAAGGAGGCTTTGCTTAAAGACTAGCTTGCTTTCTTTGAATCTGCACTGCATCTTTCTTTGCCTCCAAAATTTCTTCTAATGTCCAAAGAAGCTCTATGAGAATTACATAGAGCATAAGGACTGTCTGAGTTTTAAATACTTACGGTCAGGAGAAGAAAGAAAGCACTACCTCTCACAATCTCAGGGAAGACAGCTATCTAAGCATCAGGTTTGAAATGTGTAAAGAACTACTCCTGCCTCTTTATCCGATGCTTTCTGCCATATTAAGCACCCATGGGGTGTTAGGCACTTTCCTCCAGGGACCATAAAGACCACAATGCTCTCATCATTCTATTAACAACGAACAGGGAAAACATGTATCTGAGCACTGAAACTGCACATAGTCTTCAAAATCATTTCCTCCTTTATTCCCTATCTCCCAGAATTCATTTGTTTTACTGCTCAGTTTTTGTCTCTGCATGCATTTTATTTGACTCGCCCTAGCCTTGCTAATCACTGTAGTAACTAAATTCACTTCTACTGATTTGCTGAGTGCCTAAAATCAGAACTTGACACAGGCGTCTCTCTTATACCTGCAAAGAGGTCTTCTAGTGTTGCAATTAACAACAGTTTGGCTCGTCTTGTACAAATTTGGCATTGTATTTATATATTACAGCTACAATTTGCAAGGACTCTACTCCAGCAGTAGATACTTCACCCAGAGTTCATAGCATCTGGCTTTGATGTTTCGTGCATTCTGTAACGCATGCTACAAAAGGGGTGACTTTTGGCTCAGAATTGGGAAATTTCTTCACAGGAATAGGAAACAAATGCAGCAACCTCCCTTTGACACTAGGCTGTGGGACCCCATTTTGAGGCATAGTATTGCAGCCTGGGCCCCTGTTCCCAGTCCCAGAACACCACGGGGATTGGAGGAGGGATCCAGAGATACTTACAAGGTCATCTATCTGCTGCTGGGCAGAGCAGTACACAAGGTCCATAGATCATCTGAGACTTCCTGGTTGCACAGTGGGAATTTTTTTCCTCCTGGTTTTCCTGGTTTTCTCAGCTTCCTTTCTTTTCCTCTTTCTTTTTGGAGGAAGCTGAAGAAAATGCAATGAGACTGTGGAGTTGCCTGAGTGCTCTCCTTCCTTTCGCTGATTTTGTGCTGCAAGAGGACATGTCACCCTCTGTTCCTCAACTGACATTGGTGTGAGCAGTGGCTTTGTAAATCCAGGTCCAAGCAAGAGCCTGAAGTAGTCAAACCTTTGATCAGTCACACGGCACCATAGGTGATGTGGCATCACAGAGTCAGGGACTGCACTTTTTAGTCGGAGGTTACCTTTAATCTCTAATTTGGCAAAACAAAACAAAATAAAGCAGAAATCCCCCCTGAAGCATTTCTTTTTTGCCTTTAATGCCAGGGAGCTTAAGCATGGCAGTTTGGTGATGTGCTATGCAAATTAAAGCTGTGAAAATACAAAGCTAGTTAAACACAAGTTTTTCTTTAGCAGGTAATTATTCTTAGCTGTTTCCACATGCCTCCTTACAGCCATGAAACCCTGGTACATAACGATGAAAGACTAATTTCAGAACTCACACATGCACTATTTTGTTAGCAGTGGAAGCACAAGCAGAACATCTGGATGCCAAGTTCAAGCAAAGTGCAAGGGTTTTTTTTTTTCTGAATTCAATGTTGGTGTGTCCCATCATGTAACTATGATATATGATAAAAGGAAAAATCACAGCCAAACTCAACCTTGTTCAAAGCAAGGTGCTAGTGAAAGGATGGGATGGAAAATAAGTACTAATGGATTAATGTTCCATGATAAATGTTTTATTATAAAAGCTAGTGAGTGATTAGATAATTCTTGCTTCCAAACGCAGGATTTAAATATTTCTGCTTGGCTCACAACCAAAATAAATACGTCACTGAACTATCTGGTTTATAGGAACATCTATATGAATAAAAAAGTAATAGAGACATGCTTTCTTTTGTGAAGTAGGTGTAATAAATAGCCATTTATAACAATATGCTGCTTACTGTTTGGAACTGTTATGATACACTAAAAAAAGGCATTATAAGTACTAAAAGTAAAACCAGAATTGTCCTCTGTACAAGCCTCATTGTCACTAATTCAAAAAGTTATTCAGAGGGTGGCTTAGTGAAAGTTCAGATAATAAATCTTACATTTTAAAGAAAATAGAGATATAAACATTGAAAAATCTGAATATTCAGATTTGTAAAACCTATACAAACACTTGAAGTAGGATAACTTTAATTTCCTTGGGTACAGCAGCTTGAACACAAGAGAACTTCCAAAAGGATATAAAGATATTAAACGTAATAACTTATAAAGTCTTGCTTCTGCCATTATCTTTACACATTAATGGATCTCAAAGGACTTACAGGGGAAATCATGTTATCCCTGTTTCACTGATGAAGAAACTGAAGTATTCAGAAGTAAAGCAGCTTGTTCAGCACCATCCAACCCCAGATGTCTTGGGTCCAAATTCAATATTGTGTTTACAAGATCACGATAGCACTGATTGCATTGGTTATACTTGATGAAAACTGTTGAATATACACTCAACACTTTCTGTTTAGAGAACTGTCTTTAGAGGGATAGTGTCCTCAAATCAGATTGCAATGGTGCCTTCTGTGCATTTTTCTCTGAATAACCAACATCACTTCAGATAGCATCTACAAGAATTCAAACAATCTGGGAGGCCTGGCTGGACCTTGAAGAGAGTGGTAGGAGAAAAGGCAGACCCTACCGCATACATGAAAATACTCTCCTCCTGTGTGCAATTACTTAAACATGGATAAGAAGGTCAGAGAAAATGATGCAATCTCTAAGTCACAGATTTAGTCACAGCCACAGTTCACTGACTTAACGGACAGTGAACAAACACAGGAATTTATGAGTTATGGAGAGGAGGATACAAAAGTCATTTCACTACAACAGCAAATTAAAAGAAAAAGGAAAGCAGTACCATGCAGAAGCAGACTTATGCTCTTTCCTCCTGTCGGTGCAGTATCTGAATCAGCTCTCTGCTTCCTGTTGAACCCCTGATTTTGTTTGCTTTACTCTGACTCCCTGGCCTAATTGAAGGATGTGCCATTTGCCACAGGAATAGAAAGGACATTCACAACACTCAAAGCAACTGTAAGTTGATCAGTAGATATACAGGCTGAGGTCACACATTTTTAAAATGTGACCGTACAATACTTTAACATTACAACCCTCCCAAAGGCTATACTTAAGGGGTCAGGCTGGTCTCATTGCTAAAGGCAACTAAACCATTGTCTTAGTCCAGGTAGCCTAGGGATAAATGCACATTTGCACATGTTTTTCTCCTAGCTGTCTAGGACATGATATATCTAATAACGGTATTTAGTACTTGATGTCTGCTAACATGGGATGCTGAGTAAGCTGATTGATCATTACTTTGGCTTTTGCAGTCTCACCATGTTGTGCTGTGCACAGGATCAGAGAATGAGAACTTGCGTAAACCAACAAAATCTTCAGATTCTCTGGACTTTGGGGAGATTGTTCTGGCCAGGAGTTTTGGGCTCAGGCAGGCCAGCCGTAAACCCAAGCAAATATTGGGGTACCCAGACTGTGTTAAAGTCTGTGTTGTCACAGCTGTGCTTCGAACAGTACTCAGATATTCCTTAAAATGCTTGCTCAGGAATGTCTACTCACACTACACTCACTTCAGTGTAAACACATCCTTAAAGCAGATGTAGAACATGCTCCAGGGGGAGATAATGCAACACCCAGGTATGGCTGGTAAATAAAGCACTCTTCATGCAGTCACTTTGCCCTGTGTATTCATACTAAGCTGAAGGTCAGACTTCAGCTTGGTGAGAAGCTAGTGGAGCATGACAGCCGTATAAAATACGATATAATAAACACATGGGAGTGTTGCTTTCTTCTGCTTCTCTCAGTCTTGCGGAGGTCAGTAGAATGAAGATTTGGCCTGTGTTGTATTGCCCTACAGTAGTTTTACAAACAAGGTAGATTTATACAGCTTTGAAATTAAGCTACTGCTGCAAAAACAAGTTCCATAGAAATGTTTGGTGTGAGATTATTTACAGAGAGGATGCACTGGTTCCTTTTGTATTAATTCTGAGGCTCTGTTAAAGGTTACACTGAGCATAACTCTCCCATTTCTGCTTAGAGAGGGGCTGAAAAGTTATACTTTTATGGAAAGATCCACAATCCTAATATCCCTGGCTTAAACTAATTTCCTTTATGAAATGACTTGAATAATAATAAGATATTAAGATAAGCACTGAAAGCCAGTAGAGGAAACTTTATATTGAATCATCTTGGGTATATAATGCAAGCTAGTAGGAAATTCAGCTGGCAATGCTGAGTAGTAGCACATCCATATGTAAAGATATATCAACTTCATCACAATTTAACAAAATATTTCCTCTAAAGTTCAACATACTTTAGAATTTGAGTTTGATAGCTGTTGAAGCCTGTTTTCCAAAGTTACCTAAGCCCCTAACTTCCATATAATTGAAATAGGATTTTTGATTGCTTTGAATAGCTTTGATCAGATGGAAGCAAATTTATCTATCAGAATTATTCATGTTTTTCAAAGACATATGTAATATCAAAATCTTGTCAAACACCAGAGCAGAACTGCTCATACAGATGATTAACAACAATTATTTCAGCATTTCCATTGGATCCTGAAATTAGTATGCCTATGAGATACCCGAGGAAGATGCAGGAAAACCTTTTCACTATGGGTGCAGAAGTGACACAAGGGCTACATGTGGTGTTGTTGCCTGTCATATCACTGAACTTCTTAAAAAGTAAAATAGGAATATCTCACTTAAATGTGTGTAATCTGTATGAAGAGATCAATATAAAATTTAATTGAGTGCCAAGTTCAGAGTCAGAAGAGGTTTTTGTCAGAAGAGGACCTGGGATGGTGTTGTAGGGATGCTTTTAAAAATGACATTTCCACCAGAAAATATAGATTTTCTAGCACTTATAAAATCTGGGGCATTGGAGTGCATCCTGGAGTATCTGGAATCACAACTCACAGGCAACAGAGTGCATGTTAACATCCCTGTTTGTCTGACAGCCTGGAGTGGGGTTAAAGCTATGCCTGTGTCCCCAGGCACACCAAGATCTGGGATTTGCTAGTCTCGGAGTTGCACAGAGCAGCAGATGGGGGTATTCATTTGGGTAACGGTGGGCTCTTATCTCAGGTAGGAGTAAAGTTTATATACTTCTGGGAAAGGTGAGTTTTCTTCAGAAGACAGATCACACCAAAAGCCTAACTAGGATTCTCCAAACCACATTTTGAGTTGCCTATCTCTCCATAATGACTATAGAGTGTAGAGTGGTTGGCCTCCAAAATTGGCATTGTGATTATCTGCTGAGTGCCACCTGGAAAGGATTTGCTTCCTTCCAGCCCTCTGAAGACTGACCTTGCTCACTCAGGCCATGCTCCTGGCAGAGCTTTTGCCCCTGCCTGAAGTCAGATAGAATGAAGGTCTGTTTATATCCAAACGGAATGAAAATTTCCGAGTAGTTCAGGGTATAGAGCTATGTGAAAACTGCAGCTCTGACTCCAGGGAGTCTTGGCTTACAGTGAACCTCTTCAGCAAAGAAACATGAATTTTCTGTTTCCCCCACTTCTCTGATTCTCCCACAATGAGCCAGATGAATTCAGCCAGGGAGGGGGTGGCTCAGGCTTTGCTCTCAGGGCTTTTTACTGGAAAGAAGATGCGGATTCCTCATGATGCAGCTAGTGGGCTAAGTGTAAATCCTCTTTCCCACCTCAAGGACTTGCCTCTGACTGTGCACAGAAATTTATAGTTTGTTTTTAAAGAAAATATTGCTCTCCATCATCCATAAAAGAGAGAGGCTTGTTGGAACTGCACACCTCTCAGGCACTGTGCTATTGGTTGCCCTGCCAGCCCTGTGATGTAAATTACCTTTGCACTTTGTAATAGAGTCAGCACCATGACAGGAACTCACACATCACTCAGTTGGCTAAGGGTAATAAAGAGGAAAAATCAAAAAGAGCATGAGTTCATGCTGGAGGTATGTGCAATCAAGGAGAGAGATTTATGACGAAAGCTGAGTTATAATATTAAAGGGTATAAACAGCTTCTTACTGTTATGCTTTCATACACCCTGTGTTCCTTCAGTAAGTACAGTGTTAAGTTTGGTGAAGAGTTAGCTGCGAATCGTTGGTCTCTTAGAAAGGGCTCTGGAAAATTAAATTTGCATTTATGTGGCATAAAAATTGCTGCTGAAGTTCAGCCTGCATCAATGTGAGAAGGTATAAGGTAGCAGTCTCTGGCTAACAGACATCAGAAGCAGGTTTTGAAAATGCAGTGTGATAGTCCTTATTTTTCGGCAGCAGCCTGACTATATGACTATAATATTGTCTGGGCATCCTCTGGTACAGAGTAGGAGCTGCTGTACTGTCTTGGGTCAATGCCTCACCCATCCTAATTTCAAGCCTCTCGTGTGAACCACCATAGATGCTGAAGGAGGCTTGTACAAGTGGGGTACAGCACACAGGGCTCCTTAGGCCCTCTGTGCTGCTTCATGGCCACCAGAGCCTTTGGGCACTGTCTTCTGTCCACAGTGAGGTGGGCCAACATTCCTGCATCCTCCTTCCTCTCCATGCACACCATCCCCTGCCTAAAGTGAGATCAGGAGAGCTGAACATGCTGAATAACGTAAAACTGTAACTTGGAAATAGCTCAGAACAGAATAACAGAAAAAATAAAATGTTACAGAACAGTAATTTGGCCTCAAGTCACAGCAGGGGAGGTTTAGATTGGATATTAGCAAAAATTTCTTTACTGAAAGAGAGGTGAAGCCTTGGAACGGGCTGTGCAGGGCAGTAGTGGAGTCACCATCCCTGGAGGTGTTAAAAAAATGTGTAGGTGTGGCGCTTCGGGACATAGTTTAAGTAGGCATATTGGTATTGAAGGTTGGACTTGATGATCTTAGAGGTCTTTTCCAACCTTAACGATTCTATGATTCTATGAAAATAAGTACAACAAACATTGAGCCATTTCAATGTACATTTTTGTCTCCATCTCTGGTGTAAACAGCAGCTCTTTGCCCTTACTAGCAGTATATGATTTGAGTTTCCCTGTAAGATCTACAAAAGGAACCCTTCTGCTCTATGATTTTCAAAGGTCTTTATGCCCCTTTTATTCTCTACTGGGAAACCAACAACAGTCCCAGGCAGTGAGATCTCCTGCCTTCTGTTTGCTCACGTTCTCTCCTTGTCAACTTGGAGCTGAGAGATAGGTCAAAGTCCTACAGGACTGTGGTATATATGATATGTGACCCCTTCCCCTGGAATGCCCAGTTTTGATCCCATTTGACCACACAATTGCACTAGCTGTGCTGGGATGGGGGAGCCAAGTTTGGCCCCACAAAAATCATCTTATACTTTTACAGAAGGATAAAGGGAAAGCATGGTAAACATTAGCCCACTTTTTATGTTACAACAAAAAGGATGAAGCAGATGTTTTTAAGTAAACATGGGCTCTTGTTATGCATTTTTGAGAAGTCAAGAGAAGCTTTTTCAGAAGCAGGAGTAGCCCATGAATTTAAAGGAGTTTTAAATACTGTACTTTCCCATAAAGCTATAAAACTCTGGCAGAAAGCTCAGCAGCCAATCAATGAGGAATGAACCTGAGCATGTTATAACTCAGATTACCAATAAAAATGTCAGGCTAAAATCAGAAGTGGGTAGTTTTATAATCTTGAACTGAAAGTATTTTTTTTAATTGCTTTCAAATGGGAAACTTAACAATATAATTAAATATATGCATAAAAAGCCCCAAAGTGCTACAATCTGCTTTACTATCTGACTTTGTCAAGCTGATTATTATTACAATAGGGGAAATGGTGGATTTGAATGTCTTTTCCCTGGCACTGCAATTTCCCAGCTGTTTTATTGGGATTGTATTAAATCTAGACAAAATGGACTCTGCTGCTTCCATAAAAACCAGTTGAGCATTAAGAGTTAATACCGGCATTTTAAAATCATTAAAACTAGCCTATAGCTGTAGATTAGTGTGGGGTGAGATGTGTTATTTGAAGCAGGTGTGATCTGTCAGGAGCAGTGTTTTGGCATTTTACAACCAGTGGGGCTATGTGCACAGCTGTAGACTGAAGAAAAATGGACCAACGTGGGTACAATGGGTTGCTTTGTATATAAGCTGCTATTTTGCTAATGCACTTTTAGCATATATATAGATAAACAGTTCAAATATTGATTGGTATTTTCTGGTATTAATAGACTCACTTTAATCTGGTTTAGTCTCTAAAGTATATTACATTGATCAGTTTCCACTGATATATTTTCTTAGTGAGACTAAATTATGCTCTTATCCAAAGGATACGTGTGTAAACAAAAGTGCCTGGAGAAATAGTTTGGATAGTGCAAGGGAGTTGAGTATGTGCCAGTCAGGTGTAAACTGCTGGAAATAACCTGTTACTGTTTATGGACCAAGTTGTACAGAGTGCTTTAGAATAGAGTTGGTTGGGAGCCAGTGATCAAACACTTCTTTTGTTGGAAAAGGCCAGTGTTGGGAAACAGAAGTATTTCATAGGAATGTGTCAGGTTTGATGAAGTTTTGATGAAATGCAAACAGAGTCCTGCTGGAATTCTACCATGTTCCTGTCAACCCACTCACAGCTTGCTGTTGGACCAAAAATTGCTTATTCTTCTGAAGTTCATATTGGTAGGGCTGCCCCAACCTCCACAGGTCCTGACTGTCCCTAGCACTGGTGGGGCTGGGCAGTACAGAAATCTTGCTTGAGAACCTTTGACAAGTGAGCTTCCAATAATTATTTAATTGTGGAAATATCAAAACAATATCTCCATTATAACAAAAACATGTTTTTGCATGAATTTTATTTTCCATGGGACATTTTGATATTTCTAGTTTTCCAAAGGTGGTGCTGTGGTTTATAATTATTTTAAGCAATGATATTTTCTAATGAAAGGTAATTCTGAATTTAATCTCGTATCATTGATGGTATATAAATGTTTTAAAGATATTGCACATGGAATTTCAAAGTTCTCGTATTTTGACACCAACATGTTATTTGGGAAAGGAGCATGTAGTGACATTCTACTTTTAAAGCAGCAGAACACTGAATGTCATAATAGAAAACTTACCTGATATTACTGTTTACAGGACTGTTATTTATCACACTATAGAACAAGCATAAAATATGTTTTATTGTATCTGGTGGAAGCAAAACATAATTGAAACATGTAAAGTTTATGGAAACGCTAAGTTAAACACTTTAAGACTGATAACAAAATTGGATTTTAAGAACAAGTACAGTTCTGGCAGTCTAACACGTTATAGATAACATATAGATAGTTCTGTTTCATTTGCTGTTATGTGTGAGGGTCTGTTTTTCTTTCTAACTATACGGTTTGTTTTTTTTTCCATTGTAATTCCTTTTGCTGCAGTGGAGCTACTAGTGATTTATACTAGTGCAAATAAGAGTCAGAATTGGGAGCATTACTTTCAACCCAGCAGTGTCCATTTAACTGTCACAGTGGGTAAAGACAAGAGTTCTCAAAGAAGGTTGTTTATCCTTATGGGAAGGGACAATAAAAACCACAGGGGATTTCCCTCCTGGCCCGGGTGGAATTTTAAGGGATGGAAAAGGGTAATTTTTATTTTCCATTTTAATTAGCTAAACCCTTTGATGTTCGTGGTAGATATCAGTATAAATCTCAAGGGCATGAAGTTAATGGAATTACATTAAGGGTGAATTTTCCTCAAGGAGCAATTCACACACTCTGATTTTCAGCTAAGAGTGCTATAGGTCAACAAGGCTTTTCTAATTATTACAGATCATGTCAAACATGACTACCTAAACTGCAGAAATATGCACTGTTCAATTACACATTACAATACGCATTGTTCTAAAAAGACAGTATAGTTTTGAATCTTTCCCGTTGAACAAACTACAAGAACTTTTTACCGCTAGACTCCAGCCAGGAGTACTGGCACATTAGCTGGAGGATTCCAAGTATAAGAGAGACTCTAAAGACTTTAACCCAGAATTTTATACTTAAATCTTGGCCTTTTTGCATTCTCCGTTACTGGGACATTCACATGATCCCTGCTGACTCCTGGGATCACAAAATGTTTATCCTATGCAGCCAAAGGAGCAAAGCCAGCACTGTCACATAATAAATAAATCTGTGGAAGATCAAATGTTACAACATCTTGAAGGATGAAGTAAGTGAAGTCAAGCTAAGGAGAAATGTATCCAGAAAGGCAAGACCAAGGGTTTTTGGTTCAGATTATCACTCCGTGGAAGTGTGAGGGCATTGGTTCCATCACCTCTTGTGGTAAAACAGAAGTGAGGAGGAGCAAGGACACAGAGATCAAGGAGGAAAGCCACCACCAACACTTTCCATGTCTTTCCGTGTCTAAGAGTGATCATTGTTAAAAAGCCAACAGTAGTCACATAAGGTTATATGATATTGTTATAAATTCTCTTTTGGGAAGAGAAGCTATTCTGTGTCAAGACTCGGAAATTACTTTTGCTAGAGACGGGTTTCTCTGTTTGGAAATGGCCCGTATCTGTTTGAGAGGTCTGCAGTTTGCTCTTATTGATGGTGAAGTGAAGGTAAAAATGAGTTAGTGGGAAAATTTCTTTTAAAAAAAAGCAACGGTAAGAAGAATAATTGTCTATGCATACAGTGGCTCAATCTGCTATAGCATTAGGTTAATGACTTCCTATGCTTTACTGTCATTAACACATTGTAAACACGTGAAGCTAACTATTCATAAAATAGCATCCATTTCATGGGCCAGATCACTCTCTTCTTGTGGGAAACCACGCAGGAAGAGAATGGAGAGTCTCTGAGGACTGGGAAAATTTTCAAGATTATTCCTTAAGGGGAGCCAATATTTCTTTGGCCCATTTGAAAATGAGAGTGAGTATACCTGCAAGAATGCTGTAGGGTCCAAAATCCCCCCAAAACCCCCATGATTCTGCAATCACACTGCTACAGAAGGTAACTAAGGCATTAAGGTGGATCTTATGCTTCAATGCAACCTGATGCTTTTGCAAGTCTCACCCTGGTAGAAGTTTAGTAGAAAGTCATACATAAGAAGTGGTAGTTAACTTACTTAGAAGAAGTGAGGTCTCAGATAAAGTATTATAATGAGGTCTGGGTTTCAAGGAGGACATAGGTATGCTGGAGACAGTTAAACACAGTGAGAGGAGATTTTATAAACATGATTTCTGAAGAATAGTTGAAGCAATTGAGTTTATTTGCTCTATCAGAGGAAATAAAAGTATAGTGTATGATGCAGTTTTCCTGTCTGTAATACAAGTTTTGGAACAGAAAACAGTGAATTGTTTTCCATAATCAGATAGAATAGAAGAAGCAGCTCTGCAGCAATGATGAGCAACGCAGTACAACTGTCCACATTTTGTATGGTAAAGATAAGTAAGTGAGGCTAAGCCTGTCTCCTTTCACTGGAGGCAATAGAGACAGTGTAAAACATATCTGTCAGTCCAGTGTGACCTGGGTAGCAGTTGTTCCTTTTCCCAGGTTAGTGGGGACATTAGATTATGGTTCAGTGGCCACTGACAGACTTTGAGTAATGCCCAATAGTGTGATGACAATGTCGAGGTGAAGACAGGTAGTATCTCGTCTCTTCGCCAGCATCCTCAGCTGCTAAGCAATGACTGCTGTATTTCTCATTCTGCATTACACTGCATTTCTAGAAACCTGCATCTAAGTCACTGCTGCAACTCCCCCATCCTTTCTTGTGCCTGCAGCCCTGATCTTTGCCAAATGTTTGCTGAAAGCATGAAATAGGTGCCTTCCCTTCTCTGCTGATTTCTAGAGCAGGAGAGTGGGAGGGAAGAGGGGTCACCTCCACCTCTCCACTCTTGCATTCTCACGGTCACATGTTGCAAAGGCTATTGAGCTGGTCTGGAAGGTGCAGAGGCTGGTGTTGGTGTCAGACTTTCATTTCCAATTAAGAAGGTAATATTTTTGTGTTTGTTATAGAGGGACAGTCTGGTCCTCTGTAATGAGGTGTAAGCTTACGGGAATACTGGACTAATTGTCCCAGCAAAGTGCTGAAAAAAATCATGTGGTAGAGAGTATAAATAAAAGATCTCACAGTCTCTTTGAATTAATATTACATGTACTGCACATGAAATGTATACAGTGCCACATGAAGAAAAGCACATATAACCAGTGTGAGCAACAGCTTTCAGCTCTGTAAGAAGTGGGAAATAGGTTTGGTTTTGTTATTTTTTTTTTCTGCTAAAATGGAGTTTGACTTAAACTGAAGGCACTTGAGGCAGCTGCTAAATTGTATTCTGAACGGGCATTTGCAGACATCTTATCACATCCAGATTGAGGCAGAAATTGGACAAAGATGTGAATGTTTATGGTCCATCTGAAAGCTATTCCTGTATTCACAGCAGAACTGTTGATATTTGAATTAGAGAAACACCCCTTCTCTCCAGTATGTTGTTTCACCCCTTCACCAGCAGCAATTATGTTTTTCTGTAATGAGTCCCTCTTTTCTGTTCTCAGGCAGCAAGGGCAGAGGTGTGGGAGGGCCCACCCGTTACCTGTCACCTTCTTCACCATGACATTGACAGTCTGGAAGAACCAGCATCCTGTTCAGTGCAGCAAAAATGTTACCTACAAAACTTGGTTAAATGTTTACATGATATATATCTGTGCACTTATGTATATGTATAATTTTCTCTTATAAGCAGCAGTTTTTGGAAAAGAGCTGGCAAAGTACACCTGGACAGAATAAGCATCTCAGCCTTTCTTTAAGTTCTGCCTTGGAGAAGTTTTAATAAGCAAGAGAGCCCACTGCTCCACTAAGCAGTGGTAATGCAGATGATCTAGGCTGTGCTTTTGCATGTGACTCATGGACTTTCATACTTAAAGCCAGGCATGCAACTTCTCTGAAATCCAGTTGCTGTGCCAATAAAACAGTCTAGTGAAAGATATCTCCCAAGGGCATAGTGAGGATTAATAAATAGTTGAAAGAGCTTGAAGATACTCAGCTGAAAGATACTTGATACTGTCAAATAATTGTTATATTCATTATTCATTGATAAATAGCTATTTGGACATTCCTTGGGAAAATGTGGACATTTGAAAAGAGGCCAATAATATTCTTTACAGAAAAAGCTATGAACATAAATTTGAACATGCTTTATATAGGTTACATCTGAAGATTGAAAATATATCTGTAGATTAAATTACTACATTTGTAGAGTATAAAAATAGGATACAGTCATAATCCTCCTTTGAGTAAAGCAAGCAAAAGAAAACAATATGCCCCCAAAACAGCTGCTTTGCAAAGTTCCTAGATGCAGAGTTCAATAAAACCTTGATGTATGTAGGATGTATAAGCAGAACTGAGCCTGGATATATTAATCTCCAAAACCCTTTATTTTGCAGCCAAAATATGCCTACATGGAGTAGATTAAAAATATTTATACAAGGCAAAATTCCAAGGCTAGTGAACATCCTGTTGCCAAAGACATTTTGCGGACAACAATATATCATTTTACCACATACAGTAGTTACTGCTTTCACAGTGAAAGAATATGATAACATAGATATATACACAGGCAATTCAGAAATTATATTTGTGCCCACAAGTTGACTGAAGTGTCTTATATGGCCATGCAGGAGACCAAATCCTACAAGTGAATGCAGATGCCCTCTTTTCAGGCTGCAAATAATTGTTTGAACTTTAGGGAAAAACTGTCTAAGTAAAAAAATGTTGGTTAAACATGATGGATATATTTGTTTGATAGCTGTAGACTTGGGTTGAGTTGCCCTGCTGCACCACAAATTTCCTGAACGAGGCTAGGCAATTCTTCAAGAACTTCATGCCACCTTTAGAAACATTACTGGCATGACTGGCCGGAGTTCAAGCTTCCAATGTCCCTCAGTGATTGCTTACAGGGACCTTTTCAGAAGAACAAAACAAGAAACACAGAAAAGGCTCATACTAAATAACCACAGAGTCCAGAGTCTCAGATTTGATAGCAGGCTATGAATATTTTTTATGCCATGAACATGCCTGGTCTCTTTGAACTCATTCTTGCGTGCCAGAATAATGAGTTCTGCCATTTCATTTCTCACTGCTAGGTACCTCCCACATTTCTTTTGAATCTGCAATGGGTTAATATCATTTGGTGGACCCCTCTCTTCACAAAAAATGAGAAACAGTGGCCATCTGTTTCCAGTTTGACTTCTCTGAGAGAAATAATTGTATTATACCTCTACCAGATCTTCCCCACTCTGAAGACTAAACCAAATCACTTGTTTCGTTGATGGAGGTAATTCCACTTCAGTAACCATCTTTATCTTTCTTTTGTCTCTTTTGCTACATTGCTATAACCTTTAAGGGATGAGAGGATCAGAACATAATGTTCACTAAATATTTACATCACGACATAATGACGTTTTCTGTGTTTAGTTTATTTTTCTTGACTATTCCTTTCCAGAGATATAACTTCTGGTTCATGTGCTACTTTGGTACAGGACTTCTATGGCCTCAACCTCCCTCTGGTGGCTCCTGTCTGTCTTCTCTGGATAAAAAGGGAACTCAGGGAAACTGTGATCCTAAAGCATACACACCATAAAAATACTGGGTTAAAATTCTGAAGCTGGGAAGAATTTACCCAAACTTCTATTTCTCAAATTTTTCCACAAAAAGCAAAGGATACCATGAAAATTAGTTTGAGAGACATGCGAACAGTGCTATAATAGTTCTGGAATCCTCAACATGAGAAGGATATGGAACTGTTGCCACAGGTCCAAAGGAGGGCTACGAATATGATCAGAGGGCTGAAGCACCTTCCATATGAGGAAGGTTGAGAGAGTTGGGCTTGTTCAGCCTGGAGAAGAGAAGGCTCTGAGGAAACCTTATAGCAGCCTTCCAGTACCTGAAAGGGGCTACAAGAAGGATGGGGAGGGACTGTTCATAAAGGCTTATAGTGATAGGACTAGGGGCAATGGGTATAAACTGGAGAGGAGCAGATTTAGGCTTGATATAAGGAAGAATTTCTTCACCACAAGAGTGGTGAGGCACTGGCACAGGTTGCCCAGGGAAGTTGTGTTTGCCGCATCCCTGGAGGTGTTCAAGGCCAGGTTGGATGGGGCTTGGAGCGGCCTGATCTAGTGGGAGGCGTCCCTGCCCATGGCAGGGGGTTAGAACTAGATGATCTTTAAAGTCCCTTCCAGCCTAAACTATTCCATGGTTCTGTGATAATAGGACCATGTCTAATATGACTACTTACGTCAAGTAGCCATATTTGAACTTAGTTAAATTTAAGAGAATGTGATTTTCTGTGCTTTTTGGCATGATTTCCCCTATTTTTCTACCATTTTTATTGAGAAAAATAGGAGTAAGGCACAGGAAAAATACTATTGTTAGAACGAGATGTTAAACATGACTTCAAAACCTGATATCCCCACAAAAATAAATCTGAAAAAAAAAAATAAAAGACAATAAAATCTGTCTTTGCTGGAAAACCTTCAGGGAAAAAACAACTACTATCATTGTGCATTGTGTAGTAGTTTTCATGGTGGTGTAGTGTTATCAATGACAAAGTTAACATCAGTTGGATATTGTCATGGCACATTTTGTAAAACAATCTCTTGGTCTTGCTTTTGACATTTATTTTGAGTTTTGTGAGCTTATTAGAAGTTTATGAAAAGAATGTCAGGAACTTTTGCTACTTGGAAAATTTTCCAACTGAAATGAGAATATTTCTCAGATTTGAGAAAAATATCAATTAATGAATCCTTTTTTCATATTTCATTTAGAACACCTTAGTTAGATAAAACTGAGAAATCATTCACATCTTGAACTATTTGAAAAATAAGAAGTCATTTCACTATATAGAAGTGTAAAATGTCAATTTTTTATTTGAAAATATGTTGTCTTTTCAAATTGTTTAGAATTTTCAATGAAAAATTTCAAAATCCAATTTGTTTCCCCAGCATTTGCACTTTGTCAGGATTTATTTGTTAGAGGTTTTTTTTGTTTGTTTGTTTGTTTTAAAACTCAGGGGCAAGTAGCAATAATCTGCTCAAGTTATAATGACCATTTGCACAATAATTAGTCTCATTTTTTAACTCTACATACTCTGAAAATGAACCTCATTCTAAGGAAATGAAAGCTACAAAATTGACTTTCTAAAGTAAATAAGTATCAGGGACTGTGCTATTTTGTCAGACAGAATAATAAACAACTTTTGTCCAACAACATAGTGAAGTGTCCAGAACTATTTAAGCTGCTTTATGGTGCACATTACCATCAAATTTTTTAGATATTACACATTCCAAAACCACTTAATTTACAGTGAAGGAAGATTGAACTCTGTCTTCTAGCTTCACCAAGCTTTCAAGCAGAAACAAACACACAAGCCTCCCAAAACCTAAACCAGAAGTAATAAAGTACCAAAGAAAAGATGAGAACTTCTCCATTCCAAAATAAATTCTTTCTGCTATTGGCAGCTACTTTCAGGACATCCTGTTTTAATTTTTCTATTTCATCTATTCTTCTTTTCTTTTTCCATCCTGGTCTGAAGCATCTTCACTCTTCTTTGCCTTGCTTAATTCACCTCTATCTTACCATTTGCTCCTTTATTTGAAGTGAAATTGTTTTGTCGCTGTTTTTCAAACACTTTCAGTAAAGAACTTAACTCACAAACAACATGGAAATATATTTTCAGATGTTTTAGGTATATATTGACAGGCTATGGGAGGTGGGGTTGTTTAGCCTGGAGAAGTCTCCAGGGAGAATGTATAGCAGTCTTCCAGTACTTAAAAGGGGCCTGCTGGAGAGCTGGGGGGAGGCTTTTTATCAGGGAGTGCAGGGATAGGACGAGGCGTCACAGATTTAAGCTGAAAGAGGAGAGAATTAGATTTTTACTGCGGGGGTGGTGAGACACTGAAACTGGTTGTACAGAGAAGATCTGGCTGACCTTTTCCCAGAGGTGTTCAAAACCAGGTTGGATGGAGCTTTAAGCAATCTGGTCTAGTGGAAGGTGTCCCTGCCTGTGGCAGGGGGATTTCAACTAGATGATATTTAAGGTCCCTTCCAACTCAAACCACTGTAGGTTTCTATGATTCTATGATTTCGCTGCTTCAGGACTCAAGACATAGTGGAGTTATGCTTAAACGTTCGCATTTGCTACACAGGCAAGATCTGATCCTGCAAACATTTGCACCTGCTAATTGATAGCTCTGATAGTTATAAGTTGACTCAAAGTTGCTCAAATGCATGAAGTCCAGAAGAATTGAAATGTAGCATGGAATCAAACATAAACTCTCTTTTCTTTACCATACAACTCTTTTTTTTCCTGACCTACAAACTGTAGCAAACAATTGCTTGCTTCTGCATTGCTCGACACTTTATCTTCCTCACTATTTTTGGTAATGACACTTTTCTATAGTAATGGTAAAAAGATTTCTCATGCAGGATACATTAAGGCTGTTGATTGAAAACTACTTCAAAATACTTATTAATTGCTTTTGGCTTTGTTTTACCTTTCTTTGCACTCTGTAATCTATAGGAAAAATGTTTGGCCTGCCTTTTTTAAAATAAATAAATAAATATATCAAGCCCATTCTTTTCCAATCTGGCAAATAAAACTTAATAAAATCATATTCTTTGATCTCTACCTAACAAATGTTAAATGAAGTGGAACTGCAGCTACACAGTTTGCTGTGGACACAAACTCCTGGAATCAATTACCTATAGATTTTAGAAGAGCATGAAATTTACAGACTTTTCAAATGGGAACTGATGTTGAGCTGAAGGAAAACCACAGATGTTTCATAGTGGTGCAATGACAAGAAAAAGATCAATAAAACTCTATGAAGGAAAAATTTAAAGGAAATAATTTTTCCAGATCTATGTGTAATATTTCATTGGGCAACACTGGAGCAAATAATTTGATTAATTGCACAGATAAATCTGTACATCTTTTAAAATACTATCTGTGATGACTCACTGAATAGTATGGTAATTTAAGCTTAGTTTCATTGTACCTAAGTATTAAGAAACGTTCATGTTTATCACATATTGTTATTAAAGTGGTGATATAATGGCCAGTCACCACACAGCAAGAATAGGGCTTGAGTCTGCTAGAAAAGGTACAGTAACCATGACGGGTGATAGAAACTGCCACTCTGCTATTACAGCTGCAGCAAGAGCCATGCTGTTTTGCTTTTCTATGCATTTAAATTTTACTAGTTATCATGGTGAAGAAAATCCTTGTAAGTTATTCTAGTACACCATCAGAAGTTAACTTCTCCAAGGGAATGGTTTATAAATGAAGATCCAGCTGTGTAACCATTTGGTGCCAGATACATTCATATCCACATTCAGGAAACTGATATCTGAACCTGGAAAACTGAACTGCCCAGGCTTTTGATGCATTCAATGAAAAAAGAAAGGATCTCCAAAAAGAGATTCATATTCAAACTGAGTTCAGGCTATGAATCTATCTACTAGTTTTCAGGCAGATGATTCAGACTTCTGCATTTGAATTAAGTTACCATAAGATCCTTTTGTAGATAAGGGAGACAAATAGGCATGCATAAGGCTTAATAAGCAAAATTAGTCTGATTTTTAAGGTAGTAATTTCAGGATGAGTTGAACTGCACCCTAGAAGAAGCTCTCTTTCTCCAGTGCTTATGAAGACAATCTGGATGACTGGCTCAGATGCTGACGTTCATGCTGTAGATTCCTACTCTGGGTCAAACAGAACTTAGAAGGTGCCTCTGCCTGTGATTCAAGTGATCTGAATAGTGCTGAATTCCAAATCAACAACTTCTGTTGTGTTTTGTTTAGTTTGTGATTCAAAGTGAATCTAGACCTCTGACACTGAGTTGGTCTAAGTCTCAGACAGAGTGAGTTCACAACTTTCTTCGGAGGCACATCTCTGGGCTATATGGGGAGAGCATTATAATTAAGAGCTAAAGCTCTGACAAATATAACATATGTAAATAATGTGCCTCTAAGTAATAAATAAAGATCTATTTTTTTTCAGCCTAGTCTCTATTTTGATCATTGTGGATAAATTGTCTTCGGTATTTTGACTTAAAGCAGTGTTTCTCTTTGATGAGGCATCCAGACTGATAGATGGAGATGAAAATAAGATGTGGAAAATGACAGTGAAGCAAAACAACTGGCAAAAAAGTAGAATCTGGAGCTGATATGAAGAAATAGTATTGCTGATCATATGTAGAGGAAAGGAAAACAAATGAAAGATTTTTCAGAGAAAGGAGAGCAGGTATGGATTTAGGACAATGAGCAAGGTACATGATCCTGGCTGTCCAGCTTTGAAGGTTCTGCAAGGGAGTCAAGTGTCTTTGGGTTGTAAAAGAAAAGGAACTCAAAGTAGATGAAATGAAAAATTACGAAAATCTAGCAAAGGTATTTTGGGAGCACATTGCAAGGACAATATAATAAATTTTCAGTTGGAAAAATATGTGGTGGTATGACAACAGCCAGGGTGCAGCTGAACTTTTCACAACAGAGTGGTTTGCCTGAAAAATGCCATAGCACTGCTGTCCTCTTACCCACAAGCAACAGGCTGGTGAACACTCATAAATACAGGAGGTTTTTAATTCCTCCTCTTTTCTTCTGCTTGATTTTTTTCAGGCTATTAGTCTTTACGTTTTAAGATAGATAAGTGAAGGTAAAGATGATTTCTTTTGATGGATTTGCTGGCCACGGTGCTCTGAACTGCTGTCTGCTACCTTTTACCATAAGTTGATTCTATTCTAAAACCTTTCTCCTTAAGTACTTTGTTCTAGTTGTGATAAATTTCTCCATATGATGCACACATCCTGGAACTCGGAAGGTCTACTTTCAGCTGTTACCTTTTCCATAACACCCTGAAATCCAAGAAATAGGAGCCCTTCAGTCATGAACTATTTAGCTTAAAGATAATGAAACTGTAGTTCTTGCAAGGCCCCTGACCATAAGACCGTCATACCATCTTAGGCTATCATCATTTTCACTCCGCTGCTTGAGTCTGGCTTGCTGCAAAGGTTTCTTTTTACTGTGGAGAACATGAAGAAAAGTCTATCTCTGTGCTCATCCACAAACAAAAGAAACTTCTGAGTGTCTAAGTGCAATTAAAACTAAGCACTTATAATTCTTTCGTCTGGTACAGATGAATTAACAGATTCAGATGATCAGGCTAGGCAGCTCTAGGAACTAATTTGTTCTCTGGGTTTGAATAGATTTCAGGAAATGTCCTGGGCACCACCCTGATGAAGTGGAAGCAGCAATTAGCAGGAGTGGAGAAATCAGAGTAATGTTTAAAGCCATGGCTCCCATTTACAGCACAAACATGTGCCAAGCACAGCTGCACTGAACATTTATCAGCAAAAAAGAGACCTCCAGCTGTCTTGTCGACAGGTACTAACCTTGCATTGCTCTGCCTCAGTAACAGATTGTACTTATGATCTGAAATAAAGCATCCGCTTATGCCTCTGTAGTCGCCCACCCTTTCTGCCCTTTACTCATCAATATTTACATACACATTCAGTAATTTAGTGCTCATGCAACTGTGCAACCAATAACACCAGATAGCATGGTTTCTTTTAAGATCTTGCTTACAGATCTCTGCTTGAAACTTAATCCTGACCTAACGTTGCCCTCCTCTTCTAGAAGTAGGATGGTATTTGAAAATACAATGGTACTATGAAACCCTGTAGAGCTGAAAATGAGATCATTTAAGCTGAAGTGTTTGATCTTTGCACCCAGAGTTAAGCATCATTTAGGCAGCAAAGTGGCTTAATTTTCAGAAGGGCAAACTGACCACGAATGTTCTGGGTAATTAACATCACAACAGTCCATTTAAGTAACTTAATAATGTTATCCCTGATTCACTGAGTAGGCCTCTAGCTCGCAAATCAATGGCACAACCAGAAAGAGATCCCGTAGAGCATAACTCCCCTTCCAGTGCTCTCATCATTAAGCAATGAGTCAAGTTTAAACCTCTACTGATATTTTGTGTATAGAACTGGTAACCTCCAGCAGCAGGTGAGGTCAAAATGCAGGCATATCTTCACCAGGGACCTCCTAAGTAATATCAGATCTGCCTGCACCTTCGTTCCCTATGCAACTTCCCAGGTTTTGACCGTCTCACAGAGAGAGTCAAATCCAGTAGTGGCAGTAACTTGAGCTGCCTCCAGGGCCAAAATTTCTGATCACACACTCAGAAATACCTATGTGAACAATCTCCCTTTTAATGTTATTTCTGTATAAATTATGCACTGCTGCTTTCCAGCCAACAGATTTTTTTTTTTTTTATCAGCAGAAGTTATTTGGTAATGTTTTTGTTTTCGTACTGAGTTGTGATTAAAGAGGAGGAAAAAAAAGAACCTCATTTCATTTTCACAGTATCTCTCGGCAGAGCGAGCACTCCTGTTTCTACTGTGGGATTTTGTTTTTCTCTACAGTGTGTCTTGACAAATAGCCTTCTCTGATTACTGTGCTTGCACAAGATTTCATTATGGTTTTGATAACATGCCACAATCTTTAAGTTTCTGTTTGATATAAAGAGTCTGTCCCTGAGCAGTAATCATGAGAGAGTGGGGAATATTGAGTGTTAGAGTTTCCATATTTTATGAGCTGCCAAAATAAATGATTTAGGGCAGAGAAGCCTGTATTAGTAGCAGATCGCCAGCTTCACTAAGGCAAGAAACTGTGCTGACAAGTTGACTGGTTTGTGGGAACTTATTTTTAGGGCTATTGTTATTATTTCAGTCTTTAGGGTCCAGATTCCCAGGTGGTATGAGCTGATGTAGTTGCATTGTCTTTTCTGCAGTTGTGAGTTCTCCACTAGTTGATGATTCTCTCCATAGCCCACATCTGCCTAAGCATCTGGTGCTGATGAGGCAAGCCTCTTCTGGATGTCTCCGAAATTTTCATCTTACTACTGCCCAAAACGATTGGCATTTTGAGCAGTTGTAGTGCTTCTTGGGGTCTTTATGATCTCTGATATGTTATTTCTGTATATGACTAGAAGTGGTATCAGTCAAAGGGGAGTCAAGTTAGTTTTAAACTTTGGCTGGCTGCAAAAGGGGAGTAATACACCAGAGATCAAAGGGAAATATTTTCCAAGGATCTCATCCAAGGGAACTCCTCTTGGATGAAAATATTCCAAAGGCCACACAGACTGAAAAAAAGTCTCTCTAGAGGCCAGAACTGCACATTTTCAGAATCTCTATGTTAACAACTTCCAATTCCCTGTTTAAGCAAACCTCTCCAGTGGTTCCTGTTTCACTGTATTGTTTATTATCTGTCTGCTTGGGAAATCATATGTAGGTAGTGTTTCCCACCACATTAATTTTATCTTACATGTATCTTAAAAAGTAACATTGAACTGTTCTCTGAGTCTGAGATACAAGGTTGTGTGAAGCTTCTAGGAAGTTACTGATTTCTGGGTAAATGTCTCGGTCGCATTTGTCCACTCAGTGGAGTTTCACTCAATGTGAACTGAATTGAGATGATAAGCTGCTATCTGAGCAAGATTGTCATCACTTTTTTTTTTTCCTTTGAATTTAAATATCTCTGTAATTAGAGAAAAAGACAGTGTAGTCTGCCTATTCATGCCTAAGTTTTGGAAAATATGGGATTGAGCTAGGATGCTGGCATCTAAATTCCAGATTGTGGCCGGAATGTGTGTGCCACTACCTACTCTCTCAAGCTGGAGAGTGTCTGAAGAACTTAAGCTTGTTGAATTCATTTTGAATGATTCATGGTGGACTCACACTGGACTGATGAGTAAAGATCTTGCCCAGGAAATAGCATCCCACAGTCAGTGTCCATTTCATTATTTTACTGAATCTACTTCAGAAGGAAGGAAGGAAGAAAGGAAAGAAGGAGGGAGGGAAAGGTTTAGTTTGCTCATTGCCATTGCTGTAAAGGATATGACAAGTGAAATTCATTGTCTGCTATGTATTGCCTTTAGAAATAAAGGTTTTGCAAGTCACATTGGCATGGCGATTAACTACACACTCCTGTATAGTCCTCCTATTTTCAAATTATGCTGTTAAAGATCCTTGTGTATTTTAATGAGTATACTGCTGTCAGTTTCACATAGCTTCATATTCTGAGAGGAATTTTTCTGAACTTCAATCTGACCTTTTTAAGAAGTTGAAGGGAAGAGAAGACAGGGAGGGGAAGAGAAAATAGTGAATCATAGAATCAAGGAAACTAGAATGGATCTCTGGAGGTCATCTAGTACAATACCCTAGTCAAAGCAGGACTATAACAAGAGTGCTTCAGATCAACTGAGGCTAAGTCTATCAGAATCTTCAAATCCACTGAGGACAGACCGAATGTGGGTTCCAGTGTTGCTCTACTCTACTATGGAAGAAGTTTCTTTCTACCTGCTGCTCCTGAAAGTTGGTTGGCTCCATTGTCTTTGTAACTTCCCTTCAAACAGTTGTAAGCTGCTATTAAACCATCCCTTTGCCTGCAAATCACTGCTGAATGGAGAGGCAACTTCCCTCCTTCCTATGGCCACACTCCTCCTGACATAACCCATTATGCAGTTTCCTGTACTTGTCATAAGAGCACTATAATGGCTATTAGTCTAACTAGTGTTCCCTAGATGCCCAAGGTCCTTTTCAACAAGGCTGCTGTTTAGACAATTGACTCCCTGACTTGTGTTTACTGTGCTCCTGATACATTTACATTTCTCCTTGCTGAAATACGTGATACTTCTGTTAGTCTAATCCTCAAGTTTCTTGGGTCTTGTTGGGCCTGAAACTCTGCTGTTGTGGAATGTATCAGATCCTGACTTCTCTGTCAAGTATTGTCCACACATTTGATGAGGGTAGATTCTGTCTTAATACCCAGGTCACTGATGAAGATACTGAACCATGCCAGTTCTGGTATCAGCTCCTGGGCTGCTCTGCTTGTTACTCGCTGCCAATTTGATGCTGAGCCACTAATTAAAATGAGGTGCTTTGGCTAGTTTTCAACCCATCTTGCAGACAGTTTGTTCAGTCCAGATTTCCTCAGCCTACACATGAAAATAATGTGGGGAATGGTGTCAACAGTTTTACATAAGTCAAAGTGTATTACATGTTGTCTGCACAGACACTCATTTCTTCATCAAAAGCAGTCAGGCTGGTGGAGTGTGATCTGCTGATGTTGGATGTTCCTGACTACCTTCCTGTCCTTTGTGTTTTTTGAAAGTAGTGGCAATGTGGTGGTAGCAGATGGGATGGAAAGCCCCTCTGACGAAACAGATTTCAGTCAAGTGATACACCGAAATGTTTTACTACTCAGAGCAAAGGCTTAAGTATGGCTGTGCATTAAATCAGTACTGGGTTTGGTAATTACAAATAATTCAGCTCCAGAGCTTGATCACGGCTGTACGTTTGAATCTCCCTACATGGAAAGAATATAAGGATGTAAGGATATAAGAACATTTACAATTATATAAAAATATATTATTAGCAAATACAATTCTTGGCACCAAAAGAAGCTCTTTCTTAGAATAATTGTTTTGTCTTGTATTATACCCTTTCCTCCTTTCTTTTTCCTCATGCTCTTTGATAAACTATTTCATATATTAATGTTATTAAATACCACTCCTGGGCACAAGTCAGGATGAATAGCTCATTTCAAGTCTCCTACAGTTGTTGTTTCAGGGTTTCCATAAACTCAGCTAGACATCAATGTATCAGTTACATTTGGGCCATATGTTCAAGACTTTCTTTAAAGCATTAGGACTAGCATCTCATATTTTATGTTGTTCAGTATATTATAATGTGATGTAACAAAAGAAATGGGAAAATCAAAATTAAAAGGATTTTGGTTTTGGTCAAACTGAAACCTTTCAATTGACCCCAATTTAATTTCATCTTGCAATTTCCCTTCAGAGAATTTTTGAAATTTTCAAGTGAGGAACAAAGCCAATGTTTTAAATCCTTTGTGAAAAAGATTTTCATTCCCTGCAGAGCTGTAAAATTCAAGTAACAAACATGTACATGTTTTATCCCTTCCTAAATCACATGTCAGCTTCCTGCAGGAGAATGCCAGCAGGTATAAGGTATAAAACTGTTCTGGTAGGAGCTGAGCTTCAGAGACTTCCTACCTAACATGTGGATTGTAAAAAAAATCAAAATAGATTGGGGGAGAAGGCTGTATTCTTGTGAAACGTGGAAACTCTGCTCCGAGATCAGAGGTGATTTTTAAAGGGTCAGGATCTTCTTGTTTGTTAGAATGGCCTTAAGCTCTTCTTTGGAGAGCTATAGCTTGAGTAAGAGAATGTTAATGTAATAAAAATAAGTCCAGTTACAGGATTCTTCATCTGGAGCTTTTGGGAAACTTTGAGAAGAAATAAGTGTCCTCACTGTAACTCCCACAAGAACTATGAGTGCATAATGAATATGGTGAGAAAAAAAAAATCATTTCTCAGGAAAAAAATCCAAACCATTTTAGAGAAGAAACTGAAGCCACAGTGATAACAAATAAATAAATAATATTTGGTTATCTGTGCCAAACTTTCTGAGAATGTCCTTAGCTTAGATGAATTTAAATCAGAAGATGTTCAGAATAAGGAATAGGAATAAGTCTTTTAAAAAGAAAGTGACATTCTTAAATTAAGCAAGTGAAGGATACATTCAGTGGTTCACTCATAGTCACAGAAGACACAAATAATAGAAATATACTTCTCTACCTGGTGTACTTCCTTACCTGTGCTGGATTTTTCTCCACAGGTTAGCTCCTTATTCTGGTTTTTATGAAGTTAAAATTTCCAAAGAAGTGTACACAATGATGGATATTATTTCAAAGACTATTCCATAAATAATTCTATAGAATATTTTTATTAGTAAGGGAGCTTTTTTGTTGAACTTAATCCTAAAGGCTTGTTTACCCTAAAATACAGCATCTGCAGTGAATGTAAATGGATTTAATCTAATAGTTTTAAATCCTGTGCAACTGCTTTTTTAAACTGTAGACCTGTTTTTTCCATTTATTTCAGCTGGCGTATACAAACATCCAGCCTAGGTACCTTGATCACAGTCAAGTAAGCTACCTATGTTTGCTGTGGAACAAGGGCACTCATGGGTGCAATAGTTCATCTGCCAGAAATCCACACCCTTGCTCACCTCACTGCAGCTTACACCAGTGATCTGAGTCAAATTCTGTGAGGAATGAATGGAAGCCACTGAAATCAAAGGAAGGAATCAAATGTTTGTGTGTACTCCTGCTTAATTCACAGCCATAAAAACCTATTTTAATTATACTTATGTAACTTTATTCCATGCCATATCTCATTTTTTCTTTTAATTTCATCACAACATTGAATAATTAACATTTAATAGCAATTAAATAATTATTATTTTATATGTGCCCCACTCTCCACATTTTATCTCTAGAAAGATATTCCTTTTCTTTGCCTACATTCTTGCTAAATCTGGTAGACTTGATTTGTGTGCCCAGCACAGGGACTGTGAGACTTCTTAACCTCTAGCTCTTTCTTGTTTTCTATTCCTTGACAGTGCAATCCTGATACTGAAGTCCATTTGTTTTAAATCAGTTACATGAGGTTGAGGAGGCAGAGACAAAGTAGTTCCTGGAGTTACATTAGTGAAATAATTCTTTTCCAGTGTTTCCAGCAAAAATGAATCCTATCTGCAAAGAGATGCAGAAAGATGGTTCACACAGTACAAAATCAATAATAGTAATAGTTTCATGGTACCAAAAAGGCAAATACATTAGTTGTTGATAAATGTGCTGTGATACATCTAAAACCAACTTTGACAATACCTATAGTATTATCAAATCATATCTCTCCACCTTCTAGTGCTGTGCAATACAAGTTTAGGTCTTTCTGTCTTTCTTGTAAGGACAGTAACTTTCTTTTAATTTGGTAATTTTCAAACAAAACCAAGAAAACTTGGAAACTATTTTGAGTAGGAGTTATGGCCTGCAGGTCATCAGGTCTACCAGGTGGTCAAGTTGTTCAGGAAAATGTTTAGCAGTCGGCAAATGTAAGAAATTTGAAAATGGAGGTCATAATGGCCAATTCAAATACAGACCTGTCACATTTACCTCCAACGTACTCAAGGAAAAAAAAAGGATTATCTTTCTAACCAAGATGTTTTTAACATATTTTAGACATTTACAGTTTTCCCAATATATTTCAGGCTTATGTTACATCTAATGTGCATTACTTTTCCCAGTCTTCTGTCAGAATTATTGAATTATTGGTTAACTATCAACATTTGTGTGTTCTTCTTGTCTTTTATTCCATCAGATCTCTTTAAGCATTCTCTGCCCTTAAAAATTTTGTAAATCTTTCCAATTAGACTCTGGAGTTCATATTCATTTAACCATGTAAGAAACCCCATTGATGTTAAAGGATTGCCTTATGCTGGGGAGATACAAATCTGAAGTAGCTTTTGGATTTATCCATTTCTCAAACACACGGTTATAGATCAGGGAAAAGTATCAAGAGAGACGTGCATTTTGTGCTTATACGCTCAGAGCAGGGCACACACTGAAATATAGTGTTGAACTGGGGTTTTAGTGCTAAACTCTAGACAAATACCTTCTTCTTGGAGCCTGCTAAGTTGATAAAAGGCATTTCTGCCATCAGCTTATCCTCACCCCTCCTTCCTTGACTCCGGCTGAGAGGCTCCCACCTCCGTAGCTTTCCAGGCAGAGCTGATGTTCTTTCCCTGACATCAGACATCGCCTGTGGGGACAATTCAGCACAACACTACAATCTGTTAAAGCTGATGGTGGCAGTGACTTCCACCAGCCCCACTGTCTCAGGAAGGGGTTGCCAACCATAGCCTGGCTCCTTTTCCTCAGGCACTGATTTAGAGGTGAAACTGGGAAAAGACCTAACACTTACGGCGCTCAATACAAAAATGATTTAAGGTACAGCATGCAGCATGCCAGGAAACACTTCATTATGATTGTAGGTGTTACCCAAAGAGCACTAGTATGTTTAGCATTTTAGATTTTCTACACTATAACACATGACACAAGGTTTACACTGCACATGCTTATGTCAGAAAAGGTGTTATAAGTAGAAAAATTGGAAAGGAATTAATAAGAATAAACAGAGTGTTCGGAGCGCTCCATTTCATAAATAGGTTCTCCAAAGTAATATCTTTTCAGAAGGTGAATCAGAAGAAGACTATTTACCTCTCCATGAGCCAACAGAGCAAAAGTGATTCATTCAACATGACTGAAACATTAGACATCTGTAGGATGGTCAGCAAACATCCTGCTCCTATATATTCAGCATCACACAGCCATTGACAGAACCCAAGTTGAAAAGCAAAATTTGTTTATTTTGGGGACCATTCATTGTACTTCTTCCAACAGTTCTTCCTACTGTAAGTTAACTTGCATTAGTTTAGGGCCAGGCACATCACTGTAAATTATGTCCCACAAAGGAAGAGATGGAACAAATTAATATGGAAAGGTTTTATTTTTAAAACAACGAATGGCCACAATCAACAACAAAAAGATCTCATTATAAACTGGAATGATGGATAAGTTGGAGTCCTCTTCCAAGAGAGGAAGGTCAAATAGTTAAAGGAATTTTGAAACTTTGATTGTGATCTATGTGATTACTCAATATTTCTCTCATCAGTTGTTATAAACGTATATATAAGGATGAAAAGCTCATTTAAGGCAGGAAGGACAGCCTGCTGGAAATGGCACAGCATTTGAATTAAGGAGTAGTACTGTCTAAATAACTAATCTTTCTACTCTTTGCCTAAACTAAAAAAAATTTGTTTCAGGTCAACCTTTTTTGTTGTTTTTGCCAAAATGAAAATGAAAGAAAAGATATTTCAGTTCTGATCAAATTAAACACACTGCTTGACCTAAAATACTTCCTTTAGCTTAGATTTTGTTCTTTTTATTTTTCATTTAAATTTTACATTAGGTTTAAGTAGCCTTACTCTCAAAGTGTGCTAAAGTCAAAAATCTGAAATTTATTTTTCTAAAAGGGGGTGAAAATAATGTGCCCCTTTCTTACTTCAACAGCAGCCTTTATTTGTGATTTGCATCAATTGTTAACCTTATGCTACAGCTTCTTTACATCAGGAAAATATTTTAGAACTTCTTGACAGCCTAGGGACTTGCAAAAATTAAATCCAATGACCAGGGTAAATGGTCTAACATTTGTAAGAGACAAGGAATTAGGCAGATATAAGTAACTGGTAGTTAATAAACAGACCTATCTTTCAATTAAGAGGGTTTTTTTTAAATAACCTCTCAATGGTGATTTAAATTGTGAATCCTCCAAAGAATCAAAAACTTTACTATGTCTGGAGTGTATGGCAGCCAGTGGGAATGGATTGTAACTGTGTAACACTTCTTTTTAGATCTACCTCTGTTAAAGGAGCAGCTTGAATATATGTGATTTCAACTCTGCCTTTCTGCCACTTTCATGGTTAAAAGAATTGGCAATTACAAGGAATGTGTCCAGGAAACAGGCAGATCTGCCCTGCCAGCATGGGACTAATTTTTATTCAATCCAGTGGCAAAATATTCTCTTCTAAAAAAGAGGGAGGGGGGAACATTTCTCTTAGAGAGAGTGAAAAAAATTAAGAAGTATTTTGCAGAAGGTGAACTTAGAGGTCCTGACGCAAATCCTGAACAAATTACAGGGAAGCAGAACCAGCTGGTGGGAAAATACCACTGCAGTAAGCATGCTGCCTTGACCTGGCCTGCCAGCACTTTTTAGTTCCCAGCTTTATTGTTTCTAAACACCCTGGCAAAGTATAAGCAGAATGTGTTGCATTTATTCAAGAAAAACAGGAGGAGATTCAATTTCGTTTATGAGAGAACCTGAAGAGGACCCTGGGATTTCTATACCAGGTCACTCTGTGTGCTCTGAAAAGCTCAGCAAAGGCAGTTTACTAAAAGAAAGCTTAGGAGAATGTAGGGAAGGCAGAGTGGTCTCATAAGAAATGTAGTTTATGATCCAGAGCTTATGATCACACCAGTGATATGGACAGATCTCACACTTGTTATTACTGCTACACCATGAATGTTTAGGGATTCTGTGCATGCTGTATCCAGGTATGGGGCGAATTTGTCGTCTTTTTTATTTCCGCTAACTTCTGTTTTTACTTCACTATCTCAAATAACTTGTAGGAGGCATCCTGGCCACCACCTCTTTTGAGAGAGGGAGACCTTTTCCAGAGGACTCTCCAGAGGCGTATACCACCGCAGGTGCAGCTCTGGGGAGATGTCTCTCAGTGGCACGGAAGTGAGTAAGAGCTGTATGTATCCCATCAGTCTTTTCCTCCATTTGCTCTGGCTAGTCACATTCATGGCCAGACAAGGCATTTTTTGTCCATCTGTTAGGTGTTGCCTATGTAGCTTTTGGAAGGATGTGTTAGTATTTGCTCATACAACATCAGCATCACTGATCCCTATCTTAGGTGGAACTCAGATCCTACCAAACCTAAATATTAAGTCATGCTTTAACTTTATATAGAATACAGAATGTAAGTCAAGTGGAAGAAATAGAATGAGAAAGAAGGGGCAAAGGTTGCACTAGTGAAAGGATCATTACGGTAGCATGATATTCAGTAAATGAAATCTGGAACTGCATGAGTACTGTTTATTACAAGTTGAAGTACTGAGTAATTAAGGATTCTTGAGAACTTCAGGTCCAAAATGGATGATTTTCTAGGAAAAATGCAGTAGTTCATCCAGAAGCTGCTGGCTTACTGTAGAACTCCTCTGGAAAGATGCTGTGACCTGCAGTCTGTGGGAAGCCAGATTAAATCCTCAAAATGATCCTTCATGTTCTTCAAACAGACGAGTCTGAATACTCCAGCTCCATTTACAAACAGTTAATAGGTGGTTAGTAAATTTTTCACAGGGTGTCAATCAGCCCTTATGGTAACAGTACAATTCTATAACAGCTTCTATTAACGCATACTCTAATACGGCTTGTAAATTCTCTGTTAAAGCAGTCTTAATATAAAGTGTAACAATGACAATAATAATCCGAATGTGCAACCAATTCTCCCTCCTGTGCTGCCAGCAATGCTGATAATGAGCTAACAGAAGCGCTGCTGATTACTATAATGAAGCCTGCAGGGAGCAAAACCCTAAAGGCTTTTACTAGCAACACCAAGACACACTGCTGTTTCATTCCAAACCAAAATGAATCACCTTTTCTATTCCTGGACCTGAACAACCATTGTTTGCATTGCAATACATTGCACAGTGTGGTACAAAAGTGCTCCCCATGTTTTATCTAACCAGTTCACTTGTCTTTTTTTTTTTTTTTTACAAAATGGGAAATATTGGCTTGGGGCCTTCAAGTAGAGCAACCTGGCATACTGAGCAGGTAAAATGCTTTGCATGATTTGTATATTAGCAGCAATGGAAAATGAAATCCTATGTGCCAGGAAAAAAAATGGTGTTGCTGCAGTCTCACTGACATGCTGACCCCTGCTTTGCAGTAAATGTTTCATGAGAAAAGGAGAGCCTTATTCAGCATTTGAGCTATATGTTAAGGCAGCAAGCAAGGAACTCAAGTAGGAGGGTAGGATTAAGAAGTTTTGGATTTTCTTTTTGATACATATTAATGATGCAGAATATCCATTTGGATCCTTATTCATTTCATAAAAGCTGTAAATGACACAGAAGTAAATCAAGATCGTATTAGCTATAAATTTAGATTTGGAATGAAGATGAGAGGAAAACACTGTCAAAATGGGTTCCTGTACAGTACGATCTCTTCAAAAAAACAGAAGCTACATCCGGTACTGTGCTGCATTGTCACAATTCCTCTTGGCTAGCATGGAAGCTGTTAATTGCCCAACACTTCCAAACATCAGGTCTGCTCTGTCCCTGCAATCCAATAGATGAATAAATAGATACAGTTGCAGATGTAAGGCAGTCATAAAAACCTTGGGCTCCTAAAGTGAAAAATCACAGTAGCTTATCCCTGTGCCCTGTTGCACACCTTTAAAACAGCTATGTAAAGTTTAGAAACAAGATGGGGGGAGGGAGCCCTTGCTGCTGGAGTTTTAGGTGCTGTTGAAATAGAGCCAACAAAGCAGCACAGGGGATCTTCAAGAAGCCAAAGTTTTATTAATTACTATTATATTTATGTGCTAATGCTGGTAATCTTAAGTAACTGTTTGTGAGAATGTTTCAGCCTGGCTGAATCCAGAAGTATTGTGTAGATGCAGTAACTGTCAAGAATATGAGCTGTGGAGCAACAAAAGCCACCTGCATTGCTCTTGAAGGTCTGGAACCAAAGTACCGGAAAGACGGGGTTACATGCCAAGAAAAGAAAAATCCATTTTGTATGTTCTACATATGGACTGAGGCATGAGGCCCATAAAGATGAAAAGCTGCCGCTAGTTTTAGCGGGATGTTTCTATGACTAATGGGCCGTGTCAGTTATAGGTCCTCTGGATATGCCACAGTGCCTGCTTGGAACTGAATAAGAAATGTTTGATTCCCAGATGGACACCCTGGAAAACTGACATTCCCACAAGTGATCGTGTACCTTTAAAACGATACTGTAGTAATGGTGATGAAAATAAAATATAGTCAGATCCTGTACTTTCATGGCTGGAGGCAGTAATCAGTGAATCGTCGCATTGCCAGAGCTGACTTCATTTGCACTTTGGCAAATCTTTGCAGCAAATCTGAAATCCAGGTATTATTATTCTCAGTCAAAATTCCAGCAACTGACATCTCTTGCTACTTCTCAAGTAGCCCCTAGTGACTCGCCAATGCTAAAGGACTTTGCCATATTTGCAGGAGCACAGCCACTAAAAATAGTCAAGCATGTGCCTACAAGATGGCTTAGTCTGTGCAGGGTTATAAAACACACACTGGACATGTGATTTGCTTTGCTGTCGTATTTTCTGAGTTGTGAGCAGCAGGCTGCCAAAATAGAACTCGTTTGGTGATTTCTTCAGAGCCCTAAGCTTAAAACTGGTTTTTCTGTTCTTAATTTATGTCATGGAGTCTCAACAGCAATTTAATTTGAAGCCTCAGAGAGGGGGAAAGCCAGCTACTGATGTCTGCAGGCTGGTTGACTGTGTGCTGGCAGAGGACTGGAGTCAGAAGCTGTGCTGGTAACTCCTTCAAAGAAGTGGCTGCTCAATCTTCAGACAGCCTGATCATTTTCTTTCAGCAGGTGACATAAAAACTAGAGCAGAAGACTCTGGGGCAGATGGGAGCATCTGGATACCGTACCTGAGAGTTACATTGTCAATGTGGTATAAATAACATAACTGCTGCAGTAGTTGAAAATGCAGCAAAAATATTTTAAGCTCCAAAGAAATAATTAATTTCTTTCCAGATTTATACTAGAAACTGTTGAAAAGAGCTCAAACACCATGACCTTTAGAAAATTTAAAGGAAAGCTTTGGTTTGAAATAATTATTTTTATTAAAAATTATTTACTAATTCTTTTATTTCTTTCCTCTGTAGTCCTCATTCTGGTTAAGATGGTATGCAGTTCTGTTTTCTTCAACATACCAAACCGTGACCAGAAGGAAAAAATTCACAGAGACTTCCCAGCAAAAGATGCTGTCGCAAGGTATGCAGCATAATGTTACGGATTCAGTCACAGGCTTCTAAAACTTGAGGTGTGCACCCAAACTATATTAAGCCTTTGTAATCTTCTAACTATCCTCCAATCTTGATACACTTAAAGGGAAGCCATTTTTTTCCTTATATATGTGTGTGTATATATATATATATAGGTTGTTTTGAAATCCACAAAGTTCATAAACCTGTTGACAAGAAAGCATTGTGATATGTAGCCCGTCTGTTCAGAGGCAGCAGATTTCAGGACTTAATACACCATTTCTTACATAGAATAAATTAGCAAGGCTTGCCAGGGTTTATTTTAACGTTGCTTGTTTAATTTTACTGTATAAATCAGTCTTGACAGGAGCTTCTCAAAAATAGCACTGCCACAATTCTTTGTTGTTGAGAATTTCAACCCAAACATCAATGGGAGACTCCTAGGACCCCAAATCCCAAAATCAAGAAACCCAAACCCTATATATTTGATATGATTAATATACTAAGACTGAAATTGATCTTTCTGCTTCTTGCAGCAGCTCCTCATGGAAAGCCCGTCACTTCTTTCAGCAGCAGCTCTAACAGTGCCACCTGGTGATAGCTACTGCACTCCTGCCACCACTGCCCTGGGGACAACCACCCTGAGAAATATCACAACTAGTGCTTAGCTGGAGCAAATTCTTGTGTTACTGCGCAAATCAAGAAACTTTATAATAAATGGTAGTTGATGATCTAACCTACACCGTGGGCATATAAAAGTTTCCTAAATATGGTTATTTGTGAAGCCCAGTACTTTTCCTCTATATTTTTTTCCAGTTCCTCTCTGTCATTTCATGAAACTTAGTAACAGTCCAAAAATTCCTCAGAATGGCTCTTCCACATCAAAAATAGAACCTTCATTTTCTTTTGCAAAAAAGAGTAAGTAGAAAGTGGCATTATTGGGTCTTCATAAAAAAAAAACTAACAAAAACCAATCTCATTCTTTTGTTTGTATTTCCTAGTTCTGGTGGAACTAAGTTCTCCTAATTTTCTGTTTACAACGTAGCCACCTAGATCTGAGATAGTTATTCTGCGTCTCCTTTATAGCTAATGGAGACAAAATAGGTGCAGTTACAATGGGAACAGTCTGATCCATTTTTCTGTCTACTGGTCAAATGGGCCAAATGTTACTCTAGCAGCACCTGCTTTTACCCGTTGAGCAGAAAGGGAGCACACGGAGACCAGCTCTGCTGCAAACTTTCAGATCACAGGTGGCTGCCTAAGCCTGATGGATGCTGTCGCCTTGCACCACCTTAAGCTAAGCTGCTGTGGACCTGAGAGGTAGCACTGAGAGCCTCTGCCTTAGTCTCTACTTGCACAACTTTTCTCTTGCTGCTGTTATCTACTCTGATTTTTTTTTGCCCAACGTATTGTGGGTGTGAAGTGCATAGAATTCTTTATTTTGAGGACAGACACAGGAAAATCTAAGGAGTTACTGCCCAAATTGTAAAGGCTACTCATAGCTGTTGATTAAATTTCCACTTGCAACATCTATATATGCAAGCAGCTACAGGGTATGGGTGATTCAGCCAACTTGCTGAAGTTTCAGCATGCTGTGAGAGAACAAGAATGATATCATGGCTATTACTTGTTTCTGTTTCTTAGTTATTCATGTGCCTGACCCACAGTCTGTCTTCCTCCCACTATACCCAATTTATGTGCATCATTTGCTGCCAGCCAGACTACATTGAAAAAAATATAAAAATGAGACTATGTTACAGTGTGGGAAGTTTGATATCAAAAATATGTGTGTAAGTAAGGGCTCACCTCATAATTCATGTGTGAGGGAATAAATATAATATAGCTAAGTGTTTTTATTGTTATATTTTTTCAAGCACATTTTAATTGTTAACAGGGAAGAGCTGTGGCTATGTGTGGTCCCTCTCCCATCTTCCATTTTTGGCAGCTGGAGGATGTTGGTGAGGAACACTGAGTTTGAATGGACCTTGATGCTCCTGAATCACGCCCACAAGCAATTACAGAGATGGAGCTGTTAAATGAGTTAAAACTCCAACCCCAGCTGCAACCACATAACTGATGTCTCTCAAAGCATCATCCCTGCCTGCGACTCCTTAGAGCCAACAATTAATGTGTGATAAGACAAGAGCCTGTTCTTCTGGTAAATTTGGGCAAATCTTGTGGCTTATTGGCTACAAGCCTGGCCCCACTGCTGTCAGCCAGGGAATTGCCCACGTTGTCTTCAATGAAGAGGATTGGAATAGACATTGCTGATTAAAGAAGTCTGTTGTGATTCTGTTTTAAGAGTCTTGTACAGTGAGTTTCCAAATTAAAGCTGGGCATTGTAATGCACTATAGGCATTGTAATTGTAGTTGCAGATGTTTCTGACTTTCAGAAAAGATTTCCTTATGTGTTGTAATGTTGCATACTCAATGTGAAAAACAAACCCTTTACTGACTTTTTTTCTTAATGTACATGGGGGGGAGAAGGGGCAGAAATGCCCTTTAGTTTCAGTCTAAGACTTTTATTCTTGTTTTGCTTTGAGTTCAAAATATTTTAAGTCTTGGGTTTTTTTGGTGGTTTGCTTTGTTTTGGTTTGGTTTTGTTGTTTTTTTTTTTTTTATAATATATTACTCTAGCTGCCCTGACAAGACATCATAAGGCAGTGGTGATGGCTGGGAGTTTCAGCAGTGTTTTCCTGCCTGTAGATAAAGCTATAATGAGGTTTTCTCTTCACTGGTTATGTTTGATGCTTTGGAAGTTCAATTAACTCTTGCCTGACCAATAAGCAAATGAACAGCTTTGAGAAAGCTGGCATAGCAGTAGCTGTCACACTGAAACACACTTATGAACATATTCCTGGTTCTTGTGGTTTTAGGGCTTTCAGCAATGTGCCTGCTGAATTCTGCTGTACTTTGGTAAATTATACTTTAAAAATTAGCAAAATACTTTTCTTTCTGAATGTCAAGAAGATGTAATAATCAAAACATAATCTGATGTGATGTGACACTATGAAACCAGTCTTGCAGAAAATTGATTCCAGCAAGCAGTAGTTCTGGGAATGGTTTTTACCCACCCTTCTATTCTCCAGCTCATGTCAAAGCCTTTTGAAGATTTAAATGAAGAAATTCTTTCCCCCTTCGCTTCTCTACTCTCATCTTCTTTTTTCCTTTCAATGAAATTATATGCATCACTGACAAGGAAAACACAAGGTGAAGAAATGCAAGAGTAAATAAGCTTTTGTCTCCCTGTTGTGCAGATGATACAGTATACCTGCACGTGCAACAATTTTAAAGTTGTATTTAACAGCCTTTTGGGTTATTTTAAACAAGATGGTTTACAAACAAAAAAGAAACAGGACATTTCTGAGATTATAATGAAACAAAAAGTCTTTCACTTCTCATGTTTTGCTCATGTGGGTGCCAAATACATTAATAATTCTTAACAGTTGTAGTTTACACTACTTTCTTTTGCAGCATGGGGCTTTCCTGAATGAAAGGAAAGAAAGAAAAAAAAGTAGTAACATGGAGAGATGAACAAGTTGATGGTACACTTGGATAATTCTGACAGACAGCCTCCAGGAAATCCAGAAACAGGATGTGAAAAATGCTTTGCATAGATTGTGGTTACTTTGAGACAGCATTGTGGCAGAAGCCTGATGTTCCTAGCATGATAGATGGATTATAGAGATATCATTGTTGAAAATCAGGTGAATATCTTTTTCCACCTTGATAGAAAAGCTTCCATTTAGATAATATTTGCCCATGCTCTGTCTTTTTTTAGGATCTAAAAGAAGAGCCTGAGTGAGAACAACTGCCTCTTGAAAGCCTGCAGGTGTGTAGTCACCAAAGTTATAACTGCATTAAGCTGAGATTCTTCCTTTACTAAAGTGAGAAAAAGGGCAAAGCTGAGTGAAGGGAGAGTTTATACATTCTTCTTTGAGTTAGTTGTGTTTATAAGAGAGAGTCAGTGCTTAACAGAGTGTGAGTCTTAGAGGTATTCTGAGAACAGTTGTTTTAAATGCTGATTCAAAAGCCTGCAATTAGGGTGTATACTCTGCACTTCGATCGACCAGCTAGATATCATCCACAGGACTGAAAACATAGCTGAACAGAACCAGGAAGGCTTCTTAACATAGTACAGAGATGTTTTGAAAAGGCTGAAGTACTGTCATCTTCATCAGGGCTGAAACGTCCAGGTGGTGCCCTCTATATCTTGTGGGCAGAAAGCTCAGGAGCACTACATTTAGATGTGAGCAACAAAATATGTGCTCTTCAATGTTACTGGAACAGATTTCCATATCCATTTGAATGTATTGCCATATGTGTGAGAAATGACGTGAGGAAGTCTGGGTGAGCATCTTATGCCTTGTGTTTCAAATCATCTACAGAAGTCCTAATTGCATTTGCAATATTTATACCGCATATAATGCTTATTGGGTGCACTAGACATTTACTTGAAAAGAACCCACATTCATCGATGTGAAAATCAGAAATTTACACAGTTATCTGTGGGAGACCAAAGTCTCGAGGCTTAACATTGTCTGTCCTATTTGGCCTGAGTGATGGTTCAGCCATGTTGCTATGTAGTGAAAAAACCTAAAGCCACTGTATTTATACATCCAGGCAGATTCCTTTACACATATTAATAAATAAACAAATAGATTGTATTTAGCATATATTCCAGGGAAGTCTGGCTACCCTATTATCCTCTGAAAAGCCTCTTGTTCTAAACTCATTTAATTTAAACAGCACTCAACCTGTGTGCAGCACAAGCAGAACAAGCATGAACGGCACCAGCATTGTCTGGGTTTCCCTTTCTACTTCTGCAATCAATATTTATGCAAAATGCTGTTTTGTGAAGGTTTCCCTATACGCCACAGCTGCAAATAGTCCAGTTGCTCAAAACATACCAAGTCTTAGTCAATGATGGTGACCTCAGTAGCTGAATGCAGTCAAGTATGCTTAGATTTTCCTCAGTTTGCAGGCAGGAAGCAAAGGAAACTGATAATCCAAGAGGAGGCAAGGCCCTTGTAGACAGCATCTGTTATAGCTTGCGTCTGCAAATAGGGTTCAGCTCGCCTTGCAGCTCAGTTAGACTTTGGACCTCTGCAATGTTCCTGAGCTACTCCGTGGAGAAAACAGGCACTTGCGGAGCGTGATTTTTCTGGTCTGTTAGGTGTCTAATGAAGAGTGGGCTATGTTAGGTTTTGATGGTTCCTGTCTGTCCCCACCCATGGCTTGAAGGGATCTCAGGTGGGTCTCTTAGGGGCCACACCTGGTGTAGGGCAGGGAGACCTTCGTCTGTGCTGAGGCACCAAGCAAGTAGTGGGTCCCTGCCCTAGAGCACCCCGGCCACCCTGCTATCTCCTTCCAGAGGGAGGAGACACTTCCTGTACTCTGCACTGGTGAGGCTGCTCCTTGAATCCTGTGTTCAGTTCTGGGCCCCTCACCACAAGAAGGATGTTGAGGCTCTGCAGCGAGTCCAGAGAAGAGCAACGAAGCTGGTGAGGGGGCTGGAGAACAGGCCTTATGAGGAACGGCTGAGAGAGCTGGGGTTGTTTAGCCTGGAGAAGAGGAGGCTGAGGGGAGACCTTACTGCTCTCTACAACTACCTGAAAGGAGGTTGTGGAGAGGAGGGAGCTGGGCTCTTCTCCCAGGTGACAGGACAAGAGGAAACGGCCTCAAGCTCCACCAGGGGAGGTTTAGGCTGGACATTAGGAAAATTTTTTTCACAGAAAGGGTCAATGGGCACTGGAACAGGCTGCCCAGGGTCACCTTCCCTGGAGGGGTTTAAGGGAAGGGTGGACGAGGCACTGAGGGGCACGGTTTAGTGATTGATGGGAATGGTTGGACTCGATGACCCGGTGGGTCTTTTCCAACCTGGTGAGTCTATGATTCTACCCGGGATCTCAGCAGCTGCCCTGCAACCTCCGCAGCAGCTCAGAAGACTCGGCAGGGTGATGGGCAGAACCTCAGCGGAGCGATGGGGGAAAGCTCGGAAGAGCAGCTCTCAAAGGCAGTTTTCTTCTGCCGGTAGGCAGGAGGCGCCGTTTAACAGCTTGTGACGGGGAAGGAGCGCGGAGGCGATGGAGCCGAGGGGCGAGCGGCGGAGCTCCCGAGGCTCGCACGCCCCGCTCCGCACCGCCAGCTCCAAGGCGCAAACGTTTTCCAGCTCCAAAAGGTGCTGTTCCAAGCATGTGGAGGCTGAGGAGCCCGAACCCTGCAACGCTGGGCTTCTGCCATGTCCCAGAGGTTGCAGCACCCATCAGTGTTCCCCCCAACCCCAAACCAGTCGCTTTGCTCAGCAGGGAAATGGGACCTGGGGCATCCCTAGCTCAGCAGAAGAGTGATAAAAAATCAGCAATGTATTGACCACGGACGTGGGAAACTCGTCTGAAAGCACGACATACACTCCCTGAAGCGTTTTTTTTAGTATTTGATGTCCTTTGGCACAGCGGATAATTTAGTAGAATAAAGATTAAAGGGAGATGTTAACACAGATCTTACCACCTGGCCAAGTGTGCATCACAGGTGAACTGGGCTGGGATTCTGCCCACTGCTCTTCTGCCTCCTGAAAAACTTCTCTCTGCTTCTGTAGGTAAAGGAGTTAACCGAGAAACATTCCTTTTCTTCCTTATTAAATACATATATATATACACACACACACTCAGGCTTTTTATTAAGAAGTCATCTGGTTAGAAAATTTAAAAAAATGAGGACTGTTTTCGTTCACATGGTCTTTACGCGTGTGTGGGAGGGAAAGAGAAGGACAAAGGAGAGGGGAAGAAAAGGAAAAAAAGAAAATTGGGAGGAAAAGCAAAGGTTAAAAGAAGAAAAAAGAAGAAATAAAATGGGAAAGAGGCAAGGAGAGGAGAAAAAAAGAAAAGCAGTTAATTCCTGCACACTTTTCCTTTAAAAAGAAAAGTAATTTTCAGCAGAAAATGTTTCAGCAGCAGCAACAACAACAAAAAAAAAAGTAACTAAAGCAAGTATTTAAACCACAGGGATAAATTTACTCACCTGCATAACATGATTTCCTTGTTTGTGTAAACTTTATGAACTGCTCATATGTCAGTAGGCTGGATTCCTGGTAAAGAATTGATTTATTTCAGGGGAGTAATCCTAGCACAAATTGGGTATGAGATCAGGATAGGTGTCTGGCTTCAGTGATTCCTGATTTACATCATGAGCCAGCGGAACTGAACTCTGACATTTCTTTTTAAACATGCTTAGTATTAAATGAAACCGGCTTGTTTGACCTAACGTTGTTCTCTGTTCCATGGAGCTAATACTAAGCTCTGCCCTGACACATACGTACATTAACCCAGACGATCCTAAAGGAAACCTGAACTTGTGCGTATATCAGAGGGCAGAATTTACTCCGTTACTTATAATGCCCAGAAATTTCCATGACATAGCTGGCACATGAAGAACTTTAAATTGAAGTGATTGCTGAATAAAAGCAAATACTTTGCTGGCTTTATCACTCAGCCAAGCCAATTGGAAAGAATGTGTAAACTTTACCTTTTGCCTACTCCATCAGATTGTACCTCAAGAGAGGTGCCTTTGCATAAACCTTACTCGGGTATTTGTTATCTGCAGCTACAGTGAGATTTTTATTTACTTCTTAACCACAGCAACCACCGATTCTAGTAAGAACTGGCATTCTGTTGAGATTTTGTAAGATAATACTGTTTTTTAAGGCTTATGTTTTGGGATGACTGTAAAAAACAGTAAAAACTGTGCTCTGAAGAAGCTCATTGTGATAACCAAAGCTGTCTGCCGGGTTGACAGGAGTTCAGGGGGTGCAGGATCTGGTCACTCCTTAGGCTGCCTGGCAGCAAAACTCCACGGTGTGAAAGACACGGGGAGTGGGGGATTCTTTTTCTCGGTGGCTGATGGATGCGGTTCAGAGCTCCTCGAAGGTTTTCACGAGGCTGTGGGCTTTCTGTTGGCCCACGGGGGGAGCTGTCGGCTGTCACAAGCCTCCCCCTTGCCTTGGATGGATGGGGACGGGGTGGAGAGGCAGCAGCTCCTCACCGGCTAAATCACAGCTTTGGCTAAACAGCCTGCGATGGGAAAACAGTAATCTTAAAAACCGATCAGGAGTTGAAGCTCTTTTTTTCCACCTACAGCTGAGAATGTGTTTGATAAGCAACACCTAAAACATGTTAGGAAGGAGACAGTTTGTTTGCCTGAGTGTGACTTTCTTGGCAGTAGGACTTCTCCCTAATTTATAACCATTATGTAAACTTCTGACTTCCAGATTCACACTGTGAAAATATTCAAGATGAACTAATCAGGGTGGAAATCTGAAATTGTTTCTGCATGGTTTATATCCCCCATCTGGCAGCGCAGAACAAACAATACGACCCTGATGGTGTTTACATGAGTTACCTTGTTGGAGGAAATGATTGTACTTAAAAAACTGTCCTTGCTTGAGAAATTTAACAACTTGTTGGCCTATACAGGGCTTTCTGTCTTTTGAATCTCTTCCTTTTTCTTTATTTTTTTTTAACTTGTATATGTTTGAGGAGGGGGAAGTTATTAACTGTGAATTAGAGCACTCGCACCACATCTGTCTTTTAACTATGAGCTGAACTTAGGTTCAGTGTTGAAAAGTCACAATCATGAGCTGTACTGGTGATCATACTCAGAAATCCCTATTCTTATACTTACTACCTATTAAGACATCCAGGGTGGCTGTTCCCCCCTCTAAAACTCTTGGCTGTCAGCAGTGGCTCTGTAAGCGTACTGTGCACATTCAGAAAGCAAAAACATGCTCCATGATTTTCATTTTGCTGCACCCTAAGTGGAGTTTCACTATAGCAAGGTTTATTACAGCTGGTTTTAATGGTATTTGATTGAATTGGCTGTTCTGTCACTCACCATGGTTTTCTTTTAGGAAGAGTTAGAGAATAGAAGAAATAGCTTGACAAATACTAATAATGATAATAAGAAAAAATTTTCTTCAGGAACTCTGGAGCTTTCAGCAACTTTAGAAGTGAATTTTTGTTTCAGTCATTGCCTTACAGTGCAGAATATTTCATGTTTGTAGCAGAGTCTAAATCTGCATCCAGAAGCTTTCCAGAAAAAATATAAACACATAATGTTATACCGTGAGAATTCATAACCCTAAAACGTAATTGTTTTTATAAAATACACTCATTTAAATTAGAGTTATTGCACGAAGTTAACAAGGGGAAGACAATATGTCTTATTTAAAAAAAACCAAACTAAAATAAGCGAGGTCTTGTGTAGTGAACCGTTTGAATTTGTTGGCTCTAGCTTATATTATTCTGTAGTTTTCGTTTGGCCTTCTAGTGATCACTGTGAATTAATGGGATATGACTGTGTCATGTGAGCTTTCCAAAAAAGTGATGGAATTATATTAAATTTATTTTACTATGAATTCCATTTATGTTCTCCCAGAAAAATTCCTGGACACAAATAATTTTAAAAACAACAAAACTGGCTTGTCTTTCAGACTGAAGTTTAAAATTATTTTCCAAACACTTAAAATCATAATTATAAAGTGAGTTTTCTTTCATCCTAATATAAGGAGCCAAGAAAATTCATACTTTGCATTAAAATTTTGGCAGTTTTTGTACAGTTTTTTTCAGTCAAAATCAAGTTTATATGCTAAATGATTTACATTAAAGTTGTTCTGTGTTTCTTAGCTTGAAGGTTTAAAATGGTTTGAAGAAAACCAACATATCCGATACCCCAAAGTGACTCTGCATTAAAACCTGGCTTGTAAATAAAGTACGTATTTAATTTCAATTGCTTTCTTTTTTTCATGAAATAAATGTTCTCTGTTGGAAGGAGTAGCAGCTATAGAAAACAGTAAAAGGAGTGGATCCTACAAGAAAGCAAAAGTACCATTGACCCTTAAGGAAACAGAATTAAGGTCAAATTATACAAAGGAATAATTGGAGATTTTAGACATATGGAAGAAAAGCTTATATCCTGAATACAGTGTTACAGAGATCTTAAGGGTGTTTGAACATTGAAAAACTTCAGGAACTGGGAGACATGCAAGAACTTTGTGAACATTTCAAGTAAAATATCGATTTAGTTTAGAAGACCAAATTACATATTACTCAATACAATGCAAGGAAATAAACAAAAAAAATTCTTTTTGAAAATAGGTTTTTTGCCTCATTTGCAGGTTGAACATGAACAATGCAGATTTTTCTTTTTAATCATAAAAATATTTTTTTACTGATAGCCTAACAGCAATTAATTGCAAAAATTTCAAGGACTATTTTAATGTACATAGCTACTAAAGAGATTTTAAATTTGTTGATATGAATGTTCTTATCATTACTTATAGGAATCATAAATTCTATGGAAAAGAAAACCTGGGCAATGTTGAGTAATAACTAAAATAGGAAGGCAGAATGAGTGTTAATTTAAAATCCTTTACATGACGGGGGAAAAAAAGAAAAAAATGAAGGTAAACTGCTGTTTAACAGCTTCCCACTGTTATATAAACTTTCAAACAACCATGAAATGTAGGTCTCTGGACATCACTTAAAAGAACCACAAATAAACAGAGGGTCGTACCACACTTCTGCTCCCTAATGTGTAACTAAAAGTTTTAGCTAAGAACAGAAAGTATCTAAAACCCCTTTTTGTTTATCTACCGCCTTGTGTACCATAAACACAAATAAGCAAAGCAGGGCTGGAGTGAGAAGGTAGGATGCTGGCTGGCTGTGAATAAGGCACAGAGGAGGTAAAAAGGCTGTTAATGTCTCCAGAGGGCCATCTCACCTTTGTTCATGCAGCAGGCTGGGACATTTATATAGAAAGAATCACCTACTTAAAAAATAAGGATGCTGCACTTAACACTTCTGTGCCAGAACATCTCTGGGGGCTTGTATATCTTTCATGGAAATTTGCTAAAGTGTAACAGTTTAGCAATTACCAGGGACTTACTATAATGGTGTCCTTTTAACAGAGTAAAACACAAAAGGGGCTATTATGCCTAATGCAACTTCAGGCTGCAAAACTGCATCCTCTTCAGACTTAACTGGGATCATGACCAGAAATTTGTAGTGGTCCTAAATCACTCAGAATTCCTCTGAAACTCAGGGTGGCCCCATGTAAACTGTAATTTCCTTGTGGGAGGAAGCCCTGGTACCTGTGCCGTTACTGGTGCCTTGTGGGCCAGCCCATGGAGAAGGGTCTACTCCTGGGGAGAAACCCAGCTCTTGGTGATGGTACAAACCTGCTGTTAGAAAAAAGAAAAAAAACAAACCATCATGAGCTCTAACTTACACTAGTGTGAAGTCACAATCATGTAAACTGAGTTATATAGAATGATAACTGGGCAGAAGAGTTTTTGCTACAAAGATTAAGAAACAGAATGCTTTTATCCCTTGACAGCAAAAAAAAAAAAAAGATAAAACAAGACAAATAAAATCTGCAAAGTTAACATTCTTTGGATCTTTGCATAAATTCAATAGCCCATTGAATGTAGCATGTTTAGGAGAAAAGTGGAACCTCTAGTTCAGACACAGTAATTAATATCTGTTGGGTTACAAGCTTCCTTGAAGTTTTCATTATGTGAAACCAGGTACTTACATGTTTAGCAATTAAGTTGACATATATGTGTGTATTACTTATTTACATAATGTGTGTGTGATAAATTACCATTATGTGGACATCTTTTAAAATCTGTTACTAATCTCAGTGTTGGTCATGTAACCTAAGAAGGGCCAAAGATGTAAGCTGTAGTGATGATGGTTATACAATCCTGCAAAGAGAGCAGTTCATAATGCAAATGTCATTGCAGCACAGGGCTGCACGCAAGCGTTTTGACTACTTGCAAATTTCATTTGGATAATCAAACAAGGTGTGTATGTGTTTAGCAAGGATTGCTCAAAGGATCCAAATGCTCACTTTGTTCCCTTTTACAGGAAAATTTTGTGACAGGAATTAACTGCTGGCATTTCTCAAATGATGCGGTGGGTGGGAGATTATGTAAAGGGTTACAAGCTGTAGAATGAACTCAATAGCATGTGAACTACCCAATAATAATGCAAATAGCAGAAAGAGTATGTACAGGAACGGAAAGGAAAAAACTGCCCCATCTGGGCAGTTATTGAACATTTTGGATCATGTAAGATGCAAAATGGGGTGGAGCAGAGATTTTCCTGGCTTGCCTTCCACATCAATCAGTTTGTTGGGAATTGTGCGCAGCAAACACAGTTGTGCCACTCTGAAAAAAAACAATGGATCAGAGAAGCAGCACAACATTTTTCCAAAATGACTGGTGGTTCTGGGGTCTTGTTGGACATACTTTGAAGCTGTCACACTTTCAGGAAACATTGAAGCTCTATTCTCTGAAACTCAGTCCTTCTCAGTCAACTGAGGGCAAAACACATTGTGTTAGGAACGCTCCAAGTAAGGGACATGAAAATTCTCATCAAGATAATTGCATTCAGGGGATTTCTGACACTGGAGTAAACAACTCAGAGAATTCAAATTCACTGTTCTTATTATTGAAGTAAGTAATTTTCAGCAAAAATAAAGAAATAGCTCATTATTGTGAAACAGCAAAAAAAATTTATAGGTATCATCTACAATGAAAAGCAGTTCAGGGAATGTGCTGACACCACACCTTTTCTGTTAGAAGTAATAACACATAAAGTCACTTTCTAAAGTCATGCATGTATTTTTCATATAACACGTACAAATTAGACAATATTGGGAGTTTGTCACTGAAATGCCTTTATGTTGACTATCGAATGGGATGTGAAAGGCTTAGGGCCCAAAATAGTGCTTTGTGCTTCTCAAATGCCCTACAAAGGTTTTTGTGAGTTATCAAGACTAGAATAGACTGTCACTTTCTTGACAGTCAAGCTATTTTTCTGATCTAAAGAAATCAATAAACCACCATAAGAAAGTTCATGTCTCATTTAGAAGAAGAGTATATTAACACAGGATTATCACTTGAGGTTGTTGAATTCTTCAGTTGAAGATTTTTTCAAGGAAGAATCACTTTCATCAAGATTTTTTAATTGTTGAAAATGCAGAAAGGAAATAAAAAATGTCTCCTGGTATCAAAACTTCCTTTCAAAATTAAAAAAAAACCCAAACACAAGTGGTCTGCTTTTGGGTTTTTTTCTTTCCTTTTTTTTTGAAACTGAAAACATTCAAACTTCAGTTTTATGTTTAACTGAAAAACTGAGAAAAAGGCAGAAATGGTTTCTCTTTTGAAAATGTCATCAATACATTTAATTATGACTGAAAGCTAAAGGCTTTGGGTGCTTTTGTTTTTCTTTTGCTTTCTTCTTTTTCTTTTTTTTTTTTTAATTTGTAACTGCCTTTACAAGGCTGTAAATTGTGATTAATCTATCAACCTATCACCACGATTGAATTACATTTCGTTCCATGCTGCAAGACTAATTAATTTAATAGTCTTATGTAAGTGTAGCCTAGCTGTGGTGTTTTGAGCCTTCGCACACGTGGTGATTTTGAGACTCTGAACCAAATCCGAGACTTTTCAGATTCGTGTTCTGGGCAAGCCTGACAAAATGCCAGCTCTGGCTGCTGTGCACTGTGCATGCTTAGCTCTGCCAGACGTTTTTCATCTCAGTCAAGCACAAGATGGACAAGAACACGTTCTTTACAAACCCATCCTCTCAACCCCATATGTGCAAGAATTCCCCGCTCCTAAGAAATTGTTTCCTCAAATATCTTCCTCTAAGACTACCCTAAGTACACTTTCCAGATCACCATCTTCTCCTCATAGTCCAGATACCTTCAATTCTTCTTTGAGCTTTCAGGATGGTTGGACCAGAAGCAACAACAGGTCCTGTGGTCTGTAATATCCTTGCAGTTGTTTGATGCCCCAGAATGCAAAGGAGCTTAAACTAGCAGATAACCTTGTGGAAGGTCCTTTCCCGTCAATTGAGAGGAGGCACTAGAGAGACAGAAAGGAATTGAGCTGAGAGTATATTTTTACCTTCCTATTCCTATGAAAACATTGAAAAAATCATTATATTGGAAGTAAAATAATACAGCTCTTTACTGAGAGAAAGAATGAAATTCCTCTTTTCCATGCACCACTGTGCACGTGCGCATCTGACCTTATTTTTTGTAACACAGACACAGATTTTCTCCATGTTCTGATATGCATTTCCACAACGACAGAGCTGGTTTTGTATATATTCAGTTCTGTATTTTCTGACGTTACTGTTGGCTTCCTGCCCATGGTGGATGTATTTTTTTAACTACTGGTTTGGGTCTAGCCATTTCATTTTTTTTCTTTTTTTTTTCTTTCTTCTGATTTGCATAGCATGAGCTTATACTTGCCTGGAAATCCTGGCCTTGTTTTTTCCACAGTCCTGAAACTCATGAAACAAGGAGCAGGTTCATGAAGTGAAGACAAAAGCAGAGCTTCCAGACTAGGCCAGTACATTTCTTCATGCATTATGCACAATCTCTTCTTGAAGCAAGGAGGGTGTGCACTCCATCAGAAACTCAACCCCACGCAACCCATTGTAGTTCTTCATGGGCTTCTGAACATTTTACTAAGTGAAGGGCATAAGGCCATAATCATTAAGGAATGTAGGAGAATTCAAACATCACAACAGCAGCTGCTCTAGAGTGTTCTTCAATTAGTGTTTTCTTCCCCACCCCCCCTTTTTTTTTATAATTACTAGGAAAAAAATGTTGGTGGATGGTACTATTTTGAAAATAGAAAACAACAGAAAACCTGTCAGATCTTTGGAATCTTTGTTGGCCCTCATTTTATGAACAAAATAGAGCAATATACTGTTGAGAAACAGCTAAAGAACAGGACTGAGGGGGTATGCTACTTCACTCAAACTCAACTGTTAACAAAACTCTCCACTGTCAAAAACCCGTCAAGGGAGTTCCTGTATTCAAGCAGACAGCAAATTAAACATATCACTAACCTCAGGGAACCTAGGAACACCAAAACAAGGGATATTTTTAGCCTATTTAGCTACTTGGGGGTGGTAAGTGTCTGCTTTCATTAAAGTCTTACAACTGTTTCTCCCAAATGTCAAAATTGTAAAGCTGTTGACTGATGCAGCTGAGATAACCCAGGCAATGAAAGCCCACTGCTTTAGGTAACAGTGGTCTCCCCATGACAGTGCTAGGGTGCAAATATAGCTTTACAGGAAATTAGGATTCCTTCTGAGCTGAACTAGGATACTTTCATGATCCAACTCATGTCTTGGGTAGCTCTTGAACTTCAAGAAGAGAGTATGTATAATGGGTGAAGAAATGTACTGACCTGGTCTGGAAGGGGTTGTAGTGGCAGTAGCAACCCTGCAGAAGACATACACAGTCCTGTGACCCCATCACCTTTTTGGAGGTAAGTGTAGGTGATTTGCATATTCACTTAGTTCTAGTAGGTTGCATGTTGAGCAGTCTAGAGGAAAAGCTGCATGGGGAAAGAAATCTGCTATTCAGATACTGAGTTTGCTTCCCTTGTATGAGAGGCATCATACCTTTTATACAGAAATTGCATCCTCCAAACATACTTTTCTCATTCTTGTCTGAGATGATGCAGATCCACATTTCCTGCAAATCGTCCAGCTGAATAACTTTGTGGGTTAGTTAAAACATCCCTGTTTCCTTTGACAAAAGGAAAAAGGTTCCAAGCAAGTACCCTCAGCACTGGATCTACAGTTCTAGTTTCTCTTGGGAGAGGCTGAACAACAGAGAAGGTGGGTGGAGACCATCCCTCAATGACACACTAACTTGAGAGGGAATATGGAGAAATACTCTTTGGGAAATGGCTAGAGGGAGGACACCTCACAGGGGTTTCTGCACTCTGATCCACAGCTCAGCCAATATGTGCCCTTGAAAGAAGGTCTGCAAGTGGACTGGAAACTCTTGGGGTTGTCTTAAATTGGACTGGGGAACTAAAATAATTATGTAGCACCGAAGGGTATTTCTGAAGAAGCTGCATGATGACTACAGGTCAGCTAGTATTTACAGTCAGGAATATATGCAAAAGTTGTTAATATTCTCAGTGTTACTGTTATACCCAGCTACAAAATATGCAGCTTTAAGTGTGTGGGAGAAATCTTTCTGGACATTTCTGTTGCTCTTTTCCTTCACAGATTTCCTTTCACTTGGTAGGGCCTCTGGGGTGAGGCATCCAGAAATATAACGTTCATGTGCTAAGGTGTGCTAGTTGTACAGTCTGGGTTTATGCTAACAAAGCAAAGACTGCCAGTGCCTGTTCTCTGACTGTGAGGCCAACTGGCATTATCTTGACATTTATATATTATTAAACTTTATTTATTTCCAAAATGGGGACTATTTTGAACTGCCTGTTCTGAGTGGTCATTCTCCCATATTAACTTCTGCACCTTGCCAGGGAATTGCTTGGGAAGTACTAGGTGGTTTGAACAAAACCATGCCAGGCACCATTCTTAAAATTTAACCATGTAAGTGATCAAGTTGCAGTGCCCAGAATATTCTCTGGCACTAGTTAATTTATTAGCAAAGGTATAGTCATAGAAAGGGACTATTGTGTCCATAACTGGCAATATGATGCCTTCTTATTTGCAAGCCAGAACTTATTTTTGGCAGCTAAATTACTCCACGAACTCATGTCTGTTCTGTTCCTGTGTATTAGAATCACATTTGAGATCAAGATTTAAACAAGAGAGCAGATTAACAGGCTGTTTATCCATCTTCAGTGTTCACATGTTCTGGGTAAGAAATTAGAGACTGCTCATTCCATTATTTGAGATTTGATTTATGTTCTGAAGTTTAGTTGATCTGCACTACTTCATTTTTCATTTTAAAATAGACCCAAGGACCCTGACCCTCTTAAAAAGAAAGAGCATTAGCTTTGTGGTATTGCTGTACAAAAAGTAAACAGCCGGTTTTATGAGGGAAATGTCTTTGGGATGCATAACTCTCGCATGCCAAAGCCTGAATGTGGGATACAGTGTGTGACAAAGACGCAAAATGAGGGACACAAAAAACCTATTCATCCAGTAGATTTAAAATGTGGTAGGACACAGTTCTGTAGTATAAATAATTCTTGCTGTAACCTCAAAATTATGATTCTTTATTTCTGATGTAAATGGTTGTCAACAAACAAAGTATGGTACAGCCACATTTGTGTGGAATGCAGGAATCTGAGGCTATAGCTGGATGTTGGAAAAGAATGTCTAAATATATGTTATATACCTATTTAGTTTTTGTTATTGGACATAAAAGTCTTAGTTTAGAAACTGTAACTGATTCTTTTGCTTGTTACATCACATATTTTGGGCTGATTCATTATTAACAAAATGGACACCAACTTGAACTCAACCTGCCAAAGTACAAAGAGGGCCACATGGGTATGTTTTGATTTCCACCATTTGAGGGTTTCAAATTTTCTTCTTCCTTTTTTTTTTTTTTGTTTTTTTTTCTTTTTTAATTCTCCTCTTCCCCCCACCCCGCCTTTCTAATACAAGGAAGTGATTTTAATTCTCAGCAACAATATGCAAATAAAAAGTGATAAAAAAAAAGTACTTTAAGCAGAGCTTGTTTAACAGTGTTTACTCGATGTCATGAATATTACTATACTTATTTTCTCAGTTAAAGCAAACCAATCAACTGTAATACTTATGTATGTGTCTGTTACCTTGCTGTAAACTGGAATTTGTAAGAAAGTGCTAATGCAGCCTCTGCTGAGATAAGCAAACCAATCAACTGTAATACTTATGTATGTGTCTGTTACCTTGCTGTAAACTGGAATTTGTAAGAAAGTGCTAATTCAGCCTCTGCTGAGATAAGAGTGAAAGTGTGCTTGGTCATGTAGTTTACATACAATTACTGTTGCTTTCTTTAGTAAGGATGTGGATTAAAATCCATTAGATGTGATATTAATGGCCTGTTTCTAATCCAGACAGATTTTTGTACTTGGATAACACCTTTGACTTTCATGAAAAAAATCCTAGATTAATCTAATGCAAATGAGAAGAGAATCAGGCCCAAATGCTACAGTTCTAATGAAACCCCTCTCCCTGATCCTGTCTCTGACCTCCAATACTTTATCTTCCAAAGATCAGCTTTGTGGTGTTAATTATGGGTAAGTAAGCAGTTACTTCCTCGAGCAAATCAGCAAAAGTCCAGGTTTGCTCTAGAGGTCCCAAAGATCAGAGCTCTGTGTTTCTTCAGGTTTCAATTTACCAGGCTCAAAACACTTAAAAGCACAAGGAGGAGAGGCTGGGGAGTGATCGGTTTACAAGTGACCTGGGAGTTCACAGTCTCCATCCCGTGAAATTACAGCCCATATAATAGGTCTTGTGCAGACAAAACCGCAACAAATTAACTCTAGCATCTTTGTTTGGAGGAGAAAAACACCTCTGCTTTATCAGCAATTCCCAGGTTGTCTGTCACTGTAGTGCCAAACTCTTTTTTTCCAGGAGGAATGTTTTGGACATGACAAACACTTTGCCATTCTGGCAAGCAGGCATGCAGCATTTAGCAGTAGCATGATTAGGTTTGAGTCAAAACCAGAACCCCAGCCCTTCAAAGACTAACATACACCACGGACTTCACTCATGTGTAGTTACACTGAATTTCATCACTCTCTGGCTATTACCACTCAAATGACTTTCTGCCAAGTTTTCATGCTCACAGAATTCTTCTGTGACAGTTACGAATTTAATGGCATGTAGAAGTGTTTGAAAAACTTAGTGCATAGCGAGCAGTGTGTTTTGTCATCATATGTCATCCAATGTGCTTGATGCCATCTTATAGGTGACCACCACCAAAACTGCGAGCATAGTGAGCAACCATATGTAGTGGAAATTCACAAACACGCATCAGAAGTATTGGCCTGTAACAAGAAGAATGTGCTTAATAAGGAAAGAGCATTACCTGCAAAAGTGGCAAAATTTTGTTAAGATATTTTGAGAAATTTTCCCTCAAATCATATTCATTTTTCCTGCTCCTTTGTCAACGTTCTTTTTTTTTTCCCCTAGATGTCAAGATTGAAAAAGATTCACAACTTTTGAAAAACCAGGCAATTTTAATTCCAGGGTTTGAAAATTTTCTGTTAGTTCCAGCACTAATTCCCATCATTCCTTTTCAAAAGACTTACGTTTGCAGCTAGCGTGTACTGCAGCAATCCTGAAGCTAGACTGCAAGCCCAGGTTCAAGGTGGTTAAATCATCCATCCAAGGAGAATACATTCAGCACTGTATATAATCTGCAGCGAAATGTTTAAACAAAGACCCTGGAGATGGAAGCACATTGCCATCTCTGAGAATAGCAGTTGTTTCTAAGCCCCCACCTACTTGTGCAATTTCCTTTACAGGGTTCCAGAGGATAACTTCTCTACATATAAAAATACCATATAAATAACATTAGGATTATGCTTTGGTGAGGCTCTGTTCTTAAGATGAAATTTTGCCTGATCCTTCTGTGTATTTGGGGGATAAAAAGAACCTCTAGCTTCTATTTAGAAAATCATCAGGGCAAAAAAGACCCAGAGGGGCATGTGCATTACTGTATTCATGCTCTTTAGAGGTATACCAGTCTGTAAAAGCAGGGAGGAGAACAGGAAGCAGTGAGATGCTCAAAGTAGAAATAAGCTGCCCTTTATACGCAGACACAGAGAACAAGAAACATCTAGGAAATACTGACCACTGCTGTGTATGTGCAGTACGCATGCTTGGCTCAGACCTATTGATTATTGCAATTGTATAACATTTTACACTCCAGATATTTTAGCAGATTAGCTGGACAGTCATTTATGTGGGTTTTGTGACTTCTCAGTCTCTGCGCTTATGAAGACTGAAAAAGTGGAGGAGTGCTTGAGGTTGTACTTCTGCATACATAACAGCTCTCTGTAAAGCTATGCAGAGAGCTTCTATAGAGGCAGCCCTCGCCTGCCTAACAGAGATCTTTAGAGCTGGGATAGGGGAGAGAAACTTTGGTAATGAAACCAAAACTGGATATATCTGAGGGGAAAATCACGCAGTGCCTGAGCTAATTACAGACAGGGTATGGACGCTAGAGTTAACTTTGGTTAGAGAGGTAGAATGGAGCAAGATTGCTTGGGAAATTGAACAGCAGTCAGTCCAGAAGATGACACATAAGCTATGCTGAAGATAATTGGAATAAAGTCAGAAAAAAACTTATATGTATGACAGGATTAGAATAACTGAGGTCTCCATGGTAGAACAGCACAAGATTACATTCTCACTCTGCAATACTTGCAATTTAGCTTGGTCCTACGGACTAGTTGATACTGCATGAAGCTTAAGTAGCAGACAATAGCAAATGGCCCTCCCACCAGCTGAGCACAGCACTGCCGACCGCCGTTGTGCTCCTTGGTGCTTCAAGAGGCCATTTCTGCAAGCCCCAAGGGCTTAAAAACCTGCCTTTGAGGGAATTTCAACCTTGTTTTAGGGCTGTAAATTTTTGCACTGTAGGTAAGTTAGATTTCAGATCCAGAATGCTGACCTGAGCTTGACATGCAATATAAGTGTATCCTATGATGGGTTTATTACATCCTGCAGTCTGTTGTTGTGGATCCAGACTGCAGACTTTTTAGCTGTATCCTAAGGTTTCACTTTTACCAGCAAGTTAAACAAGGCACAGACACAGACACTAACCCTCCATTATCTGTAATGTTAAATGGTGCCTTGCATGATTTTGAATCAAGATAAATAGCACTCTCTCTGATGATTCCCAGGTGTGCCTTGGGGGATAGTGTACAGGATGAAGATATTCCCAACGAGTCTGAATGTGGCCACCTTATTTTGGAGGTGAAGAGAGTTTAATACAATGGAGATAACTATATCATGCTATGTTAGCTTCAGGGACACAACATAGTTTAGTTTACTAGTGTAGATGTAGACTTTGAAGAGAAACACATGAGCTACCATTCTTACCTGGGCTAGACCACCAGCTGATGCAGAGTTCATCGTGTGACTTGGGGGAAGATAGAAAGCTTCTCTATGGAAAGGGTGCAAGCTTCTCTATGGAAAGGGTGCAAGAAGTGTTTCAGTACATATGTGTGCTAAGGCAAACCTTACTTTGAATATAAAAAGAATAGCAAAATGAAGATGTTTGTGTGGAAAAGTCTAGACTGAATTGTTGCCAGGTAGCTGCTCAAGAAAAATTCTCTGAGGCATCACAAAAGCTGATTGCAAGGGTGAATATGTATTAAATGGTGTTTTCTAATAAATTGTACAGCACATGCTCTTGATGTGCACTTTTCCTTGTAAAATCCTGAAAAGACAGAGCTGCGTTCTGTGCATCAGCAAGGAAATACACCAAAGAGCGTAAAGAGAAATAAAGTGAATGAAGGTGAATAAGTGTATCATCATCCATCATAAAATATCCTATTTCTGCCTAATACAGCCTGCAGTTATTATCACAGCTTCAGGTCCTCCAGCTACTATTACTAGAAACTTGCCTCTCAAATAATTAAAACTCATATTGCCTACATTATACTTTTAGCATCTCACTCCAGGCACAGCAATACACAAAGCTAAAAGAGACAACCTGGATCATTAAGTCCTGTCCTGGGGAACTGCATCATAGAGTCTCTGTTGCAAAATTGCAAGACCCTTCTTAAATAGCAGGCAGGTTTCACTCTTGATCCCTGCCACTATAGCACTGTTTCAAATATTTGTTCCTCTGTTGGTTCCAAAATTCCCACTTTCAGACTACATTTATTCCCAATGAGTTTCCACCCATTCATTCCATCATCCTTAGCTCTTCTGTTTGCTGCTAATATATCTAAATTGTTTGCAATCCACAGACATATCCCTTCACAACAGCATCATTTCCACATTCTTTTTGAAGATTTTCAGCTGCCTCGCTTCTCTGTCGAATCCAAAACAAAGTTCTGGTGCACACTTTCAAGACCTTTCCTCGGTTACCTCCTTTTTGCTTATTTACATTATTTTGTTTCTTTTAGTTAGCTAGTAAAATCAATAAATATCACTATCTCTTCTTTCAAATGAGCGAAGTATCTTAACATTGTATCATCCTAATAAAAAGAAAGAACAGAAATCTGAAACCACAAGCTGGCTTCTGATTCGAATAATCAACATCTCTTAGAAGAGACATTTATCTCTGTGGGTTAGAAACTTCATAATCTCTACCAGTCCTGAAAGAAGAAGTCATCCAAGAGAATGCAGTGCAATCCGTCCTTTCAAAAACTTTGGGAGTAAAAGAACAAAAATATTCTCTGCCTTCTTCAGAGAAATGATTATAATCAGATAACAGGAATGAGAATAAAGTCTTCTGCTACTGTTGCAGTTCCTTCTCTGACAACTGTGATTCTGTGCAAGAACTTGACCCATAACCAGCACAGAAAATCTACTCAAATCTAAATATGAACGTAGGCTGAAAAAAAGAAAATGAATGTATTGACTGGGCAAAGAGAAGACAACCTTTTTTTTTTTTTTTTTAAAAATACTACTACAGCTTCAATTTTCATAAGTTTTAAGAGATCACTTGTAAAATTATTTATGCAATGAGTTTGGAGAGTTTTCTAGCTGCATTGTAACAGTGACATCCTTTGACATAAACATGCAGAAAATAAAGCTAAAGCATCCTTAGTAAAATCTTCTTGCATCAATTTAGCAGTTCTAATTTTTCATTAGAATGTATGAACATTCTCATTTTGATGCAGGAAAAAAATCTTAGACATCTTTATTTTGACATGCGGATATTTGAAATAAAAATGTTTCAGTACAGCTGTCAGATGCTTACTAAAAATATTAGTTCAGGTTACACATTTAGAGCACTGAAAACGTGGGATATGAGAACTGAGTTGAGAAAGAATTTTTTAATTGTATACTAGTGGTATAGAAATTTTTAAACAATAGTAATGAGACCCAGGATATAGACATCTTGAATTCTGCAGCCTCTATTAAACAAAGTACAGCCAGACGCAACAGTTAAAAATACGTAACCACACAAGTTCTCCATTTGCCCTCTTTTATTTGCTCTGTGTTTTCAATTTGTAATGACAATTTTGTATCAGAACAATAAACCAAGAGGATCATCTTTCTTTTGCCAGCTGTGACCCAAATGACTAGATTTGACTGTCCTGTGAATGTTAACTGACAAATGAGACTTCAAAAGACTTCCCATTGCCAAGTTTAACAAAATTCTGCTATCTTTTAACCAAATATTTATGTATTACATGACTGTGTTTTATTATATTTATGTATTACATGGCTGTGTCCTATTAAATTTAAAGTCTTCTCTGATCAGCAATACTCCCTTTCAGTGTCATTTGTAATATTTGGTTTCAATTAATATACGTGGAACTGAAAGAAATGCACAAACCCTTGGATTTTTTTCTAGCAGTTGATGGTAACTGATTAAATCATTGCACATGGCATGCTCTCCATCCCATGTTTGCTGTACAAAGCAGCTGGCAGGCCGCACCTGTCAGCTTCGGAGAGAATCTCATAAAGCTGCCAGTAAAACAGTGTAGCTGAATACACATCTGCTAATAAATTCTTTTCATCATATCCTAATCAAACAGCATATGTAGTTTATGACCCTGTTAATAAAGGGTTTGAAATATCTGCTTGTGAACTTGATTTTATCAATGCCAACCCGTATGACCAGTTTTTGTTTACTCTGTTCATTCGAAAGGTGTGTGATGAAATGGCTGAAGGACGGAAAAAGGGGAGTAAAAATTGGTCCTTAACATAGACAAAAAGTAACTCCATCCTATTATTGATCTTCCTTATCCATGAATGGGGCTGCTTCCCTGCTCTGCTTGCCAGTCATGCTCTGCCTGACTCCAGCCACTATGTGTAAATACTTTCCAAGTGATTCAGATGGGCAATTTTCTAATAGCATCTAGTATAACTCATAGTGTTTGATTCATAATTTGAGTTTCAAGATGGTCACGTCTAATCATCTGGTTGGATGACTGGTGCTTAAAATACCAGGCAAATAATTATGGAGGATACTTTTTAGCTAGCGTATAAAAAACAAGGTGAAACCTTATCTAGTTGAAGTTGTCTCTGCTCAATGTGGAGGGTGGGCCTGGACTAATTGGCCGTTGAAGGTCCCTTCCAACTTAAACTATTCTATAATTCTATGATCCTTTGAACATGGTACTGTTTTGAAAGATTGATGTGGAATATCATAATACCTTTTCACAAAGCTGTCCTCTGATAGTAATCAAGAGTGGCTATAACTAAAATAACAGTATTCAAACCTGAAATGAACATTTGTGAGACGGATTTTGCTGTTCAGATTGGAATAGCTCTTTCCCAGGATGACTCTTCTTCTGACTGATCTTCCTTCTGAACCAAAGTTCTTTCCTCTACATCAGCCAGTGCTGTTTTAATGTGTCAGCATGATTTGGACCACAATGTATTCTTCCTTCTTGATGTTTCAGTGAGATATTCAGTGCAAATATATTGCTGTTGTGGTCTGAGCTAAATTTGAGTCAGTTTTGTGACTAAGTCAGATGCTGCAAGTAACTTCATTCTCTGAAAACTAACTGTATGTTTTTGAGACAGTGTTATTCTCTAAAGCGATAACAAAGGGTGTTGGTATGTAAAAAAGCCAACTTAACCAAGGCCATGTTCAGGCTGGTAGAATAGGAGAAGCACATATGAGGAGGCATGAATAGGGCAGGTGACCCTAAACTGACCAAAAGAGTATTCCATCCCATATATACCAAACTTGGTATAAATTCAAGAGATCACAAGGGCATTGCTCTCTTCTGCATTGGCTGGCATCCAGTGAAGACTTCACTTGTCTGTTCGTTCCTGATCCCTAAATCCAGTTCCTGAGCCTAGCTCCTTCCTAGCCATGGACCCATTCCTTTGTGTCTGCTCTCTAGCTTCTGTGGTGTCGTATGGTCATCAAGGGGTGGGGGCACAATCTCATATATTTGTTTATATTGTAATACTTTCTAATTGTTTTCATTATTATTATTATTATTATTATTATTATTTCATTCAAGCTGTAATTTTAGTTTCCAACCTGCAGATCGTTTTTTTTTCTTATTTCCCTCTCCCATTTCCCTGTAAGGTATGTGTAGGGAACAGATTTTGGGAGCTCAACTGCATGGTTTTATCTGCTGAGATTTATCCGGGTGGGGCTAAAGCATGACAATTGCACAGCCAGAGAAGCTCTCTATGGAGCTGCTGACCTCAGTGTGTTAACTTCTGGAGTGCTGTAATCCTCAGTAGGTGGACAAAAACTGCTGGTTCCTTTTCCTTTCTGGTCACAAAGATCTCTAGCAAGTGTCTAGAATTTGTTCTTTGGTCTGATTACTTAGGCTGTCCTAAATCTCAGCAAAGTGTTTCATCATAAGATGGTATTTTTCACACAGATCTGGAAAAATGTCACTCTTACTGTAGCTCCTCGCCTTGTTTCTTACGTTTTCTAAAGATGCACAGTACCCTTTTGTAGCCAATTCTTGCAATTTTATATTATTAACTACATGCACACTTTAGTTTTAGACTTACTCTTCCTCTCTTGCACTACTATTCCTTTGCTTTGTATGGGGATAATGTTACATTTATCTATTTAAATAAAGTTTCTCTTCAGTGTCTTCCTGATCTTTCTTTCTCAAAGGCCTCCTAATAAATTTTGTGAGTTTTGAAGTCGGAATCTGGATGCGCAGGCAGCCTCTGCGTTACTCCAGGAACTCCTGCCTGCAACTTCTCCTGACTGTAGCCCACTCACAACTTCTTTGTTACCTTTTATTTGGCTGCCTTGAATTGTACAACGTATCTGTGTCAAACCTAGCTTACCTTCTTCTTCTAGGTATCTACCACTGTTGCTCTTTTAGTCACACAAAACTTTTGAAAATGTTTACATATGAAAAACAACCAACAAGTAATTCAACTTGTTTCACCTTCTTTCAATGGCTTTTTTTGGTTTTTCCCTTTGTGTTTTTTTTTTTCTCTTCCCCACCCCCCACCCCCGTTTCTTTCACTTTATGCTACATTATAATCAATAGGAAATTTCATTCAACTTGTCTTATTTTTTAGTGTCTCTGGACTATAGATAAACAGTAGGACTATTATTTTCTGTGTATCTAGCTCCAAAAAGCCTAGAGAGGAAGGAATTAAAACAATATCAAGACATTGGCAATGTTATATTGCTTCATCTCTGAATTCAAAACCATCATTTTCCTGCCTTTGGAAAAAATATTATATGGAGAAAAAAAAGTAATGGGAAATTTGAAGTTCACAAATGTTTTTGCTCCTTCAAAGGAAAAGACACCCCTGTCACCTCTGGGTATTACATCTTGACTGTGCATATTTTAAATACAATTTCCACATGAAAGATTTTGAAATATTTTAAAAATTGATTTATACTCTCAATATCTGGGCATTCCTTCAAAATCTGGAGTGTTTTACATGTTTGGGTTAATAACAACCCCCTTCACCATCACATGAAAAATGACAGAGGATGTCAGTGGAGAGTTACTTAGTGTTTTCTGTAGTCTTAGCAAATTTCCCCAGAAAATCAACCTTTATCAACAAGAATAATTCACTTCCTCACAATTGTGTTTTCTTGATCCCAAGAAATATATTTACTTTATCCATAACAATTATGACACTGACAATTTTTATTTTTACATTTGTTGGAGCAAGAAAAGCACTGTTTCCTGAGGTAATTGACAGTAATGTGGAAGGACACATGGCTGAGGCACCTGATAGAGGAAAGCTACCATAAACAGAAAAAAGGTGGATTTTGATGCAAAAGTAGCTGACTTACTTAGGCAAAGACACCTAGAAATCTCCTTTAGGAAATCAAACTGCCACTTAGCTATCTCTCTTCCCCATCAGCTTTCTTCTCATTCTGTCTGTTAGCTCAGGCAGATGTTTAACATATGATTTCCCTGCCCTGTTTGGAAAACCAAAGCTGCAGGAAACGTGTCCAGCTGACAGTTTAGAACCTTAGACTAAATCTAGGGTGTGAGTGGTGTTCCACATCCTGGCTCTGAGAAGGAAAATTGTTTCATCCTGTCTCAGATGAGTGTCTTGTTCAGGTAGGTGTATATCCCATATCCATCTCTCATGTTCAAAGTAGGCTCTCTCTTCATCTTTTGGTAACCAATATTAGGTATGGTTTGTACATATTTAGAAGATTAAGCTTGATTAGCAAGATAGAGTTTCCTAACAGAGCTTGAAAATAAACTGTGAAGCATTTGGCTGCAGCCTGAACATGACTTCTAAGCAGATCCTAACATGTAAAGTGTTCTCAAGGCTGAGAAGAACTTGAACATATTGGTTAGCAAAGACCTAGCCATTTATAAAGAAAGTGATAACTGAGAAAATTCTCAGAATTACTCTACCTATGTAGTACAGTAGTTGTCTAAAGAGACAGACAGATCCTTAACCAACCTTGAATGTATAACTTCTCTGAAAACCAGAAATTAAGCCAGTGAGTTCTGGCATTGTAATGCAGGCAATTTCCAATCAGCAGTCTAAGGATTTCTACATAGGTTATAAGCAGTCAACAAAGAATTGAGGAAAATATTGAGGAGGGATTCTTTTGAAAGAAGGAGAAGGAATAAAATTCAACAATAATCTCTCTGAATGGGGTAAAGTTCTACTGGGCAGCTATATCTTATTTCTTTTATACACCCTTGTAGAATCATAAAACAGACCCCAAGATGCCTAGCTGACACAGGAGAAATTGTTACTGCAGTGCTACATTTTGGTGCAGAGACCATTTCTGGGCAGAAAAACGTTATTAGAAAAGTTCTCAATGGATATGTGATTGGAGTGGATCTTTTTTATTATTTAGCCTGTCAAATAAAATGGCTAGTGGCCATTATTTAGAATGATTTTAAATTTCATTAACAGGGACTGTACAATACATTAATCTCAAAACTGGGTATATAATCCCTCCTGGCCCTGTATTTGTCTCTAATACTTTAAGTGGATATCTGTAATTTTGTAATTAAAGCCAAACCAAGATGGAATCTGACCAGAGGTGTTCTAAGGTGGTTTCTACTTGCAACTTCTGAAAAGAGGCTTTCTGCCATAACACTCAGTTTACTTTTCAACTTGTGAAAGAATCATCAGATAAAAGGCAAAGACTGACAAAGAAATGGAGTAAATATATTTACCGAGTAAATCTTGTATTAATAAATGAAATGTGTCAAACTTAGTTTCAGCACACAAAGCAAAACCAGCCGAACTGGATAGCGATTCTTTGATTTAACTGTAAGTTTCTTCACTTTTACAAGCACAGAATGAGGCTTTGTGGTCTGTCAGTATTTTCAGATGGATATAACAAGCTATTTTTCACAGTATGGGAAAACACAGAAAAAGAAAGCATTTTTATCCTGGGATGGAAAATTATAATATTGTAGCAGGTGAGTATGGAAAGAACAGAAGAAATTATCTTATCTCTCCATTTGACCCAAGCAAAGACCAAATAGACCAAAACCATTCCTGGCATGTTTGTCTAACCTATTCTTACAACCTGTCAGCAAGAGAAACTGCACTAGTTGCCAGGAGAGCTAGTCCAGGGCTCTCAACTCTCCTTACCGTCAGAAAGATCTTTCTACTGTCTAATCTAATTCTCCCTTCCTGCAATTTAAATGTACTGTTTTTCTCCCTGTCCTCAGGGGTTCTGGAGAACAGATTATCCTGTTCCTCTTTGCAGTAACCTTATAATTGCTTCATGTCATGGTCCTGCTCCCCAGGTTGGCCACATTGTGTATTATGTCACATCCAGGATCCATTGTGGAGCTAAGCAATTAAGATGTCTCCTCAAACAACCTGTGGTTCATTTTTCAGATAGTCCAAGGACTGCTCCAGTGAATCAGTTAAGTGCCCAACATCTCTTTCTATCCACTAAATCTAGTTCTTCAACTTATACTCACCCTATCGGAACTTCATCCCTTCTTTGTCCTTCTGTCCAGAATCTATACACATATTGTCAGAATGTAGGAAAGAATAAACGTGGTAGGCCACATGGGGGCAGGAGGAGTTCTATCCTTCTGGAAGGGTACCTCAGGCTGTCCTAGGCTGAGATAAGAAAGGGCATTCAAGGAGAAAAAAGGGATGTGGCAGGACAGCCACATCTATGAACCTTGAATATTTAGAGTGTGATAGATGAGCCTTGTGCAGATCATGAGAGGCCAGTAAATTAGTGTGTAGAGAAGTCCATGGGGTATGTATCAAGCCAGTCTTTACTCTCAGAGCTGCAGTATGTGGACATAATCAGTTCACATTACAAAGAGCAAACAACAACACAGAAGAATGATTAAAGAAGTGAGAACTCTTAGGTCTAGGATAGCGAGGACTGAGGGTGGTATGGAAAAGGGCTATACATCCTAGAGTGATGTTGAGAAGGTCGTAAGGATTGATGGTTTAGCGGGAGCTAGAAGAAGGGAGTCACAAAACAGAGTAAGAAGCTCATTCACTTTGGGTGCAGCTAAACGATGGAGTTCCTTGGCATAGGATGCTGTGTGTACCAAAATTCAAGACACAGAAAAGACAAATCCAAGAAAGAGATATCCACCAAGTTCAGGAATACCCTTGATTCTGAGTAGCTGGAATTAGATGATGTTTTACTAGATGCTTACTCTGTTCTGCTGCTCTTGCCTTGGTATCTGCTTTTTATATCTGTCATCAGGGTTAGGTGATGTTTTTTGTTGGATGTGGTACAACCACTCCACCACAGGAACGCTATGGATGTCAGCCATTCTGGGCCAGCTGACCTTTCCAAAAAAGAGAACGGAAAGGGATCAGAAAAGCTACAGTGACACTGCCACAAGGTCCTTGCTCCAACTTTTGGCCCTCTCATCACCCACTCAACCCTTCCATCCCGCTGCCCTTGACCTGACCAGCTGTACCATCAGCAGCACATTGTGCTGGAGTTGACATGCCATGCTGCTATTTCTTCTGCTCAGAAACAGCAGAATTCATCTGTTATTTTGACTGGCAAGTTTTTGAGGTTCTTCATCTTTTTCAGGCATATTCTTAGGATTTCCCATACCTAAAAAGAGATATTTTCCCATATCCTCCTAAGGAGACAACCTCCATATAATTTTATTATTTCCTGTATAACAATATTAAAACTACGCTGTTAGTAGAATGGTGCAAGGCCTGCTTTCCAGACCTGAGGGCAGATCACATAGCATGGCTCACATCCTTATATCTGTGAAACATATTAGGCACATCCAAAGTGTCTATTTGGAATTATTCCTCACCTATATAGTCACCTTGTACTGTGCTCAGCTACTGCCTGGGGGAACACTAGCTGGCATAGCACAAAGTATGTTAGAAGTTTAACCATATGGACAATTGCATGCCAGACCTCAGTCTTTGTGGCACTATGGCAGCAGTTTTTTAAGGTTGGAACAGGGTTTCAGGAAAGAAAAGCATTCCTAAGTCTGACAATGATTCACAAGGAATGCCAGATACTTGTGAGAAACCTGCAGAGATGTCCCATTACTGATAATTTTGTAGAAACAGTGACTCCGAGTAAGAATTTTCTCCTTGATCATGGTTAGTCTCTTCTATATAGAATCTTAGGTCATGTTCAATCTGGTACTGTAAGGCTATCTTCTAGTAGTGTAATAATGTACTATTTCTTGATCCATTCTCTGCCTCACCCTTCTTTCAGAGGAAAAAAATATGTGAGAAACTGTGTCTGCTCAGTTAGACTTCAGTTATTGTTTTAGATTTTGGTGTCATTTTTTTCGGTTTTTGCTGGTCTCTGAAAGTCATAAAAATGACTGCATAAAGAACTGTATTTTGAACTTCAAGAAGAAGATAAAGTTTGTGTTAGCTCCTTAATTTAATAGTTAACTAATAAATTTCCAAGTCTCAATGTGCATTATTTTACAATTGTACTTCGAGCAATCCTAAAATCGTGACTTATGAAAAGACACACTGAGATATTTTTTCCAATTCTCTTGTAGCAAGGAGTTCCAGAAATGAAGTGATTTTTAGGGAGGAAAGATTTCTGTTATAATTTTATATGTATTCATCTTTTTATATTTTCAATAAGGATAGATAGATGTTCCAAGTTACATATGTCTATAACATAAATTATTGCACACAGCTAATGTATAATGACCAAGCTGATTCCTACCCTTTTTAGATGCGACATTAGTGCCTCTTTTAAGTCCCTAATCATTTTCATTTCATATAATGTTTTCATTTAAGTTATTAGTCTATCTAGAAGGAGCATTATGTACTTTAAAATATATATGTAGGTGAAATGTGCTTTGGTATTAAAAGGTTTTTCAACAAAAATAAAAAGTTCGGTAATAACTATTTAATGAGAAAGTTTGGTCCAAGCATCATGCGTTAGCTGTTCTTAAATCACTACAGAAATGGGTTTGGATTGCAGCTTTTCCTTTCAATTTAAGTTGGTGAGCAACCAAATTATAATCACCATCAATAAAGCATACAGGCTAGAACAGTAAAAAATAATGTTGAAACAAAATAGTTCATGTCAGTTAAAACAGGGAGATTGATTCCCAGGTGGCTCATAAAGAAAAGGAAAATGGCCATAACGAACAGTACATTAAATCCAACCCTCTAGTCCTTCCCAAGGCAAATTTTCCCTTGACTTCAAGCCATGTTGTTTGTGTAAAAAGCTGACCAGGGCTCTGGTGTGGAAGATCTTTCTTATTTCCAAACACAAAACCCCTCAAACTTCACAAGCCCTCTAACTCTGTGTGTGTTCATGTGCCTGCTCCCAGTGACTGAGGCTTGTCCTTTAAGAGCTGTGACTTATTTCATTCTCAGGCTTTCTTCTGTTGTTGGAAATATTTATTCTGCCTTCTTTTAACATGAAGTTCAAGGCAAACAGGAAAGCATCCCAAAATTCAGAATCACAGCGAGATCTCATTTCACACTGGATATAATGCTTTTTGTGTCCTCCCACTGGGCTGGATTAGTGCTTGGTGATGAAAAGTTGGGCCCTTAGTGAATAAAGACATTCAATACCTCATCTTTAATTACCTTTTGTAAATCTCTTTTTAAAAAATATGAAAAGCACATTTTTTTATTATTTTGTTTTAAAATACATTTGAGCTTTAAACAGGCGGAAGACAGAAACTAAATAAATATGTGTAAACAGCTACACATTAGACACAGAAAAAGTATTTTAAACCTCTACCTCCTCTAATCTTAGCAGAAATCCAAGAATTCCTTTTCCTGCTGAACAGGAATTTTTTTGTTTTATTGTTCTGGAATGTTTCTTCAAATGTGTTCCTGACACTCAGATGCAAAATCTAAGTAGGATTCACCTGACTGAATGCATGCATTTTCAGTGGAAATTTCTATATCAGAGCTAGTTATTCAAATTCCCTTTATAGCTTCTTTTTGTTCCCTTTATGACATCTCCTTTATAGCAGAGAAAAATAGGCACTTTACAGCATTAATCTCATCCTAATGCAGGTTTCTAAACCGGGTGAAATGAATCCAGCCCTCAAAGTGTTTGTTGACTCTAAAGCAATCTTAGACATGCTACCTGAGGTTCAGATGTCTACACTGTGGACAACTAAAATTAAATGAGTTGTATCCTACATAAAGTGTTTCAATTCAGAGGGAATAATTGGGCAATTCTACATATTAAACTAAGCACAAATCTCCGACTAAAGAACAGATTTTTTTTTTTTGGCTAAAACACATCTTTCTGAAATGCAGCCAATGTTAGTATGAAGAGGAGAATTCACTACTTTCTTTTGTAGATACCTTTTTTTACTCTCTTCCCCACTGCTGAATAATGTGCGTTATTTTTAAACTAAGCTTATCTGGTTTTAGCTTGTACCCACTGACTTTTTTTTAGACCTTTTTTTCTTTGGTTTAAAGGTCCGTTCTGTGTTTAGTGTTTTTCCTAATGAATGTACATGCTTACATAATCAAGCCACCCTTAAATCTACTATAATCTAAACAGATTGAGTATTTCCAGTGCCCCACTATAAGGCATTTTCTCCATCCTGAAATGATTTTTAAGGTCCTTTCTTCATCCTTTCCAATTTTTTAACTTTTATTTCCCCAAGTATGGACACCAGATGTGTATATAATATTCTAGTATCAATCTCATCAATATTACATACAGAGGTAAAATCATCACCCTGCTTGTATTTGTTACTCAGTTTGTACAATAAAAGGTTCATATGTGCAGGGTATTTTTTTCAGAATTACATTAGGAAATTTGCTTTGCTGCTTCTCATTTAAGATCCATTTTAGAACACAGAAGTTTGACTCTGTTAAATGGGTTAGTTGAAATTATCTCAGCTGGCTATGTAAGTCAGCTAAGTTTGTTTATTATTTTATGCTCTTCTGTAAATTTTTGTGTCACTCGCAATAGTCTTCTGCCAATATTTTAAGAATATTTTATTTTTGATGTGGTCACCCTTAGGGCAATCCTTGATAGCTGACACTAGAGCTAGAAGTACACCCTGTGTGGCTGGTTACCTTTGAGAACTGTTGGCCAGTTCTTAACAGTATCAATTTATTCCTTTAGCAACTTTCCATTATTTTGGCTGGGATTAGTGTCCAGTAACTTGTCTGATTTAACCTTCTTTGATACTAGCAGAACATTTGCACTCTTCTAGTCTTCTGGAATTTTCAAGATTTATTAAAAAGTGACATTAATGATTGAGCTGCCTCATTGGGAAGCTGCTAAGGCCTTGGGAACAAAACCCTAGGCTGATGCAAAGAGCACCCACTGTCAGTGAAGGAAGAGTTTTTACTCAAGCTCTAACAGGAGCTTGACTCCTATGAATCAATGGGCCCTAAAAATATCCACCCAAGGGTTTTAAGAGAGCTGTCTGAGGTTGCTGTAGGGCCACTCTCCATAAACTTTGAGAATTCATGGAGATTATAGGATGTCCCAGAAGACTGGAAGAAGGCTAATGTCACCCCCATCTACAAGATCCAGGAAATTATAAGTCCATCAGTCTGAATTCAGTCCTTGGGAAAGGACAAATCATCCTGGAAGATATCACAAGTAAAATGAGTCATGTGATTGGGAAAAGCCAACTAGGATTCATCAAGGCAAATCATGCTTGACAAACCTGATCGGCTTCTATGACAAAGTAACTTGCTTGTTGACATGGGGCGAGAGATGGATGGTGTGTACCTGGATTTCTCTAAGGCTCTTGATATGGTTTCCCACAGACTTCTAGAGAAATCAATGCTTTTCTGTCTAAACAAGTGGTCTGTGCAGTGGGTGATGACACCAAATGAAGTAGGGAAGTGGGCGCTTCGTAAGAGGGAGTCATGCTGCAGGAAAACCTCCATAGGCTAGAAGAGTGGGCTAACAAGGGCCTTATGAAGTTCAAGAAAAAGAAGTATAAGGTCTTGCACCTGAGTAAACATAATCCATGAGTGAAGCACAAGCTGTGATGTACCTGGTTAGGGAGCAGTTCTGAGGAAAGCGACTTGTGGGTCCTGGTGGAAAATATGCTCAATATGAGCAAACAAACATTGTGCTTCTGCAGCAAAGAAAGCCAAGAGGGTGCTGGGTTGCATCTACAAAGGCATCACCAGCAGCAATAAAGAAGTCAATGGGCACTGGGCCATCTTGTTGAGCCCGTGCTTTTGCCATGACAAGTTGGACTAGGTGATCCTTGAAGTCCCTCCCAAACTGATATTCTATGATTCTACGATGCTATGTGAAGTGATTAAATAATCCTGAGTTCCTCCCAGTATTAAAGGCAATATTTAGTGAACATCGATCCTTTTCCTTTAACATTAATAACAGAGTTAACATTCTTACCTAAAGTCAAGATTCGATCACATTTTATAGAGACAGCATATTTTTCTCTTTTTTAATGTAAATTTAAAAAGATCTTTTTCTTAAAGACAGCAATATTTACCATGCTTTTAGCTTCTTATATGAATTATTCTCCTTTGTTCAGAATTGCTAATTCATACTGCTAGCTAAATCTGCCATTTTTGTCCATTTTCACATGCTATAAATAGCTTTTAGATTCCCAGTTTCTGCAAATTTAGGTTAGGCTTTTAGCTGCAGTTTTCTATTTCTTGATGCTTAAATTGTGATGTTTTATCCATCTAATAAACTCCTCTAAAAGAATAGTTAAGTTCCATTCAAAGTCATCTGCTTACATTTCACTTTCAAGGAATTTTGCTTGTAACATTGATCACCTTTTGGAAATTATGTTTTTTTAAAGCACAAACTATGAGATTTATTGGGAATTTTCTTTCCTTATCTTCTTAGAAGAGGACACATCATGGTTGCTTGTCTTCTGTCTGTCACCATCCCTTAGTCTAGAGAGACCACCTTGGTCTAGAAAGTAATTTACCTGCATCTGACATTAAAAGGCTGTATTTAATATAACAAAGAACAGAATTGTCATAGGCAATGTCTTAGATGAATGACTATGTATTTAATTTTTAAGATTCTGTTGTTTTATTGATGTTTGAATTCAACTTACAACCTTCTTCCAAGCTGAAGATTCCACTTAGCAAGATGAATAGCTTATTTTGTTGAGATGTGTAAGATATTTTAGAAATAATTACTAAAAAGATTATTATTTTTTTAGTTGTATTTTAACAGATCCTGCCATGAATAGATATTGCACAGATCAAACTGGTTTATTCATTTAAACACATATATTTAGGCATAGAGAATTAAAACAATCCTTTATGCCTGATAAAGTGATAAGCTGTCTTAAAAACAACTAGAGCTGCAGTGAACTTTGGAAAACAAGCCCCCCAAAGCTTGTAAGTTTTATTGCTGTTTTCCAGGTGGGCTTATAAGGAAAAGGGAGGCTTTAAAATGATGGAAACAGACAAAGCACACTCAAGGGTAATTCAGAAATTCGAAAGCGCAGCAGCCAATGCAAATGTCATGCTATGATGAAGACACAAGCCAGAACAACAGTCTTGCATCTCTCTGAAATAAGAAAATTTAACTTTCAGTAGATGTATTTTGTAGGACATATGTCAAGCAGGGTGAGTGTCTAAGAGACAGAGGAAGAGAGAATGTTAAAAGGAAAGAAAGTGTTTTATTATTCCAAATTCAGGCCAGACTGTAGACCTGCCATCAGCTGTGTAAGACAAAAGTTGTTTATAAAAGGAACTTTTTTTGATTTATATAATGAAACAATGATTTTTCCTTCCTCTTCTCCAACTGATAAGGAAGATAGCGTCTACGAGAAATAGCAAAGAGGTTATTACGGCAAAACCTTCAGACATCCTCCTGCAGCTGCTAGATGCTGTGTCCTGACTCGTGTTTCCACTTCTTCCTCAGTGTGAATTGCTGTGGATAACCAGAATCTAGCCAGTGCTTAAATCCCAAACCTAAAGTGTAGATGTTTCACATAGCAAGGGTGTGGAGGTGTACCTAACCATTTTGCATGTGCTGTATCCACTGGTAGTGCAGAAAACAAACTGGAAAGTGTTTCATCTTCTTTCAGCTGAACTACTTGAGCAATCCTCACCTTCATAACATCTAACTACTGCCTTATTTTTAAACTCAGGTACTTATTTCCCATTAAAGATCCAGAGTTACAGACAGAGAACCAAGGTGTGGAGTGGTGGGCAGTTTATGCACCAATACATAGGAAATCTATGGTGGAAAAGGAATTGAGTCTCCCGAGTCTTGATTTCTTATGTACAAGTGGCAGTGTATAGAGTAAGTTTTAGCAAACATGAGAAAGTGTCCTGCCCTGCTCTAATTTTGTGACTAAATATATACAGGTCCAATGCTTCCTGGCTGTGGTAGGTCCCATAAGCAGGTCATCCCAAGATATTTCTGAAGGACTACACCTACAGTAGGTATTTGGCAGTTATGCAAGCAGCTTTGCTCCCTTTTCAGGAAAGGAACAAACTGGAAAGATGGTGATTTAGATTAGTTTCAGACTTGCAAAGCTTGAATCTTACAAAGCACACAGTCCGATACCATTATCATATTCATATGTGTATACATCTAAAGGATTCCTTTAAAAAGTAAGAAGAGAAAGGGCTGAAAGATTCTATAAAAATATGCAAAAAACTCAGCAGAGAAGAATCAGTTTCTGAAAGAAAATATTTAACAACCTTTTTTTCTGCAAAGCTCCAGTTTTCATGTACTCTGTTTTATAATGAAATCTGGAAGAAACTGACCAGGAATAGAAGATAAACTCCAAAATCTTTTGTAGAGCTCTGGAGGGAGGGACACAAGACAGTCACTGTACTTTGATGTGTTTTTATGGTTCTCTCTGAGAGATTTTGGTGCGTAAATAACATAGTTGAGATCACTCAGAGCAAAGTAAATCTTTTCCTTCAGATGCTCCAATTTCCTTCAAGAGCTGTTTGTGTCTGTGCATGTGTGTGTTCCTGCATAGCTGAGAACAGTCAGTGAATTCAAACACTTTCAAACACATTGAAGCAATCCTTGAGAATTATTCCTGAGTACGCTCCCCCCCCCGCCAAAGTGTTTGGTGCTTTACAAAACAGAGGAAATCCTAACTGCTACTTCTAGAGCATTTTCTCATACTGTCTAAATTACAGAAATGGAGAATTCCAGCTGCTTTAGGGCCTGGAGTAAAGAGGTACAACTTTTATCATCGCCATAGGGATATTCTCCATCTACATCAGAGGAGGATCAGAGGAAAAGATGTGACTTTTTAAATTGATGGGTGTTACATTTGCTCAAGTGTCTTACCCTGACTCAGTTAACTATAATGGAAGAGGAAAACCACAAATATTATATTCGGAAGAGATGCTATTGCTGTTCCACCAATCTGATTGGGCAGGGCTGGTTCAGCATACAACCTCAGTTATGTCAACAACTGCAAAATTCAGAAGGTACTTGGCATCTTTCAATGAGTGGCAAGGAGACCTTGCTTCTTTATGATCACTTCAGTCCACAAACCGCACTCTAATGAGCCAGCAAAAACTTTTAGGAGCACTGGCAATTCTACGTAGCTCTTTCCAGTGCTCTAGTGGGTATTTGACACTAGTAAGGGTTTGGTAATAAATAATTAAGGGACAATTGTTATGAAATCATTATGTTCCCCCAACAAAACCTATCTTTAATCTGAGAGTAAACTTCCAATCCCATTAACATCATCTACAAAATTCGAGGGTAGACCTGCATTTTGTATTTCCATAACTGACTTTCTGGAGTCAGCTTCCAAACTAGTGCAGTCAATGCTTGTTTGCAATGGAGCTAAGCACTTGCTTGGATTAGTGTTGATTATGTCTGTTGATCTGAGGTTAGACCACAATTCTTTCACAAATAGAAGTATTTTTGGTCATCTTTCCCCACCCACAGAGGGCACTTGCTTGAAGAAGGATTTGCTGGGTGGGTAGAGAACCTGCCATTCAATACTTTCAGTCAGAACTATCCCTGTTTGCCGTCATTCCTTCAAGTCAGCACTGTCAGTTACATTAGTTATTTCCTGAGCACTACTTTTATCCAATAAGAAAAACAAATAAACAAATGAGAAGCATGTTAAGCAATCTCTCTCTGTGCCCTTCAGTAAGGCATAATGGAACAACTGTGTAAATAAAACTGTCATTTTTATAGACCTCAAGCCAACATAGCTCGCAAGCACACCAGATTCTGTGGGATGTGGTTCCACATTGTAGTGGTTGCAGATTGTCCTATTGCATGACCAAAACAATGCATGATTTCCTGAACAAAGAAGTAGAAACTTGCCCAATACCATTGGCACCTGCTGTGGGAACTAGGTAGTATGAGTTTCTAGTCTCTGTCAGTTGTGGTGACTGCTGCTTGTATTTCCCCGTAGTTCAAAGCCTCCTTATTGACCAAGGTTTTACACCATACCTTAAAAGAGCATTTCTCCATTTTCCAATAAATCATAGGTTTCACAAGCTCATTTGCAGTGGGCAGGGAACTTCCTCACCCAGTGGTGAGGCAAACTATTGTTACTGAATACCTTTGATATAAAGGACAACTATGGCATGTTTTTGGCTTTAGCTTCTCATCTTTCTAAACAGGTTATTAAAGGGCAGTTTCTGTTGTGTACCACACATAGGACTGACAAGTTTGAACTTGATGCATCACATCAGCCCACTTCTGTATGGAACAAGTAACAGATAAATTGCCATCTACTCTTATGACTGACTAGTCTAAGTGTCTTTGAAATATAATGAATTATATATGTACAGAGTATTTTTAGTTACACATGATACAGCTTTTTGAAAACGTGTTTCCTCTCAGACTCAGACAGTATCCTTTGAGTAAGTTTTATAAGTAAATGCTGTACTGACTTCATTATGGAAGCACTGATAGTCTGCAGCTGTATGCTTTTGGTGAAAAAAGCCACTAACTGCTTTGGCATGTATTAGCTTGACTGGGAGCTGTGAGATATGTTATCCAATCAACCACTTGCATCTGGTCAACTGACATCTTATCCAACAGTGCTATAGGTAAGCTAATAAGCAAAGCATCATCATTATACTTGTCATTCACTGATAGTAACAGTAATGAATTAATAATCCCTGATTAGTTGATTTGTGATCACTTAGTGGGAGGCAATGAAGGTAAAAATCAGAACTTAAATGGTTACCATGTCATTTCATGCTTATTTTTTGTATTATCATTTGGCAGAATGTTATATACCAATTTAAAACAGCTGGTCCAAGTGAGTTAAACCAGTTTAATATCCGGGATATATCACCAAGGGGATTACTTATTAAATTATAGGAAGTGATCTGAATAGTGGTTTATTATTCAAAATTGTTTTGCTTTACAACAAATTGTAGTTTTTGACCTCAGAGTTTGTATCTTTCATTTTAATATTGTGGTAGTTTATCAGAATCATAAATATTAAGATATAAAAGTTTATTATCCCAAAATTTCAAAAGAGACTCATTGGAAACTATTATTCCCAAATGCTTTTTTGATGACAGTAAAATGTACTGTAAGTTAAGTGAAAACTCTTATTCAACAGTTCAGCTACAATGCTTTTTCTCTCTGTTACATAAAAAAGACCACACCATTTCATTGGAACGAAATTGCATCTTTCTATCATTCATGTAATACAAGCTTTACTGTTATTCTTAAAACAGTAGGGCCAGATTCTCACTTTCTCATAGGTTATCTCCATCAGTTTTGATGTAATTATTCCTGGCTTACACTGGTTTGCCTCAGATGATGAAAAACTCCAATCTTGTTGGGTCATAAGGAAAAAGTATGATTTCTGGTTTCCTCAAGGAACCTGCATAACTTTTTTCAAAATTTCTGTTTGGACAGATAGAAATGTAAGTCATAACACAAATCTGAATGAGTAGACTCTTATAAGGCAAACCAGATGAGAAAGTATGCTCTAAACCTCAGATATGAGTAATCTTTTGTGGACCTAGTCATTCCTGTAGCCAGTGCCATATTTCTGTGTTCACTCTTGGAGAGAAGATGCAATGTATTCATTTGCTTTTTGCTGAGTAGACCACAGAACAAATTCTCAGTGGATCAGGGTGAAAAATATTGAATAGATTTGGCTTAAATCTTACCTGCCTGTTCTGTGACTTGTTAGTCTCCCTGCATAAGATTCATATGACTATAACATAGGGTTTGTTTTGTTTTTTTTTTTTCCTTTCTCAAGTAGTCACCTTAAGCTTCCTTCTCATCAATGAGAAAACCAATTATTCCTGGGATATGAGTCAGCTCACAGATGTTCCAAATAGACCAGATTAACTGTGTTCCAAAATTGTTGACTTGTTTTCATGGGGGATGGAGGCAATCTATGGTGACTAAATCACATATAGTTATCTACAATGTTGACATTAAAATTATGTAAGCTATATTAAAATAATGTAAACAAGACCATAGTCTATCCAGCTGGGTGAGAAAATTTTATACTAAGTCCTTTCTCAACTGTCAGGATATGATCTCAAGACTGAAAGTGGTTTAGCGCTTCAGCCCAGAACTTAATCAAATGTGATAATCTTGGCCAAGATATTCTCTTCCCAGTACACAGAACAATCTCTCCGTATGATGCTGCTCTACAAGGAGTAGATGCATGGGCTGCTCAGCAATAGCATATAGCTCATGACAGTATAGGCCACTTCTCGGTGGGCTCACACTGGTAATATTTATGCAGCAACGGTCCTATCATAAAGGTCAGTCTATAGAATTTTGGTGGTTGGAGATGACGTATTCCAGAAAGAAACTAACACAACTATTCTGAGATTGTATAGACAGCAAGGTTGGATTGTGACTTCCTCTGCAATGAATGAACAGGCAACATTAAGATGTCCAGTTCCTGGAGAAAATTTTCATTCCTAACTGTGAAAAAAATAACAGTGATTCATAGTGCATGTTTTGACTAAAACTGTGATGACAGATGCAGCTGGATACAAAGTGATCATTAGTTATCTTCCTATCAAAGTTATCTCCATTCTTGGTAAAGAGGTGCAAAGAGCTAGACTTGTCTCCACACTTACTCTTTTTCAAGTGGAATTTCTCTTCATTTCTGTAGGCATAGCAAAACACAATTTGGCCTTTTCTATTCTGGTTTGAGTACAAAAAAGTTCCACTGAACACTGTTTTGCACATGCTGAAACTATGATTTTGATGCCTTTCTGGTAAGGGCAGACTGAAGGTCTATCTTGCCTTTTTAGCAATAACTGTGATATTAATAAGAGCAAGAAGTTGGGTGTGACAGTGTGTTTTATCTGTGAAGCTGCACAAAGCTAGGCAAGCAGAACAGCTCCTTTTCTTATATTTTTAGGTCAGATTCCAGGCCTGTTATTCGTGGTTTATACTACTGAATAGAATCGTCTTCTGTATGGAATCTGAACAATATTTGCATATAACATTGCATGCTATCTGCAGTCCATCCCCCTTTCTGTCAATAGCCTTTTGCATTTGAAATGGTTCGTGCTTTAAACTTGGGTTAACTGGTTTAAATTTTGGGGCTAACTGGGCTTTCTTTTCCACGTGAAGAACAGCTAAATATTTACTCCCAAAGGAGGTTAATGACAAGCATTAGAAAGCTGGATGTCTTCTGGTACTAACTCATAAGTCTCCAAACTGGCTTCATGCAAACAAAATCTTTAGTCATTCACTAGGAAACCATCAGAGAGTAGTCCAATTCAGTGCAGAAAGGATAATTATGGTCATTAATTATGATCTTAGGTGTCTGTAATAACACTTAAGTAACTACAGTGCTTAGGAAGACACTGTCATTTTCTGTACAGATCCCTAGCTATAAAAGGCTGACCTGTGTACACCAATACTGGTGTCTGTCTTCTATGGTTCTGTCATGAAAACATATCCTCCATGTGAATTTAGCTAAGAATAATTTTTTTTCCTAACAAATGAGAAACCTCTGACTTTTCAGTTGCTTCAGTGCATTGTTTCAAGTATGATTTTCTTTCTTTTATCCTCATGGTACCCCTCGTAAGGTATTTCTACTTCTGCCTGTCCATACTGTCCCATTCCTCAACCTGTGATTCATTGTCTGGGAGATCTGCTGGGAATACTGAGTCAGGTTTTTTTCTCCTTTAAGCCAGGATGACTTGCACTGCTACTGGATGTACAACTAGCACATATGGTAATAACACCTGCTCCAAATTCTGAAGTTCTCCGAAACAGCTCTGGCTTGCACTTTGAACTGCCTCTCAACTAATCCCTTCATTTAAAGAGGTAGGGAAGAAAATGACAGTGGTTCTTTGAAGTTTTTAAACAGTACCACTGATAGTTTTTTTCTGGTGATCACAGAAGCAGGGCTATTTTTTTTGTAGTGGATTCGTAGCTTTAAAATATTTTCAGCATGACTTTGTAGTGAATTTAAGCTCTATATGTGTATTTCCATCATCAAACTATTAAATATAATTGATCTTTATTGTTACTTTTTTCCCCCTGAATTTTATAATGTATTAATAAAAACCCTGATGTATATTATTACCACAAATATGAGTAAAGATGAGGATAATAAAGAGACAGCAGAACAGAGCAGACAATCAATGTGAGGCAATGTGGAAAATTATCAATATACTTTTTCCATTAGTTAAATGGCAATTATACTTCTATGAGTGAATATGCATAGATGGCAGTAAGAACTTCAAAAGATGATATTTCTGACAGGCAGCACTACCAGCTGAAGCTGAAACATGAGAGACAAGCTTTGTTCTTTCTCTTTACCTTTTCATCATAAGAACTAATAGAAAAGTTCAGTAATCAGGATATAGCTGGCATCTTTGATGACACACAAAGCAGAATGGAATCCATCATACTGACCCATATATTTACTGTCTTTCCACTGAGGACAACAGAAAATCGTTTATCTTGGTGAATCAAGCAGATGTGATTTGAAGGTATAGCTGAGGAAGAGTATACCACATGTAAGATTTGCATTGCTATAGTTCTGATGGCAGATGTACTTTGAAAAATGAGGTTTTCCTCCTAAAACTAAGAAATTAGATCACTAAAATTTTTGTATATCTATTGGTTTCAGAACAGTCCAAGCATTCAGGACTGTATGTAAAAGAAGTTGGAGGTTTTAGTATAATTTTTCAATTCTCTCTCACTTTTAAAGGTGTTAAAATTGTTAAAAGCATCCATCTTTTCTTATGTATTTTATTTGGAAATTTAAAACACAAGAATCTTATGCCATATATATATGGGAAATGACTGAAAGAAAAGTAAAGCAACAAAATCTAATAAACCAAAGAAAGCCATCCATTCAGGTATTCCTAGAACAGTTTCGTTGGCTATGAATGACTTTTACAGGGAATAATAAGCCAGACACCCCCCCCACCCCCCAAAAGGAATGATATAGAATTTTGCAATTTTCTCTAAGCAAGAAATTGTCAAAGCATCAGGCATTGAGGGTCTGACCAAATGATCATGGAAACTGATGATGTATGATATCTTCCTATTAAAAATGAGAGTGACATCTGTTTGTCTGCTACCTACCTTCCACAAAGAGGAATGCAATTGAGTGGGCACATTTACTGCAGTCTGTGTAACAAATGCTGTTTTATCCATCGTCAGATTGTGAAGCACAGCAAAAGTAGGAGCTCTTGCTGTCTAAGGAGCCAGCTGAGATCTGAAACAGATTCATAGCCATTGAAAAGCAGCCACAGATGGAATCACATCTCACATGCTTACCAGTGAGAGGAGCCTGATAATTTTATGCAGCCTTTCCCATCCTCCCCACAACTTGGCTTGCAATATGCAATGAACTCTTTCTTCTTGTCAAGTGTGCGATTGCCTTTTTTTGCAAAGGACATGAAATAAAGTGTTGCTATGCTGTTTGAACTTCTTAATGTAGTAAAAAGATAGCAAACTTCACAATAACTACAGTTGGCCATTCTGGCTTTGATTCAACAGTGCACTTAAATATATGCTCAAGATCATCCCCATTAAGTGAAGCACTTAAGCACATTCTTAATTTTTAGCATATGTATAAGTGCTTTCCCAAGTAACGATGAATTTAAGCACATGCTTATGTGTCAGACTGGATTGGGGCTAAAAATCAGCACATATTAGTTCTTTCCAACAAATCAAAGCATCTGTTTCAAAAATAACAGTGGCTCCTTCATAGCAAACATCTGTCCTCATCTACAAAGTGTTTCAACCCAAGGCATGACTTGATGACTTGATGTGCATAATAACAGAAATACTATTTAAGATGGACTAAAGTTTGTAGAAAAGGCATTGGTCCTTTCTGAAGATGAAAGCTATAATGTGTTTTGAGTCTGTAAATCTTTCTTTGTAATGAGAATTGAAATATATGAATCTAAGTGCACGCTTAGAGGGAAAAAGAAGAAAATGTCACAGTTTGGATTTCATGTCTCTTCAGTGCTGTATTTAGAACAGCCAGGAGTTCAGTTTGCCAAAACATTTCCAAAGCTATGGCTATTTTCATTTTTCCATGGGCAAAGGTTTGCATATTTTTTATGTTAATGCACTTTAATAAATAGGCACACTTTAAAAAGCTGTACAATAGAGAGACAATAGACTACAACAATAGTTGTAGTACAAATCATCTAGGGTTCAAGGACTAATAATATAACACTACTCGTTCTAAAGGATCCCTAAACACTGGAATGACTTTATAAAAAGATATCAGTCCTCAATCACTCACTCTTTCCCTTTCAGGGTAAACCACAGCAATGATTTGTCAAGAAGCAGTGTTACATTTAAGAGCAAAAAGAGAAGGGTATTATCTTTGACTACAAAAAAAGAGAGGATTTTACGTACTGTAGACAGAATAATTACCCAAATTGGAATTGGCCAGGGCAGGAGGAAAAAAATGGAGAAGGTGAACAGAAGGTCAAAATGAAGAGATGGGTGACTTCTAGAAAGCCATCTGTCACCTAAAGGGGAGGGGAGGAGGAGAGAGAGAAGCAGAGAAGAATTATGATTCTCTGTGGAAATCAAAGCAGAAGTATGCATTCCTGCCTTCAACATTGTTGTTTGGTAATATAAGGTTGTGGGGAACTTGACAGAGAGCCAGAAATAAGTTTCTTTTACACAGAGAGACAAGACAGATATATCTGGGAAAGAGGCTTGAGAGCCCTGTAACATGCTGAACTTGAGCCAAATACTATTGGAAAGGACCTGGGAGAAAAGAGAAACTCCAGGCTCTGCACTGGATTTCTTTGTTGGAAAGATCAGATCTTTTGTATGTGATTTGAGATGTCATTATATATATGAGAACACATGTGTGTGGGAGATGGTAGTTTTGGTGGGGTGGGATGCATTTGCTTTTACAGGAGCAGCATTTTACCAGAACTGAGTTTGTCTGGGTCTTCGGCTATCTTTAGACCTTGGGGTCAGCATAAATTTCATTGTAAGAAGTTCAGGCCATATATTTGTTTGGCATCTTGGAGCACTATGGCATCACGATGTTGATTGAAGACCATTGTTGCTACTGAACATTATTTACTGTCCATAATCACGTATGGTTTTGACATCCCTTTCATCCTACCTAACAGAGTATTGCAGAGCAAAGACAATTCTGTTGAAATACAAAGGTCACAGCTATACCGTTAGGAGATTAAGCAGAAGGATTTCTCTAGACAGAAAGACCTGAGTTTAAGTCTCTACTAAGGTCCTAGGGTATAATTCAAAAAGCAAAAGGCTTTTAACAATTATTTTTACTGCACAAATCAAAAAGAGAGAGATGGAAAATCTGAATGTTATGCAAATTGCGTATCTTGCTGTCATGGCTATGTAGATCATCTATGAGTTTCTATTTACTGAAGACGGATCATTTATGACTCTAAGCAGAGTAGGAATTTGGAAATCTAAGTTTTGCAAATTCTTCCATTCCAAAATATGCTTTCATTTCAATCCATTTGAAAGCAGCCATAACAAAAATTATTTGAGTCAGTTAAAATGTTGTGTTTTGATAACACAGAGATATTTTGCTTCAACTTTTTTATTACATCAGATAACTTCCATTTAGAAATGAAAAATCATTTAAAATGAAACATTCCTTTGTCTGTTATCCAAATTCTTCCTAACCATTTTTTTTTGTGTAAACATAAATGAACCAGCTAGATATGGGCAAATCTAAAGTCACTTTGTCCTAGGCGTCCTCCTACTGCCACATCCCCCACAAGGCCTTCTCTGTTCACAAACAGCAGGTCCAGGAGGGACCTCCCTTGTTGGTTCATTCACCAGCTGTGCAAGGAAGTTGTCTTCCATGCACTCCAGGAACCTCCTAGACTGCTTCCTTTCTGCTCTATTGTACTTCCAGCAGATATCAGGAAGATTGAAGTCTCCCACAAGAACGAGAGGCATTGATCTAGAGATTAACCCCAGCTGTTTATAGAAGAGCTCATCAGCTGCTTCTCCTTGGTTGGGTGGTCTGTAACAGACTCCCATCACAAAATCTACCTTCTGGTGGGCTCCTCTGATTTTAACCCACAGGCACTCAACCTCCTCATCACCACAATCCATCTCAATGGTGTCCAAGTCCTCCCTTACAAAGAGGGCTACCCCACCTCCTCTCCTACCCTTCCCATCCCGCCTGAAGAGTTTGTACCCCACCATAGCTGCACGCCAGTTATATGAGTCATCCCACCACGTTTCTGTGATGGCAACGACATCATAGGCTCCTTGCCCTATGACAGCTTCCAGCTCTTCCTTCTTATTCCCCATGCTGTGCGCATTGGTGTAAATGCACTTCAGCTGAGCTGCCGAGCCTTCAGCCCTCTTAGAGGGAACAGAGTTCATTCCCAATTGCCTGGTAACTGGAGTAGCTAGCTCCAGAGTGCCTGCATCTCCCTTAGCACCCCCAGATGTGTTCTCCCCCACTTTCTGTGCAGTGATGTACTGGTGATCCTCACCAGCACACCCTCTCTGAATCACCAGTGCCCCACATCCAGGCTCACTCCTGTCTAGCCTGGTCTCAATCCCCTTCCCCTTCACATCTAGTTTAAAGCTCGGTTTATGAGCTTAGCTAGGTTTTTAGCAAGGGCTTTAGCCCCCCTAGGAGACACACGTGTCCCATCCTTAGCAACATAGCCTGGGGGTGTGTGAGCCACCCCATGATCAAAGAAGCCAAAGCCCCTCTCCTCACACCAGGCTTGGAGCCAGGCATTAATTGAATTATTCTTCCTGACTTCCCGCTCCTCTCTATTTAGCCATGGGATGGAGCAGAATACTATTTGTGCCCCAGAGCCCTCCATCATTTTCCCAATGGCCCTGAAGTCTTTCTTGATGGTTTTGGTCTTTCTGTTTACTAGACCATCGTTACCAGTTTGGACTACTATCAGAGGATAGTAGTCTGTCTTGTGGACCAGGGAAGGAAGTTTTCTAGCTACCTCCTTCACTGATGCCCCCGGTAAGCAGCAGACCTCTCTGTGGAGTGGGTCCGGTCTGCAAATGGGTCCCTCCGTTCCTTTTAGGAGGGAGTCCCCTACAACAATCACCCTCCTCTTCTTCTTAATGGAGGATGTTTTTATCTTTTTCTGAGGATGGTGCGGCCTAGGGAAGGATTCTAGGCTGTGGGAACCATCATCCTCATCCTCAGGGTTGGATTCCACCTGCAGCACCTGGTACTTGTTCACCAGGGGGATCTGGGGTTTTGGTGTCTGGGTGAGGGGAGCAGGTTTCCTTCGTCTGGCAGGAATTTGCTGCCATTCCCCATCTCTTGTTCCCCCAACCTTGCAGTTTGCAGGTGGATGGTGTTTGGACGCACCAGCTCCATCAGGCTGCTGAGTTAGTGAGAGGGCACTATTCCACTGATCTATCTCCCTCTCAGCCACCATGTGAAGGAGTTCCCCCACTAGAGCGCAGCTTTCAGAAGTGGAGCCAGTACCAGAGGCATGAGCTGGTGTGGGAGGGGGGCACTGCCTGCAGCCCCGGGTCTGGGTGGCTGCATGCACCCACTGTGGCTCTGTCTGAGTGGCAGCATCCATCCTGCCTGCTGCAGCACACCGAGCAGCTTTAATCTTCTGCCGGGTGGCGACCATGGTCTTCGGTGTCTTCTGCCTAGTCTCTAGGTCCTCTCTGTGTCCTGCCTTCTCACCCTGCCCGCTCAAACTGCCACTCAAACTGCCCTGCACCTCTTTGCCACGCTCCTCTTCACCATGCTCCAGGTCAATAATCAAGGTGATTATTGTTTCAGCTGTTTGGCTCCTCTGATATGCTTCTGAATAAAGGGCTGTTCTTGCACTTACCAGCTTTGATGACGTTTCTCCTCCCCTTCAGCACAGCTTTATGAATAATTATACCTATTTATCTTACACTTAAAATGCAGGAAAAGAATGTTGCATTAAAGTGAAAAAGAGGCTATCGGGTTGGATGGCTGGTTGTAAAAGTGTTTTTAGATTATTTCAGTGAAGATGCCTCCTTAATCTGATCATATTCAAGCTAAAAAAATATTTTTTAAGGTTACCTACATCAACAAAACCATTTTTTCAGGCTTCCTATAGACACGTGTATGATGAAGCTTAGCATGCTTATTCTGCACGATCGTGCAATGTGGCATGATGTATCTGGGCACTTATGTGAGTTTTATTCCCTACCTGTCTCTGGGATTATTTTCTCTCTAGGAAAAGGAATGTAAAAAAGCCAGCCTCGGTGGAATCAGGTTTTTCAGAGACTGAAAGGTATTTCACTTGTCAAGTGCTTTCTCTGCTGCCCCTGTTTTCTGCAGGAGGCTCTATAAGGGAATAGTTTGATTATGGCAATCAAATTCATGGTGCAAAACTTGCCTTAGTAAAATTACAACTAGGAGCATGCATCCCGTATGGTAATTCATACTTAATTACTATCCTTAGTTTTGTCAGCTTTATTTGTTACACATCGTAGAAAAGAATTACATCAGCCAGAATTTCATTTTCATTATAATAACATTAACCTGGAGGTTTAGAATCATGTCTGCATTGCACATACAGCAATGATATGGTGACAGGGAGAAAGCCAGACTCGTTAAATTTGTAACCAGACTAGTTCAACTAGGCTTTGCAGTTCCCTGACATTGCATTAACTCTATTACTAATTCATTGGACTGTAGTTGCATCTTTGCTAGTTTTTCCTATACTGGTAATCTAATAGTGCTACAGTTTGTTCTCTGACGTGAAGGTCAACTTGAAGTCTGGCTAGTCACTGCTGCAAAAATTTCTTCTCATTCAAAACAAAGGAGTTATACCAAAACTGACTGTTGTGAACAGTTTGATTCCCAAAATGTGCTAGGCAAATTTTTTTTAAGAATGCTAAGTACACTGAAAAAAACTGTCAAAATTTGCTGTGGCAAACAAGAAAATCCAGTTCTAACACCTGGATCTGGACCCTAGCAGTGTTTAATTTGTCATTATAGACACAATCTCAGAATTCACATGATTTCTTTATGCTTCAGTCTGTACTGACACTAATGAAGCCTGGCATTCCCAAGTCAGTCAGACATCTTTCTGCATTCATGAATTTAGTGATACAACTGCTACTGTTTCAGTGCAGTTCTGCCTATAATGTATTAGTTGCTATATATATGTGACAATTAATAGTCTGTGTATGAACACGAAATTCAAAGAGAATTCAAAACAAGACATAGGGAAGAGAGGAATGACTAAAAAGGCAAGAGAGAAAACCAGTACTGTAATAAATGTCATGTTTAACTGGGATTTAGTCAATATTGACAAGGTGCTACCGCCCTAGTTACTGTTAGATGGCAATTTTCATCATGGCAATAATAAACAGCTTCAGATAAATGGATTGTTTTTCCTATGTGTTTCTAACAAAACATGTTCTCATTCATGAGTTATATAAATTGGGTTTGGACATAAATATAAAGCGGTGTTGGAGGGAGTTGTTGTTGATAGATGAAAGTAGAAACTTGTCTGCTCGTAAGCCAATGGCAGGTTGGTTGCCTAAGTTTACAGTGAAAAAGACTTAAAAATAGTTCCAACAGAATATTAGGAAGGAAAAAAAGAGGGTGTTCTATTATACCGGTAGCTACCAACCTCTTTACAGGCATCTTTATACATAATGATGTCTCTCTCACAAATCACCACAACTATTGTAAAACGGTACTCCATTCAATTTAAAGTTGAAGTATTGATCTGGAGCTGGTGCACAGAGTTAGCCCTCCCCCGTTAGCTAGATTTCTGATCTATTTTAGGAACCTTGCCAAACTCATCACAGGCTCAGCACAGAGTAGAGCTTACATGTGTCCCTGTGACCCTTCAGCCCATGGATTCTTGAGCACACTTCCTGAAACAAAGGAGTAGAACTCACATGTAAGAGGTCCCACTGCTTTTGTTGGGGCAAAATGAGACTCACCAAGTTTCTTTCTTCGTCTCAGCAGCAATAAGCACCACCATTCAGCAAATTCCTGATGCTCTGTTCTCAGTGACCTGTCCTTACTTTCTGGGGTTTCTGTGTGCCTCTGGATCTTTCCTGTTTTGCTCCATATGGCAGGTCAAACATCCTTGGCTAGCCCATGGGCTTCCAGTCAGTCTTAACCAAGGTACTAGGCTCAATAAGACAAATTTCAAGCGAGGACAGATCAGCTGTCAATAATTAGAAAAACTAATGAACTGCTCCTTAGCGAGCAAAACAATTAATGGGATTCATTTGTATTTTAGTGAGGTGCACACCAGACTTGCAAAAGAGGCTGCAAACTCCTGCCTTATTAAGAGAATCCTTGAAAGAGGCTGGAAAGTGGAACGCCCAGGTATTTTCCCAGAAAATTCTTCGGCAGAACCACAAGACATGGGAGTAAATGTGGTATTGCTGTGTAAAAAAAGAAATACATTTATGTTCACTTAATATTTCACTGTGATGTGTGGACAATGAATGTTATAAGTAAAAAATATTTTTGTAAATTATTATTACAACTCTGAAGAATATTTTTGTGCCTACACTTCCATCATGTTGACATATACTTCAAAGCAGAGGGAAGAAAACTAATAAGAAATTATACGAAGGATATGAGTTAAAGATATATAAAGAAATATTTAAAGACACCTAAAAGGTCTGATTTTGGTCTGAAAGCTTAGTTTTAATAATTTAATTACTGATTTAGGTAACAAGTTTGGGTTTTTACTCCATAAGCTGTTGTTCATTGCACATAGGATTTATTCTCTAGACATTCAAAGTAAGTCACCTATGCTTAAATCAGACATACTGTTGATCTGATAAGTCTTGGATACCTTTATTTGGAAAGAATAATTTCACCATTAAGTTTCTTTTCTACACTAACAACACAATTATAATTGCATTTAATGAATAATGATATTTTATATTATACTATTAATATAATTAATGTTATGATTAGAGGAAGAATTTTTAAAGTTTCAGTTTTTTAAACTCTTGTCAGATGAAGCATCTCAACATGTTCACAATCATAGGATCAAGACATTTTAGAGTATTAGTCCTACTTTAATAAATAATTTAGCTACTTGAGAGTGCTAAGTGGCAACTGACATTCTTTATCTGTGTGCATATGTTGAAGCCCATACTGTTATCATGAGTTCTTTAAAATCTCATTAATTAGCAATCACAAAGAATTAAAAAAAAAAGAAAGCCTAAGAAAGCTGTAGAAAAAGTCTTCCCACTTTGAAAATGAACAAGTCTTCAAGCACAACAAAATGAAAAAAACTTAGAATTTGGCACTTTCTCTGATAGGTAAAACCAGCAACATTTTTAGCAGTCATTATCTCAAGTTTCTACGAATTAGTTCCTACAAATGCAGACTCTGAGACACCTAAGATGGCTAAGAGAGAGTAAAAACAAACAAACAAACTACAACAGCAAACAAATCTATTTGGTTTTTTTCAGAAGGAATGAACTTTTCCTAGATGGCTCATTGCAGAGGCTGAAAACTGTGAGCAAAACCATGTTAGCAGTGATGGCAGTTCTAGCATCTTTTCTGCATTTTATTATAAATTCTTTTTGGAAAAGGAAAAGTTTTGTGTATTTTTAAAAGTCAAAACATGGTTTTAAATATTCGTATTTTCTGAAAGAAAGCATATTGCTTTTCCATTGAGTCATACTATGGGAATAGAATGCAGACCATGCTGCTGGGATTCCTACAAGAACTTTCAGTTGCTTTTTCATATTGTATAATCTGAAAATCAAGGGACTCAGCTGCAGTTAATTTTCATTTGCTGTTTGTATATAAATGCTTTTAGTACTTAAACTAAATTCAGATCAATTAAACTAATGTTGTTTGACATAATATTCCTTGTTCCAAAATCAATATCCCTTCATTTGACAGACTTATTCTTGAATTCAGGATGTTTATTATTCTTAAAGCTTACCTATAGACCTGGTTTTTGTCTTTGATGATGTAAAACAGTTCTTCCTTATGTACCATGAGCCAGAGTATAATGGGGTTCAAATTTCTCTGGTAAATATCTTAATTGTAAGATCATGTCTGTTAACCTCTTACCATAGTGCTAACTTCCTAACCTTTCCTTTTGTCTTTTCGATTTTCTCTTTGAGACCATGTGCTCCCAAAGAAGACGCAGTTTTTACACTACTCTGCTACTGAAAATGTCTTTTCTGAGATCGTGGTATTGGAAGTTCAAAGATCCTCTTGCCAGATTTTGGAGGGTGAAGTCTTCCAATTTCATTTCAGTCAACAGACTTCCTAAAGGTCCATGGCACAAAAATCTTTCTCTTAACTGAATGATGACTTTTATGACACTGCCTGGGAGAGGAAGGAGCAAGAGGAGCTATAGGGAAGCTCTAACATTTTCGGTGTTTATTTTCTGTACGTCAGAGTGATGGACAATACTGGTCCTATGGATTTCATGGTCTTCCAGAAATGAAGTGAGTCATGGAGTCATGGCAATACTTGCTTTCTACTCCTTGTTTCACAAGCCCATTCATGCATAAGGAAGGTCATTGTGGGGAAATACTGTACTGTCAGGACTGGGACATTCTTATTCTCCCACAACAAAAAGCATGAATCACAATTTCACCCTGAATTGTGTATTTCTTCAGACACATCCATACTTACGGGTGCAAGAACTTGCCTGAATGATGACTGGTTAAGGAATGAATGGAGTCCTTAGGATTTGATCCATCAGGAGTACTTTTTTTGAGCTTTTGTTCTGAGAAGATAGAGTAGGGCTCATGCCCTTCAGATCCTCTTTACCCTCCCACTGTGGTACTTATAAATCTTGTGATTTTGTTTTGTCTGGCCCTTGTCCAAACCCAGACCTGTCGAATGAAAGGCAGCTTTGGGATCATTTATCAATGTAAGAGTGGGAATAGTGGGCTGAACAGTAGTTTTGTGCTGTTACCAAGTGAAACCACCATGAGCAGTTACCTAATTGAAATAATATGGCACATGTTCCCATAATTGCTATCCTTTGATAACTTTACTTTGGTCATGTTTTCTCAGTTAATTATCATTAGAAAAATATCTAATGAAGGTAACAAAGACTAAAGTTTGCAAAAAAAAATGGGTATAGGCTGCAGAGTGACTTATTTTCAGACACAAATATTTTCTTTACATTAATGGTAACAGGAATGGTATAACTTGGCATCAACTGCAAATGTAATCAACAGCTATGGTTCCCAGGTATTTATTATGACCGAAGGTCAGAGTGGAAGAGGGGTTATTAATGAAACTTAAGCCAAACTGTCTCAATTATGTTGCTGGAGGGCAGAGTCCTGACCTCGTTCTCCTCTGCAGCTGCCCAGACTTCTCCAGACACAGATGAGAAATGAAATCCTAAGGCTTCAGGTAGATCCTCAACCTTGATTCTACTTGAAAAAAAATAAAAAAATGAATGAAATGATTATTACTGCATGCTTAGAACAAGACTGAAGGAAACATGGCTGCTGATAAATTACATCATACTTCTGGGAGAGATGTGAAAGAATATTACAGTTTTGGACAACTGTTCCAGAAAAAAACCAACCAACTTTTCACCCTCACACACTCTGTTCTGTTGTATTCTGCAGAGAATAGTTTAGGTTGTCTGACAGAGAAATTTCTCAGTAAGTATTTCCACTGTTTTTCTTGAGTAAAAACCTATAATTTAATCTATGTGGTCTTTAAAAGTGTATCTTATCCTGAGAGATATGCCGATAAACTTATTAGTACATATTGGGCTGGTATCTGTCTCACCTTATCTCAGGTGCCTAATAGTTAGAGGTCTATGTCTGACCTTGTGACCTCAGGCTCACTTTATAGTCAGAAGAAAAAATGGGCATTCCCAGATTGCAATCCATCTTATTTGAGCTAAGTACACAAGACAGGTCAGATGAATTGTGGCCTGGATTTGCTTCCACTGAGTATAACAGGAAGCCAGGGTAACCAGCTGAGGTTTAAATGTTGAACTTTCAGATGTCTACATTAAGGTAGATTAATTGCCCCCTGAAGTTATGCACACTAATATATTAAACAGTAGAAGGGAACATGACTTGCCACTTTGTTGCCCACAATGCAAACAAGTTCAAATGGTACCTGGCTGGTTTTGACCCAGGCAAGCTACAGCCGTCCGAACCAGTTCTGGAGCGAGTTGAGGCCAGAGGCTGTTGTTAACAGGCAGTTTGGATGTAGCTGCTCGGTGTCTGAGAGCACAAGGATTCCATATAAATGGATGCAGGACTTTCTGTGCCGATTAGCTGCAGTGCCAGAGAGCGGCTGTGAGTGCATTTAATTTTCTGGTACAACATAGTCTTAGTAGCTACAGGAAACAATTAATATCAAACCCATTTTAAAGCTACAGAAGTCAAGTCATTCTTTCCTACAGTGGAAGCAGTCTCTAGACAGATATGTGGATAGAAATCCCTTCCTCCAGCCTCCGAAGGCCTCCAGAAACCAACAGCAATCTCTTTTCAGAAAGTATGAAACACTAATCTTACTGATAGAAAATAACAAAGATGTGAGCAATTGTGTGACAACATCTAGCCAAAACAATGTGTTTTAAGACTATTATTCTGTTCCCACTGACTTCAAAGCTATAGGATCAGGCCTGAAAAGATTCTGAGTTTTTTTTGCTGGAATGATAATGGCCAGAAGTGAAGTTATTTTTATTCTTTATGAGAAACAATTAATAAGGGATTATGCTTACTTTTCAGTGGAAATTCTGAAACAACCAGTTCACTTCAGAGGGGAAAAAAAAAGAAGACCTTTGCACTGAATTATTTTTTTTCCACTATGGTCATGAACGCTTTCAAAGAAGCCTGACTGAGGACTGCCAATGCAGGATAAAGCCAAGCTACTAAAACATCTTTTCTTTCCTTAGACATTTGGGACCTGTATTCTCTTTGTATATTTTGTCACTGGGAAATAAACCAGCTGTGTTCTTGAAATTCTTGTTTCTCTCTCTTGGTAAATCAATTCATTTTTATGCATTGTATTTGGCTCTGTTAATATCTGTGAGGGAACTTGTGCTTTGATTAATAGTATTTCCTTTCTTTCCTTTAAACTTGCTTATTGGCAGGGTGGTTTTCATTAACCGAGCCACTACCTAGAATCAATTATGCTAACTAAATAAAACAGAGTGTAAAACTGTGGAAAGATGAAGATAACAATAAGGAATAAAGCACATCACACACTAAATTTTCTAGGAGAAATAATTAAAAACAACCTATGCCATCATCACTTTTGCTTCATAAATTATTTGAAAAGCCAATATACATTTAAGTGCTGCAACTCTACTCGTAGAATCCTAGAATAATTTACGTGGGAAGAGGCATTTAGTATAACCTCCTGATAAAAGCAGGGTAAGCTATGATGTCAGACCAGGTCTTTATCCTGTTAGGTCTTGGCAACTTCCAAGAACAGAGGTTGTACTAACTATACTACCTCTCTTGGCAACCTTGTCCACTGCTTCACTGTCTTCATGGGGAAAGTTATGTCATTATATACAGTCTGATCTGCTCTTGTTACCATTTGCCTCTGTTGCTCATCCTCCCACCACATGCTACTGTGAAGAGCTTGGCTCTGCAACCTCTCAGTGCTCTCGATTCAAACAATCAGCCAGTCCCCCTAGTTTGGTGTCATCTGCACATACTTATGAGACTGCACTCCAACACCTCATACAGGTCACCAGTAAAAATGTTAAAAAGGACAGACATCATGACAGATACCTGCAACACCCCACAAAATATCAGCTTCCAGACGGTGCATGACCACTATTCTCTAGACCCAACCATCAAAGCAGATTTTACCAATCCAGTTCATCAGTCCAGAGTGTAGGATTCAAGCTGGAACAGTAGGGAGACTGTGCTAAAAGCCCAGCTAAAAATTAAGTAAATGACATCCACTGCTCTCACCTCATCCACAAATTGAGTTACTTTTCATAGACGATAATCTGGTTGTCAGGCATGAGTTGTTCTTGGAAAACCTGTTATGATTGTTCCCTATCACCTTGTTTACTTACACAGAAATGGCTTCCAAGTAGACTTGCTTGATGGTTTTCCTAGGGATCAAAATGGGACTCACCAATTTGTAGTTCCTTGGATCATTCTTTTGGGCTTTTCTTTAGAAATATGCACAGCATTTATTTTCTTCTAGTCTTTGGGGTCCTTCCCTTAACTAAATGCCCTTTCAGAGATGGTAGAGAATGGTCTTGCTATGATGTCATCTGGCACTCTAAGACCCAGCCTATATGGTCCTGAGGACTCACATGGGTTGAGTTGTCTCTCACAGTACCTGATTTGATCCTCATCCACTGCTTGTGTTGATCTAAGCAGTTTCTGTAACCACGGAAGCCAGGAGATCCTCCTTGTGAACACAGAAGCAAAGAAGGTATTGAGTACCTCAGCCTTACCCATGTACACTATCACTCAGCCACCTGACTCACTCAGCAACAGTTCCATAGTTTTTCATTCAGCCTTTTACTACCAAAATAACATTAGAAGTTCTTGCTGACTTTGACAACCCTTGCAAGGCTCAACTCTAGGTGAGCTTTGGCTTTCTTGACACCAATGAGACATTCCTGAGCAACAGTTTGAAATTGTTCCTTTGTAGCACAACCCTGCTTCCATGTTACCCATCCAGAGGATGTCAGGGAGATTAATGCCTCCCATTAGAGATGGATGTTGTGATCAAGAGACTTGATTTACTTAGAAATTATGGAGTCCTACAAAACAAGCTCTAACGGAAAGGTTTTGCCAAGAAATTTCATTACTGAAGCCACAACTAACACGGATATTTAACTATAATGTTAATAGCCAGGAAAATTACTAATTTATCCTGACATTTTTAATGGAGCTAAAACCACATCAGGTACAGGAATTTTTCAAGGTAATTATGAGTCTTTTTTACTACAGAGAACTTAGAAATGTTTTATATTTTATTGATGGCCCATAAAAGAGTTCTTATATTATGACAGTTTTGGCTGGAACAAAGGATAAGATTTTGTTCAGATTCATTGCTAAGGACCAGACTGCAATATTCATTCTCACAGCAAATACTACCTTCTCGAATGGTATTGTTTCATTTAAGTCACCGTTGCTCTTCAGGTATTAGCATACAACACAACATGTGTAAAGTTGTCAATGTCAAGGCATCCTCTTCTTCCACTAGAAGGAAGAAAATTATAACAGATATAAATGGGAGATGTTTTGCAGAGAGATCCGGTTCAACAACATGATGGTTCTCTTCTCCAGACACCAGCACCAATGCTCTGCATTTAAATAAACATTTGAATCCACACATATTTTCAAGAATGTGAAAATGTGTCATGCCATCTGAGACCAAACTTAGTTATTGAAGTCTGTCTAAACACTGGAAATTATTTGGAACAAATTTCAAAGCTGATTATTTGAAACAATTTTTTTCAGATTTCTAAACCTATGTCCTTTCTATGCTTGACAGAAAGATAATAATATGACATTTCAAATGTCATTAAATGTACTTAATGCTACTTTTTTCTATTTTGTAAATGAAAAGAGATATCTCACAACAGAAATATGATAGAGTCTCTCCTCAAATACAGGCTAGTGTCATTATAACTGGGATGTATCAGGATGCTTTAAAGTGCCATCTATATGTTGTGTACCCTGCAGCATTAGCCATGTTGTAAACTTCCAGCATTAAATTCCCTGGTTATCTCGTTACTTATATGAATGCTTGTAGACATGCCTTGATGGGTTTAAATCCTACTAAATGCTTAATTGATGCATATCATATTTGCAGATTTATAGTTCAAGTATTCTCTTGCACAAAAGAAGTATTTACCAGTTAGTCCTATGATTCCCTGCAGGATTAAATCTGGGTTTAGTCTGGATGCTTTCTAGCACTTACTTTCATAATGCTGCAGTACTCTTCAGGAATATTACCTAACAGAAGTATGGATCCAACCGTTCTGCTTCCGAATTAAGAGATTGAGTTGTGTGGACACAAGTCATGCTGTGCCACACCTCAAGGCCAAATCAAGGTTTCTGGCAGGACTTATTCACTAGTATAGAATCATAGAATCATAGAATCGTAGAATAACCAGGTTGGAAGAGACCCACCGGATCATCGAGTCCAACCATTCCTATCAAACACTAAACCATGCCCCTCAGCACCTCGTCCATCCGTGCCTTAAACACCTCCAGGGAAGGTGAATCAACCACCTCCCTGGGTAGCCTGTTCCAGTGCCCATAGACATAGAATTTTTCTTTGGCCAGCAAATATTCATTTGTTCCTTAAGAGATGGAACTAACTGTAGCTAATAAAAGGACAATATTTTAGATAACAAAGACCAGAATCTGGAGGTTTAATACAAAATTAAAGTGTCAAACAAGAAAACAAAAATACCCTTCCCACATAGCCTATAACCTAATTGATACAGTGCTGGGAGGAGGCAAATACACATTCAGTCTGTGCAGGCAAAAGAAATGCACACACCATTTCTAATAACTAGGTGAAATCCAGGCACCACTACTCCCAGAATCATTTTGTGAGACAGAGCTTGCGAAATTGTCAGAGCCTGAGACATATTTTGTGTCTATGACTTCCAGATAACACTCAGGACTTCTCTCCTACTTCCTGAGCTAGAGGACCCCGTGTCCAGCCGGTTGAATTTTATGACTCCTGTCCTTATGTGCCCTATTTTGTCATGTAGAGGAGTCCTTGTGACCAGCACAGGGTTGTGCTCTCTGCAAAGGATCATAGATAGTAGGACACATGAGTAGAGGCAGGGAAGTGATCCCAAAGATTAATTTTAGCACCCAAGTGGATGGTAGAAAAAGAGGAATTCTCAGAACATCAAGTAACTAGGTGCTCTACTGAGATACTAAAGCTGTCTGTTTAATTCAATAGTTATGAGTCCCTCCTGCTTCGTTAGTGAATCTAGTCATTCAAACAGGAAAAACTAAACTTGGAATAAACTCATCAAAATTTCTAGAAACTGAGATATCTGCTTGTCGCTTTTCTTACGTGGCTTTTCATCTCATAACAATTTGGCCAAGCCAGAATGCCCATAATTTGGAAAACTCTCTCTCCAGTCCTTTTTTTTACTTTTGTCCATAAAGGGACACCTCACAGCAATACTATTTTCTGGCTCATCCACTCTGCTGTTGAGACACTAGACCAGACAAATTCCTGACCTAAAGGGAGACAAAATGACACATTCCAAAACAGCTATTCCCCACTACTGTGTCAACAAAAATCACTCTGGCGTATACTGTATAGAATAGATACTTAAATATACTATGTCAGTCCAACTCTTAGGAAACAGTTAATGATATCCTTAAAAGATTTTCTGACTTGGTATTCTTTTCTAAAAAGAGATTCTTAGTTATTTTGTTTCTGGTGAGTTTTTAAAAGTAATTTCTGTCTCCTCATGATGTGCATGTCCATAGAACACACTTTTTACAAGGTACTGCATCTAAAGTGAACCCTCCAATATCTATTTTTTGAAAATATGTAGCTATTTTTTTAAGTCAGCAAAGACGTTTCTTGTTTTCATCATTTCTAAGTTTGCTTTTACATATGTTAACAGTACATTCCTCATGTGTAGTAGAAAAAAAATCTGCCTTGTTTGCAGTACTTAGCGTTAACACCAAGGTGAAGGACATACAAAAGAGTGACACCATAGTTCTAAACATGATGTCAAAGTCAGTTATTGCATGTAATTCCCATGCACTAAAGGGACTCTGTCAGGTCAAATTAGGTCCCAGATTTTGTTTTGATGAAGAAAAGTTTTTTAAAGTCTTAAAAATGGAACATTTTCATGATTATTTGTTCAACATTCCAATGGGAACTTTTTCCCTTTTTTATTCTTTTAAACAAGCATTGACCTACAGTGTTTATAACACAAACATTGCACAGTTGAGCTGATCACTGCTGGCCCATGAGAACCTGAAAGCTCTGATCTGAGTTTAAAGAGATTGTAAAGCTTTACACAAGACTGGTTTTGCTGTCAGAGCTAAGAAGAAAGGGTAAATAAATGATATAAAAGATAAGACAAGGATATTCTCACATATGAGAGAGAAATGTAAAGAGATCTGTTAAAGCCTGTTTAGAATGTTCTCTTGTCTTTGTAATGGCAAGTGATCCATAGTGAAGAATTTTTAATTTGATAAAGAAAATGCAAATATGATGTTTACGTCACAATAATAATCTGCTTAAATATAGTATTTTTTGCCTAGAGATCTAAATGAAATGAGCTCAGGGTTATAATAGATTCCAAATTAAATGTAAGTCACCACATTACAGTTGCATAATGTAAATTTTCACAGATGCAAACAGGTTGTGAAATCTTCATACACAGAGGTTTTTAGTAAACACTTAAAAACATTAGTTCTTCTGATATTCTAAAGGTTTTAATGAAAATATGTTCTCTTTAAATTCAGGGAAAAAAATACTCGAAGCTACTATGCATCTGTCTGAAAGCCTGAACGTTCTCAGAAAAAGATTAGCCTTTGGGTCTATTTTTTCGCTTGGAAACTTGGAGAACAAAGGAAACTATGTGGTTAAAACATTAAACTTACATAAGAATGGGGATTTGAGAATGTAACTATTAGAAATGTGTCTTTAATCTTTTCTTAATGACTTTTACAGAATTTTCATAGAACTTTTTTAGAACAATACTTTGCTAATAGTAGTAATTTAGTCATGTAAATAGGAATATGTACAGAAAGGGATGGCTATTTTTGAGACAGAAACATATAGGACATTTCAAATGGTGGTAAGTATCCATGGTGATCAGATAGTTAGTATCCCTGCTCTTGAACTGATTTCCACCATTTTTTTCTGGTCTTATCTCTGGTTTTGATCTTTGGGATGACCTTAGAATTGATCATATCTACCTTACAAATCTTAACCGTGAAATGGGAATGATATTAAATTTAACCATAAAATTCTTAATGTCCATTGATGGAAATTGCAAGGTATTATTACATATTTTACTATTTTATTTAATATTTTATTAGTACTAGTACTAGTATTATACGTGGGCCCTAGAATGACAAATCCTCGGATAATTTACTAAATATAACAGGTTATTTCTTTTGTGAGTGGAAAGCCATAGTCTTTGGTTCTTCTTGTTTTATTCAAAATATTAAGACTATTTTCCTTTTACTTCTTCGTTTTATTGATTTAGATTCTACATTGTTTCATAAAACAATGAGGATGGTGAAATACTGGAAGAGGTTGCGCAGAGAAGTGGTAGATGACTCATCCCTGGAAACATTCAAGGTCAAGTTAGATGGGGCTCTGAGCAACCTGATCCAGTTGGAGATGTCTCTGCTCCCTGCAGGGGTGGTGGACTAGATTACCTTTTAAGGTCCCTTCCAAAACCAAACCATTCTATGATTTCATGATTCCAGGAGCTTGTTCCCAATGCAGTGTCTAGGCTCAATCACACCTGTGTTAGGTAAAATGAAAACTTATATAGGTGAACACAGCCTATGGAGACTTTTGGTATTATGTCCAGAGGATGGACCTGACCCATTACCAGCATATATGTAATCTGTGAGACATGCCAGCAGCTGTGATGTACAAAGCCTAGATTTGTTTGAGCGCTGTTCCTAAGCAGCTTCTTTAAACCTGAATTCCTTTTTCTCATGTTGTCCTTGGTATCAGTAGCTAATGTGAAGCAATGAAAAGGTGTTCTACCTCTCCCTACTCCCCTATGTATGTACAGATATGGCTATAATCTGGTTATGATTAAGTTAAATGTAATGTAAGCCTTGAGCAGAAGGGAAAGATACACCTTCACCTTCATGTTTTTAGTAAAAAGCAGACACCAACATTAGTTTAAAACCAATGATGATACCATATATTTATAAACCAGTAATATTTCCAGAACCTGTTCTAAACCCCACACAATTTGTTGTTCTGACCATGCTGGAAGTTTTGTGTTCCTATGTGTGTACTACAAGGGACTGCAAAGGATTTCTCGCATACATCATGTTACTGAGGTAACAGTTTAGATTTAAGCCAGCCTCATTTGCTATCCTTAAGTCATTAACATTCTCACTCTCTTTGTTCATCCTTTACCTATCTTTCCAGTGCTTTGAGGTAAATTTCTGGAAGACCTCAATGTGATTTCTAGACAACCTAGAGTTCTGAGCATTCAGCCTCTGTATAAGTGGGGCTGATTTTGCAATTTTAGCCACTCAAAATAAAAGAATATTGATACAGACTGAGTTCAAAGTATGACAGATGCTTGTTCAAGGCCTTACAAGTTCACTTACATATAGTAGCAGAATTTTAGCCATGGTTGTTTATTTAAAGCAAGATTTATACACAGGGATAAAAGTTTTAAAAGTTGCTGATTAATAAAAGTTGCCAATTAATGGAAGTCGCTATCTCTAAGAGAAACCTTGACATTTCATAGACACATGTTACTTTCATGAATGACAGAATCCCTCTCCAAACAGTGAACTCCTACTGCAGCCATTCATTGACTTGATTTTAAGGAGTTTTGCTTGTGTAGTAAAATCAGAACTTTAAAAGAAATCTTCTGTAAACATTATCTTTAATGTATTTAATGTAGACCAATAAATGCATTAGCATTGCAACAACTACTGTTTAAATAAAGACGCACAGAAAATTTAGTTTCACATTGGACACAGAGGCCAACTTACAAGGAAAAATAAAGTTTCCTAATGTTTGCAAAGTATTTTGATTTATATTTATTTGCTTGTTTAGACTGATTAGTGAGAATATGGCACTTTTGCTGCAGCTCCCTGTCTCAGTGGGTTTCTGTTATCTGAAGGTCTTACATTCACACAAAACATTCTGCAGATGGCAATTTGTCATCAGCTGTGGAGGATTAAAGAGGTATCAGTTACTAGATGTCTGCTGCTTATATTTACTTTATCTATATCAACACTCCTTCCTACCTTAGTGAAATCACAACCTAGCACATGAGTAATTTGTGTATCTGTAACAAGTTTACCTGATATTAAGAGCTGATTGAATGCAAACCACAGGCTGGAGCCTTTTGTCTCAATATTTGCCCTTTTCTTGTTGTCATGAATCACCCATTGATTTCAAGAGCACAAACATATCTCGATGGTGAGAGTTAATCTCTCTTTCATACTTGTTGACACACTGTTCAGTCCAAGAAGCCAGTTGCACTTTTCACCTTGGTCTACAAGTAGTCATGCAAACAAATGTCCCAAATCTGAGCAATGTCCTTTTGTGTCCAAACCTGTTTGTTTAACTCATGATTCTGCTCGCTCTTCCTAAGTTGATTCTATATACGTTTTAGAGCAAAGGCCTTGAGATCAAAGGGTCTGAACCTGCACTGTGAGAACACTAGTGAGCAAAGGGCTGGACTGACTTTGTGTACGTTGCTGGTACTCAAATCTTGTCAGTGCTTATGTGTAGGTGTATATACCTATATAAACATATGGACACATATAGTAATTAGTGAGTGTAATATGGCATAGCATAGTATAGTGTAATATAGAAAATACAGAAACATTACTCCTCTCTATAAAGAAAAAGCTGCAGAAATATTACTTAACATAAAGAAGAACTAAGCATATGCTTAATTTAAATCCAAGATTTCTTCAGTGGGGTAGGGCTTACATGTTTTCTTCAAACACTAAAGAAAGCAAGGTTAGCTGAGAAAAAAATAGCCTTGTTCTATCTGTTAATTGAACTGCTCAAATAGATATTTTTTCTTCTTGTGATGGTTCAAAGTTTATAAATTCTTTGTTCCACAATGTCCACATAACTAATGTTCTCAGGAGGACCAAGCTAATGTGAAAATAGTGATGGACTGTAGTAAGACACAAATGACCATGGTTACTCTTATGGAGTAATAACCTCTCTGTCCTCAATTCAGCAAAGCACTTAAGTGAGTGCGCATGTCTACTGAAGTCAATATCCTTCAAGCAATTTTCAACAATACAATCTCACACAGTAGAATTGTTTTTCTTTGACCAAGTCACTGTTCTGGTATATTGTGCTTTGTACTTTGATGAACAATATGGAATAAAAATTAGCTACAATGTATAATCCTAATACTGTTTTAACTCCACTTTACACATGCAGTTAAATTTCCAAATAATCCACTTATTCCAAGAAAGCTTAATGTTTCTTTCATTTGTAAATACTATATCTTAAAAACTGCTGAATATAATACACTTAGAAGCAACAACCTTGACTGAGACCACAAATATTCTGTTCATAGCTATGCTGCTTTTTTGCTTCAGAAGAATGAACCTATGATGTACCCCAATAAGGAGTCCCTGTGAATATTGATTTTCACCACTTTACCACAGTTATGATGGACTCTGGCATTACAAATCTTTCTAATTTTCCCTTCCAGGGCAAACTCTCTTTGACTGCTCCATCTGGTACCACTTCATTCCTCGATATATCTAAATATGAGACTACCTGATTCATAGTGTTATTTACCTGTACTTCATAGCAAAAGAAAGAAGAAAAGGGATGCAAAATGCATGCTGGTCAAATTTCTTTTGATGCAGCCCAGGATATGGCTGGCTTTCTGGGCTGCAAGCACACATTGCCCAGTCATATTGAGCTTTTCATCTACCAGTACTCCCAAGTTCTTTTTTGGCAGGGATGCTCTCAATCTGTTCTTCTCTCAGCCTGTATTTGTGCTTTGGATTACCGTGACCCACATGCAGGACCTTGCACTTGGCCTTGTTGAATTTCATGAGGTTTGCACAGGCCCACCTCTCAAGCTGTCAGGGCCCCTCTGGATGGCATCCAGTGTGTCAGCCACACTACTCAGCTTGGTATCATCAGCAAACTTGCTAAGAGTGCACTCAATCCCATAGGCAATGTCTCTGACAAAGATGTTAAACATTGCTGGTCCCAATACCAACCCCTGAGGATTGCCACTCATCGGTAGTTTACACTTGGACATCAAACCATGACTGTAGCTCTTCGAGTGTGACCACCCAGCCAGTTCCTCGTGCTTTACGTAAGTCAAGCTAAATGATGTCAGTGACTCTTCCCTCAGCTACCAATGCTGTAACCAATGCTGTGACCATAGGTCACCATGTTTGTCAGGCACGATTTGCCCTTACTGAAGCCATGTTGGCTGTCACCAGTTACCTCCTTGCTTTTCATGTCTTCAGCAGAGTTTACAAGAGGATCTACTCCATGATCTAGCCACCTGTCCTTTCCCTCCCTTAATTCTGATCCGTAAGTGCTTGGTCAGCTCCTCATCTATCCCCAGGTGGATGCATTCTAGCTGGTCATTGACCCGAGGGTGATGCCTCCTCCCCCATTTTTCTTCCCAAGCACAAATTCAGCAGATGGCATGTAGTCTGCCGACACATTTTATCCCTAGAGTGAACAAAACTATATTAACTTTACCACAATTATTTTTCTCTCCTCTGGTGTGTAAACCTTCATAACAAGATGCCAAGGAAGAACATTACCAAGACTCAGGAACCTCCAGTGTCCAGAAGTTATGTGAGACAGTAGAGACACGAGTCTCTGCCTCTTTAGAAAATGGGCATTTGACAAGGAGTCAGCTTCAGCTCTGAATTTAAGACTGTACAAAGGCCAGGCATTAGGATGATACTTGAAAGGGTCTTAAGCAACCATAGCCAGAGGGAAATGGTACTTAAAAGTGACATACTGTGCAAGCAACTAAAAAGCAGTTATTCTTGCATAACCTGTTCTATGTGAGGTGGTTCTCCATCCCCACAGCAGGGAATGGCCTCAAGCTCTGTCAGAGGAGGTTTAGGCTGGACATTAGGAAAAAATTTTCACAAAAAGGGTCATTGGGCACTGGAACAGACTGCCCAGGGAGGTGGTTGAGTCACCTTCCCTGGAGGTGTTTAAGGGATGGGTGGACGAGGTGCCGAGGGGCATGGTTGAGTGATTGAAGGAATGGTGATCCCGTGTGTCTTTTCCAACCTGGTGATCCTATGATTCTATGATTCTAATTGGAAAATCACTGCAAGACATCTATAGCTTTTCAGGCTTTCTTAGAATTTCAAACCTAAAAATACCAGTAAAAATGCAGGCAGATACTGATGGGCTGAATCTTTGACAGTGGCATGATGTGTGGTTTCATCCTAAGTCAAATCCATTCCCGCTAAGCTACTATTCTACATGTGTGTTTTAGTTTTCCCACATAATGAATCCTTTGTATGTTCAGAAATAGCGTGTCTGCCTGGGCTGACCTCAGCAGCCTGACATGCCTGAGCACACACTGGATGTAGCTACTTACAGGAGCTAACAGGAGAGCATAGGGCTCAGGTTATATGCAAGTGTTTGGGGATGACATCAAATTGTATTGAAGTTATTCTGAACCTTGGCGTGTCTTGTTCTGAGATAGATTTGGCTTGTCTGGAAATCCAGGTCTTGGCACTCAACCAATATCAGAAAAGAGATCCTCGGTCAGGGCATCACAAGTTTGGGAAGTGATGGGAAGAAAAGACAAAGTGTGATTGTCTTCATGGGTGTTTTCCTATTTGTCTGTGGGGGACTAACATCTTCTAAGGAGCCGAATTTGATGCTTAGTCCTTACAAGTAAGAGACTGAATTGGAATTTCTTTAACACATGGAGAAACTTTGCTGTTAGGGACATTTTCTTACTAGTGTATTAACACGATGACACTACCGCTACCATACAGCTTTTGAAGAGACGTGCGGTACTGGAACATGCTCACAGCTGTGTTGCATTTTGAGTTGCTCCATGTCATGAGGCACCAGGGTGTAAGTTTCCCTGGTGCCTTCAAAGGATGCACTGAAAGTCTTTGTGACACCTGGGGCTTGTTAGGTTTTTCCTTCGGGCGTTCCAGATGGAGCACTTCAGTGGTAGTTTGGCGTGCACTTTGAGGCCAAGAGAAGTGTGTCTACAACAGCAATTTACTTCAGGTCAGGAATATGTTTCTAAAGCTAATCATTCAGTTAACCCCTCCAACTGCTTCTTGGATTGCATCATGGAGTGTTGCTATATCGCAGGAAATCAATACTTCTGGGGTCAACATAAACCAAAGGGTGCTCTTTGGCATTGCACCTAACATGCAGCAAGTGATAATGGGCTGAAATTTGTAGGACAAACCAAGCTAGTTCAAAACCAAGTTCCTGAAATGTGTATAATGGGATTATTGCATCCTGAACATTAACGGTGTAATACATACGCTCCCGTTAAAGCCTGCTCATATAAATGGGGCTTGTATAGACAGTGGTGAAACTGGACTGGAGGTTGCTGCTTGGAGGCATTTTGTAATGACTAATATTTCAGAAGACAGACACTGCAAGAAATTATCATCTGGGCCTTCCCATGCATAAGGAAAGGGGTTTTTTACACACTCATTAAAAATAACTATTGTTGCAATTGTCACAATTTGGTTTTGTTGTGGTTGTTACAAAAGCAGCATAGTACCTGATCCCATTGTGCCAGGCAGTACCCATGCACTGAATAAGAAGATTTAATCCTTTTAACTTCTAGTCTGAATATAAAGCCTTTGCTGATCTATGCCCTGAAGTATAAGAGTTTGTTTCCATACTTTATACCAGTGATATTTGTGCTGTGTTATTGCAATGTATTGTTCAGAGACCTTTCAGAGCATGTACTTTACATTATGGATTATTCATAATGCTCCTGTTTGAGTGCTAAAATAACAAAACATTATCTGTCAGCCTTGAGATCTTCACACCAGCTTTGGATGGCATGTCTAATTAAAAAAAAAAAGAAGATACAAGCCAATGTGAGGCATGAATTCACACTCCCTATATTGTTGTGCCAAAGGCCAAGAACCATCAGTGTGAATAAGTGTAAATTTGTATGAGACAATCTTCATACTGCAGTGCCTTTCTGACATGATAAATGACTATGAAGTGTTAGTTTAAATGAAGAAAATGTCTGTGTCACTAGCAAGTTCCAAACCTACTGAGTTTTGCATGATTGCTATCACAGATCTTGGAATCCAGGCTAACTTTCCTGGTCTTTCAATTATGCATAAGTGGGGAGTCTCATAAATTCTGAGCCTGTCTGAAATCTTGCTATGTTCCAGCGATTGCTATCTGAATCCCACCTACTAAGTGATGATAGACCCAGGATTCAAGTTCCTAGCAGCTATTTAGGTCTCTTGATTTCTATTACACATTTGTGTGGTCGACTCTGCTTTTGTACTCATTTATCTGGCTATAACTTAAGAGATCCCTATGCATGGTACCATCTAAAAAAATTAGAGAAGGAGGAAGACCTGAGAGAAACGGATCTTTTCCATGGAGCAATCCTGTAGAACCCAGGACTGGCTGTCTTTAGATAAGTCCCTTGACCATGTGACCTCCCTTACCTGTTCTAGCATCTTTCTAGCATCTCTCATTCTCCCTCTTCCTTTTATCTTACTACCCATTACCACTTCCCTCACTGTCAGCAGTGCTTAGAATTAGCTGTTGATTTATAATCTTTGCACCAAAGAAAGGTAATGCAGACTACAAAAGGTAGCTTTCTCCATGTTTTAACCCTCGCTGTTTGGTTTTTTTCTCAATGAAAATCTCAGGTGTCTCAGGCAGCACACCTCCCTCACAACAGAACCAAATAATTCCCCAAGCTTTTATGCAGTCCTGGCTCTGTGCTTCAGTCTTTTGGACTAATAAAGATTACTTCAGAGTATTTTATCGGGCTTAAAATATAATTCATTTCCTACTGGCAGCTATGACCTGTGGGTAATAACAAAATGTCTATAAGAATCAAAGCATTTAAGAGGGGAAAAAGTGAGCCAAAACAAGACTATCCACATGCATAGCTTATCAGGTATCCATTACTCCTCAAAGCAGGTTATTTGGTATATCTCATATGAGAATCATTGAATCGTAGAACCATTAAGTTTGGAAAAGTCTTCTAAAAACATCTAGTTCAACAGTCAGCTCAACAGCACTGTGCCTGCTAAACCATGTCACAAAGTGCCATGTCTATACATCTTTTGAATGCCTCCAGGGAAGGAGAATCTACTACTGCCCTGGGCAGCCTGTTCCAATGTTGACCACTTTTTTGGTAAAGAAATCTTTTCTAACATCCAATCTAAACCTCCCCTGGCACAACTTGAGGCCATTTCCTCTCAACCTATTACTTTTACTTGGGAGAAGAGATCAACACCCACTTCACTAGAACCTCCTTTCAAGTAGTTGTAAAGAGCAACAAGGTCTCCCATAAGCTTCTTCTTCTCCATATTCTCTTCATATTCTAGCACCTCTAAAAACTTCTGTCATTATCTCCTAAATAAACGCTGTGATCTTCTGCCATAGGAATTTTCTTAATATCACAATAAGAAAGGAAACCAGCTGAAGACACTCATAACAGAATGGATGCTTCTAGTTCTCTTGAACAGGAGTATTATTCAAGAATTACAGCAGCTTGGAAATTATTATTTTTATGCTCATGTTATTAGATTCATAAAAACATATGTACTTTTTCCTTCCTGAACTTGTGACCAGTATTTGGTGCTATGATGTAGCCCTGAATTCTTGGAGTTAGTAGGCTCTTGTTTTTATAACCTAGCTGAAGATCATTCCCTTAGAGTTTGGGAAATAGTGTGAATATAGCAATAAATGTATTGGTATTTTAAAGAAAATGAAGAAACTTGAAATAAAAAGTATGGTGATGTTACAGTGTAATGGGAATGTTCTTGTTGAAATATAACTTATCTCAAAGAAAGTAGCACTGAAAGGAATGAGTCCTCATTGTAGGCAACATTTGAGTCAGTGTGAGTTAAATCATCAGAACTAAGCCCAGAAGAAGCAAGGAAAGATTGTTATGCAGGCCCAAACTACCTCATCTATTATTAAAAGTATAATGAGGAGACAGAAAAGAGAGACAACGGAAATTTATTTTATTTTTATTATTATGATGTTCTGCTTGTGTTATTCCATGTTAAATATTTCTCAGCAACATTTTTACATTTTGCTTTGGGAACTTTTAGACATGCTTGACCTATAATGCGCACACTATAGAATTAATTTAATGTTTTAGTATGTTTGCCTTTGAACATGGGTCCTCTTCATTTTTTATGGTTAAGTGAAATGTGGAATGCTAAATTCTAGAGTTGGCAGCGGTATTCTCTAGTAGTTATTCATTTCTACACCACAGATTTTGTTTCAAAGACATCGTTCCTGAGCTGGACTGTATCCATTTTTCTGGGTGTTGTTTTAAAATCTACTGTCTAAACATGAACAGACAGACTTATTCTAGCTGATTTTTTAAGAGTACTAGAATATGCAATTTAATATATTTAAAACTAATTTTGAGAATTTTATAAACAAATTTTGTATAGATATGTATAAAATCTTCCATTGTTAGTGTGAATATACAGGAATCCAATATTTTCCCCCAAAAGAATTTCCAGAACTTTTGTTTTGTTTCATTAGCATAGCTAATCCTGGAAAATTTTCCTGGAATTTTACCTGTCACTGAAAATAGAAAGAAGAAGGTTTTATTGACAGAAAAAAAAAATCTTAACTTATTCTACATGATAATAATATTCAGCATTTTGTGTAGCAGTACAGATTGTAATAGACATAGAAGCTGCAGTAACCTGTGAGTGAAGTCTGTCCTCAAAATGTAAAATAAATAGTTTTGTAAGAAAACTAGTCAATAAGCATCACGTTGAGTCAAATATCTTTGATTCTGGTACAGTTCGTAAGTGAAGTGGAGGTTCTTGTTAAATAATTTTCCCAGAGTGGAAACTCCAACTAAGTTTCATGGGAGAAACCAAAACCAATCAATGAAGAATATCTAAAACCATAATTATTTTCTGTGGTACGATGTAAAACTACATGGGTTTCTAATTACTGACTGTAGAACCTTTAGTAGTGCAGATTTTCATTCAAGTCAACTAAATCCAACTTTTTTTCCCCCAGTGATTTTACCTAGCCATAATTACCTATTTCACATGTGGAGGAGGAATTGCAGCTAGAAATCTTTAACATGGATACTGATGTCAAAGATACTATGCAATACAGTCATTGTAAAAATTTTCTGCCAAAATGCAACTAAATCATGAAGTGCAAGATGGCAAACGTGTTGAAATTAATTTTGAGTGAGAGCATCACATAAAACCTCAGTCATTTAGGTCTGAACATTGCCCCCCTTCTTCAGTGTCTCTCTGGAGACAAGTAATTATGTCAAATGTTTAAGACAACAAATCATCTCAATTATCTCTAGTGACAACCAAACTGACCTCTGATGAGTGCTTTTCCTTCTCTCAGATTTTCTCTGCATGGAAACCTGAGTAAAGAAGAAGAAAGGTGAGCACCCAAGTCTCTTACAAAAGAGTGAGGGCACAACTGAGACATGCCCAATCTTTTTTCTCCATTAATCTAGTTTGAATTTAAAGTTAGATATCTATCAACAGTTGAAATGATTGTGCTCCTAGGACTTATCTATTTCATTCTTTTGGCTATGATAAACAAAAAAAATGACTAGCTCAGATTTAGACAGAAACCTCTTAGATGTCTAAGTTAGGTAAAATGAGATCAGCCTTATGGATTTGTCTCCAGGAAAAAAAGAAGTCAGACAATGGAACAACTAAATTTCCTTTACAAGATGGGGAGAAGTTTAAAGCAAGAAAGGCCCACTGGGTTTTCAGTCCTGCCTTCTAAAATGCCACAGGACGGAGTACAGTTTCAGTTTTGACCTTGAAAAATGAGTGTATTTTAGAGTTCTTCTATTCCCACTAGGGTTTAGAGGAAGCCTGTTAACGTAACATTCTGCAGAGGGAAGCCAGTGCTAGTTTCTTACGTGTTGCAAAGGCAAAGAGCTGCTGTCCTGCAGTAAATATTTTGAGGGTTGAGGGGTGTTTATATGTCTATGATGTTACTGTTGGTTTTGCTGGTAAATATTTCAATTACTGTTATCTTTATTTTTTTGTTTCTTGTTTCTAGTTCCTGGAGAAATGGCTCATTCTTATGTATTCTAAACCTCTCAGCCCTCACTGAAGCAATAACTTGTCTTCAGCTGGAGTCTATTTATTTAAACGAGAACTATTTTAAGAAATAAATTTAGTAGAGTAGTCTCTGACATTCTTCACAGAGAGATATTTTATTTTATAGATGGTCTCATTTACATTGAACTTTTGAAATAGCAGCTATTTTCCTGTTGCAAATAAAATTGCAGTGCTCAGTTATTCAAGACTGAGAAATAGTGTATTCTCTGTTTCCTTCTCCTGCCCATGAATTTCTGTGTCTAGTAACAAATTTTCCAGAATGAAGGAACGTGATTGCCATTTTAGAACCTGTGTTTATCCTTCTGTCTTTTCTCTGTAAAGCAACACTGTTTACCTTAGCTGTATCATGTTTTCAGAGAAGAACAACAGCTAGACATTTCAGAGATTGGTATCACACTGATAAATTGCTACAGACAGAAATAACTGCAGCAGCGCCATCATTTCCGTTTCACTCTGCAAAAAGTTTGCATAGAAACCACCCTGGCACAAGGACAAAATTCATGGCAAATACTAAGAAAGCATTTCCACCTCCTTCAAGATCATTATTTTGACCTCTATTCTGTTGCTATTTGATCCAGAACATAACACAAATTTGCATGCACTAAGAGCTGAGTGAAACAGCTTTGTGCTTTAGAAGTACCAGTGTTGAAACTCTACCATCACATTACCTCTGTATGTGTCAGGTTACATTAGACTCGAGTAAGAACTGGATAGCTAATATATGTCATATTGGCAGATCTTTAGTAGAAATGGTTAAACTTTTGAAAGGGACAAGTTTTGCTCCCAGCAGTCTGGCTCTACTGCACTGGATATTTTTTGGCTGCTTAATGTGCTTCTATTATTGCAAACTTGAGGATGTACCCTAGTGTAAATTGCATTTTTTCCTATTTACTTTATTTGCAACATTAATATAACAGATCATGTGGTTTAATCAGAGAATAAAACATTAAAATGGCTAGTTTCTGCTGCCAGATTGATAGATTACATATGAAAATAATTTATTGTGTCTTTCACTTCTTCACCCTTTTGCCTTTCTTTTCTGTTTGGTTTGTAAATACTTCTGAGCTGAACTGTCTTCTAGCACATTAATACACAGAATTTAGCATAGAAGCATTCTAAATTCAGTTATGATGTCTACAAATCAGAAAAAATGAATACTAATATAACTTCATCACTTGGAAGTTCTAAAGAGTAGCTCTTTAAGTAGCTTTATTTACAGAAAGATGTTTGTTGCACATCTCAGGAAGCATCCATAAAGTTTTAAGTATAATTACAAAATCTTTTATTTAAAGTTTTCTACGTGTTTATCATGTTAATAAGTCATATTCTTTCTCTCAGAGTTTTACCAATTCCTCTCTGTAATGCTAAATCCCTCCGTTTATTTGATATAATCTACATCTACTTCACAATGAAAGCCTACTCCCCAAGCCCCCACGCAGTCCAGGAACAGTTACACTGATTAAAAGAAAATGAGGCAAGCCCTGGGAGAAATATCCTTTGGTGACCGTGTAGTAAGCGTGTATATAAAATTACATTAGAGTCCTGGGTTTGACATAAGTTGTACAAGCTATATATGACTTTATCCCTAAAGACAATCATAAGGCTAGGAGCCTATAAGTGCTAGCACACATAAAAAACTGGCTTTTATTGTAATTACACAGCAATGTAAGCATCACAATCTGTTTGGAGAGGAATGAGCTGAATAAGAAGGACGAAGCCCATATAGGAGAGAGTCAAGAGACCTGGACCTCGTTCTCAGCACTGTCATTGTATGACTGGCATCTTGCATCACCTTTACTGAGACTTTTGTTTCCACACTAGACATTGTCTGCTTTGCCCTTGGTGATGGCAAACTCTGTGGGATGATGGCACTGTCCCATTGATTTAAGGTCATTATGGGAATCCAGGAATTTGATGTAACATAGAAAGAGGGAAAAGTTCAAATAGTCACAGCGACACCTTAGGCAACAGAAATGCTTTTTCCGCAGTTGGTTTTCTTCTTATATCCACTAGAGTGAGAAGCCAAGCCTCCAGGGCACAAGTATATAAATATTGTGCAGGAAACTGTGTCATCACTCCCTCTTCCACAATAACAATGTGTAAGTCAGGGGCCAGTTCTTTGCCAGGCGTTTGTTTGGGGTTTTCCAGTAGCAGCAGCTAGGCCTAAGGCTTTTTCTTTGGCAGACTATTGATGAACTTTGGCACTACCCTGTTGCTAGTTTGGTTGGCTTCTGTGCAACAGAAACCTTAAAGTTAGGCAATGGCGGAGGGTCTGGTTTGTCTTTATTTCTTTATGACATTTTTTTCTCGTTTGAACATAAAATGCAACACTAAATTGAGATTGGATATATATCATGGACCTTGTATTGCAAGAAAAAAAAGTTATGCAGTAAAAAAAAACCAGTTATTGTCCTTAATAAACTATTTTTTAAATGATTTATTTAAGAAAGTTGGAATCTTTACTGCAAATAAATGCACAAAATCATGATTGCCAGCAATTCAGTTTGAACTTTGATCACAAAATAATTCATGATGGAAGGGACCTTGGGCAGCTCAGATCAGAGTGTACTATGAGGTCACACCAGGTTGCTCAGCTGAGTTTTGAACATTTCCAAGAGCGGACCCTGCATCAGCCTGTCCTCTAACTACATCCAAGCCAAGCCCTTTTTGTTTCAACTTGGGCCTTTTGTCTCTGCATTAAGAAATCCACCTTCTTAGTCCTCTCATAAGGCACAGGCTGACTGCTATTGGGTCCCACAGAGCTGCCCCTTACCCAGGCTGGATAGACCCAATTTTCTTCTCATCAGAGGGCATGTGCTCCAAGAATGACAACTACCTTAGATCTCCTGACCTGCAGCCTTCTGGTGGCTCTGGCTGATGCCATGTCACACTGTTGGCTCCTGTGGTTTCCCCTGGCCAGATCTCCAGTGCATTTCACAGTTCACTCACAGACATGGCATTTCTTTAATATTTCTATTTTAATCCCCCTTCTTACAGAAGAAGAGATTAAGCCACAGAAGAGCAGCTTTGGTTGTGGTAAAGTGGAAAGTCTATAAAACTGCATGGAATTCCCAGCTGAATGCAGCTACACAGAACAGAAAGAGGAGATTTGCTTTGATTTGGGTTTTTTCCTCCTCCTACATTTTAATGTTTATCCATAAGAGCAAAAATATCTTCTAAAACATGGTTTGAAGCTGACAGGTAAAATCAATACTTGCTATGCAACAGCAGCAAGACTGCCTTTGTGGAGTACATCTAATAAAATGGATCTACTACTGTTTAAAAATCAGCAGGTCAAGGAATTTGACCTAACCCTGATGAATTCTGCTTAAGGTGTCTGTAGTTCAAAAGACCTCAAGCCAGATTGTTTAACTATTGGTTTTATGCATGTGTGGATATCTGTGTTTTCCGTACATACACAGGAAATATATATTTCCAGGCACAAAGAAATAAATATGCATATATACACTCATACAGGCACAAGCACATTAGAATTAGAAACCAAATATGGCATAGGCCTTACTTTTCAGGGAAAAGCTAAAGGCTTTTATAAAAATATTCTTTTTCAAAGCAAAGGATTTTATTTCTTTGCATGAGTGAGGGACAAATGCAAGACAGGAATTCTTTTGAAAAGTTCATATTAATTTTTAAGTTTTAGCATTGAAAATTTACCAGAGAGATCTCATTTAAAATCACATAATTTATCTACCCACCATGGCAGGAGAATGGTGTCAGGACAATTTTCTTCAGCTGATAACCTTTTCACCTTTAAATACTTTTTTTACTTCAGGCTGTCATGTCTTCTAGAAGTGAGTGCATTTAACATACTAATACAAGATCAATTTTAAAGCCCTTGAAGAAAAAAAGAAATGACCCACACTGTGCTGCATGCTTATGTAATTTTCATAGAATCATAGAATCCTTTGGGTAGGAAGGACCTTAAAGGTCCCTTAAAGTTCCAGTCAGAAAGATGCTTATAGATCAGATATTGAAAACTGAAGGCTCCTGAAGAAACGGTAAAAATTATACTCATCTAGAAAAGAAGTATGCATTTTTCTTGCTGTTCAGAACTGAATACCTCTCAAGTCTCTTAGCTGACAGTTACAAATCTTATTAGTTTTTATAACAGCCAAAGGAAAGTCAGCTCTCCTGATAAAAATCCCTACAGCCCTTTGATATGAATTTACCAAGACTACAAACAGTTTCAGACAAATCAGTTCTCAACCTAGTTCTCTTTGTGTATCAGTATTGGATATGAATGTTCTTAAGATTTTGCATTTAGGACAATTCCTTGAGAGCCAATGGCAAAATCTGGTTTTCACTTTACACGTGGAATACGTTTAGAAATGTAGTTTATGGAATATGAGAGCTGATACTGAACTTGTGCATAAGGTGGTGATTTGGGACCAAACTGCTCAATATTCACTTGCTTTATGAGGCTTTCAGCTTTAAGAAGTCTGTCTTCCACTGCTTATAACACACTTACATTACTGCGGGATATGCAAGTATATGCTGTAGATAAAGGTTGTGCTTTCTTCCCCTCACTTTTGCCAAAGAAGCTAGTGTCAGTGTGTATTCTTGGAGGACAGCTTTTATATTTATGCACCTGTAAAATGAGCTCATCTGGTATTTAATCTGATTTTGTGTTATAAATCAGGAAACAATAAATATGGGAAAAACATAAGGTCTGACTGTGCAATTGCTGGCCTGTTAGCAGGCATCCAGCATCCACCTGGAAGGGAGCATCACTGCAATATAGGAGCATCATTTAAATCTCTGACCCTAGGAATATACCTAAATGAGTTCAATGCCTATTAGACTTACAAAAAGTAACCATATATGTAAGTGTGTCAAGTAATATGAGACACATTCCCTAGTGCTTTACAGCAGAGGCCCTGAACCTCAGTATTTCCTTTCCAGAAATTGCTTCTCATCAAAAGGCTGAAGTATCCTCCCTTTTGGAAGCAGATGCCTGCCCTTTTCAGAGCTAAATGCAGAAACACAGTGAAGAGCATTTTCTTTCTTTCAGTAAAGAAAGAGAAAAAAACTCAAAACAAAAAAAAAAAAACACCCTGTAGAAACATTTGGTGAGAGTTTAGCTCCTGCAATCAACAGAGAAATCCTATTTGATTTTATCTGAAGGCTCAACATCAGATGCACACCCTTCTTTTGAAGAAACTAAGTTCTTTCAAACTACATCAAACAATTTAAAAGAAAAATGGCTTTTGGAAACTGATGAAATCTTTTCCAAAAAGCAGGGAAAAAGGGAAAAAAATAAGAGTACAGTGCCAGCATAGGTAAATAAAATTCAACAGAATAATCAAGCCACTGAATTTGCTTTTATACTAGTTTGTTCTTTGGTCAGATGACCACTTTCTCGGATGTGTGACCTCAGCATCTACAATCTCCACGGAATACTTTCTCTCCCAGAGAGCTGTGAAATGCAAGTGTTGTGGAAACAGTGGGCCCTGGAGACTAGGCTAAATCAATTCTTAAGAAGCATGCTCAGCCTCATATAACAGAGACCTGTGCATCAGCAGCTTTGCTATACTGATCAGCTACTGTTACACTGAATTAGTCACTAACACTAACACAATTATACACAGTTAAATTCAGACAAAGCCAATATTTTTCCTCTAAGGTGGTTTTTGGTTTTTGTTTGTTTGTTTGTTTTTTAAGAAAATATATATTGTATCTATCCAAACTGAAAAATCTCTCTTAAATCAATTTGGGCAAATAATTTTGGCTGGTGACACCCTCACTGCAGTTTGTGGTCCCTTATTAATCCTTGGAGAACTGCTAACTATTCAAACAGAGCATGACTGTGTTTATATACCTCTTCTCATATGCAGGTGCATCTACAAGGATCAACAACACATTTGTTTTTTTCCTATACGCGATTATATTTTTCTTGTAGAAGTTAGAAATAAGGCTGCTACATAATATGTATTTGTATTTGAATTTTTTCTAAGAGGTCATCTGGAAAAATGAACTGTTGAAAGGAAAATAAATGAAGAAATTGTCTCAGTTGAGGAGTAGTGCTAGAAAAAAACTCCTAATTTGTACTGTCAGTGTGGACAACACAGTTGGAAATCAAAGTGGAAGCAGTACAGACTGGTACTCTAGAAAGATAATATAAGGAAATGAATTGATGTTCGATTTTTGGCAGGGCCAAAATTGTAAAAGGCTGTTAAGCTGAGTTTCTAATGCCAACTTTTTCACGAATGGTCTAGACTTTCAGGTATCTGAGCTGAAAAAAGCTCCAAACAACAGAAAGCTTAACTTGGAAGGAGACCTAGTTATTCAGAAAATTTTGAGAATCATCCCCTCTTTAAGTGTGGAGCTAGTTGTGTAATAACTGAGAGAACTCAGATTGTCTTCTCCTCCAAGTATAACTAGATTAATACCACATCTTGAAATCTCACTCTTTCTGAATTAGCATTGAAAGATCTGGAAATTTTGGATCACTGAAGAATATCATTTAGGCCCTGGAATTTATTGTCTTCAAAAGATACTCTTTCACTAGAGAAATAAGATGGCTTTATAAGCCTAAAAGAGTGTAATATTTGCTTTCTGGTTCACATGTTTGACAGTGAGTCTTATCATTAGATAAGAGTTAGAGTTGCTACCATCCCACATTCTCCAAACACAGCCAGATGGTTTGAGGACTAAGTAGTGAAAAAGTTCAGTCTTCAATCACAAGAAGTGGTTTGCATCTTTATTGCACCATTTGTTTAGTAGGCTGCCATGGCATGCCTAACATCCTTAAATATCAGTATTTAGGCAGCTGCTTAATTAAATTCTCAAGGATACGTTTTGATGAGGGTAATTCATTTTAAGCAAACAACAAAACATAGGCCCTTTCTTGCCCTCCTTTTCTCTCAGCAGATAATACCCTGTTATCAGTTGCTTCTGGCTGACCACAAATAACAGTGACAGCTTGAAATGAGTCACTGATCTCTGCAATCCCCCCATCCCCTACAATTCTGTTTGAAAATCTCACAGAAATTAGCTTAGGTGTTTTATAATAGCTTTAAAAGAAAAAAATACATTTCTGGGTCCTTTGTATGACCCTTAAGTGTCAAAATCTGTTCAGGAAAGTACCCTTGTTTAGCAAGGGGAAGGATTTTGTTTAACAGATTTTATCTATTTATTTTTTACATAACAAAACAATTATTCTTACTTTGCAAAATCGACCTTAATGTCAAAAAGGCCGTTTAACAAATTTCAGGGAATTTGTCCTAAGAAATAAATATATCCTCTTTTTTAATCAGTTGAGCTACTGAGAGATGGGAATTCTTTTCATTTAAATTTCATACAACTTAAAGCATGTTGTTAAATAACAGTAATGATGATGATGATGATGTTTTTTAGATAGAATTATTATTCATGAAAGTCATTACAAACCCTTAAAGTTGATTTACATTTTATAACAGAAGGTGTTCTAATCCATAAAATATTAACTAAGATTGTTCTTCATTTCCCATTGTGATACTTTCTTGTAGTCATATCCCAGACAAAATTAGCTCCTACTGGCTGCAGTGGCTTATCCGGGGAGCAACTAATCTTATCTGAATTTCACAAATGCCTCAAATGGTAGCTTGTGACTTTGATTGCTAGGAAAGTAGACCTAATCAGATTCCTTTCCTTAAAACAGTGGTTCCTTCAGATCCTTCACTCCTACAGATCAAAGCTGTTTCTTCTCTCTATCTCCAGGAAAGCTCATTAGGAGGAGGTTGTCAGGGTTATAATCACGCAACAGTTTTACTTCTGGGTTATAACGCTTTTCCTTTCTTATCAGTCTGTGAGGTCCAAAGTGAGAGGAACATAGTGGGTATCACTGACATGATATTTTTAATGCTTTCAGAACTCACTGTGGTTTATCACTGTAGTTTACTATATGTTTTAGTAATTTCTTCATTCTGAAAGCATTTTACAAGTGTATCTCAGCTATACAACCACTTTGGAGGAGGAATTAGCTGGCTTCTAATGTTTTAAAATCAGCAACTATGTAAATAAGTTTCTTTAAAATTGAAAGTTCATCAATTTGATGGCATCATTTATTTCATGCACTAGCTGCTTGTGCAAATCAGTCTTAAGGACTGTGTGTCATTTACTAATGTCCTTATCATCATTTCTGTGTATTTTTTAAAATAGAAAAGAATATTAAAATATGTTCCTATTGTAAATTGTGAAGGCAGCCTATACAGTGGTTAGACTGTATGTCTTGCAGCTAGGAGCTATTAAACTCTAATTCCGCTATTGTCGTTCCAACATTCTGGGATGCTTAGTAATTTCAAAAACATCGCATTTGCCTGCAGATGCTAGAACCCAATTCCAGTGCCATTTTCTATCTCCCACAGCATTAAATTGTACTCAGCACTGGAGAGACCGCTCCTTGAATACTGTGTTCAGTTCTGGGCCCCTCACCACAAGAAGGATGTTGAGGCTCTGGAGCGAGTCCAGAGAAGAGCAATCAAGATGGTGAAGGGGCTGGAGAACAGACCTTATGAGGAACGGCTGAGAGAGCTGGGGTTGTTTAACCTGGAGAAGAGGAGGCTGAGGGGAGACCTCATTGCTCACTATAACTACCTGAAAGGTGGTTGTAGAGAGGAGGGTGCTGGCCTCTTCTCCCAAGTGACAGAGGACAGGACAAGAGGGTATGACCTCAAGCTCTGCCAGGGGAGATATTTAGGCTGGACATTAGGAAAATTTTTTTCACAGAAAGGGTCATTGGGCACTGGAATGGGCTACCCAGGGAGGTGGTTGATTCATCTTCCCTGGAGGTGTTTAAGGCATGGGTGGACGAGGTGCTAAGGGGAATGGTTTAGTGTTTGATAAGATGATCCAGTGGGTCTCTTCCAACCTGGTGATTCGATGATTCTATGATTCTATGATTCTATGAAATGCTCAGGGTGTTTTACTGTGGAGCTTTGATTAGGGGATCCCATTTAATGATAATACATTAGTGATGATACCTGGGAACTACTAAGTAATTAATGACTGAAGAGGATACTTGTCAGGTAAAACAAAGTGTATGACTTCAAATCTTCAAATACACCCTTCACTCTATAGTATTCAGAGCCTCAGTAAATCCAGATGCAGTACTTATACAGGAGGTCAAAAAGTAAGTATAAGACATATTACAAATTATACAGACCATGGTAGTATGAAATACAAACATATTTTTTAGGCTCTTCTAATGAGCAATCATGGAAAAGTAACCACTTTCCTATAACTAGGAGTGACTTATGGCCAAATTTTTGCCCTGAATCCAAACCATCAAAACATAAGAATGTGTCTTATATCTTTAAGAAGGGCACTAAAAAAATCATTAGGATCTGCCTGCTCTGAGTAATTTACTGCAAAATTATGGGACTACACCACACTGCTCTATATCTGTAGCTTTACTGTGTAGGGGTTTAAATCTTCCAGTTCACTTAGAAGAAGCTCACCAGTGACATAGTTTAATGCAGACTGTTGTACAGCAGTGTCAGTTACAGGTTGCTCAATGTTCAGGCATTACATATTGCACAGAGTTTTCCACTTTCTTTTTTGGTAAGATCTCGTGTTTCCTCCTTCATCCTTTTCATAAGCTGATCCATGCAAAATACTGTTACCGTCTCTCAGGCCTGGATCTCAGATCCTCCTGTCACTTCATCTTCTGCTGCCCCTTCAAATTTCCGCTCCAAGGCTCTGCTATTGTCTACCAGCAGCAGCTCTTTCTCAGCACAACGTCAGCTGCTCAAGAGAGAGCAATTAGCAGGTGGCAGAGCTACATTCTGCATCACAGTTAACTTTCAAGGATGATATGCCTCATAGAGAACACATGGTTTTGTTTCATGATCCATTTTCTCCATAGTCAACACTCTGGAATCTAGTCCCAAAGATATCCTCTGGATTACTGCAACTGAAATCATGCTTCAGCATTTGTTTATCTATTTAGTTCTTTAAAAAAAAACAAAAACAAAAAAACCAAACCACAAAGCAAAACACTCCCCATAGAACAAATTGGAAAAAAAAAAGACAAAGCAAAACTAACTTTATGGGCAATATGCACTTGGAAGGCACATTAAAGGGTGCTTTACAAATAAGAAAAAAAAAAAAAAGAACAAAGCTTTGCCTCTTTTCCAGCCTGAGATCTTTTCTCTACTCTGTGATTTCAGAGCTTGAAGTTAGTAAGTAGTTAATAAAGATCTGAATATCAGAGAAGCTGACCAGTGCAAAAAATCATCTGGAATCCGTTAAAGCTGTTGGTGCTCAGAATCAGTCAAACATACAAGTTGTCTATCCTAATGTCTTATTATAGAGCTGAAAACAAAGTTACTAAGCTATATGTTCTGAGTGCTCTGGTTCCCTACACCACTTTAGGCAACTCAAAAGCATTGTGTATCTAATTTAAATAAAATAAATAAAAATTGATTTAAAAATATTCTAGGGATTGGGAGTTTCCTGGATGGAACAAAGAATAGTGGAGAAGGTTCTTCTTCACCTAGCTGGGCTGAAGAGGAACTGAACCAGCTGTCTGTTCTGTACGCATCTTCTACACCTAATTTACCTGGTCTGTACAGAGACTCACACTGACAGAAGAAAATGATCCTGATGCCCTTTCCAAAAGTACACTTTCCCAGAGCACAGAGAGGGCAATGATTTTATGACTTTGAAAATACAAGGAAAAAATAGCTCTAAACACTTACTATACAAAGAAATTGTAAAGGCAATATTTACTGAAAATTTAATTCAGTTTAAAGATGTGCATGCTAGGATCAAGAAGCACCTTGATGTAGAAATGACATAAGGAATTAATAGTGCCATTTTAGCAATTTCCATATGGTAATTTGTTATACTGGTCAGTGATATTTTCTAAGCTAAATTTCTCAGAAGTGCCCAGCACTGAACAGGTGTCCATATTCCTTCCTGTACAAAGCAATAGAGCATACTTGGCCAACTGGACTGAGTGATTGGCAGAATATTCAGAAGTTTCATTTTGGAAAAGAAATGTCACTTCATGGAATGGAACTTCCAGCAGACTATTCCACTGCCACTGCTGAAGGGGAAAGATTCTCTAATCTTTCCTTTATTTCAAAGTAGAATAAAATATTGTTAAAACATAAGCATGTGAATGTAGGCTTCTGCTTTCTAAAAGATTATCTTGTCAGATTATAGGAAAAAAACTGGTTGAGTACTTTCTGTGGATCTGTAGACTTCTCCAGCTTTTTCCAATGACATCTTTATGGTATATACAATAATTAATTTTATATCAAAAGCTTCTGATGAATATTTTAAATTTTTTATTGTTTTACCACCAGTAGGTTGAAAATTACTTTTAAAAAAATTCTAAGTATAATTGTCTTCATTTTATGCAACTTTGAATCACTGCCATTAATTCATTTAAATAGCAACTGATATGAGTATGAATGAAACTATGAGATAAAGCAAAAGTAGATCTTTCTGCTTGTGTCAATGACATGAAGTGAAACCATGTTTCGGAGTAAAAACTGTTATTCAGTTGAGAAGTGGGAAGGAAGCTGCAATAGGTACCTCTTCCCTCCAATTTTTAACTGGATATTGTAAAATGTGACAGGAACAGAGGAAGAAAGAGCATGTAGGAACTAACTTTATTTTTTCAAAAGAGACGAATCAGAAATGAGTAAGTTGTCTAAAGCTAGAGATCCCTTACGGTCCTTTGTCACTTGTGTGAGACTGCTGTCAGGTTGCTTACAGAATTTGTCTTTCTTGGTGAATTCCCTTCGTAAGCTGTTTGACTAGAGAAGCCAGATACTGGGACAGAGAGGAAAACGGTGGAGGGTTTCTCTAAGCAGACCAGTAGACCTGAAAATTTTGTAAAGTCACAAGACTGGCACCACTTCCAACCAAAATCCTGTCATTTTTGAGAAAAAATCATTTAAATCATTTAAAAATAAAGCAGCATGTTACATCAAAGGGATTTACTCACCCAAATCTTGACCATTTAAAATATAAACCCAGGATGATCATTTTTAGCTGAACTTCTAGTTTCCCTGAAATCTTCTATTTTTTTAAATGAACTTGGAGAAATGAGTGATGAGTAACTTATACATCTATTCCCAGACCTATCCTATGATTGAGTTCATTCTTTTTTTCACAAGATGTCTTGGCAATAGCTGTGAGCCCCATTTTCTTCCAGTTGCACAGACATTTAATAAGATAAGATAAAATGATAAGATAAGATAAGATAAGATAAGATAAGATAAGATAAGATAAGATAAGATAAGATAAGATAAGATAAGATGTTCCTCCCATTTCCCCATTAAAATTTCTCACTATTACCTTTCTCAAATGAGCAAATACAGACCTTAAAAATACCTTAATTCAGACCTACAGCATTTGGCATTGTCTGTTTTAGGGGTCTGACCCACCTGTGTCTTCACTGGATGTATACCATCTGTACACATCCTTCAGCCAACAACTTCTGGAACGGAAAAAAGATTTTGTGATTCTCTGCAGGTCTCCATTCCAGAACTTTTTGCCCTCAACATCACCTTCAGATATGGTTTAGTCTCTTCTACTGACACTGCTTAATTCTCTTCAGATTTTGTGTCTTGTGCGTGTGCGGGAGCTTGTGTTTATGAACCCAGTGAGGTGTTCCAAGGAAGCATGACTTGACACATTAACACGTCTTATTGTACATTTGAAGGCATAGCATGATGCGCTGTCAGTGGCAAAGGAGAACGGTTCATCACTCAGCATGATACAATGTTCTTCACTTATGCGAAGTGGGAAACACTTTATTCTTCACAAACAGATGAGCTGTGTATGGAAATCTCCTTACTCACCTCCAAAATGATGAAACTTTTTAAATTGTGATGAAGATATGGAAAGAAGGGAAAGTAAGTCTTTGTCTCCATGTTATTTTAGCTGCATAAGATTTTTTTATGTCTTTTTATTGCATTGAAACTCTTGATTAATTTACTAAAAAATTATACAGCTGGTACAAATGTTGTTTATAATTTTTTTTCAACATTAAAAATCTGAAAATTTCCCATTAGAGATATTATACAACTAGAAGCTGAATTAAAAGATGACAGAAGTCTGGCAATTACAGGATATATACCATTGTTTTAATTTTGAAGTGTATAGAATTGCTGTGTTGTTCCAAATATTCACTTTGTTTAACTAGCAGTTATATAGTTTTAATCAGCCTAACAAATATGTAACATTCCACATACATTCATATTAGAACTTCCTGAGACATTGCAACCCATATAAATACATACATAAACTTAATTTCCCTCTCCAAGTTAGAACTGAACTCTGTTCAGTTAAAATAATAATAAAAAAAGTTTGAACTACAATATACTTGGACCTTTCTCACAAATTATTTTTTAACTGGAATTTTATAAAGCATATTACTTATTGAAGGGTTGTGGTGTAATAATATTTAAGTTTTATGGAGATCAGAAAGATCAAGTCAAAGAATATTATTTTACAATGGAGAAACAGGTGCAAAGAAAAGAAGCTTTTTGCCAACATCTCTTTGCAAATCAGAGGCAAAGCTAGAAATAGAATCCAGTGTTTTTTAGCTTGTGGGCCAATATTCTATTTATTAAAGCATAGTGCTCGCATAAATAAATAATTAGCTCACTGAAGTTCTTTCACTTATGTATTTTTTCAGTTGATTTCAATGTTCTTTATGCACAAACTCTAGGCACTGACTTCTGATAGCGGCAGATTTTGACATATTATCTTATAAAATGAAAACTGGGGGGGAAAAGCAGTACCATTTCTGTGATTTGTGGGTAGAGAACACATTCTGTTCCAAAACAAAGAAGAGTACAGACATAGGCATTGTAATGTATGCTGGTTTCCTGGAGAATTATTAGGCATGTTCAAGACTCCGCCAGTGATGGCTAAATGAGATATACTGGGTGGAAAAAAAATCAGGACAAAGGGCTGCACATTATCATCACTTTAAGCTTGGAGAAGTTCCCCCCAGATGGGATAACAACTTTAATATACTGCATCAAGAGGAGGTCAACAAAGGTGGTGAAAGGATTGGAAGGCATGTCCTGTGAGGAGCAGCTAAGGACTTTATGTTTGTCTAGTTTGGAGAAAAGGAGCCTGAGGAGTGACCTCATTACTTCCTGAGGAGGGAAAGTGGAGAGGGAGGTGCACGTCTGTACCTCCTGGTACTCAGTAATAGGATGAGCAGGATGGTTCAAAGTTGCATCGGGGGACATTCAAGCTGGACATTAAAAAGCATTTCCTATTGACAGTATGGTCAAACACTGGAACAGGCTTCCTAGAGAGGTTGTCAATGCTCCATGCCTTTCTGTCCTTAAAAGACGTTTAGAGTATATCATTAATAACATGCTTTAACTTTTGGTCATCACTGAAGTAGTCAGGCAGTTGGACTAGACGACCATTTTAGGTCCCCTTTCCCTTTCCCTTTCCCTTTCCCTTTCCCTTTCCCTTTCCCTTTCCCTTTCCCTTTCCCTTTCCCTTTCCCTTTCCCTTTCCCTTTCCCTTTCCCTTTCCCTTTCCCTTTCCCTTTCCCTGTCCCTTTCCCTATCCCTATCCCTTTCCCAATTACCTATCCTATCCTAGTTACCATTTCTCTTGTGAAGAGTTTTTCAGTGCAGAACATGTGAGCAAAGGGAATCCTTGGAAAGAAGTTGTGCTGCTGTTAAAGGACCAGTGAGTGGGCAGGGTCATAGAGTGGCCATGTCACATCTTCACGTCTACAGTAGAGCTTTCTGGTAACAGCTCATTTTGTTGTCCTTTCCAAAGAATTTCCCTGGTAAAGGAGGCAAAGTCATGCAGGGATCTCAGGAAATAGAAAAAAGAACTTGTGATTAAGGTGGAGACAATATTGGGCTGTGGAACAAAACACCTTCTGTCTACAGATACATTTGCACTCTGAGTGCACTATGGAAAAAAGCTTTTCTTTTGTTACACCGTAGGGAAGTGTTGATATTATTACGGTGTGTGCTGGTTTTGGCTGGGATAGAGTTAATTTTCTTCATGGCAGCTACTATGGTGCTATGTTTTGGATTTGTGCTAGAAACAGTGTTGATAATACACACTGCTGAGCAGTGCTTACACAGCATCAAGGCCTTTTCTGCTTCTCACACCACCCCACCAGCAAGCAGGCTGGGGGTGCACAAGAACATAGAAGGAGACACAGCTGGGACAAATAAATCTGGGAGAAAAGGAAGGAGGAACATTCAGAGTTGTTGTGTTTGTCTTTGCAAGTAACTTTGACACTTGATGGAGCCCTGCTTTCCCAGAGATGGCTGAACACCTGCCTGCTGATGGGAAGCAGTGAATGAATTCCTTGTTTTGCTTTGCTTGTGCTTGCATCTTTTGCTTTGCCTATTAAACTGTCTTTATCTCAACCCATAACTTTTCCTCACTTTTATTCTGCCAATTGTCTCCCCAGTCCCGCCAGAGGTGAGTGAGCAAGTGGCTTTGTGTGGCTTAGTTGCCAGCTGGAGTTAAACTACAACACTGCAATATCTCTTCAAGAGATAATACCCATAATACCTAAACATTGCTCAACCCCATTCTCACTATTCTGGTCATAGACAATTAGTTTCTATTCACAAACACTGGATTGATACCTTGCATAGGGTCATATTTGTGTTATATGTGTGTTTAGCAGTGAGCTTCAGTAAAAGAACAAGCTCTGGTGGCAGCATTTTTGGGTTTCATTGATAGTATGTCGCATACCAGACACTCAAAGTCTTAGGGGAGCATTTCAGAGTCACTGAACAATCCCCAGAGATCTGTCTCAAAACCAAAAGGCTACTTGTGATCTATGCTGCTTTTCTAGAAATTCAGCGTCATGTCCTCATTCAGCCACCCCTCAGAAGACATTCTAAGAGTGAGACAAGGTACCTTGTTAACATTCTTTATGGATCTTTCCTTAAAGACTCACTCTTAATCCATTAAATTAAATTACTTCAGGGACAGAGCTGGAGCTTGTATGCTGTCTGTATGTGTGAATTAGAATTAGGCAGGAGAAGCATTCAAACAAAGATTTTGAGAACAAGTATCTGAACTCGCTACCTGCTTTTAACTACCACAGCTGGAGAGGACAGAATCATGTACTCTTTTCTCACTTTTTCATGGGTCCGTCATCTATTGTTATTGAAAACACATAAAGAATTTTGTATTATGATGTAATTTATGTAACTTGTCCAACCCAATATTAGATTTATTCCATTTGCTATATGAAAGATATCGTTAGAATGCAGCCCATTTGGCAAAACTTGTCTCATAGTTCCAGGCAAGGATTCAATCACCTGTTGCTAAGATACTTAAAAAATATTGTCTATTTTCAAAAGGCTCCTCTTTAATTGAATAAACTGTTAGTTTGAAATATTGCTGCTGAGGTTAAAAAGTTTTAGAAAATCATGTAACTTTTTTTACTGGAAAGCCAGTTGTAGAATGGCTTAAATGCAACAGCTGCAGCTTTTATTTCTTTTATTCTTTAGATAGACAATAAAAGTTGTATTGAAATAAAGACTGCTGAATATTTGGAAACTGAGTTATTTGAACATTGTCACAGAACAACTCAAAATTGTGATTACCAGTATATTTAATCTGCACTGTCCATATCAGCCTTACAACAATGCATTCCATGAAATAAAACTGCTCTCAGGGGTTCTGAAAATGTGCAGGAATGTTACACTGACACTAGTGTATGTTACCTCCATGTAATGGGACTGAAAGCACACTCATTTAATTCCTGTCACTGTACATTTAGAATTATATAACATAGTAAACAAATACATTATTTTTTAATTATATATTTTTAAAATTCTAACTAATATCTCCCTTTTTTGCTAGAGGGATATTCCTGGGAACTGGAATGACACTGACCTGATGTTTGATTGCTAAAGTATAAATCAGTTGTATGTGAAATTCAGACAACATTGAACAGTAGAGTTCATTTACTGACCGGATTAATTTTTATCTCAGTGCAGTAGACTTTACAGGCAAAAGGAGTGTTCAGCTTGCCTAATAAAATTGCACTTAGTATATTAACACTTTGCAGCCCTGACACTCACAGGTAAATACTGAACAGGATTTGAGGGTCTGAAAAGAATTAAAGATCTATCCTTTGTTTATATCTTTTGAAGTCTATAAGGAGGAGGGAGTGTTTTATACCACCCTGCTGACTGCTCAGCCAGAGAACTGAGTGATATCCAACAATTTAAGTATCTAGTTTTTATTATATTTCACTGAAGAATTTTGCCACAAAATGATTTTGATACACACAGGAGATGATAAATCCATGCTTTTGGATAGGGGAAAGGAGGGCCAATTACATTCCCAATACTTGACAGATTTGAGACAAAAAAAGCACTGCATATATCCAGACTAGTTCTTGCTATCGAGATTTGATTTATCCCTCTATAGGGAACAGATCTGGTGTAAAATTTGGACCCAGATCTATGCTAGGCTATTTTTCAAAGCTAGAGTTTTAAAAACTTTATTTATAAAAAAAATTGTAGATGCAATGCTTTTTTTTTGTTGTTATTTTTTTTAATGTTCTTTTATCTAGTGTCTAAAGTAAACCTGGTAAAGAAAAGAAACAAAACAAACATAAGTGCTGATTTTTTTTAATTTCTTTTTTTTCACCGTAAGTCTTTCCCTTCGTCTTTTTATTAGCCTCATGAATAATGGCCTCATTTAGCCTGGAAGATACCGCTAGTAGGTCATAAAGTCCATCTCCCTGCATCACAGTAGGATTGATTGCTTTACTCCTGAGCCATTCCCAAATAGATGGGTGGCCCAGTCTTGCATGCTCAAGTGATGGCTATTCCATGACCCCTGTTGGAAGTGTGCACCACTTCCCTCAGATTTCATCTAGTTTCTCCTACCATTTAGCCTAGGTTTTCTCAGCTGGATTTCAATTTCATCACATTGTGTTCTGTCTTTGAAGATGAATGTGAGCCATTGGTCATCTGCTTTTCTTAAACATCTCTACACAAAATACTTCACTATGAACTTAGGAATTTGAGTCAAGGTGGCTGAAAAGTTTACTGAGGTCAGTAGTACATGCTGACATTGACACTGCATATGACTGTACATCGCTTAGTTTTACTGACAAAAATTTAAAAGGTATATTTCATGCACTGAAAACCTACAGTCTACAAATTATGAACAACCAAAAGTTTGATTTAAGGTTTGAAGTTTGTTATAGATGCTAAATACTCATAATTTGCAAGAACAACAAAAATGAGTAGTGTTGAAAATTTTAGCAAAAGAGCAGAATGATTTTCCTAGTAGAAGACAAACAAGTATAGGTACTTAAAAATCTGAGTGGCCTCTTCTGAAAACCTCGGTGGGACAAGATGATCTACACAGTGAGCCTGCTCCTTAACAGTCATCTTTCAGAGTCCAGAGAAAGAGGTTGTTGTGAGTATTTCTTGATGTCTTTAACCAAGCTGTTTGCCTACAATTCCTTAAAAAATAATGAAGAAAAGAGTCTTATCCACTGTGATACATTTCATCTTAAAGTAGCTTTGTAATATGGATCATATAGATCATGCCCCAAAAGTGATTATTTTCCTTCCTTCACTTAAGCACACTGGAGCAACAATCCTATCTGATCCTATCTGTGGACAGTCACTACTGTAGACAATTGAGTTAGATGAGATGAACAACTTCTTGGTGTCACTTTAAATAGCAAGTACTTGAAAATGCTCTTTTTGTCCTTTTTTAGCTTAAAACATATCTAATGCACAATCTGATGAAGCTAATTTCTTTGTCTGATCATTGTGCAGAACTGTGTTTCAGACTTCAGCCTGAAGCTGTCATAAAACTTAATGCTTACACTCACTGAGAAATTTGCTAGACTTTAAATTAAAATTTCTCTTTTTTCTGTCCTTAAATGAAGACCATAAATTTTCTCTTATCAGCTAAGGAGATCAGGCTACTCAGACAGGAAGTTATTTCCAAGCACTATCCCTAATCCATGAAGTAGTTAAGTTTCTCTTGATTCCTGGGGATGGGGAGGCTTTAAATATATTAGTTAAGTTTATTCAAAGGAGTTGGCTCTGACAAATTTGTGGAATGGAGTCTGTACAGGCTGTAGATGGATATAAATGTGTTCTCCACCTGCACACAAGCATAGCAGCATTGTCCAAATCTGATGTATTTCAAATTGATTGAAACTATAAATAGTGCTGCTGGCAAAGCTGCAAACAGTAACTTCTGGACTAAACTTCAGGCTTTGCACAGTAAAGGCAGTCAGATCACTGAACAGTACAGCTTGTTGGGTTTAAGGTATGTCGTTCAGTCCTCTGCTTCTCACAACACTGCCAGATTTACTTCTGTTTAATCTCATGAAGTAACAAGCTAACAGAGTTGAAATAAAAAATTCCTAGTATTAAAAACAAGTGATTACCCTGCAATCCCCAAAGGCCCAGCTATTTCCAACAGTTAACCATTGATGTGTGAGAGTCACCTGGAAGTCAAAAGAGAACCCGCTCGCTAACTGGCTTGGTTTGTGCATGGTTCACAGCTGTGACTCAACATTTTCTCCCTCTGGTAGATGAGGGTGTGTGACACTGGCAAAGCTTTAAGATTAAAATAAGGAGAAAGGAAAACAAAAATTTTTGCTGCACAGCTTTTGCCACATGCCTAAAATCTGGCCTGTAGGACTTGTCTACATTATGGTTATAAGGAAAGAATGGAAACTAGTCTTCATAAGATAGGTCCCCGAGTTGTACAACTACAGCTTAAATTTTCATCCCAAATATGATTTTTCAATTAGAAAAACATGACTAAGGCTCATGTTTTCCAAGCATCTGTCCCAAAGTTTCTAATCTTACATCAGCCACTGCCCTGCTGTGGGACTGCAGGCAATTTCTCAACTCATTTCTTTTCATTTATGATTATTTGTACTGCTGTATATCTAGGAGCCAAAGCCCTTTGTGCCAGGTGCTGTAACAGAGAAGAGAGGACAATTCCTGCAGGAGAAAGCTAAGAGTCTGCAGCTAAGGAACTGTGATAGACACAGACTGATAGATGAAGACAAGAAATGAGTGACAAATCTCTGAACATGATAAACAATGGCTTTAACATGCCATCAGCTTGCCAGTGTTTTCGGTATCCATCATACAAGAAAAGACCCTTAAAGAGGGGATAAAACACCCTACTAATTCAATGCCTCCAGGGATCTTCTTCAAAAAGCCAGAGGCAGGGCATGAAAGAACATAGGTGCTTAGGAAGCCCACAGGAGGAGGAAGCATGCAGACCAGCTGGGAACTGCCTTGCTGGCGAAGGTCCTTTCATGGCTGTCCTGTGATACAAGGGGGAAGGAGAAGGGACCCAACAAAAGTAGTGTGGGTAGGGTTACAGCCCATAGGAACAAGCCGTTTGGCAGCACTGCAGTTGTCAAGGACATGGAAGGACACAGCAGTATTCAACGCACGTCAATATAGCAGGAGCTTTCTTGAGTAGCAGCCATAGCGGCTTATGGGAAAGGACATATTTTAGGAACATTATGGTGAAAGAAAACACTTGAGGTAGAGCCTGGATAGGAAAATGCACAGAGTGACTGCATGTAAATTTGGAACCTAAATGACAGGAATGATGCCAGTGTGGTGACACTCTTATTCTTTGACTTATCAGTATTGTCATCTTTCTAGGGAAGGTTCTGCATTTTCTGTAACATTTTGCAGTATGTACCCCCTCCTGCATCCTGGCAAATAGCTAATAGAAAATACAGTATGTAAATAGGTCCCTCAGCTCTGTTTAAATTCATTTTATGGATCTAGGTGTTGAAAAGCTCAATTTGAAGACTTAATTAAGAAAATTACAAGGAAAAGGACCAAATTAGTCTATGACCTCTGGATATACTATGAATTAATTTTCCTTGGCAAAATGGAAAAATGCCCATCTTCACATTTAAACTAACACAAATGTTAAGCTGACCACTAGATTTCATATGATTAAATTTTATCACTGCCACGTCCATAGTCCTCCAGGATTTAATTCAAAATGTGAGTCTTTCCTAAATCACAGCACTTAAACTTCTAATCTTGTTTGTTTGTTTTGATTAAACAAAGATGTTCTGCTTTTTTTTTTAGAAGTGATGTCACCTAATTGACTACATGTTGGTTTAGCCTCTAAAGCCATAAAATGTGATTCTATTCTTTGTAGCTTTTAAGCTTGATTAAAGCAAGCTCCTCAAGTTGTTCTCTAATAGCAGGCTCCCCAGAAATGGAGAGAGATTCTCAAGTGGTTTAATGTTTAGAAAAATGAAGAAACATCTCCACCCCCTAATGTAACCACAGGAAACAAAGTATTAAAGTTGGGGAGGGGGAAGAAAGGAGGGAAAAGAGAAGTTCATTCTCTGTCTTCCCCCCAAAATGTGAAGCACAAAGGATTATTTTCCTTTCATGTGAAGAGATTTTCAACATTTCATTTCCTTAGTTTTCTATATGGTATGAGCAAAACTCTTAAATCACTAGTTAGCGGTTTCGATCTAAATCTCATCATCTAATTATTTTTACAATGCATTCTTGGAAGGGTAGGAATGGTTCTGCCAGGAGATGTTTCACAATAATTAGAAGCCCCAATGGGTCTCTTAAGAATGTTTAAAGGGTTCCATATGCAGGCAGCTACAGGGAACCATGCTGTACACAGCTCTTCGTTTGAAGCAATAAGTCTTGACAGCCCTTGTTGTATTTTATTATAACAAACAAAATCCATGCCAACCAATCATATTCCTGGATGTGTTACCATTCTTTACTGGGAAAAATAACATAGGAGATGTTAGTTACAAAGACGCTGTCATATTCATGCAAATATGGGCTGCTTGAAAGCTTTTCTAAGACAGTTCTTTGTGAGACAGAGAGCTTTAAAAGGTGGTTTGGGGAGATAAAAATGCCTTAACACCAGTTCAAAAAGTTTTTTGTTTGCATTTGCATGCAATGAACATGCAAAACTGGTTCCCAAAGTTAAAATATATACACAGAAATATGACTTGTTAGCTCACCTAAACAGCCAATTGGAGAAGTTTAACCCTCCTCCTATTGTGTATATTAGCCAATGAATAACTGCTGTACAGTTTTTAGCTGTGTATATATCTTGCTTGCACAGTCTTCTTGTGCATAGTAAGATATGCCTGAAGAAAGTGGCCCGGGCAAGGAGAGTTACACCATATGCATGATACATACATGCTAAGCAATGGATAGGTACTAGACTGACAAGGGAGATGAAAAGCTAGAGCTCTTCCACAGTGAAGGACTGATAAGACAGCATTCATAGTCAACAATGAAGCAAAAATAGGTAGTAGAAGCAGAGAAGAAAATGGAAAACTCTCCATTTGAACAGTGATTATTATTATGAGGACCTGGCAAAAGAATACAACTTTGCAAGAGCATCTTCTTCTGTCTGTGAAGACTTGCTCTGACTTCTCAACTAGCCGTTGGTAAAATTAGCTGAAGCTAAGTTTTGGTCCCTGAGGACAACAGAGCATTTTTCTAGATAATTAGTGATGTTATTTTTCAGAAATCTGATTTGCCTGCATTTGTGAAATATCTGTGGCCATATATGCATGCAATTGCATATGCCTACACTTTCAAATCTAGTCCATAAAGTTTTGGTGTTAGGATACAAGACATGTCTCCCATGTCAGCTGTAAAGTCATTGACTTCAACTGCTATTATTTTAGGTGAATGCTGTGGCAAGAACTTGATTTCAGGCATGGTAGTATTGTACAGATATCTGTTCATAATTTTAAACTGAGTACGTTATGTGAGTTTGTTCAGTATTTAAATATCACAAGAAGTGAATTACTTCCCTTACATACTTCATTTAGAAGATTAAATATATATATATTCAAGATATTTATAATTTTCTTTTGAGAATGCGTTTTGCAGTTTTATAGCCATGTTTTAAACTTCTGATAAGTTATTCTGATAATTTCAGACAAAATTTAGAATTTGTATGAGTTTTTTGATTCACTGTTTCTCTGACAGTTTTTAAATGAGCGACTTGGATATATGGTCTCTTTGTCATGCAGTAAGAATATCTTTACTGACCACTCATTAAGAACTGTCGTTGCCGTTCCCCCACCACACGTAGGACAGACAAGTATAAATCTGGAAGACATCAGAAATGTCTTTGTTTTAAACCCTCTTCAAGTGCAAGGCATCACACTTTAGGTACAATTAATAGCTCCAATAGGTACAATTAGTAGTTCAAATTTATCCATGTACATTTTTCATAGACGCAAACATAAGTGTTACATGAAAACTCTTCTTTTCCTACTTTTGTGTCTTGCATTTCTTTTTTTTTCTTTTCCCCCCATAGTTCATAGAGAGAAATAAGCTTACTCTGAAGGTAAAACTTACAAACTCTCATGAATTAAAACTCACCCTGGAAAAATACATCTCACTCCACTGCGTGCAGTAGAAATCTGGAGCAAATAGCCTTCCAAGGTTGATAGCTCATGAAGATATCTATGATCAGGCTAAAAAAGTGTAATTCTAATTTTATGAATCTCTATAGAGCATCGATGCCATTTCAACTGTGCTTTGTATTGTCCCTTGCAAGCTGCAAAATAATCCCTCTTACTACAAAATATTGATGCATCAGGTGCAAAAGCCAGACCTAAGTATCTCCAGGTGATCGCTGAAATCAAAGCCTGTTGTTAAGGGTAAAAACTTTGAATTTTAGAGAAGAACATGCCCAGGTGAACCTGAAGAATGAACCATGTCCTACACTACAGAAGACTGCAGGCAGTCCTTACTGATGTTGGCCAGTGAGACTTAGAAGAAGGTTCCTTTCTGACTCCAAAACTGGCAACTGCAATGCCAGGCTGCACTAGTCAGACACATGGCAGAATTTGCAGCACATTCTTCCCAATGTTGGAGATCCATTTTAAATGTAACTCCAAATTGCTGGTGGAAGAAAGACATTATTCCACTTCCTAATGCTGTCAAGTTATGAGTCAAGGAGTGAAAAAAAGAAAAAAATATTTCCTCCTACCCTCAGCAGGGATCAGAAGAAACTTCAAAGCTTAAGTTTAACATAAAACAAATACAGTGGAAATTAAGACTCTGCAAGTGGTGACCAAGATTCCTTTAGGGTGTTCTTTAGGGATATAAAAAAGGATTACCATTTTTATTATTTTTTTTAGTATAAAAAAAGGATCATTATCATCTCATGTTTGATTTCTAGATATAGTATCACACTGGTCAGTTATACAATTCTTTCCTTATCCAAAGTTTCAGGTTTCATCTTGAAACAATTTAGATTCCTTACCCCATCTATGTTCTTTAGCAGGTTGTCCTTGAAAAGCACAGTATGGATAGTTAGAAATCTTTACATTTCTACACACAGTTATTTCACAAGTATTTGTGAAATCCTGTACCAATATCAGCTTTTCAATTAAATAACAATTCTTTGTCTATCAGATTTATGATCCAGATATCTTTATTACAAATAGTTAATTACCCTAGTTTTTTTATGACTCATAGCATATTAAGATTTTTTAATATATTTTAACAAAGCAAATACTTCATTATATTAATCACCTGGCAACCCTTAGCTGTCTCTATTACCATTTAAATTATTTTTACATGAGTATTCAGAATCATATTCTTTGAACGTGACCTGTTGTGAAACAATTCTTCCCATCCCTATAGCCCTTCCTTATTAATCTCCCCTCTGACCTGGAAAGCAATTTCAGATAAAGCTTTTTATTTTTCGAAATTTCATCAGCATAGTAATATTTGTTGCCTTGATCCCTTAGTTTCTTAGTTTCTTTATTGAAAAGCCAAAACATTACCTTGATTCTATTTTGTAATTCTAGAGTCAGCTTAATCAGCTAATTTATTTAATCCAAGAATAGTTTTTACATCCACCACTTCTATGAAAACTTTGCTTCTTCCATTTTATTCCCATCTTTTCTTTTAGGTTCCTTAATTCAGGGATCACCTGGGAGAAGGCTTGTCATCCCAGGCCACAGTATTCCAGCTGGGCCCTCAAGAAATTGTATCACCTGAATTTTATTATTAGTGAATGTAGGTGGTTTTTTTTTTTCCCCTTCCCAGAGCCGAATTCTCCCTCCTCCCCACCCTGGCCCTTGCCATTCTATATGGTCACTTAATTATTTTCATTTTTATTCCATATTTATACCCCAGATGCTCCTTAGACAGTGTCTTTACTTTGAGAAGTCTAATTCATAAAAGACTCCCTGAAGTCAAATATACTAAAATTCTTTGAGAACTACCATCCTCAATCTATTTGTTGACATCCTTTGTTCTGACATGTGTTCAGACTTCTTGTCTAATAACTTGGAGGGTCTTGCTCTTTTCACTGTCTTCTATAAGATACTGTCTTCTATAAGATAGTCAAGACTAGTCAAGACACTTATTCCAAAATAAACAACTAGCTCCCAGCTTTCATCAAGATCCTCTTGAAACTCAGAACTATATCAAATACTGGAAGCAATTTGTACTCTTTTTCAATCCTCACCCTAGCAGACCTGTCAGGTAATGAATCTCAGCTAAGTGGAACAGTTTCCTATTAACAGTGATCCAGCCTCTTGTCATGACTTTTCCATTCTTACATGTCTCAGGCAAGACTTTATGAGACAGTGAGTTTTCTTTGGAATTCTCTCCATAATCTTCCACACCTCTCCACATTCAATCAGCTTCATGAAGGAATGAACAATGGGCTGTGTGCAAACTGTAACTTTGAAGCTGAAACGTGAAGCAATGAACTATAATTCATTAAAGAGTTCCTCTCTGGAAATACAAAAAAAACCCCCAAAACAACAAACAAAAAAAACCAAAAAACACCCAACTCTTGAACCGTAGCAATGTAGAATAATTTAGGTTGGAAAGAACCTTGGGAGTCTGAACTCCTGCTTAAGGAGATAGTATCCAAATTAGGTTAGGTTTCTTTAAGTATAGAGCCTTGCCTTCTCAAGTTCTGAGTATCCCCAAGGATGGAGATTCCACAGCACTTTTATGATGAAATCTATTCTTAAGTTTGTTGTCCAAAGTTATAATTTTTTTTCTCTTGTATCAAGCTAGAATCTCCATTTTTGTAACTTAGTGTCCTTTGCCTTTTTTCCTTTCAATGTGTACCTGCCAAAAATGTCTAGATTCATCTCCTATACACTTGACGGATACTTGGAAAACAATTAAATTCCTCTTTATCCTTCTCTTCTCCAGGTTAAGCAAACCCAGCTGCCTCAACCTTTCCTCAAGTGCTATGTTCTGTGAAACCCTACCCATCCTGGAAGATATCCACTGAGCTTTCTCCTGCATGCCAATGCCTTTTTTTTTGTTTTGGGGACCCAAAATGGATACAGTGTTCCAGCTGTAGCCTCATAAATGCTGAATCAAAGGAAAGAAACATTTCCTTTGATCTACTAGCCATGCTCTCGCTGATGTAGACCAGTATGTGGTCAGCCTTTATTGCTTGAAGGGTGCAGAGTTCAGTCCTCTGCAGCTGAGAAGGTGAAGAGATATTCCTGATGGAATTCCAGTTTTGCACCTGGGAGGTCTCTCAAGCAGCTGACTTGCGTAGCTAACTAACTGAGGTGTCACACAGAGATCCTGTGAAGTTGTCATTTGTGGAGTGGATTCTTTTCCCTACAACCAGGGGTAACATTGATTTGTTTGGTGGCTATTTGAAAAACAGTATTAAAAATCAGAGGGATGAGAAGAAGTAAAATTCAGAACAAACAGAATGTTTCAAAATGTACAGTGTTGTCTGGAGAGGTTTTATTATTATCATTCTTAAAGACTCAAAAGTATTGAATTGAAATATTAAATACTCTATTTCAAAAGAATCAAAATGAAAGGTTATTTTTTGTTGTTAGGTTGTTTTATTCTTTACTAAAACATTTGTCAAAATTTATGCTGGTATGCATAATATTCAGATCTTCCTGTTCTGGGTGAAAAATATCTTAAAGTTGAGATCTTTAACTCGTTTCAATATAGGCTTTTTTCTTAATCTTTCTTCTAGTTCCTAATTTGTTCAGTAGAAGAAAAAAATAATTTCTGGAAAATGAGCATTTCATTGATACTCCTCAGACAGCCAGAAGAGCAAATATGAGGAAAGATTGCTTTTGATTTTCCCTGCAGAAAGGAAACAGTTTTGTGGTGGGATGGAATTTGCAGTCTTGACCAAGCTCAGTTTCAATCGAAGTTCATAATTCTCCCATTGGTGAAAAGAAAAAAAATGGTTAATGCTATTTTTTTAACACCAGCGTGTAAGCTAGCATGTATGTGATATCAACATGCAGCACTGGATATGTTGAAATGATTTTCTGCAACCAAACAAGAGATATTCCTATTGACACCTGAGCAGATGCGAGCAAGCTCTGCCTGATTGCTGTGTTGAGGGGGAATGGCCAGGTTGCGATAATGCAGCACGTACCTGGGCTCATACAACCTTCCAGGTCGTCTGACTTGGAGGTTGACTGTATGCATGGTTTTGTGGCAGAGTCCACTTGTGTCTTTCAGGGCAAAGTTGACAGATCCATTGCCTCATTATTCTGGAAATCAGCCTGAAAACTTAACTGCTTGGTTCAATACTGAAATCTCAGAGACCAGTTTAAGACTTCTGTGGTCTCTTACTTGGAGATATAAAACCTGTAAGATGATAGATCTTCATTACTGGGTTCAAAGTCTGATTTCATCCCTCATAGAGCATTTCTGCTTTAGTTGAATGTTCATATTCATGTAAAAACATCTAACCACAAATAAAATACTCCAGTTCTCACCACAGAGAACATAAGCAATACTTGACTTTGACTGAATTGCTATCAACGGGTAATACTGTTCAGAAGAAAAAAAAGATTTTATTTTCCTTTTTTCTTTCAAAACCACTTTTCTTAAACACGAATACAATTTCTGCTCTTCATGTGAAGAGTTCTCTACAGAAAGTGTAGAGAGGAGAGAGTCAGCAACTGTCCTCAACTCCTTTGTGGAAAAATTAATCTCATTTTTAGAGGCAGAAGATAAAGAACTGTATATTAAAATAAGGAGAATACACAAGAATCTCATACAATAATGGAAACAACAAGAAGCAGGGAGACTAAGAGGCTCATTTCCATGATTTTTGTCTGGCAGCTAATCTAAGACATATATGGGTGGAGGATAAGTGGAAGTAAATAGAGTAGTCAAGGTGTTGTTTTCCCTCACACTAGTGTAAAACCACAATAGTTTAAATGCAACGTAGATGACTTGCTGATTGAGTAATAATTAACTCTGTAACCTTGTCATCAAATAGAGTCTTGTTTTCAATGGTGTGTGATCTTTCTAGTAAACATACTGAAAGTAATATGCTGCTTGATGTAAATAAAATATCAGAATTTGGCCATAATCAAGTATTCCAGACTGCTGTAACTGGAGTTAGTCTGATCAGCCTGAAAACCCCAACACATTGACAGCATGTTCTACATAATTACTTAACTCCTTACCACCTAAACAGGAATTAGTGGCCTGAAAGTGTAAATGCCAATGCTGCCATATACCTGCACATACTGTGGCTGATATTTTCAGCTTTCAAAAAATGCAAAAACGTCATTCTATGAAGGTTACCTGTATTTATTTAATACTATGAAGACCTCCATGATTAGGAAAATGACACTTGAAGCAGCTTTTGTAACCAAATACTTGGCTTCTTGCCCAAAACTATTGGGTAAGTATTTGCAGATTAGAAGAGAGGACAGAAGACAAATGGTGTCTTGAAAGTAAAAACGTGACCTTTCCAAAACAACACGATGCTAAAATGCTAAGCGGGAGATAGCCCTGCAGTGTAACTTAAAAGAAAACCACAAGTTGTGTTTGCTTTTCAGCATCCACAAGCTATTATTCTGTAATAACAGAGGGAAAAGTTTTCTCCAGGCAACCCTTCCAGTGGTTGCGAACTGGAAATAACTTCCAACCACTAAATGATGTTTAATTTTTTTTTCTTTTTTTCTATTTCATGCATATCCATATTTGCACAGCAGAGCAAATGTACTTCTCAGGATGTGTCACTCTGAATGCAAAGAAAGCTACCCTGACGAACAGAAATATGCCAAGAGTTGCACGTGCTCTCCAAAGGAAGCAATCTCTAACAGCAGCTCCTGTTAGACCCTTCACATAATTTTCTGGTACTTGTTGGCATACCATGGGCAAGTCAATTGTAACATTTCTATATCTCAGTGCTTTAAAATATAATTAAGAGATGATGGTGAATGATATTGCACTGATTAGGCATTGAGTTAGGTTCTACTTTCCACTTTCCTCCAATATTGGAACTTATTGCTGCATGTACACTATCAGTACAGCATGAAGAAAGTTTAAATTGGCACAACATTAAAATCTTTTTTACAAGGACATTTCAATATCAGGGTCCATATTTTTATTTTATGAATGTAATCCTACATTTTTGCCTTTTTTTTTCCTTGATACTAACATTTCTTTGGAATTGACTAAGTAAGAACAGTAAGAATAAAGCTTAGGATTTTAAAATAAATTACCAGATACACTGACATGGGCTGGCATCTCAAAATCAGCCTTGAATAAAGGGGGATAAATTCTTTCTATTTGTAAGATAGCAGACCTACTGAATCAAACAGTGTATGGGCAGAAAGGACACTTTTATTATCTAGCTTGAACTACTATATAACATAAACAACTACATTCCACAAACTATAGGCCTCCTTTTTAACGGAATATTTTTGTTTTTACTTAAGTAACCAGTCTTCTTTTGAAGGTATCACAGCTGGAGAACCAAAACACTACTTTTCTTACACATAGCATCTCATTTTACCCTTCTTCTTTCTACCCTGTCATCTTGTGTCTGTGTTGTCTATCCTATTCCCCTCCCTTACTGTTTTTTATTTATTTCAAGGATTGTATTGGATGCATGGCTGGTGAAAATTCACGTGAAGTTGGCTGTCCACTCGAAATCCCACACTACAATAATAGTTGCTATCAGCCTGAGAAGAACCCAGAAAAACTGAAGTCTCAGTTGAAGTGTATTTTCCATTCCACTCACATGTTTCTCAGCTACTAATTTCATTCACATGTATTAAAATTTTTCTGTTGTTCCTCGATGAAGCTGTATTCATGGCTGTAACTTAGACTATATGTAAAATACAACTGCAAGTAATACAATATTACTTAGTTCATTTAATGCCGCACATCAAAAGTGTGGAACAGTCTAAAATATTTAGGATTGTTGGCATTACCCAAGCTAAGATGTAACTGCATGTGGAAATAATTTGAAAAAAGAGCTACAATTTTATTTATAATCCAGTAATCTATAGGGAGCCTTCAAACAGTTAGATTTATTAATATTATTAGGCTATTTATTTACAAATTTCATTGGTCAGAATGGCCAGATAATTCTTATAGGAACAACAAAGAATGTTACCAACACCTCCTTCAGGTGAGATGTTCCCTTTGTATGCTACCTGCCAAAATGGCATTCTGTAAGTGACATTCAAATGAGTTTTGACGGAAGTCACATACTTTTGAGCTATCATTCAATATACCAACTGAAATGTGTGTATTCCCTCCTCTCTTCACTGTTCCGCTTCTCATGTATGTCTTCTGGGCCACAGCCTCATAATGAATAGCATGTGCAGAGAGCAGTGTATATGAAGAAGTCCATTGGCTGCTGTAGAGCTCCATATGGAGGTAGGGGTCCATCCAAAGGAATAATATTCAAGTTGGAGATGTTGGACAGTAAATCACTGGCAACAGAGACTATCTTCATTTGGGTCCTGTACAATATTGGGCATGTTATGGGTTGCTTTGTCTTTTTCTCTCATTATACAAAGAGATTATATATAGAAACCACATGGGCACAGTGGGGTTCCAAACAAGCGTCTTTACTAAATATAGACAGCATAGCAGAGCAAGTTACTTATACATGGTATTGCTCAGAGATTTTTCTAAAACATTGAATACCACAGCATAGAAAACTGCTCACAGACTACTTAGACAAATGTTACTCTGTCCACTGCTTATTCCAACAGACTACATCATTGCTTAAAAAAAAAAAAAAAAGAAATTGTTAAATTGTTAGAAAATAAAAATGGGAATTGCTTTTGGCTAAATATAATTTAAAAAAAATGTCATGAAATGGGTAAGTGAAGATTGTTACATTCTGAAATCACATTGTTTTTCAATATTGCCAAACCACCAGCTTTAAATAGAACCTGATTTTCATTAATAAATCTGCTTTCCAGTTTTTTATGATTTTTGCAGCAGACCTTATGGATCATATGTAACAATAATGTGAGACATGCCACCAAAAGTCCATTTTTAGATGAGATTCCAGGATTTTGCTTAGTTTTATGAGCATTGGATCCAAACTTCAGTGGGTCTTGCCAAAATTCTAACCATTCATTAACTCAAGCTATCAACAAACTTGAATAAAACAGCTATTTGTAAAGTTATTTTACTATGCATTCATAGATACATATACCCATACACAAGCACACACATATTTATATCTATGTACACATATATGTTTCTATGATCATGTATACATATGTGTGTATTTATGTGTGGGCATATATATATGTATGAATATATATATAATTATACCCCTGGAATAAAATTATATAAAAACCAGCATCATCTGTAGTGCTGTAACCCTTTGTAAAAGATAAAGGTCTCTTTGAAGTCCCAAGAATGAAAGACACATTGTCTGTGGAGCATTAACTTTCTAAAATGTAAAGCTTCACACTACCACAACCACAAACTCTGTTTCTAACTAGATGGCCTTGTTTGAGACATTCAAAGACATAATACAATTTAACTAAACTAGCTACTTTGAGTTATATCTTGGAGTCCTGATTAATTTCTTCCTACACTTACAGCCAATTTAAGAGAATTTGGAGGCTGCTGACTTTAGGAAATAACAAGCCTCCCTATCCCCTGAGCAATAGATCCACAGAATTTTTAGCCAAAATCTTTGGAAAGCTGAGTTGTGAATAAAACTCCGGCAGTCTAAGTCAGATATACTTCCTTCATGTATCTGAATCAGTAACTTTAAAAGTGTTAAATTTGTCCTAAGTAAAGCAAAACAAGAAAGGGTGGAAACATGAAGGAATTCCAAGTGCCTAAAATCAGGCTAAGAACTTCATTGTAACTTCAGACATGTCCCTTCATCTTTTCATTTTGTATTAAATTTAGGCATTAATTTGAGGGAAAATATGTCAGGAGGCATTAATCTGTAAGCTGATTGCAAAAATTAGATTGAGTTCCTCCGCAAGTTTCAGTACCTGAAATCTGAAATACCTCATGCATAACACTAGCAGACATTCATCATTGGCATGCTTGCATTTTCTACCTGTCATTAAAAAAAACCCACACAAAACAAAACATAGAAACTGTTGAAACTGTTTACATTGATTTGCTCTTCAGTTTCTGACATGTAAAAGGATAGCAGGGGTCCTTGGTTTTTTTCTGTTGTTTTGTGGTTTTACTTCAGGTTTTTTTTGGTTTTTTTTTATTTTGGAAGTAGTAGGCAAACATTTAATTCAAGACCTTACAGTAATGCACACATGGGCACAACCTGAATTTACATTGCCAGAGGAAATCCAGACTTTCACCATTTTCTATATTTTGAATACTTGACTTCAAACCTTATCCTATCTTTTAAAATTTTTCTTGGATTTCATTCATTTTACTACGTCCAGTTCTGAGTTCCCTCATACAAGAGATGTGGACATATCAGAGAGAGTCCAACAAAGGGCTTCTAACATGATTAAGCGCTTGGAGTATCTCCCATATGAGGAAAGGCTGAGAGATCTGACACTGTTCAGCCCAGAGCAGAGAAGGATCGGGGTGGACTTCTGTCAATGTGTATAAAACTCTGAAAGGAATGTCTAAAGAAGAGGGAACCAGGCTCTTTCCAGTGGAATAAACTGAAACACAAGAGGTTCTTGTGACCATTGGGAAATACTTTTTCACTGTGAGAGTGGCCAAACACTGGCACAGGTTGTCCAGACAGGTTGTGGAGTCTCCCTCCCTGGAGTATAGAAAAGCCATCTGGACATGCTTGGGCACAGGGGTTGGACTAGATGACCTCCAGAGGCCTCTTCCAACAGCAATTTTTCTCCGAGTCTGCTATTCTGTGACACTGTGATCTGTGATTCTACATCTAACCGCAGCCATACTCCATTTTATATATTTTTTAAAAAAGGAAAACATAATGAGGGCCCCTCGCCACAAGAAGGATGTTGAGGTTCTGGAACATGTCTAGAGAAGAGCGATGAAGCTGGTGAAAGGGCTGGAGAAGAAATCTTATAAGGAACGTCTGAGGGAACAGGGGTTGTTTAGCCTTGAGAAAAGGAGGCTGAGGAGAAACCTTATTCCTCTCTACATCTACCTGAAAGGAGGTTGTGGAGAGGAGGGTTCTGGCCTCTTCTCCCAAGTGTCAGGGGACAGGACAAGGGGGAATGGCCTCCAGCTCCACCAGGGGAGGTTTAGGCTGAACATCAGAAAAAAAAAATTCACAGAAGGGGTCATTGGGCACTGGAACAGGCTGCCCAGGGAGGTGGTTGATTCACCATCCCTGGAGGTGTTTAAAAGACGAGTACATGAGGTGCTCAGGGGCATGGGTTAGTGATTGATAGGAATGGTTGGACTTGATGATCCTGTGGGTCTTTCCAACCTAGTAATTCTGTGATTCTATGATGACACTGTTCTGGTCCTCTTGGCTGTTATGATGTTAAATAGCTGCTCACAGTACTGCATACTTTATTGCCTTTTTACCCTCGATATCTTGATTGTTCAGATTCATACTGCAGACAATATGGATTGAAAAGGACCCAAATTCCATACATGGTCCACATTGTTTTCACTTAAAAACAGCCAAAACACTTTAGTCATTTGAATTCCAGTATTGATCTTGATCACCCTGCGGCTTGACTAGACATGCTAGCCACATAGACACAATATAAGGAGCTGGAAAGAACAGGAGTATTGTTACAGACATTCCGTAACTCCTGTGAGTATGTCCTGTCAGTGAGACTGTAGCTAGTTAAGAGTTAGGCAGTGGAGAGCCTGAATAACTGTCTTCAGGGTAACCAGCAAGAACAAGACAGACCTGGTTCACTTGCTCTGCTCTTAGGACTGTCTGGTTATACTGGTACCCATAAACTTGAGTACATAGACATATTTTCTGGCCTTGAGGCCAACTGTAATGATCTGGCCATCTGTACTATGGTGTCCCAAGAACAGGGTGGGCATATGGTAAGGCCTGAACTGTGTTTGCAAACCATTTTGGCAAACGCTAACCAGAATTATGTTAGCATCTACACTATCAGTTCAACAGCTTTGATGACCAAATTTCAGTGCTTGCAACCAACCTCCAAATCCACCTTAATCTATTAAAATAGCTATGGCTTTTGTATCTTGGAATACAGAATGCAAAAATTCATGGGCGTGGGAAATGTTTCCTCCAGCCCATGGACTATACTTTGTCATAGTTCCTGCTGGAAGAGGGAAGCTTGCACTTCTCTATTTGTCCTGTAAATCTCAGAGTTAGGGAACTAAAGAAGCAGAAGATTATGGTTCAAAATTTTCTCTGAAATCAAGTTATCCATGTTACATTAGGAATGTAGTGTTCCCATTGCATTTAAGATCTCGGATGAATGAACACCTGTCATTTACAAATATTTCCTTGGAAAGGAAGACCTCAGGCCCAGCCTTTCCTACTGGCTAGATTTAACCTCCTTGTCCTATTATTTGAACTGTTGTTCATTTTTGACTCAAAAAGTTTTCTTTGGAGACAATTACCACTTTCAATTATTAGCTCCTATATTAGCCTTAGTGACTCTTCCAGTCATTCAGATTAAATAATAGTGATCTTGCCATAGATTTACATTCATTAATTATCTTTGTTACTGTAGTTACTTACCCCAACCTAGAATGGTCTCCTAGATGTGTTTTAGATGGTAGCATTCTCAAAGCAGAAATTTGAGACCAAATCCTGTTTTTCTTCTCCCAAGTGACAGGGGACAGGACAAGAGGGAATGGCCTCAAGCTCCGCCAGGGGAGGTTTAGGCTGGACATTAGGAAAAAATTCTTCACAGAAAGGGTCATTGGGCACTGGAACAGGCTGCTCAGGGAGGTGGTTGATTCACCTTCCCTGGAGGTGTTTAAGGCACGGGTGGACGAGGTGCTAAGGGGCATGGTTTAGTGTTTGATAGGAATGGTTGGACTCAATGATCCGGTGGGTCTCTTCCAACCTGGTTATTCTATGATTCTATGATTCTATGATTCTACTAAAAATCTGGAGCGTGTCCACCAATGGCTTTCATGGCTCCGTTCATGGGATGCATTCTGAATAGTCTGTTTGTTCTTTCAGCGCAATGTAATTACAAGCATGATAGATCCTCTTTACATCCACTGAAGCCTCAATAGAATCACACAAACTTTGTAAAACATTTATATTTTGACAAATCGGCAAATTTCCATAAAATATTTTTCCTTGGAATTTTTATGACCTGCTTACCCATTGTCTTTTTCACTCACGCATGAATAATGCAAAAAAAAAAAGATATAGTTTGATTTATGATTGTTTTCTGGGCTTGAGAAAGGCTGTGAAACAGCTAAGAAGAGCAAAGAAATCACAGTCCAGACAGCATGTGGCAAGGCATCAATTGCTGTTCCTTATTAATCCCTAAAGTACATCCCAGTGAAACTAAATAAAATAGTTCAGCCTGTTCACCAGACCTTATCATTGTCCCAAAAAGGAATAGTTCCTACTGCCTAAAAATCAATGCAGATCATCAAATTACTGGAATTGGAAAGATATGATTAAGCTGTATAATTGTTCCATGCTCTTTCATTTCTCCAGAGATCTATACTAATCCCATGCAAAAGGTATGAAAAGAAAGGCTTTTATTACAGAATTTACATCCCATTTTTACAACCTGAAGTATTTGGAATTCTTTGAATGAGGTTCAGAAATGCATCCAAACTTTCTGATGCTTGTCCCTAAATTACATGGGATGCTAGGGACACATTAAAGGATTTAAAAGGCTAGAAAATGTACTATATCATTTTTTGAGTTCATAAGTGATTTTCTATTCTTGCCAACTGTACTCATGAGACTCAAGGCACAAACAGACAGCCAAAACATTTTTGATGGATTCTTTCACATAAAAATTTCATCTAGTTCTACTGCCCTTGCTTATCCCCTCCCCCAACTCCCCCCCCCCCCCCCAAAAAAAAAATATACTGTACAGGTCGCTTCTTAAGGAAAAGATAGAGATGTTTAAGTACCAAGATGTGAGTTTATTTTTAATAATCCCTCATATTCATTGTGTGTTTTTCAAATGGCTTTTTAAAATGTTGGCAGGCAGCCTACAAGTATAATATTAATACTGTGGCCTTTTTGCGTTACTAGTAAAACTTTATTTTCAGGAATAAAATAGTACTAGTGACACAAGCCATTTTAACAGTAAGCAGGTAGCTACCATGCTACAGGAAACAGTCAGTTTGCTCTTTAGTCACTCATTCAGCAGAACATTATAGAGTCAATTTTCAGCTTTGTGCAAAGGAAATTAGATGTCCCTTTATGTGTATTATTCTGGGGAACTTAATTTCAAATATAACAATTTTCACAGCAACTTCCCATGAGTGCAAAATTGAACAATCTGGGGTTTTTTTAGGAGCAGTGTCTGTGCTGGTTTCAGAAGACCCATTTCTTCAGCTTCATGTAAAGGTCTTTTGCAAACATGCGTAAAAAGTTACTGATGAATGTTTCAACTTTTAGCTTTTTTCAACAATTCCTAAAATAAAAGAAGATCCAAAATCAGGACATCATCAGTAAGAATAAATGTATTTCAAATGTTTCACATGAAAGATGACTACAACTAGTGACACACCAATTTTAGGCAGTACAGATTATTATATTAACATCACAAAGTTATGCTGTTACAGACAACCCCACAAATCTGTTTCTGTCTACCTGATTAACCTAACTATGGTTAAGTCATGATGGTTTGATGGGGACATAACATAGGAGAACATGACACAGCAAAACAATTTTAGACAGTTGTGAGTCTCTTAGCTCAGAGGTGTCTTCCCGCTGAGGTATCTTCCTGCTAAATCACTTGCGAAAACCATTTAGTGGGAAGCTGGATGCTTTGACATGCTTTGACCAATCAGAGAAAACCTTTAAACACCTCTTATGGTCATTTTCAATTCAAAATAAATGAACATTGGAAGGACAAATCATAAGAATGAAGAAAATTCTAAACATAAAGAAATGAAAGTATTTTAAAATGGAGTAACAATATAAGACATTGGCTTACCTATATTTTCGGGCAGGTTTTATGGAGCATTTTGTCCAGAAAATAATATTTTAAAAATACACCGCACAATGTACTCTTTAAGGTTTGTGATGTTCATGCTACAATTTGCTAAAAAGAATTGTATAGTAGAGAACATAAGGCTGGAGAGCTGCGATGTGAGAGTTCTGCCTGCAGAGTGGGAGAGATAAACTAAAGTTCAGCTGCTTTTTGATAGGCACCTGTACTCTAGACAAAGGAGCTCATGTGGGTTCACAAACAGACATACTTTAGGGCTTTCTTCTAGCAAGGATCTGTTTATTGAGGACAAGATGTAAAACTAAGATATTAATGGGTCAGTGATGAAATGAATAGTCACTTTTGCAAGCCGAAACACAGCATTGACATAGTTAAGAGCTGTTAACTACTGGATTTAATGGGCATCATTGCCTGGCATAGCTGCATAGTTTCACACAAGCTACTGACTGTGCACCAAATGATAGGTTCTGCCAGTGTCTTTCTTTGTTTTACTTAAAATCATGGTCATGAGGTAAGAAGTCCTCTGAGTCAGATAGAGCCCTGCAAAATTCCAAATCAGAGGGTTTTTAAAAACATACTTATTTTTAAAACTCTTATATTGAATTAAAATAGCTCAAGACTTGCTGAATCTAAAGAAAACCAGATCCTGTCATTTTATGGCCTTTTTTCTTTTTTACTTTTAGGGAAGTTGAGAGAAGCTGTGCATGCTCAGCATTTCAAAAGGCAGCCCTTTATTGCATTGTGTTAGTTATTGCAGTGAACCCTACCAGAAGGGTTGAACAAGTCACTGCACGACAACTATATCTCCTGCTTCAACTTTAATCTTCAGTGGGCTGTTTCTTTATTCATGACACTGTCTAAGCTTCGTCTACTTCTCACAGTTTAAACAGCTGAATCATATTGTTGGCAAGATGCTCCTCCCTATATGGGGGCTGACTGCCTTCTATTGTCCTGTTGGTAATCATTTTTTGTAAGAGCAATAGAAAAAGGTGAAGTTGATGAAGCTCTTCCATTCAGAGAAGGGCAAATTGGTAGGAATTCAGAGAATAAGGTCTGATTCTCTTTTCTTGGACTGAAAGAGAACAAATAATCTTTATTATCACTGAGTTATACAGTAGTTTTCTTATTTCCTCTTTAGCACAAGGTCATCCCATTTATCCAACAAATAGGAACTGGAAGGGATTTACCAGAATCACCTGTTTCCAAATGTTTGGATCAATTTTTTAGCTTTTTGCCATGTAAGCTAAATGCATAAATAATCTAGGGGCATCGGTTGTTCCTTGCCAGCTCAAGAGCATTGCTGTCTTTATGGTAAAATATCACACCTTCAAATGGAGAAGGATCATATTCTATAACACACTGTTATGTGATGAACAGAGAACTCTGTAGGGCATAAGGACTTAGGGGTTAAGTAAGTCCTCCTCAAGCTGTTGAAGGGATTGTGCTTCAGATTTAAAAACCACAAGGGTAAATCCACTACTAAGCTGACTACTTTGTAATAGCCAGTGAACACCACCTTCTTTTCCAGAAAGCCGTTTTAAAAGATAACAGAAATGATTACAGCTTGTGAGAGTCCTGGTCCTCCTAGAGCACATGAACCGGGCTTTAGGCATGTTTATGGGATTAAACTGTTCAGAGAACTTTGGCACCATGCAGCTCAGTTTCTGGATCCCATTAAGGCCTGGGTAGATCCGGGCATGCACGCATCGCAGAACCGCAGGTGCCTAGAGAACATCCAGGTCCAAATGTGGTGTGCTTGATGAGTTCAGATGCTTTCAGTGTTACTCAGATGCTGGGTGGGGAATGAAATAGGAGGAGGGGAAGAGAATGAGTTGAGTTTAGGTCTTAGCTGTATAAATAATATATAAAATTCTATTTCAGATTAATATGTTTCTTCTTTCCTTTTTTTTTTCTTTTTTTCCTTCCCATCAAGCCATTAAGTCTTTCAAATGCAAATGTAAGAGTAGACAAGATGGCCCAAATTCTACTTACATGGATGGAAAATATTTTGATTTATGCTGATGCAAATGATAGAAGAACTTAGTCCAATAGTATGAAAAAAGAGAGATTCAACACTTTCCCAAGAAATAAATTATTTCCCCCTTTCTCCCTCCTCCCACCTCGAGTGGAAGGGTTAAGAATAAGCTAAGTAGATACCAAGTTTAGGGACTAAAATTCTTTGTTTGAGAAAGCAAATAAATCAATGAACATCGGAGAATAATGAGAACCAGATTTCCCCAAGTTAATTTCTGGGATACATCATGGCTTTGGCTAAAGTCTAGGATAAAATATTCATGATGCAAAAATACTATCACCCATGGTAAAATACATTTTGTGAACAAAGAAAAGGAAAAATCCTATACTGTATGTGGGGCCATATTTTTTTCTGCTACAACATTGTCAATCTGGAATATTTCACTTGTTTTCATATATATATATATACACACACACACACATACACCTATATAAATAAACCCCCAGTCATGAACAACTTTGTTATTACTGCAATGCTATACTTTTTACCAGAAGGCAGTAAATAAAATGTGTTATAATTATAGCAAGTGTTTGCTTTGCTATCTGCCTAGATCTCCAATTTAACCTAAAGTCTATAGGAAGTCTTTTTATCACCAACAAACTTTTCCTGTTCCTATGTGGTAAACCAGGTACAACCTGAGAGCTGTGGGCAGGCTTAGAGAGACCCTAACAGAACATGCTCTGATTGCTTTCTTGCATTGTAACATAGACTAGACGTTTAAAAGAATCATAAGAGCCTGTTGCCCGTAGTTCTTGGAGCTAGCTGAGCTAAGAAAGTAAGAAGAGCTGGACACTTAACTCAAAATCTTTGCCAGTCTTTGGAAAAATAGGATATGAATATGAATTTTTATTTCCTTAAATGTTACTGGTGGAAATCTGGCTCCAGGCAACTGAGATCATGCCCACATCTGTCAGAGTTGGCAGACTGAGGCTCATCGCCCGTGTACTGAGCTAGTTCCAGGCTGGATTACACAGGATTGCTTCAGCATGACCCTGTGCCCATCTGTATTATCTCACTGGCCTGAAACACAGCTGGAGGAATCACAGGTTTGCCTCTGGGCATATAACCGTGTAATATGCAATCAATTATATTATGAACACTGACCTGTGGTCCTCCTTTTTATTGCTTTAGTAATGTCATCATTGTCAGATCAATCCTTTGGAATACTGTTTCAGCCTATAGTACTGCTGTAGATAAAAAAATCAACTATTTTCTCTGCTGGCTGAAAAAGGCAGGTCCTACCATCTCTTTCATATTCTGTCCCACTTAGGCTCTGGGGCTGTTCTTGCAAACAAGAACGCACAACTCCTGTGTAGGACTTCTGATGCATAAAGCACATGGAACTCCATAAAAAAAGACATATGTCAAGTCAAAACATGGGAAACTGAGGCATGAAGAGTGAGAAGTGACTTACCCTGAGTTACACAGCTGAACTAACAGGAGAAGCAATACTTTTTGAGGCAACTGCTTTATCCCACGGATGCTGCTGCCTCCTAAATATTTGCATGAACTCTGGGATTAATGAATCATTCACAGACTGAAAAGGTGGGAAAAAAGATTTAACATAACTCTCCATGGAGCTTATTACTCAAGCAAACAGCTTAAACCCTTTCAGTAAAATACTGCTCATAAATAATTAATGATTGACTTCCTAACAACAACATTTTGCAGTAATTATGAACAAGATTGTGAGATAGGGTGGTAGAAAAAATGTATCAGGTCATAATCAATCTGACCTAGAGCTACATAAAATTGTGTAACATTCATTTATGTTTAATGTTGCCATTTTTGTTTGTTTTAGCTAATTTGCCTTGTGGGAAAAAAATGTTTTCTAATGCATTCCAGCATCCTTGCAGTGTTAAAGTTCATTTTACTGGTCTTAGAATAGAGCTTTCAACATATGACCACCTGACCTTCCTTCTAAACCATGTTGGAGATCTCATTGTCAGATGCTACCAACATGGAAGAGCCCATGGTCTTACAAGGGCCTTGGATTAGCAGGTATATTTCCCAGGTCTGTCTGTGACACTAAAAGCTAGGCTAACCACATGTCTTTAGGCTGAGTAGTGACTCACCTAATAAATAATCAAACTGAAATCAGTGTGATTCCACCTGAGCAAGAAAGAGGGAATAAAACCCTCAGGATCACTGCCTGAACTGGAAAATGTAGCCAGTGCTCCAGGAGAATTTTCTGACTCAAAAGACAGAAAAATAGAGAACAGCGGTAATCTGTGAGCATTTTCATCTCATTTGCAAACATACGGAAGAAAGCATAACCCTTGGATTTACTGGGTTCTTACTAATAATCAACCTCCTGTACAGATGCATTTTTTAAAGCACAAATGGCATTTTGAGGTGGAAAGTGTAAGATATACAGTCAAACAAGCTCCAAACCACAAATGTCAGATCTTGAAGCAGATATGCATCTCTAATTCCCCAAAGGATTTGTTAGTGGGGGAGGGATTGGACAGTGCTGGGTCAGGAGTTCTATCTTGGCCTAGCATGCAAATAAATTCAAGCCGTAAAGTTTGGATCCAAATTTCCCCTGAAGTTAATTGGGGTTTGGATCAAATGTTCCATTTCTAATTATGACTCATATTAATAACATTGGGGAGTGTGATTATTTTTCCAAAGTGCTCAGCCTTGCTTTTATTCTGATCCTATTGAAAACTAGGGTAAATTCTTATTTTTAAAGCAGGGGGAAAAGTCTACATTGAGCGCTTATGAAAATCTCTTCTCCTTTCTGCCTTCCTTCCTTGTTCTTGTGTACCACCTCTGCCCCTGCCCAAGCTCATTCTTTGTAAAAATTTCAAAGCACTGACAATACCATCTGTTATAAATTCCAGTCCTGTGTTTTTGATAAAAGGGAAAGCTGCTTGAGAAGTGCACCATTTCAGTGATGATATGCTAGCTGAAGGAAGTAATGTTTCCAACAATGTTATTGGCATACAAATTCATTTAATGAGGAAGAGTCCTATTTATTTAATACTAGGTAAGATCAGATGCCTTGAAGTATTCAAATTCTTTCTCCAGTCAAACTCTTAACATTACGATGGATCAGTTAAAACAATTTCCTTTGTATTTACTTTTGACTGAAAACTGGAGGGAGAGAGATACTGATATGTTATATAAATAGAAAATGATCTCTAGAAAAACTGATTCTTTTGTAGAGAGGGAAACTGAAATGATTAGACAAAGTTTCTGCATTCTTCAGTTTCTCACTGGAAATTTTGAGGTAAAGGCGTAGTGTGTGTGTTCTTGTTATGTTTGGGGAAGTTTGTTTTACTTTTCCTGTGGTAAATATCCAATATTTCCAATCAAGTCGAGTTGCAAGTCCTGCCAGGAAACTTCATAAACTCCAATCCCATTAGAAATTCCTTAGCTTCTTTCTACATCTACTTGGGTATGTCAATTTCTGCACACCATCACAAAAAAAAAACCAAAAAACAACAAAACCAGGTTTCCTTAGTTTGGTGGTTGTGACTCTGAAAAGAAATAATGATGCCATAGACACCTTGGCAGTGAATTTGAAAACAAGTGCATTTTGCTCCAACTGTCCCCAGGAGAGCTCAGCAAATGTGCTCAGTCTATTACAGGGTGGTGACAGGGAAAGGAACTCCCAGAACATGCGAAAATGGAGTTTCTACAGTCTTTTTATGCTATTGCCCTGTGATGCAGCCTGCCTATGTTACTATAAGTGTATTTATCTCTATGTGCACGTGTGCATGTGCACCAGTGCAGGGGTTAATTGCCTAAAAGAAAGAGAGGCATAAGGTGGGTTTTCTGTATCCTCCACCCCTACTCATCTGAACATGTTTCTAGCAAACTCATGGGCTGGGGCATGCAGGAGGTGTACAGGATTTTTAATGCAACCCGCTTATACTCTATTCTCTAGCTTATCAAGAGGAAAGCTGTACTTGAGCCAAGGTGAACTGTTCAAGGCAAAATTTATGGTGACATTTAAAATCAGCAAAGCTTGCTGTAGCCTTTAAGGTTGAAGCATACACGCACACTTCATATAATCTGATCCCAAGCACCCACCAAATTAGAGGTTAAAAGTATTGTATACATTGCTACCAGTTACCACATCAACATTTCAGATATGTGCATGTGATTTAAGTGCAGATGACCTGGAGCTTGCTGATGCCATAACTTAAAGAGCAATTGGGCTGTGTGCTGGCTAGAGCAACAATGCGGGCATTATAACAATCTCACTTGAACAGCCATTAAGACATCTCCAGCACACTGTTGTACTACTAAAATGTAATTCCCTGTAGACAATAATCCTAGACCCCTCGACTGTGAATCATGAGCAGTAAATGGCTGACAGGCAAGTTAACAATGAGCTCTGTAGGCAGTCTGACATTGTACAGGTGCACATCATCACAGTAAAGTAATTAACAGGTACTTAAAGGAATGTACATTTAAGCTCAAAAAACCTGTTAAGAGACTTCCTAAGTGGACTGCTATTTTTTTATAAACTCCACTTATATTTTATGACCAGGTAAAAGGACTGCAGAGCACAAATCCAATCTAAAAGTAGATCTACAATCAATAGCTCTCCTATCAGTGCTAGGCTGCTCCATCAACAGTTGGGTTTTATAACTCTGTGACACGCTCCTGACTGAGGATTTAAAGTGATTCAACAATGCAGTCTGACTCCTGGAAAGAAAGAGAAAAAGAAAAATAGTAATTTAGCATTTTACTCAAGAAAAGGCTGAGGAAAAAAAGTAATTAAGAAATACAAATAATTTGTTAGGGAAAAAATATTATCTGTGTGCATATTTATAGGAATCTGTATTTATGTATGCATGCGTCTATGTGCATACATACGTGTGTGTGCTTATATACTCACACACATACACAAGCCAGAAACTCCACCTGACATATATCTGCATGCTTTTTTTTGATAGTATTGGAGTTATTTGGGCAGTGAACAAAGGCCCAATATGAAAGGAGAGGCAGTGAATTGGGGGTTGCAGGAATGATTGCAATTTTATGTGTTGAATTAACAAGCAGTAATGGGAGCAGCTAGGGTTCCCACAGCATTTCCTCTTCTATTTCTTCTCTCTCCCCTTTAGTAAATCCAAGTCTGGCATATATAGCAGATAAAGAGTTTTAAATGTACCATTTTATCCAAGGTTCTTTATGGAAGTAACAAGATCATCTGGTCAATAAATGCTTGATTCAGTCTGCTGCCTGCAAAACTCTGGCTGAAAACCTTCTAGGCTTTAAAGGACTATCCCCAAAGGACTGGTTTTCTGCCTGCTTCAGCTGGTCAGTGCAGGTTTACCAGAATTTTTCCTGGTGGGAAGATTTGGATCTAATGGGAAAGTTTTGATGATCGAACTGGTAGCAAACCAAGAAACAGGTCTATTTATTAAAAACATGTTTCTCCAAAGAAATGGCATTTGCATAACTATTATAAATTACAAAGAAGCAAAACCAACCACAGTGACACCATCACCTTGTAGCTGGTTGTAGGTCTTTCAGTTTCTGAGAAGTAAGGTGAGGTTGGTTCTACCTGATATGATGCAGGTTCTTGGGATTTGGATCACCTGTAGCTCTTGTGTGTTCGCTCACACATACGATGGGAGTGGGGCCTTGCCTTGCCCCTTATACTGATGGTGATATCTTTTAGTTCAAGCCAGTGACAGTAGACTGATAAGCCTGCAAAGACGTAGGTGTTTCCACTCATTAGTCTTTCTCTTGCTCCCTTCTCACAGATGAGAAAGTTTTCATTGTGTCTGCCCCTGTAACACTGACAATTCTCATCTGTAAAGCAAACCCACCACGGTTCTCTTGCATCTCACAGTCAAGAAGAAGAACATCTGGACTCTTCTCCTTCTGGGTTGTAAAAGGGTTCTTGCAATGCATTATGATGCAGAGACTTCTGGATTGCCACAACTGCACATTGCTCCTACTTTGATTTTTGGCATGGTAAAAATGCTCCTATGGAAAGTGTTTCAAACACTTTTGGACTACTTCTTTTTGCTGCTGTGGGAGTTAAACCCTGAGGAAATCTGGCACATTTGTTTGGACATTTTTGCATTAATACATTTACTACAAAACAGTATTAACATGAGCATATGTTTGTTTTATAAAGTCTTAATATCATCCAAAAGAAAATGCTTTGGAACCATTACACAGATACATGTCACTAGTTTACTTTCCAAGCTCTCCATGCATATTTCACGCTAAGCCTATGCATTCTACAGTAGACCTTATTTTTACCATCTCTCTTAGTACTATCTCATCTTTCCTTGAGTAAGATTTTGATTTCATTTAACCTCTATGAGCTCAGGAAACTTTTCGCTGAAGTCAGAGTAGTCCCTCTGTGTAAAAAAATGCATAACCCCCCCCAACATTAATTCACCCTGTTACATGCTCCTTTATGGAACAAAAAGCATTATTACGATGTTTTGCTTTTTTAATTCAATGTAGATATGGTAATTAATATTGAAAATCCATACATCCACCTGGAGTGGATTCACTTACCTAAAACTACCTAGAAGCTATACATCTAAAGTAAATTCTATCTTAGATTCTTTTCAGGGCCAAAGGAAAGATATAGACTCTTTCAGTTTTTAGGATACCATCTGAACACAAGTATCAGACAACTGTGCATATTATCCTGCAGAAGTGCCTAGTTCTCCATTATATAATAGAAGCCCACGTAATTAGTTTGCACTAATTAACCATGTCATATGAGACATCTAAAATCACGTGAAATTAAGTTGACTTCTCACGTAAGAGCTCCACAGAGGGGATTACTGTGAGGCTGCTTTAAATCAACTAAGAATATGATTCAAAAAAGAGTATTTTTTCTTTTTTAATATGTATATGCGAATAAAGTTTTAAAGATTGATGACTGATCTTAGGAAATACACAGAAACATGGTATATGCTATTACCTGAGATTAATATATAGTTTTAATATCCCTTGTGTTATTTTTCCATTATAAAAATAATATAAGCAGGGAGTAAAAATATTTCCAAATTGTCAACATGCCTAACTAGTCCAAATTGAGCCTCAAAGTTTGAGGAGTGCAGCCTTTAGTGCCTTACATCTTTGATGATCAGGTAATTGATATAATTTGCAGTGTTCTGGGAACATAAAAAGAAAAAGAAAAGAAAGACTAAGGAGAATACTAGTTACCACTAGCTTATTCGGAAGCAAAAGCACTCAAAAAATGAAATCTGATCAAAATAAATAAATACTTCAAAACTTTCAAGTTATCACTTTCAGACAAATATGTCTCTAATGTTAATAAGGGATGTAGGCCAAAGGCTTTAGAAGTTGCCATTCTCAAAAAAAAAAACCCCATGATTTATTTAATTTTTTCTCAACTTGAATGCCACGAGCCAGACATACATAATTATATTATTTGTCTTATACAAGTGAAGAAGAATAAATTAAAACTGGACATGTTGCAACAGGGCTGTTGACATTATATACAAAGTCTGCTTATTGTCATAAGATACTCTTAACCTTTAAGCCAAAATCTTTCAAAACTATAAGTGTTAAATCTCACAGCTGTTGTCAAATTTCTCCCTTTCTCCACTTTATGCATTGTGCTTTATTTGAAATGTTTGTTATATTGTGTATATAACTTTCTGCAAGATGTCCTTTGAAAGCTCAGGGGATTAAACACGTAGGTTGAGCTGGTTCAAAGGAACAAAACTTAACAAATTAAAAGAAAACTTTCTAAAATGAATGTGTAAACCATTAAAATATTTAGCTGTATTTGCATTGGATAGCTTCCTCTATATAAAACAATATAGATTGTTTAAATAAATGGGGTTTAGGGAACCTTATTTCTACTGTAAAGTTTATTAAAGTTTTAGGAATGATGGCCTCAATTCTTCAAACGCTTACGTGTTTAACTTAAGGCATGGAATAATCTCATCCCAGCAATGCTAGCCAGCCCTGACAGCTTCGTCTTCCAGCAAGGCAAAACCACAGAGGGCATCCAAAGACTAGAGGAGGAGGTAAGGGTTTCCCCTGTGCTTCTGTCTCACCCTTGACTGAATGATTAAGCCATAGTCTAGAAACAGTGTTTTCTGGCTATTTGTGAATAGCGAGTGAGTCTCTGAAGATATTATTACAAAAATAAGCTCAAGTGACAAAAACCTCAGATTTCACACTAGAAGTGGAAGGACAAGTTGGCATGCTTCAGACTATTACAGTATTTGATTTTTAAAGAGTTAGTTTGCAGGAAGATGAGGGCAGATGCCACGTGTCTTGGAGCATATGTTGTATCTTATTCCGCCATTTAGCATGCTGCAAAGTGAGCTTAGAAGATCCTTGACCTGGCACAGACGAAAGCAGAAGGACAAGTTTTTACACAACCAGTGCTGTGCTTGGAGAATTAAGCCTGATTATGAATTAAGGCACAGTGATGATCTAATGCAACTATGCCGCTCTGAAGACTTGGATTATTTCTCTAATTCAATGCTGCACCATGTTGGTGCATATAGCATAGAGTATGGGCCTGAAAGAACCACAAGGGTATATTTGTTAAAGAAATACCATCAAAGCCAAAGACATTTGTCTGGACACTGAGCAAAACATTTGCAGTTTTTAAATTTATTCTGATGACTTCCCAGAACAGTACTATTGTATAACTGGTAAAGATTGTGCTTATGTGGAGGCTCTTTGTGATTCTGTACTTGTAGACGATATTAATGTTGACACTAATAACCACTCGAATCTTTGTATTTGTAATAGGATGTGACTTTGCTTATTCAGTGCCTATCTTATCTTATCAGTGGTTGCAATTCAACTGCACACTAATTCAAGAACTGTCCATACAGTGCAATGAACTTGTTTCACTGCAATGAAACTTGTTATTAGGTGAAAGTTTATTCAAATACCCCTAGTGATACAAATTGGGTTATTTATTATGATCCACACACCTACCATCCTCTTCCCTTTGAACTGCCAACATATCTGTTAAACTATAGTGATACCTGGACCTGCCAAACTAGCATCTATCCTGCACCGTTTGGACTGGCTTGGGCACATTCCAATAGAAAGTTTTATTCATATTTGACTCTTGAACAACATGCAGGACTGCAGTGCAGAGTGGCATTACTTTCACTGTGCCTAAACAGGGCTTTCAATTTTTCCTTTTAAAGGTCTTGATGATCCAGGGAACACCCGAAAGTAAAAAAAACATACACCACATGGAATTTCACACAACCACTCTCGTGACCAGAACGAAGGATGATTTGCTAACATGGAGCAGAAAGCAAGGGACTGGGAACACCCCTTCTCATTGTGATAATTTGGTTTAAACCTCACTGGTGTGTGTAATATTGCCTTTTCCTTTACACTGAGTTTGAAAAGCAATTAGAGACCCTTTGAATGGAGTCACTGAGGCAATAGGTGCCTCTGTGCAGAGGAAGTTATGTGCAAGTCCAGAGTAGGAATTGGCTATATCACCCCAAAGACATTCATCTTCTAAACTCAGAGTTGGAGTTCAGTTAGGTGGACATCATAGATTTTTTTTTTGTGTGTGTGTGTGTGTGCATCTGTGAGTAGAATTCAAGCAGGAAGAAACCAAAAAGTATTCAGAGGAGAACAATAAGCTGAGGGAGTTGCAGAGACAATAGGATTGTCTGCACAGAAGGAAGATCTCCTTCTGGTCAGAGAGCTGAGTAAAGGATTCTCAGAAAGTAAAAGAAAAAATGAAATTAAATCAAGTCCCGTTTTCTTATTGAGTATTCCTGAGCTCAGAAAGGTAGGTTGTTACACTTTATTTGTGAACAGGCAGGGCAGCACTGAAGAAATAACTACCCCAGTCTGTTTTAAAAATTAAAAGACGTTCCAATGTGCCAAATTTTAGTTCCAGGTTAGAAAGGATGGAACTTTCCAAGAATTTCACAGAGTTACTCAGTGAAACCAGAGGGAACTTAGTACCTATTGTTTTTCCATGTTGCTTTGATATTTCCATCCAAACTGAATAACACTCTCCCTGAAATTTCTTTATAGATAGAATTATAACTTGAGATCCAACTGGCTCTTAGAATCTAGATTAAGGTTTGAAGTACATATATCAGAATATATAGGTTTTAAAATTACCTTTCCAGACGTGAATCAATGCCTTTTTATCCCAGGGGAAGGAAAACAAAACAAATCAGAACAACAAGAACAAAAAGAATATATTGTTTCCTATGCAAGTCTTACAAATACTGTCACTAGATTTAATCAGACTAACCTGCTGAGTACATGACATTTAATGTAGGATTGGTTTACAACTCCTTCTCTTCGTTATTCTTGCAGTGTCTGAGTTATTATTTCTCATATAAGTGGTAAAGAATCAAGACCTCCACAACGAAAACCGAAGAATGTTGACATTACTCATTAATCAGTCAAGATTTTCAGTTTTTGTTGCAGTCTTAATCATTGATATAGAATTACCAGGAAAGACAAGTAGATTACTGTTCAGTGTGTTCAGAAACCTGAATTTAGGTAAAAAATGTCTGATCCTTGCAAAAATGCTATAGTTTAGAAAAATGAATATGAACAATAAAATGGTAAAACTTAAAGTTTAGTATTACATCAGCGCCATGTAGTTAGAATTACTAGAAAATTACGTCGTAAAAAAAAGAGTAAGATTAGTATCTGCTAGACCTCAAAAGCTGGCATGCAGTGCATAGGATAGATCCCTTTACCTTTCTGAAAGCAAATCACAAAGCCCAAGCTGGTTCTTTAGACTCCATCTGTAGTCAAAGGTGAAACTTAAACACCTCCAAAAGTATTTTTTCCTGTCATTGAATGCTCTTCTTGGTTAAGTCTGTTTCTTATTCTTCAGGGAAGACAGACTAAATACTTAACTTTATTTACCTTCTGTGACTCTCACTTTCATATTTCATCTAAATGGACAGGCTTGTGCACCAGACCCAAAGTAACAGAACCAGTACAGTGTACCAGAGCCAGTATTAGTGAGTTAGTGCAGTCTGCACGAATTACTACTGCATGCATTTCAGTGGTGCAGTGACACCATTTGTTTCAATAAGCCTGGTTATGTTTTTCTATCTATCGCTGCACTCTTGCAGAAAAAATGTCATACTGAGGAATATGTAGGAGAAGCTGACCTGACCAGTTAGCAAAAGAAAATAGATGAGCAAAATAGGTGTTGAGGAGGATATATAGAACAGAAGAAATAAACATTATGACAATCCAGGTACAAGTCTTCTGTTTTTCTCTGTGAACATGAATCATAGAATCGTAGAAACACAAGATTGGAAAAGACTCACCGGATCATTCAGTCCAACGATTCCTATCAAACACTAAACCATGCCCCTTAGCACCTCGTCCACCCGTGCCTTAAACACCTCCAGGGAAGGTGAATCAACCACCTCCCTGGGTAGCCTGTTCTAGTGCCCAATGACCCTTTCTGTGAAAAATGTTTTTGTAATGTCCAGCCTAAACCTCCCCTGGTGGAGCTTGATGCCATTCACTCTTATCCTGTCCCCTGTCACTTGGGAGAAGAGGCCAGCTCCCTCCTTTCCACAACGTCCTTTCAGGCAGTTGTAAAGAGCAATGAGGTCTCCCCTCAGCCTCCTCTTCTCCAGGCTAAACAACCCCAGCTCTCTCAGCTGCTCCTCATAAGACTTGTTCTCCAACCCCCTCATCAGCTTCATAGCTCTTCTCTGGACTTGCTCCAGAGCCTCAACATCCTTCATTGATTTAATCAACATTGATTAAATGTCAACATGAAGTAGGCAGGAAGGATCACACGGAGAGCACTGGGAAGGTGGACTTTTGAATCCAAGTGAGACCAAGGCAGAGAATCTGCCAGTGATGTTCTTTCAGCAGAGAAGTGAGAATACAGACAACCCAAAATTTGCACAGCACACTGAAAGTGCAGAGTTCTTGCTGCAGCTGTCAAAGATGTATGGTGAATGTCACCTTCATGCAATGCATGCATTGCCTTTCCTCCCTGGCCCTGCTGCCAGTAACCCGTTGTTGTAACAGCCCCTGTGCACCAAACAAAGACTGTATGCAGTTCAGAAACCACATTTTGGGGGAAAGAAAAAAAAATATCCATGATGAATTTTGATGATTGACCCACCAGCTGGGCTGTGCTCTCATGTACCAAAGATGCATGCAGGGACAGGACCTTGGCCCACGAATAGTCTCCCTTCTGCACGAGAAGAAACCAGTGTCTTGTATTTGATTGTAATGATTTCTGTAGCTTTTGGATGGCCTCCTCTTCAGAGAATGTGATATACACAGAATGCTTTCTGCTTGCCAATGGAGGTTAGGGAGGAGGAGGGTGGAGAGCCAACCAGTAGAATTTTGTAATATTTATTTGTTCGGATAATTTACTAAGGGTTTACTAGAATAATCTCATGGAAAGAGTCACTGTTCTCTGCTACAGCATAGGCTGGAAGCTTAAGTTTGTTTGTAAAGCTCTAAAATGACCCTAGGCTGATGGGAGATATGTTATTTAACAAGCTCTCTGGATAAAGCAAAAAGCTTGTTTAGTGGCAATGAGCACTATCACTTTGTATTAACTGAAGTTCAAGTTCAGCTGTCTGGACATAGGCAAGATGCCTTCTTTCTGGTGTTCGTGAGGCAAATGTGGAGGATGAAATGCAGATCTGAACAGGAGATATAAGAAAATTGTTTACCTGGGTCAGAAAACAAAAAGAAAAGATGTCTTACAGAAAACATATGGTTGCTATTTAATTTATGCTTTATCATTTTTCATTCTGACATTAACATTGTTATGAGTGGGGTGAGAGCACTGTACATTGTACAATGTAATATGAAATGAGGGTTACCACTCCTTGCCAGAGGAAACGTGATTCAGAAACAATTTGGGGGCAATTGCAAGGTGATGTGGCACAGAGAACCAGAAGCTATTGAAACTTTAAACATCATTTCTGGATAATATAAGGCTTGCTGCAAAATGACTTGTAAAAACATGAAAACGTTACTTTCCTGACCCCAGAGAATTAGAAATCTTTAAATATCAGTTCAAACAATGCCTCTTAAAGGGCACCACACTTTTTCATTGCCAGCTACCATTATTTTTAACAGTTTGTTAAACATACCGCAATAAAGAAAGATTAATGGCCAAGATATAACCCAAAAATGCAGAGGGCCATGCTGAGATCTGTTACATGAAGGACATCAGTGCTGAGGCATAAAGGGGGCATTTAAGTGGGAAATTTAGCCTCAGAGCATTCATGAAAACTAAAGTAGGTGATAAAAATGGAAATCCAGTTTTTGAGGAAAACAAAGTAACAGATACAAAAAAAATTGAAAGATAATGCATAAAGAATATTTTATTAAGGAGAACAACAAAATAATATTAGTTTGTTACTTAAGGAATTGAAGTAACAGTGAAAATATGGAAGTATTAAGGGGGTTAAGAAATTACAAAAAAAGGAAATGTATACCTATAAGTATATTAATTTTGTATTTAATCAGCAAAGGAATCAAAACAACCTTTAAGCCATCTCTTAATGATTTCTATAGAAACATACTTAATTTAAAAATTCAGAAGAAAAGTAGCTTAAATGACAGGATACTTCTCACACAGTTGATGTATCTTAAATTTCATTGTCTCTTTTAAGATATTTGGTTACTGAAAATGGACAGTGATAGGAGCTTCTGCAGAAGGGAACTCAATCAATTTCTGAAGGATGAAAAGTATCCTGGAAAATGACCACCTGAAGTTAGAACATAATTTAAAATTGCTGGCCTTAATGACTTTAAAAACTGAGAGACTGTCTCTGTTTCAGAAACTTTGTCTCAGTCTTACTTGATCAGCAGGAAAGAAGGCTGGAAGTTTCAATTTTTGTGTTGTAAAGATTAACTTTTGCCTGAAATCAAAAACATGAACAGAACGTCAGTATTCTCTATTCTGTCCAATGTATTTATGGGACTGAGTGCATACTGAACTGATGATTTATAAGAACATCAGTCTTGTCACCTGTAGGTGCATGCTGAGGAATCCCACTCAGCTAAACCTAGGCACCTAGTTACATGAGGTCAAAAGTCATTAGTGCTCAAAGTGAAGTTAGTCTCTTGTGCAACCCCTTGGTACATTCAGTCTGGGCAAACTTGTATACACACTTATACAAAACATTAGTCTCTAAAGTGTCACCTTCTCAAAGTATGACAAATCCTTCTGTCCTTTCCAGTGTTTACATTTTCAACACGAACTGAAAATCAGTATTGGGAAGAAAATTATTTTCTGATTTAAAGAAAAAAAAAGAAGTGGACGATTTCTAGCCTGCCTGGGTGTAAAACCAAGACCTTGAGTTTGTTTTCACTAACACCAAAATTCATAATGGTCAATGGCAGCAGGTTTCCTACATACTAAGATAATAAATCGAATGATCCTTAAAGTCATAACCTATTTTGATATTCACTTTGGTTTTGGCCAGAACATCCTGAAAAAGAAATGTTTTAAAAACCTGTTCTTCACGTGAAAAGTGCAGAGTTGTTGTAGCAGTATTTTCTGATGAAAAAAAATGCAAAGAAGTCTCAGTAGACATTTCAAGATACCGTTTTGAGGTCTCCTTCATGTCTCTGAGGTCTCAAATATACCTCCATTACAAATGCTAGGTCCATCACAAAATAAGATGACTGGAACTTCAAGAAAAACAAAGCAAATAGTACTATTTTCATGTTAAGATCATGAAAGTATTAAAATGTAAATAATGGTTGTGATCATATCTGAGTAACCAAACAAAACCTTGTTTAAGGCTGTTGAAAGATTTCTTTTCCCTTAACAGGAACATTAATTCTAAAGGGTAAAAAATATTATGCATTTACAGGGATTTTTTTTCTCAAGTGTGATTTGAAAATACTAGAAATTGTCAGGAAATATTAGAATTAATCTCAATGAGAAATTGTGTGTGTGTATATCTATGCACATATATAATCTGCATGTCTAGTAAGCATACAGACACATGAAGTTACACTGCAACCCAGGCAACAATTGTACTACACCTTTTTATATTTTCAGGTCTCCAGGGTGTCAGAGTTGTTTTGCTTTCAAAACTTCCGTTCTTTATGTTCACTGGGACAGGCTGCCCAGGGAGGTGGTTGAGTCACCTTCCCTGCAGGTGTTTAAAAGACAGATGGATGAGGTGCTGAGGGGCATGATTTAGTGACTGATGGGAAGGGAAGGACTTGATGATCCAGTGGGTCCTTTCCAACCTAGTGATTCTATGATTGTATGAAATCCTGCAAGCAGAATGGGACAGACGTGTCTCAACATTCTTGAAGTACATTGGGTGTTTATGGGCTGTTAGCCTGATGCTCACAGTCATCGTGACCAGTTAGATCTACTGTGCACATCCTGGTAGAACAAAGCCACTGTAGAAAATGTGAAATTATCTGCTGTTTTCCTTGCAAACCAAGCGAGCAATCTGAGTCCATTTCTGACTCAGATTTCTAGTTTAAGAGAAATTGTTTAAATACAATGAATACTAAAATTTTCCGCTACTTGATTTGAGCAACTTTGAATACATGTATCAATTTTATTACTATTTTTTTCATATTAATAGTATAACTTCAGACATAACTAAAAAGATCTTAAAAATTTGCACAGTTACAATGAAATTATCTCAGTAAACCTAATGGCAGAAAAACTACAATAGATATTTATTAAACCTGATATAGCCATCATGCATAACATTATGGAATATCTATAAATAATGCCTGAAGAGCTGATACTTGAGTAATAACCTTTTTAGTAAATGGTAAAGCTTTTCTTAGAAGTTATAAAGAATGAACAGATCAGTAACACCTACTAATGTGCTTGTAACCATCCATAACAAATACTACTAAAGTATGTAATATGCTTCTAATATCTAGTATTCAATTACTAACCTCTGTACAAATCATTTATATTGAAGCCTTAATGTAACGTTTTATTACTATATTAAAGTAGTGATTTACTTTGTCATACTTATGCAGTTAATTTACTATATAAATCTTGTGTCTGACCCTACAGTTCTGCATTACAGAGAGAATCCTCTGAGAAGTCATAAAAGAGAAGTTAGCCAGAGAAGCAATTGTTGGGTTGGATCTCTTATTTTCTTACCTGAAATGTTTCATCTGCAATTTCTATCTTTGTCAGTAGGCTGACATTTTAAAGAGATTTAGAAGGAAACTATCCTGAAAGTTATGAATTGCCCTTCAGAAACAGATGAAGGGGAGCAATGTTGCTTTTTCATGATCCTTACATACTAGAGAAGCTAGAGTCCTGGTTTTGTTTCACTACCAGCATGAACGACCATCAAGTCAATAATAAGCAACTGGTTGGTAGGTATTTCTAAGGAAAAAGTTATGTCTTCTGATTTGAGGAGACTTAGAAGTCTGCAGACATAGAAGCTTGCAATATCAAGTGAAACTGATTTAAAAAACACATAATAAAAACAGTCTAGCAAGTTCATACACTTTGGCAAATCCTTGATGCATTTGCCAAAGATCTCAACTGTGGCTCTGGAAAGGAGCTGCACAAGTAAGAAATTTTGTCCGTGACTGTGAAGTCAATATGTGTTTCTAGAGGCAAACTCGGCATTCACCTCACTTCACATCTTTGGCTCCTCCTTTTAATTAAGCATTATAGTTTGGAGCCTCTACTGATGTTTCATGATGCAACAAATCAGGCCATGCTGGCAAAAAAAATCAGAAGTGGATCACCTATTTCCTGTTTCCCTCTCACCCTTTTCCATGGTGAAAGTCAAGGTTACAGAGTTATCTAGGATATAAACTATTTTAATTTAGCTTTCCTCTGAACTGCTTTGGAGCAGATCCATGATTTTTTATATGAACAGAAGCAGGAGCTGACACTTCAGCCTCCTTATGCAGCCCTGTAACCTTAGAGTACTGAGTTGTTCTAACCTTTTCTCTGTGACCCAGAGATTGATTAAAATCTTTGCATAGCAGTATAGTGTGACTTCAGGAGAGTCTGTAACCCCTTGACTGAAGTATCTCCACAGGAGATGAGGAAAAATGCAGTTCAATTCCTCCTAGAATTCAAGAAAATGTCTGATTTGGCTAAACACTGAATATCCTAAGTAATTCCCTCCAGGGCTAGGGAGAAGCTAAACAGAGAAATAAAAAAAAAAAAAGGAAAGCTGTAATTTACAATTTTAAAATTAAGAGTCCAAAGGGGTAGTTATGAAGCATTTTTACAATTTGGAAAATCCTGCTATTTCGAACTTTGGGAAATGTTGTCCAGTACCTTATTTGTTTGATTTCTGCAATCGATTAAATACCATCCAGAGAAGATGACAACCATAAGTACAGTAGCAAATAATAGTGAAATGATAAATTACACAATATTTAGAAACTTAAAAAATGGAGAAAACAAAATTTGTCTTCAATGTTTTGTAACCGATTTACCAAATCGTCAGTTTCTGCAGATCTTTCTTCCCGATGACCAATAAAAGCCCAGCTGATTTAAAAAAGGTTATTAAACATTTGTATGTTTTTGGATTTTAATACATTAACATAATAGAATAATGGATTGTAAGTAGTTCATCAGTAAATAATCCACAATTATGGAGTTTGCAGACTGATTGAAAATAAATAGCAGCATATTGTGTAATTAAGCCATAATCAAATGTCTCTATATATACAAATGATAAAGTGTCCCCTTGGGCCATGGCCATGTGTTGAGGGTTTTATTTAGTTCAATAGCAGAAGCTTTTCTGTGCCAAGTTTACACAAAAGAAAAGTTAGTGAATTGCTAGGAATAAAGTTGACTGATCTCTCCATACAGTGTAATAATTAGAGCCAGCATTACTCTGTGCACGTTTTGGACACAGGCTTTTGCAACATCAAGCAAGATTAACCCTCACTGGTATTAAGCAGTGGTGTTCCCTGGCCAAAGAAATACTATATTTTGGGTTTTACACAAAGCCAGTAACATTTCAATTTGATTTTGCTACATAGTCCATTGTCAATACAATTCAACTTCAATTTCAAGCAAAGAAAACTGAATTTGCTATATTTTAATGTCATCTCAAAAATTATGAGTTTGAGATTCTGAGGAGAACCCAATGTGGGTCCTATGTTCTATCTGAGACTCTCAAGAAATGGGGTTTGGACATGCAAGTAGATACAGGGGCTCAGCATTTCTGTTTACAAGGCTAGAAGCTAGGCAAGAATGTTTTAAGGCAAGAATCACTGGTTTTACAGTGCAGCCTTTCACATAGTGGAAGGAAAGAGCTGATTACCTTTCTTCTGAAAGAAATTTTTTGCATTCACAAGAGAACATTTACCAGAACATTTCAAAATGTTAGAAGATCTTGAAAAAGGGAAAAAGGTATTTTAGCATGCAGAATATGCAACTGAAAATAGCTTCTTTTAAAGGGGGTCTAGGTGCAAGTAGATTAATATCTTGTAACAAGAGGGCTGTCCTTGTCTACAGTTTCTCATACAGTGCTACTAAAAACTCTGCTGTACCTGATGTTTGACTTGAAGAGGGATAAGCTTCTTGTTTCTGTTGTTGCAGGCAGTACCACTGTCTGGTATTTGATCTGTTTGACACTGTTTGGTTACCCCTTTCCGTGTGGTTTGTTCAGATACCAGTAACAACTCTTAGAAATCAATACTGTTTTCTAACAATATGAATTATAAACAATCCATAGCCCTGGGAAATTTAGTCCTGACAATAATGCAGCTGCAGATGCTTTTGCAGGATCTGGCTTACTGTGTAATTTATAACATTTGAGTGGTTCTTTGGGATTAAGAACTCATACAGTGGATTGAGTCTGATAAAGCCTTGAACAGAATCGGGAGTCACAGTCCCTCTGGGCTTGTTAGCTCAGTGCTGAAAGCCAGTATCTCAAGGAAAATGGTCTCAAACCAAACTCTTAAGATCTTCAGTTTTTCCCTTAGCGTATACTGCAGAACACTGCTTTACAGTCACTTCTCTGCTATAATGTTGCTTTTACTAATCACAGCACAATATTGGAGTCTGATTAAGTGAGAGACAGGAGCTGAACTTGTCCTTCCCAACTGTCTCCTATGCACTGTCCTGTCTTTTGTGCTATAAATCTCCTATACTATGAAGCTCCTTGACTATTTAATGCTAACGTTGAATCTTGCATTCCTTATTGACTTCTCAAAGTCAAAGATGAACACCTTTTCAGTTCTTACAGTTTTCATGGGGTGCTTTAAGGAAACCTCTCTGCTATATAATGTTTCCCTTTATTAGGCAATTCATTTCACTGAAACACTTCATTTACTGGAGTGAACTAAGCCTGTATCTATATTTCTCTTATTAATGGTTATAAAACATTAAACACAGTGAATACTTCTATTGAAGTCAAATCTTTGAAACAGATAACATCTCATCTTGTGTGCTACCTTATTTGTTCAGTAATCTTCAAGGACATATGAATAATGCCCTTGGAGGGAAGCCACATCAGAGCTAGAAAATTAGGCACAGGCTACACTGAAGTAAGCGAATATGTGGATTTTGTTTTGCTGCAGTTAATGTGATCTCACTTGTCCCTTAATAAATGTTCATGAGAGGCTGGAATATAAATATTAGAAAACAGCTGCTGTGAGCTTAATCCACGTTCCATTAATGAAGATATTTTGCTCCCAGTGCTGAATCAGAATCTGGCATATTGTTTTGTTGCATTTCATGCTGTACACCTGTGAGGATTTTGTTTAAAAATTAGATATTCTTTAGATACACTGTTCTCTAAAACAAATTTTGAAATATTTACACGTTTGTGAAATAACGGGAAATGTAGAGAAACAAACTACTGGATAGTGCTCTGGCTGTACACTGGAGGAGAAAGGCTTTGCAAGAAGAGTATAAATATACTACCATGCTTAAAATAAACAAAACATGACACACAGTACTATATGAGAGACAGAAAGGCGCACAGCCCAAGAAGAAACATCTTAATCAAGACCTCCTTTGATCTCCTTTAAACGTTGTGAATGCATATCATTCCAACTCAGCTATTTCTTTCCAAAGGTGCTAAGCAATACTTAGTCTTCTTTGAATCAGCCCTTGTACCACCGCCATCAAAATCTTTCTCTTAATGCAAATTGAAAAATAAAATTAAAAAAAAAATCCCAATCCTCTTAATACTGGGAGACAGAGTACAGAAAGGGGGAAATGATAATCACAGTTTAATTTGCAGAATAGCCAAAAAAAAAGGGGGAAAAAAAAGTCCCTGATAAATGAGAAATAGTCCCATTATGTTATTATTCTGTTACCTAAGAAACTATCTTCAAAACAGAAGCCCTCATAAATACTCTGGAGATGCATCAGACAATTTTCCCTGCTGTACGACATTGTGTATATGGTTTGGCAGGAGTTCATCGTGTAGAAGATAAACTAGAACATAGTGCCAGGATTCTATTACTCTTGACCCTGACCTTTGGCTGCTTGCTGTTTCCAGTTGCACTCCATCTTTAAAAAAAGACAGCGCCCATTTTTTTACCCTTTCTTTTTTAACTTCTGTTTTTAAACTTCTCCGTAATCTACCCTTTGTCTGATATATATTTCAAAAACAGGTTTTCTGATCTCATTTTTGGTTTTTTTTTCAAACTTCTGTTTTTCATTCCTAAAAACCAATGGTAGTGTCTTGCCAAAGTTGGCTTTTGCATTCAGATTTCTCCTCTTTTTATTATCTCCAAGCACTAACTAGCATAGTTATGTGGAATAGTGTAACATATCCTAACCACACAGAAAATACATTCTTGGAAATTGGTTGTTTTTCTATGCTATATTTACTATTCTCTAAACCCAAGATGTCCATTTATTGTAACCAACAGAAGTTGTTAGTAGTAAAGTCATGGGAAAGTGGATGATATTTTCATTGTTACAGAATCTATGTTCAGAGCTGTCAACTCTATCCAGGAGGGTGTAGAACCACACAGGATATGCAGCAATTTTTAATATGTCTCTTCCCTACAAAATTATGATTGTTATCAGAAGTCCAAAAGCACTGCACAAGGATGTGATAGTTTGCAAAGCACTTTGATATAGAGCTACAATGTAAGTACTTGGTAACCTACAGAGATTATATTAGGAAAGTAGAGGGATATTCCTTAAAGTCTATAGGGCCTTATTCTCTGCTCCTAGTTCAGTTCCCAGTGAAGTCATTGGGAATTCTGTTTGTCTTAAGCAGGACAAAATTAGGTCTCTGTTTTCCCAGTAGGGATCAGGCTAACTGCCATGGATGAAAATGTTTTCAAATAGAAAGCAAAATAAACTTTTTTCTAGCTGCCTCTGGCTGTCTGGAGTGGACTTTAAAAAAATTGAATCCTGATATATCCAATGGCTTTTCATTTTGTGAATGTTGCAGTAATCTGAGTATACTCCTTTGTTTGTGCAACATTAGTACAATACACTAGAATAAATACAACAAAACTCCCAAATCCTCTGTTTTTAAAGGACAAGTGAGAGTCAATTGGACTTCACAGAAATTCTATACTTGCAAGAACATAAAAATTTAGAAATACAGTGTATCATAGTCAGACAAAAAAATCTCTGATGCATTAAAGACAACAAATCTGTGTTGCAATACAGCTTTCTTAAATGTTTAGCTTACTTTACAAACAGAAAATCTTAACACTGTAATTCTAAACTGTTAATACTGGTTTGTATTTGGGGGCCAGGACTGAAAATGATACAAACAAACTGTTTTTACAGACACTTCTTCTTTAACTATCTCTTTCATTCCACTTACAGTTACCAGAAAATGTGATATGATAAAAAAGAAGAAATGGAAATCATGAATGGAATAAAGCCTCAAACCTGGAGATTCGCTACAAGTCCTAAGAATCCTTGGTTGGGTTTTCAGTTAAGCTGTCTGATTTATAAATTTTATGCATGGCGACTCCATGACCCATCATTGCTTGAAAGTTCTGCCTCCCTAAAGGGCCAGAAAAATTATCATGAATCTTGTGATAAGCAGTAACTGAAATATAGAAATAGTGCAGAAAAAAGCAGATATGAAGGGAAGAGAGATTCACATAAGCAGTGCTTATTGAAACTTGAGTAAATGAATAGCTTTATAGGTAGACAATATTGGCTGACTAAAGAGTTGTCCCACAGCCATATAGCCTATCTTACCTACTTGATGGTGGGTTGTGTTTCAATCCAAATTAAAGTTTAGTTGTATCGATATGTTAACACAAGATTTAATAATCCATGTTGACAGTAAATTTCTGCTGAAAATCAAGAAGCCATTACTGGATAAAGGTGCCATGATTTTATTTGTGTCAAAAAACTAGTTAGGAGAAATATCTGTGTTTAAACTTTGCAACTATGAAGCTTATTTGATAGGAAGATTTTTAGGAATTGTGAAAATACTTATAAATATTAGAGGCAAGAATTTAGGAAGTTATCTGATCCATTCAAAATATTTGCTCCAACTCTACATGAACACAGGGTAGCAAGGAAACCATTGTCTACACCCATTTGATGGTCTGGTAGCCAAATTACATGGTCTCACCGCAGCCACACTAATATATTATTTTGCATTACAGACCAGGGTTTCTGCATTCAAGATGCCCCTTGAGAATGGGACTTGCCATGTGTTAGTTCCCAGACAGATAGTGTTATTTGATGTGAACCAAAAGGGCATCAGGGAACAAATTAACAATTATAACCACTTGGATAACTGTTTCTGGGCCCTGATCCTAACCACTTTGCTAATATGATTGTAGTTAAAGGTTCTGGGTCCAAGTTGTTTTACATACCTATTTTCAAACTGTGAATCCTGAGAATCAGTACCTAAAATTGTCCAGGCATATACCAGGCAGCCTTAGAGGAGTAAACGCTCCCATATTTCATTATGAAGTTAGAGATGTCTACTTCAGAGTAACATGGAATTTTATGATGAAGCTATTCTCCCAGGAAAGAGCATCTTGGTAAAATCTGGTCCTCAGTCCAAAAAGATGAGTTTTAACCAAGGTTCTAGGCAGACATCCTAAAACATATTCAGTGCACAAGGAAGAAGGCTGAAGGAATATTTAATGCATGAGTCTGGGTGGTCTTCCAGTGCTGAGCTCTTCAAGATTGTAGGGATTATGTAGATGACTCCATTTCTGCCATTGTTTGCAGTAGCACTGAGACTGGACAGTAGAGTGCAAAGAAAAGCTGCAAAAGGAAGGAAGTTTTCATCTAAAAGAAGACTTGTCTAAGTACTTATGCTAATTAGTATGTTGTCACGTAGAAGAAAGTATGTGGAAAAAAAACCCAGTGTTTTTCTTTTTCATTCAAAGACACATTTCCCTGATGCTACTAATATCACTTGCTTTCTTCATTTAAGCTTCATGATGGGTTAAGTAAACTTTAGTCTATGCTGTTATAAAAGGATTTACTGGTATTTTTTTACCTTTTCCCCAATTATGCGGTCATGTTCTCTTCCTTGTTCTTGGCAGTATGTGGTAACTTGGCTTAGGGAGCTCATCAAACAGTCTGTGTAGTCCCATGACTAAAAGCACATGTAGATGATCCTAAAGCTAGAAAACATAACCATTTAAGAAAAAGCACTAGCACTGGACATGCATAACCCAGAAAAGAGAAGCTGTTACAGTGAAGAAAGGAATCTTCCCTCTGTGCCAGAAGTGGATAGGACAAAAAATAATGGGCTTACATGGCTGAAAAGGTGATTAAAGTTAAACATTAGGAAAAACATTCCAGTGGTACAGATAGTGAAGAATTGGAACACTTTGCTTAGGGGGAGTGTGGAATTACCATCATTACAAGTCTTTAAAAACAGCTGTTTTTCTAACAGCTGTCCACAATGTCCTTAGCAGAGCTGTTTCTGTCTTGGGGCAATGCAATGTACCATATGACCTCTCAAAATTCTTTTTTCCAGTTCCATTTTCTGTGATTGGATGATTGGATTCAACAAGCTGTTAATACACGTCATGTCATACTGCATGATAAGTAGAAGTTAAAGGGGAGTGACTGTCCAAAAGAAATATTATCTTGTTTTCTGTGTAACTTAAATCTGCATTTGCCTGCTTTCATCAGGGACCGAGCTGCGACCCTGACAGGAACAGTGCCTTTCTGAGAGCTAAGGATTCTTTTTATGCTTCGTATTCCCTCTTTCTAATGAACATAATTATGTTGCAGTACTAAGGACTGTGATTCTCCAGATGGAAGCCATTGCAGAAGTATTATGCCATTAACTATTCTCCTGTTGACAGAATTCTGCCCCAAAGCAGTAAGTGAAGATGGTATCTAAACCCAAATACTTAAGTTAGGCAAATGATATCTTCCTCTAGAGGCTTTCCAAAGCACTTATCAAACAACTGTTTCCTTTGACAAGGTAGGCAACTTGTTATTTCAGGAGCACTGTTTCAATAATCTTGAAGTGTAATGGTAAATTAAATATGCCAAGGACTGCTCTCTTGCCTCAAAGTCAAATACCAAGGCCTGGCTCCATCCACACTATTAAATTACTTTACCATCCAAAACACATATTGGGAAGAGTTCGTGCTAAGTTCTGAGTAGTGCCATTTAATATTCAGAAATGATTTGGTCGACCTTGTTGAAAAATCCGATCAGAGAATTTAACAGTGTAGCTGCTGAAACTTCAGTATCCTGGGCTGCATCAAAAGGAGTGTGGCTAGCAGGGAGAGGGAGAGTATTCTGCCCCTCTACACTACTCTGCTCCTGGGAAACTTCACCTGCAATATTGTGTCCAGTTCTGCAATCCCTGACATAAGAAGGATATAGACTTGTTGGAACAAGTCCAGAGGAGGGCTACAAAGATGATCAGAAGGCTGGAGCACCTGTGTTATGAGGACAGGCTGAGAGAGTTGGAGTTGTTCAGCCTGGAGAAGAGAAGGCTCTGGGGAGACCTTAGAGCAGCCTCCTAGTACCTGAAGAAGGTCTACGAGAAAGATAGGGAGGGACTTTTTACAAGGGCATGGAATGATAGGACAAGGGGAAATGGCTTAAAATTGGAAACGGGGAAGATTTAGATTAGACATTAGGAAGAATTTCTTCACAATGAAGGTGGTGAGGCATTGAAAGAGGTTACCCGGGGAAGTTATGGATGCCCCATTCCTGGAATGTACAAGGCCAGGTTAGATGAGGCTTAGAACAACCTGATACAGTGGGAGGTGTCCCTGCCCATGGCAGGGGGCTGGAACTGGATGGGCTTTAAGGTCCCTTCCAACCCAAACCACTTTACGACTCTATGATTCCATGATACCCTAGTCCTATTTAATTTACTGATGTGGAAGGCACATGATGACTAAAAATTTGGTGAAATTTGTACAGCTAAACTGAGATTGAATCTCAGTATGAAGTGTGTTAAGTAGATAGAGAATCACAGTACATTTTTAAATATGAAAAATACCTTTTCCTTCATTGCTGTTTTTGGCACAGAGACTGTAGTTTCATATGCTTGGGCAAGATTCACTGTTTTGGTGAAACTGGATATATTCCTTGTAATTTTCAAAGACAGACTTATAAGCCTGCAGCTGAAGAAAAGTATACCTCAGTGATAAGTGACATGGCTTTGCGGAAGGCAGCTGAGTACACAGGGAGGAAGGTTGCAAGTAAACTGATAAATTCCTGCAGATGCAGCTGTAAAGATAATCTTGGCCCAATTAAAACAAAATAAAATTGCACAAGCACCTGAAATGTTCCTTTTCTCATGATAGTTTATCTGCTCCATGGTGCATTCCTGGGGCATAATCCCTGAGTTTATCTGAGAAGCATACTTCAAAAACTTTCCTCAGTACATCAGTAGGGCATGCGAATAAAGGAATTCACATAAAACCAGGCAGCACTTCAGGAGATACCTGCTTCTCAGGTAAACACTGCAAAAAGACTCACACTCTTTAGGAGGTGAGTTGGATGAAAAATATGTGGGAAACTCTGATACAGCAAGAGTAGCTAAATATAAAATATTCCAAGAACTCAGTAAAATATTTAGGGGTATTATTTAGTAAATTTAAGATATTAGAAAAGTACTTATCAAAGATTGTTGGCAAAGAAACAAAGAAGAGGGTATCAGAGGGTTCAGTTATAGTGGAAACAGAATCTAAGGACAACAGTAAAAAATAAAGCAAATGGGATTATTTATATTTATCTACAAAAGCAACTAAGGCAACAAGATAGAAAGACAGCAAGAGGTACCAGGTTGAGAACTTGGTGTTATGATCATGTAGACAATGTTCCCATGCCAGGCATGAGGGAGAGGAGATGGCCCCAAGAGAGCAATTACATAGAATCTACCCATTTATAGAGATTGTTTTATTTTAGAGGGGACTGTATTGTTGTAATGATTGACATGCATTTTATTTATTTACTAGTGCCATGGTTACTCAGACAATTTTCGGTTACTGTATGCTGGGCATTAAGTGTGTGTGAGGCTGTCCATATCCCAAGCAGCCAACAGACCATCTGAATTGGGTAGCGTGCTTAGATTTAGCTAGAAATGAGAGCTATAACACAACAAGAAGTATCACAAAATTGCAAAGTTTCAACAAATAAACTTTGTCTTAGTCTTGTGAAAGCACAATGCTTCAAATTCAAATATACCCTTTCTTTCTTAGGTCTAGGAACACAAGATGTTGGAAGAATTTTGATCTTTAAATAAGAACATGTCCTCCAGACATGGCTGGAATTTCATTACCAGTATGGTTTGAGCTAGGTACTACCTCTTGCAAGGATGTGCCAGGAAGATCCAAAGAAGAAAGAAGCAGAAAGTTTCAAAAAAATCTTGTTCATTATGTCCATATGTCAGTGGACCTATGAAGTGTCTTCCCCAAGAATGCTGTAGATGTCAAATCTTGAGTGGATTCAAGGAGACACTAAATAAGCACACATAAAAGAATTCCAGTGACATTAGGAAAAAAATTTCACAGAAAGGGTTATTGGACACTGGCAGAGGCTGCCCAGGGAGGTAGTTGATTCACCTTCCCTGGAGGTGTTTAAGGCACAGGTGGACGAGGTGCTGAGGGGCATGGTTTAGTGTTTGATAGGAATGGTTGGACTCGATGATCCGGTGGGTCTCTTCCAACCTGGTTATTCTATGATTCTATGATTCAATAAAACCTGTCAAACTTAGGACATTTCCTAAAAATAGTTGGAAATTAAGATAGTATTTGGGGAAGTATCATTTAGGTTTTGTTACTCTTTAAATGACTGTTACAGCCAGTGTTATGTTGCGTCTGTTCTTATGAGGTTATGCACTGGAGCAGCAGCTGGATAGCATCGTGATTCATATATGAACTATGCTCAAGGTGCACATATATTGGTCTTGTGCAACAGGGACCACATGGCACAGTGTGGACCAAGAGTATAGCATGTTAGTCTCTCTCTTTCCTTTTTCTTCCATTCCTCCTCCCTAGGAATACTTTGGAAGCAGCTGGTTTTATCACTTCTCCTTGAGCCAAACAATTAATAATGTCTGCATTTATTTGAAGAAATCCCTTTTTGAAGGAATTCCTCTTTGAACTCCTCTTGGAGTTTCTGCATAAAGGTCACGCATCCTTGCATGGAAAATGGAACTGAGGTTTATAGACATATTTTAAACTATTAAACACTGAAAGCAGAGATTGCCATTTACTATGTATTTTGAGTGTCAAGAAACAAGCTATGGGATCTGGAAACTAGTCTCATACTTATTGCTAAAATGGGAAGAGAAAGGAGTTGTACTGAACTGATTTGGTATGTACTCAACAGGCTACCCAGGGAGGTGGTTGATTCACCTTCCATAGAGGTGTTTAAGGCACAGGTGGACAAGGTGCTGAGGGGCATGGTTTAGTGTTTGATAGGAATGGTTGGACTTGATGATCTGGTGGGTCCCTTCCAACCTGGGTATTCTATGATTCTATGATTCTATGATTTATTTTACTACTATTTGCTAAAATTTTCAAATTTAGTCCTACACTGAAAAGGAAAAAAAAAAAAACCATATTGTCATGACAAAATCTGCACTGTTGCTTAAAGAATAGTTAGCGATAAGAAGATTATTCTTGGAAGCAAGCAGCAACACACAGAAGTGCCACTTTTGACAAGCACCAGCTGTTCTGTTTAAGCTTTAGTCAAGCACCATAGGGAGCCCTTCCCTCTATTCTTATTTCTATTCTTTTTTTATTATAATAGAATCTGAAATAAAATCACTTTTGCTGATTTTTCATGGCCATATGTATAGATATATACATATACATATATTCATATTTATATTCCAATATAAGCACACATATATATATATTCACAATTATATCTAGGAATAACTACTGTGTATATTAAGCTTAGTGAGGTATGTGTTAAGTAGGTAGAAATAACTCATTTTTATAATACACTAAAATCCAGAATGTGAGTAGGCAAAAATGTAGTGTAGAGCTAGATAAGGTTTGAAAAAGATGTGGGTTTAATTAAAAAATGCAGCAAACAATCCCAAGTCCACTAGAAACTAACTCACTTGTCAAGTTTCCATTAAGATTAGAAGAGATTCTGTAACACCAACTTTTTTCATTTGCTTTTGTTTCTTTTTTTTTTCCCTACACAGGTATGACTGCTGTTTCACTACATTGTCGCAAACCTCTTAAGCAGAACTGCTCTTGCTTATATGAATAAAGTTTTGGGTACTTGTTATGGAAATAATTTGGACAATATTGAAGTTTCAAATCTAGGAAGACATGTTAAGCCCCACTTTTGATCCTAGCTTGATTTCCCTTTCTCTCTCTGTGTGTTTATGTCTCATTTATAAGTGTACATTGTATTTGCATACCTTCTGAAGTTTGTGCATGTTAGAAGTCTTGATAACAGTGCATGTTCTTATGTTCTTGAAAGATACAATCATATCACATAGAAGCATTTTCTTTTTTTTTTCTTAAAGATGCTGCTATTAATAGAAATCCAGAAAAGAATATAGATTCTTACAATTTTCTAAATACATTCAGGCTAACAGGTTCAATATAACTCATGTTCTGCTTCCAATTGGACTTGAATCCAGATATAATCTGTAGATAACAAAGCCTTTATATACATATGTATGTGTGTATATGTATGTATAAAATACACAAGTCAGTTTAAACACAGACATATTTTTAAAATTAAGTCTTAATTTCCAGCTCTATATTTTCTAAAATAAATAAAGTCTACAGTACAAATATATAAGTACAGCCTGAAATCATGGAAATAAGGTTGACTTAAACGAAAGCTCAAGTTTGCATATTTTCCAACTCATACCTGGAAAACATCAGCTTTTATTGCAACTTATCTGTAAGGACTGGTTTATAAGAATTAATGCAAATAATAAAAGTGAAAGTGAGATTAGAACACCAAGATTTCTCTCCACACGAAAATGTTCAGATTTTCAGATTCATGTACTATTATTGTCCATGAGGCTGGAAACAAACCCTGATATAAACACAGAATCCAAACCACAGAACATGACTTGTTTAAAAAGTTAAATTCTGTGAAGTAAGGCAGGAAACGAGATTTATCCTTCTGGGAATTTTTTGGCATGAGCAAGGAACTAGGCATGCTCGGTGCATGTCATATCCTTCATCTATCACAGCTCTCTGAAGTAAATCAATTTCTTTTTTTTGCTTTTTAAACTCAAACCAGAGGAAGCCAACACAGTCACCATCTGAAATGTGTAGAAATCCTTCTGTTTGACATGGCATTAAACAGAAGAAGGCAAATTACAGTGTGTTGCCTTAAGGATTATTGTTGCACATTTTGTGCCTTCTGGCTGTGGCAGTGTTTGTTCCTCCAAGTGAAATTAGCTGGGCCCAAGCCATTTTGCAACATTGTAAAAATAAATTGCTGTACTTGATAAGTGAATGTTAAACTTGTCATTCTAAGCTAACTGCAAATTATTTTTAGTGTCTTAGGGGTAACTTGGCAATCTCCAATAGGAACTACGCAGAAGGTCAGCTTTCTCCTTTGAATCCAAGTTTAGGTTATAGCTAGGGAAGAAGAGCAAACACTCGTGCTCATGAGTCGGAGAAAAAACATTTCCACTGCAGCCCAAATATTCCAGATTAGACTATATCAGGTTAAAAATCTGGGATCATACTAACATTTATATTACATCATGTTACACTTGTAGGACAATACTTTTAAACATCAAGATGGGCTGAAGTGCTTCCTTAGGAGGTTGGAGAGCAGTGCAGTTCTATGAGAAGTAAAAATATGGAGGAAAGGATCTTGTTTGGCCAGTTTTGTCACGTAGTCCCAGAGTGCTTGCTCCTGCCGGTACCCTTGGGGGTACTTCTCCGGACTTCTCAATCTGAATTGAATGTTGTCTCTGAGCTGAACTTGGTAAGGGACACAATGAATAAGAAGGGTTTCTGCAGGTACATCAGCCAGAAAAGGTCAAAGAAAGAGTACCTCCTCCAATGAACATGACTGGCAAATTCGTAACAATGGACAAGGTATTCAACATTTTTTTTGCCTCAGTCTTCAGTGGAAACCTCCCTTTCCACACTCTCAAGACTATGGACTGCAAGATTGGGTAGCAAATTCCCTCCCACTGTTGGAGATCAGGTCCATGATCACCTGAAGAAGCTGAACATACATAAATCTATGGGACCTAGTGAGATGCATACCAGAGTCCTGAGGCAATTTGCTGCTGTAGCTGCCAAGACACTTCACGATATCTGAAAGGCCACTATAGTCAAGCGAAGTCCCTGGTTACTGGATAAAGGGAAACATAGCACCCATTTTTAAAAAGGGTAGAAAGAAGGTCCCTGGGAAGGTAGTGACCAATGGCTCATTGTCTCGATGGAGATGAGTGACAAATGGTATCCTTCAAGTGTCTGCATTAGGACTAGTACTGTTTAATATCTTCATCAGTGACATTAAGAGTGGGATCAAATGCACTCTTGGTAAGTTTGCCAATGACACCAAACTGAGCAGTGCAGTTGGCACACCTAAGGGACAGGATGCCATCCAGAGGGACCTGGACTAGCTTGAGAAGTGGGCCTATGTGAACATCACGAGGCTGAACAAGGCCAAATGTAGGTTCCTGAACCTGGTCTGGGGCAATCCCCAGTTTCAGCATAGACTATGGGATAAAGGGATTGAGAACAGCCCTACCAAGAATACTTAGCGATGGGTGAAAAGCTGGACATGAGCCGACAGTCTACACTTGCAGCCGAGAAGGCCAACCATGTCCTGGACTGCATCAAAAGGATTGTGACCAGCAGGTCAAAGGAGGCAGTTCTGCCCCTCTACTCTGCTCTGGCAAGACCCAACCTGGAGTACTGCATCCAGCCCTGGACCTCTCAGCACAAGAGAGATGTGAACTTGTTGGAGTATGTCCAGAGAAGGGCCACAAAAATGATCCGAGGCATGAGACACCTCTTCTGTGAAGAAAGGCTAAGAGAGTTCAGCCTGGAGAAAAGAAGGCTTTGTGGAGACCTTATTGAGGCCTTTTAGTACCTAAAAGGGATTTATATAAAAGGTGGGGACAGACATTTTAGCAGGGTCTATAGCAATAGGGTAAGGGGTAATGCTTTTAAACTAAAAGAAGGTGGATTCAGATTAGGTACAAGGAAGAAATTTTTTACAATGAGAGTGGAGAAACATTGGAACAGGTTGCTCAGAGAGGTCGTATGTCCACATCCCTAGAAACATTCAACATCAGGTTGGACAGGGCTCTGAGCAACCTGATCTAGTTGAAAATGTCCCTGATCATTGCAGGGGGGTTGGACTAGATGACCTTCATGGTCCCTTCTTGATTCTATCTTCTTTCAAAGATTGCAGACTGATAACGAGAATAAAATGATAACAGAAAATCAACTTTATTTGGATAAAAGCTGGGAAACGGGTCCTTAATAGACACAGCCTGTTTGCCATGCATCACCATTGAAATGCAGTGACTTTTTCCCCATTCAGACTTGTAAATCTGGAAGTCAGTTAGTCACCTTTTTTTTGGAAATTCCCACTTCATAAATCGCATTTTACTAAAATAACAAATGATTTATTTTTACATGGAAAGAATTAAACAATATCTTCCTTATTATCCACCTTAGGATGTCTACATAGAGGCAGTACAGCTGATCAGCAAGTCCAGGCAGGCTGCTGGAAGGCAACTCCAGTATCCCACATGTTGTGCTTCCAGCCAGTCTCTCCTGCAGGACCTGGCTTTGTCCAGAAATTGAGCAAGCGGCTGCTTGCATACTTGTGGATAATCCTCAGCAGATCCCTTTGTACACTTGACTATCTTTCCCCAGGTCTAGCACATAAGGGGAAAAACATTGCCACAGCTCTACTTTTACAGGAAGTTTCCTGGAAAACTTCTTAGTAAAAAAAGTATTACAGTTATTTCTATTTTAATATTAAAGAATCAATAAAATATTATCAAATGGTAGTTTTGAGAATTAATCAAGAAAGGGGAGGGAGAAGAAGTTGGTGGTTGGGATATTCCTCTTCTGTTTGAGTTTTGCAGATTGGTTCTTTTTTTCTCAGTAGATATTCTCTCTAGGGGGAGCAGGGAAAAATTTGTACCTCCTATAGAATGCAGAAAGAAAAATAAAGATTTCCAACACGTGCTTATTATGAGGTGAAGCAGCCTCACTATTAGTCTCAAGTAGCCTGTGTGGGTGAGACGGTAGTTTAGAATCTTGGACTGTGCAGTCTCTGGTCCCTCTCTTCCAAGACTGCAGCTACAGATGGTTGCTTCAGCAGTGGCTTTTGTGATAACAGACACCTCCTCAGGGACCTGGATTAAGCCCAAGAATAAGTTTCTACAGCAACAAGTTGCATGGAGTCATTGCCAGTAAATATTATGGTGATTGGTTACTGAAATCCACAGTAAGTCATTATTCACGGCCTTAGTAACAAATGTAATGAAGAAGAATATTTAATACTGACTTTTCTAGATGGGTCCTTGCAACTTGCTTCAGACAGCTTGCAACATTTTAAAGCACATAATGAAATGAAAATAACAGAGATTTTTAATACAGTGAAAATGTGCAACGTGATTCAAAGTTATAAGGGCACTCCAAGTTATTATCAGGACTTAAAGTGCAAGCCTTCCAAAGCAAAACAGAGACAGGAAAGGTCCTGAAGGTTTTACACAGATGTACCTAAGACAGAGGTAATAATTAAATAAAACAGTTGTGTATCTTGATGAGTTTGTTCACTGGAACATGAACAAATTGTGTATAAAATATATTATATTACCTTACTAATATATATGTACTAACATATATATACTATATATAGAGAGTGTATATATATATTACTATATATATATTACTAATAATATATATTACCTTATTCTATCCCTCTCCATGTTTTTTTAAAAGCTCAAGCGAAAAAGGTTCAGGGAGACTAACTGCAACTCTTGAGGCAGTTTAATAAATCTCACACTTCCCTCTATGTTCTTCTTTTTCCTTTTTTCTTCCTTTTCCACCCTCCCTCTCTCATGAGACATTGGGAGATACTAGTGAAAGATTATTTCTATTGCAAGTAATTAGAAGCTGGTATGTGGTCAGCTGCAGCTCCTAGAGAATAACCTGCATTTGTGATGGAAATGAAGCATCTTTTAAATGTGTACTGGTACAACTAGAACTGCTGTTCTCACTAAATTTCCAATTAACTCAGCTTTCAATCAAGTACATAATTTCCTTCACCTCAGAAATTATTTCTAAGTATTTGACCACATTGTCTCTACGTGTTTAGAAAAAAATATGGAGCAGGACTTGGGTTTTTATCAGTATTCTTTGCAAGTGAGATACTTTATTGCACTTTAGGTTGATAAAGGTTTCATAGTAGAAGGAATTTTTTTCTTCACTGCCTTGATAATAAAGAACTGAAACCTCTATTGACAAAGCGACAGCTCAGGGTAGTACAAGAAAGCCTCACAGAAACTGTGAAATATGGGAAAATAAAATATAGGTAAACATAAATTAATGCATTCTGCAACTTTTTGCCTTTTTTTTCCTACTTGTTGAGACATCAGAGTACATGCAAGTTATGCAATCAAAACTTTCTGCACCATCAGAATGTCTAGAAAGTTACTTTAAGTGTAGCTGGGATTCTGAAATCATCACTAATTTTCAAGGGTACTTACTTTATAAAAGAAAAGATAACAAGAGAATTTTTATATAAAATCAGGGACTCTGGACATGGTGGGGAAATGTAACACTCTGGAAAAGCAACATTCGGGGCTGGGGGAGTGGGGGGAGAAGAAAAAATCAACCTTGATCAAGGCCTGAAAAGAATAGCAAATGAATTAGTGTTCTACTGTTGGAAGCCCTTTAGCCTGACTGGGCAAAAGAACCCCCTCTTAGTTTCTTTTCCTATTCATCAACAACAGCTTTACTGGGTTTGGACAATGAGACTAGGTTTTCTGTTACAAAGCTTGTTGAGAAAGAATGAATTCTGAGGTGTTTTCACATGGCCAGCTCTTCTCACTTCCCATTGACATTTCTCCTGCAGTGCTAACACAAAACTTCCAAGAGTGGAAGTGAAAAACTAACTGGCTTCTCCTGTCCTGGGCAAAGCGGGGGGCAGCATGAAGGGGGGCTGGTGACTATGGCCTTGTGTTTCAGAGCCAAGCTGCAAGAAATTTTGTCAAGTGAAGAACTGAATAACCTACCTCACAGGAAACTTTCTTAATTGCTTCTAGTAGCTGAGGTCATCTTCATCTCTGCAGGGTGAACATAGATGAGAGGGGGTGTGCATGCTGTGATAAAAATCATGTATGAATCAGAGACAGAGCCACAGGTCAGAAAACAGCAAAAACAGAAAAAAATTGTCATCATTTTTTCTCCCATTTGTTTATTCTATGAAAAAAAAAGTTCTTATATCCTATTTCATTTATGATCCCCACTTTATAAAAGAAATTGTATCTGTGTGAAGGGAAAGTGTTTCTTTCCTTTCTGGATTACAACTGTTGGTCAATGAATGTGCATTGGCATTAATTATCTTAAAAGAACATTTCTTCAAACAGTTGTGTTTGGTGGTGATGTAATCCTAGTTCAAGTCATATTTGGGGTGGACTTTTTTGTGGTATTTATTAATCTGGTCTTGTTTCCAGAAAGAAATATGGATTCTGACTAGCACAAAATTGTGTAATTACTACTTTAGTGTCAACTCAAATTTCTCCTCCCCTTTTTTTTTTTTCTTTTGATTTATAGCACTAAAACTTGCAGCCACATACTGATTTAGGCATAAAAATCAGAATATATCTTGTGCGGTTTGGTAGTACATTTAAGACTCTTTTCTACTGTCTGTTCATCATGAATCTATTCTTGTCCAAAGACTGTGGGACATGGAACAGATCTGGACAGGACAGAAATTTAGAGTGTACAGAAGTCTAAGATAAAGCATTGCCAGTGCAGGATACTTATTCTCTTGTTGTGTTATCGTGAGGATTGTCTCCAAAGACAAAAAAATGAAAGCCTGGACAGCACCTACACTGCGTTTTGAGGCAGCATGGCATAGTATAGGATATGCATCAGCTTAACCTGCTGCTTGTCTTGGTGGCACCACAGCAACTCTTTGTGGGTATTAGTCAGCCAGTACATGGTCAGGGAGCAGCACCAGGAGAGAAGCAGGTGAAGAACAGGGAGTTCAGGCAGGGCTGCAACAGGAAGATGCTGCAGGAAAAAGTCATTCTCCTGCAATCAAAGTGGACCTCTGCTCTGCTGCCTATGACCCTGTACCATGGATGTGGTGAAGGTATGAGTTACTGGGGGTGGAGCTGTGGTTACAGCTTGTACCACAGCTCAGCTGACGCATGATACTTGTTAAGTAGCAGCAACTTGATCGCATATCTAAACTGTAATTGTTGTGGCTTTGTCTACTGTCGTGCCATCTGATCTGGTAAGGGAGATGACAAATATATGGATTTATTTAATTTCTTCATTTACATTTATGATAATTTTAAAGGATGCCTTTCTAAGGCATCTAGCCCCCCCCCAACATCGTTAATAATTCTATAAAATAGAAGCACCATTGAAGTAATCATTTCCACACGCACTGAGGCAGCCAGCTGCCTTTTGAAACTCCTTCCCACCCCTTTATCATTGTGGGAAGCCTGCAATCAGTCCTCTCCAAAAACTCTATCAAACAAATGTCTGGACAGAGTGATGCTACATAGTGAGGCTGTATAATGTCTCTGTGGAAGGCATAAAGCTTTTTCAGAGCAAAAATAGATATCATGGATTTATGTCATTTTCAACCTGCAATCTATACTTTCCTTTGAGCTGGGTGCCAAAACAAGTTCCCATTTGTGCTGCTGTGTCTCTTCCTCACTTAATGGTTATTTCTACCAGTATTTTAATTACAGAGAAGACTGGATCTGTTATTTCCTTAAGTTCCCTCATTCCCACTACAAATTGCCAACTGCTTCGAGGACTCGACATCTCACCATTGGCATGACTTAACAAAACTCTTTGATAAATATCTCAGAGTGGAACCTGTTGATTTTGACAGTTTTGGGTTTTTTGTTTTGGGTTTGTTTTGGTTTGTTTTTTTTTTTTTTTACAGTGTCACCATGAGCCTTGTCTTATGTGAATTTGGCTGAAACTATACCAAACGTAATACCATAGAAATGAGAGATTCAAAGTGAGCAGCTCACAGTTTCTATCTCTGTCTACAGTCTTGTAGAAGAACCATTCCCAAAGCCAAATTGTACTGGAGTACCAGAGGAATAGTAGAGGCCATTCTAAAAGTAAGTATTAAATATTACCTATGCAGCTTAATAAATTGAAGACTGAAAATAGAAATTATATCTGCCTATAAATATGTATGAATGGAAAAGCTTTTCATAAACAACAATGTTGGGATAAAAGCAAAATAGATCAAAATTGGCAAATTCAGGCTGATCACCTTCTGAACACCAGAAGACTTAGTGGAGAGCCTCTCAGGGACCACAATAGGAGCAAAAAAAGTCTAAATTTTTCTGAAGAGCTGAAATTGGAAAAAAATGTGCAATAAGAGGGACCTGGCTTTGATCAACCAGACCAGACCTTACTACAGCCTTACTGCAGAGACAAAATACTAAAATATGAAGTTGGGTTAAAGCACATTTACATACTGAATGTATCCCATCTTAGCACTTAGCATTATTCGTTGCAATATTGCATTGTACTACGGTTCTAAATGAACTAACCACTTTTTACAGATTCTACTAGATTTTCATACCCTGAAGAGTTTGTAATTGCAACTCCTCAGTCTGCCTTTGTTTTGGCAGATCCCTAGAGTTCATGAGTATTCTTCAGAGGTTCCTCCATGCAGCTGAAAGGCAGTCCCTGAATAGTAACAAAAGGTGCATAGAGAGTGTATGTGTTTACTGAATGTGCAATGTAGATGTATGATAGCAGTAATTAATCAAGACTCACAAACAGTTTAATAGATTCCCTGAGAGACCACTGAAGTGGAGTAGATCCTGCTTTGGGTCAGAGAGGAAGAGTAGGTGATCTGCAAAGATTTCTTCCCAGCTTATTTACTCTACTGCAAACATATGAACACTAAAAGTGAGTCATGATCTCATTCAAGTTGCATCAATCTTGCCATGTTTGGTGACTAGCAGAGTATCAGGACTGAGAGAATTGCTGTGTCAAACAAAAGAATAAAAATCATAATTTACTAGATAGGAAACGATCTTTCCTTCTGAAAGCCACAGTGCTAAAAGAGGGACATGATTCTTTTTCTACTAGCTTTGTGATTATGATGAATAGCGGTAGTAAAAACATAACATGCAAAGCAAAATCTTTCTTTTTTAGAAGGGGGCAAATTGCTGCAATGCAAAGTAATTCAAGAAACACAAGTATTTCCTTCAATTTTTCTCCTCAGCAGGGAAGAGTGTTCCTAGGGTGGCTAATGAAGCTCAGCTGAGCTTTGGAGAAGATCTATAGCAAACTGTCCCTACACTGCACGTTTCTCAGACTCTCATACAACTAGACTTCTGCCATGTAGACATCCAGCCTGAAGAGACAAGCATGAAAAAGAATCAGTTTTAAATGATTCTCTCCTCTCTGATTCCTCAAATATGAGTCACACCTGTGCCAAGAAAGAATAAAACTCTTCTTTTCTAATTTAAAAAAGGACACCTGCTGAGGGACAGTAGGAAATCAGGTCTATACTTATTAGTGTTTTTCTGTTTCATACAAGAAAAACATTTAATAACGGAGAGAAGTTAGTGATATTTCTCCTACCTCCCCAATTTTAATTTGGCTCTAGGTACTTCATAGTTCAGCTAGGGAATGCAATTCCCCCACTATTTGTTTCCTGCAAGCAGAATTCTTTAGGATGGATACTTTCATTTTTCCGTGTTTTTTATTACTTTTGCTAATTGTCATACAGTAGCTTATCTCAAATTGAAGTTTCATGACCTGCATATGCTATTTCTTCTCTCATCTCCATAAGAACTTTACCCACAGATGTATAATATATAAGAAGTGGTAAAGTTTTCTCACAGCAACAGTAATAATTCCATCTGTTCTTATAAGATATTTACTCTACTTCCAGTTTTAGCCTGCCTTCACGTACATCAAAGGCACTCAGAACTAGATGTCACTGAACACCTTATCCCCTCAGTCTGCTCCCTCATCTCCCATTAGTCCTTCATTATATTAGTTTGCTTCCAGAGACTCTTTTAAAGTAAACCTGTCAGTTCCTCTGGTGACAAAATGATGTGCACAATGAGGATAGGTTTTATTTTTTTGATGTCTTTTCCTTTTTTTTCTTGTCATGGATAAGACACCAATAAAAAGTAAGAATGTCTCAAAACTAAAGAAGTGTCACAGAGAGCAGAATGATGTGATGATTTGCCTTTTAGCAGGAGCATTGTCAGTCCATGCAGAGCGCTCTAGCTCTGTGCATTGTGCATGCCAGCTGCTGCACTTTTGCCTTTAAGGTAATAGCCAATCCCTAAAGCAGAATATTTACCTTTGCAGAGATAGCCAAACTGGTCAAAGCACGATCTTATACCCATAATTCACAGAAGCTGCAAAAAAAGAAACACTCAAAATGATAAACTATTAATATTTCTATTTCTTTTCTTTTAACTAAAATTTTTATCTTCCCTTAAAATAACTCAGTCAAACATTTGTTTCCCTACATCCGGATGAATGTCATTGTCTTTACACACGCAGCTACTCCCTTCTTATGAAACAAGCTGACACGTTGCATTTAACTTCCTGGTTTCTTTGGTCTTCTCTTTCCTGTTCACAACTCCTGGTGACTTTATGGACCAGAAGCTATCATAAGGGACATGGGGAAGAGGAGTGGTTCCACATGCAGGAAAAGACTACAATAGAAACATGAGCAGAGCTCTGCTAAGAAGGCATCAGCTTCAGAGAGTACTTGCTGCTGGACTGTGGAATATCAGTGTAGGACAGCTGGTAAGTGGTGGCTTCACAAAGACCACCCTTTTCTTTACACTGTAGGAAGGAGTGACAGAAACTCATCCCATAACCCAGGGTGTATTTGGAGGCACCACAGTAAATATTTGATACAAAGACGTGTATCAGAGCATTATTTTCCCCTTCTTGCTTGATTTTTTGGGTTTCTTTGTTTTCCTTTAGTTGAATTCGTCTCACTACTGAACTGAAACAGTATAATAACCCATTCTCCAGATCCAGATATTGTATTTTGACAAGGGACTAACACAAAAGCTTGTGTTTTTTTCACAATAATACATGAAGTTCTCTTTTTCTTTCTCTCCCTCTCTCTCTCCACCAAGGTGGGGATCCTCAATGCCTAATGTAGATAAGGCATTCAACTTTATGAACTAAAATCTTGGGAAATGTCTCATACTAAAGCAGTGGTTCCAAGTCTGTTGGGCTGCACACGGGTGGTCACAGGAGTGCCAACTGCATTGTTGAATGCTACATTGTGCAGTCAGTTTACTGTCAGCACTTTAGACATTACACTTGCCATTGTCAGGGTTTTTCAGGAATCTGTGTGTTTTTACTAAGCTTTTATGCCTTAAATATTTTGGAGTTTAATTGAAGAACTCTGAATTTTCCATGTTCTTCTCTATGTGTTCAAGATAGGGGTTACTCAGTTAAAGGCAAGGGGCAGTCATGAAAAATAACAGAAAGAGAACACTGGGCATTGAGGAAAACCTTATTCGCAGGAGGCGTTAAGGACTGCCATGGGTTGCCCAGAGAGGGAACGGAATCTCCATTCTTGGAGATTTTCAAAGCCTGGACAGATAGGACCCTTAGAAATGTGATCTATCTTTGAAGTTAGCATGCCTTTGACTAGGAAGCGGGCTTTGTGTCCTCTAGAAATCCCTTCCACACTGTATTTTTCTGTCAATCTGTGAATCTATGATAGAGCTTCTTCATGCCATACAGCTGCTGCAAGCATGTTTTGGGGAAGAAGATAGGGTTCTGAAGTTTTTTCCGTCCTCTCAGACCCTGAGCTTACTAACCTTCTAGGTATGCTGCAATGGCAATTAGTTCTCAATGACTTTTAATGACCTCAGGGATTTGCAGGCAGAGGTGATGTGCCTTGAAGAAGGATTTCGATGAAGTTTATGACACAGTCAGGTAGTACTTTTAAGAGAGGATATTCAAAAGCACTCAGTATTGGCCTAAGTAATTCCACTGACATCATTGGGTATTTTACCATGGATGTGAATGGCAGCAGTGTTAGGTCAAAGCAGAGGGCTTTAGAATATCCTGTCAATAGTCTTCTGGGAAAGTCCATGGTTTGGAAAACCCAAAATTAGAAGCTTAATGAATCAAAGTATCATAATGAACATTGTGGATTTCCTAACTAGGCATGTTAAATTTTAGGAGGTGTCTCTAACTTCTGGCAGCCACCAGAGAAACCAAAATAATAAATAATTCTCCAAAGTTCTCTTTCCAATAACCATGGCAACAAGAAGATGAAAGAGGTACAAACATGTGCTGCAATACTAGATCTACAAAGAAAAAAAATAAGAGTCTGCAAAAAGAATTCAATACTACTAATAAAAACACAGACTAATTTAAATAATTTTTCAAAATGACAGCTGTTTTACTAATGAATCACTAAAATATTTTTCATTCAGTCAAACAATATTTTAGAAATTGTGGTACATAGAAAGGATATCCCTTGCTGTGCACAGAAACATAATCTGTGCTCCATGGAGTAGGAAACTTTAATGATATATGCAGTTTTGTTATTAAAAGTGAGTTATATATTTTCCTGTACAGTGGAAAATTGTGACCCAGTATAACATATCTTCACATTGTTTATAACTTGAGGAAAATCAACATTCTGGGTTCTCAGTTCGCACAGTAGGAATTACATTTATTTTGGCCAAATGTAATTTATATATCTGCAAGGAACAATAAAACATGAACTTTATAGTGTTTTCTTACCTAAAAATAATATAGACCTTGTAAAAGTGAAGAGATTATTATTGTAAAGAAAAAGACAGTAACTTAAAAGCTGAAGCTCATTTTACATCTAAGTAAAACTTATCCCAGATCAAGTATTGAGGCACCTGTATCCACGTTTTGAGTACAGTAATCTGTGATAGTAAAACTTGTTAGCAGCAATCACTGCTGTATGAAAAAAATTGTGTTACACACATTCCACCTTTTCTTACTTATGAGTAAATTGGATTCCCTGAAGTTCTAAGGATCTCTGCAGAGATTTGTGTCCTCCAGCAATGTAGGTATGGATAAAAAAATGGAAAATCCACAAGACTCCTTATCCTATCCTATCCTATCCTATCCTATCCTATCCTATCCTATCCTATCCTATCCTATCCTATCCTATCCTATCCTATCCTATCCTTTCTTAACGGTTTAATCTATACTAATACTTTAAACAACATCAAAGCACGAGTGCAGTCTCTGGAGCTAGATCTTTATCATCTCTGATCCTGAGTGGTTCAAACAGCCCAAGAAGATTAACTCTCTCCTGAATGACTCTTGGAGAGTTTTCAATCTAGTTTGTACAAGGGATTGTTCCCAATAAACAGCAGGATGCAATCATCTTGTTGTGAAGGTTAAAATAATTTTAAGACTTGCGGACAAATTTCACCAGCTCGTCTCTGGGACAGTGACTGAACTTTGATACTGTTTAGTTTATTAATAAAATGTAGTGATTAAATTAAAATATATTTGGTTTATCAAGATGCACTCCAGTGACATAGACAGTAAGTGCAATAAAATATGTTGTAAGTGATTCATTCTTTTTCTTATCTCTTGTCTCATGGAAGAATACACACAGGGGCAAGTACAACTTCGGTTTTACAGACAGGGAAAATAAGTTCCAGAGATAAGGAAGTGAATCTTCTAAAATCACACAAAGGATTGTGCCAGAGCTGGGAACAATTGAATTGGTTTATTGATTTCCAGTTCTTTGCTTTTTTTCTCAAGTTCATTTAAATTCTTTTCTTACTGAAAGGGGATACTGCACTATAATTAAAGAGAATGCTCTATTGAAAACACAAAAATAGAACAATTTAAAAAAAGAGACAATGCCACAAATGACAGCATCAACAATAATCTTGCAAAATCATATGTACCACAAATAAGTCATGCATATTCTTTCAAAGAGTTTTCCAAATAATCTTTATGAAGTTGTATAATGCCATTTGTGAGGCTGGAGATGACTGGGTCATACCTCTGAAGAAACTGCAAATGGGAGATGAATGATCCACAGGGTTCCTACTCCCTGCTAGGCTGATCACTTCTGTCCCAACATCTCCTGTGCTCGGTAGATCTGCTGCTCATGCATATTTTATCCATCCATATTCAGTAGCCACCTGTTTAGAGTGATTTTTTAGTTTTTAATGGGACAAAGCTGGTGGTCGCAAGATCTTGCTCTTACTTGCCACTCTAAAGCAAAGAATTCATTAATCATTAAAAATCAAGCAAACTTCTTATGGAATATTCTGCTTTGGAGTACTAGCAGAATGGTTGAAAAGCCTCGTTTTCTTAGTTTTGGAAAATTCAGTCTTGAAATTTTGGTCTATACTCATAGAAAATTGATATTCTGCACACTTGGCTTTGGGCACTTGCAGGAGATGGCTAAATTGGATAGAAAGAGATGGGGATCTACAACAACTGATCACCTAAATTGAAAATTCTTCCAGACAAGTACATCTCTTGCCATTAGAGACAAAATAAGACTTGGTTCTAATTTAAATAACACAACTGCATACCCGAAGTGGAATGCATCTACACCTTATTTGAAACTGCCTTGACCAAGACCATTGAACACTGATTTGGATAGAACATTTTTAAAATAGATTTCCCTTTTTATTGTTTTTCTATCATTTTTGTGGCTGATTTTTGTTAATTGTCACTAGTGACTGGAAAACTCATCACAAATTACCAGACTGAAAGCAGCAATAAAGTAGATGAATGCAATTAAACTGAGGTAATGGGTCACAAAACGTTCTTCACGTATTTACTTGGACAACTGTAGTTTACTTTAATTTTTTAATGATGCTTCATTGTATCTAGTAAATGGTTCTAAGATCTGTTTTGTAAGCAATAATAAAACTTTGGTAGCACTAGTTCTCAGGACATTCCTTACTAAGAGAAGGACACAGATGCATATTTTTTTTCATTGCTGTTCTGTTTTATTTTTGTAGTGGAACAAACATGACGCTTGGAAGGAAAATACAAAAATTGGGGGATGAATTTCATTTACATTGAAGTCCACTTATGTAATTCCAACAGGGCTAAGGGACTTTATAAAGTAAATGTAAAGGGACCTTACTGTACTTGAGAGTCAGACCCACTGTAATTATGTCAAAGTGCCAATGGATAAACCTGAAAATGCCAGGAAAACTGCAAGTATAAAACACAGATAAAATGGAATCACCCTTGGGATGACAGGGAACAGGGTGAAACAGCTGTTACATGGCATGTAAAATGGAAGGATGAGGGAAAGAAAATTCCCATCAGTGATGGGGAAAAATGCTGTTTTGAAGTCAATTCCTACAGTCTTTAATTCCTGAGGCAAAGCGGGCTGCTGTTAAGGAGTGCAGGGCTGAAACCTTTTTGAAGAGCACCATGAAAACTAATGTTCACATTGTGCAGCTCTGGCCCCAGGAGAAAAAGGTCTGAAAAAGGGGTCAGAAAACTCAGCAACTTCTTTAAGGTCATTCTCTTCAAGGTGTGGGGTTTCCTGCCAGTGCTATGGACAGGCGACAAGCCTCCACATCCATCAGAGAAATCCCCAGAAGAAAGAATTTCATGGATCTGAGAATATCCATAGGGGGTCTCAGTCTTTTAATCTAAACTGTTTTTCTTGTAGTATTTTCCTGTTTTTTTCCTGACAAGTAGGGCATTATGGAAAGTGCAGTAAACATGTAGGAATGTGAAGTTATACTTCCCATATGAATGTAATATAAACACTGAAATTTCTTACTAAAATCTTCTGGTATCTTTTGAATGCTCTACGTGAAATACACAGCCCTGGAAAAATGTGATTAAAATGTACTTACTGCAGGGTTATGATAAGATAGCGCACAAGTCAGTGTTTATCCCAATGTACTGTGCATGATTTTATTACTTAGGCTACTATGTTCTGCCTAATATTTCTACATAATTATATACACATACACACTTATAAAGAAATATTTTTATATATATTTTTGAATTAAAAGTGTGGACTTTGGAATTATGGAGAGCTCCACCAAGAGATCAATTCCTTGATTTATTCCCAAGTACAGGTACATCCACGCAGTTCCATGAATAGAAGTTAGCTTATTGACTTATTCCATGTAAAGGCATGCTGCAATGTGATCACAGTGAAGTACTGAGAGACTTTGAGAGGAATATAATACTGGTTTATCACATTTGTCATATAATAGGAGTGTATTTAGAGATTTTTTAATCTTATGATCAAAATTAAGTATTAAAATAACTTTTTTTAAAACAAAAATTGAGTAATCACGATACTGGCATTTCTCTATAATGGAGAATGTTAACTCTTTCCTCAACAAGAGATGTAAACTTTACATTCTTTTTTTTTATCTGTTAATGTCCTTCTTGTGCAGGGTAAAACAGATCAAAGAAGCAGAGATTTGCAATCCCAGCAGCATACTCCCAAATCAGGCCAGGAAGCATGACAAGGTAAAAGTTTTCCAGTGATACACTGAGACCACTTGCAGAGCATGGTAGATTTTCTAAATTAAGAGATTATTGAGAGGGAAAATGATTACTCAGAAGACTGCTTACACTCCTGGATTGAACCCAGGAGACCACTGCTACATCCTGTTTTGTGCTCTGGGCTGAGAGCAATTTTATCACAGTTACTCTTAAAAATTTAGCTACAATAGACATGAATTTATTCTGCTCACTTCTAAACTATGTAGAACTCCTAATGTCCAGACAGAAGACCAGGAACATGATTGCTGTACATTGAATTATTTCCTCTTGCTCAAATAGCCAAAGTTCCCATACACATCAAGGAGAGAATGCAACCTTCAAAAAGTGAAGCCAAATGAGAAATGTGTTTCTGCACCAAGAAAATCTGGGAAACACAGGGAATGGATATTCAATAGAAATATGGACATGCCTTAGAAGTGTATTACAATACCTCCTTCTCTTTACTGGATGGAATAGCCACGGTAACTGGGTCACACAGTACAAAAACACACTATGATGAAAAACGGGCTCACAAGGGTAGCCTAAAACAATTATTCATGTTTAAGAAACGAGCAACACTAAAATTTCAAGGAATTTATATGAAAATAAACATCGTCTGAGGGAGAGTGGGATTAGACATTTATGAGACTGGATGATGAAAGCTATTGCACCATCTTGGATTAGTCCCTTTTTTATCTTTACTGCCATATTTTTGCAACATGCTTGAAGTAATAAATTGCTTTTGTAAATGCTCCTTTTGATTTCATGTTGGTGCAGTAAACTCCCACGCCAAAATTTGTGCATTTTAAAGAAAGAAGTAGCTGTGTCCTGATTGATATAAACCTGTGACACCCTGCTTCTAATATGTTCTGTTTTCTAACCACTGAAACAGGGGTCAAACCTGCATGTTTTCTAACAGGACAGCAAGAAATTCACAGTTGTCCCAGAGGTACTAACACATTTGAACAGTTTGAAACAGCCAATGAACCAAGGAGAAAGTGGAGGGCATGGATGAAATATCCACCCTCTCTGAGCCTGGAGAATTTCATAGTAAGAAATGACCACTAGCAAACTGATTTTGAAAAATTAGACTTGGTGGAAGTGTTGAATAACTGTGGACAGGAAGAATGGGACAGAGAAAAGACAGGAATCTGAGACTGGCAGGACTGTAGGACTGGCAGTGGAGAAAACCTTCCATTCTTAACACCCTAGGCAAAATCTTTGCTTCTTCACTGGGAAACTGGAATGTTTTGAGCTGCAGAGCCTGGGATACTCTTCCCCTCCCTCTGAGTCCCCACATTTCAGTGGCCAAGAGGGAGAGCTGTTCTGGTGGGGATCTTTCTGAACTATGGCACATAAGGCTCCATTGGTATGTCTGTAGTGCTTGTTCAGGGAGGATTGGTCGTCTGGCTCAGATTACTCAGACCTATTTTCAAGACAACTCCCTTTTTAGTACCTCAGCTTAGCTTTTATCTCTTAGGGACCAGCTTGCAAAAGTGCACATCTTCTATTGTCAAATCAGTATGAAAAGGGGATCATAAATAAGTTTGAAGTTACACTAAAGTACCTAAGCCATTATTAGGTGGCATATTATTACCTTTCCTCTCCCCTTTTCTTAAACCCACTGTTATTTGGATTTATAATATCATAAATATCATAGACATAAAAGCTTCCTAGTGATGCTGTTAAAAGGTTATAGTTTGGGAGAGATTTACATAGCCTAACTATCCTAAACTAGGAATATAGTTCCTCTAAATTAATTGAAAATAGACCCCAAAGGGACCTCTGCAGGAGCCTAGCTGTCTACAAGAAGCCTGAACTGAATGCTTGTAGTCAGACGGTGTGAGTAATCTCCTCCTTCATACATCCCTCCCTCCTCCCTCTTATTCTTTCTCAGATGCCTTCATCTATTCTCCTAAAACAAGGAAGCTTCCCAAAGTTTGGTTGTTGGGGGTTTTTTTTGTGGTTCAGTTCTCCATGTACTCCTTTTAATAAGGAGTCCATCTTCCCCTTCAAGATGAACACAGTTTACCTTCTGAGAAAAAGGGGAGGGGATCTACTTCATAAGCGATCAGCATGCCGTGTTCTCCAGCAAAACGAGATGTGTTGTTAAAGTATCACTGCTGGACCACTCACAGCTTGCAAATATTTCCTGCTGTTTCTGTAGCTCAGATTTCATTGTTGTCTTCAGGATTGCTCTTCACACTGAACCTAATGGAAGCATTTAGACGAGCAGGGGAAAGTGAGCATATGCACTAAATATTAGCAGATACATAGCAATGGATAGTCTTCCTATGACTAGTCAGGTAGGAAAAATAGGTCAAATTTTATCCATATTCAGCATATGCAGAACTTTTCTTGAGATGCATATATGAGATTCTCATTGAATCCTGGGTTAAATATGGTTGACTTGATTATCTGTGGCTATTTTTTTCACTCCAATCTGTAAATTAATCTTTCTATAAAAGCAAACCCTGAAAATGGATTATTGGCATCTGCAAACTCGATGTTGTGTGAACTTTGATCTCCTTACCCCACAAATAGCTCTGTTTGGGAAATGGTCTGGTCAAACATGCATATGAATATATAGAATCATAGAATCATAGAATAACCAGGTTGGAAGAGACCCACCGGATCATCGAGTCCAACCATTCCTATCAAACACTAAACCATTCCCCTTAGCACCTTGTCCACCCGTGCCTTAAACACCTCCAGGGAAGGTGAATCAACCACCTCCCTGGGCAGCCTCTGCCAGTGCCCAATCACCCTTTCTGTGAAAAATTCTTTCCTAATGTCCAGCCTAAATCTCCCCTGGCAGAGCTTGAGGCCATTCCCTCTTGTCCTGTCCCCTGGCACTTGGGAGAAGAGGCCAGCACCCTCCTCTCTACAACCTCCTTTCAGGTAGTTATTAGAGAGCAATGAGGTTTCCCCTCAACCTCCTCTTCTCCAGGCTAAACAACACCAGCTCTCTCAGTTGTTCCTCATAAGGTCTGCTCTCCAGCCCCCTCACCAGCTTCATTGCTCTTCTCTGGACTCTCTCCAGAGCCTCAACATCCTTCTTGTGGTGAGGGGCCCAGAACTGAACACAGTATTCGAGGAGCGGTCTCACCAGTGCCGAGTACAGAGGGAGAATAACATCCCTGGACCTGCTGGTCACGCTGTTTCTGATACAAGCCAAGATGCCATTGGCCTTCTTGGCCACCTGGGCACACTGGCGGCTCATGTTCAGTCGGTTGTCAACCAACACCCCCAGGTCCCTCTCCTCCAGGCAGCTTTCTAGACAGACTTCTCCTAGTCTGTAGCACTGCATAGGGTTGTTGTGCCCCAAGTGCAGGACCCGGCACTTGGCCTTGTTAAACCTCATGCCATTGGACTCAGCCCAGCGGTCCAGCCTCTTCAGATCCCTTTGCAGAGCCTCCCTACCCTCCAGCAGATCCATACTTCCACCCAGCTTAGTGTCGTCTGCAAACTTGCTAAGGGTGCACTCGATGCCTTCATCCAGGTCATTGATAAAGACATTGAACAGGGCTGGACCCAGCACTGAGCCCTGGGGAACCCCACTTGTCACTGGCCTCCAGCTGGATTTCACACCATTTACCACCACTCTCTGGGCCTGGCCATCCAACCAGTTTTCCACCCAAATATAATGATTGCAAGATGCTCTGGTGACCTGAAAATAGTCAAAGTTAAAGTATTATGGAATTGGCATGGATAATTTTAGCTGAATTTTAAATAAAAATTATTTGTATTACAAATAAAAATTTCAAGATAAGGCATTAGAAGATGTTAAGGTACACAGAGTCACTCGAGAATTTATGAAAACAGATAAATGATGAGAAAATAGGAGAAAATACAACACAGATAAAGTGCCTTGCCAGACATTTCAGGGGAAACCATTTGTAGGGGGAAACATTTTGCAGAGCTGAAAACCAATCCCATATCCCCTGAGTTTTAGCCAAGCACCTTCACTGCAGTGTTGTGTACACAGAGCTAACTGACAGCACCGACAGCAGTGAGGTCAGAGTCCCAATGACCCAGAAGAGTCTAGGATGTCAAGGAGGTGTTGAGGTCTGCTGTTGGTGGTCACTACTGACTGCCAACAGGCTCCTCAAAATGCCCTTAAAAGCTACTAGTGACCAGAGGTATTATCCTCTGTTAAACACACCACAGCCTAGTGCCTTCATTTCTCCTGGACTTCATTGAAGATATATTAAAAAAAAAAAAATCCAACACATATGTTTTCTTTTTTTTAATCCTTATTGTGATGTGTGAGGGCATTAGAGATTTTATAGGAAGCACATTTCAGTCACAGAGAAGAGCGGATCAGGTGGTTCAAGGAAAACAGAAACATCCATAACTTTTGTTCTTGGTGGTTACTAAATAAAACTCTGCTTCTTGAACATGCACAGTGATCTCAGCATTTGGCTGGCTTGTCAGAGATGCCTTTTCAGCTCTTTCTTTAGTCTTTTGGACATCCGAACTCATGGCTCTTTTCTCCCATCAGAAGGTCCGATATAGGAATGCTGAAAAAGGATGGAAATTGTTTTGCGGATCAAGGGAGTTCTCTTATCTTTTACTTCTCAAGTTCTTCTTCATACAAAAGATTATTAGGAAAAAAAAAAAAGAGGTTATAGGTTGGTGTACAATTTAAGGGCTTCAGGACCCACCTCATTTCCTGCATTCATGCCAAGGATATGTCTGTATTTTATCCAATCATTTAAAGCAAGGACTGACTTTAAGATCTCCCATTACCAATCTGTGATTCCTGATCATTAAATTCAGTGTCATGCTAATGCTTTGTTGTCCTCACTGTACTCTGAATTATCTCAGAGTATTAGAAATGCTTCAAACTAGGAAGAGTATAGAATAAAGGTTGAGGAACCCCTCGACTCCCCCAGATATATCATTTCATAGAATCATAGAATGTCTCAAAATAAAAAGTCTAGTAAGGAACTTTAAAAATTGTTTAGAGAAAGCAGCTCATGTCAACACAGAGCTCATGATTTGCTTTTTAAGTTTATTCAGAGCTACTACACTTTTATCTTCTTAACACAAAGGCTCACAGTATGTGCAAAACATGCTGCTAGCCTTCAACTGTGGTCAGTTGACAAGTTAAACTGATTGCTGCAGGATAGCCTCATTCTCATATCAAAAGAGGAATTTTCAGTTTTTTTAGAATCTTCCCAACTCTGCTACAGGAATCTTTCTTGCCTAAACATTGACAGGACTTGACCTTTAAATAAATGTGTGTATTAAATACTGAATTAGAAGGAAGTTACTCATAACAGAGCAAAACGGCTTACCTGTGTTTTCAGACTTGCATGATCATTTGCCTTAAAAGATCACATGGCAATTTGAACATGCGCATACTGTGAGGTCAACTTTTAAGTATACACAGTAATAAATATTTGCTCCTGTTCTGCTTCAGTCTTTTTTTCTTGGGTTTTCAGATATTCACTACAAAATAAATGCTTCTTTCCCTTTGTGATTTTGAAGATCTGAATTGTTCTTTTTAATTGCACCATAGAGTAAATTTTACAAGTTTACTAGTAGACAGGCTACTCATGAATGGACTACTGGTGACAAGGTACTACCTGCAAGAAGAGCTCATACATGAATATTACAGAGTAAAAAGGCCAGCTTATTAGTAAATCTTCGTACTTTCTTAGAAGCTAAGTTTTGACTCACACAAATAACAAGTAGTCGAGTAACATAAGGAGCAAACTGCTGAAAGAAGCAGTTTTGATGTCATAAAAATCATATTAGGAGTTATGGAGACCTAGCTGTAACCTATCTGAACTCAGCAGTCACTGACAATTTGAAAACTTTTTGTTTGAATGTCCTAGCAGTATAAAAACAGGTGCATCTACATGCATAGAAACTCCCTCTATGTCTGAAGTTTCTTATGCTTACCATCCATAGAGATGGCATCTGTATTTAGACAGACAGCTAATTACTACAGCTGTTTAGTCCACTGTTTTACATGAACTGATAGAGAACAAGATATGTGTCAAAAGTCAATAGTGAAGTTCTAGACAATGATACAGTAGAAGAAAAATGGAGTCATTAGAGCTCAAAAAGATTAAATAAACATAGCTATGAATCCTAAATATCAGGGAGAGAACAAAGTTCAAAAGTCAAGGCTTTAAATCTAAATGGGGAAAGACTATCTAGCTGATCGTGAAAGGAAAAAGCTAGAAGTACAGAAACTGGAAGAAAATTATAGAAGCCAAAACTCCAAACAAAATCACCCACTTCACAAAAAAAACCCAAACATTTCTGTTAGAAAGCACAAGTGGTCAGATTTTTACTGCTCTGAAAGAGCTCCTTCATCTTCTAACACAGTGGTGAAATAATGGTTCAATGATTATTTGAGGAAAGCCATGTCACTTTCTGAATCATTAGACCTAATTCTGAAGTGCATAAATTCCCTTCTATAGATACTGTGTCAATCTGATTCGACTCCACAAAAACAAAGCTTACTTCTTTATCCCCCAGAAAGACAGTTTGCAAGCAGCAAGAAGTGCAAGAATGAAAAGGGAGTTAAACCTGAACGTATATTTAGTCTTAACGCTTTCCTGGAACTTACAATACTGTAAAACCTGAAAGCTTAACGTTTATTCTTACAAATGCCCAAGTGGATCAAATTGGAAACAGTCACTGGGTATTGAACTCCAAGTACCAATAGCTTGACTGCCAAAGCTAATGACCTTACACCAACTTGCAGCTAAGGTCATAAACTTTTATTTTATCCTTTATTTTGGCCACAAACAGTCTTCATTAGTAAAGGCATGGAAATAAAAATGTGGCTGTAAAACCTTGGAATGAAACATGAAATTTAAGTCTAGAAACAAAGATAAATGCTGCTGTAAATGATACCAGTTTTCCTGATTACCTAATCCTGTGTAGTATATTATTAATTAATAGCCAAACAATTAGAGATGTGAGCTATGGGAGAAAAAAGCACAGTTAGCAGAGAAATATAAATCGCCGGTCACATATCAGTCAGAAAAGGGGTAAATATGTGCAGCTGCACATACTTCAAAGAAATGTCAGCTGCATGCTTATTCAGGGGACAAAATGCCACAAAGTGGCATTTCCATAGTTTTGCAGAGGTACAATCCAGTTAAACCATCTTGCAATTTACTGATCACTAGTACCAGTCAGAGCTGTTGCAGACAGAGCAAACCTGTGCCTGTCTCTGGGTTCAGTGGGTTCACGAGTACCCCATTGCATTTCTTCTCCCAGGAAAGGATGTGTAGGTCTGTGCCTTCAACATGCTTAATCATCACTATTTTAATTTTTATACCTTTGAGCATCAGTGCTTTCCTGTTTGAAATGCCACTTGTTATCAAGCCAACTAGACCAGTGCCCTGCAGCGTCTTGTTATCTCATCCTTAACCATTGTGCTACAAATGGAAGCAGAAGAGGAAACCTGGGCTCCTTCCTGTACTGCAATCACAAGACCAGTGGGTAGGATTCAGCTTACTTACCTTTAGATATCAGCAGTTCAGAGATGTACATCTGGATCAGTCATCCAGCTTCCTTGGTAGCCAGCAGAGAGAAGTGACCACCACTGGCAGTCTGCGCTATTTTGAATGCCATCTTTGGGATGAGGTGATATCTATAGAAATGCCTATTTTTTTATTTTCTTTACCTCTTCCCCAAAACCCTCTCTTCCTTCAGAAACTCCCAAAAACAGAATAATGAAAAAAAATGAGATATGAATATTTTGAATACACTTTATGTGAAATTTTACCTCAGTGCTACTCAGATTCAATAATGCAATGCACAGCGATGTGAGAAGCCAAAACAAATTGACGAAAACCTTTTGTGCATTATGTAAGGAGCATTATATAATTTTAAAAGAAGTAAAGTAGTTCCAAGGAAAATACTTTAAAGCTTCTCATTTTAAGAAAGCTTTATGGTAGCAAAAAAATTAAAAATATTCCCATTCTCTTAAGGCCACTTCTTCATGCAATTTCTGTATGTTACATTTCAAACAAGCAAAAGGTGGGGAAAACCCATTCCAACATTTGTGTCAGTTATTTCTATGGGAAAGATTTGTAAAAAGAAATTAAAAAAGATCATAATACATCTTTGAATCACTTATGCTTATTTTTGGGGAACCACATACTGCATATTTAATCTAGGTAAGATCATTCTCCTTATCTGTGCAGACTCTAGACCTTCTCTGCCCTTTCTGATATAAGTGATAAAAGCAGGTATCTGCAGAAATAATGTCAAAATCACTTTATTCAAAACAGCTGGTAATAGCTTGTCTAGAGCATGGCATAACACAGGTAAATTTAGAGTTGTACGTTGAGGTGCTGGTTATCATCTGTGAGACTCAAGCATTTTAACTAAAGAGACACCATCATTTTACAAAACCAAGTAAACTTGAGCAGCATCCCACCAATGTATCTCTGAAATCATCACCAGTACCTGAACTTAAACCTGTTTAAAATCAGTGTGATGGTCTGAAGAACTAATCTTTTCATAAAGAACAGTTTTGATGGATGTTTTCAACTGAAAAGAAAAAAATTTCTAAACCTCTTTTCTAGATTTTGTGGTTTGAATTATCTACGATTCCTAAAGGAAGTGCAAGGACACTAATAAACAGTTAAGAACAGTGAGGGAGAGGAAAGAAAATTTACACTTGTTAGTTTTTTGTTTTGTTTTGTTTTGTTTTTTGTTTTGTAAACCGCATTTATTTCCTGTCTCCATTATTCCTTTGTACAGTTGACAAATGTACAAAGCTGTGAATGCATATCTGTATTTTTTGCTCTGTAAATGTAAATAATTTTTTAAAATTAATACTTCAAGAAAAAAAACCCTTTTTGAACACTGTGTCAAAACAAATTAAAGAAATGGAGAAGGTGGATTTTTTTTTTTAATTTTCTGTGGTACTTGATTTGTTTCTTGAATTATTCCACTAGAAGAAAATAGTCAGGTAGGGAGCTGGGAAAGTACATAGGTGGGAAGGCAAGCAGGAAAAAAATTAGGAAATTAGGAAGACATAAAGTAAAGGTGATATTTTAAGTTAAGAAATTTTGAAATGTCAATATTTAGTCTTTAAATGAAAGATAAAACGTCTTTATAACTGCCTCAATTTCATATACCTGTACAGAATTTTCTTATCAATTTCTCTGAAAGTGAGCATATGGCCTAAATTTAATCCTTTCTCACTCACCATAGAAGCTCCTGTACATACATAAATACATGTATACATATGCGCATGTAAAAGCAACTGTGCAGAACTAGTGGGTTTACAGTACTTTTATAATCAAGTCCATGCTCTGGCATGCTAAGAAATAGTCCTATTAAATAGTACCATACAAGCAGTAGGTGGGCTTAGAGTTTATATTTTCTTTCTTACTTAAAATGTATATATTAACATTCGAAAATTCCCCTTAGGTGTACGTAGTGCATTGAGACCAAAGCCAGGAGAAAAAAGCACTGCCAACAAAAACTGAATATGTAAAACAGGTTCAGTTAATTCTACATCAAAGTTTTCTACGGCTTTGTAGAAGAAATCTACAACAATAGCAGGAAATTGTAACAAATATGTAATGGGGGAGGGGATAGCTTGTAAACCTAATCTCATTCCTGTTTAAATTAATATATATTGTAATAGACCATGGGCACTTGCATACGATTACAATCATATGTTTCAGAACAGAGCAGCCTTACTCCCGAAAACAGAAGAAAGCGAAAGTAGTCAGGGCCACCCGCAGGGGATCAAGAGGGGCAGCTTGTCCCAGCTGCCTCCTTGGGTAGAAGGAAGGGTCACTGTGCAGCTTGGGGATTTCCCAGATAATAGCAGCTTTTGCTGTATATAGGCTAAATCCAATGATTCCTGAAAACATTAGATTTATTGTGAAAATGTATTAAGTCTGAGGCTTTTTGGAAAACCTTGGCTGTCCCATCACTGACTTTCATGACGCAAATGGACATACCCAAGACTCCCAGGCACAGATTGATCCTTGATGAAAAGTCCTACAGTACTGTTTCCATTAAGGACAAACATGTAAATACTTGTGCAACAGTGTCAGGAACTTTCATTAATGAAATTTATGTTACAAATCTGGAAATCTTAGGCAAGCCAAGCAGTTTTTCAAAAACAACCTACATATGACTTGTAGGCTGGACAAGAAATGTGACACAAAATGTGCTTGATCAGGAATGGACTAGAGCTAAAGGAGCATTTGATGCTTACGGTTAACAGAGAGGAAGATGTAGAAATTAAACCTTGAGGAACAGTGGACCTGCCTCTGGTTCAGGGCGGTGCTAGGTGGTATAGCCCGAATCTTTTATTATGCCAATACCAGAGAAGTTATAGAATCATACAATAGTTTGGGTTGGGAGAGACCTTAAAGATCATCTAGTCCCAACCCCCCTGCCATGGGCAGGGACATTCCACTAGAACAGGCTGTCCAAGGCTCCATCCAACCTGGCCTTGAACACCTCCAGGGATAGGGCAGCCACAACTTCCTTGGGTGACCTGTTCCAGTGTCTCACCACTCTCATGGTGAAGAAATTCTTCCTTATATCAAGCCTAAATCTTCCCCTCTCCCGGTTTATACCCATTCCCCCTTATCCTATCACCGCAATCCTTTATGAATGGTCCCTCTACAGCTTTCTTGTAGGCCCTTTTCAGGTACCGGAAGGTCACTGTAAGATCTCCTCGGAGCCTTCTCCTCTCTAGGCTGAACAAGCCTAACTCTCTCAGCCTGTCCTCATAGGGAAGGTGCTCCAGCCTTCTGATCGTCTTTGTAGTCCTCCTCTGGACTCATTCCAACAGTTCTATATCCTTCTTATGTTGAGGATTCCAGTGCAAGTATTATTATTAAACCTTTGAGGAAAAGGGAAATGAGGTGCAAAGAACCCTTGATATGCAGTCCTCTCTTCCATTTGTACTTCTGGGATGAGAAACTCATGGCGACACTCTCCCTTTCTGTCAACTTGCAGACTTACAGGTTAGGTGTACACTAATGAACTAAATGCCTTCAGAGATCATTCCCAGGCACTGGCACATAATAATCTATGCTGTTAAACTGAGAAGTGTTCTTAGCATGTTTCAGGCACTTACCAAGTAGTATTCTCAAAAAAAAATACCCAATCATGGTTGAGAAGTTAGCATGATCCAGGGACCATTCCCAGTAGGGAATGAGCACATGAGCACTGCTGGCTCATGTTCAACCCACTGTCCACCAGGACCCCTTGGTCCTTTCTGCAAAGCTGCTTTCTATCCAGTTGGCCCCTGGACTGCATTGTCGCATGGGGTTAATTCATCCCAGGTGCCGGACTTTTCACTTGCTTTTTTAGATCTTCTTGAGGTTCTAGACTAAACATTCTCCAACACCTCAAGGTCCTACTGGCTAGCAGCTCTGTACATTGGTTGCTCCTCTCAGTTCGATATAGACTGCAAATTACCTGAAGTTGTGCTCCATCCCTGTATTGGGATATACATCAATATATATGTCAATCATGAAGGCATTAAAAATTTCCAGGCCCAATATTGATCCCTGTGGGATACCATCAGTATCCTCCACCAGCTGGACTTCATTCTGCTGATTGCAGCCTCTTGAGCATGGTAGGTCAACCAGTCTTTCACCTACATGAGTACCCATTTGTACAGTCCCTATTTCACCAATATGTTTATTGTGATGCTCTGGAAGTCTGTGTCAACCCCCCTCCTGGATTCAAGCTAAATAACATCCATTTTTATGTTCTTGTCGACCAAATCACTAAAGGCAATCAGGGTGAATCATAGAATCATAGAATCACCAGGTTGGAAGAGACCCACTGGATCATCGAGTCCAATCATTCCTATTGAACACTAAACTATGCTCCTCAGCACCTCGTCCACCCGTGCCTTAAACACCTCCAGGGAAGGAGAAGCATAATTTCACCCTTGATGTATTTACACTATTGCACGCTATTTGTACTATTGGAACCAAAATGTCATCAGATAGCATTGTCTCAGGTCTGGATAGAGGCAGAAGTGAAGAAGGATTTTGATGTAGATGAGAGACTATGTGCATACAGTGTCATGCAGTATTAGGTCCCTGAGGTGTGTAAGGAGAAAAAAGAAACAGGGAACTATTGAGATAAGGCAGGTTTCATAATGGAATTTAAGTGTTACAGGAGGTAGGAAAATTTCAAGCTTTCAGTTTGACTTGGAAGCACAAATCTGATGTATATAAATATGTAATTTATATATTTTATATATGTAATTTAGGCACATAAGAATCCTAGTCTTACTGCTTTTCACTAGGGAAGTCAGTTAACAGTGTTGCCTAAGACTGTTATATTTATGGGGCCAGGGAGATAAATCTTTGTCTAAAATGCAGATGTTCCTCTTTCCAAACAGGTGCCAAATGGGGAAAAGTACAGGAAGAAGAGAAGATTTTTATGGAATTCAGAAAACAAACATTCATTCTGCACCTTCATGCAGTCAACTGAGAGAAGGAAAATAATCTAACAGCACGCTAAAAAGGAGCTCATCTTTCCAAAAAGAAGCTACTTTTTGTAATATGACTTTTGAGTGACCCACAATATCCCAGTCTGTGGTCTCTACACTAAAATAAAAAGATAAGGATTTCTACATAAAGCTGTGACATATCCCTGCTGGCTCAGAGACGCTACATTGTGCTGATTATGTTGATGCTTCCTTCATATTGCTGTACTTGGCGCAGGATCACAATGAGAGGCTGAAGCACTATTTTTTGCTGGCATAGAGCCACAACAATGGTAAAGAACAGGACAGAGAAGTGTTCTGAGATATCTGTATTCTTTCAAAGAAGAAAAGAACAGAACAATATCTAAATATTGCGGATTCTCTACTTTCAGCCCAAGAGAACTAACCCCATTAAGACTGCAATGTCATTAGGGAAAATATTCTGCATTAAGCACCAGCACCACCAGCAAAACAAGCACATGACAGGTAACTGTCTTCCCTCAACTCCATTAGAGCAGTACGTCCTAGCTTCTGCAAGCCTTTGCCTGTAGGGCAAAGGGATTTTGTCCCCCACCTGTACGTGCAGCGCTGTATATTTCAAGCACTGTGTGTGGCAAGCAAGGCTTTAGAGTACAGTTTTAAGTCCCTGCACCTTCTTGGACTGGGAGCTTGTGTCATTTTCTGATTTGGTCCATGCTGCACTGTACCACTGGAAGAGTAGATGTGCTGTAACTGTCAGATTTGGAGTTAGATCTCCCTCCTCAGAAGTTTTGCTTTAGATCAAGTCTCAAGACAGAGAATTCCGAGATGAGGTAGCTCAAAGTGAGCTTCTGTAAATTCTCCAGAGGTTGAGAGCTGCTGTTCCACAACTAGGATTTCCTATAAATTTGTTCCATTGGACTAAAACATGGTGTTTTGGTTGTTTGGATTTTTCTTAAGAAGCAGAACCAAACTTTCTGCAAAGGACAAATGTATTCCGCCCTATGTTTTTTTCAGAGCAATTACCAGTATATTACATGGGGAAAATATAAATTCAAGATCCCTATCACACTCAGGGCATCATCAAGAAGTCCATTGAAGTTTATCCATTAGAGTCTGTTTTGTGTCACTTTGTGATGCAAAAAAAAGCTTTCTGCCAGCTAATATGCACCAATAAGAATGTAATATAATCATAGTACCCACTAAGTTCTCCTAGATAATATATTCAGTGCAATGCAAAAGTGTTGAATGCATGTTGCCCAGTAATGTGTTCATTCAAAATACTTGCTCCACTTTTGTTAAAGAAAAGCTGAACTCACAACAACAGGACTCTTATGTTTGCTTTGGGTCTGTACAAGGCATAGGGCAAGCTGGTCATGACCTATATCTATCATGTCTTTGAGGAAAAACGGTGTTACATATGACCATCAGTAATAAGGAGAAAATAAAATGAAATAAAAGTAAACACCTTCTCTCAGTGTTAATAGTTACCATGTACAGCAAACTGCACAATGGCTAATATCAGCTGATCAGGCTATATCTGTAAGATGGTTTGAAAGTTCACAGGTTTTGGAAAAGTTATGCCTGAATACAAGGACCAAATATCTGTACAGTGTAAACATTGGGAAGGATTGTTTCAAACATCACTGTTGCCCTGAGTGATTCAGTTCCTATTCTGAAAAGAGTGAACTCGCATCAAACTTACAGCAGGAATATTTAGCTTCTAGCATGCCTGTAGTCCTTTTACCTTTTCTTTGAATGAAAGTTTAGCTATGTTGTAGACTGTGGATACTGTGCAATGATATTGTTATGTATTACATAGAATCAGCTCCCTTTCCAGAAGCAGTATAAGTGGTAAATTTCCGTCTTTATATTTCTTTTATAGAAATATTTCTCCTATAATGCTGTTCACAGACTGTGTCTTTGAATTTGGAAGCAACAAGACAGTCTTAAATGGTCATTAGCTATTTCTGATCACATATCTGTCTCTTGTGGGAGGTAAGCGCTCAAAATCTGTTATTTTTTCCTGTCTTCAATATTTTAGGTGATTAACTGCCTCAGTTATCATTGAATGGTAACATCTCACTAAGGCCTTGCTAGTAAAAGATTTGTTTATGTATCTGCAGAGCACTGTTCTGTCTGGATACTCAGTTATATAGTTTCTATTGACTTTAGTTAGAATTGTTCTAGAGTTGGAGAGGGGCTGAACTGAGCTGTTGCTTGCCATTGCCAACTTACTGAAAAATCTTTTTTAAAAATTTTGGCAAAATGAGGAGAAAATACCAACTTGACAGAAAGCTTTGGGTAAAGAATCCGTTTGGAGCAAAATGAAAGCAAGACATCATCCCATCTTCCGGCATGGTTTAACAGTTTATGAAGCAACGAAAAAGAAGCTGCGTGTGGCCTGAGCCAGTCTGTGCTAAAGAAAGATCTGAGCAGGCAGTTATGGTCAGTTTCAACACAAGGAATCAAATGGCTATTCCTAGGATTAGGCCTCCCATTCATTTTTTAATAAACAAAAACCAAATGAAAATGTCCCAGTTATTAACATTGGAAGAGTTGGCTACTGTGCACATACAGTATATTTCCATTGCATTCTAACAGCAATTCATAAAGCTGCAGGCCAACATTCCACAGACATACTGCTGGCCATGAATGACGTCCTTATTGTGAAATGGGATGGAAAATGCACTCCTAAATGCACAGTGGACACATTTTGCTAAATGCTAACAACTGGGACGTTTTCATTTGTTTTTGCTTATTACAAAAATAAACAAAGTAAACAAAAGGCATGAGTGCAAAGCAAGGGAGTTATTAAAAAGAGCCTTTCACTTAAGTCGTTCTGGCTTAGCCATCTTCTGTACAATTTAATTTCTAGTGGGTATTCTCTCAGATGGTTCCATTTAGTTTTGACTACCAGATGTAAGCGTGGGTCCATTCCTTGGTTTAAGGAGAGAGCAGTGTAGGCAATTAGAGGACTCTCACATCTTTAAAGCATTGTTTTGCCATTGTAAGAAACCTCTCTTTTTTTTTAGTCTATTTTTTCTTTTTCTTTTTTTTTTTTTAAATGAAGGCTCTTCTGGGAACATGTTGCTTAGTGAAGGACAAGATTCACAGCTGAAGTAGTCATCTCCTACAGGTGTGAGACAGGCATTTCCCTTCATAAATACTCAGCACAGGCTGCCAGTTAAAAGGCAGTAACCTGCAGGGTTTAGCTGTGCAAGAGCTCCTAGCTCTACGGGGACAGAACAGTCTGGGGACTGGAGGAGGGAGGAAATCTGTAATGTAAGGTCTGTCCTATAGGGAATACCAGAGGGAGGAGCAGCTTCCTCCCATCATTTATAATTACACATGGCAGTCTGGCTGTCAGATTGAACAGGGCCTGAACTTCTCAGAGGTTTAAAGTACAAAGATATTCATTTACAGGGAGATCAAGGTCTCTCGTGCAGCTGTATGGAAGACAGGAATTTAGAATCGCAATGGATTTTCAGATTTCACAATTTGTCCTCATTCACATTTGGAAAGAAACCTAGTTATTTCAAAGGACTCCATGAAAGACAATGAGAATGGTTTGAGGTCAGTCAAAGCATTGTATTATGGTTTTGAGTTTTGTGTTATATAATATACTATATATTAAAAACAAATCACGCAATGAGTCATTATAAAATCAAAACAGTTTGTCCTGGACAGCTGGAGTGGAGGGCTCTGGCTGTGTCCACATGAGCAAGTCATGCAGCCCAGGAGTAGATCTTCAGTGAGAAGCTGTTGATGTTGAGGACTTAACATCTGTACTATACATGTTTTGGGGGGTTTTGCTTCACACTAGTTTTAGTCTGTTCCCATGGTTTAAACATGCATAGCTATTTGGAGTACATTAGCTGTGCTTCTGGAGCACATCTTCCAGTTGAATTTAATCTGAAAGGAATCCAGTTCTCCCACTCAGAGACTACTCCATGATGTGAATCGGAGTGCGGCAAGTGGGAACAAACAGGGGATTCATTTCAAATGTGCACTTGAGAGCCGAACGAACATGCTGAATTACACTCTTTCTTTTTCTACCTTTTTAAGGCCAAATTTCAGAGAAGTGGACATTCTTTTCTGCCAGCTTTTCAGCCTTCACGTAAATACACTTTCTGACAGAAAGCTGTTGGGAGTTCTTTTTGCCAGCCTTATTTAATGATTCTCCTTTCAGCAGGAGATCGAACAAGAAGCAGGCACCCATTTCAGTACTCTACCCCACCCCAACCCTATCTAGTACTTCTTCAGGCCCTGAATTGCTCTACAGAAATGTCACCAGATTCTGGTGGATCTGGCCAATGCCCAAGGGAAACATATGGGAAGCATGTGCTGTGACTTGGGGTGGGGGTTATTATTTTCTTAATCACTGCCACAACTGTGCTCTACATTTTTTTTCCTGAAATGCCACTGGATTCAATTTGAACACAAGTGTTACTCCTCCTTACCCCTTTGCCTCTTGCCTTGGAAACTTTTCCACACAAAGGTTCTGCCTCACTCCAGTAACATAAAAAGATTAACTCGATGAGAGATTGTATCGGGTAGGAAGCTAAACTGTTTTGCACTATCTGTTCCTCATTTATCTATTTCCTTAAAAAAAAAAAGAACAAAAAATAAAAAAAACCTTTCCCCTCACTAGTAATCTTTTAGTGCTTGTGTACCAGCTAATTTCAAACTCACTCCCATTCTTTTTCGTGGTATTTTTCTTTATCAACTGCAACAAACTAGCAAGCATGCAGCCAATATCAAAGGGACAAGAATGGAATAAGAAGTTTATATAACCAGATTTTGGTTTCAGATCCATTCTTTTACATTCCTAACTAAAGCAATTGGTTTTGGTGCAAGTGCCAGCACCGATTTTTTGCTATACAAATTGATCTTTTTTTTCTGGAGTACTTTTGGGATCAAAACACATCCTAATAGTAACTTAATAGGATCTCTAATAGGATCCTAATAGGAACTTCAGAAAAAAAAAAATTCTTGCTTGGTTTTGAACAGTTTAAATTAGAATTAGTGTTTGGCTAATAAGCAGAACATAATTAGTGCTTACTGAAAGCACTATTTCTATTAGTATACAGACAGAGGATTTTGGCTCCAAATCCACAGCATGATACAGATTGTAACAGAAATACCTTGATTATATGTAAACCTGCCTGTTTATATTTATAAATGTCCTCTATTTCCTTATTTCCATTTCTGAGTGTCTTTCATAGTGGATTGAGTCTCCATTTTGCACTGTCTGTACGAGGTAGTTCATGAGTACTTAAATTATTGCCCCACATGCCTGCAAAAATTCAGACCTGAAGAAATGGCAGAAAACTTGAAGGACAAACCTGGGGTAGGGTTCCTGAAAACCGGGGCAGATAGTATGTAAATTTCCACATTTCAAGAAGGATTGATGGAAAGCCTGAACCCAAGGAGCACACCTGGAACTGGCACAATCATTTTGCTGGAAGGATAGAGGAAAATAGTACTGAAACCAGAAGGATGGTGTTCAGCTGCAGAGCAATTCAGCCAAGAAACCAGCAATTATTGTTAAATATTATTGTGCCTTTTGGTCTTTATGTTTTTTCCTAAATGACCTTACTGTTTAAATAAGGGCATTCACTGGGCTAAGGTCTTGACCTGAGATAATCCTTTTGGCTGTGGATATTATGATAGAAATAACCATAGCAACCATAGAGAATTTCATAAAACATTTGTTTGCTTCTGTTTAGCTAGAAAAGTCCAAATAAAAAATGTCATATATATCTGGTCTGTGTTATACATTGTGCCATAAATGTCATTTGTTAGTTCTTTCTCTTTTTGTGGTTTGGGAGGAAATTCCAAATGTAGCTGAGGGAATCTGGCATTAAATATACAGAAAGCCCTCATTCACTCTTGAAAAGGATTCTGGGAGGACTGCAAGATGTTTTGTGCAAGCAAAATTTGCCTGCACACGATAAGAAATAATTTAAGAAAGCATAGTGGAATCAGAATAACTGAGAAAACATAAAGACTTAGTTTCCTAAAGCAGTATATTTATCACAATATGAAAAAAAAAAAAAAAGTAGTTTCATCCATGTATCCATGATTGGCTAAATTCCTGGTATCTCTGAAAGACAGAGCTAGCAAACCTTTTTTGTCTAGTATAAATTCTTTACAAGCTTTCTCCCTAGCAAGGCTTTGTCTAAGGAGATATTCCCTGGAGGACTTCCCAAGAGACCTATAGATGATATCGTGTTCCAAACACTATTTAAGGTTACATTTTATCTTGCTTGATTTGTGACATGAAACATAAACCAAACACATCAGCACTCAATAATCCTAGTTTGTAACTGTTTTAATTTACCCCATACCCAAAAGGTAAATGGTAACTGGAATTATCTTCAAGCAGTAGCAAAGCTGTGTTAATGACCATTGCAGGTAAAAACCTGATTTTGTAACTCCTCTGGAAAACAACATTTACAGTAGCTTATTGTGGCATTGTAATGTAACACTGGGTCAGTGAAAGAAAGAGAGATCCCCTTAGCGAGTAGTCCTGAGGTTTGGAAAACCCTATTTTTCTTTCAATCTTTCCTCTAAGTCTGGGGGTTTGGTCAGTCCCATAGAATTTGACTAGAGGGGAAGATATTCAAAATTGTAGTGAACTGCATGTCTAATTAAACCATTCTTCCCTCTCCTCAACATGTATTATGTTCAGAAAGAGTCCAGTGAGATACTAAATTCAGGTATTTTCAAAACAGAGCTAGATAAGCTTGATGAGCTATATGACTTGGAGGCTAATGATAGCCTGCGGATCCAAGAGGTCACTTTTATGCGATGTTCTGGGCTTGTCATGTGAGAAGAAATACATTTGTGACTGAGATAGGCTCAGGCAGTAGCTTCACTCACCTGATAAAGCTTCTGGAAGAAAAAAAAAGAAAGAGCATCCTCTAAAGCAGAGACAAAGGATATATGAGAAAATGAGGTAGGCTGTTACAGGGAAAATCTCTTGACAAGACAGGTCAAAAGAACATCTTTGATTGATTTCATATCTGGAATTTTCTCTAAATTGCAGGTATAACGTGAACATTGATTAAACTCAAAAAAATGAAATTAATTTTTGGATTTGATCTCAGTACCTGTGGAACCCAGTAAAATCCAGCTGTCCACAAAACTGACCTCCTGCTGCTTTCACTGCTTGATATAGGTGTAAGTTGCTGTATAAAAGTATACAAAGTGGTCCAGGTACTGGTAACTCACATTGCAAAATACAGTCAAAAAAAGAAGCAGGAGTTAATCTCTTTCTGGAGATATGCCAAGCGCTGCTTAAATCACGAGCTGATTCAAAGGAACTGAGGACATTTTGACATCTTGATCCAAGTAGGAAGAAGCCTTCAAAGGCAGCTTGAGGCAAAATTCACTGGCTGCACACATTGGAGTACTATCAAAGAAATCTTTGAGGTAACTCAGCCAGCATAGTGAAGAGAAAACCTCAACTCTATCTGCACTTCAAGGCTCACTATAAGTCATGCTTATTTTCAGAATGGCTGATTCCTCACATCATGCAGTCCAGCCATTTCTGTTCTATCTTCCATTGCTATGGAGCTGCATGACAGCTCAGTGACCCTTCTAAAATTGGATATGTCTGGTACTGCGTGCTGCAATGGTGTATGGGATGCGAGTCCAAGCTGAGGAGCAGAGCAGTGGAGACAAGTTTGAATGGGTCCTGAATGGGTCTGGGCTACAAGTTTTGACAAACACAACTGCTTTATAATAATTAATGGATAGCATGTGCTTACTAGGGTGAAGAATAATCTGCTCTTGCTTTTTTCTTGGAGTCCATTGCCTACATCATAGGTGTTAACAGACTGAATAGCTATAACGTGAATCTCAGAAGTGCAACAAAAATAAAGTGTTATATTATCAACAATTAGTGAGTTTGGCCTCAATGAAATGAAAACAAAGCATCATGAGGATCTTTAAGAATGCTAAAGAGAGGATAAATAATACACATCAATTCAGAAGTAAGAAGCTGATTGCAGTTTAATTGGAGAAGTCACACACATATTCCTGAATATTTTCTGAGAACACACGGTGCTTCTGCAGACATTCACAGTATTTTATCTTCAACAGAAATATTTGCAGCACAAAGCACAAAAGCTACCCATCAGCTTATATTGGAAAATCAAGCTCAAACAATAAGCTTAGTTTTTAAGCTGGAAATAGAAACTAAAAATGCTCAACAACTGCTAGTCTTCCTTCAATGCCAGTATAAATTTTATTTTTAGTTAATGGCAGTAAGATAATCAAACTACTATAATCCTGCCAAAGAAGCGTTTATTGAGGACATTTGTTTTCATTTACTTAAATGCAATCAATTGATACAAGGATTTACTGCTCTTAATTACATTCTTTATATACTGCTAATAGAATCTGCAATAGCTTTCAAATAAATATTGTCTTAAATGGTACATTTTTCAGCCACTTTACAAGTCAAGACTAGCAGAGCAATAAACAGCTATTACCTGCTAACTTCTGTATCTCTGAGCTGACTCTGAACTGACACGCAAGAATTTCAGTTGATTTTGTACGGTCATGAAAGATGTCAGAAATGTTAAGTACCTCAAAGATGGGCAACCTTGAGGGAAAATTTTACTTGGGTTGAGCTGTTCCATATTATCTAGAGATATCTCAAAAAATTCTAGTGACTCAGAGCATTATAGAATAAAGATAGATATTTGGTGCTGAATATTGCTTTGGGCCATATAACTGTATAATGTGACATTTATCTCATGCCATTGATTTTAAAGACATGTCACCTTTAATCTAAATATTCCCTGCAAATTTGTATGCTCAGGTAAACAGAAATAATAACTTATGAATATCAACATCATCATCTTAGCTATTTTAGTATTTGGATCATACAGGTGTTTTTCTTAGAAAAGAAAGAGCTGTGATTTCTGCTATGCCGTAAGAGAACCTCACTCAAGTATTGAGTATCACAGGTTAAGAAATACTTGCATTTGAAAAATCAATTGTCAGACTCAAATAAATAAACAAATCCTTTAGTATCTCATATTTCTGTTTTACTATTCTTTAGAAAGGACTGGAGGTCTTAAGTATTCCATAAAGGACTGTGCTTTTCTTTTAGAGGTGACAAGCACTCTATCTTAATTCAACCACCTAAATTACTATTGTGAATTCTTCTGGGAGGCACTCTGCTTTTTCTTGTGATCAAACAGTGTATTTATGCTCATAAATTTTGGTTACTGAACCCCAGTTAGATTCCTGAAGTGAACAGGATAGTACCTTTCTAAGCTATTATTTTAATCTTTGAGTTAGTAACAACCATTAGCCAGCAATGTGCCTTTGTGGTCAAGAAGGCCAACAGTATCCTGGGCTGCATCAAGAAGATTGTGGCTAGCTGGTGGAGGGAGGTTAAATTCCCCATCTACTTTGCCCTGGTGAGACCCTGTCTGGAGTCCTGTGTCCCGTTCTGGGCTCCTCAGCTCAAGAAAAACAAGGCTTCTCTGTAGACTTGAAAATATAATCTGGCTGTCTCAGGACTGGATTCTCAGTTAATATTAGTTTTAACCTATGGACATTAAGAGCTATGAGAAGTTCCTCATGAGGACGGTAGATAAGTGTACTTACACCAATTTTCAGTGGGCGTGACAGTGTATGATTTTTTAAAGAAAAGGAAATAATGCACCATTGTTCTCTTTATGCATGCATTTGTCTTCTAGTTGTATACACAAACTATTCACTTAAGGTCTATAGTCTATATTTATGACTACTGGGTAATGCATAAAGGAAGAGGTAGGTCTCATTGGAGACAGTTCTCTGCTCACATTGAAGATGGTGGAAGAAAAACGTTCTATTATTGAAGTGTTATAAAGATGTAATTGAAAAAAGTTGAGCTTTAAAGCATTAGTCATTTAGTATTTATTGCTTTATGATCTTAGATTTCATATAACTAGCATTTCTGTTTGAAATGTAGGAAACTATTTTCAAAGAAAACATAATTCTTCTATTTTTTTGCCAGTCATTGTTATTAATATGAAAGAATCATGTACAAATTGGGGGGCAAGAAGTAATTGAAACATCTGAGTGAGGTTTTCAGCTTGGTGAACAAAAGTTTTCCAAGTTCCCGCTTTACGTTGGGATAATTTCATTTTCACTGATGGGTGGACTTACACCTGTGCTGTTCTGAACTACTAGCTATGATTGTTAGTTGAAGATTCAAGATTTTCTGGTACATCTACCACAAAATTAAGCAGATTAATTTGTTATACCATGTTGTCATTATCAAAACTGTGGCCAGATGTGTTCATTTGGAAAAGGGTCCCACCAGCAGAACCAACTCTCCCGTGTAACAGAAGTGACGCTGAAATATGGAGCTATTTCATGCCAAGGAGAAAGAAATATTGCTTAGCATGAGAAGAGGGGCTCAAAAGCAGGGTTGCAGAGAAATAAGCTTGACAAGCTGCTTTGAATTGGCAGAGGGCTTGTGTATAATTCAGTCTTTGCTCTTGAGAAAAAGTATATTCCCCCGCTTTATTTTCTCCTTTTAAGAGTTATACAGGTTTCCTTCTGCATACTTAATATATCAAAAGCAAATTGCTAATCTTGAAACGTGAAAAAGATTTGTTCAAATGTAAGGCTTCAGCCTGTGAGAATCTGAGTATCCTTGAACCCATCCAGTACCTTAAAGATTCAAACCCTCTATTACAACATGTTACATCATTCATTTCACTGCAAAGCTTTATGGCACACTGTGCTTAATTAAGATCAGTAGTTAATTAAGGTCAATTAGTCAGTAAGCCCATTAAAGTAATGGAGAAGAAACATGGCAAGAGAGGAAGATTCTGCACACCTACAACTGAATCCCTTTTACAAGCATGCCATCTTTTCTAGGCATCAGTGACAATGATAACAAATAGACTTGAATAGGTTGGGACAAATGAATATTAATAAAATGCAAGACAGGATATAAGCAAGGTAAAATCTATAGACGACCTTTCCTTAAAACAAATGATACTGCTGTAAAACCACACAAACCCTTTGATGTACTGGTCCTAGCTTAGGTTTAAGATATAAAACCTCAGTTTAAAAAAAGAATAAGGCATTCTATAAATGAAAATGTATCTTCTCAGTCCAGAGTTCTTGACCTTGTGTTGGTCTGTTGAATGAAAAACCTAGGGTTCCTCACCTGTGGTGGAAAAAGTTCAGAAGTATTGGTTTAGGTCATCATGCCAAATAAAGGGTGGAGGAAGCTATCTCATATTATAAAGCTAATAGATCCAACAGGCTGTCCCTTCCACCAATATCAGCCAATTCCTGTACCCTCAGCTATTCTTCTTTCATCTACATTTAGTTCAGGGGAGAATGTGACTCTGTCGCACCAAAATATTGGCAGGCGTATGAGGAATTAAAATTTCTACTAAGAATAGATTTGTTTTGGATGTCTTTCAGACTTTGAAAGATTTGGCATCTATGACACCTGATGTGGTTGCTGTCTACTCTGTTTGTGCTGTTTCCCCTTCGTCACAAGCTTTTACGAGATAATATTCAGTCTTTTAAATTCAATTAGAATCTTATTTGTTTCTCTTTCTGGATCTGGCTCTGCTAATCATGATCTGAATCTTTTTCAGTTCTCCGTGCCCAGTAAAACTAATATTAGTTAGCTCTTTGTTGTGGTATTTCACAATCTAAAATATATGCTTCTCATCTGAAAATATTATACACATCACTTCAGCATGGTATTTCAGCAAGAATCACAGTTCCATTGCCTTGGGACTACTGTACTGTGATACTACTGACCATGACTAGAAGGGAAGATTTTGTTACAGTGGGTTACCTTTGTGTGAGTAAACTAAGAATAGATGTGATACTGACTTAAAATTTGGGATACCATAATCTATATTGACAAATCTTTAATAAGCTCTTTGTCATGTTTTTGTTATGTGCCAACTAGTACTATACCAGGCACTATGGATCAGGGGACAACATGGGTTAAAGACTGTAAGCAGAAGATGTCATGGATGAGGCCACTGCTTTTGTGAGGTGGGGAAACAAGAGTTTAGCTATGTAGACCCAACCTATTCAGGTCTGAAGAGTAGGGCTGCCACATACCAGTAAATTTACTAATAATATAGCTGTGTTCTATCTTATCAAATATGATATTAAATTTGTTTTCATGTTTTTTATTTCTATACTGTTGCATGCTATTTTTCTAAACTTCAGCACATTAGCCTAGGGAAATTGCATTTACTTTTGATTGGAGTTAGCTTTCTTTGGTTGAGTATGGAAAACGCTGCTCCCTCGTGTCTGCTTATTAAGTATTTGCTGAGATTCCTCTGATTACTAGATATAACAATGGTCATAAAATATGTTTTTGCTATGAAAACATTTAATAAAAAACAAGCCTAGCATATTTTGACTGCTATTTTAAATACTTCAGTTTTAAAGTGCTAAATCATTGCCTGACATTCCTGTTTGGTTCCCTTCCTGGATGGCATAAACAGTTGTATTCAAAGGGACCAATCACATCACTACACTACATTTGCAAAGTCCCACAGAGAGTTGAAAAAAGCACTGCAGTTCTCCAGTATTGAAAACTGTTTTCAGCAATTGCTATCATTAGGAAAAGAAATTACTATGTTCCAATTTCCAATCTACAATCTTGATGGATTCTCATTTTGCTGTAAATAATTTATTAATAAAAGTTTTTTTTTTATTCCATGGTAACTTTTAGCTCCAGAAGATATTATTATACCTAGGAAAAATGCAGAAACCACCAATGCCAGTACCGTTTCAAAGATTTTTGTTTAAAGAATTTTCATATATCAGTATGAAGAAACAGAATTCTGAAGCAAACTTTAAAGATCTACAAATCTAGGGATACCCACTAACTTAAAACAAATTTGTGTTCCAGCAGAGATGATCCCTGCTCCAAAGTTACATAAATCTAAAAAATTTTGGGTTGGAAAAAGAAAGCATTGGTATTATCATTTCACAAAACTTATTTCTGTTGCCTGTGTGGACAGAGAAATCTGTGTCATGAACTGCATGTAAGTCTACCTAGTCCTACTGCTTTGCCTGACAAGTAGTAAAAATGAACTCGATTTTTGCAGAACTAATGTTGTTAATAACCTACCACTAACATAAAAATTTGTGTTACAGTAAGTCTTAAAATTTTCACGATATCCTGAAAGAATCTTGATGAACCAATAGCACAGTTTTGATCTTTTCTCTTACCGCTGAGGTTATCTCTATAACTTCAGAGCTCTGTTTGCCACCCTTGTATTAAATCTATTGAGTCATGAACTCTTTAGAAACAAGGACATAAAACTAGGGAATTCTCTCATGTTATACCTGGGGTTATATCTTTGAGTTTTGGCACTGCCCCAAGCAATGCAGGACTTTTAGGCACGCTAATGTAGTATTTGCATATAAGCCAAAAGACTTTTTTTCTTCTGGGCTGTCTTTATTTACCTTATAGCTTAGACATTCTTAAAATGCATTTGTGTTGACGAGCTAGCTCAAAGGAGATTATTAGTGCTTTTTGAGCAATGAAAACAAGCAAGCTAAGCAAAAAACACTTTTGAATTTTTCTAGCTTTACGTTTTAGGTTCACAGCTCTCTCCACATTGTGCTGTCAGCGTATTTTACTAGCCTATATCATTTTTATAGATCATGAACAGTAGAGGCCTAAATTTTGACCCCTGTCAGGCCCCTGTAAATCTCGTTTTCCACAATCTAACATAGCTTCTCTGTTTTCTGTTTTTCCATCAGCGCTTTATCCACTCCCATGTACTTCCCTAGATCCTGGCAACTTAAACAGAGACCAGTAGTATGGAACTTTGTCAAAATGTTCTGAAGATCCAAATAAATTACACTGTGTTTTATCAGCTTTGTCTGCAGCCTCCCGAAGCATCATGTTAGCCAAGACCTTTTCTTTCTAAATCATTTTTGTTATCTTTGTTAGTTTAGCACTATGTATTTACTTTTATAACATGTCCTTTACTATATTCTGTATTAAATACCATAGTGATGGGACTGCAGTTCCTTGAGAATGCCCTTTTCAACTTTGTGCAGAGCTGTGCTGTATTATCCATTCATTTCATTTGTGGTATGTTAACTGAATAAAACAATCTTTCCAGTACTCCACTGGAAAGCAACCCTAAGAGTTTTGTGAATCCTATTGCCTTTTTCCCCCCTCAGATTTCTATTTAAGAGTCCCTAGTTCTTCAAAGATTTCCACTGCTGCTCCATAAAGTTTGAACAGTTTCATCTTTACAGATTTATACTGAGTATTGTGATGCCAATAAAGTCTTTGCAGCAGAAGTTTTCAAACTGTGTTCAGCAATGTGTAAAACCTTTGAAAGGCAGTTGAAATATTGTCAGCTATTTCATTGTTAGAGGACACCATGAGTTAAATCACTTTCCATCCCAACATGGATTTCCAAATTTTGCAATGATTTTTGATTGGCTATTATTTATACATGAAGTTCTTTCTAGGATAAAAAGTATTTTTATAATATTTAAAACTAGTTATTTTGTGAATCTCAGATATTTAACATAAAGCCATTTTGAAGAATATTTGAGCAGTTCATTTTTCCAAGTTCATATAGAAAAATTTCTGTTCTTAAATATCCCTTCACATGGATCATTTTTAAAAGACATGGATTTTTCATGTTTTAACCTTGAAAATATCAGTTTCTTCAGGCTTGATTTTTACATCAAAGCCAGTCACTTGCTAAGTAAATAATGATTATCAGTTCAATTAACACTACTTTCAGATTCAGAACATTTTCTGTTCTTATAAACCAGACGTAGACATAATGGTCAGAATAAACCTTTGGTTTGTTAAATCAGTATTATCAGTGACACTAAAGTATCAAGTCAAACTGAGCTCGAAGCTACACTCCTGCTAGCTCTCAGCCGTCAGCAGAGGAACCTTCATGAAATTACACTGGTTTTGCTTAGGAGGTGCATTCAGTTGTTAGACAGAGATTTCCATTGTCATTTGAGAAGGTGCATGATCTTAGCTGACCTCCAGATAAAATCCCTGACAGAATGATATTGGTCTCTTGTAGATAGTACTCTATGTCTACCTACCCCTTGCAGATGTCTTAGGCAATCTGCTGTATCTCAAATGGCATTAGATAATTGAATTCACAGTGGAGTCCTAAGGTCCCCAGTCTCCAGATACATTCACCAAAGATGTTTTGACTGGTTTATTCACCTTAGACTGCTTCTACAGTCTGCTGAGAAATAGTCTTTTTTAATGTGCAACACATCTTAACCTATTTTAGGAATCATTGAGAATAAATGAGTTATATCCAAGAGTCCTCTTTTCTCTCTATTAGCTGTCTCTTGGGATCCCAATGGATTCTATGTTGAAGATTTTTCTGCTATGAGTGTGCAGGATGCCCCTGTTCAATCAAATGGACTAAATCAATCACCAATGCAGTTAATGCAGTATGTAAGACAGCGTAGCTCTTCAACAGGAACATGACAGTTCATGTACTGATCAATCATTTGCTCAATTAATATGTTTAAAATATGCATCTGTCAGCATCTTCACTGCCTGAGCATACCTGAAATACCCACATGGGTCTGGCAGATACGGCAGAGAACCTCTGGAAGATTCACATTTTCTGGAACGGTAGCTGCAGGCCAAGAAAAATACATCACAAACTGTCACTGTGTCTGGATCACCACTGACTAAATGTGGAGCTCACATGCAGACAACTCCATTGCAGCTCTCCAAAATTTAGCTGTTTGAAGGAAACTAATTTCCATTCTTTATAGAAATATAGCCAAGGAGTGATTCAGATGATTGAAGTTGGGTGTTGCAGATCCATTGAGATATCCATACAACATGTGTAGTCCAACCTCCTAGCTTAACCTAGTGCAGTCTTACTGCCACTCTAGAAATACATCAACATTTTAAATCCTAGATAGTAGTTGTGTGTTAGCCATGTAAGATACTAATATATCTCAAACTTCACTAAATGCCTCTGTCTCAACAGCTGAATTGCTCCCTTCAGTTTAGACTGACTAATTCAGGTGAGGTACTGGCAGAGAAGCTGCGGAAGCCCCATCCCTGGAGGCCAGTTTAGATGAGGCTTTGAGCAACCCAATCTAGTGGAAGGTGTTCCTGTCCTTGGCAGGTGGTTGGAACTGCATGATCCTTAAGGCCCTTTCCAACCTAAACCATTCTATAATTCAAATTTAATTCAGAGAGACGTGGGCTCCAAAAGACTTTAAAGCTCTGTTGTAGGAGCATGAAACTTTACAGAGAAATTCTTGAGTACACTTGGGTTACTTAACCAAAAGGGGAATAAGAAAGAGGTAAAGTGCTAAACATTTTTATTTTAACATGTGTACTCCCTGACTGTGTTTTAGAGTAATTCATCCTGTTCTTTCTGAGACACTTCTGATACAAGTGAGATCCAGTTCTAAACAGAGTGGATACAAGCCATTTGATGCCACCTGTTCTTGAGATACATGCCTGGTTTTGTTTTGCAATGAAGAGCAATCCCAAAAAAAGCCTTGGTTAAGACTCCTCCACTTTACCTGAACATACAAAGGTTTGCAGTGTAAGAGATGATTAAAAAATTTGCTTTACTGTTTAGATTAGTGGTTGCCATTGGACTGGCAACACTCAAGTGCCAGTGGCTGCTCATATGTTCAACTTGAACAGCTATAGACAAAGTACAAAACCAGGCCTTTGGCCAGGGACAAAAGTTCAGAAAACCTTACTTGGCCACACATCTTCTATAAAGGTTAGTGAGTCAGGACCTACAGGCATGTTCCTTCTCTGGGTCAGTGACTTTTACACTTTTCCAGAAAACTGAATAGGAAAGGCTAAAACCACAAGTAGCATGGTAGGAAATAAATCCATTTCTTCCACAGCCCAATGACTGCTCTTAGAGGAAAAGCTGGGACACAAAGGGGAAAGCATAACATTTCTATTAGATCAACTTTATCAGGCAAGTTTTTAAAATCAATAACTTCTTTGCAAAGTCTGGTGGAATGGTGCTAGGAGATAGTAACCATACTGGTTTGCCTCATCAGGCCTGAGGTGCTGGAAATCACTAAAACCAGCATATAAATGTTAAGAAAAAATTATGGCATGTTAAGAAAAAATTATGGCATTAGGCAATATATTTCAGGTCATGCAGGAGGAGTTCAGGTCATTAGGCAGAAGTTGATTGGAACAGGTTATGAACCTATGTTTTGAATTAAGAGCAATTATATGTCAGCAACAGAGTATGCTCTTGAACTGAGGTTTCATATGTACCAGCAGAATTGGAAAACAACTTATTTGTGTTCACATGCTTTTCATCCAAGTTACTACACTCCACTGAGAAGATCCATTTTGGTCTGTCCAGATAGAAGTACATGAACAATCCATAGGGAAGTATCTCTGTGCCAGACTCTGTGTGTTTTACAAATGATTGTCCTTGTTGAAGGTATTTGGAGGATAAGTCACTGAGTGATATTTCTAAACAGAGAAGGGGTTTGAACCCAGGGTAGACTAATTCTTGGGCTATTTTTCCTCCTGGAACCAATACTGCAGTATTATAGTTTACAAAGCAAATCTTATAGCACTATATAAACAAAAGAACATCTAGATGTGCTGCTTGCTTTAACTTATTTAAGTGTATTAAAAGGAGCAGCAGCTGCTGCAGTTAAAAACAAAATACAAATTGATCTAAATTCCTGATCAATTCACCCTGATCTTTCACATAGTACTGTATTTCATGGCACTGATCAGCATGATTCAACCTTTCAAGAAAAAATCTTGAGGTTACTGGCTGAAGTTCTGGCTGAACTTCTGGCCTTTCACTAGCTTACTCTGATGTCTTAACTGCTATTTAAATGTTAGTATCCAAGCCACTATCCAAAAATAAAAAAAATATAAAAAAAGGAGGGTGGGAGAAAAGGTGTTCAAGACAAGAGTGGGAAACAAAAAGGAAAGAAAACTGACTCAGTTCAATAATCCCATATGGTCAATTGCTGTAACATTTTATTTTGGCTTTTTTTGTGTGAGAAAGTGTAGTAAGCCTGCATTGATCTATGGACCTTATTCTTTGGGGAAATATGAGTCACAGATGCATACTTTGGAGACACTCTTAAAAAATATTATCTCTCAAGTGTTGTGTGAAGCTTTACAGCCTTCCTCCTGCAAATCTTGCATGTCACTGTTAGAACCAAGTCCAAAATATTTACATCTAAACAACTTATGGCATCTGTCAATAAAAGTTCAGTCTGCTTCTAAACATTTCTAAGTGCAACATTTAAAACTGCATAAACAGGAGTGAACTAGTAGCAGTCTAAAGTTGTCATCATTGACAGTTATGATTTATCTTAACTCTCCCTAGCCATTTGGCTAAAGTTTTAAGTAAACACTTTCAGTCTTCCTCATGTTCTCTTTACTGCCACCTCCCACTAATAAGAGATGTTGCCAAGAAAAGCAGCCAGACAGTTCATTTACCTCCCAAACTTGCCTGAAAGTAGCTTGCCTGGTTTAGACAAGGGTCGAAACTACTACTGCACATTTTCAACAGATGGAACAATGCTTCACAAATTATTTACATTGAAGTTATTTGCTTTCAGGATGTGTGTTTAACAAATGGTTAGTTGAATGAAATATTGCAGCTCAGACAGAGAATGCAAGCAATTCAAGCAAGCCATTTATGGTGATAGATGTAGCTGTGATCCTTAATTTTCTACAAAGCAATGTAGCATTTTGTCCTCATTCTTCACGAACTCCTTGAATCTGACAAAAGTGTGGTTTCTATTTTCACCCTCTTTCTCCCCCTTCTACCCCTCTCCCCTGCAGGCATGGTTCCATTAATCACTTATGTTGTAATAATACCTTACACTGATAAGACATCCTCTCATTAGCAGATCTTCAGAGATCTTCATAGATATGATGAAGAACACATAATTATCCTCATTTAAAAAAATGAAGACATAAAGGCATTACAAATTGTAATGTGTTAACTGAAATCAGCCAAAAAAATACAAACATGAAACCTGAAAACAAAGCTCCTCCTTTTCCATTTAGTCTCATATACTATGTTATTTTTCTTAAGAAAGCATTTGAGGTAATATTACTGCTGCTAGCTATCATCACCATAAAGTTCCATGGTTCTGGAACTTTAAATGGAAGAGTGAATTACATAGGAATTTCTTTTCTGGTAGCTGCTGAAGAAGAAAATCCATATGGAGTTTCTCCCTTCATGATCAGCTTGAATTGGACAGCATATCACTGCTACATGACATCACAGTTCTTCAAAATGCTTATTGCAAATAACAGAACCCAGCCGTCAAATATGCTTAGATAATTGTTAGGCAGCATGGGCTGTTGTAAGAAAAACAGAGTGCAACATCAAAACACAGGAGTACTCTGCCTTGAAATACTTTCTGCTCCAAATCAATCCAAAGCAAAAAAATTCTCCTGATCCATTTATGTTTCTGACAGAAAGGTACCAGCAATCTTCTGTTTGTCAAATAGACTAATAAATAATTTCTGTAAAACACCAGGACATTAATAAGAGTAGGAAAAGTTTGAGTCTGTTCTCAGACTGCTGAAAGTAATAGAAATGTTCTTGATGTCACTAGGCTTCTGTTAAGACCTGAAGAGAAGGGCACACTAGAAGAACCCCAAATAAATGTTTAGCACTCTGCAGAATTAACAAGTTCCAAGTTTTCCTCAAATTGTGGATTACCTCATAACTTTCTGCTCTTCCAAGAGGAACACAGGATAACACTAGCCAGGAGGATCTTTTGCCTTTATATTGGAATTTATTGTTCTGTCGCATTGACAGGGTATACAAACTGAAAGCTAAGAATTTCCAACCTTTCCTTTGATTCAATTTATGAAAATAGGACCAAGTAGAGTTTTAAAGCCCAAATGACTTTTGTCTTCTGTCAGTATAAGTTGAGACCTAACTGAAGTGTGTGGCTACACAATGGAACAAAAATGGTACAAGTGAAAGAGAAATAGACCATCGGGGTTTATGTCTCTGAGGACTATTTCAGATTAGCATTACAAACACTAAAGTGAATGCCTTCATTTTGTGATGTTCTTGCCTCTCTGCTGTACCAGAGGATGTAGGATGTGTTCCCACATTTAAGTACATCAGGATTTGTGCCCAAAAATGCTCTGAGTGTTAAGGTATGAACATGAAAGATGGAAATGAAAATATAATGAAAATTTTCATGTACACTTATCTGAGCTGCCTGGTGGTTCTGCTTTTGTCTGAGAGGCTGCATGATTCTGAGATTGTTCTTAAAGTTACTGAGCAGTTCAAAGGTCTCTTTAGAGAAAAAGACTACTCAAAAAAACACTCAAGGCTAGAAATCCTAGCAACTGAGAATGGAGGAGAGGAGATTTTGTCTAGGTACCTATCCAAAGGAGGTACAGCTCAAACACCACCAGCTAACAGTGCTAGTTAGGAAGAGATACTTCAGTTTTTCAACAGCAGCAACTGTAGTGGTTAGATGACCAAGTACATGGGATGCAGAAAACACAAGGAAAAGAATGGAAGAATTTTATTCACACTTGGAAAAAAAATGATATGAGTGCTAAAATGTCAAGCTAAAGAATTGTATAGACTATAGAATCAAATAGTAATATCTTCCATCATTGCACTGTACATTTCTTGAGGGAACTGAAAGTAAACTAATGGGAAAAGCATTGGCACAGCATGGCTGGAGTTTGTAGTTAACAATGTTGTCCCTAGAAATGAAGAAATGACCACCAGTAGGCAGTAAGGTCTAAATGATGCCTTCCTTCTGAATAGCTCATTTCATAAACCTAGGGGTGTTATGCATATTAGAACATCTATATGAAATATTAATATAGCATGGTGTGTCGTATGTAATTTAATAACATTCAGAATATGCTAAATAAAATGCACTGGAAAGTAATGCTTCTATACTGTTAAGTATGTAATACATTGCAACTATTCTAAGTAAGCAGAAACTCATTTATCAAAAAATTCTGTGCAGCTTATTCAGAGAATTCAGAAGTTATATTGAATTCTTGATACCATGGTAAAATTACAGTGTGATTTTGAATGACCCCTTTATCACAAAGAGAGTATTTACCTACCTTCGTCAGATTTCTTATAGAAAATGGAAGAAGTCAAACTCATTACTTACTTTGGCAAATCACAACTCCATCCACCTTTGCTAGTCCTACCAGTTAGAATTAATTTAGGAGGAAGGCACCATGTTTAAAAGTAACAAGGCAGATACTCCAGTTGAGGATCTCATTGCAGAGACCTTCAGTTTAATTAGCTGGTTTGCAAAGGACCCTGCCTTCCCACTGGAATGCAGACACACCACTTGGGACCAGTGTCACAGCTGAGTTATGCCCATGGAAACCAGCCAAATAAAATCATGCAAACTCCATGCAACAGCAGGAGCATCTTCATAAATTTTGAAAGGAATGGAAGCCTACTCTGCCTGGGTGCCTATGTTGAAACCTCATCAAACAAATAAATTTCTATTTACTAAAATTAAAAAAATAAAGTGGAAGAAAGATTTGACATTATTCAAGTTGCCATGTGAAATCAAACCAACAGTAATTTATTATTGATAAATTTTAAATATTACTGATACTACATAATTAAGCAATTTACTGATAACCCATTAAATAAATATACTTGCAATGACACCGTATCTAAACACTGATCACTTTCTTGCAACTTTTATAGCTGCTATATAAACTTAAAAGCAAATTGCCAACTTCTGACACTTTTTGATGGGGGAAATGTCTATATCTGATAGACTGTAGTCACTGCTCTTGCAGTGTTTGGCACAGATCACAAGCATTTCACACTGATGTGCAATTGCTACATTTTGTAGATCATTTTCCCCTCTGTATTTTTTCTTGCATTTTGCAAGATGACACAAGCTTGGATGAAACAGTAAACCAATAGCTAATTTACCCATCTGTTTTGTGCTTGTGGACAATGAAAACCACTAAAACAGTGGAGAATCTCAGTTTGGATCAGAATACTGTAGTTTAAGCCAGATTTTATATTTTATCTTTGACTCCCAATAGCATTCTATACAACATATTTTTGTAGTTTATTGTGTGACCATTACAATTTATATAATATAAATCTACACCAAGGTTTAAAACAATAATCCATAAACTGTAACAGTGAAAATGGGACAGAAACCAATCCCTGCGCCCGAGCTGATCTGAGCCTTGGAGAAATGCTATTAGAAAAATGATATTAATGGGGAACTTGTATTTTGGACAAGCTTGATCAAACCCAGCTAACTGAACATTGGTAAAATGGGGATCCAGACCTCAATTTTTGAGCTCTAGTGTTCACTGCAATTAATTCTGCAATAGATGGCTACCAGAGATGGTGTCAGGAAACCTCCTCTACTTTTAGCTGTGTGCATTCTGAAAAGATGAAGCATTCATTTTCTGATAAATTCCATTATTATGGTCTTTTCAGGAATGAGTTCTGAAATCACTGCCTGATGACATACAGTGTTGAAATAAACACGTATTAAATCATTAATAACTAAGCTTAAGAGTATCATCTTGGCTGCCTCTAAAGGGTTCATGTGGTGTGGGATGCAAGTCATGTCCCTTGGTCCATTCTTCTGTTGACTCTAAATCTGGCCACTCTGAGCAAGCTGGGCAGCTGCGACTCCCACATGCCGGTTATGGAATTAAATTTTACAGCAGTTAGAACATGAACTGGCATATTTGCTTGGCTGGTTCTAATAAAATTATTTCTGAGCCAGGTCTAGAACAACCTGTGGGACTGTTTCATGGTCAGGCTGCTGGTGGGCCATTTTATTTTAACATATCCATCATATAATGAAAGAATTTGCCTTGCTGAAATATGTGAAAGGATGAAGACTGGTAAAAAGGCAAAATGAACTGAGTCTTCAAAATTCTTTAGAGCTGTGAGGGAAAATAGGCACAGATAGTTTTAATCTGTTTTTCTACAATATACATTAAGAGAAGAAATTTCATACTCTGTAAGATTAATTGTTCCCTAATGAAATGGCCTTGTAGCATTCATCTGGAATCAAGTCCTCTATGGAAATACATTAAGCTTCTCTAAAAATTGCTTGTGATCAAACTCTTTGCATAATTGGATGTACTATATCTTAGTTATATAGTGTAGGGTGTCTATAAGATGATTTCTTTATTAAAGCACTGCTGAGAGGATATTGTCTATTACTGTTTTCTGTTGATGTCTATCAATGCTCCCATAAAGCTCTAACAGGAAGGGCACTTGCATTTTTCCCCACTTGGAAGACAACCAAAACCTTCATCCACTTAGAGGGAAGGGGATCCCTACCTCAGAAACAAGTCATCTTGGGGGTTTCATAAAGTCAGTGGAAGAAATGCTAAAATGGAGTAAATAAAACTCCTTTACTTTCACTGGTAGAATCCTTGCTCAAATTAAGATAATGTCAAGAGTAGTAGAAACAGCATTCTCAAGGAGTCTGTTATATTGTGATTAGGATGTTTGTGCCATAGACTGTCTCACTCTATGACGTTTAAAAGTCTTCCTACAGACCAGATACAAGCATTTTGTATAAATATTTTAAAATATTTACTAAAGAACAAAACCATATTGAAGTCATATTTTAAAACTTACTTTAAACTGACTTCAGACTTTGAATAGCCACTGATGTTTATTCTTTGATCTGACACAGAAAACCTAAATCCCAAGCATTTTCCATCACCAGAGGTCATTTGAGCCAAACCTCAGCTTTTGCCAAATCTCCAGTTGCTTAGTGGTGATAAAAGCAACAAAGAGGATAGAAAAGGCCCAAGAAATCTGAGATTTCCCTGATGGCCTTCCTTACTAATGTTCATTGTTTCAGAGCTGCAGAGGAGCAAAGGACATAGCCTCCAAAGCAGCCTGAAACTGGAGATGCATGAGGAAGAAAATCCTGTCCTGTAGAAAAGCAATCACGTGATGATTTTGTTAGGTGTCCTTCTTGCTTGCTGAGGTGATGACTGTATTGTTCTCACAAGATTGCCTAGATCTTGGCTGTTTGTTGGCAGTGGTTTTCCTCCTTGAGGTCTAGCTCCTGGAGTTGTGGGAAAGTGTTTTAATTTAGAGGAGAAGACGAAGGAAGGACATTTCTAGTTCCACAGATTGTGAAGCAATCATAAAAAATGTGACACTGGTCTGACCTAGTGGCTAAGAAAACAGATTAACCCATATATTATTTTCTTTTTCCTTTGAACAAAAAAAAATATGATTTCGTTTGTGCCATGACTCGTGGTTCCTGAATGATTGAGGCCAGATGCAGGTGGTGTATTGCCCCTCTACATTTCATTCATCCATCTGCATTGGATTTCAGTCTAGGCTTAGAGGCACAGCTTTGATCCTGCAAGAACCTTCTTCTTAATATCTATTGGATTTATCTGCTATGGAACAGGATCTCAAGAGTTTTCTGGCTATGCTTCCATGTTCTTTTCCCAGATCCACTCAACCCCTATGAAACACGTATGCCAGACATATTTAACCTTAAAAAGCAGAATGTCCGCCCTGTGGGATTTACGAGTTTTCTGGTGTTTCTTTTCCCCCAAATTAGCTCAGCATTTCAAAATAATTTTTGCACGATTTTTTTCCTAAATAAATAATATAGACATATCAAAGTGTCTGATAACAGTTTGATTTTAAACAACATCCACTCGAGTCAGTGAAATATCTCCAAAGGGCTATAATTTTGATCAATCTGGATTGCATTTTTATTTATATTTTAGCGTACTTGTCAAAGTTGTATTTCTGACAGAAAAAACAAAAGTAGTTTGACTGCAAATATGTAAGAGAGTTTCTTCCCAAGCATGAGGGGAAGTAGGAGAGAACACACAGGCGTCTGTGAGATGCTGATAAGAACTGGCACCATTAGTGAAGTGATGGTAGAAGTTGACTGAACAGTTCGACATTGGATTTGATAGGGGGTACACCAAGGATAAGCTCAAGGCCAAGTGTTTGTGAAAAGAGTGGGAAATGGTTCAGGCCGGAGCAATGCAGAATTTCTAGTTGAAGTTAGATTTGTTATGAATTTACTGAAAACTACAATTTCTGTCATAAATATGCAGGGCGCTTACATGGAAGAGTAAAGGTGTTAGAGAACAATAAGGTGCCACCTTTTTATCAAAAAGCTTACAGACAAGAATTTTTGGCGTGGTCACAAATGCCCTATTTCAGTTTCCTGCATCTGAAATTTTTAATCATACTGTCATACCATATAAGACATTGCCAAAATTGTGATCTATTGGATACTGTATTTCTCCTGGCTGTAAGAAAGTTCTAGCTGACACAGAACAATTCAATATGTCCCAGGGCACAGATTAGGACTTTCTGGGTACACAGCTAATTGCTGGGCCACTAAGTCATTTTCACACTCTCATTTTCTGTCTTTATGATCGTTCATACAGATAGTGACCTAGCTCCATCATGAGTGATTTCAGCCTCAGTGAAGCTTACCTAATAATCATAGAATCATAGAATCATAGAATAACCAGGTTGGAAGAGACCCACCGGATCATCGAGTCCAACCATTCCTATCAAACAATAAACCATGCCCCTTAGCACCTCATCCACCGGTGCCTTAAACACCTCCAGGGAAGGTGACTCAATCACCTCCCTGGGCAGACTCTGCCAGTGCCCAATCACCCTTTCTGTGAAGAATTTTTTCCAAATGTCCAGCCTAAATCTCCCCTGGCAGAGCTTGAGGCCATTCCCTCTTGTCCTCTCCCCCGTTACTTGGGAGAAGAGGCCAGCATCCTCCTCTCCACAACCTCCTTTCAAGTTGTTATAGAGAGCAATGAGGTCTCCCGTCAGCCTCCTCTTCTCCAGGCTAAACAACCCCAGCTCTCTCAGCCGCTCCTCATAAGGCCTGTTCTCCAGCCCCTTCACCAGCTTTGTTGCTCTTCTCTGGACTCACTCCAGAGCCTCAACATCCTTCTTGTGGTGAGGGGCCCAGAACTGAACACAGGATTCGAGGAGCGGTCTCACCAGTGCCGAGTACAGAGGGAGAATAACCTCCCTGAACCTGCTGGTCACACCGTTTCTGATACAAGCCAAGATACCAGCTGCTTGCTGGTGGCTTCAGTTGAAATCCACCCACTTCTAGTTATGAAACACATGCCTTCTTCCCACCCCTGTAGCCTGCAATAGTATAAGACAAGGTGTTTTCCTGGAAGCAGTAAGAGATGGCTTCTGATGCCCTGAAACAAATTAGTGAATTGAGTCAGTATCAGATATCTTGGCTCTATTCTGTAGTCTTCTGCTGCCGGCTAGGGAAGGATTAGTACTGCCTCCTCCCATGGTGTCTGATGAAGTTAGCCTTCACTTTCTTTTATTTGTTGGAAATTGAATAAGTGATTTTTTTCAGTCTGAAAAAAACCACCATGTTAAACTAAATTTTATTTTTCATTATTTTCTCATTTGTTATTATATGTAAAACCAGTCACATTTTCTTTAATCTCGGTTACATCAGAAAACTGTTGCCCTGAGTGGCTGTGCATGAGGTTTTCACAACCAGGCTGGATAAAGCCCTGAGCAACCTGGTCTGATCTCATGGCTGTCCTACTGTGGGCAAGGACCATAACTTCCTGCAATCCCTTCCAGCCTGCATTATCTTATGATTCTATCGTTTTACGTTCAAATTTAGTGATTTTATTGAGTTAGACAAACTAGGAAAAAAAAAACATTCTAGTAACTACTTAGTAGTCATACAATTGTGTGAATTCATTGAAATTTATTCTCCTCTGAGGCAATTCAGCAACTAGTGTGAGCTTTTTTTTTTAATTTTATTTATTTTTTTATTGAATTACTTTCTTCCATGCCAATTAGATCAGATGGTGAAGAAAAAAGGTCTATGTGCTCTAGCAGAACTGATGAGTCTCTGCATGATACAAACTAAATCATCAGCATTCCAGAATACCAAGGAAACTCTTTACTAATTGCTGATCCTTGAGAAAAAAAAAAAAAAAAAAAAAGAATTAATCTCTGTAGAATATGGTAAAATGTAAAATTTCACATAGTGTTCCTATAAACATTAAAAAAGCAGTCTAATGAGGTTTACATTTCATGTAAGCATCCAAAAAATTAAATTTAAATAAATATTTTAAAAAGGTCACGAAAGCATCCACCCATTTGTAACTTTTGGAAACAAAGCCTTAGAACATTTATCATAGAAAGCTGTATGAAAATGGCTGAATGCCATTCCCAAGTGATATGAAGTCATACAAGTTTATTGCCTCTGACTTCAGCTACTATTATGTTACTCTTTCAAAGTGTTCTGCGATGAATATGACAAAAACTAAGAAAACTTCCTGAGAAGTTTTCTTACTTTTCTGGGATGCTATCTCTGGTCTGGAGAGTCTTAGGGCAAAGGAACTATTAAATGATAACCTAACCTTGCTATATAACTGAATTATAACTTTAATTTATATATCTGTATGTTAAACAAAATTTTTGTGTTTAACTAATGCATTCTTTCCAGAAAGACATGATCTGAAGATGCTAAGAGATGAAGAGTCTGCTGATTTTTTAGAACTACAAATTGCTGGTTGATGATCCCGCAGTAATTTAATCTGAATTTCTTTTCCAGTTACTTTCCCAAGTAGTATAATTCCTTTGTTTAACAAACACCTTTATTCTATATAAAACCCTCAAATCTCGACTTCCCTATTAATTTAATGAAAGTTTCTCACATTCATCTGTAAGTAATTCTGAAATCATGTAACAATGTTCATCAAGCTGGTAATGAATATTGCCCAGGAATAAATTAAAAGAGAATTACTATGTAATTACTGCCCTTAAAAAAGAATTACTATGTAACAACAAGATGAAATAATTAATCTATTAAAGGATGCACTACAGTGTCACTAACCAGAAGAAATAAGTTTGAACAGGGTTTTGAGTATCCTCAAGATGAAATTAAATTTTGAGGTAATAAATACAGTTTAATCTCTGTCTAATGCTCAGAACTTATTCTTCCAGTCATTTTGGATAAAGCACCATATATTTCTGAACCCATGTGTCCTAGTTCTGTTATTGTGCTTGGCTATAGCTACAACTGCACTTGATGTTTTTACCAAGAACACGGTGGATAGTTGTTTGATCTTTTTCTGTATTTCTCTGCATGAGGTTTTGTTGTTGTTGTTGTTGTTCTTTGGGATTTTTTTAAGTATCTTCCCACTGTGCCGTTTCACAAAGCCTATGTTCTGCTGTGACACTTGGGACTTCCATTCTTCCCAAGCATCAGTGTGCCACAGCTTGGCTTCAGGATTACACAAAACAGACTGCTTTGCTGGAAAGGCATGTGCAACTAGCTGCCACATTTTCTTCTGATAGCCTGGATTCAATTCCTTGATGGAAAAGTCCCGATAACACATCCGCTTCTTTGGAAACGGTACAGACAGACCAAAAATGGCACTCATAAAGACTGGGACAGTAAGTTCCCCTGGGAGTAACATTCTTGTTCATCCATCAGCTTCCAAGTTGCATCAGGACTTTAAATTTTATTTTCCATATCCTGATATTACTATTTCAGTAGCTGCATTTCAGTTTTCAAGCCACTTCAGGAAAAAGGCAGTTGAAGAACATTGCAACTAGCCATACAGCAAGGATCAGAGGAAACAGATAATTAAGTCATTTACATAATCACTTTTTGAGAGCAAAACTGTTAGATTTTCATATTATAAAGACAAAATACAATAAAGATAGATAGTTGGTTTCAAGCTAATATTTCATTTGATCTGAAGCATAACCAGAGTAATTTAATTTTCAGGCAATTTTTCGTCCATATCCTTTCTGAATGGTCTTTATTTAATATAGGTAAATTTTAAAACAAATATTGGTTAGTCAAACGCTTCACTAGTTTCTTTCTGACCAAAGAAATTCAACAAAATCAAGGCAAACACATGAAAAGATTTGATTGTCAGAGATCTGTATTGCAGTAAATAAAACAACCCAAAGAAAAACATGTTTCTTCCTACTAAAAATAACATTTTTTTTTTCTCTAGACCAAACAAGAGTTTAGTATGACGGCAATTGATCATTTCTAAAAGAAGGAGAAATGCACATTTTATGCATTTTTCTAATGACTGGAAGGCTTTGCATGTGAAAGATAAAACATACAAAGCTGTCTAGATCTTAAGGAGGTTAAGTAGTATGAAACTTGAGATAAGCTTAATTCTACTGATCCATGAAAAAGTTGATTACAGTGACATTAGATAAAGAAACCCCTAAGATACATAAATTACTTTTTAAAATCATCTGTTTATTTAACTGCAATAACAAAATGCAATTTTTCATTTTGTGAAGTTTCTACAGAACATTGTTAAAATGCAGCAAACTCAATTACTTATTAAGAAAGCAATGCAATCAAGATAGAAAACAATAGGTGGCAATATCTCCTAGCAAGCCTAATGTGTAAAGTTCAATGCCATGTGCAATCTGCTGCCATATCCACTATCAATACTTTCCTTCTGAGTCACATGTAAGTACTGAGAACGCAGATTTAGTGTGTCCACAGAACACAATGTACATCCAACAGAATGGCATGTGTCCAACCCTATGGAAGGATGTACGTCACAGAGCTCTGCTGGAAGCCATTGGTGCCTTATTCAAGCAGAAGCAACCCCTGAGCATTCAGGATCTATGGCAAGCAATAATTTGACATTTGTTTGTTTTAAATAAGTGTTGTTCTGCTTCATCCCGCTCCGTTCAGCTGCAGAACCACAACATGGTCTCTGGCTTGCTCAATTCAATTGAATAGCAAATGAAATAATTTTATGTAAAAAGCTTATTTATCCCCGGACTGTTTCTAGGCTACTTTCTTTCTGGCCTTCGTGTTTTCAGCTGATTGACTCGTGTGGGAATGGATACTCCAGAACAATTCAGTCAGTATGAGTAGCAACAGAAAGGTTCTTGGGAGCCAACAAACCCAGACTTTATTCCTGATTATGTCACTAAGGCGCTCTTCTTGATGCCTCCCATACATTTTCTGGTCTATTTAAAATGTGAGTCCTCCATTTTTTTCTGGGTTTTGCTCTCTCTTGCTACAGGTCTGCACAGGGTCTCCTGCAGAAGGGTCCTGATTTTGGCAGAAGTGTTTATTAACAGCTGGAAGACAATTTAGGAAAACATCACTGCCTTTGTGCTCCCAGAATACAGGATATTTCTTCAAGCAGCAGTTAATTATGGGAAACCAAATATCATGCCTCATCTTCACTTCCTGGAAGTACCCTACTGTTCACCAGGTTCTCCTGTGCTTGAAGAAGTGACTATGCAAAGGACATTCTAGAAGAGAAAACAGAGGGAGCCTTCTGGATTTTTCATGCTAGTCTAAACAAGGAGTAAGGAATCATGGTACAGATATATCTACTTACATATACAAAAGAACATGTCCCTGCATGTTTCAGACACTTAGGCCATCTTCAGATATGGGAGGATTTTTCTAGCATGATCTAGTTCTCTGTGCCTAACTGGCTGATTTTTTAATATATTTTTTTAAACTGTTTAAAATGCTGCCTTTTGGAAGCCATATGTTCTGAGTTGACTAAATCTCAAGGACACTTTGCAGTGTGTGATCAGAGTTAAACCTCATATCTTGGGATCATTAACCTCTTGTCTTTGGTAGCTGTTTGTGTAGGGACATATCTCTATCACAGAACTGCCGCAGCTGAATAAAGTTCTAAACCCTGGTTTTCCAATCTTGAACTAACAAACTATCCTCCCATTTTGACTTTCAGCTTTGACCTTCCATTTATTGAATTTACTTTTCCTTTTCTCTTTAAAATGTACTCCAGTGCAAGACGGGATCTACAGAAATGTTCACCAACTGTATTGCTCACTAATTTCCAGACAACTAAATCAGTTCTTGGAGAAGTCCTTTCAATTAGTTACCTGAAATTAAATCATTTAGGCTATCAAATGGCTGTAGCAAGACATTCCTAGAGATGTACAACTCCATAATCATTTAATCAGACCAATTTATGGTGACACTACTACCACTACAATTCAAGTCTGAAAATCACAACCTGCTTTTCACATCAGCCTTGTTAATATTTATCTGATGATACAATTTGATTCCAGTTTTTATTCTCCTTGTTTGTTCTGAAAGTTAATATGTGGTCTGCAAAAACAAGTGGTGTACCAAAAGAAGTCTTGTGGAATTAGAAATGAGGGAAAATTATCTTAACATACGCATGAACTTGTTACTTTAAAGTTCTGTAGTAGATGAGATGTTTACAAAATATGCATGGAAAAGTAATCCTTTCCAGTAGAGAGATGAGCACCAGTTTAGGAGTAGGCTTTGAAAGAACAGATCCAGAAAAATAATGGGTGTTTTGATTCCTATATTGCATGGGAAGCTGGATTAAAAGCTGGTAATAGTACCATGATGATTTCAGTCTGTAACTTTCTTACTTCACTGCCCTTAAGAACAACCTTGAGAAATAAATTAAAAGGTTCATTCTCCATGTTTCTACCATGTTAGTTGCTAATAGTAAATGAAAATATGAGCTACATTGTAGAAGAGAGTGAAGATGAAATTGTCATGTAGGCTGGGGCTTGTATATTGCTGACAGCTTTAACCCAGTTAGCATGAGCCCAGTGGAGACCCCACTCTTAACCCTTGTCACAGCCAGCACTTTCATTGTAACTGCTTCCCTTGCTCCCTACATTAAAATAAGCATCCCAGAGTCTAGCCTATAATTGTAACCAGACCTTCATTTGATTACCCAGGGGTATCTCAAGAGTGGCTTTATTAATGAAAACAGGCTGCTATGTGTCTTTGGGACAAGTGCAAGAGAGACTCTGATTCAGTCTCCATTTGGAAGACTGACTGCGCTTGGACAAAAACTGCAATCAGTTCTTGGCTCTCGTGGTATGAGAAGGAAAGAAAAATCCCCTCAAAAAATCAGCGTGATGATAAATATTTTCTGGGTTTTTTTCATTTGTATAATTCATATGTGTTATTCATATTATCAGCTACTTCATTTCATTATTCAGTGCTTGATTTAGGTACGAAGAAATATGCTGAATGAGGTGTTCACATCTCACTGAAAATGAGATTTGATTGAGAGGATAAGTCTCCTAAGTTCTTTTAAAAGCCCAGTTCTTAAGTTTCTTGGGAAAGTTGCTATTCAATTTGAACAAGAAAAGGAAATGGGCCTGAGGCGGGATTCATGGGGTGGGGACATAGTAAAGGAAATTGAAAACCAAATGCTTTTCTTTCTGTAGCTTCACAAACATTTGTTAGATATTTAATTAACTTCACATTTGGTTTTGCAGGCTGGATCCCACATTAGTAACTTCAGTTACTAAATATGTAAAATCCAAACATTTATTACTCTTTTATTCAGCAAAATTGTTAGCTGTGCTCTCTTGGTGTTGGTTTATGGAGGTCCCATAAACCTTCGCACAAGCATTCAATGTCCTGCCAGTTTTGTTTTCTATTTTTTCTGATTAATTCAAAAAAAAGAAAGGGGATTATCTTCCTTATTCTACAAGGATTATTGATGTAATATCCAGTACTGATAACATCCTCAGTCACGTGCAGGCTGTGAGCACCCATAGGAAACTTATTAGTGCTTATTATCTTTTTTTTTTCCATAAGGGGTCACTTAGTTCTAATTCTGAGTCTTTAAAAGATAGTTAGTGGGTTTTATTGCCTTATTTTAGCTCTAACTCTATTATCTAACTCTATTATCTAACTCTTCTCTGCGATAGATTTTGTTTCTGAAGCTGAAGGAACAGGGTTCTTGTCTTTGCTTCAATGTATGTATAACTGGATACCAAAATATCTTTGTCCCTCGCTACCCACTGCTTACTACACTTGAAATTCAAGTAAATGTAATGTTACCTTTGCTCCACACTCAACTGTTCAGTTTACCTCTCAGTCTAAGTAGTGTTGTTTGTACTCACCTTCTACAATTCAGCCAGTAGTACCTTCGACAACTTTAAGCCTTTAGGTATCACTGAGAATTTCATTATTTCTTGTAAAAAAAAAAAAATCCTAAAGGTTATCCTGTTTTAAGTATAGCAGTCAGAAAAACAAGCAGACATAGGGCTAAAATCATGAGTTTTTATAAAAAAGGCTTACTTTATTGCTTTCTAGTCTCGTGCTGCAGAAGCTACTTGTCTGACAGGACTAGGGTGAAGCATAAGACCATGTTATGAAAGATTGGGAGAGACATGGTTGGAGATTGCTAAGCTGCCATTTTACCACTTTGACTTGTTAAGCAGATAAATTATACTGTGAATTGCATGTGATTTTTATACGGTTGCCTAATTATCATTAAAATTGTAAATCTAACATTTTAGAGAATTTTATGTAAATACAAATAAATCTACTCTGATTAAAGCTTATACATTTTTAATAATTTGTTTGAGCTTATATTTTTCTCAGCTAGTACTTTGAATATTTCTGCTCACACCATAAAGTAGGTTGAAACATTCGGGGATCTATACTTTGGAGGAATATTTTTGACTAGATTTTTGTCTCCTTTTTATCTACCAATTCCTCAGTCTGTATTGCATGTTTGCTAATAAAGCCTAGATGTACTACCTGAGCTGTTTGCCACAGTTCTTTTAGGAACAGGGCCATAGTTTTCCTTGTCCACCTAAAACTCTTTTGTCGGAGAACGACAGAGAATATAGAAGTGGATCCTAAGAAGGATATATATTAGCTATGAGCAGTATGTCAGTTGACCACAAGGCAGAGCTGCTACCAGCACAAAACAGAGACAGCTCATGAAAGAAAAGAATATCATAGTAGTGGAAAAAGTTTGGCATTCAGAAATGAGGTGGGCCACAATACCCAAAAAGGACGAATGATCTTGAGGTTAAATTATAGGATTTTAACTCCAGAAGAGATCTTTGCCAGTGAGGTTTGTGCTAATGGACACACCACTGGCTCCCTCTAAGCCTTTGCTTTTTCTAAATAGAAGTTTCACTGAATGGAGGTACAGAACTTTTCTTCACCCTGAAGACCTTAAATGCAGCTTCACATATTCTCTTGTCTTTAAGAGACAGAATGGATGATGTAAAACTGGAAAAAGGCTGATATTTCTTTTGTTGGCAAGTGAAATGCTTGTGCAAATATTTCTGCAGTAACCTTTTACAGGGAAGTTTAAAAATTTGTTTGTTCTGCTGAACAAAATAAAAAATTTACAGCATTTTTCTGTTTTCAGAAACAACAGTCCTTTCCCATTTCCCAGGCCTCAGCACAGAACATAATGTGACTTGCTTGGTCACACAAAATTTCACAACATGGATCCAGGAGTCCAAGAGACATCAAGGTTTCAATAAAAATGCTGGGCTGCTCCTGAACAAAACCTGAGCTTTCTCATCCTTCTTGCCTCAATCAGAAAAGGGTAAGTTATGTCTTCTTATGACAATGTGAGTTATCTATGACATTTACATAATCTCTTAATGCACTATAAACTACATGGTGCATCATATAAAATGCTTATATTTCTTATTGTTTCCTCTTTCATTTTCACTTATTGTAATATAAAAATTCAGTCACCTAAATGTTGAGCTTTATCCAAAATCAAATGAAATCTCTTAAACAGTTGATACACCCTTGAAATAAGGATAGCATAACCCCTTCTACTATGGTAGGCAACTGTAGATAATAACTAGAAATACTGCATTTCTCAAAGCTCCTTTTTTTTATGGTTCTAGTGTGTTTTACAAACCCTTAGTAGGGTAAATCTCATTTATGAGCTCCTTTAACTGCATTTTCCTCATACCTCTTAAGCTTCATACTTTATGTAGTACACACTAGGTCAGCATCATGTAAGTCACTAGAAATATTTGAACTAGGTCATAAGAGGCTCTGTCTAAATTGTTTAGCTTTTACTTATTTTATAAGCCTGTCTATTCTCTAGCTCAACATCTAGGGTCCTTTTGTTTGATGGTCACTTTTTACATTTCAACGTTTAAGCTGTTTTTAATGTTATTTTCATTTTATAATCTTCTCAATGCTGCGATTAGGAACAGAGGAACAAAATACCAACCCTTCTAACTCAGATCTAGGTCTGTCTCCTCAAGTATTTGTCTCCAAAAATGGCCATAAGCAAATAGATCAAAAAATAATACAAGTCTTCAATTATTCTGTTCTCACTGAAACAATGACCTGTGGGGTACATAAATTTCCTACTTTACCAACTGTAATAGATTGAACGACTGGGTTTCAAATGCCTAACTGTAAACATTTACAGTCTAGGTATGTACATCAGAGCTTATCATTTTAGTGCCCTTATAGTCAATGAGGAGAAATAGACCCTGTTAAAGTGCAATTCAGTTTATCCTAATGTCAATATCTAGAATGCCTAATATGAATTGTACTAAAACAACTAAAACAAAACTAATCTATTTTAGTCTGTTGAGTCTAAAGGAATCTTGGGTTGACTAGCTAAGATACAGAGAGAAAGCATTTATATTTGGTCAGGTGACTTTCACATAGGTTTTCAAACTTTATTTTGTAATGAGTCCTCTGAATCATGTTATTGATATTGCATTTTGTATTTAAATGTAAACCATTCTGCTATAGAAATCAGGCAAGACTTTGAGTTTTCAGATAAAACCAAATGATTCTGGGTCTGCATCCTATTTTATTAGAGCATCTTTAAATGACAGGAGTGTGAGAGTGAGCTGATCCCCTTTTTCTTATACTTTTACAAAAACCTGTGTTGTCTAGAAGTGCCCTAAGTCAATAGATTTCCTCACAAATTGGCATCTTATTTTCATGCCTTTTTTTAAAAATAACATGAACTCCCAAGGATGTCAGACTACTTCAAGTCTTGCTACCTTTGTCTGAGTTGGTCGTAGCTATGACAGTCTGGTGGTTAAAATATTAGCTTGAATCTTCATATCAGTCCTTTCTCTACCCACCTCAAGCCAATGTCTTAACTGCAGGCTGTAGACAGTTACTCTCTCATGTGTAGCATTGGCTAAACAATTCACTACATGTAACTTATCTCTTGAAAATAGTTTGCCTTGCATAAAATAGCACAGATGAAATTACCAGTTGTCAAAAATCTGGCGCTTCCGTGTGACAAGCAGGTCATATGTGTGAGCTGGCAGACTGGCACTTATGCCATGCTACAGCAGGCAACAGGAGTTGGGTGACTTACAAACTTTTTTATGAAAATTCCTCCCCAGACATTTTGATAAGAGATTAATTGTTTTCTAATGCTCATTTTGTGCCATCACAATCTAAAGATCCAAGTCTCAGAGGCGATTAGGCATCTGATGTCCATGGGAGCTCAGCACCACAGAGTCTGAGCCCAAATATGTGGTCCAAAATTCTCAGCTTGACTTAAGTCCCTCCAAGCGAGACTGAAGATGACTAACAGCTCTGCTATAGCTACAGTGATGGCAAGGCTTGGCAGGCTGAAACCGCATCTCATCAGGATGCAAACCAACCTCTATGGCTAAAGAGTTCTGTGATACTGCAGTCTGCCAGCAATGTCCAATAGCCAGCTAGAACCACTCTGTGCTATAAATCTTTCCAGTGAAACAAGAGGAGGAGAAAAGGCTTATTGGATATGTTAATCCATTTAAAAGGGAGGGGGGAACCACTTTTTGCCCTCTGGAGTTGTATCAAGAATATTTTATATTTGAATTGTAGTAATAGGTAGCAATTTAGTATCTTTTATTTTGGTAGACCACATATGTATTCTCAGTAGAATAAGTGTCAAATAAAGCAAGGACTTCTGAAATGTAAGATGGTCTTTCCCAGCCTAAATGATTCTGCGATTCTATGTGTTCAGGCTGCTGGTGGCTGCAGGGAGAAGTGGAAAATCTATGCAAACTCTTTCCAGCATAATGTTTCGATTGCAGAAACCTGCAGAAATACTTAAATGTGAATGCAGAAAATTACATCTAAATACATAAATTAAAATATTTTATTAGTAGTATATTGATGTTTTGTAATCTGGATCACTAAATGCGATTAATAGAGGAAAGAGCTAAATCAGCATGTCTACAAGGTGAGTCACTGGAAATAGGTTTTTAGTTTATAAACAGAAGCTAGCAATTCATCTCACACATGTATGTTTGTACGGACACTCCTATAGTGCAGACAAACAGTATTTTTCTTTTCATTAAATGCTCCTGGCAAAAATAATATTCTAATTGTACGAGAACTTTAGAAATACAAAAACTTCATTGTGTCCTAAACCTGTCAGATGTGTAGATTGAAATCTTTTAGGAAATAAGATATTGAAGTGTAGCTTAGGTTTAGTGGAAAGAGCTATGGGAGGTGACGGATTTAAGGTGCAATTAAACCAGTGTTCATAAACCATCAAATTAAAAAAAAAAGGTAATAAAATAAAAGCAGGAGTTTTTGTGACACTTTAAAAAAAGTATGTCATTGCAGAATTATTTTGAAAAAGAAAACATTCAAGGAAACTGGCTCTAGGAGCCCAGTGAGGTTCTTCTCAAGGTATGTTAGCGGGAATTCGTATACCTAAATTTGGATGACTTCTGTCATAAGGCCTCACCTTAGTATTTATTCTAATTCCTTCTGTCTCATTTTCTGTGTTGTGAAACTGCTCATCATGGGTTTATACTTATTTAATGATGTCTGCCATGTTATGGGGAAGGCTCCTCACTATTGCAAGAATACTGTGTTCAGTTCTGGGCCCCTCACCACAAGAAGGATGTTGAGGCTCTGGAGAGAGTCCAGAGTAGAGCAACAAAGCTGGTGAAAGGGCTGGAGAACAGGCCTTATGAGGAGCGGCTGAGAGAGCTGGGGTTGTTTAGCCTGGAGAAGAGGAGGCTGAGGGGAGACCTCATTGCTCTCTACAACTACCTGAAAGGACGTTGTAGAGAGGAGGGTGCTGGCCTCTTCTCCCAAGTGACAGGGGACAGGACAAGAGGGAATGGCCTCAAGATCCGCCAGAGGAGGTTTAGGCTAGACGTTAGGAAAAAATTCTTTACAGAAAGGGTCATTGGGCACTGGAACAGGCTGCCCAGGGAGGTGGTTGAGTCACCTTCCCTGGAGGTCTTTAAGGCACGGGTGGACGAGGTGCTGAGGGATATGGTTTAGTGTTTGATGGGAACGGTTGGACTCGATGATCCGGTGGGTCTCTTCCAACCTGGTTATTCTGTGATTCTGTGATTCTGTGATTCATCAGTTTCCTTAAGAAAAATAATATAGGAAGCCTATCAGTCTAATAACAAGGTTAATAGGGAATAGGAAAGTTTCAAATATTTCTGAAAACAGCTAAAAATAGTGTTCTACACTTTGGGAAAATTAGCCAGTGAGTGATAGTGCTGATGAGGTGATGTAACTCAGCTTTCCACCTCTTCATTTTCACGTTAATGTTCTTCTGGAACCAGGCAGAACTGGATTGCTCTTACCTCAAGTTCCTTGAGCAGCATCAGTTTCCATTCATTCAGCTGAGAGACCTTCTTCCCTTGAGGAGAGTCATTACTGTTCTTTTTTAGCTCAGACTCACCACTATTATGAGGAATTGTTTGGAATTTTAACAGTTAGAGTCCACATGCGAGGAAAAAACAGTTCCCTCCAAACAAACTTACAGTTCCCTGGAGATTATTCCCTAGATCCAGATTACTAACAGTGGGAGGAAGGCCAACACAAAGGCATAAAATATAATGGAATGACTAAAACAATGTGACATGGTTCTTGGGATGAATTTCCGTAACCCAGTATTCATGGATGTTGATTGTTTGTTGCACAAGAAGTGTTATAAGATGTTAATTATTCCATTTATAATTGTTGAAAATATTCATTTAAGTTTCAAAATAAATCTGTTTATGCCTTTTTGGTTTGTTTCTGACTTCCACTGTCAGAATTAATTTATTCATGTATGTATTCTTTCACATTTGTTCCAAGCGTAGATATTCAAACTTCTGCACCATTAACAGGACCTTCTGTGACATACACCAGGATAGTTCTGTTGCTGGTTGAACTGCAGCTATTATAGAAAATAAAATTGCACACTATGAAGAAAGATGCATGTAAATAATATATATAGTGGAATACTCAATTTATTAGTATGAGCAGATAGGAATTGGAACAGATCAGTTGTCTAATTAAGCTAATTAAATAAGATTAATTCTAGTTTCTGTAGAACATTTTTATATCATCAATCCAAAACCGCTCATTCAAAATGTGTCTGTATACTCTGAGATATTATTTCTACACATACAGCAAAAGAACAGGCCTTTAATATGTGAGTTGTACTGTAACAGTGAATTGTTCATTCGCAGTCCCTGGAATTTAAAGATGGCAGATGTGGTTTTATAATTCAATATGTGAAAGAATCCAGATCTTGTGTTTGTTCTTCAAAATAAAGTAACAAAATTATTAACCACGAACTACAGATTTATCTGCATCATTATTATCAATGTTCATTGCAATCCAGCTAAATCTAAACTATTATACAATTGTAACAGACTGGAGAAACGTGCCTAAACTTTAAAAAAAATTAAGACTCCTTTTAAATTGCAAAAATAATGAATCCTCCATTTATAAAATGAAAGAACAGGTGAGGTAACAACAGAGGTTCATTTAGTTGGAAATGGATTCTTTCAACCTGAGAATCCTCATGGACCTACAATACGAAGCTCTAGAGATAATAATGGGCAAATACAGAAGAATGACCCCTGCACTCCCTCTGTCTAGGTGAGCGTGTTGTCTTTCAACTAATTTAAATACTAAAAACTAAAATATGGCCCAAAAATGAGTCCCCTCTCAGTCCTAAGGCACAAGGGCTTTGGTGTTGCATCAGATCAAAGAACTCACTGAGACAAAATCCAGCTGTTTGGTTGGTTTGTTTGTGGGGCTGTTATTTAGCTGGATCAAAAACTTAGAGACAAGGACGACTCCACATGTTGACTTTTCCACCTGACTTTGGCAGCAGCAGGAGTGAACAAGGTAAAGAAGAGGCAACAAAAATTTTGGAATGCCCTTGGCTAGCAAGGTTAGGATGTAACTGTAAAAGTATAACTCCATCCAAGGACATTTTATTTCAAAATTCAATGACCTTTGATCTAGCAAGTCCTGGGTTTCCAGAGCCTGATTCCTAGTTCCTAGACCTAAACTGTGAACAAAATCTCAGTAGCACTAAAGAAGCTGACTTGAGTTTTACTACCCAGTTTTACTACATTTTCTGATCTCAGACAAGGGGAACTCCTCATGTAGACGTGTGTAAAAATCTTGGTAATGCTACACAGGAGGGATAGAGACTTAACATGGCCTGGTCACAAGTCAGTAAGACCATATATATCACCTTATTGGCCCACAAGAAATTCAGGTACTGAAGGGTCAGCAGAAATGTAGGAACCTGCATGCCCTTTGAGGCACTACTTTACAAAAACTGAACATTCAACAAGCATTCAAGTTGCACTTTATTTGTTGAATAGCGGTAGGAAAATGGCACCTGCCCACCAGGAACTGCCCTAACACTGATGTCAGCAGCTCTTTCAGCTCACACAGCTGGAGAGATTTCAGACAACAATAATCTGAGATAAACCTCTGCTTTCTTCTGAAATCCAAACCTTCCAGTATTTAGCTGGGGGCTCAGACGTGAGCCTGAGCCTTAGCTGCTTGTACTGCTCTCCAGTAGGAAAGTTTAATGGCTGTGACCAAAGCTGGACAAGAATCATAAGAAAGTAAATTGCTAAAATCTAAGGATTTGATTACTAATTCCCTGAACCATCCAGCCCTTCCTGAACCAGGCTTTCTGCCAATTTTCTCCCAGGTGATATTGTGTTGCCTTAATCTACAAGTTATTTAAGGAGTACCTCTTTAAGTATAAATATTTCAAGGTGAAGTTCAAGTTTTTTCTTACTTTTTAAAATTTATAAGGAAGAAAACAGCTTAAAAAGACACTTTCTATGTCAACAGAAAAACAAGAATTTTCCACCTTGCTGCTTAATTGGCATTACAATAGTTGAGTGTGTTCTTTTAGGAGGTTTGGACACACTAGCTGGTATTTTCCTGTCCAAATGTCATTAATGCTTTGTTAACACTCACACATACTGCACTCAGTATGCAAGAAACCCTCTTGCTATTATATGGCTAATTTCTAAAATGTCTCCAAAATACCAGATTGGAACTTAGATAAAGAAATAAATGAAGTATTTAATGTAACTTAAAAATATGAGATATAATAAAATTATCATCCTATATAATATGACACCTTATTTTTTATAGTAGATATTGGATTTTTTTTCTGGTCTGGCTTCATCAAGGTAGGAGTTGAGCACATTTTGGATGAAAATTATCTTCCTAAGCTCTGCACATGATGAATTTGCAAGCTATAAGTATGCAGGCGTGAAATCTGGCACTTTCCAAAGCTGCACATTTGTACTTACAAATTCACTCAAGATTTATAGCCATTACTAGCAGATGATGTCATCAGCCATTGCACATATTCCCTACCTCATTTTCCCAAGGTAGGATTTAAAGTTTTTTGAGGAATGTTGAACTGGCAATGAATACTGATAATGAGCAACAAATAGCAGGGACAATGTAAAATTATTTTTAATACCAGAGGATTATTCCCTTGCTGTTAATACTCTGCAAAATGTTAGGAGCATCAGCAACTTAGTTACCACATAAATGCATTTCCCACAGTATTAGAAGGTTTTTCTCTTACCCATCATTCCAAAATTGCTAATGCAGCAATAAGGTTATCAGCTCAGAGAAGCTCCAGGGAATGGACATAAAATCAAATCCTTCCTTAATTGGACAAAATTCATTCTAAGTTTACTAGAAAATTTCATATGAGCTGGGCAAGCAGGTCTTGCCCCATTTTCACTCCACATAAGTACAATTTAGCCATTGATTTATGGTAATGGGCTAAATGCTAGTCAGTAGGATTCGGGCAAATCTGGAATAACTGTCTGGATATCAGTGGGCAATTTTTCTGGACGGTTACCAGTGCAAATAAGAGTAGAAGTGGCTTTTTTGCACAAGGTTACTATTTATTCAAAATATGCTTCTACAGTCTGTTCACATTTTTTTTGCAAATGTTTTAGTTGTGACTCAGGGGTATGGATTCAACGTAAAATGAATCACAAAAATACCAGACTTCTAATGAATGATACATAAAGAAAAGGTGAAGTTTGTGCTGAATAGTGATTTGGAAAAAAGGGTAGAGACATTTTTTGCTGCCCGTAAGGGGCAGTCATGAATCATGATTTACACTATACTTTGCCCATGACTTATAAAAACTTTATTTCTGCTAGGGAACTGGAGAAACATTTCATGGAATAATTATTGACACAAGCCAACATCTTTTAAAGCAAGATGTTGTTGCCCAGCAACAGAAAAACAGCTGCTATTCCCTAGTAGCAGAAACGACAAGTACTATATAAACCATATCCTCCTTGAAACACTGCTTCTTCCATCAGGTAAGACCAAGCCATGTCTGGTGTTAAAGAGGATATGTTGCTTTGGGTGCTTGAAACTAACTACATTCTGGTTGAGACCACATTGCTTCTTTTCCTCCTGGAAATCATGAAGTCATCTCAATTTCCATTTGCTCCTGCAAGTTAATTTGCATATGAAATTTAATGCAGACAAGGAAAGTGTGAGTTTTACACAATAAAAAAGCATTATATTTTGTCATAGAAGCCTGTTCTTCCCAAAGCCTCTATTTTTAATATGCAGTGTTTATCTATGGTTCCTACATTGACCCAGAACTAGATTACATCCTAGTTCCGAGCTAGCAGCAATGTTGAAGTAGTCCTTGGTCAGTTCTTTGTGGTAAATAATATATTTAATATATTTATATTTGATTCTGATTATAGATAATCCAATGACAGACTTCTAAAAAAATATGTGGGGGTTTTTCATTTGTAAAATATCAGCATATGGCTTTAAAGTTTTTAATACAGAAAACTTGAATGTTGAATTATAGATTTAATGTGGGAAAGCTTCTATATAGCTATTTTGATTTTGCAACCATACTGAAAGATCGTGACTTACTGACTTACCTCATCCAATGTTATGCCTCAGTGATGGCAGAAAAGAATTTTCAAACTCAGTATATTGCTGGGATTGACCTCTGGAGATGTCCAATCTCTCCATTGACTATAGAAGGGGATTAGAATGATTCTATTTGTGCCACAGTAAGTACTTAACTTTGCTGGAATGAACTGGGACCAAAGCGTCTGAAAGAAAATTGTATTTATACTGGAAGTGCCCATGTTTTCAGATATTGATATTTATAGACATACAAAACTAACACTTCAGAGAAGTGTCATCATCTTTTTAAACCACACCTAGATATTTTCATAATTTACTATGTCAGCTCATTAAAATTAAACATTATCTTATCACATAAGATATTGTCTGGTTAGGAAACTCAGAGTCATGCAATGGTTTAGGTCTGCAAACCATACAGGAGTTTCTGGATGGAAATGTTCACTGTTCACCTAAAGGTTTTCTTATTTCATTTTGGTTTGTTTTGGTCAGGAGATTTTTGGATTTCTATTTGCAGTTAAAATGCAAAAGACATTAATCAAAACTTTCTTCTGAGAATATTCTATATTTTTTCCAACCATCTCTCTAAATAAATAAATAGGAGATTTGGCTTTTTCCCATATTACACATTAAAATCTATCAAACATAACAAGCATGACATACCAACACTAACTATGAACTATAAGGTCTGTAAAGGAAGAAGCCTCTTCTTACTGTGCCTTTTTTAATCCCCAGTTCTCTTTGGTTAAACTTAATTGCAACACAAAATGTTCTTGATTAAAATATTAAAGTCATAGCTCAGATTGCCAGCTGCTGTGAGCCATTCAAGATCATAGAATCATAGAATAACCAGGTTGGAAGAGACCCACCGGATCATCGAGTCCAACCATTCCCATCAAACACTAAACCATATCCCTCAGCACCTCGTCCACCCGTGCCTTAAACACCTCCAGGGAAGGTGAATCAACCACCTCCCTGGGCAGCCTCTGCCAGTGCCCAATCACCCTTTCTGTGAAAAATTTTTTTCCAAATGTCCAGCCTAAATCTCCCGTGGCGGAGCTTGAGGCCATTCCCTCTTGTCCTCTCCCCTGTCACTTGGGAGAAGAGGCCAGCACCCTCCTCTTCACAACCTCCTTTCAGGTAGTTGTAGAGAGCAATGAGGTCTCCCCTCAACCTCCTCTTCTCAAGGCTGAACTACCCCAGCTCTCTCAGCCGCTCCTCATAAGGCCTGTTCTCCAGCCCCTTCACCAGCTTTGTTGCTCTTCTCTGGACTCACTCCAGAGCCTCAACATCCTTCTTGTGGTGAGGGGCCCAGAACTGAACACAGGATTCAAGGAGCGGTCTCACCAGTGCCAAGTACAGAGGGAGAATAACCTCCCTGGACCTGCTGGTCACGCCGTTTCTGATTCAAGCCAAGATGCCCTTGGCCTTCTTGGCCACCTGGGCACACTGCTGTCTCATGTTCAACATATTCAACATGGCAACTCTTCAAACACTCTCAAGGAAGAGATCTCATAATCACTGTCACTGTGACCTTTAATGACTGTTTGCTAAAATTCTGCAAAAATGATTATGCCTAACTTCATATTGTTCTTCTCTTTCTTTCTTTCTTTCTTTCTTTCTTTCTTTCTTTCTTTCTTTCTTTCTTTCTTTCTTTCTTTCTTTCTTTCTTTCTTTCTTTCTTTCTTTCTTTCTTTCTTTCTTTCTTTCTTTCTTTCTTTCTTTCTTTCTTTCTTTCTTTCTTTCTTTCTTTCTTTCTTCCTTTCTTCCTTTCTTTCTTCCTTTCTTTCTTCCTTTCTTTCTTCCTTTCTTTCTTCCTTTCTTCCTTTCTTTCTTCCTTTCTTTCTTCCTTCCTTCCTTCCTTCCTTCCTTCCTTCCTTCCTTCCTTCCTTCCTTCCTTCCTTCCTTCCTTCCTTCCTTCCTTCCTTCCTTCCTTCCTTCCTTCCTTCCTTCTTTCCTTCCTTCTTTCCCTCTGTCCCTCTTTCGCTCTACCCCTCTCCCTCTTTCTTTCCCTCTTTCTCTCTTCCTCTCTTTCTCACTTTCTCTCTTTCTTTCTTTCTCTCTTTCCTGTGAAGCTGGACCTCTTTATCCTAGAAACCATCCATTATATTCTGACAGTGTTCAGCTTGGACAGAGCCTTGTGCAGCTCTGTTTCAGTTCAGAAGAGTAGAAATGCACAGCAGTCAGCTCAGTGTTCAGTCTTTGTATCTGGCCCTCATATTACATCCTATTTTTCTGAGTACATCTGGTAAGGCAGTTTTCTAAATTTGTCACTATTAGAGCAATGCAAACTATTTATGAGAAAATCTTCAAAACACATGGAACTCACCTGCTTCCATGTTTCATTACAGACCTGACATTCAGCCCAGCTTCATCAAACATTTAACAAAGTTCACAAATCTTTCAAATACACCGGGCTGAGGTATAGTTCTGTATTTAAGTTATCCAAAGCACAGAGTGCATGTGAAATCAAAGAAACCTCTTCAGGTTTTAGTTTTTGCTTTTTAATTCAGTTTTGCACTGCGCTGTCTAAGAGTATTCAGGCTGCAAATTCAAAATAAAACTTTTCCTTTTCTCCGAACTTTCACCCATCTCTTCTCTGTCTGCCAAAAATGTGATCAACAGGAATAGCTCAGAAGACCTCACCTCAGGCAAAGCTCCCACTTCCATCTTCCTCAAGGTAAGCCTGACCTGGCTAAGGGGGCTGATAACGAGCAAGAAATAGTAGGGGCAGCCTCCAATATTTTTAATACCAGAATGCTACTCCTGTGCAGTCAGCAGTTTGCTGTGAAATGCATCACCAACTTTGGAACTGTGAAAAAGATGCTTCCCAACAGAAAGTCAGCATTTGCCTGTAGTTATTACTTACTGCTTGTTTAGCATGGTGTGCTCAGAACAGCATAAGACACAAGTAACTGTAGTCTCTAACCAATGACACAGAACATGGATTAATATAACAATACTTTTATCTGAAACTTTAGCTTGTCCAGATTAATTTGGCCGGGAACAGGCTTAGCAAATTCAAATTTTACGTGGCCTAAAGTACCGTATTGAAATATGGACATTTCCTATTCCACTCATTTCTAGGGAGAATCATATACCTCTTCATATTTCAGTGCCTTTCTAAAGAGCATGATGTCATGTAACTAGTATCTGTCATATTTGGCTTGTCTTTCTGCACTACAAGGAGATACTCCATGCATATCATTACATTTGGGGAGCTGAGTGATAAATATGCTGCATATATCTAGCGGAGAAGTGGGTTGGATGAACGGCATGTGATAGACAGGACAACATTGGGTTTGCAGGGTTTTTTTAAAATTTCTTTTCCTGTGAGAATTAATTCCAGAAACTTGGACCAACCTCTTGAAAGGAATGTTTTCTCCTCTGCACAGACAAGCATTACCTTCTGGGTAGAAAGCCTTGCTGTGCCTTGGGAGGGGATTTTGCATCCTAGGTTCCCACCCTGGTGCCAAAGAGATTATTTGAAAGTCTGTCCACACTGCCAGCTGCAGACAGATTCGCTCCTCCTGCATTAACCCCAGAACCAGAAGGGCGGTTCTGGATAAACTGCCAAATCAGGCCTGGAAGCAGAATAGTCACGTTCACACACAAAGGGCAGGGTATATTAGCTTGGGCATGGTGCCAAGTACATGCAGCTATACTGCTTCCAGATGCAAACTGGTGAGTCCACAAAGTCCTACACTGCACTTGCATGGACTTACTTATTTGGATCTCTGGACTGTGCTCTATTTTGCCCTTAACTATCCTCAGCCCAGGCTATCAATCATCTTGTAGTCAAGGGGAAAGGCTTTCAATTCGCTTTTTTTTCACTTCTTGAAAGTGTGTGGAGAGAGAAGACATTCTGAGATAGTCATATAGCTGTGGTGTTGTGTTACGCTACTGCATTTAGTTGCAGATTCCTAGGACAGATGACTTAGAACCCAAGTATACCACATTACTGAATTCCAGATAGGAGGTGGGAAAATCATGTATAAACTCAAAACTAGGTTATCATCTACTAAGAGAGGTAGAATATCCTTGTCAGAAACCAGGAGTAGAGGAAAAGGAAAAACAATTGTAGTCTCATCATTGCTGCACCTAACACAGGAAGCTTAGAGGATACTAGCTTAGGATGGAATCATAGAGAAGAGAAGAGAAGAGAAGAGAAGAGAAGAGAAGAGAAGAGAAGACAAGACAAGACAAGACAAGACAAGACAAGACAAGACAAGACAAGACAAGACAAGACTAGACTTCTAGTTGGAAGGGACCTGCAACAATCATCTAGTCCCACTGCCTGACCACTGAGAATCACAGAATCGCTTTGGTTTGAAAAGACCCTTAAGATCATCAAGTCCAACTGTAAACCTAACGTTATCAAGTCCACTGTTAAACCATGTCCCTAAGCACCACATTTATACAACTTTTAAATACCTCTAGGAATGGTGACTCAACCACTTCCTTGAGCAGCCTGTTCCAATGCTTCATAACCCTTTCAGTAGTCAATTTTTTCCTAATGATGTAAACCTCCCCTGGTACAACATGACACCATTTCCTCTTGTCCTATCGATTGCTACTTGTAAGAAAAGACCAACACCCACCTTGCTACAACCTCCTTTCAGGTACTTGTAGGAAGTGCTAAGGTCTTCCCTGAGCATCCTTTTCTCTAGGCTAAACAAATTCAGTTCCATCAGCTGCTCCTCTAGGCCCTTCACCAACTTCGTTGCCCTTCATTGCACATGCTCTAGCAGCTCAACGTCTTTCTCAACAGGTCCAAAACTTAACACAGGATTCAAAGTGCAGCCTCACCAGTGTAGAGTAGAGGGGATAAATCACTTCCCTCATCCTGAACGCCACACTATTTCTGATACAAGACAGGATGCTATTGGCCTTCTTGGCCACCTGGGCACACAGCTGGCTTGTGTTCAGCCAGCTGTTGATCAACATGCCCTGGTAATTTTCTGTCTGCAGCTTTCCAGCCACTCTTCCCCAAGCCTTGTTGAACCCCATGCAGTTGGCCTCAGTCCATTGATCCAGCCTGTCCAGATTGCTCTGTTGAGCTTTCCTTCCCTCAAGGAGATCAACCATCCCACCCAACAAAGTGTGCAAGCTTACTGGGGGTGCACTTGACCCCCCTCATCCAGATGATTGTTAAAGATGTTAGACATAACCAGGCCTAACACTGAGCCCCAGGGAGCACCACTTGTGACCATCCACCAGCTGGATTTAACTTCCTCCACCACAACTCGTTTGACCCCAACATCCAGCCAGTTTTTTAACCAGCAAAGACTACCCTCCACAAAGTCATTATCAGCCAAACCAAAGCTAAAGCATATTGTTAAAAGCACAGATCACCTCTCTAGGAAGCTTCTTTCAGCATTTGCCCATGCTTTTGGTAAAGAAATGCTTCCTACTGCCAAGTGCAAACTTCCCCTGATGCTGCTTTGAACCATTCTCACGCGTCCTATCACTTCATAGCAGTGATCAGAACTTCCCTCCTAAATTACCAGCTTTAAGATTGGTGCTTAACTTCCTTTATATTCAGGGACTAACAACATATTTGCAGTGTTGGTCTCTCTTGATTATAGAATTATGGAATTATTTAAGTTGGAAAAGACCTTTCAGATCATGGAGTCCAACTGTAAATCTAACAGTGCCAAGACCCACTAAACCATGCCCCTGAGTGCCACATATACACATCTTAAATACCTCCAGGGATAGTGACTCAACCACTTCCCTGGGCAGCCCATTCCAATGCTGGATAACCCTTCCAGTACAGAAAGTTGTCGTAATATCTAACATAAACCTCTCCTGGTGCAACTTGAGGCCATTCCTCTCATTCATTCCTTCAATTATGAAAGTGTTCACACCAAAGCAATTTGGGTGCTCAGTGCTGAGAGCACTGTATGTGGCAGTGCAGCTTGGCAAAGAAGGAAAAGTGGCACAACACAAATATTAGGTATGTTATCTGGAAAAATTAATTACAGCAAGTTTAGCAAATCTTTGCCTAAAGTGATTTTCCAGTTAGACTAATTTTCCCAGATAGAAAAAAAAAGGGGAAAATGTCTTGCCCAAGAGCAATGTGTGAACAGTCCTGGGTTCATACTGGGGAAATCTTAGAGGTTTCAGAGCAAACCACTGCCTAGTTGCAAGTTCATGTTAATGAAAGCCAGCGTAATCTAATTCAAAACCACATCTGTGTTCTTAATATCCAGGAAAAATCCTAGATTTCAAGGAGTAACTAAGACATGATTTTATAGAAACAATTATTTTTTTGTCCAAGAATGGAGCTCTCATAAGAAACCGATGAAAGATAAAACAACAGACAAGAATTGCTTTCTACTAGAAATCATCCAAATTAAATAACCAAAACCAAATCTGAATCTTAAAATCTAACCATCTTTTAGAAACCAGTTTGAAAAGGGATACAATTAATCAGGAAACCACATCCTCATCCTTCAGGCAAAATGAGATATTGAAAAACTTTCATTTGGAGAATTAGAGTGAAAAAGCACAACTGAACACAGTGTTCTGAATGTCCCACCCCATCTGTAGAAAGATTTTATTGTTTCAATAATCTCTAAACAGTTCATTTTAATTATGTCCTATTAGTAGCTGAAATTATGAAACAAAAGTTATGTGGAACTGAAAAAGCCGATATTTTCCATTTTGAAATATTTGCATACAATAGTTTAAAAAGCATTTTTAGAAATCTGATTTTTGTGCAAGTGTTAAAATTTATTGCAAGCAATCTTTCTCCACAGAAAGTTTCAAACTGAATATGGTAACTGCACCAGATTAAAATCTTTGTGAAATTCAGAGTCAGCTGCAGAAGATAGTGGGAGCTAGAGATATACCAGTGAGGGTCATGATCATTGGCTTTCATCTGCAATGGGCTTCATTTTAGCTACCTCCTACTCATCTAATCTTGTCATTACTATCCCATCTATTTTCTCCTAAGGTCAATAAAACAACAGCCATAAGCTTCAGTCCCCAGTGACTGGCAGCTAAGAAACGGCAGCTAAGATTTCATGACACACACATTGTTGGCTTTGCGTTGCAAATCTTCGGCTACCCTTAAAGTAAATTAGAGATTAGAAGAAGAGGAAGCAGATGTCTGTCTAAGGGCTCACTCAGGAGCTGAAGGGGAAATCTTCTCTGCCCACAACATCCACTTGCTTATTATCCACTAAGGTAAAAATTTCTCCTGCTTTAATCTGCCATAACTATTAAACTAAATGGGAGTTGAGGTCATTTAGCTCCACAGAGGACTTCAGTGTTAAGAATTAACAGTAATTCCATTAATTCTTCAACACTAAAGGTAATAACAATACTCTACTACACACATCTTGTTTACATTTTTAGAGTTTACTTTTTCTTGGTAAAGATATATGTGAATCCAAATTATTGGGATTACAAGGAAGAAGCTAGAAATTCATTCATTCCAGGTGAGGGTGATGGAAAGAAAGGAAATAGCACAAAATTAGTGTAAAAGGTAGTTTGTGTAAATGGCCAACAAGGAGCAATTATGAGTTATAACAAATACAACAATTTAAAATGGACAGAAACTCATAAGAACTATTCTATTCCTCTTGAAAGGCACTGTTGCTGAAAGCTATTGATGTTAAGAGCTTTATATGGTTCAGAAAAGGAGTGCATCGCCTATATAAAGTTGACAGTGAATATTGTCAAAAGACCTTCATGGTATCTGGAGAAAGAAAATATAGTCAAGCTTCATTAATTTTGTGAAATTAGAATAGGGGATAAGTCTTGGGAAATATATAGTCTCTCATATGAAGTTCACATATCCACTTTTTAGGTCCCTTTTTTTCATTTTTTTTCTTTTTATTTCAAACATACAATTCAGCTCAAAAGAAGCAGCAGGCTTTATATGAAACCTGTGGTGTAAGTTGTTGATGTATAAGCAGTATAGGATAATGGGTTTTCAGATGAAACTTTTGTCATTCAGCTCAAGTAAGATTCGTCAAAACACCAGAAAATTTTTGTGACATCCTCAGTATAAACAGGACCAAGTGGAATTTGAAGTGAATCATGATTGTTTTGTAAAAATTCTGGTCCTACACAAGGACTTTCAGCAAGAAGAGTATTTGTAGGACTAAGCAAAGCAGGGTATTTTTAGTTAGCATAGCATACAGTCAGCTTTTTACAGGAGAATAGATTACTGTAAAGTTGTAAAATTGTAATATATATTTGTAGGTACATGGTAACTGGGCATGAATGTTGGAAACAATTTTTCTGGTAAGAATTTTTCTCTACTTGGGAATGAACAGCTGATGCATAGTGGAAAACAAACAAACAAAAAATGCCAAAAATCCCTTAATTTTTCTTTTCTCATTTTATGAAAAACGAAGTTAGTACTTTTAGCATTCAAAATAATAATGAAGCCCAGTATAATCAATTCATTACTAACTACTGACTTTTTTCATATTTTTCAAGGAGAAAGGAACAAATTTAAGATACAGGACTTTTGTTTGTTTCCTCTCTGCTCCCCAGGAGAGAGAGGAAGGAAGGTGTTTTGAGGTTCCAAGAAAAAAAAAAAATAAAAAAAAGAAAAACAAGAAAAAGAACAGCAGTTGGAGAAATTCTGTTAATTACTTTGAATCCTGTTAATTACTTTGGTTTGCTGAAATATACTGCACAGTGTTACATCCCTAATTTGAATCTTTTATATAGACTGACAATAATAATAAATCAGCAAATACTTTAAAATTTTTGTAAGCACTAAATTTGTCAAAAAAAGAAGATTTCAGTTAGGTGTCAGCTGAATCTTACTGTGCAGCCTGCATTCACGGCCAATGGAGCGAGGTGTCTTTGAGGGAGCAATTCACCCCATCCTGCAAGGTGCTCAAGATATATGTGCTGAATCAGCTGGGTGATGCTACCCTTCTCCACTTCCTGAAGAGAAATCTAGATGTCCAGCTGGTAGATGTCAGGCTTCTTAATGACTAGTGTTAGGATAATTACTAGGATACACAGCCTTCCATTATAATTATGTTCTAAACTGTGCTTTAAATTACAGGGCTGACACAGCTTGCAGAGACCAGAGCTGTTTCTCAAGAAAACCAAACCAAAACCCTCAGTTTAATTCAGAAGTGTTCACATTTTAATCATTGCTGCAAAATTGTTATTTTCCACACTTCCACTGCACACTGTATAAATACATCACAAAAAAATGTGTTTCCCATTAAGAGATTCCATTTTAAGTAAAACCATGAAAACACAATTTAATACCTGGGACTTGTCATGTATCTGGGTGACACAGAGATTGCCTGAGTTGAAATTGTGAGGAAGCTTGCACCCCCAACCTGAGCTTCTTCTGAAGAGGCAAAAATGGCATGGCTTTCCAATTTATAGTATTTATATGGATTTTTCTTTACATACATTTCCATCTGAAACATTATGATCAAATCAATTAAAGCTACATTGGTAACTCTGGGCCCAGGAGTAACCTCTGCACGTATTTTTCTGATTCATCCCTAACTGACACATTTCCTTACAGACCATTCCTTAAGCTTTTCAAGGGACAGAGAGGAAGCTCATCCTCATGACTTCTGCCATTTCTCATAGAGTAAAAATCACATCAACTGCTCTGGTGCTTCTTATTTAACACGAATCTCCTGTGGCCATGACCTTGCCAAGAAAACTCCACAAATGCTTCTTGAAGTACCATCCTGGGACCCTAGAGCAGGGGTAACAAGCTGTACCCAGGAGTTTAGCCGTGATTCCTGATACACAAGTAAAGATGGAAAGCCGCATTCCTCCATCTCCCATGCAACTGGTCCCAGGGCTGCTTTAAAGATCTCTGCCCTAAGTAGTTAGTAATGTTTCCAGGAGTTACGCCTCCTTTCTGGTATATTCATTAGGGAAGAGCTATAAACTTTTCTGTCCCCGACTTCTGCTTTTATTCCAAATCTCCAATTATACCATTTATTATTTGTAAAGGGGGAACTTCAAAATTTTGGGTTTTAATTCTGTATTATGAACTGAATAGACTGGATAAGGACAGCAAGGAAGAAGGTGGATCTTGCTGACAGATAATGCTCAGAAGCAAGGAAAGTCAGGCAAGGATGAGCAGAATCTAAGTCACTTACAACAGCTAAGCAAAGAAGAGGAATGATTCAGGAAGAAATAATAAGGATTACTAGTCTTCTGACAGGGAAAATGTGTCCAATTGCCATCTCACCAGCTCCATTTCACAATATTACTGAGAAAAGTTATTTCTTTTGTGTCAAATAAAAAACAGAAGAGAAAGATGCAGAAAAAAAAAGGAGCACATACCAAGCAGATCTGGTTAAATAACTGAAAAAGAAATATATAGCTGTATTCAAGTTTTGAAAAATTGCAGTTTCAAGGGTTTTTTTGCCAAATTTTCAGAGAAGAATTTGGCTGATTTTCTTTAATGAAAACCATTGTGACAAATATTGTCTATTAGCTTGGACCTCAGAGTGTGTTGTTTCAAATACATTATTTTATTAATTGTTCCATTGCAGCTTTTAGCATAGCACAGAAAGGTAATATTTTAAGTAGTTTTAGCTAATACATAGTACTTTAATGTTATTTTTTGTACGTAATATGTACTACACAGTCTCATACCAGCTTTAATTAATAATGAGCACTCTGTCACACTGGTAAAATGAACAACCAAAATATTTTGGTATTTTGCTCCTAATTTGGCAATCTGAGAGAAGCTAGGACTATCAAATTCTTTCTTATGGTCCATTGAGACCTAGCACAATGATAAAAGGAAAAGACTTTCAAAGATCAGACTAAATTTGAAATTGTGCACAGAAGTGGGAGGCATTACTCTGATTCACATTGTTAAGAGTTTCTGTCAGATATTAATGTGGAATGAAAGCATTAAACACTGAAAAGTAATATAATAATTAATCAGAATTACATTAGATTTCTGTAATTATAGGTCCTAAACCTCACAATAATTTTTCTGATGATTATGAAACACTGAAGCAAAGACACAGAATTAATAAAAAGATCATTGCTTGGATATATTTCCCATGTAATTCATTATTTTCCAGGTTTGTCAAAACCTTATTAATAGCAGGAATTGTAGAGAGGTCAAATTCCTGTTGCTGCTAAAGAAATGCCAGGAACACCATGAGCTATGAAATGGAGCGGGTGCAGGGTTCAAATGTAGGGTCAAAACTGTGGGGTCAAAACTGAAACAGAAGAGGGAAGAGTAAGACCAGAAAAGTAAACCAGACATGGTATGTTGCAAAAGTAGCTAATGATCTAATTTTTCATGTGCTTTCTTTTCCACAAGATGCTTGTTGCAAGGACACTGCATCACAAATATCTGCTAAAGAAGAAGCCTATGTATCTTGAATAAAGAGCTCAACTTACAGATGCCAGCATCTGTTTGTTTCTCAAATACTCACCTTATAATAAAGCTAGACTGTCTTCCAGCCCTGGAAAGATTAAACTGTTTGAACAAGGCAGCATTTGGCAGCTCATAAAACATGGAGGAAACCTTTTGTCCGCTTGATCCATCCTGTGGACAGCTGGCAGCCAAGCCTTGCTGTGCAACAGGGCAGTTCCATTCCTTGAGAGCAGCATACCTGGACACAGCTACACTGTGGTGCAGGGCTTAAATAAAGCAAAGCAGGGCAGCAGGGTGTGCATGGGAGAATAATTACAAAGACTTTAGCAAAATTGCTCGGTACAACCATCCCTTCCATTTTGGATAACCATGTAATGCAAGAACAAGTCACTCAAAGCAAGGGCAGTAAATTCAGAACAGTTCTTTTTTCTCTTTTTTGTAGGGGTAAAATATAATGATTCCAATCAACTGCTGGCATTTACTGATGAGGAAGGCAGAGAGATGAGTGCTATGTTTAGAAAAAAAAAAATAGGATAATTTGTTGACAGGTAATATTTCTAGATGTGCAGTACATTTAAACTTACCTTGAAATTTTTTTCTTCAGGACTTAAATGTATGCAGATGTTTGGACACACATTTTCAAGCAATATCACGTATGTGAGTCCCAAACAGGTGCAAACCCATATTGTTCCAGGAATTCAGGAGTGACACGAGAGTTTACTACCTATGTGGATCTGGACAAAGGTTGTTCTACTTACTTTAGTATATTTTCAAGAACAGGTTATGCAGCTACCCTACAGCAAACAAGAAATAAAGATTGGATCCAGCTTTCAGCTTTTGTAAATTTCTATAGCTCCATGATTTCAGTACACCTTAGCCAACTTGGCCGGAAAAAGATAGCTGATAACATGCACCAAAACACCCAAAAGAAAAGAAGTGTTTAAAAGTATGTAAAGGATGCTGCTACTTGCTCTACTCGTTCTTGCAGAACATCAGTGATAACCAGTTCTTTAAGTAATACTGATCTTGAACAGAGATGTGACACACAACTGAAAAATAAAGCACCATGGCAGAAGAGAGATGACTCAACTCAGTTCCAGTCCCCTTGTGTTTTTCTAGTGATTCTAAGGGCCAATTGAGCATATGATGGGGGCGTGGGGGGGGGGTGGGGGATGGAAGGAGGTGTCTTCAGCTGGTATAAAGCTAGCAAAGATGACTAAATGGCCGGGAAATGGGTGTGGGTAAGTACTGCTGCATTTCAGTGATTTCCAGCTGCCAGCGTTGCCCTTGAAGACTGCTGCTCATAATTTTTAGATTTTACTGCCTTAGGATGTTCTAAATTGTGCCAGGGGCCAAGTTGGGAAGACAAAAGCATCTGTCTGGTAAGAACCCATCCTTTGTTGCACTCATTCCGCTGTAAAGCTCAGCCAAACCTGAAATTTGGAAGCAGCAGTTGAGTCCAAACCACAGCACATGGTGAGTTAGGATCTGGAGGTGATTTGGCCCACTGTGCAGGACAGAGGGACCACACACTCCAATAGTGTGATTTATTCCTGTAGAAGTCAGTGGGAAAACTTTAACTTGAGTGGAGTTGGAACAACTTTCAGTATCTGTTTCCAGCAGAACTTTTTCCTAATATTTTGAGGGGATTGTCAGAAACTTGATTTGACTCCTCTAGAGCAAAACAAAAATATTCTAGAGCTCTGGAAGTCTCTGACTATTCATTCGTGTATATACACAGCAGTATATCAGACTTATAAGAGCGGTCTCCCTATTAAAAAGGGATACATGAAAGAAACATTGCCAAGGGTCCTTAATTTACTCATGCCTTCAGCAACCAGCAGGTAAAACCAGCTGTCCATTCCAACATTCACAGTGTCATGGTCTTTAACTGAAATGTTCTTGCAGCAGTAAAGTTAAAAGGAGTTCAGTGACTTATTAATCTACTGATCACTGCCTGGAGTGGATTTGATTGACCTTGCTGGGTAGGAGAATGTCCCTTTGCCTTATAGAATTAGCAAACTATAAATCTTTCAAGACTGGATAAGGGTGAAGATTAGTGGACAAATGGCTACATGGTGTAATATGAATACCAACTCTTTTTCCTCACTTAATAACCATTTTTGAGTATTTATTACAATGTTTTATTCAGGATGTTGCCATCTAAAGTTGTGTCATCGCCTCCATTAAAAAATTAGTTTCCAGAAATATAATGTGGTTTGACATTTGTGTCTGCAAAGTCTATCTTTGAAAAGAATCTATTTTTTTAATTGGCACAGATATTTTGCATTCTAAATTTAATTTACAATGAGCAATGTCTTCATTATTTTGGCTTGGTTATGAATTTTTTTTTTTTTTAAAAAAAAAGCAGTCAGGCTTATATGAAAACGAGAAATTACCCTGAACCAAATCCTAAGAGAAAAGTCCAAGAAGGAAGTTTGTAATCAGGCCATCCATCTGCCCCTGAATCGTGTAATAAGATATAATCTTTAGAATGGAGTAAATCTAAACTTCAGATCCAAATCCCTTAAATGAAGTTACTTCAGAATAAAACAATTCTGAAAACTTGAGATGAAGCTGAGATGAAAATGTTACATCTGAATTGTCATCACTTTTTTCCTGTGTGGGCTGGATCTCCATAGATGCCAACAGAGCATAACTGGCCTAATACTCGACAAGAAGTCATGCAGCAAATAGGGAGCAGCTCAGATGGCGTGACTTACAGTAGGAGCAAAAGTCAAGAGCGTTGAGCTCAGCTTCTCCAGGTTGCAATGGAGGCAGCTGCTATGGTATTTTCTAGCTCTATTTCTTTTCTCTGTTGCTGTAAGCACAAGATAATCTCAACATAATATGATTGTGAATACAATGTCTCATCCCATCGAATATGACTTTCTGTTGACTTGGACTACCTTTCTCCGTACCTTCAAAACAGGTATGGAAAGAGAATTTGAAGACATCAACAAAGTCTTCTTCAGTCCTTTTCTTAAACAATGTTTGAGCTTTTTGCCTTTTATGCTTCATGTCCTTATGCCATTTGGAACTAAAAAATGCCAGCAGCTCATCCAGCCTGTTGTTCTGCTGCAGGAGTCAAGAATGAGTTCACTGGAATGATACAAAGAATTTCATCCAGTACATTCATAGCATTATTTTCATCCCTCTCTCTGTTCTCTGTGCATTGTTGCTTTATAGTCATGAGCTGTTGGGGGTCAAAATTGGTATTTATGTACTTTTTGATATTTCAGAGAGTTCTTTGCAACACTACATATCCCACACTACATATCCCACATATCTGGTCATCCAAAATAAAACATGATAAAAAAAGCTTAAGATATTTTATGAGGCAATTGTGCTCAGGTAATAGCTACAATCATTTCCCATAATATCACTCCATTAGCAAGTTTGAATGTGATGTTATGTAGATTCTCAAGTACAAAAAGAACTTCAATGTGTCCTTTATCATCACAGAGCTTTCTTTCTGTTGTACACTCTCTCAATGTTTCTGACCTGTCCAATAAGACAGTTGTGATCATCCTCTTTCTCTAAACCATTTAAGATAAATCTTCTACTAAACAAAATAAAACAAAAAAATGGAAATAACTGACATGTTTTTTTTCAACTAGAAAGATCCTGTCAAGTTGCTCTGTGACAAAACATAATTCAGTTTTATCTCCATCTTGTAGGAAATCTTGCTGCCCCTTCACCCATCTTACACTAATTCCCACAGCAATTTCCTCAAGGAAAAATACGTTATGCTGAGGCTACAATAGAGTTGTTTGGTCATTTCTTTAGGTAAACAGTTGTATTATTTTCAGTATCTCGCATATATTTCATGATAGTGTATTTATCATGCACAAATTCAAAACTGAAGATGCAGAATAAATCAACACAGTGATTCTTCTTTTTCTATGCATACCACAGGCAAAAGATAAAGTAGCAAAGAATTGCAATAGCGTGCTTCAGACTTCAGCTAGGCAAGTTGCTACAGCTGAGGAAGGAGTGCATTGATATTGCAAAAGGTAAATAAGCATAACAAAAATGTCCTAATGTGCTAATTCTTCCAAATGCTTAGTGGAAGCCTGCATTGTTTTGGACTGTTACCATTTATTTGGCTAAGGCACCATCCCCTGAAAGTTGGACTCGGATAGTCTTGTCGAACCACTGGAATTACTCACTTTGAGTTGCGTAATGTTGTATTGTATTCTTTTGGGGCCATTCATTCCAAAAGAAAAGGACCAAAAATATCTCCCTATTTCCTGCTCCTCATTAAAATCATTGACAGAGAATTACTGGTCTTGGCCCACAACAATCTGTGTGAGGCCAGTATTAAAACCTGGAGGAGGGAAGAACCAACCACCAATAATAACTCTGCTTTTCCCATGCAAAGCATGCTACACCAATAATCATTAACAGAGAGAATGGGAGGGAAAACATGCATTATAAACCATATCCTTTACTACGACACTGTCAAGGCTACTTCTGTACTGATTTTTACTCCTTTTTACCCTTCGGAATATCAACAAGTTTGTATCAACAGCAATCTTACAAAAAGAAGTAGCTTCCTTCTTGATAGTTGGTACCTGAGGGTATAATGGACTTTCCTTGAATGTGTTAACATTCATACACTGCCAAATATAAACCAGTTATGTATATAATTATGTACCACCTCTCTCCTTTTTCCTTCTGCATTTTTGAATGCAGTATTTTCAAAGAATTATAGACAGATGTCTGCTAAGGGCACAGTTGCTGCTTAAGGCATCCCAATTTTTGTGATCAGAATAGTAGAACTCACCTCTCTGAACTTACTACTTCAGTATTTATAGTGTGAATGTTTCCCTAAACTCCCCCTGAAACCTGTGGGGAGAAATAGGAGCTATGAGAAGGGCTATTCAGCTGGCTAGTTCCAGGTATCTAATTTAATCTGAGATAAATCAAAACCTGAAAGTGTCCTTTTCTTGCCACTGACTACAGTGGGAGTTTATAGAGACCAATTCAGATGTAAACATCTATATTCGGCCAGATGGATCCCATCTGGCTCTCTTTGTTTATGTGTATTGTCCAGAAGGCATCTAATTTCAAATGTTAATCAACTAACAATAGTAACAAATTCTTTACAGAGACTATAGCAGCAACAGGCTTTGCTTGGACACAGTGATGTGTGCTGTCACTGGTCACAAGTCTCTACACATGAAAAAAACAAAAAGCCTGTATGGGTTCCTGGAAAGTTAAATGAGGTTTTCCTCTTTGAATTGTCACTGATAACTGAAACTATCAGAAGAAATAAAAATGAGTTATACTTTTTTTAATCTACGTACTATCATTTACCACACTTTCAATGGTTTAAAAAGTAAGTTAGAAACCCTCTAGCAATGAACTCTGTGTCATGTGCTATTCAGGAGAAAAGAGAGGATGATCACATTGACATACAAACTCCAAAATCACTGCGTGCAGCCTGAGTAAAGAATTATCCCCATTTTTTAGAATAGTATGATTTTGTTAGCAAGGTCTGGAATCTCATAAAAGTGCCAGCTCCTTGCTTACAGTGCAGCCAGCACTGCACCTGCCACTCTCAAATCACATAAGCTGCCCATAACTACCTTGACTCACTTGCCTGATACATGAATTCTTTCAAAACCTTTCTGAGACAGTTTAAATCTTTCAGCATCAAGATAGCTGCTCTTCTTTGGTCTGAGCCACAGTACAACTTCGCTGGCAAAACTGCTGTAACAATGAGGGTTTGTGCTGGGTGTCTTTCAGAGGTATTTATTACTTGAGGCCATACAGACTTTTATGGGCCAGCATGCACTCTCATTGTTTCATATGAAGAAAAAAAATTACGCAATGTTGGGTTAGTGTAAGCTCCCTGGAAGAAAATAGAGAACTATTGTGTAATAACAGATGTTATTATATAGCATTTTTCAACATTTACTATAGACCAGCAAATAAGGGCACACTTTGAATGGAGAATGTTGCATTAACATGGCTACAAGTTAAGGTCGAGCTTTATTCAAGCGCTTCTTAAAAGAAAAATCAGATTTCCAACATGGACAACTCTGATAAAGCAACTAAATGGAATCTGAAATATTGGCAGTCACTGAGTGGCAAAAAGGGAGGTATTATATAGCTGCTACTAAGTTCTGAAAGTTTTAGAGTAAATGAAAATAGTTTTCATTCCTTTGGCTGGCTGTGGCACTGGAATGCAGTAAAGTTGCTTCTGGGATAACTGTGAACGATAACGTTCCCAGGACAGGGAGACAGTGTCACTCATGAAGTGAAATAGCACATACTCTGACAGCAGATGCAGGAGAATATTTGAAACAAGGTAATATGGTTGGGGTTTTTTTAAATAAACACCCCCAGTTTTCCCCATTTACTGAACACCAGACTCAGATGTCTACTCAGTTTAATTGGCTTTATAGCAAGCTACAAAGAAAACCATGAGCACTCCCTCTCAACTTGCATTGAGACAGGATGAACCTGCCCTCTGAGAACTGTGCTGCATCCTTGGAACACACAGTGATGAAGGGAGGGTTGTTTAAATAAACTGATATACATTTTCAACCCTTGTACTCTAATTATTAACCCACATTTCATTGTTCTGTTTCCATCTGCATGAACTGAAGTCTTAGGACATTTTTCAAAGCACTCAAAAAGAGTACAGTGTGAGCTTAAATTTGATATGTCTAAAGCAGAAATTCCCGTAAAACACTCTTAGTCCTGGCTTATGTTTAGTTTCTACAGAAGTCAGCTTGTCACTATCTGCTTACTGTGAAACAGCAGGCAGAGCCAAGGTGGAATATGGAATTTTTTTTGGACACAGCATTTGCCCATGTTGAATATTTTTAAACCTATAGCTTCTGGTAACACACCAATATCTCAAAATGTACTAACTTACTTTGCGTCTTAGCTTATTATTAATCTACTTCTGTTATTAACTTATTTACAGTTATTTCAGATAACTCAGATTTACATGTCACCTGTTTTTTAAGGATTTTTCCTATAACCAATATATATCAGGCAGAATCAAAACAAATTTGACAGCTGTCAATATAAATTAGAATTTTCTAATTTTGTTTCCCTCCTCCTCCGTAGTTTTAATATAAATCTATCCTGTTTCACATAAAATACTTTCAGAATAGTGTTCCAAACAATTTCCTTCGTTAGTTATGTCAACATTTCATCTTCTTTTTTTTAAACCTTCGAGTTATGGGCTTTCAGCTCCTGCTTGTGCTTTAGTTCTTTGTCTTTCCACACCATCAAAATATCACCTGCCACCTCCACCTTCATGAAAATCAGCTGAGGGGTCCAAACCTTGCAACCAATATGGTTACCTACCCACTGTGGCCAGTGCTCCAACATCAGCTGATGTGAAAGCAGTAGTGCTCTGTACCCCAAAGAGTGTTCTTTTTTTCCCAAATGATTCCCACCTAAACCATTTGTTATTTCAATTTTATCAAAATCAGCTTGAGGCTTTATTCTTACTACCCTTATGCGGAAGGAGCAGCTACAAAACCATATCAAGATCCTCTTAAAACTTCTCTTCTATAACACCTTTAAACAATACAGTAATGGTTGACCTAACAGCTAAAATTATTATTTTAATTTTGTAAATAACAAACTCGCTGCTCTCTGTGTTTGATATGTTCCTCTACAGCCTGTAATACTGTACTCAAGTTTCAATTTCCTCATGTTTGAGACTATCTTTCATTACATGTTTTTACAGCACTTAATACAACTGGGCCATGTTACTGACTGCCAGCCCTGGGTAGCAGTTCAAGCAGCACCTGACCAAGACCATTCAAGGAAGAAGAATATCATGTTACCCCTACAGTTACATATACTCTGTGGGACAGTTTCTCATTTCAGACACAACAGTGTAAATCTGGAATAATTCTACTGCAAAGCTGCTTTTCTGCACCAAAACATGGTCTATTGTATCTACTGTTTGCTATTAAACATGGGAGGATAATTTTTCCATTTATACATTATTTCTTTCAGCTTTAGTATTATTTCAGGCTTTGCATGCTTGGCTACCAATTATTCAAATGCCACCAAAATAAATCTCTTCCTCCTGCCTCTGTGTCTTTTTTTCTTATTTAACAGAGGAGAAGATGTGCTAATTAACTCTATTCTTTATTGAAGACAGATGCACATTTTCAGCAGTTTACTAGAAGTGTCATTTTCAAAAATATATGGGAAACTGGAAAACAAACACATCACTTCAAATATGCCTGCAGGAAGCAGGGATAGTTCTTATCTGCTATTCAGAAGTACTTCTGTAGTACTAGGAGCCAATTGCTATTGGGTTCAACCTACTCGCAGATACACCTCATCCCCGCAGTGCCCCAATGCATTATTACTTATGTTCATCCCATGTCTAGGCATATTTTTTCAGAAGTGCCAGCAAAAGGACTTGTGGCTGACAAATAAATGCTGGCAGCCCATCGGAGTGTGAAGCACTCAGGAGGGTTGCCTTTCAGAGCACGCGTAGCAGAAAGGAGTATGGCAGGTGCGGTTCACAATAAGAAGTCTTAACTGGCAGATACCTGGAGCACAAGAGAGGGAGCTGGGAGCAGTGCAGAGACCTCTGATGCGGAGCTATGACAGTCTATGGTAGATGTGTTGTTTTGGAGCAGGAAGGGTTTGGGATGAGAAGGGGAAAGTGGTGGGAGCTCAGAGGTGGTAAAAGACCTTGGTTTAGAGGTAGAGACACACAAACCCTTGCTCTTTTCTCTCTTCTTATTCCACAAGTTCCGGTTTTGCTAGTCAGGAATTCCTACTGCTAACCGTCATTACTAGTCAGGTAAGATAATTGAACAATGTCAGTGCTCAGTCCTGACTGCAGCTTGAGCTGGGGGGTTTCAGAGCAGTACATTGTGCTACAGAAAAATACATGTGAAGTGTTGGAAGTCTTCAGGTTGTTCTGAGAAGTCAGGTGCCAAAGGAGTTATTATTAATTGAAAACCATAAAATTCCCTAAAGTGTGCTTTATTTAATAAACTAAATTTGTCAACCTTGATAATACAATGAACAATAATCAGGAATAAGAGATACTGTCACTGATTTTTTGAAGGTAACACTTCCAGATTGAAAAATATGTGCCAAAATATCAGCAATTAACTTAGGTAACAAAGGCAGCACCTTTTTTGCAGATTCAAGGTGTTCTGTCCATTGGCCATAAGAGAGAAAGAAGTGTCATCCCACAAAGAAAGGCACTTTTGAAATCAGATTTGTTTATTTCTGTTAACATCCGTTTGGCAAATTAGTAAAAAAAAATAACAACTACATTAATTCTTATAAAAGTAGAAGAGCAAATGATGTTTCATAGGGAACAACAAAATAGTGACAGCAATTTCTATGTCTAATTAGAAATCATTACTGTTTTGATGATATTGTAACTGACAAAGTTTTTCAGAGGCAGAGAGAGCACTGAGTCTGCCAACAAAGCACTAGGAATTGACTTCTGAAAACTTAAGGGATGTACTGGTGTATGAACACATTTGTGAATGTTTCTTGAATTTCCTGGTGCCAGTTATCTTCTCTGATCTGTGCAACTTTCAGCGTACAAACCACATTATGCAAGCTTCTTTATACATTCTATGTTACCATAAAAGTTAAACTTTAAACTGTGTCCTCTCCAAAAAGCATGTGGAAAGCTACAGTCAGACAAAGTATTGGCTATGGCTAAATGTTAGGAAGAAGCTCCTAAGATCTATAAATAAGCAAAACCTGACAGATTAGCTTGGAGGAGCAAATGCAAGTCTTTGCTGACTCAAATATTCACTCCTGCTACTAAATAGTGCTTTTATAAAGAAGCAATAAACTATATCCACTAGCTGTCAATGTCTCTATTCTCAACGTTGTGTTATGAAGATCACTATCTAGGAATAAACTTCCTCTAAGATAAAACAACAAGTCTGCAAGCTTTGGAGACAATAGCAAGATTGTCTTTCTAGCTGAAGACACTAATCCTCAAGCATTTTAAAGAATACAGTGTATTCTCCAGATTGTACCTAACACAATTACACTTTGTTAAGAATTGGCTCCTGGTAATACGGTGAATGGAAGGATATGTAGAGTTCTAGCTTTTTTTTCTTTTCTTTTAAAAGACCAAGTGGCCACATTTTGCCCTCACATTATGTTTGATTGTCTCCCCCAAAGCTACATGTATGTACATAATGGGATGTTTTTCCATATGGTTTTAGGAAATTTGCTACAGTTTAATATATTTTCATTAAATTAGTGGCTCTGATGTAGACAGCTGGCATTAGATTATTGCAGCTTACGCAAATGAATGAAGACAATATAAATCTAAGCTATATATCATGAATATAAAAAGAAAAAAATCATGTTAGAGTAACTACTTTTGCCAGTAATGCAGCTGGCAATACAGCTGTGACTTTGCAGAAAAGAACTTTTATCTCCAGTCTTCTTATATAGAGCAACAATTAAGTAAAATAGAACCATATGTATTACTGATGGGAAGGGGTTCTTTGAAATATTTTTGCTTAAAAAAAAAGAAAGAATATGAAAGTGTGTCTTTATACACTCTGGTTCCACTAGATCAATGTCAAAAGCGAAGGGACAATACAGCAGTTGAATACTGATAAAACATAATTGGCTCTGCCATGCCTGTGGCACGTGCAGAACTTATGCTGTTGTGTAGTTTGAGCTACTTATATAATGCAACATGTCTAACTGCTTCCAGCTCTGACTTTGTCACACCCACTGGTGCTTCCTGCTTGCAAACTATCCTGTGTACAGCATGCTGGGCACATCTATCTACTTTGCAGCCACAGAGTCAGGCTGGGCTGCTTGTGCTAAACTGCTCATGGAAAGCAAACATAGGTGCTCTGGACAGACTTTTCTGCAACATTTGTAGGTCAGGGTGCTTTCAGCCTATTTGAGTTGCTTTGTGAGACCTGGATGATGCGTGTGCTCTAGGTCAGGAGAGGATGATTACTGTCAGGCAAAAGCTTTCATCTCTTCACTGAGTGGCATTCCCTGTGTTGCCTAAATACAGTTCTTCAAATGAGTTGGACTCCAGCTTTACTGCATAGCAGGAAAATCCTGCATGACATCTGTATGATGCATCTGTACCATGGATGTATAGTACAGAACAGCAGGTAACAACTCACATTCACACAGCGTGAATGTACCTATCACATTAGAAAGATGGCACGGTGGAGTGTAATTTGTATGAGGCACGTCTAAGCCTATGATGAAGTTAACATCTTTGGCTTCCTCAGCAGCCAAATTTAGTGCTGAATATGAAGTGTGCTCCATATTGGTGAACTCTCACAAGAAGTGTTTTGCTGTAAAGGTAGCAGAAAGCAGAAGGCACGTATGACTGAAAACAATGGCTGTCAGTACGAAGAAACTTTCTAAATCTTCTAATTTCTAAACTTTCTATAATATTTTGTAATTCTCCTACTAGCAAAAAAAACCCTGAAAAAAACGACAATTTTTTCTCCATTTTTTCAAAGAAATGGTAACTTCTGCAATGGGATTTTGCTCTGTAAGATGCATCAAACAATTCAGCATTAGAGACACTGATACTAGCAAAAGTTGCAGGCTTGTTCATATGCGTGGGTGAGTTTGATGTAGGTCCTGCACAGCTATTAGCTTTCCAGGAGCAAGAAGAGCTTGTGTTGCAGCAAGAGTGTTTTGGCACAAGATGCGATTCACCCGTTTCTGCCCTCCAAAATAGTGTAACACAAATCAGCGTGAAGAACAAGTAAGTGGAATAACTCTCCTCACAGCTGTCCGCGTTGTAAAGTTGCTACAAGGCTAGCTGGCGGGCTATAAGTATTTGCTCACGTAACGGGTCTGTCAGATTTGAGAATATCATGTGGGTCTGAGACAATCATTGAAGGGCTTTGGTTCTTGTCAACTTGTGACTTACACAACCCCGTTCCCATATGTTTTGTATTATTTGAAAGAAAGCTGGATCCATTTTACTTCAGATGAATTCTAAAAAAGATAAACATGTATAAATCTGAGAAAGAAAAATAATTTGGTATTTTGTCTTGCAATACTGACCTCCTGGGATGGGGAGAAAGGCATGTCTTCCAACAGGAGCAGTGCCTGCATGGGCTAAAAATGATTCTCTAAATGCCACCACAGTACGTAAAATCATAATGGTGCAAATTCACCCCCTTAGTCTGCTCTGGGAGTTGGGTTCTGTCTCATTTTCAGTTACGAGAAAACTCCTGGATAAGCTCTTATTTTCACTCTTCTCTGTTTCTCAGCTTCGTCAAGGCCCATATAGGTTTTCAGCATATGGAAATATTCCCTCTTTCACCCCGACCAAAGCTTCATGACAAATCAGGAAACATGTAGGCCTCTTCTGAGCACAGAAAGCCAGCTTTCTGTAAAATATCCACTCTGATTTTAAATTAATGCAAAAAAACGTGTTCACAGTGTTCTGTGAGGAAAATCTAACCCCCAAAGTGCGTCAGAATTTAAAATTGCACTGGGATTTTTGTGGGGTCTTTTCTTTTCCAGAAAGGCTCTATAGCCAAGGAAACCAATAACATTTTGCTGGAATAAGTTTGTTTGTTTTGAACTGGACTGACTCAAACAGTAAACTTCACAACTTTGTTTTTTCTTAATTGTGTTGCACTTTTTGCCAAATGCTTTTACTGATTATCAAAGCAGTGGTCACTCCCTGGAATCTGCTGGGAGTTGAGTTTCCATTGCAACTCTGTAGATGCTCAATCAAAGTATAAGACTGAGCGTAAGAAAATATATCTGAATCTGAAATCTTTGCCTATCAGAAGCAGGTGCCACTTGATTTCAAACAGTCTGCTCCCAAACACCAGTTCTTGCATGGCTGAGTCTCTGAAGTGATAAGAGATGTGATGCAGGTGAGGTCAATAGGTCTACCCTCAGGAAAGAGAAATGCAGGCATTTACCATCTTATTTGAAAAGATGGTTGAAACCCTTTTTTAGCTCCAATTGAATGTTTTCTTTTTTTTTTATTTGTTTTGTGGGAAGGGAAGAGGCTGGGGAGACATCATGCTATTTTGCTTTTAGTATAATGAAAGTTATTTCAGTATAGCTTGCTCAAACTGTAAAGGTAGTATTATTAACTAAGAACTCTCAACTAAAATGAGTCAAAAAGGATAATTGTAACGGGAAAACAATGGAGTCTGGTTCCAATAAACATTTTAATATTTCACAGTTTTTTCACCCTGAATTTAGGATTAAAAATAAAAACATTGAAATTATCCTTTGAAGGAGAGGCTTGAACAAGTTGTGAATCATTAATTGATCAATATTATGTTTTGATATACTTTTTTGAAAATACATTGATATCTCTGATTCTCAATGCTTGTTTAGTTTATTGAACAGAGAGGTATATATGCTTTTTAAAACTGATACCATATTAACTGTATCACTCCCAGAACTTTACTGATATATGCAGGTTTGATTGCTTAAAAAAAAACTCTGCTTTTTCCATGTTGATCAGACTTCATGGCCACAGTATGTTTCCTGTAATGTATTATCAGCTTTATCAAAGAGAGATGTTAAACACTTTGTTTTAAATATGAATGTTTTGTGTCAAGCCAACAAACTAGTAATGCCAAAACACAAGAAAGTCTGGATTGGACTGACCTGAAGCAAAATTTTGAGTTTCAGTTTTCCCAGTGGAAAATAATTTTTTTCAGCAACATTGAAATTTATGGAAAAGTGAACAGTACACTGACAAAAACAGCTCATGAGCTCTCACGTAAACCACGTGCATGAACTACCCAGGCACTAGATTTAGTGTATTAGACTGGTTATTTCCTTCTGGTAACTGTGTATATATGTGTGTGTGTGTGTATTCATATTCATTTATAACATATGTATATAGCAGATCTTGTGATACTTTTATCTAGTTGTTTAGGATTAAATCACATCAGAGATAAAAAAGCTGTGTATATCCTTATAAGAATATGAAGGAATAGGACCAAGACTTTCTCATTATTCTGAAATGAGAAAATCCACCAAAATTTTGTTGGATAATTTATCATGCTGACATTACCATTTCTGAAATGCTGTATTTTCATAAGAGACTTTTAAAACCAGTTTTTATCTCTCTCCTGGTAGCAAAAGACACTCTGAAACTAGTGAATGTATGTTAGAAAATGTTTACTTGAACTTTCTAAAACAAACTGTTCATCCTGGGTGTAACAGAAATGCTCTCTTTTTATATTACTGTTCCCATGTCACTCTCCAGCAACAGGCCAACCAAAACACCTACTTACAAAGATGAACTATACCATTGCAAGCTCCTTGGCTACTCTACCATTGTATTTCAGTTGATAAATTTGCATTTAGTGCTTAATTTGTTCAGTATGCCTTACTAATTTGGCAATATTTATTTTGGCGTGTAAAGTAGAAGGCAGCTGCTTTAAATGTCCTGCTAAGTTCTTTGTTTTGTTTTGAGAGGTTTCTTTTTCTTTTCTTTTTTTCTTTTTTTTTACCCTTTTCTTTTTCTTTCATAAAAGGATCTAAGATATGAAAAAGCTCCAGTGTCGTGGACAGGGCTGAGTTTCCTGTTTATGAGTCACCATAAATATGAAAGGTGCTGGTTGACATTTCTCAGCTGAGGGATTCGACACAACTCTGTGTTGAGAGCAAATCCCCAAGCAGGGTGGTCTTGCATTGACTTGTCGACCTTGTACGTTGTTGAATGGAATCACTTTTAAAGAACAGTAGTTAAAGGAAAAATCAACTTCTCTAGCAGCTCTTCTTACTGTTACTTTGTTTAGAAAAGTGTGCTATTGCATCTTTGCTGTGTGGGAGTGATTGCTGAACTGTTTTTTAAAGAGAGAACAGTTAGCAACATACACTTGGATTTACTCCTCTTTTGCAGAGCCCTTGATTTCCCTCATTTCCTAGTGGTTTTGCATTCCTTCTCAAAACTCAAAGAGCCAAAAGAATTGTGTAACTGTTCCTAATGGCCAACCAAGGTAAATGCAACCTAAATTTTTAAACTGTTTTGTGCACATATCACATTATGTCTCTGAGCCACAGCTATGCTGTCATTACTAGGGTTTCTTTCAATTAATTGCAGGTGTAAAAAAGAACCTATAGACATGGTTAATGTCTACTGAAAACATGGAAGCTAGATAGAGGAGATGTATGTAAAGTGTGTACATGGAGGCTTGTGATAAGATATGACTGAGTCATAAATAAGTGTAAATAAATGAATATGTCACTGATAAGCGTGTCACTCAACCTGCCTACCCTCCAGTCTGTCCAAGATTCAAGTCACCTGTGAGTGTGAGTGAGTTTTCTATCTAAACTCTAGCATTTTTTGTTTTAACATTAAATAGTCCTGGGGCAGTCCCATCTGTGGCATCATGACACTGCACTATATCAGAAATTAAAACAGCAGTAAGTATAAAATGTATAATAATATATATGGGAAGACACAAATTATCCCGTATTTCCAATAAGTTCTGAGCAACACAGTGCTTCTTGTGTATTTTAACATACACATGAAAGGGAATATTTCATGTCAGTGCCCACAGCAATAAGAAAAATATGCTTACATGACCTTAACATCCCTTGGGTTTATTCTACATTCTAAATGTAATACCATTTGGGGGCTTCATTTGAAATGCGTAGCTTTGCAAGTGAACACATTAAAAACATGCAAATACCTTGATACTACCCATGAAATCCTCACTGTATCATAAATCTATTCTGTTGGATGATACGTCATCCAAACAGATTTCAAGCTATAATAATTCCTAGGACAAATTTCTTGAAAGTGAAATAATTTTTCTGGATAAATGTTCATAAATTGTTCATAGATTGTTTATAGATTGGGGAATTATGATTTTTAACATTTTCTGCGGTGAGAGAAAGGAGACAAAATATTTCCCTCCTTTTTTTTTTTGTTTTCTTTCATTCTCTAGTAATTCAGTTCTCCTATTCACTGTTAGATATGTTTGTTTATACTGACTTGTATTAAATGATTTTAAAAATACTACATCAAGAATTCAGCAACATCAAGGATTCATTCCTCCTCTCATGTGATTGAAAACAAATACTCAGTGAAACAGTGCCAGGGTCAAATGGTTTGACTACCAACATCTGCCCATGTCAAGACAAAACATCCCAGGATACTTTCATATTTTGAAAAAGATAATCTGTTTTTCTTTCCCAGCTTTGTCAAAAGTCTTTCTTTGATTTATAAAGCCTGAGTAAGGGAGTAATAGTTTTACACAAACTCCTGCAATATGTTTACATCAAAAGTGAAAAAGTGTTATTGTAACCAATGAAAGGCTTCCAAAAAGGCATAGTTGACCCCACTCTATTTTGGGGATCTCAACTGCTGTTTTCATTTCTACCTTCCCCAATGAAATGTAGTATACTTAATATAGTGCAAATAAATGAGAGGAAAGAAATGAAATGCAATTATGTGGAAACCCCTTAGTTTAGGTAGACATGCTGCAAAAATAATTTATTTCTCATATCCATTCTTCTGTCTTCACACATTCTCTGATTATGTCACTCTAGATAAACGTAAAGGAAATAAATTTTAAAGGGAAATCATAAATAAATATTGCTGGCTTATAATGTAAATCTAGCATTCTTCAGTTTTGAATACCTGTCATGTAAAGATTTGTTCACCAGTAATTTAATTTCTTATAATTAAACAATACATTAAATAATTCCAGGTAGGAGAAGAGTCAAATTCCAGTCAAATATGAAATATCCTGTAAAAAAAAAAAAATCCACATAATTTATTTGCATTCTATGATTTATTGGCCAAATTGTGGCTCTTGTGCAATAAGAGCAAAACTTTACTGTGGAGTATTTCTTGGTTTTAAGAGATTAGTTCAATTTTTTTGCAATTGCTATCAACTGCTGAAATGAGCATAAATGTAATAGGAATAGGAAGGAAATTATTCGGAGTAGTTACTGATGGCACAACTCTAGAGAAACAGAAAATACATTTCTTTTGATGGTCTGACAACGATAACATGTAGCTCTGAATCCCTGCATGCTCTATTGATATGACCCATAAAAGGCCCATGGTTCCATCTCTTGTTTGTATTCTTCATTTTATTATCATTCTCTCTCTAAGGTCAGCAGTACTGGTCTCACAGAGACCATTAGCATGCTTTTGCTTATTTAATTCACTAACTGCTGAAGTGCATGCTGCTTTTAGTGGCACTCATACAACTCCAGGCACTGAAAGGTTTGGTTTCATGTGCTTGAACTCAAGTGACACAAATATTTCAGTGGTGAATCAATACTGGGAAAGGATGGTCAGTAAGGTAGGGAGTGTTTATAGAAGATGTTTCATCACTACTAGTAAAACATGTCTTATTGTTAGTTCAGGAGGTCCTGGTATTTAGCTCTTTGAAGGAGGCCTCTGACAAGCCAACAACTTTCAGCCTGCTAATAAAATAAAATTTCAAAAATTGCACAAGGTTTGAGATGTAGCTTTTTGCAAGATGTCTGTAGATTAACCACTGGTTTCCATAAAAAGAGATTTCTTCTGTTCCCTCATCATAACAGACCTTGACTATAGAGAAACATTGATCATCAAAAACATTTGATTATTTCATTTGACTCGATTATTAATTAATATTTGATCTTTTCCTACAAGAGCCATGTTGTAATATTTCTAGGAGCACCTAGAATTTAAAGGCTGCTTCGTATGCTAATCTGAACCGGAACAAGAACAGTATTCCCATTCACCTGCTCCAAAATTGGGCTCCTATATACTATATTAAACCTGAAATGACAGTAGCTGTTAAGGCAGTTCTGATTCAGAAATGGCATTTGAAGGAATTGGGGAAATTTTCTACTCTACAATAACTATTTCCTTATCATATAAAAAAAACCCCATATAAATAGTTCTATACCAAAGGTAATTATCTGCTTTTTCAGCAATTCTTCATCATAATATGACCTTTTTAATTTACTGAGAGTAGATAGATAAAGAAAAATAAGGTTGTGAAATGTTTCTGTACTTGAGTGTTGTGCCTGGACTGAACAAATTAAGCTGAGAGGCAAATGAAAATCTATTTTTGGTTTCCTGTTAACACCACAAATGCTTCTGAGGAATTGAAGTCCTTGGAGCACACTTGTGGCTAATCTTGGGTAATATAGCTGGCAGAGGGACCAAAAGAAGATTACAGTTATAAAAACACAAGGAGGCTTTTGCCAAGAAATGCAAACAAAAAAGAAATATTTTAAGAAAATAAACAAAGCTACTGAGTGAAACATACACAGAGAGGAAAAAAAAGAACAAAAGAACATTTGAGTTTTGATGTCTTAACATTTTGTGGCAACATATGTGATAGTCCAGCCAGAGTGTGTGAAAGAACGTTACAGCTGTGTAAGCTATGAGATATCCACTCATGCCTTGAGATCAGCAAGCCATCAGGAAAGCCCACCTAGTTTGCCAGCTTTGCAGGTCCTCTCTGATTCTACTAAAAATAATAAGTTCCATCCAGTCCTGTCCATGTGATTGCACAAGTAACACAGCAAGTCAAGGGGCTTGTTTGCAAAGGCTGCTTTAAATAGAAACCCCTATTCCTTTTCCAAGGTGCAATGGTTTATAGCAATTTCCTGAGCCTATAAAACATGTATTTTAAAAGAAGACAATCTTCTTCTGTTCCACCTAGCCTATGCTATTCTAGTCTTATTGTGGCTGTCTGCCAAGGACCAGCAAGTGGCTATTAGAAACAGAAGGCTATCAGAAATATTCAGGCAGTTGTACAGCAGGCCATGGCAGGTGAATAGTGTTATATAGTGCAGTAAGGGAAGAACGAGATCAGCAAATATTATGGCTAAAAAGAAATACACCGGAGTGAGAATCCTCACATGCCAAGTTGTCCATTCACCCCCATGATTATGACTTCCAGGCCATGGCTATACTGTCAGAGAAATTGATATGGAGCCCAGTCTCTGATCATACACGTTGCTTAGACACTGCTTTATGCTGTAGCTTCTATTTAGAGTAAGATATCTGCTCCCCTCTCCAGCTCACTCCAGCTCTGGCCCTGCAGACACAACTGTTTCCAGCTTATTGTTTCAGGCTTGACCTCAGCTGCCCAACAAACTGTAGAGCAACCACATCTCTGTGTTGCAAACTCAAAGTTTGCACTTTTTCTCTAGAAACTTATAAAAAACGCACCTGGCTTTAAAACAGAAGGAAGCTAATTGAAGATTTCTCCAGGCAATATGCTGTAGGATATCAAGACGGAATGGAAGATTAAATGAAAACAGACTGTTGAATTAAAAGACAAAATACTCCTGTAGCTGCTGTTTGCTTTATTTATACAAGTATAAGGAATATCACAGAAGCTTGTTGTTTAGTGTCTTACAAGAAGTTTTTAAATTTTATGTATTTTGAAATGTTTGCAGTATTTTATGAATTCCACTATACTTTACACAATTTCAACTTACTTCTTTTCAAAGTAACTCAGATATGGTTTAAGCTCCTACTTGTTCTACAGTTCTAAAATATTAGCTGCTGTCACTATCCTACACAAAATATCTTAGGGCTCTGATGTGGCAGAGGTCCTCCAGAGTTATCAAAAGAACTTGGCTGAGGAAGTGTGTTATCAGAATCTTTGTAGTACAGCCAAAGAAAATGAAACAGAGAAGAAAAGCAGTTTTTTGTATATTCATATCCTATTTTTTATTCTTGCACTCTTTCTAAAAAGTAAACAAGCTTTTGTGACATAAGAGTAGGAGAAAATTGCTGTCTGGAGACACTGTGATGATACAAAAGTAGGTCAGCACTGGTGTGTTTTTACTTTTATGTGAACATGCCCTTAATATTCAAATTTTTTTTAAATTGCACAGACTGGATATCAAATTTCAAATACAGAATACTCAAAATTAAGCTGGCAAATAGCTAGAAGAACTGAGAATACAGAATGGTGATCTAGGATGCAGCAGACCTACTCCTCTGTCACCATTTCCCGTATGATGGTCACAGACATCTTCATCTATGTTTATTTAGTTTGAATGTTTTTCAAAACATTTTACTTTATAACAAATTTATACTTACTTTATAACAAATTTACTGTTCTGTAAAGTTGAAGCGTGCAATATTTCTTCACTGCTAGGGAATGAAAGGTGAAGTCCAGATTTTCTATATTACTAGAGACTTATAGAGGAATTATTTTGCTCGTGATGTTTGTGTTCCTGAAAATGAGGGTGAAAATCCTCCTCTGTCTCACAAGGGAGATAAAATTACTGAGAGACTGCAATACACCAAACTTAGATGACAACGAGGAGCTTAAAAAGTCACATTTCAGTTTGTCATTACTTTGGATGTATGGAGTCTTTTATAAGTTATTGAAGAGTGAGATTCACCTGTCTAAACATGAGGAACTGGTAGCACCAGAGATGTAAAAGTTCCTTGTAGATACCCAACATATGTGACACGTGCCAAGGCTGGCAGATATGTTGCAGAGCTTATAATGTATTTCTATCCTTCCAGAGTGGAAGCCTTGCAGGTTACCACAGGGCATCTAAAATAGGGTAAGATGCAATCCCACTCTCCACAAGCTATAATAGGCCCATAAGCATCTAACTTTTCTATAGACTCTTAAATGGAGGCATCTTAGCTTCAAATCGAACCTTGCCCTGGGTAACTTCTTGAGCGTTGTGAAACTACTCCTTTTACTGACAAGATGGTTCATATGCTTAAGCCCATCATGACCTGGAGTTTTAAAACTTTAACCTGAAGGAAAAGGATGGTCATATCTATCCACATACGTACGAATAAAATTTGCAAAAACTGACCTTGCTTTGAAGTTGTCCTTGTAATAGAGAAGTAGTCAATATGTTGGAAGAGAGGTTGAACTAGTGCAACAGATAATAATCCATAAGCCTGTATATTTTACAGCCAAGAGGAACACTTATTAACATAAACCGTAGCAATTTCAGATTAATTTTTGCTGTTGATGTGTGCAGATGCGCAAACCTATAAAGACTTAAAAAGATCAGTAGGTGTATTATGAACTTCAGTAAAGGCTGAGTACAATTATTTCAGCTGTGGCCCTACTTAAGACTTGCTGAAATAATTTCATAGAATCGTAGAATAACCAGGTTGGAAGAGACCCATCGGATCATCGAGTCCAACCATAAATTTCATTTGCCATTGTCCATAACACAGGCCCACAAGTTCGGTTCTTTTACAGTGCATAATTTCTATTGTAGACACAGGACATATTTTGAGCAGACTATTCTTAATTCAACAGATTTTGAAAGATAAGACAATTCATCACATCTTTATGCAAATTGTACCAGTTCAATGACTCTCACCTCTAAATATGTGTGTCAATGTTCTAATATAAGCTTGCTAAGTTCAGTATACAAAATGGTCGACGAGTTGTTCCTTAGAAATCAGAATCCTTGCACACACTTCACATTCACAGTCCTCAGTTTTCTCTACTTAGTTGTTTCAGCTTCTTCAGTGTCATTAAAAAACAATTTTTCCAAACCTATAATGTTTCTGACCTTGCTGATCAGAAAACCTTACCAGTTTGCTGGCAAACCTTTAAACTCCAGTCATTATGAACTCAATTAATTTACTTTTTTCTACTTTTATAGAAGTTTTACCTGTCACATTTGGCCTCCAGCTGCAAATCCAGAAAGAAGACGTATCTGCGCTTACACCTGTTACTCCCATGTAGACATCTTGGATACACTAAGCATTAGTGGCTTAAACATTAGTTGCCTTTTTTGGGCAACTGACCCAAGCTCAAGAAATGTTGAGAGCTTTGCCAGTACTATGTGTAGAATTAGGATAATATGTGATTTATTATATCTGCCATATATCTGAAAATGGCACTTGCTTCCCAGCTAAAGCTAAACAATGCCTTGACTGGCTACCAAGAGATTCTGCATTGGTAAGTACCCTCTGAAATAGACTCCCATTTGTTTACAGCTAGGATTCTCATTCTGTTCTTTCAATACTTCAACTTACTTCAACAGGAAAATGATCTAAGATAAAACTCATATTGGGAAGATAAAAGATCATTAATATTTACTTAATTTTCCACTAATACTTGTGGCACTAATGTTTATTTAATTTTCTGCTAATATTTGTGGCATCCAAAGTTTCCATTGCCAATAAATACTGGGCGTTTTTTTCTGTCTCGCTTCATTTCAAGACGATTATTTGTTGCCCTGCCTTAAGTGAACAGGGAGAACAAATTATTGCCCAATTTTTTGCAGCACAATTGTACATATTTGAACACTGTGTCATGTCTCCCCCTGATCTTCCGTTCCCTAGACTAAACAAACCTTCTCCCCTCAATATCTCCTCAGAAGTCATATTTTCTGGACCTCTGATCTCTGTACTAGAAACTTTCTAATGGCTACATGTTCTTCCTGATGTGAGGGTTCCCCAAATCCATGAAAGCTTGAGAAAAGTCTTAACAGCACTGAGTAAAAGGATCACAAGTCTTACATTGAACTCATCTTATGTGTACTCTTTATATACAATTCTTGCTTTTTTCCAGAAGACTATGACATCATGTTCCCAGCATCTCCTACTGGAGATGTCCAAATACAGACTATAAAAGTATTTTAAGATGGAGTAAAATACCAGCTGAGAATTTTTATTAGTATTTGGCACTGGTATGCAGTTGAATCCTGTACAAGACCATAAGCACTGGAGCATTGCAGTTATATTTTCATGACATTCATTATTTTTTTGTCAAAGGAAAATCATCTTAAAGGAAAAAAAAAGCAGAAACAGTAACAGGGTTCAGTAAGACTGAAAAAGTATTTACACCACAACTGCAGTTAATTCTAAACGTCCTAGATATCAAATAAATGATTTTGTATGTTTTTGCTGAAAGTAGTTTTAAAAAAATTTCTCCGTGCCAGACAGAAATATATTTGCATATCTCATACAGAATGTCAACAGGAATTTTGCTTTAATATAGTACTAAACCTTGCATGTTGAAAGAGGATTATGTTATATTCATATGATATTCTTAATTTAAATGCCTCTGTTTGAACACGTTTAGGTGATTGCAATAGCTTTCATCTTGAATGAAATTAAGAAATTAATTTACTTCTCAAATCTCATTTTTTTTCTAAAAGAAAAGAAAATTTGCACATTGAGAAAGTATGGAAAAAAGGACATTTCCCGTGGAATGAAAGCTGACACATTCACCTCCTCTCTATGTGCTCAGTTGCTGTTTAGACCATTGTGCAGAACAGAAATATAGCAAAATTTCTACTGGCATGTTTGTTGTAAACTTTTCTCTCTGACATGTATACTATATCATTCTTTATTCTTATTTAACTGCAGCTTACTTTAACCTTAATCTATTCACATAGAATAAATACAATGGAATTTGACTCAATACATCTTTCCAAAACTATTTTAATGTGAAATGGCAAGCTTAGCCCAGCACCCCTCATCCTTGTCCTTCAGACACTGATATGTATGGCTAACTATGTCCATATGAGTGGTCCCAATAACTTCAGACAGGACTTTCAGACACTCTGAAGTCACTTAACTCAATCCTGCCCATCGCTGGGAAGCATTATGGATCTGACAGGGAGGACCGAGGGCTGAACCTGCTACACACTGAACATTTTCTTGTAAAGCAGGAAGTCAGGGAAGGCTGCGCTTCTTGATGTGCCAGCTGAGTCTCAAACTTCTAGTCAGGGGTCACTGTTCTGGGTGTAGGAATTCCTGCACCCAGCGGTTTGTATTAAAGCACAAATAAATAACAAGAATAACATAAACATGTGTTTTGCTTTAGTGTTTAGACACTTAATGCAAAGTCTGCCATTAATAACCAATGATTTCTTGTTTCTTAAAATCAGAGAATTCATAAAATGTGAATTTTTAGAAACAAAATTACAGAAATGATGTTATAACTTGTCTCAGTTCAACAGCAGATGAACCCGAATTAAGGCATCTCTTAACACATTACAGAGACAATTACAATAGCATATAAGATACAGTCTCTGGAGGAAAAAAAAAAGACATTGGACTTCTGAGGTTCTATCCACTTTCAAGTAATTATAAAGTAATTATACTTGCAAGTATGAATGGATTACAAACCACCATTCCTCTAAGTAAATTTAAGCAGTATCCTTGATCTCTATCAGTAAGTCTTTTTCTGTTAACTAATAACACATTGCAGCCAAACCTTTCACTGCCATCTGTTCAAATGGAAACATGTGGTATTAGAGTTCTAATACTGTGCCCTTGGTAAAGATATACCTTAGAGATTTCTTTTGGAAAACTTCATAGTTAGCAAACAATTTGTGGGCAGTTAATTTACTCCCTTGCTGGGGTTTGCATTCCCACGTGTGAAATGTGCTATTCTGATGGTAATGTTAAATTAAATGAATGTACACAGGATCATATTTACATAATATGGATTGTATTTACTCTGTGGGAAACTTGACTGTCCTGCAAAAGACCATTATTGAACAGAAAACAGAGTATTTGGATTTATTTTTGTTGTTCTTGAGCTCTTCCTGTAGTATAAAGTAGAACGAAACGTCCTCTTCTTACATCAGTTCAAGCCTTACTACATCGCAGAAATGAAAAACACCTTCAATACATGCAAACACACTTGGAGCCACACACGCTCATCTTGCAGGGGGATTCTCAGGGGGATATTCTGATTGAAAAGACATAATGTATTCACACTTACAGACACATTTCCTTTTGTTTTTTTCTTTTCCCTTTTCCCTAACAATCGCAAAGCAAACTATTTTGAGAACATCTTCAAAAAGTAATGCCACATTGTGAGACATTTATGGTGAACAGTGTGTTTCCTCATGTAGTAAAGTTATTCTCCTATGAGTATGGCTGTCACAATTTGAATAATTATCTCAGGAACTGAATACATAAAGAAATACTTATATTTTATGATCAGAAGTTAGCAGTTGTAAAAGCTATGCATTTTGGAATCCTATAACTTAGTGAATGTATTTGACAGAACTAAATGAAGATTAAATGATGAACACTAGCATTTTGCAAACACTGCTACGTGTTTGTTTTAATAACAAGGAAAACTTTTCCTCTTCAAGTCCGGAGATTTATAAATTAATTCAGTAGATCACCTGACCATTGTCAAGCTCTTAGTTCCAGAATGGAGAAAATATTGAAAAGCAGTTTAAAACTTTCAGAGGTTTGCCCACAAAATAAATGCAACAACCACAGTTAGAGTTCTCAAGTTCTTGCCTTCCTCCAGACCAACTTCACGTATATGAGATTATGCAGATCTTGGCCCAGACCTCACCTACTGATCCATGTGGGGATTTGTGCTGGGCAGGTCAAGGGAGACTCAAAGCAACATCCTGTCTGCATCCCTGGATGAAGACTATTACTAGGAGAGGAAACAGAGGGAAAGAGTATAACCATACCAACCTGCAGCAGTATTTCTTTTGTTACATCTTAATTGCATTTTCCAGCAATCAACAGCTTAGAGGCTTCCACACAGGAAGGTCTGTAGCCGCCTTTCCAAATCTAATTCTTCCATGATTTTTAAATAGTTTTCAAACTCCTCTATACTTTTTATTTATCTGTACTCTCTACATGCAGCAATGAGTTCCATAGCTTAACTGCATGTTCCAAAGTAAATTGTTTGGCAGGGGTTATTCTACATTCGTGGTATGAAAGCAGGATGTATTCTTACTTGCCATCACTTTAACATTGTGATAGAAAACTCCCACAAATTACATCTTCAGAAGAATATTAACAGTTTTATAAAGTCTCTCGCAGCCTTGCTTTTGTAATTCTGGGGGACAGTAGGATCTCTGCCTTCACAGAGTAGATAGGATTTCCTTCTCCAATGAGGCATTACTCGTTACCTTGTCACATTCTTGCAGGCTGATTCCTGGCCCCAGCTATGTTTGCCCATCCAGTTTGCTTCGTTCAGCTTGGCAGATATGCTTTCAGCTGTCTTCACAGAAATACTTCTAGTTTTGTGTAAATTAGGAAAGGAAGAAGTGCAGCACTACTGGGGAACAACCTTGTATCTTAAAGGTAGTGCAAAGTTCACCAAAAAGGAAATGCTACTGTAAACATATTTTTCTGAATATAAAGTGTGCAGTTTGGGGAGTTTACATGAGAACAGACAAAGAATATTTTTCTTCATTAAAGAAATCCTGAAAAATCCATAAAATGTAAAATCTTATGAAGAATTTAACTGAGAACAGCCTTTGGTGAACATTGTTTTTGCAACTTTTCCACATAAGGTTTTCTTGGTTTGCTTTAAAGTGATATCATTGACATTTACAAACAGAACTTTCCAGCAAAATTAACAGTTGAAAAAGCCACATATTTCTCAAAGCTGAGCTGACCTAATGCAATGCTAGTCTGAAGTTACATTTACATGACATGCTGTTTTGTTTGTTTTCAGTGGGGTTACCATCTTATAACAACATTTGGAAATGATAAAAGGATAAACTGAGGACCCCCTGTCTGTTTATACTAACACTGTATATTCATAAACAGTAACGAATCAGTGAGTACAAATCCCCTTAATTGTTTTATGGTTTTATTTATTTTTACTACATTTTATGTATCCCAATAAGAAGCACTAAGTTATTAATCATGTGGTGGGCCATACTAGGTATTAACAGAACTGTATGCAAAAAATCTCTTTCCAGTTCGCTTGCCTGCCAAAGAGATTACACTAAATCATCTACAAAATAACCCCACCCATAGTATTTATTATCAATGGGTTAACATCACAAGTGTATTAAGTATTTCTGTTATTTTCTAAAGTAATTTGTCATCATATGGAATACAAAACAAATAATGAATCAGAAATATTTCTGAGATCTCAAACCCTTGAAATTCTGGCACTATTCTTAGCACAATTTCTTAGCTGTAAACTTAAAACAGCCTCTGGGGCTTTCAAGAATTATACTAGTATATGACCTTTTTCACGAGACTGTGGGAAGAGGTTCAAAATGTATGCCAGAGACTCAACACTGTTTGTGAGCACTATTCAGTTAGGTGAAAAATCCATACAAGCTAAGAATAAAATTCAGTCTGAGATAGAATACACTGACGATCATCTGTGTGTGACATGCAGATAAAGGGATGATAATAATGTGAATCCACTAGAAACACAGTAGATATAGGTCAACCTAAAGACATGAAAACAGCAGGGTTTTGTTCATTACCCTATAGATATATTTACAGTGGTTTATTTGAAACAATTAAAAATAATGTAATAAATCATTAACTACGTCATGTATGAATAATATCTGTTCAGCTTTTCAGGCTCTATTGATCTGTCAGAATAAAGCATTCATTCTTAGAAGGATGGTTTGCTATTAATCTATCGACCTAGAGCATCATGCTTTGAGATGCACAGCAATAAATTTTTGACAGTGAACAGGAAAACCATGTAACAGCTTTGATAGAGAAGGAGTAATACTGAAACCAGATGAAAACTCGGGGTTGCTTTTAGAAAATGTGTGTGCAATCTCCTAGAATACTAAAACTGTCAGACTAAACAACCTTTCCAGTATGAAAAACACTGTTGAATCAGTAACAGCAAAAGAGCTGGACCTCGTTTCTATGAAATGTCCAATTTTCACCAAGTGTTGGAATTCTTATTTCAGAAAGAAGAATGCTTTTTTACTTCCTGCATACTAAAATTTTGGTCAGTAAAGTAGGCAAATATCACAAAGTTATTTGATTCAGGAAGAAAAAAATTCTGTGTTTGGATGTAGAGTGTAATGTTACAATTTTATAATTCTGACTGTGATGTCTGATCATGCAAATGCAATGAAGGGTCACTTACGATGTGGCAGAGATAAATCTTATCTCAGAGGTATAGAATAACTTAACTTTGTCTGCCCAGGCATCTAGGTACTTGTGATGCACTCACAACTGTGACACTGGCAAGAGTGCTTGCTGCCGCTGTAGGATTTTTTCCCTAAAATTCATTGACTACAAAATCATTTTGTCTTCAAATGACGCATTCCAAATCTATCTTCAAATCATCATAGTGATCAAGGAAAATGAACATTCATGCTAATTTAATTTTAAAATACCCTGGATGAATCTCTGAATACAAACACTTAAGGGAGAAAAGCAGTTTAGATGATACCACCCAATTGTATCTTAGCAATGTAAGAAAATTTAATTATCAAGGCTACATGACAAATAATTTAAGGATAGACATTCTTGGAGTAAAAAAAAAGGAACTAAAATGATTTGAAAACTTTCACTGTAAATTATTTATTAGCTTCAAAGGAAACCATAGAGAACCTAGCACCATCTCCAACACTTGCACGTGTAAGAAAGAGATTCTTATTAATTACTATGCATAATTTTAAATTATATAAATGTCTCTTCCTGTGGTGAGGACTGCTGGACTTTTCACTGTGTCACCGCAGTATCATTTCTTCTTCAGTTGACTGGTTAAGTAATACATCCCTAGTCAAAACAGAGATCTGGCAAAAAAATAGAATTTGTGTGCTGAAATCCATTCCTTCATGAATCCATACACTGCATGCATGCCCAGGATTCTGCACAGTGTCAGTATGAAATACTGTTTCAACCATTACTCGCACCCATGTGGTAGCAATTGCAGTTGGCTGAGCTAAAATGCATTTTAAAGACCGGTGAAAGCATCAGTGAGCAACTGCTTTCCTACATCAGTGAGTAACTTCATCTTATTTTACTAATCTATGCCCGTTTATGTTTGTTATTAATCCTATGTGCTCTATTGGGCTAATATTTTTTGCACTAAATATGTGGTCTCAGGAAACAGTGGGGTATGGTGCAGAGGTTCCCAAAGAAACATCATCTTGAGGGAAATAAAGTTTCCCGATAGACTTATGATTCAGGGACTGGAAGGAGTTCTCATTTGTTCAGGCGCAGCCCAGTGCCACCTGGACAGCATTACCTGCCACCTGCCAACCAGAGCTGGCTCATGCAGAGCTAAGGCATGTGGCCTGCTGATGTCATCCTTCCACAGGATGTGGATGTTCCCTCAGAAGGATTGATACCACTAATGTGGAAAGGAGGATTTAAAAGAGTGTGACTACATAATTAGACAAGATTTTAAATTATTTTACCATGGCAAAGGTATGTAAAGTGTCTTTATTTCAGCGAATTCAAGCCAGCATCATGGAAATGTTAAATTAAATTAAAGAAGAAACTAGTGCCACGATTCTAATCTTTTGGTTTCCTCATAGTTAATTCTGTTGGAGCTGTGTCTGATTTAGAAGGGTATATTAACAAAAGGAATCAGGCTATAGCCGTGTTTCCCAATCTCTCTCACACATCTTTGTACCTTTAAAAATGTTTGCATTTTTCTAAAACAGATTCCACTTGATGTTGGAGGGAATAAAAAGTTTCCAAAACACATTATTCCCCAAGACTTATTTTGTTTCCGGCAAATGTAGAACAGTGCTCCGAACTGAACAGGAATAGCAAGCGTTTCTTATTTGCAAAGAATGCTTACATTGTTATATGCAGTTTTGAGGCTGTGTAATAGGAAATCATGAATTCTACATCCCAGTTCAAAAAAGCACTGCAACATTTGCTTAAAATTAATCTTAAGCACATTCTTAAGTGGTTTTCTGAATCCTAGTGTAAATAAAGACACCACATTTGTAAGGAAAAAAAAAGGAATTATCAGATTTTTCTGGTTTTAATCAGTGGACCTAAGATTGTCTATAGCAGTTGAAGGTTGAAACTACCTGGTAAAAGCTTGTTTAGTGATCTTTGATACTTATAATGACCATGCAATGCTGTATAATTTTATCCATTGAATTCATTTCCTAAGTTTTCATATAATGAACTTCTTGTGTGAGCTCAAGACTGTCACTATATGTCAACTATCAAAGGCATCGAATGAGATTTATAAAAACTCCACTTCCTAGGCCAAAAATTATTAGTAATATTCCACAGTGTCTAGCCTTAGTACAAGAAAATGGTACCTCCATTCTGCACCATATAAACCTGAAAATGTACAGATATTCTTTACAATGCTCTAATGTATTACAAGCTCACTTATAATGGTACTCTCCATGCTCCTATCTCCCTTTGATTATTAGGTCTAGGATGATTTTTCACCTAATGTTTTTGTATATTTTCCAAGACTAATATAACTTTGTTATTATTCTTCCTACTCATCATCCTAATATTTCTGCTGATCTCCTCCAAATCTTACTGAAGTCAAAGGGAATCTTGGGTCTGTATCCAGGTTCCATTTTACTATCTATCTTTCATCATCTTTTGCAACTCCACCCTCTTAAATATCATAGAGGACTTTCACTAAGGGGTGGCTTACTTTTTCTAGATCATTGGTGAAAATGTTAAATAAAACTGTACTGAATACAGATCCCTGAAGAATCTCACTAGGAAAAGATCTTCCCACAAAGCTATATTTTAATGTTTTGTCTTTTGCTGTTGTTTTTAGTCCTTCAGCCACTTTTAATTCCACAAGATAGAGCTCAAACCCCAGGCAATTTAAATTAATTCAGCATTTTCTACCAAATAGTTTCCACATCTTGGGCCAAACTCTTCCCCAATTATTCGTACACACACTTATTGATGTCAGTGGGATTACACACATGCAATGCATGAAAGAATCTGGTCTTTATATGCCCCCCCACTTTTACTTCTAGTCTAGATTTTGAACTTCAAATTATGATAACCTGAAATTTAAAAATCAGTATATTTGTTTTCTGCATTGTCTGTAAACACATTTCAAAGTGATATCCAAGAAGCCTGATCATGCCAACAGAAAATATTTTCTTCATCTCTAAACTGTGTTTAAAGTATGATAAAGAACAGGATAGAAGTTGTAGTTCTGTTTTTATGTACATACACAATTATAGGTGTGTGTGTGTATATACATGTTTATTAAAAAGGAAAATTATTCTTTTAGAATATAATTAATTTTATAGAGTAATCTCTTTGAAGCTGATATTCAATTTAATTGCACTTTGGAAACTTCTGAAGTACTGGAATGCTGTTGGATACTTTTCCCCAACTTCTTGTATGATTTGGAACAACTTCATTGTCATTATACAGATCTGACATACTGCAGAAGATGCATCTTGAAATATTTTAAGTGACGATCTGAGGAATGGAATATGAGTCAGAAATCATGAAAATAACCATTAGATCAGCCAACAAAATGTTTTTTTAATTAACATCTTATCTGGATACTTAAATAGTATCCCCAATTAATGTTAATAAAACTTGTTTAAAACCAGATCTAGCTGGAATTGTTGAGGAGACACTTGGTAAATTTCCTTGGTCACTGATTAAATCCAGTACAGATCAGTAACAACTAAAATTTGTGTTTGGAAACAAACATGGAACATCTTGATTGGTTCAGCACAGTATCCAGTACAAAGGTGATGATATAATTAAAAAAGAAAGACATATTTAGAACTGTTGTTACCCTTGGGAAGACCTCAGAACAACACAGAGCATGCAGAGGACTTTCTTGTGATCACAACAGAGAAGTTTCAAGTTACAAGACGAAATATGTTAGCAGAGAATCTTGCTCAGCTGTAGTCTGCTCTTTCCCTGCTATGTTCATCAATGCATGTCAATCAAATTAGGTAAATAAAATAACCATTCATGGATCTTCAAAGGCACCTGCCTCCCTTCCTTAAATATGTAAAGAAACTGGTCACATATCTTATGCAAACGGCTTCACTGAAAACTTTAAATTTGAGTTCAAACCATGTGTCTAAATTGTGGGTACTAAGTCCAACCTGAAAAATTATTTCTAAATATGTATATTCAGATGAGCAACCCTAATCACCTTGTCCAAGTGCTTAGATGTTGAACTGAAAGTTTTTGACATGTCCTCTGGGTGGGGCTAGCTCAGAGGAACAAATAAGTTTGCAATGCCATTTATACTGCAGAGGCTGACTCTCTCCGAGTCAGTCCCATGAAGAGGTGGGTTTATTATATCTGGCAGGAGCTACTTGACATGGCACTGAGAACAGCCAGATCCCACGGGGGAGGGGTGCAACCCGGTCCTGATCCAGGATCTACATCCTTGTTGGACTAAAGTGGTGGGAGCCTACGAGGTGCATGCTGTAGCAGAGCTCGTTGACCAGCACCTGTAAAGTATTCTGAATAAGAGGCTGCCTTACCTCTTGGTCTGCTTTGCACCCACATGTGAAAGAATCATGGGAGAGGGAAGACAAGCAGACCCCTATGCCTTCATGAGTTTAGTATTCACTCATTCAGCATGGAAAAAACTGATTCAACTCATCATAGCCAGAGCAGTATAATTGTATTTTATGATAGAAAGCCATTCAGTGGGTAGCAGGAAAAACAAACAAAAAAAAGAGACAGAAGAAAAGCTCTCCTCTTTCCTTGATGTGCTACTCATAAGGGTCCTGTTGTGCAAAAGTGCATAAGCAACATCTCTGCAACGTCACTTCAACCTCATTCTTCACTGTTTAGAGCTGCTGACACATCTGATGAGATGGTACAATTTCACTACAAGTTAAATACAGGTTTGTTTTACATCTTCCCAGACTACAGCACTTGCAAAATAACCAGTAAGTCATGAATTGTCAAATGAATCTCTCTAACCAGTTATGTAGAGGGAAATGTATACTTAGACCTTTACTCTTTCAGGGCTTTGCTGTGGGCTTAGAATCCCTGGAGCAACAAAATGAATAATGCTTTTTTTTTTTTTGAAGTGACTGATCTGCTACTGTCACAGGGTCTCAGAAGAAAAGACTTTGGGATCAAATGCATTTGTCACTTGAAATAGGCACTCTGGATGAAACAAAATAAAGGACAATATATGAAAACTTGTCTGTTCTGTTTTCAGCCTTCAAGTTAAGATTTCAGATGGTATACAAGAGCAAAAAGTAATAGAGGAGATAGATAGATAGATAGATAGATAGATAGATAGATAGATAGATAGATAGATAGATAGATAGATAGATAGATATAAAACTCCTATGAAGTCATTGAATGCCATACTGTCTTCTATTAGCCATAAATAATGGAATGTTTTCTTGCAGTCTTTAGTGTTAAAGTCAGGTATGTAAAGGAAGGCAAGGCAAAAGGTTCAAGAACTGCTGGATGGAGATGGCCTAGAAAAACAGCAGTAGCCAGCACATAATTGCTGTTCTGGACTCCTCACCAATATCAGCCATGATTTCTTCTCTTGGAGCTGTAGGGGTTTGTCTATCCATACCTCCCATGTACCACTCCCAGGTTTGATCTTAATGTTAAATTGAAAGACTTTGGGAAGAGCAGTAACTGTTCGAAAGAGGTAGAGCATGCTGCATAGTCTCAGCAGTCATAAACTGCAAGAAAAAAATACATGCAAAGATGTACTTTTGTATGCAAAGATGTCCTTCATTATTAGAACTCAATTCATTTTTGGTGGTAGGGTAGTAATGTCTACTGACATTGATCTATCTAGCCAGGACATTCATTTAAGTCAATGAGGAGAGGTAGGTGCTTTTGGTGCTTTCAGAGGTAGATTGAGCCCACAGAACTGAAACACCTGAGTTTGGAAGTGAACTCACTTGAGGCTGCTGTGCTAAAAACCTGGCCAATAAGAAGAAGGACTTGCAAAATTGGTGAGTGCAGCACACAGACAGAAACCTGCCTATTTTAATATCAACTTTAAATTCTTCTCCTACACCAGTCTTCACTAGTGGATTAGCTCTGTCATCCATGTAGCTCACTGAATTGTTAGAGTGTCTTCCAGAGACACTGATTTATCTAATCTTCCCAAAGACGGCACCTTTCATCCTAATTCATCATCTGTTTTTTTAAGGGAAAGAAAAAAAGTCTGTGTTTGGGGAAAGACAAGAGAGAGAAAGAGAGAGAGAGTGAAACGGCTCCTGAAGCAGGTATAAGGTAAATATATGAAAACTATAGACATGAAACAGACACTGATCAGGTACGTAGCAGGGTGCCTGTTTAATGTCCACTTTGTACCTATTGCTTGTACAAATAGAAAGCAGTGGCTTCAGATATAGCCTTCACTTTACCTGCTCCGATATTGAACAGACCTACTTTCCTACAGGAGACAAGACGTAGTTGAAGTACAGGTGCTGAGTAATAATAGCCACAGGAAAAATCTGAACACACAATCAAACCAGTGAAACTTGCCTTTGCTCATCTCACATCTAGGAAAAAATAAACCAAATTCTTTATATTTTATGTCAGATGCAAGAATGCCTTTATACACACATATGCACAAGAGTTTATGTATGTGTAGATGTCTGTATGTATGGAAAGAAAATGAGAGGGAAAGGAATGCAGGTTACAGCTTACATCATTTTACTAACCTTGTTGGATTTCAGTGCCAGCTTGATTGTTTATTGCCTCTTTCTTTTCTTCCCTGACATCTTCTTCTTGATATGAGTACTCTAGCAATACATTACTTTTATAACTCATGGCTTGAAATGAATTTTCAAAAACTGCCTACATTGTATCAGTTAATTGTCCAGTGACTGTGGAGAAAAGAAACCAGAACTATGTATTTCAAGTAATGCCCAACACATGGCAAACATCAACCGAGGAATGCAAGGTCTATGCTAGTGAAGAATGCAATAAATACAGGCCAGATCATAAACACTGCTATAATAAGACAATTGAGGAAGAAGATTTGAAAAGATAAAAATTATTTCTGTACCTTGCTTGTTCAGCTTCTCCAGAAAATAATTGAACAAATAAGCTTGAACCCATCACCTCCACATCTTGTTCAACCATAAGCTTTTGAGCTCAATATTCTTGACATTAGAAAAAGGGAAAATGGTTCTCTCCACAGCATGAATTAATCTGCAGAGCACTCTGGCTTGTGTTATGCAGGAAATAAGAGTTAGATTATTACAGTGCTACCTCTGGCCTTAAAAGTCTGCTAAGTTTCAAATGACCTGTGCTTCACATCATTTAAACATAGTTGTCCATATCTTCTTTTGCTTCAGCCATCAACTCTACTCATTAAGTCTAGTATAGTGTGCTAAATGGGGATATCAACTGCCCATTCACAGTTTTATATTTCTCTGAATAAGGATAATAATTCAAGAGTTATAGTCAAGGCAATCAGATCTGTGCTAGAATAAGTATCATATAGTTTGGACCTTGGACTGTGAGAATTTCATGGTAAGGTTGTCTTATCCTTTATTTTGTTATGCTACCAATTTTCTTCAATATCAACATCAAAATGTGAACAAGATACATCCAAATCCCCCTTCCATGGTGACAGGGAATATTAAACCAACAAAACTAATCGCCTTTTGTGCAGTTTTGCTCATGGATAGAGAAATCTGAGGAGATCACAGAGTGGCTTTAAGCTTCGTAAACATGTACTGCACAACTCTGTATCAAATAACAGTTATGCTTAGAGAGGCATGTGATGGGTTTAAGACATGCTAAAAGAAAGCTTCATATAAAAAGGCACTTGGATCTATCTGGCTTATAGCAAAGGTTGTCTTACCAGTGTGGCAACCTGAACAATCCTGAAAGCTAGTTCAAATTCTTCTATATATTTTTACAGAATCAAAAATATTATTAGCGATCTCCATTAATGGTTCCACTGTATAGTAGCTGCTGAAAAACACTGAGCTTTTCGATGATGGTCCCGGTATCTTTAATCCTATCCACAAAGAATTGTTTTTATATTAATTAGAGATTTTTAGTCACAAGATTATGAGATTTGGTAACTGGACCATGCTTCAGCTTTCCACCTTATAACTGATTGTAGGTGCTAAAGGTCAGTATTGCAAACTGTCTGTAATAAAACTTACATAGCTTATACAGATAAAGTGATGGCTAATCTTAATCTTTCTAAAATGCTTTTTTTTTTGTTTTGATTCTCAGATGAAAAGCAGTCACAATGCCTGGAAAATATCAAACCTTTACTATTGTTCAAAGAAATCAAAGGAATAGACAAAATATGCTGTACTCAGAAAATGTGTCCATATTTTTTTCTTCTTTTAAATATGCAATGTTTTTCTTCCAAGGACAAGATTTCCAGGATAGGTAACATCAGGGAAGCTCCCTGAACTGCTGGATTAGAGGTCAGATATACAATGTTCACCGCTCAGTCTGATGTTAAGTGTATCCAGCATTCACAGAAAGAGTGAAATAACTGTGCAGGAAGGTAGCAACTATTTTCTATAATGCCTAATTTAATACATAGAGCAAATGAATATACACATGCAGTGTGATATCTCTTGGTCCCCTTCATGTCAGATGGATACTATTTTCCAAATATATTCCATTCTGTTCATCCAGGAAGCAGTTTTTTGGGCTTGCAGTATTTCTTGCTCTGTAAGATTCTAAGCTTCTCCACATCAAGGCAAAACTCTTCTGACTTCTGAGCTGCAGGCTGAGCCCCACCCCAGCCTGTGGGAAGCATGGACAGATGACAGAAACTTGTATTCCTGAGCCTTAGGGTTTTCACTAAAGCTCCGGGATAAAAATGTTTGAGTGAGGGCTCATGTCACCTCATGCCAGTGGAGACTAGTACTTCAAGAGAGGACAGGAGTCATTCCCTGGTCTTGAGGTGAAAAGATGGGTGGAAGCATCTGTCTCTTCCCTTTGACACCTAATGATTAAACAGATTAAACGCAGAATTCAGCAAGAGATTTAGACACCCTATTTTAAATCTCTACATGTAGGTGTGTATTACGTGGGCCAGGTGCCTAAACTCCCTGTGTGATCAAGAAAGATGCAGTTAAGTCAAAGGAACACAGAGAGCGATCAAGACAGCCATGCCCTAGGGGCAGACTCCTCTGCCTAAACACCAGTTTCTGGTGGTTTTTGAAATGCTGTAGGGTTCCTGACATAGCTGCTCTCACATCATGTGGGATGCCATCCATCTGGGCTGGCAGTTAGGTGGCAGCAAGTAACATATCCACAGAACCACGCATGCTTTGGTATGGATCTAGCTAAACAGATGGATGAATCAGGTGAAATATGTCCCAGTTTTGAATCCACAGATTTGGGGATAACTGTTTAGAAGATGCGCCTAAGCATTTTAAATTGTATAAAATGTATAAGAGGTTTTAAATGACACAGTGAAAATTGTATCCCTTCAGTTCTTGTGGCTCCTATGCCTTCTGGTACAGATGTCTTTCAGCTCCGCTATGCCTGACAAATCTTGACTTCTAAACCATTTAATATTTAAGAAGAATATTTAAGATTCAACAGCAGTCACTTTTTGCTACAAACAATGACTGACTCAGCAAGGGGAAGTTTGAGCTGGATTTGCAGGAAAAAAATAAAGAAATTTTTATGGGTTGTCAGAAAGCAGAGTTTCTAGGAAGCCATTCCAGTTGTCTTACAGCTTTAACACATGGATTAGGGAAATATGTTTCCTGTTCCAGTTATATAAAACTGTCAGTTACACATAATCAGTCCATAGTTTGTCATTGAAAAAAAAAAAACCAAAAAAAACTTGCGTAGAGAACTAACACTATCATTGTACTCGGACAGCAGAGAATCACCTTGCTGAATGCAGAATGGCTAAATAATTTCTGGTAATGCATAGACAATATGTGATTGAAACTGTTTTTCAGGAGCACAATCTGTATTGAAAAAAATGATGTTTAGTTTCTCTGAAATTCTATATTTTCACAATCTTTTTTTCACCATTCACTAACACATGTGGAACATGTGAGTTTATATTCTCCCTATCAAAAAGCTGTCCTATGGTCTTTTTAGCCATAAGCATGTTTAATCTTGGTTTTGAAAACTACTGAGATCCTGACCTCCATTGTATTAACGTTTCTACAGATTCTGAATACCACCATCATCAAAGTATGGGGTAAATATACTCTGACTCAAATACACTGGTGCACTGTCTGACCATTGTAGAAACAGACTGAAATTTGGGTGGAAAATAATAAATGGTAGAAAAAAATCACTCAAAATTTGCAATTATAGCAAGTGCAAAAGAACACATACATCAGCACCAATGTTTATATTCAGAAAGAGAGGGAAGCTTCATACACTTCCTCTTGCAGTTTTGTTTGGTAGAAGCCCAAAGTTCAGCTGCTCAGTTAAATATTCTCATTCGTATGGGTTGACCTTTTTCCATGGACACCTCATGATTTCTAGCCACAAGACACCTCACTGAAGTCCCAAGATATGCAAGTTTTCAGAGCTTTCAGGTTTGCAACATTTTCTTTCAAGATGTGAGTGACAAAATCACACAGGTGTTGGACAAATTTTCTTAGTACGTGGGCTAAATTTGACTAAAAGGGATGAGAAACAAGTGGCTCTGAAACTCAGAATCAGAAGTTCTGTGAGGATGGGATGTCAGTAACTTTGCTGGCTGAACTTTGCTGAGAAGAAAACATCCAGTTAAGACAAATTCAACTCCTGTAGGCTTCTCTGGGAAAAAGCTATGTTTTTTACTTACTTTGGTTCTGAAGATGCTGCTTTCAAACCAGGAGGTTTTAATGCAAATTGTAACTATAGGAACATGCAAGGAGAAAAAGAAAATATATATGTTTAATCTCCAGATGAGGGAACATATCCTAATTAGTTATGTCTGCTGTGGTGTCTGGCTACCAGCTGACAGACTCGACAGCTGATCTCTCTGAACCAATCCAAATTGGAAAAAGATTTGGGTTAGGGTCACTTTTTGAGTGGGCAAAGGTTGAGGATGGTTGTTATTTAGACTGAACTAGTTCATTCATCTCTAGTTACCCATATGTCAATACAATAGATTCTCTTAACATAATATGCCGTGGGCTAGAAACTTTCTGGTTTGTTTCTACCTGTACATTTTCATGGGCTGCTGCCAGAAGAGGAAGGCAATTTGTCCTGGGACAAAGAGGAAGTTCTGGACACTTCTGGAAGAACTCCAGAATGCAGTATGAGAACAGACACTTTAGATGCATTACCTTCAAACTTTGTGCACTTCAGGTCAGAGCTTGGGTCAGGTTGACAGTCAGTCAGAAGCTTATTTGTATGCCTGTAAAGAATACAGTCTACACAAGGATTCAGCTTTATATACTTCAAATTCTTGTCACTATCTCTGTGTTAACTTAGCTTTCAGTATGTACTGGAAAGTCTCATAATAGAGGCTAATATATAAAGTAATCAAATCAGTGGGAAATCTCCCAACAGTTTCAAAAGACACTGATTTAAGTGTTCATCACATAGGTCCAGGACAACAAAATACTAGATGACTGTGGAATTAGAAATCATTGTTTAATGAAAACAGTTATTTTGCTTATTTTGTCTTGATCTTTAAAATTCAGATCCTGAAAGTTTATCATTGTGATTTCATTATTAGACTTGCACAGTGATTTCTGAACAAATCTGCTCTATGTAAATTAGAAGAAACACCATGTCAGAGAGTCAACCTAGCTGAATCATTAGGAAACATTCTGCACTGACTGTATAGCTCCTAAGTCCCCAGATCTTTACATAAGGACAGAAGTAATGCTGAGAGTGAGAACTGATCCATCTCCTTTTGGTTGGTATTCTATTGCTAAGTTAAAGCAGGACATGATTTTCAGAATATCCATGTTACCATTATCATAATCTCACTAACATTAACAAGAACAAGTAGTTTCTCTAAATAATAGACAGGTTTTCACTACTTTTCCTTCCTGCTTGGAGGATCGAGTGTGTGTTTATTTGTGGGATGAGTATAGATGATGTTTAGGGTAAAATAGGGAACTTCCTTTATTCAAGAAATTTAAACTCTGTCTGCCATTGTCTCTTTCATAAACAGTTCCTAGGCTTGGGAAGCATGCATAGGCCAGAGATGATTCCCCAAAAGCGTGGTGGCTGGAGCCCTTCAAAGCCTCTGAAGGATGAGGTACTTCAGCAGTTTTTTATGCCACAGAGCTCAGAGCCAGGGAACAGGCTGTGGTCTTACTCATATGAATAAAGCCAGAGAGTCCTGGGAAGTGCCTCCAAGAGCTTTAAATGCTCTGCAGTCCTATTAAGAATTAAAGACAGAAGAAATTTGTATTTCAGGATTCATGTAATAAAAAGAGTAAAAAGTTTTCCAGCAAAGCATTTTTATATTCCAGCATCCATTTTTATATTGACTGACTCACTCTCCTGAGCTTGTAAAACAGACAAAACATAAACAAGAGTAAAAAGCAGTATATTACATATATGGCATATTTAAAAACTTAGAAGGGATTGTCTTTCAAGATTTTTCCCTTTTCACAGACCAGCAACATGATGATATTGTTTTCCTGCCTTCCCTTAGCTCTTCACATCTGCCCTCTGCCATGCTTTCCCACCCTCTCCTTCCCTCTCCTGACCCAGTCCCCTTGCTGTATCCCACAGCACGTTTGTAGGACATCTGTAAAGCTAGCCATTAATTATAAAATCTTGTCCGCACACTTTAGTAGAAATATGGCCCATTACACTGCTGACTTCTTCCTCTCCAAAAATAATCTTATTATCTTCTTCCTTCTTGTGTTGTTGAAGAAGGTAACAGGGGTCACCAATCTAAATTCCAAGCATGAAGACCTTCTGGATTATCATCTGGCAAACATTACAAACTTCTCCTTTCATGATTATTTTCTATCTATCTGTTTTATGGTCTTTGAGCACTGCACACTAGTTCCACTGATTATAAATTACAGGATGGGGAGAGATCTGATGAAAATATTCACCTTTAAGCAGCCCAGAATTTTATGTCTGTGAGAAAACACATATTTTTCATTGCTAACAGATGCAGCTCAGACCACAGCCAAACAACCGCATATAGCACATGTGGATGCTTACCTATGTTACACACATTGCACGTGTACATGAACACATATCCTGTATTATTACAAATTCAACTTTCACTTTATCACCATAAAAAAACAACTGATGAACAGTCCAGAAGTTGCAACACTGTTCTGCAGCTGTCTGGCATACTCATGTGACAAAGAGCAGGTGCCATGACAGCAAAATGGGTCACAGTAATGAACGACATTTGCAGATTTCTTTTTCTTCGTGCCAGAACTCTGAAAGGCACCTCTACTAGCATGCTGATACTCCTTAGATCCACTCTATCTGTTGGAAATGGTACTGAAAAGAATATCAACTTCTGTTTTTAACTGGAAAATAATATTCAGTTCTATATTTGGATGCCACTTCATAGACGAATATTTCAATTCCACATATACAAAATGGGGAGTAAGGATATTGACCTCTGTAGAGCACTTTGAAATCCAAGGAAGAAAAGTGCTACAACAAAAGCTGGCATCATCATCATCATCATTATTATTATTATTATTATTATTTATTTCTTACCATCTGAGGAGGGAAAAAGAATGAAAGTTGATATAACAGAAACTAAGAAGTAGATGTTTTTTGACAACTCCATATAGGCTAGAATTATATGGGTAGAGGGTAGTATTCGCATGAGATACTTTGCCAGTTCTCAAGAACAAAGACAGCAAACTCTAAAAAGCAGGAGTTTATACTTCACACCATTGGCATGTTTAAAGTCTGAATTAAAAGAGGGATTTTGGGCTGGTTAACATTCTATTTTTGTTTGGTAGTTTTATCCAAATGTCACAGACATGTAGCTGTATTTTGGCTTCTGGAGTCCTCCTATATGCATTTCAAGATTTGAGACCTGATTTTCATGTTTCAAATTGGGCAGCCATCCTGGAAACTGTAATAAGATGCAGCACTATTGACAGACTTTCTCATGGAAAGTCAAACAAAATACTATAGAAATTGCTATGTACAGAGATGTGATAAAAGCTTTCAGTGTCTACCAAAACCCCCTGGATGCTGTCTTTTTCTACATTTCTCTGTTCTTTCTTGTTCTTTGATATTATTTTATAAGGTTAGTTTCATCTCACTAACTTTTCATACTGAAAGGTGTGTAGTTCATCCAATTTAACTCTCCAGACTCCCTTTATCATAAACAATCATTGACAGGTACTTTGAGAGGACTATATGGGTCTAACTGTGTTTTATATATCTTTTGGGATTGGTGAAAGTGCCCTCTGAAATAAAACCTTCTATCCATTGACTAGTGAGGATGCAAAAAGGCAAGTTCAGACTAAAGAATAAGTGTTTGATGGCTAAACTTAGGTGAGAAAAAGCCCACTCCCAGTTGCACATAATAATATTAATATCTTCACAGAAAACATGGAGAAGCGAGGTCTTGACCCCGAGTCTGGGAGCTCAAATCAAAGTGATAGACATACCAGAGAAGTGAGGGTATACCAGAAGGGTAACAGTTATGGAAATAACAGTACACAATTACTCATTTTAGGAATCCATCTGGTTAGGTGTGTTGTTTCATTTAAATGATGTGTAAACGCACTCACTTAATGGCCCTCATTTATACATTTATACATGTCATGTGAGCACTACAACACACACGGTTTTAATTTTAAAACCTAAAGCACAAGTAGCAGACCTCACCTTTGCTGGGTGCTGTCGGGTGTCAAAAATCAAAAAGTTCAGCTTGTGCCCCTTCAAGGAAATATAATACATACGCATCTGTGCACCCTGAGGTCTGCACACAGCTGCACAATGTTTTATGAGATGTTGCAGTGGCTTCTGCTAGACTTCCTGACGTAAAACTACAAACAATCAAACCCTCCTTCCCCCACATCCCATTCTCCAAACCAAATGCCTGAGAAAAGAGATTATTTTTAAGCCAACTATGTCCTTTAAATACTTATGGTTTTGAGAGCAGAAGTTATCTTGATATTTACAGAAAGAGATCATGATCTCGGGTATTTCTGCTTTGAGCAGAAGGCTGCTAAACTTCATAACTTTGGTTCAAACTAAAAGTTTCTCTCAATAAAATCTAAATCAACTTTAGAAGCAGAAATAATTATGCTCCACCAAGCAGAAAAGCGTGAGCTGACATTTAAAATCTGCACACTGCTATATTAGCCCCCCAAGAGAGAAATTATTCTGCTTTAAAAGAAGAAAAATGCAACCCTGAAAACTGATATCTTTGCATTTACAGCAGGACAACTGCAGAACAATGCAGTGCCCTGGTATTCTCCTCTCCTATATTCTAGGGTTTTTTTCACTCAACTTATACCTTTTTCTTACTAGATCCAGGTCAATAACATAAAATGGAATACACATTGATTTTCTTTTTGGTTTTGCCAAGAAAATATAATTTTGATAAAATAAAATATTTTTTAATTGATGTTGATTCTGGAAAATGGATTGTTTGGGGTTTTAACTTTAAAGACTTCATTTTGACATTTTCAGAACAAAAAGTTTTGATTCAAAATGATGATTCATTTTGATAAGTGGTTTTAATTTCACTAAAAAAAAGAACAAAGGCATGAGTAAAATATTAAATTAAATATTTGTAATTTTGCAGTTCAAAAAAAAAATGGAAAAGAAATCTCCCTAATCAAGTCAACATGAAGTGACTTCAAATTCCTCATTTTTTTAAAACTAGCAGAAAGCTGAAAAAAAGATCAAGCAATCTCCTCATCTACCTTAAATCTGACCCCAGATAAAAAGCAGGACACAACTTATATGCAACAGCAATTTTAAGGTTTATTTTCTTGTTTTCAGAAAATGAACATGAGGTTGTCGGTACTGTATTTTCAACAGCCTAGAGCAGTATGTATTAGAAATGAAACTAGTCACCATCAGGACTGCTCTGAGCCTGCCTGCAGATTGACTTGTCCATACTTTTCAAAACTAATGTTGTAATATATTGTTTATTGTACTTGTTACTGTACAGAGAATCAACAAGAAACTGCTTTTATCACAGGTGTGTTTCTGGCAATTAGACATCAGATGCAGCAAATGGCAAGTCTTTCAGCCATTCCACAGGGTCATGGACAGTCAGTTCAGGATTTCCAAAAAACCTTGGAAAGAAAGTATAAAAATTCTACTGTAATTCAGTGAGAACTGAGTACCTAATTCCATCAGCCATCCCTGAAAATTCAAGCCAGAGTGCTCTTATACAGTCATTTGCACTTTCAATCAGCAGTATCTACAGCAATATGCTTCTGGATAGAAATCTCTGCTGGTGGCCCTTCTCTTGGAAAATGGCAGGAGAAAAAAAGTACTATGAATGACATTCCCTTCAATACAACTTCACAGTTCTTGTGCAAATCTTGATGCATGCACAAAGTCATGGGTGCGTTCTACTATACGAATGTTCAACAGCCCGACTCTAAGGGATATATGATCACTCCTTCAAGTGTTACCCTGGAAACAATTTGTCTCTTGGCAGACATTGCATACTTATACAGGAAACTAAATTTAAATCCTTAGGCATAACATCTTGGTCATGCCTGCCCCTTTGTTTGAACTCCTTTAATAAAACTCTTGCCCTCACACTTGGCTGTACTAAATCCAAGTATGATCTTTGCTTCCTCCTCATTATTAGTTCAGAGGGAACACTTTAGTAGTTCTGCGCAGGGTTATCCATTACCTAAAATGAAAACGTGCCAACCTGGAGCTCTGTTCATTGACTTACATGATGTTTACCCAAGGATTTTCATGCAACTGGCTTATAATGGCCATGTAATTTGCCTCTTCTGAACAGCTTTACAGAACCAGTATTCATCATTAACTCAGACTTTTCAGCATGCAACAGGTGAGTCAGTTCATAGGTGGCTTGGGAATAAACAACGGAACAAGGTGGAGTATTTAAAAGAAAGAGAACTAGGCAAATAGAACTGGTGCAATCAATCAAAAATATGATTCTTAAATGAGTAATTTCAGAGGGGGGTGATGACAAATGAATGGAAATGTTATGTACAGAAGTTAGTTAGCCTCATACGTGGCTGAAGGCATATAGTGCAACTGGAAATTTTGGAAAGAAATATCTGCCCACCTGCCTACTTTCTTGGCCAGCAAAAGCAGTGCTTTCTAAACAGAGGAGAGACCAAGAGAGTTCTCCATCTTTGCACATAAAACACAGGCGTAGTCAAACAGGACTGGGAGAAAGAAGTCATCCTCTATTCCACAGCAAATGTAAGCTTGAATTCATATGGCTTATTCTGAAAACCATCACTTCTCAAACACTTACACAATGTCAGAGGTGGTACACGCCTCAGCCCACATTGTCATTTAGTGATGATAAACTGGCAAAATTTGTCTCCAAATGAGCATGGTCAACATCTCACAGGATTTCTGGGCAGCTGAGAATTCCTACATTAATAAGGGGGTTTAAGGATTTCTTTTTCTCCGGTCTTGCCTTTTTTTTTCCTTAATTTGATGCTGAAGTAATCCAGTGGACCTTGGAGCACATTTAAAGGGAGAAAAAGTTGCATACAAGTCTCATAAGGATGGCATAAGCCTTTAACAATACTCCTCAGACATAACTTTGTTGATGAGGTAGATGCTGGCAGGGGACTGCGAGGAATTATACAGTGTTCCCTCCCTCTTCCTATAAGGCAGAGAGTGCCTGAGACATGAGCAATGTTTTTGTTGGGAATGGATGAGCTTTAGCAGTGGGGGGGAAAGAGTTTTCAAAATTTACTTTTCACCACCATGCAACACCTTGAAAATATTTTGGCAAAAGAAGTCAGGTGTTTTGCAGTTCCAGGATTCTATCACAGGTTCAGTTTCCTTGGCAAATAGAATAAAAAACGCTAACAGCATATTAGAGGAAATATGAATAGCTTTAGTCAAACTATTTAACACTGTAGCTAGGAAAAAGGCAATGCGTATGAACTTTTATGTGTCTATCTAAAGCATTTTTAAGTATGATTTAAGGAAAGTTAACCTTTTTTTTACCAATTCATCACAAATTAGGGCTCTGTTGTGCCAGGTACTTTTCAAAGACATGCCAGGAAGCAGTTGCTGTATCTCAGTATGTAATGCAAGTAAATAGGACACATGAAGAATGAAAGAATAACCTCCATCCTCATCTTATGTCATGGGCAAGAAAGTGATGTCTTGTAGAAGCTCATAAAAATTTGTGATAATGATCAATTTCATGCGGAGCACTCAAATCTCATTCTAATGCCACAAACATTTTCTTCTCTGCAGCATGCTCTAGCTTCCTCATGCACATACCACCTATTACTTCAGTGATGTGAAAGAAATTATTTTTGGTGAATTATATAGATAAAAATTAGTCAAACCTGGCCAAAAGCATAGTCACTGAACTAGATTCACCAGATTCACTAGATTCCTGTGGCTTTATGTTACCCCAGTGAAGCATGACAGCTTCACCAGAGAAGTACAGAGGAGCTGGAACATCTATGGGAAATCTATATTGCAGTGTTTTACCATTTCTACCTTCTCATTTTTCTGACTTTCTCATCAAAGATTAGCACCAATTCCAGATGCAGGGAAAATACATGAAAAATAAATACTGGAAGAAAGAAAAACTAAGCATCTAACAGCAGTAACTCGAACAGCTTGTAAATTCTGTTTCTCAAGTTAGTATGCAAGCAAATCTCTACTATTGTGTTTGTGTTTTTTAAGCTCACTCCCATCAGATTTCTCTGTAGGAAGAGACAGCGATATCAAGTTAGTTCTTAACAGCATGCCATAATCCGGCACTCTGAAATCAAGAGTTTCTGAGAAGCTCTTGATTTGAAATCTAAAGTTGGGTGAGAGGTCCTTAACTGATCATAGATATGTTGATATGCAAAGATTTCAGATCTATCATCTGTTGTGTCTACCAGACTCTGGAAACTTCATTGTGCACAGTTAACACTGTTTAAAATTCATATAGATCTTTAAAACACTCTTATAAAAATGGTTTCTTTCTGTTTAGGTATAGTCTAAATAATTGACTGTAGAGTGGGTATAAAACTATTTTAAAAATTTAAAATAAAAATTCAGAAATTGCAAATAAAGTGTAAAAACATGTAACTTTTTCACAAATTCTTTTCCTATCTTCAGAACAATAAAAGACATCAAATGTCAATTTAGAAAATATGGAGTAAAAAAATCTTAAAAAAAAAATCTATATTTGAGGTTGTTTCTCATACCAGTTCATGTAATACTGTAGTAAGGCTTTTGACAGAAATCTGCAAGAGATGGAAAAGGGCAGAAGGAATTTCTTTAAACAAACTTAAACAAGACAGAATTTCCTTGCAGTGAGAATGATGAAATATTGGAATCACTTACTAACACTGGCCTATCTCTAAGAAAAGACAGGAGATGGCTAGCAGGCTGTGTTCAAAGAGGGAAGAAAATCTGCCTGAACATTACAGTATGTATCTTTCTGGCTTGGGAAAGTCCTCTGTTCATCCCTCATCTTTCGTGCCATGAACATAGTCGCAGTGTTTTTTACTACATAAGAAGATAATGAGGCAGAAGTTACCTTCAGAGTACTAGAGGATTACAATAAATTCAGGGAAATTGGTTTCAAAACTGAGTAGCCGAGATTTAGTCCAGAGGGAACTTGATAAACTCAAGGACAGGGCCAACAGAAAACTCAAGAATTTCAATAAAGAGAAGTGCAAAGTCTTGCACTGAGACAGAACCTCTCCATTCTCTAGCACAGGCTGGGAACTCACTCGGTAGTAACCCTGGTGGGAAGGAGGGAATCAGATTAAATATGAGCCCACAGAGTGCTCTCATCATGAATAATGCATGCTTGGCTGCATTAGGACAGAAGCAGTTAATGGATGTAAGAATGTCACCATCCCCTTTCATTCAGTGCTGGTGAGGCCCGATCTGTGTCCTGATTTGAGACCCTCATACCTGTTTGAGGCTAGAGGTTGGAGCTGTGGTTTCAATATGCCATGGAACAATTCTTAGAGGAGTATTTGCTTGGATTTGAGATACAGATATGTCGTGTTTTGGGACAAACAGGAGGTCCAGATGAAACAGTTTTCACTTGTCTCTTCTGTCCTTAATTTCTATGCAACCTAAAATAACCAGCTCTATGAAGTCAGTTTGTTTCACAGATGGTTTTGGCAGAGTTTCTCTCCCACTGTGTTGCCAGGAAACATGGCAAAGTAAAATGCTTGTTGGGCTGTCACAGCTTTAGGCCTTGTGACTCTGAGGGACGAATGCCAAGGCAATCAGCGTGTTGGGGAAGTTGCACACTTTGCAAGCTCTACAGCATTACGTGATCCTGCAAAAAGGGAAAACTCATGAGATTAGAGGAGAAAAAAGACATAGAAGGAAGGAGCTACCATTTATTTGGTATTGGACTACTGCTGCCTGTATTTCATTTAAGCAGATGCTATCTGAGCAGATAATCTGAAGACAGCAGTACACACAGAGAAATTAAGTGATGGTAGCACAATAACCCCTCACTTCTCTAGTAGGGACGTGATAAGGGACTCTGCAAACCACCCCACTCCAACTAACTTTGCAGCTTGACTTGTCTTGCCTTGGCTATTCTTGTTTCATATTGTCTCATCTTGTCTTGCCCTGTCTTGTCTTATCAAGACACTCCTGTCTGAGGTAGCTGAGAGTTGTCCAATCCTATTTTTTCCATCAGATTTTCCAGCCTGTATTAAATTTACCACTCACAGATGAATAATCTGTTATCCTTCTGCAACAAATTAATTGCAGGCTGTTACAGAATGAGTGATGTGGGTATGAGTTCTGTGAGTCTCTGCGGTATAAAATTGAATATAGCCTTTGCTGTTGGGATAATCCTGTGCCAATATGCTTGGCAAAATTAGGGAATATGTGCACACAACATGGGAATCTTTCAGGTCAGTATTGACAATTTCGAATTTATGTGTTTTTCAAAAAACTTGAAAATATATAGAAAGGATAGTTCTGAAGTATTTCTGTTGCCCTGTGTACTTTAGAAACTGCTTTCAGTTGAACATGTGGTGCACTTTTCCAATGTAAATCTAAATAACTGCTTCTGATTGCTTTCAGAACTGCACCCAGCTCATCACTGTAATTCTGCCATAAAATATATGTCAGTTATTAAAAAATGAAGCAAAAATGCACAGGCATGTGACTGTCATGTTCTGTGAACCTGACTTTGCCATCTATGCATATGATGGATGAAGGAGTGGAACAGCTATGGTATAATTAACATTCAGTCCTACAAACAACTGCATAAGCCCAATGATCACTATTCTGGGGGACTGCTACACTGAGGTCTGTACTATGATTGCAATTCATACCAGTTGTTGAGGCTGATTTATCTTTAAATTAACTCATTAGGTACCACTAGGAGAGCAATTTTCCCAGTATAGAACACAGTATGTGTCAATTCCATTAATCTTACCCAAACTCCTTGTGAGTTTTGCACTCCGCATTCAGTTCCTTCCTACATTTCTAGCTACATTTCTAGTAGTGTCCAGGCTAGCTTATTTAGAAATTACTTGTACCTACATGTATAATTTGTAGACACAGAAAAATCTTCAGGCAGTGGTGAGAAAAATTTAATCTAGCTAGGTTTTTCTTGCAATAGCATACCCATAAAAATGTGTTTACACATGGCTATGGATCTCTCCTGAGGAAAAACATATTCCAGCAACTGGTATAGCTTAGGCACTAAAGAACATGACTTCTTGTACCAGAGGGAGCTCTATTCTGAGATACTTCAGAAACTGTGGTTAGTCTCTGCTTAACACAAAGCTGTGTGTTGTGAGTCTGCAGCTTTGGCTGAAGTCAGCAGGAGCTGCATGTGTGTAAAGGAAGAATTTGGCCCACTAGGACCTAATATGGCACATCAAAGGAAGATCGAGCTGGCATCTTTTGGAGAACCTTCAGATATTCACATGTAACTGCACACTGTAGGTGGCATTGAGCTGCGTATGAATTGATTGGAGCATAGACAGGAACCAGAGCAACTGAAGCTAAGAGGAGGTCTTCAGACCACCCCCAGGACCACTGGTTTTCTTCAGAGAAGAGAAGGAAGCTAGGGTAAATGGAGACTACATGCATTACAAGCTCTTGCAACAGAAAGCACTTTACAGTTATCAATAGGAACTGCAGCTAGGGAGAGGAGCTGAGTATAATTTTTTGTTTTTACTTGGAACTAGCTCCTCAGACATTTATGAGAAAAAAAATTGGTTCAGCAAACTTGGTAACATCATGAAAATGTGCAGCTCAGGCAGGATGAGGTCTCAGATTCTAGTCTATCCAAAGCAATAGGATTTTTACCTAATCATTTGAAGATCATAACTTGCTGCTATGATGAAAGGTACATAGTGCAATCTGGTGGCATAGTTTATCCTTGTTTTATAAAACACAAGTTGATGTACACATGTATGTTCGGTTACCTGATGGTGTGTATTTTGGGGGGGGACTGGTTGCTCTTCTCATGGTCACAGCTAGCAGATTGAAGTTCCATATCTGAATCCAACAGGTTGTGTTTAAAAGCTTTTGATATACTGTTTTCTAAGGCGACATTCTGGTTTCTCCTTTCCTAATGTGTGTGGGCTATTCCATGTCCCGCATAACTCCTTGGATTCATCATGCCAGACCCCTCTCATGCTGGCAGCAGCAGCATGTGCACTTCGGTGATTTATAATACCCAGCTCCTTGGGGAAGAGTGTGTTTCATTGGCAGTAAAAGGGGTTGTTGTGCAGGTGGAAACTTGTTTAAACAAATCTGAACTGAAGTTGTGATATAATGGAGGTTGGTAGCTTAACGTAAGCTCTGAGCTTCCAGAAAGCCTATGTTATTTTACACATCAGAAACCTGCCTAAGCTCTTCATTTCACAGATTTCCATCAACTGAAAGGAAAAAGCAAGTACTACTGGGGTAAATCTGAAATGAAAATAAAATGTTCTTGTATTTCAGACTGCAGGTGATGTGCATAAAAAAAAGCCTTATTATTGTCAGCATGGTTAACAAATAAATGTATTTTCATAGCTCAATAAAGTCTTTGTTTCTACTTCCAGTTTCCTGAAAAAAAATTTTGGATACAAAATGTTTGCCAAATTCCGTCGTTCTGCAAAATGCAGAAGTTGCAAGAGGGAGAAAAAAATAACATGTTGGTAGATAAATCTCAGGAGTTACTAGCTAAATATTCTTCTTTGAGTAATATACTCCACAGATAATGTTATTATCTATAAACTATAAATGTGATCTTCTATTCAGACAGTTAAATGGAAAGGCTCAGAGTGCAAGTTTGGTTGAGACAATCATCCAGAAGTCTGAATGTTTATAGAAATTATCTGAACCTATCAAATCTCCAATTTGAACTGACGGGCTCCTGAAAACCAGCATTTCATGTGGGATTTCTGGCACTTACCTTTCAGGTGCTGGCCAGAAACATCATTTATGTGGTGCTACAGTTTCAGACCTTCATGGCAATTACAATTGTCAAAACAAAAACTCTCTTTCTACTTTTTCCAGGACTTCAAAAATATTTGGTCATGGTTTGGTTCTGAAAGTGTGAAAAGGTCAAGGAGAAGTTTTTTAATTTCCTTTTTCTTTCTTTTCACCCCTGATTCCTTTTGTGTCATTTGAATCAGTTCTCCATTATCTCACATGAAGTGTCCTAGTAGTAAAATAATCCTAAATATTGTTAGATCTGGTAGGTTTTGTGCCTCTTCAAAACATCAGACCTATAAAGCAACTGTTACAGTAGTTTATTTCTTTGTCATCAACTCTGTCTGTTGAAAATTAAAGCATTTTCCTCATCTTGATGTGTGGCATATCTGACTGTGAAAAGCTTCACCATCTGGTTTAGGGACTGTAGAACTTAGCAGGGAATGTGAACACCATTGTAAGAAACTTCCAGTGTTTGTTTTATTTCATTTCAGTTACAAACTAACTTCATTTTATCTCAACAAAGAGCATTTTATATATTTTTTTATATTTTTTTTAATATAAACTGCTTTAGATTGAAAAACAGATTTCACAACCTATCTTCTTAGGCTCCAGGAAAAAAATGACTAAGAAATTATTTTTTTTTTACAGTACACAGAAGAAATCTGTGCTGTAAGGCAAGGCTAAGGTTTCTCTCCTCTAACTTTAGCTGTTTAAAACAGATATTTAGCTGAAGCTAGCGATATATGTTCCCTCTGCTGACTGTAGACAGATCCCACTCAGCCCTAAGCCTGTTGAAAGAGAAAGTCAGGCAGTCTGAATCCTTAGGTTTGATCCAATTGTGTGGAGAAAAGAAGTAGTTATGTTGCACCTCTACAAAGCTTCCTCTGTTCCTAGCAGTGGATTCCACCATTTGGAGCTTGGGACAATTTAGTCTTTAACGTTGAATCTGTGCAGTTAAAAAAGACTCTAGAAATAAACTCGGTTAATTGATACAGGCTCAGTTAATTTACAGGCTTGTATTTATTGGTGCAGGAAGATGTTTATTACAGTGGACCTGTTTTCTCCCTCAAACAGAAGACAGCCAAAATAACTTCTGGGTTTATTCATGGTTGATTATATTTTAGCATTGCTATCTGAGAAAGGAGAACATTCTGGCCTTCCTAAATGAATTAAGCCATACTTCTTATTTAAAAGAGCTATTATAACGTTATCAAATTAAAGTTACAGAAAAGCTCTGGAGTTCATAGGTGCAGTATCTTCAGGCACATACGTTGCCATGTTAAACCTTACATTTGTTTAAAGCTTTCTTTCTAGTATGTATTTGTTTTTCTTGATTTAACACGGTTAACATCTGTTCTTATTTCTAATCTTACTGTGAAAATGCCTGTACAAACAAACTCAAAAAGAAAGAATTTTTAGTCTCAGTTTAGGTATCTTTCCTATAGAGCTTGCAGGTTTCTTCAATAGTTAAACTGTGGCAGGTAAAATTTTGTACCCTACTTGAAAATGTCCATTTCCAACCCCATGACTTTAATATTTTTTTAAGTGAGTTCTGACGCAGTGTTCTGCTAACTTTCACAGCCACAAACTCAGCCACAAACCTGTCTGCTGACTATTCTGGCTTATGAAATCCACTGTGAAATTTAAATCTTTAAGCAATTATTGAAGTCTTGGGGTTATGTTGATTCCACATCAGTTAAACTAATTACTTATAAGACATATCACCAGATTTGGCTGCTAGTAAGAATTTCTTCAGTAACGTACAATTTTTCATATACAGCCCTGAAGAATATTATTCTTCCTTTATCTCTGACTGCAAGTTTGCTTGCACTCTTCTGCAAAGCTACTTACCTTTATTCTGACCACTGAGGGCTACTTGGCATTCTTGAAAATCCCAAAGTATCCTTTCTGCCTCTGCTGAACTATTGCCTTGAAGTTAAACCTCCTCGCTTAAAGAACAATCCAGATTTGAAAGTCCTGACTCCCAAAAGAAGCTGCATAAATATCTCAAAGATTAGGAGTCATTTTGAAATAGAGAAAATACAAGGCAGTCAGAAACAACAAACCTACGGTGCATCTGAATGTTGCTTTTAGCTTAACAGTACATCACATACTGCTTCTAAAGGATTAAAAAAGGACAAACAGTCTAAATATCATATGCTGGGGGCTATTTTCTGAGAACATCAACAGAAACAGTCACTGTACCTAAAATCAAGAGGACATTAATGAGTTCTGTTTTACCCTCTGGGCATAGAATTCAATCATAGAAATAGGAAAACATTTCTTAAATGTTCCAAAATAATAATATGTCTGGAAGCAGGATATAGTACACCAAATAAGAAGTGCAGAGAAGAACTTCTCACTGCTACAGTTTCTAGAGCTCTCCTGGTCCTACTGAGATAAAGTCTTCAAAAAGTAGAAAATCCAACAATGCTGAAATACCGCTTAGCCCTGAAATTCCTTAGAAATCAGCAGTCTTCACAAGTGTTCAGATTTCATGATTTTGTAATAATTAAGGCTCTTCTCAAAACTGTTTTGGAAAATTGGTATTCTAGGCTCAAGTTCATTGAGCTTTCATTCCTGTCCTGCCCTATTAAACCTACAATGTATGGAATACTCATTGCAAAAGACCATTATATTTAGCTGTGCAATAAGTGAAAAATAATTTCCCCACACTCTATATTTTTTTTAAAGAGTGCTGTCAACATTCTATCAGTATTGTGATGCATTTTCTGGGGTCAAAACTTATGAAACCATTTGTCTTTTGTTGTAGACATGAAAATGTCTCTGCGAGTTAAATGATATAGTAGGTGGTCAATATTCTGTCACTCCTTACTCAGCAGAGCATCAATAGAATCTTTTGGGTAGTGGTTAAAAGTATAAGGACTTCAGAATCTGTAAATCAAGAAATTATTTCCTAAGTAAAACCTGAGTATGAGATTCAAAATTTGTTTTAAGATTGTTTAATACTGAGGCATTTTTTTAATTTTCCACACATGTGGAATTTGGCAGGAAGTAGTGAACGTGCTTTGTTTGACATCTGTTGACCTCATTTAATAATTGTTATTAATTCTTCTAGTGCAACTTTATCGTATTACTTTCTCAGGGCCATCTGGGTGCCCTCTGGTGGCTGGACTAACACTTCGCTGTTTGCCACTAACCTCTGATTGCAAGAAAAACATTTATTGTATGATCCACACAAATAAGCCTTAATTTTACCTAAACACTCCAATCAGAGATTAGAGAATTTCTGGGACAAGGATACTAAATTCAGCCTGAGTGTGGAGGAAGAGTACTTGCTGTAAGCAGGTTATTAAGGAATAAATATTCAGATGCTTAATCAAAATTAAAATCAAATGCGAACATTTCTGAGATCGTGCAAAATGGAAAACTATCTTGGCTTCTATTGAGATTTGAAATCTTGAGAATAGCCATGTCCCTTGATATTCTGCTATCATGCTACTTCTGTTTTGAGGGCAAAAGCAGGAATTGCAGGAGAAGCCAGGGTGGGGGGGTAGGGGGAGGAGAAGATAGAGAAAAATATGTAAAACTGTAAAACTAGAAACATGAAAGAGTTTGAAATCGGAAGAAAAGTCAGTTCTCATTTTGTTAAAGTCAAGTTGGTTCTAATCTCAAACGCATTCTCCATCCGTAAAAGAATTCTAAGATATCTATTTTTCTCTTCACGTGACGTGATTGCACAGACTCATCAGAGAGTTATTTATATTTTCAAACAACATCTAAACTGATACAGAATGCAGTGTATATCCAAAGTGAAAACTGTCAGGAATTTTTTTAATTAAAAAAAAAAATTAGAATAAGCACATTCTTTTCTCCCCTTGAGATGAAAACAAGTGCTGATTTATCAACTAGCCCAGAGACAGCTGAATTTATGTTTTTACAGAACTGCTATCTGAAAAAAAGAGAACATGAGGAGGGGAGAGGGGGAGGGGGAGGGGGAGGGGGAGGGGGAGGGGAGGGGAGGGGAGGGGAGGGGAGGGGAGGGGAGGGGAGGGGAGGGGAGGGGAGGGGAGGGGAGGGGAGGGGAGGGGAGGCGGACACCTGATATGACATTGACCAATGAATAGTGGAAAAAGTGATCAGCCATTGTAAAGCTTGAGGCACCTTCACAACATACCTGACTAAGACAACCAGTATTCTTGAAATCAGAAAAAATACTTCACCTGTGATAAGAGTTTTAATAATCAAGGTGAATAAATAAGATTTACTATATAGATTTTTTTTGAAATTAAATGCAGAAGACTCCTGGTATCTCATGCTGTCTCAGGGTGATGGGATAAGTGAGATTTGAAAGTCTCTGTGTCTGACAAGGAAATACACTTCTCATGACTGTAGAAAAAGAGAAAGATTTTGCTTACCTCTTCAGCTTCAGTAGCTCCTCATTATAGTGCTTATAGTTCCTGTCCAAATCCTTATTTTTTAGCTGTCAGGAGGGCTGTCATGCTATTTTCCCTATTTCAAGATAGAAATTACACCATTTCCTTACTGATGTAATGGAAATTTTACCCTTTGATGGTATGAGCAAGTTGTATAGTTAAATATCTGTCAGGCAACTTCAGGAATTATTTTATAGTTCAGTCTCAGTGTTACACTGAGATATTGGATATTCTGCATTAAATAATGGTGTTTGCCAATGCTTTTGCAGTAAAATTCTAGCTGTCCATTTATTATATATAAGTAGTAATTTGTTACTCATTGCTACAGTGTTTCCAAGTCACCAGTCTGGAACAGAAACGTCTTCACTGGAGTTCATGAAGCCTCTGACACTTCTATTTTGTAGCATTAAATCTGTGCTTGAGATCAGAGATGAATCACAGAATCACAGAATAACCAGGTTGGAAGAGACCCACCGGATCATCGAGTCCAACCGTTCCTATCAAACACTAAACCATGTCCCTTAGCACCACGTCCACCCGTGCCTTAAACACCTCCAGGGAAGGTGACTCAACCACCTCCCTGGGCAGCCTGTTCCAGTGCCCAATGACCCTTTCTGTAAAGAATTTTTTCCTAATGTCCAGCCTAAATCTCCCCTGGCGGAGCTTGAGGCCATTCCCTCTTGTCCTGTCCCCTGTCACTTGGGAGAAGAGGCCAGCACCCTCCTCTCCACAACCTCCTTTCAGGTAGTTATAGAGAGCAATGAGGTCTCCCCTCAGCCTCCTCTTCTCCAGGCTAAACAACCACAGCTCTCTCAGCCGCTCCTCATAAGGCCTGTTCTCCAGCCCCTTCATCAGCTTTGTTGCTCTTCTCTGGACTCGCTCCAGAGCCTCAACATCCTTCTTGTGGTGAGGGGCCCAGAACTGAAGACAGGATTCGAGGAGCGGTCTCACCAGTGCCGAGTACAGAGGGAGGATAACCTCCCTGGACCTGCTGGTCACGCCGTTTCTGATACAAGACAAGATGCCATTGGCCTTCTTGGCCACCTGGGCACACTGCTGGCTCATATTCAGTCGGTTGTCAACCAACACCCCCAGGTCCCTCTCCTCCAGGCAGCTTTCTAGACAGACTTCTCCTAGTCTGTAACACTGCATAGGGTTGTTGTGCCCCAAGTGAAGGACCCGGCATTTGGCCTTGTTAAACCTCATGACATTGGACTCTGCCCAGCGGTCCAGCCTGTTCAGATCCCTTTGCAGAGCCTCCCTACCCTCCAGCAGATCAACACTTCCACCCAGCTTAGTGTCGTCCGCAAACTTGCTAAGGGTGCATTCGATGCCTTCATCCAGGTCATTGATGAAAACATTGAACAGGGCTGGACCCAGCACTGAGCCCTGGGGAACCCCACTTGTCACTGGCCTCCAGCTGGATTTCACACCATTTCCCACCACTCTCTGGGCCCGGCCAGCCAACCAGTTTTCCACCCAGGAGAGTGTGCGCCTGTCCAGCCCAGAGGCTGACAGTTTCTCAAGCAGAACGCTGTGAGAAACTGTGTCAAAGGCTTTACTGAAGTACAGGAAGACCACATCCACAGCCTTTCCCTCATCCAGCAGCCGAGTCACTTTGTCATAGGAGGCAATCAGGTTAGTCTGGCAAGACCTGCCTTTTGTGAACCCATGTTGACTGGGCCTGATCACCCGGTTCTCTTGCATGTGCTTCATGATAGCACTCAAGATCACCTGCTCCATGACTTTCCCTGGCACTGAGGTCAGACTGACAGGCCTGTAGTTTCCTGGATCCTCCCTGCAACCCTTCTTGTAGATGGGCACGACATCAGCCAGCCTCCAGTCCAGTGGAATTTCCCCAGTCTTCCAGGACTGTTGGAAGATGATGGAAAGGGGTTTGGCCAGCACACCCGCCAGCTCCTTCGGTACCCTAGGGTGAATCCCATCCGGCCCCATAGACTTGTGGGTGTCTAGTTGGGCTAGCAAGGCTCTGACCACCTCCTCTTGGATCACGGGAGCCTCATTTTGCTCCTCTAGCTCCTGGGTTTGTACACAGACGGAACGACTTTCTTTACAATTAAAGACTGAGGCAAAGAAGGCATTAAGTACCTCAGCCTTTTCCTCGTCCCCTGTTACTGTTGTTCCTTCTGTGTCCAATAGGGACTGTATGGTCTCCCTAGTCCTCCTTTTATTATTTATATATTTGTAGAAAGATTTTTTGTTCTCTTTCACAGACTTGGCCAATCCAATTTCTAGCTGAGCCTTAGCCCTTCTGATTTTTTCCCTACACAATCTCACTTCCCTCCTGTAGTCCACCCAAGAGGCCTGTCCCTTCTTCCAGAGCCCATAAACATTTCTCTTCTTCTTGATATCCCTCAAGATCTCTCTATTCAACCAAGCTGGCTTTCTCCCCTGCCGGCTTTTTTTCCGGAACATGGGGATGGCTTTCTCCTGAGCTGCTAGGACCACCCTTTTGAAGAGCTCCCAGCCCTCCTGGGCTCCCTTGCCCTTGAGTACTGTCTCCCATGAGACTTCGCCAACCAGCCTTCTGAAGAAATCAAAGTCTGCCCTCTGGAAATTTAATGCTGTCGTCTTGCTAACTACCCTCTTCACTTCACCTAGAACAGAATGGGGTTTAGCAATAAAGAAGGATGCTTACACAGTTATAACCTTCTTTATGTAAAGACTTCCTTTAAGAGGAAGGTTTTTGGACGTTCTCTAAATCTGTCATCCTGATCTGTGACAACAGCTTTGCTCCAGACCCTTGATGCTTATTACTGTGTATTCATGGACTGCAGCCTAATTTATTTTGTATCTTGAACGTGATTAAAAATTAAAATTGAAGACTAATCCATCTCTGCATCCGACTGATGACCACTGGAGGATTTGCAGCGTTAAATTAAGGAACTCATACTATCTCCCACCTCAGGAAGGTGGCAGCTGTGTGCTGTGCCAGCTGGAAATTTTGCCTCACTCAGTTTTAGATGAAGTCTTTAATGAGGTGGCAAACATACAGATCACTGACACCTCTCCTCCTTCTACCCTCAGGAGGAAGGGAGGCAATTTCCTCAGAGGCTGGAGGAGAAAGAGACATTCCTCAACGAGTCAGTCTGACTACACTTCCTTAGAAAGACATGAGAGAGAAACTTCAAGCAACAAAAATATTAATTAGTGTTAGTGGTGTTAATGCTACACTTACTTTCACCTGGGCTGCTTTATTTGGAAGCCATGTACTCGTCAGCGGTAGAACCAGTGGGAATGGCATTTAAGGCTGCATGTTGACATACTGCAGCCAGACTAACCAGACTGCCCAGTTTCATTCATTCATCAAACGAAGAATCAGAATGGACTCCATTAATCTTGTCTTTTCAATTTCTGAAAAAGGTGGGAAGAATGATTTGCACTCTGAGAAGTCAGAGAGAAGCAGTTGGAGCCATTTCTCCTTCTGGGTCACAAGGGAATCTCAAGGCTCACTGTGGAAAAACAAGAGAGCTCTGGCTCACTGAGAGAGATTTTTTGTGGCCATGACCATGAGGGAACATTTTTAAGATGTCATTTCCATGTTCTGGTTTGTGTGAACTATGGCTACGTAAAAGGCATTTGTTCGTACCACATTTTGCAGCTGGGTAGTTAGCATTTCTCTATTACTTTTACTACTTTGGGCTATTATTCACCTTCAGCTTAAGACTTTTCTTCCTTTTTTCTGCATTCTTATTCTTTTTTTAATGTGCTTCTTTTCACCACCAGTTTCTTCGCAGCAAAAAAAACGTGTAAATGAAAGAAAGTTATTTTCCTTGTGTGAAGAAGGAAAAAGTATCTGGAAACATTTCATCAAAAGAGGAAAAACATGTAGGACATAGTGAAGGAAGTATATTTTATTTCATGTAAATCTCCCAACATTTTTTAGCAAATCTATCTAGTATCTATTTTAATAGTTTAAATATAAATATATATTTTAACCGCAATTCATAAAATAAATCTAATAATTATAATTGCTAGGAAATTAAATGTAATATGTGCTACATTTTTTCCTCTGGAAAAGCACTGCTGTTCTGATGCACTGAAGCAATAAGAAAGCCTTTTCTGACACTCATGCTCTAGTATAAAAGTGACTTTCTTGGAGTTCAAAACAGAAGAAATAAGCTGGAAGTATTTATATACATATCTTCACAGTAGTTCAGCCCGGATTTGTGGACAATTCAAAACAAAAATTTTTTGCAACACTTTCTAGATTTGAGATTAGAAAAACAGTTCCAGATGAATGCCTGCAATTATGGACTTCCATTTGGTATATTTTATCTTTATTCTTTTGGAGGTCCTGTTTCTTAAGTAGTACCAATCGTTTGTATTCCATTCTAACTGAACTAATGGTAATTATAGAAAATGATAAACTCACCCCTTTGGTGTTCCAGGTGAGGAAGTGAGCACATTTTCTTGCCCAAATTAACGAGGTTGAACATCATGTAGCTGTGCTGATCTCTGATTCTCCCACCAGTTCCACCTCTGGTTGGGACACATCATCTTTATAATTCTCAGTACTTTAAATTCCATATTGAAGAGGTATTTCTGACGAAAGCAGTTGCCTCGAGTGGCTCCTCAAAAGAAAAAATACACTTTGAAAGAACTTGCAGTGTATTTTGTAACAATTCTGTTTAAACAAATCATTTTTCTGTTTATAAGAATGTGGAAATTGAGAACAAAAAAACTAAATTATCCACCTTACTATCCTAGAAAAATGTCGGATTTTGAGTCTCACACATCATCAAATCAATGGCACTAGCTGTCTCTTGGGTTGCAGGAGTTTTACAAGCCCAGCGATATGTTATGATTTTCTGAGTAAAGAGATGGGAACGTTAAACACAGGGAGGGTTTCTAGAAAAACTAGAGGATCGGTATCATCGATATTTTTCAGTGTCATGTGTCCTGTCTCATAAAACCCTTTATTATGGTTGAACAACAGCAGAAACCAAACAATTTTTTTTTTAATATGTTTAAATGAAAACCCCTTGCAGCCTAGGAATAGGGTGATTTTAAAATACATGTAATATGGGGCGAAATCCTTTAATGCATCTTTTGCAAGGAACATGGTAGTATATTAATTTCAACCAAAACAGACAGCTTGAGGAGAAGTTAAATGACATTGCTTAAAAGAAACAAGTTTTAACTCCCATAAGTCATCCTAGACATAAAAGTTCTCTCCATATTAACAGTGGCTCTCCCAAAAAGGAGACATTTTCATAAATCTATGTTTATTTAAAGTGCTGGTATCTCAGTCTTTCTACCTTAGCTATAATGGAAAAATACAATAGCACCTCACTATGTTATGGTCTGTTATATATTTACCCTCAGAACAAGCATCTGAGATGAAGGACTGTTGTCCTCATTTACAGAAGGAGTAGAAAAGTACAGCAAAATGATAGCCTGTGGCAAATAAATACCCTATTAACTGCATTTAGTCTGGCCCTGTGATTTACAGTGGAGGGTTGTTAATTCTGCTCTACAAGAAGACAGGTGATGAAAAAATAAACAAACTCCTGTTCTTCCAGACATCCAGAACATTGTGCTCTGAATTTGTACAGATGCTTTTGAAGAGATAAAGTTGCAGTCTTAATTGCCAGTCCTTATTAAATGGCCTCATTTATATGAAGAAGTTAAACAATCCTAGGGAACATTGCTTAGACCTATAACTCAGTTGTCAGTAAAGTGAAAAACGTTAGACTGCTTGCAGGTGACCTTTTTACTTGGACCTACCAATACTCCCTCTATCAAACAACGCTCAGCACAGTATAGCAGCTGACTCAGGCCAAGGGTCACACCGAACGCATAGTTTGGGTGAAGCTGACATGTTTTGAAGACTAAAGGAGTTTAACTGCGTATATTACCAAACTCTGCCAGTTGACCTTCAGCTAAAGAATAGACTCTGAGACAGCAACTTACAAGCAAAGGTGTGTTATTAATTAAAATTCAGTAACTTTGATTCTACTGCTGGCCAGCAACACAGGCATCACAATTGCACCCAAGATGCCGAACATGGGTAGAAGTGGATATTAGTGTACTCACTCCATGGTGTGTTTTCCCAGTAAACTGTATTTCTGATCTGTGACTCCATTATGCTTCTCTCCTCGCTAGTGATATCTCCTTCAGTTACTAGGTATCTATTCTCTCTGTTCTTTTCAGAAGTACCTTTTATGAGAGAGTTCCCTGCAGAGATCATTTTTTTCTCTCCAGGTTTGGTTGAAACATAGAAAAGGTTTCCATCTTCATTCTCTGTTGAAATCAGTGAGATGAAACTCTTCTTCATGCTCCTTGCATTCTGAGATTTCCTAAATCAACTATTGGGTCAAAAGTCATGTGAAGATCCCATAGTTATGGTCTGTGAAAGATGGCTTTGACATCACACTAACAAGGCAATTTCTCACCTAAGTGATATCTTGGATATTCCTCTCCTTGTCTTGGTATCAATTATCTCTTGAGCATTTGAAGCACTCTCTACTAGAGACATTAGAAAGTGTGTTGAATCACAGTAGAACGAGGTTGTTCCAGGAACTTATGGAAAAAGCAGTTTAGGTGTATCTTGTTGTCCATAATATGGTCTAGACTTCAACAATTGACTAAGTCTCTTAAATTACCAGCCAATTGTCCATAATCACTGGAGAGACAAGAGGCTAAGAGAGTTGGGGTTGTTCAGCCTGGAGAAAAAAAGGCTCTAGGGAGACTTTATTGTGGCTTTTCAATACATAAAGGAGGATTATAAGAAAGACAGAGACTTTTTTAAAAGGCCTGCAGCAACAGGACAAGGGGGAATGATTTAAAACTGGCATTTAGATTAGACATAAGGAAGAACAGTTTTCTGATGAGAGTAGTGAGGAATCAGAACAGGTCGCCCACAGAAGCTGTAGATGTCCCATCATTAGAAATGCTCAAATTCCATAGGGGTGGAGCTTTGAGCCACGTGAAGATGTACTTGCACAGGTCAGGGTGATCTTTAAAGGTTCTTTCCGTGATTCTATGTTTCTAAGCACATCTGGAGAGCCATTCAGCATATCCAAATATATGACTTGCCCTCTGGAAGCACACAGATATATAAGAAAGGAATATTTCTTTAAAATATTTCAAAATTGATGCAGTCACAACCAGTTCATCACTGGTTAGAAAAAAACAGAAGCAAATATCACCATAAGAATTTTTCAAATATGCATTTTTTTTAATACTCAAAAATAATGAAATTACAGAAGTCTGTCACTCTTCACATTATAGTTTTGGAAATAAGTAAATATGGACTTATTTTTTTGATTGGATTTAGAGATTTTTTTCTGTTATCTAATTATAATTTCCTCTTTTCTAAATTGTCAGTTTATTCATATCCTTCTTATGAAAGGCATAGAAAAAAGTTCATAATCTTTCTCTTGCTAGGTCTTTCATACATCTTATCACGTCACCAGTTCATATCCCACTCCACTCAACTGCAATCATCCAGTCTTCCCCTTTAAAAAAAGCGTTTATTTTTGCATTGCCATGGAGGTCATGTTTTCTTAATCCCTGTTTTTTTGCTCACCTTTGGACTCTTTCCAATATGTCTACATGTTTCTTTAAATGTAGTGCTTAAACTGGGCAGAGTTTTCCATCTGAGGTTTCCCTGGTGCTGAGTAAAATGGAATAATTATCTCCTGTGTCTCAGAGGCAACATTCCTGTTATCACACTCACAAATGAGAGATGTACTTTTTTTGCAGTAGCATCAAAGAGCAATGGACAGGTCTTATGCTCCCCTATAGTACCTTTTCCACACTGATGCTTTCTGGTTAGCTAGTGCAGTTGAATTTGGCTTCTTATGTGATCCAGTGTTTGCAGAGTGACAGTATGCATCTCTTGCTCCTTGATGATAAGGGGAGAGGCTCATTGACACAGAGAAATCTTTCTCATTAGTGGTTTTCCAAGACAATTTGCATGCTGGAATTCATACAGAAAATTATTTTATGAATTTACACAAATTTTGTAATTGTCTTTCAAAACGGGTTATATCCACTTCATAAAGAATGAATATCCACTTCATAAGAATGAAGCTAACACAGACATAAATCCATGCTACAAAGGCAAGGATTTGTTGCATATGCTTACACCCTACCAGTCTATTTATACATGTAGCATCTAATGTTTGTCTGTTATTCTATTTTGTGGTGAGGTACCTTTGGCAAACAGCCACACACCCATCAAGCTGCTCACTCACTTGTCTCCTACCTCCACCTCTCCCTAGGACAGAGTGGGGAGGAAATGGATGACAAAGTTTGCAGGTCAAGAAAAAGAAAGGGAGATTGCTTACCAATTAGCATCATAGGCAAAATAGACTGAATACAGAGGAAAAAAAGATAATATATTGCAAATAAGATCAACATTTTTCTTCTTCCTCTACCAAGCTCAACTTCACTTCACCAATCCAGGCTCCTTTACACGGGGGTGGAGTGGGAAGGTAATCAAGGTATAATTCTCTCTGCCAATCCTTTCCTCATGCTTTTCTTCTGCTCCAGCATGGGTCCCTCTCACCAGCTGCAACCCTTCAGTATAAACCTGTTCAGACGCATGTGCTCCTTGGGCTGCAGTCTTTGAGGATAAACTTACTCTGCAGAGCATGGGTTGTCGATGTGTTGCAGAGAATAACTGCTCTGGCACTTGCAGCACCTCCTTCTCCTCCTTCTTTGACCTTTGCATTCTTTCCCTCGTTTCTCACTTTTTTTTGTTCCCTCCTCTTTTCTCTGTATTAGGTTATTTATCCTTTCTTGCATGTGTTTTCACAGCATGGCCACCAGCTCCCCCAGAGACACCACCAGCTCCCCCAGAGACACCACCAGCCCCTCAGACTGGCTGAGTTCTGATGAACTGTGTTGGCTGGAATTGGCTGTGACTGGCATAGCCAATGTCCTTGTTCTTTCCCTGCAGAGGCCTTGCCTACAGCCCACCCAGCAAAAACCTTACCATTTAAACCAAATACATATTTGAGTGTCTACTCCGTCTCACTCCGTCTGTCTGGAAACATGCAGTTTTTGTATTATCCTTCTAGAGCAGCATCACAAGACCCCAGCTTCTCTCATAAACTACTTCCAAAATCACAGGAAGACAACAAAGGAAAGCTTGGGGAAAGTTAGGAGAAAATAATATCATTATTTTATTCATTAGGTCAGAGAAGACCTTTGAGATCATTGAGTCCAATCCTTCCTGTCCACTACTAAATCATAACCCTAGGCGCTTCATTTACCCATCTTTGAAATACCTCCAGGGATGGTGACTCCACCACCTCCTTGCGCAGCTGCTTTCAGTACTTGAGAACCCTTTCTGTGAAGAATTTTTTCCTAATGTCCAACCTAAAGTCTCTGTTTTCAGAAAAGGCAACAAACATCATTAGGTAACAAGCCCATTTAATGTTCGAATATATAAAAAATCAGCTACAACAAGCACAATAACGTTACAAGATAACACATGTTTCAAACCAAAACAGAAGAGAGCCAGGCTTATTACGAAAGCAATTTTATGGCCAGAATGTCAGACGTTATCAATCTGAGCAACATGTTACACAAATAATTCTAAAATGTTGATGTGGTCAGAGTAACACTTGCAACAAAGATGACTGTCAGAATCTAATCCACCCACATTTTCTTAGTAAGAATTTCTGTGGGAATTTTAATTATTTCTATTCTAAAACCAAAACATGTTTATAGATGTTATTGTCTTGATTTATTCTAAATTATCTTTAAAGAAAAACCTTTTCAGGTTGCAAAAATTATACTGCTTTCATTTATATTAAAATACAGCTTTTCTGTGGTCATTAAGTAAATTATATTACTCGAGGTAAAGCATATTCAAGAATCTATACATAAATAAAACCAGGTACATTACAACCACTATTGTGATATTTATCACTGATGGAGCTTATGATTGCAGAACTATACAAAAATCTTTAGGGGTTACCTTAGCTTAATGGTGTTCTTCCCTTTCACTCACCATCCATTTCTTATTGCAAACATCTGCTTGGAAATAAAAAAGGTTTTATATTTCCCTGGGACGTATTTGGCTCTACAAGAACATTGCTCATTTTATTTAAGAATTACTTACGTTTAATCAAGTTTTTAATTCCAGAAATATTACAGCCACTCATCTTGAATGACTCGTGACTCTAATCTATATATTTTAAAATGTCATTAATGAAAAAGAATAACGTAATAGCTATTGTTGGATTATGCATCATAAAATGAACTTCTTTTCTTTCTCTCTTGATTAGTGCTCTGGCATTTATTCAGTGGCTTGGCCTTGCTCATTTTAACCTTAGTGCAATAATAATAACAAATGAACCCTATTACTCTTACTGTTTACTTACTTCTGTTCTGATGTTAGGTACTCTCCAGTTCATCTTGTAAATTACAGCTAATATAAGGGAGAAATATCTCTGTGTGAATAAAAGAAAACAAGCTCCTTATAAACTTTACAAGAAACATTCTTTGTGAAATAAATCTAAGGGGTTTGGGGAGAAGAAAATGATGTGTTTTGCACTCACACTGATGAATGCAAAAATTGTATACCGTATTTTACTTACTAATGTGAACTAGTAAAAATCACGGCATGCTGTTTTACAGGCAGTAAAATACTTTTTCCAGATGTGGCTTCATAATTCTCCAAAGACTATCATAGTTATCATAAGATTTATGGAGGATAATTTATTAATCACATTTTTTTTAACTTTGGAAATCTGTTTAGTAAGATGAAAGGGAGCTTTAAAATAAGTCATTTTAACCAAATGTGGATGGCATTATGATATCAAGTTACTCCTTTTGTTCAAATTATTTTTAATGACTTTATTTGTTTTATAGCCTCCGCAAGTCAGTACCAACTTGGTGGTAATGATATATCCGGTAAAACTCTTAACATTTTGAAAACCAGCAAGAAAACTTCTTCTAACATACTAGATTAACTGAACTGTGCTATGCTATTGTTATAGCTTATTTAGGGATATGTAAGCTACTTACATTTATTTTTATTTGATTTGAAGGAGACAGAGCTTATAAAACCTATACCTCACAACTTTAACTCTGCTTCCTTAATGAAAGTTTGTGAGTGGATCATATGCATAAAACACTGCAAGGACTAAATGCTGATTTAAAATCTATATTTTACAGCCAACTTTATATTGCTGAAGCAGTTTCATTAAATCTATGGTGGAGATTAAAGTTATGGTAGGTCTGATCCTGGAAGGTATCTCATGCACAGATGGTCTGATCCAAAGTGTAGCATGGTTAGGGAAAATAATTTTCTTAACCTTTGTAACTTTTGGGCCATACCCAGAGCTCCTGGTTAATTGATTTCAGCACCTGGGCTACAGTTCCATGCCAGATCAATTCCTTCATTGCTCTCTCCAGCTGAACCATGTTAATGGCAGCAAATACAGATAGTCTGTGTGGTCGATTTGTGAATGACATCCCAGACTACAAGAGCTCAAGTCCAGTTACATACAAATAGGCATCTTGTGCCTACTGATTTGCCTTAGCGTCCTATTAGGCCTCCAGCTGCTGAATCAAGATAATTCAGTTCCCCAAAGGTCTTTTGTTGCAACTTCCAGCCCTGTCCAGTTGTCTTAAGACATTTTAGGGCATTTTAAAGGTTACTAGACACCTAGGTTTAATCAAATTAGTTGAGCTTTAATTCTCCATTGGCTGTAATGGGATCTCAGATATTAACATGCTTGCAGACACCTGCTTCCTCACATCCAAATGCACCTTAAACTGAACCATGACCTATGTGTCATGAAGCCATGAAGGAGACATGATGGTAATTTGATACCAAATTGACATTTGTCTTACTGAGCACCACAGAAAGAAAAAAAAGTTTAAAATAGATAGGGTTAGTGGCTGAAATACATGAGAATACTGTCATGAAAGACTGGCATGTTGGAAGAAACAACTAGAGGAGACAGCAGGGATTACATTGGCTCCTGTTATGGGAAATGTTTCAGTGCTTAATATGCAGGTTTGTAAATTGATGTTCTTAGGTGGAATTAATGTCAAAATTATTTTTCATCTATACCATAAGACACAACCCAAGCTTTATCTTTGTGATATGAGCACTATGACACTTATCAATGCCCTCACCATTTCACAATAGATTTCTTGCAAACAAAATGGAAATTAAGTATTACCTCTTTGTTAAAGACTTTCATACAAACTTTAGAACTCCAGATACTTCAGTTTTGTTAAGCACTGCCTACCAGCTAGTCAACCACTTCAGTCTACAAGACTATTTCTCATAGAATGGTTCTTATAATTTTATAATCTGTTGATAAAACTGGTTGAATAATTCTACAACTTATTTTGTGTGTTATGAATTGTAAGAAGATGCTTGTAGTAACACCGCTTTCAATAACATCCTGGTGTAGAACTCGTCTCCTTTTAATTTGAGTTAGGAGAGATGATGTGGCATTTCTTTGGAGTAGAAGCTTATAAAATAAGTGAAGGAACTTTCCATCTCCAGTGCTGTTAATGTTCTTGCTCAACTCCATAACATTAATTTGAAAATCCTGCCTGAGTAATGTAAGTGGCTTTTCCATGTGACATTGCAGAGGCAACTTATCAAGATGAGTATTTCTGATATATGTCTTGGTAGAGACTACACATGCTGCATAAGAACATAAGTAGATACATGTATGTGTGCATATGCACACATTTTTAGGTAATCGAGCTAACTAAGGAAATTCAATCATGTAGCCAATTTCTGTACCCAAATTTCGAGTAGACAGTCTGCATGTTATTACAGTTCTGAAAATAATGAAGGTGTCTTGCTCAACTGCACATTACAGTACAGAAATTTACATCCTAGTCAGTCAATCATGTCTGTCTTAGTGTTTAACAGAGAAAAATAAATATTTTCTGGGAGTAATTAATCTGGAGCATTTCAGATGTTTTTTTTAGAATGGGGATGAATTGTTCTGTGCAAAAGCCTGTTTCTCTTTATTGATTACCTAAGGCCTGGAAAACTAGTTCAGACCTAGATGTCTACTTTGTAGATGTCTAAATTTGAGCAAATGAAACCCATACTCTGTGTTAAAATAATTTCCTACTGATTTTGAGGATTCCAGATGTTCACAATTCACCGTATCAAGGTTTTAGTCAGGCTTACAAAAGAAAATAATCTGCATTGGGACAACCCACCTTTTTAGATGAAGTGTTTTGTGTTCATGCTGTTATTTCTTTCTTTCTCCTTACCCTTGCCAAACTGATTTCCTTTAAGGCAGTGAGTATATATAAGCCATTTTTTTCAATTTTTAGAAGGATTTTATAGTATTTTTAAACATTTTTATGATTTTGGGAAGTTCTAGCAATTTCTTTTTCCCACATAGCTAGAAATGCTCATGTGATATCTGAAATAATAAGACATCAATGTGTTATTTTAATCGTTCATATGGTTTTATTTTTCATTTCCAACTGATACTGAAAGAGCTGGAAAGCAGTTCACAGTCTCTAACAGCAAGTTCACATAAAGCTTTATATTCTCAGTGAAACCCTCCTCGCTGTCGGTACAAAGAATATTGGAAAGATAACTTCTTGGAGTCCTCTACAAAAAATAGGATTTTTTCTGACACTTAGTTAAACTTCTCCTTGACAAATAGTTCAGTAATTAAAATTCACTAGTAGAAAAGACATTGTTTTATGAAGGTATGTATTTATCTTAAGAGTGGGAGTATTTCCCAGATGATTCAAACTGTGATCAGGCTATAGTAATTCTGGCCCCACAACTCTTCAGAAACATTAAATATCACAACTTTATTACTTATATATGTTTTCTATTTTACAGCTTCTTTTATGCTTTCCTGAGGGCTAGAAAAAATTTTTTCAAATGAGTTCTGGTATATTCACATGTTATATAACTCAATGAGACAAGAGAGAAAATACCAAAGTCACCATACCACCCCCTCCCCCCCAAAAAAAAGAAAAAAAAAAAAAGTGAGAACTGGCAATCCTGTGCACAATCCAAGAAACTATAAAAGTCTTATAGACCACAGTGCCTTATCAAGCAAAGATGCTAAATAAGATGCTAAATAAAACCTTAACTTTGACACTGGTATTCAACAGGTTGGCCTTAATAAGTTATTTTGCTTACAGTTCATTGCCAGAGAAGGCCTTAAAGACTAATCTCACTGAACTAAAAGCATAAGCGTAGTCTCCACTAGGGAACTTTGGCCCTTCATGAAACAATGGGAAAAATGGGGATTTCTACAGTGTAACTCACCTGGTGAGTACACTGGTGAATAAACCTCTGAAAGTTCTCTTTTCTCCCCTTTGTGCTACAGAGAAAACCTAGGAAACGATTGTGAATCTACGAGTTATCAATTTTCATGAAAAAGCATCAGATTTATGAAGTATCTTAGGGTTTTCTGTTGCAAAGTTACACCTATATTTTTTTTTTTATCTAATTCCACCCTTCCTGCCATGGGCAGGTACACCTTCCACTAGATCAAGTTGCTCACAGCCTCATCCAGACTGGTCTTGAACACATCCAGAGAATGTTATCATGTTGAGAATTTATTGGAACTGAGTTGCCAAGATTTCATTTTAATTTCAGAATTACTACTAACCTTACTTTAAGAAGACACTAATATTATCTTGCTTTATGTACGGGGGCAAGCACAATAACAGCTATTATAAAAGGTTCGTGCATAACAATAATCAGTTATTTAAGTTATCTGCCAAATTACTGACAAAAAGTAAATCACCAAGAAGAACAGAGCTTAATGGAAAAAAGTCACACTGTTAACAACCAAGGGACAATCATAAAGTCTATGTCTGACAGATGCGTACTATAACATACATAAAATCTGGACTGAACTTTTAAACTACTTTTTCCATCTTGTTAAGCAAAATGTGTAAATTATGAACTTGTTGGCTATTAAACAATAACATCCATGGATGAAGACATCTTCTCTAACAAAAGAATGATTGTATCCCAGTTTAAATTATTTTGGAACCATCCCAGATTGTGGAGAGTAATTCACAACTCACAGGACAGCATGACTGAGAAAAGGCAGGCATTCTTTTAACAACCATGTTGGAACATGATCAAGAAAAGTCTGCATTATCTCAAAAATGCCTGACAAGGATACCTGAGAAAATGCTTCTAGAGTATCCGATTATAAAAAATGAAAGATTAATTCCTTAACTGATCAACAGCCATATTTTCACATTGTAGCTGTATGCAAAAAGCATATAGAAATATTACAATTAGTCATTAAACAGAATTGTAATGTCCTTGACCAATCTCTCATTTAAAAGCTTATCAGCAGAACAGAAGAGAACATCATGATAATTCCTTGCCTCAGAGATAATCTTTCTGTACTGTAGAACCCTGCCAAGGTCATACAACTTTTTAGCATTCCTAATCTCTGTTCCAGGCAAGATCTGTAATTTGGTTTTTCATACCAAACAGGATAAAAAAGAGGCAATCTGAGGTGCCTTGCTCCATCAAGTCCAGGATATACTTAGGAATATAAAGCATACACATGCATAGGACTATAAAGCATATGAACTCCAAGATGGCTACAGTGGGTTTATTGCAAGAAGGTTTTGAAGAGCAAATAGTTCTAATGTTTTTCACCCTTGTTTATTATTACAGTGCAAGTTAAATGCATGTTGCTAACCTGTTGTGTACCGTCTGCTACTTTGGAAATGCCTTTATTTCAGCACTGAATGCAAAGACGACTAGTTCAAACTAGATGCATATTCTGCACATGACTAACTTGAGGTGTACCTGCTCACCTCCTCCTCCTCTTTGGCTTTTTTCTCATATCAGGATCTGCTCTGATCTCAGGGAAGTGTAGGGGCAAGATGGAGGACTTTCAGCACAGCAACGTCTGCTTCAGGTGAAAGGAGCTGCTATTGAATAGGTGATCTTGAGTGCTATCACACAGCACACACAAGACAAGCGGGTTATCAGGCCCACTCAGCATGGGTTTATGAAAGGCAAGTCTTGCCAAACTAACCTGATCGCCTTCTATGACTAGGTGACCCGCTAGATGGATGAGGGAAAGGCTGTGGATATATCATACTTGGACTTCAGTAAAGCCTTTGACATCATTCCTCACAGTATTCTTCTTGAGGAAGAATACTGGGCTGGAAAGGTGCACACTCTGCTGGGTTAAAAACTGTCTGGGTGGCTGAGCCCAGAGAGTTGTGGAGTTAAATCCAAAAAAGCAGAGTTAAATCCAGCAGGAGGCCAATCACAAGTGATGTTCCCCAGGGAACCACTCTTTCTGAAACAGAGGGATGGCTCTCTGCAAATGGTCCCCTGGTAATTTCTGGCTGGCAGAAGCTCTTTTCTGGCTCTGCTGCCTCTTAGCTCTGTCCTCAGGTGGAAGCTTTCCTTCTACTGTCCCTTCCCTATCCGATCCAGGTTCTGCTTCATCAGATGCAAGCAGAAGCCTCTTCCAAGGAGGCCGTGGCACTGAGCATTTTACTTGGGGTTGAGTCTCTTGGAGACAGCTCTGTCTTGGGAGCTTCCCTTAACCTTCTCTGCTGCTGTCTGCCCTCTGTTCTGCAAGATGACAGAGAGATCTTCTGCCTAGTCTGTCATTTGGCACCTTGACTTCACTGGGCGCTGCTCCAACAATGAAGGGAGCAACTGGTTCCACAGGTCTTCAGAGGCTTGCCTGGCCTTATCACAGTCAGTGAGGGCTGTAAAGAGTTCTTCCAGATGAGGGAATAAGAAGGCCAGTCCCCGCAGAGTCTGAAGGCAGTGCTAGAGCTGAAGGTCTCTCCTCATGGAATGAGCTTTGTGTCTATGTGGAGGCATTTCTTGGAGGGGCTCTCAAGTTTGATGGCAGCTCAGGTGTCCCTATATCCTCACTGCAGCTGCTCTGTCCTTCCAAGGAGGAGTATGCTACTTCCACCTTCTTCTCCAACGGCAGCTCTGGTTCCCCTTTGTCTCCATAGCAGATGCTGGGTCTGTCAAACACCTGCCCTGATTGGCCCTGGGGGGTTTCCTTATTCTCTGGCAGTGCCTGCTCTGTCTGCCTAGAAGAGGAAGGACTGTGCACATCCCCTTGTGTCCCACAACCCTTCTCCTTCCCTTTGGTGCCTGGCAGGGTCTTCTTGCTGGCTGTGCTGCTGCCAGATATACCTCTATGCTCTCTTTTAGAGTGGGACATATCCTCATCCTCCTGAGGCATCTCTTGTGCCACTCTCAGGAATGCTACTGGCACAGAAAAGACTCAGCTATGCCAAAGATTTTGATGCAGGGACAATATGGGGAGGTGGTCCTCCCCAAGCTGAGCTGAATCGAGGGAGGTGACAGTCACCCGAACACTGGACAACCACCAGCACAGCTGGACCATGACTAATCCACCCTGCCCCAAGACCTGGCCATGTGCTGTACTCAGCTCCCACCCAGCCCAGCCCCATCCCCCATGTGGTACCCAATACCTGTAGATAGGACTGTCCTCACCTGCTCCTCATCCTATGTCCCCTGCTCCAGGCTGGGGAAGTGGGACAGACCCTGGCTCCCAGACCCTGCCCTTTGTGCCCCCCTTGCTCTGTCACCTCTTGCTGCTGTTTTATGCCTGGTTATGCTCACTTCTTCTTCCTTCTGTGCAGATCTGCACTGCTCCCAGCCCAGAAACTCAGCTGTGATGTGATGTGCAGGGACCTCCAGGAAGGTGAGCAGCCCATGCTACCTCTGGAATCCTGAGACAAAAGGTCAGTGCCAGGTTGAGATAAAATCGCTGTTATATTTCAACTCTCTTTTCCTAACTCACAGTATATCTTTGAAGTTTTCTCGTTCCGTCAAATGAATATTCAGAATTTTGCACTTTTCTTCAGTTTCACATAGTTACTTAGTTCTCGTGGCATTTTTTTTTCTTCTCCCTAAATTGAAAACAAAGTAGCAACACTGTGAAAATTCTACCGTCTCCATCGCCTTTTCTATATGCCCTCAGGAGGGGGAAGAATCGTAGCATTCATTAGATAAAAACAGCAGTTCTAAACAAACCCTTTGTTAATACAAACGTTTGCTTCATGGTTTCAGACAGCCAAACCAAGCTATGTACTGAGAGCTGTTTACAGTCTGAAAAGTCACAGACAGGTACATGAAGTGATACCACATTTCTTTTTTAATGTTCAGATGGGAATTCAAAGATTACTCAACAAATTATATACTCTGATTTCTTGAAATTGACAGATGAGTAGAAGTAATGTTGTACTTAGTGCTGAGCTCTTATGATTTTACTGCTTGTAAACTGATATGAAAGACTCAAACAGTAGGAGAGGACCATCTTTACTTAATTTATACATTTTATTCAACCAAAGGGAACATTTCTTTCCCTTTTCTGGGAGTAGAATGCACAGTGTCTTTTGCAATAACTTTGCACACATGTTCATCGTGGCTTATAGTGGCGGGTGGTTTCTCATCTTTATGCCATCTTTTAATCATAAATTTTCTATGAATCACGGAATGTTTTCACTTGAAAGATTCACGGGATCAACATCTGTTGTATAGAGTGATACAGCTGAAGAAGACCTAATGCAGATAGCTTAACGATACTTAAAGATTAGAGATTGCAGAGAAAGTCTTTATACACACTCCCAAGCCATTTATGTATCTTCCACAGCTTCTTCCCAATACTGTTCTCATACCTATCCCAGTTCACATCACCTCTGGAAATTTTCTTGTTTTCCTTTTGTGTACTTTTTAAAAGGAAGACACGAAACAAATGTCATCTAGGACAAGAAAGGAACGACTTGTTTTATATAACCAAGAACAAAACCATTCTGCAGAAAAATGTTTCATAGCTACTCATATAATATCTAAATGTGTGAACTTAGTATTATTTATGAGACAATAGACTTTTGATAGGTGTAAGGTCCATGCTGCTTATTTGCAGAGTTATTTGCAAAGTTTTAGTTGTATTATAAACAGTGAAGCCAGATAAACTGTGGGAGAAAAAAAAGATGATACTTTTATTTCTCAGAATGGGAAAACCAAGGAATTGAAATCATAAATTACCTTAAATTACTTATTTAAATTACCTTAAATTACTTATTTAAGGTAATACAGGAAACCTGTAGCAAAAGCAAGAATCAGATTTTTTATCTAGGAGTCCTACCAGAAATACATGTCTGTGTCTTGTCTGTAAGATCAGCCCATCATCACATTGCAGCTTTTCTGCTGAATTTTATCTGATAGTTTTGCCAGTTGTTGGACTGTGGCTTGGGAGATTTCCAGGTTGTGATGTACAGTGTACATGTTTGTTTCTTTGTGTGTGGGTTGTTTTGTTGGTTGTTTTTTTAATAAGATTCAAGAACAAATAAAGGCATGGTGTGACAGTGAAAGAAGTAATTTTCCACATCACATCTTCCAATTATATATAATGCCTTTTGCATGTCGTTTGCATCTGCAGATAGTCAGAATTGGTCTCAGCAACAGCATGTGTGCATGCAGAAAACTTCTAAGTGCTTGGAACATGTAACCTATATTTTTGTAGTCTACCGTTTAAAATGGCAGAAAGTTTGGAAAAATCATCACATTTTTATTACATCAGGTAAAAATGATAAAGTGCCCATGCACGTAACAATAATCTGTACATGCATTATGCAAAAGATTTAATGATTGATACTATTATATAAACTTTTAAACTGGACTTTTCTAAATGTGTTTCTTAGCCCATAGGATGATGACAGGCCCTGCTGATTTTGCAGGATGCATAAGAAATTGGTGGAAGATCATATTCACATTAGACTTACTACACAATACTGAGTTCCAGTGTTGCCAAAACTTGCAGGATAAGCTATCACCAAAAGCAAGAGGACAGCTTTTACCTGGATCTTGCTTGTACTCATTACCTGGGACCCTGGAATTTAATTCAGATGATGTCCAGCCTGCCTCCATAGGCTAGTGATCTTTGCCAAGGGCAAATCCCACTGGGAGTTGAAGAAGTCTGGATGCAGAGAAAGAAATCTTAGTGCATCTGGAAGTTACTAGTAGGCAGCAGATACAATGCTGAGAAAAAAAAGTGTGATTGAAAGATCAAAAGAGTATGACTGAAAGGTGAGAAATGGGCAAAGGAGACTGGCAAAATGAGGAGAAAAAGGAAGACTTGGACACAGACATTAGTAGGAAAAAGAAAAAGGAACTCTCTCTTCAAACTGGAAATTTGGAGCTCACCAGAAAATTCCTTTTTTTCTGGTGAGCTCCCAGTTTCTAATATGAGGGGAATTGTTGACCATGTTTTAGTACAGTGGGTATGCGAAAAGCCTATGCGAATCAAAAGGGCTGAAGTCAGCTGGATGAAAATACTGCTGAAATAATTCAAATAGTTTTTTGGTTGTCAAAGAAGCTACTTTTCCCCACCTTTTCTGTGTTTGTCAAACTGTCTTGGCCCATCTGAAGCAGACCAGTGACACTGCCGGTGAATCCATCTGCCTCTGGATCTAGTCCCACAAGGGAACCATTTCACCAGCCTCTGAAACCCAACACTTCTTGCATGAAACACAGCTATTGTTTAAGAGATCAGAGCAACAAGCTGAGGGCAGGAAATGAAGAATAATGTCTCCACTTGAAACAGCTTATTATACTTCTGTTGATCTAGTGTTAAACTTTCCTGTTATCATTGGCTATACACTCTTTTGTATCTTGCCTATGGTGAGATTTTCTAGTGGCTTCATCTTGGGCTGCAGCCTGTGTTATACAGCAATGTGGTAGAGCCCTATTCAACACCAGCTGCACCCTGCATTTCTTTAAGCACTACTTACCAGTACAGCTGTACTTGTAACATCAGATTGCCTTTGGTTAGGGTGGCTTACCACCTATCTAAGAATGCAAGAAGGCTTTAATACCACCTTGGATAAGTATCATCAGCCAGCAGTAAGATCCTTCCGAGCAAGGGACAACTGGAGCCAATAATGTCAGTAGCAACATCCTGTGTTTCACTAAAGCAACTTCAGAAGCCCAGCACCCAATTTTTTTTCATGTCCAAGTCAGGAATTACTTCCTGAAACAAAATATGAAGAGAATGTCTTTGACACAGAATTAATTCGGGTAATCAGCTCTAACACCTCCATGGCTAGATTAGCTTAGTCAACAATAAAAGAAGCCAAGTTACTGAGTCCTTCTTAGGGCTGGACTCATTCATAGGCAAAATCTGGAGACACTTTGTCTGGAAGCCACTTGCAGTACTCATGATTTTACAACAAATTTAAACGCTTGACTCTTCTCTGACACAATTGTCTGCTTGTGCCCAGAAAAGCTTGGTCCATTTGCTGTCATTGTAAAATGAGAATGGGATCCAGAGGTTGTCCAGTGAGGTGAAATAAATAGGAACCTGATCTTTAGTTCCTTCACCATGAAAGCAGCTGACCCACACTGAACACACCACCAAAATGCAGTACAGTGATTATATGTTAAAACCAGAAGTTAGATGTAACATATAATTGCACTCTATAACAAAGGCATACCAGATGCATATGCATAGCTTCATGGTTCCAGCTATGAACCGCCATATATTCCAGTGTAACCTCAGGTGTAGACCGGTACGGAAACTCAGAAGAGCTCCCATAAAGAGCAGTGTTCAAGTATCAGATTTCGAGGAGTTGTCCAAGAAATATGTTTGGGTGGGAAACAGAACTATTCATTCAAGCTGAAATTTGAAACTCTGGCAATTTGGGGAGAAGAGAATGCTTCATATTGTTTTGGTTGTGTGAAGCTGGATTTTAATGAAAAGCTCCTAATATATTGTTCACATAGTACCTTCCTTTGATAAAAGGAACATTTTTGAAAGACAGAAAGTAAATACCCCCTCCTAGACTATTAAGAGTAGCAGCAAGAGCATACAGCTGTCCCCAAGTTTTGGAAGAAATTTAGTTTCCTTTTTATTCCACTGCAACACAGAAGGAAAATGTTGCATATCTTGCAGAACACAGGTTTATGTGTAACTGCCTTTTCAGTTTTGCTGCTTTTATCAAGGTCTGACAAACATTGCACTGGTTTCTGGCTCTGTACCACACCTGAATTTTTTTACTACTTCTGTATCAGCATACTAAACAGGGTCAGGTCATGATGGTAAATTACTAGCATACCTCTTGGCACCATTTTGATCCAAAGTAGTACTCTTCTTGATAATGCCTGGACACAGTTTTCAGGTCTTAGCTAACCCAAACCCCAACAGTTTGTTTGGAGGAAGCCACGTGGTTTCAGAAAGTAAAAGCATTTAGCTGTCTCATCATGAGCTCACTCATGTCAATGACACAAGAACAGAGACCTGGTCCATTTCATGTTTATAACAGTAAAAGTAAATGTAGCCCCAGAGTTCTGCATGGTGACTACACAAACATGGTGTTACTAGTAACTGAATGTTTTCTCAATTCAGTTGCTATGTGAATAACAGTTCTTCTCCTTTTCAGTCTTTACAGCAGCCCCAGCAACCACCATCCTCTACATTAGCACACTGGATACCATTTAAAAAAATTTTTATATCTTCTGTAGGTAGGCACAGTCAATTTGAATAGCTCCCAGATTTTTGAAGAGATAAGTAGACAGTAAGGCAAATAAAAAACAAAAGAAAGAGAATTTTATTTGGAGTGACTACATGACAGATGAATAACACAAGTATATCTCTTAGCCAACAGGAAGAAACAGAGACTGGCCAAAGGTTATGGCTTACAGGCATAAATTTATCCTCTGTGATGGTATGTAACCAGATCCTACCAGTTTTAATTTTGAAGTCTTCCTGAACCTGTAAAGCTGCACATCTGAACACATGTCTACCTCTAGTTGGCACATCTCTTTGTTTTCTGCATTTTTTAATATATAAAAATAAAATAAAGAGAGTAAATTGAACTATGACATGGTAGGAATCTTTGATACAGAATTGGACAATGGTTAAAACTGTCTGCTGTGTTGCTAGGATCTTCTAGTGAGTTTTTCCTATTTTAATACTAATAACAATGTGAAAAAAAAGAACTAATGAACTTCTGTAAGTGTGGTGAAGCCTGGCTTTCTTGAATAATACTGTCTGTAATTCCCTTCAGTAAACATACAAACAGTAGGTGAAATAGCTCTGCTACGCTGAAACATAATCTTCTCCCAGAGGACACTCGCTGAAATCAATGAGACTGCAGATGAACAACAATTTTATTCACAGAGAGTAAAAATATCAAGATTTGCTTATGAAGGTGCAGAATTTTCTTGCACAGCTGTCGAGAGATGTGACCCTTGCTTAATATAACTGTGTCAACAGTTGTATCAGTTGTAAAATATTTTTATGGGATAGTTTCATTTTGTTCAGAGGAGAAAGTATTGTTTCGCTGTAACAATGCATAATGAAGCCTTCCTGATATTGTGGGCTTGAAAGATTTAGATATGTTAATGCAATAGTTTGAAAGTATGGGTTTAGTATCAGGCAGATTTAAGACTTAGGCAAAGTTCCCTTCTAGTAAGTGGAGGAGTACAGGTATCTCTAGAAGAAAACTCCTGAGCCAGGTGTTCAAGAAAAGTGATACAAAACACTCTCTCTCCAGTGACAGTAAAGGGAGATGAAGCAACTATTTTTTTCTGAACTCTATAACTTTCAGACTTACCTAGGAATATAATACTATGCATTGAGTCCAACCCAAGGTCCAGATAACTTATTTTTCTGTGTTCAACAATAGGTTGTAAGTCAATTCAGAGTCAGTGTACAAACAAATTAAACACCTGCAAACTTATCCCTTTATGTCTTTTCAGCTCCCACTGTTGAGATGTTCTGTTAGTACACAGTCATTCCCTTACCTGAAGGGAACTTTGGGCTTCAGAGACTATCTCAGAAATTCTTCAAAGCTCTTTTTTAGGAGCTAATCATTTTTTGAGGAGTAAAGCTGGGAAAGGTTAGATGGAAATACCATCACCTTTCTGGAGGAAGAGATGGTTAGATGCAGAAATGGTTGCTTTTTCTATTCCTCGAATCGTTCAAGCAACATTAATTTCCCTGTTACAAGAGCCTGCTGTTAGCGTATATGGTCAGCATCATCATTCAGCATAGCAGTTCTGTGCCACAGGAATGTGGCTATGCTGAATCTTGGATTCGTCACAGATTTTTTTAAATTTTCCAACTCTTAAAAAAAAATAAATTCATAAAAGCTGAGGAGTAAGGAATGCTAAAACTCCAAAGTCAAACATCTGAAAGCTGGAAAAACTCAAATTAAGCTTTCCCAACACCACATGAAATGGACTCTCCACACTACAGCTTGACACATGCACTGCACAGACAGGATTTAAACTGATCTAGAGCTACCTCTGTGGAGGGAGTGGTGATAAGACATTTCTTGTCCTTCAGGGAGGCTGAACAGTTTATCCTAAAGAGCTTTTAAAGTAACAGATTGTGCATACATATTTATTTGTGTAATATGAGCTGTCTTATACATACAGTCAATTCTCTATTGTCCATGTCCTCAACAATTAGCTTTCTGATAGAGATCAAGCCTGAAGAAAACTGTGTGCATGTAAAAGACAAAGCTGTAATGGTAGTTATTTGACAACTTTAACTGCGGTAGGAGTTACTTGTGACCATTGCATCTGGAAGTCAGTTCAGCATTCTCAATGACCTCCATAAGTCTGCCATTTGCTCCATGGCCGTTAAACTCCTGATCCTTAGTGAAACCTCATTCATTGCGTAGGACAAAACTTTCAAGATTCTCGTAAAATAAAAAAAAAAGTGTTATTCCCAAAAAGCAGGAGAGTTTTGATTAAATTTCCCAAGAAAAATGTATCTTTTGCACAGGCAATATGGTTATGTATCTATTTTAATACTGAGAACATATTCTTCTCCCTTGGAATTCTTATTTGTTAGTAAATTTATAGGGAGAATATAAAGAAATGCAAACTTTACTTCATCTTGGAATTAATTCACTGTTTATTTCAGAAAATTGCAGTTCTAACTAATCAGCATAAGAAAATGGCAGAATCATACCCACTCATCATCTTTGTTCATAATGGCCACTGAGATGGCACAGAAGACAGAAAGATGTAGAATCTTACCTGCAGATCTGCAAGAAACATTGTGGAAACCCCAACAAGTATGAGTCATGAATGTTACCCAAACTTGGCAGCTTTCCTAATTAACCAATACTCTGGTCACCAGACATTGGTCTCTCCTATCAATATCAAGCTGGTACTGCTTTTAGGGGAACCAGGTAAGTCCTCTCAGTACCTTTTTCCTCCAAGTGTAGACATAGAGAATAATACTCTGACAAGTAAAAAAGATAATAATTCCTTAAGTGCCCTTGCTGGACCCACATCACTTCTGTCCTCTCAAGAGCCTTCACAGCAAAGAACTGTTTCTCAGGGGTCTTGCTTTCCCAGCACAAGATAACACAAAGAATTGGTTCTATCCCTAAATCCCTCCGCTGTTAAAGTTAATCTATAAGCCAGATGTGCAAAAGATGCTTTCTAAAACAGTACCCATGCTCATGTGAACTTTCAAGGACAACCTGTCAGCTGTATATTGAAACTTAGTAAACCCAAAGAATACATGCAAGTATTTTTCTGAGCACTGACGAGGCCAAAGCGCAGACCTTTTGGAATTGTCTTTCTAGTGTTTACTAGTTCAAACGGCCTTCTTAGTTTACTATTTTCATCAGCATAGAAAGATTTATGTTTTTCATCCCTCGCCATTACAAAAGCCTTTCTAATTCATGATCAAGATATTTAGAAGAGCATCAGTTTATCGTGAAAGGCCTTGATCTGCAATTATATTGTATTCTTTATGCCTTTACAGAATTTTGAGGGTCTATATGTTTATCAAGGGCATTTTTATTAGACACCTAGGATTTTAGGGATCCATGATATGCATGATATAAGGACTTTTGCTAAGGTTATGCAAGTTGCTTTTGGAATAGGATCAAAACATAGCCCAAAGCTCCCTACCTCCTTACTTACAGAGCTCCTGTTATTGTATTTAGGTTTGGATAAACTTTTCTCTGGAAGGTGATTGCTCACAGCAGTTAATTTTAAACTTGCAGGCTTAGATCTGGCTCTGTGTGTGTGAACACGCTGTCATCATACATTCCAGGTTACTCTTAGAAATGAATGTGTCTTTCCTCAGTGTTTCTCAGTGCTGGGGCGTCAGAAATTCCTTCTGCTCTGCATTAATCCAATTACTAAACACCTGCAGACATGTAATAACAGTTTTTGTGCCAAGTCCCCTAGAAATGGTTTTATAGGCGAATGTAATCTGCTGTCCTGCTATCAGGAGTCGCATTACACACCTGCCAAATCCTGAGCCAAAAAATAACAATCGACTTTCTAATTCATTGCGAGAATGTTTAAGGGCACATTAAAGAGACAAAATGACATTATTCTTAATATTACTGCCATGGAGTCCATTAAACATTTTCAACTTGTAGCTAATTTTTTAAAAGCGAATTTCAGTACTAAAATATTTACAGGACAGCATGATAAAAACGGGCTTCTCATGGCAACTAAGGCAAGTTCCAAAAGATCCATTAAAGAAAGAACTGCTTCAAGCACATATATAGTGTCATTCCAATTTTGTTCTTGGGGATTTATCTGATAAATATCAAAATGCACTTCAAAGTGAAATTTTAAACTATGAAATAATTTGTTTTTCTTTTGCCTTTTTTATACTTTTTCCCAAATATGTGCTTTTTTGCTCACCTCTTTGTAAAGTAGTTATATTCCTCAGAGCTGAAACAAAATTTGTTTCCAGAAGGAAAGACTTCTCAAGGCACAAGTGTTAGTTTGGTGCCAAAGAATAATACAATGAAATGGGACAGATATTTAGGCATATGAGTCAACTGCTGACTGCGCCACAAGTTTTTGTACAGCCTTGGGTAGGTTCTTTCATCCCTTTGTGGCACAGCTTTGTTTGTAAAATGTGCAGCGATTAATCACAGGAATGTCAGTGTGAAGAGTAAAAAAAAATTAAGACATTCCTAGAAAGTCTCTTTGTGAGTCCTAGGTTTACTACATGAAAGGCTCATCTTTTCATATGTAAGACTATTTATATACACCCAAATGTCATCTTATTCCATCATGTTCCATTAGTTTCAATTACAAGTACACAAATGCAAACAGTGCAAAATTATTTAAAGAAATAGAAAAATGCCAAGGACAAATTTGAAAGAAATTCCCTATAATAATCCATAAAGTTGTTATCCCTGTTTACCTTGGCAAGGAATATTTAGAGTGATAGCATGTGCTCATTGGAGAAGAGAAATTGGATTTGACCAGAGTCACCTGCAGTTTATAGCACTGCAGTCACTGCTGAGGGCTATACATAATGTCCTATGGGGTCTTTCGCACAGCTGTAGACAAGACAGCAAGAGACTGCTAGCCAACAAAGAGCATTCCAAGGCTACGGCCCCATGTTCTAACCCCTTCCAACAAACTTTACATTCCCCCATCCCATATGTAACCTTCAGCCCCCCACTCGAAGCAGGCAGTCTGACAGTAATAATAGTAGTCACAAGAAAAGGTAACCTCTGTCATACTAATAATTTTTGAAAACTTAAATGCCCAGGATGTGATTTTAATTAAAATGCACACTGCCCAGCTTGTCTGATTCCAGGAGAAGGTTTCTCTCACGGAAAGATGGTGATCTGTTATACCTCTTTGCCCTCCTATGCTTAGAGGTCAGTCCCATCATTACACAACCTGATTTGTAGAAAGCACATATAGCACATATAAACATGGGAAAAAATCTGTTTTGCCTCAAGTTTGGTTTTGCCCAATAACCTTTCCATGAACAGTATTCTGGAATAGTCAAAACAAAGGAGACTTTTTTGCTTTAGTAGCTCCTGTCAGTGCTAGTTTTGCAGAGTCTTCTGTCTAACTTCTAGCAAGAGGAAGATATTTGGATTGATTGCCTGACAAATTTACTATTATAGTTCACACATGGCTAATACACAGGGATGGTGAGGTATGGATTTACAAGTAGAAGAACGAATATAATCCCTTAGCGTATATCAGAGAAGCATGTAGAAAATTTTAGCACTACGATTGTATACACCTGCCTCCACCCACCCCAATGTACGTGGTTCTAGCTTTGGCTATTTCTTCCTTAAGATCTTCTTGAGGTTTTTGTAGAATTTGGCAGGGATTTACTTTGGTTTGTTTTATAAAACAGTCCAGATTCTCATGTCCTTTACTGGTGAGTGGGATGGAGGGGGTGGGGAGAGTCCACAAGATCTGCATTTGGTCACAAGCAAAGTTAAAAGTGCATTAGAGCTGAACTAGTACTGCAGAAGACAGAAAACTCATACCATTTTTTTCCTATCTGTTCAAAAAACTTGTATTTTGCCTTCCACAAATATGCAGAGCAAACTCTCTCCCAAGAAAGTGCAACTAAAATACCCATAAATACTCGAGTTCATGGTGTGATGGACATTCTAAGAGGCCCAAAGTGAAAGCAGAATATCACTCACAATCTACTATACCAGGATCCTCTCCAGAAGAAAAGACTTGGTAAAAAGTGCTTTGCCTCAGCCCTACTGTACCCTCTACAGTTCTCCCACTCTAGGGATTGCTGTTCCCTGCGCCGTGTCACTGAGACATCTCCAATGACTTTGTACATACAGAAGCTCTATTTGCAGAGAAAGTACAAAATATTGCTGCGCATATTCCAAGTAATATGCATTTAAGATAGTCTAAATATTACATTTGCGTGAGTAATACTTATATTATGGACTCCTAGGGATCCATATAACTTGAGGTTTTATTTTCTGTGTTTTCCAGAGGTAAACTGAATGCTTAGTCCCCTTTCCACAGAAGTCAATGAGAGTCTTGATACTTATTTCAAGAGGAGGAAGGTCAGTCCCACTGGGAGTGTTATACTGCCTAAAAATGACACAACGTTTTGGACAGAGGAAGGCCCAAAGGGCTCCATATGTTGCTCTCATGCTGGGCTGACATATTTCAGGGGAAGGTCAGCCCATTGTGCAAAAGGCCAGGGAGTGAATAACACATTTGCTGCATGCCTGGGAGAGGAAGCTTGAAGCTGGGAAGTGAATCTGGCTTTGTAATTCCCACTGAGCCTAGCATCCTTCAGGAGTTACTCCAGCTCAGAGCCTGTACGGCTCCAGCATGTCTTTTCAGCTTTGCCTCTTTTTAAACAGCAACAAAAATTGTCCAGCTTTTGGGGGCTTAAAATGCAGGCCTTGATTATGGATCAAAACAAGAGTCTCCTACTCCATACTGATACTGTTCTTGAGAAGACAAAGACAGATATGAGCTGCGGAGAATGGGCCTCATCCTTCTCCATTGATCTGCAACACCACATGAAATGTTTGTTCACAAAAGGTATGTCAAAGATCTTCATTCCCAGATCTTTTTCACACACGTATTGGCAATATATTGGAGGACATGAACTTTAAACCAATAGACTCCTTTCCCGTAGGAAACAGTTCCCTTTCTGTGATAGTCAAGATATTCCCTCTAGGCATAGTAACTTTCACAGCTGTGCAGTCCAAATGGCACAGATGCTTTTCTAGGCTCTATCTTTTCTGGCAGAAAATTAGATGTCACATTGGAGAGAAAATATATAGGAAAAAAGTTGTTGTCATTGCTGGATTAGTCTCTTTGTTTGTACATCATTTAACTTTTAAAAAAAATGTGTGTTGATTATAAGATCAAGCCCAAAATAAGTATATTTTTCATATTTCAGCAGAAAAATGACAGAAATTTAATATTTCACACAGAAAAAGAAAATCAGTATTTTGATTACACGTGGGTTTTTTTCCTTTGCTTAGGATTGGGCTCAGGCAGGAGTACGTACATTTAAAGCTACTGTCTAAACTTAGTAAAATGAGATTAAAGCAGATAGGAAAAAGACTACTAGATAATCATATAGTAAGGGACAAGGATTGCCAAATAAAATTATTATTTATTTTCAGCAATGCCCAGATGCCAAAGTTATCATCTGATGGAAGGAATACGCATTATATGCTGAAGTAACTGAGCAGAGATCACTGGAAAGCTATCTTGAAAAGAACCAGTTACAACCACAAGAAATGGTTAAAAACCATGCACAGAACTCGGAGGCGGTTACAATCTCCTGAACTAAGCCTCCTGCTTTGTAATTCTTCATTTACCACAGCACATTTCTGTACCACATTTAAACTAATAGGGAGCCAGTTGCTACCAATCATCTTTCAGAAACGATATCCAGACTCCAAGAATTGCAACAGGTTAGAAAAATATGATGTGCATAATACTTTGGAGAGTCTTCTTAAAGCTTCACTTTGTCATTACAAGATTAATCTCTCTAGACACTTCCTCTACAGGCAGAGGAGCAAGGCAGGCTTCCCCAGGGGCCCTTTGGGAGTGACCTTATTAAACTAAGCCAACCCCCTGTTTCTGAATAACCTCTTTCAATATAAAATAAACACCGTATTTGGGTTACCTATCCTTATGTTCTGACCAACTGTAACTATAAATCTGAGTGCAATTCACTGAGCAGGTCATGTTGCAGTACCTCCCTCTTGGCTTGAGCTCAGTGGCTCCATGCTGAGAAGTTGGTTAAGTGCTTTGCTGGAGCACAGCCAGATTGGTGTACACCTTACCGGATACAGTCCTAGGCAGTAAGGGTATGTCTGTACACACAAGAACATCTCTGAGGTCATCAAGGAGTTAAAATCAGATGCTACACCTACAACAGCCCTTTGAGCTGTGATCCTATTAGATTTTACAAGCTAAACAGGATCAGGCTGGGTGATATAAAAATCAGAGACATGTAAGGAACCCTAACGGCTTCAGGGAGTGATTTTAGTAATGCAAGAGTGGCATTTTTTTCAGTGCATTAATACTGAACCACAAATCAGATTTGCCAAACAAATGTGATCAGGAAAGAACTCACAGACTCTTAGGGAATGGGAAAGAAAGAAGGGAAATACGTTAATTTTAAACTCCTGGCAGGATTCTTCTATAGTTGACTGCAATGGCTGGCCAAAAACAGTAAAGATTTGCTACCAAAAGTTAAAAAGAATACTGTCCATTTTTCAAACTGAAGAAAAAGAGGATGCTTTCAAATTTCTCTATGACTTCTCATAAAATGATTGTTTCTAAAAAAAAAATAAATTGTAGAAACTGCACTTTTAATTGAAAACTAAACATTAAAAACATCTTGATGTATTCATATACAAAAGGAAGAGTCATCTCAACTACAGCAATACTCCCTGCATTTCTAAATAATTTCAAATAAATAAACAGTATTCTCACCTTTTGGGCCCAAAGACTATACAGTCCTATTAGACTCTGTTCAGTTGCTAATGGTGTTTTGGTTCTTGTATTATTTTGCCTTTTTTTTAATTCTGATGTTGAACATTTCAATGTACAGAAGCAGAAGACTCCTATATAATTACTGGGCTGCAAGTTGTTTAGGGGTACCGCCAACTGATGCACAGTGCCATATAGTTATACAATATAATACAACGCTGTACAATACAACCACAAAGTTGATCATAATGTATGCAGCCACAAGAACCACGTATGCTCAACTCTTAGATTAGTGGACCTGCAAGACAGGCAGGCCCGAGGCTCAGACCCCAAGGTTTGCTGCTCACTGCTGATCCATTGGGTGCTTTTGCTGACAGAGGAGGGTGGCAGGTTTCCCACCCCATGTCTTTACCGTTAGCAAATGTGGAACACCCAAAAAAAACACGTTCCCTGAAGCCTTCACCCAAACCCAACTGCCTAGGAAGCAATGCCTCTCAGAAGAGCTCTTCAGGGGAAATTGTATCAAGGAGATCAACTTTGATGTTTCTCCTAATAACTTTTCAAACAGCCTTCATCCAGAAGCAAGCGAGAGCAGTGTTCACACGGAGTACCTACCGGCGCCATCTGGTGATATCTGCCACACCTCTCCTTCCTGTCTGTCTTCCCTGACAAGGAATTCTAGACTGTTTTTCTTCATCAACATGACCAAAATGGCAATTGACTTAACTATGTTAAGTTCTATTTCTATAATGGGCTGAAATGAATTAGTTTGGTTGGCTGCCATATCTGCCTCTGCTGCCTCTGCTGTTCATACCATTTCTTGCATTTCTTTGAGAAAATATTGTTTTACCTCTAAACTAGCAAAAGGAATAGCTGATGGGCAGGAATTAATTTTGCAGACAAACCCTAACAGCAGCTTAGTTTTACTCTGGATTCAGAAAAAGAATAGCAAATGCCTGCCCAGTTCACTCTTCAACATGGAAAGAAAAGAAGCTGCCCAAAAGACAGATTTTCAAGTCAGCCATCAGGAAGCAGATGAGAAGGCCAAACACATCATTATCCTGGGACTAGATCATGCAGCCATTGCCAAGATAAAACATTTAGCCACTGATGTCAGCAGGAGCTGCTTGCATTCAGTAACTGCCTATCTCATCGCTTATGTTTGCCACAAGGTACAATGGACTGAAGTGGCCTTTTATATCCACATCACCCTATAGGAAAAGAAAGCAAGACCTGACTTTGCAGAAAAATTGGGTGATGAAAGGAATGAGGATTATATTATAATAACAGTAAGAGCTGGATTTCATAAAATCATCAGTTCATAAGTTCATGGCTTGAAACAAGGCTGTTCAGTGTACTCTTGATATAGCTCTTAAATGAGCACTAAGGAAAGGTCAAGATCTTTATATCTTTGCATTTTTCTCTCTCCATCAATAAAGATCGGTATGTGGAATATAAATCTGGGAGGAAAACAATCACAAAAACACAACTGCAAAAGCAGTTTCTTAAAAGCACTTATCCACCTGGTATACACATAATAAAATACAAGTTCACTGGAGTGACTGCATTTTAAAACCATCTATTTGTTCTTTCAGATATACTGTAAACCATTTCAGATACATATAGGAAGAAACCTGAGTGCAGGGGACCAAGACTTGTTGCAAAACCAAGAAATATTTTGGAAAAGAAACTAATCTGTCTTCATTAATTCAACAAGCCATAATAGTAATCATATTTATCCATGAGATTTCATTATAGAAGCAAACACTAAAACTAAAAAAAATCAATGGATTATTTTATATATTGCCTAAATAAGTTCAGTCAGATCTTCTAAACTTTCAGTGTTCTGACTGTGACTGAGTAATACAAAGTCAAGCAACCCTGAGAAAATATGTGAAAAGACTAGTGAAGGATGGGTCTCTGATGAACGTGTAGGCTGTGTCCTACTGTAGGACTGAAAATTGGAGATCTCATCTAGTTTAGCTACAATAAGTCGTGAACTTCCATGTAAATGTTCTGGGCCTAGTAAACCAGAGTTTTAAGGTTAAGGTCTTACACTGCCTCAAATGCAACCATTTCTACATAACTGATATCTGTAGTTGTGTGGATTATCTTGCGTTACCTCCTTCATGTGAATGAAGTCCACCTTACGACTCTAAACTCAGCATAGCAGAGGGTTCTCATTTTGACTAGGAAAACAGTTGTTACCAATGCTGCTCACGTCATTCCCAGTAGTACAGTTCCATGAATGTGTTATGGTTTCCTTTTTATTGCCTCTCCAGAAGACAGTCTCTACATTTCCAAACGTTGTCCTTCTACAGGTCAAGTCTTTATTTTTTATTAAATTTCACTCTATTCTTTCTGTAATTTTTTTTCTATTGAAAAAGTATGGGTTTTTTTACTTTTTTCCTTTTTAATAAGAACTGGTTTTGAAGTACTTGAGAGACAATTTCATGAGTGTTGAAAAAATGAAGTCCATTTTCTAGTGGGTTTGTGTTTCATGATCAGCTGACATTTTTAGATGAATGATACCAACGTTGCAGCATGAGTTCACTCTTGATAGATGTTAGAGAATCTACATGGGAAAGCTATGTGGTGAATATTCAAAAGTGAAAGAAAATAAATTATTAGATATTGGATGCTCCTCAGAGGACAGAAACTTGAATTATCCAGTGAATAATTATGAGTATATCTAAAATGAATCTTTTTTTGATGTCTGGTGAAAGTTGAGTTTGCACCACATCTTTTCCTTTAGCAGCAGTAATAAGATTTCTCAGCTTTACTCAGCTGTCTGCTCTCTCAGTGCATGCTGGAACTTCATGTCTGAAAGATGTATAAAACGTAATTGAAACCACTCAGCAGTGAGTCCTAGTTTAAGTAACCCTGAAGTAGTTGCTTAAGTTGCCTGGGCTGTCCCTGGAGAAAGATAAGAGAACGGGACTTACAAGGAAAAGCCAGTATGTGTAAATTTCTTACTTTCCTATGTCATTCTCCTAACCAGAGAGGAAAGTGAAGATTTTGACTTTTCCTCACCTGTCTGCATTTTTTTTATTACTATTCAATGCGATTGCTTACAAAATTCATTCTCTTTCCTGCCTTCATCAACTTCCAGTTAGTTCCAGTTCTAAGCATACTAACCAGCTTTTCAGGAGAAGTCAGGCAGAATTTAGATTGTACCAGCCTGGGTCACTGCATGGGGAGGAGCCTAGCGTTGTGTCCCAATAGCAGACATTTCTGGCACTGCATGAGCAGCAAAATTGGCAAAGTGTTTATAAAAGATATTCAGCTAAAAACAGAGAAGCCTACCAGCTCTAGGTGCCTATCTTAGGCAGGAGTTAAATTCACTGGATTCTGCCCCTAATCTCCTAAGGAAACCAGGTTAAATGTAATACTGAAACCTCATGTTCTGTGAAGAAGTAGCCTTTTTCTGTTGCGTGAAAAACTTGCAAGAAATGATGCTTTTAGAAGAGACATTACAAATACAAAGACTCATTCGATACTAACTAAAGCCACAACTACGCTAGAGAACATCAACATGGCTCACAGTGTGAGAACTAACAGGCTGCTCAATCAAACATCTAGAACCAGATTTCCCTTTAGGTGCTAAATGAGTTCATTTTATGAAAGAATTTAGATGGAAGAAACCCAATAAGAAAATTTACGGTACAAGCTAAGCATTTTGGCTTAAGACTAAGAATGCAGAGACATTATCATTTTGTGACTCCCATATTTCTGTTGTATATTTGTGCTTAGGTAATCTCTTTCCAGATGTACATTTTTCGTTTAAAATGGCTTATGGCTAATTCTTTTTGTTTCACAGAAGGATTTAATTGAAGATAGTGAGTAAAGCTGGAGAAATCTTTACAAATGCAATGGCTGGGACCTTTATTTTCAGTTGCTAAGGCAGAAGTTTCCATTGTTGTTTGTACAATAATATATCTGGAACAGCAGAAGGTGTTTTCAATGAATGAACCACCTGTGCAACACTATAGGAAACAGAATAAAGATAGCATTAAGCATTAGTTATTTGTATATAGGAAAAAAAAAAAAGAGGAGGAAGAAACATCATTTATGCACCAGAAATCACGTGGCCAGCAGGAGCAGGGAAGTGATTGTCCCGCTGTACTTGGCACTATCCGCACCTCAAATACTATGTTCAGTTTTGGAACCCCCAGTACAAGAAAGATATTGAGCTGCTGCAGCATGTCCAGGGAAGGACAACGAAGCCGGTGAAGGGTCTGGAGCTCAAGTCCTATGGAGGGTGACTGAGAGAACTGGCATTGTTTAGCCAGGAGAAGAGGAGGTTGAGGGAAGACTTTATCGCTTTCTACAACTACTTGAAAGGAGGTTGTAGCGAGGTGGGTGTTAGTCTCTTCTTCCAAGTAATATGTGACAGGATGAGAGGAAAAGGCTTCGAGTTGTGCCAGGACAGAATTAGATTGGATATTAAGAAAAATTTCTTTACTGAAAAAATGGCGCAGTATTGGAACTGGCTGCTTAGGGCAGTGGTGGAGTCTCCATCCCTGGAGGTGTTAAAAAAAGTGTAGATGTGGCACTTTGTGACATGGTTTAGTAGGCATGGTGGTGTTGGGCTGTATGATATTAGAGGTATTTTCCAACTTTAATGATTTTGTGATTCTATAACTTTCTGCAAATAACATGGGAATACTGAATGAAATATGCTGCATCAATTCCTTCCTGTGTGCACACATGCTGTCAGTTACAGTGTTCAGTTAGATGTTCTTTAACTAAATCTTTAAGTACAGCCTTCAGGCAACCACAACGATCCTACCACTGAAAACCCTTCTGATTAAATGCTTTTGTTCTTGAACTTTGCTCAGTCACATTTAAAGTATAGTATAAGGACATTCCCAGCGCCTAGAGTTAAAACTGCTCCTTTATTCTCTGTCTCTTTCTTTCCTATTTTCTTTTTCTCTCCTGTTCTTCCTTTCCATTGCTGATAAGAAATAATCTGAATCTTCTCATGATTACTTTAGATGAATGAATAAGCAGGCAAGTTATCAACAGATCTCTGTATAATGGGGAAGGAGTGAACAGGAATAATTCATGTTAGAATAACACAAAATACGACCTTTCCAAGAATCACGTAAAAAAGTTGATTTGGAAAATTCTTATTTGACATTTGATTGTCCCTCAAAAATTATATTTTTTTCCAAAATTATACAGTAAAAAAGTAAAAAGTTATTAATTCCACATTGAAAACTCATAAAAATCTGAAATAAATCAAATGTGCAAAATATGTGTAAAATATGTGTAAAATAGCACCTCAGTTTTGCAGGTAGTTTTGGTCAGCTATTATTTCTATATATTTCTATATATTTACTTCTGCCTCTCCCACCCTTGCTTACCTGTGGCTCCTTTATTACTTAATACATTTATCTACAGAGGCATGTGGGATTTTATACTTCCTAAAACTTAATGAAGCCCTGAGCCTCTCAAAGTGAAAAAAGAGATCTTTTATTACTTTAGTAGATCTAGAAATGTACGCTGAGATTTTAAAACTTTGAAAAAATATCTTGCTCTATTTTAACTTTACCCTTTTTTCTTCAGAAATGTATCACCTATGAGGCATTTGCTACTGCTGTGGTGGGTGAAAAAGCTGAATATTCTTCTTGTACTTTTCCTCCATTTTTAAGCACATGAATTAGGACAGTTAAGAGTGAAAGTAGTGATATCATTTCAAAAGGGTAGTCAATGCAATGCAGGCATTTTTGGTGAAGAATTCTGGTAACGAGCTCCAATTATTGTTATTACAGCTACACATTCATCTGGTAGCCAGCACTTGTGGTAGGGAAATGAAGAGAGAAGAAGAAACCGTGGTGTGTATTGCCAAACAGTATATGAGTATGTTCCTCTGAGTGCTAAGTACGTCAGAGTGGAAAACAGTGAGGGAGCTGAACATAAAGCCCATCTCATATATACCAGGAGGGCTGCATTTGACTTCGTTGTAGTTACTTCTGATTTACTCAAGTGTCAGTTGGAGAAGGACCACAACCCAGGCTTTAAAATGTTTTCATATGCTCCTCTGAGTACAAAACTTGGAGAACTTTGTGAAAACAAGCTACTGTTGCTGGTTTGCCAGGTAGGCAACCTCTCTGAGCTCTGGTTGAGAGCTGGTCCAAATAAAATGTTTCTCACAGCTATGACTCCATTGCTCTAATTCAACTAGAATCAACAATTACATCAGAAAAATATGTTTACTTTGGTTCTGGGCCACAGAGACTAGGCTCAAATGTGATGTAGAACATATGCCTGTTGTTGCTTACATGGACAAATAATTTTACAGGTGGACCTCAACATTCCTTCCTTTCGCTAAGTATACTCCTCCTGGCAGAGAACCTGGAATGTACATTTATTATTTATGGAATTATGCTTAAACTTATTTATTTAAATAGATAGTTTAAACAGTAATTCTGAGATTAGAACCAATTAGAAGATTTTACTTCTCTCTTTGTTTACAGGTACATGATCACAATCCTCTCATTAAAGCTGCATCTGTTTATACCAACAAGGACTGAGACCCTCCGCTCCTCATTGATCTTACTTACACTGCTGTAAATCAGAATTGAAGTAACTAAAGTAAGTAGAACTGCAGTCATGTAAAATCAGCATAGTGGAGATTACAATTAGTCTTGTTCTTTGTTACTGACCTCATCAAAGCATCGATCCAGACAGCCAAAAGTGAAGGAAAAGACTCTATTTAGCCAGACTGTTGGTTCAGATGTCATGCAATATGATTTCAGTCTAGAATTTTCATCACTACTGCCAAGGAAATTAAACAAAATCATTACATGATTTTTACTTGCCTAAGTTTAGCCATCTTGTTCCAGTATAAAAGTAGAGGAATAATAAATTGGTGTTTCATTTAAAAATGCTTGGTTTCAGCTATCCGAGGGTACAGCTTCTTGGTTTATAAGTAAACTTTATGCCATTAACAGAGGTGAATACAGACAATCTGTAAACCACTTGGGGGGATACATCTGAAAAAGGTGTGATGTACTTAAGCTATTGTAACACAACAGCTTTTATTCACATGAAATATCGAACTACTGGTTTTTTTCAGCTGTCACTTAAAAATTTAAAACAACGATTTAACAGTGAGTAAAACTGAATATGAACTTCTACCCAATTTTATCTCTAGCTTGAGGCTTCTTTTAATCTAGAGCTCTGGGTTTAATCTATTGAGACAACATAATAAGAGCTCTACAAATTTAAGCTACATCAAAATTGTGTCTACCTTTTAGTTTGGGAGTATCTCCATCAGAGAGAACTAACAAAGAGGAATGTTTGGTTACTACCAATGCATATACAAAATGAAGCAATCAACATCCATTTAATGGGCAACCAACCCAAATAATATGAAATAAGGACACTTCTGAACTTTTATCTACAGCCCTAGATTAAAGCCATAATCTTTCCTAAAGGTCCAGAATCAAGAGAGAAGGATCTGAAAGCAGAAATGGTGAGATTTTTAAAGATTAAGTGCTTGTACACTTCTTTCTATCCAATCTGACATCTAGTAAGGAAGCCCTCATGAGATGCCAACTCCCCAGTAAAGTCATTTAAATAACTCACATGACCCTTCATGCTGTTGAAGTTCACTTGCATCTCCTCATTTGTAGATCCTTTCCATTTACAGCACTAACCATGTGCAATAAGATCTTGATGAAGTGTCTAGTCCCACAAAAGTAGACGGGAGAAAGTCGTTAGGGTCCACAAAGTGAATTTTATAATACTTAGCCTTCTGTCCAGAACAAATTCAAACTTAGGTCATAACACTCTGCCTTATTCCCCAAGCAATTGCATTCCCATATAACATACTTTCAAAATCCCTTCCAGAAACTGCTGTGCAGCATTTCAGTGCTCACTGAAATTCGTATACCAGTCATAAGGATTTTAATGATCTGATTACTAACATAATAGGAATATGAATTTACCACAGATTTTGAATACTATCACCTCTGGATGCCAACTTTTCAGATGAATAGGACTCTTTTTTTTTTTTTTCAGAAAAAGAGGTAAATGTTCTGGGAGAATGTAAAAGTCTCCTTTGCTGTGAAAACCAGAGCTGTGCATTCTCCAGGTGTGGAGGAAAATAAGTCTTAACATGAAGGGACACTTCTAAGAATGTTGTTCTTCCTGACAGAAAGTGAACTGAGATCTTCCAGTGCAAAGCAGCAGAGAAATCCAATGTTTTCCTAATTCATATGGCACATAAACTGCTCCTTTTTACTTTGTATGAGCTGCAAAATGACTAAAGTATTACTGAAAATGTCTTCATTCTACACATGAAGGATAAACTCATAGTAAATTATGTTTGTGTGTTTTTATTAACCCTTGAACTGCTGCTGAGTAATGCATGTGTTTGAACAAGAGTTGAAAAGCTATTAAAATATTTGCTTAAATGCTTTACTACAGTCTAAGGATTGAGCTCCAAAGCCTCTGGGATTTGGAGACGCACAGGAAAGTTAAGTGAAGGAAGTCTGGGAGATGTAAGCAAGCTCAAGCACACTCCTGCAAAATCTTCCACCTCCCTTATCAGCTTTAATAAACTAGACTCCTACTTTCTGCTCTTGAAATTCAAAGGACAAAGAATTCACAACTATACAGGCTGTTTTCACAGCTATCTCATCCTTGCTGTATAAAACCAGAGTCAGTTAAATGTCTTAACTGCTTTGAGCTTATTTGTTATTGATTTACTGTGGTTTTATAGTTTCAAAATAAATGACTCTTTGTAGCATTATGCTACCTTAAAAGCAAGTCACTCACAGATTGTATTAAAGACAACATAGACTGGGAAACTACAATATTACCTGGTTTCCTTTAATCAAGTGAAATACATTTCCCTCCTGTAAAACATATCTTTTCTTGGGTTTGCATTTCATACATTTTATTCAAGATCTATCTCATGCCAGGCAGTAAAACTGTTCTCAGAGAACTGCCTGTTAGCCAGTTTACGCAATTCTCCCTTCTCCTATGTCCTGAAGTCCTTAATCACTAGCAATCAAATATCAGAGTCCCACATACACTCTCTTCCTGGCTCAACAAATATTTTGTTCATTTGGCCTTACGGAACATCTGCAGCAAGAGGGACAGAGGCTGTTCTCCCCTTTCTCTTGTGAGCAGGGCTAGGATGCTCCTGGAGAAAGTGGAAGATGCCATTCCAGAATCCCACAGGGTGAAGGAGAACCTACACCTTCCTCCCCTTCCTCTGCTAGAAGGGCACAGTCATGGTTGTATGCACAGTGGGAGACCTTGCTGGGGTTTTGAAAGGAAAAAAAGGGTCACATTTTGTCAAGATCTTTCATTTATTAGATCATGTTTGTGATCTCTGAGAGGCTTGCATCATTGTACATCTCAATGGATTTAAGAAGAGATGCATCTTGCTTTTAGAGCTTGTCCAAGCACAAACTAGGTGTTAAGCCGCCCATTACTGTCAAAACTAGGCTAGTTGCCTATGTGAAAACCACTAAAACATAAGCAGTGTTATTCATCTCATTCAATAGACCTCTGCAGTATAGAAATGCCTCAGCCAGATTCCTTCACCAGATCTTTTCATTGTCAGTAAAGTCGTATCTGACCTATCTCAGACATTTATTTCAGAATGAGATGACTGTCACCGTAGAAGCGACTGTTTCCTTCCATGGATGAAAAAGACAGTGCCAGCAGTGAGTTCAGATACAGATTTCTGCAGTGCAGATGACTGTCTTTAGTCAGAAGAACCTCGCCACTGTGCCTGGAGAATACCCAGGCCAACAGCACTGCAGCAAAGAGCTACATGCTGATCAGTTTTAGTGTGTGGACTTGGGTGTTTAAAACTTTATGGAACATAAAACTTACTTCCACTAAAGTCAGAGAGTCTTAAGCACCTTTGAAAATATTAACTTTCTTTTGTTATGGTAGGAGTCACCAGGTGGTCGTGTTAAATATAATCTTACACATTCCTTTTCTTAGTCTATGAGGAATATATGCACTTTCAAGGAATGTTGTACTGTTAGTTTTTGGAGATTCAAGTTTATGGGGGAGCTTTTGTAAACAACCAGAGAGTTCAACCTATCTTGCACTCTTTGATTAGATTCAATTCTTGGTGAGAATTATTTCCTGAGAACTGGAAAGAAGCTTTTGGGTTAAGACTTCGAAAATAGGTTTTGCCTGCATGTAGTCTATGACCGTTTATGTTCAGTGACTATTGTACACAGTATAAATAAATGCTTCTAAGATATTCTGTATCACTGATTTCTCCCTTGATAGGAAGCTGGGTTGCAAGCCTTCCAAATCCATCACAGACAGGCAATAGTGTTGTATTTTGGGGTTTATCCTTCCTTTCCCAAATGTGCACAACTGCCATTAATTTTCATTTAAATACAAAATAGATGTTACTCTGGGATGCAGTCATTTAATATATGAGAACCTTCTGAGTCTTAGAATGAATCTGGGTTGTGGGTGGGTTATTTGTTTGTTTATTTTATTCCTTAATTTATAAAAGGGATGACGGCCCACCCAGTGGAATTTTCCCATCAAAAATAGTATGAAACAGAATAATGGAATGCAAGATTGATTAGATGGTGTGCTTGTTGGCAATGGGTGCATGTACTTCTTAATCTTAATGGATCATAAAAAAAATCCTTTCATACTTACCATAATGCATGTGCTAAGTTGTGGGTTTCTAGCCAATGCAAAGAAATATTCTATGATTTCCAGATATGCAAAGTAAGAATTTCATACAGCACATAAGAGGGGCCTCTGCTTAAATGCATAAAGATAATTTCTTAATTATGACAGTGATACTCATTAAAAAGCTTTCCAATAGTACATGTAGTTCCCACACTGGTCTCTCTCCCACTGTCTGACAGACAGACAGCTTGGTTACACATGCTCAAAAAGGAGATGGAGGCCAAGATTCTTGGCTGTCTTGAAGTGGCCACATCCTGCCATCTGCTGAATCCTTATGCTATTGGCAAATCCAGGGAAGAATGTTTCTGAGGTGTCTTAAAATAGTCTGCACCTCTGCAGGAATGTTTTATGTAAGGATAAATATCCAAATGCTTTCAGGAGACAGAAATAAATTTAAAATATTAACAGATTGAATAATTCTTTTAAACATCCCCTGATTTAAAGAAAAGATATGCCAGGAAGTCTCATCATCATGGAAGCCCAGCGTTTAAAACTTTACCATATCACATTTAATCAGAGGAGTACACAGAGAAAATTTTTTCATTGGGATCTTCAGAAAATTTGTAGAACAACAAACTGTCAGAATTTGCATAGTAAAACAATACAAGCAGCTTTTCCTTGTCTCACCTTTTCCTATTGCAATCAAAACAACTGCATTATTTTTAAGATGCATATGGCTACATGTATAATTTCATAATATTTTGTCATTTTCCTACTCCCTTTCAGTCTTTTTTTAAACAACCTCTGGGTTTCTTCTGATAATCTCTATGTTGCCTAAGAATTCACATTGTAAGTTTCACACTTCTTAGTCTCACCTGCTCAAGATTCTTTCCTGTTCCTATGTTATCACTTAATATGAAAAAATTTATATTCACTAGCAAAACACTGTTGACTGATAGTCTCCAAGAACTATTCTGGCAAATATCAATGTATTTTATCTAAATGAGCCTGACCAAATATCCATCGTCCTGGGCTCTGGAGTTATGCTTCATGTGCCATGAGTGCCTGCAAAAGATTTTTTAGGAGGATGGTCCTTCATTACTTCAAAAGGTATTATTTTCTAAGTTCAGTGCTAATTGTAACTACATAAAATTTGAAAATTTCATTTTGATAAAGAAAAATTTCCTCTGAAATAAATGACAGCTTTGCTTCAATAGGCATGTTCAGGCAAGGCCCTTAATTAATCAGCATTGACATTTACAAGAACCACTGCTATCTGTTAAATAAAGGGCTTGGGTTCAACTCCCAGGGTAGAGGACACGGACCTATTTCATCATAAGGACTTTTGATGACTACTCTCCATAATGTGGCCCATTAATGGAAAAATACTGCAGAGAATGTTTACAAAATGACTTAGAAAAATGCAACCTTCCAACAAAAATTCTCTCTACAGAATGTAAATATCCAGAAAACTACTCTCCTTTAAAAAAAAAAAAATTCATGTACCCCTTCTAGACTTCTTTCACAGCTTCTGCTGTAAAGTTTGTTAGAAAGATGTTTACTTAGATCCCATTAATGGGGTCCACTCAGCAATGTTTTACTGTATTACAATATATTTTTTTTTATTTTAATACTGAGGTGGCTACTGGAAGAATAAAAGCTAATTCATTAACATCGTCTAAAGAGAAGTTAAAAACTGCATCATGCAAAGTGATCATATAAAAATGATATCTGGCCTGTGGTAAACTGCAAGCTGTACGGAGTATCTTTTGGAATAGTGCAAGTTGGCATGGTCCAAATCTATGCCAGAGACTATGCTGTCAATTTAATAGTAAAAAGCAAAACCAGTTACTATCATCACAAAGAGACAATGCCAGGCAGGACATCTGCTTTCCAATTCTAGGGATTTAAAAAAAAAAAAAAATAACAAAACCAGCCTTGTCTACAAGGGAGAAAATGATTCATGTCATTAACTTCTTTCCTACAACTGCACAGGGAGGGTCACAGGCTGCCTCTATGACCTGGGCTATCAAAGAACTGGAGATCCCCAAAGGGACAATCTCTCTGCAGATTTGGAGGTTTGAGCCTGGATTTTCTTCAGTCTTGACTTTCACATACCTCTGTGATTCCATCAGCTGCCAAAACTTCATTCCCATCAGGAGGATTCATATAAACTGCAGGCTGTCCAGGCTGCCAAATTCTGGGACAAATTGTTCCCTTCAGAGAACTTTTGGAGAGGACAGAAACATAGGATCCATGGTTGATAATTATATTATGAAATAATAACAGTTTCTTGGTTGATTCAGGCCAATAAGGGGAAAAAAGAGTTTGTACTGGTAAGGTATATGAAATCTGAATCACACCTTCTTCAAAAATCATCTGTAAAAGGTCAGGTGACCACAAAAGGCTGTGTAAAACATTAGAAGCCTTTGGGGTTAAGGAACATCCTTCTTTCACACTTATACCCTAGTGCATGGTTCAAAATCCAGTGATACTGCAGATACATCTTTGTTTGCAGCTGCTGATATGCTGTCGGCCAGACAATATATCCTGTAGGGTCTTGTAGTCTAAGTGAATTGTGCTGCAGCTGCAAAGTTCATCCCTTTTCATCAGGATGAGTATTAACAGTGGTCTCCATTCTCCCCACTGCCCAAACCAAAATATATATTAATGGCAAACTCCTTTCCCCTCCCTCCAGAATCCTGAAGTAGTAGAATGAATGTAGCACACATGGTGCTAAGTGTTTTAGAGCAAAAACATGCCTAATACATGCAAATACCAGCATTAACCATTATGAACAGACATGATTTATGTGCCTGTCAACAAGACATCAATCATGACAACAGAGAGTCAGCAGCAATATCAACAACAGTAGCAGGAGTGGAGGGTCAGAGCCAAGATGGGATGGTCCTTCCCAGCCACCCGGGGAGAAGAGAAAGATGGATGAAGTAGTAGGAATCCCCATGCATTGTCTTTTAGGGAAAGAGATGCTAAATTTTCAAACATCTCTTGAGTCTAGTTAATGTCCAACACTATTTCTTTGTTAGAACTATAAGAAAGAGATAACTGGTGGAGGCATTTGGAAATGCCATTAGAGAAGAGATCTGGACATAACAAAAATAATTCAGAGTTTTAAAAGTATGGCATCAAAAGTATTTAAAGGGATCTTTGCAGGAGACATTTTGAACAATGGGATCTCTCATTTACTGCACAGTGCAGGTGACAAGTGTATTTAGCTGTGAAACTTTTCTCTACAACTGACATAGAAATTGTAGCCAAGAAACAAACTGCATCAGAGTTGTGTTTGTACAGATTGATGGTATAGCTCAGAGAACATAATATCTAAGACCATTCTTTGATAGCTAACTTTGCCTTCTGAGTAATCTAGAAAATACCAGTTCATGCTAAAAATAGGGGTGGGAACCTGTTACGTTTGGATTTTTTGGCCTTTTGTAGCTGGCAGGAGAAAGTTGAGCAACAGGAGATGTTGGCTGAGATATCAATAAAAACAGTGATGTCTTATTTAGATATCTCAGACTCCACTTGCAGTTGGCTGAGACCGCTGGAAAAATATGCCTAGATTTTACTAATAAATTGATAGTGACGGAAATTGTTAACCCTGAAAAAATCTACCAGAAAAAAATAGAAAACAGTTCTGCATATGCTGAGAAGAATTGATTTGCTGTATTTGTTTCCAGCTGGGACATACAGAGAAAGTGCTAAGGAATCACTTACAATTGCCTAAATATATATTGCCTGTCAAACTTACAGACTGACATAAATGCAGGTAGCACCTCATACCAAAACTGGGTGGAATATAGACCAAATGATGAATAAAATCTTTGAAAGCAACGGCAGAATTACTACTGAGAAGAATGAGGCCAGAATTTCATGTAGTTTGTTTCTGTCTTAAATGATACAAGGTAAATTGTTAAAGTAGGACTTCATTTGCATGTCTTAAGACCAGCATCTTAGAGATATTGGCAGAAGCTGTTGAAATTCCTCACTGAAGTGGCACGAGTGGCACGAGAATCACCATAATCGTATTGTGAACTGTTCAAAGAGGTGTAAAAGATACAAATATAAAGAAAGGCAAGATAATGGTTTAATTACAGAGCAAGAAAAGATAATCCAGTTAAGCTTCCTTTTTCTGAGAGCAAAAGTATCCAAATTCTGCTTTAAACAGTTGACAATATGTTTTAAGAAATCTGAGCAAGCACGAAAAAAGCAGTACAAAGCAGGAAGAAATTCTGATCAAGCCACACAGTATGAGAGGGCTAACAACATGTGCTGTTGTGCAATGCTAAATGTTTTAAGAATAGTTTGTTTGTTTTTAATAAATATTGTAAACTGTTACTGACTTTCTGTGGTTTGTTCTAACCTTGACAGCTCTAGAGCAGTTCATGATACTGGATGACAGAGATCAACAAACTAAGTTCAGCTGCACCGTTTAAGTATCCATTTGGTATATGCTGGTCTGCTGCCCTATAAGATTCAAATTTGTCCATGTAAATGCAAAACAAAAGTGCAGAAAAAGTTGATGATTTCTGCTTCTTTATTCCACTGCTGAACTGCTCTTGACTGATGAAGCACATCTTGATGATTACTAATGGAAAGAGTAAGGATTCTTAAGGCTAAAGGGAATTTTGACCCCACATTAGTTTTTTGACAGTTCCTGTTCATGTTAGCTGGTATCTTGTAGCCACCCTGTTCTGATGGAAAGTCTCTTAGTGATGGAGAGTTGATGATATTTTCAGAGTTTTTCAAGTATTTAACTGCCTTCACTGTTAATTCATGTGCGTTTATAGCTTGGTTTGCTTTAGGATTTCTGAGGCACAGTTCTCTACATCTACAAACAGGAATAGGAATGAAATTATTGGTGAAATAGTACCATGAAAAACAGCATGTTATCAGCTCCAGACATGGAGGATAGCTTTTATATGCTTTGTAAAATTCTCAACAGAGAAGTAACTCAAGAAGTAAACGTTAGCTGCAATAGGATTGCCCAGTCCTTTGTTTATTTATTTTTTATTTTGAATTAAGAATTTTAAGAGGTCAAGGAGCTCTAGTAAAATAAAAAGTCTTTTTTCTGTGTGCACTCCTCTCACAAATTTTGCCCAGTGAATTCATTTTTATCTTCAACTTTCTCTTTTAGATCAGGAGTAAATCATATGCAGACAACTTTTGTTCCACTCTTTGAACAACATGAATACTAAAAGTTTTTGAGCGTAGGTTTTTTTTATGTATGCATAGTTAGATTTTCTGTTAGGTTTGGTACTTGATCTACAATTTAACTCTCTGAAATCTCACGGGAAACAGAGTTTGGTATTTCTACTCTTCAGAAAGCGACATTGAATATTGAGAGGCAGTGAAGTGGTTTTGTGCAATAAAAACTCTCTTGGACATTGGAAGTCCACCATAAAAAAGTCGGGTCACTTTGACAGTGATCATGAAGAAAATATTCTCCTACCACCCTTTATGATCCAGAATTGGATCATAAAGGAATGTATCAGGAATTGGAGGAAAACTCCTAAAAACATGTCTCTAACTCCACTGTAATGTTAATAAGCTACCTAAAGATAGTATTAAGTGAGATTTTGGATCCATTCATCATTTCACAGTCCTGGTTTGGTCCCTAAAGGTTCAGCGTCCAACTCAGAGGCCTAAGTTCTCAGGAGCAACAGTTAGGTGAGGAATAGCAGTGTGATGATACATCTATGTTCGGTATATAATAAACTCATGGTTGTAATAAACTCATAGTTCACAAATCTCTGCACCGTGCTCTACTTTGTGGACTAAGCAGGTAGATCACCTACTGGCATTGATCAAAATTATTTCTTAAGATTTTTTGGCCTGAAACACAAACACTAATCATCTTTATCCCCACTTGTGATAGAAGCTAAATATCAAAGACAGAAAGAGAGAGAGAAAGATAGAAAGAGAGAGAAAGATAGAAACAAAGAGAGAAAGAGGGAAGGAAGGAAGGAAGGAAGGAAGGAAGGAAGGAAGGAAGGAAGGAAGGAAGGAAGGAAGGAAGGAAGGAAGGAAGGAAGGAAGGAAGGAAGGAAGGAAGGAAGGAAGGAAGGAAGGAAGGAAGGAAGGAAGGAAGGAAGGAAGGAAGGAAGGAAGGAAGGAAGGAAGGAAGGAAGGAAGGAAGGAAGGAAGGAAGGGACAGTGTGCAAGATTTAAAAACTCAGCAAGTAACTCCTCAGAGAGGAGGGTGCTGCCCTCTTCTCCCAAGTGACGCGGGACAGGACAAGAGGGAATGGCCTCAAGCTCCGCCAGGGCAGATTTAGGCTGGACATTAGGAAAAAATTCTTCACAGAAAGGGTCATTGGGCACTGGAACAGGCTGCCCAGGGAGGTGGTTGAGTCACCTTCCTTGGAGTTGTTTAAGGCACGGGTGGACGAGGTGCTAAGGGGCATGGTTTAGTGTTTGATAGGAATGGTTGGACTCGATGATCCAGTGGGTCTCTTCCAACCTGGTTATTCTATGATTCTATGATTCTTAGTTCCCACAGTTGTCTTTAACTTCACACTGGTCACAAATCAAAGAAACACCCAAGGATGCAAGTAATGATTCTGCTAAGCTGTAGTTCCCAAGTTTTGTATAGCTACATCTCAGTTATAATTCTATCTATTGATTCAATTCTTCCCTTTCTACCTCTTTTCTGCTCTCTTTCATGAAACTGGATTAATCTGGAGTGTATTTACATCTTGCAGGAAAGGCCTGTCTTATAGGTTAGGAGGCAATTCTTAGGTTACATATTTTCTGTGTCAGTCTTAGGAGTAACAAAAACATGCATTATACAGAATTTCTAATATTATACTACAGTATTTCTAACTACAGGAGCCAAATTATTGCAATCAGTTGAGCTTTTCTGTCCAAAAACAGAAATCCTGTGTCAAACTACTAGTATTAATATGTCTTCCTCTTTGGTGATGGGAGATCTTCTGAAGACCTATACTGTCAAAAAATGTGGAAATTGATATGTCATGTGAGGTAGAAATACGTACACCTTCTTGAAAAAAAAAAAAGGAAAGAAAAAATAGACACTCTTTTTCTACAGGGATAACTCCACTTTAACTTTCTTTGTATAAGGGCAACTGAAAAGCACCTAGAAAATAAAATGACTTTTAAGAAGCTTTTGCCTATACTCTGTCTTCATTGCAATAAATCACATAATTCAGAATTTTTAGCATCAAACCCTTCTGGCAAATCCCCTCACACATATTTTCAGATTAAGTATAAGAAGCTACTAAACTTTAACAAGATAATTTTCTCTTTACTCAGTATGTATGAACATTAGGTCTTGTCTATACATAAAGAGTTTCCTTGGTACAAATTAATTGATAGAAACATATCCACAAGTCTTTTTACAGTAAAGATATCTTTTAAAGATCTAAAATTATTTTTTCTGAGCTATATATACACACACACCTGTATCTGACTGTTGTCACTTCTAAGCATAGACAAGACCTGTTCATAAAGGAAAAGGGTAAATAATCATAGAACTTTGCTCAGCTACATCAATGTAAAATCAAAACATTTAGAAATAATAGCAACATCTGTAGTTGAGTCATGTTTTCAGAGACGCTGCAGCTCTGGCACGAAGAATCTTTATGAGGGAATTACAGTAACAGGCCATTTCATGTGCAAATTGTTATTGAAGATGTAAAATACGATTGAAAAACGGCTAACTATTGCTTGTCCTTAACATGTTTTAGTCCTCTGAAATTGTAGGCTCAATGTGACTGTAAAGGATTCAGGCTTGGACTCTACTTGTGATATTTTGGGAAGAAAGAAAACCAATGGAAAAAACATAGGCAGAGTCAAAATGAATGGGGGTATGGCTCTGCATGGTTGAGTTTGGGGGTAGTGTCTGTGTGTGTGTGGCCTCAGAGGTGCTTCCTCATTCCAGATCTGAGAATGACTTTCAGAATCTGTTCATAATCCTGCTTTGTTTATACATCTTGTATAGTCAGGTAGGTTGGAGGTATCTATGAAACACTTAGATATGGCAGAAATGGTAAATACAGATTAAAATACTTTCAGAACAGTAATCTCATAAGCACTTGTGATAGATCAGCTAGAAATCTCCTCAGACAAACAGACTCTGATCTGTAACAGAAAAGACTCAATGCGTGGATGGATCTTGGAAGGTTCAGGTAACATCTGTGCTAGCAAACTAAGCAATGCCAAGAGCTCTGTGTTGGATAAATGGCACAGTTTGGCTATATCTGTATAATTATGGTCTCTTAGCCTAAATTGTGGGAGGGGAGGGGAGGGGAGGGGAGGGGAGGGGAGGGGAGGGGAGGGGAGGGGAGGGGAGGGGAGGGGAGGGGAGGGGAGGGGAGGGGAGGGGAGGGGAGGGGAGGGGAGGGGAGGGGAGGGGAGGGGAGGGGAGGGGAGGGGAGGGGAGGGGAGGGGAGGGGAGGGGAGGGGAGGGGAGGGGAGGGGAGGGGAGGGGAGAGGAGGGGAGAGGAGGGGAGAGGAGGGGAGAGGAGGGGAGAGGAGGGGAGAGGAGGGAGAGGAGAGGAGAGGAGAGGAGAGGAGAGGAGAGGAGAGGAGAGGAGAGGAGAGGAGAGGAGAGGAGAGGAGAGGAGAGGAGAGGAGAGGAGAGGAGAGGAGAGGAGAGGAGAGGAGAGGAGAGGAGAGGAGAGGAGAGGAGAGGAGAGGAGAGGAGAGGAGAGGAGAGGAGAGGAGAGGAGAGGAGAGGAGAGGAGAGGAGAGGAGAGGAGAGGAGAGGAGAGGAGAGGAGAGGAGAGGAGAGGAGAGGAGAGGAGAGGAGAGGAGAGGAGAGGAGAGGAGAGGAGAGGAGAGGAGAGGAGAGGAGAGGAGAGGAGAGGAGAGGAGAGGAGAGGAGAGGAGAGGAGAGGAGAGGAGAGGAGAGGAGAGGAGAGGAGAGGAGAGGCTTTTTGTTAAAATTTAGTTGTTCTGCAATCACTCCTCTTTGCACATGAAAGCTGAAGGAGTTCTGACATTTTCCATATGTTCATTTTAGCACTTGCACATGGAAGGCAGGTGAATAACAGAACAATGTTACACAAAGCACTCTTCTTCAATACAGTAAATATTCTTAAGGCCTTAGGATCACGTAAATGAAAACTCTGGATATTTAGACCTGCGTTTTTGCTAATATTAAACTAAAAATATTTTATATGATTGGCTGAAATTAACAGCAACAGAATGCTTTTATGTCAAATATACATATATATGTATATATCTAAGTACATAAATATACATATATATAGCTGAAACCAGTGTTCCTTTCCTGCTTTAGATGGCAGCAGCAATTTTGCTTCCTTTCCACCAGAAATGTATAAAATCTAGTCATTATATGAAGATGGTGCTGTTGCAAGTAGTGGTAGTGATGTATTTCACCTAGAAATGTTTGCGATACGGGGTTTTATTTTCAGTTTTTAGAACACAATCCTAAAGTTAGCCATTTAAAAACTGCCATTAACTAATATTTTTCACTTTTAAATGACTGCTAATATACTTCTGAGGGAAGAAAGAAGGAATGAAAAGTGACGTATTCAAGACACAGTCTAGCCATGAGGCTCAGAAAACATATTCTTGAAGATGTCTAGCTTTTACAGCAATGTGGCTGTGCCCATATCAGTTACAGAGGGTAGTCCCTGGTATATGCAAATTCTCAGAGTGTGCTCAGCAATTGTTCAGAGAAATGCAAAATGACCCAGGCCAAAATGTCAGAATTGTTATACACCAGGCACCACACTAGCAATCCAATGTGATAGATGAGAAAAATTCTGAGCTGGAAACGTTATCTGGCATTGTTTAATTTACTAGTACAGACATAGCCAATAAGAGTGACATGTTTTAGAATTTTCATAACAAAAGTTACAATGCCAAAAATATGAGGCATTCAGAGGAGATGTGAGGAAGTACTGGTAACACAAGGAGTATCAGGATAAAGTATGCCAGCCTTTAATTACAATCCACTGGTTTTATCGGACTATTATAATCGTAACTTGGACTCCTGGTTGGGAATAATTTATGTAAGGTTCTTAAAATACTTCAAAATTTTGCCTTTTGTCCTCACCTTCTTTTTCTCCTCAGTACAAATATTACATTTCTTCTGAAACAACAACTGAACTGCTGTAATCTAAATTTTTAAGGCACGTTAAAATTGAAGATAGTTTACTTTGTAATACTGGACTCTAAACTGGAACAGTGCAGGATTTACTTCTTAAACAGCTCCTCTTCCCATACAATAGGGTAGGACAGAGTGTTCAAACCAGTAGTTTTATGAGGTACTACTGTTGCCACTTGTGAGTGAAAAGCCTCAATAGTTGGTACACACCTATTGAATTTATGCCAAATGAATAAAGGAAGAAATATGCTCTGGAGCTGGGTGTGTGGGTACAGGAGCCTAAAGTGATTACATCATCATAGTGGTTATACTAAAAACTCTCCAGCTGATAGGTGGTGACTGACTGGGCACATGCTCCACTATACACTACAGTGTAAAGCACATGACCCTAAACCTTCTGTTTGAGAACATACAACCCATTACTCTATTACCTGTACCCTATTACCTGACTATCACTCTATAACTTCCATTTAAGTTTCCAAATCTTCAAATGAAAGCTGCATCTATGAGACTTACAAATGGTGAGATAAAGCAGTTGAGTCAGAAATATTGGTTGCAGCCAATCAGAAGGGTGGACAGGAGCGGAAGCTAAGTTAAAGACATGAGAGTAATCCAGATAAAAAATTGCCAAGAGATGCAGATTTTCAGTAGTAAGCATAAAAAAACAGGCAGACAAATCGAATCTTTGTGACCAATGTGAAGAGTTATCCAGTATTTGCTGAGTGCTAACATGATTTATTCCTATTTCTGTGATAAATCTTCTAGTGTTACTACCAAAAAGCAGATAAAACCAAGTAAAGAAGACAGGAATTTGACCTGCTTGATCAGCATCTCCATAGTTAATGCTGGTAGCTTTCACTGAACTAAGAAGTCCAACCTTATTGAACCTAAAGCAATAGGGCTTAGTGATGAGATAGACCTCCTCCTGCATTCAGCTATCTGCTTGAGCCACGCTGAGCCTTAGAACTGTTTACCGTAGCTGGATCTACAATGCTTTACACAGTAAGATGCTGGCACAGTGTTCACAGTCTGGTATGAACACTAGGAAGCCACAGCAATATTGGTCAGTTCTTCATAACTTCATTTCCCAAATGTTCATAATTAAACAGTTTTTATTTAAGTAATCAGCATGAAATCCTTAGCTTTGTTTTTGCAACCGGTATTGTGTTTATGGAGCCAAATATTGAAAACTTTGATACTGAATACCTTGTATGTGTTAATTTTGGCAACCTTTACAGATTCTGTAGATGCCTTGCTATGTTACCACCACCCACTCTTCAACCCCCCTGGCCATCAGTCCCTCCAAACCACTGAGACGTGTTTCTCTTTTAATACTTTCTTACAGTATTTCTCATGAAAATCACAGGGAATCGTATGTGATTTCAGCAGAGTGAAACTTGATCTCAAAGTGTCTGTAGGACCAGAAGTTTTTAAAGAAAACATTTCTTAAATCTTGTGTTCACTGCTGCTTCAGCAGGCCAATTAGACTTGATGGGAATTCTAGAAAGCTGTCTCCAGGCATTGCAGCAGGAATAGCAAACAAGGCCCAAAGCAAATAAACGAGTGGGTAAAGCGTGGCCATCCTCAGAACCTCCTTGTGGATGACCTTCTCATCTTTGCAATGAGATGGTGGAGGTACTGCATGAAGGAACTCCAGGTTAATTAGGTTTGACATTAGTTAACAACAGCAATTACTAGATAGTAATTAATCAGGGAAAGTCTCCAAACAGAAGGAGAATAAATAAACGGGCAGTAACATTCAGATCCATTTACCCCCTTAGATAAGGATGTGCCCCAGGTGTCAGGCTGAGGTGCGACTAATCTATCTTGCTCAGTTTCTTCCTGGAACTTGGGTGACTCTTCACATATCCATCTTCCTTCACACAGAAACAAACAAGCATTTGCTAAACCATTAACCGCACAGTTCCTATAAAAAATCAGGATAAAAAACCATTAAAATTCCTCTGGCATCCCCACCCCTTTTCCTCAACCCCTTCTTCTTTTAAAGAGCTCTTCAAGAAAGTTTTACTAATGCAAGTGAAGTCACCTTTCTGGTTTTGTTAAGCTAGAACAATTTCCACATTTCAGTAGTAGTGGTTTCTAAATCCTCAGCCAGTAGTTTTTCATTGCAGCCAAAACCTCAGCTACCTAATCTGTGAAAAGCAAGTTCCCTGTTTTTTTTCCATGCAAATAGGTCATATGGCATGTCCTGAAAAACTACAGTGGGCACCACCAACTAATTTAGAAATCAATCACGGCTTTGCCACAAGCAGAGGGCATGATGCAGAAGGCAGTTGCATTGTGCCAGGGGCAGCCCACTAGACTGTGATTCGGTTGTAAGGAAGTCCCTGCTAATCCTGCAATGATCAGTAAGGGTCCTGTACCTGGCACAAGTTATTTCCACTCCTATGTGCCAGCTTAGCGATTCTGGCTGGTGCAGCATCGGGATCAGATACAAAGTTCAGAATAGTCCCACCTATACGGACCAGTATTAACACTGCAGAGGGTGCTCTCCCACACACATCCAGCAAATACATATGAATATTCCTTGCAAGAGAGAATTTCCAAGCCTTTCTGCCTTAGGTAGGTGCAAACTGAATTCTGGCTGCACTGATTGAGTTTATAAGAACATTTTTGCTGCCAGCATACCTTTGTGTGTAAAAGGACTGAAGAGAGAAGAATAACAGTCATATAAAATTAAAAGTATAATATTCAGAGTCACGTTCCATTCAGTTACTTTATTTGGTAAGGCAGACTTTCTCCAGATAGAATAGTGTTAACAATGTCAGGCTATTTCCATGCAGATGCCTACATCTTCACCATAAAAAATACCTGAAACAGAACAAAACTGCTGATATAGAAGCCTAGTATTATGGGCTTTACAACTTTGATGCAATTCTGTACAGAGCATATTCTGTTCAATACAGTTAAGTTTAAATAACCTAACTTAATAACCTCCTAAATAACTACAGAAAATCACAACTAAATAAATACTACTTGATATTTAACTTCTACTTATCTACCAACATATTTGTGAGGAAAGCACAAGTAAAATTTTAATTATAAAAATATGATTGCTTCCAAATAGTTTATTGAAAGAAGATAAGTTTATAAAACTTTGCAGAGGTCACTAAAGCTACTATTGAAAAGAAAAAATGAAGAAAGGAAGAAAGAACTTAGCTAAAAATAAACATAATAGACCAAGTTATGAAAATTAAGACTAATAAATCTAAATCACTGCACTGTGATTTGGAATTAGCTTTTGAGCAAACAAAAGGAGCAATGTAGACTTTTGGAAAACAAGAACATAATGCATAGAGATTCTGAGGGTTAATATCTGGCCTCACAGAAGCCAAAGGCAAAATTCCCATTGACTGTAGCAGTACTGGAGCTTTCTCTATACATGCAAACTACCATTGACCTGTAGTACAGAAGCTAGCCCATAGTCCCTTTTATCTTTCTTTTTTTTTCTTTTATAATGTTTGTCATTATCAGAAAACCTAGATTGTATGGTGAATAGTTATTTAGACAGTGCATATCAAGACAACATGCAACACATGCAGGTTGTTTCAACAGATTGCTCATATACACTGAGTTTATGCAATCTCCTGCCAAGGACTGCAATAGGGCAATGCAAGGTTTACTAGTGTTTTGAACAATACAGGATTTAATCTGTATGCTGACACATCTTTATAACCTGGCAGATGCAAAAGAGGGAGTGCTAATGTGAAGATGGGGCAAGGTATCTGAAGCATTTAGTTCATCCTGGGATACTATTTAAATTATTTGTGCATTGCTTTTCACTAGGGCAATGGGACTTTCTCTGTGACCACAGGTATCTCACTTAACCTTTCTGTCCCACAATTCCTTGTCTGTAAAATGGACTAATAGTATTCTCTACCTAACAGGGAAGTGAGGTTAATGTAAATGAAGTAAAAGAAGTAAAAATAGTGAGGTTTTCAGAAGCCACAGTAATAAAGATCATAAAAGCAGGGTAGATGATATCTTACTCTAGATGCAGAAGTCTTCTGTGCATATTGGTGGAGATGGGGAAGAGTGCAGTGCAGTGACAGTCATGCTGGTTTGCAGAGTAGATCACTGGATTTATGCAGAGATATATTGAGAGAAAAAAGGCCTCAGCAACTTCAAAGAGTCTTGGTCACAGCAAGGCATGAACATGGCTGTCCTCTTTTTGGATTTCTGTCAATGTATCAGCAGGATGCTGATGCACAGAGAGACTTTACTGACTTCCATTTCCATGAACACAGGCATATTTGCTCCACTCCACTGCAAATGTTGACATGCCTTTAAGGAATGAGTGACCAGAGATTTTAGGTGTAAAGCACTGTGAAAGGGAGGGCTTGGAGAATTCTTCGGGGTACTCGTGATTACTGTAAGATGACTTTTAGAACTATTTTTAAGTGCACTGTAACAAAAGAAAAATCAACTTTCCTTTTCCTACAGCAGTGCAAGTTGACACTAGGCACAAATACAAAGCTGCATTTGTTGTTATTTAAACTTCTTTAATCCCTACTACTGGTGCTTGTGGAGAAGGGAGGCATAGTTGGAGAGAAGCCATACTTTTCAAATTGATTAAAAACACCTTTTGAACAATAAATAACTTTAGTGGGCTGACCTCTGAATCAAATGATACTGCAGAGTTCTGCAGTATAAAATCAGATTCCTTTTCCCAGCATTTTTGAGTGTTGGCTTGTCAACTATTCTTTTTGACAAGCTTCCGGCTTAAAGACCTGCTATTTACTTCTTGTCAAACAAATATGCTTCCAGTAGACTTCATAGGTTAAAAATATTCAAGAGAAACCAGCATGTCTTTGCTCAGTGTGAGTAATTTCAGTGCTGTTTGATCACATATAGATAGCACTGGAGAAATAGCTGGCATTGTTTCATGTCATCTGATAAAACAGGGCAATAAATTTTACTGCAAGTTGGCAGCAGGAAGAGCTGCTGCAGGTCAGGTCTGAGGTGAGTACTACTTTTACAAGGACACAGTGAAAATTAGTCAAATTTCAGGAGCCATAGTAAGCAGAGAGCAAAAGCCAAGGGGTTTGGACCCAGATTTTTTTTTTTTCTGCAGAACTGTCTTTAAACTTACAATCAAGAGGAGATTCCATTTTTCTTGATTTGACTCCATAACTGGTGCCATCCACATTCAATCCACAACACCTGTCAGTTGTCGTTAAAAAAAAAAAGTAGGTCAGAAAAGCTCAGAAAGGTAAACAGAGTAGCAAGAAAGTGACATACACAAAGAAGGGAAAAGGCATCTCATATGCAGGCGCATCAGTTTACCCTATGAAAGGATCTCACTCTGCAGGGATCTCACTCGCTTGAAAAGCTTGGCTGCCTAAATAAGGAGTCTAAAAATGAAAAATATTGTTATTTTCACAAATGTCACCAGGCTGCAAGTGCTTACCTACTGTTAACCCAGCTGTCTACTCAGCTCTGCTTGCTCCTTCTTTTTTTTCAGCAACACATAAACCAATATAAAAGTTCTCCTCAGAAAAAAAATGATGCTATTTCCCCTAAATCCTAATGTATCAAGTTTCTGATCTTTTTCTTAAGGCCTGAGAGGATGGGATAGCTTAGGTTTTCTCCAGCAAAATGTTTGCTGAAGCCTTTGTGTTTCTCTTTAGATACTCCTTTAGCAAACAGTTTCCATCACCAGATCTGTTGCAATTTAGGGTGAGGGAAGGAAAGACTTTTATGCTTTATGAGTTTCAAACTGTATATGAAAGCATCAGTTACAAGCTGAGTTCAGTGTAACCTACTGCCTCTCAGTGATACAGGAAAACATTGGAGCCTCAAATGTCTTCCATGGTTTACCAGGTTCCATTGCAGTTTACAAAGAAAACACAAACATCATTAAAGCAAAGTATTTTCTTCAAAACTGTTTATTCAAGCTCCCAAGAGTCCTTTTCAAGATGTGACAGAGAATCTAAATTTCAAAAACGAAGCATATGAATTCTAACCTAAGCACTCAAGTGCTGCAATAGGCCCATTGCTTCTTGTAAGAAATACTATTTCACAGAAACTGGAGAGTTTATTTGGCTTTTTAAATGGATATAAAATTTATTAAAAGTCAGCCAGAAGCCTGAATGTTGTATCAGCTTTTGTCTGTATGACACGACGCAGTAATGAATCAAGTCCAGAATGCTTAAGAGCTAATTCATTATGTTACAGATGACGTATCTTCAAATCTTGCAGTGAAAGACGGCCTTTACACAGAAAAACTAACTAAAAAGGGATTATATCTGCAATTACTAGAAACTTTGTCTGAATACATCTTTTCTGAGTGCCAGAGAATATGTAACCCCAAGCAAATGTGGTGAATCTTGGAGCAGAAGAAAATGAGGCAAATTAATGTAATCTTTTAACTTACCCCACAAAATGTTGACACTGCAACTTTTTGATCCTCCATAAAAAGACAAGCTTCTCTAATATTATGATCTGTATTTTATAAGTAGCTGGAGCACTTAAGGTAGAAACTCTGTGATCTGTTTAGTTCCACTAAAGCAAATTTCCAGCAGAACCAAAATAACAGCTACAAAAATGTAATATTTTATACTACCATAGTAATGTTTTATGAAAAAGTGACTATTCCAGAAGGTTTAAATGCCATCATGGTCCCCTCATGCTTATGCCTAGTGCTATGTAGTCTTTGCATTTGGCCATTTAAGAGAATGGAAAAGATCAGGATCCTGGAAGTTCAGGTGTGTGGTTTATTACACTAGGTATGTCCACTACACAAGAATAGTCTTCAGAAAACTCTGTACACGTACCTTAGGTTTCTCTTCTTTGAAAAGAAAAAAAAAAAGAAAAAAAAATAGGGATAAGATCTTATTATCTTCTCATGCAAAGTTCTAAAAAGAAAAATAAAAAGATACTAGTTTCTTTTTCGATATTATGATTATAGATGCATTCTCAGCTTTCTTTAAAGATGTATGTTAATAGTCTCCAAAAGTGAAATTCTTGCTGTTTGAGTTTTAATCTGTTTATTTTTTGTCAAAAGAACAAAGTTCAATGGAAATAGGAATTCTTTTTCTTTTTTTTTTATTTTTTCTAAAATAAAACACTTCAGACCATCATTTCTAGAAAGCTTGTGTTTTGATAGAGATTCTGTCTCTGTAAAAACATGATATCTACTTCTGTCTGAATGCTTGTAAAACTAGTCAGAGCTCTGACATTCTGGACAACTACAAATTGAACCTGGATAAAAAGCAATTTCTTTTAGATAAATGTCATATAAATCACTGCTATTTTAACTGGCTTTAATCTTCACTTTCTTGAGCTAGAAGGTATTTCTTTTTGTTTTGTAGTACAGGTGAGGCTATTCCTTGAGCCATGATGCAGATGTATCAACATTAGACTAAAACAAGTTTAGTACAACATTTGCAGATGCAACTCACTTATCTTTATTTAGTACTTTATTTTAATTTGAATGTGAAATTAAAAATAATTTCAATAGCTACAGAGGATATTCACATCTGTCTCCACTTGTGTTGTGACTACAAGGCCCGATAACTAAAAATAAACTATTTATTAAGATAAGTTTATTCAGTGAATTTGTCCACTTTTCATTCTCAAACTGTGACCCAACCACTTTAAAAAAAAAGGAGAATCAGACTATTTCCATGGTTAGTTTTACTGACTGGAGGTTGTTTGTGTAACCCTTAAGAAACTCACACTTTCAGGCTGATCAATCTATTGTTTGGTGACCCCATCATGGCAAAGCATTAGCCCAAGGTCAGTGAGGACCAGAAGGGCTGCCAAGAGCTCAACCATTTTCTGTGGGCTGTGGGAAGCATCCAGAGAGGCAGCCCTGCCTCTCAGGAACAGAAACAGTATGGTTTCCATCTCTGCTTCACTGTTATTTTAATATTACCAAGAACTAGGAAAAGGTGGTTGCTTCAGTCTGGTGTTTCACTTCAATATCCGGTTCAGCTCAGTATTCATCTCCAAGAACCTGATGAGATATAATATTTTTTTCACATACTTTTGAAAAATCTGCTTTTTAAGTTCTGTCTGCTCAAAGGTTTGTCTAGATGACCTGGTGATGCTGTAGATGACATGTGGCACTCCATTTCTAACTGACATATAAGCTCAAACAGTACTATTTTAACATAGCAAAACTGATCTTCTCTAGGTACTATGTAGTTTAACCTATGTAAAAGTATTTGTACTGAAACGTTTATTATCAGTATAAGAATATTTCTGTGGTAAACCTGTAATCTAGTAATGGATAACTTCTTTCTTTTTAAGGATACCACAAAAAAAAAGCTGCTCAAATAGCTTAAAATCTTAATGCCACTTCACCATTTCTCAAATATCAGTAGCTTGGATATTGTAAGCAACGGTAGTTGGAAACAAGGTTTACATTTTTATTAGAAGGAAAGAGAGAAAGAGGGAAAGAAAGAGAGAAAGAGGAAGGGAGGGAGGGAGGGAGGGAGGGAGGGAGGGAGGGAGGAAGGAAGGAAGGAAGGAAGGAAGGAAGGAAGGAAGGAAGGAAGGAAGGAAGGAAGGAAGGAAGGAAGGAAGGAAGGAAGGAAGGAAGGAAGGAAGGAAGGAAGGAAGGTCTTAAAATTAGCTTCCTGGGAAATTATATTCTAGAGCAGTTACATGTGTCTTCCCAAGAATAATTTTAGATAGACTTTATAATTTAAAATAAATTTAAAAATAAGTAGCTTTTTTAAAAAGATATATTATTCATTTGGAAAGCAAGAAAATGAATAGGCTTGATCTTATCAAATTAATTTATACTTTTCTTTCAAAAATAATTTCACAGTTTTTACTGTTTCTTTCCATAAAACAAGTTGATTTTGGTGAATCAGCAATTTTCCAGTTCAAAGACATTCCATGGGAAAATTTCCAAAAAGCCTTAGCTGTGAATATTATCAATGCTGAGGTACTTGAAAAGAATAGCAAGTGGTAGGTGAGAGAAAACTAGGTAATATCCAGCTTAGTGCTATTGCTTAACCAGGACTTTGAGAGGAAACAAACATTTGCTCATTTTTTTTAATTGAAAAACTGCTGAATTCATGTATGTTGTGTTCTATTAACTACCAACGTTCTCACAGAAATCTTTTTTATAAAAAGAAAAAAACAAACAAATTGCTGGAACCCGCAGGCTACTACCTGTTCATGACAGTTTTGGCAAAATGTTTTTCACATTTCCTGTATTATAGGATTGAGATTCATCTCTTCTCACAGATACACACGCAGTCAGGAGTTCAGTAGCAAACCCCTGACAGCAAGTATATAACGTGCTGTCTTTGGAAAATGCACAGAGATTTATTTAGGCAAAGTGTTATATGAGGGCTAGGAGGCATCATAAAAAAGTTGGTCAAAATCAATAGCTCACAACGAAAATGGATGTGTTGAAGAGCATTTGCATGACAAACTTTATTTTAAAGTAGCATCTTAACCCAAATGAAATAAGCAATGCATCAAATAACATTTATTCCCTGACAAATAGATTGGCCAGATGTAGCAAGCACCACCAGTTTATTTTGAAAGGCCACTGAATGCACTACACAAAGCAGCTAACAACTTTTGATCACTACCAAACTGGAAGTACCTGAACTTGCTCCTTCCCACACCTCCAGTCCCATGAGATTCCTGGTGTCTTTCTTTTCTCCACTTTAGAAATCCTTTAAACATAAAAATAAAAATGAAGAAACAAGCCTAAAGATGTAAAGGGGGAAGGGAGGGGTTTTAACAGGTTTTTGAGCCAGACACATGTTACCACATGGTTCACATTACAGGCCAGTGTATTAAGAGTAGACCACCACAACACACAGGTGGAAGTGTGAGTCTGGGAGCCATTGAAGTTTGAACACCAAGAATTTTCCCAGTGTATCACAATTACAGAAACATCTGTGCTAAATAACTTTGTGCCGATCTGCTGTGAAAATTTGGTGTTAAACAGCCCTCAACATTTTTAATTTCTTACTTGTTGTGGGGTGGTCTTGTGTGACACATTGTGATCACTGGCTTCAGAGCCATGAAATAGGGGTTTTTTCACACCTTTTTATGCGTGTGCTTACCATTCAGAACACTTTCTGTTTTCATATATAGCATGGTGTATATTTAAAAGAAAGTTAAAATTAGTTAGGAAAAAAATCTGTGCAAGGCAGAGATATGATGCTGGATTGAACATATCAGGTGAAAACATTAATTCCAGTGTTACAAGCAAAAACATAGTTCTCTAAGGATCTGGCACTGGCCAGTGGGAGAACAAAGATATAAAGTAACTGATTTTTAAAGATGATATTTCTTAAGTTATAAAATCTCATTAAGTTACCTCTGCTTTATAGCTGTGAAGAAATTAAATTAAACTGCTGAATTCAAGCAATGGGTTATGTCTGACTATTGCTGCTGATAGAGAAATTGCTCTGGGATTTCTCTCCCCTGACTTCAGCAGTTTAGGAATTAGGTGCCTGCAGCAATACATGAAGATCTCTCCAGACCTCACGGAATGAAAATAACACCTTCAGAGGACATTTTATCCTGTATCACCCCGACCACCTAAAATCTAGGATGTGTCACCATCCAAAAGGACTGGTATTTATTTCTCCACTGCCTACAGACTGAACCTCAGTAACTAGTTTAAACTAGATGCCTAACTTTTGAATGGATAAAATCAGGTGTAAAGGATTTCACTGTCAGCAGTATGATGGGTCAGAATTCATATCAGTGGCAGGTTTCTTTGAGGCACTGCTCAGCTTCTCTTCCAAATCTCTTTTTTACTGTGCTAGTCCTCAGCTGACAGGTGATTAGTAAAGCCTACAATCTACTTTGGGGATGAACTTTGCTCTTTTCGTTCTACAACCAGTATGATTTTGCTTATTGATAGAAGCATGAAGATAGGAACAGCTCTTCCATAAAAAGTGAGCCTGAGAATGGATCTGGGGCAAAATAAAGCTTGCTTGCTTGCATTCCTTTAAAAAACAGGATCTGATTATTTGCACTGTATTTACAATTATATAGTCAGTCAAATTGAACCCAGATGTCAATAAAAGACCAGTAAAGCAGATAAAGGTAGCAGAAGTGGAAAATTCTGCTAATGGTTATGAGTAAAACGTAATATGACCTTACATAATGAACTATCAGCCAAAAGAGAGCTGACAATCTTGTCTCAAAAGTCATGTTTGGGATTAAGATAAGTAGCAAGCAAAAAATATTGTAATTTATATATATTAGAATAAAAGAAAAATATTAAATCAAGATTTAAGCTAATTTTCTCTTCTTAGCATGTTCTTTGGAGGATGTGCAAAATCTAGGCAGTAATTAAACTCTCAAAGATCTGTAATGTAGATGCATGCAAGAAACCTACTCGAGAACAGAGTGAAAAGAGTCTAGTTTACGAAGGTTCACATCCTGGTCAAAATACAGCCCATATGTACCGAATCACTTCCTCTTAAAGGAGGCTGTTTCCCTGGCAAATTATGTGCCAGATTTCCTGCACATGAAATTCACAAGTCTGTTTTTCCTACTGACTTTTTTCCCCACTTACACTAACAAAGTATTTGGCTTTTCATCCTCCTCCTCCTGAAGGTATTTTAATGAAAGCTGTTCAGAAAAGATAGACATTTTTAGTAATTTTTCTTATGGGAAAAATAATGGTTTTGTGCGATTTTTTTGAGTTTTGTTTTGTAATTTTGTTATTTTCAAGAATTATTGGAAAATTTTTTACATAAATTTCCACAAAAAAAATCATTTTCAGGCAGAAACTATGAATGCAAACTTTGGAAATGGATACTGAACAATTAAGAACATTACATGAGTATTAAAGAGGATTGAATGGAAGAGTTGTGCAACTTTAATTCTATTAGCTATTGCTCTTCCAGCTATCAGCATCACTAAGGAAAAGTAAATTATGAGTCTTTTTAACATTAATTTGTATTGTTGCTTCACATTATTCTTGTTTAGCTCAGTGAAATAAAAAATAAATACATACGAAATGGTTTGTGTTTGAAATATTGTTTATTTCAAACCAATATATTAGTAACCCAAGTCATTAACTTCACAATATCCATTTCAGCTAACAAGCATTTTGGAAATGATGTAAAGGGATTGTCAGGACACAATGTATAGAAGGTGACATAATAGGAAATTGAATGAATGATGGTAGGAAAATGTACAAGAAGACAAACGAAATCTAACTGTGCTTTAGGCCTTAGTTTTCATTACTTGTTATCTTACATACGATTTTATAGGATTAATCTGAAGAAAAAAAGTCAGCATTAAATGCACATCCTGATATGCAGATTCTGGATAAAGCACAAGAACAGCAAAACTATGCGGGACGTGGAAGAAAAAAAGGATTTAAAAAAAAGGAAAAAAAAAAACAGGTTTTCTTTGCTCTCCCCTGAATAGGATAGTTTGATTATTTTTTCTGTAGTTTCAAGGACAACAGGAGGGGAGGGGAGGGGAGGGGAGGGGAGGGGAGGGGAGGGGAGGGGAGGGGAGGGGAGGGGAGGGGAGGGGAGGGGAGGGGAGGGGAGGGGAGGGGAGGGGAGGGGAGGGGAGGGGAGGGGAGGGGAGGGGAGGGGAGGGGAGGGGAGGGGAGGGGAGGGGAGGGGAGGGGAGGGGAGGGGAGGGGAGGGGAGGGGAGGGGAGGGGAGGGGAGGGGAGGGGAGGGGAGGGGAGGGGAGGGGAGGGGAGGGAAGGGAAGGGAAGGGAAGGGAAGGGAAGGGAAGGGAAGGGAAGGGAAGGGAAGGGAAGGGAAGGGAAGGGAAGGGAAGGGAAGGGAAGGGAAGGGAAGGGAAGGGAAGGGAAGGGAAGGGAAGGGAAGGGAAGGGAAGGGAAGGGAAGGGAAGGGAAGGGAAGGGAAGGGAAGGGAAGGGAAGGGAAGGGAAGGGAAGGGAAGGGAAGGGAAGGGAAGGGAAGGGAAGGGAAGGGAAGGGAAGGGAAGGGAAGGGAAGGGAAGGGAAGGGAAGGGAAGGGAAGGGAAGGGAAGGGAAGGGAAGGGAAGGGAAGGGAAGGGAAGGGAAGGGAAGGGAAGGGAAGGGAAGGGAAGGGAAGGGAAGGGAAGGGAAGGGAAGGGAAGGGAAGGGAAGGGAAGGGAAGGGAAGGGAAGGGAAGGGAAGGGAAGGGAAGGGAAGGGAAGGGAAGGGAAGGGAAGGGAAGGGAAGGGAAGGGAAGGGAAGGGAAGGGAAGGGAAGGGAAGGGAAGGGAAGGGTCAGACACTGTTCTTGCATCTCTTCAACTAAATAACACAGGCCAAGTCCTGGTCTCTGACTTCAATTCACATCTTGCTACATTGGGGTCCCTGCAGCCAGATTATTCAAACAATTCTCCTGACCTTGCTAGGCATTATACCATAGTCTGCCCAGGGCCAAAACCATTCCATGGCCCATACTAACAATTTATCAGCAATTACATGCCTCTGCCCTGTGGAAGGCTTGTGCAGAGAAAACCAGTGCTGTCACTGTAAGGGGGACTTTTGTCTGCAAGCTTTTGTTATTCAGCTGAAAAACCCTATTTCTAGAGCAAAGCTGTACACATTTCAATAGAAGATCAAGTCTCACAAAGGGTTCCCCGAGTTCTTACTGTCTAATAAAGAGTCAGCAAATTTATGTTGTAGTAAAAACAATTGGGAGTAAAATTCCTTAAAAGAAAATAGTCCATTCATCCGACTACAAAGTGAGTTGCAATAAATACAGTATTGAGAAACAGAGCAGCTTAGCAGGGTTTTAAGTAGTCCCTGCATCCTCGCTGCTGCTCCCACACATGCACACACACACAGGCTGCCACACACTCTCCATCGTGCTGCTAAAAGCAAACAGTGGATATGACGGACAAACATTGTAAGCACAGATGTGTCCATTATAACCAGCATGAACTATGTTCATGAGGAGCGCTGTCACTTCTGAAAATCCAAGTGTCTCTGGCTGCGAAAAAGCAGTGGGGTGTGAGAACAAAAGAAAGAGATGTTGTGATTAAGGCAGGGCTAATGGTTCATTAACAGTATCCAAGACCTGGCACTACAGACTAGAAGTTAAGGTTTTATTTCAAACTTACCTTTTGCCTTTCTTTTTTTTTCTGTTGTTGCTGTTCGTTTCTTTTCTCTGCCTTTTGAAAAGGATTTGTGGCTTCCTCTCTTGCCCTTTTGCCTGATGGCTCCTAAAATATGAAGCAAATGAAAACACAGATCAAGTGAAAACAGTATTTTTTTCCTTTCTCATCTCTTTTTTTCAACTCTTTCTCTGATGTGTGAGTCTAAGCCAAGGACAGAGAGGGGAGGCAGCATTTCTTGCTTCAACAATGACCCGTTCCTGGGTTTTAGGTCCAGCTTGGCAACATGAGGGCAACCTTCAGAGTAGGTGCAGTGCTAACCTGAGCCAAAAGCTCCACTGAAAACTTCCCAATGATTGAAGACTAACATGATTGTGATCCACTTCTCTTTTTGTTGCTGGTTCATTTACTATAGAGGCATGATGTCAGCCTTTGTCTACCTTGTTAAATGAAGAAAACCAATGAGTGGACTTAGGTATGGCAGAGCTGCTCTCAAGTACCCAGGGATAGTTCACAAATTAGCTTGTGCCAAAAAGATTTTTCCATCTAGCACTAAGAGCAAGATTGCATGAGACTGGGCTCCTCTGCTCTCTGGCATTGCCCAGTATTGTCAACTGCCACCATCACCACACTCATACCTCGGGCACGGAGCATACACTAATTGGCTCAGTGCTGCAAAGGCACCTTGCAGATGGGCTGCAGTATGGCCCCAAAATTACTTCATTCTGAACTACAAAAAAATTACACACACACAGTCATAATTATGCTGAAAGGCCAAAGGGTTGTACGCAGTGTCCAGAGGAGCCACAGGATCAAGTGCTGTATGCTGGGAGGGAGGTCAGTCTGCTGCAGTCCCAGAGAGCCAATGCAAAATTCAGCGTCTGGGTGAGGCGATGCTCCCTGCTGCAGAAAGCAGTAGACAGTTGGTGCTGGCTCTGCAGCTTCCAGAGAACCCACAGTTGTCTCCTAGCAATTCTTAAGGTTTCCTTGATTTGTATGACTCTAAGACGTGTTTTTTAGTGTGTTGGAAGGGAGGAAATTTCCTGTCCTTCCTCATCACTTATCCAGAGATGCCTTCAGATATCCCTTCTTTTACTTTCTGAGAAACTTTCCTCTCCAGTGATCATGTCCTAGGATGCTCCCGGAGACCAAGGGACATCCACAGAATACCTTCTGCAGACAGCTGTTGTAAGATACATAGGCAACTGTCTGTATTAGCAAGTAAAATGAGGAAGCTAAAGCAGTGAACAACAATTGCCTGAAGCCTTTAACTGTTAACACTCTTTCTGTCATGGCTGTAGCTGCTGCCAGATGCCACTCTCAGAAAATAAATCTTGGCAACATTAGGGAACTGCCTTTTTTGGAAGTAGAGAGAAAGCCAAATTATTGTTGCAAGGCATGCTGTCCCAGGTCATGGAATATCTCTAGCTATGTAGCAGGCAGTCCTGCTGCCCTAACAATAACCAGCGGACAATCCTAAGCAAAACTGGTAGGAGTGTAAACCTCTTATGATCACCAAACTTACTTTATAAAACCTGTTTTATTTTCCTAATAACTAAATGACCTTCCTGTGCTAGCTTCATGACTGGAGATTAATACACTCTGGGATCACTGCCCAGTCACTTCTGCCAACATAGGAGCCATTCCAGGAGACATGTTCCTCTGACTCCCTGGTTAGATTTCAGTATATTTCAATTTTCCATTTGTAGATTATAATTTTTTTCCAGTCCATGGTGTTCTGGTAACATACTAGGTCTATTGGAAAGTAGAATCAGCAGCACTTTCCCGTGCTAATTCATCTGCCACAGTGGCAGTATCTAAATGTCCACTTTAAATCTCCCTGGATAAATAAATCCTCCCCTACCATAGTGAACTAAGCAGTAGTTTGCTCTTTGCATCATCCTGCTTAAGGTGCTTAAGTAAGGCTGATCGTTAGAGAAAAATTATGAAGTGAAACTGTACAGTACTGTATTCAGCATCAAAAAACTGATCACAAATGTGAACAATGCATCACTATAACTCTGATCCTACCCAAGCCTTCATATATTTTCAACTTCAAGTGCCTGTGGGAATGCCTACAAGCTATTTTAAGACACTCCTCCAGAACAAATTAATAGCAGATACAAGCAGCAAATCTAAAGGCACTTCCCAGGCATGACTGGAGGCCACCCTCTCAACTGTGCAGATCCCTTTAAGCTGCAGAGATGACAATACTCAGCGTAAAGCAAGAAAATCACTAAGTCATGTAATGGATTAAAAAATCTCTGGGCTTGCCTGGATATGAGGTACATGGCTTTCTGAGAGTATTTCCACTCCTCTTTTACTACAGGTGCCTTTTGCCAAATATATGAGTGTATTCCTGCAAAATTAAGATCTAAGTCAGCACCTCAGAGACTATTCACTTCAATAGCAGTAATGATACATCAGTAGTGATGAACAAGAAGTTCATCAGTCATGATACGTGGACCTTTAAAGCTGTTTTGCCAGTGCTATCATACAGTTCTTCCCGTGTGTTATAACTGCCTCGCTAATCCTACGAGAAAGCGTAACCCTACAGAGTAAGGAACTGTGACTGCCACTGCCTAGGCATATAAACAAAATCAGATCTGACTCTAAAGCTACTGGCACTGATGCACCATTCCAAAGTCTGTGAGAAGAATTGGTCTTCTCAGACCAGCATTAGTGCAACTGTGTAGTGAGATAAGGTGAGTTGCATAGGACAGGGATGGCAGCACGGGTCTGCACACCAGAAGGATGGTCCTAGGGCAGTTTGTCATGGTAGGTGTGTAAAGCAAAATGAAGGAGCGTGTACAGGCTAGAGGGTTAAATGAGTTTGACAGAAAGATCAGCCAGCTGAGAGGCATGGGGTTGGAGTCCTTGTTTGGGGAATGTAAAGAGGACATGAAGGTCAGAAGCCAGGAGACCGGGAGCTGCCGTTGTGCTGTTTCTAAGGCCAGTCCTCAAACAAACTCAGCTTGAGAAACCCCTGGTTTATTTCAAAGACTTCCTCCCACCATTGTACGCAGACCAGAGCACCAATCCTGTGTATGCTTAGCTACAAATCTAGAAGAGATCTTGCTTCCAGCATGAGGACTGACATGAGTGACATTAAACATGTGCATACAGTTTGGGTGCTACTGTGATATGCATAATAAATAATAACAAGTATAAAACCAGACCCACCTTTTAACAGCCATATCTCATCTATATGTGTAGATTCACAGCCATAAACATTATAAATATAGCTGAATAGTCCAATCTGTATTGAATGCAGATATTCCAGGATGCCTATAAAACACATTGAAAAATGTGAATTGATTACATAAGCAGCTTTTTTAATGAATAAGGTCTATAGATTTTATAGTATGCCTCTCTCAAATCTTGTAAAATACATGGAAGTCTTAATTATAGCTGAAGATATCTGAACTATGTTGGCCTTTGATTTTATAACACAATATGTAATTCCTGCTGGCATAATAAACCAATAAATTCAGTATTTGTTATAAATGAGTTTAAATTTATAAGTCCATCAAAATACCTCCTGGTTCCTGTTAATGTTTAGGAAACATTTCAGAAATGTTTCAGGTTCCTGACTGAGAGAATTGCCTCACTCTTTGTTGAGATTCTGTTGATCCGACGTCTTGAAGTAATCAACAGTTATATGTACTGCACGAGTAACACACAAGCCAATGTTGTATACATAGGTAAGAGAGATACAGAAGGAACAGAAGGAAAGTAGAAGTAGTAGTTTATGTGCAAGAACTTCCTCCAGTAAGGTGTTTGGATCTAAAAGGCCCATCCTGAGCCAGTTGTAAATCCTATTTTCCTTTGGAAGCTATGAAATAGATGGGCTGCCTTTCAAACAGCACCCTCAATCCCTGCAGGTCCCAGCCAAGGACATTGAGTTTGCTAGTAGACAGCTAGCTGATGAAATTCATACAGTACCACTGTCACGTGTTTGACTTTGCAGCTTTATGCTGAGGCTACAACTCTCAAAATTTGGTCACAGTCGTATTAGTTTCACTTCTCACTCTGGAGGTGATTAATATCTGGATCTTAGAACAAGGTGAGAAAAGTCAGGTATTGTTGTTGAAAATGTTTAAAAAATATTACCTCTCGTGTTATGTGGTGCTGCCCCTTGATGTGGTTCCTGAGGCTGCAAGCAGCCAAACCCAAGACAAGAGGGAAGGACAGTAAAAGGAGATGAGACTCATTTGCTGGTATTATCAGACTACATATCTAAAATGAAGAAGCATCTGATTCTACTTTTATAATTCAGATTTAGAGCATTTACTAAGCATAGTCTGGTACTGCTTTGTGACAGAAAACCAGTAAAACTTTCTTTTCCAAATACTAAATACCACATAAAGAAGTTACAGATGCTGTATTTAGGTAGATTAGCTGAAGCATGGCGTAAACTGTAGTTTAGTGAAATTCTATCCCCAAGGCAAAACTAGAATGTTCAATGGTTGGGACTTTTTCTTACTGTTGTTCCTCAACAAAAAAATAACTTAAAAAATATGATGTATTCAAAGCATTATGCTTTATAGTTATGCTGGCTTTTGGCTAGATACATGTTTTCTATTGAAGTTCACACCATAATCTAAGACATGTTAATTTAGGGTAGGCGTCTACTCAGTCAGCTGTTCAGTAGAACTTATATTCATTCAAGCCCTTTCATTCCCTGGAAGCCTAAGGAACATTTTGGATATTGCCTTTCAGCACTAAAACTGGTCAGCTTATGGTAGCATTTTCTCATTTCAGTTTCTGCAGGTCCAAACCACAACGATCCACAAGGGGATTAAAGCTTATATTAATGAGCATTTTAGCCCCTGTAGATTTCTCCTTCTAATTTGCCAGAAATTTATGTACCCCTTTCCTGACCCTAGAAGTGATATTTTCTTCCATCTGGAGTGATTGTTTCATGTTAATATGTTGGTTTGAATATAAAACATAGGAATGTTGGTTAGCACAAAACCTAATGAAGGCTCTGGGGTTTTTAGCTTTTTTGGCTTTGTTTATTTTTTTCCTTAAAGGAACATTACTCTTTTTCAGGTCAAGAATGTAAGAGTTCAGATGTTACTCATGCAAATCTAATGTAAAACACAAACATTAGGCAGTAAATCCAGATTTAGGCACCTAAATAAGCAGCCTGATTTGATGCATTAGCATTCTGGCAAAAGCCTATGTTTTTTCCTGACCCCTGTCATCTGATTTTAGTCAGACTTATGAAGAATTGAAACACCATCTCCAAAGAGGAACTTGTGTCTACTGAGTGTAGCAACTACCATTACAACAATTGCACTGGATTAAGATCCCAGGAACAGGCATGGACAAATAGATGACATTTTGTTTAGGTCTTTTTTGTTAGACTGCAGTTCCATCTGAAATGGCCCTTGCAAAACGGAACCATGCTGGATGAAAATCCAGCTCATGCAGTTATCCATGCAACTTCCCTCATAAGGGTTTTGGTAGCTGAATACATATTTGAGGGCAGAATTTGGTTGCAATGTTCTCGTGTTGAGAATTTCCATTTGTTCATTATTTTTTTCTGTCTTCCATGTGTACTACTTACTCTAAATAAAAAAATGTGGTTTCCCCTTGAATTAATGAAAACTCAACAATCATTAGGCCCACTGAATTTTTAACTAAGCAGTTCTGCAAGAATGAGAACAAAAAAAATATGCACATGGTAAACACAAAAGTGCTTAAGTAGATACCCATATACGGTAAAACATATGAGTTAAATGCTAACATATTTGGCAGAAATGCATGACAAGAATCCCTGTCCAGAGCCAAAGCCTCATAGGCAAAGGGCAGAATTTACCACAAGCTTCCCTATCTCAGCTGCACGCAAAGCACGTTTCTTTTTTGGATGCATCTGGACCATCATCCATTATGCATTCCACATGACATATATCTCAATAGAGTTTGCTTCACCTGCTTTCATGACATGAACCTTATTCTTCTTGCTCTCATCTAATAAGGACGTTTGCTACTGAGTATTAAAATGTGTGCAACATGTGGCAGACATCTGTGGTGTGCTGCCATTGCACTTGACTTGCACGACAAAGTGATCCATCTCGCCTTCCAAAATCAACCCATCCCCCCTCCGAAATACATCTTATTTCAGAAACACAGGTGCACAGCCACACACCTCAGCAAACACTGAACACATAAAGAGCTTCAAAGAGGTTTTGTTCCACTGTGTTTTGCTTAGACACATTACAGAATAACTATATGTAACAATTAGTTTTCATGCAGTCTTTTTGAGGAGTTTTCAGTCAGTTGGGTTTTGGTTTATCTTCTCTGTTTTTTTCACTCATCAAAATTTAAAATTTTCATCAAAATTTAAAATTATAACTATCCTTAAGCATGCAAGTCACTGCTAGTGGAAGGCAGTTTCATGGTTTCAATACACAGCGCACCACACCAAGCTACTCTCTCTCCATCAGCTGAAATATGATAATGACTGGATACTTTAAACTCCATTGAGAGTGTGGTATAAAAAGTGTTGGCTTCATTTATAGTGAAAGAGATGAATGTGAATATTACTTCACATTTCTAATGTCTTAAGTGCATCTCCAAACCAAAACTTTGGTAGCTTGTGTTCTTTTAGCAAAATAATAACTGAGAACCTTCTCTTCTGAATGGATTCCTGAAGACTTTTCATTATCTTTAACTAACCCAGTTTAATGGCTAATTCACACTGCCTTTCCTGAGCTTTCTTCTGTCATCAAATTCTACGTTGCAGGTATGGAAAATGGAAAATTTTCCACTGCTTTCAGACTGCTTCTGCACAAGATGTATGTGCAAATGTTAAGCCGTTCATGCGAAAAAGTCCACATGTGCTGCCTCTGCTCACACAGCTCTGGAGTAATCATCTACACCTGTTCCATATGAGTTCAAAACTCAGGGTTTTCACTCATATTTACTGTCTGGCAATGTAAAGGACTTGAAATTACACTTTTTTAATATTCTAATACCCCAGGTAGCATATAAACCTTTCTCTTCCATCCATCACCTACAAAAGAGGTGGACATTTGCATTTGTTTTAAACTTGTCTAGTCACCAACTTGAGGTGCAAGAACCTGAAAATCTAGACACATTTTGTGCACAAGTTGAACATTTGTATTGTGTTACTTTCTTATATTGTATTTCATTGGAAATTCTTCCCCAAATCAGATACTAATGCGTAAATCAAAATTTATTTGTCCTGTATGAGAATGAAAAAGATCATTAAAGAAATTCAAAACAGACTGAGAATTTTTGAAATAAGTGTTTCAAAGGGAAAATAAAGAAACTCCAACACATAAGGAGTTTCTAGAAGCAGATAATGAATAGTTCACATCTGCTATCTGCAGTGAGTAACATAGACAAGCATGCTGCTGCAGGATAGCTGCAGCTGTACTATTACCACCTTGTAGTAACCCTGTTCATCTCTGTTACTGCAAGAAGAGGTGATGATCTAATTATTCACAGACAGGAATAGGAGTCACCTGTGAGAGTATTGTGTGACACAAGGTCTGTTTCAATACTGAAGGCTGACACACACAGACACATACGAACAAATACACATACCCGTTGAAAAACTACTGAAGGAATCTCTGGCATTCACCACTATACTGGGCTCTGCAAGGATTACAGTTGTGAGTCATGTTGTAGGTGTTGCAAGCATGGAACATTTGCACTGTATCAAGAGAACATATTACCACAAATTATTACATGAATGCAGCGATTCAAAAACTATTTTGACTGAAAAGGCTTTGTTTTAATTTACTTTTAATTTCATTCAGGGCTCTTTCATCACTTCTACAATATGAAAAATGCCTTAAAATTAATATAAGTTATCCTAATCAATCCTACTCTAAGGGACTTTTATGCTTCCTCAGTGTTAAAAATTAAAGGTCAGGCTGTCAAGAATTACATATATAAAGCACTTACTAAATTGGACCTGTTGCTGTATCCTTTTTAACAATAGTGCTTCAGGGCAAAGTGCAAAATCACAGCATCATCATATCAAACTCTGCATAGAAATAGAATTTTGAAAAATGATAAATCAGTGGAAGATATATGGGGCCAGATCTAGGATCATGCTACAGTAAAGAAGTTCAAAAATTGTCTTAAGAAAATATTAAGAATCAGCACAAATAGGAAAAAAATTCACTCAGAAAAATTAGTCTAATATGAGAAAGCATCACATATTTACTTTAAGATACTCTGATCCTTTTTGATATCTGATATAACAGTGTTGAAGGCTCAAGGATATGACTTCACGCATCTTTACATTGAGTTTCCTGGCAAATCCTAAGCTATTCATTTTCCAAACTGCTGTATACTTCTGCTCACTTTGTGCTTGCCGCAGTGTAAGCATGAGGCCATTGGCGATCACTTCCCTGTAAGCTTTCACTGCACTTTGCAGTAGCCAGGTAGACAGTATGCACACAGCTGTTGGTTGTGCTGATTGAGAGAGCTTGCGTTGGTGGCCATGAGCTGTGCTGCTTGGAGGCAGAGCCACAAAACAGCCCCTACATCAATATTAGATGCCTGTACTTCAATAGGCAGCATTTGGGCCATAGTATGTGACAGATGGAGTATTGTGTCCCGTTCCGGAATCCTCAACATAAGAAGGGTATGGAGCTGTTGGAATAGAACCAGAGGAGGGCTACAAGGATGATCTGAGGGCTGAAGCACCTCCCATACAAGTTGGGCTTTTTCAGCCTGGAGAAGAGAAGGCTCCAAGGAGGCCTTATAGTGACCTTCCAGTACCTGAAGGGGCCATGCAAGAAAGCTGGGAAGGGACTTTTTACAAAGGTTTGTAGTGATAGGACTAGGGGGAATGGCTATAAATTGGAAAGGGGAAGATTTAGACTAGACATAAGGAAGAATTTCTTCACCATGAGGGTGGTGAGGCACTGGAACAGGTTGCCCAGGGAAGTTGTGGATAACCCATCTCTGGAGGCATTCAAGGCCAGGTTGGATGGGGCCTTGGGCAGCCTGATCTAGTGGGACATGTCCCTGCCCATGGCAGGGGGTGGAACTGGGTGATTTTTAATGTCCCTTCCAAGCCAAACTATTCTATGATTCTATGATTCTATGATCTAAGAGTACGCATGGTGTAGACAGTGCACTTTATAAATCCTTGTACCGCCTCACACAGCAGGGCCAAACAAGGCATGGCAAGGCTTTGCAGGGAAAATGATGTGGATGTTGGAAGGAGTAGAGCCATGTTAGCACATAAATGCACCTGAACTAATAATACTGGCACCTGAACTAACAGTGCCATGCTGAGGTGATCACATAGTGAAGCGGGCAAAGTTAACTCAGCAACTATGCATTACACTTTGTAGTGTAGTTGTGCCACAGGCTGTCCTTCCTCAGAAAAGTCATCGTATCACGGCCAGCTACTTTGTGAGATACTTTGTCTTTTATTTGAATAAACAAGGAAGATGCTATCTGTCTCTGTTGAAGGCACAGCTGCAGATGGTGTTAGCCATACCAGAATAAATGAGGAATAGCTTTCCTGAAGACATCAGAGTTAGAAAGACAGAAATAATGGAACTGAGATGTGAATTCAGCTCAAGAGTTGAGTTTCATTCACTTTATTCCTGTCCCAACTGATGTGTGTAGAATGAATGATCCTTGGCAGCAGACCAGGATGGAGGATATTGAGATCAAAGGAGTACCAGCGCACCACTGTACTTCACAGAATAGTGTATATTTGGCACAGAAACACCTCCGATAAGCATTAAAATATCTTTTTAATGGATATTTTATTCTCTTGACAGAGGCTATTTAAGATTTGCAAGTGACACAGAAGTAATTTATCCTCACATGTAAAAATGCACTCTCCAGATGGAGATATCGCATTAATTTTACTCATTTATGTAACACTCTGAAAAGTAATCTTGGGTTCCTCCCTTCATGCTGTGGAAAGCAAAAATTAATTGACTTGAGTACAAGGAAAGGAATGAATCTGCACTTACTTTACTTTAAGATTCTGCTTTCAAAAAAGCAATCCTAGGTCATCTGCAAACAATCATTTGTTTTCTGCTACAAATTCTACTTCATCATGTGTTTAATATGTCATTTGCTTATTAGCACGTTTGCTCATTAATTTGTATTTCACAGCACACTCTACAGCTCATCATGTTTTTAATTTCTCCAGGCATCCAGCATACAGTGCATAATGTGGTCAGATTTGCATGAGAATGATTTTGGTTTGATACACTACCTTTCACCTAGAAGGATCCCAGAGCAGGTTCATAAACCTGCTCATAAATCTGTGAATAGGCTTACAAACAGTGGTTTAGGACAATTATGGATCTTATACCTTTGCATACATCTTTCCAAATACTTTTTTTAACTGGACATGTATTGCAGCTCTGTTATAATATTGACCATTTAATCCTTATTTTTCTTGCTAATCAGGACTTTTCTTCTCCTCTTGTCCACTTTGAACCTTGGTTACCTCTGGTATTCTTATCAGGATTCTAAGGCATGGAAAAATTTAGCAAGAAATTGCAAAATAAGAAAAGCCACCAGTGAAGAAGAGAACATCATGTGGTTTCTTTGCAAGCACAAAAACGAAACTAGGGGACTGGCTTTGAAAACAGAAGACTACTTCAAGGAAGTAAATTACAGTTCAGAGATAACAAAGACAAAAGGGTATTAGAATTGCATATCCCCCCTGCACCAAATTTCAAGAGTCACTCACACAGCACTATGAATTACCCAAGTCTCATGGAGCAAAATGGGGAGACTCTTTATGGCATGTCCCCTGGCCTTAACAATGGTCAGACCCAAGGCATGAAATAGTACATTTTTATGAGTTCCAGAAAGGATAATTCTAACATGTGGAGAAAAGACATCTTTGCTTAGAAGTGAGACTAGCAACTGCAGTTCAGAGTTAGATTCATCTTCATATAAAGGAATTGAGATAAGTACATTTGCCATATATTTGTACAGGCATGTGTAAACATGGACAGCTTTTTCAGGGAGAAGACCATATAAAATATGTTCTCCATTAAGTGAACAGAAAAATATTTCAGGGAAAACATTTCTCTTGGAAAATGTTCATGGAAACAAAAAAAAAAATCTGATTTTTTAAGAGAAAGAAAAGAAATTTTAGGGGAAAAAATGCCTCTGAAATGCTTTTGGGGGGATAAGTAACCTGCGGTTCTGATATCAACTGCCTTTCCCCTCCTCAGGCTCCAGGATTGGTCTACTCTCTTCATTATAGCCCCTTATTTCCTCATCTCCCTGAGTTGCTCTGTTGCAGTATGGGAGTCTGTGGTCACTGTATTTTTAAATGATAATGCCTTTATGAACAATCTAGCTCCTAGAGAATAATAAAGACCTGAGACTCCTAACCTTCCAGAAATATCACAGAAATACTTTTCTCTATTTCTTGAGCTACTGTTTAAACAAAAAGTGATCATTTTATAGGGAAAGTCAACACTTTCTCTTACAAGGCTACATTTATTGAGTAAAGGCTTGAAAATATCAGTCTGGGAGATTCTTGATGAACCATATAGGGTGGTGAAGTTCATCAGAACTAACCAAGTCTTTCCCTAACTGTTCTCTGACGCAATTCATCACTCAGCAGCTGGTCAGTGGGAATAAGTGACACACACCTTTTCCTTTACTTATATTACTACCAGTATATAGGCTGGATGGATTAAAGTCATTGTCCCTTAACTTCATCTGCATGCCTGACAAAACAGGGCTAGGTACAAGAGCAAGTGCTATACTGTGGTTGTCCCCACCATTGGACTGCTAGGGCTTTCCAAGGTTCAGCTTTGGCTATGATGACACACAGTGCATGAAAATAGCTTGGAAACAGCAAAAACCAGGTAAGGCTCCCAGCCTGCAGCCTGGACACAGCCACCTCCTTTGAGGAGATGAGCCAGGTTGGATACATGGACAGGAATCATGTTGTGCCATTTAGCTTCAGGGCCAGACATGCAGCCCTGGCTTTTTTTATTTAAGAACGTGGATGTGGTTAAATCGTAGAATCATAGAATCATAGAATCATAGAATCATAAAATCATAGAATCATAGAATCATAGAATAGTTTGGGTTGGAAGGGACCCTAAAGATCATCTAGTTCCAACCCCTCTGCAATGGGCAGGGACATCTCCCACTAGATCAGGCTGCCCAAGGCCCCATCCACCCTGACCTTGAACACCTCCAGGGATGGGGCAGCCACAGCTTCCCTGGGCAACCTGTTCCAGCGCCTTACTACCCTTACAGTGAAGAAATTCTTCCTAATGACTAGGCTAAATCTGCCCCTCTCCAGTTTATACCAAATGATTGACCCCATAGGAGTATCCTCCCAGTTCATGTCCTCTTCTCTTCAGAGGCTGAGGACACTCTTCAGCAAACACACATTTAGAAAGGTGCTGAATTGAAAGCCAAATGACCAATTGTACTTTATAATTTCCCCCAAGTTTTCATGTCACAGCTCAGAATATTTACCCTGCAAATCTGCTAGACTTTTAGGTGGCAGCTTTTTATTCTCCAAAGTAGACTATATGTCTCCATGGTACATAACAGAAGTTATTCAGCTGTTGAAAATTAGTCACTTGTAAATGACTTCATTGCATATGAAAGTATCCTTTCTACACCAAAGTGCCCTGAAACGCAGTAAAGGCTTATGTGCAGAGTAAGGTTAGATGAAGTTCATCATGAATGCATTGAACTTAGTAACATACATATGAGGCTTTGTGTCTTCCACAGTATTTCAATGAGACTTTGACCATTGCTTCAAGCCAGACTTGTGCTGGAGTGTGTTTATGAGGAGAAATGGACTTATGTACATCCCTCTTTGGTCTGCTGAACAAGCATTTCTAACACTAATTAATATCAGCATTAAACCCCCCACCAAGACATGACACTGAAATTCAGTGAAGGCTGGATAAAATTGCAGCTTGCATTCTTTAAATATTTATACAGTACATCAAAACAAATGAAATTGGAGATTCCTTTTCCAGCATGAGCTGCAACATTGCTAGAGTGGGGTCTACAGTGTCACATCACTTATTTTCATTTCTTTGATTTTTCTTTTTAATGACACTTCTGCTGAATTTGTAAGCAGGGACAAGGGACAGAGTCATACTGTTTTAAATCTTCAGTATTCCTAAGAGTAAACAGATATCCAATGAAGGCAGTTGGAGAGACCTTTAACCTTATGAATTATTTTGAGAGCATAAAAGTCACTTTTGCAGATCAAGTTTATCACAACATTGAAAAGATGTATTTGTATTAAAAATTCATGCTTCAAAGAAAAACACCTACAAAAAATTTTCCTTTTAATACAAATTCCTCATTTAGTTAATAAGGTCTGAGAGTCTCAGGTCTGTGATACACATATTTTCATGGAGGTTAATGTTATCTCTACATGGATGTAGAATTTCATACTAAGAATTTTATTCATTTTTTTCTCTATTTTGGAGCAATATCATGCAGCAGATCAGCTGTAATAACAGTGACTTCCAGGTGACCATGACATTTACCAAATATTTGGTGAAGTATTTAAGTAAAATATAGAATAGTAAAAGCCACTCCTGCCACTCTGCTGTCTCGCAGCCCTCTGAACATTGTGGTTACACTGAGCCCTGGAACCCAATCCAAAGCTGTTGTCTGCATATATGAAGCGTTGCACATGCACAAATCTCTGCTGCTATTATTACATCTTATATAGATTTTTTTTTGTCACCTACATCTTGTCTTTTACTAAAGATGGAATGGAGCAACCAGAGTAAGGTCTGTTCCTGAATGTTTAGTAGGACTTAGTCTACAAAATAAAAGACTGGAAGGACATAACAACATATAAAAGACTGCAGCAAAGAGAATGGGGATGGTAATATTCCCACTGAGGCTTAACAGACAAAAAAATAATATGATGAAACTGAAACATGGAAGAGTCATCTTAGGCCTTAGGAAATCACATTCTAATGGCTGTAGAATATCTGAAGAAGTTGTAAACTTTCCATCGTTGAAAGCCTCTAAAACAGATGAGAATTACTTTCTCAGAAATGACTGTAGTACAGCACTTGAAGGCAGAAGAAACATAGGTGGAATAATGGCAGTGAAAGCAAACAGTTTCTTATAATTTTGTTGATTGAGTTACAACACACACAAACTTTTCAGACTTAGGCTGAGCTGGAAATAAAATTTCAAAATCACTTCCCACTTCAACTGTATTTCCCCAATACCACTGTCTCATGAACACACTGAAAATAAAAGAGCCGAAGTTCCTGAGATGAACTTAATTCCAGTGTAAATCCAGTCAAAATGTGTTTGTTCTCTTGCAACAATTTATGAACTTGCACAGAATTTCTATAAGCTCTTGTCAGTTCAGCCAGTTATAGGCCTGAGTTTCAAGGAATTTCAGCTTCCAGAATCCTTCCACTACAAACTCAGAACTAAACCAAATAGGCCAGTTGGGTGTTTATTTATGTATGTGCTACATTGACTTATTTATTGATCCTAGAAAAGAAGGGGTATGAAATCCCCTGCCTGCTACTGGGTTTTGTGAAACATTATCTGCTTGAGCCAGGCTTACTGAAAGAATTGCTAAGGTTCATATTCTATCCAATGAAGCTTCTTTGGTTCATTACAGCTATGGCCAAAGGCCATTTCTTTCTTTTCTCCATTTTCTCTTCCAGTCTTGTAAGTGTATTTTACTGTGAACTTGCAGTGTCTCACTCTGACCATGATCTGTGTATGTTCATTAAGTTTTTCAGCTCTTGAGTTCCTAAAGAAAATTCTGATTTGGCTCAATCTCAAGTTCTTCTTTTAAACACAAACACTATCTTCCTTGCTTTGGCAGTCTCTTTGTTTTTTCTGTCAGCCTTTTCCACTCCCTTCTTCCTTGCTATGTCTATCTTCTCTCTATCGCTCACTCAATTTCTTAGTGAAGAAAGCTAACACTCTTAGAAAAATTCATGTTTATATGGTGATTGTCTTAGCTTAGAGCAATGCTACTGGGCAACATCATAAATAAAACACTTTTCTGGGGCATTGTTAGATAATCTCTGTCTCACATTTCCCAAAACTTTCATGTGTTTCACTCAGTTGGAAAATTGTTTTACCTCATGTCGACATTCTCATATGTTTTAATTTTGTAGGTTTGTAATAATGATGCTCTTTAAAGTTCTGGGTCTCTCTTGCATTGACTTTAGGGAAACTTTGGAACTTGAGCCTGAAATCTGCCACCTCCAGCAGAAAGAAAGCACTTTGGAATGACCTGAACATTTCTTTGGTAACTAGATTCTTGGGCTTGGAAGGGACCTCTAGAGATCATCTAGTCCAGCCCAAGTCCAACATCAGTACAGACAGAGCAGGAGCTGCTAAATGATACTTCAGGCAGCCCCACTCCTAACTGGGAGCATTCTGCAGTACGTATCAAATCAAATTGCCCAAAGGAGCTTTGAATATAGCTCGTGCATCTTCAAGCCTCTAGATATAAAGGAGATTAACAAATAATGTTAATGAATTTTGCCAACTTGTTTCGCAAAGGTCATGGTAGAAGGATGCTGTTTTGCACCTTGCCAGCCTTTCTTATGCGTACATGACCATGCGTAATAGCCTATGAAACAGAAATATTGTAGTCCTTACAAAAAGGAATCCTTGCCTGATAAAAACAAGATTGGGAGAAACTGATATTCTGCTGATTTCCATGGTAATTTTGCAACTGATCTCAAATGCATGGGTGTTTTCTCCTTTGGTTAAGATAAACGAGGCCTGCAGAAATTCCTCTGTAGATGATAGAAATTTTATGGACCAAACAGAACTTGTAGAACACATTTAGCCTTTTTCATTATTTTTCTGGCTTGTATATTAATTTACTAGACTAAACAACATTAAAAAGAAATTTGCCCATATGTATATTAATGTTAAATTTTAAATAGTGGATTTCCATATGTTAAATTACAAATATATCTTTCTTGTGGTTTTTTTTTCTCCCTTGGCTGCTACATCAACTACTTTTGATGGTTTTTTTAGCGTTTTCAGCTTTTCGCCTACATTTGTATTTAGTGACTTTCATCAGAGCAACTGATTACTACATTCATAGTGATTTATGTGGAAAAGGAAGCATACTCATATTAAGCATATAATGAGGGCCCTGGAACATTAGTTTACATTTTGCTGGCAACCACAGTGGCTTTGGCAATGGATTTTAGATGACCTTAACATTCACATCTAAAACATATGCGATAACTAGCCTCAGCCTTCACCCTACCGTTGATCTTTTAAAACAGTGAACATAAGATAAAGATCTGTTGTGGTTCTCTTCTCAGCTCTCCATAACATTTCATAAATAGGTCAGTTTTAGTATGTTTATATAAATTGATTCCCCTTCTGGGAATGCTGGGCTGTGATAAACAGTTCTTTCCAATTAGTTTGTTGGGTTTTTTTAAATAGTTGGGGATTACTATTACAGCTAAAAATATTTTAAATATAAGTTTCATCTATGTCAAGAAAATGTTTTCTGTCTATTACTGACAGATGAACTGCAAATGTCCTCTTCCCTTTAAAATGAATGTTGCAGTCTATGCATGTGAAACTCTTCTTTTTGACAATACACAGAAATATGAAGATCTAGTTCTGCAACACAGTGCCCACCACCATGAATCATTTTAAGCATAAGGAAGGAATGGTTGAGGCCAGTGAGATTCCTTTGGTTTGTAATCCCTATGCTTAACAGACATTTACAGAATCAACTCTGTTTTGTTCTATTTGCTTTAGAAGTCATTCTGTTGGCTTGTAGATTTGTACATTCCTTTAGATGCCAGCTGTCCTTTTAATTCTCATTAATAATCCATTTTATTTTATATTGTTGTCAGGTCCATTTCTAGAAACAACCTGAGTGGTAAGTCAGGTCAAGTGGTGAATCAGTTGCTCAGTATCTTCCCTCACTAAATGCATCCGAAGAAGGTGTTAAGAAATGGTAAGAAATCATTATCCGGAACCATTTTTTGGCGATTATTACTCATCTCAATGATTATATTGTTCTTCAGAACACTTAACAGAATGATGATGACAAATCTTGTGCCTTGACTCCCACATTTTCATATCTTTGCAACTTTAGGGGAATGACGGAGACTTCAAGTGAGCCTAGCCCTGCTGCTTACTTTGCGGTAGGTTAGATCTGACAGCAGATGGAATCCTTGAGCCATGTCAATTTAATTTTAGGTTGTGTGTGTGATTCATATGTTGCTATTTACAGTGGTATATGATGCCTTTCTAGGAAGGAGGTCTTTCTCTTTCCCGCTGGATAACTTTTGCAAAAGTTATTAAGTCTGGGCCTGGTTATGTCTTAACAGCCTGCATGAGAAGAGAAATATCTTTCAAATATATTCTGTCGCTCTAGAAACAAGACATCCCTTTCCTGCTACCCTCTTAACTAATTTCTTAGCAGTACTGCATTCAAACTCTCAGGGAACAGATCAAAAGCCCCAGGTTTCAGATGGACTTCAGTGTTGATGTCATTATACAATTTCAGGCCAGCAAGGGACATTAAACTTCATTTTTTAGTGCCATATGACCACAGTTCTGAGGAAACTGGAAAACCCCAAAGCAGGATCTCAACTGTTCTGACAGACAGACTAATGACATCAGCTACTTAGTTCCTCAGTAGAGAAAAATACATAACAGCCAGGTAGCTGAGGTTAGTATCCAAGGCAGGACAGCTTCAGAAGGCAATTTTGCCTGGAAAGGAGGAGGACTTGATGTTTTTTCCAGCCTAGCCTTCTAGACTTTGGGAGCAGTGGAAGGAAGCTCTACCTAGCAGAGCAAGGTAAAGTCTTTTCCAGATGATTTGTGGTATCTATCTAAATGCTGTGAGTGAATGTCCTTCCTATTGCTTGTTTTATGTTCTCCATTCTAAAAAAACTTTCCCTGTTTTCCTCCATCCCATCACTTTTGGAAGCCTCCGCTCCAATATACTGCGTTGGCCTGGCTCCACAACCACATCAGACCACCACAGATGAGACTTCCAAATGAAACTTCCTTACAGCATGAGGCTGTAAAAGTCAGGATGATTAGCTTTCTGAGGAATATATTCATGATATAACACCCATCATTCCCAATTTCAGTGTCTCACACATATCACAAAGTTTGAAAACCTGTCAATATTTTAACAGCATGTGAGATACTGCATTTTTATTGCATAAATTGTTCATTTTAACCATATATTCTTAGTTTCCAGTTGGTGTCACAGTCAGAGAGCAATTCCTGACCCACTTTACACAGTAGCACAGATATATCTTCAGAAGGATGTGATATGAAGAGCTAATAGCCTGTCAGTCATAAGCAATTCAGATGCTATTTTCAAGCCGTATATGATGCATGTGGTCCTGCCAACCTGAGAGAATGAAGCTAGAACCTCTGAAGCTCACACCTATAGTTTGACCTTTGCAACACAGAAAACAAATAAACTCACATACACAACACATAACTCATACTCCAGCCAGCCTAGACAGACATTGTAACTATGGAACACCAATAAAAAATGAAGTAGAATCATTCCTATGTGCATACAATATAGGCAAAAATTTGAATATACCTATACATAAAATACTTGTATTGAAAATCCCATTAATGTTGAAGTTTTTTATCCTTTATTTTCAAAATATATTTTGCAACAAATGTCTGGATGTGGATACAAACTCAAAAACAAATTCTAAGACATTCAGATTTGACTGTAAATCCTTCAGCAGGATCATAATTTTTGCTTCTCAATACATGAATATTTATTTGACCATTGCAAGATACTCATTCCTCTGTACCTGGAAATAAAGAAAAAAAGTAAGACGTGTCTTACGATCTTCTGACATGAGAGGAGCAACCAAGCAATATCCAGGAACCATATGAATACAATAAGCTAAGTTTCACCACTGCTGCAAAGTCTTATTCTATACACTATGCTTCCTCCTGCTGAAAGACCCCTTTCCACAAGTTCCTCTGTTTCACAAGAGAAAGGGCAAGATGCAAGCTATCATAGAATCATGGAATAACCAGGTTGGAAGAGACCCACCGGATCATTGAGTCCAACCATTCCTGTCAAACACTAAACCATGCCCCTTAGCACCTCGTCCACCCGTGCCTTAAACACCTCCAGGGAAGGTGACTCAACCACCTCCCTGGGCAGCCTGTTCCAGTGCCCAATGACCCTTTCTGTGAAAATTTTTTTCCTAATGTCCAGCCTAAATCTCCCCTGGTGGAGCTTGAGGCCCTTCCCTCTTGTCCTGTCCCCTGTCACTTGGGAGAAGAGGCCAGCTCCCTCCTCTCTACAACCTCCTTTCAGGTAGTTACAGAGAGCAATGAGGTCTCCCCTCAGCCTCCTCTTCTCCAGGCTAAACAGCCCCAGCACTCTCAGCCGTTCGAGTTCAAGTCCAACTTGAAACTGACACAGTTGGAATAACAGAAGAGAATAAATTGCCACCCACACACAGCTTGCAAGAAAGAACTAAAATTCAATTGTTTTATTTATGTACATTTAATTCTTTATAAGCATCTGTGTTGTCTACCAGCAGAGAATGGGTATCTGTGTGTTAAACAGGGGAAAGCAATTTATTTGGAATAGAAATATCCTTTTGCTTTTTTTCACTAATTAGTGAATGTCTTTAAGCCACAATTTCCATTAAATTTGCTGGCACAAAGGACTCAGACACCAGATTTGAAGGACAGATATGTGAGTATTTGTAGAACCCAGAATTGCAAAAATATTCATTGGAAGTACTATGACTTCTAATCAGGAAAAAGGAATACTGCCAGGCAGCCAGTCCAACCAGTAAAAGTTTGAAAAGAAAATATTGGCTGTCCACAAACAATTTACATAGCAAAGATCATCTGGACAACATAAACAGTATAATACTCTCATATTTAATTAATTTGACTAATTTTATATTAAGCTTTAAACAAACATTCTAAATATATTTTTATTTTCGCAACTTTTGCCAAACTTCAGTTACAGATGCGTGTATCTAAGTTACAGATGTAAACACTAAGCCAAATACACTGCACTATTGATGTGCAGTGGGTATAGAAAAATCAGTGGTAAGTGAAAACAGTGGTCAGTTTGAATAAAGGGGTTTGATTTATTTTGTAATTCACCCTAGATCACAAGTGCTCCTGATTTTGGTATCTTCAATACTCTGTGTCTAGAACACTGCCTTTAAGTGGGAAGATCTGTGACGGTTAAGTTGTCACTGTGAAATGTTTCCATAGCAAAGACATTAAAAATAAAAGAAAACAAGAAAGGATTCTCAATTTGAAATATTATGAGGTGGCTTGTACTATAAAGTGATCAGACAGGTCTTCAGTATGACCAACTCCCCGTCTTAAAGGCAGCTCTCATCTTGCAGCAAATTCCCCTTCAACAGAAAATATGAAAGAACTAAATCTCAAATTACTTCCCTCAAATAGTTTGTCAGTATTTTGAAAGGTTAATCTCTTCCAAAATCCAAAAAGTCATGAAACTGTCACTTAGCTGAGAAAAACTGTAAGATCTACCATCTAGACCCGTAGGTCACAAAACAGTACATGAACGCATACAAGTAGCCATGGGTACATCATTTTGCATGTGCATATTCAGGCAGGAATTAATGCCTTCAGCAATGCCAATGTCAAAGATGGTACATATTCTCAAGGGGACTTGGTAGCTCTTGTTCCCAACAGCAGAAGCAAGCAGAGATGGATACATAACTTGGAATTCAAGAGCCAGACTTAGTGTGTCTTAATGAACTTTCAATGTCCAATAACTTTTTTTTAATTAAAAGTACAAAGAGACAGGCTATAAATTCATGATGAGTTATCTAAAAGTCCCTCATATGCATATAGGAAGAAATATTACAGTATTCTAAATACTGCTCAGAACTCCATCTGAAATGAATAATTTCCTTGTAAGTAATATTTCTGCATATGTTTTTTTTCATGTATGTGGCTTATTTTTATATATATAAATACGCAAATTGTTCATGAAAAGACATTGCAGGGTTTGAACTTTTTGTAAACTGTTCCCTCTCGATCTATTATATAAAATTTCTTACCTATGTTCCAAGAAGTTATTCTGCAATGAGTTTTTGTCTCTGAATCAGGCAATCAGCCTTTGTTAGGACCAAATCTAAGGCATTTATGGCAATATTAAATCAACTGGTCTTAATTGCATGTTTTTCTGCTTTTCTATCTAGATGCTATAAAACAAAAATGTGGAGTAGAGAGGGAATCTCCCATTAAGATCTTCACCCACCACGTGAGGAAAAAAATACTATTTATATTAAGCACCATTATCAGTTTGTGGTCCACCAAGGTTTTCAGTAATCAGGGTAAAATGACAGTGAATAAGCTTTCCTTTCCTTCCTCAAAGAGAGACACAGCACATGAAGAAAACAGTATGTGTGAGCTTTCTTTGAATTCTGCAACTAGTTTCATTATTAATTATGTTATTGAAGACTACAAGTGAATACATCAGTATTACAGTGACAGCAAGATAAAAACTTTCCACGTCTCAGTCCGACCTCCCAGTCCTTTATCAGTATAAAATCCAAGTAGAAACTTAAAATGCAGTTTACATGACTTCTCTTACCCCCACTTGAAACTGAGGCTAATTGATGCTTTGTGATACTGCAGCTTGCTTTCTCTGTAGTTAGGTTTTCATTACAGCAGTTGTGTTACATTCACTCATAGGACTGAATGTCTGAATTAGGATTAGATCCAACTGTAGAGCTGCTGTGCCACAGCTCCCTCAGCAGAGCAGTGAATGATGCTGAATGCCTGGACTCTTTAATATTAGTGAATCTATGGCATTCATTTATTCATAACAAGACTGTGCTGCTGACCTAGTTTGCTCATTAAATTAATGGAAGCTGGAGAAACTAAAAAGAAAATCTTAGAGGGGTTTCATTTCTGTGCCTACTTGGTTGGATCAGTAATTCCTTATATTTTCATTTATTTTCTCCTGGCTGTATAAATGGATGAATTTGGTTTAGATTATTTTCCTATTAACTAAAATTTCCCAGAGGTTCCTGGTATTTGCATTCAGCTATTTCAGTAGCTGATATAACATTGCACTGAATACACCATCTACTGAAACAATGAAGTCATAAGGAAATCGGACACATGTTCCCTACAGATGTTTGACCTAAGGCATACTGGAGTTGCCAAATCCACCTTCGGGTCACACTCTTCTCCATCTGGAGATCTACAAGCACTGGGCCAAATGCAAGGAGTGATTTATAAACTGGGTAGCCCTACTAAAGTCACCTAGCAGTCTGGAATTTAGGTGCCAAAATCAATGCCATAAGCACTAAGAACTTGCAGCCAGAAAAAAGACTTCAGTTGGTACTTTCTGACACACTGTTTTTCTGAAAACTGGGACACTGTAACTTTGATATTTAAATGTTAAGTTTAGAAGTTTGGCTTCGGAGTTCTGACTTTCAAGTCCATACCTTAAGGGTTAACCAAATCTCTCTTGATCTTTCCTCTTACCTACTCTCCACAGTGGCAGGAATGGGTTGAGCAACTATTCAAATGCTCAACAGTCTTGTGTTTCCTTCATTGCTTGGCCATGGGAATGCTTGTAAACCAGCCTAGCAGATGGGCTTGTTCTCTTGTTAGCTGTTCAGTCCCTTCTGATGCATCACATTGCTCTCACAGGACTGTCAAGCAGTAATTAGAGCTTTGCTGTTGTGATCAACTTTATCCATGTTCCTTCTACTTTTGCAAAACCTCCATCAAAAAGAACCTACTCACTTCATCCACGAAGAACAGAACAGTATGTGCCGCCCACCTAAGACTGAAAAGCCTGTCTCATTAAAAATCACAAAAAACTATATAATAGATGTTTCCTTCTTATGCTGAAAGTCACAAAACACAAAATCCCCGCCTCGTAAGTCATACAAAATCTCAGTAAATAAAGGCAAAAAAGTCTTAAACTATTATGTGCCAGTGGAAAAGATCAGGAGACTTCGTGGGTCGCAGGGATTTGGAGTAAATGACAGCAAGCACCGAGTCCTCCTTGCTGACTAATTTATACTGAGTGAAATATTTGCAAAAAGTTAGTGTTGCTTCCAAACAGCAATTATCAGGCTGATACCAGTTCAGTGGAAAAGGGTTTTTTTCAGGGATATTAACATCTCTGTCTACTTTCCTCTTCCATTTTCCCCGACTGATGCAATTGCTTTTATTATGTTTTATACAGTTTATATATTTGATTAAGCACATTGGAAAGTTAAGGAAACTCTAAGCCATTCATTTAAACATTTCCTTTGCAGTGCGGGAAAAGGGAGTTTGGTGAAAACACTGTGTCACCATGAATGTTCTTCCTTCCCCATTTTGAAAACTTAGTTTTCCTTATTGCAGTACTTTGAAACAGGCTTATTAATCCACTGAGGGAAATAAATAGCTGGAAGTAAACATTTCCCAACTGCTGGAGAAACTCTAACTGTTTCCTAAGTCATATCCAAGGAGTCACCAAATAAATGCATAAGGGAAAACCAGTTCATAGCCTGCAAATATGCCTGTGCTAATGAAGAATTCAACAGTTGAGGGCTAGCTGAATCATTCTTCTTTAAGGTTCATCAAATATCTCACTTCTTAGTAATTTCTTAGTTATTAAGACCAGCAGCCAACACTGCTCAGAGCTGTACTGAGCAGCCTTCAGCTCACACTCTAAATTCGGTGTACCAACAGTATCCAGCAACTCACTGGATATTCAGTATATATCCAGCAATGCATTTGATCTGTGGTGAAAGCCAGGGAAGTTTATAGAGAAGTCATTTTCCAAGAGAAGTGCATTTTAAGGAGGAACATAAAAAGCAGTACACAATAGGCACCAAAAGAACTGATTGACAGTTCAAAGGAAAGTGGTGGAAAGTGTCACATTCTTAAAGGTCTATGATTTCTCCTTCTGCCACAGATGTTTATTTTTCTTGCCCTTTTCAAGAATAATTAGATAAGCCAAGTTTCATACGTGTAAAGCAGTAGTTAGGGAGAACAACCATAGTCAATATAGTTTTACTCATAATACAAAAATTCCTGTCTGAAATGGAGAAAATTTTGGGTCCAATAAGGAGTTTTGGTAAAGTTCAGGTCAAACAATTCAAAAATAAAAATAAGACTGTGTATTTAGATATCCTGCCACCACATTCATATAAAACAAAATGTACCCCACATGAAAAATTCATCCTTAAGGCCTCATGACAGTATGGCCAGTCATATTAACTCATGAGAACATGCCAGTGGGACCAGCTGAGTGTCAGGCTGGAAGACCGCTATGATGCTTCAGGTGGTCTGTGTACACAGCAGAGACAATCAACAAAGAAGAAACCCTGCACCACAGAGGTAGCTGTGCCTGGAGCACGGAAACGGCCTCAGCAGCCTTTGTAAGTTTGGGAAGAAACACAGGGATTGAGTATTTGTGAGGTTTGAGAGTTCAGCTGAGGGATGGAAGAGCCTGAATTAGACTTTGCTTGAGCAAAGAAAGAGTCCCACAGACCTACAGAGTTGTGAACAACTGACATCCTATGTCATTCTCTGAAGTGCATTATGACCTTTCCTGTTTTACCCAGCCTCAACGGGTACAACAGGTGAGCAAGGACAGCAGGATCACGACTACATTCATCAGTATGCAGTTATTCCCTACATGTAGCATTCAGCCCACGGACCAGTCATCCCTAATATAACTTTAGATGAGTTCTGCTTTTGCACACTTTACTTATTGGGAAGTTTTCTCCTCTCCTCTCTGAAAACATACCTGAGACTTTAATGTAGCATGGTGCTGAACTCCTGGAGAATAAATAGATAAAGAAACATCCTCAAAAGAATTTACAAGACAAATATAAACTGAACTATCTTCACATACATTTGGAAGAATGCCATGCTGTGTCTGGACAACTCTTGAATGGAAAAAAGTTGTATAGATTTGTCATTCACCTATCACATGTGACTTGAGCAGCCACGATTGGAAGCCAAAAGGCCAAAAAAGAGAAAAGGCTTTGTGATGAGGGAAGGGTGGTAATTATACCTTAAAGGAAACGAGGATGAAGAGATTAATGAATTCAGAGACTCAAGGAAATACAGATTTGAGGTGAATTTCATTCTGAAAGATGCTAATTTGAACTTGATGCAGAAGACCCAAGTGCAGTCAAAAAATGATCAGATTGAAATAGTCAACAAGTCCAATGACATCACAAATAAAATTACAAATTGCAGTTACATATAGTCAAACTAAAGTAGAGCTAAATAAGAAGTAGTAGTACAAATTGAGAAATGTGATGGGAAGGGGAAAATGCCTAGAAACAGTCAGGAAGCAATAACAAGCCAGGAAGAAGTGTTAAAACACAGATAAAAGTAAGTACTTTTGTCTGGAAAGTAAGTAATGAAGAAGGAAACAAAAGAGGCACCTGGGTTTTGGGTCTCTGGTATAAGCTGATATACCTGTTGAAAAGCCAGTAACAATTTCTTTCTTTTTTTTCCCCTCCCTTTACCCTGGTATGAAATACAGACACATAGGGACAGAAGACAAAATGGTAATAAAACTTAGGAAAATTAAATACAGACAAAAACTGGTAGTGGGACTCAGCAATGTAGATTTTGAGGCTGCAGCAAAACCATCAGTGGGCCTAATTCTCTTCTCACAGCTTTTGCTGTAAAACTAGGATAGCTCCATTTAATTCGGCCACGTCAAATTGTAAAAGAGATGAACAAGTCCATCAACTCAGGTTTCAATATTCCACACGTATAATGTAAAAATATTTAAAATCAAATGCAAGTTCCATCACCAAAGAGACAGTAAAGACAGAAGGCAAGTTAGAAATCAGGAAAAGAAATATGGCATTCATGCCCTGGAAAAATAGTTAAGGTGCCCCTTATGACCAGAGCACACATTCTGCTACTCAGACTTAGCAATACAACTCTCTAACTGAATTGACTCACTCTTAGAAAATGTAATAAGAATGCAAAATCAATAGACCTTGCAGATAATTTAATTGACCAGTGACGACAAGCTCTCTAATCAAACTGTTGATAATCACTGTTACTGATCAAATAGTGGGTTTGGTTTATTTTTCAGTAGCTACTGTGTCAGGAACTGTAATACTAGTATAAACATTTTTATATATTTGGTGCAATAGCAGACTCCAGTAAAGCACAAGCATAAGGTGTAGGGGGAGTCAGCAGCAGCAGCTAAGGCACAGACAGATGAAGGAATATCCCTTTTTAGTGATTTATCATGTTGCCATCAGGTACAACTGGCAATGGAATTACAGCTGCAGAGAGCAGCCTAATGGGAGATGTGAGCTGGAAGTGGCAGAGCTGTACGAGCATGACAGGGCTTCTGGAACAGCTACGCTTAATAAAGAGCAAAGCCAAGCAGCTCCAACACAGCACCGTACTGAAGCAACTGTTCTGCCTGCAGGTCTGATGCCAATATTCCTGCAGGGTGCTGCCCTGTGTCATGTAAACATGTCTGCTGGGTATCTGTGGCACAGTGCTGCACCAGGCAGTATGGACAAATACAAAGCTTCATTGAAGCACATGAATACTTTTGGGCAGCTAGGTTGAGGGTGTTTTTTAAAGTTCTGCTAGATGTGGAGCACGCTTCAGCTGCTCCTTGAGTTTAAATAAGGTAAACTTGACTGTATAAAACAGGTCAATGGCTTAGCTTGTGTCTCCCAGACCCAGCACTGATTCTTTCTAAGACAAGGAAAACTTCCTTCACTGCTGCAGCTCTCTGAGTGGTTAAATATGCATGTGGCCAAACCAAATCCTCATAAAACCCAATTGACTTCATTCAAAAAACTCCTATAAAGATGACTGATGTCATTGGAGTCCCACCAGGGATGAACTTGGCCCATGCCATTCCTCCTGTTTAGTCATTGGATAGGAATGCAGGGAAGAAATGCATGCTGGGCTCTAGGACTCCATCTCTCAACAAAATTGCCAGGGCTGAAAAAGAACTACACGTGAATATAAACTTATTTTGTACACTCCATTAGATGTCCCTGATCAGCCACTGCTTTCAGCTTCCCAGGTAAAAATCGGAATATCTCCTTTCAGTACTGAGGGTTGAGCAGGATTTTCTACAACATTGTGCCAGGCCTCTTGGGAACAAAAGCAGCAGCGTTATCCCAACTTTACAGATGAAGAAACTGAAACAGGGAGCTGAAGTGATTTGCTTCAGCTCACATGTGGTGACAGAGGTAGAAGAGGTATTGAAACCCAAGTACTTACGGCTCCTCACCACTTAGGCCATGTATTCCTGTGATATATCTTTTTAATTTCCCTCTCCTTTCCCCATCTTCCTTCTCCCCTGCCCCCAACCCCATCAACATTATCTGTAGCCACACAACTGGGAAGCTGGGATTAATCCATCCCTAGGGAAACTGGGATTAATATACAACTCATGCGGAACCTTTAAAAACCCAATGATTTGTGGTCCCTTTTTCAGAGGCACATGTAATCCACAGCTGAAAAGTAACTATTTGCTGTTCCAGTGCACACACTGAGAGAAGCTTTTGCTGTGTTTCATGAATGTACACTGAAGACCCCATCTGACAGGGTGTCTTCCTGCTTTCAACAAAAAAACAGGCTGAGTAGGCTGTGCAGAATCAGGCTTTTGTGGAGTAGTAACAGTTTATGGGCAGAAAAAGAATGACTGGAATGTAAAGGGGGAAAAAAAGAGGCAGAGATGTGCCAAGACATCTTTACATTTTCTCCTGTAACTGGAAATGGTTAAATAAAAAAATTAAAAAGACAAAAAACCTGTGTTTCCCTTGTAAATCTTGCAGGAAGAGACAGCTAGAGTCAGGTGCCCTGGTTTTTACTCTTGCAAACTCTCCTTCTGTGATGTTTTTATGATGAAAATGCAAAATTTAAAGCAACTGTGAAAACAGAATCAGCTCTCGATTGGCAGACAGAGGCCTAAGTAAGTTTCTTTCACTGTGTGAATGTCAGATTTAAACATGTGTGAAGGGAGAAAAGAAAAAGGAATAAAGGGGAGGTAATTAATCATTTAAATTATTTGTGACCTTGATGCAAAAGGCACATTTCCCATCTAATTCCTTTCATTTATTTTGCGGGTTGGTACGACTTATCTCTTCTGTCATGATTTCATCTCTTCTTTGCTTTCCTTGGAATCACTGAGCTGACACTGCCTAGCAAAATTCAAAACACTGAAGGGAAGAGGCGAACTGTTCACCAGTGCAGCTGAGAGCATGACCAAAGAGATAGCCTTTGTTTGCAAGGGGTCAAAAGCAGCCTTCTAAGGAAATACACACACATATACATATAGTATAAAAGACATTAAAAGGCTGGGTGTGCATCCCATGCTTAGTATGCCTATGTAATTTTAATACATCTGTATTCTGATTATGTCAATTCTGGGGATTTTTTTTATTATTATTGCATATAAAAATACACGTCCAGGGAAATTCTTGGCAGGCAGATCACCAGGCCTCAGCCGTACACATGAATCGCTTCTCATGCCCAGCTGGGAGGAGCCGTTTCTCCACCTTTGCAGCCCTGCAGTTACAACGGTTCCCAGGAACCAGTAACCGACCCAGTTTCTTACCTCTCCGCGAGTGCTCCTGTCTCCCGGTGTTAAGGTGATGGTGGAGCAGCCGTGGGAAAGCCTCAGTGGAGTGACCCTGCCTGCATCCCTACCTCCTCCCTTTGGATCCAGCTTGGATTTCTGCCTGGTAGTTACAGCTCCTGAAAACTGACTGGTTCCGAGCGACAGACCCCTTCACTTTCACCCCTCCGTGACAGGACTCCGGGGGCATCCCTGTTCCTTTCGTCCCTACCAGGAGCGATGCAAAAGAGACAGGGAATTTCACCGGGGATTGTCTCTTTGAATCTCCCTTCAGAAGCGACGGGACGAGCCGCCCAGCCCTTCGGCTGCCGGTTTAAGCCGTGTGGGTGCTCCGGGGGGCAGGTCCCCCCTCGGGGAGCAGCGGGATGCGGGATGCTGCACCCCTGTCCCTGCAGCAGCCAGGGACCTCCCGGCGCGGTGCTGGGGGACGTTTGCCAAGGCAGCGATGCAGCTCGACTCCAGCGGAGGCGGGGGACGTGGGGGGAACCTGTAGAGGCAGCGCAAATTGCCCCTGAGAAAGGCTGCTGGATAAGCGCAGCCCGGTCCTGGTCGGCAACGCGAGGGATCCTCCTCGCTCCTGCTTGGCTCCACAGGCTGTCGGAGCGCGGAGGACCCGCACGGGATCCCTGCGGGCTCAGGTGGATTTATCCTCTCACTCCTGATACCGATGGGTTTCGCATGCTTTTTTTTTTTATTATTATTATTATTAAGCCGAAACCCAAAGCCTTTCCGCGGTGTGGAAAGCGAGTGGAGGGTGGGAAGCGAAGCAAAAAGCAAACCGGGGTCAAACTGTGCTCTTTCTCGCAGCCGCCGGAGCTGGGTGCATCTCAGAGAAGTCGTCTCGGCATCCTGCGCTTCCCAAGGGTGAAGGTGGACTCAGCAAGTGCATTTAAATTAGTTAAGATGCCCTCGAATCAGTGTCAAATTAGAAAAAAAAAATTAAAAAAAAGGAAAAAAAAAAAAAAAAAGAGGAGGGAGAGAGGTTTCTCCCCCTTCCTTCCCTTGCTTTACATTAAATAAGTTACGACCGCGACATTTTCCCTGTCCTTGATAGGATTCCTTGACCAAATAAAGAAATCTTTTTTTTCTAAAATCGGGGCAGGGAAAGGGACGAAAAGGAACCGCTTTGGACCGAGCGGATTGCGGTGTCGAAGCATCCGCGCTTGGTCCGAGGTTATTGCGGAGGTGTCGCCGCCTTAATTTGCAGGAGGTTTTTCTTATCTGACTTGTGATGCGGGGGGAGAGGGTTTAGTGTTTGCCGAGGGGGCGAGAAAGGTCGTCGAGAGGCGCTTCAAAGGCTCAGGCGGATCCCCCAGCCCCGAGCTCTCTCTCTCCCCCCCGTCTCGATCCGAAGCGGTTTCGCAGTGGAATAAACATCTCTGATCTAAGACAGCTGCTGGGAATCAAAGGCCGCCCCAATCAACGCTGAACCGGCCGAAGATGCGACTGAAAAATGCCTGTTCCTGACAAGCGAAGTGAAGGGTGTGCGAAGGCGGCTCTCCGGCAGCGCCTTCAGGCTGTGAAAGCACCAACAGTTTGCCCATTATTCATCTGATTTGTTTTATAACACTTCTGACACCTAATCTTATCGGCTAATACCCGAGATTTAGTTACCCAAGACGATTTTTTTTTTTTTTCCACACAAGCAGCGAAATTATTTGACTCCCTGAAGGTCTGTTTACTTTTGTCGGCCTTAAAAGAAAAATAAAATAATGGAAAAGAAAAAAGAAAAAGAAAAATGAAAAGAAAAAGAAGGAAAGAAAAAAGGAAAGAAAAAGGAAAAGAAAAAGAAAGAAAGAAAAAAGGAAAGAAAAAGGAAAAGAAAAAGAAGGAAAGAAAAAGGAAAAGAAAAGAAGGAAAGAAAAAACCCGAAAAATAAAATTAGAAGAGGGGAAAGCTTACGTGTAAAGGAAAGATCCATACTTTCCATGGCTGGTAGAAACCAGCACAGAGGAAATTCCAAGATAATGCAAAAATAAAATAAAATTTAAAATATATATATTAAAAAGGTTCTGAATATTGATGGAAAGGATTTGCCAGGGAAGAGATCGGAAACCAAATGAACATGTGTAGTCCGTGCAGACTTGCCTGTAAAATAACGATTTATTTTAATACTTAAAAAACACACACAATCCAGTGATAAATGTCAATTACCAATAATCAGCATAAAGTGCCAAACAGCCATACAACTTTTTTTTTTTTTTAATAAACAAAACTTATTGGAATGTCTCTTAATTCGAATACACTGTTCAGAAAGCCAGCATTTAAAAAAATACGCTCTCAGGTTGAGATTTGTTCTATCTTATCAAGACACATGAAGACTTTAAAGTACCACTAAAACCATGTTGTGCACACCGTCAGTTTGACGTATCACCATCTTTCCTTCCTCTGGGGTTTTCTAAATAAGTCCACAAGTTACAAATCTCCTCACAGCACACAAGGCGAAAAAAAAAAAAGGTCTCTGTGTCCCATGAACACTGATTTGTCTTGAACACCAGGGACCCACAGGTCTTAGATCTGGATATGTTTTCTAGCACATGCTGGGACTCCTCACTCAAGAGATTTAGGTCATTTCCAAACACTGATTTTCTTTTCCCTTAACAAAAAAAAAAAAACCAAAACAAAAACACCTAGCAAGTGAGATTTGCAAGTTGCCCTTCTCCTTGTCCTAATGGTGCTGTGATGCAAAACCACCATGTCAGTTCTTAATTGTCTTCCAGAATAGTCTGTATTTCCTGAAGTGTAAAAATAAGAAGCTTTATACAGTCAAAAAAAAAGGTATAAAATAATAGGTTGGGGGTTTTTATTCTTTAAGTAATTCTTTTGGAAGCTATGGTTCTGGAGGTTTTGTTGGGATGTTGGGGTGAGGGGGGTCTTGTGGGCTTTTGCTTGGTTTCAAAGAGATTCCTGTCCAACACGTGAGCACCACCTTTTGGCATAAAGTTTATCAAAGCTACACAAGTCAGTTAGCAATCTCTCCATCATTCATGTATATTTTAAAGGCAAAATAATCGTTTCACCCACAACTTGGAAAGTTAGTTGCTTCAGTGGAGCAGAGGGGTGGGCAGATTTTGCTCTTTTTAAAGTACAAACAAAAGCAAAACACGAAGTTCAGTGCTTCCATCCTGAAAGTTTTGTTTCTGGTTTTGGTGTAAAGTCTGAAAGAGAGGAAAAGTTCATAGAAACTGGAGATTCAGCACTTAAGTTTGGCAGGTTTCAATTCCTTTACTTGCGTGTGCAGTGTCTTGTGGACAGCTAGCGTTCTGGACTGGCAAAATCCTTTCCCGCATTCTTGACACTTAAAAGGCTTTTCTTTAGAATGGATATATCTAGAGAGAGAAAAACAATCAAGATGTCAAAAATAACCGGCCTGAATTGAGCAGTGATCTACTTGATAGAGAATATGCTACAGCTTTTTGCACCTACTGCTGAGAATGAAGAGTGCTGGAGTGAGGCACTCGGGCAATCATCCGCATGTGTGCGTGCAAGAAGAGAGGAGAGTGACAAAGGCTTACAAGGGTGCCTTTCTTAGGAACAGAGACCTTCTTGCTAACTTTGGGGTCACCAGGTTGCGTGTCTTCATGACAATTCTGAAGGATCACAAAGGCAGAGGACACCAGATGGTGAAAACAGAGAGTAAAAGCATCTGTGGAAGCTAAGAAGGAGGCTGTGCAAGTTGTTTTGCAGGGTGGGTGAGTACAACAACCCTGTCTTCCAAAGTGAGTTATCGGGGCTCTTCCACCAGAAGCGGGCAGAGGGAAAAATAGAGGGAACATTGTCTGCTGTCCAGGTTCGTGACTTTCCTTACAAGGACTTTCATTACTCTACATGGGTAACTAGGAGAATAAAGATATACAAGGGAAAAAGGACAAGAGAAGAAGAATCATTACCTGTGATCCCTCAGGTGATCCTGTCTTCTGAAGGCCTTGTGGCAAATGTCACATGTGTAGGGCCGTTCATCAGTGTGGGTTCTTTCGTGGATCAAAAGGTTATAGGACTTGGTGAAGTGCCTGCCACAGAATTTACACACGAACTCCTTCTTGGTTTTGGATGGTAACCTTCCTCGTGTAGGTTTCTTCTCTGGAGAGAGTTTAGTCACCTCAAGCAAAGACCCCAGCCCTGGTGGGGAGCCCTGGCTGTCTGCCTGTCCCAGTTTAGAGTGGTCCTCTTGTGTGGCGGCCACTGCTAAGTTGGCAAAGTCGAAGCGGGGTTTGGCTTTGAGGGTCACAGTTGTGGCCTCTTGCTTGGGCTGGATGACATGTGGGAAGAGTGGGAAGGTCGGCAGCTGGAACCGTGCATCTACCAGGCTTGACACGCTGGGAACTTTAGAGAAGGAGGAGCGGGGCAGATGCATGGCTGGGTACCCCAAAGTCCACTGGTGCAGGTGTACAGCATGCAGGGCGCTGAAGCCATAAAGGTTGGAGAGGTGGTCAGAGGGCACAGCTGGCAGCCCATTGAACGCTTGCAGGAAGGAATAGTTGGTGAGCTGGAGAGAAGGATGGATAGGCACTGGCGCCGGCAGGGTCTTACTTCCCATGGTGGCCACTCAGGAGGAGGATCTTGGGAACAGGAGAGGAAAAGATCTGGAAAATAAAGATGGAGGGGGGAAGAGGGAGATGTGGATTTGTATGAAGATAAAAGCAGAAGGAATTTCTCACTTTACCCTACATTAACAGAGGCTACATTGGACCTACAGAGGCTACAAAAGCTGGTCTGACCAGCTTTTGGCTGCAAGTGTATCCCCACAGGTTTTCAGAGTCTCCCTCTCCCCATCCCTTGCACACAGACACTGCAACCCATTCACTATCCACAGCCATTCATGCACCAACAGCTTCCCTGTGCCTAGACCTCTGATGATCCTCTGCACAGCGACAGTGAAGAGATGCCACTTTGGCCTGCAAAGCTTGTGTTCCTCCCATGCAATACAAAATCCTTTCCTGTGTGCCCTCAACCTTTAGAAAATGGCAGGGTGCTGCCCACAAAAAACAGTCTTTATCCCTGACCCTTGAGGTGATGTGGGGAGGAACTGACGCTGTATCACTCGCCTCCCTGTAGTCTGGCCTCAGCCAAACCTCTGCCTCTGGGGTGATAGAAGCCATTGAGTGCCCAGAACTGCACATCCTACTTCATTCAAAATAAAGAAAATTCTGGAATTTTTGTTTGTTTTGAAAAAAAACAAGCCGACATCCCTCTCTCTTATGTACTGCAAAAAGAATAGGAAAACTTTGAATTTGGGTGACAAATCTGAAGTGCCATTTGCTGTCCCCAGGGGAAACATCTGACTTCCAGCCCATGTCCAAGTCTAGGCAATCACTTAATTAGAACCCTTTCAATGGCAAAAAAGGCTTGGGCTGAAGGGACCGTCCCATGGGGACACCCAGCCCACCAGCTGCAGGGCCGCAGAGCCGTAGCCTGTGTCTGGGCCGGGTGCCACCACTTTGCTGTGTATTTCTGGGTCCCACCAAGCCCTCAGCCTTTCCTCCTGGGCAGATCCCTACCCATTCCACTCCACAAGACAGAAGGGAAAATGCTATCAGGCAGCAGCATCGAGGCACATCTGGCCCTGCCTGCAAATTCAGCCTTCAGCACAGCCCTGGTTACTGGCAACCAGTCAGCAGGAGATGCCTCCTGAGGGCTGGTGTTGGGGATACAGCTTCCACCCTATGGGTGCGAGAGAGCACCCACAGCTTTTGGAAGCATTCCATCCTGCAGTGCAAGGATGCTCCTCCTTATCCCGTAGCCCACAGCTTGCACTTGCTTTCCCCCAAGTGATCTCCACAATTTGCCCTCGGTGGGGCTGCTTTCCCGCAGCCCTGTAGAGACCCCACAGGGTACCCACAAGATCCCACAGATTCCCTGCATGGTTCCCACAGAATCCACACAGGATCCTCATAAGATCTCCTACAGAGTTCCTGCTGAGTCACCATAGGAGCCCCACAAAATCCCCACAGGGTTCTTCTTGACAGGATCCTCGGAGCACTCAGCCTGGAGAGTCAGTTCACCCCCACGTGAAGAGTAAAGCTCCTTTGGATTAAAGGAGGCAGCGAAGTGCTGAAGAGCAGTAATTGTCCCTCTGGGCTGGAGGGGTGGGGAGGTGGAAACTTGTGGCGGAAGAGGTCTAAAGACCAGGGAAACAAATCTGATTTATATGTGGGCTGTTGCCTGGACCGAGGAGCTGCGACTCGGGGGGTGTGAGAGGCAGAAGCTTGCTCTGAGCTGCTCTATGCGCCAGGTCCCCCTTTCACACCACTTTACATAAATCAGCAGCGAGAAGAGACACTCAAACCTTAGAGGAATTCCATCGCAATGACCCAGAATAAAAGACTGTGACATTTTGTCCTTTTATAATTGGTTACATTTTGGATAGTGGCTGATTGGAAAAGACACACATTACATTCTCCTCCCACTCTTCTTTTTTTTTTTCTCTTTTCTTTCTTTTCTTTTATTTTATATTTTTTTTTAACTATTCAAGGCTGATGAAGAAACCAGATTGTTTTGTTCTTCATCTTGGGAAATGCTTTTTATTTTGTTAATACTGCCCATAAGCTAGGCATATCCACTTCACAGCACAAATGCCTCAATCGATGACCCCGAGAACTAACTACTCAGAAAACAGTCTTGCTCAGGTACCTGAAAAATCTGTTTCTGCGTGTCACATCAGCCCCGTGTCTATTTTCCTGTCTAGGAAGCCCTAAATTTCTCAAGCACAAAATACGCTGTTGATAACTCAGTTAATTTCTGGGCTTGTCCCTCTTTATTTCTTCATATCCCTTGAAAACTTTTAATATGGAGTATATAAGCAAAAATCTGCTATGTCAGTTTGAGTAAATTCTTGCTCAGGCACATTTTAGAAAAGTCTCTTTCGATTTACAAAGGAAAAGAAACTAAGGAGAAATACAGTAGGGTCATCACAGCATCCATTGCGCCTATGTTTGGGGTTTTTTTGGTTTTGTTTTTTTTGGTTTTTTTTTTGTTAGAGCAGTTCTGTTATTTTAAAAAATGGAAAAGAAAAAAGAAATAAAAAAGAAAACAAGGGAAAAAGAAAAAGGAAAAGAAAAAAAAAGTGATGAAGGAGAAGAAGGAGAAGGAAAAGGGAGGTAGGAGCAGAGTGTTCAAGTTACTACAAGTTTCTTGGCACTTTTCCAGAAATGTAAGCTACACTTCTGCTCTGTGCGACCAGGATAGTCAAAAATATAGATGAAGAGCAGAGTATTTCGTAAAGAAGTCCCTTCTCCTCCGTACATCAAAGCGAATTTGTTTCACAGCGCAGTAACTCTCCGCTCTTCCTCTTGCCCGCGGAGAGACCCACGTTTCTTTGATTTCGGTGTCACCTCCACCTTTAATTCTGTTTCATGTAAACAGATCATTATCGGGGCTTCTTTCTTATTTTTATTTTTTTAAAGAAGAAGACCCCGCGAGTTCCCTGGTTGAATTCCCCCATCACAATAAAACTGTGCGGGATTTTCTTTCTTAACACAAACTAGCTCGGTGAGTAATTAAGAACAAACCACTTGTGTTCTGACTGAAACAAAACCTACTTATGCCAAGATAAATTTACCCTGCAAAATAGGATCATAAACTTGAAAGACTACATCTGTCTCCAGCTTTCTTACCCTTTGTCCTGTTTGAAGATACGGTAATGCTATTGTCCAGTTGCCATTGTTTTAAGACTATCGTAATCTTAACCTTTCAGATTAAATTCTACCTACCCTATACACCAAAAGAAAAAAGGAAAAAAAAAGAAAAAAAAAAGGAAAAGAAAAATCCAGCAGTCTGGTAGCATAGCAAGGGGCGTGTTAAATGGAATTTTAAGTATTCTAGAGGCTGGTCAATATTTTTCCTTTCTACCTTGAATTATCAATTTCTGATGTGTCCTTTGAAAGGGATATTTGTTACATTAAATACCTGACTCATAAATAATGAGGTTTGTTAATTAGTTCCACATGGGAGAATGGAGGAGGTAAATTACCCTCGGAGCGTTGCTTATTTTTACAAACATGATAAAGTAGAGGGCATAAAAATGCTGCATTCTTGCTATAGCCTCAAACTACAGCAATCAGGTTCATCTGTCAAAAAAAGTCCCCCTGTTTTGCTTTGAATCCTTTCAAGTCTGGCAGCTCCCGACCTTTCGGCTGCGTCGCATCGATGTGCAGCATTTTGCCACCAGCTCGGCTCCTTATTTTGTTCCCTTTGAGGGGACGAGATTTTCCCTCCCTATCTGTTTAAGCGAGGAAATAGTTTACAATTTATCCGTGTTGGGGAAATTAACTGGAAAAGGAATAAAACTGCCCTTTCGCTCCACGTTATTCGAGCGCGCAGCTCTTGAGGAATAAAGCGCATTGTTCAGCACAGATTTATTCAAAGTATTAATGAAGTGTGCAGAATCTATTAAAACAGGTTTATTCGGGGCTAATTGAGCGTGAAAGAGTTAATTGCTAACATTATTGAGGACTGGAAAGGCTCAGTCGACATGTGCCTTGGACATCTCAGTCCTTATAAAATCATCATTCATATTTTATCACGAAATCGGTGTTGACAAGTTTCCCCAGACCACCTTGGCGAACGTGGCGGGATTTGGTCCCGTAATAATAGTAAGAAGAAGAAGAGGAGGAAAAAGAAGAAGAAGAGGAGGAGGAAAAAGAGGAAGAAGAAGAGGAGGAGGAAAAAGAAGAAGAACCGTGGTCCAGCCATGGCTACAGTGCGCGGGGCAGCCCTTCTCCAAACCACCACCACCAAAAGTGTCCCTGGGGGTCGGATACTGGTGGGACAGTGGCTGAGGGGGTGACGGGCGGTGGTTGCCGGCTCTGCAAAAGTTTTCGGGCTGGTTTGGGGGTTTTGTGTGAGTGTTCGGGGTTTTTTTATCCCCTCGGGTGCAGAAAGGCCCCCAGCGCAAGATTCATTCTCCTTAGAGAAACTCCCAGTGCCTCCCCTGCGCACGGAGAACTCGCCCTTCCTCTGTCCCGGCGGCAGCGAGGATTCCCTCCCTCTATCCTCCTTGCTTCCCACGGCCTCGGCCCGCACAGACACCGGTGGAGAGGGGGAAAACTTTTGCAGTGTCACCCCCGTGGGGAGCCCAGGAGCATCCCCGGGCCCGGCCGAGCCCGGTGGCCCCGGTCACCCCGCAGCGCGGTCCCCGGTGCCACCGCGGGGTCCCCAGCTCAGCGCTGGATGCGGGGCTCGCTCCTTTTCTCAGCTGGCTTCGGACTGACTGAACTGGACCTCCTGTGCACCTGTCCGGGATGCGACTCTCACCCTCCTGCCCTGCTCCCGTTTTATCGGACAATCCCCGGCGGCACTACGGTAATCTCCAAAATGTTCGATTTTTATAGTTTCCCGCCCAAAAGCCAACTATAACAACTATACCCTAATCCTCGGCTTTGCACTGACACTTTATAGGCTCAGCCTCGAGAGAAGCTCAGCCTTTCCCTATGCTGAACTTGTTTCGATCCATTCGGACACATGCAAACACCAGATTCATATCTGTTACGGCCTTGGAAAGAAACAGAGAAGGCTTCTCGAACCCTAAACCACTAAAAATGGAGTAGGAAGGAAGGAAAGAAAGAAGGAAAGAAAGAAGGAAAGAAAGAAGGAAAGAAAGAAGGAAAGAAAGAAGGAAAGAAAGAAGGAAAGAAAGAAGGAAAGAAAGAAGGAAAGAAAGAAGGAAAGAAAGAAGGAAAGAAAGAAAAGTGAAAGCATGGAGAAGAGAGAAGCTGAACGTTCAAGTCCATAAAGGACATTCAGGCTTCTGTTTTGCAGTTTCTATGTGTCATTTTTAGCTCGGGTTAAAAACACAGCTCCTCCACAAGGCGGGATAAACAACTTTGAAAGGGGAAGACAAATCTTTAAATAGCATCAAAATATCCGAGCCCCAAGTGAAGGCTTCCCTCGGCCCTCCGCCCGCCCCAAGAACAGTTCTCCTCACGTGAACCACGATTTCCCCACTTCTGCACCATCCAGGAGATGGTAGGAGGGGATGGGGATAAAGAAAGAAAGGAAGAAGGGAAAAGGAGGCGTTTAATCGATACCCCCAACCCGAGAGGTCTGGCAAAACAAAACCAAACAAAATGAGTCGTTCTTTTTATTTACCTAATCTCGATCTGTGCTCCACCGCTGGCAGCAGTTAAAAGATCCTGGGCTAAATCGGAGCTGGTAAAATAAAATAATAGGAAAAAAAAAATAGGAAAGAAAAAAAAAAAAAGCTGTCGGGCTGGGGCAGCGCCTCTGCTGACCCTGGGGGGCACAGCGCTCAGCCCACCCCACCCCACTGCTCCTCCAGGCAGATCCGAGCGAGCAGCGGAGCCAGGTGTCCAGGTGCTCTGGCTGATGGAGGCAGAGGCGCTTTCCCTCCTCCTGCTCCCGGAGCCGCCTGCGTGTGCCGGAGCGCAAACGCGCCCGGGAGCAGCCGAGCTCAGACTGAAGCGATCCCTTCCCTCCAGCCTCCTCCTTATTTTAACCCCCCCTCACTCCCTCCCTCCCGGCTCCCCCCTCAACCTCCCACCAGACTCCAGGCATGCGCACGCAGGGAGAAAGTTTCTGGCTGGGAAGAACCGACTTTTCAACCCGCTTCTCCTGGAGGCGCAGTAGCCCGGGGCTCGCAGCCCGCAAACGTGTGATCTCTTCTCCCCTACCCCGGGCCCGGCTCCCGCAGCCTCCCCCGGGGCTTCTCCGCCGTGGCGGAGCGGTCCCCCGGGAGGGGACGGGGACAGGAGGGTCCCGTGCAGCTCCACGCTGCCCTGCGGGGGAGGAGAGCGCCTCTCCGCACCGCTCCGCACCGCTCAGCATCCCATCCGCATCGCTCCGCTTTGTCCCGAGCCGCGGGACAGGACTCACCGGGACCTGACCAGGAATGGGGGAGGAGACAGGCAATAAGGCAGAAAGAAAGAAAAGAAAGAAAGGAGGAGAAGAGAAGAGAAGAGAAGAGAAGAGAAGAGAAGAGAAGAGAAGAGAAGAGAAGAGAAGAGAAGAGAAGAGAAGAGAAGAGAAGAGAAGAGAAGAGAAGAGAAGAGAAGAGAAGAGAAGAGAAGAGAAGAGAAGAGAAGAGAAGAGAAGAGAAGAGGGAGAAAGAAAAGGAGAAAAGGGAGAAAAGGGAGAGAGAAAAGAGAGAAAAGGGAGAAAAGGGAGAAAATAGAGAAAGAAAAGAGAGAAAAGACAGAAAGAGAAAAGAGAGAGAAAGAAAAGAGAGAAAGAGAGGAAAGAAAGAAAGAAAGAGAGAAGTGGGGGGAGGATGGAGGGAGGGATCTGCTCCCTCCGGAAGGATTTTGGGATCGTAAGTTGCTCTCCCTCTCTGAGAAGATCCTCCGAGAGGGTCCCAAGAGCCGCTTACCTGTGCGGGGTCCACCCCCGGGCTAGAGCCGTTCCCTCCCCCCGCCCCACAGCATCCCCGCCGGCCCCCACTTTCCGCCCCAGCGCCCCTGACCCCGGTGCCTTCCTCCCGTCCTTCTCCCACGGCCCGGGACGGCCTCTCCCCGCACCCCGGCGCTGCTGCCGCCGTGTGCGAAGCCCCGCGGATCCCCGCGGATCGGAACCAGCAGAGCCCTGATTAGGTCCAGGGGAGACAAAGTACCGGGAGAAGCAAGCAAAGCAAAATAACCCTCGGAAAACAACAACAACTACTACTAAAAAAGGTTAAACGTGCTTTATAATTATTCCCGAGGCCATAGTCTCCTTGCTTATTTGTTTTTCTGTTCATCCATCCATTCACAGTCCTTTAGATCCGCAAAAGAGGAAAAATTGCTTGGGTGCATTACATTGTCCTGAGGAACCAGGGTAATATAATAAGCTAGCGAAGACAGATCCGTCAGGATAACTTGGTACCGTGCTCAGGGATAGCCATGTGTTCTTTTATTGTTCATGTCACTGCCGTTGTTACACCAGTTTTTGTCCATCTTCGAAGGAAAAACAAACAAACAAACAAATAATAAAACCCCCAACAAAACAACAACAGGAAAACGCTACATTATCATTCTGAAGAATAACCGTTCATTAGCACGATAGCAGCGTGGCGAAGCGAGCCCTAGGACAGCTATTTCATTCCCCAAACATCCCTATTGCGGGGGAGAGTCTGGGGTCCAATACTGCTCCCTGCTCTGGGCAGGCGAAGAGGTTTTCGATCCCTCCGTCTGTACACGAGTGGCATTTTTATGAGGCAGAGGCGAAGCAAAGACGATCCCTCATCCCGGCTTCTTCAGTTCTCTCTCATTTCGTGTTGTTGTTTTCTTTCTTTCTTTCTCATTACTTCCCCCCACCCTCAGAAAAAAAAAAAATAAATCCCAAGCACTAGCACTTTTATTCCTGTTCTGGGGGTCGCAATGTCGAGAGTGTGATCCTGTGCCCGATGCTGTAAGCTGATGCCTTCGAATAAGTTTGCATTTTCAAAAGTAGTTTACAAGTGCTGTTGTTAGAACACGAATGTAGGATCCCCAAGTATCCCTAAACCAAGAAATGGACCAGAGATACGCTCTTCTAATTGGAGATTTCTCTTTTCCCAGAGGAGGAATCTTGATATATCTGGGGGTGGGTGCGTGCATTAATAAAACAAGAATCGTAATTCTCTTTACAGAATTAGCAGATTAGTTGAGGTGGCAAATAAAACAACAGCAATGATACCTGCACGCGCTGACTTTAAGGAAAAAAAACAAAACTTGTACTTCCAGTTACAGAAACCATCATTCCGAAATAAATACTTATATTTCGAAATGAAGGGCAGCAAAAGATCCCAGTGCCAGGGATGGAGGGAGACACAGAAAATTATTCCATGCGAAAATAGTTTATAATCAAAGCGATCTTTGGGACATTTTTCCACTCCAGAATGTACCAGAAGTTGTAGCTGAAAGCTGCCCGGATAATGTATAATCTGATATTTATGTATTCTTTTAAAAATAAGAATATTTGTACTCTTCAACCCACTGGCGATTGAACTGAAGTTTCAGGTTAACTGCCTTGTTAAGTGCATTTGGTTTAAATATCTGATGTTTAAGTTACGGAGGGTGTGCTGTTCCAAAACCTTTATTCTCGGATGGATTTTTATGATGTCCCTTGCTAATTTGCATTATGTCAACGGGTAACGGTGGGGAACCTAATACCGGGAAGGGGATACAAAACCACTATTAGCACTGACACGCAGGGAATACGCTGCGCCTTTCCACAGTGAAGATCTGCTGTCGATTAGGAATGTTACAACTTCAAGAGACTCGTAAAAAAATGAAGGCATCTGCTCTCAAAGCCAGCTACGTCTGTAGGATTTAGACGTGACGGCGAAAATTAATTCGTTTCGAGAGAGATCTGTGGGGTGACCGGGGAGACCGGAGCCTCCAGCCCTGTTTCCCACCTGCACCTTTCCCTAAAACACCCGTTGTGCCCCACGTAGCCCTTTTTTCGGGGGGCAGCATCCCCGACAGCCCCAGGCACCACCGAGCTGGTCCCAGAGCCCGTGACGGGGGTGGGGGAACACGGCTTCGTGTCCCACCTGCACAGACGAGCTCTGGGCACGGGGAGAGCATCGGAGGGCATTTTCCCTTCTCTCCGACCTTGTCACCTCGCCTTCAACGAGTTCTGGGCTCAAGGGCTAATCCTGCGCAGCGCAGGTACTGGGGATCGCTCCTCCTCCGATTTGAGCTCTTGTGGGTGCCGGGAATCCCTGGAGGTAGCTACACGTCTGCTGGGAGAGGGCTGCACAGCCTGGCTGAGGTTCCTCTCCCCTCCCTCAGCTGGGGTCACCTTCGGGACCCACTTAACCTTTGCAGCATAACGATTCCCCGCCCCATCCCGTAGCCGCGTGCAGGATAAAACTCCCTTTTGCTTCCGTGGGACATTCTCCGCACCGGGGAACGGCTCTTGGGGGGGGAAAAAAAAAAAAGCGAAAAAAAAAATGTTTTATTGAGGAAAAACAACCGTGGCACTTGCGAAGCATCATCCGCCGGCGCCTGGCCGGGGCAGCGGGGAGCGGCGGGGCAGGGTGGGGAGGTTTGCTTGCTCGGCAGCTTCCAAGGGTTCCTTCTTCTTCTCCTCCCGGACTCCAAGCAAACATCTCGCCCCCAGCGACGCTGCAGTGGGTGGGGGGATGGCCGGTGCGGGCTGCCTCCTCTCGGCAGCCCTGCAGTTCCCAAAGCTCCCGGGGGAAGGGAGCGGCGAGCAGGGCAGAGCAGCCTGCGCTGGGGAGCGCTTCCAACGCTTTCCACGCCCGGAGCTTCGCTGGGAGGGATGGAGCCAGCCCCGGCGGCAGAGACGCAGGAGCCAGTAGGCACAAGTGCACCGCACCGTCCTTCCTTTGCCCTCGGGCTTCCCCGACAAGAAGTCGTCGTTCCCCCCTCGAGAGGTCCCTTGGTTATCAGTAGCACCTGGGGGCTACATATATATTTATATATTATATGTATAATATATATATTTATTTCTAATACATTATGTAGTTTATATATATTTATGTGTGTATATATTTATATAAAATATATTTATATATTCATATTTTTGCGTATTTTTATATTGATATATTTATATATTTTATGTTTTTATACTTTTATATACTTATAATTTTCTATATTTTTTTTTCTTCTGTTCCCTGCTTTCCTTCCTTTTGCCTGCCTTTTTGTGGTTTTTTTTACGCCCTCTTCCTGCTCTTTTCCTGTTGCCCGCGATGATGGATAAGAGCGTGTGGGTTCTGACAGCTCCCCCGGGATAAACCGGACTCGGATGGAAACGGGAGAGCCAGAAAGGGACCAGGGAGGGAACCGGCCGCGCCGGGGAGGGTGGGGCAGCGGCAGCTCGGGGGCTCCCGCACCTCTTTTCCGAAACTGGTCCCCCCCTTCTCTCCCGGCGCCCAGTTCGCTCCTCAGCTCCCCCGTAGCCTTATTATTTTAATAGCTGCTAACGACAAGAGACGGAAGAATAGCGGCAAACAACGCGGGTGGAAACTGCTCCCGCGGCGCGAGTAAAAGCTGTTCTGATAGCAAATCCCGCCCCCCAGCCCCACAAACCAAAATCAGCGCAGAGGTGGATTGAATCATGTTCTGCCAACTTTTGCCCTGTTTGGTTTGGGTTGGTTTTTTTTGTGTTGTGTTTTTTTATATTTTTTTTTTATTTTTTTTAAGCCCTTCTACTTCTAGGACTCCCTAGAAACAAAAACCAGACTTTGGAGCATCTCCATTTTGTTAGCGAGGGAGGGGAAATCGTTTGATTTTTTTAGCGCGGTGCTAAGAGGTGACCCGGTGCCTTCGCATCTCACTGCCCTTCGCTTGGAAGCTGCTGCAGAAGGAGAGAGGGGGGAGATCTGCCTGCGCGAAATCACAATCCCCCTGTGCCCCCCGAACTCCTTCCCCATCGGGGCTGGTCACCCGGCACAGACAGACCTCTGTCAGCAACTTCTGCGGGCTGGAAAAAAAAAAGCAGAGCATGGAATAGAGCAGATAGAGGGTTTTGCCTTCTTCACAATGGATTTTGCAAGCAACTAATTAAATACAAGATCTCCCTTCCCCACTATACCCTCTCCACTGCCTTGTTTGTGAAGTGGTGTGGAGTCGGTTGTGTAAATGATTCCATTTTAACTTCCAGCCCCTTTAGATTACCAATAATGCCATGGTGGTGCTGTTCACGCTGCTGCAGTGAGAGTCAGCATTTCCATTATAATTTCCTATTTTCAGGAGTTTTTACAGTGATCATAAAAATTCAGTCCAGGCTCAAACTTGGCATCCCAGGGCTCCACTCAGGAGTGATTTCTTTTTGTTGTATTTGAAAGAGGAAACCATTTATCTGTTTTTACATTACAAGAGAGCAACAAAAGGAAGCGAAAGCAGGGTTTGGAGAATTTTTTTTGCATTTTATATTGCTTGCTTTTCCTCAGTTTTGCAGCATCTGCCATAGATGTTAGAGGAGTGCAGTACACAATAATTAATAACATGTGAGAAGCCGTCAGGTTATAGAGAAGCCAGAGTCTGCAATCAGAACTGCTCATATAAAATACCTTTTATCATTCTAAAACCCTTTGCTTTTCTTAACTGATAATATGCTAGCAAGACATCCAAAATGTAATTTGATACTGGGGGTCACTTTGATTGAAAATATACCAATCTTTTGGAAACCTGAGAAAGTTTATGTATGTGCTTATATTTAAGAATAATTTCCTAAAAGTACAGATGTTTTCACTGCAGATTTGAGGGGTCTGTCCTCCAGCCCCCTTTGTGTAAGTATATATATAATAGTCAAATAATCTTTGGATTTAGGTGTCCCTAAGTATTCATTTATATGATGGATTGTAATGGCTATATGGTTCCCTTGAAACCATTATATTCTATCAGGTCAAAACCAGCTTCTTAAGAAAGTTCATTTAATACAAGGGTGGCTGGAATGATTTGTGTACGTTGCATTCATTCGCATACAATTCCCATATCTGCTGGAAATTGAGTAAGGATTTAATGACCCCACAGGAACCGAAGGTTTTGGTGACATGAGCTTAGAATGGGCCTACGAGGCAAAGACCAGTGTGAATTGGGACACACAAGTGGAATGCCAGCAAAGCCTGGACATCACATCATTTTGCTGTGGATTATGCCTATGCCACATGTTTTTACAGAGAAGTCCTGTCTCTACTACAACAAAATATATGTTTCTACTAGCCTGGAAACTTAGTAGAGGTTTCCTCCAGCTCGTCCAGCTCAGGTCTGGCTATGAAAAAAGATCACAAAGAGATCTTACAGAGATGAAAGGATTGTTTCTAGGTGGTAAAAAAGGGTAAGTATGGAATTAGAAGTATGCATGTATACATATACATTTATGTACACACAAAAAGTGTGGTTTGAGCTAAAGTAGAACCAGTTTTCTAAGTTCAGCTAAGTCTTGTCTAAGTAACTTAATTTTCCAAAAGTTAACTGCATGTTTTTCAGATAGTGTTTCTGTCTACAAGTGATAATACAGGGCACTATTATGCAAAAAGTCCATTGCTTATACTTATTCCTATAGTAACCAAGGCCATCCCTGAGCTAGCAGAGCACCGTAAGTCAAAGAGGTGAAAAAGGTCACACCTGCAGTGAAGGAAGGACGGGACAGGTGACCCAAACCTGAACAACAGAGTATTCCATCCCATATACATCATAGCATAAAACTAAGAGATCACAAGGGTCTCGTTCCTTTTGATGGCTGACGTCCAGTGAAGATCTTGTCTGTCTGTTTGCCCCTGATCCCAGACCCACGCATTCCTGAATCCAGCTCCTGATCCCAGCTCTCTCTTAGCCTCAGACTTTTTCCCTTCTGTCTGCTCTGCAGCATTTGTGGTGATGTATAGTCACCGAGTGGTGGGGGTACAATTTCATGTATTTGTTGTTGTTGTTGTTTATATTATTATTATGATTGTTTCATTAAAGCTGTAGTTTTAGTTTTCCAACCAGCAAGTCTTTCCTTCCTGTTTCCTTTTCCCTGGGAGCAGAGAGGAGGAAGGGAATTGGGAGCTCAACTGCCTGGTTGTAGCTGCTGAAATTAGCTGGGCCAGGGCTAAATTGTGACAAAAAGGAAATTATCTTTGTATGTACATGTAGAAATAGAGAGAGATTAAGGCAGACAGTCTTACAGCATGCATGACAGAATTTGGAGTACAAGTATATTGGTTCAAGGAGTATTAGCCACCTTTATATTTTGAAATTTTTGGAATAACTTGTATTTGCTAAGGCTTATATTTATAAGAGCTAATAGTTAAAGGAGGACTCCATAACTTTTAGAGAATGAAGGCAACATTTGCTTGCCATGGTCTGTCAAACATAGGACTAGAATCAGGATATCGCAAGGTTTATTTTCCCTTGAGGGATTTCATCACAGTGACATTGGGCTAGTAAACTCCAGTGGATCCAGCACTTCCCAAAAGCAAAGGTAACTCATTCTCTGACATCACTTATACTTGCAACTCAGTCCAGATGTATTACTCTTCTAATTAAATTGTTGTACCTTATTTAGGAGTGTAGTTTCTTCAGAAATCAGAGATAAATCCAACCCATTTTGAGACCAGCTTCACAATTCAGATAAATTTTTTTTTTGGTAGACCATGTGCTACTACATGCACGGAGTCAATGGCCCCTATTTAAGGCATCTCAGTTCATTGCCTGAAGGTAGGTTGGATTGTTATATATTTATTTCTGCATTTTTATTAGGCTTTCTCTTCAGTAGTTAATGAAGTATATAGCTGCAATTGTTGATAGATCATACACCTACATGATAAGAATCTCATTATGACTGAAAATTTAACCCCCTTTTTTTTTTTTTTGTGACAGAAGTGGTGGGGAAAGCCTTTCCAAGGACTTATCACAGCAATACTTTATGGCAGTAATTCAGCATCTCTTGGGCCTAGCAGGACTGGAGATACCAATCCACACAAGACTTCGGGGTTTATATCCTAATTATCTAGGATCTTGTTCTGGCTTTGTTCACTGCATAGATCCTGAGGCAAGTAATCAAACAAGATTCTAAGTTCATTCAATTCCCAATGGTTTTATCTCTTCACACTGATCATCTGGGCACTTTCAGTCCACATGTAGGAGCCTGAAGGGAGATTCGACCACTCTGACTCTTCCCAGCGCCGTGAGCACTGAGGGATTTTGTTTCCATTCCTTTGACACACCAACAGTCAGTACAGGAGGTAAGAGTGAAGAGGCACTGAAGGCTGGGAAGACTCTGTGCAACTCCACTCTGCAGACTCGGACAGGTTCCTGGGGCAGCTCTGCCACATTAAATCTTTTGACTACAGTCTGCAGCTCAGAAACGTGGGTGGTATTTTATATACTGCATCTGGGCCTTGGAAAGCCTTCAAGGGAGGTCACAGCCTGGCCCAGTAGTCAATAGGGGTCAACTTTAAAAACAAATTTGGGACATTCAGTATTTGAGTGAATATTTGTGACTACTGCTATTTCGGCTGCTGTACAGTGACAGGGAAATCCACTACAGGACTAAAGGGGCATGCGCTGGGGTCACCTTCCCTGCTGCACACTAGTGTGTTGTCAATAGCTGGTGACCCCAGCACCACTTCCCATTCAGTTGGCTGCAGCTCTGCAGCTAATTGACCAGCGCTGCTGGCCGACGCGAGGGCCAGCCCTCCACAGGGGACAAGGACATTTTTAATTCAATGACATCAGTCCCCAGTCCTCTAAATCACATCTGTGTCCCCTTTCTTCCATATGACAATCATTGCCAGAAGCCAATTGATTCCGAGCCATGCACACTACTGACATGACCATGTGACTATGAAGCAGTTGTGGGGTTCCAGCTTTCTTCCACATAAATCTGTGTGAGTTTTTACTACTGACTTCAATGACAGTACTGTGTCACTGTAGATTCAATTTCTTGGCTTGTACTCAGTGGAAAGGTGTTATTTTAACAGAATTTATTATTGTTACTAATATAGAACTAGTGTCTGGATAAAGTATATAGAAATACTGATCTAGTAAGAATTTTATTATTTAGGTTTATTGATGATAAAATGAGGTTTATTAATGATAATATATAAGAAATCAGAATTTTAGTTTGTTTATTCACTCACAATGTTTTTCCTGTTTTTAGCAACTTCTAAATATATACCAGCACTATAGAAAAAAATAGCATTCTTTTTTTAAGTGTTAGCTTTCAAAAAGCATGTAAATTCCCAGGGAATCTATGTGGAAATAGAGCTGAGGGATCAGCTAAAAGTCACAACAGCAAAGGAAGTCAAGAGTAAAGTCAGAAAAACAATTTTGCATCATACCAGCTATGTTGAAGTGTTAGAGATAAAGGTCATCTAAAAGCAGGGGGCTTTGTGCTGTCAGGTGATCCTAAACATCAAATATAATATCCGTAATACCTCAGCACAAGGGGAAGGTTAAGTACTGACAGAGCTTAAACCCTAGCAGAGAAATCTGTGATTTGGGATCATACCCTTAAGGTTATTTTGAGACAGGCTTTTATAGGTAAAACTGTAGGAACTGTCAGGGCGTTATCGAACAGAAGAGACCGTACAAATCGCTTCTTGCCGGTACAATCCTGAAGAAAACTCGCCACCTGCTGGCCAAACCCCTCCCGATGTTGAGTTTTTCCAACCAGCGCCTGCTGAAGTCATTTATCAGTTTACAGCAGCTGAAATCGTCCACGGTTCACACTCTCTGCAGTTCATGCGTTGAATTTGGGAGCTTCTGCCTTAAAGGAAAAAAATAATATTCATCTGAAAATTTCTGTGTGATTCTGTTTTGTACTGGTGTTTGAAAATAACACTAGTCAAATATTTCAACATGAATAATAGTCTCTCAAGGCTTGAATGTTTTTGCATGGGTGAGTGTTGTTAAATGCTATTTTAAAATGTATATATCCTTTTTCTTTCCCTTTTGATTGTATCAGGAATCTTTGTGGTTTCCTTTGTTCTATTTTGTGTTGCCACGGAGTATTTTATTTGCTGTTACTTACTTTTATTTACTGTTACTAAACTGGAGAGTCTGATTTCGAATTAGGCATAGTTCTTTTTCCTTTCACAGGAAAGGTAACACCTCACAGTGCTAAAACTCATCATCTTATGACTTATCTTTTTAATGTAGACATTTTAGTAAGCAACAGTAGATGGTTTAGTAGAGATAACAAAGAAATTTTTGTCAATTAAATGTTAGGTATGTCTTGTATATAATGTTAACATTTTATTTCTCAGCATCTCCATCATATTCAGCTGATCCAGATGAAAGGTTCCAATCCACTTCGAGCAAACCATCGCATAATAACCCAAACCACAATGTGTTACATTCTTCAGAGCTGGTATTGAGTTTATATTTTCTTGGTGAGGATTTTGAAGGCACAAGCCACAGAAAAAAAAGATTTGCAACCAGCAAGCTCTAGGCTCTGTTCATCCAGGCTTAGTGACCAAGCATCCCATGAAAGAGGGAGAACTCAGTGTGTGATAAGGTATAGGAACTCATCTTTTAATACAATCAACAAAGCAGAGAAGAAAATGAAAACGTGGATAGTTCTCCAAAATTATAGAGAGTGACAGAGAAACATGAGTGACTATTAAACCCCGTTACTTTCATTTTACATTATATTTGAATTTCAGTTCTATAGTCTACATCACAAAACTGATAAAGGTACCAGAGTTCAAAAAAATATTTGTAGGAAGCAGGAATAGTGGAAGAATTATAAAAAGGATGTCTATATCATAAAACATAAGCACCATACTGAGAAACCAAAATGGAAATATGGCCTAGGAGAGCCAAAAGAATTAAAAAAGGTTCTCATTAAGTCATTTAGAAAATAATGGGAAAGTAGTACATCAAAAAGATTAACTTCAAAATAACAATTTCTGCTCAGTTTGTGGCAATAAGGATGGTCAGAAAACACTAGCAGAACAAACAAGTACACATGAAGCAACTAAGAAGAGGATTTAACCAATGTAAGATATGAACGTGGGCAATAAACCCATGCTTCTCTGCCCAAGAAAGGGGCTAAAAGGCTTAGGAATGAAGAGGCCTGGGATTAGGTCAACAGCTTCTACCAAATTCACCTATAGTTTTATTCAAATCACTTAAAAATCCTCTGCTCTGATATATCCATCTGTAAAAGGTAAGTAAAAGCTCTCATCTAATTGCCAGGGATTACGCAAAGAAAAATATTAGATACTATGTTTCACAGTAAGAAAAATAGCTGCTAGTGATCTGCATTTTCTTTGACTTGGCCTTCTCTCACCTACTGTTTTAGTCTGTCCTGATTTAGTCACAATGTAATTTTTAAGCAATTTGGGAAATATTTGTCAGGAAATGTCAGTTTGCCAAAATTGCTTCCTATATAGTACGTGTTTTCACAAAACCTTGCTCACATAATGCAGGGGTAAGCTGCTAAACTGCTAGCCTCTCTTTTGGGGCAGACTTGAGGCAGGACAAGAGGCATGAATTTCTGACTTGGAGTGTAAATGGATGAAGAAAAAGAACGGAGGAAAAGCAGAGGTCTCATGTCAAACTGGGTATAGTAATCTGTTTCACGAGCAGTGGCAGTGGTGCCTTGGGAATAGGGACTGCTAGCAGTGCTAGTGGGCTATGATTTTAGTGTCCTTCCATGCTTGATCAAAAGTCCATCAAGCCTCAGTTAAAGTGTATTGGGGTTTGGCTGAGCAAATAGGATGCAGAAATCAGTTACTCTGGCACAAGCTAGATTATCTTATGTTGACCAGTTGCTCTGCAGCAGTTACTGGCATGGCTTAACTTGCTGTATGGAAAAATTTTAACTTTAGTTTCTAACGTTCATGCTTTTACTTCCAGTATACCCATATATGTATATGGTATAGCACAAGGAGAACAAAGTGCTGAAGTAGAGCTACAAAACAGCAGATACAGCAGCTACTCTAAGCTCATACCCGGAGGTAACATATCTGCATCTTCATTCCACCTACATTCAAATACTAGAGAAAGAAATCCGAGAATAAACAGTACCATAGATTCTAGAACATTTGTGGTTGATCAAGAAAGGTCTAGACAAACTCTGACAGAATGAGATGGAAGATCTGAGTAAGGGCATTTTGTATCTTAGCTGAGTATATTCAAAATTAGGCTACTGACTATCCCAAATAACTTTATTCTTTCTGACTCTGATGGAAACCAATTCCTAACTTAACCAGCTGAGGACATTACATATGTCTTTGAGCCATGAATGGAGCCTCAAAACTGAACCTTACCTCTTCACTAACAGCTGTTCTTTGGTCAGATATCACAACTTCTTCTGCCTAGTTAGTACCCTATGATTATTACCCTCTCCTCCCACAAAGACCAAAGCTGGAGTCAGGTGTTGCTTTTCTCATCTGCGGATAGTTATCCAAGAGAGAAATCAATGCTAGTATTCTTTGGAAGTTGCACAGGCTGCCTTTTGAATCATGATTCTTAGCATAATCCTCAGGGAAGGAAAATAACTTAAAGGTATAACTGAGGCCTGTAATTATGGGAATGAACCAAGGCTGGAAACTGAACTTGGTTCCTCTGAATCAAGGCAGTTTGTTCTTCTACTTTCTCAGCATCTGGTTTTGTATTGTCTTTTCATTAATTTCGTATGCATCATTGTAAAGCTACTGAGAAATATTTTGGGGGTTTGTTTGTTTATTTATCCCTATTAGAAAGCCATTTCAGACTCTAACATCCCAGATCTTACATCTCATGGATGATTTATTATACGCATGTTCTTGTGCTAACTGAAACTTTATCTTCCTCACCTTTGGCTTTTGTATCCTAAGGTAAACAAACCCTGTTCATAAAGATAGGTGCTTGCTGTCCAGCTTCCTTTTGATGAACCTTCTCTGCATCTGTTACATTTCAAATTCGCACATATGCAAATTATACAGATGAGGTCCTAATAGTGGCTTCTATAGCAATTTAAGTGCCAAAGGCACTTAGGGTGTGCAGTGTTTATATTTACAATCACACTCATCCATACAAAGAGGCTCGATTAACATACACCATCTGAAATATAGTCCCTTTTGGAGTAAGACTGTGCTATTAACAAACCAGACAGTTGTACAATTTAGCTATTTTTCCCAATTCAGTTGACCTGAACAATGATGTTGTTACAAATCTGCTCTCTGAACAGATATACATCCTGTCAGTGCACTCCTCAGTACTTGAAGGCCTGCTGTGTACGGGCCAACTGAGCTTCTTTTCTTTTAACAGAGGTCTTCTTGAGACTCTCTGATCTCTCTGCTTGGCTCAAGGGAGAGGATCTGCTGAGGAAAAAGTGTATAGAAAAGGTTATGATCTTCAAAGATGAGAATTGTTGTGGCTGACTGTACCCAATCTCCATTTCTTCCATTGAAACACAGACAGTCCTGTCCACTGCATTGGGACTGTTCATGTTTCCATCAGGGGCCCATTAGGCTCTTCCAGTGATGTCTACCTTGAGCAGCACAAGGCTAATTCAAACCACGAGGACAACTGCACCTGCTTCCTCTCAGCCAACAGGGCAGCTGAGCATCCAGATGTTTGTAGCTGTGGTTGAGTTTAGATATTTTCCATCTACTTCTCACAGGAACTAACAGTATTACATTCCAGTGACCGTACAGTCCTGGCTTCCTGTCTTACAGGACTAGAGTATCCTTTTCACCTTTTTTGTCACTGTCAAAGATCTTCTCATTATATTTCTTTTTTTCTTTTTTTCTGCAGCAAAGGTCTAGTGTGGTTTGGGTTTTTGTGGTTTTTTTTTTTGTGCATAAAAACTGAATCTGTACTTCTTCGTTCATACCTGTGTTCTTTAGACTTTTAAAACCAGTGTTTAAGTCAACTATTGGTGGACTATATTGCTAAATACAGAGGAGGTCCTGGTGAATAACAGACTGAGTTTAGCTTTTCAGATCAGATGAACCCCTTATATGTCAAACTCATGACATTTTACTTATGGATTGTGAATTGAAGCTCTTCCTAATCTGGCCATGGATTGCTTGCCAGCTGTTAGCAATGGAGTCTGCTTTGTATTTTCACACATTCATTAACTTTCTGATCATATTTTATTGTTCTATTTAGATTCAATGTATTGCATTAGGTCTCTCAGTGTAGACATGTAAACTAGACATTTCGCAGCATCCCTACATTCCCAGATTTCCATGAAAAGAGAATTTCACTCTCCAAAATATTCTTACAGAATAATACAGTGAAAAATGAGTAAGAATTGTTAACTAAACCTTCCTTCTCAGTTATTACTTTTGTATCATTTGCACAGCATGATTATGGCTGTCAGGCCAAAGGTTCACCTCAAAGCAATCTTCTGCAGTAGAGTTTTCCTTCAGTCTCTATGCCATTGTAAGGGTAGTCATCATTGGATTGCGGTGGATTTAAAGTCCATGTGCAATGCACTCTGCAGATACACAGTGAGCTTTTCCACTCTGATATATACACTGGATTTAGTATGGTAAAAAAAAAACATCTGATCAGATGATACATAGAAATTAGCAAAAAAAATTTTTTTTAAAAGTCCATGTTTTGTATGTTTTGTTTTGTTTTTCAACTCGAGTTACAGAGAGAGTGGTTACTAGTAATCACTAGTGATTATAACTGAAATAATTCTATCTTCTGATGAAGAACTGCAAATAAAACCAAACCCAAACCAACAGGGAAGAGCACTATCTTCTTCAGTTTTAGAAACCTGAAGTGTAGAATTTCTCCTCTGGCATAGGCTGCCTTGGAATCAGTGGGAAGAAGCAGGCAATTCCGAAGTGCAATTCATCTGATCTATTTTAGACCTTGTTCCTTTAGCATGTGCTGCACACAAATACTCTCCTGCTATATTTGTCACAGAATCACTTTCTCAGATTGCTTGTGGCCTTCAGGTCTTTGGAATACAAGGAAGTAAAGAAGACCTATCCTTGCTTATGGTTTCTCTGTTGATGCTTCCAGGAAGCCTTGCCAAGTAGAACCAGTGGGTAGGGTGCAACCTTTGCAATGCACAATCGTATCTGGTTAGACTTGGCCTGAACCCATCAAATCTGTTGATTTCGTATTTAATTAAGTGAAAATGATATTACAGCTCTACGTTACAACTCAATGAACCATATTTTTCAAAATAATACATGAACATGCTTGGGTCCTTTAAGTTTTGTTAAAGATTAACAACTTGGAACGGTTTTCTTTTTTGGCAATGATCACAGCCACCATTCATTCATCATGAAAACAGGACTATTTGGTATAAGGGCAGAACGTATAGAATCAATTGTGCAAGTGCTATGTGTTGAGGATGGTAGGAAAAATGGCTTTGGCTAACCTTCTCTTTACCAGTTCTCATAGCCAAGAAGAAAAGATGTCCAAGTCTCCTTTCCCTCCTGTACTGTCTATTATACTGTTGCCTTTTCAGCAGGTACTTTTCTTGGAGGGATGGAGTTAAAGGCTTTCTTGGTATGAGATGTTAATCTGTCTCTTATTCTGTGCTGTAGGATTGGGTGCTTCTCACATTACCAAACAGTGTGAATATGAGTTTTGCCACCACCACGTCACAGGAGAGGAAATAAGGTGTCAGAAGGAGGAAGAATCACTTGCTGTGTTCATGGCAGGTGGAAGCAGACTGAATGGATAGACTGGTTGTAGCTGTGGTTGAGGTTTGGAACTGAGCCTTGGGCTATGCTGCTTTCACTAGCTCTGCATTGAGTGCACATTTCTCCCAGCATATGAATCACCATCCTGGTACCATGCCATTCACTTAGGGGCTGTTTTTAATCCCGTTTAAGGTCAAAGGATAACATTTCTTACAAGTGTTAGAAAAAAGGACAAAAAGGAGGCATTTTCACAGTTCTCAGGGAATGATCCTAATACGCGGTTTTATGATCATGCACCATATCTAGATGCAAAGAGATAAACTTAGGTGTTTGCATTTGTGCATGTGTGTGTGTGTGCATGCACAAAATAACACACGTTAGCTTATTTTGTTGGCAGTCTAATACTTTGGGTGCTTTCACATAGGATGGGAGGAGAAAGTTCACCCTTCTTCAGGCTAGAGTGAGTCTGAATCCGTGTCCCGGCTATAAGCAATATAGTAAAAGATGTTTACTGGTTCTCTCTAGGAAAGTGGCTGTGTATTGAGCACAAGTATTCTCAGATTATCTCTCCTTTCAAGTTCTAGACTTTATAAGTCAACAGTGTTTACGCTTTACTCAATATTCATTTGTTTGATTTAGAATACTGTGTATGTCTACAGAAGCACTACAAAGTCAAAACACTGATCTCACATGCTTTTAGGAAATAGAGCTGAACTATCTTTGGCAAAGGGCTCCTGCTAAGGTAATGAAGAAACTGTGGATGTGTTGAGACAATGATTTGTGATGGGAGCAGAGTCAAAAGCAATTAAACGGGGAGTTTGTGGAGTGATTCCATAGCCAGGTTTTGCCAGTAAAATTGTTTACAAGATGAATCCTCTCCATCAGGCAGGAGAGTATCTTCCCACATAACTGTGCTTGTGCTAGAGAGAAAGGGGGGTTTGTGTGTGTATTTTAGGCTGTTTGGACAGAAATTAGCACACCACCAGGGCTGAGGAGCTTGGGGACAAATTGTGATCCTTTTTTCTTGCAGCCTGGTTGGACAGGACTTGGAACAGAGGGTGGCCCATACACATTTGTTTTATCATGACTGAGGAGCATATAAACACAGCGAAATCTGTGATCTAAGAAGACAAGTTCGGTGAAAAGCTCTTCACCCGCCAGCACTAAAGTTTATAGGTTTCTTTTCCTTGGGTCAGTGGCTTTATTAAGACCTGAAATACTTCAGGGTGTGTATTCTTTAACATACTGCCAGCTGCTGGGCATGCACTTCTTTGTAATACACAGATTTTCCAGTAAAAGGGGAAAATCAAAGAGAAACTAGGAGGGGAAAAAAGTGCTGAATAACCCAGGAATATAGTCAGATGTGTAACTACCCCTTTGACTCTTGAATCCAGCTGTGCCTCGAAGGTGCCTGCTTGGGTGAGTTCGGTAGATGTTCAGGTTTTTGTCAGTATAATGTGTCCATGTTTGCATACATACAATGACAGTAAAGTGTGTCTTCTGCACAAATACACATCTCTTAGCCATTCTTTAATAAATATATTTTTTGTGGTTTGGAGCCCAGGTTTTTCAGCTTAATATACAGGATACAAACCAGTACTTTTTATCAAGCAAGCTAGAGGGAGAGCCTCATCCCACATTCACCTACTGAGCAAAGCTGCCTACTCCCTGGAGTGAAATATTTTGATTCAGAATCCCATTATAAATCAGGAAGAGGAGGATATATTGGGCTCTTATGCACCAAATGACTGGCCTAATCTCTGCCCTGCTGGTCATAACACAGTTGGGTCCTCACTTTCCTTGTGACAGTGGCACAATCTAGGCCACATATATAATTTCTGGTGAATATTCACTCATGAAGCCAGAGGTTGAGTTAAATTGTAGATGGAGTGGGGCAGCAGCCAAAGGTTGGAAATTGATGAAAATTTAGTGGTTACTCTACCTACTTTTCCTATGGCAAAGCCCAGACATCAGGTAGTTTCTTTTCCCTCTGTTTTGTGTCCAGTTCCCTTTATCAGAACAGCAGCTTTGTCTTTGAAATGACACCTCTCATTTGGAGCAAGCTTCTGAGAAGTCTCAGTTTGGTGCTGCAGGAGGGAGGGAGTCTATAACTCCCTGATAGGATGGAAGAAGCCAACTTCTTCTTTTTTTTTTTTAATTTTCTTTTATTATTTTTTTTTTCAGTAGTCCAGGCAGTGTTTTCTTAGTAATTTCTTATGTATAGGGTCACTGAGCATTTTTTTTTTTTTGTGGCTAAAGTTTCCACAGAAAGGCAAATTGCTTATGGTTAAGTTTGTACATTGCTTGATATCCAACATTAAGTAGAAGAAATACTGCTTAAGAAACATAAAAAACTAAGTCATAACAAAATCTGTGAGCATCTGAAACCTAGGACCCATGAAGTATCAATGCATTTGCTTTAATGATATGTCCTTTATTATCTTATCTCAGCAGCTGAGGAAAACTCTTGAAAACTATAAAGCGTGAGGAATATAAAACACTGAACTTCAATGTGCAATGTACTAAATAAATTGTAAATGCATACATGAATTGTACATGAACTTGGGACTGAAGGAAGTGGAGATCACATTCAGGTTCCTTTAAAAGCCAGACTGTGATATTTGAGAAGTTTATTCCAGATATCTATCTTCTCAGTTGTTCACTAGCCATATTTTATATTGTTTTTTTGAAGGACCTGTCCCATATAGTAATTCTTCTCTGGATAAAATCAAGTTGAATTAAAATTCTGTGACAGGATGCAAAAATTGGGTGAAAGCTTGACTAAACACTTTCTATACAAACAGCATCATTCGTGCTGGACTATAGCACTGGTGTTTGCTGTTTATTCCATCTTACTTCTCCAGAGACTTAGATTTCCCTGGTACTATCTCCTCTTCTGCTGGCACAAATGAGGTTTCCTACCTTCATTTGCTGAAAGAATTCTTTCTTGGCCTTGAGGCTTTGCCCATTTAGAAAATGTCTTTGTTAAGGAGGAAGCCAGTTATGACTAAATTCACTAGATGAAAGCATATATGTATATATATATACACGCACACACGAGCATATCTAAAGCTTTTTCTTCTTTCTCTCTCTGCAGGCTCCTCAGCCTCTTTGAAATGGAAGCTGCTCTCAAAATGCTCACAGAAGAAGCTACATTCGCTGTTGACTCTTTCTGTGACATTTTTTGGCTTTAACCTTTCTGTCCCTAAGCTTCCTCTGCAGTAAAACAAAGGTAATGAAGTTTAGGTTTTCTTCTCTGTAAGATTATTTTGAGATCTATAGTAATTTGCAGAACAATTCTAGTTTGCCTGAGCTAAAAATATTTTGGCTGAAAAGGATGTGTGATTTTCAGAGGTGTTTGCTCAACAGTTTCTGTATCTTGGACTTGTGTGAGAAATGTCATGTTAAGCATCACAACATGGACACACGTTGACAAGAAAAACTTGTAAAAATAGCCGCTTTTTCCACTCTTGCTGGGTATTTGAGAAGAAGATATATCCAAATCAGTAAAAAGTAGCAATCTTCTCCTGTAAAACAGTGAATGAATTCCTGTAATAATGGAAATATTCCATTCTCCTGATATGGAAGACTAGTTTTTTAAGCGACAAATACGCTGAAATAAAAAAAATCCTTACATACATTAAGCATTACACCCTTCCTTCTTAACACATAAATTATATGTGCTGCCAGCAATGCTCCAGCAAAGCTGTCATCGGTAAGATATAATTTTAACAATATATGCCCTGTGAGGGAGAAACCTCCATTAATAAGCAATAAGTAAGAATCACCCATAGAGGAAATGGTTAAAAGAGGCAGAAGTGCTGTAAGACAGAATCAGAGAACACACATAATACCAGCTTGATGCAATTACTCTAACATGAATTTAAAATAAAATTAAAGTTAACAGTTTAAACTGATGTTTGAGGAGTTTTAAAAAGATTTAGTTTCCCTTGGAACCACTATGTTATTTGAGCCACTGTAATCTCAGAGCGCAGTGCTCATAACTTCTCTCAAGCACTGTTACTACTAGATTATGCCCACAGGTTAAGTTACAAATGTCTAAAAACCTTAAAATTATTAAACCTAGATTAGAGTGTTCAGAGAATATGGTGTTATTTTAGTCTCCTGCCATATCCTACATTTACTATAAAACTGTTATATTGGCATTCTAATAAAATGTCATAAAGCAAGTATGTAAGGAGGTGTTTTGGGTTTGTTGCAGTCTGATGGAAGCCAAGTTAACATGGCAACCAAAATGTGTAACAGAAACACTTAAATGTTTTTCATAAACTGCAAACCTTGTAAGAGCCTAAGAGCACATTGACTACTGGGCAGCACATTGCTGAAGATTACTGCCATAAATTCATGATGCTTCACCTTAGATCATTTTTACACAACTCAGAACATAATTATCTGAAGAGAATAACCTGCTATCTTACAGTCACACTATTTACCACTAGAACCTACAGGTGTCCCTTTGTCTCCAGAGGCCACATTTAAAGAGGAAAGAACAATTTGTTCCTTGAATCTTGGGAGCAAAGTTATTATGCTCTGACTGATATTTAGAAATTTTAGAGCCAGAATGGACTGACAAGACTCTCTGGGCTGTCTTGTTTCACTTAAGATTCCCCACACCTCAGAGAACACCTTATCTTGATATCTCCATAAGAGATACACAACATTAACAGAATACATAATGTCTGTTATGTCTCATCTGCTCAATATGCTCTCATTGTTTTTCCTGTCTGTAACGCACTTGTTCTTCGTTCTGGTACACAAATGTTTCAAAGTTCTTTGTTTAACTCAACCAAAAAAAAAAAACCAACAAGAGTCTCATTATTAGACCTCACTAGTTGTTCACAAAAATAGAAGGGTTCACTGATGTTTGGATTGTAGTTTAAAATTTTACCTCCTGGCATGTTCACTGGAAGGATAGAGACAGTCTACCTTGACTAGAAGCTCATCTCAATATTCCCATTTGAGATAACCAAATCAACACTTTATATTCGTGCTGTCAAAGAATAAACAAGTTTACTCAGGTTCGGTTCTGAGAAAAAGAAGATTACTCGATAAAGTTCTTTTAACCTAGTGAACTCCAGATGAATCTCTAACAACATTTAGTGGAGTTACCTGCAATAAAGCTGTTTTGTTTTCTCGGTAACAAAAACTCCACTGATAATGTGGGTAGCTAAGTGAGTGTACTCACATACTGTACAGCAATATAGAGTAGGAAACTGGACAGAGGTTTGAAGGAAGAGCAGGGGAGGAAGAGAGAGATCTGTGAAAGAGAAATGCTAACACTGCCTGAGGAGGTGTCTTACATTTATTTATCTCAGCTGACTGAGAGAAATATGTAAGAAGTCACTCTGCCTCAAAAGTTATTTACAGAACTATCAAAACAATGCATAATAATTAAAAAAAGAATATAAGTCTGACCAGAGAGTCGGACAATACGCTTTGCATTGGCCAGTAAGGTTTGGGCGTTCTAGAGGAAAATGTGCTAACAACATTGCATGAAGGCAGATACTTCAGTGATCCATAGCAGAAAATCTTATGTAGAAAGTGGCCTAGTATGTCCAAATAATGACAATACTATTAATAATTAAAGAGAATAGTTAATTAAAATAATTGAAAAATGAAGCTCAGAACTGACAACAATTTTCACTGAAGCCAATGCGAATTTAATAAAGCATTTTCTGCTGGAAAATCATTTAGCAAAACAAAAAAATATTTTAAACCTTTTCATAGTGCATTTTTCACCTCTCCAAAACCCCCTCACAACCTACCAAACATTTCATTTTAGAATCACAGGATTATAGAAATTGAGACAACATTTAGAATTTTACAAACTTTGATTTTGATTCAGGGTACAGATCTTTCAAAGATTAAAAAAAAGGCATCTTTGATTCAAATAAGATGATGAATAAACAGCTATCTGCTGTGGCTTGATGGCTTTAATTTTCGACTGGATGAAAAATCAAAACTTTTAAACCAAAACACCTGAAAAGAAATTGTTGGCACAATCTCAGCAGCACAGATGAAACTGAGGGGGTGAATATAGGCAACTGACTTTAAACTGCCCTTTAATTGCTATCTAATTTGGGCAGACTTGTCACTACGAGTGTATCACTCCTGCTGCCTCACTGCCTACCTGTCCAATGGTAGCTGAGCTTCCCCTGTACTCAGAAACCCTAAGTGACACACAGCGGGAACGGTGCAGTTGTTGTGTAAACGCAAAGACAAGACTGAAGGCAAGTACCATGCTTTGTTCAGAGCTTCAAAAATCTGAATGAATTAAATTTAAATCATTTGCATCAAGTAGAAAAAAAAGTATTAAGTAAGCATCTGCAAGCCAATCACATCATCAAAACAGAAGGAACCATAACAATACTGCTAGAGGAAACATGTTATAAAGGCAAGGGAGTCTTCCTCCTGTTAAACCTACTGTAGTTGTTTCTGATCAAGCAGTGGTGAGGATCATTCAGGGTCCCACCTGTGTCTCACATAGTCTCATGGTAATGGAATGTGAAGTGTGCCATTAAAGCTTGTAAATCTTTAACAGAGAACTCAAGCTTTTTAGCACCAATGGTTCTGGTACACCCTTTGGATCATTAACAGCTAAAATGCATTGCATTTGATTGTCCTGTTTGGCTAGTTAGGAGATATCATTGTTTCTGGCAGAACTTTTAAGTTTTCTTATTGTCAAGATATCTCCACTTCACGAACCATGAACCTTTCTGATTCAACTGGTAGAACTCACCATGAGATAAGCGATGATGCTTGAATGTTCTTTCAGCACAAGACCTCATAATTCCAAGAGGGAAACCATTATGGGTCAAAGTAATTCCAATATTTTCGTAGTTCGAATGATAGATAGCATAAGTACTGTCGTGCGGAGCAGCAATGGTTCTTGACACACTGATCATCACAGTCATCAGCACTTAGAAAGTTTGGTAGTATGGACAGTGGAAGCAGGTGAGGAAAGATTCTTGAATGATTCAAACGAAAGTGTTCCTGTCAGAGTTTGCAATCTTTGTTTTATTTTAAAATGTGATTAGAAGTTGATTAAAAGGAAAACAGTTGCTGAATTTTCTATAAACCTCACAAAAAATATTGATCAACTTGGCACAGAACAGGATAAGAAATTATTCTGTCAAACAGGACAAATTTTAATATACCAGAAGTTTTGCTGCTTGCTCCAGGATGAACTCAATCTCTTCAATGTTTACATAATAAAATCCTTTTCCCCCAGTTCCTAGTAGACTAAAATTTCCTATGCAGGTGGACCTAGGTTTTGCCATACCTCTCAGGGTCCCCATGAGAGAGTTAAAGACAAGAAATTCCATAACATGAATAAAGTTCCAAAGAAATTTTCTTGAAAATGGCTATGTTTATGGACATTATTTTTCATTTTGATAAATCCGCGATTTCCAGTAGAACAAAATCAGCAAGGTGGAAAATTCTCTGTCTGCTCTTACAGGATGGTTTTGATGTTTGACATTAATAAAATTAAGAGATGTTGTCATGAAGGTGGAGTCTTGAAATCAAACTGTAGGAGATTTCAGAAATATGTAATGAGGTTTCTTTGTGAAACACACTGTTAGTATCTATTATTCTTAATGAGGTATTGTCTTTAGAAAAGTTTAACTGGATCAAAAAGTTCTGATAAAGGTCATTAATTCCTCAGTCTAGTTCATTTTCCCAGAAAACTCAGTATTCTCCCTAGAATAACTCTGCTGTTCTTGGATCAGAAGACTGAGACTATGTACCAGCCTTCAACCCAGTGCAAACAATTTTTTGATGCAATGTCTTCAGTCATATTTTGAAGTAGTAGAAATGTGCTTCTGCAAAATGTCATTAAAGAATCATAAGGTTCAAAGACACCTCAGGTAGCCAATACATACCTCTGCCCAAAGCAGAGTAATCTAAATTTATGGTACACTCTAAGATCTTCAGTAATGGAAACCTCACAACCGTCTCCGACTAAGAAACACCAAGACAGTTCATTTTTTGCTTGCACTGACACAAGATTGTAAACGTTGTCATGTTTGTTGTTTAATGTGTGAAAATACAGATCGGTTCCATTCTTTTGTGACCTTTATTTTATTGGAAGGAACAATTATAGATCATGTTCCATGCCTGGAACTTCAGAGGCAAGATTTTATTTGCTGGCTCAGCACCCCCTTTTCAATATGACTTTAGGTAACTCTACCTCTGTAGTGTTTTGTTTCCTCAGAAATACAACCAAAGTAGTATCTCCCCGTTCCACCAGGAAAAGTGAGGAGGAGAAACATTTTCAAGGACATTGACCTTTTTTTGACACATTTCCAGTAAAGTTCAAAGACCTCTCCTGTAAACTAAATCTTCCTCTTGCTCATCAGGCCTGGACAGTGTCAGGAACATTAACCTTTGTGTTATATGGTAACCTGGTTCTTTGGTCACACAGGAGGCTGTCTTAGGCCAACGGCTTCAAGATTGCCAGGCTACTTCCACAGAATAAAACTAAACTTATGAGGGCCTGAATACCAGCATTTTCCCGTGACCATCCATATAACTTGACTGCTAGCATGATCCCTGACCTGGTTCTGGCCCACACTCATGAGCACTCTGTCACACAGTGCCCAGGCACATTGTGAGGGATTTGATCAGCCAGAAGGTGCTCTTAACAGCATGTGTGAGATCAGTTGGTTTTGGGAATTAGGACTTACAGATGTGAATTTTAACAGGACACTTAAATGCTGGAAAATGGGCACTGTGCCATTTTATTTACAAGTAGAGATGTAGTAACAGGTCTGAAGGCCAGGAATAATCCTTGACTCAGGAACACCGACAAATTAAGCAAGAAATATGTCTGGGCTTTTGTAGCATGTTAGCCTCTTCTGGCAGTTCTTTAGGTTCTGCACTATCCTGTGTAGCCAGTCAGGAGAAGTGGGTGCCTCAGAAAGGGATGCTGAACATATAATGTGTTAACAAGTTTAACTTAGATTACCAAATCACATTCCTAAGGTTAAGCAATGTAAATAGCAACTGTAGTTGGATGAGGGGAAAATCAGAGCATAGCAATAAGCTTCAGCATGAATATTTCTATCTTTGGTTCAGACACAGACTGGCGTGTTAGTTTTGAATTCTTCAATGAACAAAGACATTTCACAATAGATAAACCTATTACAATAAGGACATACTGCAGAGGGTCCTCCACACAGAAGTCCTGCCAGCACCTGAGAGTTACCAACTCAGATTCCTCCCCCCATATCAAGTTTTCAAGCACTGCTTCATGGGGAACGAAAGTCAGTCTCTCAGGTAACCAACTCCCAAACCACTTAGGTCTTTATAGGTTAAAACCAACACCTTGAACTCAGCCCAGAAATTTATTGGCAGCCATTGCCGGTTTTGGAGACGGCTTCTTTTTTTTTTTTATGTCCTCTCTGCATGATGCTCCACTTAATAAACAGGTGGTTGAATTGTGCACGCTGGCTTCAGTTGCCAAATGGCCTCAAGATGCAGCCTCACACGGAGTGCATTGAAGTAATCTAACCTTGTGGTAAGAAAAGTATGGATAGTTTGAGCAGGGACCACATGTGACAGGAAAGGTTGTGCTCTTCTTGCCAAACACAGCAGAAGTAAAAAAAAAACACTCTTGGCTGGCTGTGTCTGCTACCACAGCATCGACAAGCTGCCCAATATCTTCTGTGAGCTCCAGGACCTGAACTGTCAATGACAAGCTGGACCTAAGTTCTGAAAAAAAGGCACTTGGATTCTCCAGTGTTCTGGAGCTGGAGGCTGGAAATTATGTGACAGATTCACTTAAATTGAATAATGGAAGTTTTCATGACTAAATGTAAAATGAACAATGTAGCCTGTAATATAGACCTTGTGTTATTTATTCTGATACTAAATGTAATTTTATGCTATTCCTACAATTTCCATGTGGAATGTGCTTACTATTTTGAATTCATAAGAGCACAAGTTCATCACTGAAATGGGAACATGAGGTTTGGGAGTCTGTGTGTGGTCTGTTGGGGATCAGGAGAATGTGGTGTGAAGTGTGGCATTACAGCACTATCGGGCTATTCCTTCTAAACCAGTCAGCAATGAAATAGTTAAAAATGTAGACAGCTTAATTGTCACTTGTATTCTCCAGAAAAGTCCAAGTGAAGGGATTATGTTGGAAATCAACTTTGCATCGGTACATTTGTTCAGCATATTCTCCACTGTCTGAAAGATGAAACCAACACCTTAACAAAGAAAAGAGATTAAAATTCCCCAGAAAAAAAATTTAGCTAAAGAATCAGGAGATATCTAAACCTTCTGGATATGTTGATTGGCAACAGTGAAGAAGGGTAAAAACCTGAGATCAATGGAATAATCACTTTACCTTGTCCAACTCCTTGTCAGCATTGCATATTCTACTTCATCTCATGCATGTCAGCTTCTAAGAGAAGCTTCCACTGGACCCTGGTCATCTTAATTATATAGTATTTCTATCAAGCACAAATTTTAACTGTCTTAAACACTGTATTATTGTTGCAATTATTTTTGTTTGAGTCAATTTTTCCCCATTGTATCAGGTTTTATTTTTTTCAGAGATACAAGCAGTTACTTAAAACCTCACTAAAAAATAGAGCTTCCTGACTCCCAAATCAGAGAGAATATTTGCTGTAGTATGTAGCAATATATATTTTGTTTGCCCATGTGGTGTAAGTACACTGATGTCTATACCCTCTTGTCTTTACTGCTAAATAGTGTATGCTCTAGAAGATACACACGCAGAATACAGCCTCTACTCCATTTTAAGCAAAATAAACTGAAAAGGAAAGCTATTGTAAAAATAAAACCATAAAAGTCCTAATATGTTACCAATAATATCAATTAACTGGTTTTAGCCACGAGGACAATAAAGAGTGGATGACACAGAGGTCTCTGCCCAAGAAGTGGCTTCTCCAAGGAACTTGTATAGATGCTACTGCTGCATTTCCTCTACTCCTCTCAAGAAAGCTCCTCCTTTGAAAGAAAGATATTTTTGAACTGCTGAAGGACTGTTCAACTTCTGTACCCAATCTTGGTGTGGATGGGGGCTGACATTACCATCAAGAGGGCTAACTGCAGGGTGCTTTGATAAACTCAGTTTATTCTTTTATTGCTTTAAGCATTGTAGTGCAAACAGGATTTGCATGTCATTTTTATTATAATTTGGTTTCCTGTTGAGGCTAAAATAGCTTTTGAAACTGCAGTTTATCCACTCGTGAACTAGAACAACGTCTTGTAAAACTGTGCTGGGTTTACGCTAGTTTCCTTTATTTGAAACATATGCAGCAGCTTATGGTTGTGATCTAGGATTAATACCATTATTGGCTGGGTTAACTCTAGTTGGAAGTGCTGGGTGTGACCGTCACTCTTCATTTAAGATAGTAGAAACAGACTCGTTTATGATGTGATAGCAGGACTCAAACTGAAACAAAGGCACACCCAAAGCCACTAAGGAATACGAACTATCTTGGAGGAAGGCTTTGCTGGATGTTTTTTCAGAAGCGTATGTGTGTACATGTATCTGTCTGTCAGAGAGAGAAAGAAACGATCGAAGTGCAGAGAAGCTCACATTATGAAGCTTTTCATGGCAAAGCTAGGGTGAAAGATTCCTTTCCACTTCTCTCCTGTCTGTTTGCTCCCTTTCATGCACCCCCACCACTCCTCTGGACTTGATTAGCCATCTATTTTTGCTATTGAAGCTATTTATGTGACTGTGTTCTCAGGCGTATCTCTATACTAGCTTATTTTAAATTTAAAAAAAGTGCTATTTTAACACCTCCTCATCCTCCCTATAAATTTCCCTGGTTGAGAACATTGCTACAGAAACTGTTGCACTGGCACAAAGGGAATGGAATTTGCACCATGGGCAGAGAGGGAGCAGAGGACTGGATGATCTCCCACGGACAGGAAGGGTTAGGTTGAAAATCTTAGCCTAAAGGAATCATTACTAAAATTGTAACTTTAGGGTAAAGTTGACCTTGATTTGAAAAGAGAAAGGAGCTACATTGGATGACTGCTGCCCTGGTAGTATCCAGAAGCATGCAGAAGAAGGTAGCCCTGCCATTGTCTATTCCTGGAGGCTGCTGAGTCTGGTTTGTTCACACCTTCTACCATATCCTGCTTCCAATGCATGTGCATTCCTTCTGCTTTCTCTCCCCACACTGGTGCCTTCCATACTTAACATGTCAGAAAGCCTTCCTTGCCTGCACCAGCTGGGAGCTAGAAACCTTCACCTTCCCTAAGAATCTGTACCTGTTGGGTCTCCCTATCTGGATGAGACGGTGTAGAAAGGTCCTAGAAACCCTGAGAGGGTTTTGAGGACAGACAGGTTTTGAGGACTGCCTACTGACTGCTCTCTGAAAACAGGATGTAGATGAGAGTTGGGACTCCTTCTCTTACTTCTCTTTGGTATTTAGAAAAGGTGGATTTCATAGAATCTTTATAAGAACTCAGAATTGCATAAAAAATACTGAACTGTCAAAGGTATGTAACTCTAACTAGTGGCTTTCCATTCAATAAACAAGGGGTAACATTTAAACCTCACAGGTAACCCAAACATCTGCTGTTGGTGAGTACGAGGAGGATCTATGGACTGTTCCCATTAAGGGCAAGAACTGTGTTGGTCACTCTGAATTCACTATTGGACTGCTCCCAAGAATTCTGTGTGCTCACTGGCAGGTTTATGCTGCAGAACAGCCTTGTTCCAGATCGTTGCCCATTTAAGCATTTATCACTCCGGGTTTGCATTGTATGCAAACACTGGAGCAAAAAAGCTGTCCCAAATAAGTATTCACAATTATAGCCAGCTTCAAAACTGGGAATTCATCCATACCATGGGACAAATGATTGGGAATATATCTCAGAAAAATAACGTTAATTGAGCAGAACTATTAGTTTTAGACATTACAGTGTGAGATGATATAGTACGATTAGCTACATTGATTTAACAAATATATAATAAATCTTCCTCAAATTATTTTTATTTCAACTAGAAAAGAACGCATTATCGAAATGTAATGCTTTCCAGGGACAGAGGAAATGCAAGCCAAACCTCATAAGTCATTTCAATGATCAATTAACTCACAAAAGACTAGAATTTCTACTTTGTTTCAGGCTGAATTTGATTCTATTTATTTTCACTCATCAGTTCTGATAAGTTAAAGGGCCCTGGCTGTTAAGTGTCTGTTCATCCACTCATGTCAAACCTTATTTTTGCCAAGTCTTGTTCATAGATATTGCAGGTACAGTGGCGTCCCCAAGTCTTAAGGTGTAAAATATATTTTACCATCCTATCTCATCCTGTTGATTCTATTATTCTATGAAAACCATTTCAGTTGTCTGCAGATGACTGCAGAATACAAATTATTCAATAGAACTGTTTCATTCTCTTTTTATTAGGCATTCTTTCCTATCTTGGTCATCTCTAAACATTATATAACAGTTATGCATTTTCCTCTAATAAATCAATAAAAACGTTAAGTAGCAGATGGTCATGAATTAAAGCTTAATTACAATTTCATAAAAAATCACAATTTCATATGGCTTCTTAAATAGTGTTTCATTTAATAGAGCAATACTCTGAATCTACAATTTAACATGTTTCTCAAAGTAGAAGAAAATGCCAAGTCAGATACCCCGCAGAAATCTACAATATCAACATTATTATCACCAAAATTCTTAATTTCATCAAAGATGTGAAAATACAGATGTGATGTGAAAAAAACCAGACAAAATCTGTTTTATTTAACTTTTCCTTCTGATATTCATCATGTGGTTCTTTAATTCTTTATTAAATAAATTTTGAATTACCTTTTATATTATTTTGCCAGAGACCAATGCCAAAGCTAGTAAGCCTTTCACAATGTTACCACAGTCATAGTCTTCTTTTACACCTCTATAATTTCAGTATTTGTGCTTTGTCTTTCCCCTTTTGCAGATGCAGAAATCCTCACCTATTGTTTTAACAGCCTCCTGCTTTGCTGTAGAACTGGAAATATTTTCACTGCTATCCTTTGATAAGAATGTTTCTTCCAGTTCTGTCCTGAATAAAAAGCAGAAATATCCATTGAACACTGCTTCCTTTGTGTCATTAGCAGCTGTTGGAATAATATTTCCAACTACGTAATGGCATGGACGCTCACAGGTTTTCTTTGGTGCTATTACACTTCTCTAGTTTGGCAAAGTGTTACTCCTTGCATACTTGGGCTTCTTTCATATTTTTTTGCCACAGCTCCTTGTCTAATACTATGATTTGCTGCTGGTTTTCACTCTGTTCTTCATCCTTCCAAATGATTTTTAATTTTCGGATTTGCCCCTTCTGGATTTTCCTCCCCTATTAGATTATTTTACTTTATCAAAATTAACTTCTTATAATTCTAGGGTTGTGAATCCAGGATAAGTGAGAGAAAAAATTTTAAATACTTCCTGATTATCTGTTCTTTTTTGATGTTTTTTTACTGTAGGTGACTTACATCCCTCATTATTGTCAGCTTTGTGAAATCAACTGTCCTAAAATACCAGTCTGTAATCATGTCCTAAAGGAAAGAAGTTATGAATATGTAATTCAAGTTAATTATTAGATTTCATCTCTAAAATGCCTTGCTTCATTTATGTTAGGATGAGAATTATGTAATTCCTTTTTGCTGGCTAAAATATCTTTTGAATTTTTACATATTGCTTTCAAAAATTGTTTTAAACAGATAGTATGAGGTTTCAATCAAAAGTATGAAAGTTTTCTGGGATAATACATCCTACTTTATTTTTCTGGCATGCAACGGATCATGAACAAACCAACTATTCAGTTTCCAAAGTGGATTGTGTACTATACACTGTGGTTTTCCTGTAAGGCCACGGATTTAGTAGCATGTAGGAGTTTATTCGTATGTGGCATAGAAACAGGTGAGTGGAGATCACCAACTCCTTTTTCCTCTTATTCACTAATCCATTTTACTACATTATTTGCATTTTAACTACCTTTAGGGCTCGCCTAAGGCTGGGCTTCCCAGTCATTTCTTCCTTCTGTCAGAAGTTCAGGCAGACTGGGTGGGGTGGTGGTGTAGTACATTTGTGGGGGGTTTTCCTATGGCTGGTAGCCCTAACTAGTTGTTTATCTCCAGCTCAGCTCCTATATATCTAGAAATACATGTGAGGCTGAGTGGTTGCTTGTGGCTTTTTTTTTTTTTTATATAGAAAACATTCAGTTTAACGTCTCCATAGTCATTCTACAACAGTACAGGAGGTCCAGCACTGCGAGGAGGTATCTGTCCTTCCCAAGCAGCCTGTGTGCTCATTACCCTGAAATATCAAAGTGGAAACATTAAAAAAGGCAATTTTTGATAGGACCAAAGTGGAAGTTGTGGCTGCCCCATCCCTGGAGGTGTTCAAGGCCAAGGTGGATGGGGCCTTGGGCAGCCTGATCTAGTGGGAGGTGTCCCTGCCCATAGCAGGGGGGTTGGAACTGGATGATCTTTAAGGTCCCTTCCAACCCAAACTATTCCATGATTTTGATTCTATGATTCTATCTTCAGCCCAGTAGCCTGCCTCTGACAGTAGAGGAAGTCCAGGGAAAAAAGAACGAACAGGGCAACACAAAGTTCTCTTTCCCTAGCAAGCCTCTTCTGGCTTCAGCTATTAGAGAATTAGGAACTTCCCAAATCAGAGGTAACAACTTTGTGTTTAATGGCCCCTTTAGTAATTCTCTTCAGTGGATGATCCTCACTGAATTTTGAACCCTGCTTGACTTCTGGAATGTCTAGCATCCTGTGGCATGTTTCACAGTTATGCTGTGAGCTGTATGAAAAATGATTCGTTATATTTGTCTTGAATCTCCCACCTGACTGTGCTGGTTTTGGCTGGGACAGATTTAATTTTATTCCTAGTAGCTAGTATGGGGCTATGTTTTGGATTTGTGCTGAAAACCGTGCTGATAATACAGGGATGTTCTACACACTTCTGAGCAGTAGTTGCACCCCATCAAGGCCTCCTCTGCTTCTCACTCCGACCCGTGAGTAGGCTGGGGGTGCACAATTAGTTGGGAGAGCTGGAGCAACTGACTCCAAATGATCAAAGAGATATTCAATACCTATGATATCATGCCCAGCATATAAAGGTGGGGGAAGAAGAAGGAGAGGAGTGACATTTGGAGTTATGGTACTTTGTCTTCCTAAGTAACTGTTAAAGGTGATGGAGCCCTACTTTCCTGGAGACGGCTTGCCACCAAGCTGTCAATAGGAAGCAGTGAATTAGTTCCTTGTTTTGCTTTGTTTGTGCATTCAGCTTTTGCTTTATTTGTGAAATGGCCTTTTTATCTCATCCCATGAGTTTTCTTACTTGTACATCTCCAATTCTCTATCCAATCCCACTGGGGAAATGTGAGCCAGCAGCTGTGTGAGGCTGGGGTTCAACAACGATATTAACCATTAACCATTAATCATTAACCATTAACTATTTCATAGTACCTCTATTTGCAAAATACAATTGAAAATAATTCCTCTTCTATAGCATGTATCATTTCAGGAACCTTAATTTCACATGGAACATGAATTTATGTCCCCTCTCAGCTAGTCTTTTCTAGGTTTGATTTTTCATCATATGGTTACTGCTTCATATCTCTGATCTCTTCTGTTGCTTTTCTTTGTATTTTCCTTAGTTCTCCTGTGGATTTTGGTGGATACAGGACCAGACCAAAATATAATTCAAGATGTGAATGCATTGTGCGTTTATTCAGTAACATACTAAAGAGTACTTTTTTATCTTGAGCAATGCAAGTTCTTTTTAAATTAATTGTTGTTTGATCTCCCTCACCCTTTAACTCTTCATTTGATGTTCTCTGCACTCAGCTGAAAAGCACACCCTATCCATTTTTCCCCTTTCCTCTCATGCACACAGATCCTCTTTGTTCTTGTGATAACCAGCTTTGCTTTTAATTCTACTAGCATCAGTGCCGAAGCGGAGCTAAAAGCATTGACTCCATCCAATTATTCACATTAGCTGCCCTCTCTGGAAGCAGGATGCAGAGACACTCAGGCTGGTTCTGGAAAGAGGTAGCACAAACCCAGCAGAGCTTTTCTCTTTGGGCTTCTTGCCGCAATTCTTTGTAATGGGATCCCCTTCACTCAGAAGAAACCACTACCCAAGAAGCCTGATTCAGTATAGCTGCTCTGATGTGGGTGTTGCCAAAATACAGCCGTGAGCTTTGCATTCAGGTTTTGAAATATTTTACATTAATTCACACCCTAGTGATTTTGGCTTACCTATCATCAAGACCACCATAGAGAAATAGTGATTGGTAATTGAAACATGTGCCTGGAAAGCCTTGCGTTATTAACCTCATGTGTTCTGGGCAAATTCCAGGTCAGATAATTACATTCCACCCACCACAAATTCTCCCTCTGATTCCATGTGGGTATGTGTTAAGGGACAAAACCAAGGTGCTGATTTAGGTGATTATTTTCTTAAAGCTCAACCAAACAGATGAACCAGGTTGCGAAAGCAGTTACGTACATTATTCACAAATTTCGTTACTTGGTATGAGGTTATACACATCCCAGGCAATTCAGATCAAAGGCGCTTTAAAAATGGTAAAATTAGTCAATATTATTCTGGTTACTACTAACTGACAAAACAGATTCATTCATTCTGCAAGAGAAATTGTGTTTCCTCCTCTCTTTCATATTTTCTTCCTGCAGAAAAGTGTCTCAAACTAGCTCTGTCATTAACAATTTATCCTGTGACACATAGTGGGCTTCCAGTCCTGAAGGACTTGTGCTGACTCTCAGTTGGTGCTTAATGTAATTAGCATTTATTCTATTTGGATATTAGCATTAAAGAGGTATATTTTTTTCATAACAGCTTTGCGTATGTTTCGCATTAACATTCCAGTGCTACCCAGTAAAAATAGTTGGCCATCTGCCCACTTTTTAAAGTAAATTTTTGGTTTACTATTTTTTAAATTTGGATTTCTAATTATAGTTAGCTCTTCATAAATAGTTTAACAGAGCTGGAGAGAGTGTTAAGTGCTGCATTTCTGAACCTTTCCTCTCTAATAAGTAACTGTACCCTGGCTCTGACACACCTCAGCTATCCAAATTCCACCAAAATCCAATATATTTTTGTAATTTCCCCTTCTTTGTTCTGGAGACTTAGGTTTTCTCCCTGAACTTTCTAAGAGGAAACATCCCTCTTACCTTTGACCCTGGCAGCAAACCATCATCCTTTCTCTTCCCTTGCCTTCCACCAAACCAACTAGTGTCTTCAGATGGACCTGTGGGTCATCAGCTGGAGAGCTGCGGTTAGTATGTCATCAGAGAGCTATTCTTTGATGATGTGGTCAGCCTTCCTACAGTTTCTAGTAAGCCAGTCTTGGCAGGTTCATCTTGCCAATGCGCCAGCTCATACAGCTGTAATTATAATTGAATCCACAAAGTTAGAGTTAGTCTTCCAAGTCCATATATCAGCCTTAGTTACTGCAGTTTTCTGCTACTTAAGCATATTTAATTTACAAACTACTGTGAACATTATATTTCCAGTGGCTTTTGAGACGTGTGGAAGGGTTTGTGTTTGAATCAGAGGTATAAAACCCTAAGTAACTAACCACACATTTAAAAGCGAAAAAAAAAAAAAAAACCTGTGAGAGGGCAAACAGTATGGGAAGAGATAAACACCTTATGCTATAATATTTCAAATGATCACACCAACACTCACAAGAGCATGGCTAAAACCGTGTGACAGTCCTCAGGAGTGTCAAGAACTCTATACAATGAAGCTCTGTACAATTCCAGCCCATTTTCTGGGGTAAATACTGTTCTACCGAAGTGGGACAGCAGTGTGAAAGTACAGCAGCATGTGATGGTGAGTAACATTGTGAAGGTTTTTTTTCAGGGCCCAGATGCTTTTCCATGACCAGCAGGAAATTCTAAAAGGCACCCATTTGTCCAGAAACTAAATTTTGCCTGCATACCTCCCTCCAATATTTGCACCAAAATCCCTGTTATAAAGAAGCTTGTTCCTCCTCACTCATAGCCTTCATCGGATTGTGAAGGAGCAAGCCTTGCTGCTGGTCTGTAACATTTTCTTGTGACTCCATTGCATGATTGCTCACCTGTTTCATTTATATTCTATGTTCCTTCATTGTACTGTATCCAAACTGACAATTTATGGGAAATATTTTTCCAGTATTGAAAAATCAGCTAATAGGCATCAATTTATTTATCTTCTTTCTTAAACTTCTAAAAATATTACTCAACTTATGTACATATAGAGAGATTTCTTTTTTCAAATTGTCTGTTGTCCCTGTCATTTCCTTAAAATTTGTCTTTCATTATGATGTGTACTCCAGAATTCTTCAGAGAAAGGACTTTCCTTTCATAAATGTTTCAAAGGCTTTTATCCAGAATAACAGAGACAAAAAAAATCCAAACAGGTTTTGAGAGAAAATTGTTTGGGAGAGGAGGGGATAAAGAAGAGGAAAAAAGAGGATATAGATTAAAAGAGTCAGCAAAAGTCTCTCACGTGTAGAACTCAGCAAATTTCATTTTTGATATTTTGATGTGTCCTCTCACTGCAGATGATTTTCTTCAAATCCCTGTCCACTTCTTTATATTGCACACTCAACCTGGATATGATTTCCTATGATGTCCTATGCCTGAGGATTCTGGTAAAACACCTTGTTATTGTTCTTAATGAAAAACGTAGTTTAACTAAGGACTGACTTTAACTAGAATCTAAGATTAAATAAGTGTAACAGAAGAAAAGTTGGAATCAAAGGCAATCACATGAGGATTTTGGAATCACTACTTTTTCCTTGCATTCTTTACAATTTCTTGTTAAAAATATTTTCTGACTACTCCAACTGCTGCAGTAAGAGTGACAGGAATTTTCAAAATATTTAATAAGGAATCAGATGAATAGAAAGAGGAGAAAAATGTGACTGCAGATTAAGAGAACCTTTTGAAATTTTGGAGTAGAAACCAGATGAGTGCAACTCCAGCATCGTATTGCCAGTAAAATAAAAACAAAACTATTTAAAATAATGATGCAAATAGTTAATATAAAAAGATCAGAGATGATATTGCAGGACCTACTTTACTGGTATCTGTAATACTGACAACATATTTCAGAAATTATATCCTTTCTTTTAACAAAGGTAACAAACGTGACCTTTACTACTGTCACTTCCTCTCCAGCTAGATGGGACGGCTAGCATGCACTGTGTGGAAAAACTAAAATGACAACAAGGTTTCTCTGTCTGTTAACCTAGAAGATAAATAAACAGCTATTCTATGAGAATATTCTAATTTCACAAGGAGTTAGAACAAGTTTACTTAGAATAACCTACCTGCTTCTGGCATTCCGTAAGTAAAAATATTTTAACCTGTATCCTAATTAATTGATCAGGTATGACCCACAAAGTTCCATTTAAAGTTCTCCCTAAAGTAATTCTATAGTAATGTATTTGCCTGCCAGAAACTAGTTTAGACAGAAAATTGTAGGCAGAGATACAGGTAGCTGATACAAAAGGGGAAGGAGAAAAATAAGACATTCTGAGCTTCTTCCCTTTCCTAATTCAGCATCTCAGAATTTTGAAGAAAGTTTTGAGACAGGTTCTGGGGACAGTTACTGAATTAGTGCATCATTACAATTTAAAAGTCTAATCATAAATTAGCAGAAAAAAATTAACTGAAGTCCACAGAGGGATGGAACTTCTGCCCACACATCTGAGAAGAATAATGGGGAGGCATGAAGCTGTCAGAATTTCCTGTGATCTTTTGCTCTCTCACTTTTAGTAGCCTTAACTGTTCTAATTTTGAGATAAGCTAAATTCTAGGACATTCTTTTGATCAGTCTTAAGGACTGTGATATTACCCAATTTCTAAACCAGTAATCTCAGGCGTATTTTCTTCTCACATCACCTCCTCATGTCACATTGCCCCTTCATGCATTCCTGATGCTGCAAATTCACAAGTGCCTGTGGATAAAAGTGCTGGACACCTATTTCAGCACAAACTGTTGTTTCAAAGTGCTCTGTGGAACACCTCACTCACTGAAAAGACCTGGGCTGGGAGTGAGAGCCTCAGCCTAAATATTTTGCGTATTAAGTTCACTCAGAAACCATAGAGTACATGTTTGCAACACTCAGTCTTGACCATCAGCAAAAGAACATCTTTTCATTCTACAGTCTAGCAACAGTTTGTGAATGTCTCTGCTGACTGACACATTTCTAATAAATTTTCATTATCATTTTTGTGCACAACATGATTAACCATTGTTACAATTTTTTCCGTCCTATATAATGCTTTAACTGTATAGACATTAGTAAATTTGCAGTTGTAGAGCAAATACATGCATACGTTTCAAATCATAAAAGGTTTTCATCTTTCTTGCTTTAAACTCCTATTCAGCCATGTCAGATACCAAGCTGTTTCAAAGATTTTTCTTTAACGTGCATATGACTGACTGACTCTAGTTTTCTAGCAGATGAAGTGCACTTACAAACTTCAATACCTGCACAACTGTAATGTCTTAGCAATTTCATAATGAAATTCATATGGAATTTAGCAACCCAAGCCAGATTTGTGTCAGAATCTTTAACATGTTCCAGTTGCATGAAATACTAATTAAAGGCACTCATTGTTAACTGATATAAATAGTCCCCACTTAGCCCATTATAGGTATGGGTTGTAAAACAAACAATTATGTGACAGATGATACGTGTTAACACAGAGAAACTCTGTAATGACATTTCTGCAAGAGTGTAACCTCTTCAACCACAATGTGTTCCACATTACAGGCTAAAGGGGGTGCTGATTGCAAAGGTGACGTACTTTCCAGTTTGTGACTTTTCTTCTAAGAATAGAAATGCCTTAGAGCACCTCCAAATGATTTACATTACAAATTGTGTTCAGGCAATGAAATCATTAATACAAGCTTGATTTTAACAGCTACGTGTGTTTGCCATTCCATACTCTATTGCTAAACAGCTGAATGTGCCTACCTATAGAACAGTACTGTACCTAGAATCTGACTTGGTAATCAGAAAAAATTATTGTTTCTTATTTACCATTCCTTTCACCCAATACCCATTTTTCCGTCACTCTGTACTATGAATAAAATTATTTGGGCCAAACAGAAAACTGACTTTGGAATGTATATTTTGTTTTAAAAATATGTCATCAACACTCCAAACTAATCATGGGATAGAAGCAATCTTGTAGCATTTGGATAAGACACACAGATTATTCAATTAGTAAAAAATGGTGTCTGCCTTTCCACTAGCCGGCATATTCCTGTAACATTAGAAGCAGGTGGCCTCCTTACTCAAAGCACAAACATGCAGAAGTTGCCTAATGCATTTGCCCTGCCAAAAAAATATGTATTTTCACATCTGTGAGTGTATTATCTGGTGTTTAACCCTTGCAACTACAGAGTTTCTAAAGCAACAGAAGAAGGTGCATGTGTCTTCAGAGGGCAGCCGATGAAGAAAAAGTGACCAGGACCTATGGACATTACTACAAATTATTTCAGCCATGATTTACAAAAGGGACTGCTAAAGTTGGTCTCAGAGTAACTGAGGTTTTTTTTTAAAAAGCAAGACACTCACTCTAATGTGAATACTTGTCTAAAACTCAGAAAACTCCTATTTTTACATGTACTTTAAAAAAAATTCTGGCCTTTGTGAACAAGATAGAACTACTTGTTAGCAGACATCTGCCTCTGTAATGCTCTTTCAAAGATGTATATTTCCCCAGTACCAAACACAACTGAGCTATAGCATATACAAGACAAAACTCAAATTTTGCTAGTATTATAATGATTGATTTGCTGCATAAAGTGAAAAAGCTAAAGCACAAGAGAAAGGATGTTGCAAAACTTAGATATCAAGGGAAAATTCCTTGTCTTACATCACAGTTAGAAACTGACCTGCATGAAAACCCTTAGGCTTATCAGACTTTTCCTTGGAGGCATCTTTTATGTAAGTTTGGATCCAAACTTTTTGGCTCAGAGCTACTTTCTGATGAAAGTGTGGAAAGTCCTTTGTGACACCTTTCTCACACAGCAGATTGAGGATTTTTCAAGTATGCTAGTCTGTCATCCCTGATGGTACAGATTCCACTCATTCATTTTGAGCACAGACCAAAACCTAACCTCTGATTTCATGCCCTGCAATTCATAAATAAGATGCATTTAGGCAATGCCTGTGAAAGAACCAAAATAGCAGAATGTAAAGTCAATACATAAAGATAATACTATCTAGAGTTGTCTAAGCACTCCGCAAAGATTGTGAATAACATTAATATCTCCATGGTTCATTGAAAAAAAGAAAATATAATAAAAGTAACGCTGTTAATCCCTTTTTAACTCTTGCTTAATCTTGCCAACTTCAAGAAGACCCACCTGAAATTTTACCTAACTGTCAGAGGTCTTATCCCAGAACACACATTTGTTTCTGGAACGTTTGAAGCCATTTGGATAAAACATTTCGATGATATTATTCTCCAAAAATGGGGATGTTCTCACTCTTTGGACTTTTTCCTAACCCTTTTTTTTGTTTTTTAGAATACAAAAATGATTTACCCTAGAAATGTCAAACTTGATTCAATGCTTGCTTGGCAGAGAGACTTGCCTTTGGAGCCTGTTAGAGGGCTTAGGTGGGTAATTGTAGTTATTGTTAGTTTTTTCCACACTCATGGCATCCAGGACATGGCCAGCTCATGTTAATAAATACCTGTTGGGTACATGTGTGGTTTATGAACGCTTGATTCAAAGCCCACAGAAGTCAGTGAAAAGACTTCTCTGGCTATGAAAGGGCTTGGCTTCAGGCTGTAAATGTAAACGACGGTACAGAAGAGAATCTGTCATGGGAAAACTAAAATGGTAGAATCACATCTCCTGAAGCCCTTAGAGTCTTCATGGGCAGAAGAAGCATGGAGAGAGAGGCAAGACACACGTCTGCAGATATCCTGTACTATAGGGGCCAAAAGACAGAAAAGGGAAATGGATTCTTGGGAACGGGGTAATCCTAGAGTCACAGTGGGGTTATCCTAGAGTCACACTGGGGTTAAAAAGGTGTTAGAATGATAACAACTAATGCTGATTAAATGTGCCTGGCCTTCTGCACCAATGGAAAAAAAATAAAAGGAAGAAGAAAAAGAAAAACGTGCATAATCTATATAAAAAGTCTTATCCTTGTCTGACTAACATATATAGGTGTTCAATTACTTTTGAGAAATATACATGCATTTCCCAGGCTGGACCTATCTTGTGTGAGTATGCATGTTGATGGGTGGACTGTCAGATAATTGCAACACCCAGCTGTGGAAGGAAATGAGCCGCAGCAGCAGGTCACCCTTCAATCCAGCTGCATGCCTAGCCCAGCCTCATCCTGCAATAGAGCGCTGAAGCCCTTGGGAGCACTTGTCATCACCTGCCTGAGAACTATTCCCAGGGCCTCTTTCCTTCAGCTCTCTGAGGCTTTCTTATGCATCTCATGGGTCCTGGCAGTATGAAGATTTTGGTAGGTAGCTAGGAGGGCCAGGAAGATTGTATGCCCACCACTGAAAGTGCACATTTGCTCTGCTTTCAGGAACTAGGCTAATGTCTGCAGAATCAGGCTGTAAAAAGTCTCCAAAGCAAAATAAAGATCCTTCACATTCCCTCTGTCTTTGTGAAAGCAGGAACAGTTTTGCACAGAGCCTCTGTTGAAAGCATAGCTCTTTGTATACCTGCCAGAAAGTACATATCTCTACTTGCTGCTTACCGTGTAAAAATAGCCTGCAATATCTCTAACTAAGTTTGATTTCTTTATTTACTTATTTATTCTCTCTCCATTTTTTAATACTTTACTTTTAAGGTGGCAAAACTTAACAATTTGCTGAGCAAGTTTTTGTTTTGCTGTGGATATGTCAAGTCCAGCAGTAGCTAGTTGGTAGTTTGCCACCCAGAGTTGAAAGTTCGGCAGCCACCTGTGTCACATCTCTCCCTTTTTTGGATCAAAAGGGTGTTATAGGAAAGGTGTGTTTGCTTTTACTTTTTTTGGTTGGACTAAAAATGGAAGAGAGCGTTGTCTGTGAGAAACTTATTTCCTAGTGTAGTGAAGCAACCAGATGGCAGCCAGATGGCATCAGGCCATCCGGAGGTTAAAGGCCATTGGACAACTGTGTGGGATTTGTTTCTCACTCGATGTGTTTGGTTTTAAAATCATTTATTTCTGGAGTAAGTCATAGATATGGAAAGGGTTTTACCTAGGGGACGGTTGTTTCCCCATCCAGTTGAAACCTCAAACAGACAGAAATCTGGTCACTGGCCAAAGTGAAAGGCCAAAGGCAAATTGTCCCATATTTATCCTTTACTGGGTCAAAACTCAAAAATTTTACACTGATGGCAGTTCATAAATATTTCACTGCTCCAATCAACAAATGAGATAGAAGAACATTACATGTCAAGAAACTTGTTGACTCTTGCAGAGCAGATAGCCAGCTGGCAGGAGCACCGTTATTGCCCTTGTCTCAGAGCTGAAAGGCCAGAGACAAATAGTGCCAGATTTGTTCCTGGTTTAGCTAAAATAACACAGGAATCATATTTATGTTTTGATCTTGCTGTAGCGTTGCCTGTGATCCTCAGTGGCCATGTGATCCTGACCTGTTAGTAAGAGGAGAAACTGAACTCTCCAGAGAGAAATTCTGCCTGAAGGTTTACAATTCCTATTTCATTCAAGCTTCCCATTCATCTCGTATTTTATCCTCTCTTGTGTTTGCAAGTGCTTTGGGAGCCACCAAGAGATACTTTTAACATAGTGAATGGGATCTGATCCCATACTCGCAGCTCCGGAGTACTGTGGGTCAGGTTCTTTGTAAGTATTGATGGGAAAAAAGCCATTGAGATCAGTGAAAACAAACTCTTGCGTATTCTGTAGGTAAGGACTGCATCCTGACCAGCAAAGTTTCCATCCTTACACAGGAGCAGTGGATCAGCCTGCATATTCTGAAATAGTCAACCAATGCCTGTGGCACCTCCCTGTACATATCTGGAAGTGTTAACACTTAAAACTTCTGCCCCTTGTTTGGGATGGGACATCAATGGCCAAGAACGAGTCAGCTATATGCTTTCCATAGAACATGCCAATAGACAAACTTCTGGCTCCTGGTCCTCAGGATGGCTCAGTTCCCAGCATCCCTACTGATCCAGAAACACAATGTTTTCACAATACCTGCAGCAGTAGAGTTAAATTTAGATTCTGATCAAGCTGGCAGGTTGCCCGCATAAAAGTAAAGAGTTAGAAGCATGCCAGCTGGTCCCCTGTCACCATCTCTGGCTTCTGGAAGGCAGATTGCCTTCCAGAAAGCACAAATCCTCTGAGGTGGAGGGTTGAGTAAGGCTGCGGGTTTTGAGTTACCAATGCAAAGAAGCATGGCAAAACATATTTCCTTGGCCTCGCACATGCTTTACAGTCCAGTTCCAGGGCAACTCAGACAGTGACAGAAGGAACTTCCAAAGGCTCTGTGGTGGTCGAGCTTGGTGTAACTTAAGAAGCCACTCTCTGCAGTTCTCTTCCCCCAGTTCTCTGCCCAGAGGTTTCCTCCCCAGCAGCAGTGGTGGCAACAGAACAGTTAGACTGTTTGGTTCCCCAGCAACTGCATTTGACTGTATGGTATATCAATTTAAGTTACAGTTGAGTTCAGTTTGTGTTAATGAGCATGATGATCTGTGAACTCTAGTAGCGGAGGAGATGGCTGCTCTGCTGCTGCTGCTGGGGAAGGAGCAGCCACTGGCAGTGTTGGAGGTGGGCAAGTGGGACAGTACTGTCAAACTTCATCAGGGTCCTTCTTGATTCTATTTACTGAGAGCAGATGCAGAGGAAACAAAAGGAAAAGTCATGTGGAAGTGCAAATTCCCGCTCTTGCTCTTTGCTGTCCAGAAAGGCTATATGAAAGCATAGCTGGGAATAGACTTCTTCATTCATGCGGGTGAAGTAAAGGAGAGAGAAAGAGGACATTGAGGAGAAAACTAATTCCCTTCTGCCACCTCTTGTTCTCTTGTCTGGTCTCAGCACAAAGTATATAATAACTATTCAGTTTATTTTACCTTAAACTGCTTTTTTTTCTTTTTCCCCCCATCAGGAGCTTTGACATGGCCAAAAAATAATGTTTGCTTTCAATTCTGACCCGCAAAATACCTATTTGATTCAGTTTTCTAAGTGTCTTGAGCTGAAAGTAGAGTAATATCACCAATAATTAATACCGTAATGCCCTGAAAAATATGGCCTGATTAAATTCCAGAGTCAGGAAAGGAAAGAAGGCATTTATTGAAGAAGACTGTTAATGAATCTTCTCCATCTGCAATGCTGGATCAGTTTCAAAACTCAGACTTTCAATAAATACAAGGTTCACAATACTGAGGCATTAATGCAAGCTACAGCCCTAAGTTTCCTCTCATGGAGCAACTGGAGCTAGTTCCTTGTCCAAGAAAGAGGACAAGATCAACTACGGAGCACAACAAAAGTGAGACTCAAGCTCTTCAGTATCTCAGTTCCTACGGATATGTAGGACAAGTAAATTGATCGATTTACAGAATTGTCTCCCATCTTCTGAAAATTGTCTATGCTTCTTAGTTTCTCTGTAATCCTTATTACATCTCTCATCAGAGTAAGGTAGTAAGAGTTGCTTCCTATGAAAGGTACTAAGTGTAACTGTGATAAATCAACAGATATAAGGACTTCTTGAGAACAGGAAGCAGTACTACTGCAGGCTAAAGGTAGAGATTCAAGTGTTACCACAGGATTTATATTTATGAGTTGCCACAAATTATTCTGAATAAAGCACTAGACACAATTCCCTCCCTACTCCCTGAAACTCCACCAGCTTTGGGACTTCACTGAGAGATAGACTTGGACTGCGATTCAGGAATAAAAGTTGTGGCTTGGGTCTATATCTGTGTGTACTCAGGAGAAGAACTGAACTTTGTATTTCTGTAAGCAAACAGTGCATGCATTTCACTTGCTTGTGTCTTCTTCATATTCTCTGCTATCTCTGTCTGCTTCCTTTCTCTATCCCCTGGCATAAATGCACAGCACACTTTCATGTCACTTAGAGCGCCAAAAGCTGATACTACTTTTTTTGTCAAAAGTATGCTAACTCCTTTTTATAAATAGAAACAAGAACTGCTGTTTCACGGACTAAAAACCACAGTTGCAGGAAGGCTACCTGAACTTTGGTTACTAATCAGTTAAAAAGAGATGTTTGCTCCTTCTGCATTCACTTAAGTTTTCTCTCTATTAGCTAATGTTTATTGATGGAATCTCATCAGCTTTTTCATGACCATTTTGAGAGGTGTACTTGCCAAAAGTGTTAAACTACAGTCTTGCTCTCCAAAGCGATGTACAGCTGAGCTAAAAATGTCATGTGCTGGCTTTAAAACAAAGCAAAAATGAAAATTGAGTTTTGCTGCTGCATTCATTTCAGATCTCAGGATAACTTCCATAAAGGGTATGTGCCAGATTCTTAGCACATTGCAAACTGCATAAGTCCACTAATTCCCATGAAGCTACATTGATCTACAGCAGCTGAGAATCTGGCCTAAAAAGCCTGAGGCTATATACCTATCTTATGTTATGTTAAAGTCCCTTGACCTCTTACTTGATTGCTGTGCTCCAGCGTGTGATGCTAGTGTAGGTAAATTATACCTCTGCTGGCCACTAAGCTTGCTGTTCTAACAGCATTAATAATCTCAAGGCTTCTAATTTTCTTACCAATGCTTACTAGACCCCCTGTGCAAGCCTCTGGGGTTGCTCTGACAATAATCCCAATATATTTTGTTTTGAATGAAAATAAACGTTATTGCAAATTGCGCTGGAGGCAGACCCACGAGCCTATGCTCTAGAATGCCTAGTAGGCAGCTGTGTAATCATTAGCAATACTATGGGGAACAGCACTAGGATCAGTTAGAAGGTTCTTCATCCAGCTGGGACTATAATTTACAAAGCCACCATCACTACAATAACAAGGTAGCAGAGGGAAAACACTCTGGAAGGGATGGTAGTGAAATTCAGCCATCACAAGGTGTGGTCTTTGGGGCAAAACCTTTAGTTGGCAGAAGGTTCACTGGCTGTTCTGGTAACTTCAGACTTTCACCTTTCATTAAATCTAAATCTGCAAACAAAATGACCTTGCAAAGGTATCCACATAGAAAGGGCTAGCAAGTAATATTGCACCTCTCCATGCAGAACCAGAGAGATTTCTGCTGTCCTGGGCCTCTTGGTCTTCAGGTTCCTCTTGCCCTTCTGCCTCACCATCATGATCACTCCACCACACTGGACCTGCAGCTCTCCTTCTTGCACAACCAAAGATGCAGTAGAACAGCAACCAGTCCACCTTTATACTTGGCATCCAGGTAACTCCACCTTTTCCTTTGTTGTGGGCTGATTTTACAACCCAAACCATGAGGCTGAAGAGATGCAAATTTTAGCTTGAAATCTCATGTATCACATGGAATCATAGACTGTTCCCTGGTTGGAAGGACACAACCCTCAGGGCAGGGCTTTCCCTTTCTGTAAACATGCTCTGTATCTGTTGAGTTCAGTTACTCAAACTCACCCCCCCACTTGGGGAGCCAATTAGCTGAAATAAAAAAATTCACTTTTGAAAACTGTGAAACCTTCAACTCTCTGTCTTCCTGAAAGTCACCTGAATGTCTTAATAGGCTACAGTGTTTCAAGGGCAAAGACTGGGGTTTGAATGGAGGACTGCTGTTTTTCACAGAATGTTAAAGCAGCATAATTTGCTATTCATGCTGTTTGTCTTTTTTTTTCTGACAGAAAACCCCCAAGCCAACTCCTTAAAGCTTTTCCTAACAGTTTGTGATCCTCTCTGAACTCTCTTGTGACCCCTAAAGTGGTCATGACCCATAGTGCAAGGAGCATTGCCAACATCTAGGCAAAGCAAAGGCAAGAGTAGGAACACAGATGCAGTCCAGGTTTTAAGACTTGTAGAAAATGCCTTGAAAAGCCACCCAGCTTTACCAGAAAATTAGCTGTTTCTACATTGGTTTCATGGACTGACAGTACATGATGATGAATAGCATTGGTGGGGATCTTGAGAACAATCTTCAGAGCATTGCTACCTCTGACAGCAGAAGGTGACGTGTTATGCCTCAGTGGTCAGGTTACTGAGAAAACAGGTCTAGTCAAGAACACTAGTGTCTTGCCAGCTCCTTCCTTCAGCTTCAAAAGCCCAGTGTAGCACTTCAACAAAAGGTTACAAAAATGTCTGGAGAGGCTTGTCATTTTCAGGAGGTAAAGGGTGTCTGCTCTGATGGTAAAAATGTCGGAGTACAACTGTAATTGTTGCTCAGTATCAGAGAACCTCAAGGAAAATAACATTCTTCCAGTTTTTCTCTAGTGCCAGAAATGTGTCCCTTCAGAGTGGGAAAGGACCCTAGGAAGAAATCCATAACAAAACAGCATATGGTTCACAGAAGGACATTAGGCAAATCTATATTGAAAGAATTTATTTTCATACAGTAAATCATAATTGTTTTAGCCTTTACTCCATCACTTGTTCATGCTGCTGCGTTGAACTGGTTTGCTGGTTTCCTTAGTTATGTCTCAGTTCTTCTGCATTTGTCTGGTTTCTGAATTGATCCCACAAGGCTGGTGACATTCACCTGTCTTCTATAGCACTGAGATGTCTAACTGAATGTCTGCCAGGGTAATGAGAATAGGCAATACATAATTACAAGTCTGTGCGCTGGTCTAATTCTATGGCTGAATTGTCCCTTGGCTTTGACAAAGCCATTTGACCTCTTCAGGTCTCAGCCTTATCCAGATGAAACCCAAAATTCTGCATTTTTCTTATCAGGTAAAAATCCAACTCACCACAAATCAAAAAAAAAAAAAAGCCCAAAAATCTGATTCCCAGAAAATCAACCCAAAACAACGTGTCCTGTGTCTGCCCCCGCCCTCACTAAACAATTCTAGGTCAATCTCAAGCTATTGGCTCTATGTGAATTGGCTAATAAGAATGTACAGCTTGCTGGTGGTGGAATTAATTATCTCTCCAGCTTTAAAATGAATGAATTCTAGGTCAGACTTTTTATACGTAACATTTTCTTTTTTTTTAATTGGAAATAGAAATGTGGATCATCAACAGACTGTGGTAAAGGGTATTGGTAAACACTGTCTATTACAATGCTTTGTTGCAAATATCAATGTATTTAAATGGCAACATGTAACTTAACATCAGCTACTAACTTTCATGAGCAGTCACAAGTACCGCCAGAGTTGCAATGAAGATGGTCCAAAATTCTTCAGGTGTGTGAACCCAATAGTTTTCAAGTCAGTTACAAGGTCTTAAGCAAATTCTTTAATAACAAGAAAACAGTTGCCATATATATCTTCTCATCATGCTTTTTTCCCAAAATGCATGATACTCATAGAAAAGGCACGCAAGTCTACAAGCAGAATTCATGATTAAATGCTCTCAGCAGCCTCAAGGGGTTCTATGGGGAAAGAAGATGTCTGAGTTTGTCAAAGATTTCCAGGCAATGTCATAAGAAAAACTTTGAACATATGAGAAGATCTGACTTAGTTGAGAAGATTCAAGTAAATCTTGGTCATATCGTTCTGATTACTTAGGCTCTAATCCTGTTTGCGATAAGGAATTAAAAACTGATGCTAAGCTCATTATCATGTTAAAAACAGCGCTCTCTAGTCAAGAAGTTTGGAGAAATGTATTGCCAGCTAATGGAAAAGCAGCTTACAGGGTTTGGATTATGAAATCAATGTGTACTTGGCCCTACAGAGTTTCTTCATTTCTAACACAAGTTTTTCATTAGCCCAGATTTTTTCCTAGCTGAGTCTTATTTGATTTTTATGGCCTGGGGTCTACTCACACATAAAATGGGAAGTGGTAGAGTCTTGCTTTTGTCTGCTGAAATGTGACATAAATTGTTGTATGGTGAGTTTGTATTTAGCATTGCTTGGATTTTGAAGTTATTTTGCTGCAGTTTATGCTTTGACGTGTAGTTAATAAACTTTGCAGACAAGGTGGTTATATCCAGTCAACAAGTATCTGAAATGGACCAGTTTATGCATCCATGTACGTAACAGAATTTATAAAGTAACACAAACTAATCTCTGTGTAGCTTCATGAACTGCAGCCCGATGAAACACAAAAGAGGGCAACTCTTCAATTCCCCCTTATGCCCAGGAACAGGCCACTGATCCATCCTGTTGGATTACTGTTATGGGGGTAATCATGGTTAGCTATGGCCACCAATGGTTGCTACAATACTCTGTTAAGATCTGTCCTGACCGATGTCTGTGTTTTATCTTTTCTTGAAAATGAAAGGACACAATGAAGAACAGAGGAGCATCTCTGTGGATGATTGACTGATACCAGGGTGATTAGCCCTGGAACTTTAAGGTTTATGAGACTAACTTTTCAGGGCAGATCCAATTTGCATTGTTGAAGTTTTTAGGCAGAACAAACACCATGCAAAATCACATTTGAAATAGTAATCCCACATTTATATATTCATGTCTTTAAATTTTAGTGATTATGTGTAACTTGACACTACATGTTTTCTTTCTAGCCATCACTCATTTATCAGCCTCTAAGCCTGATTGTATACTTCACTTTCAAAATGTTTGAATCTTATAATTTTCCAAGATCCCTCCAGTGTGAAAACAATTGTGTCTGGAGACTTTTTAGCTACCTTACATGGTTGCCCATGGGATCTCCAGAAACCTCAATGTTTAAGAGGAAAGCCTTTTGTTTGTTGACTCTTAGCTACATCCTCTTAGCTTCTTGGCTCAGACAGATCCCTGCCTGTAAAAGTACTTTTCTAATTGCCCAATCAGTGTGAATTCAGGCAGTTCAGTTTAAACTGTTGTGAGAAAGAGCAAAAAAGGTCTGTTTGCACCAGTCTCAGGTGCAAATGGTGACTTTTTCTGCGGTCTGGCACTTGCCTGTACAAGTGTTCATCTTTCGTTTCATTGTCTCTGGTCTAATCTTCCAACTTGATGGCAAACATTAATCATTGGACAACCAAAACACTTCATCTGAGACAGATGCTCATTAATGAGCAGACTGTTGCAAACCACACAGAAAAGAGAAAGGAAACAGGACCCACCCCAGTAGTGACTGGGCTCAGCTGGGTAACAGCAGCTAACCAGGATTTGACTCTGTAAGCGCTTGTGCCCTATCCTGCTTTGCATCTCTCGTGGCCTCACCTAAACTGTTTGATTTAACACTGAGTCCAGCACTCACTCTGAGAGACAATGATCTGAGCACAAGGGAGTAAAAAGTGATAGCTTTTTCCCAGCTGAGATTAGTTACCTGGAACAGGATTCGTCTGAACCTATGCAGAAGTCTACATCTCAACTATTCCCTCTTTATAGAAAATTAATAAGGTTTTTTAAAGTTATCTGCATCTCAGTGTCACATAGACACCTAAAATTGATCTGACAACAAATCACAGATATCTGAAGTGGAGGAATATTAATCTTCTCCTTGCTAATATAGATATTCTTTTTATATTTTGTTGCACCAATAACTTTAGCTAATTGACATTGTATTATGATGCACAGAATGGTAATAACTGGGTTTGAGTCACAGGTGTAATACAGGACTTCTATGGAGACATCCTATGATTCTGAAAACATTGAGTGCTTTCCCATGAGACAAGTGAAGCAAAGAGGGAACTGTGGTAAGGCACAAGAGGGGTGTCTGAATCTTCTCTGTGAAGTGAGCTATTTATCATACTAAGAAGAATAATAATTAGAGCACTATCTGTAACCTATAGCTCTGCAATTCTTCTTGTCTAGACCAAGGCATCACTCTAGTAGGTTTGGAGGTCTTTGTTGTTGCCAGAGTAGAAGCACCAGATAATTAATTCCACAGTGAAGACATAACCTTAATAAGTGAGATTTTTGTTGCTCTAACCACATGCCACTTTCCCCTCTATACTTTTTATTATCATCTGTCTTGAATCATTTCCTTGTGGGGAACTTCAGCTACCAGTGTTAATTGTATTACACATAAGAACTGCCACTGATATCAACACAAAGAGAAACAAATTGGGGTTTTTTTGTTAAAATATAAAATTGCCAGCTATATTTGAGCAGGACTATATTTAAAAATTATCATACTTACTCTATAACAAAAGTGACCTGGTGCATATGTTTACTTTTAACAGAAAGCTAAAACTAACACATTTGGAACTTCAAGCAATAGCTATAATAAGGAGACAAGGAAGGAAAGCAGGATAAAGTTAACCCTACTACCAGGATTAACAATAAAACACAGTTGTCATGCGCTGCTCACTTATTTTAACATCTGGAAGGATTTGGGAGAGTTAAAAAAAAAAGAGACCCGTTTAATGTCTGATTTCTGCTCTGCCTCATTTACACTCATATACCCAGTTTACTCAGTTCCTCTTATTTCTGAGAAGCTTTCTTTTTTGAGATCATGCAAGAACAACAGGGACATTCTGCATCCTAATTCCCTTGTTCTCCTTCATCACATGACAAAGAACAATGTCCAGCACGAGTTAATCCAGTATCACAGGGTATTTCTCCACATAGCATGCCTCTTGCCAAAGCAGCCTATTCTGAACACAAGAAAAGCCTAAAGAAGGAAACAAATGTGTCCTAGCAAGCAGTGAGGTGAATTCCTGATTGCAAAATTGGAAACAAAAAAATGAAATATGAAAATAGAAAGCTAAAATACATCTGACTCCAAAGTTCCCTTTTAGCTCTTCCAGTGTCTTGGCTATGATGAGTGCAAAAGTCTGGCAGTGTAACATCTCTGCCTCTCTCTTTCCTTATTTCCCCTTCTCCTTTCTTAAAAGCTTGGCCTCACCTTGGAAAGCTTGCTTAGCTTACAATTTCTTTTTCACTGTAGCTCAAGATACAGTTTGGTCCTTCCCTCTCCCTTAGCCTGGTGCATGCTGGCACCCAGTGTAAATGTATGAAGGTGTCTTCCCTTCCCATTGGGATCTTTTTCAAGATTACCTGCCTGTTTTGGCCCTAGGACACCGGCTTCTTTCTGAATTCATAGCTTCGTTCTGTGATAACATTTTGAGGTTATACAAATATTTTATAAGTTATTTGTTAAATTGAAATTTTCCATTGTACATAGTCTCCATCACTAGAACTCTCTATTATTCTTTCTGATCTTCATGTATTCAAGGAAATATCCTAGCTAAGTCATCCCCCTTCAGTCATAAAAGCTGGAATGAGATGAAGAAACGAAGGAAGGGACAGGAAAACAGGGTAAAGATGGTGGTGTATTTTCCTTAGAGTTTCCCCTATCAAGTTAAATGTTCTCTTTCACATCAGTGTCCCATCAATTTTAAGTGGCTGACGTTCTGGGAAGCTGACCATCTGAATTGTCTCATTTACCCCAGTGTGCTTCTTCACACGAGTAACAGTTCACTAGCCTAATGCGGTCAGATGATACTCTTCATGCCATGGGACCTCTTACTGCTACAGGTCAAGGCTGTGTTTCCTTGAGCTGCAAAAGCTTTCCCTTTTGTGTCATTTCATAAGCAATGCTGCTCATTACAGTGAGGGAATGCAGCGCACGAATTGTCATTCATTCTCTCCCCTGCCACTGTTTTACTGGGCAGACCTTAAAACAGCTCTTGACCTTTTTATTCCTCTGTTCAACCTTAGAGTCATTTACGCTGATGTAACTGGTTATTTAAGCTTCAAAACTTACATAACAGTGATACACACCGGAAAACACAGCTAATTCCTTGGAACTACTACTAATCATTAGTGAAAAGTATGTTTTATTGAATGGCTTCTTCTCACCAGTGCTCTGCAAATGTGACCTCTTGAGAAGAAATCTCCTGGACAAAAATCTGTCAGACTGCATGTTATTTGCTCACTATGCATTTTTTTTTTTAATCTGACGTATAATTTGTTACTATTTTGATAATGACATCTATAACACCTCAAGCTTCTGACCTGCATTCAACAACAAAGACAATCAGAAACAAATACACATTATATGACATGAAGGCTCATCTGGAAAAGCCTTCTAGCTTTTTGCTTTTGTTTTACATGGAGTTCTGAGAAGAATAATGAAGAGCCAGAAGCTGCCCAAAGGTTTAAAGGAAAAAAACAATTTATCAGTCCAGAAATGAATCACTAGACCTGTTTTCACTAGTGACAATTCAGTTCACCATCACCGGCAATTACTGATTAGATGACAAAGGATGTGATCCATTGGAAGAAATGGAAATACATTAATAAACTGTAAACATAAACTGACTTGAAATTAGACACAAAATCTCTGTTTGTGTGTAAATTATGTTATCCTTATGATTCTATTTCCCTTGAGCAGGGAATTAGTCTCTCTTTAACAGTCTTTACCTGTGTTTGTACTATTTCTTATGCCCGTGATATCACAAAACTAAGAACTTCATTCCAAGCATCATACTTCTCTAGAATGACCTAAGCTTACTGGTAGAATGGGAAAGCTAGTACTCATACACAGCTTTGCTGTGCAGAATTTTCCAGACTGCTGAAGTAACACATAACAGCAGTAGCTGCCAGGTCTGTCTAGGTTGAGACATTTAGTAAAGTTGCAGACAGATCCTTCAGCTAAGTACTTGAGTGCAGAAACATCTTGGCTCTCCAACCTCTGCCAGACCCCAGCTATTTTCAAGGTCTGTACTCCTGCCTGAGGATGTGGGAGCAGGTTCAGGAGACAAAAAGCCTCTGGGAAGTAAAAGTTTGATGAGGTGAATCATGCCTTAGGCACATCTACCTTAAGTAGATTCGGAGTTGGGCTGAGATAAGCTCAGTTGGTGGTACATAGTAAGCAGATGAGGAAATTGGTGTAGGGGTATAGTTAGGTCCTCAGTGTGTTAGAACTCTTCTGTTTCGACTGATTGTGTTGAAGAAGGAACTGAGAGAAAAACACAGAAACATGTAGACTACCCATGTAGGCTAGAGCTGAAAGCTGTTGCTCACTCTTATGTTGCTTCTTGTCACTGATGGTGGTTTCTCTGAGGCACGAGATTCATCTCACCTAATTATAACATCAGAATTATGTGAAAAGCCATCATTTCATTTAATGAGGGTCTAGGTCACTGTTTTCTTCTTTTTCTGCGGATTCACAGCTACAAGTTTTTCTTGTGTTGCAGGTCCAAATAAGCTGAAAATGTCAAAATTAAATACAGACAAATCTGCCAATTTTTAGCTGGTTTCTTGTCAAAATCATGTGAGAATGCGAAGTATAAATCAGCCAAGGTTCGCTTAAAACTGTGCTTAAGGTTCATTCAGAAAGTCTAATATTTTTATTAAATGTGACATCATGTGGTTCTTACATCTATTGGAGTAATGTAGAATATGTTCCTCATGGTTCTGTAAAACTCATTTTAGCACATTGTTCATATTTTTTTTCTGAAAATTGGTCTCATTGTGTTGTCCAGAATGAACCCAAAATTCCAATGAACACGATGATAATTTTACTAAATCCTAAGAATTAGCTTCAGAGTTGGACCCACCGGGCTTGCTGAACAGAGGAGAATCTGTTTTGTGCTTTCTAGATCCCCCTAGAAGCTCAAGAACTCCATCACTCTCAGACTGGAATATTTAAGAAAAGTGAACATATCAACAAAAAACCCTGTGTGTCCCTTTTCTTGCTTCCTTATGTGTGCAGTCCCTGTAGCTGCTTAAGACAGGAGTATCCAGAGGCTATATTTATTTATATTTTTTATAATTATCTGTTACAATGAAAGAAACTTTTTATTGCATGGAAAATATGCATATATCAAATAGTAATTTCCAGCTCATACACATAAATCTATTCTTGAGCATTTAGGCAGCCACAAGCATATCTTCTGATAAGCGTCTAGTACACTGCTCCAAAACAGTGTGAAGCAGAAGGGAAGTACTGCTTGATAAGCTCATCAGTTATGTTCTTTTTTGAGTCAATAATGAAGGATAAGTAGAGTTGCAGAGTGCAACACTTTTCACTCTAAAAAACGGGGAACTAATTGTCCTGTCCATGTGTGTGCGTGTCTGTGTGCAATTCCCTTCCCACTGACTTCACAGGGAGTCATAATGACTAGCTTACACTACTTAATTAATTTGAGATGAATGGTATTACAGAGACACTACAGACCTAAGCATCACGATTTACAGTGTTTCCTATCAGGAGAATTTATATTTGTACCCAAAACTGCTTTTATCTACTTTCAGATCTCCAAGGATAATGTTAAAAGACTGTTTTAAGACTTGTATTTCTTATGTCAAACCCATTTATATGTGTTCAGAAATCCACACTGGAATAAATATTGGAGAGAAAATACTTATGGTTTTGATTAGTTAGTGATGGGGGTGAAATAGTTATTTTTTCTACTGTTATGTATAATTTTTCTGTAATAAAAAGTAGCTCAAATACAGAAACACTGGAGTCACTGAGAATATTTAATACGATGACTGATTATTTAAAATATGCTCTGAAACACTTTGGGTCTAGAAATACTTATGCCCTGAAGACAATCATGAAGAATGGCTGCATTCCCCAACAAGAACAGTGTTTGGAAAGCTTAGCTCACTCCAGCCTACTCACAATGGCTAGTACTAACCTACACTCTAGCTGAGCATGTTCAGGAGTTAATGTGAACTAAGTATTTATCTCAGTATGATGGTTTGGAGGCAAAGGAGTAAAGAGAGTTTAACTGTATCAGCATAATACATGCACTAGAGATGGCAATGGTCTCTGGCCACTTTATTTACTAGCATAGATATAGTCAAAGTGGTTTATATGAAATATCTATTTCTTATAACAGCACAAGAATCCATAAGGGTACAAACATATAAATTTTTTGTAAAAGCACATAACTGAATATACTTCTCAGAAACTAAAATGTTTCATTACAAGTTTATCATCATGAACAGATCAGGCTTCCTCAGAAATATGTCGAAATTCTTAAATCACTCTTTATTTCCTTGCCAGGCAGGAACAAGTCTTTGGGGAGTATGGGATGCAATATTTCTGGCCATGTAAAATAAGTGTTGCAAAACTGAAGATGCTGCAAATGATTGCCTAGAACATTGTTACATGCCATGATTTTTTTTTGAAACTGGGAACATAACTCCCGTTATTAAAAAAGGAAAAAGGAAGACCTGGGTTGGTCAGTCTCACCTCTGTGCCCAGAAAGATCATGGAGCAGATCCTCCTGGAAACTCTGATGAGGAACATGGAAAAGAAGGTGGTCATTTTTGACATCCAGCATGGCTTCGCTAAGGTCAAATAATTACTGATGAATTTGGTGGCCTCCGGTAACGGAGCTACAATGGTGGAGCTACAATGGTGGATAGAGCAAGCTGCTAGGTGTGATTGACATGTTGGAGGGAAAGGATGCCATCCAGAGGGACCTTGACAGGCTTAAGAGGTGGGCTTGTGTGAACCTCATGAAGTTCAAGAAGGCTAAGTGCAAGGTTCTGCAGGTAGGCTGGAGCAATCACAAACACAAATGCAGGCTGGGCAGAGAATAGATTTAGAATAGCCCTGAGGAGGGGGACTTGGGAGTGCTGGCGAATGAGAAGCAAAACATGAGCTGGAAATGTGCACTTGCAGCCCAGAAGTCCAACTCTATCCTCAACTGCATCAAAAGAAGTTTGGCCAACATTTTGGGGGAGATGATTCTCCCCCTCTACTCTGCTCTCATTAGACCTTGCCTGGAGTGTTGTGTTCAGTTCTGGAGTCCTCAGAACAGGAAGGACAGGGATCTGTTAGAGTGAGTCAGAGGAGGCCACAAAAATGATCAGAGGGCTGGAGCACCTCCCCTATGAGGACAGGCTGGGACAGTTGTGGTTGTTCAGGCTAGAGAAGAGAAGGCTCAATAGGAGACCTTAGAGCACCCTTCCTGTGCTTAAAGGTGGCCTACAGGAAAACTGTGGAGGAGCTTTTTACCAGAGAGTGTAGTGGTAGGATGAGGGGAGAATGGTGTTAAGCTGAAGGAGGGCAGATTTAGATTAGCTATTGGGAAGAATTTTTTTACTCTGAGGGTGGTGAGGCAGTGGCACAGGTAGCCTAGATAAGTGTTGGTTATCCCATCCCTGGAATTGTTCAAGGCCATGTTGGATTTGAGCAACCTGATCTAGTGGAGGATGTCTCTTCCCATGACAGGGGGGTTGGAACTAGATAATCTTTAAAGTCCCTTCCAAACCAAACCATTCAGTGACTCTATGATGCTATGACATATATTGTATTGAAAGATTCAGTAAAATATATTTTTAAGTCCTATGGTAGGAGTTGGCTTAATGTTCTATTTTTAGATGCTGTTTGTATTCATTATTGTCCATTAGCCTCTCCTTAGAAAACTGTAGACAGCACCCTTTGTCTGAACAGTAACAGCATACCTACAATAACAACCTCATGGCACAAAATTCAATGCTGGCCTTGCTAGAGTTGTGAAATTGTAGAAGCACAAAGACCTAGATAAGTGTTTCCCATTGACTGAAAATCAACTGTCTAAATTCCATCATAAGTCTGGGCTGGGAAGACCATGGACAAAAAATTCTACTGCCTTTTGCTGTAATTCAAGTGGGGACTGTACTGTCTCTTCACTGCATAGCTCAATCTCTGACAATTTGAGCTCAATAAAAGCAATAACATAGTCTTCTTTGAAATTTTTCTTACTTTGTGGAAGGTTCTTTTGTGTGTGCGTGCGTGCACACACGTGTGTGTATAACCATCTATTTCACTTGAAACTTGGTTAGAGTTAATACATGCAACATAATCATGCATAATTTGAAATTAATGAAAATTCACTAAACTGTATCACTGTAAACTGTATCACTAAACTTGTATAAAGTAAACTGTATTTACTTCCAGGGACTGATTGTTGGAGCAAATTCTCCACTGGTCCTCAGTAGTGAATATGCCAGAAAGAACTTGGCCACAGTCAGCAAATTAAAAGCACAAAATGAATATGGGCTGATGAAAATGAGAAACTATCAAAAAATAAGGAGTAAAACTAGTGGATATTAAATATTTTGACTCTGTTGTTCAACCAAGAGGACTAGGAGACAGAATGCCAGCTATTAAAATAAAAGCATTACTTTTACATTACGTCTAGTACACTTTCATAGTTTTCTGAGTGCCATTGCCATCTTTCTGATCTGTCATGATAACTTGTTTCTAGCTCTTCCCCTATTTCTGTTGGTCCAAGGACCTCATTCAGTGCCCTCTAACAGAGAGAGTAAAATCTTTCCATGACTTCAGTGAACTCTGGATTGGCTCTCACATTTTCTTAAACTTCCACATCCTTTGAGACCCCAGCTCTCACATTTTACCTTGGACAATATTGTCTTCACAAATGGATACTTTTTTACTGCGAAAATCAGTCTTTTCTTCTTGTTGACAAAAGTGATGCCAGCCCTATTATTTATATCACATTTAGCAAACCCACAGGAGTTAAGAAAATCTGGAACCCTCCAGGAGATTGACTGCCTTGATGAGTGTAGCATAAGTCACCCAGGCTGACGCCATTCACTCAAATATTTCCGTGTGTAAATATTAAGTTACAATATACTGTAATGGGACTAACAGTGCACGCACCAAGTCAAGTGCAATGAATGAGCTCAGGTTCAGTACCAACAGTTACGCATATGCATCACTCTTTTCTTTCAAAAAGATATGGATTATCTCAGATATTTAGACAAAGTTCTCTGTAATTTTGCATCCTTGGGACACCATTGTCTTATTTTCCTGTAGTCTAGCTCTTACTCTGCAGGTATAAGTGCTCCCAGCCTCTACTTACTTGCCTCTACCTCTGCCACAGAAGAGGTGGGGCATATGACCCACACTAGGACCACTTGCAGAAGCATGTCTGTTACTCCTATAATGACTAACTCTTTTGAGCTTAAAAACAGATCTGCCCTCTGTTAATGGTCCTCTTTTAAGTTTGGAAGACTACTGCTCAAACATGTGGTTGTATTTTGTGATTTTGGACCCTGAAAGGAGGGGAAAGGTGAGACATATTATTTAGTACATGAGGCACCTTACAAAGTTTTGTTTTACATGGGTCACTTGTTTCTGTGGATTGTCTCTGGACAGAACATAGAGAACACCTATGCCATCACTTAATAAACACTAGCACAGAGAGTCTTTATATTTTCTATGTTACTTACTTGTCTTACAGAGGAGAAAAAATCCGGTGATATTTATTCCACCTTCCCAAGTAAGTTTCAAATGATTCTTCAATTTGGCCAAAATACGAAGGCATTATACCTTAAATCATAGCCTTTTCTGATTTGTCTACTAAAATACCAATGTATTTCCTGATACAAAATAATTAACCAACATGCACAAGAACTATTTCTCTGCTTGAAATCCCCGATCTAATTATTTTTCAAATGCACACAGAGGTACTAGACTTCTGTGTCTAAAAAACTTCAAAACTTTCACTGTGGAAAGAAATATTTTTCACATTATAAATACTTAGAACAAGCTTCTGAAACCTTTTTATGTCTAATTCAACTAATTTGATGTTGCCCTCTAGTAAGTCACAATCATTACTCTCCCTGTGCTCCTTGGTTCAGTCATCATTCGTCAAATCTCAGACTAAAAGGAGTTTTTACAGCTGGATCATAAACCAAACCAATGGAAATGTTGATGTAGTATTAACTGTATCAATCCTAGCAGGTGTCTCTATAATAACCCTTGTAAAAGAAACACCTCTATGTAGCTCACCAGCAGGCTCCAAGGAGTGTGCTAAAGTAGGGAGCAGGGAATAATGAGTAATTAGGGTTTTCACTAACCAGAAAGATAGGTTCTTTCAATTTCTGTCCATTAAAAGTCACACATGTAAGCATTATGGTAATATAGATCTCAGCTGCACACTTCCAGTAAACTCATGCCAAAATATTAAAAACCAACCCAAAAGCAAAATTGCTAATCTTCCAATTACTTTACTCATTATATGAAACCCCATGAGCTTTGCCACATATTCACATGCAGGTGTCCATATAAGGTATTTTTAGCAAGAAAAATGGTGTCTGTCAGAGCGATCAGTAAGAAAAATATGACACTGGCCTGTTGTATTCATTGTTAAAATCACATTTTAGCAAACATATTTGCATTTTATTTTGGAAGTCCAAGCTGAGAATTCACTGGAGACCTGACCAAAAGCCCACTGCAGAAAGCACCACCATGGCCCTGGACGTGCCCCAGGACAACAAACTGAGCTGTCAGTCAATAGGTGTTCTTTTGGGGCACAATACTATACGCTGAGGTACATTGTTCTAGAAAGCTGTTATTCTGTTTCTAATTGTTTTTTAACTTATTCATATTGGAACTTTCATGTCAATTAAGGTTTATTTATGAGTAAAGTCCAGTGTCACTCAGTCTATGACATATGAAATAGCTCTTGCCACTTCTCTCCTTATTATTGAATTTGCCTGTATCCCTGCAAAGCAGAAGCATCCTACATGTGCTCTGCATGCCTGTATGTCTGTGTAAGTCAGAAAGATGTGTAAAGTCAAAGCCACTGATTTCCTCCAGGGAAAGCTGAAGTACCTCCAGTGGTGATTAGTAAAGATTTTTATTAACTTTTGTATGACTCACAACGGGCTAAAAATTATGATTAATTCAATTTCTAGTGACATAATAGTCAGTAGCAAAAAGTACTGTAAGCAGTGTGCAGAACACCTGCTTCTTGTCAAAACCCAGGAGATTTTTTACAAAAGAATTTAAGGGTGCAGGCACATTTCTTCATTTCCTAAACTGCTTCTTGCACAAAATACAGCAGTTTATCCAAATCTCCAGAAAGTAATTTTGCATGTAAAATGGAACACAAATGACTTGTGAAAAACAGAGAACACTAGTGTATTGTCAGCTTGACAGTCTTTTTAAGGAGTCTGCACATCCCTTTGAACACAACACTTAACAGGACTGGGATGAGGCACAGTGGCTCTTTCCCAAGGGCCCAACATCAAAGATCCTCCAAAGCTTCCAAGTAGACAGAAGCACTTGCTCCTTGTTGCAGTCCCCCATGTTGTGCCTTTCAGTGGCAGTGTCCTAGCCAGGTCAATGAGACTCAGAAGCAATATCTTACTTGTTTATTTCTGTTGAACCTTCATTCATCTTGGGGGTAGGGAGGAAGAGCGATAAAGAAGGAAATGCCTACAGAAGGCCATAGAGTGTAGGAAACTTCTTCTGTTCTATGTTTCACTCCCTTGTTAAGGACAGCCAATATTTACTCCTTATTTAGGAACACTTACAGTTCTGATACCTTTAAAGACACTATCCCAAGTTCTGCAGTGTCGCTCAGGACCATTATGCAGAAGTCCTCCTGCGTAGGTTAATATGATATGGTACAACAACTTTAGAAACTGAAGTCATGCAAATGCTTTAAGCAGAACGAATCAAATCTCCCCATCTGAGACTCCTAGAGAGCGGGAGTTTTTGCTGGTGAGATGCCTGAGGTTTGCCTGAGAAGGGAAGAAGAGTGAGGGAGGAGACAAGAAGCACAGCACAATAGGTTGCCACAGGGTCTGTTGGGAGCTGTTAAACTAGGATGAAAATATGGACTTTCAGAGGGGCAGAAAGGAATACAACTCCCCATCCATGAAAAACAGAGAAAGAGCTCTCTTTTCTTACTTTGGGTGTACTCCAACACAAGTCCCTTTCTGGCCTCATTAACACAGCTTGAGCTCCCTCTTCTGATTCACTCACTCCTCCTCTTTGGGATGTAGACCTTAATATTCGCATGAGCAATGGCAGGACACATGCTGTCCAGCCCCCAGCTGTGGTCTCCACTACTGAGCTGGTATGTTCCATACCCTGTCTGTCAGCATCAGACTGTGATTTACTGGGATATAAAATAGAGGGACTCAAAACACAGAACTGCATGTAGGCAGTTTGATTCAATGGGTTTCTTTAGACGTGCTTCAAATACTTGGACCACAGGCTAGAACCAAAGGTAGAAGTACCACCTGCAGGGGAAACCTACCATTTGGAGGTAGTCACTGGTCAAAGCTGCCTTGGGGTAACAAGTGTTTGCCATGGGATTCTCTCCTAATTCTTGTGCAACTTGGGGTTTCTTTGCAGACCTCTTGCATCAAAGCGATATGAAGAAGTGTGCATAAAGTTTTTCATTTTTCTGTAATAGTAGCAATCCTACAAAATTCCAGAACAGACTAAGTTGGCAGACACTCACAGCTGAAAATACTATTCTTTCTTCATACAGAAAAAAAATTAAGTACCACTTGATGTTTATATTTTATATCATCTTGACATTATAAAACCCAAAGGAAAGACTAGCAATTCTCTTTTTGTGCTGCCAGCATTGATCTGCCTTTGTTTTCCACTTTGCTGTGCCTAAATGTGCAAGTGCTCTTCCTAGAGGTCAGATAATAAGATGTGGAGCATGCAGAGCCTGTTCTCCACTGTTTCTTTGGAGGGTAAAATCAAAATGGGGACTCTGACATTTCCTGATGAACCAGTCTATGTCGAATTAAGTCAGTCTCTTTAAAATAAAAAGGCAATACTAGAAGGGAAACATTCTTCACTGTTTAATCCCCTATAGCACAGCATCTGAAATCCAGCCAAGTGTCACAAGTGTACAGTGCTCAGTACATACAGAATGTACGTGAAGTCAGCAAAACACACCATTGTAGGGCTTCTATTGCAAAAAAAGCAGGTTTGACCTTTTGACAGAGTAAACGCTGTTTTCTCACCCAGATACATCAAACTGGCTTTATATTTCATTATGAGTTTTTGCTTGCCTTTTGTTCTTCCTTTTTTTTTTAAAATCACTATTTTTAAATTTTTCCGGATCATCTAAAACCTGGGGGAATAATCTGAATGATCATAATCCTTCCCCTGCAACCCTCCTTCTGCTCCCTCCCTTTCTTTTTTTAGTGTGTTGGCAGCCCTGATCAATGTTGATTCATTGAAGGGAACAGAATCTGCAAACTCTTCAGTAACACTAGACAAGCTGCTACTACAAGCAGCTGCAGTTGCAGTTCGCATCTCACTAGGGGTTTTTCAGAAAACCCACCCACAACACACAAGGGGAATTCTCCCGGACAAGCTGCAGGTGCTATGGATATTTTCATTTAATATTCATTCTTGCAATTCAGCACATTTGTAATCCATGTGGTAAACTGTTACTTACATTTCTCCCAACGGACCACAGCCAGATGTCGAAAATAAGAAGTTTGGTGGAGATATCGCTGCTTCTCCTCTTCATTGTGCATTTGAATGGTTTTAAAACAAATCTGCTTTCTCAGGACAAAAAAATGTGCTTTTACATTTAAAGACACTTCTGTTGACATTAAGTGATAATAAGTATATGCAGAAACTACAGGCCCCACTATGTTATGAAGTGCTTTAATTAGATGAGAATTCTTTGGTATTTTAGAGAAAATGTACTTGTTTGACTTGACGTTGTTATCATATTGTTAACTAGAAGGCCAAAAAGGATCACAGAAGAATATTACATGAATTAATATTAATTTGAATTAATATTAATATTAATATTAATTTGATAGGAATGGTTGGACTCGATGATCCGGTGGGTCTCTTCCAACCTGGTTATTCTATGATTCTATGATTCTAATAGATTTTCTTCTGTATATGTCACAATGTATTCCCAGAAGGCTTGATTTTCCTCATGTCAGGAGATGGGAATTCCTATGCCTGTCTATTTATTTGTTTTGTTTATTTGTAAACATTTTTATTACACTCCTCACAATAGTGCTTGTGTATTCTGAAAACATATTGGAGTTGTTAATTTTTTGTTACCAAAAAGGACTAATACTAGAGCTGTCTGCGGAACTGCATTTACATGTAAGCCAGAGACTGGTCAGGTTTGATTGATTGGTTGTTTTAAAAAAAGAAAAAAGGAACCACAGTATTTTTATCTGATACAGTTTTACAAACAATCCCCCAGACAGATAGTGCATTAATGATAGTAAAAGATCTGCTGTTCTCTTTGTTTTCCTACGATCTGGCCATCCACAGGATCTTTAGGTGCATTCCAGCAGTACTTGAAATAACATCAAAACTTTCATTATTAACTCCTCCACAGAAGAAATAGGGCTAGGAGGAAGATCACATAAAGCACCAGGTACAAATCTGTTTATATTTTTACAAATTTTTAGGGTAAAAATGTTATTCTGCAAATGAATATCCACACCCTCCCAGTTCATGTAAGTATGTCCAAACTCATAAAAAATCACAGGACAGTAACATCAGATAACAAGTAAGAAAGGAGGTTGTGCTTTCCTTGGATGTCCTTAAATTATGAACAGATTTTGGTATTTTTCTCAGTGTTGAATCAACTCTTGTTTTTCATACTGAATATTTTCCTCATCCTAAAGGCCCTAGAAGAAAGCAGAGTTGCGAGTGGCCAAATGATATATAGTGATATTGAAGAAGATCACTGTTCTAAAAAACTTTCAACAGACGTTCCTTCTCATTGAACAAAGTCGTATACTTTTCCTGACATTTCTGAGTTAGAAAGAGACTACCAGCTTTATTCAATCTTCCTGAGAAGATAGTTTGAAATAACATAAAAATCTAGTGAGTGAGTACACCTCTGTGATGCGTTTAATTGGTTTATTAGAGCCCCTCAAACTGGTTTCTTTTGCATTTGTCTCTCCAAAGTCAGGAATTCCAGCATAAACTTAGGTCGTGATTAGATTAGTGACCTCATCCCAGTCTCATATTGCAGACATTGGCCATGACCTCCAGTTTCAGGGCACATGGGGTGAAATCCTAGCTATGCTGAAGCCAGAGGGGCCCAGACTGGCTTTCTCCTCACATTCTCAAGTCCTTTGGGCTTTGCAGCTGTGCTGCAAAGAGGGACATGGCTGCAGAATCCAAAGGGTGAGTCGACTGCCCTTTCTACCAAATAAAAATATTCATGTAGAAAAGGTTTACTTTTTATTAGTAGGGGAAAATTAAAGCACTGCTAAAAGATTTCTTGAAAATGTTTGGAAGAAAAGGATGCTTGCCTCACTAAAAAAAAAGCTGTGTAAGAACAATGGACCCACTATGTGGAGTACCAAGGAAAATCCTAGAAGCAAACAGCTACCAAAGATATACAAGTAATAACACAAGTAGGTATATAGCATACACTTGAAATCCTATCTTGCCAAGGCTACTGTGACTCCTTCATGAGAATTACATTGATTCACATGTTGAGCTTGGAGAAAGATGAAAAAGCTCAAGGGCCTAAAGTACTGCTTTTTCCATGTGTGTTACCATTACCAAAACACCTCAACTAAATAACGTATGTTAAGCTGTTGTAAAAAAATTCAATAGCTCTCATTATATCCCAGAATTTCTCATTTCCTACTTGTGGTGAGATGCCGGTTGCACCCTGGGTTGCTGTCTGGAGTGTGTAATGACAGTGGTTCAAGGGCCCATTAAAGGTATTCTCTTTTTACAATGCCAACAAGGTAGTGGCAGTAAAAAGAGAGAGGGGAAAAAGCGAATGCATAACAATATTGGTGAATGAGAAGCATATGTGCTGACAGAGGAATGCATTCTGAAGGGAGCTGCAAGATTTAGCTGAATCCCAATGGTCTATGGGGTTCAGAGATGTGACAAGAAATAAGGAAGGAAAGTGAGAGGGTGGAGGAGACACTAACAGAAAATAGAGTTGTTTAAAAATGAGTGTATCTACGAGTGGCTATTAGCGTAAAAACATTTTTACAGTATATTCAGGAGAAAACAAAGGTGAGAAAGTAATGGTGAAACAGTTTCTAGAGTCTGGACTCACAAGTGCTTCTTCAAAAGTGCTTAATTTACATTCCATTTTCAAAAGTTATGTAAAACGTTAAGATGTTATCTATTACTATGATTCAGTGCTTAAATAATTTCTGAAAATGGAAATTCAATGTCAGATCATTTCAAGTCTCTGAACATATTTTCTGACACCTTTGCCTTTAATTAAACCAAGTCTGTGACAGATAATTCCACTAATAGCGTAAATACTAATAAGAATTGTGAAATAATGTAAATTGAAATAATAAAGGAACATTTATTCTAGCAATATAAACCATATTTGTGAAATACAAGTTTAATTGTATTAATCCAGATTTCAGATAGTAACTAATAATATTTCTTAAAAAATCATGGAATGACCATATACAGACCATACAACTGGTCAAGATGATATCTGAAGGTGTTGCCTTAGATTCTCTCATTTTTGAGATCACAAAAAAAATGAAAACTCAGAGCCACATTGGAAATAAAAAGTAATAATTCAAGTTATTTTTTGTAGGTACTATATAACTAGAACTTCTGGTTCTGAGTAAAGATAAATACAGTTATGAGGAGTTCACAGAAATGACATTTGAAAGAAATCTGAAATCTAGTTAAATATTTAGTTGGATAATTTACATTTGACGTAAGACAATTTTAAATTCCAATATTTTAGTTAGCTCCAATACATTTTTTGTGGTAATCTTATCAGTGCCTTCACAGTTTCCTCCTGCTCACACTTCAAGCTTCTCCTAAGTATGAAAAAGTACATTTTCCCCTCTTCCTTTTTCTTATTGCCTTTAAAATGCAACTGCCTCCCAAAACACATTTTCAACCATGAATCCAGAGCAAGCTATTTTCAAAACAGAACCTTAAATAACACACACGCAGATTTATCCAGTTCCTTGCTCCGTTTTACCCAAATGATGGCCATGACCTCTTGGTGAAATATTACAGTTTTGAGCTTTTAGCCTTCCTAGTGAACTCTAATTTATTCAGTCTAATAAGTATACCATATGCATATTGGAGAAACTGGGGAGTCTTCTGTCATTGTAGAAATTCAGCAGGTAGTCTAAACAAAGCAGATATAAAATTTTCTGCTGCACTTTCCTCCTTCAAATTTCCTCTTCAATGCAAAAAATACTTAGAGAGATGAAATTTCTGGGCTTCTAAGACTAGCAATGGAATTTGTAACTTATTTTTCCATATACATTGCCACCAACTTCTCCCATGACAACACTTGAAAGCAAAAACTCCATGATCTACATTACATTTAAAGACATTCACTCCTGTGAGAGTTTCAAACAGAACAGAGTCCATCAATTCTTCTTGAATCTTCATGCTTTTTAGATTTCCCTTGCTTAGTAATACTAGGAAGTAAGTAGTTCCAACTAAACTTGGATGTCAGTCCTTTGTTTGCTCAAAATGATGAGGGAATCAGACCAGTTAATCACAAATAAATTTTTATACAGTTTTGGTCTTAGATAAGAAATTGTCATTATTCAGTTTAGATCCTATGAAATTCCCCAGCACATCTGGGGAAAAAATTAGTTCTTAATTTTTAAGCCTCTGCGTTGCCCAGAACACGCACGAGAACCTAAACCTACTCTAGTGAAACATCACATGAATAGAGCCTTCAGAAACTGAATTAATCACATCTGAGAGAGCTTGATTTCAAGGGTATTGAGAACTTTGCAGTTGAAGCCAAAAGATATTATTCATATCAGATAATGCATGGACTGCTTCAGCAAATGTAACCCTTAGGGCTACCAAATATTGCCTGAGACAGGACTCCAAGGTCAAAAATGCCTTGTAACTATAGAAAAAGATTTTAAAGCACCAAAAGCAAATGGACATTGGGAAATTTTTTCACAGGTCACAACACAAAGTCAAAATATGCTTCTTGGAACTAGTTAGCGTACTTTTTAACTCTCATTTTGGCAGTCTGGGAAAAACTCAAAATGCCCAGAGATATTCTTCACAATTGTCTGAAGGTGGTAGTGGCCTAGAAAGTGTTTCAATTATCAAAGAAAATATACCAGCACATTTCCCTTCAGCAGAAGCAGGCTTCAATTCAACAGATCACTTGATTTGATCTATGAGTTGTTAAGTGGTTCCTTCACTAAGACCTGGGAAGAAAGGAAACCCAGGAAAAGCAGTGAGGCTATTTTTTACATGTGTTACCCAAATGCTGTTAACTGCTGGCCATCTCACAATTTTTAATCATATTGAGTTTGGATTTTTTTTTTGTATGGCTTCACATTTCTAGAATAATATTGGAAATGCTTAAGTCCCATTGAAGACAGCAAAATGTAAGGGAACTATCTTTCTTTCTGCAACTTCATTTTCCTCTGTGCAAGGAAAGCTTACCATCTGAGGCACAAGGGAATAAAAAGACCTGTTAAACAGTTACTCTCTTTTTGTCTTAGAAGAATAAGGTGAAATAAAACTCTGACTAAAAAACAGATCAATTTTCCAGAAACAAAAGGAAGACAACAGCAAAGTTTTCCATTAGAAAAAGAAAACTTGAGTGCATTTATGATAGATATAGCCCCAGATGCAAATAACATAATTTCACAAGCATTAGTAAAAAGTATGAAATTAACCAACATTCTTAAAAATAAAGGAGATTCCTGAGGATTAAAAAGTGGCAAATACAACTCCATTAGTTTAAAAAGGGTCAAGAGATTAAAGACCAAGAAACCAAAGACCAGTGTGCTTAATATCTGTCAAAGGGAAGTCTTGGAAACTTTAAACTATGCAGTAGGAAGAACACCTGGGGAAGTGGTCTGGTTAAGTGCAAGCAGTGTGGAATCAAGCAGGTTGTGTTTAACTAATTATAAATGCCAGTAGTAAATAGACCTGATCTGCTGGTGTTGCTTGAAGACATCACTGTCATGCTAAGAGAAAGAGAACATTAAAGCTGTGCATAGCAACTCTCAGGCATACACTAGAACATATTAAAGAAAATATGAGGCAGTAGGCCAAAATGTATGAGGGATAGAAATGATGTTTGAGAATGTGAAAGAAAGGTTGGGATCTTCTTAAATTAGAAGAAGGTTCCGATTACAGTATTGAGAGGTCAGTTTGTGTCCTATCTTATATGTAATACAGGTATGATATACTACCAGAGTAAAGATATTAAAAGTAGTATTGAAGTATAAAGTGATTTTGAGAGTGTAAATTTGGGTTTGTTTGTGCATTATATGATTATATATTTACAGATTTAAAAATAGAAATGGATTCCCAATGTATATAGCCACACAGTTTGCTGTTATATCATCTATTTATCCATTCTGAGTTTCTCCAACTAAAGTTTGATTGGAACTAGATGCTATAATCTTTAGAATAAAAATAATTCCTATCTATGTCTTTATATTGAGTACACTGGGGTTTCAGTAAGAACTGAAAGCCTTAGATTGGAAGTCCACAAAGTAGTAATCAATAATCATGTATGGGAATTTTCTGAGCAGTTGGCAATGCATAAAAGCACTGGAGCTCTCTAGCTGGAAATCTAGGGGTGGCTTTGAGGAAGACTAAAAAGTCAAGTGGCCCCAGCTCTGTTCCCAGCTCTGCTACAGATGTCTTGTGCTGATAAGTACATTTTTCTACTGCCTCTGTCTTAGTTTTTCTTTCTGTTAAACGAAGATAATAAAACCAGTAGGTTTTATGAGGTTAAAGGTGATAAAAGTTGTGAATTCCAGTGAAAACATAGAATGGGAAGATCTACAAATTACAAAATATTCTTCTTTAGGAGGAAATGTGTGTGGCGTATTAAGCACAGAAGGAGTTCTTGCTTGCTGTGAATCAGAAGTACTTCATCTATTGTATCAGATTATAAACTTTTTGACAATAAGTCATATAATACATCTCCAGATACATTTCACTTCTTTTCTGCTGTGCCATCATCAAGTTTATTACTGAAATAGTGACACGTTAGCTAGGACGGCGCAAAAGGAAACACACCGTAGGTTTAGTTTCAATGCTGCTTCTCGGACAGGGACATGTTATCCCAGCAAGAGCCTGTGCCATTAGATGGCACAGAATTAAGCCGTCACTGAAAATGCATATGAGAAACCTTCCTAACAGGGTTATTTGACCAGCTAGTTTTGCAGACACACACTAGTTTCTCTGACAGATTTTAGGAATAGGTCTATCTCCCACAGGAGAACATCTCTAGCTGTTTATCAGCTTGCCTCCAGCATCACTCTCTAGTATGATGACTGGTACACTGGGAAACAGGACTTGATTGAACTTACAGGCTCAAATCTCCCAACTGAGTGCAAGCTCAGACATCCAAGCAGAAAGTAGATGGAAACTCTTTTCATATACTGTAGTGAAAGAGGATGAGGATTTCGAAGAGCAATTAGACCAATAAGAGAGGAAATCTAGGCCTAAAGTGTGGTTTGAAAAGCAGTTTTTCCAAACAGATGGATTATGACTCCTAGTGAAAAAATATATTTCTTCTGGTTGCTACATGAAATTACTCCCATAGCATCTGTTTTCTGTGGTTATACTTGAAGGAAGACAAACCTTAAGTATTTTTTATCATAGCTTCTTAATGCAAGTTCTGTATCCTCAAATGCAGCTGTTTGTGCTGGTGATTTTATCAATATTTTTCTGTGTAATCCTTATGTTTTTCCCTTTGTTCAACAGTGCAGAAGGGCTAATAGAGGGAGCACAAACTATCCAAATTGGTTACTTGCTCCTAAGTATTAGTTTACATTCACCATTGCTGAATCATGTTTGGTACTTACTGACCTACACAGCTGATGCTTTTTGAGAACAACATGGTGGCTGTGGGTTTTTTTTTCTTTTAAAATATTATGTGTTTATCTCTATTCCATAAATCAGTCTCAGACAAAAACCATATTATTTCCTGAAAAACAAAACACTTGTTTGCATTATCACTGTGTTCTACAGAACCAAACCTAAATTAACATATCTCCACTGACTTCAGCTGGGTGCATTGATTTTTAACAACTAAAAATCTAGGCTGTGCTACATTGTATGGGGTAAATTAGTTTCCTGTACCTGGTCCAGATTCATCCCACCTTGCTTTACGTTGCTGAGACATCTTCATTGGGAGCATAATCTCATCAACTACAGATGACTAACAGAAATAGCTGCTGTAGTAATATGAAAGACAGATGCATTGCCAGAAATCTTAGCTGTAATTATTTTTTTTCCTGGACATGTCAGCTTAGGGTGATTAATTAGCCATCTTGTACAGCCCAGATCAGTGCCTTTAATTTTGTGATGAATCTGAGTGTTAGACCCTTCCCCCAGTCTCCCTGATGGCAATTGGGATTCAACTTCACATTTAGGTACTTCAGTTTAGATATCTAAAGACAAGGATGGAAAGAATGCTCCTTCACAATGAGGCTGATCAGTCACTGAATACTACCCTTAGGCTTACATGAGGAGCATTTTCTCTATATGCAGAGCAAATTTCTTTTAGCATGACAAGCTGGGTTTCCTACATTCTCCACAGAAAATAAATGCTGAAAATCTAACTTTTAATGAAGAAAACAAGTATTTTTTTTTGCTCATAAAAGTTCTTTTGTGATATTTCAGCAAAAAAAGATTCCTAGTTTTATAGCCTTCTTCTACTGCAAGAAGTAATTCTCTGCTCTGGGGTATTATAGGGCCTGGACCTTACTCTTATTAGGATACACTAAACTCAACACAGCAGAAAAAAAAAATCCAAGTAAATATTGTGATTGTCTCAGGTAGACTGTGGAGGAATTTCTAAAGAAAAATATGCAGACAAATCCAAAGTACCATATAAAGACAAGGCAGTTTTCACCAACAATAAAATGTCTGATTCAAAAGTGAGACAATACTTTAGACAGAGTTTTATGCTCATCTTCTGGATATAGTCTAACAAAAATGCACAAATCATAATTAAGATGCATATTTTGTGTAGATAAACATCAGTGAGTCAAGAAGAGCTTGATTCTTCTCCCATTTTCCACGTTCGCCTGAGTGATCATCTCTCTGAAATAACATTATTTCTGCTTTACAACAGCATCAGAGATGAAGCACTGTAGGCTAAATTTTGGGGATTTTTGACCACATCTCTGCATTTCCAGAAAAAAATATTGTACATTTTGTCTAGCTTAGTGGAAGTTTTAAATTCTGAGGCAGCTGAATTTGGTCTGGGTCTGGTGCAGCAGTCAAATAGTAACAATGGAGGATGAGAATGATGAGCACCACATTGAGATAAGTTTCTGCCTCCTTCTGCAGCATAATTTTCAGGATGAAGTATTTTTAAAAGATTTTTTAATTCATAAAGGGAAGTCTACACAACAGCAGAAACAATCTAGCAATGCTTTTGCATGTTTAAAATATGTGGGGTTTCTTCCTCATCTGTTGTAAACCAACAAAGCTTCAAGTGAATATCTGACTTTACATTTAAAGCTGGGGACAGGCTGTGTAAAACACTGAGAAGCAAGAATGTCTGATCTGGTAAACCACCAGAAGATCTATGGATTTGTTTCATCTCATTTTTATCTCATTCATGTGATAGGGAAGAAAATGTATAACACCCTCTCCTCTCCAGGCTTCAGAGACAGAGAGTGATCAGGACTTTGGGTGGGAAACTTTTCACATTTTTGCATTAAAGCAAGCTGTCAAACAACATCCATGAAGCTGTTTAGCTGCTAGTAGTTCAATATTTTTTAGGAACAATCAATGGAAAAAATCAGAGGTTTAAAGGTTAGACTACTAAATTTCCTGAAGACTTTGTGCCAAATATCCAACAAAATAATCACACTGAATAAGTAGTAGCTTACCAATCTGCATTTTGTTAAATAGCCAAATAATGAAAATTTGATAAGACATGATAGGATTAATTTACATTCCAGATGGCAAAATTGGGGAAAATGGGCAATGAAATGTTAGAAAAGGGACAAGACCAGCCAAAGCTTTGCTTGTTTTTCCAAGACTGGGTTAGGTAAAAAAAACCCTGTGGCTCAAGTCAGAAATATACCACCAGAATGAATGTTTCTCAGACCTGGCGAGCCAATAAGCAGACATGCAGTGTATATATAACAGCTAGACTTTTTATTAGTTTAGTCCAAATTCTTCAGTTTTCAGGAATCATAAACTAAGATGTGTTTTTTAGGTGCTTGTGAAAACAAAATATTGATCCTGAGCATTTCTGAGGGGGTGGTTAAGAGAACTCCAATTATAATTAAGGCCAAAGTTTTCTCTTCAAAACAACTCCCTTATCCCCTCTGAAGGATGTAAATCAGAGGAGAATTGAGAGAATTAACATTCATGATGCTGAAGAAGGAAAAAAAAGAATGTTTGCAGGAAGGGGAACTAAATGGCATACTTAAAGGTTGGGGAATCATTAGCTGTCTGAACAGAATTTGTTGTGAGCTGTTCCAGACAGCACTTATTCCATGGTATTTCCATATGGTTACAGGGAAACCAGAATTGCATGACAGAGACACTTGACCCAAAACACATGGCAAACTTAGGAGATGGCAAATATAGTTCATCATGGACAGATAGATTGGTTTTTCATGGAGCATGAGCATAGTGAAAAAGAATTGCTGTTGCAAGACAGTAAGGGGAATGTGAAGACTGTCTTCACTTGCATGCCATGTTTAAGAAGATGCAGCCTATCACTGCAAAGCTTTTGTGCAAGACTCCAAGTAAGGCCAAACAAACCAGGACCAAGGATTTGGATCAAAGCATCTCTCTTTGGCAAGCAGTAAGACAAAGTCTGCTGAAGGTAGGTTGAGTATCCAGCAGCCTATGCATTCATTCTTAATTCATCCATGAGCACAGGTTATAGGGAGACATAGGCACATAAATTCAGATCATCTAAACAAAACCATCTTCTGCTACACACAGAAATTCAGGCTGGTAAATATACGATAGCTCCATTTCTTTTTTGACAGTTCTGTGAGTCCAGCAATAAATTCTAGACTGATTTTTATTTGATCCTCTCATTGTCTAACCATAAATTTTTGCCAGCACTGACTCTCAAAGTACTGATTATATGCTTCCCTTTCACATCAAGAGACATTAAATCCCATATATATCACACATTTATAGCAGATGTTCCTGAACAGACAAACCAGGTGCTAAACATATTTTATTCTGATGGGCAATTTTTGAAATTATTGCAATCAATGAGCTAATAATACTGGTGGTAATGATGAAGTCAAGTTAATATTACCCATTACATTTAATCATTGACAGCAAGTTAATTGGACCTAATTGGAGAAATCATCATAAATAACATGGAGCAGATGGTAGACGTTTGTTTTTCCACTTCCAAATCTATGTAACAGAGTTATAGATAAAGTTTAGATGAACAAATGTAAAAGGGCAGAGAGCATGTGTATCCCCACATAAACCTATAGCTCGCATTGGCAGTGTTGCTAGTCTAACAGTCACAGACAGCTTTGAAAGTTTGGGTAGATAAGCACAACTTTTTAGCTGTTAACTGTGTATCTCAGCTTTTTTACACACTGGTCACAATCCTGTGTGCTCTCTCCTAAATGAGACTCAAGAGTAATAAAAAGGTACAGATTAAAAAGGAAGCAGGAAAAGGGAAAGTGATCTAGTCAAACATATGTGTTTAAAATACAAACTTCTGCATCTGACCTTATCACTGCACTTCTGGGGAGAAATAGGGGTTTTCTGGGTGGGACTAAGCCTAACAGACTTCTCAGAGCGGCTAGAATAGCAAGCCAGACTGTCTGTTTCTCCCTACCAAGTATAAATGGTGTCAGATGGAAATGTTGGCACACAGATGTCTAAATGAGAGGATCCCACCCAACTTGTACACAAATTGAGCCAAGGGCAAGGGAATGGAGCAACAAATTATGCTCCTCTTATGTCAGTGTGTCCACACAGGACAAGAAGCAGTGATTGCAGAAAAAGGAGCAACACTCCTGCTAGCCTTAACTACCTGGCACAGGAGTTGTAGTATTGTGAGATCAGCACAGGTTAGCAGCCCAAGTTTGCACTCACTTTCTAAATCAAACACTTTAAAGACACTGAAGCAGTCCAGTTTAACAGCAGAAGTAGTCCCTTGCACGCACAGATCCTGCACTGAATAACACTCTCCTGAATGAATCCCAGAGTGAGAACATTAAGTAACTAGATTCTGCTACTCAGTTCTGGAGGGAAGGCGAGTTTGGAAGTATAGAAGCTGCCAGACCGTCACAGCTGGCTTTCAGGCCAGAAGAGAGTCCCTGTTCCTGTTCCTTTTTGCTACTTCAGATCTATCAACACTGTTCATTAACTTGTGTGATGATATTTTTGTTTCTAAAGTTCATGGCACACATTGGTATTGGTATCCTTGAAAAATAAAATTTAAAAATAAAGTTAAAAGAAGTATATGACATCTTGTGATATACCATGCTTTATTCTTGAGACATATTAAAAACGTATCCTTTTGTTTCTGCTTAGTTATACCTACATGTATTTCAGATTTTCTTCCTATGTAATAGCTATTTACCTGTTGCCTGATTTAAATGGGAAGAGTCTTATTTGCTTTTTTATACTGCATCTAAACTGCAAGGAAATGAGAAATAGAACTTGCAGGAGTTCACTGTGGGATGATGGCGTTATAGATCTAGAAACATTATTTCGCTTCTTGCGCCAGCATTTTCAGACATTTCTATGTGTTCCCAAGCTGTTAGAAAAACACTTAACAGCAGCGCAACACTCATCTCTCTGACACACTTTGTGACCCATGCACATATCACTCCCTCACTGAAGAAGTCAATAATTTATGCAGAGCCTACTGCCTGGCTTTCCTCTTGTGCTTCCACAATGTGCAACTTGCAATCTGCTACTTTAAAGCTGATTTCCTTTTTTTAAAACCTGACACAAATAACTATCAGAGCTACTAAATCACACAGGTTTTGCCCTCTTTACATCATGCAGGTTTTGTCTCTGCAGACAGACAACAGCTGAGGACACGACGTTGGCTGCAGGTTCTGGTTTGGTTTCCTGGATTTCTGAACCTTGTAGCAGGTGGTTTTGAGGAAAGGCTGAATACAGTTAAGAATTTACTCCTAATTCCTTACATTTAGAGGGTTCATATAATGTTTTAATATTCGACAACTAAACCACAGTTAGGAAGTGAGGTATTTCAAGGCCTACAGAACTCTACAGATTTTTCTACTGACTCAGTCCAAGGATATTTGATAAATTAAACCAAAGGCTTAAAATATCATAAAAATGGTATTTCTACCACCCGCAAAAACGTATTTTTATATGTTATAGCCAAAGTACAAAAAAAGCTATTCTTAAATAATCTTTTTTAAGTTCTCCCATTTTCCTATAAATGTTTTAAAATGGTTTACCTCCCTGTACAATGTAGTCCTAATGTTGTTTCTTTCCATTTCTTCAATGTAAATGTCCCTTCAATATCTTGTATTAAATAAATATTTCAAATGTAATCTACATGAAGGCATCGAATGCACCCTTAGCAAGTTTGCGGATGACACTAAGCTGGGTGGAAGTGTCGATCTGCTGGAGGGTCGGGAGGCTCTGCAAAGGGATCTGAACAGGCTGGACCGCTGGGCAGAGTCCAATGGCATGAGGTTTAACAAGGCCAAATGCCGGGTCCTGCACTTGGGGCACAACAACCCTATGCAGTGCTACAGACTGGGAGAAGTCTGTCTAGAAAGCTGCCTGGAGGAGAGGGACCTGGGGGTGTTGGTTGACAGCCGACTGAATATGAGCCAGCAGTGTGCCCAGGTGGCCAAGAAGGCCAATGGCATCTTGGCTTGTATCAGAAACGGCGTGACCAGCAGGTCCAGGGAGGTTATCCTCCCTCTGTACTCGGCACTGGTGAGACCGCTCCTCGAATCCTGTGTTCAGTTCTGGGCCCCTCACCACAAGAAGGATGTTGAGGCTCTGGAGAGAGTCCAGAGAAGAGCAACAAAGCTGGTGAAAGGGCTGGAGAACAGGCCTTATGAGGAGCGGCTGAGAGAGCTGGGGTTGTTTAGCCTGGAGAAGAGGAGGCTGAGGGGTGACCTCATTGCTCTCTACAACTACCTGAAAGGACGTTGTAGAGAGGAGGGTGCTGGCCTCTTCTCCCAAGTGACAGGGGACAGGACAAGAGGGAATGGCCTCAAGCTCCGACAGGGGAGGTTTAGGCTAGACGTTAGGAAAAAATTCTTTACAGAAAGGGTCATTGGGCACTGGAACAGGCTGCCCAGGGAGGTGGTTGAGTCACCTTCCCTGGAGGTGTTTAAGGCACGGGTGGACGAGGTGCTGAGGGATATGGTTTAGTGTTTGGTAGGAACGGTTGGACTCGGTGATCCGGTGGGTCTCTTCCAACCTGGTTATTCTGTGATTCTGTGATACATTGCAGTTTAGTTGTTCATCTGCACTCGTACATTCACACTTCAAATGTTTCCATGCAGAAACAACTTATGAGAAAAATCTGTATCTTGATCACAATCTAAATGTGTGCAAAACTTATCTCTTACCCATGTATATTCAAATCAAATGTGGTCATTTATTTCAACTGTATTTAGCTTTGGTGCTCTGTCATAAAAAATTACTGTGCACAAGAAAATGCAGCATCAAAATCTCATATCTTCTTTCTGGTTGTTTTCTGCACCTATTTTTTGCTTCTTGGTTGGTTAGTTGTTTTTTAGTGCAATTTATTTTAAAATGGAATATTAACACGAAAATTCTGTTCTCTAAATTCAAGTAAAATTAAGCATTTTGTGTAAACTAAAACCTAGGCTGCCTCAGAATTCAGTGTAAAGAAAAGAAACTTTGAGAAGGTGATTTCCTATTCCATTTGGGTTCTGCAAAACTTTCTAGAAATTTCATTTGGAACTCAATGCATACTGATATTTATGCTTGATACAAAAGATTATTTAAAATCTTTTTTTCTTGTATCTTACAAGCATCCAAGGTGTGTGAGTGTACACGTCCCTTGGAAACGGTGATTTTTTTCAACAGTTGTTGCAGAAGGAATCTTAATGCGTACACTAGAGTAGATAGCTAAATTTGGGTAATTTACCTGTTTTTAGGTTCTACAAGATGATTTTTGAATCTGTAACTCCTCCCCGTAACAGCAAGTTAAAGAAGATGCTGAAACAAACAGCTCTGGAAGTATTTCATCCTAGAAGGAAGTCTGACAGAGTCAGGTGACAGGGGGATTTGACTAGCTGATTCGTATGTTAAATATGTAACTTTTTTCCATCAAGTAAGAACCCACTCAAACTTCTGTTGTTCCCTGGCTGAATAACTAAACATAATCAAAATGATTTTTAGATATTATTATTTGGAAGACAGTTTTCCCACCAGAACATAAAACAGAGAACCTGAGCTCCAGCAAGAGCACCCTCTCCACGCTCTATTTACAATATTAAATAATCTTACAGACCCAGAATTCACTAGGCTGGAGTGGGTCTACCTAAAAGTGATGCAGTACATTTCCCTCGGATGGACTGGTACATCTTAATAATTTTCCTTTTACTCTTTCAAAGCCTCCAGCAATTGCATCTCAAAGTCCTCCAGCACGTCCATGGAGTTTGGTTGGGATTTAGAAGTTAAATGCAAATGTAGTGGCCTGCACTGTACTTCAGTACTCATTTGAGAACATGAAGCTAGCCAGAATGAGCCTAATCTCCCCCTGTTTCGTGAAGTTTAGCGATCCCGAAGGGGTAATACTTCCTCACTGACAAGACACAAACTCATAGTAGCTGATGTGTAAAGCCTCAGTGGATAAACCCTGTCATAACCGTGTTCCCTGAGATGCATTTGGAGTGGGCAATAGCAGCAACCTGTAAAAAGAAAAGAGCTGAACCAAACACAGCAAAAGACTCTGGCAACAAGCTCAACTAATGGTCAGTTACAAAACACAAGGAAATTCTTGCACAGAAAGAAGGCCAAGTAGCTGTCGTATAACAATAAACTTGGATCAGAACCCATTTGCACTAGGAAAAGTGTTTTGTATCTGTGTGTCAGTCTTCTCAGTCTTCTGAACCTTTTGCCTTCTTTATTTGCAAAGTAGGAGGACTTGTGTTAAACTCAAGTAGCATTAGCTCAGGTGGAACTTTCAATAGCATCTCAGCTACACTCACAGAGATTTCTACTTTACCCTTTTTAAGAAGAATGTGAAGTGGAAAGCTTTAATCACGTGCCAATTTATTTCTTAAGAAAATCTAAAGTTCTGTTAATAGGCCACCGGTTAAAGTGCTATTATTAGTCAATACTAAAAAAAAAGAAATCCAAAGACTAGAAGAGGCTTTTGAAGCAAAAGCAGCTGGGAATCCTTGACTAATAGAAATCAGATACAGGAAAGATCTATTAAGTCATCCAATCAATGCCCCAGTTAATATAAAATCTTTCCAAAAGGCACAGTTTTTAGTGTTCTGTCCAGTCTGGATTTAAGTATAATGAGCACTGGGGTTCTGACACTTCCCCACATTCTTGTAGATCTTTCTGCCAGGATTTTATCCCCCTGATATTCTAGCTGTATTTGCCTTTGCCCACTATTCAATATATGTTAACGTTCTTAAAGTTAGTCCCTTCCTCTTTTTTATTGTCAATTATTTTTACTAGAATTTCATTAGTTTTAATTAACCATCCTGCTTTATACTTTCCATTTCTAAGAAGAAAAATTTTAAAATTACAAGAGTTAACCACTTCTGGATTTTGGTCTATTGGATCAAAAAACCACAGTGGAAATTCTGAAGTGTTGCAGCTACTCTGGAATGGTTTGAAACCCCTTAATCTTCAAAATTCTCATCTGTTAGCTGGACATGCATTTTGCAAGTGAAAGAGGTTTTATAGGTTAGTGGAATCGGCCAGGTCTCCTTCTTTACTCTTTCCTTTGGCTCTGACTTTCTCTGATAATTCTGGAGAAAGACATTCTTTTAGAGCTTGAACTTTGCTGCCATTTATTACTATTTTTTCGTCAAGATACAATCAATTCTCAAGTGAGTTTTCCTGGAAGAACTAACATTTGCACACCTGTTTTTGGAGGAGTCCTTTAGGAAGCTGCCTTGGCCATTTCTTGCTGGTTTTGTTCTTTTTCTCCACTAAGAAAACTGTTGTATATCATGATCATGTGTCTCATTTTCACCTTCTCTTAAGTCCTGTTCTGGAGAATGGTACCAATAGGAAGAGAATTTGATGGTCCCAAGGACTCTGTCAGACAGATCAGATTGCAGGATGACATCAAAATGTTTGAAAATAAAAAGGCACAGGTTAAAAATTACAACTCTAACCTAAATGTTGCTGTTCAATTGCAATTCTTGTTCACAGCACTGAAAGACAGTGACTGTCTCTTCTAGGGCTAAAGGTGGGATATGTGTGCTTTCTACTTTACACTTTTGAACACGAGAATCCAAATGATGACATCACTTATAGCAGGTCTATGACTTTAAAGATTAACTCTTAGAAGCCCAGCACCCTTGCCTGATGAGGAAATACTCGGCTCACCATTTAGTAAGAGACGCCTTGTCAGTTTAACTACAACACAAAAAAAGGCATAAAAAGAACAAATGACTCAAATGCAATGTGTGGTTTCTTTTAATCGATGAAGATAATTAAATATTAGATGAGGGTAATTAATGTTGGGACAATTTACCTAAGGATTCCGCAGGCTCTTTAAAACAGTTTCTAAAAATATAAGAAAATAAAAATAGAAAATATTGGCCTGAAGCAAAGGCTACTTGGAGACTACACACCTGTATTTAATCCATACTTATTAAAGGTAGCCACGTCTGGTAACTTTACCCATATAATGTTTAATTTTACCTTGATCTCCTACCAGAAATTCCTGGTTAATTAATCTAATTTTACTTGGTTAGCTTGTGGCAGTTGTACAACTTCCTCTAGAGATCAGACTGCTCAGCCTGGTGGCAGATAACAATTTCAGATCTACTGACAGGTGCAGGACCCAGGAAAGCTGGGTTCAATGCTCCATACATCTTAGATACATAAGTATATTTTAGAAAAAAATCAACACTGACACTTTATAGAAGCCCCAAAAGTGGGAGGGGGGGGAGGGGGAGAGAGGGAGGAATCTTCTGATTTAGTACAGTATGTACTGTACGTGAAAAAGTATATTACAGAAAAACTGGATTTTGATCACTGCACACAGAATGAATTTAACAGAGCTACAGGACCTCTGAAATACCCCAGGATAATTGTATAGATTTCTAAGGCAGCTTGTTGGCTCCTGACAGGCTTTTTAGATTTAAGAATACTACAATTTTAGTCTAATAAGTGAGGCAGTATCAGGTTAGTATTGTATATTTATTAGAAAAGACTGACTTACTAACATTGCCTTACATTAATAGTATTGAAATAATGGCATTAACACAGTTTATTGACCAAGAAAAAGAGTTTTGGTTAAGAAATGAATGGAGAGTCAGGAAATCCAATTTCGTTTCTTGCCTCTTGTACAGATTTTTGTCTGCAGGCATGAGTAGTGAGGTATACATTCATATACTAAAGCACACCTTCAGATTGTCCAATTTAGCTGCTGTGTAGTATTAAATTGGAAAGGCAGGGTATTCTTCTTAGGTATTTAAAAATCTCTTTCAGAGGAACCTGCTTCCCACACCTGAAAAAGGAATCTAGGTATCTAAAGTGTGAGGGCTTGGCACATTCAGATTTGTGATCACTCTACTTACGCTAAGAACCTAGAATATGTCTCGTAAAGTCTACTTATGGTGACATTGGACTTGCAAAATATCTGAAGAGAAATTCAAGCTACTAACAGTTCATTACTGCTTTTTTCTAAGCTTTCATTAAATCAATCCTTTTTAGAGTGGTCTCCATTTTAGGCCATAATTGTTTCTTAGGCATCAAGATGAAATCTCCAGTTTGCAGTAATGTGTACTCTAGTAAGGGAAGAGATAGAGAAGGGTTAGTGTCCAGTAGGCAGAGAAATTCCTTTGAAAATGTATATTGTAACCAATAGCAAAATATTTCAGTTGCACATAGTAGAATAGGAATAAACCATCCTAATTGGTTAAACTGATGCATAAATTGGACAGAAATCTGAAGGCAGGTTTCCAGAGCTAAATACCAGAGCTCTCTAAAAGTATCTCCGTAACAGACCTTCTCACCCTGAGTATTTCTTCACAGATTAGTCTATAGCCCACCAGGTATTTTTCATTTCCTTTCACTAGCACAAGTTCCACGAGTCTACTATGTCTATAAGAAATCAGTCTAATTCACAGTTTAACAAAATTCCTGTGGATTCTGAATGCAGACAAATGACGTAGTAACACATCTTGGGATTTTTAATCGGTCATTTTCTATGGTTTTAAGTAGATAAGTAGTGACAAGTAGTAACAAGTTAATGTAATAAAAGTTATAATGATCATTTCATTTACAGGTAAGTGCCTAAACTTTGCAAGCTTGTCTGATCCTTTTTTTTGATTTAGTCACAGCAGTAAAGAAAATCACTTGTCATCAACACATAGACATTCATGGAAATCTGCCAAACTACTCACCTGCATGGGTGACAGTAACAATGACCTTTACCTATCTAAAATGTAAGCATCTTGTTTATGCTAGTTATCCAGGTTTACTTTACAATCAGTGTAGAGGCAGAGAGGTTACCAACAGAGGACCAATCCTTTTGTAAAAAAATATCCGAAGATAACTGAGTTGATTTTCTCTTTAAAAGTGCTTTAGTTGCAATTGACCACAGAGAAATGCTACAGTATTGAGTACAGATGCCTTACAGCTGAGATTGGGTCAATTGAATCCCACCTGGGTGCTGGTTTTGTCTCTCAAACCTTGTGTACTTAGGAATATAATTATCCTATTAATGATAATCACAAAAGAATTATTAAAGCAAGTAAAAGATGAACGTAAACAATGGATTGAACAGTACAGACCCAAAGGAACCCCTGGATCTAGGCTGCAGTATGACTGGAAAAATGAATCCTTTATCATCTGCTCCAAGGAATACATGTAGTTCACATTTCCTCTTGCCAACACACTCAACTGTAGCTCCTTAATGCTAATAACCAGGGCAGCAAATGAACTATTTTCACATAACAGAACTACCTACAGACTCTCTTGGCTGTTGTTTCAAATTTTAAGTAAAGCTTTCATTTTGGTTAAAAGGGCAGTCCAGGTACCTTTTACCAGCCATATTTCCTCTGTTTAACTCTTGTCATCTCATCATTTGACATGTCCACAGTGATTCTCACATCAGTGGAGCTGGGCTGAATGTCTGGGTTATGGATGGGAGTTGCTCTATAGCAAAACAATTTAAGTTGGCTTTTTTGTCAGAATGTGCTTTGCAGATTGCAATTCTTTCTCAGCCTCACCATTCATCTGAGAGGATAACAGCCCAGTTGTAATGTGACAAAAGTTATGCATGTCCATAAATCATATGTATTCTTCCTCATCAAACAGAACGCCTTGGACTGTAATTGTTTCAGCTGGGTTTCTCTGTCTTGCCAATATATTTTTCAGCTGATTTATGACATTTACACTAAGTGTATGATCTCCAAATATCTGGAAAAGAAGCCATGTACTTTCGCCTTTAACTCACAAATGTCAGTCCTCATGCTTTTGAGGGTGTGAGTTATTATTTATGTTCTCTTATGTTGGCTTTCTTAACAAAACTCATACTGGTTACAATCGCAACACAAATAATATGTGTTTCCTAGCCTCTGGCTCCAAAACAGTGCTCTTTCCCAATGGTTACCAATGCCCAAATACACTATCTTACTCATTGGAAAAGGATAAGCATGATTTTTCTCTTGGAAATTGCACTTATCACACAAATAACTTTTCTGTTTTGTTGTTTAATGTTGCATCTTAAAAAAATCCCACAACCCTTTACATACCGATGACTTTCTGTGGAATCCTGTGAGAATCATAAACAGCCTTAGAATCAGTCTGAGTGTTTCACAGAGTATTTTGGAAGCTGTGAATCTCCAAACACTTGCAGACTGGCCACATTCAGAATACACTGATACACACAGGGCTTCACTGGACATGCAAACCCTCTTTGTCTCATGTCTTACTAAAATCCTAGTACTTCTCCATGACACATAAGCACACTTCATAGTAAATCAAATTTTAAATTCCTCTAATCTATATCTTTTTCATATAAGCAGACTAAAATATTGTAAATTTTATCTTTAATATATGACGTGGGTTATTTCAAATGAAAATTACCATGAGGGTCTTTTCACTAGCACCAGCACTTGCACAGCATCACAATCACTATAAAGTTATCCTCCAGAAACTTGAGAAAGGATTGTCCTGTCCCATTAATTGCTATAGTTCGAATCAACACTCATTTTGCAGTGTTTCTGCTGGATGTGCTTTCATTTAGGTGTTGAAGGAAACTATGAATCTTTTCACAAAGTGAGGCTTTTCTGGCAGTCTGTATATTACTTTTGAATCCAGGCACAAGTGTTAAACTTTTATGAGGTCTACCATCTCTGACACATCAGATACCTTTCTCTGTTACTGCTCTTTACTGAAAATTCACCATCAATAGCTTAATTTGGGTGAATATTATTATATTGGGTTATTGTTTGTAAATCTATTCAGTTCTCTGTGTGCAAGACAGAAATACAACCACAGTCCAGTCTTCAGAAAAATTGTTGTCTAGAAGACGGATAGAGAAAGGGGGTACTCAGAATGACCTGGCACTAAGTACCAAATGCAATCAGCTACCTCTGCTCACTGAGACCTTTGAGAGTTAGGCACTAAAACTATATGCCTAAGCTGGATCTTACCCATTCTTCTGAAAAGATGTAGTAGAACATCTAGAGGACAATCATCTTACATGTACTTTTTACTTCTTCGTCTGTTTTTTTGTTTGTTTCTGGTTTTATTATTTTCTTTGGGTTTTTTTTATGAGCTTTGTGTACAGTTTTAAACCAAGAGACAATTGAGGCCACATGTTAAGTTGTAGTTCACATGCCTTCCTGATATGTTCTGCATTAGTACGATCATTTTCAATTGGCATTATTTCTGTGCAATGATAATGCAATTCTGTGGCACCAGAATTATCCTGGAAGTGTGACATTTACTGTTATCTTGGCCTTGACTGAGTGAAGAAATCTATTTGCTATGAAATGTGTGGTATTTTCAAGAGGAAAGTAATTGGTCACTGGGCAGCCTTGGAAGGATGCCACCATGAATAGATGAGATGCATTCTATGCATTCTACTATTGGAATGAGCATATTTAGTTATTTCAGTGGAGTGTACTTTTCCTCATTAGTAAATATACACGTACCAAAAGCTCTAGACTAAGATACTTTTTATATATATTTTCAGTATGATCACTTGGTCCTCACTTCCCCTGTCTTTTTGCTAGCTGAGATTATGCTCTAGACTTGGAATCCTTAATGAATTCATGTCAAAAAGTTTTCATCATCTTAATCAGTAGAAATAAACACAAAAGTGGGCAATCAAGCATCACCATCTTTTTCTGGCTTCTCAGTGTTTCAAATCACAATAGTAATATATTAGAATACTGGTGTTAGAGAAAAGTTGAATAATAAAAAATATAGCCCTGTTTCAAGGTTATTTCATTATAGGAGTGTTTTTATGTTCAGAAAATCAACATGCAATTGCTCCTTTCAGATCAGAGTGGTTTTAAGTGACAGAAGACAAGAAATAAAAGACGACTATATTATTAACACAGAGTAGCTGCAATTTCACTCAATCATACTTATATGTACTGTGCTACCCAAACCCGTCAGTTAATAAAGAACATCTCCTCAAGCTCTGTCTGGGGTGGGTCGGGCTGGACATCAGAGAAAGGTTTATAATGGAGGGGGTCATTGGGCACTGGCGGGGGCTGCCCTGGGGGGGGTTGGGTCGCCTTCCCTGGGGGGGTTTGGGGGGCGGGTGGATGAGGTGCTCGGGGACATGGGTTAGTGGTTGATGGGAATGGTTGGACTCGATGATCCGGTGGGTCTTTTCCAACCGAGTGATTCTGTGATTCTGATTCTGTGATTCTGTGATATCGATGTCTGTTGAGATCTAAACACATGTTCAAGTACGTCAGGTTGAAAAGATCTTTCAAACTAATAGAAGCACCAAAATTTTTACCTTGACAGTGCAGGGAAGGTAAGGCTAAAGTTTTCTCATTTTTCTCCAGAGCTACTTTGAAGGTAATGGAGGGCCATAGAAATGGAAATTGAGGCTCTTGATGTATTTTAAAAAGTAATATTAATTTTGTTTCCCCTGACTGATGGGTGCTTTGGGTTATCAGGAACACTGGAAAAGAAGACTGAGGCAGGGAAGGGAGAATGGAGACTGAAAATCAGAATGAAGTAGAGAAGTTAATAAGAGATAACTATGCCCACAAAACACAAGAATGGGAGCACTCCATGAAACTATCATATAGAAGACTTAACAAACAGAAACACGCTTTTGGGCTTTTTTTCCACAGCATAAAATCGTGCTGTTCATCTTCACAGTAAATTTTGGATGTCAAAAGCATAGATGAGCTGAAAAAGCATTTAGACAATTTTCTGGGTATCCAGAGTTAGTTGTTACAAATGGTGGGCCAGAGGCAAACTGTTTCAGAACATGACATCATGGGATGCTGGGAGTGTGCAGCTGCAGCTTCTTTGAGCATCCACTCCTGGTCGGCTACACAGCAAAAATACTGTGCAGGTGGGAAACTGTTTTGCAAATTGTTATAACTCAGGCTCGGTAGTCAAAAATGTAGAACAGGATGTTCCCATCTGACTGGCTGTAGTCCTTTGTTAAAACAAACAAACAAATAAATAACCCGCACCCCCTCCAAAAACCCCAATGCCTTGTTTCAGGGAAAGCCTCAAAACAGTTTGAGGGCACTCATCCTGGCAATGTGATAGCAGTCTCATTAAGTTTTGCAATGCTTGAGGTTCAGGCCTCTTCCCTTCATTGCTACCATCATGATACGTAGCCATGGAGTTCACCATGGCTCAATGTCAGATAAGACATTGTGGTCTAGCATGACAGGCAATGAGCACTTCTTTCTACTACCTGTAACTCCCCAAGAATGTAATCAAAAGAAGGCTTCACTGCTGAGACCTTTGTTGTGCTGGGATGGGACTCGTGCCTGGACCATAACTGGGGGCTGTAGGCAGCAGAGGAATAGGCTTGGTTGGTATATGGGAAGTACAATATCTAATCAACATTATGAGGGTATTAGTGCCACATGTGCAACATCCATACTTTTGCAAAACATACAAAAAGAAGTGAGTGGAAACATCAGATTTAATACTTCTACAGCAGTAACATAGCCACTACTACTAGTTCCTTTTCAAAAGCCATTGAAATGTTTGTGAAATGATTTTGTGTGGTAACTAACTTGATGGTTTTGCTTTATTTCACATGAGGTCACCACTTTATGTTTACTATAGGTCTGAAGTGTTTCACCCAGATTTGAACCTCCACCTACCAAAATTATAGTGTTAGAGTTCATCTGACTTCTCCCAAAAGCCTTGGTGGGCTATTTTATTCCTGATGAAATTGTGGAAACATAATTGTATTGCTACTGCTGGTCTAGTGTTCACATATTTGATTTGGTTGCACTGAAAAGTTCACATCACACATCCAAGGAAAGGGCAACCACGCAAATTAGACTTGTGTTGCTTAGCCGGAGAAAACGTGGTTTAAATGGTTGGTCTTGACATGTCTCAAAGGATCTATGAAATGGATTTGGAGCCAGCCTTCCTCATCAACTAATCTATGTGTGAGAGCTAACTAAAGGAACCTGAGGGAAAGGTGAAAAAAGAGAACAGGTAATTAAATATTAGAAAAAGGGGGAAATAAAAAACAGATTTATACCATTTTCTATGTTTATTTAATTGAATTGACAAATATATCATGAGGCAGAGGTTAACTAAACAACCGCTGGTGAAAGCTATATAGACTAACTTAATATAATAAAATGTTGCATGAAGCAGAAAATTCTATGACAGTTTGGTAAGCAGGGTATTCCCTCTCTTTCAGTTAGAGGGTATTTATTACCCAGTAACCGTGTCTTGATACTCAAGCAAGACAGATGATGTGGTGACAGATATTCAAGATTCTGAGCTAATATTCAGTCTTTTATAGAGAACAAGAGAAGGCGGCAGAATTTTTTTCTATAACAGCTTGCCTTTTTTATTGCTCTCTGGGAATGGAATTGAGCAATGGTTTCTGAAGGGCTGGAGTGAGTTAGGGATGGGGATACAAAAGACTCCAGTCCACTCTCTCAAATTTTTATTTTAGCCCTGATATGTCTTGAAAAACCTAATGACACCAGTGGAAGTGCTCTGACCATATTCTTTCCCAGTGACTATACACACTTTTAAAGAACTTACCAGGCAATTGTCTATCTTCTGTCTCAGTCTAGCACAGGAAGAGTGCATGTTATATTCCTTTGAAGTTTCATTATTTGTGAGATGGGACTCTATTTTAAACTGCACATGACAGACTGAACAATCAGGCACTCTAAACAGAGTTCACATTGATATCTACAAACTTCTCATAAGATATTATTATGTTACCATAAATCTACAGTTTTTCAGATGATCAGAGGAATAAGATAAAAAGCAATTTTGTTTGCATGTTACTCTTTGATTCAATGAATTTCTTTGGATAAGTAGCTCATATAGTTAAAATTTTCTTGTTCATTTTGATTAGTATTGGATCATTTCCCCAATAAGGTTATTAATGCAAGATAGAAATTGCTAACAACAAAGTTGTGCAGTCTCTGGACATACTATCTGCCTTCCCACTATTCTCAGCAGCTGGTTTAGGTTTTCATTTTACATGGCACTTCAATGTAGGTGAACACACTGATCAAGATACCACTGAAGTTACAGGTAAAGAGTTATCAGCTCTTGTCCCTACGTAAACCAAAGTAGGTTTCAAAAGTTAAACACAAGTTCTACTTTTCTATGTCATTCACTTCTGAGCAGTCAGAAAATCGTGCTACACACATAAAAGGATGTAAGTGGAATGATGTTGGAGCCTTGCTCTTTGAAAACACCGGTAGGATTAATGACATCACTAGTGATTTCCATTCTGTGATATCTCTCTAAACATTTAAATCAGTATCACTTCTCAGAGTACATTCAGCCAAGCAAGATACTATCTGGCAAAATGTATCTTCAGCACCTTTCCTTTCTGAAGTCATGCAAGACCTCCATGAGCAGAGCAATGCTGGTATTCTGTCCCAGGTGATGAAGACATTTGAGAAGGCCACTCATTAGTGCAGACGTACTCTAAACCTCTGGCTTATTGCTTGGCTTACACTGGCATACATAGTTGACTGCCAGCTGGAGGACTTGCTCTGCAAGTTCATGCCCTACAGAGAATTTGCAGCTCAAAGGCTGGCTCCAGAGAGTCACCTCCACTGCAAACGTTATCTGGTAACTTCCCATAGCTCATTCAGAGAGGTAAGGTGTGGACTAAAGGAGAAAAAAACCAAAATCTATGATCATTTCAAATGAGAAGAACGGGAAAATCAGATGTAAGGCTGTAGTCATGGATCATTGATCACCTTTGTCCTGCGTCAGACTCACAACTAGAATCACATTTTTGCGCATGGGTCCATCTCCATTTGCAATACAAGAAAGGGCGATGCTGTTTCTTTGAGACATTTTGGATTCCCCTAATGAAAATGTAAGTATAAATGATCTCTGCTCCTCTTCACCAGAGCAGCCTAATCTAGAATATTCTGATAACAGCATAAGATTCTCGGAGCTGGAGTTAAAAAGGGAATTTCCCAAGGGAAAAACTGGCATAGTATTTTTTTCTCTTTTGCTTGTTTTCCCGGTACAAATAATTTTTACTATTACCAGATTCAACACAATACTAGAATAATATTTTTCTTCCACATAGTAGGCCAAAATCGTTCAGTCTGAGTACCTCTAGGAAACAATCCTGTCTCTCGAACTGTGTTCCACTTAGGAAGTGCTGCTAGCCTGAGATTTTCCTCCGAGCAGTAATCATTTCCTCTCACTACAGGTGTGAAGCATTCACATTGCTACCTCACATAGGACATGCAGCTAAAGTAATACCCCAGCAAAGGCAGACAGAGTTATTCCATCCTCCTGGATGCTCCTTCTGAACCACAGCATATATAAAAGTAAGCAAAGAAGCTATCCCACTATGTTTAACCACCATAGAATAAAGTATCTTTGAGAAAAAAAGGTAGGTTCTCATCTCATGCCTTTGTGATTACACAAAATGAAGTACAGAGAAAACTTTTATGCCAGAAGTTTCTCTCAGTATCTCAATAAGCTTATCCCATCCAAATGACCTCTACAGGCAACATTTGCAGACTTGCTAAATTGATTGGTCTACTGGCTCCTTCCCTTCCTTCTGCATCCTGAGGGCGGGAGTGTTGTGCACCTTAGAAAACATAGAAAGGAGAGTAGCCTTGGGGATAAATAAATTGTCTCTATGGGAGCTACATGAAAAATCAAGACCTTATCATTCAGTCTTCAACATCAAACATGTCTGAGAGTACAAATACTTGCATATCCACCTAATAGATTCAGAATCTTTGAGCCCATGTTGAGATCCTTTAAAATATTGCCTGCTATAAACAGCATTAGTCAATTAATTAGCTTGTGCTCTTCTAATAAAAAAGGAAAGAAACTCATATTTAAATCATGATCGGTATCAGCCTCTGCTGGAAGTGAGACTGTGATCTAGCCATTGATATAAACAACGATGAAAGCTCCAGTATTGCCACGACTGCAAGAGAAGCAAATCAGCCAAAACCAAGGAAATGATTGATGGTTGAATTCAACCCCAAAGAAAAGCGAGTCAGATTTGAAATTAAAATGCTTGGGTTCTCACCTAGGTTTTTCTTTTGCTTCCTGGTGTAGGATTTTTCTCTCTTCTCTGGTCTTAAAGCTGCTGTGGTTTTGATTATAATTTTTCATAAAGGATCACGCTAGAAAGTAGATTTTGCTGTTAAGCCTGCTATTTTTAAGGGACCTTTTAAGACCTTTTTTTTTTATGAGACCTATTTTTATGTTCACCTTTGTTATCAGACATCTTTAGACTTTTCATGGCCACAAATAAAGTGATTCACAGGCTGTGAAATGCAGCACACATATCAGAGGGTTTCCAATCTAAAGATCATTGTCTGCAGACAAAAGTGAAGAAAGTAGAAGCATATGGACAGCTAGGGCCCCCTATTCCCCTCTGCAAGATCTAAGCAGTTGATACACTATCCATGAAAGAACAGAATGTTTGGACACCTGTGCCAGCCAAGTATCTGTCCAAGATGTTTCACAATCTCACTTATTTATGGAATCAGAATAAGATGCCAAATCAGGTGGGAAAATAAAAGACGATGTTTAGGTCATAGTAAATATTACCTAGCAAGGGGTCAAGGAGAAGTAGTGCTGTTGTCAAGTGGAGAGTGAGGTTGAGAGGGAAGGAAGAAACTGCAGAGAGAGATTAAATACCGTAAATAGCCAGAGGAATCAGCAGGGAGAGTGATGTGGTAGAAGAGAAATGGAAGGTTTTTCTGAAAGTCAGGGGTAAAGGAAATAAACTATACACCATAAAAACAGCTTACAGAATCCCAGTCTCTGAAAGGGGCACCAGCAGTTAGAGAAAACAGTCAGACAGTGTTAGCCTCCCCAGGCATGGATGAGTGCCACAAGACTGAATTCAAAAGAAAACACTAAGCTGGACTTCAGGAAAATGATGAGGTATCCTATCTGCTCCCTGACTTTCAGGGGATGTTATTGAAAGTTAGGAGAGAGGAAGCACCTGGGCACCTGGTCGACTTAAGCCATGGAATGTCATTTGCACATGAAAAAGTCACTGGAGAGGCAAACCACCAGGGTAATGAATGATGAGTAAATGAGAAGCTGAAATAAGAGAGGGACAGACTTGAAATTGTTGATAGGGATGCTTTCAAACTCAGCCGGTCACCTCATATATATTCTCCACAAAACTTTCAGTTTCCCCCTTGAGTCCTTCCCATTCAGTCTTTGTTTGACACTCTTACCAATCTACATTTCCTAACAGCTTTTCCAACTCCCTTTCCCTTTCCTGATATCCTTGCCAAATCCAGGCAGTATCTTTCACTTGTTCCCTTCCCCACGTCACATACCAGAACATAATTTTCACAACCTGAGGGTGCCAGCTCTGTGCTGTGCATTAAAATGACATTAAGCATTATGTGGATCAACGGAAGCTAGAATATTTTTTTTGATGGGGTGATGGTAGAGGGATGGGAAAGAAGGCCTTGTAAGTGGGCCTTCTGTAGCAGAACATCCTATAACAAACATATGATAATGTAATCATCACAGATATTTGACAAATGCTACTCAGTTCATTTTTTCTCTTCCTGATGACATATCCCAGGCTTTACACTGAGCTTCTTAAAGATAGATTGTGCATACAGCAAGTATCTAGAGGAATGCAAAAGCAAAAAAACAGAAACACTACATTTGGGAGAGATTCCTTCACACAGGCTTCTTCAGCAAGATCTGCAAATGGAGATAGTGAACACAAGCCAAGGTTATCTATAAGCAAGCAAGTATTTTATCATGAATAGTAGCATTGTTTAGTTTAAACATTTAAATCACCATCTACACAGTAGCTATGCTTTGCTCTTTTGATGGTATTATATACCCTTCATTTATTTTACTGTGAAAATGCAGAGGAAAAGTGCATAAAACTGAAAAGACTTTCAGTTAAAAAAAAAAAAGAAAGTGAAACTTAGAGAAAGAGTTTATTGAGAATCAGATCATGATGATTATGATTAATATCATATGAGCTGTAGCAAAAAATTCTTTTTAGAAAGAATAGTCTGCAAAGTTGTCCTAACAACTTCAAGTAAAAAAAAATTAGAATAAACTTTAAGAAAAAAATAGAAATAATGCTTACTACAGACGATTATCATTATTTTAACAGTGTATATAGCAGAAAATAAGGTATAATTGGAAACATTTTCATTTTCTTTTTTTTTTAAAGCACAATTTCGGAGGTAATAGAAAAGTCTGGAGAATTTCCATTTTTCCTTAAAAAAAAGTAGTGTTAAGTTATATTTTTCCTACTTTCTTCCCATTCTAAAACTTTTGTTGAATTGAAGTCAGTATCAAAATGACAAAAACAGTTTTCCATGTTTTCATATTGCTTAAGAACTAGAAGGAGCAGAAAGCAAAGGGTTACAGAAAGAATGCGTAACAGAGGACAAGCAAGGGAAGATATCTTTTCAGAATTTCATTAGGCAAAATAGCCTTTCCTATAGGAAAAACATTTTAAAAAAACCTTGTGCACTTTATCAAAATAGTCTTCCTTCTTGACCAGATTTTCACATTATTTCTAGTGTATTTAAATTGTCTTACTTGGCAGCAAAGGAGCTAATAGAGCTATACCCTTTAAAGCAAAGATAAGAGTTGATCCATCTCGTTGAGTTAAGTCGTCTTGGACAACGCTTAGAGTGAGATCAAGGCTTCGTATTCCCCCAGTTCTCTACCCATACTGAGGAGGTCACACTTTTATTTTTGGACTTTCTTGCAGGAAAGAATTTACAACCTGTCTTTAAGATGTTTTACTTTTCACAGATTTTACTTTCTTAGCCCTGCTTAGCAATGTATCGGTTTTGGGTTTGGACCTCAAAATGCCAGACGAAGGGAAGGATATTCAGCAAGTTTATTTGACATTCCACAATAAATACATGTTGTGTAGACAAAAGTAATGTTTTACAAGTTTTCACATTGGATTTCAAAAAGAGTGTTTTCTTTACAGTGTATGTATCTTTATATAGGCTGTAGGCCAGGTTAAGCAGTGTGATGCAAAGGCTGGGCAGACAGCTTCTATTCACAAATGCACACTTATTTCACCTCATCTTACATGACTATCTCTACCACCAGGCTCACACAGAGGGATGTTTTACACACAACGTTCCTGCATGGCTTCTCTACTTTTATCCCATTTGTACAAACTAGGAGGTGGGACCAGCAAATCTAATATCAACAGTGGTGATGGGGCAGAGGACAGCTTTTGAAAGGGAGCCTACAATTTCAGCTGTTTGACATATCTTGCCATCAAGCCATGTTATTGCCAAACATCATTTCTCTAGTTTCACAATGTCGTGACCTGAAAGAGATCCTTTGGAAAGTGGTAGCAGAGCAGACGACTCTGAAGTGATGATATAGTGATGCTAACAGCCATAACATGGCATAGTGCCATGCTCTTTCTTTGAAATGTGCAGTGAGAAACGGCCTGTATTTCCATGGCAATATATTATCTGCCTGAGAAGCAAATGTTGCACAACATAAAAATTCAACCCTGATCCATCATTAACACAGACATTTTAGCAGACAGAACATTACTAGCAGAGAACTGGCAGAGATATTTAGCAGAAAGATGGTTATTGGTCGAGATCATGATATCTTTAATGTGGGCTGCAGTAGATATATTGTTCAACTAAAGTTTCTTTTGTAATAATTCAACTTTTTCATTTGCACTCAGAAAAAGGGGTGAATTTCAAAAGGGCTTCAGATCACTGGAAGAAGCATTTTCAACACCTTGTTGGCTTTGTTGTTCCTTGGGTAGCTTTGAACTAGTAAGTTCCGTACATACAATTGAAAACTAGCACATACATAATTAAAAATGCAAGGGTCTTAAACAAAACTAAAGCAGATTTACAGAATCTTGACTGATTTGTAGGTGTTTAATGCCCTGTTTCTGAATGCACCCTATGTGACTAGCTTGTTACACCTCTCCTATACGCCTCTTGCAGACCTGTATACTGCATTGACATTCAGACCCTCATGGATTTAGATGCTGTGCCAGGAGCATGCCCTATTTACATACTGATTGGTTTGAACTCCATACGAAGCACAATATGGCCACTCTTTCTTCTAAAAGTAATTGAAATCAGAAGTTGTTCCTCTGTTTTGAGATCCATCTACCTGAATGTGCACAAAGCATTTGACACTGGCCCACACAACACCCTTGTCTCTAAATTGGAGAGATGTGAATTTGATGGGTGCACCTTTCAGTGGATAAGGGATTGATGGGTTGGTAACACTCAAAAAGTTACAATCAACAGCTTGATATTTAAGTGGAGACCAGTAACAAGTAGTACTCCTCAAGGTTCAGCATTGGAACCAGCATTGTTTAACATCTTTGTTGGTGACATAGACAGTGGGATTGATTGCACCCTCAGCAAGACTGCTGATGACACCAAGCTGTGTGGTGCAGTTGACACGCTGGAGGGAAGGGATTCTGTCCAGAGGGACACTGACAGGCTTGAGAGGTGGGCCTGTTTGAACCTTATGAATTTCAACAAGGCCAAATGCAAGCTCCTGCGTATGAGTACCAACGGTACAATATCAGTACAGGCTTGGGGATGAATGAATTGAGAACAGCCCTGCTGAAAAGGACTTGGGGGAACTGGTGAATGAAAAACTGGACGTGAGCTGACAATGTGTGGTCACAGCCCAGAAGGCCAACTTTATCCTGGGCTGCATCAAAAGAAGCATGGCCAGCAGGCTGAGAGAGGGGATTCTCCCCATCTTCTCTGCTCTTGTGAGACCTCACTGGGGCTAGTGTACCCTGTTGTGGAACCCTCAGCACTACAAAGTCACAGACCTGTTGGAGCAGTACCAGAGGAGGTCCGTGGAGATGAGAGGGCTGAAACACCTGTCCTATGAGGACAGGCTGAGAGAGGTTTAGTGGCTAAACTACTGCTCTGGCTCAGGAATAAAATTGATTTTGACCTCTGTTCCAAGATATTTTTTCAATCTAAAAGACATTAAACAGTGTCTTTAATCACATATTATTATACATCATGGTCATTTGGAAGTTAGGATCTGGAAGGTAAGTTCCCACTGGTGTCCCCAGTGAAGTAGATATGATTTCTGTCTCCATTTCTGTATGATTCTCATTCTCCCTTCTGCCGAGTGACACAGCTCTCAAATGAAAGGTGGAAGCTGCCTTCAATCCCACTTTACCTACAGTTTCATAGGATAAATGAGTTTTCTTAACATGGGCTTGAATCACCTTTGGCTGAGGAGTGCCTGTCATCCCCTTATCCACTTGGGCAACTTATAGATTATCAGATCAAATCTGCAGCAGATTTATCTGTGACAATGGCTGCTGACGGTGCCTTAGAAGCATCATGTCAGCTCACTACCCTCCCTGGTGCAACATTTAGCTTCCTGGCTCTAAAAAAAGAGGCAGGATTTGAAAATGCTCTCTTAAACATTTCATGCTGAATAATTTGGCATTTGTACACACATGGATGCTCTGCATAAAGTTTAACAGCATCCTTGCTAGGTATCTAAAGAAACCTACAATGACTGCTGCACTCCCTGCTCGTGCTGGGGAGTTTGACTGTATGAGGAACACCTTTACAAATTAATTATGGCTGCACTGAGGAGAGCAATCTCTACTGAGCTGCCAAATGAAGCACTTGCATAATTATCTCCCAGATAGCTGTCACCTTCCAGTCACATATTTTAAAATGCTTTGGAAAACACAGATGACGATTACTTGTCATCTGTTCATTATTAATGATCTCTGAAGTCTGCTGCTTTTTTTTCTAATGATTGTAGATCATTGAGAAAATATTTGGTGTGCCATACTCAAGATATTTCTAGTGTATACTTTCTTGGATTTTAGAAAATATTCTTTTTGCTCTCATTAGATTTTCACTCATGAGGAGCAATAGACAGGAGATTCCACAATGTTCTCCAATTGTATATATTGTTTACTGTGTATTAATGTATAAAGAATGTTTCAGATAAAAGAATTCTAAGAGAATACGTAATTTACTTCCAGAGAGCGTAAATCCAGCAACATAAATTAATTGCTGCTTATTTGAGAAAGTGTATGAAAAAGTAAGGATTTGTCCTTTTTCACAGTGCCATTTGAAGAAAAAACATTTTCATGCAACTTCCAGCAATGGTGTAAGAATGACAACACTACCTGGCTTCATAAGTCTGTCACTAACATGAGGCAACAAGTGAGTTGAGTAACTCTGTTAAGGCCCATCTCTACTACTAATCAAAACTGAACCTAATGAGTTCCAAACAAGACTCTCCAAATTGAATTACATGGTGTACTTCCATTTTGCCTCATCATTCCTTGGTACAAAATTTTCCTGTTTTCTGGATATATACACACAAGTTTACAAAAGAACATATATTTTATTAAATTGTGGTGTAACATGTCTCTCTGTCAACATATTTGTTTTTTTTTTTCATTTAGATTCACACATACACATCTGCACTTTGGGGTTAGGTTTCAGGACAGTTACAGAATTATTCATTTGTGAGCACCTGAAAATAATTCAGTCAATAGCCAAGAGAAGAAAGGCAGAATGAGAAAGATAATGGGAATTAATGAGCAAAGCAAGATGCGATGAACTAGAGCAATGTGAACTTTCAGCCATTTTACACCTGGAACCTGGAGCAGTGTGTCTATAATTATTATCATTGTGATCAAAACTGGGAAATATTATGGCACAAGTAATTGAGATACTGAGCTTTTGAGGAATAGTGGTGAAATCCTCATGCTTGCACCTTTTATAGCCAAGGGGTGCCTTAAAGTCCATGATTCTAGATGACTGAAAGTTCCCCTGACAAAGAAGATGATAGTTTTAAGGACACTTTTCAAACTCTGTTTTCAAACCTTGGCTTCAGTTTCCTTGATTTATCTGCATGCCTGGAGTTTATGCATTCAAAATCAGCTTGCAGTACTGACAACCTAGCAATAGAAAAAGCTTTTTATTGTACTAGAAGACTGTAATAGCAGAGCTGGTTCTTATTAAAAATCACAGATTGTTCCCAATTCTTCCCCCTACCCCACCACTGGGAACAGTAAAGCCAGTGGTGTTTATTTTATCTTCTTTGTAAACATACCACGTTACACAATAATATTCAAAACACAGGTAAAAGGCATCTCCCTTCACGTAAGATCTTTGGTGTTTTTGATGAAATCAGCAATGTCCAATAGGTCTAATGGAAGTGGAGGCAATCATGACGTGTCCAGAGACATTAAAGATTTCATTACCATTTAGAATTGATATGGTTGGGTTTTTTTGTGAGTTCACTAAGCAAGACCAACAAGGAACACTTTTAAAATCCTTCCATAACTGCATATGTTTAAAAAATTATATTATCAATCATTTTGTTCTTAATATTCTGAGCTCTAATAGTTACGAAGGAATAAAGAGACACAACCAATGAAAGCTGGGCAGAGGAAATTAATATATATTTCTTCATTGCTATAAAGAGAAAAAAAATAACAGCTTCATTCAAGATGTGAGTTCAGTGCTGATTCAAATTAAATTATACATTTTGAAACCTCTGCCATCACAGAAGTTTTGCTGTTTGTGTCTGAAATACTTAAGAAGAATTCTGACTAAAATTAAGAAGAAGTCAAATCAACCAGTCTATGGCTTGCTATTCTCTAACAGTCTGAAAACTAGCCTATTGCCAAAATGGAAAAGCAGGTTAGGGCCTGTGGGTCCTACTTTCCAAAACCTCAGCTGGAAAAGAAGTTAATCCATTTCAGTAGGTTTTCCTGCGATTTAATTGTCACAATTAGTTTGAGATGCAATGTAGAAGTACATGTAACTGCTGAAATTATTTTGTTTCTTTAAAGTATGGTTACTATAATTAAATAGAGACTGGTCACATTCATCTCTCTGTAGCTATATTACAGAAGGTCTCCTGGAACAGTGGTTTCTGTTTTGTAACCTGTAGACTCCTGTGAGGTCCATGAACTACTTCAAATGAACCTGTCAAAGGTTCAAACAAAATGTTAGGGACTTCAGGAAGCGAGGAATCATCCCTTTTCTAGGTGAGTTCACCAACCAAAAAGGATGAAATACGCTGTCCCAAAATATTCCTTTGCCAGTCCACTCTGTGAGGGTTAATGACATACACAGGCGTTCTGTTAAATGTCACAGTAGTTACTACGCTCTAATCCTGATCTCCAACCTACTGTAGCTGCTGTAAAATATATAGTAATAATTTCCTGAGGCAGGGTAATGTATAAGGAATGTCAGACCAGGCTCTGGACATATTTGCCTTAGCTCTGTTTTATTAAAGTGAAACTTTTATTAAGGCATGTGGTGAATTGAGCAATCTGCATGATTCATGCAGTTATAAACCTATTGCTACACTTACAATAAATCAATGAGCCATTGTCGTATGTTCACTGTACAGTAGATTAAATAATAAGGGGAAAAAACAACATGGAAGTATTACTTAGTCATATGAAAGTATTAAAAATGTACTCTAGATGTATTAAAAGCACCAAATTGTAGTTGACCTAAGCTTTATTCCATAAACAAGTTTCCTTGTATGCAGGGTATTTATTTACTCATGGTCTACATGAGAGTCAATATAATTAAGCAAGTTAAATTATGTCTTCTGCTGAATTATTTCTGATTGGAACATGCTCTTATGATTCACAAAGTAAAACTATGGGCCAAGGCTCCAGCCTGACCTCTACATACCCTCAGCTCTATTGCTTAGAAGGAAACATGAGAAGGAACCACTCCTTCAGGGCTACAGCTGTCATAGGAAGATGCTGATTCATCACTCCACTGATGCCAGAGTTGCAAAGGGTCATTTTGGGTTGGGGCTAAAAGGAATGGTTGTGGTTTCTCTGCATATATCCACATACTTCTGTATTTTTTTCTCATCCATTTCTGAATTTTCATCTCCATCAGGCACAGCGAGACTGCACAAGGCATTAAGGAGGAAAATGAGAGTGAAATAGATTAAAAATTGTCTTTTCCCTTTTCACAAGAAGGGAGGAAAAGGATGAAAGACTTTTACCAGTTCCTGGATGGAATTGTGCTCCATATTGATTTAAACTTACATAGAACCGCCTAATATGTAATATTCCATTAATATAAAGAGATGAGCACCAAAATGCATTATGTTTCAGAATTTTCACATAAATGACATTGTTTCACAGTAAGAAGCAAAGTATGCATTTCAGTCAAAAGTACATGTTTCTTCTCTGATATGTCAACTCTCTCAGTGGTTTATTTTGATTATTTGAAAACCCATTCAAATTCAATCAGAATAGTTACAATTACATTTTTCCCCATTTTATTTCAAATGAGCACATTGAACCCATGCTTGCATATTTGCTGGTTAAAAATGCAATGACAAAATGTATTCAGCTTTCTTTCAAATTAGAGGTTTAATCAATATAATGCAAATTCATTTTCTTCACTAGTTTTTCACACAAACTTCCTCGGTTACTGTTGCTGAGCCATTGAATAGATTGAATAGATTTCTGATCTGACTTTGTAGACAGCCTCTTACCTTAAAGAAGTGGAAAGATTTCTGTGTCCAAGGGACTAAGAGCTGACTGCATGACAAGCACAGCTCTCCGAAATAATTTGCAAAGTATGCTTTAAAATCTACAAGCTCTACACTTGATAATCCCCTTAAGGATATACAGTCCAGATACAATCAGGAGAATTGAGACTTGTGTCCAATTCTTCATGTTCTATCATGTCAAACAGCCATTCCCAGAGTACGTTCATTGATTTTAAGTAGTCCAGTCACAGACTTTCTTCGGATGAGAGACTGCTTGGTACTCGGACTTGGTTTTTTCATCCAAGTCAAATGCAACATGCAATGCTATAGAACACCAAGTAGATTTTTTGATTCTTCTTGGCATTATTTTGGCCCCACAGTTCAATTAATGGGTCCCTAGCAATCATCTCTCTTTCTTGTTGGTGGCTGCAAGGATAAGGACAATATTTTTTTATTTATGTAATGCAGTGTGTTCTCAAAATGTAGTTCTGATATGGAATTTGTATTGATCAGTTTTATTTAACAATCAAGTGGCTCCATGTACCAGAAGGAATCCAATGTATGCTGACTTGCTATCTGCAACCTAAAAGACCACTGTAACATTCATCATAACCAGTTCCAGTCACAAGTCAAAACACTGTATTCTGGTTCACAACAGTCCCCAGGTTTTAAACTAACACTTAAAAATGATGTTGAATAAAATTAACAAAAATTTTAAGGATTTCCTCCTTGTGGGAAGAGTTCAACAGCTCATGCATTCTCCTTTCACTTAGTCTAGCCTAAACTGGCCTCTTCAACACAAAATTGGGCAGGAACAGCTTGAATGCTAAGAAAGAGAATAGTAGAAAGAGGATTTGAACTGCTAGCACCTCCAGAACTATGCGGGGCCCTGGAGTCCGGTATTCATGATGCACTCATTAGCATCGGACCAGGTAGGCAGAGAACTGGAAAACAACCTTTTAACTTCAGCCTTTGTCCAGTTAGTTGACTGGTAACATTCACAAAGTGAAGTTTAAGCTTTTTCAGCATATGCAGAGTGACATTACCACAGAATGAATGTCACTTACATTGATTAAAACTGTAAAGATTAATCCCACCCATCTTTCAAGATACAAAACTGAACATGTAAATTTTGACAGACTTATGATTTTTAAGCAAATTCTTTCTCCATCTCTTGGATATTTCTTAGAGAAGAAGAAAAAAGAGCCTCTCTTTTCCCATTAAATATATTAATTACTGGGGAGACATGAATCTGTGTCTGTGCCGATAATCTGGCTCTGCAGACACAAGAATTGACATCAGCCTCGTCGCCGTTGACTAAAATTAGTGATGGACCCAAACCAAAAGCTATTATATCAATACAGTATATTTCTAAAACCATGATTCCACCCACAAACACTTCAAATATCCATATTTTGGGGAAATGTTTTTCAATTTATTGATCTGTGATTGATAGTCCATAAGCTTTCAATAAGCATCAATCTTTTCAGTACTTAAACCACTTTTTAAAGTGGAATTTATGCTTATAATCTGTTGGGATGGTTTTGAAACTTACCTTTAGCCCTACTGTCAATTAGGCCTTTTAGTGAAGTCTTGGCAAAAATCAGAAAATGTAAAATTCAACAAAACAATGAGGTATCCTCCTAGAAACTGTGGAAGAAAAGCGTGGGAAGGTATTTCCAATAAGTATCCTCACTGAATATTTAATGGATGAAGCAAAAGAAAGTAAAAAAGGGCAGGGAGAGGGAGGATGTCTGAGGCAAAACTGGGAAAAATCACTAATTATTATGAGATAACATTTCTCATATTTTTATACCTGTTATCTTAGTGTGTCATTGCACAAAGACCTGCTTTTCTGAGAACTCCAGGGGAGGAAAATGTGGAAGCACATAGGCTAGTTCTAAGTAAGCAGCAATAGAATGAGAAACAGTGTTGTTGTATTAGAACAGACTTGTACCCAGTGCAATAGGATCTGTCAAGGAGCCACAGCGCACCCTCATTTCTGGTCCTCTCAGTGTGCTTTGCTGATTGTCATGTGCTGCACTGGGGAAGTGGGCTAATATTTGGGAACACTGATACCTCATGCCCTAGAGATATTCCAGCTCTTTCCACGTTGTTACAAGAATCCCACAACACTGTTCCACTACACAGAATGGATATACTGGAGTTGCTTTAATTTAGGGGGTAAAAGTATTTCTTAGATAAGGAAATATACAGCCAGAAATACTCACACCACTGCTCAAGATGAGATAACCAGTCAGTTCTCAAAGCACGCTCAGAATTTACCCCCTGACTCCCTGACAAGTGGCTACTCTGTTAGATCAGAGGAATTGTTATGTATTCATACAACCACTTTATTTGAATGATTAGAAACTGTAGAAACAAGTTTAATTTCGATACAACAAATGCTAAGCATGTACAAGTGAATAACAGAAAAACAAAACAAGTAATCATAACTATTAGTGAAACTTCCACCTACACAGGTTTGCAGCTTAAGACCTGATTGCTTTGGTTCACAAGAGCTTGTGAAACTCATCTCCTATTTTTTCTTTGCAAGGACTTACTCCTTTTTAACCTGAACCACCAGTTTTTATCTAGTTGGGGGTCAAACACCACATTTTCCCTGGCTTGCAGCTGAAATCATAATTTAGCATAGGCTTGCTTCATCCAGCCTCAAATCTTTAGAGCTGTGAACTCTGACAGAACCTTTAGAGAACCTGATGTGAGTTTCAGATTTGTAATGAAACTCAAGCCTGGGTGGGTTTTGGGTTTCATTACAAAAGTTCTGCACAGCTGCACTAAAAACTCAAACCAGGTTTCATAAAAGTACCTGTTGTGTTTAAGCCAGGGAGTCACACTGGAAACTATATTTAATAAGTAAGAAGTTGTAGGAGTGCTGATGTAACTGTGTAAAAAAGGTTTTCAAAATACAGGAGATTTGACATGGAAACCACTTTTAAAAACAGTGAAATACTTGATCCAGGACCGTTGTCCCTCTAAACCCAGAACATTAGAAGACCCAGTGCAGTGGCACTTTCAAGAGGAGGAACTGTAGTCCCTACAAAATTTAGCTTTTGAATACATTACATGGAATACATGGAACAGGTTGTCCAGGGCAGGCGTTGAGTCACCATCCCTGGTGTTATTTAAAAGACAGGTAGGTGAAGTGCTCAGGTATATGGCTTAGTTGCAGGCCAGTATGGTTGGACATGACGACCTCAAAGGTCTTTTCTAACCAAGCGATTCTATTATTATTATTCTGCAATTCCTAACTCTTACAAAAGAAAAAAAAAGAGATAATTTTTAGCAGCTTGGTGGCTGGACTGCTTCTCCTGTCACAATCCATTGCAACACTCCCACAGAGGGGACAACCTTTGCCTGGGCCATAATAACATTCTTTTGAACTCTACAGCTCCTTAGTAACACAGAGTAGTTTCTTGCAAGAAAATTCAGAAGCAGACAAATTACCTAACTTAATTGTGGCAGGAAATATTGTTTATCCTCTACAAAGTAACTTAATTCCTTTCATTTCTGCCTCTATTGCCCATTCCTGATGAGATGCTCCTAGAAGATGCTGTGTGATCTTCAGTCCTGTTCTGTGCATAAAGTTCTGAGAGGTGAAAGCACTGAAACTACCTATTCTGTGTTTGCATCACATCAAACATGACAGGATGCTGGTCTGTGGCTGGGACTCTTGGCCAGTGACCGTAAGTTCCAAAATAATAGCAGTAATGAGTGTCATTTGTAGTAAATCAAGAAGCTGTTCTGAGCTTGAAAGAAAACAGTAGGGCTCTGATCCATCAAGGTGTTTAATACATTATTTTAAGCATATGAATAGACCAATTAAAAGCATATTTTAAGCATATGAATTAAAATTGAGCGCATATAGACTGTTTTACAAGTGGCAGTTCAAAAAGAGAGGTGGAAAAGAGAAAGATGTTATCCTGAATGCAGGAGGTGAAAGAATGCATACAGCAAGATTGAGGCTTTGACAATTATCCGAGTCCACTTCCAAGTGAAAGAAGAAAAAATTCATTTTAATTGAATGCCACAGTAGAGTCTATGCTGTTAGGAGATTCGTCTACAGATTAAAATGATACAGGAGAATTAAAGTGAAACTGAAGGCAGCAGTGGCATTTTTGGACAGGGAAAAAAATCCTTAAAGAATCTGAGTGAGGGAATTATAATATGGAAGAAAAGAGCAACTTCAAAACACAGAAAGTGCAAGACATTAACATTGTCAAGTTAAGAATCTCAGAAGTAATCTGGACAGTACTTTTCTCAAAAAGAAGAAAAATAAATTGTTGTTGATTCTTTACCAGCTAAAATAGGCTTCGATTTGAACCCTCTGCATGCTCTATATAACTCAAGAACAGGACATTTTGAGGCCATTCAACACCGACACTTTTCTCAGTGGATCATCACAAATATCCAACACAACTGTTTCTGCAATTCTGCGACACAGAGAAAATCCAGTATTTAATGACTCTCTGATGAATACCTACACCTCTGAAGTGGTATGGTGATGTCGTTGTCTAACATTATTATATTGGGCAATAACATAAAATATGTTGGAATATTGGCTGGGTCAACACCTGTTAAGCATTTCTTTCCCGCTGACACCGTCTGTAATTATTAATCCGGACGTGTTTTGTTAACGTTTACATTTATTTTAAAAACACATTTTTTAAAAATTGATTTGAAATAACCATTTGACCAAGTCAACTGCCAAAACATTGACAAGTCACAAGGTTAAGTCACGTGATTTATGGTTTTTATGTTTCTTAAATCATAGCAATACTATGACATTTGCAAGCAATTCTTCTTGCTGATTTCCTACACTCCTGTTCCCAAAACTTTATTTCTTTTTTGTTTTAATAAGTTACAAGTTCCTCAGATCTGAGAATCCCTACTATTGAATCATCATGTGATTTCCATTCTCAAATAGCTCCATCTTGGAATAAATAATAAAAAACCTATAAAGAGCAAATGTAGAAATTGGATGAGAATTCACTTCCATTCATGGGTATTAAAATTTATAGCTGTGCAAATGGCTATTATTCATCACATATACAAGTTAAATATTTAGTCAGCTCTGCCTCTGTTCAACAAGAATTCTTGAAACACTCTTCTGTAAACTTACTATATTATACTGCAACCATGTAGAACACATATATATGTATGTATATGTGAACAAATGTATTTGCACAGAACACAGCACCGGCAGAAGGTCTCAGGCCAGATAATGTGCAGATTCACAGTTTCTATAGTTCAGTACTAACAGTGTAAGTAAGCGCAGATTTTGTGGCCTCTTACTCCTCTGTCTGTCTATAGATGAGTTTAGACTTAATTATGTCAGCTGAAGTCTCTCCTGGATATGAGATTCTCAGCTGACAAGGGAATTGAGAATTGAATCATTCTTTAATTTAGGTCACAGTATTAGGTTTTGAGGTGTGATGCATCGAATTAATGTAAGCAGCTCCTTTAAACACAAAGTGTGGTCTCTGTGTTGAAAGCCAGGAGTGGTACCTGCTAAGACACAGAGCTCTCCCTGCTTTTCACCACTTTACAGAATAAAAGCCTTAACATAAATGTGGGGGGTTTCACTTAGGGTCTTATGACTGCCTTCCCCTTTGTACAGGTTAATTAGAACTGGAGGAGGAGTCAAGAAACACTGTTCTCCATCTGTTCTGCAGCTGCCATAGCTGAAGATGAAGGTGCTGATTTTTTCCAGTGTCATGCTCAACAGTAGGTGTGCTGGCTTGGAAGCACTAAGTTGCTACTAGTATGAGATCCACAGATCTCTAAAAATTTTAGAAGAAGCCGAAGAGGTTTATTTGTCTCTAGGATCTAAATAATTTTCTATTCACTCTCTTCTACATTTTAAATTTCTTCATTTTAACCATTTAGGTTACTGCCTTATTTAGTAGTTTTACCATCATCAAGCTGATTTCAGCCCAGGTTTGGTGAAAAATTAGAGCTGAAACCACTGAAAGCTCAGCTGTATGACAGGGTTGATGTGACCTGTCAGGTTTCTGGACAGAAACTGGGTTGCAACACATGATCACAGTCAAGTTTTCACTCCTTTTTCTTTATTGCCGAAGCAAGAACTTAACCTCCCACTTGGCATAGACCAAGAGTAGATAAATGTGGGGGTTTATCTCACGGCTGTAGACATTTGTGTCTGAGCAAGTTCAAAAAAGATAAATGTAAAGTACTACACCTGTAGTGGAATAACTCCAACATGCAATAGAGTCAGGGGTCTGGCTTGCTGAGAAGCAGCTCTGCTGAGAAGATCATGGGGTTCCTGCTGGGTAGCAAGCTACAACCGATCCAGCAGTGGGCCCTGGAAGCAGTGAAGTTAACATCATAGCCTGCACTGGCAAGGAAACAACCTGCAGATCAAGGAATGTGATTATGAGCTCTAATCAACCCTTGTTAGGACACATTTCAAACAGTGTGTACATTTTGGTCCCTGCTGTATAAGACAGACATTGAATAATTGGAAAGGGTCCAGTGGAGGTTTACCAAGATCATTAGAGGACTGGAGAATTTGACAGGTGACAAAAGAGTGAAGGAATTTTGTTTGTTCAGCCTAGAGAAGAGGAAGCTTAAGGGGGTTCAAATCACAGCTTTTTAATACCTAAGAGCCAGCTTTAGAGAAGATGAACATACATCCAAAGGGTGCATAGTGACTGGACATAAGAAACTCAAGAAACACAAGGGAGTGTCTTTAAGGGAAATTCTATATTGACACAGGAAATAAAACATCATTAGAACAATAACATTTAAGGTTAGGTTGCTCAAAGAAGTAGCGGAGTCTAGTTCTTTGAAAACTTTCAAAACTTGGCTTCATAGTGCCCTGAAAACATAAACTAGGGCCCTGCTTTTCACAGACTACGTGGCTGGGACTGCCATCTAAATTGACCACCGTAAGAGTGCAGATTTCTAGTATACATATGGACATCAGCATGGACGTATCTAAGTGAACATCTGTGGAAGAAGCATGAGGACAAAAGTGGCTGAAGGGAGCAGAAACCTCTTAGAACAATTACGTTATTGAAGAAAGTTCCTATTCCCTGATGTCTGTTCTATTTGATCAGTTGTTTTTATTTTCCCCAAAGACATACAGAGGTCTCTATTCTATCATTCATGCCAGATCTAGATCAATTCTTTGTCTTGTCTTGTTATAATAGACGGAGTGGAAATACTTACTGGATTCTGGGGTCGCATGGAAATTTTAAAAACCTATAGAAAAAGAATAAAGTAATAATCATTTTGGAAACAATAATCAGAAAAATCACTCATTTAATAATGGGTCAAAAAATGAGACACCAATATGGAAGCTAAAAACAGGGAACAAGAATTCAGATAGGTATGACAAGCACTGGATAAATGCTTCATGTTATAAAGAGTGGTAGCGATGTAGTTAAATAATTTTCCATTGACATATACCACCCTGGTCAGAGAGATTGCCATTCAGGATTTATAGTGGTGTGGATGGGAGCTGTAGCCATAACTCTAAGGCACTATGTTACTTCTAAACCAAGGTGCAATATGTTACAAGAGGTACCACTTTTGACAGGGGACATAAAGTGTGAGGTTCAGAGTTTGACTGTTTATCATTAAAGATTGAATGACACTTTTCATAAGAAGAAAGGTGTCAAATGTAAAGTTCAAGCCAAATTCCAAGACTTGAAATATGGATGATTTTTAATGGCCTGTAACTCAGGTGCAGTTCAGTAGCTTTTCATCAAACTCCACAGAAGAATTCTCCTTTGCCCTTGGAGTAAAATCAGCAATTATCAGGCTAAGGGGTTTCTTTTTTTCCGAGTGAAAGTTATAAAGTGGCAAAAATAAAGCTTTGCAATGAAAGCTTATGACCATTGTAATTATAGAAAGCCCATTTCTTAATAATAAGTTTATAATGCTCTTTATGTCTTTATGGCAAAAGATATTGACTAAAAGCAAGTTGTTAATTACACTAAGTATAAAAAATATACACAGTATAAAGATCTTGTAATCCTGGGTGGAGCACTAAAAATTCACATTATTTGGCTCAACATGTAAGCTAGCACTTCCCAGTTAGAAGGTCAGATGTGTGCTTTAGCTCTGAAAGCTGAAAGTCTTTTTAGTTTAGAACTAAATAAATGTTCCCTTCTGTGTTTGAGAAGAAGGGTATTCTGCCTCTCAGAAATTTTTCAACATCACAACTGAGTCTGAAGAGCATTCTCAGTGCTAAAAAGAATAATGTTTTGACCACATTGTCTACAAAGGTCAAGTAAATTTACAAGTACCTTGAGGCCAGTGGTTTATCCAGAAGAATCTTTAAATGCCAAAAGAGGTTCAGGCGTTCACAGTGTATATCTAAGAGCAAAACTGCAACCGTACAATATCTTCCATTCCATGAACAGTCAACGAAAGTACAATATCCAGATACAAAATATGCACCATTCCTCCTACACTGCAGAAAAGGAAACAGGTGAGTGTATATAGGGATCAACTGTTCCGAAAATTGGATAAATCATATGACTAGGGAAAAGCCAAAGTCTTTTACAAAAGTTTTATTCTTCAGCCTTATGCATTGCTGTAAAGGTATTTTTGCCATGTAATAACTAGAGGAAAGTACCTACTTCTGTACTGTCTTCCATTAGATGTGCTGTGCTACATGTAAAAGTATTTTCCATTGTGAACTTTATTCTAGACAATAGTCAGGGTGAAATGCATGAATATAATGGGCCTGTACTGAGGCTTGCACAAATGTAATAAAATCATAGAATGGTTTGGGTTGGAAAGAAGCTCAATGATCATCTAGTTCCAATCCCCTTGCGACAGACAGGGACACCTTCCACTAGACCAGGCTGCTCAAATTTTTATCCAACTTGACCCTGAACATTTCCGTGGATGGGGCACTCACAGCTTCCCAGGGCAACCTGTTCTAGTGCCTCATTAGTATAAGTGGATAGACTCACAGAAATGCTAGCTGGGTGGAACCTCTGGTTAGTCCATCCAGTCCAGCCTCCTTCAGGACAATTCCTATCACTAGGTCAGGTCAATTATGGTTTTGTTTAGCTAAATGTTGAAAATCGTATAAGTATGGAAATCCTGCCAGTGTTTCTGATTGTCTAATCTGAAACTTGATTTTTCTTTTCTAGGTGAGGCACAAGCAGCCATTCTTCCACCAAGGCCAGCATGCAGGGCTCCAGGGTGCACTCACCACATCCACTGCCCAGCACCTATGGAAAATTTTCAGTTTGGCAGGGTGACAGTTTCAGAGGGAGCAGGAAAATTGCCTCTCAAAAATGAGAAACAGAGAAAGAGAGAGGAAGCAAAAGAGAAATACTCACTGCTCTGTTACTTTCTGTGATAAGGTTTTTGACATCACAGAGAAACATCAGTTGCTGCTTCTCAAACTATCTAACACTTTATCCTCTCTTTATCAAGCAGCATCTCTCCACCCTCAGTGTATTTTTTAAATGACTGATAACATAGATGTCCATAATTTACAGGTGAACTTACAGTAACTGCTGACTGCTTTAGTGCAAGAAAGTCTGTCTCTTGTTTTTACTGTGGTGTTGGTAGAAGCACTACATGTTCTTGGCAGGAAAAATAGCTAGAAACCTCAGGAATGCGTGATTTCTAATTTCAACAGCGTGCTAGTTGATTATAAGTATTAGCATAGCTTAACTTTATCCACTATCCAAACTTAATATTATCCTTTGTTTAATACACTGATACGAAAAGAGAACTCTCCTTTGTATGACTCTATTGTTCTCATTCTCTGAGGCCAAAGACGGTGTTGACATAAGCAGGCTCAAGTCCACGGAAGTGAATGAAGTTAAACCTCATTTTGCTAGCAATGAAGTTAGCCTCCGGAGCGATGCTAATTATGGTTTGTTTGTATCAATTAATCAACACAAGGTTAACTTTTCAATCAGCACGTGGAAAAAACACAACACAATTAACTAAAAAGCTGTTGTAAAATCCCTTGATTTACCATGAAGAGGGATATTTCTACAACCACACAATACAAGTGCAGGAAGAACAAACCAAAGTAGCTCTGAACAAGAAATCTCTTAAACTACAGCTGTGTCTGCAGAGCTTCACTCAGAGATTGTGTAGCCACAACTCCAATCTGCTGTGCTTCTTAGAGCTGGGCTAGTATCTTGTGTGGCACCACACTACTCCCTGTGGAAACGCAAGCTCTTTTAGTGCAAGCTGACGTGTTGCAAGCACAGTGCTCTGTTGCGTAGCATAGGTATGGGCGAAATGTTAGGTGTACTAAAGGAATGAAATTTCACCCATTAGAATTAAGACAGCTTTCCTAAAGAATGGAAATTATACTCCAGGTTTCAGAAATTGTCCATAGGACCTTAGAAAAAGGCATGCAAAAAACTACCAGAGATACTGAAGAACCTATAGATGGTGAAAAAAAAACCCACATTCATCCATGAATAATTCCACTGTGCTGTCACCCACCCTATCTAACTGCTAAGTGAAATCATTGCATCTTTGGCTAAGTGTAGATCTCAAGACAGAGAGACTTTGTTTTATCAAAAACTTTAAGAATTAATTCATAGATGACAACATGAAATCAATGAATTCCTTGAAAAGTGTTCTTATGCATTGCACAATTCTGCTGTACTGAATTCAGATAACTGAAGAAAGTTATTTCTCACCTGAATGGACAAGACTGAATGTTGAGTTGGTCTAGTTGGTTAAAAGAGTAAAAAGGTGTGTTTGCCTCTGTCTGTGTCTGAACTGAATCATAAGAACTTAACTGACACCAAATTGTTGGGATTTCTGGTTTTGATTTTATTCAGACATTGAGCTTCCTATGGGCCAAGTTCAGGTAGCTCAGTGCAATAAGGCATAGATTTAACACCCTGTAAGCCTAAAGAAATGTGAAAAAAAACATTTAGAGGGTAAAGGGAATTCATTTCAGAAAACAAACTCTTGTGTCAATGAGGAAGTGCCACGAGAATGCCAGTGACAGGGTTTTGAAGGAAGAATCAAATCCAAAGATGATCTTTAGGTAATGGAACAAAGTTGAACAAACAGGTCCCCGGCTCTTCCTTGCCTGTTCTGAAGAAGTAATGTACAAGCAAATAGGATTTAGAGAGCATTGCACAGAAATGCTCCCTCCTTTACTGATTCAGTCTTATATTTTTGATACAATAGTTTCACTATTTGTATGCTAAGTACTAATCGTAATGTTTCTTCTTTCAAGTGTTCTGCAGCTGGATGTGTGACTGTGACGTGGTGGGATTACAGTCTTGTCTTTAAAGACAATAATCTGCTTTATAAATAAGGCAGAAATACAATGAGTTAAGGTTATGTAGCAAGTGAGCTGAGGACAGCAGTCTCCTAACTCCAGGCATCCAAATTAATGTGAATTAGCTGCTCTCTCTCCTATTTGTTTCCAGCTTTACCTGGATCCTCAAAAGCACTCAGAGTGTAGTTCAAATGAATGAAGCAGAACATTCCCCAAATGGCCACTCAGGACAAAGGACCAGAGATTACTGTCTCCTTTTTACCAAGTCTGCTATGGAAACCAATGAGAAGAAAGAGAATTTCACATTTTCCTGGGAAAGAAGAGGGAATGGAGGTGAAAGATCAGACTGAGAAATAGTATTCTTTTGCAGACTAAATTCAGTTTCATGAAATGACATGTAAGGTTGAGCCACTGGTATTCTGTTAGAGAATGAGCTCTTTATGACCTACCAATAAAACAGTTGGAGTGTCTGCTTTGACATCTGAGATACCATATTTCCAAAGAAAAGTAGGACATTGACATGAATTCTAATCAACAATCAGTGCACCGCAGACTTTTCATAAGAGTAATGCAGCCAGTTTTGTCTTGCAAACACAATACTCAAATAGACATAACCTCATAAAGGAAGAGCAGGGACGTTAGGTGAGCACAGAGAATGAGTAGCAAAGGATCTTAAGTGAAAGCCACCAATCAAAAGAATGATGGAGAAATAGAGTTCATTATTTAGCAATCTGCAGGCCTTTTAGTGGTCCTGAATCACCAAAGGACATCTGTGTAACATTTTCATCAGTCTGACAAGAGAGCCAACATCAACATTTGTCCACAGGAACCAAACTAAATATTTAAAGGTGAACTGCAAAGCTAAAATGAAAGTTGAGTTAATCATGGAAATATGCACTGAATGATTCTACTTACCAGTTTGTTAGAGACAATTCATCACAGAAACGAGTTGAGACTCCTATTTATCAAGTCTCTTTCTGCTTTTCTGAATTTTCCTATAGATTCCCTGTTTTTCAAAGGATGCTAAAGAAAATATTCCGTGAGGACAGCAGAAGTCTTGTGTTATCATAGATATTTTATGTCAAAGAATAACACACTGTGTGATCTTCAGTGAATTAAGAAAAGCCAGAGAACACCCTCAGTTTGCAATATAAGTTCAGTAATGTCACTGTAGCTGGCCTGATTTAACTCCAGGATGCAGTCTAATTGATGGGCCCACACACCTTCGCACTCACTCCTTGCTTTGGGTTTTGAGCAAACAAGTTTACTACACCTTCACTGAGGTAGATTTTAATAAAGAAACTATTTAAGAAAAATCAAGAGTTCTTCCAGCAGTTCTGTGATTTTGACTTGGGATTACGAAAGGGCTGAGCAATAGGAACAAATAGATTATTTGTTCCAGGCAATTACATGGAAAATGGAAAATTATATGTTAGAGTTATCAAAGTGTTTTCAAAATGAGATTTCATATTCTGTTAAAAAAAGATTCATGGAATTTTATTCCTGGATTTTCTTGGCACTTTTTTGACGTACATTATTCTTACAGCCATAAAGTTACCCATAAACCTATTTTTCCTTTATTCCAGCAGCAGTGTCCAATCTGTGGCACATGCTTCAACTGCCACATAATAAGCACACAGTCCAGCTCATATTCCGTCTTCTGCTTCCTTCAGAAGAATGGAAAGATGCAGAAATAGGGACAGACTAAATGCACTGATTCAGAAACTGTGGAGTCCGAGAAAGCACAGGGCCATTACAAAGCATAAAAGCCCTAAACCTTTATTCCAATGCCCAGAGAAACCATTGAGTCTGGCCACAGAATTCAACAGGCTTTAGAACATACACAGGCAGGCAGGGAGAGTTCACCTGCACAATCAGCTGTAGGAAATAGTGAACTAACATCAGCATATTTTGAAGGTGGCCTCCCACTGCAGACTGCCAGGTGGGGGCCATGAAGAAGTGAAAGAATACCAGGCATGGATTAGCCTGTCCTGCCTTGGGAGTTACTGCATCAGGCACTGCACAATTGTGATCCATCTCCGCAACTTCCAGACCAGTTTCTCATCTCTTTCACCTGGGCCCTGGTGAAAGCAACTGGGCAACACTCTGCAGCACTGGAAAGACTCTATGCAGAGTGGACAACTGCACCAGAATTGAACTATGTGGAAGAACCAGAATGTCCTATACACTCTTACAGGTGAGCCCGTCTTACCTGTAGATTCTTAAGTTTCTGGCTAGCAGACTGCAATTTCATCCATTCTTGGTGCTCATTTGCACATTTAGTTTCCTTTTCCATGCAGTGCAAATAAAGTATTAGGGAACTTTTTGCCTACTAATCTTAAGAACAAGCAGAGGCTTCTTTGACATCAGCACAGACTGAACTTGGGGACAATTTAAGCAAATCAGGCTAAGATTTGAGAAGGTTAATCAGAATTACTGTGGAAAACCTAAATCATTAACAAATAGCTAATAATCAATGGCTAATCAGAAAAAAATGAGTGAAAAATATGGAAACTAAATTTTTCCTATCTGATGGGAAAACCAAACAGAAAGTGATGGCTTCATCACAGATTTACTAATATTTTTTAATCCATTTATTATTTGGAATTGATCCTCAAAATAATAATAGGAAGAAGTTACTTGGGTCTAAATAAAAGTTCATATCAGACATAAAATCTCACAAAGTACTTTTGTTGTTAAAAAATACATAAAGGCCCAAAACATGGGCTTGTTCCAGAACCCAGAGAAACCAATGGGAGCTCAGCCACAGATTTCAAAAGGCACTGGAACAAACTCACTGTGAGCTAATCACACAGCTATCAGTGTGGCACAGAGCCTGGGTTAACATGCTCTGCCTCTCATTGGGACTCTTTGTTCCATGGCATGTCTCAAGAAAATCTCACAGCTAGTCATTAACGAAGCATACAAATGAAAATGAAAATACATGGATAGAGATACTTGAGGGTGGTTCAGAGCATTGTCATGAGATCTTTGAAAGAACTGGACATCATGTCTCTTTCAAGACACACAGACTTAACTGTGATGATTATAGCAAGGAAACAAAAACTAAGAAATTATTTTTCTGCAATCTGTAAAAAAATAAAGTTGATAGGAAGTTGATAACATCAGTCAAGGGAATAGTATTGTAGCAGAGAAAATGCCTTCCAACAGCTGGAAACTGAAGCAATACAATTTAGGCATGAAATTACAGCCAGGATTACTAACTAAAGGAATAACACACTAAGAGCTGTAGTGGATTCTGCTTCACTGGAAATGTGTTTGTCTTATTGGCCTTTTTAGTGAAACAAATATTCAGATATCCAGGGAATTCCTATGGCTTTTGTTAAGTAGGAAGTCAAGTTAGTTCCAATGTATTAATGTTCCAAAACTTTATAATTTGCAGCTCCTTGAAAAACATAGTATTATAAAAGACAGTGTCACTCACAATTATCCATACGCCATTTCTTATCCTCAGACCTGTCTGACTGCACTTTAAATCAACCAGCACAGAACTAAAGGGAATTCCACCCTAGATCCTCTCCAGTTGTTGGCTTGATCAATGGTCATGAAGGAAAGGAAACCAGCTGACAAACAACATGTTGACAAGGCTGCATGTAACCAGAACAACAGCAGGACAGTCATCTAGGGAAAAGTTGACACCTGTTGTAGCAGAAATTAAGAGTTTACAGATGTTGCAGCTAGGGTAGTCCACTTGTAATCCACAGCCTCGTAATTCAAGCCTCAAAAATTCTCCAAACAATTGTAATAAAGAGGAATCCAAGCAGTTAGGAAATTGAAGCAAATAGGGTAGAGCAGCTGTTTTAATTAGTGCTTTGCTTAACCTGAGAACCATACCCCTACTCACTGGGATCATTAAAATAAATCAAGTTTTACACGGGCTATGGAGTTTTATTTTGCCCTTCTGTAGCATCATTGCTAGAAATAAGCATTTGCAGAGAAATGCTGGCAATACCACAGCAAATTTTGGTCGTAAAAGAGAGATCAAATGAATGTCAAATCACATACCTGCCTAGCACTAGCATAAGGAGTTTTCTGGGCTCATCTTTATGCTGCTGTCACTCCATATTTTCTTCCAGTGGCCCATATTTAAACAAGAACTGTCTTCTGCTATCTTCATTCCTAGAGAGTGTTTTACCTAGTTTTTTGAAACATAATTAATGAAGCATGAATAAAACCTGTGTGAGTGTATTCATATGCACATGTGTAATGGTATGTTGGAGTCGGGGAGCCCACTGTAAATAACAGGTGGCTACAGGAATGACTCTTAAGATCAACATGGGGTGAAAATTGCTAATCTTTAAATCCCTCAAGTCAGTTCTACTGTATTATACAATACCATAACATGTATTAGCTGTTCTTAATTAGCATAAATAAATATATTGTGATTAAGTGGGTGAAGAGAGCACACAACAAGTGGCCCATAAGTGCCTAAGTCTTGGCATTGTTTTGTGGTGACAGTCAGTTACGCCAATACAGACAGTGCATGGAGGTGGTCAATGATAGGCAGCTAAACTCTGCTGTGTGTTCTAATGCATTAACTTCATAATGGGTAAAAATGCAATACGGAATAAACATTAAAAGGCAGTTGAGTAGAAAAAAATATTTTTTAACACTTTTTTCCATTCTTTGACAGCTAGAAAATCCCTTACCCTATTTGAGGAAGAAAACAACTTTCTCAAAGCTGGAAAGTTCCAATATTTTGGAACTCTGTTTTGTTTATGTTTGAGAAAGTTGTGGAACAGCAACAGGCAATGAAAGCATACATTGGCACAATTAAGTCTGGTAACTCAAGAAGCCAGATATTGTTTTCAGTTCTACACACATTTTAGTTAAAATTTGCCAACCCACTTGAATAGGCTATTTTGGAAACCAGTGGTAACAACATGTGGATAAAGTTCTGCTCTGCTACTTACCAAATAAAGAAGCCTTTGGCTAAAAAATAATGATTTGCAAACTGAAATGAGTGAAGGCAAGATGAACCTGTAGAGAAATGTTGAAGAAGAGAAAGACTACATATAGAAATGGTTCTAAGGAGACACTTCCTCCAAAGCAGCGGGTAGTTACTTTACAGAACAATAGAAAGATCCTCACAGGTTAGAATCATAAAGGTATTTTTTTTAAAGAATAATAAATAAATATGTATCTGTATCAGTGGAAGAGGCCTTATCCTTCTAAGATCTTCCCAGTATACTCTGCAGTTTCCAATGCCTTCCTCTTTCTGCAAAAAAATAGACCTTAGAAAACTTGTCTATGCTGAGCAATTGTAAAGAAACTGTCTTGCTTGAGAGGGCTTTAAAAAGAGAGCAGATAGTTTCAGGAAAGGGAATTATGTCTTCCAAATAAAATGTCAACAATAAACTATATTCAAGAAGTTTTGTAAACCAGTAGATTCTTTTCCTCATCTCACATTTTTTTTGAAGAAACATGTCGGAAGTATGAGAATTTAGCTAGCTTTAAACCAAGTTGTTTGCAACACAAAGAAGCTACTGAATGTTGTTTTTTTGCTTGATTCCAGTTAGAGCACACAACTGTCCGTATCTTTGTGATGTGTCCCAATTAGACTCAGTTCCCATATAAAAAAGGCACAGGACCTCTGCTTCTGTATACATTCTGGACACTTATAGTGAAATCTGCTTCTCAGAAAAAAACCAGAATATTCACTCTTTAAAACCCTTGAAACAGCACTAGGACTCTTTGTATGTTCTTTTTAAGACTCTTTGGTTCTGTAGTTATTGTTTCTTATATCATATTCTATCATTTCTTTAATATGTGTATTTTACGCAGTGGCTATTACGGTAGGCTACCGAATCTGCACTGGATTCCTAGAAGCTTTATTAAAGAACAGCCAATCATATATGGCAGAGCTAATATTTTAAGTTGCATACAAGTTCTGAGCATAACATGGCTCCAAAAGATAAGTGGCATCCTTTGTTCATGTTTTTGGTTCGATGTTATTTATATTGCTATACGCCAAGATAAAACCCTAACAGCCTGTCTCATAGATGGTTCAGCCCCTGATGACATTACTCATGGAACAGCCTAAAAGCTGATAAGAGAGATGAATGTATTGGCCAATTATGAAATGTGTTTTCTTTAAATGCTGTAGAGTAGGATTTGGAGAAATTTCTGTACTATTTAAAGTCATCATATTGTGTGTATAATGTCAGATAGAATTTTGGCACTAAAGGCATGTAAAAGATAATGTTTTTCCCAAAATATGGAAAGGTCACCGCATTAAATATCTGTGTAGTAAAGAAAGAGCGTTCAAAGAAAATTTACAATGTCTTTCCCCAACATGCATGCCTATACATATGGAATTGTGAACTGTACATGACCGATCTGAGAGTGTATGCAGAATTGCCAAAGGTTTTCTGTAGTGTTCTAACGCTGCTCTCTGTAAAGTCAACTCAGGTCTTACTCTTGGCTTTCCTGTGAGCTGAGGTAGGCGAGTAATGACTTGAGAGCTTTAGAATATCCCGTCTTGCATATCAAATGCTAAACAATTCAATAACAGTGCTCTTGGGTTAAGGTGAAGGTGCTACCCCATACAATCATTTTACTGTATGTAGGATCTGGAAATGCAGTGCGGTGTGTTTCTGTGACTGCTAAAACTATAACATCTGGAATGCCATCCTGGAAATTTTCCAGGTGATTTCCACGAGGAGCACTTTGTAAAAATTGTTACCCTTCTCAGTAGAATATGTTCCCAGGCCTGCATAGGAGCAGAGATTGGATTATAAAGTGCTAAATGTTTTTTACAACGGTATCAGCAACAATACTGTATGGATAACTATTCAAGGGAAATTATTTTTACAGACAATTTCAATGGATTTGTTCCAGTCCTCATTTAGATTCATATTTCTGGATTCAGAAACATGAGATAACTTATCCTATACTCATCCTTTTGTGAAATCGGGATATCTAATCTAGGACAAATCTCTTCAGGCTTCCTCTTTCCCATCATTTTCACATAATGTTTTCAAAACCTCAGGCATGAGCAAAGTAGCGGAGGAGAGAGTGTAGAGAAGCTGAGTCTCTAGGAAATTTACTGAACCAATGCTTGTCACCACCACATGGCCTTAAGATCCAAGTAGTTTCAGCATTTAGCTAGGTAGGCAGGTACATGACTATGGGAGCAGAAGATAAAATATATATTTGGACACACTGAGAGTTTAGGAGCCATCTCAGATGATCACAAGGTGGAGCAATGAGGTGTCTCATGCATACATTAGGAGTTTATGCTGTGAGGCATCAGCACCTTGTTGGGTGTTTGCTGACTTCAAACTTTTGGTGAAGTACACCTGCCCTACAAACACCACATACGTACTTCATGCTAGAGAAGAAAATATTAAACATGACTAGTTTGATTAGGTTAGAGGAGAAAAAGAGCAGATGTTAAGAGAGAAAAAGCAAATAGGAAGCTATTTGAGGGCTTTGGGTTGAGTGTCTAGCACAAACCTTAATATCAATGACGAATGACAAGTCTGGAACTAATGTATTGAGAAGACACTATATGGAACAACAGAAAAAAAAAAGCTGAGAAGGTTGAGGTAAATCAAGTGGTTATAATTTTGCATAACTGGGTACCCATGAATATCAGTCTGAAAATGCTGCTCAGCGTGGGATACTGAAGAAAACATGGATGAAGTCAGAAAACTATCTCAAAACCAGACAAACAGCCTCACTAGCTCTATTCCCATTATTATACACCCTGTAAGAACAGTATTCAGTCCCTAATTTCAGAAGTTCACAGCACCAAATCCAAGGGGAACCACACAGCAAACAAACAGCCACAGCTGAGTTTTCCCCATGATTTATACCCCTAAAATTATCTACCTGAATGAGTCTTCTGGGTAATGCCTTACACACTTTTCAAGTATTTTTTTCAGAAACCCACACTACGTGATGTTATTCACATAATTGCCACAGGTAAGATGTGATCGCAGGAATAGATGGGAAATAACTATTTTTCTTTTTCTAGATTTTTAACATCTTATTGTTCAAACCTATTTCTTGATTAAAGAACTGCAGTCATCAGCTGTGTTTACAAATTAGAGAGAATTGTTTCCAGCAAATGCTTCATGTTGCACATTAATGAAATAAATGCATATTGAAAACAATCGGTGTCTGTTTTCAAACAGAAATGCTTTTTGTATTTTTCTCTCCTTTTCAATAAGAATACTGCTAGGCTCTATGTTATAATAAAACTAATGAACAAAGATTTTCTGAGCGCAAATCTTAATCCACCTAAATTGTATTTATGATTGTGTACTAAATTTTGCTCCATTCAAATTATCCTTTTTAATTCCCCAATCACCAATAAGACTGTTATCTGTCCTAGAAGCATTGAAACTGTGCTCAGTTTGTACTGCTTTGGATATATTTTTTAAAGACTCTTCAGCTCAGTGCCTTCAAATCAAAATTACATTTGACACTTCAATTGCAGAAGTTCAATGACTTTTGAGAGTAAATAGTACCATTTAGCCAGGAAACTACTTAATTGTTTCTGAAAAAAAGACTGTAAATTCAGTTTAGAGAATGTTCAACCAAAGTTTGTGTCTTTTGAATTTGAAAGGCTCAGATATGCAAAAGTAATTTCTTTGAGCCTTCTAATAAGCCTTCTCATTAGGGAAAGTGAAAAAAACCAACATAAGTCTGTTAAAGAAAAAATAAAACTTTCTGTTGAAATAAGAAACCAGATACAATTTCACAAAGAATACAACACTCTCATAAGAATTGCCTTTTATAGATGAGCCAAGCCACTGAACAATCAGTCATAAACTTTTTAGACCAGTGTCAGGAATACAAGAGTCATCCTTCTAGGAGGCGGCACCCACAACTTCTTCTGAATTCACAAGACTATAGATACAGTAAGGGTAGGACACCCAGGCTGCAAGAATACCTTCCTAACTGTGCCTCTTTCCTCCCATGGCTATGCAGGTAACTCAGGTAGATCCAAGCATTTGAGAATTTCATTAAATTAATTCCTTCGAAGCTCAGTAACATTGTGTTACAATGTATCGCAAGGCTCATTTCTGAACTAGGTGTTCCTTGTTTTTAAAGACAGCAATGGGTTTGTTGCCATGATCATCCCTTTCTTCAGTACTCTTTTGCAGGCCTTTTCTTCCAACAAGGTTATAGCTTGAAGTGGTTTTCCCTTGTGCTCATACAGTGAGGCTCACAGTGCCGTATCTGTCTGCTCATCAGACAACAGAAAAGAAATGGGATATAGTTAAAGAAAGAAAATATTTCAAGATTAGCCCTCCCAGTGTAAATCAGCATGTGGACCTTCACTGGGTCACATGAAAACCTCACGCTCACATTTAATTTGCCCATCCTGAAGGATTTTTCCTCCTAATGCCAAATACCATAATGCTCTCTGTCAGTGATTTGAAATTATTGTATAAGCTACATCTCGGGTACACTATTGTTAATGAAATGCACACAAGATGATGAACAACTTCCTTTTCCTGCTGGAGCCCAGCTGCAAACAGGCCCTGTATCCTTGATGCTGTAAATCAGGCCTTTGTACTCCGGGAGGATTCAATCAGCTGCAGGTGTGGGCTCGCCAAGGTCCGCCTGGGATTAGGTAGCAGTATTTGATATGAGATCCCAAACAGCACCAGCAATCTACACACCACATGTGGCCAGTCTTTGGAGAAAGCAAAGGAAAAACGCTGATGAAATGTGGCACAGGACCATGGAATGCAATTTCAAACTTCCACATCTGCAGGAAAGAGAGAAAGAAAGTTCCTAATTTTACAATGATGATGTCATTCAGAATACACGATAGTGAAAATGATGTGCCAAAGCTTTCATAAATTTAACCACTTAGGATGCTGTTGACCAACGTCTGAGATCTGCATGCGATATTTGTCTTTATAAATGCATTAAAGTTCCGTAAAGCAACATGCTGCCCTGTTGAAGGGTGTCTCTTGGTGTGCTGGTGTGCTTGTCTTGTGAACAGGGCTGCACAGTCTGAGCATTACATTATGTTGTATTAGAGCTTGTACTCTATGCAGAAACACATTTGGACCTTTCTGAAGCTTTTTCACTAAACTCTATCATTACAGAAAAGTGAATTGATCAAACTTATTCCAGCCTAGAGAAGTAAAGCACTTGCCTTTAACGAGAAACAACAAAAATGGCTGTTGAACTCACTCCTTGAGGTTAAAAGTTGTGAAGAGTTTATTTTTAACATATATCCTTGATATCTGAGGGATAAAGAAACAGTAAAACAAGTCTGGTTTTGTTATTACTCTAAAGATAAAATATATTCAAAAGAGCATGTCCTTGATTTTTTTCTTCAAAAATCTGTTTTCCATTAGCTTATCTTGATAGCTGAAGTTAATCATTATTTTCAACCATATATGATTTAGATATTATGTCATTAATTCATGTACAATCCATCTGAATAATGATTGTGGTTTTCTGCTTTACAAATTCATCTACTTCACTGAGAAACCAAGAGAGTCAAATTCCATCCAACATCTGCTTTCCATTTTATGTAATTGCTATTTTCAGAGTTATAATCATGTGTTATTGTAAGGACCACAGTGTCAATCATGTTGCTAATGGGGAAAATTCAATGCCTAAATACCTGAGAGAACAAGAAGCTGACTTAAACAGGTGCATTTAGACACTTGATTTTAAGTATAATTCTAGTCTACCAATTTAAATAAATCATTTTAAGAAGAAACTATATTCTTTCCATACCTTCTGCTAAACCAAAGTTTAATACAAGCTTTCTACACTGTGAGCTTGGTTTTGTTCTTACCAGTTCAGCAGGTTTTGATGCTGTGCAAGTTCCAGCACCACTAACCCAGTGCAGATCTAAATCTAGTTTACTTAGCAAATGTTGGTACACAAAGTTAACCCCCCTTTTGTAAATATGAGTGGAGGGGTGAAAATTTTAGCTCCTTTTTCAGAATCTAAGGTACGTATCTGCCTTACTTAACACACCCATTAAAAATTACAGGAAAATAGATAGGAAATCCATGTTTTCAAATAAATTATGGTACTAAAAATGCAGTGTAAATATATTTTATGAGCATAGTTTACAGTTTGTTTATAAGTAAAGTAAAAATTATGTATTAACATTCAGGGCAGTTACAGCCCAAGGTACAGAAGAAGCTGTCTGATCAATCTTTCTTGTATTTATCACTTCCTCTTTTGTTAATTTTGCTCAGATAAATTTTTAGGTAGACCTGACTAGTTCCTGCTTAAAAAAAAAAGTATGGGACTAATATACACTTTTATGTTATGTATAATGTTTTATTATGGATAAGAATTCATATATAGAAAAATATAAATTTACATGTGCAGTAATTATATATATTTTGTAGTCAAGACAGCATATTTTGAACAATAGGGGTGGGGGTGTTTAAAAATACATTCATTTTTATTTCAGTACTCACTATATCAACAAAGAGGTGCTCACTTACCTTTGAGTAGTAACGCTCAGTAAATACGCTAAGTACCGCTAATATCTGGTTTTGAAAGCAAGATAAGGAGAACTGTGACAAGACTCAATTCCAACAGCAGAGGACTTCTGTGAAAATTGCCCTTAGCTGGAGCAGTGAAAGGTTTTTTTGTTAAGAAAGGGAAGTTTCTCTCCTTTGTCTTGCCGACTATAGTTTTGAAAACACACCCATTTAAATCAATTAAGTGGGACCCCCCAAAAAAAAAATTACTGTCTATCACTGTCTATACCATCTGCAGGATGATGGCTCAAAAGGAGCAGCCTGGAGACACTTACATGTGTACTTTCTGAATACACCCATAATTCATATTGACTCTTGTCCTGGACACCTTCAGGTACGCAGTGGTGTAAGTACAGGACAAGAATGGGTTGTGTTTAAAAGAATTAAGACTGGGAACGACTTTCCTGAACTAACTCTGAAAGCTATTCTCTGCTAGCTCCTCTGGTGCTCAGGCAGAGACAAGCTGCCAAGTTGGAAGCTGTGTGTGTTATTGCCATGAGAACCACAGTGGGCACACCCCAGCTCTGCTTCCCTGAGGCTTCACCATTAATATCTCTGCAGTTGCATCCACACGAGTAGTTTTGCATGTATGCACAACCTCAGCTCTGCAGGGTGTGGTTGGATCCTTTTCCAGCTTGGAAAAGTGCCTTTGTGCACTGTGAGGGAAGAGTTGCATTTACCCATCTGGTAATTTTATGGCCACATTAACTGACCCAAAGTAAATTTCTACATTTGCTGGTATGCACACATCAGTCAGCCACAATTACATAGGATGCTTAAGGTGATTTAAAAAGCTAAACACAACCATGACGCTTGGGAAACCCTGAGCTGCCCCATCATCTGAATTGCTGGCAGCAGCCCATTCGCAGTAGGAACATACAAATAAAGGAAATTTATATTTTCACTTTCCCCAGTCCAGAAAACAATGGCTGAGGTGAATTTTCACCAGTACTGCTTGCTGGGAACGCAAAAACATGAAAAGAGACACACAGAATTAGACCAGAATGTGGTGGAGCACATTGCAAATTATTCTGGGGTATTTGAGTTAATAAAGTTATACAGAAAATACAAATATGCAGCTATACAAGTGAAACACGCTAGGGGAATGATGAGTGCCTAGTCAGCACTGGGGACCTGCACAGTTTCCATATGGGTTCCTTCAAGTGAAAGGTTGTGTTTGTTTCTCTTTCTTTTTTAAGTCACTTTTCATCTTAGGATTAACAAAGACTCTTATTTTTCCTTTTTTCAGAAGGACATATCAAGCCTGAAGAAACTCCTGAAGACTTCAAAGCTATCATGCCTGGTGATAGAAGGTAAATCAAAAGCACTCCAGATTTACGATTTTTTTTTTTAAAAAAATCTCTTCCAATTTTGAGAGGATACAGCTCATGATTTGTAATGCACAGGATCAGCAGAAATGAAGAAATACTCTGCATTGCAAGTGTCTGTGTAAAGCACAAGACTTGTACTACACCAAAGATAGCTCCTTACTTCTTAGGGTTAACAGCAAATTTCCAGGGTCAAATTTCACATCTATTATTGCATGACTAATTGTATTGCTGAATTTCTGGGTATAAGTCTTGGTATATTACATTATTAGTTTGGCTAATAACTGTGTTTGCAAAACATTGCCTTAAAATGGGTAAATCAATAGCATGCTTCTCATATGCAAATAAATATTTTTACTGGATTGTTCTCCTTCATAAGAATTATATTACTCAGTTAAAGCAGTAAACAAGTGCAGTTACCTGTTCTTCTGGAATTTATTTACTGTTATTATGCAAAACAGTTTTACAATCCCAAGTCTGGAATTCCACCAAAATAAATTTTGTCATCCTTTATTAAACGAGAGAGAACAAAAAGCTGTACCCAAAGAAATCTTTACATCCAAGTAAAGCAGAGAACAATCCTCATGCAACTCATGACAGTGAAGTAGATCACAATAAATCTGGCATGTTCCACTTCAGACACAGAGGCATGGAGAAGTTGAACGTATTGTAATTTTCACAGAAGTCCATGTAATTAATTTATTAATCCAATGGAAAGAATTTTGTTAGCATATTCTAGATATAAAATCTGTTGCAAGACACATGATGTAAGTTTTTCATATGGAATTCTTTGCTACATTACAGTCAATTAAAAGGGGGACAATAAGCAGTAAGAGAATTTCTTGTCTGCACAAACATCTTAGTGTTTTAAGTACGCAATTGTATTGTTTCTCAGTTATTGGCAATGAAAAGTCTGTCTCAGGCCATTTCTTGGAACTCATCACTGTGGTATTGCACAAAAACTGTGGTAGGAGTCTAATTTTCATAAATTAGCATTTAAACAATAGAGTTCTAGGACAGTATTGTGCAACCACTTTCAGTAGGTGATAGTTAGACGCTCCGTTGATTTTAAATGTTCAGTTCAGGCGACAGTCAGAACACTCACGCTTCGTGTTTGGGTCACTAGCTGGCCAGGGGGAGAGGAAGTCACTTCTAATCAAGATGCTCAAGCTTGATGTCAAGCCAGATGACAATATGACAATTCCAGGTGTCCATGAGCTGTTGTTATCGTGTACTTGATAGCTCCCTGGTTTGGATGTAATTTTTATACATATAGGTTAGGTGTCAATGAAGTCCCCCTTATTTTCTCTTTTAACATTTACTTGTCCTGCTACAAACTACATGCATTACTGAATGGCAGTTAAACACAAAACCAAAAGAAGATCTTGTGTGTGGTTAAATTATCTGAATAAGAAAAATTCTCAAAAGTTTTCGAATAAAGCTTGATATTCATCTTTCAGATATTCAGAGTGAATAGTACCTATGTCTAAACATAGGTACTTAACGCCCATTTAGATGGCCTAAGGTGTTCCACCACCTCCATGAGCTTCTCCATATATGTGTGGGTCCATTGCATGTCCTGTGTTACAGATAAAACAGCTTGTGTGGCTAGTTTAGATTTATCAGGGCATTTCACATGACAGCAGACATGTAACTCTAAGTATATGAGTTTCATCCCCGAGATTCATCTCACACAGCAAGAGATATTTTGTAGGCTACTAAAACCCACAGTGAGAGGTAGCCAATACAGTCAGAGAGGCCCAGGTCCAGGTAACTATAATGCTCATTTTGTTATTTTGGTCTAGCAGGTGAATCCCACCTCTAATATCTCTTCCATACTGTAGAAACTAGGTAGGTTTAGCTACAGATTATTCGTAGCCAGAAAAAAAGGCTGATTCTAATACCCAGCTTTTAGCATGGAAGGCCCATTGAACAAGGCTTTTCATAATACTTCATATTAAACCTTACCTTAAATGCTTACCTTACTGTGAAGACTCATATTCTTAAAATGGGGACTTCTTGTGCAACTCGGCCACCTTAACACAAGTATTGAATGATTTCAGAGACACCCTCTGACACAACCACATAAGGCTGGCAAGGTCTGACGTGCAGCCTTCTCAATCAGCAGCAGGAGGTCAGGCAGGATCCCATACTTAGCTTGAAAGAATACAAGATGCCTACTGGAAGGCAGCAAAATCCAGCCATCTATGACCAACCACCTGTGAATGGTTGGACTTGATGATCTTGGAGGTCTTTTCCAACCTAGTGATTCTGTGATTCTGTGACCAAAATCCAGCTATGAAAGTTCACAGTATGATTTCTAACCCTCCTAAACACTCTGATGATGCCTTAGAAGGATTTTTTTATCATTTGCATTGAGAAAGGTACATCAAAGTAAATAATAAATGATAAGGGACAAAATGATAGAAGAAAAAAATTGTTCAAATACCAGAGTTATATTCCTAATGGTGAGGTGTACAAGCAAGTGGAATATTTTCCCAAAGGAACACATGGTAGAACCATTGATTAGCTACATAAAATAGACAAAATAGTACTCTTAAGAACAAATATTTTTATAGGGAATGATTCTGTATGTGCAGGGAAATCAGCATGATGACCTCTTAGCTTTAGTCCATAGACATTTTCTTTGAGTATGTGGTACCAGGTAATGAATGTACAGACTCAGTGTAAAAATTAGCTGGCTTAGGAGGATTTAAAAAGTAAACATGTGGAACACAGTTTGAAATATTCATGTTTTCCTCTCGTAGTAGGCCAATGTAAATATTATTCCACATGTTATCAAGTAATTCCAAAGCCAAATGTACTCACCCCAAGAATGGTCATGATCAAAATCTAACAAAGTCCTTTTGAAAGGGCTCAGTATATTTAAATTAGAGATAGCTCAAAGAAAGACATTATTCCATTCCAGCTCCTGGGGAAAGAACTGAGGAGAATTTGCTCTTGCTAGCTGAGGAAACTGCATCCAGTGCTAGCCCAATCTGAGCTTCAGGCAATCCATTCGCAAGGCAAGGAACAATCTGCCTATGTCTCTGCTCCTCAGGAAGGCCTGATTAATGAGGCATAAGCAGGAACTGCTGCATGAGCATGGGCACTGTCTTCTATGCAGAGTGCAGCAATCACAATAGCTTTCATCCAGACTGAAGGAGGCAACTGTCTACAAAATGAGGAATGGTAGAATCATGCACTTATCCAATGTAAAATTCAAGATTGGTATCATTTTCATTCAGCCTTAGGGGCTCATACTGTCCCTATGAGTATTGTGCTCTTAACTGCGCAGTAGCTCAGCTCCCAGAAAAGACGAATGCAGAGAGTTCCCTTCATCTAAGCCGCCAGACTGGTAATCGCTGTTAATTGGGATAAGCTTCTTGGAGGAGGATAACTATGCTTTTAAATCCCTCCCACACTGAGCACAAGTCTTCACATCTAAACAATTATTCAAATTCCGATAATAAGGCTCCTCAGTGAGGTTGTCACTGCTCCATACTGAAGCAGGTCACTATGCCTAATCAGCACCTAGGATTTAGGAGCTGCAATTTGAAAGACAATGTTAATTCCAGGTCCTTGTACTTGGTCTATCCTATTATCTAGTTTTAAACAGTTCCTATTTAACTTTCAGGAGTAAAGAATGACTCATTGGAGGTCGTTGCCCTACAGAGACTGTGTAAGAAAACTGTATGTGGATTCCCTGCCTGTGTCCAGATAGACATTTATAGACTTTGTGCTGCCAGAAACAGGTGCTCAGAAAGGGAATTCTGAACCTGACCCACTGGGAAATAATAATGATATTCCTGTCAGAAGGTAATCATAACATCACAAATTAGGCAAACAATTTTTTATTGATTTGATTTAATTTTGGCTGCATCTAAAGTTTCGGGGTTCAGTGAATTAATTTCTTCTTTAGATGACATAATTAGAAAACTTTCCCAAAAGAGACAAATCCAAAGATTTTTTTATTGTGCCTATCTGCACCCTGTCTATGGGTGCTACTCTGCTCCAGTCAGCAGTTGCATTCACTTATCCCAGTGATTAATTTCTTCCAAAGACTTAACTGTAAATAATTACCTCCTGATAGGCAGATGCAATCTTTTAGACTGTTAAGTTTCTTTAATCAGTGCATTCTTAAAAATACTCTCTCAGGTTTCCTTCACGATCTATTTCTGGAGCAATATTATTGGTAGTGAAAACTCTGCTACCAGTTACAATGCTTTCGCCAGCCCCGTAAAAGGAAGAGAAGCTGCTTCAGCAGGAATCATTTATGGATGAAACTTCTGGATACACACACAGCTTCTGCAGGATGCTGAAAGCCCATCTCTTTTAGTCAATCCAAGATTCAGAAGCAGAGAAGTATGTGACTTCAGCATTGCCAACTCTCATAATTTGCATCCTGAGTCTTATGACAGTTTGCTGTTTCTTTTCCATTAAGCTTCAGCTCCTGGGGTCATATGATTAAGCAAGAATCTCAGCTTTCCTCCTATAAAATAAATAGGTTCCAGTTTCTAGATCAGAACTGCCAGTTAGAAAGATTGGACTAAAAAGAAAGCAGGAGTTTCCCAGTTTTATTTAGTCATCTGATTTTTGAGTCAATTTTTGACTGTTTGACGACCAGCATGATTTCTGGATGTCAATAGCTGTCAGTCTTGAGGGTCTCTCAGCTCACTACAAGAAGGGAAATGAAGGTGCTTACTTGGATGGTTGCTTTACAGCATGACAAAATCCAGGGAGGATAATTGAAATGCTGGACCAGTTGTTAAATATATATTATCTAAAGGCCACCTGCCTGGCAGATCAAGGCAATGAGTCCCTACAGAACTATTCAGGGTGCTGATTTTTGCACTTCCTTGACTTCATTATGGTTTTACTTAACACATACACCTGCATAATTGAACTCAATCCAACCATAAGTGATACTCATGAACAAAAAAGTACACAAAACAAACCAGAAAAACAGAGTTAACAGGACCGGCACTAGACCAGGAAAAATAGCGATGAACTCTGCCAGCTGTTGAAAAACTGTCTGTGGGATCAGTTCCTTTGTTCTCCTCTAATAATAGTTTTGGTTTATGTTTCTTTTTTTCCCCCCTTTCTTTTCTTTTTCTTTTACTGTTTTCATTTTGCTTTGAAGTTGAAAACAGCCACAGCTGCAATACGAAAATTTTCGTTTCTACTTTCATACACAAGTTCATGCACTCAGAGGCAACTTTCTTTATGCATACACATCACATGCAAATGCAAACTCACGTGTGTAAATATACACATGCACCAACAAATGCAAACTATACATTTTTTGTGAATGTATCCTAAGGTCAAACAACTGCAAAGAAAAAGGAATTAAGTTTTGTCTAACAAAAAGTAAAATTTATAAACTTGAAAATCCTTTTAATTACAAACTTCTAAAAATACATAAGACCTTCAGATGTGTGAAACTCTGCAACTCCCCTCAGCAATGTCATAATTGCTGCAGGTACTTTGAGCATCCTTGACCACCTTTTCACTTACAATGAGTCACAAGTTTGACACGAGCCCAAATCAGCAGCAACGTGAAGATTACAGAAATCAACTTTTCCAGATGCACTGTACCAGGTAGTAGAATCCCTCCCATCCAGCTTTGTCTACTATAGTTTCTCATATGCACAGGAGAAAAGATAGAACCTCCAGGGTGCTCTGAAGTCTAATGTTCTGAGCATATTGAGAACATGAGGTTGCAGGGTAACATCCAAGAGCCCAAAATGTTCTAAAAGTTGTTTGCATTGTTTCTTAAGTTAGTCTCACAAACCTCCTGTGATGTTATCAGATATAATTATTCCTTTTATGATGGGAGGAAAGAGAAGAACTGGGAAATGTGAATGGCTTATTCAAGCTGACATGGGAAGTCTGTGAAGAGCTGCAAATTGAACCCAGGACTTCCAACTCCCAAATCAGTCTTTATGTCAATCACAAAACCGTCCTTCCTCCACTAGATACTTAAAAACAAAAACATTATAACTTGATGGTTTCTTTCTTCATGCATCACATTGGATGCCTGAAATGGATTTGTTTCTTTTGAATTTGACTCAATTCTCTACATAGTCCAAATTATCATTACATTTTTTACATTACAAAATGATAACAGATCCTAACTTCTAGAGTAGAACTTAGGAAAAGTAGCAGAAAATATATCACACTTGCTCAGGTAGTCAAATCACTTTCTCAGATGAGTCAGGCAAGAATTCAAACAATAAAACTAAAGATCGTTGATGTAACTCCTCAGGCAAAAATGTAATATAACTACACAAGCAGGGGTCAAGATTTTTTACTTCTGTTTCTAATTAATATTATTATAATTATATTATTGTACAGCATCAATATTTTAGTTCAGGGTCTCATGGCATTTTGTATTTCCCGAAGAATATTAAAAAATACTGGTCATAATTTTCAGTTTGCTTTTCAAAAGATGAGATTATAAGCTATGACAGACATGTTGAGTATTATGCAGTAAATTGCAGTTATTTTCTAACTATTTTTTCTTTATTTTAAATGGATTATAATAACTGCTACTTCCCTAGCAGCACAGTAGCGAGATTTAAATAATAGGGTGTGGAGGTGATTTTTGTCTTTAGAATTTATGATAGAGTCACAGGGGCCATTTGCAAGATGAGAGCCAACAGGACTGAACTCTAAAACTAGAGCTAAATCTCTAGCTAAATATGACCTCTCAGAATATACATATATGTGCATGTATGAAAGTCAGGTGTATAAATATACAGATAAAAAATTCAGAAAGAGGATTAGTAACTGTGTTGAAATGCATACTCATGTGCATGTACTTATGTGTTGAAAATACTGCTGTCTCTTGGAAATGTCCCAAGAACAGCTTCAAATGATAGAAATTGTTACCATTAGTTAACGCTACCAGGAAGGTAAAAAGAAATCATTCTGAGTATCTGAATAAAGAAATATAGTTTGTAGAGGTGACAGGAACACAGCTAATAGCAGCAACATCATATTTGGAGTTTTTAACTATTTAGTATTTCTATTCTAAATTACTCCCAGTACTTTTTACAGTGCCAGCAGCCAGAGTGAACTCTCTTTCCTTTCATGCTGTCTGCTTCCTTTGGACACTTCCCATCCCCGCTACAAACATTTTGCAATGTTCAGTGGTGTGACAGATCTACAGCAAGAAACAGCTGATATTGGCAGCTGGCAGGCAAAGGGCAGCAGGCAACATGCGGCTTGTGTCCTAGCACTGAAGCTCCTGTGACCCAGTGTGTTCTAAGGCTTCAGGTTATTACATGGTGAATCCTACCTAGGAACAGTAGCATGGCCATTAGGGGAGCCGGAGCCCTGCTGAGAAACAATGCTGAGCTTGGACAGGTGGTATGGACCATATAAGAGGAGAAAAATAGGATTTAATTTCTAGCCAAGGCTCTTTGTCACAACTATAGATTGTTGGTGATATTGTTTATCAGTGTACTCTGCAGACCCTTTCTCATGATTTGTTTTACAGAGAGAAGCAAACTTCATATTATTTGATGGGGGGTGGAGGAGGGACCAATTTGTAGCTGGAGCCATTAACAGATCAACAAGAACAACTCCAGCTTCCTCTTGAATTTTAGTTTTCCAGGAAAAAAAATCTCATAGTGTCCGCCACACTTCCTGTCCCAGGGAAGAGTCAACTGCTCTCCCTTCTCCCTTCCACTGAGGACTGAATGCCTTTCTTACAGAAGGGAGGAGAGGATAGGAAAAGCCCAGCTTCTTGGGAAATGAATACTTCACCCCTAGCCTTCTGGTTCTAGACTGTCCTTCCACCAAGCTTTCTCCTGCTAAACAAGGGAAATAATGAAGGAATCCTAAAATGGACATCCTTGTTTTCAATGGAGACATGAGTGCCTCAGGGGGAAATGTCTATTTTTAGGATCTCCAAGATGATAAAGAATTCAATGAGGAAAAAGAAAGAAATAAAGATGTATGTCTTTGTGGAGGAAGAAGGGCTGTGTAGAGTGAAGAGATAAATGGGTAGTGGCAGAACTGATGAGATTAGAAATGACAGGAGAGCTCTAGGAACAGGGCACTGAATCTTGTTAAGCTATACATCTGTGGGAGCTGGAATCCCAGCATGACCATCTAGGTGACCAGGTGCCTTGGGGGTGAAAATGGACAGAAAGAATTCCAAAGCTTAAAGACAGACCAAACAATTAAATGTAGCCACTTTATAATAAATCAGATGAAATATATTCATATTATATAACTGGGAATTAACTCCATAGTTTTGCAAACCAAGTTTGTGATTTTTGATCCTCTGGAATTGTCAGTATTTTATGCAGTGCATAACCACAAATGTGAGATAGCTCTTTGTACGAGCACAAGGAAGAACAGTAAAGTGTCTCCCAGAGCATTTACAACACTTATAAAATTACTTTATTTTCCTCTCCCAGAAACTGGGTTCATGAAGAGGGATGGTCCATCAACAAAAATTTGCAGGGAAAGACCACTGGAAGATTGAGTGGTTGAGTGAAGGGGTTTTCTGTTCTTGCCAATTGAATAAAATTTACTTCTTCCATTTATTTTTCTTCTCCTGTTTTCTTTTCTTTTTTAGCTGGGGCATATAGTTCCACTGCCCAGGTCTAAAATGATGACAAATCCACATGTTTTTTCAGTGCTAGTTAACATCATGCACCAATGTCCTCCCACACTCCCAATCCTCATCTACAAACTTATCTTGTCAAGATCAGTCTTCTGAGCTTTTCCATAAATACAGTCATGAAGTACTCATGCTTTTGCACTGCACTTCCTCAAAGGCACAGGGTAAACAGGTGAGTAGAAGAGTAGCACAGTACAAAGATATTCCTAAAGGATTTACCAGCTAGCCAGAAAGATGGCAACTTGGTCTGAACCATTGGCTAATATCATCAAGTGACCTTTCACTAGTTGTTTGACCTCTTTGTGCTTCAGAAAGTTCAGCTGGAAATAAAAGCAAGACTTCACTGGAAACCAGACATTGAGTGTAAACTGTGGTTTCCTAGATAAATAAATTCCAAAAGAAAGTTTTATAGGAGTCACACGGCCAGTGTCTGGCACTTTGAACAGACAATGGGTAACAAAAAACGTATGTGGGAATGTTGTGTGGCAACATTACTGTACTACAGATTCCCCATCCAAATTTGCAAGAGATCTAAATAGCTCTAATTTCTGAGCCTCTGAAATGACAGCAAGCCAAGATAGAATCCCCTTGGGGCAGAACCCTGTCACAGCAGCATTACTACCAGTTGCACTAAAATATTTCACAGAGTTAAGTAAAACTTGATGGGAGAAGTGGGGAAAAATATATCTCTTCATATCATAAGCAAGTATGAATACAATCATTTCCTTTTTTTCATACAGCACTTGTTCTCACTGATATGCGTTTACTCAAATGAATTATCCCACTGAACTCAATGGGATTCTCCTCAGTAGTGTGTGATATAGCAAACTGAAGTATGGACCTGTAGTGGCCACTGACTGAGATTTTGAGCATTTTCTTCCAAATTTGGTCATGTAAGTAATCATTTCAGTTTGGGTAAATCAAAAGCAGTGCCCAAGTAGTTGGGGAAAGCATATCAGGGAACACTGACTCCTCAGGGTCCCAGCTGAGCAACTTGTCTCACAGATTTGAAATACAGCCAATTCTGTTTAACTTTTACATCAGCAGACTCTCTAGAAGCCTATGGTAAAATCATAGAATACGAGGTTAGAAGGGACCTCAAGGTACAGCCTTCCCTGGCAAAAACATGTTCTAGACAAGACAGACCAGTGCCCTGTCCAGCTGAATCTTATGTGTTCAGCGTTGGAGGATTCACCACTTCCCTGAGGAGATTATTCCAGTGGCTGATTGTGTCATTGTGAAAATTTTTTCTTTTCTATCAAATCAGAATCTCTGCACGATTAACTTGTACCCATTGCTCCTTGTCTTTTTCATCATCTCTAATAAGAGCTGCTTCAGCATACAGAGTTAGATTACTTGCTACCATAAGGGCATTCCCGATTTTGATATGGTTAGTCATGTTTCATTACTGACCAATGGTTAGTCATGTTTCATTACTGACCAAAGCGGATATTTAGAGCTGAATGCTTCAAAATAATTTGTGTCCATTTTTTAAAACTCAAAAAGCTTGTGGAGCTCAGGAGACAAATGTTTTGATGGAGGAAATACACTGCACTCAGGCAATCTTGACTTAATTCCTAGTAGCAGTGCAATATAACACAAAGACAAACTGGCTGCTGAAATTGAGGTCCATAGCAGTCTATTGGAACTCTATCTCTGATCTCTACTTCAAATTATGAAAGTATTGGACTCCACTCAAAGCCTAGTTATTTCACATATTGATTTTTTTATGTGAAGCACCACAAGAAGATGATGCATCACATCAGGGACCCTACAGCCCATATGCCTGTCTGGTCAAGTGCTGCCTCGCAGTCACCATAAAGACACTTCAGTCAGAGTGGTGCCAATGGAGCTCACCCAACCTCCCACTGTATCACAATCCCTCCTGGCAACTCACACCAAATCCTGCCAACCCTTTTTTTCACCTTTCTCACTCCAGGACTTTTCAGCAAGATCTCACTGAGAGAAAGAATGCACGGTGAGCCACTTTCTGAGAATCTTATTGTTTGGCAACCAGAATTTAATTGCTTCAGAATCGTACTGAATTGTTTCCACTCTGGTCAAACCTAGTGAGCATTGCCAGCAGACACAGATGGGATTGTCAAGAAAGTTTGAAGTGTTGATATGGCCACGTGCAGGCTATGACTCACAGTAGAGGACTATCCTCAGCAGATCGGCTGAGTCTATGCTGACAATTCTGCCACCAAGAACACTGTGACTTGGCTTGTGGAAACACAAGTAATATTTATGTGACCTACATGACTATGAATCAGACAAAAGACCTCTAGGCCATTATTCTTAGAGTGCAGTCTACATGTCACTAATTCAAAGAGGTTTAAACTGTCGAATCAGCTAATACAAGGGCAATGCACGGCAAAGCTTCTTCCTACTTCTGAATTAAAATAGATTTTTACTTTATACACTGAATACAAAGGACTTCTAAGGAAAACCTTGTCGGTGCTCCACAAGATACCAAAATAACACCAGAAGAAATAGTGCTCAAGTTTGTCAAGGGCTTGATAGAAGCAGTTATTGCAGTACAGGTAGCACCCACTGTGGTTTGCTGCTATAATCCCAGCTGGCCTTCTTCTATCTTGGACTCACCGCTATTCATTTGCTGTCTGGAAAGCAGACGGCACAGGCAGTTCTTGGCACTCTTGCTACGAGTGGTCCTTGCCCTGGCTGCACATGTGGCTGAGGAAAAAGCCATTTCTTAATATAAACACAGTTCTTGCCCTAATTGCTTTCACAAGAGATGATCACAGTGCAGCTCTCAGAGCGTGTGTGAGTGAGTTGCATTCCAGATTGCTGGCTATCTATTGTTTTCCTACTTGCTGTGTGAAAAGAGCAATTCTGTATATAAAAAGCCTGTTGGGAGAAACGTGTTTTTTTTCCCCAACAGTGAGCAGATGGCCCACAGATTTTGTGCATCATTTGTAAATTATTTCAAAGTCTATTTATCTATTCCAAAGAGATTACTGGAATCTACATCTGCATTTTCATGTAATTGTTTCCATGTCACATGAATGAGGCATAAGAGGGTTACAAAGGAAAGATGATCACCTATAACATAGCTGGCTGACATCTGCAAGAATTTGGGGAACCTATCTACTAAGCTCTTACTACACCCTTTCCTTAGTCCCTATGACTTTTTAATAATTTTTACAGGGGAGAGCTAGAAATCAGTGTTGGTGAAAAATCTTCAAGATTATAAATCTCTTACAGAAATTAGGACACTAGAGATCTCAAGAAATCAGCTATTCCCATCGCTGGAGGTAAAGCGAGGCCAGTCCTTCCCAAAACAGCCCTGGCAGATGTTTGTTTACCTTGTGTTAGAAAACCTCAGAAGAAAATGTGACATTTTTACCTGTTATCAAAAGAAAAAAAATAAGTAACTGTGAAATATTATGAACTTTGAGAGACTCAATCTCAGATGCAAATCGAGACTTTTCTAAGATGTAAATGAACAGAAACTTCTATATTATCATAACCATGGTAATCGTAATGACCATAATTTGGCTCTTTCTTCAATACAGACTAGGTCACTTGTCAGTGGTGAAGACAGAAAGATTTTAAGCATTCTTTTGTTTTGAGACATAGAAGTGAGAGACAGGATCTTTTCAGAAATTACTTCAGTGATAGGCCAGAGGCAGCTAAATAAGTGGATGCAGAATGATTACAGACATCTACACAGCATCAGACAGTTTCTGGGGTGGCCTTGAGTAAGACAATGCCACACGGCTACTTCGAAGGAAATATGAAGACCAGACTCTGATTCTGTGAACATAAGATAGATACACATTGGGCTGAGCTCAGAAGATCTTCTAAGGAGAGACATGAATGAAGAGAGTATGTAGGCCTGTTGGGTAGACCAGGTCAAGAGAGCTCTTTCAGGAAGTTGTCTAAATTAAATTAATTTCTCAGCCAGACTGAAATAAAGATCTGAGCTCAATCAGTTTATTAAAGTTTGAAAGGTGACTGGGTAATTCAGTATAGGAGCTCACAAATGGTAGAGATATCTTCTGAGGGAGGCAGAAGGGAGGTACTCTTCAACTTGTTGGTGAAGTCATGATTCGAGGATGCAAGTTGATAGGAGAAAGCTGCAGATTTGTGCAAGTAAAACAAATTAAACCTCTGAGCTCTGTATCCCTTAATTCTGCATCTTAAAGGATGTACTAATCAAAATGGTTGTTTAGCTACACCATAATATGTGGAAGAAATCATTTGAACGTGTTTGGAAAGGCACTAAGATCCTCAATTTGATAATTCTACCTAGTGATTTACTTCTAAACATTAGTTTTATATCCGTTTGTAGAGTAAAGATTTGAGAGAAGTTTTCTGAAGAGGAAAAGAGGTAAGGAGTTTACATAAATTCTAGCTGTTATGAATGGTGACATGGATCTAGTTCTCTTGGTCACACTTTTCCAATATGATGCTTATTAAATCCAAACCTGAGATAATATTCATATTAGTTCTATGTATTCCAGCACTACCCCAGATATGCTGTCATCCATTATATAAAGGAATTCCTTTCCTGAGATATCATAGCCTGCTTGTTAAGAGATAAATAAGGTCATTGGGAGTTCTGTTGAGGATTTCACTTGAATGACAGGAAGGATACTGTGGTCTCAATATAATCCAAGACATTGAAAAGACAAAGTCCTAAAAAGCTGACACAGGTTATGAATGGCTCCTCATTTTTAAAAATCATTAAAAAAAACTTTGCAGTAAACCTACATCCGCAACTTGGGGCATTTTCTTCGGTTTTCCTGGGCTCTGAATGCTAGGAACGTGAATAGCAAGGGAGCAGGGAACTCCAGAGAAATTGAGGAGATGCTCTTTCCATGCTCCTGGCAGAAAAATAGACAATGAGAAGCACAGGTTGAAATTTGTGTCTTTCAATCCTATGCAAAGTTTAAGGAGCTCTAAAAATAATTGTTACTAATTTTCAGAAGTTTTCCTATCTCTTTCCATAAGAAGGGTGCAACTTCACTGGATCTACATACGAACATGTAATGCATCTTTACCTCTCAGTGCATTAATTCCCAAATTACCCCTCCTGAGGGATGAAATACATTAGTTTAACCTAACTTTGCACTCAATACATGACTATCATCTGAAAGCAAGGCAATGAACTGTAGTATACATCAGCTTAGGACAACCAATGTTCTTTTCTCTTCTTAAAGTTCTGTTAAAGGTCTCTGAAAATACACTGTGCAAAGTAAAACTGGTAAAGTCAATTTCAAATTCAGCTTGAACATTTGCTCTTAATTCAAATATTTTTCTGGTGTTTAAGTGTGTTCTTGAGAGTAGATCTCTGCACATTTGATTTCCTTGTTCTGCGTTTATGCAAACAAAAAGCATGGGTCAGGGCTAAGATGAAAAACAAGAAAATACATAAGAGCTGAGGGGAGGCACTTATCTTGCAGAGAGAAAAATGTATTATTCGCAGATTTATTTATCCACTTTTCCGTCTGTGCATGTCTTTATTATTACAAGACTTACACAGTAATCATAAATATTCATGGTGATATATGTTGAGCAGGTAGTTTGCAAACACTGTCTTGGGCACGTATTCTCCTTTGCACAGAGAGGCCCAGATCCCTGGCCAAGGCTGTTATGCTCTGCTGTCATACAAATGAATCACACTGGTCTGTCACCAACTCAGAGGCCATAAGAAGCTCTGGAATGTCCTGAAATTGTCCAAATGGAATTTGTTTAGGCTGTTTTAGTTGAAGAAATGTTTATGAATGTTAAGCATTCAGACCTCTAAAGCTACTGAACCAATCTATTTAAGACTTGGCTTCAACTTGAACACTCAATGGGACATGCATAAGTCAGGCTTTAAGTACAAATTTTATTGTCATAGCAGCTGTGAAGAGCATATTGTTTCATACTTATAACTAAAGAGAAGTGGTTTTGACCAAGCATTCCCAAAACATTTGCTTGTGGATTCAGGCCAAAGATGAATATTTAATTTTAGTAAGAATTAAGAAAAGAAAGTAAGACTGGACAACATGTACAGAAAAGCTCCTAGAACATAAATTTAGCATTGACCTAGACATTATAAGGTGCTACAAGAAACTCTCTTGCACTTTCTAAGCAATATATTGGCTGGTCTATTTTGGTTTGTTTGAATTTTCTTTGGTTTTTTTTTTTTTCCTTTAAAGTTTCACTGGTTTTTTTTCTTGTAGATCTGTTGTAAGAGCCAGAGCTCCTGCAGAAAGTCATTAGGTTTACGTCCCTGGCTGCTTTGATACTGTACCCTGCAGTCAGCAGCCCTTGTTCGCGGCTATGAACTTATAAACCCAGGATTTCACTCTTATGCATTTTTCCCTTTGTTAATGTAATCTTATGAGGTGCACCTAGCAAACAGACTCAGGATCTACAGATGCAAAGGAAAGAATGTTCCGGACCCGGGTAGGAGCAAAGGGGATGCCCATAGGTGACCAGGGGGAGCTTTGGCATGGGAGCTGAAATGATGCTCTTCCATCCAGCCGTGAAATGTACTTAGGGAAAACCGATGATGAAAATGGACCCACTTGGGAATCTAATTCAAGAAGAAGAATATAGGGTCACCCAGAATTTTCACTGTGTATTTTGAAAATCCTTATTTTGATATTTTTAAGCGTCCTACCATGGTACAAATGTTTAGGCTTTAGAAATGCTAGTTACACTGTAATTCAATAACAACTTGGCAAAGAATAAGAAAAAGGTGAGCAAGATATTTTTGTAAACTTTTTGTAGTGTTCCTTCCTTTCCTTCTTTTCAGCCAAGTCCCAAACTCACTTTCAAAATACACATTGTGCCTACATTCTCTTCTTCATTTTATATCACACTTTCCTTGACAATAAAATGATATGTTAGCATAACATGACACGGAGCCTTTCTGAAGAGTACTAAACAGGGGTCAAGGTTGTTAAGACACTACATGAACAGAGCCAGAAGACTAGTAATGACCAAATCACATTTATAGTTATGCATTTCAGAATATATTCTGGTTTGATCTTTACACGTTAATTAAGCAAAACTCCCACTGATCAACATTTGGACACAAAACAGTAGATTGGTTCTTTCCTTTGCAGAAAGGTCTATTTTTTAAAAGTAATATTACAGGACTGGACAACATCCGGTACACGTTCTTTTCACTGAGATTTAGAAATTCTCTGTGCCTTTGCCTTTGGACACACATGAAGAGGAAAAAATGTTTATTAAATTCTTGCAGTTATAATGACTGAAGACAAACGTGGGGCTTTTTTCTTCCAAATATTTAGGCCCAGATCTTATGCCTATAACTTTTTAAACTGATTTGTGCTCTTACCAGTGAATTATTCAGTACTCACATTTATTAGAACTAATGAATGCATTTTTTCAACTCCTGTCTGGAATAAAAACTATCAAATGTTTAATGCATACCTAGCTTCCTTTACATCATTAACAGGAATGTTGAGGTCTAATCTAATTATAGAACCTGTCATTAGGCAAGTTCCAAAACATTTTTTAACTGTGAGGTGTATTGTATTCCATGCATTTCTCCAAAATAAGCCTTCAAGCAAACTTGTGGCTTTTTCTTTTCTATATGAAGTGATTCTTTTTCTAATGAAGATTTTATTAACTGGAGACACCAACATAACTGAATAAATAATAAATTTCTGACCCCTTAGGGAGAATGTGTGCCATGGAATTTTCCCAGTACTCCCAAATTTTTTTGAGGAAATTACAAGAATGAAGGTGGTAGCATTGACAACAGGACTGCCAGCCAGCCACATACAGAACACACCTACAAACATCAATTCAATTTAAATACAGCATCAGTTAAATTAAGCACTGGTGAATTTTAAATAAACATACGCATACACATTCCACCTTAACAAATGCAGCTTCGAAACAGAAAAAAATCCTTCAAGAAAAAAACAACCTTACATTCATCCATTAGTCTCACTTCTGTGTTTAAATTCATCACTTGCATAACATGTATCAGTAACGAATCCCAAACACCAATGTCCTGTCCCTTTGAGCAATTACCATCTACCAAAAAAGAAAATCAAAAAGAGTTTGGAATTTTCATAGCCTTAACACGTGAAGGTGCACATTTACTCTTGCACTCAGTACTACTGAAGTCTCAGAGACACAACTTCGTATCGTAGTCTCATGTTAGATGAATAAATGATGCTGGAATTAAAATCCATAATGAGAATGGCCATGAATGCTACTCTCTAAAGAGCTTTCCAAACAAAAAAATGTATCTCGATTACTTCATCCAATCGTTTACTGCAAAGCGCACACAGTTGTGGGGTTTTTGTATGTTCCCAAAGACATTTTCAGGCTTTTTCTCTGCATTTTCTGCACTCTCAGCTACTGCAGCCACATGACCATTAGTAATGCGTAATTTGACTTCTTGGATTCATCGCTGAGTTAAAAATAGAACATGTGGCTGATACATAAAGAGGCGGATACTTTAGTGAATTTGTGTTATTTTAGAGGGTCAGCAGTACTCACTGCAGCATAATTTATCTGGAGAAGGATGAAATTAAGCAACAAAACTCAAAACTTTACTTGCATCCCCAGTTTTGTTAGGCGCCTTTACATATTTCTTGGCACAATTAATATTTGGTAAAGGAAGAAACTGGAAGCCCATTAGAAGCTTAAGCCCTAAGTGACACTATTTCTCAGGCCAGGAACAAAGCAATCAATTACTAGCAAACAGCAGCAACAACAGCTGGTAGGAAACATCGTATAAGATCAGTGCTGAATAAGCCTAGGGTAAATGAAATGTGTCTTTGATAGAAATCGTATGTTAGGCCTTCACTGATGAAACTGCAATATTTCCCATGGTTCATACTAATGAAAAACAGTCCTCATGTCTTCCGGGAAAAGTTACTCTTTTTCAGCAAAATATTTTTGTTTTAATTTTGTTATTTCTATGGATGTTTTCTGGAAGAGAAAAAAAATCACTGTTAATTATCTTCAAGTTTCCTATTTATAGCTATGATCATTTCTCCATCACGCTGAAAGTATGTTCAATTACTGTTTAAAAAAAATTCCAGAAATGAATGATATTTGTTTTTCAGTTCAGGTGCCTAAAATTTACTTATATAGGAGATGCTTTAGCACTTTTCTTTGCGTATCTATTGCATTCCTTTTATTTTGGTTCCCAAATACAAGGGTTGAGATCTTATATATCCATTCTGAAATATTTGACTGGAGTTTATAGTTCAACCACAACTGTCAATTTGACAAACTGTTTAGGTCATGACAAATTCAAACAATTGTTCTTTCTCAGTTTAATCAGAAGATAATGCAAATAATATGGCCTACAATTTGGGCAACATTTAGGAATCCAGCTCTTGATATAGTGGTGAGAAAGAGAGGAGAACCTCCAGCTATCCAGAGAAGCCTGGTTTTCCATAAAGGAAACATGTGCCATCTTTAGATTATAAAACTAAGTGATACAATCCTGTGCTGAGGGGTTTGTGTCTCCGCATTAGCTGCAAAAGGTGCTTGGGGAAACTGTGATCTCCTTTGGTATTTGTATTATGGCCCAGGAAGCTGGCATAACTCGCCTTCTGATCGTGGATGTGCCTTTTCTGGTTTAAAAGTTCCTCTTTCTTGGAAAGGTGAAGCCATTTTAGAATTGGATTAAGTTATATTGCTCTCAAATAAACACTTTGTGTACTAAAGTTCAAGGTACAATACTACCTCACAATTTTTGGTTCTAGAGCAAGCAGACTAAATATTCGATCAAACAAAACTATGAAATTCAATGTCATCTTTAACAAGGTAGGCTCAAATCTTGCCTAGCTCCCTAAAGCACCAAAATCCTAACATATGACACAATTCATATGGAAAGACATCAAAATAATATTGTGGATCAAACAGCCAAGGAACTGAGAGCCAGTCACCTCTCAATGACCTGCTCTAAGTTGGGCCACACCGGTAGAATAGATTTTAAGTTCTCAAAATCCACTACATCCAGAAACTGTTTATCAACCCTGATGAAGTTAATAGGGATTCTTCATTCAGCTGAAAGCAGAATGAAAATCTCAAAATGAGAGTGGCTCAAAATATCATTAAAAAAACTACAAGCTGCAGCTCTCTTGTTTGGGTTGAGTTATGTTTTGCTTCCACAAAAGTGAATCAAAAACAAGCAATAATTCACATATTCCCAGTGTGGTTTCTAAGCACCATTAGTTGACAGGCTGCAATTCAGTAAATGACAACTCCCTTAAGAAATTCAGAATTTGGATTCTACTTAACGTTAAACATTTCTAATATTATTCAAAAAGCCATTACATGTTGTCTTTACAAGGTAGAATTAAAATGTCCTGGGTGCATTTACAGTGACTCTACGCACAATAGTATGTTTGCATTATTTTTATGTACAGCCTTTGAGCAACACTTACATGAAGCTTCAGGAGTATTTTCAACCAGTTTACTTCATATTTCCCTCACATTATTGACAGGAGTTTCAACAGTCATTCCAACTTCAGACACCAGAATGAATAAAAGCTCATTTCATACAGAATACATCCCAGACAAAAAAAAGATGAAGTAGCTACCTCAGAAGAGAAAATCAATTATTTTGCTAGGCCTCTACCTCTAATAGCCAGGAGTCATCATGAGCACTAGTTTAGTGTAATTTTAAGTGCATTTATAAAGACAGATTAGGAAAAAATCTGTCTTCGACCATGAACACATCTAAACAAAGACCACCAACTCCTTTTCATCTGCTCAGTATCCCATGGCTAAAAACCAACCAGGTGGAATGTGCAATGCATTTTACCAAGTTCCTGTGCCTCACAGTTAAGAGATTTGTCATTGTTCTACTACTTAAAAAAAAAAAAAGATATTCATAAATCCATAGCAATGAGCTTACATTTCAGCCCCACAGATACGATTCCCTGACATCAAGATGTATGGTCTGTAGCAAGTGTTACACCCCCAGAAGTGTTATAAAGCTCAAATCTGCCTGTACTCTTTTTCATACTGTAAATCTATGATCCTGGTGCAAGAACCTCCTGTAGCAGGAGAGGGAGTGGCGCTCCGAGTGGCAGCCAGCAGGAGGCTTGGAGACTTTTTCACCTTTAATGACTTGCAAATCAAAAGCATGAAAACCAAACTACACTTCTCGCCCGGTTTTCCCATTCAGACTTGGTAGTTTGCACCATTTTCTCCTGTACTGTTCCCGTTATTCTTGATGCTGGTGTGTCAGTGTTTTCAGTGCATTTTTTAATGTGGAGAGAAGGGGGTAGGGTGGGAGAAGGGATCTGTCCAATGATCTCAAAGCATGTGTTTTTGATTCTAATAAGATTATGGATACCAAAGGAATAAAAATGGAAATCACTACTGCCAAGATATGAAAGAAAGTTTGCATAGTAAAATAATTTAAACCCTAACATTTGGACCCAATAAGGCTAACAGAACGTTTATTCCATATTTTTGGAAAGTATGCTTTTTCTGCACATTAAGTGGTACCAATAAAAAATAATGATTCTCACTCAGTTTATTTCTATAAATTATATTGTTTTATAGTTTTCCAGGGCACGGTTATGTGTCAGATTCTATGGCAAACACCTGGGTGTAAAATGCAATAAGCTTGTTACTTCCAGTGGGGGTTGTGGGGCGGAGAGCAACAACCCTCCATTCTCCCCAGAATGTACCTATTTCCAAGAAAACTGGATTGCAGCTCATCTGAAAACAGCCAAATTCTTTTTCACACTTTAGGAATTATCATTTGCATCTCCTCTTGACTTGCTAGTGATATAAAACTGAACCCTTCAGGGACTTGGAAGCAGATGCAGCAACAGCTTCAGTCATGAACATAAGTTTGGTGGTCTTAGCTCAACGCCTAATGGGTGACTGGCTGTATCACGGTTTTCTCTTTAATTTAGCATAAGTCAATGTACATAGAATACAATGCAGTACATTTATGTGAATTTTTAAGACATTATGAATGTTACAAAAATTTCATAACTTTCAGAAGTTATGATGTACAAAGACTAGCACTCAGAGATTATGGATAGACTAGAGTTAGGAATGCCCTTACAGCATCAATTTGGCTCCTTTTATGTATGCACTATAATTACAGCTGGTTGGAAATGTTCCATCAAACCTTTTTTTTTTTCAGTGAAAAAGAGTTTTCTGTGGGAAAATGTTACTTTTTCCAGAAATGCTTCAATTTTCCATAGGGAAAATGTAAGCAAAATACATTCTTTTGGGTCAAGTCAACTGGATTCTAAATATTCCAGCTTGTCAAGCTGAATAAAAACACTTCCTTTCAGGTCAGCATAATATTCATGTGCATACACCAGAACTGCTGTAGTGCATCACAGAATTTGCAGCTTAGATCAGTTCCTCTGCTGCAGGACACATACAGTGCAGTCCCCCTCTTGCCAATTCCTCCACCATCATGTAAGTGGCAGCACAAGCCTGAACACCATGAAAGCAACAGCAAGTCACTGTGGCTACTTGGGAGTCACCTGAAGCAGAAGCAAACTGTGAGATTCATGTAACTGTATCTTAGCTGTCTAAAAATTAGTCACGGTGTTTAAGCGATATAGTTAAAATCTCTTGACTATAGAGACCAGATGCCTATAGAATACAATTGATCCTTTCCAAAGATAGATAAGTAAGAGAGGTAACACCGTAGGGGAATTCATCTCTGCCACCTTTGTCCACTGGGTAGTGATGGAGCACAGATACCTACCTCAGATTTGACAAAAACTTTGCTGAAACAGTGAGAAGGTCCTACGCTATGGGTTGACACCAAAGACTTCAGTGCAATCCTGGGAGAGTGAGCATCAAAATTAATGAGTCACATGCCCTAGCAAAAGAGTAATAACTATCTATCTGTAGCGTATGAGATGTTGCTATAGGAAAACTGACGTAGTTTTAGTACACAAGGACACCTTCTGTCAAAAAAGAAGTAATCCCTTTTAAGTTAAAAATTGTTTAACTAAAGGCAAAAACATAGATGTTTAGAGAAATAATTATTAAACTGTGCTTACTGTGAAGTGCCCAAAGAACAATCAAGAACATTGCACTTATATGACAATCACTACCAACGCTCCATGGAGTGGGTATCCTTTTTGCTGCAGAACTCAGTCTTACCTGAAAGAACAGAAGGAAGATAAGAGAAGGCAATATAAGAAAACAAACACATGATGGTATCTAGTGCTATGCTAGAGCCACGTGTCAGAGGTGCTGTTTGCCAAAAAGGAAGGCTATCAGGAGAGGAAGGGCACTCAGGAGTGGGAGAAAGAATGTTAGAGGGACATATGGGGAGAGAAGAGGAAGTGGAAGGTGTATATGGCCAATTACACTGGAAAGGAGAGTCCAAAGTGCATGCCTCAATAACTTTTGCATTTCTTGAATTTACAATATGCACTTTTGCAACCTTATAAAATGTTCATAATATTGTTTTAGAATATAGAATATAAACCATATGTGCCTGTGTCAAACTACACATAATATGCATGTTCTGGGTATTGTGTTTTGCAAATTTAGCAACAGACTCACACACACGGCTCTCATTAGCATATGTGCAACCACAGTGAAGTTAATAGGATTAGAGCTTGTCAGGAATTTTTCAATTAAATTTTTTGGTTTGTTTTTCATTGGAAAATGCCACTTCATTGAAAATTAAACTGTGCATGAGAACCTAGCGGTTTGGGTGCGATCTGCTTTATGAAAGGTTCCTCAGGTCCTGGAATTTTGATCAAAACAAGATAAAAACAAAAGCTCAGAGTAACATTGTTTTCAAAATATGAGGCTGGACATTGGAGAACAAAACATGAGTCCCTGTCACATTGTTCACACAGTGTTGATGAGATGCTGACTCGGTCTGCTGTTTATCCAAGGGTGAATTCTATCATCCCAGTCTGAAGCTGACCCTATCAAATCCTGAATGACCACAAGACCATAATATCTTTCTGCATTGGGGTGGTCTTTCCACTGAATAGGTGTCACATATAAAAGTTGAAAGGCATTTTCTTTGTCCCAGTAAGAAATAAAAAGTATTTTGAACTTTAAAAGTTTGGAGAAAGTGGGAATTTTTTCCTACTCTGCTCTGTGCAGACCTATCTGCAAAACATCTCAGAAAATATCTCATCAGCCTCACTGCTTTAACCAGTTATCTCTGCTCTCAAGGTTCAGCAAAGACATGCTGCCATGAATGAAGAAACTTAAATACATGAAAGGAAAAGTTCAGATAAGAAGGTAGGATGCTACTGTTTATTGTTCAAATGCTTCAGAAATTTAAATATGTTTTTCAATTTTCCCCATAGTGCTCAACACAGAATTGTGCTATATCTCTCTAAGCTCTCACGTACATTTTAGCTATCTAGTGCCTCCTTACACATGAGCCTGCTAGCTGTCCCACCACCTTCTTCTCTTTTTAATTTAGATGTTATGGGTTATTCTCTCCCCTTTGGCTGCATTTCCTTTAGAAGAAAGGTAACACAGTTTGAAATCAACAAGGTTAAAGTTTGCTGAAATAACTTTTTCTGCCATAAACTGAAGGTGCTGTCAAAGTGTGGTATCCCTTTAAAGAACAGCAGATATGCTGGAAAGGCACCAAAGAAACTTCTATACCTTTGAACATCATCTTTAAAACAGCAGCACTAGAACAGAAGAGCTCAGGGGAATGCACAGAGCCACTTACTCTCCAAAAATAAAGCAAGCAATGCTTCACTTTTTTTGAAGTTACCAGCGGTCAGTCATTGTTGGTTGAAAACTAAAAATGTATACTTTTACATTCTTAGCACACGTACACAGTGCCAGCTGGCTTTATGGCTTAGCTTTGCAACCTAGGGGGCTTACAGGATCTCAACATCTGCAAAATTATGCTTTGATTTCTGGCAACATTAGTTCTCAAGGGAACAAAACCAAAGCAATTGCCAGCCAGAACTCACATTTTGACATGTTAAGCAAGGGGCTGTTCCTCAGAGTTCTTGCCATTTGGAGAGAAGCACTAAGCCATATACTTGAAGGGGAGAGGAGAAAGAAAGAGGAACCTACAGACATCAGTCTTACAGTATTTCTGCTACCAGGGAGAGTGGCTATTGGAACCAGCATAAAGGAACAAATTATGAGAGGGATGGGAATGGAAGGAAATTGGCAGGGTCTGTACACTAGTGCTTATTTTTCAGTTACACCATGTTCATTAAAATCATTGAAAAATTAAAAATGTATGATTAACTCGTGCTGAGGCTGATGTGGAAAGACAAAGAAAAGATGAATTCTAGTGTGAGAGATAATATTATACACTACTAACTTTCAAAAAGGGTCTTTAAAATATTTTTTTTCACACTAGTAGCCTGAGACCTTTTTTAAAGATTTATGGCCATGCAAACAAAAATGTGGCAGCTTTATATTAAAAAACAGCACATGAAGAGTTTAGCAGATCAGGAAAATGTGGGTACTGTACCTATGTGTTTCACAGTTTTTATTGGACAGCATAAGCAAAAAATCTGAAACCTATGGGTAGGAACCTAATTTTCCCCAAGTTCTTCCACACTCAGCACTTGAGGAATTGCTGCTCGGCAGCACTGGAATTACTGCCTGACACTCATCATGGCTGTTTGCTTATCCCAGGGATTTATAATAGGTCACTGGTGTTTAGTGACTAGTAACTTACCACCATTTCTCACAAGAAAATGAACAGAGAACACTTGAGCTGGAGCAGTATTTCAGGATGAAGACTGCAGTGATTTATTTCCTGGACAACAGTATCATTTCCATTGATATCAGCTCAGATTGTCCTTTGGAAAATAATTTTCCCAGTACGTCACATTAACCACACCAATTTCTCTCTTTCTTCTTCTATTCCCTCTTTAAATTCCTTTCTTTGCTGTTTCTTCATGTCCTTCCCTATATTTTGCCTATCTCCATTCTCCCATTTCTTATGAGTACAAAGAGCAATCTTCCTTGGTACTGAATCTGAGCATCCTCGTTGTCAGCTGGCAAAGTAGCACCTTATACTTTCGCTCAAAATTTCCCTTCATGCTTAGGATATTTTTCTAAGCAAATGAAATAAGGAAATTATTTCAAAAGTTTAAAAAATAATAAAAAAAGACGAAGAAAAGTGGATGGGTATTTTTTTACATTGCCCTTTATTGGCAAGAAGCATCCTTCAGGCTCTTCTGTTGAACTTTCCTCTGTCATGATATCTACCACTTGATCTGCTGATACGGTTGAAGTCTAATAATGTCTCACGGTTGCCTCACTCTCTTCTACCTTAAATTCATACTATGTTTTATAACAGCACTGTAAATTCACTGTCAGCATTGTCCTGGTAGGGCAGAGAGGGTCCTTCTGTCTCATGTCTCTGTAGCACCTAAAACATCTTCTGTAATATGCTGGGATGATTATGATGTGTACCAAGACAATTAAATACAGTAATTTTAGAAAGTCATTAAGTTTCAAATTAAGTTTAGGGTCCACCAAGATGTTACCTTGAGCTCAGGAAATCCCACATTGCTGAAGTCTGGATGGGAATCGAGAGAAATGGAAATATCTCTGCATGACCTTCCCTGGCTTTGGACGCCTCTCTTAACATTTGTCAGAGCCAAGAAATCAGATCAAGGACCCCTTTAGCCAGACCCAATGTAGGCATTCTCATACATGTACATCCTTTCTCTTCACCTGCCTGATGGACAGGAGTAAGCACTGAAATGGCTTCTTGAGGAAAGAAGAGCTAGATTTAGCATGTTTACTACATGGGCTGTATGTCTTTCCAGACCATCTCAAAGGCAAGCATGACACTGAGCTGTAGAAGGACTGAGGATTGATGGAGAATCTGAAATTGTTTCCTTGACAGAAGGATAAAATGACTGCAGTCATCTTGGATGAATCCTGTTGGTTTTGCCGTACTTTCATACCAAAGAAATCCTGAAACTGAAAAATCCTGAAAGAATCCTGATTCTCCTTTAGCCACAGCCAATACCACTGAAAAGAAAAGTAAGGCATTTTCTTATTAGGAATAGATTGCCTACAACTTCACAAAGACAGGAGGCATCAGCAGTATTATCTTCTCCGCTCTTTTAGTTGTTTCATGGGTCTTAGAGGGAAAGTCAAATGTATATTCAGAAATGTAGTGAGGAACATGCTCTGATCTCTATCCCTGAAGTTTTATTATTTACTTGCTTCTGCCAAAAATCATTATGTTTCTTCAGGAGTGGAAATTCTGGTTGACTTGCTGTCAAATAAACCTAAAAATCTTCTTTGGACTTAAGTCAAAATCAGAAATCTGCTGGATAGCCTCCCTACTCATCACAATCCACACAGAGTGGTAACAAAAATAAATAAATAAAGGTAAGAAAGAGAGAAAGAGAGAGAGGAAGAGAGGAAGAAAGAAACAAAGAAAGAAAGAAAGAAAGAGAGAGAGAGAGAAAGAGAGAAAGAAGAGAGAAAGAAAGAAAGAAAGAAAGAAAGAAAGAAATGAAGACATGAGAGAGAAAGAAAAAGTGAAGAAGGACAATGTCAAGCTTAAAGGAGAAGCCGCAATATCGTTCAGGGAATTGATCTATTGGTCCGTAGGGAATTGATCTTCAAGGTGAAACATTATCTTCTGAAATGTGCACGCTTGCAGTCCCTAAATGTAAGAGAATACATTTAGCTTACATTTCCCAAAAAATGTCATTTTTCAGAGACTCAGTCTTAGAAATACACAGACCCATTAAGTGGTTTTGCTCTCTCATGGGAATACCTACTCTCTTTCACCTGTATTTTGCTCTGTTGTACTCCCCTCTTCTCCCATCACCCCTCTGAAAGGAGATATGGCTTCACTTTCCAGGAAGAGAAGTGTTTAACATCCTTCAGTTTTGGGTAATCTACAAATCCCATCCCACCCGTTTCCTTCCAGGGGAGACTTCAAAGCAAGAGCAGAGACTGCAGCCCTCCGGGTGACCCTCCCAGAGGAGCTCTGGCCAGAACGCAGGATAGGAGCTGAGCAGGCACTGACAAACAGGATGACTATGTGTGATCCTGTTGTGCACTACTCTCCTCTTGTTCTCTATGCATTATCAGCCAGCCTTTCTCTAGCAGTGGGCTGAATGGTGTTTCAAATACTCATCAGCCACCTTCAGTAAGCAGAAAAAGACAAAAGAATCTGGAAATGGCTTTGATAACTACGTAGCCATGCTGCAGAAGAAAGAACTCATGGGATGGGATAGCATTATTTTCTATCTGTGATTGACAGATCTTTAATTCCTGTTTCCTGGACTGGCAGGACCATAAGGCAGACTGTAAAGGGGGCTGCCAGGCAGGATGGAGAGCAGAGACAATCAACAAATCCTCTTGTTGTTTTCTTCCCCCATTCTATTTTTTACCTTACAGGACATTTCCCTTGAGGCCACTTTACCTCTGTCTTTTTATTATTGTTCTGTAGGAGGAAAGGACAGCACGGCTTCATAGCCAACGCAGTGCCTTACTCACTTGAACTGTGTTTGCAGGGTGTTTGCAGTCAGGAAGGTTACAATTTTCTTATTAAAATGAAAACACGTTAAAGTTATCCTCCAGAACGTGCCTCAGTTTCTGCATTGGGAGAAGGGAGTTTTAACTGCTTTTGTATTTCCTTTTGCCACTGTGTGCAACCATCCCAAATAGTTCTGTAAAACATTGTTAGAAATAAAAGACCTAATAGCTTCACAAAAATTTGATTATTGTGCTATAAACCTAAATGCTGAGGACACTATTTAAGTAAGTTACAGAAATCACAGAACAGTTGATAAAATCACAAAGAAAAAATGATCAGTCCCATGAAACTAGAATGTGAGTTGACAATAGTATGAAATCACTCAATGAATATACCTACATCGCTCTTAGGCTTGCACTAGGCACTTACGGCACTTTTGTTCCTGCTGCAGGAACTGGAGCTTTTTTTGGTTGAAACTTACTGAGAATTTTCCCTCCAGGACAGAACCCTGTGAGATCCGGCAGCTAACAGACCTTTGGTCCGCAAACCAGACAAGATCTGCTCTGAGGTAAAACCCTCAACCGCAGCTCTTTCATTCTCTTGAGTTTCTTTCTGGCACACCATGTTACAGGCTATGCCCATAATATTTCAATGAGAATCTCATTCCATCAGTGACTCAGGGCCACACAGGGGCCTGCAGAGGCCACATTTAACCATCTAGCTGCAAATAAGCTCTGTGGTGCAATGATGCATATTTAGGGGTTGCCGACGTTTCCCCCAGATCTGCCCAGGCAGCAGAGGCAGGAATAGGACACTGAGCCCAAGAACATATCCAATTTGATACACATTGTTTAACGCAGCACACAATAAAATAAAACCCAGGATACACCTACAGGTATAAATACTTCCCCTCTGTATCTTTAGGTTAAAAGCCTCAGAGATGGGAGACTCAAATACATGGAGTGAGATCAGGCCATGGATAAAAAGACATAAAGCTGTCATGTCCTGATGTTTAAACCACTCTTATCTGTACGGCAAAGAAATCTCACCATATATATTTTGTCTGAAATCAGAACTGACTTCTAGCACCTATCATAATAAACTGACAAGCTGACCAAACTCCTCTAACAGGATTGACCTTCATCCCCCCTTTGCATGACTTCTCAGATAGCAGAAGGGTAAAATGATGACTCACTGGAGCCACAGCACCAGTTCATGTTTAACTGCAAGTGTATGAGCTACTGATTCAGCATAAAGGGCCACATACATAAAGAAAAAGAAAACAACATTCAAAAGAAAAGATGTCTGACACAGTAAGATATTTGAGAAAATTAACTTGACCCCTACCTAATATCCAATAGTAGCACATCTGTAAAAAATAAACAATTCCTACCACCTACAGGTGGCAAATTTAATAAGCAAATATGTACACACCAGCAAAAAACTGAAACATAGCCATAACTCTGGTGTGACCTTGACTGATCCCCTCTCCCATAGCAGCAAAACAGTCTATTCAGAATCAGAATACTTAATTCAGTACTTGTCTTTTTGAATTTGTAAGTTAAATTACAAATTATCCTTACAAATTATCCTTATGTTCATTTTACAGACTAGGGGAGAGTAACAAATGAAAGCTGCTCACTCAGAGTCTCTCATCATACTGGTTATCAAGCTGGAAAAAAAAATAAATCTTTCATTTCTCACAATTAGCTTGGAGTTTGGAAATACAATTGTGGTTATTATTAACTGTATAATGGAAAATAATGTTAATATTGAAAAGAAATAATTAATATCAAACTTTTTCCCACACTATGGAAAGTGAAGGAGCTTTTAGGGTAATATTTAATGAATACTATTGCTAACACACTTCAAAATGCTTTCTATGAACAACAAGCATTTGAAATTAAGTTATATCATTTCAATTTTATGTCAGACTATTGTAATTCCCATGGACAAAAAATCTTTTTCCTTGAAAATCAATCATATTGATACCTTGAATTTCCAATATTTTATTTTTCCTTTTTTCAGGTTTATGTCAATAATCACAAAGAATTGACATAACTCATCATGACGTTCATCTCACCCAACGTAGCTCTATTGCATTGCTTAATTTAGACAATATTTTAACCTACATCAAATTAAATGAGATTTGGGCTCATGCACTCACCCAGTGAATAAGAACAGGAAATGAAACCTACCAAATATCTATTTTTATTATTATTATCCAGTCAGCTTTATTTCTGCAGCTGATTCGCCCTGCCAGTGTTAAGTTTTTTGTGCCAAAAGGGTCTTTTAGCAGTTTTACAGTTTGCTGCCTGCAAAAAAAAAAGGCCTTTTAACTTGCCTCTCCCTTGTCTAGCCTGTGCCAGTGCTCCAGTTCCTGCTCTCACACAACCCCCTAAGAAGTCAGTTCAGCTTCTGAATCAGCAGACAGACAACGTTTTTTGTGATTGATTCTCTATCAGTTTATTGGACTGAAACAGCTTCCCACAGGGTAAGATGTGCATTAGAGACAAAGCCATGAAAGTAGGAACCCAAAGGAAAGTGAGGGGCAGGGGCAATAATGATTACAAACCTTTGAATCAGCTCATGACCCAATGAAATCTCACTGTGAGAGAGGGACCAACAAACATGGACCACGTTCCAAGTGACATGAAATGACTTATTGACTTCTAACAAGGGTTAAGACTGTTTCACACACACACAAAAACCCCACAAATAAACAAGATAGCTTCCATCAGGTCCATTTAACTCTACATTATTTATATTTTTCTACTCTACACATAGATCAATAGATTGTCATTTTCATAAATTCACATATTTCCTTATGATTGGCAAGAGCCTAAATGCAAACAAAGGAAGAAAACAGATAGTTAGAATAACAAAATCCCAACTAGTATATCCAATCTCTTCCCAGCAGAGAGGGAAATTAGAAAAATGGACAAAAAATTCTAACTGAAACTAAAGCCAGTTTTTTGCATCATGCAGCCCTAAGGCAGGTAAAGATAAAATGAGCAGCATTGCCATCCAGATTTTATTACTGATGTATTGTGAATCCTGTACTGCATTACTCTGTGTCCCACAAGGGCTCGGTTATGAGAGACACCCAGAGCTGACCCTTGAACAATCACCTTCACCCAAGACCACTCATAGGAAAACCACTCTGTGACACAAAGAAGACGGCAGGACTGGAACTGATGGGGACAGAAAAGATAGTGGAAGCTGGACAAGTTTATTAAGACCTAGTTTAAAAACTCCAAAATTTAAGTGAATGGTGCTTCCATTGCTCTGGGGTCTGACTCCCAATGTTTTACATAGTGTTGTCTGAGGGAGAGGATAAATGCAAGTGTTGTGGGGAGAGGGAGTTGCTTTTATTCTCCCTCTTGTAACCCTCCTGCCACAAGACTGTGCAGAAGGCTGCTTCACTTCCCACAGACCACACTTTTCCCACATCTTCTCGCTGCAATCTGTTTGCCCCATCAAGCATAGGAGAGATGCACCCACAATGCCCTGAAACTGCCTGCTGCTAGAAAGGCCTGACTAAAATTTAGAACATGGTCAAGCCCCAACACAGACAGAAAGGACAGCTTGCACTAAGTACCCTTACAGTCCAAGGTGGTCTATGTGCTAGCAAATAAACTTGGCAAAGCAACAAAGCAACTGGTTCTGAATGGGAGTTAGTCTATACCTTCCCAGCTTTAACAAGTTGGAACCGAAGGGGCAGCCACATGAGGAAAACTCTACAGCGGGTTATAAATCTCTTTGAAACTATCTGGTTAAGTACATGGAATAACACTATTTTGAATCTAACCTTTTTGTGCCTGTGCTGACACAGTATCGTTATGTTTCTTGTCTGAGGTGGTACTTAATGTCAAAGGCAGGAAACGTTACTAATTATGTCTTTAGCATCCAAAAGAGGAGGAGAGGAAGAAGAAAACTTTAAAACCCTCTTGGTATTGTACAGCATGTGTCTGCCCTCAGAGATTGCAGCCTTTAGTTTTATGCCTTCAAGTCATCGAATATGCTTACTACAAGGAACTCGAAGTAGAAGATTAAGAAAACACATAAAAGGAAAGGGGATAAGATTACATCACCTCCATTTTACAGCAGGAGCGTCCAGAGATTAGTTGGCTTACTTGAAGTTACAAATTCCCACCAGGGGCTGAGGGCTGATGCATTGAACTACGTCTATGTTGACTATAAATGCTGCACTGTTTTCCTTTGTCATCCTGCTACATTTCAGTCACTCCTCTAGTCTTGTCACTAAGACAATGCTGTTAGATAGGAGACTCACCAGCAGCCCCTCCCAGCATGAGCTGTTTACATATATCCACAAAAAGTGAGCAGTCTTCTGCTGTGCAGAACACAAGTGCAGATGCAAGTTTGTAGATGACACTAAGGTGAGTGGTGCACTTGCCACACCAGAAAGATGGGATGTCAGCCAGAGGGACCCAGACAAGCTGAAGAAGTGGGCCCATGTGAACCTCATGAGGTTCAACAAGGCCAAGTGCAAGGTCCTACACCTGGGTAGGGCAATCCCCAGTTTCAGTACAGGATAGGGGATGGTGTGATTGAAAGTAGCCCCTTGGAGAAGGGCTTGGGGGTGCTGGTTGATGAGAAGCTCAAATTGAGCTGGCAATTCATGCTCACAGCCTTGAAGGGCAACCATATCCTTGACTGCATCAAAAGAAGCATGGCCAGCAGGTTGAGGGAGGTGATTTTCTTACCCTACTCCTCTGTCATGAGACCCGACCTGGATTACCATGTCCAGTTCTGGAATCCTCAGTGTAAGAAGGACATGGAACTGCCATAACAGATCCAGAGAAGGGCACGAAGATGATCTGAGGGCTGGAGCCTCTCTGGTATGAGGACAGGCTGAGACAGTTGGGGTTGTTCAGGCTGGAGAAGAGAAGGCTTCAGGGAGACCTTATAGTGTCCTTCCAGTATCCAAAGGGAGCTACAGGAAAGCCAGAGAGGGACTTTTTACAAGGGCATGCAATGATAAGATGAGGAGGAATAGCTATAAATTGGAGAGGGGGTAGGTTTAGACTAGACATAAGGAATAAATTCTTTACAATGAAGACGGTGAGGTCCTGGCACAGGTTGCCTAATGAAGTTGTGGCTGCCCCATCCCTGGAAGTGTTCGAGGCCAGGTTGGATGGGGCCTTGGGCAGCCTGATCTAGTGGGAGGTGTCCCTGCCCATGGCAGGTGGGAACTAGATGATCTTAAGGTCTCTTTCAACTCAAACCATTCTATGAGTCTCTGAAAAATGAATGTGAGAAACTAAGTGAGAAACCTGGCCAGAAGAAAGAAGATAAGTGAATGTGAACAATATTGTAGTAATAAAGCATCCTACAATAATGTCTACATTCTATCACATTTTATTATTTCACCTTGTAAAGACTTCACCTTACAAAATTTTCTTACATGAAAGTTACCTAAGGAAAGGGTATTTCTTTTGAAGACCCCTAAGTGAAAAAGACAGACTTTTTGATCTTTATGTTCTACTTAATTTCCCCCGTACTATATGACTGGTTTTAAGAAGCATGGCATATGTACTGCCGTTCCAGCTAGAAGTTACTGGTATTCCGAAAAAAAAAGTAATATGACTTTTTAAGAAACTAATTATAAGAATTCACTTGTGCAGAAATTTCAGCCTAAATAGTATGCTTGGTGCCTCTGGCTTCCATACGGGCTGGAATAGAAAAATCTGGCAAAGGGATCTCGCATGTACCTCTTAGGCCAAAATGTCCATCTTCAGACCCCCGCATCCTTGTGCCCTGCAGGGAAGATTGTGTCTCCAAATTATGTGTTTACATTTCAAAGACACCTTGATCTTTTCATTGCTTATGGAGGGAATTATGACTATTTGAGACTCATTAACTAAGCTTCCAAAATTGATCAATTAATTAAGCTCAGTGCCAGATAAGATCTATATGTAATCTAAAATGGCCTTTTTCACAGGTCATTACATTTCATCACTTTATCCTCTGAATGATATATCAAGCAAGCTTATAAAGAAGATAAAATATAACATAAATATATTTTTTAAAAAGTAAAAAAATAAAGAAAACATGGATGTAATCATCATAAAGGCTAAAGCTGATTAAGATCCTGTAAAAAAGGTTGAAATCATGACCTATATTTGAAACATTTCAAACACTTCTGTCATCTGGGATGTCTTCTGTCTCTCAAATCATCCTTCTGAATATATTCTTGTGCATGTGAGCCATTACACAGAAAGCTTGCCAAGACACATGCCCAGAGGAGAAATTTTCTCCTATCACCCTCCAGGGAGCAACTAGTCCTTCTTTAAAAGTTCTTCCACCCATGGATTAGTCTGCTTAAAAAAAAAAAAAACCCCAAAAAAAACCCCAACAACCCACCCATACTGACATGGTCTTAGCAGTTGCCATTAAATAAAAGAGAAATATGACTAAGGTTTCCTACTTGAGGACTAGGAGAGTCTGTGGGGCCATAGATGTATCTTCATATTCTTGGGTGGTTATTTAAAACAGTATTCTTACCTTGGACCTACAGAACTTAAATGTCTATTCGATAACATTCAAACAGAAATTTGGATGTTCGTGCCCATGCAGTCAAGAAGGCTTGAGGAGGAATGTCTCAGGTCTTTACCTCCAATACAGCTTTATGTCTCAAAAACCGTTCCCAGGAATGAGGAGAGTGTTTCTGAAAATCACTCTCAAACTCAAAAGCTGGCTAGAATCAAACCTTGCTCAAACTATACTAAATGGTTTTGATAAACATTTTAAGAAGATTTTAATAGGAAAAAAGCTCCCGAAACTTATTTTTGTGGTTAAAAAACCTGTTCATCTTCCAGAACTGTAGCCCAGCACCTTCAGTATCCCAGTCTGATACAACACAAGATGTTTCCAAAGCAGAAATTCCTAACTCACAAGTACGTAAGTCTTGAAGACCCTCTCCAAAATGTTTGAGAACAGTGTGGTGAAACAAAGAAAAAACTCTTTTTAATAAATTTGCTCATACCATTACTAAGAAGGTGCTTGTGTACAACAGTATGCTCCTAAAGATTTTTTTAATAATGAAACAATAATGTTATAAAAATGGCAGTTGTTACATTTTTGCAAGACTACTTAGTAACATTGACATTTCTTTAACCTCCATAACAAACCGCACTTATTCAATATCACTCTGCGTGTCACACTGCCCCAGTGTTATGTGATCATGTAATGAAAGACCCTATCATAAAATATAATATGCACAATGGGAACAGAATTAAGTTTGCCAGGGGAGTCTTAATTCTGAATTTCCTGACTCTTGTGGGTTTAAATCTCAAATTTAACATTGTATTAACATATTTTTAATTGAGCAAAAGGGGAAAGAAAAACACATGTTAAAAGCCTTTATTTGCTGAAGATGAGGATTTCCCAACAAAAAATCTCTCCATTTTTCATTCCAAAATTTCTCTGTAATTTAAAACTAGCTCCTCTGGTCTCTTTGTAATGAGTTTTCTTAAAATTAAGACCTGTAATGTGACACAATTCATCTTTATTTTCAACCCATTTGATCTTGCTGTCTCTGATGTTGCTGGACTAGATCCTATTCCCTAGAAAGCACTCCACAGCTCCTGTTAGCTGGAAAAAGTAGAACTTGTCCTCTTATAATTTAGACAATGTTATTAAATGATTTTAAGTAAATTATAGGAATGGGGGGAGTAAGTTCTTCTGGCTACAAAATCTGGTTGAAGTTAGTCTAACTGTCTAGAAAGGATTTAATTTGTTCAGTTTGCTTTAGTTCTACGAGTATAAGATTCAAGAATAGAAAGAAAACAATTGTTGCTTTTTTTCCTATTCTTTTTATTTTATAACAGTGAATTTTTACCAGAAGACTTCAGTTTTTATAAGACTTTAAATCTTATATAACATTTTAAAGCCGCAACAGAGAATTTGGTCATATTTTTATTATTTTTTCACATCATTCTGTTTTACTGACCCTATGGAAAAATCAAACATTTGATGTTGACTGTTGTATAAAACTCCTTTGACATGTCATAGAAAATATGGCAAGTCTGTTGTCTTTGGAGAAAAGTCTGCTTAATTGCCCAGTGTAAAAATTTTTTACAAATGAAAGTTCACTTCATTTGCTTCATTTAAAATTCATTTACATCAAGAGAAGAGTTTTCCTGTTAATTTTATTTTTCTATTCTTTTTTTCTTCTTTCAATTTTTCTTTTCTTTTCTTTTCTTTTCTTTTCTTTTCTTTTCTTTTCTTTTCTTTTCTTTTCTTTTCTTTTCTTTTCTTTTCTTTTCTTTTCTTTTCTTTTCTTTTCTTTTCTTTTCTTTCCTTTTCTTTTCTTTTCTTTCCTTTTCTCTTCTTCCTGCTGATCTTTAGCTCTTCAATGAATTTGACAATTTATGGTAACTTTGAATAATGTTATAGGAGAGGCACTACTTTAAAAGGACAAGATATCCTGTACTATCAAGAAAAGCCAGAGAAAAATAATGGAAATTCCCAATTTTGTGATTTACTTCCAGTAGTCCTGTCTGTCTTCATGAAAAGACCACTAGAGGTGAAGTTCTTGAGAGACAGCTCTCTGAACAAGGAATTCCGTATGAACTCATCAAAAAGGGCCACTTGATAAGAGCCACATTGCACATCTCATCTCCAAAAGGAAACCAGGGTTACTTTGGTGCTAGAAATCAGTGTGTTGTCTAACACAACTAAGTGTCCTCTGAGGACCCCACTGGGAAATCAATAGAGTTTTATGGGCTTAGCTGCAGCTTTTGTGTAAACACCATAATATTTTATGGTGGGAAACATAGTCTTTTGCATTTTATGTAAAAATGGCATTGATTAGGGTTTTTTTATGTTTTGTGTGGCTGAATTGTCAGGGGCTGTTTGAAGCTGCAGTTTGAAAGGCTTGCTATCCAACAGCAGATAATGCTTTATTTAAATATTATTTATCCATTAAGCTAAATAGATATTTGGGGACATTTAAACTTCTGAGGTACTGGAATAGACTTTTTTCTGATAATTCATTTTAGATAATTTACAATAAAAATATGGTTCATTTCACAGTCAATTTTATTATGTTCAAAACACATACCAAGTAAAAGACCAGCTGGTGTAGTTTCCAGATGACATTATGGCCAATGCTTGCTTTTTAATCTGTGGTGTTTTCCTCCTTTGAGGTTCAGGATCAGTTTCTCTTTTCTGATGTTTATTTTTTGTAGGAGAATTTCGTTCACACTGCCCATCAAATCACAACAGGATCATTAGAGGTGACTCCAGTCTTCCCTTTGAACAGGTGTTTGGATGAGGAATTAGACTATGCTTCAAATGCTTTGCAGAAAACATGTAAGTATGTGTGTGTTGGCCTGAGATCTAAAGGAAGTCGAATTACCCCTCACTAATATCCCTGGGTGCAACAAAGGGCCTTGCTGGCTGCTTTTGGGAATCTCAGTCCCCCTTGCCTCCTTTAGGCTTATTCATAAGAAGCAGAACACAACGTGGTCCCAACCCAAAACTCTTCCATTCTCTGGCTTCTCCCTCAGGACTGGGATGAGAGGACAGAAGATACCCAGCTTTTGTAGGGAAAACATGCTTGTCAAGTACCTGCAATTCTGATTAGCTTTTGCATGATCTTTCCAAGACTTTCTGAAACATCTTGAGACTTCGAAGCTAAATTCTATGGCTATTTCTTTCCATACAGTCAAAGAATTTACGCGCAATTCCCAGTGTTGATAAGGCAAAATCCTATATTTAATACTGGGTACATTTTAAATGGAGGAAATATCAACAATGAACACATTCGATTCTGTGGAAAATTTCACAACTCCTCCAGGAAATATTTGTGACCTAGGTCGTGGTTACAGCTATACTTCAGCTGGAAAAAAATATTTCAAAAAAAACAACACCGGTGTTCATAGTGTGAAATAAAATTCACTAAACATCCTTGCCCCTCCAGTCCAAACCAAAGCTACTTCTGGCAGACATCAGCAGCTCAAAGAAGTAAAGTTTTATGGACTGTAAATAAAATCAGTGAAACATTCCTAACATAAAGGTTATATATTTCATCTCTTATTGAAGGCGGGATGGTCAAGGTCTGAGTGCAACCATTCCACTCCGCATCAAAGTGGCTTTTTAATTATACTCCAGCGCACTGAGTAAAAACATATCTGCAGATCTCCTGAGGAGTCTTTTTTCCCTTTAAGAACAGTTTCAAGATATCTTTTTCCAAGTTTTATCTGATTATTTAGTTAAAAAATTAGAAACTGAGCCTTTTATTTATCCATAGCCCAGAATTTGCAGCTGCAGGACAAGCAAGCTTCCTCAAGCTGCCCTCGAGGTGACCTCAGCTCTGACCTTCAGGGACCACCCTTACCGGAGGTGAGAGGTAAGCCAGGTCCTGCTCCTGCTCTGCCTGGGTCTCCCCTAGGCAGAAACTGGTGTTTTATGAGATGATTGCACATTGGTGAAAGACAAAGCCAAGGCCACCACGTAAATTCTGACTCTGGCCACAAAGGTGGAAAACCAGCACTTTATCACCAAGCCACCCAAGTCCTCGATGTGATTCACAATTATTTAAGAACAAACATAAAATTCTACAGGCCAAATTCTTCCTCATGTCCCAGCCCAGCAGGCTCACTGCCTTGGCTTACCTCCTCTCAAAGGAGTTACAAACAGTGCAAGCCAGCAGAGAATCTGATCAAACTTCTTTCGTTCAATTTACCCCACAGAGTTCTCATTTGCCCAGGAGATCAATTCCTTTTTTACTTTAAAAAATCCACTTGCCTGTCAAATGTTCCCTCCATTTATATCACAGAACTGAAATAACATTTTAAAAACCTCAGAGGAAGACCCTGAGCTGTTGAAAAATTTAGGCCTTTTAGAAGCTGATTAATTTTTAGGATCTTAGAAAAAACATACATGGTTGCTTTAAATGCAAAGAAAGGCTGATTCAGGCCATTAAATTTTATGTTGTGTGTAATGTTGTAATTGATGTCAAGCCTTTTCTATATTCTTCACGCTGACATTGGGCAGCCTCCTAAATGTTATGAGTGCAGTTACAAGGGTCCAGACCAGGTAAAGTACCAAGAAATGGGTGGCAGAAATGGGAATTTATTGCTAAGAAAAGAAAGGTTCAAATGTTAAATAATTAAACATGAGCTAAATTTTGCCAGTTTCTTTTCCATCCATTTATTCTGGGGCATAATTGGGTGCATTAAGTATTTTGCTACAAACCGTTTCTTCTGTGTATGCATATAAAACTTTATTACCCTTATAAAATTCATGCTGTGAATTCTGATGCTTCTGTGTGTTTGGGACGGCATAATTATTCTCTTTGCAGGAAAACACTTTTACCTACATCCTAAACCGAACAAACCAACTTCCAATGCAGCAGCTGCTCAAAAGCACTATGCTTGGCTTTGAGCATGAGAGAAAAAATGCAAATTCAGCTCCAGACTGAATAAGAAGCCCTCTCCCCTTACAGGAGACTTTAGTACAGTGCTGTGCCTCACCTTCACTATTTTCCTGATAATCTTTAAGCAGCTTAAGAAAACTTGTAATGAGTTAAAACCTGGGTCTTGGCAACACTAATATGAGCTGAGTCACTCCACTCATGCCAGGGCAAAGCCTGAGGTCAGCAAGAGCAGTCGTGTATAAAGATACAGAGATGCCACTGTCAAAGAAGAACAGAAAGCAAAGGAACTAAGAAAAGGAGAAGTTTCTCTTTGCTACACCATGTTTCTGTAGGGGTTGCTCACACTTGTAAATTAAAGAGAAGTCATCCTGGGTCACACATTAAATCAAGCTGGGGACCCTTTCCAGCAGGCAGTTTGCATGAAGCAACCCTGTTTTGAAGGATGGGGAGATTTACTACTATAGAGATGTCTGGATCTTAGAAGTGATCCCAGAAGGGTGTAGGTTGCTACTTCAGGTGTACCCAAGCCTACTGTCCTGGTCATTGCATCAAAGAGATGCAGCAATCCAGCTCTCAGGCTCCATGTTTCAGACAGTCCTACCACTGAAAGCTGGCTTTTGTAGAACTACAGAGCTACCTGAATAGCTGCCACTACTTTCTTGAGCAGCAGCACAGCTCCAGCAGCCAACAACCACATATTTCCCGGGGAGTCCATAAACATTTGGAGACAGGATTTTTTTAAAGCTGGATTGGTTAAATTGACCAGTCTGAGACCAAGCATCCAAATGCTTTCACAACCCTACCTACAAGAAATGTCTAATTGGGAGATTTAGGATTTTTAATTTCTTACTTTTTTGTACTCCTCCTTGCTGCAACCATTTTATAGCACAGAACTAAAGTTTGACTACAAATTTTCTCAGGGCAAAGCAAATTCCCACAGAGATTAAAGGTTGTCACTGTTGTCACTTCTTCTTCCCTGAGCACAGGCTGTAGTTCTTTACCCTGCCCTCTCTTATATTTCATGTACATTTAAAAGGAAAAGAGTAAAACCAGAACACTCGGCTTGACAGATTTAATTCTATCATTTTGGAAGGGAACGCAAAACAGAGCAACCCACACGCAACAGATGTTAGTCACATCATGTAATACATGACTAGAAGATGTGCAGTTACCATGGTGACAAGAAGCATTCATATAATGAAATTTTTTAAGATGCAGTAGAGCTTTGAATTGGCCCCTACAAATGACTCCAGTTGTTTTACAACACTTACCTCAGCCAGTGAGGTTAAGCAGTAGTCACTGCTATACGATGCATATGTATTGCAGTGAAAAAAAAGAGTGAATAGACTTGAGTGAAAGGTGGGAATGGACTTTGTGGGACCAGAATACTGGTGTGACATGCTAAAGTCAGTGGGTAGTGGCAGTTCAGACCTTGAACTAGGCATTTTCACCATTTATTCTCATGGTCTTCCCTCCCGCCAGGAGTGGGTCTGGTTGCTCCCCTAGATTTAATCCTGCGCAAACTTACAGAATCACAGAATCACCAGATTGGAAAAGACCCACTAGATCATTGAGTCCAACCATTCCTATCAAACACAGCTGGAACTGTCCATGGCATGATGAGGGAGTGAAGAGGAAGAAAAGGACAACATTTCAGAGATTACCGTGCACATTTGGCCTAAGGCCTGTATGCCAAGGGGATCATTCCTTTCCTTTAATGGCCATACCTCTAGAAATAGTTACAAACATGCCCAGAGAGATAAAAAAGGCAGTTTGGATGCAAAGCCACAGCCTGCTTTGACAGAGTTAGTCCTGTGCAGAGATCTTGTCTTTCACTGTGAGCTAAGAGCTTCTCCTGGAGACACGATTCATTTCACCCATCAGCAGCCACCTTAAACAGACCTGCCCTCCCTCCTGGCAGCCTCAATGCCCTTTAAAGCCAGTGGTGCATCCAGAAGCCCAGTGGCATGGTTTGTTCTATCCTAGGACATGTCAGAATTGTTGTACTATGCTCTGGACACGTATTCCAGCTCCTGTCATCGAAGTTAGAATTTGATCATTGCTGTGTACTACACCAGGCTACAGGGTAGCATCATGCTTTTTTTTCTTTATTAGCACACAGTGTACAGACTGCATCCTACAAAGCCTTGAGCACAAGAAAAATCTTCCCATTGAGGCCAAGGGAGGTATTTTGAGATATGAGGATAACTCACTAGGGTAGAGATTTGCAGGATATATACAAGGACTCCACACTCCTCCTTCTGCCTTAGGCACACAAATCTGTCAGTTTTTAATCGGCCCATATAATGACTTTTAACTTTGGCACTAAAATTTGAGTTCCAGGCACTCCTGACCACTGCTTGGAGGCACAAAAAGAGGCTAATTATTTCTCACCCTGTTACTTGCCAGGTCTTATCTTACTGCAAGAACTGTAGCCTGTTTCCTGGAACAGATTCCTGTCTTTTTATGTCAAAATAATTCATTTTGGTAGGAACGGTTGGACTCGGTGATCCGGTGGGTCTCTTCCAACCTGGTTATTCTGTGATTCTGTGATTCTGTGATTTCTGATTCCATAATGCCTTTGGAGATTTAATAAATATCTATAGGCAGAAAAGGGCAGCTGCTCCTTGCATAGTACTAAAATCTTAAAATGTCAAAACCAGCAGGACAGTCACCTCTTCAGATCTTTAATTTCACCCTAAGCAGATCTGATTTGTTGGAGGAAGTAACAGTTTACACATTGCAAAAATAAATGGTGCAGCAGGCGTTCATACACAGTAGGAGGTGTGAAAAATGGGGGGGAAGGGGAAAGGCAGACTGATGGAAACAATCAACTAATGCAGAATGAAAGCCTTTTTCTCTCTCCAAGTGGAACTAATAGGAACATCAAATATGTTAAACTAAAACAGAAACATGAATGACGAAATTGTTTTCCATTTTTTTTATTTTTTTAAGAATCGTTTTTTCCGAGGGTGGTCACACATACTTGTGAAAGGAACAAACAAAGGCTTGCCTCTAAGCTCAAACGGTTTCAAGTGCCTGATTCTGAAAAATTTTTCACTCCTCTACATATGACATCTGTCAGCTTAGAGCAAATAACTTATGTGGTGTCTGTAGATGATCAATATTCAGGGGATATTCCCACAGGTGCTGGAAGCCAAGCAATATCATAGCAATAACCAGTAGAGTAGGACTCAGTGGATCAGTAATTGTGAACATCCCCTAGGCCTTCAGGAGACAGAGTCAGCAATAACCAGTGACTTCAGTGGGTATGTTTTATGTTTCATTCTGCTGTAGGTGATGCTGGAAGAAAACAAGACCAACATCTGGTCCTGCCAAGCATCTGGCCAAGGGAATGGGTATAAAAATGCCAGTTTAACTTTCATCTAGTACTGCCCATAAATACTGCTGTCAGACCAAAACCAAGTGGTGGTTATATCTAGTCATCTGCCATTACACTCAATATTTCAAAGGTGTTTTTTGTTTATCAGAAAAACCATCAGATGTCAGAAATAATTTCATCAATAGCACCGTTTGGAAGCAATGAACTTCCCAATGGGGCAAGGACAAATTCTTGAAGGAAGTGTCTTTATCTCAGAGGTTAAAACAGTAATATAAAGAAAACAAACAGTGAAGTGACACTTTAGCCCAGTTTCATTTAAGAACTAATGTTAATGTCAAAGGGTTAAATTATAGGTATTTATTCATGATGTTATCAAAATGTCCTATAGGCTAAAAGAAAAACAGAATCTTTTCCTTTTTTTCCTGAAAACGTCACACAGAACAAAGCACTGACCCTGCTGGTGAATCCAATTGAATGACTTATTCTAGCAACCACCTTGCTCACTGTCAAGCACTCATTCTTCTAGATGAGAGCAGGTTACAAAACAGCTTTACTGCCCTCAGTCATATAACATTCTCCAGGGCTCTTCCAGAAGCCTGGCATTAGCCCAGATCCTGTCTGGGGTGTTCTCCAGTTATAACCACCTCTTGGAGCTTTCACGCTTTGGATATCCACATTTTAGATCTCAGACTTGAAGAGCAGAAGAGGAAAGGGTGGCTGGTGGCTCAATCATTGTCACCTCTGCTAGGCACTGCAACCACCACTGCCTAAAAGCACCCCAATGTAGCCTGACGGTGTCTCTATGTGCCGCACTAGACTTTGCAGCTCCTTGGGACCTGGAGCTGTGCTTCTTCTAGAGCTCCTGTCACTGTTACTGAAATAATGATTGCATTCATACCATAACATGGTAGTGATCCCAAACGTTCAAACTTGTTTTTCCTCACGATTACTTCACCTGAAAATTCCCTACAAACAATTTGCAAGCATCACTGAGCATTTAACACAGTACAGGGACCATTCCCAGTGGGAAATATGGATGCAACATCTCTGCTTTGGAAGATGAGAGTTTAACTGCATGGACACGATCAGACTGGGTCACTTAACCTCAGAGCCATACAATAGTTCCTAGAACTGCTTACTGATGCAGATGTGGCCAATGGACCATGCCTTGTATGAACCTGGACTATGAATCTGGTGAAGGACTGTCCCAATGCCAGCAAATATTGCTGTTCTGGCTAGCCATTATTAATTTTCTTTGTGCCAAAGAATACCTAAGATGGTGTTGAGCCAGTGTTCATTAACAATACATCTTCTAAATGTGATTAAAAATGGTCAGTGATTGTCCTGTCATGGCTTAGTCAGGAACCAGAAATGAAAGGCAATAAAGTAGAGAGATTCGACCCAACCAGACCAAAAGAAGGTCAAAGAAGCAGAGTGGTGATTCTACCCATAGATCAAACATCAGTAAATCAAATGTAAACTTTCTAACCACGCAAGGCTACCTCTTCTTCACATTTTAACTGATGCAGCTCTGTCATAACATCTGCTAGGAAAAGTAACATAATGCACTCCAAGTATCCTGCGTGGGAGCTGAGCCATTGCAAGACTTCAAGTAAAGTAACTTTCTTTAATAAGAGCTCATATATATATTGTGAAGACAAAGTATGAAGAAGCAAGAAAATTCCCTATAACAAAGACGACATTTAGCCAACTAGCTGTTGATGCCATAAATGATCACCTCTGTGTTTCCCATTGCGAGCTGTGTAAAAAGTAAATAGCCCATGGGAATGAAACTAAACTAATAAATTAGTGTAGCAGCAGTTAAAGTAATAATTAATTCCAACATGAGAAAAAATTGGGGAAATTAGTTCCTTAATTCTGGAAAAAAAAATATTTTTTGAGAGATCTTAATACTACATTTTTTCCATAACTGTGATGGAAATAGCAGTTTATATTTGCACAGCTTGTTCTTGGTACCTACCCATTATACTCATCTACCCATTTAAGTTTTTCTTGTGAACTCCTTCATTGTAAACAAACTGTGTTAGTGTCACTTAGCTATGGGCTTCAAAAGACCCACAATTACAAATTTTATTGCTCAGCATTACAAGATGATGGTATCTGAAGAGAAGGTGACAGTGAGTTAACAGATAGGTCCCCAAGGGCAACTGGCCCAGACCTACAGACTCCCTTCTCCAAACAGAGAAACAAGCACAATTAGCAACTTTCAAAATGATAAATCTCTTTCCTTCATTCACCAGGCCTAAGGTGGTTGAATGGAGTGTCTTTCATTCACATTTTGGTACTAATTAACTCATAACATTTGGCTTTGTCTCATAAGAATTTCTAGGTAACTAGATGTCATCTCACACAAGGGAAAGTCACAAAAGCAATGTCAGAAAAACTAATTATGAAAGTAATGACTTCGCAACTGTCTTTTGGTAAGCTGTTATAAAGCATAGCGTATTGATTTCAGGTATACATTTATTTTAGGTCTCTCCAATGTGGCCATCAGATCAGAATAAGAGTACCAGCAGCAGAAGAGACAAACAATTGCCCAAAGTCTCAGAGGTGCATTTAGCTGTATTTCTAACATTTCCATTACTGCAATATCTGATCACTAAAAATGACATTATGAGAAAGCACAGCACAGTAATACAAATTACTAGTTGTTTGGATTTTTTAATAAAAGTGGAATTTTTTTTAATATATGTAAACTGAGACGTGGACATTTGGATCTAGATCACTTCAGGATCTAGGTGGGAGTCAGCTTTTATATAGGACTAGTACTTGTGTTTCAGAAATTAATAAACCGTCTGCAAAGGTATTTGGGAGACAGGAGTTTTTCACTAGGGTCTATTGCTATTTTGAACATCTCTTGGGTACAACCTGAGACTTTGTCAAAAGCTTAACAATAGTTTTTTGAAGTGAATGTATTTGCATGTCTTCTATTTAATTATTGTCTTCACATCATGATATAGGAAAGAACAGTTATATTGCACAGTAAAAGTGGTGTGATACAGAATATACTCCAGCAGAGCCACAAGAAGTACCACAGCAACTTTTAGGGAATTCTTGGCATATCATTCCACTGCATGGAGAAGAGTCATTAGCTGCATAGGGTGCTCTTAACTATTCTGTGATCCATTTATAATTTTATAGACGTTTTTGTCACATTTCCTTCCTCTACACGGAGTTAAAATTCACTTTGAAAATTTTTATTGCGTATAATGTAAATTAAAAAGCATTAAGAAGTAAGACTAAGAATTCAGATACAATCAGAATCATCTCAAGCTCTTCTCCACAAAATGTAACTCTCATGGTTTATTAGGGATCATACTGCAAAGGACTGATATGTTTTTTCCATGCTTACAAAGCTATGATCATTTTATATTTGACGAGGATAAAACACTGATGGCTTCCAAGGAGGTAAAAATTACCTTTCAGTCTCTATTTTCCATATTCTTTAGAAATACTCAAAAAATACAGACTGGTATTTCCCTACTTGTTACATTCTGTTTCCTAAATAGAAGTAAGATTTGTCTCCCAGTGCATGCAACAAATATCATTACTTCACAAATCCTTAATTCTTGATTTGTAGAATTTAATAAGAATCAAAATACTGATTCTTGGTCCATGAGGCTACCCTTTTAAGAGCAGGCTTAGTAATTTACAGTTCAAAATTTTTTGGTTTTCTACAGGCTAGAGATGATAAATAACTGAAAGTGGACAAGTAATTCTATACCTGATTTCTGCAGCTTTTGATAGTTTCAAAAAAAACCTGTAGGTTTCTTACAGTTCCTTTCTCCCATTTTTCTTAGGTCAGGTCCTATCCAGCCATAACAGAATTTTAACCAAACTATTTAAGGTTTGTCCATCACTATTTCAGGCTGAGAGCAAATAGTATGTGTGATGCTTTTGGCACCTGCAGGCATAGCAACGTAACTAATAGAAAGACATCTGTTTCTGTTATGATGGAAGGATGTTTATATTATGGCAGATTTGCAAGTTCTACAGAGCAGAGGCCCTTTATTGGTAAAGGAAGTCATCATTAAGTTTGTTTAGCACTGAACACTTATTAGGGGCCACCTTGATCTGGAATCTGGAAGCCAGAAAAAGTTGTGGATGTTGGCTTCCCAACAGGCTAAGCTATTGAGGAGAATTTTTGGCAAGAGAACAGAATCCATCTTCTTCATTTTTGACAGCAGTGACTTTGGTAAATTACAGGGGAAGAAGAGGTCTCTTCCTTCAGTAGCTCTGCACTTGATTTTGTCAGGTGGTTTAAATCCAGATCTGTGTGACAGACTCAGTTTCCACAGTTTAGAGGTTCCAAGGTCAACAAGCTGATGGGCATGGAAAGTATCTTGCACTTCCACTCTGAGAGGAGCTGTTCAAAGCCGAAGGTTGAGGAATAGAAATGGAGAGGGGGAAGCTCAGATTTCTAGACACAGAAGGGGAAGAAAGAAAAACAAAGGCAAGAAATGGTGACATCACATGAATAAGCAATCAGACTGCAGCACCAATCAAATGGAAATACAGCTACGAGAAACAGTAAATTATGATAAAAAATCAAATGTTCATCAGGTCGCAATACATATTTATTTCTAAAGCAGAAATTTTCAGCCATGGTAGAGGTAGACTTACCTCTAAGATGAAAAAAATGTATATGAATAGCAGCTAAGCAGTCTGAAAGGGACTTCCAGGGCTGTTTTAGTCCTCCTTCCAGCCCAGTGTAAATACAGTTTGAGGTCTGCTATTCTTAATAGTTTTTTCTTAATTGTTCTTAAAGAGCAACTCTTCATTATCCCCATGGTTTAATCTTTTTGTAGGTAACATATTCAAATCAGAAATAATTTGCTTTTATTTAAGCTCATTATTCCACAATGATGCGGAAAAGAGTTTATTCTGTTATTTTTTTAACAATCTTTTAAGTATCTGAAATCCGTTTTCATGTGTGTTCTGAGGCGTCTTTTGTTTGTGTTAAGACAAACAGATTTTCAGTCATAAGTGCTTCCAAACCTCTACTTACTCTATTATTAACCTCAGGACTTTCCTTAACAGACCCTTATCATTCTCATATATGGCTTAAACTGGCCACAGTACTTCAGGGGAGACTGCACAGATGCTGAACGGAAGGAAAAAGTTTCTTCATATATTTTGTATTCGCATTCCTGTATGGATATGCTTGATATTTTCTGTGTAGTTTGTTTGTTTGTAGTTTGTTTGTTTCCTTACAACAGCCTGCCACTACTGGACAGTTTGAAATACATAAAACTTTCCTTAAAAATCAAATCTCACAAGCAAATTTTGAATGCAGTGCTCCCCATGGGTCACAAGATTTTTATTTTAAGCCTGTGGAAGGATTGCAATTGTGAAAGGTGTTAGTTCCCTGTATCTATCTATGTGGCAGAGTAGGGCAAAAAGCTTTGAAACTTTCCCCATATTTTCAAACAGCACGAGAGAGAGAGAGAGCTTGGTCCTCAGTTTAGCTAAACGTAGGTTCAGACAGAGCCAATATTGCCCTGCCTTCTGCTCTGACTACAAGGACTGAGCCCTGTGCATCATTTCATGTTTCAAAATACGAAAAATGCAACATGTCCTAGGAGTGTATCTCCTATTTCCACTGAGAAACTCTCCATCTAGGGTTGTTTATAAAATTCGGTTTCTATCACTGCTGCCAGAAAATTTTCTGAAATACCACTGACAGCCTCTTTACCTCACCTAAACTGTGAAAAGAAGCTGGGATGTGATGATTAGGACCTGGAAACTGCATCTTTTTCCAAAGATACTACATCACAGTAATATTATAGAGATACCATAAAAATTTTTTAAAAAAAAGGAAGACTGATAGTTAAGTGACAGAAAAGACAGTGAGTGGCAATTTGAGATAAATATTAATGCAGATCTCCTATAAGGAGCTTAAGTGCCTTTAGAAATGTTCATAAGCTGAACAAAAGTGCAGGTTACAAAAACTTAGTAAAGGTAAAGTTAGAACTGGTAGAGGGAATCAGGGTATTTTGAGGTTCTGCTGAAAACAATGGTGATGACACGGATTGAGTTATTGTTGACAGAGTACTTCAAACTAAATGCTACTCATGCAGAGAATGAATTAAAATACTAGTATCACCCTCTTTAGTACTTTTCATCAATAGTACTCAAATACCTATGCATTGTGTAGACAAGGAAACTGATGATATCAGCGGTGATGCCCTGTTTGATATCTATACAACTGACTATTCCAAATTAAGATTATTTGTTCCTATTAAATAATATGGGGAGTTATCTTTTTTTCTTCCATTTCTTATTTACAATTTATCAACATTATTTTTAATACAATTCTTGCTCTCCAGATTATTGAAGATGACTGCCAGTTGGGTGTCTGGTGTCTGAAAAGCAATAAACATTTTGGCCTTATTGGCATCATAAGCAAAAGCTCTCCAGACACATTTAGCATGTCTTAAGTTATCATGTTTATCTTTCAGCTGTCACTCCAAAAGGACACAAATCCCCAGATAAACATCCTATAGGCTCTGTACCACATCTGCCAGCTGCACCTGTATGTCTTGGATGCTCTGAAACAACTCAAAGTCACCTCTTGTGTAACTGAATAAAGCCATTGCTGACCACTCTGCTGGGTCATTCTACAGTCTCTGCTGACAGTACTGACTCCACTGATCACAGCAGGTGCTAAATCAGCTGATGCATGTATGGATAGACTCATGCATATGAACACTAATACATTTCTTAAACTGAGTTTGACTCAGTTAGACATTTTTTTGCACATCTTCTTGAACATACATTTCCCTGTTTTCCTTTCCTTTCTATTTTTCACTCTCTGCCTTCTTCATCTTCCCCATTGTACTGATTTTAGCTGGGGTAGAGTTAATTTTCTTCACAGTAGATCATATGGTGCTTTGGTTTTGATTTGTGCTGAACATAGTCTTGAAAGCATAGGGATGTTTCAGTTATTGCTGAACAGCGCTTACGCAGCATCTCACTACCTCAGTGAGAAGGCTAAGAATGCACAAGAATTTGGGAGTGTACACAGCTGGGACAGATGACACCAAATGATCAAAGGGATATTCTGTATCATACTATTCCATATTACAATTAACAATAACCACCTGGACTTGTGCAAAGCATTTGACACTGTACCACATGACACCCTGTTCTCTAAATTGGAGAGACAGGGATTTGATAGATGGATCGTCATCTGTTCATAAGGAACTGGCTTGATGGTTGCACTCAAGGAGTGCAATCAATGGCTCAATGTCCAAGAGGAGACTGGTGATGAGTGGCATTCTATGGGGGCTGGTATTGGGACCAACATTGTTTAACATCTTTGTCAGTGACATGGACAGGGGATTGAGTGCACCTTCAGTGGATTTGAAAACCATACCAAGCTATGCGGTGCAGTTGAAACACTGGTAGTAAGGGATGCCATCCAGAGGGACCTAGACAGGAGAGGTGGTTCCATGCAAAGCTCATGAAGTTCAACAAGGCCAAGTACAATGTCCTTCCTATGTGTTGGGACTACCCCCGGTATCAATACAGGCTGAGGGATGAAGGAATTGAGAGTAGCCTTACAGAAATGGACTTGGGGTTACTAATGGATGAAAAGTGGTATATGAGCCAGATAATGGGCACTTGCAGCCCAGAAGGCCAACCATATCCTGGGATGCATCAAAAGAAGTGTGGTCAGCAGGTTGAGTGAGATGATTCTGACCCTTTACTCCACTCTTGTGCGACCTCAGCTGGAGTCCTGCATCCAGCTCTGGAGCCCTCTGCACAGGAAAGTCATGGAACTGTTGGAGTGGTACCATAGGAGGACCACAAAGATGATCAGAAGGATGGAGAACCTCTCCTGTGAAGCTAGGCTGAGAGAGATGGCATTGTTCAACCTGGAAAAGAGAAGGCTCCAGGGAGACCTTACAGCAGCCTTCCAGTACTTAAAGGGGGCCTACAAGAAACCTAGAGAGTTTTTATAATGGTATGTAGTGGTAGGACGAGAGGTAATGGCTTTAGGCTGAAAAAAGGTAGATTTAGATTAGCTATGAGGAAAAAGTCCTTTACTGTGAGGCTAATGAAGCAGTGGAACAGGCTGCCCAGAGAAGTAGTGGCTGCCCTGTCCCTGGAGGTGTTCAATGCCTGGTTGTATTGGGCTATGAGAAACCTGGTCTTGTGGAAGATGTCCCTGCCCATGACAGGGGGGTTGGATCTGGGTGATCTTTGAGGTCCCTTCTAACACTAACAATTCTATGATGCTACGCTATAACATTGTGCCCAGCAATAAAAGCAGGGTAAAGAATAAGGAATGGATGGATGTTCAGAGCTATGGTATTTATCTTCCCAAGTAAATATTAAGTGTGATGGAGCCCTGCCTTCCTGGACATGTCTGAACACCTGCCTGCTAATGAGAAGTAGTGATTTAATTATTTTGCTTTGCTTGTGCATGTAGCTTTTGCTTTACCTGTAAAACTCTTTATCTCAACTCAACAGTTTTCTCACTTTTATCCTTCCAAATTTTTCCCTCGTCCCACTGGGAAGGGAGAGACCAAGTCACTCTGTGGGGATTAGCTGCCTACTGAGGTTAAGCTATAAAACTTTTTCTAATCTTTTGGGAGTTTTTGTTTGATGGGGAGGATGAAATAACCATCATAGACATGCATTTCATCCCAAATGCACACAGGAGGCAGCTGTTCTGACAGCTCCCTCAAACAATTCTCCTTCCAGGGAAAGCAGCATCAGTGCCCACGGGCTCCCAGGACATGCTCAGGGAACAGTGGGCACTGCATTGCTTAATGTGCCTTTTTATTTTGGAAAATCCTTTGCACCCCTTCTTTTTGTTTCATTCATGGTCCAGATATAACAGTTCCTACATGTTTTATTCAACTGGTATTTCCCCTTTATCTCAAAGAGGGAGCTAGGAGATTATGTTAGGGATGGACTTCGTCCAGCTGTAAAAAGAGAAGCTGGTAAAGACAGTGGCAATGAAAAAAGCTGAGGATACTGATACATATTTCCAAACCATCATGGCAGCTGCGTTCACAAGTGTCCCAAAAGGAAAGATACATAGTGAGGGGAAGACATCTTTTGGCTAAAGGAGAGGTTGTAAGTCAGTAATGCTGGGCTGCTGATACTTATTTCACATTTAAAATTAAGCAAAAAAATGTAGCACAGAATAATACAAAAGAAAAAATAAAAGCCTGCAGCTTCAAAAACTACAGAGGTGACAACTTCAATTTTGCTGATCTGTCTATTTCTTTGGCTTACTAAAGAACAACAATAGTAGGTTCTTCCAAATTTCTCTAAGATAGTTTTTACAGTAGGTTATTACATAAAGAAAATACAAACAGATGGTATAACATTGTAAGTAATGATCTGGCCAACATGCAGTAAAAGGTTGTGCTCCCAGGTTTAAATATGGAAAGATTTTAAGTTTAAAAAATATGAGAGAGTAAACAGGCTGGGTCATAGGTACAGAGAGGAGGAAGAACAGCTTGATTAATGGAGACATACTGAAGCTCAAACATGAAACTGAAGGTTTCACATCAAGGTGAAAGCTTAGAGTGAGTCTGATAATAAAACCCAAAGTTAAGCTGATACAGGAATCTCTTATTTTCTTTGCCACAGATGGAATCTGTGATCTATTCAACCCCTTCAAATCTAACTCTCTCCATGTAAACTGAGACTAACTCTTGGTCCCTTTAGTAAAGTGCTTTGAGAGCTACAGATTGGAAGTGATGCTTGCGTAACATTGGCCAAATGCTGGTTCCTTTCAAGCTCGTGGCAAAATTTCTCTGGGCCTCTTTGGCTACGTCAATATTAATAAATTAAATGTGCCCAGTGCCATTCTCTGGTGCTGCAGCCAGCTGGCAGGGAACAGCCTGCATCTATATTACTAAGCTCTTTTACCCGCTTGTACAGGATGGTCATATCCAAACTGATTGTTGGGAAAGGCTTGTGCAAACTCCCAAACGGTTCTAGGAACTGTGTGCTGTGTGCAGGGTGCCACTTGGCCCCAGCCCAAAGCATGCCAGGGTCCCTTCTGGTGCTTTAAATGTACAGAAAGTGTAGTCCCAGTGCCTGGAAATGTTCTCCAATGTCATCTACTAATTCTGGGTAACTCTTCAGGCAGACACTTGACCTATTCATTTTAATATGCAATACAGACAAAACCATTAACTCCACTGATATTTTATTCAAGTGTTCAGATCATCTATTTTCATAATATTGGAATTATTTCTGTATTCTGAGTGTCTGTAAAATACCAGCATTGTTCAACTTGGACTTAATCTGATTGCTGCTGCAAAATACCAGCCTGTAAGATCTCCGTCTTGTATTCCTTTTGTTAGTTCATTCTGCAAAATCACCTTTATATAATTACAGAAACATCCTGCAAGCACTGGATTTGTGAACCATTGTGCTGTTCAGATGGGTGGTAGAACACAGAGGCTAATCTCAAATCTGATCTGCAGCCAAGGTGGGCTGGTAAAGTCCAGTGAAGTATAAAGAGCTAAATTATTAAGGCAGGGCGGGTTTTTACACTGCATTGCCCAGTGAGTGCAAGCAAAATAGACTAATCCCTGAGCTACCAGAATCAGCTGGCTATTTCCAAAATCCGACAGCAGCAAGGAAGCAATTACATGACTTCTTTTTGCTGGGAAGACTGGAGAAAGGAGGGGCTGTGTGGGAGTAGAGCATTTTGACATCTAATCTATCACTTTTATTAGGCTGAGTCTGCAGACGTTTGAATTGTGTCTTCCTCACTTTCTAAATGAAATGGAGAACAATAACACTAATGGCATAGTTCCTCATAAGTGATAGAGTAATTTAAACTTCATAGAACTTTCTGTTACAGATAGTGTTAATTTATATGTGAAGGAATCAGCAAGTGTGGAATTTGCCTTTTAAAAGCAACCAACACAACAAAACTTTCAGAGTGCCGTAACACATCTGCCTGAGGTCATATGGGAAAGACTTAGCAAGAAAATGGAAAAAAATTATTTTCTCCAAGTATAGACATGCTTCCACACATACATGAATCCCAAATTACAGAGAAGACGATGGGAAGGCAGAGGTTGGGTGCTCTGTGGAAGCTGTTTTCTTAACCTCTGTGACAGCCCAGCTGCCCCTCTGCTCTCCCCCCACCAGCTCTCCCCGTGTGCTGCACAATGTCATCCAGAGCACCAACAACAGCTTGAGTAAAACCAGCTTTCACTAAGAACGGGAGAGATAGGAAAGAGATTAGTGCTTTTTATATATAAACTTTGTGGTTGGTGACCAAAGCTGAAGACAAACTACATGAGTGAGGGGAGGGGAGTGAATGCAAGAAGAGGCAAAGTCTAGGTGACTCATAAGATAGTTTAAATCCATCAACAGGCGGCTAAGATCTGAACTAGTCATCTGCAACCAGGGGAGAAATCACAGTCCTAGTGTCAACAGCCACAAATCTTACTGCCTTTGAAGTGGCCAGTGTTTTACCCAGAAGTTACTACCTAAGATTGTTATCTGGCTACTTGCTGGCCTATGTGAGACAAATTGGCAGTCTTCAGCTAGATCCTGGTAGACTAATTCCACAACACTACATTTGGCATTCATTAGCTGTCCTGGCTGTGGGGCTAAATGCGAACAGTCAGAAAGGCTGAACCTCCGTTTCACCCCTCAGAGGTGGTCTTCTCAGCACAGCTTTGAGACTCATGGATAAATTAATATGGGGCAGTAAGTCCTGCAGTAGGAATATGGGTAATTATATGACTTCTTAAAGAACTCCGAATATTTCTTTCAGCAGCACTGCCTATGATTACATAGTCCTTGCAGATTGTTAACAGTGCAGTGAAACTAGGTAAAAGTAATCTTTCTTTTCCCTTCAAGATTCCGAAGTGTGAATAACAGAAGGAAAAAGAAAGAGTTGAGAGAGCTACCTGAGAGAAAGCTGCAAAGGCCATGGAAAGGAAAACCTAAAGAATGCAGGTAATAATACATTAAATGTTTGTTTACTGAGCAAAAGTAATATGCTCTTTCCTTTTTATTAAGAGTTTTCTTGGTATTTTCAAGACAAATTGACATTGCAGTAGATCCTCATTCTTACTATCAATCTGGATTCATAGTCTTTATTTAGATCAACTGTTCCTATGTGGCAGCGAGGAGATAAATGTTCTCCTGAGACGTTCTTAGTGTAGGTACAATGCAACCCGAGGAAAATCAAGTCAATCAACACTGAACTTGCATTCTGAATAACCTACTACAAAGCACTTTTAATGTTTTAAACACCATTTGTCACTGTCACACTGGAAGAAAAATTACAGTTCACTTCAGCTAAGTGGTAGCTCACTTCAACAACATGAAAACCCTCTGAACTTCTGCTTTTATTCTGACCTTGTAAGCAGTTTTCTGTGAGTTAAGAATTGGAAAGGAGGCAAAGAGCAGGAGTTGCAGTGGGGCTTTAACCCTACAGACAAATGGAACATCTTAATGTTAGTAAGGGGATAAACAGATGTGAAGATCCCTAACAATGCTCACTGCAGGTCCCTGGTTCAGTGAGTTATGTTGGCTGATTTAAAGATGAATTTCACATCACTGCAAGACAAGCAGTCAATGAGCCATATTGCAAACATGATAGTGTTTGCCAAAGACAATTAGCTGCCAAGTGAAGCTTTGACTGTCAAATTGTGAAGGGGCAGAAAGAAGAAAAGTGACCACTACAAGGCTTATTCATAGACTGATGTTTGAGACAAGCAGTTTGGTAACGACTGACTTGTGAAACTGAGAGCAGGCCCACTTTAAGAGGTGGTCTGAGGAATATCTCTGAAGACAAGGAAGCTTAGTCCCCAGGGAGCCTCTTTGCTCGTGATCTTTTCTGACTGGAAGCTTTAGGGAAATTTCCACTGAAATAGAGTCCCCCACTATTTCACAGAATCACAGATTCACAAAATAGCTGTCTTTGGAAGGGACCTTTGCAGATCATCTAGTACAGCCTTCCTGCTCAGAGCAGGATCAGCTAAATAAAGTTGTCCAGAATCACATTCAGATGTCTTGAATATCATCAAGGGTGCAGACTCCACTTCATGCTGGTCAACCTGTTCTGGTGTTTGACCCCCCTTGGAGTAAAAGTACTTTCTTTGATTTAAGCAGAGCTTCTTTGTATTTCAGTTTGTGCTCTCTCCTTCTCTCACCAGGCACTGCTAAGAACTGGCTCCATCTCTCATTATTTATACACATTGATAAGAACCCCCTGAGCCTGCTCTTCTCCAAACTGAACAATCCCAGCTTTTGCAGTCCTTCCCCATTAATTCTTTTTATTTCACATTCAAGCATGTGTGCAAGGTTGGACTGAGTCTGCTCTAAGAGAGAGGTTTTAGTCCTCTATGCAGCAATATGAATTCTCAAGTACACTGAAATGGCCATGTTGTTTCAAAAAAGAAACCTGTAAAGAGCCCAAAATCATTTCTATTTCTCTGCTTTCAGCTTTAACTTGCTGAAGCTGTTCTCTGCCACTATTTTTTTTCATATTAGAGTTCTTTTACAGCAGAAAGTTTATCGCTTGGGTTTCCTGAGAGATTACAGGCAGTGCAAGTGTGCTGGGTACAGCACTGCCAGCTCAGAGAAGGGTGCTCTGTAGGATGGGCTGAGGGGTGCCCAGGGAAGTGGCTCCTTGCCCTCTGCTTGCTTTCCTGCTCAGGGCACAGAGAGTCATGATTTCCCTGCACAAGCAGACCTTTCCTCTTGCAGAGCACTCCTTGAAACTCATATACCCTTTTTGCTCAAGTGCTTCTTTTTAATGTCCATCTGGTTTTAAGTACAAAAGTCCTCAGGGCAAAGAAAGAGAGAATACAGTTCTACTTCTTTAACCACAGTATTCTGATAAGGATATATGAAATTCCCATTAACACAGGAGCCACATACTTCTTTACTCACTCAGTGCATATTAAATAACCAAGAAAAGGGGTTTTTTTTCTACTATTGAAGTTAATTATCTGCTTGAAACAATAGTGTTGTAAGCATTTATGAATAGACAGTGATTTAATTAAAAACTCACAGTTTAGGTTTGTGTTCTTTTGAAAGTTAAGGATTTTTCCATGTAGATTCAAGATTATCTTTCTAATATTTTTGTCTGAATATTGAAGAATTTATTCACTGAATATTTAATAGACACATTGTTTAATATTCTTCAATCTTAAAAATTACTTTTGTAGGCTTGAAGAGAATTTTATTCTCAGAATAAGAAAATAAATAAATGTTTCAAACAGTTTCAGCAAAAGTGCCTGTTAAACAATGTAATAAAATGTCTTCATCACTGAAGCAACACAAAGGGTGTATCTCTCACACTTGTTTTTTTTACTTTTCTCTTTAGAAGTTTTTTTCAGATAAAATTCTCCTTTCACACATATTTTATCAAGAACTCATGGTAAAACTGAGTGTACCACTAAATTAAATAAATGCAAAGTTTCATTATTGTGTTCCCTTCATGATAGTTATCTCAGTGTTAAAGTCGTCTGCAAACAAAGCACGGCAGGTTTTTGTTGTTCTCTTTTGTTATGTTTTTTACTGGGTTTTAGCACAATGGAGAAACATCTGTGTGAAAAAGAAAAACTCACAAAAAATTAATTCTTGGATGCAGCCCAGAGAAGTTAGATATAGATAATAAAGTAGCCCTATCCAGCCTTAATTGTTTTTTCAGTCTCCCTTTCTGCTTTTCATAACTTAGAAGTTCTCTTTCAATAGTGAAAGGAAATACAGGAAATAACAGCATAAACATAAATTAAGTCAGTCATTTTGATATGAATTTATTTTTTTGCACACTGTCTCCAACTTCCATTAGCATGCTGAAATGAATCCTAAAAAAAAGGAATCTGTTCTTTACCAGGTTAGTACTTATGCATCTGTTATGTGATCAGTTCATACAGATAAATTCAGATTATTCTTACAGGATTTAAATTCAGTTTATCTCTTTTCCTGAGCTGAAAGTCAAAGCGACAAAAACTGAATACAATTTAAACACAACTAGCTAAGGAAATCAAATTTTTACATCTTTTCACACATCATCATGTGAAGGAATTCAGAACACCAGTGGCAGATTTTTTTTCTAGGCTCATGTAGTTAGATAAATGTGAATTGTTGATTCAGCTTCTCTAACAAGAACAGTGTAAGACAAAAATATAATATAGGATAGAAATAAAAGCATTATGTGTAGCTATGACTACAGTTCTCACCTCTGGAGATACAAGAATATGGGAAATAAAACCTTCCTTGACCGAAGCAGGATTATTTCCATCTACTATCATGTCATACGGAATTATAAAAACTTCTGATAAGGAAAAGTACTCTTAGGGAGTTCACTTTCTGGAATACACACTGCTGAGTCTTTGCCAGACTAACAGGTCTGAGTCAGCCCTCTCCTAATCATTTTATCCGTAGCCTGATTGTCCATGGGCCTTATAATTTTGGACCACATTCAAAATAAATAATGGCAGTAACAAGTCACAGGCTGAACTTTCCTCAGAAATTTTTTTTAAGCCATCTTCTTGCACAAGGCAAGGAGCATCTGCTGAACTAAGTGAGGAAGAAATCCTTCATAGCTAGAATGGAGAAGAAAATGCAGGAAGATCAGGGCTATGTCCCATCCCACAGAAACCAAGACGATCTCCATCTCAGGCTCCAGGCAAGTTGGGGGTGTGCTCCTCATCTACATGTTCACGTTCATCTCAACTCTGAGCCAGGTAAACTAACACCTCTGTGGCTCTTCGTCTTCCAGATGAATGCAATCAATAATTCCTATTTAAATACTTCAATATTCTAATAAAAGACTTAGCTCCTTTGACTCCATCTTGCACACTGGAGTTCAGAGGCACTCAGCATTTCACTGATGCTTCCCAAATATACAGATGTTTTGGTTTGTACACTCACACTCCTCAGCTGAAGTCTGGTCTTCTGCATTTGGCCTATGAATGACTTCAGAATTTGGTATCTCCACAAACACATAAAAAAGCTCATCTTAGCTCCTTCCCAAATAATAACTCGGCTTACTTTTTCTTGCTGACCAGAATATGTTTCAGCTTTTGTCCTACACTTGGGCAAATTATAGTTTGTGATATACTTTCTTTATTTGCAGGTAGCAAAACCTTTTTCTCTGAGAAAGTAGCAGATTTTCCAGCCTCAGTGAGAAAAGCAGGGCACTCAAGAGGTGTGTCTCACAGTTTGGAATTGTCTTTTATGCTAGCGTTATGTTGAAGGTTGTCACATTTAATCAATTTTAATATTTTTCAAGTTGCGTTTTCGTACATAGAAGGATAACAGAAAGTACAAGGACGTCCAACTGATATTGAAGTTAGAGTAAATCAGTGATCCAATTGTGCATAATTCAAACTCACCAGATTTATTTCTTTCCACTAGAGAATGTCTGTCAGAGCCAGGAAAAAATTTTATCACCAGGCTAAATTCATATCAACAATTAAATAATCGTTTACAGAAACAGCATTTTTGCTTTGCAAATAGTGCGATGACTCCCTGATGCCCCCTTTTTTTTCCTGAATCTCTCTCTCTTTTCTCTTTCGTGTCTTTGTACATTTTTAATTCTTTGCAGCAAACTTTCATTTGCCTGGGATTATAACTATCAGCTATCTTTTATATAAAAAAGCACACATAAACTATTCACGTTTGAGGCTGGAGAAGTATTTGTTTTTATTTGAGTTGATTAGCTGTTAGTGATAAAACAAAATGCAAATAACTAACAGGATGATCCAGACAGCAAAATTCCTTTTAACCTGTGGTATCAGATCTGGATGAGATGGGACAAAAAAAAGAAAGACTAAATCTCTAATGCTGTTTTGCCTGAGCATGCTGGATATTTTCATGAATTCAGTGATTCTTTTGGATAGGCTTGGGATCTCCAAGGGGAAAAGATATGGGATAAGGGAACAGGAGTACAAGTGACTTGTTTTCTGAGGACTATTGCACCTGAGGAGGTTTCAGTACTAAGTCTCCCAGAGCTGCAAGCCCTTTGTTTTTACCCAAAGCCATGCTCAAGTCACAGGCAAAAACTACAGCAGTGAGCTGAGGTAGCCTCTGAAGGGAACGGTCTAAAAATGGAAGGTCATTTGTACATGATTATCTATTGTAAACTTATAATCCAGGCCATCCTTAATATAAACAGAAGTTCACAGAGATCTTTCTACATCCTCAGGAATGCAGAACTGGAAGAGCACGCTGAATCACCGTGTTTTGTTTCCTGTTGCTTTGGGCACCATATTGCAACATAACTTTCACAAACTTGAAGAAGATCCTGAAATCCTTTAATAATAAGGTCAGTATCACCGTCTCCATTTCACAGAAACTTGATTCCTGGAGAAATGAAATGACAAAGCCATGACCATCCAATAGTTCTGTAGAAATACTTGGACTAAACCCCCTCTCCTCAAGCATCCATCGCAAGCTATAGCCCCTGCACTGATCAGGGCCGTCTAAAGCTGCTTTCCAGATTTCTAAAATCAGTGTCCCACAACACCGTTGTTGATCATATTTGCGATGCTATGCCTTACTGATTTATGTTGAAAAGGACTCAGGGCTGTGCGGTAATACTGGAGAAATTTTTCAGCACACATTTTTTTCTGGCATTTCTCGGAACGCAGAATTGCTCCCAAAGTGACTGGCTTCTGGAAGCTATTGGAAAACAGCACGAAGCCTTCAGTTTCTGAATAAAACTTTCCACCTGTCCTTATGGATGCTGAAAATGAAAGCGCGCAATTTTGTCAATTACAATAGAAAATATCAGGGTCATTACTTGAGATGGCTACGTATTAAATACAGACCACCCCAGACTGCTTTTAAGCAAGAGCAGGAAAGAGATCACTGTTCATGGGGCTGAGACCTGCCAATCAGACCAAGACTGAATGCCTGTCACTCTCCTTCATATTTGACTTGGAAGCAACTCATATCAATATGTAGTCAGGAAATGGCTCTTTAATCACTGCGAAGTCCCTTCTGATTTTAAAGACTAAATCAGCCACAGGCTGTTTGGGTCTTTTTTTTTTTTTTTTAACTCCTCCAAGATAACTGATGATAGCATTTGAGAATGATTAGCCATGTCGCACAGCATAAGCATACAGCTTGCTCCGATTTCATGCATTAGAGGCCATGCTGTACAACACTGATCTCAGATAACAGAACATTCAAAGAGATCTGACAGACTTGTATATAAATGATATATGGGGGGAAGAAAACTTGAAATACAGAAGGAAAATAAATTACCCAATGTATTAACAATGATCTTGTTAGAAATGCTGTAGGAAGATTGGCTAGGAGAAGAGCAGGGTGAGCAAGTTCTCTGCAGAGATTCTAATGAGGTGGGATTTAAAAGGTACTTCATGAAAAGTACAGTAAGAAGTGCTACTGCTCGAGGAGGAGTATCCAGTGGGGTGGGTATATGTTCACAAAAGCATCTTTAAAGCTATCAAAATGGCAACTTGTGCTCTAGGGCAGCAAGTGACAACCAAAGGCATTACAGCAACAAGCTTTGGAAAATCCATGGAGATGAGGGGGGGTGAGGAGAGGAAAGCAAGCCCCAGGAAACTAGTCTCTGGAGTGGGACAAAACTGGGGTGCCCAAGTGGGAGGCAAAAGGAGCAGGTGAGAGAGGACATGGGCTACATCATCCACTTTTAAGACAGAGGATATGATGTGCATCCTCAGGGAAAAAAAGGTGTGAATTGCATGGGAAGGGACATCGCAGGTGGATGTGCTTCATTTAAACATCTGTGCACTTTCATGGCAGAAGTCCAGACAAGCACTGAGAGAAGGAATGAGAAAGCACAGCTTATACCTTATCAGTACCCCAAATCACTGAATTCACTCCAAAACGGTCCAAAGCTTCCCTGGAGGCTGGTGTCTTTTCACTTGGTGTGGACGTAGGACACCAGGATGGCAGAGCCATCCAGTAAGTCCTGCTTTTCTCACAGTGATCTGGCTTGCTTCAAGAAGAGAAATACTCCCCAGCATGACACGTAGCCAAATAAATCCTCTTGGAAGTTATTTTTCTCGGATCTTGCGTTTCTTTAATAATGTGTGCCATGTTTCACCCACGCTTCTCCACGCTTTTTTCTCCTATATTAGATTTACAGTGGAAATGAGGTATTGCTGCAGCATTTCCTTACCCCGCCCCTATCAGTAAACTTTTATTCTTTCCATGATGTTTAAGGATAAAATAAGGAAATATTAGGTAAAATTTTACAGTGAAATCTTTTCCCTGAGAGATTGCCTGTTTTCAAGTTGTTGATATTCAAACACACACTAAAGCATGCTAGTCCACCTCATTTAGACTCCAAAAATGTGCAGCCAAATGGACTGTCTTGTTGCACATTCCTGCCACTTAAGCACGAGTACAAAAGGAAGTGGGGGAAAGGCAGAATTCATTTGGTTCTTTAAGTCTTCTCAAAAAGCCACTGAAATCAGCAGCATGGCTCCTTTTAACATGTGTGGAGTGAGTCAGGCTGTACAACCTCAGTTAGAAATACCAGTGAGACCACGTAAGGGTGGGTGTGCTCTCCAAACACAGAAAAGCTGCAACTACATATATACAGCCATTTTTTGAAAAATGCATGAGAAATAACTGGAAACCTTGAAATCTTTGAAATACCCCAAGAAAAAAATAGACACAACTCTCAAGTTTGTCTTTCTGAGTGTCTCCAACTTCAACTAGTTCTTAAAGAAAAAACGTAATTTGAAACTTCATGCTAGTCTCTCTTTCAACCTCCTCTCACAGATATTTGCCTTTTTGCTTTAGGAGCTGCAAAACTTGAGCTATTTCTTGAAGAACAACAGGATGAAGAGATCAAGGTTTCACTTTGATTCTCCCGTGTTTAATCTTGATAAATCAGTCTTGCAACAGAAACCAAACTCTAAAGACAAATTTTCAAATGGTTCCACAATAAATTAAAGAATAGGGGAGACTGTACTTATTGTTGGGTTTGAGATGGTCAATGAGAACGCAGGCTTCTCAATTAACTCGGCTCTTTAATACTTCCTGCTTTTTTCCAAACTTTCTCCTTAAAAACATGGAAAAACAATACACCACTGCCTCTGAATAAGTTCTTCAAAATTACTGACTTTATATCATTTAAATAACTGACAATGAACTGTGGATAGGTCATTTTTTCCATTAAATACCTCCAGCTGTGATCTTGCCTCATGCCAGATTGGACTAGTCAAACATATGTCAGCTAATCTCCATAGCTGATGATAAATTGAAAAGATTCAATATGGAAAACTAAAAGATAAAGATGAGTGTATAATCTGTAATGAAGAGACAATAAGGAATAGCCTACTGAACGAAATTTGTTTCCCTTTGTGTACACATGGTTCTGCTTATGAATTACTATTGTTATCTCTTTTTCTAACTCTTTTATCAGCTAATTTATATGATCAGCTCTTGGGGTCTCCATTCTTTTCAAACATTTGTGAGCATTCAGGCCTTGGAATTTGTGCTGGAAAATAGATTACATAACATTGTCTCTGCTCCCTTGCTACATGTATGTAATTAGTCTTTGAATTAACATTGTGAAATGCTCACTTTAAAGACAAAATATCATTGTTGAGGGTTTGAGTTTGGGGTTTTTTAATAAACTAGTATCAGGATAGTAGGTGTCTGCTAGAGATTTCAGAAGTGGAATGTTGGTAACAGCGTACAAGTACTAGTAAACAGTTTTAAAATACAAATGGACATATACAAACTTCTTTACTTAGTTGTGAGTACAAAGAGTGGATGAAATGTTTGGAATTTTGGCTTTAAATCTCCTGAACCATGCACTTTTCTCACTTCATCCTGCTAAATTTCGTGTTTGATTAGATGTGACAACTGCTGCTAAAAATACCAGACTTTGTGGAGTGACAGTATAACTCCAGCCTACACAAGCGAGGGCCAAATTCAGCTCCACTCAGAAGATATAAATCCTGAAACAGTTCACTGGAATCAGGGGAGCTGATCCAGATTTGCACCCTGTGAGAACAGAAACTGGCTCACAAAACTAAGGAGTGCAATTCAGCTGGCAGTCCTGTACCAATTTTTCACTTGGGTTGCTCTCCTGGCAACATGTTTTGTAACTTTGCTTCTCTTCTGTTACTGACTAAGAAACTGGATTTTATGGGAAGATGAGAGCTGCCCTCATTTTAACCACATTTACTTCCCTAACCCTTCCATTCAAGAGAAGTTACCGGGCCAGGGATTGAAGAGGTTGATCTGCATTTGAGTTCAGCACTCAGTACTTTTGTCAATGAAGACATGCACTGTTGTCAGACAAAAAGCCCAATCGTTTGCAAAACGCACCAGAGCAGCTTCCTGCTGCTAAACTGCATCAGGACAAATCATGGTTTCCTTTTGCCTGTTGTGTCCACTTCTGGGCTTTGTACCAAGCATCTAGAGGAAGATTGTATAAAAATGCCTCCTTCTCCCGCCTTCCCCTTTCCTATCTTCTCTGCAGTAGTAGAAAATGGAAGAGACCAAAATAAATACTATGCAGCCCTTTGTACTATCTTTCCAATCTATTCCACGGTCTAGAAAAAATAGTGCTGGAACAAGACACGCAGGAGATGTCTGTACCATGCTCAGAGTGCAGTGTTCAAGGAGCTGTATCACACCATATCCAGTCTGCTGTCCTTCTCTCCCCTTCACTAGTGTGGTGTCAACTATCCACATTTAGTTGGGTCACCAGGGGGACTAGAAATGCAATGAATTCAAGCATCAAAGACCAGATCTCTTAATATCACTGCTCTGCCAGCTCAGATGTACCACTCCATAGGGCAGGGTAAGCAATACCCAGGTCTTCTGTGTACCCAGCTAGTGTTCTACGCTGGAGAAACACACCTTGGATTTTAAAAGAAATATTTTACAGGTAAAAGATGGGAAAAACAGGCAGGAAATAATGGCCTTCATCTCATTAAGATTTCCAGCTCATACCCTTGATGCCAGCCCAATCTGAAGGAAAGCCTTTGGGGTCATTCTGACAGCAATTTAGCAGCTCATAATGTCTGGAATAGATTCAAATGTCCCACCAGGGTAATGCCACCCTTTCTTTAGTAAAACCCTATATAAGAAACAGAACTAGCTGTCTTTTACCTTTCCCTGTATAATGGATCATGGTTATGTTTTTGTGCAAGTTACCAAAGGGAAATATTAATTGTCTGCCATGGTTACCTTCCTTTCAAACTCACTCTTTACAGAAGCTTAAACAACATCTCTCAGGACTTGTCAAAAATCAAGGGAAGGAATAAAAAGCAGCTTTAAGCTTCTGGATACTTTGGAATTGCATTCAGTGCACAATGCCTAGCTTCCATAAAGGTTTCACGAACAGAATCACAAAATCACAGAATCACTAGGTTGGAAAAGACCCACAGATCCATCGAGTCCAACCATTCCTATCAAGCACTAAGCCATGTCCCTCAGCACCTCATCCATCTGTCCTTTAAATATCTCCAGGGAAGGTGACTCAACTACCTCCCTGGGCAGCCTGTTCCAATGCCCAGTGACCCTTTTGATGAAAAATTTTTTTCTGATGTCCAGCCTGAACCTCCCCTGGCAGAGCTTGAGGCCATTCCCTCTTGTCCTGTCTCTTGTCACTTGGGAGAAGAGGCCAGCTCCCTCCTCTCCACAACCTACTTTCAGGTAGTTGTAGAGAGCAATAAGGTCTCCCTTCAGCCTCCTCTTCTCCAGGTTAAACAACCCCAGCTCTCTCAGCCACTCCTCCAGAAGTTCAAAGTGATAAATATAAGTAGCTAGACTATTCCACAGTTGTCGGCACAATGTGGTATCAAAGTCCTATATTAAAATGAACAGCCATCAAAACAGAGGAATGAATTTTCAATTGTAGCCCACAGGAATTTCTGCATCCAGATCCCATTAATCATCAGAGTTCTGCATGGAGTTCCTTGTACAAAACCTTTAACATTCAGCTTAGTATGGTAAGTTATGACAGACACGGGACCAGGGCCAAATTCTGCCCCAAGTTATATCTCAGCAATACCATTAGCTTCTGTCAAGCTGCACAGCCACAGTCAAAATCAGATCTGGTCATTTGTCTAGTGTACAGCTCTCACAGCACATCAGTTTCAATGCGTCCATTTACGTGCTTTAAAACTGAACACATAGCTAGTGCTTGGATAAGTTTGGGACCAAAATGAATTTTGAGTTGTGTCTTCTTACACTAGGAAGAGTTCAACATTTAGGTTTCTGCCAGAATAAACAAGTCTGACACTATCAGATGTAGGATGTCATGGGATATTTAATTACCAAAATTAGGCAGAGGAACTCAGGTTCCAGGTCTCAACAGAAAAACATGTGAAATATATACTGTATGTTTACATTTTGTGAACAGCTTCTCTTTATTTTTTTATAACTTTTGATTTTTTTAGTGCTTTGGAATAAATACATGCTAGCTTAAAATGGTTTTTTTTTCCATTCCAAATGACAGAAGGAACCATTTAAAGTGTTGTGGTGAGCTTAAAAGATGAAATCAAGTTTGTTTTTCTTCCATAGCTGGCTAGAATTAATATTTGCTACCCACTTTAGGTAGCAGTTTAATTTCAGAAAAAGTTTCACGCAAAACATTTGGCTCTATGAAATATTCACAACTATTTTTCTTGGCTTCTGTTGACTGGCAGGCAAAAGGGGTGTTTTAAATATAAAGCATGGATTTTACAATACATCTTTACCGTACGTGGACCATGGTGAAGACACACCTCTTTACAGTGCAATCAGGACTTGAAAGCTACAATTTACAATAAGAAATTGCACACAAAAGGAAAACATTGCATTTGCTGCCCTTACCACAAAGATATGTTCATGATATTTTCTTGCTGAGTACTCAAGTTAAAGCTCACCAATGAATGATCTACTGTTGCTTCTGTAACTCGTGCAGTTTGAAACGTGTTACTTTTTTGGCAGTAAATTTCTGATGGCTAAAAAAGAATGCAAACCAGACACAGTGAGTCCAGATCAGCAAACTTAATAAGAGGTAAGAGAGCTAGTTCTTCTGGGAGGCAGAGCATTTGTGAACTGTGTCAAAATGGAAATCAGAAATACAAAACCAGTGTTACTTGGCACGTTTCCATATAAACTTTAGCTATTTATAAATAAAAAGGTTTCATAAGAAGTATGCCAACTTGGATAAAAGCATACATAAATATATATGTGTGTATATATATGCATTCATACAGTGTTAAGCTCCCTAAATCTGAAACAGAATTGCATCGGCTTCGTTTAAGCATTCACTTGGCACCTAAATTTTAGCCACCTAGTGACAGTCAAGTGCTTGAATTCCCTTTACAGCCAGAAGGAGAAATACAGGTGTCTTTGAAGGGCTGCGGAGAGAAAGGGTCTGACCACTTAGACTTTATTCTGGAAACCTTCAGAGTCACCTATTGTCTTCTGTTGACTACAACAGCAAGTGGCACGGTTACTCTGGGAGAGCTGATTCATTTGATTTGTAAAATATAGGAACAAGTTAAGATGCCTATGTTGGGCTAACTGTATCTAACCTTGATTTCTGATCAAGATAGGGAAACTAATTAACTTGTAGGCTCCCACTGAGCTGCCTTTGTACTACCAAGAAAAATAAAGCAATCCATAAAATCATGTCCAACAAAAACACTAATAACCAGTGGACTACTTACCAAAACTATCACAAGATATGACAGAGTCCAGAAACTCAGAGATTCCAGGTGAATTAGGGCTGTATCTGCACATTAAGCGTATCCATGCCTATAAACCACAGAAATACTTCTATCCATATACTAGAATTCATGTTACCAACCATCAATAGTACCAACTATCATTAAGCTAGTCAAGCAATTTTCCTGCCATAAGTGCTTTCAGTATCTCAGAAAATTGCTAAACTTTAACCACTTAAGCTGTTTCAGGTTGAATTTTGAGCTGCCTTTAACAAAATATTCTTTTGAAACTTCTTAGCCAAAAAACATCAAGGATATCCAAGAGTTCAGCCAGGAGAGAAAATGTATTTTTGTCCATATTTTAAAATATCTGGCAGATTTGATCCTTTCAGTAGTTCACCTCCATTCCTTGTGAAAAAGCATAATACTGGACAGGGACCCTTTGTGTCAAGAATGCACTTCTAGCTCCCCCTAAGAAAACCCACCCCTACAACAGCACCAATCATCCTCTGGGAATATTGATCTCCTTACATGACTGCAAAGATCTTCCTGAACCAGCAAAGGCTAAGCTAATACTAGCATTTAGCTTGTTCAAGTTAGAAATTATGGACTATCCATTTGATATACTATCTAATTTCTGTTGAAATTAGCCTAGAGGAACTAATTACATGGTTGATAGAAAAAGGCAATCTATAGTAAATAATGGTGATTAATTTGGAGCACATCATTTTGGCAACAGTAGCTGGGCTTACAAGTGAAATTCTCAGTCACCTTCCAGATGCACCCACCTGCCTCAAGATGCTTTCTGGGACATCTAGGTTCCTTATTTTACCAACTCAGTAAAGGTGTCTGTGCTCAGACAGTAGGGGTACTTCTTTAATACAATATTAATGTTAATTTCCTAGTTCAGCAAAAGAAGAGGTATAGGCTAAACTGAAAATGTCACTTTTACACCCGAAAGAGTCTCCACATGCTCAAAGATATTCGGGGTGTGGATACATCAGCTTAGCTTTGTCTATATAACCAGTAAAACTTTCCCATGTCAACAGGGCTTTATCTTCAGGAAATCTAACTGCATTAGGGAATATGAGTTCAAGGGGAGCTAAATTATTGTATGACCATCTTAGATTACAACGAACCATGAATTTGGCTTGAGTGCACTGAGTACAGGAAGCATTATAGTCCTGCTTAGCCATGGTGCTGTTTTTGTCAGTGCTCAAGCCTAGCCTACCAAGGGATAGCACAGACAGCTCAAGTATGCAGCACTTTGGCAGAAGGAAGCCAGACAAAAATTGCCTTCAGTGGTGAAGCATAACAGGGCTCCAGCAACGCCTCCCTGGAGTGCCACAAACTGAATCACCAGCTTGGCTCACAGTTCACCAGCTTTTACTACCGCAGTTTTGCTCTTCCCTCACTGGAGCAGGGCAGGCAGGTGTCTCGCGTGTGTCCAGCTGACAGCCTTCACCCTCACAACTTGATTTCCTCTTTTACACATGCTCTGCTTAAGCACCTAATCCCATGTTTAGAACATCATGCTCTGTTGCTATGGAAGTTATTGGGATGTCAGTGGTTTAACATAATGACTTCACTGTACGGCTAGTGCTGGAGGTAAGGAAGGAGATTAACCATGAGAGAAACCAGTGCTGTAGCTGTGACTAGCTGATTGCTAGCATATATGGAGATGTTCTGTGAGCCCAAAATACAGCCCAAAAGAAAGATCAGTGTTCTGAGGAGTGTTTTGTGTTTCGGATGCTCTTCGGGTGAGTTTTGCTGAAAAACACAGAGCTTACACTCATACTTTTTCAGGTTTCTCAGAGTATTGGAATTCATTACCTCCTCCCATCCAGACCTTTACACATTTCCCAAATGAACTACATTTATACATATGGAGAAGCAAGAGCACCTTTCTATAACCAGGACATGGGTTTTCCTTTTTCCTTGCTGGAATCTGGTGTTTAAGTCCTTATTGATTGTCCTAGTTTGTAGAAGTGACATCTGTAAGTCCCTATCTTGTTTGGTAATTTTCACTCTAAATCTCAGCTCAAATCATCTCATGATAAATCTTTTTCCCTCGTCATTCTCACCTCATCTGCTATCCCTAGAGAGACCTTTATTTTCCTTCTTCCAAGCTCATCTCTTCGAACAGCAAGGAAGCTGTCAGCTGCTGTGAAGATTTGTAGGGCACTAAATCTTATCCATTAAACCTTTAAATACATTTATCCAGGTAAAACATTTTGAAGCAAATATATAAACTCTGAAGGTTCACTAGCATATGGCATAATGATTAGCAACCAGATACTGATGATTTTCATCCTCTTTATTGTCATTATTTTAACAGTATAAAATCTCTTTTCCATTTATCAGTTTGCATGAAAAAATGTTCTACTCAATTTATCCTTCATCAGCTTTATAATTCTCATTACTGAAGTAATGGGTGAATCCAGAAGTCCTCAGTTTCATTAAGTTAAATATCCCACAACATGGATTCTGACTCTGACCTGTCTACAAGAACGTCTGTAATGAAGTTTTCTTTCTAAGTAAATATAGCATCAGAATTACCAAAGTGGTTCTTTCGATGCTTTAGGATTTCTTAGTCACCAAAGTATAAAAAATAGCTAGATTGCATTTTCCTGAGTGCCCTGAGTTTGATTTCAAGGGATGAGTCACAACATGGTTTGACTCTTTGTTCATCTAACTTCATTTGTTCATTGCCTGAGTGTAATATGAGTCATTCACCGAGTGTGCATGCCAGGGTTCCTGCCTACTGGAAGCTTTTTGTAATTGTCACTTTATTGAAACACGAATGGCATTTTTTTCCCAAACATACTACTCTTTTATTTTACTTTTCAATGGTGAGGGAAAAAAAGGCTCTGAGACTTTTCGGTATATACCATGTAAGTGTCAAGCCTGTATTATTGATTGCTGTGTGAGCTGTTACTTGTATGACACAGCAGGGCACTGGCAGGGTTAACAGGAAAAACAGAGAGAAGAAATTACAGGAATCTGTGATAGAAAGCAAGTATGAAGCCATATGGTCCATCTTTTGTCAGTATAGGCCTGTTCCCTATAGCATATCAAAGTACAAGCACTTTAAACCGCCTTTCGTACAAAGAGGAAGCATCTAAAGTTAACAGCCACAGGTGTTACCCCAGAAGGAGGAATAGGTGGCTTATAGTGATCCAGGGTAGCCCCGTGCAGCCGCTGCACTGAGGGATGGCCAGAGAGCCTCACTGAGACCAGCTAATTACAATTGGATTACTGTGTCCTGAAATATATAGGCTTTCTCAGTCTATTTGTTCTCAGACTCCTCTCCCTTAGGAAGGAGCACCGGGTTGTGAACTTATTCTAGTTTCTGAAATATGCTTTTATTTCCAGCCGGGCATTTCTTGAAGCTATTGAATTGTACTGTTAATTGAAAGTTGTTTTTTCTGGAGGGACAAATTCAGAATACCTGCCCTGTGGCATAGGAATGAACTTGCTGTCTTTGGCTCTCTAGCACTTCACTCAGACTTCTTCACTGCAGACAGCTTTTCTACTGGCATCAGAGCAAGCAAGGGATGTAAAATCAGGCCTTAAGGAGTAAGACTTACCAAATTTACCCACACAACACATCTCATGTGCAGTGAAATAGATGTGGTAAACCACCAATGATTCATCATTTACTTATTGCAGAAAACAAACAGGTTTTCTCCTGAGTCACATGCATGCTAAGAATTTTTTCCTTCTCAAGCAAAACAAAAACCAGTGTTATTTCAAGTCTGGGTCAAAAATATTCTGGTAAAATAAGAGCTTCTTGAACTTTTGTTCAAATCAGGGACCTGAACATAAACTTATTTGATGTTCTGAGAGGTTTGGACATTTCATTTTCCACATGATGCTGCTGTGGGGTATGTTATTGTACAACCAGGGGACCACAGAGGGTGATGGACTATGGATATTCCAGGATCCATTTAAAGGTCATGAGACCCCTTTCCTCTTCCCACTCACACTTTTGGAGAACTTGAGTGTGCTGTTAATAGTAATCCAGATCTGTTACTTCCAAAACAGACCTGAGATCTGAGTTCTAGTGAAATGTGCTCACCTGGTCATCACATGCCAGCAAAAGAGTCTGTTCAATTCTTTAAATGAGCAAACTATCATTGAGCTAATTTCTGGTGAGACATAAGAGCACAGGTAGGAAAAAAAAAGCAATAAATAACTGAATAAAGGGACAGGTGAAATGACTGGAAAAATCGTTTAGTTTTACCCAGGTTTGGAACAACTTTGGAACAAAAAACTGTTTCTGACTACAGTAAAGAAGCACTATTTTGGGCTTCAGACTGTGAACTGTAAATGGATTCTTCTGTTAGTTTAAGAAACTTAAATTTGTATTGCCTGTCACAGACTTTATTCTTAAGCAGAGAGAGGTGTGGGATGCACATCATCCTTGGAAATTCCAAATGGGTTTTGCTGAGAGATGCTGAGGAAGAATAACAGTAAAGTTGTCAGCAGATTCAAATGACAAATCCTTGAAAACTCCATCTGAAATCTTGGAACTTCTTCAGTGACACATTCAGTATAAATATTGTTATGAACATCCAACACTAAAATATAAACAGCATAATGTAGGCTCTAACTTCATAAAAGTATGATTTTTTTTTTAATAGATATAAGCAAATGAAAAAATTGAATCTTCTTGGATGGGTATTCAGCACTGGGCAAGCTGTTTCCTTGCAAAGGTACCACAGAAAACTTTTGGGATCTGTGTTACTACATTTGGCTTTTGTCTTTCTCCATATATTATGTTTTTTGTATTATCAGTTAATGACATATTTCATCATGACAGCTAGTGTATCTCGTTAGCACAGCACCCTGTTAATATGCTGTCTGGGGAGTTGATTTGGCAAATGTTGTGGAAGAAGAAGCAGAAAACCTCAGCTGAAGGACAGAGGAGAAACCTGAGTGGTAGAGGGTGATGTGAGTTGCTGTCAGGGGCAATGAAGTGAAGTTTGAGACAATAAGTTGTACTTGAGGTGGTGACAAACCTCCCTGACTGAGACAGTCGAGTTAAATGAGACAACAGATCAAATCACAGGACATGGACTTCAACATAGAGATAACTTTACAAGCTCTAATAATAGTGTTTTGCTACATCTCTGGGGGCAATAGATGTCTCCAAATGAAAGGAAAAAGGAAAAGAGCAAGGGGAAGGTATGAATTTGACAATGTCTTCCAAGGAGTTTCAAGATAAATGAGGAAACTAAAGAACAAGATGTGCGAAGGTAGAAGAGAAGGAGGAGCTTATATCAAGAGAAACTCTCAACATCAGTAAGAAATTGAAGAAAGTTAAAAAACAGTTCAGATGTTCAAGATTTTCTCAAGGAAAGAGCTTTGAAGAACGGAGCTTTCAAAGAGCAGAAGAGGAAAGAGGTCTGGCCTGTAGTTAGACATCCTGAGTCAGGGTAGTCAAGAAAGAGATTAGAAAGGAGCCAGTGGTGCAGAAGTTAATAAAGAAGTTATGTGAAGAGTTAAGTGCAGAGGAAAATGGAAAAGTAAGAATGAACAAAGGGCTATGGATATACTATAGAGAATATCTGATAGAGTTTGAAGAAGGTAGATCCAGGAGGTTATGAAACAGATGGAGAAATGTGTAGCCAGAAATGCTGAGTCTAAGTGAAGGCAAAGGAGATACAAGTAGGCAATAGGGTTGTGATTCACCTAAGCAAATGTACATACATCTAGGGCACAAATAGTCTCATTCGAATGCAAACAGTTAAGGGTAGATATGATGGATCACATGCTAAAACTGCCAGTTTCCTTCTATTAACTACAAAAGAAACCCAAATGCAACACCAATATTGTCAGTATCAAACCTTATTCAGTTTGGAAGGGAGGGGAGAAGGAAAGAATTGTGAAGGGAAGGTGGAAAGAGTTACAACATAATATGAAGGAAGGTGCTAACCACTGGGTAGAGAAGAAAGGGGGGAAGTAGGATGTGGAAGAGGTAGTAATATTTCTGTAAGGCTGCAACCAGACAAAAAGAAAAAAGGCAGTTTGTAATCAATGGTTAGGGTGTCTGCTGAAGAAGTCTTTAATATCAACAGATCTATCTGCATCCACAGAAACCTAGGAAATTAAGGGCATCAGCAGAAGGTGATAGACCCAACTTGTTATATTCATATTAATGTCAGAAACTTGAATGGGCAATTGGGTAGCAAAGACACATGCAACCTGACCAGATATGAACTATTTTTGCTCGAGGTACATCATACTCCAACTTCTGCAGTACTGTGCTCGAGCAAAGCTGGTCTAGTAGAAGATTAAATAACTCAAATGCAGCCCCAAGTGAACATAATTAAACTACTTCCAGACTCCAGTCCCCATTCAGCTGATGGGCTGGAACACGTGGATCCACTGCTTGGGTCTTTGCTAGTTCTGGAATCTCAGCATCTGGTCGACATGACCTAAACTGCACCATCTGGATACTTGAGAAAGAGAAACGCTTCCCCACTCATAAGCAATATTTTTAAACAAACAGGACTTTCATAGGGGAGCAGGCCAAAGAAGAGAAGCATAACACTAGCTTGGAAAAGCTGAATAATTAACAGTTGAAAAAAACTCTCATCTTTCAGGATGCTCTGGCAATGGGTCTGAGCCTTTCCTTCTCCTGCAACTAGGACTGGCTACTGAGGAAGTCATGATTATACCTTCCTTGTTGTACCACTTCCAGCTCAGTGTCCAAGCTTGGAGGCATTCAGGGACATGCTATTTCCATGATTTTTACTACCGAGCCTAGCTGAAATCACCAGTCAGGAGACACAAGCAAGGACCAAGAAAACAGAGCAGCTCCATTTCCTGCCATCGCTGAGCAGATGAAGGTTTAGTAGTTTTCAGACAGGGCTGCAGCTCAGCGCAGCCAGGCAGGAATAAGAACAGATGGCAATAGTTTAAGCAGAGACTGAAAGTCCTCCTGTACAGATTGCATTCCTCAGCTCCTCTGGGTTCAGCCTAACGTCACCTCTTTTCCCCCGTGACACTTTGTCAGCATCTGGGCAATGCAATTGGAGCCTGTAGCACAGTGACACACTCAACTCCTCTCTGCTAAAGGGAGCATCCTCCTGTGCCTTCTTCCCTTCCCTCCCCTCCTCCTTCTGTGCTGTCTCTTTCCCGAGAATCACTCATCCTACTGCAGGGTCTCTTGCCCAGGCATTTTGAAAAGTTACATTCAGGTGTGCTATGTGTAAAATCATCCTAAAATAGAAAAGGTTTCAGACTGTTACGTAAAAGCAACACAAATAAAGCCTTCACTATCCAGCAGACTTTTCACTCTTCCAGAAGATGCTGGAAATTTGTTCCTTCCCTTGGAAACATCTCTGCCTATTTGGACCTTCTCATGGAGGAACTGCTTTTCATCTTCCCAACAGGTGTTAACAACGTTGTCTCCACTCTTTTATGGTTTGAAGCAGTCTAGGGCTTCAAGATCTAAGTATAAGGTTTAAAGAAGGGCGAGAAACAAGGAACATGGCAATGCTGAAGGGAGAGCAGGCAGAAAAGCACGAAGAAGGATCCAAAATGAATATCATCGTCCTTCGGTTACTTTAGAAATTCATACAAGCAGTGTAAAAAGTCCATCTCTTCTCCTTGCTGTACCAGGTGGACAAAACAACTGTCACTTGTAATGGCTTCCCATGGAAGACTCCAGTAAGCCCAGCAACTGCATTTAAATGCCACAGGTGGTAGACCATGAGGATCTTAATGGGAGCCACAAGAGCGTTTGCTGGAGCCACAGATAAATAACATTCACAGAACTCATCTGTTGTGACACAACATGGTTTGCAATCATAAGCACAAAACCTCAGCATTTAGAGGCAGGTACGCTGGATGTAAAGTGTGGACCAGGTCCTGCAAGTGTCTAGATGTTATTGGAGCAGCTGGGATGGTGACCAGGGAAAGCAGTGGGCCACATCCCAGGAGCCATGTGCTCAGCCCCTACTGACGTCAGTGGAAGTTCAAGGCACTTAACACCTCCCAGGACCAGGCTGCGAGAACGACTTCCAGAAGGAAACTGTCTTGAAAACAGATCATGGGCTATTAAATGTAGCAGAGATGCAAAAAGGGCAGAGCACTGTGAGTTGCAAAATGTATCTTCTTTAGTGCAGTATCCCCAAGCTGTGAGCTTATTCACTCTTGGCTCTGTCTTTCCACTGTCTTATCTGTTACAATGTTGGCACAGGGCTGAGTCTGGTGGGACTGCAGAGCTGGAAGAAAACAGTAAATGTTCTCCAGGTTTTCTATTCTTACAGAATTCCCTAACTCCCAACCTACTTAAGGGGGAGCCATGAGCTAAAGTAAAATTATAGTTTTGTCTTCTTCTCAAGCCAGATATCTCCAGAGGGAATTCTGCTTGCATTGTACTTTTCCTCCAGAACTACCACCACCACCACAGCACCTTGCAAGGAAAATAGATTCTTTCTATTCCCTGATGAAGGTTTCAATAAACAAAGGTAGATTAAATGAACAGCTTTAGTCAATTCAATTTTGTTGTTCTTTATATCAGTTGTTCTATGCACTGGAATTTTATATTTAATCTTTTATAGCCAGTCTGAACATTTATATAATGTTATAAAGTCTGCAGCTGTTATATGTGATTTGGCAAAGAAAGGAGAGAGTAAGTTTGAAAAAAAGAAAAAACACACCTTCTTGATCCTCTTTTTTATTTTTAGAAATGCAAGGTTTCTAGTTAAAATAAAGTTAAATCAAATAAAAATAGTAAATGAAGCAGCCTCAATTTCAAACTTTTGTGGCTCTCTGAATTATTTCAAAGATTTGTAATTTTTTCTAGCAGGAAAATTAAGCAAGTGTTACTTTCTGTACCAGGCATAGTGAAAAAATACAATCATTCTGTGGATTTCAGGGATCTGTTCTCTCTGTTGTTTTTTAATGTCCCAGACTGTTGGGGCAAACCAATCCTTTCTTCCTAAATCATTAAAGAGGATTTAGATACATAAACATATATGTATGATCCACCCAAAGGATGTTGTATCCTATATATGAACAATTATTATATATCCTATGGGACATCAAAGTTAACATTGGTGCTAATAAGTGACACAGATTGAACTTCCAGAACCTGTTTATTTTCCATTACATGTCATCTTTGTATTGACCTCAGGTCAGTATATTTAGCTTGTTTGTTAATCACTCTATATACTATGAGAATCCCAATGAATGTTGTCTTCTATTTTACTATGGTGATAACAGCCATAATAAAACAAACAAAACAACAGCTTTCTTTTTCTTCTGAGACATTCTCATCTAGAGTCTGGCTTTACTTGGTTTTATTAAAGGTCAGAGATGCTCAGTATGACACAGGGTTTCTGCCCTCTGGTGTAAATGTAGAAATACCTTTTGAGAGGTAGGACAAGATTTCTTGGTCCAGCACAAAACATAAGATAAGAGGATGCGACTAAAGGCTACGCCCTTGATCTTCTGGTCCTACAAAAGCATTTTAATCAGGCAAGAAATAAAGCAGTTCTAACATCTGCTCTGCATTAGGAGGAATAGTTGACTATGTAATGGTCTACCCAACTTGCTACAACAAGAGCACAAGACAATTCAAGCCTCCTTCAACCCTGTGGACACATTCTATGAAGACAAAAGAGCTCAATATCAGTGACATCAATCATGACAGCTAGCAAAGAGAGGTGCACTGCTTCCAGAGGCTCCATAATCTCCATTATCTTTGCGTGCCTGGAAAAAGGCACAAAGATGGAGCAAAGAATGGGACAAGAGAGTCATAAACACTACAAGCAAATTGTTTAACAGTAGAAAATAAAATCTGAGCCCCAGTGTCAGAAGTGCTGGCAAAATTTCTCATGGATATACAGTGTTGTCTAACCAACATTCACAGGAGTAGCCTAGAGGACAGAGGGAGTATTCCAACAGAGGCATGGGGTATTTCATAATTCTTTCTTTGATTATGGTATTGTAGCTGGAGTCTGGTCTTATCGGAAGCACAATGAAATATTAAATAGCAGCAAAGATCACACTGCCTCCCTTATCTGCTCATGTCCAGATTTCTTTCACATATGAATTGCTTATAACATGCTCAGCTTTTTATAAATAAAATTTAGTGTAAGCAAGAGCAAAAAAAAATGGGGTCAGCCAGACTCAGCTTGACCTCTTTTAAAAAAAAAATAAACTAACTTGTGTATTTAAGAGCAATGAACTAAATACAGACTTTCCTCAAAGAAAGACAGATTCAAGGTTAAGGGGGAGACTAGTTATATTATGCAATGCTCTGGGATAGACTATTGTTGGTCCATGCTGTGCAGATGTAGCCATGGCTGATTATCCCTATTCCCAAACCTCTTTACTCACCCGCACTGTTTGGTTTCTGGGAGAATGATTCTCCAGTGCCTGATTTCTTTCTGCAGAAATGCGTTTGTAAAACTAACTTATTTTACAACTGTTCAACATTGCACATCCACTGCCCTTAGCAACAGGCAGGAAAGGTTTTACAAACCATACAGTATTCCACAGTAGGATTGGCTGGGGTTTTTTGGGTTTTTTTAAATATTGTATGTAATGTGAAGATTTTATATCTTGCAATAATAATACATTGGACATGAGTATAGAATCCAGAATGAAAGTTACAGAAGGAAAAATAGCAGTGGGACATCCCCTACTACCACTGGAGAAAAAAAAACCACCAAACAAACAGAAAAATAAGTTTTATAATGAAATATCCTCGAGTATCTGTAGTGCTTAAAATTTTACATTCAGTTTAAAATTCACCTTAATTCATCCTGCAGGCACCAAGCAACTAGCTTTAGAATAATGTAAAGGAACTACTAGCTCTGAGTACATGCTATGTATAGTGGCATAGAGGAGGTGGAAGATGTGGATCAGCAAAAAGTTAGATAGCAGAGGTTATACTTTATAAAAAGAGAGACATACAGTGTCTTCTTCTTGGATAAAGTGGCAGCTCTGTGTTTCTTGCATAGCAAACTGTGTAGTCCCTAAATAAATTAAAAGTTTGTCCCAGAAGTTCTTTGTTTACAGGATGCTTCTTGAGAAGAATAATATTAAGTAACCTCTTGAAGCTTTCTAAAAGAAAAGGACATTACATGGATGCAACAAAAGAAATATTATGCTAAATTGGAGAATCTGAATGCTGGTACAGAAGTTTCAGGAGAAAATGATTTAAAAATTAGGGAAATTATTTTGTACACAAAGAAAAAGGAAATATATTTGCTCTGAAATCCAGGGGAGTAGAAGAAACAAACCTGATTGCCTCATGCAATTCTTTATGAAAAGCAGGGCAACAGAAAAAGGGGAGGTCAACACTGTAACGCACTATAAATACATAGTGAGACGGAAGAGGTGAATGGTACTTTTGGACAACAAACTTCTGAAGGATTCAAAGAGCAGGTTCTGCTGAAGACCAGTGACTTTATTTGACTATCAGTTGGGATGGGGATAAATATTTGCAGTGCACTGAGAGGACAATTTGTTAATACAGAAAACAAAAGGTGGCAGAAAAGGAGAGGTTATTTTAGGTTATGATGCAGAATATCAGATCAGAAATCATGGAGTTTTCTTTAATAGGGACAACACGAAAACACAAGAAACTAGGAGATCTTTTCAGGAAAAGGAATTGAAAGACAAAAACAAGAGAGGGGAAGTTTCTAAATAAGGCAACCTGAAAGGAAAGAGAGTTCAAAAGTAGAGTGAAAGGCTGCTAAGGCTCCATTAGGAACTACTTATGGATGTGAAAGCAGAAGAAGAAGAAAAAAAATTAAAATTGCGGTTAAGGGGAAGTAACTAAAGATAGGAACAAAAAGGCCACAGATAAAACTAGAAAAGCTATGGCAAAAGTAAGCAAGAAACATGAACAAAATTCAGCTATGTTTTAGAAATCGGAGGAAGAAGGATTCACTCCTCACTGAGAAGAAAATTCCACGGGAAAGAAAGACAATTGTTAGTTTTTTCACTGTTTGCAATAATTTTTAGTTACATCAGCATTGATCACGTACTTTATCAGATGCCGGTATTTAAAAAACAAAAAAAAAAGAGAACAGAAAAGGGAAAAATAACTTTAAAGAATGAAAGTCGTATACTGTCAAAACTAAAAACTTAGCTAAAGCAAATTGAACCAGTCGTGATTATTTTTAAGGATTCATGGATGACGGCAAGAATCTCATAAAAGGTAATCTTGCTACACTTTAAAAGCAGGAGTTATAATACCAGGGAGCCTACTTTTCAATCATTATTTAGAATAATTTAAATACATAGAGAAAATAATTAAGATCTTAAAAGGAGGATTCTGTAAGCATATCAAAAAGAAATCATATCAAGCCCACCAAATTCCGCTTCTAGGCACAATTGTCAGCCTCCTGGATATAAATTTTGTGAAAAGAGTCTGTGCAACCTGTCCTGACACAGGCACTACTTCTTATAAACAAACCAGGAGAGCAGAGTTTAGGTGAAGCACCCATAAGATCTTATACAGTTAATTGCAAACCCTGCTCTAAGCAAACCTATCAATAAAAAGGAGCACTCAAAGAAAGTACTATAAATAGAATCTTCATACCCTACATGTGTGACACCAAAATGAAAAGGTTGACAAGCACTTGGGCTAGAAGCTCTGAATTCAATGTGATCTTGAGAGGAGAAATAGTCCAAACAGGATGGAATTCTTGAAAGGAAAGTTGCAATAGTTCATGTGAAATCCAGGCACCTTGGACAGTTGGGGTGAATTGCCCCCTAGAGATACCTCTGTCTCTCCACTGACACAAGATGAAGCCCAGGAACTGCATGGACAAAATGCTTAGCTTTTGAGTGGCTTTTGTAAGGTGAGATAAATTTGAGTTCAGAAGAACTGAAATGCAGATATGAAGTGGAGAATATTTGTGGCTGGGCAACCGTTCAACAGGAAAGATCTCAGAATTACTCCAGATCTCAAACTCACGATGAATCAAATGTGGGGCTTTGCAGAAGAAACCATTCTCATTCTGGGCTATATTAAGAGGATTGCTCAAAAAAAGAAATTGAGTATTTATTCAAGCCTTCACAGAACTGACAAGGCCACATCTTAAATCTCATGCCCAGTTTTGGAGGGATTGCAGAAAGAATCCAGAAGGGAGGGCTTCAGAAAACACATCCCGCTGATATTCCCTTCAACCTTACAGCTGTACACTTCTTTAGCACAAAAACCTTCTGTCAGCTGCATGATTCACTTAATAAAATATTACTGGATATTAAAGTGTTCTAGTAAAATAATTTATGTAACAGAGAAAACTGGTGTTTGAACTGTGGAAACCAGTTGTAAAGAGGCAACCTTGGCTTCCCTACACAGGAAAACTTCCTCAAAAGGCTATATTTACCCTGCTTGAAAACTATCTGGCTGGCTCCAGAGCAGATCTCTCCAGCTCAGGGAGAAGTCTGTGTATGCAGATGTTGCAGATAGGGATGGGATCAAATTCCTGCTTTATGTCCTCATGAAAGAGAAGAACAAGGCTCACAGGCTACAGCTTTCCAGGTCTGTCAAACTGGCATCTCTTGCCATCATCACACTCATACTACAATTACTGTCAGAAATTATTTATGCTGGAGTGTGAATTCTGGGGGTGAAGACAGAATTCCAGGGATGCTCAGTGGTGTATAAAAATCTGGTCATGGCAATAGCAGTGTCTTACAGCTGGTCCCTTGGTGGGGTCAGCTTGAGGCCAGGGATATGTTCTGTCCAAAATTCTCCATTCATCCTGCTAGGAAAAAGAGGGAACAAGCCATCTAAGCAAGGTAAGGCTTTTACTATCCCAAACAGAGTTCAGCACGTGGACTATTGCCTGCACTGGAAAAGTTAAAGAGAAAAGCAGCAACTGAGAGGAGGAGGAGGATGCCTGATGTTGATGACATTACATATGTCATCTTGAAGAGCTGATGAGGGAATTTTAATTGCCTTGACACATAAAAATGTTGAAAGCTTTCAGATATGAAATACTGGAATTGGGTGGGAATCTGACCAGAAGTTGCAGTACTTTGGGTTTGTTTGGATTTATTCCAAGGAGCATTTCAGAATTTTGCAATCAAAGTAAAAAGCTTTGGAAACATCTCTCACAACACAGTGATAGTGGTCATTCCCTCTGTGAGGAACGACCATCATACAAAGCACTGCAATTTTAAATTATTCATTAATTATCTCATAAAAGCTGCAGAGAATATACACTGTGCCAGCTCATCAGCTGGTGTAAATCAATTCAAATCCAGTATCTCCTGTGAGAAGTCCACTAAAAGCACTAAAAGGCATTTAACTGACATTTCTGCAGTACAGATTTGTTTATTTTATAGAGCCAAAATACAGGCTAAATGAAATGTTTGTACAGAATGTAAAGCCAGAGATGAAGTGTGCTATGGCTTTTAGCTCCCCCTTTTCTCACCAATGTTTAGCACACAATGGAGAATGACTGGAATGGCACCGTGGGGCTAATCCTACTGCCTTTATGCAGGGTGCTCAAGATATCCACATGTATTCTCATCGTACTGGGCTCTGACAGATCTCCTGCTCCCTGACAGCAGTGAGAAGCCACGGGGCCATGTGGCTCTGGCCATAAGACCTGGGCATAAGAGGTGCTTTGTCTTTCAGATGAGCCCCTTACATCTCAAAGCAAAATCCTTCAAAATACACAGGGATTTTTCCTCTTTGAAAAGACAAATAAATAAACAGGTGTCTTCACAAAGTTTTCCATGCATTTTTTCCTCCTGAATCCTGTTAGATGAACATCTCTCCAAGAGCCAAACACAATAAACTAGAATATCTGAAAAGAAGATAAAATAGCTAAGCTCTGATTCATCAAGGCATTCAGTCACATGACAGACTTAACAACTATTAAATGAGCTTTTTATTTTTACATTTTTATATACAAACTCATGCATTTGATACAAAGCCGTTTAACAGAGAATCAGCAGGAAACTGTTGCAATGACAGCATTCATAGGTTGCTAGATACGTACTGTGGTTTAACCCTCACGTAAATCTAAAACAGCTCTCCACTCTTAAACTGAATAACTCTCATTTTACACCATGGTTCATTATTTTAATACAATCAACATGCAAAGTTAGCAGACTCCTAGTGAATGTAAATCAGTTTCCCACGCATCGTTTGTTCTTTCCTGAAACATTTTCAGCCAGGCTGACCTTTCTGCTAGGAGATAAGCTGTTACATGTTTGAATATTCATATTGTACAGTCTCCTATAAACAAATATTTTCAATACAATACTTGTCAAAGATGTAAGAACACAAGTTAGATACTTTATAAAACAGCTGTTCTTTTAATGCTGCTCTTTGGACACTTCAGGCATTTAAACAAAACACCCAGTACTAGCCAAGGAAAAGAAAAGAAAAAATAGTTAATATTCACTTTCTGTCACCACAGACTTGTACAACATAAATTTTTAGTCTCATGGGAATTTCATCAACATTTTTTTAAACTAATGTACGATACCAACAATTTTTGCAGAGCTTTCAGTGGCAACACCTTTTGTAGACTGCAAATAGATAAATGACGAGAGGAATTGATGAAGAATTTGCAGATATTGATATGTGAATATGGATAACAAATGTAAAGGTTGACAAGTTTCATCCTCCTTTTTCCTTTTGTTTTCAGGGAACTTACCTTTTTATCCCTGAGATGCATGAGTTGCAGTTGTTTTGCACATTTCTATGTAAATTTGGCTGCTTCATCACAGAAATATGCAACCATCATTTTAGAAGACTCTGACCCATGCAACAAGAGGATATACAACTGTACACTACATGACCAGAAAATGAGTGAAGGGCCTAGGGCAGACACTGAGTCCTGATTGTTAACAGAAGGAGGGAAGTGTGGCTTTGTGGAAATGATCAGCATCACCCCGATGAAATCACCTTGAAATTAGGCACTATGTCTCATCTGGGCTGATCTTTTTTTATACTGATTTTTTGTTTCTTATTTAGAGTATCCATCTCAAATCAAATGTCAAAAGGGGCATATCCAAGATGAACTACAGAATATTAGCTGAAAAGAAAATGTTCTTTGATTGCATTCATTTCAATGTCAAGTCAAGGAGAATGACAGTAAATTCACAGTTATCTGAAGAAAAATTTGTGCACTTCCATTACTCTTTCTTCATTATTGTTAGCTCAAATCATATCTTCCAGAAGTGCACTCAAGACTAGTTTTCACATGATGGGAGCTGAAGCGTCTGTCTTTACCCTTGATCACTCGCGTGTCTATACATGCATTCATACTCCCTAAAACCTGAAGTCATTGAAGCTAGAATGACTGAACCTTTTCAGAGCTTGTCCCCTCATTATGAATAGTTTAAGGAGAGTTTGCTCATTTTTCATCAATCTGTAACTTGACACAAGGAATCAAGTGGGAAAAGCAGAGCTCAACACTTCAAACCCTGCCTTGCCACATGTTGAATGGACCATTTATGGACAAATAAGCCATCTACTGAAAATCCCAACTGTAATAATTGAGATTAGTAAATCAACTACACAAAGGAACATGAAGTTCAAGAGCCTTGGAGACACTGGTAAATATTTCCCCACCCACCCCATCTTGCTCATTACAGAAAATCTATGAGAAATGCTTGACTGGAATGCTTTGGTTTGAAGCCTGATTGAATCTTGGACAAGATGCTGCACAAAAAGTATTTTCTTCCAGAAACCTACCAATCATACTAACAGTTGTTGATTTCGGATTTATCACTCCTTTTAAGAAGTTAAAAATTCTATTGTTACAGCTTCCAACACTAAGAAAATCTGCCAGAGGTAAGAGAGAGAGTGACGGCAATTAGGACTGAAGGAAATTGATTTTATTTTCAATGAATTTTGATCATACATATGTATGTTTATTTCCCTAGTCTTCTTCCAATTTTGTTGACATCAATCTTTCCACCAGCAGGAAATTTCAATATTGTATTTTAATTGTTCTTTTTTCTTACTAGATCAGTTATAGGAGTCATGATTAGTAACAGATTCATAAACAAAATAGCATTTTATAACATTCAGTTCTCATAGCTTGCCAGATAAGACTTCAAGAAAGGATACCAGTTGTCCACAAATGCTACATTTCATATGTTTTCAACAATCCCTCTTCTGTAAAATTTCACATATTAATAATGGCATTTTAGATGGAAGGAAGAAAAGTCAATGATCATTTTCAACTGAAGGTTCAAATACAACCTCTACAAGCTTTTTAAAATTGAGAAGCTAATAAAATTTATTACATCCTTGCTGATCCTGAAGTCCAAATTAAAGGAGTTTAGCTATAAATTTAAAAATTAAGAACAAGATGATCAGATTTCATAAAACACGAATTGGTATAACCCATTAAAATATTACATTGTGAAGTTTTCCCCTCAGTTATAAAGAATCCTTCATTGCAGTTAAAAGTGTTGGAAATTGCCATTACTTTCTGCATGTAGAGACAAACAGTGTAGTTTCCAAGTGTGATTTTGTTTCCTTGTTTCTTTGTGAGAAAAATATACCAGTTAAGCACAAAACTGAAACTGAGGGGGCAGAGGGCAGGGGAAAGGGAGTGTACCATGAGACATTAACTACTTTTCAGGAACATCTCTTTTAAAGGTATATGAAAGTGTGAAGGTCATATTTTCAAAACCAGACTCTGAAATCCAACCTTAATTTGACCACTCAGACATGTGTCCTGGTAGTACAAAACATTAAGGGCTCTTCAGCTGCCTCTTATTTTCATCAACAGCAACTAAGTTTTTCACGAAGTGAAACTTATGAGAAGTCCACCTTCAGAATACACAGCTGTTAAATAGGACAAAAGAAATCATTCCAGCTTTCTGATTCTCTCATGATAACGTCTGTTTTGACATCATCACTCCTTAAAATGGAGAAGTAGTAGAGACCGTATAAACCTTATTGTTAGCTTATTAGTATTGCTTTACTTGGAAGGCACTTAAATACTATAATGATGGTCACATTACCTTAACCAAGACGTAATGTAGATTGTTGTGTGACCTGAAGAGACCAAATCCCTAGCAATTTTGAGCAGCAATTTTGGTTATTTTACTTTGTTTACAGATGGTAGCATTTCAGTAAGATTTTCCAAAGGGAAAAGAGCTATTTTAGCATGCAAAGTATTTTGGGCTAGGCTCATAATTACCTCATCCAACACAGATACAAAAGCAGCTATGATGAGAAATTTCACAATGTTCCTTGCGCATAAATGCTTCTCTATTTTTAGCTGTCATAACCTGGATTTTTCTCAAGTCACCTGTAGCCCAAACCTCTCAGAAGTCTCCTTTTCTCTCTCGTATATGGATTTATTTCACAACATCATTTTTACAGGGCATCAAGGTCAATTTGGAGCAATTGTGTGACCATGTGGGTCTCCTTGGTCACAACAGAAAGCCTCTTTAATACATGAAAAATATGTTGGATCTCAAAAGTACTCAAGCAAAAAAGAGAGCAGGAGAATGTGAGCATCACCTGCAAGCAAGTGCTGGGCAAAGTATTGTATTCTCTTTACTGTGTTACTACCTACACACTGAAGTACTGCGAGACACAGCTCTGAGCTCAGGAGAGGAATAAATTTCTCTCTCCAACAAGTGATTAAATCAGCCTGAGACTCACAGTGTATAATGTGAAGAGATGAAGCCAATTCTAACTTCAAAGCACAGACGTGCAGGGGGCCCAAACCAGGCATTTCTACCAGTGTATGAATTAGTTTGCTTCTACCTCACTCACCTCCTTTTGCAGGATTGCCAGAGAGGGAAAGAGCCATTTACCCCTTATCTCACCCTCAGCTATCTAGAAAGGGGCAATGATAATCAGACTTTCTGTTAATAGTAAGTCATTTGACTCCTGGAGCTTTCCTTACAGAAATGGGCTTGGTACTTTAAAGAAAATCCCTCATGTTTTCTAATCATTTGCAGCAACTAAAAATTGAAGACCATTATAAACATCAGGCTTGGCAGCATACTAATATCTCTTTCCCCTCTAATATAGCTCATGCTGGAGGCTTGATCCATTGGCTTCTATTTTGGGAGGTGAAAGAAGGTAGTCACTGGGGTGCTATTAAAAACACAATTTCTTCAAGATATTCACATCATTTAAATAGGTCATAAACAAAGGCAGAAGCAGTATTTACTGTGCTATTAAGGTAAACAAAAATAGCAACCCACAGGTAATTATGAAACAGATTGAGTCTGGCAGGTGAGTTCCAGCAGTCTGGTTTTGATTTCCAAACAAGGAATTAGAGCCAAGCTATAGACCTGCCATAATAAATTAACTATATTCCCATACTTACATGGCTTGTTTCTTTTCACTTCTACTTTCATTTTACATTAGCAGTATTTGGCACTCTGATGTGAAAACAGGTCTTTTCATTTCTTAATCACCTCTGAGCCCAGAGCTGGTTTTATGGTGTAACTATGGCCACTGCACAGCAACCAGCATTGGGGCCATCCAGTCCATACCTGTGACGCACTGACCTGGCATCCGTACTCAGCTCACAAGAAACAAAGAAGATTCATTTACATTTTTGAGAGGAAATGGCTTGTCAGTGAAATGATGAGCCCTGCGAGCAGAAATTACAGGAGGGATGAAGAAAAAAAACACCATGCAAATATTATGACAGGATCAAAAAGAGTCAAGAGAATTGAGTGTGAGGGTCAAAGAGGAAAGGTTAGTGCAAGTTTGTGGAATATATTTACAACTGAAGAATTGGATTTTGTTTCCTACTGTAGTCTTGAATATTAGATGACACGTCTCTTCGGGGGATGTTCTCAGTATGTAGGTACCAAAGAATGGCTTCACTGCAACCCATCTCTGAAGTAGCGTGAATGTGAGAGATGAGGTTGCCAATGGCCCAGGACCCCTTGATACATCCTTCACGTTATTGTACCCACCTTACTGACTGCCAGGGTTTCACTCTGAAGGCACTGCAGGTGCCCTTATTGCCTGGCTTAAAATGCAGCAAGGGCAGATGTTACTACCCGCAGTGTGATCACAGCCCAGGTAATAAACTCCAAAGAGCCAGAGGTTCTTTCAATAATAGAACTTACGGACTTGGAGTACTGCTATGCCACTGAAAGTTTTTCTCACTGGCCCTTTGGCAGTGCCTGTACACTAACTGTGAGTACAGTAGGCAGGGAGATGTTCTAACCCTGGGGTTCAAAGTGAAAATCATCAATACTGGGCAAAACAGTAGCACTGAGAACATACACAATAGTGAGTAACCCAAGCCAAAAGAGAGAGCAAAGAAAAGGAGAAGCAAGTTTGATTTACCCTTTCAACAGACAACTGATGTATGATCACTGTGCTGAAATGCCTGCTGCAACTTAATGTACATCTATTTTGATTTCTTTTACTTAAAACGAAATGCATTAACAAGGCCTAAGAGGTTAAAACCTAAGAAATGACAGTAGTGAATTACTACTGCCAATTTTCAGTAGTAGAACAATAAAAAATGGTGATTTTTTTAAATTAAAATATTACTCAGTTTCAGATTTTAATGGATAAGTTAAGCTTTTGTGAAGACTTTGCCAAACATTTTGTTGCATTGCTGGTTTCAGTGCTGTTCTTTTTGGTATGGAAGTATTCAAATTTGAGTTTAAAGTACAAATACATTTGTCATTTAAACTCTAGTTTTGATGAGCAACAACTGACTCTGCTCAGTGCAAAATTCTTGGCTTTTGAAAAGGGAAAGAACTTGGAAAAAGAAAATATTGCACCTACAGACCTTGCAGCAAGGTCAGGTAACACTGGACCTTTTTCAGCTACCCACCAGGCCCAGCTTCAAAGACTCCTTATTCACAAAACCTTCCAGTCCCACATCTTCATTAGTGACAACTGCACCAACAAAGTTCCTGGCTCACCTTGGTAGATCAGAGCAGTCTGTCAAGTTGCCCATTGTGCTTGGCAAGACTGTACTGGCTTTCCATGACCTCCCACCTTTCTGTTTATATCTATGATCTCTTGTGCAACACCTAGACTGTAAACTCTCTGAGACATGAAGCATTTCTTCTGCTCTGTATTTCTATTGCATCCAGCACACTGGGCTGCCAATCCACAAATACACCTCCTAGGTGACGTGATACAAATACAGACTGTGGTCACGGTTGTATTTCCATCAAAAATACATGTCATGTTCCTACTGCATATGAAAGATGAGAGGCAGAACTTATTAAATTAATGCCCCAAAATACATGCTCTCAATTACCTAAAAGTAGAGTGGTGATCTCATTTTATGAAAGCATTTGCCACTCCATTCTATTTTAATGGTGCAACCTATGATCTGGTATACAGTTAAAGAAAAACAAAAAAAAAGCATGAACTAAATCAGTCCACCTGGTATAAATTGGTAAAGGTTCCTTACCATCTTCATTGGCTTTGTGGAGCGAGCTGAACCTGAACACATTTCATCTTTGTGCCTTAGGCAGTTTATGTTTGAGGAAGAAAATGTGAATAATGTTCATTTTCCTTGTAAAATCCAAAGTACTATATTAATACACTACTGTTACTTAACAGCTGAAAGTGTGATAAATAGAAATAAGCAATAGAGCAGAAAATTGTTCCTCAGGAAAGCAAAGAGATCTTTCCAGAATGGAGCTCTGTGCTAGAACCATCTGTTGATCTGAGCAGTGACAGTGGAATAAGTGTTGGAAACACAAAAACTACCATCAGAGAAAGTTTTATCCTACCTGAAATTAAGGGTTCAGATTTTCCACCTGAGTGTAGGGAGACTGCAAGAAAAACCTTTTGGTTCCTGCTACTCGCAGCAAAAAGGGGATAGGGAAAATTAGCATCTCAACTCTGAAAAAAGGTGATAGTTCTGTTGCAATGCACCTTACAAGCATCATCTAATGTCACAGAAAATATGGTTTGGATGCTCAGAAAGTTAACAAAAATAACCGAAGTTAGAACAGTAAAAGCTAAGCAGTACATTGCTACGGTGGTACAACTTTGTCTGTCAATGTTTAATCTCTAGCTATTTAAGATTAAGAAATGGTCCCATGTGATAAATACATTACCTATACTAACTGTGTAGTGTTATGCGTCTTCCTTGGAAGCACCTGATGCTGACTAGATGCAGCATTGTGAGCTGAAGAGACTATGAGGATTAGCAAAAACAAGAGCACTATGTTCCTATTTAGAAGCCAGAGCTGGGGGAAATCCCATCGCAAATCAAATACAAACTGTGCACAGAAGTCACTGAACACAAGGTTAATGTCACTGACCACTTTGGAGACATGAGCTGCCACATGTCTAATCCCGTGCACAGGCACAGATGTGCACCTCTGCTGACACCTCTGAGGATGCAGAAGCAGAGGATATCGCACCCTGAAAATCTACCTGTCTTACAAATAGTTCTTTTTGCACATAAAATGTGAGGGTTTGGTTGTACATGTCTTTTCATGTTGTGGTTCAGGTTTTGAACCCTGCTGTACTACCTATGGTCACGTTGTGCAATGACTGACCCTACTTGTGGAAGGTATCCAACTCCATACTCCTGTATACAAGCATCCTCTTTTCCTTCCTACGGAAAAACCTATCTGCAGTATCAGCAGGGCACAACCACTGTCCCAGGATCATGAGAACTGTTCTCAAGACTGTATTTGACACCTTTTCAAGGCATTTATTCCATGCTTGGAGAACACTCAAACAAGACAAAAGGTGTGAAAGTATATTAGGAAACAGGTTCTCCAGTAATGTAGGTGCTTTAAACTAAGGCTACTTAAATAAGGAATCAAATAGGAGATTCATTTTGCAAAGCCCAGACAAAGCCAATGTTAGCATAATTGGAATGGGTAATCTATAAATGAATAAGGAGATGAGATATTTTTTGACTAGATGGAAACAGATTTGAGCTCCTTCATAGTAATTCTGTCATGGTTTTCCAGATCACCCTCAGTTCTGTGTACAAAGGAATAGAGTTTTATCTGATTGGATAAGCAGCTTCCACACCTTTCATCTGATGACTAATGGCAGGCAGCTCCCTAACCTACAGCCACAGAGGCTGCAAGTAATGAGGTTTAATTCCTTTGAGAGAGGAAATTTTATTGCAAATTCAATATACTAAGTTTACTGCTAAAAGAACCCCTGGGTTATCTTTGTTGCTGAGGCCCAAAATTACTATGAAGTATTTTAAGTGACCTGTGAGCCTGCTGTTTGAAGCAACTTTGATTCTTCCTGACAAATCTTTAAACTTCATCTAGAATCTACCAACTGGTACCCTTTCACTCATGTCTGCTGTAGTTTCTCTGACAAATGCTCCTCAAGAAATAGGTTATTATTAGACTTGATCTTTTCTACCTAGCAAAGCCAATATGAGAATGTGATAAGACCCAGTACTGTGCTAAATATTCCAAATTTATTCCCATTGATATGAACTTGAGGCAACTTACTTGGCTTCCCTAAATATTTCTAATGTAGTGAAGTGGTAAAAAGGTTGGTCCTTGAGCTCATGATCGGTACTCAGGAACTCAGAAACTTATCAAGACTCCTCTGGCATACTCTCTTTTGGAAGACATCATTATTACCGTTGCAATCCTTGGTCACATACAAGAAGCCCAAAGTACTCCTAAAGACGTCAATTCTGTAAATATAACCATGGAAATTGACTTACACATCTGATAAATAGTAAACCACAAAGTTCAGAATAATTTCAGAATTCATCGTTGACAACACATAAAAGCTCTCTATAAAGTGATGTGTAGTCATACAACTGTAGCATCTTGACTCTCTGGAACAAAAAACATTTATTGTAATAAAAATTTAAGATATATACCTACGCAGGTGACTGAGGAGCTAATAATCCAGGCTCAGGGTCAGTCACTGGATAATTGTAGAATGGTGGCTAAATATTATGTAGTCCATCTGCATTTCAGAGAGAAAATTGACTTGCCATATTCGATATTGCAGACAGCCCTATTCTGTTTCATAACACGGTGGCAATAAAGATGGAAGTTATAGCCTAAGAAATTCTGAATAAACATGTGCAGTTTTCCTCTATAAAGTGCTATTACAGCAGGCAGAGAAAGTGTTTACCTCTCTTCTGTAGCAGCTACACTGCAGATCCCTTTGCAGATCAAGCAATTCACAGAGATTACTTGGCTTTCAGTAGTTTGATTTGCATGTTATGATAAGTAACTCTAGGGAACAAGGAGGAGAAAAGTAACAGCTTACATAATTATTTTGGTCTGTAGAAAGAGAGACAAATACTGTCTAAAACTCCACTCTTCAAAACAGGAAATGATGTGTTGGATGGAGCTCTCTAAGACCGCCAGTGCATCTAGCCAGGCTCCTACAGACTGTGAACACACCTGCACAGGTAGCAACCCCACTGTCTTTCTGTAAATAAGTTCTGTAGGAAGCAGGGAAGGCAAAAGAGACCATTTCTAACAAATTGTCATGAGTGCTCTGTGCTTACTGTTCAGTGTCTTATTCACCTCATCTCATTTATAAGGAAAAGCTAGTAGGAGAATTCAAGTGCTGAATAAAATAGATTATTTCACTAACTGCTAACAAAGATGTGATTACAAGCTTCACGTTTTCTAGACCACAGCTAGTGAGGGAGATAAAATTAAACCTGGAATCAGAATTGCAAGGGTAAAACACAAAAGGAGTTTGTTGTGCTTATTTTTTCCTGGGTAGGATTGGATGAGCACTTCTTCCTCCTCAACATACAGTTTCAATCCTTTCATCAGCAGAGCTTCACCAAGTTCAGTATATGGCCACTCACCTGCTGATTCCATCTGCAATTTCCCCTAGGGATTTTTTTTAACTTTAAATATACAGAAAATAAATAGCTTTCAGTCTTAAATAGTTCTACTCTATGTGTCCCTTTTTTTTTTTTTTTTTTGGATGGAGATGGCAGGCTCTGTTCACCTGCAATTTGGCCAAAAAAATAAATATGATGCTTGAAAGAAAAGTTCTGACTGCACCCTGGGAAGTTTACTTTTCAGGGCAGCATGACTGTGTGCTTATTTTATATTTCCCAAAGATGCATGCTCCCTAAAGCAAATGCTGCTTAATTTACATTTTCATAATGAGCCTTCAGGGAGTTCAGCTAAAGTTGCCGAGATGATCATCTTGAAATGAGTCAGAAAATTTTGGAAAAGCACTGATCACATCTAACACCTGGGGGAAAAAAAAAAACGAAACATGCTTGACTGCTATTCTGCTCAGTGCCCCAGACTGGGGCTGTAGAGGAAGGAGAGAGAAGGATAAGCTGGGCAGCTTGGACGCAAGACTGGGAGAGGAGGTGCTGCACAAGGCAGAGCTGACTGGGCAGCAAGGTGCTACCCCAGGAACCTTTTCCTTCTCCACCCCAATGCCCTGTTTTGTCCATGGACATTGGTTTGGAGCTTGAATGTGGGAGGGGAAAAGGGGTATGATGGGGCATCTGCAGTACCAGTTGGCAAAACAAGCCAGTCAGACCTAAGGTAAAACACTAGGTTAAAGAACTAACAGTCTTTAATGCTTTCTTCATTACCATGCACTAAGACACAATGCAAAGCATCACACCACACCATTGCCTACACATTGAGTAGAGAAAAAGTCATTGCTTCCTTTCAGCCTTCACAAGTCACAAGCACTCATGTTATCACAAGGAGCCACCAATATCAAACAGAAGCTGAATTGCAAAAATATCTCGCTTCAGTATCATTAGAAAAGCAGAAACGGCTTTGGCGAGGCAGCCACAAGGTAACTGCCAAGATCATCAAATCACAGGGACTGAAAAAGGGACAAGGAGAGAGTGTTGAGTTAGATTTGTGGCATAAAGCATAAATCAGTTGATGTTGAGACCTCTACACCTGCATTTATGCAGTTTGGGGGGTTCCTTGGGATTAAGTTGATTCTGGATTTATAGACCAAAATTTCCTACTGAACACGTGATCTGAAGCTGTATGAAGGACTTGTGGCTGGTTTGGAACCCTGCATTTCCCTTAGGAGAACCCCTTGGTACAAACTTGGATCAGAGGTTCCAGTTGCATCTATCCCACAGGCTATCTACTTCATGCACACAAATCCTACTCTGTAGATGAAAATGGCAAGCAGCCATGGGACAGTCCAGAGAGTCACTTCCAAAACATGGTGTTGCTTCAAGACAAAATGCTAAAGCAGATAAATCTATAAAAAGACAGAAAACTTACTACCCTCCACAGTGTCTCAGTTGGCCTCACCTGTTCCTGTAGCAATGTTATTGAAGGACCAAAAATAGAATTTTAATGTTCTGCAGCATGTGATCACAGTATGAGAAGTTACATTTCGGATCACTGGAAATGTTCTTTGAATAGCTAAGACATGATGATTAATTAACTCATTTTTCAAATGCTCATTTTTCATTTCATCTCAAAAATAGCTAAATCAGACTATATCCTAATCCATCACCTTTTCACAGTCACCCCTGGCACAACTCTCCTCTCTTGACCTTATCTTTTTGACTTCCTGCTAAGATGTGTGTGCAATGAAACAAAAAACTGTCTCATTTTCAAGCTCAGATCCAGCTCTTTCCCTATCGCAGTCATCAGCTAATTTCCTGAAAACATCATCACATAATCAAAGAGAACCCCAGGGACTGGTGTCCTAACCCTGTCCTTTCTGACAGATAGAAGATTCCTTTCTTACAAGTCCAAAGCTCAAGGTTGACATGAGTCCTTCAGGGAACAATACTCATTTCTTTTTCCAAGCCAGTACCAGCTTCAGGTCAACTATGGCACTAACTATAAAAAACCCAAAGGCTTTTCCTGTTGCTTTGTCAATGCTCTTTAATGTTAACCTGAAGGGACTACCCATTCCTCATACAATTGAACTAATCACCAACAAAAGTTCATACATGTATATTATTTTGTGAGCTGAACATTTGACCTCCTTCACTGTTGCCCGGTTTACTCTGGACAGAAATATCCAAGTTATTTGTATTTGGCCAAATGCCCCCTCCCAGTTCCTTCAATGCTCTAACTAGATGTTAAAGAACAAACTGGTAACCTTCACTGGTGCAGCTACTTACCTGTAAAACTCAATAATTAATCCCAAGTGGATGACAAATGCTGTGCTATTTATTCTCTGCTTGGCTGCAGCTTAAAGGAGCATGGACTCTGAATTAGTGAGCTCTTTGGGTTCAATCTGGAAAGCATATGTTTCCCTTCCATCATTCAATCCATCAAAATGCAAAAAAGGCCTGGGAAAGGCACATGGCACATTTTGATATTATTCATTAACATTAATGTCCTGGTTATAAAGATATGTTTTATTTGCAGGTAACAACAGCCTTATGGGCATCTGGGAACACTTTGAATGATTGCCAAGAAAAAGAAATTTGGTTCATAACTAATGATCAACATCCCCTTTTAATCAAATGAAGCCATCATAATGTGTCAGTCCTCTGGGGGAACAAGGACCTTTCACCTTTCTGGGGCCTGCAGAGGCCAGCAGTAGCTGTAAGCAACCCTGGCAAGTGGTCTTTTACTTGAGAGAGGGAAAAAATGGAATCTATCCATCAACACGCTTGCTTGTGACACTGAATGCATAAAAGAAACTAAGTCAGATCAGTGGAGTTATGATGTTGCTTTCAAGTTAATCCATGCATTATGGAGCATCCAGCTGATAACACTGTAGTTCTCCACTGGCACCACTGTTGGGTGACCATTGCTCTCACACAGAGAAGCCACCTCTTGGGACAGATCTTGGGTAGATATATGGAGTTCTAGCTGCTGCTCCACTGATTCTCGCAAATGAGACTTAAAGGTATAATGTGGAGCCCTGCAAGGGCAGTTTTCCCCCTACACTGGTGGCTCTCCTTCAAAGGGAAAGGTTTGTCAGGTGGATGGATCAAAATTTTTCTAAACAGGAAACAGTATTTTTCTAAATATCTTTTGTGTGGAAACAAAATCAAAAGAATATATATCAAAATGACAACAAAATAAGACAGAGAAGTTTTGTTTTTTCAGAAAAAAAGATACAGTGCTTATATCTATAAATATTAATTTCAGAAATGAGAGCTTCAGGTGACACCTCAACACTGCTGCTCTCTGCCAGCCAGACCATTCAATGAGTCTCTGTCATCCTGAAGAGTTCCTGCTGTCATCAGACTCCCACAACACACCGCAGATGTCATCCTGATGCAGGTGAGCCTCAGACAGCTAGCCCATCCTATGGGAAAACAGAGGTGTGAAGCACCTGAATTACATTTTCAAATGGATAACACCCCACCTGTGTGTCAAAACTGCTGAAGAATTGCCTTGGAAAAGAATCCATATATTTTCATTGATGAACATTTTCTGCTCAAGGCATTCTGACAATGCAGAAGAAGATATAAACCAAGTGTTCCACTTATAAATGACCCCACAGTGAACGTGCATCTCATGGATATGAGAAAGGTGAAAGCCTTACTCAGACCGCAGAAGTCCCAGCTGCTTGCTGCCCTTGCCTTGAACACTTTTCAGACATCCCCACAAAGAAATGTAAAAAGAGACATGCCTGATGTCTCAGCGCACTTCATATTAAGAAAGGAATGGCTGTCCTACAGGTTCCCCAAAGGCTGGTGGAGCAAAGACATCCATTTTGGCTTTTTCCTGAGGCATCAGAGAAAAAGGTTAATTAAACACTGTGCTCCAGATTTTTGCTAACTGTATTCTGTTTTTTTTCACTGCCACTCAGAGCTCCTCCAGTGAACTATAATATTTAATCTTCAATGTTCCTCCAACTGAAATGACTCCCTAGATTTGTGTGAGAGCCTAATGTATATTTCAGATTGCTCCCTGGACAGTCCTTCATCTATCAAAGAAAGCAGCCTTCTGGTGTGAGCTTACCTATTAACTTACCCTGAGAGGCGGTATGGGCTTTTAAAAAACGTCTTTCTAAGTAGCTTGGTGCCCCTATTCCTGCACCATCAGAGCACTTCCCGTGCTGTGATATATTCACGGGCACCACATTTCTGTGAGGTGAACCCTGTTGCTGCTGTTAGGCAAAAAGGAAATGTAAGCACACACATATTAAACGCGTTTTTCAATGAACAATTTAAGCCAACGGCTGATGTCAAAAGGATTAGCCCAGCCTTCCCCTTGCTGAGGTCGCTCACTTCCAGTCCCAGATCCCACCTCCACATAGGTGTGTGGCAAATGGGACTGGCAGGAAGGAGTCAATCTTTCAATAGCGACGACCCCTTTCAACCTCTAGGCTGAATGCAGCCTTTGGGGGCATTCCCAGCATCACTGGAGGTGCCTGACAGGAACTGTCAGTCCTGCCCAGGGTATTGGCACTATCTCAGGCAGACAGAGCAACTTTTTCAGTCACAAGGCTTTCTAGCATCAGGTGTTGAACTAACTGATTATGTCTTTATTTTTAATAGCTGAAAAATAAACCAGCTACCAACATTATAAGTGATGATTAGCCCTCCTCAGGCTGCAGTGAGCCAATGCAGAGACCCCCCTCTGCTTCCTGCTGGCTCGTGCTTACTTTCTGACTAAACTAAGGGGCAGGCAGCTCTTTTTAAGATCCCTTCTCAAGCTATTGCTTTTCCTAACCAAGCACAACGTTAACCATGCTGTCAGCACTGTGTAAGCTCACAGTATTTTTACGTTAGGGCTCCTAGCATGGCAAAAGCAGCACAGTATGGGAGTTTAATTCTTGGAGGAAGGGATGAAGTGGCAAGTGCTGAATTTGATAGCTCTGGATTTGGCATCATTTCTCAAGAGTGGTGCTTTCTAACAGCCCCCTAAACCCCACCAATTTGGAGAGAAAGTACGCAGGCCTGCTCTAATGCCCAAGGCACTGAAGCCAGTTGGCAGGCCAGTCCTTGGGACTATTAGTGCTCTTGAACATGAGAAGCCTCCTGTCCCAGGATATTGCATTTACTTATGTCTTCTTTCCAAACTGAAAATGTTTTTGAGCTTCAGCCTGTGCCTGTTTTTTGTTTCGGTTAGAAATTCAGGAAATCGAAAGAAGAAACATTGAGCATTTGCAGCACATGGAGATGGGGGGCTGACTGAGAAAGGACAAGAAGCAGTAGCAAAGCTCACGTCTCTTAAAATCTCCCAATTACACTTGCAATCCCTTGCCTTCACAACATGGTGACAGTTTGCCTACTGAGCATTTTCAGTGCATAAAGTCCCACAGGGAAAAAAAAAAGAAAAAAAAAGAAAAGAGTAGATGTATTAAAAAGCTGTTCTGTAGAGAGAGGAAAAAAACTTCCCTGGCTGAGTGAGAAAATCAATAAATGTTATAGCATTGCTGATAATTGCAAAACGATGTTTGCTTTATTTAAAACCACTCCTGTTTTTTTGGAAATTAGTTCTGCAAATGTTGCATGTGAAGGAATAAGCTTTCCCTAGAGCATCACTGAAGATGATGGACGGGACTAGGAAAGAATGCACAATCATGTTTTCTTCCTCCCAGAGAGAGGGCATTAATCAGACGTTCCTCCATAATCCTCCTTCCAAGGCCCCAGAAGGAAAGGGAAGAACCTGTCATAGCTCTAAAATTGGACTTTCTGGTCTTCAGCATGCTTGTTTCCACTGGGCCCGCGACAGACCTGAATGCATCTCTGAACCATTTCTGAGCATAGCAGGGAAAATCAACACCATACCTCTGAGCTGAATTTATGCACAGGCCTTGCCCCTGTGCCCTTCTCCATCCAGCACAGTTCCCTTCCTCTTTGGTCACCGCCAGGCCCAAATTTCAGAAAGAAAATAGCTTTTTAAACCATCTTGTCACTGACAACACTCACTTAAATCTGCTGGGAATGCTCCAAGGCAGTGATTGATGAAGGCACATGGGAAAAGCAAGGTCCAGGCAGAGAGGCAGTGCATCTATAGGACATACGCAGTGATGCATCTTGTCATACCTTCCCAAAAGATGGGAAAATGATACTACAAACCAGGTTAGCATTTCACCAGTGTCCATAACTCGTGAGCTGGAACAAAAGCACAGCTCCAGTTCCAGTTGCTGAAGCAGCAACAAAGCCACAGCAGTTTTAAAGAGTGGACAGAGGTAAGCAAAAGAGCACAAGGAAGGTTTTGATCTGTAATATATTTGAATATTTTGAAGGTCTCTATTAATGACTGTAGTCTCCCTGCTGTTGCAATTGAGTGGAGGAAATAATAATGGAGACTGAAAGGCGTTCACAATTCACCCTCTTGCAACCCTGACATTCTTCAGTAGAATATGATCGGAATTGGGCACATCTGCTCTCAATAACAAATATAAAATATGCCCTGCAGTTTTAAGGCCTGAAAAAACTTATAGTTGGGCTAAAAGAAGAGCATCAATACGTATATCTGTAGACTCAATTTAACTCTACTATTTCAGTAATAACTCTGTGATCATGGCCACACCATGTTTTGGAGTGCTTTTTTCTCCTGGAAATGCCCAAGAAATGAGGGAAGGTGGAAAGTCGGACTTCACTTGTGGTTAGATATAGCCAGCCTCAGGCAACACACAGGTGTGATAGCAGGGGTCATGCACAGCTGATGTCTTAGTCATCACCAAAACCAGCACAGATCAGAAGCCAAGCCCTCACATCATCCAACCCTCTTCTCCAGGGCTGAGGTGGGCTGACATTGAGCAGAGACATAGCTGTAACCCAGGACTCCTAGGCCATGTCAGTTTGCTGTGAAAAACATCTATTGATACCAGTGAAGGCTGAAAATACATCGAGTGCTGGCTTTGAGTAAATCCTCTTTACCTCACAATGCAGTGAGCCCCACAGCCCTGTTTGCTAACTGAGGAAGCCAGTCACGCTGGGGACAAGACTGCAATAAGATGAAAGATGGAGCATGTCCAGTCCCTCCAGACACAGCTGCTCAACCCAAGACTGTGTTACAAATCAAACAGTGTTGCTGATTCATCCCATTCCTACTAGCACATGTGAGTCATCTGTCCACCCTGGACTGTTCACTGATGAAAAGTTTATTTTTAACAAGTACTGGTTAAAAATAAATGTATACATCATACAAATGAGTCAAGTACTCGGCTTCAAATTGGTATGAATGTGCCCTGAGAAAAATTAGCTAGCTTGAAGGCAATCGGAAACCTGAGAAGCAGTCCTTCTCTTACACTGGCATAAATCAAGAATAACCCCACTGCGATCAGTTACTGTTTCTGTAAGGAAGTATTTTTAAGGCTCTGATTGAGACCATGCTCCATTAACCTAGTAGGATCATAGAATCATAGAATAACCAGGTTAGAAGAGACCCACCGGATCATCGAGTCCAACCATTCCTATCAAACACTAAACCATGCCCCTCAGCACCTCATCCACCTCCTTAAACACCTCCAGGGAAGGTGAATCAACCACCTCCCTGGGCAGCCTCTGCCAGTGCCCAATGACCCTTTCCGTGAAAAATTTTTTCCTAATGTCCAGCCTAAATCTCCCCTGGCCAAGCCTGAGGCCATTCCCTCTTGTCCTGTCCCCTGTCACTTGGGAGAAGATGCCAGCTCCCTCCTCTCCACAACCTCCTTTCAGGTAGTTGTAGAGAGCAATGAGGTCTCCCCTCAGCCTCCTCTTCTCCAGGCTAAACAACCCCAGCTCTCTCAGCCGCTCCTCATAAGGCCTGTTCTCCAGCCCCTTCACCAGCTTTGTTGCTCTTCTCTGGACTCGCTCCAGAGCCTCAACATCCTTCTTGTGGTGAGGGACCCAGAACTGAACACAGTATTCGAGGAGCGGTCTCACCAGTGCAGAATACAGAGGGAGAATAACCTCCCTGGACCTGCTGGTCACGCCGTTTCTGATACAAGCCAAGATGCCATTGGCCTTCTTGGCCACCTGGGCACACTGCTGGCTCATGTTCAGTCGCTGTCAACCAACACACCCAGGTCCCTCTCCTCCAGGCAGCTTTCTAGACAGACTTCTCCTAGTCTGTAGCACTGCATAGGGTTGTTGTGCCCCAAGTGCAGGACCTGGCACTTGGCCTTGTTAAACCTCATCCCACTGGACCCTTTGCAGAGCCTCCCTACCCTCCAGCAGATCAACACTTCCACCCAGCTTAGTGTCGTCCGCAAACTTGCTAAGGGTGCACTCGATGCCTTCACCCAGGTCATTGATAAAGACATTGAACAGGGCTGGACCCAGCACTGAGCCCTGGGGAACCCCACTTGTCACTGGCCTCCAGCTGCATTTAACACCATTTCCCACCACTCTCTGGGCCCGGCCAGCCAACCAGTTTTCCACCCAGGAGTGTGTGCGCCTGTCCAGGCCAGAGGCTGACAGTTTCCGAAGCAGAATGCTGTGAGAAACTGTGTCAAAGGCTTTACTGAAGTCCAGGAAGACCACAGGATGATCAGGTCCAGGAAGACCAGGATGATCCCTTCAGAGGTTTTACTATCATCCAGCATTTGCAAAAAGGGGACTCTGACAGTGAGATTTCAAATGCAGGGTTAGTACCACCTTTAGCTCTATGAAAGTTAGCAATCTAATCTAAGATTTTTGTTCAAGTTGCTTGTAAAACAAGAAGAAAGAAATGGTCATGTCCAACTCATTCTAACATATATCTCAACAGTGGGTAAAAAACATCTCTTGCTCGTGCAGATATTTCTGTACTGACTATGGACACAATCTGACTTACAACATCTTGAAGTGATCACAGCAGAGGCAAGAACTCAACTCTGCTCCTCTCAGCTCTAAGAGGATCCATGCAGCTGAAGTGGCTGAGGATTTACAGACCTCATCTAAAAATGTTTGCTAATAGAGCATCCAGGTAAAAGCCTGTATAGTCTGGGATATGCAGCAGGACAAACCAATTGTCTTACCTGGCCATCAGCTCTGGAAACAGCACATCTAGGGCTCTTACGCCAATCCACATTACAGCTTACAAACGTTGGGAAAGCTGTGTGATATCAGCCACTGAATTCAGCCTGCTCCATAAAACACATTTGCACCACATGGAACCTGACAATTGCCCTCTCTGGGTTTTGTCATGGACACTGTGGTCCTTTCACATCTAAACATACACACGAGCAGAGCGGTGCAGGCACATATGGTCTCCTACTCCAAGAGCTGACATCCCGAGAAGCTGTTCAGTGTAAGATGCATGGGAGGGTGGGAGGAAACTGAACGTGTCTGTTTGAAAATAAAATAAATAATTGGCACATACATACATTTGGATCACAGAAACAAAGCAGAAGCACCAATAATTTCCTTCGCACATTTGTAACGAGCAGATGGCATGTGGTAATTTTGTGGTGGGACTTTGAAGTGACCTGCTCTTTCAAACTGTGAGACTGAAACAAACTTTTAAGAGCAGAGCACTTCCTTCCTGTTGTCTTCTGTGTGAGGCAAGCAGGCTGCAGAGAGCGATGTGCTCCCCTTCCTCACTAAGTACTAAAAAATGCCCAGCTGTGTTGTTTTTCACATTAAAGCATTAGAGAGGGAAGCCTCTCAGGGCAGGCACCATCTACTATTCTCCCGGTGAGCTCTGCCTCCTCCCTGAGTGCCTGGCCCCGTGGCACTGCCACACTCAACTTTGTACAATAGCAAACCAACATCAAACACCTCTCACCACCGAGTGGTGAGGCTGGTGTTTCCCACAGACCCTGGCTGTTTCTACCCTTTCCAGCCTTTCCTTTCCTGCACCTACTTTTCCCGCTACAGAGATGACCCCTTCAGCTGCCCCTTCCCCTCCATAGGTTGCTCTGCACATGATGCAGGGAGACAGCACTTCTGGAAACCTGCAAGCACAGATGCATGCTCTCCTCTTTACAGAAGAGTAGTGTCCTAGGAAGCAAGCTCAGTCTGTGGAAGCTAAGTGAGAGGAAACGACAAGGCATGTGATACAGGCAATGAGGGGCTAGGATGCGCTTAGCAATGGACCAACCTTCTGGACTGAGAAAGGGTCCACATCTCTGGTGCACCCAGCACATGCAGCCGTGGCAGACTGGCACAGCACGTTAACTTCTCTGACAGTTTCTCTGTGAAAACCAACATCCTCCCTCACTTTTTGCTCCTGATGTCCCGTGTATAGATATCCACAGGAGTGGATTCAGCCCTTCTTTTGCTGCAATACTGTGGGTGAATTTCACCCACAAGGAATACCAGTAGGAAAACATATTATCCATAGGAAACAAAGCAATCTCCAGCCTACAAGGTGGTCACTGAAGGCGTGTCCTTGATTTGCAGTAGACCACAGCATTAATTTGCTGTTCTTAATTATTTAATTCAACATTTTGTCTTTTACTTACTGTAAAGAGTAACAGCCTAGAAGTTAAAAGGGGGCAGCTTTGGATGCAGTGAAAATGCTTCTTTAGGAAGCATTTCATGTGTCCTTCTGAATGCCTTATCTGATCAGCATCTTTCACTTTTATTTACATTTTACCTTCTTTAGGAACACTTGTGGTATGGACCGAGTCATCAACAAGGCACAACATGAAAGGAGGGATGAAAAATAAGCTGTCTTAAGAGCACCACTCTGCAGGAAACTTATTAGCATTTATTGTGCAGTTTCAGGTTACCGGAGTTGAATGGAAAGAGCAGAGTCTATTTGAGTGGCACAAAACACAACTCTCTGGAAGTGGCATTCAGTATTTTGGAAGTACATGATGGAAAAGGACACAGGAGAAATCATGTAGGTTTTTCAGAAACCAGTAACAGGTACAAGTTGGGGGCGGGGGGGTGGGGTTGTTAAGGCTCATGAGAGCATTGAGAGACAGCTCTTGGATAAAGAGAATGCCATGGAATTTGGGAAGAAGGTGTGATTTACAGTGAAAGAAATCCCAAGGCTATCACATTAATAACCTGCTTGCACAAAGCCTATATCTTGTCATTGCCACTCAACTCCCTCTTCCACCACCCTTCCCCCACAAATAAGCAAAAGAAACAAACTTAAGTAACAGCTCAGTAGATTTTGCAGAACTGATTCCTGCATCTGGAAGACTTCTGAGCTTTCTTTATGGCCAAGTCACAAGCCTCACTCCCACATTAATAGAATCTGATTGCTACTGATGTAGACTGCAGGAAAACTTTCAAAACCTCTCTTCAGGAGTAGAGTAGGATATATATTTACAGATGACATGCATGTGCTGCCATAAGCAAGGCAAACAATTAGAAATGAGCCTAAATCTACAATTTTGAGCTCTCCTTGGCTTGGACAATGTTAAAGCGTGTGCAGCTGACATTTCACTCTGAAAGAGCAAAAATATATGCAGAGAGGGGACTTTACCTTTATGGAGGAGAAGATCTTATTCCTCTCTGACTTTGTTCTCTCAAAGCACAAGGTCATGATCTGAACTTCCATTCTGGTTGTTCAAAAATGCATCAAAGGTTCGATGGATAAAAGAATGTTATTTTCCAAAACCACAGGGACACTTCCTGTCAGTTCACATAATTGAGTATTACAGTATTTAAATTACAAATTGAAGATTATTTTTACAGGTGTCATTTTAAATATAATATGAAATTTCTTGACATTACCTCAGCCGTGCTACACAACCCAGCTGCACTCGGACTTGCATGTGTGATGCACATGGCTGAAATTTTGTCATATTACATCATGGGCTACAAAAACACACAGTATAAATAGACGATGTAATATTCGAGAGAGCAAAAACATATAGAGCTGGCCTCACTTTATGGAACCCCAGATCTAATACGGACGTGGAAATGTAAACTGTTATTAGAGTTCAGATCAAAAAGCTTTAGAAAGGGTCATGCAGAAGAGCACAAGGAGGTCAGATAGACGGTGCTAGATTGCCCTCCAGTGGGCTCCCACCGACTCTGCCTCCCCATTTCCAACCTGTCCGAGAAAAGAAAACCAACCCGCATGACTTCATGAAGCTGAACAAAAGAGACAGCTACAGCCCACGAGGAAGACACAAGTTATTTGCTCTGGCAGCTCTGCAGACCAACGAGAAGAATGGTAAATTAATTAAGAGATCCTTAAGAATTATCTTAGTTTTCTATCCACAAATTTGCGTTCATGGCTGCAAAGAATTTGCCTTCAACTGTTCTAATTTAATGTGGCTTTCTAAAATGCTATTATCTCCATTCTGTAATTCATTATTTCATTTTTATGGTTTCCAGCAAATGCCATGTCTGGAAAGGAAAATTCCACCTTTTCTTGTATTCTATTGTGACTTGCAATTTGCATTCATTCTGCATGAAAAAAATAATAATAATAATCGGTTCCCATTGAAGAATTCTAAGCCAAACAAGAAAAATAAAGAAAAGAAACTGTCAGCAACTTCCTAATGTTGTTAACACAAAAAATGTCAACAATACTCAGTAGATAAATTAAAACTCCCCTGCCCTTTTGCTACCCTCTTCCTAAAGAAACCAACGTGAAACTTTAAGTCAGTTCCAACCTTTTCAAGCAATTCCAGATCCAACATACAGTGATGACAAACTAGATTGGGTGGCTGGGCAGTAACTCACAGATGTTGCCACCTCAGAAGCAAGGAGGCAACTTTTCACTTGTAGGCCTGTCCCCACAGTTTAAGAATAAACACCTGAAAACTGTTAAGATTAACTGAGTAATTTTTGTTTTCTTTACAGCTGGGCGGCTTCACAAAAAAAAAGAGCACAATTTTAGTGATTGAAGGAGTAGATTTGTACTGGGAAAGGCACTAACATATTGTAATTGAATTGCAAAATGTTAGACCTTCAATGCATATGTAACTATTAAAATGAAGGACCATAACAAAATGACCACCTATGTCTCCGAAGACAGAGAATTACACATTTTAGTGATTTCAGTGCAAGCATTATCATTCTTCCCACTTCATGTGCCTTTTTTTCATTCTTTCTTCCTTCAAAGAGACATAAAATGTAAAATTTTTTTTAAAAATCATTCTCTCTTCATTTTTGTTGCCATTTTTGAAAAAAAGCAAGCACAAGCAAATGGAAAAAAAAAATAAAGGTCTTGTAATGTTTCCATTCTATCCTGAAAACATTTTCAAGAAAGTTTGCATGGTTTGATGTTAGGCAATTTGGGATACCTCCATGAACGGTTTACTCTTTAATTAGAGACAGAAATAAAAGCTATGAAAAAATAAGAGAGTGGAATAATTTCTTGTTGTGAAAGGAAGGTAACTCGAGGCTACCCTGGATCTAACCTGGAAAACAAGCATACTGAGATGTGTCTGATAACAGACAAAAGCATCTGGCCAGATGTGGTGACCATAACTTGGCCCACAGTCTAAAATAGATTAAAACAGAAGGGGGAGCTCTCACACAGCCTGACAAGGTGGGAAGGTGCTCCCAGGTATTCCACTCCAGGCTAAAATAACAAGCTATAAAGCCCTATAACAGGTGAGCTGTTTAGAACATAAAAGTGAAGCACTGATTTGCTAGGGTTGAAGATTCATTATGGACAGGTAACTACTGACGTAAACATTTAGACTCTGTGGATTTTACCCCAAGCCCAAGAGAAAAAATGGGGTTTTTTTTTGTTTCAGGAATCCCTAACATCAAATCACTGGAGCTAAGTTTGAGCTCAGTGATGTTTGGTTTGTTCACATCTGAAATTCAAAGTAAAAAATATCAAGGAATGGGAGCTCATATGGATGAAACCCAAAGCAAATGTTTGCAGGAACCTTTGAGAAATGGAAGAGCTGTGTTCACATAGTTCTAATTATAACACTGCATTTGTGAGATTCATATGAGCTAGGACCCGCGCTAGAGAAACATGAAGGAAAGCTGACTTAAAGAGAAGGCAAAATACCCCATGGAATTGGGATTGGAATCTTCTAATGTGAAGGAAATCTACTGCAGAGAAGTAGGAACTACTTAAAAAACAGCTGGAGAGACCACAAGTGAAATTCATCCTGGTTATAATCTAAACACAGAAAAGGGCAACAAAGGCCAGTTCAGTCCAGCAAGGATATAAAGTCTTATCCTCTGTGTGCAAAAAAGCCTAATAAAAGGTCTTTAAAGTATAAATAGCACTGGGAACTACATAAAACGTAAACAGAAGCTAGTTAAAATGAATAATTAAGAGATGAAGGAGTTCTAATGAAAGGTAAACTGTAAAGAATACTTCAGTTAATCGTAAAAGCTTCTTGCATATTCCCATGGCAAGGAGAAGAGAAGACAGAAAACCACACCATTTAAAATTATAATGGAAGAGATGGTGCATTAGATCCACTCTTCATGTTGAAATGTTATTGCCCCTGATTTAAATCAGAATACAGCCTTTGATATTTTCCATCATAAATCCGTTTGTCTTCTGCTCACCATCTGAGGGATTCTCCTCATCTCACTGTATCCATGTAGGAAAGGGACAGGCCAGTTACTCCTTCAAACACCACAGGCAATCAGTGGAGGTGGACAATAAAGCTGGTGAGGAACCTTTCTTGAGGCTCCTGTCTCTCACTGCGAGCTATAAGAAATCCCAGGTGCCAGAAATTAGGTGTGAGGAGTTGACTCTGTGTCTTCACAGATATAATTTTAATCTTATTACAGATTTTCAAGGAAATCATCTTATAACCTGAAATCAGTGAACCTTTCTGGCTTACAGAAGCCAAGGGTATCTTAGCCCCAGAGCAGCAAATTGCATTTGCAAAAGTAATAGGAAATCTGTCCTGAAGTGAATAAAAAAAAAACAAAAACAGTTTCTGCCCATAAATGGCATCCTTCCATGGCAAACTGATGAATTTCATCTATGAGTCATTTCTCATGGAATAATAAAGTTACAAGGGATAAATTGCTTGTTAGACTTGCAGATGTGCTCAAAGAGCATGGCTGGAAAGAGACTGCTAGCTAGGGTTTGCAGTTGCAGGAGTTAGTTCTGGAGCTCTCCCTTATTATTATTTTCAACTGTTCAATGCTACACCTTTCCACAGCACCAACTGCATGCATTTCAAAGAGTAATAATGTCTTTTCATGGCAAAGATAAGCATCTAGCACTTTCTTCTTGTATTTCAGAAATGCGTATCTGAGTCACGCGAAGCATAGGAGGACTTTGCAAAGGTTTGCGCAGAGACCACTAGTAGGGAGTGAAGTATTTGACAACATATATTAGGGCTTAGTCCAATGTCTGATGAAAGTAATTTTTTTATTAAATTCCTCTATCTCATTTTAGTGTCAGAATTAAACGCCTTTTGAAAGAAAAATTGCAAAGGTGTTTGACTTCTGCTCCAAAACGGAGTCCATTATGCAGGAAGCAACTTTTTGCAGTGTTTTATTTTGAAGTAGAAACACTTGAGATTTTTAACCTGTGAAAATCCTGGCTTTCAGTTGAAGGATGTTTTTCATTGAAGCAGGGATACTCACAGAGTCAGGGTGTGGCAGAGTTGTCTGCATGGTGTAGGAGGTGGACTTTCCCATTCTCTGTACCAAGTGTACTATGAAGGGTTCTCCAACTGAACTGTGTGCAATTTTTGTGAGATCTAATTTATAAGAACTTACAGATCTCAATCAACTGTAGCAATTACTTTCACCCAGTGTAGCGGGTCCTGGATCTGACCTGGTAACTCAGAAGGAAAAAAACTCCAACTATAAATTAGTAATTTCTTATATACTTTCTTCACAGGCAGCCATGGTCTAGCTGAGTTGCTGCCTGAATGCTCAGGAGTCTTACTGGATGGTGCTTTTTGAAATATGGTTGTTTTGAAACAATGACATAACTGAAATAGATTAACACAAAATTCTTCTACATGTTAGATATCCATATTAAATAATAATAATAAATGTTGCTTCTGAAGTATTTGCTAACAAAATCTTCAAAGCTCTTAAAAATACATCTGAACCAGAAAGGTAACAAAATTGGTTTCACAAAAACTACCAAACAAAATAATATACTTCCACTGAAACAAGAATTTTGAGAGTTCCTACTATTTTATCTATCTAGAAGTCCTCAAAATCTATGGGAAAACTTTCACTGACATGCAGGTTCCTATCACACACAGTGTGGGGAGGCAGTATGTCCTAAATACACAAGCAATGTTTATCCTAAAAGAACATAAGAAAGAAAATTTACAGTCATGAAGACAGGGAAGAAGAAAGGTCAGATTCAGGGTACATGTAAGTCACAACTCAGCTGATAGCTTTCTCAAAAGCTGGACATCTCTTGAACTAATGCATCAAATAAGATACATGAGTGGTTTAAGTCCTGTAGCTACATATTCAAAAACACAGTTTACATTAGAAAATCCAATAAAAGATCTTTCAGGTGCAATGAGATTTTTTTTCTTTTTTTCAGAAGACTTTTTTGTATATGTTTTGAAAAGTCATTAATCAGAGCAATGGGGGGGGGCGAAATACCAGAAATGGAATATCACTTAACAAGCCTGCAATTAGCAGACTAACAAGTTTGTTATTTTTGTACTTTTTCCCACTGTATGACCTAACGGAATACTAGCAGGCACTAAATACACCACAGCTCCAGCAAGAGCATTGCGGTCCTTCACAATGCACACAACCATACTGAAACTCTGTGAATTTAGCTGTTGTAGTGCTAAAATTCCCTCAATGTCTTGTCCATCTCAATTTGTCATGAATCATATGTCAAGAGCTCAGTATTGATGAAGACAGCATATAAGAAGTCATGTACTTGGACATATTCCAGTGTTTGAGCATAATAGGAAACTTAAGGAATTTAGTCCTATCTTGATATTTGAAGAACAATGCAAATAATATCAAATTTCAGATCCATAAGAAATGCTTAACACAGAGCCAAACCAGAGAAATGCATAGGTGTCTTTCCCTGATTATTTCCAAAATGACCCTGTCCCCCTACATTTCTAGTTTTTGCTCATTTGAGAAAAGAGGGAGAGGGTGAATGCTTTTTGATTAGGAAACTAAGAAGTGGTGCAACAATGCAAAGGGAAGGTCAGAGTTCAAATCCAACATGCTGAATTGCTTGTCTCCCTCAATCCTATTCACTAAATCAGCAGCATTAAATTGCCATGATGACAAGAAGAATTTGGAAGGGGAGGAAGGTTGTGCTAGTATTGAAGACAAAAAAATAAATCTATAAAATTATTGTCTTAATCTCTTTCCAAAGTCAGAAGAATCTGTCCATTAAAAGAATGAATAACTTTTACCTCTACTGTAAAAGGATGAATTTATGCTTTAAGTGTCAACTGTAAATATATGTTGTTAGGTTTTTTTGATTCTAACCCAAAATCTGTGTTAGATGGGAAACTTTTCCCAGCAATAAAATGCTTCTCACATAAAATATCCATTAAAACAAGCAAATATTCTCTCTGAACGTTCGTGATCCAAATAATGGCATTATGAGAGCTTGCAACAAAATCAACTAAACATTGACTGTTGTCCAGATTACTGAAAGCATTTATGCTCTTAACTTGCACTGAAAATTAGAAACTTAAATCCCTCTGAGACCCAGGACTCAAAAAAGTCAGATCTGAAAAATAATTCTGACTGAGAAATCAGATCATATCATGAGATTAAGACATACTCCTATTGAGAAATGAAATACTATCTCACTGAGAAATTAACGGAACAACCTAAGTGCGAAGAGAACAAAAGCATACAGTCCTTTTCAAAAGCCTCAGCAGTCATCAAGCACTAGAACACAGTAGTAATTCGATCTTGTTTGAGAACTTGACAATTTTAGGTACAGTTTGTAAAAATCCTTTAGACTTGCAGCCAAGCTACGCACTGAGGGCATTGAAGATCAACATCCACCGGACCTAAAAAACAGACTCCTGACCCAGAAAGAGTTAAGTTAGGAACTAAGGTTTAGCAGAAACAATGAGGTTTCTCTAGAGCTTCAGAACGACTCATCCATCCATTGCTGGAACTTATTTCTATCCATGGATCTTAGGTAATGCTACAGCATATTTTGGGGTACCCGGTCCTGCCTGGGGAAGTGATGCAAACAGAGGCATGGCTAAATGAACCTTCATTCAAAATTACAAAATAGTTACATCCTTCCCAGAGTAATAGTGGTGAAAGTGGTCTTGTACTTCTCCAAAGCTGAGTTACCAAACAGAAATGACTGCGAGACCACTTTTGGCAGAGTAGGGACTGGAACAACCATGGAACCTATAGGACCCCTCCTATAGGTCCAACCTGCAGAGTAAAAGAGTTTACTGGTGTGAATGTGGGCATCCCGTGCAAGGTAGCAGTACCTGAGAAGAGTCTGAAGCATAATGGGTGAACAAGGAATGAAATGATGGTAGAGATTTAAGTACCTCATGTCCACCTACTTCCCCAGCTTGGGCAGCCTGAAGGCTGTTTAAGTGACTTAGCACCTTTGAGATGAGCACATGACTCCCTTTTATTTCAGTAGCAATAGCTAACTGGGTATTTCTACTTTGGGTATTGAAGACATTCAGCTCTAGGAAATCATCTGCAGCACACAGTCTGACACTTTGGCTGAGATTTGTCCCATAAATTTTAAACTCTTTAAAGTCAGGTACCTAGTGTAAACTAGCCACTGATCTCCCTTCTGAAGTGCATGTGAAGAGATAAATCTGACCAGGAAGGAATTCACTCCATTTATCTTAGACATTTTTCTTAATTTATTTTGCAAGTAAGGGTTCACATACTGCTTTGCAAGAGTGAGGCCCCATCTGTTACCAGTGTTTCAGCTCCTGCAGAACTCAGAATATAATTGCTGAAAATATATTGATCTACTGAGAGGTGCTTTTGTGCCACAAGTACAAGATTTTTCTCACTGCTAACATCTTCCCAGCATAGTCCTGCATCTCAGCACACCTAGCTTGTAAATCATCATCAGAATGAACACATTTTTGACTGATGTTTGTCTCATAGTTCAAGAGTAAAAAGTATCTTGCTGTCATCTGTATCAAGCTTCCATTGTCAATGAAAAATCATTCCTTGACAAGAAAAATAAAGCTTCTATTTTTTTAAGCAATTAGCTGTCTTTGTTTTTTTCCACAGCAGACAGGAGAATATCTAGAAAGTTAGAGATACTCTTATCCCCAAGGTTACTAAAAAGCAAATGAACACAAATATAAACAATGTACAAAAAAACCCATGAACTGAAATTGAGACATGGGGATAATCAGAGCAGTGTTTTCAATACAAACCTTGACAACTTTACGTTGTCTTACAGCACAATCTTTTTGTATATATGCAGCTGATATGCAATTCAAAGTGTCATTTTTTTGGATGCAATACCAAGAAATTCCAAGAATCGTTCAGCCAAAGGTAACTGTAAGTATAATATCATGTGTGGGTATAAAAACTGAAACCCCTTATTTTGCAAAGGACTTCACAGAAGATTTGAAAAATCCACCTTCCATTAGAGCCAAATTCCAACCTCAGATACACACTCGAGGCTCTCATTAAAGGCACTGGGAGCCAGAAGTACTTTGTCGAGGGCAGACTTCAACCGATTTTGGTATTTATCCTCACAGAGCAACTCTACTGAAACCTTGATTAGCCAAATGGAACAGAGACATAAAAGTAGTTTAGATTAACAGGGTTTGGATAAGTAGGAGAGGTTTTAGTGTTTTGTTATGCACTTTAGTAGATGTGACCTTAGGCCACAAATCAGCAAGGCTCCTAGGCACATGTATAACATTAACCATATGAGTAGCTCAAAGAAGTCAGCAGAGCTGTTTGTGCTTTTAACACAGGCGTAAGTACAAGGCATAACTGGTCCTGTATTTTGATAAAAGGAGGACAGAGTTAACCAAGGATCATTACTCAGTTTTGTTTTTACACTATATACAAGCTTAAAGCAAGCACCATGAGGCACAGACTGCTCATTTAAGAACAGGTGACCCCAGCTAAGTAGAGCTAAACTAACTAGCTCTGGGTACAGGTGAGAAAAACTTTAGAGAACAAGAGTTTTAAATCTCTGCCTACAGAGCTTAGAAAAGAAATCCTAATCATCCTGGAAACGTATGCCAAAATGCCCTGAAAAAAAACATTCTCCTTTTCCCTAACCTCCGGACCAGAATAGTGAATCCACACTGATTTTTATGACAGTTTCCAAGGAAAATTAGGCTATTAGAGAATCTGTCTCTCTTGCAATCCCATTCCAGTAACTTTTGCACCAACCTGTAAAACAGTAACAATCACTGAAATCCTGAACGTTTCATAATAATGTCAAATGTTGTGGGGGTGGGACCATAAAGTACCTAGGACAGCTTTTTAATTTATTTTAAATTTATACAGTCTCTTATCCTAAAAATCCCAAACTTACCTGTCCACTAATCTATCACATTAGAAAACCTGAAGGAACAGTAGTATGTCCTAGAAAAGCCATATGAGAACCCTAGATAATCTAAACCATGGATAATACAGAGCTGCAACAAATCAAGCCCCCTCCCAACTCGAGCTGGTAGCTTTACCCTACAATTATTAATAACATTAACAGTTTCTACTTTGATCACCTGGATTATTCACACTGTCTCTCTAATATATTTCGTAGGTCAGTGCAGAAGCTCTATCTGCTGCTTTATAGCAGTGTGCATGGGGGTTCGCTCCTCCCCACAACCCATTCTGGGATTCAGCCACATTCCCTCCCTGTACATAGCACCTGCAAGATCATACGTGAGTGAGGAAAGTCTGTGACATTGGTATGAGGCAGGGGTATTACAGAATGAATAATCTTGATCCAGATTTTTTCACCTTCATCTGATTAATAAGAAGGAAAGAGCTGAAAGCAAAAAGAAAAAAAAAGAGCTCCTTCTGAACATTTCCATTTGTTAACAAGAGAGATATGTGCACAAACTAGGACATCTGAAGTCTGGAGAGATGGGCATTTTTTTCTGTTGTATTATTTTAGTCATACCAATGCTTTATTAGTAATAATTTTAATAAAGCCTCTGAAAAAAAAAAAAAAAGACAACTCCAGTATCAACCTATTTTGGAAGAATAAACATCTGTGCCTTATGGGACACATGCATCAAGCTTGTTTCAGCTGCATGACAGCAGCATGGTCAATCTGTCTTTTCAATCTTAACTCCCACTGTGGGGCTATTGCTGAAAAGCAACTGAGGAGAAAGGGAAAGCAATACCGTATGTTTTAACAAATATGGGGACATAACAGGAAAAAAAAGGAAGTCCTTTTGTTAGATACCCATGAGTTGAGCCCCTATATAAGGACCTTTTCATGAAGCAAAATCATGTCAAGGGAATTGGGAGCACTGCAGTGAAAGCAAGTCAGTTGGGGGATGTAACAAATCAGTGTTGGTAACAACAGAACCAAAACAGAAAGAGGCAAAGCATGCCCTGCATGTGCAGGATACTTCCCTCACCGTCTTCAGCAGAAACTCAATACAAAGCTACACAGGACAGCAGCTTGCCTGAGCTAAGATGAAAATATGCAGTAAAAATAAAAGCTCCTAGGACTGCAATTAAGAGAGAGTGAGGACAAAAAAAACATTAATATGGTGATAACAGTGATGGAGAGGAGAAGCTGCTGGCAGTTGAGTCCAGGTAACATAAGCATCCTCAAAAAACAGGGGTACTCAAACTGTATGGTATTTTATTTCTGTGTTGTTTTCATTTCAGGCCATCCTTCTGTCACTGAACTCAAACATCTGTAAATCTGCCGCAGGTCTGTATCAGGTGTAAATCTGTCACAAATCTATATTAGGCTACAGCCCTGTGCTGCTAACTGGGGAATGAAACAATGGTGTCCATCTGTTTGTTACCTTTCTCCCCTCATCACTGCTCCCCTTGGGACTATTTCCATCACTGATTCTGCCTCAGGTTTTGGGGAGAGTGAAAACAAAAGAAGCAAGAATCAGGTCCCTCGAAGTCCTTTCAGGGTGCTGCAAAACCAGCACTGCAGAGGGAAGGGAACAGAAGGAAAGAGGGATGAAAACATCACTAAACCAAAAGCCATTCATGTGAAAGGCTGGAAAAGCAGTTCATTGCCACTGACAAAGAAATTTCTGTGATTATTTACACAAAATGAGTTTTATTTTCTTCATCTCACATATCAGACTGTGCTTTGTGGTAGAGGGTGTTGGCTGGGAAAGGCACAGAAACTGCTCCACTTTTCTCCATCCCCCGGGTTCCTACGTAGCAGTCCTGAGCAGTAGTATTTGTACATTTTAAGAGGAATCTTATTATTTCATCTGACCTTCTTTTGCTGCTGATAGCACATCACAGAGGAGTCAGATGTAAATGTAGGAAATCAATCCCACTGACTGCTGACCAAATAGATTTTGGTAGATCCTCATAGAAAATTAGTCAATTATTGGTACGTATATTTCTGTGATACAATCTAAAAAAGGAAAACCTGTTAGGACAAATATTTATTTCTTAGATAGGAAATATACAGCAGATACATTTCTATATGAGAATAGAGAGAAACACAGGTTTATAGATAGATAGACAGATAGATACAATTTTTTTTTTTTTTTTAAATAAGGTTTAAGAAACTGTAGGGCTGGTAGAATAAAATGTTATAAGAAATGCCTACCCTGACAGAAAGGTCAATGACTTTTTAAGATATTTGTACAACATGCGAGACCTTAGACCTTCAGGCTACGTCTGTACCATTTTATGCATTAAACTGAGGGGCCAACTGGCACAGGCCATTCCACATCTATCTTTTTCAAATCTCCTGCCCTCCAAATCAGGATGGCTGCAACCAGATTGTTTGCAGGGAATAATCCTGTCCTAATTCCTGAAATGCCTGGGAATTGCTCAGGATACTGCTAGTTGACATGGGCTGAAATCATGTCACAGACTGCTCTAAGTAACAATAGGAAAAATAAAGATCCAGTGTGCAGGGAAAGTTCATGGCATGGTTTGAGTTACTAGTATAGACATATCCAAGGAAAACCTAAATTCAGGACCTCACATAACTTTACTGGATACAGCAGTTTCTTAGAAATGAAATATCATAAGGGTCCTGAATCTCACACTGAAAAGTCTGCAGTTTTCCTGGGGGTTGATCTTCATGAGGAAAACTAGTTGCATTTTAATGAAAAATCCTCTGTATGTAGTTCTGGGGGCCCCAGAATAACAGCATATCAATATTTTACATAGCTCCATGTTTCACAGATGCACACTGCTGACCTATAATACTGTAATATTTATAGTTAAACTTAATTCTTAGACTGGCCATCTATTGCCAACATAAATGTACATCCAAGCTCTTCAGTTCTCTCTCAAGGAAGTGCTATCAATTTTATTTTATGGGAGAAGAAATTAAAGTAAAGAATTCACTAAGCTTTGTGTGAAGGAATCTGGAGGCCTTGCATCCATGTCACAAGTGATCTGAGCATCCTCAAACACCAGTTCCAAGTGAGTCTGCAAAATAACTTCAAAAGTGTAATCCACATCACCTGCCTAGACAATCAAACATGGAAGCAGAAATGCCAAATCTCAACTCAGATTTTAGGTATGGAACAAGCTTCCTGCTCTCTTCTTCTCTCAGAGATTTTAGAAGGGAACAGGTATCATAAGCAGTTTGCAAACCAGTGTTTAACCACTGACATTTCTAGTGTTTTGTACAACTGGAGCAACAGCCCTGAACAGGCTTCAGCCTCTGTCAGCTTCAGTGAAAGAAAGGATACTGTAAAAATAAGGTCCTTCACACTGAGTATGAATGTTGGTCTCCCGTATGTAGGATCTTTTCCAAGTGAAGCCCCATCCTGCCACCTCTCATCCATCTCACCCAAGAACACACAAGTACTATTTGTTATCCTCCTTCTCAGCCTGCACCGCACTGTTTTTTCTGGCTTATATCCACAAAGGCAAAATATAACAAAGGAAAAGTCAAGGATGGATTATAGCTCTGAAAGACATTTAATGACAAACACATTGGCATTTTCTCTTTTATTTTTACGTTTCATTTTACCAGTTTCATTACCGCATTCTTCTAGGTGACATGCTGGACTTAGTTTGGTACAAACAGCTAAAACTGGTGATATGCTCCTGCAGTACTGTATTCCTCCAACACTTCTCAGTGATCTCCTCTTCCCACCCTCGTCATCTGTCCTAGCTGGTCTTAAAAATAAATGCCCTAACTTTATAAAACTGTTGGTACTAATTCTTTTAAACTCTTTTTAAAATCAATTTTCTCCTTGTCTCCCACACTAAATGCACTTTGAGATGTAAATACACTAGTGGGACACATTACTTTACAGGAAACATAAAGAAATAAGATGTGGTTGAGTTTCTAGGAAAGGCTGGTGCATCCCATGCATGAGGTTGGCTTTTGTCATGCAGGATTATAGACTATTCTCCTGCTTTGTCTCGCATCATTTGAACACTAAAGTGAGATATCTAAATTGGAGCCTAATTTTCATCTATAACCAACAGATGCAGATAGACACGCTCATTGCCTGTGTAAGGAACTGAGGAGTATGAACCTCTAGGCAAATTGGTCTGGTGCCTAAAGTTAGATGGAATGAATCCAAGCTGAAGGTCTTTTGCAGATTGTATTATTTTAATATGATTAAAGCATCTAAGACACAGGATATGTATTTTTTTCCTGACAACGGGAGTAAAAGAATGGAAAGACAAAGGGATCTTTTGGGGTATAAAGAGACGACATGGAAGAAAATCCTGTAATGTCCTGCTGAGACCATCCCAATAGCTTTGATAAAGAGATGGAAAATGAATTCTAAAAAATAAGGTGTTGGAAAAAAAGCTGTAAGAACATTTAGGGGTCTGGAAAGTCCATCTCTATTAAAGGATATAAAAACTCAACAATGAGTTATGCTATGATCTTTCAGTAGATAGATAGATTTCTAGCATCATCATCAACACAAAAGGTGTTTCTGGGTTTTATACAACACAGCTGGTTGTAACTAGATATATGCAGACAATAAATGAAGTGCCAATGTACAATGGGATGCCTTTGACTGTCTTTAACAGAGAAAATCATGCCCTCACCATCACACCTCTGGACTGGATATCTTCCTCAGATGGATTCTCCAGTTCAGGTGGCACTTTTTGCACTCAGTGATGGGACCACCTGCGGGGGGTGGAGAGGTGGAAATTATGATCTGGAAATTATGATAATATAGTCTGGTTAGACATAAGGTTTCTCCTGGATGTCATTTATGGAAATCTCTGAAAAACCACTTCCCCTGTCCCAAGCCTCTCTTTTCCCATTGAGATCAAGAGGAAATAAAGATGGAAGAAGGAATGATGCAATACAGAGGAAGCCATATACAAATATAAATGAAAATGCTAAACATGAAGAATTTTCTTTTCTTATCATATATTGTGAGGTGTGTCTGGACCCTCCCACCTCTTTTATAAACCACAATGAATTGACTAACAGCGTGGTTTTGATCTTTAAGATGAAGCTATAATACAATGACACTGTTTTCAGGAAACCAATAGAGGATAACCTGATTAAAAGTACACAATGGCATTGTAAAGGAAGTTAATTGGGGCATTAGCATCTTTCCTAAAGGAAAGAAAAAAAATTGTACAGGGAACACTTCTGAAGATACTGGCCAAAGCACAAGTCAAAAAAAGTGAGTTATGCGTGTATCAGACCAGGTTCAGAAAAGTTTTCATTATCACTTGTTGCAGTAGATAATCTCATCTTTCCCACACACATGCACACCATCTTTTCTATAATGCTCTCACACCTGTATCGTTTCCTCCCTTTGAAAAATATTATAGTATTCCTTCAAATTGTCACTTTAGATCCTTTGGAAACACTGTCCACTAACTAAGGTCTAAGTGAAGCTGGCAGAGGTGAATACATGAAATCTCTAGTCATATACACAGCAAGGAGTTGAGGAGTGACCACAAGCTATGGCAAACCTAGTTTGGAACTTATTCTCTCCTTGACCTGGAGGAAAATTTGGAGCAGACCACAAAGCACTTTCATCTAGAGTTATTACTCATGGGCTGTTGAAGTGTATTGTTTCACTTCACTTCACTTATCAATATGTTCATTTGTTGCAGTTTGTTTATATCAAGACCACCTGGTTCACAGGGATAAACAATCTTTCTACTCAGTGCATAAATCTAATGAAGCAATTTCAGCTTTACATTTAGCTTAAGTTTGTTGATTCTTTAGAATCAGTAGTGAGTGTGGAATGAGAAAAAAATGAGCTCTATTTCTCTTTTTATTACAGAAAAGCTATTGAAGCAAGAAAATTACTCTTCCAAAGCAATTTTTCACATAAATATACATACAAATTTCATTTAATAATTGAAATAAAAGGCAATTTAAACCCTGTTCTTCTGGCTTTGCAATCAGATCTATGAAAAAGAAAGTTAAAACAATTATAAATTTCAGTGCAAGTGCTGTAAAAAACAGGGCTTTTGAGATGAAAAACAAATTCAGTCTCTCCATCACTGGACATCTTTTTTTTCTGAAGGATTTTTTTCTAACTGCAATCAGGCTATGTCCTTGAAATTCACTTCTCAGTTAAAGAATTCACAATGGTGAAAGCCACATTATAAGAAAAGGTTCTTTTATTAGAATAAGTCATTAGTTCAGTATGGCAGAATTTTGATTTCATAATATCACATAAATCTGCAAGGCTTTGGTACTTAATGCAAGGCACTTGTGCCAAAGTGTTCCTGGAAATTACAAAGATTAGTGAGAGATTTCAGCGTCAGAGTTGAGGCTGGTTAAAACTATAATAAAACCAGACTGTACAAACCACTAAGTGAATGGTTGATGTTCGATGTTCTAGCCTCAGTCAATTTTGTTCCTTTCTGAAAACTGTATCACGACAAAGATAAATTATGAAGAAAAGAATATTTGAAGGCATGGAACAGGAATTGAAGGACATAATGAAATGTGTGTGGATGTATTTGAAACAGGTTAGTACAGATAAAACTCCTCCCTTTGATTATCAAATAAATAATTTACATCTATGGGAAGTCTCATGAGTCAGCCTATTTAGATTTCACAAAGAAATAGAGCCACTCTGGGCATTACTAGTTATGACAGAGATAATAGAGATTGCGGAAATTTTTAGTGGCTACATGTTTAGCTGAGGACTGTAACTGGGTGGGAGGAGGAAGGATGAGAGGAATAGAAGAGAGCTGTCACTCATTCTCCCTCTGAGCATCCTCAAGGATAAGTCTTGAGACCTATTTGATTTCCAGTAGTCATTAGCTATCCGCAAGCTGTTTTGGAGTTGCGGGTGACAGAGATGAGGATTTCAGCAATGCAATTTTTCCTACCAGGTGATTCTGAGGAGTAGCAGAAAAAGAATGAAAGTGAGCAGTAGTAAGTTTGTAACGCATGGACAAGGGTGCTGCTATTGAAGTGTTCACATTAACTGTCTAAAATGGGATTCTGAAACAGCCTGGGAGGTTGTAGCTTCTCTTCATTCACTTTTGAAAAGCCTTGTAGATGCTAGGTTAAAGTTTAGACTTCTAGTCCCTAGAAACAACTGAAAACCATCATTGTGATGGTTTCATATCACTATTAGAGTTCAGTGACAAAATAATTTGCTTGAAGATGTAGGCCAGTTGGTTGGAAATTATTAAGATGAAAAAGTTCTGTGTGAATTGTTAAACGGCAATATTAACGGCCTAGGATTTGGAAGGAGAGGTATTTCATGCAAGCATAGGGAAACCTAAACACCATTGTCAAAAGCAGCATCAGGACAACAGTTACTGTACTGTCTACAGTTCCACTGAACCAAAACCAGTTTTAGTTCTTGACAGTTGACTTGTGACTGGAGAAGAGAAGAAAGGGGAGGCATTAGGACATTAAAAGGAAAAGAAGAACCTGTCTTATTAGACATGATTAAAAGACTTAGTTTGTTTAGTCTAGCAAATAAAGTTTGAGAGTGACTGGTTCCATAAATATATCAAATGAGTAAACGCAGAGAGGAATAAGTACTATTTAACCTGAAAGTCGGGGTTAGCACAAGAAATAATTAGCAGCGTATACATTGCACCTGGCAAGTAGAAGGTTTGTAAATGGACTGGGTTTATGCAAGTTTCTTCCAGTAGCAAGAAACCTAGCTAATTTCAGGTTGAAGTGTGATGTACTTAAGAAAGATTGGCTGAACGATTAGTGGATGAGGCATCAGGAATCAGGAATTTCTTCCAAGCCTGTTTCTTTATCTCCCCTCTGCCTAAATCAGAATTGGTTTCTCAAGAATTTTTTAAGTAAGTATGATGGCAAACTAATGGATAAAGAATAAACAGTTGACATTATTTATATGGATGTTCAAAGAGTAATGAATGACCTTTACAGAATATTATCATGTCAGCTTCATCCTTATAGCAAAACATGAATATTAGGATATATCAAAATTTTGCTTTTAAGAATGTAATTCCTCATTTGTGTTCTTTCTCTTTTATATCTGAAGTCTCTAGCACAGGACGTCCTGAGAAGCAGGATACCAAACTAGATAGGCCACTACGTTCATAGCATTTTGCCTATATGGCAAGTCCTACTTTCTTATATTTCCAAAGGTTTTACAGCTGAAATGCATTATCTTAGTCGTGGATTCTTTGCTCTTTCTGTTGTGATTTTCTCTGACATAAACCATAGCAAAAGAGCCTACATGATTTCAACACTAGGAGATTGCAAAGTAAACCATTTTTACATACCATGTCTGGTAACACTTTAAAATAATAGCTCAGTTAATTAATGATGAACTACAGTGAATATTCTTATACAAGTACATATGACATTCCTATTAGTGCCAAATGAGTTCATCATGATTAATATTATTACAGTACATACCAGTGAAATTCATAAAGGCCATTACGCTGAACGGTTACCCAGCACCAAAGAGCACTCCCTTCTAGGCAACAACCCACACACAATAAGGCAGATGAAGAAAGTTCTATTCTAAGATTCATGAAGTTGCATGAGATACGGGCCTTTAAAGGAGATCTTCAGAGGAACCTTCAGTTTTAGAAATTCATTCACAGCCAAGCATGGTGGCTAATGGAATAAAAATCAGGCAACTAAAGTTAGGCACTGCGGGGCTTGACTTTTCACCAGTGCAGGTAAAGGCTATAGAGCTGTGCATGCTCGTCCTCTTTAGACAACAGTCTTTTTATAATGATGTAAGAGATTAACCATGCCTGATTAGGGCCTCAAGCTCCGCCAGGGGAGGTTTAGGCTGGACATTAGGAAAAAATTCTTCACAGAAAGGGTCATTGGGCACTGGAACAGGCTGCCCAGGGAGGCGGTTGATTCACCTTCCCTGGAGGTGTTTAAGGCACGGGTGGATGAGGTGCTGGGGGGCATGGTTTAGTGTTTGATAGGAATAGTTGGACTCGATGATCCGGTGGGTCTCTTCCAACCTGGTTATTCTGTGATTCTGTGATTTTGTGATTCTGTGAAAGCAGAGGTCACCACAAGACCTGTGTGAAGAAGGATGCTGAGACTTATTGCCGTCCCTTTCTGTCAGCTGCACAGCAGGAACAGGCAGCATTGCCTCCCTAGGACTTGTATGGACAGTGCTTATTGTCCAGATTTCACAACAAAAGCCAATTCACAGAGGCTTTCAACTGAGAAATTCACAGAGCCAATTCAACTGTATCAATGAAGTCAACAGTGTCTGCACAGGCCAGAGGACTGACAGACGTTCCTTCATACTGCTAACCATTGACAGCATCCCCAGGCAGATTTTGGCCTGTGCCAACTAAGGTTCTCCTAGACACCACACGAGCATGGCTGAGAGATTAGCATGACCATTGCTCACAGGCAGTTTGGATGTAGCCACTCTGTTCTGAGGGAAGGCCAACAAGTTTAAGTGTACCCACCCAGGCTATGTGACACCAGTTGAACTTACTGCCAAAAAACAATCCATGATTCTTTTCTCCACCTCCTGTAGACATGGCTAGAAAGGCAGTGTCTCCCAAGACCCACACCAGCATTGACTTGCTGCAGCTGCAGAGAGTACTTTTAGCTTTCCCACATTTCTGGGTCGTGGTACAAATGAAAAGACAATCCTTTCTGGAAGCAGAAGGATGGACAGTACCAGTGCTCCTACACAGATGCAGAATAAAACTAAAGGAAGAGCTGAAGCTACAAGGAACTGGAAATGGTTGACCAATGAAAGCATCAAGTTTCAGTATTAACTCTGAAGGGTATATTCCTCTAGCTTACAGATAAGGTTATCTACAAGTCCTCTAGCTTACAGATAAGGTTATCTACAAGTCCTGAGCTGGAGCTCTCAGGAGTTTCATTTATCAAGGTAGCTGAGATGCGCTCTATTAGGCAATACAGTCACTGATAGAACAAGACCGATGTATGCAAGATTATAACATTAAAACTGAATCCATTATCTCTAAATGATACTAAAGATCAATGATGAAGTTTTTTTGAAAAAAGGAACGACTAATTTTCCAACTCAGCATTTCTAATGCTCAGTAAGTTGATTTTTCAACTGTACTGAAGCCTTTATTAAAACAATTCTGTTGAAGGAGTGAAAATGAAGATGGAAGAGCTTGGAAAAAAGTATATTTACTTTTGAAATGGCTAGAATTTCAGAGAAAACTGATATTAAATCTGGGATATTTTAACTGGAAGTGTCCCCATTATTTATACCAAAATGTAATTAAGATAATTATTAGGGCAGCTTTCTCACTAATATAAGCAGGATTAAAAATAAAACCTATTAGGACTACCTTGCTGAGTAAAAAGTAGATGTTCTCAAAATCTTTATTTGCGGAAGCAAAACAAAACCTTTACAAACAAAACCATTTTCTACTAAATAATAAGTATTCTTGTAAGTTGTAAGTGCTCATAATTTTCTTACCTTGTTTTGCATTCTGAACACCTGCCATTCACACCCCAAAGTCACTTGTCTGATCTCATTTTCTGTTTTACCTTAACTTCTGAACTTGTGCAGAATATTCTACACTATCAAATGTTTAAATGTCAGTTGAGCTTTAAGCATATGAATAGTTCCAGTGACATCTGTAGCTCTAATCATGCTGATTATGAACACATGCTTAAATATATGACTTTCAGTAAAGTTTCTCTTCAGTCATCTTCTCTGCAATTCCTCTCTTCTCAGACTGAATCAGGCCTTCAGTTTCTCCATGCCTTGCAAAATTTCCTTACAGGTCCAGCTACAATATTGAGGGTTAAACTCACAAGAAGTAATGTACTTGTTACTTTTCAGCTAACCCAGCAGGAACTGTCAAGAAAGACTCTCTAAATTCTCAAAACCTGAAAACCAGTGTTCCTTATATCACAGACCACATATCACTAGTTTCAGGACCTCCTACATCAAGGCTTACTGAAAGCACCCAGTGTCCTCCTTAAAATCCTGCTAATCTCCAGTAATGTAGCATCATAAAATGTGGTGTCTCAGGTCAGAAGAACCAAGATAACTCAGTGTTTTATATGTCAAAACCAACCAGTGACTTGTAACCAGAAATGAATCCACAAGCCACATGGTTGGCCGTGTATATTCCCAGAGAGACATTTTGGAATACAGATGTAAATACAAAACCTTGACAAACCTGATGCTGCTGTGTAAGGAAAAGGGTGAAAGCTGGGGAACTCAATCTAAATTCTCATCTTGACTGAGTCACTGATTCATTCTATCCCATATGTGGCTCAGTTTTCTCAAGGGTAAAGCATGGGTGATACTTTTCCATTTAAGTAAAGTGTGATGACTACGTAGATGGTCAAGCAAATGTATTATTTTTAGGATATACAGCAATGGTGGAGTCACAGAATTTTCCAACCTAAAAGAATAATTAAAAAAAAAGCACACTCAAAGGGGGGGTACGCATTGTTGGAGTCAGTACTGGATTAGACTGAATAATTGTGTGGGTGGTGACGCTGTCTGTTAAGGCACTAGATCCTGATTTACCATTTTAAGTCCCTGTTCAGTGCTTCTCAACCAGTTTTGATTGTTTGTTATAGAACAAGCTATAGAACAAGCTTCCTTTAATATTTAGCTAACATGGTTAGCAATTCTGCAAAATGAAAACAGGAGTGAAAGTATCTGGCAAATATGTTTTAATAAAGCAATGATTTCTCATTTAAGAAACTTGAAATCTTGTGTAAGAGAGAGCCGTGTGTCAGGTGTGTGATATTGTCCTCTCAAGGAAACAGAAATGTCAAAAAATAAGATTAAGGAAACAGTCTGCATTTGCAGTGTGCTTAGCAAAAAATTGGTCTCACTTAATACAACCACCTTGGAAGTCCCCATCCTCCATTACCATCTTAGTCTTCCAATATCTCCTGCATCTTTGTTCTCATCAGCATGACCATTCTTAGATTTTTATTTTGTCTGTCCTGGAGAACATTTTAGCCCTCTATTATAGTGGTTAAGACATGTTCCAAGCCTTGTTGTAGGCAGTTGCTATTAGTGTAGTCTTCATTGAATGAGTGACAAAGTAATTTTCATAACTCCTGAGGACACACAACTTTTTATTTTGAATATATGTTGTGACATATATGGCTGAATTTTGCAATAAATCAGACTAAGTTTATTTCAAATTGGGCATTTAAACTTTGGCATACAATGTTTTACCTCAAAGCTTTTATGATAGGTCTGCCCTGTAACTCAAAGGGGGTACAGGGAAGATGATCAACTCTCTGGAATTTTGGTTATATGAAGCTGCAGATTTGAAATTCATGGACAGGACAGAAAATACCATGAGGAAATTAATAATTCTGACTTCATGGTTTGAATAGATACTTGGCCATATGATAAGGAATAATTCTTCCCAAAGTCAGTAACACCCAATCCCTCCCCTAAAAGTGTCAAAGGTCACAGTGTAACAAAAATGTATTGGACTGTGCAATTAGTGGCTATCATATGCACATGAGATTTTAATTCATATTGCACGGACAAGCAATTTCCGAACACATGAGTATTTGACATTACAACCTGAATAATATCTTTTTAATATTACTTTGAGCAGTTAATTTGCATTTAAAGACTCTGGAGCTTTTGGGGAATCAATGGATTGACACATTGGTCAGGCTTTTCCTTTGATGAGTAGAATTTTATTCTTTAGTACTTACAGATTTAATAGTATGTTAACATTTATTCTCTGTTTTTCTGTACTTACACCTTCATGTCAAGTCACTTTTAAATTTATTTCCAGAGGAAAGCAGCCCAAAGTTCAAGCAGAGCAAGCTTTATAAAAAAATTGTGGAAAGTAGAAATTAATTCTGACACATCTGATCAGCAATTTGTGGCATCATTCATCTCAAACTCCCCAGACAACTGAAACCACAAAAGAAGATAATAATTTTTAAATACAATCTTCAACTGGAAATAATCTTGTATCTTCCTCAGCTCTTCTACTCCCCCCACCATCACCCCAAAACATAAAGCATGTTACACAGGAAAATCTTCAATCTTTTCTTTTGTCTCCATAGCACACAATACAGATAGGCTATGATAGGAAACCCTGGCTACAGTCCAATTCTCTCCTGAAGAATGAGAAACAAAAAACAATTGAAACTAGCCCAACCTGCTCAACATGCTAGTTTCAAAAGAAAAAAAAAATACTAAGTATTAACCTTTCTATTTTTTTTGGTCATTTCTTGTTTATGTTTTGTTTTTACTTCTCTTCTTTACATTATGATAATTTAGGGCCCCAAAAGCAGATCAGAACAGCTTCAAGCTAGTCACTGTGGGAGCGCAGCTTCCCTCCCCACAAAGAAATTTGATATACTATAGTCCAGACAAAGGCTTCTTGTAATTATATTCAGATTATGGAAATGGAGAGGGTGTGCAGGTGAGAACCATGGACAAGGAAGAGAGGGTTAGGAGAGGTCATGCAGGGGAAAGGTACCTATTTCTTTCTCTTATGGTTAAACGGATATGGGGCGACAAATTGGATATAGCTATATGCTGCTGAAGTCTGAATTCAAGTGGGATTCACAGTGTCTCCTCGATATTTTGTGAAGAAGGATATGTGATGAGATTATGACTTAAAACAAGTAAATCAACCACTTGGCAACAATGAGTAAAATTTCAGAAAGGGTGCAGTCCCTGATGAATATAACAATGTATATTGGTTTTCTCTACATTTATGTTTATCTGCCCTCTAATAAAGGGCTCTTTTTATACTGAGCTATTCCTTTTCTCTTGATAGATAGCACAGCGATTAACATTCCTTGGCAATCTTAGAGGAGTTCTGGTGTCAATAAAGTCTCGCTAAATTGAGTTGAGTTCAGATGATAAATGTCTCATTCCTTTGTATCCCAGTTCCGTTATCAATCAGCCAGAACTACAGTTGGCAAATAACTTACCTCAGGTTAGAACACCAACTTCCCTATCTCCCTTCACCTCAGAACAGATCACACAGTAATATGAGTGAACTTACTCCAAAGTACCGGGATACCTGGTAACTACACGTGATCTCCAAGTTAAATGTGGCTTACATTGCATAGGCCAGTTGTACAAACAAGCACGTAAGATTTAAAACATATTCTATTTTGAATACCTCAGTTTCCTTAAGGGCAGTTTAATGCAGCATATTTTTCAGATTTCCTGTGTGTTGCATGCCACTGTGATGTAATCTAGCAAGATGCTCCAGACTGTGACAGACATTTTCAAATGTGAAAAATATGTTTCCAAAAAACAAGGTTACTATCACATCAGACTTCAACAACCAAGAAAAGCTGGGCTGACAGGTTTGAACTACATTTTATGCCATCTCAAACCTCTAAGGGCATGTAACTCTGGTAATGTGTGCGATATAAAACTTAAATGCATTCCAACAAAGACAAATGAACATTCTGAATAGATCATACTCTGTTTTTAAGAACAGTGGTCACTGTCTAAATGAATACCTTCTGAAAGGTCATATATCAATACAAATACACTTAAAATTTAAGCAATACTTCATTCAGCCTTAGCAAGTCTTTAACTAGTGCACTAGTTTGGAGCACTGTGAAGAAAGTCAAGGCTATGTAAAAGAAGAGGACTGAACAGAGGCTGAGGAGCCATCACCTACAAGGGAAGATTGCCAGAACTATTATTGTTTAGTATGGGGACATTTGAAGAAATTACTAACTTAAGATATTGGAAAGTCTGACACAAAGAGGACCATAATAATGTGCTTTCCTTGTCTTCAAGAATGAAAAGTAATGGACTTTAACTGCAGTGAGGAAGACACACATCAAACAATATGTAAAACTTCCTAATGGTAAGGGTAATGAAGCACTGGAACAGATTTTCTAGTGAAGCTGTAGGATCTCCGGAGGATTTTTAGAACAGATTAAATAAGCATCTGGCAGGAATGACATAAGTTTAGTTGATTCTGCCCTGAGTCACAGGACAAGATGATCCCAGGAGGTCTGCCTTGCATAGCTTTATTTTCTCTGAATCTGATTTTTGAGACCTGCAACAGTAAGTGTCCAAAGTAACAGGTTTCAAATAGCATTTCTGTTTTTGCAAAAGCCTGGATTCAGGTCTTTGGGCTAGCCATGAAGTCTACATTTGAGTTTTTATTTCCTCTTCAGGTTGCATGGCTAGTTAAGGAGCAAGGATTACAATATAGAATAATGCATGTGGTGAAGAAAACCTGTAGGTTTTAAAGGACTATTTTAACATAATTGTATTTCATAAGACTCAGCAGTTGGATGCAAGAGACAGCTGTTTTCAAAGTAGAAGAAAAATGTATGAGTCAACAATCACTGAAATTACCTACCAAGGAATACGATGGATTATCCCCTCCTGAAGACATTGACTCAAAACTAAGAAGCTAAGCCTAATTCATATAAGGATTCAATATAGAAATAATAGGTTAAGTTACTGTGATGGTGTTCAACAAAAGACTGGCTTATGTCATGCAATTATTTTCATCCTTCTTTCCTACTTCTCTATTCTTGTTTGAAATTATTCATATTCTATAATCAAATTATCTCTCACATAATAGAACACTGTTTTTCTTATCGATGATTTTTTTCAAAAGAGCTATCTTTCCCATCTAAGATATTCAATAAGCTCACAAGTAAAATTCTGAGAACACTAGGATTTTCATAGTTCTTTGGACTTTTGGCTTCTCAGATAGGAAGAACATACTGTTTCCTGGTTTTATAACTGCCTATTACTAGAATTCGCTTACATTTCAGAACAATGAGCCATTTTAAAGTCTAAAAATGGCCTTCAAGGTTTCAAAAATGTTAATATGAATTATATCAACATCTTCAAAATACCTTTATGAAGGTTCTGCCAACTAAAAAAAAAATCAGTCAAGTGAGGAAAAAATTAACAGAGGTTTGATTCCACAAAGCAGCTTTTTCCAATAAAAGATCTATTGTTAAATGTTCCCATCCGACTTGAATTTAAACTTTTTTTAAAACAAAATAAACTGATCTTTTGCTCCATTTCTGTCATTGAAAGTCCTTTTCACCAGCACTCTAATGGCTTGTGTTTGTTCTTTTTTTTCAAAATCTCCAACTCATTATCTTTCTTTTCAGAAACACTAGGCTGGTGCTAAAGAGAACAGAACAAAGAGGAATAAAAACAATCTTCATATCTAAAGCTCAGTTAAACAAATTATTTTTTATTGGACCAAATGATCTGGATTACCCTGTGTAATCATCATGAGAGACCACTTTGACAGTACTTGTTTCTTTTATGAATATTGGCAGTAATAGATCCATACTTATTTCTGCAGCATTGAGGGAAATTTGACATGACTTTGGAGCCAGAAGCCCCATTCTGGAGCTCTACTGAAGACATTTCTATTTAATGAAGGTACCCGCTGACAAGTCTTTCAAGATTTTGTTGGATGGATCATAATAGATTGAAAGTTCACCTTGCTGATATTCTGTAGTGCTGTTTCTTTAGTCAGAACACTTGGTACAGATTAAAAAACTCTGTAACACACACTCTTGCTGTGCTGTTACCAAAATCAATTTAATTCATCATTTCAAAAAGTAAACCCTAGATTATTTCCCTAAATCAATTTTTCAGACCTGGGTCATGCTTATGTGAAAATTAATTTCTTATCCATTGAATCCTGTCCATTATTTGACTTGAAGGTGATGCTAGGTAAACCAGAGTATAACTGTCTAGATCTACTCACTTCTGCGATCTGATTGCTGGCACAATATTGCAATTCTTCTTCTGTTCTTGTGATTATTAAAAGTGAACATCTGTGAAACAGAGATATTCTCAGCCAACTCTTTCAGGATTCTAAGTTAGCCAAGACAGATAATATGAAAATGTTTATCCCTAGCAGATCTCTATTGTTTTCCTTCAGTACTGATGAGGTAGGAAGGTGATAAAGTATGTCACAGTATATATTTCCAAATGAAGACAAGAAATCCTTATTACTTCTGTCTTTTTTACTTCATCACTGTCAGTTTTGTCTGACTCCTCTAGGACTGAGTCTACCTCTTCCTGAAGCTTTTTTTCTCTTCCTAATATCCTTATTCCTATCCTGCCACCAAGGATTCTATAATAGGTATAATTTCATGTAAAAGTGAGGTTTAATTTCTCATAACAATGAGGTTTAATTTCTCTTAACAATGAGGTTTAATTTCTCTTAATAACTTCACGGTTTCTCCTATATGCGGATTGGTTTTGACCTTCCCCCATTCTTCCTTTGTTTCAGGTATCTCACAATGATTGCAGCCTTGTTTCATCACTGGACTAGAATTTATTTTAGCAAATGACATCCTCTGAATGTAGAATCAGGACTTACTAGCTAAACAATAAACTCTTGCTGAGGAACTCCCTCTTTTCATTCAAACTTTTCCATCTCCAGTTTTCCTCTGAGGCAAATCCATTCATCAGTTCTCCCTGAGTCCTACAAATGTGCCTGTTGTTGGGACTGTTCTCTTTTAATATATTAAGTATAAGTTACATGTAACTTGCAACCAGATCGTGATCAGCAGACCTGTAGCCACTAAAGGTTGCTGCACAGCATTTAGTTCATCTATATCCATCAGAACAAGATCCAGCATAAAATTACTCGTTGTCAAACCCAGTATGTTTTGCGTTAGAAAACCATCATCTATTATCCATCATTTTTAGGAACTTTACTACCCTCTGCATGAAGTGGAGCTTCCATCATTGCATTCTGGACTCAAGCCCCTCATGACAATTATTCTTTCTATATATTAAAGACAGGTGTTGCTTTGGCTAGATTCAGTGGGCTGTAACTAGCTTATGTTAGTGCATGGTCCTGGCCTTTGTTAATTAGCTCATAGAATCGTAGACATTTAAGACTGTACATTTCAGGTTTCCCTGTAGCTTCCCAGATTTCAGAACTTTGACACAACACATTAAACTTTTTTAGTAGTTATGATTTTTTCTATATTTTTCAAGCAGTTCTATAAACTACTTTAATCAAATAGAAAGGAAGATGGCTCTTTCTTGCATTAATGAGAAATCTACACAAAAATGAGACTGTGACTACGAAAAGAAACATTTTACACCTCCAAATGAGTTACTTTCAAAACAACGAGTTTACTATCCTCTGATAGACTTAGAGACCTTAAAAAACTATTAAGATCTTCCCTCCAACCTGCTGAATAACACAGGCTGTTCAACCCCACTGGCTGTTTTTTTAATCAAGTTTGTTCCTGACTGAAATATTTTCAAGGTACTGATGATCCTATCATTGGTAAGGAATGCTGTGTACCAATTTTATCTCCATTCTGACATGAAAGATCAAACAAGAGATCATGATGTGAAAGCCTGACATCCTTTCTTTAAAATTATATCAATTTAAAGCCTACCTGATTATTGTACTCCAGAGCTCCCCCCAGCAAAGACCCTCTGTAACTAGTTTAGATTAAAGATATCTGTCTTCCATGTGAGATTGTAAGCGTGAACCATAAATTCAACCAACGTTATACTGGCGATTTCATCCTCTAGTACTATGATGATGGACAACAAAGGAGATCCTTTGTAAATAATAATACCATCAAATTAAATATAACTTGTGAAAATAATTTCTCATAAAATCCCTTTATTGTTTCTTAAATGGAATTACCATAATTCATATGAATATTATTTTAATCCTAATATGATTGTACAGCAAAAGCTTTGAATTCTTACATTCAAAAGGACTTATATTTTTAAAAGCTGTGGATTTATGCATTGGAAAAGCATACACATTTGACAGCCCCTTAATTAAAAAAGCCTGCAAGGCTCCACCATTTCACAAGCTGAAGAGCAATTTTCATGATTATAATTACACAGAAGCATGCACATAAACCTGGCAATTCCCATCTAAGCAACTAGCTCAGACTAAACTTAAATTGTTAATGCTCCTTAGCATTGAAGCAAGCCAAAGGGAGCTGAGAGATCTGATTTTGCTACTAAAGCTGATTATCTGAGAGAACGCCATCTAAACTGCCAACTTTTGCTGCAGCTACAAGGCTCATTAAGGGCAAGAATATATATTAAAAATCACCAGATTCAAGGAACAATGCTTATGAATATTTTCCCTTTTGGAAATGGTTATGCCTATGCTGTAGACAATGTACCCAGATCCTTGAAGCCCAAGTTAGTGCCATTTATGAAGCAGCAAGAAGACATCTTGCTTTTGCTGATAGTAAGTAAAGAGGCAGATCCAATCACCATGAGCTAGAGCAACATTAAGGTGTTCATGTCATGAACACATGCCCGACTTGTCCTGGCCAAGAACAGGGAAAGGAATGACACTGGAGTCTCCAAGCCAGTGCTCCATGTCTGAAAGAACTGACTCTGCAATGGGCCCAGATAGATTAGCCTGAGAGCCAAACCGCACTACAGGTTCAGCACAAAACATCCAGAGCACCCCAGGGAGTCTGGCTGCAGTTATCCTGCTATGGGACTGAGTCCAAACCCTAATGCTATCCACACTTGTTCTGCGGGTAGGAGCAACGAACTCCCTGCCCACTCTTCCCTGCTTTAATAGGTCAACCTAAAACTTAAACATTCACAAAGCTATAAAGCTCTGTGAAGCTGCAAAGCTTTGGTGTAAATTAAGAAGTTTAAACCTCTGCTTCTTTATAATGACATGAGGCAGAAATCTTTGGTACTGGTAGACTTCAGGTTTGAGCCTCTACTCTAGCACCAATTCCTGTTATGCCCATCACCTATTTGGTATCAATGCAATGTGAAAGCCTCTAGTACTCAGAGGTCCCAAGATATGCAGGTATAAAGCTGTCACAATATGTCAAATATGAAGTTCACCCTGAAAAATTACATTTTCATTCATTTCTCACCCATGCAAGGAGTCTGACTTGGCTCTCTTCATCCCTAAATTTTCAGTGAACTGGAAAAATACAAGTTAAATCTTCAGGAAAAAGTATCACAGTGCTCATTTTTACCCTGCAAGCAGAGCAAATCAAGGTCATGGAGCACTGCCAAATGGCATTTTTTTTCCCCCTTTTCACAGTTAGAATGGATTTCAGCACAGATCTTGAAAGGAAAAAGGCTACCAGCGAACCGAACTGTTGCCAAAACTCAGATATGAAAGCAAAAGATCCTAAGTTACAGTTCATAAAATGTATTACCAGAGGATGTCCCAGCCATGTTCTCTATATACGGGGACAATCTTCCTAGGTACTTTTCTGACCCTTATCCATGATGCACCATATTCACTCCTTTGCTTTGCATTATCTTATTTCTGGAGCAGGCAGCCCATCTTTCATGTAGGTAAATTACCTTAAAAAACTTCCAACTTACACTTGTGTATATTGTTTCAGTTTACGGTTGCAGGGTGATATGAGGCCTGTTTTTAATGCAAGTCCTCAGACACTGTGTAATGTAAGTAAACATTGATGAAACTGGGATTTTATTAGAATAGCTGTGTTAGAATATTTCTTACAGTAATATATAGAATATATTTTAATTACTTATATGATTTTCAATACCTGGAATATATGCACAATACCACTGCTAAAACTATACAGTACACTTTTTTAAGCAGGTTGCCAAGGAATTTTTTTTTTCTTGGAGCAATTAAGTCAATCAAGAAAAGAGTCACTTCAATGTTCTGGAGCACTAAGCATTATCAATAGCTCAGCAAGAGCAGCTCACTGATCTTTAGGGCATTCCCCAAAGACTTAGTCATTCTGCAAGTATCTCACTGCTCTCAGAAACACATTTCTGCTCAGTGGGGTCAGCACTTCTAGGCTAGGGAGAAGTCATCATGTTGATTAGCATGCAGCTGCGCTGTAAGAAGACTGGAGGTAGAATAAAAACTATCCTATGATCACTTATCACAAACATGCAACGGAGTTGTAGGAACACACAGCTGGATGCAACTGGTACTCAGCCTCCCAAGACTCCTGTGCATTTCTCTGGGCTGTTTTGAATGATGCAGTGGTCAAGATCTAGTTGAAGGTCTGTAAAACTCTCGAGAATCTTTCAAAATGAAGCATGTACCCTAAATGCAGCAGCAGCATCCTAATCCGACACATGACCTAGCTGAGTGATTTCTGTTTGTGGCGATTTAACTAAATTCAGGGCAACTGCAATTTGTGTTTTCTGCAGCAGGTTTATGGGGATTGCAGAAATAAGCCTTCCAAAATCGGATAAAACAATTCTGAAATCTGTTCCTGGTAAATTAATGTGTCTCATTGCATGAAAAAGACATTTTAGAAGTTCATGAAGACAGAACTCATTTTGATGCACTGTTGGCTGACCTTCATATGCTTCTTCTATTCTGTGCCCCAAAAGGCATTATATCCATGTAATTTCCAATATGGGAACAATTTGAGTTGTAATTAGGCAAATCTCAGAAGGTTCCGCCACTGATTTGTTCATTCTTTCAATATTATTCTATAGGACACACCAAAAACATTACATTAGGTTCAAGCAGGGGACAATTAAGAAAACTTTAATCCTGTTACAAGGGTATGTAAACATATCATCACTTCATAATGGTGTTATTATACTTTACATATTGGGCAGATGGGTTGTATTGGTATTCTGGCATTTAATATTGCACATGCTGTCTCCAAATATAACAGATACATTTCCTATTATCAGACCAATAGGATGAGTTTTCTGCAAGAAACTGTACTAACAAATATCTATCTCCCAAGAGTAGTGACAATGTTAAGGGACTGAGACAACTTATTTTCAATAACCCTTTTGTTATGGTGAAAAAAGTCAACACATGAATATTGTATTGAGAACAGGCATTAACACAAGATAATTTTTATTTTAAAAATCCTTTCTGTGATGAGGCAAAAGTGTCGTTTACCTTCTTCTATATGCAATATTTTTTTAATTTTCTTTTCAGGTTTGCAATTGGTGTATCATCTCTATACCATTCATACACATAGAGTGTAGGTACAAAAAATATGTTCATGTGCTACACAGATGAACACCTGTCTATACATGTATGTGTGTGCAAGATAAGGGAGATATAGAATACATTACTATATGCATTAGTTGAAAGCTAGTTGAAAGGCAGAGCTTTTGTGTACTGGTTACCATACCTGCATTTAACTTAAAGATACAGTGAAGCCTTATATTTACTCAACATCCATTATTATAGAATGTTTTCTTTATTATTTAAACTCAAAAAGTTAATTTCTTCTTCAAATGACATTGAGAAAGTTCCCTATAGTAATTTCCACAATCAGGAAAAATGCATGAGTATTATGTTCTTTTTGTCAAATGATCAGTAACTATAATACCATAAACTATAGAGAGAATCTTTCACTTTTACTTGAATTCCAAAGTGATTAATCTCTCAAGGTGTCTATTTTAACAACAGAATAATATTAGAAATTAGCTTACTTAAAAAGACGTGAGGGAATTGAGTATCAACATAAAATTACAGAGAAACATAAACAAAGAAAATTTAACTCATAAATTTTGTGAGAATCAAGTTAAGCCCAGCTGCTCACAAGATGTAACATCAAATTGGCAATGTTAAGTGAAGTCATACTCTGAATTTATGTTCCACTTGATGTGACTTTAACACCAGTTTATATTCACTGTTGTGCTTATGGTCTTCATTTTGCAAGAAGAGCACAAAAATTCATCTGGGTCTGTGACCAGTAAATAGAGGATGACCGGGAAAGTTCAGAATAACAGGGGAAATGAATCTTGATACCTCTCTCAGCAGTTCTTTACTGCTGCCAGTAATCAGGGGCGTAAGGACTTCCTAGGCCAGAGATTATTTCTCCGTGTTATTAGCCTTTGAGGACCCTTTTTCCATGAATTCATCTAATTGCTTTCTTAAATTCACTTAAACAACCAGGATTATAAGTACCACAGTTTAACTATGCACTGTTTATTTTGAACTTGCCATCCAATAACCTTCACAGAAGCACTTTCATATTTTGCTTTATGATAAACTGTGGATAATCATTCCCTGTTCACTAAACTCATGCCACTTCTGATTCTTAACGTCTTCTACTCTCCTCAGGCATTCAGCAGGCTAAATCAGCAAAACTGTGTGCTAAAAAGCCTCAAAGCCTTAAAGCTAACATTCACTCTCTGCTTAGTTAGATAATATTCTAAAGTGAAAAGCATTTACTCTTGTTTTCTGGAAGAAGTATGTGTTTTTCTAGGTTGTTTAGAAAGATGTGCCTCTTTTCTTGGAGCTGTGCTTGAGGATCGAACTTCTCAGCAAACTGATAGCAAAGACAGTAACACCACAGCGTGGTTATAATTCAAAGTGTATAAAGCAAGCCCCAGTTCATTTATATAGTGCACGTGTATATGACAACTGTCAAAAATATTTATTTAGGAAGAGAAATTATGCAGATTTAGCAGGTGAAACCTCCTTTGTAACAGGTATCCTTGAGGCTTAACCAGCCAGTGATTTAAACAGACCATTCTCCTCCTCCACAAAGTGAATCATATTGCATAGCTGGTATTTGGGCACCACTAGTTAAAATGTGTCTGTTTTTCCAGCTGAATCTGTCAAAGTCAATGCAATGGTAGCATTCAGAGATGGAGCCAACATGAAATGGTGAGAACAAAAGAACTCATCCTCCCTACCAACCAAACCAAAACACAAACAAACAAACAAAAACCTGTTACTCATTAGGCTGATGCATGATTCCCAGTTTACAAAAAAAACAACTTTGCTTCAGTCTTCATTGCTGAACTCTGACATGGACTGTCATACACAATTACACTCTGTAGCTGTTTGACCTAGCAGTATTTCTTTCTGTGAAAATAAAACAATCGCTAACTCTACTGGCCAGCCTTTGAATGAGCTTTGTGGCTTCTCATTCTTTTTCTTTATAAGACACAGATCCAACTTAAATGTTTTTAAAACAGAAGTCTTCTGTTGCATTGATTTTTTTGTAAATGGGCTCAGGCTAAACCCCTGACTGAAGCAAACATAGCATGTAAATGGTTAAAATTTTGATCTTATTCAGGTCTGTGGCAGAATGTAATGTTGAATTATCAGCTTTGAAGAGCAGAAGCAGAAGAGAAAACCCTTATTCTCTGAACTGCTCAGGACAGGGGCCTCATGGGTGTCATGAAAAAGATGTGCTATGAACTCTGGTCAGCAAATTACAGTTGCTTCCTTTGGGCTCTGCTTTTAGTTGATGTGAGCTGAGAACGCAGATTTGTTAGATGAGCTTTCCTTGAGAAGACATTTGTTGATGGTCACCCATGTCCCTTGCAGCCCAGACTGTATCTTGGACATGGTCCTTTCCTCATTATGTGGCTTCGCAGGCTGTAAATGCCAGCTGGCCTCAGGTCTCATAAACCAGCCAGCATCTTCAAGCCTGGGGCAGAGAGACTGTGGAGCTGCTCTGTCCCAGGAGCTTATAGCGTATTATGTTTCAAGCCCAAAAGGTGATTGTTCTGCAGCTGCAGTTTACTGCAGCCAATCCTGTCCTCTCTGCTGCCTAAACACAAATGGTGTATCTCCCTCAAATACACACAGGATCCATCATATGATATTTCACAAACATTGAGGGAAGAGAAAAACTAAAGACATGACTCAGACAAATGAGTAGGGAATGCTGATGGGAAGAAGGATGGAGTCTGGCAACCCAGACCGGAGCCTACTCAAGGACTGCTGTCCAGCACAAGGAGATGTGGGAAAGAAAGGCACAGTTTAGAAGTACCATCTAAAGTTTCAAACTCTGAGAAACTATCATAATTGTTACCTGCCTTCCAGTCCTGGAACTGGAATGTGAAAGCACAAAGTGACTTTGACATATATAGAAACCCCAGGCCTGATAGAGATGCTGTAGCCCAATACCAAGGCAATTCCCAGTTTCCAACACCTCACTATTGTCACAGAAGATAAAGAAATTATGAATCAGAGGTTTCTCTTTGCCACTTTCCCATTCAATGTCCAGATTACCAGTAATTGAAAAGACCTTATATTCATGAGGGCCATATAATAGCATGACTATACCCTCAACATCGTCAGAGTAACACAGCAATCAAGTCTTACAACTAAACTGGAGTAATGCAGCAATGACCTAGTTATTAGAGTATATAAGTATATAAATATATAAACATGAATAATATAAAAGATATTCCTCCACTGATAGTCACAGGCAGCTGCAAAAGGACTGTTTTCTCAGGCCACAGTAATGAAGTCATTTTGGTTTTTTTCAAATAACAGTATAGAACGGTCTTATATACACATAGGGCTTACGCAATGGAGGCTTTTACTGGAAACAGATCTTAATAAAGATTAGAGAGAGCTGTGAGATTAACAAATGCAGAGGATTTAATGAAGATGTAATAGTAAAATGCTATTCATCTAATCTTCAAAAAATTAACAATTACCTGGACTGCAACTCAAAAGTAAGAGCAGTCATTAAGCATGGATTGGGGCCAATTCACCAGTGTGTCCATCAGTCTGACAGTAGATCAACTCCGTTTAAATTAGTGGGGTAACTGGTAAAAGACATTGCACACACAGTAAACTCAGGAATGAATAAGTATTAGGTCAACACTTTAAAACATGTTCATATGAATATTGGCAACACATTCATTTGTAAAACTGACCTGAAATTTCAGGTCTTCCAAATCTAGTTTATCAAACATGTAGACTTTTATACATTGACTTCCTGTTGTTTCTAATTCTTTGCAGCTTTCTTATTTTTTTTATACAAATGCAAATATTTCATTATCTAATATACTATTTCTGCCTTTCTTTGAGTTCCTCTGACCTCTAAATTTCTCTGTCTTGCTCTCTACTTAGTAAAAATGTATCTTTTAAAAAATCGGCCTTTATAAAAATGTTATTAGTGCCTGCCTTGGTCTTATTTCATCTGTTCTTTACATCACAGCAGAAGAAACAAGAGTCTCACCATTGCAGGAGGCTCTCACATGCAATGACTACATCCCTACCAATAAACCAAGCAGCTCCAAGCGCCATTCTCAGGTCCTGGAAATAGAAGCATGTTGTCGTAACATGGCCACATATGTTTATTAAACTCTCCTGACCTTTAAAACAAGGAGGCTGCATCCAAACCCCCTTTTTGATGGTCCCTGGCCCAGGCTAACTCCTGAACCAGGACCAGGAACAGTATGAGAAGCTTTCAGTAAGTCCAAGCCAAAACCATGCCAAGGGCAGCACTAACAATTTAATGACGGAAACACCAGCATTCAGGACCAAAGCAAGACATCTGGAGCTGCTAATTTATTAACATAGGCATTGTAAAAGGATATGGTTAGTTGTCTGGGAAAGATAGGTGATCCTAGGCGGTACTTGGCTGCCAACACCAACAAAAGTAGACCGTCAAGTACAGCAGAGGGTCCCCTGGGAGCCCTGTACTGGGAACTTGGGAATTCCTCTGCCCTCAGCATGGTGCACCTCTAACTTCATAGAATCATGGAATTATAGAACAGTTTGGATTGGAAGGGAGCTTAAAGATCATCTAGTTTCAACCCTTCCTGCCATGGGCAGGGACATCTCCCACTGGATCAGGTTGCGCAAAGCCTCATCCAACCTGGCCTTGAATGCCTCCAGGGATGGGGCAGCCACAACTTCCCTGGAGAATCTGTTCCAGTGCCTCACCAGCCTCACTCAGATATGTTGTTACACACTCTTTTAAAGGGTGCTACTGGCCTGTTTTCTTTCTTGCTTGGGCCTGCTGCTGCTCCCCCTTCACTCTGCAGTTCTTCCCAGCCCATGCTACTACCTTTAGTACTCTTCCAGCATCTCTGAGCCTACAAATTCAGGTTAACAAAGTCCTAGCACTGTACAAGGATTAACAAGGCCAAGCATATACACTGTATATGGGCACATGTCCCGCTAAAGCCAAGAAGAACTACAGGAAAACAACCAAAGAAAGAATTTACTCCAGTAAGATTTGGATCTGCAGCATATGCTATTATGGCAACATCATGAGATTATGTTACTAACAGTGCCTGAAATATCTACTGCTGAAAGATAGATTCATATTAACAGCATGTGCCGTTTGTTGGGAGCATTGTGATAAAAACAACTATATTGCTAGAAGTTTGATGCTTTATAAAGGCTATGTGTCATGCAGCAGTCTTATGGGAGAAGTGGGAGAAACTGAAATGATACTTCTTGGCTTAAGAGGGGAAAGTCTGATACTTAAACTGAAAAAGTTACAAATCTTCGGCATTTCTCAATGTAATATCTACTTCTTTGTCTTTGTTCTCCTCTCTTCCCATCTCTGCTGGTGACATCTGTCCTTCACCAGCTCACAAGGCCACTCTTGAGGCCAAGGTGCATGAACCTGCCATTGCTGTCATTTAGGTGTGTCACAAGTCTGGCCAAATGCCTGATATGTCTGCACAGCCCCCCACCGCTCCTTCCACCAAGGGTCATCACCCCCTGTGCAAACATGGCAACTGACTTGAGCCCTACAGCCCAATCCACACCCAGAGAAGTTAGAATGGCAGTACCTCATTTGGGAACAGCTGGCTATGGGGACTTGTTAGTGTGACTTTCCAGCACATTAAGCAGAGCATTTGTGGAAAAAAAAAAAAAAAAGTGAGTTCTGGGTTCTGTCCACTGCTTGTGAACTTCAGCAGAAGCCACTGCAATTGCCCATGGAAGAGAGTAGGGTGCACCACTTGCTTTCCCTCTCCCTCTTTCATCTTTTCTTACTAAATATATCATTTTCTTCTGCCCCTAGGTGCAGTCTCAAAACTAGGGATAAAAATGACTTTCCTCTCTTTTTCCCAACTTCCAAGCCACTTGCTTGGCAGGAAGTTTCCAATGAATGGAGATGTAGGATCCCTTCTGAAGCATGTAGGCATGAAACCCCAATCACCCACAGCCTGGGCAAATGCCATCATTGCTCATAAAGCAGAAGCAACAGGTAGCATCACATTTGTTATTTATTCCTCAGTTGAACTGCTCATGACAGCTGTGTGGGTTTCGTTGCAGCTTACAGCCAGATTGTTTTGAGCATGGCTATGGGGTCAAGCACATCCTATTGGCCAGAGAATCCCAGCTGTACTTAAGAAAAAGGCTTCTCTGAGTTACTCTGGCTTATGCAGGCTGAGAAATGTAGGTGCACAGGGACTTTACGTGTAAGCCAGAACATGTACCTTCCCTAAAACATTAGACACCCATCTATTTCAGAAGTGGCCTCAACACTCTCACTCTTAAGCTCAGCTCTTTACCTTCTAGCAAGACAAACCCAAGTGGGCCACATTGTTTGATAGTTCTGGCCAAATTTATATAAACAGGGCAACACTTTATCTGGTTACTTTACTTAAAATAATGGTCAACAGAGGAACTGGACATTAAGCTAACAAAATGTTTCAGACAAGTCTAATTTTGGCTACTGCAACATTTCCCCACATTAAAGAAAATCTTTCTCTTTTCTGCTAAGACTTATCATGTTCAAAATTACTTTGGTAGTCATAAATAATAATTCTGGCCTCATCACTAAATTATTTCGCTTGCTGTTCTAGCAGTTTGCTCACAGCATTATTAAGCAGCGCTTTTTTTTTTTGTGCAGCAAATCACTTCTCCAAGACTAATCATTTTAGGACTATCTTCTCCATAAGAACAGGGTAGATCTTAACATTAACTCACTGCAGAGACTCCGGTGGGTTTTGGATCAAGAACCAACAGTCCTTACAGCGGACTGATGGGGAGACAATCTTCTGATATAAGTGTTTTCAAATTAAGTGCCTTCCCAAGGACTGAAAAGAAGTGCCTGGCATTTCTCTGCAGACCTACCAAAAGATACCATTGACAATGGAAAGCAATAGGATGGAGCACTTGTCCATAATAAACCAGAATTGCCTAATCCTCAAAACCCTGTACATTTTTTGATCCATTAGCCAGGTCAGACAATTTTGCATTCTCCTGTTTGGATACATCTCAGGACCTCAGTTCTGGTTGTTGTTCTTTGCCACGCCACAGTTCTGTGCCATACGTGATTTCACGGTTCTTTTCCAGTAATTAATATAATACCACAGGGCAAGGAAGGGTTGTGGCTGAAAATTAATGCTATAGCAAAGGCCCATTAATCATGGCTTTCTACAAGCCAAATTAACTACAGAAGGTAGTGCTGATAACATGACAAAAATTAAGTACAGAAATCTGCTGAAAATATGCAAATATAGTCTAAGCCTTTGGAACTTCTGCCTTAAAAAGATTTTAAAAGAACAAAACAATGATTTTGGTTATAGAAAACAACTTGTCAACTTGTTTTTCTATTCAGTATTAAAAACAGAAGATCAGTTGAACAATATCTTGGTGGATCTTATTTTCTGTTTATTGGTTTCTAACCAGGATCTAATCCATGAAGGGAAAAGAAAAACAAACCCTTTCATGTCTGATGTAACCCCGTTGCCTGCAGATGTGTATTTATTAGTGAATAATTATTGATATCTAGATATATGAAGCCAGAGGAGGAGAAAAACCCTTTCACAATGTAATTAACTACACGACTTTTCAGTTAAAAATCACGTCTTTAGTATTTGACAACAGCTTGTATCTTCTGAATAATGGATAATCTACTTTTGGTGCTGCGTGCTCAAAAAAATGCTAGACAGTTTTGACCATAATCTAGAAGCCACTGAAGCCAATGGAAAGGCTTGGATTTTGGGTCATGTTTGGATCAAGCAACTACTATGTATAAAATTCACGTATAGGGTAAGCACAAAGAGAGTGTTCTTATCTCTGAAATGAAGCCACAAGAGGCACAAAGGATTCTTAGTTTGCAATTTCATGTTTACAAGAAATTCATATAGTAAATAAATAATCTAAATAATTTTATCAAGTGTAAGATATAAACTGACTCTTCCAGGCAGCCAATTAACAGTTCCTAGGATTTTGTATAGGATTCACCTGCAAAAGCTTACGCATCTGAAATTAAATGTCTAAGTCTGAACTAATCCCTAGGTTCCTTTAGAGTCAAAGAGAGAAGCAGCCACCTCTGAGAAGCTATTTATCTTATCCCTACAGTAGACACAGCAGTCAGGCCTATATGCTGGAGATGCCCAATTCTCCCTCTGAAAGTGGAAGGTGAATATTTTGATTTTCAAATAAAACTCCAGGTCTATGAAGCTGGGAATGACAAGTCTCACTGTAAGAGTGAGCACTGATGCTTAAAGCAATAGAACATACAAGAATGTATCAGACAAAAGACACTGTGTCCTTGCTTTTCATTGGCACACAAACGAACAAAAAACCCTGATTTAGCTCAAAACCTAAAAAAACCCACTTGCACACTCATTATTTTTAGAGACTACTGTGGGGAAAACTATGAAGAAAAATGTGGAATCCAAAGGGAAAAAAAAACTAGAAAAAGACAAGATTTTCTGCAGAACTTTTTTGCCTTTGGAGTGGGACTTGGTAAAAGTCAATTCTCCACTGAAATTAATTTAATTATGCAAGAAATCAAATGTACTAGAGACATTTAATCAAAAAATTGGTTTTCCTTCAACTCTTCAGACATGTCAACTTAAAGCTAATTTCTTAACTGAACCAAAGCATTTTCTATGAAATGTCTTCAAATTAAAGTAAAAAGGTTTTATGTGGAAGTTTCTGAAATCCAAAGCAGATACACTTCTCCTGTGTATGTGTGTGTGTAAGAAAGGAGGAGAGAGAGACAGTCCATCTGCCTTATCAAAAATTCTGTGGGAGATTCAAATCAGGACCTGACATGTGAGGCAAAAACAGATGTTTCAACCCACAAAAAGCTTTTCATAAAATGCTTGAGGTTTTGTTTTTCTTCCAATACAAAAATGAAAATAAATAGTCATATTTTGATATTTGGGGGGAGGAGGGCAGGCGGGGGAGTGTGTAAACAGAATACACCAGAAATAAGTTTTTTTAACCCAAAACATTCTGGTTATATCACAGCCACAGAGGCAGTGAAAGGAGAAAACTGACCATCACAGGAATTAGTGAATCATTTAATGACACTTTTTGCCCAAGGCTATCAAATCTAACAGTGAAAGGAGGAAGGAGAAGGGAGAAACAACCTGGCAAAGCCCACTGTCACTCACCCTGGTGCAAATGCAGAATGGCTCTCCTGTCCTCAGAGACATTCCTCTGGATTTACACTGGAGTAAATTAGAGAAGAATTCATTGCAATAATACAAAACTGTTTACAGTTTTAATAGAAAAGAAGGTTAAAAATACAAAGGGATCAGTGAAGCATCTTTTTCACATTACCAGTGTTTTTAAAACTTTATCAGACTCAAATTTAGTTTTTAAATGTAGGTCAGAATCAGAACCAGGTTTTGAATTCACCAACTCGCCCATGTTTTGTACTTTCTGCTACAAAAAGGAGTGAGTTTATTAAATCAAAGTTCATGGAATGTGAATCTATAAACCTAAACTTACATATCCTGGTCATTGTTTGGTGTTGATTTGGTTTGTCATGATTTAGAATCACCACAAGGCAAAACAGCGTCTGAAATGTAACACTGGGGAAAAAAAGGAAAGAACTTCTTAGTACACCCAAATGGTTCAGGAAAAGAAATATGTAGAAATTTATCTAATTCAGAGAGAGCTTATTAGTCCTTGGAGAAAGGAACGCAAGTGCTATATTTCTATAAAATTTGAAGGTGACTGAATAACCTCATGCTGGACCAAATACAGGCCCATTAAAATTGCTGGGAATCTCTCCATTGACTACAATAGGCTTTGGATCAGGTCTCTTTTCCTTTTTTAGGCAAGGCAACTCAAGATGGGGTGAAATCCTATCCCCCACTGAAGTCAACAGGAGTTTTGCCACTGACTTCATTTGGACCAGGATTTCACTCCTCCTCTGTTATCAGAATATAAAGTGTTTTCCGGACCTAATCTGCTGGTTGTAAAAGAAGACAGGAACAAAAAAAACCTGCAACACCATCCAAAACACAACATACATCATGAAATGACAATATTACCATGTTTCCAAGTGGTGTGAGATATTAAAAAATGGCAATGGAATATGAAGAAGCGGGGGATCGTACTAGAGGTTACGTTACCCAAATTATCTGCTAATACATCTTTATATTGCAAACTGTGGCATAGAAATTTTGTGGCAAATAAAAATCAGGAGTCCCATTTCTAAAAAACTGACCTACCCACACAATCCTGCTGGCATTTCTGTGGTTGGTTATCTTGCTGAAGTTACACAAAAGACCTCAGAAGCAAAATGTTTCTATCTGGTTTTCCATGCTCGATCTTCACCCTCCACGCCCAACTTGTTCTCAGATATGGATACATAAAGAAGAAAAACACTCAGTGGGATGCCCATTCAATTTTGCTGGTTTTTAGGTCTAGTGCTTTTTGGGGGTAACATAGGGTTGCATTTCCTTCAGATCAGCCTTTCCACTGGCTTATCACAGGCTCGTAAAGTCATTGGTCTCAGACAAGGGAAACAGGGAGAGTGGGGATGTGCCTTTCAGAGTGCACTCCCTGTCAGCATAATGCTCTGGTGAAAGCACAGCTCCCAGTCGGACACACCATTCTGAAAAGATAAGGAGGTGCAGCAGTGCCTGCCCCAGAGGGCACTTCCCTCAGTCTCCCAAATGAGTTTGAATCTGACCTTCTTGTTATTGAGAAGCCAGCCTGGGAAATACATTGGAAAGTGGAAAAGGCACGTAGCAAACATCTGAAATCTCTTGCGATCCAGAGGCAGGCACACGAAAAAGGAAACAATAAGTTGTGCTGTCTTTCTCAGCAGAGACTGCAGATCAGAACCTTGAAAGTGGGCTCCAGATGAGAGTGGCAGAATGCAACTGATGATGTTCTCACTCACGTATCCCACTGACAAGTAGCAGTATTGAAACAGGATGTAAAGATGCCACAGCTCTGCTTGAGTTATCCATAAGCCAAGGCAGACGCAAGAGAGTGTTAGCAAAGCCAGTGGTTCCCAACTGGTAAGGCACAAGCCTAGAGCAGGTGCAGGGCTGTGTTGAGACTGGGGCTATGTCTATAGCAATAAAATAAACAAGGGTTTTGACCACCCCCACTAAACTGTGCCTAGGAAAGATGGTTGTCACATGCCAGGTACCACGTTAGTAGTTTCACAAAGGGGTTCACAGTGAACTCAATGGTCTTATCCCTCCAATGGCTCCCTTACTACCTCCCAGGCCACTATCTCATTCCTGTTATTGCCAAACAGAATGGTAATGCTTGAAGCCAAGGGCAAAAGAAGCATAAATGAAGAGGCTCCCTGAGATGCAGAGTGCAGGGACTCTCTGAAGGGAGTGTGGGTTGCAGCAAGTCTGGAAAACACTGAACAAAACTAGGAGGAGAACTGAGGGGAGAGGCTAAATCAAAACATGAGGCAAGAGGGGAGGGATGTGAAGTCCAGGAGGTAGCCTGGGGGCACACTACAAGGTGTGCTAAAAACACAAGGTGTTTTTAAAAATACAAGGTGTGTGGTTGTGACATCCTAGGCCCTCAAGACTGACATTAAAGCCACACTGAAAAACATCTACAGGGGAAAACACATTAAACACTTCAATATGAGATGCAAATGGTACTAGAACGGGCCACGTCAAATGAAGAAGAGGAAGAACTATACTGTTTGTCAGAGTTGTGTCTTCACAGAAAATAGCTGGTGGGCCAGTATATCAGGGCAGGCTTCATACACTGCCAGCAGCCAGGTGATAGCTGGCAGATTTTTGCTTTAAACCGCACTCAGAATTTAATTTCCCGGACTTAAGCGTGATGCCCTGGAGCACCTCAGTTAGGAACAACATAGGATTAGAGTAGACACAACTGAAACTGGAACAGACACAGGAGGCACAGGGACTACTGAGAAAACTGCTGACACCTGATCGCTTCCCTGCCACACCAGGATAGTGCAGAGCCCTCAGCAAGCCATGTCTCAAGCACCGCTGGCTTGAGAGCACGATGAGCACACATCCAGCACCACCTTTCTCCCAGCAGCTCTGAAGCTGTGTAAGATGTAGGTACCCAAGTTGCAGCCCTGAGCTGTGCTTCCTGCTGCCCTGAGCCTGAGGCTGCAACCAGGGCACGTGAGCCAACACACGAGTGCCTGAGGGACACAGGCGGCTGCACAAGTCCATCCGAGGACGAACTGGCATGCACAGCAGTTTACCAGTATCGCTAATCACGGATGGACAAATATGCAGACCAGTCTGAAAGCTTTTTTCCCCCCACACTTTTTCCTGGATGTGATTTTGGCATCTAGTTTCCTCGTAATCAGATTTCTTAGTCACTGTCTGTCACTGTTAAGCCAGCTAGTGTAATTGCATCCCACATGTAAAGTCACTCCTAAAAGCTGCCTTTGATAATTGCTTTTTCTTCTTTGTATCGGGCAATCATTAAAGACATAGGCACAAGCAAAACAATAGACTGTTAAGATTTCTTTCTGACGCACTCACGTGGACATGTTCCAGTTGGCTATTCACAGCATTTTAAAGACAGTGTATATTTACCCACCCAGTTCAGCTCCAAGGTAAGCACCTACACTCATTGCTAAAGTGGTGACAGGCTTTATTTACTTTTGCTGTAATGAAGTGAATTCTGCCACAAAAACGACCTTTGTTAGCTGCAGGGGTATGCAAAGGAGAAAGATTGACACCATAGAGGTGGACTGTGGATCACAGGAATCTGCTACAGTGATCATGATATGGTAGCAAAAAGCAGGAAGAAAAATCACTGTAATTCCATGCTAAAATTAGTAATGTTTTGGGTTAAGCATAGCAGTATTGTCTTCACACGTGGTTTGGTAAGAGCCCTACGCAACTTGTGCAGGTCTGGAATTCGCATTTTAAAACAGACCAAAAGTTGGAAAGGTTCTGGAAAACACATCTTCTACCAAGAGATGTAGAGAGTTCAATCACTTTAGGCCCTCAAAGAAACAGAGATCAGTTTTTAAAGCTTCTGAAGTGGAGAGGCATGAAATGAGTAACCCCTTAGCTGTATCAGAGAATGGCCCCAAAAGATCAATTGGCTGGAAGCGCAAAGTAGAAAAATGTAAACTGAAAATAGGGCACAAATTCCTTACAGTGAGAGTGCAATTAATCACTGGAACATATTACCCAGGGAAGTGGTAAATTCATCATCGCTTGGAGCCTTTAAATGCAAATTGGATGTTTAAGTGACACGCTCTAGTAGTTCAACAGCAAGTTAGGAGCCACAGTATCATCCACTCGTCTAAGTGTAAAATAATTCCAGTTCTTCACACTGCAAAACTGCTGCTCAGAATTAGGTGGCCTTTGTCACACAGCAGATCAGATAAGCTGGGCCACTTTCAGCTCCAAAATATGTGAATCCCAAATCCCATTAACCTTTGAGCATTTAAATTCTGTTTGTCAATTCATCTCTAACTAGGTTGTGTTACACATCATGCATCTTTAATATGTTACAGTTACGCTGCAAGTAAAGATGCAGGTAAAGAGAAACTAGAAAAGAAAACACATACATGCAAGCAACAGAGTTAATTTGCAACAATTTGAACTCTGGAATGTCATACCGTTTGAACACCAGATACTCAGTCTTAGCACTGCAGTAATTAATTATAGGAAGTTTTTGCTTACTTAATTTTTTAAACCTATAAATCATTTGTTGGTGAATTCATAAATCTCACTGCTTCAGCCAGTACAACGTAAAGGTTTCTGTACTATGTTAATCAGAAAGACCCAACAGGCTTAACAGAGACATCTTAAATTTAGCCTTCCCTAGCTGACTGAGTACATTGCCTTAAATGGGAATTCTAACTCTGTGGAGCTACAGTCACTGTTGACCACACCAGAAGAAAGTCTTCTTAATCTGGAAGTATTGCTGGACAATATAAGAGAAAGCAGATACATCGGAAGATATTATAAGATAAATCAGATAAATTCTTTAACACAGATCTCTGTTAGCTCATAACTGTGTTTTCTCACCTCAGAAATGCAAGATTCTTGACATTGATGGGTCAAGAAAATAAGAAAGTCCAATGAAATTTTTTGAGAACAGAGAGTAGAAGGCTGTGAGCCACAGGAAAAGTAAAAGGAAAAAAAAGAACAATGAAGTAGCTGCCTGTTAAAGCAAAATAAAATCCATGAGGTATTTGTATGTGGTAACTCTTTATGATGGATAAAGGTGGATTGAATTCAGAACAGTAAAACAATAAAACTGCAGGTCGCAAACAGTTTTTATTTATTTCATGTAGGCATACACAATACAGTCCAAATAACAAAAATACTTGTGTATTTCCAGACAGATATATTCTGACGTTGGGAAAAATCATAAGAGAAGCTTGATAATAGGAAAATGTAGACAAAAATATGAAAGACAATGGATATTTCTTCAAGAACTTGTTAGATGACCAGACAGCACACGATCAACATAATAGACAGCATTGCCCAAAAGTTTGTCTCAGTTCAATGAAATACTGAATGCCTGGAATTTCAATTGTGTTATTCAAGAAATAGGAAAATATATCAAACATAAAATAAACTGTATGGATTAACTGTTGTAAAAAGTGGAAGATATCTATAAAGGGCAAAAGGTCCTAAAGGACAATGTCATGATTAGCAAAACTAGTTGTTGGAAGAAATTTAAACATATGGAGATCAGAGAAAATGAAGGCAGATTTCTCAGCAACAAAGTCAAAATTCTTAATAGCAATAATGAAAACAAAGAAAAATCAAATACATACCTGTTCTATGTTTGACTATGATGTGTTTTAAGCACCTAATTATGATTAAACAATTTTTGTTTCACAGAGGGAAAGAAAAAGGTCCAAAACAGGGAAACCGATAACATCTACTAAGGATGCACATTTTAAAGCCATTAGCCTGGATAACTTCAACCAGGAGTCCTAAAGGACTTGCCTAAAGAAATCACTGCTTACTTGTTGCTTATTTTTACTAAATTCCAGAATACCAAAGAAGTCTGAAAACACCATATAAGTGATCACCTTGTGCAAACATTTGAGAGGAGGTAAACTGTACCTACCAGAGTTACAATACTGAGTATCCTGACATAAATCACAAACATAAGAATAGAAAAACACATATGGAATTTAACTGATAACAAAATTAAGGAGAATAATATAATGAATACCAGGCAACGTGAAATGCTTTATGGAAAAGTACTGTTGCTTAAATAAACTTGAGTTCATTCTTTAAGAAGTTATTTTCTTTGATAAATGTAACTGTGCAGATGTAATAAATTTTATAGGGTGTTTGACTTGGTACCACACAACATTCTGATATAAAAATCAGTAGTATATAGTACTAAGAAAATGCATACAAAATATAGTGGCAATTAGCTGACTGATACATCTCAGAATATTTGTAGTTAATGTTACTAAATAGGGCTGTTTCTAGAAGGTTCACAAAATGATGGCTATAAGCCTGAGACACTAGACTATCCTCAGGTATTACATTTGAAAGGAAATATAAAATTACTGCTGCTAATTTTTGTGGATGATGTAAAGATTTTTGGAATGGCAGACAAAAGTGAGGAGAGGACAATCAGAGTGAATTGAACTGCTAGGTAATCTGTGTCTACTCAAAGAACAGGCTTTTCATAAACTCATAGGGAGAAAAAAAGATGGACTGTTCCGATCAAACAGGAACGGTCTTCTGGAAACGAACACTTCTGAGGTGGATTTTAAAGTCGGAATGGGTCAGGCTGAGGTCCCAGCATCAAGCTCTGGAAAAAAAATGCTGTTGCAGCCCTGAGAAACTTGTTAAGGTGAAGATTTCTAGGAAGATTAAATTCCTTCTGTATCTTTGGTGGGACCAAAGCCACTATACTGAATATAATTCTGACATTTTTAAAGAACATGGCTCTATCCTTTTCCTCACTATTGCCACACCCAAAAGGCACAGGCAAAGACTGAAGAAGTCTACTGCATATACCATCAATACAGTATTAACGATCATTGAAGTTTTGGTAATTTGATGATAGTATACCACAACATTATGAGAATAAAGTAATGGATGTCAAAGGTGACCTTTAATCTACCAGAATACACAAGGACAACTATTGCAAATAACCAAAACAAATTTTCAGTTTTGTATGTAATGTTAATGCTTAGATACATCAAAAAAAAAACCAGAACAAACAACACATGAGAGGGTCAGCTGCCTGGGATTAACTTTTAGGTGCTTTAATGCTCTCTGTGATTCAACCAATCATGACTTTGGGGCTTAGAAAGGGGTTAACTGAGTTATATGCAAAGAGGCCAAACTAGATGATCTCATGGTCTCTACTGACTTTAAACACTATGGAAAAGGACTTTGCAATTGGAATGAGATGTTCTCAGACGGGTAATCCCAAAATGAGGCATTAAAAACACATCACTGGAGAGGTTCTAATAAGCACATGAAAAGCTGCTGAATTTAAACTTTTGCAACTTCGAAATTACTGGTCCACATTTCTTAGATTTTTGTCAGTTTATATTATATTCCCTTTGAGGCAGGATTCTTTCTCGCCTATCTATAAAATACCTCATGCTGAAACTACTTGGAATTTTCCTTTCTCACCATGGAAAATTCTGACTTTTCATCAAAAAAAATGAAAAATGAAAAAAATTCCATTTTCAGCCAAAATGCTATTTTTCAGAGAAAACTTTTTTTCCCAAGAGTGACCATTTTTCACCAAAATAAATTGGTCTGTCAAAAGCAAAACTTTCATCCAAAACCAATTTTGACAGAAAATTTTCAGCCCACCTTATCTACAATACTGGTGGTGCTATAAACAAACAGACCAAAACCACATTTATTTTAATCAGCTACACGCCAAACAAAATAAATTATTCCTTCCCTCTACCAAAATAAATTATTCCTTCCCTTTACCCTGACGCTTATTAAAATTGAGCTGAGTGTGATGCTTTTCAAAAAATAAAGGTTATCTCTGGTTTGTATTCTGTGACTATGAAATGGACCACCTTCTTACTTCCTGTCTGTCTACAGTGCTGATTGACATTTGGAATTCAGCTTAATCTAAAAAAATGTATATGTGATTTGTTTCTTACACAGGGAAAAACTAAATAATCTGTATATATTATAGCAGTGATGTCTCAACACTCTTGATGGAGCAGTGTGTTTCTTGGGGAGCAGAAAGGAGAGTTGAAGTTGTATTCCATGCCATGTGGACAACCACACAACTTGGTGGCAACCAGAGGATTCCCTTGCAGGCACTGACATTAAATGTATTCCTTGGGTCGGATTACTATGAAAAATACTGCAGGTTGAAAGTATGTAAAGTCGCCTGCGGTATGGAAAGAACTGGATTGAATTTCTCCATGACAATTTCCAGCTTTGATTTCTAATTACCTTGCTTTCACAATTGTGTCAGAATTCACATTATTTACTCAATGGTCAGTCTTTCATTTCAATTGCTGCTGAATGAATAACACTTTTATTCTGCATATTATCTGGTGACAGCACAGTATATTTCCAGACCAAAGTGTTTCTAATCATAATTTTATTTCTGCTACCGATTGTCTTATGACATTTTCCTCTACATAACAAAAGGATTTTTTAATTGAAGAGTGGCAATAATGGACAGCAAGTCCATATCTTTAGGTAACATTCTAGCCATGCAAGTGAAAAAAACCAAAGGGACACAGGTCACATGTAGCACAGTGTAGTGCACACAACTGTCACCTGCTAGAAGCTAGAAGCCACTTGGTCGTCACCCCTCCAAACCAATCTGGATCCCACTTTTTGTTCCTATGGGATAAAAGTCAGTGCCAATCTAAGAATGATAGCCAAAACGTTCCAGGCTCCAAGAAAATCCCACAAGTACAAAGAATGAAAACCACATGTAGACACCTCTGAGAGAACATGCAGGAAGAAAAAGTGCTGCTAGATCTCATTAGATAAGACTATTGCAGTTGGCTAGCAGAATGAAGAAATTAGGTTTTGCCACTCCTTTAAGCAAAAAATTATGCTAGTGGAAACTCAAATCTTTTTTTAAGGTTAATCATACCAGAGCACAGTTTGTCCTTCCGTGACATATGATGCTTGGCATTTTAAACCAGATCTGTAACTGATCAGGAGGAAACAAGTCTGGGACCAGTATTTTCAGTGTGCAGTGTGAAGAGGTGGAGGACCAAGCCCCACCTCTGGAGGTAATGCCATCTTGCAAAGGAAGATCACCACAGGCAAGCTCCAGGGGAGCTGGATAACTGCACCCCCTGAAAATGAGGCTCTGAGCTCTTTCCTCTTCTTTCTTATTCTTACACTATTTCCAAACCTATCATATTTCCATAGATGTCCATTGCAGGGGATCCATCAGCCTGCAGACTACAATGCCATGATGATTGAAACTCCAGGCCTGTCGACAGCATTGTCTTTAAGCATTACTTACCCATAGCTGCAGCTATACATGCAGCACTCCCTGAAGGCAGAGTCCAAATCCAGTCTGCAAAATGAAGCATCCCTGAATGAGAAAAGAAAAAGTTCTGGAGGTGAAAGGGAGGAAGGATTTCTGAAAGAAGGACAAAGTATCAAGGGTGAACTCTTGGCCCTTTTGCAGTGGGAGTCCTGCTAGTAGTTTCAGTTCTATAATGGATTGGAGGGAGCAGTGCTTAGAATCATAGAATCATAGAATCATAGAATCATAGAATCATAGAATAACCAGGTTGGAAGAGACCCACCGGATCATCGAGAGCTGAGCCTCTGTCCCTTTGAAGAAGCAGCCCACAGACGAGCACTGGACGCCTCAGGAAATCTGATCACACTACTCAGTCCAACTATTTTTTAATGTGGTAACTTACTCTTCATAGAAGATGAGAATCTGAGGACAAACAGTGGTGTCCAAGGACTCCAAACAGCGCACAGGACAGTGACAAGTGTCACAGGAGAGTGAAAAGTGTGTGGCAATAAGTAAATGAAACATTTAGGACACGGTATGGCAAAGCAAGCAGTCATGCTTGCAACAATGCACCCAGGCAACCCCACTCCTATGCTCCTTGGCCAGTATTGTCTGGCTACAGGCCCAGCATACTCCTCTAAAATACAGACCGTCCGCATGAGTTCAGAGGAGCAAGCAGCCTCAGTCACCAGTCATGAAAATTCAACAGGTAGGATAGAAACCTCAGTGTTGCCACTGATGTCAGTGCAAAGGCTTGGATAGGTCTTTTCAAACCAACCCACAACTGTCCTTGACAAACAACTTTCACCGATGACTCAGTTGCACTGAAACAACACTCTTCTTGGCTTCTATCAGGGATTTGTTTGCCTCAAGAAATTAGGATAAAATCCTTAAAGTTTTCTCTACAGTTACTAACTCTACTGCCAGTTAATGCTCAATATAAACTGCAGATCTCAAAATTCTGGATGAATCCAAAGATACAAAGTCAAAGTAAGAGGCAAAAAAAATGTTCTGGCAACTATCCAGTCACCAATGGAACTGGAGGAAACCCTATCATATGAATCATTTAAAAATAAGATCAGTCTGGACGCAGCACTGGAAAATGTACCGTGGGGAACAGACTTGTATTGGCGGGGGAATGAACAAGATGAGCTAATCCTGTAGGTCTCTTCCATCTCTAGTTTCTAAGGGCCCACTCCTCAAGGGACCTTGCAGGCTGGGCTCAGGCCATGTCAGATTGCTTCAAAGGGCGTGAATACAAGACCTAGGACTGCATTATCACAGACTTACTGTTCAGCTTGACTCAGTAACCACCTTTCAAAGGTACCCCAGGCAATAAGACCTGGTCTAAAAGATCAGAGTAATTTTGAAAACACTTGGTGAAAAGCGTTTGAGAAAGCATCTGTTCCCTGACAAGAAAGAGGCTCAAGGTTCAAAACCCCTATCTGATACTGTGCCTTTTTGGAACTGGGATTCTGGTTCAATGTATCATTGGAGACAAGACCCAGCTGTGATGCTTGGAGCTGGAGTCAGACTACTACGGTATCTGTTTACATCCAGAAATTTGGTTTGGGACATTATCTAGTCAGAATATACTGGCAACCTGCCTCATCTCATTCAAAACAAATGCCCTGAATATTGCTGAGTCCAAACAGCAATAACAAATCTTTTTGGAGAAGGTGATGGAGTAGAAAAAGATTCTGAGCCTTCTTCCCTGTTAATGCTTCAATAAACTGAATTGTCAAGGGACTTCTGTGATCAGTATCAAAACCTCAGATCTGCCCTTCTCTTCTCTGCTCATTTTCAATTCCCTGTGTATAAATTTGACTGGAGAGGTGAGAACAGGCTTTTATCTACAAAGGCCATGAAATGAGCTAGGGGTTGTGAGTTTTGTGTCTGGTTCTAGTCATCACTCACTTTCTCTCCCAGCTCCTTAACAACTTCTTTTTGCAATGGCTATAAAGGAAGCAATAACGTCTACTCTTTGCAAAATGCTTTTGAATTCTCAGCTAAGTAGTGCTTCAGTAGTGCGGAGCGCTAGTGCAGCTAGCAAGGAAGAAGGAGAGGAACTGTTGAGAGTGGTGTGACCGGGTAATGGGACAAAACTAGCAAAGGGATATTTTAGGCTGGAAATCAGGAAAAAATTAACAGTGAAGCCCATTAGACTGTGGAATAGTCTCCCAGAGGGAACTACTGGCAGCCCCAACACTTGAGTCATTTCAAATACGACTGGACAGAGCACTAGAAAATACACTGTAGGGAACAGCCCTGGGCTGACCTTCAGGGAACAGAGGGGAGAGAGAGGGGGAAATGGGCTGTGTGACCTAATGGGTCTTTTCCATCCCTACCTTCTATGAAACTGTTACTGGCTAGTGAAAAATGTGATGTAAGGGCAGCCTGCAGTGATTGGCAGACTAAATGAAGGTCAGGAGTAATTTTTTGGATGCCTTGAGCACAGAGCATGTCCCAAGCACTGACCACACTCACTCGGCATGTTTAGCCACCTGGCAGCTCTGCTGTAGCCAACCCAAATAGTTCATATAAAACTGAAGTGAAATAGCAAACAACCATCATTCTCAGAAATATTCACTTTTCCTGGGATTTCTTTCTCTCTCTTCATCTTTGTGTTTCAGACAATCTAAAAATAAGTGATTGAGTTGAGGTACTTGCTGAATGAACTCATCCTGGTCAAGGCTGACTGGTGTCTGGTGGAACCATTGTTGGAAACAAACAAGCATTTATAAGAGGAAAATCCAGACACTGTGTTTGGGTACCAGCTCAGGCTACTCTTAGGGCAGCAGATTTCGCCTTACACTGATAGACAGGCTATTGTAAACCTTGGCTAGAAAGTCATACTTGTCCCCCTGACATATATTACCGTAGGTTGCCTGTGTTCCTTTCTCAGTGTCTACTTTCCACAGAACCCTTGGAAATAAACCCATATGTTGCAAGCATCTTGAAAGCCTTGACTAGTATCTCATTCCCCCACACTGCTAAAACCACCATCTCCTGTGATTGCCAGTGCTCCATCATTTCTGGGGCAAGATTTTGGTGACAAAATGGTTTTCTGATTCATACATGCTGACTTTGTGCGTTTTGCTGGTGTACTTTGATTGTCATTCCTGATTCTGCCTTGGCCTCTTCCAGGCTCATCTGCTGGAAAGAGGCAAAATGAGTGTTGGATATTGCTAATGAACAGAACACTCTGCCTGGCAGAGGATCTTGGTAAACCACCAGAGAAAAGATGGGATGAAAACATACAGGCAAGTGTGAGTGGAGGAAGTGGAACCAGCCAATAAAAGAAAAGGAGGCAAGGCTAACTGGGGGTAGTAGAAAGGAAAGAGAGGGTAATTGCCAATGCAGAGAGAAGCTAGTGAAGCGATGGAAAAGCCAGAGGTGTAGAGTTAATGCACAAGTGGTCACACACAGCTGAAATATAGCTCTTCACCTCAGGAGGATTTGCTTTGCCCTTACTTTGGAATGTTGCCTAAATTTTATGCCAATTTTTATGAAGGCATTTTTATGGACTCCAGGCAGGAAAAGCTCACTGTACTGGAAGCACTCAGGGCATGACCTGATAGACTTGCATGATCCCTGCATACAGCCCATCACGTCCTTGGCATACCAGACTTCAGGAGGAAGTAGCAATCCCAAATTCTCACTGCACAACGTGAGGGCAATCAGGAAAACAGCCCCTGCTCCATTTCCTGCCTAAAGCAAACACTATAGCTGGATCCACATCATCTCTGAAAGCCAAAGACCCTCTCTTTAATACTACCTCTCTATGGTCCACAAGTATCAGCAGGGCAATGAATGTTGCCCCCTTTGACTATAAGTCATGAGCCACTTCTACTGAATTAGTGCTCTCTGAAATTTTTCTTTTCAGTTACAAGAGGCAAGCAGGGAAGAGGTCAGCTTTGTTTTCCTTCTTCACCTACCTGGCAATGTATCCATAGGTTTATTTTTCTTACCTGTGGTTTTATTTGTCAGTCCAAGTATATCAAATCAAACATAGATTTTGGTCAGGACTGATCTTGAGGGGAAAACTATACTTTCTCTCAATATTTTGTAGATCAGAAGAAATTAAACAATGGCTGTAATTTCAGTGGTATAAGCAGCAAGTGATGTGGGAAGACAGATCAGATGATGACAGACAAAATTAATTATATGCAACAAGACCAATAGACCAGAGACTGCTATGAGAAAGAATGAGCCAATTTACTCTGCAACCTACATGAAATAGAAAGCATACTCTGCAAACTTAGCAGTGGGAAAAAGCAACATTGCCTTTTCACAGATGTATCCCTCAGGAAAATACATAAAAGGATGGTGTGTCTGAGTCTTGTCCACCACCTGGCAAAGTTTTCATTTTAACAATTTTTTGTCAGAGCGGAGCCAAAACAACTGAAGTCCTCACGAAGTCATGACCTAAAATACATGCAGTCATTGCCTAAAGTTAAAAATGCCAGGTTTGATTCTTGCTGTTAGCCTGTTTGGTTTACAAAAATGAGACCTTTCAGAGTGACTCACAGGGACAGAGGATGAAGATTCATGCCTTGGTTTGGGCCTGTCCTTTGTACTTATGCCTTACAAGTACAGAAGAAGAAGTCTACAACCACACTGGTGATTTTCAAGTTTTTTTGATGAGGAGATCCCTAAAACTTTCCAAGCAGAGGCATGGATGTTATATAGAAAACATATACCTAACATGTTGCAATTGGCAGAGTGAAGGCTGAAAATCACAGTGATTTACAGTAGAGAAAAATGGGAGCTGCCTTCCCACCAAAGTGCACTTTCCAACCGAGCACTGTCAGGTTTATTGCTGTACACAAGCTCAATTTTCTTTTTTTCAGTCAATGTCAATGTCTGTGGCTTACAGCTCAGAAAGCAGCTTACACCTACATTCATGTCAGATATGGTCGGATCACCCAAGCTCAGGGCTCCAGGGAGCTCATATGGCACCAGACTTGGCCCTGTCGTTAACTTTCTATGCAGTTCCAGCCAAATCGCCTCACTTCAGTATCCTCCTCAGCAGAAGAAAGGATATGATTTCTCCTTTTTCTCATAGATATCACCAGCATCTCTAGCAATCTTCTCCTCACGAAAAGCCCTCCCCTGGACCAAGGCTTCTCAAAAAATGTCAGGTTTGTAGTGGAGAAGAGCTCAAGTCCTGTACCCACAATCCATCAGGCCCTCTCCTTGGATGCACCTGCAGTGTGCTGTTTTTAAACACAGTTTCCAAGCAAGAATCAAATGCTGTTTCAGTCAGGTGAAGCGCAGAATTTAAGAGCAAACAGGTATCTCCATCTGCCCAAGACTTAACAAGCAATTCAGTTTTAAATTTATTGAATTTCAAATGGGCAGAGGAAGAAGTTGCTAAGCTGTTTCCTCTAGTGTTCCCTTTCTACCTGAAGACAAGGCTCATCGACATTTTGATAGCAAAACTCCCCTTTTTCCTTTTCCATCAACTAAATGTAAGTCTCTTGCTCATCAGTGAACTATGCTAGACCAGTCTGTTTTGCATTTGATAATGTATTGCATACCATCTTTAGATAGAGATCTTTTGGACTCGCTTTTGGCACCTCTGAGGAAATATGCTCTCCACCTGCTGCTCTGTCCCATGCAAACAGCATCCCCACAGCATGTTCCACTGTTGCAGGCAGACCCTGCCACCTAGTGCATCCAGATGTGTACTGGCCCCATTGCACACCCAAAATAGATGTCTGGACTCCCACTCCTCACCTACGATGACCTGAATTCGGCATAACACCCTTTCCTTCTTTCCCTGAAAGAAACTCACTGTCACTAGCAGCAGTTTCCCTGAGAGACGGAACTGTGCAAATACTCTGCCAGGACTCGGATCAGTTCTCAAAAAAAAAAATAAAAAAAGTCATTTTTATTTTCATTTTGGCTTAGAAGGCGACATCTCTGTATTTATCTGCTAGTAACAGAACATGCAAGCAGACACAGGGGCATCCTATTGGAATCTTCTGCACTCCTTCGGTTATAAACCTTTGTTTTGGGTTGCTTAGTCCAGCATGCAACAAGCGATAGTATTGTCTAGCTTTTTCATTGTCTTTTCTTGACTTCTTGTTCTATGGGATTTTCTCTGTGTCATTAAAGGAATGGACCTCCAAAAAGCCCTCAACGCACTAACTTTGTTTCCAGTTACAGGTCAAGAAATGTGGCTAGTAAAAACGGAGAGAGTACACACTACACATCTAGTGACTGTATTAGGCATTGTCAGTGAATAAAATTGGACGTAGGTGTCCATGTGTGCCACAACTCTTCTCCCTCCACAAGGCTGAGCTACTGCCTATGTGTGCTACACAAAACTCATCAATTTCATCTGCAGAATCAAGTCTTGTGCCTGTGCTGGAAAGGGAATATCAAAGTAGACAAAAAAAAAAGACATGATATATGATAAATTCTCTTTATCAGAGCAAAATTCTCTTTTCTTTTTACAAGAACAATTTATAAATCTTTGGTCCAGATTTGAAAGTCTTAACTATTCCATAGTTTCCTCCTCTCAGAGCCAACAATCCTGCTCTCTGACAGGACAACTGTCAGCTTTTTGTATTCCACACTGAACAAATACCCATTCTTTCTTCAGCTCTCATCTCTGGGAGGAAGGTATTAGTTTTCCTCCATGGTAGCCATATAATATATTGCTTCAGTCCTTTGTTAGCTGCCTAATCTGATTCATGTCATCTTTTTCTCTTTCCTTCTGCCCTGTATTTCTAACCTTATGTTTAGAGAAAAGCCTGCTTTGCCACCCATTTTTCCAGTAGTCAACCAGCTGTGCCAAAACCCGCACTTTTCTTCTGCTCCATTTATTTTTCTCCAACAATTCTGACAGTAAATAGATTCAAACTGCATTTTTCACAACACTCATTGCAATGACTTACCAATGGATTTGGTAGACTCTCCATAAGTTTTGTGGCTTTTATTTAAGATCAGAGCTAAATCACAGCCACAGGTGAACAGGAATGAGCCCCCATCAGTGGGAAGGGAGGGTCCACAAGCTGCCTTTCTCCCACAACCACAGAAAAGAGGGGAGGTCATTTTGAGCACAGCTCAGTTGGATGCTGGGGTAATGCCCCGTTCCTGCCCAAAGGGAAGGACTGAGACTGGTGGTGAGGGCACAGCTGGAGTGGGAAGAAGCTCTTGCCCCATCTAGATAGTCCCAGCAACAGAAGCAAAAAGGACCACTCTCCAGGTCTTCCTCCAGTCCTTTTCCTGTCTGCATCCTCCTTCCCTGTTCATTTTGCTCAGTGCCTTTAGATACACTAGGACAAATAGGAACTGCACAAATAGGAGTGTGTTTCTCACCTGGGGCATCAGCCGCTGTGTGAAGCACAGCTGAGGCTGTGAGGTTTGCACCCCTAAAAGCGGGGGATCTGTAAGGAAAGTCCCTAGGGGAAGGGATTAGATGATGGGATGAGGTGAGAAGTAGAGGGATCCCTGCTTGAAATGCCAGTCCCCTTAAACTTCTCATGTCTCTCAAGTCCCTTCTGCCCCAAACTCAGACCTCTCCCAAAAGTTTCACTTCCATCCCTTCTCTGGAAACCATAACTTTTGTTCTCTGCCTCCTACCTGAAAAGCTGTTATCTCAAACCACCTGGTCCTGTGACCTCCTCCTGAATTATAACCCTACCAAAAAATGATTTAAAACACCTCCATATGTTCTCTGCAGTTCTATGTGATTTTTCCTAAGCCTGTTTGACACTCGTGTTCTCCAAAAGCTCACTGACCTCACACTTGCCTACTGGAGTCCTCCTGATCAGCCCCAGTATCCTCATTCCCATCTCCTGAAAAACCCTGGCCCCTTCCAGACCTTTACCTCTCACAACCCATCCTGCTGCTGTCCTGAAATGAAATTTTATGTACACTGCCAAAAAGCCTTCAGCCATCTCTGATCACAATGGAAAACTTTCTTCTAGTAGTCTCTCTCCCAGTTGCAGGAAATCCTGTGAGGGCTACTCAGTGACCTCTGTAATGAAATAAGTCAGGTTAGATAACCACAATAAGCTTTCCTGGCCCTAATGGTCTCTTGAAAAACAAATTGCATGATCTAGCACACGTAAAAACATAGATTAACAAGGATCTTCAGAGAGGTCAGACTCTGTGTTCCTAAAACCTCTGAAACTAGAAATGTCAACAGCACGGTCTAATGTATGAATCTAAACCTATAGATCTAAAAAGGGAGGAAAACAAATGTAAATGCAAAGGAACAATCTATGTAGCCCTGATAATACCAGCATTAAACCCATGTAATTTGTTTTGTATTATTAGACAAGTTACATAGACATCCTGTATTCCCCAGTTCGAGCTAGCAAAATGCCAACGGACAAGGAAAAAAACCACAAAAGTTTATTTTTGTAGGAATAATGCGATGACACATTTTCAGCAATATATACTATATTGTCAAGCCCTCATTAGACAAGCCAAATATTTTTGTGTAATTTCTGCAATAAAATATGAAAGCAGCAACATTCAGACAGAGAGGCTGGCTCGTGTTAAAGTGGGACTCCAAGAATAACAGCTTGTGAATTACAAACACCATTGTTTGGAGGAAGAAAGTTGTTTGAAATTAACAAATTCATTAAGCCAAAACCGACATGCCTGTTAAAGCAGCCATTAACAGTCTCAATCTTTACAGACTCATGTCCCAAACAATGCCAATCATGGATCTTGTGTCAAGTGCTCTGACAGACTAACCTACAGCTGCTGGGGCACAGATACATTTTCCAGCAGATGTTAATGATGATTTATGACTCACATTTCTTCCGTATACAATGGCACTGATACAACTCATTTGTGCTAGATTCTTGAAAGAGTTATTTCATCCCTTCTTAATAGTAGTGAAATGCAACTGCCTGCATAGAAAAAAAGCAAGTGAGAATTGGTGCTGTTACCATGTCAGCACGCAGGTGTCTAGGACGGAGAATAAGGAATGCCCTAAGGTCCTTCCTTTCCTAAGGTCCACCTCACCAGAGAGTCTGTCAGCCTTTCCATAATTTCCATAATTCCCTGATCACCCATCCGAAGTTATCAGCCTACCGGACAACTGACCCACAGAGCATGTAAGTGCTGCCTTTATCAGAGAAAGAGCATGCACAGAGACGAAGGATAAGCCCAGACCTAAGTGCAGTCCAAAGCCTGACCATATGGCAAACTTTTCTTCTTTCTCCAGCAGAAACTGCCAAGAAGATTTAGGAAGATGGATAGTAATTTGCCCAGGATAAATTTGGCAACCATGCCAACTCTGATAAACTTCATGTTACAGCTTTAGGCACCCAGTAGCAGTGTCTGACTACACAAGTGCGAGGTTTTTTTTATTTGTCCTTTGATCTGTTTATTTTTTCATCTGAAGGACCCTTTCTCCTTGTCCACAGCATCCCATGTCTTTGAGAGACTTGATCCCAGATGACACAAGAAAAAAATGGCTTCCACAGAATCATCGAGGCAAACTGCAGCAAAACGTGTGAATCTGTATTTGAAGCACCTACATTGATTGAGATTAATCTTCCTTGTCATCTATTCGCTTTCTAAAGGAAGTGCTTTGGTCTTCCAAAACTCCCATTGACACAGGGCACTTCTCTGTGTAAGGAGGTCATGTCAAGCAATCAGAATTTGAGTGAACATTAATATATGGCACTACTAATGTGCAAATGCTCTCTCTATTCCTTAAAAATTGTAGGAATATTAATAGCTGTAGAATCATTAAAAGATGAACGTTTTTACAGATACGTCTAATGAAAGCAAACCACTGAAGGCTCAGGTTTACCCAGATTTAGACCAGTTCACCAATAAATCTTTCTTGAAGCTCAAATATACCTGTTTTAGACAAGGAACAAGCTAATTTTCACCTTCTTACCTGCCCACACACATCTCATTTCTCTCGGAAATGACATTTCATTGTCAAAAGAGATCCCACGAGTATTGTAGAGATGTGTCACTCTCATCACAGATAACCAGTATCTTAAAACACCATTTATGGAGCACTGTCATCTGGAAAACTTTTCTCCCCTGCAGTAGTTTATAGCTTCTATAGAAGAAAATTGTCAGGTTTGGAGTAATGGAGGCTTTTAAGTAAGAAAGAAACTCAAGGTTCACTGTAATCCCTGGGTCCCTGGGAAACTCAGCTGCCAAATATCTGTCCTACCCAATGAAGAAAGCCAAAGAAGCCTTACTCCTACAAGTCACTGTCTTTTACCAGTCAGAAAGCTAAGCTTTAGCTGAATTAAAGCAAAATGGTACAAACCACCAGGGACACATTATCAAACAAACCCTTAGACAGTATGGAGACTACCATGGCTTGATCAGATAGGAAAGACAGATCCATGTATTATGTTTGTGTGTAACCAAGGAGTGGTTTGAAGTAGTAGCAAATCATCCGTGTTATTCCTTCACCCTCCTCAGGGAATGCATGCCCTAATGAATCCAAATCCACTTCCCTTGCAGATCTTTCAAGCAGCAAGTGGAAAACCTGCTTCCTTCTTGCTCTGTCGCCAGTCACATAACATGACACTAAAGCACCCGCTCCCACAGCATCCTGCAGTCACAGCAATGGAGATAAGAAACAGGATGCAAATATCTGTCATATTAAGCCTGCCCTATACTAATACTGCTCGATACCCTGTGCAGTGTTCCTGTGATCTGTATACAGATCCTAGTGTCCACAAAAATCAGCACCATATTTGTGGCTTTCGCTGCTACTGTCAAAAGAATGACATGGGACCAAAGACAAAATTGCAGTAGTCACCATTAAAAAAAATGTCATATTTTTTCAGAAAAGTTCTGTTGCAATTGAGAATGGAAAGAAAAGTAGATAATAAGCTGCAGTCCTTATGCTCCATAATATTTTCTTGACAAACACAGGAAAATATTGGCATGAAAAGAAGCTTATGCTACCACTACCGCTTCATTGTACTTGTTCATTAAAGCGTATGGCACCCAGGATGCTTGCTGTAGCATACTTCACTAGCATAAACCCCTGCAAAATAACATCAGTTGCAGTTATATCAGAAAACAAATGAGAAAAATAATTGCATAATAGGGAAGCTTATTGTGAAAGGAGCAATGATTATGCTTTAGAAGTTCTCAAAGGAATATGTTTTGTAGCACGGAGCTGCAACAGTCCCAGAAAATTTTGTTATTTTGGAAATGTGGGTAGAGTTCCTGGTTTGTCTCCCACTTTACTGAATCCCTCCATTTACTCACTCTCTCTGCTTTCGGTCCCATGTGTAGCCGCTGAGTTCTGGCACCCTGTCCAACTCTCCCCATCCTAGGAATACCGACCCCATTGGTTCTGGAATCAGAATGACCACACGGCACTTATAACATTTCCAGACAGACATAAATACACAGATTAGTCTTTTCTGCATTTTTCCTCATAAAAACAACAGCAGCTTCGAAGCACATTGGCACAAGCACTGAGATTAAGTATTGCAACCTGCTATTGTTGGCAGGGTTGCTCTGGCTTCTTCTGCTTTCCCCACCTCCTTGTAATCCTCTCTCAGAGAGTAGTTAAATGCTATGTCCATTCATGTCACCACGGAGTAGTCTTGGCAGATGCATGCCCCAAGGCTGGGATGTTTTTACGAGAACCGTTTTCATATTTCACTGTTTGCCTGGCTGATCCTTTATCTGTTCTAGCAGTTATACAACTAAACATACTGAACCCTCTGTCAAGTGATTACATATTCCATGTTGAATTGCAGGATGTGGAAATACTGCCAAACACAGTCCTGGTCTAACTCTGTCTACTTCAGTGCAGAGCTAAGAATCAATTCAGCCTTTAAAATCCTTCACATTGGTCTTCAAGAATAAATTGAATCAAATAAAGAGTACCACGTCTTGCCTTTCTAGACCCAAAGGCTCCTGTGGATGCACTCTCTTTCTGAGTGATGAGCTGGTGTGTGCTACCCCTCTGGATACTTCGGACATTAAATCCTCCAGTTTAAAGTTGGAAGCATTTGAGTCTAAAATCAGTGGCTGTCAAGCTCCTAATGAAATGGGGGAGATAACAGTGGATGGAGCCCATCCCTTGCTCTTGAGTCAGCAAAGGTGGGAGGGAGGTGGAGGTGAAGGAGGCAGAAAGTAGCTTGTTTCCCTTCACTTGACAGCAGCCTCCCTGTTTTGCCTGCTCCCGGCTACACAGCATGAGTTCTCTGTCATGGTGGCAGCTTCCCACAGTCATTTGTTTTTTGTAGAAAAAATCAGGGGATTTTTCAGGTTGCTTTTAAACTTCCCCAAGCCAAATTAAAATATGGGAAGCTTTCATTGCAGAACTTTTCATTGATTTTTAAAATCATGATTCCCTAGAGAACTGTTTCAGGAGAAACATGCTGATCTGGTCTATTCCTCTATCATTCAACTATTGCTACTGTATCAAACCATTCATATAGCTAGCGGGTCTGGTTTGCACATGATCAGAAGTGAAGCAGAAGACAAATGGTTATATCAAAAGCTCAGGAAGAGATTTTCTCCACAGAATACTAAGATAGAACGGACACATGGAAAGCAGGAAAACAAAATGTACTGTGCATATGTTTAAAAATAGCTAACAAAATATTCCATACCTTGGCTTTCAAGGTGTTTTCAAAGAGTCTCTGAGTCCTATTACTAATATTGCCACCTGGATACCACCCAGACATTTTAGCCAGTTTTATCAGGCATTTACCTGCTGTTACTCTGATGGCAGCTACCCACATGCAACCAACATTCTTTTGCATTAAATGCCTGGAAGGTTTGGTTATTTATTTATTCATATGTTCTGAAACGAGTGGCAGCCCATCTCCCATCAGTGAATGAAATAACATAAAAGAAGCCAAAGCAAAGGAAAACATGATCTTAAAGAAGTGCTAAGGAAAGTTTCAGCAGGAAAGCACTTCAGAAGTATCACAGAAATTGGCTGAATAATTGTACTTAGCATTCCTGGGGGACTCAAAAACTGAATTCCTGAAAAAAATGACAGGTTTCAGTTCCTCAGTCCCCAAAGATGGGGGACTACAGAGTGGTTCCTCTCCTCAAATCACTTTTCCCCAGCATGACTTCTGTCCAGGTCCCCACTATGTCAGCTTCACTAGACCCTAACAGTAATTTTTGTGCACAGCAAATTAAGAGAGAACTGCATGTTGCTGGCTATTTAGTTTGCTGTAGCTATAATTAGAGAGCTGACAAAGGCTGGCTTGTTGTGTCAGGGTTAGGGTTTTTTTCTGTGATTACATGTCATATTTGCTCTATGAGCGAAATGAAAGGTGATTTTTCTTCTTTGTCGCTCTCAAAACTCCTCAAGGGAGTTGATAACCTTATTGGCTGCTTTCTGTCACTTACCTCACTGCTAGTAATAAGACATTGTCCTCATTACTAAGCTGATAATTGTGTTGAAGTGACATGTCAAGGAATTAAGACAGCCTCCTACCTACACAGGAGTTTTTCCCCTTTTACAAAAGTGTTGCCTTTTGGGGGGAAAAAAAAGCTGATAAAAATATTTTTATTTTGAACTGTTATACTGCTTGTTTCATGGTAATAGAATCATAGAATGGTTTGAGTTGGAAGGGACCATAAAGATCATCCAGTTCCAAACCCCCTGCCATGAGCAAAAGTGAGGACGTGATGGTGGCCTGAAATGGCACTTCCTAATGATGTTTTCCACCTACAATACTTCCTGGTTTTATTCAAATCTCTCAAATATGGAACACCTAATCTTCCCATGAAAATAGAGCCTTTTAGGGAAAAAGTAATTGAAAATGCCTTCAAACAGAACATGGTTCACTAAAATAAACACATTATCTTCAGTAATTACTGACAGTAATACCTTAGACTCAAAAACAACACAAGCAGATATTTTGAGCAAGAAGACGCCATTTCCAAGACAGTTACTTTGCTAACCATGTTTCAGAACCTTACTAAGAACAGGCTCTGAAAACTATCTGCAGAAGGATATAAAGCCATTCTTCATCTTCAGTTCACTGAGAAGAGCTTACAGAGTATTATTACCAAGACAAATGAGTACAACAGATTCCTGAAAAATAAAGCCAAATTAAAAAAAAAAAAAGACAAAAAAGGAATAAGCAAGAAAAGACTTTTGATCCCGAGTCTGTGAAATCTCTCTGTGAAAGCAACAGAAACTTTACTCATATTAGGACACGGTTTCTACCCTACCAAAAAAGGCCATAACCACAGAGAAAGTTTAGGTGACAGGCATTTGCACTCCTCACAACCTGGAGTTGCAGCATATCACACCACACCTCTCTGACCAGAATTTGCCCAGCAAAAGTTGGACCTTTCTTCCCAGGGGAAGCAGAAATTTTCTATAAGCTTTCCACACAGACATATGGACTGAAAAGTCTGAGAGACTGAAATGTCTCTGTGGACACTAGCCAGAAGTGGCATCATTAACACTAGGCTTTATTTTGTGGCAACAGAAGGGAGCAGAGGAATGGAAGAAAGCCTATGAGGAGATGCTTTTCAGAGACCCAACTAACTTAAACTGCTACATATACATTGTCAGGTTGCTGCTAAGCAAGTAACAAAGAGTAACTTACTCATTTTAGCAGCTGCCACCAATTTCTAACTTTCTTCCTCTGTCAAGAATGCCCTGGCTATCGCTTAGATAGCACACAAAGCTTTCCCACTGTCTCTCCTGCTTCCTTCCCCTGTTCCGTCATTCAACAGAGCCCAAGCACCTTGCAACGCTCATAAATTACACCCCAGGGTATAATTCCTAACACCTTCCCAGTCCCCCCAAGCAGCTGCACCCACTTGCCTTTTGGGCAGACCTCTTTGCAAGTCAAGTGGGTTGGCAAAAATAGTTCTGCCTGTCTGCCCCACTTCTGATTCATGGTCCACTTAGGTAACGTCTCTTTCAGTTACGTGGAATGACTGGGGCCTCCTGGACCCCAGGGACATTACATTTTCATAAATAAGGAGATTTATTTACAGATATAAATCAAGGCACAACGTTTAGAACATGCTACAGAGAAACAGTAAAATGCAAGGAGAAGAAAAAAGAATAATCAAAAGTCGAGGATTCCAGCCAAATTCTTCTTAAAATAGCTCTTCCAAGACATAGTGAACATTGTATCAAACTCACACAGGACCTCTAGCCAGCATCTTGGCTTCTTTCATGACTCATTTCACTTGGGCTGGAGAGTAACAATTTCCTCCCTAGCCACCGACTAACACGGCTAAGACTAGGTAGATAGACTTCAATCCATTGTGATTGATCAGATCCCTCTTTAGGGGAAACAACGAGTTTAATCAAATGCTACTGCACATCAAAACATCAGCATCAAGAAAACCACCCTCTTTCACACACAACCCCACACACCCACACACATATGTGCACGCTCAGCCCGGCAGTCAGATCATCACCTGCTAGTGTTAACATGCACACAAGCAATTACAGCGCAGACATCTGTTCAGGATGTTGCTCATTGGATTAGTATCTTCACACTGTGATGTCTGCAAATCTTTGAAGCATTTGTATTCTAACTCTGTGGTGTCTACTAGCACAGGGTTGTTTGTGAATGTTCCTCTTGCTAGTGTAGCGTTTGTTGGCATGAATTACTCTGGTTCAACACTAAAGCAATGGTGCAAAGAGGGGAAAGCCAGTCAAATTGACGCCCACTTCTTTCAATTATTGCTAAGTGGGGAGCTGTGGAGTCCAACCTGGGTCCTCTGCATGGGAGGTTTTGCAAATTTCCTTATAAACAATAAATAAACAGTGTAAGTACCACGTTCTGTTTGGCAAAATGGTCACTGTTTCAGACAAATCAAATAATCATTTGGAAATTAATAAAATCCAAACACACATCAGTTACAGGGTCTCGTCTAAATTATGCTAAAGTTTAAAAACATTCCTCAGAATAAATGCCAAAGCAAAGTTTGAGTTTTCACTGTGATTTCTGAATACAGGCTGATGCAACTCCCTCCAAGGGCATTGGTAATATCTTGAAATTGGCCTCCAAGATAATTAAATATTAAACTGGACAGTGACTGCCAAGAGGTTGTAAATGCCCTTGCCAAGTCCCTGATCCTCTGTCCCTGACCTTGGTAGCACAGGAATAAAGGCCCTGATGTGGCACTGCACAGGTCATCATGTCCAGACTCATACGACTGCACACGATTACATTCATAGATGCCAATTGTTCCTGTGCCCATCAGCTTTCAAAAAAGGCAAAAATACTTTTGAAATGCATGTAAGCTAGATATTATCCTGGCCTTCACCATGCCAGACCTCACTGGGCCATGAAAAACCCATGGGCATCCCAGTATCCGTTCAGTGTAATGGCCCCATCTTGCACGGGCTGAGAGACAGGTAGACTCATGATTTTTGGCACAGTCTATAGTATGTGATGAACTTGGGCCCCTTCTCCATGCCACAGTACGCTGTCAGGGTGCTTTCGGAGGTATCTCTGTTGGGAGGGAGGGAGGGAGGGAGGGAGGGAGGGAGGAAGGAAGGGAGGGAGGGAGGGAGGGAGGGAGGGAGGGAGGAAGGAAGGAAGGAAGGAAGGAAGGAAGGAAGGAAGGAAGGAAGGAAGGAAGGAAGGAAGGAAGGAAGGAAGGAAGGAAGGAAGGAAGGAAGGAAGGAAGGAAGGAAGGAAGGAAGGAAGGAAGGAAGGAAGGAAGGAAGGAAGGAGGAATGGACACACATATCTAATACTTGCACAACAGATTTTATAGCTACATAGTTGGCTAATGCTGCCCATGCCAGGAGGTGAGGCACACACTGGGATAAGACACAATGATGGCCTCCACCTTCCCGCAGCACAGACCCCCTGATGGTGCAGCCAGCATTGGTTCATGTGCCAGGCAGCGTGGGCTGTGCCTCGTCCAGCCAGATGGCACAGAACCCATGGAAGCACCCATTTATCTCCAGACTACCCCAGGGAAATACTCATCCCCTACAAGTTCTTGGAGCTCTTGAGCCAACAAAGGAACATGTACCACGTGCTGGAGGTCAAGCACTGGGATATGTGACTAGCACGTGCATTTGCTCCGCATTGAAACAGAGGCAAAGACTGCAGCCACAAGGGCAGCTGAACCGGCTGCTGCAGAGCACTTAAGTGCTCTCTCACAGTTATTACCCGTGCTATATTTTTATCCTGAGCAGATATTTCATGCCTGCTAGCCACAGCCATCGTGTGCTGTGGTGGCTGTGGTTTGTGGCTCACTGGGCTGCCGCGGAGCAGGGAGCACAGTGGGAGGAGGGAGAGATGGCTGACACTTCATTCAGTGATTGCAGGCCTCCTCCAAGACTCAGACTTTGAAATAAGACATTGGCAGGCCTGTTTAGAAAAATGATTTCATCCATGTATGAAATAAGCCAAAGAACACAGTACTTGTCCCTTTGGTGTTTATTTTAAAATAATTATTACATGTTCCCTTTTCTTTCAGGAACATTAAACACAATGCTGCACATGATTTTGTTCAGGGGGATTGCAGATGGCTATGATGAGGGAAAGGCAGTGGCAAATACCAACATGCATTATGGCAAATACTCAAAAATGAGCTCCTCATTCCCTTCAGCCTGAGGAATGCTGGAGTCCAATACCATGTTGGAGAAACTAAGATCAATAGCAGTTATCAGGTTTATTTGATTGTTGATTTTTTCTAGTGCTGGGCCACTAGAAATTCTGTTGTATTTCTACTCTTTAAATCGAGTGCAGACCTTTACAACAAAGTGCCAGCACTTGGTAGCAAGCGAGGCTTTCCTCAAGCAGCTGTCCTCTGAAAAACATGCAGTGGTTTGAAAATGTGGTTGCAAAATGTGGACAATGTGCACAGAAGTTATTAATGTTTGCAAGAAATGTGCTGCTTCATCTCCATTATAGTCATTAACCACAGCTGTGGTTTTGCAAGTGAGGAAATCTGCTCTAATTCTTCGAGCTCAGATTTGGATGTTCACAAGCAGAGACACAGGTAGTTTGTATAATTCCCTTCCCAGCTACAACAAGAACATAAACAGACACTGGAAAAAAGGCTTCCCTTTATCTTAATAGACCTAGCACACAGACTGCAGAAGGAATTTAAAATCAGGCTCTAATGTCAGATGTTTCACATGGGCCACATTTCTCACAGTGAAAAGGGAATTAAAAAAATATATATTTAAAATAAAAGACAATACACTGTCCAGGAAAACAAAGCAAGCCAGCCAGCTCTACAACCATTTGACTAGGAGACAGCTCCGGAGTCGTTCCAGTACTGGCAGTACAGCTAAGCCAGAGTTCTCCTATAAGCCAGATGACACAGTTGGAAAAATATATCCCAGAGCTTGTTATCCATCTCCTGGACGTGCCAAATTTGCCCATATAGGACTACAGGTGTTGGCTCAACCCAAGGAGAAAAAGGATGGGAAAAGGCAGCAAGATGAAGAATATCAAGAACCGAAGAAGTATCATCAAGCCAGGGCTGAATTTGCTACAAGTGCCAGTTTCTGATGGAAGGACCACAACTTTCATAAAGTCCACTCCAGGTAACAAGGCACTTGCAGATACATGTATGGGTGGATATTTTAAGGCCAACGTATAACCTGCAAATCCAGCCTCAGATGGTCCATTTTTGCACAGGAATGAACACAGCAGCTGTCAAACATTTGCAGGTACAGAGTTCTAGAAAGCACAGTCTTCATCTTCAGTGGCAAAGGGCCTCTTTTTTGGCAGTTTACCATGAAGAAGCAATTCCCTGAGTGCTCTTAAGATAAGTCTACTTACAGTGGTGCAGACAGGCCAACGTGCTCTACCCCAAATTCCAGGCTGGCTAGAAGCAACCCAGCTTCTGTCTGGAAGCTGTAGAACTGTAGTAGTGTAGCAGAATGCCCAAACTAACTACCATGCTGAAAAGCAGGATGTATTAACCAGAAAGCATTGTTGTGTTAACATCGCTGTGTGGCTTCTGGAGCTGAGACCAAAGGAACTGAGGTTTCTGTGAACCACGTAGATGTAACCAGGGAGGAATTTGCTCAGCACCTGCACAGGTCTGATCTTTCTTCCAAGCGAATGAACTAAAGCAGAGTTGTCCTTGCCTAAGTGCAATACATCTGAATTTCAGTTCCACAGGTTGGCCTGAGGCTGCTGGCTGCAGATGAGTCAAACCCCAAACAGCGCACAGATGAGCACTGTATTTGTCATTGGGTATTGAGCATGGGAAATTTAGCATCAAAAGTACAAAAGTCTAGCATTTTAACAGGAATAGCATCTCCCACATTGCTAGTTTGAGGCATCCAAAAGTTACAGGCAGGTTCCCATACTCGTGAACTTGTCTTTACATAAAAATCACACCACAAGATATGACTTTAATAACACATTTGGGGTTGATTGCATTTACTTTCTAGGTTTTAACCACCAGGGTCCACTTCCAAACACTTTCACAACAGGAAGGCTCAGAATACGTTGTTTTACGTTATTTTTCAAATGAAGGCTGAAGCTCTTATGTATTCCTCTTAACTCCAGGAGCTATGTTTTTTAAGGCACACACCAAATGTCAAGGGACTCACAATAAAATCACAAGAATTGGCAAGACTGCCTTCGTTGGCTTTGGGGAATGAGCAGGTTGTTGTTGGAGCCCCACATTAGAGGGAGACATACTCACATATTCTTATCCAGCGAATTATGCACAGAGGTATAATGGCAATCGGCCCAGCACTGACATACAGCAACACGAACAGGATGCACAAAATTCCCAGGCCTCTTAAGCTAATGGAGAAGCTTTGTTAGTTTCCCTAACAAGGGAACCAATGACATAACCTGTCATAAACATGTTGGGACCATTACATAAACAGACATGAGATATATTTAAACTATAAAAACCCGTTTAATAACCAAAAAGACAGCTGTGTAATCTGCACATTACACTCACAAAAAGGAAATAAAAGTAAAATGAACTGGAACATGTGTGTCTGGAGAAAAAAGGGGTGAGAGAAGAGGCCTGAAGACCTCTCAGAGAAATTCTTCTAGGATATGCTTCAGCAGGAAAATACTCCTGTTCTCCATTCTCCATTCTCTATGGTGCTTTGCAGAAGCCACATTTTCACAGCTTTCTTTTAAGAAATTGAATGGTTCATGCGCTAACAATGATGCAATTTTTGAGTAAGGAGAGGAATCTGGGAGCAAGACTTCATCTTCTCCATTGACAGGTGAAACCAAATGCTTCTATTTGTCTAAACTAGCTAGGTACCATCACCTAAGATCAAGAAAAGTCCAATGAAGTCAGTGAACTGGTCCTTATTTTTCTTGCATTGAAGTGCAAACACTGAAGTGGCAGGCACAATATGGGAGAAAAGAGGGATCTGCTCTCTTCTTCATCTGTCTCTGCCTTTGGTCTTAAAGGCATTGCAGATTTATGCACAAAAGGAAAACTGAAACCTATTCACTAGGGCTATGCTTACAGTGTATTTGGAGAGAGAGTAGTATGGCGTATGTAGGTTTTTATAAATCATATCACTTATGTTTTGCCATCCCTGTGGAGGACGTGTTTTTGCTGCATAATAACTCACTGAGGTTTTGTCAAGATCAATTTACGTTTGTCAGATGCTCTGCAGTCTTCAAACAAAAGTCATAAATAATGGCACTGCACCAGTATTTAATGTCTTTAAATGTCATGATTTATAATCCATATAATGGGATGAAGCGGCAATGGAGTGATGTATCTCTCTCCCAACTGCAAGTACTGTTCTTCTCAAGAGAGGAACCAATGTTCAAAACTCAGCAACATCTACCCCTAATATCAAAATAGATATTGAAAAACCCCTCTGGGGTGCCTAAATGTCTGTATTTAATTTATGGATAATTTACAATAGAAATAGACTATATGAAAATGTATACAAATTTGTAGACTTACACATTGGGGCACATAGATAGTTTAACTACAAAATAATGAACATGAAGTGTCTCTTGTGAGCTGCCAGGTAGACATTTTGATTGCCCAGATTTCATTAAACTCAAACCAGAAAAAGCTTGAAGTTTTCCAAATATTCTTTAACTCTATCAAATGTGTCGGTTCTCTACAGCCGATGACAATATATTTCACCAGACTTGCCAAAATTGTTTAATTTTAAGCGATGCCTGTATTGCATTACTTTTTACAAGTTGAGCCAGCATGCAGGGCACAGTCAACTGCATAGAAGAATAAGCCCAATGCCAATGTTTTCTTTGCATACAAAAAACCAAGTTCACACAGCAATACCTTAAAGCAAGGAGAAAGACAACAAAAACAACAATAAAACCCTTGTCATGTGCTTCTCTCCTCTCTCCCTCAAGCCATCTTTGCTTATTCCAACTTTATCAAACAGACTCAAGCGAGTGAAGAGTTACAGAGAACCTCCATGCTGCCAAGAGCTATTTCCAGTGGACTTTGATCAAATCATGCTGTAATCCCTAATGGGAAACATACTTCATTTATAAGGTATTCTTTGGTGTCATTCCCAACAAGCAGGCATATGACTTTTTGAGCAGCAAAGCTCTTTCTCTACAAGAAAGCACTATGTTTGTGAGAGGGTAGCACTACCGTGTTCACCACGAGTGTGCAGGCCTGCCTAGAAAAGTGGGATTTCAGCATCAGTCATTGCTAGAGTCAGAAAAGGCTGAGGTGGTCAAAGTCTTAGTGCTAGAATTTCTTCAGCCACAGTCCTTTACCCAACAGCAACAATCACACACAGTAGTGTTTTTCAGTTTTATCATTTCCAGTAAGGAACACAACAGCAGGCTGTTCTGACTTTTGTGCTTTGCTGCAACTCCGTTGAACTTAAGAGGTTCAGGTTATTCAGAGCAATATTTTATTTGCCCTGAGGTTTTATTCCAAGACCAAGGACAATTAGCCCACATTTTAACAAGGAAGCAATTAAAGAACTTGACATTCATAAAAATGATTTATTGTGCTATTAAATTAGGAAAAAAATCATCAAAGTTCATAATAGCCAAAAACGCCCAAATATAAATTATCTTCATACTCAGCTTGTACCGTGATGCTTATCGGCCTGAAACGCGTGCATTAATTCTCTAGTGCTGCTGTGCAGTTTCTGTCATTGTATCTCACTGCTTGGAAAAAACATCTTTTTCATTCTGTGCTGAATAGCAGCCCTTTAAATTGAAAAGGTTTAAACAGACCTCCTCTTCTTGTAACTTCCAGACTAAATGTGTTTGGGGCATCCCCATGCAAACCTGCTGTAGCCAGGTGTCCCACTGGACACAACAAGAACCTTTTGTCTTCCAAAATCCTCTGCTTCTCCCATCTGTCAGTTGTCCACGCATTTAAGAAAAAGCCTACTCTTATAACACTAAAAACTTTTTATTTTTGTTAGGCCTTTACTTTTTTCATTAACCTTTCCACAGTTCTTATATGTAAAACAAAAAGATGCCGATGCTTTTACTGAAATGGCAGTTTCAAACTAATGCACTCAGCCCCCATTTTCTTTCCTACCTAGTATATTTTTTTAAATCATAGGTATCTATTTATTACAAGATGTAAATATCTTAATAACTCCACAAGAAAAGAGAACCAATGAGAACGTGTCCTGGGGGTAGCAGTATAGAACAAGAGATCAGGAGTCTTTCTACCACTGACTGCTTCTGTAATACTAGGGGAAAAATGTTCTCTGTGACTTAATTTTGTTAGTGAAATAACAACACATTGACTCCTTCATAGGACTGCAAAACATTTGCGCACTTTCTATAAAGAAGAATTATGTCCTTTTAGTCAGTCAAGGTTTTCCAAACACTCAGGGTTTTCCTTTCATACCCATATACAAAAGTCCTTTCTTCCAGCCTTCTGCTCTTCACTAGCATCTTTCATAAAAATCCCTCCTGCACCTCACTGACAGTCCCTCATTTTGAGTAGAGCTGCTTATGGTCTGGCAAAACCTGCATCCCTGCAAAAGGTCCCGTTTGCGCAAAGTTTTGGGATCCTGCCACACTATCAGAGCTTGCAAGACCCTTCTTGATGTTACAAAGTGATGAGAAGATCCACCTGACTGAGAATTGCAAATACGGCCTCCTAAGCAGTAAAATCAGCAGGAAAAATCCATCCCTGAAGTTAATCGGTAAGAGCCAGTTCAGAAAACCTCCACTCCTATCCAGGACATAAATTCAAAGCATGTGGGAAAACAGGTCTCTGAAAGTGAGTGCCTTACTTATTAATCGCTGGAAAGATTCCTAGTTTAGATGTCTGAACTTCATGGCAGCAATGGGGTTCATTATACATTTCATTTAAGGGAATTGTTCATCTACTAACTACATGTTAAATTGATTTGCTGAATTAGGACCTGTGTTTTAAAGTCATCATAAATCTCTGTTATTCTGGACACTGTTTCTCTTACTATAAATTGGTAAACATTTATTTATTAAAAATTTGAATTTCACAATTTGCAAGTAATTTTTATAGGCTCTTTAAAAAATCTCATTCATGACTTGGAAAGTATCATGCATTATCACATCAATGCAAAGAAAGCTAGTAAGATCTTAAATACATCTGTTTTCTAGAAAATAAAAGTTAAAAAAAAAGTGTTTCAATTTCCCGTTTCCTCAGTAAATGATCCTTACTTATTTGAAAAAGGAAAGCATTAAATGCTCTGCCTCTATGATGAGTTTTAAACAGATATTTTCAATGAATTATCCTGATTGAGCTGCCTGTCAAGATAATGGTATAAATTGCTCCTTCAATCTATATTTACAAACTGGTTTGAACAGCTTCAGTAAAGACTGAGACAAAGGTAAAGGAATCTGATGTAAATCAACAATGAGATTAGTGTTCAGATCTCCTTTAACGAACAAGCTGTGCTGCAGCTGACTGGACTCATGTTTCAGTTTCTTTTCTGTTTTGCTCTAATTTCCCTATTTCAACTGTTTAAATTTGAAAAGTATGAGCGACAGCTTAGAAACAGTGCTCTGAAATAGATAATGGAATATTTCCAGAGCCTCAGGTTCTGTAAAAACTTGCATTCACCAAATCAAGCACTGAATTCTACATGAAAAATATTATGTTCAAATATTGAAATGCTAAAAAAATCCAGGATTTTAAAAAATAAGGATTTTAGACCAGTTCACATATGACACAGACTTTAAAAGGCAAACTGTTCTTGATCTTATTAATGAACTTCAATCTTACATACAAAATGTTGTTATTTTTAGCTTTTAACTTCCCCGCTATAAAAAAAACCAAACATTTTTCTTGCTATGTTTTGTTTAGTTTTTAAATTACTTCATCATTATAGTGATCTCCATTTCATTTTGTTTGTAGTTGAGAGGTTTTAGGTGTTCTAGTACCTTTTAGCAAAATGTTCCAGTACTAGTTTACCTTTTCAATTATTTTCCAGACAGTTTTAGAAGAAAAAGGGACAATGACGACTGGATAGAAATTTGCAGTATTCATGTTCAGAAATATGACTAGAAGCTTTGAAAAATGCTAGCATAACTCACTATGCCGCTTTGCTCTGTTTTAAATATCGGTGTATTTATTAATGCTGGTTGGAAAATTTAATCATATATAATATTTTTGGTTTTCATCAGATTTGAATTCTTTCCAGGTTTTTCAAGACTCTCATTTTTCTACACGTCTCAGAAAATCTGTAGTAAATGAGGTAGGATTTAATCCAAGTTATCCAGTGCATATCTTCAAAGAAGTATGTTATGTATACATCTTTTACAATAACTTATAATGTAAATAGTTATTAATAAAGAATATCTCGGAAAAGATTACATTAAAAAATGTTAATGTCTTTTAAAATGCTGCGTGAGAGAGACTTCAATGAACATAGAGAATATCTTAAGTTATAGTTCATGTTGTATTTTGTATTCATCAGATTTAACTCTTGTGATTTTGTACTTTTTTGTTGTGGATACATGCTATCTGTTATTTTCCACTGCTAGAAATAAATTCCTGAAGGGCAAGACTTTTGCCTTTTTAACTTGTTACGAACATGATTGCTCACCGAAAACAATCTGGTTTGTACACATAACGCAAAATCATCCGCATGGAGAATGTGGATGCTCAGACTCTGATCTCACAGCTCTGGGCACAGAGGACAGACGGCTGCAGTCACCCGCACCCCTGCTCGAGCCCATGGCTCTGGTTCAGGACCCACGCAAGGAGCTAAAGCAGGAGTAGGACCAGTTGAACCTTGAACATCCAGCTCAAAGTCAGGAAGAGTTTCAAGTGCAGAGGTTTAGTAATAACCTTATCAGTGGTTCTTAGACATTAAGATCTGAGGACATCCCTTTCTGCCCTCAGCTTTCGGCACTTAGCTGAGGCTGGTTTTGGAAAGCAGCAACTGTAAATTCCCAGTATAGTCCCAGAAGAAAGACAGACTTCCTCTCCACTTCCAGAGCAGAGATTGGATGTGACATCTGGGGGACGTGACCTCTCCCTGTTGACTGCGGTGGGAGTGCGACCTGAGGAGGTGCTTACACAGGCACTTCAAGAAATTTTCTACAGCTCGGCAGTGTGGATCCAAGAACAGAAGTACTACAAGGGAAGTGGCACAGATGGGTCACGGATTTTGCCAAAGATGCTTATTATAAGAGTGTTTATATAATTTAAGCCTGGAATTAAATCCTGCTAGACATAAGTTTCATTATTTTTTTTACCCTCTGAACAGATCAATCTCTGTGGTGGTAACCCAAGATAAAGCCCGGTCAAGCACCGCGTGTAAGCACATTTAAGCTGAATCATGCAAGCAGTCCTTCTGGAGTCCTTCTGAAGTGGGAATATTTGCCATATAGTAATGAACAGAACCTCAAAAAGGTGATGCTCAGACAAAGGCCTAAGACTTTGAAGGGAGCAAGGCAGCAAGCAGTAGCAGTTTGGTTCCTCTAGGTGAAAGGAGTGATAAACATTTGTAATTACTGCTTGGAACTGTTTTTGCTAATGATGGAGCTGCCTGTCATTGCCTGAAGCTGCCCAGATCCCACAGACTAGGGGGGACCATGGCCAGTACTTATTGTGATTTCTCCCTTGCCAAGGGAACCACGCTGCTGCAGCTTCATGTAGCTCACTCTATGCTCACTTCATGTAGCAGAGAGAATATTCTCAAAACTCCTCAAAAAATTGCTTTGAAATTTTTTTTAAGCTGGTTTTAGAGGAGAGGGAGAAGACAAATCTTGCCAAAGCAAAGACAGGCTGTTAGGCTGAACATTAGGAAAAAATTTTTCACAGAAAGGGTCATTGGGCACTGGCAGAAGCTGCCCAGGGAGATGGTTGAGTCACGTTCCCTAGAGGTGTTTAAGGGACGGGTGGACGAGGTGCTAAGGGGAAGGGTTTAGTGTTTGATAGGAATGGTTGGACTCGATGATCTGGTGGGTCTTTTCCAACCTGGTGATTCTATGATTCTATTCTATGATTCAAACAAGCTCAAAAAACAAAAGGCCAAATCCAGTGGCGCAAGGAAGGAAGCAATGATTATCAAGGTCTCAAAGTCCGGCCAACACAGCTGAAACAGTTTTGATGCACATCTAGGACTCACATGATACTAAGTGCAAGTAAGGGCAACATTAACTGAGATAGTGTTAATTCCAGTTCTATGTATGGCTGTTTCTAAACCCAGTTTACCCAGTTTATGCCACATCACCAATTTCTAGCAGGGTGGGGGCTATCCATGACCATAGACTAAGTTCACCCTAGTAAAGCCTGCCTCCTTTTTTCCCTGTGTTTTCCTACAGTGAATTATACAGTAAATATTACAGTATACTGAATACTCCCCTTGACCTCCATTTATTGGTCTCTTTTCTTCATATATGTCACTTTTGACCTTTCAGTAGCTCAGCTGTCTGGGCCACAACAACAACAGGAAAAATGCTGCTGACAGATTGCTGTTTTCATCTGTGATTTAACATCAAGCTGCCCAGGCTCTGAACTGTTCCACATTGCTCAGGAGCCTAAATCAACTCACTAGGCAATCCCTCCTCGCTCAGCAGTAGGCATCCTCCTTGCTCAGGGCAACAAAAGAACGTGCTTAAGCACACCAAGGGGAACAGATTTAAGGACATATTGAAGTGTTTCTCTGATTTGCAGCCTGAGGAAAATAGCTTTACTGTAGCAACACAGCTCTGCCTGCTAGTTTGGTCAGTCTGGATTCAGTGGTTGAAAATGAAGGCACAACACAGGAGTCATGAGTGTGTTCAGCGGTGAAGCAAGATCATGACTGAAGAGTACAAAAAAAGCCTACAAGTCAAGGAGATAATCTAAACCTCATCCAAGAGACAGGACAGGGCCAATCAGGGTATCGGAGGGAAAGAAGGCTCAATGCAGGATGTACAGGGCAGGGACATACAGCAGGATGGGAGCTGGCAGAGCTGAAATAGGCTGGTGAGAAGGCAGAGGTCAAGGAAGACATGGTCAAAGCTGAGGATAAGGACTAAGAGATAGGTGTGTGTAGGGCTAGTAGCCAAGTACAGGAATGCATTTATACTAGTAACCTTAAGCTTTCTCTGTTTGTATCTATACCATTCAATGCTCTTAGCTCTTTCTGCAGATCCCCTACCTCTCTGTGCTAACTCTCAGACCACACCTGGGAAATTTGAAGAGCATAAACTTGCCCACAGCGGAAATGTGCAAGTGAACTGCACCCTAGCACATTTTGAAATACCGGTACAGATGTGCCCAGAGACTCTTCACACAAACACCCATTAACTAATCATTTGCTGTATTTCCAGACTGATCTAGCACAGGGTCCCATGTACATAGGAGCCAAAGCCAGTTAGGCATATCGTCATTTATACTAACGAGAGAATAGAGTTAACATTACATCATTGAGAGAGCTTCCCTTCATAGCTTTAATAGTCTTCTAATTCAAAAGGTTTTGTATTGTATAGAAATTACCCTGTCAATGCACTTTTTTGGCAGCAGGGAAGATATATTTTTCACTTGTTTGCAGCATCTTTGTACTGGAACATGTCTGTGGGCTATGGAAGGGTAAGGCCATCAAAGGACAGATCACATCTCAAGGCTCCCACCACCTTTTTGCTATGGAAGTGTAAGGCCATCAAAGGACAGATCACATCTCAAGGCTCCCACCACCTTTTTGCAGTGACCATCTTCCTCATGCCTGAGGAAGGAAACTCAGCTTGACAAGTATGTTTCTCATCAGGCCATCAGGGTGTTTGTTAAGTGACAAAACCAAACAATATTTTTTCATGGAGCACTGTGCTGAAAAGCGACTTTCCTTTTATAAACTGACTCAAGACTCTCAGTCATGTCTGTTCTCTATGTGCTATCATTGCAGGGGTGGGAGGGGAGTCAAAGTGATTCAGCTCTTGGAGCCTCATCCAAGACTCTGCACAGCTTGGATCACAATCGTGTTGAGAAGAGGGAGGATGACAGGAGACACTGCTAGCAGAATGCCTCAGATTGTTTGTCCTTGCACTCAATCCACTTCACATTTCCTCTCATGCCAACACTAGCAGCAACCAGCAGCTTTGAGACACTGGAGTTTTTGTGTAGCTCTCGCGCTTTATTTTGCTTCAATTTTTCCTCTTGGTGTTGGATTGTTTTTTCCCCCCCTCTTTTGTGATGTATGTGGTGGTTATGAAACGTGTGCCTGTGAAAACAGTACTGACAAAGGATTCAGTTCAGTTCGCTGGGGAATACAGCAGGAATTATCCTGAAGATATCCAGCTATTGCAGAGTCATGGAATAAATTAGGTTGGAAGTGACCATTGGAAGTCATCTGGTCAAAACTTGTGCTCAGACCTTCAAATTAGATCATGTTGTTCAGGGCTTTGTTCAGTCATGTTTTGAAAATTGTCAAGGATGGAGCTTAAACAGCCTCCCCGGGCAATAATGCCAGTGGTTAACCACAGGCTGTGAATTTTTTTTCTTTCTATTCAGTCAGGATTTCTCTTGCTGTAGATTGTGTCTATTTCCCCCTGTCCTTTTAGTATGAACATCTGAGAAGAGACTGATTCTATCTTCTCTGCAACACTCCTTTAGGAAGCTGGACACAACAGTGAGATATGTCTTCTGTCTGTGTCCCTCAGTCTGAGCAAACTGACATCTCTAAGCCTCTCGTCATACCTCGTGTGCTCCAGCCTCTGACCAGCTCAGTGGCCTTGACTGAACACATTTGGGTTTGTCCATGTAATTCTTCTACCAAGGGACCAAAACTGAATACAGTACTCCAGCAAGTGACAAACAGAGGAATAATCATTTCCCTCAATCTGCCGGCTATGCTTTGGCTGATACAGGACACCCGCATCCACCAGCATACCCAGGTCCTTTTCTTCAAAACTACTTCCCAGAAGTCAGTCCTAGCCGGTACTGGTGCATGGGGTTACTCCACCTCAGACGCAGGAATTTGCACTCCTTTTTGTTGAGATTCCGGAGGTTCTCATAGACCCATCTCTTCAGCTTGTCATGTCTCTCTGAATGGCAGTCCAATCTCCAACATACTCAGTGCTCCACTCAGCTTGGCAACATCCACTGAGGTGCCTGCCATCCCATCGCTTAGGGGACAGCTGAAGGTGTGGAACACTATCCATCTCAGTGCCTGCAGCTGAGGAACACCACTCAGCACAGACCACCAACCAGACTTCAGGTCATTAACACTTGCCTCGAAGCTCAGCAGTCCAGCCAGTTTTTCAGCCACCTCGTTTTCCACATCTTCCCAGCCTGGCTACAGCTATGTTACTTCTCTTGCCTGAGAACATTAATGCTGCCCTGTGATGGAGGAAGTAATTGCAAACTCTTGTGCACAGAGATCAGAGGCAGGAGAGTTGGGCTGTTTCCCAGTCTCTGCTGTGTGACCTCCAGTAAGTAGCCCAAACCACAGAGACCACATGCTAGATGTTGTTTAAATCAGCCAACCTATCACAAAGGTTATAGATGTGGCTCAATCTGGAGCAAAGTCTTGCTTGTGCGACAGCTGATCTAAGAGCACGGTCAACAATAGTAGCCCATGCTGAGAATTAATAAATAAATACAAATGAAAAGGTTTTTTTTGTAAAGATGTTCCACTCCAGCACCTAAATCTTAGGTTAGTGTCTAAGTCTCAAGCTTAAGTTGTCCTCTCTACAAAATGGTGACAAGTTGGTCTAAGTTTGTGTGCTGCAAGAGTTCCAGTGGTACCACTTCAGCATTGCATGTGAATTAATAATAAAATAATGCAATCAGCTGTAATACTTTTAGTGCCATATAAATCCCTATGTGAGGTGATTTGCAGATGAGGAGGAAACCATGGCAGTGACTGGTTGATCTTTGTGAATGATGCAGCGTGCAGGGTGCTGAGTTGCTATTGCCTTCACAATCTGTTATATTTTGAGCACCAAATAATATCAAAACCACAGAGATTTGTGTCCAGTGTCAAGATGCATGAAACTTGAATAATTTTAGACAGGTCCGTGGGATGTCACAGGGGCTATGCAGGGACCCAAACCGATCAGAGCAGAAATAAGGCCAGAAATCAGCTGCAGAAAATGAGACAATCCTCACAGTCATCTCATTGCTGAAAGAGCTTTTTTTCTCCCCAAATAAAAGCTCAAGAATATCATTGCCACCTTTTCACAGTAGGATTTGGGGAGGGGAGCAGGCATCTTTGTACACAGCTTGCTATCAGGCATCCTTCTTTGCACGTGCTTTCATACATCTGTAATGCAGAGGGGCATCCTCAGTCCCAAACAGGGGAAGGATGTACTGCCCACGAGAAGGCAACAGTCCCTCTCTAAGCCCTTCTTCTGCGTTCCTGGTTTGGGCAGGGGTTGAGACTAGGAATTCTGGGTTTTACTTGAAATCATCAAGGTGGGTTTGATGGAGCTGCACATTAAGTTGCATGGATAGCCAGCAGTTGGCTACCGGCTGCAAACACATCTGCCTCCTTAGGCAGGGATGCTCAATGCCCCAAACCACAGAGAGCCCTGAGTACACGGCAGCAGCCTGGGAGCTTGAAATAAGCGGGGTCACAACCCTGCACAGGGCGGCTGGTGGCAAGCTCCCATTTCCTTGCCTCGTAAAGGAAAATTCCTGTGCAAAAATTCCAGAGTAAAATCCTGAGAAGTGGCCCAAGCCAGAAACCCAGAGGGAATAGGGGTCCCCAAGCCCCAGTGCCTTGCTGGGAGCCCCAGCTTAGACCAGGGCGTGAGGGGTGATCGCTGCCAGAATAAGCACAGCTCCAGCAGTTCATAAGGAGGAAAAGGGAGACACCTAATGGGAACAGGCAAGAAAAGCACCCACAGCTCAAGTGCCTCAGGGAAAGCGTGGGTGAAAAGCTGTAGTTTTGTCTGTGGCGGCCCAGAGGGGTTTACAGGCGTTTGGGAAGGAATTAGAGAGCAGTGTCTGGTGCCAGCAGCCCTGTGACCACATTACATCTTACGGCCATCCTGGGAGGTGGTCATGAGCAGCTCAGGAGTACTTTCTGCAGCAAAGCAGCCCCTCCCCTGCTGCACACGCAGAGTCCAACTCTGCCAAGGCAGCTGTTGTCCTACCTTGACACCAAAAATGTCACAGCTGCGGATGACAGCAGCATCGTGCATAAGATCAGTCTGGATAAGAGGAGACAATTGGCATCAAAGTTGTTTCAGACAGCAATTAAACCGTCAACGGAACAAAAGAAGACACTATAAATGTCTTTGCACCTTGCTTTCCGCCTTGCTGTGGTCCACAATATCCACGTCCCACTAGGAGTAAAGGTAGTTTCACAGGCCCCATGAAACATGGGTGAAGACCAATTTCCCTAGCAGAGCACCAAGTCATTTCACTAATTTCTGGCCACAGAAAGGTTACACAGGCTGCCAGCAATCTGAGACGGTGAATCCATGGACCGACTTCCCAAACTCATGTCCACTCACATGAATTATAGCCCCTCTTGAGTCACCCTGCAAGCATTCACTGCTAATCCATCATAACTGTTTCAGAGGGCCAGCGCTGGTCCCATCTTACAGATGAAAGCAATGCAGTTGTTCCTGTGCATCCGAGCAGGTCGGGGGGGGCGGGCTGCAGCTCATCAAGTTGGTGAAAACAGCATGTACACCCATCTGACCCCAAACAGTGAAAAAGAAGAACAATTGTCTGGTGGGGTCAAGCGGTAGATCACCTCTACAGACAACGAAGCAAGCGTGGAGAAACCACTAGAGTAGAAAGCAGCCGTGCAAACGATCAAGTGAAATACGGAAGAAACCTCACAGATCACTGTTAATGACAGCTGCTCAGCAAGGAACAAAGTGCTTCATACTGGTCATGGGCCGAAGCCCATGGTTGTCCACGCTGGCCTTCATCTTCTTAGACAGATGTACAGCATTAGCTTGCCAGGGATTTTAAGCATTTGTAGTCCTAACCCATGTTGCGGTAACCCGAGATAGGAAATAAAGAGTGACTTCTTGCCAGCATTCCTGGATGCGCTTCAGGGTGAGAGCCGTCTGCTCTTCTCCGTCCAAGCTGTGCCTATAACTGTGCGACTCTTGGGAAGCACACGAGCATTTTTGTGGTGAAAAAGTGACTCAGCAAGTTCTGCACTCAGCTGGATCTTGGAGGCAGCACTGGTGTCTGAGACAGAGGCGAAATACCACCAATTGGCTGATGATAGCTGGACTCCGCGGGAGACAGCGCCCGCGCGGACTGCAGCCAACACCAGTGCAGGTACCTGTCAGGAGCAGGACAGGGGGATGCAGCAGTACAAAGCAAAAAGAGAGAAGAGATGCTGTGGAAAGAGATAGAGATTAATAAGATGGTGATTAGGGGTAGTCAGGGAAAGGGATGGAGGAAAGGAAGGAGGACAGGGTTCCTCCATGGGAGAACAGAAGAGGGGAAGGGCACATTAGGATGGGGCATCTTAAGAAGGAACATGAAAGTTACACTGATAATAGGTCGAATCTGTTGTGGCACTGACTGCAATAAGCATAATAACAAAATATCTAGTTCTTAATGCGGCCAAGCTTTCTTTCTTGGTCCTTTCCAGTGGAAGTCTGTGCACCTTTGGCACAGGGCACTCGAGGTAGCAGGAAGGGGTGAAGCAGGTCTGGGCTCTCCATGCCTAGAGTCTGGAAAGGGTTTACTTGTGTACTTGCTTAACTTCTGCACTTAATAAGATGCTTTCTTGAGTCAGGCCCTTCATCAAGATATGTTAGTTGGAAGTATTTCCTTTCCAAGATGTCTACCTGTGAGGACAATTTCATCATATCTGAGGTGCTCAGGTAGGTTATTGACAGGGCTACATAGCTACCTGGGCAGGGAGAGCAATGAACCTTTTAGACCCCAGTTCTGCCACTGGTGCTCATGAAAAAAAGTGTATCTTTTTCTCTGAAACAACCTCTAACTACTTCAGAAAGACAGCTGCTGAATGAAGGACTGCTCCTTACAAGAAATATGTCAGACTTCCATCTTGGGCTGTCAGATCCATCATATCAGGACTTTACAGACAATGCTCAAGGCCACCATCATGCCAGCATCACAAACACTAGAGAAACACACAGTGGATGCTCCAGCTCCTTCACCTGCATGGAAAAAAAAGTCACGTGCCTTTGGCAGAAAATAAACCCATGCAGTCAAATACCAGAGTGAGGTGGGAGATAAGTCAGACAAGTTAAATAGATGGATCAGATTCCAGCATGCCCCGAAGGTCACTCCATGCAGGGTCTGCTGGAGGGAAGGTGGGAGCAGCATCTCTCTTCCAAGGAAAGTGCCAAGCTACCAGTCTCTTGTTGATTAATCCTGGGGAGCAGGAGGTGGTGGAGAACACGCTGCCAATTATAAATGTGGTGATGGGGCATTGGGGGCATATATATGCATCATTAGTCATCTGCAAGAATTTTGTTTTTGTAACCTCTGCATTTTTATCTGTCACTTCAAGCAATAAATATGCACTCCCGCCAGTGATTTGACATTACACTTGCTTTGGATGGTTGCCTTTCCCAAATATTAATAGTAACTCATTGTGGACACAGCATTGGTATTTAGTTAGATCAGACCAGCTTCTTTTAAAAAACAACTTTTCTTATAAAGAGAACAGATGTTTTTAATTTACACGAAGAACAAAAACAAAGTTCTATTGTTCTGTTACAGTGAACACAAACATTACAGGCACACAGAAATTAACACCAATAGCACGTTAAAAAGATTAAAAGCCCATCATTATACAGGTCTGCTTATTTGTGCTTTTTCCACCACTTTAAGGATTTAGTGGCATGAAATGATAGCAAGTGTTGCTTTTTGGAACTGATATGAAGTTGAGTATGGCATATTTAAAAGAAAAAATAGCATAAACACAAGGACACTCTAAACAAACATTATACAGACTATTATTATTATTATTATTATTATTATTATTTTATAATAAATGAGGAATGTAAACCCTCACAGTCCAGGGTATAAACCAGCTACAAGCTCATGGGGATAGTAAGAAATTGCCTCTTTGAGCTGATTATTCTATGGTTGTTCCTTATAGGACACGTTTTCCTCTGCACCATTTGTACACAACAGTAAGGCCGTATGCGTGCACACAGAAATCGTCAGTACATTTGATTCACATCAGTGAGGTTATCTTGTGGTATGATATGAATTTAAGCTAAAACTCTCCTTATACACTTTTTTACCACTGCGGATTTAGAAGCCCTTTGAAGATCCTGGTGCTGACTGGTGGGAGCAGAGCTCAGGCACACACCTGTGCCAAGGTGGTCAAGCCCCTTCCAGAACAGGAGTGCTTCCCTGCTGATGGAGGTCGCTTGAAACTCTCTGTGTCTCACAGACACACACTCTGAGAAAATGTTTTTCCATGATAAAGCTTAGCATCATTCCCTTTTCTCACCTGCTGGACCCACAACCTGAGTACCTAACTCTCAGCTTACTACAAAGCATAGTTCTTCTCCTGGAGAAGCACCTCCTCTAGCACCTTCTTCTTGAAGATTTTCCTAGTTACTGTCTGTAGTTGTCTGTCACATCTTAGATCACCCTGTTGGGCAACTGTCTCTGGGTTTATATATACTGACATACCACTAGTTCTATCTCTATTTCAGATTTACCAGTCACGCAGCTGCAAAAGGACAAGGAGGGCTCAGATTCCTTACCTCAGTTTCTCTCAGTAAGCAAAGATTCTGCTTTTGGTACATTAAAACCATAGTCCACCTTCTTTTCTGTCCCATTGTTCATAGTTATTTTTCTGTCCCATAATGGGCTCCATTTTACACTCCCCCACATTCAGACTAAGTGTCAAACTATGAGGCTTACTTAAGATCATCATACAGGACCTAGTGAAAAAACTACCTTCCTTGCATTTTAATATATATAATTGAAGGACTTGGGACAGAAAAATGTGAAAGTCTTTTTCTGTATCATTCAGGTAACCTGGAGATTTTGGTACCACACAACAACAGAAGAACAAACATCATGACTCAAAGGTCTGGGGCTTTTTTTCCACCACTGAAAGCAAGCCTCACTGGAAGAGGTTCTACGTGTGTGCTGCTCCAAGTGGCTGACTTTAAACTTCCAATTACATTATATAATAAAAACCCCAGTCCCAGACCCATGCAGGAAAAAAAAAGATAAACCAAAACATTACAGTCATAAGGTACTTTTCAGCTTGAAAGAACCCAAGCCATGAATTGTCTTATCCACCACAGAATGCCATCACCTCAGTGCTGAAATACAGCAGCTGTTTATCACCCTACAGAACATTAAGATGGGTGTTCTTATGCGGCCAAAACAGCAAGGAAAACTGAGTATACAAATACAATAATCTGGAATGCACAAGTTTAGCCTCCCTACATTTATAATGAGTACCAGAGGGACTTTAGGGACCACAGGCAGCCGATGCTTTCAGACGCTCAATGCTAACAACGCTTTCTGCAGCACTTAAGCGATCCTTGGAAGCCAAAAGCATTTGACCTGGACTTGCTTTGCTTTGCTTGGTTGACTATGCGGCCAAGAGCTGGCTATCACACACTAACCGCAATCACTATGCCACGTCCAAAGTCATTTCTGCCACATTTAGAAGCACAATTTATGCCAGAAACAGAGTAATCAAGTTGTCCCAAGATCCAGAAATTCATCTCCCCACTGCTTGTGCAAAGAAGACAGCTAATTGCAGTCATGTACCTGTCCTGATGGTTGGCTGTTCATTAATAAATTGCTATCACGCTCTCTCAAACATGGCTCTCTTAGACTTTGACTCCCAGTATCACAGAGATGCTACATGGCTCTTGGAAGTGCCTTATCAAAATTGGAACTATTTGCTATCCAAATATACTGAAGTTTTCACTCAAAATTCAAAATCTCATTGTTACACCACACTCATCACTGTGGTATCTTGAGTACCGCCATTTCCAGCCGAATTCCAGCCCCAGCTGGATTCAATGAAGAATCACTCTGAGCCCAGGGATACAGAGTTCAGAAAGGCCAGGATTATACAGCGAGTCCTGCGTGGGCTCATAAGGAGTTTGTTGCAGAAGCTGGACTTTGACTCTCACTGAATGAGAAAAGATCTTGTGGTCAAAGGAGATTGATTAGGAGATTAATTAGTAGATTGCTAAAGCCCTGGGGCTCTGCTCCAGAGACTCACGTGAGTGTACCACCAGCTCTGTGCTGTATAAATTGTGCCTGTCTGGCAGAGCAGTCATGTGGGTCCTGCTGATATTGTAGAAGTCTTGTGAGAGAGGGGGACACAGGACAAAATTACACTGATTCCATGATTCCTGTGAGTGGACATGCTCACTGGCTTTCGTTTATCCTAAAGCTCATTTCTACAGCACAGCTCTGCTCATGCATGTGAACCAAAGTAAGGCAAGAATGGCTCGTTAATGCCTCAAAACAGGGACCAAAAGGAGATCAAGCCCTGTTCTTCAGTGGTTAAAATGTCAATCTGAATGTCCCATGCTTCTGACCCCACTGTAGCACATCCATGCCACACAAGCTGTACTTTTAGCTCACCAAACCTCTCCGCATTTCTGCTTCCCATGGCACAGCTCCCATCAGGTGCAATGACTTTCTCTTCCCAGGCAATATGTTTGGCCATGTATGTGGTCTGACTGACTCAGTGATATCAGAGCACTTCTAAAAACAAGTTGTTTTCACCAAACCACTCTCTGATAATCAAACAAAGCAAAGGGCGATCTAACTAGATCCACAACAGAAAAACGTGTAGCTGCCAAAGAACTGCTGTTATCTCTGGCATGGCTGGGTCACTGGGACATTTCACAGAAACAAAAATGTATTTCCTGTGTAGACCCAATTAAAATACCTCCAGGGAACTGTTTCATGTGCTCTTAAGACCTGAAGCCAAAGCTACCCAAATGGCTTGTAAGGAATGAGATTACTTCCCAGGGGCTGATGGAAAGCACCGAGCACCCTCTGCTGCTCTGATTAACATTAGGCTCAGGAGCAGCATGTGTCCTTGTAAATATCTGGCAGAAGGGTGTTCTGCCCTACTAGCGAGAGAGAGGCTACCTCCCACTGCCAGGAGCTCAGATAACACTGGAGGACACTGCAGGATTCAGCCCAGCAGTCCCTCCACAAGTGAAGCCACCAGCCTCTCCTGACTGACACATAAGGTTTGGAGAAGAGAGCACGATATCTGTTGTAAAAGTTCAGGTATACCTTTCTTCCTGGGTCTGACCAAGTTCCCTCTCCACAGCTGGGTCATCTTTACTTCAAAGGGAGGAGGACTTTGCTGCCCATGCACAGGTCTCTGGGGACAGATGGAGGCTTTGGGTTGCTCGCTATGCAGGTAATGTGACTTCAGTTGCTGTCTTGCTCATTTTCCATCTTGACCCTTGTTTTTCCTCTGTTTAACGCATCATTTTTTCATGTACTGCAGGATCTGGCTGCTTTTCTTGCTGTGCTGGCTGGGACAAGGGAGGCAGATGGCCCCCCCAGGTTGGTGAAACATGATAAAAGGATAGTGGGGAGAAGCAAGGATGAGAACCCAGCTATTTTGCTTGTAACAAGATGTGCCTTTTCTCTGCCCTCCAATCTCACTGGCTCATGTGCTCTATATGTGTTCCCACCAGGTTTTATAGAGAGCAGTTGCCGCTCCAGAATTTTTTGGATGAAACTGAATAAACTCTTGCTCCAGGGAAAGTTCTTCCAGCTGGAAATCAATGGTGAGTCACAAGTGGCTGCGCTGAGCATCATGAAGGCTGGGGAACCACCTAAGTGATCACAGTGTCTGTGATCTGGATGCTACTGCCATCTATGCAATAATTAGTAACTGACACCAAAGAACTTCCAGAACATGCTACCTCGACCTGGTCTCTCATACCTTAATTTGGCCACCACCCCTACAGATGAGTAAAGCTTGTATCTATGGCTGTGGTCCCCTCTGCCTCTTAAAACTAACAGGCTGTGGAAAGGAGAAAGGATAGTCTGAGGAGGATGGATTGACATTTAACTTTCATTCTTTTCTCTGCTGAGCCCTTAAACATGTGTAGCAAGGAAAACAAAGGTGACATTGCAGCTTGGATATGTCATGGACAGCACAAATGACAATGGCAGCATAGGCTGGATAATACTCAGAAAACACTCTCAATGAGTGCTGAGTGAGTGCTGCTGCAATTAAAGGATTTTTTTTAGAAAAATCCTTTTTATTTAACACTACAATGGAAATTAAATATCCTATTTCAGATTGAGCAAAGGGTTTCCATTTCACTGAGGAAAACAAAAATCTACTTAACTAAAATGAAAACCAGAAAATGTTCACATCAGATAGAGAAAACTATGTGATTTCACCCCAAACTAGATTTCTTTCTGTTGAGATCAGTCCACTTTTTTCTGGCTTTGGGTTTTCTTCAATTGATTTGGAGGCAGAACTGAAAAAGTCAAGTACAGCAAGAGTGTGGGGAGAAGTGATAGCATTTATGAGAGCAACTGATACCTCTGGAGAAAACAGAACAGCCTTCAGGCACAAAAAGGTTATTTGTTTCTTCCAGCTCTATCAGCTGGTCTCATAAAAGCTATTCCTTCTCCTTCCAAAATTCTTCTCACTTACCTCCTTAGTCTATCCTGGCTGCAAGGATACATCTACTGAAACAGCAGTTATTAGTGTTTGACACATAAAGATGAGCAACAAATCTAGAAATTACAATGGCAGCTAATTTAGCCTTATCTGTTTGTACAGATTCTTGTGTCTAACCTAAGACTAAAATAGTTCCTTAATCAAAGAGCTCAACATTAGCAGAATATCATGTTATTAACTCTACCAGCATCAGGAGCTGAGTGCAGCCAGCTCCCATCATGCCTGTTACTTAGCTTCCCCATAGGTTTAACAGCATGCAGCATCTTGACAAGCAGAGATGAGCAGCAAACATGACCAATTCATAGAAGTGCCCATCCAAAATGGGTCCATGACTACATCCCTTTACCAGAGTAAGCAGCAGCTTATCATGACTTGAGGATTTTTAGAAATGGATGGGCTTAGTAGCCCATAACCCTTTCCTAGAGAGAAAAACCAGGGAGGGAAAGGAGAATGTGATGTCTCAGAGAAACTCTCCATAATAGTTCTTCAAAGTGGCAGTGGCACAAGCTTCTGGACATAAAGAAATGGGAAGTTGAGTGAATATAACGTGTGAGCTTAGTCATGCCAGACTGTCTCATGCACTCTAGCACTTACCAGAACAGCTTCACCAGCTCCTTAATAATATACATCTCTAGAGGGCACCCAACACGAGAGGGACCCAGGAACACATTGCCCCATTACTTGCCCCGAACTTTCCATCCCACACATCATTCCCTTTTTCTATAGATCCTTATGTTGGCCCCATTCTGCTGGATGAGAAACTAGCATCTCGTTGTGGCTATGTCCTGTCAGAAGATGTGTGGGGCAATCCCATCTTCCGCGCATCAGCGCTTGGCTGTCACGTGGCCAATGAGGTAAGACTCAGAGAAGGGCTGAAAACAGCTTCAGACAATACAACCTCTCCAAAAAGACAAGATTGGGGTATTATGCAGCATTCCAATGACATGTTTGAGATCTCAAGGAATAGGGACTGAAGGAGTTAGTGTTGATGGTGCATAGAAATGAATAGGCAATGGCTCTCCTGTATGAGGTTTGTTCAGTGTGACTGACATGGGATTTCCTCTCTCCATGAAATGACATTTAGCCTAATGTTGCTGACTAGCTGCCAGTTCTCAAGCATATCCTTGTAGCTGCTGATTTGCCAGAGAGTTTCTTGAAAGCCTCTCTGGAAAGAAGTAGGCATCTGCTTGAAAAAGCAACATTTGCACTGTGATTCTGGCAGATCATTTCCTGGCTTAATTTGTGTGGTAATGTGCCTGTTAACACATGCCTAAGAACATAGATCACACACATCTATTAGACTCAGATTTGTCTCATATAACTTTAGCCACCTAAAAGATAATGTCTAGTCTAAACCAGTTTTTTAAGCTCCCACAATCGTCAATGGAGAGAAACAGGCATCCCTGGAAGGTGATTCACCCCTTCCTAAAACGTGTAGCCTGGATTTCTAATTTCTAAATGTTAGTTGAGGTGCAATGTATCTAGAAACAGAAAATATCAGAGCAGAAACTTCATTGCTTGTCCATGTTTAGTCTGGCTGGTCTTGGAAGCCCCACAGAAAAAATAAGGTAAAACTTTATAGGCAGAGGTTATGCTAACAAGAACAGGGGGTGTACAGTGTGCTTTGCAACAATCAGCATTTCCAGACTGGAAATTTCTCTGGAAAGGTTTTGCCTTTTTTTCTGTTGAAAAATATACACCCATGTCAGATAGAAGCACAGTCCATGGCTTCATGTTTGGCTGCTGGAGAGCTGAGGGACCAAGAGGACCTCTTAGTGTCAAGAGAGACGCTAAGTGGCATTTGTAAGACAGATGTGACCTACCAACTTTAAACTAAAAGACTTGGTAACTTTCCCTCCATGAGGAGGCACACAGAAGTCATGAATGGGAGGAATGTGTCCTACATGGTGAGGAAAGTCAGATCTTCGCCTGACTAGATGGTCCTTAATACTGTAGAAAGAATAGTGCTGAGACTTGATCTGTTGCAAAGGTTCTAAGTGCTACAACAATGTCTCTGGCTCAGAAAGCCCCTGAGTACAAGACACTCAAAATAGGGTAGTGTGTTGGGGGAACTGTCACTACAGCTATCAACCTGTTCTTATCCTTGTAAACCCCTCTTGGAAACAGGACACTAGGCTGAACAGTCCCATGCAGCCTTCCTAGGACCTTCTACACCATTTGTTGAACTGCCTGTTTTCCTTCCTAGGCAGATGAACTGTTTTCGTTGACCGTGAACATAAAGGTCTCCTCATTTTCAAGCATGAGGGCAGCTGTGACCTACATCTACCCTATGTACTGCTCCTACTCCTCCTGGGCTTCAAGAGAAATTGTGTGTGAAGAAAACTACATGGAGGTAAAAGTCTGCTCACTGAAGGCAAAGCTACATCTAAGCTCTCTGCCAGGCACAACAACCCTCAAAAATTCCTGTCAGAAGTTGGTCTCACACAATGTACCAGGCATAACAGCGACCTGCTGATATTCAGCAGAGGGTGTAAGTCTAGGTGCTTATTAGTAACACATTTGCACGTCATAGGTATTTTTCTTGAAATGAAATTCATTTAACTGTACAGATGATGCAAGTCAAGCCACTGCAAGCAAATCAGCAGCCAGGCAGGCTAACCTGTATAGTTCATGAGAGATTTACTTTTACACTGTAAAGTGATGCAGCACCTGTTAGAATGTCATCTTTATGTTTGAGATAATAAAGCCTGGAGTTCACAAAGCTGCATGCCTTCTGCATCACTCAGCTCACAGACATCGCTAGTGAGACAAAACCTGCCTCCGACTGGGTGGCACGATTTGTCTGTCCAGCCTGCTACCAGCATCTACACATTGATGTAGAAATAACACACTGAACTAAATAAACTTCACTGCCTTTTGTATGCACCTGTTAGAGACAGGACAAAGAAAGCCTATTTTTCCTACTAGGATTTCAGGCTATGTAGTCACATCTGGCTGCTGCAACACACCTAAACCATGGTGCAGATGTCTGGGCAAGCCCTGACTCCTAGATCAGTGCCCTCACTCTGCAACACATGCTGTTAAGCATTGCACTATTTCACCTACCTTAGGTATTGGGGATCCTGCATCTTCAGGTGTTCAGTCTACATGGGAGGAGGGAACCAGTCCTGTTAAAGTCAATAGCCTGCTTCCCCATACTTCCAGTGGAGAGACCCAGATGCCCGTGAAAGCCTCCAGAATGGCATCTAGTTTACAGCTTACTAGATATGAAACGGGATTTTTGAATTAGTTATGCACAAAGTATCCTCTCCACTGTACATGCACCACCATAAATGCCAGGGCTTTAGCCTTCATTTTAAGGCCACAGAAATTACCACTATCAAGAATCTCTTTGGAAACACTTTAATTACCTCCAGTGGATGTAAATTGCTAAATCCCAACAAACACTGGAGAAAAAATCCAAAATTCCTCTCTCTGCTCTCCATGCCTGTAATAATGCTGAAAATTTGTTTGTTCCTGAAGAATGTTCTCTGTGTCCCCAGGTGTCAGTGAGGACTGATGTCCCTGCAGTTTCAAATGACTACACTGTAGCGTGGATGTCAGCACTGCCAGAGGTATGAAGGGAAGCCTTTCCTGACTGTTCCTAGCCTGCCTCTTGTTGCTAAACTCATGAGTCATTCTTGGGGTATTGCTCCATCTCTGTCAAAAAAAAGTGGAGATGGCAAAGATGCCATCAAGTACTGGAAAGTCTCTCTAGTTTTCTTAGAGCTCTAGACTGAAAAAAAAACAATCTTTAGGTGGGAGAACAGAGCCATATGCTTGTTAAAGTAGTGGAAAGTGAGTTCAAGACAAACAAAAGTAGGTGGTTCTTCACACAATGGGTAGTGAATCTGTCAAATGCCTTGCCAAGAGATGCCGTGTCTGGTAGAAGTTTGCTTAATCTTAAAGAGAGACTGGAAAAATTGACCAAAGAGAAATCCAATAAGACATACAAAACACAAAGAAGCTACAGATAGCTTAGGAGTCCCTAAGCCGAAAATTATTTGAGGCTGGAAAGTATTAGGGAGAAATATATACACTTGTCCTGCTTTCATCGTGTCTTGCTTGTTTCCCGTGCACCTTTTTCCTTTTGAGACTCTATTCTAGACCTGCACAGACATTCCTCTCTTCTTATCTTTGACACAGTAAAGCTAAGTATTGTAAAAGGCAGTCTGTCATTTGGTCTCAGGACTGCTCCAGAAATCAACAGACATGAAACCAATCATTTTATTGACAGCACGGGCCTCTTGTCCAACAGAATTTGTTCAAGCCCACCAATCTAGGTTTCTTCCAGGCCTGCTAAAAAACTGTTTCTAAAGATGCCTTAAAGAGCTATAGAATTCTGTACCTGTATATATATAAAAAGGGTGGTTCTTGGCTAGAGTGGACTAGTAGTGTCCAGTGCCACTACAGTTAATCCAGCTTCTAACAGGAAAATAGATGCTACAATATTATATTTTTTTCGGAGACTTTGGTAGACTTAGATCTCATGCAGCTCATCTCTCTCTTGCAGATTCAAAATGTTGCATACCAGCAATGGCAACTGATGTTTGTTTCTCCATCAGGGAGAAAGAGAATAATGGTAAGCGATGCAGCAAAACTGGGCTACAGCTTCAATAATACACTGTCCCGTGTGTACCTCCGTGCGCCCTATCACAGCAACGAGTCTGACATCAGCGTGGTGAGTTGTTGCTCTCAGACACAAAACTATGCTGCTTCCACTGCCTTTCTAGGACATCACTTCTCTTTTTCTGTCTGCATCCCAACAGATCAGTGGTGTAACTATGAACATGGTGACTTCCACTTCCATGTACAGGCAGCGGTGGCTCCTTTTGCTGATTGACACGACTGTCTCCTGTCCCATTGGTAAGGATTTCTTCTTTGTTCACCAAAAATAACCACCAAAGGAGCTAGTAGAAAGCACAGTCTCTCCATTTCCATATGACCTACTCAGTAAGAAAAGAGGTTTACAAGCTGCCCTAAGAGCAAATGAGCTAAGAGTCCATGGCTTTAGTCCCAGATAAACATGTTCCCTGCTGCGATGCTATATTACTTGTATTCCCGGTGCAGTGTCGTGCCTTGTCTCTGGTTTCTCAAACACCCACGTTAGATGCGGGGAACTGGAGCCATGTAAAACTGCTGCAGAAGTGCCAGGGAGCCTCTCCTTAACTAACCCCACAGCTGGCTCTCCTCTGACATGTGACTCTAGACGGGGGGTGCAGCTTTGCATCTTTGGGACTCACATAGTACTTTTCTCTAGAGAGACAGAACTAGCCTGGCTTTTTGCAGAACAGTGGTGGCTGCACCTTCTGCCTCTCACACAACAGTATTAATTTGAATGATTGATGAGGAAGCGGGATGTTTTCAGTTGTCTTAATCCTTAAGCTAATACTTCAAGGAGAAGGCCCAAAGAGGCGGTTGTGCCCCATTCCTTTTGCCAGTAAGGCAAAGATCCTGGAACCAGAATGGCAACAGAGCAGGTAACTGGGAGCATGACTTAGTTCTTCTGAATAAATTAATTACTCAGCTGAAACTGATGATTCATGTCTACTTTGAACACCACAGTTTCTGTGACAAAATAGCCACCAGTTGGCTAATATCCTACAAGGTGATTTATTAGTGAAAGCTGTAAATATACTCTTGTGAAAAAGATTCAGGGAAAGAAAGCTGTTGCATAGTGAAGACTGACTGGAAATTCCAATTGCCTGGCCTTCTGGGACTGTCTATCTAACTCAACAGATGGCATCAGTTTCACTGATACCACTCTAACGTGGACTGTGCCAAGCATTATCCCCACATTAGTGGTTCAAGAATCCACCTTTCTGTCTAAAAACATTTTAATGGGAGTCGATGGCCAAGTCATAGTAAACCCGGAGGAGAAGAACTACTTACTGGAGCACAACGAGACACACATCAGAATAACTATCCCTATTGGAGCAGAAGGAGGCCAGCTAAAGGTTAGTATGAACCTTTCACATACTAATACATTTGAGGGCCTGCACCATGGAAGATGTTTCTAAATCATGTTCAATCCAAATCATTCCAAATAGTGACTGCTGCTTAAAATTCTTAGACGCAAGATATATTTGAAGACATAGGTGCTCCTTCTCTGTGTTTTGAAAGGACCTACTCAGAAACTAAGTATCTTTGATTATAAAACATGAGAGAAGCAAGAGACTGTCTTCTTAATAATCTATAACGTATCCTAATAAATTAAGAATTAAGGGATTCCTGGGCACTAGAGCTCAATTTTCTGTGCTGTTACATTCTGAATCTGGTCCTGGCAAAGGTCTGATCTGGGTCGATGAGCAGTTTCCTAGACAATTTACACGCAGGCAGCATGAGTTACCTTGGTACAGCCTCCCAACATGTTGTTTGGGTGCAGCCACTTGCTTTGGTCATAGTACCATCTATAATTTGAAGGTATAGAGGCAATGTCCAAAGAAACTGGCAATATTTTCACAATGCTCTTTACCAGTTACATTTGTGAAGATGATATTGGTGTGTCTATGACTTATCCTGTTCAGAAGTTCACTGTCTGGAGTATCAGTGGACACGTAGATCACTACGTGTATGTAACACCGGACAGACTCAGTCTGAAAAACTTCTGAAAGCACTGACAAACTTTCAGAGTGAACTGGGACAGAATGAGAAATGTGACTGGTAGTCTAGAGACTGGGAAAAAAATAAATGTAAATATGGTTGCTTACTAGACTTAATGAGGGCACATGCCCAATCCTGATACCTCCTTGAGAAACTCATCAGTACGTGAGCCAAACAAGGACCAGACAAGAGAGCCAAGCAAACAAACAAGATTCTGTAGCAAAATACATCCCAAACTATACTTCAATAACATTTTCTTTCTCTTTCTAGTGTAAGAATTCTAATCATATTCACTCATTCTTCTACTGAGCTATTGAGAATTAAGACTTAATTACAAATTTTATCTCCTAGAGCTCTGTATCTGGTGGCGTATATGGGGTCATTTACAGTATTGATTTGTTCTTGGAGCACACATGGATAGATGCAGACTGGCAAACAACGAAGTATACTGTCATGAAATCCGTTACCACACCTTTCATGCCACAAATACCAACTGTTACCAACAGTAAGTATTTTCTCTCAATTGCTTTTTCCAATCTTTTTCTTTTGCTGTGTTGCACATTTTTCCTTTTGACCTCTACTACATGCCTACATTCACCAGAACGTTCTCAGCTCCCGCTTCCAATTTGCTAGCCAAAGTCAAGATGCAAGGTATTCTTAAAAAAACCCAAATCTTAATGGATGTACCATTTATCACCTGTTGTTCTCAGATGAAATGAAAACTATCGCTGATAAGAACATGAACATTTCTTTCACACTATCAACCAGATTTTTCCAGTGAGCACTGGGATCCAAAAATAAAGATATGCATTATGCCATTATCACACTAGGGAGATCTGCCTTAGGACCACATTATTGATGGCATTTTCTCCCCAAAACTGCCTGCATTTGTTATCTTGGGATCATACTGAAATCACTGTGCCAGCCAGTGGTGCAGTAATATTTTTTTAATTATATTTTCCAATGCATTAAGACACTAAACATCTTTGGAGCTGTCTGGATAATTGGTACAGAAAGAAAAATGAGCCTTTTGGCATACATTTATGATAGCTTTACCATATTTTATGTGGCTGAACTAGATTCTAGGTTGCTTTATAGGAAAGTCACTGCACACATAGTGTACCTCTAGAAAGTTACTGAACCCGCTTGCTATAAAGTTGTATGTATTTGTTGTTAATCTCCTGCAGCTTGAAGCAATTCTCATGTACTCAGAGTATTTCAGATCTGACTAGAATGCATTAATCAGACCCATTAAGGAGATGGCTGTTGGCTAAGTTTCCTGGAACTTGAATGGGAGGCCACCCCAATTGTCTTCGTTACGTGATCCACATCAGCAGTGATTTGATGTTCTCTCCCTACAGATACTCTGCCAGAGGAAAGGCTATTTAATGTTGCATTTGGACACTTTCTTCCTGATGTCTCTCTGGTGGCAGTTGCAATAGGAAATGTGCCATTTACCCTGAGAGAAGCACAGCGTCATGGGTTTAGGATTTATGAAACTCCCTTTTCTAATAGAACGAAAGGGTTTACCCTGGAAGTCTCTTTTGATGATCCGTATGTTCTAAAGGAGGTAAGATACAACAGGTCACATCAGCAGCTGAGCGGAGGAGGCAGGACAGTCCCTTTTCAGAACATAGTCTGGCTTTTACTAACCAACAGCTGTTCCTTTAATATAAAGGTGTCAATGAGTCTGAGCTCATCTGAAGTAAGATTAGAGGCTTGTTTGTCCTTGCTTTCCTTAAGTCTCTGGGACACGTGATTATATAGTGTGAAACTTCCTTCATTGTCTGTCAGCAAGGCTAAGGTCTGAGAGCGTGCTTAGCAGGGAGAGGCTTGTCAAATCTCTCTTAAATGCTGTCCCTTGAAACAGAAATGCCTTGGAAAAATAAATCAGTTACTGCAGTAGTGCAAACACCATTTACCAGCACCTGGTAATTCCTGAACCTGCCATTTATGCAGAGCCCTGTGATCACTGGCACAGGCCAGGCACTGTAAAAGCACGTACAGACAGACTTAGGGTATTCTAAATGTAATTTTGTTAAGCTTCAGACCATTTCCAATCTAAACATTCAAACTCACAGAGGGAATCTTACCTCTCATTTTAGTCGGAGGATGCATAACTCTAAAGTCCCCTACCACTGTTTCGACTGAATCACGCAAAGCTGTGATGCTATTTTCTCTTACAAGGAAAAATGTTGTGAATGCACAGGATCAAAACTCATGCAAATAGTTTTCAGGCTGCAGTCAAACCACAGTTCAATTGCATTAAAGATTAAAGCAAGCAAAAAAATATCAGAAGTATTTTATTCAGGTTGAACAGCAGGTTTTACTTTGGGGCGCTTTTAGCGTAGTAAATGAGTATATTGAGAGTCATCTCTCATAGCATCTCTTTACATCTTCTGTCTTACTGATTACTCAGTCTCCTGGGTTCAGCCCATATTTTGAGTAAATAAGATTTGGACCCAGATCACCCTCTACGAGCTCTTTCACCAGTGGGCTATAGAGGAACCACCACTGTGTTCACTACTGCCTCCATCTTCTAACAGGCACTACAGTCTCCACATTTATGTTTGGCCAAAAAAGCTGTTGAATCCAATCCAGATTTCTGAATCATTTTAGGCCAACTGAAGCGATGTTTTTGGATGCTGAGCTTTTTGCAGAGGAGAGGAGGGTTCTGGAATAATTATTTAGTGCTGCTCAGGATATGCAATCCTGTCTGTGCTGGAAGCCGTTGCTACTGGAGCCTTACACTTCTCTCTTTTTCAGTATGTGAATAGAAATGAAACTAAATATACCCTCCTCATTAACTACACTCTAAGTGTGGGTCCGGAGATGACACTCTATTATCATTCTGCAGAGGTGGAGTGTGTGATTGCTGATATTGGTAAGCTTTCCCATGATATTAACTGGTTTACATCAACAGCATGGATCAGGTTTTCATTGAATTTGGTGAGAACGGCTTTAGGCTGAGGATGAGAGCTTTTGGGAAAACCCCACCCTTCAATAGCTCATTCTTGGTAACATAGCCAATTCGCTGCTTTTCTGATGGCAGCTTTTCTGCATACTGGCAAGACAGTCTGCCCTCGAGACACTGAGAGCAATAAAAACTAGTGTGTAAAAGAAGTTGGCTTTCAAACTCAGTGAACAAGATGCCTCATAACTTGAACATACATGTACTTTCAGACATTTCTATGAGTTTCAGTTCGTCCTCAAATGCAATTCTGCCTCTGTGTCCAGGGCAGAACTGAACCGACTCAAATAAATTGCTGTGAACTCCACAGACAGCATTTCTGTAAGCAGACAATCATGCACCAAGAGCAGCACTTAGCATGTTACTGAAACAATCAGGAGGTCTGATGATTGGTATTTTCTCGGACTTCTTAGATTTTGGATGCCGCAAAGCTCACAGTCTCCTCGCTGTCTCATTTTGTCTTTTAAATAGCTCTGAGTTCAACCTAAAGAAGGCTGACCCAAAATGCATAGCTCAGCTTGCCTTGCTGAATCAGGGAGCAGCCCTGGGAGGAAGCTGGTGGGCCACCACTAAAGCATGAGGATTCCCAATCCTACTGCCTGTGAGCTGTTACATCCACACTGCAGCCAAAGCCCTGCAGGCAATGCCAGTATTGCATGTAACAGTGCTGCTGCAGCGCCAGTGAAAATTCACCCATGACAGAAATCCCTGCCTGGGCCAAACATCATTGCTCAGAGCTTCTTTCATTGCTAACTCTTCATCCCATCTTCTTCCCACAGAAATACCAGAAGCAGCTGGTTCTTGTGATGAAGAAAACCTGTATCTAACCATTCCTACATTTGGCTTGCACCGGTATTGGGACCTGTATCTTGGTAACAAGCTCCTGAACCGGCACATCGTACTTACCAATGGGTATCTTGCAGCTACCAATTCCACACACCTTATCTTGCAAATACCTCTGTTTGCTGTGGGAATTATCTATGAGGTACGTGAACCGTATAGCAATGCCTTCTTTAAAGTACACAGGATGCTTTGCTCATACAGCCACAGTCCTCCAGCCACAGTTTGTAGTGCTGCAATATTAAACGTACTGGAAAACCTCCAGAGGGAAGGACTCTAAGCCAGTGCAAGTAAGACAAGAGGTATCAGACGTGGACCGTTCTGGTAATGCCATGTATTATGTAATCTGCAGTGCGAAGTTGTCTCTAAAAGACATGCACCAAGCCTTCAAAAACAAACTTCTCAGTATTTTTAGTAAGATGAGGCAAAATGTCCTATCTGCGCTGAGCCAGAAATAATATTTCAATATCGCTTTTATGAAAGAAGCTCTTTTAAAGGAACATTTTGTAGAAATGTTGAGACACGGCAGAGGAAAATTGATGCTGTAATGAACATGTGAACTATTCTACAATAATCAGCCAAAACTTTATCTCTGTGACAGTGACCAATTAATTTATACCAGAAAACTGCTCCTGTGTTGCATTAGGCTTGAGTCTTCACACTGACTTAACTCTTCTGACTTGTTAGTGTTCATGTGGCACAAGCTAAAGAGCAGAAGTTTGTACGTATGGATCATGTGCCTCTTCCATCACCTCCTTCACAGGAAGTGTCCTTTCAGAAAATTAAAGCAAGGTTTGATGTTGCCCTAAGGAAAGTGAGAACTATGGAGACCTTACAGATGTTCTCCGTTAGCTGCAATTTTAATTCTTCAGCATTTATAAGTAAGTTATACAAGTGATCAGTCAATATAAAGATCTGTGATTATTTCCTTGAGTTTATAACTAACTCTCTGATTTTCACAGTTTGCCACCCAGATGGTACCGTAATGGTATCTGCTCAAATGAAGACAGTTCCTGCTATTGATACGAGTAAAACCAAACTAAGGGATAGCTCTTGCAAGCCTAGAGACTATAACAAAGAACATGCCTTCTTCAAGTTCCATGTCACTACCTGTGGCACTTCAGTAAGGGTAAGCCTGTGGCCAAAGCAGATACATTTGCTGGAAGTCTGTCTCTCCTGTATTTTCTCTTTCCCCAGCTTCTGAGAAGATTAAATTTTAATGAGTTTCCCATATGCACAGTTTGAAGGTGATCACATTATTTATGAAAATGAAATCTCTTACGAGAAAGAGATTCTTCCAAGACAGAGCATTCCAACAATCACAAGAGATCCAGACTACAGGTAGGAGTTACAGCCCACTGACACTTCTCACCTTGGTACAGCTGCTGGAAAGTAAAAGTGAACACACAATCGCCCCTTTCTCCTATTTCAGACTAACAGTCTTGTGTTACTATCGAGCAAAAGAGACCCTAATGCTAGGTGCCTTCGCTAGTGATCCATCCATATCACCTTCCTTTGGCTCTGGTACGATGGTACCAAGATCAAATATTGCAGGTAAGCAATTCTCTTCCTCCATTTTATAAGCTTCTGTCACTCTTTCAGTTGTACTTTCCCTGCTTAAGACATGCCCTGCTCCCTACTGGAGAACCTCACTAACTTTTCCTTTTCTGCAGTACACAGAAGGATAAGACAAGCCCTGAATGTAGTTTCAAGAGTGTCCAAAGGTAAGTCTCCTCCTAAGAAAAATCAGAAAATTTCCAAAGATGTTTTAATTTAAATAAAATTAAATATCAACAAAAATCCCTTGGCATTTTCTTGAGATGAATCATTTGTGGAATTCTACGAGCCCAACATGGTCATACTCAAGCGACCCACGGAGCCTGTGTTTCTTGAAGTAGAGCTGAAAGACAGAAGCCCCAATGCCGAGTTATATCTGGAAAACTGCTGGGTGACCGGGTCTCTAGATTTCAACAGCACCCCAAGATGGATCATCACTGTGGATGGGCAAGTAGTTGTAGAAAAATCAATGCATTCATCGGAGAAACCTTGATTTCTTCTAGATCTGTTGATCTGTTCTCTCAAATAGGTGTGAGATTAATGACAGTGAGTATGTTGCAGAGTTCTGTCCAGTAGCTGTTAGCCCCAGGGTGAGACACCCTTCTCATTTCAAAAGGCTAGCAGTAAGAACACACAGACCTCGACTCAAACAGGTAAGTTTAAGTCAAAGACTTACCTCCAATTAATGGACCCTACCCTGTGAACTTCTTCAGACCACTTAAAAACAACCAGTTTAAACACCTTGTGTACTTAAAACCGAGCCAGAGTTCAGCCCAAGCAGCCTGACTCATACACAGATATAGTTTAGTTCTCCTAGTTAATCTTAAATCTGCTGTGTGACACAGTTTTGAGATTGGACTGGCTGGAGTGAAAAAGGGTTTGATATATAAAATTATTTTTATATAGTGTTTCTGACTTTTTATAGGGTCAGATTCGTAGCACTTCAGCTCAAAATGGCTAGAACAGAAAAGTGAACTTCAGTCCCCCACCTGCCCCAGGCAGTTACCTTCTCCTCACATCCCAGCCCAATGGGCAGGGAAGCAGAGGCATGTGGGTTTGGCCTTACACTTCTGAGGTTCTGTACTTCTCTAAGAAGTATAAAAAGAGCAAAGAGATCCCAGGACAGCCAGCTGAGAGTGCTGTGCTCCTACAGCACCTAGACTCTAGCACAGGTACTGATATGAGCCATGGCAGTACCCCTGCCTCATCAGCTTAAGTAACCACATAATTTTTTGACTTGGCCTTTCATAAGCAGTTCAACTCATGAACTTGCTAGAAATGAACATGATGCAATTCTGGCATGTGCTGCTTCCTAAGTGTGCAGCTGCATCTAGCACCAGATTAAGTTTCTGTCTAGCTTTCATACATAGTCTCACTGCAGCTCCTGAGGTTTTAACTTCTCCTGTCTCAGTCTCTCAGTTACTAAACTGCCCAATGGCTTCTTTGACACTAAATTTGAAATTCAAGGCTAGAAGGTGTCACATACAGGAGTTCAGATAAGTCTGTCTAATCAGCTGTGACTTCTGCAGAAGGTGGAAAAAAGACAAAATAGTGCTCTGAAAGGAGGGATTTTATATGGACCAAATGGTGCATTGTCTTCTTTTCAGGTGTATGTACACTGTCTGGTGGCAGCCTGCTCTCCTACCAAGACACCACCCAGCAGCCCCTGCAGAGGACAGTGCAGCTCAAGCAGGGAGAGAAAGGGTAGGTGTTTGGGGCAAAAAGAAACATTGCAAAGTACTCCTGACCTGATGTTTTTAAGGGATTTAGGACCTCTGGCTTTGGCATCTGAAATACCTTGACCACGGCTGATACTTTAATACATTAGCACTTGATGTGTGCAACAAGTATATATTCTTGAGGAACTACACAAATACACTCTGTATCGCTTTCAGCCTTTACAGGTCATGGTTCAGACAGTCTCCAGGGCTACGTACTCACAGGACCAGTCCGGATTGTTGATCCAGATCTAAGATGACTCATGTAAAGTGGATTTGGTAAGAACACCAGGTCTTGTGTACTCTGCTAGAGAGCTCACCATGCTTTGTGGCACAAGCAACGCATAACCTGTCCTTGAACACCTTAGAACAGTAAGCTGTTGGGCAAGAAGAAGGGAACAGACTGCGTTTGAAGTCTCCTGATCTAAGCTTGAGCCTGTAAGAGAGGGAAGGAGGAGAGCCACCTGCCAAGCCAAACACAGGTGGCTCTGGAGAAGATGCCAGCAGTAGAGCAGGGTATGTTGGAGTTGGGCTGTAGCGAGCAGTTTTGGAACCATATGTTATTTTAGCAGGTTTTCAATTGGACTGCCCCCAGCAGTCATCATCATTCAGCTGAAAGAAAATCAATCCAAAATTTTAATAAACAAACACTAAGGCACACATCACCACTATGTTAGACATTCTTTTGAAGGGTCCAAATCCTCCAAACTGTTAGGGTTTATCTTATAGCTTCATCCACCTTTGGGGAATCAGAACTATTTAGCTGTGTGCTCCAGCCTCACTCCTCACTTCACCCTGTGTGTGTGTCTCCAACAGCATCAGAAGGCTCTACTGTGCCAGCTGCTTTCTAAGTGGTGCAACTCGACACAGGAGCTACCTCTCTCAGGGACCACCAGAACTATCTTGCTAGAAGTGAGAAGACAAGACTGTGGGACTCGATACAGCACTACAGCGCTGGATAAGTGCTAGGGTCTGCAAAAAGGTTTAGTAAATGTTGTAACCTCTTGCCTTTCTGAAGTGGCTACAAAAGTAAACTTAACAGAAAATAACCCAAGGCTGCAAAATAACACTTTGTTTTTCTTCCAGCTGTTGAAATATGGACTTGCAGATCACTAAAAATTATTCCAGCCCTGATTATGGCTCCTTCTTGTAGTATTTCCTAAAGTGACTGCCAATCCTCCCATGTGAATGTTAAGTGCAAATCTGAAAAGTCAAATAAAAATACATAAAAAGTAATGCAAGAGCAGGACATCTCCTTGTTAATATGCAATATCAACCATCTAGTATACCAGCACTGGCTTCAAAGAGCCAAGCAATCTCCTACTTCAGATCTTCTCTACGTGCAACCCAATGACATACTTTTTCTTCCTCCCTATTAATGCAGAGTTTTGTCTACAACATGGAATCATGGAATCATAGAATAGTTTGGGTTGAAAGGGACCTTAAGGATGATCTCAATCCAACCCTTCCTGCCACGGGCAGGGACCCCTCCCACTGGATCAGGTTGCTCAAAGCCCTGTCCAGCCTGGCCTCAAACATTTCTGGGGATGGGGCAGCCACAGCTTCTCTGGGCAGCCTGTGCCTGTGCCTCATCATGTGCAAGGTGAAGAAATTCTTCCTTATATCTAATCTAATTCCACCCTCTTTCAGTTTAAAGCCATTACCCCTCTTCCTATCACTACACGTCCTAGTAAAAAGTCCCTCTCAAGGTTTCTTGTAGGCCCTCTTTATTTACTGGAAGGCCTCTATGAGGTGTCCCGAGAGCCTTCTCTTCTCCAGGCTGAACAACCCTAACTCTCCCAGCTTAGCTTCATAGGAGAGGTGCTCCAGCCCTGTGATCATCTTCAAGAACCTGCTCAGGACTCGATCCATCAGGTCCATGTCCTTCTTATGCTGGGGGCCCCACAGCTGAACACAGTACTCCAGGTACACACAAGGGTGCAGAAGAAGGAAAGAATTGCTTCCCTCAGTCCCTTGACCTGCTGGTTGCACTTCTTTCGATGCAGCCCAGGTTGTAGTTGGCTTTCTGGGCTCCAAGTACACACTGATGGATCCAGTTGAGCATCTTATCCACCAAGTCACCTGATTTTGTTTTCTGTGCCCACAGAAAATATTTTTTAAATAGAATAAAAATTAGAAGGGTTTTTTAGCTAGAGATCAAGGACAAACTAGACACATGACCACCTGTAATCACCCTCAGGATGTGCCTACACTGTAACTGAAGGTGTGCCTGCAGCACGAGTAGATGTTTGACAGCACTGAAGAGGAAGCAATTACACCGATGCCGGCTAATAATGCACACGTGTGCAGTCTCCAGTGGGTTTGCACAGCTCAGACAGCCTCTGTCCTACCTGCTGGCTAGGTTATACGTGCCAATTAGTGCGTTATACATGGCATGCCTCCCAAAAGCTGCAGTCATGCCTGTGATGATTGTTGAATAAATGCAGTCATAAGGTGTGTCTTCCAAAGGACTAATTTTGTGAAAAGGATCAGGGGGGTACTGGGTTCCCAAGACCCCCTTCAGCAGCAGCCTAGGAGATGCCTTTCTCTCTGCTGTATTAGCACTGCACTCTACTGTCCAGAACTAACACTGCACAGTCAAGCCAGATCACTGCTCCACACGTTTTCCAAGAGAGAGCATTCTCGCATTCTCCATTCCTAATGTTAATGGCAACAAACTCACCCTTTTAAGTTAACCTTCTGTTAATCTAAAAATAAGTCCTTTTGAAATTTTTAAACCTGGCATGAAGGTTAAATCACAATGACCAAATGTTAACGCCTCTTTTCCCAGCTCTCATGGGACACTAGTTCCACACAGATTAGCATCAGGTCTGGTGTGGCATCAGTAAGGTTCACTTGCAGTCTTGCAGAGCACATTCAGGCAGACTCCTCTGCAATAAGTGGGATGTCCCAGATCTTTCTCTTTCGGCCTGGGAAGCCAGGAATGGATCCAGCCATGTTTCATACCCATCTACCCACCACCCAGCAGATGGGGAGACCTTTCTCTCCTGTATAGGTTGGGAGGGAAAGGGAGAAAATGAGACATAGTTGCATTCCCATTTCCCCAAGCATTTCAGGTTCCCACATTCTCACAGACAAGCCAGAGAAATTCCACATTCTTCTCCTGTCTTGGCTGCTGTTCATAGCAGATGATGTTTCTCATGCTCAGTCGCACAAGTCTGCTAGGGTTAGGCATTCATTGTTTAGCTTTGAGGGTGTCTTTCCCTAGATGTGATTCAGACACACTATTGCATGGATTACTCCCCTCTCTCAGGCATTGCAGGTAGAAATTCAGCACCAAACTCATGCCATGGATTTGGGTTTTCAGGGCTATAGTCTTAAAAGTCTCTTTTGGATTAGGCTTTCAAGAACTACTTTGGTCATACCCCACAGTTGAACAGCCCTTCGTTATTCAGCCAGCATAGAGAAAAGCAGTTAGGAAGGTGCGAGAAATATGTTAAACACACAGATACAAGCACACAGTAGTCCCTGCACAAGCCCAGAAAGCCCTGAACCTTTTTCAGCCTTTTTCATAGGAGCAGGGGGCTCCTGACTTGAAACCTCCTCTTACAAAGTCTGTAGCAGGGTGGGACTAGCTGTTCCTGCCTGGGAGATGAAGACATCCTTCAGGTGCATTTCACGTGCTTATTGTACAACACAGAGATATGAATGATGAAAAGCCTGGTCGCTATGGGCTTTAAGGAAGTGCTGCTGTGAATTGCATCCAATCCCTCCCTGCTCACAGACTAAAGCGTTCCAACAAAGAAAATCTTGGAAATGGTTAATCTTCAGAAACAAACTGGAGCTCAACCCAAATGACCACAGCACGCTGCTAGGTGGGCCTCCACCTTGACCTGATCTCACAGCAAACTGCTTTCATTAAAAGCAGCCACCCCTTCCATCACGCATGAAAGCCACAGGCTGAGCTTAAATCTCTTCTATAGACTCAGCCTCAGCTTCTACTAGAAGAATTAGGCAGATCAACAATCAGCTGCCAGGACAAAAGTATATTACATTTCTACAATCAATCTTCAGCTCTGAACGTTGCTTTTGCCTCCTCCTGAACCCTTCTCTTTCTGATAGTCAAGGGAGAGCAGACCTGCATACCTGAGCTTGAATGTTACAGAGACATTCATCCCCCACAAATCTGATGTTCCTTCCACTACAAATTTTACTTTTACCATGGTTACCAACCAAATGTGACAGTGCAGAGCAATCCCCAGTTGTAACAGCCAGAGATTTTCATGGTTTTAATGCTGACTTAATGCTGACGGAAAACATGTGGAAGAGTAACGTGTTCTCGCCACTTGATGACCTGGCCCTTTCCCCTTGACGTGCTGCAGCTCTCCCTTTGGAATGGCTTTCCTTGTTCCCCACATTGCATCTCACATTAAACATACATGAAACACTTCTCATACTGCTCTGTGCCCTGCTAACCTGGGCTTTATCATCTTTTCCTACCTTTCTGCAAAAGCAAGAGAAAGGCTTTGGAACATTGCAGGTGGTGTGACAACTCCTCCTCCTCCTTTGTTGCAGTAGAAGGAAAAATAGGATACTGGGGAAAAGCATAGGGTGATGTTGCCATTCGTTACCCCATTCTCTAAGCAAGGAAGATCATAGAGATGGTTCTTGCAGATGCTTGAAGAAAAAACCTACAACATTAACACCACAGAAAGGACATGGATCTGTTAGAGGAAGTCCAGAGCAGATCATCAAAGATCATCACCTCCCATACAAGGACAGGCTGAGAGACTTGGACTTCTTTAGCCTGGAGAAGAGAAGGCTCTGGAAAACCTTACACCAGCCTTAAAGGGGGCCTAAAGAAAAGCTGTGGAGGAGCTCTTTATGAGGATACGTAGTGATAGAACAGGGGGTAATGGCTTTAGGCTGAAAGAGGGTAAATTTAAATTAAATATGAGGAAGAATTTTTTTACTGTGAGGGTGGTGAGGCACTGGCACAGGTTGCCAAGAGAAGTGGTGGAAGCCCCACCCCTGGAGGTGTTCTAGGCCAGGTTGGATGGGGCTTTGAGATACCTGATCCCGTGTCCCAGCCCATGGCAGGGGGTTGGAACTGGATGATCTTTAAGGTCCCTTCCAACCCAAACCATTCTATGGTTCAATGATTCTCAAATGCATTCAGGAAATTATGTATTTTTTGTAAGTTTAGAGGTACCAAATCACCATCTGAGAACACCTTTACTCATTGCCAAATTAATCCCAGCTATGTGAAACAAACTAAAAAGAGGGGTTGCCAGAGAAGGCAGTGTGACAGAAAGAGTCAAGGGCTTTTGGAGAGGTTTATAGGTAAGAAACCTTGGGAAAGCATTTGTGGATTATTAATGTCTGAAATATTCCTGCCAGAGCAAAAAGAGTCACTGTACATTAGCAGCAGGCACCTGCTGGACTTGCTGGTAGGACACCAGGACTTTGACCAGCAAACGCTTTTCATGGGCGATGGAGCAGGCAGACCTACACACTCCACAGACATTTGCCATTTTCAAGCAGAGAGAACCCCTCCAGCCCGGCAAAGGTGTAAGGCCACAGGACCTCTGCAGTGCGAAGCGTCCAAAGAACACAACCCCTGCTCCTTTTACAAGCCAAGAGTTTGTCTGAATTTCATGTGGAAACATTACATAAAACAAATTTTACTGCTCTCCATTAGACTCTTAATTCTTAAAGGATTATGAAAAGGAAAACTCACAGGACAAGGGGAGTTACTAGACACATCCTCCTCTTCAAATCTGGGGTTTTTTTTATATTGATAATGGTGGTTTATAGCCTTTCAACAGTCCTGAGCAAAAGAACAGTACACACACTATTTAATAATTTCAGACCAAAAATCCTGATTAGTCTGTGATGTAAAGCCAAAGAACTAAGTGACTCATGCACATGAAAGGAGAAAATGTGAGAACTTTACTGGCCAAAATTACCTTGAAAGAATTCCAATTTATGCCAAAATGCACCATGACAGTTTATCCTTTTGCAGCAGAGAGAAGGAAATACTGTGGAGAACCTGCTATAAAACTGCTTCTAGTCCAGCAAAATATTTCTGTGACAACAATGGATGCATCACAAACAAGCAATATTCACAAAGCAACACAAGCTTTGTTTTCTAGAATACGTATTTGCTGTTCATATTTTTTGTCCGTACCTTGCCAGTTAAACAGTTTCTGTGCAGAAACAGCCGTGACCTCTCAACTAAAATTTCACAGGCAGTGTTCAACTGCTCAGGTCTTTAATTTGCTTGGCATGGTAAGGTGGAACCATGTTCAGATCTAGCTCACCTTCTCACCATCAACCAAGAGTCAGTGTGATTTATTAGCTTTTGAGACTGAGCTGGTGTGAAATACGCCAAGTCCTTAAATTACCAGTGTTGTTTTCATAGAATCACTGGGTTGGAAAAGACCTCCGAAATCATTGAGTCCAACCATACGTGTCCACTTCTAAACCAGATCCCGGAGCACCTCTTCTACCCATCTTTTAAACTCCTCCGGGGATGAGGACTCAACCATCTCCCTGGGCAGCCATTCCAGTGCTTGATAACTCTTTTTTTTTTCAGAAGAAGCACTAAAATATAAAAATGGAAGCAAAGCACGTGCTTAATATATCCAGAAAAGCAAAAATTTATGCTTTTGGAAAAAAAAAAGTTATTGTTATGATATCACAGCCTGCTTTCCAAACTGTATATGGTTACATTCTGCTATCATGCACTGTATTTATATAACTTCAAAATCACTGCTGCCAAGCATCATGAAGCATAAGAGCATTTGCTCAGCCCCATGCTCCAAAGCTAAAAGTGCTCTCAGTAAGGCTCCTGAAGACATTCAGAGGATCAAGCCTGTTCTCATTACTTACACCAAAGGGCTCCACCATTTTCAGTGAGCCCTGCACTTGTGCAGGCTTCAGGATCATCCATAGAGAAATTCAATCAGAAGCAGAACTCTCATTAGAATAATTTATTTTAAAAAAATAATGCAATGCTCATATGGGCAACCTTTATTAAACTTGTATTGCTGTGAACATGCAAGGGTGTTTCTCATTGATGGTTTATAGATTTCAGCATCAGTCCCTCCTTTCAGGTGAAAAATTAAGCTTCCATCAGACAGATTTCACCTGGTGTGTTTCAATAAAAAGGAGAACGCCACAGCCCCTGCTGTGAATAGCTCGGCTACCTTCACTACTATAAGATCTTTATAATCATGAGAAAATGTTGCTATTCATTCAATTATTAATCTGCTCAACACTTTCACAATGAAATTACAAAAAATAGGTATGCTCTGTTCCTACTTGATTATGCTGTGTTAAACTGTCCCTAAGATTGAATAAACTCATGATGGACTAAATGCTTATGTCACACTCCTTCTGCAAGGCACAGATGGTGTTACCTAAAAACATCTTGGTTCTCAATACAGAAACACCCTGCACTGAAAAGAAAATCAGTTACATAGCATGAAGGACAAAACCTTGTAACTAACAACTGCACTTTTGGCATAAATCAAGTTTATACTTAAAATGAGGACAAACACGATCACTATTAAATCACTGCACTTCTCTCACAACCTCCAATCTTAAGAATTTAAATGTTTTATAGTTTTTCTTCTCCATGACTTTAAAATAATGTATGGAACAGTACAGAAACAGCTTCAATAAGGGAACTACAGGCTGCGTTAGCTGTTACTGAGCTTCCAATACCTTTACGAGGTCCTTCTGTACAAAATCTGTAGAAGTATCTCACACAGATCTAACATAATACTTTTCCTCAACACTAAACATATCAAAAAATCTTAAAAATATTTTATTCTTCAGTCATAATCCATTTTAACTTATTTACCCAAGAATATTTCTTCAGTAGGTCATAACAGATGTCCATGATCTTGTTCCATCCACCAATGACAAAAGTCACACGCTTAGCAAAACATTTTACACCACTAGTCACGTTTTCAATAACCCCGCTTTTGTTTTTCTTCTTTGTCAAGAATAGCCTGCTTGAGACTCAATGCGGCATCTTCAAACTGGGGATTTAACTCTAATACTTTCCTGAAATCTTCCATGGCTTCATCAAAGCATCCTGTCCCCCAAAAAAATTAAAAAAAGAAAGAATTAATTCTCTCTGTAACTGCTCAAATTCACAAACCCCATTTGAAGAACGACTCCTAATACTTTCACTAACAAGAAGCAGCAGCTGTACCTACTGGACCCATTACCTTTGGAGGCCCAAGTAGGAGCCAGAGGTCTTCAGAGCAAGAATCCAAGTGCCTATTTTTGAACCTCTAATGGGTTTAAGGCTTAATTCAGCCAGTTTAGTCAAGGATCAGGAGTTGAACAGTCGATACCAATAGCCAGGTTACCTTAAGCCTGGAGCACACGCACACAGCTCCCTAGCTGTTACCCTCGGTCAGGGTCCATTCTCCTGATGCTCTCCCTAGTCCCTTAACTTCTAGGTCTTGCCTTTGCAATGAACAAACTCCAACAAAAGGAGCAGGGGTTCCACTTTCTTATAGTACATTGAACTTTTGGGGAGGAAACTCCCCAGATGGCCAAAAGCCCAACACACATCAAGGGGGCTACAGTTGCTACGCCTGATCTGCTTCAGAGGTACTTTGGCTTCAGTTCAATATTTGGAATTGGTTGGTTTTATTCATAATGCAACTTTTTCCTGAACAGAAACTTCATCCTTCCCCTTTTTAACCTCAACAGTATCATTTCCCTTGAGTCCTTCCATATTTCAAGTGCAAGGTCATGCAGAGGTCTGGCTCCAAAGCTCCAAATGAGCAAGAATTTTTACTGTTGTGAAGTTCATAATACCATTAAAATTACTCCTTGGAAAGTAATAGAATATGCCTAAGAGTTCTGAGAAAATTTATGCATATGTCCATAAGTGGGAAATACATGCTGTCCCCAGCTCTTGTCTTGTGGCACGTGATTGATGGAGACCCCTCCCTCGTGTTGCCTAGGCCTGATCAAAGGGTGCTTGCATTCTAAAACACCAAAACGAGTCTTCCAATATCAGTGCATGTGAGCAGTGGGCACACAGGTGGGGAGCAGTTTGCAGGCAAGGCGTGATGAGCACGCGGGAAGCGCTGTGAACGCATGCAGGGAGCAATGTGAGTGCAAGAAGTGATGCACACGCAGGGAGCAAGGAGCGCGGAAGGAGTGGGGAGCACTGTACATTGAGGGAGCACTGTGGATGCAGGCGGGGAGTGCCTTTTGCAGGCAAGGTGCAATGAGCATGCAGGAAGTGCTGTGTATGCATGGAAGGAGCGATGTGAGTGCAAGGAGCAATGTGCATGCAAGGACTGATGAGTGTGGAAAGAGTGAGGAGAGCTGTGCATGCAGGGAGCACTGGGCGTGCAAGGAGGGAGCACTGGGCATGCAGGGAGTGCCTTCTGCAGGCAAGGTGTAATGAGCATGCAGGGAGCACTGTGTATGCATGGAAGGAGCGATGTGAGTGCAAGGAGCAATGTGCGTGCAAGGAGTGATGTACACGCAAGGAGCGATGCGTGGAAGGAGTGAGGAGCACTATGCATGCAGGGAGCGCTGTGCATGCACAGAGAGACAGCTATGGATGCAGACAGGGAGCGCTGTGCATGCACAGAGGGCAAGTTGTGCATGCAGGGAGCGCGGTTTATGTGAAGGAAAGAATAAATCAATGAGAATAGTAAGAAACAACTCTTGGGGTCCAAGCAGGGTTGTGCAAGCAGGCAGGGAGGCCCCGGCGCCGCTCGCCCCAGCCCCCCGCGGCCCCGTACCGAGCCGGTAGAGCACCAGCCCCCGGTTGTAGTAGGGCACCTCGAAGCCGGGCTGGCACTCGATGGCGGCCGTGTAGTCCTGCAGGGCGGCGGCGAACTCCACGCGCAGGTAGCGGCACAGCCCGCGGTCGTTGAGCGCCGCGGCGCGGAGGGGGGCGCTAAGGGCCCCCGCGCGGCTCCCCAGGCCCCGCCGAGCCGCAGCCCCGCCGGGGGTCCCGCAGCCCGCCGCCCCCAGCCCCCGCCCCGCTCCCCCGGCCCCGCACCCCGGTCCCCGGGCGAGCAGCTGCCCGTACAGCTCCTCCGCCTCCCGCAGCCGCCGCGCCGCCAGCTCGGCCCGCGCGGCCGCCAGCAGCGCCTCGGGCTCCATGGGCGCCGGGCCCCCGGGCGCCCTGCGCGCAACGGGAAGGGGAGGGGCGGGCGCTGAGCAATCCTCGCTGGTGACCAATGGCAGGAGCGAAGGGAAACAGCGGCAGATGTGCCGGGGGAGCGTGAGGTGGGACGCCAGGAAAAGGCTCTTCACGCAGAGGGTGGCGGAGGCCCGGAACAGCTCCCCAGGGAAGCAGTCGCAGCACCGAGCGTGACGACTTTGAAGAAGCATTTGGACAGTGCCCTCAGACACCTGCTGTGAATGCTGGGGGTGTCCGGGCAGGGACAGCGCTTGGGCTCGGTGACTCTGGCACGCGTTGCCCGGGGAAGCCGTGGCTGCCCCATCCCGGCGGTGTTCAAGGCCAGGGTGGATGGGCCGGTGGGAGGTGTCCCTGCCCATGGCAGGGGGTTGGAACCGGACTGGGCTTTGAGGTCCCTTCCAACCCAAACCATTCTATGATTCTATGAATTGACAAGCCCAGAGAAGAGCAACAAAGCTGGTGAGGGGGCTGGAGAACGGACCTTATGAGGAGCGCCTGAGAGAGCTGGGGTTGTTTAGCCTGGAGAAGAGGAGGCTGAGGGGAGACCTCATTGCTCTCTATAACTACCTGAAAGGAGGTTGTAGAGAGGAGGGTGCTGGCCTCTTCTCCCAAGTGACAGGGGACAGGACGAGAGGGAATGGCCTCAAGCTCCGCCAGGGGAGGTTTAGGCTGGACATTAGGAAAAAATTCTTCACAGAAGGGGGCATTGGGCACTGGAACAGGCTGCCCAGGGAGGTGCTTGAGTCCCCTTCCCTGGAGGTGTTTAAGGGACGGGTGGATGAGGTGCTGAGGGATATGGTTTAGTGTTTGATAGGAATGGTTGGACTCGATGATCCGGTGGGTCTCTTCCAACCTGGTTATTCTATGATTCTATGATGTAATTGGCACAGCCCTCTACTACACATTTCTACAAAGGAAAAAGCTGCTTAAATACCAGGACAGAAAACAAAACAACAAAAAAAAAACACACACCAAAAAAAAACCCCAAAACAAACAAACAAAAAAGGAGTAATAGTTAATACTTTCTACAGACAACAGAGTTTATTGTCATCAACATTTAATGGAATACCTGATGTAGAAGACAACACAGAAGAGGCCTCACAGTCCCTTGCAGAAACCACACACGAGGTGGCTCCTGCCAGGCTGCCAAGTGCTGTCTGGTCCTGGAAAAGCTCATAGCGTGAAACGGGAACCTGCAGCACTACCAGAGCAGAGGCTCAAATCCAGCACAGTTCTAAGTAAAACAACATTCCCTAAACCTTCATCAGTAACAAGAATGACAGTTCAACTCTTAGAATCTGTTCAAGAGATGTCAGCTGCTCTCTTCAAGCTACTTAGAAGAGCTCATTACCACATTCTAGATTGAAGGTTCATAGAGTTACCAGAACTGGTGGAAGAGATCCCCAAAGCTTGAGGACACAGACGCAGACTGACACCACTGAAGGGTAAATGACTGCAAGCTCTTTATTGCTGCGGTGGGTTTAAATACACTTGTCAAAAGAAAACAGCACAGGTGTGTGCTTAAACCTTTACGTCGCTCTAGTAAAACATATCTATATACTAAAACAACCAATGTGGCATTTTTTCAAGTTGAAAATTGCTTCCTTCAGAAAATTGTGAATTTTGAGAAAGCCTAATAATTTCCTATGGAATTACAAAACCAAAAAAAATGGAGCTTGCTCAGAGTAAAACGTATTAAGACAAACCTGCATTCAACTCACATAGTTTTGAAACTAGGCTCGATTTACAATTAGAAAAGAATGCTTTAACCTTAAAACTTTGTACAGAAAAGACAAAAAAATAAACTGAGTCTATTAACATTTATGTTAAGTTGTTGTTTTCACATAAATGGAACCAGTAAAATATTTCTCTTGTGGGTTTGGGGTATTTTTTAAATGTTTCCTTAATCGTGGCACTGTTACAATCAGTACCTGAGTTGTATTTTAAAACATAGTACATCGATAACATTTAATAGAGTATTTTTAGGAGATGTAACAAATATGAGGATAAATAACCTGTTATCCTCTGCTATACTGTACTGTGGCACAGAGGACAGAACTTATAATTGCTTGTTTCTTTGGTTTTCATGCAATGCTTACATACACTGCACATCCAGAATCGATACTCCAGGATAGGCTCTCCTGTTGCAACACATACAGGAAGTTTCTCCTTTCCACTATTAAAAAAAAGAAAAGAGAAGGGTAAATAAAGCCGAAAGATTAAAAACATGGTTTTAAAACAGCAGCAAAGACTTGACTTGTAGAAATTTGCAAACCAGCATACATACCTAATTGTGTGCCTACAGTGAGTTACAAAGCTTGTGGTGCTCCTCTGTGAAGTAGTGCTGCTCTATTCAGATGCACACCACTTCTTGATTAGAAGTTATTAAATCACCTAACACTTCACTGTTAGCATAATCAGGTATCTAAATCCTGACACAAGATAACCCACACTCCCAGAACCATACAGGCAACAAATCAGGATCAGCAGAACCAAAAGATGAAGTAAAAAGAAGCAGTGAAGGCCATGTAAGGGTAAGGTTCAATTAGACACTTGCATTAATATCACATTTGTTCCTCTGAAGAGTTGCCGTGAAAGCCACTAGTGAGCTTCAGTACATCTGCACAGTAAAATCAAATGAGACAGGTTAAAATCCTGCTCATTAAAAAGAAAACTGATCCACAATCAATTTCCATACTCACGAATTCCATGCTGCTAGTAGGAAACATATGTCAAAAGATACAGCTGTGGGCATAGCCACTTCAAAAATTTAACTCTTACACGTGCCTTTCATATTCTAATGCTTTCACTTGACATATTCATCTTCTCACACCCATGTAGACTTAGGTAATTCTCAAAACGCTGGAGGCTTGTTGGTTAATCATGGTTAAACATTCACTTGTTGACATTTGCTTCATACCACAATGGTGATGCAAACAGTAACGTTATTGCTTTAATGGCACATGACACCTTACCAAAGGTCCTAAAACTCCTGCACTCTGTCCACACGCATTTCAAATTAAGATGAAGTTACATCTTGATGCCCAGTTTCTTGAATACAGTCAGTGTATTCTCCCAAATAAAACAGCATTGTTATTACCCTTTCTGCAGCCTCACTAACACCTGCATCATTCTTGCCCAATACTTGGTGTAAGCAGCAAAGCACCTAATTAACTTCATCACACAAACCTGCCAAAACCCAAGATACAGACAACAGCAGGAAAAAATGCTCATTTTATTACAGTATTATATACATATAAACCCACCTCTCAAGAACATCATCCAGATCAGATTTATTGTTAGACTTCGGACAATGTCTCGTGAATATCTCTAGAGCAAGGTCTTCATACTGCTGCCTCTGCTCTGGTCTGAGAGTATCCAAGGATTCTAGTTTAACAAAGGCTTTTGAACAAATATCAAATGCTCTGTTTGCACATGCACAGACTGCCAAAAGGGAATAGATTTCAACTGCAGGGATAATGTCTTCATAATCTCGCAAATGGAGAGCTAAGAAATAAGGGGAAAAAAAGGAAATTATTACATGTTTTCTCAGAAGTGCAGGCATCTGTATGAAATATTTGCTACTATTAGATAGTATTAATCTCACAAATTCAACACAGTGAACTAAAGTCTCTTCATTGACATGACTCTGAAGCATGCATGGCTTAACACATTTTAAAAACAAATAAAAATACAGAGATTTGACTGGGAAATTAAAGTGTCTTTTTGACATACTTTTTTTTTTTTAAAGAAGCATTTGAAATGGACCTTCATTACTCAGACAAAACATAGGGCACTGTTTGCATCTCAAACTCCCACAAATTTCTTTTATGAAGCTCTACAGGGAGGTCTGACATGAGTCTGGGGATGCCATGTAATTTAAAGAAACCAAACAGTCAACAGAACATCTACAAGAGCTTGTGCGATTTAACCAGGTAATATTTGGTAAGTTTGATTTGCAGAATATGCTTTCCAGGTATCTTGACTGCAACAATATTCAATTCATTGCATGATTTTGTTTCAAATTTCATGATTCTAACAAGAACAGAAGTATGTGCCAAGTATAAACAAAATTACATGCTGTGCACATAAAATTAGAATGATTTCTTTACAGGGTTAAAAATGAAGTCCTACCTGTTTTAAGCGCAGCATCTACAGAACCTTTATAGAGCTGTCTTTGTGCAAGTATGAAAAAATGGTAAGCCTCAGCTCCTCGCCAAGCATTGTCTGCAAAGCGATCAGTTAAAGAAAGAACATCTTCTTCTAGCAAGCCAGCCAAAGCTGAAGCTGTCTGAAAACAAAGCAGTATCACAAGTAATTTTTATACAAAACAGATAAAGCAGGAAATGGGGGGTTATGAAAAGAGCTTTTCTGTACTTGGTGACACACAACTGTCTGTGTTAACTAGGGAAAATACAAATACATAGACCTAAGGCGGACATTGTTAGGTACATTATACAGCAGAACATATGGTACAGATTTTCAAAGATCAGTATCATTTACATGTGTACAAATATATTCTGTGCACATCTGCAGGCTGGTTCATATTTTGGATTAATGTTGCATTTCAACACTAGGTCTCTTAAAGCTTTGTTTAAACTGTATCAATTGTGTATATGAAGACAAAAATTTGATCAGGAAAAAAAAAATTCTTCCATTTGTTCTCCTCATACCTGGTGCCATCTCCCTGCTAAATTACAACCAACGTGGCTTAATCTAATCACAGATCTCTCTGTGGGATTGATACATCCTCCTGAATGACAGGAAACAGAGTCTTGCAGAAAAAATCAAATCTGGAGTTTCTTAGTATGATTTTTATTCTTATAGTAGAAACATGGAGAAAAACACATTAAATTTAGGAATAAAAATATATTAAAAAAACATAGTAGCCTCACATGAAGATACCTTTATTTGACTATGTAGCACATATCAGAATTCAGGGAGAGAAAAAAAGCAAAAGACTCTTTACCTCTGAACTTTTTCCTTTAACTTTCCCCCTCTGTGTATTTTGCATTTGTTCATGGCATTTTTCCATAAGTAAGGCTGATAATACATAAAGCTTTTTAACACGCAAAGGCTTTGTCCTTTTCTTTGCCTCTTCATCTGCAATCTTAAAAAATAAACCCAAGGAATTTAATATTGATTTAAAAAAAAAACCCAAACTATTAGAAGAGTCGCTTTGTTCTCTTGCACAAACCTAGGAAATCATGCCAAAAAAACAATTCCACATTTGAATGCAGTAACTTAAGACAGCAAACAAAACTACATATGAAAATGTCAAAGGGAAGAATGCACGTTATTCTATACTTATTTAGCTAACAAGTATATAATGCTAAACTCTCAGGATAAAACAGCGTAATCATGTATAAGTCTATTGATTCAATAAAAAAAATAAAATAAAAGTGGCATTTTTTTAAACACTGAGGTTTAATAAAAACACAGCTTTCAATAAGGTCTAGTGGTTTTCCCAGAAAAGAATGGCTTTTGAAAATAACACATATATATACAGATTATCATAAATATTTGCTGTAAACATTACTTATCACTATTGCAGACTTTATAAGCTATCTACAGAAACCTCTACAGCCAATTCAAATCTAAGTAACATCTTTATCATAAAAGCACACCCTGCAGTTCCTAATTGAAGTTACCAATTGAAGAAATACCAAAATTTAACTTCCAGTTAATGGCATTGCTAGTTTTAAAAATAAAGGAGATAAAACTAATCTACACAACATATAAAATACTGTGGACACTGCACCCAGGCCAGTCTGCTCTACTCCTTTACTAGGCAACGCAGGGCAACGGGACCTTTTCTGAGGTGCAGTTCATCTTATTCTAAAGTGAAAGTCTCAAATCTGATGGCTTGTGTCCTGAACATCTCCTCTCCGCTGGCTACAGAGGACATCCAGGTTCACTATTTCAGTTAGAGATACCTGAATTTTGGAGCTGGATTCTTCTTTGCAGTAAGTCATTTATGACATCTGCTTGTTGCCTGGGCATTGTAAATAGTAAAACAACCCAAGAAAATAGAACTAGCAAGGAAATAAGACAACCTGATCCAAACCCTCAGTTATTTGACATAAAAATAAAACTCGCAATACCTTGAACATGAGCTTAGCGGCTTCAAAGAAATAATTGGCCTTACGATAAAGTTCTATAGCATCAAGGATTTTATTCTTTTCCAGTAAATGACTTGCGTATTGGGCTAACAAGGATCCAATCTCTTTCATATTATGAGTTTGAGCCAGCTCCACGGCTTTATTCCACTAGAAATGAAAGCAGACAATTATCAACCTCATTTTTTCAAATACACTGTCAGAACAAGCTGGTTATCCATAAAGCCTGCAACATTTGTGTGCAATATTTCATCACCATTTAGAACTAGGCTACTATAAAATCAAAGTAAAAAGCAAGAGAATACAAATGTGAACACCACTGCCAATCACATGACACAGCAGGCCTGTGAAACAATATTGGACCTCTGTCCAAAACCAAATACAAAGCAGCTGCTTCTGCTTTGGTAAAAGCTTTGCAAAATCATTTTGTTGACGCTCACAGCTGGACACATGGATTTCAACACTTCTGATACAACTAAAACCCGCACTCTCAAAAATATGTCCAAAAGAGGACTTCAGCCCATAAGCTTAAAGCACAAATAATAACACTTTATTTATCTTTCTATACACCTCATTTTGTCTGATCATTTTTCTGATCTTCAATAGTCTGGCTACTTTCTTTGCCCCAGATCAACAGTTTGGCAGAACTAAGAAACTTAGTTGAATCTTATACCTAAGAGCCTTCAGATCCACAAACTAGGAAATTGTTCATATAAAGACAGCACTAGCCAGTCCTGCCATTCCCATACATTAAGTTGCTCATAGCCATCCTCCATTTCTTTTATCTGTGTTGACACAAAGGTTTGCACAGAGAAATCATACCGGGGAACAGCTCTAGCTGTAAACAGAATTGTTTTTCAGATTAGTTCTTTTCCAGCTACATCCTAACACAGCCACTAATACATCTGTATCTGTACAAGGAAGGAGGGCAATGTGGAAAAGGAGCAGCCAGAAGGTCCCCAGTTTTCCTCCCATTCCCTCAGGAGGCAGCACAGCCTGGCTCTACAAAGGCAACATCCGTGTATGTTTGGCATACTTACCACATGCAAATGGAAGTGACACTGCTGCACATAGCTTTGTCCCTGCAATGGTCTGACCTTAATTTCAGATAACTGCCTTAAGCATTGAGGTATGAATTTTCCAGATATCATGACAAAACATCAGACATTTAACAAAGACTTGTATTTAACTCAGCATTAGGATAGAAATCTCACTGTTCAATTGCTATAGGTAAAGCAGATTGCCTAATGCTGTTTTACCTGGTTGAGATGCACGCAGGTATCTACTGCATCTTTTGGTCGATTACATTTCAGAAATGCTGACACAGCTTGTTCACACATCCCCACTCTTACAAACATGTAGGCTATATCCTGCAAAAAAGCATCAGCACCATGTTAAATTCACTTCCAGGTTTTAGCACATTGCATAGTGACTGCAACACTATTATGTTCTTGTTTAATTCCAAGATGATGGAATAAAGGGTTTGTTTGCTTCATGGATTCTGTGAAGACAATGTGCACTGTTGTAAATATTTAGAACAGTGTGGTCCTTTCACACACTGCTTCTAAATTTGAAAAAAAAAAAAATAAGCTATTTAAAAATTTGTCTTTCAAATCAAACCATACCAGAAGGCCTGTGTTCTTACTATTTAGAGTATTTAATCAAACTTTGCTATTGGAGATTAAAAGGGAAGTGCCATCTCCTGCTTTGTTCAAACAACTGAAAATGGCATTAAATAAGCATGTTTTGCATTGTTCAAGCCATTTGGATTAATCTATCATACCATAGTTTTAAGTTAGCTATTACTCAGTACGTCATACCACCAACTTTCTCTCCCTTCAGCAGAGTATCTTCAATTTTCATTACACATTAGCACTTCTACTAAAGCTCCCATGTAGGAAGTTAAACCAATGATAGCAACCAGGAAGACTTAGGGGCAAAAAAAAAAAACCCAACATTGTAGAACAGACAACAAAATGAAAGCTAAGTGCCCAGCCATGAGGAGTGACTTCTCAATGAAGTTTTAGAAAGAAATGCCACAATGTGGGGAGGGAAGCAGTGAATTATGGACTTAGCCATGCGGGCATAAAGTGCAATGAATAATCAGGTTCTTCTGGGGAACCTGGGTAATAAAGGAAAAGAATGATGGGAGAATGAAAGCAATGGTAATACTGGAGATCAATACCAAAGTAACATCATTATGCTTAAGAGAATAGGTCATACACTGCATTCTTTCTCCCTTTCTTTCTTAAGCATCTCTCCAAAAATGGGAAATTTTAAATAAATAGTTGAGCATAATACAATGACAAATAAAGATGCTTTTTGCTTACAGGGAGCAATTTATTATTCTCAGGAAGTGAGTTAGCTAGGTTCTCCAGTCCTTGGTAGTCCTCTAGCATGTAGTAACATTCAGCTAAACGTTCCTGGTTTTGTCCTTGTACGTAATATGGTACAGCATTTAACCTAAAAATTAAAAAAAAAAAAAAAACCAAACCAATGTGGTGACTTCCAATATATAAACAGAAACGAAGCCTCTGATTGTGTAAGACTTTCGCATTTGTACATTTGAAATTACATTATTTTAAACAAGTAACTTTGCTTGAGAGAGTTTTAATTTTCAGAATCATTCCATTGAAGTAGAAGCAAGACTGATTCTCTGACTAGCATAAGGTTAGGAAATCAAGGGACCTTAAAACTGTGTAGCCACATCTGCACAGATCATAGACAACTTAGAACTAAACTTTAAGAAATGGGTTTTACTGTTGTACCTCCATATTTTAAAACAAGCACTAAAATCTCTAAGACTGTTCTCCAAAGTTACCTAAAGCATCTAAAAATCACCTTTCAAAACGTAATCACAGGTTTTCAACTGGTTTAGGACCAAGTTTTTGTGATAATATAGTTTGGGTAATTGCAATACATAGTGGAGCTGCAGAACTCTGAGTGTTCTGGATGCTAAAAGTTTACATGGGCTTAGAAGACAACAAGAAAAGTTCTAGAAAGAAAATTTCTCTGCAACTTATTAAATATAAAGGTGTCACTTCTGGCTCTGCAAGTATTTGCTGCAAAATGTGTTCTGGAGAAATATCATTACATGCGTGCACTGTTCTTAAAATCTCCTTGGGTGCCCAGTTTGGGCAGTAGCAGGAGACAGATCTAGGTCAGAAAGAACTCTGGGTTCTTTCAAACATTTGTGGGTTTAAGCATTCTAGAAGTTTGTCAATAGTTTTGAAATTCACTGATGTGTACTTTTTTTGTTTAAACTGGTTTTGTTTTATTTAATACTTGTTATATGCAGTCTAATAGAACTGTATAGGTATTTCACCCCTGCCCCCCTTTCTTTGAAGTGAACAGACTTTTGGCAAAACTGAGGGGTTTATTACTTCATTTTTTAGACAGCCGATCAATAGCTCTCTGTTTAAAGGTACATGCAGTGATGGAACCATTAAAGTCTGAGCCAAATCTCATCTTTCCAAAATCATCTCATGTATCGCAACCTGACTTTCCTGATGTCTGTTCCCCCTTATAAATTAAGTCTCGTCACCAGTTTTATCATTTCCTTTGCAATTTCTTTCTTACCAGCTCCACTACAGAACTCACCATTTTTGACGGTCTGCAAAATAATCTCCAATAGCATTGTGTGCTTGTTCAAGAAGGGCATCATCTGCATCACCTGTGCCAGTTTTCAGTAGCTGCAATACTCGAAACCGATCTCCTAGTTTTACCCGTAGCCCAATGGCAAGATCTCTAATATAAAGAGAAAATAACAGGAAAAACTCAAATACAAAATAGCTGACAAAAATCTTGAGTAAAAGCATCCAGAAGTACTTTCATGTTCCTTACCTACATCAGAGGCATTAAAATGATCCCTAACACCTTTTTTACAATTTAAAGGGTATTCCATAAAAGCAAATACTCAGGGAGCTCACAGGTTATATCATAAGTCAGCACTTCCCTATCAGCCATACCCCTGCGTGAGGAGTTAAATGAGCAGCTGGAGAGACAGCTGGGCTGATGCTACTTCAAGTTTCCTCTTAGCCTGTGTGCTATTATTTATCTTTTGCTGCTGACCACTACAATAGGTGGCAGCAGCTGCAAAGGGCTAAAAGCAGAGGGAGATGAGGAGGAAAGCCAAGGAAGCAAGGAAAATTAATATTAGAGGCTAAAGCTGAGATTTAATAAAATGAATTCCAGAAAATTCTTTCAGATTCAAGCTGAATTTGGATGAAGCAGAAAGGACTCAGAAATACTCTTTCCTTTTTCTTTTTCATGCATACATATGACCCACTGTGTGTCTGTCTGGCATATTTTTTTCCACCATACAGAATAATTCTAGATTACTTCATGTAGCAGTAATTCTGCAAGTGCATAGAAAATAAATGGGAGAAATATATACGTGCTTTTTTTAAAAATGCCCTAAAATTGCAAGTGAGTGAAGGCAGACAATAGCAAGTCATTGCAATCAGCTAAATAAGAGCCTCTCTCTAAAAAATTCTAAACTGTGTTTGAAAAAGAGATTTATTCAAATTTGATTTATAGATTTTATCAAGATTTTTCCAGTGGTGTAAAGACACAGAAGGTCATTACATAATTCCCGTATTCTTGTAGCTGGAGAATAACATGCTCTACTGTTGACGAAACCAGCAATAAACAAAAGTAAGTCTTTAACTTCCGTAATCTTATAATGGCCAAATTTCCTTCAGCTATGAGGAAAGGAACATACCATATCTAAAAATCAGTGAGACTGAAGTGCTCATGAGGCAGTTCACCTCTTCAAACCAGCACGCTTGCATGGGCTATTCTATTATGAGCCAGAAATTTTTGCATTACCAGGCTCTAACGTGCATCTCTTCTCAGCTCCTGCCTCCCCCACCTGCTTCTTCACTGGGAAAGGGGAAGGTTTCTCATTCTTACAGCATGAAGGAAGAGATAATTTCTTCTCCATCATTCCTTACTTTTTTCATGGCCTTATTAATCAAAGCTTAAAAAATCTGCATGTGCATAAGTGATTCATGTTTATCCATGTTTGACCACCACCTACAGGCTACATCATACAACTGCTGCTTATTATTTCTCTACCCTTTTTCATTAAAGACAGTGCTGTACCTAATTACTTAACATTAATTTATATTTCCCAGCAATATTGTAATTTTGCTTTGTTTGTTTTCATTTCTGAGCAAAAATTCCATTGATTGGTCCACAATTTCATCCAGTCATTTCTCCAGAGATTACAGTTCATTAAAAACTGTTGTTTGTATATGTAATTGGAAAGAATGCGTACTTGGCTACCAGCTAAGAGCAACAGCACATAAATTAAACACCAGTTAAAACTGTTTTTATTTTTGGAATGCCAGTTGAAATACTGACAAAATACTTGATAAAACATCTATGAAACACAGCACTCCCTCAAGGAGCTGAGGTTTTGCAAGCTGTTAGGAATGCACTGATTTACATACAAAATTGGTTATCTATGGATACAACAAAATTCTTTTCATCTGATCCTCTTTCATTTTTCCAGAAACTGGTGAAGAACCTTCAGTGCTAAAACAGCCATTCCTTACTAAGGCAAGCAATTTTTTTCAGACTATTTTTTTATTTGCTGCCAAGATGACTACATACAATTACCTTCTGTCCATATTCAGATACATTCTTTCAGCTTCTTCAAATCTGCTAAAATAGGCTGCCACTTCTGCTTGCTTCATTGACTCGCTCTGCAGGTTGCCTAGACGCTTCACAAATTTAATACCTTGATAATCTTTGCATCGTACGAAAGCTTGTTCAGCAGTCTGCAGATCCAGCTTCTGAAGAGCAGCTTCAGCCAGGAGACGCCTGCGTGAAAAATAAACACGATAGACAGAAAAGTAGCTATGAAGTAAATTAAATGAGGATCTGTTTGACTAGTCATTATTTAAAGACATTCAAGTTACTGCAATTGTACTGTTTACTAACTCATCTTAATACAGCTGTTTTTCCCCAGTACGTTCGGAGATCTACACAGTATTCATTCAGGGAAAGATGTTGAATTAACTGCTAATATGCCTTTGTTCAGCTGTTCAAATGGACACTGGCTTGGGAGGAATGAGCAAGATTTAAGTATCACTCTTGACCTACATGAAATGTGTTACTAGTCCAAATGCAGTGCCATTTAGGTATCTCTACCTATAAATATATCACAACTTTATACTTTGATAGCAGCCTCAGTCTGAAGGCCTCCAACTAAACTGGCTATCAAGAATAAGTTATCCTTCTCCTTGAAGAAGGAATGTTATCTATCTCCTTGTTCCAAGGAACATCTTGATGTTCCTTGTCCAGTTAGGACAGCAGTCTGGGAGGGTAGGGCAGTTTGGGAAACCTTCTACTTGTACTGCCCCATTGGATAGTTGTGCAAATACAGACTTTCTGCTTTCAGGCCAACCTACATCCATCAGGTGCTTGAATGGCATCCTGTTTGTTGTGTTCTAGCAGTAAGGGCACTGCCTCGTTCTGATCTACAATATATTTGCTTTGTATCCAGCACTTCTAATCCATCTTTTCTGTATAATTGTATGTTTCTTGCATAATGAAAATTAAGTTCATGGCAATTTTGGAGAAAAGTTTGACACAACATTTTGTGATATTATGATATAAAACCTTTACTAAGATACAGACTTTGAAAACTACCAGTTAGTTTATATTAAGTGAACGGATAGTTCTAGCAAAAAGCATGAATGACTTCAAAACTCAAAAAAACTTCAGCTAGTTCAAGACACTAGTAAAAACAAGCACTTGAAAAAACTAACTTTTACCCCACAAAGTAATAAAATTACACTACTATCACAGAAACTTTCAACCTGTACCTATCAGATCCTGTTTTCAGAACGAACGTTCTGGAGACTGAAGAACAACTGGGTAGGAAGGAATTTCTCAGGACAAACTTTTTGTTGTGGGTTGAGTTAAAGTAGGATCAGTTTCTGACTAACTCAGTCACTCTAAGTAACTTCATTCTCTGAAAGCTAACTGCATGTTTTCTGAAACAGTGTTCCTCTCTAGACTTGATAACACAGGGCACTGTTGTGCAGAAAGGCCAATGCTTATACTTATTCCTAGAGAAACCAAGGCCATCCTCAACCCCAAACTGACCAACAGATTATTCTATCCCATACATCATACTCAGTATAAAACTGAGAGATCATGAGGGTCTCATCCTCTTCTGTAATGGCCCACGTCCAGTGAGGACCAAGACTCTCTGGTTGCTCCTGATCCCAGATCCATGCAGGATCACTTTTGAAGGAGATTCTGCCCAATGAAGAGACATTCTCAGTTAAAACAGCATCCCTTCAGATTGCAGCTGAGCACTGTTACCTTTCTTTTTCGTTTAATGTTTATTAAATTATACCGTTTAAAGTGTATACTGGCTTTGATTTGAGGTGTAGTACTTTAATGTTAGATCTGTCTGGACTGTAAAAGAATAACAAAAGAACACAAACTTTGTTTCAAAGTTAGCTTATAAAGTGATTTTACCAAAGTCTGGGATGTGGATTGTCTTCTATGAATTGAGAGGATTCCTCAATGCCAACTTTTTCAATCAATGCTCGACTGTCTCGTAATGACCGAATCTCAAAATTGATGATGTAATCTTTGTTAGGGTGTTCAGGATTCTAACATAATGGACAAAGAAACATAATTTTATTCCATTGCACCTTCATTTTCACCAAACATAGATATATACTCTTCAAATCATTAAGACAGACACCATCACTTCCTACAAAATAAAATTAATTATACATACCTTCAATATTTCATCCAGAAGAACAGATTTGATTTCTAAATCTTCAAAGTTGCAAATGTACCCGGAAGTTTGTATAGGCTCCTTAAATTTAAATAAGTTATAAAGAAATAAATTTGTATTATCCAGACCAAATCTGTCAGGTATACATAAAGAGACTTTCTTCTCCAAAGCAGGATTTCATTTCATTCCATGCAGGAAAAAGCAAGCACTAAAATCATTAAAATTACTGACAATTCCATACACAAAGACATAATTAAAAATCCTCATGTTTTCTATAACTAAATTATGAGACGGAGATAAAGAAACACTTGCCACAGTTCTGCTGAACTGTGTTTTACGAATAACTTCATTAAAATTGTGTTTATATTTTACAAACCATACAAAAAGTATTCCCCTGAAAAATATCTCATGCATTTAAAAAAACAACACAGCATTTTTATCTTTTTGGGACTGATAATTCATTTTGCTTACTTGTTCCTAAGTAACACTCCCACATTATTGTTGACAAGGTTTTGAGATTTCCAGAAGCAAGTTAATTTATATAAACACTTGCCTAATTGAAGGGTAAGCACAAGAATAATACTATTCAACATAGAGCTGTTAACTTACAAGTGAATTTATAGAATGAGTAGTTGATGTATGTTAATATTTACCTCTGGATCCAAGTTTCTGAAAACATACATTCTTGTTTTCTCCATCATCGCAAACAAATCTGGGTTATCTTTGGCCCATTTCATATCCCAGACATCCCTGCGTTCCAGTTTCAGCTGCTCACCTACAACTTGTTGTCCTGTACTGTCTACTACTCGTGTATCCAAGTCAAAGAAAGTCAAAACACCTGAAAGGTCTATGATAGCAGCACGACTATAAAAAAACAAAGGAAGCAAAAGTAACACAGTTAACTTATACTATTCAAGGTTGCTAATTTGAAATAGTTCCCTAAACTGGCATGCTTGGGCCAAACTGCTCCTCTAATCTACCAGTATAGTTACACAGATTCAGTGAGATGTATGTGATTTTCATTTATCTGCACGGCAGAGAGACTTGAGAGACATGCAAGTTTTTGATCTGCTCATCCAGGATCTGGCCCTGCAAAGGTTCTGAAATATGCCCATTTTTTATCCATTATTTTGAAGATCCCACGTACTTCAGGTATCAAGTTGAGTAAATTGCAGGTTCTGCCCCTCGCCAAACTTTCGTTGACAGACCCTAAAATTAACAACTGAACAGAATTGTTTCTCATCGTTTACTAGGAGGCAGTGAAGCAGATTCTTAAATTAAAAAGACAGCATAGTGAATGCAGACTGTTAATCTTGAAAACGGGATTTCTTATATTTCTAAAAAGGGTATTCTTCAGATTTTTCCCAGACAATATGAAGTATAATCCAATTATTTTTAAAGTCATTTAAAATATGGGAAAAATACAATTTCTGAAGGGCTACATTTGAAAATTTCCAGTTTCATAGGACTTCAGTCACTCATAGTAGCCCGTATTTACTACAAGGCCATATTAAAAGCACTTCTAAATGTTTAAAAGTATTTAAACAACCATAATCTCAATAGAAAAACTTAGAAAATTAACTTCAAAATGCTCATGGAACTAAACCTTTTTCATTAGCACAAAGTCATTTAGGAAGGAAAAAATAAAGTTATTTTGACGTGATTATAATTGTCTTGTAAATCCTCATCTGTCAGTATATTTTCGCTTTTTCTGCCAAGTCTCTCATGCTCTCTCCTGCAAAAAAAAATAGCTGTTAAGTAGAAAGAAACTTCAGTATTTGCACAGTTGAAGTTCAGGAAAATCAGTCTTGCTAGAAGTATTGCCACCAGCTACAGCTTTTAACAATGGAAAACAAACATGGGACAGAAAGTTTACAGGCATTAGAAGGACATAAAAGTAGAAAGAGGTCACAGAGATATAAAATTTCAGGTTATGACATAATTTCATCAATCCATGTCATGATCACAGGAAGCTTATGTTTGGTACTTTGAATAAAACAAAGGTATTTTCATGTATATGTTTACTTAGATTTCCCATGCACACCCTAAGGAGTTTAAAACACAAGTCTCTTAGAGCAATCTGATGACTGGCCAGATGTACTTAATTAGCAATAAGTGGTTAAGCAACCTTTAGAAAGAACTAAACTTAATAAATAGTTTCTATTAGAGTAAAATTAGTACAGAATTATTACAGAATCATAGAATTCACAGACTTGGTATTTTGACAAACTGTAGTGATTTATTTTTAAAAATTGGATACTTGCATTAGAAGCAGATCTGTAATTTACCTGGAGTTGCAATTCAAAGATAGATGATGTGGGCGGCAGTTCAGCGTATACTTCTGTACTATAGCTACACTAGGAAGACTGTATCTCTGAAGAGTGCCAGATTCTCTTCCCTAGAGAAAAGCAATGCTTGCTTATTGAGAGAATTCTTCCATCAATAAATTCTTTAAAAGGTTTTATTTACATGCTGTCCTAAACAAAAGAGGCTTCGGATAGGTGATAGAGCAGGAGCTAAGACAGGGGATGGAACCACCATAGAAGTTCCAAATTCTACTAGTTAAGCAAGATACTTTAAGATCTATAATCTACAGATCTGCTTAAATCAGGGATGTTAACATGAAAAGCAATAGACCACATACAGCCCACACAACAGTTTTAGGAGCCCAACAATTCCCCATGAACCTTCAGACATGGTTTACATGACAAAAATGGAGAACAGTGAAAAGATCCCTGTCCCGCAGTGGTAGATCCACTCAGACAGTGCAATATGACAGTCCTGGCTCAGGTCTGAAACCAATAGAGCCACGTTCATATAGTGCTGTCTGCATGTTAACAGTTCTCACCAATTACTCCTTATCCAAGCCAACAGTCTAAAATGAGTTTGACAACCCTGGACTGAAATGATCGCTGTTGCTATTTTCTCATGATGTTTCTGTAGTCTGAACATATCTAGTTTATTTTATTTACTGCTTAACCCTTACGCTGAAAATGAGTCAATATGAAACTTCAAGATAGCTGAAACTTTATTCCTTTTTTTTTTTCCTCCCAAGCCACCCCTAAGATCATCAGTGTAAATCACCTGTCATCTTTGACTTTTTCACATCTGCATAGCCTATAAACTGCAAAGCAGAATCACAGAATGACCCAAGTTGGAAGGAACCTATGAAGATCATCAAGTCCAACACCTATTCTTGCATAGGACAACCCCAAAATTTACACCATGTGTCATTGTCCAAATGCTTCTTGAATGTTGCCAGGCAGATCTGGTCAGAAGTGCCAGAAGATCTAACCACCCTAATAACTGCATTCATCTTCAGCACATTTATCCAGACCTAGTTTCTAAGGCATTTCCTCTTTCCGTTCCTTTTAACCGAAGTCACTGATTAATTATCCACTTAATCTCATTTGCTCGCTCTTTCTTCAAGTACAAACAGAATCCCATAGTCACCTACTAGCCATCACAATTTCTTCATTCACCATAACCCACTGATTTTTTCAACTCTAGTCACAGTACTAGGAACAGGAATAAGGGAAAACATCAAGATCTTTCTGAGGAAGGTGGATAAAATGAAGAAATGGTGTCCTTTTTCTATATTTGTTCTGCTCAATTAGTTTCTTTCAAAGCCCACTCAAATGTTTGTTCATCGAATGAGATCGCTCTTTTCAAACCAGAAAAAGAATGCACGAGCCGTTTGGTCCAATAAAATAGCTCATACATAATACATGCGTGTAACCCAGAAATGTATTAATGTGTCCATAGCAGACTACATACATGTGGTATCTATTATCATACATTGTACCATTAGTATGTAAAGACAAACTTTGTAAATCCTTGTGCATTTACATACAGTCTAGAAGGGATTTCCCAGAAGTCAGAGTACAGAACTAAGATCTGACCTGGACTTTATCAAACCCTACATATTAAGTATTAACTGAGGTAACAAGTCTGTACTTAAACTGTAAGTACTTAGTGAACCAACCTTCCTAAAGAATGAGTCCAAGTTACAGAAGAACTTGTCGAAGTTATCCTTGAGGTTTTCAAGAAAGAGATTTCACCTGTGCAAGTTCCAAACTTTGAAATTATGACTACTTACTAACACATTGCAGAATAATCTCCTGCCTACAAGCACCAGAGACAATTAGGAGTTATTTTAATCACGTAACTTACCACAAGTAGTATCTTATCGGATGCTGTTATGGCACAAATTGGATCTCTTGTTCCCTGAAAGTATACAACCGATATCAATATGAGTTTTATTGCACCAGTAAGAATGCACTGCTAAAGAAGTTTTATTTAAATGCACAAGGAAGTTGTTACATATCCACATGAAAAGGGGCTATCGGTAAATGGATGGTTTATGATAAGAGCAGCCTTGGTTATAGGAATCATGACAATAACAATATTGCTTCCTTTCTTCTCTCGCCCTACCTCCAGAAAAATAAGAAACCTAAAATGAAACAGGTGTTTAACAGAAAACACAAGAAGGCAACTATCTCTGACTTGTAAGGCCTTGCACGCACACATGCACATAAAGTGAGAAAAGATGAAAGTACCAGAAAAGTTTACAAGGTTCATTGAGTTTCAACAAGCTTATACTTTGTTGACAAAAGGGGAGCTGCTTCTCACCAAGACGATGGTGGGTATCTACATGCTGGACCACAGATTATACTTCTGCGCTCCTTATAGTTCAGTGAATATTTCCAGTAACACGTAATGACACAGTAATAATGCACTCACCAGAGGGAAGAAAAATAACACTGCTGTACAGAAGTCATAAGTAAAAGAAAATTCAAGTATGACTACTTCTGCTAATGAAAAACTATGAAAATAAATAAAGCAATGCTAACTACTTCTCTTTCAAGCTATCAGTGACACCACAATAAACTAGTTAAAATCATCGCTCACCTCAATAGCTCTGCTGTAATCAAGGTGTCCATCTGCAGAGCCTGTAGGGTTGTCATCAATATGATAAATCCTGTAGAAAAGGAAAGTTAGAAGAAAAAGAGAGTCCAAAGAAAGGATCGGTTTTGACAGCATATAGGTACCTTCAGTCCCTGGAGAAGAAACCACTGCAACTGGAAACAGAATAAAAGCTATACCTGTTCTTATGTTCCAGTAATATCCCCTTTAATAACTTTGCTTTGTATTGATATAAATATATTGATATAAATACTTGCTTTCATTTTCACAGCCCCTGAGGCTCTATTCCCACATGATCTATAAACTTTCATTTTGCAATAAGAAATTCCTGCAAACCATCAACCCACTCCTATTGTCTCTTTCCAAATGTGCACTTCCATATTTCCTCAGGCTCTTCTCCATACTTCTGAAGAGCTTCACCTTCATATCCACAAATTTTATGTATTACTGTATTCAATACTTCATCACAACTTGTGCATTAAAACAAATCGCATTTGGAAAGATTTTAGAATGCTAAACTCAACATTTATGCTGAATTACAACTATTTACTTTTCTGGTATTTCTGTAACACTTACAATCTTCCCCAGGGCTCAGATATTCAGGTACTAGAACAATGTGAGTTATTACACCATATACAAATAATCACTCATTATTATGAATATACGATGACAGGAGATGGCAGATGTATAGCAAGATGCTATAGTGTCTCTACAGAAGAAAACAAAGTAACAGAAAAGAAAATCATAAAATTTCCAAGCTCATGGAGGCGGCAGAAAAGTTGATACCACTAGTGAGCACCTGGGAAAAGAATATTTTGGAAGCAAGATGATGTTGACTTTGGTTTGTTTAGCTTAAGAGGATAAAAATCTATGCAGGATTAGATATACAAGCATATTTAGAGAAAAACCAGCTGGACAGACTATGCCTAGCTGCCTAGGATCTAGAAGTACAAAGGAGAAAAAGGGAAAGGGGGGGAGGAAAAGGCATCACGACACAGAGCTCTGCGATGGAAGCACACACCCAGCAAATGCAGACACTGAACAGGAACTAATACAAAAAAAGTCTTAAGAGATTTCGGTAACCAACACACATTTGCTATGAAAAACCATTCTTTAGCATGAAAACTTATGGGCCTGCAAGTCAACAAATCTGAGTGGAAAAAAGGAGAGAAGTTCATATTTTAGGCATGGGAGAATCCACCTTTATCAACAATATCAATGCAAAGGAAGGAAAATGACAAGGCCTGAAGACAAACCTTTCCCGATCTTCTCTTCTGGTCCGAGCTACCTGATTAATTTCCATTGCTGTGAGCTTCTTGGCCACACGATACTGCCAGATGTAAAACGCCTCTTTTGAAGCTGCTATCACATGTGTTTTGGTCATTGTGACAAACAATGGCCCTGTTGTGAAACCCAAATGGTTGTAAAATTAGTGCAGCAAGTATTGGACTAGATGCTAATTTGTAAACTTCTCAGATGGATGAACTCACAGCTCCATAGGTTAAAAGCAAAAAAAAAAACCAAAACAAAACAAAAAAAACCTCACACAACCTGGCATCAGCTTTCATTAATTGCTAAGAAATTTCACTGGGCCCTTATGGCCCTGTTCAGAAGAACAAAGAAAATGTTTACATGTTCTGATTTTAAGATTAACACTTTAAGACTTTTCTCCCTATTACTTCAAGAAATTTCCATGTGCTAACGCAGAAGACAAACACATATATTCAAATTTTCATGATCAGTTCAGGAATATCTCAAATCTCTAAAAAATATCTATAAAATATCTCCATGTCTGACATATTTGTAATTATTCAAATATAAATAAAAGGAAGACAACTCAAAAGCTGACAACCTAGAAAAACTCTTTGATGACCACCACTTAAAAAACAGTTAACAAATTTTGAGTTAGACAAGACCTAGAAATGTTCTTTGTATCTTAGTTAATATCTGGACAAATAATTCTAGGCATGGCAGCACAGCAAGCAAATCAAATATTTAGCAAAGTGTGCCCTCAGTCTTACTTTATTGCATGCAAAGATCACAGTGCAGGAAGGCAGGGCATTTTCTTTACTGTAGCCCTAAGCACATCTAGGACAAGTACATAAATCAAATATCTCATTCCTGCTCTCAGTGTTCAGTGAACAAAAAAATATGAAGATATATATGCACTCAAGCCATTACATTATTCCTTTTAATATACTGTCTCAATGGTATTGTGGCTCTTTTTTCTTTTTATTTACTATCTTTTGTTTCATCATTCTGAAAACCAGTGAATGTACATAAAATCATAGAATCATAGAATAGTTTGAGTTGGAAGGGATCTTAAAGATCATCCAGTTCCAACGCCCCTGCCATAAGGCAAGGACACCTCCCACTGGCTCAGGTTGCTCAAAGCCCCATCCAACCTGATCAGGAACACCTGCTGGGATGGGGCAGCCACAGCTTCTCTGGGCAACCTGTGCCAGTGCCTCACCACCGTCACAGTGAATGGCATAGAAAAAATGTAAAAAACTATAAAGTAAATCCCTTGATGTCTTCAAACTCTACAAGTAAATTAGTACAGTACTAGACAAACCAGAAAAATCCAGAAGAATTGTGTAGCCCAGCCTCTTAGTGAAACACCGGCTTATACAGAGAACATGCTGTGAGCACACAATCTGACTGTATTACAGCAAATCTGATTTTTTTTCTTCAGTATTTATCACAGAGCAGCACTCTGGAGGGAGCCCTAAGCCTGCCGTAAAGAAGAGCAGTGCTATGAGAGACAGATCGGGGAAGATAGGTTGAAGAGATTTTATTTCTTTGCAACCAAGAGGATTATATAAGCTACCTGATGGCTCTAGAATACTTTTTACTATAAAAGTAAACACTGGATAAGAAGGCTTAGTGATGATGCTTAACATGTGAGCAGTACAGTTGTTTATATTTTAACTCCGTGTACTCCAGATACTTATTCACTCCAATAGTCACATGCAACTTAAATATAGTCTCCTCTGTTTCATTAAGAGCATTAATAAATTCTATGTATTTGTGCTATCCTTTTCTTGCCTTGCAGTCCTCCATGCTGTAACAATCAATGTTTTCATCCTATAAAAATGAAAAATTATAATCTCCCAACCTGTAAGGGAATAAGGTTTCCTCTTGCTCAGATCACAAAATTTTAGTACTAAGCCTCATATTTGGATTCAGCTTAGTCAACTTTTAAACACTCTACTCCAACACAATGCTAAACTAAGCCCACATCTGAAAGACAAGGGAATTCCTCAGACTCACCAGGCGACTCCCCATTTGACCTACAGTCTCCATAGAGCCTAAACTTACTCATTTGTGCATACCTCAAAATACCCCAATCTGTCTTCATTTTCAGGCCTTGAAAATATGTATGGAAACATTTAAACAAATGCCTTACTTTTCAGTGATCAAATACTGAAAAGGATTAAACACACCATCCCGCCAAAACAATACCAACGTGTGAAACAAGCGCTCTTCAAGGTTTCTTTGGCCCTTTTTTTCTCTTCTCACCTCATTTCTCTTCACTGTTCCTCCAGAAAACCTCTTCCCTGAAGGAAATTTTATTTCTTACATTTCCAGGAATCTTAAATAACCTTCTGTGATGTCTGTATTTCATCCACACACACTCCACCTCACTTCAAAACAGGTAGAAAACACCCGCTCAGGCGTTTTAATCTTCTTTTAAAAACAGTAGATGGAAACCAGATTTAATGCACAATTCTATGACTTCGCTGCATGAAAAAGCCAAGACACTTTCTAGTATATGAAATAGGATACAGAAACATAGGAGAGAAATAATCCCACCTAAATCTGATGGAAAGGAAGCAATCTGACAGACAGACATAAGACTAAACTGTTGTCTCCATACAAGCCCGTTCCAGGCTGTTCCTGAGAAACCGGGACGAGCTTAGTCTGATCAATAATACCTACCTAATTTTAAAGCTGGATTCAAATATCTCTAGAGGCTTTTGCTCATATTTAGAAAACATGAGACAGCAACAGGAACAACTGAACTGCATACGGGACAACTCATGAATAACCACAGTTTACAGAATTTGACAAAATACTAAAAATAGGCTACAATTTACTTTAAAATGGTCAGCTTTAAGTAACATCAATTCAAGTGTTGTTTCACATGGAGTTCAGTCAGCCTTGTTAAGGCATCCAGGAGGAAGATGAGACACAAGTCATATGAGGAGGAGGTGAAGTCATTTGGTCTGTTCAGCCTGGAGAAGACAAGACAGGGAGGACCTCATCGCAGTTTACTGCTTCCTCACAAGGAAAGGAGGAGGAGCAGGCACTGGTCTCTTCTTTCTGGTGACCAACGGTAGGACCTGAGGGAATGGCAAGTTGTGCCAGGGGAGGATTAGGTTGGATATTATGAAAAGGTTCTTCACCCAGAGGGTGGTGGAGTACCGAACAGCTTCCCAGGGAAGCAGTCGTGGTGCCAAGCCTGACAATATTCAGGAGGCACTTAGACAATGCTCTCACAGACCCACAATGTGAATGTTTGGGTCGTCCTATGCAGGAACAGGAGTTGGACTCAATGATCCTTATGGGTCCCTTACAACTCTGGTCATTCTGTGATTCTGACCTGGGCGTGACTCCAGCACTCTGCCTTTAATCCACCAGTGTGTTGATCAGGCTGTTGTATTCATTTCACTGGGCACTAACACAGATGTGAAAGATAACTCAACACTTCACTATGTCAGCACTCCTAAGTACATGTAAGAAGATGATATAATCCAGCCTGAGTGACATTTTCTTAGCAGAAACCATCTGCTGTGTTTCCATTTAAAAGATATTCTATAACAAGATATTTAACTTTCTGCAGCTTATATTTAGTTAGCCATGAAAGGATAGAAAGCCTGGAAGCCTGTGAAACAAGCACAGAAGAAACTGTCGGTTAATTTTCATACCTTAGTAGCATGGAACATCATAGAATCATAGAATAACCAGGTTGGAAGAAACCCACTGGATCGAGTCCAACCATTCCTATCAAACACTAAACCATGTCCCTAGATGACGGTGACGACTCATCTATGGGCTAGCAAACGCTAGCTGTTGCTGTTGTGAAGGAGCCTAAGAAAACAGCACAGGAAGCCAGGAAGAAAAATGCCCTTGGACAAAATTAAGAGCAACTTGAGGAAGAGCTTCAAGGTGCACCCATGCATCAATGTCTAAAGAAAGATGAAAGGATGGTCTTCAATCAGATAATGACTGATTAATCCTTTTTTTGCCATCATTAGCAAAGGCAAGCATTAGAAAGCTAATGACATCAATAAAACTTCAACAGACTGAAGGGAAAAACCACAGGGTTTTTGAGCTCTTCTTGAACTATTGGCTTACAGCCCAATAACACAAGATTTGCTTCTCCTGGGGGTGAATCAAACATTGCACACTGTCACAATTACTTTGTCTTTAGGAGATGAATAGCACTTTGTTGAAACAATTTTATAAAATGTTAAAAACTGGCAATTCATACAAGTTGTGCTTTAACACACATTCCCAGATGCAGTATTCAAATGTCCCATCACCTACTTAGCATCTCTAGACTAGCCAGCATTTTTCTCCACTATCCATTTCCTACCAGGCCAAAGCCCAGGAGACCAGCAGGGCACCAAAGTCTCAAGTAGGAGTAAAATCTTTATGCTCAGTAGAGCACCAGGTGATCGTTATTCCAACAAAGGGCAGTCTGGTAGAAAACAAAGATGCTGCATGTTCAATTTGCAGTAACTACAGCCAGTCAAACAATACAGACACATTGCAGTCAAGAGTGCCCAGGTAAGAACAGGCAGGAGCACATAGACACAGTGGACTCTTGAGGAAAATCCTGCTGTATGAGGAGATATTTCATAAGCATTTGTGAAAATCAAAGTAACAAGTGTTTTTAAAGCACTCTGAAAGAGGCAACTTAGAAGTCTGAAACAAGAACAAGAGTTCAAAACAAAAATTACCTAAGCAACCAATTTTTTGACAGAACTTAATGAAACAATTTATTACTTTACTAAAAGAATAGCCTGAAAAACTGCTTTGGTAGAAAGAAGAGAAAGAAAGAATTTCACAGATAAATAATAATCTTGAGTAAGAGATATGTTAATTGTACTTTTGCACTGCTTGTAACTTCAGCTATTAATGATTACTCTCACCTGATAATTTATTTAAACCTGTTTGTTTTCATTTATTAACAGAACAAAAGGATAATTAATTTGTTAGAAATGATACATCAACCAGCATCTTAAAAGAGCTTACAGAAAGGCTTCTGCCTTTTAGGTTTTACAAGGTCTTCTCTATTTATTGACCTCAGCAAGGCCAGCCAGCTGCTTAAGTTTAGCACCTTGTCAAGCTGGAACAATTATACTTTTTACTGCCAAGAAGTGCCAGCTGTGATGAACAGCACAACTGTCAGGGTTTAGCTGTATATCCTGTATATTCAGACCTTCACCATGTACAAGTGTCTAAACCTCACACACACTGACCTTATGTTAAAAATATTTGGAGTTCTTCTATGAAGTTGTATCTTCAAAGGTTACAAAAATGGAAAGCAACTATGATAAAACCAGTGCAATGCGTTCTGAAAGTGTTGCGTTTACAGGCCTTTGCTTTTCACTGTCACTTTCACTTCCTTCTGTAGTCTGGTGGGCTAATTTTAAAGGAATCTTGAAGGATGCAGTGTTTACTACACAGCAGTGAAAGACTTGCTTGTTCTGTTTGAAATATCAAGACTACAGAAATTTTTCAGGACTCAACTGCAAATGTTCCTAACCTCAAATATTTGCCTGTCTATGGGGTCGAAGACTATAATGCCTACCATCTTCACAGATTAATCCACATGAGGTAAAAGCATTCTAAATCTATGCACTAAAGTGATCCCCTGACACTGCAGGAAACAGAAGCAGACTGCAGAAAGCTTAGCTAAGTTAAAGAAACCAGAGCAGCTTTTTCCAGATTGTTTCATCCCTTCAGCACAATTCAAATACAGGTGGAACAGCAACAATATTTTTCAATTAAAGAACAGTTCTCTTTAATTGCTTTCAGTCACTGGAGAAGATCCTTTTCTTTTGTACAGACAGTTGTGGGAGATGAGTCAATGGAGGAATCAAAGAAACCGATACCTTTGTTTATAATGTAAATAAATAAGATGAACACGCATAGCTTTAGAAAGCCAACATAAACAGAATATGTGCAAAGGAAAAGTTTTAAATGTAGAGTTAAGAGGTGTACAAGCAAAGCTAATTTTGACTGTTGGAGTGGGATTCATCTCATCTAATTTTAGACACCTCTGACAGAGATAAGATGTTTGGCCTGGGATACTTTGTATCTGCTGGAGAGCAAAAGGACCCATTTCAGGAATGATTCACTGAACTTATTTTAGATATTTACTGTAGAAATTAGATTAACTACTCCCTACAAGTCCCCAAATCCCCCTCCCACTGCCTCAATCCCACCTGTCAAGTGAGTCCAGGAAGCAAGTAAGCGCATTCAGTGCAGACATCTGGTCAGGAGGGGAGACGGGACAGTGGGGACACAGCAGACACCCCATCCACTCCACTACCACCTACCACATCATCTTACTTTAGCAATCACTTTTGGGCTTCCCCCCTCTCACCCATTCCCTGTAAAATTCTTGGATACTTTACTCCTTAAGACTCTGATGTGACACTCCTATTATGAAAGGCTGTAAGAGGGCATCAAATTGGCATAAACAGGAATTATGAGACTAAAAAGTACCACAATATTTCATGCACATTCTATAGGACAGAGAAGTCCAACTCATTCATCAGAGCAGGATATTATTCATTTTACTTATGATCTACAATATAGGGAATGAATTCCACAATATATATATTTGAGACTCAGCTATTTTCTCCTTCTATCACTGAAAAACTGAACAAGACTAAAATATGACACTTACAAACTTAGTTAATATATAATAAAAACTAAAACTGTTTAATAGCACTGGTTGAGGAAAATCATCTTTATGATCTCAACTGTTTCTATGCTTTGTTTGATTTTTTCTTCTTACCCATATTGTTCTGTAAATTTTTGTTACCTCCTTGTCTTACAGCTCTTCCTCATCATTTCTATCTTACCAAAATTTGCTAGACGCTTTTCCCATCTATTTTATCAGGCAGAATGGCTGCTTGTTTATTGTTCAATAAAATAGTTTGTATTAACTAGAAGAATCAATTTAAACATAGTCAATTTTTACAACAAATAGGACTGGTTTTATAAACCACTATATTTATTAAGGGATTAATTAATAGGTCATTTCCAACACAAATTATAGTTCACTGCTATATGAGAACCCCTGATTACATGTTTCTTAGGAAGAGTCCAAGTATAAGTGAGAAGCCAATATAAAAATCGGTTACAAGAACACAGATAATGGAAGGTCACAATATTTGGGTGCAAAGGGTGTTACAACACTGCAGTTGTTTCATTGAAAAACAGACTTGAATATTAAAATCTTCATAAAGACTAGAAAAATCTCAATAGAATAAGACTATTGCAAGTTGCTTACCAATATCAATATATTTTGGGTCCAGCGGTGTGCCAATAGAGTTGCAGAGAACCAGCACATACTGTATGGAAATAAAAGCAAGTGTCATTACTCAAACATTTTTGTAAATGAGTAAGCTGTACAGTTTTCTGTGAAGGTGTATCTCATAACCCACACTTCACACAATCTAATGCTGGTCAGCAACAGGAAAGAAGGACCATGACTACAGTAAACAAAGCCCCATAAGCATGAGAGTAATTCACATTATAAATGAAGCAAAGCACAAAACAAGATGTCCACCTATTTTAAGCAAAGGAGCAAATCTACCAGGCAAAATACAACACAGCATGAATGACCAGCAGGCAAGACAGCCTGTGTCTCAGCCCTGATCTGCAAGGCACACACTATACTGTGAGTATTTACCAGCATGATACACTAGCAATTTCTCAGTGACTCAACTCTCACCTAGGTGACCATGCAAAAAACTGCACCAATCCTCTCTAGCTCCCAGAAGTTAGGACCCTTGTTCTATCCTTTCCAGACCTCAATCTTGAAGGCCTAAGAGGGCTACAATGTGGGAGAATTGTGACTAAGGCTATCCCTCCATCTTGCAGCACCACAGATACTACAAAACTGATGAGTTTTGTTAGTTTTAGTGGTTTTCAAATCCCATTTGGGAAACCTTTGATAGCACAGATAGCTCAGATTGGTCTGTTAAACTCAGGAAAACCAAATAACTAAAAACTGACCTAGAGAACAATGCCTTATTGTTGTTGCTGATGTATTAATTTTTCCAGTCCTAAATAAAGGATTAAATAGCTTTATGATGATTGCATAGGGAAATAAGAACGTCTGGAATGAGCAGTGCAGAAATTAAGAGGCAATTTTTACTGTAGAGTCTTTAGATTTAAATAAACCGGAAATACAGGGCTGCCATAACTCAAATGCCTAAGAACTGTTATCCTGACTCTCCAGAAAATGGAAGATAAATAGTTCTTCATAGCTCTTTCACCTCCTAGGCAATTCATGTAATTGTGATAGCAGAGAACAGCAACTGTACAGCTTCCCCCTTTAAACATACAGAATGATAGCTTATTAACGACACAAGAAAGGCAGAATTTAGGCTTTCAGCTACTGCGTGAACTTCATTCTTTCAAAGAAAAAGATCTGAACAAGGATTTAATTTCATTAAATAATTTATTTTTCTGGTTCTGCCACTAATAAACACCTCTCAAAGCCAGTGTTTTTATTTCTTTGTTCATCAGTTAAACGTTCCATCAGCATTCTCAAATTTCTCTTTCGCCAAAAAGATACATTCAGCCTCCACCACTGCAGGGAATCACACTTGGCTTTTTGAACTACTTATATTTTGTTTTCGTTATGCTTATATTGACTCTTCCCTGGTAAATTATCCCAACATTCATTCTTTAATCTGTTTCTCTTTTCTGCGCTTTTTACTTATTTCTGAGACTCTCAGTAGATCAGAGACTGCCCAGAAGTGATGGAGTGACAGCATCCACCACAGAGGCTGCACGAGCTACACACGGTGGGGCCAGGACAATGGAGCTTGCATTGACTGCTTTGATCAAAGTAGAAAGCTCAAGCCTTGCTGTGAGTATTAGCATTAAGTTTTTCATAACTTACTGACATTCACATCTGCTTGCAATACCTTTAAAACACCTCCTGCTGAAATTAGTCTTTTTTGTCCCATCAGCTATTGCTGTACATGTTGCCATCTTGAAATCACAATTCCAATGACCCAAATCTATTACAAAACAAATCTGTTTTTCAGAAAACAACTCTAATGAACTGCTACCCAAAGGATAAGCTTGTTCACTCCATTTCCTAAAAGCTGACCCCCCCTACTGTATTAACAATTACACTGGAATGACTTCAAAAGAATTGCAAGATGCTTATTATCTGTAATTACATTTAGCATTTTCAGATTCTAAAATTAAATCTCTTATTTAAGAAAGTTACAGTAAGTCCCTCCATTGTTTGTTTCCTATTTTAAAACTACAATCAAGAAAAAAATCTTACTTAATTGCAGTCAATTTCACCAAATGTTTTCGGCCATGTATACCATATTTTCAATCCATATGACAGTACAGCATTCATTGCACAATTAAACAAAGCAGCACTAAAGACTTTTTTTTACCGTTGCACCAATTGACTCCGTCTCATGCTCCTCCTTTGTAAGCAACATACAAGTGATATAAAAAATGATTGAGACGTGAACACAGTAAGAAAAACCTAAACCAAACATGCAGTAACCAAAGGACACATTTAAAGAAAGAAAGAAAGAAAAGGAATAGCTTGTAGTAACATGCAATTTATATCACCTAAAAAATTCCCCTATTTTTCTCCCCATTTCTGATTGATTCTATATTCATTACTACTCCAATCTCTCCGAGTTTTAGCTTTTCATTGGAGAAGAAACGTGAATCTGGAAGGCTGCAATTGTCACTACGTTACTAATGGCTACAAGGATTTAAAATACAGAGGTAGTTAATGGGTCCTGCACATTTTTGTTATTACTTTGTTGAGGTTGTTTTCAGACACTGAGTCCATTCAGGTGCCATTCTGTCAAATGGCACACTGAGGCTGATACAGAAGTTTACAGGAGGTGTCCCTACCCACGGCATGGGGATTGGAACTGGATGATCTTTAAGGTCCCTTCCAACCCAAACCATTCTATGGTTCTATGATCTAATTCTGGCTGTAAAGCACTGACATGTGGAACAGGGATTTTCACGGGAAACATAAAAAAAAGACTTTACCTGAGGTTGATTTTCATCTGCTTTAGTTGCTAAAACACAGAAGTCTCCATGAGTTGTTATGGAAATCAAGCTCTTGACATATTTCACATACTTATCATTGTTTTTTGTGTCCCAAAAGACTACACAGTATTCTGGACGATCAGGTCGGGTATATGCATAAACAACTGTATTGGAGCAGTAACCCCACTGTCAAGAGAGACAATTTTGGTAAGACCTATTGGAAATTACAAGAATTTAATAAATAATATTTCACAGCTATGAAAGAAAGTGTTTATTCAATATAAACAATCAGTATTCGATACTCTTTACCTATCAAGTGATGAACTGATTTAATAAAAGTATCTAAATACCTCTCCAGTAATAAGGTATTTGTATAATATTACACCAGTAAAAGAAGCATTATCATAACAAAGAAAAACCTATTGCAAACAGAATTGGAGGATCAACCTGAAAATTTGACAAGATCTCACTTCTCCTTGTTTCTTCTTTGTTCAGTGGGTACACAAACACACCCACTGCACTAACAGTTTTAGCCTTGAGAATGCTTGCTTTATGACTATTGATTTGGAAACCCAAAGTTCATTTCCTAAGGAAAATATAATAAACACCTCAAACAGTGCAATTCCTGAAGCAGGCAAAAATAAGCAATTATATTACAGCACTATAATAATTCATATTACCTCTTCCTTATTAGTAACATGATAAAAACTCTCCCTTCCCCACAGAAGAATATAATTATTCACATAACAAGTAGGAGAAAGGGCAAACAGGCAAATGAAGAAATGGAATTATCCAAACACTGTAAAAGCCATGACGACGTATTTTATTGCATTCACCCAATTTAAATTACAGAAATCAATAAAGAAAATCCTTTCTAACACAGTAGCATCATCTCAGAAAGGAGGTGAAGATGGCAAACAAGATATAAAGGGAACCACTTGAGGAGGATGATGCAGTTGTAGAAAAGCTTATAGAATTCTATGCATCAGCATTTACGGGGGGGGGGGGCAAAGTTTGTTAGAGAGCTGGCCAGAAGGGTACCCCCCATTCTAAAGAGAATGAAAGCAAGATGATAAAGTATCAGCAAATGAACTTTCAGAATAGATCTATAAGCTGAATTGGTTTTACTCTAGTTAAGAGTTCCTACAGGAATTCAAACACAATGCTGTGGACTACAGCCAGAGCAAGAGGAGTGTAAAAAGAAGGAATCATAAATGGGCAACTCCAGCTGTCACATAAGGCAGAGATGTAAAAAATAATAATAGAAAAAAGAATAGAATTAGATAGATGTGGATAAATATAACATACTGGCCAGTCACCACGTTTTTGGCCCTGAAGTTGTACCTCAGCCATTTTTTATTACCTTTCAGAGAGGCAACAGGCATGCAAATCAAGATGGCCCAGCTGATACAACCTACTTGGATTTTCAAGAAAATCAAACTCATTTTGGATACAGGAAAAACAATAAAAGGATTGGAATAAAAGTACTTTTTGACAACCAAGAGCACTATCCACAAGGATCCTTCCCAGAAATACAAAGTGGAACTTATTTATATGAAAGGAGTAAGTTATGAGGTAACAAGTCAGTAAACTATAAATCATGTTTGTCGAATCTAAAACTGATTCCAAGAAATAACAAAGGACCCCAGCATGCCGGATGATGAGGATATAAAGTCAAATCCAATATATGTTTGAACAAGGTAATATACACCAGAAGAAACGTAAACAGAGCTAAAGACTTTAAACAGATGTCAGGTACGCTATAAGCAGCTTCAAATTAATCAGCTCAATTCATAGTTTTTACTGTCACGTTAATGAAGAATGCCCTTGCTCTAACAGTAAGACTTGAAAAATACAGGAAACAGGAATTTTCAGTAGGTTGGTAATGTGATACTAACCCTTCATCTCCAGGTCATTAATTACAATCCAGCCTAAGTTAATGAGAGCTTTGAATCACTACCATTTAATGACTCTCATCTTGTAGATTATCCGGTTCCTAAAAGGGAGTTACTGATATAATCAGAAATAAACACAGCAGTACTAATGTGTATTATTTATTGAAGGACACCACATATCATTCATCATAAAAATATTTAACGTTGAAACTGAGTATACTACCAACAGATTAGGAGTTTATTTGCAGCAGAAATAGATTAATTCGAGATCTTTTTCTACTATGAATAAGCAAAAGAAAAAATAAAGCTTATACATGGAGTTTCTAAAACTAAGGTTTCAAAATATTATTCATTTGCAAACTGTGCCAGATCTTGAAATACACATTTTATCACAGACACTGAGGAGTTTAAGAAGCAGCAACAGGCCTGTGTTCCAGCTGTTACACGTTTCCCAGAATAAACATTAGGTAGCATTTCCTGCAAGACTAATTTCCAGCTCAAATTTCCAGACTCTTTTCCAGCAGACTTACAACAAACTATTTGAGATTGCTTCCTAGAAGATTTATTTTTACAACTCCCTGAAGAAGCATTTTTCACAACTGTGTGAAACAACACACTTCAACATAGCTGCAGCACGATCCTCACATTACACTCTCTCTCCCTTTAATCACAGTAGTTACACACTGACGATTAAAGAACATATACTGTGCTGGCAAAAAAAGAAGTATACAATATTGCATACTGGACAGCAATTGCTATTTTTTGTTAAACTGTAATTTTAAGTGAAATAGTCCTAACTCTTTAAAAAAAACAAAACCAACCAACACCCATATAGTAGGCAAGATAAAAACATTATTTAGATTAGCTAATACAGCCTTGTTAAAAGTATATTGGGAATTGATATATAACTAAGAACTACACACTCATTTCTACTGCTCAGGTTTCTACACAATTTTCCTGGTTCAAACTAGTCCACCATAACAATGACAGTAAAAGTAAGGCTCAATCAATCCTCATTTTATCACTTGTCCGACTCAGTTTAATCAAACAGCAATATAAACATTGGAGCCTTACCTACATGACAGGCTTAATTACTACCAAATTTAGAATCATGCCCGATTCTGGTAATATAGCACACATTTCCTTATAATGAAAGCAAAGCCACAAATTCATTATAAAAGCAATGGCTGAGTCATTCCATCACCAAGACAGGCACTCACATTCCACTAAAACTTTGTCAGTAGCATTGATCAAACAGTAATCTTCAATTAAGCACTGATTTACATATTAGAGAAAGCTACTTCTTCAATCCATTCCAAAAGAGAATAAAGAACAGGAAATACATATACCTTGTAATCTGGCCGGATGTTAGCAAAATATATGTAAGAATCAACAGCGAGTGCAATTTTCAGTCCACTTCCCTCCCAAGACACAGCTAGCATCTGTTTGCCAGGAACCTTCAGTGTGCGCAAATGCTTGTTTAAAACAAGGAAAGAGAGATTCTGAACTTATGGTAGGAAAACCACTCTTAAAACACATAACAGTTTTGATAGTTGATAAAATAAATACGACAATAGTGCTGATACCTGACGTGCCTTGTAAGTTTCATGTACGCTAGCAGTGTATTCATCAGTTGATGTTCAGCACCCTTAACTACAGCTTATAGTTTAAACAAATAAAAACATGTAGTTGATCTATGGCAAGAGCCTATAACAGATCAGCTGCAGAAGGACACAATCTGCAGTGAGACAATGGACATTTTACTCTTCTCTATTCCCCTTCAAAATAGCCTAAGAAAGGCAGTTAGATATCCATTTACAATTTGAGGGCTAGCAAAGAAATATACTTTCCATCTTCTTATATATCTTTATTTTGCTTTAGAATTTGAAGTTGAGTGAAAGAAACAGTTGAAAAAAATAATGTTTTCAAAAACTATAACCTTAGCAGAGCAGTTGTTTGCGGGAAGCTTTTTGTTTGCAATATAGATTTATATTTATCGACTATACACTGAAGTCAGGTTATCCAAGTTATCTGCCCTCTGGCATATAAATTCCACTAGCAATGACCACACAGACAAAACATACTACATTAAAAAAAAAATTAGCTACATCAGTATATTAAGTATTTTTACCTCACCAAATGGAGTATAGAACTGCACAATGTTTACATCTTTATCTTGAGAAGTTGTTTTTACGGTGCCTGCCACTGCCAATACGCTTCCACAGTGGTTCCACTGAATACATATTACATTCATACCAGTGTCAATCAAAACAGGATCTAGTTGTTAAGAAATAAACATTAAGAATATAAACACAAGTAGACATTTTGAGTCAAGAGTAGCTCAGTAACGAGCACGTCACATTTTGTACCTACTGTGGTCATTCTCATCTCTCATTATCTGGCATCTTCCATTGTCATAACAGACAGCAAGACAAGGACAATCTGGTTCAACGTAGCCTTCTGTACCATGATACCAATGTATCCCAGCAATACTGAATGTTCCAGCTAAGTTCACCAAACAACTCAGTTTCATTTTCACCTAGACAAGATCAGTCAATTATTTAAAGTCATATACAACATGCTATTTAGGAGAACTTATTCAGAAGAATTTATATCTCTACTGATACCTCGCAAAAGATCACATGCCTATGCAAGTCTTTTTCCTGTCCCAAGAAAAACTCTCTGATTTTCAAAATTTTAAAGTGCTTGAAAAAATTCCTTATTCAAAGGAATGTCAAGATCAGACATATGAAAACATACATTTTAACTACAAAGAAGTACTTCAACATTGGCATTTTCATTCTTTGAAAAGTAAGTTAAAAACAAAGAAAACAAACAGAAAACCCTACACACACACAAATGTGCTCAAACACAAAGAATCCCACTAGAACTTTGCAAAAACTAAAATAATTTCAAATCATTCCTGGCCATGAGATTCAAAAATAAATAAATAAATGAACCTTTTGTCAGCTTTTTCTTGATAAAAGTATCTTGAATATTTATTTCCACTTATTTTTATATATTAAGTGTCAAATTAGAAAGCCAATTAAGTTTTGTAATAACTAGCCTTTACATCTGGTAACATGTGTAAGGTTTTTTTCTGAAAGATAAGAGTGCACCTGAATCAATGTAAGGAGTACCAGGTAACTTATGGAAGGGAGGGAGGAAGGGAGGGAGGAAGGGAGGGAGGAAGGGAGGGAGGGAGGGAGGGAGAGCAAGAACACACACACAACCACACACACTATTGATAAAAGGCTGAGGAGGAGGGGGCGGGGGAGTAAAAATAACTTATTTAAAGACTTTCAATAATTTACAGCATGTGCTTGAAGCATTGTGACACAAAGTGGGAAGTAAGAAAGATACAGTGTGGGGTTAAAGAAACAGGAAGGCTAATAGATACTTTCTCAGGGAAAAGAAAGAAAGGAGGGCTACAAAGATGATCCCAGGGCTGGAACACAGGCTGAGAGAGTTGGGGTTGTTGAGGTTGGAGAAGAGAAGGCTTCAGGGAGATCTTACAGCAGCCTTCCGGTAGTGAAAGGGGCTACAGGAAAGCTGGAGAGAGACTTTTTACAAGGACATGGAGTGATAGGATGAGGGGAAATGGCTTTAAATTGGAGAGGGGGGGTAAATTTAGGCTAGACATTAGGAAGCAATTCTTCACAATGAGGGTAGTGAGGCACCGGCACAGGTTGCCCAGGGAAGTTGTGGATGCCCCATCCCTGGAGGTGTTCAAGGACAGGCTGGATGGGGCCTTGAACAGCCTGGTACAGTGGAAGGTGTCCCTGCCCAAGGCAGGGAGCTGGATTCTTTGAGATCCCTTCCAACCCAAACCATTCTATGATTCTGTGAGGAGAAAATTCACCAAAATGAAAAGCTAGAAGTCAAGGACACAGTTCCAAACACACAGCTCTTTCCAAAATCAGCATATTTCATAGTCATATTCCAATATTCCCAACAAGTAGCTAAAAAATAAATATGTAAACTGAAGCTGTAGGAATGTATGAATATTATAGTCACTTCCTTTCATTTTTCCATTTAGTAGCAGGTTTCCTCTGAAGCATGCAAGAATGACAGAAGCAACAGGAAAATAAACTACCATTTTATTCTAAAAGCATGCTAATGTCTTTTTAACATGAGCTTAATTTAATTTAGTTAGCATCACTCCACACATTTTTATCTTTTCAATGATTACTGCAAGATAAAAGGGCATTAGTTGATGTGATATTCATTTAGCTACCCAAAAAGAAATATTTATATTAAAAAGCTGCAGCTGGATAAACCTTGAGTGAAAACTTCGTGCACAAGACCTTATCCTGTTTTCAGTACTGAATTCCAGCAACTACACAAACAAACATGAAATGACTTGAAGTTTTTATGCGTGTTGAAGTTAATACCTTAATTATATGACCATGAACTTACAATGAAATTTCCCTGACTGTCGTAAATGTGAATCTCTCCATTTGCCAATCCAAAGAGTAAAACTTTGCTATCAGCAGACCAAGCCACGTGGCATAGGTGGCTGCCTTTCAAGTCTTTTCCCCAAATGCGATTGCCTGAAACAGAACATTGATTGTGCTTAATAAGCATACACAAAATTAAAAAGAGGATGCAAGTTATCAATGCAAGAACTAAAACATCTAAAGAAAGTCAAAGCAACAATTAGAAAGTAACTATTAATTGTATTTATCTAGAGAAAGAGAGTCACTATGTACGTAATACAGAAAACAAAAGCAATATAGTACCACAACAAGTAGTAGAGCTTGAACTTTACCATCCACTGATCCAACAATGACAGCTCCATCTTCATATACAATACAGATCTTTTGTCCATCAGCATTCCAGCTCATGCTTCGAACAACAGATTTATTTCTATTGTTAATCATCTCTTCATACCACGCTCCTATTGGTAGTAAAAGAAAAAACAAGTTATACTTCTGATTTGATCATCTAGTGGATTCAAGGTACACACTAATCACTGAATTTAAAGAGTAAAATTAATCTAAATTTAAAAAATATGCAAATGGTATGATAATGATATTTCTTAGCAACATGAAGAAGTGGTTAAAAAAACCCAAATAAAACATAATATAGACACACAAAAAGTTTATAAAAGTTAACAAGCTATGAAATTAGGTGTTCAATGAACTGGAGAAACTTGAGAATGGTCTGCTTTACATGTAAACCTGAGACAGTAGGTTACACGTGACTCTGCAATGTAATCTACAACACAAAGCTGCAGACGCAGTAAATTTGGAAAGGAATTAAAACCAAAGCTGTTCTGCCCTCCCAGCAAAACCCCAGTAAGACTACCCTATAGCATCCCTCAGACTACACATACATAATTACTGTGAAACCTAGTGCTTAGATGTGAGCTACATCTTTTCCTAAAAAACCTGAAAAATGAGGAACTGGACAGGGGAGCCAAAGTTCAAGGCGGGGGGCCTACAGGAAGAGATCTGCGCTTACCTAATTTCAGCATTGACAATACACTAGGAAACAAAAATGAAGAGAAAACCCATATTTGATAGGAATATGTTTTATGTAATCTACTGGTTGTTTTCCAAAACTAAGAGATGATTTATGGGACAGCAGCCATCACATAGCAAGCAGAAAAACTAATCAAGGGATAGTCTTTATGCCTGAAATGAGAAGCTGAGCTTTTATTTGTTTCCATTTTTCACTTAACAAAAATCCCCAAGAGAAGACAGAAAACCTTCCATTTTCCTTTTCTTTGTGTTGGAAAGTGGTTAATTTGACTGAGAGGTTTGCTGGCTTTCACATGAATTTAAGTGCACCAAAAAGGTGCACTAATGTGTGAAAAGGTCAAGAACAATAAAAGCCAATTACAGCAATACACTCGTTAGCCATATTAGTTCACTGCCTTAATTAAACATTTCTAAAGATTGCTTTTATGAAAGTATTTAATTGAGGGTTGTCAAGTTCTTGTATTTCTAACAGTATGTCCATGCTTGATGGACTTTGCAGAACTATTTAAATACAACAATGATTCACAAAACAGAACTTGCACAAAGCAGCACTACGTTACAGGGCTTTTTTTTTGTTTGTTTACATACTATTTTCCTCCAAGGGAATAAAGTAACAGATAAGAAAATAAGAAATTCAGATCAGTTTATCAAGCACAGGGTTAAGAACTCACAGCTTCCTCTAAGGTAGCCCAGCAGGACAAATGATGTTTTATATGCAAGTAAATTATGAAAAACAGACAAGTATTATAATAACCACTGGGAAATTGTTTTAAATCTAATTTGAGCTTTACAGTCTGCAAAATAAAAGTTCTGAAAAAGAATTGTAAAATATACTGGGGGGGAAAAAAGAAGAAAAAAGATTCTTCACAACATGGATCATTACGCCATCTCAAATTTTTCTGTAGAATACCTTTATAGAACATCCACACAATGATAAGTCCATTTTGATCACTGGTAGTCAGTTTTTGATACTGTTCATTCCATGTCACCACTTGCACAGAACCTAGAAAATGATACACATTTTTATTTACACCATTTAAATAAGTTAATAAAAACCACCACATCCAACTACATCAGCCTGGAGCTTTTCAGACATTTACACTGCTGGCTTGGATTTAGTCTTAGGCATTCTTCCTGTGTCACTCATGTCCTCTTTCAAAATACTGCTAAACAGCTCCTTTTGCTTCTGTATTCACTTAAGTAACATCTTCTCCACATTCTGCTCAGAATATTGCTTGAATTTCCAAAACCTAAATCAAGTTTGCAGTTTTTGACCATCTTTCACATGTGAGTCTGGGAAGCTGACAAACTTTACCATCCTAAGAAGTATTTTTTTTCCTTCCTCTTAGTATTTTGATCCTCAGTAGTGCTGCACTTATAAAACAAAATCTCCCTCACGATTATCAAAAAAGAGCACTCTACATACAATTCCTTCAGACCCTCAAGTCTCATAGGGGATCCTTCTCATAAATATTTGACTTGAAACATCTTAAAACCATTCCTAAACAGCATCTTATTTCACCAGTTCAACACAGGATATGAACCTGGCTACTTCAGGCATCAGTCTCTTTGACACCCTCACTGCATCACCCATTTCCTCTGCATCCTTGCCATTTCTCAGCATTTCAGTCATAAGCTTCATCAACAGATACCCTGAATGTCACAGATTTCTGAAGGTAAACATAATCTACTTCAGAAATGAAGACATCAATTCAAAATATCCACTAAATCAATTCCTCACAATTAATGTTTTCATATTTAACCAGGACTCCGAAATAACCTGACTGTTGACAGGTTTCAACTGTAAATCCCAATAAAAAGACCATTTCTTTAAATAATGTAGAATTTCAGCATTCTTGGATGATGACCCTGTAACATATCTCACACAAGAGTTTAATTCCTCCCTAATTTCCCTGCATTACATTTTTACTTTTATACACTATGTCACTAAAGGAAAATGAAAATGCCTTCAAGACAGAAATCAGGTTTATCGAACTTCTGTTTCTGCAGAAGAAAACATAAAGCTACCATAACATACAAGCAAATCTCACAGGCACTACCTCAAGAACAAGGCTTGTCCAGATTGTGTCACTAGAAAAAAATGCTTAAAAAGGCTTTCAACCTCATTTCAGTTTGTCACATAGTTAAAAATTTTATATACAGAGTATAAGAAAAAAATTTAATTGTTTGGTTTTGGGTTTATTTAAGTAGAACATCCTTGTTTCTTTAACTTAGCAATTCCAGCAACAGCTACTCATTGATTTAGCTTTGCTTTTCTGCTTTAAAGCATTCTTTATCTGCCATCTACCAAGACAGTACGTGAACAAATGTATGGCAGCAAATATACCATGATCTTTTATATAAATACCTAAAAACACATCCCAGTTCCATGCAACAGATTAGTGCTTCCAGATTAAGCACGCTTAACAAGTGCTGTATCAGTAGCACTGCACAATTAAAAAAAAAAAACAACCAAAAAAGGACCTCTGTAATGCAAGACACGCAACAGCATCATACACTTAAATAGAAATCAATAACTCCTCCTCAGAAGAAACAATGTAGACCAAATAATTTGGACAAAGAAAAGCCAGGGTAGTACAAAACACAACTTAGACTGTAATGTCAAAGTTCACAGAATTAACCATACAAAAACGATAAGGAAACTTTAAATCATAAAGGCAGAGTTTATGCAGCATGGCTTGTGCAGCATGCGTTCTGCATCACATGTGCTATCAGCCAAAACTAAGGAAAGGCCAGATCAGTTTGGTTCTTGACCCAGCAATTCACTCAAAAATCATGAAAGACTGACTGTAGGCCTCTCATCAGATAAATGGGTAAAAATAGAGAGCCCAGCCGTTAAACAGAATCATAGAATAGAATCATAGAACAGTTTGGGTTGGAAGGGACCTTAACAATCATCCAGTTCCCACCCTCCTGCCATGGAAAGGGACACCTCCCAACAGATCAAGCTGCCCAAGGCCCCATCCAACCTGGCCTTGAACTCCTCCATGGATGGGGCAGCCACAGCTTCCCTGGGCAACCGGTAATCTTTATTTCAGTCTTATAATAAGAAATTAAGCAAAATTACTTTATCAACTTCAGAAAATGTTGCGGTTTTTTATTCTAACCAGAAGTACATTAAATGTCCAAAGACACTTACCACTATGGCCTTCAAGATTTTGATTGACAGAAAGATTGCTAGGAGCTGCAAGTCCCTTTATTTTTGCTTCATCTAAAAATAAGAAAACCAGATGCAAAATAGACTAAGACAGTATACGTATTCCTATGTCTCTATCAGCTCTAATCACCATTAACAGAGGTCAAATTAAGCACCTAGAAGTATGTAAACTCTAACTACAGGACGAGTTTTCCATGCCTCAGTTCAACGCATTTGCTATTCACATCTGTCATCCAAATTCACTTACTCTTTGTTGTCTAGCAGCTTTTCGGGGAAAGAAAAACAACAAAACAAACCAAATAACCCACAACAACCAAACCCATGGCTGTCACATCTTGTTACATTCAGAAAAAAGTTGAAAAAAATTTGAAAATATATTAGCTTTTACTTTTCTTTGAATATAAGTGTTTAAAAAGAAATATAGAGCTTTCTCCCTAAAATCATGAAAAGGATAGAGAACACTCAAACAAAATCAAGAAATAACTAAATCAGTTCCAAAATAAACTGGAAAAGTGTTCAAAAAGAACAAGAATGAAACACGTGTCATGAAAAGAAGCAGCACTGAAGAAAACTTCAGTATACTTAACAGATAGAAAAGTTATGTCTGCCACGTAAGACAAGGTGGATGAAAACAGTATTCAAAAGAAAGTGACAGTGTATTTGACATTTACGTAAATATGTAGCCATCTCTGCACAGATTTAAATGTTATGCAATATTGTCAAGTAACCTGTGGAAGGAGTTATGCTTTCTGAAGTGTGGTAGCTTCCAATCTTAAAAAAACCCTCATTTACCTGACTGTGCTTCTAATTTTAAAACTTTCAGTAATCCATCCTCTCCACCACAGGCTATAAAACCTTGATCCTTATTCCAGGAAATACATCTTAATCGAACATTACCGGGAATTGCAATCTGAAAAAGAAATATTTTGTATGTCTACCTAGCTGCAAGAATTATGCTTCATTTTAAAATATCCTATCTGAACACGTATGACTGCACACAAGTTGAACTTGTTTCTATCAAGAGATCAGTACACATAAAAAGAGAGAGAAGAGAATTACAGTTACAAGCACTGGAGAAACTCTGCAACACAATACTTGAGAAAAGTGACATCTAAAATTCAGCAAATACTAGAACATAGAATAGTTTGGGCTAAAAAGGACCTTAAAGACCATCCAGCTCCAAACCCCCTGCCATGGGCAGGGACACCTCCCACTGGACAAGGTTGCTCAAAGTCCCCCCCAACCTGGCCTTGAACACCTCCAGGGAGGGGGCAGCCACAACTCCCCTGGGCAATCAGTGCCTCACCACCCTCACTGTGAAGAATTTCTTCCTCAAGTCTAATCTAAATCTTCCCCCTTATAACTTACAGCCATTCCCTCTCATCCTGTTACTCCATGCCCTTGTAAAAAGTCCCTCCCCAGCCTTCCTGTAATCCCATTCAGGTACTGGAAGGCTGCTCTAAGGTTTCCCTAGAGCATTCTCTTCTCCAGGTTCAACAACCCCAACTCTCTCAGCCTGTCGTAGAATGGTTTGGGTCTGAAGGGACCTTAAAGATCATCCCGTACAAGTTAATAACAATGGGACATGTCCAAAGGTGGGTACTGAAGGTGCCATGAGCATCAGCACAGGTGAGAGGGATCACAAGGGGCTATGCCAGGAGCTGGGGTTACATCCAACCTCTCCTGGGGGAGCAGCAGCTTAGATTCATAGAACAGTTTAGATCAGAAGAGACCTTAGAGATGACCCAGTTCCAACCCCCCCTGCCATGGGCAGGGACACCTTCCACTGCATCAAGGGCTTAGAGCTCCATTCAAACTGAGGTTGAATGTTTCCAAGGATGGGGCATCCACCACCCCTCTGGGCATCCTGTGCAAATGTTTCTTCCTAATACCTAGTCTAAACTTTTCTCCGCTTTTAAGTTTAAAACCATTACCCATTGCCCTATTGCTACAGGCCCTGCTAAAAAGTTTTTCCCCATCTTTCTTATAAGCCCCCTTTAATGAATGAAAGGCCACAGTAAGGTCTTCTCAGAGTCTTCTCTTCTCCAGACTGAACAACCCGAACTCTCTCATGGAATGGATTGGGTTGGAAGGGACTTTAAAGCCCATCCAGTTCCAACCCCCTGCCATGGGCAGAGACACCTCCCACTGCACCAAGGGTTCCAAGCCCCATTTAACCTGGCCTCGAACACCTCTAGGGATGGGGCATCCATGACTCCCCTGGGCAACCTGTGCCAGTGCCTCACCACCCTCACAGTAACAAATTTATTTGTAAGACCTCATCTCAATCTCCCTTCCCCCTCACGCTATCCCCGCACACCCTGATCAAGAGCTTTCCTGGAGCCCCCTTTCCGTACTTGAAGCTGCTCTAAGGTCTCACCACCCTCATCACGAAGAATCATAGAATAACCAGGTCGGAAGAGACCCACCAGATCATCAAGTCCAACCATTCCTATCACACACTAAACCATGCCCCTGAGCACCTCATCCACCCGTGCCTTAAACACCTCCAGGGAAAGTGACTCAACCACCTCCCTGGGCAGCCTGTTCCAGTGCCCAATGACCCTTTCTGTGAAGAATTTTTTCCTAATGTCCAGCCTAAACCTCCCCTGGCGGAGCTTGAGGCCATTCCCTCTTGTCCTGTCCCCTGTCACTTGGGAGAAGAGGCCAGCACCCTCCTCTCTACAACCTCCTTTCAGGTAGTTGTAGAGAGCAATGAGGTCTCCCCTCAGCCTCCTCTTCTCCAGGCTAAACAACCCCAGCTCTCTCAGCCGCTCCTCGTAAGGCCTGTTCTCCAGCCCCTTCACCAGCTTTGTTGCTCTTCTCTGGACTCGCTCCAGAGCCTCAACATCCTTCTTGTGCTGAGGGGCCTTCTTGTGATGATGGAGGTAGCTGAAACCAGAGGGAACCTAAGCCCAGCCCAAGGGGAAGCGGGCAGGGACCGAGCCCCGGCCGCACCCCAGGTCCCAAGAAAAGAGGGAATGCCCTCCCCCTGCCCCCCGCGCTCAGGAGCACCTTCTTGCAGAGATAGATGAACATGACGGCGGCAGCTCAGGCCCCGCGTCGCCACGGCAACGCGGCCGGAAGTGCACATCGCGCCCCCCCCACTTCCGGCGGGGGGAGGGGGCAGGGGCGGGAGGGGCGGGAGCGGATACGTCTCTGTTTTAGAGTGAAACGTCCAGTCGGTGGGACGTGGTGGTGGGTCGTGTTTGAAAGAAATCGCTCGTATCACCTGGGAATTTTAGCTAGTGCTTATAAACGCAAAGTGGGACAAGGTAATTGCTCAGAGGAATTGAATGTAAGCACTACAATTTGTAGCGTAAGGTGGAGTTATGAACACCAGTGCATGAAACAAAACGTGCCCCGCTGACCGTTTGCAAGATGCATCTGGCCTCCAGGGCAATCTTCCACAACCGTATGAAATCATACATCTCTGACAGCTGGCCTTAGCGTAAATGGGACTGATGTCACTGCTCCCAAATGCCAAGTCGAAAAGCCTTGCGTTAGATTTACAACTTGTTTGTTGTTACCAATTGCAGGGGCCGAGGCGTACTTCTGGCTCTATAAATCCTTGCATAATACCCGTGTCTAAGCAGAGGACGTGAAAGTAAGCAAAGTGCTGGACATGAAACTCGAGGACTTACAGAAAAAATATGTACACAGAGCACTTTGAGGAAGGAAGCAGAGCAGAGCTAGGTTGTCCCCTGTTAACTTTAATTAACTACAGCCAATTAGTATCAGTAGAGACACATCACGAAGTATCCACCACAGCCCAGCCCAGCCCAATCCTGTAGTCTTGGAGAGTTTGGAGTCTCATTTTACCCCTTGCTGAAGCGGTGTCCCATGTTCACCTGTGCTATTTAGCATCATATTCTAACTGAAGTCTCACTCTCATATGCAGCGAACGTGATAACTGAGCTTCTGCCTGCTGTTTTTCCCTGCGATTGTTTGTATCTATTATGTGCAGGACATAAAGCAAGCACCGACGTTGTTAAAACATGTCCTTGGCACCACTCAGATCTCTGTCTATTACTGCACTCATTAAGATGATTTTGTTTAAACAGCTTATCTTTGTTTGTTTTCCAGCAATACCGCTGAAATCTCTTGGGGTATCCAAATGCATTTTTCTCCTTTACTCAAGCTTTGGTAAAAAGGGAAGTGCTTTGTGACATCTCCTTGTTTTGTACACACCTGCCACCTTGGTGACCATGATAGCAACATGCTCCTCTATTGCTCTGGAAACTGGCTTTACATACCCGGCTTCATCTCCCTCTTAATTCTTCCACTGGGGCACTAAATCTGGACTAAGCTGAAATGCTAGGACAATAATTCTTAATCCACTGTGGAACATTAACTGCGTGTTAAGACAGCGATTTGCTGTATATTATAAATGTGGTTCTATTTCGTTTCCTCTGTGGAGATGCTGATTCACTGATGGAGTGATGTTCTTCCAGGCAGGAAAAGATTAAATAGAGACAACAGACTCAGAAGTAATAAATAAGGCTGTAGAACAAACCTCCCTGATATTATTTTAGAGGCCATGTGTAATCATGTCATCAGAGATGTGTTGTGATACACACACGCAAAGGAGCAGAGCTAAGGTGCTGCCTCTAACCTCATGCTGTGCAGGCTGGTGAGGTCACAGTGTTCACAGCTGTATATTGGTCCAGCACTGGGAAGGATGTTTGCATCTATTTATCTACCAGAACGATCTCCTTTCACTTCTCTCTTGGCCCCATCACTGTCAAAGTGTTCTTCAAAAGAATGGGAGTGCTACTTCCCTTGCTGCCCAAATGCAAACCTGGGGTGCTGGGAAGAGGCAGGGTGCTTACTCCCCAAAATCAACAGAACCTGTAGTAGAAAGCAACCATGTTTCCTGTCCCCTGCTCCTGAACTCAGTGTGTGGGTGCACTCTCTGCTTCCTAGCACGCTTCTATGGAGAGGCTGTGTGGCTGGAACTCCAGTCATGTTTGGAGAACACACACAGAGCACAGCTGAAGTCACACCCAACCTGTTGGAGAATTGTCACATAACCCTGTCAGAAGGGACCCTCTTCAAAACCAGGCAGCAGCACCTGATCAAAGGCAAGGCTGTTCCTTGTCTTGCTTGGTTTTGTGATTTTCTGATCCAGAAAGCAGCTGGAGCACTACTGTCCTCCTGGCTGTCACTGGTACTGGTGATAGGAGCTTACCAGACCACACTTCCACAGGGCAGAACGTGCAGCACATTTGGAATAGGGAGCAGAGGCAGAGGGAAGAGGCTCACTGGTCTGTTTCTGTCTTTCCAGGGATAATGGCCAAATGGCTCACCTTCCAGCAGTCCTTTGAGTGCACCAATCTACTCCAGCACCAAAAACTGTCTGGTTTAGTGCTCCTGTCCAGGTCCACAGCCAAACCAGGCAGCAGTTTTCCCCCAAGGGAAAAGGGAAAGGGAAATGAGAGGGAGACCTGTGGGCTGGAAACCAAAGCTTTAATGAAACAAGAATAACATAAAAGGAAAATAATAATACTAATAAGAGAATAATAAAACATATACAAGTATATAAAAAGCCAAATCACTCTTCCCCAATGACTGCATCAACACTGATGCTGCAGGGTAGGAGCAGGGAAAGGCCTGGGGTGGACTTGATAACAGATGGGAACTGAATTCAGGAAGATGTGGATCAGGATCAGAGTCAGACAAGTAGATGAGGACTTCACTGGATGCTGGCCATCGAAGAAGAGGGCTTGACCCTTGTCATCCCTCAGCTTTATTCCGAGGATGTCATATATGGCATAGGATACACCGTTGGTCAGGTTTGGGTTGCCTGCCCTGCCCACTCCTCCCTGCAGGGGTGACCCCCTTTTTACACCCTTTGGCTTATGGCATTTCACCAGCTCGAGGATCACCTTCGTTTACACAGGAATGAGTATGAGTAGTGACCTCTCTACGTGCCAGTGCCCTCTTCCCTTGGTGATGAACATCAGGTGTATCCCTTCCAGAGGCAGCCTCTATCTGGAAGAAACCAAAGTCACCTGGCAGAGGCTTTGCTGAGAAGTCAGAATTGGTTCTGCTTTGGCTCAGACGAGAACAGTTGTGTAGCTGTGAGTGATTAAACCTACAAGATATGTATTGGAGGTGCCCCTGCTCACTCCCTCAGGTGAGGATGCTCTCCCTGGCCTGGGCACGTGTCTCTAGTTCCCAGCTCTCCTCATTAACTGTAGGATGGGTTGGATGCCTGTCCTGGTGGCTCACAGTGCCAGCCATTCTCCTTTAACATGTCAGGGAGCTTCTGGGTTTCACAGCAGGGTCGTAGCTGACGTTCTTAGCACAGTCCTCTTATTTCCCCCATCATAGCAACTGATATTCCACGCAGTGGTGCCTCCTTTCTGGTCAGGCTGTTCTTGTCAGTTTATTTTTAAGGTTTCCCCCAAAACATGCTCAGTAAGAGCTTTTCCATAGTTGCTTCTCAAGATTTGCATTTCAACATGGCATTAGTTCTTGGAGCTGACTTCAGGCTCCTGTCACCTGCCTGCAAGGCTGATCCACAGTGCTAACCCAATTGGACAATCTGAACAGGGGATTACACTCTCGCTTCTGTTCATAGCACACCATCTTTCTTGGCCACTTTCTTTTTTTTACTTTTACTTGTTCTCTTGCTTTTGTGGAACATCTTAGACCTCACCACCTAATGGAAGGGCTGCAGCACCTGCTAGAAGGATTTTTTGGTGTGTTTTTCTAAGTGCTTGTCAGATTGCCCAGGTTTTCAGCTTCGTGGCAGGCCTGGCTGATTTGTGACTGATGATGCCACAGAGGTGGTTCTCTTTTTTCTTCCCCCCCAAGTCATCTGCTTTAAACTATTATCAGTGATAGGTTTGTCCTTACAAGTTCATGGGGCTTCAGCACCACATGTGTCATTGGATCCAAAGAGGATGTCAGACTTAACCGTATTTGCTTTCCAAAATTTAGTTTCCTTCTGGACTGGAACTCCCTGGTTCTAACTCATTTCTGGATGGCATTGAGTTAAGTCTTTTTTTCACTCCTCTCCCTAGACAAATGGTTGGGGTTTTTTTTGTTTGGGTGTTTTTTTTCCTGTGAGGATTATCTAGTTGTAAAGGTTCCTTGTTGTTTTGCCTACACATTCCCTTTGCTTCAGATCATTTCTGAATTCTCCTGTTTCTAACTGTTGCTCCCATTATGATGCTTGGACTCTTACACACAATTTAAAACATCTCCTGTCATTCATACATTTGCAGCTGAGACTTTGCTTTGTTAGTTCTGCTTGATCTTTCCTCACTAGTTCCAAAAGCTCTTATTTTGTTTTAATTTGGCAGATAATGTTCCTCGAGTTCAAGCTCTCATGATCTTTCCTGCGCCTGTCTGCCAGTATCCATAACCTTTTCCTTACAAATAGTTCTCAGCACTTTGCCAAGATGTCATAGTAAGAACAAAGTGGGAAAAAGTACGGATGCTAATGACATTTATTGAATACTCCAAGTAATGATCCTTGGCTTCATCTTCTGCCAAAATGTACTTGATATGCTCTCTTTTTGGTCTCTCGCTATGAGTATAAAAATGACCTTCCTCTTTATTCTTTTGCTATAATTGTAAAAACTCTTGTTCCAAACAGGTGGTTTAACTGCCTTACTTGGCAAGTTTAACAGCCTGAGTACCATGGCCCTGCATCTTTGATGATAAATGGAAGGGGAAGTAAGTGGAGAGTAAGTTACTGTCGTGCCCCCTCCCAGAGTGATCACAGTTAGGTTTTGGAGTTGTGAGCCCCTTTGAATGTCTCTCTACTGCCAAACAAACTGGTGAGGTAGTAATCACACTACCTGTAAACAAAAAAAAAGGCAGTAAAAAACCTACTAAACTCCTAGAAAGGCACAATTAAACTCAAGGCTGCTGCATCCAGACTGCCCATTGGGAATGATCCACAGCCTTTGACGGCCCCAAACCCACACACAGGCATTGTCTGTGAGAGTGTGAACTGATCCAGACCTGTTCCAGGCTGTGCTGGCTCTTTAACAGCACAGAGACACCCTGTTCCAAGCCCATGTCCAGGCCTAGGCTCGACATCCTTTGGGAAAGGTGCACATCACACCCTGTTCCTTTGCTTTTTTCTGGTGCGACTGCTGGAGTCAAGAAGGGCGTTCAGACGCCTCTCCTGTGCTCTGTGCTCTGGGACTGAGGGGGGTAAGGAGATGTTCCCATCACTGCAGGGAGATGTGATTAGACTCTATGGGACTGTGGGAAAGGGAGATGTTGCAGGGGTATCTAAAATATGTTATAACACTGCCTTACTGGGCACCTTTTCTTCACAGGTCATGTCAACTAGGCTTTCCAAAATGTTACCTACAAGTGTTCAACCATCCAATAAATGAGAGTATGGCAAATATGTTGACCTGATTAAAAATCTTACAATACTTTGACTTGGAAGTCTGACTTCTTCCAGGCTTTGTAGAAAAAGGCATTTTTGGTATGAAGTAGACCCCTTTCAGTGCGTGAATAGGCCAGATCATAAACTCTGACTCATTTTAATGTGACCACCCTCAGAGGCAGCTTGTCAGGATTTGGCAGCTGACTTCCTGGCTGGTGACATCCGCAGCAAGTGTCCTCCAGCTCTCTAGCATCAGCCTGCCAGCTTGCTTACCTGCGTGCAGTTCTGTGCTACAAGCCATCGCTAGCAGGTCCTTCAGCAGAGAGTGGAGCTCCGCAGGGTGGGGCCAGGAGGTGGGTGAAACAGGAAAAGGGGACAAAAGTTGGAGAACATGCTGGGACTTGGAAGTTATAGGAAGGAAGGAGCTTTGAAGAAGGAGAATAAGCAGGGAGAAAGCAGAACCAGCGTGTGTACAGCCCCATGTCTGTCCTTTCTCATCCAGCATTGACACAATCCAAGGCTTTCCTGACTGTCTGTAGTTCTTTCTTTGCTGGCAAACATCTGCATTATCTGGTGATGAAGTATGTCTCCTACATCTCTCAAGTTCGTTGATTGAGTTTCTTCCTCCTGCAGCTAATCCTTACAGATGATAACAGACCTCTGCTGCTGCCAATTACTTATTAGCATGTGTGGTAGAGACCTGTGCTGGAGACCTAAAAGGTTTCAGTTCCATTTGGAGGTCACTAGGGTTTTGTAGAATAACATTTATTTTCAATTAGCATGGGAAGTGACTTGATAATTCCAATAGATAACTTGGTAACTAAAGCAAGCCCATCTGGAAATACAAATTTCTGTCCAGCTGAAAATTTTAACAATTGCTATTTCACTTGAGGCAACGTAGAAAAAAAGTCAATGAGGTTTTGTGGCAGAACATTAAAGCAAACCACCCTTCTAATTTTTCTCTGTGTGCTATAGCTTCAAAGGGTTAACAGACATGAAGAAAGCAAGGTGACCAAAGATTTTATGGAAGGATGACTTGGATCTTGTAGGTGGTGCAAGGCAGAGCTTAATCCAAAACTAGCAGACTGTATGAGTTAGTTAAAGGAAACAAAGGTGAGCAAGCTAGTTCTGCTCTTGAACAGCTCTTTTAGCTTATCTTTAGTGTAGTTTGTCAATGCAATTCCCATCATGACAATAAATCTCATTAAAAATATCTCACTTCCTCACACACACATAAACCAAGGACAGAACGGGCTCCTGCTGGGTGCATTCGGTGTTACAGCTGCAGAGTGAATCATAGAATCCCTAGGTTGACAAAGACCTTTGAGATCATCAAATCCAACCTGTCCACTACTAAATCATATCCCTAAGTAAAAATTGTGTGGGTTTCAAAATGCGGTCACTGTTGCCTCCGTCTTCTGAACAATCTTGCTAACGGGTAATACCACTCAGTGGACTACCAGATCCTTAATGACTGTGGAAGGAGGCAGGGCCGTAAACCTCAATTGGAGCCACAGCAGAGCAGCACAACCCTCACTCATGTTACAGGTGGGAGACCTGACTTGCTGAGGCAGTTAACAGTTACGTGCTCAAAATCAAGGGATGATCATTAAAGGGCAGACTTAGAGCAAAAAGAGCTCCAAACCCACGTACCCTCTTTACTTCTGGACTCATTGCAGAAGGTTTTATGTCCTTAGGCTTACAGTCTCCTTGAGATTTTTATTGCACTTCCTATTGAGTAGAAGTTCAGATAAAAGGAAACTGTGAAAGCAAATACTACTTGGAACTGTATAAAAATGCAAAAAACTATATTGTGCTTATAAATCATGACATCATAATATTATTATTCTCTTGGAGCTGTTTATGGAGCTGTAAAGGCAGAATTCTGTACAGAACTGAAAGTCAATATCCATCCCTGCACCAGCATTAGTTGGAAATATTGCTGGGCATTGCAAGCTGGGAAGGAAGAAGAATATTAACTAGAGGCTTTTTTCCATGTTATAGTCCCAGCTTACAAAACAAAAAAGTATATAGTCCTTGCTTTGTATGCTTACAGAATGGCCTTCCCACAGAACAGTAAAGAAGTAAGGATTCCTGAACATCTGGGAGGACAAAGTCAGACAGCTACAGCCTCGAGGTTCCTCCAGAGCCAGTGATGTCCCTCCGCTTTAAGGTAAGAAGCTCCAATAAAATACATTTTTGTGGGGAGCAGGCACAGACGGAATTCTAATGATGTTCTCATTTTAATGATGTTCTCTATTTTAAAACACAGTGTAGGGTCAGCAGAGCTTTTCTTTCCTATTTATGATCCAGAAGGCATTGTCTGTGCTTGCATTCATTCCGCATGCAACTCTGCAGAGCTGGGCTGCAGCTTTGGTCATCTCGGTGACCTTGAGACCAGCCCCACGAGGTACCGAGGGGGCTGCTGGCAGGCTGAACTCCGCTGGGTGCCTGGTGCAGCCAGGAGGTGGCAGAGCAGGCCTGGTTTACAGCCTGGATCTCAGCCCTGGCTGTTTTCCAGTCCCGGAGCCCTGGAAGGAGGCGAGTTGCTGCAGTTCTCCCATTTGCACCGTTCAGTAGCAGCTGCCTGCACGCCGCTCACCGCATTTGCGAAGCTGTTAAGAGAGTCCCAGCAAGCTTGCAGAGCTCTCGAGGAAATGCTAGTTAGTCCTTCTCTCCTTTATCATAGAATCACAGAATCACCAGGTTGGAAAAGACCCACTGGATCATCGAGTCCAACCATTCCTATCAATCACTAAACCATGTCCCTCAGCACCTCGTCCACCCGTGCCTTAAACACCTCCAGGGAAGGTGACTCAACCACCTCCCTGGGCAGCCTGTTCCAGTGCCCGAACACTGTTCCAGTGTTTTGTGAACTGTGATTTTGTGCTGCTGACTCGGCTCTGCTGTTCACTGGCCGTTTGACCTAACACGGCTTTCAGCAGCAGGCAGGAGGCTTCTGTGTGTGCACCTACTTGCCCAAAAATGACATAGGCATTTGCCCGCAACAGCAAGTGAATGAAAGCACATCATTAGAGCGAGTGCTTGACAAGCAGTAGCATATAATTATATAGTATACAGTTCTGTCCAAGTGTTAATTCACATGCCCTCTCCTTTCTCCCCTCGGTCACTCCTTAGCACTGTAAGCAACCCAGATGAAAAGCTGAGAGGAACCATGTGAGAGGGCAGAGCAGGTGAACAAACAGAGGGAAAAAGCAAACAGAGAATGACAAACTGCCAGTATCATCCGGGATGCTTTTAGTATTGACTTGAGCTGCAGTCCGTGTTCCTTAAACAGCTCCAGACTGGGGCAGCACATAATGAGCGTTGCACAGACGCATTGCCAATAATTTGTATCTGCTTGTGAAAGGGCTCTATTAAATAAGCAGGAGGCTTCAGCAAAATCTCTTTTCCTTAGGAGCTACTGCTGCTGGTTACTAACAAAAGAGCCCAGTTTATTAACAGAAAGAAGCCCCAAGGTCTGTGTGTGTGAGGTTTAATGGGCTGCATCAACCCCAGGATAGATGTTGCTGCCTCCACAAAAGAAGGCATTTACTGTGTACATCCCTTTCCCCGAGGCAGCTGGAAAAGGGGAGGCAGAGAAGGGATATGAGATAAGGTAGTAAGCATTGTCTTAGGGTTTGATCAGCTTTAAGAAAGCACTTGGATCTTGTTATTTTAAAGAACGCAAAAAAAAAATATGGTAGATAGCAATGGGAATCAAGAGGAGCAGCTCATCCAGCTAAGAGTGCAGGGGGAACAGGTGATGCAGAGATTTATTGAACACAGGGTCAGACGCAAAGGGAAGAAAACCACACATGAGGGAGACAAGCAGTGAGAAGAGAACAGAGGATCCTGAGCGTGGAAAGGACTGGAGTTATTATACTCTAAATTCTGCATTTGTTGTCAGCCCCAAGTGTCTGTCAGTTTCAAAGCAGCAACATAGGATAGAAGCTGACCCTAAATGGATGTAGTTCTCAAAGTCAACAATAGGAAGCACAGATAGGAAGGGATTTGAGATCTTCACAATCCTGCCTCTGGCAACAGTTACTGTTGGGGTAACTGTATTTCTTCCAATCCCTCTGCTAACAGTTCCATTGATTTTAAATCCTAAGAAAGGACTCTATAGCTGGGGAGAAATGGCAAAAAATACCACTGATATTCTCTGGGGGTTTTCCCACCTTCTGAAGTTTTAGCCACTACAGATAAGATCTGTGCTCTAACCCTATTGCTGGCGGTGCCCCCAGACAGACTGACAGAGCTGTCTGGGTTGGAGGGAGAGGTCAGCTGCCATGGCCTGTGACCCCTGAGTGCTCTGCTACCACCAGACATAGGGATGGCGTCTGGAAGGCCAAATCATGTCCAGAGACAACTGAAATGACTGCAATTAGCACAAGCAGCCAGGCGCTCTGTGGAGATCCTTGTAACTTCCAGCCATTCCTGGCCAGGCTGGAGTTAAACTGACATCTGCCACTGAAATGCCGCTGTTTTGTGGTCCCATCTCTTGAGTTTTGAACACAGCTCCATGCATGTCACTGCAAGTCCTTCCACATCCAACCAGGGGCTGCATTTGCCAGGAGGTCACGCATTGCTCCAACCATCCTGGTCCAAACCTCTTATCTGAAACAATGGTGTTTGGATTGGAAATGCTATTTTGATCCTCCTCTTTTTTTAGTTGCCCCAGCCTTGAGGATGATGGCTTAGAATAGCTGGAATATTTAACAACTCCGCCAAGCACTGTGCTGACAAAACAGCAATCTGTATGTGCGCAGCACTCCTGGCTAATCTCAGCATAGAGTTCACATGCTGAATGAATCTCTCTTTCTTTCATCATTCAGTGTATTAACTCGAGGTCATGCTCCACTGACACTTGCAAACAGCACCCGTCTCTGTCAGCCACAGCCACGCACAGCAGAAGCTTGAAAGGAATTAACTCCATCTAATCGACATACCCAGCTCACACATAGCGTTAGAGACTGTTGTGGAATTGTGGGAGGAGGGAAGAGGGGGTCAGCCTGCAGAAATGGAAATGCTCCTGTCTGAAATGGTATTACAAGCACAGAATGGTACAGCTATTTCATGTGTTTGTTTTGAGAGATCTACAAACCCAGAAGTCACGGCTTGCCAACTCTCTTTGTTTGTATGGATAGAGTAAAAAAAAGACCACGTGATACAGCGCAGTCCTGTGAACCAAAGCACAGGGCTCTCTATTGCTTACCCAGGAAGAAGTGGTGCCTGGGTTTAGTTCAGAGCTGTCAGAAAATGCAGGGAGCAGACAAATCAGCAGCAAGAGAGCTTTAGTTCTTAAAGGAAAATTAATCCAGCAGCAATAAATAAAGGTGCTACACACAAGAAGCCACTTGTGTGCACTGTCACAGAAATGTGAGGTTAGGAAATGAGAGAATTAAGGTCATCCATACAACTGATACTTAAGGATGGATCCACCTTCCCCTTCCCCTTCCCCTTCCCCTTCCCCTTCCCCTTCCCCTTCCCCTTCCCTTCTTCCACTGGTGCAAAGCTAATTATTTTGGGAGTGAGGGTTCAGATTGGATCAGATTCCATATCTGATCAGAAGGAACATGTATAAATTCACAGCATCTTATTCTGCATTTATAGTCTCATCCCTGAACCACTTTACTGAATGTTTGCCAAGGCTGTACTGCACAGGTGCTGTAGGGAAATGGTTGGTTGTATTTCCTAGCACAACAAATAGAGGCGGTGGGAGGAACTACTGAAGATCCTACAGGCAATATTCTGTCCCATGATAGGAACTTTTACCTTTGTACACCATCCCCTGAATCACAGAATCACTAGGTTGGAAAAGACCTCCAAGATCATTGAGTCCAACCGTTCCTATCAAACACTAAACAGTGTCCCTGAGCACCTCATCCACCTGTCTTTTAAATACCTCCAGGGATGGTGACTCAACCACCTCCCTAAGCAGCCTCTGCCAGTGCCCAATGACCCTTTCTGTGAAAAAATTTTTTCTGATGTCCAGCCTGAACCTCCCCTGGCGGAGCTTGAGGCCATTGCCCCTTGTCCTGTCCCCAGTCACTTGGGAGAAGAGGACAGCTCCCTCCTCTCCACAACCTCCTTTCAGGTAGTTGTAGAGAGCAATAAGGTCTCCCCTCAGCCTCCTCTTCTGTAGGCTTAACAACCCCAGCTCTTTTAGCCACTCCTAGTAAAACTTGTTCTCCAGCCCCTTTGTTGCAGCTTTGTTGCTCTTCTCTGAATAATGGTTTCTCTCACTAATGGGCAAGTCTGTCCAAGGCAGAGAGGTTAAGAGCATTCCACTCCAAAGAGGAAAATTTGGATGTTCTGGGTCTTGTTTTGCCTCCCTTTATACTCAGAATAGGCTTGCTGAGCTGGTTGGAAGGAGCTGACCAACTCTGCTGTGTTGTCAATGTTACTCATCTGCCCATAGAATTATCAATAACTGCCTTAGAAAAATATTAAAGCTGAGTCACATACCAATAAAAGTAAACAAATTCGCTCTGGTGGCTGCAGTAGTGGAGTTAACTGACTCGTGCTGTGCCCGGGCAGAGTGCGGCATATGGTGCTGTGGTGATTTCATTTAATTTCAGAGTTTCTTTTTGACGTATTGTGAGGTTTAATCACAGCTCAGATGGAGTTACTGGAAAAGCAAAGGCAGCTCTTTGGATGTACTACAGAAGGCCTCTGTACATCTCACTGCCACATGTAAAGCCACCAATGAGCAGCACTAGGGAAGAGAACAGGGGCTGTAATTATCTGTGTGGGGACCCCTGTGGCTCCAACACCTACAGGCAAGCAGTGCTTTCCAGACACTGAGGCAGAGGTTGCGTGGGGATCCCCTCCTGACTCTGTTTTGATCAAATGTTGAGAGCATGAAAAGCACAGGTGCTGCCCCAGTTTTCCTATACATTCAGCAAGATGCAGCCTGTTCATTGATGAGAACTATGGGATTTCAAAGTGAAAATCGATGTGTTAGGCAGGAGATAGGATTGTTTTACTGACTGAAATAACAAGTGAGAAGAGTATCTTCTTTTGAGAAGATACTGGGTTTTAAGGCTATGGACAGCAAAAAGAATGGTGATTTTTATGGGCCAGAATGCAAGCAATTGAATGGCACAGTCATACCATGGCTCCTGGCAAATGGAGGTGGTGTCTGGTTAATGCAAGAGCTGTGCTGACTCTCCCCATCATTAAGAGGCTATTGCTCAGGCAGTGTGTTGTTCACAGCAATCTGGGTCTTGCTCACTTCTGACTCACATCTACATCATCATCAGGGATCTCTTTTTCTTTCTATTCTGGCCTCCAAAGTGCTGAGCTTCCTGTATCTTGCCGTCTGTGGGAGGCCTGGGATCAAACACTGGGGAGCAGTAGCAGTCACTGCCAGAGTTTCCTGGTGTGATGTCAAACAGTGCCTGACTCTTGGAACCAGTCTGGATTTTTCCTCTTCCAGCAGTTACAGTGACCTTAAGCTGGGAAAGGGAGAGGGGCTGAATGAGAGTCAGAAATGTGCAGAGTTCTAGATAGAGTAGAATGGGCTTTTCAGCTCGTCTCGTTCTTCTGTGTAACAGCCCTGCCGCCTATTGTATATCATCATAGAGAAACATCCAGGCCTTGTGCGTCGAGGATGACAGGAACTGGACACCTGTGGAAGTGAAATGAGCAGGCTTTCACTAGGCAGTATGCTTAGATGAGATTTGGGATGGAGAGGGAATCGGAATTGCATGATAGTTCACAAACGTCTGTTTGGATGGGTTTGGACAGGAGTCCAATCAAAATCCCTAAGGTCCACAAGGGAGGTGTCCTTCAAAGAGCCATGGTTCTCCTCATAGAAACAGAATGAGTGTTGGGCAGCCAAAGCTGCCTTGCAGTGTCAGACCTGAACCTCAGAAACCTGCTGCCATCAGTGAGCAGATCCCCGTGCTCCCGGCTTGGGCTGATATTAAGGGAAATCTTAGCATTAAGGTAGTTCTGCTGGCAGTCCCGAACCCTTTGCTGCACATGGTGTTGAAGCATGATGGGTGGAGCCAGACAAGGAGAGGTCAGCTTTCAGGAGGTGAAAGACAAAAATGGGACAGCAGAGCACAGCGGATGACACAAGTGATTGATTACGTGACAGTGACCATCGTGCATGTGGTGATGGTTTCTCTGTGGCGCTGCACGCCTCCGACTGCAGCCGAACAAAACTGGCTCTGAGCTGCCTGTTTTCATAGAATGTGTAAATTTTTAAATCGTAAGTTGAATTCTGAAAGAAATATTAAAAAAAAGGAAAACAAAGGCATAGGTACTTTAGTGGCTGTGTCACACTCCCAAAAGAGCAACAGATCCCACCAAACTGCAGTGTGTTAGGATGGTGGTATATATCAAAGGCAAAATCAATCAAATACTTCACTAAGCATACTTCTTTTGGAAGTGCCGTGTCCTCACGCTAACCCCAAGCTCCCCATCTGAGCTGTCTGACTGTCACAGCCACCTCTGACAACGGCATGTGGCGTGGGCAGCCACCTCGAGAAAAACTGTAATGCATGGGCACTTGAGAGAACAGCAGCATGGAGAGGGCAATCTGCTGGAACAGGAACATTTGGAGAATGCTCCCATTGCTACCCATGAGCTGAAGTCTCTGCAGAATCCTTCTTCTCTAGGACGTGAGCTGAAAACACACTTCAAACACGCATCAGCATCTTTTCATTCATTAAGGCATTTATGTGGAGGCAGGATCTGCACTTGAGCCTACCTTGAGGGTGTAATTGTGTGTTGCTAATGTAATGGCCAGAGCTGGTGATCCAAACGGCAGTGTAGGAAAGGTCAGTATGCAGGATGCAAGGTTGTGCAGAGCAATTGGAGGTAAAATGGACTCTGACTGAACAGAGAAAGAAGGAAGAGGGAAGGCAAAGGCAGTGAATGAGAGAGTGACAAGATGACTTTTAAAAATGGGCTCTGCAGAGGTGAAAACAGAAACCTTAATTCCATCAATTATATGCACGGAATGTCTTAAAAAGAAAGATAACAGATAAAGGAAGAAATAAACCCCAGAGTCACAGCCAAACTTTTAACTGATGTAAGTGGGGGGAGATTTCAGAGGAGCTGTTTCCACATATATCATCATGGAAACACTGTGTGTGTATCCCCGTAGATGCCCTTAAAACATCACAAGCAATGGAGTGCCTGAAAAGGCAAGTCCTGGCATAGAATACAGATCCCATGTACCCTGCTCTGCATTTTCTCATGTGCCATCTGACACATCTATGTGTCTCTCAATTCTGCGGACCAACAGAAAATGTCAGAACCCCAAGCAACATTGTTGCAGGAATTTATTTGATTTTTCACATAAATTAAACATAGCATCATATCTTAACCATAAAAACAGGCTAATTTTCTTGCCTTGAAACTGTCTAGTGATCACTTTTGTGATTCTGTCACTGTTTTGAGGCGCACTCATTCACTTCAATGTAAAATAGCTTGGACAGTCATAAAAGGTTAATTTCAGCACCTGATTAAACACATCACTTGCTACATAGGTCTCATCCCTGTGACATTTGGATGAGGACATCACTTTTCTAGGCCCAGCTCCAGCAGAAGTGAGGATTGAAATCTTACAAAAAAAAACCCAAAACAACAAAAAATTGATGTTTTATTCCCTTCGCTGTTTCTTCCGTTGGTTCTCTGCAGATGTGAAAACTAAATGTATAATTTTGGAAAAGAAAAACTCTGTCCAACAGTATTAACTCAATGCCTTGTCATTGTGGAGAGGACTGTTATAGCTGGTGTCATACACAGAGTCACAAGTTAATGTGTCACATACCACAAATTGACTCAAGGTTTTTTGCCTTGTGAAGAGATGGAAAGGACTGCTGTGGTTCTATGACAGTGACGATAACAAATCAAAAAGAGGAATAGAACTTTGACACTCTCTCCTTGTCCATGTTGTTCAGGCTGATGTGGATTTTAAACAACACATGGTTTGATGATCTTGGTTCCACAGTGGTTTACATCACCTGAAGGTCTGGTCTTGCATGTCCCCACTCATTGCAGTGCTTCCAGACTCTGCTCAGGCTGAGACATGGCTGGCAGGAGATGCTTCCATGTACATGAGGCTTGGTGAAGCACTGAGTTTCTTCAGGCTGCAGTTTTAAGTGCTGCTGCATAAACCTGTGCCTCAAAAGGGAGGCAGTTCACGGCAGTTACAGGGAATCAGGATAGAGGTACTAGGCTAAATTCTTGGTATGCCTGTGTTACATGGAAGTAGTTCTCAGAAAGCCCTTATTTCCTGCACCATTCCAGTCTTGTGATTGCCTCTTGGGGAATTTCGTCTTGGGAGAGACTGTTGCTACAGCAATCTCCAAGGGGCATTCCAGGAAATATGGGCTGCAGATGTGTTCAGAGGGTCCTGTGCCGCCTTGGGGGATCCATGGTCCTGGGAGGCTGGACCAGTCTGTCCCCTCACAAGCAGACACTTCATGCTCTGGGCAGTCTATTGTGTTTGCTGCCTGTGCCCAACTGGCAGTGAGACTTTGCAAAGTGTCTATTACCAGTCAGTCCAAACACTCTGCAGAAGTGCACACCTGTCATTCCTGTTGAAGATTTACATTTTTACATAAGTGAACATTCTCTAACCAAAAATGTGCTCTCTCCAGTGTGTCTCAGACCCCTAAGAGATCTCAGTAACCCTTCTCACCTCTAAATGTCTGACAGGCAAAGCTGCCAGAGCAGTGAGTTCAGCTGAGCCAACAGCTCCTCTTTTTCAAGGGTGGGGGAAGGTTCTTCCATGGACAAACATTGGCTTTATGGATCAGGGGAAGCATGAAAAGAATTTTTCCAATGAAACAAACTAAATAAAACCCAACTGGTGTCATTATCCTTTAGCTCAAAGCCATTGCTTCTAAAGGAATCTCATCCAACAAGAGAGTAATCATAGCTGCGGTGCTGCTAGTAAAATAACAAGCAATTTCATCTACTTTTGTCTTTCCTATTTTTCACAAATGCAAACAGCTTCAATTACTTCCTCAGAGTTTGATGGATTCCATGGTGTGGCCAGGTACTAACTGCAAGGGAAATTCTTCCTTCCTTCCTTGTCTACTGCATTTTGGTAGCTCTTAGGGAAGGATTGAAGGTCAGCCCCACTCATCACCTGCACAGAGCACAAGGGGAGAGGCAGAGTCAGTCACAGAAATAGCCCTGCTGACACAGAAGAAAGACGTTTCGTGTGGCTGTCCTGCAAGTGCTGCGTGGTGTGAACAGGTTGAGTCAGGCTCGGAACAGCAGCGCATGAGTAAGGAAGCTTAGCCTCCTCTGGAGCCTGGCGCTATTGATGAGCTGACAGCAGCTCCTGCTGCCAAGCAGGGTCCCCTGAGCCACTCTCTGTGTGGCTTCCTCTCGCTACAGCTCTCTGCCAAAACAGGGAGGATCATAAAGAGCTGGGCAGGGACTTTTTACAAGGACCTATAGTGATAGGACGAGGGGGGAAGGCTATAAATTGGAGAGGGGAAGATTTAAACTAGACATTAGGAAGAAATTCTTCACAATGAGGGTGGTGAGACACTGGAACAGGTTGACCAGAGAAGTGGTGGTTGTCCCATCCCTGGAAGTGTTCAAGGCCAGGTTGGATGGGGCATTGAACAGGTCGGTCTACTGGGAGGTGTCCATGTCCATGGCAGGGAGGTTGGAACTAGATGGGCTTTAAGGTCCCTCCCAACCAAAAGCATTCTATGATTCTATTATTCTATGATCCACTGGCAGCCAGGACCAGCCGGCACCACCTGCCACCGTGACTCAGTGGCAACAGTGCTGAGTTTGGGATGACTAAGCCTCAGTGGTAATAACATCAGAAACCAGAGCTCAGGAAAGGGCCTGCAGGGGTTCTGTTTCTTCTTCTCACACATCACTGCCACAACACACAACTAGGGACTGGTTTCATGTGCAGAAGGTAACAGGAGTGGAGAGTCGTGTGTGCTGGCCCCTCTTTATGTATGAAACTCCTAGTGCGGATGGAGGTCCTATATCTGGGAGGCCAGTGCTGTCTGGGAAACAGGTTCAGGTAGCTTGGGAATGACTGTGATATGAAATACCTTTAGAGCTGGAGTGTGCAAGGGAGGCAGATTTCTGGTGGACTACAAAGGACACTGGGCTGTGGGTGACCTGGCATTCATAGCAGGTTCCAGGCTGGAGGGAGGGGGCAGACCCTGGACCCAATTTGTGGGCTCTTGTTCTGAGCACTGGGTGATGCTGCTCCAAACCTGCGGGATCTGCCAGTCTGAAAGGCACCAAGAGTACTCTGCTCACAGGAGGAAGCAACCTTTGGCTCATTTGCTAATGTTCCCATTGAGAAGGTGACTTTTTTGAGTTAGAGAGTTAGTGTTGCTGCAGTTAGTGAGGGAAGGAGATCACCTGTCTAGCCCATGATGATTTACATAGCTCTGGTACGCGCTGTGACTTCTTTGTCCACAGCCTCCACTGGGAAAAATAACAAATGGAGTGTGTTCAGTGCATAGTTTGAAATAACAGTGAGAAGAGATTGCGAGATTCATGAACCGCAAAGAGGGCAGCATTTCTTGAATAGCTTATTCACTCGTGTTTGTTTGTTCAGTGAGCTGAGAGCAAACACAGAGTCAGGTAAAGGTGCTGAGGACAAACAGACAGTGTGCCAGGGGGATGGCAACAGGGATTGCAGGCACACTTCCAGCTTGCATGACAGCTCTGGGCTTTCAACAATGCAACCCTGGAGTAAGAACAGAATTGTCTGCAGACCATGAAAACTTCTCCATCCATACCCCCAGCATCCTTCTGTGTTCTAGAGGTGAGTTCTTTCTAAACAGCTCACCTGGGCAGCAGTTGCTAGACTGAATGATAGGCTGAAGAGGTCAGCAAGGCTCTTGTTGCCACCCCGTCTCATTTTGCCAATCCCCTAGGTTAAAATGTTATTTTAAATGGGAAACTGAGGAGCACATCCTGACAGTGCTACCTCTAAACCTCTAGATTCCATCTTCTTCTACATGGGTATGGTGTCACCACCATAGCTACCTGTGGTCTACAAGGGACATGACAAGCTCCAGGCTGGCCAAAGACACAAAGACTAGGGCTACTCGACTATTGAAACCCCCAGTCTCCATCCTCCTCCTGCCTGGTGCCATGGTGAGGATGAGGTTGAGAACTGTTGGCAGGCTCACAGTCCCAGGTGATGTGGGTGCCCAGCCAATCAGAGTGACTACAGGAGTATGGTATAAAACAGGGTCCCTCCAGAGAACCCCTCTGAGTGGTTCTCCATGGAACAGCAGGCATGACTGGAAGCTCTCCCCTTGTACTGGAACGCTACCCAAGGAAACTTCTGTGGGATGGAGTGCCCTCACCCTCCTTTGGGTCAGTCATCCTATCTTCTGGATATACCCTTGAGGAAGCCCTCACCCCTTTGGTTGAGCGATTCCATTTCTGGGTACTATACCCATGAAAGAGAGATCTCCTTTCGTGACTGAAGGATTGTGCACATTTTGGGTCATTCTCCTAAAGGCTCGTTTGAGAAACTTAAGGATTCTTAAGGCAGTTGTGTAGTAAGATTCCCAATTGCCATCTGAACCTGTAGGTTGGTTTTGTTTGTCAGAGTGCTAAGTAAATCCTCATTCTTTTCAGTGACTGATGGGCTGGTTTGTGGGTGCCTCAGCGACAACGGACTTACCGAATGGGTGAGGAGAATGATTTATATGCACTGGGAATTGTTGCCTTTAGGCTTCCCTAAGCTGTATGGAGTAGGTGGCGGTAGGTGGACGCCTAGGACTAAGCGACCATGAGATTATAAAATTTTCTGTTCTAGGTGAAGTGAAGAGGGTGGTTAGCAAGACGGTAACATTAAATTTCCAGAGGGCAGACTTTGATCTCTTCAGCAGGCTGGTTGGTGAAGTCTCATGGGAGACAGTACTCAAGGGCAAGGGAGCCCAGGAGGGCTGGGAGCTCTTCAAAGGGGTGGTCCTAGCAGCTCAGGAGAAAGCCATCCCCGTGGTCCGGAAAAAAAGCCGGCAGGGGAGAAAGCCAGCTTGGTTGAATAGAGAGATCTTGAGGGATATCAAGAAGAAAAGAAATGTTTATGACCTCTGGAAGAAGGGACAGGCCTCTTGGGTGGACTACAGGAGGGAAGTGAGATTGTGTAGGGAAAAAATCAGAAGGGCTAAGGCTCAGCTAGAAATTGGATTGGCCAAGTCAGTGAAATATAACAAAAAATCTTTCTACAAATATATAAATAATAAAAGGCGGACTAGGGAGACCATACAGTCCCTATTGGACACAGAAGGGACAACAGTAACAGGGGATGAGGAAAAGGCTGAGGTACTTAATGCCTTCTTTGCCTCAGTCTTTAGTCGTAAGGAGGGTCGTTCCGCCTGTGTACAAACCCAGGAGCTAGAGGAGCATAATGAGGCTCCCATGATCCAAGAGGAGGTGGTCAGAGCCTTGCTAGCCCGACTGGACAGTCACAAGTCTATGGGGCCGGACGGGATTCACCCTAGGGTACTGAAGGAGCTGGCGGATGTGCTGGCCAAACCCCTTTCCATCATCTTCCAACAGTCCTGGAAGACTGGGGAAGTCCCACTGGACTGGAGGCTGGCTGATGTTGTGCCCATCTACAAAAAGGGCCGCAGGGAGGACCCAGGAAACTACAGGCCTGTCAGTCTGACCTCAGTGCCAGGGAAAGTCATGGAACAGGTGATCTTGAGTGCTATCATGAAGCACATGCAAGAGAACCGGGTGATCAGGCCCAGTCAACATGGGTTCACAAAAGGCAGGTCTTGCCAGACTAACCTGATCGCCTTCTATGACAAAGTGACCCGGCTACTGGATGAGGGAAAGGCTGTGGATGTGGTCTTCCTGGACTTCAGCAAAGCCTTTGACACAGTTTCTCACAGCATTCTGCTTGAGAAACTGTCAGCCTCTGGGCTGGACAGGCGCACACTCTCCTGGGTGGAAAACTGGTTGGATGGCCGGGCCCAGAGAGTGGTGGTAAATGGTGTGAAATCCAGCTGGAGGCCAGTGACAAGTGGGGTTCCCCAGGGCTCAGTGCTGGGTCCAGCCCTGTTCAATGTCTTCATCAATGACCTGGATGAAGGCATCGAATGCACCCTTAGCAAGTTTGCGGACGACACTAAGCTGGGTGGAAGTGTCGATCTGCTGGAGGGTCGGGAGGCTCTGCAAAGGGATCTGAACAGGCTGGACCGCTGGGCAGAGTCCAATGGCATGAGGTTTAACAAGGCCAAATGCCGGGTCCTGCACTTGGGGCACAACAACCCTATGCAGTGCTACAGACTGGGAGAAGTCTGTCTAGAAAGCTGCCTGGAGGAGAAGGACCTGGGGGTGTTGGTTCACAGCCGACTGAATATGAGCCAGCAGTGTGCCCAGGTGGCCAAGAAGGCCAATGGCATCTTGGCTTGTATCAGAAACGGCGTGACCAGCAGGTCCAGGGAGGTTATCCTCCCTCTGTACTCGGCACTGGTGAGACCGCTCCTCGAATACTGTGTTCAGTTCTGGGCCCCTCACCACAAGAAGGATGTTGAGGCTCTGGAGAGAGTACAGAGAAGAGCAACAAAGCTGGTGAAAGGGCTGGAGAACAGGCCTTATGAGGAGCGGCTGAGAGAGCTGGGGTTGTTTAGCCTGGAGAAGAGGAGGCTGAGGGGTGACCTCATTGCTCTCTACAACTACCTGAAAGGACGTTGTGGAGAGGAGGGTGCTGGCCTCTTCTCCCAAGTGACAGGGGACAGGACAAGAGGGAATGGCCTCAAGCTCCGCCAGGGGAGGTTTAGGCTAGATGTTAGGAAAAAATTCTTTACAGAAAGGGTCATTGGGCACTGGCAGAGGCTGCCCAGGGAGGTGGTTGAGTCACCTTCCCTGGAGGTGTTTAAGGCACGGGTGGACGAGGTGCTGAGGGATATGGTTTAGTGTTTGGTAGGAACGGTTGGACTCGGTGATCCGGTGGGTCTCTTCCAACCTGGTTATTCTGTGATTCTGTGATTCTGTGAGTATGAGGACAACACAAAAAAAGGCACCGGATCTCACCGGCAGCTCTCCCTTCCCCTTTTCTTTCATGGTTTCCTTGCATCTCCTGTATGCCAAGACCTGGGCTAGGGTCTTACACAGAACATCCCCCCTTTAGAAGTGCATCAGTATGGAATGCAGATTTCTGCAAAAGAGATTTTATTGCTGTCAGTTGTCTGGCACAGAAAGAAAACCCAGGGAATACTCCCTACCCTGTAACACTGCTCATTTAAATGCAGTTTCAACTGGGTACAGAGTTCTTCATTTCTTGGCCAAATTACTCTGCAGAATCACTTGCTGCGCAGTGGCTGCATCCCCCTGCTCCTCCATGACAGCACCGCAGCGCTGTCTGGAGGGGACGTGTTTGCCTTTGGGCTTTGGGCTTCTCCCCAGTGGCAGTCATTATTCTACTGCATGGCAATATTATTAGCGTATTTTCATCCAGCAACCATCAATGTCAGATTGTTTCATGAAGTGTTCAACAGGCATCAACATTTCAAAAACCACCAGACAAATACCTTTTTGCTTGACCTCTTTAATGTGATGTCATAGATCATTTGCATGTTTTACAGCTCTCCCAACATCTATGCCTGTGTGCTTACAAAATAGATATCTTCTCACTCCTTTTTTTCCTCCTTCAAGTGCCATGAGAAATTATTTAAGGAAGTTTTAATGAAATGCATCTGTCACTTATGAAGATAAATAGCTATGGTATGGCTTTCCATTACTGGAAATGGCAGAATTAAATTAGAAAATTACAATCCTCAGCATCTTCCCTGACTTGTTTTTGCATAATGTGTTAGAAAATATGCCCACATAGGCAGAATGCTGCAATATCAATGGAGCAAGCCATAAAACAAGACCTCTTTTTATGGTTGTTTTGTTAGTTTGCATGGGGGAGTTTTCTTCCAGGGATGATTTTTGGTCCTGTTTCTGGGAAAGGAGGCCCAATTAGTAAAGAGAACCTAACTAGGGTGGCAAATGGATGAAACTTTCTCTTCCAAAACCTGAGTTTTGGACTTTGGTCTGTATTGTTATGCAGCTCCCAAGCCAAATGAGAAGACCATGGTAAAGCATATGATCCAACTATGTCATTCCTCCTATCCTGTCTAGAGGGCACCCCCTCTGCTATTACATGGAATAAAAACAAAGTTATCATTAAGATCCTTGGGGCTACATGTTGGACAACAGGGGTAAATATTGTGTTCTGACTCTTAATAGACAAGAGGATGGTGATTAAAAGACACCATTAGATGTGCAGTGGGATGGTGCAACCGTGTCTTTTCAGAAGGAATGGGTTCCTCAGTCCCTCACTGCCAAGCTGTCATGTGTCCTCACCAGCAGATTGTTGATAACAGGTTTTGCCTTCTCAGTGAAGAGGTAGGCTCCTCAGAGTCTGGTCAGATGTGATTTGCAGACTTTAGCCCTGCTGCGTAAGGAAGCAAAGAGGTAGCGGTTGACAGAAGTACACAGTACAAAGCCCCTCGTGCTCCTCACCCGTGCCTCCAGCTGGTGATGGGGGATGCATGCAGGATGCTTGTGTCCCTCAGCCCTCTGGCCACTCCACACCAGCAGCATGTGCTCCTGCTCCCCTGCTCCAGCAGCCTCCCCCTCACCCAGCACACTTCCACTCATTCTCCTGACCCTTCTCTCTCTCTTTCCTTTTTTATAGCAGGTGAATTTTGCATTTTTTTTGTTACAAACGAGATGGCTTCAGCAGAGACAGAAGTGTTTTATCCATGCCTGCTCCAAACTCAAGTCTCTTCCTAGGCAGATTCCTAATGAATCCACATCCCTTACTTCACGAATAAATGCTCTAACTGCTGTGGTTTTATTCAGGGCTGGTCACTGGTGCTGGGATGCCCCTCAATGGCTGGTGCGTAGCTGCTGTACTGCAGCTCCCGCTGAGCCCAGTGCCACCTGCACTATTGGGAGCGTTCAGCCAGAATTCCAGCAGGAATGAGGAAGGGCTGCCTTGCATCAGAGCTTGAGGGTAGTGAAACACTGGCAGAAAGGTCGATGTAAGCAGATGTTCTTGTAACCAATGAATGCGGCAAGTTAGAAAGGAAGAGAAAGAATTTCCCTCTCATATCTTGAAAAATTATGCTTAGTGTTTTCCAAATGCAATTGATCTAATTTCTGTTGTTCCTGTTTAATCTGACCTGCTAAATTCCTGTAACAGTCCAAAGATCCCTGTGAGGAAAGGTGGGGGAGCTGAAGGTCCAATTATACTGAATACATTTTGGGGAATCCCAGGGCTCTCAGAAAAAAGGAGGAAAGCAGATAAAATGTATGGGGCACGAGGATGGGTTGTTGAGCAATGGGAGGTTTTACAGCCCCAGCTGCTCTCCTCTCAGCCTCCTCTTAATTAAACCGCACAGATAACAGCAGCCCTGCTCAAAGTAAGTGCAGGTTGTCCTAGACGTGACCTTCAGCAATCCACCAGGAGTGTGGGTAGGGATGCACATGACTCCACTTTTTTCCTGACCATACAAAGGAAGAAATTCTCATATTTGAATACCCAGCTGAAGAGGAACAGCATAACTGATGAGCACAAACAGTACCAAGGTCATGGAGAAGCAGCATGAGCAGTGGTCAGCGCAGCAAAGGCCTGCTCTCCAGCAGGGATCCATATCCATTCCTGCAGATGGCACGCACCCTCTGCCAGGCTCCCAGTTAATGATGGAATTTGTTTGAGCAACTGCATCCTAAGGTTAGCTTGTCTCGCTGACTCTGGTTGTGATGGCTTATCCTAGAAAGCTTTGGGATTTGATTACCCTTAAGTTACCTGGCACTGTTCTTCATATCATCAATAATCACACAGTGATCAAACCCTAATCAAAAGCCATCCTTAACATTTACACCTGACTTTCTCTGCAGCATGTTCTACAGGCTGACTACATCCCACGCAGAGAAGCATTTCTTCTTTTCTACGTGTAATGTCCTTTAATTTCATCAATTGACTGCTTGTCCTCTTTGCCTCCATGCAGTTTGGCCAGAGGTGGAATGAGAAACTTCTCCTCTACACCTCCGCCATCGAGAATGGGCTTCTCTGTGTTTCTTTGCTTCACTGGCTTTCCATCTTGTTTCAAATCTCAGCTGAAAACTTCTCCCTTTCTCCTTACTTCTATTTGTCTGCTCTTATTTATCTCCGAAGCTACACTGTAAAGCAGCTCGGAGATGGAGTTTGCATGACAGTCAGGATTCAGACTTAATCCTTTCCCCTTTACCTGCTCAGACATGTCTGTGCTGGAGACAAGTTTGCCAGTGTGAGCAAACCCTGCAGAATCACAGGCATCTGCAGACCGTATGGACTTGGCTGCAGGAAGGGTGGAGATAGGGAAGGACTCTTGATCAGGGAGTGCAGGGACTGGGCAAGGAGGAACAGTTTTAAGCTGAAAGAGGATATTGAGATGAGAATTTAGGAAAAAATGTTTCCCTGTGAGGGTGGTGAGGCACTGGCACAGGTTGCCCAGAGAAGTCGTGGATGCCCCATCCCTGGAGGTGTTCAAGGCTAGGTAAGATGAGGCTTTAAGCAACCTGAAGGTGTCCCTGCCCATGTCAGGGGAGTGGAACTGGATGTGCTTTGAGGTCCCTTCCAGCCCAAAGCATTCCACGATTCTATGATTCTTTAACTTTCTTCTGGGATCCATAAAAGAAAGAGTAAAGAGTTTATTTAGTGTTCCTAATTGTATTGCTAACATCAGCTCCAAAGCACCTGGGCTACAGGAATACTATACTGGTGTGTGCTGCCCCAGCATAATAATTCTTCTCTTTCCCTGATATTTGCTCCTCGATGTATCCATAACGCATCACTGTCTTCCATCTCTAGTCTTGTTTCACTGGGCTAAACAAGCCCAGTTCTTTATAATCTCTCCTTGTAAGACAGATCTCTTGTTCCTGAACTCATCCCAGAAACCCTTCCCTGTACCCTGCTAATTTCAGTCTGCCCTTTCTGAATGGTGGTGTTGGAAACAAGGCCTTACAAAGGCTGTGTGTGATATTTCCCCAGCCCCACTGCCAACACCAGCCAGAGGCACCCTGCAGCCAGACTGGCTTTTCCCCACAGTATCGCACTCATCTACACTGAGACAGAAACAGGGGTTTCCCACACAGGCAGCATGTTATTCTGTGTGATTTGCTTGGATGCCAAAGGATACATGGATTAGGAAGATGGCAGTTACGCTTTCTTCTACGACAAATTTGCTCTTCTCTACAGAGCAGTTCCCGACAGAAATGTTGAAGGGAAAACTGGCAGCCTGGAAATTTCCATTCTCCCCTCACATGAATACAACACACTTTTAAATTGGAGACCCAACTCCTAGGAGGACCCAGTAAGCAAACACAAAGAGACAAGGCTATCGGGGACCTCGCTTTGCTCAAATGTGGGATTTTCTGACTTGTTTTGTTTTAATTAAAATAACTTTAGAGGAAGATGAAAAACGAAGACTTGCGAGTCTGAAGTCGATGGAAATAAAACAGTCTCAGAAGTCCTGATCTCCAGGGGCCTTGTCTTGACTTCAGGAGGGACTGAGCTTGCTCTGTACTGCTCTGGATTAAGGCCTGAGGAAAGCAAATGATCTTTCCTGCCAAGGGCAGGGTATTTATGGGCTCTTCTGTGCCACATGCAGACCGCGACAGAGCTTAAATTACTTTTAAACAAGCAAATCTGTAAGGGAAGTGTGTGTTCATTTGCTGGGGACTGTAACAGAAATAATCATGCAGGGAAGCAGGGTTTCATCTGGTTTGTTTTGATTTTAAGATTCTAAAGCAACCGGGAAAGGATACAGTGAAACAGTGCAATTCAACACGTGATTAGAATACAGTTATTTCTTGTTTCGATAGGATTTCTTGTTTTCTGGCTGGGACATCCATCCAAGCATTTAGCGGAGTCAAGCTGAATTCTGAAATGTCATGTTTAAGTGATCAAGAACTTCCCAGCACTTCTGATGAACTGTGTGAGCATTCTGCATGGCCAGAGTCTGCGCCGACTGGTGAAAACGAGCTTCTTCACACCGGTTACACTGAAGTTTGATGCAGGTAACGGTGACATAGGGTGAGATCCCTTCTTTATGCCAAACGTTTGGAAAAGAGAGACCAGATCTCACTCTTTGCGAGGCTGCACACTAGTGAGCAGCTGCTCAAACTGTGTGCCCCTACAGGGGTGAACACTTTTCTGTTTGAATATTGCGCTTGTTTTAAAAGCAACTTCAGGCCAGTCAAAATCTGATCACGATCTGATAGTAATATGAAATGTGTTAGCAACAGACATTTCTGAGTGATGGCTGAAATTGTTTGTTTGCTCTTTCCTGAAGGGGAATGTCTCACTAAAACATTTACAGGTACATTTTGAACTAGAAGGACAAACAAAACCAACCTGGAAACAACCTGACATTGTATTTGATTGAAAATGACTGACAGGAGGAAATGGAGCAGAGGAATAAGGGAGTGTTTCATACTGGAAAACTGATCTCCTTTGTTTGTCTGTTTATTTTGGGTCTGAAGAAATCAAAATTTTGGTGTTTTGGATTGGCTCATGTCCTTCTCCTCAGGGCTGCCAGTCAGTCTCAGCGGCCTGCAGAACAGCCTGCTGTTATCATACTTTTCCTCCAAGGCTGATGTCTAAGGTTTTGGGGGAAGCCACAACTTTCTTTTTAATAGACCTGGATGCATTTTTCTGCCATTAATGTTTCATCACCCTTTGGATCCAGTTAAGCCTTTTGTCACAGAGAAAGCAATCCAGACAAAGTGTTACCTGCATCCAAAAGCCACCAGACAAATCCATGGAGGAAAAAACAAAGCTCCATCCTCACTGACACTCTTTCATATTGCCTGATGGACTCACATAACTGCTAACCAAGCCCAGGGTCCCTCCCAGCAATGCCTGGTGGGGTCTCTCCCGCCTGTGCACAGGGAGATACAGATCAGTACCTGCACCTCTTCCAGCTGAACTGCAGGTACAGGAGAGTGGTCTCAGCTTATTTTCAAGTCAGATTCAGTAAGATTAAATGACTGACCCATTGTTACTTAATGATTCATTTGTGAAGTGTAAATGATTAATTGGAAGCTCTTGTGTACCTTTCACCCAGCCAGAATGTTTCTGTCACCATGCAGGACAACAAACCTCTCCATCAGGAATCTGTAACCCTTTGCTGATGGCTTGCTTGGCAGGCTCTGGGGATACTCTGGGACATCGTCCAAGAAGCGCCCGAAGAAATTAATTGTCTCTCTGCCTGTTTTGAAATATAGGTCAGCCTTTCATGGCTGTGCTAAAGCAAAGACAACCTTAATCATCCAGGACAGACAGTAATATCTGGAGCAAGTGTAGGTTTCCAGGCTCTCTCACCGAGGATCTTTCAGGGCAAAATAATATTCTGACTGGCCTGGAAAGAGCCTTAAATTAAAAAAGAGACTAATGAACAAGGAACCCACTTATCCTAAAGTCTGAGCCCTTTTTTGTTAACTTCTCCTGCTTTTCCAACCTCTTTCTTCCTCACTGCCTTTCAATTCCCAGACCATCAAGCCCTTTTTAAAACTGGAAACTGAAGCAGAAATGTTAAGTGGCTCAATCAGAGAAGATGTCGGACAGGGTTCAGAAACTCCAGGCTGCCCATCCATCATTGGAATCCTCAAACAGCCTCCTCTGGAATGGCTAAATCATCGTGTGGGGATGCTGCAGACAGCTCCATTGGGCTACTGTTGTTGCGGCACTGGCGAAGCTTGCTCTTTAGCCCATTCTGAGGCCACCAATTCTTCTGGCTCCAGGGTGCCACCTCTGCAGAGGAAGTGAAATCACCTTAGTGTGAAAGGACTTAGTGTTCCTTCATTGCATCCTTACAGAGCTGCTTGGCAAGAGCCTGGAGATAGCAGCTAGCAATAGCTTTCCCACCCAGGGCAGTCGCATGGGTGAACATGAATGTACATCTGCCCACCTTATCTGCAGAGCATCTTGTAGCGAGTTTGCTTCTTAGAACACATTCTTTATCATATCAGGGAAAAAGCTAGTTAATTTGTAACCTCCCCCACCAAGAGATTTAGAAAGTCTCCATCTCCTTGATGCAGATTCACAGTACTGGTGTCAGAAAAGATGACCATCAGCACTTATTTCCTGGTTGACTTCAGAATAACAAGACAAACTGCCCTGATTTAAGGCTACATTTCTCAGCGCTCTCCAGCTTTCCTGCTCTCTTAACTCCAGCAGCCATTTAACCACTCTATAAGCTTTCAGTATTTTTCCTAACTTGGTGTAGGCAAATATTGATCGTGACTAAGATAGTAATTGAGTTCATTCATGATAATAGATGGCCCATTGGCTGCACCCATTAAAGCTTCTTTAAAAGCAAGAAACAACTTTAATTGCCTGGAGAGACACGGGATGATATTGCACCAGATTGGAACCTATTAATAACAGTAACTGCAAGGTCTACCCTAGCCTGTTTACGCTTGCTGGTATTAAAGCTTCCCACGGAATAGCAAGATGACTAAAAGGGGCATTCCAGCCTGATTATGCAGCTTTTGTAAAACACATCTTCTTGCACAGCTGTGGAACTTTCTTGAAAAGAGCCTGTTCTCAATTAATTTGTTTTTCTCCATTACCTGAAAGATTTGGAAATGTGGCATTTGTTTCATGCCCTGCCGTGTTGTTTGCTGTAGGAATGCAGGACTGGAAGGGATCACCAAATTCCTGTGAGCTAGTGCAGAGGAACGAGGCATGCAGTGTATAAACTTCCAGTGTCTGTGTCTACTTGCAAACCAGAAGTAATTGCAAATATCTCTGCATGTCTCCATGAGCCATTTGAGGGGCTTTTGCAAGCCAAGACCTTCAAGCTATTAACAAGGAGCTCCTTCAGGCTAACAATAGCAGCTGGAGATGTATCTCAGTGCCTTACCATTTCAGTAAATTGTCACCTTGGCACAGGAGCAATGAGTTTCTAACTATCAAAACAGAAAAAACTTGCCAAGAGGAGAGGGTTAGCTATCCAGGGATGAGGGCAGAGTACCATTGCCGTATATTATTCATATAATCATCGAATCACTTTGTTGGAAAAGGCTTTGAGATCATCAAGTCCAACCACTATTAAACCATATCCCTGAGCGCTTCATCTACCCATCTTTTAAACACCTCCAGGGACGGAGACTTAACCACCTCCCTGGGCAGCCTCTGCCAGTGTCTGAGGACCCTTTTGGAGAAGAAATGTTTCTTGATGTCTAAGCTGAACCTCCCCTGACGCAGTCTGAGGCCATTTCTGCTTGTCCTATTGCCTGTCACTTGGGAGAAGAGAGTCCCCACAGTCTTCCTTCAGCCCTCAGCATCATCAAGGTATCAGGGAAGAGTTGCCAAGCTTCCTTAGCTTTTCCTTGGAGCTCAGTGACCATGGCAGGACCACTTGTCCTTTATCCATCCCAAAGCACCTGTGAAACAGAATGGTGGGATTTCATAGCCATGCTTGCCAAGAAGAACTGTGAAACAGAGCTCTGGTTTCTGCACCCGTTACGTTGGATATTATCTGAAACCAACTGCTTCATTAAAACTGGCAGGCATGTGAAGAGGGCTCTCGAGGATACTTTCCATTGCTCTGCAGTATAGAGAAGTTTCTTTTTTTCCTGGATTTACAATGGAATGAAATATTATATTTATTACGGAGCCATTCCTTTTTTTTTTTTTAATAAAATCTCCTCTTGCAGCTGGCAGCATGTCCAAAGCTGACATCAGCAACATCTGGGAGCACAGAGGAACGCCTCACAGATGCTGAGCGACAGTCTCACTGAAGCGGATAGGGAAGGCATTTGTTCATCGCACATGACAATTAGGCCCCCAGCCAACATTTTCTCATTTGGAGTTAGGCACTCCAGTCACTGCTGAGTGTCACAAACGTGTTCCAAGTGTCTACAACACCATCACCTTTTTCAGATAGGGAATAAGTACTCCTGCCTTTTTTTTATCCAACCTGCAAAGTTTAGAGCAAAGGCAAATGGAAATTTGACAGATTTGTCACACAGAAAGGCAATATCACCACAAATCTCTTCAGAAATTCTGGACGCTCCCACCCCCACAGCAGCCAAGGGAGACCTTAAAGCCACCCACTTGTGGGCAGTCAGTGCGTTTGGGGGAAGCGTTGCGCCAGGAAATGAATGAGGAACAGCAGCCCCTAAATGCAGTGGGTTCATCTTCATTAGGCAGTTTGCTGCTGTCAGCCCTAAATGCCAGCCTACCAGTGAGCTGAGAAGTCCATCCCTAAAGCCTCTTGCGTGTGCACTTACTGTTCATTATTTCTCTCGCCATGCTTGACTCAGCATTGAATCAGCTGCACAGGCAGAAGGGGAAGAGCTGTGACTAGTTTTTGCTTTGAAACAGAGAAAAATCACAGCTCTGTGATAGCACAACAAATATTAAACAGAATGATCAGATGTATACACTCGTCTGAATTTAGGATCACGGTACACCTCTGAGAAAAGGTCCTTTTATTCCATTTGCAATAAGATAAGATGTGACCTATGATCCTAACACAATAATCCAAAAAGCCTGAGTGAACTCGTTCCATTTGCAGAGAATTAGATTTCAGAGTGTTACCACCTATAAAGAATTCAGAAATTGTTTCTGAAGCCACCGATGTGCCAAGCCACAGGCCTAGAAAGCAGACCTGGGTTATTTATTCATGGCAAGCTTGAGGGGCATGTCTGCACACGAAGGAGGCAGTCTGGCTGATGGATGCTCTGAAACAGCAATCCCATGGATGCTTGGCGTTTACGTGAAGTGCATTCCAGTGTAGCTTGGCTACAGCCTGGTGTTCAAAGAGCAGAGAAGTCCCATACATACAGGCGACTCAGAAAGAGACCACGTGCCTGTAGGAGCCTTGAAGGCGACAGAGGACCTGAACAAAATTTCAGAGAATTTCAGGGACATGAAACTTGGCCAGGAGAGAGGAAGGCAGCAGCCCTCCCTAGCTGAGGGAGAAGGGATCTAGATAATCAAGGAAGACAGGTTCTGTGTTTCAGAGGAAAGCTGTGACCTCAGGGGGATTTTTGAGAACCTCTAAAGCCTCAGAACCTGCAACAGCAGCAAGGGAATGGAGGCACAGAATTGTACCCAGTATTTCACGGTTCCCTTGCACACATCAGCACCTTCAAGCTATAAAGCGATGCGCTCTAGACCTGGGGACTCAAACAAGTTGAGCCACAGGTTGCTAATCCTCTACAAGGTTCAGAGACAGGGAACCTGTCTCTGAACATCTCAGAGACATCTCAAACTTAATTGGCTATTCAGACAAATGTATTTGGGAGAAAACAAGACCCAGCTGGGAGCAACCTAATGACTACCTGAAATTAAGCCATGCCATCAGACTTCTAGTGAGGTCTTCTTTCTAGGCACCATGGTTTCCACCAGTAAGGATTGGATCCAGCTTCACACTGGGCACATTACACTGTGCCCAAATGGTTTTGACTTCCCAGTATAGCTGTTCTGAATAAATGTGATCAATGAGTCGTCTGGGAGAAACTATTTCCCAACACAGAGTTCCTCTACAAGGTCCGGTGGTAGCTGTGACACAGGAACGTTATAGCTAGCTTGGCTGCTTTTGAAATTTCAACCACCACTTCAAATGCCATAAAATTGGCCTTTTCCCTCTTGTGAGCACAATTCTCTTGCGGGCACTGAAGCAAGGCAAGTTCATATTTGTGCCTGTACATTGCTTGTTCAGGTGACCAGGGAAGGAATCACACTTCATTGATGATGTGTTTGATCCTACGTGGTGTGAAAAGCACAGCATGGACTGCACAAACACAATGCTTGCCAGCTTCCACGTGGCTCTATTCTTACCCACATGCCTTATGGCTGCTCCTGTGCACACCAGCAGCCAAGGAGACACAAACTCTGGTGCAGATTTAAAAGCAGACCTCTGCCTTTATGCGAGGTGAAGCAAGCAGGATTACAGGACATCTGACATGCTGTCAGACGGCCCCCTGCTATTTTACATAGTGCTAGAAGTAAGATGAGACCAGAGATATAATTTTTTAAGAAATGAGAACCGCATTTTCCCTTATTATAAACACAGCAATTCATTTCATTCTGCTTTTGTCCCAAACCCTGCTTTATAGGGTGCTTTTCCCCCATTTCATAGCCTGACACATTTTCAGCATTGATTTGTTTGTTTTTCTTAATGGGCAAAGCTGTGGTGCTGATGCACCTTGGTGCTGGGCAATATTAACAACCAGTGGTTCCTGGCTGACACCTGAGAGCTCCGGCATTAAGTGATGGATTAAACGTGTCATTCAGAAGATCCATCCTGCTTTTATCTGTGGTGTGCTCTGTCCTTGATAAAGACTCTCACCAAATAAGAAAGAATGCTTGGAGTACTCAACGAGCCAAGAGGAGAGATGAATCTGGACGGAAGTGAGCAAATATTTCATACAAGTGATGACTCATCTATTTTTATTTTCCATGTGTAATTCCAGGGATGGGTAGAAAGCTGAAACTAGAGGATACTCACTGAAAAAGAAGCAGTAGTTGGAATTGAGCACCAAATTTGCAATCAGACTCTCAATTAGAACACAAACACTATCAAATAGTAACATTATCACCTATAATTGGTCCAACAGAAAGAAACACCAATAGCGACATTAGCAGCCAGAATGCTTTCAGGCAGGATCTCTGTTAAAATGTGAGCACTCTAATTGACATGATGAGGAGGATGGAAAAAAAGAAGGTAATAAAAGAGGCTATTATGCTTTATCATGGCAAATGGAAGGCTACTTTAGAAACACTTGATAGCCAGAGAAAGGGCAGGTAGCTTAAGCAAAGCAGTGAATGAAAAAACAGCATTGTCGATTCACCGCCTTTGTCTCAGGGAGCCCGAGTAATTGCAAAGTGATGAACAAGAGCGAATCTGCTTTCTGCCTCATTAGTGTAAACTCAGAGTAGCTGCATTGAAGTCGTTACAGTTGAGATTTGCAGACTCTCCGAACCTGGCCTCTCAATTACAAGCGCTGGATCAAAGTCTCCTCTTCTTGCATCTCTGGGCAGTAAGGCAGACAGTGAGGAAATCAGCCCAAGCATTTCATCAATCAGATGCAAACTCACCAGCAATCACTCTGGCCATCTCTAATGAGCAAGGATCTACTGAAGAAGGCAAGTCTGGGTTCTCAGCTGGATCCCACTGGTCTAATGCACCTGCTGGGCAGTTCAGCTGAGCAGGCTTAAGAGCAAGACCACACTGCATGGAAGGACTAGCTCTCTGTTCCAACCACCACCAGGAGTGCTTAAAACCAGTAGCTGCTATTTCTCCCCAAAATCTAGCAGAGAAGCACTGTTCTCAGCACTGCGTCTTTGCTGACAGCCTTAGTTCTTCACAGAATTTCTCTCCTTTACTTTGCTGACACTAATGCTCCTCTGCAAATTCCTGTCTTCCCATTTGGCTGTGGGGGGAGCCTTCCCAAGGTAGCATTGCCTATGGAGCACTAACACTGTTTACAGCCTCAGTGAAATACAAGCAGAAATGCTAAAGCAAGGCAATTGCTGATGCCTGCTCAGTCTATTAAATCCCCATCGTGGTACTCCAGTTTCCAGTAGTCTTCTGATTGATTCTGAGGCCACATGATGTTGCTCAGCTCTGTTACCCCAGTCATTTTTCCCATGAAGTTCTGGCAGAGGTCTGCAGAAACATTGATATAGAAAATTTGCTGGGTCTTTTCCAATATCCACAACTGCTATTAGAGCCCCAACAGATCATACTGTCTTCCTGGCACAGATATTTTACCGTTCGAAGTTTATGAGCCTTCTCTTGGCAGAAGGTGACTTCCCAGAGTGTCCCCCGATTGGCTTTTGCCCACCTCTGTGCTGCAGCTGAGCTCCCCTGCCTGACCAGTTCCCTGTCACTGTTCTGCTGGCACTGACATGCAGAACTCCCAATGTGACTTTTGTCCTCCATGGGAAAGGTTAGCGCTGTGTTTGATCCTCCCCTCCCCTCATCCTTTGAGACTTCCTTGGTCTTCCTGTGCTTTTCAAAATTAATTGCCAGTGACACAGTCAATTCATTAGCTAAATTAAAAACCTGAGCAGCATATTGTCCAGATCTGCTGATCCCAGCCAGTCACAGAGTTGTACCTTACCTGGCCGTCATTAGCAGAAGCATCGGACAGGCTTCTGTTACTTCCCAAATGTCCACACTGTTCTTCTTGCTAAAGACCAATTAAAAAGGAGATAAAAAGGCAGCCCGTCGACTCAGCTGCTGGATATCCCTCATTGATTTCTTTGCCTCTCTTCATTCAGTAATGGGTCCATTTCCTCTTTTTCAATGCATTAACAGCTGTTCCTGTTTCATCTAAAGCCTATTAATAATGGCACCTCTTCATTTCAGATCTCAGCTCAAAACTTCTTGTGTTTCGTGGGAATGAAGCTAGGTAATACAGTGTGAAAAGTTCATCTCTTCATACTTTGATGCACTATCTGATTTCCCTGGGACTGTTAAATAGCAGCTGGTTTGCTGCCACATGTCTCAGCCCCCTCCTTTGCTTTTCCCCAAGAACACACAGATTATTTCATCAAGTACTGTGTGCTCTTTAGGAAAGCAGGGCTGCATCACCACCCAATGCAGGCACAGGACACCACTCCTGTCCCCAGGTATCTCAGGTTTTCTTCCATGTTATTCCCTAAGGAACATTCCCAAAACAGGCAGCAGAGCCACTTGGGTCTGTACGGCACCCACACTGATGACACTGATCAGAAGCAAATTCCCTTACTCCTAGGTCAGGCACATTGTGAAACCTTCTACTCAACAGGTCTTTTGGTAAACTGAGTAGACAAGGCAGAGGTGGAAGAACGAGTGACTGGTTTGACTCTTATGAGAAAGCACCCACAAACGCAGATGGGGAGTGCGGGGGTGCCACTACAAATCTTTGATCTAATTCTAAGGAGAGATCAGAGGGCAAAGTTTCTAGTCATGCCAGCCTGACTTATTGTTGGGGCCAATGTTGACTTCTCAGCTAAGTCAGTGGGATGCCTGTATAACTTCCAGGATAAAGAGTAAATTTGAGAAGATGTTGCGTATCTTAGGAAGATGTTTGGCATAAAGGAATCAATTAAATTGTTCTGTTCCAAGTACCTGAGTTGAAAACCTGAACTATGCCCTAGGTCTACCCAGTCACAGTCAACGGGAGACTGAGCTCACAGAAATCAGCTCAGCATTAGGCTCAAACTGACTGAATCCTGGAGGAAAATACAGAGAACTGAAAACCGGGGAAGTCCCACAGCAGGAACTTCATTTGATGGAAATCTGATCTGTGCAAGTGGGAAAACAGCTCAAAAAAAATGTTTGTAGGGATTTTTAGAACACTTCTTGTGCCCAGCACAGTGTTTTCTGCAATTGTAATTCTTCTGGTGAGAGACTTGTTAGACCATGATGCACAAGTGGAGTAGGATGGTAGTCCAACACAAGGTGGTGAAGAGGGCAGGTCTGAGGATGCAGTTCCCAGTGCACAATTGCACACGTTGATCAGTGTCCACTAGAGTAAAAGAGGATTCATTTAACTTCTTTTCCAGTAAGAGCTCTGAGCTCCACAGAACAGGAGTGTTCAGATCTGTTTGAAATACTTCATAGAATCATAGAATGGTTTGGATTGGAAGAGACCTTAAAGATCATCTAATTCCAACCTCCCTGGCATGGGCAGGGACACCTCCCACTAGACCAGGCTGCTCGAGGCCCCGCTTACGTAGGAGATTTATATTCCAGAAGACCTGTACATATTTCAGTGCGTTTCCGGTTGTCTGGAAGACTGAGCCACAGCCAAAGTGCCACTAAAACTTAAAAGTGAAGGATTACTGAAAGATTTGCTCTTGCTCATCACTTTGCAATCACTCTGGCTCCCCGCGACAAAGGATTAGGACACACATGGACCTGTTGGAGTGGGTGGAGAGGAGGTCACCAAAATAACCAGAGGGATGGGCACCTTTTTAGCAGGGCCTGTAGCAATAGGACAATTCATTTACATTTTGGGTCAGTGAATGTAATGGACTGTAAAACAAGAAGAACTAGGAGAAAGCGAGGGTCTGTCCAAAGCCCACTAGCGTCAGTTGGGAAAACGCTGTCATCTTGGATGAGCTTTTAATTAGCACACCTGTACGATATGCAGCACAGCACCAAAGTGCTTTTTTGTATGAAGTGTATTATGTAATGAATCCTTCAGCAACCGCCCTGAAGTTCCTTCCTCAACTGTTCTGCACAGAAAAGATCTTGGTTCCTGTTTCTAGCATCGCGTCTGCAATTACACTCTCCAGCACCACAATTATGGAGGCATTACACTGCGGTTCTGCTCCACAATATCTGTATATTAACATTAATTTGATATAAGCAGAACAACCACCGCGTGACAGAATAATTGCGCTCTAATGATTATATAGTTAAAGTACCTGGATTATAAAAATATACATGCATTAAGTATCAAACTAAAGAGATAATAATAAGTCATTAATTCATATAGGCAACTTCCAAAAATAAGAATAAGTTATGATTAGCTATCCTAAGGCATAGCACTAATGTAATTACAGTAATTATATCCTATTTATTAAAGGTAAAAATGGGGAAATTGTTAAATGAACCTTTCTTAAGGCTGTTGTTTTCACTCTGAAATGGAAGAACGCATCGAGGATAAGTTCTTGAGTTGGGTAACAGACAGCCCTACCCCAGGGGATGGGATACTGGGCCTGTTGTCCACCACCACAAGGGAGCTGACTGAGGACATCAAGGCTGGAGGTAGCCTAGGCTGCAGTGATCATGCACTGGTGGAGTTTGCAGTCCTGAGGGATGTGAGGGAGGCAAAAAATAAAGTCAGGACCCTGTATTTTAGGAAAGCAACTTCTGGCACTTCAAGGAATGAGTCAGTAGGACCCCCTGGGAAACTGCCCTCAGGGATAAGGGAGCAGAACAGAGCCAGCACGTCTTTAGGGATGCTTTCCATAGGGCGCAAGAGCTCTCTATCCCCAGTGTAAGAAATCGGGAAAGGAAGGCAAGAGACTGCTACGGCTGAATCAAGACCTGCAGGTCAAACTGAAGAGCAAGAGGGAACTGCACAGGCAGTGCAAGCAGGGACAGGGAACCTGAGAAGAGTATAGGGACGCTGCCCGGTTGTGTAGGGATGGTGTCAGGAAAGCCAAGACACAGCTGGAGCTGAACTTGGCAAGGGATGCAGAGAATTAGAAGGGGTCCTGCAGGTCTGTCAGCCAGAAAAGGGAGGTCAAGGAAAGCACGCCCCACTGATGAACCTGACTGGCAAACTGGTAACCATGGATGAGGAAAAGGCTGAGGAACTCAACAGTTTTTCTGCCTCAGTCTTCTCTGGTAGCTTCTCTTCCCACACCTCTGGAGTGGGTGGACCATAGGCAGGGATGGGATGAGCAAAGTCACTCCTGCTATAAGAGAGGTCAAGTTTGAGGCCACCTGAGGAACCTCAACAAACACAAGTCCACGGGACCTGAAGAGACGCATCCCAGAGTCCTGAGGGAACTATCTATTGTAATTCCCAAGTCACACTCTGTAATATTTGAGAAGTCGTGGCAGTCAGGTAAAGGCTCCGGTGACCGGAAAAAAGGAAACACTGCACCCATTTTTAAAGAGAGAGGAAAGGAAGACTCTGAGAGCCACTGATCTGTCAGTCTCATCTCTGTGCCTGGGAAGATCACAGAATCACAGAATCACAGAATCACAGAATAACCAGGTTGGAAGAGACCCACCGGATCACCGAGTCCAACCGTTCCTATCAAACACTAAACCATATCCCTCAGCACCTCGTTCACCCGTGCCTTAAACACCTCCAGGGAAGGTGACTCAACCACCTCCCTGGGCAACCTGTTCCAGTGCCCAATGACCCTTTCTGTGAAGAATTTTTTCCTAACGTCTAGCCTAAACCTCCCCTGGCGGAGCTTGAGGCCATTCCCTCTTGTCCTGTCCCCTGTCACTTGGGAGAAGAGGCCAGCACCCTCCTCTCTACAACGTCCTTTCAGGTAGTTGTAGAGAGCAATGAGGTCTCCCTCAGCCTCCTCTTCTCCAGGCTAAACAACCCCAGCTCTCTCAGCCGCTCCTCATAAGGCCTGTTCTCCAGCCCCTTCACCAGCTTTGTTGCTCTTCTCTGGACTCGCTCCAGAGCCTCAACATCCTTCTTGTGGTGAGGGGCCCAGAACTGAACACAGTATTCGAGGAGCGGTCTCACCAGTGCCGAGTACAGAGGGAGGATAACCTCCCTGGACCTGCTGGTCACGCCGTTTCTGATACAAGCCAAGATGCCATTGGCCTTCTTGGCCACCTGGGCACACTGCTGGCTCATATTCAGTCGGCTGTCAACCAACACCCCCAGGTCCCTCTCTTCCAGGCAGCTTTCTAGACAGACTTCTCCTAGTCTGTAGCACTGCACAGGGTTGTTGTGCCCCAAGTGCAGGACCCGGCATTTGGCCTTGTTAAACCTCATGCCGTTGGACTCAGCCCAGCGGTCCAGCCTGTTCAGATCCCTTTGCAGAGCCTCCCTACCCTCCAGCAGATCGACACTTCCACCCAGCTTAGTGTCGTCCACAAACTTGCTAAGGGTGCACTCGATGCCTTCATCCAGGTCATTGATGAAGACATTGAACAGGGCTGGACCCGGCACTGAGCCCTGGGGAACCCCACTTGTCACTGGCCTCCAGCTGGATTTCACACCATTTCCCACCACTCTCTGGGCCCAGCCAGCCAACCAGTTTTCCACCCAGGAGTGTGTGCGCCTGTCCAGGCCAGAGGCTGACAGTTTCTCAAGCAGAATGCTGTGAGAAACTGTGTCAAAGGCTTTGCTGAAGTCCAGGAAGATACATCCACAGCCTTTCCCTCATCCAGCAGCCGGGTCACTTTGTCATAGAAGGCGATCAGGTTAGTCTGGCAAGACCTGCCTTTTGTGAACCCGTGTTGACTGGGCCTGATCACCCGGTTCTCTTGCATGTGCTGTATGATAGCACTCAAGATCACCTGTTCCATGACTTTCCCTGGCACTGAGGTCAGACTGACAGGCCTGTAGTTTCCTGGGTCCTCCCTGCGGCCCTTTTTGTAGATGGGCACAACATCAGCCAGCCTCCGGTCCAGTGGGACTTCCCCAGTCTTCCAGGACTGTTGGAAGATGGTGGAACAGATCCTCCCGGAAGCCACGCTAAAGGACATGGAGGACAGGGAGAAAGCCAGTGTGGATTAACTGAAGGCGAGTCCAGCCTGACCAACCTAGTGGCCTTCTACAATAGAGTGACCACATAAGTGACAAGGGAAGAGCAATGGATGTCATCTGTCTGAACTTCTGTAAGGCCTTTGATCCCACCTGGGACACTGTGTCCAGCTCTGGAGCCCTCAGCCCAAGAAAGACATGGACCAGTTGGAGCAAGCAGGTCCAGAGGAGGCCACAGAGAATATCTGAGGGCTGGAGCACTGAGGAGAATATCTGAGGGCTGAGAGAGTTCAGCTTATTCAGCCTGGAGAACGTTACAGGAAGACCTTAGAGCAGCTTCCAGCACTGAAAGAGGCTGCAAGAAAGTTGGGGAGGGGCTCTTGATCAGGGATTGCAGGGATAGGATGAGGAGGAATGGTTTTAAGCAGAAAAAGGGGAGATTGAGATGAGATCTTAGGAAGAAATGTTTTCCTGTGAAGATGGTGAGGCACTGGCACAGGCTGCCCTGAGAAGCTGTGGCTGCCCCATCCCTGGAGGTGTTAAAAGCCAGGTTGGATGGAGATTTGAAAAACCTGATCCAATGGGAGGTGTCTCTGCCCATGGCAGGGGGGTCGGAACTGGATGGAAGTCCCTTCCAACCCAAACCAATCTGTGATTCTATGATTCCATAAATTTGCTCAGTTTTCAGAATGACCAATGCTCTAAGAGTTCTCCTTCCATAATTCTCCCACTTCTATTTCCCATAGAGAGGAAGGACATCCAGGGTTGTTTTGGGGATATTGGCCTTTGGGGAGGTAAGAAAGGAAGCCAGGAAGGGAAGGAATGGAAGGAAAGAAGGGGGAAAAAGGGAAGGGAAAGGAGGTAAAAAAGGAAAGATAAAGAAGGGAAGGGAAAGGAGGTAAAAAAGGAAAGATAAAGAAGGGAAGGGAAAGGAGGTAAAAAAGGAAAGATAAAGAAGGGAAGGGAAAGGAGGTAAAAAAGGAAAGATAAAGAAGGGAAGGGAAAGAAGGGAAGGGGGAAAAAGGATGAGAAAAAGGGAAGGGAAGGGAAGGGAAGGGAAGGGAAGGGAAGGGAAGGGAAGGGAAGGGAAGGGAAGGGAAGGGAAGGGAAGGGAAGGGAAGGGAAGGGAAGGGAAGGGAAGGGAAGGGAAGGGAAGGGAAGGGAAGGGAAGGGAAGGGAAGGGAAGGGAAGGGAAGGGAAGGGAAGGGAAGGGAAGGGAAGGGAAGGGAAGGGAAGGGAAGGGAAGGGAAGGGAAGGGAAGGGAAGGGGGGGAAAAGGGGGGGAAAGGGAAAGGGAAAGGAAATAGGGAAGGGAGAAAAGGGAAAGGAAAAAGGGAAAGGAAAAAAGGGAAAGGGAAAAAGGAAAATGGGGGAAGGGAGAAAAGGGAAAGGAAAAAGGGAAAGGAAAAAAGGGAAAGGGAAAAAGGAAAATGGGAAAAGGGAAAAAAGGGAAAAAAGGGAAAGGAAATAGGGAAGGGAGAAAAGGGAAAGGAAAAGGGGAAAGGAAAAAAGGGAAAGGGAAAAAGGAAAATGGGAAAAGGGAAAAAAGGGGAAAAAGGGAAAGGAAAAAAGGGAAAGGAAAAAAGGGAAAGGAAAAAAGGGAAAGGAAAAAAGGGAAAGGAAAAACGGTAAAAAGGGGAAGGGAAGACGACAGCTATGTCCCCCGTTGCCTGCAGAGGCGGGGAGCGGGACCCGGCGCCCGTCACCGCGGTGCCCACGGCCGTGCGGGGCTGCGGGGCTCCCGGGATCGCGGGGCGGACCGGGTAAGCGCGGGGTCGGCGCGGGGTCCGGGGTCGGCGGGGAGACCCGGGGAGGCCGGGGGGCGGCGGGGAGACAACAGGGGCTGGCGGGGCGGTGGGACACCGGGAGAGGTGCGGGGCTCGGGGGTGGCCGGAGGGACTGAGGAGAGGCTGCGTGGGCGGTGCGGGGACGGTAGGACGGGGGACCCCGTGGAGCACGACCGGGCGCGGGGCTGGGGGGGCTCCGCTCCCTTTTTTTTTTTTTTTCTGAATGAGCGCGGCGCCCCCGCCCCCCGCCCCCCGCGGCTCATTTGCATCCGGCGGCGCGCGCGGGCCGCCATTGGCTGCGGGCGGGCGGGCCGGGCCGTGACGTCACGGCGCGGCGGGTAATGCCCGCGTTGTGGCGGGCAGTTGGAGCCGGCGAAGCGCGCGCGGCGCCGGGCGCTCCGCGGCTCGCGATGGCGGGGACCCGGCCGGCCGCCCTCAGCCTGCTGGCCGCCGCCTGCCTCGCCCTCGGCCTGGCGGCGCCGCCGCCGCGGGACAGCCCCGCGCTGTCCCGGCTGCAGAGGAGGAGCCTGGCGCTGGACTTCGTGGTGCCCTCGCTGTTCCGCACCTACGTGCGGGAGCTGGGGCTGGGGCGCGGCGCGGCGCGGGGCCGCCTGCGCGTGGACTGCGCCCCCCTGCTGCGCGCGGCCCGCGCGGCCCCGGCGGGCGGGCGGCGGCGCGCCGAGCAGCTGGTGCTGGAGCTGGGCGAGGGCGGCCCCCGGGGCGGCTGCGCCCGCGGCCAGCGCCTCGAGTTCGACCTCACCGAGCTCTTCGAGCGCTGGCTCCGCGCCGGGCAGGGCCGGCTGCGGGTGCGGGTGATGCCCGAGAGGCGCGGGGCCGAGCGGGGGCTCTCCGCGGCCATCCGCGCCGCCCGCCCGCGCCTCCTCCTCCAGCTCTCGGCCGCAGGTGAGCCGCGCGATGCGCGCCGGGCGGGCGGCCCCCGGCTCCCCGTGCGGGAGGCGCCGCCCGGCGGCTCGTCGGGGTCGGGGGGGGCCGTCCGGGAGCGCCGCGGGTCACGGAATCGGAGGGGCCGCTCCTGCCGGCGGCCGGACCCGGCGGTTCAGGTGTCCTGAGTCTGGAGACGGCGCGATGTAGGGCTTGGGAACTTAAATATATCGTCTTGAAAAGGGAAGCTCCCTGCTGGTCTAAGTTTTGGGTGGGCAGACCTCGGGGAGCGGCAGAACCGTTTCCTAGCACGTCTCTGTGAAGACGGCTTGGAAACTTAATTATATCGTCTTTAAAAGAGAAGCTCCCTCCAGGTCCAAGGGTCTGCGCAGGCAAACCTTGGGGAGCAGCAGGAGTGTTTCCCGGGCTGGGGCTGATGGCACCTTTCTGCATTAAAGCTCTGGGGCACCGCTGCTTACGGTTACTCTGCTTTAAACCCCCAGGAGGATGGCAGGGGCATCAACTTGTATGAAGCAGGCTCACCTCTGAGTTTCATGCACCTGGAACTGAGTTAATTTCTATCCCTGTGAAACCCACAGAGGATCCCTAGTGACCTGCGCTCTGTCAGCTCCTGTGAGGCAAGAAGTTGTCTGTCCGAGGAGCCTCCCGCAGCACAGGTCCCTCTGGAGAGAGCCTGCCTTGACGTTCTGGTTCTGGACAGCAGTGATTTGCTGTCGGGGATGGGGCAGCTCCATTATCTGAAACGCAGCTGCTGCTTTGGACTAGTGATAGAGATTTCCATTCTGTGTGGGCATCTTAGCTCAAAGACAGGCTCTGATTCAGACTCTCCCACTAAAAGAACGTGAAACCTTGAGGACTGCAGGGGCATCCAATCAGTCACGGTGAGCTGCGTTAGGTAGCTTTTATGAAGCTGTGTTGAAGTCAATGGTGTGTCCCTGAGAGCCACCTGCTTAACGCACCACAGGATACACTTAAGTATATTCACAGAAGGTGAGACAGGTCAGTGTGGGCTTTGAATACGGAGCTGCAGTAACTGATTCTTGATGTTCAGCTAAAGGACTGGACCAGCAAGCTGAATCACCACACACTGAACCGATCTCATTCTTTCTTGCCTGAAACAAAGCTCACAGCAGACTGCCAGTGCAGGCTGATGCGCTTAGGGCTCACGTTTGCGGCTGACGAGATACCTGGGCTCTCTTCCTCTGCCTGTTCTGACAGGGGATATGGCAGAGGGACTGTGCTATGGGGTGGTCTGGTGTGGCTGGCACACCTGCCTGCCGGCAGGTCTTGCCAGGTACGTTGCAATAACAATAAATAAAAGAGAAGGCACCAAGAGCCACTGTCTTTTTCTTTTATTTTTTCTCTGCAGGGAATTTATTGTGAGTAGCAGTTACTTTGCTTTGCAGATGTTCTGCTTTCACAATGCCTTAGCTTTTATTGCTGTCTTTAGTCTGATGCTTGTAGCAGGGGTGAGTTGCTTTGGTCTCAGAGGCTGATGGTGTATTGAACTTGATGCAGTGTGTATGTGGGAACTCTGAGGTGCTCTGATCTTGTGATTCAGGCAGATGGGGCTTTAGCCAGAGTCAGGAGAACCTCCAGGCTCTAGATGTTTTCTGTTAACTTCTGTGGAGGAGAAATGATTGACTCGATGACCCAGTGGGTCTCTTCCAACCTGGTTATTCTATGATTCTAAATGTGTGTTTTTCCAGACAGTGCAGTGGGAGTTAGCTGTGCTCCTGTGAAATCCTGTTGGAGATAAGGCTCTGCTGTTCTTACTGCAACACCATCATCGGGGATGCAGGAACAGTGAGAGGAGAGGGAGCAGAAGGAATATGGATTTCATTCACCTATATCACAGTAGTAATTTGCCTTGGCAGCTGTTCTCAATCTCCTATATAAGTCCTTGTCTCCTCTGTTAATTCTGCACCAAGGTTGCTAATGTGCATAAGTTGTGTCACTGTGAAACTGTCTCTGCTTTTTTGGCTATGACACTTTGATGTGGTTGTGCTGTTACCTGGCTTCACACCACATTTATAATGTGGGTTTGTTAAACACGTTAAAAAATTCACTCTTTCTGCCTAGTGAAGGTGCTGCCTCTGTGAACAGCGTGTGTCCCTGCCGTGCTTACACTTGTGTGGTGTCGCCCTGCCGACAGCAGGATGTGCTGACACGGTGAGAACAGCGCAAGCAGCATCCACCAGCCCATCAGTGCGTGGATCCCAGAGATCACCAGCACTATTGCAGCTAGGGGGGACGGGGTTTACCCAAAGCCCTTCCAAAGGCAACGGAGCCCTTCCTTTACTGCTTAAGCCAGCTGCAAATGGACCACAATCCTCCCATCAACTATCTAAAGCTGCCTCACTTCTGTTGACGCACTTAGCCATTCTTTTTTTAACTGTGCTGGAGATGCCCAGGACTGCAGTTCTTCCCAGGAAAAGATAAAATTACCTTGTCAAATTGTTTTCACGAAATTAGTCTCTCTGTGAATAGAGGAAAATTACGCTTGGGGATGAGAAAAAGTTGCAAGGGGTCGAATGCCCATTGACCTTAAGGGTGACACGAGAGTCCTGTAAATAATGCTTCATTCTCTGTAACTTCTACACTGTGGTGCCGGCTCAAGGATGTTTTACTGGAGTGAACAGTTTCCCTTTTTAACACTGTGTTTGTACCAAGCATAAAGCAGTTTATAGCAGCCTCCCAGTACTGAAAGGGATTACAGGGAAAGTGGGGACAGGGTCTTGATCAGGGAGTGCAGGAATGGAACAAAGGGGAATGGTTTTCAGCTGCAATAGGGGAGATAGAGATGAGATCTTAGGAAGAAATGTTTTCCTGTGAGGGTGGGGAAGCACTGGCACAGGTTGCCCAGAGAAGTGGTGGATGCCCCATCCCTGGAGGTGTTAAAAGCCAGGCTGGATGGGGCTTTGAGCAACCTGATCCAGTGGGAGGTGTCCCTGCCCATGGCAGGAAACTTGAAACTGTGTGCTTTGAGGTCCTTTCCAGCCCAAACCATCCCATGATTCTAATTTGTCTCTGTTTTGAAATGGACTTACTGGACTGATGCTGTTGAAACAACAAACAGACAAACCATAAAGCTCACATGAATTTTTACAAGGCTCTCCTGTGAATCCTCTCAGTGCCAGATTTCTCTTACACTCATTCTCATGGGAACAGAGCACCCTGCAAGAAAAAGCTTCCGTTTAGAGTAGCTGTGGTCCCCAGCACGTCTACCATTTCTGTGTCAGGTTGGCCTTTTCAATGTTGGTATGAGAGAGTTTTCCTCTCTCGGAAATGCTTCCAGAATTAATGTTGGTTTCTCCTTCTTCCCCCAGTGCTTCTCTAGGACAAAAATCAAATTGATTTCAATCCTTTCTGTGGAAAAATGCACAACATAAAGTTCAGAAGAAGGGAGGGCTGAGCCTGGGGTGGGTGGTGGTGCTGTAGATCTCCCATGCTTTAGAGGAGTCTCCCAACCACCAGGTTGCTGTTGGGTTTGCTGCTGTTGTCTTTGGTTTTGACTGGAAATTCCACACTCCCTGCAAGGAAGCCTTTCCTAAAAGAGCTTCATCAAACCCAGTACATGGCTATTGGAGACTGAGCAGGTAGGGAGGTCTTCTGCCAGGAGCGTCCTGGCCAGTTTTATCGCTGGGTTTATGAGACTTGGCTGTCTTGTCAAAAAGTAGTGGGTGTCTGTTGCTGTGTGCTCTCTGGGCAGGTTATTGAGCTGGCTCGGGAAAACCTGTAATTGTCTCACTATAGAGCTTGTCAGTTAAAGAAATCAGCAGTGGCTTCTCCTTATGCAACAGGGCCAAAATTACTTCCAGGAGTTTTGAGATCAGACAGGATAGCGGGTTTTCTGTGGAGGCCTTGTGAGAGCGGTCTTGGCAAACCCAGCCCGCAGGTAATGTGGTGTGGGTAGGCACGGCTTCAGGTTAGTCCAGGCTGAGCACTCTACGCTTGGACAGGCTCCAGAGTGATCCAGAGACCTGGTACCCAACCCTGCACTGCCCTTTGGATTTTTTCACCGTAATGCCACAGATAACCAGCCCACATGCTGCAGGGCATGTGGGCCACAAATGTTGTCAAAAGAGGTTTCTTGTGGGTTTACCCAGGAAGTTTAATAAGCTGAAATGGCCATAAAATATCTTCCCGTGAGAACTAATTGCTGCTTACAAATGCAAAGGTGGGAAGTGTATGTTAAAAAGAGGTGTACAGGGATAAAAATGAGTCATTCCTCAAAAGGTCAGTGTACTTTCAGTCATGGAATAGATTTAACGTTCCAATTATATGTTTTAAGTACCAATGCATAACTTTTCATCCTATGGCTAGGCGAAATGTTACCCCTGCTCTGTGGCTTTCATCTGAAATTTTATTAACTTGCTGCATGTATTCTCCCCAAAACCGTCTGTGTTCAACCACATCCCAACACTGCGATAACGCTGAGGCCATCAGAATTACATCATCAGGGAGCTGGCAGCATGTGCATGGACCCTTATGCAGGCAGGAACCCTTTGCCTAAGGATCAGAGAGAACTTTGGACTAGAGGAAAATGAGGCTTGAAAGTAGACATTTTGTACATGGAAATCAGAGCTCTAAAATTGAAATCTGACTGTAGTAAAGTCTGCAGGATTCTTTCTGTTTATTTCAGTGGTACTGTAGTTGTATTTTTCTTTTGTTATTTTTTGAGTTTGTTTTTCTCCTTTCATAGCGCAACATTTGAGCTGTGCCAACTGCTAAGAGACTCAGCCACTTCCCAGCTGCTCTCTCTGCGATCTGGTCTTCCTCTTCTGGTAAATCACTGGCAAAACCTGGGGAATAAGAGTGAAGTGTTGCAGCAGGGCTTCTGGAAAGGCTTTCATTTTAGTGCTCAAGTTTACCCTAGGTGTGGCCTAGTCCAAATTAAGGTCTTTCTTTTCCCCTTTTGGGTTCTCGTGGGTGCCAGTGTGCTATGTGTTGATTACCAGTTCATCACCAGTTCAATCACAGCGAATCCTAAGTGCGCTTAGGAGCATCTTTCCCAGTCCTTCCTGCCCTCAGTCTGTAGGACCTTCCTTCTGGACCTCCAGTCTCTCCTGCGCTCCAGAAATGTGGGTTTAGTAAGTCCTCAGTGCCTCTTCTTGAACTGTGAATGCCTCCTGAAGAGGAAACCGATTGCCCGGTGGTTGGTTTGCCTGGCTTTTGGGCAGCATTATCCCTTCCTGCTGCTATCCTGTCCTGTTCCTGGCCAAGTCACCCACCTGCTTCATTGGCACCAAGGAAACTCACAGTATACGACTCTTGAGCGAAGATGCCTTGTTCAGTATTTACACGCTGGCCACAGAAATTCAGGGCTTTGCATATTTGTTGGCAACTGTTTTGCAGAAAATGTTAAAAATGACGTGCGGTCCTTGAGTGGCTCACAGAAAATACACTGTGATTGCTGTTCCATGTGGTTTTGCTTGGACCACAGTAACACTGTGTTGCTGCTCTTTGATGGGAGGCAGAGTTACACACGCAGTGTTTGTGATTTCTAGGTTTGGTTTCTGCAATTTTTGTTTACTTTTAGCCTCGTTGTTCTTATGAATGTTCTTAATGATAAGCGTGTTCAGTAAAATACCCATAAACACCAAAGGGGGCACAAGTATCAGTTTATGATGTTTATTTTTTTGTTTGAATAAACATTTATGACACAGTTTAAAAAGATATTTTCTCTAAACTTACTGTGGTTTTATTTCCCTGTCTTTAAAACTAAACATCCACAGTGAAGAACTGTGCTGGGACACTTAAGTGCTTTGTTATACAAATGCATGGAAGTACTTCAGAATCAAAGATGGTTTTGCAGTCTGAATGAATCATGTCCTAGCGTGACCTGGTCCCTTGGTTCACTGCACATCTTGCATGGCTGTTACACGATAGGAGACAGAGTCTGTGTCTCATAGAATCACAGGCTGGTTTGAGTTGGAAGGGACCTCAAAGCCCATCCAGTTCCACTCCCCTTGCCATGGGCAGGGACAGCTTCCACTGGATCAGGTTGCTCAAAGCCCCATGAAACCTGGTCTTGAACACCTCCAGCAATGGGGCATCTGTGACTTCTCTTGGCAACCTGTGCCGGTGCCTCACCACCCTTGCAAGAAAATATTTCTAAGATCTCATCTCAATCTCCCCTTTTTCAGCTTCACATTGTTCCCCCCTCATCCTGTCCCTGCACTCTCTGATAAAGAGCCCCTACCCAGCTTTTCTGTAGTGCCCTTCAGTACTGGAATGCTGCTCTAAGGTCTGCCTGGAGCTTTCTCTTCAGGCTGGACAACCACAACTCTCTCAGCCTGTCCACAGTGTTTGTGACTGTGTTGATGAATTAGCCAGAAGAAGCAGAAGTGAGGGGAGCTTTGCAGCCTTTAGCCCTGACTCATTAATTTCACAAATCAAGTGGCCTTATCGTGGTGAAGGTCTCACTTTTGCAGTAGAGCTGTGCAAACTCATTTGGGTGATGGTGTTTGGGGAAGCCAAGCTGTGATTTTCTTCCCAAGCAGCAGCAAGTACACTGCGGTGCCTAGACATTTTGTGTCTTTAGTTCTTGTGCTGAAGCATCTGCCGGGGCTACCCGGAACTGGGGTGCTGAGACAGGGAGATCAACTGTTTTGGCATGAGCGATCCACCTAATCACAAACAGCAATCCAGGCTCTAGCTTTCCAAACCTCCTCCTGTCCATGGAGCCACAGTAGCTCTTTCCCAAGGAGCCACTTCCACGCTCGGCAGGGCTGCTGGGACTGCAGTGCTAAGCTGAGAAAGGTCCTTTATGGAATTGGCCACATTTGTCTTGCTCCTCTAATTCAGAAAAATTTGGTTGGAGAAAAATGTCATGGAAGCATAAATGCAGATTTGAGAAGTGTAACCTTTCTTTCCTTGCGAACAATAAATGTCAGAAAGCTTAAAATGACAAGCTGGAATGGCTAGGGGTTATTTATGTGTTTAAATATTTAGGCAAGAAACACATTTTGAGACTAAAGTTAATTTACATGAGTAGTTTGATTTATGGCTGAGGCGGCTGAGTAGCTTCATGGCCGTCACTATCCTGCTTAGCACGGCTGCTCAGAAATTCCCTGCGACAGCTTAGATAGGACTTGGATCTCTCTGCTTGCAGAAGCTATGAGCTGTGTCAGTGGTAGTGAAGGAGATTCATCTTTCCTTGTTGGTCACGCAGAATCTGTGCCGTGGTTGAATTGATCTTGCCGGATCCGGTGGAAGGAGCCAGTTCCTGCTGCAGGCAGGCTCCAGGCTTGTTTCTGACAACACATGTATTAAGGAAAGTGGTAAACTATTGTAGGAAGATGGACTTGAGCATGGAAAAACAGGCAACAAATGTGGTCTGTGTGGTGCTAAACCAGGGTAGCAGTTACTATTTTGCTTGCATTGTTCTTTTTCCCGTAGAAATTCAGCGTTCTACAAAGTGTGGCTGCAAGAATCAAGTTCTGCTTTGACTTCCAACTGAATTATCCTGCCTTCTTGGGTCTGACTGTGGCACCACGGGAGCAGGGAGGAGGGGAGAGCCCCCTGAGGAACTGGGCTGGGAAAAGGGATTGCACACACCCAGCTCTGCCACTGATAAATCCTGTGATGTGGAATATGCCCTTCGTGGCAAATGCTTCCTTTGCAAAACAAGGGTGGCTCTCAGCACTTTTGAACTCTGATGGAAAGAAATGCCAGTTTTTGCAGATTGCCAGTGCTGCACTCTCTAAGGCCCTCAGTAAAGACAAGGAGGGGCAGTCTGAGCTCTGAGATGTCTAAGGGCAAAGCCTAAATAGCCTCCCATATGGATTATCACTGTCTCATAGGACATGATCATCTGCTGTTTTCTCCACTTTAGCAACAACAAACTTCTGAAACTTAAAAATGGCATTAATTTTGTTTGTTGTAACAGTGGATTGAGTTTCTGGTTTTGGAATAGTTAAGAGCCGCACCTTTGACTGTTGAACACCACCATCACTGGGAGTGAAATAGTAAAATTCAGATTTGCTGTTGGAATGCCCTGTGGGGCTTTGGCCAGAGTCACTGATGGCCCCACAAACAGGAGGGGAGGGGGACAGGCTGGGTCCCTCTGCTTGGGGCCAGCTGGCTCCATGGCCACTTAAGTGGCCACAGCTGGGAATCATCTCCATTTACCCTGAGGGGTTGCAGGTGTTGGATGTGTTTGATCAGTGGGGCTGTGGAGCAGAGCGGGGCTGGCTGGCCTGGGAGTGGAAAACATCATGGAGACAGCAGGAGAAGGTTTGTCTTTCATGGTTTCCTACTTAAAATATTAGAAATTAGTAGAGAATGTGAGATTTGAGATTGTGTAAAGCTTCACTGGCCTGGCTGTTTTTTCCTGGGTTATAGTTGACAAAGTGGGGATACTGGCCAGGGTCCTTTCATCTGGATGGTTTTAGAAGTGAGGGGCATCCTGTTTGTAACTTGTCTCTAGCAGCTACTCTGTTTGGTTTGCACATCTTGGGAGTCTTTTGGTGGTAGCTTAGTGCTCACATCGAAGTGGAAGAACTGCCTTTCTTCCCCAGACAAGGTTATGTGTGGAATGCATTCTGAATTGGGATTCCCGCTGTAGTAGTGCACTGTGCAAGCTCTTCCTGCAAGCTTCTCCCCATTTTCTTACTGACCAGCAACTCTTTGCGGTCTTGCAGCTTACAAAACCTAGCAATGCAAGCAAGCCATGGCTTTCTGAGTTACAGTGGGAGGGGTGGTTCTCTGTGAGGTGATCAGGTGCGAGCAGAGAACACCTGGAGCGAGCTCTGGGGGCAGAAAGGAGCACAGCAGTAGTGAGGGTGTTATGGCTGTGTGGATTCTTGTGCTGTGTGTTCCTTGATATCTGTTTGGAAGAGGCGATACAAGCCTGTCTGGGTACGTACTTGATGATGTGCATCAGTAAGCACATCAGAAGTGATGTTTCATCTTATGTCATGTTCTACAACTTCTGTGTCTTTGAGGATTTCTTTCCAGCTCAGATTCAAAAGCTCACATGGTTCTGACTGCAGTCACTGTAGTGCCTATGATGCGTAGCTGCGTATCTGTGACTTCACCTACTGAAAATCTCTGGGAATCCCTCAGAACTCTGTCAGTCATGGCAGACCTCCAGTTACAATGCTTATGTTGGATTTTGCCTGCTGTTCCTACTGCCCATTAAGTAACGAGCTATCTCAGGTGCATCATGACATCTGGGCTTTTTACAGCTCCTTTGAAGTAAGATTTGCCAAGTACTTCAGGCCTTATCGCCCTTGTGAGAACGCTGAGCGTTGCTCTATCTGTTATACAGAGAGATCGTAGAATCACAGAATGGCTTAGGTTGGAAGGTACCTCAAAGTTCATCCAGTTCCAAATCCCCTGCCATGGGCAGGGACACCTCCCACTGGATCAGGTCGCTCAAGGCCCCATCCAACCTGGCCTTGAACACCTCTGGGGATGGGGCAGCTATGGCTTCTCTTGGCAACCTGTGCCAGTGTCTCGCCACCCTCATAGTGAAGAATTTCTTCCTAATTTCTAGTCTAAATCTTTCCTTCTCCAGTTTATAGCCATTCCTCCTTGTCCTATCACTACGTGCCCTTGTAAAAGATCCCTCCCCAGTTTTCTTCTAGCCCCCTTCAGGTACTAGAAGGCTGCTTGCTATAAGGCCTCCCTGGAGCCTCCTCTTCTTCAGGCTGAACAACCCCAACTCTCTCAGCCTGTCCTCATAGCAGAGGTGCTCCAACCCTCAGATCATCTTCATAGCCCTCCTCTGGACTCAGTCCAACAGCTCCATGTCTTCCTTACACTGTGGACTCCAGAACTGGACACAGTACTCCAGGTGGGGTCTCGCGACAGTGGAGATCATAGGAGCCAGAAGTGGAAAAAGCATTATTTGATGATGTTAGACTGCGAGTGCTGAATACAATTTTCTCCTATAGAATATGCTAAATAGTGATATTACTCTTGGCTTCAGCCAAAAAGTTAAGGAAGTATAAGAATTCAGAAACGAGAGGCTGGGTAGCTCTCAACTAGGAGGTACTGTGGCAGTTCCAACCTGGTGATTCTATGATTCTATGAAACGTACCTCCGAGTCCTCGCTGTGCTGTGTGTGCGATGCTTGTCTTCCAAATCAACTCAGTTTTGTTACATCCCCTGCTTATTATGATATTGTTTGCTTTTTATGTTTTGGGAGCATCTGTGATCTGCCGAGCCTCTCCCCTCTTCAGAAACTGCCCTGTGGCCTTTCTGTTTGTAGGATGGCATATGTCAGCATTGGAGGGCCTGATGCAACGGTTAGTTCTGAGGGACGTTTCGTTATTGATGCTAATTAAACTTGAAACTAATGAGGAAGGATTGCTTTGCAGGGCTGGAGAGGAGGCCAGCTTAGTTATTATTGGTTAATTATTCTTCTAAAAGACTCTGTTTAAGTAACAATTAATTTTGTCAACTTTTTTCTTGTGTTGTATAAGAGCCTTGTTTGAAGCAGATTCGAGCGATAATTGCTGAGCTGACCTCATCTAGCATTCCATCAGTAATCTCCTTCCATCAGCAAAAGGTTAATAAAATCTTTAAGGACAGGAATTCTGTGCCTTATCTGTATGTAGACAATTTGGAACAGGTCTCCCCGCACGTATTTCCTATTACCCTTCGGCATGATTCACTTGGTGTGCTTTTTACATTTCAAAAATACTGTATTCCATAAAGCTTCCAAGTTTAATGGTGGCTTGGCAAAACGGATGTGTTCTGGAGGCGGGGAGTGAATTGAGTCACGGTTGGCTTGAGTGCTGGCACTGAAGTCAGAATGTGCTTCCCTTTGTTTATAAAGGTCTCGAGCTTATGGTCAACATTAGAAGTCTCCCCTGGTAGGCACGGAGGTGTCCACATAAGGGTTGTTTTTTGCTGACTAACCAAGGAAAAGAGAAGGTGAGGCTTGTTTTTTGTTGGAGCGAAGGTGTCTCCCTTGCTGGGAAGCACTGTAGCTTTGGAGGGAGGATATGCACTGGGCTCCTTTGCTTCTCTGCATCTTTCGTGTGTTCTCTTTTGTCCTCTTGGCTCTTTGTAGAGATGAGTAATGGCTCCAGACTGCTGCAATACTGTACTGCAAAAGGGAAAAGAAGAGCTAGATTAGAGATATTGTGAGTGTGGGGAACAGAGTACAATGTTTGTGAGGAGGTAGGACATCAGTCTTCATTAGCTCTAAGTGTTAGGGCAGCTTATGTGCTCACCTGACCAGCTGCCTGGTGCCTCCTGTCAGGGCACTGCAGATACAGAGCTCCAGTGTTCATGTCGGGGCTGTAAAGGCAAGCGTCCATCTCTGAAGGTGATGCTGGGAGTGACAAGGGCTTGAATGAGTAGTGGGAGGTGGCAGCTTAGGAAAGCCCCGTGATGCTGGGGTGATTTACCTACTAAGAGTGTGCTACAGTCTGAGGATCTTTTTCACCGTAGTGTCATAAAAGGGCAGCATTTGCAAGGCTGGAGCTCAAGAAGAGACTCAAATCCGTCCTCAGGACAGTGGAGTCAGGTTTGAGGGTAAAACATCCTTAGAGTAACTGCTCTGGCCACAGGACTCTGCTTAGGCCAGCTCATAGGATTTGGATAATATTTGGAGTCCTGAGTCCCTTTTGTGGTTAAAGCTTTAAATCGTGCAAAGATTGATTTTAAGTCCAATGATTCCTTCTCTGCCTTGCCTGCCTACTGTCCTTTATCGCTGAAACAAAGCAGCATTAACTTTTAAGATCTGATTCAATAACATTTTATGGATAATAATTATGGCTGATATTAAGCCTTCAGCAACCAGTCTATATGGAGACTTAATGTATTGAGGTTTATTACCAGTGTAACCTATCTTTTTACATTGGTTGTAAAGCAGTATCAACTGTACCGGTAAGAGGAAAAAGAAATATCAATGAACTGTTTGCCTCTGCTTCTCTGCAGGGTGTTCATACACTCGGCACTTCCCATTGCTAGCACGGTGGGAGTTTGCTGGTGAAGAGTTTTTGTTTACAGAGTCTGTTTGCGCAACTGCAGACTTGTGATGAATGAATGAATGAGCAAATGAATGAGCTACGGCGATCCTGTGCTGGGGAAAGGAATCCATTAGTGGATAGGCCCTGGAGACCAATCGATCATCCTTTCCCTCTTAATAACAAGTGTGTGGATTCAGTTTTCAGAGATGCTAGTTAGGGACAAGCTCCACTCCTTCCTCTGAGGCTTGTCCTAATAATGGGAGTCCTTAAGTGTCTGAAACTCCTTTAGACACCCCATAGTAGTGATTGCTTTGCAGAAGATTTCCACTTTACATGGTCTTGTTGGGACACAGTTTTATGTATGCATCTCGTACCTGTTTATGGAGGTCCCAGAGTAGTACTGAAGACCAGGCTGAGCAGAAGAAAGCTCTGGTAGATTCTAAGTCCTGAAGCGCTGTCATAGTCGTCCGATATAAATTAAATAGGAGAAAAGAAACTCTCCTTAGTTTCCATACAGTCAACACAGGAAGTTCTCCTGTTGCGTTGGCACTGAAGAAGTCACCTGAAGGACCCAGGAGTGGGTCCTTGCGTATCTGAACCCAGTGAAGTTCATGCGTCATTAACTGTAAACGTGCTATCGAGGTCCCTTTTTTTTTTGTCTTGCTCCTCCTCGTTACTCTGTATAAGGAAATCTATGTCCCTGGGAAGTTCAAATAAAATGTTGTCTGCTTGTGTCCTTTTTGCCTTTTTGATGGGAAAGCGGAAGGGAATTCTAAAGTGCTCTGGGAGCTGCATGGAGGCCTTGCTTTGACATCTCTAAATATGTGAGTAATGGGGTGCTTAGAACTGATTTTGTATGTGATGGATGCTTAACAATAAGGAATCGCAAATTGTGGGCAGCAGAGCTTGGAGAGGAGAGCTGCTCAACAAGATTAATGGGAAGGGAGACCTTTAGTTTAATGAAAGACACAGTTCAGGCTTGAAAACAGACAATGACACACTAGATGGAGTCTTGAGGAGTTGGACACTTGGGTTTCCTCTGCAGGTGGTGATGCTGTGCATTCATGGAGCCCCTTGCTGGGTAGGGAACACGGCTGTGAGACAAAAGCACTGATGTTCTCATTTCACCCATTAACGGGTACGTGGGTGGGATCAGATTGTCCAAGGGCTATGTGCCAAGCTGTTTGTAGGATTGTTGAAAGAAACCTAGGAATTTATTTTTGTTCCAAGAAATGCAAGACAATGAGAAGAACAGGATGAGATGTCAGTAGAGCATAGCAGGGTATGGGCACTGGAGGGTTTATTTTAAAATCATAGAATCATTAAGGTTGGAAAAGCCCTCTAAGTTCATCCAGTCCACCTGTAAGCCTAATCCCACTGTGCCTACTGAACAGTGTCCCAAAGTGTCACAGCTACATGCTTTTTGAACCCCTCCAGGGATGGAGATTCCACTGCCGCCCTGGAGAGCCTCTTCCAGTGATTCACCACTCTTTCAGTGAAGGAATTTTTCCCAATATCCAATCTAAAACACCCCTGGTGCAACTTGAGGCCATTTTGTCTCATCCTACACCCTTGTTACTTGGAAGAAGAGACCAGCACCCACCTCGGTCCAACCTCCTTTTAGGTAGTTGTAGAGGGTGATGAAGTCTCCCCTCAGCCTCCTTTTCTCCAGGCTAAACAACCCCAGTGCCCTCAGCTGCTTCTTGCAGGACTTGTTCTCCAGACAACCAAAATACTATACTTAAGTATCTTGTTGAGCACTTTGGTGTAAGGTTGAGGCTGACTTTAGCAGGATCCTTCTCAGAACCTGTCTGGGCAGATTTTCCTGTGCAAGTGAAACATCATTTTGAAAAAAAAAAAGGTAGTAACAGAGTCCCCCTTTCAATTAGACAGTTAATAGAAGTTGAAAGGTGTATTTTATTACCTGTAGAAATACCAAGTTTAAAAGACAACAAATAGCTCAGTATTTTTATTGGAACCAGTAAAAACTCAAACCAAACCAGGTGAAAGCACTGCTCACCCTTCCCTTCCCTTCCCTGTCACTGTAGGTCGCAAGGTGTTGTTAACTCTGAATGTCGTGGCTGAGAAGCAAGCAGGGAGCAGAATTAGCACAATGTGAGTGGAGCTGGTCACAGGATCATAGTTAGGACTGCAACTGTTTTTCTGTCTCTGACGAGGGTAATAGCATGTAGAAATGAAGCCAGCAAACAGGTAAAATACATCTAAATATACAGGACAAACCAGCAGATATTAACCGTCTAGTAATCAGATGCAGAAGGCCTTATCTATGAATAAGTGGTGGCTGGAGAGATGGCAGTGGCAGGCAGATAAACATTAAGAGGACTATGAAGCTAAGAATAAATAGAGCAATATCCTCTAAACAGTAAAGAGCTGAAGCATAAGACCCTGGGAAGACATTCAGGACTTATTGCTTGAGAAAGATCCCTAAAGCTGTCAAGCAGATGTGCAGCTGGTGAGTAGATGACTCGCTGGGACATTGACTGAAATGGCAGAAGACATAAATCAGAGGGGATTGCATTAGTGTGACTGGAGGCAGTATATTACTGTGCTTTGAAGGATGGTGTCCTGTGGAGAATGCAATGACTGTCATCCCATAAGGATGATCGAACTGAGTCGAGACAAGTCCCAAATATAGGCTGTGGTGCATGCAGGGATTTCTCTTCCCTGGAGCGACAATTTCCAGGTTTTCTTGAAGGTCTTGGACTGGAGTTTGATGGAAAGCATAAGGGGCTGATCTGAAGCCTACTGGAGCCATTGGCATCTTCCCGTTGTACGTTCACTCTGTTCTGCTGTGCTCTGGTATGGCCAGGCTGGCCAAGAGCCATCTTGTCTGCTCATTGCCATTGGGCCGTCTGCTGTGAGGGGATGTTGAGATGCAGCCTGCTGCATCTTTTGTGTCGAGATACGAAATACAACTTCTGGGATTTTCTGGCAGTGCTTAGTCCAGATGAGAAGCAAAAGGCAACATTAATTTTGGGTTTAGTGACCAGAACAGCATTGTCTGTGCTGGCCTTACACTGGCTACAGAAGCACACCAAGTGCTGAGAGCCCTTGTTCTTTAATTCTTACTGCATTGTGGAAGGGACTTCTATGCATGAACTGTTGTGCTCTAGGGTGAGCTTTGGCCATAAAATGCATCTCACTGTAGCCAACTTGTAGGCCTGTGGCATCACATGTCTTGGTTTTGAGTTGAACAAAAACAAGGGAAGTATGAGCCCAATAAGGGGAATGAAGAGCATCCTAGAAATGATGAAAAGTGACATTGAAAACGCTTAACCAAACTAATTCAAAAGGCACTTCCATGTTAGTTGTAATCTCCTGTGCTAGTTCAAGCTAGAATAACTCAAATACTTGTTCCTGGTCTCTCACCTGTTCCAGCCATTGTTCCTTTGAGAAACATCCATCTTAATCATAGTTTTGATTTCATGACAAGGCCAAGACTTCGATCTCATGGGTGAGCCATTTTAGACAGCGTCAACTTGTATTGTGCCTTGGGGTTGTCATCTTGATACTCTAAGAAAAGCTTTAGATGAATGTCTTCCTTATATCCAGTCTGCGTCTCCCCTCTTTTAGTTTAAAACCACTCCCCTTGTCCTATCACAACAGGCCTTAGTAAAAAGTCTGTCCCCATCTTTCTTATAGCTCCCTCTGATTACTGGAAGGCTGCAGTGAGGTCTCTTGGAATGATCCTGGAACGATCAATGTGCTGCTTGAGGACAGAATCCTGCAAAGTCTGGAAGCAGCCCTGTTTTCTCTGGGTAAAAGGCAAGAATCTCTTGCCTCTGTAGCACCTGTTGCTGGAACTAATTGCTGGGGTCAGGTACACGGATTTTCCGCTGTTCCTTGGACAGGGAAGGTGCTTGGCTTTTGGAGCAATGGATTAATGAAGGCTCAGTTTTTGCCTCTGCAGAAGTTGCAGGTAAAAGCGTGCCTGGCTGGTAGCCAGTGCTGGAGCTGTGGAGGATGTGGGTTCTGGTGTTCTGCCTCTCGCCCACTTTCAATACACAGGCCAGTTGGGTTTTACCTTCCAGGCAAACCTGTTTTTAACAGAAGTTCCTCTGTTAGAGCCTTTTGTTTCTGATCTGAGCAAGCTAAGTGCTGCATTACAATTCTGTGCTACAGGAAATGGGAATCCTTTCCCAAGAGAACCTCCAAGGAAGCTGGCTATGGGGGAAGTCGTACCTTGCTGTGACTGATAGCGCCCTGGCTTGGTCTTGCATGGATCTGCCTTGCTGTGACTTCCCTCCTTGTTCCTGCCCAACTCCTGTTTCTATCCTGCATTTTTGAACATGTAACTCTTCTCAACGGCTCTGTAAAAGCACAGGCAGCAGTTCCTCAAGTAGCACTACAGCTGGGACAAACCCAAGGCAGGTTCCACTGCAAGGTGATAAATTACCAACTTGTCAGCTTTTCTGCTGGCTAAATGGCAAAGGAGGCAGGCAGTGTTACACCTCAGAGTGGAGAGAGATAAGGGCTGGTTCAGTGTTTCACAATCGGCCATGGTCATCCATAAAATGAAGAGTTACTTGGTTTTAACACTGAGGTCTCGATAGCGAGGGCTCCATTTTTCACCAGTATTCATGCTCGTTCCTGTGCTGCTTAAGAACAGAAGACACTTACAAATACATTAAACAACCAAGGTTTCACCTGCCAATTGTTTTCCTTGAAATGCAATTTTTAAAAGCATTTGTAATTGGAGCTATTGACGGTGCCACAACAAGCAAGTCTGGCACCCAAGAAAATGGCAAGTAGCTGGAGTTGAGAGTGGTGGAAGGTGAAGTTATGTAGCCGTTCTGTAGTCTCATGATCTTAATTTTTCAGCAAACTAATGACATTGAGGAACCTTGCAGACTCCCTGAAGTGGTTGGGAACAGAAGCGAATCTGGCTATCTCCTAAGGCGTTACGCTAAGTAGGCTGTGCTGGAATCTGTCACTGGGGAACATCCCTCATGCTGCAGAGAAAATAAAGAACTCTGACCTCCTGTTCCCTTTAATCTTGGAACACTTCTCATAGTTCACTTTGTTCTTTTTCTCCCTCTTTTGGGGGTCTGGAGTAACTTCCCTGATCAGTGTGTGCCAGTTATTGCTGATCAGTGCCTGCTAGTACCGCAGTTCAACCCAGCAGTTGATCACAGCCTGGTGCTCAGCAATGGGTGGCATTGTCAGCCGTGCCACTGCAGGCCAGTGCTCTGGGAAGCATGCTCTACAGGTCACTGAAGCCCTTGTGTTCCAGTTGGAACTGTATGGCTGTGATAAAATGTCAGCAGAGAGGTGCCTGGAAGCAGTGGCTTTCCTCTCCACCTGGATGAGAGGTGTGAAGTGCAAACATTTCTGCCATTCAGTTTGCCTTGGGAGCTGCAGCTCTGTTTCTTGGCGTACCAAAAACTTTAACGAGTTTTGTCTTTGTAATTCCTGAACAGGTCCAGAAGTCCCCTCCAGCCTCAGCTGTTACGTGACGCTGTTACGTGACTCTGTGACCTGTGACTGCAGGCATTGTCACAGGGGATTTGGGCAGGCTTTCCTAGGGCAACTTGAGCTGTGCTGTGTTACCCTGAGTTATCCTGTCATGTGTGTCTCTAACTCTATTGTTCTGTGAATGCCCGAGATGCTCTCATCTCTCCTTACAATGTTGTCCCCAGGTTTATGTGACTGCTCCCCATGCTCACCAGCAGAATAAAGCAGTGTCGTATTAGGAGAGTGACAGATTCTTGACAAGATCATAGAATCACTTGGTTGGAGAAGACCTTTGAGATCAGTGTCCAACCATAACCGTCCACCACTAAACCATATTCCTGAGCATTTAATCCACCCATCTTTTAAATCCCTCCAGGGATGGTCACTCAACCACCTGCCTGAGCAGCCTCTGCCAGTTGCCTGATGACCCTTTTGGTGAAGAATTTTTTTCTAATATCCAACCAAAATCTCCCTTGGTACAACTTAATGACATTTCCTCTCATCCTATCACTTGTTGCTTGGGAGAAGAGACCAGCACCCACCTCACTACAACATCCTTTTTGGGAGCCGCAGAGAGTGATGAGGTCTCCCCTCAGCCTCCTTTTCTCCAGGCTAAACAGCCCCAGTTTCCTCAGCTGCTCCTCATAGGACTTGTTCTCCAGTCCTTTCACCAGCTTTGTTGCCCTTCTCTGGACACACTCCACCACCTCAATGATCATTGAATTCTGAGTCACACACGAGTTCTCTAACGGCATCAGGGTATGGCTTGGGTTTTCCCCACGGGACTGGTATTTGGTTCACTCGGAGGCAGCGGGTCAGCCCATTGACACCTCCCACTGCTAACAGCCCAGCACACCTACTGCTGCTTAATATCTGTGTGCTGATACAGCAGAGCCAAGAATGGAGTGATAAAATGCAGGTCACTCAGTAGGGGCAGCAGTTGGTGAGGGATCACAAGGTGCCAAAGAAACAATTGGGATTAGCAAGGGCATTGCAGCTGCTTGTGCTCTATTTGCATCTCTCCAGATGTTCCTGGGGGGGGTGGTGGGAGCCAAGCAGTCTCCAGACACAAACGTATTCCAGCATTCAGCTTTCTGAATGCTCTTCTGGGGTCTGTGGAGAGGAGAGAATGTAAGGACCTGAGCCATTTAATCTTCTGCACTGTCACATCCGCTCTGCCATCCTGAAATAACATTTCCTGGGTGTATATATATATTTTTTTGGAGATTTCTTTTCACATTAAGATCAGCAAAAGCTCTTTCTGGGAAGCCTGATTAAAAATGCAGTTTCTCCCAGGAAAGAAAAGGAAATAGCATTTTCAGCATCAAAAGAGATACAGAATTATCATGAAAAAAATTAAATTAATTTGGAAGATTATGCATTGCAGGAGTGTAGGGAGAAGTGACTTCAGGGCTTCCTGCTGGTTGTGAAGTAGCATGTAGTTCTGTGCCTTAGATGGCTGCTAAGAGTATTGGCGGCAAAGCCTCTTGGAGACAAAAGAGTCCTCTGTAGGGATTAGCTTAGAAAGTGATGAAGATAAATAATTTCTTCCTGAAATATATCCCTGTCTGTATATTAAAAAAAACAAACCCCAAACACCCAGCAAAGGCCACCCCACTCTCCCCACTCCTTTTCAGCGAGGTGATGCTGGCTTTGCTGGGAGTGCAGAATCATAGAATCACTAGGTTGGAAAGAACCCAGTGGATCATTGAGTCCAACCATTCCCAACAGTCACTAAACCATGTACCTCAGCACCACATCCACCCGTCTTTTAAATACCTCCAGGTAAGGTGACTCAACCACCTCCCTGGGCAGCCTGTTCCAGTGCCCAGTGACCCTTTCCGTGAAATATTTTTTCCTGATGTCAAGCCTGAACCTCCCCGGCAAAGCTTGAGGCAATTGCCCCTTGTCCTGTCCCCTGTCACTTGGGAAAAGTGACCATCCAGACCTTTGCTGCCAGGATCTGACTGGGGCAGTGGAAGTGCAAACGCTGCTTCCCGATGTTGCTTTTTTTGAGCTGCGTTGTGCTCTTTGGTGGTGCTATAGTTAATTGTCAATGCCCATGTTACGCTGGAGCTTGAGCTCTGTTAGAAAATAGAGACAACCTCAGGAAAAGGAACCATTTCTCCTTTGCCGTTTTGACGTACAAAGGGCACAGAAAGAGGACTGTGCTTGTTTCAGATGTTATCTTCTGTGTTAGATACAGCCTAAACATTTTTAAATGCTGTCCTTTTTATAAATAAGTTTCCTGTCCAGACCTTTATAGAAAGATGAATTTGGCAAGATATTCACTGCTTTGTTTTGACAGTCTGACTTATCATAGAATCGTTTGGTTGGAAAAGACTTTTGAGATCAATGAGTCCAACCGTACCTGTCCACTACTAAACCGTATCCCTGAGCACTTCATCTACACATCATTTAAACACCTTCAGGGATGGTGACTTCACCACTGCCCTGGGCAGCCTCCACCAGTGCCTTATTTGCAAGACCGCAGCACTGAACACTTCTCCAACTCCAATCTAACCTTGTAACCAACCCTTTCTATTCCTCCCTAAGCACCCTTTCAAATACACATCCCTTTGGCAGGAATAGAAAAGGTTTATTGTTACTAGCAACAAATAAGGATTCTTTCCTGTGGCTTGTGTTTAATTAACAACTGTGATGAGGTGTGCTGCATCCTGAGGGAGTCCCAGCAGTTCAGCTCGGATCAGTGTAATGCGTACCTGGAAGGCAGTGGTGACTGTCTTTCCAGTGTCTTTCATCCATCATTTAAGATGAGTTGTGTAAAATCCAACTGACCCTTCTATAATAACCAGGGGCAAGTAGCTTTGAATTGTCATTTTGATGAATTTTGGCGTATTGGCAGTGTTACGGGCTAAGGAGCTGGGCGTCGGTGCCCGTCATCTGTCAGTGTCATTATGAAATACTTTAAAAGAACAGGGGGAATGAGTCCTAGCAGTTCGATAAATCTTATCTCCATGAATGAGTGGAGTTTGCGTGGTTTCATCGTCTACTGAACTCTAACAGCCTATGTCCTCTGATTCAAAAATAACTGGTAGGACAGGGTGTTTGATGAGCCTCTGTATTGTTTTCCTCCAACCCCTTTGATTCTTTTATGGCAATGAATGGCTTTTGGTAGTGAACGCCATAGCAATTATTGACCTGTGTGGCACACACATGGTTTTAACAATTTATCCTGTAATTAGAACTGATTTTTTTTACTTTTTTTTTAATTTTTTTTTTTTACTGAATGGATGCATCATCAGCCTCATCCCCATGTTTCTCTCTGGAATATAACACCAAAGGCTGGCAGAATGCTCTTCACAGCAGTATTGCAGGGAAAAATTCACATCTTTTCACATCTACGTGAAACCAGTTTTGTTATATACTTTGCCAAACAAAATGCTGGTAGTGGCATCCTGTACAATGCCTACTGCAACGCTACACTGATAGTTCAGTGCAATTGAAAGACCTGTTGTCATTTACCTGTTGTCTTATTGCCAGTCACAAGTGGCGTCCCCCAGGGCTCAGTGCTGGGTCCAGCCCTGTTCAGTGTCTTTATCAGTGACCTGGATGAGGGGATCAAATGCACCCTCAGTAAGTTTGTGGATGACACTAGGCTGGGAGGAAGTGTGAATCTGCTGGAGGGTAGGGAGGCTCTGCAAAGGGATCTGAACAGGCTGGACCACTGGGCTGAGACCAATGGCATGAGGTTTAACAAGGCCAAATGCCGGGTCCTGCACTTGGGGCACAACAACCCTATGCAGTGCTACAGACTAGGAGAAGTCTGGCTGGAAAGCTGCCTGGAGGAGAAGGACCTGAGGGTGTTGGTTGACAGTGACTGAACATGAGCCAGCAGTGTGCCCAGGTGGCCAAGAAGGCCAATGGCATCTTGGCTTGTATCAGAAACGGCGTGACCAGCAGGTCCAGGGAGGTTATTCTCCCTCTGTACTCAGCACTGGTGAGACCGCTGCTCGAATTCTGTGTTCAGTTCTGGGCCCCTCACCACAAGAAGGATGTTGAGGCTTGGAGAGAGTCCAGAGAAGAGCAACAAAGCTCGTGATGGGGCTGGAGAACAGGCCTTATGAGGAATGGCTGTAGGAGCTGGGGTTGTTTAGCCTGGAGAAGAGGAGGCTGAGGGGAGACCTTACTGCTCTCTACAAAGGAGGTTGTGGAGAGGAGGGAGCTGGCCTCTTCTCCCAAGTGACAGGGGACAGGACAAGGGGCAATGGCTTCAAGCTCCACCAGGGGAGGTTCAGGCTGTACATCAGAAAAATATCTTTAACGGAAAGGGTCATTGGGCACTGGCAGAGGCTGCCCAGGCAGGTGATTGAATCAACATCCCTGGAGGTATTTAAAAGACAGGTGGACGAGATGCTCAGGGGCATGGTTTAACGTTTGATAGGAATGGTTGGACTCGATGATCTTGGAGGTCTTTTCCAACCTAGTGATTCTGTGATTCAGGGAGTGGTGTACAAAGGTAAAGTACGGAGTTCCTATCCTAGGTCAGAATATTGCCTGTAGGATCTTCAGTAGTTCCTCCCACCGCCTCTATTTGTTGTGCCAGGAAATACAACCAACCATTTCCCTACAGCACCTGTGCAGTACAACCTTACCAAACATTCAGTAAAGTGATTCAGGGATGAGACTATAAATGCAGAATAAGATACTGTGAATTTATACACGTTCCTTCTGATCAGATATGGAATCTGATCCAATCTGAACTCTCACTCCCAAAATAATTAGCTTTGCACTAGTGGAAGAAAGGGAAGGTAAAGGGAAAATGAAGACTTGTTCTCTAGCCCCTTCACCAGCTTCGTTGCTCTTCTGTGGACATGCTCCACACATAATAAGTCCATGTGAAAAGACCCTAGCTTCTAGGTAAATGTCTTATCGAGTATTGGATTAGGAAATAGATTAATAGTTTTGAATTATACAAGGTGTATTTAACTCTTACCAGACTGTTACCTGCTCTCACAGTTCCATGGTGGGTCATGACCGCTCTCCAGTGCTGAGGCCAGGAGAGCAATATCCTCTTGAGATATTTTGTCCCAGAGAAGCTGTAGGAGTTGGATGCCTGCATTGTTTGCTGCTTCTGCCCATGTAAAGAGATTTGTGAGCAGATATGACAGTGCAGGAGTGGCCCACGTGTCTGCCAGGCAGGAATGAGAGGTTCTATGTCTGGTTTGGGGTTTGCTTGTTTTTCCTTTGTTGGGGAGATTGTAGAGCTAGAGGTTAATAGTAAGCTTTAGAGTTCATGTGGTTGTATTTCACAGCTGTAGTACCTATCCCTGTGCTGTGGAGGGCAGAGGTTTCCAGGTGCTGCCTTGTACTTGATAAAAGATCCCGATTTGTCATGAGAATCTCTGCATAGCACTGGTGCACCACGGTGAGCATCTCCTTCCAAAGATGAGGTTCCTCCATCCCCTGAAAGCCTGGACAAACATAGCACTTCCTTGATATGTACCTGAACAAAACACAGAATTGTTTCCAGGGGAGGGGAAAAAACCCATAGTACGAGAGTGTAATTTTAGAGGAGATTAAAGCAGAGTTTAACGTGGCTTCTTATTAAGCCAGTGTTAATTAATATAAACACCACTGTGTGTATTTTTGCACTAATTCAACTCAGTTTTAACTGACAGCTTAGATTTGTGTGACTGTTTTCAAGAGTGAGGCTGTCCACTTTGACAGTGACTGAGCATTTCACGGAGTGACTTAGCAGTAAAGAGCTGAGCCGTTATTTTGACCACAGTGCAGAAGAGGCCTGAGGTGAGAGAAATAAGAAGAGACACCTAGGGTTTTCTGACAGTGCTGGTGAATGGCCAGTGGCCACGAGCCCAACTGCTGCTTTTTGGTGGCTGCTGGTGACTTGTAAGCAGGTGGGTGAGGGTATTAAAGGCCTGGCACGTGGAGTGATGGATGCTTTAAGTGCTGGTGTGTGCAGTGCAATGGCATTCTTAAAATAGAGCCAGCTGCACACAAATAGAATTGCAATGTGCCTATGAAAATGATCTTGTGCTGCTCCCCCCTCTGCATTCCATGAGGAAGGTCCCCCAGTCAAAGATTCACTTGATCAGGGAGACACTCTGATGTTTGGATATTATGTTTGGAGCAAGAAAAAAAATAGCTGTTATCTTTAAGAGAATAAGAAAAACATAACATCACAAAAGCGTGTGGCTCCAATGTACGCAGTCAGCGGAGGCGATCTGGCAGTTCCTTATAGGAACAGAAATTAATTTTAGTGGTTCTGTCATTCTCACTGTCTTGTAACTCAGATAAAGATCTCCTATTGCTGCTAGCTGAAATTCTGCCTGCATAAGCTTTTTTCATTCAGGCTGTTAGAAACATCCTGGCAATATATGACTGAATTTAACCCCATTTCTGTTTGTGCTAATTATAAATGATATTGTATTTTTACTTTCTTGGGGAGGAGCACAAAAACTGCATTTGGCACGTCATTGTTATACATCTCCCAGATGACTTTTCTGGATGCATCTGGAATATTGTTTTCAATAAAATACTCTCTCTCCCCTTTGCTCATATCCTCTTCTTTATCAATGGAATAGAACTCTGAATGTAGCTCTAGTGAAGGCCTGTATTTCCACCTCACTGGTAATTGCGTGCATTGGATTCAGGAGGGTGGATTTAACCCCTTGGGATGGCTGTAAAATGTTCCTGTTGCCCATTCGCTCTTCTCAGTATTTGATCAATCTTGAAGTACAGAGTACAAATTTCAAAAGCCCTGATACACCTTAGGCTCCTAAATCCTAAGCTCCCTTTGCAGAGCTGTAACACTGGATGATGGCGTGACCAGCTCCTGCCCTTCATTCTTGCTTTTACAGGACTACTTTTTAGGAGCAACAACTATTTGGATCACCCTTAGGTCTCATGGTCTATGGTTGAGATGGCTACAGTGTGCAGGCTGTGGTGGTGATGGTCTTGAAATGAGTGGTTGCCCATTGTTCTTTTCTCTCTGGCTCAAATATCGAATATGCTGCTTGGCTACTATCAGAAGTCAATCAATTTTAGGTATTCCTGAACTGTTCTGGATTGAAGCTCATGCAGTGTGCTTTATTTCTTGTCTGCATGTACTTTTCTGGAACGTGAGAAGTGTGCTGCATCCAACAAGAGAAATGCTGCGACTGCAGGGATTCATCCGCTTTGCCTGAGGCTGCAGTGCAACAGGGCAAGGGACAGGCAAGGCAGCAAGTCAGAGAGAGAGCGAGCATGAAGCGAGAGATGCACAGCTGCTTATTCTGTGCTGTGTTTTATAATCTGGAAAAAGTAAAACATCAAGTAATACACGAAGCATGACCATTGATTTCTGTTTAATAGTCTCTACCATTTTCTCACTTAGGGACAGCTGAATTCAAAGTATTTATGGTTGGCTGTGCAGCAAATGCTGCAATGAGCCTTTCCCTGCTCCTTTTGTGCTGCCGTGTCCTGAAATGCAGAGCTCATGAAACTTCAGAATGTGTTTGGGAAAGATATAAGATGTGGTGCAATCATGTGAAACTGGGGTGAGAAGAGTTCCTCTTGTGCAGCAATTGCCAAGTAAATCTGTTCAGAGGTTCATCGACCTCACTTGAGAGTTGATTATCTCTCCTTGGAGCTGTTAGCGTTGGCCTGCGCCTGCAACTGTGTTTGAGTGGTGGGTCTGGGAAGGATGTTTTCCCTTGAAAGCTGGCAGTATATTGAAATAATTGAGTCACAGTGCAAACACAGTATATTGTAGAGATGGAGCAGTATCTCCTGAATGAATACAGAGTATGGAAACGCTAATACCTGGGTTTAGTACGTAATATGGTGTAAAACATATCCTGTACTAAAGACATAGTGTAAAAGCTACTGATGGGTTTCATTTAAATGCAATATTTTAAACAGGCATCTTGCAACACTCTGTTAGAGCAGCCCAGATCACTGTGCCTGTAGAAAATGTTGCCCAGAACTTCCCATTTATAATGTTCTTTGATTGCTTGTAATTTTCATCCTTTAAAGCTTAAGGAACAAGAATTCTCCATGCTGATCAGCTGCCAAAGGCTCTTTTTGAGTAATATTTCAGCTAGGACATCTTATCCTCTCTCAAAAATAAGCATATTAAGGTATTTTATTATGGGGCAACTTGAATTCTAAAGCCATTGATAACCAACTGTTGCGCTCTTTTTGAGTTGGGGAAGATGGAGATAGCGATGGGATGGAAGGACTAATGGCAGTGTCAGCAACAGCTTTGTAAGTCTCACTGCTTACAAGAGAACAATCTTAACTAGAATGCTAGAAAAGTTTTGCCAAGCCATCTGTTTGACTTCCAAAAAGCTGGCAGCCGTTGTAAATCAATGGATTGATTGAAAGGAATTACTTTTTCAACAGGTAAATCTACAAAACTCCTATGAACTCCATGCCAGATTGCCCCATCGCATGGTGTTTGTTAAATCCTCAAATACAGCTGATCTGTGTCTATTTTAGGGAAATATAGCAGAGATGAAGCCAAGCAATTTGCCTGCATCAATGTGGTCAGTCCCTAATATTTCATTGGGTTTGTGTTGGTTTTTTTATTTATTTTGTTTTTAAGGCTGGAATGAAGTGAAAGTGCAAACCCATCTCTATTAAGGACAACTTAGGATACACAGATACAAAGGAGATTAAAATCAACCAAAGAGCCAGGTTTAGAACAAGAAGCTGAGTTTCCATCAGATACAATTCTTTTTGACCATCTCTCCCTTGAAGTGAGGGGCAGAAGGGGTTTCTTCAGAAATGCAGCCGTTATTGTTTGCGTGTGCCTGCCTGTCCACATGTCCTGCACGTGATGGTGATACAAATTGCTTCCCCCATTTCTGTTGAGCTGGATCCAACGCTGCATTTGTCATGGCATGAGAGCTTGGGCAGCTTTTGCTGTGTCCAAGAGTGATAGATCCTGGTGATCACTGCAGCCTGGACATTCCTGCTTCCCATTTTGGATGATACTGATTTCTTTGAGCTATTCACAACTTCATGAAGTGCTTCTCAGGAGCTTTTAGTTCTCAGATTGCCATTTTGAAGTGTGACTTATCCTGTTGTCCCTATTTTATACAGACAAACTATTTAAACCACACCAATAACTGAAACATCTGAAAGCTTATGTCCTTGTACAGCCAATTGCCTGTTCTTGTACTGAGATTGTCTTTAAGAAAATTGGAGCCCTAAGCTAGATACGAGTAAACTAACCCAGTTTCTAATCTTCCAACATGCTTTTAAATAATATATTAGTCCAGAATTATTTGGGCCTAAGTATTAGGCATTAATGTATAAATTCAGTGTATAATTCATTAATCAGATGAATAATTTCTGAAGTATCAACAGAAGTAAAGAAGGTCTTAAGGGATGTGTGTTTATATGCATATGGACGTTATAATGTATAAAATTATCATCCGAATATCCTATTGTGACTCGTGTTTGATACAAGTACTGCACAGAACGCAGCTGAGCGGTTGCTCTGCTCTCTGCTGCCCTCTTTGATTCTCTATTGAAGCACATCTCTGTGGCTGAAAATAGGCTGAACTCTCTAGAGAATGGGATAATCAGCTGGATACGATAACTTCAAGCAGCTTTGTAAAAGTTTAAGGCTCAATATGGCTCCCAATAGGAGACATTTCCTTTAGGGTGTCCTTGTTTTCTTTGTTTTATTTATTTGGACCAGCTTGCATAACCATAGCCATAAATGAGTAGTTTTCTGAACTAGGGAATGTTCTTAACTCGGGAACAAGGGATTCATCTTCCTCATTCAGACATCCTGAATGTTCTGTGACTTCCTCTATGAAGTTGGATCATTGTGTGCTCTCTCTCTTTCTCATTCTTTGGTGGAATAACCTCTCCTGATTTCTACTTTACCCCTGGAAAGGATGCCCAAGTGCAGCCCCTTGAGTGTGCAGACCAGTGTTTTTGTTACTTAACCAGCTTATGCAGAGACCCCTCGTTCTGAAATGTGAGCCTGCAGGCAGACAGCTGCCTCTTTGAGTAACAATCTGAGGTCTTACTGATCTTGGGGCAACCCAATGGTAAGTTTTGAAGGTCAGGCTAAAAAAACAATATCCAGTCAGGTTTGGTGGTATCGTCTTAAGGAGAGCGCTGCAAGCCCTGTGGTGTGCTCTTAGGTAAGCCATCAAATAGCCTGTGTCCCACTGGCCCTGGTGGCTCCAGCATTGCCATTTTTTGAAATCTTGTAAGATTTTTGTCAAATTAAACAGAATTCTTAACAAATTTGACTCTAAAGTGCACAGCTAAAGGTGCTGAGGGTTATGGATGCTAGCCAGAGAGTCCATAGAGATATTTTATGTAACACTTTAACTGTAGTAACAAATTGGAACCCAAAGCAGCTGGACTGAAGTGTGTCTGTTCCCAGTCTGCTTTACAGACCATGGTCCCTCTGCACAGAGTATGAAATGCCATAGCCACACTTCTGTAAAAGGCAAAAACCAGCAGTGACTTCCCACTTTTACATCTACCCTGTGGTCCCAGTCTAACCTGGAATGGAGGAGGCATGAAGAACTTAGTTCTATTTGCGTTGTTAGAAGAAGGGCAAATGAGCTTGGGTCAACAGAGGGTGTGAGTGCAGCCCGGGCTACCAGTGCATGCAGAGGTGAGCACTGTGCAGGGGCTTGGGTGTGTGTTGTGGGGACAGCAGTTTGGATACTCAGAATGTCTTATTTCCTTCCAGTCTTCTGATTTGGGAAGCCTAACTCATGTGAGGAACTTGGTTTTTTTCTGAGCAGCAAAGTTCCTTTTGATTTTCACCATTTGCATATGACTCAAAATTTAGATTAGGAGCTTACCAGAAAGAGGGATGTGCTGGAGTTCTGTTTGATATATTGGGAATTCAACACATAATTTGCTTAAATGCTTTTACGATTTCACATCAAAAGCTGCTACTGAAGAGCAATTCACAAAACCTGGGATCTGAGTAAGATGGGACTGAATGTACAAATAACAGGAGGTCATTTTCTATGCACAGAGTGACAGTGAATTATTGGGGCTCCCAGAAACCACGAAGAGAAAGAATTAACATCTGGGTCGGTGTCCCAGAAACATGCTGGATAATAACTTCTCAGGAGTTCAGGAGTTGTCTTCAATCAGTTTTTAGTTCAGACAGACTTGCTGTTATCTGTTGAGCTGGTGTCGGGCCATGGATAACAGATGGGATTGGACCTGTCATGATCTCCTAGCCTAGTGGTATTACACAGTTCAAATCCACAATGGTGTTCATCCTCCTTCTCATCCTGAGTAAGGAGGAACCTTCTGGGGGGTGGTGTCCTTAAATGCCTCCATGTGGGAACCCTGAAGAACAGTATAGTCTCGCAAAAAAGTGCTCTGACATAAGCAGATGTTATGAAATGTCACCAAAACCTGTCATTCCCCTCTCATTTCAGGTGGTATAAAATCCAACTGAAATCCAGCTCTCCCCCAGGTAAACTGCTGCAATCTCTTGGCAATCACTAATCACTGCTGCAATCACTAAGTGGGCTTTTTGTTTTGTTCTTGTCTTGTTGTTTCCTCATTTTTGAACCAGGCTGAAACTTGCAGGGTTTAAGTACTACAAGGAGAACTTCCTGCTTTCATTCAAGGGTCTCAAAACACTTGAAAATAAATGAAACCTCATTACTGTTCTATTAGATTATATAAAGGTGTAGACTGAAGTTAAGTGACTTCCCCAAAATTACTGAATCATAGAATGGTTTGGGTTGGAAGAGAACTTAAAGTCCATCCAGTTCCAGCACCCCTGCCATGGCAGGGACACCTCCCACTGGATCAGGTTGCTCAAAGCTCCATCCAACCTGGCCTTGAACACCTCCAGGGATGGGGCAGCCATGACTTCTGTGGGCAATCTGTGCCATTGCCTCACCACCCTCCCAAGGAAAACATTTCTTCCTGATACCTCATCTAAATCTCCCATCTTTCAGCTTAAAACCTTTGCCCCTCATCCCATTCCTGCACTCCCTGAGAAAGAGCCCCTTCCCAGTTTTCCTGTACCACTTTCAGTACTGGGAGGCTGCTCTAATATCTCCCTGGAGCTTTCTCTTCTCCAGGCTGAACAACCACAACTCTCTCAGCCTGTCCTTGTATGGAAGGTGCTCCAGCCCTCTCGCCATCTTACTGAGTAGAGCTTGGTGAAGCAGACACTCCTGTTGGTGCTATTCATTTCACAGCTGTGCTGGCATCTGATCCTGTGAGATCTCTGGTGCTGCCAGAACTAGGGAAAGGAAGCTCACCCGCAGGTCCAACTGCACCTTCTGCTGACAGATGGGAGTCTCCTGGAGCTGGCCTGAGCTGCTGAGCTGGCTGCCGATCAGACAATGCCGGCATTTCTTTTGTCTAACAAAGATACAAAAAGCACAGGAACCCTGGATGTCAAGAAGGAAGCACTGATGCAGTTAGAACCAGTACATTTACATCTGATTTTCCTTTTCTCCCAGGGAGTAGGGATTAGATCTTGTTATGTCTTCAGAAAAAAAATCTTTCTCCCTTCATACACTCTTGTCTTGTCTGATTCTGCGATGCACTAATTGCTTGGATCTCTTACACTAATTCTCCTGAAAGTTCAAGGATGTTGTCCTTGGGTGTCTGCTAATTAATTAAAGGTTATGAGCTGGCTCTTAATCAAGATTTTCTTCTGCAACCGAGAGCCCTGAATACCCTGGGTTGAAATGTTCATGGTTGAAATGGGTGGGTAATGAGATTGTTAGCACACTAAAACTGGTCTCAGTCAGGAATGGGATAGATGAAGCCCAGTGCAGCTGTGTACACAATTGCTTGTCTTAGAGAGTTTATTTGCTGCCATTTTTGGTATCGGTGTGTAGATGAAAGCTTTGTCACCTGGCCCGAACCTGGGTGCTGTGCGGTTTTGTGCGAGCGCCTACAGCCAAACCGTATGGTAACAGGGTGCCAGGATAACCAGAGGTTGCTGGGCTGGCTCTGGGTGTTGTTGCTGCTGCAGTGCAGGGTTACGGCAGTGCCAGCCCTAGAGCAGTGAGCAGAACGCTTGTGGGTAGGCACACAATACATGATATGGATCTTTCCTGCTTTCCTCAGTTGGAGCAAACTACCTCCATGGGAGAGCATTCATAGCAGCAAAGTGGCCAGCACAGGGAGGGAGTGTGGCTCCTTTAGTGCTGGTACCTCCAGTGAATGAGAATCTTCTCTGTAAATACATCCCAGGTGTCATAAACTGGACCCCAGCCCATGTGGCAGGGCTTCACCTGGGAGCACCAGGAGCAGCAGGGCAGGCACCTAGGGAGGGATGTACTTCCACAACAGGGAGAGCATGGGGCTGTGGAAAGCAAGGCCCTCTAGATACCCCACAGGAGCTCACACAGCAAAGAGCACTCGGTTCTTTGACAGATCACTGCCTGGACCCACGCACATGAAGTAGTAGACATTATACTTCTATTTATTTTTATTCCTTATCTCTTTCTTCCCTGTTATTTTAGATGCTGCATTTTAATTCCACCTTAGCTGAATCTTCCGTAACCTTGGTCCAATTGTTTATTAATAAAAAACAATTATTTTCAGGTACTATTTATTGCTGACTTCTCTAAGGAACAGACTTTCCCTGTAGTCTAATAGGCTTTTTTTCCCCTTTCTTTTCTCTAATTTTCTTCTTAATGTAGGGAATGCAGCAATAGGAATTGTGAAGGAGCACAGAAGGGGAGTGAGGGGGTGAAACTGCCCCCTCCCCTTGAACATTGGGTGTTCTCAAGCACCAGCTCCTCATCCCCCTGGTCTCTCACTCCATGGTTTAACTGTTCAGTCTGGTATTGAAGTCTGAGGGACTGGAAACTGGCTTTGAGGGTTCTTTTCGATTTATGTGTCTGTTTTGACTGGGTGCAGATTATTAATGGGCTTTTCTCGGCTATGCTCACTAGTATATAAAATATTCAATTAAAAAGACAATAAGAGGGGGCATCTAATCTCATCTTGAAGAAGACGTTCAGCCCTGAGGACTGCCACTGCTGAACCAGTGCCATGTTCTCTGGATCAGAAGTGCCAAGCAGGTAGAGTTTCAAAACGTTTATCGGAGGTTGCTACATTAACATGGCAGATTTTCACCAGGGATCAGACCCAGGGCCTTATGGGGAGGAATAAGTGTTTGTTTATACAGGTATCTGACAATGACACAGATTTATTTGGCAATTGGGGATTAGTTGGTCATGATTGCTATTTTCATCCCTACTTCATTATTCTTCAGAAACATAAAGTACTTGTTCTCCGCTCCCCTTGAGGAACACGAAAAATGTTAGGCCAACCTTTAAAACTGCTTGGTCAGTGTTTCTCTACCGCATATTTCATCTTGCTGCCGGGACTGGATAATTAGGATATCAAGACATGCTCTTGATGAGATAGATCCGTCTAATTGTAATTCAGGCTCTGCTTTACAGAAATCTGCATGTGCTGTGGTACCTGCTCTTCTTATCTGTTCAAAGAGGGTCTAAGTCTGCCATAACCGAGCTGTAAAATTCCAGGTGTCAACCAAAGTCTAAATACACGGCTAAACCACAATGTGTTCTCTTAAACGTTAATGCTGGCTGAAACGGATCTCACCTTTGAACTGCAGCTATAGAGAAACAGCTCCATCATGGTATTGCTGCCTTAATTCCATGAGAAAGCGTTGCACTCTGGAAAATCTGGATAGATTAAAAAAAAAAATCTTAAGAACCTGAGTGTGAAATCCCAAATATTGTTTATGTGAAGACTGTATCTTCTCCCTTCTCGTAATCCCTATGGCTAATGCTTGTCTTCTCGACTGTGGCAGCCCTAGTGGTGGTGAGAAAAGCTCTACTGATGCTGCGTAGGTTCTGTGGGTGGTTCCTGGGTGTTGGGCACCGATGCTGCCTCCGAGGCTGGGTGCTCTGCGCTGCTGGGCTCTGGTGAGGGTCTGGGTGCTGGGGTGCCTGCAGTGTTGGCTTCTAGCTGGTGGATGCCACCTATAGATAAACGTTTCACAACTTTGTGGAGAAGAATAGGCTTTTTCTAGCTACAGCTGCAACTCTGCCCACTCCCACAGTCTTACTACGAGCCTTATGGTATTTGATATTCTCTCTTAAAGAAACCCCAAACAAGCCTCTGCTCCTGGAACTGACAGGGCTGTTATGTGTTGGTGAAGGGTCTAGAGGGGAAGTCATATGAACGGTGGCTGAAGTGACTTGGTCTGTTCAGCCTGGAGAAGAGGAGGCTGAAGGGGGACCTCGTTGTGGTCTGTGGCTTCCTCACAAGGGGAGGAGGAGGAGTAGGTGCTCATCTCTTCTTTCTGGTGATCAGGGATAGGACTCAAGGGAAGGGCAGGAAAATGTGCCAGGAGAGGGTCAGGTTGGATATGAGGAAAATTTTCTTTTCCCAGAGGGTGGTGGAGCACTGGAACAGATCCCTAGGGAAGCAGTCACGGCACCAAGTCTAACAATATTAAAGCAGCATTTGGCCAACGCTGTCAGACACATGGTATAAATGTTGGGGTTGTCTTCTGCAGGAACAGGAGTTGTACACGATGATCCTTGTGGGTTCTCTCCAACTTGGGTCATTCTGTGATTCTGTTTGTTAAAAGACAGTCTCCTTCGTGTGGCAAAGGGAGAAAAGTAAAGCAGAGCAAACCCAGCCTCCAATATTTGGAGTTAAAATCACAAGCTTTTAGAAATGTCTGTCCCTGGCTGCTTCCTTGTGAGTACCTGGAGAAGTGGGCTCCCTTGTGGGGCTGGCACCAGCTCAGCTGCTTCTCTCGGCCAGGGTTTCACACTCAGGGAGGTTCGGAGCGCTGCCAGGGCTGCACCGCAGTGGTGAGCAGCAGACAGACGTGCTTCAGCTGTGCAGCCCTGAGCCATGACAGCAACCGTTCCAATCAGGAATCAAACCTCGCTTAGCCAGGTCTTGTTAAAAGAGTTTTCATTTCCATTTTTTATGTGAGGGAGTAGAAAAAAACTTCCCCTTTTCTTTACTTTTCCTGCTTTTTTCAGCCAGGTTCTGCCGAAGGGCAGGGTAGAGACAGGCAGGGGAGCTGGGCAGTACTTGGAGAGTTTCTTAAGTGTTTGAGGAGGTAAATAACTCGTTGAAGAGTCGCTGCGCTTGTGGGCACATGCTTGTGTGCTTTGGTCACCTGCTGCCTGGAAGTATCACAGTCTGTCCCCTGTCCCTTGCTAATGTGTCATTAATAGGTTGCACCATCCGTGGCGAGCTGTGTGTAGTTTTATATTGCAGTTGTTCTATTTTGGTGTTGGTTGTGCCAGCAGCTTAGAGCTGAGCTAATGTTCTGCTGACAAATGGCCCTCTTTGAGAGGAGGCTGCATATATTGCATACATTCATTTACATTGTATATATTCACTTAGAAATGAAACGCAGAAGAGAAAAATCATTGCTTTTCAAATCAAATATGACAAATTCACCAGTGGAAGGTATTTGATTTTCTAGCTTTTAACAAACAGACGAGGTATTTACCATCCTGATGTATGTTGTTTTAAACTTGAAAAGACTAAAATAGGTTCTAGAGCTGAATTTGTTGTATTTAATTTGGCAAACTGTTCTTGTGAGCTTTTTTCTTTCTCTCTGCTCTCCAAGATGAGTTTGAATTTACAAGGCTTTGTTTTGAACACCTTAATTGACATGCTACAGTGTGGATATCCTTTGGGCAGCTCTAATGGGCCAGGAAGGAAGGAGCAGAATGGGCAATTACCTTCCACCCCGGGAATGTTAACTCTTATTATTAATTTTGATTGATACATTTTATGATTTTCTGGGCATGGAACCACAGAGATTCCTGGACACTGACATTCCACAAAGATCCCACAGAGGCAATCCAGCTGAAGCCTGAGATCCCCAAATTGCTGTCAGGTACAGTGGGAACTGCCCGTGCAGCACTCAAGCTGTCTGAGCAGCTCAGATGAGGTGGTTCAGCACAGGAGGATGCAGAGCAGGAGCAATGCTGTGGAGGCTCCAGTTGTGGAGGCTTGTGCACAGAGTAGCTGTGGTCGTGGCACTTCACAGGGGCTAACCTAGGTGAGGATGTCAGTGCCAGTCCCTGTTAACAAGATTTCCTAGCACTATTTGCATCGATCAAGAGTTTTATCTGATAGCATGCTAATTGTTTTGAGTGTAAATGGATAAAATAAATATTGCTAATTCTTTCCGTGAGAGTGTTGCCTCAGGGTAGTGTAAGATCCTGACTCCCCCAGTGTTCAGCATTGGGTAAAGAGAACAGTTCATTCATCCTTGCCATGAAAAAGTCATGGTCTAAACTCACAGAATCACAGAATGTCCTGAGTTGGAAGGGACCCACAAGGATCACCGAGTCTAGCTCCTGCCTAGCTCTGTACCCTCCTCTGGACTCTCTCCAGTAGCTTTAGATCCTTTTAATACTGCGGTGCCTGAAACTTCACACAATACATGAGGTGGGGTTGTGCTAGTGCAGAGTGGAGCGGAACAATCCCCTCCCTTGACCAGATGGCGAGGCCATGCTGGATGCACCCCAGGACATGGTTGGCTCTCTTGGCTGCCAGGGCACACTGGTGTCTCGCATTTAACTTGCCATTTACCAGAACCTGGAACAGAAAGTGGAGCCACGTTAGCTGTGAGAGAACTTTCTGCAGGGCTGTTCTTCAGCCACTTGCTCTCTGCTGCTCTTCTTTGGCTGTGCCTCTCCAGAACAATTTCTTCAGTGAATAAAAGAATCTCTTCTTTCTTGGAACTGTTTAGAAATTGTTGATATGTTAATTTCATAGTTGCAGCTGGAAAAGGTACCTAGAGTTTGATTTATACAAATAGCCAGTGGTTTTCTTTTTCGTAGTCACCCAGGATGCAGGAATTCCAGGTTTAAGATCCTTATCTGCTTGAAGGAGTTTGGATTCGTGACTCTAGTCATTGCAGGAGAGCACCGAAAACATCAAGCAATGCTGCATTCAGTGGAGGAGGCAGGACTCTGAATCCCTTCAGGTGCTGCTCTTGTTTTGTGCAGAGCTCCTGAATATTTTTTGTATCCCGCCTGCCTGGTGGCTCATGCCTCCAGAAGATCCTGCATCATCTGCTCTCTCTCAGACTGGCCACGAATAGCCAGGCATTTTGTACCAAATGCACAAGTCCAGCAGGAGAAATGGAAGGCGACCACCTCCTAAGGTCTGGTAACTTACTGATCATGGGGTACTGCCCTGGGAAGCTGGTCTTGGATGAGCTTTGGACCTGGATAAGAGCAAGGGATATCAGATGCAAAAAGGTCACCCCCTCTTTCCACAGTGACTCCCCTTCGCTGCTACGCTTGTGGTCTCCCAGTCCTGCAGCAGAACTGAAAACTCAGTTGCTCATATAACATTAATCTGAATGGAGGAAACAAGAGTGAGTTAGGACATGGGGGAACAGAAAAAAGACAGCAAGTCTTTCTGGAAGAAGCAGTTTGTGTTAGGGTTTTTCATTTTGGTTTTGTTTCTCTTTTTGTAGCAGCAAACAACTGAGGTGGTAACAGAACCAGTGCATTTACACTGGCTGTGAGCTGTCCATGATATTAAATTAGACAATGCTATGTCTAGAAACAAGGGGGGAAACACTGCTGGATATTTATAGGTGTTGGTTTTCTATGGCTCTTTTGTTTGAGTGAATGGCACAGTCTTGTCAAGCCTTTCATTCTTCCTCCCCTTTTGTGAAGTCTAGTGCCTTCAGACTCTTTCAGAAAAGAAACACTTTTGAGAATGTCTGAAAGGAAACAAGTTAGAAAAAAATCAATAATCCTGGCTGTTTGATACATGGAGTTCATTGCCGGATCAAACAACCGTGCAGAGGCGTGTTGGTCTTTGCGTTTCTGGGAAGGGTCCAGTGGGGTTAAAGTGAGCAGCCACAGGGACTGTACTTAGCTGCGAGTGGGAAAAGCTGGGGAAAAACTCAGGCGTTCTTGACATGATGGCCTCGCTCAGAGCAGGCAGCACAGTGCTGGCTGCAGGGCTGCCTACGTGGTACCACTGGGATTCGGGACTGCCTGGGATTCAGGAACCACGTCTTGATGCGTGTTTGTAACACGCACTGCATCAGGAGGAGGTTTGCAAACCCACACTTCCCAGACTGTTACTGAAGGATGCAAACCTTGCCTTTCTAAAGGACAAACCCTTTTTAAGGTCATTTAAAGGAAAAAAGGTATAATTGAAGCCTCCCTGTGATCATCTTGGGAGGCTGCAATGTGGGGTTACAGTTTTCTGGTGCTTTGTTCAAGTGCCGTTTTGGGCATCACTGCTTAGCCCAGGGGTGCCTGCGGGGCATTTCTGAGTGTGTGTGCCAGGCACCCCGCTCATCCGAGGGCCCCGGTCAAGCGTGTCAGCAGCTGTGTGAGTGGTGGTCAAACCAAGGGCAAAGCATGAATTTTTCAGCTTGGCTGTATCAGAGTTTTAAATCTTTAATGGAGAACACAGTAGGATGTTTAACTTGGCAATTAATGAGTATGTGTCATAAAAATTGCTGATGGAAATGAAGGTAAAGAAAGGATTTCTTGGTTATGCAGAGTGGTGTTAGGCTCTGGCTTCACTGCGTAGATAAAGTGCTGCTGAGTGGTGTGCAGTGGTGGGAAGATGGGATTCACAGCCCCTGTGTGTGTAACGCCAACCTATGACTAAGCCTGACTTCCTTCTCCTGGCAAAAGTGCAGCTGTGAGAGCCGGCCGTGGGCTGGGAACCAGGGCAGGAGCTTTGCCCACAGGGTGAATGAAGCACTTCTGTAGTGGAGAGAACTAGAAGAGTAATACCCTGATGGAAACAGCATAGGATGAAGGGCTGCTTCTATCTGAGTTGTGACCCAAGGCTTCCAGTTGCGTGAGGAGTACAGACCCAGGCATGAAACCCTCGGAGGGTACAAGTGTACTACTTCTCTGCAGAGCTTTGTTTGTCCCATATTCTCTTGTTGCAGCCCCGTGTGCCTCTGAAACAATCCGGTTCAAGTTATGCATATGGGCCAGCTCTTCCTGAGATCATCTCTTAGTGGCAGAGTCCTTTCATGCTAAGTAGAAGCCTTTTCTGCTCTCCCTCCACAGCTTCACAGCCCTTGCCCTGTTTTCCTTTGTTACTCTGGTCATGCTAGTTTGCTGTAAAGCAATTCCTGCTGCCAAGCCAAGGTATGATATGTCAACCGTATACTGGGCTGCATCAAAAGAAGCGTGGCCAGCAGGTTGAGGGAAGTGATTCTGCCTCTCTATTCCTCTCTTGTAAGACCTCATCTGTAGTAATGTGTCCAGTTCTGAAACCCTTAGCATAAGAGCGATATGGAGCTGTTGGAATGGGTCCAGAGGAGGGCTACAAAGATGATCAGATGTCTGGTGCACCTTTCCTATGAGGACAGGCTGAGACAGTTGGGCTTGTTCAGCCTGGGGAAGAGAAGGCTCTGAGGAGATCTTATAGTGACCTTCCAGTACCTGAAAGGAGCCTACAAGAAAGCTGGGGAGGGACTATTCATAAAGGCTTGTGGTGACAGGATGAGGGGTAACGGGTATAAACTGGAGAGGGACAGATTTAGACTAGACATTAGGAAGAATTTCTTCACCATGAGAGTGGTGAGACACTGGAACAGGTTGCCTAGGGAACTTGTGGGAGCCCCATCTCTGGAGGTGTTTAAGGCCAGGTTGGATGGGGCCTTTGGCAGCCTGATCTAGTGGGATGTGTCCCTGCCCATGGCAGGGAGGTTGGGATTAGATGATCTTTAAGGTCCCTTTCAACCCTAACAATTCTATGATGGAGTTATCCAGATCCTTCTCTGAAGCTTGCTGCTTACAGCACTTGCATCTCATTAAGCATCAGCCAGGTCTGTAAAACTCTACTTCCATCGAAGTCCTATGCTTGTTTAGGTATCTTAATCTTTATCTTGTGAAATACAGCTTGAATGTTTTACTTGTAGGGACAAAATTATTTTGAAGAGACAATGTCTTGAAACAAAAGTGTGTTCTTTGGCTTATTGATGCATCCGAGCCCAGCAGCAACTTCTAAACATGTGCCAAGGGAGGAAGAGTGGTGGAATGCAAATGGTGCCAATTGACGCAAAAATTACTGTTCTGATTAATCACAAGATGGCTCGGAGACCGGTGTTTGACTGGAGCAGGGTTTTCCTCCGAGATGCGGAACCGATTTTTCCTTGTTCTCTGCACACTCAGAACTTGTTGTTGCTGCTTAAAGCACAGGAAAGGGTTGCGTAAACACTTTAATATTGCATGAGGCTTCTGTAAGCCTGAATGATCTTACGAATGCGAAAACTGCGACATACGAGCACAAATGAAAGTAAGCAGCAAAGATTGGGTAGCCTTGTCATCTGGATGGACTGACAGATCAGCCAGCACACTTTAGTGTCTTGTCATGTTTTGTTTTCCCTCCTGGGAGAGCCACAAGCCTTAAAACATTCTGCCTCTCATTATTATTATTTTCAGCATTGCCTTAATACTAAATCTCAGCCAGCAGGGCTGTTTCACATCACTAGATACAGCTTTGTACTGTGACTTTAAAAACAGACCGTGTGTAAATGAGGATGAATCTTATTGTACTTTCTGGTCTTGTTAACTGTAGAAGTAACCCTGCAGACTACTTCATCTGTTCCTACTGATACAAGATACACAGCAGTAGAAAAAGACCCCAATTATCTGAGTGATACCAATTCAGAAATGAGATAAGGTAAAGACTTTGCTGTTCTTGCTTCCAAATGCAGCTGAAGCCATTCAAACATTCAATGGCTTTACTGGATCAGAGCACAACATTTGGTATCTGCCAATGTCATAACTTTAAAAAAAAACTATTAAGAAAGTGTAAAGACAGAGTGAGTATTAAGTGGCGCATTCCTTGGTAGTGTTATCTCCCAATTTCCAGCAATTTGCAGGAGAGGAGATTCCTCAGATGAAAGTTCCGTCATCATCATCTTGTTTAATAGCTTTTAATAGACCTTTCTTCCAAGAATTTCTTATAGCTTTTGGAACCATTATTACTTCCATGATATTTTTCAGACCCAGGTGTCACAGTATAATAATTGTCATTTGAGAACCAGTTGTATTTTAAAAGTTGTCAGGTGACTTCAGAGTGAGCTTCTAGGTTTTGACTTACGGAAATTAAGTACTATCTTTCTCCTGCAAGTCAAAATTTCATATTCTCTGTTTACAAACTACTTCAGTCATCTCCTACCCAGGTTGAAGAATTCTGGCCTGGTTGAGTTCTCCAGGTCTGACATTTGGCTGATCATTTTTGTTGTCATTGTCATCTCCTGCTTTTTCTTGATTTCTTTTTGAATATTTTTGAAGTTTCCTTTTTGGCTTTTCTTGATTATTGAAGTGATATTTTCAGGTAACGATGAACAAGAAACCTAACAACTCTCCAGAGAAGTAATGGCTTCTTCAGTCATTGCTGGATAAATATAATAGGGGTGTTGATCAAAGTCTAATTAAATTTTGCAGGAAGGACTCCTACCTCTTAAGCTGCCCTACAGTCCCTAATGAAACCTGGTGTTCAGTGTTCTTTGTAGAAGAGGTGAACAGACAGCCTTGGCTTCCTGTCAGCATTTCTTCTCATTTGTCAGTGTGATGGTTTAACCCCAGCTGGCAACTTAGCACCACCCAGCCGCTCGCTCACTGCCGTGGTGTTATGGGGGAGAGAATCAGAAGGGTGACAGTGAGGAAACTTGTGTGTTGAGATAAAGACAGTTCAACAGGTAAAGCAAAAGCTGCACACACCAGCAAAGCAAACCAAGGAATTCCTTCATCAGTTCCTATGGGCAGGTGTTTGTTCAGCCATCTCTAGGGCAACAGGGCTCTGTCACACACAACAGTTACTTGGGAAGACAAATGGCAGAGCTCTGAACCTTTTCCTTCTTCCTCTGCTTTTATTGCTGAGCATGACGTCCTATGGTGTGGATTATCCCTTGGTCAGTTGGAATTGGCTGTCCCAGCTGTGTCCCCTCCATTTCCTTATGCACCCCCAGCACTCACTGGTGTGGTGGGTGAGGAGCAGAGAAGCCCTTGGCTCTGTGTGAGCACTGCTCAGCAGTGGCTAAAACATTCTTGTGTTACCAACACTGCAGCACAAATGCACAACACAGCCCCGTACAAGGTAGTGTGAAGAGGTTTATCTCTGTTCCAGCCTGAACCAGCACAGTCGTCTCCTTCTTCACTGCAGCTGCGATGAGGATACGTGGCAGGCACTGCAGAGTTAAAGTCCTGTTCATTTCCTGCACTGGTAACTGCCTGAGTGAGGGAGTTGGAGGATGGAAGGTACTAAAGAGAGAGACAGATAATGAGGGCAGATTAGTGTGCTTGAATGATCTCGAGATGTACCTTTTTCAATGTGCTTTCCAACAGGAATGAAGTGGGCCTTGTGCAGATTCTTCAGCTATCACTCCGTTATCAAGGGCATGTTAAAAAGGATGTTCAACTTATTTATTCCATCCATTGCTATTTGGTGTAGATTTGCTCTCTAAGCAGGAAGTCTGATATTCTCTTGTTATCACAGAATCATAGAATAGTTTGGATTGGAAGGAACCTTAAAGATCATCCAATTCCACACCTCTGCCATGGGCAGGGACACCTCCCACTGCATCAGGTTGCTCAAAGCCCCATCCAACCTGACCTCTTACACCTCCAGGGATGGAGCAGCCACGACTTCTCTGGGCAACCTGTGCCAGTGCCTCACCACCCTCATCATGAAGTGTTTTTTCCTACCGTCTAATATAAGTCGTCTTCTTTCAATTTAAAGCCATTCTCACTCATCCTGTCACTACAGGCTCTAGAAAAAAAAGTTCCTCCCCAACTTTCCTGTAGGCCCTCATGAGATACTGGAAGGCTGCTCTATGGTCTCCAGTGGCAGGAATGAGGGCGATTCAGCATTTAGGCCACCAGTAGTGGTTCTGAGGTTGGGAGTGGCAGCAGCTGTTTTACCCGTTTTCCCAGACATTGCTTACTGTTCAGCTCATTCAGTACCCCAATTGTGTCACTTGTGGGCACAAGGAATAAGGCAGCAAGTGCCTCATCATTTCTGTGGCTCCTGGCTGAAGCAGGTTATCTTTTGGGATAGCCTGACTGTTCAGGCAGTAATCCTTTCTCAAGACAGAATACAACTCTTCTACCATCACTTTACAGATTCTGCCTAGGGAATCTCTGCTTTTTGAGTAGGTAGAGGATAACCACTGACATGTTCTTGTTGGCTTTGATGAGGGTGATGTGGATTGCCAGGACAATAGAAGAAGGAAAATGGTTCAGCTAAGACTTGTGGATGATGTTTTTATTCCTGCGTGTGCATGAACACCAAGGCAGCTGGACACAGCAGAGTCTTGTATCTTTAAGAGCGCTGCCAGATAGCTGCCTTCAAAATGATGACATGTATATATTTTAATGTAATGCACTGTGTTCAGAGGAATGCCTGATGCAGTAATTTGGTACTCTCTATCAGCTCTCAGCTAGTGACTAATCCATCAAATTGGTTCAGCACTACAAGTCCGAACAAGATCTTTTCTGCCTGCCGGCATGGCTAGCTCATGCTGCTCTTGGAAGAAGCAAGATATTGGTTTTTTCCATCCCGTATTTCATCATCACTGCCCATAGTCAAGAGTTTAGAATGTGGGCTTGACTGACTGGCTGTTTTTCTTACAGTCGCGTGCGGCAAAGCAGCATGCATCTTGCTCTTCCAAACCTATTCAAGTTTGAAGGAACCCTGTAATACAAATTCACTGAGCAGATGAGAAAACTTGGAAGGCACAAATGGGGCAGATAAGGACGGCGGCAAAGTCCCATGGCTTCTTTCAGAGTTGCTTTGAGAGTTGTGGGTGTTTTGCTTTGTTGTCTTTCTCTGGCATCGGTGCAGCATGTTTTTAACAAAGCTCAGCAGTTTCAGAGATGCATTCAGGAGTTTTTGATGCTCATCTGAACCAATTCCATCTAATCGGAACAAGCGCTGGCTGTTACTATTCACAGGAAGCAATTGTAGTCATTCAGCTTGATCATTTCTGATGTCCTCAATTTGTCCTCTGTCAGAACCAACTTTTATTAATGTCCCCTCTTGTAGTTATTGATTGACTGTTTATTATGCCAATGCATCCAGCTCGTGTTTGCACATAGGCTGCTCAGGGAATCTGGTTGACAGTCATAATGTGAAGCTCTGTGACTGAATGAAAGCTCGGTTGTGTTCCTGTTGCTGCCGTATTCCCGCTTTCAGGGGCGATGGTATAGACTTGCACTGCAAATGCTGGTGATTGTGAACGTGAGACTTCTCTCGCTTGCCAAAGCGTTCTCCTCATATTGTTGCTTTGGGGAGTCCCAGCAGTGTGTTCATGAGAAGAGACTGCAGCAAGGGTGCGGATCTGCTGTCAAACTGACCTCAGGAACAGATGGTGCTGTGGTGCGCTGCAGGACTACGAGACAACTTTCATCCTGCTTACCCGTGGCCGGGTCCTGCACCTCGCCCTCCAGGTGGGCTTTGCAGTGTGTGGTGGGTGGATGCTGAGCGCTCGGTGAAAGCCAGCACGGGATCTGCATCACCCTGCAGCGCTGTCTGAACTGTGCGTTCCACACACTGTGACTGGGAGTGACTAATGAGTACTGGAGTGCTGAAATATTTACCCAGAGCTCATTAAGGTTCTTCGTTAATGCCAGCCTGGCCTAAAATTGTTGAGAAGTTGGCTTCTTCCTTTCTGCTTGTAGCTGGGCCAGCTGTGTAAGAGCAGTCCCCATAGAGGTACTTGTATACTGTGTGCATAAGCAGGAAAAGACACAAATAGCCAGAAATTTCTTCACTTAATGATTTTTGGTCTGGGTCAGCAGAGTGAAGAAGTGTGGGGTTCAGCAGTACTTCTCTCGCAAAAAACACAACACGTGGTCTTCCTGCAGATCCTCTCTTTCCTCTCTTGGAAACTTGATCATGTGCTCTCAGCACAGCAGAGCAGTGGATGCGTAACTCATATGTGCAATAACTGTCCCACCTCAGTCACTAGGCTTTCAGTAAATGCACTGCCAATGTAACGACTATTACAGAACCTAACATGGCTCATCAGAAGGTTCCAAGAATGCAGCTCTGCTCTATAAGCAGTGCTGCAGTTTTCACTGCACATCACATCTCACTGATCTTTGTTGCAGCATCTCGGGGCCAGGTTGGATGAGGCTTTGAGCAGCCTGATCCAGTGGAAGGTGTCCCTGCTCATGGCAGGGGCTTGGAATGGGGTGATCTTTAAGGTCTTTTTCCAACCCAAACCATTCTATGAGTCTTATCTCCCCTGTGTGCTAAGCTGTTGCCCAGCTCTGCCCCCACTAGAGTTGGTCACAGTTGGTTTGCTTTTCTTCACAAAGCTTGGCACTAGCGCTAGTGCTGCCTACCTATTGCTGCAGAAGCTCCTTTCATAGAATCATAGAATAACCAGGTTGGAAGAGACCCACCGGATCATCGAGTCCAACCATTCCTATCAAAACCATTCCTATATCCTTTATACCTGGCTCCCTCACATGAGTGAGAATGGAGGGTGATGCAGGCACTTGTGCCATGCAAAAGGTGTAATTTGGAGGTACTTGTGTTGGTCCTGCTACCAGTGAGCTCTGGTTGTCACTTGGAGAGTGCTCTGATATCTGTATGGCCTGGTGCAGATGATACAGGCTATTACGTCCTCCTGTTACTGATGGTACATGATTGAAAAGAAGCCTGGGTCTGTCAGTGGGTTTGGGAGGAGAAACCTGCAATTCATCTGAGAGCCAAACAAGTGGAGGTCTGAGAGTGGTGAAGAGCGGTGCCTGGGGAACCCCGTGGTACCATTCATACGTGCGCGGTTTAGTTAGGTTAGAACTCAGCATTTATGTGGCTTTAGCAAGCGTGTCTGAGGTTTTCAAACAACCAATATTATTGGTTTTGAATGACAAATTCCCCTCTGGTTGTACATTCCCTGCAGGGTTTCAGTGTCCAGGTAAAACTGTCTGAGAATGTTGTCCAAATGCTTCTTGAATATTGTTAGGCTTGGCGCCACGACAGCTTCCCTAGGGAGCCTTGTTGCAGTGCTCCACCACCCTCTGAGTGAAGAACCTTTTCCTGATATCCAACCTAACCCTTCCTGGGCACATCATCTTGCCATTTACAGAGTCACAGAATGACCTGAGTTGGAAGGGACCCCCAAGGATAGAGTCCAACTCCTATCCCTGCATAGGACAACCCTGATATTTACACTGTGTGCCTGAGTGAACCGTTTGATTTCACAGTGGGGTTATAATTTTCCTGTTGAAACTCCAATTTCCTGAGCACTGCATCTCAAAATCAAATCCAGCTTTGTCTCTAGGTGATTCTATACTTTTCTTTTAAATCATTTCTTAGCTGTTTTGGGATGTATGCTACGCAGATGGGATGAGACCTCCTTGCAAAGCCTGAGAGCTGAAAGAAGGTTAAAGACCAGGCTCATTCTATGATGTGTCTAAGACTTCCTCTTTGGGACTCAGTGCTTACAAGGTTCCTTGCCCAAGGGTGACCTGTGGGGTGTGATTGCAGCTCTTCTGAGGATGAGGAATTAATACACTGCACATTCATCTTGGAGAAGCTGCTTGCAAGGTAAAGCATTTATCAGCAAGGGAGAAGTCGGCTGAACTGTGCTCCTTCCCAGAGGAAGAAAGTAAGATGCGTGAGGTATTCTCTCCTGTAGCCTCAGGAATGACTCTCCATGGTTTTGTGGACTGGCTTTGTTAGCTGGGGATGGTCCTCTAAAGAAGAAAGTGCTGAATAAGTCCTGGAGGTGGCTTATCAGTGCTGCTCTGGGAGACCGCACATTCGAGGGAGGCAGGACGTAATGCTCTGCTTCATAAACTCCTAACGCAAGGCAAGAGATCTGGGAGAACCCAAGGCTGAGGAGACTGAGCCAAACCTTGTTCAGTTCTTACTTTGGTTGAAGTCTGGTTTTGTTTTTAATGCAACCAAATACAGGGAAAGCTGAGGAGAGAACTGTGTGGAGGGAAAGAGGCAGGAAAGGCGGTTAGAGTCAGTACATGGAATAGATTTGGAAAATCTGGAAAGTCACAAGACTGCATCATATTTAGGTATTTCTAGGATGAAACAGTGGTTGCAAATAGCCCCACTGTGACATCATCTGTTAAGATTTATTATCCTTATTTGCTGATGATGTTCCTGCTGCTCCTTGAAACATGCTGGGCATTTCTCCTTCCTGGGCTGGGTCCCCAGCGTGCTGTCTGCACCCTAACACTGCAGCCAGAGCCAGAAGATATGCAGTTACTCTTCTGCTTGGAAATACACTTTGAATAATGGTGTATATATTTGAGAGGTTTTACATCCATTCTGTAATATTCCAACTGCCTCCCTCTCTGATGTACAGCCTCTAGAGCGGGCCCTGTAGTAATGGGAAAAGGACCGTATGACTTCTGGCTCTTATCTCCTTATTCCCCAATTCTCTCTTTCATTGAAATATGATCTGGTTTGTTCTTTCTATTTCTATTCCAAACATACATTATGCATCCTGATCCCTGTGTGCACTTGCTCTTACTGCTTACTACTCAACTCGGGATTACATGACTTCACTGAAGTTACCTTAGCCCTCTTGCTGTCTCCCTCTTTTCCCTCTTTCCATCTTTCCCCTACTCTCTCTCCCCCTCCTTCTCTTGCCTTCTATTCCTCTGACTTTCTCTGCCTGCCTGTTTTATTTGCATTGTTGATGGAATGCTCTCAAGATAAAAATAATATATTTATGAAGAAACAGTCTTGCAGATTCACCAGACAAATGTTGCCAATTATTGGGTGTACAAGGATTTTGAAAATCTAGTTTCTCTTTTTTTTCAGAGAAAAAAAAGGCACCTTAAAGCAGCGTTCTGGGTAATTAGTTTTAACCATCTAGTTTGTTTATTACTTCATCATTTATTTCCTCAGTGAAATAAACCAAGTGAGGTGGTGTGTTTTGGCATTGGTGTGGCCACACCTCAAATCCTCTGTTCAGTTTTGGGCCTCTCTCTTCAAGAAAGACATCGAGGGGCTGGAGTGTGTCCAGAGAGGGGCAATGAAGCTGGTGAAGGGACTGGAGAGCAAGTCTTACGAGGAGCGGCTGAGGGAACTGGGGCTGTTTAGCCTAGAGAAAAGGAGGCTGAGGGGAGACCTTATCACTGTCTACAACTACCTGAAAGGAGGTTGTAGCAAGGTGGGTGTTGATCTCTTCTCCCAAGTGATAGGAGACAGGACGAGAGGGCATGGCCTCAAGTTGCGACAGTGGGTTTCATGTTGGAAATTAGGAAAAATTTCTTCACAGAAAGGGTTATTGGGCACTGGTAGAGGCTGCCCAGGGAGGTGGTGGAGTCCCCATGCTTGGAGAGATTTAAAAGACAGGTGGAGGACGTGCTCGGGGATATGGTTTAGTAGTGGACAGGTATGGTGGGAGTCAATGATATCAACGGTCTTTTCCAACCAAGTGACTCTGATTCTATGAGTTTTGGTTTCTTTTCCCTTGTCACACCTGGTTTGCACTCGTGCCTTTGTTGGATGCTGGGTTTACAAATATGCAGAGATTATTGGATTATTTTGTTCCTTTTTGTTGGAAGGAGTGACCAGTAAAATGCTAAACAGGTGAAATGTCACTGCGGTTTCTTCTGTGTAGCTCCTCATCTGTCACTGGGAAAAGTTTTTATTTTTTTTAACAAATGTTGGATGGATCATGTTTCCATTTCAAAGCGAGATTTCAGAGGATCAGTGGTACAAACTCTTTCTGGAAATAGAGGGATCTGTTCCTGCACCTGAGGATAGGAGTAGGGCAGGACATTTCCTACACTTTGGAGATGGGAGGCCACAAAGGCACCATCCAGCCCCTTTGCCTGATGAGGAACAAGGGCTGGCACTGTTAGCACAGGGCTGATCATCTGAAAGGAGCCTGTGCCTGGAGGCTGCCCTCAAAGAGGGACCTACTCACTGTGTACCTTTCTTTATTTCCTTGTTGTACCTGTGTCACAGCCCTTGGAGATAATGCTTTTCAGATACTGGTTCTGTGGACACAGACTTTTGTGTTCGGTGTAAATGGACGCTTTCCCAACCAGCTCTTCTAAAACAGTGGGCATTTTGTAACGTCCCACCAGCGTTCCTTCTAACCACTCTGAACATCAGCAGGGAGGGGCTGAGGTTTAGTTCTCCTGCAACACCTCAGCCCACAAATCCCACGTCCCTTTTCCAGGAACTCGCTTCTGCCCTTAAGACTCAAATTATTTCCCTCAGCATGACTGCAAGATCTGTAACCATGTCTTGTAGGGATCCAAGTGCTTGCGGACAGACTTCTTTCATCTTGAACAAATACTGCCTGCCTCAAGAGGTTTTGGATACGGTTTTTAAAAGCAATATCCATCTCCTTCAAAAAGGCTGATCTGTCCCATTTGTGATGTATTTTCACTTCCGTAAAACTTGCTGAGACAATAATCAGCCTTTTTAAAATTCTGCTCTCTCTTTTCTAAACCACTTGAATATTTTCCTCTCTCCAGGATCTGAGTAGCTGGCTCCTGTGCTTTTGCTCATTTTTTAAAGTAACTGAGAGACTTGCATGAACAATGAGCTCATGAAGTGATGAGCAAACAGAACTGTTTGGCCAAAAACTCTTTTTCTCTGAAGTGATGACATTACAGATTATCCGTTGGGCTGACTGTAACCTAGAGATATCTGACTTCTCTGGCTCTATTGCTGCATCTTATGTGGGTGCATAGCCCTCCTCCCTTACATTTTACAGGGATTGCTGGTATCCATGTGTCGACTGACATTTAGTTCCGCAGGTACAGTGCTTTATCTCCCTCCTTTGATGGCCTCAATTTCTTAAGTAGTGGCTGGAATAAGAATTGTGACTTTCTGGTTCAGAACTTGCGGGATGGACCCTGTCCAGACCATTTTGTTCCATTTGAGAAGCACTCTATACATCCCTGACCTGCTGTTAAGATAAGAGGAGAATACAGGCACATTCTGGTGGTTGTTCCCTCCAAGAGATGTTCTTTAATACCCAGCCTGAGATGGCCGAGACTAAGTCATGCTGACAGGATGTCATCCCATGAATTCTAAGGAGAATGTATGACTCTGGCAGGGGTTTTCCATTTAGTTCCATTTAGTTTTCAATTTGCTACTGATCTGGGCCTTCTTATCAGCCAGACCTGTTTTTCTGTCCACGTGCAGTGGTGACGATGAATTGCTGCTCACCTCATGCTGAGATTTACTAATTCATGGTGCTGTAGGAACCAAATAGGAGAGGACTTACAGAGGAGAAAGGTTTTGTGTTTCTATTTCTTATGTTTCCTTTAGTTCCATAGATGCTTATTTCCAGAGCAATCAGTCTTGCTTTATTAATCTGAAGCAGAAATTAAGATGTAACTTGTCAAGCCTATCTAGACAACTCCACAGTGCAAATGAGCCATCAGATGTACTCAGCGGTGCACCACGGGCCTGACTGTGTTCAGCCTGTGCCCATGAGGCACAGCACACACCTCAGCACAGCACAGGAGGGGTTTTAACCCCAAGCAGTGGCTGGCTGGTGCTGCCGTTCCCTGGCTCTGATCAGTGGACGTGGCTGCTTGAAGAGGCTGGGAGCAGTGTTTTGGATTATGTGCTCCAAATCCAACTGGCTTCTCTAGAAGCGTTTGGATTCTGCCTCATCTTTAAGTTGGTCCTGTGGAGCTTCCTCTGAATTGCGGTGTCTGATGGATTGGGAAGGCTGTGATCTGGTATCCTGACTTTATTTGCGATTTGATAGCAGCATGATAACTTCCTCCCCGTAACTGTGCAGGGAGGAGGGAAACAAAGCAATCCAAACTGCTGAGTAAATATAACGGTAGAATCCAAAATAGCAACATGCATCCAAGAAGATGGATGGCTAGGACATCCACTCCGAGTGACTCCTGAGCCCACCAGAGCTCAGTTGTGGATGGAGCCATCACCACTGCTTGCAGCGTGCGTGTAGCTGCTGCTCCCAGGTACCAGGTGCTGCTTTCCTGACTGCGATAGCAAAATCTGAGTGGGACAAACTGCCCAGGACCACGAGTCCTCTAATATGTAACTCAAACAAGCAGTTCCATGCGCTAAACACACCTACCAGGTAGGGTGGGGCTATCATTGCATAAATCGCATCTCTGGAACATCAGCCAGAATTACAGCCTCTTCCTTCTTTAACAATAGGAGAATCTTTTTTCATTCTACAATGCCTTGCAATATTGCTATTTACTGTAGATGGTCCTTCTCCTTTCTTGTGGTACGTCCTGATCAGACTACGGAAAAACTGAGCTGAACGCGGCTACAGGGACAGAAAATAAAGATTTATCACATAGTCCTTCACATCAATGCGTGAGCAAAGTGTAACTCCTAGTACTTCATTCTTCTGGAAAAAAAAAAAAAAAAGGAATCTATGTAGTTAAAATGCAAATGACATTGAATTAATGCATTATTTTGTTGAAGGCCATTGTAAAATACAGGACTCGCAGAAGCGAGACAAAATCAATTCATCCTTATTATCGTTGCAAGGCAATGATCTTGTTTGCTTAGATGATGTGACGATAGGCCCAGAATTTGCTTTGGTAAATACAACATACTTTTTGCATATTATTGGTTTAGGGATTGATTTATTATTTTAGGGATTTTTCATCTCTGGGTGAAATTGCCTGCTAAAGTGATGTGGAAATTGGCATTGGTTGTGTGGCTTTGGTGAAGCTTTGCCTGATTATTTCCTAGTAGATCACAGTAGATTGTTTTGTGATGCTACTAAGAAAGAGCTGAGGGGACTGAGCATTCATCATTATAGAACTTGCCAGTGTGTCTGGAGGTTCATTCCCAACTGTGGATCTGCCCTGTTCGTCCCCTGTTCCCTTTGCCTTGTTGGCAGTGGTGCTTGGGCTGTGTGCTCGGTGCAGATATGTTTAGTGAGCATAGGAAACGAAAGGCCTGAATCAACTGTGTGTTGTCGCTTGTGCTCTTTTGAGAGCCCTGCCAGCAGTGAGGGTTCTGCTCTGTGCTGTCTCTAAGGGCACGGGCAATTTGACTTCTCCCTATGTCCACTCATTCCTGGTTACATCCTCCAGCCCTCACCAGCGCTGTATCAGCGCGCTTATTTGAGGCACTTTGCTGGGAGACAAATGAGGGAAGAGAGGAGGGCTTAAAAACCATCCTTAAACTACTTAACATTGTGCTATTCCTTGAGTGCAGCCTGGGTCAGGCTGCGGTGATGTGTGCATTTGCATCCATGTAAAGTTGGGAAGAGAAACAGGGAAGGCAGGGAAACACAAAGGGAAGAATGAGGTGTCCTCGGAGAAGAAAGATGAGAATAAAGGATGAAATTGTTGCTGGCCCAAATGCAACATGGGACTGCATGCTACTGGGGGACCAGATCCCATGACCAAATTGGTAACCTGGCCAGAGCCAGGCTGTTGCTGCAGGAGCATGCAGGCTCTGCTTCATTTTGATTGAAGACAAGAGCCACTTAGATGGGAAGTGAGAGCTCAACTGCTAAAGCTGCTGGCAGGAAGGAGCAGGGAGTGTTGGTAACAGTTTAATCAACATGAAAAATGAAAACAGAATTTAAAATGGTGGCCTATTGCATCTTGCTCTTCAGATTCGCAAGAGGTAGAAACCAAGGAGCCTTACTTCCCCCTAGCATCAGCCAAAACATGCACCCAGTAGACCCATGCTCAGATATCTCTAGACTCAGGACAGAGGTTTCACCTCTGAGACACCCTTCTTGCCAGGCTGCACAGTGCATTTCTGCATTCTTTCCCTCAGAAAGCAGTGGAATTTAACTCAGAATGGTTGTGCATTGATTGGAGAGTGGCTGTAACGCTCTCCCAGCCGTGGGTTGTGACATGTCCTGGGCTTCCCCAGCGCTGCTCTGAGCTGAGCAGAGTTGGACTGCAGCCCATCATCTTGCCCGGGCTGAGAGCCCTCCCCAGGACACTATAAATCCCAGAGATCACATGCTGGGCACTCTTTCTCATGGTTGTAAACATTGTTTGACCCCCAAACGGATCTGTTTTCCCCTGTTCCCATCTATATTTTTTATATTTTCTCTTTCCTCACCAAACTATGGAAATAAGGATTGAACAGGTTCAAATGGCTTTGCTCTTAAACCAACTCAGTGTGAGCTTTACTCATGGATTCTCTGAGGTCACAAAGTTTCACCACAGGCCTGGCGCAGCATAAGATGCGTTTGAGTCATTTTCTTTGATCTAGTCTGGGTTGTGAGCTAAAGTACCACACAAGGCAATATGGGCCATAGTGAGGAAACCAAACACTTTGAGGTAACCAGTTATTGTACATGGGGCATGTTTCTGTACACAATTGCCCAGAAATGGCTTGTGAACTTGTGTCCGGAGAAAGGCAATGAAGCTGATGAAAGAGCTGGAGAAAAAGCCTTGTCAGGAGCAGCTGAGGGATCTGGGGTTGTTCAGCCTGGAGAAAAGGAGGCTGAGGGGAGACCTCATCACTCTCTGCAGCTCCTAGAAAGGAGGTTGTGATGAGGTGGGTGCTGGTCTCTTCTCCCAAGCAGCAAGTGATAGGACAAGAGGAAATGCCTTTGTGTTGTGCCGGGGGTGGGGGGTGTTGGATTGGATATTGGGAAATATTTCTTCATGGAAAGGGTTCTCAGGCACTGGATGGGGCTGCCCAGGGCAGTGGTGGAGTTACCATCCCAGGTGGGATTTAAAAGACAGGTACACAACATGCTAGGGGGTGTTCCAGCCTTCAGATCATCTTCGTGGTGTCCTCTGGCCTCGCTCCAACAGATCCACGTCCACCATTGGTGGGTGCTCAGCACAGTGAAGCCTTGGCTACGTGTGAAGACCTCAGTGTGGATAGAGTTGTCTGAGTTCAGTCCTTGACTTTGAAAACTGTGTTTGACTCCTTCCTCTGGTGAGGTCACTGTGATGAGCCCAGTGCGAGCAGGGCATATTGCTGACTCTTGCTGCTGTGAGCAGTAGGAGTTGAACGAAACATCATGGGCATATTTATTTTTCTCATTTAACATGCAACAAATAATTTAAATAAATTAAAATGCTAACACCTTAATGGCAAATCAATGAATCACTTAATGACAATAGATTTTCCTGTACCTTTTGTGTTGGCATTAATGCTGCATTAGGTCGAATGACTGTTATTATGATGGATATGAGCTGAGCTCAGTTAGCAACAGGACAGCCAGCAATTTCCTACCACAAGAGTCTTGGTGTTTCAATTAGGGACCTTGAGTCAGGGAAACGTGACAGTTCAAGGCAACCTCTGGGTTTTGGTACTTTGGGCTTCTGTGGAAGTGCCTTTTAGGAGGAGAGCTGAGGCTGGGTACATGCCCAGTGTGTAGAGGGCTGCACAAAATCACTGAAAATTAATGTTGAAATCCCACACTAATTGCTGGTTTTGAGGTATTTTTGATAGGTGAAAAGAAGGTGTGGAGGAGTTTTGGGTTGCCCTCTCTGTTATCACAAAATGAAGGATTCAATAATTACAAAATTGCCAATTTCAGAATAAAAATCCCTTGGGCGGCTGATTTTACTTGCAAGTTGATCTCCTTCCCAGGAGAAGTGAATGCCTAATATGCCAAACTGGGCTGATCACAGAGCTAACTGGAGATGTTTAGTCCCTGTCATAAGACTCTGTCAGCACAGTGGGATTGATACTCCACCCTGAGGAGGAAACCAAGGTCCCCCACAATTTCTGTTGTTGCCCATAGTCCTGCATAAAACTCCCAGGGAATTCCCCCATCAGAAAAGACAGTTTAGCTTAGTTTGATGATGTTTCTGTTACAAAGACTGTGCTGTCTTCATATGTTCTGTTAGGAGTAATTGTTTGTTTATCATGTACCATGATACCTTTTACATGAGCACGATGTTCAGCCAAGAGGCTTGAACAAGGAAAATGCGACTGAAGAGCCAGGCCTTCACACAAGCTGTAAATCTCATTCTGGCACAGAGAACTAGCAGGTTCTTCACATCCCTCTGAACAGCTTCTAGAGAGGCAGAGCCATGTGCACCAGGCCCTGTATCCTTACATCTGAGGCTGATGCTTAGGGCATATCCGTGTGGTTTGGTTCGGACATCCTGGAGCTTGCTCTGCCTCTGTTTGCTGTGGTCTAGGAGCAGCAGTGTGGCAAATGGGACATGTCCCATGAGCCAGGCATCCTCAGAAAGAGGAGGCTGTTGCCTCCTCTACTGCTGGGTGAGGGCAGTGTGCGCAGTTAGCATGGAGTGATGAAGGCACGGTGAACCCGTGTGCTGGTTTATCTTGCCGTAACGCATCCATCTAGCCAGACCCTTACATTTATTGAGTACGTTTGGGTAAGAGCTACTCCAGTGTGCACAGATGGACATCTGACTGTGTTGAAAAACCCTGCACGAAGTTTTGAGCACAGTACCTGACCTAAATTTGCAGCAGTGGGGCTTTGATACAACTTTTCCCTTGTGTCTGAATCCTTATGGAGGGATGAATTTCTGCTGTGAATTAGGCTGGTATTTACTGAACTTGCTTTTCGTTTGTCTCAGGCACGTTGCAAGCCGTTGAAAAGGCATCCTGTTTGCATTTCTGAGCGCAGGAGTGAGAGCTGCAGCTTCATGCATTATTGAAGAGCGGCCTTAGCTGGTACAGTAGAGCAGGGATCCAAATGATCGGCAGGCACAGGCTTTTCATATGCATACAGATGGGTCAACATTGAGGTTCCCGAGAGGCAGAAGAGTGAAAGGACTGAAAGCAAATGCAGAATGTGAATAAAAACTTGTGCTTATGTAAAAATGAACTAATTGTTTTGACTGCAGAGGCAGCAGATGAAAAGGCTGGGCTTGAGAACCCCAGGTGACCTCGAAGCCCTTGTTGGTGATTATCTCAGCTGGCCCAGCTCTTGGTCTCTCTCCATTTCTTCTCTAGATGCTGGTTTGCTCTGTGTGCAGCTACTGAATATTCTCTGAAGCAGAACCTTGGTAACCCATTTCCTGGCTGAATGCTCTCACCTGAAGGTCACATCCAGCCATCCGTTCCCTTCACCTGACCCAGATCGGTATGAAAAGAAGCCTGCGAAGTTATTTAATAGCCAAAGGCAATGCTTTAGTGTGAGAGAACTGAAATGCTTGGTCCCTTTAGGTGATCAGGCGAAGATCAAGAAGTTCCTTTGGAAGATTTCACGTCCCATTTTTCTCTTCCTGGCAGTAGTTCTGGATGTTAATCCATGGGAGTGAGGTAGGAGAAGGACCTGCATGTGCAAAGTGATAATCCTCACCTGGAGCACAGGCCTCTATCAAGGGGAGAGGAGGCAATGAAGTATTGAAATGGTGTGTAACAGCAAGCCCTCCTTCTGCCAGCACCTGCAGGTGGAAAGGCTGGATGCCTTTTTGGACGATGTGTTTGAAACAGAAGAGATGAGGCTTAATAAAGGGGCAAGTGGTGAAATGTAAGGACTGTTGCTGAGAGCTGAGGTTAGACCTAAGGCTGTGTCAGCAGAGCTGTGACAGGGTGATGGCAGGAGTTACTCGACGTCACACAAGTGTATGTTTTTCATATTTTGGAAAGTTGTCTGCTTTCCTGAGCAGGAAGGCCTGAAGGTTTTCAAAATGTAATTTTTATGTTTGTCTTCCCATTAAAAACCAACCAAACAACCCATCCAGTCCAGGAGAGCTAACTCAGTTCAGCCTCAGCAGCTGGACCAAGTTCTTTCCCTTTCAAAGATCCTCCAGGTGCAGGTTCCCTCATGAACCTCCCCTCCTGTGCATCAGCTTTAGCACCTGTATGTCCATATCCTTTCCTCTCCAGGTATTTGCTGGCATGTGACGTCCCGTGGGCTGGTGACAGCACAGGGGTTCCTGAAGATTCTCTTTGTGTCTCCGTCTGTTTGTCTGTGCTAATTGGCCTGGACAAACACCATCTCCATGCGTGCTGCTGTAGAACTATAAAATATTCATGCTAAGATTGGCAACTTGGTGTAGCTGGGAGCTAAGTTAAGCCAGTAGTATAATTTTAGGACTCTGGTAAATATACCCATGGCTTTTGTTAGCTGCTTTATTTTTTCAAGTGTTTCATGTGTTCTCAGTACATATGAGATGAGTGAGCCAGACTTTTTGTTTGAGAGATGCTGAATTATTTCCATAAAGCTATATTGTAAGCTGTTTAAATTATTATGAGTCATGGTCCCTGGCACTAAGGGCTACACACCACAGCAAAACGTGTTCATGTTTTCTATGTTTATGAATTTAAATGATATCAGGGTACTTGCTTTCTCTTCTGCCTCCTGCTTTTTCTCCTCAGAGCACTCCACTGTGGATCTTCACAGATGGGCTAATAATAATTGCAAGGGTTGCCCATTTGTCACCCTGTCATGGGCTGCCAGAGGTTCTTTATTTGCACTATTAAAACCACACAAATAAAAGCCAGCTTTTAGCTGTCTGATGCTTCTCCTTGAAGGGCTGTTCAGTTTCCAGAGAGGAACTGAAAAATCAGGTTTTAGTCCTTAAGAATAAAGAATGGCAAGGAAACTTTCTTAGTTATTTGTAACTGATGGAGGTCTGCATTCTCCAGTCCTGCCAACACATACTGCTTGCGCCATGTGAAGAATGAATAGCACAATGTGCTACCAGTTTGACAGTAGCTTTTCCTACATCACCTATATGCTACAGAATCTTCTTATTTGTGGCTGTTATAAAGCACAACTTTTCCCTATGTTTGTCAGCTAAGAGGCTTTGCTTGCCTTTCTCACAGGGTTCCAGCAATTAATCTCCCACCTCCACCAGTGAAACAGCCTCTCACAGGCCATAAGAGAGCAGCTCTTTCCCAGTGTAAGGGACCAGTACCGAGCCATTGCAGTGCAAGGTGCAACGATGGGCATGAACTACAGGTAGAACCTGACCGCACAGCTCTGGGCAGCTCTCCCCAGCAGGACTTACCCATGCTTCACAGCCCCGTTGGGTCAAAAATAGCCTAAGAGGTTTTCACCGAGGAGAGTTCATGCAAACGTTGCTCTCGCAGGCACTTTTGTAGCACCATACTCATACCCACGGTATTAGCTCTAGTGTCTCCAGATGTACAAGCCCCCAGTCACCTCCCTTCCATCACGCATCTCTGGGGGCTTGGCTGGAGCAGAGATAAAGCTGTTAGGGCAGGGAATGTATTTCTCTTTGGACACAGACAGTCCACAGGAAAACAGAGCTGATGTTGGCTGGAGATGTTAGGTCAGGTCACAACTGAGAAGGCAACGCTTACAGTGGTGACCAATGTTATTCTCTGCCTCTGCGGCTGGACTTTAAGCTTCAAAGTTTTTCCATAGCACCGTCTTCTAGAATCCTGATAACTTATGCACGCTTGCTGGAGCTGGTTATCTGATACTCTCCCTTCTGGTGCCCTCTCTCGCAAAATTGCTTCCTCTGGGAGCTGCTAGTGGTGGAAGGAATGACCAAGATGAAGTGGAAGGCAGCTAATTGGGAGATCCAGTCTACCTCTGCATTAAGTAAAATAATCCTGCTTTGCACTGTTTTTCTTGGATCTCATTTCTGTTATCCAAGCTTGTTGCTCGGTCTCCAGGTGGAAGACAGAGCCCAGCGTAATGAAGATGCACTCTTCCCATGTTTTATAATTGATAACTCTTTGTAATAAATACACACAGTGTGTTTTCAGGGTTCTGCCCCTGTTACAGTGTGCTCACAGAGTCAGAGAATGACCTGAGTTGAAAGGAACCCCTGAGGATAATTGAGTCCAACTCCTATCCCTGCACAGGACACCCCAACGTTCACAGTGTGTGTCTGACTGTGTTGTTCAAATGCTTCTGGAATATTGTCAGGCTTGGTGCCATGCCTGCTTCCGTGGGGAGCTGTTCCAGTGCTCCACCACCCTCTGGGTGCAGAACCTTTTCCTGATATCCAACCTTACCCTCCCCTGACACATCTTCCTGTCATTCCTTTCAGTCCTGTGCTGTTCACACTCACAATGATGTGGCCGTTTCACTTTGTGTTTGCTGTGCACAACTAAGGAAAGTTAGTGATGTTTCCCCGGGAGGAGCTGATGACTCTTTCAGTATTCGCATGTCCCTTGTTGTCGCTGGCTGATGGGGTCCAGACAGGCACTTCTCCAGCTTCTGCAGGGCCATAGTATTTATTTACTCTGAACAGCAGGGCATTTGCTAAATATACTAGTACCAAGGGGAGTGAGTTCCTTGGAGCTGAGAATCCACAGGGTTATAATATCCAATCACCAGTTAGGGATATCAACCCTGATAAGTGAAAGAAGCCAAAAGGCAGGTGAGCATCCTGAGCATCCTCCAGTGTGTCAAAGATGCAGCAGGTAAATGTGGAGCATGGTCCTGTAGACGTAATTCTGAACTGTTTCTGTTCCACACTGCTGAAAGCCCCATGGCTTCTGAGCGGCTGTGCTGGGGCTGTGGACTTATGTCCCCATACCCAGAGACAGACAGCAGACTTTGGCTTCTACTGAGATGCTGGACCCTTGTGAGGACCACAAGCCATCTTCATGCGAGGTTTTGTTAAGTACGATATTTCCAAAGTGCCATAGTAGGCATTACTTTTTGCACATCTTCCCTCCTGTTGTGTTACGCAAGTTCCACAGACCTAAAAGATGTGGTGGCTGATCTTCTGATGATCCTTTGAGGACCAAAACCCTTGGTTTCTTCCGTGACTGTGAGTCACAGCGGCTCTGTCAGACACAGGTAGGAAGTTCAGTAATAACAGACAAACTACTGCCGAGTCCTGTGGTGCTGTCTTCAGTGTGTGTTTGCTTTTGACATTCAGCGTAACCTTAAGCATGTTTTAAATGTCAGGTGAGGAGGCACCATGAAACACCAGGACAGTTATCTCTAGCTTAACTGTTATTCATTTCAGATGCTTTCATCCTACTATAATAATCCTTTTCTTCACTTCATCTGCTTTTCTATCCGTCAGGAACTACCCTTACTTAGCAATGATGGTTTCTATATACTTGACATTTCAGTTCTTGCCATCGTTTGTGCCTCCCTGTGTGGGCGCAGTAGAATCATAGAATCATTGAGGATGAAAAACCCCTCTAAACTCATCCAGTCCAACCATCAACCATGCTTACAAAACCATGTCCCAGAGTGCCATGTCTACAGGGTTTTTGAACACCTCCAGGAATGGAGACTCTGTTTTATTCTTCCTTGCTGTTCTCCAGCTCCCAAGATGCTGCTGGGAAAAGGCTGTGATGGATTTTATGTTTCTACAGAGCCTTGTTTATGAAAGCCTTTGCTGTAACACAATGCACAGCCTATGCTGAAAGAATGTGAGTGCCGGGGATGTGATTAGTTTCTGTTGAGTGAGCAAGGTTGGGCACAGCTGAGATTTGCTTTATTAGCAATGAACTAATATTTCTGTAGTTTTATTATTGTATAGCCTGCAATATTAGAAGTTATATCACCCATTAAGTCTTCAGTTCAAAGGTACAAGTGCAGAAGACTTGCTTCTGGCTCAAAGTGAACTCCTCGCTATTCTGGCTTTCATGGTGAGCAGCACTTCTAGCTTTGCATTGATGCTGGGGAGAGGTGATGTGTTGAGGCTGTCCCAGTGTTGTGATTCTAAATGACCAGTGCAGCAAACAATGGGAGAATCTCAGGCACCAGTGATATTCCAGTATCCACAAAATTCATCCAGCCTTGTGTGTGTCTCCCCAGGGTGAAAGCAGAGCTGCTGTGCTGGCGACTCTCCTCCCTCACTGGAGCAGAGTGACTGGAGAGAGCTCCCATCCCTGGGGCTGAGTGGGGAATGTGGAGGTCACAGCAGCACGTGGGGAAGGGGAGATGCTGCTTTGGGAGCAGAGAGAGGGAAGGGTAGTCAACCATGTTGCAAGCCCTTGCCGGCAGTAAGTCCCAGGCCCCCAGTGGGGTCAGATTGACTGGAAGCAAAAGAGTGAGAGAGAGGAAGAGAACTGCATTTTCCTACAGCACCACAAAATCCATGTCCTACAGGCTTAACAGAGCTATGGTGTTTGGTGAAGGCACAGTCCAGCACTGGGTGGGAGTCTGATGGCATCACCCAGCAGTAGCTCACACGGCGTCCAACCCATTTGCTGTTTCTCGTCATGGTTCTCATTGTTTGTTCAGAGATATTCTCAAGGGAGAACAGATGCCTGGCACATCGCTGCTTCTTAGGCACGCTTCAGTGGGACTGAGACAGAATTCCTCGGCTTGTGCCGTAAACTTGCCGCTGTAGAGTAAGTAGTGAAGAAATGCCTGTGAGACACTGTTATACTTCCCTTCTGGATGACAGATTAGTTATTCTAGCCACAAGGCCCATCGACGGGAGATCAGGAGATAATTGACTGCCAGATTTGAACGATGTGAAGGTCAATCTCTGCTGAGGTCGGTGTGTTGGAACAACGGCCCCGTTTACAAAGGGTTATGGAATGCTAATCATCATTTGGGCTTTAATGGAAGTTCTCGACATTGTCAAGGCAGAATTAGCTTTTAAACGTTAAGCTTAAATATCTTTTAGAAGTCTGAAGGCTCTTGTACAAAGAATCCAGCTTAGGTTTTTTTATAGCAATGAATGCGGAAGATTTGGGGAAGAAAATTCTCTGGAAAATGCCAAAAGTCAGTGCTTTGATTGCTTGCCAGAACTAATTGATTTTTACCTCCAGTCAGCCAGCTGAATGCTAGTGTATGTGTGTGTCTTACATGCACAAATGTCTGTCTGTCAGTTTTCAAATGGCTCAAGGCCTGAGCAGGGACCTCGTAGCAGTCTACAGCTTCCTCACAAGGAGAGCAGGAGGAGCAGGCACTGATCTCTCTGGTGACTAAGGATAGGACCCAAGGGAATCACAGGAAGATGTGCCAGGGGAGGGTATAGCTTGGACATTAGGAAAAGGTTCTTCACCCAGAGGGTGGTGGAGCACTTCAACAGGCTCCCCAGCGAAGCAGTCATGGTGCCAAGCCTGACAATATTCCAGAAGCATTTGGCCAATGCCCTCAAAAACACAGTGTAAATGTTGGTGTTGTGCTATGCAGGGACAGGAGGTGGACTTGATGATGTTTGTGAGTCCCTTCCAACTCAGGACATTTTCTGATTCTGTGAAAAAAACTTGGTGGAAGCACATAGAGACATGACCTAGGGAAGTGGCGTGGTTGTGTTAATGTTGAGGGGAAAGGATTTCTTACATTGCTAGTAAGCAGAAGAGAAGTTGAAGTGCCCAGATTCCTGAGAATTCTGCTCTGAACAGCCATCGACTGGAACTGCCAAGCAGGCTCTGGAGCAGACCAGAACAGCTCTGCTCCCAGTAAAACCACATTTTTATCCATGGAGGTCACTGAAATGTAGAAAAACCCAAAATAATACGAGACAATGCCTGAAGTGATCTGGTTTTTTTGTGCCCACTTCATGCATGCGTAGTTTATGGGAAGCTGTGAGACCACAGAGAACCAAGCTGTAGTATATATTAGATGGTGTACGTACACCCTTCTGGTTTCTAATCAAGCTCGGTGTCAGTGAGATGTCTGGTAAAGAACCGCAGTGTTTCTAGGTTGTTGCAGGATTCCTGGCTAATCAGGGACCAGGGTGTACTGGAGTCCCTGCAATGTCTGTGTTTGCATAAGCTATGAGAGGTGGCCTGGGGAAAGGGGAGAAGAATCAGCAAGAAAAGGCTGTGATTCAAACAGTGCTGTGAGTTTGACTGGAAGCACCATGGGCAACTTGTGTGGTGCTATGTCTGCTCCCATTCATCCAGCGCTACTTAACAGCCCCTTGGCCCGTGTCTGTTTGTGGAGCTATAAAGTACCGCTGGCCTGGTGACAGTGAATACCTGGTTATTCTCTATATGCTCAGGTATTCTCAGAGTTTGGCTGTATTTTAGATTTGTAAATTACAAGATTTTGGATGTAGGCATGTTCAGTACTGTAAGAAACAGATAAAGTTTTAGCATATCCTCTTTAATTTTTGCAAGTTTAAACGATGTACAGAACATGTGCCAGAAGAGAAACAAGGCATAGGTGGTTACAGTTCCATGATTTGTAGGTCACCACAGGCAAGGACAGAAGCTAAAGGCAGCACATGGAATACAGTGAGCCCAGGAGTCTCATTCCCAAGTCCTTAAGAAGGTTGTGTTTGGGAAGGGATGAGTTTATCTTGTCTGTGTTCTCTGCACAGGTTGGAAGGTGCAGTAAGTTTCTATCTTATTTGTTGTTTGGGTTTTTTACATGTATTTATTTTTCAATGTGGTTGTTAGCAGTTGCTCCTCCTAGTCTCTTAGTTTGGTGAACTTTATATGTGCACCCTCAGGAGCAATGGATATTGTGTGTACGGAGATGAGCAGATGATGGTAGTGGTGGTTTCTTAGATGCAAGGCAGCAAAACATAATGATGCTCATTTGCAATGATGTACAAATGTCTAAGTCTGTTCCTCACATTCCCCAATGCTAATGCGTTTATATAACTACAAATTCCATTACTTTATGCAACTGGAAGGACAGCGGACTGTGCCAGATAAGGGAGAAATCCCAGAGCACTCTCATTAGGAACTTGCTGTCAGACCAGAAGGGGAGGGTCCAGAATGTTCCGCTCCCGGGCACAATGCAGGAAAGGCAGAGGAGTGACTGTCCACTAGGCAGCCCTCATCTCTGAAACAGGCAGAGCCTTGGAAACAGTGATACCAAATTCAGACTCTTCTATTCACTGGAGGCCAATAAGGCTTATGTGCTCTAAGAGGTTGTCCTAGAGAGAGTTTTATCAGAGATTAGTTTTTAAAACACTACCATAAATTATTTTTCAAGGCAGTCAAATGGGTCCTGGTTATGGTTGTATTCCTGTGAAAGCATTGCTAAAATAGGTGCATAGGTTTGCCACTCTCACACTGTTATGGTGCCAGATCCTTACCTGTGCTCAGCATTCAGGGAAAAGGCTTTCGTAGAAGCCCTCTGCTCCAGAGGCTGCTCAGATCCTGGCCACAACTAAGAGTGACTTCTACCCTTAAGTGGATGTGGAGGAGGCAGCTCTTCTAACTACTTGGAAGAGCTCAGGTAGAGTAATACTGAGTCTAAGGGCAGCTGGGTCTGAGCAGGATCAGTGAGTGAGTGACATGGAGTCAGAAGGGCTGAAGCAGATGGCAGGAGCTCTGGAAAGGCAGGTTTCGGGATCTCTGAACAGACAGCAATAAGCAAAAGCTGCTGCCTCCTAACATGGTTTAACCATGTGGCTCTCACTTTGCCAACTAAAGGTCCAGGTTCTTCGGCTTGACTTTTTCCAAGCTCTGCTGAGCATGAGTTGGGATGGGAGAACATGCATGCGGGTGTAATGCTTTGCAAATCCTCCATGTGACTGCTGAGCCAGGGATGGGGTAGTGGAGGGGTGGGTAGGAGAAAAAGGGAAACAGGTTAACTGGCAGGTTAGAATTGAGAGGGATCCATGTCAGCAGAAATGGGAATGATGTACCTTTTTCCTGTTACTCAGCTAAAACCCAGAACCACCTGGGGCAGATGGAGCTGCCACAGCCCCTTCAAAATGCAACCAGGGCACCCACTGCATCACTTGGCAGTTAGAGACACCCAGTGACTCTGGCACTTTAGCCTCGCTGCAGGTGAGACACAGTCACATTAAAAAAAAAAAAAAAATCCCTTCTTTGGGAATGATGATAACGACTTGGAGAGGGTGTTAAATCTGTGTGTTTATTTTCCTGGCTTGTAAAGAGAAGCTGTGAAAGAGACTTGAGAGTGAAGGAGAATAATCAAGCAGCTCATTGATCTAAAGTTCATCTGCTGCCACTGCCTCAGCAGATGCTAAAAATGGGTCTCCTTTCCTCCTTTCTGTAAGGAGGAAAAGGCTTCTGCCAGTGCCCCTCCCAGAGCAGCCCTTGGTGCCTTTGTCAAACGCTCTGCGCTTGGACAGATCTAATGAAACTCATTTGTTGTCATTGTTTCAGATTAAGCTGTACTTATAGAATTACTGTGGTGTTATTAGGCCAGTATTCTAGAACACAAATAGAATGAAAAACAGAAATAAAACCCAGAAAATTCTGTTTATTTTTTGTTTCAATGTTTAGTGCTGAGGTTTGAGCCTCTGCTGAATTATCTGGTACTGTATTCTGCAAATAGCACCTTAAAAACACTAAGCATTACACCAAGGTTCTGTGTGATAGACAAAGCATTCAGAATGTTCCCCAGATTCCTGGAAGGTGTGTTTCTGGTGCAAAATCAGAACAAATCCTGTCTTTTGGCTTGGAACTCTGCTATGGGATCTGTACTAACATGAGTAGATCACTTAAATCCGACTGACTGCTGCTCCATCTATGAAAGGGAGATACTGAGCACCTCAGACTACTCAGGGAAACCAGAAGAGGTGTCTCTAAGCAAAATGGTTTCGTGCTGACCTGCTGGGATTTGTGCAGGCTGGATTTTACTTTTATGCTTTCTCTGATGGAAAGCATTCAAAATAGGTTTTCTGCCAAGCTATCAGAAGTCATAATTTTCTTCAATGAAACTCGGAAGTCCTCTAAGTCATCTCAAAATTAGTGTATGATGGCTTGCAATGATTATTTTCATAGACTGTTAGAGCAGTTCAGGCTGGAAAGGAACATGGGAGTTCTCTGGTCCAGCCCCCTGCTCAAAGCAGGGCCAGTGATGAATTCAAACCAGGTTGCCCAGGGCTTTGTCTGATCAGGGCTTGAGAACTTGCACTTTCCCTATTGGCCCCTGTCCCACTGCTGTGCTATCCTTTCATGGCTTTCCCCCCTCCCTGCTCATGCCCAGTCAGAACCTTGCCAGCTTTGATTCATACCTCTGTCTGTTGTTCTCCCACCAGGCATCTCCAGAACAAGCTGGGCTCCAGCACTCAGGCTCTTTCCCCTTGGTGATGGGGTTGCCATTAGGTCCCTTCCCTGGGCTGAAGAACCCCCAGTCCCACAGGCTGTCCTTATTCTGCCTGACCACCTTGGTGGTCTCCCCTGAACCCCCTCCAGTTAGCTGATGGTTTCCTTGTGCTAGGTGTCCCAAACTGGATCCAGCGGTCTAATAGTTACTGAGTGAAGAATAATCACTTCCCTCAGTCTGTGATCTTCTCGATCCAACCCAGGTTGCCACTTGCCATCTCTGCAGTGCTGCTGGCCTGTGCCCAGCCTGCTATGTTCGAGCCCTTTGGCAGAGCCATTTCCAGCCAGGGTTGCTGCAGGGGCTTCCTCCTCTCCCAGTGCCAGGCTTTGCATTTGTTCTTTCTGGATCTGATAAGGTTTCTGGTGGCCCATCTCCCTGGGCTGTTCCTGTTCCTCCGAATGGCAGCCCTGCCGTACCAGCTGCATCCCTTGGGTTGCTGGAACCCACAGACTTGACTTTGAAACAAAACTAAATTGAAAAGTAAATCTTGGCACCAGTGGCCTCTCCTTATCCTCCATGTGATTCCACTGATTTATCTGAATTTAGCGAGGGGTTTCTTTAGAAATGTTTCACAAGGAGAGTTTTCATTGAGTTTGAAGAAGTTCACTGGTCTGCAAACCCCTTCTGTCTTTGTTTCTGGTAGTGATACACTTACTTGGCACCTCTGGGTCAGGTACATCTGCCACATCGCAGCTTCCTCCAGTTAGAAACAGAAAAGCAAACCACTATTCCATTCTCCTACTCCCACCACCTTGTCAGGATGAAGTTAAGTTCCAGACACTATTTTTTCTAAAAAAACATATAAGCCAAGCCTGGAAAACTCCGTTTATTGACAGACAAAGCTCTGTTTCTCTGATTCTGGCAGAGATGAGGCATTGGTCATGTCCCCCTTGGGTTCAGGTTTTTCAGTAGTTCTGCATTGCCCATTGTGAGGTGCTGCTCGGGGGGATGCTGCAGCCACACAGAGGAGTGGTTTATTCCTTCAGTGAAGTGTAACCCTGGGGTTTGGCCAGCACAGGGAAGCTTTATTTATAAGCAAACTCTTTGACTGTTGACTCCGCAATCGCTATGGATGGGGCTGAGTTTTGCTTCCACTCCAAACCATGCTTGCAGGCAGATGGTGACCACCTAAGAGAGGAGCTTAGCTGGCAGGGGGTGGGGGGGAGAAAAAGAAAAAAAGCCAAACAGATTGTCTGAAAAGTTTTGATGGAATTCTGAGAGCTCATGCTGATTCCATCCTCTATCAGCTGGGAATGTCCGGTGCTGATGTTTTACAAAAATAGACCTAAAATTGACAGTTTGGATTTTGATTGCAGTGCTGATTGACTGTAACTGGTGCCAGGTCTGTGATAAATCCATTTTAGCCTCCAGCAGAAGTGGTATTGAGGCTGCAGGTACTGGCCAGGAGGTGACACAGATCCCTCCAGTCCAGGGTTCCAGTCTGGATTTTGACTTTGCACAGCTCAAAATTTGGAAGAGTTTTACTGGAGGGGTTTGACTCAGTTTCCCTTTCAGTGGCTGCACCATAGAAAGTTCCAGCTCCAGGTGCTCCTACTGGAAACGGCAGGATAGCGCTGCTAGGGCCACAGGAGAAAGTGCATTTCAGGGTAGGACGCAGAGGAAGGAGGGCAAGTTGTTGGTGTTCCCACATGCAGCCCAGGATGCAGCAGGAAGAAAGCAGCAGAACTGCTGGCAGATGAAAATGCAGAGCTGGGAAGTGACCGTGCAGCTCAGGCAGCGTGTCCAAGGAGATAGTGATGGAAATTCCTGGAGCAGTGAGTGGGATGCTGATCAGACTCATATAAGCGGATATGCTCCAGAGATAGCGAGGAGCAGAAAACTAGGCTAATTACTAGTCTTAGCAATGCAAGAAGAGCAGAGTGGACAGGTTAGTGCCATTTGCCTGATAAATGTTAAATTGTGTGTGCTCAGGGAGCACAAGCATCGGTGATGGCCTCTGCTAATAGAAAACTCTGCATGGGCTGGACAGAGGCAGGTTTCATCCACAAAAGAACATGTGCAGCCCCTCACTGGTGGAATCAGTGTGGTTCTACATACTGCCACCCCTTCTGTGTCCTTCAGGTGCTCCAGACCAGCTTTGCCCTGGAGAGAGGGACCTGGCAGCTAAATGCCAGGGCAGACCTCCCCAAAGCCAGTGCTGCTCCTGGTGCCGGCTCCCAGAGCCTCCTGCTTCTCCCTGAGTGTTTCTGACTGGCCCAGCTGAGTGGCTTCTCCCACTCTGGGTCTCTCTTGGGGTATTCTCGGAGAGGGGCTCTGACAGCTGCACAGCAAAGCCATCTCTTGTCAGATGCATAAGAATAAGAATTACTTAAGCTGTTTTCTCGTGGCAGATTTTCCATCAGGAAATCTCATTCTGGAAACCAGCCTTCCTATGGGAATTATCAATTTACACAAAATGCCGGCGTCTTTTTTCAGTCTGGCAGAAAATCAAAATGAAATGTTTTGACCTTACTATGATGAAGCATTTGGATCATTTACTTCATTTGCAATCTACAGTATCTTATAGCAGAAATTGCATCTTGCTGCTCAGATCCAGCACCTATTCCATACCACGGGCATTTGAAAGACTGACTGGTGCCAGGCTGGAGCACCACACACAGCAAACAAACAAAAACCGTAGAGGCTGCAAGCTGCTCCCAGTAAGTATCTGAGTAATTTCACAGTATTCATGAAGCGCAGTCTGTCCATGGACAATCTGCAAACAGCCAACAAATGCCAGAATTCACAAACAAACTGTTCACTGCAAACTGTTTGCCTCTTCACTGTGTCGGTGATGAATGTCAATGAGGAGCCAACTACTCTTCAGTGAGCTTTTTACCCTCACCAGAGTAAAACTGTGTGGGAGGAGCAGGATTATGGGGTTTAAAGGAAGTGATATTTTGAAAGCCTTGCTTAGACTTATCTTCATAAAAATAGTTACTGCTTTTTATCCTAGGATTCCCAAGCCTGGTGAGCATCACTACTTCCATTTTAGTAGCAGAAAAAAAAAAAAAGAGCAGAAGGAGAAAGTACAGAATTTATCTTGGATCCTATTGCAGGTCAGGAGAGCTGGGAATGACATTGGTGCTTTTGAGTTCCAGTTCACAAAGCAGTATCTATGGGATGATAAGTTGGCTTCTATTGATAATGGGTATTAGTGTGGTGCTCATCAACACAGGGCGCTGTATAAATCATAGAGTTGTTTGGTTGGAAAAAGCCTGTGAGAGCACTGAGTCCAGTTGTACCTGTCCATCCTGCCATGGTCAGGGACGCCTTCCACGGGCTTAGGTTGCTCAAAGCCTCATCCAACCTGGCCTTGAACACCTCGAGGACTGGGGCATCCACGACTTCTCTGGGCAACCTGGGCCAGTGTCTCACCACCCTTACAGGAAAACATTTCTTCCTAAGATGTTGTCCAAATCTCCCCTCTTTCAGCTTAAAATCATTCCTCCTTGTTGTGTCCCTGCACTCCCTGATCAAGAGCCCCTCCCCAGCTTTCCTGTAGCACCCATAAAAATTCGTCTTACAGTTTCCATAGCTGACCTACAGCGGAGGGCTGTGTGCTCTCCGTTTCCTAGGGACAGAAAAGGAAGCATAGATTGCAAACCATTTATGGTATTTGAGGCTGGCAGTGAAAAAGCAGTGTGAAGATAGTGGTGCTGTCTCAGCTCTTCTGATCTCCTTTCCTTATTTGTCACTCTTATCATCATCTCTGAATTCACCTTTAGAGCAACTGCCGACAGGACTTTGTTTTCATGCAGATGAAAGATTCCGCTCTGAGACTAAAGGTAGAACTGAAAACCCAGCCCCAGCACCAAATCAGCTCACCAGAGGCAGCTGGTGATCCCTCCTTGATTGTTGCTCAAGGACCACTATTTGCAAGCCCCTCGTCCCAGGAGGACTTTCTGGGGGAAAAGCTATGGGAGGAAGTCTTCTTGGCACACTCTGCCATGACAAGCTGGCTGTCCTGATGAACCTGGTGCTGAGATGGCGTTACAGTGACTGATGAGGCCGCCCGGAGCAGTTAACTCGGCCGTTTGTAATCATTCTCTACAGCCTTTCCGTAATCACTGTGGGAAATTGTCTTTGAGCAGTGCAGGCTCTAAGGGGAGAGAAGCAAAGTGATTTCTCTTTTGCAGGAAAGGAATTAGAGAGACATAAACTGAGGGAAAATGAAAAACAAAAAACAGTAAGAAATACCTTACAGTCCTCCTCGTGATTCCTGCGAGGCTGTTTTGGTTTATTTTTGTGTGGATTAAAGTCCCACCCACGGGCTGGCTCCATCCAGACATGCAGAATCCCACCTTCCCGAGGCAGAGGAGGGCTGGGCTGCCAGCAGCAGGGCCTCTGCCGAGAAGGGAACAGCCAAGGCTGTGTTCTTTTCTAACCTTTGCTACTACTTTGCAATGTGAATTGAGCAGGTCGTTGAATCCCGTGGGTTCTTTGTACTCATACACATAAGTGGTACATAATTCTGCAACAAATTCATCGTGTCAATTTTTTTCCATGTCATGTCTTCTACCAGTTGTTTTACAGCCCCTGATGGTTCAGCTCCTTATGGGCCAGCTTTTCAGGCCAGTCCTTCTCCCCAGCTTTGTCGCGTCCAAGGAAGGCTGTTGCAGTAAGTAGGAATCTGTAAGAGAGAAGGGGAAGCTCCTCTTTTCTGTGCTAGGCAGGTGATGATGATACTGCTCATCTTGGGATGTGTCTTGTTGAGTATCTGGATGCCATCTGTATACCCGAAGACAAAGCTAAGGCTGAGTAGAATCATAGAGTGGTTTGGATTGGCAGGGGCCTCAAAGCCTATCCAGTTCCACCCCCCTGCCGTGGCAGGGACACCTTCCACTGGATCAGGTTTCTCAGAGCCCCACCCAACCTGGCTTTGAATGTTTCCAGGAATGGGGCATCCACCACCTCTCTGGGCAACCTGGGCTAATGTCTCTCCACCCTCAGTGTCAAAAATTTCTTCCTTATATCTAGTCTACACTTCTCTTTGTTTTTTAAAACCATTAGCACTTATGATAGTGTGGTTTGCATCAGCAGAGAAAACCAGGGCTGTCCTGCCCCGCGTATGAAGCCCTGCCTTGAGCTGGAGCATCATCTTCTGTATTCCATAACTGAGCTGCTCTGGTGCCCTACAGCAGAGGCTGGTGATGGCTGAGGCATTGCCTGCTTTACAGCATCACTCACCTTTGCTGCGTGAATGCTGAAGATTAGTTAATACGTAAGGTCTTTGCAAAGCAGCTATGCAGAAGCAAAATTGTGCCACAGTAGTAAAAAAGAACCCTTAAGAAATAAGGGTATCTCCAGAGATCCTGCTTCTCATTTTCCTTGTGCACTTGAAAACCAGAATCAATTTCTCTCATCATCAGCTTGGGTGTCTGGATGAAGCAGGAGTTTCTTATGTCTTGCTCAGGTGCTTTATGGCTTCATTGTGGCAGTGCTTGCATATCTTCCCTGGGAAGTGCTTTCACATCTGCATGCCCCACAGCTGTAGGCAGAGATGCTGTCCTTTACCTTAAGCTAAATTAAATGTTGCAGTGCAAACAGACAATACAAGCTCATTGGCGTCTTTCCCAGTAAAGGGAATATGGAGGAGGTTTTATTGTTACTGCCAAGACAGCTGTGGTGTAGATTGGAGCAGTCATCGCACCCTGTTGCTATCTCTAGAAGTAAAGCAGCCTGCCTACCGATAACAAATGTCAGTGTTTGCTCTGTTACCAAACCACCCTGCACATCTGTGGCTGTTACACAGTGCTATGAATCAATGCAAGCACCTAACACATCAAATCTGTGAGTTTAGCCATACAAATATAGGGGAATTCCTAACTGTCACTGCTGCACAGTTTGTGTCTGTCATACACATGTAGGGCTTTGTATAATCCCTCAGTGCTCACTCTGTGTTTTGATACAGCAGGTTCAGAGTTTCTTATTCTAAAATGCCATCCTTGGTTGCAAGGGTTCACAATTATTCTGTGTATTAAAGCTGGACAGAGAGTCTGGAGCTGCAGAGACCTTCCCAAAGTTGTTCCCGCTGCCTGTGGGGTACAGTTGAGGCTCGGTTCCCTTCAGGATTTCTGCCTCTTGTACAGGAAATCTCCAGTTTTCCCCTGAAGTTCCTGTGTTTTATTTCCTTTGCTGTGGCCTGGTTTAAACATGAAGGGGTGGGGATATCCAATTTAAAACCCAGCCCCTGGATTTGTGTTTCTCTGTGTGGGACCATTACCAAGCCTTCTGCCAATGCTATCTTTCACATGCGCTGTGAAATAAGCATAGACTGTCCCTGCTTTCACAGGAGGAATAATAGCAACAATGATAGTAATGAGGAAAAATGAGGCTGACTTATGCCACTGCTGCTGCTTTCTCCCACATAGCTGGCATTTACTGGCCACTGTTTGCAGCTGGTGTTACTGGATGGTTCCCGATTGTGACTGCTGTTACCAGATGGTTTCTGTTCACGGCTGGCATTGCCAGATGGTTCTTGGCAGCGACACGAGGTTAGTTTGCACCAGAGCTGGGCCTCTGCCCTGTGGGGGTGAGTGACTGCCTGGACATTGCCCTGTGCCCTTCGATGAGGAAGGATGGTGCATGTGTCCGAAAAGCTTTTTCACAAAGAAGTGGTAAATGCCGTGGTAGTATGGGATGCAGGGAGTGTGAGTTCCTGGGAAACCCAGAAAAATCAGGTGGAGTGAAGAACAGACATTTCCCAGCTCAGGCCGAATTGGGACCTTTAAATCATCTGTTGTGTCAGTGTTTGGAACCACAGGGCGAAGCCTTTCCTTCCTTCTGATGTGCACTAGGTGAGGAAAGATGAACTTTGTTTCCTCTCCACCCCGATCCAAGCTCAACACCACAGTGCATTGAGAGTTTAAAATGTAATTAAATTGGAAAAGGGAGTTTTAAATGCCATGGGCATGGTGATTTTAGATGGATTTGGGTTGGAAGGGGGCTTTTAATTGATATGTATGAAAGAAAAAAGTGTTCCCTAAACTTTGTTACAAGTCTCTCTAGAGCCAGAGGTACTGACAGGGCATGAAGATCTGGGAGAAGATTTTCATCCTGATCAGATAAGTCATCTTTAAAAAGTCATGCCTGCTGCCTGCTCAGAGGGTGGAAAGGAGATGTTTAGATTGATATTAGGGAACATTTCTTTACCAAAAGAGTGGTGAAGCATTGGAAGAAGCTGCCCAGGGCAGTGGTGGAATCCCCGTCTCTGTAGGGGCACAAAATGTGTGTGGCTTTGGCACTTGTGGACGTGGTTTAGTAGGCACTATGTGGTTGGGGTGACATTTGGACTTGATGATCTTGAGGGTCTTTCCCAGCCTCTGTGATTCTATGAAAAGCCTCAACCGTACCACAAAGATTCCAATCTGCACTGAAACCTTCAAACACTCGTTCCCCTGACAGTTAAATGTTCTAGGAATTTTTGCATATGTCTGTCCTCTGACACTGAGGAAATGTGGAGACAAAAATAAGTGGGCATTGAATGCCACAATCTTGAAGATGAGACAGAGATCAAAAGGCAGATGGTGATAAAATAGGAGCTTCTATTGAAGTCTGCAGGGACTGGGCCACTGGGGGTTGGATCTCTGTGGCCATGGGACTGGTCAGTGTAGTAGAAAAGAGGGGTTTTAAATGTATAAAGTAGGAGATTGTTTCTGGGTTGGTTTCTTTCTTTTCCTTTATACCTCTACTTAACATGATATAGGAAGTGTGCAAATCCAATGAGACTCCAGCGGGGTAGGTGTTAAATATGAAAGCAGCTATGCAGCAGTCCGCCTTAAAGGCACTGCATGGTTTGAAGTCAGTGTGTGTAATGAATTATTAAAAACTTGTCAAAACAACTATTTTTTCCCTGGAAAGCCTGGCCACTCTTCTTCTAAAGTTGATGTGACCAGGGTACAGACTAAGGAGCATTCCGAGACACACAAGTAGTTGGGCACTGAGAATGGCTGCCAGCAGGACTCCGGTTGTGACTGAGGAGACCTGTACTGGTGCAGCATATGTACTGGTACAGGAGTCAGTCTGGTAAGCTTGTCTTCTGGAATCCTTAGGACCGGAAACACCTTAATGGAGAGTCCTTGTAGGGCCCACTCCAGCAGGCACTGCATGAACTCCAGATGACAGCAAAGAGAGGAACTGTCTTACATTGAGATGCAGGTACCAAACAGCAGTGTTGCCTCTCAGCTGTTTTACTGGAGCTGCTCTAAGCTGCAGTTAACACCCCAGGCAGGGGAAGGATTGCTGTTTTCACACATACAGAAACAATGCAGAACATCTGCAGTCTAAAGTGTATTACTGTGCCTTTGTATGAAGGTTACCAAGCCCACAGGCTGTCTTGAGCTTTTCTGCTGCAAGTCGTGTCTGGAGATCTGTCCATGACACAGGGAATGGCTGGACATAATCGCTGCTGGTTTGCATCACATACCTGGTTAGGAATCCAGACGTGCTGGTTACCAGTCTAGAGCAGGACAAGTATTGCCCAATGCTGAAAAACCACAGCCTCCCCAAATCACCACCTTTTCCAGGTGTAATCCTACAATATCTAAAAGCTGATACAATGCATAAATGTCCAAAATCCTGACTGTGTGTTTGTGCAGGGAGCTTTCTGCTGAAGGGCCTTTCCCCTCTGTTTAGCAAAGCTGTGGGCGAGGTGGGCAGGATAAGCACATCTGATATTGAAAGGGGCTACAGGGAAGCTGGGGAGGCTCTTTATCAGGGAATGCAGGGATAGGATGAGGGGGGACATTTTTAAGTTGAAAAAGTGGACATTGAGATGAGATATCAGGAAAGAAATGTTTTCCTGTGAGGGTGGTGAGGCACCGGCACAGGTTGCCCAGGGAAGTCGTGGCTGCTCCATGCCTGGAGGTGTTCAAGGCCAGGTTGGATGGAGCTCTGAGCAGCCTGATCCAAGGCAAGGTGTCACTGCCTGTGGAAAGGTGGCCACAAATGGATTGGCTTTGAGGTCCCTTCCAACCCAACCCATTCCATGATTCTATGATCCCTTGATGCAGTCCTGCCAGCAGCCTCTGCTTTCCAGGGGACAGACCTGAGCTGAGAGCAATTTGGTTACCAGCGCTCAGGTCTTTGTTAGCTCTGTGCTGCCCACAGAGGTGCTCAGTTGTGCTGTAAGAGATGATTTTGGCAAAGATCAGCTTGCTGCTGGGCTTTTCAAAGGCTGCTCGTAGGCAGGTGGATGAGTAACAGCTTTGAGCCATTCCTGGTCTGGCTTTAGCTGAGACCCGAGTTCTGTAAGTGATTCGATGCCGTCCCTGGGGTCAGCCTGGGCAGGTCTGCAGCAGCCACAGAGCATCCCAGAGTGTGCTCTAGATGGCAGAGTATTTTAAATGTATTGGGCAGAATATCAGCTTTGTCTTTTTAATTGGGTTTTCTTAATGCTCTTTGCACACCACTTGCTTTCAAAGTAGAAATTGAAAAAAATAAGCTAGATTTTACAATATACACGTATCTCTTTCTCATGTGTATATATATATGTGTGTGTATATGTACGTGTGTATATATATATGCATATATGTGTATATATATTATATATATACACTAAGAAGAATTCACAAGAAGCAGCAAAGAAACCAATGGTGTTTTCTCTGGACATCTTTAGCAGGGAAACATGGATTTCCCTACCACCACCACGAAGTGAGGAGCAACACATGGTGCTTTGTTAATATTTTATAGAATCATAGAATTGCTTGGTTGGAAAAGACTTTTGAGAACATTGAGTCCAACCATACCTATCCACTACAAAACCATATCCCTGAGCACCTCCTCTACCTGTCTTTTAAATACCTCCAGGGATGGGGACTCAACCACCTACCTGGGCAACCTCTGCCTGAGAACCCTCTCCATGAAAAAATTTTTCCTAATGTCTAATCTAAACCTCCTCTGGTGCAACTTGGGGCCATTACTTCTCATCCTATCTCCTGTCACTTGCGAGAAGAGACCCACACCCACCTCGCTACAACCTCCTTTCAGGCAGTTGTAGACAGTCATGAGGTCTCCCCTCAGCCTCCTTTTCTCCAGGGTAAGCAACTCCAGATCCTTTTCCAATTTCATTGCCCTTCTCTGGATACACACCATCCCCTCAATGTCCTTCTTGTAGGGAGGGGCCCAAATCTGAACCCAGTATTTGAGGTGCAGCCTCACCAATGCCAAGTACAGGTGCACAACACCTTTGTGGAATTGTAATTCAGAATCTTGTCCTCCTCTTCTTACAGAGCCTAGGTCTGCTGAGGAGATCTCCCATGCTTAGATCAGGCTCTCCTGTAACAATGGATGTTCGTGGGATGTGGTAGGCAGAGGGATTGCCTGGATGGTAGGACAGGATGCAGCTATGGAGCTGGAATTTGTCAGTTTTGAGGCATTTGGGGTTTTTTTAAAGAAAAGTTAAAATTCCCATGGAAAAAAAACCCCACACCAATGCTAACAGAAAGGGGTTAAAACAAATTTTTAAATAAGCCTTACAAAGATTAAAAAATGGTAGTCGTGGCCAGGGCCAGCAGGACAACATGGTTGTTGAGTCAAATGCAGTTTTATTGATGACACATGCTTCACATGGAAGAACTGTATCCTATTCCCAAATCTACTCATCAAGGATCTGCCATGGTGGTGTTGATCCCTTCTGTGCCTCATGCAGTACTTCTGAATCTGCTCTCCACAGGCCTGTTACAGCCCACCAAATGCAAATTCTTCTCCGCAGCAATCAGCACAGGTCCAGTGACACACGTACCAGTGTTTGTGTGCACTAATCAGGCTTTCAGTGTGACATAAAATCATTGGAACATAATGCATTATTAAATGTATTTTCCAACTGAAAAAGATGAACCTGACAGGCTGTCAGTGAACTTTTTGTACTTCAGAAAAGGTCTGTAAAAAGCAGCCCTGGAGAACATCCACTTGTTAGTGTAAGGAAGGCTCCCTGACATCCAGAGCAGGAAACTGAGCTTGCCCTTTGCCTCATTCTCTGCTTGACTACAAACAGAATTTGAGTTTTGCTTCTGGACGTCCTTCAGACAGCGATTTGTGTGAGCAGAGTTGAGTCTATGGATTATTCACAATGTGTTTGTTGGTCCTGGTGCTGCTTGTGACCTCAACATAATGTGTTCCTTGCACTTTGGTGGATGACTGAGTGCATCTATAGATGGGAAGAAGGAAAATGCAAATTTCAAAGAGACTGTCTGAACACTGCTGGCGTGATTGTGAGGATCGGCTGTGAATTTGGGTGCTTATGGGGAATTCTTAGGCAATATTTTTTGTCTTGGTTGCATCCCTTTACCCCTCAAAAACTGAAACCAAGAACTTCCATGGAGCCCAGAGCTCAGGATCCCTCCCTCCAGGGCACACGCTGCCAGAGAGGCAGAGGTCAGCCTGAACACCTTGCCTGGTCATGGCCAGCCAGGGCTTCATGATTGCTGGGGTTCTGAGAGCTCTTGTGCAAGGTGCCAGTGTTGGATCTGCTGCTTTGCAGGATGTCCCTTGCCTGCCTGTGGCTCAAAGAGGAGACTGCAGAGATTCCCATCCCTGAGGCAGTCAGCTGCTGGGAAGAGTTTGTATTTGTTTTAATGAAATTAAGTTGTCTTGGTCCTGAGTAAATTTAGCCTTTTTGGGTTTTAATAAGGGAAAAGATGACTGTGTAACATCCTTTCCATGAGAAATTGCTACCTTTTACTTAGAACTGGAATAGCCTTTTCTGAAACGTCAGCCCTTCCCCAGAGACTGGAAAATCCAGATGTCAATGAAGGCTGTTTCTTGAACACATCATTGTACTGTTTGCTAATAGCTACTGAGGTGGTTGCTGTTATAAATCAGAGCCACGAATACTACAGCTAAAGCTGATTTCTTATTTCCATGTGAACCAAGAGGAATGACTGAGATGTTTTGCTGGGGGTAGACATAGCTGAACATACGCGTTGATCTCGGGTCCTACATTACCCATCTCTTTGGAATCTAGAGGACAGGCACGTACAGTTTTGTCACCCTGGGTTTTCCACTGAGAAACTGGGAATAATACAGCTCAGCAGAGTGCGAAAGCTTACCCACTGAGGCACCAAGCAATACCCAAAGGCAGTGGTAAGCAATACTCAGTTATGTGTAGGTGCACCTTCTGGTTAAAGCAGGCATGGGTATTTTGATAAAAATTCCGTTATGCTTCTACACTACACAGAACTGGAGAATCAACTGCACGTGTTGCTTGCTGAGGATATTGCTTCATTCGTCCAGAAAGGGTGAGAAAGGGAGGAAATCCTGTTTGTTTAACAATGACCCAAGTAGAAAGTTTTTCTTGTTGCTCCATTTTTATGTGAACATGGAGGGTTATTCTATTAAAGAGGTATTTTTCATTCAAATAATACATAAATATTTAATTTAATGAATCTCTGGCCTTGAGGCTTCAGTGCACAGGAACCATTTTCTGTTGTTGTACCCAAATTCTTTGTGGGCTGAGTGCATTTCCCAACCCCTGAGGAGATTCCTCTGCACAAGTTTGAAAACAGAAATGTCAAACGTCCTCTTCAGGTGCATGTAGATGCCTGTGACGGAGTTCCATGGGTCAGGATTTGGCCCTGGATATACCTTTAGGCAGGAATAGCTAAGAAACCTCTGCTGTACCTTGCCATACTTCTGGCTGCTAAAAATGGAGCTGTCAGCTCACAGTTGCTAATTCATTTATTTTTTGTAAAGGTTAGGCTCTCTGTTAACTAGTGACAGAGCACCCTGGTGCAAACAACTGGAATGGGAGGGCAGCATGTTGAAAAAGAAGGAGACGAAATTTTCTTAGTGCTTTTTGGCTGCAATATGAGTCGTTGTCAAGAGGGGAAAAGCCCTTTATTTTGTCAAATGGCTGCAGCATGTTCTACATTTGCATTACCCTTGTTGCACAAGAGACATTTATTTAGCTGATACCGTCCTCTGTAATTGCCTTTCTGGAAGCCAAATGCCCTGGAGGTGGAAGAGGAAAGGTCTCTTCTTTTCCTAACCTATAGCTCACTCTGAAATCAAATCATTCCTCACTGTGAAGAGTGGCCTCTTGGCTATACAGAAACCTTTTACCCAGCGTCTTTCTCCAAAGATAACTTAATTGGGAAAGATTCATAACTTCTGATCCAGTCGTGTCCTTAGATTCAGACCAATAGCCCAAGCAAATAATTGGAGATGAGGTTCCAAAATTAATCCTAAAGAATATGAGAAAAAGGAGCTCTTAGGTTAGAATGAATTGAATAGAACTCACTCTTTCCAATGTGACTTTGCTGGTGCCACCTCCTCCTCTGCCACCACTCTCTCCCCACCTCAGTCCCATTCCGTGCCCCCCGAGGCCCTGCCTGCGAGGCTACTGAATGAATACAACTGTCCAGCTCTCGCTTGAGAATGGCATGAAGTAAACAGAAGTTACTGAAACATAACAGAAGACAGCAATTTCAGATGTGTCCTTCTCTACTGAGCGTGGAAACATCTCAGCAAGAGGGCTTCCACACTTCTTGATGAAAACAAGCAACTCCTCTGTAAGAACAAACACTCCAAAAGTTTTCCAATACTGCCTGTGCGTCCAAGGAGTAGGGTGAGGCAGAAATACATTACAGGCTTCACTTCTGCAGTGGTCAAGAATGACCTCGAATGGTAGATTGAGGAGTTTTCTGCATTCCATTATACAAACCTCATGAGCATCAGCAGGTGTGTAGAGGATATAAGTAATTCAAAGATATGTTTGCTGGCAAGAAGGTTGGAAGAAAAGTAAAAGGAACTTAGAAAGGAAAAAAAAGAGAAATACTGGAAGAAAAAGAATGAGTCACACAACAGGACAAGGCTGGGAGACCTGGGGCTGTCCCACCTGGAGAAGAGCAGACAGAGAGGAGATCCCAGCAAGGCTGATCCATATCCAATGGGCAGGGGTCAGGAATAGGGGGCCAGACTCAGCTCAGAGACAGCATAAGGGCACAAACTGGAGCCTGGGAAGTTCCACCTGAACATGAGGAAAAACATCTTTCCAGATGGACACTGGAACCAGCTGTCCAGAGAGGGTGAGGAGTCTCGTTCTCCAGAGAGATCCAAACCTGCCGGGACACGCTCCCGCGCAGCTGCTGGAGGTGACCCTGCTGTAGCAGGGGATTGGACTGGGTGAGCTCCAGAGCGCCCTGCCGATGCCCACTACGCTGGGATTCTGTGAAACCATTCTGTTCTTTAAAAACAGAGAACTTTCACTGCTTTAGGTTCTCTCTTATGCACCTCTTGCTGCTGACAAGGGGAGATTCAGGCATCTGGACTGCTCTCTCTTCTCTGCTCGAATGTTCCCATTGATTTTTATCTCCATTTACAGCCTATGTTGGTGACAGAAGGGACAGTTCCACTTATCTGAGGCTGAAAGTAGGCAGGATCTCTGAGGAATGCAACATGCAGTGCTTTACAGATGTCAGAGGCATTTTTTCTGAGAGCCAGAAGTGCCAGGGACTCTGGGGTACAGCATCCAGCTGCTGTGGTGCTCATCCCCAGCTTGGGCTGCCCAGGGCAGTAGCGGTGTTTAATTCTGAGTTCTGTGGCTGCAACGTTAGGAAGAGAAAACCATGGTGGGGCTTTCTTTCAGCTGGTTTTGCCACAGGAACAGAGATGGGAGCAGTTTTAGGGGTTTGTGTGAAGCGTTCCCAGGATTCTGACTCCACAGCTTGCTCTCTGTCTGTACCACGTGCGTGACAGCTGCTTTCATTTGGGGCTGTTAAGGGTGAAGAGGCTGCGGAGATCTTGTCTGTGGGGGACACGGGGTGTCTTTAGGGTATTAAATCTCTCCCCATTTGGAGAGTGATGGGGCACAGATATTGAAACAGGGGTAGTGATACCGGTAAGGTACCTTACGTCTGATGAAACACACCTAATACACTCGTTGCTTTTAAAACTAGCTTATTCCAGGAGCTCAATTTTTATTAATGTTATTAGATTATTTATTATTTTATATTGGCATCAGAATGAAGCTCATTTGTATTAAAAAAACCTGCTTTCGGCAACTGTTGTACCTGTTGCAATGAAACTTGACCTTGTTTGCACAGCCAGCCGTATCGGGGCTGCTGAGAGACGTGGCAGCTGGGTCTGGATGGGAGGAAGGAACAGCCAATGTAAAGGTTATTCCATAGTTACTCATCCCTTCACTATTCACAACTGAAGGCACTAGGGTTGATACCTGCCCTCCTAAATCACTGCCCTGATCATCTGGGTCACTACACTCCAGACAACAGAGGATATTTAGTTATTGTAGCGTAACTTGGAATAGAGACAAGGTGACTTAGCATAGACTGGTGAAGGGACTGGAGAGCAAGTCTTACGAGGAGTGGCTGAGGGAACTGGGGCTCTTTAGCCTGGAGAAGAGGAGGCTGAGAGGAGACCTTATCACCATCTTCAACTACCTGAAAGGAGGTTGTAGCGAGGTGGGTGTGGGTCTGGGTCTCTTCTCCCAAGTGACAGGTGATAGGATGAGAGGAAATAGATTCAAGTTGCACCAGGGGATGTTCAGGTTAGACATCAGGAAACATTTCTTCACCAAAATGGTTCTCAGACACTGGCAGAGGCTACCTGGGGCAGTGATTGAGTCGCCATCCCTGGAAGTATTTTAAAGATGGGTAGAGGAGGTGCTCAGGGATATGGTTTAGTAGTGGACAGGTGCAGTTGGATTTGATGATCTCAAAGGTCTTTTCCAACCAAGCCTTTCTATGATAGACACCAGATTTAACTGAGCCTTTTGGAATATTAATTTTTGCCCCTCTAGGATAGCTGACAGCACAGCACCAAGCCCATTCTTATAGACCCCTGCTATAGTCATTGGCAAGACTCACAGCTGCAGACGAAGGGCTGGTTTTCCCTCAGGTTTGCTCCTGTTGCTCAGTTACAGGCGGATACTAAAAATGTGATTGCTCTGAGAACAAGATAGGGCACAACTCAGAGTTGGTGTTTAAACTCCTGACAAGTCCCTCTGAAATATTCAGGTTTTTCTTCAGTGGAAGTGGGACAAGGGGATAAGCAGAGCTTAACAGAATTAAAGCAGTGTGTTCCCTGCAGCTTCAACCATTTATTGTGTTTACTGTTATCCTCTTAAACACCTCTTTTGTTTTCTGTTACTGTTTATCCATTCACGTGGACAGTTCTTCGCTCTGACTTAATTACTACTCTGAGTTAGTTAACTCCCATTGTTACAGAAAGTCTCACCAAACTTTTACTGGGAGGAATTATCAAATGGTTTTGCTGTTATTCCAGTGAAGCTTAGTGCTGCACCTGAACTGTGAGCATCGGCAGTATTCTTGGTGAAAACATTATTTAATAGGTCAAAAAATGTGCTTTTTATTTCCTTCTGCACAACAAATTATTTATGGCTTCTCTGAGAAATCGAAACATATCAGCAATCCAGAGGTTTATTTTGTTCTATCAAACAAACCTTCCACCACAAGCTTTCCTGCCTGTATTTCTACAAAGTTAAATCCTACCTTTCCCCTAAGGACCTCATAAAATGAGATGAGAATACTTGAGATCCTGTCATCTTCAGAAAATCCAACTTAAACATTCACAGGGAAAATCTCTGTCAAAGCTTACAGAATTCTGCTTTGCTGGCTGACCTCTTGTGTTATTTCAGATCCTGCTTCTTTTTGCATCGCTGGTATTGCTGTGCTCTTGCAGAGTTAGTGCAGGCTTGCACGGATCCTGACCTGTTCTGGGTTGCTGTGGTGTTCCCCCAAACACATCTCTGAGGTGCCTGGCGTGGTTAAGCAGAGGCTGAGTACCTGTTTGCCTGCTCCGTATGGGATCTCTGCCTGCTGACAAAACTGTAAAACCACAAATTGAGGGACTGAAATGTCAAGGCGAATTTGGAATTAGTGTGGGATTAAAGTTGTCAGTTTTTCTAGGGGACGATAATTTTGCTGTGCGAAGCCATTCATCTCCTGTCTCCCTGTGAGCATATGGATCGGAAGGGAAGAACTGGCCAAGAAGTAGTTGGATATCAGGGCTTATTGCATGTGGTCTATAAAGCTGTTTTGGATCTCTGTGCTTGACGTGTAGCATACAAACAGCTATCTCAGAGCATTTCTTTTTCTTTTCTTTTCTTTAATAAAAGGTCTGAGCACCTCCGATCTCCTGGCAAGCGGCCCTTCTCTTCCTCCGGGTCACTCTGCTTGGAACCTGACCTGGGTCATGAGAGACACATCCCCTTTCTTCTCCCACAGAGGACGACACCGTGAGTAGCATTTATGTTCTCTCTGAATGGCTGTAACTGACTGCCTCAGGATACTGGTGCGATACTGGAGCAAAGCAGTACAAGCCAGATGATTCATGATTAATTATCTGTACTGTCAGCACCCAAGGGCACTAATAATCCCTACTGCCCCTTGCTAGCCTGAGCTGGGGCCTTTCCCACCGTGCCTCTGGGCCCCAGAACCACATTTCAGCCCAGCTTGGGGCCAGGCTGACATCCTGATGTGACCATGGAGGCCGTCTCTGTGGAGATGCCTGGTGGCTGTGGCTGGTCCAGCCCTCCCTGTTCCCGGAAAACCAGGGTTCCAGGCTGTAGTGTCAGGGTGTTGTGTTGGAATACAATGATATTCTAAAGAGCTGTGTACCGAACTTATTTTTATTTGCCATCTCCTTTCATGACTCCCATCCCTTCCAAAGCTTGGGAACCTGTTTTCATCCGTTCTCTGGAATGACCTGTTTACTGCAGACCGCAGCCATTCTGCTGTGAAATACTATGGTGGCAGTTAGGGCCAGGCTGCACAAGGCAATATCTAATATGCAACCCAGAAAGTGACTGAAGTGGAATATATCTACTATATATCTACTACCAGTCTCCACGAGGGGAGATAAGGTGCCAAGAGGCTAATAAGATTTACTCACCCCAAGCCTGTAATTATCTGCTTGAGGGAAAAGTTTGACCTACCTGTATGAAGGAGTCCCATATTTCTTCAAATTTATGTTGCAGCCTCTTATGTGTGCAATATATATCCTTTCCACTGGCATACAATACCTGCTGCTAGCTGTTGCATCTGCTTGAACGATGAGGACACACCAATTTCATTTGAGAAGGAACAGTAGCACAATCTTTTTTCCCCCTCATTCGGCTTTCTCAGAAGTTGCAAGGATGATTTTTAATTTATCGTTTATTACTTTTTCCCAAACTCTTCCAGTTTCTCAGTAGTACCATTGTCAGGGAAGGCTTTGTTCTTAAAACCTAAAAGCATTGATTCCATCTGACAGCATCACATGGAGATAAATGTACTGCATCTGAGCAGAAATGATTTATTATGATTTTAGCTGGTTGCACAAGACCAAATTCTACCGTATTCCAACCGTCTGTTTTGCAAGGAAAGGCAGGAATTTGATGTTACACAAAATGCAATCTTTGCTCAGGAAAAGTCTAAACTGTGCTCTCCCTTGAGAGGTGTAATTCAGGACATGAATCCTGGAGCTAGCGTGGAATCTTGAAGAGGCACAGGAGTTGTTTGACTTTTGCTAGCTTTGCACCTTAAGTTTTCCAGCACCTCCTCTAAATTGAAGAGGTTGCAATGGCCCTCAGAGCTGCACACTTCACGCTGGAACACCCCATAGCATCACTGCATGCGCATTCTTCCTGTCACTTCAGATGTGCGGCGGGCTGGTGTGAGTGCAGGGAGCAGAGTCTGGGAGCACAGCCTGCGCCTAGGCGAGCAATTCTGAAAGCTTCTTTCTACTCCTCTGCATGCCTGCAGCTTTTTGGCACCTGGATATTTGTTAAAAAACGTGCCAGTATCCAGATTTCTGTCTAGAGCTGCTGTGAGGGTGACAGGGAAAGGGCCGTGCCTTTCGGCAGCTGGTCACTGGCTCTGGATCAGGCAGGGACCTTGCACAGCGGGGCAGAAGACAGGTAGACCATCCCAGCTCTAAGCAAGTAACCTTGTCCCAAACCACCCCTGCCTTCTGATTGAGTGGTTAATCCAAAATCACACAGTAAATTGTTAGCAGAAATAAAACCCAGCAGCCCTTCACTGCTGGAGTGTTTTCCTCTCCTGTCAGCAGCTTCCCTTGCTGCTCCCAGTGTGACTAAGATTACAGAGTTCTCTATAATAAACTTGTTTGAGAACTTTGTTTGCCTGTTTTTCTGATGGGACTCATCTAATTAACTGGCTGACACTGCTGGAGTGGGGCAATATTAGTTGTCTTATTTATTTTTCTTTCCCATGTTTTGCTGCTAGAGAAATCTCTCTGATTGAAGGGCTGAGGAAATTGTGGTGTAGGGTCCCTGATCCTCTGCTGATTCTCTGTTTCTGTGCTCAGAATCAGAAATCCTGCTGGATGGCCTGTAGTAGTGCTGGCAGGAATAGTGCTTGATGATGGCTTTGGAACTGTATGCAGCAATCCCAAAAGATAATCACTGGCACAACAGAATACTTGAATGATACATTCACCAGACTTTTTCTGTTTTGTCTAGAAGTTTCCAGATTGGTCTCCATCCATGCATTGATTCATCATCCTTCACCTCAGAGATGCAAAATCCACCTGCCTTTCAGAAAATAAAGAATTTTAAAAAGCACATGAAGTCAAAATTAGCTGGGAATTCAGCCTGCAGGGCAGGAGAAGCCTTTGCATCTCCCTTTTTTGTGTTCTCTTTTGTTCTCAGGGAAATACATGCAGACTGTTTCCTGCGGTTAGAAGAAACTCTCAATGCATTCTGTGTGTGTGTGGACTTAGGGTAGTGCATTCATGTCCCATTTACAGCACTGATGGAACTCGTCTGAAGGCGTACATGATTAATGGCCTCCAGCCATATTTTTCATTTCTTGTCCTGGTTGGTTGAGTATTAATTTTCTCTTCTGTATGAGCATTGTATAAGAAATCAATTGTCTGCTGCGTAAGATCCACTGAGCTGCTGTAATGGGGGTTCCAGGCGGTGGGAGCCCCTTAAGGCCTGGAAGTTCTCATGCAGTTACCACACCTGGCTCTACCCCAACATCCTCATCCCATCTGGCAACGCTGAGCCTGGAACATGGTCCTGGCATGGTACAGTGGCAACTGTGGGAAGCAGTGCCAACCGGGAAAAGATCTAATGCAATTCATCCCATCTCAATTCTGATTTCATAGAATCATAGGATAGTTTGGGTTGGAAGGGACCTGAAAGATCATCCAGTTGCAACCCCCCTGCCATGGGCAGGGACACCTCCCACTAGAGCAGGCTGCCCAAGGCCCCATCCAACCTGGCCTTGAACACCTCCAGGGATGGGGCCATGGCATCCCTGGGCAACATCTTCTAGTGCCTCACCACTCTCATGGTGAAGAAGTTCCTCCTTATGTCTAGTCTAAATCTGCCCCTCTCCAGTTTATACCCATTGCTCCTAGTCCTATCACTACAAGCCTTTGTAAAATGTCCCTCCCCAGCTTTCTTGTAGGTCTCCTTCAGGTACTGGAATGTCGCTGTAATGTCTCCCTGGAGCTTTCTTTTCTCCAGGCTGAACAACCCCAGCCTGTCCTTGTATGGAAGGTGCTCCAGCCTTCTGATCAACTTTGTAGCCTCCTCTGGATCCATTCCAACAGCTCCATATCCTTCTTATGTTGAGGATCCCAGAACTGGGCATGATACTCCAGATGAGGTGTTTCACAAGAGTAAGGGGCACAAGGGTTGCGTGTTGGACCTTTTGGGAAATGGGAGGCTTCCGCTTTGTAACTTCTCTTCTGCTGTCGCACTGTCTGTGCATCTCTCTGCCAGATCCTTTGGTCTCAGCTGAGCTCCTTGGCTGCTCTGAGCCAGCTTTGTGCAATACAGAAGTACCTCTCCCAGGCTGTGTCAGGCTCCTGCAATAGAGTTTACAGGGGGGTTGCCTCACTAAAGCTTAGGAAATAGTGATGATTTGGATTCCAAACTTACCTGGGACTAGAACTCAGGGGAAATAGCAGATTTGGCTACCAAATGACTGTTGTGCATAAAAATGCCTGCAGAGGTGAGTTCAGCAGAGGAGGAGCACAAACCTTCAGGAGTGCATAATTATTCACAGCTTTGATTTAATAGGTACTAAAAGCTCAGTCCAAAGCATGGCCTCTATTAAGAACTTATTAATAATTTCACTCAACTCTACATCTTCAGAAAACTAATTTCGCAGGGTGGATGTTCACACTTTCTGATGGAATGTTGTCATGGCAAGTTCCTCGTTTCCTAAACTGGGTTTGCTAAACAATAGAAATATGTTGGGCTAATTTTACTGTGGAAGAAGTTGGGGTCATTATCCCTGTGTATTTGGTGCTCAGTGGCATGGCAGCTGCTCATCGAGGTGTCAGGTTATTGATTTTTTTCTCTGGTAGGTTGTGTGCAACTTGCTGAATTCTATGCACTTGTGCTTGGATTCAAAATGCCATTTTGTTCATGTGAGCTGGGTACCAGAGGGGCACTGCTGACACAAAACTCAGTGGGTCTGAACACCAAACACAAGGGGAGATGGTGAGAAAGGGGGCACCAGCCAGCTGAATTCATGCTACAGTTAGGTTCCCATGACCACTTGTTTTATAAATCTGCAGCAAATCAAACTAATACATTTTCAGAATGATAAAGCTTGGCTTAGCGTGGCATAGTGAGATGCATGGGTGTGAACTAATAGTTGTAAGTTCTTGTTCGAAACGTGAGATAAAGTCAGGAGAGGAATGAGAAGAACAATACTTTATCCCAGAGGAAAAATCAATCAGTGCTTTCTTAGTGAAGATATTGCAAAAGTGATTTACTATCTGAATTGAAACACATCTTTTTTGTGATCTTAGAAGCACTCAAACATAGTTTTGGAAAGTGTTACGAATATAGCAGGGAGGGACTTCAATTAACAGTGGTTACTCACACCAGCTTAACCGACTTGCTCCATATGAAACAGCAGATGCTGTGTCCCCATACATACACGTGAGAATTGGTGTTTAACAGTTAGACAGTGTTTGTGTCATGTGCTGAAATCCAGGGTGAGGAAAAACCGCAAAAAAAAAAGCAGCATATGCCTAGCTAAACCAAAGGCTGGGCTAAGCAAGAAGGAAGAAAAAAAATCTTATTATGGAGAAATTTGTACTTTCTTTCAAGTTATTCTTTTCCTTGCAGCCTCTTTCATCTGCAGATAATCTGCTGATGACAGCCAACATTTTTTCAATAATAAATAACACGCAGTAGGACAATGAACGCCATTCCTCCCTGTCTCTCAGGCACTCATTTTCTCCAGAGATCCCAGACCTCACGCAAGAGGCCCCTCAGATGAGCTGTCAGGATGTGACAGCTTGCCCAGCCACTGTTTCAGCACAACCAGAGATGTTTCCCAGCAGTTGCTGTCAGTTGGGAGCATAGTCTCCCAGCCAGTGCTCCATTAGAAATGCACTTTCGTTGGCTGGTTTTGCTGTGGGCGTGGGAGGTGGATGAATGTTTCTTAGGTGGAGGGCGAGCTCTGTCACTGCTGAGAGTAGGAGAATGTGTATGGGAGCTCTTAGAATCATAGAATGCTTTGGGTTGTAAGGAACCTTAAAGGCCACCCAGTCCAAGCCCCCTGGAGGAGCAAGGACATCTTTAACTCAATCAGGTTGCTCAAAGCCTCATCCAACCTGACACTGAACACCTCCAGGAATGGGGCATCCATGACTTCTCTGGGAAACCTGGGCCAGTGCCTCACCACCCTCATCATGAAGAATTTTTAATGCCTAATCTATATATTCCCCCTTCCAGTTTAAAGCCACTCCCCCTCATCCTATCTCTGCACTCGCTGATCAAGAGCCCCTCCCAGCTTTCCTGTAGCCCCTTTCAGTACTGGAAGGCTGCTGTAAGGTCTCACCAAAGCCTTCTCTTCTTCAGGCTTGACAACCCCAACTCTTTTAGCCTGTCCTCGTAGCAGAGGTGCTCCACCCCTCAGATCATCTTTGTGACCTCCTCTGGACCCATTCCAACAGTTCCATGTCCTTCTTGTGTAGGAGATTTCAGAACTGGACACAATACTTCAGGTGGGGTCTCAAGAGAGTGGAGTGGAGGGAGACAATCACCTCCCTCACCCTGCTGACCACACTTCTTTTGGTGCAACCTGGGATACAGATGGTCTTTTGGGCTGCGAGCACACATTGCTGGCACATGTCGAACTTCTCATCCACCAGCACCCCAAGTCCTTCTCCCTAGAGCTGCTTGCCACCCCTTCACCCCCAGCCTGTCCTGAAACCACAGGCTAGCAGCCCCTCCCGAGGGAAACTGGGCTGTCCTCTCCCAGGAGAAGCCTCCCTGCACACTTGAGAGCTGGGAGGCAGCAGGGAGATGCAGCAGTGGGACACAGACAGGGCGCTCCCTGAAGAGATGAGGGCTCAGAGGTCTGTGCCCTAACCAAGTCCCGTGCTGAGGGTGAGGGCAGTGCCAACTGGGGCTCTGGGTGCAGGGCATGCAGCGAGGGGCTGCAGTGCAAAAGGGGGGTGCAGGGTGGTAAGCTTGACTGAGTAGGTTTAATTAACACAAGGTTCCTGATGAATGCTGGGTCTCAGGTCAGGAAGAGGCTTAGGGTGGTGCCTGGCTGTGCTCCCCACTGCTGCTTTTGGGCCGGGTGGCATGGACTCACAGCTGTGCTGTGCTACAAAGTGTGTGTGGCTCCATGAGTGCCTTCCAGTTCCTCACCTCGCAGCTCCCAGCAGGTCAAGGAAGATTATTCTGCCCCTGTACTTGGCACTGGTGAGACCGCACCTTGAATCCTGTGTTCAGTTCTGGGCCCCTCACCACAAGAAGGATGTTGAGGCTCTGGAGTGTGTCTAGAGAAGAGCAACAAAGCTGGTGAAGGGGTTGGAGAACAAGTCTTGGAGGAACAGCTGAGAGAGCTGGGGTTGTTTAGCCTTGAGAAGAGAAGGCTGAGGAGAGACCTTATTGCTCTCTACAACTACCTGAAAGGTAGGGATGGCAGTGGCATCAAGCTCTGCCAGTGGAGGTTCAGACTAGATATCAGGAAAAAAAATTTCACAGAACCGGTCACTGGGCACTGGCAGAGGCTGCCCAGGGAGGTGGTTGAGTCACCATCTCTGGAGGTGTTTAAAAGATGGGCGAATGAGGTGCTCAGGAGTATGGTTTAGTAATGGACAGGTACGGTTGGACTCATTGATCTCAAAGGTCTTTTGCAATCAAGTGATTCAATTATTCTAAGATTCTCTCAGTGCCAGTGGGGTAGTGCTTCCAAGGGCCTGGTGGTACTTGGTGTGCTGCTTTCCCCAGGGTCCTCCTGGATGCTGAGCCCGCAGCTGGAGAGCATGGGCTCTCCTATTTACACTCCATTTTCAGGGAGCAATAGTTCCCACTACAGGCTTCCTTGTCTCACTGCTCACACGTACCCTGTCTTGGCGGGCAGAAATCCAGAAGGGTCTGATAAGGCCATTGAAACCCTCAGAATGAATGCCCTGTGCCCTTTTCTACACAGAAGGAGTGGGGCAGGCGTTAGGAAGTGGCTCTGTTCCTTGCATTAATAACTGGAAAATCAATTTGTCATTTCCCTGTCATAAATTAAAAGCTTATATGCCTTATAACATGAGTATAATAGAGGTTAGTGGGTATTGATGGAGGTCTCGGAGCTCAGTCAGCAGAGCACATCTCTACTATACAATTTAAATTATGTCTCTTCCGTAAGGAATATCTGCCAATATTTGTATGAAAAAGACATCCTGCGCAGAAGTATTTTATCTGTTTCTACACTGCTGCTGCGATTGTTGCCGCAGAAAGAGGTCTGTTCTCTTGGGAGGCTGTAGTCATGTTCTGGGCAGCTTAAGTAACCTCTGCATGGTGCGTTTGCATCTGTAGGTGTAGCACAAATTAGTCATATTCAGACTGATGAGATGTCAGTGTACATCTCTGAGCTGGTCCTTCTGAGGACAGAGAACCTCTGCCCATGCTCTGCACTTGCAGTGAGGTGAGAACGCAACCACTGCTTTCCTGCAGGGTTAACAGCTGAGAGGGGGTTGTAGAGTAGAGGAGCAGTAGCAAGGGGCTTTCAAGTCAGGCGCAGGCAGAACTAGAAGGGAACAGCAATCTAAAAGGAAGTTACCTGCTGGTGAGGTTTTTGCAGTTTGAAGGAGGTTAGAACAAATAAACTCAGTCTGTTGTGGGGAGCTGAAGAAAGGATAGTCAGAATAGCTTCATAAAAAGAATAGGCTCGTTATGTTTCTCGGTCAAGTAGGTTATTTTTATTCTAAATAAGGCTTGTTTCTGTGATGTGCCGTTACACAAATGATCCGAGATGATCCAAAGAGCGAATGATCCATAATCTGACCTGCAGCGATGTAAAATTCCCGCAGATTAGTATGTTTTGGTGTATTATTTATAGCACTATTTTAAGTCATTTGTTGCTTGGGAAACACTAATCAGTTTAATGGAAACAGATGTAGTTGCCAGATATTTTAGTTGTTTGGGCACAAGTTATTGCTGTTAGTTACGTCGACTAAAACTGAATAATGTTAGGCATTCACACGACTCTTAACATCACTAGACATACACAGTTTCCACTGTCTTTTCCATCAGATGGTGGCTTCATTTCAGTCTAGGATTGGTATCTGGTGCTTTCTTACACATCAGAAACTGACGGGTTTGATGTCTGTAGCTTTTCTTACACAAGTGTTTACTTCAGTTTGAATTAAACATTTTTGTTTCACTTTAAAGGTATAATGACAATGTAATAGACTTGTAATGAATTAGCTGTCCTCTAGCATCCAGTGATTGCAGATGCCAAAGGTTGTTGAGCAAGGGGAGGGATTCAATATATTTATATATTTTGCAATTTGCTGTGACTGAAATTCCAGTAGAGCCTTTAGGATCTATAATGTCAATGTAGCTGTGTCATAAATGCATACACTCTTTGTGGTATGTCTTTAAAAAACCCGCCAAAGATCACCCCCCACCCCCTTTAATGACTAGGCACACAATTCAAATCCTAAAGCTCTGTATTATATTGGTAGTTGGTTTAAAAAATAATCACTGAAAGTTGTGTTAGATTTAATTGCCTTTCCTGCAGCATTTGCTGTTCTTCAGAAAAGGGCAGAATGGCTTTTATTTGGCTTTCAAAGGCACGTGGCCACTTCTTTATGTGCTTGGCTGAGCAAGAAAATGATAAACTTGGTGTTGTGTTCAAATATATTAAAGGAAAAGTAAGAAAGGAAAGAGGAAGACCTTTATCAAGCAGAGGTATAAAAAATGGCAGGTGATTTGTGGCAGCAATTCAAATGTTTTGCAAGTTCTATACTTGCAAATGAGGTTTATATGGTCTTGTACCACCCCACCCCCCTTCCTCTCTCTCCCTCTCCACAAGAGGAGCTTCAGTGAAAAAAAATGTAGGTATTGTGTAAAATTCTTCTTTTATTGAGTGTATGATGTCCATAGTGAAAGGCATTGTGGAAGAAGGAAAGCCTGAGGGTAGGAGTTGATGTTGAGCTTGGAAGGCTGGGTGCTGTTTACATAGGCTTTGCTGTGTGACATCAGATTGTGTTTCTTTGTCACTGTTTCTTTGTAGGAATAAATAACAGCACTGAAATCTGTGTCCGATAAGGGATTCATTTAAATAAGGGCCTGTGAAGAGTTCAAGTGTTCTGTTAAAGATGTGAGTCTGTTTTCCTTAGATTACAGATGCTCTCAGACGTATGAGCCAAGTGCTCTCCTCCATTTTCAAGGAATGAAATGTCGTAAAGGCCATTCAGCTTGATCACAACGGGTGTGTTCGATCATGCCTGCTTCTCTGTAAGCTGTTCATGGCAAGGGAAAGAAAACATGTGCCTCTTGCCTTTTTTCCTTTGCTTTCCCCCTTCAGGGAGAGGCTCTAGTTGTCTGCAGGGCTCGTAACACTGAATATGATGGCTGTTATTTAATCCCATACCCCAATTAAGTTATCCCAGCTGTGGGTTAAGGGCTCCACAACCAATTGATGGCTCTGTTTTGAGGAGAGGTTCTGGAAAGTGAGCTGGCTGTTGAGTACTGGTAGACTCCTTAGTCAGCATCAGGGGTGGGGACCGGAGGGGAAAACAGGAGTGCCTTGGTGGATCTCCATGAAGGGATTCTCTGCTTGGGGGGCAAGGGAGTGCAAAGGCTTCTATTCCCAGCAGCTGGGTGGGAGAGGAGTGAAAGCAAGCAGGGACAGGTGGAAAGCTCATGAAAATGAGGCCGATGGGGGAAAGAAGCCCACAAAGGATGAAGTAGTTTATTTGAAATGATTGCTTTTGCCACGTGTTGTCCTTGGCCCAGGTTTTCCCTTCCACCATCCTGTGAGTTCCCTCAAAAAAACTCCTTGCATGAACTCTGTTTACCCCCATCACACACCACCTTTTTTTTGACGATACCTTGAAGTGTCTTAGCCAGTGTCTGGTTGCTCTTTTGTCCATTTGGGACTTCAATACAAAGTTTAATAGACTTTTAAACCTTAAAGGGTTAAAAAACTGCTGGATTTGTTTTTCTTTAAAGAAAGAACATCTAAGGCACTAGAGATAAGTGGTCTGAGGTTTGAGTATGATATTGCAGAATAAATAGTATAGCACGAATATATCCACTGTTCCTTGCTGCCTAAATTGAAGTGTGCTTCATGTATCATGAAATTTATATTGATAACAGAGGCCGGAAGAGGGTAGCAACTTGTGCATTCAAATTTAAGGTATTACATAGAATACTTATTACTGCTGCCTGTGTTGTCTATGGATTCCTTACATTATGTGGTTTCCATGGTGTTGCGAAGCATTCAAAATGCTGAGTGAATGATAAAACACCTGATTAAGAAAATCAAATATAAACTGGAAAAATACACTGCTCCTTCCAGCTCGTCACTGAAAAGGCAAATTAACTGGGAAAAGTATAGTGAGAGGCCAACAGTATTAACCTTCAGATTAGAAAATGTTGTATCACCAGGAGAAGAGGCTGAACTGCATAAATCTGTGCACCCTAAGAAGAAATTAGATGTTTAATAGGGAATGTAATTGAAGTTTTAAAAAATGAGTTAATTTGACTAACGTCAGTTCAGGTTTTGTCCCACTTGTGTGGCTCTGGCAGGGCAGCAGGCAGTGCAGGGAACCCCAAAGAGAATCTGTAGTCTTGTTGGGCTTCTTCAAATGGATCTGTCCTTTTAAGGAACATTGGGTTAGCTCAGAAATAGTTGCTTTCTGTTACTGAATAGCGTGTTGAGTGCTGACTATGGTGACAAATGCAAATGTATGCAGGGCATTCCAGAAAATCGGACCGTCTTGGCAATTAAAAGTAAAATGCATGCAGGTTGTCTCTGCCTGTGGTGTTAAGCAGCTTGAATGATGGGGTGGCAGTGAATTGAACTCTGGGGACTGAATCATTGCTGCACCAGCAGGGTAATTGGTTTCTGAAAGAGAACCATGTCCAAAAGAATCCTCTGTGTCAGAGGCAGATGCTGGCTGTACCACAGATCAGGCTTCTGCTGCCTCAATGAAGTGTTTCAGCCCCAGGGGTCGGCAGGTTCTTCCAGGTACTGTCCTTGTGGCTGCTGGCGTGTGCCCAGGGTATGGTACCAGCTTTGCAGGGCCCTGTGCTTGCCAGGATGAAAAGTGACTATGAAGCCTTTGCACTGTAATGATCAAATGGTTGAATGTGAACCAGCATTCCAGGGAGACTGGCTTTCTGTCTAGGTGATGCCCTTTTTTTAAGCCTCTGCTGCCCTTTGATCTGTCCTGAAGGGCTTTGATCTGTCTTCTTGGCCTTCCTCTTGATTTGCCGCTGCCTCCAAAAGGAGCCTCACTATGTAGTCCATTTTGGATGCACTCTTGTTGTCTGTTTATTGGCTTCCTCCATATCTTTCTACCTCATTACGGAGTAAAGTAAGCCCTGACTTACTAAAATATAAACTGTGTGTGTATAAACACCTTCCAGCCTAGAGGAAGCTGGATTTAGTTAACCCAGTATATTCTATGTCTGTTTTCTTTTTCTAGTATTTGACTGTGATTTTGAATCTCCTTGTGAGCTGGAATATTCCCTTTCTTCAAAAGATCAGGAACCTCCTGACAATGCCTGGCTCAGAGTGAACGCAGAGGAGATTTCACGGCTTAACATCGCGGATGGACCAGAGAGAGATCACTCTGAAAATAGCCCTGCAGGTAAGAGGAATACAGCTGTGTGATGCCTTCAGTGTGGTGGTTTGAAAAACAAAACACCTCTAGCACCCCCAAAAACCCTGAGCCCCAGCCAAACAAACATGTTCTCTTAAATACTTAATACAGCTATAATGCTTTTGCTGCAGCAGGTGATGAACACAGTGTCACAAACAAAAGGAGACATTCTGCGCATGAAGGATCTGCTTTTGTCTAAAGATAACCTGGATCCTACACATGGAGAGCAAAATATCCAATACAGCGTTGAGTAACATCTGAGTCAGACTGGCCCATGCCCCAGATGGTGTTTGGGTGAAAACGGTACTGTGGTGCCTGTGTTTAAGGTCATTCTGTGGTTCAGGAGATGATAAAACCGAATCTGGTTTACCTCTGCTCTTGGTGCTGTTTACTGCTTGCTTATTTGCAGACAGTTTTAGGCAATAACCTTGTGTCCAGGGCTTAGGTTTTCTGTTTGCTGAGAAAACAAAAGATAGGGTTTGCCCTTAATATTTGAAAAAGGTTCCTGTATCTAAAAAGAACTAGGAAGCATGAAAAGAGGGGAGCGCAATGGACTTTTCTCCTACCTTGGAAGAAATTGGGCTTGTTGGAATTATTTTCCCTGCTCGTGATTGTGTCTATGAACAGCAGCATTTTTCATTAAGGTTGTAAGTGCTAAGAAGATTTTAGGTGTGTTTGTGCTCTTCTGATTATTCCCACTGTTAGTGCTACCTGCTTGAAACCTCTCTCTGTAGGGGTCAGGTGACGGTGGTGAGAATGGAGCTACGGAATGGGAAAGGAGTGTTAGGGCTGTGAGCTTTATCCAGGCAAGGAGAGTACAGAATGAAGAGATGTAGAAGAGGGCAAGAACGAATATCAAGGATACAGACCAGTTTCTGTACTAGGAAAAACTAAACAGACAAAACATCTTTACTCCATCTGCAGTGACAGGACTTGGAGGTCTGTAAAAATCCACCTTGGAGAACAATTTAAAGCAGGCAGGAGGTTAATGGGTGCCGAGTGCAGAACAAGCGAGAGGAGATATTTTTCATGTAGGACCTGAATAAACTGTGGTAATAAGCTGAATGAAATAACATTACGGAGACTAACAGTATGCTTAGGATTAAAGACAGATGAGATGACTTCTTGCTGAATGCGTTGCTCACTATTATTTAGTTCGGAAGCCTGCTTGTAGACCTCGACTCAAGGAGCTCCATCACAGAAAGCTGCAAGTGAAGGGCTCTTTCCTTGGTGCCAGTCTCAGAGGTGGCTTTGATTGCAGACCTGCAGCCTGACTGCATGTAGAAGCTGTTCAGTTCAGGCAGGTAGTGAGGAGGAGTTTCAGTGCTGCTTTTGTTCACGTTCTTTAATTCTGCTTTCTCATCCGTGCCCATAGCATGGCACTTTTCCCTAGACAGTCATTATAAATTAACTTCCAGGGCCCATTGCTTGAGCATTGATTCATCAACAGACCAAGTCGAGGTGGTAGGAGCTGTCATGTGGGAAGCAGATGGACTGCATTTGTGATGCATGCAAATACCTCCTGATTTTCCCATCAGAGAGCATAGATGTGCATCCTGAATTTCTTGCTGCAAAGATACAGGCAAGTGGAAGCCTGAGGTAAATCTGGATGTCTGCTGCAGAGATGGGGCTTTCCTTTTTCTTAAAATCTCCTGCCAGCTGCCTGCTGCTGCTGAAACATAGAAATCAAAACCCACTTGTGGTGAATTGAGAAAAGTAGCTGTCACTTTCCTGGGGTGGGGAACAGGATGAAGAAAACCTGTGAGGAAACAAATGTGCTCTTCCAGGTGCAGGGCCTGACTGGGTCACTGGGGTGCTGCTTGTGGTCTGTGGGTGTTTCTTTCAGGTTCTTTTTGGTGAAATTGAAGGTCTTAAAGGGGGCTTATAAGAAGGATGGGGAAAAACTTTTTAACAGGGCTTGTAACAATAGGACAAAAGGTAATGGTTTTAAATAAGAATAGAAGTTTAGACTAGATCTTAGGAAGACATGTTTTACTGTGAGGGTGGTAAGGCACTGGCACAGGTTGTCCAGAGAGGTGGTGGATGCCCCATCCCTGCAAACATTCAAGGTCAGTTTGCATGGGGCTTTGAGGAACCTGATCCAGTTGAAGATGTCCCTGCTTACTGCAGGGAGAGTGGAACTGGATGATCTTTAAGGTTCCTTCCAACCCAAACCGTCCTATGCTTCTATGAAGTTACACCTCTGTCTGTATTCAGGCAGCTTTATGTGTCTGTCAGAGCAGAAAGAGGGGAGACTGCTGGCTGGCTCCGTAGCTCCGAAATGAGGGTAATATTGGTTGATGATTTCCAGTTGCCTGCTGGGATAAAATTCCATTTCTAAGTCCAAAGCTTTGGGTTTTCCTTCCTTTGTCAGGAAGTACTGTCAGTTTAGGCTGAAGCTTGTGTTCTGCTGCTTTATCCCATTCTGAGGGGCAGGTACCCCGTGTCACATTGAATGGATTCAGATGTGTGGGATGGCAGGGGAAGGTGTTTGTGGTGTTCTCTTTGCGTGTTGTTGGTTTTTACATTATTGGGCTTATAGGATGTAGTCAGTGGTAATTTTCTCTTGAGCCCCCGGCAAAGCCGTAGGTCTGCAGCTCATAAATGGCAGTAACTCTGGTGCGTGCACACTCATTTGAAAATCAACACTTGGAGCTAGTATCTCTATATTTTAAATCACTTTAATTACAGCTGCTTGGCACAGATAGTTGTGTGGTCTGTTTCAATCCAAAATAATTAAGCACAGTAATTCCAACCCCCACTGTTTCCTGCAAATTGTACTTCCAATTATCTCAATCTCATTTCACCTCCTTCGCAGACAGTAGTGCCCAGAGATAAACAGATAGCGTAACTAGATTTTGGGGTGGTTTAGCTCATCGTCGTCACTCAGCTATCAAGTCCTGTCAAGACGCTGATAGAGACAAATGCCCTGGGTATGATTCATTCTGCTTCAGAGCAGGTTCAGTAAATGATTTGGTAGGAAATCGTTGGTAGGATCTCCCACAGAGAGGCATTGGAAGAACTCATGTATTTTTGTCCCTGTCCCCACAGCATGATGCAGCTCAGTCTCGTAGAATTGGAACAAATCAGCATGGATCGAGGTACCTGGAGGAAGAGCTGGTTTCAGGTGTCTCAGCATTGAGTTACAATCGCATCCAAGTGCTCTGCTCACTTGACATATTCATCGTATGGTGTCACACAAATCATTAATGTTCTGAATAAGGATGGATGGTGAAGTGGCAAAGGTTGATATTAAATTATTCAAGGTGAAAGGCTGGAGGTCTGCTTGCAAGGAATTGAAAAAGGATGCTTAACTGGATAATAGTGGCTGGTGAAAGACAGTGTAGGTTATTTGAATTGAGGCAGTGGATTTGACATTTACAGGGACAGATTCTGAGCTGGTTGTAATTATTTAGGCTGATTTCGGGGTAAGAGTAGAGCTAGGAGAACATAACTCAGTAGCAGTCACAAAGTAAATGTGATTTTGGGACTTACTGGGAAGGGTGTAGAAAATAGGAATGACGTGCTGCAGTGTAAATGTGTGGGGCAGCTGTATCAAGAATAGCATTCTGTTCTGGTTCCCATGCATCAGAAATCATCAATACAGCTAGGAAAGATATTAGAAGACGGGAAACAACGATGATCTGAAATCTGTAATGGTAGTCTTTTAGGTACACTTCATCACAGCTACACTGCCTGTAAGAGAGATCTGAAGGACTACATGACAGAGCTTTTTAGAAATCAGTGTTCTGGGAAATGTTTGTAAAAGATATATAAAGGCTTATAAACTCTTAAGTCTTTGTACAGCACTGAAAGGATGAGTACAGAAGGAATATTAGTTATTTCTTCTTATACAGAATTGCAGAGCATCAGATGAAATTAGTAGATGTCAGGTTCTAAAGGAAAAGAGATCCCTCAGTATGTAACAAACAGTGAAGCTGTGGAACCTTTTCCCACATGGAATGTCAGTGCTAAAACCTTTTGCAGAAGTGCAAACAGACCGAGTGTGTGTGGCAAAGAAAACTGGTTACAGCTATTAAGTTCTCCAGACTGGTTCTTCTGGCTCAGTACCTCCTTGAGTAGCAGATCCCTGCAGGGCAGGGGTGGGGAAGTGCAGCCATGGGCTCTCCCTGTTCATATATTCCTTCCTATCAGTGTTCTGTGCTGGATGCCCGAAGTTAATGGACCCTTGGCCAGTGTGGGTAGGGGTGGTGTCATGGTGGGTCCCACCCTCACCTCCCTGCCCAGTTTTTCTTTCCCTTTGGAAAAGGAGTGCACTAAGGGTTTCCAGCCAAGCTGCAGAGTCAGAGAAAAGGTGCTATTTAAACATTTAATATCATTTGCTCTTCTCTTAAAGCCTTATGAATGGTATTGAACCACACAAAGCTATTGAGTATTTGTCATAGAGTCACAGAGTGGTTTAGGTTGGAAGGGACCTCAAAGCCCAACCAGTTCCAACACTCTGCCATGAGGAGGGACACCTCCCAGTGGATCAGGTTGCTCAAAGCCCCATCAAACCTGACCTTGGAACACCTCCAGGGATGGGGCATCCACCACTTCTCTGGGCAACCTGGGCCAGTACCTCACCACCTTCTTTGTGAAGAATATATTCCTAACGTCTAATCTAAATCTTCTCCTCATCCTATCACTCCATGCCCTTGGAAAAGTATCTGTCTCCTCTCCGCTACCCCTAATCTATGCTGTAGCCCCTTTCAGTACTGGCAGGCTGCTATAAAGTCTCCCCAGAGCCTTCTCTTCTCCCGGCTGAACAGCCTGAACTCTCTCAGCCTGTCCTCATAGCAGTAGGGCTTCAGCCCTCAGATCATCTTCATTTGCCAGGAAGTACGGCAGGGTCGTCCTTCTGTAGACATCTACTGAATGGAGGTGAGCAAGGTAATTCATGGGGTGGGTTTGGAAGTTTTCAGCTAAAATGCTTCACTCTCATCCATTCCCCCCATATTGTCAGTGGACTAGTGGGTGATGGAATCACGAGTGTGTGTGCTAACCAGCCCTGCATGTTACATGAAACTCTGCTGGAGCTATTGGTATTTCTGAGTCAAACTTATTTATTCTGCAGGATCAGAGGTTTACAGTTACAATTACAGCAGTGCACTAAGGACAGACAGGAAAATCTCCACTGTTGGGATCCTAATCAACCTGTGTGTGCTGTAAGGAGTGGGCAATCCATTGTGGAGTACTAGGCTTCTTTTCTTTTAAGTCATGAATAAGCAAAACGATGCTATAAAAAATGCAAACATTCTGCATCACTGACTGCTTTTATTTATTTTGACAAGTGTGATTAATTCTTAATTATTTATGATCCTTCGTAGTATATTATACCAGCAAATGTGCTGCAGCCTATTGTAATGAAATATGAGGAATTTGAGATCTTGCAACTGTGGCAGCATTTCCAAGGTAGGCAGGTTGGACTGCCCAGTTTGAGATTAGAAAGATGGAGTTTGCAGAGCAAGGAAGCTGCATGTGGCAACTGCATGGACGTGTGTGTTGTGATCGAGCAGCAAGAGAGTCCTGTGCTTCTGTGATAAACTTGAGGTGGGTCGAACCAGCGATGAATTTCGTGCCTCTCAGTTCTTGATTCAAAATCCAGGGTTTTCCATACAATGATGGCCTAAGATACAGCTCTGCTTAGCTGGTGGTTTTGCATCCCTCAGGAAGCACCTTTCCAGAATGTATCTCCTGCTACCTTGTTGCACTGCTTATGTTTTCCTTCTTCCAACGAGGCACTGGCTCAGCTTCTGTCAGCAATGTTGCCTTGCTGTATTGCCGATGGACTTGTGGAGGGTGACAATAACAGTCCCTGATCTGGGAGCACAGTTGCGGTTTCCTTCTGGATCAATTTTTTCAAGGAAGAAAGAAACACTAGTACCACTGGTGCAAGTTAGTCTCGTGTGTTTAATGGGGAAGGACTGGCAGCAGCTGGGCCCACAGAAGTACACACAAACTGGGTCCAGATCTGTGTTTGATTAAATGGCAGCATAAACAGTTTCCAGCCATAAATGCAGTTTTCAACTCGAAGGCTTGGAGGCTTGACCACTTCTGGCTGTGGTGATGCCAGGGGGTTGCCTGCTCCTCTTTTAAATCTTGTGAGTTCAGATAATGTAAATCCATATCTGCTTCTTGTACCTGAAGATTTTGGGGCCATAAGAATATGCAGCTACTTGATAAAAATTTTGGCTGAAGAAATCAGCTGGGTGGATTCAACTACCATGTTCAATAAGAATCAAAAAAGTAATAAACCACCCAGCAAATGTGAACACCAGTTGAGACAGCTCCTTAATGGAAAAGGTAGATTAAACTTCTGTGAAGGATGGCAGGAGGAGAGGGAGATGAATGAGGACAGTGTCTTAACCAGCCACTGATGAGCTGAAAAGATCTTATGTAAGTTCCAAGCCAAGAAGTCTCTGCAGATTGCGTTAATGTGGTTGTGATTTTTGTAATTATGACTAAAGAAACGCATCAAGGCTGAGGCACTGAGCGTGTGAGCAAATGGGAGATAATGAACTGCAGGATTATCAAATGGCTGTTGACTTTAATTTATGACTCCTCAGACAAAGAGGAATGAGGCAGATAATAAAAGATAATAAATAATATTTTGTTTCAGATTATCACTTTATTAACAAAACAGTAGAGTATATGTGGGCTTGCAGAAATAAGTAGTTGAGAAGTTATTTTCCTTGTAGGAATCTTAAGCAGAAATAAGACTTATAACACAATTCCACTAAAATTTTGGGGGAAAAATGTCTCTGAAGAAGATAACTGTTTGCCAGGGAAAAGAATAAAGAGTAGAGAGTAGCTAGGCTCGCAGTAGCCAGGGAAAAGTCTTCCCTTTACATTAATCCTTAGGATGGGTGTGAGGATGTGCCTTGATCTCATAGAACTGATCTGCCTTTTAAAGAAATTGGAGTATTTATTCTTCTCTCTGGTAAGTTGATATATGGAGTTTGAGGTTTTAACAGGGTGGATATGAACCCAAACCAGGGCTATCTTCACAGGAGAACAGCTGTGTTGGAAGAAAAGTGTTTTTTGCACCGATCGTAAATTTTTACAAGAAACTGGCAGACCATAATGTTTATTGCACCTCTCTTTACTGCTGGAGAAGAATGTGGGTCATCCTAGTCTGCAAATATCCAATCTAGAGGGTTGAATTGTCCTTGGAAAGGTCCTGCTGTGCTATGATGCCGCCCTCGTTTCATTATTTCTAAGCACTGTGATAAACTACATGTGCCCTGTGAAGACTGGCAAACTGGCACTCCAGTTGAGGCAGAGTGGGATTTGGTTTTCTGGCAGTTATTTTCCTCGGTAAGATACAGACATGCAGCCAGCGGAGGTAACTGTTGTGTGTGAGTTAGAGGGTCAGCCACGTACCACAAGTGAAACAGTAGAAGAATTAAGTGAGATCTGGAAGCAGCACATGGACTGAAGGCTATTCATCGATCTTACTGTGGAAGAGTGATTTATGGATTTGTAGGGATGACTATCAAGTTCTTTGTTAACAGAGAGGGGTTTAAAGTCAACACTGTTATTTACAGTGAATAGTTCTGTCTGTTTTAGAGATTTAAATCTTGGTACCTAGCTTGGCAACATGTAGTATTGAGTGTTACACCATAGCCCACAGGAATTCAGGCAGTGCTGATATATGACACGCAACCCCAACTTCCTTCCAGAGACCCATGGGCTGTGAAGGAAGATGTGCAGCCTTTTTGTGATGGTTCCAGTGCCTGCTCTGTCAGCGCAAGAGATGGACCAGATGTCCTGAGCGGTTTGCAGGTTGCTCTTCTCATTAGCGCTACACTTGTGCTTTGTTATTGCAAAATTATTTCCCCTTAATGAGCTTGCTCTAAAGAGGCAAATTACTGTCTCGGTGTGTTTGTTTCTAGAGTAGGTATGTATTGATAAAGCACGTGGGTTTGTTGATTTTAGAAATGTTGTTTGTTCATTCCTGAATTCAGTCAGGATTTGGTGCAGCTCCAGATGCAGTGTTCTGTTCCCGGAGCTGGAAAAGAGACACAGATTCCAGAGGCTGGTATGCTCTGCTGGCTTGCTGCATGCCTATGACTGATGTACTTCAACAAGGGTACCCAGAAAAAAACAGAGACAGGGGAGAATAAATGGGTTGTAAAATCATCTCTCTCGCTCTGAGAGGCGCTTTCTCCTTGGCAAGATGAGAGGCATATTAAAAGGGCAGCTGGAGGGAAGCGTGTCCTGCTTTTGGCTGTGTTTGACCTTTTTATAGGAAAGGACTACTGGATTAACACACATTTGTCATTTTTGTCCTCTCTGAGGTAGAGGGGCAGTGTTCTTTATGCCCAAATGCTTGCGTACATCCATGAATATGTTGTGTTTGGGGGGTTAATTGAACTTTGCAAGTGTAGATAACTCATATTTGTGCAAAGAATATTCAATGAATTAGTAACTTGTTATTTGATAGTTTTGATTTCTTTCCAGCCTGTCTGCTGCCTCTTTTTTCCTTACATTTATTTTTCTACCATGCCATTGACAGCTCACACATACGGCTCTGTACGTGAAAATAGAATGTATATTAAAGGAGTGTCAGCAAGGCCTGTAAGCCTTGTAGCCACTTGGCTGCATATGGCCACTCCTTACCCACCACAGCCTAATTACATCCATTGCCAGTTATTGCTACAACCTCTGCCTCTTCAGCATTTTACCTGTATGAATGCTCTACTAAATGTGGTGCTTCATATGGTTTTAAAGAATTGGGAGAAGCCTTTGTCAAAGTCTTCATCAAAGAGAAACTAAAGTGTCGATCTGTTGGAGTGTCGATCTGCTGGAGGGTAGGGAGGCTCTGCAAAGGGATCTGAACAGGCTGGACCGCTGGGCTGAGTCCAACGGCATGAGGTTTAACAAGGCCAAATGCCGGGTCCTGCACTTGGGGCACAACAACCCTGTGCAGTGCTACAGACTAGGAGAAGTCTGGCTAGAAAGCTGCCTGGAGGAGAGGGACCTGGGTGTGTTGATGACAGCGACTGAACATGAGCCAGCAGTGTGCCCAGGTGGCCAAAAAGGCCAATGGCATCTTGGCTTGTATCAGAAACGGCGTGACCAGCAGGTCCAGGGAGGTTATTCTCCCTCTGTATTCTGCACTGGTGAGACCGCTCCTCGAATCCTGTGTTCAGTTCTGGGCCCCTCAGCACAAGAAGGATGTTGAGGCTCTGGAGCGAGTCCAGAGAAGAGCAACAAAGCTGGTGAAAGGGCTGGAGAACAGGCCTTATGAGGAGCGGCTGAGAGAGCTGGGGTTGTTTAGCCTGGAGAAGAGGAGGCTGAGGGGAGACCTCATTGCTCTCTACAACTACCTGAAAGGAGGTTGTAGAGAGGAGGGTGCTGGCCTCTTCTCCCAAGTGACAGGGGACAGGACAAGAGGGAATGGCCTCAAGCTCCACCAGGGGAGGTTTAGGCTGGACATTAGGAAAAAATTTTTCACGGCAAGGGTCATTGGGCACTGGCAGAGGCTGCCCAGGGAGGTGGTTGAGTCACCTTCCCTGGAGGTGTTTAAGGCATGGGTGGACGAGATGCTAAGGGGCATGGTTTAGTGTTTGATAGGAATGGTTGGACTCGGTGATCCGGTGGGTCTCTTCCAACCTGGTTATTCTATGATTCTAAAGCACAGTGTGGCTAAACCAGCAGCCCGAGGTGAGATGTGTTTCTAGCTGTGCCAGAACTGTCTCTCTTGCACCCTGACTTGCGCAAGCAGGGAGCTAGCTGCCTGTGTCCTGCAGTGTTCTTCTTCTGAAACTGGCTTGCTCCACTGACACTAAAAAGACATCAGCGCGTGGGGTTTTCTGCAGACCTGGCTAAGTTAAACCAAATTCAATTTGAGCATTTTGCCTAATCTAGGCAGGTAAACTTGGGTAAAGCAAGAGAAGATTGGTTTTTAACACTTCTGTCCTTGGTTTTCTGATAAAATCCGAGTTGTTTAGTTGCAAATCTCTAAAGGATGTGTTGGTACTAATGCTTGCCTAATGTCTCAGTTTTGGAAAGATACAATTGCATGTACTACTGCAGAAGGGTCACAAGAAGGATTCCCCAGGGACATGCCCCCAGGCATGCGCCAGAGTTTAAATCTCACTGACAGGAATTGTTGATGTTAGAGCTGACCAAGGAGTTCCCTTTACTTTTACCTTGAAGGGGAGGGGACCTGTGAGTGCAGCTGTAGCATCCTCAGGTCTTCTCTTCTAGCAGCTTAAACAGAACATGCTTATTTTCTCCTACTTGCAGTAACCAGAGAAAGCTGGAGTGATAAAATAAGATACTGAGTGAGAATTCTAGTTTGTATCTTTTAAAAGTGCTTTCCTTAATGCCATGCCTGTTGAGCTGGCCCCAAGCAACTTGCATGGATTACAATGAATAATCATCCACTCAATTATGAGTGAGAAGCTATCCCTGAAGTTTAATCTGTTGTCTTTGTTTGCGTGTTTTGAGAGCCAAGTGATTAAACAGATGGTATAACGTATGAGCAAGAGAGTGGCCATACCGGGAGAGCACGACTGGCAAGCAAACGTACGGCCAGGCTTCCTGAGATATTAGGCAGAAATTCCTCCTGATGAAGGTGGTGAGGCACTGGCCCAGGTTGCCCAGAGAAGTGGTGGCTTCCCCATCCCTGAAGGTGATCAAGGCCAGGCTGGAAGGGGCTTAGAGCAACCTGGTTAAGTGGGAGGTGTCCCTGCCCATGGCAGGGGGGTTGGAACTGGATGGGCTTTGAGGTCCTTTCCAACCCAAACCACTCTGTGATTCTGTAAGATAAATGTGAGTGACTGTCTTGTTAAAATGAATGCCTTCTGTAAAAAATTGTTTTGACTTGATATTAATGGGTTCGTATCACTTGCAAAGCTAGGTGAAAGTCAGCTTTGTTAACTAAATACTTCCATTTCTCTGCAGGGAAGATAGAAGTGAGCATCAGTTAATGCTAAATGGCATTTCCTTGAGAATTCAAGAAATGTAATAGCGAGCTTTTAGCTGTTGTGCTGCATTCTCTCTCCTTCTTGTTCTGTGGCTGTGGGCTCATCTTCCTGCTCATGTGGGAGGCTGCTAGCCCAAATTATCCAGTGCAAACATGAGTAAACAAGATGATGTGTGGGCTGTGCCAGGTTTGAAGAGATGTTCAAAGAGCAGAACCAGGTCTGTTGCCCATGGTGAAAGAAGAGACCTGGTGCAGGGCAGGACTATGAGAACCAGCTTTGTGTGCTGCTTCTGGAGTGGGTTGTCTTGTGGCTTCCGTGCGTGTCCAGCAGGGAGGTGAAAGAGCCAGGCAAGAAAGGAGAGCTTTCTGCTGGCCACCACAGATCTCTAGCAGTTGTTTAGAGCCTTGCAAGTGCACAAACAGCCTGATAAAGGTTAGAGCACAGCGCCTTTCCCCTGTCACAGTGATTCTGTTAGAGAGATGCCCGAGTTCGGAACTCAGGCATTGATTTTGAGCAACTGAAGGTTCCAGGAGGTTCTGATTTCAAGGATATTATTCAGAGCATTGCAGAAATAAAAGGCCGTGTTAAAACAACACTATGATGCGGATTTAATTCTACGCTCAGTGTTCTTCCTGAAAGTATGGAGCATGGAAGTATCTGAGCAGGGGGTGGAGGATGGTTTGTGTTTGACTGCCCTACAAAATAACAGCTTTCTGAGCTGCCCACTGTGGATAGGGCAGCTCAGCTTACCAGCCCAAGTCAGTCTCACATGCTAGGGAGGTCACTTCATTACCTGTGAAGGTTTGCTGTGACAAACAAGGCATAGGATTTTACACCCTGAACTGTTTTAGACAGAGGGAAAAGAGAAGATCATTCTGAAAGCCTTACTGCCTAATTGCACAGTAGTGCGAGACCACGTTGTAGTTGGATGCCCGGCTGGATGAGATTCTCTCCTCTCCCCTGATCTTTAGCAGGTATTGTCCTTGTGTTTTCCTTTAGGAGCACTGTGGGCTGGCTGGCTGGATGAAGGGTATGGGCTGCATTCTACTAGCCCAGGTGCATTTGCAATAAGCCTATTTGTGAAATTGCAGGAGTAGCTCCCAGTTTCTCCTCTGGCTAAAAGAGCACGTTAAGCTGAAGCCTGAAATGTTCCTTGCACCATGATGCTGTCGTGGGGCAACACAAATGTGTGTTGTCACTGGCAGCCTTGCTGTGAGAGCAAGCAGGGTGCCAGCTCTTTTTTTAACGTGGGTGGGATGCCTTTCTTACCCTAGAGAGGCCAGCGGGGGTGGCAGTGTGAGGAGTGATGCTGTGCCCCTGTCTCCCATCTCTGGACACGAGGGGAATCAGTGCTCATCGTGTATGTGGATGTTACCCCACGTCCTTCATGGGATGGGGACAGCAGGAAGGCCAGAGTGAGGTTTGCCTCTGCACAGAGTGTTTCCGAGCATGATCCCATTAATTGTCTTTGATCCTCTACAGACCTTGTGTGAGATCGGCAACTCAGCCCAACAGCAGTGTGACAGCCTGTGCTGCAAGCCTGGGAAGTGAGTTCAGGAGGGAGGAGACCTCCTATTTTGTGAACTCCTTTGCAATTTGGAAAATTGTATTAAAGGGTGAGACTAACTCTGAAGAGAAAGAAAATGGTGAAACCCTAAACCAGGGCCCGTGGCTCAGGGAGGGGAGAGTGGGGGGAGCAGCAGAGGGTGTGCGTCGTGTAGCATAGTTGGGTACTGGACAAACTCTGCCCTGCTAAGGACCGTATCTGCTGTGTGAGAGTAAAAGACACAAAGGACTGCTCTGTGTTTCTTGGGACTACTCAGATACACACAGCGTGTGCTTAAAGGCTTTGTTAGATGGAAATAAAGGCTTGCCTCTTTGCTGTCTGGTCGCCTGACATCTCTGCTGCTGACACCTGCCCTCGGGGAACCACATAACGTGTTTATAGACAGAGAAGGGCCTGGCACTAGCCCCAACACTGCAGCGCTTCTGCTCCTTTCAGGTGGAGGCAGTGACCATAGGGGTCTCTCCCTTGCACTATCATTGGTTCTGTGAAGTGCCAGCCCTGAGAACAGGAGGTCGTTTATCACCTTCTCCATATTACCAGCTGTCTCTCAAATTGATGGGAATCTTTTTCCAATCACATTTTTGAAAAAAAAGAATTGCTTTTGAGGAGTTTTCCCCTAGTTGACAGCAACTTAATGAGGGCTTGTGACTTTGTAATCAATTTTAATTATTGTGTAGTTAATAGTGCTAAAACCAACAACTTCAGCTTTGATATCGGGTGATTGATTTGTGAAGCAACTTGTAAAGAATTGATCTTTTGTTCCCTAAAGTTTTTTCTGCTAATGCTTTTCAGAAGAAAAGCATTAAAAAGAAAAAAAAACCGAGACAAACAGTTCAGTAGCTAAAGCCCAGGTAATGTGATGTGTTACAAGAACCGCTCCTGCAACTGGACACTGAGCCATGTGCTTTAATAGTTAAACCAGGGAACTGGAAATTGGTATTTCCAAGTGTTTTTCCTATTCTGTCACTTACTGGGTAGGAATATGATCATGTGCAGCAGCAGTTTTGTTCTCCGGTTGGCCAAAAAGCATGATTGAAACAGTCAGCAGGCTCTGCCAGTGCTCTAGTGCCAGTAAGGGTCGGTTTAGGTGAAGCTGTTTCATGGAGAGAGAGTAGAAAATGGTATCATCCTGTTCTTTCAGGAACACACGTGCTCAGTTTGCAGATGATGGGATGGCTGGTAGCTGTCAACCCAAATCCAGTTTCTTCTGGATTTTCTCCCAGTAGCCAGCAATCATGGAGGGCCTCTGACCAGACTTTTGTCCTGTCCTGCTCTTCCCTTGTGGAATCATAACAGAAAATTGTACTCTTAATGTCTGCAGTGAAGAAACGTACTCACCCATTCCCAGAAGCTGTCAGCCTGGTGGCATCAGAGACTTAATTACATGGTAGAACAAGCCTGTGTTTACTCCACATCTATGAAATGAAGTGGGGAAGAGCAAACCCGTCTTGGATGATTGTTGTTCAGAGTAGGGCCACACTCTGTGTCTGCAGAGTACCTGGAGTTCCTTCAGACGGAAGGTGCTGTACGTTAATATTACTGTTTGGTGCATAAGTGCTGGTGAGCTGTTCGGTTCCACAGCAGTAACGGGACAGTGAAAACGGATTATTGTTAATGTCAGCAAATATCGGTTTAACTATGTTAACCCATATCTTTGAGAAACTAAATGAGATTTCTCAGAGCACAGCTTCTGATTTGTATTCACTGGGCACTGCGCAGACGACCTCACTGTTCTCCAAGCAGCCACCCAGCACCACAAGGAGTCAAGCAGACGCGGCTTTCTCCATAATTACAAGCAATTTTCCAATTGAATTATCCTGTGATTTAATTCCTTGGCTTGCATCTGGAGAGCATCAGCAGTGTGCAGCTGTTTTGGCTTTCAGAACTAATTGTTGCTAAATGCATTAAGAGTGGTCTTGCTGTAGTGATTTCAGAGAGCAGTTAAATCCCAACTCACTTCTGGGTTAAACTTTTGTTCTTATTTGTTGTTCTCTTGACTCGACATCGTGATCCAGGCCATAGCATTGGTAGCATTTGTTTTGGGTAGTTGTGGATGTTAATTCAAAGTAAATGTGTTTGGTTTCTGAATTGAAATCACATTACAGTGAAACACAAAGTTTAATAGGACCGTGCTGGAGTCAGTAAAGGCTGGAGATCGATGATAAATGATGTTGGTTTATAAGCTGGTACAACTGCGTAGCAATAGTCTGCAAAGTAAGAGCCAGTAACTTTGCAAAGGACAAAGTACCTGGTGAAAGTGGTATGACTTGTCACATCCCAGGGCTCTTCAGGCAGGTCAGGGGCTTCAGAGGAAAAGCATCAGTCCTTTGCCCTCAAGGGAAGGGCAGGCAGGCATTCAAACTGGGAGTAGCGTGTGGTTTAGTTCTGAAACTAGAAACAGAAGGAATATTGAAAGCTATGTGAGGCTTAGGGTTCACAGAGTCTGGCAGATTCCAGTGAGGACAGGTTTTTTTTTTTATCTGAACTCCTAAATACCCTTTTTTTCCACTATCAGGTATGAAGACTGCAGCTTGGGGTCTATAGAATCCTTAGAACACAGTGGTGCATCTTCACAACTCCTGCATGTTAATGAGAGAATTCTTGACCTGTACTTAGTACATAATGATACGAATAAGATGTGGAAAGAGTAAGCAGATGTTAAGGTTCTGGCTTGGGTTGGTGTGACCCTTAGATGGGTTCTTTAATATCTGTTGTAAACATGTACCCATTGTGAAGTGTTGTTGGTACAAAGGAGGGGTTGCTATGAAGGACTTAATTCGTTAATGGCTTTCGTTGTGTTATTGCAGAGAGCAAGAAAATACTTGGATATTTAGCAAGAAAATGTTGCTGATAAATGAATATGGGTTAGAAGACATCTATCCCTGATAGGTAGAGGTTGTTTATCCAAAGCTCTGGAACGTGATTTTGTGGCTAAATAGGAAAAAAATGGCTGGCTGAAGAGTTCTAAGGTCCTGCAAGTCCTGTTCATGTGCAGTGCAAACAGTGAACTCTGAAAGCTCATCTGTTTCCATCCATGTATGGGTGGGCCACCCTTTATCCTAAGTCAAATCAGCTCCTGGGTGACATTATAAACTGTCTTAAGGTGAGGTAACATCACCCTTTTGAAATGCAGTGTTTTTTTCTGTTTACCAAGAGACAAAGCCTGCATTAGTAGAGCTACTTATGAAGAACATTAATTAAAGGAACTTATTTACTTCCTACCTGTGGGATATTTGATCTTACACTGTGGCATAAAGCTCCTAGTTGTATTAATGGTGGTGAATTTATATAAACCTGGAACAGCAAATCAGTTCAGTTTATGCGTTGTTTATATTTTCAGTAGATTTCAAGGACACTGGTTGGTAGAAGGTGTTACTGTTTCAGGGTATGAATACCGATTACCACAACGCTGGATCTGACTTGCTTTCTTGAGGCCAAGTTCTCTTTGCCTTGTGGTAGATATTCTATACCTTTACTCTGGGAGTTTCAGACTGTAGCAGGGTAATTTCGGTTTTACTGAATGGAATCAGCAAAGAAATGGAGAGTCCAGTATCTGATCTCTTGTAGCCTTATGATTGCAGAAGGTGGTGGCGAGCCCCCTGCTATAAACACTGCGCTTTCGAAACACCTCACAATGATGAGGACAAGCCGGTTGTGATTGTACCTGAATAATACAAACAGGAGTGAGGTTGCCTAATGGCTGTGCCTGGCTTGGGGTTTCTCCTTCCAGTGACAGTCACATTGTGCAGGTTTAATGTAGCCAGGCCTTTAAGGCAACAAGCAATCGGATTAGCTGCTTCTCTCACAAGTTTCCTTCGTTTGTGCCTAGAAAGCAGCTTTTTGTAGGGCTTGTCTGCTCAAACATGGCATGCTGATATTTTTATTCCTTAAAGGAAGGCTTACATTGGGAACAGGAACAAGTAGCAGATGCCCTGAATTAAGCACTTTCTTATCTTTAAAACTATACAAATATTATCAGTTCTGTTCCATGGCTGGAGATGTCTTATCCTATTCCTGTACACATGAAGCATTGTCATTGTGTTCAGAAAGCTTGTGTGGGCGACTGTGGACTCTTCACAAGTTGGAGAGAGAAACTCCTGAAGGAGGAACAGCAAGAAAGGCGTAGGATTGTTGGACCAACTGATAAAAGAACTTACAAGTCGTTGCCTCTAGACAGTGCCAAGAACACAGGAGCATTGGAATAAATGTGGCCACACAGGACTGAGAGGCTTTGCTAATGTAGTACTGGACTAAAGTAAGAAGGAATTACATGCCTTTAGGGCTGGAGTCCTGGAGGCATAAGCTGTAGCAGAACATTAAAAATCTTGTACATGGAGAGTTTCTGTTCCAAGCAAGGGTTTTATCACCTGGAAATGGAAGTGGGAAGAGAGGTTTGAGCGTTGCTGTTAATTGCCACAGCAGTTGGCTCTGAGCCTGGTGAGGGTTTTCTGGAAGAGAGGAAAACACGCTGTTGCCGTTGTACAAACCAGTAACAATGCCCAGTGCTGTCTTCTGTGTACCAGTCTGGTTGGCTGTGTTTGAGAAAGGAAACGTTTAATGGAAATAGATGTGGGAAGGGGGTTCTGGAATGGTGCTATGGACCAGAGATTTCCCACACCAGGTAAGGTTACAGACCAGCCTTTTTCATCTACTGACACAAGGAGCAGATATTGGTGTTTAAAAATGTGTTTGAAGAAAGGCAGGCAAGTGCTGAATTACAGAAGAGCTCACTGAAGGAGAAGGAAGCATTGACCAAGGAGCATGGGGACAAATACAGTGCACAAATTTTTTTACCACATTAAAGACCACAAAGCATTTGAGCTGTGAATTAGCCCTTCAGGGAAGGGAGGCAGTGATCCAGCCAGTTCTAACATCTCCTTTGCTGTTGTCCATCAGGAGATGAGGAACTGTTACGTGCACTTCTTATTGAAAGTGCTTACTGTGGTAACTGCTGAACTGTCCATGAGGCAGTTGTCAGAGCAGGATGGCTTTCCCAGCTGTGTACTGTGCCCCTCCTGACAACAACTGTAGCTTAGACATGTGGATCCTGTAGTAAGCTCCCAGCCTGCAGCTGCACAGTGTCCCTGCAGAACTGCTTCACACAAGCGTATTGGTTCTCACTTGCCCTTCCTGTCAGGGTGCTGGGTTTCCTCTGCTTTCCTAAAGTCTTGGGTTCTAGTTTTATTTTCATGTGGATTTGGATGTCCTAAAATATGATAAAACTTGCTGAATTTCTTTTTACGTGACCAAATGAAGGTCTCTCAGCATCCCGCAGGGCAGCAGGCAGCCACCGTGCTGTTTGCTTAGTGACAATGTGGGCAAGGGAAAGCGCCTGCACTGGTTCCCCCCCATCCGCCACCAGTCAGGCACTGTGTGCTGCACCATTTACCTCTGGTAACTGAGCAGTTAAGGACGTTGCACTCTAATTACCTGGCCAATTACGTGCAGTGCTAAATTCTCTGCTAGTTCTGCTGGGACAGCCTGAACTGCAGACAGCCTGGTGATTAAGCTGTCCCTCGGTGATGGAGTCGATAATTAACAAGAAAGCATTTTGCTGAGTAGTGAACAAAGTCAAAGAAAGAGCAGAGTCGAGTTTTCAGTGCTGTAATGTGGTTTTAATGGTGCTCGTCTCAGGGACGGAAATTGTCTCTGACCTCCCCCGAAATTAAAAATGCATGCTTATGCAAAACTATGGACTGGACTTCTTTACACGGAACATAATTTTGATGATCAGATGGCTGGAGAACCTCCCCTATGAGGAAAGACTCAAGGAGCTGGGTCTCCTCTCAGGAGAAGAAAAGGCTGAGGGACACCTCACGCAACATCCCAGTACTTACCAGGCAGCTATGAAGACGAGAGAGGCTCTCTCTTGCCAAGGAGCCACACAGAGAAGACAAGGGGAAACAGGTCCAGGTTGCACTGGGAGAGGTTTTGTCTCGACATGAGGAAGACTTTTTTTTACAGTTAGAATAATCATTCACTGGAAGAACTTCCCCATGGCTGAAGGTTTTCTGGGTGCGAGTGGACAGGGTGCTAGGTAGTCTCATCTGGGCTTCCTTTCCCATAGATGGCTGAACCAGATGGTCTTTTAAGGTCTCTTCCAACCTGGGCTGTTCTATGATTCAGATTTTAACTGGGTAAAGCACCTCAACAGCGTGTGTTTGCTGTGATAGCTTCATCCTGATAAAAACCCGAGCAGCCCATGCCAGCCCTCTTGAAGAGCATTCATAGCGGAGCATCTTTGTCCTTGGTGTCAGAGTGTGTTTTCTGTGTTTTCAGCCGTGGACACTTGCGTGTGGCTGCCCAGTGGTGCCTAGAGATTACATCTTCATTTTTCACTCATTCTGTTGTCCCAGAGTAGCTATTAGATGTTTCCTCTTTGCAGTGCCGAGTGTTGTATGGACACGTGGTTAGCTGAGCAGAACACTGTGCAGCTCAGCCATGTCAGCCTGGTGGGAAGCAGGAGCTGAACAAAAGCGTGCTACTTTACAGCATTTTACTTGAACTGGTGTTTCTGAATGTCTGCTTGAGCTATTCTACAAGAATTCATTAGCTTTTATTGAGGGCTGTCCACATAGAGAATGTAATCCTTGTGAAGATATCAGCTGAGAAAAAATAAAATACTCTAGAGGCTGTACTTTTCTGCCTTAGAAAATTCAAAGTATTAGAATCATAGAATGGTTTGGGTTGGAAGGGACCTCAAAGCCCGACCAGTTCCAACCCCCCTGCCACGGGCAGGGACACCTCCCACTGGATTGGGTTGTTCAAAGCTCCATCCAACCTAGCCCTCAACACCTCTGGGGATGAGGCATCCATGACTTCTATGGGTAACCTCGGCCAGTGCCTCACCACCCTCATGAAGAATTTCTTCCTAACATCTAATCTAAATCTTCCCCTTTCAATTTAAAGCTGTCCCCCCTCTTCCTATCACTACATGCCCTTGTAAAAAGTCCTTCTCCAGCTTTCCTGTAGCCCCTTTCAGCCCTGGAAGGCTGCTGGATGATCTCCTCCAGAGCCTTCTCTTCTTCAGGCTGAACAACCCTAACTCACTCAGCCTGTCCTCATCACAGAGGTGCTTCAGCCCTCGGATCATCTTCATGATGTCCTCTGGACCCATCCCAGCAGTTCCATGTCCTTCTTATCATGGAGATTCCAGAATTGGACACAATACTCCAGATGTGATCTCAAGAGAGTGAAGTAGAGGGAGAGAATCACCTCCCTCATCCTGCTGGCCAAGCTTCTTTTGATACAGCCGAGGATATGGTTGGTCTTCTGGGCTGCAAGTGCACATTGTTGGCTCATGTTGAGCGTCTCATCAATCAGCAGATGTAATTATCCTGAATGAGCAAATGTTACCAGTTATCTTCAACATTGTGAGTACGATGAAATAATAGTAACTGCTTTCAATGAACTGGGATTTTTTTTGTTCTCACTAAAGTTGTAGCGAGACAACTTAAAAATATCCCTGAACTTGTAAAAATGTCCTTTGGCCTGCTAAAAATTAGCTTTGCATGCGAAACAAGCCTTTTCCCTTAAGAGAAAAAAAAATATAGAAAAGATTGATTTCAGTCTAAAAATGAAATTTCTGGTGAAGGTCTCTCCAAGACGAGCAGATTCCACCCAGGGCTCTGTTACAGCTAATGTAGTTATAAGAACAGCAGACATCATCTGGTAAATTAGAGCCCGGGAATGGGTTGACAAGCACAGACAGTGTAATGCTGTAACGGCACGAGGTGTGGGGGTGCCAGGTGATTATGGCAGTGAGATTACCAGCTAAATTAAAGCTGATTAGCTTTATGTGTGTGAAATGTGCTCTTGTTCTGAAAATGCTCCTCATGGCTGAACATGGTTCTGTGAAAAACTAAATTGTCCTCCTCTGATCTTTGAGCGATATTTGTTCTTAGAACAGGACTTTATGAGTTCTTGTGTGTAGCAACTTCTGCTTGGTTTTTAATGTCCTTAAAGGCATAGAAATGTGAAGGTGTTTCTGATCTCTCTAAGTCTTGCTGTGTTGTTCGTTGCATTAATAAACCCAGCAGAGATGGCAAAGGCTCTGGGAACTCTGACAGTTGGAGCAGATACACTGCCAAGCTTGGCTTCCTTAACCAAAAACAAATAGAAGTAACTTCCTTTAACATCTGTGATGTGTGTGGATGCCAACCATCCATATCAAATGGGACATCAAACCAGGCTGGGCTTTTTAAAAGAAGAGTACTTCTGGAATTTCTAATATCGGGTCTGACCGTGAGTCCTGAGCTGTGAAAATATCTTTTTGTTCAGTTTCATTTTCCTCCCCTGTCCTTAATTTGGGACAGAAACATGCAAATATGTAGTGCATTCTCTCAATTTGGTAGGAATTCAGGCTTTTCTCTAGTGGTGTGTGAAAATGTAGGGGAGAAATCAGCATTTCTTAAGATGTAGGAGCTTCTTCTCACTATCCTACAGGATTTCATCAAAGCACAAACAATCCATGGGCGCTTGGACTGTTTTTTATGATTGCTGTAAGCATAGTTGTTTAGATATCTGTGGATTTTACTGTTAGAGAAGCTTCATGAAATGACTTCTCTGCCCCGTAAGTTGTTGGGAATAAAACCAGGATCATCTCCTGGAAGTTAAGGCTGACTGTGGGGAAGCCCTGCTTTGGGCACGCAATGGTGATGTTTCTGCTTTTGTTGGAGACTGAAGTGAGAGCTCTCAGCCATGAAGCTTCCATCCCATCTGACAAGTTGCTGCAGAAACTGGTGCTATGTCATACTCTGAGGGACTGGTGCAGGGAGCGTGCACATGGGTAGGCAGAGCATAAGCATCTAAACCCGACCTCCAGCTGTGTCCAGCAGGGATGGCTTACGTTGCCATAATGCAGTGTTAATAGAATCATAGAATGGTTTGGATTGGAAGGGACCTTAAAGAACATCCAGTTCTAGCCCTCCCACCACAGGCAGGGACACCTCCTGCTGGATCAGGCTGCTCAGAGCCCCATCCAACCTGGCCTTGAATATCTCCAGGATGGAGGCATCCACAGCTTCCCTGGGCAACCTGTGCCTGTGCCTCACCACTCTCAGTGTGAAGGATTTCTTCCGAATATCTAATCAATGTCATGTCAACAACTACTTCTTCCTTATTTTTTTTCATTTATTTTTCTTTAAAATGCTCCTGGCTTCAACTCTTTACTGCAGGCAGTGCCAGAAGCTGGTAGGTTGTTCTGAAAAAGGTTTTACTTTTATTAGTTTTCAAACTGATACACTTCAGTGGCTGGGCTTGTCTTTATCCTAATGTTAGCAGAGCTCTGTTTAACACACAGGAAATTCTGTTTGTCTTGATAAAAAAAAAAAATTAAAAAAAGAAGGCTGGATTTATTGAATTATTTCTAAGAAGCTTTCAGAATCTGATTAGCTTTCTCTCCACGGGACTGGGATACCTGAGCACTGTTAGGCACTTAACAGCCCATAAAATTTTGTCTATGGCAGATGTGAGCTATTTATTTGTGCTCTCTCTTTAACCCTTGCCAGACTGTAATTAGAACGTTCTGTACAAATATATCTTTCTGTGGACAAAGCACTTCACTGGTGAGGTGGACTTCTCCCACAGTCTACAAAGTGATTTTTGTGTCCCTTTTGAGCAATGTGTAGCATCACCAGCAGGACCAGGGAAGTGATTGTGCCCTTGTACTCAGCATTGGTGAATCCTGTGCTCAGTTTTGGGCCCCTCACTACAAGAAGGATGTTGAGGGGCAGGAGCGCATCCAGAGAAGGGCAATGAAGCTAGTGAAGGACTGTAGAACAAGCCTTGTTCCCTTGAGGGAACTAGGGTTGTTTAGCCTGGAGAAAAGGAGCCTGAAGGGAGACGTTATTTATCACTGTCTACCACTGCCTGAAAGGAGGTTGTAGTGAGGTGGGTTTTGGTCTCTTCTCGCAAGTAACAAGTGATGGGACAAGAGTCAATGGCCTCAAGTTGTATCAGGGGAGGTTTAGACTGTGTATTAAGAAAAATTCCTTCACCAAAAGAGTTATCAGGCACTGGAAAAGGCTGCCAAGGGCAGTGGTGGAATCACCATCCTGGAGGGATTTAAAAGACAGGTAGAGGAGGTGCTCAAGAATGTAGTTTAATAGTGAAAAGATACAGTTGGACTCAATGATCTCAAAGGTCTTTTCCAACCAGATGTTTCCATGATTCTGTAAAGCCTGCTAACATGCACGGCTGTAGTAGCTAACTGTGTAGGAGCACGTCACGTCTGTGGTGCTGCAGGAGCTTGCTTTGGAAGTCATGTGGCTAAATTCACTTCTTGTGTAAAATAACATATTACTCTAAGGTCACTCACTTTCAAAGAATACAGACAAAGGCCATTAATTGCTTTTTACTAACAACATGTTTTAGCTAGTCGCACTGACTCGGTACCTGACATGTCATTGTGTGACTGATGGTGTATTTCTGACTGATACACAAAACTGAGCTGTAATTGATAAAAAACAGAAGCAAATGTGAGGCACTTTCAAGTTACAAAACTGCCCTAGAGAGGTGTTGCTCCTAGAAAGGCAAACCAGTAGCTTCCCATCACTCTAGAACAGTTGCCCTTGGCAGGTGCTGGTGAGAGGGACTCAGACAGGAGTCCTGGCTGCACAGCATAAGGGTTCCTCCACGGTTTTATGAAACAAGGAGGTGGGGGGAGGACTGCGAAGACCAATAATGGTCTTGTTTTTTCTTACTTTGAACTTGCTGACTGAAAGGACACGCAGAAATACTAAGAGGTGCTCCTAATGCAGAAGCCTTGTGCTCTGGTGACATCAAGACAGGACTGAGTCCAGTGCCTGGCACTTGGATATGCTCAGCTTTTCAGGGTATTGGAACTCACCAGACTTGGCACTCGGTGGCTGTGTAGGAGCAGACTCATTGCTCTGGGACTACAGAGAGGAGTGAGTCAACACAGGAGCCTTGTAAGAGACAAGAAACTAAGTTGCTGGGGAAACTGGGAATTGTTCCTAGTAATCTTGTTTACCAGTAAATGCTGGAGTCTGTAAAAGCAGAAGCATGTTCCTGTGCCAATACAAATTCATTAGGTTGCAATTTACAGTGTAAGTTGATGCAAAGCCAAGTTCTACAAGAGGGAAGTTTATTTGCAAAGCGGTTGTGCCATCAGTACAGCAGCTAACTGACTGGAAAGGGCAGTCTCTCTTTCCTCTAAATTCTATTTAAATACATATGGAAATGCATGTGTATTTGTACCTAAGTAACAGGTTCCATAAACAGCACAAAGCAGAGAAGGTAGCACAATTTCTGCACAGTATGGTGAGACCAAACTGTGTTCTCAGGAGCTGTTCCAGGAGAGGAGGACGCCTGGAGAGGCAGAGGAGAGAGAGGTTGTTTGGAATCGTCACTGTGGAGTGTTGGGTCTGCTGCCGGAGCGTGGAGCAGCATCGCAGTGAGATTTATTGTGGAGGAAATGGCCTTTAGCATAAGATCTGTGGGTTTGCAGAGGGGAGGGCACTGCAAATAGAAAAGGGGACAGCCCCCCTGCCCTCAGTGGCATGAAATAAGCGTGGTGACTGCATATGAGCTCTTACAACTCCTCCTTCCTGGGCCCTTTTGCTGACATTCTATACAAAATGTACAAAACTGCACATGTTTTAGGCACACAACTTCAGACAAAAGTCCTTTATCTATCTAAAATGCCTTAGAAAACAGAGTTTTTAATGAAACAACATGCCAGGGTTTGGGGTTAGGGTTTTCTGAGTCTCCTCACCCTGGATTCTAAAATATGGAGTACTATTGGCTTGACTGGAATCCCTGTTTTTTCCTGGAATCAGTGTAAAAACCAGCTGGTGTGAATGACTGACAGCACTCAGAGTCTGTACTTAGAGATGTTTGAAATCTCTGCCTGTAACTGCTTGTGGCATTCATGTCTGTGGGGTTTCTTTAGAACAAAAGCCCATGGAACTTCTGCGTACGATGGATCATCCCACCTGCTCCAGGAAGAGATGGGTTCTAAATGACTTTGTGTGGAATCAATATAAAATGGCAGAAAGTTAATAAATTCTTTGTTAGAGACGCAGGAAGAGCACAGTCGGTCCCATTGATTTATTTCTGGTGGAGGTGAATCGTGTTTAAGGAGCACAATCTGCATCCTGCAGACTAAGGCCTTGGGGTTTTATATATATTCCACACAATTTTCTCATCATCCCCTTCAGAAACAGAAGGAAAACCTTTCCCCTGCGTTGGATTTCACAGCCATCAGTGGCAGGAATAATGTTCTCTACTACCTTTCACAGGGCTTGTGTTGACTTGGAATCCTTCTTGTCTGAAGAGATGTGTGGGATTGAACTATCACAGAGCAGAGGGAAGAAAACATTTATTCCATTCTGGTTTTGACTGATAGTCCCATCCCTTGTAGAGAAGCCTTCCCAGTGGAACCTTTGTCAAATGAGCTTGGGAAGCACGATAAGATTGTGTGCTTTAGCTTGCTGGAATTGCTTCATGGAAGGTGTGTGGATCAATTCTACTTCACAGAATCACAGAATCACAGAATAACCAGGTTGGAAGAGACCCACCGGATCATCGAGCCCAACCGTTCCCATCAAACACTAAACCATATCCCTCAGCACCTCATCCACCCGTGCCTTAAACACCTCCAGGGAAGGGGACTCAACCACCTCCCTGGGCAGCCTGTTCCAGTGCCCAATGACCCTTTCTGTAAAGAATTTTTTCCTAACGTCTAGCCTAAACCTCCCCTGGTGGAGCTTGAGGCCATTCCCTCTTGTCCTGTCCCCTGTCACTTGGGAGAAGAGGCCAGCACCCTCCTCTCCACAACCTCCTTTCAGGTAGTTGTAGAGAGCAATGAGGTCTCCCCTCAGCCTCCTCTTCTCCAGGCTAAACACCCCCAGCTCTCTCAGCCGTTCCTCATAAGGCCTGTTCTCCAGCCCCTTCACCAGCTTTGTTGCTCTTCTCTGGACTCTCTCCAGAGCCTCAACATCCTTCTTGTGCTGAGGGGCCCAGAACTGAACACAGTATTCGAGGAGCGGTCTCACCAGTGCCGAGTACAGAGGGAGGATAACCTCCCTGGACCTGCTGGTCACGCCGTTTCTGATACAAGCCAAGATGCCATTGGCCTTGGGATGTCCCTGAGGCATCCCGGGCACTCTCAGCATTCCCCTGCTCCCTCTGCAGCTGGTTCTCTGCTCTGTAAGGCATTCATCATCACTGGGCTTGTTGCGCCTACAATGGCAATTGCCTGCTTTTAAGCTGAACTCTGTTTGCAGCTTAATGAAAGTTTATAACAGTCTTTGGTAGTTTAGTAACTCAGTAGTTTTCTGAGAGAAAGGACATTAAAGTACTTTAAAAATGTATCTTTTTACAAAAGAGAAGTGCCTATGGCAAGGGGGTTGGAACCAGATGATCTTAAAGGTCCCCTCCACCCCAAACTGTTCTATGATTTTCCTAAAGGATTTGGTATACTTCACTGTACAGCCAAAGTGCTATTGCAGGGAATGACTGGACATGCTTCTGTTAATAATTCAGAGGATACAGTCCCAGTTCTCCTCATAGTCCTGCCTAGCAGATCACCGTGTCAATGTTTGCAATTTACTATTTCATCTCCTGGGTCTCAAAATAAGGGTGTCTTTAATGGCATGTTTGGGATATTACAGGACTACACTTGGAAAAGCTGCAACAGTCTCTTCATGGACATTTCTCAGAGTAGCTGAGAGCTCATGTAGTGTTAATGGTTTTCCTGGATATAATTGCATCATTCCTGAATTTTCCTCATCTTTTCTGATGATGGTTTTGTTGCTGGGAATAAATCAGATTGGACATTAATCGAGATCTTGAACTTCTCCCCATACTGTGCTGCTGCAGTTGTGATCTGAGAAAGAAATCAAGCCAACACAGGGGCTGAAAACCCTTTGGGATGGTTGTTAAGGTTTTCTTAATGAGAAGAGCATTCTCTAAAGCTCCTTTCAGGAGATTGCTTATTTTTTGGGTGTTGTTTTCCTTTTTTGTCTTCCTCAGCATGTAGGTTTAGACATCACTTGCCTTTGTGTTCTGCCAGTTCTCTCTCGGTACACCAGGACATTCATACAGCCCAGGAGTTGCAGCAGAGCCTTTCTGGGTGTTAGGAAGAGCACTGGCAGTGTGTTTCACTCACTGTGTGAGTGTGTTTCTCCGGAGAGATTGATTTGCAGGCTGTGATTTTAAGCTTGGAAAAAGCTTTTGAGTGACATGATTGTCTTGACATTTGATTTAATGCAGGAGGTTTTTACAACTGTTGTAAGTAGTAAAAGATGATGGATACAATAAACCTAAATGAATATCATCATGTCCAGCAGCAGCAGGGTGGTTTGTGTAGTAACAGAGCATTAAAATGGGTGAATAAGTTCAGATGGTAGGCTAGACCTTGCATGTCTTAATCAAAGTTCACATTCTTTTCTCTGAACCTTTCACTGAATAAGGTTGCTGTTCGTGTCACACAGCAGCCTTCATCCTTCTGGAAAAGCTGGTAAGTCACATTATCAAGGGATGATTTCTCCTGGTCGAGTAGCCATGGTTCGATTGCATGCAGGACACACACTCTGCTGGTGTTCAGCTTGCCATGGATGATGCTCCAAGGGAGCTGGACCAGTGATCACATTGTGTGTTGTAAATCAAAGTTCTCATGTTAATCACGTTCACTGTGGACTTTTCCACCTTTTTTAGTGCATATTAATATTTTCCTTTGGACAGCCTCTGCTATCAATATGCTGAGATACTTTGCGCTTTGCTAATTGGTTTTGCCATAGCTTTCCCTGTTTGAAAAGACAGAACTTCTAAACTGAGTGTTAGTGCTGTCAGTGTGGCTGTCTGGGCGCTCCTTGCAGACAACTGGAACATCATTCTGCAGCTCAGCAAGGCAGTGCTCTCAGGTACCACATTTATAGCCTAGTATATGCCTAAACTGAATGATACCGGTTGAAAAAGAACACATTCTGGTAAAAAGCGTTTCCCTACCAAGGCATCTTCAAGAGGAAGCTTTCTGTGTCCAGGGTGGCAGTCGGTGGAGACAGTTCTTGGAGTAACATTTGGGCATCCATGGAAAGCAAATTGGTTAATAGGCTTTAAGGCCAAAGGACAACAAGGGATCATCTGACCTCCTGTGGACTCAGCATATGGAAATGGATCTGGTGATCTCTGTATTGATTCCAGCCAGTTATTTATCAAACATGCACCCTGGTGAGAGGTAGCCAGCCTTTGCTGTACTTGCTGGGTTGAGTGGCAGCGTGCAAAGCACACTGCACATTGTTGGTCCTGTGTTGCAGCGTCTGTTTGTAGAGAGAGGTTGAATATAGCAAGTTTCTGGTAACAGCAGCACATCACCCTTGTAATTCGTGTGGGGATCTCGACAGACTCAACAATAGGAAAAGGGTTTTTGGGGTGGAAGGGTCATGTTCTGGTTGTCCTTCAAATAGCAGTTATCCTGAAAAGTGATGCATTACTTGTCTAAAAGTGTTATACAAGAACAGTTTGAAAAAGTGCCAGGCTCAGGACTTCTCTTTGTAGAAGGGTTCAGCTGGCTGTAGGCAAGCTTCTTCCAGGCTCTGCCTTCTCTCGCTGCTGGGCCCAAAACCACTTTGTGGATACTGGGAACAGTTGGGCACCAGCTCCCTGACACTTCCATGTGAAAATCCCACATGTGGGCCTCTCACCACAGCTGGTGGCAGTGCCCGCTGCACCCACCACTAAGAGACCATCCGATGTTACCATCTTGGCCTTTTCAGTGTTGCTGCCAGAATGGTGTCTTCATACAGTCGACATTGCCATGCTTTTCTTAGAATCATAGAATCACAGAATGGTTTGGGCTGGAAGGGACCTTAAAGCCCATCCGGTTCCAGCCCCCTGCCATGGGAAGGGAAAATGTTCTTCCAACATGTATGTTGTTTGGCACTGAACTTTAATAAAGTGTAGGTTGCTTGTACTGGCTTGCTTTTCAATTGATGATTTGACCTTTTATGTATGATTCACTTACCTCCGTGCCAATGCAGACTTTATTACCTATTGTACTCTTCTTGATGTATATATATTACATAGCAGGACCTGCTCCCTGCTCCCATGGGAAAATAGGTTTGCTTGGTAATCATCTCCTGTCTATCATGTTGTAAGACTCCTCAGTCAGTTCTGAAGCTCTTTCAACTGCCTTGTGTTTATTCTCTGGTGTTCAGGATGTTAGGATCACTTCTTCAGACCTTTCCAAAATACAGGCATAATGCTGACTTTCTCTTGGAAATTCCCTGTTGTTATGGACTTTATTAAATATAAACCCTAATGTTTTAGACACCTCCCTCAGCTGTGTCTTTCCCAATGTGCCAGTGTTATTCCACGCTCAGTAAAACAGTAGGCAAAGAAAGCATGAGTTGAATGAACAGTGATTTGCTCAGAACAGTGCAAAGTCACAAATGTTGTCTGAATTTACTAACTAAATGCCTATGAATAATGAGAAGCTGCTGCTGAAATGTTAAAACACTTGCAAACAATTGGCAAGCAGTCTTTTTGTATACTTTATACCTGCTTTGGCACCTGAACAAGCCTGGCTGTGGTTGCTGTTACTAAAGCTGTGTTCTGATCAGTGCTGAGTGTGGTGGTTTAACAGTAGGAAAGTGCTCAGAGGGTGGTTGGGCTGTGTCCGAACGCAGCTTTTGGGTAACCGCCGCTGGAGCTGGGCAGCGGAATGCTGTCAGGGCAAGGAGCTTCCATGCAGATGTACTCAGATGAGGGTCAAGTAGTCCAGCTGCCACAAAGCTAAATGGGACCCATGTCCATTACTGAGGACCAGAAACAGCTCAGTTGCTCACTGGAGTTGGGTTTGTTTTAATCATGTATTCCACTTTTAAGCTGCAGGATGGCAGTTGGGTAATCTGAGCAGGAAGGGTTTTACACAGCTCTCAGCAGAGCCCTCATGGCACTCGTGCTGCTGTGCCTGCTCTGCCAACAGGGCAGCAGAGATTGATGTAAAGCTGCAGAGAAAACATGAGTGTGGAGCTTGGTTTGTTTAACAGTATTGTGGTTATGTATGTATGAAGTTCAGGTATGTCCCTAGATGTAAATTACGTTCATTTATCCAGCATTGAAGTATGAGAGCAGAATTTTAATGTTGTTCAGGTATCTTGGGCTATTTCTAGCTTTAACAAAACATCTGCTTCAGAAGGTATTAGTGCTGAATTCTTGTAGGGTTTGTCTGGGGGTTTCACACACCTCACATAACAGGTACATCACCACAATAGCACTGTTCTTGTATTTATCGAGGTACATTCTGCTTTTTTCCCATCTCCTTCTCACTTTCTCCTGCTGCTTCCAGATCCATGGTGAAGGGCTGGACACTTCACTATTTCATCTGATGGATTGAAGCGAACACTTTCTGGAAGCTTCCAGTGCTTTAATTAAACGCGCAGATAGCTGAGGAGCAGTATATATTAAACTTTTTAATAAAAACATGGATAAGGTACAGCGTTAATCAGTGAAAAAGATCTTGCCCTTGCTTTTCCTAATGGATTATATTAGTCATTAGATCATTAGAATGAGTTCAAAGCGCTCCCTCTTCGTCTCATACTGTCACTTTGTTAATACCACTCTCTTATGAGTCACCTTCCCTTTTAGGCAGTAATAAATTTCACTTCTCTTTCCCTCTTCCCTTCTTCCCAGCACCCACACTTGATTTGTTGTGTAACTCTCAAGGAAAGGCCGTCTTACCTGGCTGAGGGGATGGAGGAAGATGCAACTGGAATGAAACAGCGAGGCAGTGAATTAGTATTGTCGTTTCATGTTCAGCTTTGATTTATAGTGCTTCAAATGCTTTTGAAGCTCAGGTGATGTGCTCTTCTCTGGGAATGAACACTTCATCTCCCTCCACAGCTGACATCAGCTACGTAAGCCCAGTCTGATTTATGTCATTGACCAAGGCCTCCATTTGACACCTCTGGTGCTCCCCAAGTGGGGAACTTGAAACCAGAGTGCTCAAAGCAGGGCTCCTTGCTTCCCTGCCAGTGCAGGTGCGTGCTTGGGTGTAGAATGGGCCAGCAGTCTGTCTTCATGGCAATAGAGATATTGGTAGGACAAGGGTTTGGGAGCATTTCAAAGCTGGGTCATCAGTTGACATTCAACCACTGACTGGACACTGGAAGCCACTGCTGTCTGCTGGGCATTTGATAGGCAGTGGGAGATGTGTTGAAGAGCTTTGTCTTTGCCACTGAGGAACCATCTGCAGGCCCTGGCGCTAACTGGCCAGCCCTGTTGATAGCTTCAGCAGAAAAGGCAAATATTCTGAGCTCCCTGAGCTCCCAGTCAGAGTGGATTCATACACGGCAGCAAGGTAGTATGTGGTGACATGTCCTTAAGTTTTAACCTCTACACTTTTTTCATACTTAGAGCTGGGAGACTGGCCATAGACACTGCATTTATTCCGATCTCTTCCCCAAAAGTACAGGACTGCAGTTTCCAAAACTTTGTATTTTCCTCTGACACGACTGAAAAATGCCTACCTGGCATGCTCAGGCAACTGAGAGAGGAACATGCTCATCGCCACGTGGTTGGCTGGGGGGGGGCCATAGCAGCAGGAGAGCAGGGAGTCCCTCACAGGGTGGGGTCCCAGGGAGGAGGGTTTTTAAAGAAAGGCTGCTGGTGGGGTTCAGATGAATACTCTCCACTCCAGCTCTGGTGAAGGAGAGGTCTGCGGTAACGAGATGAGAGTCCTGTAATGAGCACTCTCTCACCTGGAGAACATTGAGTGGAATGCTTTGGCAAACACTGCCTTAAGCCTGCTGCTTGCTCATTCAAAGATTTCTATTTGAAATAGCTTATTCATTTTGTGGCTTGATCTCCTCCTGCCTGACTCTTCTCAGGAGTGAGCTGCATCTTTTATATTTTCTCACTTTGCATAGAGGTGTTGCTGCCAGTCAGTTGGTCCTAGGATGAAGTGCTGCCTCTCCGAGCTAACACGCATCTGGTCAGGGTGCGTTTGCCTTACACTGTGAACAGCAAACTGAGAAATTGAATTCTCTGACACGTAATTCCTAAGCAGTTGAAGAGCAATCTATCTTGCATGCAAAACACTCATCAAATCATTTACAGTACAGAAGATGTTTTTAAAAACTTCCCATCTGTTTGCAGATAATTCATGGCTGAATTAATAGAATATCCCTTTGTTATTCCGCAGTGGCACTGTTCACCTCAGAAATGCCCTAGTAAGATGTGCTGCAAAGACCAGCCACGCTTAAAACCAGATGAGCCCCACTGGATCGTGGTTCACCAGGGGTGCATTTCACCATTCACATTGTTCATAGTACAGTGGTTCCCAGGATCTGCATTCCTGGGGAAGCAAAGTACTAAATTCATTATAACCCATTCCTATTACAGAAGAAGATTACATGAAAAAGGTTATTTCAAAGCTCCCTAGAACTGAGGAGGAGACTACAAACCCCAGATATTTTGATGGGATTTTTTCCAGTCATTTCAGTGCTCTTTGAATCAGGCCAAGCACTTTTTTTTTTTATTATACAATTGGCATTTATTTGCTAGTAAGTATTTCTGATTTGCTTTCAGGGTTTTTGTGTTGTATAAAGTTCTTAAAAGAAAGCCGAGTTCTGATTTTTACAGATCAAGTATGATGGGAAAATGCTTTTTGGCCACTCCTGCATTTGCAGCCGTTGCTGTGATCCCACCGCTGAGCTGATTCCGCAGTAGGGATGCCTGCTTGTTTCGGCAGGCCGGTAGATTTGTGTGGGATGAGTTGCAAGGATCAAATATACTTGGGAACTAGTGTTCCTTTCTGCTGGGGGATAAGGAAGCCTGAGGCAGTAATGTGGGATCCCAAGTCTAAAGAAGAACTTGTAACAGCGACTGGGCTTCAGGTGGGCTCAGGGCACGTGAGGGTCGGCTGCCGTTAGCAGCCTGATGAAACATTGTGTAGACCCAGCATTGCCTTTCCCTCATCACTCTCTTACCATCTCATTCTTCCTCACCCCTTTTGGGACTCCTGCCTCAACTGCCTTCAAAAAGAAGGAAAGGAGTCTCACCAAACCCACAAAGTGTGCTTTGGACCTGAGACTTGGGCTGCACTGCAGCTCTACTCCCTCGGTGGCAGCGTTTGCAGCAGGGGCTGCTGTGCTGGAAGCCACATAACGTTTGAGCTGTGGCTGTGGCTTCAACACCCTTTATTCTGCATTTATCAGGCTGTGTTCTAGTTTGGTCACAGAGGTGAATTTGGGTCACTCTCTGATGTTTCATCATGTTTCCTCATTTTTTCCCTTCCGTTTCACGCATTACAGGCAATGGAACGTGCAGCCGTGGTAAATTTAATCCAGTGATAATGCTCATGTCTGGTATCTGGTTCGTCTTTGATTTCATGGCTGGCTCCCAAAGAAGGAAGATCCTGGCAACAGAATTGAAATCAGGATTCTAAATCCTGGCAAACAGAAAAATGCAAAGAGAGTATCAGTGATTTCAGACTGAGGATGTGGGACCAGCCAGAAAAGACCAGCCAGAAGGCTGCTATGTGTAGCAGCTACTACAGAGGGAGGGATATGTACAAGAAATAATGTGGTTGCAGGAGGCTGCACTGTGCAGCCAGCCCAGCTGCACCCACAAAGCTCGTTTGGTTGCCCCTCTGCGTCTCCTGGACCACTTCCCAGAGTACAAATACCTCTGCTGCTGGCGTTGCTGGATGCTGAATAAATAAGTTAATCCTCTAATAAAATTTAGATGTGAAATAAATAGGTCAATCCTTTTATTCTCTAACTGGAGATCAGAAGGATAATGAGGGTTGCCTGGAGGCGGCGTGCTGCCCTTGAAGCAGATTGCTGTTCGGCCTGTTAGTGATCTTGGTGTGCTTAATGCTAATTCACTTCAAGTCATTCTTTCATTTAGGCTTTTACAAATTAGGCTTAAGAAAATACCAAAAAAATCACTTTTTGAGGACCAAGCCCACCAACAGCTGAACCCTCAGTGTTTTATGCTGAGAATGGATTTAAGTTCCTGTGATCTTGGTTCCGTCTTGCTCCGTAGGTTTTCTCCTTGCACCCTGTCACTCTGTTGCTTTTGACATTCAGCTGTAGAGTCCTCAGAGAGGTTACGTGCTTGGGTCTGTGTGCCAGGACACTGCTGGTTGTGTAGGTGGGCACATGTCTGCACAACATCTCTGTGTGCATGACGGTCGGGGGAACATAGGTAACATTTGCTTGGTTCCCACCTCTCTCCCTAGGGTGCACGTCTCAGCCTGTGAGCTGGTGTGTTCCATACTTGCTGAAGTGAGACAGTAGTCACGGCGTGCGATGCCCTCAGTAGCAAGGGAAAAGGCCTTCCTCCTTTCTTAGGGTTTGTAGTCTGATGTTTACAAGACTGCCCGAAAGCCTTGTTTCCTTTGCCAGGGCAGCAGACAGCTGTCTTTTGGTGAAAGATAACAGCTGAGCTCTTGATGTGGGGCACGTTCCTCTCTTAGATCTTGGTTGGATAAGAGCTGCTCCATTTCAGATCCTGTTCCATAGTGTCATTTGGCACCACTAGAGGCTCGCTGACCTTCCCTCAAACTGTGATGCTTCTCCGGGCGAGCAGATTAAATCCCTGTGTGACTTCTGTTTGCATGAGGCGGATACTGAGAATTGATGTGTTAAGGATCATGTTTTGATCTCGGACGCAATGTGCTACAGAAATACAAAACATCCAGTTCTCTTGCAGTTTGTGCATGTTTGCTGCAAACTTATATTGGCATTTATTACCTAACACTTTTCCAGCTCTTTGCCTTTGGTGTTGTGGGACTGGTTCAATAAAGTCTGGTATTTGAAAGGCTTCCTTTTTCAGCTGTAACATGCAAATCGCAGCAATAACAGAATCTCCAACTTCTTTCCCCTTTAATTGAATTTAGCAATTACAGCGCCACGGCACCGGTGTGAGCAGCCATATGTTACTCATCGCTCTTCTGCTCAATTAGGGTTTGCCTGTACGGGCTTTCTTGTCTGCTGCTGCTGCGGTGATTAATATAATAGAGTTACAATCTCACTTACAATCAAACTTTGAGGAAAGCTTATTGGATTTGAGGTGACGTGTGTGCGAGCAATTTCCCGACAGCCACACTGGGTGCCTGCAATTTATGGGATGTCAAACCTTTATCATTTCATAGCCAGGTGACCAGTGCATCCAATAGGCAGGTTTCTGGGTGGGTGGGGGTTGGGTTTTGGATTTCTTTTCCATTTTAGGGGCAGTGTCTATGCTTCATTAATGAAATGCATAAATTACAGTGTAATTGTATACGAGGCCTTTTTTTCAGATCCTTTGTAATGGGCTCATTATCAAGGTAGTGCAAAGCAATTGCCTGTCCACATGAGCATTCCAGGCACAGAGAGGCAAGGAAACCTGGCTGAACAATCATTGGCTTCAATGAGAAAACACAGATAGATATCTTTTTAAAATTCTGTATCCTCTCAATGTACCATAGATATTTGTATTTAGAAACTGCCTTTGCATGGAACAGGAGAAGCAGTGCTGAGTTATAGACTGACATGGGACACAGGTGTGTTTGTCAGCCTTTTAAACAAATCTAGGGAATGAAAATGTCCCCTAACAGTGAGACATCAAGGTTCTGTCTGTTAGGATGTCAGGGTTCTATCTCTTAAGTATTTTTACTCCATCAAGAAGTTGCCACCTGGTGTGGTAAGTTCTTCCTCTTGTCCGTTTACTTGCTGCTGTGGTTTAACCCCGGCCAGCAGCTGAGCACAACCCAGCCGCTCACTCACTGCCCCAGTGGGATGGGGGAGAGAATCAAAGGAGTACAAGTGAGGAAATGTGTGGGTTGAGATAAGACATTTCAATAGATAAAGCAAAAGATGTGCACGCTAGCAAAGCAAACCAAGGAGTTCCTTCACCTCTTCCTATGGGCTGGTGGGTGTTCAGCCATCTCCAGGACAGCGGGGCTCTGTCACACACAACGGTTACTTGGGAAGGCAAACACTGTAACTCCAAACACCCCCCCTCCACTTCCTCCTTCTTCTCCTCACTTTTAATTCTGAGCATGATGTCCTTTGGGTCAGTTGGGATCAGCTGTCCCATCTGTGTCTTCTCCCAACACCTTGTGCATCCCCAGCACTCGTTGGGGGGTTTGGTGAGGAGTAGCGAAGCCTTTGGCTCTGTGTGAGCACTACCCAGCAGTGGCTAAAACATCCCTGGGTTACCAACACTGTTTGCAGCACAAATGCACAACACATCCCCATACAAGGTAACGTGAAGTTTAACCCTGTCCCAGTCACCATTAGGGCACATGCACAAGTATCCTCTGGATGTGGTCTTCTTCCCAGTGCTCCCCTTACAGTAAGAGCAGTGTGTGTGAGGAGTGGTGCAGGTAGCAGGCTTGGTACTCTGGGTGTGCAAGTGCGTGCTCAGAGAGGGACAGCATGCAGTAGTTCCTTCCTCATAGAAGATAAAAGTCTGGGTTTTTTCAGGACAGAAGCAGGGTAATTTGCTGGCTGCAGAAGAATAAAGGCTGGTCGAGAAGCTTCTCTGTTCTCAAACTTTATAGAGGTTTCAGTTCCAAGTGGACCCTGATGCTAAGGAGCTATGATGGGACTTGAGAGCTCTTTCCCTAAAACTGGCAGTTCTCTTACCACCGTGATCCTCTTCAGTTTCACCTTGTATGCCGAGTGCTGAGGCCAGGGGGATCTTCTTAATCTGTCTAAAGTATCACTATGAAATTGAAGGAAGCATCAGCACCTGTGAGAGGGAAGATTGCTGACAAAATGGGAAGGCAGAGAGGATTTGATTTTTTGGAGCAGCTGGCTGGAGAGTGAAGGTTCTGCATTAAAATCTCTGAATTTTGTAAAGGCCAAAATTTACCTGCAGTGCAAGTTTTAGGATGGTCTACATGAAATACATAGCTGCTGTGCTGCAGTTCCTGACTGGATAAGCATCCACATGGCAGAAGGCTTCCGTTAGGAATTGCTAACCCTGCTGGAAGTCCAGAGGCCAAGGAACAACTGTCACTGCTGTTCCTATGAAACCAAGATTATCCTGTATGCTGTAACGTAGGTGATGCTAAATTTACCCAGCTTTTAACCTCCCAAGAAAATAGGGAATATCTTGATTTTTTTGAGTGCTGTTGTATTTCAGAATGTTTTATGTTTCAAGTGTTTATAAACCATGACCCTTGATCAGTCTTCAGGTCACCTACATGAGGTGTTACCCCCAGTAGGCAGCAGGCTGATGTCCAACCCTTGAACACTTTTTTGTATTCCCAGCAATAACATCCAGCTGAGTTTACTGTGTGCTGCCCGCTTCACTTGAGGACTGCAGACTGAGCTGTATAGGACTGTGAAGGGTGTCTCTTATGGCTTTGTACGTTATTCCTCACCACGCTTTTTGTTGTCGTTTGGATCTTTGTTGACTACGAAGTTGATGCTTTCACTGTATTAAAAGCTATCATCTGATTTCCGCTTGGCTGTACCATGTTAGTATTTCCACAAGAGAGCATTATCTTGGCTTTGTGGGCTGTGTGGTAATGGGAAATGACTATCAAGTTCTAGCTGTCTGCTGTTTCTGAAGGAAGGAAGATGTTCCTCCATGCAAAGGCATTCTGCAATTTGCATCTGAAACCTTCAAAAGTTGTAAAGCTTATACAGTGTTTTAAAGATGAAAGGAACATGTACAATGTAATTCATCATTAGGCTGTGGGGAGGACTTAGGGCAGCCTTCCAGCACTGAAAGGGGCTACAGAAAAGCTGGGGAGGGGCTCTTCATCAGGGAGTGCAGGGATAGGATTAGGGGGAATGGTTTGAGGCTGAAAGAGAGAAGATTGAGATGAGATCTTAAGAAGAAATGTTTTCCTGTGAGGATGGTTGAGGCATTGGCACAGGTTTTCCAGAGAAATGGTGGCTGCCCCATCCCTGTAGGTGTTCAAGGCCACGTTGGATGAGGCTTTGAGCAACCTGATCCAGTGGAAGGTGTCCCTGCCCATGGCAGGGGAGTGGAACTGGATGGGCTTTGAAGTCCCTTCCAACCCCAACCATTCCATGATTCTATGAATATTTGTTCCAGGGTCACCCTGAAGGAGTTTGTGGATTTTCATTAGTTTGTGGGATTAGTGATATGTGCCACATTGGTGTTTTTGCAAAGGATGGAATTGGCTCATTTTGTTTAGACTTCTCAAGGATGAAGTTCAGTGCTCATACTGGCCTTCATATCATTTTCTATGCAAGTTTAACCAATGAAGGTAGGCTTACTGACACATTTATTCATGTTCTGTGTGGTTGTGGTCTGGAAGGTGCTGGTGTCTCTAGGATAGCAGGAGATGGTCCCTGTGAGCCAGACCCATTTTGGGCCATCATTAGGTATCTCAGACCAGAAAAGTCCTGGAATCCGTCATCTGGTCTGACTATGCTTGAACGCTGAACCATAGCCCTGGAGAGAGGATGCGTGTGTCACACATCCCATCTCTGTTCTCCCTTGTTTAGCGTTCCCATTCAGTTGAGTTTCCTACAAGAATGCAGAGAGCTGGAAGTGACCACTGTACCTGTTCTCCCAACACAGGATCAGCTTGGGGGATAGTTGCTCAATGCTGAAGGCAGCTTTTTCCTCTTTGTTTCTCTTTACACATTAGTGCTAAAGGGAAAAACCCATCCACTGTACCTGGAACAGGGACTGCAACCCTACTGAGACCAAACAGAATTGATTCCTCGATAGCTCGTCCTTAGAGATGGAAATGGATTGAAAGCCTGTTTGGTCTGAAAGTCTCTGCAATGTTCCCCTCAGGATGAGTTCTGCATTTGTAATGAACAGAAAAAACATGTTATTCCATTGTAAAACATAACTATTTAATAAAAAAAAAACATTAAACCCTTGCCAGGCAGCGTGAAGAGCGCTGCCTGCAGGAGCTGGAGAAGTGCATGCTGTTGCATAGGGCATCTGTGCAGAAAGACCCATGGGCTTCTCAGTGCTTCGTAGCGATGTGCTGCCAGCAGTGCAGTTCTGCTGCATCTGACCTTGCACGTTTACACTACCTGAAAGAGAAAGAGGGAGGGTGAGTTTTTCAGTGAGTCTTGGATTCTCTTGTAGCTTTTGTAGAGTTCCTGCCCAGCCTTTCATAGCAACCCAGTGTGTGTGTGTTGAGCACACTCACGCTGTGGGGGACTCAGGTTGTTGAAAAGCAGTAGCGGTAAATCCTGTATGGCTGCATGTCACCAGAAAGGATAGAGCTCTCTGTTGGCTCTTCATTGTCGTGTTACAGCGCACATGTCTGCTGTCTCTGCTGGCTTATTCCTAGGGGAGTTGTTCTGTCCTTAAGAGAAGGCTGTCAGACTGATGTAAGGCCAGAAGTGATGCTTTCAAACACTGTGAGTTTACTGAACCCTGGATCGTTTGACAGGTTCTCATAAGGTTTTTCTGAAGTCAAAGAAAGCAAAATCCTGTTGGGGTTTAAATAACTTCTCCCTTGCCAGGAGTTTTGGCAGCCTTGTGCTAACGCCTCCAATCAGGAAAGGGAGGCAGCACCGTCAGGCAAAGCAAAGTGACCTGCAGTGAAATGCCGAATGTAGGCAAATTGTGTGAATGATGTAAAAGGGAATTAACAGGTAGGATCTTTCCTGTCTTAATGTGGTGATTTACATTACCAGCTTTTCAAAGCAGCCTTATTAAAACCAAGTCCTGAGCTTCTGTCCTTGTTGCTCTATGGGATAGCACTGACCTTTGTGAATTTAAAGACGGTATGGGCAGTTTCCCAGCAGTACCTTATATTCCCACTGATGACTTTTGCCTTCTGTTTGTACCATATTGCATAGAACACTGCACCAGTTTGCTTTAGTGCATCAATGAGTAAGTTGCAGGATTCCTGCTGGTGCTTCACTGGCAGGGGAGTTGTCTGTGGGCAAGTGAAGAGTTTAGGGCACAGTGGGTATGTTAAGGTGAGCTGTCCCCACTTGTGGGCCAGAGCTTTCTGTGCTCCTAAATTGCTTCCCTACCACTCGTGTTTGCTTTCTGATGTACCCATTCAGTTCAGACATAACATTCACAGGGTCTTTGCACCATAAGGATGAACAGTAAGAGGCATTTAGGGCTCAGTGCAAATAGAACCTGGTAGGACTGAGGTCGAAATCCGCTATGTATCTGCAGCAAAGGAACAACACAAGTGTCATTTACATCACCTCAACAAATGGTCTCACTTTGGTAGAGGTGCTGGCAATGGCTTTGTGGTGAGGACTCACTGGAACCATCCACTGTAATCACTCTGTTAGGCAGAGCGAGCCTCTAAACTCCCGAGTGCTGTCCTGGGCTGTGTAAAATCCATGGTAGGATCCACTGTACCCATACCCAGTTCACCCTGCATCCTCATCCTTGTTCTGTTGTCTCCAGGCTAAGACTAGAGCAAAGAGAGAGCAATAAGACAGCAGTTCTCTCCGTCTGCTGCCAGCAGGAAAGAAATAGAAGGGAATGTCTCATTTATGCTGTGTCTTAGGGGGGTGAAGAGAGGATGGGATAATTATACACAAGGCATGGCACTCTTAGCATAACTGTGCCTGTTGCTAGAACGTTAGAGTGTCAGTGGGCTGAGGGTAGTTTGTTCAGAATGCCAGCAGAATGATGAGCCTGACTATCGGGTTTTGCCTCTCACCAGGGAGTTTCAGTAAGGCTGAAATGTGAGTGTAGGCAGTCAGCAGAGCCTGGTACGCTTTGCAGACACACCTCCACCCCAGGAACAGTGTGTGTGACTTCCTGGGGAGGGATTTTAAGGCAGAAAGGTTTGGTAGGGCTGTGATGACATTTCAGAGATGCTTAAATGTTCTTTTCTGATGATTCCATGGAGAAGGAAACTCCTGTGATGTGTAATGGTTAGTGCTGTTTAATTGGATTGCATGTAAAATTTCTCCGTTATGCCTAGGCTTTGTGCTGCACATAGTTGTTATTTTTTTAAGATAAACATTTCTCTCTTGAGATGCAGTGTTAGTGTAAACGCATGCTGCAGGTGGGGTTCCACCATGTGAGATGCCTGGTGTGCCCCGTTCAGGGGGCACATCCCCTGTGGTGACGTGATTTGGTTTTAGAGCAAAACAGCCGTACAGTCTTTAATCCGTAATGTTCATCAAGAGCTTCAACTTCTACAATTTGTAATCATGCAAAACCCGCATTAAAGCCCCATGGGTGTTTTCCAGTGAGAAGACTTGCTTGTCTGTTCTGGAAGAAGCAGTGTCCTTATTATTCCGGTCAGTTCATTGTGTTCTGAGTCCAATTCTGTTCAACAGGCAGTCTGCAGAATAAGTGAAGAAGTGGCTCTTCCTCAGCAGAAGTGTAGTTTACGAGGTAATCGCAGTAAGAACACAAACTGAAGAGAAGAGAGGAGGGTGGGTGAAACTTGCTTTGTTTCTACTTATGAATGCCACAGGGGTTTTGAATAGGCAGAAGGGAAACCAGCAGCCAGCGCAGTTTTTGCAGAACAGAGTGGCCCTCAAGGTTTCTGCCATCTGCATTTGTTCCCATTCTGTAATCGGTGTGCCAAGCTATTCTTCTCCCTTTTTGTCCCTGCAACAATGACTTAGGAGAGCGCAGGAAACAAGGAGCTAAAAGAGGAGTGGAAAGGAGCTGCCAGACAGAACTGGTGTGCAGAATTGGTAGTGCCAAATTGACAACTGAGTTGCTGAAAGACAGGTTTGGGCTGGAAGTGGCATGGAGGCCAGAGATGGGGGAAGGATGGCTGAGCCTCGGAGTGGGCAGGAGCTTGGCATCAGATGCTCTGTGCTATCAGGTGTTCAGCAAACCCTGGATAGGCTCGTCACAGTTGCCAGTGCTTTTGGGGAGAGTTGGTCAATGACTCCTCTTCTGGTGCCGTATGCATGGATGTACGTGTGTGTAGGTAGAGAAGTGGTGGACAAGGACTGATTAAAATACATGAGACATTAAAATGCACCATCTCCTCAGGACTGATCTTATTTTGGTTATCTGGTTCTCCTGTGGTAAGAGTTCTCGCTCCTGTGAGCTCAGAGCTGACATAATGGTAGCCTCTGTGTGCGGGGTTCCGTTGTGGCACAGAACGAAAAAGGAGAACTACACCAAATGAATTTCATTATGCACCTTCTCTTGGGGCTTTCCTAGTCCTTCAAGGGAATTGCTTGTGGTGGCTGAAACTCATTTAATGTTGTCTCTGACAGTACTGAACTGTGAGGTGTTGCAACATCCTCTCTGTTCAGGTACTTGTAAGTCAGGGTATTGTCAGACTTCTTAGTTTTTAAGCTCCTGTCCTCCTGAGTGTAATGGAGTGAGCGTGTGCAAGAGCAGAGTGGCGATGGTGGCTTTACACCCTCCCCTTCACTGTCGTGCACATGCACAGTACAGAGCAAGCATCCTGCCTCCTGATTTCATTGACAGAACCAGCTTCCTCAGTGTTCCCGTTGGATCAGTCAGTCTGGTTCCTGGTGACAGAAAACTCTCCCTTCCTCCAGTCTTGGAACAGAGATCTCACAAGTACCTTGCCATTCTAAATCTCAATCTTTAATGTCTTTAAATTTGAAGAGGGGAGATTTAGACATTAGGAAGAAATTCTCCATGATGAGGGTGGTGAGACACTGGAACAGGTTGCCAAGGGAAGTTGTGGAAGCCCCCTCCCTGGAGGTGTTCAAGGCCAGGTTGGATGGGGCTTTGAGCAACCTGATCCAGTGGGAGGTGTCCCTGCCTATTGTAGGGGATTAGAACTGGATGGGCTTTGAAACCATTCTGTGATTCACCTCTATGAGCAGCAGAACAGAAGATGCACATTGGGGAATGAGCGATGCAAAGCTGAATTATTTAAACACTCTTTTGTCATTGTCTAGGCAGGATTTTCATTTCAGCATTGAATTTTACGTTTTTAATTAACTGACTGGATTTTTTTTTTCAGTTCGGTGCTTTTTAGCTGGGAGAAAATGCTGCCACGTCACTTAGAAGCTGGGCTGTAGCAGAATTTGGCTCCAGCACCCATTGTGGATGGCCGTGCCTGGAGCTTTTAGTTGTTGTCTTCTTCCTCCTCCTGGCTTTTTCCTTTTGAAAAGCCTGGATGTAAAATGCTTTGTGAGAAAAACTTCTTTTCTTGTTGTCTATCTGAAGTAACTAGCATGATGTTTTTCAGCTTCCTTTTGGATATAGAATCATGGAATGGTTTGGGTTGGAATGTATCTCAAAGCCCATCCAGTTCCATTCCCCCCTGCCGTGGGCAGGGGCACCTCCCACTGGATCAAGTTGCTCAAAGCCCAATCCAGCGTAGCCTTGAACACCTTCAGGGATGGGGCAGCCACAGCTTCTCTGGGCAACCTGTGCCAGTGCCTCACCACCCTCACAGGAGAACATTTCTTCCTAAGATCTCATCTCAGTCTCCCCTCTTTCAGCTTCAAACTGTTCCCCCTCAACCTATTTCTGCACTCTCTGATCAAGAGCCACTCCCCAGCTTTCCTGGAGCCCCTTTCAGTACTGGAAGGCTGCTCTAAGGTCTCCCTGGAGCCTTCTCTTCTCCAGACTGAAGGACCCTAGTGCTCTCAGCCTGTCAGCTGTTTGTTAGGGATTGATGGAATTCAAAATGATGAACAGTAACAAAATTCTATAATGATGTGCACTGAGCGTGAGTTTAGGGAAGAAACAGGGGAAACCTGTGCAGGACTTGTGTGATGGTCACTGATAGCAGACTGCTCTGCATGCATGTGAGGCTTCAGGGCTGCCTCTAGAAGAGCAGGAAAAGGAATAAGGACAATTTCTGGGGCTGGTGCATGAGAAAAGAGAGGACTCTGGTCTTTCGTAACATCACTTGTGTTTCAGTAGCACTCATGCAGTTCACAAGGATCACAGCGAACACTAGTTGCTTGAGGGAGGAGGTTTTATACAAGTAAAGTCTTTGAATTTAAGAGAAGCCATATGGGGCAAATCAAATTTGTCTGATGCCTTGGTGGGAGGACAAACTGTGACTGTTTTGAATAGATGGATTATTTGCCTTCTTCTTTATATTTAAAAAATTCAAAAATACTTGAACAGGAGGTGATTGTAAAGACCCTTGACTTCCAGATTGCTGCTGTGGTACCGATCTTGGCCATGTGCTGTTGCAGTTGTCTAATACTTGCTGTGACTTGTCCATCCGTCCATCTGTGTGCCCACAAGAGTCCCTGTGGCATCATGAGTGTTCCTGAATGGCTTTTGCACATCCAAGGGAAACATGCTAACCTACCTATGAGGTGTAAGAAATGGAATCCTGCTTCTGTTTGAGCCGATAACAAGGACTCCAATTGCCTTCACAAGCAGTGAGATACCATCCAATTACCGTAATTAGATTGTTAAGAATTGTTCAGCCCTGAGTTCTGCAATAATGCAAAGGCTGTTACCCTCATGAATTTCCAGTCAGATGCCAGTACAGCAGGGCACAAATCTTGTGGTGCTTAGGCAGTCTCATTGCACTCGGCACTGGAGACCATTCACATTCCTGGTGCTCAGCACATTTCGGAGCCCTGATGAGGCAATTAGAAAATCCGTATAAATAAGCTGAGGAAAAGTATTGCGGTATATTTCCTTAATGTTGTCACTCAGGTAGTGCCCAGCTCTTCCCTGGCCATTACCAACCTCTGAGCTCCCGCTATGAGCGTTTTGCCTGAGCAGTTAATTTGGCAGTCGAGTGTAAAGTGCAGAATGCAAAGAGCAGCTCTGTGGGCTGTTCGGTGACACCAGTGGGAACATTCTCACAAGTCAGCATCTCCGAAGACCATAAAACTCGATTTACATTTTTTTTCTACTGTACAATCCCCAACAGATGTTGACTGTTAATAGTTTTTACAGCTCTAATTTGTTCTGGTAGAGCATTGAACTTGTGCATGAGAGGTAATAAAATCTTTTCAGTAGGAAGATGGAGTTGATGCTCGGAATAACAATCTGTCAGTTTTGCAAAGGGTTGTTCAGTTGCTGCTCTGTGACTGTGACCAGATGAGCCAGCCTCACTGCGCTTTGAGCCTTGCTGCTCAAGAAAGATAGTGAGAACCACAAAATCATGATCTGTGGTTATAAGAGAGAAATCTGCCTGCAGTGTCAGGGGCACACTGTAATTTGTGTCAGCTACCTGGATGCCTGCTCTGGGGGGGATGCTGGCTTGGGTGTGTTGCTAAACAATGTTTTTATAGAATTATAGAATCACAGAGTGGTTTCGGTTGTAAGACTTTCAAGTTTACTGAGTCGAACCATCGATCCAGCCCTGCTAAGTCCACCACTACACCATGTTCCCGAGTACGACATCTACTTGTCTTTGAAACACCTCCAGGGATAGTGACTCCACCACCTCTCTGGGCAACCTGTTCCAGTGCTTGACAACATTTTCAGTAAATAAATTCCCCCTAATATCTAACCTAAATCTCCTCTGGTGCATCTTGAGGCCATTTCCCCTTGTCCTGTCACTGGCTATCAGGGAGAAGAGACCAACCCCCACCTCACTACAATCTCCTTTTCAAATAAGGGGAGCGTCCCTTTCCATGAATTCCAATGCATGCCACCTCTGTCAGTGTTTTTTGTGTCCCCCTGCCCTGTTTGATGTCAGGTCTTTAGGACTGTGTTTGGTTGTGTGGTATCAGGTACACCAGAACATCTCGTGCTGGAGATCCTAGACTCGGATGCAGGTTGAGGCATTGCCTCCGCATATTTGTCCCAAAGAGCTCGGTGCTGTTTCCTGCAGTGAACTTTGTTTTCCAGGGAAGCTGCTTAGGCTGCTGCTGTCTCTTTAGGCTGCACTGCCTTTCCTGGAGGGCTGCCTTGGGATTGTCACAGGATGCAGTAGGTGCCCTGGCCTTGCTGGGCATCATGAGCGTGTGTGACAGAACCTGAGCTGGCTCTGCCCTGAGAGGGATGAGACAGAATTCCGGGTAAAAGCAGCCAGCAGGGAACTTTCAGAACTATTGGGTCATTGTTGGATGACCAGCTATTAGCGGGGCTAGCAGTCGGATACTGAGCTTGCCCAGTTCCTGGGGTCTGGCAGTGCACCTGGGGTCTGTTGAACACCTCAGGGCTGCCTCTGTTCTCACTGCTCTGAGTGTCAGATGTTTTACACATCTGTATCAGACAGGGATGTTGGGCCAAAGATTGCAGGAAGAGTCTTCATTGCCGGCATGAGTTTGAGTCTTTCCAGTCTGGAATCCTTCATCTGAAACCTGCTTTGGACAGGCGCTTTGTGAGTGCATCTGTACACGTGTGGCACAGTAGCATCAATTTCCTTATATATCCTTAAATGTCTCCGTTACCTCATCTGTAACGCAACTCAGAGCTGTCTTCACCATCTCCAAACCAGCCTGCTACTGAGCTGATAAGCCATCCTTTACGTTTTGTGACATGAATGTTAACGTGTTGTAAACAAGCTCCCAAAGGATCAACAGCAATTTTTTCAGGCAAGATATATTAATTTGTCTTGTAATATTCCTTTCATGTCAGCTGCAGCAATTCCCCGTGCTTAAGCATAAATATCTTTTTGTGTGTGTTTGTCTGTAGTGACAGCTAGCTGCCAGAGACGTTGTCAGACACGGCACACGCAGATCAGGAAAACCATCGCGTTGTGACAGCCGCTATTAAAAATGCAGGGAAAAATACAATTAGAGGTGGAGTTCTTTTGGTAGGTTCTTGCTGGAGCTTGTGAGCATTTAGGGAAATGTCAAAATTAAAGACTAGCATTTTATGAAGCGCCACAGAGTGATATCACTCATAGGATCTCAGTCATAAGGTGCAAACACAGGGATGCTTGGTATGAAAGGCTGAATGCTGTTCTCACCATGGCCGCATGGCTCTGCCTGAGAATGATGAGTGAGCTCAGGACCCAGGAGGTGCCGAGTGACTGGCTCTGGGGCCATATATCTCATTAGTGTGATTATTTTAACTGCATCTCTAATCCCAGCATTGTGCTGTGCCGCCGGAGTCCAGTGTCAAACCTGTGGTGGAAGGCTCCTGAAATGCCTCATCACTGAGCACCATCTGAATAGTGAATGGACCTTTCAGAGTCCTGAGTAGCCAAACAGGGCACTGGCAGCACACACCACAAAGGGGCCGTCCAGCCCAGCTTACAACCCTTGATATCTGTCTGAAACTGCAGTGCTTTTTCAGACTGTCCACCTGGGAATATCCCAGGAGCCTTATTGGAGCTGCAACCTAACAGGAGAGATGTGCAAGGAAACCATAGATGGAAACATAGTCTTAGGGTCCACACACTCATCTCAGACAGAGCGTGCACCATACGGATTCTCTCCCGCCGCAGGGAAACACAAGGGAACATGCAGCTTCTGACTTTGCCCAGAAAGCCTGTCTGTGTGAAACAGAATGTTCTCCTGTCCCTTGGCACAGGTGAGGAGTCAATCTTCATGTGATCTTTTACATCTTGCCAAGTGTGGGTCTCTAACCTGCTCCTGGGAATGGTGCTGATATTGATCCTGTGGGAGGCTGTCGCATGCAACAGTTTCGGCAGTGACTGGGAGATTGAGGGAAGGCAAGAGTGCGAGGATCTGTGTTCAAAATGTGTCCTTTCTCACTTCCAATACCTTAATTATTTCTTTGTGGGGTCTGACATCCTTGATTTCAGTAGCGTAAGCAGCAGTGAAACAGGGCTGGGGCCTCTGTCAGAGGCTGTTGTGTGTCGGTGTGTGTGCAGTGAGGGATGAGTACGTCATGTGCACTTCGGAGAATGCCAGTTCATGAGACTGGGTTTGTCTGCACTGGGGTTTCATGTCTATTGCTTACATGGAGAGAAGCGCGTGCAATGTTCCTGTATGATAGGTGTCTAGCCCAGCTCTAGCAGGGGCTCTCTTGCTCCGTGATAAGGAGGTCTAACTCTTACTGCGTGAGCAGGAATCTTCAAATTCTGCAGTGTAACAAAGCCTCTGCACTTTGTGTGCTCTCACATCAACTTACCCTCACTGCAACTTTAGGAATGGGTCCAGTGACACCAGCTGTGGCTCAGATATTTCTTTCTTTAGCACTTATGGACTAGACGAGCAGTAGGAGCAAGAAAAGAACACTGCAGCCAGCAGGGCAGTTGCCCATGAGATGGCTGAGCTTTCAAAGCAAGAACAAAGCTATGCTCTTTCAAATAAAATTTAAAAAATAATTTAAAAAAATAAGAGAAAAATTGAAAATGGCCACTGCCCTCACCCTCACACCTGCCTGGGCCAGTGGTCTTCCCAAAAGCATTAACAAGGAGGGCTGCCCAGACAAATTGTGTACTGGGGGTCAGGGCAACACAACATGATAGCCGTGTCCCTTGCAGCGACTTTCTAGGCTCCACTTCGCAGCAGCGTAGTGTGGGGTTGTTCCTCCGGGGAGGCTGTGCTGGGGTAACCCCTAGCCCCTGCCCTGTGGCAGAGGTGTTTTCTTTTTAGCAGTGTTAAATTGTTAGGCAGAAGGAACCATATCCTGGGCTGCATGATGAGAAGTGTGGCCAGCAGGTTGAGGGAGGTGATTCTCCCCTACTCCACTGTCATCAGACCCTACCTGAAGCCTTGCACCCAGTTCTGGAATCCCCAGCATAAGAATGATATGGGACCAGAGAAGGCCATGAAGATGATCCGAGGGCTGGAGCACCTCTGCTATAAGGACAGGCTGAGAGAGGTAGGATTGTTCTTCCTGGAGAAGAGCAGGCTCTGGGGATCCTTTAGAGCAGCTTTCCAGTACCTGAAGAGGTCTACAGGAGAGCTGACAAGGTGCTTTTTACAAGGGCATGTAGGGACAGGATCAGGGGGAATAGCTTTAAATTGGAAGATGGAAGATTTAGATTAGACATTAGGAAGAAGTTCTTCCCAATGAGGGTGGTGAGGCATGGGCACAGGTTGCCCAGAGAAGTTGTGGCTGCCCCTTGCCTGGAGGCGTTCAAAGCCAGGTTGAATGGAGCTTTGAAAAATCTGATCCAGTGGAAGGTGTCCCTGCCCATGGCAGGAGGGCTGGAGCTGAATGATCTTGAAACCCTGCCAAGTGGCTTCTTGCCAGCACTAGTCTCTCTGCTTCCATTCATGTCACAGAAGTCAGTGCTCTTGTGGGGATGCTGCAATGAAAGCCACAAGATTAAGAGACAGGGAAAGACAATACATGGGGCTGGCACTGGGATTTTGTTTTGCTGACCAGCAGCAATACTGTGTGTGTAGCAGTGACAGTAATGGACTGTGTTTGAACTCACCAAACTGTTCCCTTAGTAACAAGAGTAAAGGCTGTCATTTCATATAACAGAATCGTGTGATTAAAAGAAGTGCTGTGACTGCATTTCACTGCGCTCTGTTTGCAAACCCTGACATCTGAGGAGGTTGTACCCGATGTGTGTCTTTGTATTTCTTCCTGTACAGACGGTAGTAGATGTCGTGGTAGACAGTGGTAGATGTCGTTAATGTGATTCCAGTGTGGAGAACACTGCGTTTGATGAGTAGGGTAGAAATGCTGCTTGTGATTCATCTATGCATGGGAGGGAAACACAGTGGCTGACTGGAATCCAGGGGTTTAGCCTTTCCATTATCATCCTCTGTGTGACCTGAGATGGATTGTCAAACAGGACTTCTTCAAAGGGGATGTCTGTGAGCATGGCTGCGATTCCTGGGTTCTGAAGGAGCATCTGCCAGAGGGACATTCTCATCGAGCTCTCGTCCCTCAGCTCAGTGGGGAGAGGTGGAACTACCACTAGTTCTATTTTGGGATGAGGTCAGATCCCACAGGAGCCAAGGGGCTGGTTTTAACCATGTGGCCTGCAGCTCAGACACCAAGGTGAAAGGAAGCAGGATCCATTCCTGGCCCCTCCATAGGATTTCTGGGGCACCTTGAGTCTTGGTAGAGCTGTACTCAGCCATTTGGAAAATCATTCCGCTCAAGATTCAGCCTTGGTATTTTCCAAAACAAGCTGCTGTGCCTGCTAAAATTCATGCACATTTAAAAAGAGGTTTTACTTACAGCCCTGTTAAAGTTTGATTTCTCTCTGTGAAATTAAACTGTTCATCAGATCCGCAAGTTTGAAGTGTTACCAGACAGGCTTCATTAACAGCTGCTCCAGAAATGAAACCTCCTTGTCTTGATGATCTGGCAAGGGTTTCTAGAATCTAGAATATCACAGTTTTTCTTGCTTCAGGGATTGGTTCTTTCTGTTTCCTCCCCTGTCCCTTCCCATCACCCCTTGCCCGCACACTGGGCTCGCTCTGGGGACAGGGTGTCACATTTGGTGCCCATGGAAGTAACGGGACTCACCAGGAATGAGCGCCAGTACGAGAATACATCTCCTCTGTCCCACTGGTTAAGCCTCAGATTTTAGGAAAATAAAGTTAGGCCAAGGGAGTCAATGACTGAGAATAATGAAATGTTTAGTGTGGATTAGCTGCACATAAAATTAATACACTAGAATGAAGTGCAGAAGAAATCAGACGGTGTCAGGCCTTCATCCTGACTCTGCTGGCTTGAAGAACAAAGTGCTTTTATAGAAGAGCAAAAGTAAAGCTATGGAATTTGTCTCCTTATTTGGGTGAGAAAACCAGATATGAAGTATTAATGTGTAGCTGAGCCGTCGACTCAGGATCACCCTGGACCGATGCCCTGGAGCCCACCTGAGAGGCTGCAGAGATGGGGGTGAAGTCCAGCAGGAACAGGTACAGGAAAATGAGATTCCAAACCAAGAACTCCTTAGTGATCTGACTGGACTTGGCTTTGGAAGCCTCTTGGTTGATGGAGTTGGATTGTTGCTGTTTGCTATTATTCTCTGCCAATAATATTTATGGCTTTTTCCACTTGGTGCATTTTCTTCTGTGAGTTAAACCTAAATGTACTCTCCAATCTGGACCATCCAAAAGTGAATTGCTCGCCTGGCAAGATCTTAATGGCTTTCCCACAAAATGGGCAAACTTCCCAAACTTGTAGACAAAGAAAATCTTTGAAGTGTGGAAGAGCTGCAGTGAGCTGTGGCATGAAAACAAACAAGTGTTCATCTGCACTCTGGGAGGCTTTGTGAGATGGTGTTCTTAAAACTTTGTTGTTGTCTCCTCTGCTCTAGGTTTGTTCCTGTTTCTCAATGCATCGGAGAGGCCGAGCCCAGTCATCCTGAGCCCCTGGCTGAGGAGCAGCAGTGACCAGTGTGTGGTACAAGTGGCTGTCTACAAGTTTTACCAGCAGAGTGGAGAATACATTGCTCGTGTCCTTCCCATTGATGAGAGCAGCGGTGAAATCCTAGCAGTGGACGGGCCGGAGAAACATGGGTAAGTCTCATCCTCTTGTGTAACTCCCAGCTAGACTTCAGCAGAGTTCCACTGTTGTGTAGCCACAGAACGCGTGCTGCACATCTGTGAAGGGGAGCAGGACACTATGCTGAGCAGATGGAGTCTTGCGTGGGTCACAGTTACTGTAGAAGCTAATTTTGTTCTACAAAGCACCATCAAATCCTGGATCCATGTAAAGGTGACTCTTTGAGTCAGCATCATCTTCATTGTCAGTGATCACAAGTACAGACCTAGTGTTGATATTCATCCTGGTTTTCAAGCTTTTTATTTGCTCTATCTCATTTCTTTTTCCTGCTTCTTTACCCAAATACGCTGTTGGGCTTGGAACGTCTACTGAGTCTTTCCAGTTCAGTGTTTCTGCATGCATTTTAAGTTTTGCCTTGCCTTTGTGGTTTTTAAATGCCGTCTCTTGTCAATAAAGCAGTTCAGAGCTACCGCCGGAGGAGGAAAGCTTTTCATCTTTCATGGGTGCAACTGTTTGAAATGTTTTATCCTCTTTGTGCAATTAATCTTAATTGTTGGTGATGTCTTAATTTGTCAGACTTCCTGTGCTTTCTGTTAAATTCTGGTTAGCGGCAAAGCAGCAGGAGCTGTAGCTGAGTATAGTAAATATTTCTAAGTGCTGCATCAGTAGAGTAGCTCAGAATTGAATTTAGATCTATGGGAGGGTAATATCCTACCTGCTTAACCTACTGATTTTTGTAAAATTTATTTTTTACTTCTGCTGTGAAATGTGTGTTTGGAAGCATAATTTTTTGCTAGGCGTCTCAAATGTTCTTTGTTTGATGTGATAGATTAGAAAGTTTCTAAGAGCAAGTCCTGCTGGCTCGTGCTTGCAGCAGGATGGATTATCTGATTACAGACTCTGTATTTCCAGTAGCAAAAAGAGAATGGGCAATAAAATACCGTGCAGGAGATAAGGTAACTTACAGAAATGGCTTGAATAGTTGTAATACCCGTATAACACATGGCCTGTAAAAGTGAGGAGGAGAGCTGGTGCATGGATCTGGATCACGCTTAGTTCTGGCAACACCATCCAAGTGGTAAATCACTGTTGGAGCTCTGCTTTCCCTTAGCTCTTTGCAAACGTGGTGAACACACTGTGTGCTGCCGGGGTCTGCAGGCAGGCAGAGCTGGCTGGCAGCGCAGTAAGTGCCAGCCATGAGGAGCCTTGAAGGGAAAGGAGAGATGACTTCAGCTAGGATAACAAATGCCTGCCTTTGTCATCTGCCAGAGACAGCATGGGCGGCTCAGCTGTGTGTCGCAGGTGGCAGACGGGGCCCGTCACTGTGGTAAAGAGGGGGCTGTCCCCGTGGGAAAGAGATTCTGTACTTCTACAGGAGGTGGCTGTTGTTACAGCTCGGCTGTCCCATACGCCTGCAAGGAGCAGGACCCCAGCAGCCTTTCTGTGGCATGGTGGGGCAGTAAGGATGTATGTGCCTGTGGCACTCACGGTTTTCCATGGCTAACTCCATGGTACTCTGTGCGCTATAGAATTTTGCAGCTGGAGCAACTGCCTGGTTTGCTTCCCTGCTCCAGTCTTGTCTCTTCCCTGTGAGAGGCGGCAAGTCTTCCCCAGCTCGGCAGTGCAGAAGGTGCTGTCATTGTGCCTGCATGAACATCACATGGGGACAGTGATGTGTCTGCCCACAGACTGCAGCCCAGGTGATAGAAGAGTAGTTTGTTACCTCTTGCACTGAGACTTCATCCCAGAATATGTGAGGGCTCCTCTCCCCTTTGGAGCGATGGTATCTGATTACCCCAGCTCTCTCAACAAAAGGTGCAGATCTTACTTCTGCGTAAATATTCTTCTCTTTGAGTAGAAATCAGAAGTCAGGGAAGCTCTGAGTGAACCAGCACGTCTGCAGTGGGGATCTGCTCTGTTTAATGTTTTATTTGGTCTTGGAAACGGCAAAGAATCATGTTGTTTTGTAATGAATTCTTTCACTGTGCTATAACTGAATGATCTCTAGAATTTTATAAGGGTTTTAGCTCTGGGCACAAGGTAATTGAACTCTGCAGTGATGAGCTGTGCTAGAAATAAAACCCCTTTTACGTTTCCCAGTGACACTTCCTGAATTCTGTGCACTTCTCTACATTGTGCAAACGAGAGGTGCAAGGTATGTACAGCTCCCCTGACTGGGATGGGCAGCAGCAGTCAGTGCCATCGCTGAGCATCCAGCTCAGGGCAATGAGGGGGTATTTTGCTGAAACAGATGCACCCGATGAGTAGTAATGCAGTAAATGAATTATGGAGAGGGTTTCTCCTATCTTGAATGGCGCACAGTGACCATATCTTTCTCTTTTTCTCTTTTTCCCTTTTTAAACCACACAACCTGAGTTACACAGATTCACGTCTGACAGGGTCTTCACCTACATTTGCAGGAGAAAAAAGGAGCTGCTGTCAGGTATCACCATTTTATTCAGGGTGAAACCAGGCAAGCAGAGGTTTTGGTTGGCAGTACTTGGAGCTGATTTTGAGTAGAACATATGTAAAGCTACGGAATATTATTAGTCAGGTAGAGACAGCACAGCAGCAGATAATTATTTGTCACCAGGGTTCACCCGTGGTGTCTGTGTGCAAGGTACCAGGTGTGATTCCAAGTGATACGCTGCCTGAAGACTCGACGGCAGAACCAGCAGTGTTCTGTTGGTACCTCTGGTCTCATTCACTCTAGAAAAGCCAGACCCGAGCTCAGGGAATGGAGCTGTACCAGTTCCATAGAGACATGTAGTCAGCACAGAAATTGCGTGGAAGACACACTTGTTCTGTTTTCTTGCCATATTTCACTGCAGCTGATCTGTTGGGTGCAGGAAGCAGGCTGGCTGATGTGAGATGCCTTACAGAGCAGTAAGATAGGGCTGATGGAACAGGCTCCAGGAATGATGTGCTGGCAGTGATGACTGCAAACGGGTCCCCAGGGGTGGAATATCAGAGGCTGGCAAAGGGATGCACAGCTTGTGTTGTATGCCAACTTTGCCAAGTACAATAGGAACTTTTCTACATAATATTTGCAATGATGCTTGCTACCGAGAAGATAATTATGTCCTTAGAATCATGGAATGGTTTGAGTTGGAAGGGACCTTAAACATCATCCAGTTCCACCCCTCCTGCCATGGGCAGTGACACCTCCCACTGGATGAAGTTGGTCAAAGCCCCATCAAGCCTGGCCTTGAACACTTGCAGGGATGGGGCATCCATGACTTCCATGGGCAACCTGGGCTACTGGCTCACCACTCTCATGGTGAAGAATTTCTTCCTAATGTCTAATCTAAATCTTCCCCTCTCCAATTTAAAGCCATGCCCCCTCATCCTATTGATACAGGCCCTTGTAAAATGTCCTTCCCCAGCTTTCCTGTGGCCCCTTTCAGGTACTGGAAGGTTTCTGTGAGGTCTCCCCTGAGCCTTCTGTTCTCCAGGCTAAACAACCCCACCTGTCTCAGCCTGTCCTTATACCAGAGGGGCTCCAGCCCTCTGATTGTCTTCGTGGCCCTATCCCAAAGGCCACTGGGGTGCGGATGCTGTCCTGATGTTCTGCTCCCATGGTGCTGTGTGCAGTCCGTCCAGGTCACTGTTTAATGGGATTCCATCCTTGTGTTACTGGCGTGAGGAGGCAGAACTCTGTCCACGTGGCATATCGGCAGTTTAGCAAAACTGCTGCCACAGTGTGAGTGCTGACTTCTGGGAGCTGTCAGACTGTCACTGTGGCTCTGGATTGCATTTCACCTCTGATTTGTTTTCCCATCCATTAAATTATAACTGTAAAGCTAGTAATATTGTAAATGTGCTTCATAGAGCAAGGAAAACACAAAGAAAACTTGTCAAGAAGGTCAAAGTTCGTAACACAGGGTTGATTATTACTTCTTTTGCTGTATGGGAAAGGACAAGATTAGCATTGTTCATGTTAATTACCATGTCATCTTCTATCTCGACCTGCTCTATTAGTGCTAAGTCGCAGTATTATCTACTATGTAGCAAACAAGCTTTTTAATAAGCCCAAAGCAAATGATGGCACTACTTCTTTGCAGTCTTCCATTGCAGGTTTCCCTCATCACTGATTCCATAAGCATGTTCTTACCCCAGAAATAATGTAACAAGTGGATCTTAGTGCTGTTCACGTGACTAAAGGTGACTGAGGCCTCCCTGAAGGGCAGAGCGGAGAGCCTCAGATTGGCTGCTCCAGCGGGGATGCCAGGATGCCAGCCTTGTTCCAAAGATAGGATTTGAACTGCAGGACTGAGTTAACTTGTGATGTCTGTCCCATGCTTCCTACAGGAGCAGGGCACTCTGCCTGTCTGTCCTGGGACTGCCTTTCGCTATGGAGAAGAGCAGGGCAGTCTCCATTAGACATTTTTCTGTGTCTTTTTAGACTGTAATTGCTTCCCGTTGGTGGGACTTTATCTCTTCCTACACTTCAGAGGTTGGGGCTGTGACGCTGACAGATCGACAGGCTCTGTTTGGTTGTGCTGCACTTGGGGGTTGTGGGCTGTCGGATCCCTATGTAGAGCTGTTGGTACTGAACTGGGGAGCTTTTGACTTAAACACACCAATACAAACCACGTAAAGTGACTTTGCAAGCCATGTATGGTTTCTAAGCTGTGAGTAGGACCTCCAGTGTACTGTAGAGTTTTAACCCAACTTGAGATTTATCTGAAGACTTTTGTGTAATTGTGTGCAGTAAAAGGTGTCTCCTGAGTAAAACCTGAGATCTGAATGGGTGTGCATGAGCAAGGAAGCCCTGAAATGCTGCTTCTCAGTGTAGCCAGGGGTTCTCAACAGAGAGGGAGAACCTGATATTGAAGGTTACCACAAATCATGAGAGGCCGTTCCCTTTCTGGCATCTACAACTTCACCTGAGATTGATTGCATCGATAGATGTCAAGAAAAATAAATGAAGGAGTCACTGGAATCTGTCACGTATGACCTTGGGGCCTGAAGTTTGAAGGTTATTGCTTGTACTGGCCTTGTTCTTTCCCGTTCCTTTCTTTCTTTTGTTTTTTTCTTTCTTTCTCATAGCTTTCCTTGTCTGTCTTGCTCAACATGGGCTTAGTAGAGGAATTTACTTTCTTGGAACCCTTTAACCTTAAAAGTGCCTTTCTCAGGTTAGTGACAGTATGAATTTGCTTGGCTTTTTTTTTGTGGATAGGGCTTTTTTCCTTCTTCTCCTTGAAAAAACACTTTACTCATTCCAAGCCTTTGTTTTGCAGATGCCTGGACTACGACACAAAAAGAACAAAGACCAAAGTGTGTATTTGAGGCAGTTAAACTCATTTTTATGCATCAAGAGTTGTCTCAAAAAGTTTACAGCCTGTTTGGTCTCAGAGAATTCTGAATCAGGAGTCCAGGTCACTCAATCTGAACTGTTCAGTTGAGATATTCAGGTGACCTAGGAAGATAATATGGATTTATGGATTCTTTAGAAAGTAAGTTCTCCCATCTTGGTAGCCAGGAACTGCTAATCCTAACTTTTAGAGAGGAGGCATCAGTTGTTCTAGACAGAAAATGAGCGCTTTGACTTCCCCTGTGCTGTTACTCACTGACCAACTGTAAGGCCTTTCCAGTCTGTCAGGTAAAATGGAAAGAAAAAGGTGGTGGTGAGGGAGATGTTGGTACCTCTTTATGCCTTTCAATTTCCAGAAGGTACTACCCTTGCTTCTGGTGAAGAATCTGTCCTCCTCATAGCAGGTGCTTGCATTTGGGAAGGAGTTTGTCATCCTTACCTAACAAAACCCTGGCTCTTTTGGTATCTCAAGCCTAGATCTGAAGAACCTGAACCCGTGAACACTGTTGGTTGTGGCACCTTGAGGAGCTCATTGTTGGTTTGTTTTGGGTGGATTAGGAGATTTACATCAAGCTCCTTCAGAATGCGTAAGGCGCAGTGGAACCCTTCAGAGCTTTATTAAACAGCATGAACCTGATAGACAAACATGGAACAATCCTTGTCCCTCTCCTCTGGAGCACGGGATTGTGTGGATTAAGTTGTCACTGTAGGACTAGAGGCAGGCACGTGTCTGTACTCCTCTGCTTCAAACTCCTCGATGGTTTTGCTGCTGGTGAAGTGCTGTGTTACTCCTTGAGATAATATCGGGTCCTTTTTGTAGATTTTAGACAGTATTGATTTGCTGTAGAACACACCTTATTTTTGCCCTGAAGTACAACAAAGCGGCAGCTTCAAATTGCTCCAGGAGGATTGACTGTGTTGTCAGCTGAGATGGGACTGCAGCAGTTTATTTCCTTTTACAGTCTGGTACATGGAAGCATACTATTTATTATGAAGAATGATATATTACTATTACGAGGAACTGAATTTTGAGTGCCCTTCACTGTAGTGGCACATCACATTGTAAAGCAACACCATTGTGTGACCTCTGCAGCCCTCCAAAGCCGACCAAGTAGGACCAAAGCTGACAATGGAAGGTCAGTAGTGAGTAAATACAACTAAATTTTGTTTTAGCAGTTGATTACAGTCCCAGTCCAACCGACTGAGCAGTAGGAGGGGAAAAGTGCTCTTTCTTCTCTTCTAATACATGTTATCAGACAGTTATTAGGTGGCAGCACTGCCTTTTATTGATGTTTGCCAGATTCAAATGCAAAAGGGAAGGACAAAGTTGCATAGTCTACTTCCAATTATAAAAAAAGATCAGGGGGAAAAAGAAAGCCATTTTAAAGTTGAACAAAAGTAGCAAATGAGGAAGATTTGTGCCAAACACAATAAATTTTGGCTTACTACAGAAGCAGATTGCTGAATGGGTAAAGAGTGGAACAGTAGGAGAAAGATAAATGTATTTTTCAGGGTCAGAGTTCAGTTTATGTATACCTGGTGGGACAGCTTTTGATGCTGCCTTTCCCAGTGCTGAGCACACTGCAGTGGAGAGGGTTGGGGGCTGAGCTGGATGCCCCGTGAGCACTGATACAAGGATCTGTGGGGCTTCCCAAACAATTGCATACCCATTGGTGGCCTCCACAGTCTCTGGAAGCTGCTTCTGTGCAGGAGACTGGCACAACTCACCCTGTGGTAGTGGTGCCAAACTGACCATGGAACAGAGTAGGGCACCCTTGGGAGAGGTTGCTTCGGGTGTTTGTTCTTTTGAAACCGAAGAATCCTTAGTATAAATTATTTCTTACATGGCTGGAACAATTTCTTCAGAAAGCAACCTAATCCAGCTGTTTTAGTGTCCAAATCCTGGACACAGAAATCTGTCTGCCTAAATTATCCTACACTGTGTCCTTCAGAATTACTTGCAGGCTCCCCTTTCCTTGTTGTTATGCTGTTTTTACCTTTCAAACTTTGGGTTGTTTTTTTCCCCCCTGTATCTCTCATTCCTTTACCTTGTTTCCCCTGTTTAAAAGATCTCTTGTTTCTCTCTCTTTGTCTGAGGCTTTGACTTCAATTTCTACAAGTCATTCCACACTAATCTTTACAGCTGGTGTCGACACCAGCCTATGCTGCACTTGTAGCGGTGTAAGATACCAGGAGGATTTGCCTTTTCCTGCAATCTAAACAGGCAAACAACCTGCCATGCACACACCCTGCCTGGCTGCTGTGCCACATGTACACACCGTGCCCAGCTCTGCTTCCCAGGCATGCACACACTTCAGCTTGTCATCTCTCTTTGCTTCCCATGTTTTAGGTGTTCCTTTTGCTGCACAGACTGGCGAAGAGTCTCTCTACAACTCTTTTCTCGGTTGCTTCCCAGTTTGCTTCCCCACAGCCAGGGTGCTCCCAGCATTCATTTCAGAGACATCAACCCGTCTCATTAACATTGCCAGCCTTGCTCCTGGTTATTTTTCCACTCCCCTCTAGCTGAGTTATCTTGTTCTGCTGTCGGCGAAGTCCTGTAACCAGCCTGTGGTGTAAGTGCTTTCTGTATCTCCTACTTCTTTGTGACCTTGAAACCCTCCCTGGGTTCTGCACAGCCTCCGTGCAGTGGAGTTTTGCCACTGTGTGCAATTTCCTTGGGGCTTTCCTTGCTAATGCTTAAGAATCTCCTCCTTATCCCAGGCAAATCTACGCACCTGTGATAAGGACTGTAGAAGATCTGTGAAGTAGTGTTCCTCCCTTAGAATTCCAACAGAAATTATTAGCTAGGTGCCAATAACCTTGCAAGGCTTAAAAAACGTGTCCCTGGCAGTCCTGCTGTGAGGGCTTGCATGATGCTGGTGTGGTTGATTCTGTGTTCCAAGCCAGGCTCTCAGGTGCCACTCTGAAATCATAGAATCATGAAATGGTTTGACTGGAAAGGACCTCAAAGCACGTCCAGTTCCAATCCCCCTGTCATGTGCAGGGACACCTTCCACTGGATTGGGTTGCTCAAATCTCCATCCAACCTGGCCTTGAACACCTTGATTCTGTTTCAGACTTGCACACAGGGTTCGAGTCCAGTTGGCAGCTTTGTGCCCTCACTCTAGAGAGCACCGTGTATCGCTGCCTCACCGGCCAGTACCTGTTATTCTCAAGTGCTCGTAGATGTGGTGTTTGCCACTCACAAAAGGGGAAAGAGAACTCTGATACTTGAATACTAGCTTACCATTTACTGCTGCATATTAAAAATAAAGATTTATTCAGCAGGAATTCACAAGTTAATTCCCAATAAATTCCCAAGTGGAAAATTGAAGGCAATGAAGGCAAAGGAACTGGATCCTGATGCTTGCTGCTGTGGCAGAGGAGGCAGCTTGGGGTTCTTAACAGTGATAAGGAAAGGACAGCATGGGCTGGGCTTGCTTTCCGTGGGACTGCAGTGTTTGACACCAGTGCAAAGCACTGCACAGAGCTTTTCATTGAAACTCGTGTCCCATATTTGTTAACAAGTGTTACTAACACCTGAAAGAATGTTTCTGTCATTTTTCTGTCAAACAGCTACCTCTGTTTGCATTGCAGTTTTATTGTTTTCTGTGGCACATGGCTGCTCTGGTGGCAATAGCATTCCTGTAACAAACTGCTGTCTCCAGGGCTCTCCTGTCCAGGCTGTGGGTAGCCAGTAGTGTCAGCGGCGCAAGAGCAAGGGTTTGCATGACACCGGCACCAAGGGCACAGGCTGCAGAGGGAAGTACACTGCTTTGTACAGCTGATTTCTTGACCTGTGTGCTGTGGCAGAGGGCTTTTCCACACACTGAGAGCAGGCAATATGCACTGGCAGCCCAGAAGGCCAACTGTATCCTAGGCTGCATCAAAAGAAAAGTGGCCAGCAGGGCAAAGGAGGGGATTCTGCCCCTCTACTCCACTCTCATGAGATGCACCTGGAGTATCATGTCCAGTTCTGGAAACCCCAACACAAAAAGGTTATGGAACTGTTGGAGCAGGTCCAGAGGAGGGCTACAAAGATGATCTGAAGGATCGAGCACCTCTGCTATGAGGACAGGATTGAGAGAGTTGAGGTTGTTCAGCCTGGAGAAGAGAAGGCTCCAGGGAGACCTTATAGCAGCCTCCCAGTACTTGAAGGGGCTCCAGGAAAGCTGGAGATGGACTTTTTACAAGGGCCTGTAGTGATAGGATGAGGGGGAATGGCTTTAAATTGGAGAGGGGAAGATTTAGATTAGACATTAGGAGGAAATTCTTCACAATGAGGGTGGTGAGGCACTGGACTGGCACAGGTTGCCCAGGGAAGCTGTGGCTGCTGCGTCCCTGGAGGTGTTTAAGGCCAGGCTGGATGGGGCTTTGAGCAGCCTGGTCTAAAGGGAGCGTTTTTGCAAAGGCTATGTTCATCTGAGTTTCTTTATGTCCATTGAGCTCTGAGTCACCAAGCAGGGTTCCCAGCTCTTTATAACCATCAGCCAGTAACCTTATGATATTCATTGCCTCCTGTATCAGGCCACCTAAATCTGATTTTCCATTGGAAAGAGCAGCAGTGCAGTTTGTTTACTGAGTGTAATTGGAGCTCTTCCTGATGATCCCTGGCTTGGCGTGCCATTCCTGCTGATGGATTGAGGCCACAAAGATGCAGTAATAAAGTTCCTTTTGACAAGACAAAGCTGTTCTGATCTGGGACTTGAACCAGCAGCACCATCTGCCATCCTTGATGAACCTCGTGTGAGAACGAGGCTGCAGGAGATCAGTGCACATCTGAATCCTTCACGAGGAATTGAAGTTTTTATGACTCTGCTTCCTCTCGCCTGAAGTACAAGTGGTGGAGTAAATGGGACAAACTCAGCTGTTGCTCACATTCAGAGCAGTGGCCAGCAATTGTGTTGCTGTTGTAGTAGAAAAAAACTACGCTGAGAGGAAGATTTTATCAAAGTATTTACATTTAAATACTTTTTAATAAAGAAGGCTGTTTTTCTACAGCATAGGAAATATACAAAATGTAAAAAGCTCACCCTGTGCAGTCCAGGTGCTCAGAGACGGTGAGGTAACTGGAGTTTGGAGATTGCTGTGGGTATGGTAAGTGCAGTGGATGGCCTGGTTATTTTTAGGATTTTAAGCATCCTAAGAGTGTCTGGCTAAATGCACTGGCACACCAGAGAATAGGAATGTGAGAGGATCCCTCCGATGTCATCTCAGTTTGAGTCGGATGGTGTTCTCCAGTCTAGCAACTGGTTTGGGCATCACTGCTCCTTCCCTCCCTAACACAGGGCTGTGGGAAGTCTGGGCTGATGCTTTTGACAACCCAGATCCATATCAAAGCTGTGATGAGAGCAATTTGTTATTTCATGCCAGACAAGCTATTTAGAGGCTCCTTTCTAGGTCTCTAGATAACATCTGACAGGAGCTGATTTCCTTCTTTTTTAAAGCTGCTGTCTGGGAGCTCGGGCTCCTTTCATTCCTGCAGGCAATTTCTGCAGGTCAGGGCTGGGGCACTTTCTGGGCTGTTGGAGAGGGAATTGACACTGCTCTGGTTCTGCTTTAGATAGGGGATTTGATTGCTGAATCGAGACGGCTGCAGCTGACAGCACCTGGTGAAACAACCCCTTTGCGGTGATGGGAGATACTATCAGCTTCAATGTTTATCAGCAATCAGACCACTGTCAGCTTTTAAATGTTGTTCTCAAGAACATCTTGCTTTCTGTTCCCTTACTGCTTGCCACCAGGATTCTATTATGAGAGGAAAAAGAAACCCTAAGTGATTTTACTGACTTCTTTCCTTAATAACTGGAAAACAAGGAGAGTGGTGGTGTCTTGGGCAGTAGAATTTGTCTTTGCATCTGCCCTTTTATTTCTGCTCACTTATTCCCAGGGCTCACATGTTCCCTGCTCCCTCTGTCTCAACATACTTTTCTCTTCCAGTTGTGTCTTTGAGGCTTTTCTTCTGAGCAGGTTTTCAAGCTCCTCAGCTGGTCTTTTTCTCTCTCTCTCCTTCCACTATCTCACCCTGTCTATTGCTTCTCTCCTGCTTGCTGTTGGCCTTACATTTTGGGGTCCAAAGGCTGAGAGAGGCATGGAATGGGTTGCTTTGTGTGTCTGCTGCAGCGCAGAGCGAGTGTGGACACCTCCCCTTCTGCCATGCTGCAGATTCTGGAGGGAAACCTCCACAGTTCTCACAGAGAAAAATTTTATCAATGCCTGAGTTTTAGACTCAAAGGAACTGATTCCAGTAGAGAAGTTAACGTGGATCTCTGTTACCTCAGGTGATGGTCCAGCACTGTTCATCCACTGGATTTCAGCATATGCACAAAATCTGGATTCTGCATTTTTTTGTGGTATAGGAGCACTTGTAGGGGCAAGGGAAAGAGGGAGAAAGTAATTATTCATAGGCTAGAAAAATCCTAGCTCTGACTTCTCCCAAGTCCTCTCTCTCACAGTGAGCACCACAAGGCAGATAAATTCCTACCCCACAGGGACATTGCATGTACTCTGTCCATGTTCTCTTCTCATGCCCCTCCCTAGTCTTCTTATCACACTGGTTATCCCTGATCCTCAGACGTGGATGTCTTTTCTAACTGAGTTGTGAACATTTCTTTCTCCAATTAATTACTACCCAATCCCAGTTTCATGGGCCTTTGATGCCTGGTTTTAATTGCCTGAAAGCAGAAAGCTTCAATGAGCAGAGAAATTAAAACTGCAAAATCCTGACGGGTTTTTTAGTTGAGTTATTTGCCTCTGCAGTCAGCTGGAGGAGTATGTGGTTTCGGTTGGTTTTTTGCTTTTTATTTTAAGCTAGTGAACATCTTATTAGTTTTTCATTTCTGACAGAGCCGTGGGCTTAACCGCGATGGATGAGCTATGTTTTAGCTCCAGAACATGGAACGTGTTCTGCATTGCCTGTGTTCTGGGAGAGACGTTGTGAGTCAGTGGAACGAGCTCTCCCTTTCTTTTGGACCTGGACTCTGCTTAGGAAGGGAACTTCTCTGGGATAGCTGGAAACCCCTAATATACAGAAAAGTCTTGGGGATGCTGTGGAGGGAGTGAAAGTGGGAGTGAAGCGTATCATATACAACTGAAAAGCCAGGAGTAATTTAGGAAGATTGCACCATTTCTTTTACCCAGAAATTACATCTTCCATGAAATTGGAAATTTTCATGGCATAAGCTCAGTTCTGATTGTTTGCCCTTAGGATGAGCTAAATGAGATACCAGTTTCTTGGACTGACCCCATATACCTCCTTGTAGCTCCTGGTTCCATCACAGCAGTGTTGTTTCACCACCTTCTTCCTTGTGCAGTGAAGTTTGCCAAAAAGTCTCATGTATTCTCAGCCTTGAGTAATGTTACTTGGTGGAGAGAAATCACCTTGGTGTAGGTCAAGTTTGTTAATTACTGAGTGAAAAAGAAATGGTCTGTCAAACTACTGGATTTCACATCTGAGATGTGCTGCATTTTGCCAACTCATTTTGTTGCTGGGACTGATATGACTACTGTTTTCCAGTATTGACATTTCCTTAACGACTTCTGCTTGTACTCTTCTGTAATAACTTATGCTGTGATTGTACTTAGTTATTATCTGCTGACTGATAGTAGAGTTTGTTTTACAAACACCATTAATAGTAATGTTGCTGCTCGGTGCTCCACAGCGAACCGTGGTGATGTTTTCTGCGAGCTGATGTCATTCTTCACTCAGCTGCTGCTCAGTTACCCACCATCAACAAGCATTGTGTTTTCTGTTCTTCGCGTGTGACCGCTCCAGTGAGAGCGATTTGATTTGGAGTGGGTTCTTCAGTTTTCAGGTGTAAAATGGATTTTTGTGCCTTTTTTTCCTCTGAGAAGTAGTTTAACATAGAACCATAGAATGGTTTGAGTTGGAAGGGACCTTAAAGATCATCCAGTTCCAACCCGTCTGCCATGGGCAGGGACACCTCCCATTACACCAAGGTGCTCAGGGCCCATCTAACATGTCCTTGAACACTTCTAGGGAGGGGGCATTCACAACTTCCCTGGGCAACCTGTTCCAGTGTCTCACCACCCTCACCTTGAATAATTTCTCCCTCCAATTTAAAGCCATTCCCCCTCATCCTACATCTCCTTGGCAAGTACAGGTTGCTGTTGAGGGGCAAAGACACTCCCTTTGTTGGCAGCCTTTGTATCCAGCTTCTCTTTTTGAGCAGAATGGTTATGCAGCTGAAGATCCACAGGTTGTCTTTGTAAGGAAGAGAAGTTGGCAGTGAGTTCAAGGGGTTTAGATTCCTGTTGATCGGAAGGCCTTTTGTTCCTGTGAACTGGAGCTGCCAAACACCAGTGGGATTAGCTGCTCACAGCTAAGCCTCTGCAGCCTTGTTTGGGGGCCACTCTCAGTACTGGCTGGTCTTTGTTTCATATTTCCCTTCTTCTGTCTGTGATAGTCCTCATTTTCTTCTTCTTTGCATCGCTCCTTCCTGTGTGCGTTATGCTGTATATAGGCACTGTCATGTTCTCTCCCACTCCCTGAAAAATAACTGTTTTCTCTCTCCTCTTTTGGCTTGACTTTATGTGGAGCAAGGGATTTTTTGTTTATGGGCTCTTGTGCACATAATTTGCATCAGACAGACAGACACTCAGACAGTACATGCACACACCCCTTTTGCTTTCTGGCTTTGATTGAATAGTCTGGTACTCCATCTTCTTACATCCTTCACCCTGGAATGACTGCTGAGGGGAGGCTTTGCTGATCCTTATTTCCTTTTGGAGAAACTGCCGGCATTGCCCCAGTCCCATCCATCTGCTGGGCAACACAGTTCTAGTTATCTGTAATGGTGTAGGAGAGGCGGGAGCTCAATGTGTTCCCAGCCATGGAAGAAGAAGGGAAGGAGGGTGGGAGGGTTCCTCCAGGTCATTAATCAGCAGAAGAATGAGAAATGGAAATGGCTTCCCAGTCATTTACTATTTGCTCCAAAGTAATCTATCTAAATATTAGTGCCCTGATGATGATAAGGGAAGGCAGGAGAGCAGCCTTGTTTTTATCTCGGCACACTCCAACGAAGTGCATGGGGGAGCAGGGATGTATGCACTGTGACATTGCTGTAAGGGAAACCTGAGCAATAACAGCAGTTCCCGCTCTGTTCTGGAAGAGGAACTCTCGGAGGAAACACATTAATGGTATTTCTCATTACAGATTATTACTGCATATTCAGTTCTTATTTCAGATGAGAACTGTGTGTACTACAGGGCAAGGGAAGAGACACAGTGTGGCTTCTGCACACAGAACTGGGGTTTTATGCATCTGGCTGTCTCCATTCTACCTCACACGTTTAAGTTAATATTTCCACGGCATGATGAGTAGGTTTTCCCTGGGATACTGGATGGACTTACACAGATAGGTTGGATTGCACCAATAGTGGCTGTGTTTCAAAGGAAGAAGGCATTTCCGTGTAGAAGGGAGACTCGCTGGATAATTCCAGTAAAGGGTTGTCTCCCCCACTGAACTTGCAGTGTCCTGCTGAACGATTGTTCTGAGCCTTAAAGAACTTTTGTCACCACATTGTTTATTCTGCTGTTTTGTTTTGTTCTCGGTGAATGGTGTTTCTTCCTCATACAGCCATAATCAGGATCCCAGCCTTCAATTCTCTGAATGCCAAAAGCAAATTCTGTAATTAGAGATTTTATGGCTTTAGTGTGATAAAATGGAGCAGCAGATGGAATTGTGTCACTGTTGAGGATAAACTGTTGCTCATAGCAGGTCTGATATCTTAAAATGCCTTCCAGGATTCATTGGGAAACAGGAACAGAGACATTTGTCTGCAGGAAATGAAATCTAATTCTAAATATTAGTCACAGAACCAACATTTATAGGGATCCTGAAATGCTGGGATTCCTAGACAGTGTGTGTGCTCTGCACCACGACTGCTGGGGCCAGAGGTGTGGTGCCTCCAGACAGACAGGAGGAGGCTGGAGGACACACCTGCAATTCTGTAGTACATTACTATTATCCATCTATCACAGAATCATAGAATCGTTAAGGTTGGAAAAGGCCTTTCAGCTCATCCACTCCAGCCATCATCAGCGTGCCTACTAAACCATGTCCCAAAGGGCCACAGCTACATGCTTTTTTAACACCTCCAAGGATGGAGACTCTGCCACTGCCCTGGGCAGCTTCTGCCAGGGCTTCACTACTCTTTTCAGTGAAGAAATTTTTCCTAATATCCAATTAAAACCTCCCCTGGTGCAACTTGAGGCCATTTCCTCTTGTCCTATCACTTGTTACTTGGGAGAAGAGACCAGCACCCACCTCAACACAATTCCCTTTCTGGGAACTGCAGAGGGCGATGAGGTCTCCCCTCAGCCTCATCTTCTTCAGAATGAACAGCCCCAGGTCACCCAGCCGCTCCTGGCACCCCTGTGCTCCAACTCCTTCCCCAGCTCCATTCCCCTTCTCTGGACACTCCCCAGCCTCTCAACATTTTACACGGTGAGTGTCTGTGGTGGTGGGCTCCTGCCAAGGCTGCCAGCATTGGTCAGTGCGCTGACCTGGATGGAATGGTTTCCTTTTGAAAACACTCACTTGCCATGCTGCGATTGCCCTTCTGAGTGCTGTGCCTCGCCGGTGTTGTTCCCTGGCATGCAGAAAACAGCAGTTGTGCAGTCTAGGCAGGGTGAGGTCAGGCTGGGGAGCGCTGAGCCCTCTGTCCCTGTCCTTCCCTTTTTACTCCTCTTTCTCCAAGCACAGGGAATCTTTTTTCTCTATGCAGTAATAACTAAAACTAAAAGAGCAGTTCTAATCATTCTGTGTGTAGTCTCTGCAGCTATGGAGGCTGTAAGATTAACCCAAATCTCTCCTCATCGTAACATTTATTGGCATTCGTCTTGGAAGCTGTCAATACAGCCCCTGGATTATCCAGGTTTCCTTGAGTAGGACAAGTGGCAGCAAAGCCCTGATCTGGAAAGACAGGCCATACCAGTGGTGCGGCGCTGCAGTCATAAAGAATGGAATTTTGAAGTCCACCGAGCAATCTCTCTATGCTTTAGCTCTGTTTCACTCGCTCACTACTGCCAGCATCCCAGTCCAGCAGGATAACTCAGTTTCAGTTGGATCATCACAGCAACAGTGCTGGAAACTTCCATGTCTGTAAGTTACATGCACTTTCTTCAAGTCCCAGGTGGTCTTTGGAGATTTGTTCATTCCTTGGTCCTGAATGAAACCCTGGTAACCTGCAAAATGAGATGTCCTTCCTTTCCGCTGCTTCCTTTCTCCTTTCTAGTGTACAGCATGCAGAGATCCCACTCAGCATTCCATCAGAAATGCAGACAGCAGTTTTGGAGGGCAGTTAGCCTTCTGCATTGCATTCTGCAAGCTGCCAATGGCTTGTGATGGATCCAGGCACACAGGTGGTGGGATTGTTTTGATGTGCTCTGTGGCTTGCCCAGCTTTCCCATGGAGACCTGGAGAGCTGTCCAAACACAGGAATGGGCACCATTGTGAAAGCTGAGATTTGGCTTTGAGAGTAATCGGGAGCACAGGCTGGGTCAGGTATTTCTCGGTCTAATATTGTGTTTCCAGGAGGAGAATAGGCTTTTCAAAACACTCTGCATCCAGTTGGTGCTGGATTGTCTGCTTTTCTGCCATTTGGATTTTATTCTGGGTTTTACCCCTGGTATTTTCTAAAGCTGGAAACTGTGTTAGGTTTTGAAAGAATCAGGTTAATAAAAGAACTTCTTAGAAATGTATTTATTCCACAGCCAGGACCACTCACTTCCCCACGCATCTCAGTCTTGAGATACTGCTTAGTCTGGCTCGTAGCTGGGGTGGGTATCAATCTCCCGTTCTGCTAATAGAAATTCCACCATGAGATGAACCTTTTTGAGACAGAAGTATAACTGAGATTGGTACGTTTCTATCCAAAGTCTTGTTCTGTTACATTTTCATTTTCAGCCAAAAACATCTTTAGCCAGAAAATTCCCAACAATGTCATCTTAACTAATTCTTTTTAATAATCTTAACTTCAGATGCTGTTGCAGAGATATCACCCTTTTCCATCCAGGTAGTTTAATACTGGACACGGAGTGCAGAACTATGGACATTTGTCACCTGGCAGATCCATTGTCCAGGGAAGTGCAAGCACACAAACCCAGACTGCACTTCCAGAGCACGGTGTTAGCTTACTGCTCCTTTAGGAATAGAAACATTCGGTTTAGTTTGCCAGTTACACATTATAGTTCCATATTCTTAAACATTTAAATGTGTACTTAAATGCCAGCAGCTCTTAAATGAGGACACGCTTCTCCGTTTCATGAGAAGGATGTTTTGTTGCTGTTTGTACACTCTGATTAAACAGCAGATACAGAAATATAAGTCTGATGATTATATTTTCAGGAGAACATAATTAACAGTAATTTGCTCTTTTCCTAATGCAGTGGATAGGTTTGAGATGATACTTGTAAAATGCCAGTGTTCTCAGTGAACTGAAGCCACTGTAATCATGCTGAGAAGTAGAGTTCATGTTCCAGGACTGTTTTGGTTAGCACTAAACTACTGCCCTGACCATCTCATTCAGCAGTTCCTGAGCCCCCATCCCTTGCACACATCTTTTACCATGGTATGGAATGTCAGGGGATGTGGCAAGGATGGGGCTTCTTCATCCTTGTCAGAGCTGACTGGTCCTGAGTAGGTCAGCCTGTATGTGAAACAAAAGCCATGAGTGGTGTCATGGGGCAGTTCCCTGGGAAAGCTAGTGCCAAGGCTGTTCCACGGCTGAAGGCGTAGGTGTGCTTGTTCTCTGAGAGCAAGCTGCAGACCAGGATCTTGCAGGAGTTATGGTGCTCGATCTTCTCCTTATCCTTACAGAAACCCTTTGTGGTGACACCCTCACTGTTGCTTGTACTGGAAAGGTCACGCACATTGAGCAATCAGCAGGGTGTTGTTATTCTCCTCTTCTGAGTTGAGGGCTCCTGTGGGCTGCAGCCTGGCATGGGGTTCAAGCGTTGCACTGGGTGTCATCACCACAGCACAGCCCGGCATTCCAGCTCTGCTCCTGCCAGCGCATAGCCACAGCTTGAATGACCTGATATGCAGCTTCAGCAAAGCACCTTTCATCCCTGTGTTAGCGCACAGATGGGGGTACGTGCAGTTAAACTCAAGGAAAGCATTGCACTTTCTGGATCTCAGTAACAGAGGTCTGGGGTGATGTGAGAGCAGGAGGTCTGCCTTCATTAAGTTTTGTGATGAGTAGCTGCTATAGCAGTACAAGTACCAGTGATGAAGGAACAATTCAGTGTTTGAGGGACTGGCCGGAGGATTAGACATTTCATGTGCTATGTCAAGACTTCTGAGTTTAAGGACAACTTGCATTCATTTTCCAGCTGTCTGTCCAGTTAAATTGTACAGAGGAAAAGCTGGAAAGCAATGAGCCTCTAACTATGAGACGTGGTTGCTGGTGGTGCCATGCTTTTGGGATTTTTAACAAAGATGTGATAAATGCCATTTTTCTGTGACCAAAACTGAGTTAAACATGTTTTCTGTTAACAGCAAAGGAGAGCAAAGTTAGGCTCATTCTCTCATTCTTAGCACTTTTCAGCACTTACAGCATTAACTGTACAGCCTTTCACACTTCTGTATTGGATTTGGCTTTAAAAAAGCCCCTTAACTTGCAGAGAAAAGGAAACTCTGTGTAAGCATCTGTAGTCAGGGAGATGTGGTTTTAAACATGACGCATACAGTACATCATTCTGATACCCCTGTAAGCTTTTTCCTTACAAGGGATTGTCCCCTTGGTATCAGTGCAGTGTTTGCTCTGTTATTCCATGTAGCATCCGGTGTGTCAATGCAGCCTGGTTCAAGCTGGAATGGCTTAGTGCCATCTGGAACAGTGCTGCCTCTGGTCACAGACACAAAGGACCTATCATTTAACACTGCCAGTAAGGGCATGGTCTGTCCCTCCAGGTGACCTTGGAAAGTGGAAGCGTTTTGCCGAGGTACCGAACAGCGTAAAGCTTGTAGGCATTCCAACCACCTGCTGTAGACAGCAGAAACTGAGACATGGATAGGAGAGGGAATTCCCTAAGGCCTCACGCGTCAGAAGGACAACACTGGAATCGACAGTTTGGAAGGTTTGTCAGCTTGTTCTCTTTCACAGTCTTTGCTTGGCTTCATCTTGGTTTCACTTCATTTTCTCTGCAATAGCAATTTCTCTCCTTCAGAGATTGCTGGAGGTAGTGATAGTGGCTCGAAATCTTGGATCCAACTACTTGAACACATCCGTGCCAGTATATTGAATCCCTCTGACTTCCCCTTTAATAGCCCAAATTGCATGTTCAGTGTGAACATCCTGAACTCATGGGCCGTGTTTCAGTTTACATTCTGATCAGGTTGCTGGCCACTTGAATCTGTCTACAGTGAAAGCTGATTTGAAAGAAACATCAAGTACACGTGTCCAATTAAACCGAGGATGTCATGCAGCATATGAATCACAATCCATCATCCTTTTCAGCTTGCCTCACATTCACTGACTGTACTTAATTCAAAGCAGCTCTCTTTGTGGTTTCAGCGTGTACCACAGTAGGGCAGGGGAGGAATGAGCACAGCTCTCACTGGTGTTTGGATTCGGTGGTCTCAGAGTGATTGGTCTCAGTACACTTGCAGTCAGTTTAACGGCAGAACACGCAGCACCTCACGTCTTTCCCCTGCTCTCCCGCTGTGACCGTGGCCCGTCAGCCTGAGGCTGCTTCTTATGGCCAGGTCTCACCCACATTGCCTTCTAAAGTGTGCCTGTCTATGTCCTAAGAGCTAAAGTGAATGGGTACTTCATTTAAAAGGTCAATTCAGCAGCTGCTTTACGCTGCTTGCTTGCAATTGTGATGCTCAGGTGAGCATTCCAGAAATAGACTTCCATGCTTTCTGTATAAATGATCTGTGTGAGAAGAGGATGAAAGGGATATGGCATGAATTATTCTCCCAAGTGACGGGGGACAGGACAAGAGGAAATGGCCTCAAGCTCCGCCAGGGGAGGTTTAGGCTGAACATTAGGAAAAAAAATTTCACAGAAAGGGTCATTGGGCACTGGAACAGGCTGCCCAGGGAGGTGGTTGAGTCCCCTTCCCTGGAGATGTTTAAGGCACGGGTGGACGAAGTGCTAAGGGGCATGGTTTAGTGTTTGATAGGAATGGTTGGACTTGATGATCTGGTGGGTCTCTTCCAACCTGGTTATTCTATGATTCTATGAATCAGACTGTGCTAATGCAAGCTAAGTGCTTCTCCTGGAGGGGAGGGCCTGGATCCGTGATACGTGCTGACCCGCAGGGTGATGGAGAGCACCCGTCCCACCACACTGTCCCGTTATGTATTATGTGCACAGCCCCAATGTCTTCAGCATCCCATCTTATTTCTTGGAGCTGTGTCCTACTAATAGCACAGAAATGTACAGACTCCAAAATATCTCTGCCTAATCCAAACTGTCAAAGCCAGGGACCAGGCTGCAGAGTCACAATGGAGTTCACTCACTTCTGCAGAGGCAGAGATTTATTGGAACCACAAGCTGAGGGTGTCTCTCCTGCGCTGCTGCTGTCATACTCTGCGAGCACAGCCTGAGCATGGAGCCTGGTCAGACCTGTTCAGGACACACAGAGCACAGGGCTTGCCTGGAAGAGGCCTGGAAGGAAAACCTGCTCCCTAGGCTGCAAGGGAAATTAATCTCCCTGATTAATTGCAGTATTTATCAACAGTAATTTAAGCAAAGTGAAAAACAGGAGAAATTTTAGCCATCGTAAAATTTTCCAGCAGTGTGTTTAAGACAGCAAACTGGGGCTGAGAAATATGTAACTGCCTTCTAATTAAAGTGGTTCAATGTACAAAGGCGTCCTGGGGCTCTGACGTTAAGGCACAATATGCATTTAATTATCCACAAGGCAAAGCTGACTTTCGGAGCAGTGTAATTCTCCCAAACATAGAATAACCTGGTTCCTGAGTTGGACTGGCTTTAACAGGGCCTGCGAGAGCAGGAGTTTTAGTGCTCCTTGGAGATTACAGTGAACACTTTAAAATCTCATTTATAGGAAATGCATTATTATGGTTCTGGTCAAGCCTAATTTATTGTTAACAGGATTATTACAGTGATAGAAGCTGAGGCTCACTCCTGCTGCGTATGGGCACCCTCTGCCCCCAGCAAGGGTGGCCAACATTCAGCATCATCATTCCACTGCCGTGTGCAGCTGTATAATACTCTCACGATGAGAATACTTAATTCTTTAACTCCTCCATAAATAAAGCACTTTATCCCAAAGCTGCCCACCTTGTTTGTAATTTCTTCTGCCTCAAAATTAGAACTGAACACAGTGTGGAACACATGAACTGTCAGAGAGCACTCGTTAATTGATCTGCTGTTATGACTGCCCTTTTCAAGCCAATGGGGCTGTTTTCTGTATTTATTAGTCACATATCCTAAGGTTTTTCAGGAACGGAGTCTCAGCTGCTTCAGACACCTCAGTGCAGGCTTTAGGTTTATTTTTAGACTAACTATCAAAATCCAAGTGTAATGTTTGTTCTTTCAAACCCCATTTGTGCTGTTGCCGCATGCTTTTTTGTGAGTAAAGAGTCTGGATCTGGTTAAATCTTGAATCCAGTGTGTGTTCCTGGGATTTGTACTTCTGTAAGGTGACCTACAGAGCCATATTGTCTGGAGACATGTGGAGCTGGGAGCAAGTGCCATGTTCTGAAGCATCCCAATACTGACTTAAAGTGACCAGGAGATCTGTTGAGGGAGAGCAGAGCATTCCCTGGGCTGTGTTTATTTGCTCTTTTCAGTGTAATTAAGGAGAGGGAGAAAGCAGGGGAGGTAGAGTGGGCAGCACTGACCCATGGAAGCATTTGGATCCCATCTCCAGGTCAGATGTGACTAAGTATGCAACTTGTTCAACCAACAGTTGAACTTGATGATCTTGGAGGTCTTTTCCAACCTTAATGATTCTATGAAACATCAGTGCAACTTCAACTTCACATTTTACAGAGACTCAACGTTTGTAACTGACCTTTTTTAAGAGAAAGTGAATTTTTATTGTGGGGTTTCTGATTCCTTCTGTGAGCAGGAACTGGAGAACTCTGCACTAGAATTTCTAGCAGCTTCTCAAGATATCTCCACCTGTGTTTTGCAAACAGGAGGACTTGAAAAGGTTGACCAACTTCTCAGAAGTCTTTGTTTTAAACCCAAAGCTATGATGATGTGTTTTAAACTACTGATATTGGGGTCAATGTTTTGGAGATCAAGCCAGTCTGCAGAAGTTCTGAGTTTCTGTGTGAAATCTGTTTTCAAAGGTTCTTTGACACAATGCTGTACAGTCTGACCACAAGTCCATCGTTGCCCCTCCTTTGGAAATTATTGGCAAAGAATATGTTGTGTTTGGTGGTGGTGGTTTCTCTCCTGCCGTGGCTTCCTCTGAAGGTCTGTGTCACTGGCAGGGCACACTGTTGATTAAAAGGCAAAACAGTTGGAACAGGGTTTAATCCGCCTTTTTGTGACTTCTGTTTTCATGCATAGAATTAATTATTTTATTACTTTTCCATGGTGATGGAGTTATCTAAGGGTAATCCCTAAGGAATTAAGCAACTAGGTGTGGAATCTTACTGTTATTGTTTGTGGTGGGTCTGTGATGCTTTGGGATAGGGGTGGCATATGTGTTCAGACAGAACTTCTTTCCTTAGGATTTGTCATTTCGATTTGTATCAGACGTTCAGATCAGCAGCCTGGGAACCAGGTATCCCCCTCCAGTTCTTTGCTGTTACTACCAGGGGACACATACAGGAGTTACACCTCAGTATGTCAAATCCCAGCTGGCTGTGGGAAGTACAAAGCCATCTTCTTTCCCAGGGGAGAAGGGAAATAAACAGCAACAAACCCTACACATGCTAAATAGGTGATCAACAACTCATACTGAGCCAATGATTGCAAACCTGTAAAACAGCTTGGTAAAGTCCTTGGCTGTGTTTTTCCAACTCTCTGTACCTTAAATCAGCTAAGCACCAACTATGGAAAACTGAGCCAGTGATGAGCCTGATTGAGCCAGTGATGTTGTCTTTATATTCCGGGTGGGAGGTCCCTCACCTTTTCCCCTTGCATCGGGAGAACATGCATGCACACACAGAGACAAGCAAGAGTAACAAGTAATGTGATACCCATCTTTCCAAGAATTACATGGAGTATCAATATATCAAAGCAGAAAAAAAGCCATTTTTCACCCTTTGTTTCTGGATGCTCTGGGTGCAAGTTTATAAATACCATACACAGGTAACTGGGGTCTCCTGGGTCTGCATTGCCATATCTGAGTTCTGCACACCCTGTTGTGTTATGGGATTGGCTTCTTTTTTGAACTATAGTTACTGGAACCTCAGCAGTTGGTGGTGTTACTGGTCTAGTGAAAACAGTTAAACGTTAACCTCGAGAATGCAGCAAATGAACTGGGCAGGGAGACTCCAAATCTCTAGGGGTTTTTTTCGCTTCTGCAGTGATGTTTAATCTGAATCATGCCTTACACGTTTCAATTTCCAATTCTCTGTACCAGGTATTTACCCCTCTCTGAATGTGCCTCCTCTCTAACTGCTAGTACATCTAACACTCTCTCCTTTGGGTACCCTTCAGTTTGTGTGAAGAGATCCAGAATCACAGAATCACAGAATAACCAGGTTGGAAGAGACCCACCGGATCATCGAGTCCAACCGTTCCCATCAAACACTAAACCATATCCCTCAGCACCTCATCCACCCGTGCCTTAAACACCTCCAGGGAAGGGGACTCAACCACCTCCCTGGGCAGCCTGTTCCAGTGCCCAATGACCCTTTCTGTAAAGAATTTTTTCCTAACGTCTAGCCTAAACCTCCCCTGGTGGAGCTTGAGGCCATTCCCTCTTGTCCTGTCCCCTGTCACTTGGGAGAAGAGGCCAGCACCCTCCTCTCTACAACCTCCTTTCAGGTAGTTGTAGAGAGCAATGAGGTCTCCCCTCAGCCTCCTCTTCTCCAGGCTAAACAACCCCAGCTCTCTCAGCCGCTCCTCATAAGACCTGTTCTCCAGCCCCTTCACCAGCTTTGTTGCTCTTCTCTGGACTCTTTCCGGAGCCTCAACATCCTTCTTATGGTGAGGGGCACCTGGGATGCTGGTTTCAGACTGTTGCTGGCAGCAGGCCTCTAGATCCAACTCCCTGTGGTGTTTATTGTGTCTGATGCTCTCCAAAGTCGAGGATATTCCATAGCCAAGTGCCCACCCTTTGGACCAAGCACTGTCCCTTCAGAAGAGCAAGTGTAATCCACAGAACGGCGTTGATGGGTTGAGCCCTTCAGTTCAACTGCTTATTCCAAAGAATCCATAGGGAGTACCTAATGCACATGGGCAGAGCCTGCAGGCAGGGCTTTGGACACGACTGTCCTTTAGGAAATAAAGCAGGGCTCTGCTGGGGAACGGGATAAGGCTGTGAGCCTGACAGCCCTTGGCCAGCGCCTGAGGTCGGTGAAAGAGAACAGGGCCGGGAGCATGTAGAAACAGGTTGTAAAGCATGTGAAAAAATATCATCATTCTCAATACTAGATATTCCTCTGCCCTGCATCCCAGTCCGTAACAGTGTGATTAAGCTCCAGACTCCAGACTTAACATTCCAACTAATGAAATTTCCCTCTGTAGGGAAATTACCACAAACGAGGGGAAGCAATTCCCATGGAGCTGATCCTTGGAGTTCTTGGGAGAAATTTGCAACCAGGTTCTTCACCGCTGTGGTCTGGTGCCCTGGTTAGAACAGGATGGGCCTTTGGGAGTCAGTTTGAGTTGCTTTGCTTTCAGAAGGAGGGAGCCACCTTTGCATCTTACTTGCTCCATGAGGTCATGTGCAAGGCAGGAAATTCTGGGTGTTTCAGTAGCATCTTTCTGGTGGATTTGCCCCATCCATCCATTGTGTTCTGATGTTCTGTAGTCAAGGAACAGAACTGTTACCTTTTTGCAAATGTGTATCTTAGAGGGACTGATATTTTAACATGAGCATGGTGATGCTTTAAAGCCCGAGATGGGTTTTGGTGGTGGGAGACTCGCTTCCCTACAGGAAGCGCAGCTTGAGCAGAATGCACCGACAGCGGCCTGGGAATCAGGAGGTTCTACGTTGTTAGAAGGGGAGAAACTCTACTTTTGGAGCTTTTTATTCCTGTATATTGTGTGGTTGGAGCCTTTTTAAGCTGTCAAGAGATACATTTAAAACTCAAAATGGAAAACACATGAATATTTATTTACCTGACTCTAAAAAGCTCTTTTCAAGACACATGACACGTGTCACGCATTGGTTCCATTCTTTACCATTTACTGCTTTTTTACTTGATGGCACCATCTGAAAAGGGGTTTTGGGGGATGGGTGTTTTGATTTGCTTTGGGGTTTGCCTCCATTTTATTAGACATAAGCACTAGAGCCTCCAGTTTGAGCCTCTTGCAATGTATTCAGGCCCTTCTGTGTTCACATCCTGAAATCTGAGTCATGTTTTTACTTCCAGGCCTGAATAACAACAAAACCTGAACAGGGGCATTTCTCAGGGTTTCAGACATCCGAAAGGTTAAAACGGCTTTAATTTCATTTTACTCTGTGATGGCCGAGGCATCCTGCGTGTTGAGCAGTTAAACAGCCATGCTGTCTCCCAACATCTCTCCCTTCAGTGTGGCATTGCTGTCCGAGCCTTGTAACCGAAAATGAAGTAGAATTTTTATTTTCCTCTGCATGTTGGTCTCTGATGTTATTGTTTGTGTTCTTTGCTGGTTGCTGTACTTGCATGCTGCATACATATCTGTGCGCATCCAAAAACCATTGCCGAAGGGTAAAACTGAGCACTCAAAATTCATGAAATGCCAGAATGTTTTCCTGTCCAATCTTAATTCTACCTCTTGTAATTACATTCATTATGGTGCAATCCTTAATTATATGAATCACTGTATTTTTAGTAGCAGATCCCTACTTGGTTCAGCACAGAGGAGAGACGATGCTCACATAATGAGCAGTTAGGCAATGTTTTTTCCTCCCATTGTTCAGTTAATGCCTCTGTGGTTTATTTACTGACATGGTTTGAGCCTTGTGCAGAAGGCACACTTGTTGAAGCTAGTGAAGGGGCTAGAGAACAAGTCTTATGAGAGGCAGCTGGGGGACCTGGGGCTGTTTAGTCTGGGGAAAAGGAGGCTGAGGGGAGACTTATCACTGTCTACAACTGCTTGAAAGGAGGGTGTAGTGAGGTGAGTGTTGGTCTCTTCTCCTAAGTAACACGTGATAGGATGAGGGCAAATGTCCTCAGGTTGTATCAGGGGAGGTTTAGACTGGATATTATGAAGAATTTCTTCACCAGAAGTGTTCTTGGGTACTGGCATAGGCTGCCCAGGGAAGTGGTGGAGTCCCCATCCCTGGAGATATTTAAAAGACAGGTAGATGAGTTGCTCAGGGGTATGGTTTAGTACTGGACAGGTATGGTTGGACTTGATGATCTTAAAGGTCTTTTTCAACCAAACTATTCTATGATTTCTGTGGGGATTTTACCCTTATTACACTGACGACTGGAATTTTGAACGCTTCAGGTAGTGGTTTGTTTCCGCACCAGCCCCGTTGAGGTTGATGATCCTGGGCTCAGAAGTCAGGTCATAAAACCCATTTGTTGCTGGTTTCCACTGAGGAAAAGGGAGTTTCAGAGGTATCTGATGAGTGTTCAGAACGCAGTTTGAGCCATGTATGAGCTCGTTGTTATTACGCAAGACTGAATACTCAAAGTTCACTCCATGTATTTCACTAGGACAGTGGAAAGCATAGGGAGGCAACCTGCCTGCATGGTTTCCAGCCTCCTGCCTTTCCAAAAAAAACCCAAACAACAAACCATGTAGATTTGTCCTGAATGTGCAGAGGAGCAGAAGTTTCTGACAGTGTCACCCATGGCAGAAGCCGGACTGCTTGGATACAGAACTATACCGATCCCCTGTCCTGTGTTCCTTGTGTGTCCTTCTGTTGTTTGTTAACTACTGTTACCAGTTGGTAGCGTTTGGTGAGTTGGTCCCTTAATGCTGATACAAAACCAGGCTGTTAAGGCAGAACATTGGAGAATCCACCAGTCTGGGCTTTGCTGGTCTGTTCAAGGGGTGTCAAATGGAATGAATTGCAGCGCTTGAGGCACCCTCTGGGTGGTGTTTGTGTGTAGATCAGTTCTTGAATTTCCCTGTGTTCTCATGGGAACTTTTCTTCCTTAGCACTTAGGTTCATTGTGCAAAAGGAGCTTAACTTTAGTGCTATCCAGGCACTACCGTCCTGCCTTCTGTCACCAGTGTCTCCCAGACAACACGGCACCGTGGCCAGTGCAGTGGAGACACTTCACTTCTGTTTAGGCTAGATGAGAGTCATTTTCTTGGGAGCTGAAGAGTTCAGGAGGAGAATGAAATAAGATCATTTTCCCTCGCTACTTTACAAAACCCTACAAAGCAGGATGGACCTTTTTGCTCTTTAACCATTATGCACAGAGAAAGGTTAGGCTTTCATTGCAGACTTGCTCCAGGCACATTATGTGAACTCTGGGAGGATGAATGCCTGAAATTGTCCAGCAGGATTTTCAGAAGAGAACAGAAGAGCAACAATAAAGTAATATAGCCTTGCGCAAATGCCAGAATAATGCGTGTCGCTCTTTCTCTAAAAGCCCTGGAGCAGATTGAAGTCATCGCTCTGTGCCTCACAGCCCTCACCATGGTGTCTCCATGCTTTAACTCCATCTGCAGAGGGAGCTGTGGTCGTTAGGGAAAGGCCATTAGGAGAGAATGCGCTGTGCTTTTGAGCCGACCCTCTCCAGAGCTACCCGACTGTGACTGGATTTAAAATGAGGGAAGAGCAAGCTCTTGGTGTATTCTCTGTATGGTGCAAATTTGTAATCCCTGCAGCATGAGGACAACACGAGGCTTGCCAAGACCAGCTTCTCCTTCCCAGGTCCTCCCTGTGCTTGCCTGCAGCTGGGGTTATGATGGAGCTTCCCCTCCACTCACCGGTCACTGCAGTGCTGGCAGCAACCCCTTCCTGACGGCATCAGCCTCTTCTCCGTCCATCACATGTCACCACAGCAGCACCCAGGGACCACGTTGGCACTGAACAGCTCAGCGTTTTGAGTGCAAAAAGCATGCTGCTTATGTTCACTACTTGTAAAGGGAATTTCAGTTTCCCACCTGTATCTCCTGCTGCTTCCTGAAGGGAGAGGTAGAGCTATATTTCTGACTCGAGAGAAAAGCAAATCCAAAACTTTTTCTTTATCTCTTGATGTAGAGGAACCTCCTTTTCTTGGTTTCCACAGCTGCAACTTCAACTTCTCCAGCCTCCAGATGAACAGTAAAACAGCTTTGGTCAAGTGTTTTTTTCTGAACATTGTTTCTCAGGAGTTGAAAACAAACCTTATGTCTTCCTGACTCAATATTCCCTCAGGGCTGCTCATACAGCATGGTTATAGCTTTTGTGGTCATCACCTACCCCCAGCAAGCCTTCCAGTGCAAGGGAAGCCTTGATTTCCTTGTAATGAAAGACGGGAGGAAGAGAGGAAAGAAACAAAACAAAACCCCTGAATGAAAACCTTCTCCAGTTCCTCTGTTCCTCACAGAGAAATTGGATCAATGACCAAACTTCTTTTGCTTTTTTGTTTTAGAAAAAGCATGACAAAGGCAATGTCATGATCGTCTTCCATCCTTTTCAGTTTTTTATTACAAGACGGCTTTACTGCCTGATGCTACCAAAGTGCGGATCCACTTCTGCTGTGCATCGTCAGCACCAGGGAAGAGGAGAAAGACAGAAATAAAAGGAAGAACGTCTTCTGACATCTAGTGGCATTTTCCTAAGTTATGGCCTTATGGTTGGGGCAAGACCCACCTTGTATTTTAGAGGTCTCGTGGCCAATGCCAGGGTGTGTTGGATCTACAACTCTGATTGCTCCTGACAGCATCATCAGTCTGAGTAATAGGCGCTGAATGCTGGCCAAGCCAGGAGCTGGTGTCTCTAGGTGAATATCCCAAGCAGTAGAGCCTTCCTTACCCTCTTGCTTACTTTCTCCATGATGTAAAATGAAGGTGGTACCACCAAGGGGTACATTTTGGAATGCCCTCATGCTGCTGATGGAGCTGGGATTGTGATTTGAGCTTCTAAGCTGTGAAAGGGATTTTCAGATAAAGTCCTCTTCTTTCTAGGTGGCCTGTCCTTAGCAGTAGCCAGCAGAGTGTTTGAGTTTGAGATAAAAAGATGTTTGGAGAAACACTGACTATTAGTGCCTTGGAGGCCTCAGGCATCCTTGGGGTGGTTGCATGGAACAGACTTATTTTGGACCTCAGATTAAGAGTCGTTTCTGTGTCTGTGTTTGGCCATGGACAAAGTGGTTCCCCTAGCTCAGTTCACCTCCTCTGCCTCAGCAGGAGCACTGATTCACTTTCAAATTCACTCGGAAAGCAGAATGATGAATTAGAACTGTCAGTAATTATTGTTAATTTTTCTTTTCTGGTTCCTTCCTCTTTTTCCAAAACAATAAGTAGAATTGCATCTATTAACATTATTAATCTAAGGATATACTTGTGAACAAAAGTCTTTTCTGCTAGGATTTAGTATGCACAGTGTGTTTTTTCCAGCCTTTCCTCGGTAAAACATTCAAATACTGATGGAGCATTTGGCTTTATGACCCCTGCCAGAACTGGGCAGAGATGGTAGCTGTTCAGGTTCATCCTCTTCTTCCGCTAACCTGAAAATAAAATAACAACTAGTTTTGGTTTGCTGTGTTATGTTCTTGCTGTGCTGGGGGAGATTTTGCCTTTGAATCCACAGCACGCCTGCTGCAGGGAATTTCTGCATATTTTCTTTTTCCTGTTTTGAAATGTAACTAAGGGTAACAGTGCATGTTTGCTAGAGGGAAATCTGCTTCCCTAGAGGGAAAAATTGTTTCTTTAAGGAGTCTTTCACCAAAAGTCCTTCATTCTGGGGGAAGAACGGATGTAAAAATTTCATGAAGTTATCAAGACTTGAACAGACCAGAGCAGCATTGTTGGACGGGTAGCTTCATGAGCCACGTTTGCCAGTGAGCAAGTCGGACACTGACAGCACCAGGTTTCTGTGTTTAGGACCTGCCCTGAGGACTGAAGCAGGATGGGTCACAGAGAGACGTGTTCTAATGCTTTGTACAGTGACACAGTTTGCTTTTGTTCTGTCCAGTTCCAGTACAGTGAGTGTACACTAGCTGTTTAGCACTGGACTGGATCCACATGGATCAGAAACTGGAATTATGGTCATGCCCTGCACTGAGGCTTTGCGTGCCTCTCAGAGTGGTGGTCTGCAGCATGGTACAGCAGTTACACCAGAGACTGGTAATTAGTGCTGTTTTGAGGCTTTTTGAGCACAGACTGCACAGAGGGTAGCATGCCCAGCAGGTGCCCACTCTGCTCCGTAGTTCTGCATGCATCCGATGGAGCGGGGTGTTTATGGGATGGCTGCGCGCTGCCTGCACGGGTGTTTCACATAGACCAGGTTTAAAAGAGAGCACAAGCTGGTGTCACGCACATGTTAGGACACTGGCTCAATTAGAGCTAATTAACATCCTGTGAGCATTTTTCTTTCCAGCCACACTACAATAACATCACATGAAAAAATTTTTCACAGAAAGGGTCATTGGGCACTGGAACAGGCTGCCCAGGGAGGTGGTTGAGTCACCTTCCCTGGAGGTGTTTAAGGCACGGGTGGACGAGGTGCTGAGGGGCATGGTTTAGTGTTTGATAGGAATGGTTGGACTTGACGATCCGGTGGGTCTTTTCCAACCTGATGATTCTATGATTCAGTACCTCACTATGCAAGGACTTTTGCTTTTGGGCTGGAAGAGTCTGGGTCTGAAGAGCCATAAGTTGGAGAGCTCCAAGAATGTTTCGCTTGTACCAGACTTGCTGTGGTTTACTGGCTGCCTTCCACGAGCTTGTTTTGCTGGAGGTAGGAGTATTCTTGTTTTGAGAGAGAGAATTTGGGTTTTCTATTGCTCTTTCAAGCAAACAGAATGAGAATTGACACTGCGAAATCCGAATAGACATCTTGAACAACAAGGAACGTGTGGGGAGTTACTATGCGTCTTGCCTGAAAGAGAGGATGGACCAGGATGGCCTGGAAAACAATACTCTTAGGAGCTCTTCACCCCTTCCTCTGAGCAGCTCATGGTGCCGGCAGCTGAATGCCTCCCACTCAGCCATGCCCAGCACAGGGCAGGTCACTCACCCGATGCCTGCCCCGTGTCCAGTCCCACAGCCTGATATTCTGGCTGCAAGTGGTCAGAAACATAGAGGGGGAAGTTTGCCCACCAGACAGGGGAGAGGTGGCATGTTGTCCTGACTCAGCTGTGCGCTGTACCCAGTGCCCATTTAGAATGGGACATTATAGTGCTAGATGAAAAGCACCAAACACCATAAGCAAGTATCTTGGCAAGCTGCAAGGTGATTCTGGGGCTGTCCACAGTGGTGTCTTGTTAGAGGAGAAATCAGCGATGTAAAGCCTGAATTTGTGCTCAGGCAATTGCTTTTCGTCCTGCGGCATGGGTTCTCGAGCAAAGGTGGGCTCCAACAGTGGGTTGAGATTGATCTTTTCACAGGATTTTAATTGGGGTATAAGCATCCTCAACTCAGGAAGCAGTCTTCATCCTAAAAAAAAAAAAAAAAAAGAAGCAAAGGTTTCTTGCTGGCCAAAATCCACACATGGATAAATGGCATCACATAGCTACCAACAATGCAACATTTTCAAAGAGTGTGCCATATGGCTGCTGTAAGAAAAGTGATTCGTAAGACTTGACATTGCACAGGGACTCTTGCCAGAACATTATTGGAAACCATTATTGATTCTAATACAGTTAAGTACAGACATGGAATAGTATTTGTTCTGATTTGGTGGAATCTGGACCTGAACCAGTTTCAAGTTTTGACCATGTTAGAAGTTTCATGAAACCTTTTCCTGTGGAATTACGTACAGGCCTTTTGTAGGAACACACCTCTACTTATTATTCATGTCTTGTTTAGAATAACGAAGAAATATTTGTGATTATTAGTACATGGCTGAATCCCAAAGGATCCAGAGGAACTCTCCAGTCATGCTAACTGCCCTCCAATGTGTCATTGTGCATATTTTAATTTTGCTTGTTTGTTACAGAGCTGAGATATTTTGCTCTTTAACAGAGACTTTGGAAGAAAAAGAAATGGAAAAGGAGGGGTGAGAAGGCTTTGATCCTGCTGAACTCTTTAAATCTTAAAAGCTGTTAGAAGCAAACATCTTCTGATTGCTCAGCTTTAGCTGAGTTAAAACATACAGGCTCAAGTTAGGAACACGAGCCTGGGAGCGGTCACTGGGCCTGCAGGAGCATTGGTTACTCTCTACCTTTCTGGTCTATCCACTGTAATGGGATTGTTTTCCTGTCTGCAAATGAACTCCAGTTCACTGTCCCACCTGCTTGTGCCCAGATTGCTCATTTCAGAAGGGTGTTTTCTGTCTTAACCAGGTCCCCATTCTTTTTTCTTGTCCTTCCTCATAGGTCCCCATCTCTCCCCCTATTTCCCAGAAAATGATGGTATTGAAATTCACGATTAAAACTCTTTTGGTATGGCATTTCCCCAGGCATTTCTTTATAGGATATCTGATTCATGCTTTTGAGTTTCAGTTACGTGCTCTGTCTGATAGCACCAGATCCTTCTGTGAGGTCTATAAGGACGAGATTAGCCACGAGGATGATCTCAGGAAAAGAGCAGCAGTGGAGGTCTCCTTGAACTGTGATTTGTGCAGCTCAGTTTCCAATCTGGAAAGATCACTCTACTTTGTTTCAGCAGCTTTCTTCCCAAAACATGTCACAGATTACCTGGTGCCCTTTGGAGAACGCTAACCAGTGTGCCTTTACTCTTGGCTCAGGGCTGAGCCCTGACATCCCCAGGGCTGAAGGAAAAGGAAAACAACAGAGGCTGAGGCAGAAGCTTACATAAAGAGTCAGTCCGTGCTGCCCTTCAGGTGTTTGAAGACACCATGGGTCTGGTCCTGCACTGGGCTGCTGTTTTCTTAGAATCATAGAACGGTTCAGGTTGGAAGGGACCCCAAAGCCCATCCATTTCCAACACCCGCACCATGGGCAGGGACACCTTCCACTAGATCAGGTTCCTCAAAGCTCCATCCAACCTGGCCTTGAACACCTCCAGGGATGGGGCAGCCACAGCTTCTCTGGGCAGCCTGTGCCAGTGCCTCCCCACTCTCACAGGAAAATATTTCTTCCTAGGGTCTCATCTCAATCCTCCCCTCTTTCAGCTGAAAATGGTTCCTCTTATCCTATCCCTGCCCTCCCTGATAAAGACCCCCTCTCCAGCTTTCCCGTAGCCCCTTTCAGTACTGAAGGGCTGCTAGAAGGTCTCCCCAGATCCTTCTCTTCTCCAGGGTAAACAAGCTCAACTCTCTCAGCCTGTCCCAGTGCTCCAAAGAGCACCTATTTTCCCTTCTCCACAGACTACAACCACAGTGAGAATGTGGCCGCAACCCTGGCTGCCACTGGGGCATCATGTTTGAGGCAGCTGACGCTATTCCATGGGCTTTGGCCATTTCGCTCTTAGCCCCATGCTCATCTGCCTGTTCACTGCTTGCTGGTGCCGTAGTTCTCAGTTCCTCTCTGCCCTCCTCCCCGGCTCCTGCTCTCTGACTCACTTGCCCACAGGTGAATTCCCTGGCCAGGATACGATCCACCTCTGTTCTTGGTGCCTGCTTACAAAGCCTCTGTTCTGGAGTTTGAATGTTGGCCTTTGCTAGCACAAAGTAACACAAGGAAATAACCTTCTCTCCTTTCTGCCTTCCCCTCTGTTCATAGAGAATAGTGACTGGTAAATCAAAGCACCAGGTAAACTGGACACTGAGCAGAATATCTGACAGGGTTGGAAGGGTTTTCCAGGGAGAGGCTGCTTGAGGCTTCCTGGCTTCTGCACATTTAACAGGAAAATGGTTCTTTCACTCTGAAATGGATTTCAGAGGGGAACGAGGTTTGAAACATTTATCAGAAGCAGCATTAATAAGTCTTGATGTTCTTCCAGTTCTTTGCATGCTCAAGGCCTTCATCAACAGGAGCAAAGCACAGATTACTTCAATAAACTGATAATAATGTGCATTTTCTTATTCACGTATTCCTTTCAGTGTAAATTAGGCTCATTTGGCTGAAATCTGAGTCTGTGGCTGAAACAAAAAAACTGGGAGATGTGACTGCTGCTGAGCCTCAAGTATCGTTTATCCAGAGGCACCAGCAATTCTACATGCTTTGTTAAAGGAAGCAGCAGTGCAGACAGAGATATTTGACCAGTGGAGCATATTCTGCCTCTGCAGGGTCACAGAGTGGTTGAGCTTGAAGGGTACCTCTGGGAATCAAGTCCAGCCCCCTGCTCAGAGCACAGACAAAGCGGGATGTGCATTCGTATCCATAGGATCCTACCTGAGCCTTCCCTTCTCCAGGCTGGACAATCCCTGCTCTTGCAGCCTCTCTGCATGTGTCATATGCTCCAGTCCATGCCATCATTATCTAAGCTGTTCATCTAATCTGTACTTACCGAAGTATTTGGAAACTGTTCCTCCTTGTGTGACTGTAAGGTTGGGAAATCTTTCTTCTACTGGCAGAATTCATGGCTGAGTTGGCTGAAGTGGGATGTTTATTGAGGCACAGTTCAGGGCTGCGAGCAGGAGAGAGCCTGCCCCATCCATTGATCCACCCTGGAAAGAGCTTTGCTGTTACAGGTTGCCCCATCCACTGCTTTGACCTCAGGCTGCAGTTTCTGCGAGCCTTTAACAGAGTCTTGTGGCAGACCTTGTGTGTGGCATCTCTCTTCCGCACTTTCACAGTAAGTGGATAGCAGGAAGCTTTACTTTGTAGTATGTTGAGGCATTGGGAGTGCCTTTCCCTGGCACCTCCTGTTCACGCTCAAGGGTTACCTCATGCTGTAGTGCTCTTTTAGAGCACTGACAGGTCCCGTTCCAGCAGTGACTGTGTTACACTGCTGTATCCCTGTGGTCAGAGGGGTAAAACAAACTTTCTTTTCAGTCAGAGTTTAGTAAAATCGACTGTAGTTAGTTTGTCCATTCATCTGTGTGGGGTCAAACAGAAATTCCCCAAGGGAGGAATCTCTGTGTGTGCTTTTGAGCCAGTTGTGTTGGTTTGTGTACAGTCATTGCTGTCTGAGAACTTGGAGATCTGACTGACACAAATTATAGGGCAAGTTCCTGGGTTATGTGGTTACCATCAGTGGGAATGAGGTGCAACACAGAGTTACTCTTCCCCGTGTTGGAATAGGAAAAAATTCTTCACAGAAAGGGTCATTGGGCACTGGAACAGGCTGCCCAGGGAGGTGGTTGATTCACCTTCCCTGGAGGCATTTGAGGGATGGGTGGACGGGGCACTGAGGGACATGGTTTAGTGTTTGATAGGAATGGTTGGACTCGATGATCCGCTGGGTCTCTTCCAACCTGGTTATTCTATGATTCTGTGAATGGAGCAGGGATGTACCTGGAGTATTACCCACTTGGAAACTGATGTTTTGCATCCACCAAGTGCCTCAGAATACAAACCTGTCCTTGTGGAAGCAGAAGTGGAGAGGAGAAAGTACCTAAATCTTTCTTTTTATGAAGTAGAAATGTCAAAACACATTAAGAGCAGCATGGCAGTGCTGGAGTGGCGCATGCTTGGTGTGCTCCAAAAGGGGTCTGCGCACATCAGTGAAGCCAAACCCAAAGTCTGGAAGGCTGAGGCAGAAAATGACCAACTGCAACCAAAGCATCACTGCCTGCCTGCTCTGAATGTGCAATTGGCCTTGGTCTTTTAATTATCATCCATAAAGCTGGCTCTGTTCCCTGCCCGCCCCTGGGCTTCCAGGAGCATGGAGTGCTTAGAGCTCAGGCTGCTAATGCTGTAATAGAAACAGCTGCTGTATTCCGAGTGCTTTATTCCTTCTCCTTCAACAGTGTTGATGGATGCTGGTGTGTTCCAAGCCCCTCTGTAGATGGCAATCTCAAACACAGCCACTTGCGAGATAGAGCTAATGAAGAGAATTTGCTACAGCCTTTAGTGCGTTGTCTTGGTTTTGAAAAGGGGAGGGGGAGAGGGGGAGGCTGCCTTTAGGCCATAAAGCCTTTGGACTAAATCCACTTTGCCTACCAGAACAGTCATTCTAATTCTGTGTTATTCTTGGTGACTTAAACTAAAAGTGAATATAAAACATTACTAGACCAAAAGGTCATTATTTTTAAATTCAGCACTGATTTTAAAGTTAGTGCCTACAATGAAGAGCCTTTGGGAATTGTGCTGTACATGAGCCAAGCACTGGGAGAGATCCATACCGACTTGTGTGGCTGCTGACAGCTGCCCTGCAGCCTCCCTTTTCCTCTTGCCTTGGGAGTGCAAGCTAAAGGGCTGGATTGCAGTTGCAGCTGAAACCTGAGACCTTGAGCAGCCAACAGAAGCTCAAGTGTATCTGTAGCCTTTCCCAATACACCTTCCTTTACCTATTGTATTTCCTTGTCCTTGTGTCCTTGTTCTGTCCAGAAAATAAGAGTTTGTTGTTGTCAGATGAATGCAGTCAGCAGAAAGTCCTCCTGGTGTGAGGTAGCAGCAAAGCTGGGATGTGGCTGGCAGTGGCTGACTCAGGATTGTTCATTTGGTGGGGCTGTGGCGGAGATGGAGTTACTGGGTAAAAAGCATCCATTGAATGCACTTGAGAGTGTTTTAACCCAGTGGTGTCTTCCTTCCAGCACGGCCCACAGAGCCAGGCAGCTTTACCCTTCCCGTGACTGGAGTTCAGGGTATCCTGGGGCAGTTTGCCCCCACAAAAAAATAGTTGTGTAGGAGCATCTGAACTCTTAATTATGTAGGAGGCGGTTCATCTATGAGCAAGCTGAAACTGCACAAACCTTTGAGCTAGGCAGAGGCAAGGCTGCTGGGGTCCACAGGCTGGTTTTTATTCAGCGGTATTGATTGTTCTTGGCAGATCTGGAGCCTGAGAGCTTTGTGGTTATGTTTTCCTTAGGGGAAATTAGAGGTCATTGTGAGACTTGGAGTCAATAATGTAAATTTTGATGAAAGAGACAAGATCCTACTCTGAAGCGTGTCCTCAGGCAGCCCATGTGGGAGAGCAGTGAAGAAGGAAAGAAAGGGCTGGGAATTTCACTTACCTGTCAGCCGGCAGTGCTTGGATTATGGTTGTGTTCTGCTCAGGAGAGGAGGAACAGCAAAGAAACGGTCTGGAAAAGAGCACAGCAGGGGCCTCCCACCCCATTTCTGCCTTGTGAGGGAATCATGGAATCAGTCTTCCCAGTCTGTGCCCAGTCCGGGTGAGTTGCAAGACTGGCTGTGTGGCTGAGCTCGTACTGCTGAGCCTCTCTGGACACTGCGGCACTCGATGTCCTTCCCCAAATGGTGGCTGAGGGCAAGAGCTACCCCAGCAGAGGTTATTGAACTGCAACTACTGATGTCGTTTAAAGAAATAAGAGACTCCTTGAGTATGGAAAACCCATACTCTGGTGCTGAGACGAGCAGCGCGGGCAGGACTGGGATGTTGAGGGGGCCTGGGTGTTTTCTTTATCAGCAAACACTAAAGCAGTCCTTGTGTGTTTGTGCTGGTTTAAAATCTCACCTTCAATTTCGTTGGAAATATTAACCCAAAGGAACAAACTGCTTGGTTTAGGGACTTCTTGATTTAACTGTGAGAGCCAGTGAATTACACCTCAGCCTCTGTGGAGTCTCGCTCCTTGTCAAGACCTTTCTTATTTATGCTCAAAGAAAGCACGTACGCAAAGTGTTGGGACTGACAGGCAGAGCTAGGTAAAACATCCCTGTGCTCCAGGTTCTGGGCAGCTGAGATCCCAGATGGTGGCTGAAACATGCGTTTTCAACCAGTGACAGATGTCAGCTACTCTTGGCCCCCCTTCTGGACATTCAGCAGGGCCAATTATGATTCTCTTTCTCAGCAATATCCAGCACTGAATGAGGGAGATCAGGTCAGCAGCACAGAAATAGGCCCAGTGCATCTTGGCTGCAGGCAGCATTTCTTTAGCTGGGACCTCCACGGCAGATGTTACAGATGTTAAAGATGTAACAAGGTAGGAAGAACATCGTTTCCAGCTGTGGCAGCATCACTGGGGCCGCGGTTCTGCTAAAAGGTCTGCACACCCCATGTTTGTGGTGTTTCTCCATCTCTGAAGCTGATGTTTCGGTGGTGTCACAGTGTGATCTGTTTGGGCTCTGGCATGCTGTGCGCTCTGCCCAGTGGGTGCTGCCCTCCCATGTTCTGTTCCATTGAGCGCGATGGCCAGGCAACTGTTTCAGTCACTCTCTTTTATCATCTTTCTCCATTCAAAGTTGAGTTGTGTAATTCCAAGGCCCCTCCCCAGCAGGGTCACTCTTACTATGACCAATACATAAGCCATGATGGGTACAACCTTTCTGCATTCCGAGCCTCCTCTTTCCCCATTCACATTGTTCATAATGAGCTGATTGTTTCAACAATCTTCTTGAAGGAAGCAGATTAAATTAGAAGAGGAGGTTGTTCCTCAGGATATACTGCTTTGCCGTCACCCCTTCAACCTCCTTTATGCTACTCCTCATACTGCTCGTGTAGAGGCTTCTTCTATGCTGTGTGGTTCTATAGGAGATGCTTCATGTCTCTTTATTCCACATCAGGTTTCAGTTTCTTTCCCTTACTCATTTTGCACCATGTATGGCACTGTGTCGCAGCCATGCACTGTGAGTAGCTGAAGTTGCAGGGAAGATGGCATTTGTGCATGATTAGCTGCCTGGCTGTTTGGTTTCTGGGAATCTCTAACATGTAGTCAGGCTGTTTTTGACTACACAGAGAGCTTTTCATGAGGTTTGACTGATGGAGGGGTTTGGCAGCCTCTTACAGGAGGCTGGAGACAGTCTTGTAGTGGATGGGAATGCCTGGAGTAGATGTTCAGTAAATCCTTCTGAACTTCAGGATCCAAGCAGTCCTTATGTAGTCCTTAATCTTTCCTTGGGTATATTGATACCTTATTTTGCAGGCTAGGTTATTAAAGCTGCTGGCTAATTGCAACATATCCCTAAAGATCCAGCCTAAAGCATAGCTGTTCTCTGAAATAAAGCCTCCCTTCTTATCTACTTTTCTAGCCTTTGAACCCAAAACCATTGGTGGTTTTTATTCGGGCATACAGCTGGGAAGCAGATACAATATTCAGGCTTCCGTTCGACCGTGTTGTGAAAAGCCATCACTGAGTGCCAAAGTGAAAATCTCAGTTTAATTGGTCTCCCAGGCACAACTATTGCAAACTTGTCTTTTCCAGAGTATGTGGCCACTCTTTTTGGAAAGACATCCTGTCGTTCTGAAACTACTTGGCTGTACTTGGCTGTAATTAAGATTAGATTACATTTTACTTCCAATATTTTAATAAAAATGAGAACTCTCTCTGGCACACCTAGGCAGTGCTGTACTTCGGATTGAAGGAATGGAATTCCCTTCTGATCCTCAAAGACAATTAAGTTACTCCCTGAAGCATGAAATTTAATTACCCTCCTTGGAAGCAACATGATGCAGTGGATTAGGACAGAGAAATAACCATCAGAAATTCTTATCTCTTATCCTGGTTCTGCCAGCTCGTTATTGACTTAATGGGTCCCATCACCTTCCTGTGCTCCCGTTTCACTAACCTGAAATCTGAGCTGTTTGATTCCTTGGCAAAGGGGCCTGTGTGAGCACCTAAAGGTGTGATGGTCTGTACAAATGCTGAGTGCTGCCGGGATTGCCTTGCCTTAAACATTGCCAGCAGCTACTGCAGTTTGGTTCCATACAGTGAAAGCTCATTTTTTGGCAGTGCTAGTTTCATTAAAGGAAGTGTGATCAAGCTCCTGTGCAAACAAGGAGAGGTCTGCAAGAGGAGGTGACACTGAAGAGCCAGCCATTGTGCATCAGCAAAGTGTGCTGAGCTGCTGTTCTCCTATCAGTTTTGATGCTGTGTCTTGGATACGGTTAATGACAGCAGCATCCCGGAGTGCCCAGCTGTGCACTCCTCAGGAGGTCTAAGAGTGTTCTCCACCTGGGGCAGTTTAACTGGAGAGCAGAAAGGAGAATTCAGTGCCACCGGAACATATCCCTCTGGGTGGAAAGTTAACAGCTCTGCTGTATTTGCAATTGTAGTGGCTCCATATTGGAGTGACTGGTCATGTCGAGTCGGTGGGGAGCACCTATGAAAGTCTCAAAACTGTTTATGGATGTGATGAAGTGGCTAATTAACATAATTCGCTCTGTCATTTAAAAACCAACAATGCTTCCTGGTGTCTCAGCCCCACAGGGCCAGCAGAGCTTTTGAGTAGATGAGTTTCTCAGCATGCCTGCAGCATTAAGTTTACATTTCATAGAATCATAGAATCATAGAATAACCAGGTTGGAAGAGACCCACCGGATCATCGAGTCCAACCATTCCTATCAAACACTAAACCATGCCCCTTAGCACCTCGTCTACCCATCCCTTAAACACCTCCAGGGAAGGTGACTCAACCACCTCCCTGGGCAGCCTGTTCCAGTGCCCAATGACCCTTTCTGTGAAAAATTGTTTCCTGATGTCCAGCCTAAACCTCCCCTGGTGGAGCTTGAGGCCATTTCCTCTTGTCCTGTCCCCTGTCACTTGGGAGAAGAGGCCATCACCCTCCTCTCTACAACCTCCTTTCAGGTAATTATAGAGAGCAATGAGGTCTCCCCTCAGCCTCCTCTTCTCCAGGCTAAACAACCCCAGCTCTTTCAGAATGGTCAGCAACAAAAATGATCCTACAAGTGTCTGGGTTACTCTTTCCACAGGTGCTTTAAAGCGGAAAACTGAACTAATGTAACCCTGCCAGTTAGTGAGTTACGTTCCCACACAAAGGTGCCAGATTGCTCTACTGGAGAGAGTTCTCCCTGCCACCACACAGAGTAATGCGCTGTCTGTCGCTGAACACCGCTGCAGTTCCTGGGCTCTTCCTTCCAGGCCCTCTCTCTCTGTTCAATCCCATTAACAGGTTCTCATTGGTAATCACAAGAATTAGATTGCATTGTGAAGCTGCAGTTCTTCCCTTACCGACATGATTCAGTCCTTCACAGTGCTCAGATGTGAGTTTTCAGGTGGAATGGGGAATTCAGCTCAATCAAGTTAGGAAAGCCCAAATCTTTGTAACAGGATTTTTCTATGAGGTACTTAGGAAAGAGTTAATTTTAAAAAAAAATAAAAATGTTAACTCTATGGAAGTTAACAGGAAAAGATATTTTTCTGTAGGCTTTATTTTCTGCCAGTCTCATAAGCTTTCCTCTCTGGAGTTGTTGTGTGGTGGTCTTGTAGCCTGCGCTAAATACCAGAGGAGATCCTGCTACTGGAGAAACTCTGGGGGCTTAATTGCAAACTTCCATGGTTATCCAAGAATAAGTATGGATATCAAAGTATCTGTGATGGGCTACCTGTGTCTCACTGGAACCCAAAGCAAGTTCTGCCGTGCTGCAGTGTTGCCCCAGTCACGCCGTTCTCAGAGAGCAGCTGTATGACAGAGCCCAGTGGAGTGGAGTTGGTTCATCACAGGGGAAGTGGAATCATCACAGTCAGGAGCCAACATCATGTTGGTCTGCTGGTCTGGGCAAGATAACCACACACTGTGTCTGACTCATTGGTCAAACCATGCAGGATAAGAGCATTGCTTTGTGTGTGTGTGGTGTTAGCTTTATATTTAGAGCATTAAGAGTAAAAGGAAAGAAAATCATAAAAATGATTTAGGTTTTTTTTGGCAAAAGCTCTGCAAAGCCGTCTTCTAAAAGCATTTGAGAGGAGGGTGGGGAGCGCTCCTGGAACCGCTCACAGGGATGTCAAAGGTCTGATCCAGTGACACCAGTAAAGGTCTTACTCATGTTCAACCGATCACCAACGCTTACGTCTGACTTATGCAAAAGGCCATAGAAAAGGGTAGAAAGACAGCTGGCATTAAATCAATAGAGGAAAAGGCAAACCGTTTCCCCTTCTCTTACTGAACAGAGTAGTCCATGAGCAGGAGGGTTTTGTTGCAGACTTTCTGCTTTGCACATCAAGAACTACCTTCGTTAATGCTAAATGATCTCTTGCATTAATACACAGTAGTTTATGTGTTGCCATTTTAGAAAGTAGATCCTTTTCAAGACTACATCATCAGGCACCAGGTTCAGGCCCTGATATAAGATCAGTAAACTGAAATTAATTTAAAGTTGATAATTAAAAGCAGTTGTAAGAAAGTGTGTTGTATTGTTTGAACTGAGAAGAGAATCCACGGAGCCTCCTGTGGGTCATTTGGGTGGTTTAGCCTAGGGAAAGGGAGGCTGAGGGGAGACCTTATCACTGTCTACAACTACCTGAAAGGAGGTTGTAGTGAAGTGGGTGTGCATCTCTTATCCCAGGTGGCAGGATAAAAGGAAGTGGCCTCAGGTCACAGCAGGGGAGGTGCCCAGGGAGGTGGTGGCGTCTCCATCTCTGGAGGTGTTTTAAAGGCGGGTAGATGAGGTAGTCAGGAATATGGTTTAGTAGTGGACAGGTACAGTTGGACTCGATGATCTCAAAGTTTTTTTCCAACCAAACGATTCTATGTTTCTGTGATTTCTTTTTCTTCCTTCTGTGTCTCACAATTGTATTGGCATCATCTTGAAAGCAGGTTTTAATTTTCTGTTTGCTGCATGTCAGGTCTGGTTCTTCCTTTGTGCAGTGCTCATTGACTGCTAAAGCAAAGAAAGACCGGAGCAGCCATACTACAGCCTGTTAGAAACTCCTGTGTGATTATACAGTGGCTTGCAGAATGGAGAAGGTTGTGTATTTTCAACAAGTCATCTCATACAGGGGAAACCTTGTCTTTTGGGCTCCTATTGATACTTATTAGTTCTGTATTTAATGAGGTTTCATTGTCAAAAATCAGCTTCCACTTTCCTTGCTGCCTTTATCGTGCCGCCAGTGGGTTTTGATGGGAAATACTCAGATGCAGCTGCTGTGATCGCTGTTTAATTTTGTAATTCCCAGAAGTTTTCTGTGCCTTTTATGGAAGAGATGAACTAAGAAAGTCCTTGCTGAGACACACTATGTTTCTCTCCCAAGCATACCAGGAGTGGCACTGGTAACAGCAGGAACATTGTGGATGGGAGAGAGCTAGGGCTTGGAGAAATAAAATCACACTGTGGATCAGCACAGGGATGAGATGTCTGTTAAATTCCAGTCTTTTTCTGTGGTGAGTTGGCGTGAAAGCACAAAACACAGCTTGAATTCAGAGGATTTGTTTCCCGCGGGGAGGGGATGGTTAAGAGTGCTCATCTGCCCCTCCGCCTCCTGTGAAGAGCTGCTGGGAGCACATTGAGGGCACATCGCTAGCTTGTGTTCAGTGTTTTGTCCACCAAGGAGAGCTGGGCGTCTCTCTGTTTCCTGCACTACAGCTCAGGTGTGCTGAGCCCTCATTCACTGTGTATAAGGCAGTAGGATTTAGGAGTTGGGTCTTTGGCTTTGCACATTGTTTCCCTATTCTTCTCTAATGTTGAAGACTTCTGCTCTTGATTGGCCTCTAACTGTGACCTCTACCAGAGCCAGGCTGGGCTGGTGTTGTGGGTGAACCTGACATAGTGCAGCCCCTCAGTGCGCTGTGCTGAAGACAGAGGTGGTGACAGAGACAGTAACAGAGGCGCCAGGCTGGCAGCAGCACCGAAATGAGAGCAGCCTTCTAGATGTGCGTGGGTGTCTGGAGAGTTTGGCTGCTGTATCTGAGGTGTTAGGGCTGAAATCCCAGTGCTCACTGAAATCATTGAGAGAGAGCTCTTTAGCAGGATGCAAGAGCACCCAGCAAGTGAGTGTGGTTAACTGGATTTGGAATAATTTATCTGTGCAGACAAACAAAGGCAAGACACAAATGTTCTGGCATGATACCTTACTTGAGAGTTCCAGCACATCTGGTTTTTAATGCAATGCCTCTGCAGGAGTGTCATGGCTTGCACTGCAATTAATCAGTGCCAGCTTTACCCAGAGGAGCATGCAAATGGCATCTAATGTGTTAGTGTATTGATTGGAATTATTCAGGAATGTGTTCCCCTTGATACACACTGCATGGTCAGCCAAGGACTGTCAGAACTACAAATGTCCCTCAGAAGTTAAATTTCCATGAAAACTGGGTGGTGTCTTCTGAAATTGAGTGACTACAGGTGAAGTAGAAGTGAGGAACAGAACCTGCTACCTGCCACTGAGTCATGGACAGGCTTGGTGACAGAGAAGTGCTTTGGCTTGTCCTGGACCTGTTTGCACTCCCCACCCCTGGAGGGCTGCACGAGGCCAGAGTTGTTCCCAGCACACCTTCACTTTAACGAACATGAGTGTGTACACAGAAGGCCGATGGAAAATGCAGCCCCTGTGCTATGAGGAGGTGCCGTGAGCAGCACCTTCTGCTTTGGAGGAGAGCAATACAGCCACATAAGGGAAACTCAGGAGATGCCCACGGTTGCTTTAATTCTCTGGAGATACTACATCCAGTTCTGAACCTCTCTGAAGCCTGAAAATGTTTGGATCTAGGATTTTGAGCTACTCTGTCGCTGAAGACTAAGGTGCTATTAGTTTGTGTCTCAATGTATTTATGTTGCAGGTTCTGAGTGTCTGAGCTAACTCCTTTCTGACTGTCACGGCAGTGCAGGTCCTGTGGGTGGGTCCAACCTGGTATATCAGGTCACTGCTCCCTGTCCTGATGTGTGTTAACTTTACAGCATTAAATAAAGATGTTAAACTGTAATCTGTTATTGCCTAGGGCAATATCTGCGGTGATCACCGTGGTTGTTGTGGTAAAAATAGGTTTTGATGTTGGAGGCGATAGCTGTGTGTGGTGACTAATGTCATTGTCCCTGCAGTGTCAGCTCACCCATCTGATCCATCACGGCAGAGAGCTCAGAGGTTATGCAGAGGATGGTGGGAGCAATCTGTTACCTGCTATGATGTGCTTTGGGGAGCTAAGTTTCACAGGATCACAGGAGACTTGAGTTGGCAGGGACTTCTGGGATTGACTGGTCCCAGCCCCCTGCTCAATGTAGGGCCAGAGAGACCAGGTTACCCAGAACCACATCCAGCCAGGTTTTGAGTATCTGCAAGGATGGGGAATCCAGAAGATTTCTGGGCAACTTGTTGCAGAGTTCAGTCACCCCTAGAGTGAGCAAGTTTTTCCTTGTATTCCAGTACAAGCACACTGCCTGTCATTGGATGTCCCTGTCTGGTTCTGTCCTCTTTCTATCCTCCCACAAGACAGAAACATGGATAAAACCACCCCTAAGCCTTCTCCTTTCCAGGGTAAACAATTCTACTTTCTCAGCCTCCCCTGTCATAGGCTCTGGTCCTTCAGTCATCCCTGTGGCTGTTTGCCAGACTCAGGTCAGTAAGTGTGTGTCTGTCTGGAGCTGCAAAGTCTAGCATTGGACCCAGTACTAGAATCATAGAATCACCAGATTGGAAGAGACCCACTGGATCATCAAGTCCAACCATTCCTATCAATCACTAAACCATGCCCCTCAGCACCTTGTCCACCCATGCCTTAAACACCTCCAGGGAAGGTGACTCAACCTGTATTCCCAGCACTGACAAGGGTGGAAGGATCATTCCTTTAGCCTGCTGTTTCCAGTGAAGCCCAGGAAGCTGCTGACCTTCCTTGTCATTGAGGACACATTGCTAGCTCATCTTCACCATTTTGTCCACCAGAACCATAAGCCTTCTTCTGCAAAGCCGCTTTCTGGTCTGGATTGGTGCATGGGGTTATTCCTCCCTGGGGTCGGGACTTGGCATTCCCCTTCGTTGAGCTCCACAAAGTTTCTGTTGGCCCAAATCTCTGACCTGTTGAGGCAGCCCAACCATCTCAACCAGTCCACCTAGTGTGGCTGCGAACTTGCTGACGATGCAGCCTGCCCAATTATCCAGGTCATGAATGAGGACAGAAAACATCATTGGGGTGCACCACTAGTGCTGACCTCCAGCTGGACATTGTACTATTGCTGCTAACCCTCTTAAGTCTGGTGGTTCTGCCAGTGTTCAGTCCACCTCACTATTGGAAACCTTACTGAAGTCGAGATAAGTAGCACCCACGTCTCCCCTCTCTGCTAAGCTGATTGCCTCAGCAGGGAAAGCCATCAGGCTGGGTAAACACGAGTTCACATTGAAGAGGTTCTACACGTGGTATTTTCCCATCTGTCTCAAAAGATGAATGAAGCCGCTTTCCTGTTACCTTGCTAAAATGCTTTCTAAAATTAGATTTGTAACATACAGGCCACTAATAGAGATTTAATAAAGCTCCTACTAATTAACATCTAGCACACATCAGTTATACTGAAGCAGAGCTTGCTGCAGCCAGGCAGTCTGGAATGCAGGATCCATGAATGAGTGTGGATCCATTAAAGACAGGGTGTTTTAACTAACCTGATCGCCTTCTATGACAAAGTGACCCGGCTACTGGATGAGGGAAAGGCTGTGGATGTGGTCTTCCTGGACTTCAGCAAAGCCTTTGACACAGTTTCTCACAGCGTTCTGCTTGAGAAACTGTCAGCCTCTGGGCTGGACAGGCGCACACTCTCCTGGGTGGAAAACTGGTTGGATGGCTGGGCCCAGAGAGTGGTGGGAAATGGTGTGAAATCCAGCTGGAGGCCAGTGACAAGTGGGGTTCCCCAGGGCTCAGTGCTGGGTCCAGCCCTGTTCAATGTCTTCATCAATGACCTGGATGAAGGCATCGAGTGCACCCTGAGCAAGTTTGCGGACGACACTAAGCTGGGTGGAAGTGTCGGTCTGCTGGAGGGTCGGGAGGCTCTGCAAAGGGATCTGAACAGGCTGGACCGCTGGGCAGAGTCCAACGGCATGAGGTTTAACAAGGCCAAATGCCGGGTCCTGCACTTGGGGCACAACAACCCTATGCAGTGCTACAGACTGGGAGAAGTCTGTCTAGAAAGCTGCCTGGAGGAGAGGGACCTGGGGGTGTTGGTTGACAGCCGACTGAATATGAGCCAGCAGTGTGCCCAGGTGGCCAAGAAGGCCAATGGCATCTTGGCTTGTATCAGAAACGGCGTGACCAGCAGGTCCAGGGAGGTTATCCTCCCTCTGTACTCGGCACTGGTGAGACCGCTCCTCGAATACTGTGTTCAGTTCTGGGCCCCTCACCACAAGAAGGATGTTGAGGCTCTGGAGAGAGTCCAGAGAAGAGCAACAAAGCTGGTGAAAGGGCTGGAGAACAGGCCTTATGAGGAGCGGCTGAGAGAGCTGGGGTTGTTTAGCCTGGAGAAGAGGAGGCTGAGGGGTGACCTCATTGCTCTCTACAACTACCTGAAAGGACGTTGTAGAGAGGAGGGTGCTGGCCTCTTCTCCCAAGTGACAGGGGACAGGACAAGAGGGAATGGCTTCAAGCTCCGCCAGGGGAGGTTTAGGCTAGACGTTAGGAAAAAATTCTTTACAGAAAGGGTCATTGGGCACTGGCAGAGGCTGCCCAGGGAGGTGGTTGAGTCACCTTCCCTGGAGGTGTTTAAGGCACGGGTGGACGAGGTGCTGAGGGATATGGTTTAGTGTTTGGTAGGAACGGTTGGACTCGGTGATCCGGTGGGTCTCTTCCAACCTGGTTATTCTGTGATTCTGTGATTCTGTGATTCTGTGATTCTGTTTTACGGGAAGCTCTGGAGATCAGAGCTGTATTCCACCACAGAGTGACAGCAGGATCGACTCCCACCTGGATTTACCTGTGAATCTCTCCTGACCCAGCAGCTATTTTAGCGTCCCTGATAAACTCACCATTTAGTGTCATCTTAAGCTCATTTATTGTTGTGTCTCTGAAGAAAGAGGCTGCTGGGATTTCCTTCCACGTGAATACTTGAAACTTGCAGACACTATTGTAGGAATTTGTGCCACAAAGTATGAATGTGTTCTGTAATGAATGTGGACACGAGCGAGCCTGCCTTTCCCTTGCGTTGCGGGGCTATGAAATACCTGCTTGGCAACTGCTCCGGGAGTTAATAAAGTTTCTGCAGTAAACTATGAGAGGCCAGAGAATTTCAAACTAAAGTTATTGCACCAGTAACTCAGAAAAGCAATTCCTATACCTCCCAGCACATTTATCCAGAGAGTTAGCAATAGTGCAGAAATGGAAATCATTGTTGAGAGCCACTGCATATTTGGAATTAAAATCCATCCATCTTGTGAAGCTGAGGAGAACGGTTTTCATGAGGTACAGAGGCTGCTGTATTTCATAACAAAAATCAAATCTAGGGGGGTGTTTTTCTCTGTTTGTAGGGAAATCCGTATTCTCTAATCCCTATAATATACCTAACTTGGGATTGCACCCAAAGGAATAATGCACACAGAAGCCAGTCAGGTAAAATGCACTTGGTGCTTTATGGTATTTCATGTCTGTTTGAGGGAGGAGGGTGGCAAAGGAGTGAGGGTGCCAACATCCCCTTCTCAGGCAGGAACCTCGAGCACAGAAGTTAGGAGGTGGGATATGAAAATACAAGTAACTGCAAACACAAAGTGGAGCATGACAGCCCAGTTTTACTCTCTTCGCTGGAGAAGGACAGAGGAGGAAGCCCCGTAAATCATTCAGAAGCAGCATTTGCTGTCTGGAGCTGCAGGCTGAGCCGTGCTGGCTGTTGGCAGGGTCTGCATGCAGCCCTTCCATATGGCTTCTCTTCGGGTCCTTAACATTCCTATGGGCAGCTTCCTTACCTGCTGGGAATTCTGTCTGATTCAGCGGAGTGTGATGACACAGGTGTGCCCCTGAAGAGGTAAGCAATGTGCCTGCCTCTGGAATGAAGAAAAGTCACCTAGCTGGTACAGTGCAAGGTCTGTGATGTGAGGTTGGTACAGGCTTGTGGCTGGCACATCCCTGGAGGACTTCAAAAACTGTGGGGCCATGGTGCTTGGGCTGACGTTTGGACTGGATGAGCTTAGAGGTCTTTTCCAACCTTTGTGATTCCGTGCTTCTAAGATGTTTCCCTGTAACAGAAGAGAGATACAAAAAAAGAGGGTTATTAGTGCTAGAGGCTGTTCAGAATCTCTCGTCTCTGATGTTTGTGGTTAGCAAGCAGGCACTACACAAGCCGGGGTGAGAGGGGCGAAGGGCTCTGTGTTGCTGCCTAAGAGATACATGCCCCTGGGGCAGCAGCCCCTTACAAACGGTGTCAGCAAGCAGTTTCACTGCAGCCTACACCGACGGGCAGATGGGGAAATGGGCTGGAGCATGTCATAGTACAATTGTTTTATTCCTTAGAATCTTCCGCGTAAGTCAGAATTCCAGAATACTGGGAAAAAGCCAGATACATCTGTATTTCCTGCCTGCATTTAGAGGTGCAGTGTAAGAGCAGAGGGCCTGGGAGCAGTCCCGATGCCAGCTGACAGGGTGTTTCGGGCAGAGACCCAGCTGGTCTGAGGGGAGAAGGTGAACACTAAAGACAACCAGCCCTCCGTGTCTTCTGGCATCTCAGAGAGCAAATGAAGCTCACACGGACGTTCTGTTCTCCTTTACTCTTGGCAACAAGCAGACTAAGTTGGTACATTGTTGGAGTGCGGTGTTAGTCTCCAGAACTGTAATCCACTTCCAGAGTTCTTTGATTTGCTTGGTGGGACTCCTTGTTTGTTTGGGAGGCTGGGGGCACATTTCAGTTGTAGAGCTTCCTGCACGTGTGGATGTCCCAGCCAGCCACGTTCCCTCAGCCAGCACCACAGTGCTAGGAATGCAGCTCCCATGCCAATCCCGGAGACCAGCTTACAGCCAGAGCATGTTGAAGGGCTTTGCTGGGAGCAGGAAGGAGATTGGGGAGGTGTGTCCCCACACTGCAGGTCTCACAGCTGGCTTTGCATGAAACACAGGCATTTTTTGAACAGCGAGCAGACACCTATGAGACATCTAAGAGGACGGAGGTATGACAGGAGAGAGCCACGCACTACCAGTTGGCTGGGCTTTCCACATCTCAGCTGGGTGGAAATCTCAGTGCTTAGAAGCTGCTTTAGCAAAACCCACAGGAGGGAGAGGCCCTGACCACAGCCCACCGGGAGTGGTGTGAGGGCTGGGGCAGGGGGCACAGGGTGACCACACGTGCAGAGCTGCAGTGCTGGTGTCTGGTCTGTGTACAGCAGCCTTGCTTACACTCTTCTTTGTTCTTTCCTCTTGCCGTTTGGTGAGACCAGATGGGTTCTGCTTCGAAGGAGAGTTGGACATCTAGAGAAACCCTTTCGGATCTCGCTGGAGTACATTGCCCATGGGAACAGGAGTATTGCAGCTGTGGATTCCTTTGCGATGAAGAACTGCAGCACAGGTAATGTAGAGGATTTTATTGCTTCTAGGTCATGGTCTCTTGGGGCCTTTCTGGAGAGGAGCGTGGTTTCAGGCTGCTGTAGAACTTGTACAGGATGAAAGTGTCTCATCAAATCAGTCATTTAAATAAAAAAATAGGATCTCTTTCAGACAAGAAATTTTTAGTGTTGCCTGAGGTGTTTTTAACTTCTTGAAGGAAATAAGATTTAGGGGGTTTTACCCCTTTAGAAGGAATAGGTAGGGAAATTCTATTTTGGGAGAACCAAAGCAGCATTCATCCTGGCTTGCCAGATGCTCGGCCTGATGCCTTTGCTTTCTGCAGCAGGAAGCAGAACAGATGAGCAGTTCCTGGGCAGAGAGATTGCGAGCCATCTTTTTGATGTTCCCAGTAGCAAGTCTCAAGGTTGTTTTTTCAAACAACTGTGGAAAGCTTGAGCCTGATGAAGTGTGCCTTTCCTTGGCGATGTCCAAGAGCAGTGATTGCTGAGTAACCCCTAAGAGCTCAGCACAATGCATGGAATTTTAATAACGGACAGACCTAACGGGGGTTACTTTCTTAAATACAAGCTCCATTATCAATTCAAGTATGTAAATTCAATGCTTCATGTGAGAAGCTGCTGTATTTTAGCTCTACCAGCTTTATGGAGCTTGTGAATCATACTGAACTCCTTAGGTGGCACATCAGTGAAGAGTATTATTACTCATAGCACGTAGCACATCACCTTGTGTCCACTTTGTTTATGTCGGGCACTGCTGAGTTGAGCTGCATGTCCTTCTCTCCAGCCTGGCTGGGACAGGGAAATCTGCTAGAGAATGTAGGTTATTTTGGTTATTTGCATTGCCCTCCACAAAGGCCATCTGTACTAAGGGGTTTATTGCAATGTCTGGGCATAAAGGTGGTCTCTGAGCTCCAGCAAGGAGCAGGCTGGCACTGTGCTGAAAGCGCATAGTGTTTTCAAACAGAATGCGCTCTGAGTTGGACTCGATGATCCAGTGGGTCTTTTCCAACCTGGTGATTCTATGATTCTGAGGTACGGAGCACATGCCGGTGTCTCTCTGGGGCTAGAAGAAAGTGTTGCAAATCCCAAAACAAAGTGGGAAAGGGACAGAAGCCATTCAGATCCACAATGCTTTGGGAATTCACTGCAACAAATGTCATGGTACACTGCGGGAGGTCCTCAGCTCCTGTGGAGGAAGCAGGATTCTCCTCATGGGGGTGCCTGGAGGAGAGCCATGGATGAAGGGCCAGCAGTTAAGGTAAAGGATGAGGTTGGCCAAATGTGCTTGTACTGACACCGGATACCTCCTGCAGGCAACCGACACCAGCTGCTGGGGCTATGGAGATGTTTGTGGGCAAAAGAAGGAACAGATTCCCCATTTGCCAGCAGGTTTGTAGCAGTCAGCCACTCCTCTGCTCTGTTTACTGAACGGGGTGTCTGAGCAATACCCCAGGGAAGCAAACCCCTTGTTCCTCTTTCAGTGAGTGAAACACTAAGCCTTCTGCATGCAGCTGAGCATGTGGAGCTGTCTCCTTCCGCTAGAAAAGGAGGTGGTACCTTAGGCTGGGAGGGAATAGGGAAAGCAATAAGAAGAGATTAATCTCAACCTAATTTTTCTGCATCTGTTCAAAGCCTTTGGGTGGCTGAGCTTCATGGTGCCTTTATGTCAGTGAGGCACCTAAACATGGATGAACTTGGGAAAAAACCACTTAAAGAACAGTAACAAGCCTTCAGCCTAATTTTTCTAAGATTTTTGAAGACCATATGCACAATATAAAAATAAATAAAGGCACACAGACAATCTTAGGAAATGAGGCTGCCATTTCCATAGGTAGACGTAGGTTTGGATATGAATCAGATGCCAACTAGACCTAGAAGAAGGTAAGTTTGAGGCTGGGATTAGATTTTGAGCATTGGGAATTCCATTTTTTTTGGTTCTTTAATCCTGGAAAAGGTGAGGTTTCTGCTGTATTTGAATTGAAAAAATAACAGACTGTCTGGAATTGAATGGCAAATTAAAGTTAAAATAATTCCGGATGCTGGTAAAATTCCGAATTTTTAAAATTCTAAATTTAAAAATTCTAGATTCTTATCCCATCTAACATAACTCTGTCATTGCAGTGTATTAACTGTACTCCACATTCCCCATCTCCGTTCGACAGTGCAGCAGATGAGGAAATCGCAGTGCTTTGTCTCATGAATGTCTTACCATTTTCCAGTTCCTATCATGTAATCAATCTTAGTTGGGTTGGCTTGATGGATTAAAGGGAAGCCTGGCAGGGCGAGGGTTTTCATTTGGATTTGGTGGGGTTTGGGTTTTTTTGTGGGCTTCTTTGTTTGTTGTAGTTGTTCAGGAACTTCGAAATGCTCAATGCAGGTAGAAACTGTACTTGATCTCTCACCATCTCTGTAGCATCAACACTGGTCTTCTCATGCACTCCATCATATGGCTTTCATTCTTTAGGGCTTTTTAGCACTTGACACGTGCTGAGTGGGTTTTTCTTGTACAGAAAGTTTTCTTAAGCCACAGGGTTAGGTTCCGACTGGAAAGGCCCCATAGTCCATAGGCTACTTGGGTTGCGATGGGCTTGGAGCAGGACAGGTAACAGGTAGCATTGCCCAACACCCCACAGGCAATTGACTTTCCGTTCCTGTCTTAAATGTGAATCGAGCTGTGTTTGTCCGTGTGTAAAACCTGAACGATGGATTGTCTGATGTTCTTTGTTACAACTTACTGTTCAGATAAGTGCAGTATCTAGAGCAAAAACAAGAATGACTAATTGTGGAGAAGTAAGACATTAATTTAGCAACGTCAGGTTTGTTCCTTCTACCACAGCAGTAATTGGTGCAGGGGCATTTTATAGTTGGTGGTAATTTCTAGTAATAAAAGCAGAGTTCATTTCCTAAGTAATGTATTGACTTGTTAATGATATTTAATGGGTTTCCTACTGATTTTTTTTATTATAGTTGTAAATTAATTAATTTGCTAAGTTATTTCCAAAAGTCTTAATTAAAGACCTTAATAGTAAGCACAAGGAAATGCCAAGATGTAGTTGTACTTAGAACTGGTAACTTGAACACTGCTAAGTAAATTTTTAAGTAAGGGACGTAAGGACCAAACGCTTCTAAAACCTGTGAGAGGTTTAATGATGCTCAGAGGCTGTTACAACCATTATCTTTATTTCAGCCACTCTGGCCGTCCAAGGGGAGGCACTCAGCTCTCAAGTGTTCAATCTCAATAAGCAACATAAAGAGCATATATTTTGGAGAGGGGAGAGTCTGTGGTGTTGGTTTCGGGTGATGCTTCTGTCTGCTCAGCAGGAGCTTCTTTCAGGAGATACTGGAAGCACACAGGACCGCACTCATTGCCTTCAGAGCTGGGAAGGAATGGTTATGGAATGAGCTCGTGGTTATAACACATACAAAGCTCCTGACAGTTGATGTTAAGTTTGTACTAAAAGCAAAATTTGTGATCCACAGCAGAGGAGCTCTGGTGAAAAGGAAAACGTTGAAGGCCTGAAGGTGATTGTACTGGGAAAAGAGATAGTGAGGGAAAAGCGAGAGTAGGGACTTGGGACATGTATGAAGAAATCTGCACTACTCCCAGGTAGAATTCATTATGGTTCTGTTTGATAAATAGTCTGCCAGCAGATTTATGAACCAGCTGAAGGAGATCAATAAGGGCTTTCTCCAAATAGGGTCACTGATATACCTGAATCATTACTGAAACAAGGGTTTTGTGTATTCAGACAAAACCAGAATAGCTATCGTTTCAGTTCTGCTGTGTATGCTCGCATTCTGCAGTTTGTCTTGTAAATTAATCTGCTGACAGGACGTTGTGGGTAACTGAACTTAATGGTATGGTAGCGAGCCCGTCTGCAGAATGAGTTCTTGGTGCTTCCTATGGCAAAGGTGCCTGGAAAAGTTAACCTCTTCCAAACCGAGGCCTGAAATGGTATCACCGTATGTGATAGAACCATAGAACAACCCACGTTGGAAGGGACCTCATCTGGTCCAGCCTCTCTTGGGAAGGGGAGCCAAGATGAGATTAGCCAGCACCCTGTCCAGCCACATCTAGGAAGCCTCCAGTGGTCGGGAATCCTCCACATCCCTTGGGAGGCTGTTCCAGCGTATCACAGAATCACCAGGTTGGAAAAGACCCCCAGGATCATCGAGTCCAACAATTCCTATCATTTCCCTCCTCGTAGAAAGCTTAAACACGGGTTTCTAATCAAAACCCTTGACACACTTACAGCTAATTTATATGTTATACAATCTTTTTAATGAATTATTAGCTTTTAATTCAGTTTAATTTGAGTAAAATCGCAAGAAGTTTGTGGAAGATTTGTGAAGCAACTAAATTGTGTCAATATATTTTTATTAATTATTTGTTTAGTTGTAATTATGGGGCAGTGAAGAGAAGACATGTACCTTCAGTGGGACCAGAAAGTCAGGGAATAGGGCAACGGAACACTGAGCAGTCAATATTATGCTATTGTTATAAAACTGAAAAATAGACATGATTAAAAGAAGAGTAGCCTTACGTTTTATTGGCATTCATCTCTGTTTAAGGTGTTGGACCGGTAAGGAGGTTGGAGCGAGGTGGGTACCAGTCTCCTCTCCCAAGTAATAAGCAGTAGGACAAGAGGAAATGGCCTCAAGTTGCACCAGGGGAGGTTTAGACTGGATATTAGGGAAAATTTATTCTGAGAAAGGGTTCTCAGGCACTGGCAGAGGCTGCCCAGGAAAGTGGTGGGGTCTCCATCCCTGGAGGTATTTAAAAGATTTAAATGAGATGAGGTGCCCAGGGACATGGTTTAGTAGTGGACAGGTATGATTGGACCTGATGATCTCGAAGGTCTTTTCCAACCAAGCCATTCCACGATACTGTAATACTGACATGGCCTGTCCAGGTCATCTTTGTGCAGAGGAAGCCAGTGAATTCCCCTGGGCATTAGTGCTGTGGGTAAGGAGATTGCCAAGCCAGAGGGCAGATCCAGCACTAACTGTGGTCAGTGGAAGTTGTTCAGTGTGTTGGGGTTACGTTCCTAGCATCCTTCATTTAAGAAGCAGAATTAGGCAGATGGGTCATACTTCCCTTGGAGCAGCCAGTGCTATTTGTGCAGCTCTCTGAGCTGGTTTCCCATGGATCCCATTTCACTAAGGAGGCAGTTGGAAAAGCTTTCCTATTTTAAGGATATTTGCCTCCAGCTGCTCTGGCAGCCACCTCCCTCCCTGCTCACCTTTGCTCCCTGCGGGGAACGGCTAAGGACTCTGCCTTCAGGTCCCGTGCCAAACCCATCCCTGACCTGCTGGGGCTTTTTTAATCCTGCTCGTGTTCAAGAAAGAACTGCTTTGCAGATTACCATGGTGGCTGTAGTGAGGTTAAATCATTTCAAGTTAATTCCAAAGTGAAAATTATTTCACTTGTGGTTTGTGCCCATTTAAATAAAATAAATTTAGTGCCCCTGTTATGGGCGTATCTTTGTTTTCATTTTTCATTTTCATCTTTTTTAAATTAAGTTATTGTAATGTTAGGAATAAAAAATTAAGCAAATTTAGTCTTAATATTGCTTCCCGAAAAGGCACAGTAACTCAATTAGCAGTCGAGTTGCTTCTTCCAGTAATAAATTAGTGATTATGCATTTCTATTGCTGACTGTGAACGCCTCCTCCTCGCAGAGCCCAATTTAGATGATGGTTCTGTTAAATAATGTAATGTATTTAGGACATCAGTGTGCTCACCCAGGGGGAGGGGAGGGTGAACCTCAATATCTGGAGCCTGGTTGTCATGTCAGGATGCTGGTGAGTGGGACCAAGTGTTCTGCTGCTGTATTTAGTATTGACTGATTATAAATTTGTTTCTTTAAGATACGAGGTATAAAGAAATGGTTTGGATGGCAGAATAATGCTTGTAAAACTGGTATTTAAAGTCGATGCCTTCATACCAAAGGTGGAAAGGCTGGAATCTGCCACCACAGGAGCAAACGTGGGTGTTCCTCAGCCAAAGCAGAGAGCAGCCCTACAGAAAGGTATCTAGGGGTTCTGGTCGATGGCAAGTTGAACATGAGCCAACAGTGCACTTCAGCAGCCAAGGCGGCCAACCATGTCCAATGATGCATCCAACACAACATCACCAGCCCGTCAAGGGAAGGGATTGTCCCACTCTGCTTCGCACTGGTACAGCTCCACCTGCATTGGGTGCAGTTTTGGGCACCACAGGATAAAAAGGGTCTAAAGCTATTGAAGAGTGTCCAGAGGGGGACACTGAGCTGGTGAAAGGTTTAGAGAAGAAGCCATATGAAGAGTGCTGAAGTCACTTGGTCTGCTCAGCCTGGAGAAGAGGAGACTTGGGGGAGACCTCATTGTGATCTACAGGTTTCTCATAAGGGGAGGAGGAGGAACAGGCGCTGAGCTCTTCTCTCTGAACCTGAGGGAATGGCAGTAAGATGCACCAGGGGAGGATTAGGTTGGACATTAGGAAACGTTCCTCACTCAGGGCATGGTGGAGCGCTGGAACAGGCTCCACAGGGAAGCAGTCATGGTGCCAAGCCTGACAATATTTCAGAAGCATTTGGCCAATGCCCTTAGATACACGGTGTGAATGTTGGGGTTGTCCTCTGCAGGGACAGGAGTTGGCCTTGATGATCCTTGTGGGTCCCTTCCAACTCAGGGTGTTCTATGATTCTATGAAAGCTGCAGTCTCATCACAGGGAACAGGTTCTGCTACTCTAATTCACAAAAGACTAGGTGATTTGATTAAAAACAGAACTGAGAAATCTCAGCCTTTACAATTCCAAGCTTTAATGCTAAGAAGAGAAGGGGCTTCTCATGGGAGGTATGGAACCAGCTCAGGAGAGGCTGCGCATCCCTCTGTGCCTCTGCCAATGCTGGCAGTCATGGGCCTTAAATGCTTTTTAACACCTTGAAGAATTGGCCAATACATTATCTTTTTAATGCAGTATATGATTTTTATCCTGACCTTCTCCCTTAATTAAGGCTTATTTCAACAGGGGAGCCATTGATTCAGTGAAGGAAAATGAACTCTGTAATCTGCTTTCCCCAAATTGAACTTATTTTTATTACTATTAATTGCTGCCACTTAGTTCTGGTGATGTTTTAACTGCTTGGATTTATTGAAACAGTCCCAGGTTTCACTATTATCATTTGAGGAATGGGGAGGACAGTGGTGATTTACAGATGACCCAATGGTTTTAAACCAGTGTTACTCCAGATTCAAGGATTTATGCAAGCCGATTTCATTGTGTGAGTGGATGATAGTCTGTCCCTCCCCTTCTCTCTCCATACTAAAACCCTTCATTTTCCAAAGATTGTAACAGAGGATATGCAGAACCTAAACCAAGTCGGGGGGAGTTTGCTGTGAGTTGTGTTTCATGTAGATCCATTAAGTTCCTTGTTAGCTGTAGGAAATACTTTAATTCGAACAGGAGTGCTGTTTGAAGATGTTAAGAACTGGATGTGCAACTCAATTAATGTTGCAAGACGTTGAGGGGCTGGAGTGTGTCTAGAGGAGGGGAACAGAGCTGGGAAAGAGTCTTTAGCGCAGGGGTTATGGGGAGTGGCTGAGGGAACTGGGGCTGTTTAGTCTGGAGAAGAGGATGCTGAGGGAAGACATCACTGCTTTCTGCAGCTTCCAGAAAGGAGGTTGTAGCAAGGTGCATGCTGATCTCTTCCCCCAAGTAGCAAGTGACAGGATGAGAGAAAATGGCCTCAAGCTGCACCAGGGGAGGTTTAGATTGGATATTAGGAAAAATGTCTTCACTGGCAGAGTGGTAAAGCACTGGAAGGGGCTGCCCAGGGAAGTGGTGGAGTCTCCATCCCTAGAGGGGCTCAAAACACGTGTGGCCATGGCACTTTTGGACATGGTTTAGTAGGCACAGCGGTGGAGTTGAGCTGATGGTTGGACTGGTTGCGTTTAGAGGTCTTTTCCAACCTTAATTATTCTGTGATTTATGTTTGTGGAGATTACAGTGGTATTGGAGAGGGTGTGAGAGACAGCAGGGAAGCTTAGAAAGTCAAAACAGAAGAGGGAGATGATCAGGCATAGAGGACGGTAGCTGGACTGGGTGAGTGAAAGGATAAACAGAGGGAGAGATGAGGAAAGGAGAGATGGTAGTAAACTAGTAATGCTGAAACCAAGTGACAGGAGATCAAACAGGAATTGTTGGTCTCAATAGTGGACATTATTAAAGAGTATGACCAGTTAGAAAGTGTTTGGAATAAACATTTACAATCCAATTCATTAACAAGAGCATTCAAACTTAATCAGATATCCACTCAGTCAACCCAACTGAACTAACTAGATGGGTTACTAGTTGAATTGGCAATGAAACCAAGTGAGAATGAGGGAAAGTCAGGGAATTGTGCAAATGTAATGAAATGCAAAAGGATTAATGAATTAACAGTGAAAATTAGCAAATGAAAAATTAGCGTGGATGTTCAGGTGGAAGCCAGTCCTGTTGTCTGGCATGACTCAAAAGAGCCTGGAGGGCATTGGTGTGTAGTATAATTTCTGGAAGAAATTCTTGTTCTGGAGAACAAAAATGAGGGGAAGATGAAACAAGAAGTAAAGAAGATTTTCTGTGCACACTCCCAGCTTGTAGCAGACAAAACAATGCCAGCAGCAAGAACCTTATTTTGTTAAAGGCCTCCGTAGGTATCGTACACACCAGTGCTGGATACTGCTCCGGAGTGATGCAGCACAAACAAGACTGAGAGAAGGTGTAATTTCTCTCCTTTCTTTATCACAAATTTCTTTAGGTTGTGGCTTGAGGCACTTTTATACCTCTGAAGTATTCAAGCTTTGTTTGTTCTCTCTGTCTGACAGGTCTCACTGCAAATCTTCCCCAGTCTTGCTGTAAGATCCTGCCCAGCTCTTCCCTTGTCTTGTCCAAAACCTTCCCCTCCTGCCTCGGGGAGCCCTGCTTGCTTTGTCCTACTGTTCTGTTTCTGCAGTAGCTTTCTTAGCAAACCAAATTGTGTCACCCAAACCACAGATGCTCTTTAATAATTCTGTGCTCTCTCTGGTGTGGGAGAGGTGCAGCATGTTGGTGCCAGTAGCAATGGATACTGAAGTACACACTCTGATGTGGAAAAGCTGAAACCCAGAAGCCCTGACCTTGTAATTCCAAAGCAAATCCATAATACATAACTAGAAATGCCAATTGATGGAACATGGTGCATCGATCTTGCCCTGAAAGATTTAAGAATCTGTAACAAAGAACAAAAGTTTTCTGAAAACTTTAAACTGAAAAAGGGCAGAGTTGGTCTGACAGGAACATCACTGCTTTGGACTTCAGTTTCTCTGTCATTGCTGTGCTCTTTACAACCAACAGAAGAGTTTCAGTTGGAAAGCAGAAGGGTAGGGTTAAAGTCAGAGGAGTTCTCTTGCTGCAGGTGAAGGAGACAGGAGCTGATGCTCAGTATTTGCAGTGAAGCACATTACTAGAAGGTTACACTGAGTTTTAAATAATTGGATTGCAAAATACATTTTGTACAAAGAATATTTTCTAAAAATATAATTTAACTGATAGAGCAAATAAGAAACCTAAAATAACCTTTTCTGTCATACATTGAAAACAAGGTCTCCTCCAAGAGATGTTTGCCCGACTTATCTGTGCATAGGGTGCTTCACAGTGGTCTTCCATTCTTATGGTTTTTCTCTTCTGGTTTCATCTCTGGAGCACCTCCAGCTGCTTCTGCTCGTAACTGTCATCAAGCACATTCTCTTGTTTGAACAACCTGTTCCTCCTCTTTCCCTTTAGTTGTCAAACATTCCTGCTATCTAATCTTCCCCAAAACCTGTTAGGCCATTATTCCTCCATTATTTGTTTGTATTAAAACAAGTAGTCTGCATTTCACTTGTTGATTTGTAGAACATGGGGTGATTTTTGGTTTTGTGTAGCTTCCACTAAATTATAACAAATGTGCTTGTACTTGGAGCTTCTGTTGGTCACAGCACCAGGCGGCGGCAGCAGTGTCTGTAAAGCATCGCTATGCAAGAGAAGTCAGAGCATTCTCTGGTTCATGTTATCTTTTCACTTTTCAAGTAAGCAATGCCTTACTTTCCTAGACCATTAGGGTGATTGCTGACACAAACCCAAAGTGTCGTGACTGAGCAGGATGCCACCAGACGGCAGTCAGTCATGCGGTTACTCCTCATAGACTGAAGACAATGGTGATAGGGTTCTGTAGATACTACAAAGGAGTTTGTTCCTGTCTCCAATTATTCCATTGCTACACCCTCTCAGAGCAGTGCTCACTGGTGAGTCCAGGCTATGCTGTTCACTGAGTATGGGCCAAGGACAGAGGTCGTGAATCCTTAGCGCAGATACAAGGGCAAGCAGCAGCAGCAGCGGATGAATAAAGGTGACCAATGCCCCTTGGCCAGGCCATGGTGCACAAGCATTAGATTAGCTGGCACCAGGGATGGAATTAGGTGGAAGGAAAGGGAAACAACTTTAAATAGCCCTTTTGTCGACCTTAGAAATGAGAGCACAGTAGAGAAGGAGCAGATGAAGGCTATTTGCGGCAGCACCAATACACACCAGTTTACTGCTGTCTCTCTAAGAAGTTTAAGTTGAGGGATGTGACAGATGGCACAGGAAAGTGTGGGCTTGCTGTCAGCCTTGAGTCTGTGGCTTATGCTGGGGAATGTCTAATCTGCGCTGCTGTTGGCGTGGTTGAGCGCTGTCTCTGGGACTCCTCTTCGGAAAACTGCTCCGCATTCCCAAGGTTACTTGGGCAGAAGGCTTGGTCATGACAGAGCTTCCATGTTTGCCGAAGGAATCTCACCGTGCTTGCGCAGGTTTTGCCAAGTGTTCATAAAGAGTGTGTGGAAATAACAGTAGGTGACATGAAGACCTATTCGTGTTCAGTTTACAGAGCCAAGAGATGGGTTTGTCCCTTTCTCCTTATTTCTTTGTCCTGACAGTGCATAGAAGACCTCTTTTAACACCTCTACATTCTGCTGGTGCTGGTTACTGGTTTTAGCATTTGGGCAAAGGCCAGAGAATTGCAGTGGGTAGGAGACAAAAATTCCTCTCCTAAACTCCAACTTGCCAAGCCAATTCCTAGACAGTTCAGCACACTTCTCAGTCTAGACATCAACTGAACTGTCAGGGAATAAAATCTGTATAGTAAACCAGTTGTCCAACTCCCAGCATTGCCGGATTCAATCTCCCTCGGCAAGATTTAGTTCAGACATTCGGATGCTTTGTTGTATGAAGTTAGATAAGTTGGCATTCATCTTTTGTGACTTCAGCTATCGCAAAGTTAGGGATCATGTCACAGCTGGCCTTCCCAGTCCATCTCTAGTCAGCAGAGAGAAAAAGAGGTGCTTCAGAGAGCAATTCATTCTACCTTTCACATCATAGTATCACCAGAGTGTCAGGAAGGGGACAATGCTGTGCTTGAAGGGATTGGAGCCTGGAATCTCTAACAGAACTCTCCTTTTAGAGCCGGTGGGTGCTTTAGTACCTATAATCTATAAAGTCTGCCCCCCCCAGTTCCTCCCTTCCAAGTGAGCAGTGTCAGGCAAGGACTGTTTAACAGATGAATCCTCTACTGAACATCCTCAGTACTCACTGACTGGCGTGCGAGATGGATCATTTTGTAGTAATTATTTTGCAGGGGTTTATTCAGAGTCTGTTAGGATAAACTCTGAAAAAAATGAAATGGCTGTTGAGCTCAAGATTAATACTGCTACCCAGGAATCCTTCACAGCACCAGCGTTACCAACACAGGCTCCATCCATGCATCTCTGACAGGGTGCTTCAAGTTAGACCTAAACACCTCAAGCTAAACCAAACCCACCAGCTGTTCTGTGGAACTAGTGTAAGTTACACACCAGAGATCAGCCACAGGTGTTCACCCTCTGTAGATATTTTGTGAGTGGGCCCAGCAAAGAAGGTATATTCTGAATACCTCCAGTCCTTTCACACAGAAACAGATTTTGATACAGAAGTGGTTTGTCAGAGCTAATGTGGTTGTTCGGAGAAGCTGAGCCACAGCTACAACCCATCTAAGAGAGCCCTGCAGATCAAATCACTTCTCTGCATCCTCACCAAGCCACTTAGACCTAAAAGCTTTGATTTTTCTGTTGACCACATTCCTTCATGGGAGACCTCAAAGAAGGCTTTTTGAAAAATCTACTTAAATTGAGTTGCGTTTGGACATTGGATCCCATGCTGTTTTCCAAGGAGTGGTAATAGAAGAGCACATTACTTTTTAGTCACTTCCTCACCAGGAGGTGCAGTTCTCCCTCTTCCATTATCTCACTTATGTTCATTACCCTTGTGAATGACTCTGTCCCTTCTGTTTTAACAGAAGCAGTAACTCAATCCCTTATAAAGCCTTTAACAGTGTTGCTTCTGAACAAGATTAAGGTCTGTATCATGTGCAGCATTTGCCTTGAACCTTCATTCATCGTCCTTCTGCTTGGGTATCCAGTTACATTCCACAGTTATTCATTTCAACCCTGTTTCCTGGAGGTCGTTGAGCTCTAGCCTAAGTTTTAGCTGACAGGACACCCTGGGCACAGTGTACTAGTAAGAGTCGTGACAGGGGATTTCTGCTCCTTTGTGTTGGCATAACCAGTGTTGTTTCTTCATCAGGGAAAGTCAGAACAAAATGGTGGTTTTGGGACAGAAAATTGTACCTAGTTTGGGTTGTTTGTTTGTGTTTTTTTAATACGTATGTTCATTGTGTTTTAATAATTTTAAATACTCTACTGCAAAAAAGCTGCAGTGATTTCCTGTAGGTGATCACCCCCCTTATCTCCAGCCTTGATTTAAAGAGACACCCCTCCTGTGCGGTTCTGAATTGAGACAGGATTTCCTCTGAACCTGAGCATACTTGCAGTTGGTGTTTTCCTTTTCCATTCTCCTTGTTTTAGAAGGATCAGACTGTCTCAGATGCTGTGTTCCCAAGCGTTACCAAAGCATTCCACAGAATGACCTCTTCAAGAAAAGGGAACGGGAAATTCTCCCTCTTCTGTGCTTTGCATGGAATAGCAAGAATATTATGATGTCTCCGAATGATCTCACACATTAGGATGATGGTTTTCAAGAGTGACTGGAGCACAGCCTGGCTCCTGTGCCCCCAGCACCACTGTGCTGTGTAGCTTTGCTCCTCCAGACTTCAGGCCAGTCACAGGAACCCTCAGGACGTTTTCCTGCAGCCCAGAGAGCTCCTACCACTGCAGCTTGAGGAGGGTGTCTGCTGGTAGCCGTGGAGACCTGCCTGTACCGCAGACACACACAATTCCAGCATCCCATTACAGTCCAGTTTGACTCTCTCATGGTCACAGCCACAAGGTGAGGTTTTGTTGCTTAGGCCAAAGCTTTGCACAGCCTGGTTTAGGGAGTGGAGTACCTGCACCCTGGGAATTCACCAGGAACTGGTTAAAGTGCTTGGTGGCTGTTCACTCACAGAGGGTAACATCTGCAGAAAGACATGGGAGGGGGAATCTGCAGTAGGTGGGCTGAGTACTTGCAGCACATCTCCAGGCCTGGAATTTCTTCCTGCTGTTTCTTCAGGTGGCAAAGCTGTCTTGTATCAGGTATCTGCAGAGCTCAGTGATGGACGTTTCTTGAGAGCACCTTTTGAGGGAAATAAATCATAGAATCGTGGAATGGTTTGAGTTGGAAGGGACCTTAAGCATTATCCAGTTCTACCCCTCCTGCCATGGGCAGTGACACCTCCCACTGGATCAGGTTGCTCAAAGCCCCATCAAGCCTGGCCTTGAACACTTTCAGGGATGGGGCATCCATGACTTCCATGGGCAACCTGGGCCAGTGTGTCATCACTCTCATTTGAAGAATTTCTTCCTAATGTCTAATCTAAATCTTCCGCCATATAATTTAAAGCCATTCCCCCTCGTCCTGTCACTACAGGCCCTTGTAAAAATTCCGTCCCCTACTTTCCTGTAGTCCCCTTCTGGACCTGGAAGGTTGCTATGAGGTCTCACTGGAGCCTTCTCTTCTCCAGGCTGGACAACCCCAACTCTCTCAGCCTGTCCTCATAGCAGAGGTGCTCCAGCCCTCATCTCTTCGCCTTCAAATGTGTGTCCACTGAAAAGAAGTCCAGATTTGGGGCTGGCTGGTTTCTACTGCCATTTTCCACTACAATGAAAAGCAATTTCCACTGGAATTTTGGAAATCTGAGCAGTTCTAGTGGATCAATGGACCAAGCCAGGAAGTAATTTTGCTCAGAAATTGAAAGTCTCTGTTTATCATCTCACTCTGAAACTGTAACAGGTACTCAGTGCTTCGCCTATGGAAGAGTTAATAACCTAGCATCAGAAATGATTTGACAGTGCGGATCCATTGCTGAGTGGTAGTGATTTGTGACACCACATGTGAGAGTTGTTAGTGTCTAATTTACTGTATTAATCAGTGACAGCCTAATCAGCTTGCAGATCGCACGTGGATCAGTTTAATCTGTCACCTTAATTGTCAGTGAGGTTTTGAGCGTTGGGTCTACGGGGACTGGTTTTCTACTGCTGCTCACTGGGAAAACAGTCGGAGTAAAGCACGTCTGGAGTACTGATGTGAAACCATGCAGGCATCCATGGAGGGTTTTCCCTTGACTCCAAATTCAAGCTTCCCACAGTTAAACCTGTGTTTTGTGAATATTTGTGTGTTTTAATACTTGCCAAATGGGGAGAACATTGTCAGTCCTGTCGGGGCAGACACAGTAAAGGGGGTTCCAGGGACAAGACCAGGCTGCAGTGACCCAGGGCTTCTCCAGGCAGCCACTGTGTTGCCGTGTGGTGACACCGGTGGTGGTTCCGTGTAGTGACACAGGCATTGGTTCCATGTGGTGATGCTTGTCAGCAGGGCTCTTGCCGAGAGCTTCTGGGTACTACACAGGGGAAGCAGCCATTCCATGTTTATTGAGGCTTGTTACAAATACCACTTAAGTGTGACAGAACTGTTCAAATTCCGCTCAGACTTAGTTGGTGTCTTGATGTAAAAATGAGGAGGAAACTGTAATTTTTAACACTTTCTGCATGGGCTTTATATTTTTTTTATCTAACACTACATTAAAAGGTTTAAAGGCAGGATGAGACATCTGAATGGGGGTCCTAGAGCTGACCAATAATTTCTCTCAGGTCAATTGGAACCTTTTGGCCTAGTGCTGAGCAAACACTCCTGCAAAGACTTTTTCATTTCAGATAGCTCTTAAAAACTGTGGGGTTCTGTGCCTGCTCTGCACACAGTGAATAGTGAGGCCATGTGGCCCCCTCAAACTGTGATTTCTTCTGTCACGGGCAGCGAGGTGGAAACTTGGACAAGTGAAGAGACTTGTCCAATGTCACAGTGGAAGAGCTGGTTCGGAAACCCTGCCCATCAGATCCCTGGTTGGATCAGCAATGTTTCTGACAGGAGTTGCTGGCAGCCCAAGGACCTGGCACGCACACATGGAGCGTGACTTGGAAGTGCCTCACGAAGTGACACTGCACTGCTGGTTTGCGCTTAGTCCTTGGTTATTGGGAAAAGGATGCCAGGGTTTTTATTTCTGGGAATATGCTGGGTGAGATGAGAACTTGGTTGTGATCTACCTGGGAGAAGCCTGGTGACTGATGTGGGGATTCCCTTCCCTTCTGCTTTTTGTTAGCGGAGATCAACCGGGATGTGCAGAGACCTTCCCAGTGGGATCATTTCTGAACTGAATGAAGAGGGATGTACAATAGACAATATTGTAACTGAACTGAAAGGAGAGGGAGGTAAGATGGATGTAGGATGTTGTCACTGGGCTGAACAGAAAGGGAGGTACAATGGATGTAGGATGGACAAGTTCTCACAGTGCAGAGGAAACTTGATCTGTTACTGTCTGTGCTGGACCTGCTTGACACAGAGCGACGCAGTAATTAGGATTTGCCGGCTCTTTGTGCATTCTGCTGTCCTGCCAGCCTGCTGGAAACCCTTAGGAGGATGCAGTGGCTCTTGCCCACAAAGACCTGTCTGCCAAGGCTGCTGAGCTTCCTTATTATTTATTATATTATTCCTGATTATCTTGTTGCCTGTGGGACAGTGGATCGTTGATTTTAGCTGTATTAGATGCTAGGGCAAGGCACTTCCATCATCTCTGTGATACCTCATTGACAGAGTGCTAAAAAATTATATTACTCTCTAAAAAGCAGCGGTAATTACCTGTGGAATGGGGAGGAGTGCATGGTCTGAGCAGAGCTGAGAACCTTTACTGTAACTGGAGAGTCCTGCTGCTGTTCATCAAGCAATCCTGGAAGGGGAGGCAAGGCACATTTCCTGGTTTAAGGACAAATCCCAGGGCAGTGGGGTTTGGTGATAGTGTTTCACTAAAAGTTCTGAATCTAGATTCCGTGTGCACTAAGGGTCACATTCTGAGCTTTGAGGTACTACGGCAAGGAGAGTCACTGGCTGGTACGTGCTGGTGAGCTGCATCCACATCCCATTAAGTTGAATCCCCAGAAGGGCTGGGAGTCAGGCTTTTTAACTGCTCTCTGTAAGAAATATATAGCAGGTGCCTAACACTTTTGCTCTTGATATAAAAGTTAACTACAGCACGGAGGGGACCACGGACAGCTTGGGATGAATGAGGATGCTAGTACGGAGCAACTGGTGGAAAATGGGAGGAGTCAGCATTCCCTAGGAGAACATCTCCCTCTGGGAGACACCACTGCTCAGAGAGATGGCTGATGAAATGCCTAGGAAAATTAGTGTTAGTCACTATTTGGTCTTTTAAGCTGATACTTCCAGGCCAAGTGCAGACACGTGTAAATGTAAAGGATTGTTTAGGTCTCCCCAGTCCATTTTGTGGCCAAGAGAATGTTTGGTGGTTCTTTTCTGTTATTTGGTGTGTTAGTGCAGTCAAGCGAGCCCTGCCCAGTACAGCTGGGTAGCTGTGACCCTCTCATTAATTGATGGGGGGGTTTCCAATATTTCCTTTGAACTGTGCCACAGCCCAGTAGGTGTTTGGTGGAGAGTATGCCGAATTTCGTTATTTCCTGAAATTAGCTTATATTTCTCTTCTCTGAGTTCCTTCTATGCCTCATTGTGTATTATTCCAAGTCAGTCGAAATGCTATGCTTGCATGGCTGGGTTGGGTTCTGTGTGTCCCTTCCATGAGCTCTGCTCCTCCTTCCGCACCTTCCCTTGGTTATTCCTGAGCAGTGTGTTACCCGTATGCCACAAAACCAGACTGACCCCATGTACTTTGCAAACCCTGTTACGTATTCTCTTATTATTCCTTGGTCTATACCCAGATGTTTCCGTTTGCTGGGTCTTGGTGAGGAATGAGCAGTAGCTGTGTGCCCTCCCACTTGTCTGTTTTGTATAATGAATCGGTTTGTGGTTATAAAAGATTTGGTTTTAAAGGATTTGTCTTCCAGGAAGAGCTAGGTTTGCATTGTATAAATAGATTTATCTGGAGTCAACAAGGCGTTGCGCTTTGCTGAATCCTGCCCAGCTGGGAGGAGTATTTTACACAACAACAGCAGCAGCAAATTTGTGAGAATTTAATCCTATTGCTTACAGTCGTTAAGACATGAATTAATGGCCAACTGCATCGGTTATCAGAATGGGGGAAAGAGGGCCTGGAAGAGCCTTGAAAGGGGAGTATGCGCTCAGCAGAAAGCCTGTTGCCAGAGTGTATATACAGGAATATTTGGGGGTGGTGTAAATTTTATGGTGCCAGATTTGAAGATGAGAACTGTAAGAGAAATGACTGTTGGTTCCAAGTAATTGTGTAAAGTCTTCAAGAGTCTGATGGCATGGTCTGCACAGTGATGGGTACAGACCTTAAAGGAAACCTGGAGTCAGAGGCAGGCATTGGACACGTTCTGTCTCCTTGATCTGTTTTTACACATAGCAACTCTCTTAATGAGAGTCCTATCACAGTATTAAAAATTTTAAAAGGCCATTTTAATATCTTTTAATATTCGTCTAATGATTTCCCTGTGGCTGGCAACCTACAGGCCTCTCGTCCTCATGGCATGGTAATTCTGAGTGATGACATTGGTCAGCTCTTACAGTTCTCTCTGCACGTCAGTGTGTGTTTGGGAGAGAGCTCTTGCATGGAAAGCATTAACTGAGGTGTCTCTCAGCATGTCACAAGACAGCAGAGAGACTGCAGGAAACCCAGGTGGTTGCCTTGGAGTTGTAGTGTTATCCCTTCTGGTGTTTCTCCCCTCATATCCGCAGCACATCCCTTGGCTCACATAGAGCTGATCATGATGTGTCTGTTTTTTTCTGTCAGCATTCCCAATCTTAAGTCTTTCACATGTTCAAGGGACAGCAGAGATCCTCCAGCAGAGACATGGACTCTGGAAAGGAGTCCTTCTCCAGGACTTTTCTGATGTTGAGGGCCATTGACCATCAGCAGCTTGGCTCCTGAGATAATTTAATTCAAGCATAGCAAGGCCTTGGAGCACTGCCTGATAGACAAGAGCAGATAACTTCTCTTTCCCTCTGGACTAGTGTAGGAGCACTGGGATGCAGGCGATCATCAGTGCATTCAGCTGGAAGAGTCTCCAGTGAGTCACAGCATCCCCCCAACGTTCTGTTGTTCAGGAATGTGGAGGTCGAGTGACGCTGCAGTGTTCCCTTCTGCTTCCCTGGATCGGATTGCTGGATAGCCTCTATCCACACTAAGTCTTTCCTAGCGGCAGACTTGTTACGTGTCACCAGCACTGTTGTTCCCCCCACAGCAATGCTCGTGTGCAATTGCATTTTGCTTCTGCTTTGAGGTTTTGAGGTAGTGTTGCTTAGTTTTCAAACAAAGTGAATGATATTGATGACAATTTCTGGCACTTACACAACTGCACAGCTTTGCAGAGGTCATAGACTCATAGAATCACCAGGTTGGAAAAGACCCACTAAATCATCAAGTCCAACCATTCCCATCAATCACTAAACCATGTCCCTGAGCACCTCATCCACCTGTCTTTTAAACACCTCCAGGGATGGTGACTCAACCACCTCCCTGGGCAGTCTGTTCCAGTGCCCAATGACCCTTTCCATGAAAAATTTCTTTCTGATGTCCAGCCTGAACCTCCCCTGGCACAGCTTGAGGCCATTGCCCCTTGTACTGTCCCCTGTCACTTGGGAGAAGAGGTCAGCTCCCTGCTCTCCACAACCTCCTTTCCTCCTTTCAGGTAGTTGTAGAGAGCAACAAGGTCTCCCCTCAACCTCCTCTTCCCCAGCTCTCTCAGCCGCTCTTTGTAAGACTTGATCTCCAGCCCTCTCAACAGCTTCATCTCTCTTCTCTGGACACACTCCAGAGCCTCAACACCCTTCTTGTGGTGAGGGGCCCAGAACTGAACACAGAAGTCAAGGTGCAGTCTCACCAGTGCCGAGTACCGGGGCAGAATAACCTCCCTGGACCTGCTGGTCATGGTGTTTCTATACAAGCCAAGATGCCATTGGCCTTCTTGGCCACCTGGGCACACTGCTGGCTCATGTTCCGTCACTGTCAACTAACACCCACAAGTTCTTCTCCAGGCAGCTTTCTAGCCAGGTCAGCACAGTAGAGGGTCCTACGTGAAGCTTTCTGCCCCACAAGCTTCTGCTTCTCCCTGAAACAATTACTGCTCTTCTGTTGTGGGCCCCAGCTCTGCCTGGTAAAGTGTTTGGCTGTGGTCTGAGAATGTGTCCCTGCACCCTGCTGAATGGGACCACTGCCACCAGCTTGTGGTTGTGCTGATCAGTGATGTTCCCCTCACCTCCTCAGCGACTGATCTGCAGCAAGGCCATCAACCATCATGTGATCCTGCTGACAGCTGAAGCAGAGATGCCGCTTTAAACAGTTACAGAAGCAGAATTGCATGTTAGAGACGGAAAACATGATTTCTGTCTGAAATGGTGTTTAAATGCAATCAAGTATACTGCTGTGTTTCTCATGACAAGGCATAAGAGTGTACTGCTCTTAACTGCTTTGGTGTTCTAACAACATGTGACTGAGAGATACTGAGGTGCTGCCACTGCAGGGTGCAGAGGGAGCTTGTATCTGACCCACCTGGAATCAGTCTTGGTGAGCCAAGCAATCTTCTCCGCTATGTCCTTTCTGTGGCTTTGTTCCTGGATCTGGGCAGCTTCAGTCCAACTAGTGGAAGCTGGGACAGGAGTAGGAGTTAATCTGGTCTGGGCAATTCAGTCTTGTTTTATCATTTGAAATGGGTTGGTGTGGGCCTTAGTTTCCTCATCTGTGAAATGTTGGTGATGTTTTTCTTGATGTGGTGCTCTTAAGAAATAAGAGTGGGAAAAATTCCCGTGTGTAGTGGCAGTGTTGGTTGTGCTTGGAACTGGGGATCCTGAGCAGGCAAAGGTAGCATTTACTTGAGTAATTGAAAATGGGATTGAACCCAGGTTTCTAGAAAGCAAAATGTGACAAATGACAAGTGTTTCCTGTCAAAGCACTTGGAGTTTACCCAAAGAGGCATGCATGAAGTTGAGAAGTTCAGTTCTGTGTCTGGTGTTGAGAGTGGATCCATGCTCCATCTGCTCATGTCGTCTATACATAAGCTCCTAAACACCACGTGAGTTTGTCCATGTCCTCCATACGGCACGCAGCATTCGTCTTCAGTGAGCCAGCGGTCAGCCTGGCCAGCAGTCCTGGGGTGAGGCTGCTGCTTGATCCAAGCTGGGCTCCAAGCCCATCTGGATCCAGAGAGCTCCAATCAGACTGGCAGAGCCAGTAATAGGGATTGGACCTTTTTATTTTCCCTCTCCAGGGTTTGTATTTTAAAAAAGGCATGGAAAAATCACAGAAAAAGTTGTTTTGGTGTTTTCTAACCAGTTGCTCAGTTACAAATGCGCCAGTCACTGCTTTGGGGAGTGGTAGGAAAGCAGGGGGTTTGTTTTTCTTATCTGAGGTGGGTTTTTTAAACCTCATGAAGATGCAGTGATACCTGAGAGAAAAGGGAATCAAACAACAAATGTGGTCTGATACTGAAACCAGGGAACAAAAAGCAAGCAACGGAAATAAGATCTGTTATTTTAAAAGATCTCCTGTATCCCATTGCATCATTCTAAGTCAGATTGTTCCTTTTTAGAGGTGAAAATTTTAAAGATCTGCTGTACTAGATTGAATTTAAAAAACCAAGTCCAATGGCTGCCCCATCCCTGGAGGTGTTCAAGGCCACGTTAGATGAGGCTTTGAGCAACCTGATCCAGTGGAAGGTGTCCCTGCCTATGGCAGGGGAGTGGAACTGGATGAACTTTGAGGTCCCTTCCAACCCAAACCATTCCATGATTCCATTCTATGATTTGGGAATAAGTATTAATGTTCTGCTTTTTTGGACCCTTTCAACTTCGTACTCAGAACATGTAGGCACCGATGCATGCTAGAAAATACACCTCTGTTATCAAATTTGCTGCTGCTGCTGCTGTTCACTTGCTCACTATGAGTTTTTGGATGCGTTGAGGGAGCTGCTTACTGATCAGTAACAAATCACAGGGAGAAATATGTATGGTACCAGCATCGTGAACAAAAACAAGAGAACAGCTAGTTTTTGTGCAAGATTAATAGAGGAGAACATTATCCTGTCATTTATTGCGCTCAGCAATTATTTGCTGTCTTGGGAGCTCTGAAGATAAATATTAGCTCCTCCGTCAGCTTCCGTAATTGAGAAATGGGAAAGTGTGAAATACAGTGAACTTTTTTACTTCACATTCTTATTTCACTGGAGTTTTAATGATGCCAGTTGCTGCTGTAAGTTCAGGAAAGCTGTGCCCCACCAACGTTATCATTGGAAAGTCATTCAGCCACAAGGTAGGAAAATAATTGCTCCTGGTCAAAAGTGTTCCCTGTAGATCACAGAGGGCCTGGATAGTTGGGATGCTGTGCAGCTCTGTTGAAGGTCCCTGCTGCAGTGAGGAAGTGCCAGCTCCTCGGACGTGCTGTGAAGCTTTCAGCAGTGTTAGCAGTCGTGCCAGCACCAGCAGAGTTGGAGAAATGAACTTTGTAAATACGTACCCTCGGTGTAACATCCTATTTGGAAATGGTGACAATGGAGTGAGAGAGCAGAACTGAGCTGGCCAGATTACTGACATGAGTGAACTCCGGAACAGCAAGTTTCGCTTGAGTTTCCAGCCCAACATTTTCCCCTTGCTTAAATTCAAATGTTTTCACATTTGTTGGCTTTACGACAACATTTATTTCTGTGTTGAAACCTCTTAAGTTAATATTTCCAACCCGGAATTGTTTGTGTTTGTTCTGTGAGATAGTTTGGCATTTTTATGTTCTTGTGAGACACATTTCAAACTGTTGACGTCTGAAAGGACAGACCTATTTTACATGGCCCTAAACTGCAGGTTTGCTCACTGCGAGAGCGCTGCGCCCTTGGCACGCAGGGCAGGAGGCCCTCCTGCAGCGGGAAGCTGTCCACTGTCCTCTGCCCTTTCATCAGGTGTATGACCTTTTCAGTTCCTACTATAAGTTATCCAAACTGCACTGGGAAGACAGGGTAAATGATCTCCTTAAGGGTTTTGCATGGCTCTGTTGTGATAACATCATAGCTCCATACGGATGCAAATGAAATGAATATCACAGAGCCCCTGTGATGAGTTTATTCCCATTTTGTGTATGGGAAGTGAAATAAGAAGATTAAAGCCAGTTTATGTAACTGGAGAGATGGGCAAGCTTTCAGGCAGACACAAACCTGGGCTGCTTTTTAGGCAGTCTCATAAAAAAGATCACCACCTCCTCCTCTGAGTGAGCTCTACTTGCGTCTTTGGGAAGTGACGGTGACAAAAACAACACTTTTACAAAGATTAAAGCCAGAAATTATCAAGTGCTGACTAATTTTGGCTGCCTGGTGAGAAACCTGGAGTCCAATCTCTTTTCGAAGTGTGTTTTGAGGACATTGTGTCTTCCAAGTCATTCTCTCCCTGATCTCATTTGCACCTGTGACCAGTTGGCTTCTCTGTGGATCTGGGTAACAGGAGTCCTGGGGCAGCTGGCTGGAAAATGGGAGCAGCACAGCTCACTGTGAAAGTGTTGGTCTGTCATCCTCCTTGTATCATGTTGGAGTTCAGTGAATGTTCACCAAGGAGGGCTTCCCTCCTTGAACTCCTCTTTCTCTTTTCTACCTCCTTCATTTCGTACCTCCCAACTTCCCTAGCAGGGGAAGCAGAGGTTTTAATGACTTGTGCCAATACACAATGTCCTTTGTCCCGGAATACGGCTGTCCCCAGCACCAAGTGAGCTGTCAGCCTTCCAATGGCTGCACTGCTCTACAGCTGGAGGGTTGGAGATGGAGAGTGAGGAAGTGACATGCCCGTCAGGAATGGCAAGTCATCACAATACCAATAATCAGAAGCTCTGCAGAGTTCTCACTGTCCTTTTAGAGCCAGACAGCAGCTCTGCTTTGTCTCACACAGTCTGTAAATCCCCCAGTACTCTCTTTTTAAACAACTCTGAGTCCAGGCCTTGCACTCAAACTGAAGGAGGAGCAGATGAAGTTGAGCAGTTGATGACAAGTCCTTGTGACAGATGAGCACTGTCAGAGGGGCTGCACAGTCTGTGATATTCAGATGGGAACATGAGGCTGCAGCACTGGCCCATGGGGAAACGTTATTCAAGAGGTGTCAGTAAATCATAGGAATGTTTCTCTTCGAGCGGTAGCACATGTGGTGAGATGAGCATGGTGGAGTTCTGTGGGCAGGGATTTCTTACTAAGTACATGCATTTTAAAATGGATGTTTCTCACTGTGTGTGTGCACGGCCTTGCCCTGAGAACCTCTGGAATCCGTCCTGCTGTGTCCAGCCGTGCTCCTCAGGGACAGTCCAGGTGCTTTTTGGTGACACAGACATGAGGGTGCATGTTCATCCCGGGGTTTGCCATTTCTGTTCATCTCTTTGCAGACTGGAGAGGACAGGGTTTTACCGTCACGGAGCATGGTTCTGTTGAGCTCTCCTGATGTGCACTGAGTGGGAGGGTGCTACCTGACTGCTGTTCCCTAAAGCTTTCTGTGGCATTAAAAACTATTATTTAAGGAGCTGAATGTAACACAGGAAAGCATAATTTCGTTCAGCTTGATTAATCCTGCCTGATAATTAGCAGCATAGCCAGTCTGCAGACTGTGGGATGCCTTTGCGAATGCCTGTAGGAATCTCCATCTCCCTCCCTCCTGCTCAGAGTGGTGGCAGCACACTGTGATCAAACAGAATTTCTCTGTCCACATCCCTCTGAGACAGGTGTCCCATTGCACTTTGGTTTCTCCACTGATCAAGCAGGGCGGGAGGAGAGAAGAGGGAACTTGAGTCGGAGAAGATCTGCTCGGGCAGAGTGATGTGAGCCCTTTGGCTCTACCCTCAGAGCAGGGAGTTGCTTCTCCCCTGTTGTGCTGACACACACGATGTCCCCCTTTCATCCTGACCCTGAAACACGGGAACTACGCCCTGGAGCATGGGCAGCCAGGAGCCCCAGCTCTTATTGTGCAGAGCCCAGCACTGGATGTGACTGCTGCCGAGGCTCCATCCTGGTGTTGAGAAGCAGGACCCGTGTGGTACACAGTCAGCATTTGTTCCCCATGGAGTTGTTTGTTTCTCCTTTCAATTTACAGCCTGAAATGCCATTTGTTTAATGTTGCTGTTTAAATAATGATTTATAAGACTCCAAGCCAGCCGTGGAGCAGCTTAATGACTACTGTAATTTATGGATGCCACTGGCTACACAAACACTGCTGTAAATATAAAGGATGTCTCACACAAATTTTACTTTGATGCTTATTTGATACCATTCATTTTCGTTTCCTTGCACATCTCCATGTGTGAGTTGAGGCCACTGGACTCGGCAATCTAGGTCGTTTGGGCTCACCTTGCCGGGAGTGATAGTTACTGGGACACGAAAAGATTAAATGTCTACTTTTGTTATGAAATGCTTTAATTAAAAATTAAGTTTCCTTGGGCTTGGGTGCAAACATCTGCGTCAAGTGGCCCATTTAAAGGGTCATTTGTATTTGGGCTTTTTTTTGGTTCTCTGTTTGTTTTACTAGTTAATCATCTCCTTTATCCAATTCATTTTGCCTTTGTGCACACAGCGGGTGAGCAAACAGGGACCAGGAATAAATCATGCGCTGTCACAGAGCCCAGCCGCTCACAGGCTGTAGTTCTGCTGTTTGTGTTCTCTAACCTATACACAGAGCATGTGTACACGCCTCCAATGCAAACCTGAGCTAATCCAAGCCCCAGCTCCACAGAGATGAATGGGCATGCAAATCCACTGGTTTTGTTTGAGGAAGAGCTCCTGGAATTGCTTGATGTCTGGTTGCAGCTGACGGCTTTGGAATACCACAGCCAGTAGACTTTAGGAGGTTTGTGCTCTTGGGTGGCAACAAGGCCGCCTGGGAGGACAGTAGGTGCTCTGGAATGCCTTGGTTTCACTAGATTTAGTGTTAATGAGTCGTGTGCTTGGCGGAAACCGAGTGCCACTGCAAAGTTAAAATGAACTGAGTAAAGAGGAAAAGGCCATTGCCTGCGATTACCCCTGCTCTGGCTCTGCATGTCTGGTCCCAGGTGGGCTGTGATACATGAACAGTGCTGGGAAGATTGCAGAGAAACCGAGGGGGGTGTGAGAGCTGGAAGTGAATAGGGGTGTTTCTTCCAAACCGTTTGGGGGGTATTCAGAGAGGCAAAAGTACCTTGGAATTTGAGCAGGACTTCAGCGGTTTTAGGAGTGTTGTGGTGTTACAGATCTTATGGAAGTGCCGGGTCTTGTCTTTTAACTTCTCTTTAGGTGGTACTGCCAGCAACACATAGACACGTGAGCTCATTGCATACCCCTGGGTGAAGGGATTGCCTGCTCAGTTCCAGAGTCACTTCTTATGGTGTTCCAGCATCTGTTTGCACGCTGAGCTGAGCCCACCGTGACGTGCTTTGTTTCTGACACAGGGAAGGCTCTCAGTGATGTCTCCAAGAGCACATTTTTGTAAGGAGCGTGGCAGGACCAAGCAGAAATCTTCTCCTTGCTTTAAACCCTGCAGCAATCATCAGCTACGAGTTACTTGGTCTGTTTTCCTGCAGCGCTTCCCTGTGTGGGCAGCCCTGACCCTGACTGCAATGCAAGGGCGCTGTGCAGCCTCTATGCGGCAAGCCAGGGTTGCTCTGAGGCAGCCAAGGAAACCGAGCTGGCAGTAACACAGAGCACCCTTTTCAGGAGCTGGTGTCCTTTATTAAAAAGGTCTGACATATTCCCCCCACTCCTAAATTGATTTGTGCCATAAAATAAGCTTGAAGAGAAATAGCGGTTGTTTTCCTACATGCTTCATTAATTTTGAGTTTTGACAGGCGATGTAAATAAAAGTATCAAGAGCACATCTAATTGAATCGCCAGTGATTCCTGGGTCCCTGTAGTACCAGGGAACACAACGTAGCTGCGCGGTTTAGCAGGCGCAGATGGGTTGGGCAAGCACTGCTCACTCTGTCTAGAGGCATTGGCTCAATCAGGATCATTTACCCACTTAGGATGAGACCAGGCAGAAGGTGGTTCGTGCTCCTAGGTCTTCCAGGAGTAGTGAGGATGCACACTTCAGTGAGTCAGGAAGGTTTTGGGAATTGTGTCTACACCGTGATTGTTGTGGAAGGGGCTCTTGCACTTCTCACACTTGGCCTCCTCCATCCATACCAGCTCTGGAACGTCACTGAGCTTCCTGCTTCCCCTGGTGGCTGATCCAGAGCCCATCTCTCTTAGGACAAGTCCCTATTTTCTTTGGTTTTTAAGTATTTCACTTAGCTGCAATCAGAGCCCTCGGGATCAGAAAATTCTTGCAGTAGGGGAAATGATAGCTGCCAGACTGGATGATCTCTGACTTCTCCGCTGTCAAGGGCATCAAGTGCTTCCAGAAAAGGACATTGCTAAGGGCCAGGTACTCAAGATCATTCTTGAGTGGGTGATGCTGGCCTCTGATCGCAATGTTCGGTGCCCTCTTTTCATAGGAGTTGGTTCCATTCCACACTGCTGTCTGCCTTCAGCTGCTTGACAGGGGTAAAATGGATTAGCAGTGTTTGCATCCTGGTAGATGTGGGCTGCTGTGGGCTCCCTGGCACAAGGGGAGGGGAGTGCCAGATGAAGGACCACGAGTGACTGTAGAAGAGAAACTAAAATACAAGTAGAAATTCTCTTTTTCAGAAAGCATATGACAATGCAGTACATCCAAGTCATAGGATGCATTGTAGCCGGAGGGTGTTAGCTTGTGTTCTTTCCGAGCTCTGTAGTCATGTTATTCCTAAGCAGGACAGCGATGATTCCAGTCTTCAGGACTGTCTGCCTAGCCATAAACTCACTAGAATTAAAAATCTATTATGCATATTGTGGTGTTCTTGAGTACCAAAGAGGAGGCCGTAGGATTTCAACCTGCTTTTCTAGGTCAAAGATGCCTTCCAAGTTCAAACACTGGACACGCCTGGGGAACTGAAGTCCTCTTCTAGGTGTGGACCGTTACATATTTGACAAGATTAAACAGGTCAAACAAAATAAAATTACTTTATCAGTTAATTATGGGATTGAGAGGATTTCACAAGGTGTTCTTCCCTTCAGTGTAGCCCAGAATCTTGCAAGGTTGGTTGAGAGGAAAGCAGTTCACCCATCTGAAGTGATTTCTGTTTTCTTTTCCTCTAGGATCTGCTGCTGGCTACAAAATGGCTCTGGAGGGCTCCTTCAGCTGCTGGAACGGAACGACTATCAGGCTGGGGCAGGCATGTGACTTTGTCAGGGACTGCGCCGAGGGAGAAGACGAGGGGGAGATGTGCAGTGAGTAAATCCAAACTCGTAGGCTGTGTCCTCCTTTCCCAAAAGCATGGATTGTTTTAAATGTTAATGCATGAGACTGTAGCACTAATAGACTAATTTGGTGCTATCAAAAGGCCAGTATCCTCCGTAGGACACGTGGTTCCTCTCGCTGTCTGCCTGGAGCGGACTGTTTGATGAGTTCCTGTAGTTGCCTGCAGTAGTTCTGCAGCAGGTTCTTAAGATGCTCTTAGTGCTGCATCTCTTCCAAAGTCCTGATCAAAAATGCAAAGGAAGTACAGCCTGAATAGCTGGGTGCCTCATGGAATTATGAAGTGTGTAGTTTTTTAGAGCATTTAATCAAAATGTAGCACAGCATCTGGCACAGGGAGAGGAGGAAGAGAACTTCAGAGATGAAAAATGAGCAAAGCCAGTGGCTTGTCATTGACCAGTTCCTGTGTCTTTGTGATTCCTCTTGGTTTCTCTCCTCTCTTCAGCAGTCAGGAGCCCAATAAAACACAGCAGAAGATAGATAGCAGCCTAAGTTTCTGGAAACTTGCTGTGCCTGAATACTTCGTGCTATATAACCTGGCAGAGGACCTTCCTCTAACCATCTGGAGGATGCCTCGCCTTTTTCTATACTTCTGCACATTCTAACGCCAGTGTCTTCCCCTTTGTCGGTTACAGGTAGTTAAGTGGTGGACTGTCAGCCATTTGGTTATCCACAGGGCAAATACATCAAGAGAAACTGTTGTTGAGAGTTCCGTTTACCAATGCAAAGTGCATGTGTTGCAGCTGATATAGCCAGACGTGCATCGATTTGGTGTGCAAAAAATGTGTTCCATGACCAAAAATACCAGCCCCAGCAAAAGCCCCTGGAGTAGAAGAGGCTATTGTTCTCAGTTTGACTTTCCTATGTGACAGCTAAAGCAGGGGCGAATCTGGGTCAGGTAATTCAGACAAGCTGTGTGGATGTAGGTGATGTCTAGGCTAAAGGACCTTTGCTGTTTCTAGCACAAACTTAACACAAGTGACTGCAGCTTCTAGCAGATTCCAATTCTGTGCTGCTAGCAAAGGAATAAAGGTTTTGTTGGTGTGGAGAGAAGTGGTTTGACCTGAGATCAGCTAGTAAACTAGTTGAAAGACATATTAGACATTGTTACAACTTGAAATTACGTTCATTAACAACACACACTCGGTGAACATTAAACTGGATTTTGTGTGAACAGCATCATCACTGTGGACCTGCAGATCCATAGAACCAGTAATGCTTCATCTTGGTAGTATCCAAACCTCCTTTTTGCCTGCGAGCTTCAAAAGGGAGCTCTGACACATCATAGTGTTATTTCTCTTGTGTTGTGCACACAAGTTAGTAAATTCTGATAGTCGGTAGGTTGGATGCATTTTCATTTCACTGGAAGCAGAGACACATTACTGACCGTGTCCAGACACATGGTTGTGTCTTTCTGCCTTGTGTGGAGCAGCAGAGCCCACCAGGTGGAGTTGTACCAATCCTGGATGCACACTGAATGCCCCATGGAATGGGGCAGGCAGGGAGGAACACGCTTCCCTGCTGGTTTAAACACTGGGCACACCCATGGCTTGTGTCTCAGCTATATTCACATACTGAGGGGCTGCCTGTGCTTCTGCCCCCAGCTGCTGCCTGTATCCTGTGGTGAACCAGCTGAGAAATGCAATCCCTCTCTCACACAGGCTGTCCACAGGGGCTGGGTGGGTTGCCTTTTCCCTTGTGCTGCATTCCCCTATAGCTGTTGGCATGAAGCCGTGCAGTACTTACAATCATGTTAGCAGAGAATGCTCTGAGGGCGTAAAAGCTCACATGTAAAGAGCAGAAGTGTTAACCATTAATCACCCACCGAGCAGCGCACCACTCCCTGGCTCAAGGAGAAGACCACATGGCTTGTTTTCCACCACAGGTGCTGGGGATCAGAGATCTTACCCCTAGCCAAGAAGCCTGAAATCACCATCTTCCACCCAAGCAACGAATCCAACCAGCTAGCCTTAGAAGGTGCTTGAGTTATGGGTCTGCCTCCTCAGTCCATGGCTGGTTTCTCTGCTGCCATCTCTCTACTGTGTGAATAGTGTTGGCATAAGCCTTGTCCCACACACCAGAGGTGATGGGATGTTTCCAGTGTTGGTATGTCTGCATGGCAGCCCAGCCCAAACCGTCTGCCATCCTTCAGCATTCCAGCCCTCACTTTGCTCCTGAGCAGAGCAATGTTTTTATCAGCTTTTGGAAGTGTGGCGGAGTGATTCCAAGAGAGGGATTTCCCAAATGCCTCTGCTCACACTAAAGAGCTGTCAGAAAAAGATGCAGCCATGCTCAAAACTGAGGGGAGAGCTTTTAAAATTGCTGTTAACCAAAGGCCTCTGTCCTTGAGCTCCAAAGAGATGCTGGGCTTTTTTTCCTTTCCCAGTTTTTCAGCTGTGCAGATACTGACATCTTTTTTCCTCCTTTATTTTCTTCCTATTCATTTGATTGTTGGTTTTTTGTTAGTTGAAAAAAAAAACCCAAACCCTAATGCCAGCTGTTTGTTAACACCTCTTTACTTATTTATGGCTAAGGAAATGTCATGGTGTTTGTTCGGCACGCAACCAATTAGGCTGTTTAGGGAGTGGGAAATTGGAGCGGGATGACCCCTGGAGAGAAGCGAGGGGCTGCTTGAGTCATAATCAAATGTTCCTGCAGAAGCAAAAAACAGCTTCAAAGAGAGAGATGCAGAATTTGATGCCAAACTGTGTTGATTTGGGATCAGACAGGCAGATTTAATGAACTGATGGAAGTGCCACACTAGAGGTTGCTGTGCAGAAACACCCTTTGCAGACACATGTTAAGACTTAAGCTGGTGGGGATCTTGTATCTTTGCGAGTAAATTCATGCTGTTATGGATTATAGCATACTGCAAAAAACCCAACATACCTCCTCATGGTGTGGTACAGAATGGTGTATGGAATATAGCTGGTGTGCTGCAAGGCAGAGCGGAGAACTCAGATGATTTAGAGTCGCAGAACGGTTTGGGTTGGAAGGGACCTCAAAGCCCATTTAGTTCCAACCCCCTGCCGTGGGCAGGGACGCCTCCCACTGGATCAGGTTGCTCAAAGCTCCATCCAACCTGGCCTTGAACACCTCCAGGGATGGGGCAGCTATGACTTTTCTGGGCAACCTGTGCTAGTGCCTCACCACCCTCACAGCAAAACATTTCTTCCCGAAATGTCATCTCAATCTCCGCTCTTTCAGCTTCAAACCGTTCCCCCTCATCCTGTCCCTGTGCTCCCTGGTTAAGAGCCTCTGCCCAGCTTTCCTGTAAACCCTTTCATACTGGAAGGTTGCTAGAAGGTCTCCCCCTGGATATTCACTGATCTATGTGTACTAATACAGATTGGCAGAGCTCTGCTTTACAGAAAGGGGGGATTTATTTCAGTAGTTCTGTACTTCTCTGTTTAGTTACCACTACTGTGGATTTGGCTAAGTAATCTCTTGTTGCAGGGCAGAAGACTGGGCAAAAATAGAAGTTTGACTGCAGAAAAGTGCGTGTGCTTTTGGCTGCTCCAAAATTATTGTACTTTCTATCTCAAATTTACTACAAAATTTCAGCCTGGGGAGATATTGGTTCATCAGTCAAAGCAGCTTAGGAAAATAATGGATGTGTTTAAAAAAAAGTAAGGTGAAGAATGAAGATGCTGATCATCTCTTCGTTAGGCAGAGTCCCAGAACTTGGAGGATTCACCCAGGATGTGACCAGCCTGGGATTGATTCTTTCTTACCTAAGTAGATTTGAACTTCTATTTCCTATTTCCATGTAGAGCTTCCAAGACTGTCGTGTAGAGTTCTGGTCCAGTTCAGAAGTCAAAGGGCTGCTTAAGTCTCACCTGAGGTTGCTCTTCTACATTTCATAGATTTTGCCTGGAATAGGGATTGGAAGTAATGTTCTCCACCTTTCAGATAAATCTCACAACCACGGGGTTGTAAGATACTAGTCGCGCTGCTTCATTGCATATTTGTGGGTGCTGAACACATTCCCAGGTGAAATAAGGAGGGCTAGGACCTGGTTCCTGACAGGACCGACGCTGGCTGCACTGTGTAGTTGGAGGAGGGCATGTCTGTCCAAGGGCAGCCAGAGCAGGAACATCTAACACCTGAGTTTGCGATAACATGAGTGAGTTACTAAACAAGCGTGGATAATTAATTCCACTGGGGCCGGGTTACTTCCCAGGCAAACATGCATGAAACAACCACTGGGTTAATTTCTGTCCCAGCAATGGACCCAGCCCAGCAGAGTCTTTCTGCAAGGGAAATGGCAAGGCATCAACTCGTTTCTGTGCAGAGCTCCCTGATGATTCCTGTCTTGTGTACACCAAACCATTTCCTTCTCTCTTGATCAAAAGTTGTGCCTCTAGCAAGAAATTCTAACCTCTGGCAGTTCTGAACTCAGCAAAGCCTTCAGGCATTACAGGGTAACTCTCTGCTGGCTGTGTTGAGGAGTGTTTTCCCCTTTCATGCTTCATTCCTGGTAGAATGGGGCAGGCCAGGTTCACTAGCAGAGAGGTCACTGCAGAAAGAACTCAGGTTTAAGGTTATGGGCTTTATGTTCTTTGGGTAGATCTTTCTGCCTTCTGAGAAGTCCTCCTACGTTTGTTAAAGGTCCATACAGACCAGAGTAGCCTTTTATTCTTGTGCCTTTTAGAATGTAAATCTGGAATTTCACCCAAAAGATGAAACTGCAGTATCTGATTGATTTACACTTGGTTTTGAAGCAGGAGCATGCTCCATCCACTTCATAAATTATACCAGTTACTGATTTTTTGTGCTATTAAAAGATGGAAAGTTTGTGTAAAAGTTAAAAAACCCCTTGAATTTAATTACCTCTCAAGCAAAATCTAAATCATCCTGAAGGCTTGAAAGTAATTTGGCGAGGAACAAGCTGAACACCCTGCAGCTCTGCTCTACTTCATAACTCAACTAACAGCTGCTTCTTAAGTCCTCACAGTGCCCTGCTTTCACTGTTCCCTGTCCTGTATCCACAGCCTTTATCTCAGTCTTACTGAGGGCTGAGTTTTTTGAGGTGTCTGTCACCAATGATGATATCCAGCCAGCAGGTTCCAGCAGACACAACTCCTGTGCCTTGTTTACTTCCACTAGAGTTTCCAATAGAGTCGGATGAGCTTTCTCTCACTGGTGTAACACCTGTTCTCATAGGAGCTAGAATGATCAATGTGCAGACAATTAGGCTGGGCTGACTGGAAGCCTAGGCTGTAAGGGAGGGGAATCGTGTTAGGCACTGACCTCTCTCCAGGATTTCACTCCGTGAGGCTGCAGAAGCAGTGGTTAGAAAGCCACCTCCGAGGTGTAACCTTGAGTGGTTTTGTGTCTGTGGAGCTGTAAGAGGCCAGGTATGCAGGAGACCCTGTAGTGTACGCTCAGGTATGTCCTCTCATTCAGGTGTGCTGAAGTCGGGAGGAGTCCCTTAGTCACAGTTCAGGGGTTGTCAGCATCCCCCTTATAATCAGGAGACTCTGCACAAAGGGAATGAATCACTGTGGGGTGTCCGCATGCCCAGGGCAGCCCAGTCAGAAGAGTCCCTGCAGCTTCTTCTGTGAGTCTTCTCCTCATCTCACTTGGGCTCTTCTGTGTGTCTCTCTCCCTCCTGCAGAAAACCTTCCCTCTGGCTTTTACTGTTCATTCGAAGAAGGAGACTGTGGCTGGATGCGGGGCTCTTCTGCATCCCATCCTTCTCCATGGCGGATTGGAAGCCCAGAGCACAACCGTTCTCCTTCAATAGAAGGTGAGTGACAGTAAATAGTAAGTGCAGAGAATGGACAGTGGAGAGCAAACGAGGTACACAAGTGGTGGGGAGAGGGAGTGAAGCCCAAGGCATGTTTTCCTCTGCACTTGCCTGTTCAGCCTCCAGTGGAACAAAAGTACTCCAGTGTGCTGTGGGTGAAAGACTGCCTTGCTCACATCCTCTCCTGACGATACAGAATGGTGCTTCAGGTGTCCACAATGACACCAGATCCTGAACCTTTCTGAACAACTTCACAACAACTATTCATTTTCATGACCCTCCTCCATACTCAGCTGATATTTTTCTTTCTTTTTTTCCCATTTATTTTCTCTGTTTCTCTGTTCTGCTTCATTTTCTCCCCATCTTGTCTCCTAATTTTTCTTCTCTTTGCCCCCTTGTCCCTTGAGTTCCACCTCTGTGTATAACCACTCTGTACTTGGTTCCTCTACCCAAATTCCAGATAAATTTTCTCTTTCCAGTTACTTCTTGCTCATAGAAATTTATTGTTCATCCTTGCCAGAAGGATGACTCTGAAGCCGTGGAGGAACAGAAGGTAGCTGTAGGGGAAGGCACACAGACTTCTTAAAGGCATTTCTCAAGTGTGTTCACCAAAGCTGCATTCCTAAGACACTGAATAAGCCTCCTGCTCTCTAGCATTCTCTTGTACCAGGAGCGAGCTAATATAGGTCTGGGGAGGTGTCACAGACCCTGAAACCAGGAGGTGAATGCTGCAGTTTGACCGTCTTCCTCCTCTTTTATCCAGGTTGTGCCCTCCTCCTCAACACCAGCAAGGCACCAGCGGTAGCAAACACTGTCATGACCAGCCCTGCATTTCCAGCTCCCTTGAGGAACTCCCCCTGCGAGGTAAGTCCCGATGTCCTCTTTTTTTTTGCAGTTTACAGAGGTGTTTTGTGTGTCTGACTTTTTTTAAAATATACGCACAAGGCCAGTAGCATGGCAAACAACTCCTCCTATGGCTTATCTGTTAATGCTTGTTAAATGTCCCTGTGGAGGCGAAGGATACGGTTAGCTGCTTGAAATGCCGCAAACTGTGCTTTAAGAAGTTTGGCGTATCTTGTCCTCATTGTATGGCCTCACATGGCGTATCACAATCTTCATGATTTTGTGTCTGTGCTGTCAGGGTAGGGGGTGTGTAAACACAAAGATGAAAAGCTTGCTTCGTGACCAAACATTGTATTTGCAAGATCCAACAAAGACTAGGCTTCAGGAACACACCTGAGCTGTTCAGAAAACATGGTGCAAGCTTTCTCTAGCGCAGCTGGGATGTGAGCTGGCAGGTTGTCATCACGCTGCATCTCAGACCTCCCAAGCTGCTTGAAGGCTGCATTCACAGGTGCGCTGAGGTACAGGAGGTTCATCAAGAATGGAAACAGGTTCTTATTCAAGCGGAAAAGCTATTAACAATCTTAAACTATCATCTTAAACAAATACATCAAGGCTTGCCAACCCTGCAGAAACAATCGTCATTTCCAAGTCAGCTGTACTGCTGGTTACAGACCTGTCCGCATCTTCTCAGTCTGGTCTGTAGCCTCACATGTTCTGTTATCACTGACAGGGTTTGTTAACCTCTTAGGATCATGAACCATAGCTAGTGACTTAAAGCACTTCACATCTGGAATGGTCACCCTGAAACGTCACACAGTGTCCTGGACCCTGGAGCACAGGGAGTTGCGAAAATTGATCCTAACAAAGCACAGTTTGGTGTTTGTCAGCTGAGCACCGAGGTGTTCAAGGCCAGGCTGGATGGGGCCTTGGGCACCCTGATCAAATGGGACGCCCCTGCTCGTGGCAGGGGGAGTGGAACTAGATGATCTTTAAGGTCCCTTCCAAACTAAGCTGTTTTATGAAAAGATACAGATTCTTCCTGTTCCACTGATCTTGAAATGCAGGAAGCACAAGAAGGGATGTGTTAGGAAGTTCTCTGGAATGAAAGTACACAGGAGATGGTGTTTCTTTGGGTTGAAGTTTGGTTTGGTTCCCTTCTGTTGGATCACAGATCACATAGCAAAGTGCATCTGGTTTTGGTCCCTTCTTCATGTCCTCCTGCTTTTAGAAATGCATTCCACTTTGGTTTTCCTCCCTTCTGTGACAGAGTCATATGCAGGTTCTGAATTTTTTAAGACTTTGTTCTGCCATGGATGAGCCACAGTGAGTGTTTTTTACAATCCACCTGACACAGGAATTGAAGTGAATGATTTCCCAATATGTGTATATTTTTTCCATGTGTACACAACAGTACAAATAATTAAACTTGCCATCGGGGGAGAAGCTGCCGTGTATTTCATCTGCTCACATGCCATCCCACCTCCATCACTCCCCTTGGCGCTTAAACGACAATCCGGACACATCCAGCATTGCAGCTGTCGGTAATAAAGAGTGAAGGAGTTTGGCAAGGGTTTTGTCTCTTGCCTTTTCATACAGTGTAAAAGCTTCTCCTCTCAATGAGCCCCCGGTGGCTTCACAATCTATTTTACTGGAACAATCTGTCTATGAGCAGAATAATTTAATTCCACTTTTCAGCACAACACAAGAGGAGAAAGGAGATATTCCCCCCTACACGCTCATTGCTTCAGTAGGTGCCAACAAACTTGCTTATAGTGAAATTATAGCCAGAAAAAAAGAGGTGGCGACAATACCATAATGCTATCTTGTATTTATTCACCTTCAATCGCTCCCCAGTGGAACTGGCTCAAGTTGAGGTACTGAAAGGTGGGTTTCCTTGTCCCTGTCACTGCTGACAGCTCTGCCTAGCATGTCACAGCCAGGACAGATTCTCTGGCTACTGACAATTCACTTGTGATTCATAGGGCAAAGGGCATTTGGGGCACCCTTGATTCATCTCAGTGAGTGTGTGCAAATTAGACCCATTTATTCCTCCACAGTGGGAGCAAGCCATAAACCTGCCTTCCCTCTGTATTTGATCCAGCTCACATGTTGAGAAGTCTGCTTGCTTTCCTTGAGTGCTCCCTACATGATGGCTGGTTCTGACAGCTGATTCCGTACCCTAGAGAGGTTTGGCTCAGATTCACACCCTGCACCAGAATATATTAGTGACAGAGGCTGTCCTTAAGCCTGTCATGTAACACCCTTCCTCCTCCTTGCGTGCCAGCCTCCCCCTGCTGTTAGCGTGCCTGGCTTAGCTGAACTGAGGGTGAGACTGCCTGTGTTGCCCAGCTGCTCAGCCCACGTACCTCTCCCAGATAAGAGGAGTTTACCCCTTTTCTAGGCACAGGACTTTATCAAAGGCCATATCCTACAGGCCCTGAGAGTGGCAGGGAGGCCAGCAGACAACCCCAGTTCTCTGATCTTGACTGCGCACTCTCGATCCCCTGCTGCATGGAAGCTCTGGGGCATTACCAGACCTGCTGATCACTGAACCTATGGTTGTTTCCTCTTATCCCGTGATTTATGTTAGTCATGTTAGAGGATTATGCCCAGCATAGCAAATGCTGACACCCTGCTTATAACCTGGGGGGTGCACAGGAATTGATCCCTTCAGCCTCAGTGCGAGGAGTGTTACCTGGTGCAGTATGGGGTACCAGGCTTGAGGAATGTATGGTTTGTCCAGAACATCCATGGAATCTGTGCTGATAAAGAAACAGCCAAGCAGTCCACAGTGAGAACCAGCCACAAGGAGTTTGCTAATGCTTCAGGCTTGGTTTTTTCTCACTCAGCCTGGCTGTTAAATCTTCCGCTGGCAACATCGACAACTGCACAATCCAAGCAAATGGCTGCTGACAACCAGGAGGCTTGTGGGGTGGCCAAGCCCAGATACCTTCCCTGCTGGGACTTGAGCAGCTCTACAGCAGTGCTGCCACCACCACTTGGTGACTCCACAGCCTGGATGGTTTTTGGCAACTGTATTGCCGCTGAGGGCAGGACAAGCATGACCTTACTTCTTGGTGCTCTCCCCAGCTTAGGTTCGTCACCTGGAGCTCACTGGGCTGCCAGCAGGCTGTGCTCCCTAGCGTTTCCCATACCCCAGGGAAGGGGAGAAATCAGCCTGACTGCTCCGTGCTGCCCCACATCCATCAAAGGATGAGAAGGGGTAAAAACGCCTGCAGGAGATACAATAATAAACACAGCCACTACTTCTCCACACATATTTGGGACTGGCACTCTGTGTATAGCTTTGTACTGCCCTTTGCTCCTATTTGTTTTGAGCAGCTCTGTGTTTTCCTGTTCTTTGTTCTTCAGCACTGTTGGCAGGTCAGTGCCTTTGTTTGTGGTGCTGCCCTTTGTTCTCAGTTCAGTTAGTTTTTCTCTTTTCTTTTGTTGTTTTATTAAATCTTGGCTGGAGTGTCCTGGCTTCAAAGAATCTCTCGTTTGCAGTTCAGACAGACTATTGTATCTTTTCACGCTGCACAGTCAGTGGAGTCCTTTGCCTGCTGACCCTATTAATGGCATGTTTGAAAGCAGTTTGTGTGGCAGAGGGGAGCCGTGGCCCTGCTGTTAGACCTTGGGGGATGCAGGAAGTGGCACACATAGTCCATGAGGAGATGCTCCATTACTCTGAAGTACTTGAAAAGGGCAGTCTCAACAAAAAGCTCAGGAGATGCTTCAGGAGCCAAACTGAGTCACAGTGATCAAGAGTGAAAATTTAACTCGCGTATAAAAGTTTACTGGAAAGAAAGCACATGTAATTGAGCGCAGCAATGCACATAAAGTATGAAGAATTAATCTAGACCATGCCCTAATGTAAAGGCAGGATTTATAGAGCTTGAGCAATAAAGAGCAGCATTTCTCGTCCCTTCTCTTCACCCTTCTCTTCCCCTCCAAGTGGGAATTGGTTGGCCTGCACACGACTGACAAGCAAAGAGGGTCGTGGGGTGGGTGCACATCTCCTCCCTTTGAAGAGAAAATCAATGCACACGCCATTGGTAGCTGTGCTGCTGACTGGGAATCTGAGAAACCACGTTGCTGTAAAGTCTGATGGAAGTGCTGTCATATCGGACACCACCCCTGGCAAAATGGAATTGCCTTGCTGAGGTTGGTAGCCCTTGGGTGCACAGTGTCCAGGCTGTAATGGCCACCTGCTTCTCAGTACTTTGCAAAGACACTTAAAGGAGGCTTATAAGTAAGATGGGGAAAATCTTTTTAGCAGGGCCTGTAGCAATACGACAAGGGGTAATAGTGTTAAACTAAAAGAGGAGAGGTTTAGGCTAGATCTTAGGAAGAAACGATTTATTGTGAGGATAGTGAGGTACTGGCACAGCTTGCCCAGAGGAGTCATGGATGCCCCATCCCTGGAGGTGTTCAAGGCCAGGTTGGGTGGGGCTTTGAGCAACCTGATCCAGTGGGAGATGTCCCTGCTTCTGCTGGGGGATGTAGACTGGATGACCTTCATGGTCCGTTGAAACTACTCTAAGATTCTATGTCAGAGAGCTGGCATGAGAGCATGATCCTAGATGTCCAGGGCACACTCACTTTCATGTGGAAGCTGGAGACTCAGTTCTGGCCCCCAGCATCTGGACAGTGAAGCAATCCCGTCTTCCTCAGTCCTGGCATCATTACTGTACAGCTGCAGAGTCATGTACCATGACTTGCTTTTCATTCCACATTTCAGGGATGCTCCCTGCGGGCTGCGTCCTCAGGCTCTGAAGGATGCTGTGGTACCTGTGTATCATGAGAGCCACACCTGTGTCTTCCTAAAGTGTTTGGGCTTCTGGCATGCAAAGGTGTAAGACCAGGTCCAGGGCTACTGCGTTCTGTGAGGGCTTGGTACAGCGTGTCCCTGTGGGGCAGTGGCAGCTCCAGCTCTCCTGCAAGAGGGTGTTTTGTGGAGGATTCTGACTGTTCCTGCTGGTTGGAAGTCACTGCAGGAATATGAGCCAGCTGGAGACTCATTGTTAGAGAGGCTGGGCTTTGCCCTGCTTGTGGGAACCTGGGATGGACCTCAGTGCTGTATAGAATCATAGAATCATAGAATAACCAGGTTGGAAGAGACCCACCGGATCATCGAGTCCAACCATTCCTATCAAACACTAAACCATGTCCCTCAGTGCCCCGTCCACCCATCCCTCAAATGCCTCCAGGGAAGGTGACTCAACCCCTTCCCTGGGCAGCCTGTTCCAGTGCCCAATGACCCTTTCTGTGAAAAAAAATTTTTTTTTTTTTGAGAACTAACAGCCGGGCAGGCAGTTTCAATGTAGGCTACAATAGAGCAGGAGAGTAATGACAGAGACAGTGTTGCCTGGGTGGTGGCGGACTTGAAATCAGCCTTAAAAACTTGAAATTAGCCTTAAATGTTACCACGTGTACCTCCGCAGAAGGAGGTGACTCTGCCAGAAGGACTGCACTGTGACCAAGAACCAGATCATTTCATTTTGCATCCCCAGATCCTGGTTCTAAAGGCTATGGGTGTGCTGGAAAACAATGAGAACAGGTTCCTGTGGCAGTAAAAAAGCTCTGTGCTTTTAGCTGTCTTTAAAATAATGAAATTATTTTTTCACCGCTGTTTTGACATTACGACTTGCTGTTTCCTGAAAGCCAGTATGACGTTGTGTCAGTGAATACTGAACTGAGCCAGGCTTCTTCCAAGCCTGAAATGACTTTTTGACCGTAAACATGTTCTCTCTAGAAAATAAATATAATATGTTGATATGAAACAATCCAGGTGAGGTTTGCCCTCCATTTGAGTTTATACATATGAAGCTGGTTTTGTCCTTTGTGGTTATTAATTCACTTCTCCTTTCTGTGCCAAACTGTTGTCTGTTTTTAAAGCATGTAAATCAATAACATAAATCATTCCTGGAGCGTGGGCTGAGCCCTGTGCTCACACTTGCACAGCATTGCTCTCTCTATTTCTTGGGTTTCAAATAGCTGAGAAGGGTGCATGGTAATAACATTGACTCACAGCATTTATGAGCATGAAAAATGCAACATGAATTGCTTTTGGCACGGCCTTTCACCTGCTTTATTTTGCAGAATGTTGTTAGCATCATTTCTTTATTTTAAAGCATTGTTTTTGAAATCTGTACAGCTTGTTCACAGTGATCTTTTCCCAATTCCCTCACCACCTGCTGCTGTGGCACTGGATGGGGGTCTGGAACATCAGGAATCTCTTGGAGCCTGTTCACTCCACAGCACTCCAACAACATAGTGATGAACTCTTCCTCTCTCTTTTGTTGTCACCTTTGGTTTTATGTTTGTTTGTTTTCTGAAATGAAGGTGCTTTTATTAGGTGCTTGATTTTATAGAAGTAAACATAAGCAAGAAATAATGAGAATAAATAGCATGAGAGTCTCTTCATGTAAGCTATAGGCTTCTCCTGCCTGGGTAGTTTAAAGCTATGCGATCAGGTCAGGTATTGTCATTTTATCACTTATATTAGGTGTTTGCACATCTGGGTCCTAAGCAGAAGCAGAAGTGCTAGCAAACTACAGGAGAGGCTCGTTCTGCACAGTTCTTGATCTGGCCAAAAAGCAGAATCGAGACTTTTTGGTCATCGTTCTCATTCCTAAGATTCCAGGTCCAAATTGCCAAGTGCTCCGAATAGCTGTCCGCCTGTGCTGTGGTGTGCAGCCATTGCCCGTCTCTGATAAGAAAACCGGTATTGCTGATGTGATGAACTTCATGCCCCAAATGTACTTCACGTTTGTGTCAACACTCCTGAGACGGGCAGAGGTGTCTGCAGCTGTGGTCAAGTTCAGTGTAAGTCACATCCCAGCTTATACCTTCAGCTTCTGTTCACCCATGAGGTGTTTTCCAAGCACCACTTGCATTTAACAGGTCAATGTGTTCACATCTGTAAACACCTTCTGCTGCTTCCTGTCCAGTGAGAGGCAACCCAAGACAAGAGTTAGGCTTTTCAGAAAAATAAACATCTGTATTTCAGGAATCTACAGTTCCTGGACAGGGAAATTTTGAGCAGTTCCTTTGAGCAAGTGTTAGAGGTGAGGGCATGAGAACTGATTAACTGTCTATCAAGGTGTAAGGCTGGAGTGCAGCGTTAGAATGTGTGTTTATTATGGGCTCAGTCTCCCTTTCATTTCCCCCAGATCAGTTGAGAGTGCTCCATTTACCATGTCAGTGAGTTTGTGTGTGAACAGCACATCCCTGGCTGTGGCAGATTCTGAGGTTGAAAGCAAGGGGCCATTTGGCTAGTGTCTACCTGCAGTGCTTAATTAACTTCTCAGCGATTTTTATAGCTTCTGAATGCTTTGCTGCTGGTTTAGCATGGAGGGAGCTGTTTGATGTGTAAAGTTAGGGGTGTGCCACCAGCAGCCCAGATTCAGATTATCCCAAACATGTCGCTGCACTGCTTACAGGATGCATCACGTATGTAGGACCATCTGCCATCATTGGTGCCGTGTTATGTAAAGCAAGTGCCAGCCCCATTTGGAAGTCTTTACCGCAGCATCCAGCTCGTCATCTGCTCTGGTTCACTTCAGCAGGTGTGAAAAGACCTGGACTGCCCCACTGTGAAGCCTGGAAATCATAGATATCGCAGCCAAAAATGCCCATTTGGACGCAGTGCCAGTCAATTCGCTCGGAGCCAGTTCATTAGAGCCTGCATATTGCACTTTGCCAATGAGCTGATCTCCCACATCTAATGCCAACTGCGTCTTTCCTTCAAACAGCTGACATGTGTGCAAAGGCATCCATTCCAATCCAACCACTCCAGCTTTTGCTCTCATGTTACATTAACGCTATCAAAGGCTTGCTCTTGTCTCACTGCTCACCACATAGATATTGCCTCTTGCTGTCTGGCAGGTCTCCAGGAGAGAAAGAGGTCTGAAAGCTCTTGTGTAGTTAGAGCTTCAGGGCTTTACCTCCCAAATATTGAGCTGTCAGAATATCACAGTAAAGCTACTCCAGCTTACCTGTATTAGATTTCACATAGTGCATTGCAGTAGAGTTAGCATCAGAGTCCTAAATGTGCTTCACATCTGGGCTCTCAGTCAGAGGAGTTGCTCTCCCTGCTGTAGGGTGAGCACTTCAAGTGTCCACTGGCCTTCCAAAAGTATTTAAAGCGCCAAAAATGTATAATCCTGACCAGTTTTCTCAAGAAAAATTGCTTCAGAGAGGCTGAAAGTTGTCCTAATGGTATTTAAGGGAGAGCACTCTTCACTGTGATTTCTGTGGTCTCACTTCATAGGCATTGGGAGTATAAAATGCCCGCAGGTTCTTTACTCTTGATTGCCAGCTGCCATCAGGGCCAGGTATGCATTGATTGTTCAGAGTAGTCATGCAGACACTGGGTTTGAAGGTGTCAGCCTCCTGCACCATAAACCTTTGTCCACAGCCTCTTCCACCAGTGCTGGTTCCGGTGAACACCTGGGTGTAAGTTCAGCCCTCCATGCCCATCTCTTTGTGTCAGAGCTGAAACAGTTCTTCTCAGGCCTGCTCCATTCTGCTTTTTCTGTCTGGTGTCTCTGAGGTGAAACTCCTCACAGTTCACCTTGTGGTTTCCTGTCTGATGCTATGGAAGTGGAGGTGGGACTCCACGAGTCCCTTCCCAGAGCTGGGGTGAGAGCAAGCTGGTGGCCAGCCATGAGCAGCAGCCTGTACCCAGAAGTCCTATGGTCTGGTGGAGCCAGGGAGGGTTTGCTGAGCTCCTGGAAACCTGTGCACCGGTCTGGAGGTCAGAGCAAGGTAGTGCAGTAGATTCAGGGACCCAAAGCTGTGCATCAGTTCATAGACGTTACCCGTTCTGTGTCATACACGCTGGCAGTTCAACAGGCAGGAGTGATCTCTCGCAAGGGCAGGGACTTTTGCAGCATAGAGAGGGAAGAACCATGTCCAGACTTTTTAGCTTCTCTGTCATAGTTGTGCAGTGCAGTCGGAGTCACTGCTAGGTGTATAACTCTGAAGGCAAGGAGGTGAACTGCACTCTCTGCCTAAATTCGGTAACGATAATCTGTGTGATGAGTGCACAAGATTTGGTTTCACCACTTGTGAATGTCATCTGGGAATGATAGCGATCCTTCTGTCCTTTCCACCCCTGAATCTGACCCATCTGCTGGGACAGACTTCACCATGAGACAGGACAACAAGCAGGATCTATCAGTTGTGTTTTATGCTGAGCAGTGGGTATGGGCATTCTATGCTATCCCAGCAGGAAAGTAACATTATCAGGTGTTCCTTTGTGAAATATTAATTCAATTTCTAGCCTCCTTACTTAGGTATTTGCTTTGCAGTGTTAAAAAACAGAGAGCTGTTTTTTAAAATGCATGGATAGTCAATACTATGTTGAACACTTTCAGTCCAAAAATCCATCATTATGTAGCTCATTCCTTCAGCATTCTTACCTCTGCTGGTTATTGAGATGGGACCCAGCTCCTGTGTGTAATATATGTAAGTATTTTACTTGTGCTCTTTATCAACAAAGAGCAAGCTCTTCTTCTACCCAAGAAAATTAGACATCCTATAACGTGAATTCTGTGACTGGCCTGAGGTAGGAGGGATTGTTTTCCTTTTTATGCAACAAGGGAGTGAAAGTCATAATATGAGAAGACTATATTAAATAATTTTATATAAGTTAATGCATAGAAATGGACTAAATTACATTAAACATTACAAAAATGTTAGAAACAGTTCCGTAAGGTCTTTTAATTAAAACCCCGAATCATTACTGAACTTTAATTGGAAAGCCTGTAGAAACTTGGAAAGAGGTAAGGAAAACCAGATTTTTGAAGAGAGTATCTGGAGGGTGAGGATGTGATTACTCATGGTGCCTGCTTATTGCAGGTCTTCTCCCTGTGGGTCTGCTGCCACCAGGATAGAAACATTTATTCCTGAAAAAGCTGCTAGTCTGAACTTGAATCTCTTAGGTGGCGTCTTAGGGGAGTGTGACCTCTGTACCACAGGATAACGGAGATATCGGCCTGACCTTTTAAAACTGGATACATGTGTGAAAGCTGAACCAGAGGTGGTTTGGACTCAACTTCAGCCAAAAGAAAGGCTGGTAGTTCCAACATTAAATAGCAGTTACCAAGTGTTACAGGCTTCTCCATCCATGGATTTTCCTAAAGGGATTACATAAGCCGAAGGGACAATCGGTTTTTTGGTGCTTAGAAACATAAAATTGACGGAAGAGTTGGGAATTTTGTTAACTTTTGGGCAATATTTCTGATGTTTAATCTCATATCTTCTCTTTCTTCCAGCTGCGAATGTCATGGCTCATCCATGGTGTCCTGCTGGGAAACGTATCCCTGGTGCTGGTGGAGAACAAGACGGGAAAAGAACAGAGCTGGACATTCTGGCATTCAGATAATGGTGAAGGCTTGGGAATGTGGCAGTGGATGATCTTACCTCTCCCAGATCTACTGGATAGGTATGAGTCTCCTCATCATTCTTCATAGTGATCAGTCATTTCACCACTAGCTATCTGGCAGTGAAACTGGCCAGGGGATCCCTCGGGGAGAGGAAGAACTTTGTCCCTGAGGTATCTTCTGGTACAAGCCAGGAATAAGAACTGAGTAGTTAGAGTGAAGTGCTTAAATTTAGACCTCCTGAGTTGTTAGCTGGGTTCGCAAAGTGGGTGACTAGGTAGTCTCCAGCTAGGTGCCTAAACTTCTGTCTCTCCATTCAGTCGACTGGAAATAATCATTCTCCTCACCTACTGTTCCATGTAGCGTGTTTGTTCCCCTTACATGGTTTGCTAGGCTTGGATATGAGCTCCATATAGTTGGGTTTTCTTGTGACTGTCAAAGCCCTCAGTGTTCAATGTGTCTGGATCGGAGGATGAAAGAGCTGGGAGAAGAACCTGCTGAAGATCAGACCAGGATGCATCTGAACTCAGTTGTGTTAATTGTCATGGGAGGCTCAGCTTTACAAAGGGTTCTTTCCACTGTGAGCATGTTCTGGTTTTGAGCACAAAGAGTTTATCTAGCAGCATATGCTTCATCTGGAAGCCTATGCTTATTTACAGAATGTTGTTTTAGCCATTTCTTACATGTCAGCTTTAAGGGAATGCTCTGATGTTCAGTGTTTGCTTTTTGTGTGTGCTCTGGCTTCTGCTGTTTGCAGAGAAGGCGCAGACAGACTTCACCTCTTGCTGCCCTGGCCCTCAGGCTGCATGATGAGTCTACAGTCTGGGTCCTTTGTTTCTTTGGAGATCTGTGGGCTAGAAATAATGGGTTTCATTAAGGGATAGCTTTCCTCATAAGAACTTTGAGCAAACATCGTATGAATCTGTCTTGTCCTGCTGGCTCTCAGGGATGCACATAGGCTACACTTACAACAAGGACACTGCCAGCACTTCAGTCCTGAATATATAATTAATGTGTGCTTCAGTGATTTCAAACAACCAGCATCAACCTTAGTGTGCAGTCACTGCTGAAGGAACATTTGTAAACATACCTGGGTGCTACATCCCCTCCAGCTGTGTTCCAGTTGAAGAACAGTGTATTTTGCCATTGTTATTTATGGGATTTACTTTCTAATGTTGTCAGGGGAATGTTTTGTACCTGAGTTATTCTGTGCTGTTATGCTATTGCTGCCCTTTAAATCCTCTCTGGTCGCACAGGCAGGCAAAGAATACTTTGATCTCGGGAGCCAGGCTGGTAGCGGCTCTTGGAATCGTAGATCCAGCTGATATGTGGTGCTGGCTGTTATGGATAAGGCACTGACATCCTTATGTCCCCATCACTTACAGAGACAGAGATCTGGATTCCCGAGGGAAGGGAGTTCGCTGGAAGTTAAGACATAAACAAGGGAAGCTTTAAAGTTCTGGTGTCTCTTGAAAAGTTTTGTCCTAATTTATTCACAGCAAGTGCACTATCATAATGAATTTTTTCTAAGATTGATTGAGTAAGCTGGGGAAGGGTCTGGAGAACAAGTGTTATGAGCAGCGGCTGAGGACCCTGGAGTTCTTTAGACTGGAGAAGAGGAGGCTGAGGGGAGACCTCATCGCTCTCTGCAGCTCCCAGAAAGGAGGTTGTGGTGAGGCGGGTGCTGGTCTCTTCTCCCAAGTAACAAGTGATGAGATTAGAGGAAATGTTCTCAAGTTGCACCGGAGGAGGTTTAGATTGGATATCAGGAAAAATTTCTTTACCAAAAGAGTGATGAAGCACTGGAAGAGGCTGCCCAGGGCAGTGGTGGAATCTCCATCCCTTGAGGGCTTCAAAACCCTGTAGATGTGGCACTTTTGGACGCATTTTAGTAGTAACAGTGGTGTTGGGCTGACAGTTGGACTGGATCATTTTAAAGTTTTTTTCCAACCTTAATGATTCTATGATTTCATGACCTGAAAGCAGTCCTTCTTGAGAAGGAAGAAGTCTCCTGTGAGTCTTGGAAATAATGCAGATGTATCTCTCACCACCCTGAAACCTGTTCCGTAGACAATCTAGGCTGATGTGTGAATTAGGAAAGAGCTTTGTGGCAGTGCACACCAGAATAGTCCTGGGGAGGTTACTTCTGTGTGCTTTGGTGATAAGTGATGGATTTATTAAACTGCAAGAAGTATTTAATTGATGCGAACGCAGTGCTGGTGCTGCTGGGGGCTTGCTGTGTCTGTTCTTTCTAACTGGTTCTGATGGCAGGAGCTGTGCAGGTCCATGTTAGAAGAAGCGTGATATTGTAGATGTTCCTACAGGAAGAGCTGGAATTTTAAATCAACTCACAGAAGTAAAGCTCTTGAATAAAGCACACCAGTGCACCAGCTCCACACAAAATGAAAGTTCATCCCATTGTGCTGGGGAAGCTGAATGGGTGGTGCTACTGCTAACAAGGTAATGTGCTCTAAAATTGCTCAGAAGCCTGCTTGTTCAGAAGCTGCTCAGCCACGATTCCCATGTTTGCCTCATAGCACTTCAAAGAATTATTAGGAAGACTTCCAAGAAATTAGATTTGCTCTATCTTTAGAAACAGACATTTCTTAAATGTTTCATATCCCTCAGGCTGTTGGGAGGAATTACATTTTGGCAGGCGATCACGGCTAGGACTTCTCAGGTGATTTGGCAGGAGCAGAAAGCAGAGAGGAGTGCAACAAAGCAGCTAAACAGGGGTGGAGGGACATTCAATTTCCAGCCCTGCATGAGCCTAGGTGGCCCTGAACACACGGTGAATTTCCAGGAGTACACTGAGGAGGGGATTGCCTTCTTTCCTCACATTTCATAGAATTATAGAATCACCAGGTTGGAAAAGGTCTCTTGGATCATCGAGTCCAACCATTCCCATCAATCACTAAACCATGTCCCTGAGCACTTCGTCTACCCGTCTTTTAAATACCTTCAGGGATGGTGACTCAACCACCCCCCTGGGCAGCCTGTTCCAGTGCCCAATGACTCTTTCTGTGAAAAATTTCTTTCTGATATCTAGTCTGAACTTGCACTGGCACACCTTGAGGCCATTGCCCCTTGTCCTGTCCCCTGTCACTTGGGAGAAGAGGCCAGCACCCTCCTCTCTACAACCTCCTTTCAGGTAGTTGTAGAGAGCAATAAGGTCTCCCCTCAGCCTCCTCTTCTCCAGGCTAAACAACCCCAGCCACTCCTCATAAGACTTATTCTCCAGCCCCTTCACCAACTTTGTTGCTCTTCTCTGTACACGCTCCAGAGCCTCAACATCCTTCTTGTGGTGAGGGGCCCAGAACTGAACACAGGATTCGAGGAGCGGTCTCACCACTGCCGTGTACAGGGGCAGAACAACCTCCCTGGACCTGCTGGTCATGGTGTTTCTGATACAAGCCAAGATGCCATTGGCCTTCTTGGCCACCTGGGCACACTGCTGGCTCATGTTCAGTCACTGTCAACCAACACACCCAGGTCCCTCTCCTCCAGGCAGCTTTCTAGACAGACTTCTCCTAGTCTGTAGCACTGCATAGGGTTGTTGTGCCCCAAGTGCAGGACCCGGCATTTGGCCTTGTTAAACCTCATGCCGTTGGACTCAGCCCATCGGTCCAGCCTGTTCAGATCCCTTTGCAGAGCCTCCCTATCCTCCAGCAGATCCACACTTCCATCCAGCTTAGTGTCATCTGCAAACTTGCTAAGGGTGCACTCGATGCCTTCATCCAGGTCATTGATGAAGACATTGAACAGGGCTGGACCCAGCACTGAGCCCTGGGGACACCACTTGTGACCAGCCTCCAGCTGGAGTTAACTCCATTTCCCACCACTCTCTGGGCCCGGCCATCCAACCAGTTTTCCACCCAGGAGAGTGTGCGCCTGTCCAGGCCAGAGGCTGACAGCTTCCTAAGCAGAACGCTGTGAGAAACTCTGTCAAAGGCTTTACTGAAGTCCAGGAAGATACATCCACAGCCTTTCCCTCATCCAGCAGCCGAGTCACTTTGTCATAGAAGGCGATCAGGTTAGTTTGGCAAGACCTACCTTTTGTGAACCCATGTTGACTGGGCCTGATCACCCGGTTCTCTTGCATGTGCTTCATGATAGCACTCAAGATCACCTGTTCCATGACTTTCCCTGGCACTGAGGTCAGACTGACAGGCCTGTAGTTTTCTGGATCCTCCCTGTGACCCTTCTTGTAGATGGGCACAACATCAGCCAGCCTCCAGTCCAATGGGACTTCCCCAGTCTTCCAGGACTGTTGGAAGATGATGGAATGGGGTTTGGCCAGCACATCCACCAGCTCCCTCAATGCTCTTGGGTGGATCCCATCCGGCCCCATAGACTTGTGAGTGTCTAATTGGCCAAGCAAGTCTCTAACCACCTCCTCTTGGATCATGGGAGCCTCATTTTGCTCTTCTAGCTCCTGGGTTTGTACACAGATGGAACGACTTTCTTTACAATTAAAGACTGAGGCAAAGAAGGCATTAAGTACCTCAGCCTTGTCCTCATCCTTTGTCACAGTTGTTCCTTTTGCATCCAGTAAAGACTGAGTATTGTCCCTGGTCTTCCTTGTACTGTTGATGTATTTACAGAAAGATTTTTATTATCCTTAGTTTGATCCTTAGGGAAGCATCCAGCTGAGACTTCCCCCTGTGGAAGGCCTCACCTTTGCTGTGTGAGCTTCCAGAGGCCGAAGTCCTGTCTTTTTACATCTCCCCCAAGCTGGCTGTCCTTGCTCGTTCTGGAAGGCATTTAAAAGGTCTTGAGCGTCTGTTCATATGGGACGCAGCTCCAGGAGCTCGGTATGTCCTGTGCCTGGGCAGGAAGGGTAGAAGGCTGGGGAAGGATTTGCTGCCAAAGGAGCTGTGGTTAAAGCTGCTAGTTGTGGACAGGAGCCCCTCCAACTGTCGGGTGAGTGGATTGTGCTTACTGCAGGCCAACAGCAAAGCCTCCAGAGGTGCTGTATTTTGACTTGCCACTTAAATACACTCAACATGAACTCAACACCCTTCCTGTGCTCTATTTGTACTCGTGTGGCTGTCTGCCCCTCCCTGATGGGTTATCCACAAATGGGATTTTCTGCACAGATCAGTGAAAGCTGGAGAACTGTTTTTTTCAGCTTGCTGGAATGTGCAGATCAATGCAATGCTGAAGTAGCTTAGAGAGCTGTGTTGCTGTAGAATTATTCTGTTTGATGGAAAATTACTGTTTTCCAATGATGAGCCTGTTGCTAATAGTTCTTCTTTAACTCCACAGAAACGCAAGTAGGCAACAGTCTTGAAAGCTCTGCTGTAGTTGGCAGCTTGGGCTGCGCTTAATGCATTAGGTTTTAGTGAGTAAATAACTGTGAGTTTAAATGTTAATGATCATATAGTCAAGGGAATGTGACAGCAAGAGCAACAGACGCCTGATGTGATTGAAGGTGAGTGATTTGTGCAGCTGATAATTAGATGTTCTGTTAGTTGAACACTGTGTTTAAGGTATGTCACCTAGATAAAGCACAAGCACGCGTAACCAAGTGATTCCCTGGAGCTTGCGGTAGGCTGATGCTATCACCAGCCCGCCTAGCAGCTGCTTTGCAGGGCAGTGGAAAAGGTGGGAAAGGATTAACTCTAATGGGCTGAAACCTGGCTAGAAAAATGATGCTTTAAGAAGTAAATCCTAATTATCCTGACTTCTGCTCCCTTGCTGAAGCTGAGGCTATGCAGACCAAATGTTCTGTGGGTCTGCGTGGAACTGTTTGTCTGTTATTATTCATGGACTTTCTTCTTATTCTGCTGTGGAGGAACAGGGACGCTCCATACAGCCCAGATGTGTCTTCCTGCACATTCCCACAGCTGCATTCACTGCTCACATCCACACCCAGATCTCTCCTTTGTCTTGCATCCAACCAACAAGCCCAGCCACTGTTGCTCGGTGTGGCCCCACATGACTTTGTTTAACTTTTTACTTTGTGGAGCTTTGTTTGAGGCTCTGAACAACCTGATCCAGTGGAAGCAGGGTTGGAACTTCATGGGCTTTGAGGTCCCTTCCAACCCAAACCTTTCTGTGATTCTATGAAATCAGAGTGGACTTGAATGCCCATCTCACTGCTCCTCTGCTCTGTAGCATCATCAAATCACTTGGTTAGAAAAGACCTTTGAGATCATTGAGTTCAACCATACCTATCCACTACTAAACCATACCCCTAAGCACTGCATCTACTTAGCCTTTAAATACCTGCAGGGACTGTGACTCAACCACCTCCCTGGGCAGCCTCTGCCAGTGCCTGAGAACCCTTGTGGTGAAGAAATTTTTGTTAATATCCAATCTAAACCTCCCTGGTGCAACTTGAGGCCAATCCTTGTTGTCCTGTCATTTGGGAGAAGAGACCAACACCCACCTCACTACATTCTCCTTTCAGGTAGTTGTAGACAGTGGTATGGTCTTCCCTCAGCCTCCTTTTCTCTAGACTAAACAATCTCAGTTCCCTCAGCCACTCCTCATAGGACTTGCTCTCCAATCCCTTCACCAGCTTCATTGCTCTTCTCTGGACAAACTCCAGGACCTCAATGTCTTTCTTGCGGTGAGGGGCCCAAAACTCAATACAGGATTCAAGGAGCAGCCTCACCAGTGCCAAGTACAGGGGCAGAATCACTTCCCTGGTCCTGCTGGTCACGCCGTTTCTGATACAAGCCAAGATGCTGTTGGCCTTATTGGCCACCTGGGCACACTGCTGGCTCGTGTTCAGTCGCTGTCAACCAACATCCCCAGGTCCTTCTCTGCCAGGCAGCTTTGCAGCCACTTTTCCCCAAGCCTGTAGCGCTGCACGGGGCTGTCATGTCCCAAGTGCAGGACTCAGCACTTGGCCTTGTTGAACCTCATCCTGTTGACCACAGCTCATCAATCAGGTCTGTTCAGATTCCTCTGTAGAGCCTCCCTAACCTCAAGCAGATCAACATTTCCTCCCAGCTCAGTGCCATCCACAAACTTACTAAGGGCAGATTCAATCACCTCATCCAGATAATGGATAAAGATCTTGAACGGAACTGGACCCAGCACTCTGCTGCTCTCTTCCTCTGGAGACAGAGTTATTCCGCCAGGGCTGTTCTGTTCCTCTAGAACAGGGATGTTGGTAACAGTGTGTGCAGAATGCTTGTGGCAGATGCTGTACGTGTGTGTGTTCTGCATGGCTGTCTTTAATAACCCCTTTGAATCTCAGCCCTTATTGCTAGCTATTGAGTACCTTCCTCCACGGCAGCTCTGTCACTGTAACGGAGTTTGGTTAACGTGCTTGTATTTCTCCAAATAATCTCATTCCTCATAAGTATGTCTTTCATCCCAAATTGTAAGTATTCCTTTTGTGAGGTGGGCTAACAATGCATCATTTGTAACAGAGGAGTTAATAGGAACCTGACTGTAATAAGAGTTAGTGACCTGAAACTGCCCCGTTCCGTAAGTACCACGGTCTCAAGCAGGTTCAGCCGTAATTATTTCATCCAGTGAGAGAGAGAAATCAGTTCCATCAGAGGTAAAACATTACAAGGTAGGAAATGGGAGCTGTACGTACAGGCATGCTGTGATCGTGTCACTGCATGGGGGACTGAGTACAGAGGAGATTAGCATTCCATCTTGGTTAATAATCCCTGTCTTTATGATAAAAAGGAAAAAAGTAATGATTATGAGCCTTTCTAAAATAACAGCATGGAGACAGCTGCATGAGCCTTGCTAATGGAAACCCACACTGTCTGTGCAACAACACTGAGGTAGAATTCAGAGCTGTTACTGAAGGGAGGCAGCTGCAGAATTTGCACAAAATCAGCTTTCTGAGGCCTTCAGTTCAAGGAGAATGGTTTTTATTTCCCTCTGAACAGAAGATGATGTAATACACCCAAAAGCTAGCACTGCTGTGCAGTGAAGACCTAAGGAGGGGTGCCATTAGCAAAGCAGTTTAGCTTCAAGGAGGCTGTACCAACATAGCTATGGATGTATTGTCATGTTTTTAGTTCTGGATTTCCCCCTGCAGATAAATCCCGGATATTCTAGGGAGAACCAGTCTTCTGTTAGGATTGAGAAAAAAATAAGTAAGCAAGAAGGACCAACTGAAGGGTAACCCCCAGATGATGTGATGTAGCTGCACTACTGCCCATGCTGAAAAAAACCCACAGGATTCAAACATCCTGAGGAATGGGCAAGACTACAGCCAGAAGCTTTGATATTATCCTGTTTCTGTCAGGTTTAACTGCGTTGGAATGTGCTTGCTCCTACCTTTCAAGAGACTGTTCATCTAGATTCAGATTTCACAGGCTGGGCCAAAGAAACAAACCAAAAAAGCTTATCTGTTAATGCTTCAGTGATGTTTGTTACCTGCAACTGAAATACTCAATCAGCAGCCACCCTTGAGTGGGATTTGAATTTATGTAAAATCTGTTCCCTTCCGACAGCCACGCTGATGTTCTCTGAAGGGGAGGTCTGAATGAGGCTGGTTTCACCCACCTGGTTCCATATTTCCCATCTGCCTCGTGCAGACTGAAAAGCAAAAGGGCCTCTTATGAGTTATGTTCACAGCTCACTGATACACAGCTCTGCTGAATGGAAATGGTGCTCTGGTGCTTCCCAAGTATCCCACAGCTCAGGAATGTTTTGTGGCTGTGCTCCTGGGTTCAGGCAGGGCAAAAGGAAAGACAAGTAAGAAGTCATTTCCACCAGCCCGCAATTAGCAATTTCTTTAATACCCAAGCCGTTAAAGCCTTCTGTAGCAGCCCTGTTCTCATTCCTATGAAGAAATCTAGCTTACAAACACAGACTTACCTGCTGATGATTTGGATTCCATGGGAGGAAGGTACAAGGATTCATTCAGCAACAGTTGTGACACACTTGCCAGCTGTAGTTTTGCTGCTCCTGTACGATGCCCTTCAGGAATGCTCTTTCCTGGCCATCCACCACAACATCTGTGTCTGCAGTGAACTTGTCTGCCCAGCACTGCAGAGCAGTATCTCTGTGGCGTAGATGCCAGCTGAAGCACTGGATGTGTGGTCAGCACAGTCCTCTTGGATCTGTGTGGCAGGATGGTTGAGATGTCTCTCTAGTATTGGACTGAGTCCCTACAAGAGCTCAAGCTTCAAGAGTTTCAGTATCAGCTTCCACCAAAGCCAAAGGGAGTTGTTTCACTGACTTCAAGGATCAAACAGAAAGAAAAAAAGGGGGAGGGGAGAGGCAAGAGAACGAGGTTGTCTGTGGGGCTTTTCCATCCCACTGATGTGTGACATTTCCATTTTCAGTTTTGATTAAATTTCCCTTAATTAGCCCATTAAGCTAAAACCACCAAAGCTAATGACTGAAGTGCTGGTTAACGGATGGTCTTGTTTCAGTGGAATTTGAAAGACATCATAGTCCTAAATTAATAGTGGCATTAAACTGGAGAAGAGGAAAAGATGAACTGTTTGTTGCAGAAATGCTGGTCTCAAGAGAACGTTTGTACTGAAACTGCATTCGTGTTAAGCAAAAACATAAGATTAATAGGCAGCCAGCACTGCACTAATGGTCTTAACAGTGTTCAACCTTGATGTATTTTGGAGGCCTTTCAGTCATTTTGTTCATCCCTGGTGAACTTAGGAAACTCCTCAAGTGTTCTGGTCCGTGCACCCCTGCAGGTGAGATCAGCGAGGCAGCCTCTAAAAAGAAAAGCAAAAAGCGACCCATTGTGTTCTTACATAGACCTGTGAGGTGGCATTCCCCCTCAGTGGCAGAAGCACCAGTTCCTATTGCATCAGTTCCTATCACACCTTACTGTTCCTAAATACTCTAGTTCTCTCAGAACAGCCCTTTCTTGTCTGGAGAGGCACAGCATGAACAGCACACACCTGGGCACACTAAGCTTAGGTTCTGCCAAGGAGATTGCCCAAAGCTATTTTCAGAAGTATTTATTGCCTGGAAGTGCAAAGAAGGTGGACATGGTCTTTGCAGAAGCATTGATCTCCTCCTTTGTGAGGCCTGAGCTGGAGTCTGCCGAAGGGGAGGGAAAAGCTGACATGGAGGAACTGTTTATTTATCTTTGTAATTCATTAAGCACCTCACAAACACAAATATGAGCTCAGTGTGTGCTCCAGGGAAACAGGCAGAAGAGGAGATGCATCAGAGGCTCGGTTCCAGTGGTCCCTTCATTGTAGCACCAAAGGTCACTGATACTCAGACACAGCCAACTGGGTGATGTGGAGCTCAATCCCTTCCTACCTCACCTCTTCCTGGAGGTTTCAGCAGCACACAATAGGGAGGGAGAAGCTTCTGCCAAGCTGCAGCCTCTAGTTACAGCCCAAGGTACATGCTGGCTCTCCATAACATACCAGGCTGTGACCTGTGGTGGGTCAGGATCTGGCTCGGGTAACAGCTTGGTTCATCCCTGCTGCTGGCACAATCACTCCAGGAGGAAGCAGATCAGAGCCTGCATGGTCTGTCCTACAGCTTTTGTTTGAGACTCGCACGGCGTTGTCTCCACCAAACAGCTTGTAATTTCATTTGAAGTGTTGTGGGATGTCAGCTGTGGAGCAGACGGGGGAGGACAGCCGGTGTAGTTGGAAGCCAGTTTAATATCCAAAGATTTTATGTTCCTTACTGTTCTCCTAGACATTCCCAGTGAGTTTCAGATAGAGCAGCTGAAAACTGTCAGGCTTCTGGCACTACCAGGCTGTGATTGCACTTTGCATGGATTGGGAAGGCAAACAATACTCCTGTGATCTTCAGATTGGTTTTAAGCTGAGAAAGACAGATCGTTTTGGAAGGAAAATTATGTCTTGCTGTTTGAAGTTTCCTTTGATGCTAGGGATACCCCTTCCTTCACCATATCCACTGTTCTTTGTGTCACTCACCTGCTCTTTCACAGCAGCTGCTCATATCTTTGGAATATGAAAGGTCTGTTTTAGAAAGTTTCTCCATACGTCCAGTGCCTGCCTCCAAGGACTGAAAAGTTTCAGTATTGAAACTAACATTAGAGACCCATGGATGGCTTAACTTCTCCAAGAACACAAGAGAACACCAAGATACAACAGAGAATGAGGTTTAAGTAATGTTTCATATTCTCTTACAGCCTGGTCTACAGCTTGTGATAGTTTCATGAGTTTGCAGTCTTGCTGCAGCCTCTCAGCATTGATTAAGACTGGGCTATGTTAGAAGCTGCTCTCCTTCCTCAGCAGTGGTGTGGTTTGATGTGGTAGATGTGCACTAGGAGAACAGGAACGTGCTAAGCTCAGGGAAAATCCAAGCCCACAAGTGCCCTAAATGAATGTGTGGTTGATAAACGATGTGATTTGAAGTGTTTGATTGTTGGTTATTTTTTCTCTTCCTGTTGATTTGTGTTGTCGCTGTGGTTGACTTTACAGGGATCTGCCTGCTGGGAGGGTAGGGGTGGCAGAGCTTTCTGGCAAAAGCCGGCTGAGAGCATGGAAGTGATTTGCAGCCAACCTGCTCAGCTTCCACATGGGGCTAATGAGCTCTTCTCCTCCTGTGGAGTACCTGGTGTCAATCCCTCTCTCCTGCGACTGCCAGGACTGTTAGAGATCCTTTGCTTCCCAGAGGGTGGAGCAACACGAAATACACTCTAAATTGGTTTCAGCCTTTGACTGCCAGTTCCTTTTAGGAACTCCACATTACTTCAGGAGCCCCAGCCTGCTTGTTTTTCTTAATGCTTCAGGGTGTAAATCACTTGTGAGAATAAAATCACTGAGGCATCTGATTTTGTTTGTGCCAGAAGCCAGGGGACTGTATTTTCTGTCCTGACACCCACACACAGATGCTTGCACATGCTTCAGGCTCTGCCTCCGGAGGGAAGAGTAGCTGTGAGCTCTTTCCTGCTCACCCGTATTCACGTACAGCTTCTCTCCTCAAGTCAGCTTTGCTTCTTAGGGCAGGAGGATGCTTTCTCTGTGAATTTAATATTTTTATATGGGAAAAGAAAAGCTTTTTTTCCCTTGTTCTGAAACCGCTTTAATTGCAAAGAGCTTTGAGTTTCATCTCTTTAACAGAATTTAATCTCTGTTCTTCCAATCTGTACAGGTTTTGGTTTCAGATCAGCGCCTCGTGGGAAGAAGGATCTGATGCTATTGTTGCATTTGACAATGTCTCCCTCAGTCTGGACTGCTATTTAACAAGTAAGTTTTCCTTTTATCTGCAAGTGACTTGTCTTTGATTTGCCATGAATTGGAGTTTAGAAGGGGGTTGGAACTGTGGGGAGGGGATTGGGCGTTGCTGTCGTCAAAAGACTCTTGGAAAGCAAACGAATGGTTCAGAAACAACCATGTGTGGATGGAGGAGGCTGTTCTGGTGCATATTGTGTTAGTGGAGCCAACCAGTCCATGGGGTTTAGCTGTGACAGGAGATGGTTAGTGAGACGTATGGTGTGGGAGCCAGCTTCCAACTGAGGTAGTGATGTTATCTATCTACCGTGGCAACGTAGGAGCCAGTCTGGGGTTATTGAGTTCCACCTGACCTGGTTTGCTGTCTGACAGTTATCAGAATGAATGGCAGTTGGATCTGGCTAGGAAAAGACAGGTAGCCCATGACTGACACTAACTTGGGCCAACACAATAGGCTTGGGCCATGCAGCCCTCCAGGCTTGCGGAAGAGCAGCTGGAAAGCTGCCTGGCAGAAAAGGACTCGAGGCTTCTTATCAACAGTGGCTGAACATGAGCCAGCAGTAGCCCAAGAAGGCCAAGAGCATCCTGGCTTGGATCAGCAATAGTGTGGCCAGCAGAAGTAGGGAAGGGATCATCCCTCTGTACTCAGCGCCCTTGAGGCCACACCTTGAATCCTGGGTTCAGTTTTTAGTCCCTCACTACAAGAAAGACATCGAGAGGTTGAAGCGCATCCAAAGAAGTGGAACGGAGATGGGGAAGGATCTAGAGCACAGGGGGACCTGGGGCTGTTTAGTCCAGAGAAGAGCAGTCTGAGGGGAGACCTCATCACTCTCTACAACTGCCTGAGAGGAGACTGCAGCAAGGTGGGAGTTGGTCTCTTCTCCCAAGTAACAAAGGATAGGACAAGAGGAAATATCCTGAAGTTGCACCCATGGAAGTTTAGATTGGGTATGAGGAAAAGTTCCTTCACAGAGAGGATTGTTGCCAAGACTTGTAACCTGTATTTCTGCTTTGGGTCTTCATTCGCTTGCTGGTTTGCCCACCATTCATTCCTGCTTGTTTTCGCTCATTCCTGTTTGTTTTTTATTTGTCTCAGTTCCCGTAACAGCAATGGAAAGTCGATCTGCCCTCTCTGTTAAGTGTTCTATGCTGTGCCTGCAGGCTCTTGTTTGCAGCAGAGCAGCCTGCAGTTCAGGTTTGGGTTACGGACTGACTCAGCCACCCTCGGCAATAAAACAGTCTGTGACTTCTTGTTTTCCAGTCAGTGGAGAGAAGACCCCTCGCAGCACCACTCCAGACTCCAGCAATTTGTTCACCAGGGGAGGTGGCCAGAAGAAGTCTGGATGGGAACAAAAGCTTCTGGGAAATCTCCAGCTCAACGCTGCCCCCGTTTCTGGCCCAGCAGGTAACTGGCCGGTCAGAGAAGTGTTTCAGAGAGCAGAGATTACCAACCGGTACAGGTTCCAGTTCGATGTGGCCAAATGCAAAATGATTCTTTTAGGGTTTTTTTACCAAAGCCTTTGTTCAGAGGTTTTCCTGGGTACCATACAAACAAAACCAAACAGGCTCTGCAAAGCAGTTACTTTTAACTATTAACAGTAACATGGGTTTTGATTGCGAGCTGGTGGAAGAAGGAAGCAGAGGGAGCCTCTCCTTGGAGTAAAAAGTGCTTTTAAACTGAGAGACAGTTTGTTTTGATGTCGTGGTTGTATAAAAACAGGCAGGATCAAAGCAAAGTGTCCAAATGGACTGAGTCTGGCATGTAGTGACCTGACTACCAATCTCTAGTCAATATGGGCTTGATGTGAAATAACACTGCTTCGCTTTTTCACTAGTAATTTCATTACCCATGGGGAAGCATGTAGCATTGGACTTCGTTTTGAAAACATGATTTGTAGTTGGTTGGAAGTGTCAGGCTTCTGTGGTCAATGTTATTTCCTTCTCCCCTGTCCCCCAGCTCCTCTTCCCAGCTGAATTGTGGTGGCATGGGCCAAACAGAAGCAAGGTTTCCTTCCCTCCCCATCACAATGCTGTCTCCCGGTGTTAGTCCCTTCCCTCTCCTGAGCTTGCCCACACACTCATAATGTCTGTTCTGGGCTCCACGTGTGCATTTAAATTTCAGTCTGCTTACCTCCCTCCTCTTTGCCCACTGCTTCTGGTTTGATTCAGGTGCTCCCAACCTCCAGCCTGCCAGTGGGAGCATGGCTGACCATGGGAGGGAGGCGTGACTGCAGGAGAGCTGAGTGCTTGCTATCACTGCTGGACTCAGCACTGCGTGCAGCCGTTTCTTTGAGTCCTGTCCTATGTTGTGTTTCATTTTGCAGCTTCCAGTGTGATGCTGAAATACAGGAACTAGTACTGTTAGCTCTCATACCAGCAGCAGTGCAGTCATTGTGGTCAAAAGCTCCACATGGCCCTCAGAGCCTGCCTGAAACACTGAGTGCCTGGCCTGCTCCGTGGGGCTGCAGCAGAGCCGCTGCCAGTACCTGGACTCTCTTGTGGAGTGAGCACTGGCAGTGGAGGCTGATGACACAGTCCAGCTGCGGGCCACGAGTGGCCATCAGGTGGAGTTTACTGATATTTTATGTGCCAGGCATCATCCAGCCAGACAAGCACAGAAGCACAGGCAGGAGTCTCAGGAGAACAAGGCAGAGGGAACAAGCCTCTATGAGAGGATGCTGGGCTGGATGGAGTGGTGCTTTAGCTGTGCAGGCTGTGTCCTGTGTCTTGCTCTGTTACAGATGTCATGTAGGCTTGGTCTGGTCACAAAGGTACATTTTCCAAAAGGACTCTTTTGTCCTCTTTTGGTATCCTTTGACACATTCCCTTTGGCTTCTGTATCTCCATCCCCTGCCTCTAAGTGAGGCCACTTTGTACTTCTAAGTGCTTTCAGTATTACTTTATGCCAGTGCTCTTGCAGCAGGATCCGTATACAAGTGTAGATTATGGATTTAAGGCTGGCTTTCTGCAGGAATATCAGTGCTTGAGTGGGGATGGATTTCCCTGCAGCTGCCAAACATTTTCTTCCAAAGCGCCTGCTATTCTAGTAACACAAAAGCCATTGGGTACAGGGTTCAGATTGGAGAATGGCCTGAAGTTCAGGAGCGTGGGTGTTAAGCTAGGAATCTTGTGACTGGAGGATTCTTCAAGAATTGCGATACCTTCTGCTTCTCACTAGACCTAAAATGATGGAACATTTCCTCACTCTTCTGCTCGCCATCCTACCTGAGGAATGCAGTTCAAAGAAAAGCTTGGACGGTAGAAATAACCGGAGTCAAATTTCACAGGGCAGGAGAGGAGATCACCGAGGTGGTTGGAGCAATTCAAATAATTTATTATGACCTTGCGGTGGAAATTCAAGGTAATTCCTGTGGTGTCTGTGCCAGCTCCCCTGATTTCTGGGCTTGATCCTTTTCTGGCTGAAGTTGTCCCCCACCTTTGAGGTCTGAAATCTACAGCAGTTTCCTCCCTTTTGTGCCCTCAGTGTAAGTGGGGCAGAAACCAGAGGACCTCAGCTGCAGCTTCTTGTGGTAGGAAGTCACTGCATTTCTAAGGGTCTCCATGGCACTGAATCCAGTTTTCCTTTGTGTGGTCAAGCCCCTGCTCTCAGTAAACACTTCAGACATTTGTTTGGTCCCTAGGTTATGCATTTACCGCTTTATCGTGTTTCTTTCTGCCTCTGTAATGCGTTTAGCAAGCCTCAGGCTGGGTCTGTCAAGGTCTTTGCTTTGATGGCCACATGTTTTCTGTTGTGTGGGTGAAGGGACAGCATCTGTGCCACCTCGAAGTCCCACAGATGGCACTGGCCAGTATGAGCTCAGCCACAAGCAGTGACAGAAGCGTGAGCCGGCTGGTGTGATGGATCACACGCTGTAATATTTCCTCCTTAAGAGGTCATGTTAAAACAGAGAGACATGTTCCTGAAGCTGAGGAGACAACAGGATAATGAAATGCCCTCCCCAATGCCCCAGGCCAGCTCAGCCTACAAACAGGAAATGCAGTCGGAAAGAGAGGCACTGCTTTGTTTTCATGGCTGCAAATCCAAAGAAGCTCCTTTGCTTCCAGAGTACAGGCCTTGATTTGCTCCTTTGTAACACAGAAAGTCTGTGAAAGATAACAAAAAATCTTTCTATAAATATATAAATAATAAAAGGAGGACTAGGGAGACCATAAAGTCCCTATTGGACACAGAAAGAACAACAGTGACAGGGGTTGAGGAAAAGGCTGAGGTACTTAATGCCTTCTTTGCCTCAGTCTTTAATTGTAAAGAAAGTCGTTCCATCTGTGTACAAACCCAGGAGCTAGAAGAGCAAAATGAGGCTCCCATGATCCAAGAGGAGGTGGTCAGAGCCTTGCTAGCCCGACTAGACACCCACAAGTCTATGGGGCCGGACGGGATTCATCCAAGGGTATTGAAGGAGCTGGTGGATGTGCTGGCCAGACCCCATTCCATCATCTTCCAACAGTCCTGGCTGACTGGGGAAGTCCCACTGGACTGGAGGCTGGCTGATGTTGTGCCCATCTACAAGAAGGGTCACAGGGAGGATCCAGAAAACTACAGGCCTGTCAGTCTGACCTCAGTGCCAGGGAAAGTCATGGAACAGGTGATCTTGAATGCTGTCATACAGCACATGCAAGAGAACTGGGTGATCAGGCCCAGTCAACACGGGTTCACAAAAGGCAGGTCTTGCCAAACTAACCTGATCACCTTCTATGACAAAGTGACCCGGCTACTGGATGAGGGAAAGGCTGTGGATGTGGTCTTCCTGGACTTCAGTAAAGCCTTTGACAGAGTTTCTCACAGCATTCTGCTTAGGAAACTGTCAGCCTCTGGGCTGGACAGGCGCACACTCTCCTGGGTGGAAAACTGGTTGGCTGGCCGGGCCCAGAGAGTGGTGGGAAATGGAGTTAACTCCAGCTGGAGGCTGGTCACAAGTGGTGTCCCCAGGGCTCAGTGCTGGGTCCAGCCCTGTTCAATGTCTTTATCAATGATCTGGATGAAGGCATCGAGTGCACCCTTAGCAAGTTTGCAGATGACACTAAGCTGGGTGGAAGTGTGGATCTGCTGGAGGATAGGGAGGCTCTGCAAAGGGATCTGAACAGGCTGGACCGCTGGGCTGAGTGCAGTGGGATGAGGTTTAACAAAGCCAAATGCCGGGTCCTGCACTTGGGGCACAACAACCCTATGCAGTGCTACAGACTAGGAGAAGTCTGGCTGGAAAGCTGCCTGGAGGAGAGGAACCTGGGTGTGTTGGTTGACAGCGACTGAACATGAGCCAGCAGTGTGCCCAGGTGGCCAAGAAGGCCAATGGCATCTTGGCTTGTATCAGAAACGGTGTGACCAGGAGGTCCAGGGAGGTTATTCTCCCTCTGTACTCGGCAGTGGTGAGACCGCTCCTCGAATCCTGTGTTCAGTTCTGGGCCCCTCGCTACAAGAAGGATGTTGAGGCTCTGGAGCGAGTCCAGAGAAGAGCAACAAAGCTGGTGAAGGGGCTGGAGAACAGGCCTTATGAGGAACAGCTGAGAGAGCTGGGGTTGTTTAGCCTGGAGAAGAGGAGGCTGAGGGGAGACCTCATTGCTCTCTACAACTACCTGAAAGGACGTTGTAGAGAGGAGGGTGCTGGCCTCTTCTCCCAAGTGACAGGGGACAGGACAAGAGGGAATGGCCTCAAGTTCCGCCAGGGGAGAGTTAGGCTGAACATTAGGAAAAAAATTTTCATGGCAAGGGTCATTGGGCACTGTCAGAGGCTGCCCAGGGAGGTGGTTGAGTCCCCTTCCCTGGAGGTGTTTAAGGCACGGGTGGACGAGGTGCTAAGGGGCGTGGTTTAGTGTGTGATAGAAATGGTTGACTCGATGATCCAGTGGGTCTCTTCCAACCTGGTTATTCTATGATTCTATGAGAACAACCTCTTACACAAACCATTCTTATGCTTGGAAATCCATTTCCAGAAGAAACAATAGTCATCCCTGCCAGCCTCCCTGTCCTCCCTGTCCCCAGGCCCTGTACCGAGTGATGTACTGCTTCACCTTGCCATTGCTAATTGCCGCTTGGTGCACTGTTGGATATCAAAACACCTAAGAGAGCCACACTATGGAAGATCCTAGAGCTTCCAAAAGCCTGTTAACCCCTGTCAGGTGAGGGATGATGGATATGCTGCATGGAATAAGACCCTAAATTGCTACAACTGATGTAGTGGTGCTGCACTCTGAAGTTTCTTGATAGTGACCAGGACCAACATAGGAGAATTCATGTGGATTTTAGTTCATACAGCTACTTGCAACACCACGCAGCCATTAGATGATCACGTAAATGCATTCTTTTTCAGTTGATTAACATTACGTGCCAGCTCCTTGCTGGCAGGTTGCCAGTGAAACTTGGTTCTAGAAGCAGCCTGCAAAGAAGTTGTAGCAAAGCCTGCATGTACCAGCAGCTCAAATCAGCTTCAGTGGCACAATCTTTAATTGAAATGGTTAGGTCTGTACAAAAGGCTGAGTGCTTGTTTTGATGTAAACCAAGCTTATCTTGGCTTTGTTATTAAATTGATTAGGTATTAGTTTAAGTAAAACTGAAAGCTGCTCAAACCATAGCATCCCTCTACAGGGAGTTTAACTGCCAATTAAAAAGCCAATTTATATCAAACCAATGCAATTTCCTTTTCTAGGCAAGGCTGGAATCTGGGAGATTCGGGCATGGAAAGATACAGTGAGCTGTAACAAGGAGCGGTAGGTAAACAAATTGGAAACTGGAAGAGATGGAGCAGGATTCTCAGTAGGCAAAAGGAGATAACAAGGCACAGAGCAATCAAGCTTTAATTAAAGATTCCTGGGTCTTCTGAATAGGCTGTAAATACCATGAGGACAGCCTCTCTCTTGGTGTTTCAGCTTCTCAGGTGTCCCACTGACAGCCCAGTCCTGTCAAGGCGCATAGTACAGAAATGGTGTGGAATGTACAGAATGATTGACCTTCCTCCCCTCTATCTTGCCTGCATTGTCCCATCTGATCTGAATATCCACTGCCATTGTGCAGCCACCATTTCTGGCATGGAGACTGTCATCAAACAACTTTCTCATCCAAGTTGGATTACGGTTTTTCTGCAGCTCCAGTCTCTTCCGTGCCATGCCTTGTGGTTGCACAGGGTTTTGTCTTCCATCAGAGAGAGCCCTCTTATGCGTCCTCGCATGGCTGTTTCTCAGATCTCTGAGTCACATCAGTTAATCAGATGAAGGAGCTGAAAGGAACATCAGAGCAAGTATTAAGTAAAAGAAAATTGCATTTGGTTGCTCTTTGTGTGCAATTATACCAAGTAAACTGTTGGCATAATGCAATAAGGTATCTGCAGAGTTGTGGGTCTTGTATTAAGCATCAGTTAATGGAGTGAATAACAGCTCAGTGCCCTCCCCCCAGTAAAAGGAGAATCCTGAACAGGGATAGAAAATCATCAGAGGTGGATGGTGAGATTTCAGATAATGTTGGCATGAATTTCTTTATTGCAGTGTTCACACTTGCTTTCTCTGTAGAGCTGACAATAGAGAAGGTGCAATACTGAAAATCAACACACACCCAGATCCCAACATAGCAGAGTCGAGTTGGGGCAACTTCTCTCCAAAGTTCATCATACAATTGAAATTCACACATTTTAGACCTATTTAAAGCTGTTTGCTCTTAAGAACAGCAATTTAAATTGTGCAGAAACTACTATAAATCTCAGGAAAGGGTTTGGAATAGTTTTGCCACCTCTACCCAACCTGGTTTTTGTTACTTCCCATATATTTCTCCTGTAATTAAGAGCAAATTCCAAAAAGTTAGTGACATGTCTCACTTAACACCCCTTATGGAGCCCTCCCTCTGTCTTTTTAAGTGGAACGTGGAAAAGAAATCCATTTTCTTCATGCTGCGTTTTTAGTGTCTGGTTCTGGAAGGCAGCAAGACACGAGGCATTGTCATTGCTGGCCACAGTCACTGGTGCCCTTGCCCTGTTGGCCTGATGGTAATTTCCTACAAGGATGCCCTAATAGTGTTCCCTTTATATGGACACTTAAGAAAAATCTAAAACATGAGTCAAGCATTGAGTATTTCATTGAGATAATGCTCGGAATCAGGCTAGCATATATTTGTCAGCACTGCAGGTGCTCTTCTCATTGAGCTGAAAAACCTGTCAAAGTTTCCATGGCCACTCTGATTCAGAAAACAGGAAGACAGAATTAGAACCCCTAACTCCATGAATAGTTGAAGAGCTGGCCTCGTCTTGATCTGGCCATGCCTGTGGAACTGCTTCTGGTGTTTCTTGCAAGACTCACTAATTCCTACGATCATTTTGTATCCCATTAATATCATTGTGTAGATGCATGTAACGATTCGGGAACCATGACTGTGAGCAAAACCCAGTCCTGCCATGTGCCACCATCTTCCAAACCCTGGCCCATCCAGTTAATCTCTGGCAAACTTAGTCCTGAGAAAGGTAAGAATCTCAGATTACTGCTCACAGGATGCTGTTAAACAGCAGAACCCAAAGCAACATTGAAAGGTTCTTTCTTCCTTACATCACCGAACATGCTTCTGATGTATATTGTTGTGATATATTTTGCCTATGGACTTCGAGCACAGACCAGCCCTGACATCACTGGCAACACATAACTGAGGTTGCTCAGCCTATATGTGATGGTTTACCAGCTCAGTCAGAAACTTAGTGAGTTCTCTCCAGTGCTTACAGTAAGGGTATTTTATGCTGTTCCAAAGATAGCTTTTAGGGAAAAAAACAGTTTCTTGCTGAGACCTTGGCAATAGGATGGGGAGATTGCTGGGTGCTGAGGAGGGCTAGCACATTTCCTCTGCCACATGTTCTGTCAACATGAGGATTCTGTCAAGTTAGCTGCTGTATGAATTATCCACTGACATGTACTACCCCAATTCTGAGTCTCAATGTAATCTTCACCTCCTTTCTTTTTCCCTGCCCTAAACAGGCATTTTCAATTTTTAAACCCAATTAGCGTCTTGCCACTGCCAATGACAAGATACGTAGGGTCCCCACATTTAACTGCCTGTAAGTTTTCCTCGTGTGAATGCTTGGGTGCATCAGGAATTCTGGCACCCTTAACTTGTGTGAGGTTGGACAGACTTCCGAAACCTGCCAGTTGTTTGGGAGGATGTAGACCAGAGAGTCCTGCTTTGTTTCCCACCATTTGAGCCTGTGGCACACTGCAGCAGGGAGGAGCGCGTGATGGACCACAGGCACACAGCGATGGAAACAATCTGCGCTGCTTACCTGGCTGCTTCAAGGAGTTTCGGTTCAGTGCTGCTGTAGTCTTTGGAGATCAAAGAAAGCTTCGCATTGAATTACTGCAAACTGCCGTGGTGTGCAGCAGCCTGTAGCAATGCTTTTCCTGAGCTCATGGGACATACTGCCTTCATTTGTAGAACCAGGAGAGAGTCAATACTTTCCAGGGAGTGAATTTACTTTATTCTCACTCTAGAAAAGCAGCAGTGGGTTGTCCGAGACAGGCAGTGCTCTGAGTTAGTGGTTTCAGATCTCGGGCTGCAGTCCTGCCTGCAGATTGAGGGCTTGCTTTGTGAAACGCTTCAGAGAGCAAATGGAAGAATGTCTGTATCCAGAACTGTAACTAAGACCCACCTGTCCTAATGATGTTGAAATGAGGGCGACTCCTTCATGTGCCCTGTCCTGTTCCGTTGAATTCAGTGACAAAGCCATTACACATTGGCCTGGCTTTCAGTGTTGAGCATGAAAGTGCAGGTGAACAGGAGGTCTGTGTGCTGATGGTGACAGACAAGGAGCTCACACAGATCCTGACTGTAGGCTGTACTGAAATCCTTGCTGGTCCACATCAGGGCAGTCTCACTCACCCTGGACATCCCTTGGGCCAGGCTTCCTCCTGCAGTATTTTGGGAAAGGTTCCCCCCAGCTCTGCTGTTCTGAACCATGGCTTCTCTTATCCCTGTCTGCTATCTGCATGCACAGAGCAAGGAAACGGGTTTGCTAGCAGAGCTGCAGCACCTGGGAGGCTTAACGTAGCGTTGTGTACACCACTGTGTCAGCCACAACAGGACTGCCCTTGAAAACTGGGGTAGGACCTCCTGTGTTCAGTCATCTCCAGGTTCCTCATGTCACTCTCTCTGGCATAACATATCTATGGGGTTTCATTCCCCTAACCTCTCACACTCTGTTTTCAAAGCACGATTCTAGGAGCCAAGATGCACATTTATTTAAAGATGCTGCTCTTTAATTCCCAGCGCTGTTTGCCCTTGCCTTGGCGCTGCCTCTGCCCTGGAAGGAGCCCTCACTGGTTGGTGCAAAAGGCAGACAGTGGGAAAGCTGTTCTGGATGCTTCATGTTGAAGTCTGCAGGCATCGTGTTTGCAGCAGGAGGCTATTCTTCTGCTTCAGCAGGGCATTGGGCTCTTAAAGAAACAGAGGCCATTAAAATGCATTTTGGAACAATACATAGTTCATGTCTCCCCTGTCCCTGGAAACCAGCGGGAGCCAAGAGTTTTAGTTTCAGGTCCAGCTCTGCTCGGTTACAGGAGCAATAGGCTCGGGATGCTCCTGCCTGGGCCAGGGCAGCAAGGACTTAAGGAACAAGATTTAGAGAGGGTAAATCACAAATGCAAAGCTTAACCATAGCAGCAGTGTGCGTGTGCTGTGATCTGTCCTGGTTTTTATCACTTCCAGCTTCCATTTTGATTCTCTGGTGTTTAGGGCTTATTGTCCTCTTGAAGGTCACCTGCTTCTGCCTTTGGGAACGCTTTTCATGTTTCACCAGAGACATCCAAATGGCTTCTTACTGTTCCAAAAGAAGGCACTTACCTGTCTGCTCCACTACCGTATGTTTCAGTGCAGGTGGCTGAGCCTGCTGGGACGCGGCAGTGTTAGATCACTGTGAGAGCTGACAACATGAAGCTCTCATCTTCCATTTTGCAGGAGATTTTGCTTTAATTTGGTTTCGATTTTTTGCAAGAATAAACATAAGTAACGTCTGGTGCCAGCATGTTAATATCAGAGCTAGTGAATTGTTTTGCTTAGGAACTTTTAGACCCTGCTGCTTTCTTGGGTGCTTTTCCCCTCCTACCTGTTGTTCTTGGGCTTTTGGGGATACAGAGGCGGAGAGTCTTCCAAGTCTTCTTTTAAGACTTTGTGCTGCCGCCCATTGCAGAAGGATTTGAGAAATAAGTACCTAATTATTCATGTAAAACAAGTAATGATAAGAAGGTTTGTGTAAGACCTTTCCAGGGTATTGTGGAGGGGGGGTGGTTTGGGTGTTGCCGTAAGAAGGGAGAATTCTCCCAGCATCGCTCAGAGCAGGACACTTCCCCAAGGCAGCAGTTTTACGTTGCTGCTTGGAATGGCCGCACAATTACGAAGGCTTTTCAGAAGTACCAGCCACTTCAGTTCTTCAAGTCCTGCCAAATGATTTGATCTATTTCATGCACTGAAATGTTCCGCAAGAAGAAAATTTAGCTCAGCTTCAGGATTGGTCTGTGAAAAGGTTACCCAGACCCTGTGCCTGGCTGTAGCGATGTGTTTCCATGTAGCTGGTGATTGTACTGATGATAAGGGGGCCGGAGCGTCCCTCTTAGGAGGAGGCTGGCAGACCTGGGTCCGTTCAATCTGGAGAAGAGCAGATGGACAGAGGAGCACGTCTATGCTGATCTGTATCTGATGAGCAGGAGGCAGGGAGAGGTGGCTGAACTCTGCTCAGTGGTGCCCAGTGACAGGACAAGGAGCACCAGGCACAAACTGGAGCCTGAGAAGTTCCACATGAACGTGAGAAAAAACTTTTCCTGTGCAGGTGACAGAGCCTGGGAACTGGCTTCCCAGGGAGGCGTGGAGTCTCCTTCTCTGGAGAAATCCATACCTGCCTGGACGTGCTCCTGGGCAGCTGTTGGAATGCCCCTGCTTTAGCAGGGGGTTGAATTAGATGAACTTCAGAGGGCCCTGCCAACCCCCACTATCCCGGGATTCTGGGATTTCTGGCAAGTGAACCCCTCCAGTGACAATAATGGTAAAACTGCTGGCCTCGCTCTTCCAGGCAATCATTTCTAGACCCGACCTCCTTACACAGTAGCTCTCGATTCCAAAGCTAATGCTTTGTCTGACCTAACTAGTGCCAGCACTGTAGGAGTCTGCTTATTTTGTATTGCAGTAGTGGGAGCTAGGGCATGCTGCCTTTGTAGAAAGCCATAAGGATGCTGGCCCAGCATCACGTGTAAGAATAATATTCTTTAGATGTAGTTCAAGTCTTCTGTCTTTAATGGCAGTAGAGTAAACTAGTGGAGTTTTTTGGGTTGTGTTTATTAGCTCATTAATAAGCATGAATGATATATCATGTAATGTACACCAAAAGTGCTTAGTCCTATTATTTTCCATCTAGATCTTTGAACATGAAATATTTCCCGGCACAACAGCAAATACGTGCAAACGAGTTTAACCAGAGCCTTGTGTTTGTAAGACACATCCTGCGGGCCGTGCTGGCCTGAAAAATGAATCTTTAAGGAAAAGGATGGTGTTTTCAATATCGTGTACTCAAACTAAAAAATCATTTTTTGAGGTACAAACCAGCAAAGCCTTCTTCTAGAAACTTGTTTGCATGGGGCTACTGCTTCCAGTTGCTGAAAATGACTGTAGTGGGGATGTGGTGATGCACACCTGCAGATCTGGCCTAGAACAGGCAGTGCTGGTTGACTGATTTACAGGACTTAGTTTTAAATGGAATCTTGAATCTCTTGTGAGTAAATAATTACTCAAAGTAATACTGAGATGATGATACGTTTACAATTTTTTCTCTAATTAACAGCTACTTTCCCATATGAAATAAAATCATTAATTAAATGCCTGTAGAAACTGGAGGGGCTAAAATGCCCCAGTCTCAAGGTTATGAGCACTTTAACACCTCAAAACTTCATGGTCTGTGTTGCATTTTACTCTACTCTGTGATCATTGCCTTTTTGAGCCCTAGAACAACTAAAGCTGTGTTCACAGCTTTCAGGAGATGTAGGTGGAAAGTTGTCGAGTACTGGGATACACAGCGCTGTGGGTCTTGTGAAAGAATCGTGTTTGTTCTGGCTCAGGGACCAGGTTCTTCTCCTGATCCAACAAGAGAGACCGAGTACAGAGCAGAACAGCTCCCTGACCTTTGTGTGTATCTCTGTTTCAGATCACTGGTTATTCACAACCTGCGGTGCCAGTGGGCCTTACGGCCCCACACAGAGCCAGTGCAACGATGCCTACAGGAACTCCAACCTCAGTGTGGTCGTAGGAGCCGAAGGGATTCTCCAGGGCATTCAGATCTGGAGAGTGCCAGCAACCAACACATATAGGTAAGGGAACCATCTCGGCTGGTCATGGCTTGCAAACTTCTCCAGGCTGCACATACTTGCCAGGCGTGGATGAAGTATTGTATTCAGATCGATATGGGTTCTACTTCTCCCTGATCCTGTGATTTCCAGTCTTTCCAGTCTGTTTTTTTGTCTGGGAGATACGCAGCTTTGTGGTGAAGGAGAGAAGAGAGAAGAACAGCCATCTGAGGCAGACGTATTTTTAGCCTGAATGGTTACCAATTGGGAGAGCTCTATCAGTAACTAAAAATCAAGTCTTTTGACCCTTGTGGGCCAAGGGCCATACGTATCCTGTATGCCATCTGTTGAATCCTGGAGTCAGAATGAGTTTCTCCCGCTCTGCATCTGGTACAGGAGGCACAATCGCAAGTCACCGTTTCTTAGGGGACAGCTTGCAGCAAGCTGCACTCAACATCTGAACTGTTCAGACTCCAGGCCTGGTAAGGTGAGCCTGTAAGCCTGGCGCGGTAAGGTGAGCCTGTAAGCCTGGCTCACCCCTGTGGAATCGATGTTGGAAGCCAGCCACCTAAGCATTACGCTTTGTCATACGGAGGGTTCTAATGCTTGAATCTCTCTATGGAGTTATTTCAAAGGGAGATGATCAGGTACGGTTCAGTGCTGCTTAATCAGATTTTTACCAATCCTTTTTTCTTTTTCCTCTTGCCAGGAAAAAAAAAGAGCAATTGAAGCTTGATTTCCTGTGTCTGAATGGTAGCATTGAGGCGTTACCTGCATCAGTTTGTAAGCAGAGCTGTCTGTGTGAATCAGTGCCTGCCTAGCAGTGGGGTTTATGCATCATTCCCGTGACGGTGTCATGGATTTCAAAGCAGAACAATCCACTGAAGGCTTTGAACAAATTTCAGTTAAAACTCACTAGCACCTTCCTTTTTATCTTTTTTTATTGAGAAAGAACATTAATATTGGGGTTGATGTCAGTCTGAAGAGAAGGCTACTGTAAAGCAGCTTCGCAAAGCTGGCTCGGCTCAAGCTCTCCTCGAGTGCCTATTACTACAGGGATTGATGGTAATGAAAAAAGCATTAATGATCTTTTACTCAGCCATCAAAAATGGGCTGCCTGAGGTGAACAGAATTTTTCAGGACCAGCATTCAGTAAATATGGTTATAAAGTATAGCCCCAAAGAAAAGAGGCAATAAACTTAAAGCACTGTCATTTCTTTAATATCACAGCCCAATGAGAGACAGAATTCCAGTGCAACTGTGAGCTGCTTCTTGCTACACAATACAAAGCATGGGTCCTGCAGGGAGAACCTGTCTAGTGAAGTCCTGTAAATGACCCAACAGACTTTTAGGTTCTGTAGAGAGAATAAATGGCTAATGCAACTGATAACCTATATAGGAATGAACTATGTTCTCTTCTGCACCTCTTAAGGCTACAGTAGAGAATTCACAGCCTGGGGAAGGAAGGAGGCAATTGTGAGATTAAATTAACTTGACGTCTTCCAGATGCTGGGCTGCTGGAGGGCCAGCAGAGTCCCCAGCACAGCACAGCCCTAGGAAAATGTTGAGATAGTAGTTCTAGGGCTTCCTGGAGCCTGGACCCACTGCTTGTGTGTAGCTCTGCCCTGCAGGCCCACCACACTGCGGTCCTGTAGGTTAGCCTGGTTGTCATCCCCCAGGTGCCTGACCCAGGGTTGAAGCCCTCTGGCTGGCTGTTGGGCTCCTGAGAAAGCTGCTGGTCTGCCACATCAGTGCCTTCTACATGGTGCAGGGTAGAGCAGTGAGTTATGTTTCTGATAACTGCGTAAGAAGGATATAGGTTGTGAACATGAGTCAGAATACACGTTACTAAGACACAAAGACAAAAAGCTGAGCTTTGCACAGAACTCCACTGGCACAAGCTGACCACAGCTGAACAGCCCCACCATCTCTGAGAGTCTGGGTGAGCTGCCACACTTCTAAGCATTCAGAAGGTCCTGTCATCCCATATTTGGGCTTATGAGCATGCGTGAAAGAAGTGAACTGTAATAAACTACATGTTACCATCCATTATCTGAACTCTTTCCTCTTTTAAAGCCAGAGTCTTTGGTCCATTTTGCTGAGTGCCCCATCTGTTGTCACTTCCACTGCCCTCTCTTTTCTCTGGTCCCTTCTGGTAAAGTAGCACAAGAACATGACACAGGGCAATGCAAGAAAGTGTTCTCCTCAGTGTGCCAGCCTAGGCAAAGCTTTGCCTCATATTCTCCTAATCAGTACCAGTGTTTCTTATGACCTGTCTACCCAGAGGTGGAATTTTCCTCCAGCCCCGGTTTGCACAGGCACTGCACTCCGCTCATAGAATCATAGCATCATTGAGGTTGGAAAAGACCTCTAGGCTCACCCAGTCCAACCATCAGCCCAACCCCACTGTGCCTACTAAACAATGTCCAAAAGTGCCATGGCTACACATGTTTTGAACCTCTCTAGGGGTGGAGACTCCACCATTGCTCTGGGCAGCCTCTTCCAGTGCTTCACGGCTCTTTTAGTAAAGAAATTTTTCCTGTTATCCAGTCTAAACCTCCTCTTGTGCTGAACCTTCCTGAAGATGCAGTTTTATTTTTCTATTCCTACAAGTATCATAGTAAAAGCAAAGAGGGAAGGTATTCTGTGTTCTGGTTCTGTCTGCTCAGGGTGGTCTGAATCTTTCCTCAAGGCTGATATGGTTAAATGGATTCCTTTTGTACAAGAAAGTTGTGCCTAAGGAAAGGGAACCAGCTGAAACCTGAAGTCAAGATAACCCATCTGCTTAAATAGTGGCACCCATTTTCAATAGGAATTACTTTTGCCTAAATCTGCTGCTTTTTATTTGCCTGCAGCATTTGAATGAGGCTGAAATGGGCTTTCCTGAACTTCTTGACATCATTGGTTATATGCAAAATCTGTTCATGCACAAAAAACACGGTTGCTAATTGTAGGCAATGAGCCCTGCCAGCTCACTGTGCACCTCATTAGCCATCACAAAATTCCACAACAAATCAGCTCCTTCTTCGGATTCATCCAGCACCCAGTGCTGTGTCCATCACTATTTCTGCTGGCTTAGGTGCAGCCTTACTGAGGAATGATTGCTTTGGGTATTGAGGGTGGCACAAACATCATTATGTCATGTTGTGAGCATCTAGTGTACTTCATGAGGCTCCTGATGCTCTGTGGTTGCTTCAGCATCAGAACTGCTCCATGCTGGCTGCCTCAGAGTGGTGTCACAGGGCAAGTTCCTCATGCTATAGCTGAGGAAAGCTGCTGACTGGGAGTATGCTGGTCCCCAGACTGTTCTAGGTCGCACGGCTGGGTCCTTCTGCTTGTAGCCCACTGGCAGGCAGGATTGTGCTAGGCAAAGGCAACTGGGTGCTGGAGGAAAGATGGAGAAAAGCAGAACACCTAAACTTAATGAGGTAGGAAGCTGAGAGGAGGTTTTGTATCCTCTGTCCTGCAGTCATTGTTTACAGGCTCCAGGTTGAATTTTCTTCATGGAAAGAGCTGCAAAGCTGCTCACATCAGTGGAGAACCACCTGTTTCTTTCAGATATAAACAGAGCTTGCCATGCCACCACTCACTCACCGAGGAGGCTAAGTGACTGTCTTTTGTTGCAGCGGAGTTATGTGTTTTACCGTGACTTCTGTGAAGTACTTCGAAAACCTTTGATAAAATCTCCTTCAAGTACATGAATTCATTATGTGCTAAGAAAGGGAGAAGAGGGAGCTGGGCAGTGATACAGCCAGATCTTTGGGTACATCAGCAACATAAAGGACTTCTGAGTCTCGACTGCTTGAAACAGAAGTTCCAGAGCCTTAACTGAGGTGCAGCAGGCTGTGTACACAACCTCACCACTCCTAGCTGGAGACAAACAGATGTTCCCAGTGACCAGGAGGGGAGGGGGGTGCCTTCCTTGTTCACTGCAGGAGGTGCTGTTTCCATCCATTCTTCAGTATTCCTCTGGCCCTGGGAATAGGAGAGCCATTTCCCATCTGGTCCATGCTACCAGGACCAGTTGTGTTGTCTGCTTTCTCGAATCTCCCTGTCAGTCTTGTGCTTAATGTTCTCTTTAGCCATATGTACTGTGCTTATCAGCTCTCCTGCATTTGCTCTCACTCTTTGTTGCTGCACACCTCTCAAGGGTACACCTTCTGGGAAGCAAGATGCGTCTCAGCTAGGAAAGTCTGAAACTACAGGGACTCACTCTGTCTTCAGTGAGTGTTTGCCCAGGAAATAAGCTGTTGTGTAGCTACCCAAGTACATAGGTTCCAGTAGAGCAGAGAACCTTAGTCTCCAAGCCTTGGGTATTTGTATATCGAGTGTCAGGTCTCTGGGGCAGTGCCCTGTGACGCTGTGTCGGTGATGTGTGCTCCTTCCACCCGTCTGGGACAGCTCAGGTGCCAGATTCTTGTTTTCTTTTTCCTGCAGTATCTCAGGCTACGGAGCCGCTGGTGGGAAAGGAGGGAAGAACACCATGGTGCGGTCCCATGGCGTGTCTGTGCTGGGAATTTTTGACCTCCAGAAGGATGATACTCTCTATATCTTGGTGGGACAGCAAGGAGAAGATGCTTGTCCTAGCGTAAGTGATTGCCTTACTCTTTTATCTTAATCTCTTCTACAAATCCATGGAGTTGTGCTTGTTTGCAAAGAAAGCCATTGTCCTTGGGCTGGGGGCGGGGAGGGAGAGGTTGCTATTTATGGTGCAAGACATAACATAGTTTTACTGAGAAGGCATGAGCATGAGAAGATGAAGTGCCATGTCACTGTACTTGCTTCCTTTTTGGTGTTCGGGTCCCGTTGATAATACACTTCAAGTTTCTGATGGCTTTGCATATTTCAGAGCATCTGTATGGGGTTTCAAGAGAGAAAAGAGAGCCCTGCCTTCCTTTCCTCTGGAGATGAGCCCTCCAGTTTGGCTTCCCAGGGCTTTGTCTTGCTGCACTACTAAGCCTGGCCCTGCTGTTACCATAGCACTTGGCAAGTCCAGAGACACCCATCTCACAGGGCTGTTTTGGTTGATCTCTATATGGGATTGAGAGAGACAAAGTCACCACTGTCAGGCCAGGTCCAGTTTTTGTGTTACTGACCAGCCGTTGCTGCTAATAACTTGCCAGACAGGGGCAGCTTCCAGTGTTTGCAGGCACAGTGATCTATTCATTAGTTAGTATTCTTTGGAAGATGAGGGAATAGGAGATTCTTATGGAGGAAACTGAGCATTATCTGATGAAATCTCACCTGTGTATTTGAGCTGGATATTTAAATGCTGTGTGTTTCTCAGCCATTAGTGCCTGGCATCCAGGAGATGAAAGCTGAGCAGGCTGTTAGAGAGGAGAGAGGTTGAGGGACGCAGACAAGAAAGTGGGGTTTTCAAAGCTGGATGCTGAAGTAAATAGCATTAAAACTGACGTTATACATATCTACAAACAAACCATTAATATGAAGCCTCTTTGAAACAACGAATGCCTGAACTCAGACCCCCATCCGATGTTTATAACTGGGACGTTCCAGAGGAGCATAATGTATGGAGTCATTAAACTGCAGGCCACTGTAATCCCAGTGAGGATTTATTGAGTGCTAATGTAAAGCTTCCATCGAGGCACGGGGATTGCATTGACTTGTGGAAGAGACTTTACTAGATTGGATTGTAATCAGTTATGTCTCTGCCATGAAGGATTTCTCTTTTTTAATTCTATTGTAATCTAGTGGTTCCTCTGGGTCATTGACTTTGTCATTTCATTAATCATCCCACCCAACTCCAAACCCTCTAAGGAGAGGGAAGCCTAGGGAAAGGAGGGCTGTTTAGTTCCATGGGCAACTTTGCACACACTGAAGGGGTGCTGTTCACTCCCTGGCACAAGCTTTTGTGGTCAGCAGAATAATTTGTAATTCAAGGATGTTTTTATCAGTTTCCTCTTCCAAAAGAACACTCATACATAAAAGTAGAAGGGAGCAGAAGGTCATCCCTACCATAACAACTGCGTACGCATTTCTCCTTTAGAAGTGCCGCTGACTTAGCTAGCGTCACTGAGATGAAACGTATCAAATAAAATGAGCTAGGAGCAAAGCTTGCCATTTACAGAGTCCAGCAGAGTATGGCTGAGTCCAGCTTGCCATACACTGTAGTGCTCCAACTTAAAACTGAAGCAGTTACCTCTTGTGGGTCATGGTCTGGAAGCCACGGTAAATGATGGCTTAATGTGGTGTTTAAAATCTGTTAGCAAATTCAGTAATTTGCCTAATACCGGAGGTTCATTACATTTAGTGCTAATTGGTTGAGGGGAAAAAATGCTAAGTAGCAAAAACGGAGGCTTTTTATGAGGTATTTTCTTTAACATCAGGTCACCCCTGCAGTCAAAGACAGGGTGGCAGCTGTGCTGGCAGGCTCTGCACCAGCCAGCTCCGGTGACTGCAATGAAACTGCTGTTGCAGCATCAGCATTGGATGAACAGCAGAACTCATTTGGAAGTCTAGGTAGGTGTTAGGTGGCCAGTCTGTGCCAAGCTCATCACTGCTACCCATACTGTGGCTACCGAGGTTCAAGCTGGCTCTGGTACCTCTGAGAGCTGCCAGTGCGCCTCAATTCTGGATGGATGCACACTGACTGACGGCCTGGCCTCAGCCGATGTGGCACTGGAAGGGGAACACAGAAACTGGGGCTCTTTTTCTGTCTCTGCGTTTGGCTGTTGCATGACGTGGGGCAAGGCATATCATTGGTGAGTTACTCCTTCTCCCCACTTGCAAAATACAGACAGGTCATGTTGGCAAGGGTTTGCAGTAAATTCTGCTTCATCTTGTCTGTTATAAGCTTCTGATAATAGCTAACAGCACTGAGCTTGCTTCAAAATAATTCAATGAAATGGCAACAAGTACTGCTGATGAAGGTGGAGGCAAAAAGCAAGATTCCTCTAGAAGAGCATTCACTTGCTTCTGCTGATACAGTTTCATTGGAGGAGAATTTATTGGCATAGGAGGGTAAAGGGTCCACAAAGCCAGTGTGTCTACAGGACATGGAGATGTCTTGCCAGAATTCAGAGCTGGTCTTCTGTTTGCAGACTAACGATATCATACAGAAGGTCTGCATCGGTGAGAACAACGTGATCGAAGAGGAGATCCGTGTGAACAGGAGTGTCAGTGAATGGGCAGGAGGAGGTGGAGGTGGAGGAGGTGCAACCTACATATTTAAGGTATGGAAACATGGTCCCTATGTGCCTTCCACATGGACACATGCTGCCTCTTGCCTCTGGTATTACATCCTGAAATATTTGAGAGCCCTCTATATGCCCCTGGGAAGGAAAAGTCCACAAAGTGAGCTCTGAGCAGCCTTTATTCCCAGCTAATTGCTGCAGGGAGCTGGGTTGGCTTTTCAAACTTGGGAGCTGCTATGCAGTAGCCACACTTCTGTCAGTGGCGTGGAGTTCCCTTTGCAAACGTAACAGTTTGAGTTGGAGTTTTTTCAATGAAGTCTGAAGTGCTGAAGCATAGTTCTACAGCAAAGGGCAAATTCCACAGGACTTTATTCAAATCTATCACTGCAGAACATCAGACCTCAGCTACAAGTGTTTGGCCTCTGCACAGTGAGAGAGAAAGTCAAGGACATCCTGCCTGTTCTCTATTGGCAGCCCTGTAGATGGACACCTCTGATCTTTGCTGTCACGTACTAGCTGAGACGGTGCTCATTCCAAACACCAGTTTCAGGTGTTAACAACGTGTTTTGATCAGCCAGGTGCTACACACTTCTGTACAACTCTGCCTGCTCAGGCAGGTTCCAGTGTAGCAGTGCTTGACCAGTGGAGACGCTGTATTGCAGTGCATTGCAGCTCCTCACCTATTTCATTTGATGAAAGTCATCACACAGGAACGTTGCAAGCTTTCTGAGAGCCGTCAGCACTGTAGGTACAACTCACAGAGTTGCTGATGCCACTGTTCCCTGCTGCAGACCTTGGTAGGACTAGTGGTTTTCATTAATCTTGTGGATGTGGGTGCATAAATAATGCAGCAGCAATTTGTAGTGCTCAGCAGCCCTACGTGCCTGCTTACTGCAACTGGCATGTGGCTGGACTTCCATCTGCGTGCCTGACTCAGTCTGAACACTGCCTTTGTTTCTGAATTTGTTAAGATGGAGAATGGAGAACCGATCCCCCTGATAATTGCAGCAGGAGGCGGTGGTAGGGCCTACAGGGCCAAAACAGACACATTCCATCCAGAAAGGCTGGAGAATGATTCCTCTATTCCAGGGCTGAATGGCAATTCAGGAGCTGCAGGTAAGGAAAGTTTATTCATGTTAAGAAAGCCTTTGTGACTATGTGGTGCTCCCACATCCCTCCTTGCCGGAAGGTGAGGGGAAACTCATGAAACCACAGTTAAGGAGGAACATGGAAGTGTAACAGATGCACGTGGGGTGTGTCCACAATGAAGGATACGTGGCCTAAATAGGGGTATCGGGGATGTTATAGGCATAGCGATGGCAATGGTTGCCCCAGATAACATAGGGCCTCCAATAAGCCAAGCTCTTTGACGGTTAGTGTGGAGTTTGCAGTGCTGTGTGGCTAACCCGCTCCCTGCACTATTCCGTGCTGTCCTCTGGTTTATGCAGAACAAGCACACTTGCACCCTTGCTGGAAGTGTCTATGAGGAGACCTGGGCCCGAGCAGCCAGCAGAGCTGGCAGGGAGTCACTGGTGTGTGAGTTGTTAGAGCGGGGCTGGGACCTGTTTTCACATCCCTGTCACTAAAATCTGAAGAACCAACACAGGGGGGTTTCAAAATTATTGTTTAAGGGGATGGGTCTGGAAGCCAGGAACAAGTGGTTGGGTGTGGGCAGATATGTCTTCTTGTGTTTTCCACTGAAAATACTTGTCCGTTGTGTCAGGTGAAAAGAGGTGCAGGTGATGAACGTGGTCAGGAGCCCTACAGAGAGGTCGCTGTAGCAAGCATGTGCCCTCTTCTAACCAAGGCGTGGGATTCTGACTTTCAGCCAAGGTGCTCTGAAGGAGTGCTTGTTCTGCAGGTCCCTGCAGAGGACAAAAATACACCCTGCCCTTTTGTCTTCTCTTCACTGCAGGTGGTGGAGGTGGCTGGAATGATAACACTTCCTTCCTGTGGTCAGGAAAATCCTTGCTGGAAGGTGCTACTGGAGGAAGATCCTGCCCCCAGGCCATGAAGAAGTGGGGGTGGGAGACAAGAGGGGGTTTCGGAGGGGGTGGAGGGGGGTGCTCCTCAGGTGGAGGAGGCGGAGGATATATAGGTAAAGTGGCTTCGTGTTCAAGGTGTCCCTTCCCCTCCTTTAGTGCTAAGTAGCAGCAAATCGCTGATAGATAGTTCTCCTGTAGCTAGCCTATTTGACTGTCATGTACCAGTATGTCTGTGTGTTGCCTCTTTAGCAGTAGATGAATGCGTGGCAGCGAGTCCTCGAGCGTATGGCCAGATGTCAGTCCTTCAGCTGTAATCCTGGCTCTGCGCTCTGCACACTGTGCCATCAAAGTCCTGCTGTGATTCTTGAGCCTTCCGTGCTGAAGGCGGAGGAGCCACAGGCTGCATGCTCCTGTTTGCCAGCACCTGGCCTTTGAGGGCTCTGCTCCTGGAGACGCAGCAAAGCTTTATGCTGGGGGAAAGATGTGATTCTTCCACCCTGCCCTGCTGTGTGTCCTGTGCCTGTGGTCTCAGGGGCAGAGGCTGAGGCTGCCAGCCAAGACCCCTTAATAATGATGATGGTGTTGACTTGAGTCAATGAGGAGCTCATTTTGGTGGGCTGCAGGTCTCTGGGCAGCTGTCAGATGGCATTACTTTAATTATAACTGCTGTGGGCCGGATGCAAGATCTCTAACAGCTCCTGATCTCCCGAGCCACACAACGTCTTCAGCCATCTGCACTGTGGTCGGCTTTTTAACCCATGGCTCTCCACAGCTTAAATTGAGTCAGTGATAGACTAGAAATCCTGAGAGTCAGGAGTGAGTTTACATGGTTAAGTGCATGTTTTGTACCACTGTTACTGTGTAATGCTACTTTTTCCAACAGGATGCCTCACATGACTTAATTTTAATGTCATTGAAGATGGTTAAAAAGGAAAAGCCATTTTTGGGTGGGGTGGGGAAAATCTTTGCATGCTTGTTGTACAAAATATATGGCCCATACTGTTCTCTGTATTGCCCATAGTTTGCTCCTGATGTGTTCTGTGTGTCCAAGCACAAATGAGCAACCCTTAAACTCCTTCAGTCCCCACGCCTGGTGGACCACCCTGCTTTCAGGGTGCAAAGGAGAGGGAGAATATCAGATTTTCCATCCCCTCTGCTGAAACAGTACATGCCTGGATCAGCAAAGCTGCTGAACTTGTCCCTTGAGCACTGGCGTTTCCCAGTCTCTTGGCCACATTAATTTTAAGAAGGGCTTATATATCACAGCATCCAAATGGTTAAAGATGAAGTTTGTGCTTCAGGTGTGCCTTAGTTTGCCACAGGCTAGCTAAAACAGAGCTCATAAATTGACTGTCGCAAACTGCTGCGATTAAATTGAATTTCTAGAGATGAAAGACCAGTGACTGAACTCGCTGAGTGTTCCCTAGATGTTAAATAGTTTGCGTTACTCTCTTTTCTCATTTGGATGCCTCCCTCAATGTACTGAAGTCGTGCATGTTGCAATGCTTGTCTGTATCTTAGTGCTAATGAGCCTCAGTCTGTTAAGGTGACCTCTGGTTTGATGTAGGTGGCAATGCCGCAGTGGACAATGACCCAGAGATGGATGGGGAGGATGGTGTGTCCTTTATTAATCCAATTGGTACTTTGTACACTCCAGCACTTAAAGGTATTCATTTGGTCGGAAGTGTTCCAGTGGTTTTCTTTCATGTTAAGAATCGTTGGCATCTGTAGGAGGCATTAAAAACCTTTGGGTACAGCTTAGTGCCATCGCAAACACGAGGAGGCAGAATGATAGCATAGCAACATCCAGTGGAGGATAAATGGGTGCAGGAGGAAGAAAGCGGGTGGAGAGAACATTAAGGCTATTAGAAAACACTGCCCAACAATGCAGCCTACCGGCCTATAGAATCGTTTTGGCCAAGGAAGGTGATAGCAGAACCTCATAGTTTAGGAAAGAAACAGACAAAGTACTTGACTGCTCACTACTGCTACTCCTTAGAGCATCTTCAGCATGGTACCCAGGCTGGGCCCCAGGGAGTTCCTTGAGAACAGAGTGCTGCTCAGCAATGCGTGGAAGCAATAGATCCTGCTCTGGCCCATGGTCACCCAGCAGTGGGTGTCTTGAATACGTTTGTGATACAGAAGTATCTGTTTGCTCAAAAAAGCTGGTTGCTTTAGAGCAGCCAGGAGCGTTTTCAAGAACAGATAGACTCTAGCCTGAGAGATTCAGCCAGAAAGTTTTGGAAACATTGCACTGTTTGATCTCAGAGGGAGTAAAGGTTTGGGAAGAGAAGGCTGAGCCCCATGGACGGCAGAAAAGGCAAGTTTCCCATAGGCTCGGCAGCAGCCTTCTCATGAGCCTGGTAGGAGAGTGAGCCACTCCACCTCTGCTGCAGCGGGGCTCATGGAGCTGGGTGGTATTTCCTGCATGAGGAAAGGACAGGAACTGTGGAAGGTGGGGAGAAATCAGTTTCTTAAATGGGGCCCACCCTGCTACACCTGGCAATTATGACCATCGTGTCCCCCGTTTCTGTCAGTTCCCAAGGGAAAAACAGAAATGATCTTTACAGCAATTAACTCAGCTTCTCTCATCCACTCCCTAGTGACAGAGGGGCATGGAGAGGTGGATATCAGACTGCATCTTAACTGCAGTCACTGTGAGATGGACGAGTGCCGTGTGGATCTCGAGACCCAGAAAGTCATTTGCTTTTGCGAGCCAGGCACAGAGCTAGCAGAGGACGGTGTGTCCTGCATAGGTGAGTAGGTGGATGGGGTGGGCGTACAGGGTGGGCTCATAGCGCCAGGCATAGAAAAAGCTCAGTGAAAGCTGTAGTTTGGGCTGTTAAACATCTTGGAAATGTTCCCTGGTCTCTTCCTCAAAACTGGCTTCTGTTGAACACTACCTCCTTTCATAATGGAATGCTGCAGAGTTGTTTTGCTAGGATATAGCCCCATCAGTACCAAGGTGCTCATTGGCTATACAGCGCATGTTCAGCACGCTGGCAGCATTGAGGAGAGTCACATTTTGCATCTGGCTGCAGTGGTGCTCACATTCTGCTCTGAAATAATGAAAGTTTGCTGACTGATGGAATTTTCCAGCTAAAGTTAACTTCTATGTCCCTCCTTTTAAGAACCAAAAATAAGTACAAGGTGAAGGATAATGTAATTCCTGTGGATTTGGACATACAAGGTGCACGTGCAGAATCTATAATGAACTCTGCATGAGAGGTCTTGGAGGAAAACTAAGAACAATTCCTGTACTTGAAAAAAAAAAACCAAGTGCTCAGAGCTCCATCACTGAATTTCCTTCAGATTCTTGCTCACCAGTTAGAGCAAGTGACTCCAAGCATTTGGAATCCTGCTGTCAGTTTTGTGGCATGGGCCACAGAGGTGATCTGAGGACTGGAGCATCTCCCATACCAGGAAAGGCTGGAAGTCTTGAGGTTGTCCAGTTTGGAGAAGAGAAGGCTCTGGGGAGACCTTAGAGCAGCCTTCCAGTACTGAAAAGGGCTCCAGGAAAGCTGGGAGGGGCCCTTTATCAAGGAGTGCAGGGGTAGGATGAGGGGGACTGGTTTCAAGCTGAAAGAGGGGAGATTGAGACGAGATCTTAGGAAGAAATGTTTTCCTGTGAGAGTGGTGAGGCACTGGGCCAGGATGCCCAGAGAATTTGTGGCTGCCTCATCCCTGGAGGTGTTCAAGGCCGGGCTGGATGGGGCTTTGAGCAACCTGATCCAGTGGGAGGTGTCCCTGCCCATAGCAGGGGAGTTGGAACTGGATGGGCTTTGAGGTCCCTTCCAACCCAAACCATTCCATGATTCTATGGGAAAACCATTCTGTATTTCTACCATTCCCACCTGTAAAGCAGGTACAAAGCGTGGTCATTTTGCCAGGGTGAAATAAACCCTAATGAATGGTCATTGAATACCTTATGATCCCACAGGAGGATGCAGCTATGGAATACTGTGTACTGCACTTACTGTGATCGAGGTTTTCTGCCTGGATTAGATGAATTTAGGAGGTGATTTATCACAGCCCTGGTTCTGCTGTTGCTGGGATTTGGCATTGATAGCAGCACTTTCACCCTGGCAATCTAATGTTCTTCCCACCTCCCCAGCCTCCTGCCCCTGGTTTTATGGTCTTGTTTTCAAACCCAGGGAGTATGCGCATTAATTTGGTGATAGCAAACCATCTGTTTTATTTGCCTGATATGAATTGAGGGAAGGGAAATTATGAGATGTGAGAGGTCATAGACCCTGAGAACCGATTGTGCCAGAGGTTGCTCCTGTGCTACAGGAGCAGCAGATGAATAAATGGAAGGAAGAACACAAAAATCCATCTGCAAAAAAAAGTGGCTGCTGGAAGATGATTTCAAATGTGTAATTTCTTCTCCTCCTGCCTGTTACAGCTGAGCCTGTGGTCCATCTCCCACTCTCCCTGGTCCTGTCTGTAGTGACCTCGGCTTTGGTGGCTGCTTTAATTTTGGCTTTTTCAGGAATCATGATAGGTGAGTGTTGCTCTGCAAAAAGGTATTTTCATGTGAGGGTTGGCTCTGAGCCCGGGTAATTGGGCCCTGGAAGGCAGAAGGACTCAGGTTTTTAGCAGCTGCTGTATTTAATGACACCTTCCCACACACATGCCTTCACTCCAGATTCCAGGAGGTGGTTCCAGCCATAGTGAACAATTTGAAGAGGTTTTGCTAACTGACTATATCTTGAAAGAGATGTTATTGCTTGTGTAAAGCTGGCACTGGTTTTTGAGAGCTGTTGGTGCGTAGTGCCTCAAAGCAGGCTGCTTTGTTTGTGTGCATATAGACAGATTTATAGCCTCTTAATATATGACATTTAAACTTGAAATCCTCACATAGCTTCCCATTTTACAAACTGCTTCTCAGCAGGATGTGGGCATTCTTGGCATCCTTGTTTGAAATTCTAAAAGGTGTTTTCACTCTTCCATTTTCTTATTTTAAACAATTGCTCGCCTGCATTTGATTGCAAGCAGAATAGATTTGAATCAGTGAAAAGCAGCCAAGGATGTAAACCACAGCACTGCCACCTTCCTGGTGAAGGGGCTGGAGAACAGGCCTTATGAGGAGCGGCTGAGAGAGCTGGGGTTGTTTAGCCTTGAGAAGAGGAGGCTGAGGGGAGACCTCATTGCTCTCTACAACTACCTGAAAGGAGGTTGTAGAGAGGAGGGAGCTGGCCTCTTCTCCCAAGTGACAGGGGACAGGACAAGAGGGAATGGCCTCAAGCTCCACCAGGGGAGATTTAGGCTGGACAATAGGAAAAAATTTTTCACAGAAAGGGTCATTGGGCACTGGAACAGGCTGCCCAGGGAGGTGGTTGATTCACCTTCCCTGGAGGTGTTTAAGGCACGGGTGGACGAGGTGCTAAGGGGCATGGTTTAGTGTTTGATAGGAATGGTTGGACTCGATGATCCGCTGGGTCTCTTCCAACCTGGTTATTCTATGATTCTATGATTCTCTGCTCTGTATATGGTCCGGGGGAAGGATGTACCTGGAGCAGCACATGGCAACTATTAAATTAGATGTGCCCAGCTGCACTAGCTGTAGGAATTTCAGGAGTTATCAGCTGCACACACATGGTCCTGTGAGTGTAATTTCTGGCCTGACAGTACCCCTCTAAAATGACTAATTACTTCTTGGGGAGCCGGAGACTTACCCTCTCTCTCCATCCAACCAGCCTATCCTTGAGATCTCAGGAAGAGCAGCAGTTTAAAAAATCAAAGCAAAAGCAATGAGAAGGGAAATGGAGGACGAGAAGGGTTTGTAGATAGTTTATTGCATCCTTCTGCCCTTGTCAGTGTGTGTTTACCCCTTAAATCCTTCCCCTGAGCAGCATCCACTGGAGAAGATGCAATAGCTGCTTCAGTGTGGGGGCTCTGGCCAGCTCCTGCAGCAATCAATAGTGAGGGTAACAGTGGCTTAACCTGCTCCTGATGGGCATCTCCCTTTGAAAAGGGTACTGCAATATCCATTATACTGATTCAAGGAATATCCATGGGATGCCTTCCTGCAAGGTGTGATTCCTAATGACATTTCAGAAGTGTCAGTGAAGTGATTCAAGGAGTACAGCACTGCCACAAACCAATTCCAAATCTAGTTGAACCCTGTTGTTTAGAAAATGGAGGTTTTGCAGAATGAGCTTATTCTCTGTACAGTGTGTTATTCTGGGGTAACAGTTTATCGTGTCCATTTTGAGCAATGTGATGTGAATATTCATTTCAGATTTTAGTCACTTTCATGTGAATTAGGGAAGCTGGTTATCCGCAGGCTCCCTGAAGTCTGGGACTGGACTCATACTCAGCAGGTCCAGTTAAACCAAACAGAACAAAACAAAAGCTTCAGAACTGTGAAATCAGAGTTAAAGTAAGTTAAAGTCATTTACATCTTCCAAACAGTTCATGATCAAGCTGATTTCTTCATCAGATCCATAAACCAAAGGTTCCTGTGAACTTCGAGTTCCATTTTCTCTCTGTAGTTATCTGATGTACAGAAATGCGATGGTTTCACTGTCTGGTTTGGTGCACTAGAATGTGGCCCCACAGCGAAGTCCAGTGGGATGTGCTGCACAGCTGGTTTCATATTCCACAGTCCATCTGTGTCTCTGCTTTGCTCTGTTCTCCGTGTTTAGTGTACCGGCGGAAGCACCAGGAGCTGCAAGCCATGCAGATGGAGTTGCAGAGCCCGGAGTACAAGCTGAGCAAGCTGCGCACCTCCACCATCATGACAGACTACAATCCCAACTACTGCTTTGCAGGGAAGACCACATCCATTAGTGACCTCAAAGAGGTGCCTCGAAAAAACATCTCCCTCATCCGGTAAATTCATCTCTGCCTTCCCCATGCTTCACACCGTATGCTCACATGTGCTGGCTCTCTTACACAGATGTGAACTAATGTCTTTGTGCAGGCACACACCAATTCTCTTGCACTTTAGACTCATGCCCCTTTTCATAAGAAGTATGTAAAGCAACAGTCCGTAGGCTTGTGTGGAGGGGACTGGCCTTTGGACGTTGTCTTACCCTTTTACAGGGGCAGAGTTAATCTTCCAGGGCTGTGAGAAGAATTGTTCCCTGTAATCCACACACGTCTTGTGCAGGCTGTGCAGTGAATGGCCCAGTTCCAGTATTAGCTGATAAAATACTGGGAAGGCTGAGGCTTGTAGGGAGGCTCTTTTAAAGTCTTTGATGGGATCTGTGGTAAAGACAGTGACATGCCTAAGTACAATAATAGGAAAAGCAATGGATTTGACTGTATTAGGCTGCTTGATGGTATTAAACAGGCAGAAATATAAAGCCAGCAGGATAGTCGTGTCTAGATCAGAACTTCTGGAATGTTTGAAATAGTTTCTTAAAAAAAACTTGAAAATTCAGAATTCCTTCCCAGCTTACCATGCAGTTCTGCACAGCAAGCCAAGAAGAGGGCTTGGAAAACAAGGAAGCTTATGGTGCTAGTAAATGCTGAAAGCAGCCTGTGAAGTCTGCAATGTTTTGCTGTCTCTTCTCTCCTTCCCCTTTACCTGCACATCTCACTGGACTGCCTCTGGGAGTTTCCAGCATAGCCTGTGCTGCTGCTGCCTTTATCACTTGGGCTTTGAAAGGATTTCTGGAGTGTGACGAGCTGTAGAGAGCAGCTGGGAATCGATAAGGGCAAGGAAGTGGGCTATTTGGGAGGGGGGTGAGTTACGAGCTGTAGAGGTCTGGTTTATACCCTCAGTTTGTTGTAAGTTGTTCAGGCGTAGCCAAGAATAGTGTCTCAGGCTGGTACCTACAGCATGTTATTAAAAGACATGGCTGAGTCACAGGCAGCACAAGTCCTCGCTGTGGCTTCACTGCCTAGACTGGTCTTTATCCTAGCAAAATACAGACAGAGCAGCAACAGAGCAGGTTGCCCAGAGCGGTGCCTGCTTCAGCTGAGAGGAGGGCAACAGCCATGCAAAAACATGATAGAGAACAGAGTCAGTGCTGCTCTCGGACTAGACTTGGCTCTGCCGGGAATGTGTGTTAGAGAAGAGAGCCTTAATAAAGCCTTTGACCTGGACTGAGATGCAGGAGTGTACCGTAGAGGCTCCAACTGCTACTGCCCAACATGCAGGGTTAAGAGGGACTCAGGATCGGGGATGCAGCCTCATTCCCTGCCAGAGTTCACTCTGTTGTTATGCCATGGTATAGCTGTGGTTGTACAAGTGCATTTCATGTTACTGAGTGAAGACTGAATAGGCAGGTGTGCAAAATCTGTATCACAAGGACATGCGCTCTGTGCTGTGATTACTGAAACTCCTTTCTCTTTTTCTTGTACCCTTACTCAAAATAGAACAGTAAATGTTATAGGATGATCAGTGCCAGCAGCGATTATCAGCACGGATTCCTAGAGCCAGGTGCTCTGCCGTCACCATGCACTGGTTAAGGTGCTTATCCAGCATCACAAAGTAAATCAGGAAAAGACACTTGGGTCAGAATTCAGGTCCTTTGAGAACCATTGTGCTTCCCAGTTTCTTGTTCAATGTTTTCTTTAATGGTGATGCATAAACATCGTGGAACTGTTAACGTGTCCAGGATCAAGACTTAAGACCTATCATTACTGACCTGTTGTGGAGTGCCCACCACTAGAGCACTGATACCAAGGCCATTAGGAGAGTTACAAGCTGCAGTGCCAGCAGCTCGACTTCACTTGGGACTCTTCACATTTGAGGGTTGGTTTCCCTGCTGATTAAATACATTAGAGGTCCAGGAAAGATCTCACCCAGGTTTGGTCCCCTGTGTAGCATGAGGAGTGGTATCCAGTGTCAATATCTAGTTCTTCCTGTTTCACTGCCATGACAATTGTGAGCCCGTGCTGTGAGCCGTGACCGCAGTGTGATAATGTCTGTTCTCTGCAGTAAAACCTTCTTGTCTTCTCTGGTCTGTCCAGGGGTTTGGGCCACGGAGCCTTTGGTGAGGTATATGAAGGGCAGGTGGCAGGGATTCCCAGCGACCCCACTCCCTTGCAGGTGGCTGTGAAAGTAAGTGACAGTGCACGAGTTATCATGATGGTTTCATGCGCCTTTCACCCCAGAGTCCCAATACATTATCAAACTGAAGATGAATCAAGTGTTACGCTAGTGCTGAAGGATGCAGCTAGCAAGGTGGCTGCTTTATTGCAGTGCTATAATCCATCGCAGCAGTGGTTCAGCTGGTAGCATGTGGGCTTATAAGGCTGTTAAGAGAGGTCTGTAGGTATTAAGTAGGCAAAGATTTGCCATATGGCTGCAGTAACTGCAGGTGTGAGAAACAAATCCATCCTCTGTCCATCCTCCACATGTAATCTGTACGAAGCCTTTGAGTCAGAGGCAAAAGGTCTTCACAGGGCCATGAGCAGCCTGCAAATACAACAAAGAGCCTACAGGCAGGAGATGGCTGGTTTTCCAGGGATCTCACCAGTCAATTACAGGATGGGTGTGCACTGGATGCAAAGCTAAATGCTAAGAGACATGGTCTTGCTGGGAGGTAGAAGCATTAAAGTGTCCAGAAGCCCAGGGACTGCAGTTCTCATTCCTCCCCTTCTATACAGCAGAGTCCCATGTATCAAGCACTGGAGTATTTCCTTTGCTGGGAGGATGGCTGTGGTGTTGATGGTCCGCGTGTTCCGATCTTTACCTCTCAGCAGGCTTCGCAGTCTAGCTTAGTCATGGTCTAGCTGTTATCTTAGAGTGAGGTTTGTTTTAGAGGAATGAGGATTGCTGCAGACGATGTTAGTTCTTTTGGTTGTGCCAAGTGCTCTACATCTGTATGTTGAAATATCTTCTCTTGTCAATTTGTTCTTTCTTTTCCAGACATTGCCAGAAGTGTGTTCGGAGCAGGATGAGCTGGACTTCCTCATGGAAGCTCTTATTATTAGGTGTGTATGAAGATGAGAAGCATTTGTGTAGGCTTGCAAAGCCCAGCACTGTGAGGAATAAAGGTGATTTGAGAGGTAATGTCCTCAAAACACATCTATACAGCAGTTCTAGCACATGTCTGTTGGTATTTGACAGAGGACAGGCATTACCGTCCTTTTCTATTTCTCTTGGAATAAAGCAGTAAAGACAATAAAGGGCTAAAATTTCAAGAGGGTCCACCCTGGGTTTGATTATCCAATGGGAAAATCCTTAGGCGCAGTTTTCAGGATTTACGATAGTGTCCTTTGATTTCTCTTACAGATCAGAACACGAGGTAAATACGAAGCTAGGAGTTTGAGTTTGACTAGTCAGAACTAACAGATGGCATTGACTTAACGATGCTGTCATGTCTCCTGTCAGTTACTGAGTCCTTGAATCCAGGGAGATAGTTTCCCATCACATTGAGGTCTGGAGAAACAAGTAAGTGTTAGAGACTAGACCTTGAGGCCTATCTCCTACATAAGCAGTTCTCTGTGTGTGTTGTTTGGAACAGCCGCTGCCTTTTGGATAGGAACATTAGGAGCAAATTTTGTTCTGATACCAAATACTCTCTGCTTGCTCTGGCCCACAGACAAAAAAGCTCAGAAAGGGTGCAGAATGTAGGAAAAGTGAAAGCAGCCAACAGCCACTCCTTCCCCACCTTGTCTCCGCATCGTGCAGACAGACGAGTGGAGGGCAGCACTTCAGCTTTATCCAGTTACCCTCCTTTTGAGATCTATTACTTTATGGAAAACAAACATTACCTGCAGCAGAACATTTTACTTCCTTTCTGCAATTGTGCTTTTTGGATCAAAGCTGCTCCTTATTTGAGGTTCCCTGTCTCCACAGCAAATTCAACCACCAGAATATCGTGCGCTGTATCGGGGTGAGCTTGCAGGCGCTCCCCCGTTTCATCCTGCTGGAGCTCATGGCTGGAGGAGACCTGAAATCCTTCCTGAGGGAGACGCGGCCCAGACCGGTAAGGAAAGAGAAAATGGAAGTCTATTTAGTAAGCTGCTGCCACGGCAAATGCGTAACTATAAATGAGCTGATCCATGCAGCTGCTGTTTCCCAACATTGTGGAGGGTCAGGAAATTTCTGTGTGTGCAGGACACAAGAAACAGAGGCTGCTCGGGCTCTGCAGGCTCATCTCTGGCCTTTTCTAGATTGCAGATACAGCCCAAAGAGAGAACAAAACCCAAGTTCGAAAGAAAAATAGTTAAATTGTACTCTTCCCTTCCTCCCAGCCACTGGGGGAGGCTGGGGGAAAGCACTGAGCTAGCAGTGATAAATCCATTCTGTAAACTACTGGTTGGGTACGATGCTGTGAGATCTGTCAGTGGAAGCTGGACAAAGACAAGGAGAGAGTCCAGCCTGGAGCTGTGGACTTCATAGTTGACTTAATATCTTTAGTCCAACATTTTAAAGATATCAGCATCAATAAGACATGACAGTCAGTTTGTGCTGAGTCCTCAGATCTGAAAGGCACCCAGATATTACTGAAATTTAGCACCAGGGCCCAGGTTTGTCTCTGCATTCCTGTGACACGGGGCAAAATGTTGGGTTTTATCAGTACAGGGACACAAATTGGCTGTAACAGGTATAAATAAGCTGCTTCCTCAGGGTATCTTGGACAAGACTGACTTTGTATTTTTTCCTTGCAGTCTGGTTTTCAGACTCATAAAATGATCCAGGTTTGGGTAGGCTGCCATAAAGCAGCTCCCTCTGGATAAGAATGCTGAACACCCAGAAAGTCAGGATGTTTGAGATCTCAGCAAGCAGCCTGTCGAGAGGCTGGTTTCTGTAGTGCCTAGAGATGCTCTTGTTAGCTCAAACCAATGGGAATGTCTGTTTAGCACCTTAAATTAGAGAGAGAAGCCAGCTCAGTAATGATCAGGATCTGGTGAGGAAACACTAGGAACGTTAGCCCCGAACAGGGCTGAGAACAAGGCCCGTGGCTCAATGCTGCTGGCTCCATCTTTGCTTTGCTCAGAATGAGCCCTCAGCTACATTCTTTTTCCTTTTGCTGACTCAAGGAAGACACACAAAATGTAGGCATATGGCAGGCTGGACGTCCAGCCTTCCAGGCCTGTGAAAGGAAAGGAAAGGTGAGGAACAGTGCAGAGTAAAGAGGTTTCTATGAGGAAGCCCAATTCCTGTTCACTTCCAACATGAATTAATTGAGCACATTAGATGTTCCCAACTGACTCAGTAACAGAGGAGTGGTGTTTACTGTGCTGTAAGCACCCTGTGAGTTACGAGTGTCATCTCCCCTTAGTTTTTTTTTCCAGTTTTCTATTTTCCATCCAATTTCCTTACTACCTTGCCTTTTCCACCTACTTCTCCTTACAGCCTGCTGCAGAAGATTTATGTGTTTATTCTCTCCCTTCATCCCCTGGTTGCTCCCCCCGTTCCCCTGCCATAACTTGGAATTCATTTGCCAGTTTCAGTCAGAATTAATAGAGGTGTCAAAGGCATTAACATCTCCCAAGGAGAAGGTACCAGGCCACAGCAACCGCTGAGCGCATCAGTTGTCTCTGGCTTGCTGCTGGCCAGCGAGAACCTGTGTGACTTAGAGTAAGGCACGTGTGACTTAGAGCTGTGTGCTCAGACGCTGGAAGAGCGTAGGAGGAGCAGAGGGAACAGTGGACAAACTGAAGTGAAGGAAAGGGGAACTTAAGACATCATGAGGGACGTGAAATGAGAAGCTAGAGCTCCCACAGGAGGTATTGAGACATGGGATCTGACTAATGGGAGATGAGGGTGCTGCCAGCACAGGTTACTGCGTTTGTCTGTGTTCTTCATGTAAATAAGGAAAGCCTCACTCAGCCAATGTGTAGTGATTCTTCTGAACTCTAAGCAAGATTGATCATACGTGTCAGCCAAATGTTCATCAAACATCCCCAGTGCAACACCAGTGTCAGTTTGTGCCAGCCAGGGCTACTCTGTAAGCCTCAGGCTTGCACTTCTCCGTGGGTCCTAGGCTCACAGCCCTGAAGGTGTCTATATTCCATTTCTAGTGCCGCTTCACATCTATGACAGGACTCCCCCGTCTCTCACCTGGAGAGAGGCAGTCTGGTAGATTCAGAGTCTTTGTTCATGCTGAGCATTGCAGAATTGTCCATCAGGGCTGATCTTTCCCTCACACATGGCACAGTAATTGCAGAACAGCTCTGGAAGATAAAGCATATATGGATAAATTATTCCCCTCCCTTGTGTTGTGCAGCCTGTTGCATAGAGCAGCGATTACACTGAACAATACACAGCATTTTGTTCCCCTTTAGCAGAATACAGCCTCCCCGAGGAGGTGTCACATGTGCCTCCAGCATGCCCACTGCTCAGAGAGGCCACGCATGGCAGCCTGCACTGGTCATTCATCTGGGGAGCAGAAGCTGTACAGTGAATCCTTGGTGCCTCAAGGCTGCTCCCCTTGAAAATGAGACCCAAACCTCCATTTTTTAAAACACATCACATGGCCAAATTGTCCTTGGCTGGTCAGTCACATCTGTTTAAGGGCTATATTCAGCCAAATAAAAGGTGGAAGGAATTCATCCAAGGAGGGGAAGGGAAGGAAAAGAAAAAAGGAGCAAAAGAGAACAAAGCTGTGCTGTTGAAATCAGCTTCTGGCTTCAGCTGCTGCCTGCCACGCAGTGTAGCTCTAGTCTAGGATCGATTGCACAGTTAAGAATTAGGTTTTTGACTTGGCTTTCACCTCAGGTCTCTGACCTTGCTCAGAAGAGGAGGAAATGGGTAGATTGAGATATTCATTTCCCTTTGGTTATGCCCTGAAAGGGGAGAAGTATCTGCATCCTTTCTCACTGTAGGCATTTTGTGTGGCCAGTGAGGCACTTCAACTCGCAGGGGCACAGAAGAGTTTTCCCCTCCTCACAAAAGGGGGGTCTTTATTTTTTCAGGAAATGGTTGCTCTTACAAACAGCAAGGTTTGCGGGCAGGGGTTGGGGTGGGTGCATTCCCGTGTTTTAAATCAGTTAAATGTATATACACAATGAACTGTTCTGTGTGAAGAGTAAAATACAGGTAGGTGATACACAGTCACAAGCAATTCTGATTTATGGCACTGTGCTGAAAAAAATGGCTGTGTTCATAGAATCACCAGGTTGGAAAAGACCCAGCGGATCATCGAGTCCAACCATTTCTATCAATAATATTCACACAGAGACATAGTGGTTCTCAGTTATTATATTAGTCAAGTGTTAAGACCACATTTTCCCTGACCTCTTCAGAAGATGTCAAGACTCTTCTAGGTTTTGCTAGCCAATGCCTCGTGTTTAACTACTGCCTTCTGCAAAGCCTCGGCTTATTCCCATCCCAGTTAGGGTTGGTTTAGATAAGCCGGGATGGCCAGCACAGTGCCACATTGGTCTCTAGATAGGTTTCATCACAACAGCTGGCTTGACAGAGCCAGCAATTCCTGTCGCTTGAGAACAGTGTGGGTTTGTGCATCAGTGGGAGAGCCCCATGGGCAGGTTCACCTTTGAGCACTGAGCAGAGTGGTAGGTGTCACAGAAGAGAGCTGGCAGTGGGCTAGGCCTGTTGGTGCAATAAGTAAGGCCACAGATAGACACTTTTAGCTGGCAAATGGCTGCTGTGGGATAAGCAGCCACTGCTACCCAGTTGTTTGTCATTGCCCTGCTGGAAGCAGTGATCTTCTCCCCACAGCCTGGCTGCAGGGCTCACCTGTTCACTCCTCAGTGCAGAAGCTGCTGGCTCACACTCAGAGGCCAGCAAGTGCAAGCTGGCGCTACACACAACCTCTTTACTAAAGCATCTGGCTCCTGCTGGCAAAGACTGTGAACTCCATCAGAGTTGGCAGCCTCAGTCTTCCATAGCTGTTGGCTGCTCAGAGCTGTGTCCATGCTCTGAGGGGCAAGGTAAAACCAGCACAGACACGGAGGAGGGAAAGAGCAAGTGTAACACAGGCCGTTTCACAAAATGTCCCTCTCATTCTTCAAGGTGACTTTGGAAAGGGGTTGGCGACATTACAGTGAAACTGACTGAGAACCTGTTTGGGTTACAGACCTCCCCAGTAATCAGGCTGAAAATTCTCTGAAGAGAACTGGGGGAAATTCTTGCAGGGGCATCCCAGTGGAGCTGGGAAGTCAGATCCAGCTGTTCTGGTTCTGTCCTTGGGATGTGTATGGCATCCTGCCTGCACATCCTTTGCATCATTCATGGTTATGAACTGTCTCCTGTGCATTTTAGCAATCCCCTTGTGTGTTAATATCTGGGCTATGTCACTTGTTAGCAAGTTCCCAGCACTGTACAGTGACGAATCATGCCATATTCTTGCTTCTAACACACCTTTGTCCCTTGTCTTTTGATAGAATCAGCCCTCCTCCCTTTCCATGCTGGACTTGCTCCACGTGGCTCGGGACATTGCCTGTGGATGTCAGTATTTGGAGGAGAACCACTTCATCCACAGGTAGGTGAAGGAGTCTTGTGTGAGCACGGGCAGGGCTCACAAGCAGGCCAGCAGGACTCCAAACACCCTGCTGGATACGTTTATGTCCTGCTGCACTCTAGTGGCTGGATACCTCTAAACAAGATAGATAAAAATCACAATAATAGAAGTAATTAGCAGAAAAGCTGCTCTAAGTCAGGCTGCAGAGGGCTGTAGTTTGCCCAGGGATCTGGAGCTCTTTCCCAGTGCCTCCACTTGTGCAGCTTGTTTGGCTTCTCTGTAGACAGAAACACGGTCCTGTGACAGAAATCTTCAAAGCTCTCCCCATCATAAATTTTGCTTAGTGTCTTTCTGCTCATTCTGGAACCCTTTTCTTCTCAATCTGGTACGAGTACAGTCAGAAGTGCAACACCTTGTGACTATTGTTACCTGCTCCTGCAGAACAGGGCCAAGTGCCCAAAATCCTGCCTGTGAGCTGAGTAGAGAGCGATCATAGTTTGCTTTTCTGAAAGGTTTAACCCACAAGCTCTGCCACTGTGTTATTCAGACCTCAGAGGTGAAGCTGGAACTATATGTGCAGGCACAGACTCGGGTCCCTTCCTTTAGTCTCAGAGCAACACCTGCACGTTGTTCTGTCTCTGCCAGCATGACACCTGCTAGACAGTATTTGAAGTGCGGTAACAGGTCAGTGAACCATTCCCCAGTTGGCTGATGGTGGTGAAATCAGCTGCACTACTGCAACTCCTTAGTGAATTAATCCCTCCTGGGTGAAGGGAGGCTCCCAGGAGGCCAATCCCTTCAGCTGGAAGATAATAGGTGGTGTTTAAGGAGGAACTGTTAAAGAGGAGGACTGCTTCTGCTGCTTGGGTAGATTGGAATTTGAGTCATCCATAAAGCACATTTCTGGCTGTTGTGGGCTCTCTGCAGCTCAGGTAAAGGAGGTGCTATTCTTTGTTTTCTTTTTGTCTTGCAAAATTGTTGTATGAATAAGTGGTTCTTCTCTTTCTGTTGCTTTTCTTCCCTTTCCTTGTAGGGACATTGCTGCCAGGAACTGCCTCCTTACCTGTCGAGGGCCTGGGAGAGTGGCTAAAATTGGAGACTTTGGAATGGCCCGGGATATATACAGGTAGCAGAGCTAAGCCCAGGGAATCTACAACCGGAAGCTTGCTAAACTGAGGGAACAGGGTTTGCACAGGAGAGAAGGCTTGGGTGCTGCTCTGCACAGCCCTAGCGAGGCAAGAGTGGAGAGATTCCACCTTGATGAATCCCAGCTAATGCTGTTTTGGTGTGTGTTGTAGAGAGACTGGGCTCTGGAGACTTTTTTGACTACTTACTTTGGGTGATGAAGTCTGATGGTCATGGAAAGCGCTTTTTCTCCCTCTTGTCCTCAGTTTGCTGTCTTTGCTTTCTCCGTGCTGACTGGCACTGATATGCCCTTCTGTTTTGTGGTTGCACATCATTCTGAGTTTAATCTCTTTCCTTGGTACTGCCCCTGCCCCTTTGGTTCATTGTCATTGGTAAATCTCCTCAATTTGCTGCCGATGAAGGAGCAAAATGCAGAGGAAGATCAGGAAAATGTAATCACCCAGCCTGGAATTCAGCCAGGACACAGGATTAACTGCTCTGCTCTGGCAAGAAGTGTGAGGAAAGCTTCAATGACCATGAGCAGCCAGGGCTGTGGTTTGATATCTCATCTCCAGATAGCACCTCCAGAAGCACAGTGCCTCGTCCTTCTGTCCTGAGGAATTGATGTGCCTCTGACTCGGATGAAGGAATGCCTTGTATTGTCATCCACCCTGTTTATTCCAGTGCCATGCTGAGGTTCTTTTCCTGCTTGGGAATTCTGCTGTGCAATTACCAAGCCAGGCCTCCGCTGCAGCCTGAGGTGATACAAACTGAGTTGCTACCTTCAAACACCCAAGTGTACCAGAGCTGGGTTTCTTCTCTGCCCCTCCTCTCTTTCCCTTCACAAAGAGCCCCTGCTCTGCCCCACTGCCCAAAGCAGCATCTGTCACGCTTGTGCCATCAGCAGAACCCGCTGCCAAGATGAACATTTTGGTGCTGGGTTTTCAAAGGTGCCTTTGAAGTCTGCACATCTTTCAGCGTCCAGGAGTGTCCTCTGGATGCTCTGGCTGCGTATGAACAGGGATACCAGCATGCGTGAGCAGCCTCCTGCAGCTACCAGCACAGGAGCTGAGGCTCATAGGGTTGTTTTGTAATGGTAACAACATGGAAAAACAGATGTTATTCCTGTCTCAGCACAGGAGGTGGTTTTTGCAATGCTGCGCCAGCTCTAATGGCCACACGACTCCTCATTGTCCCCAGGTTATCACTGAGGGTTTGGGATTTCCCTCATGCTGCTGTAGCCTGGGTACCTATGGGCCAGGCCACGTTTAGTTTTGATGGGGATGCTCGAGGAGAGGTGGACCCCATGCTGTGGTTGAAGAGTGCAGGCAGATGGCTCTGCCAGCAGCCGTTCACTGTGCGGATAGGTCACCAACTATGCTCACAGGTAGTGAAAGCTTGGAGTCACCAGATCAGACCTGAAGTGAGGGAGATCAGAGTCCTTCTGTGATCTGCCCATTCCCACTGGTTTTGTGTGCAGAAACAGGGCTCTCCAGTGTTTTCTCTGCCATGCTGTTTCTCCTCTGGCTCATAATTTTAATATTTGTAATTATAAAAATCCCAAATCAATGCCGTTTTCTGAGTTTGTGGCTGATTGTGTTTTGTTTGTTCTTTGCAGAGCCAGCTACTATCGGAAGGGCGGGTGTGCAATGCTGCCTGTCAAGTGGATGCCTCCTGAGGCTTTCATGGAAGGGATATTTACATCAAAAACAGACACATGGTGCGCTTCCTCTCCTCCTCTGTCCAGTCTGTGTGGGAAAACTTTTTGGGAAGTGAAAATGTTTTGTTATAGAACACATGTTCCTGTTCAAAGAGGGGAGATTGAGATGAGATGTCAGGAAGAAAGGGTTTCCTGTGAGGGTGGTGAGGCACTGGCCCAGGTTGCCCCAGAGAAGTCATGGATGCCCCATCCCTGGAGGTGTTCAAGGCCAGGTTGGATGGAGCTCTGAGCAACCTGATCCAGTGGGAGGTGTCCCTGCCCATGGCAGGAGGTTGAAACTGGACAGGCTTTGAGGTCCTTTCCAACCCAAACCATTCCATGATTCTGTGATTTTATGATTTCTCCTTATATAAAGAGACAAGGTGGGCCTTTTGGAGCCAGGATATTTGAGGACAGAAGAGAGCAGAAGTATCAGGCCTGTGCAGAGGTGGTGCTGCTGGGGAGGTGGGTGGGGCAGGTGCAGGTGCAGGGAGGAAAGTGGTAGTTCCACAGCACAGCACTGTGGCTCTCAAGTTGCCTGTTGTCAGACCAGAGGGGAGGGAAATGGGGTGAGCAAGTGGCAAGAGCTCGGGAAGATGGAGGGGAAGGGGCTGGCGATCAGGACACAGCTCCTGAGAAGCCCCACGGAGGGGTGGAGGTGCCCTCAGACAGCTGAGCTGCTGCCTGTCCATCAGCCCCAGCAGGAGGGTTCACATTGCTGCTTGTCGTTCTGCTGCAGTTTTTTGATGGATAAGGTCGTAATTCCGAAGCAACTGGCCAGATGAGTGGTTCTGAGGGGTCCTGTCCCAGCCGTTCCCCTCGGGCCACACCACGCAGGCCCAGAGGTGGAGATTGGGGTTTTGTGCTGAGCTACAGTTGGGGGCTGTGGGGCTCCGTGCTGCAGTGGGATCCGCTGGCACGTTAATTCAAGCAGCACAGCTGTGACAAAAAACAAAATCTGTCATAAATGTTCAGCCCCCTGCTCTGCTCAGCCCTGTCTCCAGTGGGGGCTGATGGCTCAGGAGAGCATGGCCTGACCTTCACATTGTTACCTCTGGCTGAGCGGTGCTGTGGACAAGGGCAAAACCACCGCATCTGTGTTGTGGGGTTCACTCATTGAGCAGTCAACTCTTAGTATCTATTAAGTGATTCCAAGTCCACCGTTCCCACTGGGCAGCTTATTTCTGTCAGAATCTCGCTGCAGGGATTCCCAGGAGCTGCCTGAGCACAGCCTGCACAGAGCAATGCTGACAGCACTGCCCCTTGGTGATGGCCATTCCCTTATCCTGCAATTTGTTCTCTTCCTCTCCTGTATCCAGGTCCTTCGGTGTGTTGCTGTGGGAAATATTCTCCTTGGGATACATGCCCTACCCTAGCAAAAGTAACCAGGAGGTGCTGGAGTTTGTAACCAACGGAGGAAGGATGGATCCACCCAAAAACTGCCCCGGCCCTGTGTATGAGATTTTTATCTTTGATATGTTCATGCGAAGCCATTCTTGGTTTGAATGCTGCTCTCTAGGCAGAAGTTAATCACTCTTAAGACAGATCTGATCTTGGCTGATGTGCCAGTGAGTTCGCTAAGAGTTAATTTTTCTGTGTGCTTTGGAGAAGAATGCAGGGCCCTGCAGACAATGCTGGCCACTGCTACTAAGTCACAGAGGCTGCAGTATTTCTGTGTCTTAGCTGTGAGATGGCAAGTGTGAGAGATTGGTCCCAGGTAGGGAAGCGTGAGCTCCGTCACCTGCAGCCCCTCCTGGCTTTGGTGATTTGCCGCAGGCATTTTGGGCAGGTGGGTTATTTCTCTGATGTGCTGTGGATTTCACCCTGCTGGTGGCCACGTTGTGGTGGTTACTAGTACCTCTGTCACCTGGCTCTGGGGAAGGCAGAGCACTCTTATTTATTAAACTCAGAGAGGTGATGCGTGCTCACAGTTTCTAGGCTACAGCAGTTGGCTGTTACAGACCAACAGGAGCTGCCGTTTATGTGCATCTCCCCACCTGCTCTTTCAGGTACCGCATTATGACCCAGTGTTGGCAGCACCAGCCTGAAGACCGGCCAAATTTTGCCATAATCCTGGAGAGGATCGAGTACTGCACTCAGGTATCCGTGTTCCTTCATCTTGAACAAGCCGGATAGAGAGGGTCCCTGTTGAGGAGAGGTTGAGGCGAGCCAGAATGTGAGGTGCGGAGGCAGCAACAGCACAGGGAGGCCTGGGGCCAGTGTGGGGGACGTTTACCCTATCAGGGGAAGGCAAATCCTTGTCTTTCACTGCCAATAAGCACAAGCTTACACAGCTTTAGAGACAAATACTAGACCCGTAGCTCTGCTTCTGATCATAAAGACACAGATGCTAACAAGCAGAAGAGCTAAGACAAGCCAGCACCCGTCTGTACATCACATGCTTTGTGTCAGCCACTCCATCCTAGTGCTTACCCTCAGGACATGGTCAGAACTGAGTGGAGATGGTCTCTGGAGCAGTGGGCAATGTTCAGAATCTGGCTGTGTGGGAGAAGGCAGGTGGAGACAGTTCTGGCTAAGGAGTTGGGATTTCGAGGCTGGGCAGTGGGGGAAGGATCTTAGCTGAGAAAGGACCAATGTTGCCTGGGAAGGAAGGATGTGGCTGATTTCCAGGCAGAAGTCCAATTCATTTAGTACTTTTTACTATCATTTTTAGTTTATAAGAAGTGGAGGAGTTTGGAAAATGTATTGCTGCCTGCATCAGCACAGGCTTATTGTGTGGCTTCACAGTTATTTGCCTTGGTCAGTTTGCTTTCCCCTGTTGTTTGGGATGCTTGCTCTGTTTCTCAGGTGTGTTTGGATCCTGGGACTGGGAGGCCTTGTTTCCTGCTACCTATAGCTTGGTGTGGTGCCTGGCAATAATTAAATGTTGCCTGGATCCTCACATTTGCTCTCAGTTTAATTTTCAAAACTGCTTAAATAGCTCAGAATGCATTCCCTGTGGATTTAGGCATCAGGGGCTCTGCCAGTATTGCTTCTTGCTGCATTCTTGTTCCTCCTTGGCTGCGTGGAAGCAATACCTTCTTTCTCAATGTTCTCTGAGAACGTTATGAACATCAAAATGATATAGATACCAAAACAACATTCCCACAGGAAGTTTGGCTGGACATAAGAGATGTTTTTCATTGTTTCTGTGCTCTCTGCTGCTCAGTGCTGAGTTTCAGGGTTGCTTTTTTGTTTAGAGTTGATTTTCAGGGTAACCTGCTGCATCTCACAGGGAATGCACTTTGTCAGCACCCTCTACACATGGAATGTGGGCTCTGGTCAATGGGAATGATGCTTGTGATCACAGCTGTCAGATGTAGCAGGGTTTTTAATCAATCTGAGCATGCACAATGACAGCAGACTCTGGGGGTTTCCCCTTGTTCTCCTGGGCAGGATCCAGATGTCATCAACACTGCTTTGCCAGTAGAATATGGCCCAGCAGCTGAGGAGGAGGAGAAGGCCACGATGCACCCTGATGATCCGGAAGGAATTCCTCCTCTCTTGGTCTCCACGCACCAGGACAGAAAGGATGACAAGCAAACTCTGCCATCTCCACCACCCCTGCCATCAGCCATTGCTGCTGGAAAGCCTCTAGGGAAAGCGGGAGCCTCGGAACCACCAGCCCCAGGGAAGGCACAGTCCACCTCCACAGGGGGACACATCAACATGGCCTATGCCCAATCCAACCCCGCTTCTGAGCTGCACAAAAGCCGTGGCTCCAGAAACAAGCCCACCAACCTCTGGAATCCAACCTATGGCTCCTGGTTTGCAGAGAAGCAGGCCAGCAAAACCAGGTCTCTGCTGGAGAAGAAGATGCCCGAGAGGAAGAGTGTGGGACAGGACGGAAACTGTACTGTGGGGCCCGGCATTGTGGCTGGCCGGCTGCCCGGCTCCTCCCTGCTATTGGAGCCCTCGTCCCTAACAGCAAGCGTTAAAGAAGTGCCTCTCTTCAGGCTCCGCCACTTCCCCTGTGGGAATGTCAACTACGGATACCAGCAGCAGGGCTTGCCCCTCGAAGCCTCCACACCCCCATGCGCCAGCAGTTACGAGGATACTGTCCTTCGGAACAAAAGCCACGTAACCCAGCAGGGCCCCTGAGAGCCCATTGTCCTAGACTTGTCCCCCTGCGGCCCCTGCGCCTTGGAGAGAAGTCCTGTTACCCAGTACACCCACCGCAGCAAGGGAGCTGGCAGCATCACCTTCCTTTTTGTGCCATCTTGCTCCTAAAGTGCCACCCTCCAAGCTGTAATTCCATCTAACCCGAGAGGCTTCAAATAACCATAGCCCCAGTGCAGTAGAAGAAGCAAGGGGAGGGAGGATGGATACAGGAGACGGATGTTCACTGCAAGGCCCAGTGGCTGTTGCATCAACTCATACGCATGGTTGTCATCACACCCTTCCCAAGCACCTTCCTCAGTCATGCGTTCCCTGCTTAAGCGCGAAGCCGCAGCTCGCTGCCCTGTCCCATGTCTGGGGCTCTCCCCGCCAGACTGGCAGCCGCTGTGGAACACCCGGAGATCTCCTGCAGCTGGCAGAGGGGGGTTTGGGGGGAAAGCATCCTCCACCCAAAGCAACAAAGGATACAGCGGCACTGAAAGGTGACGCGATGGCACATTCCCAAGTTGTGTTCCAGCTACAGCCCAGTCTTCAACAGTCCTTGAGTGGATGGTGGTGGTGGCAGGGCAGTAGAAGGACACTGGCCGTACTGCATCACTTGAGGAAGCACAGAGGACGAGTGTAGGTGCAGTCTGGGTGGGAAGGGCTGGCTGGGTGTTTGTTTTGTTTCCTTCTTCCTGTGCTTACGCACCAAAACTTAGTAAAAGCCCTTTAAAATTCCCTCTGTCCTACGAAAGTTGGAATGTCCTTCATCAGGAACTTGTGTGTCTCAAGTGGAATCAAGGTGAAGCTCTAAAGAACTACAGTTGTGAGAGAAACTTACACTGTGCCCTGCGAAGGGGCAGCACCCGCACGCTCCGAGGTTCACGCAGCCTTTGACGCACCCTGCACAGTGACGGAGAGGCGGGAGCCTGCATCGCACCACAGGCCACGTGCCAGACACTGTGTGGAGAGGGTTGGGAGCCCTGGTTCCTTGCACAGAACGCCTGTACGATAAAGATTTAAAGACAACCCCAGCATCGACTCGTTTTGTACACCTCGTGCATGAAAATATTCCAGTTACGTGTATTGTCCAAACATAGATGTAGGAATTAATCCATGTGTAAAGATGTGCGTTAGTAACCTCAGCCTAGGGTCACGAGGACCTGTTTTAGCATGAACGCTATCCAAAAAGGGTGCCTGTTTTCATGGGAATAGGTGAGCTGAAGCATTGGCGAAGGAACACGAAGGGGTTCTTCAGCCTAGGACTCTTCATTCCAGTGAAGTGACTCTGAATGTGGCCCTGGATCCCAGCTCTGAGGTAAGCTTCCTGTCTCCATAAGGAAAAAAAACAGAAGCCATGTACACACACTGCTAACCTTTGAGATCACAGAATGGTTTGGGTTGGAAGGAACTTCTAAGGCCATCCATCCAGTTCCAATCCCTTTGCCACGGGTAGGGACACCTCCCACTACATCAGGTTGCTCAAAGCCTCGCAGAAGCTGCTGGATTTGAATGCATCCAGGGAGGGGGCAGCCATGCCTTCTCTGGGGAACCTGGGCCAGGGCCTCACCACCCTTATCATGAAGAATTTCTTCCTAATGTCTCATCTAAATCTTCCCCCCCTTGAATTTAAAGCCATTGCCCCTTGTCCTGTCACTACAGGCCATTGTAAAGAGCCCCTCCCTGGCTTTCCTGTAGCCACTTTCGGTACTGGAAGGCCTCAATAAGGTTCCCCTGGAGCCTTCTCTTCTCCAGGCTGAACAAACCCAACTCCCTCAGCCTGTCCTCATAGGGGAGGTGCTCCAGCCCTCGGATCATCTTTGTAGACCTCTGGACCTGTTCCAACAGTTCCACATCCTCCTTATGTTGGGGATTCCAGAGCTGGACATGGGACTCCAGATGGGGTCTCATGAGAGAGGAGTAGAGGGGCAGAATCACCTTCCTCACCCTGCTGGCCACTCTTTTGGTGCAGCCCAGGACACGGGAGATGTGCCACCTCTGCCTGGCTTGGTGGGGACAATGAGTGTTATGTGCTGGGTGTTCTGCTGCTGCACACAGGCTCCATTAGCTTGAAGTTAAAGAATAGGTGTGATCCATATGAGGACAAGCTGAAAGAGCTGGAGTTGTTCAGCCTGGAGAAGAAAAGGCTTGGAGGAGACCTTAGAGCTGCTTCCAGTACTGAAAGGGGTTGCAGGAAAGCTGAGGGTGAGGGGCTCTTCATCACGGAGTGCAGAGATAGGATCAGGAGAAGCAGGTTTAAGCTGAAAGAAGGGAGAGTGAGATCAGATCTTGGGCAGAAATGTTTTCTTGTGAGAGTCATGAGGCACTGGCCCAGGTTGCCCAGAGAATTGGTGGCTGCCCCATCCCTGGAGATGTTGCAGGCCAGGCTGGATGGGGCTTTGAGCAACCTGATCCAGTGGGAGGCATCCCTGCCCATGGCAGGAGGGTTGGAACTGGATGGGCTTTAATGTCCCTTCCAACCCAAACCATTCCACAATCCTATGCTCTCCAGGGCTGTTAGGCTTGCAGCTTTTGACATGCAGCAGCCACAGGGGAGGGATTCTGTCTGGCTGAGGACTGTGCTTGTGTCACAGTGTTCCCTCTCAGCTCAATAAACTCCACAGGGGAGTTTACCAGAGTCTTGGGAAAACTGGTTAATTCCAGAGGCAGGGACTGTCAGGACAACTCCATACACTAGTGTGTTGTTCACAAATAATAGCAATTTCCATTCAGCTATTCCAGCATTCTCAGTGTCAGAACGGCTGTAGCTCCTCTTTGGGTAGGAGCATATAGTGCTTAAAGATTTTCCTTCACTGTAGTTACAGTATGGCCTTCTTTTCCTCACTCCGCAGTAGGAAAGCAGGAAGCAGGATGATGCCCAGGACACGCAGCACACTGGGAAGAGCTTGTGTTACCACACTCATACTCTTAACAGTTTCTTTCCACGTGGAGATTCCCTGGTCCCTGCAGACGTTTGGTTTCTGAGTGGAAGCTGCCAAAGGTGAATGAGGTCAGGATGTCTGTCCATCTGCCTTCCAAGTTGTCCCTTCATCTTCTTTTCGAGTACTGAACCTTGTTTCTCCATCCTATGCCTGGAAGCGAAGCAAGGCAAGGCAGCTGGGTGTGCAGCGGAAGGTGCGGTGATGGGAGAGGGGCCTCTGCTGCACCAGGTTGAAAGTGCAGGGGCCAAGCCTCTCACTGCAGTGCGTGGTATCGTGCATCTACTGGCTCCTCCCTGCATGCTCACAAAACCACGGATGCAGGCTCACCCTGGGAGCAGCCGCAGCACCACTTGGCACAGTCATTCCTACACTGCATGGTGCAAGAGGTGTGAAACGGACCCTGAAGATCTACCTTTGTGTGTCTGCTCCAGCTGCCGAGCCTGTCTGCCAGGTAACAGGAACCTTGACCTAGGAATAGCATAAAACAGCGGCAAAACCATCCCCCTTTGTCTGTCCCACAGGTAAACGCATCACAGGAAAACATCCCAGTTGTCCCATCCAGCTTCTTTCCGTAACAAAGCTTCATTGTAGGCGTGTGTCTCATGTACAGCAGTTTATTCAGCACTGATCATAAAGGAAGGGCCCACGCACTTCAAGGATGCTATAAAGGAACACACTGATATGTGGTCATTGAGTCTTTTGTATTGACTGGTGTCTTTGTATTGTAACGCGTGTAGTGAACCAAGGCATGGAGACAAATAAACTGGCTGGAGCTGGCGCTGTGTTGGGCTGTGTGTGACTGGACTGAGGGCACCTCTCCTCTGCAACAGCTGTGGAGGGTGCTGGATGTCACTTTTCCCTTGGTGACAGAGCAGAGGTGGTGGGTGGAGCACTCGCCAGAGACCAGCTCCACGTATTCAGGGCATGTTTGCACTGTAATCTTCCTCCCTCTGAGCTTCCTACAGAGGAAGGCACCGTTCCTTCCATCACAAACCACCCAGGGCTGGTTTTATACTCACAGGAATCAGCCGGTTGAAAAGTACATGAGGGAAAAGAGCATTTGGGTGTTTCCATTCCTGAACATTTCTATCTTAAGACAGCATTTTCCTTTGGCATTGGAGCTCGAGGAGCTACAATACTGGTGCGCAGATACCGTACATCCCCACTAGACAGGACTCGAACCCCCACAGTCTTTGCTAGCCCAGACCACAGAGACCCTGCTTCCAGGCATAGCTACAGAGCTGTGGAGGGTGCAGCCTGACACTCTTGGAGAGTCACCAGTGATCCAGACAACTCTTGGGAAGAGGTTATCCCTATGTATTCCTATCTGTGTGCAAGACAGGCCACACAGAAGTGGTAGGACTGCAACAAACAGCCCGAGCTTGCTCCTTCCCCGCACCCTTCCTCCCCACATACCTCTGGAAGAACTCCAGTGCCTGGCAGGAGAAGCAGCGACAGCCGTTCTGCCTCAGCAGGCAGGAAAGGCGGCATTTCTGAGAGCAAGCGTTTCATCTCAGAAACGGGGCTGCCCAGCAGAAGCGCAGCCTGGGGACAGCCCAGGGAACACAAACACAGAATCGCTGCGGCAGCCAGTGATGCTTGAAGGCACAAACACTGCTGGGTTCCATCCTGGAGCTGCTGCTCCACGCTGCATCCTCTGTGTAGTGTGTACGTAAGAGCAGAAGCAAGAGGGTGCTCGTCCCGTAACCACCTCATAAAATCCTTTTTGCCAGGCTGTTCACCACAGTTTCATTTTACTGGTACCAGCAAGAAACACATACTGGACAAAGCAAAGCTCAGTACATCATCAAGTATCCGCAGCTTCAAATAGAAAGCACTGATTTTTTTTTTTTTTTTACATTCAAAATTTACAGCTCTTGTATTCCCTTAAAAACTCCCCTAAGTTAGAATACAATATGCATTATTTTAAATGCAGCTCAGAAAAATAGCTACAGCAATATTTAAGAGGTAAAAGCAGCAGAATTCTGTCTAAAAATAGGATATTATGGTGTAATTTACTTCAAGTAGGCAGGAGCAAGCAGAGCATTTAAGAATAAAATGACTGTTCTGAACACAAAGCCATCCCGATAATGTTTACAGATGCTGAGCAATTAAAAGACACCATATGTTTAAAACATGGACATAATATTCAAAGGCTGTTTTAAAAGGCTGATATGCAAATAATGTCACATCAGGGTGAGTTAACAGTGCTAACCTAAACCTACCCTTAATTTATCATAACATCCTTAAAAGAAACTGATACTGGAAAGCATTCCAAAGGAAAAAGAGAGCCAGGTATCCCACACAAGTTCATAGCTCGCTTGAAAGCCCTGCATATCAGTCACAGGAATCAACACGCTATTGATACAGGCTTAATAGCCCTGAGGAGGCCGTTGTGTATAGTTCCCCTTGGAGCTCATTTGCACGTAAAGGCTGTGGCACTCGCAGCCACAGCACACGGAACACATAGTCCGTAAAAGGAGGGAAAGCTCTCCAGGAGAGCGCAAAGTGCATTAGTTTAAAGAGTGCTTCCTCTATGCAGCTTTTTCTGCAAATGCATACATAAAAAGTGCTTTTTCCTACACACGCTGACATGCAGCATGGTTGTGCTTTGAAAGGTTTTGCAGTTTAAATGCGGCTGTGCACTGGGATGGCCGCAAAGACTCAGACTCATCAGCCCTTTTGTGCTCTGAAGGGGCACGAAGAGTGGTGGCTGAATGATAAAATATAAAAATACTTCACAACTGCTTAAAAAAAAAAGGATCTTTTTTGCTTCCTTATTGCTAGCAGCTGGTATTGGACCTGCCAAAGCGCCCGCTAACCAGACTGTCACTCACTAACCACCTCTGTCAAACGCACGCAAGCGTTACCGCTTCATTACTACACACAGGAAAATGATTTCAATACTGCATGAATCACAAAGCAACTGCAGAGAACAGCAGAGCTACTACCGTTCTCCGACTGGAGCATTATTCCAGTAACACTGCAGCTCAAAGCCACGCTGCTTTTAGCTGTGCCCTTCCCAGGCAAGGGCTGCTTCAGCAGGAAAAACAGAACAGTGGCTTTACTTCTTAATGCAACTGAACTTTAACTCTATTTATACATATATATTAAAATATAGATTTTTACACACACACACGTATACACTTATCTAGATATAGATAAAATCCAAATGTAGATTCAATAATTTAAAAATAATTTGTGTCCTAGATGGGGTCTTGTGTGCCTTCAATACTTATTTCCTATTGTGAAAGCCCCTTCTGGCTCAGCAAATATCATCCACAAGTTTTGCCCCGTTAATCCCACGATAGGTTACTCTGCTGGGCCGAACTAAGACCCCGTGGTTCAGTTTACAGGTGAAGTAGCGCTTTTCCCCCACGGAGCCATCGTTCTTTCCCTTGGCACTTCGGAGCTCGAGTCCAAGCCATATCCCTGGCGCAAAGTCTGTAGGCCCAATGTACCTGATCGTCCCCATTTCATTGGAGCTGGTCAGCAGAACCTGGGAGCCTTCGTGCAGTTTCACTGGTCCCTCAGCCTGAGCTGTTGGGGTGTTACTCCAGCTGCGCCGCAACACAGAGCTCTTGGATCTGATTAGGAAAAAAAAGAGGGGAAAAAGTCCTATTTTCTATAAAGCACCCTGGACAAATCCATAGTGAAGGACTGATAAAAATTCAAATCCCTTCGTAAAAAAAGGGGGTTTGATCTCTTGTCACCAGCAAAACTTGTCCTAACGTTAACTGAAATACGCGGAACATTGATTTCCTTTCACCTGACGTGAGGATCCACCGTATTCACTGTAGGTGCTAATAAATTAAGCAGTACAAAGTACTTGGGGCTTGGAAGAGTTCAACCAAAACAGATTTTAGCCTGCAAGCACCACTCAGTATCACCGGGACAACGTGAAAGCCCCTACAAGGCTCCTACACTTCCAGCTGTGCGAGGTCACCAGAATTTGGAGAATATGCAGTGATGAACACCTGGAAAACAATCTTAAAGCCAACCTGAACTCCAGGATTGTACTGGATACCCACGGAGAAACAGTCTACTACTGATCCATTCTGGGAGGACAAAAATGAATGTGTTAAGCTCTGGATGTAACATACACACAAAGATTTGCCTATGAACAGAAACAGCAACACTAACAGCCAGCTCACCCAAACAGTTCAAACTCTGAACACCCACCTGGCAAAGGAATTCCTTCTGCTTATCTCCTTTTGCGAAGATGCAGAAGTGGTGCTTCGGCTGCGCCTGAAACCTAAGGGGAAAGGCTCATAAGCTATGTAAGACACCTTAAAAAAACCCCAATCCCTTATGACCTCCTACTCTGTGTGTTTTCTGTTATCCTTCCGAAATAATATCCTTCCGAATGAAGCTTCCACTTCATTTGCTGCACATTCTCCCCTCCAATCTGGAAATAAGTGATGAAACTTCTCTTGAAATTAATGTCCATAACACACTCAGGTTTTTGGAGGACAGAAATGCAATTAAACAAACCCAACAACGGTGATTTGAAGCAGCCTTTTCACAAAAACCTTAGATAAGCAAGAAGATAAATAACTAGTTCCAGTATGTGTCAGAAGTTTTAGTAATTCCATATGAACCCATCCCCTACACTGACCCCTCGATCAATCTCAATTTAGATTATGGAGCAGGTTCCATTTACAGTTAACTCTGATTAGAATGCAACAGTGTAAGAAGGGAAGAGTGTAACAAGAGAAGCTTAACTCTGACATCACATTTCTTCAGTATAGGGTTAATGACAGTATTTCTGCAGGCTACATTTTAGGATGGGACCAGCCAGGCTCCTGGCTGGCATTTGGGCTGCTTTGAAAATCTGTTGTGCTTCTGGAGAAGCTGCCTTTGCACAGCGGGTTCTGGGTGCAGAATGTCAGCCTACGGTAGGCAAGCTAAGCCAAATCAGTCTCTTACAGTCCTACCTGGAAAAGTGTGATTCATTTTACTGAACGATGTCTCTGCGAGAGAATCCAGAGAACCTGTCAGTCTGAAAAGTAATAACACAACAAAAGTCATTTCAGCTCAACTCTGCACACACCTACTGCCGGAGTCCTTCTTGTCAAATGTTTATTAAGTTCTGATTCCTCCCCTTCTCCATCCACCTCCAGGAGACGCCAACGTTTCAGCCATAATCAGGCTGGTATGGAAATGCTGCCCAGAGCAAACTAGTTTATTCAAGATAACTTGCCCTTCACTCAGCTAGAGAGCATGTATAATTTTGCGGCAAATTCTTCCAACTAGTGGCAAAGTTTTCCTGAGCTAGGGTATTCAGGGAAAGAAAGAACACATCCAGAGTAACTGGACACAAATACAGGAGGACAGGGCTCAGTATTCCTCGGATGTTCTTCCCAAAACCTAACAAAGCTGTGGATGCTTTGGCTCCTCTGTGCAGTTAGCCAGAATGAGAATAGCTCATCCAGTCATGTCCCAGGGCAGCTTCCTTTAAAATTCACATTTAGCTCGGTGCAGCAGGACTGAGAAATGACAGTAAGGTGTAATGAACACAGACTGTATCGGAAACAGAGGGCCTGTAGTGAAAAGTACTTGCAGTGGCTGAAAGAGGGGAAGCTGCATTTCCAATTTATACTCTGCTTTCAAAAGGCTGATCTAAACCCCACCAGGTTTTTAATGGAGGTTATCAGCTTCCATTAGCAGAGAAGAACATTCAGTTCTTCCCTATCTGCTGTAAAACTTTGTTTCCCATTGGAAACACAGTAAGAAAGCATTTGGCAACAAAAATGTGAAACCCACTTCAGCACTTACCTCTGTACCCGAGATGGAGGTGCAAATATCCCGTATCTGGGAAGGCAACGGAAGTACTGAACGCCGCCCACCGAGCCATCATTCTTCCCATGAGGCTTGTCCAATTCAATTCCACACCAGAATCCTACATTCCAAAACAGCAAAACCAAGGTAGTTTGAACAAAACAACACAGCTTTTTCTTCATCTGGAAAGTCAGTACAGTTGGGTGTTCATCCACATCAAGGAAAGCAGCTTCTAGTTAAGAGACTGTCTAGACAGATTATCATAATAAATACAGATATTATAAAATAACTGTGTGATTATGCAAAAATCCATATCAGAATAAATCTAATTATCTCAGCATTTTTATATGCCATTTTAATGAATATAGACAAGATGAAACCTTGGAGATACATATATACTGAAGCCAAATGGAATGTTACTGAATGTGACAGGAGCTATTTGACAAAAAGGAGGTGGGAAAGAGCAGTAGTGGTGGTTCAAGCTACTCTCTTCAGTCCTCAGACCACATGGTTCACGCCTCATCTGAGAGAATCAACACTAAAATTACAGTTTTACTATTAATTCATCCCTTCCCTCCACCAAGCAAGCTCTAATTAATACAAATGGCAAGGCTGGCTGTACAATATCAGGAGAAGGGTAGGAGAACCAGAACTGGCCAGCAGTTCATCTCATACAGAAGACTAAGCAGGCATCCGGATGTTAATAAGCGTGATCATTCACAATCTGTGACAAATGAGAGCTAATTACAGAAAGGTGCTACATTTCATACTCCATTAGCAGCCCGTATGCCATCCATCCCCAAAAGATTCCAAATTTAATTCAAGTCACTCGGTGTGAAGGCACTGGATAACATGGGAATTCCAATTACCAGCTCACGAAGCACAGCAATGACAGCTTATGCGTTAGAAGGGCTCTGTGCAACAGAAGTTCTCCCCTTCCTTATAGAATTAAATAAAGCTCGCATTGCAGCAAAAGAAACACAGTTTGGGTAACCTCCGAGAGCTTTATAGAATCATAAAGGTTGGAAAAGAGCTCCAGGTTCATCCAGTCCAACCATCAGCCTAACACCATCATACCTACTAAACCATGGCCCAAAGTGCCACCTTTGCATGATTTTTGATCCCCTCTAAGGGATTGAGATGATACATATTGAAACTGAAACACCTAAAAATTAGTCTGTCACTTTCTGTACATTACTGGGTTTGCAAAGGATGAAGATCTGTCATCTTCCCATCCTCGCTTCTTACAATGCCATGGGTTTCTCCAAACAATTTTATTCCCTAACCTGGGCAGAGAGTGAGGAGACTTACCCTGTTTTACAGCATTCTGATTTTACACTTGTTTTAGTGTGTTTGGAAAGCCAGCCCTTTTCTCGCTGTTCACTTTGTAAGCAACCACCTGAAGGTAGGAATGATCACGTGGAAGCGTTGGAATTCGTTAATCGCAGTAGCTTAAGCCAGGACACTGGGGAAAGGGGTTAGAATGAAAACTACGTAGCCTGTGCCACAATCCTACACTCCATCATTCTAACATTCTTTTAAAATATTGATGCCACCAAGAGAGTGCATCGCCACTTCCACGGCCATGAAATGGGCTTCATTTAGAATCATAGAATCATTCGGTTGGAAAAGACCTTTGAAATCATCGAGTCCAACCATGCTTGTCCACTACTAAATCATATCCCTGAACACTTCAACTACCCAGCTTTTAAATACCTCCAGGGATGGGGACTCCACCACCTCCCTGGGCAGTCTATGCCAGTGCTTTATAACACTTATGGTGAAGAAATTTTTCCTAGTATCCAGTCTAAACTTCCCCTGGCAGAACTTGAGGCCACTTCCTTCTCGTCCCATCACCTGTCATTTGGGTCAAGAGACCAACACCCACCTCGCTATGACCTCCTTTCAGGTAGTTGTAGACAGTGATAAGGTCTCCCCTCAGTCTCCTTTTCTCCAGACTAAACAGCCCCAGGTCCCTCAGCCACCTCTCACAGACTTGCTCTCCAGCCCCTTCACCAGCTTTTTGTTGCCCACTCCAGCCTCAAAATGTCCTTCTTGTAGTGAGAGGCCAGGCACCCACACAAAGCCAGTTGGTGAGCACCAGTGTTATTCCTGCAAGGATAAGAATGTTCTAAAGAACATAGAATGTATTAGAAATGATAGGCATTCAGAGATTAGTTTCTGTGATTTAGGACAACTCGTTTCCATGTGAAAACACCTGGAGCTACTGCAATGTATTTTCCAAAAGGGGAAGGAGAAGCTGAAAGGGAGAAGGAGAAAACAGTGGTGGGGTTCAGGGCTTTTCGAGATGTTTATAACTATTCATCTGCCCCACGACCTAAAGGTTTGTTAGCTGAGATTTAAATGTTTGCAATTACCCTCTTAAAGATGCCAAACAGATAAAAATGAGACAGGCAATACCAATGTTGCAAGAAATGAGCAGTGTCAAAAAGGCTTACTACAAAAATGAAGGCTGTGATCTCACTTTGGAGACTAAACCAAGGATCTTCAGAAAGCTCTATAACACCACCTACGATTTGGACATCAAAACGTTTCTCCTATTTAAGTTATGGCAGCAGACAAGCAAAAGTTATATTTTAAACCACTATTTTTTCCTGGCAGTTGCATTAAAGTATTAAAATATATTTAAAAAAACATTCAATGCAACATTAGAGAGACAGAGCTAAAATAAATAAACCAGTAAACAAACAAAAAAGAACTCTTTTAGAGGGAGTTAGGAAGAAGGAGGAGTTCATTTAACCTTCATGTCCTCACACGCAAGCTAATCTGTACAGATTCTATAACACACAAAATTAGTATTGCAAATACCTGGTGCAAATTTTGTCGTCCCAAAAAATCTAACAGTGCCGGTCCTTTGTCCTACCACCAGCACTCTGTCTCCAATCTGAATTTCTCCCTCATCAAAAGGGTTTTGCCTGGTAGCCGGAGAATTATGCAACCCTGTTCAACAGAAGAATGAGATCTGAAATTAGTGATGTATCTTTAGAACTTAGGGCAGTCTTAGGCAGCGAGCAAATGGAAGCTGGCTCTTTCACAGAGCGTACCTTTCACACACGGCAACACACCACAAATTGTGCTTAAACAAAGAACTGCTTTGATGAACATAAACAATGTGGACTGCAGCTGCTTCTCTGCAGTGATCAACTCCAAGAACACTTTTCTGCTTGAAAATGTTCTAAAAAGTTGCCAGACTTAAGTTTATGGTTGAACTACTTCCCAAGAGTCTATCTTGAGCCATCTCAGGTTCCAAAACAGCACAAGTGGTTCTGTGTAAGTATTCGATACAGCAGTAAACTCCCACTCGTCAAAATACACCTCAGTGAAAGAGTGCAACCATACCAGCACTAGTTTTAGATGAGGCAGAAGATGTTCTGGTCGCTGGCTTTTTATTGCTGCTGGTTGAGTTCCGCTTCCTGGAGTAATTCTGTTTGCCTTCCAAGGAAGCAGTAGAGGAGGAGGAACTGCTGTACCCAAGAAAACCTGAAAGACATAAACGGCAATCGTCCTTCAGCGGTGACATTTGGAAAAGGGCAGGTTAAGCAGAAGGGAAAGCTGCTCTAGGAGGGAAGTTCTGTGTTCTACCCAGTGTGGAGAACAAAGTGAAGAACCAGCACTGGGGTTTGTAGGGCAGCACTGACACAAATGCCTATCAGGACTGATGTGGGCACATCTGACTCTGCTTTGGGAATCCAGGGATAGTTCAGTGCTGGAAGAGGTCTCCAAAGCCTTTGTTCATTACTCCATGGAAGTGCTTCCAAGCACTGCCAGGCATATTTACTAAAACACACGAGTGTAAGGAACAAGAGGTCATAGCACCACTCTTTCAGTACCCTGCTCATTAAAGATTCAATGGGAAGTGGAAAGAAGGTGATATTATAGGAGTGAATTATCGTCTGGAAAGCCTACTGTATTCCATTACATACTGCATCAATATTACAGTATGCACTATAAAATACGAATGGGAAATAAATCACTTTTATTTCCATTTGCAAATTGTGGTATCTAAACTGTCCAATAAGACTTACATTTTATTTTCCTCATTCCTTTTCAAGTCTCTCCCCTTTCCTACCCCCTTGTGGTAGGATACAGCAGGACATCTCTCTGCCTCAGTTTCTCAATGGAAATAATTAAGATAATATTGCTTTATGCAACTTCCCAGAATTCCAAGAGGCTCAATTCATAAGTTTTCGCAGAGGACCTCAATATTGACACAAGGTCAGTGTGTTCAGCCTAATTTAATCCTCCAACTTGACAAAAGAAGGAAGAACTGCAGGAAAACAAATGCAGTAGTCAAAGGAAAAGTTTTGGTATCCAAGAACATACTAAGATATCAGCTGCAGCTGTGCTACGATGGAGAAGACATACATAATTGACTATACAGTGACTAAACATGCAAACCTCAGCTCCAAGGCCAAGATATAAAGATGCATGTGCATCTGTAAACACATACGACCAGTCCGTTGTTCGAATTTCATCCAGCGAGGGATCCACTGGAGGTCAGACCACCCACTTCTACATGAATGCCACAAAAGCAGCTGGTGCAGCAATACAGAAACCAAACCAGGCACTGAGATGCCTCTCTGTGTGGGAAACATGAGGAGGGAGAACAGCAGCAGCAGGACTTCAGCAGGTCCTGTAACCCATTCTTCTTCTATCAGACAAAGCAGCTCTTCAGTAGATCACTTCCCACGGGTCGGTGCTTGACCTGGTTCCTAAAACCCTTCTAGCACGGAGATCTCAGTACTCTCGCAGCAGTAACTGTCATAATTATCTGTACTGGTACAGGAAGGGTATTCCCCTTCTAACATAAAACCTGAAAGTTTGAGTTTTAGCTCAAGATTCCTTACTCCCATTACACATGCAGAATGGGCTGTACTGTTCTTTGTATTTGAAAGCTTCCCGACTTATCCCTTTAATTTTCTTTTTAATCACACAGTCACAAATGACATCAGCCTTTTCTCCTGGAATGTTTTGTAACTCCAGTTATTGCAGCGTCTCCTCCAAACTCTCTCCAGGTGATGCATGGCTTTTTTGAAACGCAGCCTCTAAAACTGGATGCCGTGCTTGAGCCAAGGCCTTACCCGTACCAAGCAAAGCAGCCAGGCTGTCTCACGTATCTAACAGCTGACACTCCTTTTTGTACATACTGGAACCTTTCCAGTTGACACAGATGTCTCAGATTTAACTTCTAACACTCAAGATCCCCACGCCCTTTTCTACACAACTATTGCCAGGCAGGGCATTCCAGGCTGTAGTTTTTCAGTTGACTGTTTCAGCCTTGCTACAGAACTTTGTAGTTGTTCTTAACTACTTTAAGCTGGACGTTCCATTTTCCTAAAGGCTCTACACTTGCCTTATGGCAGCATCATCTAAATGAGCCTTCTCTCCACATCCCTTACAGCCTTCAAAAGCTTTGGATGCCTACTAATTGCAGAGATCATATTGTATCCATCAAGCTGAGACACTGGGCAGCCCACTATGCGACCAGAACCTGAACATCACGCCATTAAGTGCCCTCCAGAACAAAATGCTGGAAACTTCTCTCTACACCAGGGTTTTTTTACTTCACGTCTGAGAAAGTATCACATAGAACAGTGATGGAATACCTTACAGTAGTCTCTTCCTCGCAACTCTTCACTGATGGACGATATAAAAACGATGCTTTTCTTCAAAAAAGGTACATTCAAATTCTCACTACCAATTACTTCAAAGCAATACTGCTTTGGCCCACTCTTGCCATATGATTTTACAAATGAAGTCTCAAAGGAGACCCATTTTTAGTTTGTTAGACGCCCCCGAAAGCAAGGCCCCTTTATGTTTGAAGTTCAGCACACAAAGCACTGCTGCAGCAGAAGTCGCTATCCAATTTGGAAATGAGATAATTACAGAGAGCAATTCATGTGCAAAAGGAAATGTTTAAGCTAGGGTTTCATTTCTCTTATTTGAAGTTTCTTATTATGGAGCCTTCCATGATACAAAGCCAGGCTGCTAAGTGCTGTTGGAGGTGTGCTTAATTACAGCAGCTTGAACATACAGACACAGGAGAGAATATCCACTCCAATGGAATACTGGCACAGTTCTTCATCAAAATCCAAGCAGTGGTGATACAGGGCAAAAGGTCTCCCTCAGAAACCCAGGGTGGGAATTCTGCAGACCCTCCATAACAGCCTTTACTAACAGATGGCTTTCAGCTTTAAGGGCTTGTCTATGTCCTTGTCTACAGATCTGGACAAAAGCTGTTACCAACCCATTACAGGACGCCAGCCAAACAGCCACACAAATTGGTCTTGCTCCTAGCCAATTAAATACATACAGCCTGCTTGGGACAGGCAGCCAAGGCAACTCTGTCCTACAGCGCCGACACAAGACTTTTACCAAGGCAGGGCAGTAACTGTATTTCCTCTGCCTTACCCAAAATATTTCTTCAAGATGTTAAAAAATACAAAAAAAAGTCCATTTACCGTCTTTCACAGGTACATTTTTTCCCCTGGTAGCAGTCACACAGTTGGTTTCAGAAGTAATGTCTTTTTTTGTCATATTTAGACCTATAAAAAGAATATATATAATTAAATATATACATCCTAACACTGAACAGTAATTTTACAGTAAAGTCATGTGCAAAACAATTGGACAGATTTGCAGGGTAGTGGAGACAACAGATAGAATAGCTAAGAGTTGCTCAGACTCCTGATAAATGGGTGAAATAAGCCTGTGCCACAGTTTGGATGGGTAAACACAGATGTTAAACTCATTAAATCAGTCTGACAAACAATAAGCAAATTGTCTGCAAAATATTAATGTTTACATTAAAGGAGTTTTACTTAAATATTTCAGACATGTACATCTATTATAGCACAACACATCTATAGCACTTAACACACACCACCACTAGTATTAATGACCCAATGTCTGCCTTAAGGACTACACATAAGAGTTTTAAGACCAACTCTTCATTCCACCTACAAATAATCCAGTAAGCATGCCAATACCTTTTATAAGAGCCTAGCTTTTAGAGCAGCAATATCGTGATGTGAGGCTGAACTAGCAGAGACACAGCAGTTCTAATTTGTGAACAGCTGGGTATTTCTGACAGGTTCCTACCCTCACTCAACGAAGAAACAGCTCACCTATGATGGATCCTCTCCCTGTCGTGAAAGAAAAATCATCTTTTTTTATTTAACTACCGCTCTCAGCTCAATTCAGCTATAGGGACTGAACTAGTTTGCAGATGTACTGCATTTTCAAAAATTTATAGTTTAGCATCAAGGCATCAGATCAAAAATCTAGTGTTTGTATCAAGAACACATTTCGCAGTTTGATCACAGCCATCCTTTCTCTAAAAACTTGAAAGAGACCCATTATCATCAATCTGGTGGATGCTTCAAATCCAGCAGAACCCAAACAAATTTTGAAATCTCTATGAAGAGTATTTTACTTTGCAGCTTATAACCACATCTACAAAAAGCATGTTCATTTCCCTTGGATCATTAAGCCTATGTATTTCAGGGATGAGTTTAAAGGAAAGAGATGTAACCTGGAGATGGACAGAAACACTGCAAAGCAAAGTTCTACCTCTGTAGCATTCTCCTCCCCTCCAGGCAGGGAGTCAGACAGGCACATTGATTCCAATGGACCTCTCAGCGCAAAAGCCCCTTACAAGCGGCAGCTCCAGGTTGCTGCTAGCAGCTGTAAGATGATGCACAACTCGCTCTGATTTTTACATAAGCAAGCATTAAATGTTCAAGATGCACAAAGACACAAATGCACCTTTGTGACAGAAAGGGTGGTTTATGACCACACCATCTGGATCACACTGTCTGTGACGAGGAAACAGCCCCTGCCATTACAGTTTAATCAGTTCACAACAAATTGAGTCAACCACTGGAAAATACTCAACAGCCCAAGTCAGCATCAACCTGCTCCTTCACAATATTTCTAACAAACTGATTATTCTGAGCAGCTTTTTATGCAGGATGTCAATTTATAAATAGCTTACATATTGTGCTAGTTGAAAATATATCCCATTAGGGCTTACTTTCTCCTCAGTCTATGCAGAGAAGACTTACATAAATCATCTGAAATGCTGCCAAACTGCATCTCCTCCCCAAAGCTGGCACAGTGCTTCTGTACCCTGCACATTGCCAGTACAGACTGGAGTGCTTTGGAGTGTTTCAGTAAAAGCAATGAGCGTGTGTGGATGCACACCTTCCATGCCTTAGCATGAGTCACTTAAATGGGGTTTGAAAGGCAGAAGAAATGCTGACGTAATGAATTTAATGACATTGTTACACAGCCAGCCTGCCACAGGGCCAGATTACACATAGTGGGCACTGCACACAGTAGGGAAGAGCCTAAATTCCAACCACTAGGCACCTAAACGGATGAGGAAAGATAGATCGTTCCTTATTTCACAAGGAGGGAACTTACACAGAAGGACTCTCTAACTTGAATAAACTACTAAAGGACTGAGCTTGGAACTGCCCTCAGCAGACCCAGGCCAGCTACAGTGACATACCTTCTTCTTCTCATTTGCCTCTGGTTTTACTCAGATAACTTAATTAGTAGATAAAACACAATCAGTTAAATAACTCCTTGATCATTTTGTCAAAAAATAAATTACATTCCTTTGATTTCTACACATAATGTTTTATATAGGTTAGTTTCTAGTTCCTCACACATTTCAGTGAGATGTTTCTAATTACTCAGGAAGATCTTAGTAAATGGAATTGTAGGACAGGATTTGGCTAGCTTCAGGAAGACCCCCAGCAGGGACCAGTTGATAAAGGAGGATGTGCTGGACGTGCTGGAACTTGTCGCAGCAGGCCTTGGGAAGAGCGAGATAAGGCTTTTGTTTAGAAGGAACAAAAGAGTACTGGCTACGTGAGGATGAGCACAGGTGTCTGTGGTTGCGAGACAGTTACCTTGATAAGAGGAACTATTGTTGTTGCTGAAGGAAGTAAATGTTTGAAAAAGGCTTCTTTGTATTAACCAATCTGTGATCACCTAGTTTGGTGTGGGGACCAATCAGTTTGAAACACGCTTCTTGTAACTAGTATAAATATGTCTTAAGAACACAATAAAATTGACACTTTTTGCTTGTATCAAGTATTGTCCCGTCTCTCAATCGCGGCAAATTGGTGACCCCGGTGTGATACCGACGTGATTGCCAAGGGTCAGAGAACCACCTATCTGGTGGCATGCCACGAGTTCCACAGAACGTTGAATGAGCTGCTGAAAGGAAGCAGGAACCGGCCGGTAAATAATCCCTCTGGAGCATAGAGGTGAGCTGTGGGAAACGGGAAAATGGGGAACCAGGCTTCTTCCCCTGAAAGAGACGTATATGAACTTATGAAAGCCCTTCTTCAAAAGCAAGGGAAAAATATCTCTGGGCATGATCTTAAAGTAATACTTAAATGGGTACAGGCGAAAATACCCACCGTAACTGCATCCACTATCTTTACGCGGGAACTTTGGGATGAAGTGGGGGTGAAACTGTGGGATGCTACGATAGAGAAAAAAAAAGGAGCGAAAAAGCTGAGGGCTCCCTGGCAGAAAGTTTTTGAAGCGTCAAAGGCGCATGTCGGCTCAAAAAAGCAGAGCGATAATTTCGAGCCGAGTGCAGGATCGTCAACAATTGTACTAACCCCTCACCCCCCTAAACTGGCTGCGCTTGCCTCTGCACCCCTCGACGGGAGGGCCGACAATCCCTTTGATCCGGGTCCGATAGACACCGACAAGGAGCCCGATCGCCCCCCTCACTGTCCCTCAGACCAACGGGTGCAAGCCAGGAGGGAGGCACAGCAGCAGGGAGAAGTTGAAATATTGCAAGCTTTGATCCGTGCGCGGCACGGCGATCTGCGCTGGGAACTAATTAGTGACGAAGCGATAAAGGAGACTCCAAAAAACTGTAAAAAGAGAACCAAGCCACTCGGCTGAGGGCCACTCCCCCAGCCCTCCAGCTCCCGCGGAGCGGCTCGCCGGGGGGGGGGGCCTCTGCCCTGGGCTGGGGGGGGGCGCCTGCTGCCGCCGCAAAAACCCGAGCAGTTTCAGCATTGCAGAAGGGACTGTTAAGAGATACGATAAGAAATGGCTCATTTACCTACAACAACAGCTAGGATCATTTACCTATCAAGCAGAGCATTTTAAAAGAGACTGCCACACGCAACGCCAGGAGAGAGGGCCTAAAATCTGCCCTTGGTGTGGAAAGGGCAAACATTTTACCTGATGGTGTAGATCAAAATGGGATAAGAATGGGACAGTATTGTCAGAAAACCAGGAGCAAAGCATGGTTCAGAGGCACGTACCAACACAGACGCCTCCGCAGCGAGCAGCAGCTCTCACCTCAGAGCAAGAACCAGAGGCAGCACCGAGATAGATGTGATCGCCACCATCGCAGCAGTGCTGCAATCGTCTGCACTTCACACAATACCACGGAATGTAAAAGGACCATTGGAGGGTGGTTTTACTAACTTGTAATTTGAATGATTGTCAATAATTCGATTGGGAATCTTTGTTTTACCTGGGGTCATTGATGTAGGCTGTACTGGAATAATTTAAACAAGGATATGGATGCTGTCTCCACTAGTGTTATGAACACCATTTCCACTAGTATTAATACCAACAGATAGCCGGATAGTGTATTTAATTTTGTTCAAAGCAGGTGTATTCCAAGCTGACTCTGTAAAGCGTGGCTCACAAGGATTTGAGTCCATAAGAATCCCTGAAATACATTTGGCTTAGTCTACAAACTCAGCCTCTTATGTTGAAGTGTAGTGTAACCCTTAGTTGTGCACGTTCCACTAATCTTGTGGGGGGAGAGATGTGTTAAATGCAATGGGAATAGATATTGGAATTATGAACGAGTGAAAAATTGGGTACATTTCAAAATTTAGTGAAGGAGCAAATAGATCACGGGCATACAGTCCCATTTAATAGTGCTTGGAACGCACCTGTATTTGTGATAAAAAAGAAATCTGGAAAATGGTGTTATTCACATGATTTTTCTAGACAAACTACAAGAGGCCTTAAATAAGCAGGCAGACAATATCACCGCTAGATAAGTGTTGCTTAAACAATTAGCCTTAAAGAATGTAAAGATGGACTTAGTGCACTGTTAACTGAATTTTCACCTGTTACAAAGATTGCTTGTTTTACCAGAATTGACTGATGCCAACTTTACGAGAGCAATGCAAGTAATAGTCTGGATGCCTATGCCTTCTGACTTTATATCAAAGGGCACTAGAATCACTCATCTGATTTGTTTTTCAGCAATTGTACTCCATGAAGAGACAGAGGCTGTGGTTCAACTGAGCAGTCCATGATTCTATCAATGCAGAAACTACAAAAGTCTACCATAAGTGAAATATTTGTTAGGCAATCGATATAAGCCTTATTAGATAATGCATCTATATATTTTAAGTGTTGTATGTTCCCGGTACCATGTGTAGATTAAATATCCGTAGCGTGGAAAAATTGTGGATCCAATAGTGATAACCAATGTTCTATGAATGTATTCAGCTAGCTGAGAAATGAGTGGTCGTGTGCATATGCGTGTATGTTTGAAGTACTTCAAACGTTTGTAAGACTTAGAAATTGGTTTTGATTAATCTTAGAAATACATCTCTGGGACCTTTCAATCTCAAATGTCCACTAAGCCGGCAAACAGGTAGATTTACCTGGGGATCTTTGGAATGAAAGACTTCAGAAGAAAAAGTTTTAAAATACCTAGCAAAACATGTAGCTAAATGTGTGTGAGTGCCCCCCCCTTCTCCTTCCTTTCTAAGTTTTTTTTTCTTTCAGCCTTTAAGAAGTCCAGAGGAGTTAAAGGTGTTATTTCTCTAGGGGAATGTTGTGAGAATACTCTGCATTCCAATGTCCCTCATCAGCAACTACTGGGTCCTAGTGCAGACAACCTTTAGGGATAATTGAGGCAATGATAGAGGAAAATTCAAAAGCTTCATTACGAATTATTGAGTGGATATTTTACCACACTAACCCCCAAAAACCATAGTCACTAGATTTGAAATGATTACAACGATAATCACCGAGAGAAGAAAAGAAGTGTTCAATTATTAGGCCAAGACTCGACAATTATTTATATCCCAATGACAAAAGAATATACTAATTAGTGCATGGCAAATATTTTGAATTTCCAAGTAGATCTAATAGATTATCCAGGAAGTATTGATATCCATTTACCAAGTCATGTCATTATTGAATGTACTCATCAAGTAGTAAAAACATTGTTAGCAAAACAGAAAAGGGGGGAATCAGGAGAGACACTGTAAAACAGATTGATAAAGGTGCGATATGTAATAAATTTTTTGCGATTAGCAGGAGATGATCAAATTGTGTCGAAGTTGAAGCATATACAAACCATGTCATCAAAATTAGAGCAAATATAAGACAATGTGAAAGTGCTATTGAAAAACAGTTATTATGGACAATGGACAGGTCTGTATAAGCTACTAACATGGAGACGAGGTTAGGCTTGTGTTTTAACAGATACAGGACCACTTTGGGCACCTGCGAGGTGGATCAGGCCCGCATTGCTGTGTGACAACTGTTGAGCCCCAAACACGAAAGCAGTCGACAAGAATGAGGAGAACTTAACATTATGGATGCTCTTAATCTTATAGGTGGTAGTTAAAGGATATCCTTGGGTGATCGATTCTCGAAAGAATGGGTGGATAACAAGATGGGTATGAGAACTGTTGGTCAAAAGAATGTTGTAAAAATGATTGTGTATGTTTTGGTGTTCTTTATTGTTTACTACTCTTTTTGCCATGCTTATTACAATGCCTGCAAGGACTAATGGCGCGTTCTATAAAGAAGATTCTTGTTGTGCAACAGGAAGGGGGAGATGTAGGACAGGATTTGGCTAGCTTCAGGAAGACCCCCAGCAGGGACCAGTTGATAAAGGAGGATGTGCTGGACGTGCTGGAACTTGTCGCAGCAGGCCTTGGGAAGAGCGAGATAAGGCTTTTGTTTAGAAGGAACAAAAGAGTACTGGCTACGTGAGGATGAGCACAGGTGTCTGTGGTTGCGAGACAGTTACCTTGATAAGAGGAACTATTGTTGTTGCTGAAGGAAGTAAATGTTTGAAAAAGGCTTCTTTGTATTAACCAATCTGTGATCACCTAGTTTGGTGTGGGGACCAATCAGTTTGAAACACGCTTCTTGTAACTAGTATAAATATGTCTTAAGAACACAATAAAATTGACACTTTTTGCTTGTATCAAGTATTGTCCCGTCTCTCAATCGCGGCATGGAATCACCTTAAGTTTTGACATTTAACTGATATCACGGCCCATCAGCAATTAACTGTAAAGACTCGAAAATCAATGTGGTGGTGAGCTACCTTTTTTTTGTGGAGTATATACAGACTAGAACCTCTCATAGTACATCAGATCACTGTAATCACTAAGCAAGAACACTCAATGTTCTTCAATACCAGCTGAAAGGCTAATGAACTTCTAGTAACGAGAATACATGCGTAAAATATCTTACAAACTCCTCATCTCATGGGATGTTCACAACTGGTGCTCATTCGTGAAGATTAGTAACTTTCTATTCTGTCTCTACATACAAGACAATACTCACCAGAATTCACCTTGGAAGTGACATGTGTCATATCTATCTTCTTGGATTTGACCAAAGGTGAAGATCGCATGGAAGAACTTCGTACAGAGCTTTTCTTGTGATTAGAAGCCTTGCTTATTTTAGAAAGAGGTGCAAAGATACCTGGGGAGAAGTTATACATGTCAAAGAAGAACCAGGTGTGATACTAACGTAACAAAACTTTCTGCTACTACCACTTACATCTATTAAACAAGGCATTTCCAGCCAGGACCATGGCCTGCTGTGCTGTCGCAGCACTTGCAGGGGAGGAAGGGCTGACTTAAACGAACAGGGACACCAAAAGGCTTATCAAGCACCCTGAAGAAAGCAATTAAGGAACTCACTGAAATGATCAGTTAGGATCTCCTTTTTGTCCTAATAGAATGGCCAGTCTGTTACAAGACTTCATATATCATGAATGTCCATGAAACACCAATCAAAAGAGTCATAAATCTCTTAAATCTCTTACAAGAGCATGAATCTCTTAAAAAGGAAGACAAGGCAGGTAAAGAAACATGGCCATTATTGTCATAACACGAACAGCTTCAGCAATACAGGGAGAAGAACAGGAAAGACCATTATTATCTCCCACTTCCAAGGACATAACCAGTAATTGAGACTGGTTGGTTATTTCAGTGGTTTTACAAATAGCTGCAGCTGAAGGACTGGAAACTGTTAAGAGAACCAATAGAACAAATAAAGAAAGCACTACAAAGAAAAGCAGGAGAATTTGCTGTTGCTATTTATTCTCCCAAAATGTTCAAAATCTGTTCATATTAAAATTTAGGTTTTAAAAAATGTAGGAAAAAAACAAAGCTCATACCATGTTTCGGTGCACACTTGAAGTACTGGACTCTCCCAACACTTCCATTGTTCTTCCCTTCTGGTTCATCCAGCTCCACACCAGCCCACTGGCCACTGGCAAATTCCGTTGTGCCACAAAATCTTAATGTACCGATCTAAAGCATAAAGTATCACCACATGATGATTCTGTTAAACAATTATTGTCCACAAGAACAGTATAGTTTACTAAGGAGACAGCAAGTCACCGCTAAGAACAGAGAAATACAAACATAATGATCACTTTCTCTGAAGTGACAGGCGATAGGATGTAAGGAAATGGCCTCAAGTTGTGCCAAGGGAGATTCAGATCAGGCATCAGGAAGCTTTTCTCCACAGAAAGGGATCTCAGGCACTGGCAGAGGCTGCCCAAGGAGGAGAAGGAGTCACCATCCCTGGAAATGTTTAAAAGACAGGCAGACGAGGTGCTCAGGGATATGATTTGGAAGTGGACTGGTACGGCTGGACTCTACGATCTCAAAGGTCTTTTCCAACCAAACGATTCTATGAATCTGTGATCTCCCTCAACTGTTGACATTCCTATCTTTCAATGCCAGCCAACCCATCTCACAAAATCATTTAGTTTTTCTGCATCTATTTTGTACCAAACGAAAGCAGTGGTCAGTGACAGATCTCATAATGGCCAGAATTCAGCAGCAAGCACCACTGCACAGCACAGCCCCAGGTCACTGAGGTACCAGGGCACACACCTAACACAAAGCTTTACTTTCAGTGTCTCCCACAACAATAATTCCAGAATCATGGCTATATACCTTGCTGAACTGGAGATCCCATGGAAATACTGGCTAAAGCATTCTATAAATATATCTGTGTGTATAAATATATAAGTGTATATATCGATACATATATATATACTGCAATGGTTAAAGGGTAGACTTCAGTGCATGCTTTATTTTTTCTTTGGAAAAGATTCCCTAGTCTTATTCCCTGCTTATGATTAAACAAAATTTTAAAAGCAAGTAAATACTATAACCTTTTTCACTGTTCCAATATGCACTATATACACAGACTCTGAACAGAGAGGTGTCATGAGAATATCAAGACAGATCAGTACGGCTAGTGGACCTCGATCTCCAAAAATACACATTACAAGCTCACCCACTTGAACCAATGAGAGGAAGAATAACTAGAGATGAGTTTAGCACTGATTTAAATTCATCATTATATTTGATTTTTAAATTGGTTTTAGTAATAAAAACCTTTAATTTTTCAGTTGCTTGGTTTTCATTATCTCATGTGACTGTAATACCACTTGTTCATTTTTCACTCTGAATTCCCTGCCTATTTTGCCCTTAGAGAGTAAACAGAAAACATTTTTTCTCTAACATAAAGCTTTCCAGCTACTCTTTAATGTTCTGAAAAGGAATAAACGTGATCCAGAGCTTATTCTTACGTTACTTGGAAGATCTCCTTCACTCTTGGCTGTTACAGGCCGGTACATCACACTGACCTAGACACAGACTACTTGGCTACCCACCCAGAGATCCAATATAGCCCTGGAAAGCACAGCCAAGCAGCTTAACAGATTCCTCTGTTCTCTAGACACCAGCCAGAGGGTTATTACCAAGCAAAGGGAAAGGACCAGCAGGCATCAGACTGGGGGTGGAGATGGCAAAACGGAGGCTCCAGTTTTGCACGCACTCTAGGACTCCTGCAGGCAAGAAACAGAGGACACCATAGACATGACAAAGACAGCAGGAACAGAAGAGAAGAGTTCTCCCAGCTGCTGGTTTCCCTGCACTCATGTTTCACCACATGTCCACTCAATTCACAGTCTGGCACAGCAGGAGCCGGTGGCACTGGGGTACCCCAAATCACGCAAACATCCTGCCCTGTATAATAACCAGAGTGACAGGCACAGCAGGAACCAAGGGAGGAATCCATCTCCCCCCAGGACTGTACTGGGATTGGCCTCCAAGCTGCATTAGAGCAAATATGTCATGAGAGTGCACAAGCAGGAAAGAGATCAGAATCCATAAACATGGGTCAGAAAAACACTGCAGTTCCAGTGCCCTTGTCCCCCTTTCCATATTGCAGAAATGAGAACAGATGCAAAAGGAGATTAAGAACTGGGCACTGTTTTCACCATCCTGTTCTCCCTTTTTCTCCACCTTGCACACATTTATGGTTATGAAGGGAGAGGGGAAGATGAGGCTGAGATCACCTTCTCCATTCAGACAAATGGAGAAAGTGCGTAGGAAGTGATGTGGGAGTAGAACGGAACAGCTCCTCACGCACAAAGAGAGAGGGAGAGCAGAAAGCAGACGTGGAAAAAGATGACCAAAACCCACAATCACATTCCTCCATCCCACCTGCCACGTGGCAGCTTTGGATCCCTTAGGAAAAAAATGCTGGCTAGAAAGCCCTTCTGGCCTTTGGCAGCATGAAAACAGCCTTTGACATCTTAACCACCACTGCAATGATACACTCAAAAAAGCAATCAAGCCACTGGATGCAGGAACCTTTGTCTGTATGCAGCAGCACCTTACAGTACTCATGGGCCTTACATGGAGCAAAACACACACAAGAGGACCCATTTCTTGCTACATTACCTTGCAGCTACGTTCTTCCCCCTTGCTTTCCCTGTGCAATGGCCTTTTGTAAAAAAAACTTCAATGAACTTCTTGCTGTCTTTAAAGACTAAGGGGCTCTTGCACGGACTTCAGTTAAATCACAGAATCATAAAATGGTTTCAGCTGGAGAAGACCTTTAAGACCATTAAGTCCAACCATTGATCCCGCTCTGCTAAGTCCACCATAAGACTATGTCCCCAAGTACAGCATCTACTTTTAAACACCTCCAGGGATGGTGATTCAACCACCTCCCTGAGCATTCTCTTCCAATGCCTGACAACCCTTTCAGTAAAGAAATTCCTCCTACTATCCAACCTAAATCTGCCCTGGCACATCTTGAGGCCATTTCCACTTGTCCTGTCACTAGGTAGAAGAGATTAAACTCCACCTCGCTACAACCTTCTTTTAGGTAGTTATAGAGAGAGACAAGGTCTCCTCTCAGTCTCCTTTTCTCCAGACTATGCAGCCCTAGGTCCCTCAGCTGTTCCTCATAACACTTGTGCTTTAAACACTTCACCAGCTTTGTTCCCTCCTCTGGAGATGCTCCAGCCCCTCAATGTCCTTCTTGTAGCAAGGGGCCCAAAACTGAACACAGCATTCAAGGTGTGACCTCACCAGCATTGAATACAGGGCAAGGATCACTTCCCTGGTCCTGCTGGCCACACCTTCTGCACAGCTCATGCTTCCCTCACCGCCCTGACCCAATTTCAGGAATGCACCACACAAAAATACAGAACGGAAGTTGCTTTGCACTCTCACTGGGCTCACTTTCAAACACTTCAGTTATGATAATTACAAATCTGAAGTTATATGAGAGAAATTATTAAAGGCCAAGTTACTCAAATACAAAATTTTGCTCAAAGCTTTCAATATTTAAGAGAAAAATATTTGAAATCTTTAAAAGAGTTACAGCACTATGAAATCACTGCCCTTGCTATCAAAGCAAATAAAAGATATGACTATGAACTGCAATATCAATGTTAGAGCTTTCAAATACATTTTTAAAGCATGCCTAGCAAAGTAGCTGCTTAAAAGCTGTTCACACTAGAGCTGGAGGAGCATTACCTACGTTCTTATATATCCCCAGAACCACGTAATGTTGGCACAGCACTGCTTCAAAGATTTCAGCTGCATTGCACCAGTGAAACTGGGTTACTATAGGCTAAGCAGAATTCAAGTTTTCTTTTACTGCCTCCTGAAACCACCAGGGCAATTCAGAAACACACACTCATAACTGAAAGCTGGGCAACTCACAAAGCAATGTGCAAATCTTACTGTCATTCTGATGCGACACCAAAAATGTTATTAAAAGCTGAGCCATGCCAATGTGCAACAGGAGACTATTAAAACATTGTCTGCAGATACAAAACGCAGACTGCGCCTGTCAAAACGGCTTTCCATACCAGTGACTTTCTTTAATGCAGAACTATTCAGCTTATGACGTTCTGGAACCACATCGTTAGTGCCCTCCAGAGTTCATACCTTCCCTAAAGTGTTTTAGGCCCTCAAATCTGAGGTATGTCTCCAAACAGGTAAAAAAACTGACTGCCCAGAAATTATGAGTAGTACAAGCTGCTCATCATACCTTCTGTCCTGCAATAACAACACGATCTCCCAGCTTCAGGCCAAGCGACAGAAGCATGGCTTTGCCTGTGACATGGTCATAGTTTGAAATCATGGCTTTTGAGATGTCACAAGAGAGAGGCACTGCATCCAGCAAAATCTGTTTGATTTCTTTTGCGCTAGCTGCTGCATCTGCCATTTCCAGTGGCATGTCAACTGGATCAGGAACCACATCCGCTGGAATTTGCCCTTTGTCATTCTGTGGAAACAGAACATAACACAGGATTCAGTATTGTCACAAGACAGACCCGATCGGGCAACAACAGGGGCATTCATGAATTTTGTAATCCTCTTCATTAGATATTTTCCCTAGCATATAAACATCTATAAAGGGATCCACATTTTTCAAAGGAGGATGTCAAGACATCCTTAGATACACAAGCCAGCATTTACAGTGACATATTTTCAAAGGTGGTAAGTCACTGAAATTTTTAATCTCAAGAACCCTACTGGTACTCAGATCAGATGAAAAGCACACCTGTATCTAGCTGTGTGCCTGAGCAAGGATTCATAGAATCATAGAATAACTAGGCTGGAAGAGACCCACCGGATCATCAAGTCCAACCATTCCTATCAAACACTAAACCATGTTCCTTAGCACCTTGTCCACCCGTGCCTTAAACACCTCCAGGGAAGGTGAACCAACCACCTCCCTGGGCAGCTTGTTCCAGTGTTCAATGACCCTTTCTGTGAAAAATTCAGAAGAGTAGGCAAAAATTCTGGCCTGTAATACCAATACTTTAAAGCTAATACTTACCAAAGAATTTATCCCTATCCAGCGTATAGCTCACTCCTTGGTGAGGCTTACTCCAAATGTATGATAGAATTTAATATATGTTGCATGTAGAGAATACACAAAGTTGATGTCTCATAAATGCTTGAACAAAGCAGTTCAGGTTTCTTTAGGCACAGACGATACCATGAGAGATGAACTAAGGACAGAGACCTTCCCGAACACTCATTCCCAGAGAGCAGTGACTGCAATTCCCTGTATGTCCCATGGGACACCCGCACAAGGCCAGAGTTGTTGGAGCATCAGCTCAGCTGGAGCCAACTGTAACTCATGGCTAGTTGGCCAGACAGCAAGCATGCTGTGGGGCTGTCAGGCTGCTACAGAGCAAGTTCTACCTACACATTCATTCTTCAGCAAAGGCATAACCAACGTATTTCATGAAATCTGTGGAAACATAATTATTTCAGTCTTCCAAATTTATCTTAACTGGGCCCCTGAACTCAGAAATTACCAGAAGCTCTGAGAGAGATGACATAGAGCAAAACTGTATTTGCTTTGTTTCCTCAAAAAAAATGACTAAAAGCTCCCTACAAATCTCCCTGTCTCGGCCCTAGAAAACTACAATCCTTACTCAATATTTACACTCTGCTGTCCTCACGCAAGCAAACACTGTACACCATCTCTGCTCAGAACTGTATTGTGGGGTTGAAGAATCAAACACCTATCACTCCTTAAGAGTCAACAGTGATTCTGTAAGCACAAGGTCATTCAAGCCACAGCACATCAAAAATAGGATGTACCAGGGTTAAGGTTGCACAGAAGTTTGTTTTGAGTTCTTAGCCATCACATTAGTGAGTATTCCAGTCAGACCAGTCCTGCAATGCAGGCCAGGAGGTGCCCTGCAGACCTTTGTGTCCACACAAAGTAGAAGCAAGGCAAAGGGAAAGGGGCAAAAGTGGGCACAGCAGAATAAGATTGCTCTTCTCAGGGGCAGAGCCACTGTTAGCCAGCTCAAAATGCCCATGCAACTACAAAGCAGTGTTCCCTGCAACAAGAGGCTCTTAAATGCTGAAACATTACATCCACAGGGAATAACGAGATAAAGAAGAAAAACAACCTTTTCAAAGAGATCTAGATTGAATATCATGAACTGTATGAATAATGGTATTCCAGAAGATTTCACACCACCATTGCCATATAAAATGACTTGAGTACCCTTAAAGCAATTATAATTCCTCATTTAAAATGTGCATTTGAAAATGGAGATCTGAGATACTGCCTATGCTAAAAGGAAAAAGCTTCAACCCCCTCAAGGCCCCAAAAAAAAAACAAACAACCACAGAACACAATCAAAAAAATCCCCCCCAAACACACTCTAAACCCAAGATACATACAGCAGCATTTCACACTGTAACTAAGTCCTGTTATGTGGCTGGTAAGCAGAGTTTCAGCATTATCAGTTACTTATGCTAAGATCAAGCTCACTGCTAAGTACCACACTGCGCTTCTGGAGGGTACAGACTGCAGGTCTATATTTCTGAAAAGGCTCATCAACACAAGGACATCCGGTGCCAGACACAAAGGAGCATTAAATGGAGGTTCAAGCAACAAAAAAAACACCTTGGAAGCTATCAGAACCAGACTGATGTAATCCACAAACTTCAACACAGAGGTAATGCAAAGCACACAGAGTTATCAGTAGCTGTTCTGAAGCACCATAGCTCAACAGAACACATTTTCAGCAGATCAAAACCAGACTGTTCAATTTTCCAGGTACATTTTTCACGTTTGGATGAACTGACAACCTAACTCCTTACCCTAAAGGCAGGATTTGCTCCATGTTCCAGTAAGCACTTGACAGCTCCTGTACAAAGGTTAAATGCAGCGATGTGCAAAGCTGTTCCAAAATCAAAATCACTGCAGGTGGCATCCACATCTGCAATGAAACATCACATGTCAGCTATGCAAGTCTGTTACACGAATGTTGTGCCCTACAGACCCCTTGCGAGGACACTAATTTTTACAGTTTTAGTTAACATTTACACAAACACCATTATTTATGTACTACATGCACACGAGAAGCAATTCTACACAGAATATAAACCTTATCTGCCTCTGTTCATTCATACCATGAGCTAGTCTGGAAGATAAGCCTTTATTTTCATTCATTCTGTAATGCTACTATTGAACCACAATTTCGTTGCTATTCAGGACACCCAATCTACTGTGCTAAGATTAATGAGTTAGTAACTTTAGGTGTGCATGTAAATTAATGTTTCAGAAATATTTATATTGTATTGCTTCTAGGTGTCAAATACTCAAACAAGATTCACGTTTAATCAGTTGTCTTCCTTTGTGAGCAGGCAGTGGGGCAAGGGAAAACTGATTAAACCTCTGCTTTACATTGATTTAATTACTAATGGCCAGGAACGAGGCAAGAACTAGTGTTTTTTATCACTTCTTCATTTTCTAAGTATTGCGCTCTGAAGGGTCTTGCACTGATAGTCTGGAAAATGAAGCACTGCACTGAATACAGGAGATTTAGCACAATATATATTGCTGTCAGTTGTTCCCCATGTATCTTCCCATCTGCCATGAAGTTATTGCTGTTCGAGAAGACTGGAGTTTTGATGTTTATTTAGTGTTTGGCTCCTCTCCTAAGCCATAAAAGAGAGATGTCCACTTGGGTCAATTATGTATATGACTGTTAATTAAAATGCCAGCTGATTTAATACACTAACCAAAGGCCAACAAGTATTAGCAATAACAATAACATTCCAATTTGAAATACTGGGGGGGAACATAAAACTGTCCACCTCAGGCCTATACAGTCTCCTAGTGTCTTCCAGGATCAGCCTCTGTCCCAAAAAATACCATGCGGTAAACAACGTACCTCCTAACTGTATCAACATCCTTATATAGTTAATTAACATTTTGAGGCAAATAAAACATCAACATCCAGAGAACATGTGTATTTATAAATGTCTGCAAAAATATGTCAGCTTTATACATACTAATAGCTTGACACCAATTTTCATCAAGATCAAAGATAACAAATTCGAGATCAGATTTAAACAGTTTTACAATTGCAGGAATATGAATACACACTTAGCTAGGTTAAATTACTTGGCACATGCACGGAAAGAGACTGCATTGACATGACACAAACATAATGACAGCTACATATACAAAGGTACCTTTTAATACAGAATCTCAAAGACCACTGCCAGTTTAGAACTGAGTAAAACCTGTGTAGTTGTATACAACCATTCAAACTTCCATGTGCAGTAAGACTATCAAGTATTTTCTGCACATGCAGGAACCAACTTGCAGAACACCCATCAGAAATCAATATGCAGCAATGGTCTGTCCTTAGCAACCTACACAGGTTACAGTCACCACCAAAGAGCACCACACATTTCTAGTTCTTAAGCCTTTAACCATTTTTATATTTAAAACCTCTAAAAATCTAAGATCCAACTCGCCATCAATTCCGACACCTGAGGAGAAACTCTGTATAAAGAGTTTAACTGCAGAGCATAAGAAAGGAAAGATTTTATCAGTGAATCCAAAGGAGACCTCTGTGGTACTGCCCATCTCACAGCAGGTATCTCAGAGTTAGCATACCACCGCCTTGAAAAGCTATTTATACCTTAACAACCCTTTTCTCTCCAGTTCAGAATGGACCCACCCACAACACAGTTGCCTTTTACACACACCCTGCAAGCTGCCTGCTGACATAGTGAGCTACGATTATTCTGTTAATTCAGACCATCCATTTTTTTCATGTCACCAAGCAAATTATTTTACATATTTTCTGAGGTTAAAAATAATCACCTGCTTCTCCAAGAGCTGCCAACTGCCAAGGTGTTTAACTAGTGGTTTCCTTAGAAATCAGAGTGAATTCCCACCCTTCCTGTAGGCACCATACAGGAGATGAGAACACTAAACGTAAATGAGTCCTGGAAGATAAATGATCTGCTGATGTGAATTATGGAGACCAGACTATCAGAATGGGATGGGGACTTCACTACTGTGCAGTCTTTTGTTAGCAACCCACACACATTACCTCTCAAGCATGTCCTACTAGGAACAGCTCTGTTTATCAACTACCTCCATAATGATTCATGGCATGGCAAGCAAGCTTCATGTGCTCCTAACACCTACCAGTCTTTCAGAATCCTGAGACAGTGTCTGTAACTACAACTAGCTGAAAAAGGGCATTAATCATTTTGCAGTATGGCACAATCAGTAGGATATCCAGTAGAACAAGTTAACATTTGTACAGTTTTAGTATTAAAATTGCTTACTGGTTTTGATATCCTGACCAAATGAGGAACAAAATGGTGCAGGATCATTTCTGTATTTCCATTAGTACAAACAGGGCTCCAACTACCATTTTCTTCAGATCAGAATTCCAAAAGGCCTATGCCCAACACTAAGGCAAACTGTTCCTTACCCATAACCTTCTGGATAGCCACGAAGTGGGAAAAATGAGTGCGTCGAAGTTGCTTTAGTCACTAGTTTGCCACATACCGTTGCCAATCCCTACTTCTCCTTTACCCTTCTTCCAACATTTCAAACCTACTTCTCAGTTTTTAAGGAATCTTAAAATCCCTAAGAATTTGCCAGAATAGTTACATCCTAGGTTTTCCTGCATGCATTCTCTTAGCCTTCAACAAATGAGAATTATCCTGCTTGCTTTCTGTTCTATTGAATACTTCTCTATCATCCTATACAAAGCGCAAGTTCATCAACTTTGAAAACGAGCAATGAAATCTGTGCATTAACCACATAAAAATAGGTTAAAAGAAACATGAATCCACAAAGCTGACTGCAAGAATAAGAAATTAGAAAATATTTATCTATAATGGATAAACAAACCCCACTATTCACCAGACTACAGTCAAGAGAGTAACAAAACAGGGACAACTACGTGGAACAAAAGTGACAATGCCTACCTTTTGGTTTTGCATTTTTCAAAATGACACTGATAAGTTCTGGAACATCAAAGTAGGCAGCATAATGCAAGGCGTTCATATTGGTCCAGCGGCTGCGTAAACTGCTATCAGCACCCAAATCAATGAGCTGCACTGCAAATTTTACAGCAGTTTCAACATCACCTGCAAGGCAGATTTTGTGAAGTATGCATTAGAGATGTAATTTGGCCTCCAAAATACACGCATTCCTATGCATAACAAATGTACATTAAACCCTTAAAGCTCACAACAGAGTAATTGTATCTTTCTCTTTAGGAGGAGGATGCCCTTTTATCATAAAGAGATTAAATCTCTGCTGCAATATATAATAACACTACATGTTCATCTCTATTGCAGATAATGTCACCCATCAAAACCAAGGATTTTAGTCTCTGATAGAAGAACATTGCAGTGTATGTCAAAAGCTTTGCCACCACCAGGAAAGCTGACCTCTGCCAGACCTCACTTAGAAACTTAGATCATAATCAGAGGAGGACTGGGTCTAGGCCAACAAAAAAGCAGCAAAACACAGAAAAGCAGAGGTGTTCAGACAGAGTTAAAGATGCTCTTATTTTCAGTACTTATGAACACTATAATGTAAGCAAATTTTATTGTGTTCTTCTGACGTGAACAGGGTGGAAGAAAACAAAGAGCCAGTCACCTATACGTTCTAGTTTCAGCAACTGTTTGCAGTTTGTACCTCTGTCTGAAACAGCCTTTGCCACAGTAAACAGATGTTTATGCCAATACAACTCTTCACAGTCCCTGTACCACTAACTCAGCTTGCACCCAATCACGACAGCCACAACTGCGCTGCGGCTCTGCCTCTTCCTGTCTGATGCTACTGGAAGAGCCAAAACCAAGCACTAAAAAATCTACTGCAAGGAGAACTTCTCTAACAGTTTGTGAGATTAGCCTTTGCGATCAATGACTTTTTTACAGCTATAATGTTCCTTTACTCACCAATACCATGAGCTCCTGATTTGCAAGTGTAATGCAGGAGAGTCATATCAGTCAGTCCATCTCTGTCATTCACATTGCAGCCCCTTTTAATGATCTGAGAGACAAGGGGAAAACAGGCACGTTTCAGCTCTGGCACACCTGACATCAGCACCATTAAGTGCACTATTTTCAGAGATACTGACTTTGGGATTCACTTAAAGGGCTAATAACAAAGAAGCCTGCCAGAGCAGACTGTAACCACAGAACTGATCAACATGCACAAATGCACAAACATGCATTACAGGAACATCATTAACTTTCATCATTCACAGATTTTAAAGCTTCTTAATATTATTACTTATAACATACATTTCACTTCCTGAAAAGTAAACTGCTTAACTGAATGATAGGAAAATGACAACATTTATGAAGTCCCTCCTTGTTCTTTGATCTCTCAGCAATCCCCTCCTCCGTCCCAAAAGAAAGGCCCTGGTTATACTACAGTAGGAAAACTTTAACTGTACTTCCCCACCTGTCTAGAAAAGCCTATAACCTACTCAAAAAACAAGAAAGTAGGATGAAATTGCTAGAAGCCAGGTGCCTTCTGAAAGCAGCCAACTGCAGGCTGCAAAAAGTCACGATCCTAGCTCATTCTGTACCTTGGAAACATGGCCCTTAAGATCAGGCCTTACTGTAAGAGCTCTGATCCCAGATCAGAGCTTATGATTACTGCTAATCCAGGAACTGAAAAAACAAGGTGAGGGACCTCTAAACAACTACTTGGAGAGGAAACATTGTTTCCGCCATCTATCCAAAAGGTACTGAATTTTTATCTACCATGTTTCTTTTCCAAATGAAAGCCAACAACTTAGAAAACAAGGCACAGATCAGCAACTACTCACAAAAAGGCAGAAACTGCACCTGCATTTAGGATTAGTTCTGCTTCTGAATGAACTGAGTTTATTTGTTGCCACCATAGTCCTAAAAGCATTCAAGGATCTTCATCTATACCTCACCTCGTTCCCAATAATATCAATGTTCTGCTGGACCTGCGGAACCCATTGCCTTAAGATTGCAAACAATTCTGAAACCGATGTTTTGGGGTCGAAAAGTATTTCTTGGCATGCTGCATCATTGGGGTCGAAGAAGGAAAACTCTGTTAAGAAAAAGGAATCATTAGGCACAATTGTAAGTTCTAACATGCATCTAGTTTTGCAAACTTGAAGGCAAAGAACAGCAGAGTCACTTCACTGCTAAACACACTGGAACATCCCAGTGTTGAATTCATTTAGAAGCTTTCCTTTAACATCTGGTCTATTTTTCCTTTATTACCAACGTCTTGCTTACGCTTCTGAATCAACAACCAGTACAATGGTAGTACACAGTACACTGACTAAGTTTAGGGAAGGATGAACAGGGATGGGCATGGATTACACTAATGAGGGCTTAACTCTTCCTTTGAGCTTGCCAGAGACTGCTGGTTCCAAATTGTTCCCAAGCACAGGCAAGCCCGCTGATTCCTCAGGGATTAAATGCATACATGATTTCTCCACATGTTACAGAACTATGTCTCTTCCTTCTCCTTCCATCATAACTTACACAAGCCATACCAAAACACAAACACATGCACAAACCAGGAAGGCATTCTCTGGCCTCCATTGTTTTCAGATTTCATGAATGTACCAGCTGGTGGCAGCTGCAGCTGCAAACATCTCTAAAAAACTAAGCCACCAAGTGAAGATCAGAAAAAAGATATAGTTTTAGGATTTTAAGCCTTGTGCCATTTTTCAGGCAACCCAAAGTATAGATGTGAAAGCCTATTATTAAAGTATAATATTTCATGTTACTTACAGGTATATGAGTGTGCATGTATGTACACATACTGTGTTTTAAATCCAGGGAATTTCTTTCGGCTCTGTAAAATTGCATGAAAGAGTCCAGATAGCAATGACTATTAGGAGGGGGAATGGTAGCAGAACCTACTGTCATCAGTAGAAAAACACTGTGGAAAACACTGAAATTTTACCCCCACTGCAGCTACCAGGGAGCTGCCTTTTAAAAAGGCTTCAAATAAACCCAGTGCCAGGTTGCATCAATCACAGCTACAAGGCTCTCGGAGTAGATACACAAGTTAAGCAAAACAGAGCATCAGCCATCTGGGTGTGTGACACAGGACACACCACCTCTAGGTGAATCACCAGAGCCTCTCCTCAGAAAAAGAGCCTCTCCCAGACTGGATAAATAATAAAAGCACATGTGGAGCTCAATTCCTGGCTATCTAGAGCTCTCTGCATTGCCTTGATTCAACAAGGATGAAAGGTGAGGACAATGTCACTGATGTTTAATGTGAAGATATATTTGCACACAGCACATAAAATCACAAAACCCTCCTCTCCCAGCGCTATACAAAGTGTGCTGCTTACCTAAATCCCATGCCTTGACACAGATCTAATAATTCATCTACTAACATATCAAACCACAGCTGATCTCAGCCTGAAAGCTGTCAAATAGACAACTAGTCAGAAGATTAATGATCTTACACAACAATGTACCATTTTTACTCTACCGTGAAGCTTTCTGCCTTGAACCCAAACTAAATTATCTATCAGGAATCGGTTCTACCAGATTGTTATGATCAGCATGCCAGGGTAAAAACCTGAGAATGTATTAAGTGTTAATAACAACCATCATAACAGGTTAGTAAGTGATCCACTGTAGAGTGCAAACCAAAGAAACACTACAGAGAATGCATTAAAACAAAAAGTTCCACACAAGGACAGCAGAAACATCTAGATACTTCAAAACATTCCTTTCTACACCTCCATCTTTTTTTTCTTTAAGGAAAAATAAACATACTTAAGATAATGACCAAGAACCTTTGTTGTGGTTTTACCTGCTTTACCCAGATTCAGCAATATTACTGAATGTTTTTGTTCAGTGTGCAGGCACAGACCGAGTAGGACAGACAGCAGTGATACTGCAGTGTTATCAAAGACATTACAACACACAACGCTTAAAGAAGGATGAATGGGAAATTTTTCAAAGGGTTAAGAAAACAGGGTGTAAGAAACTACAGCAGTACTTAAAGTAGAAGAGGGCAGACAAGTTACAAGGACAGGGCTAAACCTGTAAAGACATGTACTGAAATATGTCACATGGAACTGCTACATTCCCAACTCATCAAATGGGCCACAAGAATGCTAAGTCTGTCAGAGACAGAACATTACATTACACACATTGATTTTTTCCAAATACAGTCAATTCTTGTAATCAATGCAGGGAACGGAGGTGGAGACAGTAATCTTTAAGGCATACAGATGCTATTAACACCTTCTGCAGTATTCAAAGGCATTATAAGTGTAGCTATCTACGAAGACACTTACCTACAGTGACATTTTAATATATTCTATATCATGTTTTAAATATAATTTAATATAATTATATACAATAAATAGAATTTAAACATGCTGAATGAATAATGTTGAAGACAATTCAACATTATTTTGAAAGCCGAACATCAATACTTGCTATAATTTTCTGTTAACTTTCATTTCAATCCTTACTACCTCAAACACCTACACTTACAGCAGAAATATCTCCCATGGTGTATTGTTTGCATACTGAATGCATGAGAAGTGTAACTAGAGGTTTTAAATGTAGTTAAGCATCTACATCACATTTAATTACTGTGATTTTACATCTTAACACAATTTCTAGTTCTACACTGAGATGTAAAAAAAACCTACAAACATCTGACCACACACAGAGAAGAAACAGTAAGATAATTTAAAACGTATGCAATAAGAAAAATACAAAAAGCATGGGTCTTCCTATTTCATTTCCTTTAAAAAATAATCGAGAATTCATTTCACAAGCAGTAAACTTGCTTTGGAAGGAAGGAATAAATTAAGAGTCAACAGCTTTTCTTAAAATCTCTTACTCAAATATCTTCTCTGGTGCTGACAAACTCATTTTCTGTTAAAGGTACATACCACAGTCAGAAGGCATCGGTGCTGCAGCAACAGAAAAAGTAACAGAACTTTCAGAGTTTGGGAACAAGAACCGCTCTCTTTCAATGAGGGAATCTCCTTCAAAGGAAGGTTCTGGGAGATCCTCTATGGTCATTTTCTAGAAAGCCACTGCAGGAGGAAAAAGTGCATCAATAACCGCATTAGAAATACGTTGAATCAGCCCTATCGTAGTAAGATATAATATGCAATGAGACTAAAATCCTCCCTTTTTGTAAACATGAAGTATCACTACCATGACATTCTTACAAACTTATAAATCTAGTTAGGAAGAGGCAGTGAGTACAGTGTCAAGGATATTCAACTTCTAGTTTTGACTTCACCACAAAAGTTGGACATTACTCATGGAAAAAAAAGCATTTCTCCCATTTTCCACTTGAGCCGTACTGAAAATAACAATGCTGTAATTATCAAGGATGTGGTGACAATGAATGGATTAGTAAGTTTCATAGCTCTATGAAAACATGAGGCATCAAGTACCATTCTGCACACTCCTTCCCTTCACCTTGAGCAAGGACCTTCTACAAGCTACAGCCTTCTCCTCTTAAAATTCTCAACACTTTAATCTTCCCACACAGACAATTTGTCACCCAGTGACTCACTCCTGGACTCACAATCAGCTCCTTTCCCAGCTCCTCCCCTCTATGTTTTAAGCAGTTTACTTACCACAGTGTTGTGACCCCGCCCTGATGTTGTTTCCAGCCAACTTCTCGGATCTCAGAGCAGCCTAGGAAAGAGAAGATAGATTACATTGCCGTACACAGCACTAGTGACGTTTTCCAACAAGCAGGTCAGGCTACCTCCTAGTTACGGTTCACTTGCTAAGATCAAAAGAGCACTGGTTAGCACTTTAAGCCTCCCTCTTGGGAAAATTCCATAACAAATAACAGAAAACATGAATTATTCTGAATAGGAGCAGGCATTACTGCTATCAGAGACAGCTTAGTTTCTTCCCACAGCATTATCAAATTGCTTTAGCTGAAGCGTTCTTAGATTCAAGAAGGCCAAAATATCACTAATTATTTCAATTACAATTTTCAGCAGGAAAAGTTAGAGTTGACATTTTGATGGCTTTATAGTCATCATAAACATGACAGCAATTACTTTCTTGTATGACAGAGTAGTAAGTCTCTTAAGCTGCAAATCACTAATTCAATCTCTTTGGTAAGGCAACAGTGAAATAGTTTTGCTACTACCTGATAATTGCTCAGAAGTTACAGCAAAAGAAACCAAAGCTACACTTTGTAAAACACGACTCCACAACAGTTCTTCACAGGTGGCATGACAGACACTCAGGAAACACGCAAAGGAAAAAGCAGCGTGCATAAGTACAGAAGAGATGAGGGCCAAAGGAATTAAAAGCTTTTTGCACAGCATTGCCAGCACAATAGTGAGGAAACAACAGAAACAATGGAAAGCAGCCAGACCTGACTGACCTGCTGGTAACAGGAAGATGTGAGATTTGTCAAGTACATTGACAAAAGCTGCTGGAAGTAGGAATCAGCAGAGACATTTGAAAATTAATACAAAGACTGTTGCTGCACACGGAAAAGCAGACTGAACAGACTGGAATCTCTGTGTTTGCAAGTATCCACGGCTTCTTTTACTCTGAGGGGGCAAAGGGGAGAATACAACCCATCACATGAGTGGAAAGAATTCAGTGCACAAACTACTAAAACACAGCAGACAGGCCAAACAGCTCGTGTTGCTGGGCAGGTGACATGAAGCCCCAAGCGCTACAATCATTAACACACCCGACACCATAAATGACTTCCCACGTTTGCCCCAACCAAAGCGTGCATGTCCTTGCACCGTGAGATATCCATTTGGGTCTAGGAACATATTACCATGTCGTGAAACAGTACCCATGCAATGTCACAGCAACAGCATGTTCTACACCCATGGCTGCCTCCAGAGATCGCAAGCTCGGGTGTCAGAACATCACAACCAGTCAATGCCACACACACGGACCTGGAAAGGCAAAACCAACACAAAAGGTTGAAAACTCTTATAAAGCAAAGGAAAAGACAAAATGGACTTGTCCTTGAAATAACTTCTGTTCTGAACAAACATGACTGACTGAGGTATTAGTAATATCCAACATATACAGATTCAGGCAGGAAGTCCTTGTGAAATGGCATGGAAGCTCCTCCAGAAGAGCACAGATTTCCCTGCATTAGCAGGATGAGTTCACACAAATAGCAGGAGATGGTTAGAGAAAGTCAATGAAAGGACAGATTTTCCTGTTCAAAGCACTGCCCAACTACCACTAAGTGTAGTTTAGTACAATAGAGAATACCGTACCTACTAAATGCGAGCCATATGTTCTTCTAACTGAACTCAGTCTGAAAACGAAAAATTGAAACACCATAGCAAAAAAACAAGGAGAACTGAAGAAGTCATCAGATGCACGTGCACTTACACTGGCAAGATTAAAGAGTAACTACAGGTTTCCCAGTATCAACACATTACAGAGAACCATATGGTACCTCAGCATATAGAAAAAAAAAACATTGTATAATCACAGAATCATGGAAGGGTCGGAAGGGACCCTAAAGCCCATCCAGTTCCATCCCCCAGCTATGGGCAGGGACACCTCCCACTAGATCAGGTTGCTCAATGCCCCATCCAACCTGCCCAGGGATGAGGCAGCCACGACTTCTCTGGGCAACCTGTGCCAGCGCCTCACCACCCTCACAAGAAAATATTTGTTCCTAAGACCTCACCTCAATTCCCCCTTTCAGCTTAAAACCATTCCCTCTCATCCTATCCCTGCACTCACAAGCAATACAGGATCCAACTCTCTCCTGCAGTTGAGATTTGACACTTTGTGTTAAAGCACAACTACGGAGTTTTTCTGCAGTAAGGTCTCCAAGAAGACCTTATTGCTGCCTTGGACACTTAGAAGAAAGGTAGAGAAAAGCTTTTTAGCAGGCCCTGTAGCAACAGCACGTGGGTTCATGGTTTTAAAGTAAGAGGAAACTTGATATTAGGCAGAAATGTTTCATAGGGAGAGTCTGAGGCACGGGCCCAGGGAAGCCGTGGCTGCCCCATCCCTGGAGGTGTTCAAGGCCAGGTCGGATGGGGCTGTGAGCAACCTGACCCAGAGGGAGGTGTCCCTGCCCATGGCAGGGGTCTGGAACTGGATGGGCTTTGGGGTCCCTTCCGACCCAAACCATTCCATGATTTTCCCTCCCTAGGCAGCCCGGATCCCGCAGGGGGTTCCACACTCACACCCCCCCGGCACGCGATGGTCGCGCCCTGCCCCGTGCACCCCCCGCGCGCCGGGCGGGTCCATTGGCACCGCGGAGGGGAGGGGTGCGGGGGCAATGGCTGCGCTTGCGGCGGGAGGAGACACCGCTGACAGGGAACCCGGTCCGGCCCGTGCAGAATGAGGGAGGGCAAGAGGACACCAACGCCCGTGGCGCTCCCCCGCGGGGACGCGGTCAGCCCTCCCTCGCCCGTACCTGCCGTTCGCCGCCCGCTCCCGGGGCCTCCTGAGCCCGCCCGTAGCCGAGCGGAGCGAGCGAGGCCCGCGCCCCGCCCCTCCCCGCCGAGTGGCCTATCAGCTGCCAGTATCGCCCCAAGGCCTCGCCCCTCACTGCCTGCCGGCCTATCAACTACCAGTACCTCTACTGGTGCCGGGTGGCCTATCGGCTGCCACTATCTCCTACGGCCACGCCCCTCCTTGCCCTGTGACCTATAAGGTGCCAGTATCGCTCCCTGGCCCCGGCCCCCTTTCTGGCCTATCAGCTGTCGGTACCCCCTCTGGCCCCGCCCCCTTGTCCGTTAACCTATCAGCAACCAGTCTCGCCCCATGACCACGCCCCTCCCTACCGGGTGACCTATCAACTGCCAGTATCGCCCCTGGCCCCGCCCCCCATGACCTATCAGCTACCAGTCTCGGCCCCCCGGGTCCCGCTCCAGCGCCGCCAGGGCTGGCAGAGGCGATGGGGGCGGGTGAAGGCGATGGGGGGGTGGGCGATGGAGGTGCTGGTCCCTCACCGGGCAAAGCTGCTTTCCCGGAGGTTGCTGGGCCACCACAGGGCTGCTTCTCCTCGCGGGAAGCGATGCAGGCGCTGCCTTGGGGCTGCCCCCCCTCTCCAGATTTGCACAACCCTAGAAACTTGTCCCGAAACCACTCAAAACAACAGGGAACGTCTTTTAGAGCCACAGGATTGTTTGGAAAAGACCTTTAAGATCATCAAGTACAAGAAGCGTGTCTGCCAAGAGGATGGTGACTCCCTTTTTACAAACTTTAAACCTTAAATTTCTAAGACTAAATATCACAGAATCGTAGAATCGTTTGGGTTGGAAGGGACCCCAAAGCCCATCCAGTTCCAACCCCCTGCTATGGGCAGGGACACCTCCCACTGCATCAGGTTGCTCAAAGCCTCATCTAATGTGGCCTTAGGAGTCTTTATGGAAAACAACAGGGGCAATGGGTGTAAGTTGCTCCTGGGGAGATTCCAATTGGATTCCAGAAGGAAATTTTTCCCCATGAGAACATGGCAACAGTCTCCTATGGGAAGCAGGAGATTCCTCTACACTGGACACCATTAAGGTTCAGCTTCACAGGGCGCTGGGCTATCTCAATTAAACTATAGATGACCTGAAAAGGTTGGACTAGGTGGTGCTAGAGGTCCCTTCCGACCTGGCATTCTATGACTGATTCTATCTTAAGTCCAACCGTAACCCCAACGCTGCCAACTCCACCACTAAACTATGTCCCTGAGCACCGCATCAACACAGCTTTTAAACCTCTCCAGGGATGGGGACTCCACCTGGGCAGCCTTTGCCAGGGCTTCACCACTCTTTTGGTAAAGAATTTTTTCCTAATATCCAGTCTAAACCTCCCCTGGCACAACTTGAGGTCATTTCCTCTCATCCCATCACTTGTTACTTGGGGAAAGAGACCAGCACCCACCTCACCACAATTTCTTTTCTTTTTTTTCCCCTGACCTATGCTTTACCCATATGCTCACGAAGGAGGATATTTAGCCAAGACTCCTTCAGAAAAGACCAGAAAACCCTCTGGCTCCAGAGAACAATCAATGTATCAGATCTAACAGAGAGAAAACTTTTGAATATCTATAGATTTCTTAGCAAAGAGAAAGTATGACTAAGTGACTAGACTACAGTACTACAACACACAGATGTAAATACACGTCACAAAACTGCTGCTGACCTTCAGCAACGTTAAACAAATTTTCTCAGCTCCTTCAGTCATCTGAGTGCACCAACAGCAATGGGGCAAGCTGTTCTAGCCGCTCGCTAGCAACCACATTTCTATTCAGCCCCTTTGCCTGTGCAGGCAAATCCCCAAAACCAACTCTTTAATTTTCCACTTATGTTTCTTCCTCTGTTAATACCTCTATAAAGTATTCTTGCTTGATAAGGAAAGTTTCCTGCCTGTTTTCAACAACTTTTATTCTTGTCTTGTGTAAAAAAAGAAAAAAAAGGTTCTGTTTTTGCAAACCTAGGTTTGGGAAAGCACTGAGTTCGTATTTATTGCCTCATGCAACCAGTCCAAAGCAATTTACTTAGAAATTAAAAAAAAGAGAAAGCATGAGATGAGCTTTAGACAGCCAGTTCTGAAAAGTTTATCCTTGCCCCAGAGTCAGATAAATTTTTGTCTCTCACTTGCACATCACCATTAGCACAGGCTCTGCATAGACACATAGAGTCACTGGTTTCATTTCATTCTTTGCAACTACATTTCCTTCAAACCGTGATATTCCTATTCTTTACTGTTGTCTCCAGGCTCCCACAGGGGAAACAGGATGAAGCTTTATGTATTTCTGTTAGTGGTTACAGAAAGGAGAGGATCTCCTCCATCTCCCAGAACAGCGGTAGCTCTGCAGGAGGTGCTGAAATAAAAAGCAGCAATTTCTTATTTACTTAGTGATATCTAGGCCAAAAATATGAACAGCTCCCTGGTTACAGTCAATAAAAGAAGAAAATGCAGTTTTCTTTCGGAGTAAAGTAGCTCTTTAAGGTTGTTGCTATCACTCAAGCTCTCTGCAGTTCCTCAGTGAGTAGAAATTGTTTCCCTAGAAGTCATCCACAAATACAAACCTTAAATTTCTAAGACTAAATATCATAGAATGGTTTGGGTTCTAAGTGACTTCAAAGCCCATCCAGTTCTAGCTCTCCGCCATGGGCAGGGACACATTCCACTGGATCAGGTTGCTCAATGCCCTATCCAGCCTGGCCTTATGAGCGTTTATGCACATTCCAGAGGGATTCTCCGGCACTGGCAGAGGCTGCACAGGGTAGTGGAGTCCCTGTCCTTGGAGGTATTTAAAAGACAGGTAAATGAGATGCTCAGGGATATGATTTAGCAGTGGACAGGGACGGCTGGACTCAATGATCTTGAAGGTCTTTTCCAACCAACTGATTCCATGATTCCCCTTTTAAATCCTGGAACCTCTCAGAAATAGTCCCTCATTATTATTTTTCCTTGTTTCCATAACGTTTAAGCCTATATTACTAGTTCTACACTGAAATATCACACAGTTTTTAATCAACTGACTCTTTCTTCATAAGGCCCTGAAATCACTACCTCTGGGGCTGAGCCCCATACATCCCTGTCTAGGTTCAGGCTTTATCCTTGCCTTTTCCCAGGCATTTACAGTGCCACTTTCAGACAAGTGTTTGGGTTTCAGCATCCATTGTACCAACTGTGTCTGATGGGTTTGAACATTTAAGTTCTTCCCATCAGGAGCACTGTGTGACCAGGCACCTCCCTCAAAACGAGATTATTGCCAATTTTAACAGTAGGAAGGAAGAGCAAAGGCAATTTACACACAATCCAGATACAAGGGAGAGACTCCTTAAATCCTCAATTACCTTATTTTTGGTACTTTCCTAGAGTCTGTTCCTCAAACACAGTTTTGTGTTCATCTGGCACACTTGTAAAATCGCTCAGGTCAGCAAGTTCACAGGTAACAACACTTGAACGTGACCAACTATTTCCTTTTCAACTTGTCTTCTGCAAATAGGAGCATCATACACCAGATTACATTACTAGAGAAGCTGCCCTAGGAATGACGTCAACATATGGCAATCATAAGTTACAGATTACAAATTCATCTAACTCCCTTATACTTGAAAATATTTCCTTATCATCTTCCTCGTCAATACTCTCTCTACTATCACTGCTTCTTAACTACCTTACCCATTTTGTCTTCTTTGTTGTAGGACCATGAGACAAAGCAATTCCCTTTTTATTTTCCATGAGGTGAAGCTTTTGGGTTTTTCTAGTGCCTCAGACATTCAAAACAATATATAACAACTTAGTAACTAGAATATTGATGAGGAAAATGCAGTTTTATAAATGGTTGGAAACAGATGCAGAGTCACTGCTCTGCTGTAGAAGCCAAAAAATGTGACTCAAAATTAAATGGTCATATTTTTGTACACATGCAGACTGCAATTACAGTCAGGGTAAAACAGATGCCTTGGGAAAAACATGTTTTCTATGACCCTGGATCTCTGTTTAACAATAAATAATGAATATACTGAATATTAGCTTAATACTAATATTTAAAATAATGACTACATTATACATAATCATAAGCCAGGATCTTGCAGGTTTTTAACCACATACGTATTTCCTGTAAGATGTTAAAAATGCCTGGCCTGAAAATAACTGGAAAAAAACAGAAGTGACATAACTGCCAAATCAAAGGAATAAGGGAAGAAGAACACCACATGAGTCATATGGAGTTAACTGTCAAAATTCCCAGTGCAAACAATGGAACTGTTGGGGCTGCTTTTTGAAGAAAAGTCGGAAGAGGCTTTATAACAGAAATATCAAGCAGCCACATAAAGCTGTCTTTCAGCCCTCTCTGCAAACAGAACTAGCTAGTTGCTTATCTACTGTGTTAGCCCTGACTTGTTGTGGAGGGCTACAGCATCCTGACCGTTAGGATCGCCAGGATGCAGCGTCTGCCTCAATCTGCTCCAGGTTGAACATATTGGGTGCGTGCCTAAAAGGAATGCAGGAAGAGCTGGGACTCCTGGGTGGAAACCACATTGTGTTGAGACACAGAAGCATCCAGAGTGAGCTGCATGACTTGCAAGAAGTAGAGCCAAAAAGTAATTACCTGCTGCTTTCCAGAACAGCACTGAGAAAGTACATAAAGTATTAAAAATTTCCCTAGGAATCAATGTCATGCTTCATCCTTGGTAAAGCAAGGGAATTCTGCTGCCGCTGCGGAACAGAAAGAGAGATTTAAACAGTAAGGCTACAGAGAATAATGACTTTCCACACAGATATTCAGCTATTGCAGTCCAGCACAAAGGAATGAATCACACAAGCAGTTCTTTAAAGTCTAAGAATGTTTTACAGGCTTGGCAGCATGCACGGTTTTTGGGGCATCAGACAAGATACCCATGACCGTGCAGTTAGAAACCAAATTGCTAGAGAGAAGCTGTAGGCTTCTAGGTGGCATGAGAGTTGGCTACTGTTGTGTGTAAGTTTTGTGACACTGATTAACAGCCACCTTCAGAAAGGCTGCATCCTGAAATTAAAATACGAATCCGCTTAGGCAAGTGTAAGTAATGAAGAAGAAAATTGGGGGGTGGTTGCTATTATCACCCTCATCCCCATACTGCCCTTCATAAACAAATATTTGGAAAAGATAAATATCTTCTGCTTCTTCCAACTCCTACTAAGACTTGTTTAATTTCTCTTTCAGTGGTGAATTATTCTGTCCTGATCTCACAAGTGATTCAAACAGTTTTTTTTAAAAAAAAGATGGGTCTATATTTTTAATTTGTTGGGGTTTTATTCTTAGTGTTTTAACCCATAAAGTCTTGCAGTTGAGAGAACTAAGTCCTCACCAATGAAAGGAAATAAAAGCATGCCAGTCACCTTTGTGTCTGTAAAGAACACATTCAGATTTTATCCCAAGACACTCAAAGGAAGGAAAAGATGAATTTTCATTGAACTTTTTTTTTTATCTGAAATTCTACAGTTTAGCTCCACTGTATGCAGACACCATCTTAGCAACACACGTAGAACTTATTCTACCAATACTGCTATTGTGCAGTCCAGCTTTTCGGGTGGGGAAGCTGTCCAGAAGAGAGAAAAATACTTTCCAAGAATGATCACCTGAAAGGAAGGAAAAAAGTTCAAAATCTCTTTTGGAAGTCTTGGAAGAAAAAGAATAAACAGCTTGTCACTTGTACATAGGGGAAAATGTTGAAGACCCTCAAGGCAGAAGTCTAACAAGCGCCTCTGATCTGTTTGATTCCATGTGGTGCACTCTCCATTCGATACAGACTCGGTCAAGGTCACCTTTCTATTGATTAAGAAGATCTAGTGGCATTTACATGCCTGTTCAAACAGCTTCCTTTCAAAAAGCCTTGAAAATACAGCCTCTTCCTTTGCACTCCTGTATGTCATGGTTTTGCAAAAAAGGGGAAAAGGAGGGACAGGTACCAAGTCCTTTTGACTCCCAATATAGTTCAGAAAAGAATCTGCCTTTATAAATACAACCCGGGTGCCGACTGGCTGGTGTCTGCTTACCCTAATGAGCTTAAAATCTTACTTGTAGTGGACATCTGTCAAGGCAGAGTTGAGGCAACACAAGTCCTCTTAATCCATTAGCTCTAAATCCAGTAGAGCTTTCACACTCCTTTTGGAGTTGAAGAAGAAAATTGAGTGGGAACGTACAATGGGATGGTGCACAGCTTCAAGAGTAGATCCTGGGCAGTGAGCACATGAGACTGAGACAAACGACAATGAAAACTGACAACAAAACTGGGATCATGATGGAAAACTCATGAGAAAAAGGCCAGTCTGCAGTTCGTGATAACAGTGAGTTTGATTCTTTGTTGTGTTTTGCCTATTTCATTTGGATATTTAATCAAAAATAAAGCCAAAGACTGAGAAAGGATGGGCTGCACACCCTCTCACAGTGACTTTGCTAATACTATTGCAAGGAGTGGTCTTAAGGCTTTGAATAAACCCAAAAGTATTTTGCGTATTGATCCAGGAGATAAAGGAATCCCACTGCTTGTTAAAGGCTCAGCTTGCTACAGTATTGACGAATACAACCAATATGGGATCCAAAGGAAAGACTACCCGGCAGAAAAGGAAGAGCAGGACAGAAATGATAGTTTGCAGTTATCTTCCAAGGCACATTTAGATCCCCAGATTTCCAAGGAAGACAGGAAAATTGAGAGGGCAGCCACAGATGCCGAAGCCGTTATGTCCCAGCTGATTGAGTCTCAAAAACATATCACTGAGACAATACAGATCAAAAAGCAGAGCTCCTGTGAATCAGAAGCATTGGCTTTTATTTGGGATGACAAGAATGAGGGCAATCCAAAGCAAATCCCAAAGAAAGGGAAGAAGCAAAAAAATAAGCTGGCAAAGCAAGGTCGACCCAGCAAAATTAAAGAAAAGTCCATTTTGCCCCCATGCGAGGCAGAGAAAAAGGTAGATTTCCCAGAACTGCTTGTTAAGGCTCATCAGAGTGCATATGCCTACTTAAATCCCAACCTCTCCAAGTATGAAGCTATACTTCACGTAGCCAACCAGGCCACCCAAACACAGCTCTTCCTCCAGCAGATGGTAAGCTTTCTCGTGCTTTGCTTTGATGAAATCAACCAGCTCTTGGAAGAAATTGCCAATGATGGGGAAAGTCTTCTCAAAGACATAGGTGGTAATCTGGCCTGGCCAGCAGAGAAAGGTGATCTGAAGGAGCACCCTGATCTTTTGCAACAACTGCTGCAGTACACGGTCAACAAGATGCAGTTACTGAGCAGGACGCTGGCATCCCTCACCTCTGATGCCCTGCAGGAGACGTGCAGCTACCTGCAGTCTGCTGCAAGCAACTTGGAAGGAAAACTGAAAGCAAAGCAAAGCTTTGATGAGCGCCTGCTACGGATGGTAAGGCTGCTTGAAGCCTCAACAGTGGGATCCTCTCAGTCCCATGGCGATGACAGGACTCTCTGTTCTGAGGACAGTGGCATTGGCGTGGACAACGAATCCCTCAAGGAGTTCAGTGCCCTCAACCAGCATGGAGGACAAGCAAGCTGTGATTTCTGTGCACATGGACATCTGTCCCAAAAGCACAGCAGAACGATGGACCACGTGCATGACACGACAAAGTCACCAGGCACTCCTGCAACCCATGACTATGCACTTGAAAGGCGTTTTAAAGGTATGTTTTATTCATCCATGCAGAGTAGGGAAGCAGCTTCTCAGGCCAGAGTACCAGAAGGCATTTCTACCATGCCCCAGTGTGCAAGCCGCTACTATAACTCCTTCCAGTCAGACTCTACTCAGGAAAGTGAACATTTCAAAATCTGTGAATCAACAGATTTTCCTGATGATGATGATGATGACGACGACGAAGAAGAGAGCACCCTAGGGGAAGATGACGACAACACAAGTTTATCAGATATGTGGAAGGACGCCTTGCCAAGGAGGATGTCTTTGCCTACGGTCACTGATAATACACAAAGGCAGTTCATCAAGAGGACAGAGAATGCAGAGACAGAGGAAATTATTCTGAAGATGAAAGATGCCATTAGTGAAAAAATCAAGTTTGTCCCAGCTAAATCTGGGCATAAAGAATGGATAGAGGACGAGGGCGGAAGAGCAGTCCAAACGACGAGGCCCAGCACAGCAACAGGCTGCCAGAAAAACTTCAGGAAACAACAACGGTCCAGGTCAGAGGAGTCTCTCAGAAGCCAGGCGGAAGACCCAACCCTCCTAGAGCTACAGAGAACTCAGAAAGAACTCGGCAAGAGGCTGGAAATGTTTTATGGGAAAAAGGATACAGATGACAACCCAGAGCCTTGGAAATCAAGAACAGCACCTTATTTAGCGAGTGAGCAAGTTGCAACGAGGTCTTCTAGCAAACTGAAGGCGTGCCTCTCAAAGAACTTCAGTATCCTGCCCAACCAGGATAAAGTCCCTTTGTTCAAGGCTGACCAAAATCCTGCCAGTCAGCTGGATGAGAAGAGAGGCAGGAAGCCTTTAAGAGCTACTGTGCCTACCCAGGAGACATCAGGAAGCAAAGGAAAGGAGCCTCCTGCGACACAGAATCTCAGTGGCAGCAGCTGTGCCCCCCGACAGTCTGTCAAAAAGCTGATTGAAACTTTCAGTCCTGCTGACGATCTTGTAAAAGATGCATCTTTAAGATCCTTAGGACCAATAAAGTGCATCAGAAAATTTGGACTTCCAGTCATTCCACCTGCTATTCCCTTTCACAGGGGCCTGCCACATTTGAATGTTAAGAATCGTATCTCACCAGTAGAAGATGAAAACCCTTCTTCTAGCTTTCCAAATGCCTCTCCTCCTGAACCAGCTGCAGAATTAAGCAAGAAGGACGCAAAGGAAGAGACTGATGAAGACATTGAGAATCTACCACCACCACCACCTGAAATGTTAATGGACGCTTCTTTTGACTCATCTGAGCCTGAAGAAACTGCAAGAACAGAAAGACGCTCTTCAGAAGATGCCAAAAAGCCCACCAAAACAGAATTTCACACTACTAAAAGAGCACAAGTTTCACCAAAAATGAAAGCCTCCCTTCAGTCCATTGACTTACTACCAAATAAAAATACCAGTGGCCCTGGTGCAATCACTAATAAATGTCTAAGGAATAATGGATTGGTGGATGAGAAACTGCAGAATTACTCTCTGGAGCTGAACCCTACCAACGTGCGCATCCCTAGCCAGGAGGAAATACTGGCCACCCAGAGAAAAGAGGCTGCGGATTTGTACAAGCAAACCCATAAAATTATTCCTCTTCAAAATCCCAGTGGGGTTTCAAAACCACACAGCAGCAGCTCCGAGAGCAAAGAGCCCAGTTCACCTGTGACATCAGTGCAATACCAGAAGCGTGGTTCTCCCGATTCGCTCAGGAGAAATGAGAAAGGCTCAGCATTTGCCAGGAAAGTCTCCCCAACAAGAACTCCTCCTCCTTCTCCACCAGTGGAGAAAAAGCTTGTCAGCCCCCCAATGCACCACAGACGCTCTCTTCAGCCTTTTAGTAACCCACAGCCAAGCTCACCCACCATGCAGAGGAAACCCAGCCCCCCCACAAGTCCCAGGGTGCCCACTCCACCCTTGCAGAAGAAGATGCCCTCTCCACCACCTCACCGAAAACCAGTCAGCCCTCCTGCGGGGCACAAGCAAAGCTCTCCAACACCGTACCAGCTGCTGGGCTCCCCAGCCTATCGTCGAGATGCAAGCCCCCCTCCGCTCCCCATTGCCCCTTCTCCACCAGCCTCCCCGTCTCGCCTCTACAAAGGGTCAAGTGCTGGGCTGGATGCTGGAGGCGAGCACCCGCTCTCCTCCTCCAAGAGGAGCAGCAACTTACGATCGATATTCTGCCCAGCCAGCTCTTCCTTATTTGAAGCCAGGTCTCCACTGGTACCCACCAAACCTGTTGCAGAGGTGACCAGCCAGCCTGAAGCTTCACTGCTTTCCCAAAAGAGCAACCTGCTTTTCCGGCAGCCCGGAGATCGGGCCAGAAAACTGTCTCTGAGTGCCTCCAGTCCTCAGCCGTTTGTGAGGAGAAGTTTCTCTGACCGCCGACCAGGAGTCCAGTTTCGTCTACCAGCTCCTGTAACAGCCAGCAGCGATCCTGCACTTAATCAAGCAAGGTAAGAAACTCCACTTTAGGGTAAGGAAGCAGAACTACAGCACTACGTTGGCTTTCTAAATTTGTGATGGGAATTTAATGTTGTTAAGAGATTTCCCAGAGAAGTGCATTGCTTGTGTGCAGAACAGATGGCTGAGCAAAGATAACATTGCCCTTGGACTAGAAGATCATTGTAGGTCTCTTCCAATCGGAATATTCCTTTCTATTTTATTGTCTTACCCCAGATTTCCATAAACTGCCAGTTTGAATACAGGGAAGATTTAATTTTCCATGGCTTGCTCAAGCTTTGCACTGACACATCCATTGTGACAGGTGCCCCAGGGAAAATTCCGAGTCGGTTTCATGGCACAGAACTCCTCTTATTTGCATGGGGCTAAGGACATCCACATTCAATTTGTAAAAGCTCTGAAGTAACCTTCAGGTTACAAACATGGAATGGTTTGGGTTGGAAGGGACCTCAGAGACCATCCAGTTCCACCTCCCTGTGATGGGGAGAGACACCTCCCACTGGATCAGGTTGCTCAAAGCTTCATCCAATGTGGCTTTGAGCACCTCCAGGGATGGGGCAGCCATGACTTCTCTGGGCAACCCCTACCACTACATCACCACCCTCACAGGAAAACATTTCTTCCCAAGATCTCACCTCAATCACCCCTCTTTCAGCTTGAAACTGTTCCCCCTCATCCTATCCCTGCACTCCCTGATAAAGGGCCCATCCCCAGCTTTCCTGCAGCCTGGAAAGGCTGGAAGGCTGCTAGAAAGCCTCCATGGAGCCTTCTCTCTAGGCTAAACAAGCCCAACTCTAAATAACTGTGAGAAGGCAGGCTGGGACCAAGAAGGGTATTATTCCTAACATCCACCTCTAAGCCAGTAAACTGTTCAGCTGAAGGCTACATTAACATGTTTCAGATCAACTGGCAAGAATGACAGAGGGATAACATGTAGGCAAGGATCCATGTGGATGTAATTATAGCTTGAAATTTTGAGCTTCTTGTGTAAGCTTTCAGATCTTGGTGCTGATTTCAAGTCTGATGGGTCCACAGCCCAAGCCCAGTTTTCAAAATGGAAAAACCTCCTGTGGCTACTGAAGATTCATTGCTCTGAAAAAGTCAGTTTAAAGGATTTGAAGCATGAACCTACACCAGGTCCACATTTGCAAACCACTGGTGGCCACCTGTTAAAAATCTGGGGTTAGCTTTAAATTTTTTCTATCACTTAAATACAAAAAAAGATACAAAACCAGCCAGGAGACAGAAAGGGACATTTGGGAATACGCAAACATCGTGTAACGGCCTGGAGGTACAAAGTGTTGTTATTCAAGTTTCTTAGCATCTTAGGATGTTTAAGTCCACTAAGCTCTAAGCTACGCAAGAGGATTAAGACCCCCCCCTCCAGTAACCTTCCTCATGTGAGGAGTATTTTTACTCTTGTCACAGAACAGCTGAAATGACAGGAGCCGTCCCCACGAGCAGGGGTTGCAAGGACCAACCCTAACAGGAGATAAAATCATACCTGCAAGTGCAGAAGCGATGCAAGTAATGGGACAGTCAGAAATACCAAAACCAGGTGTTCAGGCATTCCTTCCCAAAGAGTAAGGATGAGGAGGGATGGTTTTCAGCTGAAAGAGTGGAGGTTGAGATGAGATCTTAGGAAGAAATGTTTTCTTGTGAGGGTGGTGACATACTGGTAGAGGTTGCCTGGAGAAGTCGTGGCTGCCTCATCCTTTGGAGATGCTGAAGGCCAACTTGGATGGGGCTTTGAACAACCTGATCCAATGGAAGGTGTCCCGGCCCACGGCAGGGGGGTTGGAAGTAGATGGGCTTTGAGGCCCCTTCCGACCCAAACCATTCTATGATGACCAGGTTTTTCATGCTTATAGCAGAGAAATGAGCTGAACAAAACATACAAAAGCCACTGGGAAATGCATCTCAGTTCTAATATTCCATTATATTCTAACTTTTAAAGATTTTCTGAAAGCCATGGACATCATTGCTGGATTTTATGTTGTTGTGCTGGAGCTTTACCTATTCCAGTGCCTGCGGGCAGAAAGAAGTATTTTCAAAAGAGGCTTTCTGTCACACCTTGCAAGACAACAGCCCTGGCAGTTTTATGGATCAATTTTAAAAGCAGTCTCTTATAAACTGTTAGCTAATTTATGCTTCAGTGGGGTGTGCTGTCTTTCTATTGTAGTCTGTCAGAGCACAGAGAGTGATCTAGATAAAATACTGTAAATAAAATCATCCCCTTCATGAAAAACATTATATATCCTAGTGTTACGATATGCAGCATTTTAGAAGAACTAAGTATATCCTGAGCCAAATTTAGCTTACTGTTTATGCAGATGGACATCAAAAGCAGTCCTGCTGAGTTAGTCTCAACTTATATCAATATAAGCAAAAGGGAAATTTAGCCCATTAATTACCAGACACACCGATTTAAGGTGCAATAAACCACTTTGTGTTCTCTTACAATAAGCTGCCTGGAGTAAACTTTCACCGACCTTGCACCACGTGGCCTAATAGGAATATCACCACAAATGTGCTGGTAGGCAGAGGAGGGCTTTTTAGGAATCGACACATGGCAGAGGCTGTGAGAGCCTCTCCTATTACTTCTGATCGTCAGCTCCCACTGAGGAGCAGAGTGGTCGCCTTGGCGGTGAGCATGGCATCCCCATGCACAGACGCTGACCCCTGCTCTCCCAGCAGATGCCATGACAGACAAACCACCACACTCTGGTCCGTATTTCACCTTCAAGCTTATTACACATCCAAGGCTTCCTCTGCTTTGCAATTCATTCCACTGATAGCAGAACTCACAGTGTCCCCTAACCCAGTGTTGTATCATCCTCATTCAAACATCCTCATTCTGTCCGTGTTTGAGCTGGTCTCCAATTCCCAAGCTGTTCCCACTCAGACATCGGCCTCCTTCGCTTTACTCCTCCCTCACTCTAGCTCTCCTCTCCAAGTATAAAAACGCCTCTTCTGTGTTTATGTGCTTTTTCAGTTTGCTCTTAGCAGCTTCACGCATAAGTTGCAGAAGGGAGGGGAGACAGAGGCAAACCTGCAATAGTGTCACACTTTTATTGGTAAAACATTTTGAAAATCATAAGTTAGCCAGTTTCTCCCATGCTCCCAAACTCTGGGATACATCCCTCCACTTTTTCCATGCTCAATTAAAACATCCACATGCTGAGAAGCAGATTGCTAAAGGTAATCTGGCAGGAGCTTGTAGAAGCAACATCTCCCGGTGCAGATTAGGCAGCTGAGCCCCCTCTCCCACCCACCGCATTTTGGCAGGAACACCAAGAAAATAGGTAACTCCCATCCCATTCTGCTGGCCAGCATTGACAGGCATGAAATGTCAGCACAGTTTGCAGATTTGCCCATGTTCTGCACACTCACAGCTCCTCTAGAAGGCAAAAAGCACTCCTTTCCCAAGCATGTCTCCTGCCCATCCCATGCTCTAGGGAACATCAGGCCTTAAAACTCGCTAGCCCTAGCTAAGGCTGGAGCTAGAGGTCTTGGGTTTGTCTTAGAGTCTCTGGACCAGAGTTTCAGCTTCCAGTCAGGACAACCAGTTCCCGTGTGGGCAGCCTGCGGGTGAACAGGCTGAGCTGCCTTTGCCGGTTTCCAGGCTTGGTCATTTGACAGCAAACAATAGTTATTGGCATCTCATCAAGGCGTGACATGTACAACTGCTCTGCCTGTAAAGGTCCTGTTAATCTGTAATAGCATTCCTGTGCATGCAGTTAAATGAAACAATATTTCGCTGAGACTGCTAATCTCCCAAGAGGCACAGCAGAGACAGAAGATTAAACGCTATTGCCTTTAAGATATTGTTCAAGGAGGGCTTGAGAGTGAATTGGGCTGACTGAATCCGGCCCGGAGCAAGCAGTGCAGTGAGACCTCCTGCAGCTGAGGGATCTTAGAAGCTGGATGAGTCTTCTGACTGGTCCTGTGTCACAAACATCTTCATTCAGCAGTTCTGATCACTGAAGTTCTTAGCAGTCAGAATAGGAATGTAAAAGCAGGCCTGCAGTTAGAATCTGGTTCAGTTTAGCTGTTTATGTACTTAAAATACAGTAGTGATTCTCAGATAACTCTGGAATATTTCTTCCTGTTGAGCTTAATCCACTGTAAGTGGTTACAGCATCACAGGGCACATTCCAGCACATGGGTCCCTGGCACCAGGTATTCCTGACTATCTCCACTGCCACAATCAATCCTGATTCATGAAGTTCCTGCACCCCTTGAGATTGACAGTGCCCCCTCAGGAGCATCATTTACACATTCTGTGTCCCAGTTCTCCTGTCTCCAGAGCAGCAGATTCATCCCAGCAGAACACACATCCCACAGTCACGCTGGCATACTCAGAAATCCCTGTAGCCACGCTCAGCAGATGCTTAACCAAGGTAAGAGCTTTCCTCCAGCAGCATCTGGAACCAGAATTTTCCATTTGCAAGTGAACCCAAATTCACAGCAATCCCCTTTTAAACACACAAAGTGTTGGCTTCCCAAGAGAGTTTGGGAGGGGAATTTCAAGAATGATAAATTGGGACGGTGCACGTAAAGAGCATGTGCCCAGGAGGAGACTGGGAGCGACGCTGCACTGTGCAGCATTTGTGCTGTGAGGTCTGATGTGGTCTAATCAGCACTGTTCTAAAAGTCACAATTCATTAGCTTCTTAACTTAAGTACCTTTCCTTCTGCAGCATGGAGGAGAGCCCCAGAAAAGCAGGCGACTCCTGGAACAGCCTTTACGTCCCTGAAATCAAAGACACCAGCAGATCTGCTTCCCACCCGGAGCTCTACGTCGTGGGCCAGGGGCTGCAGAAGGACTGAGAGCAGAAGCACTTAATGCAGGCAGCGGCATGAGCGAGGCCAGAGGCCCTGGCAGGAGGACACAGCCTTACTTAGCCCCCAAACACAGCTTCATTTTCTCTCACAAGGAAACAATATGATGGCACTGCATTTAAAAACCAATGCCAGCCCCAATGGTCCAATGAAACATCAGCTGCTTCCCTTTGGATTGCATTCCATGGCTTAACTTGGAGGTTTACATTGAGCAAAAGAAATGCTTTGCATTAGGGCAAGCCTGAGGCACATAGGTTTGATTTATCAGGACCTGTAGGCAAGTCCTTTGCTCCACTGTTCCACTAAAGGAGTTCAGAAACTTGTAGAAATTATCATTATTTGATAGGTTATTTAGGAGCCATCACAGTTTCAGCTATGTAAAAAGTGGCTGCTGTGGCATTTCCAGCGGGAGGTAAAATCCTGAACCAATTGAGCTCTGGTGCAAAAACATCAATGGCCTCAGCAAAGCCACAACTTCACACCAGGTATTTATCAACACCAGAGAGAGAGAGTAACAACAAATACAAATTAAAACAAAATAACTGCTTCTAAAGGAATAAAATCGGACATTTTATTCCCACAAAAAGGCTTTGATCTTCTAAATCACCTCTGATTATCCCATAATCTCATCACCTCTCATTCCCAGGGTTCAAGGCTTAATCCTGATGAGAGTAGTTCTGTAATAGCCCAGTCAAATACCACAATAAATCCCAAGGCACCTAAGGACACTTAGCATTTTTTTCTAAGAGAAGACAATGCTACCATGGGGAATCCTGTTCTCCCCCCAAAAAAACCTTGATATTCTTTCTGATTTATGCAGTTCAAGAGGAGGAGTTGTAATTTCCCTGAAGAGCCCAGGCAGATTCTTAATAAAAACATAAGTTATCTACAGTCAATTAATCCCAGGCTTTCACAGCCCCCAGTGGAGTACAGTTTCAGGATGTACTGGATCTTGCTCGCCTAACTGATTTATCATCACAATTATGATGCAACTTTTAATTAATTTTAATTAATTTAATTTGCCACATTTTCATATGTAACATTAGCACAGAATGAGATTCAGAAAAAAGGCCATTTGTAGTCCTGTTTTGATAGGAATGGTTTTAATTTCTCCTACAGTTTTCCTGAGGGTTGTAGCTGGGCAGCTCACCTTTGCTCAGGATTTTTAACCCTCCTGCCCACCTTTGTGATGGGGAACTGCAGCTCATTTTATGCTGCACAGGGGAAACCTTTGGATACCGAATTTCTGTGTTTTAGCCTAATGCCTTAATCACAACCATCCTTCTTCATTATCTCAGTGCCATTTTATGACACGGACGCGAGGAGACCTTAATTGTCACGTTTAAGGTGAGAGATTGAAAGAAAAGTAAGTGGTGGTGAATGGCTGCTTTGGATTGCCAGGGATTTGTGAGCATGAGGCAACAAAGCAGCCGTACCCACGGTGTCCAGCTGAGCCGCTGTGTTATCACACAGGCAGATGCCCCTTCCCTATTAAAGCAGGAAATGACTAGAGAGTTACTGCAAGGATCATCAGCAGGGAAAGCTCTGCGGTCCAGACTTCCCCCTCGTCAGAAGTGGAGTTCTCTCCCAGCTGCATAAAAGAAATAAATACACCTGCATGTATCTGGGGTCTGTTCTGCCAGCAGTAACCACACAGAACAGAAACAACTCAGAAAGAGGACAGCAGAAACCCAGCCCTTTGTATGCCTAAACGTAGTGATGCAACGGAAGGAGAGCTTCAGCTCAGCTACTACATTCCTGTTATCTCTTCATGGTTCCATGCTGAAATTCCACAGCATTCCACAGTGGGTGGTAAGAGAAAGTATTTATTTCTAGCCCGTAAGCATCAAATTCTTTGGTGGTACAAGGTCTACAGCAGCTCATGGAGTAAGACTTCTTGTCAACAACCAAGCTGAAAACCTCACCTGCACTCTGGCTGGACATAGAGTCAGCTAAAGAATCTTTTCCCAAAAAACAGGCTCTCCAGGAGGCTCACTGCAAACACAGCCCTACTCAAACACTGTGGCTGCTGAAGGATTCCAGTGCCGCCTTAAGGATGCTGCAGCAAACTGAGTGCTGTGTTCCAGAAACAGAACTTCTCCAGGAGGCATCTATGGGTTTGTCACATGAACGCATGACTTTGTACAGCTAACGGACTCTCCTCAGTACTGTTGCTATACAGGACAACTGCAAATATGGTGTTTACCTTAATCTGTGTTGCAAGCATGCAATTAAGAGTAACTATAGTCTGCAGGGAATTACAACTGGGCTGGCCACTTTCTTAAAAAAATACTTGTTTATTCTTACAGGATTTTTGGACAACACTTCAATTTTTCATGCATGAAACATTTCTGGAATACAATGTATTTTTTACTGATGTAAATAAATCAGAGTTTTTATATGCAAGGTAGGAGTTTGATCTCATGTTCTACGTGCAACCAGTTTAAATCCTAGCTCCATGTTATCCTGGTTCTCTGCTTAGTGCACTCACTACTGCCCCGTGCCATAAAAAGTCCATTTACTTCCTCCCCATCACAGCACAAGCCTGTCTTATGTTTTACTGGTGCAGCAGTTGATTTAGGTTGCATTTCCATTAAGCAGATATGCCTCTTTAGGGTCCAAGCTCCAGCCTGGTCTCTTGACAGAGCATTGGTCAGCTGTGCTTCCACCCTTCTCCTGCCCTGATTTAAGCCTGAACAACCTGGCAATGTTGTACTCCATTCAGTAGAGCTTTTCCATACAAGCACGGCTCACTTGATCATAGGACAGTGGGTTTGTCCTAAGGGTTAAAACCAGAGTGCACCCACTGCTGTGGAGTCTCATTGCAGATGGGTTTGGCACAGAGTAAAGGAGGATCAGTTTTCCAGCCAGGACTCCATAGCTGCAAAGAAAGCTCCATGCTGCACTTCATCTGCAGACCCTGAACAAGCTGGCAGCTGCCCCTGCTCCCAGCGTCACAGCTCAGACCTCAGACCTGTCAGACACATGGCATTCCATGCCCTCAGCAGCTGAGAATAACTAGAACACAACAGCACTTCACACACTCCAGTTACTTCTGACTTCAAGCACTATCCCAGATATTAGCGATAGGGCGGACAACACTATGCAAGTTATCAATAAGCCCAGTGTATCACAGCGCTTGTGCTGCCACAGCTCTTAACATCCACAGCATTCCATAATAATTTATGAAGCATTATCATTAAGAGGAATATTCTGAGAAGTTCCCTCCTTTACTATAGGTAGAAAGGAAAGAAATGACAGCACAGAGACAAAGCAACCTGTTCTTACTGTTATGCCTCATCAGCAGGGATCTGCCAACGACTCCTGAAGAGAAATCCTTCCAAATTAGCAAACCATCAGTCCTTCCTCATCAGATACACCCAGTGCCATTGTAACTACAGTGTATCCAGATGTGTGTTGTCGGTATGAACTTCAAATTGGAATTTAGATCTTCCTAGGCAAGATCCTGCAGGTTATATAATGCTTGTATTATGGGTTAGGGGCTCCCTTCCATGTTGTCCTCAAGTAAAGTTTTTAATCAATAACCTGATATCCATGTAGACCCTTTCATCTTTCTATTCCAGAGCAAACATGTGCAATAGTTATCATCAGAGACCTGGCACATGAGTAGGCTTCTGTAGCATAATTTTTTGAGTGGATAAGTCGGGGAACAGGGAGCATCAGGAATGCCCTGTGCTGCGTGGATGAGCAGTGAGGCACAGGATCCTGGTAAGCAGTACCCAGTTCTGAGTCTTAGGCAAATTCCCTATCAATCCACACATCACGTTGACAACAGCAGGTAACAGGGCATCTCTAAGGTGCAAAATAATCTAGAAAACACCATGGACAGTTAGAAAACACTACTATATTGTTCACGTTGAAAACCTCAGCACCCTGGAGCTATTTATCCCACCAACAGTCAAGCAAGGGAGGAAGCCTGTACTGCATCTCCAAGCTCTGCCAACCCATTTCCAGCCCCACAGAGTTCCCTCGATTCAGCTTTTCCACAGGAAAAAGAAGCCACTGGAGACACCACAGCGCAAGGAGTGCAGTAGGCATTGAGATGCCTGGTGTATTCCCAGTTTCCATTGGCCAACTGACAGCTCTGCAGCCTGTCCTCTCCCAACACATGGTGAAGCTTGTTGGAACCTCTTCAGAGGCTGTTTACAATCCAGCAAAATCAGAAAGGTACTTCTTTAAGGAAACAGTTTACAAAGGACTAAGAGTCTTTTGACAGGTTTAATTCAGACTCTCTGCAGCAAAAAGGAGACCAGGACTTCTGTAAGCTGCCCTGTTCTTCAGATGATGTTTCCCAGGAGACTGAAATGTTCCAGTTCAAAGCAACAGTGCTAGGACTGACCATCCTGCACTTCCACCTGTTTAGGAGTAAAAAGCCAGCCCTGGAAAAAGGAAAACAGAAACCTAGCACAGGGCCTGACGGGTCCAATTATCTCCAGTTTTCCATCTCAGATTTTCTTTTCCTCCTAAACTTGCATAAAACTGAGACCCAGCCTATGCCTAAATTTGGGGTTGTAAGCCAAGCACTCATGAGTACTCAGAAGCATCATAAGGAGCACCATCCACATTTGTTTATTACCATGTTTGAAGACTAAGAACTGTTTCTGGTATGACAGCACAATGCCTTCACAGAGAGACAAGCCTGCCACCCTTCAAAGAGTGGGTGTGCAGATAGGTGTGAAGTTTCACTGCCTTTACTACGATGTATTAAAAAGATCTGAGGAAACATTATCGCAGAAAGCGGGGTAAACAGGCAATTTATTTCCCTAATTTTGTCTCCAAGCAAAACCTAAAAGGACACAATGACTGTGGTGGCGATGGCAAGCAACCCTGTAGCTCATGGACTGTTTTTCCTGCCTGGGCTTTAGAAGGCCAGGATTAGATTCATAGTGAAGCAAAAAGCCCGATTAACACACCACACATGCTTTTCAACATCAGAAACTGGCAACTGTGCAGGCTTTGCTGTCAACTGTTACGGTTTGCACTGGGCTATGAAGAGTTTTTCCCTAAGGCAGAGGAATAACAGCAGCTACAAAATAAAATGGAAGTTAAAAGATTCAAATTATTATGAAATGAAACTGCTAAATAATTTCTTAAAAGGCAGCATTGTCAATGATCACACATTCCTCCAAGAGTTGGAGGCGAACCCAGAAGCGCCTGTTCCAGCTATGCAGGAATTCATTACACTGGCCTCCAGCACTGGGCTGATGGGCACCCAGGCTGGAGTATAAATAGATTTGAGAAAGCTTCTCACCTGTTGTTGGCCTCACAGGCAACTCAGCCTTCTGCAGACAAGTTATATATAATCCTACTTGGCTGCTGCTGCAGGTAAATACAGATAAATAGATAGATGCCTTTAGAAAAGCAGTGCATCTTTTCCCAATGAAATGTTCCCTGTTCTTACATATAAAAGTGTGATTGAAGACAGCTATGAGCCAGAAGTGACTTAGATTGCACATTGGGATTTGGGCCAAGTTCTCTCTTTGCTCAGGCCTGCTGTGAGCATGGGATACATCTCGTTAAGAAACTTTATTTTAAACAGGACCTCTCAGGTACATTGTCCCTCAAACACATAAGTGGCACCACTGTAATGCTGAAAAACAAATAGCAGCAGGTGACACAAAGAAGCCTTGGTAAAAGAGGAAGAGGAGGGTAAGGCCAGTGAGGAAAATATAGAGTGGAATAGATTTATTCCTTATTGGAATTAAAATAAGGAACATTTGAGGCCAACACTTAGAGGGACAGGAGCAAGTTTGCCAAAAGAACAGCTTCCTATGAGTGTGAAACGTGAAATCCTGCCAGCCTGGGCAGGAGCAGACGAGGGGCATGTGATTCCCATTCCTTCACATGGAGTGGCAATTGCAGGATCACCTGAGCAAGGAGCAGCAGTACCTGCCAGGCTGCACAGGGACATCCCACAGCTGCCAAGTTCCAGCCTGCAAGGGCACTTTCCCAAGCTGTTGGGCTGCTGCTCCCAGGAGAAAAAGGAGTGTGTTTTTACGAGGAGCAGCTGAGAGAGCTAGGGTTGTTTAGCCTGGAGAAGAGGAGGCTGAAGGGAGACCTCATTGCTCTCAACTACCTGAAAGGAGGTTGTAGAGAGGAGGGAGCTGGCCTCTTCTCCCAAGTGACAGGGGACAGGACAAGAGGGAATGGCCTCAAGCTCCGCCAGGGGAGGTTTAGGCTGGACAATAGGAAAAAATTCTTCACAGAAAGGGTCATTGGGCACTGGAACAGGCTGCCCAGGGAGGTGGTTGATTCACCTTCCCTGGAGGTGTTTAAGGCACGGGTGGACGAGGTGCTAAGGGGCATGGTTTAGTGTTTGATAGGAATGGTTGGACTCGATGATCTGGTGGGTCTCTTCCAACCTGGTTATTCTATGATTCTATGATTGTTTGCTGTGCGTGATACTGAAATAACAGCCTCTCAGAATAACGGGGCAGTCAGAGCAGCGGAGATCCTTGTACTGGCACAAATCTGCCTATGCGGAACTCATCATTTCAGTGTAGCCAGCGTCCTTCTTGAAATAACACTTACTCCTATTTGAGTACTCACACTGCCAGAAATGTGTCAGCACCGAGCAGTTTTATAGCTGGCTATATTACACCTGCGTACGGCACAGACAGAGGACACTGCTGTGTAGGCAAAGTGTCTCCATGTACAAGCACATGTGTAGGATGTGCATGTGTCTGTAGAAGGAGCCAGAGCCACAGCAGTCAAATCACAAGTGAAGTGAAATTTCAGGCTGTCCGGGTGCCTGGGCTCAAGTGCAGTGCCAGTCGCTGGGCATGCAGACACTCTCCAGAAGCCAGTGGCAGGTGTGACAGACCTGTGCGTCCCACAGCCTTCCCCGCAGGCTCCAAAACGCTTCTGCTTTCTGCTCTCAAATGCAGCAGAGGTGAAACACACTGAGCAGCAGTGAAAGCAGCACAGCCTCCGATTATCCAGGGCTAGCACAGAGAGAGACTTTACAAGCTCCTTTACCACTACCGATAGCATTGCAAAACTATTGGAAGAGCTTTTAAAGATACCCAGGGGCAATTTGTTGGCAAAATAAAGGTACTAGTTTTTCAGCTAAAGATACCAAGGGAGAGCAGAGGCTTAAATATTCAGGTCAACTCTAATTTGATCTGGAGAGGTTTTCTCACCTATGCCTGTATCAAAGGCAGTATCACCGTATCAGGATTCAGTGTCAGCTGTTAGGGATTTGCAACCACTTTTACTCCCTTCATCACTATTCAACAAGGATGAAAATAGTCACCTCGGCACAGTTCCCCCACCTCTACTTGAAAGACTTTGGCAGCTGGCTCCCAAGCTCACCTTTAACCTTGACAAGAGCCAGAATCACCGTTTCACACTCCATGTCCCAACTGCACCTTTGCAAAAGCAGCTCCCCTCAGGTGCCTTCCACCATTCTCTGCTCTACCTCTCACCACAGCACCACCAGGCAGCATTATTTACAAAAGTACTCCAGGTCCATCCTTCCTTCCCTGTCATCTCTCCCTGGCTGCCCTCTCTATTTGCCGTTCCTTTTTCCACACCATTCCCAAAGTGTTCTTGTCACTGCCAAGTTCACATATTCCCGCAGGGGCTGTGGTTGCATTTCCGTAGGGAGATTCAGGATCCAGCTAATGTGTTTTCATAGCACAAACCCTCAGAACTGCAGACAAGATGTGCCACCAGGGATGTTCTTTCACACTGGGTGAGAGAAAATGCCCATTTGAGGACATGATGGGGTTTGCAGATTGGATTCAGAAAACACAGCACTAGTCTCTGCTTGCGCAGCTTCAGAGCTCTAACAAAGATGCACAAGACCACTCTCTTCTCAGCCTGCAGGGAACATAAGCTCTTGCATACCTCTGTGGTAGAGGCCACATTACCTTTTTTCTCCCACCTTTCCTCGAAGACAACAACTCTTTCCATCAGTGAGCAGGAGGAACCCTCTGGCACAGCCAGCGCCTGTCCTGGGGCTCTGGTGGGACACATGGTGTGAGTAAGCCAAGGTACCAGAGTGCCATATGTTCCTTCTGCTATACTGACTTCTGGGAGTCAACAACTGCACTGCACGTTAAAAGCAATAATTTAATTAACTAATTAATTAAAGTGCCCCTTGAAGCCTCCTCTTCAGTGAGACTTCTGTGACAAAACTCTAATAAAAAATAACTACTAAAAATTAAATATTTAAATTCTTACCAGGGCTGGAAGAAGACTCACCACTGCTCTGCCTTATGTTCCATCTGAACACCTCAGCATCCCTAAAATGTGGCAAACACGAGGCAGGAGAGCCCACCTGCACTGAATCAACCCCTACCCAGCCACCCCTCTGCTCCTCCCTGCAGGTGGGCACAGCCTCAGCTGAGTCTGATCTCGTGGAGGTAGGAGAGCTCCTCTTGGGGCACCACTGTCTCAGCTGGAGACTCACAATAAAACACCTGGACAGAAAACACAGACTGGCAGGGAACGCTTTATCCTCATGGACTGTGAGGAGCAGTAGGTGTGAAAGCACTGCTTGGGGCCAACAGAGCTAAGAAACCGCTTACAAAGTCTGATTTTCAAACCTGCTTTGCCAGTGCTATCCTAAATGCATAAGGACGGGCTCCAGGAGGCCTCACAGGACACGCACAAAAGTATTTTTTCTCCAAGTGCAGAAGCTTTCCCCCACCCCCACATTCCCAAGGGCCCAAGCACAGCTGGAGAGAAAGGAAAACCAAAGAGCTGTTCCTCAGCCCAGCAAGGTCAGCCTGCGCAGAGCAGCATCGATGGGGCTACGGAGGGAGAGGTCTGCAGGGGAGGGAAACAGCACGAGCAGCTTTTGAGGCCAAGGTGCAAAACCAGGAGGGCCTCTAGAGATGCCAGATGCTAAACAACAAATTGCCTGTTCAAACCGATTTTGGGCAGCAGCAAACTGCAGGTGTTTAATGAGGCGAAATGGTTCAAGAGCTGCTGTTTAAGCTCAGCCACGCTGTGATGTTCTCCAGCATCTCACCCTTAGCCTTTGGGCGCATACATTTGCTCTGTGGAGCCCCATCATGCCTGCAAGACAACTGCACGCTACCAGGCTGCTCCTGTTTCTGGTAAGCTGCTAGTAAAATGTCTTGAGATGCTAAACTCCAAAATGCTCCAGCAAATCCACAAGGGCTACAGCTGCCACCAGGCGCTGCAGGATCCCCAGGGACACCCATGTTTCAGAGCCAGGTCCCTGGCCTAAATCACATGCCAAGACTTCACAGAGACGAGTTTCTGAGCACTCTCTGCTCCCACAAGTTGGGAGTTAAAAGCAAAAAATGGCAGCAAAAATACATTTTAGAAAAGTCAACCAAATAATTTCACTCCCTTAGTATAGTACTGAAAAGAATAAAGAGATTCCATACGAGGTGACTCAAAGTAGCAATGGTATCTGGCAAGCTGGAGTCCCGTATGGCTTCAGACATACCTCACAATGCAGCACATTGGTATAAGGCCCCAAGACATCAGCTGATGGGCAGATCTCCCTGCAGTATTCCTTTGCCTCCCATCTTTATACAAGGTCCCTGTACCTGTCAAGAACCTGTTGTGGCTCTTTTAACCGTCCAGGGGCCCTGCGTGTCTCATGCCATTCTTTTCCTATTTTTGCTTCTCCACAAAACTTTAATTTTTCTTTCTTTCAGCACTCAGCCTGTATCTGGAGGGTTCCTTGAGCACAGATCAGGCTGCTCTGTTTCCATATCTGACTGTACAGATGCACCAATGTCTGCTGCTTTCAGCTCTTCCTCTCTTTTCTCATCACATCTCCCCTTTGTGCTTCCAGACCTTCGCATGGGGAAGGACTGGCACATCCTTTCCTCATTCTGTTTCCTGCATCTCTGGCTCACAAGGGCTTCATTGGTCTGCGTAGAAGGCAAACCCTTCATTCATGGAATCACAGAATCATAGAATGTTCTGAGTTGGAAGGGACCTCAAGGATCGTTGAGTTCAACTCCTGTCCTGCGGAGGAAACCTCAACATTCACACCGTATGTCTGAGGATGTTGGCCAAATGCTTCTGGAATATTGTCAGGCTTGATGCCATGCCTGCTCTCCTGGGGAGCTGTTCCAGGGTTCTCTGGGGGAAGAATCTTTTCCATTTTACAGTTGCAAATTGCACTTACGCAATTCTTGTCTTCCTGGTGTCTCCACAAGCTTCTTGGGGAAGATGAGCTCAAGGTGTAAAACTTTAGAAATACTTTCTTTTATTTAGTACTATGTTTTAGAAGCCTACACTAAAATCATAGAATCATAGAATCACCAGGTTGGAAAAGACCCACCGGATCATTGAGTCCAACCGCTCCTATCAAACACTAAACCATGCCCCTCAGCACCTCGTCCACCTGTCCCTTAAACATCTCCATAAAAGGTGACTCAACCACCTCCCTGGGCAGCCTGTTCCTGTGCCCAATGGCCCTTTCTGTGAAGAATTTTTTCCTATGTCCAGCCTAAATCTCCCCTGGTGGAGCTTGAGGCCATTCCCTCTTGTCCTGTCCCCTGTCACTTGGGAGAAGAGGCCAGCACCCTCCTCTCCACAACGTCCTTTCAGGTAGTTGTAGAGAGCAATGAGGTCACCCCTCAGCCTCCTCTTCTCCAGGCTAAACAACCCCAGCTCTCTCAGCCGTTCCTCATAAGGCCTGTTCTCCAGCCCCCTCACCAGCTTTGTTGCTCTTCTCTGGACTCGCTCCAAGCCTCAACATCCTTCTTGTGGTGAGGGGCCCAGAACTGAACACAGGATTCAAGGAGCGGTCTCACCAGTGCCGAGTACAGAGGGAGAATAACCTCCCTGGACCTGCTGGTCACGTCGTTTCTGATACAAACCAAGATGCTTCCACTATTACATCTCTGGCTCTCTGTAGGGTAAATCCCATTGTTCAAGCACACAGAGTAAATCAAACGCCTCCACCACGACCACCTGTGCCTCCCACTTGGTGCCTCTCCATCCACTTCCCTTAGCACACCAAGCGTTCATCTGACATTCAGGCCCAGGGTGTCCCAGAGGTTTTCGGTCACTTGTAGGGACTGGCTGGCAGTGTCCTGCAGCTTGGAGCCCATCAGTTCATAGAGGCTCTTTGCAAGCTTGGTGACGGCAGCTCTGACGTTGCCATTTTGGAGATGCTTGCTCCCATTTCCCAGGAAGAACCAGAGTATGGGCAGGGCGTAGCTCTTGATGGCTTGGGGTCTCCGGCGATAAACAAATGCCACAAGCCCTGCAGGGCGAGAAAGAGAAGCTTCTTAACAACCTCAATGCATTTAAGTACCATCTGTATCTTTGCTTCTTGGAAGCCTTTCCTGGATAATACCAGCAAGCACAAAGAGCCTGATGGTCCAGAAAAAGGCAACTGTGGCTGAACACCCATTGAACAGGACAACCAACCTCAAGGACCTTAATTTCTCCAAATCAGTGGCTTTTTATCTATGATAGACTCCGCAAAGTGAATCACACGCATTTCGTAGAGCATTTCCCTATCCACTTATGCATTACAAATGACAACAATGTCAAGTTGCTGTGTATGTCCATTAAGATGTTGTCTCAACCAGCTGCTGAAGGGTTAAAATGCAGCTTAGAGAGGGAATGATTTCTAATAAAAAGAACGATTGCTTTTCTGTTACTTGTGATGGAAAATGCTGAGATTCCGGTCTGGTAGCTCTCTTTCTCAGCGGTACATGGCAAACAGCCGTATGGTACAACTGTTTGACAGTTCCACCAGAAACATCCATCACCAACTGATGTCTTAGGCAGAACACTCTGATCTGAGCTTTCCCCCTCATTCATAGTGGCTTCTAATGAACAACTGCTTCAAAATTCAGGATGTCTTAGGAAACTGCCTAGACCCCATCGCCAGGGCATCGAGCCTCTGACAAGTGTAATGGCATTTACCCTCACACCATTCCCTCCAAAAGGGAACAGAGAGAGAAAACCCTTACACGAGGCTGACGGGTAACCAAAACACACTCGCTCCCTCTCATTCTCTCTGACATCTGCACTCAGCTTGTTTTCCGAATGGAACTGGATTAAATACAAACACAAATTTACTACTGATAGCCTCCTCACATGGCAGATTTTGCTGAGGGATCAAAATCTGGCACAGCTGGAGACAGCATTCTTATTTTCTGTTCAGTGCAAAGGCTATGCAGTACCTATTTATTATTCCATAATGGAAGGACCTGCATTTTCTCTATGCTGCTAATCTAGCATCAGTCATCAATATTTACGCAGCTCCTGGAAGCACCAAAACCCAGTTCCGGTTATGGCACCTTGTTTAAACTGAGAGTTAATTTGAGTTTAAATACTTTTAAACACAGTGGTCGCTGTGGACCTTCAGCAGAGAAAGCGCTGCCTGTTCCCACTGAGTCCCAGGGAGAACATTGTCTCCCTCTGAGCACTCCCAATTTATGCTCAAATGCTTTACTTGAAAGGGAGATTAAAATAACTGTAAAAATGTTCAGTGTTTACGGAGATTTACTTTATCCGTATTATCTTGAAAGGCCATTTTACATTCTCCGTAGCTAAATATGCCCTGCTGAGATTCAGAATGAAGAAGCAAAGTGTATTAAACCTTGGATTAAAAGATGCTGGCATAATTAGAGGTGGATTTAGCCCTAGTTAGAGCAAGGCTATAAATAGTCTTCTCTAGTCTATATCGAGATTATAATTTTTTCCATTCCTTGGCTGTTGCTGACACAGCAAGCTGCTATTAGAAATCAGTTATCAGCTGCATTGGTAGCGTGTCGGATACCGTCAGTAGAGAAACAGACTGTTTGCACATCTCAAAATGCTCAAGTCCAGTGTCAGATCTGCAATACAGGCAGGAACCTCAGCGGGTTGGGCTGCTTCTGTCTCTCTGTCTGCAGACCCCACCTCACACAAACCCCTTGCCTGTATCGTGTGTTGAGTCCCCAGGCTATGCAGGATTCGGCCGCAAAAGTTTCCAACAGGACAACAAGAATCCCATGGTGATGGTCATTTGCTGTGGAAAAGGGAGCTCCTTCAGACCTCCATGACCTTTACTGGACTCTCCTTCATGAGAGGAGCCAGCCAGGGTATTTTTATCCCCTGTCTTGCCTGCAGATGCCCATCTCACACAGTGTACAGGCTCGACTGCAGCCTGACTGCCCCTGCCAAACCCACTCAGTATGTGCACCTAGCAGGAGGGACAAGCTGGTGTTTGCTGAGCTACTGTGCTGCCTGTTCAGGGCCATTCCCTCTGAATATTCCCTCTGAAGACTCCTTGACTTAGCAGGGGAGATCAGTTGAAGCATGCAATACCTGGGAGCCGTTCTGTGACACCCAGCAGAGCCTGGCTGTGCAGCAAGAACACTCGTTGGGCAAAGGCTTGCAGTAGCAGCGCGTTAGCTGAAACATTTATTCCCTCTCACACTTCAAAGGTTATAAGAAAAATAACAGGGATAGGAAAGGTTATGAGCAGGATTAAGGGCATTTTGTAAAGGAAAATGAATTCTGCTGGTTTTGGAGTCCTTCTCTTTTTCCTTCCATCCAGCTCACTTGCTAGGATTTTATATTCAAAAAGAAAAGCTCTCATTTCACATCAGTCGATCTGGAGTTCATTGCTATACAAGGAGCTGTGTGAAAAATTTCACATCGGGGCCATCAAAATTTAAATCACTCGTGAGCAGTGAAAAGTGTCCTGGAGCTTTGCAGAAGGGACGTTCTCCCTCCACTAAGAGAAGGGGGAGAGGGCTCAGCAGGCCACACTCCCATTCACACTTTAAGGATAAGCTGGTGTTAAATCTTTACATTACCTATTGGGAACTGTGGACAAGACTCATCCCACTGAGAAGGTGGCTCCCTCGAGACAGATGAGGGGCCAAGGTCACAGATGACGACTGCGTGTGGCCTTCAGCTGGGGATGATCAAGCCAATGTCGAGGCAAAGCTAAATAAATGACTTGGGCACTATTTGGAAGCAATTTGGCTTCTTTGCGGGTAGAATTTTTGTCTCAGAGATGGGGTTTTCTGGTTTCGGGGGTTTTGTTGTTTGTTTGGTTGGTTTTAAATCAAGGACCAAACAATTTTATGACCGGCCTGAATTTTTGCACAGATCATTAAAGGTGACAGATGAGGAAGTCTCACCTAAAGCTCAGGATCTGAGGCATGTCAACACGGAGTCTCGGAGCAGTAGCTGTGCTCTGAGCTGTGAAACTTGGGTAGCAACAGAATAAGGTGCTGTGCTCGCTTAAGCTAAGCTAGGAGCGTTGCACAAGCCTTTAGAATTTGGGGATAACTGTCATCTGTCCCTTGATTTTAAACTGCAAAGGCAGACAATTTTAAAGCATGTGGGAGGGCTTCATTCATGCATTTTTCCAGCAGAACATTTGTTCCCCCACTAAAGCTCAAGGTCAGGAGTTTTGAAACATCTATGATGCCATTTCCTGTTTGAATTTTGGCAAATGACCATAAAAATGAGTAAAGCCATAAAAATACATCCTACCTTGCTTGCTTGAACCTGTCTCAGGGTAAAGTCAGGGCGATGAGAGACAGACATGCCTTGCTCCTGCTCTGCACGGAACAGTGGTCTCCCAGATTTGGGGAGAGGGGAATGGCAGAAAGCTCCATCCAAAACACTGAAGAGATCTGCCTCATCCTCCATTAACAGGATTCTGCAGCTCTCCCCAACCTTCTCTCAGGCACCACAAAAAAAAAGGGGAGGACCAAGAGCAGCTCAGGTCTCACACCTTCTCCTCACTTCATGATCAGGAACAACCTTCTACTAGGGATACAGGGAGGCAGCAGGACAGCAATTCCACTGAGTTTGCCAAGCAGCTGATGTGGAGAAAGGTGTTAATTCACCTTTTTAAGACCTGCTTCTTCAGCATTAAATCTTCCAGGCACATCCACCCAGCGCTGTGCTTTCACAGCTGGCATAAATCGGCATGGCAGGGGAATTTACAGCAGCCCTTGGCTGTGTGGCTATTGGTTATCGCAGCCTTGCCCCACGCAGAAAAACGCGTGGAACAAGCCATCATTTACAGCTGGATTTAAACCTGTTTGTTCTAAAGAAATGACCATGGCAAATCATAAATTCTCTCTTAAAAAAAAGATGAAGAAAGGTGGAAAATAGACAGGACCAGCTCATGCCTATAATGTAAAGCTTCCAGGAAGCTGCTCTGCAGAAGCTCTGATGGAGCAGCATCCCCTCATGCCAAATTCATTTGTGAGGTCAAATTGGGCCCAAACAACCTTCAAAAATCCCTTTGTCCCTGAATTCTAGCAAAGTTGTACTCCAGGATTTATTGTTCAGCTCCTTCCCTACCAAAGCAGATTGCATGGAGCCAAAGGCTCCTGGGGCAATGCTGGTCCCCAGTCAAGCCTGCCTGGGAACTGGTGCATAAGGACTGCACCACCTCAGCTCCTGGTTACCCAGCTAGCCAGAGACCGTCAGCAGGAATTCAGGACCTTTGCTATACAGTAGAAGTGGCACAAGAGATCTGCAAACCTGGCATCAACCACAGAGCCCAAGCCTTTTCTGTGGAACCTGCTTTGCTCGAGTAGATTTAATCTTCATCAACAGGCATATTTGCTGCCACATACTCAGGCAACCAGAAAAGGGGACGACAATGAGCTCCTTACTGTGCTGGAAGAAGGGAGCCAAGGCATTTGCAATCCCACATGTACGGAGACCTCCAGGCTGACTAAGGAACAAGAGTACGACTATGGTGGGGTATAAGCTTTTCAGGCGGGACAGGAAGGGTAGGAGAGGAGGTGGGGTAGCCCTCTTTGTAAGGGAGGACTTGGACATCACTGAGATGGATTGTGGAGATGAGGAGGTTGAGTGCCTGTGGGTCAAAATCAGAGGAGCCCACCAGAAGGTAGATTTTGTGATGGGAGTCTGTTACAGACCACCCAACCAAGGAGAAGCAGCTGATGAGCTCTTCTATAAACAGCTGGGGTTAATCTCTAGATCGATGCCTCTCGTTCTGGTGGGAGACTTCAATCTGCCTGATATCTGCTGGGTGTACAACACAGCAGAAAGGAAGCAGTCTAGGAGGTTCCTGGAGTGCGTGGGAGATAACTTCCTTGCACAGTTGGTGAATGAACCAACCAGGGAAGGTGCCCTCCTGGACCTCCTGTTGGTGAACAGAGAAGGCCTTGTAGGGGATGTGGCGGTAGGTGGACGCCTAGGACTAAGCGACCATGAGATTATAAAATTTTCTGTTCTAGGTGAAGTGAAGAGGGTGGTTAGCAAGACGGTAACATTAAATTTCCAGAGGGCTGACTTTGATCTCTTCAGCAGGCTGGTTGGTGAAGTCTCATGGGAGACAGTACTCAAGGGCAAGGGAGCCCAGGAGGGCTGGGAGCTCTTCAAAGGGGTGGTCCTAGCAGCTCAGGAGAAAGCCATCCCCGTGGTCCGGAAAAAAAGCCGGCAGGGGAGAAAGCCAGCTTGGTTGAATAGAGAGATCTTGAGGGATATCAAGAAGAAAAGAAATGTTTATGGCCTCTGGAAGAAGGGACAGGCCTCTTGGGTGGACTACAGGAGGGAAGTGAGATTGTGTAGGGAAAAAATCAGAAGGGCTAAGGCTCAGCTAGAAATTGGATTGGCCAAGTCAGTGAAAGATAACAAAAAATCTTTCTACAAATATATAAATAATAAAAGGCGGACTAGGGAGACCATACAGTCCCTATTGGACACAGAAGGGACAACAGTAACAGGGGATGAGGAAAAGGCTGAGGTACTTAATGCCTTCTTTGCCTCAGTCTTTAGTCGTAAGGAGGGTCGTTCCGCCTGTGTACAAACCCAGGAGCTAGAGGAGCAAAATGAGGCTCCCATGATCCAAGAGGAGGTGGTCAGAGCCTTGCTAGCCCGACTGGACAGTCACAAGTCTATGGGGCCGGACGGGATTCACCCTAGGGTACTGAAGGAGCTGGCGGATGTGCTGGCCAAACCCCTTTCCATCATCTTCCAACAGTCCTGGAAGACTGGGGAAGTCCCACTGGACTGGAGGCTGGCTGATGTTGTGCCCATCTACAAAAAGGGCCGCAGGGAGGACCCAGGAAACTACAGGCCTGTCAGTCTGACCTCAGTGCCAGGGAAAGTCATGGAACAGGTGATCTTGAGTGCTATCATGAAGCACATGCAAGAGAACCGGGTGATCAGGCCCAGTCAACATGGGTTCACAAAAGGCAGGTCTTGCCAGACTAACCTGATCGCCTTCTATGACAAAGTGACCCGGCTACTGGATGAGGGAAAGGCTGTGGATGTGGTCTTCCTGGACTTCAGCAAAGCCTTTGACACAGTTTCTCACAGCGTTCTGCTTGAGAAACTGTCAGCCTCTGGGCTGGACAGGCGCACACTCTCCTGGGTGGAAAACTGGTTGGATGGCCGGGCCCAGAGAGTGGTGGTAAATGGTGTGAAATCCAGCTGGAGGCCAGTGACAAGTGGGGTTCCCCAGGGCTCAGTGCTGGGTCCAGCCCTGTTCAATGTCTTCATCAATGACCTGGATGAAGGCATCGAATGCACCCTTAGCAAGTTTGCGGATGACACTAAGCTGGGTGGAAGTGTCGATCTGCTGGAGGGTCGGGAGGCTCTGCAAAGGGATCTGAACAGGCTGGACCGCTGGGCAGAGTCCAATGGCATGAGGTTTAACAAGGCCAAATGCCGGGTCCTGCACTTGGGGCACAACAACCCTATGCAGTGCTACAGACTGGGAGAAGTCTGTCTAGAAAGCTGCCTGGAGGAGAGGGACCTGGGGGTGTTGGTTGACAGCCGACTGAATATGAGCCAGCAGTGTGCCCAGGTGGCCAAGAAGGCCAATGGCATCTTGGCTTGTATCAGAAACGGCGTGACCAGCAGGTCCAGGGAGGTTATCCTCCCTCTGTACTCGGCACTGGTGAGACCGCTCCTCGAATACTGTGTTCAGTTCTGGGCCCCTCACCACAAGAAGGATGTTGAGGCTCTGGAGAGAGTACAGAGAAGAGCAACAAAGCTGGTGAAAGGGCTGGAGAACAGGCCTTATGAGGAGCGGCTGAGAGAGCTGGGGTTGTTTAGCCTGGAGAAGAGGAGGCTGAGGGGTGACCTCATTGCTCTCTACAACTACCTGAAAGGACGTTGTAGAGAGGAGGGTGCTGGCCTCTTCTCCCAAGTGACAGGGGACAGGACAAGAGGGAATGGCCTCAAGCTCCGACAGGGGAGGTTTAGGCTAGACGTTAGGAAAAAATTCTTTACAGAAAGGGTCATTGGGCACTGGAACAGGCTGCCCAGGGAGGTGGTTGAGTCACCTTCCCTGGAGGTGTTTAAGGCACGGGTGGACGAGGTGCTGAGGGATATGGTTTAGTGTTTGGTAGGAACGGTTGGACTCGGTGATCCGGTGGGTCTCTTCCAACCTGGTTATTCTGTGATTCTGTGATTCTGTGATTTCATCCTTCATCCGAACTGCGCTGTGATCTTTCATAGCAGAAGATCCGACTAAGTTCAAGGACTCAGACTTTGAATTCTAACAGTCATTTTCCTTTGGACATTACATGGCTAAGTCACAGCCTAGAACTGCTAAATGAATAACTGAGGTCAAGCCTTTTCATATTGATGGCAGCAAGGCTAGATGCATCTGCTCGGGAGGGCCACCACTATCAGAGCATGGAACGAAGGCCAGCGAGAGCAAAGAACCCTCCACCACCATTCCCACCATGCCTTTCAAGGAAGAAGCACATTCCTTTCATCTTGTTTTAGTGGTTAGAAACATAATAGAATGCAAATCTTAGCAATCCAATCCAGTGAAAACAAAATGCATATAGTTTCCCAGGAGGAAGGGGGAGAAACAGTCATGACGGAAGGCAGTCACTACCCTTGTATTCTTCTGGCAGGATCTTAAAATAATCATAGCATCATCAAGGTTGGAAAAGACCTCTAAGATCATCAAGTCCAACCATCAACATAACACCACCGTACCTCCTAAACCATGTCTCAAAGCGCCCCATGTACACGGTTTTTGAACACCTCCAGGGATGGAGACTTCACCACTTCTCTGGGCTGCCTCTTGCAGTGCTTCACCACTCTTCAGTCCAACAGACTGGGATCAAAGGAAGAATGCAGGCAGCATTTCATAAACCCCTTGCAGCAGCTGCCTGTTTCCTCAGAAGACCACAGCTATCAACACCCTCAGTGTTCACTCGACCCAAGGCAGGAGAAGCCACAGCTGAGAAGAGGCAGTGCCAGAGGCCAGCCTGACCTAGGTAAGTAATGGATGCTTCCAGCACTGCCACAGCTTCAGCATAAATCCCTGCGTGCTTTGAGTTCAGGCTGTTAGCGACTGCAGCAATCAGGGAGACCAGCACCGAGTGGAAGGCACCTTTGAGGATGGGTGTCATCAAAGCCAGGGCCTCCAGCACCTGCTGGCACAATTTCTTGTTGAGATCCTGAAGTCTCAGCGTAAAAACATTGAAAATCTGTTAAGAAAACAAACAACATGAAATCTGGATTAAAAAGGCTTCACTTCAGAAAGGGCTGCACAAGCACCCAGCAGTGTGAAAGATGAGTGCAATCCTTCCTGTGGGGTCAGCACGTGCCAGCACAACTGCCCCCTTTCCCTGGGGGCTGCTCCCTGCGGCAGCTGTACAACCTCACTCTGGCTAAAAAGATTTTCCCATCTTATTAAGAAGTTTGTGTAGGGACAGGATAGTTCATTGACATTTGTCTTTGCCTATAAATCATTACATTAATCCCATTTCAAGACTGCAAAATAGTCTCTTCAGTACGGAGCTCTGGAAGCAGGTATTTACGATGCCCTCTTTTCCATAAAGCTGTCTCAGGTACTGAGGGGGTAGCTCTGATTTTGCTAAAACTGTGGCTGGACAAGATCCGAGTTGGGCTTTATGTCTCAGAACCTGTGTCTGGAGGAGCACAGGGCTCTCATGGACTTCAGGAACCAGGCCATTTATCCAGCTAACAGGGAGACTCGTGGAATTTAATGCGCTGTTCAGTTCTTGTTAGAGCAGATTCAGTCCCTTGACAGACACATTATCAGGCTTCATTTTCTGGAAAAGGGAAAGAAAGCAGCTGCTGGGAGGAGAAGGAAGAGAAGATCCATCCCTGGCCATTTCCCTCCTGTTTCCAAAGGGAAAGAAGGACCCCAGGAAGTGCAAGAAGAGTCTTTGCTGAGCAGGAACAGAGTGAAGATGCAGGTGAACAGGCAGAGATGTGTCTGTGCAAGACAAGATAAAGTTTAGAGGGCATCTTTTAAAAAATATATGGGTGGTTTTTTTTTTTTAAATCAACCCACTCATATACTTCTCTCCCCCATCCCAGCTCATTTTTCCTCCAGAGAATAATTGCTAAGCTCCCACGACTTTATTTCAAACTAACTAGGTGTAGGAGACAGCAGAAGCTACAGCAACAGTAAATTCTGCCATCATCTCACAAACAGCACCAATTGCACCCGCTAGAGAAATATATCAGAACTGAAGTGACTTGCCCTGACGTCTGGAGCTGTATTCAGTTATTTTAGGAAAGAAGGGACCAGCCTGTCTCAAACAATTCCTATGTAGTGCCAAGACAAATGGAGATAACTCAACTGGCCCAGGGTTGGGAAGGAAGCTGATGGAAAAGGAGCCCTAGAGACTCCCCACTTACCTGGACAATGTTAGTGGAGATGAACTTAGGGTTGTTTCTGCAGTGGTCTAGGAGGAGCTGCACTCCTTCCATCCATGCCTGAAACTCCTTGGCTGTCAGGAGCTCATGGAGGTTTTTCAGAAGCTCTTCAGTCTCTTCCCTAGTCCGAAGTGACACGTAATGGACTGTCAGGTCGGGTAAGATGAAAGCTTCAGAGCCAGTCCTTGAACTGGAAAATAAAAACAAGATAAGACCTCTTGGTGATATCATCTTCAGGTAATTGTGAGGAAAACATCTCGAGGAGACTTCCTAATGACTTCAGCTAGATCCTGAAATTAAACTCTGATCTCATGACACTCCTAACAGGAGATAATGCGCAAGTAACATTATCACTAGTGCTTATTTAAGAAAACCGAGGCACCAAGAATGGGCTTATTTCATTTGTCTTCAGATGTCTTTCCAGGTACCCATCTAGCATCCCTTTGCAGGGAAAAAGAGACATTACTTCAAAGTTTAAATGCCTCATCTTTGGGAGGTGTCCGTATTACAAGGAAATTAATTGTCCTGGAGAAGCGTCCCTATAGAAGTATGGGAAACCGGATCAACACCTCCCACGCATCTGAACAGCTGAATCCTGCCGAGAGATTTGGGGCATATCTTCTTGGGGTCCTTCTTTCCCTTTGGAAACAGGAGGGAAATGGCCAGGGATGGATCTTCTCTTCCTTCTCCTCCCAGCAGCTGCTTTCTTTCCCTTTTCCAGAAAAAAATGGAGCCTGATAACGTGGCTGTTAAGGGACTGAATCTGCTCTAACGAGAACTGAACAGCACATTAAATTCCACGAGTCTCCCTGTTAGCTGGACAAATGGCCTGGTTCCTGAAGTCCATGAGAGCCCTGTGCTCCTCCAGACACAAGTTCTGAGACATAAAAGCCAACTCGGCTCTCGTCCAGCCACAGTTTTAGCAAAATCAGAGCCACCCTCAGTACCTGAGACAGCTTTATGGAAAAGAGGGCATCATAAATACTTGCTTCCAGAGCTCCGTACTGAAGAGACTATTCTGCAGCCTTAAATGGGATTAATGTAATGATTTATAGGCAAAGACAAATGTCAATGAACTATCCTGTCCCTACACAAACTTCTTAATAAGATGGGAAAATCTTTTTAGCCAGAGTGAGGTTGTACAGCTGCCGCAGGGAGCAGCCCCCAGGGAAAGGGGGCAGTTGTGCTGGCACGTGCTGACCCCACAGGAAGGATTGCACTCATCTTTCACATTGGACTCGATGATCTTGATGGTCTTTTCCAACCTTGATGGTTCTATGATTATTTTAAGTTCCTGCCAGAAGAATACAAGGGTAGTGACTGCCTTCCATCACGACTGTTTCTCCCCCTTCATCCTGGGAAACTATATGCATTTTGTTTTCACTGGATTGGATTGCTAAGATTTGTGTTCTATTAAGTTTCTATCCACTAAAACAAGATGAAAGGAATGTGCTTTTTCCTTGAAAGGCATGGTGGGAACGGTGGTTCTTTGCTCTCACTGGCCTTCGTTCCATGCTCTGACAGTGGTGGCCCTCCCGGAGCAGATGCATCTAGCCTTGCTGCCATCAATATGAAAAGGCTTGACCTCAGTTATTCATTTAGCAGTTCTAGGCTGTGATTCAGCCATGTAACGTCCAAAGGAAAATGACCGTTGGAATTCAAAGTTTGAGTCCTTGAACTTAGTCAGATCCTCTGCTATGAAAGATCACAGCGTAGATCAGATGAAGGATGAAATGCTTAGCCTAGAGGTCTCCACATGTGTGGGACTGCAAATGCCTTGGCTCCCTTCTTCCAGTACAAGTAGCTCATTGTCATCCCCTCATCATGAAAAGATTGCTAAACAAAATTTATGGAATGCGGAGGAAGACGAACAACAACCCCTCAGAGCACCCACCCTCAGAGCACCCACCGAGCTCCAAAGCTGCTCAGACCCCTCCATAGAGCAGCAGCAAGCACGGTTTTCAGTGCCTCTGTCCTCTGTGGAACTACCTCAGATGGAGAGAAACTTATTTACAGAGGGAAACACCTTCCCATAAACATGGAAATGTTTCACTGGAAACAAGGAGTCTGTAGAAAAGTAATTGTCCCTTTGAAACTCCCTTTATTTCAGGGTGAAGTAATTTAAAGCACCCATCAGAGTTCATCTGTTCCAGCACAGCCTTCCCTTTGTCCTATCTTCTTTCACCAAGTCTATTCCAGCTATTCACTGAGCTTTGAGGAGCCCAAATGCACCACAAAGCTTCAGAGAATCACAGGTTTGGAGAGGATCTAAGCTCCTCCTTCCAGGACTTCTAGTTAGCTGAATCAGTGGCTACGGTTATCTGGTTCCTATGCTCTCCAAGTTCACATTAGGAGATTTTTTGCTTGGCAGGAATCTCTGACCCAACACAGCGTAACTCCAGCAGAAGCAGGTTCTACCAACCTGCACCAACATTGCTCCCTTCCCAGAAAACCCAGATTCCACTGGGGCAAAAAACTTTTCTTTGATCTCAGGAATTCCCAACTTTAAGGAGCTGAAAGGGTCACCGATTCCTGTACCAGACTGTGTGATATCATCTAAGCCTAATTTACCTCCACACCACCTTTTTGGGCCATGCCACCAAATGGTCTCACATGGTTCAGAAAGGGAAGCCCTATGGAGCTTAAGGGAAATAATTTCTTCTCAAGGACAAAACGCACCATCGGTTCCTTCAGTTCTTCCTAAATAACTGAGAGTGCTCATTACTGAGCCAAAATATCGGAAAAAACTGAGTTAACCCCATCTCTGTGATTAGAAGAGCTTTGGACGGGCTCCAGATCTCACTGTGATTTCCCTTTCCCTCCAAACAACATGAGGTTCACTCACACAAATGGCATTTCTTCCTCCTACCTCCTCCCTGAGCAATTTTGTGTCTTGCTGCCAAAACAAAGGCAGGAACGGAGGCACTTGGACAAAGGTTTCCTCATGCAGAGGCCCAGGCTCTCTTCCAGGCAGGATTTTCTTTGTGATCTTCTTGATGGCTGGGTTTAAGGTAGTTTTGGAGACAAGGCCCAAAAAGAGACTCTGTTTGGGGCAGTAGCTGAGTCAACAATCCTGCTGGCAACTACCAGACACATTTTGGCAAGTTGTTTCCTCTGCTCAAGTGGCTTCTCACATTTTATTTCTGCAGCCCCAACAGACACTCTCCCCGGTGCCAAACCAAGCCCTTAGAGATGTTTAAGTGAAGAACACCACAGCTGTCACAACACGAGAGCTGAGGCATCCAAGACACCATGACTCAGTACCACACCCTACCTGCTTCCCCAGCTCACCTCCAACCCCAGCTCCAGCAGCCCTCCTGGTGACCCCAGGCACTGTTCCCATCCAGTTAGAGAGATGAGAGACCTTCATGCCGAGAGGGAGATGGCAAGTCTGGTCCCAAATAGGAAGGGGATGGCCACCTGGCAACCAGCTGAAGTAGCGTTCACTCCCTTCTAGCAGACTGGAGATGCAGGAATGATTTTGTTTCTTCTGGGATCAATCATGCTGCTCTCTTAAAGCAGGACTGATGTTTTAAGCTGCCCGCTATAAATTAACTTGCAAAATATCTCTCTTCATACAATCAGGGAAACAGAGTCTCCTGGATTCCTCCTCAAGGTCCCACAGCTACAAGTTTGGACGTACCTGCAGGGAAACAGCGTCAGCCACAAGCATCTCTCTCCAGCCTCCTTCTTCCAGGGAGCAGGGAAACATCCCAAAGGCCACCGGTGGGCTTCCAGGAGACTTAACCTTGGGTTATGCACGCGTTAAAGGGGAAAACAGCAAAACTGTGCATAGGGTGAGTTTTCCTTCTCACCGAGCAGTTCCCTCCCACGCAAAGAAGGGTGAATACAGGACCAAGTCCTTTGTTCATCACAAGGCAGCCTGAGCTACACCTTGGCTATCACACCGGTCCTTCATCTCTGGAGTTCTCATGTTAGGTTTCCAGATGTCTGCATGCTGATGTTCCCAGTAATCGGGAATTTTCTACGCACCAGGAAATCCTATATCTTTCCTTCTTTTTTTCCTTTCTACCTCCCCCTCCTCTGCTCTGTCTCCAGCAGCATGTTCTGCTTTCGTTTCCTTCTTCTTAACCAGGGTCACTGAGGGGGCCGGTTTGGGACAGAGAAACCATGAGCAAAAGTGATTTAAAGGATCAACCAAAAAGAGTTTGTTTGCTTTGTTAAAAATACCAAACAAAAAAAAACCCAAAAAAACCAAACATAAAACCCCAACTAAACAGCTTCCCATGGCACCCAGGGAGACCAAGAGCAAATCATCCACGTACCAAGTCCTCCCACAGCAGCACCTTTGGCAGTTTGCACACAGGCAGCTCCTCTTCCACCACCAAACTTCCAAGAACCAGACCAAACACTGAAACGTTTAGCAGGAGAGCCCACAAAGCACCTCTTGCTGCAAGCCCTGGTGCAGGACTAAGTGTCGTAGGGAGCAGGACCGTGACACGAGGTAAGGCTGGGAGCCCCACCGCCTCGCAGCAGGATCTGTTCAGCAGCAGCGCCTCCTGCCACCCCAAAAGGCACAAGCCTCCCGTTCCTCTTGCAGCCCGGGAACCCAAGGAGGTTTTGTGGAGCTGGGGTGACACCTCCTGCCCAGCTCTGGCATTGCTCCCAAGTTTATTTACTTCTATAATCTGGAAATAAGGCCGCTGCCACATGGAAAACAGCAAATGGAAACCCCTTATGCTGTGCAGAGTGCCTGGACAACCATAGACACGCACCGATAAATGGGACAATCCGGTTTCACAGAATCACAGAATAACCAGGTTGGAAGAGACCCACCGGATCATCGAGTCCAACCATTCCTATCAAACACTAAACCATATCCCTCAGCACCTCGTCCACCCGTGCCTTAAACATCTCCATAAAAGGTGACTCAACCACCTCCCTGGGCAGCCTGTTCCAGTGCCCAATGGCCCTTTCTGTAAAGAATTTTTTCCTAATGTCCAGCCTAAATCTCCCCTGGCGGAGCTTGAGGCCATTCCCTCTTGTCCTGTCCCCTGTCACTTGGGAGAAGAGGCCAGCACCCTCCTCTCTACAACCTCCTTTCAGGTAGTTGTAGAGAGCAATGAGGTCACCCCTCAGCCTCCTCTTCTCCAGGCTAAACAACCCCAGCTCTCTCAGCTGCTCCTCATAAGGCCTGTTCTCCAGCCCTTTCACCAGCTTTGTTGCTCTTCTCTGGACTCGCTCCAGAGCCTCAACATCCTTCTTGTGGTGAGGGGCCCAGAACTGAACACAGGATTCGAGGAGCGGTCTCACCAGTGCCGAGTACAGAGGGAGGATAACCTCCCTGGCCCTGCTGGTCACGCCGTTTCTGATACTCTTTGACCCCATCCTTGGGCTCCTGCCTTGGCTTCGGGGAAGGCTGGGACACAGGGGCACATCAGGCCCACAGAAACCCAGCTGCGATTCATGCTGCTCCACGCCTCAAAGGACGGGCACGCTGGCACTCACCTGAGGTGGCTGGTTTGAAGCCAGCCTGCACAGGACAGCAGCACCAGTTAAACACTCATCCTTTCAGTTCAGCCTGGCGCGGTGGCTCTGCGAGTACAGACTGTGCCCAAGTGCTGGCAGTCACTTTCACAGCATCTCAGAAATGAGAAACAAGCCCAGTTTCACCAGTTAGGAAGATACTAATTTACCATCCATTAAAACCCTCCAAGGACTGGAGCCTCCCACTGCTACCTTTCACCTCCAGCTCTCCAAAAACAGAGCACACCTCTTCCAGCTTTGTTTGTGACACGATCCCTGTGCCTCCCGATCACACTGAACACCAGCACACTCCCCACGCAACAGGCAGCTGACAGACAGGAAGGAAACACGGGGAGACAAGAGATCGGAAATAGATGCTTTGCAGAGCACCCTGAATGTGTTACGCTGGCTCCCTCCTCCTCTAGAAATCTGCTTTCTAATAGCATCCCATCCTCAACCAACCTTGAGCATCCTGAGGTCTCTCAACACACACCACAGGACAGAGGTTTGGTAAAGGAGATGTATATTTATTCACTTTACAAAGAGGGCGGTATTTAGTTGCAACAGCTCCATTTATAGACAAATATATTATTGTACATTATAGTGGTGAATGGCTCAAACCTTTACCTTGTTTTGCACTTAAAAATGTGTTTGCACCACTTCAGCTTCCATTAGCTGAGCAAATAGCTGTCCTTGTTCTGCCACTGAAAGATTAAAAAATTCATAACAAAGGTATAGCTGCGCGCTATGTATCCACAAGCATTCCCCATCTCATTTCCCTGGGCTACTCCCTCCTCCCCACCTGATCCGACACGGTCTGTCCTCTGGGTCAGCGTTAAACTTGCGTACAGCCTCCGTTAAAAGAAAATCAGGAACCAGTCACAGTTCTAACAGCCTTCTGAAGCAGAAAGTCATTGATTCCTACATAGAAAAATCTCAAGTTCAAATTTGTTACAAAAAGAAAAAGCCATTTTTAAGTCAGGTTGGCATTCAGACATTGCCAAGGCCTGGCTAAACCAGCGGAAGGCGGGGGAAGAAAAGAACATCAGTACAGAATTTAAATATTACAAAAATATCCTTTTTTTCTGTTTTGTTGTTTTTTTGGTTTTTTTAAAAAAAGAAGCAGGATGCCCACTCACTACCGCTAACTGAAACGCGGAAAGAAGGCGAAGACTGGGTGTCTTTGATCCTTGAATATCTGAAACAAATTCAATGTAAAGCTGAACCAAGTTTACCACACCGACAGCGGTGGCAGGTTTATTTCACTTGAGATACAAATGCATGTCCACATGACAGGCATAATCTGACCATGGGGCGGAGAAATGTTTCTATAAGTAAGCTCAGGGAAACAGGGCGAGAGAAGGCTGGCATGGTTAAACATTCTGGATTCAGCAACGCACAGCGCCCCACCTGTGCCCCTCACGCAGGCCGTGCGGGAGGCTGCGCTCCCGGCAGGCAAACGTGGCATCTTTCAGCCAGACAATCCAGAATGGCAGAGTTTGGTGGCCCACTTGTTTCAATTTTAACATTATTCTTTTGTGCTGCTATTCTTCTTCACTTTCGTTTTCAGGTTCCAAATCGGAATCACCATTGATTTCCTTTTCGACAGTCATGTCTTGCTCATCTTGCTCATCAGATTGCTCCTCTTTTTCTTCATCTTCATCCCAGTTTTCCTGGGGAAAAAACGAAACAGGAATGTTTGAACCCATGACAGTCACACAGTTTATGTTATGAGCCAACGGGAGAAGATCTGATGGGGCTCCACTTACATCAGAGTCTTTATCTGCAATCATCTCATCATCTGAGGCCTCCTCCTCCGAGGATTCTGGGAAGAGAAAATAATCCCTCAATCTGGAGAACAGACTTTATGGTGTCATTGTGCCAACCAAGCCCAGCCCACACGCCTCTAAGTCTCCCAGCTGCCCTATCACAGTTCCAAAACTAATGCTCCCTGAAGATCAGATTGGTCAATGTGAATTAGGAACAAATCCCTGCTGTTAGGATTCTACAGCGTGAAGCTGCAGTAGATATAAAAGGCCACACTTAAAGTGCTCATGCACACACGGTGCCACCCACCACCTCGACGTCCAGTTGATCAAACGTCGAAGTGTTTGGCTTTGCCCAGCCTAGCAGAGGGCAGCTAACATCAGGAATTGGAGGGTGCCAGTGAAGTTCAACAGCACGTTGAACTTCTTATTGACTGGTTCCTTAGCTTGTGAAGCAGGGATGGGAGGAAAGGGAAAGGGAAAGGGAAAGGGAAAGGGAAAGGGAAAGGGAAAGGGAAAGGGAAAGGGAAAGGGAAAGGGAAAGGGAAAGGGAAAGGGAAAGGGAAAGGGAAAGGGAATACAAGGAGAAGGAAGAAAGGAGGGAAGAACCATCTACAAGATGCCCACATCATTTACCACCTATGTTCCTGCCACAAACTTCCTGCTAAAATCCTCTACTTGCAGACTGCACACCAGCAGATAAGCACAGGAGCATGATGAGCAGCCACGTCTCACCTGTCACTGAGCTACACCCAGCACACCACACTTACCATCCTCGTACACCAGCTTTGCAGTCTGATTCACCTCAGTTACATCCTGAACCGCTTCTGACGCTGCAGCCTGAAGGGAATTTGCAGATTAGCCTTTGGTGCAATCATTTGAACTTCAAACATCAACAAAGCTCACAGCAATGTAAACAGTGTCTACATCAAGTTTAACACATATAAATTCATTTACAGTAGTGGTTCAATGGCCAAGCAAGTATCAAGGACAGTATAATTTTAGAGGTATCTGCTCTGCAGTGGCACAGTCCCTCCCACTTATCACCCTTTAAAACTATGGCTTAGTGAACACATTTGGCAGGACAAATCATGTTAACACTTCCCATGAGCAGGTACTGAGCAGACAATCTGAGAAGTGCACTGCTGCGAGCGCTACCAAGCGCACTGTACAGTCACTGCACAGAGTTCCCAGGCCCCATCGGATGGGATTGCAACTGAACAGCAGGTTTGCAAACAACACTTCTTCCACACATCACAAGCTATTTGGCTGGAACTCACCTGGGTGACGAGAATGAAGAGTCTTCCATGCAGACGGGAAAGCTTTTGCAAGGTTTTTACTCTGCTCTCCATTAACTGGTACAGCATTCCCAGCTGAGGAATGAGGTCTGGCAACTAGAGAGAGGAGAGGGAAGAAGGGAAATGCAGCTGTTAAGGTACTTGGGATGTGTTGGTTACTTCCAAATTTCAGAACTCCCTGTGTATGTTTGGGACAAGCAATCCCTGGGCACATTATTCTAGACAAAAGGGAGGGCTGAAGGTTCACAGAAACCACCTGAGGCTTCATCAGTTAACATTCAGCCATGTTAGAAACACATCTGCTGTCAAACCACAGCAGTCCTTACCCCGCTTTTCCTTCCCGCAGATGTCGAATACTGTTTGGAATGCTTGAGTAAATGGGAACTGAATGTGCACAAATGCAGCCTCAGCAACATGCACAAGGTCTGACACACATCAATCTTATAATAAATGGGACTAACAGCACCAAAATGCCTTTCTCTTAACTGAGGAACTACTTGCCATGACTACAGGGTGACTATAACTATGCCATGAAAGACTGAGACAATTTATAACGAGTGTGCAGCAATCTGGCACAAGTGGCAGGAGCTCAGCCCTCTGTACTGTGGGCACTGCCAGATGGGGAGAGCAGGAGACAGGTTCCTGAAGGGAGACAATGGACCGATTCAATCTAGTTTGAATTATGTGCATTAGCAATAATGAAAAATACTCACTGTGGAAAGGTAGGATGCATGTAGAGTTAAAATTGACTTCAGCCATCGGACCATTAGTGAGGCACTGGAAGAGAGAAGTGAATGACATTAAGGAGAGAAACACCCCTTTCATATTCTCAATGCTGTTCCTCTTTCATGACAAAGAAAGATAAAAAGATAAATGCCAATGGGAATGTAACGGTTTGGCCATCCAGATGAGATACCTCTGTAAACTATTTTGTTAGGAAAAGAACAGAAATTTGATTGAGGGATTAAACCAGACGTGCAGGGCTCTGTGTGTCTGACACCTTTTACAGGAGGTTTCAGTGAATACGAGAAAAAAGTATGCTATGTTTTTCTCCACTTAAAATTTTTATGAAAAAACAATGCCCTCCCCTCCAAATAAGGCCAGCCGGTCCCAGCAAAGCTCTCCTCACAGCGACACAGATGGGACAGAGTGGGGAGGGAGAGCTGGCTTTGTTACTAATCAAAAACAATATCCAGAGGTCACAGAATCGTGGGATGATTTGGATTGGAAAGGACCTCAAAGCCCATCCAGTTCCAACCCCCTGCTATAGGCAGGGACACCTCCCACTGCATCAGGTTGCTCAAAGCCTCATCCAACCTGGCTCTGAACTCCTCCACAGATGGGGCAGCCACAACTTCTCTGGGCAACCTGGGCCAGTGCCTCGACACCCTCACAGGAAAACATCTCTTCCTCAGATCTCATCTCAATCTCCTCTCTTTCAGCTTAAAACTGTTCCCTCTCATTCTATTAGTACTCTCTCTGATGTCTAAATATATTTGATAATTAAACCAGAAAAGATACACATCTGTTAGTTATTTTCCATATTGATCAGGTCTGCAGTGTTAATATCCTGGGATTTGGAAGATATTTTCAGGGTGTTGTGCTTATTTCAGGTACTCTTTTCCCTGTTCAATTTCACTTTAGCCACCCTGACAAAGCTCTGCCTCAACAAAAGCTCCTCTTTGAATACCGTATCAGTGACAATCTTTCCTTCAAGATGCTGCAGCTGAATTACAGTTTCCTATGGAGCTCAGGCAGAGGGAGGAACCGTAAGGCACACAAGCGAAGTTCCAGGTGAATTGAACAGTAGTCGAGTTGTCTCTTACCTGTATGGGTTGCCCTGCAATCTCTTCGTAAGCTGAAGGGACAAAAATAGTCATCACTAAATAACAAGCACATCATAAGCTTAAAAAAACCAACAACAAATCCCCGTGACAGCCCCAATACTGGGGTAGAAAGATCTCCAGGTGCTGGAAGTTTGCTGGGATTACTCATTCAGGCTTCAGAGGATCAGACTGTTGGCTCTGCAACCCTAGACAAAGGCTGATAATTTGCAGAAGCCTAATTTTATTATTACAATAAAATTGGAACTCCTAACAGGCAATGTATCCAGTGAAACATAAATCTATCAGGAATCAGCAGCAGGAAATCCCTTCATTATACACCTCTGTGTATCTGCTTGGTGGACAAGTTGGGGAAACAAGTGGAGACAGTGTCAGGTGAAGGACATTGCATGGAACGAATCCCAGGCCCTGGAGAAGACAATTACATGAAGATCTGTCCAAGCACTGAGATTACACAGTCAAACCCTCACCCTCAGCTCCTCTGACAAAGGGTCTAGAGAGGAACGGCTGCACCTCATTAACGTATGTCTAAGGAGGTGTCACACACACACCCTTAAAGGGAGTCTAAATACTCACACCCAGGCCTCCTGCATCGTTCAGAGAAGAGCAGGACTCCAAGTGAAAATGAAACCTTACTTGTTGCCAGCACGTGAAGACACAGGAGAAATCCAACCACTAAGTGATGCTACAGGATGTTATTCACGTAATGAGCAACTGATTGATGTTCAGATTAAACACAGCAACGTCCAAATGAGCTAATCCTGAACATACTTCTGTCCAAATACAGATTTGATTTAATGTCACTGAATAAGCAGTTCAGAGGCCAAATCCCTTTTAAAATTATTACTAAGGGATGTCACAAACATTAAATACAGCAACTGGTCTTCTGAGGCAACTTCAAGAGAGGAAAGGAATTGCCTCTCGATATCCAAGTGGTATCTGAACTCACTACCGTAAGCACGTAGTCTGTTCTTTCTCTCACATGAGTATCTAGCATGATGCTCATACACCTCACTCTGGCTAGCTCTGCTATTTTCATGTTTCAAATTATCACTTTTAACAGTTCAAAAGACAATGCAATAGTAACTGTTTGCAGAGACTGAACAATCTTGAGCTTAACCTCTTCCTTTTCTCTTTCCCATATCACCATTTAAGATAACAGTACATGATCGAATGCTATTCCTGGCTCTGACCATGGCACTTCATCCTTCGGTTCAGCTTCAGCAGAGAAGATAAGAGCGTATCAGAGAGAAATGAGGAACAATTTCTGTCCTGTTAAACTACCAAACCAATTTCAGTGGTAAAAGTAGAGACAGGCTCTGGATTTTCTCCAGCTAGAATGCAAACCAAGCAGGGCTATGTGACAGTTTGAGAAACGCTGACCCTCCTACCTCATGCAGCAGTGGAATGACAGCGTGGATGGGCATTCTGGCTACTGTGTTCTTTATTACATTTTCCTTTCTTGTGTTAAGCACTCTCTGTTAAAACAAAAAAATATGATCAGAGAGAGAATCCTTAAGCTTTAACACATATATGAGCAATGCGCACAGTCAAACACTCCTGGCTTTAAGTCTCTTTTTCTACTGCACTACCTTCGTATGCCAAGATGAGGATAACTAGTAAAAGATTTGCTATGCAAAAAGAGTTCTATTTTTCAAGTCAGCCACAATTAACAATGTGATTAACCCGTCTAAAATAACCTCGCACTGCCTGTAGCCCATCCACCCCATATCAGAAACAAAGCATCACAGGCACATTAGAATTTCCCTTGCTATTTTTTGTGCCCAACTGCTGTAAAAGAACGTCTTTCACCAGGATCCATAACGATTCATTTCTATTCAGCATCAAACTCTTAGAATTTCATTTCCCTATCCCAGAATCACCATTTCCTCCAAGTCCAAGAGCAACAGAAAGCTTTTCAAGTTAAACGGTTGTCATCAATGTATGTTTCAAATACAACCTACTCGGAAACTGCACGCTTGGGAGACTAAGCACAGATTATACTCCAACTCAAGCACAAGGGAAGGCGGCTGCATCAGCACTAACATCACTTGTAAAACATCCAAACTGTGACATAACAAATTATCACAAACAGAAGCGCCTCAGAATTCCTGGATGGAAAGTAGGGTAGATATCAACAAACAAGTAATACCACTACTATCATTTATAATTCCACTGCCTTGAGCAGCAAATTAGCTGGGAGAACCAACAGGTTCTTGACAGTCCAGCCTCCCTGGCTTCCAGCAAGGCTCTCCACAAGTCTCAGAGAAGAGATTACACAGCATTCATACAATGACTTTGTGACACTTACATTTAAGATTTCTGCATCATTGCTCTCCAAGCCCTGAACCAGGAGCACCGCAAAACTATCCGTCTGTGGAAGGCCACCTGGAGTCTTTACTTTGGTGACATCGATGTCCAGTGCTCCCAGGCGCTCCTCGATGCTCTCCTGCAGATGGCAAAGAAGGGCAGTGCAGTTCTCAGAAACAACAGTTGGAATCAAATTAACTCCCCTACAGCATTCCCCAATTCTGCTGGGAAATAACACACATTTCACACATTCTTTTAAACATACTGACAGTGAATAGCAAGGGGAGAGGGGGAGAAGATGAAGCTGCGGCTGAAAAGCAGTTATACACCTCAGCCCAGAGACACAGGCACAAGTGTGTGACAAAGCTCTGCAGTAACATGGTGAAACCACGGGCAGGGCACACTGGAGTGAGGGAAAGGCTCTCAGCAGAGGGAAGGCTCTCATACAAATGCTATCATTAACCTTGCTGCCAGGCCAAACAAGCAAGTGCAAGCTCACCTAAGGAATTCATCATGATGATTTGTGATTCTAGTTTTTCCATTATTGCTGTCTGAAAGAGGAAACACTTTACCTCTGTCTCTCCTGATTTCCTCTTGTTCTTCTTTTTCTCCTTTCCCGTGGATGGAGTTTTGACTGCTGTACTGTGTCCAGGAATACCAGGCACTAGGATTTTGGTGTCTGAATTCACAACAGGCGTCTTTACCTAGCAGACATATAGAATGACATCTCCATGAATTGCCAATATCTTGAGCTTTCTTCCAGTTTAAAATACCACTTTTATCCCAAGGCACTCATACAAACAGTAAAACCAGCCCCGCTACAACCCATTTTCTTTATATATTAGGTTGGTGCAAAAAACATTGCCACTTTTGTCATTGCAAATGGTGATACTTATTTTGGATTCAGCTTTTACTCAGCTGTGTTCATGTCCAATAACTTTTTAAAGGGTGAAATTCCCTCTACTTATGTATGCTAATGGCTTTGGTTTCACCGTTCAGTCTTTTTTATATTACGCTATCAAACTAAAGATGGGGAAAAAAGCAAATCCAAGCAATTTTGTTGTATGAGTTCAAAATGGGACATAAAGCAGTGGAAATTACCGCAATATCAGGCAAGCATTTGGCCAAGGGACCATCAACAAATGTACAGATCAACACTGGCTCCAAAGATTTTGTAATCGAAACAAAAGCCTTGAAGCCAAGGCAGGTCACGGACGTCCTTCTGTGATAGATGACACTCAGTTACGGGCTAGGATTGAATTGGACCCATGCAGAACAGCTGTGAAGGCTGCAGAATGACTCAATGCTGACCATTCAATGGTTGTTCGACACTTGTACCAAAAAAGCTCAAGAAAAGCTCAAGCCCTTTGCTCACCACACCAAGCCTGGACTCTCTCCCCACAAGGCATGCTCAGACAGCCAAGAGAAACGCGTCTTCACTGGAATTCAGCGATAAGCGAAACCAGGATGGGTATCATCACAGCATGCCAGGGAGGTCCTGCACCTCTTGCTGCATTTCAGCTCTGCTGCCCACCAGCTCCAGGGCTGAGGAACCAGCACAAGGCCCTGTCCTGCCGATGGAGCATCCGATCCAGAACGTAACTTGAGGGTTGGCAAAACAGCACTGCCCGCTCACTTCAAGGATACTGCAAGCATTTCAAATCTTCAAGGCCTTGAATAGACACAGAGCTTAAGGACTTCACAGCCTGTCTCTAAGCCCCAGGGGATCCTGCACGAGAGATAACGATGGCAAGAGGCCTCAGCGGACACTGTTGCCATCTCCGTGCCAAGATCACATTATCAGGCACTGTATCCCTGTAAGTAGGAATGCACAAAAGCCTCCTCGAGAAAGAGCCAAAAGGACGTATCCTTTGAGGCTCCACTAATTTTTATTTAGCCTCTAGAACAAAGCCACCCCAACTTCACCCCAAACCATGAGGGTCAAAGAGGCTGGACAACCTGACAGACTCCAGGAGAAGGACTGACCTCAGTCAGAAATGAAACCACCCCGTCTCTCAAGCACACCTGCCGAGAACAGGACTTGCCCTGAGCTGCAGGAGGGTAACCGTGTGCTGCAGCGTCCCAGGACACACAGCAGCCATGAAGCACACTTTACCGCAAGCACTGTGGGCATCCAGAGCTGCCACTGCAGCGCTGAGCAGGGTCATCCAGAAATCCAACCTCACTTTAAGAGAGCAGTGAACTCAACCATTTCCTAAGTAAAACAAGAGGAGCAATAAAATTCCATTTCCCACAAAGCTCACCTTTGTTAGGGCAACGTCTGTTTTAAGCGACAGCACTTTCTGGACATCCCTTATCAAGCACACGTGGGATTCAGCGGTGTTCACAGACTAGAAGGACAGAACAAACCCAGTCAATATTTGCAGTTCACCTCTGTGACTCATTACTTTACTGAAAGATGAGAACAAACTCCAGGTTTAAAGTAGAATGAACTGGTTTCCACTCTAGAGCAGCAGCTGCCTTGCACATCTGCCTTTTCGTACCAGATCTCTGTGCTCTCCAAAGCAGTTTACATAGGTAAACTAGAACCACATTAAACATGGTTCCAATGGCCTAACTCAGTAATGGCAAGAAACAGCCACCAACAAATCAAGTTGTATTTTAAATGGAAGAGTGGAAGAATACAAATTGCCTTTCCAAACCACTCAGGGGCAACAGTCACAGCTCCCAGAACAGGGGAAGGAATAAGTTTTGTCTTGATAAACAATTTAAAAAACAATAAAGAATCCCCTCCAGCTGTGAGCAGCGTGCAGTCCATGTCAGAGCATGCAAAGCTCTCCCCGGAGTTTCACGTACCACTTTCTCTATGATGGGCTGTAAGGTGTTCCCGTACACAAGCAGCAGGGACTGTTTGTCTGCACAAAACGCGGCTGCGAGGATAGGGACTGGTTTTGGCGTGGAGTCCCCATCAGTTCCAGGCGTTGCTATCTGGATAGTACAGTTTGATGTTAAGGGCTTTTTGCAATAACTAGGGAAAAAATGAAAAAACAAAGGAATGAAAAAAATCTAACAGTTTTAGCTTAAACACTTCAATATCTTGACCACTGGCAGGCCCCCAGCAAACTCAGCCAGTTTGCACCCTTCACAGATGGCTGCAACGAAGCACAAACACACAAAATCTTGGCTAAAGAACACAGAATGCAAAAGCGCAGTGCAAAGCCAACAAGAGAGCTCTCTAGAAATGTGTCCAGTAACCTCACACAAAGATCCAGCCAGGACCCAGTTTGTGAACACATAAGAGCTTAAAGGCAGCAACAGGACAAGACTGAACTTTGCCATAGAGTAATCCTGGACCTTTCCCAAAGATACCCTCAGGATGGGTGGGTTGTTCAGCCTGGAGAAGAAAAGGCTCCAGGGAGACCTTGGAGCAACTTCCAGCACTGAAAGGGGCTACAGGAAAGCTGGGGAGGGGCTCTTGATCAGGGATTGCAGGGATAGGATAAAGGGGAACGGTTTTAAGTTGAAAGGGGAGAGATTTTGATGAGATCTTAGGAAGAAATGTTTTCCTGTGAGGGTGGTGAGGCACTGGCCCAGGTTGCCCAGAGAAGTCATGGCAGGGTCTTGGAACTGGATGGGCTTTGAGGGCTCTTCTGACCCAAACTATTCTGTGAACACTGACTTACCCATTTAAGATATGTTCAAATAAATGCAACTGCCCGTCTCTGCACACAACCGCTAACTTCACAGGCTGAAAGAAGGGACAGCAAAAGGCTTTGATTAGACCAATGGACAAACACCCTCAGACAAACCCAGGACATCAAGAGACAGCTGCATGGCTATGATTTAACTTTTTCCAGTAAATAAACACATTAAAGATAGAACTAAATCCATAAGGAAGATCAAAGACACTAATATTGCAAGAATACTCAGTAAAACTATTAGAAGACAAGATAACTTCTAACTGTACTTTACTGTCACTACCAATGTATTCCAATATGAACAGCCTGAAAGGCAGCAGCTACACAGCATCATAAGGAAAAATGCTCAAAAACCATGGTCCTCAACATGTCCAGAGGCAGAGGTCTAGAGAGAGGCTGACACTGTAAACATGCTTAGAGGACAGAAGCAGAGACGAGTCCTCTGAGCAATTAAAGGACAACTGTGCATGACAGAATGCTCTCATCTCCGGTGCATGCAGTGAGAGGGCACAGCTGGAAACATCACAAAATACAGCACAAAATACCACTTTTAGAGAAGGAATACAAAGTTGGCAAAGAAACGTGTTTAAAATAATTACTGAAACAATTTGTGAACCTGTTTCACATGCAGGCAACCTTCATAAGACCACTACTTTGAAAGAGCTGTGCTTGCGGAAATGGAGAGACTTAGGGAATGCACACTGCTGCTGTAGCTCACTGACAGCACGTTAATTCAAAATGCAGTTACACTGCCAGAGCCACTTCAGATAGGAAGGAACAGGACCATACCCCAACTGGATTTTTCAGAAGAATTTTGTTTTTATTTTTTGCTGTCAACTTGTAACAACCATTTGATGACTAACTTGTTCTGAATAGGGACCAACTGACTTCTCCACCTTCACAAGCAATGTTTCTGAAGAAAGCACTGAATTTGTACTTAGTAGCTTTGAAAAGCAATATTTCAACCTATCAGTTCTATAAAGGCACCTGTAATAAATACCCTCAAACCCATGAACTGGCACTCAGATCCAATCTCTATGTACCAGAACCCCAATACAAACCAAGCTTCTGCCTTTACACCCTTAAAAGGAAACTGATGTGATAATTGAAAATTGTTAGAATGTATTTGGGTACGAACTACTGCTCCTACCTCCTCTTTGACTTCTGATACGGTCAGGTCAATATAAGTTGGTTCATCTGTTACTGTGAAAGACATCACCGCATTCTTCTCTTTCCTATCTGATCTGATCTGCCTGGAAGACATGAACAGAACACATTATTTACTGTAAACATTATTTACCAGAGTGCAAACACCCTCTGCACCTACTTGAAAAGCACTGTAATGCCCATAAACCACTAGAGATTGTAGTGGTATCTACCCCACCCATAAATATTCATACTGTAATTCCAGCTTAGAAACTCCAAGTGCAAAAGTAACTCCCAAGTAAAACTGAGCACGAAAACTCAGCATAAATCTCACAATGAAGCCTATTACACAGTGTGTTCTCGGCACACGCCAACAATTCAGAGGACACCTGGAAGCATGCTCAGACACAGCCAAGGAAATTCACATCTTCACTCCACCATCAGTTACCAGTTAAGAGATCATCACTGCATTTCTCCAGAGTGCCCTTTCTGCTTAACCTTCTCATTAATCACAGAGGTCAGAACACACTTGTTGAGTCTATCCTCAATATTCATCATAATTACAGTTACAGATTATGAAAGGACTACATACCACACACTCAGTAACCGGTCATGGATAGCTCCAGACAAGAAATAAAGCCCTGTGATTCCATCGAAGGGCTTGTTTTCATTCATGGGTTTCACTGTAGTGAACATTAATGATGACACTGACGTAGCATGGCCTGTGAAATGCTGAGAGGAAAAGAAGGATCTTTCAATGACTGCCATGAGCCATTATACGGCACACAGTTGTTGACAAAGAACATTAGGAAAAGTTCAAGAGCTACTAACTCAACAACGACATGTGATTTTGTTACTAGTGATTGGCTTCCTTGCATTTCTGTACTTCAAAGAAATATTTCCTGACTCTCCAGTCTCCAGATACTCATCAGAATTTTAAGTTACATGGGAAATCAAAGGAAAATTCACAGGGACTAAGTCCCTTCAAGAGAAACCACATCCACCCATGCAGCTGTTACTGTCAGAAGGTACTTTTTTTGTGTCCCCACACAATTTTACAATGAAACCAGATTCACAGTTTCATTCTCAACTGTAAGATGAATGTGCAGGCCTGCTGACTCACAAAGGCTGTTCAACCCTCCCCAAACAATTGCTTCTTCAATCCACTCTCAAAAGCACAAGGTTTTGGCACTGCGGGATGCAGATGCACCTCCCGATGGTTTCGACAATAAAACTGGTAGTGCTACCAGTTATGTGATGTTGAGCAAAGAAACCTGATGACTTCGAGGAGAGACCCGTGTTAAAGTCACGGAGCACAGGCGCAAGCCCACGCCAGCAATAGCTAATGCTGGGGGAAACTGAATCCCCCGCAGATAGGGTATCAGAAAGGGACCCTGTGAAGTAAAGAAGCATCCATCTTCCTGTTACAGCCCTGAAAAGGGGTGCTGGTAGCCTGCTCAGACACAGCCAAGGAATTTAGCGTCCTCATGCAACTCTCAGCAAGTTGAAACCACAGTTGAGAGTATCATCACAGCGACAGCTCCCAGCAACCCCAGACCTACCAACTGTCCCCTCACAGACAGTGACATTTTCTGATATCCCATCAGGAAACACCAGATGCACAACGTTGCCAACCAAATGGGGTAGTTTTTTGCATCCAGTTTAACCAAACTACTCACTCTGTAGACTTCTTTGGTCTCCAGGTCCCACAGTTTTATAGTTCTACCAGCTGACAGCAGCATTTTCCCATCTGGACTGATGCACAGAGAGGTGACACTGCTGTTGTCACCTTTCCACTTGCTAGAATTTGGATGGAAGGGTGTGGTACAAAGGGGAGAAAGATGGAGAAACAGAAGAAAAAACATTTATTACCATTATCTCAAAACGCACATCAACCATGCTGGGAAGTGTAAGGCAAAGATTATCAAAGAAAAATAATGATTTAAGTAGTCAGAGATGAGGTCAAAGCTGTTCTGTCTCTGCTCCTCTCCCTCAAATTTGTTTACACAAAAATACAACAAGTACCATTTGAGAACTTCTCTTTGCACCACAACCTGAAAACTTACACCAACCATTCCGAAAAGCTTTTCCACACTACAAGTCAGAGTTACAAGGCCCGTTTAGCTCCTGGCCTTCCTCCTAAGGCTGTCTCTGACACTGGCAATAATAAAACCTCACCTTAAAGGTCTACGGCTCAAGGTACTATTAAAAAGATAATAAAAAGAAAGATGCTGTCATGAAAAGCTTCCATCTGCTTTGAAGAGTCTGAGTACTGCACATTTCTCACAGGGCAAGGAAAGCATTAACACAGTTAACAGATCAGAAGTACCCAGCACCCCAGCACATCCCGAGCTCTGGAAACACTTCCACAGGCCCAAGCCACGTCTCTCCTGTCTCCCAAACAGAGATCATTTACCGCATCGCTTGTGATTAGATTTCATAGAAGCTGAAGTCTGACTGCCTATAAACCTGACAAACAGCACTGCTTCTACGGAGAGCATGACAAGATCTTGTATTCTCTTGCAAAAGAAAGAATTCCAAACCACTGCCCTGAAGGCCTTCTCTTGATGCAAGTGAATGGCAACTATTCTATGAAAGGTGCTTCACTGGATCAGTGACTCAAGAGAGGAGAAAAAGGAAGAACAGTGGTTGAAGTTCCACTTGTGGCCAGTTACTGCTGTCACCCCCAGGTCTGTGTTAATGACCTCAAAAAAGGGCATAAAGCACACACAACACATTTACATTTGGCAGCAAATTAGGGAGAGCAGTTGATACGCTGGAGGGCAAGGCAGCTACTCAGGGCCATCTCAGTGACACGAGAAATGGGCTGTTGGAACCTCAAAACTCAAAGGAAAACGTAAAATCCAGTATGTGGGGCTGAAAAATCCCAGGACAAATGGCTAGAAAGCAGCTTTGCAGAAAAGAAGCTTGCAGTTCTCATGGTCAAGTTGAACATGAGTTGCCATGAACATGAACATGAGTTCCCCCTTGTAGGTCAGCTGCATACTGATCTGCACCAGCTAGAGTGGTCAGCAAGTTGAACATGAGTTGCCATGAACATGAACATGAGTTCCCCCTTGTAGGTCAGCTGCATACTGATCTGCACCAGCTAGAGTGGTCAGTGGGTCAAGAAAAGCGAGTCCTCTCCTCTGCACAACTCTTCCAAGCACTGTGTCTGGTTTGGGACAGTACCAGCTGACATGGTAGAGAAATTCCAGTGGAGCACCAAGGCGGCTCAGGAAGAAGAAAAACATGAGGGAACTGGGTGTGGTGTTGGATCCTAAGAAGAGAAGACTGGAGGGAAATTTTACGGCCACCTTCTGGTACTTTATGTCAGTCTCAACTGAGTACAACCTAAGGATGCACCCCTCTTCCAGGGAAATCAGAGGCTACAAACAACAGGCTGTCTGCAGCGCCCACACAGTCTCTAACAAATCTAGCAGAGCTGCAGCAAGAATAACACAACAGTGGGAAGCGTTACAAAAAAGGAAACAGCAGCATATAAAAGGGTCAAGGGGCCATTGCACAGGGGCTTTTATTGAAGTAAAACAACCAGGATCATGAACAGAAATCTTGGTTTCTGCTGGGAAATTTAAGAACAATTTGACTTTATTACAAGAGAAAGCAAACACCTACACCAGACACCTTGTTACACTGCACTGAGCTCTGTTTTGTTCAACAGTACTTGAACAGTAGTGGCCTGCTCAGACAGCCAAGTGGAACTGTCCCCACTGCACATCAGTAGAGAGCGAAACCAAGTGGGTTATCATCACAGCAAGGCCTGGGAGCAAAGCCAGGTGTATGGAACTGATTTAATCTGTTTGAGGTGTTCCAGTATCTGCTCCCATGTATTTCCAAGGATACTTTCTAAAATTTAGATTTTTTAGCATCACAAAAGTGACTGGAAGCCCATATCCCATTAAACGTAAGCATGAAGGGACCCAAATCCCTCTCAGCACTCATTTCATCTCATCTTCCCAATACACAGAGGGAGAAATTCAACTGTGAGAATTACTCTTTTATCATAAACAAAACCACTTCCAAACTCAGAAAAACAACAGGCAACTGTCAGTTTTGTACAGCAGCCATGCAGCCTGGACGGCGGAGTGCAGCACTTCCAACAGGGCCCCACCACAACCTGGGAGGGAGGAAACATGCAAAAGCAAGTGTGAACAATCTGTCCAAAACCCGCATCACTGACCACTTTACTTTGCAGGTCTGTGTGTTCCACTCCACGATGTGTTTGTCGTCTGAACAGCTATACAAGCAGCAGTTGTCCTGGTGCCATCTCACACAGTTTACTCTACTGTCGTGACCGCCATCCTATAAGAGGGAAAAGAGAGTCAACTCATTAGTAAGTGAACAAGTCTCGACCAATGAGTCTTCTCCACACCAGCAACGTGAACAAGCTGTTCTTTTGAGAACTACATTCAAATCACCAGCAACATGAAGGGACTATGATTCTAAAGACCAATATACAGTTACACAAGTTAAAGATATTTCATATTTTGATAAATACACAAAGTCTTTGAATTCTTGTTCTAGCACTTCAGAGTCAAAAAACAAATTTCCCTGCCCACTGTTTCTATACCCAGAATCAATAAAGCTGTCGAACAGCATCAAATTTGGTGAAGGGAAGGCTAGCACAGACACCCTGCCTACAGCCACCCTAGCGCCTGCTTCCTTGAGTACTCGGAGATAAGCAGCCCTCCCTCTGTGAGAGCCATCATCAAATCAGAAGACCCTGCGAAGGGCTGTTATTCATCTTAACATCCAAACTCTGCAGCTCAAATGCACCCTTTAATCATCCATGAAGTATCTCCTGGAGTTTATAAATTTCACTATTTGAATTGGTCCAAGCCAGCTTGGGCTGCTCCCCAAAATATCCTTGCAAATCAGCTTTGGGCAAGACCAAATACATCACAGTGAAACACTGTTCAATAAGGACAGCTAAGAGTGACAGCTCTCATTCTAGCAGGAACAATCTTTTAATTCAACCTAGTTGTAAAAACCAAAATACTTGCCAATAACACCCACTACCCTGCTCCTATAGCAGAGCAGCAGTGTTTGCAAACCGACTGAGACAGTAAATTTTAAACTGCAACTCCTTTACGTTGTTCAATTTTCAGGCATAAATACAGCTTTTCCATAAATCAGAGCTGACATCCGTTGGTTGGTGTCGCTTGCGCATATGATATTAAGTCACTGTCTTCTCTAAATCCATGTACATTCATCACCCTGCATACAGCTAAAAGTTCAGAAGCACAAGCATTCCCAAGTACCCCAAGTACTACACAGTCATTTGCACAGATCTGTAACCCAAGGCTAAAACCACAGTACTTGGGATTAACAGGGAGGTTATCAATGAGGAAGGCAATCCTAAGTTCCGTGCGTCTCATTAATGCACTGAGAGCTCAGAACCTTCCACAAGCAAGGCAAGTTTACAGAGGAGCCCACCAACATGACACCTTCCAGGAGTGAACGAGGGCTACCACCCTCCTCTCTCTGTGCAGAACTGGCTGTGCAGAACTGAGGGCACAGCCCTCCTGCTCTCCCATCAGCCATTTCATCATTATTGTTATCATTAATGCAAAATACGCATCCATCTGCAACCTTAAGATGCTACATTAACTTTAAACCCTAGATTTATCAATGCGCACACGCTGCCATCAGCAGAAGATCCTCTGCCTGAAGACACCCAGGCACTGAATTACTGCACCTTTATTAGTGTACACAGCTACTAAGGAAAAAAAAACCCAGACCTGAGTAATTAGATTAGTTTATTCCATTTTCAAGCAACACAAAGAGCAGCATGAACTGACTGAAACCATCGGCAGTGGGTGGCAGGAGAGGAAAAGTCTTACTTACTAGCTTGCTCTGTAATTCTCCTTTAACTGTGTTGTACAACAAAATGCTACCAACTGCTGTACCGATAGCCAGGATGTCTAACTGCTTGTCCACTTCCACAACTTCGGACTTCCGTTTTTTCCTCTGTGGGCCATCCTGGAAAATGGAAAAGGAGAAAACATGAAATACATTAGTCTGGCCAGCTACTCTCAGGCCGAAAGCAAAGGGAAAAACACTTCTCTAAGGCTGAGACTCAGCCAGTCAGCAGACTCTGCCCAGGCACAAACCAAAGATGCTGAAGGGCCGAGCATCTAGAGGCTCATCCGCACCTCGATATGCGAGGTAACAGAGTTGCTATGAGTCACTTGGATGCACTGGTGGAGGCCATTTTGCCAGGCTGGCAACCACAGACATGAGGGGAAACGCACATGTAAGTTCTTCACGTAGCTTATGCCCCAGAGGCAGAGGTTCACACAACTGGAATACTTACTCCATAGGACAAAAACACTTGCTCGAGAATAATCCATTTATTTTTTTCTCAAAAGCTATTCAGAAGAGTCTTGCAAATACTAACTATTCATGATTCGGATGCTAGAATCTCTATCTACACAGGGAGACTGATGTGAGATCTGAGGAAGAAACGTTTTCCTGTGAGGTTGGTGAGGCCCTGGCCCAGGTTGCCCTGAGAAGTCAAGGATGCCCCATCCCCGGGGGTGCTCAAGGCCAGGCTGGATGGGGCTTTGAGGAACCTGATCCAGTGGAAGGTGTCCCTGCCCATGGCAGGGGGGTGGAACTGGATGGGCTTTAAGGTCCCTTCCAATCCAAATCATTCTGTAGTTCTATGATAGTGCCTTCTAGAAAGCAAGGTAGCACAGAGCAGCAGGAACTGACAAGGACTCAAAACTAAGTGCTCTGCCCAAGGCTTTGCATTGGCAACAGAGGTTCTCCTATGGTCAGGGAATTCTTGAGTCACCGTTCTCCTGCTTTGCAAGTGCTAGCTGCCACTTCAAGGCCGGATTTCACTTTATCTCTTTTAACCCAAACCAGGTGAATGCAGGACATCACTGGGATGGGGAGAAGGAATAAAACTGGCTCTGGAACACATGAATGAAGAATGCAGAAGGAGCCAGTATATTTATTCTCACTGGGTTAATCCTACATAATGAATCACACATGCAAGGAAAAAAAAGGAAATCAAGTTCAATGAGTTGAGAAGAAAAAAATCTTCTCAAGGACTTGAGAAGAAAATGCTACTCATCAGCTTTCAAATCGACTTCAGTATCTTTCCTTACATTCATTACATTACAGCAACACATTCTCTAAAATGTAGAAAAAGAATTATACAGCAGTCAATGCTTCCTTTACACAACAGAACTCTCTGCGCTGCTGAGCAGCCAGAGAAGCCAAAGGAGACTCCGCTAAAACATCAGCAACCAGCTCTGTGCAAGCTGGCGCAGCTCAGCTGTCAGACACAACACAGTCAGCTTCAATATTTTTCATTTGAGCTCAGAGACACACCGAAAATAAGGATTTGGGAGTTTTCACCACAACTAGGATTTAACAGTGCACAATGCTGTGCTGCTTTGAAGCAGGTCTTTCTTTTCCCCTGTACTTAACACAGACACTACCTTCTACAAGGAAAAGTGGTTTGGTTTAGGCCAATAAACACCAAAATGCTACACAGGCACTTTTATATCAAAAGCAGTCTCTGGAGAAAACAGAGTACACTGAGTTTTCACAAGGATTTATTTAGGTTTCATCTTTCCTGGGAAGAAAAAGTGTTTATTAAGTATTATGAAAACAGAGGTGCTGTTAAACAATCACAGTGGCAAAGCCCAACCAAGTAAATCAACCAGGTTTTACGATAATGTGTAGGAAAGATTCAACTCCTTAAGTTTTTGGCAGCCATGTCATTTGGAAACTGCTGTCTGCCCTGCAGAGACCAAGGCTACGCAGCCCCAAGGCACACGCACAGTTTGTGTGTTCCAGTGCTTTTCTATCTCTCTACTGAGTTTCGCTCAGTGCCCCCACACTGCCAGACTGCAAGGCAAAACCATGATTAAGAGCAAATTTTACTTCCTCCCTGGCATAAATCTTTAAACTAAAATCTGTGTATCTCCATTTCGGTTTGTTGTGGCCAGTTTCCCTTGGAACAACCCAGAGGTACAACAGAATTCCCGCTGAAGTCCACAGGTAATTCCAGTACCAACAGAAAGCCAGAGACAGGGATAGCCTCACCAGTTTTTTTTTTGCACATGTATTTCTTTACTGACCACTCTTTATTATCAGCAGGGCTTTTTGTCACAGATCTTTGCAGGAAATAAATGCCAGTGGAGAATTCACACACTGTTAAGTGGTAGAGATAATGTAAAAAAAGCACTCTAAGAGCTAAAATAAAAGCTAAAAACCTAAAGAGTAAAACATCAGCCAAACTTCTCTACCTTACAGCAGAACAGACAGACTGCCAACTGCAGTGGAGATCCATGTTGGATGCACTTTGGATCAAGGTCTTTAATTTAAGAGCACCTTGTTTTCATGGACAGGACAAGGGAGCTAAACCATACCACGTATCAATTTCCTTTTGAAGTTTTTGTCTCAGATTCATAGAAACTCAAGCTTATTTAGAAATCCTTCAACCCTCCCTGGAGAGCCACAGTGTTTTAGTTAGTAGAGATGGAGAAAAAAGGGACTGTGCATTTATTTTTCCACAACGTTCTTACTTGAGCAGGTCAGCCAACAGGACTTTAAAAAAAACAACCCAGAAATCCAGTCTCTGCTGCTCGTGGGTGAAGGAAAGCACTGAAAACACCAGAATGAGGGGAAGCCTCAAGAGTCCTGAGAGATGAAGATGACAGAACAGTTGAAGCTTATTAGGAGGAAGGTGGTGGTCCACATACTCTTGCACGAGGGACCTCGTGGAGCAGGAGCTGGTGCGCACTGCGAGCAGGAAACACTGACACCAGGAATGCTGGTGTGCAGGGAACACCCCAACAAGCCATCACTGCATCAGCGATTCCAGGGCCTGCAGTTCAAAACTTGGTTTCTAATATCGCCCTGCAACACACGACCTTCATTAACATGGCAGCAGTCCAGAGCACGCCTCGGTGAGGTGTAACTTGACCAGATACCTCTTACAGACACCTACTGGCAGAGTTTTACTCTCAGACACCAGGTAGCATCACTGCATAGAGAGATGTAAACCCTCTAGGAATAAAAAAAAAAAAAAAAAAGGAAGACTAAATAATGTCAGGAAACTCATTTCAATAAAGTACATTTGGCAGAACCATCACAGCTTTAGTTCTTCACTTCAGACTAGGGACAAACCAATCAATTATAGAAGTTTATGGCACAATTATTCCAAGAAACAGTATGTTTTCCAGCTCCACTTGAAAACACACCAAGTTTCAAACAGTGGGCAGCATTCTAATTACTAGAGCAATTAGAAAGCACTGAGAGGCACTCAAGCACTGTCTGATCAAGTCAGTTTTCCATACAGACCTAAACCAGGTTAAAGTGGGAGCATCTGTGGCCTTCAGGGTGGGTCTCCAGAAAAGGGCTGGGTTTTAAAGCCTCAGAAACTTCCTGCGCCTGACATAGGGTTAAGTTGATTTTTCACACAAGGCAGGTTTGCCCCATTTTCAACATGCCAATCTCAGGTTATTTAAGTGTGAAGAGCCCATACAGTCCTGCATCCATTTTGTTCAAAGTTACGTGACAAATGAACAGGCTAGGCCGACCTAAACTAACCGTTTCTGCTGAGTTTTCAAAGTTCAGATGCTAAGTGGCTCAACTGAGAGACACAAGACACCACTGTCCTCCTTTGGATGGGTAACCTCTGCATTGAGAATTCTGAAATACCTCTGACAGGATTTCAAATGAACTAAATTGCTGACATACCAAAAGGCAGTTTAAAAAGCCCCCTCCACTTCCTATGATAAAAGGAATGGATTTCACGTACTTTATCCATGAAATAAATTTTTTTCCTCAGGAAAAAAGGTATGTTCTAGCTCAAGGAAAAGGATTACTTCAACATAAAAAGGATGAAAAGGCACCCAACTGTACACAGTCCAGGTATTTTTGGGTCAAGTGTTTGCTTGAAGTGGAGTTAAATAAAACAAGTTCAAGGAGTTAAAATAAACCAACCTTTCTAGGTGTTGTAAACCAACCTTTCTAGGTGTTGTAAATAAAACAAGTTCAAGCCTTCTGCTGTGCGCACTGAATAAAGTTACTGAATACCTTCTTGCAGGATTCCTGAGCTTGGGAAGACGCATCGCGGACAGCACAGCAGCTTGCATGGAAATACTTCAAAGGCTAAGGAAGCATGGAGAGATCCTGCCTTTACTGGGATGTGACCCGTACCATAAGCTAAGTGGGCGTGCAGCAGCCGACTTGCTCCGCAGCATCGCCTTCTCCATTAAGATGAGACGCGTTGTGAAGTAACATACCTTGCTCCGTCAAGGAAGGCTTCCTCCACACAGGTTATACGAAAGACAAATGGTTTTACACAGTCAGTGCTTCTGTTGACAGCCTCTTTGCTTTTAAAGAGAGATTTAAAAGCCTCCAGTGCTTCTTCTCCCACCAACATGTGGTTTCATAGAATCATACAATCATTTGGTTAGTAAAGGCCTTTGAGATCCTCCGAGTCCAACCATACCTGTCCACTACTAAATCATATCCCTGAGCACATCTACCTGTCTTCTAAACCACTCCAGGGATGGTTCACTCTACCACTGCCCTGGGCAGCCTGTTTCAGTGCCTGAGGACCCTTTCCATGAAGTCGTATTTCCCTATATCCAGCCTAAAACTCCTCCTCTAAAACATAACTTGAGGACATTTCCTCTTGTCCTATCACTTATCACTTGGGAGAAGAGACCAACACCTTGCTCCAACCTCCTTTCTGGGACCTACAGAGAGCGATAGGTCCCCCTTCAGCCTCCTCTTCTCCATGCTAAATGGTCCTAGGTCCCTCAGCTGCTTCTAGAACCCCTGTGTTGCAGACCCTACCTCAGCTCTGCTCCCTTTCTCTAGATGCACTCCAGACCCTCAAGGTTCTTCCTGTGGTGAGGGGCCCAAAACAGAACACACGACTCGAGGCGTAGTCTCATCAGGGGTGAGTACATGGGGACAATCCCTTCCCTGGTCAGCCTTGAGAGGAAAAGGCTTAGAAGAGACCTCATCATCATGCGCCAGTACCCAAAGAGTGTCGGCCAAGAGGATGGAGCCTCCCTTTGCACAAGGAACGAAAGAGAAAACACGTGGGGTATAAGTTACTCATCAGGAAATTCCGACTGGATTCCAGAAAAAAAATTCTGATCATGACAGCAGTTAAACATTGGAATAGTCTCCACAGGGAAGCAGACGATTCCTTTACGCTGATCATTTTTTAGGCTTAGCTCGACAGGGCGCGGGCCCAGCTCGTTTAAGCTACGGAACACCTAAAAAGGTCGGACCGGATGACCCTAGAGATCCCTTCCAACGTGGCATTCCACGATTCTACAATCCTACCGTGGAAGGGCCTCCCCGTTAGCCCCTGGATGCGCCCCCAGCCCCGCGAGGCCCCCCTCCTCACCCCGCTCCCTGCCACATGGCGCAGGGAGGGCGGGGTGAAGCCACGCGTTCCAGCTCCAGGAGCGCCCTCATACCCATTCCCACCCCTGGGCACCTCTTCCCCACTCCACCCCCCCTCTCAATCTCATTTTTCCTCACACACCTTGCTGGGAGGGGGCGGCCTCCCCGCCGCCGCCGCCGTGGGGGGGGGGGCCCAAGCCAGGCAGGTACAAGCGGCGCTGAGGTGAGCGGAAGGCACGTACTCCTGCTGCAGCCGGCTGCTCGCCGCGTCCCACACCTGCAGCCGCCCATCGGGCGCGGAGATGGCGAACAGGCGCCGCTCGCGGGGCGAGAACGCGCACACGGGCCGCGCCGCCTCCCCGCCGCACGCTGCAGCCGCCATGGCGCCCGCTCCCCACACGGCGCATGTGCTCGTCCCGCGCGGCTGCGCGTCGCGCCCCGATGACGCCATCCGGCGTCATCGGGGCGCGACGCGCAGCCGCACGGGAGCCAATGAGCGCGGTCCCCTGGGTGAACGGCGCCGCGTGACGTCATCAGCGTGCGCCGAGGCCGGGAGCGAATGGCGCCGCGGCCCCAGCCATGCGGGTTTGGAGCGCGTTGCGGCCCGGAGCCTCCGCCGCCGCCTTCTCGTCCTGCAGTGGGAGGCCGCCCCGCAGGAGGGCGTGGGAGGCGTCGCTGTCGCCGCTGGAGAGGGTGAAGCGGCTGCTGTCGCCGCCGGAGGACGAAGAAAAGGCGCCTCGGGTTCCCATCGAAGGGGTTTCCTCGGAGGAGAAGGGGGCTCCTCGGGTTCCCCTTGAGGCAAAGGGGGCCCCTTGGCTCCCTCCTGAGGCGAAAGAGGCCCCTTGGCTCCCTCCTGAGGCGAAAGAGGCCCCTTGGCTCCCTCCTGAGGCGAAAGAGGCCCCTTGGCTCCCTCCTGAGGCGAAAGAGGCCCCTTGGCTCCCTCCTGAGGCGAAAGAGGCCCCTTGGCTCCCTTCTGAGGTGAAAGAGGCCCCTTGGCTCCCTTCTGAGGTGGCCACCCCTCAGACTCCCCCAGAGGGCACCCCCTGGGCGTTGCCTGAGGTGAAGGAGGCCCCTAAGTTTCCCCTTCAGGCTCGCCCCGAGGCGCCTCCTGAGGCGGTGGGAGCGCATCCCGGTGTTTTCCGTGCCGGGGAATTGGCGCTGGCGGAGATGCGGAGGAAGCACAACACGACGCTGAAGCTGTTGTGTCGCCTGGCGGTGGGCTCGGTGTTGGCCGGCCCTGGTGGCCTCCTGCCGCACCACAAGATCATCGGGCAGGTGCCCGGGCAGGTGCTGGTCACCTCGGCCGGGGCGCGGCTGCTGCTGCGGCGGCCCTCGCTGGAGGAGTACGTGCTACTGATGCCGCGGGGACCCACCATCGCCTACCCCAAGGTACCAGCTGCTCACTGTGCTGGCTGGTGACGGGGATGACACTGCCTGGGTCTCACCCCTGGTTCCCAAGATGAGCGACATGCCATGTTTCTCTCCCTTGCCAGGATATAAGTGCTCTGTTAACAATGATGGATATCCACCCAGGAGACACCGTGCTGGAAACCGGCAGCGGGTCTGGTGCGCTGAGCTTGTTTTTGTCAAGAGCAGGTGAGAACTTGGTTTTAGAAAATAGAAGCAGCGTGGTTTCCTTATCGTGCGTCACCTTTCTTTTGGCCAAATAATAGAATCATAGAATCACCAGGTTGGAAAAGACCCACTGGATCACCAAGTCCAACTATTCCTATCAAACACTAAATCATATCCCTCAGCACCTCGTCCACCCATCCCTTAAACACCTCCAAGGAAAGTGATTCAACCACCTCCCTGGGCAGCCTCTGCCAGTGCCCAATGACCCTTTCCATGAAAAATTTTTTCCTAATGTCCAGCCTAAACCTCCCCTGGCAGAGCTTGAGGCCATTTCCTCTCATCCGGTCCTCTGTCACTTGGGAGAAGAGGCCAGCTCCCTCCTCTCCACAACCTCCTTTCAGGTAGTTATAGAGAGTAATGAGGTCTCCCCTCAGCCTCCTCTTCTCCAGGCTAAACACCCCCAGCTCTCTCAGCTGCTCCTCATAAGGCCTGTTCTCCAGCCCCCTCACCAGCTTCCTTGCTCTTCTCTGGACTCGCTCCAGAGCCTCAGCATCCTTCTTGTGGTGAGGGGCCCAGACCTGAACGCAGTTTTCAATATGTTGGTTCTTAAAAGTTTTGCTGCAGTTCACGTGTCTGTGTACAGCTCACTGACTTAAAGGAAAACTATGGCTGTACCAGAACTGATCCAGCACTTCACCTGCATTTGTTTGTTTAAATGTGAAGAGAAAATTAACAGTAATCGATGGTTTCATATGTAACTATTTCCTAAGGTGAAGTTGAGATGTCAAGGTGCATTTCTGATATTTACTATGCTACTTTCTTCTAAATTCTGTATTTCAGGAGGTCTGGTGTCTTCTGTTTGGTTTCAGTTGGGCCCACAGGACGTGTTCTGAGTTACGAAGTCAGAGACGATCACCATAACTTAGCCAAGAAGAACTACAGCCACTGGCGTGCTGCGTGGGCCATAGGGCATAGGGAAGAGTGGCCTGATAACGTGGAGTTCATTCTGAAGGACATCTCGGCAGTGGCTGAGGATATGAAACGGGTCACACTTGATGCAGTAAGTCCAAAAAGTTCCCCCATTGCACTTGTATCTTTTCTGCATGAACTAAAACCTCTGGTGCTCACAGTCCTGGTGGGATTCCCATCTCTAGCTTAGCAGGATTAAAACCAGCCAGATCGTCAGCTGTGAAAGAAACGTAGTGATTATTTTGTCAGATTACAAGTGTTCCCAAGGTTTTGGTTACAGGTTCCCAAATGAAAAGTGCCACGTGGCCACAGCATAGAAATGTTACAGTCACTGCTCTTGTCTAGACAAAAACAAACAGACTTTCTTGTACTTTGGAGAAGCGGGTAGTTTTGTATCTAAGACACACATTGAAAAACATCACATTTTAGAAAAATACATAAGCTTATTGAAAACAAAGACATGAACACTTTGCTATCAGCCATGTAGAACACACAATGTAACAAAGCAGAAGTCAGAGTAAGGAATGCTCTGGCTCTCTTGGCCTGTTTTTCTATCCAGATTTTGTAAAGGGAAAATAGCCAGGTGTGAGCTACCCTTCGCATGAAGCTCACGGAATGCTTAGATGAATGCTTCAAACAAACGACAATTGTGTTAAAGTTTGAGAAAAGAGATAAAACCTATAGCATCAACCTATCATTTTTAAACCTGCAGAAGTAACCATCTGCAGGAAGGATCAGCTGTCGCCTGCCCCATTGTTGTACTGTTGGAATTGTTTTCCAGCAGCAGACAGATAAGTGGCCAAAGACCCACATTTCTACATCTTGAACCAAACAGCCAGTCAGACATGGAGACTGCAGCTGATTTTGTGTTAAGGATGCACTTGGACGTTAATTTTGTCTAACATAAAAACTAGACATCCAAAGGTGCTAGCAAATGCAATCATCCAGAAGTGTTGGTTGATGTCACCAGGATAGAAGTTAATGACATTTACATTGATGAAACTGTATGTGCTGGTTGAGTGGAAATGCACCTGGAAGCAGCAGGACTTTGTGTTGTGAGTGCGTGGAGCTCCAGCCTCTCTAGAATTTTGAGAAGCAGCAGCAGAACTGTTTTGTGATCACATACCACTGGTGTATGCATTCACCTTCCATGTATTTTTCAGGCGTTGTTGTTACGGAAAAGATTGATGGTGATGTTAATACTTATTGGGCAAACCCCCGTGTCTCTGTCTTGCAGGTGGTCCTGGACATGCTCAGCCCTCAGAGCGCGCTGCCCGTGGTGCAGCCCAGCCTGAAGCCGGGCGGTGTCTGCGCTGTCTATCTGGCAAAGTATGTGCTCGCTCTGGTACATTTATTCAGTGTCACCTAATGTTGCTACAGAGCCAAACACTTTTTCAGTCGTGCTGGGCATACGTTGTAGATGCATAACAAATTTTCCCCCTCAATATGTAATGTTTTTTAGGTAGTTGCACTCAGTATAAATTATATGTGGCTGAACCTCTGCCCTTTACTTTGGGATGCTCTCGCAATGGCCAGTAGAAGCCTGCACTCAGTAGCATCCTCAGAATAGCTGTCTTGTTCCCAACTCCGTGGTCTGGTTGCTGGCTCCGCTACCCTAAAACTGAAGGACTTTTGTAACCTCAGAGGGAAAGGATGCGACAGGGGCAGTAGAACTGATGGCGTATGATGTGAGTTCCCAAACAATGCTCTACCCTTTGCCTTTCTTCCAAAGCATCACGCAGGTTATTGACCTTTTAGACAGAGTACGGACCTGCAGGCTCCCTTTTGTGTGCGAGAAGATCATCGAGGTAACACACAGGAACTGGCTGGTCATCCCGGCAAAAATAAAGAACAGTAAATCCAGCCAAAGGACAGAAACTCCAGAGAATGCTGAAGAACCACCTCAACCGGAGTATGAAGAAATCCCCGTTCAGGATGAAGGGGTTCTTAAAGCCAGTGAACGCAATGGTAAGAACGTTACTGCTGATTACCACACTGCAGTAACGGGGTCACTCATCCGAGGACATGGTGAAGGCAGAGTCTGTAGGAAGAGGAAGTGATGTTCTAGGCCGGCTGAGATTTTTGTGAGGAACAGCTTTGGATAGCCTGGGCCTTGCAAGGCTTGAACAAAGGATACACTAACAGTTACTGAAATAGCTTATTAAAAATCTAGACCAAATAGAAAATAAAGGGCAACCTGCAAATAACAGATGGCTGCTACTGGGCTCCCATTTCTGTTTTCTAATAATATTCACTGCCCTGCACTCATCCTGTTGCTGCTGTCGAGAGCCCTGATGGGCATGAGGGTTCTACAGAAGAGAGATTGCCAGTGTGCTGTTGGTAATCATGCTGTTCTGGCAAATCAGAAATGGTTCCTCTACTGGGACAGACTTGCAGAATCCACGGCAGAGCAGAGGTGCCTGGATGTGCTGATGGGTGACAGTGTAGCACTTTAACATGCACAAAGAAAATGGAAATAGCGCAAGGACAAATAACCCCTGGCACTGGTGATTCTGCTTTGCCTGTGTGTTTGAAATGCTAGAAGAATGAAAACCTTTCCCTCTCACAGGATATTTGCCTGGTGATGCTGGGACACGTGGCTCGGTGCCTTACGTCGCTCGGCCAGCATTCTGGCAGGAGACTCATTCAGGTGAGACACTTGGAAAATGTTCCTTTATCTTAAATGTTTAGGGATATTGTATTTTCAAAAAGACTAGTTTTCATATGAGCTCTTAACATCTTACTATATCATGAAATCATAAAACTTGTAGTAATAAATCAATAATTGTGTGTTGAGTAACTTGTTTTGTTTTTAAATTAGCAACTTGTTTTGTTTTGTTTTTCAATTAGCATTCCTTACCAAGCTGCGAAAGTTTCGACCACTGCCTTCTTGATGCTGCTGAGGTGTTAGCTGCTAATTGAGTATTGTACAACAACGAATAAATGAATGAATAAAAGAACATGTTACCAAGGAGCTGCTTCGTTTTCCAAGTTGTGTCGCTTTTAAGCAATGACTGCTTTGGTTTCTACTGCACGTAAAGTCTGAATCCCACTTGCTATTCAAAGGGAAGTGTTTTAATGATCAGTCAGGTGTAGTGTGCAGTGCGACTCAGCCGGTTCTGAAAAGCACGGTGTCTGTTTCTGTCTCACAGGTGTATTTCACTCTTCATTGCTTGTGAACCAGTCCATGGATTTGTCTTGACTCAGGGCGCTGTCATGTCTCCTTTTGCTGGCCAGGCTCCGGCAGTCTGCTGGGAAAAGGGAGAAAATCCAGTCAGAAAACAACTTAGCAGAGTCTGCCCTTTGCAAGGCAAGTGGGGCAGTTTCAGCCTTTGCTGGCCACCGACTACTGGCTGTACATTCCTTAAAACAGCTTTCCTAAGCACAACTGACAGTGAACTGTATCTCTTGCTAAAGCTATGTTTGTCTGGAGAACCAGAGCAGCTGTTGGCACTCTTTTCACAGGAAACTCTGGTCTTGTTTCCCACTTATACCCCAATCTTAAAGCTAAATCTTGCATAAACTGTCACCAACTGTGATACACTTAAAGGGAGATGGGAATTGTGATTTCACACCATCTCGGGAGTGGTGGCAGTGACAGAGCAGCCTGCACAGGGCTCTCCCCAAGAGGGCTCTGATATGCACACAGACACACAATCTTAATTCACATGATGCACCCCAGTCTTTTTACTGTTTTTCCTAGCCAGGCCTAAGTGTCTAAAATCAGTTTCTCAATTCAGTTTATAAAACAAAGATACTAATAAATGCCCAATAGACGGGAACGCAGGCCAAAATCCACCATAGCAGATGGAGGCAGTCTGAAAAGTCTCAAATCGTAAAGCAGCTGTACTTAAGCAAGTCAGAAGACGATGTGAAAACAACTGAACTGGTGGCAGTGAAAACACAGCCCTGACAAGGTAGCTGTGTTTGTGACTGGAATCTCTGCTAGCATGTAGAGATGGTGCCTCCTCCCACCAAGGACACAGCCGTCCCCACAGGACTCTAAAGGGTGGGTATGGACTCGGCTGCCTGAAGTAACAGAAAATCACTTGCAGTATCAAACCGTACCTTTGGCATTATAAAAAGGAGAATCAACAAGCATTTCATCACTTAGCAGGGTGTCCTTCGACTTCTGGGGTGAACGTAATTCCATCATCTCCAAAGTTGCAGTAGACGAGGAGGAAGATGATGATGACAATCCCAGTCGTACAAATCTTCCTTTCTTCCCACAAAGCCGGCAGTCTGTAGGAGTAGCACTGGGACCTCGGGGCAGCTGCGTGGTGCCATTATTGTAGCTCCTGACAGCTCCGCTGTGGTGCACTGACCGCTCCCGCTGCCACACAAAATGTGTTGGAGCAATGGCCATCACCTATCAGAACAACTGCCGCATCAGAAATGATAGCAATAGCGGGAAACACACAGCTGGAAAGAAAGGCCCCAACCCCTGCATGCCAGAGAACTAACACTGCTTAGATGGAACAGGCACCAGCTGTTATCTCCTCGCTTCTGTCTGGGCAGACAGTGCTGCTTCAGGCACAAGTACATGACCCAGCTGTGAAGTGGATGTAGGAACAACAGGGATCAACAGTCCCTCAGTCACAGGGATCGCAAACCCCAGCTTATGCTTTGTGTACTGGACTGAAGAGGGCAGCTGGTGGTGCCTACCAAACATGGACTTCAGGGAACTGACCACAGTGCCACGGAACTGATGCCCATGGGAAGCTGGGAAAAACGTACTACACTCCCATTCTTTGTACCTTCCCATAAGCCCTTGGTCCCATCCCCAGAGCTGGGATTCTGGAGGAAAGGAGATCTTCTCTACCAGCTGTAGTGAACACTATGTTCTTAGAACATGACAGGACTTTTCCAGATAGACAACATTCCACCTGAAAAGTGAGGAAAGTGTTTCCCTCCTAATATGTTCGAAAAATAGAGGTTGTAACACTGCATTAATGGCAGACTATTAAAAACATGCCCTGAAAAAGCCACCTGAAGTTATATTATTCATTTTGAGGGGATTAAACTTTCACCTGAGGTCCTGAGACTTACTTGAAGGTTTTACTTTTGTACAAACTTAGAACTTGTAAAGCAAACACACACAGAATCATTCCTAAAGTGACTGAAGTAAAACAACCGATGGTGAATTTTAAATATAAATATTTTCATAAAGCAGAAATATTCTACTCCATACACGCCTCACTTTGGACAGTACTGCAATAACAAAAACTCTAGTTTATCTTAAAAACACAGTTTCAAGCAATGTATTTTAAATACAGAAGAAAACAAAACTCCTGGGGACAAGTGGACCATGACGTTTCAGCGGCATCTTTTCTTCTGCAGAGCTGGTCTACACACTGCAGGGAAGAAACCATCTGTACAGAGCCAGATTGTTAGCTGCTATTAGCTGCAGTAGTTTTGGCACCACCAACAGTAAACCCCTCCCTACCTCTTCACAGCAGCGCCTGCTTACAATAGCCCGGTAGTCAATTCTGCTCCAGAGCTGATCTCTTAGCTTTAAGAAATCAGGAAAGAGCTTCCTCCAGGCTTTTCCCAAAGCCCATGGGAATATGTCGTACTTTGATTCTTCATCGTCTTCTTCAACTGTATTTGCCAGGTACCTTCAAACACAGACATGTGTCTATAAATGTTATTTGATCCTCACTCCCTGTATTAGTATAATTTCTAACATTAAAAGACATAATATTGAAGCAGTTCTTTTTTCTTGTATTGTGAGAGAAGCTGCTAACAAGATACAGCCTTCCCTGCTCAGCAGTGTCTTAGTCAGAAAGTTCTATACTTATCTTTTGAGTAAACAGAAACTTCATCTCTTCTGAGAGTTGCTTTACCTTAGAGCCTCCTCAATCACAGGATGCAAGAACTGACATATCCTGGCAGCTTTCTCCAAACTGGTAAGATATCCTTGCAGTAAAATAAACAGTTTCTGACTGATTCTCTCAACAAAGCTTAAAACTGCCTTAGGAAATCTTAAACTTTACATTTTCTACTTCATGGATCTTAACCATTCTTGGAAAATCAAGTTGCTTACATTAAATTAGCATCAAACAGCTCAATGCAGCTCTGTTTTCATGCATAAATGAAAATCTGAAATTATTTTATTAATGCCCATGTTTCTCCCTTCCCTCACTATATGTTACTTTTGCTTCTGGATCGTCTTAGACAACAGGAATGTATTTACTTTCTCTGGATCCATGTGATACTAAACTCCTGGAAAAATTATTACTTTTGGTCTCCTCCCCAATTTTCTCACTTGTCCCTAATCCCAGTGTTCCCCCTAGTCCCAGTCTCGGCAGACCCTTTATCCTTTTCTAATCCTCTCACTCTTCTGGCCTGGCTTTTCTCCCTTCAGCAGAGTTGGATGCTTCCTCCTCTGTGCCCAGTGGATGGCACCCAGAACACCATTTACAGGAGGAGAAATGGGCACCTCTCTTCCACACGTGAGTAGCACTATCTTGGAAAAAGATCAGCTGTGCACCTAACGCTATGGAAGACAATGCTGGATCACTCTGCAAGTTTAGCCAAATATGGAGAAATTGTATAGGCATGAGAAAGACAGATTATTGATGGCTCCTCTGTTTAACAGTCCAGATATTTTAGAATGGCTTAGAATAGTTCTCAGAAATTCTCTAGCAACGTTTGTACGGTCGACTTAAGTGATGTTAACAGAAATAAAAAGTAACTCCCAAGGTGCAGATCATGGTAAAACATGTGTCACCAGAGGAAGAACATGGAATTTGCACTGTTTATATACAGCATGTGGATATTTCCACACTTCACATAGAGCCCAAACAGCTACACGCTCATTAAAAAAATCTCATGTCTATCATAATTACCAGCAGCAAAAACAAAGAAATAAAATAATGCAAAGTTTATGCTAACAAAACCTGATACAGACAGAGAATTTAAAAGTACTTACAGAGCAACAAAGAAATTGATTCTAGTGTGCTCATTTATGGTGAAATTAGCCCTCTTGAAATAGACAAAGGTCATGGCCAGGAGATACTGTTGTAAAATGGAAAAGGTTACATTCACAATTATGTATCAATGTATTAGTTCAATATATGATTTCCTAAAATGCTTCACACATCTATCTTGTGCCAAGGAAAAATTCCTTCACTGAAAGAGTGGTGAAGCACTGGAAGAGGCTGCCCAGGGCACTGGTAGAGTCTCCATCCCTGGTGGGGTTAAAAGGTTGTGTAGATGTGGCACTTTGGGACATGGTTTAGTAGGCATGGTGGGGTCGGGCTGATAGTTGGACTGGATGAGCTCAGAGGTCTTTTCCAACCTTAATGATTTTATAATTGTGTAAGATATTTTGGTCATTTTAACCAATAAGGAAAGCATAAATTGAGTTTTGTGAAGCTTCCATACGAATGCATTAGAAAAAGAATTATGGTCTGTACTGGCATTACAACAAGTGATGGAGAGCAGATTTTTCACTCAGTCTGTGTTCTGTTCCATAAGGGAAACGCACTCACCTTGTCTGTGATCTTACAGCAACAGTCCATCCAAAGGAAGTCCTGGATTAGGTCATCATCTGCAACAGAAGGGAGCTGTAGCATTTCAAATGTCAAATGTGTTTGTGTTAGAAAGTATTTGTAAATACATAACAGAGGGTCCTATTAAACCAAATGAAAAGAAAGAAGCTAGAGACAAGAGTAAAGCACAGAGAAAGTCTCGGGAGAAAGACTCTAGGTATGAAAACTTTTTCATGACAAACTCAACAAAGTGTAATACCAGAAAGGTGAGGTGGAGAATCTATTGACAGTGTTTTATTCCTTCTCAGTGAGAGCAAGCAAAGGTGACAAATAACCAGTATTTCTTGTATTTGTGTAACGCCTTCCTGTGCGAGTGGCTCCATCCAACAGCACACCATTATTTCTGATGAGCGCCAGACGCTGACCTCTGCACCTGGGTTACTCAACAGCCTTCACGAGGCACTGCTTGCCTGGTAGCCCGTGGCCAGTGCATCCCTGTCTGTGCATGCGTAATAGCACAGTGTTACCGCAAACTCTCCAACTCACTCCTGTATTCCAGGTTCAGTAAAAGACAAGTGTAATCTTCCACCACTGCTTAATCTCTCAACTAAATTAAATAAATTTAAAAAACCCTACACCACAGAGACACCACTGCAAAAGAGGTGCTACAGCCCCTCAGATGTTCTTTCCACACTGCTTCTTCCCCTTAATGTTTATCCCCGCAGTAAATAATGTCTTTATGAAACTGAAAGTGAAGTCTTTTGCAAGTCTAGTGCAAAACAAGATACATGTGGCTTTACATGTATCTGTTGAAATATAAGAGAAATTAGAAAGGAAAGGTAAGTATCATACCACCCTGCTGCTATTTGTAATTTAAAAAGATACTTTTCATCTGTTTGGTAGCCCTTTGTTAAATTCTGCAGTAAATATTTATACACAAAAATATAACAACAAAATACATTTAGACAAAGACATGGCCATCAGTATCTACAGAAAGAGCACTCCCCAAATCACAGAGTTTAGAAAACAGACTTGCTTAACAGTTTTCTATCGTTTAGCCCACACATCGATATCCGTCCTTGCTAACCTACCAAACAATTTAAAGAATGCTGTCATTTCCTGACGCTGAATAACTAGACATGGGCCCTTTGGACATTTGTATTTACGACTGGAAGCCTTTTTTTCACCATTTTCTTCATGGTCTTTAAAAGCAGGCCGCTTCAGTCTCATCAGGTGTTTTTGCTGATGTGATCTGGACACACTCGATTTGACATGCACAGTAACAGTGGGAGGTGTCTGGCACACCAGATTGTCTCTCATTTTGATAACTAAAAGGCCCTGCTAAAAAAAAGAAATTAGACACACAAATAGTTTTAGCAATAGTTCTCTTTGTTTCTTTTGTTCCAATTAAGTGACTCATAGAGCTTTTATGTCAGGTGATCCAAAAATTAATTGTATCAGCACTAATTATTGAAGTCTTGTGCCTCAAGTCATCTACACAATTTCTTAATTTAATTCTAATCTCACAGAGCTCTTTTTCAGTGCAAACAACCTTCAGTCTTTCTTTTTCCATTCAAAATTTGGAAAAAAGAGAAAAATCAATTCCAGAAAAATTTGCCAACAGCAGCTCCAATCCTCACAGCCCTACTAATACCTATCAGAGCATCTCCACTCTTCCCCTCCAACCTGTTAGGGTGTATCTTTTCAAGAAGTCTGGTAGAATTAATGCAACAGAACCATAATTAAGGTGTATGACATTAAAACTGAAATCTTGAGCTCTTAATTTTTACATTTGGTAATAGCCATTGGGAATAAAAACTTATCTGTCAAGTAGCTCATATCATAGAAACATAGAAGGGTTTGGGTTGGAACAAAGCTTAATGCCCATCTAGTTCCAACCCCCTGCCATAGCAGGGAAACCTCTCACTAGACTGGGCTGCTCAAGGCCCCATCCAAGCCGACCCTGAACACCTCCAGGGATGGGGCAGCCACACTGCCTCTGGGCAACCTGTGCCAGTGCCTCACGACCCTCAGCGCGAACAATTTCTTACTAATATCTAGTCTAAACTTCTCTTCATTTAGTTTAAAACCATTACCACTTGTCCTATTGCTAGACATCCTGATAAGAAGTTTTCCCCATCTTTTGTATAAGCCACCTTTCAGTATTGCAAGGCCACAATAAGATCTCCCCAGAGCCTTCTCTTCTCCAGGCTGAACAACCCCAACTCTCCCAGCCTGTCCTCGGATGGGAGGTGCTCCAACCCTTGGATCATCTCCGTCGCCTCCCTTGGTTTTGCTCCAACAGCTCCATGTCCTTCCTGCATTGAGGACTCCAGACCTGAACGCAGAGCTCCAGGTGAGGTCTCACCAGAGCGAAGCAGAGGGTCAGAATCCCCTTGCAGGACAAGATACGGTTGGTTTTCTGGGCTGCGAGCGCCCACTGCCGGCTCCTGTGGAGCTTCTCACCCCCAGCCCTCAAGCCCTTCTCCTCAGGGCTTCTCCTAGCCCGCAGGGACACCGAGCGCTGCCCAAGTCAGCGCTCCGCACTGGCTGCACATGCCCAAGGGAACAAACCTTAGGCGTCTACAACTGCAAAAAAAAAACCCAAAAAACCCAACAACCTAATAACCAAGCAGACTCCACAGAGGACGCGAGGAAAGGGGTTTTTTAGCAGGAGCGAGCGCTGACTCCCTCAGCGGGCGCCACCGCAGAGTCCTGGGGGGGCTCGAGCCCACACACGATGACAAGCCCCTCACACGGGGACGGGGTTATGTTCCCGGAGGCAGAGCTGGGAGAGCCCCGAGCCCCGGGAAGGTGCGGGCACACCGGGACCCCCGGAACGGCGCCGCCTCAGCCCCTGCCCGCGCGCGGGACGCTCCCGCCTCAGCCAATGGGCGCGCGCGGGACGCTCCCGCCTCAGCCAGTGGGCGCGCGCGGGACGCTCCCGCCTCAGCCGATGGGCGCGCGCGGGACGCTCCCGCCTCAGCCGATGGGCGCGCGCGGCTCGCTCCCGCCTCCCCCGCACCCCCTCGTGCCGCCGGGGGGCGCTGCGCGGGCGCGGGGCCGCCGGCTGATAGGAGCGGGACAGGGGGCGGGGGAGGCGCCCCCCGAAGCTCCTGGCCGGAGTTGAGGGGTGATGTGGTTTGAGCTAAATTACAGTCAGTTTGGGGACTCGGTTGTTCTAAGTAACTCCATTCTCTGCAAGCCAGCTGCACGGTTTTGGGACAGTGCTGCTCCTAAGTGTGATAACAGAGGGCATCGGTGTGCACCGAACTGCACAGTGACAGCTGTGAAATGAGAGCTTTTCAGCTTCAATTTGAAGTCCTGCCAGGTAAACTGGAAGGGAAGAAGAAGAGAAGACTCCAAAACCAGCAGAAATTCACATTCTTTTGCCAAATGCAATTACCCCTGCCTCTACACCTCCCCATACTTGGTTTGGGTTTTTTTGTATCACCTCAGAAGAGCGAGAAGGAATAAACCTTTCTCTTACAGTTAACACACTGCTGCTGCAAGCTTTTGCCCATGCTACTGCCCAAGCTTTTTTGAGTGTTTGCTCAGCCGCCAGGCTTTGCTGGATGTCACAGAACGGCTCTCTTCTGTGTTTTCCATGGTGCTGTGGTTTGAGGTCAATTAGACTCAGTTTTGTGACTCAGTTGCTCTAAGTAATTCTCTGCATACCAACTGCATGGTTTTGGGGCAGTGTTGTTCCTAAAAATGATAACACAGAGCATCGGTATGCACAAAGTCCAGTGCTTATCCTTATTCCGATGGTAACCAAGGCCATACTTGAGCTGACCAACAGAGTATTCCACCCCATTTACACCATACTCAGTACAAAAATGAGAGATCATGAGGGTCTCATCTCTCTCCTGCAATGATCGACATCCAGTGAGGACCTTGTGTGTCCATTACTCCTGATCCCAGATCTGTGCGTTCCTGAAGGCAGCTCCCAAGCTCAGCTCCCTCCTCGGCACGGACCCATTCCCTCGTGTCTGCTCTGCAGTGTTTGTGGTGATGTAAAGTCATCAGGGGATGGGGCGTGACCTTACAGATTTGTATATATTTTATTGCTTTCTGATTTTCATCATTATTATTATTCTTGCTATCACCATTTCATTAAAAGCAGTAGTTTTAGTTTCCAACTCTCTAGTCTCATTCCTCTCATAGAATCATAGAATCACCAGGCTGGAAAAGACCCCTGAGGTCCTCAAGTCTAACCGTACTTATCTGCCACTAAACTATATCCTTAAGCACCTCATCTACCCATCTTTTAAATACCTCCAGGGATGGGACTCAACAACCTCCCTGGCCAGCCTCTGCCAGTGCCTGATGACCCTTTCTGTGGAATTTTTTTTCCTAATGTCCCATCTAAACCTCCCCTGGTGTGGCTTGAGTCCTTTCCCCCTTGTTGTATCATTTTCCTTTCCCCATTTCCCTGGTGGGGGTGGGAGAGAACTGAGAACCCAACGGCATGGTTTGAGCGGTTAAAATTAGCCAGTCAGGACTAAACTGTGACATGGTGCCTCGATCCCTAACGGTGTCCGTGGAGCACTGGGTATGCAGCTCCTCCCACCATCGCTTCAGCACCAGTGCAGCTGCTAACTGGGGCCAGGCTGGCACCAGGACACGTCTCTGCACCACTATCCTGCTTCTCCCACGTCACCTGGCCTGAGGGGAACGGGGTGGTGTGACTGTGTGTTCAGCAGTGACTACCTCTACCAAAGACTGTAATAGAATCACACACACATTAAGGTTGGAAAAGACCTCTAAGCTCATCCAGACTGTCAGCCTAACTCCACCTTGCCTACTAAGCCATGTCCCAAAGTGCCACATCTGTGAGTTTTTTTTTAACCCTTCCAGGGATGGAGACTCCACCACTGCCCTTGGCAGCCTCTTCCAGTGATTCACCACTCTTTTGGTGAAGAACTTTCCCAATATCCAATCCAAACCTTCCCTGATGCAACTTAAGGACAATTCCTCTCACCTTATCACTTCTTACTTGGGAGAAGAGACCAACACCCACCTCACTCCAACCTCCTTTCTGGGACCTGAATAGAGCAATGAGGTCTCCCCTCAGCCTCCTCTTCTCCAGGCTAAATAGCTCCAAGTCCCTCGGCTGCTCCAAGAACCCCTGGGTTCCAGACTCTTCTCCAGCTCCATTCCCCTTCTCCAGACACACTCCAGCCCCTCAATGCCTTTCTTGTAGTGAGGGACCCAAAAATGAACCCAGGATTCAAGGTGTGGCCTCATCAGTGCCAAGTACAAGGGACGACGCCTTTCTCTACTTCCATTGGACACACCACTTTCGATACAAGCCAGGATGCTCTTGGCCCTCCTGGCCACCTGGGCCACTGCTGGCTCATGTTCAGCTGCTGTCAACCAGTACCCCCAGGTCCTTTTCTTCTGGGCAGCTTTCCAGTCAAAAACTTCTCACAGTCCACTCAAGTTCAGTCCCTCAGCTGCCCAACACCACTGTAAAAGCTTCCTCAAACCATATGCCAGGATCATAAACCCAGGTGAAGCAGATGTGAGGGAGAAGCCACATCAGACTTTAAAGATCCTTAAAGATACAGGTGCAAACTACCCTGCTGTTATTTTTCCACAGAAGCAATGAATGCATGTAGCATTATGTGATTAGTCTAAGGCACTCTATTGAAATGTAATAACAAGAACGAAAAGCTCCCTTCTCCAGTAAGATTCAGTATGGAATCTTATTGTTGGCTTTCATTATAAGAGCTAAGATTTATTCTAGGGAGATGGCAAGAAACACCCCCAGTTTCATTGTTCCCCCTGTACAGGCCCATTAACATGTAACTGGCCTCATTCCTTATGGTAATGAGGAGAGAGGACTTTTTACACCTTCCTCATCTTATATTGCTACTTTGCTAGATACCTTTATTTAGGTGCTCTGAGACAGTGAGCATATTCAGGGAAGCATCACTTTGAGTTTCTGATCATGGCTCTAGAGAGAGAAAACCCGTCAGCTGAAACAACATGTCTGTATGGAACAGGCTGCAATCAGGAAAACTCGGATGCGAGGTGGAGATCAAACCAAATAAACTGGTTTGGCAAAAGCATGTTTCCTTGAGGTTCTCTCTTCATACACCTCTGTGTTCAGGCTGAGTTACCTGGCATTCGATTGTTCTTTATTTTTGCATAATACTTTTCATCTAAGAAACTCAAAGCACTCCTCAATTAATTACCGTTCATTTGAGAACTGTAGGAAACAACTAACAGGCAAGTTACAGAAGCTGCCACATAACCCTAGACCATACAGACTAGGAAATGAAGCTCTGTCCTTTGTTGCCTTGCTGCCAAACATAAAATGTAATGGTAACTTTGAAGTGCCTGCATTCTCATTCTTTACACCTTCCTAGTTGTATTCCTTGCCTTATCAATGAAAAGTGGCTCACAATGCAGATCTTCATCCACACAGAGCTTTCCAAGGTTTGTTTGGTTTTTCTCCTGCAGCTCTGATCTTTCTAAAATATTTTCTGAGCTGGTGGTTCTGCGAAGAAGCAGTAAACAATTAATTTATTTATTCCTTTTCTCTCCCAAAGCTCTGTTGCTGTCCAGTTACTCAGCAGGGCTGGTGACTCCAACCCCTGCTGTCCGGCCTCCACCTCCTGGGACCCAGGGCTCTGCTCCAACACAGACCAGCTGCGTAACCTCAGCTCAGACTCTGTCAAAACCAAAGTTGTAAGAAAACGCCGTGACAGAGCCTGCAGAGCAACTCTTCTGTCCTTGCCGGACTCTGCAAGTGGAGTCTGGGTTGTTGGGACGGGAATGACTCACGGATTCAACTCAGAAACATCATAGAGAAATATGAACATGGAGAGGCTGCTGCCTGAGCACCGTGACAGCAAGGAAACAGAACTTTGCCTGAATGAATCCTCTGTGTGATACAGAGGATGTAACTGGTTCTCAACTCCGCTCATTAGTAACTGCATCTTTTAGACAGCTGAACAATTAATTCAAGAATGTCTGGGAGGATGCAGTGCTCTGGTTCCCAGGAGGCTCAGAGGACATCAGGGGGCACTGTTTCACCACGAGGAATTCAAACAGACCAAGTTGCACTTGCCTGGTCGGAGACACACTGGAGTTCATGTTGGGCTTCGTTACTAGCCCTCCCTATAGAATGGCATCAAATCAGTTTAGCTACTGTTCATCTTTATAGGTTATCACAGTTTGAACTAATTTTTATATATACTTTTTTTTATATCTGTGTATATACACATATTTATATATCTATATATAAACATAAATCGAATAAGACCTGGGTTTGAAAGACCTGGAATTCTTACGAATCTTTTTTTTTGGGGGGTGGGGGTATGTGGCAAAGTATATTTCCATGAATGCTTTGGAACACAATTGTATTAGAGATACAATCACATAGGTACCAAGGAGCTAGGTGTAAAAAGGCAGGGGCAGAGCAGTTTCCTTCCTTTAAATGAAAAAAAAAACCATATATATAAACCTTTTTGTGACTGAGTTGTTTACAGACAGATTAGGAAGTATCACTGAAGAAAAATAAATTACATACAATAATTATATACAATATATATTAACATATTTATATATTGCATATTGTGGTTTATTATATATGATTGTATCAAGTAGAATAATTATATTTAGGATATACATACTCTTTGTAAAAAAATCATTTCTTATTTGTGAGGCAGGAAAACAAAAGCTTTTGGCCTCAGGTGTCCTTTCCAGTGAACTCTTTCTGTTGTTTAAGAAAGGTGAGTTACCATGGGAAGAACACCTGGTATTTGTTGTCGAACAAAGTCATGAAGAAGAAGCACTGGTTCTTTTAAACACAGATCATTGTTCAAAATGAAATCTGTATTTCTCAGTTATAGACTTCTACGTACTGCAGAGCGTGAAAAAGAAAACAAAAAAGGTCTCTCTTCCCTGCAGAGACAACTCCCACCCTGGTCAGGGGGAGCCCAGCCTCCTCATCCAGTTCCAGGTGAAATGCACACGGGATGAGAGCTCCATTCCTGAGCACCGTAACGAAACTGAAGCATTCATCTAAAAAGAAAACTCTGGGCATGTGGTTAACTCCCTCAGAATAAAGGGTGTAGTGAGTCTCACAAGTTTCGGTAAATTAAAAAGGAACAGATAAATGACCTTAACCCACATCTATCAACAGAAACCTGTTTTTCTTACGTGGGAAGAGAAAGTGAGGATTTAGATGAGTTGTGTGAAATGAATCATTACAGCATCATGGTGTCTGGGCCAGGACTGGGCAGAACAGATTGCATTGGTCTTGCCCGTTTGCTGCTGGAGGTGCCATTAAGGGTACTGGGAAGGTGCCCTACAGCTGACCCTTTGATTTCAGCAGATGTCACGGTGTGATTAGAGCTCCAGATAGTCCAGTGCCACTGCGGTGTGTGTCACTGGTGGATGAATACACAGGGAATTTTTTTCCAGCTTCGCTTACTCGTAAAGAACTTCTGAAGTTTAAAGTCAACAACTGTAGTTACTCACAGGAACTGAGAAGTTCAGGAACAAGAAGGAAAAAAATCATCTCATAATTCTGTAGTGGATAAGAAGTGTCCTGACTGGACTAACACAGTGCACGGTGAAAGAATGTGAAGGCTGCCAGCAAAGACAGTGCGTGTTTGAACATGCAGCTTCTGCACACCCCAAACCACCCAATCTGCAGCAGCAGGTCTGCACCCAGTGCTGGGGACAGGAGTTGGAACTTGTGCTCCTTCCCATGGTAAATAAACTGGTCTGTCCTGTAGGAGCCCAGCTAATCCACAGCAGAGAGCAGAAGCCTTTAGAATTCGTTTTTAAGGATTGGCACTTTAGTGACGGTTGTAAATGAAACTAAGCAGGCTTCCCTGGAAAGTTCCAAGCACTTTGTCAAAACAAAGGGACTGCACTGGGTCTTCACGTTAGGTCACAAAATGCAAGTGGTGAATGACATATCTCTCAGCATCAGCACATATTTTACACTAAAGGGAAAGGTGATGAGCTGCACAGTACGCCTTTAAGTGCTTTTTGAATCTGCTGATGTCATCCACCGTATTTTAACTTTCTAAAGCCCCCAGAGACTGTGTTTTGCATTGGTGAGTATTAATAAGCATGGTTCTTACTCACCCAGTTGTGCCCCTGATATTTCTTCATACAGTGTTGTGCAAAGAGGACTAATAAACCCTGCTCCTCTGCACCATCGTGACCCCGGACCTGTCTGCTCCAGCTGCCGAGAGCCCGGGGCTCCCTGAGGCACAGGTGCAGGAGCAGGGAGCTGGTGTGTGTCAGCTGGGAACAGGTAGCCAGTGTGTGTTGGCCATCCTGGGGCGCTGCCATGCCCTGAGCGTGTGCCAAGGGGCTGGCTGCTGGCATTAGCATTGAGAAACACCAACCCCTCTGCTCGTGTTTTTTCTCTTTCCTCTGAGAAACAACTAACAAACCCCAGACTTAAAAATATTCGCAGGAATAATGTATCTGAACCAATAAAACCAAGAATTTCACCTAAAACCTCATTTTTATAACTTCACACTGTCTGAAAGGATTCCATCCCCATCCCGTGAATGGCACAAGTGCACAGTCTCTCTGTTACATATATGCAGGTTACTGCACAAATCTACGCAAGACCTAAGTGACTTCTTATGCAGGAAATCATAGAATCATAGAATAATCAGGTTGGAAGAGACCCACCGGATCATAGAGTCCAACCATTCCTATCAAATGTATCTGTCTCTTTATCCAAGGAGATCAAGAGCAGAAAAATTTCACTGCTTTCAAAATAATGCCTTTTTTTTTTTACTGCAGGCGAACTCAAACCTTTCTAAACCACTAGCCCTTTAGGTGACCAAAGAATAGAGCCTTCAGGCTCCTCATTAGCTGCCGTATGATTCTGTAACTGGGCAAAATGCATACATTGCACCAAATCTTTCTCATCCCCTTATCCAATTCCAAAGTTTATGTTTACCTCTCGCTTTACTGGTCTCATAGTTCAGATCACAAATGCTTTCAGACACAGGGAATCTATTTATTCCCTGGCTTTACATAGTTGAACACAATCGAATCTTTGTCCACAACCACAGCCCCTATAATAGGAGACAGCAGTAGTAATTAAGACAGCACAATTTCTCTATTGTCAAGAGCCTTATTTTCATGGTGTGGCATTCGGAAGACTCGCCCTGCAAAAGGATTAATCAAGAGTAACGCAGGTGCCATTTCTGAAATTGAGGGAAATTATTTTCATATGCAAATAGTTTGGCTCCCGTCTCCTCATGCTGCTCAGAAAGGAACGGCATCAAGTTCAGCAGCGGGAAGGCAGAACTTTCCAGACAGCCCTTTGGAGGCTGAAACCAGACAAGTTAAAATGGGAGCTGGAAAGAGCCTGGCTATATTTTTCATTCCAATCCAATGGTCCAGGCTGCACACAGTTAAATCAGTTAATGTTAAACATTGAACGCCCTTCTCAAGCAGCAATGGGCTCTGTAATTACCCCACGGCAGGTCAAAAGCTTTCTTCTCCCATGAATTCAGTAATCACAAGCTGTAAAAGTTCTTTCCCAGAGGCTGAGGCAATAAAACGGCTGGTACAGGGCTCTAAGGTAAAGTGCAAAGAGAAGCAGATGAACTTTGGTAACAGCTACTGCTAACTGAAAAATACAGGAAACATAAATGAGGAAAGCAATCACAACATAAAAGTAGTTTATTTCAGCGAGGGAAAAACCATTCTGTGAGCTGTGGAGCTCGTAGCGCTCCCAGCGCCATTCTGCCTCCTGCTGCATTATGCTAAATGGTGTTTATGGGATGCGAGTTCCTGCTCGGCTCGTGGGTGTGTTTATTCACCTTTGCTTGGGGGATGATGACATGCACAGGTTACAGTCAGGCAAGGGCAGGTGGGGATTTCCAGCATGTTTGCTGCTCCATGGAAACTGCCTGTGTGCACGCTGTGACCCTGTTCATGCTAAGGAATAAACTCCTCCTGCTCATGGCTGGCACAGCTGAGCTTCCCTGTAATGACCAGGACAGACAGACCAGTCCAGCAGAGGCAAATTCAAAGCAGATGCCTCTGGTTTGCAAGAAAAGTGCTTAATGTGCCTTCTAGTAACACCGTACAGAGGGAAAGCACAGCTACCCTTCTGTGTAACCATTGGCTTTGGTTCTGCTGACAGGATAGAGATGCTCTCACACGAGAAAACATGGTAGAAACAATCTAGGGCTCTCAAATGGTTCTTAGCAAGAGTTTTGACAAAGTTTAATCCACATCTTCTTTTACAGAGAACGGCTAAAAGGGGCAAAAAAAAGTATCTTAGATGCTAGATTTGACCCAATTTCAACATGAATGGACCTTCTCCTACTACCACTTGTGGTGTTTTCCTCTGAGCCCTTTCCAAACCCTGCTAAACCAGTGAGGGATTGGAGATCTTGGGTTCCTTTCCACTAGGAAAGGAATGGCTCCCCTCTCTGTTACAGAGTAGCCTGGGTGAAGGGTTACTGAGCTTTTCACATCTAATGCCGCACATTTTTAGCAGCTTTGGATGCTGACAAATGATGCTCTAAAAAAAGCTGCAGGTCTCCGAGCCACAGGGAGGTGTTTTCAGGGAAGCGAAGATGTGGGTGACAAGCCTGTGGCTGACTCACCCACTGGAGTTAAGGCTGGGGAGGTGAGGATGCCACAGCGTATCAGCAAGATTGGTTTCTATAATCTTCAGAGACGCAAATAGGACGTACACTAATTGCATGAGCATTTCTCTTCTGTGGCTACACCCTGTCTCGCTTTAAGAACCTCTGAACCAGCAGACGTTTACCTCTCTGGAGATACTCTTACTTTCAGGCAAAGGTCTCCAGCACGACAGAGAACCAGGCAGTGGGCTTCGGAAGCTGAGGACAGCTTTGTGAGTGCAGCCGCTGCCTCTGAACTCATCTCCATCTGCAGATAGTTTCAGCAAAATACACAAACATAGTTATCGTATAAACTGTGTTACTATTCAGAGAAAAAAAAAAAGCTGTGACCTAGAAACAGGCCAAAATTTAAAAACACATGTAAACTAGCTTTTTTTACAGCATTCAGAAGTAGTTACGCTCTCAGTCTAGCAGAAAGACACACGATGTCTCATGTCCTTTCTTATTTACTCTGTATTTGACCAGCCCCATCTGGCTGAAACATTTAAGTTTCCTGTGATTACAAATGGTCTCATTATTCAACTCAGTGTAACAACACTGATCTGTGATATGGCGGGTTCCAAAACTGCAGGACTAATAAACCACACAGAAGCACCAGTTTTACGACACTGCTTTGAGCAGCAGCAGCATATATTAATTCGTGGAAAAAACACCTCACAGACAAGATGCCGTAGATTATTTCTCAACATCGTCCTCTTCCTACAGTCCTTTCAAGGCCTCATCCTATGCAGATGGTACAGTTTGTAAAACAGTTGAGCACAAACGTTCCCAAACTGTCCTAAGAAGCTCCTGAGCAAGTCTGTGAGATAGATAACGTGTGTAGTTATGTCTGCCAACCAAAAACCTGGGGGCACTTTTGAGCATAAGACTGTTTCTGGTTGTTTCTAACTTTGTCATCCTTAGCCAGTGAAAAGTCCTTGTGCATTTTCCAAAGTCATTCTTTTTGTGGGGAAAACCCCAGTAAGACTGTGTTGTGCTGTGTTTGGTATGACTGTCTGGTCCAATACAGTTGGCCTGTTCTCTAGGAGGAGGCTTTGGCTATCTCCAGCAGGGTTTGCTCAGAGCCGATCGGGTTTGCAGAATCTCAGTGAGAGCCGGATTGCCAAACCCTCCGACGCACTGATCATGCTCTCTCTCCCCTCATCTCTCTGATCTGCTGACCACAGTGCCTGTCACAGCCCCACCTCCCATCGTTTCCTTATACTTCAGGAGTGACTCACACATCCCTGTGACTTTCCCTGACAGATCTGGTCCTTTTCCCCTCCCTGAGCAGTTTCACAAGCCCACTTACCCAGTTTCTGGGGAAGACCTGGAAATGACCTCGTAAAGACCTATGCCACAGCCCAGTATCACACTAATTCTTACTCACTTCAGAAGGACGTGGATTTATCTCCACGGATCTGATCCACAGTCATTGAAGTCAACGGAAAATCTCGCACTTGTGTCAGAGGCTCTGGATTATCTCAGCAAACTGAACTTTATTCTCCAAACAGATCTGGAGCAGATGGAAATTACAGAGTAAAAGTTAAAAAGATCTGAGCTTTCCAACCAGAAGTTCACAGGATCTGGTGATTGGACCACTTCTTTTGCTCTGTGATAGAGCCAATAATGTGCTGGTAACATTTACATTATAATTTGTCTAAGCTGTAATTATGCTTTACTAAGTACAAACCACAACCAGCCTACATTGCACTGCCTCATCAGCATTCAGCTATTTGATAAGAGGAGGTATCTTCAGCAGGTGATAAAATTATCCTGTGCATAAGCAATAAGCAAGGCCTTACCCTCGGAGCTGGATGCTGAGGAGGACTAACACAGAACAGCCATTGAATGAAGTCTCATATTCCAACTCCAGGAATCATGTGTCACCACAAAAGGTACAAAATGCCTTACAACCCTCTGGACACCAGGACATCTGTATAAGGGAGCTGCTTCAATACTTGGGTCCTGTTAGCTTTTCACCATATGCCTGAAATGGCTTAGATGGTACAAAGAAGCTTCCCTCGAAACAACCTGGAAAGAAGGCACTGTTAACACTGTCATGAACAGTCCCCTCATTTCCATTGCTTGGCTGGGGTATTCAAGGCAGCGTTGGATGGGGTTTTGAGCAACCTAATGCAGGGGAAGGTGTCCCTGCCCATGGCAGGTGGTTGGAACTGGATGGGCTTCAAGGCCCCTTTCAATCCAAACCATTCTATGATTAATTAATGCCTGGAGTATTACAGTACAAATAAGATATTAATGACATATTCACAATAACCCATTAATGACACTGTGTACAGCACCTCTCTCTGCTTCTAAAACACTAAGCAATGTTTGAACAAGAATTTATTTAGATTTGAAAACCCGAGGATATGCTAGATAATGAGTTTTTCATTAGCTCTTGCAAAGCGGAGGCAGATTAAATGCTCTGCTACAACAAGCCACACTGTGCACCTACCAGTCGCACCCACTGTGAGGTTTCAAGACTTCAGACTAAAGCCGGGATTTTCAAAAGCAGGCACAGAGTTTTACCTGTGCAGAATGTGGGCCCAGAGAACAAGAAGGATTATCATCTACCCATTCTGTACCTTTCTCAGAAGGCTGGAGCATCTTACCTATGAGGACAGGCTGAGAGAGTTGGGCTTGTTCAGCCTGGAGAAGAGAAGGCTCCAAGGAGATCTTATAGCGACCTTCCAGTACCTGAAAGGAACATACAGGAAAGCTGGAGAGGGTAACAAGTTACCATGGGAAGTTGTGAATGCCCCATCCCTGGAGGTGTTTAAGGCCAGGCTGGATGGGGCCTTAGGTAACCTGATATAGTGGGATGTGTCCCTGCCTATGGAAGGGAATTTGAACTAGATGATCTTTAAGGTCCCTTCCAACTCTAACTATTGATTCTCCTACATTTACATAAAAATAAAGGCAAAAGCCCATCATGACATTTACTGTTCCTTATTCAGACTTAGGCAGCTCAGCTTGGCGATTTGATACCAGCAGGTACCAATTGTTGCTTTTACATAGATGAGCTTTACAGTAACACAGACATTCCTGAACCTTTTGATCTTGCTTCTCTTTCTGAGGAATGCCATCATTCCACAGAAGCAATGCAAGAAATCCATGCCCAAGACTTAAGAGTCTTCCCAAGTGTTCACACTGCTGAGATCATGCTCTTAGATTCTGAGTCCCTGATAAGTGTATTAGAAGAGTAAAAGAAGCCACACAAACCTGCCAGAAGAAACAACATAAACACTGCAAACCTCTACCTTGGGTTGTACCGGGAGCAGACCCAAAACCCAGTCATTTAACTGGATCCATCTGAGAGAGCACCCACCTGATTTCAGCTGGGCACTGTGACACCAGTATACAAAAAACCACACGTACTGCACACAGGGACAAAGCCACACAGACAGCTACCCCGTGCTTCCATTCCAGAACCTGCAAAGGGTTTGCACAGTTTCATTTACCAAGGACTGCCCATAGAAACGTGGCAGCAAGGGTTTATTGTGTGGCAATGAAGATGCACACGGATAGGAGGAAGACTCAAGTCTCTGCAAACACTTACGATTCCTCATAAATACAGGAACAGACTTACAGGGATGCCATTCTGGTTTTCTCCTCTACCAAAATAACTTGTTTTTCTAGGATAGTCATGTATCTTTCAGGCAGATCTATGCATATTTCTTTCAATAAACTCATAAAACGCCTCAGACAATGCCTGCAGAGTGCTGCCCCTCTCCTCTTCCAGCTTGGCGCTGCTCTCACACCTGGGAGAGCCCTTTCAGACTGTCCCGCGTTTCCTCTTGGCAGCCGTGCCAGCTCCGGCACTCCCAGCCGCTCCGTGGGATCCCAGAGACAAAGCACTCCGGTGTTCTGGAGGAGGAGCAGGGGGGCGACTCCAGCGTGGCCCTCGGGTAGAGCGACCCAGTGAGCCCTTTATAAAAGAAGGGGAAAACACACGCAGAAACAGATCTTTAAGAAATAGTTCACTCCATACAGAGAGGTGTTGTTTACATAGAATCATAGAATGGTTTGGGTTGGAAGTGAGATTAAAGCCCACACAGTTCCAATCCCCTTGCCCTGGGCTGGGACACCTCCCACTGGATCAGGTTGCTCCAAGCCCCATCCAGCCTGGCCTGGAACCGCTCCAGGGATGGGGCAGCCACGACTGCTCTGGGCAACTTGAGCCAACGTCTCACAGGAGAACATCTCTTCCTAAGATCTCCTCTAAATCTCATCTCTTTCAGCTGAAAACCGTTCCCCCTCATCCTACCCCTGCCCTCCCTGATCAAGAGCCCCTTCCCAGCTTTCCTGTAGCCCCCCTCAGTGCTGGAAGCTGCTCTGAGGTCTCCCCGCAGCCTTCTCTTCTCCAGGCTGAACAACCCCAACTCCCTCAGCCTGTCCTCGTACAGGAGGAGCCCCAGCCCTTCGGTCACCTCCATGACCTCCTCTGGAATTGTCCTTCCCGTGCTGAGCGTTCTAGAACCGAACGCAGGGCTCCGGGTGAGGTCAGAGCAGAGGGGCAGCACCCCCGCCCCCCCCCCCCCCCCGCTCCCGCTGTTTCGGGTGCAGCCCAGCCTACACGGCGAGCGGTTAACCGAGAGATTACGGGGATCGACTTTAGACCCCGTTTCCCCCGGGGCGGCTCCCAGGGCGCCGCCGCCGGCCGCCCCCGGGGCAGCCCCGCCGCCCGGCCCCGGGGACCCGCCCCGCTCCCCCCGCTCTCGCCCAGGTGCGGGCGGGGCGGGGGCTTCTCCCGGGGGCGGAGCCGGTCGCAGGTGTAACCGGAGCCGCGAGGGCGCGGCGCAGCCTCCAGCACCCGCGGAACCTGTCGGGCGGCTCATACCGGCCGGGGCCAACGCCGCGATCGCACCGCTCCCTCCGCTCCCCGACCAGCCATGGAGCCGCTCCGGGGGGCCGCGCTGCCGCCGCTAGTGCTGCTCCTGATGCTGCTCTGCGCCGCCTGCGCCCAGCAGAGCCGTGAGTGCCGCGCTCCCGCAGCGCCCTCACCGCCCCCTGCTCTCCCCTACCTGCACCCCCCTGCTCTCCCCTACCTGCACCCCCCTGCTCTCCCCTACCTGCACCCCCCTGCTCTCCCCTACCTGCACCCCCCTGCTCTCCCCTACCTGCACCCCCCTGCTCTCCCCTACCTGCACCCTCCTCTGCCCGCACCCCCTGTTCTTCCCTACCTGCATTTCTCTACCCGCACCTCTTCCTGCTCCACGATCCCCTGTGCCCGCACCCTCACTCCCCGTCCCCACCCCCACATCGTTTCATAGAATCACCAGGTTGGAAAAGACCCACTGGATCATCGAGTCCAACCATTCCTACCTGCCACTAAACCATGCCCCTCAGCGCCTCGTCCACCCGTCCCTTAAACCCCTCTAGGGAAGGTGACTCAACCCCCTCCCTGGGCAGCCTGTTCCAGTGCCCCAGGACCCTTCCCGTGAAAATTTTTTTCCTAATGTTCAGCCTGAACCTCCCCTGGCGGAGTTTGAGGCCGTTCCCTCTCGTCCTATCCCGCACCCCCGTCGCTCTACACCCCCGTCGGCTTTTTCTCCCCACATTTTGCCCCCTCCCCCCCGTTTGGGTTTCTCCCCCCCCCCCCCCCCCCCCCAGTTTAACCCCCCGTTTGGGTTTCTCCCCCCCCCCCCCCCAGTTTAACCCCCCCGTTTGGGTTTCTCCCCCCCCCCCCCCCCCCCAGTTTAACCCCCCCGTTTGGGTTTCTCCCCCCCCAGTTTAACCCCCCCCGTTTGGGTTTCTCCCCCCCCAGTTTAACCCCCCCGTTTGGGTTTCTCCCCCCCCCCCCCCGTTTAACCCCCCGTTTGGGTTTCTCCCCCCCCCCCCCCGTTTAACCCCCCGTTTGGGTTTCTCCCCCCCCCCCCCGTTTAACCCCCCGTTTGGGTTTCTCCCCCCCCCCCCCGTTTAACCCCCCGTTTGGGTTTCTCCCCCCCCCCCCCGTTTAACCCCCCGTTTGGGTTTCTCCCCCCCCCCCCCCGTTTAACCCCCCGTTTGGGTTTCTCCCCCCCCCAGTTTAACCCCCCCGTTTGAGTTTCCCCCCCCCAGTTTAACCCCCCGTTTGGGTTTCTCCCCCATTTTGCTCCCCCCCCCGTTTGGGTTTCTCCCCCGTTTCCCGCTCTCCCCGCCCCACAAGCCCCTGTCTGCGCTCTTCCCTCCGGCCCCTCCCGCCCCGCAAGCGGCGCCCCCGTGCGAGGCGCCACCTCTTTGTCACGGAATCGTACAGTCACTAGGTTGGGAAAGGCCCCTTGGGTCATCGAGTCCCACCAACCCCGTCCTTGTCGCCGAAGGCCGCAGAGGGCGCGGTGGCGGTGCGTGGTGGTGGCGGTGCGGGGTGTCCCTCATGGCCGTGTCTCTCCCCTTGCAGCCTGCATCTGCGCCACGAACAAGCGCGTCACCAACTGCCGGATGGTGGGGGACGTCTGCTGGTGCGACGCTGTGGGCTCCGGTGTCTCCGTCAACTGTAACAAACGTGAGTGGGGTGGGAAGGGGTGACAGTGGGCGCTGAGCGTCCGCAAAGAAGGGCAGCCGGGAAGGAGAGCTGCCTCCTGGTCTTCCAGGTCACCTGGCAAGGGAGGCTGAACTTCTAGGATGTGCATGTGCTCATCCACCTCCACGATTTTAGAACCATGGCATGGGTTGGGTTGGAAGGGTCCTCAGAGCCTGTGTGGTTCCAACCCCTCTGCCATGGGCAGGGATGCCTCCCACTGGATCAGGTTGCTCCACGCCCCATCCAACCTGGCCTGGAAACATCTCCAGGGATGGGGCAGCCACCACTTCTCTGGGCAACCTGGGCCAGTGCCTCACCACCCTCACAGGAAAACATTTCTTCCTAAGATCTCATCTAAATCTTCCCTAGTTCAGCTTAAAACCGTTCCCCCTTATCCTATCCCTGCACTTCCTGATCAAGAGCCCCCCTTCCCCCATATTTGGTCTCTAATGGCAAGGAGTTCTCAGATTAATTTTTAGCTTCATTTTGAGCACATAGTGTGACTTTTCCTTCATGTCCAGAGGTAAGAGTGCCTGATCTCAGGACCTCGCTGTTGGCTCAAACTCATCTGAGCTGTAAATGATACTCTTGCTCTAAGCAGTAGTAGGTGGCTGGGCTTAGGTGTTCTTCTCAAGGAGCCAGCATTTCCCCAGTTGTGTTGACTTGATGCATCACCTACACATTGGGTGCCTGCTCTTCCTTGCAATGGTTTTGGATCCATTTCCTCCTGACGTAACCTCCTGTTTTTATAGACTGAAAGCTCTGGTTTGAACATGCATGTTGCCTAACGTGACTTTCTGGTTATTTTCAGTGACTTCGAAATGCCTGTTGATGAAAGCAGAAGTGTTGGGCTCAAAGTCAGGTCGTCGTGAGAAACCAAAAGATGCATTTGAAGATACTGATGGCCTCTATGATCCCGAGTGTGAAAATACTGGTGTTTTCAAGGCAAAGCAGTGCAATGGATCTACCTGCTGGTGTGTGAATACGGCTGGTGTCAGAAGAACCGACAAGCATGACGCAGACTTGAAGTGCAACCAGTTAGTCAGAACAACGTAAGTATTCAATCAGGGTGTGCTGTGACATGAAAACATTCCTGTATTAGGCCTGCCTTGTGGAGGACTCATCTCTGTGAACGATGTGCTGGGGATGAGCGAAGGTTAAGCAATAAACACTTGATTACTGCTTTTTTTCTCTTGAGAAACAAGGAGTCATGGGGGAGGTTCTTTGTTTTTTCTCTCCCCCCCCTCGTTTTTCCCCTGGGGTTAGGTTTTTTTAGTATGTTATTATCGGCATGTGCTTTAAGAATGTTAATTGTACTTGGCTGTTGCTTCAGGTGGATCATCATTGAAATGAAACATGGAGAGAGAAACATTCCTCTGAACAGTGAATCCTTACAGAAGTAAGTGGTGACAGTAAGGTGCCATGACAATGTCTGTGTTCTACTGGATAGCTAGGGTGTTTCTAAGCAAGTGTTCAAAAGCCTTGTCAAATTTTTAACTCATTTATTAGACATCTTGGACGTGACCTATGGATCCTTCATAGAATTGCTTTGATTTTCATTGGAAAAAAACCCTGACTGCTGATTAATTCCCATTTAAAATGGATCACTATTTTTTTTTTAATTGAGTGAATATACTGAAGGGGAAGATAGTTCATTTTTCGAGCTGTTTCACCTTACTGTCAGAGATGGCAGAGAGGCTGAATAGAAGCATGAGAAAAACAGTCATTTAGCTTATTTTTTGAATGAAATAAAATCTCTTCCATCAGAGGTCATATAGCAAGAAAAGCATTCTTGTAATGATGAGGTTTTCTTTTTCCCTGCTGGAACAAATCCTGCCATGCTTTAGCTCCTCACCTGAACTCAAAACTGCTCAAACTCTTCTCCCTAACACTGCATTAGCGTTTATTTATTGTTTAGGAAGAGCGTCTTCACTGTTAGGAAAGAGCTCTTAGTATGACTTAATCATGTGAGTCTGCTGGGTCTGGTTGAGACAGAGTTAGTTTTCTCTGTAGCAGTCAGCATGGTGCTGTGTTCAGTCGGTGACCAAACCAGCTTTAAGTCGCTGGTGTTTTGTGTCGCTGAGCAGTGCTGATGTGGTGTGTGGGCTTTTCAGACCCTGCTCTGCTGTCCCAGCGAGCAGGATGGGGTGGGGTGGGACAGTGGCTGGGAAGGCGATGCGGCAGAGACCACTGACCCCATCTGCCCACAGAGCCATCTCGGATTGTATCATGTCATGCTCAGCAGTAAATCCTGGGGAAGTGTTTCCCTAGTAGCCGTTGCTCGGAGACTGGGCATCAGTCTGCTAGTGGTGAATGACTGCATTTGCATCACTTGGGTTATTTATTTCCCAACCCAAACCTTTTACTTATTAAACGCTCCTTATGTTAACCCGCGAGGGTGTGGGGTTTTTATTCCTTTTACCCTTCTGATTCTTTTCTCAGCCCTGGGGGAAGTGAGAGACTGTGTGGGGGTTTAGCTGCCACCTGGGCTCACCCATCACAGAGACTGCAGGAAAAAAAATTACAAGAGGTGTAAAATGACTAGTTTTAACAGCTGTAGTTTTAATATCTCTGCAGAGTCTTCAAGGAAACAATTACTAGTCGTTACATGCTGGATGGACGCTATATAACTAATGTTCTGGTAAGAGGCACCTGATTTTTTTAGTAAAGCATCAATTTTAATTTTATTGTAGTTAACTTTGAATGCTCTTGTTTTCCTAACGCAATACAGCATGAGTCTGAATAGGGGCCTTCAAGATAGTGTCACTTACTGAGCAGCTAGCAAATAGTGTCTGACCTGAAATACTGAGAAACTGCACGTTGCTCTGATTTATGCCTGTTTATCAGCTCTCCTCAGTCTTCCACTGAAAAAGTAGAATTCGAGTCACTGTAAACAGTTGGCTTGAGAACAAGTATCAGAGACTAGATTCAGGATGTCAGTTTGCAAGTCAGATCAAAATATTCTGCTATGTATTTTACAGCTGGAATTAAACTAGCCCCTACTTAATACCATACTTTATCTTTTTGCAGTATGAGAAACCCTACATTACAATTGATCTGAAGCAAAATTCCTCAGAAAAATCTTCTGGAGATGTGGATATAGCTGATGTGGCCTACTACCTGGAAAAGGACGTAAGTGTATGATGGATCTGCTAAAGTAGAGAGGTGTCTGTGGTTTCATTCAGTGCTCTTGCTGCACGCTGGCTGAAGCAAGATGAATTATTGCAGTGCCTGCAGGAGTACCTATTGCAGTGTGAGCCAATGAGTCTTTTTCCTGTCCATTCCTAGGTGAAAGGTGACTCCATCTTCCACAACAACAAACTGAATGTCAGTATTGACAATGAAATGCTGAACTTTGAGAAGACCGTGGTCTACTACGTTGATGAAATACCACCGGAGTTTACCATGAAGTCTCTGACTCCTGGCCTGGTGGCTGTCATTGTCGTAGTGATAGTGGCAATTGTGGCTGCAATTGTTGTTCTGGTGAGTTTGGACAAAGCTGCCGAGCTGAATGGGGTGGGTAGCAGTGTAACTTGGGAAGTAACAACATACCAAGGTAATTGGACTGTGATACAAAGCCCCGCCTTCTGTAAACTGGCTTCTTTGTTGAGACCTGGAAGGTGGTAAAGAGGCGATGGACATACCCATACCGGCACTGTGTGACTCAAGGGTGTTGACTGGAAAACAAAAGCATTGGGAAGGACTCGTTGAGGGTGAAGAAAGTCCCAGCCTTGCCTTCTGGGTTAAAGTAGTCAGGAGTGACATTGTCTCCTTTGGAAGGGTGGAGAAGGGAAGGGAGGGTGCAGGTTTAGAGTTTTAAAGTCGCAACCAGGTAAAGACAAGGCAAAATTTCATGACTACACTGTCATTCTCTTACAGGTCCTCACAAGGAGGAGAAGAGGGAAGTACGTGAAAGCAGAGGTAATTAATTTCTGTTTATGGTCTATGTGTGGGGAGGAGGTTGTCCAGAACCCAGAAACTCTGAAGTTTGTAGGTTAAAAGCTTGCTTTTCGGCCCGTCCAGGAGACTGGAAGTATTCGGTTCTGTCGCAAGTTTTCATCTCTGTGTGGTTCCCAGGTGATCTGCCTTTCCCAGGGGTTTCCCAGGGTGCTGATGGCAAGTGCTGGTTTTGCATCTCTATAGCAGGGGCTACACAATCGCAGGAAGCGCTGATAGCTTCATTCTCTCCCCTACACCCTCTTGGGAGCTGTTTGCATGGAGCTCAGCTCCTATTCAAGATCTCTTTCCAGTGGCATGGCAACAAATGGTCCTAGGGCAGAGCCTTTCCGAGAGGAATCTAAAGGGTGTTGCAGCTGAGAGATGAAGTCTGCTCCCTGCACACACCTCAAGGAGTGCTCTTGCCTTTCTGAAAACGTAATTAGATTTAAAAAGCAAGCTGCGGTGTTATAGTGGCCTTGGCAAGTTTGATTCTGTTGGTGTTTCATCAGAGCTCTTTGCTAATGAGAACCCGAGTGGCTGAGCCCTGTTGGCTTCTTGGGTTTAATGTTGAGAAATGAGAAACGGCACGAATGCTGATCCCTGCTGCCTCCTCCCCTGCAGGTAAAGGAAATGAATGAAATGCATAGAGGACTGAACTCGTAACAACTGGATTGCCTGAAGACAAAGTGAGATTCAAACGAGAATGGAACAGAAACATGGCAGGCATGGATCTTAACTCTGAAGAGATTTCTCCTGAAAGGGAAGCAGCTGTGCTCAATTAATTTTTTTTTTTAAACTCTGACAAGCTGAGACTGGTAACCATGCTAGTACTACTTATTTGAGAGTTAAATCTTAAATGTCCCAGCTTTTACTCAAGTCAAACGAAACTATTGACTCCCGATTTTATTTTTTTATGATGAGGAAATGAGCTGACAGCTGCTGTTACTAGGGTTTGGACCATATGTGCTTAAATAGTTATTGTACACTTGTGGGAGTTTCATTGAAAATAGTGATTTTTGTAGCCACATTGTAATGAGACTGTCTCCTATAGAACCAAACATGATGTTTTTATGGCTGTTTGTACATATTTGAAGTTGCTGTAACTTTTTTATTACTTGATTTAATAAAAGCTTGAAACAGGCTTCTAATTCTCCCATGTTGAAATGACGATCTGTGGTGTAGTGTTTCCTTAAAGCAAGCAATCTTATTTTCCACCCTTTGTGTGCCACAGGAGTAAAATGATAAAATATGTGTTGTTTGTATTAAAAATAAACACACTGTGACTGTAGCAATGTCAGGAATGCACAGACTGCTCTTTCCAAGGCTACGTAAGTATTTATAATAAAACAAGGCTCTTGTCTAGAACATCTCTGGGGTGGGTTGGGTGGACAGACCGGGAGCTGCAATCTGTATGGCTGCCACTGTGAAGGTGTTGCACAGCTCAAATCTGTTCCTGCTGTTTACTCTCAGGTGGAAGTTGGGCAGATTTCCTCAGGCTCTCTGCAGCCCAGAGCCTCAGATAGGAGTCTTTAATAATAATAATAATGTATGTTGACTAGCATGTAAACAGGTATAGGCTGTCCAGTGTTTCTCATTTATGGAGGAGATTCTCCAACTCCTGTTGCCAAAGACATAATGAGATACAAGAATGATGCCAGAGGTCATCAGTTTTCCTTCTGCTTTTGAACAAAGTGATAGCTGCTTCGCTTGTGTTACTGTGAGATGAGGAAATGTAGGCAGCAGCTGTTCCCTTGGGTTTCCCAGCATGGGTGTGGGGGCTGAGCTGCTGCAGCCCCAGGTTCTACCCAGCTTCTCTTGAGCCTGCAGTGGAGACGTGTGTTAATTTGCTCAGCCAAGCTGCTGCTCCTGCTAAGCACAAAAATGCTGAAGCAGGGAATTCACTCCAGTGCTTTGCAGCCTTTTCAGGTGGCTTTTTCAGTGACAACTTTTGTTGGGTCATCTCTCCCTCTGCCACACCATCCTTCTCAGATATGCACGTGCTCAGCTGGGGAATGACAAATTCCATATGCTTCTGGAAAACAAATGAAGCCCAGTTTTGAGTAAGCTTAGCATCTGCCTATGCATGCATTGTTGTTCACTCTCCTTATCCCATATTTCCTTAATTGTCTGCAACATGGTATCCTTGATATTCTTCTCTCCAGGATAATAATGTTGCTGTTACCTCTTTCTACACTCCCCATCCCCATTTCACACGTGGTTGTTGCCTCGTGGGTTGGAAAGTGGTGCCAGGGCTGTGGCTGTGCTGAGCTGTGAGTGGGCTCATCTGATGGGCTGGCGCATCCCTGCTCTGTGGCCTGGCCCCTGGCCCAGTCAGTCGGTTTGAAAATCATCATCTCACTACTCTTCCCCCAGTAGAGGAAGGCATTTAGATCCTTTATGATTGTTTTAACCTAATGGAGCTTTTCATGTTAGGTACTTGCACAAGCTTCATGTCTCTAACGCAGCCTCCCTCCTTGTCAACTGTGACTGCAATTTAGTTGAGGGGCTGGAAAAACCACCAAGTTTACAGGAACTTATAAACTTATTTGTAAGCTTACAACTTGCAAATAGAAAAGACTTCAACTAAATCCACAACTGAAGAGGTTGTACTAGAACTGCTTCTAAACTCAGTTGCTATCGTACAAATGTGATGCTGCTCTGCTCTCAAAATGGTGGCAAATAATAGGGTTATCCCTTGTTTCCTTTTCTGAATCGTTTTATTGACCTTTCTGTTGGTTTTTCTTTTCATCCTGCGTTGTTTACTAAGTCACTGCACCTGTGCAACAGCCCAGCTGCATAAGAAAGCATATTTATGGGCAAAGAAAAAAGGATGAGGGGGTACAAGAGCCAAGAAACAGGTGTATGAGCAAGCTGCAGCTTCGTGTTTTGTAGTTTTTTAGAGCTAGAGTAATGTGCTGAAATGAAGAAAAAAAACCACTCAGATTGTGTCAGCTCTGGCATGGAAACACACAGGATGTTTCTTCTCAAATACAGGGCAGTCTTGAACTGCCGGTAAAGTGATTGCTGTTGAAAATAACATGGTATGAAGCATAAAAATCCTAAGTGTTGTCTATTTTAATACTTTGAGAGCATTCAGCAAAGTTAACAAGCAGGTTTCTTGTAAAAGAAACAATCCAATAGAACTTAATAAAAGAGTATTAGTCACAATTTTTTTACAAGTGACACATTTTAATGCTTCCATTTGCCTAATTCATTATCCTCCTTCTGTGATGAAGCACGCCTTTTAAATCTGAAGTTCTGCACAATGTTGCCATGCCATGTTCCCTCTCTTTCTGTGTAATGTCAATTGTTATAAAGGACATGAAGGGTCAGCTGAAGAGTTATTAAATAATTTGAGACCAAATAAATGAGACCTTTTTTATAGAGGGGGGTAGACACAAACTGTACAAGAAACTCCAGTGACAATATTGACTTTAGTGCTTGGGTACAACATGGGAAAATAGTGTTCATGTAAGCAAGTGCAAATCTGTTGCTTCCTTCTGAATTACTACACTAGCACATGCATATTAGTTATTAATAATGCTGAGCAAAATTAACAAATGTTTATGCAAAGACAATGAGAGGCTTTTTAGGCAAGGATATGCAAATAACATCTTTGAGGAAGCATGACCAATAAAGCCTATAAACCTTTCTTCCAAAGACTTAAGTAATCCCTGCACGTAGTTTCCACAATTAACTCCAAAATGAAAGGCTGGGGTGTTGCATCTGTAGGCTCCGTGACGCTGGAAGGCTTAGAATGCTCCCCAACACTCATAGTGAGAAGGGTAAGGGAAATGGCATTGTTTGCCAGCTGTGTTTATTTATTTCCTCACCTGCTGGACTTTGATTTCCATAATATACAGTGACTTTGGATTATGGACTGCTCAAAATAGTCAGATAAATATCCCAGGAAACTAAAAATATGCTCAACTCCACTGCCCAAACACTACAACTGCTTCTTTGTGAACACTAGCAGCTCCCAGAAAAGCTGCTGTCTCCTGGGCTCCATCACTGGGTGGATGGCAGTCGGATGTGCCATCGGGGTGGCTCCTTTTTCGGGAAAGCTGGGCCCATCCTGCACAGTTCTACGAATCTTGCTAAAACCTTTGTCCTCTGTGTCTCGGCAGTGACGTGCAACGTCAGGTGTATGCAAGGGAGTTGGTGGGAGATAAAAACAGGAGGTGTGTAACAGAGGCAATGCTCACTGGGTTATCACATCTAAAAACTGGATACGGGTAAGAAGAGGATTTTTCTCTGTGAATCCCTAAATGCCCTGCAGAACCCCTGTGTGTTTAGGTGCCTATGGAGCAGACCACGCCTGTGCTGAATCAATCTGGGTGACAAAAGTGCACACGAAACAGTTAAGAAATCCTCTGCAAGGCAGCAGCCACATTTTCTCTCTTCAAACTTACTTTAACTAAACATTCTTATCTTGCTTATATTCCCTCTGCTCCATTATAGACATATATACACCCCCCAGTCTATCATAAAAGTCTCTGGTGGTGTCATCCCACAAAAGCATTAAAGCTGCACTGACCCTACTGGAATAGTCATTAAACTTTGGTGAAAAGGGATTTATTTTCCTTTGTTCCTCTGCCAAGTGGTTAAAGAACACCTATGTTCTTCACTGAAAAGCCACTGCAACTGTTTCGTGTATGCTGGCTGGGCATAAGAAGGCAACAAAATTAATTAAGGTCAGGATTAGCACTCATTTTCTATCTGCAATGTGCATGACAATTACAGCACCTCGTTCCTGGCATCCGGTAGGCAAGGGAAAAAGCAGGAAGCACTCTATTTGCAATGGCATGACAAAGCAAGCCTGGCTAGAGGGAGACGGTTCCCATTCCAAGCCAGACCCCTGTGGATCAGCTGGTGCACAGAGCTGCCCTGGAAGAACAGAAGGGGCAAGAAATGCGTCAGAAACTCAGCAGAAAGGGAACCGATCCAGTGGTATTTTGTGCAAGAGCTGTCCCAACAGAAACATTGTTCATGCAGTGCGGTCACCACCCCAAGAGCGTTAACAGCTGGTTCGGGTGGTAGGTTTCTGTAAGTGGGAGCCTGTGCAGCTTGGCAGAGCTGCCCTGACCAAACCGCTGGATGAAGAAGTGGAACCAGTCCAAAGAAGCACTGCAACATGCAGCAATTACAGCTTAGCAGGCATCATTTATCTCTTGAAGATGGTAATGAGGTCCCTGGAACCCACTGCAATCCCAGCTGATTGTACAGGATGCTTTTTTCCTTCTTGTCCTATGTTCTGCCTTCTCTGTAGTCATTGCTGCATACAAACACAAGCACTCCAAGCTATTAATAGCATATATTTTGGGTTGACCTGGTATTATCACCTCTTGGCAAAGGTTGCCTGACATTATAAGCACCTTCACGAAGTGGAGAATTTGCTAAATGGCAATTACTTAGGCTGAATTTTCCTACATGAGTGCTGCCGCAAGCAAACACTGTTGGTGGAGGGAAGTATCAGCCCACATAATGTAGCCACTTCTGAAGATAAGGTTAGGAAAAGTATGCTTATTCCTACTGAAAATAAACCCAACCACCCTGACAAAGTGATGTCAGTTTTACAGCCGTTATAAAGATAAGAGGAAGATTTTGGGCAACCACAAACCCGTCAAAGCTCTGGTGACCTTGCGTTTTGCTTCTTTCCTAAGTCAAATGAAGGCAGATTGGAGTTTCTCTTCTTCACAAGAGCCGCCTGTGGTCCTTCACTTGGCACATCTGCAAAGCCGCCTCTGATAACTCCTGTGCTCCAGCCCCTTCCCCAGCTCCATTCCCTTTCTCTGGACATGCTCCAGCCCCACGACGTCCTTCTTGTAATGAGGAGCCCAAAACTGAGCTCAGGATTTGAGGTGTGGTGTCACTAGCACTGAATACTGGGGGGGACGATCCCTTCCCCGCTCCTGCTGACTACACCATGCCTGATCCAAGCCAGGATGCTGTTGGCCTTCTTTGTCACCTCGGCCACTGGTGGCTCATGCTCAGCTGCTGTCAACCAGCACCCCTAGGTCCTTTTGTGCCAAGCAGCTCTCCAGCTACACTTCCCCAAGCCTGGAGTGCTAAACAGCGTTGTTGTGACGCAAGCACAGGACAAGCAATTGGCCTTGTTGAACTGCATCCTGTTGGCCTCAGCCCGTGGATCTAGCCTGTCCACATCCCTCTGCAGAGCCTTGCTGCCCTCCAGCCCATGGGCACAGCCTGGCCAGGACCCTCTGCAGAGCCTTCCTGCCTTCACACAGACTGAGACTCCCACTCAACTCAGTGCTGTCTGCAAACTCACCAAGGGAGCACTTGACCATAGAGTGGTTTGGGTTGGAAGGGAACTCAAAGCCCATCCAGTTCCAACTCCCTGCCATGGCAGGGACATCTCTCATTGGATCAGGCTGCTCAAAGCCTCATCCAACCTGGCCTGGAACACCTCCAGGGATGGGGCAGCCACCACTTCTCTGGGCAACCTAGCCCAGTGTCTCACCACCCTCATAGGTAAACATTTCTTCTCAAGATCTCATGTAAATCTTCCCTCTTTCAGCTTAAAACTGTTCCCCTGGTCCTGTCCCTGCACTCCCTGATCAAGAGCCCCCCCAGCTTTCCTGAAGTTCCTTTCAGTACTGGAAGGCTGCTCGAGGGTCTCCCCAGAGCCTTCTCCAGGCTGCACAACCCCAGCTCTCTCAGCCTGTCCTCATACAGGAGGTGCTCCAGCCCTCAGATCATCTGCATGGCTTCCTCCGGACTCGCTCCATCAGATCCATGTCCTTCCTGTGTTGAGGACTCCAGAACTGGATGCAGGGTTTCAGGCGAGCTCTTGCTAGAGCAGAGCAGAGCGGCAGCATCCCCTCCCTTACCCTGCCGGTCTCACTTCTCGCAGCCTACAGATCCTCAGCCCCGATCACTGATAAAGACACAGAGCAACCCGCTCAGCTGAAAGCCCCGCCCGCTCCTTTAAGCCCCGGGGGTCCCGCCCCGCGTCTCCCCGCACGTGGTCTTCCCGCGCGCAGCGCAGGGGGCGGGACCGGGAGGTGTCACGTGAGGCTCAGACCGCGCCGCGATTGGCCGCCGGCGGCGGCGCCCGCCTTTCCCCGCCCCGCGTCCCCTCCGCGTGTCTCTCCCGCGCGCCGCGCAGGGGGCGCGGCCCCAGGGAGGGAAGGTCACGTGACGCCCAGGCCGCGCCGCGATTGGCCGCCGGTCCCGGGGAGCGGGCGCGCGCGCGCGCGGCGAGAGGCACCGAGATGGCGGCGGAGCCGCCGCGGGAGGCGGCGTGGCCGGAGGGCGCGGGGGCCGAGGCGGGCTTCGTGCGCGCCGTCCTCTCGCTGCCGGAGAAGCCCGACACCACCGTGCGCTTCTTCGAGCGCGGGGACTACTACTCGGTGCACGGCGGGGACGCGCGGCTGGCCGCCCGCGAGCTGTTCCGCACCCGCGCCGTCATCCGGCAGCTGGCGGGGGCGCCGGGTGCGTCTGTCTGTCTGTCTGTGAGCGCGTCTGTGTGCACCTGTGTCTCCGTGTCTTTGTGTGTCTCTGTCTGTGTGTGTGTCCGCTGTGCTGCGGGGTCGGGCGCGGAGGAGGGAGCGGGGCATGCGGAGCTGCCCCCTGTTCCCAGGCTTCCAGTGGAGCCGCGTCTGGTTGTCTCTTGGTCGGAAACCCGCACGTTTTCCTGTTCCATCGTGGTGTTTCCTGGCTGCCTCGTCCTGCATTGCGGGGTTCCCCCCCTCTCCATTCCCCGTTGTTGCTGCCGCCAGCCCTGGGCTGCACTTCGCCCTGGCGATGGGCTCCAAGGGAGAGCCGGGAACGCTCCTAGTTTCCCTGCCTGCTTGGACACCTACATGGCTGCGTGCAGACCGTGCCTCCGCGGCTCCTGGCAGCGAGCAGCAGCTCTGGGCGGGATGCTGTGACAGGCATAGGGGCACAAACCTGGGAAGATGTCCATTGACCCAAACTTTGCCTCTTCCCTTTAGTTCATGATGCAGAACGTAAGCTAATGTCAGATGTGGGTGTCAGACCCTCTGCTGATGCCCCTTTGATTCTGCCCCTCTGCTCCGCTCTAGCAAGACCTCACCTGGAGCCCTGTGTCCAGTTCTGGAATCCTCAGCACAGGAAGGACGTGGATCTGTTGGAGTGAGTTCAGAGGAGGCCACAGAGGTGACCCAAAGGCTGGAGCATCTCCTGTACAAGGACAGGCTGAGAGAGTTGAGGTTGTTCAGCTGGGAGAAGAGAAGTCTGTGGGGAGACCTTAGAGCAGCTTCCAGCACTGAAAGGGGCTGCGGGAAAACTCCCTGATAAGGGAGTGCAGGGACAGGCCCAGGGGAACAGTTTTAAGCTGAAAGAGGGAAGATTTACATGAGATCTTGAGGAGAAATGTGTCACTGTGAGAGTGGTGAGACACTGGCCCAGGTTGCCCAGAGAAGCTGTGGCTGCCCCATCCCTGGAGGTGTTTCAGGCCAGGTTGGATGAGGCTTTGAGCAACCTGATCCAATGGGAGGTGTCCCTGTCCATGGCAGGGACTGGAACTGGATGGGCTTTGTGGTCCCTTCCAACACAGACCATTCTATGGTTTTGTGTTTTCTGGGACAACTGAGGTCAGCCTTCATGCAGTTCTGCTGTGCAGGGATAGATAAATGATGGTAACATCATACACGACTAATGATGGTCTGCAGAAGTAAATAACATTTAAATCTGTATTATACAGGATTTTTTCTGCCATCCGCCCCCTATTGCTTTTTATTTCTCAGTATAAGGCGGTGGAGCTTGCAGGTGTAAGAGCATCAAGATACATTATCTTGTCAGAAGAGGCAACCCTCAGTACCGCCCTTAATCTCAAGGAACATAATGTTGCAAAGTTATTGGCTCATACTTAACAAAATAAACCTTTGTTATTAATGAATACTTTATTTGCATCTGTTTGGTGACATTAAAAAGTGAATGACTTTCGTATGCTTTCAACATTCTGTTGTAAGAGGTTAACCCCCTGATGTGATGTAAAAAAAACAAAGTGGAAAACCCAACGCCTCCCCAAAATCACAAAAAGAAATCTCCCTAAAAAACGACTTGTGAAGTTGCAGTGCCTGATTGTTTCAAGCATAGAATTTGTATGTCTCCAGACAGCAGCACATCCATCAGGGTTATGTTTGTGTTCTGTTTAGAAGTGATCACTTTACAGATGTGAGCCTTTGACTTTTGGCTCTGATTTTAAAGCCTTTACAGCTTTATCTAGTATATCCAACTAGAAGTTGTCATAAACAGGTATTCTTTGCTTTCAGTGAACACATCAGCTCCAGCCGTCTCCCACCTCTGCCTGTTACATATGCTTGGCTGAGAACAAGAGAAACTGTGTTTTGTTGAACAGTTCTCTGGGAAAGACAACACAATTCTGTGGAATTAGTTTTTCCACCCGTTTCCAAAAAAAGTCTTGCACGAGATTTGAGGAAAGAAAATTAAAAAGTCCTATTTAAAATAAACCCATAAATGATGGGTGTGGAAATTCACTGTTTAACGTAAAGAGAGTCTTGGATATGATGAAGGCCCGCTGCAGAAAGGATGGATGTGGTGATCCCTCTCTGTTGCCTGTGCTTCCTTTGTCACATCCCACTCCGGCATGTCTGACACCAGTGTAATTCCTCTGGCTGATCTGGCAGAAAATGGAATATTCCCACCCAAGCCCCAGTTTGTTTAGTAGTGGAATTCCCTTATTCTGAGTGCAGGTGCTCAAGAGGGCACAGAGGTGGGGAGGGAGAGGTAGATTTGCTCCTGGCAGCTGCATGGGATTGAATTTGTTCAACTATACCATCTGCCTGCACCCGATGGGGACAGGAGCAAGGAGTTTGTCAGTCAGGCACTTTAAAGTAAAGTTTTAACGTAAAGTTTTAGTGTAAACTTTTCAAATTTCTTGAGAATCTGTTGGTTTTACAGTATATGTTGTGATACAAGGGAAATGTGGACTGCGACTTGCGTCATGGTCCATTCTATCTATAGAAGTGGCTCAAACAGGAAAGGCAAGGCGTTATCCAGAAAGAAAACCCATAGCTGCCTTCCACCACTTGTTAGATTAAAATGTGTAGAAGATTAATTAGAAAAATGAATCAAGACCAGTGCAAGGAGAAGGAAAGGATGAGAGGGATGTATCTATTTATATACATGTATATCCAAACATAGTGTGATTTGGAAATGAGCATTGCTTTTGTTTGAATATGACACATGCTTTCTTCATTCCTAATCCATTGAGCGTGATGGTTTTGTGATGTTTCATGCAGTTTGCACACTTGCTCCATCGATACTGGAAGTGTCATTCCTGAAGGCTGCTAACTAGTTCTTGAGGCTTTTGGTTAGAGCAGAACATGAACAGTTTGAGTATCTTGTGATTTTTTTCCCCTTTTTTTTGTAGGAACTCAGAAACTCGAGAGTGTTGTGCTCAGTAAAATGAACTTTGAGTCTTTTGTGAGAGATCTGCTTTTGGTTCGTCATTACAGAGTCGAAGTCTACAAGAACAAAGCAGGGAGTAAATCGATCAAAGAAAATGACTGGTATTTAGCATACAAGGTAAGGCTTTCTACCTTTCTCTGTAATTGTGTGATACAAGGAAAATCTTTGCTTTTCTTTTGTGAGTCCTTCAGTGTGGAATTGGGGATTTTCATGGATTGACATGGGGCGTATGGTGATAAATCATGTGGTCTGTTACTTGTCCCTTTATTTTCTACTGCTATAAGGCTGGAAGAGCTTGTCCCATCTCTCTGCCATAGATTGGGAAGTTAAGGAAGCCTGAAGTAGTTTGCTTCGTGTAGATGATATTTAATTTTTAATGGTTAAAAAAATATATCAGCTTTGTGTTTGATATTTATGGACTCTTCATTGCTTTTATCTGTTGTTGCCCTTTTCGGAAAAAAAAAGTATGTGTGTGTACACATTCTTTAAAAATACATTTATTTCTTCTCTAAATAGGGTTCTCCAGGAAATCTCGCTCAGTTTGAGGAAGTCCTTTTTGCCAACAATGACATGTCAACGGCCATCGGGGTGGTGGGGGTGAAGCTTTCCACTGCGGATGGACAGAGAGTGGTGGGAGTGGGCTACGTGGACACCACGTTGCGGAAGCTGAGTGTCTGCGAGTTTCCCGATAACGATCAGTTCTCAAACCTGGAAGCTCTGCTGGTGCAGCTGGGCCCAAAGGAGTGTGTGCTGCCAGGAGGAGAGACTGCAGGAGAGATGGGAAAACTGCGGCAAGTAAGGGAGCCATTGTGGCTGATGGGCAGGCAAAGCTTTTATCTAGAAGTCTGTAGTCTAGGTCATTATCTCAGCTCCGTGGTCTATGGGAAAATAGGAGTAATAAGGAGCAATAGGTTAAACCGAAAGAAGTTGTGATTTACGCATGGAAATGTCCTGTTTGTCTGTTGACTCATTTGGATTTTAATCAGCAAAAGTTGTTCTAAGGGTAAAATCTTGTCTGTTCTCTCTGCAACCTGGCAGAAAGCAAGTATCTGTTGGATACTGTTGGAACAGGTCCAGAGGAGGACCGTGAAGATGATGAGAGGGCTGGAGAACCTCTGCTATGAGGACAGGCTGAGAGAGTTGGGGATGTTCAGCCTGGAGAAGAGAAGGCTCCAGGAAGACCTTAGAGCAGCTTCTAGTACTGAAAGGGGCTGCAGGAAAGTTGGCGAGGGACTTTTTACAAGGGCCTGTAGTGATAGGATGAGGGAGAATGGCTTCAAATTTGAAGGGGAAAGATTTTGATTAGACATTAGGAAGAAATTCTTCACTGTGAAGGTGGTCAGTCACTGGCACAGGTTGCCCAGGGAAGTTGTGGATGCCCCATCCCTGGAGGTGTTCAAGACCATGTTGGATGGGGCTTTGAGCAACCTGATCCAGTGGAAGTTGTCCCTGCCCATGGCAAGGGGTGTGGAAATGGATGGGTTTTGAGATCCCTTCCAACCCAAACCATTCTCTGTGATGAACCCTGTCCCCTGCATATTGAATGTCATGGATAACTGTGTGTATTTATGGACAACAGGTCATTCAGAGGGGAGGAATCCTGATTACAGACAGGAAGAAGGCGGATTTCACAACAAAAGATATTGTTCAGGATCTCAACCGCTTGTTAAAATCAAACAATGAAGAACAAATGAACAGTGCAGCATTGCCAGAGATGGAAAAACAGGTGAGCACAGGGTGATAATGAACTTGCTGTGAGCTGATCTCTCTTCTTGCTGGTCCTGTTTTATGCTGAGTTCCCATACTTCTGGGTAGGTACACTGTACAACCCGTGGTGTATTAAGCTACACTCTTGCAGTCCTGCTTAGACTGAGTTTGTGTCAAAGTTGGATTCCAGGGGTCCTGGAAAAAAATGAGAAGACTCCTCACTTCCCTCTTAAAAGTTGGGAATTCTGGTAAACAAATATACCGTGCAGAAGTGCCTCCTGTTCATAATCTCTCTGGCCTGAGGACTGGAATACAGCATTGAGATTATTTTGCATGACAGGAAAACTGCTGTTTGAAAACAGTAATATTTATGACAATATTTTTTGGTTTTTTATCATGTGATTTAGTGCCTGCTTGTCAACTGAGCGTGTTTGTTCTCTGAGCTGCAAGCAAGAGGTAATTTGCTTGTGATAAATGTGGTTTAATTTGTTTTAAAATGCCGTTCACTGCTGATGCTCAGTGCAAGAGTAAGGTGCAGCATTATTCTCTTTTCATGAGTGATTTCGTAACAGGTTAAGGTGATTTGGAGCGTGTTGCAGCTAAACAAGTCAGTCATACTTCTCCCTCTCTGGTGTGCTGGCACTGGCATTTGTAAGGCTGCACAGTGAGTCAGATCAGATTGTTGTTCTCCTTGAAAAGTTACCCTGAAACCACGTCCTGAGATGCTCCACAGTCCCTCGTTTATCTGCAATAACTTGTTTGTGTTCCTTAGCCAGAAACATCCTGATAACTGCTTTGGGAAACTGTCAGAGTGTGCATTTCACATGTTATCAGATTATGTAAATGACTCATTTGGTGTTCTTGCATCTACCTCGAAAGACTCTCTGGTGCCATAGGGTGTCCCTATGAAAATGCAGTCCTGCCAGACAGAATGAGGCTCTTCTCGCCCTGCTGGAATTGACATGGCCCCAAGTCGTCCCTGGTTGTAATTTTCTAGGGGCATTGATTAAATACTCCATGATTCATGAGTGTTTCTAAGTAGAATGTGGTGTGTTTTGTTTTTTTTAAACTCCAGGTTGCTGTTTCATCTTTGTCGGCCATTATTAAGTTTTTGGAGTTAATGTCAGATGAGTCTAATTTTGGACAATTTGAGCTGACTGCTTTTGATCTCAGTCAATACATGGTTCTAGATAATGCTGCTGTTCAAGCCCTCAACCTTTTCCAGGTAAGAAGTGCAGTCTTGAATTGGTAAGTGGTTTGCAATATTCTTATTTAGGTGCTTGATAAGGAGCCTGACTACCCCGGATCCTGATTAACGGTAACTTCTGCATTTCAGCTTAGTTTTCAGTTACTCCTTTGCAGTATGTTTTGAACAGTTAGCCTCTGCTAGCCCCTTTTGTGGTTTTGTTTTTTATTGGCTTGCTTTGAATGTAGGGGAAAAGATCATCAGGGAGGTAAGAAGCAGCCACAAACAAGTGTCTGTGTAGACTGCAGGTGTGGGAAGAGCCATAGCAGTTCCTCATTGTTGCAGCTGCCAAAGAGCCTGGCTCAGCAGTGGTGGGAATGCTTTATGTCCTTTGGTTTGGTCACAGAAGCTCACGTCTCCAGTGCCAGGAGCAGACTAGGGGTATAGGAGGAGAGTTGTGGTGTGATAGGGAACTCCAAAGTGCAGTTTTGGAAAGAGAACAGAAGCCAGAATTGGATAGTGTTAGGGAACATGTGGGAGGAACCCTGCTGGTGGGGGTGGAAAGGCAGGGCTGGCTGCAGCAGGTTGGGCGGCTAACAGGACAGCATTTAGGGACATTCCCCATGGCATGCGAACTGGCTACTGTCTGTTGTACTTTTTACTCCCATTTTCTACAAATCCAAGCAGGTTACTCCATGCATCCCACCACGTGTCTGTTTTTCTGCTTTGCCCCTTCTTACACTTTTAGGAAAATGTGGACTCGAAGTGCTGTGTTGTATCGGCTTTTTTCTTGTGTTTTCATGTCAGTAAACCCTGCTTAGTGATGTCTGCTTGAAGCTAATCCACTGGAGTTTCAAGTTTATAGGGAGAAATCACAAAAATGGTCTCCTGTTCCCCTTAGAGGGATTTCTAGAGGAAAAAGAACGTATATTCAGTGTCTGAGCTGGTTGTTAACCCTGGAGAAAGATGGTCTGATTTTTTTCTTTTACTTTATTTCCTGAGTCTGTGCTACCATCTAGGGGATGAAACAAAAATTCTATCTGTTCTGCAGCTTTATGGAGGTGTTCTAGGAAAGTCAGTGCTGTCTTAGCTGCATCTCTTTGAAAGTCCTTGCTGGTATTATGCATTTTGTGATAGGAAATACACAGCTGTGTCTGTCTTCAGGGGCTGTCGTGAGCTTTGTAACAAGGGTTTGAATGCTCCTGGTTGAGTGCTTGCTTGGTGTTTTAATTGCAGGTGTTCTTGGGTAGAGAGGGTTGAGATTTTCATTTCAAAGTTAAGAGTGGCAACAAGAGTTTGCTGTTTTTCAGTGTTAAAAATCTGTGCTTTCTGGCTGTTTGTGTGAAACCCAAACAAAACCCCAGGAGAAGTACTCCAAAGGCTGTCTGGAGTCCAGATAATATTGAACCTAAATTATAAATAGTAAACTATAGTCTGAACAGATTAAGTTTAGTGATGTTTATAGTGCATCAGAGGTGATCTGGGGAAGCTTGAAAGAATTTGGGTAACTGTTCTCTCCTGTTGCCTCATTCTTTTGTGTCCCTCCAAGATTGCCAACCAAAACCCTTGAACCCAGGTCCTGTTTCTTGCTGGTTTTTTTGATGGATGGAACACCTATTTTTTTGACCTTGCAAAAGGCAAAAGAGCAAATATCTAGGTGTATTTCCACTTTTCCTATTCTAATGGCAGTGACCAGATAAGTTTCAGATTTTCTTGTTCAGTCAACCAATTTCCTTAGTAAAGGAAGAACATGGATCTGTTGGAGCAAGTCCAGAGGGCCATGGAGGTGGTCTGAGGGCTGGGGCACCTCCCACATGAGGGTCGGCTGGGAGAGTTGGGCTTGTTCTGCCTGCAAAGGAGGAGGCTGCAGGGAATCCTTAGAGCAGCCTTCCAGTACTGAAAAGGGGCTCCAGGAAGGCTGGGGAGGGGCTCTTGATCAGGGAGTGCAGGAATAGGATGAGGAGAATGGATTTAAGCTGAAAGATGGGAGATTGAGATGAGATTTTAAGAAGAAATGTTTTTCTGTGAGTGTGATGAGGCACTGGCCCAGGTTGCCCAGAGAAGCTGTGGCTGCCCCATCCCTGGAGGTGTTCAAGGCCAGGTTGCGTAAGGCTTTGAGCAACCTGATCCAGTGGAAGGGGGATTGAAAGGGGAGTTGGAGCTGGATGGGTTTTGAGGTCCCTTCCAACCCAACCCATTGTTATGATTCTGTGATTCCAAATGGCAAAACCTATTCCTGGATCACTGTGTAGGCACTGTAGTGCCTTGCCATTTCGTTTGCCTTTTTTGATGGATGCCAAATTGAATATGGATAAAACACTGGTCTGTTCCTAGGTAGCACAGTTGAGTGCTGCTCAGTGAGTGTCAATAAACTGCATGAACTCTTTTTTTTTTTCCTTTCCAGAGCTCTGTGGAGAACTCTAATGCTGCACAGTCTCTAGCTGGTTTACTGAATAAATGCAGGACCCCTCAGGGACAGAGGCTGGTTAATCAGTGGATCAAACAACCGCTTATGGACAAGAATAGAATTGAAGAAAGGTAACAGTGCTCTGTGTTTGATGGAGTTAAACAAGTTAGTAACTGTTGTACAGAAGGCTCTTTTTAAGCACAACACACTATAACCGAGTAATAATGGTAGTGGAGTATTTTGCATGCTATCCTGTAACACATAGTTACAGTTCAAAGTGTTTCTCCCAGAGATGAAAATTGGCAATCTGCTGTTAAATTAAAGGCTTTTTACAATTACAATGTTTTAAAGATGAGGAACGGTATGTTTTGGAGGTCACACAATTCCTGCTGCAGGCGAAGGCCATGTAGCAGCCTCATCTTAACTGTTATGCTGTAAATGCTCGAGCTGTCTAATAATATTTTGATGTCACTCCCGGTTTACCAGTGAAAAAAAGAAACTAAAACAACACCTCCCACCCCACCCCCCAGATAATTAACCAGATCTTTGTATTTCCAGACAAAAGCTGCCTTTGGTGACAGCGGGATGCTCTTGACTGTGTCTTGCCTAGAATTTGTGGCTCAAACATGGGTAGTTGTTTTCTTCCTTGCCCTTCCATCCTGCTGCCTGTTGCTGTGTGCCTGCCCTGCCAGCAGACAGCAGCAGCAGTCAGTACGGAGCTTTAGAGAGCCTGGCATATGTGTGCTGGGAACGTAGAGATAACTCTCAGTCCTTCAGAAAGGAAAACTGCAAAGGCTGCATTCCTACAGCGTGTGCGTTTGTCTCTTGGTGATGTTCCCTATACAGACAACAGAAGTTACACTTCTTTTAAACTCTTGCTGAATGTAGCAATATTCTTATCACCTAAACCCAAACAGCGCAGCTCAGGTGAATGGCAGGTTGGTGCATTGCAGACTGTATGTTAATGTGTGCCTTGCCAAAGCTGAAGAGGCAAGAAAACTCGATTTGCCTTCAATACCTTTTCAAAGGCCCGTATTTCAGATAAGGCATTATGAATATGTCTGGTTTTGCTGTTGGGATTTAGCATAGATCACTACTACTGAAAAAGAAATCTAGGCTTCGTCACAGTGTTGTTTAAAGAAGTTAGACAGGAGTTTCCTCGCTACATTCTGAGAGACTGAGTTATTCTGCTTCTCTTCAACAAATGTTTCTACTTTTTCTAATCATTTGCAGAATGGTGTCCAGTAACTTGGGCAGAGCACACCCAGAAGTGTTATTTTGCCCCCAGGTTTATTGCCTGTTGTTGCTTACTCTGGCATGTATTGCAAGACTCTTTGTCATTAGGTCTGGATTATGTGCCCAAGATGCTCTGCTCCTGTCAGTTTTGGATTTTAAGATCTCGGCCAACTCTAATTTTACAGTTATGCTGGTTCTAAGTTTTTCAGAGTTATAACCCCCATTGGTCGTTTTCTTATCTCAAAGGAAACATCAGAAAATTTAGCTTTTGTGTCAGACTTGTTTGCTCCTTACTGTGCATCAGAAGTCCTGCAAGTTTGCGAGAGAGATGGAGATTTCTTGATAAAGCTGGGATTAAATAATAGGCAGGAAATGTAGATTGACATGTTTGATAGAGTGACAATCACCTCCACATTTTGAGTTGCAATTCTGTATGGCTCATGTTGAATGCATTTAGGAAAGGGCATATTTGAAGGAGAGGAGTAATTAAATGGAGTTAAGCTCTTAGTGAAGCTGATGAAGGTTGGTGTATCTAAGTGCTAAGAGGTTGAAAGGAGTCCATCCATAACTTCCTGTGTCTTGCCCAGGCACAGAATCGTCGGGGCTGCAGTTTGTTTTAATTGGAGTCTACAGATAACAGAGATGCTCCAGTCATACTTTCTCCACTTATTTTGCAGCACAGCAAAGCCTTTCTGAATGCATCTTGCCTTCATGTACTACTTTGATGAACTTAATTCTTTGACTTTGGGATAAATCAGTGTGTTCTACTCGTAAGCTGTTCGTGTGACAACCTCCCTGTCTTAATGCTTTTCAAAGACAGTAGGACTATTCCTTTTTTAATCTGAAGGAATAGATATAGTAAGAAGCTGGTAGTGGGAGCACTGTGATATGCTGACAGATTCAAGTTTCTTTTGAAAGGTATCGGGATATATTTATCAGGGAGTGCAGGGATAGGATGAGGAGAATGGTTTTAAGCTGAAAGAGGGGAGATTGAGATGAGATTTTAGGAAGAAATGTTTTCCTGTGAGGGTAGTGAGGCACTGGCACAGGTTGCCCAGAGAAGTTATGGATGCCCCATCCATGAAGATGTTCAAGGCCTGGTTGCGTAAGGCTTTGAGCAGCCTGATCTGATGGAAGGTGTCCAGGGGATTGGAATTGGATGGGCTTTGAGATTCTTTCCTACCCAAACCGTTCCATGATTCAATGATATGCAGTTGCCAAGTTGTTCTCTATACGCTTTACAGTATACTGTGGCTGGTTTAAGGATTGGAAACTACTTTAGACCATCTAGGTGATTTTAGAAGGAAATATCTGGACTCCTGCTCCTTTACGTTCCCTGTGTAGTCAAGAGGTACCGATCTTTTCTTAGCTTGAAGTGTGCTGGTGGCTAAACTGCCCCAGCTGGACTACTGTTAAAAGACAGTACTTGAAGCAAGCCTGTCGTTTTGGTTATACAGGAGATAATTGATTTAACTTCTATCACAGGAGTGTAGAACTGGTTGTCTGAATGTTTTTTTAAAACCCTTTCCAAGGTGGACTCTTGTAGCCCTCTGCTTGGACCTGTAGATGGTGCCAGTCACCTGCTGGAGCAGGATGGATCACCATAACCTGGTAAGGTTTGTAGATAAACAGAACAGAGCATTGCATCACTGCTCCGTGTTTACTGCCCCTACAGTAACAACACAAATTAATGGACAGAGTGCACATGGTTTGGATAAAACAATGTTTATCTACTTCTTAGCTTATGAGAGCTAAGAAAAATGATACTTGCTTGTCTTGGTAGACACAGGCATCTGCATGTCATGATTAAAAAAATAATTAGCAGTCATAAGTACACAGGATACAGACCTACTTCTCCCATGTGGTGTGTTCAGAAGGCAGGTACGTGAGGTTCTTGCTCCTTGCTGTATAATCTCTTGAATTAAAATGTAGGTGCAGAGACAGGAGGAGCAAACACATACTAATTGCATAACACGATTGACTATGATAAAGCAAGTAACTTTAGTACTTCGAGTTTATGTTTCAGATATGGAAAAGTCTGAGGAATGTGGCAGAATGTAAATAGTGCTTGTTCTGTTGTGCCCTGAGAAGGGCTGAGTAGATTTAACTTTTTTTCTATATCAGGGGGAAACCCTACCGTTTGTGCACAGAGCAATTATGAGATCCCAGCTGACATTTCCAGTCCTCTCTGCATCCCGTGGCCAGCCTTCTTACCCGTCTTTGTCCTTGGGGTGAAGGTGCAGGGATCTCGGCTCCATAGGAGTTACAGGCTGTGCTCTGACTTCTCTTGTTCTGCCACAAGCCTGGTGTGAGCTTTTCTCCTGTGTTCCTCAACACTATCTATCAGTGACTAAACTGTAGGAACCAGTTCTGTCTCTAGCAGAGTCAAAAAGTAATGGATTTAGGAAGCTTAGGGTGGATGAATGCCTAGCAGGGTAATATTTCCAAGCTTGTAGAACATTCTTATGAATCAGTTTGGAATGATAATTAAAGTAGAAGCTTGTATAAAGATGGAAAAATAAAGGGGCTTGTTGCTAGCTGTTGCAGGCAGTTTTGAATGCCTGTGCAGGGCTTTATTTAGTTAGAAGAAAGGAGCTTGTGTGGGGGTGGTGCTGATCTCTTCTCCCAAGTAACAAGGGATAGGATGAGAGGAAATAGCCTCAAGTTCTGTCACGCGAGGTTTAGACTGGATGTTAGTAGAAGTTACCTCATGGAAAGGCTGGAAGAGGCTGCCCAGGGCAGTGGTGGAGTCCCCATCCCTGGAGGGTTTCAAGAAGTGTGTAACTGTAGCACTTTGGGACGTGGTTTAGTCAGCATGGTGGTGTTGGGCTGACAGTTGGACTGGATGATCTTAGAAGTTTTCTCCAACCTTAATAATTCTGTGATTCTAAGTTAACCTTACATGCCTCTGCTAGCAGATAAATAGAGGGACAGAGTGGGGCAATGCGTGTGGGATAGCTGAGGAGCTGTGTGACAGCACGGGTGTGAACAGCCAGGTGAACTGAGAAGTCTGTGTGGGTTGCAGGCCTGTGATCTCCTTTGGGTCACAGGAATGTCTTCAAGCAATGGGAGCGCTGTAGTGCCTGCTCTTTGGGACAGCCAGGCAGGGAAGAGGAAGGGGTTGTGTTTCTGCAGAGTAAAGCGTGAACGTGGAGAGCTCTGCTGCTGAGGATCCATGGGCCTGTTGAGATCATGGGTAAGGATTGTGGGGCACCGGAGTCAGGGGCCTTGCAGTGAGTATCTGCAGTGCTACTGCCCTGTCACGCTGAGGGACTGGACAAAGCTGCCTTTGGACAACAGGAAGAAACAGGATCATAGTCCCTGGCTCTCTCAGAAAACCTGGGCCACCCTGGCATCTGCTGGACTGGAGCAAAACACTTCCATCCACAGTGTGCTCTTGCAGCAGTGAAAGGTGACCATGTGCTGGGGTCCTCTAGGAAGAGCAGACGGAGGAACGTAATTGCTCATATTGACTTGGTGGCTGTGAGGCTGCATCTAGAGTCCTGTACCCAATGTGGGGCTTCGAGCACAGACAGATGGAGAAGCAGGAGCTGGTCTGATGGAACCCCACTGAGCAGAGCCATGGACTGCAGCATGTGGTGTGTCGGAAGAGGCTGAGTGAGCTGGATTTGTTGCTGAAGAAGGGAAGACAAAGGGGCAGCTTCTGAAATACAGGTTGAATGTGAGGTCATTTGAGGACAGAAATGTGATTTGTTATTGTCATGCAGATCATGATGCAACAAATATTTCGCATGGAAGAAATCATCGTTCCAGCGACGCGAGAATGATGTTGGCTTCCAGTGAGCCTCTGGAAATGTTAGAAAAGTGTCACCTTTGGTGTTCCAAAAGTTATCATCTGAGTCTCCTAGAGAAATGTTTAGAGCCTGAATCCCTCAAGGCTTCTTTTTTAACCCTCTCCCCTCCCTTCATCTATCTGTACTTATTTAAAACTACTAGATAACCTCTATTTTTGTTTGGGTTTGCTTATAAAACCAAGGTTAACAGTGGGTGCTGTCTAAAAACATTAAGCAGAAACTCTGCTGGTCAAGCATGTGTCAAGCCAAATCTTTGGGAAGTAGTTACCATCAAAATCCCAGGCACTTGAAACCAGTTGAAAAGCTTAGATTCTTGTGTTGTAGAAGATTTATTTTTAGTTTCGCTGTTCGAGGAGGGAACAGTGGGACGTAAATAAGAGCTGAAAAAAGGCTCCTTCTATGGCATCTTCAGGTGTGGGGAAGACAATGTTGCTGCTGGAACTGAAGTGCATAAAAGCTGTTTGTGTTCTGCATGTTATCCAAATAATGTGTCTTCTAGGTCAAGGATCAGCAATCAGCATTGCAGATCTGTAAATCAGAGGTGACATTCCATGATGCAGCACTGGAGCAGGTACTCACAGTATCTCCTAGCTGATACTTCCAGCTCGCCCACTTCATCCTGACAAGTCCTCACTCCATGCAAAATAAATGGAAGGATTCAGCGTTTAGTCCGTTTCTGTTGCATCTGAATTTTGAAGCTCAAGGGAAATAAAACTCAAATTTGGTTGAAAGTTCAAATTGGTTTTCAGATATTTAGGAAATAATCAAATAGCTATTTAGGAAATAATTAAATAGTTATTCATCTGGAGCTGCCATACTGTTCTTCTGCTTGCAGCCTGCCAGAAGGAGGTGGATGGTAGTTACTGCACTTTTTAAATTTTGCTTAGAATCTGTGTTTAATTATTCAGGATTTTTGTTTTAAGTCACAGCTGTAAGTTAATGAAGTTTCCAGTTAATGAGTTTGACTATGTGAATGCTTTTACTGTGTACGTGTGCAACACTCTCTGTTTTGTCACTGTATCCTTGGTGGTCACTGATTTGACCATTTTATATAGCAGTATGGTACATTTTTCATGAAAGAACAGAGAACATATTGTTTCTGCTCTGTTTGATTTATATCCACAAACATTAGAAAGGTGGCACATTAGGAAACTGCCTTTGGCAAGATAATGTTGTCTTGACTTGTAATTTAATTTCATTTATCATGTATAAGGGTTGTAAAAGTCTTTAGTGTTCTGTTTATGAGCAGGTTTGAGTTTCTTGTCTGTGCAGCATGAATGCAAATGAAGAAGTATTTGTCTTTTTACAGCAGAGAAATAGAACCAGTCCAGTGTGCTCTTAGTCTGTGCTAGTTTAAGGAAATGCACAGGTTAGCAATTTAAAAGAGTGTTAGTGCTGGTGGAGTGTAATAAACATAACCTCTTCATTTTAGTAATGTATGGAATCTTGCAAGGGATAAACCACACAAAAATAATAATGGAAATGCCTTTCCTCTGCTGGCTCTTGTCTTTGAAGATCATGCAGTAGTATTGTTGTATCACTGCATTCCCAAATACTGTATTTAATCAAAAAGGAAGCCTGGCACAAAACCTCCACTGTGCAAGCACTGGGATGCGACTTTTGGTTTTTAGATCAAAAACAGATTTTTGTTGTCTTTTTCTTGGTGTGGAATGTTAGTCTTTGATCTGTTAGTAGTAGGGCTGAGAGGTGGCTCTTATCGGCAGTAAAACACAGGAAGGGGTGAAAGGCTTTCAGCTGGATTCCAGATTATCCATCAGAAATTTGGAGATAGCTGGGGTATTTTTTTTCTCTCTCTCTCTTAGGGCACACTGTGCCCAACGTCACTTGTTATTGCACAGAGTATGAAGCTGATAAAACAGCCATGGTTTGTAGTAGCAGGTGGAAAGGCTGTTAGCATGGCCAACTCCAAGTGCTTGTGTTGGGCCGTCAGTGATATTAGCTGAGATGCTGTTTGCTGGTTGTGTGGGTTAGTTTGCAAATGTAAATAAGCGTCCTGAAACAAAGATTCCATTTCAGTTCTGCTGTGTTTTCACCGGTTAGAGTTGCTTCTGTTACCTTGGCTGTGCTGCTTCAGGTCTGTGGTGGAAAGTGTGGCCCTGCTTTTGTTTTCCTTTTCTTCTGTGTGGCAGAACCAAGTTCCTCAGTGTTGTCAGTGGTTCATGATTACACTTTCTTTGATTTTTTATTTGTTTCTTTTTTATTTGCTTTTTCTGTTTCCTCAGTAGAGCTTTATATTAAAGCCAACCTGTCATTTGATGTCATTATTACTTGTGAGCTTTAATTGCGTTATCTTAATGTGGCCCTTTTTGTTCAGCAACCCGGTATGTGTGCTTATCGTCCTGGAAGTTGTTATGCAAAATGTGGCAGGAACACAAACCTGTCAGCCTTACATTTGTGGTTGGCAAATACAGGGAGGGGAAGATAGAACAGTACTAGGAAGGTCATGAGATGTTAGTCTAATTAGCATGGTTTTGGCAGAGGAAAATTGTATCGTGCTGATCCGAGAACTCTTTGAACTTGTCATTGTTGTGGACAAAGGAGGAAAGAAAAAGAATAAATTAGAGGTTTCAGAACGCCTTTGACAAATTCTTCTCCAAGAGACTGTTGAACAAGCAGAGGGAGTGTGGGATGAAGGGTAAGGATTTGTTTGTGTAAAAGGCAACAAGTGAAGAAAAAGAGAGGTTTTTATCTTGGCAAAGGTAAGCTCAAGGGTCCAGAGGCTGCACTTGAGATGTTCCCTAATGATCAGGATAGCTGCTGGCGGGGAATGTACTGACACACTTATAGGGGACACAAGCGAGCACCAAAACCGTAATGAAGACCAAACCAGGGTGACTGATCAGGCAGAACAGAGGTGCTAATCACTGTTATGAACTTCTTATTTAGGTTGAATCTGGTTGAAGCTTTTATGGTGGATCCAGAACTACGTCAGTGTCTGCAAGAAGATCTCTTGCGTCGCTTCCCAGATCTCAGCCGTCTGGCAAAGAAGTTTCAAAGGCAAGCAGCAAACTTACAGGACTGTTACCGAATGTATCAGGCTATCAATCAACTGCCTAATGTTGTACAAGCACTAGAGAAACATGAAGGTAACGCTACCCTTGTCTGTTTTCAATGTTCTGTAAAGCACTGATGGTGCAACAAAACAGCATGTAGTTTTCAAGGATTATTTTTTTCCTGTGTACTTTTGTTGCAGGAATAAAGCTTAAAGATGTTTGAAGTGAACTGAAATTCTGAAATGCCAGTCAAGTGCTTAAAAATAACCATAGACAAATCTTCGCATGAAAAAACATGCTAATTAGTGCATAGGTGCAGTAATTGAACTGTTAGGTGATGGTCTGGTAGTCTTTCACATCAACTTGTCTGTAAGAGTTCTTGACCAATTGTGTATGTTTATTATGATCTTACAAACAAGACGCTATTCATACAATGTTGTTGTGTTCCTCTTGAAGACACTTTGCACTTTAGATTGCAATTAAACACAAAAAACCAGTTTAAACATTATTGGTATAATTAGATTGGCTTTTTTGATGATGAGAGTAATGTGCTAGGGTTTCTTCTGATATTTGTTAGTGGGAAGCTCGACGTTATGACAAGCAAGTCTAGAAAATACAAAAGTTGTTGCTTCTTTTCTTTTTTTACCTGTTGCCAAGAGAATGCAGACTAGGACAGTGTCAGTGTAACAGGGGCAATCCACTGCAGCAACGGCCATCCTGCCCTGTCAGAAAACAAATTGTAGAAACTCACTAATTTATTTGCAAACCTCTTTGCGTAAAGTGAGCTCCAAAGCCTTAAAGAGAAATAATTTCTGCCATGGTACAGTTACAACAGATCTTTCCTATATTTCAGTAGACAGTGATATTACGCACTAATTTCTGTACTATAGTTTTATGCCTTCAAGTAATGAAACATCTTCTAAAGTAATAATCTTAAAATAAATTCATGTTTTGTTGCTGGCTGTGTTATTTCCAAAACAGTTAAGACCTAAAACTGGGAAACACCTGGCAGGTACAACTTTTTTGAAGAGCTGTGCCACGCTTTAGCTGCTTCACCGTGTCCCTTTGGCTGTTCCAGAGAGACACTGTCTGGTTTTGCCCTGGTGTGGAGCTCTCGGATTTGATTAGTTCAAAATGCTTGCTTCCTGTCTTTACTTCTTTTTCTATTAGCTGTCGTTTGCATCAACAGAATTTCTCTGTCATAGAAAAACGATTCCATTTTTAGCAGTTTTGAGGAGCAGGCTGTGTGAGGCAAACTGCTAAGCTTACCATATGGAGAAATTAATAGCCTGCAAAAGGTTTGTGCTGTTCCACACGTGAATCAGGCGGCCTTGGTAGGGCATTTGTCAGCAGTATGTCTAAGATAATTTAAAATAGGTGAAATGTGTTATTTTGATTTTTCTTTGTACTTATATGCCCTTGTTTATAGGACAAGAATGGTTTGGTGATTTTGAATGTGTGTGACTGATTCAGGCTGCATCTGATCATGATGCTGTTTTAGACTAATATCTTTTAACTCCTCAAGAGGTGGAAAGACAGACAGATTTTTGACAATGCTGAGTATCTGCTAGTTTCAGGACTGCTATTTTCTCATGGATGCCATGGGGAGGTAGAGCACCTATACCACCGAGTGGTCAGCAGTGAGTGCCCTTCCCCCAAGTGGCGCCTTGCTGTCTCGAGGTGCTTATTCTTATGGATGGTAAAAGCTGAAGAGGGGAGTGATGAGTGAAGATGACTTTTGTATTTTTTAGGCACGAGAAACCTGCATAAGACAGGAAAGGCCTCTGAGTCATCAAAGCATTTTGCTGTTGCTGGCAAAAGGGAGCAGTTCATTACTTAAATTGCCGGGGCATAAAATCTAGGTACTTACAAGGTGGCTGTCTTCAAGGAGCTGCTGAAGCATCTTTGTTCTCATCGCAGACTGATACTCTTATTTTAAGCCTGTGAATATGCAGAATACAGGAACTGTATGCTGGGTTACAGATGTATTTTTACAGTTTTGTGGCTTGAATAACCCCTTACTGCATTTTACCTCTTATGTTGTGTTCCAGCACTGTTCTTCCTGTGACTGTTGCTCTGGTGTGTTCCAACTATGTTGAGATCAAACTTGGCTGTTTCCCATGCTTTATCATTTCCAGATTATTGTTCCCCTACTCACAGTGGAAATTAATTTCTCTATCAAAGCATCATCTTATGCACTGTTAAATTCTACTTCATTTCTGTTAGGCCAGTTCTCAAGGGTCACTTGGTTATATTCCCAATTTATGTTGTTCCAGTTTTCTCTACTGGTATCTTCCCACTGTGTATATTAGTGAATTCTGTAAGCAGCTTTCTTTTGTATGTTAATATAATAAATTCACACATCTTAAAAAGATAAATGCTTATGTGAGCCCTAGAGGAGCTGTACTGCTAACGTTCTTGCAGCTCATTCATCTTTTGCAAGTCAGTGATGTCCTTTATCTGCCTTCTGATCACTTTACTACTTACAAGTCCAGCATCTAGTGTCCTGTGTGGCACCATAATCAGTGATGTAGAAGAGCCTAGTTTAGGTCCTCAGATTTAGGTCTATGGGGAGATTGAGATGAGATTTTAGGAAGAAATGTTTTCCTGTGAGTATGGTGAGGCACCAGCCCAGGTTGCCCAGAGAAGTCGTGACTGCCCCGTCTCTGGAGGTGTTCAAGGCCAGGATGATGAGGCTTTGAGCAACCTGATCCAGTGGGAGGTGTCCCTGCCCATGCAGGGGGTTGGAACTGGATGGGCTTTGAGGTCCCTTCCAACTCAAACCATTTTATGAGTTCCCTTTGTCTTAGTAGTCAGTTATCTCCAACAGATGTTGTGCTATCAGGTTCGATCCACCTCTAGAAAACCCATACCATATTTTATCCCAGTTTCTGTTTTGCCTTTTGTTCTTCCCTCACCATTTTTCCTGAGACCTTTTGTACCACCAAAATGGCTGGTTTAAGGACATTTTGGCATCGAGATTTGTCAGTTTTTCATTTATAGAAGAGTGTCAGTTTTCATACTTCAGTGTGCTGCCAAAATTGCTATAGAAATGTTTCAAGTTTGAAGATTAGTGCTTGATTTTAATTTCTCTACAACATTTTAAACCACATTAATATTAATAGTGAAGTCTTTAATGCGTGTAATAAACACTTGTCTGTGCTTCAGAAAGTAAATTATGATTTAAATTAAAACCTTTACCTGGGAGTGGAGAGGCTTTGTGGTCACTATGCATCTCTGCTGTTGATGGCATGTAGATCTGTTACTCTTTCTGTCAGTGGTTACCTTTCATGCTAATGATGTTGAATAAATGCAAAAGTGGGGGTTTTACCATTCATCTTTTCTATAAGTTTACGAATGCCAGTGCAAGACAGGATGGAGTTTGATTTTTTAGTTTTGTTTCTAGGTTGTTTAGATGTGTCTCCTTACAGGAGGGGAGAAAAGCAGATGTGACAGAGAGGAAGGGATTTGGAATAAAAAGCAAGCTTTACTTCAGTTTAGATCTCACTTAGTTCTGAAAATTTTTAGCCAGCAGAAGACTCCATTTTTACAAGTTCAGGAATCTCTCAACAGTATGATTTTTTCCTCTATTAATAGATAGAAATCAGTTCAAAGTCCTAACTTGAAAGCCTGAGGAAGCAAACCAACCTTTTTCGTTCTACTGGAGTTTCAGTGCTGGGGGAAAGAGGGATTCCTTTGGGTGATCGTGTCTTTACAGTGTTCTGTGGACCCTCCAACAGATAGGTACTGTGCAGCTGTACTTGGTGCTATGGAGTGTCCGTGCTAACAAAAGACATTGGATTTGATTTTGATAACTTCCTACTTAGTGGAAAGGTCAGTGACTCTGAAGATCCAGTTAGACTAGATGGTCTATTTTTAAGGAAAATAACCCCCTAACCCATACCTCATAGTTACTGTTTATGTCCAATAAATAACGTACCAAGTATTCCATGTTTTGTGTAGTTTTGAATTAAGGAAAACTAAAAACTCTGAAAAGTGGATAATGGGACTTATACTTCATATCTTCAAATTTGGTTGCTGTAGAATAGTACAGTTTTTACTGAAGCCATTTCAGCGTTATATGTACAAGAATAGGACATGTTCAGACAGCAGGTTTGCTCTTAAGCTGTTGTTTATCTGTAGTTTTGCTCATAGCAAAAGGGAATTGATACCACCAGGTCTGAACAAAGATGATAGAATAGGTACAAGCTTCAGAATATAAACTGGATAATGCTGATTTTAGAAGATCTCTGTGTGTCAGTGGAATCATCATAGCCAATCTGAATAACTACTCACCAGCTCTATAATTGTGCTGTTTATCTTGGATAAGTGAATCCTGCTGAAGCTGTGGGATTTTGTGAATGATGGTTTTTTTGTGTTTGTTCTCAACAGGAGCTCACCAGATGTTGTTGTTGGCAGTGTTCATAACACCTCTTAATGATATCTACTCCGACTTCTCTAAGTTTCTGGAAATGATAGAAACAACATTGGACATGGATAAGGTATGGGCTGGTGTGTAGGAGGGGGTTACTCAGCAATTGAAGTTTCTTGTTGAACTTTGCAATCTGCTCCACACTCGCTGTATTTAATTGATCATCTATATTAAGTAGTTTGTGATAGTTTAGCTGTGGAATAGAGGAAGACTTGTATTAGCAGAGTGGTTATGAAGAGGATGTTCACCCTCTGTCTGAAATTATTCAGCCAATGAAAAATCTCATCAGTGTTAAAAGCAGGGCAGGGATATTGTCACTTTTCTGCTTCTTTCTCCACGTTTTCAGAGTTACTGTGATCTGTCTCAGATCTAGAATGTAGGCAGAATGTTTATTGCGTATCTCTCTGTTTCTTTAAAGTTCATTACACTTGACTCTATTTGGTGGCATTAAGTCTTCATAACAGTTTGCCACTCTGAGAAATGACTGACCTAGGAACCAGTGTGAAGCTGTTTCTCACCAGAGAGAGAGAAAGCTGCTGCCATTAACTTTGCCTTGCATCGACACTTGCTTAAAACATTACTGATGCTAGGCCCGTGCTTACAAGAGAGAATGGGCATCTTTTTCAGATGAAAAATTGGCAAAAGAAAGGTGGAACAAGCATTCCTGTTCCTAAAATCTGTAGTGGGAAGGAGAAGGGATGAGTAGAAGTGGCTGATGGATTGTTGTTTAACGTGGAACACTTTCGATTCAGGAAAAACATGAACTGCTGCTTAGCTGAGTGGAACAGCAATGAGGTTTTTAGCAAGCTTTGTACATAATTTTTTCCCATTATATTACAGAATTGGTCATAGGCACCTGGAAATGTATGTGCTTTTGAATACCACTGGTTCCTCTGCTTGCTTAGAAATGGATTTGATGTTCTTTTCTTATTAAGATCTTTCAGTTGTTTTGGAAAACTTAGGAGGTGTTTAGGATTGCCATAAGTGTCAGTTTCAGCTGAGTGTAGGAACAGAAGCTCTGCCTTCCCATGTGGCACAGCAGTAAGGACAAGGTGGGGAACTTTGGAAAGCTGCAATGGCTGTAAAAGTTGGAACAGGCATATTTTTCTCCACAGGCAGAAGTGCCACTTCTTATCCCTTTGTACTGTGTGTGCGTTCATCAGCTGCGTTTTACTGCTGAAGGAAAGACCGTTTGATTGACATGCGGCTGTAATTTGTGATGTATGCTAATGAAGGAATTTATAGCTCTGTACCAGTTACAGACCATCTGCTGGTGCCGTTTGTGTGCCCTGGGACTCTTGTTTTCTTTAAAGCTAGCAGCTGCTCTGAGCCTTCACCCTTCGTAGTCCAGCTCTTCACATTTCTTTCCAGCTTCTGCTTTAAGAGTATCTTGTTGTCCTTCTAAACAAGTCAGTTATTTTGAACCATAGGATTCAGGGTGTCAGGTTTGGTTTTGTTCCTTTTCAAGACAATGGAAAATGGCAATAGATAAAACACTGGTTTTGCTAGAAGAATACAACTCCTCCATCTGAATGTTCAAGCTTGAACTTTGACTTGAAATTCCTCTTAGATTTTAAGGGATTCAAGCAAAATACCCAGCTCTCTTCTGAATACAAGTGCGGGGCAGGTTACCATAGCAACTAAATTATGTCAATAATCCATTCCAATATAAAAAGCAACATCCGAGTTCAAAAAGTGTGGGATGTGGTTATTCATTTCCCTGGCTGTAATCAAAGTTGTGAAACTGTCGCTTCCATTCCTGGCTTTCACAGAATCATAAGGCGCCTTCGAAAACCCATCTACTCCAGCCTCCTCCTCAAGTCAGGGCGTTAGCGCTTTCAGTGGGTCGTGTTTTTGTTTGAGCGCTAGGAGCACAGCCCTTTACAGAAGGACTTGTACCAGATAAGCCAGCTCAGCATAGCCCCAGAGCCTGCAAATGATAGGCTATCACCTCATTCATTTCAGTACCCCTTGGAAATGCAATTCTTTTGGGTCATATTTCATGTAAGTAAACACATGCAGGTACCAAAGAGCTGTCGGTGCTGTGATGTTGGTCTGCTGCTTACCACATTCAGTGTTTTATGCTTTGAACATTCATTTCAGAGTAGCTCTGAGCAAAAACTTACACTAAAGCAAAATTAAGTTTGCGGGTGACACTAAGCTGGGAGGTGATGTTGGTCTGCTTTTAGGGTAGGGAGGGTCTGCAGAGGGTTCTGAGCAGGCTGGATCGATGGGCTGAGACCAATGGGATGAGGTTCAACAAGGCTAAGTGCCGAGTCCTGCACTTGGGGCACAACAGCCCCATGCGGCGCTACAGGCTTGGGGAAGAGTGACTGGAAAGCTGCTTGGCAGAGAAGGACCTGGGGAGGTTGATTGACAGTGCTGAACGTGAGCCAGCAGTGTGTCTAGGTGGCTGAGAAGGCCAACAGCTTCCTGGCTTGTATCAGAAACAGTGAGGCCAGCAGGAGCAGGGAAGTGATTCTGCCCCTGTACTTGGCACTGGTGAGGGCGCACCTCAAATACTGGGTTCAGTTTTGGAAGCACATCCAGAGAATGGCAGTGAAGCTGGTGAAGGGGCTGGAGAACAACTCTTATGAGGAGCGGCTGAAGGATCTGGAACTGTTTAGCCTGGAGAAAAGGAGGCTGAGGGGAGACCTTATCACTGTCTAAAACTACCTGAAAGGAGGTTGTAGCGAGGTGAGTGTTGGTCTCTTCTCGCAAGTAACAAGTGATAGGATGAGAGGGAATGGCCTCAAGTTGCACCAGGGGCGATTCAGGTTGGATATTGGGAAAAACTTCCTCCCTAGAAGTGTTCTCAGGCACTTGCAGAGGCTGCCCATCGCTGGAGGGTTTTAAAAGATGGGTACATGAGGTGCTCAGGGATCTGGTTTAGTAGTGGATAGGTATGGTTGGGCTCTATTGATCTCAAAGGTCTTTTCCAACCAAGTGATTCTATCATCCTATGAAAATGTGATGTGTTTAGTAGGCCAAAAGCGAATGTCTAGCTGCTCCCTATCCTTATTGCGTTAAGGGATTTGCTTTAATTTTAACCCTTTGCATGACTTTTGCCAGTAAAGGGCTGTATAGAGAGTGAGGGTGGTAGCAGGAGTGTTCAGACCCTTCTGTTCCACGTCAGTTGCATTCCTTCATCTCAGAAGCAAATTTAATATTTGTATTTAATGCAGCACTCAGTTGTAATTGAGATGTAAGTGCCTTTCAGCTATCAATCTATTGGTGAAATGTCATGACTACAACCAGTATTTTTTTTATTCTTTTAGGGAGCTCAGAGGGCAGTGAGTTGGGTTCACTGGTGTAGTTTATTCAGTTTTCCTGGTGAGTTATAGCCTTGCTGGACCATAACCGGTGGTAGATCCATTAGCGCCAAAGCACCATGAACTGCAGTACATGGTGTTCCATGTTCCTGTTAACACTTCTCTGTCCGGACTGTTGGCTACATTCACCACGGCCGCTGCGGAAGAGTAAAGCAACAGCTGGCCTTAAGTGACTTACGTGATTATAGCTGAGATAAGCAGTGCTCTTTCTACAGCCAGGAGAAGGATGTTAGAGGGTAATGTCGTTGTGGATGCCTAGTGTTTTTATATATTAATTAGTAGCACTAGTTTTAAATACCTTTAGTCAATCATGTTCGTTTTACTTCCTTAGCAGAGTAGTTGAACTTTTAATTTAATTTTAAATGTTTTATATTCACTTCATCACACTTGGACCTCACTTGGAGAGCATGGTCAGATGGAGTAGTTCTGTTTGGCACCTGCTAAGGAGTGACTTCATGAGGCCTGAGAGAGGAAGGAACTACTCTGTAATAGAATCATGGAATCACTAAGGTTGGAAAGGAACTCTAAAATCATCAAGTCTAACTGTAGCCCCACCCCACCATGACTACTAAACCATGTCCTGAAGTGCCACCTCTACACAGTTTTGGAACCCCTCCAGGGATAGAGTCTCCACCACTGCCCTTGGCAGTGGAAAGTTCATGCTGCTTTCTTAACACCTCCAGGTTTCAAGGTGGTCTTCTAAAATCTCATAATCCATTGTTTTGTGGAGTCCAAATCAACCGGAGAACTTTGCTGCTGCTGTATGTTAGCACACAACATAACTGGAACTGAAACAGTGGGCTGAGTGAAATGCCTTGCGATGCTGGCAATTACACAAGGCAAACAGTTACCAACAGTTCCGTTTTCCATGATGCAGCTCCTGTGGAAGATTAAATTACCTGTTGGGAGAAGATCACTCTCAGAACAAAGTAGTGATCCTTTGAATATTCAGTATGATACGCAATTTCTTCATGTGATCATTTACTTATCTCCCCATTCCAGATTAAAAATGCATAAGCCCTGTGGTTGCATCCCAGATCTTTGTTCAGAGTTGCTACAAAACCTGGGTGGCTTCAGTCTAATGCTTTTAAAGTTGTTTGATGCACTGCTTATTGCAAATACTTCTTGTGCTTAGTGGAACAAGATGCATGTGGTGTTTCTTGCAGTTACAGTTCCTGTTATCAGTGCTTCCTAGAGTGATCTTTTATTGTCTGGGAAGGAGTAAGGGGACAGTGAACCTCCCTTACCTCTCCTTGCATCTCTTGCCAACATACACTTGTAGGTAAAAGGGAAATTGTATGGAAAGCGCTGCCTTGTTTCTGTGTATTTTGTGAAGTATTTGCAGCTATGCGGTGTACAACTTTGCAGATCATTCCTGGCTTGAGGAAACCTCATGAAAGCATTGCTTTAATTTTATAACTTAATTAGATGAAGTATATTACTCATATGAAATCCAGTTCTTACTTTCCATGTTGGACAACAGTGCTAATATTTTATTGATTGTAAAAGTTTATTCATTAAAAATCAAGTTTCTTCTATGTAGCAGTTAGAAGTTGTACTCACAAATAAAACTTGAGGCATGTAAGTCACCAGAAACCCCTGCCTGGCAGTGGGAGCTTGGGGAAGAGAGAGGAAAAGATGAAATACAACTTATTCATTGGTGCCTCTGAAAATGCTGCTTGGAAAGAAAAATGTGTGCTTCTCAACTCAAAATAACTGGGTTGAAACTGTATAAGATTTTTGATGGTACTACGTAGGCTGCTTCTGTAAGCTCTGGTGCGTGTGTTGGGCAGGAATTTCTGTTTCAGAAACTTTATTTCCAAGGACTTCGTGCTTTCAAGACACCTCATCCTTTTGCACTCTGCCCTGGTGAGCTGTTTAAGTCCAGGCTGGTACACAGATCCTGTACAGAACAATTTCACATCCTCTGATTTCTGATTTTTTTTCCTTTTTATTTGTATGCAAATACATGTGCAGACAATTCCAGTTCAAAATAAAGAAGCCTGTTAAATTAGTGTATTTTGCTTGTATAGAGTACATTATTTGAGAAAACAAGTGTTTGAGATGTATTTGTTTTGTGGTTGAAACGAACATCAATTATCACAAACAGTGTTGCATTACAGAATTAGATACATAAAAATAAATTGAATAAATGCTTCAGTAAATTCACTCCACTGTGTTTGATCAGTGAGGTGATGCTTTTTTCTACTGACTGTGTTCATATGAACTTTTACTTATTTTTCCTTAGGTGGAGAATCATGAATTTCTTGTCAAGGCTTCCTTTGATCCGAATTTGACAGAGTTAAGAGAGAAGATGAATGAACTGGAAGAAAAAATGCAGTCCTTTTTAAAGAGTGCAGCCAAAGATCTGGGTATGGTCTGAGATTCCCTTTGATTCTTACACCCTTTCTAAAGTGTTTTAAAAACAAGTGATGCAAACTGGTAGAGAGGAGTTAAGGAATGTTTGTATATTTGATTATTAGTTTTGGGTGACTTTGGTTATCGCAGTACAGTCTGTTGAAAACTGAGTGATTTGGGGTTTATAACTTGACCTCTTTTTTTCCTGAGGATGGCATTCCAGAATGTTTCAGAAACGTCATGTGTGCTGCAAAGTATGTGTTTGTTTTGTGTAACTGTAACCTGTCTAAGTTCTAAGCCTTGCTCTGTTTTGCATCCCTTGAGGACATGCAGTGAAACTGTATTCTCCCGGGTGTCCATTCAGGACACACCAGTTTGCTTTTGAAGTCCTTTGCAAAATATCATGTGTAAGCAAACGAGACATTTAAAGCATCGATTATCCTATGCAAAAAATTCCAAGTGCAGCTGATGAATCAGGCACTCGAAGAGCAACTTAAAAAAAATATCTATTTTTAATGCAAATATGGCAAAGAAAACTGGCAGCACCGTAGTTATTTTAGGTTACACCTTTAAGGGCTTGCTTATTTTTTTTCAGTCTTGGGTTTTTTAGTGTAAACAACATACCTGGATGAAAAGAAAGAAGATCTGGGTACTTCTCATACCTCTACAGAACCAAAGCAACTATACTGGATAGTGCATCTGAGAGAGGCTACATCACACAAACTGGGGTTATGAGCAGAAATAGCACTGGCTGTGGGATTGTTGATAGTACACTTACTCTCTATTTTCTTTCCTCTAATCTAAAGGTTTGGAAGCTGGCAAAAGTATCAAACTGGAGACAAATTCTCAGTTTGGACATCACTTTCGGATAACTTGCAAGGAAGAAAAGGTTCTCCGGAACAATACAAAATACGTAATAGTTGATACCCAGAAGAATGGTGTGAAGTTTACTAACAGGTATGAGATCCTCTGGGTAGCTTTTCAAACCTGTTGTGAAAGAAACAGAATTGCTTCTTTCTTTATAATTATGCCAATAAACTCTTTTCCCTGGACCTTCAATGGCTGAATTTCCACCTTTTTAATTGGTTTAGTGATTGAGATGTTGAGCAAGACTGGCATGAAGGAGGAGCACTCGCACAGTTGCTGTCAGAAGCTGAATTCCCCATTTACCCTGCCAACTGTTGGCTATTTTTGGTCCTTCGACTTGGGCTGATTTCTCTGTTTTAGATGCAGTCAGCGGCATAATTGCATGCACCGTGAGCATTTCTACAGACACTTTCTCAAGCTGCGATAGGAAAAGAGCTATTTATGTTTATCACCAAGTAGGACATGCAGCAGTTTTGTTGGTGATTACCTTTTTGTTCCAAATCATGCTGTAATTTCTCTTGGTCCTCTCTATGGGACTTTGATTCTGTGGCTCCTTAGATAAAGCTGTTTAAGGATTCCAACCTTCAGGGTGATTGTGTTGATGCAGTTTCAGTGTCTCCTCCTCTGGACAGCAGTTCTGTCGCAGGCCAGCCAAGCAAAAAGTCTGCTTTTTGTTGAATTTTTAGCTTTACTAGAGCATTTTAGAAGGAGTGAGGGCTACCTTGGTCATCAGATGTCTCTCATTCTGTGCTTCGTTACTTTCACACAGAGCAAACAATGCAGAGAGCTGCATATGCAGGATCAGGTGATAACTTGGGTTGAAGGTTGTCTTTTGAGGTTTACTGGCCTAACCTTTCACTCAAAGCAGAGCCACTTTGGAAATCAAAGCATCCTTCACAGCCCTGATACTGAACCGCTCTTTGTGAAAACTTTCCTAATGAGATCTAAAGAGAATTTTCCTGGCAGAAGTTTGGGCTTTTTGTATCCAATTCTTTTGCTATGCACCTTCAAGAACAGCCTGGTGCCTCTCTTCTGCAGTCTGGCTTCAGATTTTCTCCACTTGGGCAGGCATCTGTCTTAGCCTGTCCTTGTGTGCCGTGTGCTCCAGCTCCAAATCTTTGTGGTGGATCTCTGCTCAGAGAATCACTTCCCTTGACATGCTGGTTACACTTTTGCTTGGCCTTCTCCTTCCTCTGCCTTGGAGCACCCTGCTGGTTTGTGTTCAGCTTCTTCTCCACTGGATCTTCCAGCTCTTCTGTTAATAGCTGTTTGATAGCCGTTTGGACCCCAATCTGTACTGTTGCTTGGAGTTATTTCATGCAGGACTTTGCATTTCCCTGTGTTGGAAATTCTTGTCCACCCCCTTCTCTAGTCTGTAGACACTGCAATTGGTGGCAGTGCAATCCTCCTGTGTACTGACAGCTCCCCTCACTGTGATATCATTCCCAACCTTGCTTAGAGTGCATTTCAGGGTGCATCCAGTCATGTCATTCAGTTTGTTGATCAAGGAATAACTAGTACGAGCCCCAGTATCAACCCTAATAAATACCGCTAATAATCAGCCACAAGCTGGACATCAACCTCCCGGCAGGCCCCTCCTTGTCTCTTAGTGGCAGGTCTAGGAGAAGACTGGTCTTTAAGTCTCCTGACTGTGTTATATACAGAAAGGTGAAAACAGCAGAGATGAATACATCATATGGACTGTTTCTGTTAAACTGTGCTGCTACTGCTTTATGTGTAACAGTTCCTGCTGGAGTGAGCATTGGAGAAGTGAGCTTATTGAGGGAGATCTGGATTGATGGACACGGATGAGGAGCACTGCCTACAGGGCAAGGGTGGTTTCGAGCCAGTGCTGTTACTAATAGTGACTGTTGCTGTTAATCACTCACTTTCGTGGTAATAAATCCTTTGCTTTGGAAAGGAGGGCAAACATTGATTCATGCCAGCCAATATGTTGGGGTATTACACACCAATTTACTCAAATGAACAAAGTGTAAACCTTAATTGAATTTTGTTTTAACATTTACTCAGAGGGTATTTTTCCAGAGCATCCCTGAAATTGAAAACAGCTTTCTAAATATGTTCTAAATATGTTACAATTCTAGATGTAATGAGGAAGTTAGGCTTTTCAGCAACCGAGAAGATGGTACTTGGAACCTCTACTGTGTCATAGAATCACTGAGGTTGTAAAAGACCTCCAAAACCAATCATACCACAGAATCATAAAATAGAATCATAGAATAATCAGGTTGGAAGAGGCCCACCGGATCGTCGAGTCCAACCATTCCTATCTGCCACTAAACCATGCCCCTTAGCACCTCGTCCACCTGTCCCTTAAACACCTCCAGGGAAGGTGACTCAACCACCAACCTGGGCAGCCTGTTTCAGTGCCCACTGACCCTTTCTGTGAAAAATTTTTTCCTAACGTCCAGCCTAAATCTCCCCTGGCGGAGCTTGAGGCCATTCCCTCTTGTCCTGTCCCCTGTCACTTGGGAGAAGAGGCCATCACCCTCCTCTCTACAACTTCCTTTCAGGTAGTTATAGAGAGCAATGAGGTCTCCCCTCAGCCTTCTCAAGGCTAAGCAACCCCAGCTCCCTCAGCCGTTCCTCATAAGGCCTGTACTATCAGCCCAACACTACTATGCCAACTAAACCATGTGACCGAATGCCACATCTACACATTTTTTGAATCTCTCCAGGGGTGGAGACTCCACTGCTGCCATGGGCAGCCTCTTCCAATGCTTCATCACTATTTCAGTAAAGAAATATTTCCTAACGTCCAATCTGAACCTCACCTCATGCAACTTGAGGCCATTTCCTCTTGTTCTCGTCTGTTGCTTTCCCGTAGGATCACTTATAAAATAAATTTCTTTGTTAAGGGGTAGACGCTTCTGTAGATGGTACTGGAAGCTCAAGGGTGATGTCTGCTTACAGTGTGGGTGCACTGCTCGAGTGTGTTTCGTGCTTAGTCCTTCTGGCTCTGCTCTGTGTTTGGAGACAAGCTTGACAAGAATAAAAACTTCTTTAAACTCTGTCTTAATCTTAGCTTACCTGAGTTTGAAGACTGGAACCTGTTCCTAGTGACAGGATTTCACTGAGGTTTTTACTAAATGAAAGCAGTCAATGCCTTCAGGTCTGATGAGCCTTTTGTAGGACTCTGGGCTAATTACACAGTTGCTTAGCAGAAATTCTCTGGCAGGTCAATAACGTGCCACATCTTGTTGCAAAATGGCCAGAAATCCAGCTTTGAGAGCAAGTCCTTATCACATAGCATGTCTGTAACAAATCACTGCTATAAGATTATTAAAAATGATTTGTTCAGAGATACTAGAATCGCTGGTATAGCCTTTGTGGGTGATCTTCAACTTGGAATAAAACTTACTGATATTCTGGTGCGGATGAGTCATAGATAAGTTGCTTTGTGGCCCTTGTGCTGAACCTTGGTTGTAAAATAAGAGGGGACTACTGGTATTGACTCACAGATGAGGAAGCCAGAAGTCTGGCATTGTAGCAGTGAAGACAGAACATCACAGCTTCTAAATATTGTGTTCTTGTTCACAGCAAACTGAGCTCCATCAATGAGGAATATATAAAGAACAGAGAAGAGTATGAAGAGGCTCAGGATGCCATTGTTAAGGAAATCATTAACATTGCTTCAGGTAAATACGAATTGTTGGTGTGTATCACAGTCTGGAACACTGGGAGGACTTGCTGTTACTTTGTAGGTCCTTCCACAGAGACAAACCATAACATTCCCCAGAGACGTAGTGCGAGAAATGATGTTTTGCTTTCAGACAGTTGTAGAAAGTTCAGAATATATTATTTTCTGTGGTCAGACCCTTGCCTGGCATTGCTAGAGATGTGCACTTATAGGTAGTGTGCAAATGCCAGTCCCATAGAGAGAACAAAGATACGTCCATGAAAGCCCCATCTGTCCTCCCCTGCCTCCCTGCCTCTGGGTATCTCCACCCAAATAGTAGGCAAATCGGAAGGCAGAAGAGAACTGAGGGAGCAAGACCTGAGCTTTGTGAAGGATGGTGAAGCAAAAGAGTTTGCAATAACAGATCAACTAAGTCAGTTAAATTACAATTAAAAATTATTGTTTTCCTCATTAATTTCCATGTATTTTGCTCCCAAATGGCCTACTTAGAACGTGTTCTTTACTATCCTTTACCAAAAAGAGAAGAGACATCAGGGTGTTTGGGCTGGAGAACTTGAAATATTGCCTCTCCCAAAGGCACCACTAACAGCAGAACAGCCTTAGTGCTTTGGAAGAGAGAAGTGGGCAGTGAAAGCAGTCTTTTAAGGATTTGCCACTATAGTGCACAATCAGTAGCTGGTTAGATTTGGGTTATTTTTGTGTCTTGGTCATTTTCAAATGGCATTTTTTGTGTGCGGCATTCTAAGGTGGGAAGCTAATTGGGCATTCTACAGCAGGATTAGCTTCAATATGTTATCTCTAAATAACCAGTATGTTTAATAAAGCCTTTTGCTGCTGTTCACAGCTTCTGCAGTGTGCAGTCACAGACTTACAAGTGTCTGTGTTTGTTTAAAAACTGTTTTTCTTTCCCAGGTGAAGGCAGTTTAATGAAAAAGACTGGATTATATGTGTAATTCTTGAATGGAAGTGGCTTAAAGTCCTTCTAGTGATCTATACCTGGCCAGTTCAAGAGATGATGTGAGAACACCAAATATAGTTTGTACAGTAGGACTCTGCAGGTCACTGCTCACTTCTGAGGTTTACCTCTGTAGACTCCTGTCCCTCATCATGTTTCTTGTTGTCTGATGTTAAGGCAAAAGAATCAATGTAGCCTCACCTCTTCCTTTTCTTTGTCTGGGGAAGTCCTTGTTTGAAGTCAGAGCATGGAAACTTCAGGATTACGTCTCAGACTCTCACAGAACATGCCTGCTACCTTGAACAAGATGGACTTGTAATGCAGGAGAATTAGGAAGATTAATGCAGGTCATAGGAATAAATGTTTTCCTGTGAGAGTAGGGAGGCACTGGCACAGGTTGCCCAGGGAAGTTGTGGCTGCCCCATCCCTAGAGGTGTTCAAGGCCAGGGTGGATGAGGCTTTGAGCAACCTGATCCAGTGGGAGGCGTCCGTGCCCATGGTGGAGGGTTGGAACTGGATGGGTTTTGAGGTCCCTTCCAACCCAAACCATACTATGATTCTGTGAATTAATTTTATGTGCTAGTGTAGGCTTTGAGAGATCTTTTCAGCAAGAATAAAAACATTTTGAATTTGTGTTTCTCTCTGATCAAAACCAGGTTATGCAGAGCCAATACAGATGATGAATGATGTCACAGCTCAATTAGATGCGATTGTCAGCTTTGCGCATGTGTCAAATGGAGCACCAGTGCCGTATGTCCGACCGGTCATTCTGGAAAAGGGACAGGGAAGGATTGTGCTGAAAGGTGCCAGGCATCCTTGCATCGAAGTGCAAGACGAGGTGGCCTTCATTCCCAATGACATTACGTTTGAGAAGGGCAAGCAGATGTTCCACATTATCACTGGTAATCAATTCGGTTCTCTTTTTCATTTGTGATTTGTATTTTAAATGTCTCAAGTACTTCCAATAACAATGTCTTTAAAAAAACAAAGCAACAAAAACTTAACAAGGCAAAAACCAGATAAAATTCTGTCAATACCGTTTGTCTAATCAACGAAGGGTGAGCATCCAGCAAGTTATTCACCTTTCTGTACGGGGGATGGGATGTAGCTCCAGTAAAGAACGGAGGGTATTTGTAAGCTTTAGCCTCAGGTTGTGCCAGGAGAGGTTTAGATTGCATATTAGAAAAGTAGTGAAGCACTGGAAGAGGCTGCACAGGGCAGTAGTGGAGTCATCATCCCTGGAGGGGTTTAAAAAGCATAAGGCTGTGGTACTTGGGGACATGGGTCAGTCACCATAGTGGTTTGGGGCTGATGGTTAGACTGGATGAGCTTAGAGGGCTTCTCCAACTTCAGTGGTTCTATGATTCTGTAATTCTTTATTATATTGAAAAAAAGAAAGTGTCGGCAATGTACTTGTGCAATGTTTCCTTTGATAGTGTATATCCTGTATGTTTCTGCAGGTATAGACATGTTTCTTATCTTCTGAACTAACATGGGGAACTTACATGGGGTTAGGGTTTTAGTTACAATGTGTTGTTTGGAGAAGGCAATCACCAATTTAGAAAGTCATTTGAAATTTAGAAAGTCAGTTTGAAATGAGTCCTTCCTTACTAGATGTATCCTGTGCTATAGTGAGTGCTTCTCCACAGGCCAAGTGACCTCAGGAGCTGGAGAACCTGGATGTTCTTAAGTGATTTGGAAAATTCCACTGGGCTTCAGTTGTGCTGTAGCCATGTGGGCACCTTCTGTGGGCAGGATTTTAAGCAGTATCTTCGTTAATGTTTACTTTGTTTAGTATTAAAGTTGATTTTAAATGCAAGCCACGTTTCAATGACTGCACCCTTTTTCCCCCTATTCTCTGGTGTAATTAAGGTAATTTTACTACACAGGAAAACACTTTTAATGTTTATACATTTAATTGAATTTTAATTTCCACCCATATGTCCTTGACATACATTCTGAGTAGCAGACATCTGAAATTAGGGAATGATTAATGAACACTTCTAACATAATCAAAAATAAGAACTGAAAATCTGGATAAATGTGTGCTGACACGCTTGTTTTTCTGGTTAGCAAAAGCAAAGAATTGCTTTTAATGATCAGTTTTCTGGAAAATACTTTTAATTTCATGTGTACTTCAGTTAATTTTAACTTAGTACTGTTGTTGCTGATTCAGAATCCCTTTAGATTGTAATTTAAATCCATTTTTACAGCCAAATTGTAATTGTTCGAGAAGAAAGCAAATTGTTTTCATTCTTAAGCAGCGATACTGATGACTTTTAATTTAAAGCTTGTAAGTTTTAGGTGGAGGTGTATGTGTAGATGACTGCTTGTACTTCTGAGGAGCCCCCAAACTTATGAAGGCCTATAACGCTCTCCTATGACCTCTCTCCTGGAAAAGCAGCATTCAGTAGGACACGCAGGCACCCTTATTGGTAGTGGAGCTACCTGTTCCACCTGTTAGACAAGTCTGTTGCTCTGTCCCGGCAAGGGTGACAAGAGGAAATGGCCTCAAGCTCCGCCAGGGGAGGTTTAGGCTGGATGTTAGGAAAAAATTTTTTCACAGTCATTGGGCACTGGAACAGGCTGCCCAGGGAGGTGGTTGAGTCACCTTCCCTGGAGGTGTTTAAGGCACGGGTGGACGAGGTGCTAAGTGTTTGATAGGAATGGTTGGACTTGATGATTCGGTGGGTCTTTTCCAACCTGGTAATTCTGTGATTCTATGATTTTAAATAAACATTCTTTAATTTAGAGTCTGTTCTCCTTTATAGGAACTGTTGAATGGTAAAAGGTGATGAGTTCCTAATTAACTTGCAAAATGTCTTCTTTAGGCCCTAACATGGGGGGAAAATCAACCTACATCCGCCAGACAGGGGTGATTGTTCTTATGGCCCAAATTGGCTGCTTTGTCCCGTGTGACTCCGCAGAAATCACTGTTGTGGATTGTATCCTGGCTCGGGTGGGAGCTGGGGACAGCCAGCTGAAAGGCGTGTCTACCTTCATGGCCGAGATGTTAGAAACCGCTTCCATCCTTCGGTAAGGGCTCTACTTGTTTGGTTTTGGTGATTGGGCTTGATGGGAAAGGAAGTGCTCTAGGAAAGATGCTTTTAAGATTTCCTTTGATGTAGGATCTCAGTCGAAGATCTCAGATCCTTTTAGCAGCCTCATACGTTGTTGAAGTAGCCTTTTTGTGTCTACAGCTTCCTCACAACAGGAGGAGGAGGAGGAGCAGGCACTGATCTCTTCTTTCTGGTGACAAGTTATAGGACCTGAGGGAATGGCAGGAAGATGTGTCTGGGGAGGGTTAGGTTAGGGACATTAGGGAAAGGTTCTTCCCCCAGAGGATGGTGGAGTACTGAAGAGCTCCCCAAGGAAGCAGTCGTATTGCCAAGCCTGACAATATTTCAGAAGCATTTGGCCGATGCCCTCAGACACACGGTGTGAATTTTGGGGTTGTCCTCTGCAGGGACAGGAGTTGGACTCAATGATCCTTGTGGGTCCCTTCCAACTCAGGGCATTGGGCATTCTATGTTTCTATGTTTATTTCAGTGGTTACACAGAGCTGATACCAAAGTCTAAACGGGACAAAGCTCATTTGGAGTGATCTGTGGGATGCTGCGTGGGCTCTTTATTTATCTACTGTTATGTAAATAGGAAAGATCATTGCCTCTTTCATGCTATGCCCCTGCAACAAAACACAATGTGTGGTTCTGCAATATCCAGAGTTCATGCTGTTCTCACACTTCGTAAAATGCTCTTGTGTTTGTAGCACGGCATCTGAAAACTCCCTGATAATCATTGATGAGCTGGGCAGAGGAACTTCTACCTACGATGGCTTTGGCCTAGCGTGGGCGATTTCAGAATACATTGCCAGCAAAATCCGTGCTTTCTGTATGTTCGCCACACATTTTCATGAACTGACAGCTCTGGCTGACCAAGTGCCGACAGTAAATAACTTACATGTTACTGCCCTGACTACTGATGACACGCTGACGATGCTCTATCGGGTCAAGGAAGGTAAGATTATAAATGGTGAGCAAGTTAAACTTCATTTTACCCTGAGAGAGGATGCAATATTAGTGGAAAACACATTGAAAACATTTCATATTTTCCTTCAGGCTTAGAGTTTATAATGGACGTGTTCTTCTCTGTCTGTAGAGCATGGATGATAGGAGCTCTGTCTATGTCACACTATGCATGTGTGAGCATAGTCAGTGATGTAGGTGATTATTTAAGAGTTGCAGGTTATTTCTGCCACTTCAGGTGATGCCTTTCAGGTTGGTCCCTTTTTGCTTCTTAAAGAGTGGAGAGAAGGGTCCGAAAAGGTTATTTTCTATTTTCTTAAACCAGCCATTTTAACCCACTGACAGAAAAGACTTATGCTCCTTAAACTGTTCTTTTACCAGAAATGAGTGATGATCATTTTTAATGATGTCTCTTTCATTGTAATTAGGCTTAGTTGTTGAAAGAAGACATTGCCCGATTTGTGCAGTTGTTTGATATAGGAAAAATCATATATTTAGTTTCTAGCAAATGGCATCACAGTAAGCCAACAAGTAGCCTGTTTTGTTAGCATAAGATAAGCCAGATGTGTTTCATTAAAATCTTTTGGTGGATCTAGTTATTCCTTTTGGTATTAAATTAGGCAATTTTTAATTGGGTGTAAATTTAATCTGTTAACCACAGCCAAGCAATTCCTCCTGCTTCTCTATATTTCTGGTCATTTGTTCTTGCTCCCTGCAGCAGGAGCCGATATCTATGCTAAATACAGCAGGGCTTTGTAGCTGTGGCTTGCGAGGTGTGGGCATTAGTGGCATTGTAATTTTGCTGTAAGCTCTACAGTGACTTTGTTGTTCTTGTAAGAGCGTTTCAGTTGAGTTGCCAGCCTCTGGACTGAGATTCGGGGTTAAAATGTGAGCAGAGCACTGTTCACTATGTTTTCATTTAAAAATACCCCTTAAAGTTCCTTTTCTGAGTTCCGCAACAAAGGAATGAGTTAAATGATGCTAGGGTGGATAGAACATGGTTACTACAGAACACTGTGGCTATGCTGGATCCGATCAATGACTTACCTTGAGGAGTGGTTGTGTCTCAAATAAGGAATGACTATGTGAGGAGTTAGGCTATTATCTTTACTAAACCATCCTTGTTAGGGCTGAGGAGAACTAGTCCTTACATCTCAAATCCTGGAGACTGATGTCTACTTATATCTTTCTAGTTTAGGATTTTCAATTGCTAAACTTAATTCCTCATTTTAGAAGCTCTTTTGTCATGTTGACATGATACCAAACTCTTGGTTTTGCTTGCCTAGTTCATCCTACCAACTCTGCTTTTCATGGTTGAGTGCGTATCCAGTATGTGTTATCCTGGAACTCACTCCGATATTCCCTGATTTCTTCTGCCAGTTCAGAATTTCTCAGTTCATTCCTCTGGCACATATTCTTCAGAAATGAATATGCTGTCCAATTATTAAATTTTACTTTTATGCTTTTAAAGATAATCTTTATAATCTCCACAGGCTGTCGCCATACCATTAAGTGTCTTTTGATAATTGATTAATGTGTTTTTATTATATCCTGAGTCTTACTCCAGAGGTACTATGCTAGTTTTATTCCTATGACATTACTAATGGACTACTTCTTTATCATTTCTTCTGGTTGTAAAACCATGAAATCATTTCTTGCCCTTTGATTACTGGTATGACCACTTCCAGTTTTGCATTCCCCTGTGGCTGTAGCCTTGCAATTAGGTTTTGAGTACTCTTCTGTAGTGCTGGGAGACTGATCTGACCGAGAGGAATGGAAGCGTGGCCAGAAGTGTGGTTCTCCTGGCTTTACTGGGAGCCTGCGTAACACTGGTTATAGAACACCTCTGGTGCCACAGTCCTGTTTCTTTGAACTCCGTGTCTCGAGGTCCTTATTCCTTAGAAATGACCTGTGTTCTCCTATTTATGTACTCTTCGTGGACAATACTAGGGCTTTGCTTCTGAATATCAGCCTGGAGTGCGGTGGCCCTGGAACCCAGCCTGGTCCAGCAGTGAGGCAGCACCTGTGTTTCTTCCTTAGTTTGCTATTTCCCATCTTCTCCAGCCCATGTGGAACACCTTCCAAGCAAGGGTTCAGAATGCCTTGCTCAGATCAGTGCTTAATACATAGTTTAGTGTGGCGTGGGAACTGAAGACAAGGTTAGTCATAAGTTGCTGCAAGTGTACATGGAACCTGCGAGTGTTTTCAGCGCAGCAAGAGCTGGTGATGTACGGTGTCTCCAAATGAGCCATCTCTACCTAGGTACCTTATTTTGAGTACTCGGGTTGGGGAGGGGAGTAAGATATGCTGAATCTAAACCTTCAAACTTCTACATCCTTTTGAATAGCGACTCTTAGGATATAAACCCCTAACATTCCCCAGATAGCTGGGTGAATTCTCTTTCTTCTACCCCTTTTCTCTTCCTTTTTTTTTGTTTTAGCCTGTACTGACTCACCCATTCTGGTTCTGGTGAAAACTTTGGAAGCCAGTTTCATGTTTTTCTTCAATAAGTTTTGCCATTTCTAGTAATTTTTAGCCATACACATCTTTCCTTTGTACATCTTTGCATTCGATCCATTTTCTAGAAAGTGCTGTTGAGCACAGAGGCACAATGATTTGTATCTGTCTGCTTAAACCTCTGTCAGATGTGATACAGCATCACGAAATCCTCATCTTAAAATACCTCAAATTGGATATCTGTGACCTAAATTTTTGCGTTTAGCATTGTGTTTTTTCCCTTTTGGGAGAGTTCTGCTGTTCAGGTGAGGGTGTGATTACTGGCAGCTCGGATACAGCTGTGCTCTGAAAAAAGCAACAGGTTTTGTATCATTTGAAATGGATAATTGAATCTGAAATGCACAGAAAGTGGCGTATTTTCTTTCCTGTCTTTATGCTTCAGGAGTGGATGAGGAGACACAAAGTGCTGCTCTCCAGCCCTGTGCTCAGAGTTCTCTTGGCAGAGACCTGGCTTGGCTTTGTGTCTGGGCAGGGGTGTGGGTTTAATAGAAAATCCACACCCCCTCCCCCTAATTTCTGCCTAAAAATACTGATTTCCTTTAAGAAACCAGAGAGATTACAAGCCTCGTGAAACAGAAAAAGATCTAAGTGCTTATTTTTCCCTTCCCTGTTCTCCAGTTACTCGGTATTCAATAGAGGATTACTTAAATATCATTTTACATGTACAGTTCATTTATTCATAACTCCTTGATGGAGACTGGAATTGAAAGGATGTAATAATATTTGTGGGTGGCCAGGTGGAATTATAGTAAGGTAAATGACTGAAGTTAATAAATCGCATCAGAGGGCTTTTAATATTAATTTTAATATTAATTAAATTAATATTATTGTATGTAACTGGGTATAATTGACATATTTTGAGCAATTACGAGAAATTCTCTTTTTCAACCAAATGTTATAAACAGTGCATTAATTGAAGTGAGTGTGAAGTTGAAGTTGAAAGGTTTTGATATAATTAAAGACTTCTGGAGACCGCAGAGGAGTGTGGCACTGATGCAAAGGAGGAGGAGGAGGATTGAGAATGCAAGATTTAAAATATTTTCATACAGATACACATATATGTGGATATAAGAAAAAAATGTGAAAGATATATATGAAAAAATAAATTATGTGAATCACTGTATTCTACAGACTATGCTGAAATACTTAAATAAAAAACCATTATTCAATTTCATTCAAGTACCAGAGGGAAATTCTTTCTGCCTGAAGAGTTTTACCTGCCTTCCTGAAGTACTATTGGAGCTCTGCAATTACTGCTCTGAGAGAGCTTAATTAAATAAGAGCATTTTCTTTAGTCTGTGCTATCATGTGTAGTCCAAAAGGTAAATCAGAAAATGTTGTTCACTTAGTTTTTTGGAACAGAGAACTATTCCACATTGGTTCATGTAATCTCAGCATAGCTGTATTATCTCCAGAGAATCTTTTACGGGTTGTTTTTCTCTGCCTCCAGGTGTTTGTGACCAGAGTTTTGGAATACATGTGGCAGAGTTGGCGGCTTTCCCGAAACATGTGATAGAAAGTGCAAGAGAGAAAGCGTTGGAGCTGGAGGAGTTTCAAGACATTGGCAAGTCCAGGGAATGTGAAGGAGAACCACCAGCCAAGAAATCCTACAGAGAGAGAGAGGTTTGCTATCAGGACTGGTTTTTAAAAGTTGTTTAGCTGGGATCACAGGATGGTTTGCATTGGAAGGGACCTCAAAGCCCATCCAGTTCCAGCTCCCCTGCCATGGGCACCTTCCACTGCATCAGGTTGCTCAAAGCCCCGTCCAACCTGGTCTTGAACGCATCCAGGGATGGGGCAGCCACAAATATCCCAAGGAAGATAGTTCAAGGATTCAAATTCCCCCACGGCATGAGGATAATTAACTATAATCTCATTTTTTCCATAACAAAATGGTTTAGCTATGAAGTTCATTAAAAGTTGAAGAGATGTCCAAGGACAGCACTCAGCTTTCTCCTTTGTGCCCTTCCACATCCCATCAGGACTAAGATGTCTCCCAAGCTGATCATATTGAAGGGCATGGCAATTTGACCTGTAATATCTGATTTGCAGATGTCATTTAGTTCCTCCCATTTCACACATGAGAGTTTTGGCTTGATTCTATGTAACTGTGGAGGAAAACATTCTTGGCTTCATGCAGGATTCAGGCACGAGTTGAGGAAACATCTCAGCATAGATCTGATTGTGTCTACATGGCACAAGTCATCTGTCTAAAGTCATTTGAGAGAACTTTTTTTCTCCTCCCTTCACAAAAAAGAAGCTATGTTAGCAGGTAGTGTAAAGGAAAACAATAGCTTGGAGGAAGCTTTTCGGAATAGCCCGCATCCTTCTCTTGCTGGATTAAGAGTCCTTACAGTGACATCTCTTGCTGCCTGTGACTTGCGTTGTTTTTTTGCCGATAGTTGGGTCCTCCTTGTGCATGCTTGTCAGTCTGCTGACAGAGCTTAGCTGTGTCCAGGCCACTGGCCTGCAGCCTCACAGCCCTGTAACCCATTTATCATCTGTACATCGATGGCTGTCTTGGTAAAACTATGGTATGCAAGCCTTGGGGTCTTAGTCCATATCCCGAGCACTGCCTACACTTAAAAAGCCTTTGCTCTAGACATAGGCTGTTACCTGTTGCGTTATTTTTGGTTTCAGAGGTCTGCTGCCATTATTTCTGTTCCTTAAGCGGATCTGTGAATGGACAGTCTCTGGGTTGTCCTGCCTTTTAGTCCCAGGAAGCTCCCCCGTCCACTGCCTCAGCAGCACCACTATTACCTTCCCTTTGCCAGCCTGCTGGCTGTCATGGTGAAGGGTTTCTCAGGCTACTCAGGTCTGGCTCTGTGGTCTTAAGTTGGTGGAAACTAAGTGGACGTGGCAAACGCTTCTGACAAATACATCACTGTGTTTTATTCTTGGATATTAATTATAGAATCATAGAGTGGTTTGGGATGGAAGGGACCTTAAAGATCATCTAGTTCCAACCCCCCTGCCAAGGGCAGGGACACATCCCACTGGGTCAGGCTGCCCAGTAATACATAACATTAATATTCCAATAATACGTAACATTTCCTAAACTCTCTAGGCAATGAAATGGCAGAGCTGTAGATGTCCCACCCAGGGAGTTTCATTAACATCGTGTTTAGAGAGAAAATCGTGCTATTACGTTTCCAAATCCTTCAGAGACTTCTGCAGTAAAAGCACACTGCATTAGTTCTAAATGATCAAACAAAGCTAAGAACAAACAAAATGCAGAGGAGTAGGCAAAATCCTGTATTCTGGGCAAATGGTTTCTAATCCAGGGACCCCCGTTAAATGTTTGTTCTTACTTTTCGATTCAAATTGTTTAGAAGTTCCACTGTGCCTGTTTGTCTAAAAGCATATGCATAAAGCTTAATTATCATCTGTTCTCCTTGGTGACGGCCACTCTCCAGTTGCTTGGTTACAACTTGTTCTTCCCTTTTGCATATTGAAACATTGGGTTTGAGTTACAATTCCTCCAAAAAGTGACTGAGTTGGGTAACATGGCTGCTGTGATGCTGTTATCACTAGCAATCCTCATGTGGTCACACACTGGAATTAAATGGGGAGCACATAGGAGCTCGGAATGTTAAATATTATATTTCTCCTGATCAACTAATGCTTTTTGCTTGTGGATTGAAAGGGGAAAGAACTCCTGAGACCGGGATGCCTGGATTGTTGAGAACATGATAGAAAATATGTGGAAGCAAAACACAAATTTCACCTCCCATACGAGGACAAGCTGAGAGAGTTGGGCTTGTCCAGCCTGGAGAAGGCTCCAGGGAGACCTCAGAGCGCATCCAGTACTGAAAGGGCCTGCAGGAAAGCTGGGGAGGGGCTCTTCATCAGGGGGTGCAGGGAGAGGACCAGGGGAACAGTTTTAAGATGAAAGAGGAGATTGGGATGAGATCTTAGGAATAAATGTCCTCCTGTGTGGGTGGTGAGGCACTGGCACAGGTTGCCCAGAGAAATCATGGCTGCCCCATCCCTGGAGGTGTTCAAGGCCAGGTTGGATGGGGCTTTGAGCAACATGTTCCAGTGGGAGGTGTCCATGGCAGGTGTCCGGTCTGGAACTGGATGGGCTTTGAGGTCATTTTCAGCAAAAAACATTCCATGATTCTATGATGCTATGAAATGCAAAAATACGTGTGACTTTTGCCTGCAGAAGGTTTATGCTATTGAATAATACTTCGGGGATTTTTAGAGAAATCCTGTTTGCAGCCTAAACATGCATTCTCTTTTCTTCTTCTGATCCTTCTGTTTCAGGAAGGTGAAAAGATAATTCAGGATTTTCTTTGCCGAGTGAAGGCGCTGCCCCTGACGGAGATGTCAGAAGAGGAGATCAGAGCCAAGCTGAGACAGCTGAGGAGCGATGTGCTGGCAAAGAATAATGGCTTTGTGAATGAAATAATTTCCCGAACAAAAGTTACATCATGAAAGGTGTGAGAATGGGGTACAGCTCTCCAAGCGTGTTCTACATTGCAGGAACTATCATCTTCTCGTCTTGTAGCTTCTGTACCTTATGAAACTTGTCTGTTGGCTTTTTTTTGTTTCTTGAATTGTAATTATTGTGTAAAAAATTCTGAGCATATTCTGTGCTGAATTCCTACTCCAGTTGTGACGCTTGTGAACTTTTAGAAGTTTCCAATAAAAAGATTTTTCAGTATTTAGAGAAGTATTGGCTGTACAAACCAGACGTGTAATACCACACAGAAAAAAGTGTGCTAGAGAGAGTAACAATTCCAACAGCATATGGTCACTATGGATTCAAAATGCAACAGTGTGCACACAAGATCTTTGTCCTGCGCCACAATTCTTTTCTGTGTTGCAATTCTGCTAATTCAGTTTTAGTAATGTTATATTAGTGCTCCATTAGAAAAGAGCATCTACTGAGTGGTTTGTCAGAAAGCTTTTGTGTGCGTACTTGTGTGGCAGTGGGCTGGGGGGATACTTTGTGGACAGTGATGCTTGGTCAATCATCCTACAGACAGGCTCTCCATGCTGAACCTGGGGAAGATGTCGCATTTTTGGCTGCTTTTGTAGTGTAAGTAGAGGCTGGAGTGATGTTACAGTTTAATGGGAACTTCTGAGCTTGTCATGGTTTGTCTGCGAGGAATGCATGCATTGATTTTTATCTTATGTACTCATGCTGGGAGCGTGAAAGCACGCAGATACAGGTTTAGATTCTCCTTCAAGTTTCGCATTTGAAATGGTAGCTCTGGAACACCTCACTTACATTCAAAGCTGTCAGTGTCGAATGATTGGTAAGAAAAGGTGTTTATCACATGGGATTATTGTAATAAGATGGTGCTGGAGATGCCGTGTGAACTTTTGCTGTGTTCAGAGCTTGTATCAGGAGCCTTCCAGTTCTTAAACAGGCTACAGGAAAGCTGGGGAGGGGCTCTTGATCAGATAGTGCAGGGACAGGAGGAGGAGGAATGGTTTTCAGCTGAAAGGGGAGATTTAGATGAGATCTTAGGAATATTTCCTTTGAGGGACTGGCACAGGTTGCTCAGAGAAGTCATGGCTGCCCCGTCTGGAGGTGTTCAAGGCCGGGCTGGATGGGGCTTGGAGCAACCTGATCCAGCAGGAGGTGTCCCTGCCCATGGCAGAGGGTTGGAACTGGATGGGCTTTGAGGTCCCTTCCATCCTAAACCATTCCATGATTCTATGAATCTAAATAGACTGATCCCCACCTCACTGTAACCTCCTCTCAGGGAGCCATAGAGTGCGATGAGGCCTCCTGTCAGCCTCCTCTTCGAGGCTCAACTCTATTGCTTCACACAGTGCTGTGGCTCTGCTTTGGAGATTTATGCGTGGCAGTTGTCTGCATTTCAATACTCCCAACAATGGTTGTGAAAGCAGTGTAGTGTTCAAGTTGCTGTTGGATAGTAGGTAGTGTTGCTGTTGGTTGTAGTTAGACTGGAACTTGGATGAACTAGGTACAGCAGAAGAAAGTGAAGGCTCATTTGAGAGATTTAGATTCCACATGGCACCTTTGTGGTCTTCAGAATGCGTTCTGCTTACGAAGACAAAAATAGGCTTGCATTTACAAACAGCGTGGCTGATACATATATTCAGTAACTCTGTCTAGGAAAGTGTGTGAGTGGAAAAATCTGTTACATAAAGTAATGGAAAACATAGCTGCTTTTGCAAATTCACTTGGTTCAAGCACAAGTTATAAAAAAAATACAGAATTATGCATAAAATGGACAATGAGAATCAACATAAAGCATCAAATACTGCAATGACACACAGGTTGTATTGGATCAAATTGCTTTAACTGTTGCTACGATCAGGCCATTCTCATAGGGGACTGGAAGGGCTGGTATTTACAGCCTCTTCCTCCGTGTGCTGGTACCTGTGCTCTGAGCAGAGATGGCCCCTTTCTTGGTCTCCTGTCCCCAAATGTCAGGACAGGCTTGGAACTATCAGTGGTTTTCTCTTCCAGGAACATCTCTCTTTTCCCCTTGGCCCTGTGTGAACTTCCAGTGTCTAGAGCACACTTAGCTAAGGAATTCCTTGCTGAGCTGCCACTTGCAGGTAGGACCACTGCTTTGCTTGGGACCTGATTGCCAAGTTCCATTTAGTGTCTCTTGGTTTATTATGGTTTAACCCCAGTTGGCAATTAAGCACCACATGGCTGCTGGCTCCCCACTTAGTGGGATGGGGAGGAGAAGGGGGAGCAGTGAAGCTCATGGGTGGAGATAAAGACAGTATGATAGCACAGCAAAGGAAGAGATAATAATAATAAAAGAACATATAGGACCAGTGATGCACAATGCAATTGCTCACCACCCGCCGACTGTTGCCCAGCCTGTCCCCGTGCAGTAATCCCAGCACTCTGGCCAAATCCCCAGTTTATATACTGGGCATGATGCCTGGCTCTTGGTGGATGTTGCTGTTCTGGGTTGATAATGACTCTGTGAGTGACTGTGGGTTGATATTTCCAGATGTAGGGAAGCCGATGCGAGAGCTCCTTGCTCTGCTGGAGGAGATGCTGCCTGTGCAGCTTGGCTGAGGTCTGGGATTGTAAGAGCAGTTTGTTCTGATTTGGTGCATGATTCGGATGGCAGTTTAAATGTTTTTTTTTATGGCATTTAATGAGTTTCAAGTATATGACCAGTATGAGGGGTAGTGGGTTTAAGCTGAAAGATGGGAGATTTAGATGAGATCTTGGGAATAAATGTTTTCCTGTGATGGTGGTGAGGCACTGGCACGGGTTCCCAGGGAAGTTGTGGCTGCCCCATCCCTAAGGATGTTCAAGGCCAGGTTGGATGGGGCTTTGAGTGACCAGGGAGGTGTCCCTGTCCATGGCAGAGGGTTGGAATTGGATGGGCTTTGTGGTCCCTTCCAGTGCAAACCATTCCATGACTTTGTGACTCTTGATTCTATGATTCTATACATAGACAGGGATTTCTATGGCTACAAACCAGTGTGACAATTGGCCTGACTGTTCCACAGGGTGACAGAGTTATTTGAGAAATCAAGGGAGAGCAGTTGCTGCTCTGCCTACGAAGCAGTGTGAGGTCACACATTGAATGCTTTGTAGCTTGCTGACTTGGGAACAGGGAAAACAAGCAGCCTTAAGACGCTTAAAAGCCAGTGGAAGAGGTACCATCATCTCTGCAAGATTGCTGCAACCCTTGCAGGTAGAACTTTCCTCTTGGTGCTGCCGCTGTGCTGAAAACACCTTGTTTGCTGTTGTATCTCAGATGTTCTTGTCCCTTTCCCAGCCTGTTGCCTTCCCTTTCCATACTCTGCACTATTCCTACACATGGGAGCACTTTGCACTACTTCAGTTATGTCTGTGTGTCTCATTTAGCCACCAGTAATGCTTGTTACCCTTCACATCAGTATCTTCTTACTTCAAGCCTGTGTGCTGTACAGAAGGATGCACACAAAAGTGCAAAAGGTGCTGGAGGTGCGGGAGCACAAGGAGGTGCAGGAACACAAGGAGGTGCACATGAGCTGTGTGAGGTGCACCCTCTCTCTGTGCACATGCACAGTCACACAGAAACTCAACCACCCCCCTGGGTTTAAAACCAAACCCAAACCAACTTCCTAACAAGCCAGCTGTGCATGAACCCGCTGAAGGTCCCATACCTTCACACAGGTCCCAACCTTGGAGGCTTTGCAGATTTGCTGTGATGGATGTCAGTCTCCCGCAATGTGTTGCACACATCAGTGAATGGGAAGTAGGGTTCGGGAAGGGGATTGCAGTAGGTATCTCCTTCCTCTACCTCCAACCAGGAGCCAAAGCACCTTGTTCCACCTCCCTCTATGCAGTAAGCATGGGAGATGCCGGTGTGGTTACTTAAAATTAAGTTGGTTGCAGCAATGGTATCCTGAGCACTGCACAATTAAACAGCTGGGATGGATCACATAGCAGGGCTTGGCTGCCAGGCAGCTCTGCGCTTCTCCAGTCTGGCACAAATGCCCAAGCCTGCGAGAGTGGCTGGGAGCAGCTCTGATAGCGCTAACTCCGTGGCAATGGCTTCTTTGATCCAATTTCGGGACACCCTGGTTGCTGTAGGAGCCCTGGACCTCAGCACAGGTTCTCCTTTCTCTGAAAGGACTTTGGCTACTGACACTTCGTTCTAGTTATAGCATTACAGAATGGTGTGGGTCACAAGGGACCTCAAAGCCCATCCAGTTCCAACCAAGTCGAGGGGATTCTGCCCCTCTACTCTGCTCTCATGAGAACTCAGCTAGAGCCCTTTGTTCAGCTCTGGAGTCCTCAGCACAGGAAGGACATGGATCTGTTGGAGTGAGTCCAGCAGAGGCCACAGAGATGATCCAAGGGCTGGAGCTCCTGTATGAGGCCAGGCTGAGAGTGTTGGGGTTGTTCAGCCTGGAGAACAGAAGGCTCTGGGGAGACCTTAGAGCAGCTTCCAGTACTGAAAGGGCTGCAGGAAAACTCCCTGATCAGGGAGTGCAGGGACAGGACCAGGAAAACACTTTAAAGCTGCAAGAGGGGAGATTTAGATGAGATCTTAGGAAGAAATGTTTTCCTGTGAGGGTGATGAGGCACCGGCACAGGTTGCTCAGAGAAGCGGTGGCTGCCCCATCCCTGGAGGCATCCAGGGCCAGGCTGGTTGGGGCTTTAAGTAACCTGATCCAGTGGGAGGTGTCCCTGCCCATGGTAGCGGGTTGGAACAGGATGGGCTTTGAGTTCCCTTCCAATGCAAACCATTCTATGATTTTCACCTATAGTAGCATTTTAGTGGCTCCCCCTGGAAGGAAATCCATTTGCAAAAGGAAAATCAGGCAGAGGCCCCTCTTTCTCTACCAGAGGGTCTGCATTTTAAGCATAATACATTGCGGTGCAACACTGGCGATGAGAAACCCATAGTGCTGTTTATCTTTCTGCTGTAAAGAGATGCAGGATTAGCTCTCTGTAATTTCTCTTGCAAGAGCCGTGCTCATCTGGTGTGAGTCTGAGGAGCTGCATGAAGTAAATGGGTTTTTCCTGAGATTAGACTGGATGCTGATTTGACTTGTGGATCCATGCTAATGCTATTGTGCTCCTAGCAGTTCTCAATGTTTTAATCTCTCTCATGAGTGTAGTTTGTAGGTAAAAGTGTAATTTTCTTCCCAAAAAACTTAGGCAGCTGATTAACTTCTTGCACAGCAGAGTTCAATCCGACTGGTTTATAGGGGATTCCAGCTGTGCAGTGGGAACCAGCTTCCATCAGTGAGGAGGTGCTCAGTTATTCTGTGCATGTGACAGAAAACAAAACCATCCAAGACTTTGCAGCACCTCCTGAGGAATGTACTTAGAAGTCTTTATTTTCCCATTTCCCCAGTGAAAAGAAAGCAGGAAAGGTGCCAGGCTGCTTGAAGATTTTTATGTGAACAAGAGGGGGAGTACAGTAACCACTGCAATAATCCAACATCTGTAGATAATGCCTAAAACTTACTCCTTGGCCCTTCCAGGAGGAAAAGGTAACGTGAGTATGCCTGGTACAAATCCCAAGGCTGCTGCACCCACCCCAGGTACTGTGGCTGTGGCACCGAGTGTCAAAGGATCATAGAATGGTTTGGGTTGGAAGGGACCTCAGAGCCCACCCAGTTCCTGTCCCTGCCATGGGCAGGGACACCTCCCACTGGAGCAGGGTGCTCAGAGCCTCATCCAACCTGGCCTTGAACACCTGCAGGGATGGGGCACCCATGGCTTCTCTGGGCAACCCCTTTAAATCTCTCTCCACAGGGGGTTTTGACCACCAGTACCTGGCCTGACAGCCACTGGTCTGCCTCCAGGTGGCCTGCTGGTAGGGCGGGTGAGCTGCACCAGCAGCTGTGGACACAGTGTGTCCCAAGGATGGAGAAAACCCAGCCACCAGTTAACACCAAAGGGAACCAGGAGTGACTGGTGCAGCTGCTGCTTTAGGGAACAGTTGGGTCTTGTGCTTTTATTCTTTTAATTCAGGGCTCAAAGGCAACAGGCAGTACTGTTCTTTGAGCCGGCCTGTCACAGACAGAGCTGATTTTCAATCAAACAGAGATTTTGGTTCAAGGATGATGGAGGCTGTAGGTGTGGGAGAAGAGAACATGCTCACATCGGGGCAGCTCTGAAGCTTCAGCCTGTACCACCTGCACCTACAAAGTGGGGTGCACTGCGTGTGTGTGAAAGGAGCTGGATTCATCCTACAAAGTCAACATCCCACTGCTGTGAACAGGAGTTACTCCTAGCTCCTGCTGTGGTTTGGAGGACCTGTAATGGGACTGCTACTTGCTCCTGCCTCGATCTTGCTCAGTCCATTAGATAAGACTTTCTCGGTTAATTGAGAAGAAGGAAAGCAGTAATTAAATGAACATACAAAGCATGCACAAGCCATGGACTTCTCGACTTCTTAAAATAATCCTCATTGTAATATGCTGTAAATGCAGCAACATGACCGAATGGAGCAGAGCACAGAGACCCTGTTACCACACTCACCTGCAGATGTGCACAGCGAGTAGGTCTCTCAGCAGCTCCAAATGGCGGCACAGAGAACCTGAAAACATCTGTCTTAATTAAATTACATACTAATCTCCTATTGGAATATAATAGATTCCACTGCTTCAGAGCGGTGAGCCAGAAGTGATCACCAGACCAGTGGTTCTGACACATGTACTGGTTTTCTTCTGGCCAGGTTCTGCTCCTCCTCTGCAGCAGAGGTCACCAGCCAAGGAGTTCACCAACACCAGCCATGTTTTCTGCTGACCAATGTTATTGCATTCCAGCTTGGCTTTATCTGCTGGCACAGGGTTGCTGTACTGGGCTGAGCTCTCCAGAGGGAAGTGAGGTCCTAGCTACCAACCCAGCTCAGGTCCCGGGGGCTCAGCTCCTCTTCACACCCCTCCAAACCAGCCCTGGATGCTCTCTGAGAGTATTTTCTTACCTCCAGACATCCATCTCCATACCACCAAAATAAAGAAGACAGCGGTCCCTGTTTCTAGTTGCCCAGCTGCTGATCAGGGCCCAGAGCCCAGAAGAGGAGGCTGAGGGGAGACCTCATTGCTCTCTATAACTACCTGAAAGGAGGTTGTGGAGAGGAGGGTGCTGGCCTCTTCTCCCAAGTGACAGGGGACAGGACAAGAGGGAATGGCCTCAAGCTCCACCAGGGGAGATTTAGGCTGGACATTAGGAAAAGAATTTTTTACAGAAAGGGTCATTGGGCACTGGAACAGGCTGCCCAGGGAGGTGGTTGAGAAACCATGTCTGGAGGTGTTTAAGGCACAGGTGGACAAGGTGCTGAGGGGCATGGTTTAGTGTTTGACAGGAATGGTTGGACTTGATGATTCTGTGGGTCTTTTCCAACCTGGTGATTCTATGATTCTATGAAAGATAGAGAAGTAGTGCTAAAACCAGCTTTTGTCCTCTGCAAAGGGGAGCTCAGCTCTAGCACAGCCCTTCATCTGCATGGCTTTCAGATGGCCGATGGCAAACAGATGGGGCTTGCTCTGCCCAAAGGGTGTAAATTGAAATCAGCTGCTTGTGCTTTCACTCTAGAGTGAGAAACACATTGTTAGTGCAGGGGATTGCTGCTGGTCTTTTAAAAGAGTTGTAATACCTATTTACAGGACTTCAATTTGTTTGTTGGATCAGGTTGGCTGAACCTGAGGATTGTTATCCCTCACCTCACCTTAAAGAGAGAAATCATCCGTGATGAGGTCTGTGTAAGCATGATCTTTATCCAAAGGGGGGGATGTAGTCTGGAAAGTGGATTGCAATACATCTGCTCCACGGGGAACAGATGATCGTTAATGCATTTGACAGGGAGCTGAAAGAAGCCTTTGTAACTATCAGTCTGGGAGGTTTTAGGAAAGCCTCCTGTGGCTGGAGGGGTCAAGTGCCTTGTTTGCCTTTGAGATGGTGCTTCATGCCTCTGGTTGTCAAAGCGTGGGATGCTCTTCTCTGCTTCTCCTGCAGTTAAGTGTGTCCCTAAATGCAGAGCGCTGCTTTTCACCGTATCAAGTATGTGTGCAAATGGACAACCTAATTTCCTCTGGTTTTAGCATGGTGGAACTGGAGGGAGAAACAAGGAGGAGAGGGTGAGCTCAGCTGAGAGGAGCATGTGCTTGAACTGTGATGGCACAAATGGAGAACCACAGGGGTTTCACTTCATACACCACCGTCTGCTTGGTTTTGCTGCTAGTTCAATTAGTGACAAAATTTGCATTGATTTGAATAGAGCAGGAGGTGATGGTGTGATGTCTTAATTCTCACTTCTTCGTGCTCTGCAAACAGGAGCACTGAAGCCTTTGAGGCTGAGTGGGGTAATAAACCTGCAGGAGGAGGTGTGGGATTGCAGCACCCCTGCCTCAGCTCTTGCTGCAGGGGACAGGCAGGTGGTCAATGCAGAGGCCACCAGTGAAAGCATCTCAGTTAGATATCAGCCTTTAATTAGGCACCAGAAGAACTACTGTGTATCAGACTCCTTTATATCCACTGCACTCTCATCACCCTGTTTCTCCATGACCTTGTGACTATGGCCTGTCTTCTCCTCTTGTTGTTACCTATCTCTCATTATCTGGGCAGCAATAGCATGGGTGTTGGTTGGAAACAGAGGCCAGTGAAGGAAGTGGTGGTAAATGGAGTTAACTCCAGCTGGAGGCCAGTTACAAGGGGTGTCCCCAGGGCTCAATGCTGGGTCCAGCCCTGTTCAATGTCTTCATCAATGACCTGGATGAAGGCATCGAGTGCACCCTTAGCAAGTTTGCAGATGATGTTAAGCTGGGTGGAAGTGTCGATCTGCTGGAGGGTAGGGAGGCTCTGCAAAGGGATCTGAACAGGCTGGACCGCTGGGCAGAGTCCAATGGCATGAAGTTTAACAAGGCCAAATGCCGGGTCCTGCACTTGGAGCACAACCCTGTGCAGCTACAGACTAGGAGAAGTCTGGCTGGAAAGCTGCCTGGAGGAGAGGGACCTGGTGGTGTTGGTTGACAGTGACTGAACATGAGCCAGCAGTGTGCCCAGGTGGCCAAGAAGGCCAATGGCATCTTGGCTTGTGTCAGAAATGGCATGGCCAGCAGGTCCAGGTCCAGGGAGGTTATTCTCCCTCTGTACTCGGCACTGGTGAGACCGCTCCTTGAATCCTGTGTTCAGTTCTGGGCCCCTCACCACAAGAAGGATGTTGAGGCTCTGGAGCGAGTCCAGAGAAGAGCAGCGAAGCTGGTGAAGGGGCTGGAGAACAGGCCTTATGAGGAGCGGCTGAGAGAGCTGGGGTTGTTTAGCCTGGAGAAGAGGAGGCTGAGGGGAGACCTCATTGCTCTCTATAACTACCTCAAAGGAGGTTGTGGAGAGGAGTGTGCTGGCCTCTTCTCCCAAGTGACAGGGGACAGGACAAGAGGGAATGGCCTCAAGCTCCGCCAGGGGAGATTTAGGCTGAACATTAGGAAAAAATTTTTCACGGCAAGGGTCATTGGGCACTGGAACAGGCTGCCCAGGGAGGTGGTTGAGAAACCATGTCTGGAGGTGTTTAAGGCACGGGTGGATGAGGTGCTGAGGGATATGGTTTAGTGTTTGATAGGAATGGTTGGACATGATGATCCGGTGGGTCCTTTCCAACCTAGTGATTTGATGATCCTATGAAGCCCATGCTGTGGCTGAGCAGTGAGTGAAGCCCCCGTTGGGTGGTGGGAGAGGGGCAGGCTGCAATTTTTGGATACTATAAAAAAGCCAAACAAACAAACAAGGCTATTTGTTCTTGACAGTAGTCCAATTTCTGCTTCAGACAATTGTCTACATAGCAAAGTCTTTTAACTCCACCTAACGAGGAAAGCGGCTGTGAAGGTTGTTGCTCCTGCGCACGTGCAGGCAGACCACCTTGGGGACTTCAGTGGCAGAAGGCTTGAAACCATCAGGTGATCTTATGCATGCTGGAAAATTCACCTTTCCAGACATGCAAGTGGGGAGAATTTAGACTTGAGATAATGTTTGGAACAGGCGACCTGAAGGCTATGTTGATATGCAGAGGTTAGCCCATTCCTCAGATGCCTTCATGTTCCTTCAGTGGCTAGGTTAGAAAGGTAAGTTGGCAGAAAACCTTTGGTATTTTAGGATGGCCTGTTAAATTCCCTTGTTAAGATGCAACAGTAATATAATCATGCCAGTATGTTGGTGCTTATGTAAGCTTAGTACATGCCTCCTCGTGTTTAGTTTGTGTTGACACTTGGAAAAACTAATATAAATTTAAAACATATAAAAAATAAATATAGATTGAAAAATATGTTAAATGCATGTTCCTAGGAACAGCTTTCTGAAAATAATCCTTTTTCACCCCTGTTCTGTGCCCTCCTGTCAGGCCATGGACAAGCTGTCAGGAGCGGACAAGCTGTGATGGATAAGGATGAGCGCCTGGGGCAAAGCATGAGCTCTGCTGGGACCAGCCGAGCTCTGTCTGGAGAGGATCTGGAGAGACCAACTTGACAGAAATGACAATTCTCCACTACAAGTTAACAGTTCCCATTTTAAAATGATCCAAGCAGCCAAAAATCATTGCTGGAAAAAACTATTTAGGAAGAGGCTGGTCTTTATCCAGTTCATAGTGGAGAAGTGTGTGAATCCCAACAGGCATCCTTGATGTCCTGAAGGAAGAGGGGCTCTTTGCTTCCCCTGAAGCAGGACCAGTCACTTCTGTGGGTGACAGGACCTTTAAGTCAAACCACTTGGGTGTCACCCTCAGCCCTATACTCAGCCCCTCTCGGGGGAGCAGCAGTTACTCTCATCTGTATTTTTTGTAGCTTGCAGCTCTGTGAGCTCTCCAGATAGAAGTTTCCATCAATAATATGACTGAACTTGTTGAGCAGCAGGGGAAAAAAATCCATGTGGGACACATCGCTTTGCTCTCCCTAGGGCAGCTCCGTGGCCTGTGACGTTTAACGGTGCTTTGAATTAAACACTGCACCACTCTAAAGGCAAATATTGCTTACTCAGAGTCTCTGCATCCACCTTGCAGGTGCTTTAATAATGTTCATGACAAATTTTCTACCAAACCTAGAAAAGGACGATCCCTCTGGAGGATGGTGCTCACTCGTAGCTCCAGGCTCCCAGAGCTGCAGATGTGGAGTATTAAACAGTAATGGATACTGGAAAGACGCTGGCTGGTGTAGGGCTGATGCTAATAATGCCCAGTTGCCTTTTCTGGTGTTTTAAAAGACTTTTGAGCAAGAATGACTGACAACGCTGAACGATGCACTGGATGCATCCTTTCCTGACCATGTAGGGTACTAATTCTGCCTTGGGCATAACAAAATTGGCTCTGGCACTGGGAAACCTTCTCCCCAGATCTGGGCATCGGTGGGTACCAGCACTGCCTTGGAATGATTTGCTTTGTGGCAACTGTTTCCCTCCCAGCAGGTCAGGGAGATGCTCCATGTCATGGCAGCGGGTTTTTGTCAGCAGTGGGAGATGTGGGGATGGTCCCTGCTGCTGAACCGAAGGGCTGATGGGCAAAGAACTGCTGGGAGCAGCGGTGTCACTGTGGACACCAGGGTCCTGCCAACACACCAGCCCTCCTTGCCAGTTGCCAGGCAAAGACAATTTCTTTAAAACCCTTTAATCAAATTATGTTCTTTAAAAAAAAGTGGTTCCCAAGTCTCCTGTGCTGGAGTTATGACAAATTTATTTGCTTGAAGGGCATCCAGGAGCACTTCTTTGGCTCCAGTGCCAAACCATTTTCTGCTCGCAAATGGAATGGATGCTGGTGGTGCTCTGGCTGCTGCCCCAGGGCTAGTGATGGAGCTGGACTTCAAAGCACTTGGGCTCCTCAGCCCTTAGAGCCACACTCAGGGCCCTGCTCAGGAGCCAGCTTGGAGGCTACCTGGGCATTGCGGTTGTACCTGTTGGGGGGCCTGCAGGTCTGATCGAAGTGAGGGGCAGGAAATGGGGAGGGGGCTAAACAACCTCAGTTGATGCGCTGAGACACTGGGTGCTGGTCTCTTCGCCCAAGTAACAAGGGATAGGATGAGAGGAAATGGCCTCAAGTCATGCCGGGGAGGTTTAGATTGGATATTAGGAAAAAAATTCTATACCAAAAGAGTGGTGAAGCCCTGGAAGAGGATGCCCAGGGCAGTGGTGAAGTCACCATCACTGGAGGTATTAAAGAAGCGTGTAGACGTTGCACCTGGGGACATGGTTTAATAGGCACAGTGGTCTGCTTGTCTTGAGCTGTGTTTCTGCTGTGGAGGAGCACCAAGCGCATATGAGCCCTCTCTAACAGTGTTAGCTGTCTGCAGCAGCCTTCGGCATCTCTGCAGAAAAGCAACATTTGACATGAGGAAGAGTTTTGCACTGATGATTTTTCTACTTGTTTTGGAAAACAAACTGATGTGCTTTAGCAGGAAAGTGGGTATGATACTTCTCGGGACTTCTAGCAGTGTCTGTCCGTTGTGCCAGACTTTTCTGTGGTCCCAGATCTTTTGTAGGTGAAACCAGCCAGAAAAGAGCAAACAACTCCTCACAGTTGTGTTTGCGTGCGCTTTAGAAGTAATATTTTACAGCAAAGCCGTGTAGATCCAAATACATTCAAGCTGGGAGGTGATACCATAAAAAACCTAAAAAGCTAGCTCGCGGACTAAATGATGCTGAGAGATGCAGCTGTCTTTGCACTGACAGTTTCAAAACCCAGAGCTATGCTTTTTTTAGACAACTTTGATAAAAGGATGTTTTGTTAAAATCCCACTGAGCTGAGCTTCTTTCTGCCTCCTGCTTCCTAATTCTGATACCTGTGTGATGGGAGGATTCATCCCTGTCATCTTTATGCATGGCAACATCTGCTATCAGCTCTTTCATCTGCCCTCAATAACACACTCAAGTTTTCAGTGCTGGCCTGACGGCCACTTTTGCCAGTTTTGTGTGTGCAGGGCAGCTGATTTGGTGAAAAATGTGGAACATGCCAAATTCTTTCCATTTCTGTTGGAGCCAAGGTGCTCCGGATTTGTAAGGCTGGGACTCTCATCCACCTCATCTTCAGGAGAAACCACACAGCAAAATCTGTTGCCTACACCATTGGCCTTGGGTTCAAGGACCTGCTGTTTACTCTGCACAGCTCTCCCGTGTTATCGTAGAATCACAGAATGGTGTGGGTTGGAAGGGATCTTAGAGCCCATCCAGTTCCAGCCCCCAATGGACAAATGCTTGTCTCTTCTATGTCTGAGTTTCTGCATAAAGGATCATTTAGGCTGGTAAAGACTCTTAAGACCATAGGGTAACGTATCTGAAATGAGGATGCCAAAAGCTTCTCATTCAGAGACTTGAGGATATGCTTGGAATTAATGGGCAATAGAAGTAACAATTGCATAAGGAAGCAAAGACCTAATATCTAATTCATCCACAGGCTTCTCATTATAGAGAATGCTCTGAGGAATTAGAAAAAAGGTGATTGTGCTTCAGATGGAAGCAGCCACTAAAAAATTGTTCTTGATGGTTCATTTTTTTTCCCTCTAAAGGGCTGTGGATGCAGCCTGTAACTGCCTATAACCCATCCTTAATATAAGGTAATTTCTGCCTAAATGATCTCTCGGATCTTAAGAATATGCTAACATTTACCACAATCTATTAGACCTTCAGAGAAATATTTCATTTCTTCTGTAATATCACAGCTGATGCTCATGAGAGTTTGCTTAATTTTCCCTATGTGTTGGAAGATGAAAGAAAAAATAAATATTGGTACAAATCAAGACTTCACTTGCAGTCATGAAGAGCCAAGAGCAAAAATCCATCATAATTATACGGGTATAACCAATCTCACCCAATATTGGCTTGTTCCCTTACAAGTGCCGGTGGGTTTTACCTGATTTGCCAAGATGTCAGGAGTGAGTGTTTCTCTCTCTGTACAGTTCAGAGGAATTGGTTTGCTGGTGTAATGCGACAGGCTGGTGCAGCTCCTGGCATCAATGCAGCTCTGGCCAGGGATGCAGGAGAAGACTTCAGACCCTGCCTGACCAGGCTGTGAGTGAGCTGAGGAGACCACAAAATGGGTAGAGCCAAATGACCCCTTCACATTACCCCAGATGGGTCCCCCATTCATTACGTATTTCATCATGTCAAAATTAAGCTGCTGAAATGTGTTAGGCGTAACAGTTTTCCTTTCTTGGACACCACAGATTAGTGGAAATCCCTCATTTGAAAGACACTGTCAATTCCCACATATTTCCTACTGAAAGAGCCTTTATGGGTGATTTGGTGTCACTTATTCCATAGTTTCCTTAGGACGGCGGCAGAGGCAGCCAGTGGTCCATGGCTCAGTGAGGATGGAGGGTTTATATTCAGTAGCAAAGAGAAGATCTGAGGAATGGCTGAGAGAGCTGGGGTTATTTAGCCTGGAGAAGAGGAGGCTGAGGGGAGACCGCATTGCTCTCTATAACTACCTGAAAGGAGGTTGTGGAGAGGAGGGAACCGGCCTCTTCTCCCAAGTGACAGAGGACAGGATGAGAGGAAATGGCCTCAAGCTCCACCAGGGGAGGTTTAGGCTGGACATTAGGAAAAAATTTTTCACGACAAGGGTCATTGGGCACTGGAACAGGCTGCCCAGGTTGGTGGTTGAGTCACCTTCCCTGGAGGTGTTTAAGGCACAGGTGGACAAGGTGCTAAGGGGAATGGTTTAGTGTTTGGTAGGAACGGTTGGACTTGGTGATCCGGTGGGTCTCTTCCAACCTGATTATTCTATGATTCTATGAACAGCAGAGAACACACATGCCAGAGGGGCTGGCACACTGTTACTGTTCTGTCCGTGTCAGATTGTCTCTAGCACGCATGCCTGCCCTTGGTGTAACATGTGATAGGAGATCAAAGAACACTGAATGCAAAAACACGCTACTTTTATCAAAGCAAACCAAGTGCATGAGTTAGAGATGCATTCGATCCACTCCACTGGGCATTTTCATAGAATGGTTTGGGTTGGAAAGGACTTCAAAACCCACTCAGTTCCAGCTCCCCTGCCATGGGCAGGGACACATTCCACTGCAGCAGGTTGCTCAAAACCCCATCCAACCTGGCCTTGAGCACCACCAGGGATTTTGTTATTCCTTTCTCTATTTCACCAAGAGCTGAAGGAGATTAGAATATAATTTCCTTGCTCACCTGGTATGGAAATACCACGTGCGTGGTATTTTGCCAGCTGGTTGACATTGAGGTGGTGATGGACTTAATAGACACAAAGCTTTGTATGACACGCACCCACCTGCAGACATCAGGGTGAGGGAAGGGAGCTGCCTCTCCTCTTTCTGCAAACATGTCCAAAGAGAGAGTATCCCAAATCATTTGCTATTGCTCCGGGGCTGAATCACTCAGGAAAACATCTCTCTTGGTGCCAACATGATGTGCTGTGTTAGAGGCAATCGCACAGAAGATTGCATGCAAGCTCATCTCTCCTGGAGCATCTAAATGTTTTGCTTAGATCTTGTTCACTGACTTCACTATTAGAACAGAATAGCTCTAAGAAGGAAAACAGTTTGTAACTCCAGAGAGGTGAGACTTGTGGCAATTGTTTCTTGATTTTGATGGCTTCTAGCATTTTTTTATAGTGTCTCTCTTGCATGTTCCCTGAAACGGAATCTAAGCACAAGGGACCTTATGTCTGCATTGAGATCCCATGGGCTGCAGGAGGACCGGCAGCCTCCAAGTCACTGCAGTGGCGTAGCTGTGCTTATAGACACTCAGATGTCAATAAATTCCAAAATAAAGGGTTTCACCACAGCATTAAAAGCTGCCCACATGAACCGTTTTGAATGACTGGAGGGTGAGGATCTAAATATAAATCTCACTTTCTTTTTTGGAGCTGATTTCAGGCACATATGTACAGCTCTGGCTGGCTTTCAAGAGGAGCCTGTGGAAACATCTGACAGAAGAATTAAGTTATATGTTTCTTGTGGGAGTTCGTTTCCTACAAAAACTGTAAATGCCTTGTTTTCCTGGCACTTAGATTTTCAGACCTGTAATCCTAACAGAATATGAACTTTTTAAAATTACCCTCAATGACAGTATTTCACCCTTTGAAGGAATTGCTTGGGGAGCAGAGATGAACGGGGAGGTTTAGTGCAAACATGAGGGTGGGATTTATTTTTAGAGCCAGCGTGGTGATCAGCTCAGCCGTGAAGGCTTTGTCACTGATTTCAGCAGGGCATGAGTTCACACACCGCTTTTGAATTAGTTTTGGAGAATAAAGCTTTGGGAAGGAAAGAGGAGACCTGGAAGCTGGCAGAGGAATAAATGAGATGAGAGACCAATTAAAGCAGATAAAAGCAGAGGCAAACAGGGAGCATGGTCAGGGCTTTAATGATACCTACAGCACATTTCAAGGGTATTTCAGGTGAAACCTTTTATAGCTCACTTATTTAAACAGCCTCATTTCTACCAGAATAAATGGTTACATGGTGAGGGTGAGCCAGATTTCATCCTTTAAGCAATCTTCTTAGAGAAAAGTAAGAGCTGCACAAAATGCACTTTCTGGGTAGGGTACTGACTGGTGAGAGAGGTGCCGGCGCATTTCTTGGTGTGTGATCCACCAGAGGTGGATGGAGAATAAAATTCAGACCCAAGGAAAGGCAGCAGCAGTCATCTTAATCCAATGAAGTCTGCAGCTCGGTGGCTGGAACCACTGAAAAACACAAGAGGCATAAAACCCCAAATCACACTGCACGAGGTCTAATGAATCATCTGTAATTGTCTTATCACATAAATATCAGCCCTTGTACAGTACTCGCTTCCCTTGCAATGAAGGCCACGCCTTCTGCCGTGTCTCAGAGAGCAGGACAGGGGTGTTGGGAATGCACGAGTGCCTGTTACGGGGGATGCTGGAAAGGAGAGAAGCCAGCGCAGTGCAGAAGTTGTACACTGGTGGACAGCCTGAACGCTGAGCTGGTACCTGTTCGGGCATGTGGTAGGATCCCAGTGCAATATTCGGATGCTTAAAGCAGCCCCATCATCTCTGCGATGTAAGAACCTTGTAAAGTAGCATAGCGGAAACACAAATATAAACACAGCCTTTACGTGAGGGCTGTATCCTGCTGCAATGAACTCTGTTAAGGACCAGTTTTACACTCCTGCCTCTGGAAAGGGTTTGGGGTGCTGGAGACAGACTCACACCCCAGCTGAGTACCAGTAGCCCCATGTCCACTCCTAGAAGAGTTACTGAAGGGCTGTGCAAGCCCAGGCTTTCCAGGACAGCCTGGATGAGCTTTCCACCTGCAGCAGAAACAAAGCAAGCTGGTTGACTTTTCCCACCTTGTGATCCATTCCAAAGAGGAAAGCTTCCACAGAGGCCTTTCCCCTCTATTGGGAAATGCTGCTGAGAGATCTTGGGAGCTGCTGTGGGTGCTGCTGGTGCCGCCTGCGAGCATGAAATATTTCACTGTGGCGTGTGTGCTGGGACAAGCAGCCGATGCCTTGGTGTACCTGCAATACTAGCAGCAAGCGCAGAGCAAACAGCCGATGTTCTCGTGCTTGCTAGCTTGTTGAGACCTTGGAATCTTTACTAAGACCCGTGAGTTTATAAGAAAAGAACGCTTTAGATGGAAAACATGAAGATAAGGGCCACATCTGTGGTAAATAGTGGGTTTCTCACAGGTGGAAATTCACTGGGGTAGCTGCTGACTGGATACAGAAACACTATATAAGGTTTGCATCCTCTCAATAAAGGTGATCTTGCTTGTTGCCTCATCAACGGGGTCTGTGCCTTAATCGCTACAGCTGTCCAGCCAGGTGAGTTTTCTGTTCCTCTCATTTGCTTTGCTGCAAGCTTGGACAGCAGAGCTCAGTAGCAGTTTTCCCCATTAGGAAATGAGCTGAGGTAGCTGGCAGTTCCTCTACAAGGGGATGTATTTGTGAACCAGGCAGGTATCAGAACAGTAACATCAAAATGGAGTGGTGTAGAAAGTATAATTGTTATTATAAAAAGAGTACTTTCTGTAAATCTATCAGGTTTTCTGTATTTGTCAGATTTTCAGGGTTTTCCCCTATACTCCATGATGGGAGAAATTTGTGGTTGGAATTCTGAAGAAACTGAAATATTCTGTTAACATTAACAGAATATTAATAAATCCCAAGGAACTGGTACTCCCAATGAGGACACCCAGTGTCAGCAGAGTCAGTGCAAAAGAGCCATCAGCTTCCCTCTCCCCTTGCCTGGTCCAGCATCAATTTGGTGCCTGCAGCTCATCAGTCCTTATTCTTTCCCCCAGGACAATCATTTGTGTGTGTTGGTGAGCAGGTCTGTCAAACCAGCGCTCGCAGGCTGTGTGTCTGGCTGGGCTGTGGCAGCAGCGGGTACCATCCAGACCTCGTGCTGGGGCTCCTTTGCATCAGCTGAGAAGATGGGGACAACAACAGGGTTTTGGCTGGGTTTATAAGCCAGGTTTGCCCTTTGGGTCCATGTTATCTAGCAAGATTAGCCAGCCTCCGAGCCTGGTGCAGTGACATTTCTTTGTTTGCAGTGTGACTGATTTTTTTTTAAGCACCTTTCTAGTCAATACTGAAATGTCCAGGATTTATCTTAATACCTTGGGCAGATGGATCTTATTGATTGGAATAGAAGATGGGGAAAGGGGCTGTATTGGGAGCTCCTTATAACTGTTTACAGAGCAAACAGTTTCCATCTGCTCTCTGTTTTACTGTAAAGCAAAGGATCAGCCAGCTGCAAAGTTCAATAGCTGACCATCATGTTCATTAGAAGTGTGTTCGACCAGTTATTACCCTCCCTGGCTCTGCTCAACCAGACACGGTGTAGTCAGCACCTCAGGAGCTGTGGGGTCTCCCCTTATAGCTCTGTGGACTCCACATGTTTTGGAAAGGATCTCTCAGCCAGAAGGTGTTTCTGCCTCACGTTCTGACCCCATGCTCAGAAAGGAAGAGCACTTGCATACACATACCAGACAACGGGTTGGTTTTTTTCTCCTGTTTATTTCAAAACTCTTTGTAATAGTTTAACTGCAACAATCCAGACATCACCTGGGATTTGGTATCCTTCCAGATGTACAGAACTCATACTCAGTTGTGTATCACAGCATTAAAGACACACAGGGATGTTCCCCAGACACCATAGAGAATCATAGAATGGTTTGCGCTGGAAGGGAACTTAAATCCCATCCTGTTCCAAACCCCCTGCCATGGGCAGGAACACCTCCCACTGAATCAGGTTGCTCAAAACCCCATCCAGCCTAGCCTTGAACACCACCAGGGATGGGGCAGCCACAGCTTCCCTGGGCAACCTGGGCCAGTGCCTCACCATCCTCACAGCAAAACATTTCTTCTTAAGATCTCATCTCAATTTTTCCTCTTGCAGCTTAAAACTGTTCCCCTGGTCCTGTCCCTGAACTCTCTGATCAAGAGCCCCTCCCCAGGTTTCCTGTAGCCCCTTTCAGTACTGGAAGGCTGCTTTAAGGTCTCCCCAGAACCTTCTCTTCTCTAGTCTGGACAAGCTCAACTCTCTCAGCCTGTCCTCATATGGGAGGTGCTCCAGCCCTTGGACCATCTCTGTGGCCTCCTCTGGACTCACTCTGACAGATCCATGTCCTTCTTGTGCCGAGGACTCCAGAACTGAGTCTAGGACTCTAGGTGAGGTGTTCTTCCACATTCTCACTAGCTGCAGCCCTACATATCCTCTGCTGCTGCCTCTGCATCGCTTTGTGATGCGCCTGTGCATCTGTCATCTCTGCCTCCCTGCTCCATAACTACACATCTGTAAATGAAGGGATGTGGAGCCCAAAATACCCTTTTTGTTTTGCAAACTGTATATAATCTACTGGTAGAAATGCAATTTGTATTTAATTGAGTTAGTATATGGCTTTTAGATCTTACTGTGGAAAACTCCTGAGCTGACATCAAAACAGGGGGCAATTTGTTAAAAGTGCTCACGATTACAGTTTGTGCTGGAGGCAAAGTTCCTGTCAAGCCACAATTAAAGTATTTTAAAAAATGCCTTTGTAAATAGACTTCAACCTTGAAATTTACTCCAGTTTAATGTTTTGCTAGGAAGCATCATCTGAAAGAAAAAGAAAAAAATCTATGCTTTCTAATTAGTGATTTACAGGAATTTATGATTCTTCATTTCACCTCTTGACTCGGTAAATGCAGCTGAAATTGTGCTGAAAATACATATAGCTCCTTTTTACTTCTAGCAGGCATTCAAAAGTCACTAAATCTACTTAATTAAGCTGTTTACTACTTGCAATTCAACTAAGCTACTCCAGATTCAGTCAAGAGCAGCATTTGCTTCCTAGAATCTACTAGCTCTTTGGCTTATTTATGTAATTCCCATATTGTTCAGCTACTTGACTCTGAAGGACCAACTCTGTTCCCTTTATCCCATGGGAAAAGGAAGAAGCACCTGCTAAGAGGTCAGGCTGGTGGGACAGCCTGATGCCACCCTTCACCTCTCTTCAGCCAGGACTTGCTGCAGTCCTCTGGTTTCAGCACCAGTAAAGAGAAATTTCCCTAACAGCGTAGAAACTTGTTTGGAAAAAGCCATTTTTGGTGCTGCAGCTGCTCACAGGGTGATGTCCAGCACCCCAAACACCCAGCTCATGCTTTCCTGAACTCAAACTTCTCCCACTGCCTGGGAAGCACTGGCAGCTGTAGACAGAGGCAGCTCTGCTCACAGCACCTGCACGTGGGACCATTACTGTCTCTTTTAGGACTACTTTGATTTTCTGATATGCTGATACTGGCTAGGTTTTTTGTGGTTTTTTTCTTGTTTTAATTCTTTTTTTTTCTAAAAAAAAGCCATGACCGCTTGAAGGTCAGCTGTCAAATGGATTGAATGATCAGCACAGGGAAAATGAAAATCCCGACATCTTGTGTGTGGGCTGTGAGTAATGGGCAACACCCTTTTAATCATTAAAATAGAAAATCATCTCTCTATTTTCTGATGGTTTTAGTCCATTAAGAAGGCAGGGATATGACTGCATTGCTGATGATTTGCACCACTTTCCTGGCAGTACATTTGCTGGCTGCAGCCCAGAGGCTGGCGGTGGGATGGATTCCACGCTGAGTGAGGCTTGGTCAGACAAAGCAGCCACAGGTTGCCATGAGAGCCATCAGCTCCTCTCCAAAAAACCACAGGCACCCCCAGTCAGGGACATTTTCTGCTGAGGACTGAACTGGTGTTCATGGAAGCATTGAATAGTTTGGGTTGGAAGGGACCTCAAAGCCCATCCAGTTCCAACCCCTTATCACAGGCAAGGATACCTTCCACTGGATCAAAGCGCTCAAAGCCCCATCCAACGTGGCCTTGAACACCTTCAGGTATGGGGCAGCCACCACTTCTCTGGGCAACCTGTGCCAGTCCCTCAAAGGAAAGCATTTCTCCCTAAGATCTCATCTCAGACTCCCCTGTTTCAGCTGAAAACTATTACCCCTCATCCTATCCCTGCAATCGCTTTCCCTGATCAAGAACCCTTCCCTAGCTTTCCTCTTGCTCTTTTAATTATTCATGTTCCCTTGACCACAGACATTCTTAAAACTGAGGATGGAAGCAACTCCATCCCTGAGTGCTATTTGGACCAGGGCATGCACTTAAATACATTTTGCTTTCCTGCAGATGAAGACAGTATGAGCCTTGACTCTCCTAGTGCTGTCAGAATCCTTCAAGATGCAGGTGTGTTGAGTGTTAGAAATGAATATTACAATAATTTTGTGGTGCATGCCAGAGCTTTGGGGCCCAATTGTGTATTTTAGCCGCTTACTTTCTGGTCCGAGAACCACTTTGATGCTTCACTGTGCTTACAGGATGGTAAGGCAATTTTTCCCTTGCTTACTGGTAAAGATCTCTTAGCAAATACAACCAGAATTGGTAATTGATTCATCTTGTAATATTTATGCGTGCCATCTTTGCACTGAAAGCCTAAACAAATCTCTCTATCCATTTTACTAGGGAAGCAGGATCACAGCACTACCACTTCGCCGGCAGAGGCTGAAGTTAAAATGAGTCAATAACTGCACCTGGGTCCCAAATGCTCCAGTTTCAGGAACACACCAGGGTTCAAAGGTGGCTGGAAACAGTCTAGTGTAGGCTGTAGCACTATCCTGTGTTTCCCAAGAGCGGCTTATTATAATGTCAGTCATCTTTTGTCCTTTTTCTTTTGTCTTTATCTATTTTTTTATTGCTTGACAGTTCCAATAGCACAGTTGTGAGCCTTGATTCAAGGGCAGGGGCAGGTACGGCACCTAAAGCCAAGGACCATCCCTAGGAGTCGCAGAGGCCTGGGGTGATGGCAAACTGTGTCCTGAGGTGCAGCAAAGGGAATTACATGGAATCACCTGGCCAAGCTGCTCTAACACACCTGATATAGTGCCCAGCCACCAAGCCAGCCTATGAAACAACACCTTTGGCATCAAGTCAGTACAGCATCCTTGGCACTATAACTGTGTACTTGTGGTCTTTTTGATACAAGTGGTTAGTTGTGCATTGGAGCTCTAATATTATTATGCATTAGAATAATAACTAAACAAACACACACACACAAACCCCAAACCATTTTTCAGATGTGCTTTCTGATACTGAGGTTTTACAATACCATTAGAACTGGATTCTTGCACTGCCTGCACAGCCCGTGGACGTTACTATGAGCACACATTTCTGGATGCATTTCACTTGCAGTGTATAAAACTGATTCACTGATCCAACAACTAGGAAATGATGGCAATTGAGAGAACACCAGGTGCTTGAATTGTACAGTCAGAAATACCTGTGATTTTTGCCAAGTTGTTGATTGTGTATCTTTACAAATGCGTGACTTTTGCATTGACACACTGGCTTTAAAAAGTGATCTTGCAGTCTGTGAAGTACAAAGGAGTTATGGAACAGTTTTGTGTTTCTTAGATGGTCTGATACAGCATCACCTGCTGGGAGCCTAATCCTGAAAGTGCTTGAGCAATGACATTACACAATTTCAAATCCACCTACGTCCTTGTGCAGAGTTCAGGCTTGGGAGCTGGCTGCGACACACATAGGCATGATATGGTCTGGGGTCTGAGGGTGTGGGAATCTGCTCCTGCAGTGTACTCAGACTAATGCTCAGCACTGTAAGGGATCAGCACGGCAGCTTTTGCAGGTGATTGTCTCCCCAGATCCACCTTTGATGGTGTTTATGTGCAGAATGAAGTGCGGATGGTGAGTATGAGCATGCTGTCCCTCTCTTCCCCCTGTGTCTCACAACCCAATTCTCTCCATGTTCCAGACAAGGTAGCTGAGCCTGTGATGCAACAAGAGCTCCCTGGGGCTGTGATGGTGCTTCAGCATCTTCTGATGGGGCAAAATGCATTTGTGTACAAAAAGCAAAGTAAGCCTTTGGTTTCTGCAGGAAAACACATCTGAATCTCTTGCTTTCCCCACACTTTTTATTTCTCAATAAGGATGCACTTGCTGTATCTTGGTAAAAGCCTGGGTTTTCTTTCTCATGCTTGATTACCAGACTGCTGGGTACTCTGCTATAAACTGTATCTGTACTTATAACCTCTTTCCTTTCCCAAGGAAGAACTAAACACAAAAGACTGCAAGACTGCAGGTTTGCAATACGCTGCAGCTCTACTTCAAAGGAAAACTACACCATTTCAGTTTCTGAGAACTAGAAGTTTGGATTTGACTCTAGACCTCTTGTCAGCCTCTTTTTGGCTCTACAATATTTAGGGCAATAATACCTTTCTCTTTTTTTCCCTAGTTTAAGGGTATACTCTAATTAAAGAGTAGCTGTTACCCATTTAATAAGCAAAAAGAGTAAGAAAAAAGGCATGCATCTTTATTGGTAGCTGTGATCAGACTCTGCCCATGTAAACTGGAGACGTCCTTCCTGTAAGCCATTGCTACACAACATATTTATACTGCATAATGACCCACTTATGGTGCGTAAGCTCATATTCATATCCCATGCACCAGGACTCAGTGGAACTGTCCATACATTCCTGCATTTTCCACAATGCTTCTGGTTTCCTAACATGAGCTTTCAGAATATGAGCTCAAACATAGACGTATTCACAAACAAAAAAAATTCATATTGGCTATACAATGTGCAATGCACCCTTCATTAATTGTTTTGTGTGAGTCAAGTATTCATATGCCCTAATTGAATTTATTATGTAACAACATTTATTGTATTACTTAGATATAACATCAAAAATGTGTGCTGGTTTGGAAAGGCACATTAGTAATCCAATTAGAGCAGCAGCCATAGCCATGGATTTGCTAGCAATCAGCAGAGGACGATTTTGTTTAGATTAGCTTGGTACATTCATTGTCATAATTAGTCACTGAATATTTTTCAAGTCAAAGGTTAGAAAAACACAAAAAAGTGAGAACGGTCTCAATGTTCCAGCTATTTTCCATGTAAAATCACCCCACACAGGCAATCAGGTTTATACCAAGCACACACACCCAGCCATGTGGCCTTCACTGCTGCTAAGTCATCCATTCAGCAGCAAGTCAAGACATGACTGAAATGAAGGTAAATGGTTGTGGAACCCCAAAATTTTCAGCTACAGAAAGCTGGGAAGGCAAAGAGACCAAGGGTCAGGGCTGAAGCCGTGCTGGGACACCAGCACTACACCGACAGGCAACATCACAGCGCACGTCCAGGTAACCCAAGCACAGTACGGGATGCTCACTGAGAACTTTAGTGTGATTCTTATACTTCTCTTGTCTTTCATCAGTTATTTTTGCTGCAGTTAGTGCTGGCAATGTTATCAGTTAGCATGGACATGTCAAAGAGGCACAATTATCCTTTCTAACAGACCTTCTTTCCATTTCCAGTTGAACCTACTGCTGCATGGCCCCAACCATTGCCTACAGCACCCTTGTATGTTTTGCTTGCCATAACAGGAGTTACAGGCAAACTACAGCCTCGTCATTGTGACACCTCCATCTGTGACCGAGGTCAGTGAGATCATTGCTCTGAACATCTCTACTATCTGAAGGACGTCCTTCAAAGTGCAAGAAAATAAAAAGCTATCTGATTCTGTTGCACAAAGTGTGTGTTTGCAGATGGGAAGATACCAAAGAGAATCAGCTGACCCCTCAGTGTGACACCAAACTTGGACACAGACAAGAAAGACAAACCACAAGAAGCAAATGTGGTGACTGGCCAAACCTTTCAGTTTCCACAACTGTTTGTTGTAACTGCCCTGAGCACCAGGGGAAAGAGATGTCACTTGAATTTGGTCATTGTCTCTTATTAATTTTCACTTACATTTTAATTCTCATATGCACAGTATTAGCACGCGGGCTGGGTGAACGTGCGATCTCCTCCCTTCATGCTGGAAGTCCCAGCAGCTTATGCCTGTGCAATCACGGCTCTCACTAGGGGCTGGCTCACAGATAAGTCCTAATCTTGCAGCTTTCTCCTGCTCCTGAATGCTCTTCTCAGGCTCAGAAAGCAGATTTGGGGCATGGGATCTGAGCTCCAGTCTGCGCTGCCTGTGCAGCTGCTCTATACCAGCGGGGAGGTCTGGGTCTGTGCCAGCCAGGAGATGCTGCTGCTGCTCTGCAGGGTGGTGCAGAGGGAAGCTGCATCAAGGAAGATGCGCTTTTACATCCTAAGTTAATTGCTTTCTTACAAGGCTGTCCAAAAATAAAACCTGGGGAAAAAAGCCCATTACAAGAATGTAACACTACTCCCAAGTTACCTGAAAAGGAATTGCAACCTAGTGCAGTGTGCTTTCACTGTCCCACTCTGCTCCTTCAGTCTCCTTCTCATTTCTTGTGCTTCAACCTGTGTCCGGGTATCGCAGGTATCCGAGTTGTCTGTGGAAATGAAATACCAGGAGGAATTGCACTTGATGCAGCTAGTTCATGCCTAGGGTTTAATGCACAAAAGGAGCAGGCTGCCCTGGGGAATCCTGAGCTGGACCATGCACGGTATCTGAGAGGAGTTAGATGTCCAAGTCTGGCAAGTTTAAAGAGACGTTGTCATAAAAAAAAGCTAAAGAAAGAGCAGGAAGGACTAGGAAAGAATCTCCCACGTCCTCCTGGCTCATGTACTCGTACACACAGGTGATGGGTGCCCAGGTACTGCTGGCAGGCAGAAGAGTAGAGATTTATTGTATGGTTTTCATGCATCCTTGAAAAATACCACAGCTGCTGAGTATGAGGGAACTGTAAGGCCTCTTCTTATGAGACACAGCTCAGCAATTGTGTACTGAACTGTCTCATAAACAGGCCTTGCTGAGCCAGGTGGGGGTGGGAGATTTTTGAGGGGCTTAGGTACAGCTGGGGGCCCCTGTGGTTGAGCTGTGTCAACTTCTGAGGGCAGAAAACCAGGCATGAACTTCATATGTCTCTGAGGCTAAGGAGAAGCAGAAGGCTTCTATCAAGACTCTTGGGCGTAACGAAGCATTTGACCTCAGTGCATACAGCAGCAATCAGACACCCAGATCCCTTGGGGAACCCAGCTCTGGGAGTCAGTCCAACTCCTTTTGAAGTCAGCAGGAACTGCAGAGGGTCCTGCAACGACACCACTGTGACCAAGGGTACCAAAAAGACTCAGGAACACTTAAATCGTATTACAACAGATTGTGTCTGCCTTTGAGTGGCCTCAGAAAGCAGGTCTGTACACTTTCATACAACTTCATTGTATTCCCCAGGCAGGAAAAGGTAGTTTGAAAACAATTTACAAACATCTAAAGAGGTGCCTAATCATAGCTACAGTATTTATGCTTTAAAAACAACTTATTTGAAAAATAAACCCCCTTAATTTGCAAATTTATTATCACAAATATATAGTTCTTGTGCTCATAGAATGTTAATGCATTTGGACATACTTTTATGAGTAAAACGATAAACCTAAGGAATTCTGCTGTGCCTTGGGCCTCTACACACTTAAACTCGTAAGATCTTTGGGACAGGACCCGTCTGCCTTGATTTATGCAGCGCTCCACACTGCGGGCTCTGTTCCAATGAGTAATGGTCCTTGTGATGGCAAATGTACCAAGATACAGCCCTAAGAGACATCTCGCTGCAAAGAGAGAGCAGCGTCTCATACACACTCTTAATAAACAAACACATAAACTGTCATAGGTGGAGATTTACGCCGAGAAGGGGAGTGGGGAGAGGTATGCAATTCTAAGGGAAAAGAATTAATTGTTATTTTTTTAGTTCCCTACATCTGCTGTTTCTTAAAGTGGTCCCTGAAGCTCTTGAAGGTGCCTTCCTGAGCTGGGTCTTTGCCATTGGTCTTCGAGTCTTTCCCAGACCACGACCTGCCCCTACACATCCTGCTTAAATTCATCCTTTGGTGGGCTTCAATTTAGCATCACCAAACACTGTGACCTCTGCCTGCTTCTTCAACTGGCCACTCAAACTTAGTATCTGAGATGCAGTGCACAGACACATGGACCTTAATATGTCTCTGCCACCAGGTGAGCTCCTGCCTGGCAGATGCCTCTCCAATGTGGTCTCTGCTGTACCACGGACTCTTGAGCTCCTATCAGCAAGATACAGAATACAAAATCATTTAGTGTTTCCAGGCAAATGCATCTCTGATAAAGCCATGACTGCCTATAGTACGATGCAGATCCATATGTGGCAGGCTCAGCTGTGCAAAACCTCAGATTCAAAGTTAGTTTTCTAAGGTTAAATACTGACATGTTTTGCACTACTACAAATTTAAAGGAAGGCAAACTGTTGGATACCCCAAACCCATGGATACCAAAAACCCATGCAAAACAAAGTTGACTAAGCAAACAACAGAGTAAAATATCTATATGAAAATCCAAGGAAATCTATCCAAACATCTTTAATACTCCTAGTTTGTTACCATCAGCTTTTCAAAATTATTCAGCAATCAACCTAGTACTCATCATCTTGCCTATAACTACCCAAGTTGTTTTCAAGAGTTGACCATTGTGGCTTCTTGGACTTCAAGATTAAGTTCTATTTCTTGCTGGAATCAGCAGAAGCCATTTTATAACTTCCACAACATAAAGAAGCGCCACAGTACAGAGGATCTAGAGAAATGACCTAGAGTTTTGCACAAACTCCTGGAAGAGATTTGCAGTGATTCCTCTCCACCCACTTCTCGTGCTAACTAGACACTGAGACCAGGCTTGCTTGAAGATGATTCTGGTCCTTCAGTGGTTTGAGCTAGCACAGGTTCAATATGACTTCAGGCAGTAGCAACAGTCTTAGGCCAATTCATGACTTGGTACCAAGGTTTTTGGGGAAGCCAGCTCTGGAGGCAGCTCCAAAGCAACGCTCTTCTTTGTCACCTTCATAATGAGATTGGTGGGAAGAAAGTATAGTACTCCCAAATAAATAATTTGCATGAATCTCCACAATAATATTGCGGAAGTAAAAGATGCAAATTTAGGCCTGGAATTATTTTAGCTACTTATTTTCATGGAAAGTAATGAAATAAAACATCATCCACGGTGATGCAAGCATTTGGCACTAGAGGTGAGTACTGGCTTCTCCTGCATTAAAGTCAGTACTGAGGTTGGCAATCGCCTGTTTTCAGTAATTCAGCAGGTAGGAATGGTTTGGCACATTTTAACACAGTTCTTGATAATCACCTAACTTTAAAGAATTAGATAGCACGTTGTGTTTCTGACAAGACTGTCTAAAACCTGACATTTATAGTCAGAGGAATTCAGCTCATTCAATCCTCTACCGCTGAAGTCAGTAGGATTATTCAAGAGAAGCACAGTCACCCCATAGCTGGTGGAACTGTATCATCTACGTGGACGTTACATACAGGTCTGCTATGAGGAACGGCTGAATAGTGTCTTGTACAAAGCTCAGGGCCAGATCCAGACTTCAAGAAATTGTGAGACACTATTTAGCCAAACCTTATCAGTCTCAAGTAAATAGTGAGATACTAGTTTAGCCAAATTTTACCAATCCCAAATTTTAATCTGGAGCCAAACTTTTATGCTTTTTAACCCAAAGCTGAGGCTCAGGCTATGTTCTGAAGAACATCATGTTTTGTTGTGACACCTTCATAACCATGTACACCATTCACCTACAACTGCATCACATCCTGTATCATAGACACCCAAGTCTGTTCCAAAAAACCCTTTCAAGAAAATTATAACATTATGGTAAAGATGTTAATCCATATTAGAGAAGACTTATAAAACCCCCAGAAATTAAAATGCTGAACACACCCAATGAATATCAAGGCTATCTCTGAATTTAAAACTTTCCAGTAGTTTACAGGGGTCATTTCACCCTAATCACCATTTTATTTTTATTAAAGAAATAAAAGGAATTTCAAAAACACTACCTAGAATCACTTGTTTCTGCCAAGCGGTTGTTCATGATGGCTAGAGCACCCACCCCAGCGGAGAAACCATTTTGTCTCGTATTGATACAAACGTTCCTTGGGTAGCCATTGGCTGTCTCAGATAACTGCTTTTGCAAAATGGCCAGGGAGACTTTATTTGATGCTGTGAGCTCCCTCATGGAGATCATCTCCCCAGAGAGCCTCCTCCCCTCAGTGTCGCTGTCATACTGTCCATCTGTGTCCATTGAGATGTTACGCCGACGCAGACGGGCTCCAGGGGTGATGGCGTTGCGGCGTCCAAGGCGGGCACTTGATTTATGGCACTTTGGGCAACATCTGCATTCAAATTTTTTCAACATCCAGTTCAAGACTTGCTTGATTACGATTGAGATGACATTAAAAAGAGAGTATATGCAACATACCCCCATTAATATAAATATGAAGTTTCCAAATCTGTATAATCCCTGATTTTGGTACGCAGCGTTCTGGCTGCTTACCAGATCTCCAAAGCCAATAGTGCTGAAGGTGACAAAGCAATAGTACAAGGAGTCAATATAGTTCCATCCTTCCACCGCTGTGTACATGGCAGAGGCGCAGCAGGAAAGAGTAATAGCAAAAATTCCCAGAATCAGCATCACATGGTAAACAGACGGTTTCCACCCCACGAGGCTGCCCACTCCCGACATAGCCGGCCCCCTTCGGAAGTTGGGAGGTAGGAGACCACTTCTTCGCAGCTGTCTCTCATGGCACGCTTTCATGATGAACGCTAGGAGAGAGATAATGCGCTCCAAGAAGAGGTTGAAGAAAAGGATTGTCCCAGCACACCCAAAAAGGCCATATATGATGAGGAACACTTTTCCAGCCACGGTTGCTGGTGTGGTCATCCCGAAACCTAAAGTGTGGAGATAAATGAGTAACATTAATGACAAGGATTTTCATGCAGAGCTCGCGACGTCTGTCACTTAACAAAGGTCCCATCTCACTGTACAAAAGTCAGCTCAGGCCAACATGAAACCAAGTTTTGTAAATAACAAAGGCGGCACCAGAAAGCTCAATGAGATGACTAGAACTCAAGAGAGGGCAAAACATCTTGCATAGATGAAAGATGATATTAACAGGGAAGGATGACTCTGTAAATGCAGGTGGAAGCACTCCTGAACTCAAACCACCTCACCACAAGACAAGGTGAAGAAGCAATTTCCCTGCTCCTGTGTGCACTAACCAGCGTGGCCTGATGGCAAGCACAGGCTTTTAAGTGACAAGCCGTAACCCAGCATAATGCTATTGTTATCAAGAGCTGATAACAACACTCCTGCTGAGAAAAGGGAAGGTTTCAGGTTGTATAACAGGGCCTCCATCATGCCCCTCAAATTTAAATTTTGTTTTAAAGATCTAAGAATCATAGAATTAGAGAATGGTTTGGGTTTGGGAGGGACCTCAAAGCCCATCCAGTTCCACTCCTTGCCATGGGTAGGGGCACCTTCCACTGGATCAGGTTGCTCAAAGCCTCATCCAGCCTGGTCCTGGACACCCCCAGGGATGGGGCAGCCACGACTTCTCCGGGCAACCTGGGCCAGGGCCTCCCCACCCTCACAGAAAAACATTTCTTCCTAAGATCTCAACTCAATCTCCTCTCTTTCAGATTAAAACTGCTCCCCTTCATCCTGCCCCTGCACTCCCTGATCAAGAGTCACGCCCCAGCTTTCCTGTAGACAAATAAATTAATTAAATAAATAAAAATAACAGCACTTTAAAGTCTCAAACAAATCCCAACTGTGACCAGCCCACCTGATATAATCACGGAAGGAAGAAAAAGCCATGGTCGTGTTTTAAGCTATCAGTGCGAACCCCTGCCTGCAGACGGGGACCACGAGGATCTTGCAGCGGTGAAAACACACTGCTGCACAGTTAAATAGAAAAAATAGAGCATACAAACTCTGGAAAGATCCAGCAGCAATTTTCACTCACCTCCTCCTTACAAGAATTGTCTTTTGACACACACACATAATTTTATATACAAGCAGTAACACCTTGTAGCTATATAGACTTAAGTAACAGCAAAAGAGATCTTCAGTCTGCACGCAAACAATTCTAGTAAGTTTGTTCCATGTTATTTGCTGACATCAGTTATTTAAAAAAAAACAAACCTACATATATTTCATATACTACCTTGGGAAGATTCTTCTGAAGCTCAGTACTGTAGGTATCACCTTTGTGCTGCTGTTCTGCCCTGTGGAAACACTCAGTGGTTCTGTCACAAAGCCTACAGATGGGATTATAGTGACTGTTAAGTCCCATGAATAAATAACCCCAGTTAATCTAAATTAATGGTTTGTGTAAAATCCACATACTGACTTTTTTCACTTTCTTGTTCCACGAAAGCGTATTCGGAGAAGTAAATACCTCCATCAGCACACATCACAAAAGTGTGTGAAGAAAAAGGAGCGACCTCTAGCACACAGCATAATGAAACCATTCAATCCAATTCGTTATTACAACATGCCTTCAAACAGCAAGAGGAAAGCATTCCCTATGTATAACGAGCCGAGATTGCTACTAGAAACCCATTGATTTGTTTTTGTAGCAGTTGCATTTGTCTAGGTAACTGATTTGCACTGACTTCCTACTTCACTGATACAGAATTTCACTTTTGTTGGTAAAAGAATGCAAACGCTTGTGACACACTTAAAAAATCTTCTCAGTGACATGAAGGTAAATGAGGAAAGAGGTCATCCTACCTTCACAACAGACTTGGGATACTTGGAACTAGCTGTGTGACAGCACTTCAGTCAGTGCTGTAGCATCAGTACCTTCTTTGCAGAAACAGTGTTTTTTGTAAAAGAAAGTGAAAAACCTGCACAGTATTACCAGACATGACTAAAGGGCTCACCAGATTCTGTTTTCTGGCCCCACAGTCCATTTTGTCACGCTATAAGGCTACCTTTGAGCAGATCTCACCATGCCTGCCATGGGTCCCAGGCTCCACATGGGTGATCAGGCAGCTCTGCTCAATTCCTCCTCCCCTGTTGTTGAAGCCGTTACCTGGGTTGGGCTAGCTGCTTGCGTGAACCTGTCATTTGATGATGAATATCCACCAGTGCCTGGTCCTCAGCAGAAGCCAGGGAGCCCACTGTGATTGCCAGCTAGGGATACTGGCCAGCTCTCTATGCAGAAGGCATCTGTTTTCCTGTGCCTTGTCAGCGAAGCGCTTAGACACATGCTTCACAGCAAGCATGCGAGCATCACCACCAAAATAATTGGTGTATTGCCACACATATGGTCAGACACATTTATTAATGAAAAAAAAAGAGATAGTGACAGTTTGGATCGAGCTGTAAGTGTGCTGACGGTTTTTAGTATTTTCTGGTCATCATTCATGAGAAGTTTACATTTTTGATGTGGTTTGTTTAAGCGAGATTTTCTGAAGCATAATGTTACCAAAATTCAGTAAGCTATGCAAAGGATCCATCATGGCAATGAGATGATTAAGACCACAAGACAGACAGAAAATAAGACAAAGGAGACAACAGCTTTCAGACAGCAGTGTGCTCCTGTCCTCCTCGGGCAGGGTCTCCCTGTGCTGCTTGTGTTTGTCCCCTTGGCACTGCCTGGAACACAAAGGGTCAGTCCTGGTGTGTCCTGTACACACATCTGAGCTCAGCCCCTGCTCAAGGCTAAGCACACCATGAGTCTGGGTGAGATGGATTCATTCAGAACTTCCTGTGCTCTGCATTTGTCACAGCCCTGACATCTATTGTACACACTCCTCGGGCCGATGCTGTGTGGCTCAGACACAATATTCTAGCCTCACCTATGCTCACGCTGCCTCGTTCAGACCTGCCACTTCAGAGGCAAGCTCTACTGCAGCATTAATTTCAGCTGTCTAGTACTTCTCCTTAAACAGAATTAGTAGAGCTGAGCTGATAAAAACTCTTGGGCAACAATCCTCTTCAGCAATCTCTCACGGGTTAGGGCTGGCACTTAACGAGCCTGACTTGCATAAATAGGTTTTGTGGCTATTATTCTGCTCATTTGGACTTTTAATTTACTGCTGAAGCTGCTGATGGATTCAAGAGGTAGTGCGACTCGACAAAGTTGTGAAGACTTACATGCCTTGTGCTATGGTTCCTATTGCTCCTCCTTGCTTTTCTTTTCCCTCATTTCCTTAAGGGTAAGAGATGGTTGGTGGCAGAAAATAAGCAGGAACAGCAGCTTTAGTATCCGTGAGCAGTTCCCACAAGCAAATTGGTTTGGTGATTACCTTTGAGATTAAAAGGGTTGAATATTTTCCAGTATAGATGTATTTAACGAGAGATGCAGCTCTTCTTGCAGAGGAATCCTCCCATGGGACTGGGCTCATACAGCACGTCAGCACATCTGAGCAATCCTTTTAAACCACAGAGTGCAGATTAGGAGAGAAGTATCACCTCTATCACCTCTTACATTTAAAGGAATCAAAAGAAAGAACTGCCAAATATCTTTTTAAACAAACGATTTCTCAGAAATATACAAACAAAACCAAAAACCAACCAAACCCTATAACTAGACTGCTGCTTCTAGAGGGAAAGAAGTTCTTGCAACATGAAGATGAAGTTCTCACAGGGCTGGACCCCAAGAGATGCGGGTTGCAGAACACTAGATAAACTAAGAGCAACCCATTTTGTTTCATGTCTCTTCCACAGTTGCTTTAGATCCTGGGATTCCATAGTCTTGGCTGGTCATTACTGGCTAACATCAAAGAAGACATTATCATATTCTGAATTTTGAGACTAAAATTCCATATTTGGATTCTAGTGCTCCCTTCAGTCCCTACTCCACCTGTTAGCACTTCATCATTATTGCCCCTGATAGAGTCCTTAGCACCTAATATCCAGAAACAGTTGCCTTGGATACAGGGTCACAGCTCAGAGATGACAAAACTGCCACAGACTGAAACCTTCTACTGCACCCAGCACTTTTACCCAAGGAGTGAGAACACAGCGAGGCAGTTCTTTCACCTGCCTTTGCATTTCCAGACTTCAAATGAAAAGCTAACTTTCCCTTTAACATCTTTGTCAGACTGCTTTACTAAAATACCCCCGCTTTGGGCTCAAAGAGTATATATTTTTTTAGAGCTCTTCCATTGCCAGAGCCTTTACTTTGATATAGTAATATTAATATATAATATTAATATTAATTATATTAATATCAAAATTGCTGTACAACTACATTTGATCTTATTTAGATTACTGGAAACAGAGCTCCTGGACAGGTGTGATTTCTCCAGCACTGTGTGCAATAAGACACTTTAAGTTAGGCCCATGCTAAATCTGAAGACACGAGATACCACTGCAGTTTTTAGGGCTGGTCTAACCTGTAGTGTACACAACCTTGCAGTGATCTATCTACTGGAGCAGATACCCTATGGAGAAAACACAGAATGACTATGCAGCTAAGGACTTGCTTGAATTATCAGTCTCTCCATCCATCCATCCACCTACCCACCCTTGGTAATATATATACCACTTCAGGTTGAATAAACAGGCAGTTTCTAGCATTTCCTAATATTTTTCTCTTTTTAATTACATCCTTTTACAACGAGCTTGCTCTCCCCAAAGCCTACAGTAAATAGATGGTCAGAGATCCTGTAAATTTGCTTTGTGACTTAGGGTGGGCTAAACCAGGATTTTTTTTTCCCCTAACACCTATGACTGTTCAGTACATAAAAATGTGCACACGTGCACCCAATCCACTAGAAACTGTGGGATAAAATGCCCAGTGTATTCTGTGACCCTAATTGCACCATGATAAACTCAATGAATGGAGATAAAACCCTTCCAGGTAACTGCTATTGCTCCCTGTTGCATCTCCACCAGTGAAATATTAACCAAGTACCTGAGACAACTGCTACTCACAAGGAGCCACGTGGGCAGGGCAGAGGCAGGACATGATTTATTAAACATTAAGGAGTTTCAGGGAACTGTGGGCAATTATTAAAGTCTTCCACTGCACCAATTTTATTCTGTTTATCCACAACTGTGATCAGACTATAGGTTATCTGAAATGCTGCTACACATAACATCAGTGAACACCGGATCAATAACCATCAGAGCTTTTCTGCTGGCTGTGATTGAAACTGTGGCCTGAAAGGTCATGACCACATATTCATTCCTCTTTAAAGTACATTGATTTTTAAATAGTTAATAGATTATTTTAGGCTGACAATTCTAAGCTTCCTCGACGAACAAAAAAGTGATTAAACTGCAAGCATGACAATAAATAACTAACAGGTAAAGAAAAAAATACTGGTTAATTACCAGGTATAAAAAGGAGGATATAAAAGAGATCGAGAGTTATCAATATTTTTCTGTAGAGGTGAATTACAGAGATAAACCTAAAATTATGCTAAAATCACTATACCATCACTAACAAGTGACTCAAGTGAAGATCACAGACAAAACTGGACAGCAGTGCCTTGTGTCCAGGGTTGTGGGCAGGGCAGCCCAAACAGCCCAGGGATGCTGGGATGCCCCAGCTCACCTGGCAACATATGATCTCTGCTCGTGGACAAGGGGCTTGTGCTCCCATGGGTGTCCCTGGAAAGAAGTGGATTGCCAAGAGCAGCTGGAGATTGGGCAGAAGGCACCTGTAGCAAGGAGTGATGTGATGGAAAAGGCTATGGAGGTAACCACAGGAGCTGATGGCTGTGATCCTGGCATTGAAGAAGGGATCTTGGTGTTCTGGAAAGGGAATTCTGGACAGGAGAAGGTGGTAAAGGACGAACTGTGGTAGTAAGGAGTAGCCAGTAGGCTGCTAAGAAGCTGCAAGGAAACCTCTGTTTTGTGAAATACCCTGAAAATGGGAATATGAAGCCTGACCCCACATGCAGGGTACTTGAGATACCCGATAGATATATGGCTGATACCTGGCCACATCAGTGGGCGGGCAAGGAGGAGACCCACATCCTACAGAGGCGATGTCCTGTGTGACAAAGCTGGAATGATCTGAAGGGCATGCCAGACTTGAGGAGACAGGGTAAGCTTTCTCATCAGAAATCTCAAGCGTTAACACCTTGGCAGGTCTCTAAAGCATTAGTGCTACCCCTGAGACCCTTGTTGCAGTTTAGCCCTGAGCCAGCAGCTGAACAGTACGCACCTGCTCTCTTGGAAAAGGAAAGAAGAATCAGAAAAGGAACGGAGAATTCCCAGGTTGAGATAAAAACAGTTTAAGCAGAACAATAAAATAATAACAACAACACAACCACTCTCTGCCCACCCTGATAAGTGATTTCAGCAATTGCAGCAACAGCAATGAGCACAGAGACCCCAGCAACTGCAGCAACAGCAACGAGCAGAGCATCAAATGTAGAACCCAGACTGTCTGCCAACCACCTCCCAGCCCAACTCCCATTTTTACATTGAGCATGTTGTTAATGGTATGAAATATTCTATTGGCCAGTCGGGGTTGGCTGTCCTGGCTCTGCACCTGTACGTTGGCAAAACATGGGGAACTGAAAAATCCTTGATTTCCTAGCAACCACTAAACCCACCAGTGAATTAAGATTCTTCTCATAGTAAATCTAAAAACCAGTAGCTGCTGGGAAGAAAATTAACTTCACCCCAGCTGAGCATAAACATTGCCTGGCAAGAACCAAACCACTATGTGTTATCAACAGCATTCTCATACTAAATCAAAAAGAGCAGCTACTGTTAAGAAATTAAGTCCATCCAAGTCAAAACCAGGACAAATTCCCAGGAAAGGGGGAGGGGAACAACCTCCTCAAAACCTGACTGTGTGTGCATATTTACCCTCTCCTCCTCACAGTGGTTTTCCTCAGTGTGTTCTTCTACACTGACAACTTCTTGATGAGCTTTCCAAGAAGATCTTCAGTTTCTAGTGCATCCTCAGCAGGCACATTTATCAGCTCAAGTGGTCTAACTTTCGTAAATCTGAGTGATAAATGACCCTTAAAAAGAGAAATGCTGGAGCTTCAGCTCCACCTGCAGCAGAAGTATTCTCACTCTATTCATTTAGACAAGGTTTTTTTTCTGAGTTGTACTGCACATCACTTTTTCTGTGCACAGCGTATGAAGAAAGCGCACATCAGGTAAAACCAAACCCCCTACCCTTGCCCATTACTATATGCCATTATTTTAAACACTTAAGCCAATAAACACAAGAAGCTGATCATCTCGTCTGGCCAAGCATCTCTGGCACAGAACCAAGACAAAGAAGAAGCAGAAGAGTCTCTAAATCAGTTCTACAGTTCTCTGGCTGGGGCTGGCTGCTCCCCTGTGCTCCTTGTACAAGCAAATGGGGATTGACTCATGCCAAGCCACCCTCGTCGCCAGCTAGGAAACAGCTCTGGCACCCTGAAGAGGGGGGCTGTCACAGGCTTGAGACTGGAAATATTCAGCAAGCTTACGTTTGGATTTACCAGATAATCCTTTTGCACCACGACACAGTTCCCAGTGAGGGACGGGGACCCTCTCCTAAAAGGAGACGAAGAATGAAGTTCAGAGATAATATGAAAATCAGAGGACTATGAATTCAGATTGTCCACAAACAAAGACAGTAAGGACCTATGAGCTGGCATGATTCTTGCTGACTGTAAAGGGATAGAGGTGCCCTGCAGTGTGACAGTCTTCCTTAACTTCTCCATTAACATATTGCTCATAAACAAACTTTCTTCCAGTACTTTGGGTTTGATTGCTCTTTACAAATAATATAATCTACTTCCCTGCTAAACTCTTGGGGCCAAGTGCTGGTTTACAGTCATAAAAATCAAAACTGAAACTTTTTTCTTCATTTCATGCTACTTTTCTCAGGCAAATCTTAAGCAAGATGATACTAAATCCCCTCTCATTTTGTCAATTGCTCTGCCCCTTGGCATAGCTAGAGTGCTCTATCAGCTATTTAAAACAGAATATGAGCTAGTGTTGTCTAAATTAGCGATAAACTACCTTGCAATGGAAAAATCCCAGAAAAGAGAGATGAAAGCAGGATGCTCGTACTTTGGGTTGCAACCTAACTCCTAGTGAATTGATCTAAGCTAGTCCAGAGCTGCTTCTGATGATCAGAGTCCTATCTTTGGTTTGTTTTCTTTTCTTATCCCAACCGCTGAGTGAAAACCATTTTCCCATAATCTTTTCTGAAATGGTGGTGATGTTAATAACAGAAAAACTTAGCTTTCAGGCTCCTTGGCTGTTTAAGTTCTCTTCCTGTGGATGCACACTTCCCTGCACTAGAGGCTAATGGTTTTTAAAGTCCTGCCTTAACAGCCACATGGGGCTGTATCAAACTCTTGCTCACATTTGAGATTGTGAGCAGGAGCATCTGCCTTGGCTACTGTTGCTGAATCTCAGCTAAAACACTGAGCCACAATCAGACAGAGCAATCTTCTCTGAATCTAGAGTAACTACTTTTAAAAAAATGCAGAAAACAAATGCAAGATAACCAAGAAATACCCAACAGCTGTCTTAGCACCCAGGAATAAACACGAAGGCATAGCTCACAGACCCCAAGAGTGGCTGATTCCTCCTGTCTCTTGAGATGCATCCAACATCTGATGCCATACACTCTCCACCCTTCCTACAGTCTTCATGTGGCTGCTGATCTGATTCCAGGTGAACTCTGTTTCAAAAGTTGATTTCTCCTGCAATCTTAATTCTTTGTCCTTTAAAGCTGCCTCCACTCTTATTTTCCTATGGTTCTGAAAATGTGTGAATAATTGTGTATCTAAGCAACACCCTAAGAAAGAAAAAGCTTATGCTCTGTCATTGCAGAATGTTTCGAACATCAGCATTCACACCTGCTTTTGCTGTTTATTGAAACTCGCAGTTGTGTTTCAGATGCCCGTGTAGACCCAAGGTTGCACAAAAATGTTTTCTGAACTCCAAGATAAAAAGAATTATGGCATCCAAATGCTGGAGGTTTCCCTGGTTCTCGCTGCTCTGCCTGTAGTAGCTTTTGTAAAAAGACAAACCATTTCACCACACAAGTTTTCCCCCCACCCCATATTAAAATCACCATTTGGACTGAAGATCTTCACACCACAGTCACTTCCATCATCAAAGCCTTAAAGCAGACTCAACTCCTCACACGCTGAGCACAAGTGACACTGTATTTTTCATTTAGGAGATAAATACATTGCTTGCACCATACTCATTCTGAACAAAGAGATGACAGAGTATTCAATAACAAATAGGATTTTATCTGGTTTTCTTTTAGCTGAAATTTCCTGAATTAGTTTCTCATCAACTTCTCACAAATTTCTCCTAATTGCTGTTTCTGCATGATTAAATTTGCCTGCCTACGACTCAAGAATGAATGTGAACATTTGGCCCATCAGTTCCAAGGGGGAAGAAGCTGCAATGGCATGAGCTCAGAAAAGCTGAAGTTCATTGAGAAATCATTGTGGAGCTACCTTTGTTATCAAGGTGCTACCCCTTTTTTGCATCCACAGGAAGCATTTAGTACAGATTTACAAAGAGGAGCCACAGCAGTGCCTCATCCACATTAGTAATCCCACACATTAACATCTAACTTCTTATCCTACTCCTCTCCAAAGCTTTAACTACTTGAAAAGGCTGCTAATGCTTTGTCTTATCTCAAGTGACTTGATTTAATTTTCATTCTGTGTCTCTTAGTTTGATTCAAGAGCCTGCACTGAAACCTTCAATGCCTACACCTTGGCGTACCACTCACTGCCATCACAGACCTCAAGCTCAGGCTACAGCAGTAATCACAGAATCATGGAATGGTTTAGGTTGGAAGAGACCTCAAAGCCTATCCAATTCCAAAACCCCTGCCATGGGCAGGAACACCTCCCACAGGATCAGGTTGCTCAAAGCCCCATCCAACCTGGCCTTGAACACATCCAGGAACGGGGCAGCCACAACTTCTCAGGGCAACCTGGGCCAGTGCCTCACCACCCTCACAGGAAAACATTTCTTCCTCATATCTCAATCTCCCCTCTTTCAGCTTCAAACCATCCCCCCTCATCCTATCCCTGAACTCCCTGATCAAGAGTCCTCCTCCTGCCCCCAGCTTTCCCGGAGCCCTTTTCAGTACTGGAAGCTGCTGTAAGGTCTGTCCAGAGCCTTCTCTTCTCCAGGCTGAACAACTCCAACTCTCTCAGCCTGTCCTTGTATCAGAGGTGCTCCAGCCCTTGGATCATCTTTGTGGCCTCCTCTGGGGTCACTCTAACAGATCCATGTCCTTCCTGCAATGTCACACTCCAGCAAGTGCTGCCAACATCTAAGCTGCCTTTGTTTTACAAACCTAGCCTGACAAGGCAAAGAGTAAGGTTGGACTTCCTAGAGCCCCGTATACTGGTCTTGACTCCAGCAGAAGAAAGCTGTTGAGGAGATATAAAATTAAATATATCTTGTTCATCTGGATTGCAATCCTTAGGTTACAATTCTGTTCATTACTTGTTTCTATCCACAAAAGGCCTTATTATCACTTCTAAGACTTACTGTGCTCAGGAGGGCTTTCAAGTTTCAGATGTTCACCAGCATGAACCCAAACCTTTTTCCTTACCTACCTTCTCCCACTCAGACACACATTTGGTGCTGACACACTATGAAAACTCTCTTTTGATAACGGCTCGTATAGACCACAGGCTCAGCTGTTTTCAATAACATCAGGCTGTCTTCATACTAAAAACCGCAGACACACTGTTCCACGTTGCTTTTCTGTTGCTTTAAGCCTGATGCCAGTACAGCAAGAGGTACAATTCTCATTGACTTCAACAGCTGCAAAGATAAGGTAATACTGCCTTCATGAAATTATATTAATGACATTGTGTTTTCCAGCTCAAACACCAGGAGTGGGTATTGTTACATGCAGTGAATTGCCAACAAATCTATTCTATAATTGTTTTCCTCTTCTCTCCATGACAAAGAGCAATTTAAGTTCAAGAAAAGCAAGTCAGTGTGCTTGCAAAGATGACCCATCAGCTAAAGTGAGAAAAATTATGACGTGTATATGATCCATGTCAAACTGAAGGAAGAAATGGTTGGACTGAAAAGAGGGTCAATAAAGGACTAACTCTAGGGAAGGAGAGTTGCGATGGGGTACAGAAAGAAACTGTAAAACTCTGTTTATGACTTCTTTGCTACTCATTAACTTGAAAGACCGCACCGGTATCAATCGAATATTCAAAATGTAATCAAGCAAACAACTCATCAGTAGAAGAGGGTATGCTAATTGGGAGGGAGGTGCAGAATTAAGACTGCCTGGGAAAGGCAGGTGATGTCAAAGAAGGAAAGGGGGAATATCCCTAAGAAAGCAAGGGGGAGGGCAGGAGCTATGGGCTGGCCCAGCTCCATGGGAACACAGCCATAGAGTTTCAGGCAGGAACGGGAATTACAAACCCACAGCAAACAGGGCAGCTGATATACTCAGTAATTATGATCCCTTGCTTCTATTACAGGCACGATAACTGCTTTACAGGTAAGGTTGCTTAGTAATACAGACTGCCTGGATGGAGCCACCTGTCCCTGAAGTGGTATTCTGGCCCACCAGCGTTTGGTTTGCGATCGTCTCTCCAAGCTCTTGTAAACGCAAGGGAATGGAAATACAGGTATTTGCTGTCCAGCAGGGACACCACTGGAGACCAAACTGAAAGCAGTGCTAAGTGGGAGGTAGGAATAGACATTGTTCCTTCAATTACCTGAGCCAGAGGGACCCTGAGGGCTGCAAAAATGGAGAATCCTTGGTCACAAACTCCAGTGTTTCTTTGTTTTGACCCTGAACCAGCACACACTAAGTCAATATAAAATTCCCCTGATTTCTGAGAGGCGGGACAATACCTCATGTGATACTGATGCTACAGACGGGCTTTGTTTTTTTTGGGAGACTGCTCTGAGATGTGGTGGTGCTTGACGTTCAGTTCAGAGACCCCAGGTTTCAGTGCTCCAGCTGAGCACCTCGAACTCCACAGCCACTGCAAAACCAAGAACAATTTGGTCGTCCCTTGTCTTAATGTTTCCAACTGTTATATCTCCACTGTATTGACATCTGCGTTTTCAAACATAGGGTTTCATAGACAGGGTTTAATAGTTAAGAAAACTCTGAAACTCTTGAATTAAGTAATCTGACCTGATGTGCTCAGTTCAGATGACTGAAGCGCAGTTAACAGCTTCGCTTTCTGGGTCTGGCATAACCCTGCAGGGGCAGGCAGAACCTAAATAGTATGGAGACTGATTTAAATTGTAGCTTCAGAAATTTTTTTTTCTTCTAAAAGGGGCTTTATTTAAAGTACTGGGGTTTCTCCCTCCTGCTTTCTAGAATAAATGCGCAACAAAGTTAGGATCAAAACTATTTCATAGTGACCCTTCAGCAGGGACACATCACCCGCGTTATTACATGGATGTACTCCAAGCAAAGCCTCCTGTTGTTGCCCCCAACCGCAAGAAGGCAAGCTGCGATTTAGATTGCTTTCCTGCTCGGAGTACCCACCCTACACGCGTGCATTCAGAAAATCCCTGTCAGTGCGACCCAAAGAAGTTAATACTCCCATGCAGCGACAGCAAGTAGAACAAATCGCTATGATGCAGACATGGGGTGTTGGGCTCATGGTTGCACTCAATCACCTTAGAGGTCTTTTCCAGCCTTAATGATTTGATGATTCTACGATCACTTCTCTCCACAGGATTATGCTGACCACTGATCTGCTCTTGCTCTCCATTCTGTATCAAAACTACCTGAGAGAGAAAATAACTTTCGGATACCCACTGGCACGTCGATTCAAACATCACACATCCCTAAGGATTCGGACCTGGCTGCAGCAGACCAAGCTGGAACACACTCTCATTCTGGCTGCAGATGGCATATAGGCTGGCAAAGACAAATAATCTTACCCAGCAACTTCATAAAACTGCTTGCTCTCCCAACTGCTTTCTCATTTGGCTTTTGTCTGGGTTTTTTTAACTTCAAGGAGGTCAACTCTGGAGGCCCCAGAGAACTGCAGAGCTCTCAGGAAGCATAACACTGATCCTGAGGACATTTTGGTTTGACTGTCGCCTTCCAATGTGTGTTGCCCGCAGACTGAAATTGCACGTACAGAGAGCAGAGATCCAGAACCCTCCCCAGCTGCAGCTCAGATTCACATAGAATCATAGAGTCATTAAGGTTGGAAAAGACCTCTAAGCTCATCCAATAAGCCTAACACCACTATGCCTAGTAAATCATGTCACAAAGTGCCACTTCTATATGGTTTTTGAACAACTCCAGGGATGGAGACTCCACCACTGCCCTGTGCAGCCTCTTCCAGTGCTTCACCACTCTGCCAGTAAAGAAATTTTTCCTAATATGCACTCTAAATCTCCCCTGGCGCAACTTGAGGCTGTTTCTTCTTGTCCTATCCTTGTTACTCTGGAGAAGAGATCAGCACCCACCTCACCACAACCTTCTTTCTGGGAGTTGCAGAGAGCAATGAGATCTCCCCTCAGCCTCCTCTTCTTGAGACTAAACAGCCCCAGGTCCCGCAACTGCTCCCATAAGCTCCGTGTTCCAGACCCTTCCCCGGCTCCATTCCTCTTCTCCAGACACACTCCAGCCCCTCACTGTCTTTCTTGTAGTGAGGGGCCCAAAACTGAACCCAGGATTCAAGGTGCGGCCTCACCAGCACCGAGTACAGGTGCACGATCAGTTTCCCTATCCTGAAACATAACAATCAAGAAGCCAGGATGAAAAATCTTTTCCCCTTAAAGCCCTCAGATGAGCTGGGTAATTTGTAGAATTTCTTACCAAATTACCATGTGGGGTGCCTGCTCTTGGCCAGGCTCGCTCCCTGGCTTTTGACATGCAACCATGTACTTGCTGAGCTGTCCAGCTGCCTTGTGCACATCACTTCCTTTAAATTACCGCTGTCAACACACCTGGACCCACTCTGGGAGTCTGTGGGTACAAAATTCCAAATACCAGTCTCTCACAAGGCAGATTCAAAGCTCATCTCACCCCAGGGCTGTGCTTTATCTCTTTGAGATAACAGTGAAGAAGAGTGTGCTCCACCCCTTTGCTGGAGCTGTCAGTCCACACACACCAAGTAATTTACCAGGATATCTCAGGGATAAGGAAAGGATGAACAGTCCCACTCATACCTATACAAGGAACCCTCACCCAGCTGTACAGAGCAAAGATCTTTGCACCTTTCCTTCCCAGTGTCCCTTCTCAAGAACCTGTAACCCTGACATGCTCCATCCCAAAAAAATCCATCTGTAGAAAGGGTGCTTTTTAAAAATACTATATCAAAACATCATTTTTCTGTAGTGAGTTACTGTTTTGACCTCATTTTTAGTGCTTTTTACAGATTTCAAGAAAACAATTACATCACTTGATTTTCCAAAGGATTTTGAAACCTGTACCGACATGTAAGAAGCTTAAGATCCCAATTTAATACAAAGTTGATGTCAATACATTTACTAGATGGGCACCTAATGGTTATTATAACATTTAAGAGAGGAAAAAAGTCTGGATAGAGAGTCTAGACTCACAGACCAAGTCAGAAATCCAGAGCTTCATACAGCCCAGAGTCACCTTATGTGCTGGGCAGAATGAATCTGTGCTACAAGAATACACCAAAAGCTAAAACTGATGATGCCATACACATCTCACCAGAAGAAACCTGCTCTGAGTTATGCTTCACTTTCAGTCTGTAACAAATTACTGGTAATTCTTTGTGACTCGCATTTGGAGAAGGAAGGAAAAAAACTCAACTGAAAACCACAGTCTATTGCCAGTTAGACCAAAGAATCAAGAATAAATTTCACATAGCTGATAGCTGCTCTATAAAGAAACCAGAACAAAAATAATAGTGATTGCCTATGAGAAAGTAGATCTTAGACAGCAAAATGACTGAATAAATGGTGTAGCCTGACAGGAGGCAATCAGAAACCAGACAGAGGAATTTCATTACACAGCTCTGAAAATCAAGATACGTCTAGTAAGAAATAGACTCAACATTACATTATTCAGCCACAAACAATGCAATAAAACAATGAACACCCAGAGTGCTATCAAGAGGGCGTTTTACATACTATAAGCCACTCACTTTGTGGGCTATTCAGGAAAATGCTTTAAGATTAGACTTAACATTTCATTTCAGAGCTCTCTCCCATTTCCTAATGACCCCACTAGCATCTTTCTCACTCAGAAGCCTTCATTCCGCCTGTGTAATTAAGAGGCAGAAGCGCAGCCAACAAAGTACAGGAGACAAACCAATGAAGAGAGGCTCCTCGGTGCTGCTCAGGGAGGGTAGATGGAGCGGTTTTCTCCAAGCCTGACTGTGCTTAACCCTCATGTTCACAGGAAGATTAAGAGCAGGAGCCTTCCTCCCTCTGTCCCCCTTACATAAACCCAGGACAAACTGCAGCCCTAGCCCTGAGTGCCTGTATTTTGATGCCTATGTAGGAAAGACTTAGAACAGTGAGAACAGAGTGAGGACTTGAAAAGACCCAGTGAGTTTCCTGTAGGTTAGAACCCTCTGCAGATAAGAGGCTGAGTAACCCGTGGGTGATTTACCCTTGACAGACCCAGCACCTACTTGGTGTTTATTAAGCAGTGAGTAAGAAAGCTTTCCGCTGCATCGCTAGGATAGCAGCGTGTTTAGCTGGAGAAATAAAGGTGCTTTGACACATGTAACTGGTAAGGCAAGCTGTTTTGACTTGATGTCTGCTACTTCTTGTTGAGCTTGAGTAAAGATTGCATCCTCCTTGTCAATGAACTGCATCACACACGAAGTAGAACTGCTCTGAACCAGGATAATATGGAAAGACCTGGCTGGGAGGGAACAGCAGGACCATGAAAGAACAGCATTGGAGCGGCTCTCCCAGGTGACATTTTGATGTCAATCATTTGGTTTCTCCCATGCTGTGATTGTAAGCGAGACAGCTCACAATCATTTAGAGTGTAGCTCTGGGGTTTCAGCAGGACAGACAGTTAATTCACTGGGTTTTCCTGCTTTGGCTGGACAAACGCAGCCACCAATGATACCTTAATGCAACTGTGTTGTGGAAGAAACATGGCCCATGAAGCTGATGAGCTCACTGTGAGCTTCGTCTCTCTACAAGCTGCAGCAGCTTGAAGAGAGACTTGGATTAGATACTGGGAAGAAATTCTTTACTGCAAGGGTGGCAATGGGCCCAGGTTGCCCAGAGAAGTCATGGATGCCTCAGCCCTGGAGGTGTTCAAGGCCAGCTTGGATGAGGCTTTCAGCGCCCTGATCCAGTGGGAGGTGTCCCTGCCCATGGCAGGAGGGTTGGAACTGGATGGACTTTGAGGCCCCTTCCCACGCAAACCATTCTGTGATTCTGTGAAGAAGCAAATGAGGAGACGTGCTGAGGCGGGGTAGCAGTTCCTCTTCTGCAGGAGCTGTACACGTAGGTTGTAAAAGCTCTGCTGGGAAGGGGTGGCAAGTCTCGGGGTGCTGGTGCTCCAGGAGACAGCAGGCTCACTGGACTCACACCAGGCAGTAAGTAATCCAGACGTAAGTACTATCAGGTAGTAAGCCAAGAGAAGGTACCTGCTCAGGGGAGCACTTGACAGAATACAGCCTTAGACGCAGCTCAGGAAAAAACAACCTCTACCCTCCATCTCGCATGGTGAAATGCAGGCCCTGCTGGCTGTGAAGAGAGAGCGGTGCCCTCGGTTGCACTACAGGAATATGAGAAACACAATTCTTGGCTTGGCCATTTACACCCGACAAGGTCACCAAAGAATTCCCTCTGCCCAGGTACAAATGCCCACGAACAGGGTGATGAAGTGGAGATGCAAGCGAACACATGCAAATGAGGAGAAAACATTTTCTGTTCCAATAACCAGAGAGGGTTCAGAGGAGAAGAGGACTGATCTGCGCTTGCACATCCCTGAAGGTTTCTGTTTGCTACAGCCCATGTGAGGACAGGCTGGGTTTGCTAACACACCAACTCTTTTTCCCCACCTATATAGCTCGGTCATAACAATCTCTTAAAAATACACGGTCTTGTGATGAAGAAGGCCTAACACTTCATTAAAATGGTATTTTAATGACTGGACATCGTATGACCTTGATAAGAAGTTAACTGCGTTATTCAATGCAAAAAGTACCAGTACCTGACAACATCACTGCAGTCACCATCACGACTCTATTAGCAAGATTAGTCACTATTGATACAACATCGTCCAAACCTAATGAATGTGAGCACCATAACGGGCTGTGCGGTTCTCCCTCTCCAACAAAGGGAAAGGATGACACTGATGCTCAGAAGCCCCACGACGACTGGCTCGTTACACAACTTAAAAACTGGCAGAGAGAAAACAGTAGGATCTGTCCGCAGGGATGTGATTCCTCAAGCAACGCTCTGCGAGGCACAGAGCCGCAGCTTCACTTCAAGTAAACACGGCAGCTCTTAATGGCACTTTCAGAGTCAAATAAAAAAGTAAAAATGGCAATTTTAAAGTAAAAGAAACGAAACTCCTACCACCCCAACTCACCATTTGATCATAAAGTGCTGCTCTTCCCAAACACCTACCGGATACGGATACCTGCTGCCAGGGAAGCACTGGGAATGTACATCACGGTACAGCCAGAAGGTGTGCAGCACCGCGTAGCTCATGTCTTTATTCACAGACACATCTTAACTCTGCCAGCAGTTAAACCAGCATCCAGCTCAGTGGCCAGGCACAGCGAGCCCGGGTACCACTCAGCAGCCCCATTGCCTCCCATTGTAATGAGGGATCCAGGCACCAGCTGCATCCCGTTGTGGCCAGGGATGCTCAGAGGGCAGAGCCCAACCTGGGAACCGCGCCGGGCAGGGAAGCTCTGAGGGCAAAGCCCGCCTGGGGCAGAGATGCCAGGGAGGGGATGCCCAGAGGGTGAAGCCCACGCTGGGCAGGGATGCTGGTGAAGGATGCTCGGAGGGTGAAGCCCTTCCGTGGCAGGGATGCTGGGGAAGGGATGCTTTGAAGAGAAAAGCCTGGCCGGGGCAGGGATGCCAGGAAAGGATGGTCTGAGGGTGAAGCCTGTGCTGGGCAGGATGCCGAGGAGGGGACGCTCTGAGGGTGAAGCCTGTGCTGGGCAGGGACGTTTGCGAAGGATGATGCTCTGAGGGTGAAGCCTGCCTGGTACAGGGATGCCGGGGAAAGGTTGTTCTGAGCGAAAAAGCCCACCCGGGGCAGGGATGCTGGGGAAGGGATGCTCTGAAGACAAAGCCCATGCTGGGGAGGGATGCCGGGGAAGGGATGCTCCGAGTGTCAAGCTCCCCCGCGGCAAGGATGCCGGGGAAGGATGCTCCGAGGGCGAAGCATTCCCGGGACAGGGATGCCCTGAGGGCGAAGCATTCCCGGGACAGGGACGCTCCGAGGGCGAAGCCCCCCTGTGTCAGGGGCGCCGGGAGGGACGCTCCGAGAGCGCAGCTCCCCGGGGCCGGGACGCCGTGGCGAGCGGGCGGGGGCCCCTCGGGAGGCGGGTGCGGGTCTCGCGGCGGCCGGGCGGGCGCTCACCGATGGTGGACACCACGGTGCCCACGAAGTAGAAGGCGCCGGGGAAGTCCCAGCGGGGCCGCAGCGCGTCGACGCGGACCCCCGCGGCCATGGCCGCCTCGTAGCTCCGCAGGAAGGCGCGCAGCTCGGGCAGCGCCACGTTAAAGGCGCGGCTGAAGTTGTGCAGGGTCCGGTTCCAGCGCAGCCGCGCCGCCGCCTCGGACGGGCTCTCCAGGGCCGAGAAGACGGTGGCTCCGGCGCCCAGGTAGGCGGCGATGAGGGCGGCGAGCAGCAGGAACCGCCCGGTGTCGCGGGTGAGGGGCGCCGGGCGCCGCCGCCGGCAGGACCCCGCCGGGGGCATCGTCCGCGCCGGGGGGCGAGGGGAGAGCTGGGGGGGCCGCGCCGCGGGGTCAGCGCCCGCCCCGGCCCCGCCGCGGGCTCCGAGCGCCGCAGCCACCGGCGCGGCCCCCCGGGAGCCGCGGCCCCGCCGGGAAGCATCCCCGGACCCGCCGGGCGGCGCCGCGCCCGCAGCCGAGCGGGCGGGGAGGGGCGGGGCGGCGCTCCGGGGCTCCTCCTCCCGCGGGGGACCCGGCCCCCGCTCCCCCCGGGGCTCGCAGCCCGCGACTGCATCGCCGCTTCCCGAGGTCCCCGTCCCTGCTTCCCCGCTCCCGGGGCTCCGCTCCCATCCCCATCCCTGCTGCCCCCAAATCCTCATCCCTGTTCCCTCGCTCCCGGGGCTACCCACCCCATTCCCATCCCTGCTCCCGGGGCTCCCCCCATCCTCATCCCTGCTCCCCCCACTATCCCCGCTCCCGGGGCTCCTCTTCCATCCCCGCTCCCTCCATCCCCATCCTTGCTCCCTCCAGGGTCCCCATCCCTGCTTCCCCGCTCCCGGGGGTCCGCTCCCATCCCCATCCCTGCTATCCCCAAATCCTCATCCCTGCTCCCTCGCTCCCGGGGCTACCCCCCCCCCCCCCATTCCCATCCCTGCTCCCGGGAATCCCCCCTCTACCCTCATCCCTGCTCCCCCCACTACCCCCATCCCCGCTCCTTCCGTCCCCATCCCTGCTTCCCCCCCATTCCCATCCCTGCTCCCGGGGCACCCCGCTCCATCCTCATCCCTGCTCCCCCCACTACCCCCGCTCCCGGAGCTCCGCTCCCATCCCCGCTCCCTCCATCCCCATCCTTGCTCCCTCGCTCCCGGGGCTCCGCTCCCATCCCCATCCCTGCTACCCCCAAATCCTCATCCCTGCTCCCTCGCTCCTGGGGCTAGCCCCCCATCCTCATCCCCGCTCCCGGGGATCCGCTCCTATCCCTATGCCTGATCCCCCGCCATCCCTGCTCCCTCGTTCCTGGGGTTCCCCCCGCCCCCCCATTGCCATCCCTGCTCCCGGGGCTCCCCCATCCTCATCCCTGCTCCCCCTCCATCCCCATCCCCGCTCCCTCCATCCCCATCCCTGCTCCCTCGCTCCCGGGGCTTCCCCCATCCCCATCCCCGCCTGCTCCCGAGGGTCCCGGTGCCAGAGGGGGCTCCCCGCCTGCGGTGGGCACTGACTCGTTAGCTCAGTGTTAATTCATTAAGTCAGTGTCCGATAGGGCACTCATTCAGTAATTTGGCGCTCGGTTAGGTGCCTATTAATTAATTTCAGACATTTTCAGGTGCGGGAATTGTTCCTGATCTGGCTTTGGTTTCTGGGCTGCACAAAGTTAGACCCAAGAAAATGATAAATTCTGGTTTCGGTGCCAAGTACCCATTCAGTCTTTAGCCAGCACCCAAAAGGTGATTTTTTTTTTCCCCCCTAAGCCTTTTTTTCCATCTCTTTCCTTCACTGTCTGGCTTGGAACAAGCCCTGTGTGCCTCCTCACCCGTCAGGCTGCAGTAGGAGCTGCAGTGCTCTCCAGGGAGACTTGCAGTAAATAATAATATTTACATTTATTTTATAAAAAAAAGAGAATTCTCACCCTCAAAGTGTTGCACGGGGTGTGTGGGGTGTGTGCTTCTGGTCCTGCAAAGGTGAGAGCAATCTGGTACTTGACAGAGCAAATACTCCCTACCAGGATTTAGAGCAGCTGCTGTCTCACCTGCTGGGGCTTTGTTCCCTGCTTTATGCTTGTATTTTTATACAGGAAAATAAGTAGCTACTTGATGTCTTTTAGCAAACCGGTATTTACCGCTGCCAGGACTTTGCCATAGCTGCTCTTCACACATTTATTTCTTATTTTGGAGCTGTGAGATTTTGCTTTGCCCTGAGCTTCCATCTGACTGGCAGTTATTTTCTGGGTGCATCCTTAAAGGGAGAATTTCCTCCCTTCCTGACAGCCTGGTCATACTCGCCAGGTGAGGAAAATAGTTTGGGTTTGCACCTTTGCTACCAAGTAAGAGGACTTTCCTGGGAAAAATGCAACAGCTTAGTTTACAAAGCACACTCATAGCATGTTTTGATAGCCACGAAAGCGTTTAAACTTTGCTTTTTGCCATTATTGCTTTTGGGCCGAAGTGCTTTGTTCGGCAGAGGTGGAAGGCAGGTGTCCAGAAGTATGACAGGTCTCCAATCACTTGTTCTGCTCAAGGCGACCAATATCACACTCAACCATTAATAAAAAACCTGATTCCTATTCCAAAGTGTCAGTTGCATCCCAGTATAAATACCAAACCCCAATAAAAATAAAATAATTAGAGCAATAAATCACTAACCAAAGAGCTGTGGGAAGTCATAGCAGATCTCAAGGGCAGAAGAAGCGGGGAAAAAATGGGAAAGTATATCAAACCTAATCAAAAGTCCAACCGAATGAGTAGGAAGTCTCACATGGTTAATCAAGGGCTTAATGTAATAGGTTGGATATGGATCTTTTAGTGCTGATGGCTTTAGGTGGGAAAAACTTCCATTCCAGTAATCCAGGAACGATGACGTGCAAACCACTGTGTCACATATTGTAAATCTAAGCCAATTTACCTGAATACACAGGAATTATGTCACTGCAGCTAGATACTGGGGTTTGGATTCCTGTTTTTTTTGTGTTTGCAGAGCAAATAAGACTGTTCCTTCTTTTTTCTGTTGCAAACATGAAAAATCAGGATCCAGTTCTTCACCGTGCTTGGCAATTTCGGCTCCTTTGAAAGGCTAGTAAGGTTTTTGGTGGGAAGATGGTTAGAAAACTTCATGCAACTCATAATCTCATCATGCTGCGCATTGTCCCCTCCTGGGTGATGGATGTGCCATAGACAGAGACTGAAAAATTGGCTGTTTCCTTGGGTTTCTTGCAAGCCTATTCCAAGCAGTAGAAGCTGGCTGGCTCTGAAGTCTGCGGTGACCTTTCCGGAGATGTCGTGCCTATGAAAGGATGGTGCTGGTGGGATGCTTATAAGCTTGAAGAATCACATAATAGATAGGAAAATGTCCCAGTAACTTTCCATGAAGAGAAAAGGCCAAGCTGAAGCAGCCAGGAAGGTGGTTTAGCTGCTTCAGCACGGACAAGACGGTATCTCAGGCAGTGCCGAATCATGGTTTCTAAGAATTAGAGCTGTTGACAGGTTTTCAAAATGTTTTGACAACCTGTTTCACTAAGATTTTTTTACTTAAGAGGCTTGAAAATTTGTCACCATTTTGCAAAATTACTTCAGATTTTTGGTTATAAAGCTAGGGGAAAAAAAATGTCCATCTATTTTCTCATTAAAGCCTTGTTGAAAATGCAGGGGCTTTTCCAAAGTAACTCCTGGAAAAAAAATTAACTGGGTACAAATCCTCCACAGTTTTGGCTTAAAGGAAGGTCTCGGTTTTGGTTATTCTGAGCCAGAGAGCAGAGTTCATCTGAGGAGATATCCTGCAGCTGTCCTTGGGGAAAGCTCTTAAAAATGGTTTTTTGGTTAAATTTATTGGTTTTTTACCAATAGCTTTGATTAATTGGCATTTGGCCAAAATATCACCATCTTTAATACTTCTGGCCTAGGTTGGTTTTTTTTGGGTTTTGTTTTTTTTTTTTGTAAAAGCTGGTAGTTAACTGTAAATGCAGTTTTATGCAATAATTGGACCCTGTGCCACTTTGTTTGCCAAGAGGCCAGTGTTCATGAAAGCAATTATTTTAATAATCAAATGCTAATGTTTACATTATTAGCCTGGTTGTTTAAAGTGAAGCTCGTGCAAAGAAATTAGAGACATTCATTAAACATTTAATTAAACCATTGTCTGAAAATGGGTTGTAGCACTGAACATCATGCCTCATTATTAAAGAATAAAGTTGAATATGGGATTTTAGAACTTCAACAGCCTGGTTACTGTTAATCCTTTCAAGGGAACAGTTCTTTTTTCCATTTGTGGGTAGAATCCGTAGGTTCTCAAACCATAGTTTGACAATATGACTTACAAACAAGTTAGTAAGACCTCTTCTTTTGATTTCAGGGAGACTAAGATATCCACAGCTGGATTCTTAGTTTCATCACAAGCTCCACTTATACACGTCCTCACTGACTTTGCAGCAAATATCTGCGGAGAAAAAAAAATCAAGGAGGTATTTTAGGAACTTTTTATTGTTATATTGGCATGGAACTATCTTAAGTGATTGCTTGGAAGTGTCTCACGCAGTTTGAATGTGAACGTACCGTGCAACCTCTGAAGTGCACAGCTGGTCTGGAGCAGCTGGATGTATTTTCTACCTCGACAGTGACCAAAGACAAATCACAGATCTGTAAATGCCACTGCAGCTGGGATTAATGTGCAGATGTTTTTGTGCTGCTCTTTGTACAGCCCAGCGTGGTTTAGCTTTTGATCTATGATGTGTGCCAAGGAAATAAGTTTTGGCCCTATGGTTTGTCTGGATGCTCAACAAATGGCACAGGCAGTGAGATGGGCCTTTTCTTCACTCCCACCTCCTCCTGGATTTGAGGGCACGGTCTCTGCTTTGGTATTACTTTGCAACTGTAAGATACAGAAGAGAATCACAGAATGGTTTGGGTTAGAAGGGACCTCAAAGCCCATACAGTTCCAACCCCCCTGCCATGGGCAGGGACACCTCCCACTGGATCAGGTTGCTCAAAGCCCCATCCAACCTGACCTGTAAACATCACCAGGGATGGGGCAGCCACAACTTCTCTGGGCAACCTGAGCCAGTGTCTCACCACCCTCACAGGAAAACATTTCTCCCTAATATCTCATCTAAATCTCCCCTCTTTCAGCTATATATAGATAAGGTGATTTGTAGCCTGCGTGATTGGAGCAAGGGTTGCAATTGGTAGCATTGCAAGCACCGGCTTCAGCCACAGAGCATTACACAAGTGAATATGCCAGTTTTTCAAGCTAGGGGTCTGGACGCGTTGGCATAGAGGGCAAGTTCTTCCCAGTACCTTGCTTGGTGCGGCGACAGTGAATAGTATACCGAACAAAGTATTGAGGGAAAAATATGTATTCTATGAAGCCTTAGATATTAGTAATGTCTCTTCATGCTCTTAGAGTACTTCTGTGGGTTTTGAAGCAGAATACCATCCTGGTGACCCAGATGGCTATTTATATTCATCTCCCATCTGCATCAGGGTGACCTTTTTGGGACAGGAGAGAGAAAACAGCCAGGACTGTAGCTGGTCTTGAAGCCATGAGTTGCCTTCTGCAGCCAGCTGGGTTGAAAACCAGGTCGTTTTTCACATTGGCTGTAGGTGATCCATCTTGAATCCTGGGCTGAAACTGTTAGCAGGGACATGGGCTGCATGAGCCCTGGCTGCTCTGTCACTAACACGCTGGCTTTCATGAGAGCAGAGTCGAAGAGGCTGAGGAGATAAACTTTGGAATCATTTGGGAAGCCTTTCTTGTCCTCCTGAAGTCAAAACCAAGTCCAGGTGAGAGACCGAGTCAGCCATGGGCGAGTTTTGACTGGCTGGGTCCAATGGCTCAGGGATGCTGAGCTGCATTAAGACAGGAGCGCTGATAACTAGAGGTGGTTTTACCTGCAGGATATTTCCACAAGTTTAAGAAAACAAAACAACTGCTGTTTAAAACAACAGATTCCTGCATTCCTCCTGACAATTTATGACTGGTTATGCAATGGCTTTTAGGTTTTTTAATGTTTCCTGAGGCCTGGTGATAATCCAACTATGCTTTCTCTCTTTTGCTGTTCAAACTGAGAGAGAGCAAGAACAATCTAATTAGCTGCTCAGCCCTGACAGTTACACACAGTTTAAATGTGATGAATAGCCTGTTTCAGAAGGCCCGATCCTGTACGGTGCTCCGAGCATCCTGAGCACATTCACGTGTTCTCAGTTGCCGGTAACATCAATGGAAGCTGAAGGCACCCAGCATCTTGAAGGTGATCCGAGGGCTGGAGCACTTCCCATACAAGGACAGGCTGAGAGAGTTGGGGTCGTTCAGCCTGGAGAAGAGAAGGCTCTGGGAAGACCTTATAGCAGCCTGCCAGTACTGACAGGGGTACAGGAAGGCTGGGAGGGACTCTTTATCAGGGAGTTCAGGGATAGGACAAGGGGGAACACTTTTAAGCTAAAAGAGGGGAGATTTAGGTGAGCTCTTAGGAACCCAAGGGGTTCACTATCCTCAACTGAATCTGGAAATCAAGCTGCTAGGCAGACAAAGTTTAAAGACGGGAAAGCCTTCTTTATTCCATTGACTTAAAAGCCAAGGACAGTTTGAGGAATTCATCAAGCAGAGTTATGAAATGTCAAGTAAAGACCTTGTCCCTGGGACACTGCAGATTCATCTCACCCCATTAAGTGACCAACTTTATACAAGGTCTCATTTTCAGCCCTGTCCCTCTTACGTTTGTCAAACATCGCTAGGAAGTAGAAGCCTGAATCACTTTCTAAGTTGCTTCCCTGCTCCTGTTTACCTTCTGACTCTCACCCTTCTGCTCACCTTACATCCAGCAGAGTTTGCCGACACTTCCACAGTGATAGCCAAGCCTCGCAGAGGTGATGTCTGTTAGGACCATGATTCACTGTGAAAAAGGGGAAGAAAGTACAGGAAAGGGGGTTTATACTGTAGATTCTGTATGAGGAACATATAAAGAAAGCAACATAGCATCATTTGAACAAATGTTAGGCAGCAGAAGGTGAAGAACAAACATGATGGTGAGGGGGGCTCCCTTTTACAGCTAAACATTCCTGCCTCAAATGGGTGAGCAAACAGAGGAATGGGTCAAGCTTTCAAAAAGAAAAATTTCCAGTTTGCTATGTAGAGATTTTTAAAGGATTTTTCTTCCCAGATTAAGGTTATTTGTAGCCACATAAAAGATGTCTTAAGTGTAATACCAATACATTCTTTGTGCGTGTTATGAAAGAAACAACTGCTGTGCCACTGAGCATGCAAGAATGTGTCAGAGAAAACAAACAAACCTGCACTCAGGACCAGATTCAGTTAATCTGTGGTCTTCCTTAGCCTGGAAATGAACTTCAGCCTCCCTGCTTTTCCTATTTTTAGAGCTGGCTACTGCCCCGGGTGAATACCTGGGTACTGGGGGAAAATCAAACGAAGCTTTTTGGCAGCATTGTGCAGTCAGTTTACAAATGAGCAGACAAGGTGGTGGGAAGGGAAAGGATTAATCTTCTTACAGTGGACTTAATCCGTTGTAGGTGTACTGTGAGCAATGCTATCACATTGGGTCAAGAGCGCTGGGGTGTGATTTAGCCTATAACAAGCACTAATCTGGTGAAAATGCATCAGCGGAAGCACAAAAAATAACAATACTCAGTGAAAAGCACGCAGTATTACAACCCAGCTCCATGGTGTGCTTCAGACCTTAGGGAGGAGGGAGGTGAATTTAAAATAGTGGGATGAAAGATGCTTAAATCTGGACACTTCAGACGCAAAGTAACTAATGGTAACTCTAAGATAACCTCTGTGGCTCTGCATCTGCGAGGAGTGCAGGAGGAAGAGATGGAGAATGGAAGAAAGCAGAGGCTTCCTCGAAAAGGGTGCTGAAAGTTCCATCAGCCTTACAGTCCTCTCCAAAGATTTCCTCCTGGCTGCAGGGTCTCCATGGGGTTGGTTAACTTCCAATTAGTGAAGTCAGTATTATCTAATGCAGAGGGTGGGAAGTGTTCAAGCATTGCTGGCCAAACTCCGTTTTCCTTTTCTAAATCTGAGGTTCAGTGAGCTGATGGGCAACATTTTGGAGATACCAGGCCTGTCCCTCATAAGAATAAGCTGCTGCTGGGCAGCTGAGTGCTGTGCTGGCTTCCCTTGGAATCAGTTGCATATCAAGATGCAACTATTGTCATTTTGCCGTGCCTGTATCCTTCAGGCTCATCACCTTGATCCAATAATTTCTCTTCCTTTTGCCTTACTTGCCTGTCTGACCTTGGTCCTATTTCTCTCCTTAGGTTCTTCTCCAGGGTCGGGAGAACAAGTCTTAGGAGGAGCAGCTGTGGGAACTGGGATTGTTTAGCCTGGAGAAGAAGAGGCTGAGGGGAGACCTTATGGCTTTCTACAGCCCCCTGAAATGAGGTTGTAGTGAGGCGGGTGTTGGTCTCATCTCCCAAGTAACAAGTGATCAGACAAGAGGAAATGGCCTCAAGTTGTGCCAGGGGAGGTTTAGGTGGGATATTAGGACATATTCCTTCACCAAAAGGCTTGTTAAGCAGTGGAAGAGACTGCCCAGGGAAGTGGTGGAGTCTCTGTCCCTAGAGGGGTTCAAAAAGTGTGTAGATGCGGCACTTGGGGACAGGGTTTAGCGGGCACAGTGGGGTTGGGCTGATGGTTGGACTGAATGAGCTTAGAGGTCTTTTCCAACCTTAATGATTCTGCGATTCTAAATATGCCAGAACAGAGTTTCTTTTATTTTGATGCGTTATCACAGCTCCACTAGAGATGCAATGAAATCATGGCTGGGATAATGGCAAGGTCCCCACCATCCATGAAGGGAATAAAGAGCATCCTGCTGGTGTGAGAACCATTGTACTGGGGAGACCTTGTCATGCTGGTACTGATATAAGGGTATAAAACTCTGCTATGGAAGAGATCTGTGCTCAAGCAGGCAGGCTTTATTTCTGTCCAAATGCCAGCATGGCTTATTATTTTCTAATAAAATGAAATATATTCGTGATCTCTGAAGTAGTCTGTGTTGATTTAATTTCTGTTTTATGATCAAGATTCTAGATTTCATATCTTTTATGTTTTATAAGTAGTGAGCAGGGATTTAGCTGCATGAGACCCATTAATATCAATGCAGCTAACTCCCCATGCCCTTCTTTAAAGAATGTTTTATACGTAACAACGTGGAATTTCACCTTGATATTTCTCTCAGTCACAGCAGGGAAAAAAAAACAGTGATAGCTAATCTGAAGCACACATTTTATTATTACTCCCAAAGCAATAAACATTTTAGTACTCTAAATTTTTCCTGCTGACAAACAACAGGCAGCAGATAACACAGAAACTGGAGCTGTGTTTTGGTGGGCTGGGTTGGGGAAAGCAACGGAACAGTGTCAGGCACAAACTGCTATTTATTTTATGTAATTTCAGTGTGCTGCCTTTTGAGTCTTCTGCTTTAGAGAACTGGTATGCACTAAGTTAGTGAGATACTTCTCCAGTGTGAAATGCAATTGGGAAAGGTACGTTTGCTTTTCTAGATCAAATTTTCTGGGTTTGCTTCCTGCCTCACATGTGAATAAATATTCTTATTCTCAGCTATTGTTGAGAATTAGAATAGGGGAAAAAAGAAATGTTTTCCAACTTTCATCTCAACCATCACATTTTTCTCTCCGTGCATCCCATTCCTAAAAGACAAGATTGACATCTTAAACACTTGGTGTTCATCTTCTCACTGTCCAGGAGACTGGAACAACCTGGGGATAATCCTGGATGATTCTGAGTGTTTTCCAGCAGAATGAAAGACCTGTCGGTGTCACCCCAGGACTGTCAGTGTGGTATTGGAGCTCAGTGTGGCAAGAATATTTGACAGAACCAGCTCTGTGCTGCAGGATGAACCAGTCGACTGAGCCTGCGGCACATGGCACATATTGTAGGAGCAGGATCACACCTGCATTGGGCTTACCCTTAAGTAAGAAAATGTTACATTTATCAAAATTTAGTCTTCCTCATATTAAGGTTTCCTGAATCAACTTGTTAATCAGATAAACAAACCGCTGATGGCAGTTCACAAGGGTAGGGCCCATGGTGGCCCAGTCATGATTTTCCCTGGTTTGGGAGTAGAAAACATTCTTTTTGCTCTCAATTTAAATGAGTGAATAGTTCCAATTTAGCAAGCATAGAGCAGCTAGGCATTTCTGGCCATGAAGAAGATGGAACAAGACACCAGTCATTGATACTGTGAGTATTAATCCCAAGGAGCAAATTCTCCCATCAAGTGCTCACATGAGCCAACATAACACAACGGAAACAGAAATCATCACCTTAACTGCAGTTCGTGGAAACCTGTGTTGTGGCCTTCAGCCTAACAATGAATCAAATCTATTAATAGAATTATTGAATCATTAAGGCTGGAAAAGACCTCTAAGCTCATCAAGCACAACTGTCAGCCTAACACCCTCATGCCTACTAAACCATGTCCCAAAGTGAAATAGAGAGGGAATCAGCTGGAAAAGACTGAGGAGACAAGTATCTGGATTTTGCCACTTGAATACTGAATAATTACAAGCTGCCAGCGTGGATGCCCAGGTCTCACACACAAGCTGGAAGCATATAGCTGATGGCGATGTAGCTCAGGAGTTCATTTGACAGCTGTAGGAGTTACGAATCCCAGAGACTGCCTGACCTTAGGGTGCTACTTCTAGGCTGCATCATATTTAAGTAGATGAGACTGGATTCACTAGGACTGGTGTCTCCATGTGAATCAGGGGGATGAAGATCAGAGAAAGAAGAGCTATGTTTAAGCTAAAGAGTAGTGTTGTCCCAAGAGCAAATGAGTGTATGTTGCCTATGGACACCCTGAAAACAAATATTTGAAAAAGTTCCTAGCTATTGTAGTAATGAACTATTTGAATAGTCTTCCAATAGGAAGAACGAGAGCAAAAACCTGGGCTACCTGCAAGGCAGAGTCCAAAGCGTTTTACATTAAGTGATGTTTGCAATAGCAGAAAGTGGAATTCAGTGGCTACAGTGCTCCTAAACATCATCAGGTATTTGAAGGTGGATAACACAGACCTCAGTTGTGTGTGGTATATCTTCCTAATCACTGCTACAATGGGTGTCCTATTTCTGTGCTCTTTTCACTGCAATAAATGTTGACTTGTGGAAGTTGAATAGCTGTTTTAGTATGGCTGGGGAATGCATTTAGGAAGAAAGGCTTAGCATGATTTTGCTAGAAGATCCTTATCAGTGGAAACGAAAAAAACAAAGAAATAGGTCTGTCATATTTTACCAGCATGGAGGCTCCTCACGGTCTCTGCCATTCAAAACCCAGCAGGAATTTTCCAACTGAGGAGGAAAGAGAGACATGTTTACTAAAAGACAGATTGCAAACATCAAGCTGCCTGTTCTTTAATTGATCTTTTACACTGGGAACATTCAAAAGATCTATTCTCATGGTTAGGCTATTATTTGAAAAGCTGGTAAAATATGTTTTGCTGAGAACGGCTTCATATTAAGCCTGAAACTCAGGGATCTTTGAAAACACAGCGATTGTCTTGAGTGTTCATTTCAAGGCAGATGCTGCCTTTTACATTTAAAGCAATGATTTGTCTTCCAGACCCGCGGTTTTTTTCCCCTGCTTGATTAAGAAGCTTGAGAAATAACATGAAGGAGAAAAAGATGGATATTAGATGGGTTTTTGTTGAATGCAGCACTCACTCCTTCCTGAACAAGAAAGGCAAAACTTTCTTTTTTGAAGAGACTTCAGTCAAAACCCTAATTCTAAATATCAAAGGTCCTAAATTTTTGCAGGCTTGATTCTGCTTCTTCTTGCATCAGCAGTGTGCTGCATGGCTGCACTGACATCCAAATTGAAAAGGGGCTACAGGAAAGGGAGGTGGGGAGCTCTTTATCAGGGACTGCAGGGACTGGGCAAGGGAAAATGTTTTTAAGCTGAAAGCAGGGAGATTTATGTGATATCTTAGAAAGAAATGTTTTCCTGTGAGAGTGACGAGGCAGTGGCACAGGCTGCCCAGAGAAGTTGTGGCTGCCCCATCCCTGGAGGTGTTCAAGGCCAGGTTGGATGGGGCTTTGAGCAACCTGATAGAGTGGAAGGTGTCCCTGCCCATGGCAGTGGGGTTGGGACTGGATGGGATTTGAGGTCCCTTCCAACCCAAATTATTCTATGATTCTATGAAATTTCACCAGGATTCATGCAATGAGAGTCAGAACCAGCTTTCCTGAGGAGGGAAAGTAGAGTAGGTAAGCTGCTAAATTCAGTCCATGGGGCTACACTTGGTTCAGTGGAACATGATGGGAAAATCAAAAATTGGGGGATGATCGTCACATGCATCAGCCATTCAGTAACAACCATATTGTCATTTTTAAGAGAGGCACTTTCTATAGTTAGTCATATTGACCTTTACTCTCTTATCGCTGCAGATTGATCTCCTCTTTTGTGTTGTTTCCCCAGCCTCTTCAAATCAGGTTTCTCTTGATGAGCAGATGACTGGTAATTAGGAGATTAAGTTCTGCTGGGTAGAAGTTTGAGTCTTTATCAGTGACCCTTTGAATTGCTGCTGCTAGGAGATACAGACACAGAAAACAGATTTTATGTTTACTGCACTTCCTATTCTGGTAACATGAACCTACGAACATATCTGCTAGGTTCCTGTCTTGTACTTGTGCACAAACCTGTCTTTTTCTGTGTAGCAGCAAAGCTTTGCAAGAAAAGCAAAGAAGATCATAGAATCACAGAATCATTTGGTTGGAAAAAACTTTTGAGATAATTGAGTCTAACTATACCTCTCCACTGCTAAACCATCCCTGACCACCTTGTCTACCCATCACCAGGGATGGTGACTCCACCACTTCCCTGGGCAGCCTCTTCCATTGCCTAATAACCCTTTGGGAAATTTTTCCTGATAGCTAATCTGAACCTCCCCTGGTGTAACTTGAGGCCATTTCCTCTCGTCCTATCATTGATGAACAAGGCTGTGGCATCTCAGTCCTTCCTCCAGCACTTGCAGTACCATGCTGCCTTCAGCCTGTTCCATTACTTCTGAGTGTCTCCAGTCCTCTGCCTTAAAGCACCTTTCACAATCATTTCCCGACAGAGATGTGATAGCTGCAAGCTCTCTCCTTGTCTCTGGTGTTAAATTCCCTGGTACTAATGGATTATGGCCTTCAGCAGCATCGATATTGCTAACAACAACACTGGAAACTCAATCAGCCCTCACCTTTTACATTAATTGTTAAAGGGGTTTTCTCTTGGCAGCCCAAAAGGAAGCAAATATCCTGGATCCATGAAAACATCATAGACATAAAATACACCAGGTAATGATTGTTTTCCATTCACTTCATGTTGACGGGAGCATCACAGAATCAAACGCAGAGATCAATATGATCAGCAAGCGTTCAATTTATTGAGCTTAGCTGTTTCTTTATAAACCCTTTTTGGTTACATTACTGGGTGCCCACGAGGGTATCTACAGTGTATTATTGGTTAAAGGTAGCTGTCCATAAAGCTATTACTAACATATTATTGGCTAAACTACTGCACATGCTAAGAAACCACGTTACACTAAAATTAACTATGTTGATAGTTCTCTTTAATTGTGTTTCTTTCAGCTGGTGCTTGTTCCCACTGAACTAGCTCTTGTATTCCTTTCAGCTGGCCTTTGTTTATCTTTCAGCTCTCTGTTTCAAGGCCTTGTTAGAATTGCTCAGTATCAATCAGTCCCACAGCATCCAGGCCTTCTTCTCTGTAAAATGTTTCCACAACTTCAAAGGAAAACAGCTAATTAGAAAAGAAAATACAGACAGTGGTGGAAGCAGAGAGGATGTATATGATGCTGTAGGTCCTTCATAAAGAATTCTGCCTGCTTGCATCCACACAGTGCACTAGAATTCAGCTGTGAAGGCAAGTGGGTTGCTTTCACAGCAGGTTTGGATGCACCTTTTGGGGAACCTGAGTCTGAGGATTGTCCAGCTGTGGTTTGTATTTCAGCTTCCCAATGCATTTTTGCGGGTTTCCACAAGGAAATCTCCTGTACTCTTTTTTTCCTTTTGAGCACAGCTGGTTCAAAGCAACAATCTCCAGGGAATTCTAACACAAAATCTCATTCGTGTTTTACAATGACATTTAACTTTGAATTAAAAAAACCTCAACAACATTCTAATTTAACTCAAAATGGAATTGATTTTTTGGGCTAAGATTTCAGAGCTGAATAATCAGAACTTTGACACCTTCCTATCTGTGTTTTTTAAGCAATATTGTCCCAAATGGCCAATGATGCCGTGCTTTCTCAGTCCTGCTGAATGCAGGGATAAATCTGTTTTAAGGTAATTCCCAGTCAAAGAATTTGAAAAGCTACTCCTGCTGTTGGCATCATTTATTTGCAGCACTGAAAGTCTGCTGAATTTCAGGCTTCATTGTGAAAATACCGAGAGCTCAGTCCCTTATCTAGCAAAGCCCTTCAACACAGGGCTAATTTTGCCACACATGAACAGTTCCTAGTGACATCTGTGGAGTAAGTCACCTTCAACAGCTTCAGTCAAGCACACACGTCCTCCTGGACCAGAGGGATTTGTTTCTATGTTGTTCAGAGCAAAACAGTTTTAAAAAACTGCCTGTCAATAGAGGGTAGCTGCGGAGTTGTTGACCGTGCTGCATTGTGTAGGCAAGCAGGGTTGGGGAGGGAGGAACCACTGCTAGCGAGCAATGACATTTGGGAGGAATGGGAGCCTTGTCTTCATGCCTTGAAATATCTATTCCACTTCACCCCAAAGATCTGAGTTCACAACACCAGCCTTTGAGAGCTTCTGCTTGGTTTCAGGGAAGAGGTGGGTCTACTCTGCCCAGTGGAGGATGAAATGGTGCTGCATTGCTCAACCCTTGGAGGCGTAAATGGGTGCTGGTGAAATACGTTCCTGTGCTACAGACTAAAACCTGGCCCAGGCATCACTCTGCCGCACAGAGTGTTTTTAATCTGACAGAGCCTTCTTTATTCAAATGGCATTGCTCTTGGCTGACATCAGGAGTGAAAATTGATCTTGAATAGAAATGTTTCTGTCCTTGATTGTAAACGGATTTCAGTAACTTCCCTTCTCTACTGCTCCAGCAATGTTTCCTTTCATTTCTATGCCTGTTTGGTAAGAAATCCTGATGGATCATTGCCCGTAGATATCAGCTCTGTAGGAAGGGAGAGTTTTTGAGGGCAGCTGCACAGGAGGTAAAAGGAGAGTATGTCCTTGTGTTGACAGGAACTGTTACTGGTGTGGAGAAAGATTCATTTCAATATGACTATAAAACATGAAGCCAAGAGCTTTGTGAATAGTGAAACACATACGAAACACACTCATCTGATCCTTACTAATGTTGAACAGACTCTGACTCAGATGGGTTGAAGGCAGGTCAAGCTGAAAGTGTCTTGCTTGCAGCAAAGCAAGTGGTGACCGGCAGTGCACAGGTAGGTGTGTGGCTTAGTTGAGGCTGGTGGACATGGTGATGTGCACCAGATGTCCTCTGGCTTTAAGAATGCAATAAGGGACTGTGAGGTAGAAACCAGCTTGAGCAGATGAAAGCTTTAATGTTCAGGAGCTCAGAATGTGGCTCACCAGGAGTGTTCTGTAATAATGCAAAATATGGTGGGATTTTGTTGTTGTGTTGCTTTGTTTTATGATAGTTTACTGCTACTTTTGGTGTCCTTCCAGGCGTGAGCACTCAGTCCATGTGGAGTTGGCATCGGTAGTGCTGGCGGTGTGAAGTGCTGTCTGATGGAGCAGACTTTCTGTAGTTTCAGTTTCTGCATTTGTCTTGGTTTAAACAAATGGAAAGGAAATAGTTAATGATTAAACTTAACAGATAACACTGTTTACAGCTACTGAACATCTTACAAATGGTTTTCTGTGTGCAGCCTCTGCGTATAGGACAGAAACAATGGTCATTTTGCTCCCAGCTAGAGGCTGGAGTACACAGTCCTGTACTTGCTCCAGCTTCTGCTTTGAAATCTGACTTCTCTTCTTCCTTGGCATTGCTTGTTCCAACCTGGAGTCATTTAGACTGAAAAGATAACCTTAGCTGTGTGCATGGAAAGCACAAAACCCACAGATCAAGGTCTGTCCAATAAGTAAATAATGCTGAAGAAGACCTAGCAACAAAAACTTAGCCAGAATTTTGTGCTGCTTTTGCCATTCAGAAAGCTGCGCACTTCACCCCTCAACATCCGAAATATCACCTTTGGCTTCAATTTTAATGCAGGTTTTTGATCCTCCATGATGTGAGGTACTTGTGAGCTGTCAGAACAGACCAAAACCTGTGAAATGCGCCGTCAAATGAAGCCAAAGCCATCATTCTGAAAGATACATTGTGGAAGGTTTGTTCTTCTAGGATGTTAGTTGCGCTGTCGTTTGGTGTCGAGCATCCTTGTAATCATTATCATTAGAAGGACAGGAGGAGCTTGATGGGATGTAAGACCAGGCATGGGGCTGGCTGCGGAGTTTGCAATTCTCTTCCAATTTCTGGCATAGAATCAGAATCATGGAATGGTTTGTGTTGGAGGGGACGTCAAAGCTCATCGAGTCCCAACCCCCCTACCATAGGCAGGAACACCTTCCACTGGATCAGGTTGCTCAAAGCCCCATCCAACCGGACCTTTAACACCTCTAGGGATGGGGCAGCCACAACTTCTCTGGGCAACCTGCACCAGTGTCTCACCATCTATACAGTAAAGTGAACCTTTGTTTTAAAAATAGCTGTTAAGACCATCTGAATCATCATTGTGGGCACTGAGGCTGCAAGTCTGCTCTCCTGAACCTTGCCTCAACAACTTCTTTCAATATGTGTGGAAAATATTATTGCTGCCATTTATTCAGAGCAAAGATTGCTCCCAACAGAGAAGAACAGGGAAATGGTTTCATTGAGTTCCATTGTTCTTTGCCACTACAGGGCAATTTCAGCTTCTGCATTTTTAGTTTGTAATAACATGCAAACTGGAGTTTCATGGGTAAGGAATCATGCCTATAATACATCTTTAAATGGAGGTTTTAATGCATATAAATTACAGCAGTTTTAATTAGTGCACTATATATTTTTATTGCTATATGAACTCTAGAGACATTATTTATGAGGAATCAAGTGAGATTTTATAGTGGAAACCTTAAAGGCCCTCCTTTCACTTAATTAGCTAAAAGTTAACTCTGCCAAAATCAGTGAAATGACGTGATCAGAGCTTTCTCCTCCACCTTTACTGAGCACATCTGACTTCCTGGACACAGTTTGGATAATTTGGTCTTTACTAGAAGAACTTAACGGGAGCTGAGTGTCTGCCTATTGCACCAAGTCCTCAAATATGTTCAGGTTTTATGTTTAACAGAAAATCCAAGATTTCTCAGTACCTGAGAACACAGCATGGAGTCTTTGGTCACTATTATTTTTTGGAAGGAATAACTGAAGTTCTGTTGTGTGAAGAAGTTCTTGGGTGGGGAGGAACTGGCCCAGGCTGCCCAGAGACATTGTGGCTGCCCCATCCCTGGAGGTGTTCAAGGCCAGGTTGGATGGGGCTTTGAGCAGCCTGATGCACTACATGTCCCTGCCAATGGTAGATGGGTTGGAACTGGATGGGCTTTGAGGTCCATTCCAACAGAAACCATTCTGTGATTCTATGAATTAATGGAGATAGATAACATTTCTAAGGACCAGAGGGGACAGTTTGGCTACCAAGTGAAAATAAAGTTTCATCCTGTTATTCTTCTGGGGAGCCCAAGGCATTGTGTCTAAATCAAGCACATCGTGTGTAACTCAAGCGCATCTTTTGGAAAGACATCTAGTCTTGATTTCAATACTTCAGTAAGCTGCAGTGATTAATCACACTTGAAGTTTAAAAATGTGCATCTAGTCTCTAAATTGGATTTGTCTAGCTCTAGCTGCCAGACATTGTTCTTGTTTTATATTTACCATTTGAGTTCTTGTTTCATATTTACTATTTAAGTTCTCATTTAGTACTTACTATTTGTTCTTTGCGAAAGTGTTACGAATCCAGGAACTTCTGGGCTTTCGTTCCGAATGTGACAGTGTATCTACTCTGGTATTTAAAGCAGTCCTCAGCCTACTTTAGCTAAATCTTGTGCTGGAGTCCTCCAACCTGTGGCCTTAAGTTTGCAGAGTGGAGCTCTTCCTGGATGCAGCCTTGCCCCATGTCTAAGAGATAAAGAGAGAAAACAAGGTGAAATAAAGAGAGGAAAAGGGGTGAGATAAAGAGGGGGAATGCGGTGCATGGGGAGAAATGTTAGAAGCATGAAATCCTTGGAGCTGGTGAATGCCCTGTGCCAAGCACTTGCCAGGCTGTTAGGGCACAAACGTGGCTTCACCTCGAGCATGAGCAGGGTTTTCTGAAGGAAACAGGTGCCACCACGGATTGCAAGGGATGCGTGGAAAATCTTTACAAGTGCAAAATTGTTCCTGTGGTTTTCCTCCTTCAAGAAAAGAAGTGAAAGATGAATGTCAGCATCAGAACATCCATTTTGCCAGTGATTTGCATCCTGGTTAAAAAACAGCAATAGGTACAATAATGCATCCTGGCTCTTAAATACTGGACATAAAAAAGGGGGGATATAAATAACATTCCAACCACAAAGAAGGCACATTTTATAAATAAGGTAATGGTAGAGAATAAGAGAACCTGTTTTGTGCCTTACTGTCCAATATACAAATTGATACACATGAGAATGAATAAAAGACATCAAAAAATGAGGGAGAAAGCCAAGACACAACCTAAGGACACAGACTGGAAACTGGTCTCTGCTCACACTATGCTCTGACCTGCAGCCACTTGGAAATGAAAAGGGGAATTGTTGTTAAAGAACCAGTATCTGATCTCAGGTCCACATGGCTGTTATCCCTGGGCACGTTGGTTCGAGTCAAGGTGTCCTATGACCTTGTGGTGCTGCAGTGCAGGGTGGATGTGGTAGGTGGGACTGGGGCACCTCTGTAGCAGTCTGTGGTGAGGAGGCACATCCTTCATCTACCGCTCTGAGGAGGTGCTAGTAGGAGCTCCTTCTGCCTCTGTGTTGGATATAATGTTTTCACGGAGCAGTGACTGGCCTTTTGTGCTTTGCAGAAAGCTCTCAAGCAGTGGGACAGAACAGAAACTCACTGATAGCACCTTCTCAATCCTTCAACTTCTTGTCAAGGTTAAAATATCATTTGGAAACTAAACTTGGAATCAGCTTATTTCAGCCTCTCCTCCTCTCCCCTTTCCTCCCCTTCTTCCTTCTCTTCCATCTTCCCTGCAGAAAGAAGAATTGTCACACATGTCAAGGGGGGTGGTCCCACAGAAGAAGCTGGGAATTAATCTTGCTGCTGAAATGAAGAATGGAGAAGTCCTTCAAAACTTTGCCATCTATTTATAAAACAGAGGAGTTATGATGGATTTGTTTTCCCTTTCCTATTAATCTTTGCCACCTTCAGACATTCAAGAAATGTAAGTCAGCTCCCCCCCACCCCCAGACTCATTAAGGGCAATAGAAAGGTTTCCTTCCTCTGCCTTTGTTTTCTGAGCGTTGTGGGACCATGTTTTACTGATGTTTCTCTGCAACATAAAAAAATTGAAACCTACTTAGAAAACAAAATAAGGCCTTAAAAGGACCATCAGCTCTCACTACATTTGTGATAGAACTGCATAATTTAGCTTCTAGGTATTGGGTAAGAAAAAGGAAGGATGTGTATCTTTATTAAATGGAAGTGTCCTTCAGGAGTGCCTTTGGTAGCACTTGCTTTGAACGTGCTTGCAGAAGTCATCATGTTGGCCCACCAGCCTATGCCTACATCCAATGAACATAACAGGACACAGGGGCTCATTGCAATGGTACTCATGTAGCTCTAGTGGTACTCATGTGTTGAAGTGCTCTCTACCCTTCACCCCAAGACTGCTGACATCATGCCTCTCTCAACTGCTCTCCATGAATGGCAGACAGAGGGACAGAAAGAGGGAAAGAAGTCATGGATGCCCCATCCCCAAAGGTGCTCAAGGCCAGGTTGGGTGCGGCTCTGAGCAACCTCATCCAGTGGGAGGTGTCCCTGCCCATGACAGGGGCTGGTTGGAATTGGATGAGCTTTGAGGTCCCTTCCAACTCAAACTACTTCATGACTCTATGTTTCTATGATGACACAACAGGAAAAAACATCTTGACAGTCATTTGTTGATGGTGAAACCCTCACCACATGATTTCCATCAGCATGAATGAAGATGAAAACTCTTGTTCCTGCTCAACAAGGCTATAGCTAAGGCCAGTAGAGCTAGCATTAAAATGTGCTAGGAGAGCTAAGTATGTGTTTTGGAGCTCAGGACAGGGGAATTGCACATCAGCAGTTGTACTGACGGGGGGAAGCTTCCCAGACTCCCAGCAGCACGCTGGGATTGTAAGTGGCTGGGTATGAATTTCGTCCTCTCTTTGAGCATCAACTGAAAAAGCAAATTCTACTGCTTTATTAAATGAACCTGACTGTGAAAGCGTGTGCTATGTGTTTGTAAGATTACAAATAACATTAATGTAGGTGTGTTAGATTTCTAACGCATTTTCCTTTCACCCTCTTCCTTTCCTTCAGCTCCAGTCTAATCTAGTTTTGAGATGGTGCTGATGAACCACATTTAGAGGGGCTAAAGGATTGCTAGGTCTCTCAGGTGTCACCTGCTGGTGCAGTGCTGTCTCTTGCAGTTGTGACGGCTACCGTGTGTCATCAAGCTCTTGCCGAGGACCTGTGGGGAGCTGGACCTTGTGAGTCGCACACACTTGGTAAAAGGCATGGTGCTATCAGGAGTCTCTGAGAAAGCCATTATTTGAATTTGTTGTAGTGAGAAACTGCCTCTCCAGAAGGAGGGGAAATACAAAGATAAAAAAATTCATTTAAGAGATTAAAAATGTACTGTTTAGTGCAAAGAAAGCTGTGCTTACATTACAGTAGGGGTCAGCTGCAGGCTCTCATCCCCAGTCCCAGAACCATTACCCTCTGCAGCTCCATCCCTTCCTCCATCTGCCAACGCTATCGGATGCTGGGGCTTGAAATTTCCCTGTACCTGCTCATTTCAACATATTCAACACTGAGTGAGACCTCAGGCCTAGGTACTTCGCTATTAATAAATCTTCTCCATAGCCAAATTTTCCTTTCTAAATTTGATCCATTTCTCTCTATTTTTTTACCTTGTCTCCTTTCTCACTCAACTCTACGTTCTATAATTCTGCATTTTAAAAATTTACATCTTAGACACTTCAGAACTATTTGAAAGTAGTTACCACATTCCCTCTTACACTGCTATCAACCTGCCAGGCTGATGTGTGTATGATCTTGTGTGGAACATTTGTGGGCAGAATTGCCTCTTCCCTGTACCTGATGCTGCTTTTGATACAGCTTTCTGTAATTTCACTCTCTATTTCAATGAATTTAGGACACCCCTACTTCCCTGATACGTTTTCTTGCTGATCTTTACTTCATTAGGGGAGATAATAGGAAACAGGTCATATAAATTGTTTAATTCCCCTGTTACATATCTGAGTGCTGTAGGTAACTAATATTGTGTAGGTATCAGCTGTGAAGTGAAGGCAATAAATCTTGCTTGTCCTTGGGACCCTTTGTGTTGGATTAAAAACGATCTTCATGAGCTTCATGAGCTCTTTTCAACTGGCTCATAAAAACACAAGCATTATTCCCCCTTCCTTAGTTACCCTGGTACCTTTGACAGAAGAAAACTGAGTTCTCTGAGAAGACTTGGATATCCTGGTTTCAAACTTCTAGCACTGCTCTTCACTCCTGGCTGCTATAGTCTGCAGGTATTCATAGAATCATAGAATGGTTTGAGGTGGAAGGGAGCTCAAAGCCAATCCAGTTCCAATCCCACTGCCATGGGCAGGGACACGTCCCAGTGGATCAGGTTGCTCAAACCCTCAGTTCTGCTGAACACCTGGTCTGCAGAAGATGAACGAGAATTAATTTGATCTTCCTTCAAGGCAATTAGGCTGCAGGTCTCTGGCTGCGGACAGCATTTCTGGAGAAGGCATCCCCTGCTCCAGGAGCAAAAGCTGGAACAAGGCTGCCAGCGAAAGTGCTTTATGGAGCCAGAGGGCAGTGTTGGGGGCCAAGGGGTATTTGCTGGGGGGAAAGGTAAAGGAATGTAGAAGAGGCATTAACTACAAAATCGGGGTGAGAATGAGGGAGATAAGATGCTACTTAAAAAATCGGGTGACTGGTAAAAGACATTATTTTGTTGTCAAATGAATTATAGAGGAGAAAGGGAGATCATTCATTAGATGCATCATCGAGACAGAACATAAAGGATTAGAGATGCTGTTTGAGCCATAAAACTTTCACCAAGCAGGGAAAGAGTAATGATCTTGTTTTTAATGTGCTGTCTTCGCGCTGACAAAGTTCTAATTTTGTTCCAAAAATAAAGTTATGAGCCAAACCTAAAGGGCTCCGAAATCTTGTGTGTGATTCTGTGATGGTGTTGTCTGTGCCTAAGACAGTTTGATAACTATCTGTCACAGATGAAGAGAAACCTTCTACTTTGTGGGAGCCCAAACAATCATTAAAATAAATGCAGACACAATTTCTTCCCATTGATTAACCTTCGGTTACCGCAGCATCCTCCGATAGTGCGGGATGGACACCCAGTGGCTTGTGAGAAATGGCAGCCTGGCCATAGCTTTCTGTGGGAGGAGGGCTCTGTCTGAACTGGGTCTGGTGCCTTCAGCCCAGAGTCATGAAATGATGCTCTGAAGAGCCTCATCTGGCTCTCAGCCCTGCTCTTCTGAGTCACATGTGTACAAAACCATCCAGCTCCTTTCAGTGCATCCATCAGCCATTCTCTGGGGTAATGTGCTGCTAGTCCAGCACTGCCGGCCACATCCAGCTGAAAGCATCCAGCTTGCCTTCTGCACAAACTGCCACACACAGGAAAACCAGATGACGCACCCTTATCAAGCTGGAGAACTGATCTGACGGAGGAATACCAGGCTTTTCTATTTTATTACTTCATGTTTATTATGGCTTGTATAGGTCCTTGATTGGCTGTGGTGGCAGCTTTAAACACAATGTCCAGTGAGTTTTAGTTATCAGAAAACTGGGTACTGCTTATGTACAACACTCAGAACAAGGATTGTAATAGATAGGTTCAAATCCCTTCTGTAAGCAAAATACCGAACTCCAAGGAGCACTCTTCTTAACATTCCAAACTCACAGTAACTAGAAGCGTTTTACATTCAGAGCACACAGGAAGGCAATATTACAGTGCAGTGCCCTATGCTCTTTGGAGCTACCCACTCCACTGAATCACTCTTAGGTGATTCTCATAGGCTGAGCAAAAACACAGACCTGATCTGCTAGCTACTCTCTTTTCTTCTCCCCCACTCCCCCATTTTTCTTAATTCTCTCTCTTCAGTTGCTTAACAGTACATTTATTTCAATTCTCAAACTGAAGTTCATGAAGGGAAGGATGTGTTAAGTACTGAACCAACATGTAAAGATTGTGAGACATGAATGAAGCACTAAAAATATACATATATATATATATGTATATATTTATTTATAAAAGAGTTATTCTGGCTTAAAAGCCTTGGAGAGTCACATATTCCTGCATTCCAAGCAATCTGAAGGCTAGAAATGTACTTAAAAGAAACTCATAAAGGCAGCTTCCACTTGCTTACTGATACTTTCATAACATTCATGGCTTTCCCTTTGTCATGAGTTCCAGTGGATAATAACCTTAATTAAAGCAGAACATTTTGTTAGTGGTTCCTAAGTGTATTACCTTCTTCTTTGGGCTGCACTGTACCATTAAGCTGATTTCTTAGACCGTCTTTCTCAAAATCATCTCTTTCCTCCTGTAGCATTTTCTGATTCTTGATACACACCACAGCAAGTTCTTCCTTACCAGTAGTTTGGGGTTTTTTGAGCCACAGTATTGCAGAAAACCAAAATATGAAATAAATACTTCTAAGCTTGAGCTGTAAGAAACTTCAGCAGATCCTTTCTCCAACTCCAAAGTTCCCCTTCAGCCCAGACTGTTAACATTTACTCTCTAAGTAGGCCCCTTTCTAAAGACAAGTCTCATGCTAAGCCTCCTCTTCCCTTCCTTAACTGGTATTTTTTCCTGAAGCTCTTCATCAGACACACAAGAATGAGGTGTTGTGCATCGTGTTTCAGAAAAACCCCCACACCTCTTCTCCAGGAAAGAACCACATTTATCTTTAGTAATTTTATTCCATACCTCCATCCTTTAAACATACCTAATATGGTTAAAGTCCTCTTAATTAAGAGTCTTTCTGGGTTACTTCTTTCATTGTCTTCAACAGTGGTGACCCAGGGAGAGGTCATTAATTGAAGACAGCTTCAACTGCTTTGTTAAAGCAGAATAGAGCCAGCTGTACAGCAAAGCCCAGATAAAATCAAACCACACCTGGAAGGGCTGAGCTGAAAAGCAAGATTGCTGTGCTTAACATTTGCCTAACAGAACTGCAAAAGTGCTTAGTTTAGCCCTGAAAACAAAACCGAAAGCATTATTGGCAAGGACTCAAAGAAAGAAAAGACTGTTGGTGATATTGATGGTTCTTGGTGCTAACACAGTGTATTTCACACCCTCTAGTACAGCTTCTAAGCTTTGCTGCTTCTGGGATAGCCAACCTGAGACCAACCATCTTAGAGGTCTTTTTCAACCTTAATGATTCTATGATTCTATGATCCTTGATGCTCTGTGTGTGGCAGTGCAGTAAATCCAGTTCTGGTGGAAAGGTGGACCAGTCTAAGAAAACGTTTAGTGCACTGCTTTATCAAACAGCAGTCAACCTTTCTTAATGGAGATGCATTTGTTCTTGTCCCATAGGGTATTAAATAGGGATAAAACCTCCTATTGACTTATGGAAGGGTTGGGAAGGAGGAGGGAGGTGCTGGCTGGGAGCATGTGCTTTGCTTGTTTGTTTTTAAATAAAGTCTCCTTGGGGGTTGCACATCCATGGTGGAGTCTGGAGGACCCATCTACGGTCTAAACACCATTGCAAACCACAACACAAGGACTCGGAGTGTTGCTGTCTCTGCAGTCCTCACTCCTTTGTTAAGCAAGTCTCTGCAGTGGTGACCATGAGAATGGCCTGCAGAAGACTTATTCCAGTTCCAGTTACTAACAGTGAATACTATTTAATTATAGTGATTAAATAACCCTTTACCTTTGCCTACAGTGGACCCTGGCATGGTTCACTAAAAGCAGAGGAAGCCTCAGTTTTAGTTTCTGTCTCCATTTCTCACTCATGGTGCAACACAGCAGCTGTTTAGCATGAAAAGCAGTGGCCAGTCCTTCTTTCTGATGGATAAATCACCAAGTCTCATAGTATTCAAAGTACTTGGTAGCACACAGACTCCCCTCATCCTGCTCTCACACATTAGGGGGGACTCTATTTTTCCACTTTGACCACGAAGGTCTATCTTGCATCTCCAGCTTTTCTCTCTTTGCCATTCCCAGAGACATGAAATGAAGAGAGGGTTGTATTTGTAGGCGACAACATCAATTTCCTTTGCATTGTTAAATAAAACTGCCCCTTCTTTTTAGCAAGTACAAGATTGCTCTGCCATTTGTATATTATTGGTCTGTCTTTTATAAAATGTGATGCCATTCAAAGCTCCAGCAATCTGCTACTAATACAATTGTAGCGCAGTACATTTGACAAACAGCACCTCATGACAGAGATAAACCCAGTCCTACTATTAGAGAGAAAAATATTTTTATGCTGATTAGCCATTTAGATCTGTGCAAGCTGACTAAGAATGCAGTGGGAGAGGACCCAAGCCAACTCTCTTCACCCTGTGTGCTTCATATTAGCATCTGCACAGAGCTCAGTGCTGCAAGCTGCAAGCCATGTCCTTCAAAGAGGCAAGGGAGGGAGGACCTCCAAAGCCCGAGCAAAGCCTTGGCAGCTCCTCTGCCTCCTTTCCAGTGGGTGGGCACTGATGTGGTCCAGCAGCCCTATCTCACCATGGTCTTGCCTTGCTTTTGTGCCAGGAGCAGCCTGAGCAGCAGCCTAGCACGTGGCACTGCCCTGGTGCTGTAGCAGGAACCACAGCCTCTCTGTCCTTTAAGCGCCTCAAAAGTGTCCAGAGTCTTGTGTTTTTAATGAAGACTACAAAAAATAAGAGAGAAAACAAGAGTTTTATCCAGTTCTAGTCTTCTCCATGGCTATTGCAACTAGTTCCTGTTTACTGCATTTCTGAGGCTCAGATAAGAGTCATGTCTCAGTGTGACAGCCCCACATCATCCCTGCAAAGTAGAAAAAAAAAAAGCAGGAACAAGGTGTGAAGCCTCTGGAGATTTGTGCATTTGCTTTCCAGATGCAAATATGCTTCAGCTGTAAGCAAGGAGAAGGTGAAGTCACTGCTGGACTCCCAGCTGCTATGCCACTACATTGCAAATGGTTTGGTGAACCAGCTGCCTAATGGTGATTTTGGATAGAGAGAGAGCCTGCAGGAATAGCAGCTTGGAGGTCCTGCTTCTGCCAGTGTGGAGGCAATGTGGGAATCCGAGTACAAAACCTCTGGTGCAGCTGACACTGTGTCTCAGTTGTCACAACCCATTCATGTTCCCATGCCCCATCCCTGGAGGTGTTCAAGGCCAGGTTGGATGGGACTTCAAGCAACCTGATCTAGTGGAATGTGTTCCTGCCCATGGCAGAGGGACTGGAACTGGATGGGCCTTGAGGTCCCAACCATTCCATGATTCTGGGATTCTATGATTTTCAAGCAACTTCTCCTCAGTGTAGTTCATTAGAAGCAGAAGGTGATTAACTCCAGATGGTGCTGCTGTTTTAAATGTTCTTTCCAACAGAGAGGCTGTTTCCTTGATTTTTCAAGTTCCACTTCAACTTAAAATACTGTCAGTCGCATAAGAATAAAGCTAGGAAAAGGTATGGAGAAGGGCAGCTGAATGATGGAAGATACGTAATGGCATCCCAGCCAGGAGAGATTAAACAGTCTATGGCTCCTCAGCATCAGAAGCAGGTTGGGATAGAGGTCAATAAGGCAGGGAAGGTTTATTTGCTGATCCTTGTACAGCAGTGTTATGAAGCATCATGGAACTGCTCGGTGGCAGGTTTAAAATGAAAATAATGAAGTATTACTTCATATGGTTTGTAATTCAGTCACAGACTCATTGCTGCCAGCCACCAGAGACCCATCATTCAAATGGCTTCAGGAGGAAATGAGCTCATTCAAGGGAGGAGAGGTCTGCCAGGGCCCATCAGCACACAGAGGTGTTCGTACAGACTGGCCTGGGAGCCACAGAGCCGGCGTTTGTGTGGAAGCATTTCTGTATGTGCTCCTGGCTCTTATTCTGTCCTCTAAAGCACCTGCCACCAAACGCTGCCGGGGGATCTTTGGTCCCATCCAGAACAGCTATTGCTGTGGAAGAAGTCCTTAGCTGAGATCAGGAAGGAAGCACTAAGCTCTACCTCTCCCTATAAGCATAACCAGTTTACAGTACATGTACAGAGGGTTGGTGTTGCAAGAATACAGAAACTGAGACAAAGCACACGATGAATCTGTCCCAAACAGCCTACCAGAAAAAGAGGGAGTTGATCCAGATGGTGGCAAATGGCTTTTTAAAGAACAATAACATATATATGTATAAAATATTAAAAATATAAATATATTTTAAATAACAACATAGCCTTTCATTAAAGACGGAAGCTAAAACCGCTAAATCAGAGAGTGCAGGGATAGGACGAGGGGGAATAGTTTTCAGCTACAAGAGGGGAGATTGAGATGAGATCTTAAGAAGAAATGTTTTCCTGTGACGGTGATGAGGCACTGGCCCAAGTTGCCCAGAGAAGTCGTGGCTGCCCCATCCCTGGAGGTGTTCAAGGCCAGACTGGATGGGGCTTTGAGCAACCTGATCCAGTGGGAGGTGTCCCTGCCCATGGCAGGGGGGTTGGAACTGGATGGGCTTTGAGGTCCCTTCCAGCCCAAACCATTCGGTGATTCTGTGATTCAATGATTTCTTAAGATCTTTCTAATCTGAACAGGACCTGACATTTATATTTCGGAAGAGAGGGAGTGATCAGACCAGCTTCCAGCGCAGCTGCAGACAATGCTATTTTGTGGCCAATTATCTATCCATAATTCAGGACAGCGAATTCTGCTTTCCCTTTCAGTTTTGCACAGTGGTTTTTTTTTCCAAACTACTTAGGTTTTCAACGGTATTCACAGAGACAGAAATCAGACCAAAAGGGAACATTTCTGCAGGCTTACCCAAGTGGATGTTTGGTAGCAGCAGTCTCTGCCCCAGGGTACCAGAATGGTGATAAGAGCTCCAGCCTGAAAGCAGGGTTCAGCTGTTTCCTCAACCTGCTGCTGCGGTGCAGTTCATTTCTGCTGTTACAGTGTCTCCTGTGTACAGGAAAATCAATCCAAGTTTATTATGCTGTAGGAAAAATACCAGCTGGAGAGTCCACATAGCCAAATGGGGTTGAGGTTTGTGCTGGGGTCTCCCTGAGATTACTGCAGTATTTGGATTTTAAAAAGAAATCGGTGGCTCCACTGCATTTTTTGAGGTAACAGAACCTGGGCTACATAATTAGGGTATGATTTACAATTTATATGGTTGGGGTACAGACAGGCTGAACTACTGTGACCCTTCCCATACCTTGGGTGCAGCTGGTAACTAGACCAGCTGTAGACATCATCACACCCTGCAGCTTCAATTTACCTCTGCAGAAAAAGGTTTCTAATGATGCCTAGGTCCTGCTGACTCAGCAGTTGATTTACACGCATTTTTTCAGCATAAATAACAGTGCTTTCCCAACTTCATCCTTCCTCTTGGCTTTCAAAATCTATGAATCTGAAACAGAGAAGCTGGGGAAGGAGTTCTGCTTGTGACAGGGAGAAACCTTTTTAATTTGCAATATTAATCTTCCTAACTTGGATTGACACCTACCCCCCTAAACTGGGGGGGATAAAAAGCACAGGAACTGCTAGCACGATCCCTCCTTCCACATATTTGGAAACGACTGAAATTCCGGGCTAACAAACAGCTATTTATAGCTTTTCATTTGTACTTGGAGGTAGAATCATAAATATTCCTCACTTCAGCGGGAAAAAACCTACCAGGAATATGAAGAGTCTCAGTTCATAGGAACAACACAGGAGTTGTGCTGCATTGGTTATGCTCTCTCAGTTAAGATTTATCTATTTACATTTTTAGGACCAGTACAGCCTTACCCTGATTTTAGGATAGCCCAGCCCCTTGAAGGCAACAGTTAAACCTTGCATTGTTAACAGAACAGCGTGCAGTAAATGTGCTGTGAGAACAACTTCATTTCTTGGCTTTGTGCTCCTGGGAGACACTCTAAGGTAACTGGAAGAGACTAGCACCTAAAAATCACTGAAGGGAGATTCTGCAATGCATTATTCGGCCTTTGGGGGACATGATAGTCATCGGTTTCCCCACACCTCTTAACAAGTCATCTGTAGTGAGTGCAGAGGCTGCAATTGTTCTCTGCCTCCATTTAAAGCTTCTTTCAATATGTAATTGCTAAAATGCAATACCCTGTGGTCATGTGTAATTTTACAGTAATTTTAGAGTGCACTTTTAAGTGGCTTTTGATAGTTTTTTCAGTTTAACATACCTGGCTAGTGGCTTAGTGATACAGTGTGATGGCTCCCAGATGGATGCCAAAGTGCTCTTCCCTGTCTGGAATTTTTAAATCCATTTATTCACACAGTGTGTATACTTCGGTATTTCTATTACGAGCAGTTCCAGCAGAAATAAAAGTTTTTCATTCCAAATGAAAATATAAACGCGATTTTAAATAAGATATCATTACTTATTTTTAAATGGTTACTCTTGTCCTTTTTACTATAGAATCACAGAATCATTAAGATTGGAAAAGACACCGAAGCTCATCCAGTCCAACCATCAGCCCAACCCCACCATGCCTACTAAACCATGTCCTGAAGTGCCATATTTACATGTTTCTTGAACCTCTCTAGGGATAGTGACTTCACCACTGCCCTGGGCAGTTTCTTCTAGTGCTTCACCACTCTATTTTTTCCTAATATCCAATCTAAACCTCTCCTGGTGGCACTGATTTTCTTAACTATCTCTCTTGTTAACACGAGATGACTAAAATAAAGAGGAGTATAAATGAAATAGCCAGAACAGGATCTGTTTGTGGAAGGGAGAAGTCTGTTGGATATGGCTTCTTGGTCCTGAGCATCGCCACATATCCTCTATGCATCCCTTAGGCTGGGGTAACCCCATCAGAGAAGGACCCGGCAGTGCAGCTTAGTGCCTGCCTGCGGAGGCACGCCCAGTCCTCTGCCCATCTTCTCCTCATCTCCAAACATTTGTTTGTATCCTGTACTGCTGTACTTCAGCTTGATTGCTTTTTAGGGATTTCTACCCCAAGCTCCGTTGACGGCAAAGACCTTTGAGATCCCAAACCGAATGGATATGCATCCATGTGGTTCTCCGCAGCCCTGCATCCCTGGGTGTAGCTAACTCCTGGTAAACGCTGAGCAGCAGCAAGTCAGGATGGGCAGCTTTTGCAGGTTTAAATAAGACCCAAGGCAGCGGAATGAAGCATTTTTTATTGCGAACAGTCATAGTGATTATCATATTAAAATTAATGTTGTGAGCCATCGGTTAGGGATGGCATCAGCTCTGCCCTGCCATGAACTCACTCTTCTTCCCTATCTGCATCTCCTGGAACTGCAAGAGAACAAACATTTCTGCTCTTAATCTGAATATATTTGTTTTTCTTACTCAATCTGCCGGCATTGATTAGAGTCACCATTAACAGGCCATGATGGGATTTGAACTATACCTCACCATTTACCGTTCTGAGCACAAAAAGGAATGGCTGAGCAGTGAACAAAGGCTTAGGGGACAATGCGAGCTTCCCTAGCAAACTGGATGGGATGGATGAGGAAGCCGGTTTCGAAAGAAAAGCAATTAGTTTTGCTCGCACCCTGATTAGTAAGAAAGGAACATTTTGCTTTAGGATAAAGGAAGGAACAGCCTGAGGTGTTTTGAACTTTCCCCACAAGCAGAAGAGTCAGAGGAATTCATCAGGGAAGACAGTCACCAGGCATCAGCCCAGCACCCAGAATTGCTTTAATTACTGAAGGGACGGAAGAACGGGGAAGACAGTTCCCTGATGCAGCAAGAGAGCATCTCAGATTTACCCCTCATCCCATTTCCCTCTCTGAGTGTTGCCTCAAACTACGCTATGCTTTGAACACATCCATGGCCACAGATGATTTCGACTTCATCTATATGCACGATGGAGTTTTAATGACGGTCCTCTTATGGCTTTGAGCACAAATTCACCACCTCCTTACAGGCAGTATCTGTCAGCATTGTGTCTCTGCTGCTGTAGGAGCATCAGGCCCTTGGCTCAGCTGCAGTGGGCAATGTTAATTCAGTGTTTTAGTAACAGTCAGGAGCCCCATTTCAGCTGTCTGTGTGCCCCACATTATCTTATTCATACTGTTGAAGCTGGGAGAGCCAGCCCCTGAGACACAAGCCTGTAGCAGAGCTCGGGGCTGCTGCAGCTGCAAACAGACCTCTTGCAAAATCCCAAGCTCAGGTTTCAAGAACACACAAGTTACCCAGCTCTTTTCAGATTGCACTTGTTTGGTTTTGAATCCCAAACCAGTACCTAGTGGTTGCCAAATCTGACTTTTGCTTTTTAAATCCCATTTCTAAGTACGTGAAGAACTGGGAAATACATCCCTGAGATCTTGGTTAAACCAGACTGATTTGGTATTGGGAGTGAACTGGAGTGCTACTTGATATTCGTTTTGAGGACCTGCTGTAATTACAAAAAGCTACAAAATCATAGAATCACAGAATTATCAAGGATGGAGAAGACCTCTAAGCTCATCCAGCCTAACCATCAGCCCAACACCACCATGCCTACTAAATTATGTCCCAAAGTGCCATGTCCACATGTTTTTTAACCTCTCCAGGGACAGAAGCTCCACCACTGCCCCGGGCAGCCTCTTCCAGTGCTTCATCACTCTTTCCATAAGGGAATTTTTCCCAATATCCAAAACTAAAACTCCTCTGGTGCTACTTAAGGCCATTTCCTCTCATCCTATCACTTGTTACTTGGGAGAAGAGACCAGCACCCACCTCATCACAACCTCCTTTCTGGAAGCTGTGGAGAGCCTGGGCCAGTGCCTCAACACCCTCACAGGAAAATATTTCTTCCTAATATCTCATCTCAATCTCCCCTCTTTCAGCTGAAAACCACTCCCCCTCACCCTATCCCTGAACTCCCTGATCAAGAGCCCTTCCCCAGCTTTCCTGCAGCCCCTTTCAGTACGGGAAGCTGCTCTAAGGTCTCCCCAGAGCATTTTCTCTGGGCTAACCAACCCCAACTCTCTCAACCTGTCCTCGTATGGGAGGTGCTCCAGCCATTGGATAATCTCCATTACCCCCTCTGGACTCGCTCCAACATATCCATGTCCTTCTTGTGCTGAGGACTCCAGAGCTGAATGCATGACTCCAGGTGGGATCTCACCAGAGTGGATCAGAAGGGCAGAATCCCCTCCCTCATCCTGCTGGTCCTACTGCTTTTGATGCAGGACAAGGTACCGTTGGCACTGGCTACTGCTGGTGGGTTAGTCAATACCTCTTTGCAGAAGTGATGTTTCTGTGATATTCAAATCTGTCTTGTGATATTTCAATGCCAAAGAGCTAGATCTTTTTTGAAGCGCTAATACTCTTCCATATCTATGGAGGGTTCCTCTACTGAGACTGCAAGTGTATATAGCCTTCTGTGGGCAGGCAGCAGTGCCCCACACCCACAGGAGGTTCAGCTAAAGGTCAGTGCCTTCCCAAAATCCATGCTGTGAGGTAGGAGATACCAGTGTAAGTTTGGCGTTGTGCTAATGCAGCTGCATGGTTTCTTATCCATTCACACTGCAGGGAAAATGAGCTCATCCTTGGGTGCACACAGCTGGGCAGGTCAATCCTTGCTGGATTCCTCTGTTAAATTGGAGGGATAGACTCATGAAGGATGTTATTTTTACATCATATCATTGTTTAGAAGAACGTAATCCCAAGGGCATGTTGCAGAGATATCATCAGTCGGTAGAGATGGAGAGAGTTGAGAGGGCATAAACCCCTTCCAGTAAGTGTTTCTTTTATTCCCACTCTCTGAAGAGCAGATGGGCAAAACAAAGCCTGCCAATTGGTTGGACAAGGCCCAGGACTTCATCACTTTTGGCTGCAGATTTTCTCTTTTGGTGTATTTTATCACTAGAGGTTTGATGCCCACTGACTGGGACTTTAAATGCAGCGTATAAGCCAATAGTGACAAGTTCTGGAGCTCTTTCAGTCCTCAGGTCTGACTGCAGCAGGTTTTTCTGCATTCCTGCCATGTTCCTGCTGGGAAGCATTCGTGTAGTCCCACCACCTCCTGTGCAAAGTCAAGTCTCAAAACTTTCTGGAAATGAAGTCTGACCGATGGGCGCCAGCTCTGTATCTTTCCAAAGCAGAGAGCAGCTGCTAGATGCCCATGGGAGGGACCAGGAATTTCTCCATCATCATGTGCTTGTCCTAAATATGTGCAATTAAGTAAAGTTAGGTAGGTGTGGGAAGGGTTATCACCAGGTAAGCTGCTGTGTGGGTGGAATAGGGAATGCACCATGAGCTGGTACTGCTGAAATGGCTCACCTGAAACTGCAGCCAGGGATATGCTGGGTTGCTTATCTCGATGTGTATGTATGAAGGGGAAGTAACATTCCCCAGTAAAACCATTGGGTTTGTAACTTGACAGGTTGCAGCATCTTACGCTGACCGACCCAGCCAAGGGCTTTTTCTATCAGCTCAGTTAGGATGAGTTCTGTGATGCCATGTGCCTCATGCTGACTAGCATATAAATTCCTACCACAGAAAAACATGAGGCGATTCCCAGCTGACAGTAAGTATGAATTATAACAGAGAAGAATGGAATACTTTACCTTTCACTGCCATTCGAAAACCTGAAATACTCACTGAAGTCAAGCCATTTCCTAAGAATTCTGCAGCCAAGCCTTGCTCAGAAGGCTTTTAAGGGATATCTTGCTGTGGTTTAGAATCACTTCCATGGCAACAAAAGTGCCCATGAAAGACATCCTAAATGAGTCCTTGAGAATCAGAGAAACTACACCAGGAAGAAAACTCAGGATCCATCAGAAAAGTTATAGGACCGTGCACTGTCAAGAAAAATACTCTGCTTTACACCATTGTCTCCGTCTCCCCCTGCTGAAATCAAATTAAGTTAAGACCATGGTAGGTAGCCAGGAAAGAAAAGGTAAACACAGCAACTGAAGCAGTTCTATGGAGTAAGGCAGTGCTGGTTATCACATGGGATATTCTTGAGTTAAGTACAGTAGTGCTGTGACCATATTCTGCCTGATTCAATACAGGAGTCTTTAAAGTCACCCATCCTTCTCTCCTGGAGCCATCTCTCAGTCCTTCTCCAAGCAGGTGAGGTCATAACACAAAAGTTTAATGCCCACTGACAGTAGTATCACTGTAACAATTGCCATGCAGTATTAATGCACATTCCTCTGCCTCAGTTTGATAGGCTTGCTTCGCCTATTAATCAGCTAAGGATGACTGGCAAAACCTGATGACACAAGACAAACTATCCAAGCTATGGAGGATAAATTAATGTGTGATTCCCAGTCTGGCTGAAATGGGCTGATGGCAACGCCGTTCGACTGGAGTGTAGGTTTCACATTTGCTATGGTACTTCCGTCATTCGCCTGGAAGATGAGAAAACATGTTGGTCACACGCTCAATTTTCTGAAGCTGCTAAGGTGAGCGGCACTGCTGCCCTGCCATGTAGTGGTTAATGTCCTAGAAAATTATAGTGCTACACCCAGGAGTAAATGGTGCTCGGAGGGAATCTGTGGCAATAGGAGACAGTGCTAGACCTTGTAGGGTCCCACACCATGAAGGAAACCTCAATGTAGCCAGACATGTGGGGAGAATGCTGACCTTGTGTTAAGATTGTTCAAGCTGATTTTGAACTAAATTGCTGCAATACCAAGTTTGGCAACTTTTTAAGGTGTCATTCTCACGAGGCTGACTAAAGGATGAAGTACCACACTGAGGATGAAGTTAAAACACAGCTTGACAAGAAACAGGAATATTGCCGGGTCCTGTAGCTGTGTTTAAAGCAAGGGTCAAGCCCAAGGGAGGACATCTCCTCCCTCAGCTCCTGGGCAGACTTAGTTCACTGCACTGTACAGCACAATCTCCTCACTTTGATTTTTTATCTCTCTGCAGCAGATGCTGCAGTAAATGCATTTTGCAGTATAACATCACTTAACTCTCAATTCAGAGTAAGAGCAGTTCTGCGAGGCCTCACACAACCACACCTGTGTGCACCAAGGAAATGGCAGCAGGAGGTACTGCAATGCGGTTGCTTCTTTAAGGCATCGTTATCACTGACAATTGTATTAAGCTAATGAATAAATCACTTTTTCTACAGTTTATAAAATCTAGGGCGTAACTATGTCTCTGCTATGCGACTCCAAGAACAAAATGGGTTAGCAAAGGTGCTATGGCGTCATCTGTTGCCCTCTAATCTTTATATAGAATTTGGATTGAGCAATGTGTCTTTCTAAAATAACACAAAAAGATGCTACGGTTAAGTTTGTCCTAAGGTGTGGGCAGTGGGTGGATATTGATTTTTTAGAAGCTCTGAGTAGATATTATGGATATTCTGCATATATTAACTGTTTACAACCTTTTACAATTCTTTCTAGCGTATTGAATTTATAGTTCTTGGACTTAATTGTCTAAAGAGGAGGAAGCTCCTCAGATTGTTCGTTTTCACCTATTCACACCTGCCAGGCATGCTCTTCCCACCAACAGAGCCTGCACACAGCTCATGCCTTCACTTTGCTGGCTTAAGTTCTCACCCACCTTTGACCTTAGGCCCTTGTGTCTGTAACTTGAATCTTTTTTAGCATCACTTTTGCTGACAGCAGATATCCAATGGAAATGTTCCTCTTTTTGTTCTATAATTTCTCTGCCCTTGATGATCTCTGTCTATGGAGGAAATTGGACTTTTATTTCTGTGTTTCTACAGGAGCTGAGGTGAAGACTTGTTTCAACAAATCATCCTAACAGTTTATTATTTTTATTCCTCCTACATGATCTCTCTTCTTACGTAACTTTATACAGGATGCACTTCTGGCCAGCGCCGTCACTATTCCCAACAGAGCCACTTTGCTCCCTCACCTTGACGCGACCGAGGTATGGTTGAGCTCACCAAGGGCTTTGCAGGCCCCACCATCACCAAGACGAAGTGGATGGGAAAGAGGACAAGAGGCTGGGAAGGAAAGTGGGTGGCACCAGAGGCAGAGGCATGGCAGCACCAGCCTGTTCAGTGGCTGTGGAGCTTAAATTAGCCATGAGACCACAGGATTAAAGTCAAGATACCGTTATGAGTGTTGAATTGAAGTTCAATGAATCTTCTCGTTTTTTTTATTTCCCCTTACCTCAAAATGTTCAAAATAGAGGGACTCTTTATCAGGAAGTACAGGGACAAGGGGGAATGGTTTTAAGCTGAAAGAGGAGTGATTGAGATGAAATATTAGGGAGAAATGCTTTCCTGTGAGGGTAGGGAGACACTGGAACAGGTTGCCCAGAGAAGTCGTGGCTGCCCTATCCCTGGAGGTGTTCAAGGCCAGGTTGGATGAGGCTTTGAGCACCCTGATAACAGTGGAAGGTGTCCCTGCCCATGGCAGGGGTTTGGAACTGGATGGGCTTTGAGGTCCCTTCCAACATAAACCGTTCAGTGATTCTATGAAAATTACAAGACACAGCATAAACTACTTCTAATATTTCTCCTTTTTTCTCTTCTAACATGTCCAAAATATCTCTGGTGTCATTTCCATGAAAATGTGACAGACACTCATAAATAGTGGAAAACAGTGCCAGATGTTGACCATTGTGCCTCTGCCTTGGCACTAGCTAGACTTCACCTCTGTGAGTCGACCTCAACAAGGACCAACTGCAAGTACAGCCGCAAGGAAGAACATAGAGGTGAGAAACGGTAAGACAAGCTGTAAAACAGATGAATATTCCTGGTAGTGATATCATCAATCAGTTCAGCTTCTCAGCCTAGGCACTTGCAAAGACTCCATCCAAAACACTCAAGAGTATCCGCATCCTTGGAATTCACTGCTATCCTTACTACATGCAGGTTTTTAGGTGTAAAAATGCATATTGATCAAACCCAGTGTGTTTTTATCTCTGTGGAATTCTTGGTTCCTAGCTGGCAGGATTATCTGTCATGCGTTGGCAATATCTACCTGCACTGTTTTCAGAACATGACTCTACAGTCAGAAAGGCTTCCCTTCTCTGTTAAATATAAATCTCATCTCAAAGCTGCTTCAAGAGAGTCACCTCACCTCTGTTGGATTCCACACCGCGTTTCTGAAAAAGCAATGCCCAAGTTTCACTCCGTCTAGCTGGACTGAGCTCTCACATTGCTGCAGTGCAGCCAAAGGCAGAACTGAAGCTCAGCTCTGATGTCTGCACTAGACATGGACCTAGACTTGGTATATACAAAAGCGCCCATTGCATTAAAGTGTACAACTTCTTAGGAAGAAAGTAACCAGTTTATATTTCAGGTGGAATACTGTAGAGGGATCAGCTGATAAGCTGTTAATCAAATTCCAAGCCAGCAAACACAGCCACCAAATAAACCTTGAGAAAGTGGTGGTTTATTTTAGGAATCAGAAATAGCATATTGCTAGGAGGAAGACGGATGAGATAATCTCATCAGAAAAAACACAGGAACCTGCACTAAAGAATCAGCAGCGAGAATGGAATTTTTTACCTTATTTTCAATTAACCTTGTGAAACTCGGGGAACAAAAAATCACACTTTAGCTCCCCTTGAGCTGAATGACTAAGAAAAAAAGAAAGCTGAAAATGAAACTAACTGGTTGATTAAGATTGATTCATACATCCTGTGTCAGGATGCTAAGAGTGTCCTGAAATGACGCAATGAGACTTAATGCTGACAAACTGACACGTTAAACAGGTCTATATTGTATAGTTATAGAATTAAAAAAATTATCTTGGGTAATCTTGGAAGTAAATAAAAGACATTGGTAAATGGTCAGCTTGGACAAGCAAGGTGGTTTTCCCATTCAAAGGCAACGTCCTTCAGAAAAAAGTTCATGCTTTAGGAGTTCCCTCTCATGTTTTAGGAAGTTTTGGTTAACAGGGGGCTTTGCAATACATGAGTAAAGCATCTGGAGTAACTTCATAAAAATGAGTAAAGCTTCATTTGCAATAACTTGAAAATGTAAGGATTAGCAGGTCTTTTCAAGGGGAAGATGCAGTGACTAGAGGCTGGACTTCTTTCTTCTCCTGCCAGGAGCTGTTATTAAATGCCTTCAGCAGAGGTAACAGCACTGGCCAGCGTGACTGGATGTACTGAAGCAGTGATGGTACCACTGCTGTGTTAAACACAATAGTTGACACGTAGGAACAACACTCTTCCCAGCAGTACCTTCCATGAGAAGAACTGAGTCAAAGCAGAAAATCTTGTTCAACCCTGCCCTGGTGGGATGTTTGTAACAACTCATCAATGTGCAGCCGCTACCCAAGCGTTGGCAGAGCTGCCATGAAGAGTTTGGCACCTGTGCCAAGGTGCACTCAAACTCTGTAGCATCACCTTGGAAGCTGTTATTTTTTCCCCACCTTTCAGCTTATCCTGCCTTCTTCCAAACCCTATGCTCAATTGCACATGGTGTGCTCCCTGGTGCTGCCCCTGCCTGCAGTCCAAATATTTCCTCCCCCAGAACAGGAGTGCATGGGGCAACTCCTTCAAGGGTGTGAAGACATGGGAAGGAAATGTCTTTTAATTCCTTGTTCTGCCTGGGAGAGCAATAATAGAACAATAATAACAAGAACAATAATAATAACATTACATATTAATAATCATTAGATAGTGCACAAGCCTGGCTGAGAATACCCCTAGTACTTCTTCACAACCATAGAAAAGAGCTAAACAGAGGATGGAAAGATATTGAAGAGCTGCAAAGAGACAAGGAGAGAGAAGCAACAGGAATGTTTTCTTCATTGGAGCAAACTTCTTGGTAAAAAGAAAACTATTTGTACACAGTGATTGATTTCCTACAAACAGTGGAATAAAGGCTGAGAAGACCAGCTGAAATAACATGTATTGCACAAAAATATGCCAAAGCTATGTGCGTATCATGGAATTCTTCTTGGTCTCTATAGTAATGTCAAAGCATCCCTAAAGATCTATAGTATATTACTGCCAACATATCCTGCGCTAAAAAAAAAGCAAACTCCTTTATTATCCCTCACTTAAAATGCCTTTTTGAATGCAGGAAGCCTTTAAGGTCAGAGGGATTCAGTTCACCTTGCTGGGCAGCCGGCTGTTCCTCTTCATTCCTTGGGTTCAGCTTGTGCCTACTAAACACAGTATTGAATCACAGAATCATGGAATGGTTTGAGTTGGAAGAGAACTTAAATCCCACACAGTTCCAACCCATTGCACTGTCAGTGACACCTTCCACTGCATCAGGTCAGGTCAGACACTTGGCCCACACCTGCAGATCTGAGCTGTGCATCTTTATTTGGTAAAAGATTACTCAGTGCCTCTCCAGAGAGGAACAGCCAAAATTTCAATTAAGGGAGAAACTTTCCTCCCTCTGTTAAGCAAACAGCAGTGAAGAAATCTGGTGGTGGCTCCATTTCAGATTGTTCCTCAGCATTCTGATAGAGAACACAAAGCTGCTTCCTAGCTCACCTACAGAACTATACCATGGGACCAGTACAGGCTGGACACTGGCAGAGATGGGAGATGTCACCACTGCCCAACACACTGTCAGAAGGAAGGCAATGTTTTTCATATCTTTGGAGATACTCCCCATTGTGATACAGTTGGGAGGTGTCCTTGAGCACCAAGTGCTTCCTAAAGGGAAGCTCATGAAACTCCTCAGGCAGGTCTTTCGCCTGCGGAATCCAGAAAGAATCAGCTCCTTCTCAGAGGGTACCCCATAATCATGCGGCTACAAGGACTTTGTGCATTCACCTTTGCACAAAACCTGAAGACAATGGGAAGCTGGGACAGGCTTGCACAATACTTCGCTCCAAAACCTCCTACCACCTCTCTCACCACTTCATGAAAGCAGCTAGTGGATCATCAATAGATTAAAGGAAGAAGTTACAGTCATTTAGCTTGTACAGTTGCAGTTGCCTTTGGTGGAAGATGCTCAGCTAAAGTAGTCATCTAGTTTGGAGTTTATAAATACAGGATTCCTTATTTATAGCAAGCTGCCTGGTCATGATGTCTGCAGCAGCATCTCCTACCACTTCTTGTGGGGTAGGAGATCAGCCCCCATGCTGACAGACAGCCACTCGTCTGTCATTGATGATACATAACAAAACTAGTATTGCCTTGTGTTCCTGGGAACAGCTCTGGTAACAGATGAAGACATTTGGAAAAACTTATATTCAGCCTTGGCAGTCACTGCCTTTTAAATAATCTGCTCTGCTTCCATTCCTTTAAATAAACTTGCATTATTCATAGATATAAAACCAATCCCATGACTTATGTGCCATCATACACTGGAATTAAATCGTAGTAATTCAGTTCCAGGGGCCTGTGGTTCAGCTGAGACTTGAAAAGGACTTGGTAATGCTTGCTTTTGTCACCTCCCAGCAGCACCAAAATACATCTGGGCATGGAGCCACCAGAGTTAAGAAAATAGCAGCTAGCAGGGCATTTTGCTGTATAAGTTACTATGAGGTCCTTATTAAGTTGTCTGCCACAAGATACTTCAGATTATCTTCCATATCTTTGAAATCATCAGTGATACAGCTCTAAACACCTAACGCATCATCTGAAGGATGATCATCATGCTTGACCACCTCATTCCCCAGGCACAGCAGATCACTCTTCAGCAGGTACAAAGCACATTTCCTTGGAGATTGCGCCATGGCTACAGAAATGCCATCTGAAATTCCGTACACTCCATTCAGAAAACAAGATGTTCTTCAAGGTTATTTTCTTCTAATGAAAACATCCATCACAGCAAAATATACATCTCTGCAGCGCACTGCCAATGAAAGCACTGTGCACGTGCTCGAGGAAGGAAACCACTGCAAGTCACAATGAAGCACTGAAGGGCTTAGGGACTGGTTATTCTTGTGAGGAATATAAGAACCCCAAGCAAAAGAGAATGGGTGAGATCCCGACTTGCCACCTCTGTCCTTGTTTTACTTCAGGACTTCTCTGTTGTGTAGATATAGGAAAGGAAATCACCATGACGCTTCTCCTCTTTAGTCCTTGAGTTAGATACACCGTATTTAGAGCATCCGCGATTCACCTTTCATTTCTTGTTACCTACCCAAGCTGTGGATGCTGTGGGCACTCGGCATGCAGCCAGAGAAACCAGAGTCAGGCTAAGCAAGCCTTCAGGAGAGGCTGCCAGGGTGTTGGAGTGCTCCACAGAATCTCACTCATGAGATCTTCAGTTTCTTCCCACAACATAACTCATGGTCGTACCAACCTGTGCTGTTGCTTGGGGACCAATAACAAAACATTTTGCCTATCTTACAGGCCTGCTGAGTGAGAATTTTGCAGCAGGGTTTGCTGGGTTATTGGAATGGTGAGTGGTTTAAAGCAATTTCACAGCAACAACCAGTGCACGCCTTTTACACTGTGTAATTGTGAATGTACCACATAATATTTTCACAGCATTTCAAGATAAGGAACATTTTTTTTGCTAAATTAATGATTGCTTTCCATGGAGAAGTGCCTAGACATTATTTAAAAAGCCAGCTTTCAAGAAAGCTTCTCCCAGAGCTGTCCTTCTCCTGCATTACAAATAGAAAATGTATGGGAAGGGATGTAGCTCTCAGGGCTCACCCTGATATCAGCAGCCAGAGAAGCAGGCAGGTATCTGACATTCCTCTTTGGAGAGCTGCTGTGTTTTTGTAGACATAACAAGTGAGACAGGAATGGGGACCACAGCTTTCAGCTGCTCTTCTTTGTGGAGCAGACTTTGATGTACACTCAGCCTGCACCATGGCTGGAAGACTTTTCCATGGGCATAGCAAGTTGCACCACAAGGGAAACAGCAGCAACATTGGTTTGGAAAGGAGCATGTGTGCTTTACCATATTAACTTTGGAGACTTGCTTTCACATTACCTTCTAAATACATAAAACTTAGGCTTGTGATAATTGTAATTACCCTTTGTTAGCTAATATCTCACTTACTCAACTGTCTTAAACTCACATTAATATTCTACTGGCTTCTTATCAGCCCACTTTGTTTCAAACAGGAAACATTTCATATAGCAAGGGACTAAAATAATTCCTGAGTGTGAAGATCCTTAACAACTTGGTTACGTGGCATGAAATGGAAAAGGTGTAATATTTCTCTCAGAGTGGTTTTCACAGGAAAAACTGGTGATTTGGCAAAAGCAAAGTATTTGGGGCAAACACAGTCATTGCAGCTGGAGTGTTTTGCGGGTGTGAAAACATGTTCTACTTGGGTTGCCCATCTCCCCTTCTGCCACAGAGAAGGGCTTACAGTCGTCCTGCTTTCCTGCAAAGCCCCGACTTACTTGTGGATAATTGGATTACTGAAAGCAGCCCTCTTAGAAATCATGTTATTTTTCCTTTGTATTCTACCATTGCAATACAGATGTCTTTATTCCATCTTAAGACTTCTTTTTAAAAATAAATTCCTGCGGCTCTTCGCAATGTAAGTGATGTGTTAGTCTGACCTGAGCATGCAGATTCAGCTGGCAGTGTATAATAACTCTGGTAGCTGGGGACATCATTCGTTTTTCACGCCAGCGCCAACAGAAACACTTGCTTGGAGCAAGCATGTCAGGGAGCTGATAACAAATCTCCATGGATATGCCCAGCCTCACAATTAAGGTTCTGCTCGGAGTGATATTTTAAAAAGCACCAATAAATGCAGCTATTTAGAACTCCCAGATGTCTGGGAGACAATCAGGTCAGGGATAAGATCTGCCAAGGTGTTTCAGTTGGAAAAGGCACTTTGCAAGCAACTTTAGAAATAGTTCAGGAATTCAGATAAGAAAAGCATGCACTTTTTGTATCATAGAATAACGAGATGATATGGTTTGAGTTGGAAAGGCCTCAAAGCCCATCCAGTTCCAACCCCCGGGACACCTCCCACTGCATCAGGTTGCTCAAAGCCCCATCCAACCTGACCTTGAACACCTCCAGGGATGGGGCAGCCACAGCTTCTCTGGGCAACCTGGGCCAGTGCCTCATTGCCCTCACAGGAAAGCATTTCTCCCTAAGATCTCATCTCAATCTCCCCTCTTGGAGCTGAATACCGTTCCCCTTCATCCTGTCCCTGTACTCCCTGATCAAGAACCCCTCCCCAGCTTTCCTGTAGCCCCTTCCAGTACTGGGAGGAAGCTCTAAGGTCTTCCTGCAGCCTTCTTTTCTCCAGGCTGAACAACTCTGAACTCCCTCAGCCTGTTCTCATACAGGAGGTGCTCCAGCCCTCACATCATCTCTGTGGCCTCCTCTGGACTCGCTCCAACAGATGCATGCTCTTCCTGTGCTGAGGACTCCAGAGCTGGATGCAGGGTTCCAGGTGAGGTCTCACCGGATCAGATCAGAGGGGCAGAATCCCCTCCCTCGCCCTGCTTTGGATGCAGCCCAGGATACAGTTGACTTTCTGGGTTGCAAGTGCCCATTGCTGCTTCCCATTGAGCTTCTCATCCACCAGTGCCCATTTCTGGGCTGCAAGTGCCCATCACGGCTTCAAAATTCCAAAGCATCGAAGCACACAACCAACTTCAAACAAGTCAATGCTCACATGGAACCAAAGCCTGAAACAGATCACATAATGTGGCTGTATTGATTGATTTGCTTTTGTATGTGACACCGATCAGTGTGAGATACCAACTCAAATGCCTCACTGTATTAAGATGGTTTGCATTTGGAAATCCTCTGTAATGAAACAGATATTTTTATATATATATACACACACACACACCCTGTTGGATGAAATAGAAGTAAGATTTTATAGACTGATATGCTGAGCATTTATATGTCTAACTATATAGCTAAAAGAGTTGAAGATGATGCCCAGCACATCAGTGTATAAAATCTTGTTTCCAATGAAACCAGGGGCACTGTTGACCGTAATATCAGTAGATTAAGATTTCACCATCCTTCAAACCCTGACCCCAGCAAGACAGACCAGGATTCTCCTTCCTCAAAAGTGAATTATGGCCTTACTGCCCACTGTACAAATCAATTTCCCTTTAACATCAAATTCTCACTTTGTACTAATCAGTTTTTCTCAGCAAGTCCAGTGTTGACCTTTCCCACACTTCATTTAATTTTCTCTAATTCACTTTATTCATTTATTTATGAAGTCAGGTTTCCCAAAGGCAGAATTCCCTGATGCTCATTTTGACGAGCGCGCATATGACTGACTGGAAACCTCTGGCTTTGTTGTACTCGGGTGCTTGGGACACCCAGCTCACTCAATGTGGTACTTGCTTTCTTGGTGGATTTGTTCTATGCAAACATGGTGATTTCTGTATCAATGGGGAAAAGCCACCGTAGATAATTTACATGGTTCAATAACTGACTCCGTGTCAACTCTAAGAACCCCAAGGTCTCGTTATCCACTTTGAATGCATAATAATTCATTTTTTTGATTGTTGTTAAAAAAGCAAGGGATGCTGAACGGGGTCTGAATGATGTTGTGTTCTAACATTGCTGCCTCAGGGGACTGCCAAGCCTGCAGGTCAATCTGCTGCTGCGCTTTCCACACGGGCTTTAATTAAAAAGAAGGAAATAGCAGGTTGGGCAGAAGGAGTACAGTCAACACAGGTTCATGAAAGGCAGGTCCTGCCAAACTAACCTGATCACTTTCTATGACAATGTGACCTGCCTACTGTATGAGGGAAAGGCTGTGGATGCAGCCTTCTTGGACTTCAAGAGATTCAAGACAAGGTTTAGTGGATGTTTTGGCTTAAGACAGTCAAAAGAAGACAGACTTGAGCTGAGTATTGTTAAAAAGGTCAGACTCATTGCTGGTGCTAGAAGTTATTCTGATACCCTAACTAAGCCTCTCCATCCACAGTTGTTTTATAATTGGGTCTTTCAGAAATAGTGAGAAGTTGAGAGAATTATTTAACGTTTCAGTGATGATTAGAATAAGGAAAAATGGAAAAGTGTATTAAAGACACAGAATCATCAAATGGTTTGGGTGGAAAAAAACCTTCGAGATCAAGTCCAACTGTACCCGTCCACTACTAAACCAGATCCCTGAGCACCTCGTCTGCCTGTCTTTTAAACACCTCCAGGGATGGGGATTCCACCACAACCCTGGGCAGCCTCTGCCAGTGCCTGAGAACCCTTTCAGTGAAGAAATTTTTTCCTGATAACCAATCTCAACCTCCCCTGATGGAACTTGAGGCCATTTCCTCTTGTCCTATCATTTGTTACTTGAGAGAAGAGACCAACACCCACCTCACCACAACCACCTTTCCAGGAGTTGCAGGCAGTGATAAGGTCTCCAATGGAACATGGGACAGGAACTCCAAAAAAAGGCTGAGGGGTTTCATATACATCTATTTATGATTGTTAGAGGGAGCTTAACACAGACTAGAAAGCCTTCTATACTATTTTTAAGATGGATGAAGCCAGTTTGGCCTTTGGACAGAGTTGGAGCTCCATTATTTTACAGGAAATTTGGAATTAAAACCAGAACTTGCATGTGACTGCTTATCAGGTCAGCAAACAAGGACTGGCTGGCTTTGAAACTCACAGTCAGTGGCATTTCAGTGAGTTGGTACCAGGTTGTGTAGTGATGCTTGGAAAGCAAAGTTTGAAAACAGGGTACAAATCTCCAAGAGGCTGCTTGGAGTCACAGTGTATGAATACCATGCTTAGAACAACAAGTAAAGCAGAGACGGATTTCATAGCCAAATCCCTCGTGTTCTGAAAGAGAAGATAAAAGCTGTGACTTGCATTTGGTCTTCGATGCAGACACTGACATTTCAAGAGTGCAGGGGTACGGATAGCAGGTGATTTCCTTTTTTTTCAGTAGCTGAAGTCATCTTAATTACTGTAATTAAATTGAGATAAATGGGCAGTGGAGTTTTCCTATCTCTGGCTCAAAGCCTTTAGAGACAAGTGATACGGAGTAATCCTTACGCCCTCCCATTGACTACAGCAATGCTACAACACAGATTCAACACAATTCTGCTACAATGTAGAGAAATGTTTCTGTACATCTGGCTCCTGTTTGACAAGTGGGGACAGCTTGTGCCTCACAGCTCAGGAAACCTCAAGAACGTTAATTGGCAGATTTGGGAAATTAGAAGGCTTTTATTTGTGCTGTGACAGGTGGCCATTGCAATGGAATGTGAGAAGAAAGCATCCAAAAGCAGTAGCTGGTTGCTAACAGGCTGGCAAAAGGTTTCGAGGAAGCAGGAAAATGTAGCAGAGGACACAAGCCAAGCAAGGATGCTCTGCCCACAGGAGAGCAACTGACTGGTTCCTGGATTTGTGGAGCCGTTTATTTTAGTGATACTGTTTCCCTTCCTCTCCCATCCTACTTGCAGTCGCTATTTACTGTGCCTGTGCTATAAATAACACTGGGGAGTGAAAGCTGTTTTCAGTCCAAGGTACATAACCAGGAAAGCTCACTAAATTCTGATGCATTCCTTGGGCTGAACAATCTCCCCACCAGAAGGCAAACATGTAAAGATGCCTGTCATCTTTGGAGCTTACAGTAAAACAGTCGGAGTTATAAATATACTAAATTTGCTTCTGGTTTCACTGGCAATGGATGGATCAAGTATTACAGTGGGTGTTGTAGCGGCAGGCTCACTGTCCTGCTCTTTTCCTGCAATGTCGCTTTTCCATTGAACAGACAAAGCCTGAGCCTTGCCAGAAGGTGTTTCTCAGTGCTCTCTGGAAGGCAGAAATGTCATAAAATCACAGAATGGGTTGGGTTGGAAGGGACCTCAAAGCCCATCCACTTCAAACCATACTGCAGGAACACCTTCCACTGGATCAGGTTGCTCAAAGTTACATCCAACCTGGCCTGGAAACAAGCCACAACTTCTTCGGACAACCTATGCCAGGGCCTCCCCAACTTCACAGGAAAACATTTCTTCATAAGATCTCATCTTGGACCCCCCTTTCACCTGAAAACCATTCCATTCATCCTGGCCCTCCACTCCTTTATCAAGAGCTCCTCGCCAGCTTTCCTGCAGCCCCTTCCACTACTGGAGGCTGCTCTAAGGTCTCCCCGCAGCCTTCTCCAGGCTGAACAAGCTCAACTCTCTCAGCCTGCCCTTGTGCGGGAGGTGCTCCAGCCCTCGGATCATTTTCTTGGTCTCTTCTGGACTCGTTCTTACAGTTCCATGTCCTTCCTGTGCTGAGGACTCCAGAGCTGGATGCAGGGCTCCAGGTGAGGTCTCACCAGATCAGATCAGAGGGGCAGAATGCCCTCCCTTGCCCTGCTGGTCCCATTGCTTTGCATTGCAGCCCTGTTGGCTTTCTGGGCTGCAAACACACATTGCCAGCTGCTGTTGAGCTTCTCACTCCAAGTCCTTCTCTTCAGGGCTGCCCCTACATCCTACAACCCACTCCCATGCTTGGCTGTAACATACTGTAAGGTCTTCAGGGCTTTTGTTTTAATTTTCTACTGCCATTTCTTCCTGTTACCTGCCATCATGCATAAATAGAATTTAGTTTTTCTCAGCACACCTTATTTTCAAATTCCAAGTGGAACCCACAGATTGTCATTAAGCAAGAGACCATTTACAACCTCCAACACAGCACAGTATTTTTCGTATAGAGCAGACAATTGCTTAGTAATAAAATAATTTTTTCCATCATAATAAGAGGTAGTAAAGATAAATATTCATATAGCATGCCACCCTGCGTCTCAGGGGACATCATTAGTTTTTAAATTCACTGTTCAAATGGATGCAGGGTGTTTTATACAAGTTGCCACAGTGATCCCACATCAAAACCTCACGAAGCACTGACTGCACACGAGTGAACGACGGAAGGAAATTACAGCAGCAACTGTGAGGGTGATGGGGTGTTTGAAACACCCTGGATGTACTGCTAAGAGATTTCAGTGTTAAAAACAAGCCCCTAACCTTTTCTAAACATAAGATGCTGGGCTGGATTTGTCATTCCTTTAAAGCATGCTGCATCCTGCAGATGTGAGGGTAGGAGGGAAGGGTGTGATGGTGCTCCTGCACTTTTATGATGCTGCACACTGAGCTGACAGCCTCTGGAAGGACTCTGGATTACTAACAGGTACCAGCTGGGTAAGAGTCATTGTGCTGGTGAGGAGAGCTGGAGGGCAGCAGCCCTTCAAGCCCAGCTATGCAGCGCTGCCTCGCAAAGGCTGGTGGAAGGGCAAAGTCCAGGAGCGCATCAGAAGCTGAGGACCTGACCAAAAAGATTCTTTGCCAACTTGTTTGTGTCCTGGCCAGTTCATGTTGAGCTTCTCATCCACCAGCACCCCCAAGTCCTCTCCTCAGGGCTGTTCTAAATCCATTCTCCAATGTTTTACATTCTTTTATTACCAGATGCTCTAGTAACGGAAAACACCACCTTGAAGGGATAACGTACTAAGCTGCTTTGCTCCTACAAATGGGAAGAAAGAGAGCAAGAAATTCTTCCTGCCCTTTCACTATTGTGGCAGCAGCCCTACATGCTGTGTGCAGGATTCCTACTGCTGTATTTCACACTCCTTTTGCAGGAGAATGTGTTAACTCAGCAGGTGACTTAGACCAGCCCAAGATGGGTACCACACTCCACGGTTTGTGTCTAGAACAAACCTTTCTTTGCTGAAAGGTTTTGTTTCACAACCTCTATCACCACTCCCTACACACTTTTCTGACGTTTTTGGCCTTTGGCTATGTTATAATTCAGTGGATTGCAGCTAATTAATTATAAATTATCTAGGTACTTAATTATAAATGAACTGGCACACAGATCAGATGAAACTTAACTGTGGCAAAGTCACAGCTTGGAGCTTCATGCAGGACTGCAGCCACCATCCTGGCTACCTCCCAATTGCTGTTAGCTCTGGGCTGTCCCCATAGATACACCAAGTAGAAATGACTTGGTTTAAACCAGCAAGAAAGCAGACAAGACAGAACAACGTCTCACTAAAGAGCACACGTTGTGTGTGCTGAATTGCTGGGTATGCAAGGTGGGGTTTAGCGAGTGCTTAGCCTTAATCCAACACCATCCCTATTGAATCGATAAATGGCTCAAAGGGCAAAATTCTGGTAGGTGTTGAGCCTGTTTGCAAATGCTACAAACCATCCAGAGAAATCTGAAGGGGCAGCGCAGTGAGATGAAAAGCTCAGACCCCATGAGAAAAATCATACTGCAGGGCTAACATATCCCAAACTGAGCTCAGAAAAAGGAGCTGCAGGAGCAAATAAAATCAGTGCTGAGCATTTATCTGTGAAAGATCTTTGTTTGGAAAAAAACAGTGATAATTACAATACTACCATTTTTCCTGTACCCATATAAATGGTAAATGGAATTCCCCTGGAGTATATTATTCAGGTTAGCACTTCTGCAAACATGGGGACACAATGTCAACTCAGCCTCTGTTCAGTCTTTATAACAAATTGCTAAGCCACCAGCAGACCAAACCAGCTTTGTTTTGGAAAATGACAGTTTTTAGAGCAGTCTTCTCACATAACATTAATTCCTATTTTTTAAATTGCTCTGTATTTAAATGCCAGTTATTACAAAGCAATTGTACTGCTTAAATATGCCTGGTGAAACAAATATTTGTTTTAATTGTGTTCAGGACATGTGAATGTGCTTACTGCAGCAGAATGAAGAAAAGCTTCTTATCTCTGTGAAGCCATGTATCTTCCTCCACTCGGGAGCCTTCATCATCTTTGAGAAGACATGATAGTTTCCAGAGAGTCTTCTTCTCTGGGGATAAATAATGCACAATTTCCATCAGAGCTAACCAAACACTATTACAATTAAACAGGTTCTGTTTCTTCAGTTGCATTCCTATGATTATAACTTGGTCAGTGCTTTTGTACCTGCAAATGGGGCTGTGTTTCTCCTGCTAGGGACGGCATGGCTGATGAAATGGGGTTTTGGCATGACTTCCATCCATTGCCTCTCTCCACTTACTACTCATGGGTTCCCAAGTGTTGGTCAGAAGGGTCCTAGAGCATCTGTTCCTTGCTGTGATGGGTAAGAGACATCCACCATGTCCATCAGTAGGACATGGATCTATTAGAGCAAAACCAGAGGAGGCCACAGAGGTGGTCTGAGGGCTGGAGCTCCTTCCATCTGAGGACAGGCTGAGAGAGTTGAGCTTGTTCAGCCTGGAGAAGAGAAGGCTGCGGGGAGACTACAGAGCAGCCTTCCAGTACTGAAAGGGGCTGCAGGAAAGCTGGGGAGTGGCTCTTGTTCAGGGAAAGGGATCACAGGGATAGGACAAGGGGGAATGGTTTTCAGCTGAAACAGGGGAGTCTGAGATGAGATCTTATGAAGAAATGTTTTCCTGAGAGGGTGGTGAGGCACTGGCCCAGGTTGCCCAGAAAAGCTGTGGCTGCCCCATCTCTGGGGGTGTTTCCAGGCCAGGTTGGATGAGGCCTTGGGCAGCCTGATCTAGTGGGATGTGTCCCTGCCCATGGCAGGGTGGTTGGAACTGGGTGGGCTTCAGGGTCCCTTCCAACCAAACCATTCCATGATTTGATGATTTTGCCAGGGACTTATGCCCGGTGAGGAAGAGGGATAATGGGATATTAAAGTTGGGAATCTCATTCGCCACTGGTCAGGTGAGATGTGTGGTGAAAGGAACAGTTTTGATACCAGTTTTTCATGCTTGATCCCAGCGGGAAGATTTAATCACTTAAAATACATTCAAGATATACCCTACATTTCCTGTGTTGTTTGTTTGCTGGCAGCTCCCAACTGGAATGGCTCTGTAAGTACCTGCCTCTCAGGTACCCGTGCTGAGGAGTTTCAGTTAAAGTGAACAGATAATTCATAGGCTGGGGGCAGGACATTCCGTAGAGATACATTTTCCCAGTTAATGCATCCTTTTAGTGAAACTCTTTATTTGCACATTTTTGATTAGGTGCCATAGCTCCAGCCCCAGGAATGAGCGCTCCACTGCGAAACAGAATGAAAGCAGGTCTAGTAATGAGGAAATGTCCTGGGAAAGCCTGGAGAACCCAGTAAAACTCAATGCATCTGTGTGATGGAACCGGTTCCTGAACCTCTAGACCAGTCTCTGGGGGCAAACTTTACTAATTTGAACATGAATTACAATTTTTCATTAGAACACTTGTTTTGTGTGATTTTGCAGTGTATTTCTTCAAAAAGTATCCCCAAACATTGAGAATAACAAACTTGCTAGATGGCATGAGCACAGGCATTATCAGTGTGCGGCATTTTAAGCACACTAGGAAGTATTCCAGGTGACTGTAAACTGCAATTCGAGGTCACCTGCTTTATTCTTTTACATCATGCAGTGATTGGCTACCATTGATTAAAATATTAAATATCCTTACCCTTGTAAGCTGCTGTAAATCAGCTTATAATATTGTGTAACTAAAATATGAAATTAAAGTGATTGGAGTACACTTGTTCCTGTTACATCTTGTTATCTTCTGATCATACTTTATTTCTATCAAGATAATTTTAAGTTCTCACCCTGTATTTACTGAGCTGCTGTTCCTCCCACCTCAGTGCCACCTGGACACTCAATCAGCTGATGCTTTTTCTATCATACAAGCTATTAGTGAATATATTAAATAATGCCAGGCACCATGCAATCAAAATTACTTTAATTATAGATATTAGATCGTTTTAGTACAATATTGATAATTCAGGGCAGCAATTTTCCAGGTGTTACATCAGCTAATTGGTAATTTAGAATACTGAAAACTGCTTCCAAGTCCAGTTCATTCCCTGCCCTCGTGGATGTAACCCCTGCTGAAGTGTGGCCAAAGAAGGAATTGAGTTATGAATGGTTTGGCATCATGCATGATTCATTTACATCTTAGCTTTAGGAAGCGTATTCACATGTATGTACATGGCTATGGCACCTACACACAATTTTTTCCCTCCTCATTTTCAATGGTTTTCAATACCCTTACATTCAGAATTTCCTGATCTGAAATTCCTGTCTCTGGTTTGTCCTGTACCCTTCACATGATTCATTATGCCATTTTCAGAATGCAATACATAAAATACAAACTGCTCAGTAAAGCAGTAAAACTATTTTTTCTCTGCAACATTTGCTGTTGGAATTTAAACACAAATCCTTTGGGTTCCACTGTGCTGAGACTCAATATCCTGCCACATTTTATCCTTCTATTTAAAAATTAATGACTTGTATTTGCAGCCAGTCTTGCGTCAGGACATTCTTGCTTGTAATTAATTCCTTCCAGCCTCTCTCCATGATGCTCCTTGCCCTCATTGCTGCTGAAAATCTGAGTCTCAGGCTCCACTGAGAGTTCAAGTGGTTGAGAATAAGGAGGTTCTATCATTTTTGACGAGTTGGTTTATTCACTCTTGCTCAGCATTTGTTCCAGTTGGTATCTCCTGTTCTCTGATATATATATATATATATATATAAAATTACTGATCTATCTATCTATATACAGGCATATATATATATATATATATACACACACTGTTAATTAAATATTGCAATATAGGATGACCTTCACAACAAGCTGTTTAATTACTAGGATTCATTCCATTAGGCTGAAATGAATATAGACTACGGAAAAAGGTATATATCCACTTTGGATAGGGTTCTTTTGGTAGCTTCTTTGGAAAGTCAGTTTGTTGTCCTTGCTAGTGCTGGCTCCAAATTAACAGAAGGAAAGGACACAACAATAAGGCAAGAACATGAAAGTAATTAGATCAAACTGTAAACACATCCAGTGTTGGGGAGGGCTGGGGCAAAGGAAAGGATTTGTCTTGCCTTTGGCAGGCTGAGGGAGTTGGAGTTGTTCAGCCTGGAGAAGAGAAATCTGCAGGGAGACCGTAGAGCAGCCTTCCAGTAGCGAAAGGGGCTACAGGAAAGCTGGGAAGGGGCTCTTGGTCAGGGAGTGCAGGGATAAGACAAAGGGGGTCAGTTTCAAGCTGAAAGCGGGGAGACTGGGGTGAGATCTTGGAGAGAAATGTTTTCCTGTGAGGGTGATGAGGCACTGGCACAGGTTGCCCATAGAAGTCATGGATGCCACAGCCCTGGAGGTTTTCAGGGTCAGGTTGGATGAGGCTTTGAGCAACCTGATCCCAGTGGGAGGTGTCCCTGCCCATGGCAGGGGGGTTGGAACTGGATGGGCTTTGAGGTCCCTTCCACCTCAAACCATTCTATGATTCCATGATCCCATGCTTCCTCCAGGGTTTATTATGTCCAAAGCACAGGAGAAACATACAAACGAGGAGCCTAACATACATGTTCAGCTCAGCAATTCCCATTTCTTGTCCCATTAGGGCTGATGCCATTCCAGCCTCTGTATCTGAGAGTCACCTATAGAGATGCACATAAATGCAGTGTGGATATCGAGAACAGGCACAAACGCTCCCTCCATTGTACCTCTGTGCTCATTACATTTTGCACTTAACTATTTCTGCATGGTTTGCAATGCTCAGTTGTAGAAATAATTTCTGTTAAAGGAATTTACAGTTGGGTTAACAAAAAGCAATTGAAAGAGTCACCATTGTTACAAAGTGCTCTCATTACGGCCACATATATGTATGAAACAGATAATGGCTTGCATGCGACACACTGAGTACTCTTGTGTCTCACACTTCTGCTATAAAAAAAGAAACTCAAGCTGGATAAAAGCATCTCTTTTTTCTGGAACTGTGCCAATGTGTCCACGTGGCAATCACAGAATCACAGAATAACCAGGTTGGAAGAGACCCACCGGATCACCGAGTCCAACCGTTCCTACCAAACACTAAACCATATCCCTCAGCACCTCGTCCACCCGTGCCTTAAACACCTCCAGGGAAGGTGACTCAACCACCTCCCTGGGCAGCCTGTTCCAGTGCCCAATGACCCTTTCTGTAAAGAATTTTTTCCTAACGTCTAGCCTAAACCTCCCCTGGCGGAGCTTGAGGCCATTCCCTCTTGTCCTGTCCCCTGTCACTTGGGAGAAGAGGCCAGCACCCTCCTCTCTACAACGTCCTTTCAGGTAGTTGTAGAGAGCAATGAGGTCACCCCTCAGCCTCCTCTTCTCCAGGCTAAACAACCCCAGCTCTCTCAGCCGCTCCTCATAAGGCCTCTTCTCCAGCCCTTTCACCAGCTTTGTTGCTCTTCTCTGGACTCGCTCCAGAGCCTCAACATCCTTCTTATGGTGAGGGGCCCAGAACTGAACACAGTATTCGAGGAGCGGTCTCACCAGTGCCGAGTACAGAGGGAGGATAACCTCCCTGGACCTGCTGGTCACGCCGTTTCTGATACAAGCCAAGATGCCATTGGCCTTCTTGGCCACCTGGGCACACTGCTGGCTCATATTCAGTCGGCTGTCAACCAACACACCCAGGTCCCTCTCCTCCAGGCAGCTTTCTAGACAGACTTCTCCTAGTCTGTAGCACTGCATAGGGTTGTTGTGCCCCAAGTGCAGGACCCGGCATTTGGCCTTGTTAAACCTCATGCCATTGGACTCTGCGCAGCGGTCCAGCCTGTTCAGATCCCTTTGCAGAGCCTCCCGACCCTCCAGCAGATCGACACTTCCACCCAGCTTAGTGTCGTCCGCAAACTTGCTCAGGGTGCACTCGATGCCTTCATCCAGATCATTGATGAAGACATTGAACAGGGCTGGACCCAGCACTGAGCCCTGGGGAACCCCACTTGTCACTGGCCTCCAGCTGGATTTCACACCATTTCCCACCACTCTCTGGGCCCGGCCATCCAACCAGTTTTCCACCCAGGAGAGTGTGCGCCTGTCCAGCCCAGAGGCTGACAGTTTCTCAAGCAGAACGCTGTGAGAAACTGTGTCAAAGGCTTTGCTGAAGTCCAGGAAGACCACATCCACAGCCTTTCCCTCATCCAGTAGCCGGGTCACTTTGTCATAGAAGGCGATCAGGTTAGTCTGGCAAGACCTGCCTTTTGTGAACCCATGTTGACTGGGCCTGATCACCCGGTTCTCTTGCATGTGCTTCATGATAGCACTCAAGATCACCTGTTCCATGACTTTCCCTGGCACTGAGGTCAGACTGACAGGCCTGTAGTTTCCTGGGTCCTCCCTGCGGCCCTTTTTGTAGATGGGCACAACATCAGCCAGCCTCCAGTCCAGTGGGACTTCCCCAGTCTTCCAGGACTGTTGGAAGATGATGCAATGTCCCAACAAAGGAGAGAGCAGGAAAGTCACTGCTGAACAAGCCATATTTGTATAGCACAAGGATGGGTTTTGACCTGCACTGTGCCTGGGTTTCAGCATCTCGTGAACACTCACTCCATGGGGAGCAATGCAGAGATGCTGTCAATTACTGGCTTAAGAATGATGGTTCTGTAGATGCTGGGATGCCCTGGATCTCTGAAAGGCTGTTGATACCAGTGATGTATGTCTGCACTTGGTTGCTACGTGCTCTCTGATGCTGATTTTCAAGGCAAATCTGAGTAAGCTCTCCCTTCAACACTGCTTTGAAATGAGTTTTCTGAAGGATACGGTTTCTGTAATGGTTTGCTGTCTTGCTTGTTCCTGCAAGAGTAATTCTTTCTTGAGCAGCACAGACAGGCTTCGCTATCAGTGTGTTTGGAACAGCATGGGTCATTTCATTTTCCTCTTTTTTTCCCCTTTCTAGCAGTATAACAAGAAGATTGAAAGCCCCAGTTGAGCATTTCTTTAAACACTGCTATTTTCAGGGAGCTTTGGGGCTTCACTTTTGTTTTGCTTGAGAGATAAAACACTGGTATGTGTTCAAAATACAAATTTAAAGCTTGGCCAGCACTTGTTCTGAATAGTGATGGTCAGAAAATTCATTTGCAAGGCATTTACAAATGCAAGATCTATGGTGAAAATAAAAGCTGCACTTGATACCTTCTTGATACATCAGAAGAGTTATGTTTTGTTTAACAAACACAGCCTCTTCCAGAGGAAAATTAATTTATCTGTAACTGTCTTCTGGCATGGTCTGCAAATAAACTCTCATGTCCCTTGTCAGCTTCCATATATCCTCTAGTTCTTAATGTGGATTTGTTTTTTCAGGCGTAAGAAGCAGCATTTTAGGGATACTCAGGTTTAAAATCTCAGTTCTGATTTATGATGGGTTGTACAAACCCAATGCTGGAGCAGCTACAAAGGAGTCAGCAGACAGACATATTCATTCCTTGGCTGCAGGTAAGGGAATGATCAGTGATAGCTGGCACAAAGAGCTGGAGCCCAGCAGCAGCGGTAGTGGTCTTGGAAGCAGTAGTGGCAACCCCAAGAGGTGGGTGAGCCAAGCAGGGAACATTGGATTTCCCTTGGGGGTGCAAAAGTTTCATGATGCTCTTAGTTCACGGGGCTGGTGATGTGATGCGCAGAGCACCCTTAGCCAGATGGAGTATCAGCATCAGACAGAAAGCTGCTGTTGGCAGAGTGCTCCTTGGTAGCCCTTAGCACTCTGGTGAATGGGGTGGTCGGTGCCTAGGATGGAGTCCGTTCAGTGAGGAAGCAGCCTGACGGAACATCATGTTTTGAAGTCATCTGAAAAGCCAGTGAAATGATGGTAACCAAAACAGGAAGCACAGGCTCCTGGATCAGCAATGCAGAAGACCCATTTCTACACCTGCAGCACGACATTCAGAACACGGGAAAGGACTTCATAGAATCACAGAATCACTAGGTTGGAAAACACCTCCAGGATCATTGAGTCCAACTATTCCTATCAACCACTAAACCATGTCCCTGAGCACCTCATCCACCCGTCTTTTAAATACCTCCAGGGATGGTGACTCAACCACCTCCCTGGGCAGCCTCTGCCAGTGAACAGGCTACAGAAGGCCAGAGATGTCAGGAATTCAGAGTAGTTGCTTGTCCTTACAGCTGATGGCAAACTTTCTCTCTGGTGTAATTGGCAAGGGGGAAGATGCAGACCACAGGTTGTGGGTGAGCATAAAACAAGCAGCTGGAAGAGATCCTCGCAGGGCAATAGCATCTGCAGAATAGTGCTGGAGCTATTCATAGCAGAGCTCTGCCCAAATGTTCCTCTCTGTGCTGGGCTCTCCTCTCTCAGCCAATGAACCAAGAAGTTTAAGGGCCTTCTGCGCATGGGCTACAGAGAACGAGAAGTCAGACCTGTAGTGTATTTCGCAGGGGAGCATGCTGGGTTTGATCTTAGCAGCACAAGACAGCTTAATAAGTTTTTTTCTAACTTCAATATGTGCTGGAAAATACAGTTGACCTTGTGGGTGCCACTGAACAGGCTTGTTCCATCTTGAAGCTAACTTTCTGAAACTTTTAAATACAGAAAAGCCGCGACTGAGACAGCTTCCTTGCACAGCTGGCTATATTTAATCCAGGAAAATGTCAATGCTGGCACTGTGGGAGGAAATCCCATTTTCCCCTAGAACTGTAAGTGGCCCAAGCAGACCCATTATTTTCTTCTCGAACACCAGATGCTGTGGAAAATGTCACCTTAGAAGGCAGACCTCGCAGTCTGATAATACAGTGTTTCTATAGATCCATAAGCCTGTAAAATGGACAAAAATCATAGAATCATAGAATGGTTTGGGTTGGAAGGGACCTCAGAGCCCATGCAGTTCCAACTCCCCTGCTATGGGCAGGGACACCTCCCACTAGATCAGGCTGTTCCATACCATCTTCTCGGTTTAATATAGTAGGGAAAGAAGTATATCCAAGATTTCACCAGAGGAACAGATTGGAGACCATGACAAAGAATGAGCATGTAGAGTAATTTATAGCATGCCTGAATTAGACTTATCCTGTCTGATCTGCAGTTAAAACTGGGTAGAGTAGGCTTAAGTTGGCTCCGTTAGCTAACGAAGAACTCATACCAGGAGAGTGGATGTTCATTTAGCCCAGCTACGTGCCATGATCCGGGCTCTGCAGCTGTTTCCCAATACCGTGGCTGTGTTTGAAGAACACACGTTTGATGCTCCACTCTTCTGAAGGTGGCATGGCTTCACGCTTCCTGCGAATGCACTAGACTTTCCAGAGGAGTGGAAACAAAAGCCTATAACATAAACAACCAAAACTCACTGGGGAGAGAGATCCTGTGTCAAAACTCCTTAGGGCTTCCAGATGCCTGCGCAACCAGGAATTAAACATTTTCTGTTGTCTGGATGTGGAAATCATGTCAAAAAAAGAAGCAAGTCAAAGTGCCTGTCAGGTAATGGAATGACTTCTGTGTGAGGGAAGATATGTAGATATGAAAACTTGTCCACCAGGATTTAGTTTGCTGGGGATTGAGTCAGCAAAAAATGTTGCCATACTATGGAAATGTGATGAGACAAGTGAGACCTAAAATAAACGGCTATGATGTCAGAGAAACAATATTATCCACATCTGGAATTGCTGAAACACTCATCATGGAAAGACTAAACAAGGTGTTATAGGAAGGATGGCAGAAGAAACAAAAAGTAATTCTCTGTAACCTTGGTTCCAAGATGGCCAGGGATCTCCCACAACTTTAAAATTACCAGCACAGCAAATCTAATTTTTCTGACCAACAGATCCCATTTCTTACCATGCTTGTTAAGGACTTTCATCCCTGCTTCTATGACGAAGGCAGCAAATTGGTTGGTGACAGTTCCACACTGCTGCTGTCCATGTGTGGCATTGCCTTGATGCAGGCCAACAAGGAGGCATCTGCAAGGGAAACAAGAGGTTTACACATGAGATTTTGTTTTAAAATCTGGGTTTTTTGAGCAAATCTGGGGTTAACAGTCCACACCAATGAAGGAGAAGTTTTGTAACACTTGTATATGTATATGATAGCATGGCAGCTATTGCTTACCAAAGCAGGTCTCCATTCCCTTTGAGCAGAGTTGAGATCAGCATGTGCATTCATCTGTTGACTCTGGTCTTCCAGCTTTCTGGAAGGTAATATACTTCTGTGGCCTGGGAAAAATAGCTTCTCCTGAAATAAGGACCCTGCCTACCCAGGGCAGGGAGCAGAAGTGCAGGGGACAGACCTGCCCTGGCAAAGAAATTTGGGATATGGCACTTATTTTACAATATATCAAACTGACCCCAGTTTTCACTCTGCACAAATTTCCTTTGGATATGCTTAAAAATGCAGCCTGATGTACAGGTTTATACACAGACGCAGCTCTTTGTGAAGGGCTTGGGCAGTTTCTTTCCTACAGAAGAAGTGGGAAGGCTGGAAAAGAAGCAACTGGAGGCAGTGGGATGGAGGAATCTCAGTGACTTCACTATCTTTAGCTGCTTAAAGCAACTTGATCTTATAGCTCCAAGGCCACATAGAGGCTCGTATTGGCTGTATGGCTTCATATGGTTTTATTACACAAAGATAAATTGCTTTGCTCATCCTAAGCTGCCTGTTCTACAGAGACTGTAAATTAATAATGAAAGGAAGAGAATCAGTAGAATTGTATTTCTGCAAGAGAAATTGATCTGTTAATGTTTAAATTCTTTGCCACAGGCTTCAGCAAATCTTCAGTTGAAGGTAAGATTAACTTCCTCCCTACGATTCCAACATCTTGGCTTACACTGTTTTTAAAGATGCATGAACAAGAGATATCCCTGCCACTCAGCTTTTTGATCAGATCACGTTCATTTGCGCAGATGCTATCGTGGCCATAAATTTCAAAGCTAAAGATAGACTTGACCTTCTTCCCCCTTATCTCTTAATTCTCTCAAATAGATCATGATGTAGTGCTACCCTGCACTCTTTCAAGCCTATCTCATTGCATGCTAAGCGGACACACTGATTTGGAGAGCAGGAATCCTATGCTTCAAGGTCTTTAAAAAAGGAGTTCAGACTCCCTATCTTTTATTTAAAGCAGGACATACACGTGCCAACTCTGGAGCTTAAAAACCTGATTCTATTTTTTCACTTCAAATAATTCCATCACAAAATCTTTACATTTTACGAGGCTACTTCATAACATGCAAAGCCTTTGAAACATTTGATCCTGCTTTCACTTGCACTCCCATGAACCTTGAGTAATTGATTAAGGAAAATTGACACCAGATTCATGTCATCATACAGAAGAGCAAAGAACCATTGTCAGCTCTTGGCTATGTGACTACAGTATCAATTGCTACAAAAGGTCTCTGGCCGAAGGCAGACCTCATCGCTCTGCAGCTCCCGGAAAGGAGGTTGCAGTGAGGTGGGTACTGGTCTCTCCTCCCAAGTAACAAGTGATAGGATAAGAGGAAATGGCCTCAAGTTATGCCAGGGGAGGTTTAGGTTGAATATTAGGAAATATTACTGCACTGAAAGGGTTGTCAAGCACTGGAAGAAGCTGCCTATGGCAGTGGTGGAGTCCCCATCCATCCCCATCCCAAGCCATGTGGATGTGGTGCTTAGAAACATGGTTTTGTGGTGGAATTGCCAGTGTTGGGTTAAGGGTTGGAGCTAATGATCCTAGAGGACTTTAACAACATAAATGATTTTGTGATTCTAGGGATGTTATGGCCAGAATTACTTTTTTTAAAGAATAACCTGTAGCAGAATATTCCTGTTTCAATGTTTACAGTAAAATCCAATAGCACAGCATCAAAACCAGAAAGATCAAGCAAGACACATGAATTCATCAGGAGTTCAATCCTGGTGGAAGATATTCCTCAACTCTAGATTTTCATAGAATCATAAAGGTTGGAAAAGACTGCCTGTTCCTCTAGCATGTCCTCATGGGGTAATTCACAAAACACCTCGGCAGCCCCAGACATTCAGTATTTCACAGCACCGATGTGATGCAGCTGTCTAGAAGGTGCTGTTATGAAGACAGGGAATTCAAGACTGTAAATCTGCTCCTCTGTTTTATTTTCTCTTTATGTGCAGGAAGGAAAAAAATTGTTCTGGTCAAAGGCTCAGCATAAACACTGCTAGATGAAGTGGGAGTTTTGAGCTGATGAGAAGAATCACACTCTGAACCTGCTTCTTGGTGGTGCAAAGGGTATCATGATAGCAGTGTAAACATGATGCAATTCATGACTGCTTTGACTGTTGTCTAAATTGGTTTAGTCAGGAAGGTCGTCAAGGAAAGGAGCGTGCTGGGAGTGTTTTGCTGATTGTTTCATGTATGCGCACTCTTTCTGGTGGTACTAGCTGTGTAAAAGTGCCTCCTTTTTAATTAACTTTAGTACTACTATCACTGCTCATGGTCCAGCTGCAGTGTCTAGGCTGGACAGGACATCCAAAAGAGCAACCCCCTTCACTGCAGCATGGGTTGCCTGTTCCTTTCCTACCTTCCCTGGACTTTGAATTAATTCCCTGTTAATACATGGGCAACTCTGTTCCTTTAACTTCATAGGAGTTTTATGAAGGCACATTAACTTCTTATAAAGCATTTGATGCAGTTATGATAAAACCTATGAGCAGACAAAGAGGAAATTCCAGGGAGACCTTAGAGCAGCCTTCCAGTTCTGAAAGGGGCTACAGGAAAGCTGGGGAGAGGCTCTTCATCAGGGAGTGCAGGAATAGGATGAGAGGGAACAGTTTTAAGCTGAAAGAAGGGATTTAGATGAGATCTTAGGAAGAAATGTTTCCCCGTGAGGGTGGTGACACTGGTCCAGGTTGCCCAGGGAAGTTGTGGCTGCCCCATCCCTGGAAGTGTTCAAGGCCAGGCTAGATGGGGCTTTGATTCAGCGGGAGGTGTCCCTGCCCATGGCAGGTGTTTGGAACTGAGTGCCCCTTCCAACCCAAACCGTTCCAAGATTCTATGAAACTATTAATCTGAAAATCAGATACTGAGTATGGAAAATACCGACATTAAACCGAGCACCAAATAAAGCCATTGTCTGGGTCTGGGGAGGGACACAGAGGGAATGGGTTTGTGGGACAAGGCTGCTGTGGGAGCAAGGACAGACACAAAGGACCTGCACTGAGCATAGTGCATTCCACTCTGGCCTTACCTTACTTCTGTGATAAGGCTTTGCTGTTTAAATTGTCTCTTCCTCCACTCATGGCTATAAACCAAGAAATAAGAAACCAAAGAAATAATAAAACCTAGTTTCTATCCCACAGGATGCTCCATGTTTTCAGGATATGTTGGATTGGGACAAACAGTTTGAATGCCATTTGTTACACCTGGCAAATGTATGAACAGTCAGCAATGTCTTCTTGGGAGCTGTCAAGTCGTTCCCAGCAGACAGCACTGCTCATCTCCATAATTCCACAAGCAATCATGATGTAAGGCTCACTCAAATAATTTTGCGTCTCCTGTTTTCTGCATCATCCACCTCCTTTGCCTTTAAACTCCTTATGGGAAGGTGCATCCCAGTATTTATAGTCTGCTACAGCACGCGTGTTTCTTGCTTTGTTTGTGGTGGTTAACAAATTGACCTTGCCTTTTAAATGGTGAAAGTTATAATTGAGGCAGAATATCAAACCAAGAAGAGCATCTGGAAGTTCTAGGTCAGTTTGATGACATGCACAATTCAGAAAAATCAGTGGGGTCTTGCCAGCATTAGTTTTGTTCAGTTGAATATCAGATAATACAGTAAATGTACTCCTGCTAAAACTGTTGTGTTCTCCATCTCTCAGCAAAACTTGAAAAGCATTTCTTTCAGAATAAACGTGAATCTCAGGGCACTCATGTTTTGTGTATGGTAGGAACCACCTCAAAGTAATGTCCAAGCAAATCAGAAAGGAACAGTCTTGGACACACTTCCACACACTTGAACACTACAGTCTGTAGGGAAGACAGAACCTTTCCCTTTTAAGTGAGAAACAGGCCGTCTTCTTTACTGCATCACACAGAAAGTCTGTTACAAAGCAAGATCATGAACCTGCACTGCAAACCTGTTAGTTCTCAGAAGAGTTCAGTAAATGCCAAATTCATAAGAAAATCTAAAAAAATAAAGGAGCCCAGTTCTGCTACTGTCCCTGGTGGGACCTGGGGCTGTGTATATCCGTTTGATATACACAAGTACTTCCATATCCCCCACCTTCTTCTTCTCCCCCCTCTTTCTGGCCCCTAGCCTACCAAACTTTTTGCTGCCATTACTGCCCACTCAGCTCGCTGTGTAGGCAACAAGAATTACAGAAAAGCTGGTGTGTTTGCCTCCTCTTGCTACCCCTCAAAGAGGTGCAGGGCCCTAACTTTCCTGCTCTGCCCTGGCTATCACCCTGCCATGTACCTGCAGAGGGAAAAGCAGCAGGAGATGGATGCCCTGCCTGGCTTGCTCAGGGTGTAGGAAACATGCTGGATTCTTCTTGCTGGCAGGAGCAGCATAAGCTGTCCGACAGGTAAGCTCTGTCTGAATGAGATTCAAGAAGTGCTTGAAAAGCTGTCAGCCTGGCATTGAGACAGCATGACACATCTGCCTGTAGTCCAGCTTCAGCAGGCAAGGAGAATCAGCCTGGAAGCAGAAACCACAGTCCCGGAGCAATAGCCAGCACTTATTAGGAGCTCACTGAGAATGAAGCTGGCAGGGCCAGAAAGACTGATTGCTAAAAACTGGATGGAGCTTTCAGCAACCTGATCCAGTGGAAGGTGTCCCTGCCCACGGCAGGGGGATTGGAACTGGATGGGTTTGGAAGTCCTTTCTGACACAAACTATATTTGTGATTGTGTGACTTTATGAAAGTCTAGATTTTCTGCTATTGGTCCAAACCCGGCTTCTGCCTGAGATTTGTGTGTCAGGAGTTCACACAAGTTTGGGATGGATATACCTTGCCTTTGCAGCTATGAGAAGCAGCATAATTCAGCTCATCCAGCTATTTATTTTGGTAATTATGCCTCTGCCTCTTACGTTTATAGTATGTTTTCATCACAGCCATTGTGACGCCCTGGATGGCAAAGCTTAGCAAAGTGGTTGGAACAGTGGAATCAGACTGAGAAAACCTCAAGACTGATAGTTCCAACTCTTCTGTAAGGCACTGCAGATGCCTATTGCTTCATACACTCATGGCTGCTTTTCATCACAGGTGGGCAACTTTATATTGTAAAAATGTAAAATTCCTGAAGTATATTAATTCCATTTTTTTCTGTGCTCAAAAATTCTGAAGAGTGCTTCAAAATGCCCTGCATTTTGCCTGTAGTAGTTTGAAGTCCCGGCTATAGCATGCTGGTACTCTCAATGTGAAAGAAGGAGACAGCACCCCTGCACAAAGAGGTGCTGCAGTTCTCTGCTTGTCATTAGTACACGTCAACACTTCATTAAACTGTCCAGAGACTGAGAGCATAAGACAAATGGACTCAACTCTGAAAAAGACACAGAAGGAAAAAATATGTTTGTTGATTAATGGATGCACATTCAAGTGAGAAGGCTAAGAGTGAATGGACAGGAAGGGCAGCGGTTTAAAATATCCCATTCCTACGGGTGAAGTCAGGTGTCTGCGAACCATCGGCCCCTGTAAAGGCTGAGAGACTGGCGGTTCCTGGCAAGGGCCATGAGACAGCCACCTCAAGATACCTTGGGAAAACAAAAGTTATCCTGTGGTCCATTAGCTGCAGATTCCAGTCTGTGAGGTCAGGGCTGAGGTACAATAGATACAGGAGTATATGAGGCATTAGAATTGGTGTTTCATCTCTTCTTCATCCCCCTCAATCTTCAGTGATACTTCTGCTGAAAGCCACCCTGTATCCCAGAGTTCATGGATTTAAATCTAAAGGCTTGAAGCCACTGGAATGCAGTGGTACATTCTGTACAGGCAGGGACTGAGCTGTACTAAGAAACCAAGCTGACCGCCAAGGTGAGGAGAGAACAAAGGCAAAAGGAATAAAGCAGCAAAACAGGCACTTCTATGAGCACCACTTAAAAAATGAAAAGCTAAAATAATGTTTTGTAAAAAAGTTTTATTGTGCACATTAAGTGTGGGAACATTTTACAGAGAAGAAGGCCTGGATGCTGTGGGACTGATTGATACTGAGCAATTCTAACAAAGCCTTGAAACAGAGAGCTGAAAGATAAACAAAGGCCAGCTGAAAGGAATACAAGAGCTAGTTCAGTGGGAACAAGCACCAGCTGAAAGAAAAACAATTAAAGAGAACTATCAACATAATTAATTTTAGTGTAACTTGGTTTCTTGGCATGTGCAGTAGTTTAGCCAATAATATGTTAGTAATAGCTTTATGGACAGCTACCTTTAACCAATAATACACTGTAGATACCCTCGTGGGCACCCAGTTATGTAACCAAAAAGGGTTTATAAAGAAACAGCTAAGCTCAATAAATTGAACGCTTGCTGATCATATTGATCTCTGCGTTTGATTCCGTGATGCTCCCGTCAACAATCAAGTATGTTTTTAACTCACTAAGAAGCAGAGGCAAGTCATATAGAAGGACTCTGCTTATTTTTAGTCTATGGGACAAAGAAAGCAGAAGAAAGTTGTCACTCTGTGGAAAACTAGAATTAATGGAGTCCTTTCTTCCCTTTGAGCAGTAACGCTAATAGTCCGCGTTCCTCTCAATTTATGAAATTAGCTCCTCTCCATTTTTAACCTCACTTTCGGACTATAACTGGCAGCATCATCTGGCCCTTTGGTATTTGTTACTATTCTCATCTGTTAAAACATCTAATCAGTTTTGTAATTAATAAAGGATTTTAAGTGGGTTTTTTTTAGGTGGTTTCTTTTCCATCTTTGGGCAAAGCTGTTTTAATTGCTCAGCTGCTAATCAGCTACCAGTAGCTGGGTTGCAATATCTGTGATCTGACAGGGTATTCCTAAGGGACTGAAAACATCTCCATTTCATATTTACTGGTGGTAACAGTGACATTTAACTGACTGAGGTCTCTATCCAACAGTAAATTTAGCATAACCTTTGGTATGATGTGTGCTTGCAGAATAAAGAAAACCCTAACAGGGAGTTAAGAGAAAACAGAATTGCAGAAAGGAGTCACGATAAATCATCTGGAATACAAATAAGAACAGAAATATATCTTTATGTGTATGCACTTCCACTGATCTATACTTCTCTCCCATTAGCCCCATTTCTGTGGCTACATTTATGAAGAAAAGAAACTGGAATAAAGAGATAGATGTTCAGAACCTTTTTTGCTAAGTAATGAGGGAAATAAATGGACAAATAATCTAAGTAGGAAGGAGAAAAAACCTGGCTTGCGGCTATGGCTCCAGTTGGAAAAGAGGTTACGGATGATGCTGCTCATTGCCACCTCCCCCTTGATGGAGCTGCTTCTCAAAGATCATGGAATCATTAAGGCTGGAAAAGACCTCTAAGATATTCCAGTCCAACTATCAGACCAACCCCACTGTGTCTACTAAACCATGTCCTGATGTGCCACATCTGTATGTATGTTGAATCCTTCCATGGATGGAGACTTCACCACTGCCTTGGGCAGCCTCTTCCAGTGCTTCAACACTCTTGCAGTAAAGAATTTTTTTCTAATATCCATCCTAAACCACCCCTGAAATCTTCAGGCATAACGGAATATGCAGGTTTGAGTTGTGTCATCTGACCACAGGAAATCACCAATACTGTAGCCGTGCCAACAGCCCCGAGGTCAACACAACTGCAGGGGCAGCAGCACCCATCCCAGGGTCTGCCTGCTGCAGGTGACCTCGGTAACCAAGATCGTCTGCCAGAGAGCCCTTTTGAGCAGCTAAATCTGTGTCAGCCCAACAACATCAGATTCTTACTACTGCAACTGAGACCAGAATGTGATGCAGAGAAACCACAAATAGAATGGGAGTCAAAGTGCGTTGGTTTGGAGGTACAGGGAACGAAGGAGAACAAGGTAAGGTGGAATCTGGCTCAGATGTACAAACCATCTGTGCTGTGTGTCAGTGAAGCAACACAGATCTACAGCAACATAAGCTTGGAGGCCTCGTGGAAGAGACTGCAAAATGCAGTGGTTTGCTTATAACCCAGAATATGTTTCAGTGGAGGTTTTGGCAGGGATCTGTGATGCACAGGCTGTAGCGAGCTTCCAGGAGTAATTCAGGGACAGGGTTTGGGGGTCTTTTTCTTACTTTTAAAGCTATAAGAAACTCCTTACTCCTTTTGCCAGATCAATATTTCTACTCTAACATGTAGCTCAAGCAATCCTGGCTTTTGTCTGCCTGAGCGTGGGTCTCAGCTCTGTTGATAAACCATGGAATCCCTCATTCCACGCCACACCGAGGAGTGTGAAGGGAGGTGCTGAGGAGAGACACTTAGAGATCACTTGAACAGGGAGCCTTACAGCTGTGATGTTCTTGAGATATTTATTTTGGAGGGGAAAATGCCTGGGGACTGTTCTCTTAACAGCCAGTAGAACTGTGTGAGGGTGCTTAGTATCATGCCAGTCCTCAGCGCAGTAATCCTACAAATCCAAAGAAGTTAATCACAGAATCACAGAATCACTAGCCTGGAAAAGACCTCCAAGATCATTGAGTCCAACCATTCCTATCAACCACTAAATCATGTCCACGAGCACCTCATCCACCTGTCTTTTAAATACCTTCAGGGATGGCAACTCAACCACCTCCCTGGGCAGCCTCTGACTGCCTGATGACCCTTTCTGTGAAAATTTTTTTTCAGATGTCCAGCCTGAATCTTCCCTGGTGGAGCTTGAGGACATTCCCCCTGGTCCTGTCCCCTGTCACTTGGGAGAAGAGGCCAGCTCCCTCCTCTCTACAACCTCCTTTCAGGTAGCTGTAGAGTGCAATAAGGTCTCTTAATGGAATAAGGTCTCTTAATGGAATAAAGAGCTTTTTTTAATGGCTTGGGAGCTCCCTGTGGCTGCAGATTTGGCAGCAGTGTCTGGTAGCATGTTCCAGGAACCTCACAAAAAGCTTTCTGATGGAAAAATGAGGGAAATTAGACATCTGAGCCTTTGACATGTATTTCTCATCACAAACCCTAGTATTTTGTGTCCTGTTCTACAAGCTTGTGGATTAGTTTTGGTTGTCTCACTCACATAAAGACTCTATGGCTTAGCTTTCCATATTATTGTGCCCTCAATGCCTACTCACTTTTATCTCCTCTAGGCAGTACTGGCACCCCATAGGCAGCCAAAGCATTTGACATTGTGGAATGGCTTTTACACTAAGAAGAGAGGTGCCTTGTGCCAGCCCAATCTCTTCCCACTGGAGTTACTCATCGTTGTTAAGGAATCGGTAATTTTCAAATTGGCTTCCACGGCTCTGAGCCTTCTCAGCACAATACAGCTTTGAACGATCATTTGGACAGGGCTGGTGACTCAGACAGGAGTGTGTCTTTCCTAATCCTTACTTTACTCTGTGGCTGAAGAAGCAACACAGAAGGGACTGCCACTGTCTCCAAGCAGGGACAGAAAGATTCACCCTTTGCAGTGAAGATAAACAAACTACTCACTGTCATTCTGTGACTTTAACACACAGGCTCAGTAAAAACCTTGTTCTCACCCCTATGTGGATGACACTGAGCTGGGTGGACGTGCTGATCTGCTTGAGGGTAGGGAGGCTCTACAGAGGGATCTGAACAGGCTGGATCAATGGGCTGAGACCAACGGGATGAGGGCCAAGCGCCGAGTCCTGCAACTGGGGACACAACAGCCCCGTGCAGCGCTACAGACTTGGGGAAGAGTGGCTGGAAAGCTGCCCGGCAGAGAAGGACCTGGGCAGGTGGTTGGCTGACAGCAGCTGAACATGAGCCAGCAGCGGCCAAAGCGGCCAAGAAGGCCAACAGCATCCTGGCTTGGATCAGCCATGGCGTGGCCAGCAAGAGTAGAGAAGGGATCATCCCCCTGTACTCAGTGCTGGTGAGGCTGCACCATGAATCCCAGGTTCAGTTTTCACTCCCTCACTACAAGAACAACATTGAGGGGCTGGGACACATCTGGAGAAGGGGAATGGAGCTGAAGAAGGGGCTGGAGCATAGAGGTTCTGGGAGTGGCTGAAGGACCTGGAGCTGTTTAGCCTGGCAAAGAGAAGGCTGACAGGGTGAGCTCATCAGTCTCCCCAGCTCCTGGAAAGGAATTTGTAGCAAAGTGGGTGCTGGTCTCTTCTCCCAAGTTACAGGTGACAGGACAAGAGGAAATGGCCTGAAGTTTCACTGGGAAGATTTAGATTGGATATCAGGAAAACATTCTTCACCAAATAAGGGTTCTCAGGCACTGGAACCAGCTGTCCAGGGCAGTGGTGGAGTCTCCATCCCTGGAGGTGTTTAAAAGACAGGTAGATAAGGTGCTCAGGGATATGGTTTAATATTGAACAGGTACAGTTGGACTCAGTGATCTCAAAAGGCTTTTTCAACCAACCAATCCTATGATTCCATTAGTCTATAACATAAAGGCAACATGAGAAAACTTCAGATCGTGCCTAGTTCCTGCCTGGGAAGCCTATGAAGGTAAGCAATTACCAACTCTCTTCTCCTCCCTACTTGTAAAACCCCTTGGTCTGGTACCAAGCCCACCCTGCCCTGGAAGGATGACTCTACTAAAGCTTCTTCTAGTGCTGTAGGAACTGCCCAGCCCATACATTACCAAAAATTAGACATATAAGGATAGAAAAACACCCCTGCTGGGACCATCCAGACCAAATGCTTTGTCTCCTGGGCTGGCAATGCATGTAAGAACACCTGAGCCTGGTCACTTTCTGCATCTCATTCCTTCAGTGTTCACGGCTGTTGGATGGGTGATGTTAGAGGGTACATCCCTACAGTGTATGCAGACAGTTTGCCTGTGCCTTTTTTGAGCTTGCCAAGAGCATCAGAATCATAATGTCCTAGGGCAGCAAGTTCCAGATACTCAGACCTTGCTGTGGAGAGCAGCACATATGTGGCTTTTAAAAGCCATTTGTTTAAGATTTACACTAAAGAAAAGTCTGGGGTTTCATCCTGATCAAAATAGAAAGTGACAATGATTGCTAGGTCAAACGGAACAATTTTGAAATCCAATAGTATGATTTCATTAGTTTTTGAGGTACTGTTACACCATCTTAAACAGTAACTCAATTTGAAATAAAACACTATTTCAAAATGAATCATAGAATCACAGAATGGTTTGAGTTGGAAAGGACCTCAAAGCCCATCCAGTCCCACCGCCCCGCCATGGGCAGGGACACCTCCCACAGGAACAAAGCCTCAAAAAAAAAGCAGCACACCTCATCATAACATACTATATTAAAGCAAACTGTTTCACATTTTAGGGAGTTTTCTGTATTTGGCTGAAGCTTTCTGGCCACATTCTGGTGTGAATTTGCAAGTAGTTCCAGCTAAACCACAACTGCATTATCAGCAGATGATTTTCTTGTATAAAAAACTTCAGCTGCCTTTACATACCGACCTCTTTGTTTGCCATCATAACCAGGAGGATCTGTCCTGCAGCATCACGTGTGCTGCCTCTGACTGAATAGCACAGTAAAATGTTGTAATTAACACACAGAGAAGTCTCATTCGAGAACAATTCATAGAATCAAATAATCAGAGAACCATTAAGGCTGGAAAACACCTCTAAGATCATCCAGTCCAACCTTTAGCCCAATATCACCATGCCTACTAAACCATGTTCTAAAGTCCCATGTGTACATATTTTTTTAACCCCTCCAGGGATGGAGACTCCACCACTGCCCTGAGCAGCCTATTCCACAGCTTCACCACTCTTTCAGTGAAGGAATTTTTCCCAATATCCAACCTAAACTTCCCCTGGTGTAACTTGAGGCCATTTCCTCTTGTCCCATCACTTGTTACTTGGGAGAAGAGACCAGCACCTGACTCGCTACAAACTCCTTTCAGGGAGCTGCAGAGAGCAATGAGATCTCCCCTCTGACTCCTCCTCTCCAGACTAAACAGCCCCAGGTCCCTCAGCTGCTCCTCATAAGTCTTGTTCTCCACAAACTTCACTTGTTGCCCTCCTCTGGACACACTCCAACAGCTCAGTATCTTGCTTGTAGTGAGGGGCCTAACATCTTCCTCTTTAAGCTGTGTGAGAATTCCCAACTGCTCCTCTCACGTACATAGTGCCATACCACTCGTGTGGCTTCCATACCATTAAACTGAGTTGAATCAGGATCCAATGTAGTAATTTGCAGTAATCCTCTTTTAGATATCAATCCTCTTAAGAGCAGACTTGGTTTGTGCCATACCTTTTTCTGAAAAGGCCTCAGTGTCATCTCTGAATAAACCACGTACCACATCTATTGTTTGATAACCTTTCCTTATCGCCTCTTTGGTGTCCAAGCCATGAAAGGCGATTGTCAAAGAAAGGTGATCGTCAACACCCAGACCAGAACCTCAGTCAGGAGGGGGATTTGCACAGCATGTAAATCCTATATGAAATCATGATTAACTCTGCATGAATCACTCCTTCAAAAGACAAACGCAGGTACTTAGTGATCAAACCACACGCCTGGGGGAAATGTACATGCCAGCGCTGTGCAGAGTTTAATAGTGTCTGTATCGTTAATGTGCTGCTGAGCAAACCCAGGGAATACCATTTATCAGCCAGGCAGAATTTCTCCTGACATCATTTTTTTCCCGTTACCTTGCTCTACAATTCCAAATGAATAATCACCTGACTTTTACTTCATAAAAATACACTAAAAATAGAGCTTCGGTGTTAGTATGGAGCTCTCCTTTACCGCATGAGTTGTTGAATAGGACAGACTGGCCTGCCTTCCACCAAGGTGAATAAGACTAGGGGAAGTGGGGATGAAAATTAAGGGTGTCTAGATGTGTAAGCAGGGAAAAGAGACAATTTCAGAATGACAGAACTGAAAAACAGTTGCTAAGTAGCTGCACTTACTGGCAGAATTTGAACTACAACAGGAACATCCTCCCTGCTTCTTTCTTTACAATTCAATGTAGACTTGCAGTTTTCCTAAAAGGGATCTCACGTTAGAACTGTGTTCAATTGCACAAATGACCCCAAAGGTCACAAAATCTGCAATATCACTGCATTTTTTGTTTTGACTTAACAAAAGCTGGAAGGGAAATAATGAACCATCAAGCTAACCAGATCCTGCAGTCTCCATGCATTATGAGAAAGTACAATTTATGAATTCATGTAAAGGATCTCAAAATCATAACATCTTCCTAGCAGTAATGTATTGCACAAATTTGGTTCAACAAAGAGCTAGTAACTGTTTTTAAATGAAAGCAATGTTATCAGAATATAACCAGACTTACTGCACCAGAACCTGCAGTGTGACTCCAGTGACTCCAGCCTTTTCTTTACACACCCGATCAACCACCCAGCATGCAGTTATCATCTGCTGGTTTTAGTTAATGTTAAAAAAGAACTTATTTTCTTTTCCCTTTGAAAGACAAATAACCATTCTGGGTCCAGTTTATCCAACATTCAGGCATAGAAACCAGAAAGTAATCTGAACCCAATTATACTTTGAACATAAGGAAAACATACGTCCTCCTTCCCTTTGATGTTGAAACAAATTAATTTATCCTGGGCATTAAGCAAAAGTAAAAATTGAGCAGCAATGACATAAAATATTATAAAACCAACATAAAAAAACCAGGAAGTCTTGAAGCAATAATGCTCTGTAGCCCTGAGATGCTGATTTCCAGGCAATAAAATCAAACTACAAGAAAACTACTTCAAGTATAATTAAAATCCATGCAAGTGACATAGAATCATAGAATGTCCTGAGTTGGAAGGGATCCACAAACATCATCAAGTCCAACTCCTGTCCCTGCACAGGACAATTCCAACACTCACACTGTGTGTTTGAGGGTGTTGGCCAAATGCTTCTGGAATATTGTCAGGCTTGGCACTGTGACTTCTTCCCTGGGGAGCTGTTCTAGCACGCCACCACCTTCTGGGTGAAAGCCTTTTCCTAATGTCCAACCTACCTCCCCTGGCACCTTCCATGTCACACCCAACTCCATTACCATAAGTGAGTGGGCAGCCTTAACAGCAGCCTGCTAGGGAACAGACACAGACAGGTAGGAGTAAGCACCACTTGACCCTCCTGTTTGTTCCCTTTGATCTCTAGGTGCCTTTTGAAGTCTCCATTTTTAACCTCTTTCATATTATTCCTGCAAGTCCTATCTGGTCAGGATTCAAAAGCTCACTGTGTTAAATGCTATTTGCTCTCTTTGTTGTAACAAAGCCACTATTAATACTGCATTAACCTGTCACAATTGCTTTCAAAGACAGTAGCACCCAGCATGGTGCTAAACCTTTAGCACCTGGAGTTAGGAATTGTTTTTTTATGAGGTTATTTCTTTCCATTTCTCTCGCTCCATGAAGCCCATAGAGGCTTCTAGTGTCCTAAAGAGCAGAACATCATCTTACCGGAGGATAAGAGGTGATCAGAAGAATCCCTATCACAAAACCAATACAAAGCATGCTATGTACTCTTGCAGTTACTCCTCTTCTCCAGGGTTGTGGTCCCTGCCACAGACACGTAGGTAGGGAAACATAACACTGCCAGAAGGAGGTGAAAAGGTCCCTAACCTGTTAGCTGGGGCAAAGTGACCCCCACCACTGACGAGAACGAACCTTCTGAGTGAGAAACTGTGTCCTGGTTTTCCTCTCTGATTGCCTTTCCTACCAGGACAGCTCTGGTTTTGTATTGGCTGAATGGATTTGTAACAATGGAGGAGGCCCGAGCATTCAGTACACACGTTTCTTCCCATAGATCATTTCCTACTCAAGCAAGAGTTCACTTGTCTGACAGATGTACACAGAGCAGCAAGGGCAGTGGGATATACTTACGTTATCGATTATGGCTGGTGATGATGATGTGGCTCCCTCTACTGCAGTATCCTACACAGTGTTTGGTCTCTCGCAGAGCTCTCCGAGATAAAAAGAAACAGACCTTTTAAAACCCAACCAATCTACCCCAAAGCTCACACTGATAAATCTGGCTCACTAAGAATCGGCTTCATGACTCGCTGGAGTAAGTCAGGATGATGAGCCACATTTCACACAGTGCAGCTGGCAGAGAGACAACACACCTTCCCTCAAAGGCAGGAGGTGCCTTAGAAAGGTAGAATGTTCCTCCAGAAGGGCTCCAGATAACACTCCCATGTCTGTTTTCCCTCCTCCTTCCATTACTCCTTTTTCAAGTCCTTCTTTTTGCCTCTTCTATGCCCTGATCCTTGTTCTCCCCTTTTGCATTTTTTCCCCCTTATTATTTCAGGCTTGCTTTCCCCTTCTTATCTTTTTTGTCACTTTTACAAGGCAAACTGCTGGCAAAGGAGTTGGTTTCCCTGACTCTAGCACAGATAATTGTCACAAAATCATTAAAGCAGAGAAAAACATGCTGGCAGCCCCAAAAAGAAACTGGTTCAGTGTCCTGATGCTGTACTAATTGCAGTGCACCAGCACCATGAAAATCAAGTGTTAACCACTTTCTGCCACCCACACAGCCAAGAGAGGAAGCACATGGGAGATCACAAGGCAGATCTGCATCTAGAATCATAGAAATATTTGGTTGGAAAAGACCTTTGAGATCATCAAGTCCCAACCGTACCTGCCCACTACTAAACCAGATCCCTGAGCATCTCATCTGCCTGTCTTTTATACACCTCCAGGAATGGGGACTCACCACTGCCCTGGGCAGCCTACCCGCACCCAGTGTCAGTGTGGTACGACAACATCATGACCTGTCCTCCCCATGCCACACAAAGCTGGTCTGCTCCAAACTCATCAAGCAGAAACAAATTACTGAGGACTGGGACTGTGTTTAGAGCTGGTGGGGATAATGGTACAATGGCAATCTGCACTTGAGATGTAGATGTACATCTGCTTTGCAGCTGCCTGGTATGACAGCGGTGCTTGTGAAGGTCACTGCCTGGTCCTTCAGCAGCAGAGTAATGGTCTGTAAATGTTATTCCTTTCCATCTTTGGGATATATTTTAAGCTGAAAGAGGGGAGATTTTGATGAGATCTTAGGAAGAAATGTTTTCCTATGAGGGTGGTGAGGCACTGGCACAGGTTGCCCAGAGAAGTGGTGGCTGCCCGTTCCCTGGAGGTGTTCAAGGCCACGTTGGATGGAGCTCCGAGCAATGTGATGCAGTGGAAGGTGTCCCTGCCCATGGCAGGGCATGTGGAACTGGATGGGCTTTGAGGTCCCTTCCAACCCAATCATTCTATGATGATCAGTGAACATCTGTGATTTGAGCTCATGTCTGACTTTGCAGTGGAATTAATTGACGCTGAAGCTTTCACATGATTTTCTCCATCTGAAGCAGATGCAGAAGGCAACCACCAGCTGGTAGATGACTGCCACCACCCAGCTCTTGTGTCACTTCCGACCACTCCAGTCAGATCCATTAAAAGATGTACAGCTACAACACATGCTCTCCCTTCCTACTGACAAGAACTTTCTCCTTCTCATTGGACAGTTGATGAAAATGGATGACCCTTCATTCATTGCTGGAACAAACATCACTTTGTGAAAGATAACAGAATCACAGAATCACAGAATCACTAGGTTGGAAAAGACCCACAGGATCATCGAGTCCAACCATTCCTATCTGCCACTAAACCATGCCCTTCAACACCTCACCCACCTGTCTTTTAAACACGTCCAGGGAAGGACTCAACCACCTCCTTGGGCAGCCTCTGCCAGTGCCCAATGACCCTTTCCATGAGAATTTTTTTTCTGATGCCCAGAAAGAAGTTTCAACCTACTGAAAGAATTTGTGAAAGCCAATCTATCTGTGCCCAATCATCTAGTCCTAACATTTGCTCTTGAGGAACTGTAGAAAACCACAGTCTTTATGTTGGGTCATTGTCACATCTTCCAATCGAAATGTTAGTGTCGTGTTTTGAAGGAGCTAACTCATATGTACAGTAAAAAGCCTCATAATCTTATTATGCAGATAGATTTAGCTACTTATGCTTAAATTGGCAGAATTCAGTAATTATATCCTGTTATTTTATGTCAGAATTGCCTAGACTAAAAAACCTTCTAGATATAGGACCACGTGCCTATGTGCCTGTACATACCCACAGCTGCAAGTCACAATGTGACACCTGTGTGAACCCCCAATTTCCAACTCCCTGGAATTACATGAGAATTTAAGTTTTCATTCAAAAGGAATCATAGAATTATAGAATGGTTTGGGTTAGAAGGGACCATGATGGTCATCCAGTCCAGCCCCAAGAAAGGCGGATTCTTTCATCCTTCCAGAGGAACATTTGAAAATCACAGCACTTGGAGCTTGAAGAATCCCAAGGCAAATTTAAAAGTTCATTATATTTTAAAAACGTTATTTTTTAATGCCTGAAGCTGGCAATAAAGCACAAGTCCTATCCTGCTGTCAGCTCACAGATTTTACTTAAATTAGATACTAAAGGAGTTCAGCAGCCCTCACCAAAAAAAAATATGGGGCCATCTGTTTCCAAGGGTTTCTTCTAAAATTATGACTCCCCATTGCGAGTGCTGCCCAGCTGGAACTGGCTGAGAGGTAAAGAAGGCACTGCTGGAGGGGAGAGGACAAGCCAGCCAACAGAAACTTCACCTCAAAACTATATCTCAGCTATTTAGTAGTTTTTCTAATAAAAGTGTTCCAAACTAATGAAGTACATCTTCCATTCACAGAAAAATAAGCGTGTTTAAGAAATGCACCAGTTTGATTAGGCAGTTTAACTGTGAAGCAGAGTTTTTTCTAAGAGACCCTGGGTAAAGACTGAAGGAAGAATGTGGGAGGAGAGAGCAGATGCTCCAAGACAAGTGAAGATTATTTAGGTGTACTTGTATTAATATGAAAGCTGTGCTGTGTTATTACTATGAACACAGGATATTCGAGACACACAGTAACAGAGAAGTCAAGTGCTGATGTGGGAGTCTTCCTGCTGAAGTCACCTACCTGAAACCATGAAGAAAGGAGAGTGTGTTGAGGGAGATGATTCTGCCCTTCTACTTTACTCCGGTGAGACCTCACCTGGAGCCCTGCGTTCAGTTCCTGGAGTCCTCAGCACATGAAGGATACGGAGAAGTTGGATTGAGTCCAGAGGAGGCCTCGGAGATGATCTGTGTATTAAGACAGGCTGGGAAAATTTGGGTTGTTCAGCCTGGAGAAGAGAAGTCTCCAGGGAGACCTTAGAGCAGCTTCCAGTACTGAAAGGGGCTGCAGGAAAGCTGGGGAGGGGCTCTTCATCAGGGAATGCAGGAGTAGGAGGAGAGGGAATGGTTTAAAACTAAAAGAGGGGAGACTGAGATGAGATACTGGGAAGAAACGTTTTCCTATGAGGGTGGCGAGGCACTGGCACAGGTTTCCCAGAGAAGTCATGGATGCTCCAGCCCTGGAAGTTTTCAAGGCCAGGTTGGATGGGGCTTTGAGCAACCTGAGCCAGTGGGAGGTGTCCCCGCTTATGGCAGGGGGTTGGAACTGGATGGGCTTTAGTGTCCCTTGCAACCCAAACCAATCCATGACGCTATGTGTCAAACAGGAGGCCGTTAAATGTGAAACAAAACCCAGCAATGAAAAGGTAGTGTGGGAAATGACACCCTGTCTCCTGGTAACCATGTGAAAAGTCAAATATAGTGATAGAGATATTATAGAGAATTTATACCTTAAATTATGCCTGAATGAAAGGCATGGCTAGGAGCTCTGACACCTGAAGTTCAGCAGTGCTGACAGCAGACGTGCAGTGCACTCAACTGCTTGGTGTTGGATTCGTGACAATGCCAGTGCTGACAGAATAAGCAATATAGACATTTTCTGTCTGGCACAGGATCGTGAACTCACATTTTGGATGAAAATCACAGTTCACAGGAGATCGAGTCACACAGGCAAAATACTCATCACTCATGACTATGGCATTTATGTTCAGAGAAGGAAAATTATCATCACAGAATGGTTTGGGTTGGAAGGGACCCCAAAGCCCCCCCAGTTCCAAACCCCCTGCCATGGGCCTCCCACTGGATCAGGTTGCTCAAAGTCCCATCCAACCTGGCCTTGAACATCTCAGAGAATGGGGCATCCACGACTTCTCCGGGCAACACGTGCCAGTGCCTCACCGCCGTCATAGGAAAACATTTCTTCCTAAGATCTCATCTAAATTTCCCCTCTTGCAGCTTAAAACCATTCTCCCTCACCCTACCTCTGCACACCCTGACCAAGATCCCCTCCTCAGCTTTTCTGGAGCCCTTTTCAATACTGGAAGCTGCTCTAAGGTCTCCCTGAAGCCTTCCCTTCTCCAGGCTGAACATGCCCAACTCTTTCAGTCTGTCCCTGTACAGAAGGTGCTTCAGCCCTTGGACCATCTTTGTGGTCTCCTCTGTTCTTGCTCGAACAGGTCCATATCCTTACTGTGCTGAGGACTCCAGGAACTGTACGCATAGCTCCAGTTGAGCCCTCACCAAAGCAGAGGGTCAGAATCCCCTCCCTCGCCCTACTGGTCCCACCGCTTTGGATGCGACCGAGAATATGGTTGGTTTTCTGGACTGCAAGCGCACATTGCCAGCTGATGTTGAGCTTCCCATCACCATCACCCTTAGTCTTTATCTCCAGGGCTGCTCTCAATCCACTCACCTCCCAGCCTGTATTTGTGCTTGGGATTGCCATGATCCAGGTACAGGACTGCAGCTCTCTCACTATGAACACCAGTTGCCAGGGGATGGATCCAGCATGGCCACAACTCTCCTCCAGTATTCAACAGAGCATCGTGTCACAGCAGAATAGACCTTTTCGCCCCGCGTTACCTCATCCTTGTCACAATCTGCACCTTCCTCCAGGAAACAACTTTGGGAAGGCATTTCCCAGCAGTAGTGACAGCTGATACCTCTGAACCAAAAGGACAGCAGTCATGCAAAATGTAAATATTTTCTTTCTGCAATACCAATTTTCTGGGAAAAAAAAAAAATGGCACTATCTTAACTCCATCCATTCAGCTCCAATTTATGTCCCCTACTTCAATTAAGTATCTCATGGTACTTAATTAACACACCATTGTCATCATCTGTCTTCGTAAACGTTTAAATCAGAACTGTTTGCTTTCCCACAAGATTTAAACAGGGATGAATTCAGGGAAATCCAAGGCCCTGTGCTATGCAGGTCAGACTTCTTGATCACAGATGGTTTTTTGTGGATTTGGGAGTTATTTTTTCTTTGCCAATTGGATTTAGTAAACTGTATCATCCAAAACTCCACGAGCTCTCATGGTATTAATAGAAGCACAATAAAACAGAAGGCAAGGAGCCGGTTATCTGTGGGTGGCTACTATACCTTCAAAAAGCAGCAGCATCTTGAACCCAATGAGATCTGCAGATTCCTGAACAGATTCCTACTCCATGAAAGCAAGACGGAACCATGGAGAGGAATTTGATTGTCTTCAGACCTGGCCCATTTTCCTTTTGTTTTCTGCTTTCTTTTTATTTCTATTTTTTTAGGTCATCCTATTATTATGCACAGATCTATACTGTATCACATGAGAAACACTGGAGCTGGCGATGCAGCCTGTCTGCAGTTTGGGTGGCGAATCAATGTCACAGGTTATATTTAGACTCTTCTTGGTTATTGAACTTTTCTTTCTGGTGATTTTGCTACACGCCATTCCAGCAGCTCTCATCTTGCTTCAGAACTGCACCTAAAAGAAGGTGCAGTCTAAACAAAACATCCTAAAATGTCATTTATTCAGCAATCTTACAGCTTCATCTATTCTTTTTGCTGCCTTGTCATGTACAAAAAACAGCTGTAGGCTAAATTAAAGGGACTCTACACAAACATGCACTTCTTGCTCCATTTCTTGCTACTATACAAGCTAATAAAACCAGTAAAAGGAAGTTGCGTGTCTACTGACATGCAAAAAGCAAGCAAAGTGGAAATTAATTGCCCTTTGTTACTAAATAAAGGTGGTTTCTCAACCCAAATGCAGAACGATGAGCTGCTTTATTGTCCCACTTGTGCTCAGCCCTTTTAAGTATGCTGGATGCTGAGGAGGAAACTGAAAAGCAGTGAACTTCCCATCATCATGCCCAGAGAAGTCATGGCTGCCCCATCCCTGCAGGTGTTCCAGGACAGGCAGGATGTGGCTTTGATCAGCCTGGTCTAGTGAGAGGTGTCCCTGCCCAGAGCAGGGGGTTGGAACTGGATGGGTTTTGAGGTCCTTTCCAACCCAAACCATGCCATGATTCTATGAAACTTAGCACTGGGGAAAAAAAACCCTTTAAACACACTTTCACAACACTTTTACATGTTCATTTTTCCAAGCCTGTAGAAAATGAGTGTATCAGGATATCTGAGATTCTCACCAGCCTACCAACTCAACTACATTTGGGTCAGAATGACCTCAGTAATCATTAACATTCTGTGATGGTTGTATTTTTCTTAAGCCTAACCTTTCCCTTGTTACCTTCTTTGCAGCGGACATCTCATGTTTGAATTCCCCTCTGGGGGAATGTCTGGAAAAGGGCAGCACTGCCTTCAGCCTTGTCTCCACTAGAACAACGGAACAACTTCTGCGAAGTGTTCCACTTCACAGTGTCACCAAGGGGTGACAATAAAACCAGTTAAGACTCTTGAACCTCCTCCACACTCAAGACTCCTGTCAATAAATGAAAATAAAATATACTAAAAACTTCTCAGCCAATGTTCTTATACCATAGGGGAAAAGGGGAAATCATTACATTCATCCCAGTGGGAACAACTGTGGAATATTGGGGTGAGAAAACCTTACACCTCTGTAAAATGAAAAAATCCTACCTACAACAGCCAGGGTTTTTTCTCACTTTAAGAGCTTTCTGTTAGCTCAGGAAGACCCATTAGTGAGCTCGCTCAGCAGACACAAGGGGGAGTGCACATACCTTGCACATTCCACCGCAGTGATGTCTCCTAGCCTGCTCTGGACATTACCCATCACATACAGAACTCTTTACTAATGGCTTAGCAGATTTTGCCTGGAGAGCTTTGATACCAACTGTTTGTTAGCCCTGTTCAGCCAGCCCTGCCCAAGCAATGCTGAAGGAGTGCCTGCCTGCAGCCCTGCCTCCCAGATGAACCCCAGAGCGAATCCAACGCCTCGCCCTGTCTGGAGCTGTTGGGGTTATCAGTGCCCTACTCTGCCCACACAACTCAATGCCCAAGTGGAAACCAGCGACGAGTGAGATCCAAACTGGGACCAATAGTATTTAATATCTTCATCAATGACATAGTGAGATTGAGGGTACTCCTAGCAAGTTTGCAGCCAGCACCAAAGCGAGTGGTGCGGGTGACATGCCAGAAGGATGGGATGCCATCCAGAGGGACCTGGATAAACTTGAGGAGAGGGCCCTTGAGAACTTCATGAAGTTCAAAAAGGCCAAGTGCAAGGTCCTGCATCTGTGTCAGGGCAATCCCCAATATCCATACAGGCCAGGGGATGAAGATAAGGACTTAGGGGTACTGGTGGACGAAAAGTTGGATATGAGCTGGCAACGTGCACTCAAAGCCCAGAAAGCCAACTGTATCCTGGGCTACATCCAAAGCAGTAGGACTAGCAGGATGAGAGAGGGGATTCTGTCCCTTTGATCTGATCTGGTGAGACCTCACCTGGAGCCCTGCATCCAGCTCTGGAGTCCTCAGCACAGGAAGGACATGGATCTGTTGGAGCGTGTCTAGAGGAAGCCATAAAGATGATCTGAGGGCTGGAGCATGTTCTGTACCAGGACAGGGTGAGAAAGCTGGAGTTGTGCAGCTTGGCAAAGAGCAGGCTCTAGGGAGCCCTTATAGTAGGCTTTCGATATATAAGGGGGAGGTTATAAAATAGGGAGAGACTTTTTACTAGGACCTGCAGTGGCAGGACTAGGGACAACATTTTAAACTGAAAGAGGGGGATTAAAATTATGTTTTAGGCATAAGGAATAAATGTTCTCCTGTGAGGGTGTGAGGCACTGGCACAGGTTGCCCTGAGAAGTTGTGGCTGCCCCCATCCCTGGAGGTGTTCAAGGCCAGGTTGGATGAGGGTTTCAGCAACCTGATGGAGTGGAAGGTGGACCTGCCCATGGCAGGGGCTTGGAACTGGATGGTCTTCAAAGTCCCTTTCAACCCAAATAGTTCAGTGATTCTAGGATTCTGTGATCCAGATGCTGTGTGTCTGCATCATAGTCAGTGAGGGCACTGCCTGTGCCAGGAGAACCCTTGCTCCTGCTGCTCCCTAAACCTCACTAGTTGGCTATACCTGCCAACTCCAAGATCCGCCATCTGAGGAGCGACTCCTATTTCCTGTCAAATGCATCTTTCAAAGAATATCAGAGACAGCAAACTCTACAGATGATAAATAATCAGTCACTTCATGCGTACTTTACTCTTCTGCCATGGCTATTGTTTTAAGTATCCTTCTTGACTTAGATTATTTGATTTTCCAGAAAGACCTCAACAATTTTCTGGTTAGCATTTTTCTTATTTCATTGTCTAAAAAGATAGAAATTATTAATTCCAAACTCTAAAGGAAATACAGCTCTTGAATCCTGCTCCACCATTAAAAGCATCCTTTCCTGCACCAGCAGCAGAGAAGGCACTGTGTAACCCAGTAAAGCGGGTTATATCCAGAGTTGTTCAAGTTTCAACAGTTTTGAGATATTATCTTGCAAAAAGCCAAGCCCTTGCCATTTCCACCATTCCTAGAATGCAAATGGTTCCCAGCCACTTAGGGAACTAAAAAGCACAGCTGAAGGCTGTGTGGGAGTATTTGCGAATGCACTGGCAAGGGGAGAGGGAGGGGAGGAATTAAGACAAATACAGCACTTTCCCGCGTTCAGCTGTGCTCGGTGTAATGTCTCAGCTACACAAACGTAATGATTCGCTATGGTTTTCTGATGCAAAAGAGGATTTGAAAAAAGTATGAAGGACGGAGTTATCTATAATGTTTTTGGTATGTCATATTTTATAGCCTCTTACCAACAACTTCAGACTTTCATGTTCCATTTATTCTATAACCATCCCTACTGAAACAAGAATTATATATTTTACTAGAGAGAAGCTGAAGACAGTGTCATAAAAGCCCTCTCTGTGCAAGTTGGTGTGAACAGCTCTACAGAAACGTGTGTGGATGGAGAAACAGGTACCAGAAAACAGCCAGCTGAGGAAAGGAAAAGCATGTGCTGAGCGATTGCGTTTGGAAGTCTCCCAAGAACTGATAAGCTCCAGAGACCAGCGGTCCTGCTGCATCCATACAAACTGATAAACTCTGATCACTAAGACTCTGCTGAACCTGTCCAAATTCACTAGTGTGAGCCACGGGCCATCCAACCCAAGTTACATCCAAGAAGGCTGCTATATGCAAGATTATGCATGTATGTATGTATGTATGTATGTATGTATGTATCTATCTATCTATCTATCTATCTATCTATCTATCTATCTAAAGTATACATAAAACATACACGCACACAATGAAACAAACCATCTGGAGGGACATCCTGGACACCTCAAAGTCCCTGGCACATCAGTGCACGCCTCTGCTTTCAAGCAAACAAGTTGGTCTCCCAACTGTTGCTCTGCTGGGTACCGGTTCGTGTACCTCTTTGTCAAGCCAGTGACTCAGGACAGTGCTCCTGCCAGCCTGAAGCAATCCCAAGGCTACCAAAACCAACTCCAACACCAAAGTGGCACTCATACCGGGCCGGTTCATGAGGCTACTAAACTCAGATGAAACGTTTTTCTGTCTACTCCATTCCTGATCAATCACGAATCTGCTCAGAACAAGTTTTTTCCCTCCCTGCCTCAGCCCATCTCCCTATTTCTGCCTGCTGGATGGATGATCAAAGTACAATTTTCCAGACAGTTACAGATTTAAACAGGGTTGCCCATTTCTTGATAACAGTTAATAAAACCTGCTATCCAAACCCTCGTGCAGGTACTAGTCCCAGTGAGTGGTTTTGGCAGGAATAGCAACGCCTGCTGTTATCCTGCAGCGTGTTCCCCTTCCACGTCCTTCAGTCTGTGTGCTTTGGAATCCCCTGGATTGTTCTCAGGGAACTCAGCATAGTGTTTTTTCTACTTCAGTTTGAGGTGAGGACACATCGGGTTGTTTATGAAAGCAAGGGGTGGTAAAATAAATGGAAATAATTCTTTTAGAGGGAACATGTTTTTCCTGTCCTTCAGAATTGTTTGGGTTTGTGGGACCTCTCGTGGCTGAACCCTGACCATGCAGCCCCGCTTTTCCATTCCGGGTGGGAGCATCCCTGCGACATTCCTGGCTACAGTTTTGCTGAATGTCAGGAGAGGTTTGGGCTGGCAGCATTAAATAGCAGTTTCAGTGAAAGAAAAAGCCAAGCTAACACATATTTAGTGACGGTAAATATTTTTTCTCTAAATTTATGCTGATAAATTCTTATTTTTTCTCTGTAATCCCAGAATTCCAGAGTGGTGGACGCTGGCAGGGCCCTCTGGAGCTCACCCAGTCCAATCCCCTGCTAAAGAAGATTCACTCTGTGCAGGCTGCATTGGAGCGCATCCAGGTGGGTTTGGATTGCTCTGGAGAAGGAGACTCCGCACATCCCTGGGCAGCTGGTTCCAGTGCTCTGTCACCCACACAAGAACAAAGTTTTTCCTTGTGTCCAGGTGGAAAAACTTTCCAGGCTCCGGTTTGTGCCTGGTGCCCCTTGTCCTGTCGCTGGGCACCACTGATCACAGTCTGGTCCCATCCTACCCCCCCAGGCATCAGATATGGATCAGTATTGATGGGATTCCCTGCCTGTCTGCTCTTCTCCAGGGTAAACAGATCCAGGTCCCTCAGCCTCTCCTCCTAAAAGGGATGCTCCAGTAAACACTAATACAGAATCACAGAACCGCAATGATGTTTAGGTTGGAAAAGACCTTTAAGATCATCGAGTCCAACCATAAACCCAATACTGCCCACTGTCACCAGTGAACCATGTCCCTGACTACCACATCCACATGGCTTTTAAATCCCTCCAGGGAAAAAAGACTCCAAGACTACCACGGGCAGCATCTTTCAGTGCCAGAGAACCCTTCCCATGAAGGAACATTTCCTAATATCCAGCCTAAATCTCCCCTGGCGCAACTCGAGGCCATTTCCCTTAGTCCTATCCCTTGTTCCCATTGCTGCCATCTCTTGCCAGTGACAGGCTCTGGCACTCCCTGAAGCCAGAGACCAGGGCAGCTGCAGGCTCTTGTGGGAGCTCTGGGTTTCCACACCCATTTTGGTAAACGTAGCAGACAGAGCTTAGGCACAACAGTTGAGAACCATGACATGGATTGTATTCTAACACAACAAAAAATTGCTTGTAAGGGACACAACCTTACCTACCAATATGGGAAAAGCACGTCTGGAGAGCAGAAGAAGAGATCCTGTCATTCTGGCTGCCATTCCGTGGCTCTGCTGCTGTCTGGCAGTAAGGCCGGCTGAGAAGTGTCATCCTGCAGCGCGGCAGCGATGTCAGCAGCTGTCCCAGTGTCTCCTTGTCCCACCAACCAGCTTCCCCATGTCCCATGACAAGCTGCTCCTTGTTCCTCTGCTCTTGCCCTCCAGTGAAAAGGCAGGAGATACTTTCTCCATAGATTCTCCTTAGAATCATGGAATGGTTTGGGTTGGAAAGGACCTCGAAGTCCACCCAGTTCCAACCCCATTGCCATGGCAGGGACACCTCCCACCGGATCAGGTTGCCCCAAGCCCCATCCAGCCCGGCCTTGGACGCCTGCAGGGATGGGGCAGCCACCACTTCTCTGGGCAACCTGGGCCAGAGACTCACCGACCTCACGGGAAAACATTTCTTCCTGACATCTCATCTCAATCTCCCCTTTTTCAGCTTAAAACCGTTCCCCTCATCCTGTCCCTGCCCTCCCTGCTCAAGAGCCCCTCCCCAGCTTTCCTGCAGCCCCTCTCAGTGCTGGAAGCTTTTCTAAGGTCTCCCTGGAGCCTCCTCTTCTCCAGACTGCACAACCCCAACTCTCGGCCTGTCCTGTGGGAGGTGCTCCAGCCCTGGAATCACCCTCGTGGCTCCCCCGGGCCCCGCTCCAGCAGCCCTGCCCGACGCGGGGCTCCGGGGGCGGCCCCGGGCGGCGGGAGCCTCGCGCCGGGGGCGGGGCCTGAGGAGACCACGCCCACAGGCAGGGCCGGAGGCGGCGGGCGTGTCTGTGCGGGCGGGGCACGGGGCGGGGCTTGGTGAGGGGCGATGCCTGGGGGCGCGGCTTGGGGCGGTGGGCGGAGCCTCCGCGCGGGTCGGTTCGCGCGCCGAGGGGGCGGAGCCTGAGGGCGCCTCCAGTGTTGGGGCGGGGCGGGGGTGGAGCCTCCGTGAGGTCGGTTGGCGCGCGCCGCCGTGTAGGCGCGCGGCGGGGGGCGGGGTCTGCGGGCGTTTGGCGCGCTGAGCAGCGGTTCCCGCGCTCGCCATGTCCCGGCAGAGCACCCTGCTCCGCTTCTTCTCCAAGGCCTCCCCGGCGGCGTCCCGGGCCGCACCGCCGGCCCCGAGCCCAGCCCCGGCCCCTCCGCAGGGCGGAGCGGCGCCCGGCAGCCGCCGCCGCCGCCAGCCCGAGGAGCGGAATGGCCGCCAGGAGCGCGGGGGGGGCGGCGGCGGCGGCGCGGCTACCGGAGCCTCCAGGTGAGCCGGGGGGTGTGGGGTCGGAGAGGAGACGAGGGGGTCCGGGGCAGCCCCCCAGCTCGAGTCCGTGAAGATCGGGAGGGGAATAGGGCCTGGGGTTGAACGCCCCGCTATGGATCCTGTGAGGCCAAGGGGGGGGAATGAGCCCCGCATTCTGAGTCCTTAAGGCCGGGGTTGGGGGGTGAGCCCCTCACTTTCGGCCCCTGAGGCTGGGGTCGCGTGTTAGCCCCCCACTTTGTGCCCGCTGAGGCCGGGATTGGGGATTAGCCCCCCACTTTGTGCCCGCTGAGGCCGGGATTGGGGATTAGCCCCCCATTTTGTGCCCCTTGAGGCCGGGATTGGGGATTAGCCCCCCTCTTTGTGCCCCTTGAGGCCGGGATTGGGGATTAGCTCCCCTCTGTGCCCCTTGAGGCCGGCGTTGGGCGTTAGCCCCCCATTTTGGGCCCTTGAGGCCGGGGTTGGGGAGTGGGCCCCCCACTTTGGGCCCCCTGAGGCTAGGGGGCCTGGTGGGAATGAAGGCCCTGTAGCCCCTCTGCCCCACAGCGCCTGAGGATCGGGTCGAGGGGCTCAGGTTTGGGCTTTCTGTGTAGAAACACGTTTTCTTTCCTCTTACCTCCGTTTCCTTTCTGTTCCGTGTGCTGGGGTCAGCATCTCCGTGCTGGTCAGGAATGGTGTGGCCAGCAGGAGCAGGGCAGGGATTGTGCCCCAGTGAGGCCGCACCTCGAATCCTGGGTTTAGGTTTGGGCCCCTCACTATGGGAAAGACATCGAGGAGCTGGAGCGTGTCCAGAGGAGGGAAACAGAGCTGGGGAAGGGTCTGGAGCCCAGGGTTTGTGAGAGCAGCCGAGGGACCTGGGGCTATCTAGCCTGGAGAGGAGAAGACTTGAGGGGATACCTCATCTCTCTCTGCAGCTTCCAGAAAGGAGGTTATGTTGAGGTGGGTGTTCTCCCACATAAGAAGTGACAGAAGAAAAGGAAATTGCTTCAAGTTGTACCTGGGGAGGTTTAGATTGGATAGCAGGAAAAATGCCTTTACTGAAAGGGTTCTCAGGTGCTGGCAGAGGCTGCCCAGGGCAGTGGTGGAGTCTCCATCCCAGGAGGGGTTCAAAAAACGTGTGGCCGTGGTACTTGAGGACATGGTTGAGTGGTGGGGTTGGCAGTGTTGGGTTTATGGTTGGACTCAATGGTCTTAAAGGTCTTTTCCATTCTGAATGATTCTGTGATTCCATGATTGTTAGGCTGCAGCCTGCAGGAATAGCTCCCGTCATCAGCTGTACGGTGTGGCTGTGGCTGGGTTGAAGTCTTGGGGGAGAAGGAGCAAGAAGGTAAAAGCTGCGTCAGGTGCTCTGCAGTGGAGAGTATTTATTTGTGGGTTTTTTTGTAGCTGAGGTTTTTTTAAATTTTACTAATTTCCTTTATGTACCCTGTTGGGGAGGCACTGGCACAGGTTGCCCAGAGAAGTCATGAACGCCCTGGCCCCAGAGATGTTCAAAGCCAGATTGGATGGGGTTTGAACACCCTGATCCAGTGGAAGGTGTCCCTGCCTATGGTAGGGGGCTGGATGGGTTTTGAGGTCCCTTCCAACTTAAATGGTTCCATGATTCTGGGTTTCTATGAATTAACCTATATGGGAAAACTTGTCTTAGTTATGTAGGTTGTCAATTTGTAATACACAGTCTGCGATGTTTCTTTTATAGTTACCTTCTGTTTGGACCTGGTCGCTCTCTCCTGATCCCATAAGAAAGCGATACACCTGGCTGTAGGTGGCCCTGCTTGAGCCAGGGGGACTGGAGAAGACCTCCAGAGGTCCCATTCAATCCCAGCCAATCTCCTATGACTCTGGCACTGTAGAGCTAAGGCTCTTAAGAGCTCACTAAGAGGCATATTGGTGGTGGTGTAGGAGGACTGTGTAATCCAGAATGCACCTCCCAGAATCTTCAGAGGGAAGCTGCTCAGAAGCAGCGTGAGGAGACCTGTTTGAAACATTTATGTTCCTTTGATCACACCTCTGCTGTCTTTGCAGTGTCTCCTGCGAGTACTCGCCTGGTGATGTGGTCTGGGCCAAGATGGAGGGTTACCCGTGGTGGCCGTGCCTCATATACAACCATCCAATGGAAAGAACGATAGTCCGAGGGCAAGGGAAAGCCACCCGTGTCCACGTGCAGTTCTTTGATGACAGCCCTACAAGGGGCTGGGTCAGCGTTAAATACCTGAAACCATATAAAGGTAAGAGAGAGAAATAAGCTTTCTTTGAAATGAAAATATGCCACTTGTAATGGAAAGCAGGCTTGGAGGAGAGAGTGTGGTGTTCTCTGTAGAGAAAAGCAGCAAACCCAGGATTAATATGGAGTGAGAAAGCGTGTGTTGTACATTGTGAGTTAGAGGAAACAAGGTTTTGAGGGTTACGGTTATGGTTGTACGGTTCTTTAAACATAAACTTCTCAGCCCTTTTGTTTCATAGATCAGAACACAAGCTTACAGTTTGCTTATGTTTCTAAGTGTTTTCCTTTATCAGTAGGAAAAAAGATATCACAGATAAATCCTTTATTTCAATTTTAACCCTCAAAATATGACAAATTTCAAACTCTGTTTTCAAGCAGGTATTTGGGAACTGCAGAATCAAAAAGATCAGACACAGGATGTAAGATAACTATAATTAATTCTCCTGTGGTGTTATTTCTTTTGAGCAAAGTGGTACAGTGTAGTTAATAAAATAATAAAAAGCTTGAGTGTTCAGAGTGTTTGTTAGGGTCGTGCTTGTCATTAGAGAGCAGAGTTGGTGTTTGTCATCTTGAAGGAATGACTTAATTAATGAAAACTAATGAAATCAAGAATTAAACCAACATTTTTTGTGGTAATTAGTAATCATGACCAATTTTTCCCTTTTTTTATGATTTTACTGTTGCTGAAAGATGTAAATCTTAGTTGTAAACTGCCATGTGTAAATCACACTGCTGTGAACTGACTCTTTGTGAGTCAAACAAGTGTTTTGGGTGTCATACAGTATTTTTGATACACTGACAATTTTCCTTAGGATGTCAGCGAAATGGTGGAATTTAAATGGTTCCTTCCTTTTCACAAAGAGGAGTTCCATCTTGGCATAATGTGGGCATCTCTTTATGGATTGTTTATACTGAAATGCACTGCACTTAAGCCACAGTTGGTTGTAGGTTAAACTGATATTGTTATTGCTGTAGGAGTTAGCGGAATTCAACAGAAATGAATTGGTCTGTGGTTTATGTGTCTTTCCTGAAGGTATTTTAGAAGAATCACACACACTTTAACAGCTTGCACTTGCACCTAGGAGCAAATACAGGTGAGGAGAATTGATCTCTTTACCAAAAGGACATTGCAGACAAATAAGAAGTGCTCAAAATGTTTAAGCACAGAAACACTGATCTAGAAATGTGATCAATGCAGAGCAAAGTAAAAACACTTACAATGCACGCTTTGCTTTTAAATTCAAAGAGCATCTTTGTATGCAAAGCAAGAGCGTTGGAGTCGGGGTAGATGGAGCAGTTCCTTGCCTTGTGTGGCTGGATAAATATGGCCAGTGCAGGGACAGCTTGGCATGCAGGAACTGGTGCTGTGTGCAGGTTGGTTGAGTGAACGCGCTGGTGTCACACGTTTGCGCATACAGTTGGATCGTTTGATGAGATTTTTTTTCTCCTGCCACAGTTGTCAGTATCAAAGCACATGATATTTTTAGGTTGTCTTGCTGTGTTTGCGAACTGCAGTGGAAATCTGGTTTGTTCGTGTGTTGCATTTGGGCTGTAGAAGCAGCTACTCCTTACTCCAGGCTTTGTGCCAAATAAAAGCATGTGAGGCACAATGCAGGTCAGCTGCCTTCTGTGTGTGCACGAAGGGATCACTGGAGTGGGTGCAAGGAGTTATCCAGGCAGATCCTACCACCATAAGCAGTGAGGGCAGGAAAAGGAATCACCCTGCTCTTTGCATCCTCCTTCTTTATTCCGGGAGCTGAATGTATAACATGTTACATACACCATCCATGCCTGGAGTGTGGTGTTAAGATGCATCTCAGCGTGTCTGGGGACCCGTCACAGACCCCGGTCCGTAGATGGATTAGCTTTGGTTTTGTGTTGATGTGCAGGCAATGAGAAGAATTGTGGTGCTCAAGGGGCACGGAAGAGGAGGAGGGAATGGTGCAGTTATTTATAGCGGGCTTTACTCGATTCCCTGCTGCATCGGGGTGAGTTGCCAGCGTGACTGACTGCAGCTAATCTGGGTAACAGGTTGGCGTTGGGTCTGGACCCCTCGCTGTGTTTGCAGGAGCAGTTGAATTGGCCAGCAGAGCTTTAGCCAAGAGTCTGTCATAGGTGACCGATGCCCAGCCTGAAGATAATGCTATCATCGAATTTACCTATCACTGCTGAAACAACTGTGAGGTCTCAGCCAGCTCTGCTGCACTGCTGGAGTAAAGTATTGCTCTTCAGTAGTAGCTGTAGTCGGTGCTCAGAGCTTGGCTTAGAGGTGTTTGGGTGTGGTAAGGAGTTGCAGAAGTAGCAGTAGTTCTTCAGGTGCTCATGTACTGTTCTTTTCTGAGTGTTTAGACTTCTTAGGGGCAATTTCCCAGGCTCAACAAGTGATGAGTCTCTGTATTTGAGATGCAGTGAGAATGGCTTGTAACAACACACGATGTTAAATAATTGTATTAGTCTGAAAGCATTTAAAAGTGAGGATGAGCACTGATTAAAGGACTGATTGCTGGACTAAATTCTGGTTTTGACCCGTTCTTTGTGGTTTTACAGGTTCCTCAGATGCAGAGGCACTGAAGGGAGGGATGTTTTATAGTACAAAGCCTGAGATTAAGAGAGCAATGGTGCTAGCAGACGATGCAATGAGTAAAGATGTAACTAAGCGGCTTGAACTGGCAGTGTGCTGTGAACCCTCGGATACTGAGGAGGAAGAGGAGGAGGAGGAGGAAGAAGAAGAAATGGAGGTAAAATTTCTTTTACTTGCTGTCATTTTCAGAAATAGTTCTAGAACTTAAACTACCTCTTGGAGCTGAGCATGGGATGTCCTGGTACACTAATCACAGCTTACGTGCTCTGGAATCATGCATGGATACCTATCCCTGTGTCTGTTTGTAGCACCTCTGTGTTGCCAGGTCATACGTGGGGCTTTCACCTTTTCTTGTTGGAAAGACAAGTCTGATAGCTCTTTAATGTCTGCATGGTAAGAACTGACCTCAAAAGCTACTGAACTTCTCTAAATTGATCGCTCAATTTTTAGTCCGAGTGACCCACTTTCTCACTCGTAAACTTAGCACTTCTTTCTGGTGCATCTTTTTCTTTTTTATTGGCTCTTCATATTCCAAGTTCCCTTGAGTTCTGAACCAGAAGTTTTCATTTGTTGCAATCAAGGAATTTCTAGCCTTTTGAGTATTCAACTTAAGGCACTAAATTGGAGTTTTTGTAGCCTGCCCTCACCTTGTATTTTGCTGCTGCTCTGCAAGTTATTGTACTGTCAATGTCAGTCTGTTGTTTGGGTAACTGAAAAGAGATATTCTATTGTATTGTATTCATGGTGCACTGTGAATGACTCAAACATTATTCCAGTGAATAGATTTCTTTGGAAAGGAATGGCATGAGGAGGCTGTCCATGGGACAGCAGTTTGAGAATCTTAGAATGATTTGAGTTGGAAGGGACTCCAAAGCCCATAGAGTTCTAAACCCCTGCCATGGGCAGGGACACTTCCTGGATCAGGTTGCTCAAAGCCCCATCTAACCTGGCCTTGAACATCTCTAGGGAAGGGGGCATCCATGATTTCTCCGAGCACCGTGTGCCAGTGCCTCACCAACCTCACAGGAAAACATTTCTTCCTAAGATCTTATCTAAATCTCCCCTCTTGCAGCTTAAAATCATTCTCCTCATCCTATCCCTGCACTCCCTGATAAAGATCCCCTCCCCAGCTTTCCTGCAGCCCCTTTCAGTACTGGAAGCTGCTCTAAGGTCTCTGTGAAGCCTTCTGTTCTCCAGTCTGAACAGCCCCAACTCTCTCAGCCTGTCCTCCTACGAGAGGTGCTCCAGGCCTTGGATCATCTCCATGGCCTCTTCTGGACTCGCTCCAACATATCCATTTTCCTTACCTCCTCTGTTCCATGGCCCGTCTACCCTTCTCCAGCGTGATGTTGTCCTGAGGGACCAGGGCCGCTCCAAGCATTCTTCTCTGGTTGGGGCAGCAGTGCAGCGAGCACTGGCACTTTGTCCTCATTGCAGCCCTTTTATTCCTGTTTACCTCCAGTACCAGTACAGGAGTTGTTCAAGTTTCAGGCTGAAAAGGCAAAAATAATGGATTTTCTTTTCTTTCTAGTAGGCGTGCCTGACCTTCCTGAAGGTTACCATGAGTCAGTGGTCTTTGCTCCCCTCTTTGTAGTTGGAAATAGGTTGTTAGCTGAAAAACTAAATCGTGGGCCAAACTCCGGTAGGCTGGCATTGAGAGGCTGCAGAAAACTCTGGTGTTTCTGACATAGGGTAGCAGGAAAAATTGCAACATAGAGTTGGCTTAGGAAGGCGTGAATTTCATATACCATGTGCGTCCTGTCCAGGTTAAATATTCTGTTCATCATCATTGTTTATGTGGAGTGATGAACGAGGCTGTAAGGAATACAAATTATGCCCTGAGCTGGTAGCAGTTTGATTCACAAACCCATGAATTTCTGTGAAGGTAAACAGAATTGGCTGGTTTTTGCTGTCTCTTGCTTGAAGTGGCACAGCTATCACGTGATCATGTGTTTTTACACCTCTTTTTGCTACAGTGGTGGTTTTACTTCATAGCCAGGGTTTTTTATAGGTTAAATGATTTATTTTTCCAGCAGGTGAGTGAAAGCGCGTCTGGCAACAGCGACAACTGCAACAGCGAGGAGGATGTGAAGAGCAATAAGCGAGTGATGAGCAGGGAAAGTGCTGTCAAATCCAAAAGGAGGAGAGTGTTGGATTCTGACAGCGATCACGATGGCTCTGACGTAGAGTTCAAGCCTGATGTGAAGGAAGCGACAAGCAGTGAAGAAGCAAGTAGTGGGGTGGATGAAAATGAATCTTCTGGCATGGAGACAGACACGGAGAGCATTGCAGAAAGTCCTGTAAGAGTCCCTTCCAAAAGAAAAAGAAGAGAGAGAAGCAAGTCTGCCAAGAGGAGCAGCTTAGAAAATGAACATTCTGAAGTGCCCAAAAGAGCAGCAGCACTTTCTTCAGAAGCCAAGTCTAAGCTCACGTCATTTGCAGCGCCTGAAAGCTTTGAATCCCAAGCAAATGCTTGCAATGGAGGCGGCAGTGGCTTTGGAACGTGGGAGCATGAAAAGCTTGATTGGCTGCAGGAAGGGAAAAAGAAAGATGCACAAAAAAGACGGCAGAATGACCCTGCTTATGACCCGTGTACGCTGTACGTGCCCGAGGACTACCTCAACAAGTGCACGCCTGGAATGCGGAGGTGGTGGCAGCTGAAAAGTCAGAACTTCGATGCCGTGATTTTCTACAAAGTCGGGAAATTCTACGAGCTCTATCACATGGACGCAGTCACTGGTGTCAACGAGTTGGGCCTGATCTTCATGAAAGGTACTTGGGCCCATTCTGGTTTTCCAGAAATTGCTTTTGGCAGGTTCTCTGATGTCCTGGTGCAGAAGGGCTACAAGGTAGCCCGTGTGGAGCAGACAGAAACTCCTGAGATGATGGAAATGCGCTGCAAGTCAATGGCCCACCCAACAAAGTTTGACAGGGTTGTACGCAGAGAAATCTGCAGGATCATCACCAAAGGCACACAGACGTACAGCATCCTTGACTGTGATCCGTCTGAGAGCCATAACAAATACCTCCTGTCTGTTAAGGAGAAAGAAGACTCTGCTGGGCAATGTGTTTATGGGGTCTGCTTTGTGGACACGTCAGTGGGGAAGTTTCATGTGGGCCAGTTCTCAGATGACCGACACTGTTCGCGGTTTAGGACTTTGGTAGCGCATTACACCCCAGCGCAGGTGTTGTATGAGAAGGGGAACCTGTCTGCGAACACACAGAAGATACTGAAAGGCTCACTCATTTCTTGTATTCAGGAAGGGCTGATCTCTGGTTCCCAGTTCTGGAATGCATCTAAAACACTAAAAGTCCTTCTCGAAGAAGGATACTTCAAGGAGAAACAGGACTCTGAAAATGGGTGTTCTCTGCCCTCTGTCATCAAAGCTCTGACTTCAGAGAGTGACTCACTGGGATTAACACCCAGTGATGATGGGGAATTAGCATTGTCGGCTCTTGGAGGATGTCTTTTCTATCTCAAAAAGTGCCTGATTGACCAGGAGCTGTTGTCACTGGCCAACTTTGAGGCGTATGTCCCCGTGGATGCTGACACTGCAAAAATTGTGCGTTCCAGTAGTTCGTTTGCCAGAACACACCAGCGGATGGTGCTGGATGGAGTCACCCTGATGAACCTGGAAGTCCTGCAGAACGGAACCAATGGAACCACGGAAGGCACTTTGTTGGAAAGGATCGATTCCTGCTGCACGCCGTTTGGGAAGCGACTCCTGAAACAGTGGCTCTGCGCTCCACTTTGTAATCCAAAATCCATTAATGATCGCTTGGATGCTGTCGAGGACCTTCTGGCAGTGCCAGGTAAAATGTCTGAAGTGAGCGAGCACCTGAAGAAACTTCCTGACCTCGAAAGGCTGCTCAGCAAAATCCACAGTATCGGATCACCACTTAAAAGCCAGACTCACCCTGACAGCAGGGCCATCTTTTACGAGGAAATCAAATACAGCAAAAAGAAAATCGCTGACTTCCTGTCCACACTGGAGGGGTTTAAGGTAATGAACGAAATCATCGACGCGATGGAAGAAGTTGCCGGTGACTTCAAATCTGAAGTCCTGAAGCAGCTGGTCACCCGCAAAGCCAGAAATCCAGACGGCCGCTTCCCAGACTTGAGTGTGGAGCTTAAAAGGTGGGATACTGCTTTTGATCACAACCAGGCTCGGAAGACGGGAGTGATTACTCCAAAGGCAGGCTTTGACCCCGATTATGATAAAGCACTTCAGGATATTAAAGCTGTTGAGGAAGATCTTCACAAGTACCTGGATAAGCAGCGCAAACTGCTTGGATTCAAATCTGTGCTGTACTGGGGGACAGGCAAAAACCGCTACCAGATGGAAATACCAGAAAGTGTAATATCCCGTAATCTGCCTGAGGAATACGAGTTGAAATCCACCAAGAAGGGGTATAAGCGCTACTGGACCAAGGAGATCGAGAAGATGCTGGCTGCCATGGTCAATGCGGAGGAGCGCAGGGATGCAGCCCTGAAAGACTGCATGAGGCGGTTGTTCTACAACTTTGATAAGAACAGCAAGGACTGGCAGGCAGCGGTGGACTGTGTGGCCGTGCTCGGTAAGAGCTTTCCTTCACTTTGGCGTGCAGTAAAAATAGTCAGGAATAGTAAATGATGACATCCGATCTGGGTAAGCAGAAAAGGCTCGTTGCCAGCTCTTAATTTGTACCTTGATGATTAACAGTGATCACCAGCTTCCTTCCTGTCAGTGAATGGCAGAGCAGTTGCTGGGGCTTGGTGTTTGCAAGCTCTTCCTTCACTCCTGTCTTGTGATGGTAGGTGTGCAGCCCAGTATTCCTGCCAGCTCCTGGGATACTCACATATGGATTAGTAGCTGCTTATTGAATGCAGGCAGCGATGCAGACAGGTATAAAGACCTAACCTGCAAGCCATCTCCTTCCCATCCGAGCAGGCTACGTTCCCAGCAGCCTTTAGAGTAACAAAGAGGTCACATTCACTGCCTCAAAGGCAGTGGTCTGGTAGGAAGACTTCACCAGTTACTTAATTCCTGCTCCAACCCAGGTCCTGTATTCCCTTCTGGGGACTGGCCTACTTTTGTATTGGGGATTTTCTGCTAGCATGAGGCCCTCTGGGATGTCTTTGTTCCAGGGAAAAATGAAAACGCTCTCTGAACGCCGCTGGGAGAAACGGGCAGGCAGGCAGTGAGTATTGGCTGGGAGTGGATTCGCTGGGAGGACTGGGAAGCAATCACGTCAGCTGCAGCGCAGCACCAGGGCAAACACCCAACTAAGTTTCGGTATAGAGGGAGACGGCTTTCAGCTCAGCTGTAATGTTGGGTATGGAAAGTCTCTGAAATCCCATCACGTGGTTTTGTTCTGTAGGCAATCGCCTTTCAGAACCTCAGAGTGGGGATATTTGAGGGGCCGCGCTGCTGCTTTCTGCCAGACCAATGGAATTGTGATGCTCATATAAATGTATTCTGCACCTTCCGAGTAGTGTTAGGATTTTTGAAGTCATGTGTGGTCACAGAGGTTGATTTCCTCTTTTTCTTGTTCCAAATTAAAAACCAATGCAAGACAATAATATTTTATTTTAAATAAAGCAGCTTCTGAAGTGAAATGCTGTGGATTTTTAAGACTTCTAAAACTACAAACTAGAGGAGAGGGGTTTTAATCTGACATCAGTAGAAATCTAGGAGGAATGAGGGACCATATAGTGAATATCCCACCTTTTACTTATTCTTCTGGAGTACTTACCAGGAAAATGGAATGGAAATGGAAAATGGCGTTTTCAGAAATTCTGTTCAATGAGTAAATGCATTGCAGTGAATGAATAATAGAACGTGAAAGTGGGACTGACCAGCATGGTTCTTAATCTTGTAGATGTCCTGATGTCCCTCGCAAACTACAGTCAAGACGGTGATGGGCCACTGTGCCGACCTGTGATCCTGCTGCCAGAGGATGGTGCTCCTCCCTTCCTGGAACTGAAAAATTCACGCCACCCTTGCATTACAAAAACTTTCTTTGGGGATGATTTTATTCCTAATGACATCGTGATAGGCAGCAAGGATGAAGAGAGCGGTAGCAGCGCTTCCTGCGTGTTGGTCACCGGCCCCAACATGGGTGGCAAATCTACGCTGATGAGACAGGTGATCGCCTAGCTCCTTAAGGTGGAATGTTCCACGGTTCCGTTGTGTTTTTCATTGAGGATTTGCGTGGCCTGGCTGTTAAAGGGGGTCCCAGCAGCGACCTTCAGGGTGTGCAGCTATTATGCTGTCAAGACAAAGTGTAATCTGGTAGAAAATGGCCATGTTTTAATAGAGATTTCCTACTTTTGCTTGTTTAGTGAGGAGCAAGTCTGATTTCTTTATGAGAGGTAGTTGGGACAAAGTCATAGGGTAACTGGTTATCTTTTACAAGTGGCTTTTCCCAGGAATTGGCATCATCTGGCAAAGGATGTTTCTGCTTTCTGCAGAAAATAGATACCAGTGGGAACTGGGCAGGGAGTTTGCTTTATAAACTCCGCTGGCTGTGAGAAGCTCTGGTTTGCAGGTGCTCGGAGTAGTTCAGTCCTGCTTCAGATTACGATGCTGTGGCCTGGAGCTGTCAAACAGCAGGAAGTTTCGTGTTACCCTGGTCTCTGTTCTAGGGAAAATGCAGTTTCACTCCCTTGTTCTCCATACAGAACCGGAGCTCTGAGCGTACAGTGCCGATGTAAATGTGTTCCCGCTTGCTCTGCAGGCTGGTCTCCTGGCTATCATGGCTCAGCTGGGATGCTACGTGCCCGCCGAGGCCTGCAGGCTCACCCCCATCGACAGAGTGTTCACCAGGCTCGGTGCCTCAGACAGGATTATGTCCGGTGAGTCACTGAAATCCAGCTGTCCAGAGCGCTTGTGCTGCCATCTGTGTTCGTCCTCTATTGGTTTTGACACACATTAGGTTCACTTTAAGCCTGAGGAGTGTGTTTATGGATACTGTGCAGTTGGTTGTGTTCTGCTGGTGCAGGGATCTGAGAGTTCTGGAGCAGGGCGGTGTGCGCAGGTGGCTGCTGGCAGGAGTGGGGTTTGTACCATTCCTGTAAGGACTGGAAGTCCCTTAGAATCATAGAATCATAGAATCGTGGAATCATAAAGGCTGGAAAACACTTGTAAGGTCATGCAGTCCCATCCCACTGTGCTTACTAAACCATGTCCTGAAGTGCCACGTTTGTGGTTTTTGAACGCCTCCAGGGGTGATGACTCCACTACTGCCCTGGGCAGCATTTGCCAGTGCTCCACCACTCTTTTTGTGAAGAAATTTTCTCTGATATCCAATCTAAACCTCCCCTGGTGCAACTTGAGGCCATTTCCTCTTGTCCTGTCACTTCTTACTTGGGAGAAGAAAGCAGCACCCACCTCACTCCAACCTCCTTTCAGGCAGCTGTAGAGGGTGAAGAAGTCTCCCCTCAGCCTCTTCTTTTCTAGGCTAAACAGCCCCAGGTTCCTCAGCTGCTCCCATAACCCCTGTGCTCCAGCCCCTTCCCCTGCTCTGTTCCCCTTCTTCGGATGCACTCTAGCTCCTCACTGTCTTTCTTGTAGTGAGGGGCCCAAAACTGAATCCAGGATTTGAGGTGCAGCCCCACCAGCACCGAGTCCAGGGGGACGATTCCTGCTCTGGTCCAGTTTCCTTGTTCCAGTCGGGATGCCTGCCTTACATCTGAAACCCAGGTTCTTCAGATGATGGAGAGAGGCAAGCTTCCCCCTTGGAAGCAATAGCTGACCATGCCTGGAGTATTGAATTTCTTCTGTGGAGAGGAAGACGGGAACGGAGGATGACACAACTGGAATGGGAAGCTCTGTGGTGGTGGGCAAAGTGTTGTGGGGTAGGAAACCCCAGGATGTTTGGTGGGCAGAGCGGTTCTAGTGCAGCTTGTTGAGGGAGAGCGTGGATGTTCTGTGCTCTTCCTGCTAACGAGTGCAGATCAGCAACTGTGATTCTGCTTCGGAACCTGTCAGCCTCTGGCCTGGACAGGTGCACATTCTCCTGGATGGAAAACTGGTTGGATGGCCGGGCCCAGAGAGTGGTGGGAAATGGTGTTAAATCCAGCTGGAGGCCAGTGACAAGTGGGGTTCCCCAGGGCTCAGTGCTGGGTCCAGCCCTGTTCAATGTCTTTATCAATGGCCTGGATGAAGGCATCGAGTGCACCCTTAGCAAGTTTGCGGATGACACTAAGCTGGGTGGAAGTGTTGATCTGCTGGAGGGTAGGGAGGCTCTGCAAAGGGATCTGAACAGGCTGGACCGCTGGGCTGAGTCCAACAGCATGAGGTTTAACAAGGCCAAATGTCCGGTCCTGCACTTGGGGCACAACAACCCTATGCAGTGCTACAGACTAGGAGAAGTCTGTCTAGAAAGCTGCCTGGAGGAGAGGGGCCTGGGGGTGTTGGTTGACAGCGACTGAACATGAGCCAGCAGTGTGCCCAGGTGGCCAAGAAGGCCAATGGCATCTTGGCTTGTATCAGAAACGGCATGACCAGCAGGTCCAGGGAGGTTATTCTCCCTTTGCACTTGGCACTGGTGAGACCGCTCCTCGAATCCTGTGTTCAGTTCTGGGCCCCTCACCACAAGAAGGATGTTGAGGCTCTGGAGCGAGTCCAGAGAAGAGCAACAAAGCTGGTGAAAGGGCTGGAGAACAGGCCTTATGAGGAGCAGCTGAGAGAGCTGGGGTTGTTTAGCCTGGAGAAGAGGAGGCTGAGGGGAGACCTCTTTGCTCTCTATAACTACCTTGAAAGAAGGGTGCTGGCCTCTTCTCCCAAGTGACAGGGGACAGGACAAGAGGAAATGGCCTCAATGTCTGCCAGGGGAGGTTTAGGCTGGACATTAGGAAAAAATTTTTCATGGAAAGGGTCATTGGGCACTGGAACAGGCTGCCCAGGGAGGTGGTTGAGTCACCTTCCCTGGAGGTGTTTAAGGCACGGGTGGACGAGGTGCTAAGGGACATGGTTTAGTATTTGATAGGAATGGTTGGACTCAATTCGGTGGGTCTCTTCCAACCTGGTTATTCTATGATTCTATGAAAGGAATTGGAGCCTCTGGAGCTTGTTGCACATCAGGAATTTGGAAATGAATCATTTGGAGTTCTTAATTGAAACAAATATTTACCCTTCCTCAAAGCAAGGCTTCAGTCTGCAGCCAGAGAACTTTCTGACACGTTCTTTGCCCAGCTGCTTCCCGTTCTGTTTAATTTCAGTACAAAAAGAAATGAAGGAGGCCAGAAGTGCTTATGGTAAGGAAAAGCCCTGCCCTTTCTGCACAAGAGGGGCTCTAAAGCGAGGCAGTGTTCTCACCCTGCTGTCAGCTCAGGGCTGTTCTCTCTCAAGTGTTTTAACATCTCGTGTCACCAGGCTGAGCGCCGCATGGCAGAGCTGGCTTTGTAGTCTGTTCTTGATGCGTTGGTTTCCATGCTGGGTAGAAGTGTGAACACAGTGGAAGTTGTTCCCTGACCATCAAACCGTAACCAGCCAGCAGGGCCTTTCGGAAGTGAATTTTAACTAAGATCTGTGTAATTTCAGGGGTTGTTTTCTAAAGGGATTAAGCGGTTATTCCTAAACACATTAAATCCTGGAAATGCCTGTAAATAAAGGCAGAAAATCAGGATCCCTGGACACCCCTTAAGAGAGCATGTTGGAAAACACTGTTTAGAGCCCAGCAGTGTGAGCGCAGGCAGAGCGTTCCCTCCCGCTCCAAAACGATGCTGCATGTGGTGGGTTGGAATGAACTCTACAGGGACGTGGGAAGCTGGGACATCATGCATGTGGGGTCTGAAAAATTGCGTCCTTCTACTTGTGCAATCTGCTGAAAACCAGCTCCAGGTCTAAATTAAAGTCTTGGAGTCTCAGGGTTGCTGGAACTCCTGTGTGGTGCTCAGCCTGCAGCCACAGTGTTTCTTTTCTTGTACCGCACTGGAGTGAGTGCAGCCTTAATGACCAGAATAACTCATTGCCGCATGACACCAACAGACACACCAAGCACTCCAGGCCCGTTGTCTTTTTTAGGAGTTTTGCTTGTTTCCTTGCCCTGTGAAGCCACATGCCCTACGCTTGCCTCGTGTGTCGGAGCAAGAAGAGGCAGGAGATTCTCCCCATCCCGAATCCTTCATGGTGCTCTTTGTCCAGCAAGTCCAGCTGGCTGGTGTTACTGGAAGGGGACAGATATGATGGCCTAGAACTTAGTGACTCCATTAATTGTACTTGTGCCCCTGCCTGTGCTCTTAAGGAACCAAACTGTCTTCTTCTGGCAAATGGAACCCCACCGTTCTCATCTTGGAAAGAGGCTTTATGGCTGTGAGCAGCCTGATGCAGTGGAAGGTGTCCCTGCCCGTGGATCTGGATGAACTTTGAGGTCCCTTCCAACCCAAACCATTCCATGATTCTGTGATGTGTTCAGAGTTGCTGTTGAGCTGCATTTTAGTTTGACCGAGGCTGGAGTGCAGACGAAGTGACGTTTGAATTGAAGTTTTCAGATCTTTGGGTAACAGTTCACACCTTTCATTTCTTTTACAGGTGAAAGCACCTTCTTTGTTGAACTAAGCGAGACTGCCAGCATTCTCCAACATGCAACAGAGCACTCCCTCGTTCTGGTGGATGAACTGGGTAATTTAGTCTTCTTTGGAATAGAGGGAAATCACATCTGAGATTCAAGGCTGGCTGTCAGGTTCTCCCAGTGGCAGCTGGGTACGTGGGGTAACCTCGGCTCAGTGCTGCTGATGTTCATCTGGTCGGTGTCTGTGCAGTCCTCCCTAAAACATCTGTTTCCGGGGCACCCTGGGAACTTAATACCCTCTCCTCCTTATTAGCCAACTTCCAGCTGAGTTTTCCTGCTTTCCTTTGGATAAAGACTTGCAGCAAACCCTGAGCAAGCCCGGGGTGAGTGTCTGAGGAGAGCAGGAATGTCTTGTGCAGAGCACGAGAGCGTGTGATTGTCCCAGCGTGAATACTGGGGCTGCTTTGCCAGCGCTGGTGGCTGTGGCCGCTCAGTGCCATTTCCCAGCCCTCCACGCAGGGAGGGGGGATAAAACCAACCCGCGTGATGGATACAGACAGGGCACTGCCTCTGTTTTTCCTCCAGGCAGAGGCACGGCTACGTTTGATGGAACCGCGATAGCGAGCGCCGTGGTGAAGGAACTGGCAGAGAGGATCCGCTGCCGGACGCTGTTCTCCACCCACTACCACTCGCTGGTGGAGGATTACTCGCACAGTGCAGCCGTGCGCCTCGGGCACATGGTACGGGTCAGCGCCACGCACGGGCCGCGTGCCGGAGCGTGAGGCTTTGCCTTGTGGCTGGCAGATCCTGGGCTTCTCTGCGCTCTTCTGCCCGGAGTCACCGGCTGCGCGGAGCAGCAGACGAGCAGTTGTTCAGTCTGTTAGTGTTCGGAGCCCTAGCATGTAACCTGTTCTTTCCAGGCCTGCATGGTTGAAAATGAGAGTGAGGATCCCAGCCAGGAAACCATTACGTTCCTGTACAAGTTCATTGCGGGAGCGTGTCCGAAGAGCTACGGCTTTAATGCAGCGAGACTGGCCGCTATCCCCGAGGAAGTTATTCAGCAGGGGCACCGGAAAGCACGGGAGTTTGAAAAAATTACTATTTCGCTGCGAGTATTCAGGTAAGGGCTTGGGTGTCTGTTTTTAAGTTGTACATTTCACAGAATTGTAGAATGCCAGGTTGTTAGGGACCTCAAGGAACATCTGGTCCCACCTTTTTAGGTGATCTGTAGCTTAAATGAGATGGCCCAGCGCCCTGTCAAGCTGAGCCTTAAAAGTGTCTGGTGTAAAGGAATCTCTCGCTTCCCTGGAGAGACTATTCCAATGTTTCACTGTGCCCATGGGGAAAAAATTCCTTCTGGAATCCAGTTGGAATCTCCTCAGGAGTGACTTCTACCCATTGCCTTTCTTTTCCATGTAACTTCTCATAAAAAGGGAGTCTCCATCCTTTCAGCAAACGCCCTTCATGTCCCGATACATGGTGATAAGGTTCTCGCCTAAGCCCTTCTCCTCTCAATGCTGAACAAACCAAATTTTCTTAGCCTTACTTGATATGGAAGGTTTCCTACTCCTTTGATGGTCTTGGTGGCCCTTCTCTGGACTCTTTCCAGCCTTGCCGCATCTGTTTGTAGAGCAGGGACCAAAGCTGGATGCAGCAGCACTTGGGTAGAGTGGGATAATGACTTTTTGTCTCTGCTGCTGATGCCCTCCTCGATGCGCTCGAGCGCGCTGTTGGTCGCCTTTGCTGCTGTAGCACCCTCTTCTCTTGTGTTGAGCCTGTTGTCCACCAAGACCACCAGGTCCTTCGCCATAGAGCTGCTCCCCAGCAAGAGCTGCGCTCCCGGGTTATGTGTGTGTTCCCAGGTGCAAGACCTTACACTTCCCTCCACTGAACGTCATGAGGCTCCTGCTAGCTCACTCTTCCAGCCTGTCCAGGTCTTCCTGGAGGGTAGCTCTTCCCGCTGGAGTGCCAACCTCCCCACTCAGCTCAGTGTTATCTGCAGACTTCCCCAGGGTGCTCTCGAAACCACCGTCTTGGTCACTTATGAAGATACTACTAGGAAGATATTTATTTAATACCATTTCTCGGTAGGCGTCAGTTCTTACGTGTGGACAGTGGCTTCTTTCGCTCTGGCTCTTGCAGCCACCAAGGGAAGTTAATGCTGGTTTTGTGAGTATCCAGCGGACTCTCCCAGGCAGGGAGGGACAAGAGCCTGGCTGCTGGGGGAAGGTACAGTGCGTGATGGAGCATTTTAAGCCTTGAAGTGCTGCGCTGAAGTGGGGTGGGGCTGCCCTGAAGGGAAGTGCAGCCAGGAAAAGCGAGGTCAGCCCTGTGCCAGTGGCAGCTGAGGGCAGTGCAGCAGGGAGAGCAGGGCTGAGCCCTGGGCAGGGTGCTGGGAACCACAGGAGAGCCGGGGCCTCCACATTGGGCACCAGCGGCTCCGGCAGCCTCTGCACCAGCCCCACAGGGGCATCCATGGCTCCTAAAGCTCTGCCAGCAAGAGGCAGCTCGGGCTCTGTCCCGTGTCCGGTAGAGCCGCCTTCCTTGTTCTCCACAGGTACCTGTGCCAGGTGGTGGATGGGGCGAGAAGCGATGGGAACGCTGTCGGGAAGCTGAGAGAAATGATCAGCCAGCTGTGAGGACACCCGCGAGGTTTCTCAAGAAGGTGGGGTTGGACACGGTTATGATCTAATAAACTTTATTTTTTAAAAATGACCATTTTTCCATTGTCTTTCCTAGGAAATTAAACCCTTTAATTCTTACCTACCCTCTACATAATGGTTATTGAGTACTCCACAATATATTAAGTCTAGATGTTATGGTACATGCATACACGGTCAGGCTGTTGATTACCCACTGTCACCAATACACATCAATGGGAGAAGCTATGGAACTGGGTAGGGCTGCCTATATACTTGTCTCGGCGTCGTCGGAGCGGGAGATCGCTGCCGTTTCCGGCAGGTTCCGTGAGTCATGTCCAGGCTGTTCAAAAAAAAACTATGAACAGAGCAAAAGTACAAGACTGTTTTGAGGAGACTTTCTACCGCGGGCTTTAACACGTCGTTAAAATCTCAACTCACAGACGCGGTCACACAGGTACTTTTTGTTTTATAGCACAGCGAGGGTGAGGAAGTCTCGTTAAAACACTCGCTTTCCGGTTAGGGTGAGTACAGAGTGGTGCCGGGGCGGGGGAGGAGAGCACGCTAACGTCGGGAGGACACCAGAAAAATTGCTGGATATAATTTAAGATTAGTGTTTTCTCTTTCATAGAAAGAACGTACATACTGGGACATGAGTACAGGGACAGTCTAGGTGCGCTAACAGAACAGGACACGTTCAAGTACGGGAAGAGGGTTTCTTTTTTTTGCTTGAAATTAGAAACAAACTACGTGAGATTAAAGCATTAAAATCATAAAATAAATGTTAAAAAACTCAAAAGGAACGCAGAAGTGCTAGCTCACATTTTTTTTAACCATGTTACAAAAGCGATCGGTACCCATGTCCGTGAAGGCAGCAGCAAAGGCCGCGCTGCCTTGTCGACAGAACGGGGCTGCTGCGCATGGAAACGCCAGCGGGGCAGCAGTGGGGTCTGTACAAACCGCGGCTCCTCGTGCGCCGCTTCTGTCCCTCCAGAACCTGTGGGAACACAGTTAATGCTGAAACGCCCAGTCCGTTATCCTGAGTCAACATATTGCCACTTTCTTTTTTTGGTAGGTTGAGCTCCATAGTGTCAACACCTCTCAGCCGCCTGAATTTGCCACCTCTCTCTCCGCAGAAATGGGCTGGTTTAACTTCCTCCAAAAAAACCAAACCAGTTTTGACAGTTATGGGATTTGAATGGCAGGGCTTTCCTTTCGCAAGGAGTTCAGTTGTGCTGCAATGTGTTTGATTCTATAGGCGGAGCAGAGTCATATAATGTGTCCGTATCGTGCGTGGGCTCCCCGGCGAGCGTGCAGGGGTTGGACAGCGTTCCAGCTCCGCAGTCGCAGAAAAACCTGCGGAGAGAGCGCGAGAGAAAGCTTGTTAGCGTCTGCTTTACTGACACAGTCAAACCAGCTCTGCACACGCGCTGGAGCCTTACCTATCGTGTCTGATGAACTCCACGTCGTGTCCTTGGTGGCACTTCTTGATGCAGTTGACACAGATGGCGTTGCGGTCTGTGGTGTTACAGGTGTGACACCTGGGGCAAAAGGCATGGTTGTTAGGCATGGATTGGACACGGGAGCGTGCAGGGGCAGAATGGCACCACAGGAACTATGGGAACGGGATTAAACAGGGGAATTTACATTATCAGGGCACTTTCTGGCTGCTTGTTTCAAGAATGTGGTTCTGTGTCGTCCCTCAGGCTCAGGTTCACAGTAACAATTTTCCCCTGAGCCCACGGAGGATTCAGGACAATAGGAACTGAATTGGCACTGAGGAAGAGCACACACTGTGCATTAACAGGCACATGTTAAGTGATTCCAGAAGGGAATGTGTGGATCGGGAAACTGCTGCAGGAGGGGAAAAGGAGCCATTCATTGTTACCTGTAGAAGTCGTGCATGGGATAGCTGGTGTAACTTGAGATCTTGTACAGACACTGGCCTCTGCTGACGGCTTTCTCTATGGCGTCCTGATTGTTCATGATTTTGTTATCTGGAGGGGGGAAGCCAAGAACCAATCACACCTGCATCAACTCTTTTCTTGAGGTGCTAAAGCAAAGCACTCCCCTCTATTTAAGAGCCAAACCCACTGTGAAGAGTTAGTTTTATGCCTATTTTTTCATTTTGGCATTTAAGGGTATCAAACCCTCAGTGCTGAACAGCATCAGGGACCGCTCCTCTCTGCACGCGCTGTGCAACACCAGGTAAGACCTCACTGAAGCTCCCTGTGAGCTGGCAGTCAGTGAGTGATCAGAGCCGAGAGCCTGCCTGTCCGGCTGACGTCTGTGGAGAAGGCTGAAGTCCAACTGTCTGCAAGTCTTGTCTGCCATAAGGACCGTAACAAATCCTCTGGAAAGCAAAAAAAGCACGGCTCTTCCCCCAGGGGAGCTGAATAAGGCAGCACCTGCCCACATAAGGGAGGTGGGGACTGGGCCAGACCACCTCCTGCCTTGCCTCCAGGAAAGCTGGGGAAGGCTCTTTATCAGAGAGTGCAGGGAAAGGATGAGAGGGAACGGTTTTCAGCTGAAAGAGGGGAGATTGAGATGAGATCTTAGGAAGAAATGTTTTCCTGTGAGGGTGGTGAGGTACTGGCACAGGCTGCCCAGAGAAGTGGTGGCTGCCCCATCCCTGGGGGTGTTCAAGGCCAGGTTGGATGGGGCTTTGAGCAACCCGATCCAGTGGGAGGTGTCCCTGCATCCTGTGATTCTATGATTAGAAGGTGTGTCTGAGGCACAGCCAATTTGATAATCCTCTCTCATTATTCAGCTGCCATTGAGTCCCAGAGCGCACCTCCAGCCTGTCTGGTCTGTGCCCAGCGACACTGCAACAGAAGCAGCCAGCCGGGAGCCGTGGGGCTGGGAGCTGGTGGCTGAAGTGAGGTGAAGAATTTCATAGTGAAATGGAACCAGCACAGCCGAGCAGGGAAACTCTCTGCCAACAGAACCTCCTTCTACAACAACTGGCTGGAGCGGCCTGCTGTTCAGACTGTCTCCTCCAAGACCTTGTCCCATGCACACTACACACAGGAATTTTATGTATGGAAATTGATCCTGTTTGCTGAAAATGTAGTTTGGGATTGTGAATGCTTTTAGATCCTATGCACCAAGCGAGGCCTCCTTCTTTACTGGGCTTTACTGTTTTCAGGTACATGACAAAAGCCACTGCAGTCACTTAGAACTGGAATCTAAGATGAGCCAAAAATCAGGAACCAGGCCAGAAACAATTCTGAGATGGAAAAGCAGTTTTCAGGTGACAGGGAACCTGGAGCTGCCTTTGAGAGTTTCTGGCTAAAACAAAGACAGACCTTGGGTAGATCGGTTTGGCTGATTACCTCCAGGTGAAATTCAGACCACCCTGGGGTGGCACCAAATCTGGGCCAAAGATGGAAAACAGAAGCAGTGTGGCAAACTCCAAAGAAACGCCAAATCAACAATGGAGAGTGAACAAACACAGCTCACCTTTCATCGTGACGTTGACACCAGAGGCCAGGAACAAACCTCCAAAGCGGTTGTTGAAGATCTGATTGCCTTCTAGCGTTGCAGTTGCGTGATTTGTTATTTCGATACCTTCGTTGGGTCAGAACACAAGCAAGAAGAGAAAGGGGGAAAGTTGAGTCCTATGTGCTTGTGCATTTGTACCCTTATTCATTTTTATTAAACCATCATCAAAAAAGAAAATGACAAAGCTGGAAACTATTCTGCAATTTGCTCTACAAGTGAGGCTCAAATGCTTTTGCTGAATCCCACCAGAAGTACAGCTGGGATGCGTGGCTTCTGCATTAACTATACACCGCAGGTCCCTATGGCACCATAACAGTACTGTGGTCATGTATTTTCAGTAATTTTTGGGTGCTTAAAGCTGTCGTCCTCCCATGTATTTGAAAGTTCTTGTGCACAGACCTTACCCTTATTAAATAGCTTTTCTCAGGACAGGCACCTAAAATTCACTTCTTCACATGCCGGCTGCTTTCACAAACCCACATCCAAGCCCTTTGTTCAGGACAGCCCCGGCAGCAACCTATCCTCGCCCCTCCCTTCCCCCTAAGATCCCAGAACACTTGGTTCTCCTGAAAGAAGGGGAGAAAACTCAGGAATGCAACTCCAGTTGGAGTGGAACGGGATGCAGGACAGATGGAACTGCAATCATTGAACAGCAAGCAGCACAAAAAGCACTACTAAACTTCCTCCGTATCTTAGAATAAGAAATGCTCGCTTTAGTGAGCTTCCAACTTGGTGGAGTGAGGAAGTTGAACTCGAGATGCAACTCCAAGCTCTTTAAAATGTGACTTTGCTGTTTCCTAGGTTTTAAAGCAGTGACAATGCATTCAAACCAGCATCCAGCAGAGCAACAACAAATATGTCCTAGATAACTTCACCAGTTACTTCTAGAGTAAAATAACAATCAGGTATTTAACAGAAAAATGGGAACATGGCATGTGTGCTGTTTCTGACATGCTAGTAACACCAGAGACTGCAGTACAGATACCCTGGCTGCAATTCTGAATCCTCAAACGATTTTTAGGATACACCACAGGATATCCTGACACCTGTTGAAGTGGCTACATACTGCGGGGCCAGCACTGGCTTTGTGAACAGCTTTCTCTGAGATCTAACACTTCAATACTTTGATTTGAACACCACAAACCTGCAGCAAATCCATCGAATATTCGGTTTTTCCTTAGCACGGGGTGGCTGTTGGTGCTGATAAGAACACCAGCTTGAGCATTCCTGAAGATATCATTCTCTTCCAGAAGACCTACAGCAGACCACACATGACCTCTCAGTTTTTTAACATTCATAACCAGCCGGCTGTAACCCTCCAAGAAACACCCTCACAGGATCTCCCACATCATCATCCTGCTAAATCCTTCCATTTGGGGAACCTCCACCAATGCAGCTGAAGTTTAAAGTAATTCTCAAGTGTCCAGTCACATGTTTTTTCCAGCACAGAGAGCGGAATTTGGGATCACGTGCACCATTATGGAACATACCAAGGCTCTTCACTTCCCAAACTTTCCTTCTATTTCCCAACATCCTTCTGTTCTTGACTATCAAGGCAAAGCTGACTTTGCAGTTTGGTCACGACAGGACAGGAGTTGCCTATCAAAATGCTCCACTTAACATTAAAGCTCATTTACAGCAAGTAATTATCTACCAAACATCCAAAGCTGATACCAGAACTCACACAGCCAGAGGATTTCAGAGGAGGAACACTTCTCTATGACAGATTCCTTAAAGATCTGTCTTTTCTCCCCAAATCTCTGATGCTGGCAGAACCTTAACTGTTTGGATATGTGATTTTGGCTACCTGACTCGAATTCAGTGCTGCCCTGCAGTCAGCAGCGAAGCTCACAGAAGCAGATGGGCTCCAAAAGGTCCATCCTAAGCAGCAACCAAACAGTAATCTTGGATGGGATTCATCACCTCCCTTCTCCCACAGACTGTGCTATTCCTGATGTAATTAAGGCTAAAAAGCCTCAGTGTATGTTATAACTACTGCCTTACTTGAGAATAAAAGAGCTAGGTTTCTAAAGAGCTGTTTAAAAAAGGACACCACTTCATCTGGAATTCAACTTACCCCAAATAGTCAGTATATGCCAGTAAGGGAAAAACCTACCTCTTCCCCCGTTAAATATACAGATGCCTCCATCTCGTCCATCATGGATTTTGTTTCTTCGTAGTGTAGGATTGCTGTCTGTTTTAATCCATACACCAGCCATTGCATTATCAAAAATCTCATTGTCTTCTATAAATCCAAGCCCTAAAATTGAAGGAAGGGTGGAAAAAAAATACAGTCAAAAAGGGTAGTTAATGGGAAGAGATAACATTATAGGAGACAAAATTCTGCATGACTGTGAAGACCAAACCTACCAGAATTATAGACAAGGATACCCCCGTTCTGGCCGCCCCAGATCTTGTTGCGTCTGATTTTGGGGTTGCTTCCAGTTCTGGAGAGAGACGTGAGTGAAGAAGTCAGTTAAAACAGTTTACTGTCTCCCAAAATCAAACACTTAAAACATCCCCACAGAAGTGCCTAAGAGATTTCACTGCTCGAAAATCTGACTAAAAGGTGGTTATTTCCAAACATGCAGACAGGTTTTGGCTTTACACTCCAAGGACCACACGTTCCAATCAGCAGCCAGGCTGTACACGTCATACCTTCCTTGTCAGCTCAAGCAGAGAACATTCAGACATGCTGGGTTTCAAAAAGTGTTATTTTTAGAAACAAAATGACGAGAACAGCTAAAACAGACCCAAGGAGCACAAACCAAGCAATGTCTGTTGTGATACAAACTCAGAATACGTTACCTTATCTGAACCCCTGAGTACATGTGATTGTAGATGTCGTTGTCTTCTAACACACCATGTCCATTGTCATAAAAATACACTCCAACCTAACAAAGCAAGAATTAAGTTGTTAGGTCCAAAGTAATAACGTACAAAACCACAGAACTTTATGCTCCCCCTCTAAATGCAGCACAACTCTCACCTGTTTCCCACTGTGTATCCTGTTCCTCCGCAAAACTGGAGTGCTCCCTGTTGTCACCCAGACTCCAGCCAAAGTATTGCTGTAGACTTCGTTCTCCTCAATCACCCCTTGGCCTTTTTCATGCTAAATACAAGAGCATCAAGAGTTGAGAAGACCTGTGAGCTGCCAGCATTGGTTTGCTGGCTGTGCCCCTCCCTTCCCAAAAGAATTCCTAAAGGAATTCTTTTTTAAGTGAGGATGTATTTTCCCTCTGTTTTTTTTTAACTAACACACCATGATTGGGAGTGTTTGCCATGAAAGGAAGAACGTCCTGCATGGAAACCACCACGTTTCAAGACTCTGCAGCAGCAGTGGCTAAACTATGCCAGCTGCTGGGAGCTGCAGTCCCTCCTCAGTGCCAGGAGGGACTGCCCCGAGCCTGACCAACGACTCCAGCAGTGTTTCCAAAGGAAACGTCTATGCCAGGTGTGTGTGCTCAAAAGTCAAGCACAGCATTCCTGGTCAGGGCAAGCTGCTCTGGCTAGAGGCACAGAGCGAATGATGACACCACATGTAGCAGCATTAGCTGAACCTTGGGTAACTCCTGGCAGAGACACACATACACTTCTCAGACTCTGACATCGCTCAGGGAACCTGACAGCTCTCTCAGCTCAGTTAGCAGAGCCCTCGCGCACACGGGGAACTGTGCTTTGCTCCTCACTTCTACAACACCTGCCCGCACAGCAACCGCAACGTGTATCATCCTGAAGGCAAAAACCAGCAGTTCCTGAGGTTAGCGGCAAACACATCACACTCCAGAACAGCTGAATAGTTTTTTTCTTTAAACAATGACTAATTACTACAAAAACTAAGCCTTTAAAAAAGCTTTTAACCAAGAAATAGCGTAATTCTGTCATCTATCCCATTTTAGATTCTTTACTCTGTAACAGAAATAATTCAGTGACTTCGTAAGAGCCTTCATCTTTTAAATATCAGCACCAGCTCTGGTCTGTTAGAATTAACCTGCTCTGTAATGTAAGGAATTCAGTCACTGTAAGCACAATCAAACATTTTACAGAGTACTCTTTTCCAATGTTTATATGAATGGAAAACCCTGTCCATAAGTGATGCTTACCACATAAATCCCACCATGCTGACCGTCATGAATCTTGTTGTGTCGAACTATGGGACAGCTGTTTGTTCGGATCTGTATTCCCGCTAATGCATTACCTGCCAACAAAAATGTTATTTAACACAACTTACAGCCTCATTTTCCCCAGAATTCAAGAAACTATAAGCAATCTGCTTACCATAAATATCATTTCCTTCAATAAGGCCTCTTCCATCCCCAAAGATATAGACACCACCTTGATTCCCATTAAAAATTGCATTGCCCCTAAGAAACAAGGGTATCATGATTATAGCATAATGTACAAGACTGTACGTGTAGGCAGTGTTTAGGAGTGTACAATCTTCAAATTTAAAACAGAAAATTTCTGTTTTATATACATACTTCCAAGTATAAAAGCAAATTAAAATTGCAGCTCAACTGAATAGACAACGATTTCATATTGTACTGTAAAATTTACAGTTCATTACATATAAATAAAATAAGCCAGCACTTTTCCCATTCCCATCAAATCCCTTCTTCTAAGTGAAATATCAATAAGGAACACAATACCTTATTGTTGGGTCACTGTTTGAGGTAATCCAAACGCCTGCAAAATTGTTTGCATAGATTTTGTTCTCTATGAATTGTCCTCTTCCTTTCTCATGAACATAGATCCCACCAGTCTGACCGTGATGGATTTCACACCGAACCACTGTAGGATTGGCGTATGCTTTCACTTCGAAACCTGCTATCCTGTTCCTGTGGATGTTGCAGCTTTCAAAATAACCCTGAGGACACAAAACAGTCAGGTTCCTGTAAAAGTCCTTTTTAAAATGAAACACAGTCCTCATTTACAAGGAAACAGCCCCAAAACTGACAATATGTAAGCTCTTATATAGCTGCTTAACACAGCTACTGCCACTGTAGCATCTTTTCCTCCATATAAAATACTGTTTCACAGGCAGAGTGTTTGCTGTTTATTACCATTACCATCCAAATAGCAAGAAGAACCACCAGCTCCGGACACAGCACCTCAAAGAGGACTGGATCTCAGGTTTCCTCAGCAGCTCCTGAGGATCAGACTGCTCACAAAGTCCATAAAGGATTCCTTTCTAAGGCTGACTGCTGGGTCAGAGAGTCAAGGCCTTCTGCTAGGCAAGATCCTACAGCGTTCAGTGTTAACAATCAAGAAGTCCAGTCCTGCTCAAGCAGAGTCAGCTGAAGCTGAACTGCTGGCTCTGAGCAGATGCTATTAAACCTCATGCATTTCTGCCTTGCACCCTGAGAACACTGCCACTGTGTGCAATTATTAAACCAAAACCAGTCAAATCACCAAACTCCTGGCTGTCAGGAACCTGAGTTCTACACTCCTGAGTGGCCCATCTCCTTCCCAGACTGCCTCTTCCCAATGCTGTTCTCCACTGAAACAGACAACTTCTCTGGTCCAAATTTGTTCCTACGGAGCAGGGCTAAACTCCTCTCCATCTCTAAGTCACTTCCAGGCATCTTCTCCAGCACCCATAGCCACTCCCCTTCAAAAGACATTGCTGAGCCTTTGAACTACATCCTCTCAAAGAGATCTGCCCTTTCATTTATTTAAATGATGAACTTCAGGATCCCGAGAAATCACAGATGCATTCAGACAATATTTTCTTTCTGGATTGTTACCAAACATGTTGTTAACAAGGAAACCGTGTTTCTAAGCAGAGACCTAAATGACCTATTCTCCACATGCCCACTGATGCTGTTTGCAAAGCCAAAGCTTACAGGCAGCTCCAGGTATAAGCAGTCTCTTCCCTTCTGACCACGTCTAACAGTGTGCACAGGCTGCCCACCCCACAGCTCCTAAGCTCCATCTGGCTGCCGGCACCTTAATCCCAGATCCTTTCTGGCTATTAAGGTCAGGAAGGGCAAATACTCCTCCTCTGCACACAGAGATGGCAAGCACTGTATTGCCTCCACCTTCTCCTAAAAGGGTTCCCAAGGGTGCTGAGTGTTTCTCTTCTGTTTTGGGAGGGCTTCTGGTTAGAACCCACCAACCAGCAGAAGAACTAGGCAGCACTAGGACTGTGGTAGGAAATAAAATAAGGCTTTGAACAATCTGATCCAGTGGGAGGTGGCCCTGCCCATGGCAGGGGATTTGGAACTCGATGATCTTTAAGTTCCCTTCAAATCCAAACCGCTCCACTGCATGACTCCATGGACCAACACCACAGCAATGGCAATGCCAATGCACGCACACACACACTACTCAGGGTACAGGACAAGCTGGTGGGATAGCAAAGAAGGTTCCTGCACAGTCAGACATGCTCAGAAGACTTCTCACATCATGACTGACTCAGTAATTGTACTTGGGGGTTTTATTGCTTTCTGCATTTTCTTCCTGTCTCAAAGATCATATTTCAGTATTTCAGGTGTTGTTTGAATAATTGTGCAAAGAATTGTGCAAACTTCACTATTTCCTAAGTATTTAGGGACACCAGAATTCCCAGCAGAGCAAGGAAAGAACCCACGAAGGAGGCTGAGATAGAAAGAACTGAACTGCTGCAGAGTGTCTGATGCTGTATCAGCTTAATTAAATAGCAATTGTAAGTGTGACTGACAGTGGTAAAAGTATGTTTATAAAAATCAGACTCCTAAAGCTGAGAATGGTCTTTATTTTTTTTGAGAGTTGGTAGATTTTGTAAAAATCCAAATGCAGCATAAAAAAACCCCACATTCAAGATGCAGAGCAAACCTTTTATTTTCAGTGCACAGGGACAATTTGCTGTTGCAGCAAAAGGCCAACTGGGTTTGTATGTGGTTTGTACAGAAACTGGCACAAGCTTCATTTATATCACAGAACAATAGAATGGTTTGGGTTGGAAAGGACCTTTAAGATCATCCACTTACAACACACCAGGCTGCTCAAAGCCCCACCCAACCTGACCCTGAACTCTTCTAGGGATGGGGCATCCACAACTTCCCAGGGCAATCTGTGCCTGTGCCTCACCACTCTTGTTGTGAAGAATTTCTTCCTAATGTCTAATCTAAATCTTCCCCCTTCCAATTTAAAGCCATTCCCCCTCACCCTGTCCCTTTACATGCCCCTGTAAAAAGTCCCTCCTCAGCAGTCTTGTAGGCCCCTTTCAGTACTGGAAGGCTGCTATAAGGTCTCCCGGGAGTTTTCGCTTCTCCAGGCTGAACAAGCCCAACTCTCTCACCCTGTCCTCATAAGGAAGGTGCTCCAGCCCTCGGATCATCTTCTTAGCCTCCTCTGGACCTGTTCCAACAGTTCCATATCCTTCTTATGTTGGGGATTCCAGAACTGGACACAGGACTGTGTGGGTGGGGTCTCATGAGAGAGGAGTAGAGAGGAAAAATCACTTCCCTCACTCTGCTGGCCACACTGCTTTTGATGCAGCCCAGGTTACAGTTGGCCTTCTGGGCTGCAAGTGCACACTGCCAGTTCATGTAAAGCTTCTTCTCAATCAGCATCTTTTGGCATATCTTTTGGCCTGTACATGTACACTTCAAAATAATCTGATTTGTGCTATTTAGAAGACTAAGCTGTCGCTATGCTGAATCCCTTAACTTGGCCACATGTGACTGTACTTCTCATTCATCCAAGTAATAGTGCTGCTTCTCATTTGGGAGTGAGGAAAATGGAGACTGTTATACCTACAGCTCAGCTTTAAACTAGATAATGATGCTTATTCTTACAGCAAATCAGGACTGTTGTTTGCATCTTATTACAAAATTCAGTGTATGAGGAGTGTCTGGTAACTCCTCTTGGGTGACTGGCGAGAGAGGTGAGCAGCGAGGGCTACCAACGCCATGCTGCATTTTACTACCTGCCTGTTAAACTTCTGGGGCAAACAGCAGAACGTTGCCTGGTTATAAAGAAGACATTAAGTTTCTCCAAGTATCAAAGCACAGACAACAGTCTGAGAGCATGAATCCATTAAACAAAGCACTCTTGAACCTTTCAGCGCCAGCACTGCAGCACAGAAATCCACAGGGAAAGAACGCGTAGGGTAGGAATTCCCTACTGGAATGTCTTTATCCCACTTCATGGTCCCAAGAATGAACAAAACCATACTCCCCAAAATAACAGACAGGAAATCAGAGGAGTAAGCAGAGAAAATACAGCAATTTGTTCAGGTATATAGGCTTTGCACCTACAAGATGCCCTGTCCCTGAAGGAGCAAGAAAGTACTGTGATGCCGTTCCACTGACTCCTTCTCTAGCATGGCACAGTTTATGACTAAGAAACACCTCAATAATATCTGCAGCTGATATAAATATTATTCACATGTTCTCTTTAATGTGCTAGGGTTTCCTTTAAACAAAAAGGAAGCATTCATTTCTATTCCATTTTGCTTGTAGTGTTCACTGATCACAGCATCGGAACAGGCATTCCACCAGTGAGAAAAGAGATCTCGTTCACTAGTATTTCAAATGAATCCAGTGAATTCAGGCTGGCTTCTTATTTTTTTTAAACGTCTCAATACTCGGAGATATAATATTTATACTTCATTAGTTAAGCAAGAAGCAGCTCCCAGCCAACCCTCCAGCCTGCATATGGACATCCCCTCCAGCAGTTGCAGAAGCGCTCTCCTTTACCGGCTTTTCTAGAGCCAATATAACTTCATTCCATATTTCTGAACCTTGGAGGGATGTATGGATACACATACCCACTGAAGCGGATTAGGATTGCTTATACAATACATTAATACAGCTTAAATGAAATAGCGTCACTGTCTAAACAATGGGATAAATGTAAAAAAAAGACGCAATATCCGAAGCTGGTCACCACTTTCTGCAAAACAGCCAAACAGCTGCATCTCTAGGGAATATAAAATGACCTAAAGAAACCTGTCAGAAGACTGCTAGCTGGGAATTCTGGGCTGGTATCCTCTTACTCAACACATAACTAACATGCTCCTCAGGATGGAACTGAGGGAGGGGAGCAGAGGCACCTGACAGGGAACCCCACCACGCCTGACCTTCTGCTGGCAAGAAGGTTTTATGCCAGCAGCAAAACTAGCAGTGCTCCACGACCTGTTCAGCTTCCACTGAGACCAGGGGACTGCAAATCAAATGGCTGCAACTGCTACTGCATCAATGCTTTGTCCCTGCCGCCTCACAATCAGGGTAGAAAGCTGAATGTCTTCACCTGTCTTCTGTGAATCTGCTGTTCCTACCATTTCCAGACCACTCATCAAAAACCCAGACTAAAGCAAGGAAACCAGTGCTTACAAGGGAGAGAAGACATTCTAACAAAGGGGGAAATGATCCAGAACTTAGCGAGTGTAAAGAGACCCAGTCAGGGACCAAAACATGGATCCTCAAAGATCAGCTGCATCTCCTCTTCCTCCTATCCATGAGACAACACTGTGGATGTTTTTCTGAAGGCTCAGTTCATCATACATGAGCTATAATTGTATTAATCACTTACCAGCCTTATGGAAATGTATTTCCCTGAAGAAATGTCTCTCATAACAATGAGAGATTATTATTTTATTCAATGGGCATCCCAGACCTACCACAGTCCTCACCACGTCACACAGTGCAGAAAACCCTCATGCAGAAGTTCAGTAGGGAAACTAAAGCAATTCAGTACCTGTATTAATAAATATTGTATTTAGGAATAAGAGTCCTTTAAAACACTGGACTACAGCATCCTTGGAGCAAGCTTTGAACCAGTCTAACTTAAAAATGAGCGTCTCCTGCAATCAGATCTCTGACCACACTGCATCGGGTGGTGACGGCATGATGGAATACAGGAGGGAAATGGAAGTAATAGAAGATCAAAAGATCAGAGGACAAAGTCAGACAACTGAAGTGAGGCAGCAGAGGTCCTGTCTACACCCTAGCTGTGTCTGCTAAAGTCCTGACTTTCCTTTCATAGCCAATCAAAGCCACTGGCGGTTAGCATCTGTGGTTTTACAAGCACTCCCTATCTTTCTCAAGGACTAAATAAGACCTACCAGCAAAACTGCTACTTAAGATGATAAAGTAATGATTTTCTTACAAGGAAGCAGGTGCAATTGTGGTCTTCTTGCCTAGCACATACTTCATCACTGCCAGGCTAGCAACAAAACTTCTCGAGGAGAATATGCACTAGGACCCCATGGCACTCTGCTTTGTTTGGCTCTGCCCTCCAGCAGCATTCTGAAACCAGCTCTGGTACAGCGAGGTTCCACTGCAGCACCACAGCACCAGGGAAGAGGTTCCTGTTTGTCTACAGCACGTGTAAAGATGCAACCCCCAAAGCAACCGACTGTATCCTTCATTATTCCCTACCACCAAAGACACAGGCAATCAGTGTCCTGCAGTACTTAGCACCTACAGCAAGGCTAAGAAAAACCCATGGTATCCTTGTGAAGGCAAGAGGGAACCTGAAATCCCATTGATTTTGAACATTCCACTGGATCTCACAGCAAGCAGCATGAACCTCAGCAGCCCTTGTTTAGTTTAACACACTGCAGTCACATTTTGTACATTTTCTGTGTGTAACTTTAAGGGTGACCAGAAGAAAACTCCTTGTTTTACCAGCAGCATGTGGGGAATTGGGACATTGTCATCCAAGCAGGAAAAACAATGACTTGGTGCTGTTTGGGTGACATGCAGAGTGTTTTGCTAAAACAAATCAGCAAATAATGATCTTTTATTTCAGTGGCAAAGACCCATTCTGTTTATGACAAGGGCTATGCCGCTCTTCACTCATTACCTTACATGTCTGTGGAAGTTATCCCCTTCATCCCACAAAACCAAACATTTTTATGAAAGAAGGGCTAAATTCTGAAAGGAAATTCTGTGCTAAAATTCCACAAATAACTCCACGCTACAACAGTCCTCTTCCCACAGAAGCTGGGCATACCCTGCTGCAGTGGTTTAACAGTTAACTAAGACTGATGAAGTCTCCATAAAGCAACTTATATTATTTTTAGTCTTCCAGTGCCTTATTTTTTGTCTTATTTCAAAGGAAAAGGAAAGACGCAATGGTGCAACTGCAAGGCTATCATTTACCTCTGATTTCAAGCAGGATTTTGTCACTTCAGCATTAATTCAATGTAACAGGCTGCCAATCAACTGTAAAAAGCTTGCTTAAACCTCTTTTAGTTAAACTTGTCTTTAAGAGAAGTTGCCCACTGCAGGGCAAGAGAAGAGCAGTAGGCAGATTTTAAAATACCTGTTCACGTGCCAAAGCACGGGGGTTAAAAAAGTTTCTTCAGTGAAAGGCAAAATGTGAAGACTTAAGCTATGTAACATCTACATTTCTCCAAAGGAAAACATATACATTACCATGCCATGGTCAAAAGTGAAAACGCCAACATCACGTCCATGGTGAATGTGATTCCGTCTGATAATGGGATTGCCATGGTTTTTAACCCAAATCCCTGCTAACGCATTATTGGAGATCTCATTGTCCTCATATATCCCCTGGGAAATAAACATGTAAAATGAGATTGGAGTCAAGAACAGCGAACGACTTTATCAAAGTGAAGAAATTGATATAAAAAAATACCTGTGCGTGGTCTGTAATGTAGAGTCCCACATTTTCACAGTCGCTGATGTTACAGTGTTTGATAGTCGGACAAGCTCCTTGGCCGCTAACGCACACTGCAGAGCCAACTGGAAGAAAATGGGACTGTTACCATCGCTTCAAAGTATGGGGTGTTTATAAATAACCTGGCAGCACAAGCAAAGTCCCAGTGAATTGATATTTAAAAGTCGGCATACACATGGCCAAAGCACTGCAAGCCATGGGAGGAAACCACTGCTGTCATCGTTCTGGAAATGCAGAAAACTGAGGAAGGAGTTGCTTTAAAATCGCCCTGCCAGGGTTAGAAGGCTGTGTGTGACCGCCAGAATAGTTTATGTGACAATTCATACTTAGGGAAGGTCTCCCTCATTCCTTTCCCTGTGTCAGGCTGGCTGCATCCTGACTGCTCACAACAGACAATGGAAATAAAATACAATTCTATCCTATCATGATTCCTGCCTTGTTCCACTTCCTTTTAAACTTCCAATGCCAGTACATCCAAGAGCACCAACAGACACACTCTACCTAAACCCAAGCAGGAGGCAAACAGCAGAATCCCGAGCACAGAACCCCATGTCAGATCCCAGCAGGTCTGTTCTCAGCTGGATGGCAAAGCTCCCCTGCTGCATCTCCCAGGACGATTTCGGCCACCTTGCCAGCACCTAGAAAACAAACTCCTTCCAGGCCTCTAGGACTGGAACCATTCCGGACTTCTGCAGATCAGCTCCCTGAACACCAGGAAGGGTGACAACATGGAATTCTGCAGCCTCTAAGAATCACTGATGGATTCACAATGATTGCAGAAAGGCCAGACCTCATCCTGGGCCGTCCAGCCTATGCAACACACATCATCTTGGAATTAAACATCCCTAAATACACAAGCCAGTATGCACAAACCAGTGCACTTTCCTATTGCCTTCAAGCACAGTACCACAAACGCTACACTTTAATAATTCACAGACTCATTTACAGAGTTTGATGTATTTTTAAATCCTTAAGAAATTATTTTGATTTTTTAGTCTGACCTTATGAATAATACAGGCTGCAATAATTCCCTGAATTCATTCCCGCTTCAACTCTAGTAGCAGGAACTTCAGTACAGATCTTTCAGAAACACATTCATTCTCATTTCAGTGTTTCCAACAACTGAGAAGCCACAACACAGCTCTCTAGCTCCTTACAGAGATACTCATTTACTCTTTTGATTCCTCACCTAGATTTCACAGAATCATGGGATGTATTGGGTCAGAAGGAACCTCAAACCCCATCCAGCTCCTACTCTGCCATGAGCAGGGACACCTTCCACTGGATCAGGTTGCTCGAAGCCCCATCCAACCTGGACTTGAACACCTCTAAGAACACCTGCAGGAATTCCTCCACCCTTAGCTCCCGGTTCCTGCTCTCTCTGTACTGGTGTGCGCAGACCCCTGTACGCACATATTCAGCCGAAGCCACCTACCACCCCTCACCCCCCACCCCAGTCTTCTCATTGAGTAACAAACTGCAGTTACAGTGTTCTTCTTCACAGCCGAGTTCTTCTGCTCTGTCTTTCAGGACTTGTCACTGAGCTGTTTCTCCCTTCTCCATGTTACTATGGACACAAAGAACCAGTGCTTCATCCTGTAGGACAACTAAGCAGAGCTGTAACACAGTCTCCCTACTTTGCCTGATATTCCCACAGCAATAACCAGGTATCATGTCAGTTCTTTTGGCCACTCAACTCTATGAGGGTTCATATTCAGCAGTTTACCTACAATGGCTCTAAGCTCCACCCAGGAATCCAGCCTCCTGGAATACAGGTCCACCACTTAAAACCAGGGACAAACACCAGTTTTGTGTGTAACTTCCCACCTGCCCACACTCCTGTGAATACTCTGGAGAGTCCATCTTTCAAAGGGCAGAGGAACCCATCCTCTGGTTATTTATCACACCCTCAGTCTTCCTTGACTACAAATGCCATCAACATGTGTTTTATTTCTTCTCTGCAAGCCATTAATAAAGTAGCCAAAAAAACAAGAAATCATCTTTGAAAGAGCCAGAAAAAGCCATTTATTTTTTTCCTGCAAGATATTTTTCATCTATTTAATATCTGCTCTGGTAATTCTGCAAAAATCTGATTATTTTAGGCACCGTAGGTTGAAGACGAATACTTTTGGAGGATCCATGTCATTATACCAGCACTGCTACCTTCTCTGAGTCAAAGTCAGTCATCAAGAGTACTAACAGTGTGATGGGACCATTATAACTCCCTGTAGATACACATTTATTTGCCGCAGTCATAAACTCTAAATTCTTGTCAACCCCTTGCAGGTACCATCCCATCATTCCACCTGGGATAACCAGGCAGTACCCCTTGCCGTACTCCATCCTGTTCCACCTCCCCTGGGTCACCCCCTCATCACCCACATCTCAAGTCACTGTTGAGTCCTAACAGGAGCCGGGTGATTTCTTGGCCACCTCTTTTCAAGCTCCCACCTGATTTCAGACTGTCTATTTTACAGCTGTTTAACCTCATCCGTAGTTACCATCAAGCATGGGAGGTATTGAGTTATCCCTCTAGGGCACAAGCACATTCATCATTCCTGCCGACCCTCATTAAATATGGAACAAAAATTAAACAACACTCTGCCACTGAAATTCTCCCACGCCTATGATGGATCAGCATCCCTGCTAAATACCTCTTTGTTCCCCAAGTTAAGCCACAAGCACTGTTTCTCCCAGACTGATGTCACACTTTTCTTGGGTTTCAAGCTCTTTTGGGGGGCAGCAAGGTATCTTGTTGGGGTGTTTCTATTTTTGGGGAAGCATTTTTGTTTCCTGCAATTCCTAGTTTCCTGTTTATATTAACTGCTAATAACTAATAGGAGCTAATAATTGTTCCTTTCTTATATTTCCTAAGTGCTTTCACTTTCCCTTCCTCCACCTCTTTTGGTGTCATCAAAGAGCTGTGGATGTTTGGGAACCCAGTGCAATGTTCTAAAAGCAAACCTTTATCATATTTGCTTACTGCAACAGGAGCAATCTTTATCCTGGCTCACTTCACTGAGTTTCATTACTGATGGTGTGAAACTGGTCCTTTTAGAGCACAAAGCAAATGTGCTACTGTTTTAGGCTGATTTTGTTTACTCAGAATATAATGACTGCACACAGTTAAGCATTACTTTAAAAAAGACACACTGCCTTGTTTCCACTGCTGAGGTGAGGACAAATCCAGATTTCTTCTGCAACGAATGGAACAGAGTCCCTCGACTTGGAATCTTGCCATTTAAACTTTTGTTTAAAAGACTTCCAAGCTGCTTTGAACTGGAAATGGGAACCCTCCAGCTTAAACCACTCATGCTTATGCAACTCCCATCTTTACATATTGCACATTTTAAGAACTTCACGTATGACATAATGTCAAAAAATGCTTCGATGCCATTAAGATATCTACAGAAAGGGGCACCAAGCATGTGCTAGGAAAGAGTCTGAATACTTATGGATCAATATCTTGGAGATATATCATTGGTGTGGAAGCAGTAAATGCCTTTTCTGGCAGACTGCCATCCTTCCCTCTTTACATGCACTCAGTACTTCCTGAGCGGGTTACAGCAAGGCTTGGGAGGATTAAAATATCAATAAAAAGTAATAATCAATAAATGATGACAGTGCAGCCCACATACAGCCTCCAAAACTGACCAGGAATTTTAACTTCAGAGAACAGAAGCAACAGTACAATGCAGGTAGAATTTACAAACCCAGTGAAAGGGCTGAAGTCCAAAATGCTCAAAAACGGTCTTCCATAACAAAAAATGGTCATGAAGAGTTAGCAAAGCTAAATTTTAATACACGATTCTCACCAAAACATCATGACCTATTAGCTTACCTACAAGCACATTTCAACACAAAGCCACACAGCTCTTCAAGCTACTTTTACAATCAAACCGAATGTAGCCCAAGAAAAGAATCTCATTACTCTCCTTTATCACCTGGTCCCCAGTATTTGGATACAGAACTTCCAGAACTAATTTGCATCATACACTTCAATCTCCCTGTATTTAGCATTAAACAAAGGAATCAAAATCCTGAGAGCAGCTAGCTGGCCTTTGCTCCTCTTCTTTCAACACTTCCACACACTAGCAGATGTGTCTCCAATAAACTAGACGGTGCTGCCAAGCGCAGAGCTGCCTTAGCCAAAAGTGATGTGGTGTTTTATGGCCCAAAACCTCGAAGAAAGAGTACAGCTTCTATACAAGACATGAACAAGGAATCCTTCCATTGTTCTTATTACAGCTCCCTGCAGAACTCCCTCCTCCATAGCTCATACTGGAAAAGTGTAGTTTTCATACCTAGTTGAAGATATCCTTGTTTCCTCACCTTTATACTGAGCCTAACAATGTTTGTGCACAGCCTGCTGTGCAGAGCCGTTTTGTTTCACTATCTGAACTTATGTATGTGGAATTCACATTGCCAATTCCATGCAAAAACTCAGTATATTAATTCTCCTGGACCTCTTTTCTGACACTGCAACTCCATTTTACCTGCTCGTGCTCGAACCCATTAAACTTGCTATGTCTGGTGATTGTGAACTGCCATGCATTCTTCTGCCCGCCCAGTAGAACTCATACCTGGAGTACATCAAATCATTCCTCTCTTGACAGGTAAACAAACTCAGCTTAGCAGTTACAGCTCATGGTCTTTGTAATGTCATCAATCCCAGTACTGCAGAGTGCAATGAACCTAATGAAAATCATGCATGCACCCTTCAAACGCTCGCCTGACAGCAACAACGCTACGTACCAAAACTGGGTAAGTTTAAAACCTGAGAAGTACGAGTTTATATAATTCATTGCTCAGAGAGTCCAAGCTGATTCACACAGAAGACCAACTACGCATAATCACAAAGGTCTTGGGCACAAAGAAGTCACTGTAATGATGCCATTTCAAGGAGAACAAGGCTTGCCGACCTATATCAGACAAATGAAATATGACAATAGTGACTGTAATCAGTTTGTGTGCTGCTTCCTTGTGCCCTGGTTAGTTTAGTAACTTTAAACACAGTGTTAATTTCAAACTGACCTGTGCAAGTACTCCGGATGATACAGTGGTCTATAATAGGGCTGCAGTTCACGGTGATCTCTAAGCAGTGGTGCGCGTTGTGGTGCTGAGCAGATTTGTCATCAGGGTTGAACTGAAAAAGGAAGACAACACAGAAATGCAGTGTCTATTTAATTGCTCAGGCAATCAAATGAAATTATTAAAAGCTCTGCTGGAGTCTGAGATCCTTACCCTGATTGTCATATATCCAACATAGGCATCTTCAGAACCCTCCATAAAAACAAAGGTGGAATCTCTAGTGTTTTCAATTATAACTTTGTCTGCTACTTTTCCAGGCGCTGCAAAGAAGACATTTATTAAGTCTTAGTTTATGCCACTGAAAAAAACCTCAAAAAAATTAAAAGATTCTGGTCAAAACTAGGGAAAACAAATACTGTTCTTGGCACAGGGATAGTCTTCATTTCAGGAGAATCTTAGAACAGAAAGTTTCAAAGGCAATGAAGAAAACAGTCCTTAACAAAGACAATTCTACACTGATTTGATATTCAGTACTATGAGAAACAACCCTGCTCTTGTACTGAGCTGCTTTTGACTGCCACTTATTCCGAACCGAACTGAGACATGGACCCCAGTCTGGTGACGCTGTAATTCGGTTACTAAGTGCAATTTACTTTGGTATTCTAAACCCTTTTATTAAAGCTAAATACATCCACTCCCTCTTAATGGGAACCACTTTGACCAGCTCCTTGGTAATCTGCTCATGAACTACAAGTGACCTCCCCATACTGAATCAGAGTTTTGAACTGATATCCTCATTAATCTTTATAAGAAACCTTATACAATGATACTGAGATGGTCTTCTGGAAGTATGGATAGAAGGCTTCAGAACGGTTCATTTGCAAGTGCCCATCATCTGCCATCTGACTTCCTGCGTTAACAGCAGGGCTCTGCTCTGTTCCGCTATCCACCATCCACAGGAGGGAGGTGCTGACACTGGTGTGGCAAGAGCCAGCAGAGGGAGTCACCAGCAGCCTCTCTTCCGTATTGATTCCATGATCCCCAGGCACTAGCAGGAAGGTTTGTCCAACTCAGAACAGCACATTACGTATGCAAGCCAGCAGCTGTCTTCCTCAACACACAGATGCGAGTATGGAAGCCCCACATATGAGAGCAGATCACCTGCCTGAGAGCAACTGCAAACCGTGCCCAGCTCAAGGGACACAAATGTGACCAGGTATTTCTGTATTTTATGGAAGAGCCTACGCCAGGATTTCTCATGAACAGATCTTCTTCTGCATCTGTCGACACTGGTGCAGACAAGTGGTGTGTCCTGCTCCTTATCACCCCGGCAGAAAGGTGCCAGAGCGGATGAAGCAAGATCTCCTTCATTATCCAGCTGCTTCTCGCTATCTAAAAGCCAGATCTCTGCTCTCGTGACTGCAGAGCTGCACCTATTTTAAGGTAGCCTAGCTCTTCATACTGCTGCTTGCTTGGTACGTGATAAAAGCTACAGGAGCCTTTGATGAGGTTTTCTGTCACCATACAAAGTTATTTTCCTGCGGCCCGGCACCATTTGTATGTAATGAACTGGTTTTAACCAAGGGGCAAATATGCTGGCATATACACACCAGTAAAATTCAGCATCTGAGAAGAACATCACAACAGTATTGCAGAGGAGCCGAACCCAAAAAGTAAATGGAGACTTTAACAGGGAATTAAAGAGCCATAAATTGATATCAGAATTGTGCTCCCCTCTTTGTGGGGGTGAGGAAACACTGCACCTCACATTGGAAACACCATCAAACAATGCAGGGAGACTTGTGGAACTGTGCTGGGAGGTGTTTACCATGTGTTTGGATGACATTCTCTACAGGCATCCCCATCCCCTCAGATCTCTGAGTTTGGGAGGTCCCAGAATGCCTGTGATGAACCATATCAATTAGCAGGACCCACCACATTTAGATACTCCCAGGAAAGGACTGAAGAGGGAAGGGGACTTGCTCAAGCACTGGTCTCACAGTATATGCATCAAAGAAATTCAAAGTCTTATTGAATCTGTGCAATAGAATCATTTGGAGAAATAGCTGTTTCAGCTTTTGCTTTAGACCCCTTTAGAAGATAGAAACCAGTACAAGAAAGGGAAAAGAAAGAAAAGGGCCACTAATTTTGTAATCAAGCAAAACACAGCTCCTAAGAAGTCATGTTGTATGGGATCAGAATTCATGCTCAGTTTGAGGACCAAGATGAGACCATTCAGAAATAATTTAACAGAAAGTCTGTGACAAGGGACTGTCTAAAGAGTTACAAGTTAACTGAATGTTGCCTCAAAATTCTTTTATTCCTCAAAAGAAATAAAACAACTTTGCTTTTCAGTGCATTAATAGAAAAATTACAGATGCTGCAGAAAATAACTGCAACCCTGTTCAATCGCATCAGGCAAAAACTGCAGAGGACTCTTTAGATCCTGCAGTCTGCAATATGCACAGCAAAGAACACAGCTCTAAACTAGTCTGAAATTCAACTTCTAATTCAGAAACGCAGAACAGGTTTTTAAAAAAAAAGTTACACCATGTGAAATTTCTCTTGCACTAAAAAGCAAATAAATACATAATCATGACAGTCTTTACCATTTTAGATTTTTATACCCCTAAAATTGCAATACTTCTTAATCGGTTTACTTTTTTCTTTCTTCACTGGAAAATCCTTTCATAAACCTCTTCTCACTTACTTGCACATTATTTAAGTCAAATGGAAAATCAAAGGGAAAAAATGAAAGTTTTATTTCCTAAAATACACATTTGGTGCAGTTCTCAGATCAGGACATGTCTATACAGCTGCTGAAACTTAGCTAGTAAGACAAGAGACTTTGCGCCTGGAGTAAGATGGGTGCTCTATGGAAGGTTTGTATTCCTGCAGGGATCTGACAGACCCTCTGGTCCCGGAAAACAGAATCTTTAGGAAGTTCACCAATATTTCTGTCCACAGAACCAGATGCATTAGTTCCGTTACAGGACTTCTACTCTTGCATCTCACTGGACAGTTCGGCTAAGCCACATTACCGGTAAAAACTACCAAATCTTCCTTTCGAACCTGACTCATTCCACAGGATTTAAGGGAGGAAATAACTAACCTCAAAATTAAACAGAAAAACAACCCTAGAACACCAGGCATTACCCTGCAAGAACGTATTCCTTCTATGAGAAAGCAGAAGGTTCCTGAAAGCCTGGGTTATGTAACAACCTTTCTAATAACACCATGCTCTTCAGGAGTCAGCAAAACCCATTAAAGAAACCTGAGTAGAGCTGCAGAGAGATTTGGTGCTGCCTTAATCCCCCCACTCCAAAAAGCTCGCCAGACCAGAGCAGAGGTAGCTCTCCAAGGCTTAGTAGTTCCATTAAATTTGTTTTCTTTTCCAGACAAATGAAAACTGACTCCCTCCACAATGCCACTGACCACTCTGTGGAGAAGGTCTGAGGAAGTGAAGAGCCAGCAGCGCCAGGCACTGAAATACGAATACATGTGTTGCTGGAGTCCTGGAGGTTCTGTTCCCCAGGACAGCTATTCCATTACAAAAATACACCATGCAGATTCTTTGCTTTTGAAGAACTGTGTTTAAGAGAACTGCTTTTCCCAACAACCTAGGTTAAATTCCAGTGGCAGAGAAAGCCGAGGGTCTTTCAAAGCTTAACAGGAGCCAGAGAACATGCCGAAGTTTAACTAGATACCGAAGATGTCGTTTCAAGTTTCATGCAGCAATACGGAAATTTTATATCTTGGAACTGTGCTGATTCAGTTTCTTCTGGATTTCAGACACTTCAGGAATATGACTCGCCCTATTTGTACTGGCACCTAGTGCTGCCAGCCCCTGCCTGAAGCAGAACCCGGGGTGTTTTGTTGTTTGTCTAAGGCTCTGTCTGCATCAGCAAGTGCTGCAGCCTAACAGAGCGGTACTGGGGAGCGCTGTGGATCAGACACCCACACCACATGTGCTGCAGGGGAGCGAGGACAGAGCAGACAGGGATTGTGGACACATCCTGGCCTAGTCTCCCTAACTGAATGCTCATCAGCTGTTAGGAGTGCAGTGAGAGTATTCCAGGAACACATCTCTTCGATTAGTCTCATCCAAAAGGAATCCAGTTTGTGCTCCAAACCCTCTCCACAACACCAGCCAAAGCTCTGTAAGCAGGGTTGTTAGCTTCAGAAACATAGTCACGAACTGACAAACTAACACATAAACACGGTTCCATCTTGCAGATCTGCAGGGGTAAGCTCAACACTGGAACAATCTGACTGCATTGGTCAGAACCATTCCCACTGCCAGGGCTGCAAAACCCAGGAAAGAAGGACTGGAATAGGTTCCCTCAAGAACAAAACCATCAGTGTGCAGAACAAAGACCTGAAAAGAGGGACTTTTTTTTTAAAACAGAAACCAAACCAAACCCAAACCACAACCCCATCAACAAAATACCCAATCCAGACAGACAGTATCTCAGAAAAAGCAAGCAGTTCAGTTCTGGATCACCACAAGAGTGAGAGGCTCAAGACCTCCTAACCACAACCTGTAATATTGAGAGAGTCTAAATCCTCACCATTCTGTCACACCACTGGGGATCATCAGCACGCCCACAGCAGGGGGTGGAAAAACAACCAGTTCCACAATTTGCAGCCAGGTCTACTATCTTCTATTAACTTCCTAAACCTTTCCAGTTCTGAAAGTCTTATTTCCTTATCCATAAAAGTTCTCCTCTAGAGGAACAGTTGAGAGATGAACAAAGAAAAGAACCCCCCAGTCTCAGAACCTTTCTGCCGGATGCTCTCATTTCCTTCCTCAAGATGGAATTACGATGCTAAAGAAAATGGGACAGATATTAATTTGGACGTGCTCCCACTGCTGGGTTCTGCTCTGGAGATCAGTTATATATAAACAAATTTCCTAAGAATGACCTGAACATCTCAACTGAAGTCATGTAACCGAGTATGCTTTCTGACAAATTCAATGTTTTTCTCCTACTGAAATAAAGAGATAAATAAGTTAATCCAAGAACTAACAAGCAGACAGTGGTACTGAAGCATCAGCTACTTTCTCAGTTAGTAACACGTGTACAGAGAATCCTTATCTATCAGGCTGAGGAAGAGAGATGGGTGTTTATACTGGATGTTAAATACACCAGAACATCTTGGTAATTAAGACAAGTCATGCTTTGAGACAAAAGTATCTGAGTTTTAATACCTGCACCGATCATGGTGATTGGAGATTCTATATATATCCATTCATCAGTATAAATACCAGAATGAACAAAGATAAGTCCATCAAAATGAGCTTCCTGAACTCCACCGAGAGCATCCTCAATGGTATCGTAATACTAAAAGAAAAGGCAGAAGTTTAGAGAAAAATACCCATGCAAAGATACATAAACATTCTTAAGCACTGCTTTAGAAACATACCAGCATATTTTCTCTTCCTTTGTATCTTGCGGGATTACTGTAGAAGTGTTCAGCAAACCCTGGCTTTACATGTGCTCCTTTGTACTGAAAGGAGGAAAAGAGGTTATGGTGAGCTTGCAGATGGGTATGCATAGCCAAGAGATGGACTGATCCCTCAATTACTAAGACCAGTTTGTTCCAGGAAACAAGGATCTTATTCTGATCTCCCATATTAGGCACCTCATTTGAAACAGCAACACCAGAAGCTGTCCAAGAGTGACCTGACTAGGAGAGTGACCACCCAACCTAAGAGGCCAGTCTGGTTACACAGCCAGAAGCCTCCAAAGTGACTGGATTGCTTCGTGTTCCTTACCTGCTCGATCACAGATGTCCTTAGTTCCATCTTTCGGTTTGCTAGCAGCTTGCCACAAAACAAACTGCATGAATCCTACACCCTCCCATTTGATTGAGAACCGAACAAAGAAGCCAAATCCAGTGTTTGTCCTCAACAGGCTGTGGAATTTCATTCATCAATCACACTGTATGGCACACTCGCCTTGGTATTTACTTCCCTCACTTCTGTTTTTCAAGTACCATGCCCAGCCATTCACACAATTCCTTTGATGTTTGATGCCAGTCACCGTTTAAGCCCAAGTGACATTATCAATGCATTGTTTGGTTGACTACAGGAATATGCATACAGATCTGATAGCCAGCATGCACACTGGTTTGATAATATGGGATGATAACACCACATTTGGAGTTTATTTGTGAGACACAGCCTATAATAATTTCTTCCACAGAATTTCAGTGATGCAAAGTGTGCGGAAAACCCGCTACAGAAGAGCTGGATGCTCGGCACTCCGCTTTACCATGACGCATCTCCTTAGAGCGTGCCTCAGACTGGGAAATGACTTCAGCTATCCTCCTGCTGTGTAACACAACACAGGGATCTCTCCCCACCTCCTCACTCCCATCACTTAAAGTTTAACTCCAGAATAATTACTATTGTCAGACACATTTTAGAAGTTGGGGTTTTTACTTTTACAAACCATCTTTAATTTGGAATAGAAATGAATACTGCTGTTACCAGCTGCTGAAAGCTTTCCTTCCAGGGATTTGGATGCTCATATTCTTCTGGGTTAATCTGATAAAATTTGCCAGGTTCAGGATGCATCATGGGCCGAGTGTACTCAAATACTTCCATGTACAATCTTTTCCTGAGAAGAGTGTCAAGCAAAAAGAAAAATCAATGCAATTCTAATTACTCTTCCATTTTAATGTAACACACCAGAAGTCAGAAACGCTGTTGTTTTTTACAACAGCATTTGCCAGTCTGTGACTGTATTTGACCAAGATCAGTACCAAGCACCTTAAAGCACTTCCAAACCAATTTTTCTGGACTCATTCTGTGTTTTTCTAAATAAAATCTTGACATATGTCTCACGATCCAAGCAACAGAGATCTCAACACGCAACTACCACCAAGATATTCAAGCAGGCACTGACACTGTTTGTGGAATCAGTCTAATTCTATACCAGTCACAGCTTTAACACTTAGGACAGCTTGTAGGGTAACAAAACTTCACCCAAAGTGTGCCACCATCTCCACGTCACCTTGCCAGAACAAGGCTGAACAAAATGCACTCACAGAGAACAAAGGATTCATTGTATTCTGAATAGAGTTCACCAGTGGACAGATTATGGTGGCTTACAAAGAAGAAAACCGCACCTGAAGGACACACCAACTGGATTCTTTTGATTAGCCCCAGAATACAAATAAATGGCAGTGTCTGAGCCTGTTGATATTAAGCCCAGACTTACAAGATGCCACTGAATCTCAGCAGTTGTAATTCAGCTCAAAAGACACTCCCCAAAACAGTCTTGAGGACAGAAAGAAAAAAAGCACTTTTGTGATGTCATACTCAAATTTTATTCTATTTCTTCTAGTCTTAATCTTTATTTTAAAAAACAGCCAAACAAATACATGTTAATTTTTCCTCTTATAAAATACCACAAATTTGGATCCCAATTATCCAAGCCCTCAAGAACTCAAGAGTTGGGATGATTCATAAGGGGTAAAACAGCTTGAGTATTCAACTATTAACCAAAGAATCAAACCAAACCAAACAAAATTTGCATTTTACACTAAGAAATGTGCTTCTTGCTTTGTGTGAAGGAATATGATCCCCACAACAGCCTGAAAAGCGTGAAAGAGAGGAAGGAAAGGAGTGGCTACTGAAGGAATTCTTCACTGGTTTTTAACCCAGCCATTATTTAACATTACTTAACACTTTAGATTTAGAGAATCACAAGTTTTATTGTTTAACACCTATAATCATATATTCTTAAGTAACAAATAATGCTGAAGTAAACCAAACATATTAAAATATAATTTAATTCACCTAATTGCAACCAGAATTTCTATTTTTCCATTGCACCAGCACCTTGTGCAGCACATTTAATATTCCCCAAGATAACAAGGAATAGCTTTTCACTTACCACAAAATGGGGTCGTTTGCCAACTCACTGAAGCGCTTACACACACAGGCTGCTCTGCAGAGGTCCTGCTCCAGCAGGTAGGAGAAGATCTTCAGAACCACTTCATCAGGCAACTTCTCCTGGAGATATTGTTCTGCAGGTGCTGCTGTTACAGTAACCAATACAAGATTACTGAGAGGTTTAACCAGCCCAAATCCTGGACAAAATACATCAGCAGTTTGCCATGTGAAAAATTTCCATGTAAAATTCCAAGGATCTCAAAGCAGCTGTACTTCTGTTTTAGAAAAAGCACATTTCATCTAAATCTAAAGGCAAAACCAGGGTAAACGGCAAACTTCTACCTGACTCGAGTCACAGACTTCAAGTCCTCTTTCTAAACTTTTCAGTTCACCTTTTCTATTGGCAGGATCAATTCGCACATAGTTGCAGAATTTAAGCAGGCTCCTGTGCACGTTCCAAATACCCTGGCTCCTCACTGCTTTCAGCTTTCTCATGGTTCAATTAACATATATTATCCATACAATAATAGTAATCATCCAGTCCCTAAATCTCTCCAACTGTTTTCAAACACAGAAGAATTTAGTCGCCATCTGGAAAAAATACTAGGAAAACATCCTTATTCTCACAAAATGAACCTCCTTGGAAAAAGGACGTCTGGGATGCAGGAAACCAGCACCCAGCAGTTATTCCAGAGTCTCCTTCCAGTCACTCCCATTGATTCTCTCTCTTTTAAAATGAAAAATCAAACCCAGAAGTGTTACCCTTGCTAGATGTCTTTCCTGAGAGAGGTCTGAGGAAGCAGCATTCCCGCACCACTGTGAGGAGATGCGCCTGCCCTTTGTTAAACCACACGTGCACTCTGCACACAACAGTTTATGGGAAACCACCACCTGCAGTTTGCTGTCGTGTGAGTCCCTCCTGTGGGAAGCAACCTCGCAGCAGGGAGTTCTGCTTGCCCAGGTCACCTGTGTGGTCATTGTCTCCAGAATCCTTTTGCAGGCAGAACCATACTGAAAAGCTTCCAAGTCTGTAGGATTTGTAATTCAGGGCATGAACAGCTCCTGCTACATCCACACTGCAATTGCATCCATCTAACACCCCTCACAGTATTTGTTTTTCCTAGACCATCTGAACCCAAGGAGCCGTGACTTTGGCTATTACAGGAAGACCACAAAACTGACCCTTAGAAAGACAACCTATTAAATTCAAGGGAATCACATTTTGAGAAACAGTTTCCATGGGAGATTCTACCCCGAAAAAAAACCCAAGTCTCCGCTGGACAAAGCGGCACAGAGCACTGCGTCATCTTCAGCAAGAAGAGAAGACATGGAGTGCAGGCACCAGGACTGTGGCTTTCACAGAGACACTGAACTATGGCCTACAGCCCACGTCACCAGAACCTGTCTCCTACGAGAGATCTGATCACAGCTGTTTCTCCAGGGTGTCACGCTCACAGCTGAGGTCAGACCAGTGAGCAGAAATTCCGATATTACTGACTCCGCAGTGACTTCCCTGAACCTGTTCCTGTTGCACCACAGTAGGAATGTCACCTTGGCGACCACAGATTCTGATTTCCTCTGAGATGCCAGGAGAGCATTTATCCAACTGACTGCTGGCTGCTTGAACAGTACCACAGCTCATAGCCCTACATTATAGGCACATGCTGCCTTAATCCAACAAAATCCAAGCTCTATATTCTACACATGGAATGAACCTCACCGTTCCACATGTCCATAGCCATCGGCTCCTCAAGTCTCCTTTGGGTTGGTAGAATTGGTCGTAGACAGAATAAACCCTATTTTTTTTCCTCATTCTCCTCCAGACTATGTTTTTATGGATGAGCTCCTCGCTGTAGTTCACTGCAAGCTACAGAAGTGCTAGCAAGGGCACAAGGACAGAGACAGGAATCATTGTCCAAGAGTTGGCCCAGACAGTTCCATTCAGCAGCCGGGTTAGTAATGTCCATAAGGTGAACATGGCTGGGCATTACTAAAAGCATACGTGCACCATCGATGCCAGTTTTCCCCTGAAGAGATTAAGTTTTGTTCCTGTGTCACACTGGAAGCAGCATTTCACTCTACAGTCCTAGTTGCCCTTAAAATGCATGACAGAGTAATTGGATATGGCTTCCAAATCCATCTTTTTCTGGTAACTTCCCACTCCAATGTGAAGATCCAGTCTTCTGCTGCCATCCATGCTGAAAAGTGACGCTGTGCATGCAGGGCAGTAAATCCTCACCAGCCTTCAACAACCTGTTTTCTCCTCCGAACTCACAAAACCCTGAGTCACATAATTCCACTTTCTTCCCCAGGCAGTCAGTGACCTCCCTGCACAACCCACAGGGTTTCTTCTCCCTTTATGTTTATCCATGCTAGGAACTAAATTAACATTTTACTGGAGAAGGACGTTCACTAGCATCCTGCTTCCTATAGCTCAGCCTCTCATTTTCCTCCCTAGTTCCCATCTCAAAATGAGAAGTGAAATCCAGATGCCTTTCCTTACTGCAAGGGGCAGGGACCAACCTTGAAAGTGTCAAAACGTAATAAAATAAAAATAATAACAAAAAAGGGACAACAAATCCCCTCTACCCCCTGCAGTTTGAGTTGTGTTTACTTGGAAACTTAGGCAATAGGTGTTTCCAATCCTTACCCACTTCTGTAGAAGCGAGAGATTTATTTTAATTGCCTTTCTGCTCAATTAAGAAACAGTGGTCGATGTAGAACCTCTCCACTGCTATGGCGATTATGAGGTGAAATTCTCCAGTACAATATGAAAAGGCTAATTTGCTTCATAAAGGGAAGTCTTAAATATCCTCCAAGTCCCAGACAGAATTCCATGTCTTTGTTTTATAGATTCACACTTCATGTTTTGGACATCTTTAAGTAACCTGTCAAACCAAGGGTCGGAGCACGCAACAGCTTCTTCCTCCCAGTTCACAGCAATAAGCTGCAACAGCTTTAAGGGTTTACTTGGCCACCAAACCAAAAACATTCGTTTACTGCTGCTCCTGGCAGTTTTATGCCTATTGACACAGTGATGGGTAAGCACAAAATGCGTGCTCTTAAAAAAAAAAAACAAAAACAAAGCTGAGTTTTCCAAATCAGTGTTAAAAATAGACAAGAATAAAAATAAAAACAAAGCACAAGAAGCCATCACCAATCTTCATCTTTGCCCCCCAAAAAGCTGGCAGTTGAACACTTGATGATTTTAATTGTGTTAATATACCAGACAACTGAAAATTGGAAACGCAGCTGGTTATGTCATGCTGTTTCCCAGGACATGGGCGAAGCTGACTCAGTTTCGGTTTTGATCACAGAGTAGACCGAAACCGTAATACCGAGACCAGGGGCAGGGAAAACTGCTTGAAAGTGAATTGCCTTCTTGTACAAAGACCAAGAGCACCAGCCTGCGAACTCTGAAATGTAAATTATATCTGCATGGATACCTTTTTTGTCCATTTCAGTCGAGAAGATGGAGACAAACAGCTTTTGTTCCGTGAGGATACATTCAGCAAAAATATTTCCTCATTAAGAAGTTTAAGTATCTTGGAAAACACAGGATGTAGTGTTCTTGGGGAAAAAAAAATATCTTATAAACTAACAGGAAAAGTCAGAAATACATTTCAGGAGGCACCAAGTTCTGTGCACTGCACGTGTACCCAATGTACAGGACTATCACTGAGGAATCCAGAACCCAGTGTCTCAGCACCTATAGCAACTCCACAGCACAGTGAAAAGCAAGAAATTACTCGTCTGTGAGCTGAATTCTTCCAGAAATGGGTAAAAGTCGGCAGGAACTGCCCAGTATGAAGCAGATATGCAAATACAGTGAGCATAAAGCAAGAAAGGAAAACCCTGTGCAGTAATAAACAGGAAGGAAGAGTGTGTCAAGTGATTAAAGTGATGAGACAAGTGATGCTGAACACTGAAATACCCCAGTACACGGAAGGTACATTTACTGTTGAGGTAATGTAAGGAAATGGAAAATAGGCCATTTAAATCTTTCTGTAAATCAAGAAACACTATATTAGCACATCATATAGACATTTGGATCAGTAAGATCAAAAAGCTGTGACTCTTTTCTACAGATGTCAGACTTTGTAGGTTCATCAGTCACGTATCATGTCAGCAGTGTAGTTCCATCAGACCTTCTTACCTAAATCTTTTGGCTACTTCTTTTTTTAGAAGAGTTTAAGTAAAAAATTATTTAGATATTTTCTATAACGTGTTGCTTTCTCATCAAGATTCTTGTATATTCATTAACCTTTCTGTCTCGGACTGAAGAACTCACTGTCTGCTGCAGGGACCACATAAGGACAGCATTACAAGTAACAGAAAAAAATATGTCAACATGTCAAAATTCCAATGTGTTCTTCATGGAGTCTCAGACCAACTTTTTCTTTTCCTTACAATTTGAATTAGTGCTGCTGAGAGGGAGTTGCTCATTCCAAAATCAGTGTTAAAATAAGGAATAGTCTCCCATTTTCCCAACTCCCAGCTCCACTCCAGCTGGAATCTCTAACTGACTGGCATCTGTCCCTTTATCTCTACTGAACTGTCCTCAACTCAGAGTCCATGCAAGAAGAATGGTTCTCCACCAGGACATTTTCCTGTGTTTCCAGTTACATGCCTTCATTTCATCTACCATTCCAAAATAAACAGCTATACATTCTGAATGACAATATTCAGTCTGCACTGAAACCAATTCAGAGTCTCGTGCTTACAACTCAGTCACAATAACCATTATATGTGCTAATAAAACCAGGGGAACAGGGGGAATATCTGACCATAATTATCACTACTACAAATGTAGTGTAGCAGCTCAAAAACTTCATGGGTGAAACAAAATTCCACTATCATCCATACTGAGGTTAACAGCAAATGGGTTGAGAAGGCCACTCCCTTGTCCAACTGTGACTGGTCTGAATACAATCTTTAGGAGTACATTTATAAAATCGTTGTTTACAATTCCTCTGGTAATTCCATGCTGGAGAAACCTCCACAATCCCCATACTTCCCTCACATGACCTCAAGAACGTTACAAAAGGAATGCACAGCAGAAGTGTGGAGAATTCCTTCGGAACAGAGTATCATTTGCGCTGCAATTTGAGTAAAGTCACATACCTTCACTAAAACACAGATGTGGGCAAAAGTGGAATGCGGAACACATCAAAAGTGAATGACTTTGGAGTAAAACTAGAAACTGACAGGAGAAACTGAGTCTGCAACAAGAGGGCTTTACACAAGGCTTCAGAGATCAAATCAGGAAATTAAACTGGAAGCAGAGAAACACAGACTGATGTTCAGTTGGTCCTGGCTATTCCATGGACATAAATCTGAGCTTAAATGATTCTTAAACGGCTGCTGAAATTAAGAGTTAATCAAAGGTGGGGATAAAAATAAAACAGACAGGGAAAGAGACAGAGGACTTGGAAGATAAAATTGCCATTATGGAAAAGGAAAGCGGCCACGAAGAGCAGGCATCAACACAAGCAACAAAACGGACCCCAGCCTTGTGCCTGCTGCTCAGTTTTATTTCACAGCATTAAGGGAATCACAGACTAAAAAAAAAAAACCAAGAAAAGCAACAGAAACCACATCAATGGGAGTTGGCAAGCGTGGGTGTTGATTTTCCACGGAACAGTGACAGCAGATCTCCTGGAACTAGAGTGTAGCTAGAGACAAAAAGGGGTAGGAGCAGAGAGACTGGAAAATGACATAGACAAAAGAACAAGCAGGATGTGTGTGTATATAGATAGATATATATATAACGTGTGTGAACAAATAAAACACACAGACTATAATTATATACACATGTACTGAGTGCACATGTATATTATATGTCGATACACTGTATGTGTGAAATACACATACAGATATGTACGTAGGTGTATGTGTATTCTTTACTCAGAAACACATCCAAACTCACTCTCTTTCTCCAAGAAGACCTTCTTCTCAATTAAATCTTTGGCTTCTTCGGTTTTTGTATTGTAGTGAGAAGAGTTTAAGTGAAAAACTATTTATATATTTTCTATAATGTGTTGCTTTGTCACCAAGATTCTTTTATATTCATTAAACTTTGTCTCATACTGAAGAACTCGCTGTCTGCTGCAGGGACCACATGAGGACAGCATTGCAATAACAGAAAAAGCATGTCGATATGTCAGAATTCCAATATCCTCTCCACAGTATCTCAGACTGAGTTTCTTTTCCTTACAATTTGAATTAGTGCTGCTAATTCCGAAATCAGTATTAAAATAAGGAATAGTATCCCGTTTTCCCAACTCCTGGCTCCACCCCAGCTGGAATCTCCAAGTGACTGGCATTTCTTCCTTCTTCTCTGCCGAACTGTCATCAACTCAAAGTCCACGCAAGAATGAATGGTTCTCCACCAGGACATCTTCCTGCATTTCTAGTCCCACACTTTCATTTTGTCTATGGAGTCCTATAACAATACACCCAAACTATCTCTAAAATATATCCGTATAAGGAATGGTAAATCAGCCTGGTACAAGCGGGGCACCACGGCAGCATCACTTCTGCAAACAGTAGCTTGGATACAGGCAAACAGCACTTCGAGGAGAACAACAAACAAACCGATCCCAGCCACCGCGACAGCAGTGAGGGATCAGATTCTAAAAATCAGATTAAAACCATGCTTCCAAATGTGACGTTCAGAACAAGTTTGTAGCAGTTTCATCACTCCTTTGACTTCGTTGTGGAGAACAGGCAGAGTAAATAAATTTGGTGGAGCAGGGTGTGAAGTGTGAAATCAAAATATCTCCACCCTTCTCCCCCACACAGTTTTTAGTACAAAAAAATTGTTACCTGATAAATCTTGGGATTTTCCAGATACTCTAGCACGTTTAGCTCGGTGACCAAAGTTCTCAGTAGCTGAAGTGGAGGCACCCTTTAAGGAAATAAACAAGAATTAGTTCAGTCATTAGGTGACTTCTGAAACAGGCGAGATTTCAACGAAATATTAGGAACAAATTAGGGTGATGCACTGGCACAGGTTACCCAGAGAAGTCACAGATGCCCCATCCCTGTAGGCGTTCAAGGCCACGCTGGATGGGGCTTTGAGCAACCTGATCCAGTGGGAGGTGTCCCTGCCTATGGCAGGGGGGTTGGAAGTGGGTGGGCTTTGAGGTTCCTTCTAACCCAAACCATTTTGGGATTCTGGGATTCTATGAGAAGTCCTAACTAGCTTCCCATTCTGGAAGCATTAAGATTTCCTTTATGATTAAAGCCAACCAAACGAGCATTACCTCCATGCTGCTCTTTGTAGGGCAAGCTGTTCTTTTAGGTAGAAGAGTTTTTCTGCGAAGTTGGTATGGACTATTTTGTGCACCTGGACCTGATTCTTCTGCAACCATATCTGCAGGTACATCATCATCTGTCAACGACAAAGGAAATTAGCTGATTAGACTTGTAGTATGGCTTTATCCCAGAAAAATTCTACAGGAGTTGGCAGGTAAATTGATCCATTCAGGAGGAAATGATAGAGAAATGCTAAGAGATTCTAGTAAAAGATCGGAATATAAACAGCATACATGGAATGCCATGAGAGAGGACACATGAATTAAGTGATGTTCTCCATACGTACACAGCAGCTATGCCAAAAAGCTGCTTAGAAAACCCAACAAACCCCACAAACCCCTGGCTTTCTGTTTCTCTGCAAGCATGTAATTCATGGTGCCCATTCCATTACCTCCCATTTTTCACCTCATGCTATCAGCACAATGAGGAACGCTGGAGTTTCAATCATTAACCAGATGTTATCAAGAAGCCCTTTAGTAAACACAGCATTCAGTACAGAACTCGAGGCACAATTTGCCCCAAACATTTCAGGACTAGCCCAGGACAGCACACAAACCCTTCTGTAAAACAGAGGTAGCTAAAAATACAGACAGTCTGTTTGCCTAAACTATACTGACAAATGAACACGCACATTAGCTCCTTGCCCTTAAAAACAACAAGGTGTAGAAAAATGTGATAAGTATAATTAAGTTTTTGATTCATTAGTTTTGATTTTCCATGTTCATATATTTATGGAACATACTCCAAACAAGCAAGGAATCATTACTTATCCCTGCAGGCCCTACAACCAGCATCTTATAACGAAATTAGTTTCAAAGAGGCCAGGACCAAAACCACCTAGGAAATGAATTTAAGCCCACCTCCACTTCAGTAAAACATACACTTTCTATGAGTGCTTAACTGTGAGAAAGGAATTTTGAACTTCCTTTTCATTGTAACTGCATTTTCATTTTTAAACTCGATAAAACATAATGTAAAAGTTGTTGCTGGAAAAGTGGTACAGTAGAGTAAGCGGTGTTCCTGGCTACGCTAGGAGGAAGAGAGACTGATGTCAAAACAAAGCACAGCAAACAACCCACAAACTAGCCCCTCTCCCCTTCAAATAAGAAACCAGTCTGTTTAAAACACAAAGAAAAGGAGATTTTAAAGTTTTGAAGATTTTCTTACATTTCAAGAGCTTAATCTCATTATTTTCCTAAGGGTTTTTTAGTTTTGACTGGGGTTCTTTCTGACATAAATAACCAACCACTTCAGGTAATTACATACAGGAATACACGTGCTGTGACAGCCAGAACTGTGCCACCAGTGACTGCTAACCAACACAACTCTGGAAAAAAGTTATTTCCCTCTCCTCTCGCTCTTTTCTGGTCTCAGTTTTTCCTCTACCTTAGCAAATATTTATAAATTGCTAACCTTGCCAGGTATCATAATCAGATCACAATGCTACTAGGACATCTGAATAGAGGAGAGAAGCTGTAAAATGATGAAGTTAGGTGGTAGTAGCTGTGCAGCTTCGCCCAGTTGGCTCAAGGCAGTCAGGAGAGGCTCACCAGTTCATTGATCTACACAAAACCCAACCCTGTGAGGAGCCCTCAGCCAGCCCAGCAGCTGATCCAGCATCACGCAGCCAAGAGGAGGGAAGCAGGCACCAGAATGGAAGAACTACCACCTCTTGGGCAGCAGCGCTAGGTTTCAAGGACAGAAGAGAACTGTCTTCAACGAAAGCAGCACCACCTTGTAAATCCACACAGCAACCTCCATACTGTCAGCTGGAAGGTCACTCCCTCTCCTTGCAATACCCCCCACCAGCATCTGCACTTTTCATCGCCTATGAAGAAGTATTTCTGCATTATGCAAAGAGTCTGAAGGGCACAGAAAGACCGCAGTGCATTTTCCAGTGCTGGCACCGCATGCCTGCAGGAGGTTCCTGACCTCCTGAGCCACTCCTCACTCACAATTCAGTCACTGAATTTTATCTCTTTTCATCTCTGATGGAGAACATCCCACCAATTTAACAAGAAACTAGCAGGTGGAAGAGAGAAGATGCCAGGGGAGCATTCCTGGCCTTCCCGGGCAGCCGTGAGTCATGGGCCTGAAGGGCTCAGCAGGAGGAACCCCCCCCAGCCACCACTGGCACAACAGAACATCCAAGCATGGCAGCATCTAATGCCTCAGCATCCCTTATGGCTGTTTATGATCAAATACAGTCTTTATGATCTCTGTTGCCAATATCCCACAGGAACACACTACTCGGGTCTTGTCCTAACCTCGTTCCTCTCCTTTGCACTAAGACACAACGTTTGTGTTTTCCCTGTTCTGGATGGTCAGCACGTGCAACACAGCAAAAACATTGGAAGCAAAGAAAACAGGAAAAAACAGAAAAATAAAAACCAAAGCACAGTGCTTTGATCCTTTGTCAGGTGATGAAAAGGGCAGAGGCAACCCCCCGCACTTCCTTAGGAGTAAATCCATGCAGGCCACTAAGGACAAACCATATTACAGCTGGAAAGACAGGGCAGAAGTCTGGAGGGGGGAATGGAAGCAAAGGTCAGTTCAGCTGGAATACTGACGGACTGGCTGAGCAGAAAGAAATATATTCATTTTCCCGCAGTGGATTTCTGAGGATGGCAGGAGTCCTGCTCGAAGATCGCTCTTCTGACACAGATGACATTTAGGGATACGTACATATCCACTCAGATTCACAGCAGGTATCAGAAGAATTAAAATCTTCCCTTTTTCCATCTGAGTGGCATGGAAGGTGAGGGGAGAGTGTGAATTCACACGGGGTGTGGGAAGCAGAAGGGTGCCCAGGGTGGATGCGTGTCTAGGCGCCCAGCACAGCTGAGTGGTGCCAGCCCAGAAACACCAGTCCCTGCGGCGATGCAAGTGGAACACATCCGTATGGTGACAGCACTCTGAATGGAGAGAGCGGCTCCCAGGGAGGAAAGCAATTCAGGAATGCCAGGGCCCTGCTAACCACACACAGGTAATTCACTGGCTGCAGATGGACAACCAGATCTAAAGGACTCCTTCCCTCCAGCAGGTTTTCCACACTTGTGATGGGCTGGCAACCTTCTGCACAGGTTTCTAAAATTTCAGGGACAATAATAACCCGTAATGTTTTTCCACATGCAGCTTGTGTACTCACTGTTAAGCGAAACACTATCGGTAAATCTGAAAGTCTGGAGTGATTCACTGCAGAAGCAGCCTCAGTGCTGGTTTTCAGCCTTCCAAACACTGCACGGCAAGCTCAGAACAAACCAGATCAGCTCCAGTGCAGGTCTTTGGAGAAACACCTCCCAGAAAGAAGCATTCCCTGGAGATGGTACTTAGCCTTCCCTCAGCAAGCAGCACTGGAATGGAGTTCCCAGTCTGTGAGAGCTGTATTCTAAATAAGTTCCTCTAAATCACACTCCCATAACCAACACACATCAGCTTTAAAGCAGAAAATTAATGTACAGAACTCCAGGACCTCCAAAACAGCTTGGAAAACCTTATTTTAAAGTGTAACAGTATCAGCTACAGCACCTAATAACATAAATAAAAGCCATTATAACGACTTTTGTGGATGGTAGAAGTGTAAAAGTCATAACGCACACTCTCCAGATCCGTGTTATATCAATATCCTTGCACAAAAGGCTGCTGAGGCTGTCATGGATTTAAACAAGCCAATACACTTGGCTTCAAGTTTTTAAGAGATTAAATTAAGTTGAACATTTACCAGTTTACCAGTTCCAAATTAAGATAAAAGATTTTCAAATAAAATAATGTTTACAGAAAAAGAAAGCCTTTAGTGATACTGACAGGTCAGCATCTAAGTTTAAAGTAAAATCATGCCTCTTACAGGGCAATTCATTTCAAAACAGCCCATAACACAATCAGCTTTACCTCTCGCAAAATCAAGACCACCAACAAGCAGAAATACCTCCAGGAGAGGAAGAAAAATGAAATTAAGCTGCCATTCTATCAACTGCTAAAATCAAGATGATCTTCCATCTCCACAAATGCTATAGAGGTGTGTATGTTATAGAGCACACAATTAACGTTCTTTTATCTCATGCAGATATTTTAAGTTACAGAAAAGTGAAAAAGGGCTGTCACAATAATTTTAAAAAACCCCAAACAATACAGATCTTTTAGAGAACGTTTACCATGTCTACACCACCACCTTCGCAAACACATTTGTGCGGTTTCACTTCTGCCTCACACATGTTCAGAGAATATTGCCAGAAATTGTCTTAAATATTAACAAAAAGAGTATTTAAACACCAAAAATATACTCTTATCAGAAAAAGAAAAAAGGTTTCAAGGGAGGAAGCTCATACACAAGTCCATAGGGTCTAATCACTAAGTTTCAACACTGCAATTTCATTTTCTTGGTGCTGTTTTCCTGGACAGAGATAGGGGGATGGATGACATGGACACGGATCAGGACAAACTAAACCAAATATCCGTACTCAAGAGAGGTGAAGTGCTGGGGGTGTGGTGGGTATTCCCCGAAAGAAACAGTTCTGAAATTGTTCCTGTAGCCTGGGGGAAGAGAACTATGAAAACAAGAAACCCCACCAGAGTCCATCCTGGAAGTAAACCTGAGAGATGCAGCTGAAATGGAAGGTGGTACAGCTCGGTCACCCTCGACAGAGTGAATCCCACCATGCATCTGCCAAGCTTGGACAAGGTGTGCTGCCAGTTGGGAGATGACAGCTCCAGCTCCTCACCACGTGGTCAGTTTAAAATTGCAGTGGAGAAGAGAAGGTGACCCAAGTTTAAGGGAAGGGACACCCAAAAAGACAGCTAGAAAGGGAAAATAACTCATAGCACAGACATACAAGGCAGGATTCTGTTTTCGCAGACACAGTAACTGCAAAAACATGAACACCATAACAAATCTATCACCCCAAAGACAAGAACACCCACACACAGCTTCTCTTTGAGCAGCAAAGTCTCTAGGAAAGGGCTGTTGACTGACACTTATCTGTGTCCCTGCAAACCCTCCCCACAGCGGCTGACACTCAGAAGCAGGCACAGCACCACAGCCTGCAAGGTACAGAGTACAGAGACGGTGCATTCTCCAACCTATCTCACATCAAAGTTTCTTTCCACCAGCAGAAGCTGTCCCATTGATCAAGGGCAGCACTTACAGGTTAGTTTAAATTACAGATGGAGGATTGTTTTTCAAATGGAGACCAATTTCTTTTGAGAGCTATCTGTACCTCTCTAGAAAGAGAACACCACTAGCTAGCAATACCAGGACAAAAAAACCCCCAAATCTGAACAACTCAGACTGAGGCAGGCAACATGCAAAGTGCTCTGAACCCAGATGCCCTGTCCTAAAGGCAAAAGCATCCTAGTGGTCTTTCACTGCCAACTTCCACTTCTCCAAAGTGGGCTTCAAAAGACTCTAACAAAAACGTTCCCCAGAAGAAGCAGGAGGCAAGGATACAGGAATGCCTTTCATGTTAGGTTTAATGTCAAAACCACCTATATTAAAATGAGTAACTGCAAACTCATCTACTTCTAACGCAAAAGACTTCAACAAATCCTGTGATAGATTTTAATTATCATTATGTGAAGGAACCCTGCAGAATTTTCCAAGCAGTACCCAAAGCAGCTTGACTCCCATAAAGATAAAACTCAAGCGGTGGCATTTCTGTAAGATTCTACTGGTCAATGAGAAGGACCCATCTCCAACAGGAGTCAGGGCTGTTCCAAACTGGAAGAGACCAGCAGGAAGAAGATCCAGAGGCAGATCTCCACACAGAGTAGCAGGAACTTGGGTTTGGGAAGGGGACAGACCTGCCACTAAAAATATACTACTTAATGACTACAGAAAGATCAGCCTCCCTGAGCACCATATGGAATAATGAGATTCTGCCTCCTGGGGAAGAGCCAAGTAGACACAATAACCATTACTGGCTACTGGTATATTGTAAGTATACATATGACTTCTTACTGATAACAAACCCAAGATATAACAAAACACAAGCTTACTGTAATTTGTAATCGTTTGTTTGATAAACAAAAAGTACGTGGGATACTTAGAAATTATTTCTTGCATGGAAATGATTTCTTAAATTGAGAGCGAGGAAAAAAAGCCTTAAGCTAAAGGTCCTGATACTTGTAGAGAGCAAAATAAAACCACACCCACCCCCAAGAATCAAACAGCACCTTTTGGAATCTACATTTTGAGCTTTCAGACATTGGTAGCCAGATGAGACAGTGTTTTACTCTTTGGAAATGAGTTGTGCAGGCATGAAGGCCTAAAAGAGTAAGAGTAGATCAGACGCTCAGCTCCACCTGTATTTGCCCCAAAGCCTTTGCCAGTTCTACAGCACTTTCAGATGTATGTTCTACAAGAAGGAAAGTAACTACTACTTCTCTTTACAGAGACAGTTTCTTACAGCTCGGATTATTCTCTCTGTTATTCTCAGGATCTGAGGAAATTAGCCTTTATCCAAGAGTGATCTCCCTTCAGCTCCCTCCAGGTCTACCAGGCCAACAGGAACTCCCAAAACGCTGCACAGCTTACAGACAAAGGGCAACAACTAAAGCTCTCAGAGCTGGCACAGAGCAGACAAAGCGAAATGAGACAACTGGGAAGGAGAAATGGGCTCCAACCCCAAACCTTGTCCCCAGCTGTATTTCTTCAGCAGTTATCAGCTGACCCAAACAGCCACTCACATCTTCCAACCTTGCTCACGAAGGAATCACAGTCCAAACCACCCACACAAACACTAGGTGTGAACACCAGTGAAATTCCTGGGTACAGGTAGATTTTTCTTTTCAGAACCAGGAGCAGAGAGTGGGAACTAAGATTTGATGAAAAATGCCAGCTTCTTTCCACAGTCACTGCCTCAAAAGAGAGATTTAAAACCAGGCTGAAGGACAGAATTCCTAAATAAATACATCAACGCACACATTCTATTAGACACATAAGATAACTGTGCGAGTACCAGCATACTTCAGCCACCTGTTGGATACCTCAGTTGAGAGAGGGGAGGAACAAGTCTTTTTCTGAGCAGCAGCAGCTCTAACAGTCAGCACTCGTGTGCTTCAAACAGCAGCACCCACAAACTAGAATAGGGACATACAAGCTAGAAAAAGGACATACAACCTTCCTCTGGTATTTTTTTAAATGATAGTTGTTTCCCAAACTGATGATGACTACATTACAGCATTGTATGGAACACTTAGCAAACCAATAAACAGTTCTCCAGGTGGCTGCTGTGCAAGGATTTTATTCCAAGAACTTCCCTTCCTGCTTAACAGGCAGCCGGGCTCCCGCTCGGACAGGCTCCCATTGAGAAGGGACAAGGACCCCTTTTTGGGTGCATTCCTCATTAATAAAGCAACACTTTAAAGCTGTAGCCTTGCTGTGTGATTCTGTGATGCTACAGTGGAAGAGTTGTCCCAGGAGATTTTAAAGAGGCAGGAATATCCCATGGTTAAGAGCCATTCCGATGCAGCGCTTTAGAGCCTTTCCTCATCACCTTTCTGAGCAATACTACAGAAATTAGACTTCATTACCACAAGCTGATGTTTTACCCTGTCTATTCTGACTCCTGAACTCAGTTTCCAACCAAGATCAATTTAATTAAAATTTCTACCCAGTCATACCACTTCATTTGTCAGAGCAGGCAAGTTATGGACTGGAAGGCCACCCCCACTTTGGCTGAAACACAGCCACCTTCATCTCATTAGAAGCACAGCCAGGGACAGCAAAAACACAGGAAAAGAGGTTCAAGCATTCCTGTTTTGTTTTATTCTGCATCATAACTGACCAGAAGGACATTCCTGATCCCTTTAACTTCAGGCAGTCCCTCAAGACCCTGAACAGAGGTGAGAATGCATCCCCGTGACCACACTCTTGGAGCCACTGTGATGAAAATAAACACAAAGCTCTCCCGCTTCCTCCCTACAGAAATTCCGCCTCACTAGGAGATGGCACCTGGAAGAGGAAGAAATGATGGATTCTCCAAAAGCAACACCAAAGTGGCCAGAACACCAGGACTTTGGTAGCACAACAACTGTTGAACTAAGCAGTCACTGCAATCTAAGACCCAGCCCGGATGTTCTCAATACCTATGAACTCCAAAAAGAATGGATTAAAAGCCTGGAAACTGATGGTTTTGTTAACTTCCAGTGGCAAGTGCTTCCCACCTAACCCCATCCTGCCTTGAGCACTGCTGGAACTAAGGAAGGAGCACGGCACCAGTGATTTTTTCTGTGTTTCAGTTTCTGGTATCTTTGAATCTGGAGGGGAAACTCATAGTGCAGGAATGAGTGAATTCAGTTCATAGTGCAGGAATGAGTGAAATCAGCAAGAACGCAGCAACCTCACTTACTGCATCTGCGTTTCACACTTTCTATTTTCAATGGCCAATAACTGGTCCATTTGCAGAGATTTCCTGTAATGCATGGGAAGTGAAGAGAGAACTCGCTCAGAGGAACACAGCTCCCCTTGAAAAGACAGGCAAGTTGATGTGTAATAAACTACTTCACACAGCTCCATGTCTCTGTATGAGTGAATGCTGCTACAACTATAAAAGCATAACTCCCATAAAACATTATCTCACTCACAACCACTTTACTAAATTTTTGGGAAATGAAAGCCTCACACAAGTTTCCCAGCCGTGAGACCCATCTGCAGAGCTCTGAGTAACACAGGTGGAAAACCCAGCATCCACCTCCTGCTTCTGAGAGCAGCAACAGATCCAGAGACGCTGCCACACAAAGCCATCCACCTTGCACAGACTCTCCATCAAGTGATGATTCTGCATCAGGAGATAAGACGGAACAGGCTTCCTACCAAATTCTATGATATTAATACATCAGATAAATACAAATTGGAAGAACATAAATTAGAATGGTTTGGGTTGGAAAGGACCTCAAAGCCCATACAGTTCCAACCCCCTGCAAGGGGCAGGGACACCTTCCACTGGATCAGGTTGCTCAAGGCCCCATCCAGCCTGGCCTCGAACACTTCCAGGTATGGGGCAGCCACAGCTTCTCTGGGAAGCTGCAACTGCTAAGGTGTAGTTGGGAGTGGAGGGGAAAAATCAGTGTATTCAGCTCTTCATTATGTTTTTTGGCCACTAATTACAAATACATTTTTTCCTGAGAAATTCTGAAATAAAACGTAATGGCAGCTGAACTGAAGAGATTCCAAACTGAGATGTATTTGCAGTGGGTGTGCTCAGGTTTAAAACCCCGTGGACAATTGCCTGAATCTTGATGAACTATTTTCAACTACTAACAATTTCATTTAAGAAAACAAAATCTACTTTCTTCTCTCATGTCTCAGCTGCTTTACTGTGGTTCCAAATAGCCAAAGCTCTGTCAGTGTAAACACTATGGAAACACCATCCAAAAAACACAAAGCCTTTTGGATATCCCCCTCCTGCACAATAAAGCAGACGCTTGGCTCTCTGCATTTCAAGTTTACTCCTAACAACATTGAGAGACTATAATAAAGTTGCAGAAGGTAATGTCACCTGGTTACCTGAGAGCAAGCGGAAGGCACAAACAGAGAGGAACTACTGATTTCACTTCGTCTAAAATAGCCTGAAGTAAGTCTTGGAAGCCCTCAACAGGGTTGATTTTCCTCCCTGCCTTGACTTTTCTGCCCAGTCTTTCTGTATTCCAACAGTAGAATTCTGAACTTTTCCTTTTCTTGAGCAGATTCTCCTTCTCATGCACCTGAACTCTTACTGTGTTTCATTTCCACAGTTCTGGATACTCACCCATTCTAAGACCAGACACAATGGTGCTCTGTCATTTATTCCACACCCCTTTGGAGGCCCTGACCCACCACGCTGCCTACAAATACCCTATAACATGTCATGGGAAATTTCCATTTAAAATCTAGTTTAAAATAATGCGCTTTAACTGTAAGAGCTGTGTGAACACAAAGTAGTGGAGAAATGTGGTTGGGATAAAGAACCCAATAACGCAGCCCCTTCCAGCCTCCCAAAGCCCTTCACTGCACACCCTAATCCCTTGTTGTGAGCATGAATACACTATCAAAAATAACCCTTGGGCTGGATGGCCACGAGGACCTAGAGAGGCTTTAAGAAGAAGAAGAGCCCTTTATCACCCTGGCAAAAAGTTACAGATGATCCAGAAACCTGACCATCTCACCATGCGACTTCTCTGCTCAAGTGTGGGCAGTTCTGCATCGTCCACCTGCCTCTCCTTTTTTAATTAGGGCACAATAAATATTCAGAAAAAAAACGAAATCATTCAACTCCTTTTCTGTTTATTTTACCTGCATTTCCTGATTTTTTGTTCAGATAAAGAACAGGAAAAAAAGTGGAAAAAAGACTGAGAAGACAGTATTAAAGCTGTCACAATTTCCCACAGTAGCTGCCCTGCAGGAAGGTTCTCTCCCATCCCATGGCAAGTACTGATCCCCTGCTCTTCTCCAACATTCCTCACAAGCCAACACTGCTTCATCCTGTCCCTTTCTGAGGGCTGATGGAGAGTTAAGCAAATGCCTAAAGGCCAGAAATGCAGGTGTCTGCATGTGCAGCACTGCAAGACATCCATCCCCAGACTGTTCTGTTACATACATACAAATACAACTTTCGAGGAGTCACAGGATGCAGCCACCAGAAAATCATAGAATAGAATCACAGAATTGCTTGGTTGGAAAAGACCTTTGACGATATCGAGTCCAGCCATACCTGTCCACTACCACATCATACCCCCGAGCACCTCATTAACCTGTCTTTTAAACACCTCCAGGGATGAGGACTCAACCACCACCCTGGGCAACCTCTGCCAGTGCTTTGGAACCCTTTATGGTGAAGTAATTCCCCCACACACACACACCATGTCTAATCTGAATCTCCCCTGGCACAACCTGAGGCCATTTCCTCCCATCCTATCACAGGTCATTTGGGAAAAGAGACCAACACCCACTTCACTACAACCTCCTTTCAGGTAGTTGTTGACTGCGATATGATCTCCCAAAAAGAGATAAAAGAGAAAGAGAAATGGGTCTCATCTAGCCTCACCACTTTTACTCCATACATCAGCAGACCGGGTTGAGGAGGGCTGTCACTTAATTTATTGTGGTTTTTAGGTCATCTAGCTGCATCCTTACAAGGCTGCAGGAATAGGAGTTAACATTAACAAGGAACATCATATTACATGTGAGACAGATGGTTAGCAAACCTCCTGATAAGTTCTGTATGACAAATAATCTTACAGATAGTGATCTCTTCTGGAGGACAAACCGCTCCAGTATTATGTAAGGTAACACCAGAGAGTGGCCCAAAGCACTGCAGAAGTTCACTGGGCTTACAGCCCTACACAAATAAATTGAGGAAGCACTGAAGCACTGGACTGACATTATAAAGCTTCCAGCTGAACCTGAGGAGACTGTTTTCTAACTGTAGGGTGACCAAGCACTGGCACAGACTGGAGCCTCTGCACTCCGTGAGCCCTTCCCAGGGCAGGCCTGGCTTTGCTAACAGGGCTCCTTTGAGCTACAACAATGTAACAGACAACACATCAGCTCAAAGGCTGCTCCATCAGTTTCTGGAGGATGACCTCAGTAAAGGTCCCGGGCCTCCCACCCAGTCAGCAAACAGAGAAGGCACCACCAGAGGACTCATTCATTGCTGGACTCCAGCGTTCCCACTGGGCACCTAACAGCTCTCCCTCTCCAGTTCAATACGAGACTGTAACTGCCCACCCTCTAGACTTCCAGTTACATGGCTTCGCCAGCACGCACCAAAGGTCCAATGCAAATGCTTTTACGCGTGGAATGCTCTTATATAAACCATAAATTTGTAGCACATGGGCATCTCTCAAACCTCAGCCTATTTTCATTCTGCTGAGCACTCCACACACTCCAAAATCCCAGACACTGTGACAACAGGACAGGAATACAGACCATGGTATTTTCCACCATACAGATGTCAAACTGCACAGCTTTACATAGCTCACTGCCACAGAAACACGGACATTTTCCACACTGCAAGTGTTACTGCATGAAGTAATCCAAGAATTTGTATCAAAACATATCATGTCAGCAAGAAACCTATTATGAAGGAAGATGAATACTTTAGGTTAAATCAAAACACCCTCAGCACAGTAATTAAAAGATTCGATTAAAAGCACTAAAATACAACTTGTTGAAGTGTTCGCAATTACAGAAACTTCCTCCTCCTCTTGGATTTCCATAACACACATATCACCTCATTCCTTCCCAAGCATGAGTTCCATTCCATCAGCTCCCTGGCCTGCAGGTTTGAAGGGAAAACACACCATTACCAAGCGTTTTGACCAGGAGTTAAGGCTGTAAAATGTCACCGGGTACTTGTACACACTTGGCCAGGCAAGTGAGATATCACCAAGCCTTCACAAACACGCTGTGTTTATTTAATAACAAACAGCAACAAGGCTGGTAACTCAGAGGTATTGGTAACAAAAAGCTGTTTTAGAGGAGTAGCTGCCTTTTTACACGTTGAATGCTGACAAGAAACTGATCGAAACATCGCTTTCCATTCCTTTAGTTAGATCTACAGGTGATACGCAGGAGTTTTGAACAGGAGGACTCAAGCTGCCTCCCTCCTCACCTTTCCACATTAAAGACCTTTCCAGAATGTAGAGGTATTTGCATTTCCCCTGGAATGAGGGCACAATGAGAGCCACACAGAAATAAAGAAGCTGCTGTGAGTCTGGAAGGATAGGCACCCAGCAGAGGTAACTCCCACAAGCTCTGCTCCCTTCCTGTCCCCACCTCATGCTCTTCAGTCATTTCTGTTTGTGCTAGTATGGATGATGTACCTGTCTCACACTTACCACCTACTGCTTAAGGGGTATCTTCAAGACAGTATCTCCTCCCCCTGCCACTATGCCAGTCTTTCATTCAGAATAGAATACTTGCTACTGTGCACCACCTTTGTGCAAAGCTGTAAATATCTTCCTGGTATGAAAAGAGAGAATTCATTCTTTTTCCATGTCATTGTTTTAGGCTCTCAGTGTTCTAAAACAAAAATTAAAATAATAATCAAGAAGTGCTACTGTGCCAATTCATGGTTTCAAGGAGCTCTGCAGCTGTAAATTGAAGCATGCTCGAGCACACGCTGGCTGAACACACTGCAAAACTCACCTGCCAGACGAGATCACACCAGCTATAAACCAGTGTAATAACATATTCAGCCTCCTACACCCTTGCTTGAAATTACAGCCAATTTGCTAGAAGTGGAGCCACACGCAAGCACTCTCCCTTACAGAGTACGTTTGCAAACTAATGACTCTACAGCTTTAAGATGGTTACAGAACAGTCCCAAATCAAATTGGTTTTCCTGGCCCTATTTGCTGTCCACCTTTGCCATTGTCTTAGTCTCAGTTTCCTTCCTGTCCCAGTTTCGCCCATTCAGAACTCACTGATGTGACACACCCGTACACCACTCCATTTTCCTCCATTATTAACCTGTAGCAGCACCTGGAAACACAGCCAAGTCAGCCCCTTCAAATACTTAGCAGGGGGACTCAACCTTACCTGAAAAGCTTCTGGACACGACTGCAAGGCCAGAACAGGAGAGAGAGACGCACAAAAAGTGGAGTTTGTTTTCACACAGGGTCCTACCTGGGCAGTGTCTGGGGTTATGAGCACAGCCCTCGCGTCTCTGTCCCTTGTGACTCATACCAGATATAAAACAATGGAAATGAAAAAGAAGCAAAAACAAATGGTAACCATCCAGAGTTTAGGTTATAATAAAAAAACCTATTACACTGGGCCTCTATACCTCCATTGCGACAGAAAAAAAAGTTCTGTAAGGGAAGAAAAAAAGGAAAATAAAAAAAAAAAATTGTGTGTGCAGTGCACCCTCCAGTTGTCCTGCACAGGGAATGGAAGGAGAGGAGCTACTAAACACAAACTTATCAAATCCTATTTTTTAGTAGCTTATCCTATAGTTCCAGCTGAAGAAACTGCTGTTGATACCAACCCTCCTACTCCAAATTGCGAACTCTGTGGGTGCCAGGTACCAGCTACGTATCACAGCGATGTCTTGACTGAGACAGGCAATACAGCCATCCACACGACTCCACAAAATTCCATCACGGGCATCACACATGAGGAGCAGCCCATGAGCAACACCAAGCTTGCATATAGGCAAGAGGCCGACAGCTCCTGTGAGCAACAGTCACCTATTACTTTAATTAACCAGATGTAGCAGGGCTCCCACCTGGTACAGGGTAAAGCAGACAGCAATGACACACCAGATACGTTCTGGATCAAATGCATCAGTGGAACACCGTTACCAGAATGAAAAAACCTAAACATTAAACTTTTATAGCCACCTCAACTGGGACAGTGTAAGTAATATTTAGATCTCAGGCTGGATTTACTGCCAGGCAGTAAACTGCAAAACACATATAATTAAGCAAACACAGAACAGTATGATGCTAACAAGACATTAAGAGCAGCAGTTAGGTAAAAGACTAAACCCATGTTTCACTGCAGCAAACCCTTCGCTGTTCCATGGGTGGGAACCACTTACGCTACACGTGGTGCCATCTGTGGTGGAGTTACCATTCCTGGAGGGATTTAAAAGACGGGCAGACAAGGTGCTCACAGAAATGGTTTAGTAGTGGACAGGTACAGTTGGACTCGATGATCTCAAAGGGCTTTTCCAACCAAATGATTCTGTCATTCTATTAGTCAGAGAATGCCAGCACTCCTGCAAAGGGAGCTGTGAGATAACAGAACAGGTTCTGAAACACTTGTTAATCGTGTTTCACACTCCAGAGCTGGTGCCCTCAGACTTCAAAAGTGAAATAAGTCACATGCATTTCAAAAACAAAATCCAGTTTGGCTACTTCAGCCCAAGTTTTTTAGCAAAATCAAAGAGCCTTTTTAAAATATCTTCTGCATTCTGTACAAATCCAATGGGAAAGGTGAGCAGCTTTCCTTTAATGAAAGTTAATGGCTCACAGCTGAAGAAATGCAAACCTTCAGCTATGATAGTGTTGGGGATGTAAGAAAAATCATAATCATTCAGCCTGGAAAAGACCTTTAAGATGGTCCAGCCCAATCATAAACCCAGCACTGCCAACCCCACCTCTAAACCCTGTCCCTAAGCACCACATGGAACCACAGAACCAAAGCAGCAACTAAGCTGCCAACGATACAAACGCCAAAAGGACCTGGTTTGGTGCTCTCAGTGCACAAAGACAGAGCTTCAGATGTTCTTGAAGGAAGAGTAGTTCAAAATGAACTGTCACCTTCCATAAAGCCAAATCTTGCTGCGAACTCATTGCTCACTGTAAATATAGAAGAGTTCTGGATTCCAAATAAAAAAGAGACCCGATATAGAGAAGTGGAGGAAAATGTCACACCACCACCACATTCTCCCCTCTCATCTCCAGAAATGACACTGGAGACAGAAGACTAATGGGTATGAAAACAGAAGTTTAAAACCATTAAAGAACCATAAAGAACCATATCACGACTCCCCAGCCTCTCCCCCTGCGGCAGGACAGCCTCAGGCAAGACCAACACAATGCGGTCTCTGCTGTGTCTGTTGGGAAGCAGGGCGCCAAAGTGAAAACCAAACTCAAGGCAACTACACCATGGATTTGTACATCTGAAAATACAGACAGCATCTGGAAAATCCTTCATCAGCAATAATGACACAGGAAGTCAATTCTGAACATGCCCCTGTACTTTGCGGTGCCAATATAAATGAGCACAGCAGCCTGTTGGTGCCCTTCCTGGTACACAACCATAACTTCTTATTCCAGGTATTTGTAATTGTTTTTTTTAAAGCAGCTATATTTTTTAGGTTGAAAAGTATAGAGAACTTAATATTTCCTGGAAATCCAAAGCTATTATTAAAGACAAAAGCTTCCACCACATCAGAGGTAAAAAAAGGTCTCCCATCAAAAATCTAGTCTTACCAAGCAAATGACAGAATTTAGGAGGAGAGCTGTACAGAAAACATTAATTCTGGGCTGTTCTCCAAGCTGGATGCAGCCATGGGGAGCTCCTTCACACGCGTTGTATCACATGTTCCTAAGACCCCAGCCTTAACAGCCCAGGGGCCCTACCAGCTATTTCACAACGTGGGAAAGGGACAGTCAACACAGAGACCAATCCAGTATTTCTCACCAGCAAAGTCAATCAATGCATGCTGCAAACTTCCTGTAGTGGTCTCCTGTCTGCTGAACTTGCTAGAGAAGCAGGGAGAAGCTGACAAGAGCGCAGTATGACAGCTCTCATTCCCTTTATAAAGGTCTTTAGAGCAGCCAGCAGCTGGTCTGGTCAGAGCACAATATCATCAGTGCCATCCAGATTACAGCTGAGGATGAGGAATCCATTACTAAAGTTATGCCATTCCCTGCCCTCCAGCCCTAGCACATCAGCTGGTCACATGGGACAAACAAGGAATAGAGGCTAGACTTACTGAGAGCCAATGCAAAATGCCACCTTGAGTTCCCAGTTAATTCCTAAAACTATCAACTCATTCCTGGTCTCAAAAACAAAAGCCGATCAACAGAGGGAATGGTACCCACTCTTCCAATAACTATTCAAAGCATTTCCATTTCAAGGCCATGTATTGCTCAACTGCCAACCTCAGCATTCTCTCCAACTACTTCTTTTCCTGACAACTACCTTTCACAACCCCATGTACTCTTTCTCAGATAACACAACGTCATTAGCTTTATATCTCTCTCTACTCACAGCAAGGTGTCCATGTAACTAGCACCACAAAGAGAATCCTGTGAGATAACCATTTATGATCAGTTTCTAAAGAACTAGTGTAAAATTCAAATGTTTGACTCTTGCACGTGATGCTTTCTGTAGGATGGCTCTCAACGTACTTCCTTCAGTTTGTGCTTTTGATGCAATACTCATTTTTGTAACAACATGGACTTCTCTTGTGCTGTAAGCACGGTTCAGGGACACTCACAGGCACATCTATGGCTTCACCATATGGCCTCCATATTGTTATACCTCAAAGCTGCATGAAATAGTCTGTAAGAACACAAGTTACAAAAATATCATTTATTCTCACAGAAATGCCTACTGCTTTTCTTGGGTTCTGTTAAGTTAATTGCACAAACAATTAAGGCAGCCCCTACTCTTCCTCACCCAAATGGAATATCTCTGACTGACACGCAGTGGCAGAGCAGGCTGAAGCACACCTCAACCCTGCCGGCTGCCCCTGTGGACATGAGTTGGTGGCCCAACGGCCATACAGCCCACTTAGCAAACCAAGAGCAGCTCCAGCTTTCAGCCTCGCATAATTAAGGCATCCAACTGTGATACCCCTTCACCTCAATGCACCATCCTGGAAGATTCAAGCACCACCACTACCATATTTTGAGCAGTTCAGTGACCCTTGCCTTGACCAGAGATCAGATGGGAGCACAGGACAAATGACAACTGAGAGCAACAGTTGCCAATTCAACCAGTTTTTATCCTGGGACAAGCTCAGCACTAAAGGAAGTCCAGAAAGCCTGCCTGGTATCCTACCAAGTGACAGCGCAGTTCAGAATTAGCTACCAGACACAGGAACCCTGGACTGTCACGTTCATGCTTGCTGCAGATGTGGTTCCATGATGAGGTTAAACCAATGTAAGAGAACAACGCTACCAGAATGGAGAACACAGCATCCCTCACACAGCTTTCACAACAGCTCCCTCACACAATTTATTTTTACAAATAAGCTAACACTTCAACTTTTATTCACTTTATAGTTTCATCCCAGCTGTGGAAATGATAGCTAATAGCTATAAAAAGCAAGAAGTCCCTAAAAGAGAAAATACTTCTTTCAACATTAGCATGACCAATACATTTTTACTGTAGTATTACATATTAAAGTTGTTTTAGTTAGAACTGAAAATCAGAATAATTTCAACTCCTCTGGCTTTTAAAAAAGAAAAAAAGGTTCAGATGAGATGGAGCTGTCAGAAAATACTATTCTTGTTGACACCTTTAACGTTACCAAGTTCAGGTGTTCAAATGTTGCTTCGATAAAATGGGGAATCCAGCATCACAGTGATATGGGCTACGAGGAGTTTATCTCCAGAACAGAGCTTCCCTGGACACCTGCTGGACCTACCCAGGTCTGCCTTTTCCAGTCACAAAAACTCTTTAATGGAAGGCAAAGTTTGAGCATGACAAGCACACACACGGATATAAGTCAGAGGTACCCACAGGTTATGGATCACAAGTGCTGATCAATGAGCAGCTGCTGCTAAGGAATGTGCAAGCTATGAAAGGGTCTCCACCCATAACCAAAGGCCACTCTAAGTCATTCAGATATCATCCATCATCAGTCACCCTCCTTTTTCTGATCATCCAGACAGGACAGCAGCCCCAGGCGCTCATCTTCTGCCTTCCCGCCAACGCTCAGCTAGAAAAACAACTGCACAACTCATGCTGAAAGAGGGTCTCTCAACCACCATCACAAGCACATGCCTTAGAGGCTCAAGGACTATACAGCTTTCCAAGAGTTAAAAATGGAGCCTGAGAGGAAACTCCAAAAAGGATCTGAATAAAATGGCTCTTCTGTGATGGAAAACGTGTGATTCATTTTCATATACCACCACCCTTCACTCCTGCAGCTTCCAAGGTCATGAAGGACAGAACTCAGCTATCTCCTGTCCCTGTCCATGATCTCCACTTGAGCAGCTGCTGCCAACACAGCTCAAAACAGAGCAAGAGAATTTCCAGAATAGACTCTGGTGTTCAATGACTGCTAAAGAAGGTGAAGGGGCAAAACCTGCTGATGGTCATAGACCTTATCATCTTCTGAGAATGGCGAAGTGCCACATCTTGCCAAAGACCAATCTAACAACCACCTAAACAAAATCACTGTCTGTCCTTCCTCCTCTATGACAGCAACAACTCAAGGAAACGGCAAACAGTAATTTGACCAGCTACTACACATCCTTTAAATTGATGATCCAATGGTATTTGGGATACCTCTCTGGTCTCTCCTAACAGTCAGGAAATGTTTATTGATAGAACCACAGAATCTTTAACACTGGAAAAGATCGTTAAGTCCAACTGTCAGCCCAACACCATTTTGTTCTCATCTCACAGCAAAATGATTAATATTAGAAGTTTTCATATGCTTCTGCAGCATAAAGTTATCTCTAAAGCTATGCCGACAGATTTCCACAACTCTGTTTCTCAGAGGACTAAAGTAAGGCTGCACCAAGGCCTACATGTACAGGACTGAATTTCAAGTCACACTTTCCCACTCACTTTCCCAAGTACAATAAGCTTGGGAACTGTAAATTTTACCCAGTACCTCCTAAAAAACCCTCTCACTAGCCAAATAAGAATGAAAAATGGGGAGGAAGTTTTATGAATTTGCCATCTCCACATCAGAAGAGCAGTCATTAACCCACCCGATTCATCTATGGGAGGAAGGGGAAAGGAGTGAGGTTCGAGAGGCAGTCAGAGTTTCTTTTTGAGAGCCTCAGAAGTTCAGTACAGCAGCAAGACAGGGTGGCAGTATCTGACAAGTATTTTTCCACATGAATTTAAGTAGTATGTTAGATTTTGGTAACTGTTGCTGAACTAGACAGGGTGGCTATCTGTGTACTGTTGCAAAATCACATTTCAAAGGAGAAATAAGCATTAAAAAGAAAATCAATTGTTTCACCTTTCACGTCGTTTCAGGTACAACTGAAGTGCCATTTGTGGTCAGCGGGAATCTTTCAGCTAGCCAGGATCCCCTGACTTTGAATCAGACCATCCAAGAGAATTACTGCAGTGTCAGAATGATTGCAAGTACCAAGCACCTTCTGAAAGGACTCAAAGTAAAAGCTACTTCCTTAGAAACAAGGAAGAAGTATACCAAGATACTGTGAAACAGACAACTTTTTTTGTGATGTTTTTAAGAACACCAATAAAGGTTTCTTAATTTTTGCTAAAGACAAACACGCCTGGTAACTATAACATCTGGCCGGTGTTCAAGTTCAGGGTGCATCTTTGCAGCATTCACTCCTTCAGCAAGGAATGGGATCTGCCTAGCTGTAATACAGCAAACTGCAGTGAAGTCCTCACCTTACAGTGGTATAAGCACACCCAAACCAGCTCAGGGATGGAAACTGCTGCATTGTTTTAGCCAGCAGGGCTAACAATCAACATGGGGAAGGGAGTGCTTTGACAGAGCTCAGGAAAGGGGGTCAACTTCACTCAAATTACCTTCTATTTGCCACCAGCTCAGCGCGTGCACACGAACAATCACCGTGAATCAGATACTGCAGATCAGCTGACATGTAGTACCTGTCATCCTACAGTAACCCCTCCAAATACAAAGAGGGCCTGAAACTTAGACTGGCTGCAGAGAGACAACTCACCCCTGTTCAGATGCTAAACCCTCAATTCTTTACTTCTAGGTGTAGGAACTGAGAACAAGCAACACAAGAGAGCCCACAAATCGGAGCCCTTAAGGCAAAGAGGCTGTTTCCAAACACTGCAAACTGGGATTATCAAAAGGTAATAGCGGCACAGCCTGTTCACGCTAACCAGTCCTTTGGTATAAACACACACACACAAAGCACGATGACTGTCAGACTGCAGATCTGGCTCCTCTTCTGCTTGGGACAGTGTTTATTTAAAATAAGTGCACTAATTCCAAGTACAGTTGTTAATTTTGCCTTGTAACAGCAACTCACAGTAGGACAAACCCCAAGCTTTTGCTTCCCAACTTCATTCTGAGGAGTGCTTGTTCCTCTGTGCTGTGTTTGGCAGCTAGGAACTAGAGTTCCCTGGAACATGAGGAGGACTGTCCTTCCAGTGCCTTCCAGCTAGAACTCCCACCTACTCTTACTGTGCACCCCAAGAGTTTCCCAGTCCAAGAGCAACATCTGATAAGAGGTTCAGCTTATTTTTAAAATCAGTTTTCACTATTAACTGCAAAACCCACCATCAAAAGAAATACCTACCAAGGTCAATGAGTCAAGTAGGACAGAAAAAACAAGGGAAAGCCTTTTATACTCTATGACCCCATGTATGTGGCAGAACTATACAGCTGAATCGGTCTGTGGAACATGGAATCAGATGTGCAAGAAGATGAACGCTATTATTAGATACTGGAACATCAGTAATATCCAGTACGTATTGGAATGGTAGCTCTGTATACTTTTGCTGAATAAACTAAGTAGAATCAAGAAAATATAGCTGCTTATGAGAAACAAACCTAGCCTCAGTGATGTTTCCACACAGGAAACAACTATGCTGCAGTTTGAGCTCCTAGAATAAAGCAGTGCCTGAACTCTCCCATTTAAGATATCAGGACGGACCTGACAAACATGGCAACAGAGTGGAACTTGCAGATTTCTGTTACAGGGAACAGTAGGTATCCTTGTATGTATCACAGTGCACATCATGGAGCAGAGCGTTCCAACAGGCAGGACCATTGCTGGTCACTCCACGAGGCTCCAGCCCTACGGCAGCTACGCTGCTGCGAGGGGGAGAGGCAGTTCCACTTCCTTCTCCCACCCACCTGACGACTGCTCCTCTTACACACTCGGCAAACTCTGCAGTCAGCCAATTCAGAGAGCTAAACCAGCAGATAACAAGTCAGGGCGCTTCGGAGGCTTAGTTTCCCTGGTGATCTGGTTCAGGGAGCTACAACAGAAGGCAGGGGATAAGAACAAGGGCCTAGAATCAGAAATAATGGGATGACCCCTTCCTCTAGCAACCAGGCTCTGAAATCATTTAGTTATCTTGTCAAAATGCAGCTAAAGGAAGTTATCTTGGAGGAGAGCATAAAGAATAGCCCCTAAAACCCTGCTGAAAGGGCTGTATGTTCTACAAGTGTTCATTTGTTGCTTGTTTGTGTCTCCCAGCTTCTAGGTATGGAAGGACCACAATGTAAGAGGCAGCAGAATAACCAGTAGAACTTGGGTATTGAGAAGAACCACAGTAACAACTATGTGAGTTATCTTTTAAGAATTATTCCAGGTTTAAGATTGTAACCACCTCAAAAAAAGTTCACCTAATTTCCTAATGGGAATCACAATTCAACTTTTGTAAGATTCCTCTACAGTGTCTATACCTCAGGATCTGTGTTTTTAAAGTACCAATATATCCTAAAAGCAGAATTTTCATAGATATTCTGTAATTTCACCACATGTTTTCACTTGCTTTCCTCCTCCCTGTTTCATCAAGAACTGAAGGACTTGGACTCCAATCCCAGGCTACGCTAACATACTACAGTTTGGTACCACAAACAATAATAAATATCATCCAGCGTGCTTCCTCTTCCAAGTGCTGAACAGAGAAACTCCACGTGAGCAACAAGTAAACAGAAGGACTTGACAACCAGAAAACAGGAGAGGATTAGGCAACAAAGCCAACTGCATAAACCTTTCCTCTACTCAATTCCTGTTAGTTCAGTTGTGTTTTCTTCCCTTCTTTGCTTTTCTTGCCCATACATTGCACAGTTCTGATTTACTTTTCTTATATCATCTGCTATCAAACAAAAGGCTAAATACATTTGATCAGCACAGGTGAGGAGCCTTGGCGCAGCATGCTACCTTCCCTGCCCATAGCTGCAGGAGGCATTTTAAGCTCACCCACAGGCAACCCGTGTCCCAATCCACCCAGTGCACCCTTGCCCCCACTACAGCAGGACCCAGAACAGCGGATGGTCCAAAAGGGCTGTGCCCGATGGCCGCCCCTGCTGCATATACGCCTCCAGAGTAAGGGTTTAAGGAGCGCACAGCAGTCGCTCTGTAAAGGCACTGCAAACTCAGCACTTGCTGGGCACACCAGATTTACCATGCCGGTGAGGAAGTTGCCAATGTGAAGCAGGCTGCAATCTTGACATTACCAGGCATCTGCTAGGCTGACACAGCATCCACAGGGCTCTAGTTCCATGCATAAAGTCCTCCATGTCCAGTACACACAATGTTTATCATGCCTGATGTCCAGCACACTTGCAGAAAAAGCCTGACTCACATTGGACAGCTTTGGTCTGCTCCATAACTGCGATCCTCCCACAGTCTCCTGAATGAGCAAAACATACCAAACCCATGGGCAACAGACAGGACTGCGTATACCAGGAACACAAACACTTGATTTGATTTCTCCATATCAGACAGGAAGCCTTAGCGTCAATTCAGACATCTGAAGGACAGCAGCAGCACCCGCACACTCCTTCATCCTCCTGATACAGTGTCAGGCTTCGGGAAACAGAACTTGTATTGGAAGTACTGAGTTTGGAGATTTAAATTTTGATCTGTAAGGGAGACTTTGGAAACTTCCCATTGCAGAGACAAGGATTAAATATTCCCATGGAAATACAGCTTTTCCCAGCCTAGTACTCTCTTTGAAGGAATATGGAAAAGCCTGAATTAGATTTCTTTCCACCTGGAGCAACTGATGCCTGACTTCTTGACTTCTTGCCATAAGGGATGACCCTACAAGAACTGAAACCAATTCAGTTATTTTGATGCAAGTCTGGGCACTTGCTTCAGAACCAGAGAGATTTAATTCAGTTACTGTTCCAGCCCAGCACGTACCAACACAAGTGTTTGTGTTAATACATTAAAAGAAGAAATAAACTGCACACACGCTTACACACATACACTTGAAACAGGGCCAGATCAAGACTCCTTCACTTTCCTCAGATACTGATCTGAACCTTACAAAATTCAAGCTTTGTGAGCAAGAAACCCACCAGAGCTTGGTTTGTACATGTTTGTTTCTCACGCAGTCTATCCTGCTCCTCCTCCTGCCTCAACCCCTCATGTCCCCTGCACAGACGGATGACTAATTCCATTACCTTGTACCCTGACAGGCCAGCTGGTTGCTGCCTCTTGGCATGGGTAGAGAGGGTGAGTTATAAATGTCTCTCCCTCATTGTCTTCTTCCTCTGCCCAGTCAATCATTTCCACACAGCTAAAGAACTTCACACCCCTTTGTCAAACCTAGTTGAAACAAGCTAAGTTCAGAAGCTGTAGTGACAGATAGACTGTATGGGCTTCCAAGTCTTGTTTTCTTTGGAAAAGAGACTATGAGGAGGGAGGGAAGCAAACTTTCAAGGCAGGTTTGCAGGCTGGATGTATTAAATTGCCCAAACTCCAACAGTATTGACCCAGCTTAACTCGCAGGTGCCACAGTCTTACCACGCCCACAAACATTCCATGTTATCCCTTCCCTCCTACCAGCCCTCATGCCAGAAATCAACCTGGGGTTAAAAAACAAAGCAGTTGGCATCTGGTGCAGCAGCGTGGGAACCAGCCTGCTGCTTCATCACAAGGACACTGATCCACATAAAAGGCACGCACAGGGCTGGGGCAGACACCACTGCCATGGCACTGCAAATTGAGAACTCAACGGCACATGGGACCCAGGCCTAAAAGCACTGGACACATGGCTCAGTCCTCAGTAGCACCACATCCTGCAATGAGGTAGTGGTATGAAGAAGCACATAAGAACTAGTGTAGTTATTCTTTTGAGAAAAGCAGACACAGGGAAAAAAAGTCTGATGAGACAACTCTGAGGTTGACAATTTTAGCTGCATTCTGGACAAGAGCTTGGTTTTATATAAAAATAAGTGCCTTCTTTCTAAAACCATATCTAAGCCCATACCTTCAAGTTGTAAAAAAAAAAAAAAAAAAAAAAAAAAGCACTGTAAGCAAACACAGGAACATTTAAACATCCCCCAGTCCAGATTTCTCCTTTTTTCCTAAAGAAAATGAAAGGTCTCAACCATTCTGTATCCTTCACGTAGAATTCCAAAACCTCAGAGTAAACCACTGGTATCCCCACTGGTGACTGGAGAGACCAGGAGGGAAGAAGGAGGTAGAACAGAAACGGCACAGAGCAGCCAGAGTGGCTCATTTAGATGGAAGAAGATGCGAACAGAAGAATGTAAGGCAAAACATCTTGGGAAGTATATTCTGGTGACATCTTATCCCTGCTGCACAACACAGTGGGTCTAGGGGAGAGGAATTCTTTATCTGCAATCATTTACACTCCCCCTTCTCCACTGATCAGAATCCAGCTAACAATTTTTAATCAATATATAATACAGACACCATAATCCTACGTCGATTTGATCTACTTGTACTACACGTGTAAAATATATATTTAAGTAAGGATCACTTCACAGTATAAAACGCATCTTTGTGTGACTTTTAAGGCCTTACAAGGATCCTTGGTGGAGGATTTTTATAAACTCTTTTTCTCCCAGTAATCTATTTATTAATAACAGGAGTCACAACTGGGTTTTTCCCAGTTCTGAAAACATATCAGCTGCAACAGAGTTGCAAACGCTGTCTACTTACACAGCATTCAGTAACAAATAAAGCTCCAGACCACATAAACTTTTCACTACACAATCTACCAGAATGGTATGAAACAAGAAGTTCCAAAGATTAACCATGTGCTCCCTTATCAACTCAGTTCCGTGACATTGTACTTACAGGTACTGTGCTGTAGTAAGAATGCAAAAAGGAATTAATATTAACAAGGAGTAATATCCATTTAATCACAGCTGTATTCTAATAACAGTATTTTTTTAACAAATTTAAATCTAATAGAAACTCTTTCTTAATAATTCACATTGGTGCTTTTGTGCAGCTTTTTTTAGGATGATCCACATGGCCTGAGAATAAAGGTGACAAAAGTCACCACTGCCTTGTGTGGCACAGTCTAACCCTAGAACACTGCCTTTTAATATAGTAGCATTATTCAACACCCTTTGCAGAAACAGGAAAGTCAAGGGTAAAGCTGGCAGTGGCTTCCAGGGATTGTGGGTCAGACCCTGTGAGTGCCAAGAGAGGAATGGGAGCTGCACCAGACCCTCCAAAGGCAGATGTGACATCACCAGCCCCTCGCGCTCCTGGTACATTTTTGGGCAAGTCAGGCCTCATACAACTGACCTTCAAAAATGCAAGGGAAGAGCTTGCAATAATCCATACTGAGCAGCAATTCCAGCTAAATGTGGAACTCAATGTTGTTACAGTTTTATCACCTCTGAGTGGTAAACAGCAATGGACAATGAAAAAAACAAAACAAAAAACTGAGGTGAATGCAGAGTTCCACAAAACGTCATAAGATTATAAACCAATTGCAGCCTCAGATTTTAACAGAAAAAGTTTCTGTGTCTTTAGCAAATTAATAACAACTGAACAACCTGAGCCAGGCAGACCAATGCAAAACTGAATAATCACAGCATTTCATCCATAAGCACACCTCTCCAAAAGCATTGCAGAAGGTAGATTTTCATCTGTTTGAAAGAAAAAGTAAACTGTGGGGTTGAAAAAATTCCATGTTCTGTATACGGAACATGGATGATGACAATCCTCAGTGCGCGTCACTGAGAGAAGGAAGATTTTTTCCTTGTTTTTTCTGGTTGTTGTTGTTTTTTTTAATGTCAGTGCACCAGAGAAGTCATTTTAATTATGCAATTACTGAAGATTTTGGGAGGTTTAAACAAGCCCCATAATTGGGCATAAGACATCACATCCTCTGGTTATATACACAGCGATCTGGTCTGGGTAACATTCCTCACTCTGACCAATGTGTGCAAGGGGGGGAGCGGAGGAAGGAAGGGGAGGGAGGAGAGGCGCATGGAGAATTAAAAATACTTCCTCAGATGTAATTTGCTTTACTCCATTTGCTTAAACTGTTCGGATGGCATAAAATGCACTGAAATATGTATCGCAATGCATCTCCGCAGTTGGAATACCTCATTCCGGTGCGATATCCTAGATACTCAAACAAAAGATGTTCGGGTGACAATGAAGGGGGGTGGTATTATTTTTAAAAGACATTTGTACATTTCACACCGCACCACAGTTCAGTCTCCTTGATCATGCCAGAGTTTGTGACAGCATGAAAAACCAAACCAAATCCACTCGGTAAGCGATGCAAAATGTCTCCTCGCTCCCACCCCCCCCCTCACCTCCTCACAGCCCAGCCCCGTGGGGTGGGGAGCGGGCACATTGCCCCCGCAGCCATCACTGGGGCCCGGAGTGGCGGGGAGCTGTCACATTGGCCCCCCCCAAACCTTCCTGGGGTCCCTCAGGGGCCAGAGTCCCCCATGTCTCCCCTCCTCACAGCCCAGTCCCACGCACGGGGAACGGGCACATTACCCCTGCAGCCATCACTGGGCCCGGGGGGGTGAGGGCTGCCACACTGCCCACCCCCCCGTAGGACCCCCTGACATCCCAAGGCTTCCTCAGGGGCTGGACACCCCCTCACCACCTAGCCTGGGCCCACCCCCGACTTCTCACAGCCCAACCCTGCACAGGAAGGACCAGCCATGGCTGGGGAGGGCTGCCACATCGTGTACCGCCCCCCCCCCCCCACCTCCTTCAAGGGCCAGAAGCCCTCTTGTCTCCTCACAGCCCAGCCTGGACCCCCCTCACCTCCTCACAGCCCAGCCCAGCACATGGGGAGTGGGCACATCATGCCTGCAGCCATGACGGGGGCTGGGGAGGGGCTGCCCCATCGCCACCCCTCGGCCCCATAAGTCCCCTTGGGGTCTCTCAGGGGACAGATCCCCCTCCTCTCCCATCCCCTTATCACAGCCCTGCCCTGCAGCTCCTCGACTAGGGCTGGGGGAGCCTGCCACACTGCCCCCACCCCCGGGGTCTCTCAAGGACCAGAACCCCCCTTGCCTGCTCACAGCCCAGTCCTGCACACTGGGGAGGGGACACACTGTCCCTGCAGCCAACCCTGGGGGTGGGGGACTGCGCCATCACCCCCTCCCCCAAACCTCCTTGCCCTCCCCGGGGTCTCTCAGGGACAGAAACCCCCCCTCCCCTCCTTGCACCCCAGCCCTGCACATCAGGGAGCAGGCACACCGGCCCCGTAGCCACCCCTGAGACTGATGGGGGGGCTGCCCCATCGCCCCCTCCCCCAAATCCCCTCACCCTTCCTGGGGTCTTTAAGGGCAGAACCTCCCCTTCCCTCCTCACACCCCAGCCCTGCACGCAGGAAGAATTGCTCCTACAGCCATGGCTGGGGGAGGATGGTACCACATTGCCCACCCCCGGCTCCCTGGAGTCTCTCAAGGGCCAGAACCACCCTTGCCCAACCTGGATACCCCTCCCCTGCTCGCCCCCGGCCTGGACACCCCCCCCCCGCTCAGCCACAGCCCCGCACACGGGGAGCCACGGCTGAGGGTGGGGGGCTGCCCCACCGCCCCCCTGCCCGCTCAGAGCCCAGACCCCCGTCAGACAATGGTCTCCCCCCATTCGCTCCGCATTCCCGGCGCGCCGGGCAGGGGGGCTGGTGTGGCCGAGGTGGATAAATGGCCGCCGGGCGCTGTAACCCAAGCCCCAACTGCGCAGCAAACGCCCTCAGCGGCCCCGGGCAGCACCGCGGCGCGGGGGGGGGGGCGGCAGGACAGCCCCCCGGGCCCGCTCTGCCCCCGCGGGGGCCCGGGCACCGGCTCCCCCCGGAGGAAGCGGCTCGGCTCCCCCGGTTGGACGGGGTTTGCCGCGGGGCTTCGCCCCCGTTCCGTCCCCATCGGATCCCGCCCCGTTGCCCCCCACCCCCCCGCTTCCCGGTTCCCCCGGGAAAAGGCGGCTCAGCCCCCACACTGGACGAAGTTTGGGGGGGGGGGGGGTGGGGGGGTGGGTGTCAGCCCCACTGGACGGCACCGGGGGGGGAAGTCTTCACACCCACTGGGCACAACTGGGGGGGGGAATCACCCCCTTTTAGACGGAGGTTGAGGGGGTGGACGAGGTTGAGGGGGTTGGAGGAGTCTGGGGGGGGCTGTTTGCCCCCGTTGGATAGGGCTTGGGGAGGGGAATTTCGTCCCCGATGGAAGGGTTTTAGTATGAGAGGGAGGTGCGGACTTTCCTCCATGATGCAGGGGGTTAAGGGGGGGGGGAATTCGTCCCTGATGGACAGGGGCTGGGGGGGAAATTTCGTTCCCCAGTGCCAGGGTTTAAAGGGGGGAGGGAAATTTCGTCTCCAATGGACAGGGCTTGGGGTGGAATTTCGACCCCGACTGCTGGGCTTGGGGGAATTTCGTCCCCAATGGACAAGGTAGGGGAAGAGAGAGAAGATGAATTTCGTCCCCGATTATCGTGGTTGAAGCGGGGGGGGGGGGGTAGGAATTCCGTTCTTAGTGGACAAGGTTTGGGAAGGACGAACATAGATTTCATCCTCAACAGACAAGGTAAGGGGTAGAATTTCGTCCCCGATGAACGGGGTTCGGGGGAGTTGGAGGGGACGGAGCTGGGGCGGAGGGTGGACGAGGCTGGGAGGCTTGGAGGAGGCTGGAGGGGGGGGTTCGCCCCCGGTGGACGGAGCCGGGCGGAGCGGGGGGGGGCGGCGCTGGCGGGGGTTTGTTCCCCCCCGCAGGGCCCCGAGCCGGGCAGAGCCCCAGCCAAACAAAGCCGTGCCGGTGCCCGATGGCGCCCCTTACCCCGGTCCCCGGCGGCGTTGTTGTTGTTCCTCTCCTGCTGCTGCTGCACCGGGCGCGGCCTGGACACTCGCCTGGGTCTCCTGTTGGCGGCTCGGACCGAGTTCATTTGCCGGCTCGGTGTGGGTGGCGGGAGGGGAGGAGGAGGAGGAGGGAAGGGGGGGGGAAATCCTTCGGCACCCGGTGCCTCGGCGAGGGGAAGGAGGGAGCGCCGGGGCGGCCGCCTCGCAGCAGCGGGGAAGGAGGAGGAGGAGGAGCTGGGGGAGGGGGGGGGGGGGTGTCTCCAGGCGCCGGGCTCTCGAGAAACAGAGGCGCCGCCGGGCTCTCCCGAAGCGCTGGCTGCTAGGGGGACGCTGGCGCCGCGGGTCCCCTCCGCGGCCCCCCCAGAAAGAGCCCCCGTCGCGCGTCTCTCCGAGGAGCGCCGGTCTCAAGCCCGCGGCTGCTCCGTGGCAGGAGGAGCCATTGACACTGCCAGGGGGACGCGCGCGCGCACGCACGCTCTGGCGCGGGGGCCGCCGCGCCGCGGCCAATCGCCGCCGCCCACACAGCCGCGCCGCCGCCGCGCGCCCAATCGCAGCCGCGCTTCTATGGCGCGCGGGGTGGGGCGGCGAGCGGGGGATAAAGGAGGGGCGGGCGGGGAGGGGGGCGGCAATGGCGGCGCCGGGGGGGGACGGGAATGGCGGGCGGGGGGGAAGAGAGAGCGAGCGAGAGAAGGGGCTGCGCAGCGCCGCCCCGGCATCGGCGGCACTGCCGGAGGGGGAGGCGATGTGAGGGCAGCTTGGGGCCTCCGGGGAGAGGGAGGAGGTGAGGGGGAGCGGAGAGAGGAAGGAGAGAGAGAGGGAAGGGGAGGGAGGAGGTGAGGGAGGAAGAGGAAGGAGAGGGAGAGCAGAGGGAGGAAGGGAGGAGGGAGAGGGGAGGAGGGAGAGGGGAGGGAGGGGGAGGAGGGAGAGGGGAGGGAAGGTGGAGAGAGAAGGGAGGAGGAGGGAGAGAGGAGGGAAAGGTGGAGAAGGGAGGAGGAGGGAGAGAGGAGGGAAAGGTGGAGAGGGAAGGGAGGAGGAGGGAGGGAGAAAAGAGCACGAGGAAGAGAGGGAGTGGTGAGTGTGAAGGGCCAAGAGCATGAAGGGCCCGTATGTGACAGGGGAAGAGGGAGGGGGGGTAAAGGTCAAGTGCTGTGGTAACCCTGTCTCAGGTGGAGTTCCACCTTCCTGGGGTTTCCATGCACCAGCTGTTCGTTTCCTGGCTGGTTGTTAACAATTCATCCAGCCAGGACAGGTTCCCTGGTCACTGTACGCATTCAGTTTGTTACCTTTAGCCAGCACACAGAATCATAGAATGGTTTGAGTTGGAAGGGACTTAAAGATCATCCAGTTCCAACACCTTTGCCATGGGCAGGGGCACCTCCCACCAGACCTGGCTTCTCAAGCTGCCCAACAATGTGCTATTTATTTAACTTGGGCTGGCAGTTTAGATGGTGTATAAGGCTCCTGCTCCATTTGTTGTGTTGGTGGTCTGAGAGCAGGGAGGAGGAAAAAAAAAAAAAATTGAAGTTGTGATATTCTTCATTTTCAGGCATTCTTGCAGGATCCAAGCAGTCAGGAAGAGCCCTTTTTGTGCAGGGGTGCTCAGGGGTCTGCTTCAGGTGGGTTTGTGTATAGTCTGACTTAAACTAAACACCAGGATTCTGTGGATCTAGGGCCTATGCCTGTGCTGGAAAAGCAAAAGTGTGTTTTCTGGTACAGAGTGAGGCGCTGGTGCAGGTTGCCCAGAGAAGCTGTGGCTGCTCCATCTCTGGAGGTGTTCAGGGCCGGGTTGGATGGGTTGGGGCTTTGAGCAACTTGATCCAATGGGAAATGTCCTTGCCCATGGCAGAGGGATTGGAACTGCATGGGCTTTGAGGTCCCTTCCAACCCAAACATTCTATGATTCTTTATTATTCTATGAAATTGTTGTAATTAAAAACACCTTAGGCAGGAGCACGTTCAAAGCTCATAAATGATGGTATAATAAAACTTTAGGAAATGACAGGTTTGAAAAAAAAAAAAAGCTTTAAAAACATTTATACTTGTGCCTCTAAAGTAAATGACAGTGAAATTGTACTATTAAGTTCATATCAGACCAGGAATAAATGTATAAGGATCTTACGGTAGCTGTTAAGGAGCGTTTCTTAGACATAGCGTGTTGTTGCCATGAGTAATGACTGGAGAACCAGTGGAGGATTGTTTTCCACAAGAAGAATAATTTTTGCCACCTTCCCTAACAGCAGCGGAAGAGATAATAAAGTTAAGCTCTTGTAAAAATAACATCACAGGGAAAGAGAATAAATATCAGTTTCTGTCACAACAATTACCAAGCTGGTGTACTAAACATTCAGTAGAGCTACAGGTTTATCTGTATGTATCATAACAATATTCTTTCTTCTGATAGCAGCATTGTGAAACTGGGCTTTAACTTTTGAACGGGAGGAATGACCATGCAGAACTCTCTGTGACATGGTTAAGGATTTTCACATCATTAAAAACCTAGTATCTTTAAAACATAGTATTTTGATAGCTTAACTGCATCTCTGTTCAACTGTCCTGGTCACACTCCTTTCACCAAGATGCAGGAAACGAATTCTCAGTGTCACAAGGTTACCTGAAACTGCTCGATGTTGGTGTATTCCAAACTTTTAGTACTCTGTCTAAAACCTGTTCAAGGGTCAAGATGGCATGACAAGCCCATTTCCACCTGAATATAAGAATCTAAAGCTTCTGATGTTAGAATAAAAATTTATTGGAAACTTGAATCAGAGCAGGCTTTAGGCTTCCTTAAAATATCTTGAAGTTGAACTGATTTGAAACCAAATAATGTCTTGGCCTAAAAAAAAGGTGTTCTTTGTAATTGGCTTCTTAAGGTGGTAACTCATGTTAGGAACATGATAGCGGGAGTCTCCAAAAATTTACTGGAAATGGGAAAAGCGTGAGTCTCTGTATAAGCAGGTCCAATACGCAGCCAAAATACATTGAGGGCAACCTGTTATGCAGATGTTTATAAAAAATGCTCTGAGTTGATATGACAAGAACCTCAAAAGCTGAGAGAGACAAACTTGATGAAGTTACTGAATAAATCACTGGTGCAAAAAAAGTGATGCCTGTAAGCATTCACTGGTAGCTTACAAGGTACAGAATAGGGAAACGGGTACAGTGCTCTTGTCTAATATTCTTGGCTACACTTTAAAAGGTCAGGCATTAGAAAACCTGAAAACTCACCAAGACAGTTTTGACTTGAACTCCGTGTCTCTTCTTGTAACAAAATCAAATCTGTCTCCTCTGATTTGCAACGACTGCGACCTGGTCATCATTTCAGTTTAAGTCAATCCTTACTTATGCTTAGCCATCCCATGCCTCTGTTGCTGCTGTGTACCCTCCGAGAGGAAAAAACACTGTTCTGTGATGAAAATTATAGTCCTAGCTACTATTAAGGCTTCACTGTACTGACCACTGTGGAGATGTTTTGAGCCATCCTGTATGATCTGCTAATAAACCATTCCTGAATGCAGGTGCTATTTATACTGGCAAGATAATTTTGCCTTTGTCAAGAGAGTTTTTCTTTATTTAAATTGGGAAGAGAGGGAGTGTAAAGTGGAACTAAACTATACTGTGATTTTTTTGCATAATTGTCTACAATTTAAATGCTTGCTGTGCTAGTTATGTTGGCCACAAATCACCTTTTGGTGACCCATGAACAGCTTCATTATGAACAGAAAGGTGTAAGACCTGGGTGAAGAGTTTACTTAGAGCACTTACAGAGCAAGCAGTTTGAGCAGTGTTGTCAAGTGCTGGCTTGTTATATCAAACACTGTGTTTGAAATGCATATGTGTTTAAACAATAATGATATTTGCTTCTCTGTAAGTACGTGAAGACTTGGCTGCTGCTTTGAAAAGATCACCTTCCTGCATGGCGGAAGGGATGCTGTAGAGTGCTCAGCAGTAATCATAGAATCATACAGTGGTTTGTGTTGAAAGGGGCATTAAAGCCCATCCAGTTCCACCCTCTCTGCAACGGGCAGGGATACCTCCCACTGGTTCAGGTCGCCCAAAGCCTCATGCAGCCTGGCCTTGAACACCTCCAGGGATGGGGCAGCCACAGCTTCCCTGGGCAACCTGTGCCCATCTCTCACCACCGCCATTATAAAGAATTTCTTCCTGATGTCTAATCTAAATCTTCCTCCTTGGAATTTAAAGCTGTTTCCCTTCATCCTATCCCTGCATTCCCTGATAAAGAGCCCCTCCCAGCTTTACTGTAGCCCTTTTCAGTACTGGAAGGCAGCTCTTAAGGTCTCCCTTGTTGTCCAGGCTGAAGAACCCCAACTTTCTCAACTTGTCCTCATAGCAGAGGTGCTTCAGCCCTCGGATCATCTTTGGGGCTTCCTCCGGACCTGTTCCAACAGTTTCATATCCTTATGTTGGGGATTCCAGAACAGGACACAGGACTCTAGCTGGGGTCTCGTGAGAGAGGAGTAGAGGGGGAGAATCCCCTCCCTTGCCCTGCTGGCCACGCTGCTTTTGGTGCAGCCCAGGGTATGGTTGTCCTGGGCTGTGAGCACACACTGCTGGCTCATGTAGAACTTGTCATCAATCAGCACTCCTTCTCCACAGGGCTGCTCTCAAACGTTGTTCCCTTGGGCTGTATTGAAACCGAATTGCCCTGACCCGGGTGTAGGACCTTGCGCTTGGCCTTGTTGAATTGACCTCGTGAGGTTCACATAGGCCCACTTCTCTGTCTTGTCCAGGTTAGAGCTTTGTAGCTAATGAGACAGCTTCACAGGGAGAAGTAGTGCAAGCTGTAGTGAAGAAAATACTGATACAGGGCTTCCTATTCATGAGGGTGATGTGCAGAGAGGGAAGAGTGAATTTGGTTCAGCTGACTTCTTCTAAAGTGAAGAAGGCAGTTAAAACAATTTGAGGGTCTGATAAGGATCATGGAACATTTAAGTATTCCTACTCTAGAATCTCAGTAGAGAACAGACAAGATATGGAAGATGGTAGGGCCCCAGAATAAGCAGGACTGGGAAATGGGTGTAGGGCAGCATAAACTATTAAGCCGGCAGGGCTGATTCAGAGCAGGGTGATGTGCAGGAATTGCCACAGTTTTGTTCCATTTAGTGCCGACATCCACTTGCAACCCAAAAGCTTTGCTTTGGAGACTGTTAGAAATGCTTTGGATGTGGGACAGATTCATGGGAGTTATAATCCTTTGTTGCCCTGAGGATGTGAGTATTGCTTTAACAGTTGATCAAAACAAGTCCAGGGTAATAGTTTCAACAACCGATGATTTATGGATTACTTCTAAGGGTTCACAAACAATAAGTAAGAACAGACTACAAGTTGGATATCACAGTCTAAAGCTTCATTTAAAACCTGTTCAGGATTTGCGAATTGAGAAGAGTGCTACATCTCTGGCTTGAAATTAAGTGGAAGATGCACAGTGTTCTTGCTGGCTTTTGCTTCCAAACATTGGTGAGAACAAGAAGTATTTTGAGAGCACTGTTGCACTTTGTTACTCAAAACCCACCAAAGAGCCTTTAACTACTGCTCGTGGATTTGAATAAGAAATACAAGGAGTCAGTTTTTATCATGCTTTTCAATCAGTTCAAATGTCTTTGCAAAGAAGCCACATGCCTACCCCTCTCCTTACAGATAAAGTGAAGCAGAAGGGCTGAAATGACTGGCCCAGAGCATTTACAGGCTATTAGCAGGGCCAGTAATAGAACCTCAGGTACAGGAGTCCTTATCAAAGGCTTTCCCCACAGTGTCACATTACTGCTTTCACCAGCATAAGGCTTTTGCCTATTATTTCTAATCATCTCAAAACCTGTTACTGTATCCCTGAACTAAAAATACAGCTCTGAAGGCTTGGGGCTGACCCAGTGCGGGCTGGTGACTTTAAAGTCTTTAAACCTAGAGGGTTGTTTCTTACAAGCTTGGAAGAAGTTAGCCTGTTGGAAATAGCGATATCTAGAACTGGTTGAACCTGCTTGCTCTGCAGCTTGAAAATATTAATGCCAATTTGTTGCGATTCCTGTGATCCTCAGCTCCTCTTAGTTGTGTTTTATATCCCATCTAATGGAGCTAAATCTTCCCACTCTGGCAAAAAAAAAGACTTTTAAATCCACCCTCCATCTACCTGGAATCCATGTCTCCTGAAATGTGGCTTGATGTTGGCTGACCGTAGTGAGTTGCCTTCTGGATGAGTGCCAGTCTGGGATGTTTTCCAGCCTGGTTTCTGCAGGAGGAATGAGGACCTCGGGGTGGGGAGATGTGTGTTGTTTCCTGTAAGCCCACTTGACTGTTGCAACGTGTTTAACGTTAATTTTGACTCTGCCCTAGCAAAAGCTCTCTGGAAGTCTGGATGGTACTTCAGTTCCCATTAGTTTTGTTAATAAAAGTAACTGATGAAACCAGTCCCAGAGGGATGGTGTCTGGCTTTTATAGCATTGATGGCTGTCCTGGTAGCAGTTTCGTAACCAGATCAGAGTATGCACATCACCTGACATCTGGAATTCTTGGGAGTATTTTCAGGGGAGAGGGAAGGTGTTCTGCAGCTCTTTCCATCTGATGGGAAAAGCACCCAGTTTTGTATTGTTGGGTCACTAGCAAGGAGGAAGGCAATGAGGGTCATGTGGGCTGCCGCTGCGGAGCCCTGGGTGCTGCTCTCCAGCAGGGCTGACCCACAGGGACTGACCCACTGCTCCTTGGGAATTTGGAGAAGGCGTGCAGTGAGGCTTAGCGCAGTGCTAGCTTGTGCAGCTTGCTGTGCTGGGAAATGGGCTCAATAGCTACCTGGGTGTCAGTGAAACGTTGAGAAAATATGTTCAGTCTCAGCTATAAACCAGGAGTGAAAGTGGTCCAGAGCTCAGAGTGAAAGGACCAACAGCTTAGATGAGAGAGGAGGCCTGAGTGACGATTTTAAGATAGCACCGGGGCAGAGGTGTCACTGTGCAGCCCAGCCTGCAGTCAAGGACAGACACTGATGTTAAGGAGGGTGACATCCTCAACATAAATGAGGTGGGGGTTGGTCACTTCTCCCTGGTAGCTAATGACAGGACAAGGGGAAATGCCTTCAAGATGCACTAGTGGAGATTTAGGTTGGATATTAGGAGGAGTTCTTTTAGTGAATGGGTTGTCAGTCATTGGAAGAGGCTGCTCAGAGAGGTCGTTGAATTACCATCCCTGGAGGTGTTTTGGAGTAGATGTTGCACTTGGGGACATGACCTAGTGGCGGACTTAGCAGAGCTGGATCAGTGGTTGGACTTGATGATCTTAAAGGTCTTTTCCAACCATTCTGTGATTCTGTGATCCGTTGCTTGGGGAGGTAGAACTGTCTCAACCATTCAGTCTGCACTTCCAGCTCTCCACTGAAGTCCCCCAGCTTGGTCCTCTGGATCACACTGAACTTAGATATTTCAGCCTGAACTGTTACAAAGGTTCTGTGCTAGAATAAATTCAAATACACAGGGTATAAATGACATGACCTGGCCATGATTTTCCTGAATGGTCTGTCTAGGCACCTAATATAATGCTGAGAGTGATAATATTTTGGTGCAGTGGTAGTCATTCATTCGAGGTTTGCTTTCCACTGCTCCATTTCAAACATGCATGTGCAGAGATCAAAACCAACATGGGCTACACCTGATACTTGTTCCTCCTAAGCCTGTGGCTCAGATTTGAGACATTTCCCTACATTTTACTGTTAGTTTCTAGTTTCAGGTTTGTCTTGGGCTTAATTTTTGTCTCTGAGTCTACTTTTGGTTTGCTCATTGCATCAGCAACACATCCATGTTTGGTTCTTAGAGTTGGAGTTTCCCACTGCCAGCTGTGGAAGGTCTGTCTGTGTTGCTTTGAAGAGGACACAGCCCAAACACATCTTTCAACATAACAAATCGAGTCAGGCCACAAAGGAGAGAGGCTTACAAGAAGTACCTCCAGTACCACTAGCTGGAAAAATCAGTCCTTTGATACCAAGAAGGAAGCACCTGCCTCCAACCCTATCAATAAAAAATGGCTTTTCAGGGAAGGTTTTGCTGGTTTGGGAGATAGTTCTCCCCCAAAAGCCTCTATCAGTAGGTTTCTGAGATCCCCATTTTTACAAAACACTCATGCTAGCTGATGCTTATCCAAGACAGGCCTGGAGTGGCAGAAGTGGTTATGGGCACCTTGCTTCATTATGAGGCACTAAATCTTAAATGAGCACCTGAAATCCCAGTCACTGTTTTCAACATGTCAAACTGCTGGCGACGTTGTAGAGCATCCAAATGGGATTCAGTATCTCCATAAACCTCAACAGAGAGGCAGCAGTGAGAGGAGATTCCCCTTTCAGTCCTGGAGAGAAGAGACTGTGTCCGTGGTCTTGCCACTAGCATGTGAATATATGTGGTACAATCACCTTCACTTCAAATCTTTAGCGCTTGGGCCATTATCTGACCGTTTTTCCCTATCTACAACTGATTTTTGTTACCAGTGGGAGCAAGTTCTTCATGCTAAAAACAGAGAGCATGAGGAATATTACTGGTTTTAGCTTTGCTGTCTTGTAGACCAATGCCATATGAAATCCCGTGCTCCAAAATTATTCTGTTTCTACAGAACTTCTTTAAATACAGAAAGGTGGTAAAATTAATTCTATGAACCTACCAACAAACAACCATAAAGGAAAAAGGAGTTGCATGTCATGTGTGTCTTTCCAGTTTGCTGCTCCTCCATGTTGGGCTGCTGGAAGAGAGGAGTCCAGGTCCTTTTTCTCCATCTCTTGGCCTCAGTTGGATCTACCAGTCGTGTCTTATCTGATGAGCAGGGGAAAAGGTCAAGTTATCCTTGTGACTGGTCCATGAAAAATACTTCCCCAGGAAGGGTTTTTGAATGTCTTGAAGAGCATTTTGCAGTTAGGGGCCAAACTGTCTGCCATTAAGAAGCAATTCTGCTTTTCACAGGCATCGTTTTGCTGCTCCAACTCTGGCCCCTGTTCTGTCAATCAGCAGACAGGCAGATCAAGGCGGTAATCGGACTGAAAATTAATCCAGCTGAAAGTGCAGTTCCTTTTCAGGTACATGCACAAGCCTTAGTGCACAGATGTGCTGGGAAAGGATGTCCCTGTGTGGAGAAGGAAGCTGGCCCACAGCTTGGCTTACTGTAATCATGGAAGCATCCCTTCGGCACTTCCCTGGGAGCCACGTTTAGTCAGCTGTGTTGGACTGGAATGCTCTCAGAGGCAGCTGCCTTGCTGTGGGATCTGTGCGGGCTGCTCCTGAAGCACTACATTATGTCCCTTGATTGAGCTAGCCATTTAAGCGGGTGGAAACACATACGTAAGAGATGACCAGCTCGTGATCACAGCGTGAGTGTAGACGTTCAGCGACTTCATGACTCAAAGTGGTTCATTTCCCCTCGTTGCCACGTGGTGGTGATGTTGGTTGTTGCCTTCCAGGAGCTTCGTACTTCCACTGCTGAGGGTATGTGGCGAATCACTTGGCAAGGACTGTCTTGCAGGTCAATTACCTCTGATGACTTTTTCTGGTGCTGCATGGTTTTTCCGGTTATTCACGTGGTGGGGACATTAGTGCTCCTATTTGTACTCCATTTTACATGTAAACTTTCACACACCTTAGCAGGGTCAGCTAATCCACAACAGAAAGTGTTTTGCTCAAGATAGCTTCGGCAAGATGTAGATTTTCAGGGTAGCACAAAGTATCTCTTCCTGAATCCTTGGTCAACTGTCATCCGAGGTTATTCTAGATCCAGGAAGTTTTCCTGCCCCATCTTTCTCTCTGAGTCAAAAGCTTGGTTGTGATCTTTTTGTCTCCCCAGTGACCCCATTCCTTTGGTGAGATCTGTACTCTGTCCTCTCATTCTCAGTGGGTCAGCTCTGCCCTGCTCCGAACACAGTGTTCCTGATGCCCGTTGAAGTGTAGTCTTTCAGCCACTGTCCATCTGGAGACTCCAGAACTGTGAGTAAAGGCTGTTTAGTGTGGAGTATTGATTTGTTTCACTTTTGGGGTGAAAACCTTTGTAATGAGTCTTGAATCTTTATTCACCACTAACTGGCTAATCTGGAGATGGTGGGTGTTGATGCTTGCCAAGGTGAATGGTGGAGCGAGCAACACTGGAAGACTCAAGGATTTCACAGTTAAAGGGATCCCAGTGCTTGCATTGCTTCTGTAGCAGAGAGCATGGTACATGCCCTATGGGAGTGTGTTCCCTGGTCTTGAACAGGCATGTGAATGTAAATACCAAGAGATATGTGGCCTTTTTATTATGCAAAGGCCATAAACCCAGGAATTCACTCAAATTAACTGATAAAGAATGGCTGTTTTGTATGGAAAATGCTCTCCTCTGTCTCACATGCCTATAACTGATGTCTTGAGATCCCATCAGTTTTATGGTGACAAGCAGAGGTGGGAAAGGGATCATCCATTCAGCAGAATGTGTGTATAAATGAGATCAAGAGCATTATAAAATTCTCTCCACTGACGGTTGGCGAGGGGCATCAGCATGACCCTGGCCTTGAAGAAACTTACATAGTGTATGGAAATACATAGTCACACAAACCAACCAGTTTAAGTATGTTAAGTCCAGTCTGTTTTTCCTCCACTTGTGTCTGTTCAATCCTACAAATTCAGATCTACCAAGTCACTGGAAGTCTTACATCTTGTTCCTCAGCTTTAGTTTTTGTGGGTTTTTTCACAGCAAAGCAGAAGAGGAAAATGGAAAATTAAGATTATTGTGTATTTTCAAGTCTCAGTTAGCAAAGATGAAAAGGAAAACTTGAGTGAGAGAGTAATTTTCCTGCTAGGAATGGGATAAAGGGAAGTTACATCAGTGCTGGTTTGCGTACGCAGGTTATTGACACTGCAAGGGCACATTCGAGAGAGGTGGCCTAGCTGTCGCTGTAGGAGTTTAAAATGTTCAACCTTTATTGCTTGTAATGTAATCTTCATTTCTTAACAGCTGATCTTTGTCTTCCCTTTGTATTGAACTGCTGATCTTATTACTGTGTGTGATTAAATGGATGACTTTATCTGGTGATGTTGCTTGGCAAAACCCAGGTGCATTCTGTTGCAAGTTGGTGTTTTTCAGATTCAGTTCTGTATAGAGAACATTACTTCTGTGAGCCACTTTAAGTATGGTATTTGTTCACAACGAAAAATGGAGTTGAGCATTTTACTTTGGGGTTCTTTTTCAGTGATAGGTGATGCAGAAAACAACTGAGAAGAAGGAAAAGCATCAAGTTGAGTTTCCTTTCTATAAACTCTGTTCCAACATACCATCGGTTGCAGTGGTCAATGCTGGACAGTGCTGATAGCCTGGTGCTGGGCCTTTGCAGAGCTCTGAATGCATTTGGGTGGACAGGGAAGGTCCAGCTCTCACAATCATAGAGTTTCCACACCCCTCCAGAGCATCTTGACAGCTGACTACCTTCTGATGCAAGACCCAGTGTTGGGCTAGGTATACGTGCCCGTAATGTCTCCATACTCAGCCCATGAGGTGTGGGACAAAGAAGCCTGCGGTCTAATTTATTAGTCAAGTTTTTTGGAGGTGTGGAAGAGCAATCAGTGAAGAAACATAGAAAGATGAAGATTGGGGAATGGAACATTTGGCATTGGTTTTAATTAGAATGATCCTGCTCATCACTCATATTGCGAGATAAAGGGGGAAGAATACCCATTAGTATACTCAAAGGGAAAATATTTGTGTTATAGTTAGTGAGCAATTCTAATTGACCTGCCAAATATAATTAAATTGAAACACAGACCTTATTTCAACAACATTTCCCTTATTGTAGTGTATGAGAGATACAACTGGCATTAAATTTGTCCCTAATCTGTCTGCAATCTAATGACTTTAGTCTGAAATTCATACTACGGCTAATTCAGTATTAAACTTAGCAGTTACCTCTGTCAGCCAAAAAATTAATAAAGCCCAATCAATAAATCTTTCTCTCGTGAACAGAAGTGTCCTTGTGCCTCTCCCTTTAAGAAGGTAAAAAGATGGCACTCGTGGCTTGGAGGAGCAGCTGTTGTACAGCAGAGGAGGAGCTGATTGATGACTTTGAGAGCACAGAGCTAAAGGTTTTTCTGGCTTGGGGGGGACTTTGTTCTTGCCAATGAGGAACCGGCCACCAAACTTCACTGCTTGTCTTCTAGGCATGGAGCTGTGACGTCGTGAGAAAGGCCTGGGCTCCATGGGATGGCAGCTTGTCAGCTAAAGTGATGTCTGCGCTCATCTCCCTTCCAGCACTGCAAAGCAAGGAGGTGACCGATGCTGTTACTCGTTGTATTTAATTAGCTGGTGGCATCTTCAAAATACTTTCTAGAGTGTTGGGGCTGTGATGTGCATTTTTTAAGGCTTAAACATTACTAAATGAAGTAAACAATCTGAGATCCTTCCCCATCTTTAAGGGAAAAGTTCAAAAGGTTTAAAGTCAGATCACTCTATATTTTAAAACTCAATCAGTGCCAGGATAAGTGGGTACAAGTAACCCTTTCACCTCCTGTTGATACAAAAGGCTCTTCCCACTTTACATGGATGTCTCCATGGAGACTGTAGGTTCCTCTGAACCAATTTTTTTGGCTTCCAACTGAAAAGCATGCAAAGAGATGTTCCAGGGTAAGTACTTGGAATTAGTATCAAGCTGCTAGTTGTCTTACCTACAAATAACAATAGAAGAAAGAAACCTTGCATCGATTGCTTTCCTTTTCTACAATGCGCAGTAGGGCAGTGTTGACATTATTCCATCCAGGTCAGCAAATTCACGTCAGTTATTGCTCTACAATGTAAGACACATTCTAGAAGAATGAGAAGTGCAGGAAGTTTGAATGATGTGTGAACATACATTTATTCATCTTTTATGTAATGGCCTCTTTAGGTGCTGACGTTTTCAGTACATTAATTGTTCATAATAAGTACTCTTGCATAAGACATTGCAAAGGTAATTTTCTGAGGCCAAAGAATGACTAAAAAGTTATTCACTAAAGAGCAGTCAATAATCTGTATCCAAAAGGAGGCTTATGGGATGTGAAGTAAACTAATATTAGGCAAGAAGTTTGCTTATGTGAAAGAATCAGCCTTTTACGAAGTTGATACCTTGAAAAAGAAGCCGTGGGAGCGGTGGTGGCTGGTGGAGAGGCAAAATCATTATGCTCTAATCATGAGCCATTGAAGTATAGGAATATATAACCATGTCATTGAAGTAAAGGAATAAAACAATTTTGGGACAGATATGCCTACCTGTTGTATCTGGAGTCCAGGATGTAGTCGCTTCTGCTGCAGGTAACATGATCACATTTGGGCTACGTACTTCAGGATGGATAATACTAATGGTGAAGATATGGTATGTTTAAAGAATATACTTAAAAATGGGGAAAATAAATTAGTCAATCTATCGGACTGCTTCCAGGCAGTGGATTTTAAATAACTTGTCATATGTTTCTTGGCTTTTTTCCTGGTTCATAAAGAAAACTAATGTGAAATCAATAATGGTATTTAAAAATTCACCAAACACTTCCCATTCAGATAAAGTCTCACTTTCAGCATGACACTGCTGCAAGAGGCAGAGTGGGAAAACCACACAGATATAACCTTTATGGTAAGCAAAAGAGGGGGGTATGGAAAGTGAAGTGAAGAACAATGCTTTCTGAAGCAACCAGTAGGATAGTCTGTCTGCTCCCCAGCAACAGCAAACCTCTTAGCCACTGTGGGCATGAGCGTGCAAAAGCCCTTTGCTTGCAGATGTAGTCTAGATGCTAGGCTGGTTTCCAGCTGAAGGGTACAAACTGGCATGAGTAGTGGCAGAAAAAAAAATCACATAATGGTGAAAATGCCAACAGAAACACAGTAACTAAGTTTCCTGTGGCACACTACAACCATATGACCTGCTGGACTGCAGGCAGAGAAGAGGAAGCGTTAGCCACTTTACCTCTTCCTGCTATCCCAGAAAGCCTGGCTTCATTGTGGAAATGCGAAGACCCAAGCCATGCAATTAAGTTTGTTTGGTAGTTTGTATTTTTAATAGAAGCACAACGGGGAGCAATGCAGTACCTGGTAATCTGGTATCTGCGTGTGCTCATGGGCTGCTTCTGTGTTGAAGAAGACACAGTCGCTACAAATTCATAGAATCATACAGTGGTTTGGGTTGGAAGGGACCTTAAAGACCATCCAGTTCCAACCCCCTGCCATGGGTAGGGACACGTGCCACTAGATCAGGCTGCTCAAAGTCCCATCCAACCTGGCCTTGAACACCTCTTGTCCTGTGACTTCATGCCCTTGTAAAAAGCCCCTCCCAGCTTCCCTGTAGCCCCCTTCAGTACTGTAAGGCTGCTCTGAGGTCTTCCTTGAGCCTTCTCTTCTCCGGGCTGAACAAGCCCAACTCTATAACCTTGTCCTCATTGCAGAGATGCTCCAGCCCTCAGATCATCTTCATGGCCTCCTCTGGACCTGTTCCAATGTTGTATGGGTTAATACAGCTGTAGTGACCTGCAGCAGGATTTGTCAGTAGCTCCTGTCCTCCCACTCCTTTCCCAAATCAATGCAGAACCATTTTTCCAGCTTATCTCACAGGTTGTTCAGATATAGCTGAAGGCGACAGCAGCAGAGCAGCCTGCATTGAGTTGGGGTGCAGTGGGCTTGCCTGAGCTGCTGCACCCAAGAATGGGGCTCAGAAGGTTCCCTCAGTCTTGTCTGCTCCAGGCACCTGTGCCCACGCTCTCCATGGCACTCGGCTTTAAAATACGCTGCTTTATTACTCATGGAGATTTCTAGCTTTGGAGGTTCATGTGTCTCGCACTTCCCCAAGCTATTTCTCTGAATTTTAGAGTTAGAAATCAGGTTTTCTTTTTGGGGGGTTAGAATTCAGCTTCACGTGGAAGTTCTTGACTCCAGAAGCTGCAGCTTCAACCAGCAGATCGGAGATTCATGACAAAATTGGCAGAGCCGTACGGCTGTAGGCACTGTTGGAGACATATGCTGCTTTTCTTGCTCCTGGAAGCAGTCCCACAGATGTCTCATGATTATTCACTTGAGTCATGGTTGCAGAACTGAGTTTTTGGTGGTTTGGCTTCCCAGATTCCTGCTCTGCATATTTATGGTGTTCAAAGTGCACATTCTAATAGAAGACCTGCCTGTTTTAAAACAGAGAGGATGTGTTTCACCAAAACCCGATGTTTTGACCTTAAACTAAATCGTCTCTTGACTTACAACCGTATTTGTTCCAAACGAGACCTCTCCAAGGACAAAGAGAAACAAATATAAACCCCAAATGGACGTTTCCCGGTGCTATTAGGAGTTTGATGTGTGTTTTCCTTCCACGGGCTGTTTCCACCAGGGATGTGCATCCCTGCGGCATCAGGCACTAGGTGGTGCTCTCCCACAGGGTCTCCTGCATCCCTGCTCCCAAGGTGCCAGGGGCCCAGCCTGGGAGTTTTCAGCCGAAGTTAAGTTCAGAAGAAAAGTATGGGAGTTCTAAAGCCAGGCAGCAACACCTCTCGCCCATTTGGAATGAATTTTTAAAGTGACATTGCTCTCGAGAGCCTACATGTTCTATTTTGGGCAGGGATTCCTGAAAGGAGAGGTTGCCCCTGTGCCATTTTTTGACCATCTCTGCTCCCAGGTTAACGCTTTCTGTACTTAAAACCAGTTAAACTCTGTGCTGCGTGGCTTGAATATCTGATGTATCAACACAGCAACAGCTTTTACCCAGGTCTGCTTTACTGTTAAACAACTGAATTTATCTAGTCATTAGTAAGTGCTGTGCCATGAGTGGATGTTTGGCATCCTGAGAAAGCTTAGAGCTTTCTTTTATTTGTTTTGACTTTTAAAAATTGCATTTCAGATTCATTCCATCAGAGTTTTTTTTTTTAATAGAAAAGGAAAACTGTGTCTGCAACAGTTCCCTACAGAGTTCAAAATCTTAGATTTGTCCTGATAAGAGAGATTGAAAGAATCATTGAACGCTAGAGGTGGTCTGAAAATGGCAAATGTTTCTCAGTGCTTGCTCTAGGTGTTCCACAAAGCTTCTAGACCATTTGAATTAGCTACCTCTAAGTCAGTTCAGCTTTTGGGCCAGGGAAGTTATTTTCTTTTTCCTCACGTCTAGTATTTTTATAAGGATTGAGGACAGGATCAGGCAGATGGAAAGGAAAAAACTGTGAAGGAATTGCAACATCACAATCCTTAAAACTGCAATATTGGTTTAAAAAATGAAGTTATTAACTGTGCAGCTTCTGCGTCTGAATTTCAGGATGTTTTAGTTTTTAAAGATGCTGCATTAGTTCCAAGAGGGCTGAGAATTAAACACATCGATAAGCTCTGATAAGTGGTTTTGTATGGGATCTATTTTCAGCCACATACCAGAAAACGCTGCTGTTGTTTTTTTGAATGAGACCCTAATCTTGGAATGACTTTTCATTTATCAGAGCCTTTAAATTTTGCTATTGTGTTCCCAGCCAGAGCCTTTCCACTAACTCTTTTTTTTCCCGTGTCAGTCTCTTGCAGACTCTCCGCAGGGCAAAGTTCACAGTGATTTTCTGCAGCCACAAGGATTTCCCCTCTCACGGGGGCACTTGGGCTTTGTGTGGTGGAAGCCAAGCACAAATTCATGTAATCATTTGTGATAAAGTTTTTCGTGGTGTATTATAGTTAACAGCAAAACCTGCTGTTTGCGATTGAACGTGTTAGCAACCCAGATGCCTTTGTTTCTTGTGCCATTTAGTCAGATGAAATGTCTTCAGTGGTTGGCATTGGCATTTGTCTCAGTGTCATTGGTTTTACTAATGATGTTACAGTGTTTAGATTCCTTAAAATTCATTTATTTTAACTGTTCCCTCAATGTTCAAGTTTATTTCCATGTATTTGGTAGGAAAGAAGCATCTGAAATTCTCTCAAGAGGTTAAAAAAGCACAAAGCCTGTTTGTCCTCCTCAGATTCGCTATTATGGATTTTATGACTCTTGGTAGCCACAAGGATCTGTGTGTGTATCCTTGGTTGAAATGTCCATCTCCCCATCCTCCTATGGTGCAGGTACGGCGGTTATCAGCCTGGATGCCTTCTCCCAGCCTCCTGTGTCTTGAGTGGAGCTTTTAATCAGGCTAGGAAAAGAGGTTTGTGATCCTGTCAGCTGAAGGGCTGGCGCTCAGGCTGCAGTTCCTCTTATCAGTCATGTATTTGTGTTGCTCACTGGACATTCGTTGCCTTCAGATGGAGCTGAGGAGGCCAACAGTTGTTTGCATGAGTCAAATAACTGGCTGTAATGAGAGAGAACTAAGGATGCATGGATCAAAGAAGAGACAAAGCTCTTCAGGTTAACTGCACTACGGACTCAAATTGCTCAGTAATGCTTGACTAGGTACCAGCATAAGAATTTCATCGATCAGGTTGTTCGGATAACCTACGCTGCCTACAGATCAATAAACACCTGCATCACAAAATCATAGAATCATAGAATCATGGAATGATTAGGGTCAGAAGGGACCACAAAGCCCATCCAGTTCCAACCCCCATGCTATGGGCAGGGACACCTCCCGCTGGCTCAGGTTGCTCAAAGCCCCATCCAACCCAGCCTTGAACACCTCCAGGAATGGGGCATCCACGACTTCTCTGGGCAACCTGGGCCAGTGCCTCACCTCCCTCACAGGAAAACATTTCTTCCTGATATCTCATCTGAATCTCCTCTCTTTCAGCTTAAAACCTAGTCCCATCCCTGCACTTCCTGATCGAGAGCCCTTCTCCAGCTTTCCTGGAGCCCCTATCAGTACTGAAAGACTGCTCTAAGATCTCTTTAGAGCATTCTCTGCTCCAGGCTGAACAACCCCATGTCTTTCAGCCTGTCAAAATGGAAAGCATGGGCAAGAAATGGGGGAATTTTGTGCAAGTTTTGTTTTCAAGGAGCCCACTTTGGCAGAGCCAGCTCTCTTGAAGAGCTTCCCCAAGGCACCTATGCTGAAGAGGCTTCTGCTCGTCCAGGCTGGCACTGGCAACCATCCAGCCCAGCACCTCATTGTGCTTTCCCTTCTGACGGTGAGATGTGACCTTTGGCTGATTCCCTTCCCATCTCTCCGCACTCAGGTCTCCTCCTACTTCTTTATTGCTTTGTCTTTTTAGAGTTGAGCTCCCAGGCAGGGTGAGGCTGCAAGCTCCATCTCAGGAGGTGTTTGCAAAGTAGGGCTGATCTCTATTAGTATCTCTAGGCACTGCTGCACCACTAGGAATTGTTACTATTAAGGACAAAACCAACTAGTTCTAATAGAGTGTGGAAAGGGGAATAGCTTGGCATTATTAACATCAGGTTCTAAGAGCAAAAGTTGCATTTGTGTTGTTACCTGTCATCCTCTGGAGAACTGTAGGCATCTCCCTGAATAGGGATCTGGTTTCTGCCCTTACCCTGTGTAACCTCTCTGGTTTCAAAACAAGATTTAATGTCATTACAGTAAATTGGCATGAAGTCAAGGGATTTTGTCCAAGGAATTCAGGTTGTCTTTATTTATTTTTGTAAGCACACAGAGTCAGAAGGATCATTGAGGAACCTACCCATACCAGCCTTTCTTCTTAGCTATCTCTGTTCCTGCTCGTATCACCAGACCTGTGGCTGTGCCGCTTTCCACTCCACTCACTGCAAACATCTTCCAAACATCTTAACATCCTTTGGAATATTTTATGCTCTGCTTGCTCTGTCTTGTCCAGGCACGAGAGACAATTGTGTGGTCTGGTTGTTGTCTGGGGACTTGATCAGCTCTTCTCAGATTCTCAAGACTAGTTATGGATTCACAATCCTCTCTGGTGTTTCTGTGGGTTAATTATCATCACTGACAGACAAGAAAGAAGTTTGAGGTATCATGAATGTCCTGGGAGGGATGTGACCCTGAAGGAGGTCCCAACAGGCTGGGCTTGTTGCACAGGGCTGGAGGTGGATGGAGCGGCCCTCTGCACGGAAGGGTGGCTGCTGGAGAGTCCTTCTCATTGCAAACTTGCTGGAGGCTGGAAAGGATGATGTGCTGGGCAGTGGATGATTTCCCAGTGTCATTGCAAGGGACAGGAAGCATGCATTAATGGGGAAAGGGGTTTTTGTCTTTGGAAACTGATGCCCATGTGGGTCTAAAAGAGAATGAGTTGGACATTTCTGCTATGGTGTTTTTATTCCAAAAGTGAACTTGATAAGCAGTAAGGAAACAAAGCTTACTGGGATTGTCAAGAAAGCTCTTTCAGCAGGAGGAAGAGAGAGCACGGAGACAAATTAGAGGATGTGGTATGAGAAAGGATTAATTCAGATTGCATAGTAGGTAAGGGTGTTCCTGAAGTACAAGATACTCTTTCAAGAAGATCCCCACATAAAAAGGGAGTGTCAGGTGCCTTAACCAAATTATATCAATCTTCATGTCATGACACAACTGTTGGCATTTACCCTCCTTGCTGCAGCACCTCTGTAACGGCTCTCTCCTGCTGTATATATGCGTTCCAGGAATAAATGTAGGAGACACAAACATTTTGTCCTTCTTGAAGAGCAGGCTGAATGAAAGATGCTCAAAGCAATCCTAGATTTTTTTTCAGAGGGACAGAATTCCTGAGATAATCTCAGATGTAAAGGAAAATCCTGAGATTTGCAATCAGAATGTTTCAGGTGCAATGTTTTCTTCTGGACCTGAGAGGAAGACTGAGGAATGGTACCAGCTGATTTGTTGTCATAGATGAGCTGTCAGGATGAGCAGATAATACTTAATGGTATCCAAAATAGACATCCTCCAGATTAATCTGCACGGCTCCTGTAGAACTAATAAAGGAAAAGAGAATTTTGGTGTAGTTAAGCACTTGAGAGGTGCACAGTGACAAATGCAAGGTAACAGAAAGTTCTTAGATATTACCTAGAACAGAACAGGGATTTTGCCTTTTCTCTGATCATTTTCCTTCCCTTCTCCTTGCATTTTCACAGAATCACAGAATCAGTAAGGTTTGAAGAGACCTCTAAGCTCATCCAGTCCAACCATCAGCTCACCCCCACTGTGCCTACTAAACCATGTCTCAAAGTGCCACACTTCTTGAAACCCTCCTTTTCTTCTTTTCCTAATACACATGCCAAGAATTCCATTTCCAGTGAGCCAGTTCAGAGGCTGATCAGAGATCCAAGTGAGCAGCCTTGACTAAATCAAGTAGGAACATACAGGTAGAACTAGAAAAGAGTGGCACAGGCTGAGCATCCCTGTTTAACGTGAAGGTTTCTCTCATTCAGCCCTGCAGATGCTGCGTGGCATCAACACTGAGACATATTGCTTAGTCAGGGGGACATGCCAGAAATTGTGAGGAGCAGAGCAGGTCTGGTGAAAGGAAATCTGATTGGTTGGAATCTTTCCCAATGTTTTTAATTAGCTTAAAACTCCATCCCTTATTTCTAGAAAGGAGTGCTTGGGGGAATGGAGGCACTTGGATACAAGATCAGCTTCCAAACCATTTGGAAGAGGAGTGATTTTTTACTGAGCTTTATTTCCAGCTGGATTCTAAAGCAAGATGCCGGATCATACAAACCTGTATGGACTAAAATAAAGAGGAAGATCCTACTGGTTCCTGATAGCTGCATGCTGTACTGGTCGGTCCAGTCACTACAATGTCTGAACATCTCAGTCTTTGGTTTGTGTATCTTCAAAACTTCTCTACAACTAAAATGGGCTTTAAAGGTCAAAATCAACTCCTTAGAAACCACTCAGACTGTGAGCGCCCATTCCTAAGAAGAGTTTGCCTGCGTATAACAGGTGAAGATCCATTACAACATGCTGGGTTTTCCTAATTCTTTAATTTATGAAATCTACCTGGCACAAAACCAAGTATAAAGTTCACCTAATAAGCTGATACAAAGCAGAACATCTTCCATGGCCAGTTCTAATACTTGCCCCCACTTACACCGTTCTAAATAAACACATCCTTTTGCCTAGAGAAAAATGCAGGACTTATGAGATGCCAAGGGAGCAAAAAATCTCAATCCTTGCTAGACTGAGGTGAAAGTTTCCTCTCCCAACACATCCTCACATTCGTTTATTTTAGTCTAATCTACTCAGATTTTGCTTAGTTTTAGGTTATCTTCGTCATCATAGTGTTTGAGCATTGCCCACATGTGGAAAGAGATGCTCTGGTGTGTGACTGGTAGATATTTGTGAAGCAACTGGAGTCTAGGAGAAGCAAGCCTGCATGACTGATGGCATCTTAGCACATTACTGAAGATGCAACAAGTTCTGTTCGTGCACCAGGAAGGTCCACACCTTCCGAGTGCTCCAGAATGATAGACTGGGAGCAGAATGCACATGCATTTGCAGTTCCCCTAAACTTGTAGGAGAAATTTCTGGCTGATCTTACCTGCTACCATGGGGTGACTAAGGGGAGAGTTGAGGAGGAAGAAGGGCAAATTAGGTGATACAAACCCCATTCACTAATGTGGTTAATATGTGTTTGCAGCCCAGAAAGCCAGCCGTATCCTGGCTGCATCAGAAGTGTGACCAGCAGAGTGAGGGAAGGGATTCTGTACCTCTGCTCCACTCTAGTGAGACCTCATCTGGAGTCCTGCATTCAGTCCTGGAGTCCTCAGCACATGGAAGTACATGGGTCTGTAGGAGCAAGTCCAGAGAAGGTCATGGGGATGATCTGGAGGCTGGAGCACCTCCCATCTGAGGACAGGCTGAGAGAGTTGGGGGTGTTCAGCCTGGAGAAGAGAAGGCTGGGGGAGACCTTGTAGTGACCTTCCAGTAGCGAAAGGGGACTGATGGGAGAACTGGAGAAGGGCTCTTGATGAGGGATTGCAGGAATATGGCAAGGAGGAATGATTTTCAGCTGAAAGAGGGGAGATTGAGATGAGATATTGGGAAGAAATGTTTTGCTGTAAGGGTCGTCAGTCACTGGCAGAGGTTGCCCAGAGAAGTGGTGGCTGCCCATCCCTGGAAGCGTTCAAGACCAGGTTGGATGGGGCTTTGAGCAACCTGATCCAGTGGGAGGTGTCCCTGCCCATGGCAGGGGGGTTGGAACTGGATGGGCTTTGTGGTCCATTCTGACCCTAATCATTCCATGATTTTATGCTCAATAAAGTAAGTGCAAGGAGCGTCTGTGCCTTGGCTACAGGAGTGGCTGTGAAGCAGCTCTGAGGATGAGCAGCAGCAGGGATTCAACTGCTCCATCTCACTCACAGAATGGGCTACATGGCAAAGTTGTGGGAGATATAAAATACAAATCTGTAGGAATTTACATTATTCATGAAATAATTTTTTAGGCCTTGCATGTTATTGACATGCAAATACTGGGATGAATGTATCCTGCCTTTTTAGCAGGCTGCAGGGGGCTGTGAAAGAAGCAGCCCTACCCAGGCATTTGCTTAATGAGACCTGAAAAAGATATGAGGTTGGACTCTATAACGCCATGCTGACAAGCAATTAATATTCTTATTCACCTTTTAATCCTCTTCTTTCAGGTGTCTAATTTTGTGCATCCCCTATTAACTTCTCATTCCTCTTGGTGCAGAACATCAGAGGCCACCATATGTCTCATCGTAATATTTCCAGTCTGTAAGAGGGCAGAGGGAGCAGGAAGTAACTGCAAGATAGTTCAGAATCTTTCATCTTCATTTCTAAATCCGTTAATTCCTTTAAAGTACATACTCTCTTTCTTTCTTACCACGAGAAACAAGAACTTATTTGAATGTCAAACAGGGCCCTAATGAATCCCACAAGATAATCACAGCAGCAGCTGTCCAAGTTAGTTTCTATAAATAATTCTATATGATCTTTACCGAAGTTATTAAGTGCTAGCTCGGGAGGCTGCCTTTTCCTTCCTCTCTCACACCGCTTTGAAACCAGGGATGCTAATGGACTGGTTAAGGCCTTTTAAGTGCTTCACCTTAGGATCATAGAATCATAGAACTGTTTGGTTGGAAAAGACCTTTGAGATCACTGAGTCCAATCGTACCTGTCCATTACTAAACCAGATCCCTGAGCACCTTGTCTGCACATCTTTTAAATACCTCCAGGGATGGTGACTCAACCACCTCCCTGGGCAGCCTCTGCCAGTGCCTGAGAACCCTTTTGGTGAAGAAGTTTCTCCTAATATGCATTCTAAACCTCCCCTGGCCGAGCTTGAGGCCATTTCCTCTTTTCCTATGGCCTGTCACTTGGGAGAAGAGAGCAACACCCACCTCACTACAACCTCTTGTCAGGTAGTTGTAGACAGTGATCTCCTCAGTCTCCTCTTCTCCAGGCTAAACAACTCCAGTTTGCTCAACTGCTTCTCATGAGATTTTTTTCTCCGGCCTCTTCACCAGCTTCATTCCCCTTCTCTGGACACACTCCTCAATGTTCTTGTGGTGAGGGCCCAAAACTGAATTCGAGGTGCAGCCTCACCAGTGCCGAGTACAGGGGCAGTTCCCTGGTCCTGCTGGTCACACTGTTTCTGATACAAACCAAGATGTCATTGGCCTTCTTGGCCACATGTGCACGCTGCTGGCTAATATTCAGCCGCTCTCAACCAACACCCCGAGGTCCTTCTCTGCCCAGCAGCTTTCCAGCCACTCTTCGCCAAGCCTGTAGAACTGCACAGGGCTGTGATCCAAGTGCAGGACTCGGCACTTGGTGTTGTTGAACCTCATCCCGTTGATCTCAGCCCATCGATCCAGCCTGTTCAGATCCCTCTGTAGAGCCTCCCTACCCTCAAGCAGATCAACACTTCTACCCCTTAGGCTCAGACTGTGATACTGAGCACTGAGCTCCTCAAACCTGCCAGCTGAAATGAAGCATGTAACCATGAAGAGTGAAGTGCTCCTGAGCAGCCGGTATTCTAGTAATGAAGTTGTTGATTCAAATATGTAGAAGTGCCTTACAGTAACATTAGTTGCTATTCAGCAAAGGCTGGCATCTCTAGGATGGTAGGTAGCAAGTGATCTTACACTGTAGTAATGTGATTCAGCAGAGTATGTGTGTGTGTTAGGGGTTTATTACCTTCCTCTAAGGAAGAACGGAGCACACAGTATTTTTCCTCTACCCTTTATAAGTCTTGTACAAAGAAGGGTAAATGACAGTAAACTGAAGTTTTCTTGCCTTGTCTTCTAACATCTCTACACATCACTAGCAGGTGCTTTTTGGCACAGAAGTCTGAGAGGATTCTAAATTTGAATCGCTTTATTCACACATACACACCAGTCCTGAAACGAGGACGTGCAGCCAACATGCAAGGCAGTTCCTTCATGTCAGAATCCTAGCCCAGCATCTCTGTCTGGTTCCAAGAGACAGCTCTTAACACCAGAACTGATTTAACAAGAGGCAAGGCAGACAGCCAATTTCCAGGCTGTTCACATTGCCTCCTCTCCTTCCAGTCTGCCAGGGCACAAAGTCCTTGCATAACCCAAAGACTGAACAGTGAGACAGTGGGTCTCTCCAAGAGGTAAAAACCTCATTGCTCACCATGAAGATAATATTAGCAGATTTGTGGTGATGCTTCCCATAACTATATGCCTGCTTAGCTGTTAACAGAAAAGGTAGCTGCAAAGCTTCAAAGCATCCCTTCTAGCCAGTGTTTCTGCAGTTAGGGTCTTATACAAAGTATTTGTGTCTGCACAACAAGGAATCAACTTTCTCACAGTGCAGTGATGCTATTTCCATTTACCTTTAGAAAGTTTTCAGTGTGTTTAGTGGCAAGCTCATGCTCAATAATTTTCATTCCCTGCCTGATGGGTTACACAAATGGGGACATTTTTACTTCATGAAGCTCATTTCTCTTCCCTCAATGACTTCAGCTTCGTGCTGACGTCTTCAGGGCATCCCTCAAGACTACTGTTTCAGGGATTCTTTTCTCAGAAAAAAAAAAGGATTTAGTTTAGCTCACAGCTGGCTGTCTCTAGTTCTGCTGCCCCTTTCCCCTTCAATTGTTTCAGGTTTCTAAATCAGATGCCACCAGTAGCACAGGAAGGCTGCGGTCCCTTCCAGCCTGTTCACAGCACTGCCCACAGACTGATGCAAACTGGCACATTCAGTGCCTGTGCAGACAGCAGCTGTGTAATCCAGTGGCATTTCCTTCTAAAATGTTCAGCACAGAAGAGGAGCTTGAAAGGAACACAAAATGAAGTAACAGTTTGGGGAGAAATGCATTTCCAGCCCCAGAGGCAATGCTGTGCAAGGCAATAAATCCTCTTGTCTGTATCTACCAAAAGAAGATGACAGTCTTGACTTTTGAGCTCTGTCTCTGCATCCAGGCAGGTGCCTGCAGACCTGCTTTCCCCTCACCTGTACCAGGGACCTACTGGAGCATGCTGCAATTCCCTTTCAGCGTGTGCTCTGGGTTTTCTTTTCCATGGAAACCAGGACACTGTTGAAGGAGGAGGATGGGATAGATGCTGTGTACCTTATTCCAACCTGACATGGCTTTAGGACATGAGCAGATCACTACACCAGAGCTAGACATAGCTCTTTTTTTTTTTAGCTTGCTGGGTATCCAATAGTTTCAGTGTGTGACAGGAAAAACAAGCTCAAAGCATCCAATTCATACAGAAAAATACCTGCTAGGCTAGGGGAAAATAGAGACATAAAAGCAGTCACAGGCAGTTACGTTGCTTCAAGGTAGCGATGCCTCCCGTCTCATTCAGTCATGATCTGTCCCTGAGCTTTGAAAATAGCAGAGTGAACAATAGTCATTCCAGAGCAGAAAACGTTGGTGTCTGTTGTGCCGGCACACTGGGACTTGAAGGGTGATTCCTGCCTGATTTCATTCCCAAGATCCCAGTGGTTTTTTTTTTTTAGATTATTCCTTTTCAGTAGGAGTAGCCCTGCTTCAAAATTTCCCAGGAAAACAACATTTTTGATTAAAAAAATGCAGTTTCTGCCACACAAACAATTAACCCACTAACTGCTCGTTCATCAGGAGACATGAAAATGGGGGGTTTAGGGTTGCCTACACACAGTTTGCTGTCCTTCACAGCATCGAGCTGTCCTGAAAGCCTGAAGGCTGAGTTCTTCCCTGTGAGGCCAGTGGGGAGCTGCTCCCCCCACTGCCCTCCAGCTTCTCCTGCCTAACTATGGCTCCAGCAGGAAAATGTGCTTTCCTGGCTGTATGCAGTGCATGATGGTGACATTAAGAGGAGCCTGACCCAGGAGGCCAGACCAGACACAACTCACAGGGAATGTGGATTGCTGGCACAGGGAGCTGTACTTTAGCTTTGAGCTCTCTCAAAATAAAAGGCCAAAGGGCTTTTCTCTCCTGCCTCCCTTTTCCATCACCCGGGCATTCTCTTTACCTGTACCTTTTAGCTCTCAGTTCCTCTACCCAAGCACAGTCTGTTCTGCTTTGGTTGGATTTGAGGAAAGGAACTGCAGATATAACACAGATCCTCTTGTTTACATCCACCTCTTCTCCCAGCACTTTGGTAAAACCAAAAGTGCAAATCTTCTGTCTCCTTTTCTTTAAGCCCGGATCACCTCCCTGAACACTTTCTGTAGTGATTTCAGCTACATTTTTCCAAGAAGAAATAAACCACTTCACGTTCAAAAGCCACAAATTGTTGCTTCCATTTTGTCAGAAAGGCTGGGATCCTTCCAGGTTCCGAAACATACTCCAATCTGCCAAATTTTGTCAAATGTTACCTTCCTTTGACTAGAAATATTCATACTTTTTAGGTTAAAGAGCAAGAGGGGAAAGCAGCCATTCAAATGGGTTCTGTGTTTTCTGTGTGCAGACCTGGGCGAGGAGGAACGTGGAAAGGCAGAATAAAGCAGAAAAAAGTCGACAGAAATAGCCAGCTGAGGACCACTCTGAGTTTATAATTGGGATCAGATTCTGCCAGTCTCACTCCTGCAGTGCAATCCCAATGGGTTTCTGGAGGTGCCTCACAGGATTTGAGCCAATGTTTGACATAAACAAGGGTTATGGAATCTTGTCCTTGCGGAGCAGGGGTCAGAAGGCTGTTAATGATGCAATTGCTGTGCTCCTGACTGGCAAGCCTGCTTCCATTCCAGGTTGATAAGCTGATTCCTTACAGTGGGAGTGGTGTGGAGAAGCATGGTCATCACCATTTGGACTCATTCTCATATGATGTATTCCACACACCCCCATGCTCTCTTACGGAGAGAGATCTGGTGACGGAGGATGGCAAGTCACTGCAAAATGATCTCAAATCCTCCAGTCACTTGTAGTTAAAGCTGTATAACAGTGCAAGACCAGACACAATGTGAAAAGTGATAATGCACACCTTATTTCATTCCAAACTATTTTCTAAGCTTGTGTGATACAAATCCTTACTGGGCAGCTCACTTGCTTTTCATGTCAACCTTTGCTACCTGGTGTGGGAAAGAAATATCAATTTGAAATCTGCCATGGTGCCATGTATCTAAATAACAATTGGCATGGAGTCTGGATTCTGGGGTTGGATTCTCCCTGGATTCTCCCTGCCAGGAAGCAATGCTGCAGAGGGGCTGTAGCTCTGGTCCTTGAAGAGACCTGGCTACTCTATCTGTGTGTTCTTGCCCTGTGTCTCACAGTGCTTGAAGATGCTAATTTGTTTGCATTTTCCTCTGTCCATTAATTTATGCTGTCCTTAAAAATTCAGCTTTTTAAAGTAGTGATGTGTATTGTCTATCTAAAAGATTAATCACAAGGAGGTGCTTGATGTGGGAAGGTGTTTCTGGAGAGGCTCCTTGCGTGTGCTCCCACCTCTGAATGGCAGCTTCTAGTTGGTTCCCTTAGCTTTTGGAAGTAATGTTTAGTCTGACCCGTGCCATCCGTGCAATCTACCTGGCCCTTTGAAGTGCAAATATTAGCATAAATGCATATTAAGAAATCGTATGTTAGCTCTTTAGCTGAAATAAAGAGTGGGTGTTCCCGTGAAGGCGGGCAAATGGTGTTGATTTACTCTGACTTGAGGATTTGTCCCCTTATCGCTTCTTTATACACATTTTAGAGGAGCTGCCAGCTAGATTGTTTAGACTTTTTCTGGAACTTGGGAAGTAATCATATGGTTAGGCTGACTGTTGGAGGGCGATATTGGAGAATCTCTCTCAGGAATGGTTTTGGTGGATAGCCATTTCCTCAGGTGAGAGCAACTTGTTTAGCACAATCCTTCCTCCTAGTCCTGCCTCTCAGCTGGGTCCTCCTTCTCTCAGCTCTGATGATCCAGGATTATCTGTGTGTCTGACCCCTCTGTCTTTTGAAGGTGATCTCAGACTTGCTGCACCCATGCTGTGCCAATCAGAGCCCCTAGATACAGCCCCAGCCTCTCTCCCAGTGTGCCTGTATGGAAAAGGTACTTTCCTGCTCTGGTGTTACTGCACAAATGCAAAGCAAAGGCAACACACATGAAACAGCACCAGTGCTTCCAGGAAATGCCAGGCTTCCTGCTCCAGGGTGACGTCCCTGCTCTCCACCCACAACGTGTGGAGGTAAGGGCTACGTGCCAGGCACCCTGATATTGCCCCAGCCCTTCCTGAGGAGCACCTGCAGTGCTGCTGCTGACATCGTGCTGGTGGCTGTATTGGTTTTAAAAGCTGGGTTTGTTTATGGTATAATTGGATCACAGTTTTCTTGGGCAATTTTACCTCTCTATTAAGGAAGCTGTGAGTATATCTGCAAGCTTTCATACATTGAGATAAAACTCGTGGTGGTGCTCAGCCCCCTGCACTGCGGCTGCCACCTCCAGGAGATGCTTCTGTGCCTGGATGCCCATGCACGGACACAGATGTGTGCACACAGCACCTGATCCTGCTTCTTAGATATTTTTAGCCCAATTCCCAGAGTTGTTCTGCTTCCTGCTGATGACTGGGAAGCTGTAGTAGTGCGGTTTCCTTTCACCAGCCTCTCAAGTGTAGAAATTATGGTGAATTTGAGAACAAGTGCGATTAGATTGATAGTTACACCTCCTCCTTTAATTAGCCAATCACAGGATCTGCGGAGACAAGGAGGGAGAGGGGGGCAGGAATAAGATTTCGCCATGGCGAGAGTGCTGGAGGTTCTTTCTTGTCTGTTCTTTCTTCTCTGTATGTTCTCACTGAGAATGAACCCCTTTGTGATGTGTGTTTGATTTACCTCTGGCCTGCCTGTGCTCCATCAATGGTTTCTCTGACCTCGGCTCAACGACTATGCAACCGAGCGTTGTAAATTATCTTGTCACCAGAATCTCTGTTTAGGCAAGGATAATCGCTTCTTTGTCAGAACCCAGGCTTGGCGTCCAGAAACAAAAACTCTACCGCATAATAATGAGAGCAACGTGCTATTAGGGATGAGCGCCCCCCTCCCCCCGCCATATAGAAACTACCACACACGGGTGCTTGGAGCCTGAAACATTAATTTGTGCAAAGTGCTTAGCAAGCCTTCGCAGAAAGGTGATAGAGTCTAAAATATGATTTTTAGCTGCATTATGAAATGCAGCATGCCCTGTCCTTTATCTAACAGAGTCTCTCTGTGCCTCGCTGTGGCGACACTTGGCAGCGCTGCCATCACTGCTTGGCAATGCATCTGCTGGCTCCATGTTGCAGGGAGCATTCCACACCATATTGGCTCTCCAATCAATTGTGGCTCACAGTCTGTTTTTTCTATACCCAAGGCAATCAAAAATGCAGTGCTGATTCCTTGCAGCATGTCAGAGGGGTTAAGCGGAGTGGTTGTGTTCTACTTGCTAGGAGCAAATTGTGTTATGGAGATGAGGAGTCAAATGGCCATGTGGCTGCAGGTATGTATGGATTCCTTCAAGGATACATATCCTCACTTGGCTTTGCTAGCTGGGTGTGGGAGACATCAAAGGGACTGGCTATGGTAGTGGTGATTGTGTCCAGTGAGCAAGAATCCATTTAAGATGTAGTATGCTTGCTTATGCCAAATCTGTGCTTGTGTTTGTTTCACTTCTGTGGAGAATCGCATTTTCCCTTCATCTGTCTCAGAATGATGGAAAACTTCATAGAATCCCAGAATGGCTTGGTTTGGAAGAGACCTTCAAGCCTGTCCACTTCCAATCACCTGCCATGGGCAGGGACACCTTCCACTGGATCAGGTTGCTCAGAGCCCCATTCAACCTGGCCTTGAACACCACCCTTTAGACCAGCTCATCAGCAGCTTTCAATTTCTCTCTCCAAACCCTTGACTGTAAAACCTCAGGCAGCTAAACTATTATTTCTGTATGTGAAGGAATCACACTGTCTTGTTCTTCCTTCCAAAGCTTTCCTCTAGCACAGGATTTTCTCCTCTTCCTCTCCATAGTAACACAGGAGCTGGTGTATTTGTTAGGAATGTAGTTAGTATGCAGAGAATACACTCAGAAACTGATTTTTCACATAGCATAATTATGAATATGTATTTACTTGAATAAGCTGTTGATTTTACATGAGTTTTGCACACTGTTTCTTAGGCAAATATGCTAATGATTGATGTGTGAAAATCTACTTTATTTTGGGCTTGTCAGACCAACTAACACAGTGATCCAAATCCAGAAAATTATTTCCTTGCACCTAAAGAAAAATTATAGGAATATTCCAGTGAAGCTGATTACTGATACATCAAACCCTGCTCTGTGGATGTGATGAATTTGCAGCAATATTTTCAAACAACATTTATTTTGCAGTTGTCTCTTGGCATTGGTGTTCAATCAAGTCCTCATGGCTGCATTAAACATAGTGGGAAACCAAGTTATAAAATCATCATAGAACCACAGAATGGTTTGCGTGGGAAGGGACCTCAAAACTCATCTAGTTCCAACACCCCTGCCATGCGTGGGGACACCTTCCACTGGATCAGGTTGCTCGAAGCCCATCCAAGTCCCTTCCAACCCAAATCATTCTGTGATTCTAGGATTCTGTGATACAGGAGCAAGCTCGGCAACAGCCACCAGGATGCTCAGGGAGCTGGGACATACAGTGTATGAGGACAGGGTGAGAAAGCTGGTTGTTCAGCCTGGAGAAGAGACGGCTAAGGGGCCGTCTTACTGCTCAATGTAACCACCTCATAAGTGGAAGAAGATAGAGCCAGACCTTTCTTGGCGGTGCACAGCAGAAGGGCAAGGATAGTGAACAGCAGCTGCAGCAGCATAATCCCAGTTAGATATGAGAACTTCACAGTGAAGATGATCAAGCAGTAGAATGGGTACTCAGAGAGACTGTAGACTCACCATACCTGAATATATTCAAAACCCACCTAAGCAAGGCCCTGAGTAACCTCATCTCACATCAAAGCTGATCCTGTTTGAGCAGGGGTAAGGACCAGAAGTGTGTCATCTCTCTTGCAGCTTACTTTATGGTGAGTTTATACAAACACTTCTGGTGAATATTGCACTTGGAAAAGTACTCATTTTATCTGTATGTTGGATATCTTTCATGTCGCTGTAAATTCCACCAGAATGGCATCCAAAGAATGGGAGCTTTGCTAAAGAAATGAGTGCTGAGACTCATTTATATCATGACAGTCTGGCTATGAATTTATAGTTTTTATCCCTCTAGAAAGTGACTAGTTCCATACCTATGGATCTCTGTGGCAGCTGCTTCTAGGGATGAAAACCTGGTGCTTTCATGTACAGTTGCAGTGGGTGCATCCTCTGCCCTTCACTCTGTGTTTCCAGCTGACCTGACTGTACTGACCAGGCTACACAGCCCCACAAAGAACTGCATGAAGAGATGCAGTTGCTCTTCAGCACAACTGCCAAAAAGCCAAAGGTACAATCTAAGCATCAGTTCAACGTGGAGAAGCATGCAGAGAAGTTCCAAGCTGACTTGAGTTTGAGTCCAAGGGTCCTGGACACTGGTATAAATGACAACATGAGTTCACATTTCCCCTCCCTTAAACATGTGCATACAAGTCCTAGAGGTGGCATTTACTCCAAAAATAAGCTAAGTAAGTAGATTTACACAAAAAACACTAATTGTTTTTTGTGGTTTTCTTTTGGAATGTGAATGAGATGTTACCTGCAAGATGACTTCAATAGTTGGTTCTATTGGAGCAGATCCAGGGAAGGCCATGAAGATGATCAGAGGGCTGGAGAAACTGCTATGAAGGCAGGCTGAGAGAGTTGCAGTTGTCCATCCAGGAGAAGAAAAGGCTCTGGAGAGACCTTGGAACAGCCTTCCAGTACCTGAAGGGTGCATACAAGAAAGCTGGGGAGGGACTTAGGAAGAAATTCTTGATGATGAGAGAGGTGAGGCACGGGCATAGGTTGCCCAGAGAAGTTGTGGCTGCCCCCACCAGAAACTGCCTAGGGGGTTGGAACTGGATGATCTTTAAGATCCCTTCCAACCCAAACCATTCTATGATTCTATTCCATTATTGAGGATGAACCAGACATGAGTTTGTATATGGAGCTTGTATATGGGCATTTCAGTGTTCTAATTTTCTGACTGATCTAGTCAGTGAAGCACACATAGAGGAGTCCTCCAAACAGCATAAGAAGCTTTCTTAAGCTCCCAGAGAGCTTTTTAATTTCTGTTTGTATAGCAAATAAATGTATGAGAAGAATTAAACTTGGGGGGAGCTAAGTGGTCTGGTTTTTCTATACCCATGGCAATAAAACATGTAATGCTGGTTGCTACACAGTACAAGATTTTTGAGTACAAGATGTGTTGCTTGCTGTTTCCCGGAATAAAAAAAATGAGCTGTTGAGTCTTAATGCACTATTCCAATTATGGTTATAAAATACTGAATCAAGTCTTTCTTTTAAAAAAATCCTTGCTTGGAATTAAACAGTTCAACAGAATTAATAATGACTCCAGATGGGCCTGGCTTTGGCACTACGAAGTGTGTGAAAGGAAACATTTTCAACCAGAAGTCTGAATGATTTATACATGTCCTTGAAGGATTTTTCCCCAGGAAAGATGCCCTTTCCACCTCTGCACATTTGGAGCTAACAAAGGAAGTGGCAGTCACAGAGTGAAGATCTTGGCACTGGTGGCACACACACATATGCTCATGAGCAGGAGTGACTGAAGAGTACAATTAAATAGTACAATAAAAAGCCCCAGTGAAGCTGCTTTCTCCCCACCCTCTGTGCCTTATTTCCCTCTTCATAAAGGAGCCAGAGTAGCATTTCCTCACCTTGAAAAGGTGGTGAAAATAGGTAATCTTTTGTGATCAGGGGATAAAGAGACATCATGATACTGATACTGATAGCAATATGTTAGTAATAAATACAGCTCCAGCTTGCAGGTTAAACGTTTGCTTAGATCTGGGAGAGGTCAGGCCCAAAAGAGAGAGGTCCATGTTTGGCAACAATTATTTCAGTATCGAATGTTGAGCCGACTTGGGGTGACTGGAAATCACGAAAAGAAAAGTTATAAGCAAACATCAACTTACTACATTGAACAATTGTCTCCCTTTCCCACAGCATCCCTGTTACAACCACAAAGTCTTCAACAGACATTTAGCTTTCTTAAATGCAAGTGAGCAGCTGAAGTTAGGAGAAAAGTTAGCAGGATGTGGTCAATCAGCCTCTTTACTGGTTGCCAGTGATTCATGGATTACGTTACACAGAGGAACAAGAAGACAGATTACATACACTTTGTATGTTACATTAAATCAATTATTAATGGACAGCTGGGTATCTGACTGCCATGTACGCTGTCATGAATTTGTGAGGCTGATGAACAGTGGAGCAGAGGCTGATTGACTGCCCCAAATCACTTCTTTACCAAATACGGGTTTTAGCCTGGTTTCAGTTAATGGAAACCCCTGAGTTTTGGAGGTTCGCATTCTGCGTCTTCCTTGATTTACAGCCCATTCCTTGATCAAGACTGTAGGGAGGATGACGGGAGTGGAAAGGACAACAGATGGCTTCTGTCTCACATTACATCCATTTGTAACCTGCAGACTGAGCTGCTTTTCCTCCTGCAAAGCCTGATATATCCTCCAGTGCTCCCAAATGCCTCAGAACCTTCCTCCTCACCAGATTCCCCCTTTTTACTCCAACCTCCCTTTCCTTTATTCTGCCACTTCAATACTTTCTGTCTGGTAATGTCACAGAATCATAGAATCATCATGAAGTCGTTTGGGCGGGAAGGGACCTCAAAGTTCATCCAGTTCCAGCCACCCTGCCATGGGCAGGGACACCTTCCACTGGATCAGCTTGGTCAAATCCCATCCAACCTGGCCTTGAACACCTCTGGCGATGGGGCATCAACAGCTTCTCTGGACAACCTGTGCCAGTGCCCCACCACCTTCACAGGATCTCTTCCTAAGATCTCATCTCAAGATCCCCTCAAGATTATCCTCAAGATTATCAGCTGAAAGCCTTTCCCCCTTATCCTGTCCTGGCACTCCCTGATAAAGAGCCCCTCCCCAGCTTTCCTGTAGTACTGTCACGATCTTTCTTTGCATGTAAGACTGCCCTAGTGTCCTTAATTTATGGGCCTAGGTTCAACATGTCTGTTTGGCGATGTTAGTTACTCTGCACAAAAAACTTCCTTTCTTATTGGTGGTCCTGAGGTTTACGCCAGGCTTGTGAGCGCTCATCCTTTTAAATGAATAAATGGCATTCTTATGTACTTGCTTTACAACGTTATTTCCACCGGAAAATAATCAGGTTCCAATACTTGAGCAACCTGACCCAATGGGAGGTGTCCCTGCCCATAGCAGGGGGTTGGTCTTTGCCAACATAAACCAATCCATGATTCAATTATTCCACTTCCTAGAGCCATCAAGTGCTGAGAATTTCATGGCTTTGTCATGCAAATGTCATGATCCTTGTTATAATTTAAAAGCAGAGGCAGTATGATTAGGAATTTCATTTATTAACTCTAATTAATGATCTAATTAAAGGCAGGTCCTGCCAAACTGACCTGATTGCCTTCTATGACAAAGTGACCCGCCTACTGGATGAGGGAAAGGCTGTGGATGTGGTCTTCTTGGACTTCGGTAAAGCCTTTGACAGAGTTTCTCACAGCATTCTGCTTCGGAAACTGTCAGCCTCTGACCTGGACAGGCGCACACTCTCCTGGGTGGAAAACTGGTTGGATGTCCAGGCCCAGAGAGTGGTGGTAAATGGTGTTAAGTCCAGCTGGAGGCCAGTGACAAGTGGGGTTCCCCAGGGCTCAGGGATGGGTCCAGCCCTGTTCAATGTCTTTATCAATGACCTGAATGAGGGGATTGAATGCACTCTAAGTAAGTTTGCGGATGACACTAAGCTGGGAAGAAGTGTTGATCCACTTGAGGGTAGGGAGGCTCTGCAAAAGGATCTGAACAGGCTGGACCACTGGGACCAACAGCATGAGGTTTAACAAGGCCAAATGTCCGGTCCTGCACTTGGGGCACAACAACCCTGTGCAGCTACAGACTAGGAGAAGAGTGGCTGGAAAGCTGCCTGCAGGAGAAGGGCCTGGGGGTATTGGTTGACAGTGACTTAACATAAGCCAGCAGTGGCCCAGGTGGCCAAGAAGGCCAATGGCATCTTGGCTTGTATCAGAAACGGTGTGGCCAGCAGGTCCAAGGAGGTTATTCTCCCTCTGTACATAGCACTGGTGAGACCACACCTCGTATACTATGTTCAGTTCTGGGCCCCTCACCACAAGAAGGATGTTGAGGCTCTGGAGCGAGTCCAGAGAAGAGCAATGAAGCTGGTGAAAGGGCTGGAGAACAAGCCTTATGAGAGGCAGCTGAGGGAAGTGGCGTTGTTTAGCCTGGAGAGAAGGAGGCTGACAGGAGACCTTATCACCATCTACAACCACCTGAAAGGAGGTCGTAGCGAGATGAGTGTTGGTCTCTTTTCCCAAGTAACAAGTGATAGGACAAGAGGAAATGGCCTCAAGTTGTGCCAGGGAAGGTTCAGGTTGGATATGAGGAGAAATGTCTTCACCAAAAGGGTTCTCAGGCACTGGCAGAGGCTGCCCAGGGAAGTGGTGGAGACTCTGTCCCTGGAGAGATTTAAAAGACAGGTAGGTGAGGTGCTCAGTGATACAGTTTAGTAGTGGACAGGTATGGTTAGACTCAATGACCTCAAAGGTCTTTTGCAACCAAATAGTTCTATGATTCTTGTTCTGCTTAGTTTGTGCCCTTTTGCAAGAGATCGGTAGTCGCGCTGATCATGCACTTTCTCCTCTCTCTGCCTCTGGGTGTGAACCATCTCGTGTTGTCCATGGCTTCATAACTTTTCCTTTCATTCTCCGTGTTTAGATGAATTTGACTTGTTTAAACCAAAGCTCATCCAAGCAAATGGAAAAATTCCTCAATCCCTCAGTGTCTTTGCCTCGTAATCTTGGCTCATTTCTCGAAAGTTTTGTGCCTTTTGTATAATTATTTATAGCTTTGCAAAGTCAGGGGGAAAGGTTTATAAATGTTGCCCTAATGGGATCTTAGAGTTTCACACCTGCTCTGCTAAGCTGTAAATGAGCTCGAAAACCCCGGAAAATCTGTGAGCTGGATAAAATAATACTGATGGTTTGCTGTTCTTGTTGGGCTTTAGGCAGGCAAAGCAAAGCACCAGCAACTCTGCCTAGGAAGAAGGGAAAGAAAGGGAAAAAAGCCAAACCTCATAAACATTTCCTTTCAAGGAAAATAGGTTTTGAAACAATGTAAATAAAGACACTACCAAACCCATGTTTTTCTTCTAGGAAAGGGCTATCCAGGATGGAGGGTTTTTTTTCCACTGAGGAAATAAAGAAGCCTGTGAAAAAGGTATCAAAATCTATCAGCAGCATAGCAATCTGGCAAGAATAGGAACAATTACATGAAAATGAACCTCTTTTTGAGGATTTTAGGAACTGTCTGTGAAATATTTTGTGTTTCGAAGGTCTCATTTTCTGACTAAAGATCAATTTCAACAGAGAATTTTCAGCCTCTGCTTTTTTACATCATTTTGAAAGCAGCAGATACTAACACTAATCTTTACTTACAAAAATAACCCCGGATTGGAACAAATCACTCAGAAAAACACAGCCACACTGTTCTGCCTTGCTAAGAGACACAGTCTTCCCACCTCCATCCTGACCCAGCCCATGATACAGGTATGAGTTGAGACTCGAATCCTGCAAGACCCTATGACAGGTGGGGTTGGTTTTCATCTGCTGAAAGAGGGGTTGCAGGGTTAGAACACAAGCTTCAGGTCTGTGTATCTGCAGTGTTATTTCCTTTTCAGGCTATACTCTTTGCAACAGTCTTAAGAGAGGCAGAGAGGCTTTTAGCTGTTCTCTGCTGATTGGGAAAGGGCAGTTCCCAGCCCATTCCTTGGCTGTGGAATCCTTGCTGCTGCAATCGTCAGATCCGAGGGGAGATATTAAAATGAGGAGAGAGACTGTACTTCTAAGGCAGATCCTGGGCCATTAAGTTATACCTGGGCATGTGGACACATGCTGCCTGGGTGAAAGGAAAAGCTATGAGCCCAAACTGATTGTTTATTGATAGAATTTTTTTTCTTAAAAATGCAAATGTGCAGCAGGACTGCATGTGTTTCTGATGTGCCGGAAAAAGGTGTTTGAATGAACTGGTGGATTATAAAACCCACTAGAAAGTGGAGCTGACATCTGCTTTCCCAGTTGCCTAGGTGATTAACATGAGATAAAAACAGTTCTTCCTATATCTGGTCTTTAATCTTTAAGACAAAGAGGGTTTTGGCTTTGTGTTACAAGACATGGAGGCGTTTCAGCAGCCAGATTTCACAAGATCTGGTTCCTCCTCCTTTCCCTTTGCTTGTGTCGTGCTCCAGCCATGAAGGTCACCTTGCTGAGCACCCTTGGAATCGTCTCAGGGCCAGAGAGGACACTGTCCCTGGGGCAAGCACCTTCAGTGGGTGCATGCCTGTGTATAGATTTCCCACTAGGTATAATTACCCATCCCTGGAGGTGTTCAAGGCCAGACTGGATGGGGCTTTGAGCAACCTGATCCAGTGGAAGGTGTTCCTGTCCATGGCAGGGGGTTGGAACTAGATGGGCTTTAAGGTCCCTTCCAACTCAAAGCATTCCACAATTCTATGAATTCACCCCTCATCCTTTCTCCATTGCCTCAACTGGGAGAGTAAGTCCCTTGTGACAGGGATCCTCTCTTGCTCTGTATTTGTACAGCACACAGGCAAGGCCACAATCTCCATTGATGGCTCCCAAATACAAGGTCTTCAGGTGAGGCTTTGGATACAGAAGTGTCGTGTAAGATGGCCTCAGGCAACCTGGTTCTGCTGCGTGCTTTCCCTTCTCCTTTCTGAAGATCTCAGGCTGTTGAACAACACGAGGCAGGGAAATGCTGTTACCCTTGTTTGACAGCTCAGGAAAGAGAAGTAGAAAAATGTGGAATAACATTAGTTTCTGGAGCACTTTTTTTGCTCCTCTCTCCCCCAGTTCAGTAATAGAAAGAGACAAAACTTTTTTAAAAACATAAAGTTCCCAGCCTATCTTCAAGTTTTTACCTCCTGCTTCTTCTCCTTGTTCCCAGGCTGGCAGAAGCCGCAACATCTGCAAGAATGTGTTTCCTTTAACTCCTTCACTTTCCTCCCTGCTTCTCTGCTGACCTCTGGAAACTCTCCAGGGATTAGCACAGCAAATCTTAGCCGTACGAAAAGGTCTCATCTTTACAGAGGCAGCCACCGACCATGCGTGTTATGCCTGTTCAGTCCTGAGGTTATAGATACCTGCATCCATCTTGGCCTGTTTATCCACAAATATGGCATTTTGGTGAGACTCAAACACCCACACAGTGATACGAATCCAATTTTTTTTTTAGTTTATTTTACATATTTTTAACTGAGAAGCAAAAGGAACATCATCCCCTTCGATGAACCTCACAGCTCCATGGTGGAGGAGGCAAATCATAGAATCATGGAATGGTTTCAATTGGAAGGGACCTTAAAGCCCCATTGACAGGGACATTTTCCACTGGATCAGGCTGCTCAAAGCCTCATCCAGCCTGGCCTTGAAAACCTCCAGGAACAGGGCATCCATGACTTCTCTGGGCAACCTGGGCCAGTGCCTCACCACCCTCACAGGAAAACATTTCTTCCTGATATCTCAATCTCCCCTCTTTCAGCTTAAAACCATTCCCCTCATCCTATCCATGCACTCGCTGATCAAGAACTGCTCCCTAGCTTTCCTGTAGCCCCTTTCAGTACTGGAAATCTGCTCTAAGTTCTCCCCTGGAGACCTTCCACTGGATCCGGTTTTTCCAAGCCCCATCCAGCCTGGCCTTGATAAGAACAGCATGTACTTTAAAGGCAAGTAAATTGAGGTAAGGTATTACAGTCCAATTTGACTCTACCAAATTCAGAGGGGATGCTGGAGGGATGGAGCTCCTGGTGCTTGGGCCAGAGTAGCCCATCACCTGAGCTATACCCAGGAGAGGAAACCATTCTCCTTCGGGCCAGACCCTTCCCATTACCGCACATGGCAGAATGGAGGGCTGCCTTTTCCATTCTGCACATTATGCATGAATTTGGAGCTGCTTCAAAATTCAAGTTTTAAAAACAGAAAGAAGAAGAAATGATTTCAGACACGTTTCCTGGGTCACTGTTTGGTTTTGATGTCTCATCTGAGGGCAAATGGCAGGCAGCAGAGGCAGGCATTGCTCGATGTGTGTTTCCCTGGCTGGCAGGGACACCTAGTGGGTAGGGCAACGTGTGCTGGGGAAGGCTGGGAAAAACATGCTCTCCTGACTTCCCACCAAGGGCAATATTTCATCTTGTGAGTCACAATTGTGCCTAATTGATGCTTATGTTATCCTTATGAATTAATATGGGGCTGGGAGGAGTTTCCAGGCAAGCCTCCTTCAACGAACAGTCACTGCAGTGGAAAAAAGGTGATCTGAGCAGCGTTCCCTAAACCACAGCTAACGGGGAGCACTGCCAGCCCAGTTTTTGTGCGATTTATCCCTATGCAGCCTGTTAACAGTCACAAGAACACCTACACCGGCGGCGTGCGAGCGCTGACTTGGTGAGGTGTGATTCATCTCTGTCTGCAGTGACGTGTTTCACAGGGCGTTGCATCGGCGCCTCTATTGCACTGCAGACACCTACAAAATGACGTGTACTCCTGCCCTTGGTGGGATGGCTTCAGCAGAAGAAGCAGCAGGAAGCTTAAAAAGACGAGGGAGGCAGTGTGACCACCCTATACCTCCCAACACCAGTGGTGCTGTTCAATACCAGGGCCAGACCCATACCCGTTTCCAGCACAAACCAGGCTTTGCTGGCCTGGTCCCTCAAGCTACTTCCCAGATTGGCTCCTTGATTGTATTCCCTTAACACAGTCTTTTAGGGGAAGAGGTTGTTGACCAATTTGTTTGTTTCCATCAAGGGGCTATTGACAACTTTTTTCCTGGCCTCTTCCCAAGCACCTGTCTGCAAGGCCTGTCATGCAGATGCTCTCTTCTGGATCAACAGCGCCCCTAAAATCCTCCAGCCTATGCCAGAAGCAGGGAAGTTACATGGGAGAGGTCTCTTGCTGGGAAAAGCCAAGCCCATAATTTCTTTTTCTTTTAGGATCAGTGTTTTTCCTCTGGAAACTACCAAATCTGGAGGGTGGGAAGCAGCTTCCTCCTGCTCGGGGGTGAGGTTCTGCCACTTAGACATTTGAGATGAACTGAATCAGAAATGCTGCACCTAAACAGTTCTGCTCTGAGTGTTTTGAAGCTGTCCTCCTCTGTCATGAACTCACAGTTATGTGGGGTTTTTTCCCTTTTCCTTTATTCCATGTTTTACCAGGAATTCTACCTTAGTTTTAATGGGCGTTTGCATCATTTCTTGTGTGCTATATTAAGGAGCATCTACAACATCAACAACTGGTTTTGCTCACTGGTTCTGTGCACAAAGTCAAACCCAAAGGTACAGAGCTTTTTATTTTGCCCTGGTCTCAACATAAATGGAGTGGTTTATTGCTCCTTAGTTCCTGCATTAAAGGACACTTCATTCTCATTTAATGACATTATTACATTTGAAAGAGGGGGTAAAAATTGCTCCTTTCTGATGTAGCTGCATTGACACAGTTTTGTAGCAGGACATAAATATCTGTATTCTAAGTACCGATGATTGGAAGAAGCAGCAGACAATGCATTTCAGAAGCCTATTGGCACAAGTAACCTGGATCCTTACTTATAATCTATGAAAATACAGTTTATGCACAAATTATGATTATCAGCGTGCATACAAATAGATGAAAAGCTCTCAAGGAATTATTGCCATATCAAATGGGAATGAAATTTCAAGCAAGTATTCAAAGCAGATGTGCAGAGATCTTAAGGGCTGATTTCAGTCAATATTTTTATTAGTGATTTGGAGGATAAATATCGAGTACACTTGTACAATTTGCTCGGTCTGACAGACAAGATTGGAACACAAAACGATAAATGGAAGAATCACAGAATCGTAGAATGGTTTGGGTTGGAAGGAACCTCAAAGCCCACCTAGTTCCAACCCCCTGCCATGGGCAGGGACACCTTCCACTAGATCAGGTTGCTCAAAGCCCCATCTGAGCTGATCTTGAACACCTCCAGGGATGGGGTAACCACGACTTCTCTGGGCAAGCTGTACCAGTGTCTCACCATCCTCACAGTGAAGAACTTCTTCCTAAAGGCTAATCTAAATCTTCCCCCTTCCAATTTAAGGCCATCCTCCCTCATCCTATTGCTACATGCCCTTGTAAAAAGCCCCTCCCAGCTTTCCTGTAACCCCTTTCAGTGCCGGAAAGCTGCTCTAAGGTCTCCCCAGAGCCTTCTCTTCTCCAGGCTGAACAACCCCAACTCTCAGCCTGTCCTCATATGAGAGGTACTCTAGCCCTCTGATCATCTTCGAAGAGATGGTCTCAGGTCAACAAGATGAAGTTCGTTAATGACAAATAGGAAGTGCTGCACTGCAGAGGGAGGTATGGAATCCATAAATCCAGAATGGGAAATAATCAGCTCAGCGTCAATAAGAGAACATGATCTTGTGTGTACAGTGGTTCATAAATTAAATATGAGTCAATGATGCAGTTATGCTGCAAAAATTGCTAATCCCACCTGGAGTTCTGCTAATGGAAATGGGTTGTGTGGAAGAGGAAGGATTGTGCAGGCACCAGGCTGGATGCCTGCAGCCCCTTAAGCACAATTCAGGCAACAGAGTAGGTCATACTGCCCATCCCCTTCCAGACCTTCTCTTTCACCCCAAGCCAGGCCCTTTCCCCAGCCACAGCTGTTCTTTGCTGGCTTCCTCTGCCAGGATACTCGACCTCTTCTTCTCAGAAAAACACTGCCATACTCCTGCTGCCTCATGTCATTCCTTCTGATGGAAATAAATGACTGGTGATGCCAGGGGAGGTCTCCATACAGATTTTATAGGGAAGTATGATCCCATATAGACAACATGCAGCACTCTGAGGAAGCTCACAGGGACTCTGGCATGGAGGCCACGTGCTGCTGCTGGAGATGTGCTGGCTCCTGGCAGCTCTGGAGCAGGGGAGTATCACACAGACTCAGCACGAGTGTGTCACATGCTGGTGCAGCTCCAAGGGGAAAGAAATACTTGGGAGAAAGAAAGAAGGAGACAATTCCCTTGAGAATTACCCCTGTCCCAGGCAAGGGAAGAACGTGGAGGGAAATTATTACATTTCATTACCTATTTTTTTTTTAATCACAGTGAAAGTTTTGAAGGTTTTTCTTGCAGTTTTGGGTTGTTTTTTTTTAAATCCACACAGGATTTAATACCACATAGCACCATCTCCATCATATCGTGTGATGGCCATGGGAGCCAGCCCCGACCTGGAAACCCTGACCGTGCCACAGCAGGCAACGTACTGAGATTAAAACTTCTCCTTCCATCACTTTAGAAAACGGAATGGCAGGAAGAGTCAGCCTGAAGGTCTGCTTCAGAAACCACAAACGGGTCATTTGAAAACTGAGAGGTTCAGATGGTTGCATCTGCCACTAGGTGGCAAACTTTAATTTTTCAATCCTAGAGCTGCCCACCCAGAGCCGTGTCCTGCCTGGAGCAGCCATGGCCCCACCACACACCACTCTGGTCTCTGCCCTCTTTCCTGCTGTCCAGCTGTCCCATTTCTCTTTGGCCACCGACTGCCCCAAAATATCCATGTGAGCACGTTACTTGCATGCAAAATAGCCACAAGATGCTTCCCAGGTGCCACTTGCCCCAAAGCAGGGAGCCAGTCACTCTCCTGTGATTTTTTGTCTGTGTGGAGGCTCCTGGTGATGCCCAGAGCAAGGACAGAGGGGATGGAGGCCAAAATGGATGTTCAGTCTGGCTCAAGGGAGGAAGTGACAGGGACAGGGCTCTGCTGGGTAGGTCACACCGACGGCCAGACACTCTCTGAAGAATCACAGAATCGTAGAATAGGTTGTAAGGGACCTCAAAGCCCATAGAGTTCCAAGCCCTGGCCACAGGCAGGGACACTTTCCACTGGATGAGGTCGCTCAAAGCCCCATCCAGCCTGGCCTTGAATGCCTCCAGGGATGGGGCATCCACAACTTCTCTGGGCAACCTGGGCCAGTGCCTCACCACCCTCACAGCAAAGAATTTCTTCCTAATGTCTAATCTAAATCTTCCCCCTTCCAATTTAAAGCCATTCCCCCTCATCCTGTCCCTTTACATGCCCCTGTAAAAAGTCCCTCCTCAGCAGTCTTGTAGGCCCCTTTCAGTACTGGAAGGGCACTATAAGGTCTCCCCAGAGCCTTCTCTTCGTCAGGCTGAACAATCTCACCTCTCTCAGTCTGTCTTTTCCAGGCCTGATTTTTCTCCCTGTCTTGGCCAGGGGCTGGATTTGGGTGCACTGGAGAACAGAGGAGCTTTTCAAGGCGCAGGGCATTGTATAGAGTGGGAAAAGGTCCTTTCTGCACTTCTCTCTCTGATGGTTATCTCAGAAAGCATTAAGAGGTAAGCTTAGAAAGTGACTGTACTGAACATGGTCTTCTCCAGATCCTTATCAATCCCTGAGGAGAGGGGCACAAATTGCAGTTCAGAGTGGTGCCAGCAGCAAAAGCAACCTCAGGTCTTACCAGTCCTTGCCATAGTGTAAAAAGTACTGTTAGCAGATGAAATTTGGCTACATTTTGGGGCATTCTAATGATATTGCATACATCAATCTTCATTTCTTGTAAGTGTACAAAATTAATCACCTTTCCTGTCAGCCGCGCGTGTTGCCTTATTCTAATCAGTAAACTTACCTCAGTGTGGAGGATTTTGGGGGACTTGGTACAGCAAAACAGCCCCAAGTCTAAGGACTATGGTCCCTGTATAAAAATGAACCATTAAGTCATGTTTCTCATCCTGCAGGTATGAGACCAAGAGCTGACCTTATGAGGGACGCTGCTGTTAACACAGGGACTACAGGCTGCTTCCATGGGATAATTCATGGTTCCTCCACACACACAATTAACCATTCTGTGTAGCAGTACCAGGAAGAGCCTTTCTTTACCCCAGGAGATAATGATTCTGTGGTTAACATGTAAACTTCTGCAAACCATCTCAAGGTTTTCTTTTTTTCCAGTTGCAATTTTCATTCCTGTCGTCCTTTGAGATCTTTTTAAAGTCTTACTTATGGAGTCATTCAATACCCAGCAGTTGTCCCCGATGCTCTGCTCATGCTGCACATGGAGGGTTTGGTGTACCTGCCTGTTACATGTAGGGTAGAGCCAGGCCCCTGGACCCATCTCTCGCTGGATTTGACATGAGGTAAAGAATTATTGACAACAAGACTGGGCTGGAGAGGAGAAGGCTCCAGGGAGACCTTATAGTGGCCTTCCAGTACTGAAAGAAGCTGCAGGAAAGTTGTGGATGGACTTCTTACAAAGGCATGTAGTGATAGGATGAAGGGGAATGACTTTAAATTGGAAAGAGGAAGATTGAGTTTAGACATCAGGAAGAAATTCGTCACCGAGAGGATGGTGAGGCACAGGCTCAAGTTGTCCAGGGAAGTTGTGGCTGCCCCCTCCTTAGAAGTGTTCAGCCTGATCAACCAGATCCAGTGGCAGGTGTCCCTGCCCATGGCAGGGATTTGGGACTGAATGGGCTTTGGAGTCCCTTCCAAGCCAAACTATTCTGTGGTTCTGTGATTCCCTGACTTGGTGTCTGTAAACTATTTTAGTAACAGCTATCAGCTCCTGTGTATTTGTGGTCATTAGCAATACTGAGTGAGTGAATTCATTGAACCTTTAGGTACCACTCTCCAGATCCGTCATTGCTTAATTAGCATCTGCTGTTGAACTCAGTAGGTATCGTGTAATGGGGCTCAGTTGAACATTTGCAATTGTTGCTTGACAGAAGTTTTGAGTGCAAAATTATCTTGTTCATTATTTTTTCTCAGGGTTGCTAAATCAGAACAGTTGAATGTCATATGATGGTACAGCCTGATTGCCTGCTGCCCTACATATTATGCAGACAAATACCTAGGGTAATGTAAACCCAGACGTATTGAATAAATTAATGAGTGCTGGATAGAGAAAAGGGGAAGAATTCTTTGAATTATCCTTCCACTCCAGTGGAAATTGTCCCTGCCTGTGGCAGGGGGTTGGAACTGGATGGGCTTTAAGGTCCCTTCCAACACAAACCATTCCGCGATTCTATGAATTTTTCAAATATTTTTTTATCCTTGCTCAGAACAAAGCAATGTTTGAAGCTGGCAACATTTTTCATGGAAGAATTTTCATTTAGTTGTGTGATTTTCCTAAGAGATACTTTGATTTTCATTAACTATTTCATATCGGATTCCTGAGGTGGTGCAAAAAAAAAAAAAAAGAAAATCAAACCAGTACTATTGGTAATTGTTTTTCGAAGGGCTGTGTTAGCATTCCTGCCATTCCCTTTATGTAGCAGGGTGGTAAATAAAATTAATTTTGAATGAAGGAATGGTTTATGAAAACCACTCATTGCTGATGCCAAAGGTGTGTGGGATTTTGGCTGAGTCAGGAAGGCAATAAAAACCCTTTACAATTAACTTCTAACTTTAGACTCTCCCATCACGGGTCTGTAATTGTTTTCCCATAGAAACATAGAATTGTTGGTTTGGAAAAGCCCTTTGAGATCGTCAAGTCCAACCATACCTGTCCACTACTAAACCGTATCCCTGAGCACATCATCTGCCTGTCTTTTAAATCTTTCCAGGAATGGTGACTCAACCACTTTCCTGGGCAGCCTCTGCCAGTGCCTGAGAGCCCTTTCAGTGCAGAAATTTTTCCTGATGTCTAATTGAACCTTCCCTGGTGCAACTTGAGGCCATTTCCTCTTGTTCTATTGCCTGTCACTTGGGAGAAGAGACAGCGACCCACTTCATTACAGCCTCCTTTCAGGTAGTTATAGACAGTCTCCCCTCAGCCTCCTTTTCTTCAAGCTAAACAACCCCAGTTCCCTCAACTGCCTGTGCGACTGTGCATTTTTCCAGAGGAAAAGGTTTCCCTTTTTTCAGTACTACTGTTTAATTTCCACTTCCAGTTAACAGACAGAGAGCAGGGAATAGGGCAGGTTTGGGTTTGACCTCAGAGTGGTATAACCCAGGAGTTAATCCATGGGATCGTCTGTATGGTAATGTAAGCAAATGACTAGGAGAGTGGAGTGAAGGCTTCTGTTCTAGGAGGGCTCAGGGAAGAGCATCTTGCTCACTTGTCTCCTGGAGAGGTGCTTCAGGAGAAGCTCATCCTGATGATTCTCTAAAATACACTGAAGCGAGAAAAAAGAAGTTGAAAAAAAAAAAGATGTTTCTAATTCGAGTTGTTTCAAGCAGTTTCTTAAGGCTGAGGACAAAACAAACCCTACATAAATAGTAGGAAACAGTCCGCATCTTGTTGCCATGACAATGCCCTACTTATAGCACATTAAGCTGATTCATGGCTTTTCTCACCTCCCTGTTAATAAATTATGGTGGCTGATGAGAATTAAGCCAGCTGGAAGAGCCAGTGAATGTAAGCAGCAAATTAATTTGCCACTTAATCGCAGTGTCCTTTAGGGGAATTACCCTCTCCATGGCAAATAATATCTTGCTACATGTAAAATGGTAGGAAGAGATTGAAATAGCTAATCTGTGTTTTCTTTGTAATACTGCTGTGTCACAGCTCAGCGCCGTACCAGCACGAGCTGGCACAGCCCTGCTCTGGCTTTAGCACTGGCTTCAATTGCTGGTGGATGAGCATTGCATAGGCTCCTCTACTCCATTAATGAAGATGAGTGGAATCAGGCTTTAAAATACCGATTCCTCAAGTTTGTGTCGTGTTTTTTTGCACTTGAAGTGTATGATATTTGGCCAATGGCTGTTGAGGCACACTGCCTGCAGGCATAGAGTCATGGAATATCCTGAGTTGGAAGGAACACACAAAGATGATCACGTCCAACTTCTGACCCTGTACAGGACAATATCAATATTCACACATTGTGTCTGAGAGCGTTGTCCAGAAACTTCTGCTATATTGCTACCCTGGGGAGCCTGTTCTGGTGCTCCACCACCCTCTGGATGAAGAACCTTTTCCTGGTACCCAAGGTAGCTCTCCCACAGGGCCACAAAGATGACTGAGGGCTGGAGCACCTCCCATACAAGGACAGGCTGAGAGGGTTGGGGTTGTTCAGACTGGAGAAGAGAAGGCTCAGGGGAGGCCTCATAGCTGCCTTCCAGTACCTGAACGGGGGGTACAAGAAAGCTGGGGAGGGACTTTTTACAAGGGTCTATAGTGATAGAACAAGAGGGAATGGCTGTAAATTGAAAGGAGGAAGATTTAGATTAGGCATCAGGAAGAAATTCTTCACAATGAGGATAGTAAGGCACTGGCACAGGTTGCCCAGGGAAGCTGTGGATACCCCCTCCCTCAAAGTATTCAAGGCCAGGTTGGATGGGGCTTTGAGCAATCTGATCCAGTGGGAGATGTCCCTGTCCATGGCAGGGGATTGGAACTGGATGGGCTTTGAGTTCCCTTCCAACTCAAACCAGTCTCTCATTGGTTGCCAGGGAGAAGAGCTCAGTGCCTGTTCCTCCTCCTCCTCCCCTTGCAAGAAGCTGTAGACTGATGCCCTCAAGCTCTTACTCTGCAGGTTCAACAGATCAAGTGACTTCAGCCACTCCTCATACAGCTCCTTGCGAGTACTTGCTCTTGGGACCTGAAATCTGAGAAGTGTTGAGTTCTACTTATAAATATTCTGTGATCTTCAAGTGTTTGCTCAAGTGCGGGAGTTTGGTTGCTTTCCCTATATTTTCCTCTTTGCTGACTTTCTGCATTCTTCCTCAATGTTTTCACTTTTTTATCTCAACTGTAAATCAAATGTGCATTTTCTTTGGCCTTACATTTTGGTTTGAGTTGACCAAAGAAACATTACCTGGGTTGCATCACCTGAGGAGGCCAAATTAAACAGTAGAGCTTGGCTAAGCTAAGCCATCCTCCTTCTCAGTTCTAATTTTATCTGTGACTTTCAATGACATGAAAAATCTCAATAGGCTGGCAGGAGCTCAGCTATCAAAATGCTGGTGGAATAGATTTTGTTTTGTTAAAGAAGAATCCAACAGCCAATGGCATCTTGTTCTGAATTTAAAGGTGTTTACAGACTTTCCAGTGATTCTCATTGCATTGAAGATGTCTTCAGTATCAGCTGAATAATACAACAATAATCAACAAGCTCTGCATGTCCAGACCTAACAGCAACTTAACAGATCCATGACTTCCATTTGTAAGGAGAGCTGTAACACCCATTTTCCTTCTTGTTATAGGAGATGTCCCACTTAAAAAGACCGGTTAGGAGTTACAATTGCATGTGTGTCATAAAGAAAGCTTTAAAATTGCTTTGGGACTTGAAACCTTCAAAAGCAAAGAGCTCCTAGGAAACTTGGCATTGCTCTTTTTTTGCTACAGACAGCAAAGAGGAACCGAGTAAAGCCTTCAAGACCAGAATTCTCTTCTAGTGCCCTGGGAAATGCAACCAACTTTCCCTTGTTCTTCCGAAGCCCTTCTTGGAGGCGTCTTGTGCACAGCTTTATCATCTCAGATGAGGTGAAATGACCAAATACAATGTTCTCACTGGGTATAAACTGTTTGTGATGTTCAACTTGCAGCTTTATCTGAACACAATCTGCAGGCTTATCACCAAGTTGCCTCAGTGTTTGCCTTTTGATGGTCCCACAAGTGAGGACTCATCTCCAAGTGATGCTGTTTTAGTCTCCCACAAGAGCAGTGTTTTCCAAAGATGTCCTTCACCCTCGGGTGAGATATCAGGTTTGGTTCCTGTCATTATTGCTGACTGTTTGCCTTCTGCAGAGGAAGGTGAGGGAGCAGAAATTCACCCTGTGGGATCCCTGGGCTGGAATCCTTCTTCCTCCATACCCAGTGTCCACCATGTGTGTATTCCCCTTTTCCTGTCCCTTGTCAGTCCCATCTGGTTTTGCAGTCTTCCTTTGCGAGACTCAGCCAAGAGGATGCCAAACATTCCTGCTCGTGGCACCTCCCCCACTGCATTAATTCTGACTGGGAGGGAGGAGGGAGAGGTACTCCAGCCCAAAACTATGCTTGCACTGCACATTGCTTCCCCCAGCCCAGTGCTCAGAAGCAGGCTCTCCCCTGCCATATCTGTGCCTACATACACATGCAAACCAGGATGTGGTTAAAGGTTACTTAATCTTTTTCATTTTTATCCATAAATTTTTATATGTGTTTTCCGAAAGGCTTTTGGAGAAGATCTGCTGGATTATCTGGGGGACCTGGAGAGGTGATTCCCCCAAAAATTCAGCTTTTCTTATCACATGATGGCTCTGCTTTGTTTGGGCAGGAGCATTGGCAGTCTGCTGCCGCACGGCACAGCTGGAGAGCCGGAGCGTGCAGCTGCAGTGCTCTATAGTGCGGATGGCTCCATGGGGATAGATCCCACTGGCATCAATAGGCTTGGCCTCTTAGCGTCTAGACACTCCTACCCATCCTTTCACAGCAGGAAAATAGGCGAGATGATTATATGGATTTAGCAATTCAAAAGCGTGTCTGTGCGCCTCATCCCAAGGCTCTGGGGCTGTGAGGAAGACACGTGCATGCATTCGGAACTCTTACTTTATTCTGTGTGCAACCCTACACTTGGTCTTGTTCAATTCCTGTAATGCCCCTGTTCCCTCAACTCCGGAGCAGTGCTAACTTTCCTTTCCTCTTCTTCCACACCAGCAGACTGAACCCTAGTGAAGAGGATGGACTGCTCTAAAATGCCTTTTTTCTGTCTTTACTGGACAGGAGGTGAGGGCAGCTGAGAGATCTTGTCTAAAGGAGGAAGGACTATCAGCAGCTTTAAGACCACAAAGCTGAAATTCCTGGACTTACCATTTCAAGGTACAATGCAAAATTCTATACTGAAGGTTTTTATGTAAGGTGAATTTATTGCCGGTTTGCTGGTTGCCTACTCTGAATAATGGAAAAGTTAACCTGTGTGAGTGCTGCAAGGATTTTGGATTGAGATATGGTTAAGAGTTTCTGAAAATCACAAGAACCAGGCTTTCAAACCGGGTCTTACAGTGGGCATTTGGTAAAGTATGAAATAATCTGTATCCCAGTTTTGCTCTTCCCTCTCCTGTTTTGCTCTATGACACAAGTATTAATGATCTAAGGTGGCATCACCCATGAAACCAAACCCCAAGTCTCACAGAAGACATAAATGCCACCTTCTGTCCTCCACTGCTATCATCCCCCCTGACCTGCCAGAGCATCAGGTGCTGCACATTGGGTTAACCTCACTCTCCTCCAATGCAGCTGAGCAGGTTTATGTAAATCAGCTGGCTGACCTTTTTCTGTAGCTATGGATTTCAAGGGCTGGACCTCAAAAAAAGATGGCAAGCTGTTTCCCTGTGTCCTTTTGTCATTACCCAGAAATGTAAGTAAGAGGAGGCTGGATGCTTTTTCCTGGATTACTGCTGAAGCAGGTACTGAGAAAGACGTGCCAGTGAGTGTCTGTGTGGCTTCTCCTGGAGTCTTATGGTGGTAGGGTGGAAAACTCAATGGTAGAGAGGGTGTTGTGATGTGAATGGGTTTTATTTCAGAGAAGAGATTCCCTTTTGTGTGTACTGAAAAAAAAGAAACCTAAACAAAAGAACTTCCCCATGTGTGTAAAGTATCACAGCCTCTAAAACCTGCCATTCCCTTCCTGCCCTCCCTGGGAATGCTGTTGGTGTGAATGATCTGTCCCTTGACACCCTTGGCTGTCTTGGAAGCTTTTCCTGCCCTTCTGCAAGCTCTTGTCTGTGTGTGAAAGAGGGAGGCACTGGGCTGAGAGACTTTGTAGATCAGCTTGCAATCTCCTCTGCCTGTTTCAGTAAATGAGAGATGGAAATCATGAAAGGCAATATGAAAAAATCAATGCATTCAGCTGAATGACACTTAGCGTAGGGATTTCTGATTTGTCATAGTGGCTCATTCTGAAAAGCATTTTATACATAAAAGCTTTTTCCTTCCCTGGGTTATTCCGGTTCATCTTCATGATGATTATTCTTTCCTTCAGCCCCCATTTTTCATATTGCTATTTTGAATCAAAATGAAACAGTTCTGTGCTTTAAGATTGCAGAACTAGATTTACAGCTGCTGTATTTTAGTTTCCCCTCATTTCCTCCAGTACAGCCATGTACAGTGTTGTCAGCTCAGGGTCTGACTTGTCCTGTAGTTTTCTTAAAGGAAATGTCATTAGACTTGAAGGTTTATTTGTTTTTTAAACACGGTAGCAAATTGTTCATTTGGGACTTACAGACAGGTAACCTGCAATACCCTCTGTTATTAACACGACTTAAAATCACTCCTAAGAAGTTGTGTTGTCTAGCGCTGCAGAAGAAAAACCAGTTCCCAGGCAACTTTTCCTATGCAGAAACAGTTGAGCTCAGAATTACCAGGCTGAGGTGTTTTAACTCAGTGCAATCAGGGATTTTGTATGAACGTGCCAATGTTAACACAGTGATGTCTGGATATGAATGATAATTATAGTTTCTGATTATAAAAGCATTGGTGCTTTTAATGGTTTTTGGTTTCCTGGGGTACAGTATTGGGTGGCAACTGTCTTTCACTCTGGTTGAAGCTGATAACTTCAGCCCTTGGAACAAATGGCCTTGGCATTGCCCTGATGTTGTGCGCGTCTCGCGTTGGAGGGAGATGTTGCTGACAAGCAACTGGTAGCACAGCCACCATATCAAACGTGTCTGACCTTGCTTCCCGAGAAATAAGCGGACAACTCCTCTTCAGTGGTGAGAAACATCCTGAATTTCCTGCTGTCTCACATTTCAGTATCTTGTCCATTATATGTGGTGAAGAATCTGAGCATTACAGTCTACGGTCTCCTTAGAGTTTCTTACCCTTCATTCTTGCTTATTCACAGCCACATGTCAGATATGTGGCAACTCCAGTCTGGGCTTACTTTGTAGAAAAGATGCCAGGGCCATGTGTAATTTCTGTCTGTGTAAATATGGGAAGCACTGTTACCAGCTTCTTGAGGGTCGTGAGCCACTGCAAGGTTCAGGAATTCCAGCTCTGAGGTACTTGGCAATGGTTTTGCCCTGAAACTGTGTGGCAGCAATTTTTTAGTGCAGGAAGTTTTCAAGATTAAAGCTCTTATCTCACACCAGCATCCCCTACTCCAGAATGGGATGGGATCTGCCTCTCCTGAGCTGTCCCTGTGATCGTACCCTCGGGTGGCCTGGAGCAACCTTAAAAATTGTGCAGTGTTTTCCTGGGCTCATTTTTCCTTTATTTCAGTTGACTCATTTGTAATGGAGCCATGAACAGAGTTGAAGGATGCAGCTTTAGGAGATGGTACTTGACTTCTTCATATTTTCTTTTTGCTTTTTGTTGTCTTTGCCTGACAACAGAAGTGAAAAGTGAGATGTTATAAATTTTGCTGGACCCCTTCAGCATATTGAGAGCAGCTCAGAAATCCTGAGACCAGTTTTAAGAGATTAGAGCTTTTTATTGTGTCTGAGGTTTTTTTTGTTTTGTTGTTGTTTTTTTTTTTTAAGTCCTTTGGATACATTTGGGTTAAACTTTCAAGCTTTTTCTGCAGCTGTGAGTGCTAAAAACTTTGCATAAGACAGGAATTTTGGGGTTATCGCTTCAAATTACTGAATACTGAAATAGATATAATGTAATTGTGAGAGGTGCTAGCTCTCCTGATCTTCTCCCAAAGAGTGTTTTTTACAGTGATTCCCCCACCCACCCCCGGAGGCTTCCGGGTTTTGATTTATTCAAGTCAATCTTGTTTTATTTATTTTCATCTGTTGCTTTTGACCACAGCACTTTTGTGCAACCCATGATGACTGTAAATTTAGTGAGAAACTGGGAATAAATCTTTCTGTACTTAGCAAGAACCATTTGTGCATCAACTCTTCACCTCCCTTCCCTGGGGCTATGTGATCTCTCCCAAATCCTCACCATGTGCAGCTGATACAAATGCTATGTAATCCCTTTGATGTAGTTTAGTTCATTTTAAGTCAGCAATGTATTTTGTGTGCTGTTAACCTCCACCCTGCTTGCCACATCTTGAGGGGGCTGCTAATCTCATTTGGATTCACAGTGGTGGCAACAAGCAGGTCACTCAGGGAGTTAATGTCAGCTGCTCCACTAATTACTGGTGGTAAGTGATCCCATCATCCTGGATGGTCATGTCCAACACCAGCCTCCAAAGCACTTCCAAGAGTACTAATTCTGTTAGTGGTGCATTACTGCTTCCTTTGAGCTGTGTAGTCCATCTCCCAAAGTGAGATGGTAAATCACCAACCAGTTCCAGAGAAAATGTACAGACAAGACCATTATTGATGGGTGTCATTCTCTGTTGGGCTTGTTTTTTTTTCTTGAAGTTTATTTAGAGAGATCTGCCTTGGTAACTCTTAGCTTACAGTAACCTTAATCCCTCACTCTGCCTTGAAGGGAGCTATATGCCAAAAAAACCCTTTGGACATGGATTTGATCTTTCTACTCCTTACTATATCCTCAGCTGCATTCAAAGTAGTGTGACCAGAAGAATGAGGGAGGGCATTCTGCTCCTCTGTGCTGTTCTGGTGAGACCTCACCTGGAGCCCTGCTTTCAGTCCTGGTGTCTTCGGCACAGGAAGGACATAGAGCTGTTGGAGCGAGTCCAGAGAAGGTTATGGCTGGAGCACCTCCTGTATGAGGACAGGCTGAGCGACATGGGCTTCTTCAGCCTGGAGAAGAGAAGGTTCTAGGAAGACAGTAGAGCAGCTTCCAGTACTGGAAGGGGCTACAGGAAAGCTGGGGAGGGATTCTTGATCAGGGAGTGCAGGGATAGCATGAGGGGGGAACATTTGAAGCTGAAAGAGGGGAGATTTATATGAGATCTTGGGAAGAAATATTTTCCTGGGAGAGCGGTGAGGCACAGGTTGCCCACTGGCCACAGGGCAACTGCAAATGATAGTTGGATAAAATCACTCTTCTCAGGAGTTCAAATGTGCTTGTGAACCTCTGAAATCTGTTGTGTTAACAAGTTTGATCTGACTGAAGGATGAAAAGCAGTGATGGTTCTATCTCATTGTTCAGAGAGGATGTCATAGAATAGTTTGGTTGGAAAAGACCTTTCATATGAGCCCAACCACACCTGTTCACTACTAAACCATATCCCTGAGCACCTTGGCTACCTGTCTTTTAAGTCCCTCCAGGGATGGGGTCTCCACCACTTCCCTGGGCAGCCTCTGCCAGTGCCTGAGAACCCTTTCAGTGAAGGCATTTCTCCTAATATCCAATCTGATCCTCCCATTGCACAACTTGAAGCCATTTCCTCATGTCCTATCACCTGTCTCTTGTGAGAAAAGACCAACACCCACTTCGCTACCACCTCCCTTCAGGTAGTTTTAAACTGTGGTAAGGTCTCCTCTCAGCCTCCTTTAGTCCAGGTTAAACAAACCCAGTTCCCTCAGCAGCCTCTCATGAGGCTTGTTCTCCAACCCCTTCACAAGCTTTGCTGCCCTTCTCTGGATGCATTCCAGGTGAAGATATTCAAAGAGCAAGTGGGTTTTGCTGCAGGTTGCATGGAATCTGGCTGTATGTACCTGTCAGGGTAGGAAAGTATAGCTATGATGATTGCTGTATCAACCACTGCATCACCCATCCCTATCTATTCGCATTTCTGTGCACCAGGTCCTGGTTGCATCCTGGCTCACCGATTCTGTTGCTCATATTGAGGAAAGAGATAACTGTGCCCTCAACGTTGTTTGTGCCTGTTAAGCACCGTTCTTACATTATTTAATTTGCATGACTAATTCCTGGTCTTAAAATGAGTTCATCATAGCAGGGTCTGCTGGAGCACAAACCCACTGGTGATGGGCACTGTTGGGTGTGACACACGTAGTCGGCTCTGCAATCAATACTTTGAAGTCAGCATTGTCACTAATCAAATATAAGTAGTTCATGCTGATAGTTAGGTTTCATCTGCTCACAAGGCAGGCTGTTCTTAGTCCCTTATCAATGTAGTGCTTTTGATTGAAATCTGTCTCTTTTTTTGCTTTTTCCCCTGCCTTTTCCTTGCTGGACATAACAGACAATGGAAGGGATGGGGCCAAACTGCTCTTCTGCAGACAAGCAACTTATTGTCTGCAAACAGCACGTCTTTCAAGAGCATGGGAGACTGAGGACAGTGACAGGAGCATGAATGTACAAAAGTGCCTACTGTTAAGGCCACAGCTTTAAGTGTTTAAATTCAAATCACATTCCCATTTGAGGTTCAAATTTGTAGCAGAAACACACACACAAGGGTTTCAGTGTTTGATATAAATTTCTTCCAGCTTCCACGGGTATTCCTGATGGCAGCACATCGGAGCTGAGTGCAAGAGAGACTTGCTGTCCTTGCTGTACAAAGCAAAAATATTGAATTAGGTTAGTTTGGTTAGGGTTTATGTGCTTTGTGTTAGTAAATAGAGCAGCCTGTCATCTCTAGACTCTGGTTTTCCTATTGTGAGCTTAGTCCTTGGCTCAAAACGCTATTGTTCTTGGACCTTTGCCTTGAGCTGAAGGGCTCAGATGTGGGGAGGAAGAGGAGGAACCAAGCTAAAAATAAAGTGAAAAAAAATGCCATTTATTACTGTGGAGCAGATAACGCTCTCCTAGATGTCTCAGCAGTCCTGTACATACGTGTACATGCTCTGCCCAGAGCAACACCTGGACCGAAAGCGCTCTGTCTGCATTTATTTATCCACCTCCAAAACCAGGCACTCCATGAAGCACTGACAGCTGCAGTTGTAAGATGAGGAGGTGGGAATGCAGCTGATTTTAGCCTGGAGAAGAGGAGGCTAAGGGGAGACCTCATTGCTTTCTGCAGCTCCCTGAAAGGAGGTTGTGGTGAGATGGGTGCTGGCCTCTTCTCCCAAGTAAGAAGTGGTAGGATGAGAGGAAATGGCCTCAAGTTGCATCAGAGGTCTAGACTGGATATTAGAAAAAAATTCCTTCACAGAAGGGGTTGTAAAGCACTGGAAGAAGCTGCCCAGGGAGATGGTGGAGTCCCATCCCTGGAGGTGTTTAAAAGTTATGTGGATGTGGTTCTTAGTGATATGGTTTAGTGGTGGAGTTGACAGCATTGGGTTTACAGTTGGACTTATCTTGAGGGTCTTTTCCAAGCTTAACGATTCCATGATTCTATGGTCAGGGAGGTATTTCTGCACCCAGGGCCTCAGCACTTGCTGCAACGAGACTTTGTGCATGCAGGAGCCAGGCAGATGCTGTATCACTTATGGGAACAATGGAAATATCCCCAGTTACATCAGAGGAGCTGTAAATGAGACGTGAGGCAGCTGCCAGTGGTCAGGGTTTAGAAGAAACTTCCTTTTCGACAAGATCTTTCCTCCTTGTGCAGTTTTGCATTTTGAGTATGTGCCACTATCCCTCTGCTATCAAACCCGGTACTGTGTACGAAGTTGGAAGTGCTGGATTGACTTAGTGCACAAATTGTTCCTGCTGGAGAGGCAGGTAAAATGTTTAGACGTGCAAATGCTTTCCCTGACAGTCACTCAGTTGAGGCTATCTTTGGCCAAAATATCAACATCCATATGGAGAAACAGGGCCAAGGGAGTATCACAGGGGCCTCATCCCCTGCCTCTCCAGCCACACTCCCCTCACACTGGTGAAGCATTTTTGCAGCTTTACAAGTTCAAAAAGACAGAAAGAATTTCTCTCTTGTGTGGTATCAGTTGGATCGTTGGGAATGGTTTATGTGCAGGATCAAGGGCACTGGTGTTTAATTCCTTGAAATATTCAAATAAGCAGGACATCAGAACCATTTAAACATTGGGTTTAGCATCTCCATAAGGAGGCACAGGGTATTTCTAGGCATTTTGAAGGCTGACTAGTAATACTATTTCTCTGTCTGAGTAGAACACACAAGCACTGATGCCTCTAGTCTTTTCACTACACGTGGGTCAGTTGCTGTCTCTTAAGGATCCAACCAGGGTATCTGCATGGAGAATTTCTAGGCCTGGTGTTCAAGTATAAGTATACTATCAGCAAATCCCAGTCATTCTTTTAGGGCAGTTAATTGGGAAGCCACAACAAAGCTGCCTTTTCCTAAATCCCTAAAACCTTAGAGGTCCCTTTCCCTTCGCTGCAGGTATTGATAACATGTAGTCAGCTTGCCTCAGAGTGGGGTGTTATTGAAAAGTGAGCACTTGAGTACTCATTGCACAAGCTGGAGCGATGAAGGGTGGGCAGATAGGCCAGTCCCTGGTGCAAAAGCCTGAGGGTGGGCACCACTGTTTTGCTTTCACACCAAAAATATGGAGGCGTTTTGAGTGTCTTTCTTTGAAGCTCTCCTCGTGCCCAGGAGGAGGGCTTGTGCACCCAAAGTGATGGATAATTTTCTTCCTGCTTAAATAAAAGATAGAATCTCTTCTTACAAACTTTATTTCATGTAGTGGAGAAAGCACAAGTCGTTTTACTGTCATATGGATGGGTGACGGGCAGGAATTGTCTCTATGCATCCCAGTCATGGGACTGTGCTGTGTCTCTCTATGAAATCAGTTATGGAAAAAAAAAAACAACCCTCCACCAGTTTTTTTCAACAATGAAGGCACTTTTGTTCTCCCTTTCTGGAGCATCTCATACCTCACTGATTACAGAGCCTTAAGCCACCTCCTCCCCTCAGCTGTTGTGCATTTCATCTGTACTGGTACCAGCAAAGAGCTGCTGGCCTGGTGGGGTTCAAATCTGCTCCCTGCCCACAGCCACTGGAAGTGCAGCCATGGTGATAGTGCTGTTTGCACATGGACTTGTCTGGATGTAGGATGAGAATGTGGCGCACCACCTTTCTTCCTCACTGCTGTTGAGTTTGTAGGATCCTAGACCGGTTTGCATTGGAAGGGACTTCAAAGCCTGTCCAGTTCCATGCCTCTGCCAGAGGCAGGGATGACTTCCACTAGATCAGGTTGCTCAAAGCCCCATCCAACGTGGTCTTGGACACCTCCAAGAATAGGGCATCTCTTTGCTCCCAGAAACTCGGTTTCTGTATTTTCAAAAAGGGCTGGTGGAGATGCTCAGCCCAAGAGAAGAGCTGGGGGCTTGGCTAGAGAGAGAGCTAGAGTGCCAAAGAGAATTCTGTTTATTTACTGCCTTGCTGGCTTCTGGGCTTCTTCCTGAGCATCTGGGTGGCTGAGATTGGTAGAGAGTGAGGCACTGACCTGATCTGCTTGTGTACAGTGAGGATGAGCAGTGGTGACACTGGGAGGTGCCGTGCCTCGCAGCTGAGAGCTGCAGCACTGGCGTGCGCAGATGTGATGTGATACCAACCAACAAAAGCCTGGATGGTTGTAATACCTTACCTGCTCTGTTCTTAGCAGAGACTTTGCTTTTTTTTTATTATTATTATTTATTATAGGGAGTAAAATTGGTTTTATATAATTGGGAACAACATAGCTTTAGGGACTTCCAAGAACCTGAAAATCTGTTGTAGAAACAAGGAAAAGGACAATCCCAGAGGTTAAATACTCAGGTCTGTTCTGTGAACTTCCACCTCATTCTCTAAACACAGTCATCAGCTGTGATTGCGACCAGTTTAAGATCATTGTCATTGTTAATTTTAATTAAAGTATATTTAATGTAAACCTCAGGTTTTTTTCATGTCACTGTGTAGTGCCACTATTCAGGTATGACAAACATAACTTGTGTGTGGCTTTGCAGTTCAATGTTGATGCACATAGCACCTGCCATGCTTTGGGAATTCTAAATACACTCCTGCAAGTAGATTGCAGCAGATGCCAGTACTGTGATTATGTAAGGCAGAGGAGTCTGCTGTCCTGCAGTGCTGCAGCTTTGTGAAATACCCCATCCCACGTGGCCTCACACATGCCAATAGGTTTTTATGGCATAGCATGGATTGATTTTTCTGTGTCCTTATCGGTCTGTTCCATGATGATCTCGGTCTGAGGTGGTGATGTGGGGTAGGCAGGGCTTCAATCTACACTTCCAAAGTCTCTGTAACCCTGGCCATTTGACTGGCAAATGTATCTCCTGCTTCCACAGCTGCTGTGATGCTCACTGTTGGGAAACTGTGAGAAACAATAAATACTGCTACAACAGACTTCAGAGTCAGAAACATCTGGGATGCTGGTAAAATTGTTCCTGGCAGAATGGTAGCAGTTAGCTAGATAGATAAGGGGCTTTACTCTTGATTCTCTATTATGGAGACCTTACTGCGGCCTTTCAGTACTTAGAGAGAGCTGATAAGAAAGATGGGGGAAGAACATTTTAGCAGGGCCTGTAGTAATAGGACAAAGGGTGATGCTATTAAACTAAAAGATGAGAAATTTAGACTAGATCTTAGGAATAAATTTTTTCCTGTGGTCTTGGTGAGGCCCTGGCCTAGGCTACCCAGAGAAGTGGTGGCTGCTCCATCCCTGGAGCTGTTCAAGGCCAGGTGGGATGGGGCTTTGAGCAACCTGATCCAGTGGGAGGTGTCTGTGTCCATGGCAGGGGATGGGAACTAGATGAGCTTTGAGGTCCCTTCCAACCCAAACCATTCTGTTCTCACTGAGCAGTATCCATCCGTCTCTTTGGAAACTGGTTGCGGTGATCAAAGCCCTGTATAAAGCTGACACACAAAGTAGGAAGCAAGCAGAGGAATAAAGGTAGGATGCTGTTGATTAGCTTAAGAAAACACCATTGGGATCTATTAGGAAATCAACAGCTGTATTGCTTTTATAGATTGGAAGCAATTAAACAAATGTATAGACACAGTAAATCATTTACTGTACAAATCCCTATATAACCAGGTCACAGTGTCTGAGTAAAGCTTTGAATAATATTAATAGAAAAAGGTATTGCTTCTCTTCCTGAAGTTTACTGCCACTGTGGATTAGTATTCCTCATGGAAACAGCTTGTCAAGCACCCAGCCAATAAATAACATGGGTGGTGTAAACACAGCGATGTGATCAGAGAGTTAAAAGCTCTTTGGCAATGCCTTTTTGGGGGGTCTTTCCGTTTCTCAGTTGAAGAGTTTTCCCTGCCCACAGAACTCTAAGTTATCCATATGTGCCTGTGTTGGCTCAGCCAACACTTCACCTCTGTTCTGCAGATTTAAGCACATGATTCATTTCCAGTTCCGCTTTCCTTTTGCCACTGGTTCTCAAAAGGGAGCGGGCAGGATCAAGAATATCCAGCATTCCTATTGTTATTGCTAAACCAAATGAGAATAAAGTTGAAAGAGCTCTTGAATGGCCTCCTGGAAGCCAGTGTTTAACTCCTGGTGTTGGGATGAGAAATGCCCATTTCTTTACACCCTGGGAAGCATCCAGGCCTGCATCTGAATTGCTGAACAGACTGGACTTAGAGATTAAGCCAGAAGATTAATTCCTACTGTCCTGACGCAGCCCGCTTCCTCCTGGAACTAAAAAATGAGCCAACCCCCCCCGCCCCCCCCCCCAAGCAGTGTATCTGCCCTTCACTGTCGGCTGCCAGGACCCTGGGTGCACTCACTGCCCTGCTCCTGGGACCAGATCCCCATTCCCATCAGTAGCTGCTCCTTGCTTGCTGGGCAGGTGTCTCCACGTGGTCGTGAAACCACGATGTGGGGCCACCTCTCCCCTCACTGAGCTGTGTCCTGGCATGGCCACCCGCCTTCACCTTTCAGGTGATTCATCCTAGCTTCCCTTTGTTAAATAGCAACTTTGGATCGTTCCAAGTGCTTTATTTTCACTATAAACCAAGGCCAGGTTGGGTGAGGCTTTGAGCAGCCTGATCCAGTGCAAGGTGTCTCTGCTTGTGGCAGCAGGGTGGAAGTGGTTGGGATTTAAGGTCCCTTCCAACCCAAACCACTCCATGATTCTATGGTTCTCTGATAATTGGAGAACTGGCTAGCATTTGTCACACAGATACAGTCTTTACAAAGAAAGATGCTGGAATTTTGCCCAATTAATATGGTGACCTTGTTCAAGATGAAAGGAAGTGCTGCTCCATGAAAGAAATGATGGAGCTTAGGAAGCCTTTCCTAAAGGGTGGTGTTTGGATGCAAGATGTTATTGAGTTCAAAGGGAAAATGGAAAAGTCCTTGAAGGAAAGACCCTTTGGTTACTGGAAGATGAGGAGCAACAGGCTCAGGAAGCCCCCTGAGCTGAAGATAAGCAGAGATTGGGAGAATATGAGGGGTCAAAGGGATCACAAGCACTTGTGCTATCCCCACCCACACACCTCAAGATGTGAGTCCTCTGGATAGCTGGAAGTGGGTCCAGGCAGGGATTCCTGCCAGCTGTTGCATTAATGTGCCTGTTGGAAGCACTCACAGTTTGGGAAGCTCAACAATCGCCATTGATGCAAGATGTTCTCTCTTTGTCCAGGGCGCAGCCCCTCCAGTGGCCTGTGGTACCCAGCTCTGCTGATTTCTATAACTCTCCAAGTAATAGAACAAAGGGCAAGGAAGCTGTGGAAGGTTCTGGAGCACAAGTGTTACGAGGAGTGGCTGAGGGACCTGGGGCTGTTCAGTCTGGAGAAGAGGAGGCTTAGGGGAGACCTTGTTCTCTAAGAGAAAAAAAATTGGAGGTGGAACACAATCAGTCACTGGTAGTGTTTCAGAAAGCCTTATGAGGCTATCCCTGAACATGTAGGACAGTCCAGCTCTGGAGCATCAGCTTTGGTATTTTAAGTGTATAGAGAAAATCTGTTGTGGTGATTACAGAGCTGTGAAAGGCTGCTGAGCAGTAACCAAAGCCACTTGCAACATTGCCTGTTCTGTGTAATGTGCAGTGATCAGTGTTTTGACTGCAGCTGTTTCAGGGAAGTCTGATACACAGCAGGAGTGAGATTGAAGGAATGGGAATTCCACTTTGGGTCATCTCAAACCTTGAGTCTGGTAGGAGACAGAGAAAGCCATGGTGATACATGTCTGTATGCTGCTGTGCTATATGGGGACTCACCATCCCCACTCAAGCAGCATCAGTTGCAAAAATGACTTGGATGAAGAGCTCCAGCTGCCACTGCAGCATCTTGAGAGCCATTCCCAGCAGGATATATATTGGCCTGTGTAGGAGCCTGCACCACCAGTCACTGTGGAGGGACTTTTTACAAGGGCATATACTGATAGGATGAAGGGGAATGGCTTTAAATTGGAAGAGGGAGGATTTAGATGAGACATTAGGAAGAAATTCTTCATGATGAGGCTTGTGAGGCACTAGTGCAGGTTGGCCTTGGAAGCTGAGGATGCTACATCCCTGGGAGTGTTCAAGGCCAGGCTGGATGAGGCCCTGAGCAGCCTGATCTAGTGGAACATGTCTCTGCCCATGGCAGGGGGGTTGGAGCTGGATGGGCTTTGAGGTGCCTCCCAACCCAAACCATTCTATGATTCTGTGATTAGCCCAATTACCTCAGATACACAGCAGGTCCATGTTCAACAGGTTTAATGTTGGACAGCCAGCTGTTGGCACTTTGATAGTTAAGTGGGTTAAGTCCCTGAGTGAGGAGTGTTGTGAACGTGCCTAAAAGGACTGACTTTGAGAGAAAAGGCTTCCTGTACTCAATCAGGACTGTTAGCGGAATAAGGTTTGCTAGTTGGGATGAGTACTTGACTATATCAACCAAACAAAATGCTGTATGATCATTATGCCTCCCTTAATCAACTGGAAGGCACCTGACTAAACGCCACAGAGAAGTGCACCAGCTGATTTTAAGCAGTTATTCTTGTCTACAAATAGGACCATAACATCTGAGTTCAGGCTTATTTTCCAAGGCCTCAACCATCTTCTGCTCTGGCTCATGAGGTTATACCCAGTGTAAGATAGCTGGGAATTTCAACACAGCTGATCCTTCAGCTTAGCGCATCCTGCCCAGGCAATGAGAGTGGAGGAGATTTTTTTGTTTTGTTTTGTTTGTCTATGGAAATAAAGAAGGTAATTTCAATCACCATTTTCTCCTATGTCTTTTACAGTCTGAGTGATGTCAAGGTCACAGGTTGATACTTTATCTACTTGGCCTCCATTTCTACACATCAGTACCTCGGGAAGAGCGAGAAGGAGCGCCAGTCCCTGGCATGTGCTAATAAGGATTTCGGAGTTCATTAGGTGAAAAACTAAGTTTAACAAAAATGTGGTTTTGCTTGCTGGAGAAAATACAGCACCCAGACACAAGGTCTCTAAAGTCCTCTAAGATCGTCTTATTTCTCTCGTAAGAAGAGTTTATTACTCATCTTCATTCAGCAACTGAGGGAGATTCAGACAAAGGGTGACTTACTTGCAGAATCAGGCTGCAAACCCATGGGTTCACGTGGGTCCTTAGCCCAGGAGAGGATCAGGCACTCAACGCTGCTCTCCTTGTAGAGTCTTAGATCATGAAGTGACTGGAACTGATAATGTGGTTTCCCTGGGTCAGTGCTTAGATACCAGTGATGGCATAACTTGATGACAATGCCATCATAAGAGAGTTGCACAAAGAGCCTCATGTATAATCTATGTCAGGAATATGCACTCCTGCTTGCCTCATCCATAATTCCCCTTCTTGTCTTGATTGCTTTTCTTTTCCTTTTTACGTATTTTTGCAAACACTTTGAACTTCACAGGAAGTACAAGTTCCCTGTGCAATCTCTCTGCCTGAAATCGCTTGAATCATGGGTTACACACAACGAAAGAGAAGAGGCAGGAGAGCCAGGAAGCCGTGCACACCTATCTGAGCTGTGTCCTTACTACCATCAGAGTCCTCATCGCTGCCATTCCTGTTCCCTGTCTGCTGCCTGAGAACAACTTATCCACTGCTAAAACCTGCCTATGGAGACTGATGGTTCTTTCTTCTCTAGGATCTGGACGCTGGCTTGCCTGCATTTGGAGTGCACAGGTAGACACAAGGGGTTAGTAGACTGATCATTGTCATTTTTGTGCTCGGTGCTGTTTGGTTTGTTATTGTCTAGTGTGAAATGGGATGTTCAGAGAGCGTCTCTCAAAGCTGTCCTCTGTGCCTTGGAAAGCTTGTGCATTCCTCCTGCTGTTGGGCTGAGCTTTAGGGTGGTATCACCCCAGGCTCTCTGGCCTCTGTAAGGTGAGCACAAAAACATCTGCCAGTAGAGCCACAGCTCCTCTATGCTTTTTCTAATGCAGCCAAAGCCATGATGGCAGGATGAGAACAAATCCCTTTGGGGATTATTTCAGAGATGCTGGACCCCAGCCTGCCACTGTGTAAGAATGAGGTGCCGTTCACCTCATGGTCCCGCTCTGTATCAACCCACCTATTTATTAGTTGTGGCTGCCCCATCCCTGGAGGTGTTCAAGGCCAGGTTGGATGGGGCTTTGAGCACCCTGATGCCGTGGAAGGTGTCCCCGCCCATGGTAGGGTGGTTGGAACTGGATGAGCATTATGGTCCCTTCCAACCCAAATCTTTCTATGATTCTGTGATCATGACTACTTGCCTGAGACAGCAATTTGAAGCTAAGCCCTTAGAAATACTTGATCGTATGTGCGTTAAAGATAGGCTAAATAAAAGCTGATATGAGAAGTAAAGCTTATAATGGGAGGAAAGACAAGTGGTGAGCTTTCAGGGCTTTTGCTTGGCTTTAAATCACACCTTTCCTTTTGAATAATAATGCAAAAACCATAAAACCTTTTTTACTGACAGGCACCGCAATAAGTGTTTTGCATTGAAATCCAAATAAAGTAGTTTCTTTCAAGCTCTCTCCAAACTGCCAAATCCTCAGTCAGATGTTTAACCCCAGATAAGAACTTGAACCATTGCCATTTGCCTTAAAAAATTCAACATCAGTAGAAAAATAAAGCACAAGTGAATTCATTTTGAGTGATGCAGGAACACAACAAATTGAAAGGCAATTGTTAAACAAGCAAGTACTCTCCTAATCATAACGCAAAGAGGGTGCCATAACACAGGGTGAAAATAACCCGAAAGCAAACAGAACGCACATTGATTGAGTCCTTCATTATCTACCGTAGCTTTAATGGAGGAACCCGCCTGTGTGCCATTGCTCTTATCTCTCCAAAGGCAGCATGCACACCCTGTAAAAATCAGTCTCTTCATTTTCTGCTTGAAAAGATCATTGTGAAAAAAAAAAAAGTGTCAGGGAGTGGAGGTCATGCTGATTTATTGGCAATTAAAGCAGCAGGATTTCTGTGTGCCTTTCAAAACAGACTATCTCCCGGTAATTCAGGCTGGCAGAACACATAGCGAGCTGTCTGCTGAAAGGCAGGGATCTTTTTGTTTATGCGCAACAGAAACAAGTCACAGAATGAATCACAGAATGATTTGGGTTGGAAGAGACCTTAAAGCCCATCCAGTTCCAACCCCTTGCCATAGGCAGGGACACCTCCCACTGGATCAGGTTGCTCAAAGCCCCATCCAACCTGGCCTTGAACGTCTCCAGGGATGGAGCATCCGCAACTTCTCTGGGCAGTCTGTGCCGGTGCCTCACCACCCTCAGATTGATAAGGAAGGCCACATTTGCTCTCTGTGGCAAATTTATCCATTCTTGAGTAGGTAGTTCTGCATGAGCTCTCAGCCTGGTGTCTTTGTGATAATTTTCCAGTTGTATCATTCATTTAGGAGTCTGAGGAGAAAAAAAAGTCACTCTTCGGTGATGTAGCTGAACTGGTGAAACGGTCACTATTCTGTTTTGGCAGAACTGTCTCCCACAGTTTCCATTGTATGTCATTTACTGAGCTAGCAAAAGCTATAAACTAACCAACCAGATGCAAGTATGATGCATGGCCAGAGAAATTGTGGCTGAACCATCCTTGGAGGTGCTCAAGGCCAGGTTGGATGGGGCTTTAAGCAACCTGATCCAGTGGAAGGTGTCCCTGCCTACAGCAGGGGATGTGGGAACTAGATGGGCTTTGAGGTCCTTTCCGACCTAAACCATTCTATGATTCTGTGATCGATATTCCTTCCCAGAGTAGCAATAATCTCAAACTCTTTCGAAGAGAGGTAACTTCTTTGCTCTGCAAGCAGGTTTGGATATCCAATATTGTAAAGTCTCAATGTTTCAATGGTGACCCAACACATACCTGTCAGTTCTTGGGCATGCAACCTGTGGTGTGGGAGGGATGCTGCAACTAGCACTGGACAGCTGTCCAGTCAGGGGTTGTGTGGTTGGGAAAGCACTGAATTGTTAATTTTGCCAGATAATATTGTGCCTAAGACTTCTCTCATAGTTACTTGCTTCTCTGAGCTCTGGACCTATACTGCAGAGTTACTCAGCGGAGAAGAGTGGGTCTCAGGAGATGTTAGCAGACTCTCAGTCATAGGAGGAACTGTTGGGGGAAAGAAAAAAGCAGAGGGCAGATTCAGGCCCTAAATTGAAGACCTTGGACCTGTTTGTATATAGGTACAACAAGAACTTCAGCACCAAGGCCCATTTAGGACATAGCATGAGATGAGACAGAGTGCAGATGTGGCAGGTGGTGGGATGCAGGGAGAAGAAATGCAGTACATGGTATCCCTTGTGGCATTGTCTGGAGCGAGGGACGGGATCGAATGCCAGGCTAAACTGGTGGCAAGAGATGTATGAATAAATGCCATCAACCATCAGCACCTGAAATAAGAGAGAAGGTCGAAGGGTTTTGACCCTGACATGGGAGATGTGGAAGGGCCTCTTTTCTGCCCAGAGCAAAAAGACAAACATCTCAAACCACTTCTTAATTTGTTTCACTCCCTGTGGTGAGCACAGGACAGGCAGAGCCGTGGCTGTGCCCTGGAGGGGAGAGGACAGTATCCTCTGGCAGAAGCCATGCAGGAGCAGGCAGGAGAGCTGCTGGGCTGCAGTGATGAGAGTAGCTTTGGCAAAGCAGGTGCTGTGTGTCCTTGAGTGGGCAGTGCCATCAAGGAGCGCCCTGGAGCCGGGCCAGGAGCTTCCAGCAGCCTCCATGGAGGCTGTCTTGGCTCTGAGCAGGAGGTGACAAGCGGAGGGTGGTGGGCAACTCCTGCCACATCCTCAGCCCCTGCTTGTGCCGCTGCAGCCTGTCCTCCCCATTCATCCTGCCTTGCAGGACCATGGGAGGTGCTGCACAATCATAGAATTGTAGAATAGTTTGGCTTTGAAGGGACCTTAAAGCTCCAATCCCCCCTGCTATGGGCACTGGATCAGGTTGCTCAAAGACCATCTAGCCTGGCCTTGAACACATCCAGGGAAGGGGCAGCCACGACTTCTCTGCACAACATGTGCCAGTGCCTCACCACCCTCACAGAAAAACATTTCTTTCTAAGATCTCATCTCAATCTCCCCTCCTGCAGCTCAAAACCATTCCCCCTTGGCCTGTCCCTGCGCTCTCTGATCGAGAGCCCCTCCCTAGCTTTCCTGTAGCCCCTTTCAGTTCTGGAATATAATGGTGACAACATTTTTCAGGAGATGTAGAAGCATTTTATTTCATTCATTGCACCCTGGTGTAAATGAAATGCCTGTTCAAAGGCCAGGTTTCATTTTGGATTGCACAAGGGGGTGGTGACTTCAGGGCACTTTCAACTTTTATCTTGCTAGGGTTTGTTTGGTTTCGGTTGTTTCTTAATTCCACTGAAATATGAAGGGTGAGGATGTTCATTCCTGCTGGACTCAGCTTGCATCTTTAAGGAGTAAATGGGGAAAATTGTGTGCAGCTCTGCTTTAATGGCTAGGGTGTAAACACCATCAATAGCAGAGAACAGATACCATGCTCAGTGGCCTATGCTCCTGCCCTCAGGAGCGGCAGAGGTGTGGCGGCCAGCAAGGCAAGACACAGTGGTCACTTCTTGGGTCTGATTTAGGAGTGGAGGATGTTTACAGCATCAGGGGGCTTTAGTGTTATAGAACTAATACCAGTGTACTTTCATTGTCCATGGAGAGGGTGGGAAAGCACCCCAATAACTCCTGGAGCTGTAAAGAGAAAAGGCGTAACGAACTGTCACATGCTAAATGGGTGGAAATTAGGTAGGGGCAAACTGAAAATTGCTGAGAACAGTTTGCACAAGGCTGTGAGCAACCTGATCCAGTGGAAGGCCATGGCTGGGCAGGTTGGAACTGGATGGGCTTTGAGGTCCCTTCCAACCCAAACTGTTTTATAATTTCAAGAATTTATTTTGGTCAAAATTCTGTGAATCATAGAAAAATTGGTGTTGGAAGGGACCTTAAAGATTATCCAGTTCAACTCCCCTGCCGTAGGCAAGGATGCCTCCCACTAGACCAGGCTGCTCGAGGCCCCATCCAACCTGGCCTTTTGAACACCTCCAGGGATGGGGCATCCACAACTTCTCTGGACAACCTGTGCCAGTGTCTCACCACCCTCACAGTGAAGAACTTCTTCCTAATGTCATCCTGTCACTACGTGCCCTTGTAAAAAGCCCCCTCCCCAGCTTTCCTGTAGCCCCTTTCAGTGCTGGAAAGCTGCTCTAAGCTCTCCTCAGAGCCTTTTCTTCTCCAGGCTGTGTGGTTGGACTCTGTTTCTGCAGCCAGTCATGCTCCACAGCTCAGTGTAAGGAGCCTGCATGCGCTGGGCTGAGCCTCCCTGCTGCTGGATCCAATCCTCTGCCCTTGGGAGAACATTCTGCCTGCTCCAACCCTGGGCCTGGTCCATCCTCACGCTTGGGGAAAAAAACAAGAGGCTGTTTTCTGTTATTTCCAATTAAAAAACCACCAACAACTGGTTTCTGCTAATATGGATGGGGGAAATTTTGACACATGTTCCCATCCGCCCTGATAAATTACTGGCATACATCATGAGGTGGGCAAAAGTTGAGTGTCCTTCAGAAGGCAAGGAAACCTTGGAAGCACGAATGAACTTTTTTTGCAGCCACAGATTGGATACAAAAGAAAATTCCTCCTGCGAGCGTCTTCCTGAGGTCTCTTTATTGTGCTGGAAAACTGCAAGTGTACGCGTACGCAGGGCTGTAAAACCCCACTAAGCAAACAGGAAAGTTCTTGCCCTGCAAAGCTTAAAGCTGAAGGCACGTGGAGAACAAGGCAGATCAAACATGGTGGTGGCTTTGTAAGCAGGACAAAAAGAATTAAAGCTGAAACTTGTTCCCCCTCATCCTACCTGATCAAGAGACCCTCCCCAGCTTTCCCGTAGGTCCGCTTTCAGTGCTGGAAGCTGCTCTAAGGTCTTCCCACAGCCTTCTCTTCTCCAGGCTGAACAACCTTCCATAAGGAAGGTGCTCCAGCCTTTGGATCATCTCCGTGGCCTCCTCCGGACTCGCTCCAACAGCTCAGTGTCCTTCTTGTGCTGAGGACTCCAGAGCTGGATGCAGGACTCCAGGTGAGGTCTCACCAGAGCAGAGCAGAGGAGAGCATCCCAGCTCTGTTGGTCCTACTGCTTTGGATGCAGCCCGGGATCATCATTAACCGGTTTCATCGCTGATCACGTCACTTGTGAGGCTGCCCCTGAACCCCTGGGCTCAGCTTTTGGGCCCCTCACTACAAGAGGGATGTTGAGGGGCTGGAGCACACCTGGAGAAGCAGAATGGAGCCCAGGGGCGCTGGGGAGCAGCTGAGGGGCCCGGGGCTGCTCAGCCTGGAGAAGAGGAGGCTGAGGAGAGAACTCCTCGCTCTCTGCAGCTCCCGGGAAGGAGGTTGTGGCGAGGTGGGTGCTGGTCTCTCTCCTCCCAAGTCAGAAGCAACAGGACAAGAGAGAACGTCCTCAGGCTGCGCCGGGCGAGGTTCACCTTGGCTATCGGGGAAAGTTCTTTCACAGAAGAGCGATGCCGCGCTGGCAGGGGCTGCCCCGGCGGACGCTCCATCCCTGCCGGGAGGGCTCGGCCCCGCCGTGTCCCGGGGGGTGTTCCCGGTTGCCATGGGGAGGCGGGAGGAGCCGCCCGGCCCGGCTCAGCCCCCGCTGCCATATTGTGTCCGCGCCGCCGCTCGGCTCCATGACCGCGGTGAGTGGGGCTGCTCCCCCGGCCGCGCTCCCTCCCTCCCTCCCGCCTCCACGCCTGGTTTTAGGGCTTTTTCCTCTTTATTTCCTTTAGTTCTAGGGTTTTTTTTGGTTGGTTTGGTGGGCGGGTTGTTGTTTTTTTTGGTTTTCGACGCTTTTTTGGGGGGTGGGGAAAGGGGATGCTGAGCCCCACGCGGGGAGAGGACAAGCTCCCCCCACCCTTCACCCACTCCTCTCTCTCCCAGCTCTCCCCCTACCCCTGCTTCTCTAGCCAGTCTCGGTGATGATATGGGGGGTGGTGATGCTTGGGGACATTCTCCCCCGCCACCCGCGTCCCACCCTCCCCGCATCCCCCGTAGCTCCTCCTCGCAGCTCCTGTCTGTCTGTCCGTCCGTCCGTCCGTCCCCTTGCGGGATTCACGGGGGTGAGCTCCCACGGCATCCAGCAGGGATTGGGGGGAGATCCAACCCATCCCCGCTATACCCCTCGCCTGGACGATTTAACCAAACTATCGCTCTTTGGGCGTTTTCCCCCTTGTCCCCAAAGCAGTAGGAGGCTCCCACGGGGGTGCGAGGGGGTCTGGGTCGCAAAGGAGCGGAGGGGAATGCGTTTCGGGGGTCCCACGTTTTGGGGTGAAACACTGGAAGCAGCTCCTGAGATGCTCGAGGCCAGGCTGGGATCTGCACGTGGTCCTCGTTGGAGTTTTCCGGCTTTTCCAGGGCTATTTTTGGTGGAGTTGGGCAGTGAAGCGCGGTGGTGGCTGAGGAGCAGCGTCCCACTGTCTGCCTGGCTTCCTCCTGCTCGGGTGCATAAATCCTTCTGGTCTCCCAGTTTATATAGGGAGCTTTTCTTTGGAAAGGTTTGGATCCTGACACAGCCTAGACAAAGAGTGAAGAAGACAAAGAATCAACCCAGAAAACACAGGGTAACCTTGAGCAGAGCCAAACGAACTCGCCTCCCTGCTCCGGTGCCTGCCTGGGCATGGGCATTGGGCGAACAACATAGCATTAAAAATGCTGAATTAGGTTGCATCCATGTGCTGTGAAGGTGACTTGATGAGGTTTGGGGATAAGCAGTGAGGTAAAGGTAATTTTACAAGTATCCTATGTCCAAACACACATACTCTAAAACTCGTTATGGGTGGACTTTAATTTAGATAGACTTTGGTAACAACTTGGTGGTAAGCTGTTGACTCGTGAATCGTGTAACTTCTGTTGTATTTCTGCTGGAGTCTTTTTTCCCCTCTGAGAAGCGTGGTTTGTTACTACATCTATGTAAGGAAAACCAAACCGGTGTTATCTTCTCTCAGCAAACTTCAGTCAATTCGCAGTTGTGTTGTTTGGGTTTTTTTCTTGGCAGGTGCCAGCTTGTATTTCCCCAGCTCTGCAGAAGGTGGCTGGACACATCGGCTCTGAACTGAAAGCTGTATAATAGCAATTAATGTCCACAGAGCTAATGAACTTAGCTGAGTGCCGGAGTCTGTTCTGTCTGAGGTCAGCCGTGTGATGTTGCAGTTCGGCTTCTGGGAGTTGGCTGCATGTCTCAAGTTGCATGGAGATAAGGAGGAGAGGGTAATTCTTCACTTTGAGTGTGTGAGTTGCTTAAAATACTTAAAGGAGTTTTCTGTGCTTGGACCTTGCTGGGGTAAAACTCAGTAGATGTGAATGAGGTCGTTTTGCACCTGATAATGCTGGGTATGAGTTTAGTTTAACGTGGTGAGAAAGCAAGGTGGATCTTGTGCAGAAATCTTGGTTCCCATAAGAACAGCCAAAGGTTTCATGCTGGTTTCACTGGGGTTGTAATTCCACCTTCCATCGTTGCTCCTTGGCTTCTTGTTATTGGGGTGAAAAGGAGCTGGTATTTATGAGAGGAAATACCCCAGGCAGTCAGAAGGCTTTTTCCTTAAATGCAGGATCATGTTACCTTATCAGAATGAGCTGGGCAGAGGAATTATAGCTGGCAGGGTGATGGAAAGTAGAGGTGTTGGGAGGAGTGATGTGGGTGCCCACAGTCTCTTGTGCCGTTCCCTTCAACAGGGTCATCTTACTGCACTGCCATGGTGCAGAATGAGCTGTTTGAAAGACAGTATTCCCTTCCTGGTTGGGAATCAGTGAAAAGCAGCCTTTGGTTCCCCCAAGCTAGGGCCGTCAGCAGTACAGAGGTATCCTCTCTGCCTTTTAGAATAGGTGTCTGGTTTAATTTGGCTCTTCGGGTTTTGTTTGTATGACTGTTGCTGTCCCTCCCCTCCTGTTACTGAGCTCGTATTCGGTGTGAGCTCGTCTGTGGGATGTCACTGCATTGATGGTAACTTCTTAGAGGGAAGTAGATGGAGACAGTGAGTGCCTCATCCGAGCGCGTGCGCTCGCCGCTCGGCAACTGAAACGGCGTTGGGTAACTTCCTGCGGGGAGATGCTGCTGTCAGCAGCGCTGGGTGACTCATGGCAGTGCGTGGCTCCGTCTCTTGACAAGCGCACTCTTGCAGACTGCAAGCCTCATCCCCATCCCAGTGCAGCAGCTGAAAGGGTCCGTTTGGGTGAGTGTGCTGTGCCACTGCCTGGGCCGCCGTTGGCTCCCAGGGAAGGCACCCATGACGAAACCAAGAAAACCATGAGATGCAGTGTTGCTCTTCCATCTGGTTGGACTTCAGTGTACAACATGTGCTTATTAATTCCCTGTTATTTTACATGTGCACGCTGGGTGATGATGAGCTCTCCATCTCATCATCACTGCGGTGGGTAAAAGCACAAGGTGATGTTCCAGAGTACGTGCACATTGCAGTTGAAGTCAGCAAGCGGTAGGTAGCTTGCCTGTGCTTCACTGGCAGAAGCACTGCCTGATGCTAGCCAGTGTCTTTATGGCCCTTGGTACTCTGGAGCACAAGGGTTGGGTTACAGTCCGTTTTGGGGAGCGCTGCTGGGTGCTCTGCAGGGTCAAGTGCTGGAGGTCGACATGGTCAGAACCCGCAAGACTGCACTTTGTCTGGGGTAGAGACACTCGCCTTACTGAACCAGAACCTACTCGCATACAAGGACTATTTTAAGAGAAGCCTGGAACTTGTGCAGGTGAGAGGATTTATCCCAGAAGTCAACAATATGGATTTTGACCTTTTTTCTTTGCTCCCTAGTGTGGTCACATTTTTTTCTTTTATTTTCAAACTAGACAAAGAGCTGCCTACTTTGTCTTCAGAGGTTAAGGGGTGTTAGGGAATCCATTAAACTGGCAACTACTGCTGCAGAGGTCATCCCCAGCCCTGCTCTTCTGCATCCTCCGTAAGGATTACAAGGGCCGCAGAGACGATCTGAGGGCTGAAGCACCTCCCATACAAGGATGGGCTGAGAGAGTTGAGCTTATTCAGCCTGGAGAAGAGAAGGTTCTGGGGAGACCTTAGAGCAGCCTTCCAGTACTGAAAGGGGCTACAGGAAAGCTAGGGAGGGGCTCTTGATCAGGGAATGCAGGAATAGGATGAAGGGGAACAGTTTTAAGTTGAAAGAGGGGAGATTGAGATGAGATTTTAGGAAGAAATGGTGAGGCACTGGGACAGGTTGCCTAGAGCAGTCATAAATGCTCCATCCCTGTAGATGTTCAAGGCCAGGCTGGATGAGGCTTTGAGCAACCTGGTTCAGTGGAAGGTTTTCCTGCCTATGGCAGGCAGGCAGGAACTGGATGGGCTTTGAGGTCCCTCCCAACCTAAACTGTTCCCTGATTCTATGAGTAGATGGTAAGCTGGGAATATTTTCACCCGGTTCCTGCTGGCAGAAAATCCTAAAACAATTTAATCAGGTCAGCAGTACCCGTGTGCATTGGCTGTCAGGCAGGATGGCAGCTGGGGTCCATGCTGGCTGATGCTGCTTCTCTGAACCTGCAAAGGGGATGGGCTCAAGATGCATCACTAGATTGAGTTCAGGTCTGTAGACTCCAACTCTGGTGCTTACATCCATGTGCTGTCCTTCCCTGCTGGCCAGCAACAAACCTGGGCTCTGTGTTACAGCCACAGGCCTGCACGCCTCCATGTGGCTGTGAACGTCATTATTGAGTGCCTCTGATTTCATTGGGGTGACCATGTTTTCCATCTATTAAGTTCTGGATGGTATCTGGGTGATGGTGCTCCATCCTCATGTTATTTTGCTTGTGCACCTGGGTGTCCCATCTGTATGCATTGTACCAATAATCGTGTTTTGTCATGGACTTTGTGATGGGATGTATTCCCAAAGCATGTCTCCTGAAGCAGCTTATCTTGATACTATGCTCAGGTTTTATTTCTTGTCTCAGGTTATTTTCTATGCATTCCCACCTTGCAGTTTGTAGCTATTCCCGTTCATGTGCAGTCGTCTGCTTGCTTCCCTCTTCACTGGATTGCATTGTGCTTCGATTTGGGGAAGCTGATTCCTGAACACAGAGGTTGCTCAGTGCCTGGAAAGCTTGCAGGAAGTAGAGCTGAGTATGTGGGAGCTGGGAAGCTTCCTTCATCGTTGGTCTGTGAGGAACATAACCATCGGTTATTGGCCAGTTCGGCTGGGGATGTTTAGTAGTCAGAAGTACAAGCTGGTTATACACTGGGGCTTTTGGCCATGAGAAGTGTCCGGTGGCATCTTGTACCTTGATGGTCATTTTGCTGATATGGGTGCCTTTCTTCTGTTTTTAGAGAAACTTGCCTCTTCTGTAGCCTTTCATCTGAAGGGACACCCTCAACACACAGACACTCTGTGATTAACCCAGGCCAGTTTCTATAAGAGAAACCTGCTTGGTCTAGTTGTTCCAGTGTGGGGCCACTGTATAGGAGAGAAGGTAATTTTGTCCCACAACCAGTGTGTGCAAATGGCCTCAGGTAGGTCCAGGGGAGGTTTAGATTGGCAAAAGAGTGGCAAAGAGTTGGAAGAGGCTGCCTAGGGCAGTGCTGGAGTTTCCATCCCTGGAGGGCTTCAAAAAACACGTGACTGTGGCACTTCAGGACGTGGTTTAGTAGGCACAGTGGTGCTGGGCTAACAGTTGGACTGGATGAGCTTAGAGGTCTTTTCCAACCTCTGTGATTCCATGATTCTATGATATAAAGTAATTTTGAAACTGAAAGCCAAGTTCAACAGCTGGGGAGTAAAATTAAGAGAAAGTTGGCCAGGGAGGTCATAGAATCATGGAATGGTTTGGGTTGGAAGGGACCTCAAAGCCCATCCAGTTCCAATTCCCCTGCGATGGGCAGGGACACCTCCTGCTAGGCTGCTCAGGTCAGACGGTGAAGAGCATTGCCTTGCTGTGCCTGGGATTCTGGAGGAAAACTTCAGGAGCTGGGAAATGGCAGTGAGTGACAGCATCAATCACAAAGCGTTGTGGTTTGAGCTAAATTAGTGTCAGTTTTGTAAGTCAGTTGCTCTAAGTAACTTCATTCTCTGAAAGCCCACTGCATGTTTTTGGGGCAGCGTTCCGTCTAAGAGTGATAACACAGGGCATCGGTATGCACAAAGGCCAATCTTTATCCTTATCCCAACAGTAACCAAGGCCGCCCTTGAGGTCCTCGAGCTGTCAGAAAAAAGCTGCACCTGCAAGGAGGGGCAAACAGGACTGGTGACCCCAAACTGACCAACAGAGTATTCCGTGCCATACACATCATATTCGGTGTAAAATTGAAAGCCTGCGTCTCGTGGGTCTTCAGTGGTGGCCGATGTCCAGTGAGGGCCTTGTGTGTCCATTGGTCCGGATCCCAGATCTGTGCGTTCCTGAATGCAGCTCCCAAGCTCAGCTCCCTCCTTACCCCGGACCTATTCCCTCATGTTTTCTCTGCAGTGTTTGTGGTGACATAAAGTCATCAAGGGGTGGGGTGCGGTTGCGATCTCATGGAGATTTGTATATATTCTATTACTTTCCAATTATTTTCATCATCATTATTATTATTTCATTAGAACCATAGCTTTAGTTTCCAACCCGCAAGTCTTTTTCCTCTCATTTTCCTTTCCCCTTTCACTGGTGGTGGGGTAGAAGGGATTTGGGAGTCCAGCTGTGTGGTTTTAGTTGTCAAAATTAGCTGGGGCTAAACTGTGACCCAAAGTTGTATTGGTAACGTGGTGGCAGTTTTGTGTTACTGCTCTGATGTTGCTGTTAAATTCAATCTTGCAGATGGGTCACTTGGGCAAAGCTTCAAATTGTTGGTTTTCAGTTGAAAATTGGGAGATTTGGTACTTTAAGGGTGAAGAAGACAGAAAAGCTGGATGGGAAATACAGCATTATGCTTTCTAGTGCTGGTAAATGGGTGCTGAAACACAGCGATAGTCTCTTCTGTTTCAAGAGGATGGCAGGGAAACCCATGGAGGGGTTACCCTGGAAAGGGAATTCGCCTCAATCGTTTTGTGAGGTGTTTGCTCAGATGACTCTCTCTCAATGCCTTACATCTTTCTTCATTTTAGTCCATTCATTGTAAGCGTGTGCTGAATATAAGGAACGTGACCTGAAGGCATCTTTGGCAAAGCTACTGTTGGCAGGAAAGCATTTTTCTTAAAAGTAATTCCTCCCTTTTGTGACACCAAGGGTTTCCTTGATGGTTCACATTTCACTGCTGGGGTGTTTTTTTCACTTCCTAATTTCTCTGTTCAAGTGTTCTCATGTTTAAATCTGAGGCTCAGGTTGCTGGGTCCAACAGTGCCTGCAGCCTTTGGAAAAGGCTTCCCAATCGCCAAGTCCCTGGAATAAATGGCCCAAAGGCTCAAGGTCTAGACTGCGGTCTGGACATCTCCGAGTGTATGGTACCATTCCAATCGCAGATACCTATTCCAATCACAACCCCACATTTGTGTGTGCTTCTTATAAAATGAAACCTTTTCATACAAGTTCAATCCCTTCTCCTCTGTTCTGGCCCTTCCCTAGGCTCTGACAAGGATTTAATCCCTTTCCCTTTTACATTTTGCATAATTTCTTAACTTTTCCCTGATACTGGACCTTTTCACTGGGTTTTGTTTCCAGTGTTTTCTTCCTGCCTTTAATCAGATCAGAGTGTAGAAGAATATTGACCTGAAAGGGGAATTAAAATGAGAGAGGCTGGCAAGTATTTCAGCAAATACTTGCAAACCCTATCTTTTCGTTTGACCCTGCTGATGCTGAGGATAAAAAGAAACCCCTGGGCTTATTTCTTGTCTGATCCTTTGGTTGTTATTTTCCAGGCTGGCTTCTAGAAGCAGATAATTACCTTTTTCATGTTTTTTTAAACACTTATTTTGAATTTTCCCTTCTTCTCAAGCCAAGGAGTGGGAAGGACACTGTCGGCTGTGGGTGCTGCACAGGCAGCATCTCTGGGTGCCTTTTGTTGCCAGGGATGCAGCCGCCCGTTCTTCTCCGCAGACAGCGGGGCCCAGCTCGCCAAAATCTATGGCCGAGGGGCGGTTTTGTCCCCAGGAGACCATAATGCCTTTAGTTGTCTTGGATACATGACATAATATAGCAGTGTAATCAAATACAGGGCTTCCATAGGGTAGGTTCCAGACTGACCTCCAGCCGTTGGGTAGGGGATGGAGCGGGGAGCCCCAGACAAAGGAAGCAAGGGAAGGGGGAGGGTTAAATTATTGGGGGAGTAAAGGTCTGGTGTCACGCTTCCAATGCTCCTGGTCAAGCAGATGTGGTGCTTTTTATCAATGGATTTGCACTAGTTGTGCCAAGATTTGTACGTTGTTCGTCCTACTGGCATACAAAAAGTTGTAGCTGGTCCTGTGCTGTGTGCGGGCCGGCTTGGAAGTTCGTCCTTAAACCCATGTGGGTGAGTGTTAACAGCTCTAACAGCGTAATACCTATATGGATGTGTGTGAGCGAGGACAGTCCCCGGTGTCAGTGTGCTTCAGTTTGAGTCCCCGTCCTGTCTGCTTCTCCTTGCAGGTGCCACCCTTTCCACCCCTTGATTTACTGTATTTCACCAGCTCAAGGATAACCTTGGTTTCTATGGAAATAAATATAAATAATGGCCTTTCTGCATACCAATGCCTCGTTACTTTGGTGATAATCATAAATTTTAAGCATTATCACTTCTAGATAGACACACTGTTTGAAAAACGTGTAGCTGACTTTCAGAAACTAAAGTTACTTAGGCGAGGCTTGGGTGGAAAGTTAGAAAATCGATTCTGCTTTAGTTCAAACCAGAACAAGATGGCAAAATAGCTGTTATTTCTGTTTCCAGATTGGTGTTTCAGGAGAGATACAGGAGTTTCCAAGCACTTACAATAAGTTGTGTTTATAAGCCAAGGGGAGTTAGCGTGTGCTGATGGGATTATGGGGGACTTATGTTGGACCCTGGCGCTCATCAGTGACTGCAGTGTCCCTGCAGGGTGTGGGGATGGAATAGCACCGCATTTGAGACCAGTGGGCTGCCACTCCGCAGGGTTTTGGAGGTTTTCATTGACTTCTGACTGCCTCCTTTGTTGCAGACCAATAAAGCTCAATGGGTCCAGTCACTGGAATGACTCCAGATAAGAAAGCTGAAACGCCAGGAGCAGAAAAAGCTGCAGGACTACGGCAGTGCCATGGGATGGGAAGCTTGCCTGATGCAGGTGATGCTGGCAGGCCAAAGGCCACTGTGGTGGACAGAGATTCGGCAGATGACGAGCTCACGAATTTGAACTGGCTGCATGAAAGCACTAACCTGCTAACAAACTTCAGCCTTGGAAGTGAGGGTCTTCCGATCGTCAGCCCCTTGTATGACATCGAGGGTGACAGCGTGCCATCCTTCTCACCCTCGTGCTACCAGAACCCCGAAAAAAAGTCCTCCACTTCCAAACCCCCTTACTCCTTCAGCCTCCTCATTTACATGGCAATCGAGCATTCCCCCAACAAGAGCTTGCCAGTCAAAGAAATCTACAGCTGGATCCTGGAGCGCTTCCCCTACTTCGCCACGGCGCCCACAGGCTGGAAGAACTCAGTCCGACACAACCTCTCCTTGAACAAGTGTTTCCGGAAGGTGGAGAGAAGCCATGGCAAGGTGAGAGCTGGTGGGAGGGAGGCGGATCATGTCTGAAGTTCAGGGGGAAATCGAGATGACTTGGGTTTGTTTTTCCCCCTCTACGTCCTTTAACAGCTTATTTGCAGCTTTAGATGATTTGGAAATGCCACTTCTGGCAGATCACAGGATGACAAAAGTCACTTGGTTTGTTATTTGGTGCTTCCCTGGGCAGAGCTGGCTGTGGTGCGTCCTCTGTAACACTGGCTGAGACGCTCTTGCAAAGCACCCTGTTTCCACTTATAATTTTGTTACGCAGCCTGAAATCTCAGATGTCTGTCTTAGGATGTCTTTTTGCTGAAGCCTCTTAAAACAATGTTCTCTCTGTTTTCCACTGCTGAAATCTCAGGGTGTGTTCCTCCTTCCCTGCTTTTCCAGCATGGCCATAAATGCACTGGGAAGCAGAAGAGATTGCGGGATGCCAAGCAGCTTCCCTGCCTGAGTGTTGCCTGTTTGGGTGCTGGTGCGCTCTTTGAGGCACCCTTGCTTGTAGGCTGAATACTTGTCAAACAGCTGCCTTGAATATGAAATTGACTTCCTTACTTGTGATCTTTTACACTTAGCACTGTCCTAGCTTTCCAATAACCATTTTAATTGCTGCATTTAATAAGCTGTATTGCTTTAATCTCTCTCATCACATAATAGTGTGTCCCTGTATGGTGCAGACCCAAGCTTCAGTGCTTACAGTCAAGACAACTCTTCCTGTACAAATTCTTTCTTCTAACTTGTATGATTTTACGAGTGACTTCCCACCTCCCCTTCACGTTTTCCATCTGATTCCTCAAAGAGCCGGCTCTGACTTAAATAAACCAACAAACAGCATACCAGAAGTCGTCAAACGTGTCCCTTGGAGCCAGCCGAGGCGGTAACAGCTTGTTATCAGCCATGCATGCCATGCCTGGCGTGCCTGACAGCCTCTTGCTGTGGATAGAGGTCCTGGAGCCAACTAGGTGTAAGGAAGGGCTGCCTTGTGCTGGTAGGACTGTGTGTCACCGCTTCTCTGTATCCCTGCTTTTTTACATTAAGTTGCTGGGTGGTGTTTTCCCAGGCAGCAGCTTTGCCCAAAAATGACATTTTGCTGCTGTGTGGCAACTCTGCCGTAGCCAAATCCTGCCAGGTGTTAGGGCAGGATTTAATGTGGCTCCAGACACCGTGATGGAGTAACCAAGATGCTGCGAGCTATGTCTTCGTGAAGGATCTGGGTCAGAGCAGCCACCACATGCTGCTGCGGGTGGCAAAAGTGGCACTCTGTGCGGCCCTTTGTGGGAAGAGAGATGAGTTTTGGAAGAATTAGGGCAGGGAAGGGAAATCTAAATCAGTGTATGAGTTCCTGCTGTCTGCTTAGCTGTTTCCAGCCTGGAAGCCCTCCCAGTTTAGGAGTTACCAGTCAAGCCTCACATCCTGGCATCAGAGCGGTAGGAGCTTGAGACTACCAGCTCTTCTGCTGACCCTGGCAACTCCACTGGTTGGGCTCAGAGGATTGGTTGACTGTGACATCTCTCCTAGGAAAACTAGAATAGCTGCCACCACTGCCAGTACGGTGATAGTGATGTGCTCTGGCAGTGTTTTCCCAGGGCTCCAGACACTACAGAGCTCTCTAATTCTTAAGAACAGAAAGTGCATTTATCAAGAAACACTACCCCAAAAGCCTCTCCTGAAGCTTTGCTGAAGCTTCCCTGTGTCCCACAAACAGCAGTTAAGTCCTTATCCTCTGCCCTGCTCAGAGAGGCACCAGGTGAGTGTACTCTTCCACATTGTTCCTGGAAAGTGAGGCTGTGGTGCTCAGTGGTACGTGCAGGCTACATGGGAGTTGCTCTGGCAGGGGATGGGAATGCTGCAGACCCCTCCAGTTTGCTCCTCAGGTGTCACTTCTTAGAGCAAGCAGTGAGCAGCGGTAGCTAACAAGCTCCTTTTGTGGATCGTTTTGCTTGCAGCTGCGTGCTGGCTCTGCCTCTGGGTGTTCTCTGAGATGCCAAGATAGTTTTGTATTTTCTTTCCTTTTTTTCTTTGTTAATGGCATCTTAATTATGTCTCGGAGGGAGTGCAGAGTCAGCTCTCTATCCCCTTGCCTGTGGAAGCAGAGGCCCACGGCACGTTGTGTCAGAGGGGCATGATTTATTTTGTAACATCAGAAGAGTTTTAAAGCCTTTCAGATGAGTCTGGGCTTTTGTATGGGAAGAGTGTAAATGTCTGACAGGAACCATAGAATCATTGAGGTTGGAAAAGGACCCTGAGCTCATCCCGTTCAACCAGTGGCCCAACCCCCAAACCAATTCCTTTTGGCTGGTGCTCGCCTGGAAGAGGTGCTGCAGAAATATGCTTGTTGTGCCCTTGGCATTGTCCACAGGACACTGCTGGAGCAGATCTTGAGTGAAATACCTGAAGCACGTGCGGCTGATCCCTTGGCACCAGATTTCTGACTCTGTAGAGCTATTCCCACAAAGCTGCCACCACATTGTGTTGCAGATGTAGCTGTGGATGGTCCTTCTGTTTGCACATATATTCCTATCAGCCCACTACATACCTTTACCCTGCCTGTCACTGCAGGCTGCGAATGTTCAGGAGTCTGGGACAGCATCCAGCAGAGATTGGAGAAGGCTGCCCTTGCTGGGATCGCTGAAAAATACTGTATGCTATAGTTTGCTTTGAATGAGTTGAAGGGCAGTGAAGGGAAAGTAACTGAGTTGCCTTGTGAACCAGCACTGCAGTGGAGAGGAGGAACATCTCATGCCATGGAAACAGGATGTACGCATGTGACTTCTCTGCTAAAATAGACATGCCCCTGTGTGCACATATTGTGGTGCTGCTGTGTCTGGGAGGCTTGTCAAGGTTTGCCCCAGTGATAGACTTATGAGATGGAATTCCCTTCCCTGTTAGAGTGACAGTTGTTCTCATATCAGCACTCACCCAGACAGACAGGATTCCCAGTGGTTCTTTTGCTGGGAGCTGGAGCTGATGGATGGCAAGGGGGCAGTGCCGGAGCCAGTCAGAATCATCATCATGTCATAGAATGGTTTGGGTTGGAAGGGACCTCAAAGCCTCCACCCCCTGCCAGGAGCAGGGACACCTCCCACTGGATGAGGTTGCTCAAAGCCTCACCCAGCCTGGGCTTGAACAGCTCCAGGGATAGGGCAGCCACCACTTTTCTGGACAACCTGTTCCAGTGCCTCACCACCCTCACAGGAAAGAATTTTTTCCCAATATCTCATCTAAATCTCCCCTCTTTCAGCTTAAAACTGTTTCCCCTCATCCTATCCCTGCACTCCTTGATAAAGAGCCCCTCCCCAGCTTTCCTGTAGGTTCTGCTTTGTTCGCTCCTTGGGCTTTCCTTGCTGGACTGGCCATATACACTGGTTGTACTTGACTATGAGCATGGAAGGGTGGTGGTAAAGGCGAAGGACAAGGCTGCACCATAGGGGCACCATTTCCAACCCGTGTTGCTGTAATCAAACCCAGAAATGCTGAAGGCTGGAAACTTTTTCTTTATGAAATACCCACAGTGTTTCAATGCTTTGGTTAGACTTGATCGTCTTAGAGGTCTTTTCCAACCTTAATGACTCTATGATTCAAAATGTTGGAATTACTTTCCTTCCTTTTTTTGCCCAGATAAAATCCTGCAGGTCAGATTAGAAACATTAGAAAAATGGTCAAGGAACAGTCTAAGTGCCCCACTCATTTTTCAGATGTAGAATCAAAATGTTCTTGTGGTTGCTCCGCGCTGGCTTAGGAGGGATGTTTCCCTGGTGTTAAACAAAAGTTACACCTGCATTTCAGCTTGGGCGATGCTGTGAGTGAAAGGCTGCACACCAGCAGCCCATGGGCATCGTCTCTTTTGCTCAGTGCCTGCTCTTAGTGCAGATATTGGTGGGTGGGAGCATGGTTTCACTTTACAACTCACCCAATCAACTTCTAAAAGAAGGAGTCACCCTGTTCATTGCCTCTTGCATTGGCCCGGGATTCTGTATGGCTTCAGAGTGTGCCTGCAGGTGCAGTACACCCCAAAATCCCTGTGTTATCAGAGCAGCAGGCTGCTGGGGGTGAGAGGGGAAGGGGGAAACTAATCCCCTTCAGGCTGCAGCCCGCAGCTCGACTGAATTGGGCATCCAGTGGAAGTGCTGACCTAAGGCAGCAGTTAAAATAGGATGGAGCAGTGGTGTGCTGGCCTGGGAACATGTGTGAGAGCCTTAAAGGTACTGAAGTGGGGGGAAGCCAGAGTTAGGCAGCGTCTTTTACAGAAGAAAAGTGATGAGCCTCCTGGCCAGGGAAAGGATCTGGCTCCAGGAGAGGTGTAGGGAAGGGATCAGGGCATTAGTCCGTGGCTGAGGTGAGGATGGAGCCAGTTGGCAGGATAACCCTCACCTAGCTGGTGAAGTCATCCTGCCAGTCACTGCAGTGAAGAAACTGGCTGTTTAATTAAACATAAGGCTCTTGATAGGTGTCTTGCAGGTTGTGCTGTTTCATCATGAAAGAATGAGCATAAGATTCAGGTTAAAATATAAAAAAATGAGATGCTGCAGCTCAGAGGTCTTTGTGGAAGGCAATGGCTTTAGCTGGGATTATGGAGCAGCATCTCTATGTTTCTCAGCTGGTGCTCTCCCTGAGTTGAAAGGAGATTGTGGTGAGGTGGGTGCTGGTCTCTTCTCCCAAGAAAAATGATAAGACAAGAGGAAACGGCCTCAAGTTGCACCAGGTGAAGTTTAGATTGGATATTGGGAAAAGTTCCTTTACTGACAGACAGGTCAAGTACTGGAAGGAACTTCCCAGGGCACTGGTGAAGTCACTATCCCTGGAGGGATTAAAAAACCATGCAGATGTGGCACTTTGGGGGTCTAGGAGGCACAGTGGGGTTGGGCTGACAGTTGATTTGATGGTCTTAGGCATCTTCTCCAACTTTAGCAATCGTATGATTTTTCACTATTGATTGCAAAATATTTCCTCTTCTTAGGAAAGGTTCTGTGACTTAAATAGAACCACAAACATGTGCTTTGTGGGTCTTTTCCAGCCTAAAATAATTAATCATGGAATATTCGTCCACACAATTATATCAATACGCCCTTGGCACTGGCCGGAGGGGCCCCGTGAACCTGATGTTTTTGCTCTGAGACTTTAACCACCAAAATCCTATAGAATGGTCTTGGTGTGGAGCTGCCCCATCCTTCTGGCGTGTGCATGACTTCCCCTGAAACATCTCTTCCCACTCCAAAATCCTGGCACCACGGCCTGTAGAGCTGATCTGTCAGGTCGGTGACTATGGAATTGTAACTTTTCCTATTTAATTTTCCTCTTTATCATAGAATCAAAGAGCACTTTGGATTAGAATGGACCTTTACAGATTATCCAGTCCCTAGGCAGAAGCAGGGACATCTTACACTGGATAAGATTGCTCAGTGACCCATCCAACCTGACCTTGCATTGCAAGAACTAGCAAGCTCAAAAACCAGATTTTTCTTTATATAGTAAATCTGTGAATAAACCCTTGAGAGGAGCAGAGGTGCTTTGTCTTGCTTCACTTTAGGCACATCAAATTTGATATCAAGAGCGACTAGCACAGTGGCCCTTGCATCGTTAGGTGCTTCAAAAATACATAAATTAGGTTTTCAGATTTGAACAAAATGGGAATAATCCATTTTGTGGCTGGGCATCTGGCAAGTTGTTTTGACAGGGCTGTGTGAAGTTAAGTGAGTATGTGGCTATAGCCAAGCAAAGGGAGAGGCGCTGTGGTTTCTTACTTAGAAACCTGTTAATGAAAAGGCTACTGATCCATTCAGTGATGCCTGGACCAACAAACTTAGAGCTGTATTAATGAGTGTTTAAATAAGGTTTACAGCTTTCAGTGGACGAATGTGAATGGAACTGGGTCTTGGAGATGCTGTCCCAAGCTGCAAGGTGACTGCTTCCATACCATATAATGAGGATCTTGGGACCGTACACTCCATTTGGAAGCATCTGCGTTCCATGCAGGTGGTGGAGCTGCCTGCGTGTGATGCATATCAACTCCCCATCAGTGGGTGCCTGCCTCATCGCACTGTGCTGCACCTTAGGAACACTGAATTAGAAATGACACTGACAGCCTGGCCCCTGGGTTTTCTAACCTGCAGTTCTTCTGTCTTGCAGGTGAATGGAAAAGGTTCGTTGTGGTGTGTTGATCCAGAATATAAGCCTAATCTTGTCCAAGCACTGAAAAAGCAGCCTTTTCCCTCAGCACTTGCGTTCTATACGCCACCGGCGTCGCCGCCAAGGTAGGTGAATTTTCTTATCTGAGCAGGGTGCACAGTTACATGACTCCACCTCCCCGAGGGAATTCCTACAGGGGTGTTGATGGGTTGCTACCAGCTGCCACCCAGGAGAATAACTTGAGTGGGTCTTAAGTGCGACCAGCTGATGAGGTGAGGAGGTGCAATGAGCTCAGGCTTCCTGGGTGACAGATCTGATGTTTGTGTCCCCATCATATCTGTCACTGCGGGAGAGTTTAGATTCATAGAATCATTAAGGTTGGAAAAGGCCTTTAAGCTTATCCAGTCTAACTGTCAGCCTAACCCCACCGTGCCTAATAAACCATGTCCTGAGGTGCCACGTCAGTGCCACACGCTTTCTGAACCCTTCCCGGGAAGAAAACTCCACCACTGTGCAGGGCAGCCTCTTCCAGTTCTTCACCACTCTTTCAGTGAAGAAGTTTTTCCTAATATCCAATCTAAACCTCCCATGGCGCAACTTGAGGCCATTTCCCGTCATCCTGTCTCTTGTTACTTGGGAGAAGAGACCAGCACCCACTGTGCTACAACCTCCTTCCTTCTGTAGCCGAGCGCTAGATTGAAGCAGATAAGGTGTGTCTGGAGCAAGGGAAGCCCCAGGAAGAGCAGGGCAGGGGATTCCCAGATCCCAGAACTGGCAGGTCGTGCAAGTAAAGCTGACGCAGGCTGTCCTGGGTGCTTACTGGTGAGCCCCTCTTCTGTGGAGAGCAGGCAGTCTTGGGACCCGGAGAAAAATCCTCTTTCAAGCAGTGTTTGCCAGGACGGATCTGCAGTACCTGGTGCTGTTATTTGGGAGGGAGGGAGGTGGATGTCTTCCCCTATAAGTCACTTGCCTGGACATAAAACATATTCTACGCTGTTGTCAAAACTGAGGAACTTTTCTCCAAGCTGGAGTGCTTGGAGGGGCTGGAGTGAGGGGTGTTCTACTCTGAGGCTGTTAAAAGCATTTGTAGCGGGGATAGGAGGAACAGCCTTTACCAGAAACATACTCTGAATTGGAGCCTGCAAGACTTCTGAAATTGATTCTTCCTCATGTAACTCACTGTAAGGTTAGGCAATAGGCTTTGGAGAATTTCAAGTCAACAACATGTGCTCTCAGTAGAGGAAGAGGAACAGTGGCTGGGTCAGCCTGAAGGAGCAGGGTTGAAAGGAGGACAAAGCAGAGGAACGCATTGGTGGTGGTGAGCTCAGTTGTTAGGTAGGTATGTGACTGGTTTATCTAGTTCAGCAAGGAGTGTGGGAGAGATAGAGGTAGAGGTAGAGATAGAGGTAGAGGTAGAGATAATTCAGGTTTCTGTACCTTGCCATGTGTCTTAACCTTACTACGAGGAGTTTCTATAAGAAGCAGAAAGGATTAGTGGAGCAGGATGGAAGACTGATAACACTGAGCAGAGTTTTCTAAGGATCCACTGGACAGTGCCCCTGAGAAGCTGCTCTCCTGTGCAAGCCTTGGCTGTCTGGCGGCGGCCGAGTGCACAGCATGGACTCCTCCAGGTGAGCTTGAAACCCACCAAGTGGAAAAGTGGTCTCACTTTCCAGCCACCTTCAGCCATGAAATGTCATCTCAGGTTTGTTTTCCAGTTTTCTGCTGCAACAGGACCATTACTAAAATAGCCCTAAAGTATTAAGAAATGGGGACACTGAAAGTGTGTGAAGGCTGGTAGTACTGTCAGGCTTTGTTTGATGATGACAAAGACTGTTGGAGCTACTGTAATTAGCGTCTAGATGAGAATGTTTTACAAGTGTTAATGTTTCTGCATAAGGGCATGGACTTCTATGTTTCAGTTGAACTTGAGTGAAAGGTGTGGGCCCTGAAAGCTTTGTTAACGCTGTGTCTGTGTTAACACAGACTTTGGAGAATCCTATAGATGAGAAATGTTCTTTGGATGTTGTCTGTCCAGACAGAGAAGCAGAGGATCAAGACAGAAAAACAGAGGATTTAGGACAAGAGGAAACAGCCTCAAGTTGTGCCAGGGGAGGTTTAGGTTGGATATTAGGAAAAATTCCTTTATCCAAAGAGTGGTGAAGCACTGGAAGAGGCTGCCCAGGGAAGTGGTGGAGTCTCCATCCCTGGAGGGGTTCAAACAGTGTGTGGCCGTAGCACTTCAGGACATGGTTTAGCAGGCACAGTGGGGTTGGACTGGATGAGCTCAGAGGTCTTTTCCAGCCTTAATGATGCCATGATTCTAGGCCAGACTGAGCTAGAGTGGGTCACTCAGAGCCCTGACCAGATCAGATTTTAAAATCTCCAGGGTCTTCAACATGAGTCCAATGCTGCAAGCACTGAAGTATGATTTTAGCAAGCTTGCATAAACACAAGATACTGAAATCAAGCGTAGGGAAGGAGAGGTTTCTTCTGACCTTTGAAGTACTTGCACCATCAGGGCTGCAATTTGAAGCTGGTTTTGGTAAGGTTTTTCCCTTCACTGGGGGACCAGTCACACTTGTCAACAATCACAATTACAAGGAAATCCTGGTTCTAATGAAGCAAAATTCCCACTGACTTTAATACATGAAGGGCTTTGCAGCGTTGGTGTTTATAAGGACAACGAAATAAAAGAACTTTAAGAGACTCACCTCCTCCCTAATAAAAGCTGGTTTATTTTCCTTTAATAATAAAAAAACTTTGTCATACGCAGAAAACCAGATTTTTTGGCCTTCTGTGCTTAAAAATTCTTGGATTAGGTATAAATTCCAGCCTAACTTTGGGGAATGGCCTGCAAGGGGCTGCGTAGTGTATGGAGAGAAATAGAAAGCCCAGAGGAGCGTCTGGAAGGGCCATCCAGATTTATCTCCAGCTGATGCTGGAATTCTACTGCAAGAGTGTCTGAATTCTTCTGTGTAATTATTTTACAGTGTGTTTGTGGAGAAAAGATCTGTAATTCAGCAGCATTTAAAAATAAAATTTACGGTGTTACTTGGGGCAGAAGCTTTCCAGAGCTGTAATCTGTGTATGAAAGTGGTGGTATCATAGGTGATTGGCGTCACTAGCACATTGTGGTCCTGCACAGTGTGTTCAGCAGGTTGGTGCAGGGCCCCTCATGTTCTGTTCCCTGTGCTGTCCCCACCTTGCAAATCCCTTATGCCGGTGGCTTAACATAAGGTTGCCTTAATCAACCCTAAGTGTTACCTTGCGGTAGGAAACATCTAAGTGGATATGGTCATAGAATCATAGAGTGGTTTAAATTGGAAGGGACCCGGAAAGTCATCCAGTTCAACTCTCCTGCAGCGAGCAGGGACATCTTTAACCAGATCAGGTTGCTCAGAGCCCCAACCTTGAATGTTTTCAGGGTTGAGGCATCTACCACTTCTCTGGGCAACCTGGGCCAGTGCCTTACCACCCTCACAGGAAAACATTTCTTCCTCATATCCAGTCTAAACTTCTCCTCTTTCAGTTTAAAACCATTACCTCTTGTCCTATGCCCTAGGCCCTGCTAAAATGTTTTCCCCCTCTTTCTTCTAAGCCCTCTTTAAGTACTGAAACACTTAATGTTTAAAGGATCTAAGCTGAAGCAAAAGGATGAAGTTGTTTAGCATTTGTTTGTATGACATGCCTGCAGAGTGCAGAGATGGCCACACTGGGGTGGGTCTACTGCTCTCCTTGTCACTTCTTGTTTTAATTATGATTTTTATATTTTTCCCACCCCCACAAGAAAACACATCAAACAATGAACCAATTTTGCATGTGTTTGCATTCCACAGCACTGGATCTTTTTCCCATTGTGCATCACATTGGGAGATGCTTAAATATTACTCTTCAGTAGGTTTGATTATCAGCGCTGGGTAGGCTGCAGTGCTGCGAGAGCTGCTTACATAGCTCAGATGATGCATTTCCAGCCGCCTTGCCCGGATTTCTTTGCCTCCTGCACTACGCCAGCCTTTGGGGCTGTGCTGATGGTCAGCTGAGTTCAGGGGCTCTGACAGCAAGTTTGAGCAGTGGGAGCTTTACATGGGCAGCCCTGATCGATACCTGTGAGAGTACCTCGTCTTGGGGCTGTTATTGTGACAGTACCAGTCAGCGAAAAATATTTTGTTCAAAATTCAACTTCAAGAATGAAGGTTTTTATCTTAAAAAGGTATTTTAAAACCTGAAGCCATTGTTTGGGTTTTAATTAATGACCCAGACCAGGAACATAACAAATATATCTATAAAGTACTCAGCATCTCTGTAATTTTGAGGGATTTGTGGCTGTCCCTTATTTTGGGAATTAGAGCTGCCTAAATATCATAAATATAAAATCATAGAATCACCAGGTTGGAAAAGACCCACTGGATGATCGAGACCAACTATTCCTATCAAATACTAAACCATGCCCCTCAGCGCCTCGTCCACCCTTCCCTTAAACACCTCCAGGGAAGGTGACTCAACCACCTCCCTGGGCAGCCTGTTCCAGTGCCCAGTGACTCTTTCCATGAAAATTTTTTTCCTAATGTTCAGCCTGACTCTCCCCTGGCGGAGCTTGAGGCCATTCCCTCTTGTCCTGTCCCCTGTCACTTGGGAGAAGAGGCCAACACCCTCCTCTCCACAGCTTCCTTTTAGGTAGTTGTGGAGAGCAATGAGGTCTCCCCTCAGCCTCCTCTTCTCCAGGCTAAACACCCCCAAATGAAAGATAAACACACCGTTATGGGAGAAATCAACCCATTAATCTTGTAAGGTTGCTGTTACAGGTTTGGCTTGGAAATTCTGCTCGTCACCCTTTGAATTCTTCTAGCGATACCATAAAAGGTGCACATTGTGGTTTCATGCAATTATAATAGCTGTGTGCTATTCCTATTGTATTTATTTCTAACTGTTTGCTGGTGCCTTTATAATGAACAAATGAATTAGGGATGGGTAACAGAAAACTGTGAAAGCTTTAACTTGTCCTTTAACTTGTCCTGTAAGACACCAGATGGTGCTTTGCAAGGGGCAAAGCTGCTCTGATAACCTGAAAATCGGGCGCTGTCCCCAGAATAGCCCAGCTTCAGGTTAAAAATCAGAGAATATCTTGGTTTGGTGTTTTTGTTTTTCCCTGGCTTTTTGCATGATGCCGCCTTTTGTTTTTGTTAACTTCCCAGCACTGTTTCGGAGAGGAGATGGCCCCAACTGGCCCTTACGGCCTCTGTTGCTCCTGGGCTCCAAGCATCCCTGTACAAGCTGTGGTTTGCTCACATATGTGGCTTAATTACTAAAAAATACCTGTTGCTGTTTAAAACCCAGCCTTTAGGCAGGCACATCAAATCTGTAGTTTGTGCCTCTCGCCAGCAAGACTTTTGCTTAGTGATTGTGTGCAGGGGTGTTTTCCAACCATCACCCAATGTGCCAAACCATCTTCTGAGGGCAGCAGAAACTGCTTGTCTGCCAAACCATGCTGGTTGGGTTGGTTTTACCTTTCTATGATCATAGTACTGTGTCTGCTGTACTTTGTACAAATCATGTGGCTAATTAAGGCTTGGCTTTGAACTGTTGACTTTCTTTCCAGTAGGTCGGCGTCCCCTCACTACCTGACTTCAGTCCTTCAGCAGAATCATGGCCGAGCGCTCAAAGGTAAACATGAAATTCTCTTTCGCTCTGCTCTTGTGGTTTCAATCACAAGTGTGCACTGACACCCAGCTGATGTTGCGCGTGACCTGCTCCAAAGGGCCTGCTGGATTACAAAACGTGTACTTATGATGTAGTAGAAGGTGTGCCTATTGTAATAGCCGCTTGTATGTTAAGTTTAAATCTGTAAGATGCATTTCAAGATGTGATAGAGGCCAACTTGTGCTGCCAGCAAAGCATTTAGCAGACATGTGGCTCCCAAACATCCTCTGCTTAAAGAATGAACAGTTCAGTAGGAGACTAGTCTGAAGGCTGCACATCTCTACTCCGGTTTCAATGGTTACCACAGAGAACAAAAGGCAGCAAACTCTGTTAAATAAAACTTGAGGATGTGGTCACAGAAGTGCCACATGGGTATGTTTTATAACCTGTGTTGGAAATAGCAGCTCAGTCCCCTTTCCATATTGGTGCAACATTCCCAAGGTGACATCTTCTTCAAATTTCTCGACCAGGGATGAAGTTAAGGACTATTACACAAGATAAAGAAACCAAGCTGCCAGTTCTGTAGCCCACTGCCCCGCAAATTCAATACCACAGTTAATGCCTGTGATGGGAGGGGGAGAAGAAATGCCATCACAAATTACATTTCTGATGTTTCCCTTCATCAGTTCCCAGCCCAGTTCCAGTTCATCAAGACTGAGAGCCCGTTCTGCTCACTGCTAATGCCTTTAATGCATTGTCTCCCAGCCCTGTTTCTCTGCTTACCATTCTTATGTGCATATATATACATGTATGCACACCTCAGATTGGGTGTTTTGCTCTGAGACACCAAGGTTCCTGCAAGACCTCACCCTCTCTTTGCTCCTCTTTGGCCCAGTTAGCCCACCATATATATATACATATATATACACACACATATAAATATATATAGTCTATATATGTCTCCCTTGTATAGGAGAGGGATATATAACCTGTCTCTCTATCATCCACACCTCAAGTAAGCAAAGGAAGACCTTGAATTTTCTCTTTGTGTGAATGTGTTCTGAAATGAGCAGGAAAGGCATGTTTGGTTCTTTCCCTTTTCAGCCAATTCCAGTTAGGAATGTCGCTCTTTGCTGTAATATCCTCAAGGTGCTCTTTTTGAGATGGAAGTAATCCACTCCCTGTAGCAAAGGATGGAGTTGAACAGCAGCGCTTTTAAGAGTTCTAGAGATCACTTAGACCTTTTAAAGTGCCTATTTATTATTTAGATCCCATTGAGCAGTTCAGTGCCCTTTTCCCTCGCATCTTCTTGATTTCTTGCGTTTGACTTGGTGTGCAGAATGCTGCTGTAGGGGCGAGGTGTGTGGAATTAGCACTGTTAGCGGGCTTGCTCATTCCTCAGCCTCATTTATTCCCATCACCCAGGTCTGAAGCTGCTGGGATGCTTTGCTGTGCCATATGCATAATCTTTCTGTCTTGACTGGTACAAACAAAAGCCACTTGTTAAGTACAGCAAGAGTATCATCATATGAATGTCTAATGTTGCAGATTCTTGCCTTCAACTTCGGTAATTGCAGTGTGAGAATTCAGCTTTTGAACGTCGTAGTTAAGATAAGAGACTGTTCCGTAACTGAATTGTACGGTGTAAGTCATGCTCTGTCTGAATTCATACACTTCCCCCCAGCCCCACTCTTTATTGTTGGCCACTATACGCAGATATTTATTCTTTGCACATTCTAGGGACTTCATTTTGTCAGGCTTACCTGTGAACTAATGTTTTGCTGCTTCTTCACAGAATCCGATATTGATGCTGCTACTGCAATGATGCTGTTAAATACTTCCATTCAACAAGGGATGATGGACTGTAAGCATAAACCATTTTACTGTTTGTCTTCTCTGCTCGGTAGCTAAATGTTTCCTCTACGAAGTTTCACAGAATCACAGGATGTTTTGGGCTAGAAGGGACCTCAAAGTCCATCCAATTCCTGCCCCACTGCCATGGGCAGGGACACCTCCCACTGGATCATGTTGCTCAAAGCCCCATCCAGCCTGGTCTTGAACACCTCCAGGGATGGGGCAGCCATGACTTCTTTGGGCAGCCTGGGCCAGTGCCTCATCACCCTCACAGGAGAACATTTCTCCCTAATATCTCATCTCAGTCTTCCTTCTTTCAGCTTAAAACCGTTCCCCTCATCCTGTCCCTGCACTCCCTGATCAAAAGCCCCTTGCCAGCTTTCCTGCAGCCCATTTCAGTACTGGGAGGCTGCTCCAAGGTCTCCCTGAAGCCTTCTCTTCTCCAGGCTGAACAACCCCAACTCTCAGCCTGCCTTACAGGACAAGTATGGGCTGGTTTCCAAACAAGTTCTTCCCCTGCCCTCTTTTTGCTAGGTGGTATGAAGAGTTAGCCAACTTCTCCGTTTCTCTACCTCTTGGTTGGGATGAGCTGGAAACTCTGTGGAGGACAGTAAATGTGCACAAGATATTACAGCTCATAAATGTTCGCATTTGGCTTGCTTTGCAGTCACTCAGCCTCAGGGTACTCGTCATGCAGGTCACTCATTGGAGCACTTGCTTATTGATGGATCTTGTTTTTAATAGGTGAGAAACGTCAGCCTTTGAAGACGCCCAAGAAGAGGAGTTATGGCAGCGCATTCAATCCCCCCAGTTCCATAAATCTGCAGGAAAATGATTCTGCAGCCACCAATATTGATCCGAAGGAGGATCACAACTACAGCGCCAGCAGCCTGGGCTCCCAGCGCTGCGCATCGAGGTCCAGTGTGTCTTCCTTGTCTTCCCTTGATGATGTGTATGAATTTATCTCCAAGAGCAGCCACGACGGCAGCGAAGGCTTTCACAGTGAAGTGGATACAGACGTTGACTCTGAAGACGATCCTCTTGGAGACAGTGGCTATGCATCACAACCCTGTGTCGATACCTCGGAGGAAAGTCAGCCGGGCAATAAAGTGCTCGAGGAGCTGTGCCAAGAAATTGATGAGGAGTTGAAAGAAGCGGCGGGGTCTCTGCTCCACCTCGCCGGCATCCAAACATGCTTGAGTTCCTTGATAAGTACTGCAAAGACCCACTGCCACATGCAGAGGAAGAAATAGCATGTCTGTCAGTGTTGAATATATACATCTATTTTTTTTAATTGTGGCAATACTCTTCTACTTTTACCCTTCACAAGGGAGATTAAAGCCATAAGAGGACTCATTGCTTTTTTATTTTGGGCGCTAACTATAATTTAGCCATTTATTTTTCAATCACTGCCTAAAAAGAAACCCAGTTATTTAATCTTCTCAGTTAGAAGAGGTGCATGACTTGGGAGAACCTGAAAGCATACTTCTTAATAATCACTTTTAAATGTTGGGTTTGTTTTTTTTTCATTTTAATAGTTGATTTTACCTTTTTTCCCAGAGATACGTTTGTTCAGGTGCACGTTGTGGATTGCATTTACATGTCTGCTGGCCCCATCTGCAGGTGTGAGTTTTGCCCTGTCTGAGGGCTCAGAATTCCATGTAGTAAACCTCTACATGTAGTAAACCTCTACAAAAGGAGGCAAAAAAAAGAGAAAGGGGAAAAGTAAGGGGTCCCGGCCTCATCTGCCTCCTCCACTTGTCCTCAAGACAAGTCCCGATGTAAACACTGGTGAAGCAGCTCTGAGGGCCTGTGGTTTTCAGCCCATCATACCCAGCAGCTGGGAGCTGTAGCACTTCAGGAGCTGCATTAGGGAGATGCCAAGTACCCCTGGAAGAGCGGGGATGAGGGCCTGCTGAGCTGGGTACCACCCCCAGTTTCTTTTTTGCCCCCTCCCTTCCCCCAAATCTGCATGCAGGTCAGGTTCCTAAAGGAAAACAGGGTTGTTTTTTCCATCTTAAGACACACTGTCTTTTTGGGGGTGGTGTGTCTTCACGCAGATCCATCTTGCGCCTTGGATACAGCCAACATCGAAAGCCACCACTTGCCAAGTTTGTTGTCCTTGTGTTACCGCTGTTGAACACACAGTAGCTGTGTAGTCCTGCAACATCTTCCCCTTCTGCTCCCCTGTACCAATTCGGGTAGGAGGAAAAGAACCCAAGAGCTGATGATGATGACAACAAGGACGAGGTGGAGGCTTTACGTGATGAGCGATGGCCAAAAAGGGAACGTCTTGTCCCCTGATCTGAGACAAAATGGAATCATTTCCTTCTGGACCGGTGAGCCCCGAATTGCTTTGGGGGGTTTTGCCCCTTCCCCTCAATCTTGTTTTTTTGCCCCATGGGCCGTCTCTGCCTTGTGTTTCCCAGATCACCGTGCCTTGTGCTGTGCGAGTCCTGTCAGCCTCCTGCTGCCTACGGGGCATCTCACGGGCAAGGTGAGGCTGTAGCCTTTGGATGTGCGTCATGACTCAGGAGCACCTCCTTGTTTTGGGAAGAAATTCCTTCACAATTCAGTTTTGCAATAAACACATCTCTTTAGTTCCCAGACGTCCTTCAGCCAAAAAATGTTCAGTGGTACAGTGAGCTTCTTTCCTCTTTTCTTTTAAACTCCATGGTGGTCGCTGACATCTTGTAGGTGATGGTTTTCTGATCAGGAATGGGTAAGCAGTTCTGTTGGAGTTGGCTTTAACAGGACTGTGAGTATTAAAAAAAATGCCTTAAATACGTTGTGGAATAATATACAAGGTCATCTTCCGTTTCCAAAAGGTAGCGTGATGTGCCATAAATGTCCTCCCGAACATGTGGAGCTGTGGATTCCAGCAGTTGCTGGGCAAGCTGGTAGAAGATCAGGAGCAGAGCCAGCTAGGAAACCAGTTTCCACTGGTTTGGTTGTTGAAAACAGTCCTGAATTCAGCCAAAAGTTAACTTCTCCCTAAGGGGATGTTTTTATGGCTACTTGGAGGCCTTTCCTAGATCGGCGTGGTTGGGGTTTTCTCATTGGTCACTCTTTTCATGAACACTGCCATGAACTGTCTAAACACAACCACAGTTGTGCTGCTGAAGGGCTGTTGCTCTGAAGGCTCTTCCAGTGCCTCTTGAAGAGAACAGTGCTGCTCCCGCTGACTCAGTGGCTGGTGGATCAAGCCTGAAAAAGTTGAGGTTCTTTGTGTTTTGGAATTTAAAGCCAACATTAATTTTTTTTTAAAGCACAAACACTAGAAAAAAGAAGTGGGTGTTGTTTTTCCCTGGTTACTTCAGTTTTAAGAACAACTTGGCTGATTTCTTGAAAGGGAAGAAATACTTGACTGCGTCCCCCTGTTGTGTGAACACCCATTGGCCTACAGGGCAACCTGTGTGCAGATGCGGGTGTCTTCTGGGTATCGTAAGAGGTCTATGAGCCAATCAGATCTGATACCAGATGTGTTACTGAGGGATAGCAGGGGTAAAACTTGCTATTTAAAGAAAAATTGAGTACCAACACAGTGGTTCTTAGGGTTTTGGGATGTGGAGATGCGATTACTTGGTGGAACTGCTTTTTGCTTACGGGTTGTGTTTGTTCCTTGATGGGAAACTGCAGAGGTTGGGTTGATGTGAGAATGAGGATTCGGCTACACGGGAGTGTTGTCAGCAGGCTGGGATTTGCGTGGTGCCATGATTTTGGTTGCTCACTGGAGGAGCGGTGGCTCCTGCTGGAGGTGGTTGCAGCTTTTCTGTAGCTTCCAGTGAAAGCTGGATCTCAAGGTCCAGGTGTTCTGGAAACCACAGTCATAGACAGCTCTGCAGTTTGGTTCTGTATTGCTTTTTTTTGCCTTGGATGAAGTTTGAGAAGGTTAATACTCCTCACTAGGAGGAGTGTAGCTGTGTTGCTGTGAACCCCGAAGCGTTTCTGGACGGATGGGGCTGGGATGCTAACAGTGCGTGTAATTACCATATGCAACGAGCAATAAACCTGCACTAATCAGAACTTAAGGGTGAAAGCTGCATCCATCCTTACAGCTTTCAGCCTGGGAGAACTGGAATTGTAGAAGCGGGGAGGCAATGCAGCCTTTCCCCAGGACACAGAGCAGGGGAGCAGGGCTGTGCTCTTCACGCTCTGCCACCTTCCCTCTCTCCTTGTGAAGGAGAAGGCAGCTGATCTGTGCTTCTGCCCTGTCCCACCACCTTGTCTCATGCCTCTGCCTGCAGGTTCTGGCAGGAAAGGCTGCCTGCTCCATGGTGGAGCTGCCCTTTCGCTTGCGTACTGACCACTGGGCTTGGGTTTATTCACCACCTCCGTGAGACCCTGGTGTACATAGTATACATGGAGAATAATTAAAAGCTATTTTGATTGTTGGGTTTGGGGTTATTTTTAAGCAACGTATATAAAATGTTCATGCCAGTGGTTGACCCAGATATATTTTGACAAGGAAAGTATTAACAAACCACATTCAGTTCTTTAAAGATGGTGAAGATGGGACTGGTGTGCAGGGGAGGCTGCTCTGTTTGGGCTAAATCTGCTGTGAATGCTGTATGAACCCATACTGACCCTTCAGGTTCCAATATTAAATTGCTGCTTCTGCAAAAGTTGAATCAAACCTTTGAAATCCAACTGTGAAATGGAAGTTTTCTGGTTTGCAGCTCTTCATCAGCCTGAAAAGTGAGTACAAGCTTTAGTTAAAGCGTGCTTATCCTGGTGTAGTCACAATATTTATCGGAAAGAAAAGGTAGAACATTTGAAGTGTTGCACCTGCCATGATATCTTAAAGCACATTCCTCGCTCCTAACTGCCAGTGCCATTATTGGTCTGTTTTATAAATGTACATTTCTTCACAAACTAAGAAGTGCATAATTAAGAGTATTACATTACTGCCATGTAGCGATATAAAATGTTTTATAATTGCCAACTCATTGTAACTATTATTTATTGAGAAGTGAATTGTAAGAATGCTTTCTGATCAAATGAACCAGAGGTGTTTTTAAACCCTTCCCCTTAGCTCGTTTCTGATGTAGCATAAGCAATGTCCTTGGGGTTGTTTAGGATAACTTTGCCAGTAGGTAACCAGTTCTAACCCTGTCCCCTCCAGTTTAGTCTTTTACCTGTTTTAAAGGCGATTTACAGAAGTTTAGTTTTTTGTATGCTAATCTCTGTTAATTAAAATGTTTATAAAGTTTATTTTTACCAAAGAGATGCAATTCATTATGACAAAATATTGCAGAATAAACTTTGTTTTATAACATTTGTGACCTTTTTCTGCCCACGTTTTTCATTCAGGTGATCAAAGGGGCTTTTCTAAAATAAACAGCATTGCAAACAGAAAGTGGTGTGCTCTCTTTCTCTGCAGACCCTGCTCTCTGATGGTGCTCCAGGTTGCCTGCCTTCCCAATTAAATCTCTTCCACAGGACTGGGCTGGTGTAAAAAGCGAAATGTGTAATTCATTGCAGGGCTCGGCTTGGTTCAGACTGGTGATGCGTGTTAGTCATCTATATGACAGCGGAACCACATCAATCCATAGCAGGATTTCCTTACAGTCAGGTTCATACATAGCTGGTCCGTAATATTTGAAGAGCATCCTGTTAAGGTCAAGATTTCACCTTTTAACCTGGAAGTTGAGGTACGTTTTGGTATCTTGGAAACTTGTTGAAATAGGACTGTATGCCCTTTAGCTTCTGCTTTTGTTTAAACACTAATAACTCGCATCTTTTTCTCATGGAACATCTCCAGTTATTTATATCTAGAGAAGTTGTGGCTGTCCCATACCTGGAGGTGTTCAGGGCCAGGCTGGATGAGGCCTTGAGGACCCTGGTCCAATGGAAGGTATCCCTGCCAGGGGCGGGGGATTGGCTTTGAGCTCCCTTCCAAGCCAAACCATTCTACGAATTACAGTTCTGTATCTGCAGCACTGCGGCCAATCTACTTGTGCGATTCTCAAAGATCAGCAGAGTGACACCGACAGGTAATAGAAAAATGCATCCTTGGACAAGGCCGACCTTGTTTGGGGTTTTCAGTGTTAATTTTCTTTGATCCAATCTATGGCACCTCTTGGGTCTTTACACATGAGGCCTTATAGAAGGCACCCAGGTGGGTGCTCCCCCCTTCACTGGCAGGAAGGAAATGCTCCCAATCTCTCCCCACTCACCTCTGCTTGCTGCTCCCAGGCCAGCTTCCCCCCCAGGAACACAGCACATGTGCCCTTCCACTGCCTGAGGAGCAGAAGCACCAGGAAAGGGAAATGAGATCATAGAATCACCAGGTTAGAAAAGACCTTTGAGATCATCAATCCAACCATTCCTGTCCACTACTAAATCATATCCGTAAGCACCTCATCCACACGTCTTTTAAATACTTCCAGGGATGGGGACTCCGTCACCTCCCTGGGCAGCCTCTGCAGTGCCCGATAACCCTTTCAGTGAAGACGTTTTTCTTAATGTCCAAACTGAACCTCCCCTGGTGCAGCTTGAGGCCATTCTCTCTAGTCCTATCACCTCTCACTTGGGCGAAGGGACCCACACCCACCTCACCAGAACCTCCTTTCAGGCTCTTGTAGACAGTGATAAGGTCTCCCCTCAGCCTCCTCCAGGCTAAACAACCTGAGTTTGCTAAGCTGCTCCCCACAGGACTTGTTCTCCAGCCCCTTCCCCAGCTTCGTTCCCTCGACATGTTTCAGCCTCTCAATGTCTTTCTTGTAGTGAGGTTAATTCAAGTTAGTTTGGCAGGACCTGCCTTTCATAAACCCGTGCTGCCTGGGCCTGATCGCCCGTTGTCTTGCTTGTGCTGTGACAGCACTCAAGATCACCTGCTCCATGATCTTCCCCTGCGCTGAGGTCAGACTGATGGGCCTGTAGTTTCCCAGATCCTCCTTAACAGCTTTTCTTGTAAATGGGAGTAACATCTGCCAGCCTCCCGATGTGATGGGATGCTTCTCTCTTAAAAGCAGACACTGCTCCATCTTTTCTATTCTTACTTTTTTAACCTACTGGTCTCACCAAGTTAAGTTTCCTCTCTAGGATCAGATGGAAATCCAGCTGTTCCTTTTGCACTGCTTGAAGTGATAGGGTGGATTTCAACCAAGACTTGCCTTCATCACCATGTTATACAGTGTTTAAATCACAAGTTACAGAATATATATGTGCTATCTATATTGTTGATTTAGTGTTCCTCTTAGTATACTGATAAAAGAATAACTGCTCTAATTAGTTTGGACAAAATCACACCTATGTATCAGATGGTAAAGATACCTTTCTGATTGTTATCCATGATATCGTGCTATGAGAGCCTTGTGTTTGTTACATTTCCCAAGAGCCTTTTTCTCTGTTGGGACTGTGCTGGAAATTTCCCTCTGCATGGAGCCACAACTCTAGATACAAAGTGCTCACTGACACAATCGCCCACTCCCACCAGCTGTGATTTAAGGACACTTGTGGAGGAAATACCTAGTAGATCTGTTTGGAAAAGCAGCTGTCTAGGTTTGATGAGGAATGTGGTTTGATATCCAGAGATCTTGAGCTTCCCAGATACCTTTGCATGTTCTTGGTTTGAGTACTCTGAGTAAATACACGTAGAGGTGCTCACACATGGGTGTTGGTCCAGCAATCCTCCTGTGAACTTGCCCAACGTTCGGGACATGGTTTAGGAGGCACAGTGGGGTTGGACTGGATAAGCTTAAAGGTCTTTTCCAGTCTCAGTGATTCTACAACTTAGACATAGATATTCTCTTCCCTGTTTTCACCTGTCAGAGCTGTCCTTGCACCTGAGGCAGCAAAGCACTATCACCTCTGCTCAAATGTTTAGTCTTCACATCAGCTGGGTTTCTTGTTCTCCTTTTATTTCCTGAAAGCTCCCTGCTCTTGCTGTTAGGGACTGCTGACAGCTAATGGGAGATTACTAACTGCCCGCTGCCAGGGTTAATCCAAACAGCTCTGCGTTACACAGCAGTGTTTATTTTCCTATTGCATCAGTACAAAAGCAATCCTTTCCCTCCTTAGGCTCTTGACTGATTAAACAAATAAAGATTACTTGGTTTTCCGTTTGGAATACATGATCCTCACTCCTCTTAATCACTTTTCTGTGCATCAATTCCAGTTTGAGTTCAGCCTGCTGGCATGGGCAGAGCTACAGCCACTCTTCTGGAGAGCTGGTGCTCTTTGTAACCTTCCCTGACTCTTGCCTTGTGCATCCTGGGGTCATCGTGGCCTTTACCACGGTCACACACAGTCAGCTAATCCTGCGAGCAACTGGTCTGCCCATGTCCTCGTTCTCTTCCCATCTCTTGCCAACAACGAGGCCCCCGTCAGCAGAAAAAGCTGGCAGTTCATGACCTGGAACTTGATTTAATGAGCTCTGTCCTGATCCTGACCTCTCCTGGCAACCTTCCTGCTCACAAGGAGCTCCCTTTTGGCACGGCCTGTCCTGATAAAGGAAGAAGGACCAGATTAGGTATTTCATCAATGAGAGTTGCAGCTCACATCATTTTGCAGTTATCTACAGGATTGATGGGTTTGTTTAAAATGGTGGGGGTGGATCAAAGGTCTTTCTGCCCCATGTCTTAATAGGGGATGCTACACTTCCCATCATTGCGCTCATTTGAGTCATTGGAATGACTGACTCAATGGAATTGGAATGACTCAACCAAACACCTGTCTGCCCTCTTTCAGCATTTGGAGAAGGACATCCCATTTCTTAAATCTACGTATGTTTAGATGAGTTTCGGGTTTTGCTGGTTGCTGTCATCTCTATCTCCATGGCATTGACTTTCTAAGCCCCAGTGGACAGCACACAAGACTGAACTGGATGCATAATTTCTCTGTTCATCCTGAATGTGCTGGCAGCAGTTAAGCACTTGAGCGTTTGTATGCCTGGAGATGTGGGTCTGTCCCATCGGTCTTACCTCAGCAGCACTGATGCAATTGTGCTCTGCAGTTGGCAGGCAGGCGCTCAGAAAAATCTCTGTAGGTGCCTGTATCAACCTTGACACAGCATCACTTTGAAAAATGGATTTCATGCCTGAAAGGCTTTTTTTCTTTTTTTATTTAATTAACACGGTATCTAGGTTTTTTACCAAGATCCAGTAAGTTCCCTGTTGTTTTAAATACTAAGATTAGCTCAGCAAACTAAATTTTCAGCTATTTCCGTAAAGGTACATTTTACTCTCTCAGAAGCTTTGTGCGTGTGTTCTGAAGTGCTGGTGGAAGTTTCCCTGCCCTGAATACACACTTGGACCTCCCCAAAAGACATTTTACCTTAATTTGAAAAGATTAAAGCTCCACCTGTTGAGTCTGACTATGGTGCGCTGGGTGGAATGACTCCGCTCAATGTGGGCTCGGCGAGCTCTTCCACAGGGCAGGGACTGCACAGGCAGTGCCAAGCCATTTCAAAAGAGAAGATGTTTCCCTAAATCTTCGAGCGGCTCCATGGATTTGGGTGTTGAGCATGATCGTGTAGGTTGCTACCTTAAGAAAATGATGCTGCTGTGCTGCATGATGTCACCTTGACCCAATCATAACCCATTTTCTGTGAGCATCAGTTAACTCCCCTGAGAAGCATCCACAGAGCGACAGCAGCATCCCAGGCAGCCGTTGCTAAGCGACAGGATTCAGCTTTCAGCAGGATCTAAATTTAAAGTATTTAACCCTAGATCTGTCAAGGCTCATTATTTCCGATGGGGTTGTTAATCCCTACTTGGTGTCCAACTTCACACATACCCTGGTTCTGGTAGCGTCGCTGTTTTCTTTATCACACGTAGACGCTGATAATGAAGAGAAGCGTGACCACCCTGGGTACCTTGATACCAAATCTCATTGTAGTGCTGATCCACACACAGAAATATGGGATGCAGTGAGAGGTGGAAAGCAGTGCATGTTCATGATGCGAAGCTTCTTTTCTTTGCTGCCTTGTGCAACTGGCTTGCACTTACTTTCTAAGGAATGCTGGCTCTCGAATGAAACCTGGTGGATAAGGTGCTGGCAATAACAAGCTTCCATTTTTAGTAATATTATGTGTCTTCTTTCTTCTAGCTGAATTTCATGTAGGTTAAGAAACGCTTCTTATCTAAAACCATTCCAATAACCTGCTGTCACTTTGAAATTTAGGGGGGGTTTAATACTGGAGAACTTTAAGTCTTTAAAATCATTACACAGAATATGTATAGATTGTGATGAAGTTCTACAGAGTAGAACCCAAACCATTCTATGATTCTACATTTTCTTTCTTTTCAAAGCATAGAGGCCTGGAATCCTACTCCCATAATTGACAAAAAGAAATAGGAAAGAATGCTGCCTAGCTGTGTTATTCCTTGGTTAATCGCTGTGTATGCCCCTGGAAGTGCACTCAGGTTCACTTCCAGCTTTTTAAAAGCACGTGATAGTGTACTCAGATGAAATGATGCTGATTTTACTGGTCACTGTCATAACCACACACACTAAAAAAGAGAAAAAAACGCTGAGACTTGCACACAAAAAAAAAAAAACCCAAAAAAGAGAAGTACCATTCAATTTTTAAAAATGCCAGTGTAGTCAATCTCAGCCTCATAATCCCCCCACTAAGGTTCTTCCTCCTCCCACTGCTAAGATTCAGACCCAACACTATGTTGCTCCTCAAGTTGTTTCTCCTTTCCAGTTCATACCAATCTGCAAAGGCAAACCTGCCAAGGCACTCTTTCCAGCAGTCCATTTGATCCTAACGCTGCCCTGCTGCCTTCCAACCCTTCCGGGGTATCCCCCCTCTGCTCTGCATGTTCACGTCTCCCATCACCAGCCTTGTGATGTACAAATAGCAGTTCATCACTTTCTCCTGCCACATGGCATCTTGTGCCTCTTCTCCACGCTTTCTTGGTGAAGAACTGCCTCAGGTCTCCTCCATCCCCACTCTTTTTCCACGACCATCTTTATGCACCAAGGACCTGGCTTTAGCTCATTCCAGAAGTCCAAATTATTTTTGGAGGTGCCACACCATTCTAAAAATAAAAATCCTCATTAACAGGAACAGCTCTGATTAAAATGTTTCTGAAAGTACTGGTAAACCTGACAGATGTGTCTCTGTTTTCAGCTCCTACGTTTGTCTCTGGAGATACAGGAAAATGAAGGCAAACCCATGCCATCTTTGCTCAGCTCTGGGGTCGTTGATGTTACTCACGTGGGTGAGTCAGGACCTCTTTCAGAGGCTTGCAGGTATGTGCTCACAACTGGTGTACGTGAAGAACATCTACTTCTCACTGTATGGTCTTCATAGAATCATTGAGTTTAGAAAAGACCTCTGAACTCATCTAGCCAACCTGTCAGCCCAACGCCCCCGTGACTACTAAACCATGGCTCAAAGTGCACTATGTACATGGTTTCTGAACCCCTCCAGGGATGGAGAATCCACGACTGCCCTGGGCTGCCTCTTCCAGTGCTTCACTGCTCCTTCAGTAAAAGGAATTTTTCTTAGTATCCAGTCCAAACCTCCCCTGACTCAACCTGAGGCCATTTCCTCATCACTTGTTACTTGGGAGAAGAGACCAGCCCACACCCCACTACAACCTCCTTTCTTCCTAATGCTCCTTCTCAATGTGGTCTTTTCTCTTTCTCTAGGAAAGCTGACACTTTGTCTCCCTCCAATTCCAGTACCTGGAACAGGCCAGACTGGAGAATCTGAGTGCAGGCAGGCCTAGCAGGGCAACACTCCTGAGCTGTGCTCCCTGCAAGTGAAAAGAAGAAAAGCAGGAAGTGAGGCTGTAGAAGATTTGGAGACCTTCAGCAAGAGATAGCAGAGCTAAGGAAGAGGTTTCATTTGCCTGGAAGAGGGGGAATTCTACATTAAACACCAAAAAATGGAAGAAACACATGCTTTTTCAGCTGTTAGTTCTTCTGTTCTATGGATAATTTATCAGGATTAGCTGTGAAGATGCAGGAGCTGCTGCTGTTGCACTGAAGGTTAGTATGTGTCATACCCCACTAGAATGTGAGCTGCCAGGTCAACTCTGTGTTACCCCAGGCAGCCGCCTGCTTAGTTTTTTCCATCCTCTTGTTGTCAGTGATCTCTGGTTACACGAAGGCACCACTCCCAGCCACGCACACACCCTCTGGATGATTCACACTACTTGTCCTACAGGCTGGGAAGGGACATGAGAGACACAGACTTGTTTCCATATCTATTTTTAAACGCTGCAGAAACACTGAAATTATGATAACGAAGACTACAAATAATTACAAGAAAACGTTTTGTGAAGCGCATATCTGTGCATGCATTAGTTTTTTGCATACTTGGTTTTTTTTAAATTTCATTAGAACAGTTGGATTTTGAAATAGGCGAAAGGTCATAGATAACAACTGGTTTCTAGCACAGTCGCCGTAAGAAATAACAAGTGCACCTCTGAGCACACATCCTGCTGTTCGTACTTGCCGTTGCTAGGATAAACAGAAACAAAACACCAGTTCAGGGTGTCTGCAGCTTCCATGGATGTGGTTTACGTGTTGCTTGTGACAGTCTGATGAGTGACAATGGCTCCCTTCCAACCATTTCTGATTCTTTTCTGGATCCTACAAACTCTCTTGTTGTGAATACTTGTAAAAGATGACAATGAAGTTTTTTTTCCCCAAGCACAGAAAACATCCTGATGATTCAAACCCCATCCTTTGTTTATTTCTTTACCTGCACCTATTTATAGGGTGTGCGAGAACAAGCTCTGACTCACTGGACAGAAGAGAAGGTGCTGTTTGAGCAGGGAAGGGAGGCCAAATGAGCCTGAAAACAGAACAGAGCAGAACAATTGCTGTAAATCTGAAATAAATTATCTGTTTTGAAACAGCACCTGACATACAGCACCTGCAAAATTCGCTGCTGAGCACAGCTGTAAGGACAGGGTAGCCTCTGTTCCACTGCATCTCCTTGGCTTTCCATTCTCCTCCTGAAAACCAACAAAAAGAAGCAAAAATGCTGACCCTTGCGAAGGGTTTCCTTGCTCAGCACATCACGCTTTATCTCTGCTGCTGTGGTGATCCCTTATACCCATGGGAGTAGACTTGAAGAAGCTAGTATTTTGGGAATGCTGCTTGGCATTCCACTTGACCCCTCTCGCTCTGTCCTTTGCAATTACACGCTGAGTCGCTGACGAGGAAGCATTACGACACCTCGCTGCAGCAGCATGCAGTGCGCATGCCTCTCCGGCACAGCGGTTGGACAACCTTGTTCTCCAGGGAGAAATGAGTGTTAAGAAAGCGCTTGCTAGGAAACAACACTATAAAGACGTTTTTTCAGCGCTGAAAGTAGGAGAAATGATGAATCAAAAGGATGAACCTCCAATTTTCCTATGAAAAACTTAAAAAACAACCAAGCAAGCCATATAACTTTGTTACCTGGATGTTTAGGCTACTTTGACTCAAGCTGTTCTCCAAATCTCACCATAGAATGGTGATAAATTGCAATGCTGTTTTTGTAAAGTTATAGGGACTCCAGGACCAGGAGAGCCTGGGCAAGAGACAGGAGGACTTTAAAATACAAGAGACTGGCCTGATGTTTAAAATACACAGACAGAGATCTGTTCTGATGAGCCTAAAAACCTCACAGTAAGCGCTCAGCCTTACAGCCTCTAATCAGTAAATCACCCATCTTTTGACTCACTCTATCCATTTATTTTAAGGAATGGACATTACCTGCTATAAAAAATGCCATGTATAATGTATATTTGGATCTTGCCATTCTGGATTAATGCAAGCCAATAAATTCTGTTTCCTCACCTGGAATGCTGGCTGCCTAGTCAGAAACATCGCTGCTCTCAATGTGAAAGCCACTCACTCTGCTACAACCAGGCACTGTGATTCCCTCTGTTCTCTTTCCTGATTTTCAGCTGTGAGACCCCTCTGCCAGCATCCGCTGCACCAGAAACAAGGAGGATATTTCATCAAAAAAGCACCTTTGAGTGCAGCACAAACCGGGATTACTCTATTTCGCAAGGGATTTTCAAAGCATTTCAACGTAGCATTTCATGGAAGACACATTGTAGGAAATGCGAACCTAAAAGGACAGGCTTGGAATCAATTCTAATAATTTTGCTGTATAAAACTCACTGCACTGACGTGCGAATATTCCATGCAAGGTGCATTGCTGTTCAGCTTGACATGCCAAATGCCAATTCCAAACTCCACTCATTTCATTAAGAACTTCTGTCAGGAATACAGAACGGAGAAGGAGAGTCTGTCATGGCTCTGATCTTAAAAGCTAGAGCTTCCTTATTTCTTTTCCCACTATTGTGATTTAAGCTGTTCTGGTCAGGCAGAACAGCAGTAAGATCATTGGGATGAATAGTGGCAATGTGTGTTTTGCTTTTTTCTCCTTTTAGACTCCCTAAAAATGTGCAGTCTCTGTTCCTGGCAATATGGATCAGTCATGAGTCCTCCAACACTCACACTTCTGGGAAAATGCAAACAGATTTACTAATCTAGCCACCATTTCATATTCAGTGCTTGCCAACTCCACACTGTGGTAAGAAGAATGCACTCTCTCAAAGCATCCAGACTAAGGAAAAGAATTAGATTCCACTACAGGCATCTCCTATCTACTCCTACTTAGGGGAAACAAAGAGAAAAGGAGGTAGGAAAATTATGGTTTAGCATCTCCAGCACTGACTGCTGCTGAGGAAAGGCTATGAAGACACCATGCTGAAATCAGGTGGAATAAAATGAGACTACAGAAACTGAATAAAAATAATAACTTGCTGTTACATCTCTGTCCTAAACCAGGAAGCCCTCAACCCGCACATCTTACTGGTGAAGTACCATTAAATTTCTGCCTTATTATCCTTTTCCTTACACATCTGTTTCTACTAACTTTCAGAAACAAAACCCTGTATGGGCTGGATACCTGACAGGACCAAACCCACCTGACTTTGGCATCTTCAGGTTCTGCTTAGAGTGCTGGCGGTATGTGCACATTTAAATGCTGGGCGAATCTGAGGATAAAGAAATCGGGATGCAACTAGGATAATCTCAGCAATAGCGAAAGAATGGCTGAGCAGTGGAGATAGTGAAAGGTGACTCTGAAACAGAGGAGGGCAACAGAGCCAGGGAACAGTCTGTAGCACAAGTCTTATGAGTGAGCAGCTGAGGGAACTGGGGCTGTTTAGCCTGAAGGAGGCTGATGGGAGACCTCATTGCTTTCTGCAGCTCTAGGAAAGGAGTTTGTAGTGAGGCACGTGTTGTTCTCTTCTCCGGAGTAAAAAGTGATAAGAGAACGGTTGGACTCGATGATCCGGTGGGTCTCTTCCAACCTGGTTATTCTGTGATTCTGTGATTCTGAGAAGAGGAAACGGCCTCAAGTTGTGCCAGAGGAGGTTTAGACTGGATATTAGAAAAAAATTTTACTGGAAAGTTGGTGAAGCACTGGAAGAGGCAGCGCAGGGCAGTGGTGGAGTCTCCATCCCTGGAGATGTTTAAAAAAAAAAACAAACATATGCTGTTTTGGGATATGGTTTAGTAGGCACAGTGGTGTTGGGCTGATGCTTCGACTGGATGAGTTTTAGAAGTCTTTTCCAACCTCAGTGCTTCTATGACCCACCAGCTGGAAACAGCAGAGAAGGGCACCTTGGGAAGCACAGGGGGCAGATACTCAACCCTTGAGACTGAGGGATCAGAGTTTCTGCAGCTTAAGAGTAAACTGAGGGCACTGCAGTGCAACTGACTCACTTAGGTTCCCTTCACTAGGGAATACATAATGGCACTGCAGGTGGAACACAGCAGGAAGAGCCAAGAGCTGACACTGACTGATCTCATGCCTGCCACTCACACAGAATCATTAAAATTGAACCTCTATGCTCATTCAGTCCAACTGCCAGCACAACCCAACCATGCTGCCTAAACCACGTCCCAAAATGCCACATCTGTATGCTTTCTGAACCCCTCCAGGGATGGAGATGCCGCCACTGCCCTGGGCAGCCTCTATCAGTACATAACAATCCCTTCCATGAAGGAGTATTTCCCAATATCAAGTCTAAACCTTCTCTGGCACAACCTGAAGCCATTTCCTCTCACCCTATCCCTTGTTACGTGCTGGGAACCACGACGAATTATGCAACCGCCTTTTAACTCTCCACCTATCGAATTGCCCCGGTTTCCCTGGGTATCAAGCTGCAGCTGGCTCAGGGCTCCGCCTTGCGACAGGACGGGGAGCGCCAAGAAACCACAACGCGGCCCCGGCGCTGCCCCCCCTGCCCTGCCCTCCCCGCACCGCCGCCATCTTGGCAGCCGCGTCAAGATGGCGGCGCCGGCGCCTTTAAGCGCCGTCCGATCACCCTCCTCCCCGGCCAACCCCGCGGCGCGCGTGGTGACGTCATCACGCCCCTCCCCTCCACCGCACCCCGCGGCGCGCGTGGTGACGTCATCACGCCCCTCCCCTCCACCCCACCCCGCGGCGTGCGTGACGACGTCGCCGCGACCCCTCCCTCCTTCTCCCCCTCGGCGCGGCGTGCGTGGTGACGTCAGCGCGCTCACCGTGGCGAGAAGGCAATGAGCGCGCTGACGTCACCACGCACGCCACCGCCCGAACCCGGAAGTGGGCGCGCGCCCGGGCGGGCGTGAGGGGCCGCGGGGGATGGCGGCGGCCGCCGAGCTGCAGGCCAAGTACCAGAAGCTGGCGCAGGAATACTCCAAGGTATCCGGTGCCACGGTCCGTCCCCGATGCGCTGAGCTTTCCCCCCACCGTCCGCCCGGAGAGGCTGGGGCTGCGGGGGCTGACGCGTTGGACTCTGTGGCAGCGCGAAGCGTCCGGAGCCCGCGGGCTGCCTCGCTGAGGGGAAACGATGGGACCCGCTGGGAACTGTTTTAAGCTGTGAGGCTTGGAGTTGTTCAGCCTGGAGAAGAGAAGGCTCCGGGGGGACCTTGGAGCAGCCTGCCAGTACTGAAAGAGGCTACAGGAAAGCTGGGGAGGGGCTCTTGATCAGGGAGTGCAGGGATAGGACTAGGGAGAATGATTTTAAGCTGAAAGAGGAGAGATTTAGGTGACATCTTAGGAAGGGGTGTTTTTCTGTGAGGGTGGTGAGGCACTGGCACAGGTTGCCCAGAGAAGTGGTGGCTGCTCTATCCCTAGAGGTGTTCAAGGCCAGGTTGGATGAGACTGCTAGCAACCGAATCCGGTGGAATGTGCCCCTGCCCATGTTAGGGGGTTGGCCTGGCTGGGCTTCAAAGACCCAAATCATTCTATGAAGGCAAACATGAGTAGACAGGGAAGGGGCAAGTCTGAGTCTGCTGAGGTGAGACAGCATTGCTGGGTGCTGATGGGTGAAGTGGCCTTGACTTTACAGCACCCAGCAGGGCAAATAATGGGTTTATTCTACCAGGCAGTTGAAACGAGCCAGGGAGGTGAAAGGAGCCTTGCTTCTATTGTTTCTCCACCCCTCAAGTGTCAGGTGTAGTTATGTTCTTGGGGGTGAATATTTGCTGATGTCTTGCATCTCATCCCTGGGCTTTGAGTTTGCTTTGACTGTTGGATGCAGGAGTTCAGTGATGTTCATAGCACTTCTAGTGGTATTGTGGTGTCTTTAGAGTGAGAGTACTTGATTCCACACTTGTCTCACATTTCTTCCAATTATCCCATTATTTGTATCAGAAGTGGCATGACCAGCAGGTTTTTCTGCCCCTGTACTCGGCACTGGTGAGACCGCTCCTTGAATATTGTGTTCAGTTCTGGGCCCCTCGCTGCGAGAAGGATGTTGAGGCTCTGGAGCGAGTTCAGAGAAGAGCGATGAAGCTGGTGAGGGGGCTGGAGAACAAGTCTTACGAGGAGCGGCTGAGAGAGCTGGGATTGTTTATCCGGTAGAAAAGGATGCTGAGGGGGAGACCTTATTGTTCTCTGTGACTACCTGAAAGGAGATTGTGGAGAGCAGGGAACTGGCCTCTTCTCCCAAGTGACAGGGGACAGGACAAGGGGCAATGGCCTCAAGCTCTGCCAGGGGAGATTCAGCCTGGATGTCAGTAAAAAATTGACAGAAAGGGTCATTGGGTACTGACAGAGGCTGCCCAGGGAGGTGGTTGAGAAACCATGCCTGGATGTGTTTAAAAGACTGGTAGACGAGGTGCTCAGGGACATGGTTTAATGGCAGGTAGGAATGGTTGGACTCGATGATCCAAGAGGTCTTTTCCAACATGATGATTCTATGAGCCTATGATTTTATGATTCTGCAGCTGCCCTATGAGGTTTTGCTTCCCATTTTTGGTGCTATTTAAGGCAGTGCTTGCAAAGGCTTCTGTCCCGCAGCAAAGAATGATTTTCTTTTCCAGCTTGCTTGAGATAATTTCATAAGTGTTGGGGCTACTTTTCATTCTTATTTTTTTTAACTAAAAAGAAGAGGAGACCATTGGGCTTGAGTGGCAATATTTCTTCCGCAGCCTTGGGAGTTTGAGCCAACACTTTGTTCCTGTTTATGGCCACCATCAGAGTAGGTGGCACAAGACACTTGACTGTGTTTGACACCTTTCTCTGGATTATAAAACAATGTGGCTTTAAATACCATTCTCCTTGGAACTACTGTAAAAAGGACTCATACAAAATCTGAATTCTTCACAGGTATAGATATATTTGATAATTTTTTTAATGCTTCCACAAGTTCACTTTAGAAAACTGAATTGACTTTGGTGTTTCCTAGGTCACAGAGTTCATATTTCTTGTCACTTTCTACAGTGGCTCTGCTGTATCTTGGAGGTTAAAAGTTGCTTAGGTTAAGGTAATTGAAGCTCTTTGCTGCTTGATTCTTGAATTAAACTTTGTAATGTGGAAGTCTTGACTGTAGCTTCTGAAAGTTCTGGCTGCTGGATCTTCTTTCTTTTAGGATCATGATGTCCAAAAACTTTCTTTGAACTTCATCTGGCAACTTGTAGCCTGGGATGTTTCATTGCTTCTTTGTGGGAACTATTTTATGGTCTCATCCTACTTCTTGTGCCACAGCTTCAGGGAGTTGTGGGTTGCCTTTTGCAGATAACTCCTTTTTGTGCAAAGATCTCTTGTTCAGTTGGCTGTTTATTGCATACAAGTGGAAGCAGAGAGTAGCCCTGGGAAGCTGTTTGTCCATTCACACAATCATGCTGCGGAAGCCAAGAAGTAATGGTTTTAAACCAGGGGACAGGATATTTAGACTGGATATAAGGAAGAACTGTTTTCCTATGAGGGTGGTGAGGCACTGGCCCAGGTTTCCCAGAGAGGTAGCAGAAGCCCCATCCCTGGAGATTTTCAGGGCCAGGTTGGATGGGACCCTGAGCCACCTGATCCAGTGGAAGGTATCCCTGCTCCTTCAGAAGGATTGGACTGGATGACTTGTAAAGGTCATTTCAAACCCAAAGCATTTGCTGATTCTGTGTTTTCAGAACTACTACTTCTTGACTTGTAGCTTCTGTCTGTCTCTTTCACGCTCTCTCAACCCTGATGGCAGCAGCAGGCAAGGGGCTTTTCCACCTTGCGATAGCCTTTGGTGGGTCACACTTCACCTTGGGTAGCTCAATGCAGCATGACCGAGCCAGTTCCTTCTGTGTTTCATTGCTACAAGGATGTGTCCTGCATTGGTAGCTGTGGCAGAAAAAAGGCACAGAAAATGACTATGCTGCTTTTTCTTGCTAGGAAGGCCCTGTGCTTGGAAGTCTTCCTGTGGTGCTCTCACAAGCTTCTTCTCTTGCCTTTGTGATGCCTGAGGAGTGCAGTGGGAATCTAAAAGCCTGTGCTTGGCAATGTCAGCTGGCTTTTGACCTTTCAAAGTATATTGAGCCATCAGACTGAAGAGATTCACTATTGCTGTTTTATGTTGAATCTTGCCTCCTATGCATCTACCAGAGGTGCTTCCAAAACCATACAAACCATTTTGATTTATATCTGTAAGATCTGGACTCAAACGTGTCAAATGAATACAAACAGCCATGGAAGGAACCAGAATTCAAGCAGTTATAAAAGAGTGGGAGGATGGAGATGTTGATATTATCATTGCTGCAGGGTAGAGGTTCTCTGTGAAGTGACTGGAAATGGATTTCTTGAGTATCGCTTTTCACTGCAGTGATTTGAGCTCAGATTTCTGAACTATATAAGCCTTAGAGGGCTGCTGCTTCTATGCTTTTTATGTGTTTTCCTCAAGTGTTTGTCATGCTATTCTCTCTGGATCATCTGCTACTACCGGTAATAAGTGGTTTTACGTTGGAGTATAGTTAAGCTCTTCCTGAACTGTATGGATTTTGCCTTTATTGTGAGCCCTGCTTGTGTTCCAGAGCCAGTCATGAACAGTTTTGAGGAGAAGAGGGCAGAGGCAGAAATAGCACTGAATACTAGTAAGAACCGAATTAGTCAAGGAAGATGTTGCAGGTTTTCCATATTCGTTAACTGTTCTTCAAACTTTGACTGTATTTAAGTAACTTATCTTCTGAGGTGTTATATAGTGAGAATTATGTTCTCTTTGAGCAAAGTATTCAGATGGTAAAGTTACTTCTTGTTTCCTAACAGTTCAGGGTATGAATTAGATGCTTGTTTCAGCATGATATCACGGCTACATACCTGAACAGAACACCAAAAGGCAGGCACATCTGATTCTCTCAGGAGAGAATGTGATGCTTTGTGCACAGTCTGATGAACGGCATTTCTCTATTCCTTTGTCGTACGTGCTTATTGCATCTTTTGTTTTTCAGCTTCGAGCTCAGAACCAAGTACTGAAAAAAGGGGTTGTAGATGAGCAAGCGAACTCGGCGTCTCTGAAGGTAATTTCTCAAAACTGCTTTGTCAGATGCATTAAGCTGTGGTAACGTAGGTAAATGGGAAGGATAAACGGGAAAGCTTTCGACTCAAAGTATTGTGATAAAAAAAAATAAAGAAGGAACTTGATTTAGTATTACAAATTTCTGTTCTTTTTGGTCGTTCAGGAGCAACTGAAGATGAAGGATCAGTCTCTGAGAAAAATGCAACAAGAAATGGACAGCTTGACCTTTCGAAATCAGCAGCTTGCCAAGCGGGTGGAGTTACTTCAGGATGAACTTGCCTTGAGTGAAGCGAGGGGCAAGAAGAGCAAGGTATGTGCTGAAGGCAAGAAGACTTGCAGGTGGCTGCTCATCACCTGTCAATGCCTCCTCCTTTCCAGCAGTTGCTGCTTTGTGTGAGCATGAATAGAGGCTTATCAAGGTAGTGTTCTACCACAGTACAGTAGCAATGCAATGGCAGCTTTTAGACTTTCATTGTGTGCAACTGGCACACCTTTTGATATATTAGTCAATGTATGTGCCTCTGTTGGGAATTAGTGAGGGGAAGTGTTTTCATACACTTGAGGCTGGGCTTTGGGATACTCCAGAGACTTGGAGATAATAAATGCGTTTTCTTCCTCTTAGAAAAGTGCTGAGTCTTCATCTCAGTTGAGTCAAGAACAGAAAAGTGTCTTCAATGAAGATCTTCAGAAGAAGATAGAAGAGAACGAACGACTGCATATACTTGTGAGTGAAACCTGTTTAGCCTTTCTTCTTAGTTCAGAAAACCAGTCGTGTGGTCAAAGTTAGAGAAGATATAATGTCGTCTTAAAGATAGTGGGTTTAGAAGCTTAGTTGTGTGCAAAAAAGTAGTTTGTTCGTAAAGATGTGCACTGAGCAAACAAGAAAGTATTTTGACTTCAGATTCTTAAGACAGTATGTGGAATTGCTCACATAATGTGTGTCCTCATTTAGATTTCTAATCTTTGACAGCTGTTTTACTTAAAATAGCCAGGCAATTGATACTAAGTGGAAACTTCTTTTTCATTCATGAACTGTTTCAGAGTTACTCAAAGCTGAAAAGGTTTTCTTTATGCAAGTTGCTATAATTAAGACAGGAATTACTTTACTGAAACAGAATACATTTCAGTTTGGTTTAGAAAACCATTATGGTTCAAGTTTAATTTTTCAGGGGTCTGCTATTAATTGGCAATATATTTAAGGAATGCTTGGTACTAGAAAACTTCAGTAAACAAAGTAGTCTGTTCCTGAATCTTTTTGCTGTAAATATCGTCATCAAATTTATGCATCTGAGATCTGATCCTTATTGTTAACCTGGTCTGGCTGATTATTGTAACTCATAAGTTATTAGTTAAAATTAGTGTAACTTCTGTGTCTAGATTCCATGGAAAAATTAAGTTACCATATGAACTCTGCTTTTCTCTTAGTTCTTTGAAGCAGATGAGCAGCACAAACGTTTAGAAGCGGAGCTGAGAACTAGACTTGAGGTTTTGGAAATGGATGCTGCCCAGCATCAGGCTGTGGTGGACAGTTTAACGCGGAAATACACGGACACCATAGAAAAGCTGCAGAATGATAAAGCCAAATTGGAAGTAAGTTGTTTTTCTTATTTGCAAGTTTGAAAAGTTTTGAAATGAAATGTCTTGCTGTGACATTGCTTACATTGTGAGATTATCTCTTGCATAAAGATCAAGTCTCAGACACTAGAAAGAGAAGCTAAGGACTGTAGGCTTCGAACCGAAGAATGGTAAGTGTTTTTATTTAATATAATGGAAAATTGACGTAAAGAAATAACTGCTGTAAAAGATTAACTGTGTTACTTCTAGAGAATAATACCTTAAAGAAATAGACATTGATAAAACTCAGGTATCAAGACTGTGCAGGTCAGACCCCTTTTCCTCTAAGTGTGCAATGAGACAATCAATTCCACAGCTTCAGCTGTCAGTAAGAGCACTTTTGTTGCTAAGCTGGTTTTAAGAAGCTATGAAGTTGGTGAAAGCTTGAAGAGTTCATTTGTAATGGTATACTATGAAAAGCAGAGAAACTACTGAACTTGTAGGAAACAAAGGTATATGAGTTTTTCTGCAAATTGCTTCAAACCCAAAGCTTGGGTAGGGTGTGCTGAGACAGCCAACTGAAGAGTTTAAGAAACCTCCTTCACCCCAAAACAGTTCTTGAAATATTGTGTTTTGGTTCAGGTAGAGCATGCTCAGCTAGAATATTTTTGAAGGATTGTATTCTTAGTTTTGGAATACCTTCATTGTCTTGAAGAGAAGTTGTAGAAGTTGGGAAGAAGTTGAAAACTGGGGGGCAAAGCAAATTAGGGTGCACTTCTCTGACATTCATTATTAAGGTGCATTTTTTTAACTATACATATGCAGTATAGATCTCTAATGTAATGGATTGAATACATGGTGAATGATCAGATGAAGAGTTCCCTCTTTCCAAGGGTAATCTGGGAGCATGCATTTTAATTATCCTGTTAGGTGCAAAGATACTTGAATTCTGGTACAGCTCCTCTAACACAGGCCAGAGTTTCACTAAATAACTTACAAAAGAGGATGAAAGCTGCTGCTTGCTTTTTTGTGGTGTTTGAAAAACAGTGTAGTCTTAGTCTGCTGCTATTCAGTTCAGGGCTTGTCTGTTGCATTCTGTGGTGAATGGGTGATTAATGCCATTGTCAGAAGTTATCCCTACTGTTTAAGAAGGGAAGACTTTTAAAAATAGTAATAAAGCCCAACACTGCTTTATTTTAGACACTCAAGTCTAATGAACATGTAACAGAAGCTGTCTTTGAGAGCACGACTTTTCTGTTTCCCCATTCTTTCAGGGGAAGGATCTGATGGCTCTGACACCCACACTTTATTCAGGAAAGCCAGGGAATAGAAGACTTGAAAATTAAAGGGCAGAATGTAAACCCAAACATATCAAACTACTTGTTTGCCATTTCCCTATCGTACAAAAAAAAAACATTTGAAGTTTTGCAGTTCTGATGGGCTTGGGTGGTGGCACAGAGGATGCAAACCCACGACAACACTTAGTCTCCAAGTTTATCCTCAATGTTCCTGCAATCCATGCTGTGCAGTTTCTATACAATTTTGGAGCTGCCTTTCAAGAAAAACATTTGTTAATATGCATGAGCTATTTATTGGCTGATTTCTTCATATCTTCCTTGTCTGCTTTGGGTTCTTTTTCTTTGTTAGTGCTGATAAATGTCTGCATATCAAATGTTTTTTAAAAAAAAGGAAAACCTTTCACTCTGACACCTTCCCCCCACCCTCCACTGTATATGCAGAAGTTCTAGATGTCAAATGGGAAGCAAAACAATGAAGCATGTGGGGGCCTGAGTTGGGTAAGGTGTGGAATTCAATGTGAATCAATGTGCAGAGATGTTTGACATGTATATAATGCTGGAATTTGTTACTAAGCATCTCAAGGATCTATACTAATGATATAATCATGATAATTTCAGTAATATAATAATAAAGTAATGATACTGTAGTGATAGGACAAGGGAAAATGGCTCTAATGTGTAAGGGGGAAGATTTAGATTAGACATTAGGAAGAAATTCCTCACCATCAGGGTGGTGAGATATTGGCACAAGTTGTCCCGAGAAGTTGTGGATGCCTCCTTCCTGGAGGTGTTCAAGGCCAGGCTGATGGGGGTTTTGTGGAACCCAATCCAATGAGAGGTGTCTCTGCCCATGGCAGGGGATTGGAACTGGGTGGGCTTTAAGGTCCCTTCCAACCTAAACCATTCTGGGATTCTATGATAGGAGTAATCTTAATAACTTAGGTTCACATCTATGTACACAATTGAACACAACTGAAGTGGATCTAGAGAAAAAACCCTTGAGAATGCATCAGAAACTTAATTGTCAAATCTTGTGGGATTGGGCTGTATCACATCAGTGTTTAAATACGGGGCTTTGAAAAGCTTGTGACGTGTTTCTAACAGTGGTAGGAGATAGTTAACCAAATCATTGACAACTTGCTACTTCCATATTGGAATACTGCATTGGATATACGGTAGCTGATTTAAAGTCCGTTTTGCATTCCCATTCAAATTCCAGTAGAAAAGATCACTTCTGTTTAGCTTATCCAGTGATTGCAGAGTTGGAAAATAATGTAAAGATTAATTCTGAAGTAAGCTGAGCTGCTCAATGCTAGAATTTAGGATTTACAACAATTTACTGCGTTTATTAGGGATTAAAATACAGTACCATGTATAAAATAGAATATAAAGGAGGAAAAATGATTCCTACTGTTTAATTTCTGTCTAACCTCTAGAAAGAGGCAGATGCCTGTATACTAAAGGGATGCTTATGGTGAGCTGTGATGTCGAGGGATGCAGATCAAATTGTAAAGGTTTACAATGTGTGTATGTGTGTGTGGTTTTTTGTTTGTGTCTCTGTTATTTAGCCAACAGCAGTTAAAGAACCTTCAAGCAGCTTTGGGCAGTAGACTGGAAGAATCTCTATGCATAATCAATGAAAAAGTCCCTTTTAATGACACAAGTACGTATTGCCTTGCTCTGGGGTTCTTGTTTAATTTTGGGTGTCCGTCTGGAGAAGGAACTCCGTATGAATTAAAATGTGTTAGCTGTAAGAAACGTTGGGACGTCTGAACTCGCACTGGGAGGTAATTGTAGTATGTATTCACAATACTCATCTCTGTCTTGTTTAGTGATATTAAAATATCAAGTTTTTACATTTCTGTGTATCTCTAATGAAAATTAAATTGTTTTACTTAGTATTGATAGAACATTGTAAAAGGTAAAGGGACACCATCAGTTCAGCATTTTCTCCACAAAGATTTCTTTAGTTACTCACCTCAAAGTAATGAAGCATTGCATCGTTAATGGCCTATGCTTATATTAGTGCGAAGTCAGTCAGCATGTCTCACTTCTCATCACCCAGGCTAGTTCTTATCCGTGTTTTGTCTCAGACTCGTTCATCTTTCATTCCCCTTTGAATTTGGGGACTTTACTTGAAGCAGCCTTTTTTTCTTCTTGGTTTCCAACTGCTGCTCGACAGACTGGAGTGTGGGGGATGCTGTGGAGTGAGGAGCGCTCAGCCTTTGCATTGCTTTGGTGCCAGCACTGGTTAGCACGTACCAGATCAGTGCTGTTGTAAATGGTTTGAACACGAGGTTGTACTTGGGTTGGCAGTGCTCTCTCCTCTTCTGGCAGTCAGACTGGGAGGGCCTGGAGCAGGGAAAAATCTGAAGGTGGTGGAGAAGGAGCAGACAACTGAAAACAGGCTGTTCAGTTCCTGATAGGTTTTGTTGGTAGTTATTGCATTATTCATTCAGTTTAAAACTCACTGACAGTGTTCTGAGTAGCCTTAAGAGCTGACCTGGCAGGTACTGCAGGGGTGAACCTTCAAGGTTCTCCACTAAGTTGGCAATTCAGTGAGTCTGGTCTTAAAAACACTGGATTGTCATCTTTTTAGGAAATGTTGATTCTCATACAGCATGTTATGCTTAGGTTTTGGTGTGCTTTTCATTTTTTTTAACCCTCACAAAGATCTCTGTCTGGCATCTCCTGCCTCTTGCTACTTCACTGGCTCTTTTAGCTGATTTCTTTTACAGGATGTTATCAGTGTAGCGAGAACTTGGATGAAAATAATCCAATAATCTGCTCACCCAGCCACTATAGGATAATGGTTTTGCTTGTGCAGAAAAACAGTGCAAATAGTGGGCAGGTCTTTAGGGACAGAAGAATGAGAGAGTCAGGAAATGTTTGTCTGTTATGGATTCCAGCTGTCTTGGTGTAGATTCTGTGGTTGCTTTTAAGTGTAAGTAGCAGCTGGCTTCAGTTTCAATGGCAGTCAAATAACTTGTTGACTGCTAAGCACGATTTCGAGAGTAGAAAGAGAGCAAAAAGGTTTTCTGAAGCATTTGCCTAAGAGTAGGATTCAGTAATTTTGGACAGTGTTTTGTTCAGAACACAGCCACCTCTTCCCATGGGTTAATTGCCAAATGTGAATGAAACAAAAGGAATAAGAAGCTGTAAATTTCCTTTCTGTGCAGATTTTAAGCTGAAGTGGTTAATGTTCCATTTAATTGAGGATGGATGTGATTCAGTAAACTGTTCTGTAGATGCAAATATTCCTCTACCTCTTTATAAATTGTGTCCACTTGTAGTTGAATAATCATTTTAGTTGCTCTGTAACTGAAACAGAATGCTGAAATAGTACAGATAGTATAGAAAAGTGTAGCTCTTGACCTAAATTATCAGCAAATGCATTAAAAAAACACATTCTTCTTATTTGACAGTCCCTGTAATGTAATGGAAATCTGAAGATCAGCTTGAATTCTTTAATTTTTTTTTTTTTTTAAAGATTTTTCACTCTTGTTAGTGATGAAACCTGTTGTTCTGTACAAGAAGATTCTGCTTTTATCGATCAGATTTGGGTTGTTCAGATGATTAAACTTGACTTGTACTCTGAGGCAAGTGTGGGAGTGATTTCTCTCCACACAGTCATAGTTAACAGTTCTTAAGTGAGGGTGTTAAGGCCCACTTTATTGAGGCCAATTGTTTGTATCTTTTTAGTTAATATTACTTGCATGAACTGTAATATTTTTGTAATAAAATTTTATAGTTAAAAAAAATCACTATTTATTGATAAGTGTCTATTAAAAAAACCCCCATGATTTAATAAGTGCTTATAACTCCATTTTTGTCCTGTAGGATCTAATCAATACAATGCTCTGAATGTGCCTTTACACAACAGGCGATGTCAGGTAAGCACTTCTTGTGGCTTCCTAAATAAAGGCACAACTTTGAAGATACTGAATAAACCAAATAATTTTGGTGCCCCAAGATGGCAGAAGATAGCCTGTTTTGCTATTGTTGCAATATTCCAAGGAGATTTCTGTCCACAGAGCCTCTATGCTTTTCCAAAGGTAGTTTATACTGCTTGTATGTTGGAGTAAACTTCTGTGCTCCCCTCACTGCTCTAGAGCTAATCTGTTGACTTCCAGCTGGTGGTCACTGTAGATTTTAACTTGGGCGTGCCTTTTGCGGATGGATGGCAAAGAGGTTTAATATTTAGAATTACAGGATGGTTTGGGTTGGGAGGGACCTTAAAGAACATCCAGTTCCAACTCCTAATTTGTTTCTTAAAGTTATGTGAAATTCTTTACTATGCTAAACCTGCAGTAAGTTGGAACTTGAACATTTCATTTTTAAAATTGGTTTGAACAACATTAGTTTAGAGATTTTAAGCCTTTTGTTGAAAAAAGGGGATTTCGGTATCTTAAATTCCTTCTCCGCAGAGCTTCTTCAGTTACATCACTTGAGCCCCAAAGAGTGTTTGCGTTTGTAAACTATACATTGGCACAGATGCTAGAATACCATATTAGTGTTATTTGTCACTGGTCATAGTCCTTTTAAAGAATAAATTATGTATCTTTGAGAGCTATACATGGTTCATTTATACTTATGGGATATTTGTTGACAGTACACCTCTTAGTTGCACCCAAACTGCAGGGAGAGTTGTTCCCTTCCTATTTTCTGCTAGTGCTATGTCAGCCGGCCTCATGCTTCGAAATCTGCAGCCTTGAATGTGTTCCAGGACAGATTTTTATGACCGGCTTTGCCAGTGGAGGCAAAATGCTGGTGTGTTAGCACAGGCTGCAGTGTAAAGGGCAGCAGAACAGGAATATTGTTTGTTTTCCTTCCTTGCACAACTAATCAACATACACAAACTGAGCATAATGACTGCATTAACTACTCACCACCATCCCTGATCCATAATCAGGATTCACTTTGTTTAACATTTCATTGAAGCATAGGAATACACCTCCGAAGGAGAAGTCATTCTTGGCTGGAATGTTGCTTTAACCTTATTTTGCCCTTCATAAATCACAGGACCGTGGTTTTCTACTCTGTTGCCTTTGCTTTTTCAGAACGTTCCATTTTGGATTCATTCCTTGGATACCTTCCTACTGTGCTAAAGCTGCAGAACTGCCTTGTTTGTGAGCAGCAGCTCAGTTCTGTCTGGGTGAGAGAGTAAGAATTGAGCGTTACTGGTTAGCGAAGCAGTGGCGTTTTATTCTGGGAGAAAACCTCGCTGGCTTTTACTCATTAAAGTTAGATTTCCTTACATCCAAGCGTTACCAAATATCTCATTATCATCACACTGACAGAACTGAGCTGCTGTCAGCAATTGGTCTATCGGTCTGTAAAAATCTAAGTTTAGAAGATGGTTTCTGTAGCTGTACAAACCTGTAAGGGTCCTTGTGGCCTGGAAATGCAGCAGAGGAAGCGTCACCTGTTGTATGAAATAAAAATGTACTTTGTTGTCACAGAAAGACATGCCTTTCTGTGTGGCTTTGTAGTTTATTCATAAACTTTAGCAATTAAGTTAAAGGTAATTGCTGCTCTATATTTTGGGCTGAACTGGTAACAAGAAAGAAATCATTGATAGCAATTTTTTTGTATCCAATCACAGATTTATTTTCATGTATAAATAGGTACATGTCAAATATAATCACTTTATGACTGTTTTTGCAGCTGAAGTTGCGAGACCTTGCTGGCCAGGCGCTTGCTTTTGTTCAAGAACTTGTAACAGCTCTTTTGAACTTCCATACGTACACTGAGCAGAAGGTACAGATCTTTCCAATTGACTCTGCTACGGACACTATATCACCGCTAAATCAGAAGGTAAAGCTCACAGATTTCAGCTGCACGTATATTCAGTGATGTAGACCTCATGAGTGAACCGCTTTAGATGCTCAAACTTCCACCTTTCTTGGGATGCTGTGTGTTCCTGAGGCGCAGCCTCTCCTGCATGAGGCATCTTTTCTGTCGGGTGAATTCTCTGTATGGGGGTGAAAGCGCAGCTGCAGAGAATACTTTTCCCCTGTGCCTCTGCTACAAGGACAATACTGTGGTCAACCAAGGCTTTGCTTTTCAGGTGCTAAAGTAAAGTGCATTTGTCAGTTCAGCTGAATGGGTTTTAAAATACACAAATACAGCAATGGTCAATAATTGCTGGTCTTACTGAATGCACTGGGGCATGAGAGGTGTTGAGGCAGAAGGTCTTATGCTTAAAGTGTTTAACTACAATGAGAGATAAACTGAGGATAAGGTAAGCTTATGAAGGAGAGAACTTGGTCTGTATTCCCTTGTCTAAAACCAACTTTATAGTCTGATTTTAGGCTATTTGTGTAAAGACTTTCCTGCAAGTGTTCTGAAGCTTCAAGTCTGTAGGGTGTGTTGAAATTATTACAAAAAAGCTGACCTGTCTTTTTCCATGTAACTTCATGGGGAGACTTTTCAGAGCTGTTAAGCTGAATCTTTTGACTTTCTATGCCATGAGGCATGGAAAAGAACTTTGTGCACAAGGATTTGTGTGGGAATGCGTATATATACGTGTGACTTGGAATAAAATGACTTTAACATCAGAGTTCTTGAATTTATGGTGTGAGTGGACCTGTGTGCACTGAAGCTGCTGCATGACCATATTCTCTGATTCAGACTATGATTCCAATTTGGTAGTTTGTAGGGCTCAGACTTCAGCTTCAGAGATGGATGTGATTTGCGCTCATTGAATGGCTGTAGCACCTGTAGTGGCAATGTTAACTATTATGGAACTTTCCTGTTCTTGGGAAGACCTCCTTTAATCTTTCAGGTGGCAAATATGCTTGTGAACGTGTTTATCCATTAGAAAAATCGCACTCTGTCTTCTCAGCTGTTTGAATCAAGAAAACATTTTTACAGGATCTTAGCGTAGACCTGACCAAGATTTTCTTGCTCTTGCCACCAAACATACTCCAAATGGCCTATCCATCTCGGGGAAACGATGTGGCTTTGTTATCTTCCAAATCCTCTGGGGCAGGAACTGTCTCCTTGTTTATATGGCCCAGTGTGGTGACTGGATTCTGTAGACACTACTGCAGTTCACATTAAAGGAATAAAGCCAGGTTCTTTAGACATCACTTCTCAAGCATTGTTTTCATTGTTTTCTTAATGCCCTAGCTAAAGCTTCTGTGTTGCTTTTCAGCAGAGCAGTGCTTTCACACAGCTGAAACAGGCAACTTAATCAGAACTGTAATCTGATTCTCCCTTTCTGATAATTGACTCTGATTCAGTAGTTCAGGCTTTGTTTGTGGCCATAATTTTCTCTCCTAGTCTGCCCCAGTGTGTATTCATGACCCAGTTATCTCAGTGCACGCTACCTCTTGGGGATTTGCTGTGACTTTTGAGTAGTGAAGCATATTTTATCACTCACTGAAGCTACTGTTGCTCCTGTATTTTTGATTAATTTACCTATTTGCTTGGCAAGTGCTCTCAGTGTGACCCCAGCTCCTCCACTGAGTGGTTCAAAACCCTCCATGTAGCGCAGTAGAGAAAATGAGATAAGTATCAGGTAGTGGCTTAGCACGCTTGCACTGATTTATTTCTCCCCAACTCCAGGTCTTGTCTGGCGTTTTCAAGCTATTTTCCCCACCAGACACTCAGAGTAGATGTGGACAATTCCCTTCCAGGTTTAAGTATTCCTTTTCTCTTTAAGTATTGGATTGCTGGGTTCTGCTGGGTCTTCAGCATCACGTCAGATAACTCCAGTCCTCTCTCTTGCGACACAAGTCAGGAGCACTCTGCATGTGTTATTTCTTCCTCCTTAGATTTAGGACTTTTTCCTAATTCCATCCAGATTTGTGCATGCATGAATGAGAGCTTGGCATCTCTCTTTCCTTGTTAACACTGTGTTACTGCGCTGGAATAATACAAGAAATAATTAAGATATCTCATGCCCTATTTGCCTGGGATCTTTAGCTGCTGTTGCGGTATAAATAATCAAAGGTGAAGGGATCTTTCTGTGGAGTAAAATAAAACCCAGGATCACTTTTGACTCCCTGTGTCAATCTGTGGAAGAAGCTTTTTGTAATACTGCGGGGTCAAAATTGAAAGCCAAGGGTACTGTTGGTTTTGATTGCGTATGAGAGTAAACACCTTTGTTCTCAGGTATAACTTTTGGAGCCAAAATTACCCATAGAATTGACTTAAGCTATTTTAGCGAAGTCAGGCACTTAGGCCAAAGTTTCATGGTTCTTGGAAGTAAGGATTCTCTCCTTGATTAGTTACTGCTCCATCCTTGACACTGACGTAAATGTGCTGGGACCCATGTTGAGAACTGGACTGGATAGAAAGATTAAAATGATCTCTTATTCTCAGTTTTAACTTTGTGTGGTTCTTCTGTACTTCGCACCATGCAGCAGAGCTGTGCAAATCTTTGTGCTGAGGCACAGGATGAGGGTGAACAGTAGAAGGAAAGTAGGACAGCTTATCCTGGTGGCTTAATGGTGCATGGATCTAGCCTTAATTTGATGGAGCTCAGCAAGGAATGCAAGAACGCTTAAACTTCCGAAGCAGGGGTTTGGTGTGCTGTGCATGGCGGGTAAAATGAGTCAGGGCACTGTGGCAAAGTCCTGGGTGGGGTGCCTGAACTTCACTGCAGTCTCCACAGTTTCTCACTTACCCTTGAGGTGTGTGTGTCCTGTCGAAGAGGTTGCTGTATGTCACCGGATTGTTGTACCTTATTATTGACACCCTGGGGATCATTTAAGATGACAGGCACAGACCATTCAGTTGTTAACTTGCTGAAGGCTCTTGCAAACTGTTCTAAGCACCATTTTAAAGTCTCTCTCTACTCAGTTCTCACAGTACCTTCATGAAAATGCTTCCTATGTCCGCCCTCTGGAGGAAGGAATGCTCCACGTGTTTGAGAGCATCACAGAAGATACTGTGACAGTCCTGGTAAGAGTCTTTCTTTTTAGTGTTGAAAAGGACTTATACACAGCAAAATTACTTATGTGTTGTTTTTCCTTCCAGGAAACAGCCGTGAAATTGAAAGCCTTCTCAGAACATTTAGCTTCCTACTTAGGCTTTTTAAGAAAGATTCTTCCTTATCAGTTAAAAAGGTACTTGTGATTCGATAGATTAAATTAAAGGCGCTCTGTCTCGGGCATGCAACAGCATCAACATCAGCAACTCAAATATTAAGTCAGCCCTTAAAGCTCTCTGTCTTAAAAGGCTGAACTTTTTTGTTTGCCTGCTGTTTTTTTGAGTTTTTAGGTTATGTGTGGGTTTTTCAGCTGGACATTAGAACTAAAAATATGCATTTTAAAGCTTCCCCCTCCTATTCATGAGGCTTTAATGAAAACATGCAGATATTTAGTATTTCTTAATGTTATTCAATAGCATTGATCTGATTCAAGTGTGATACACTGGAACAGTTAAATTCTTGAGCCTGTCTGAAGATCATTTATCATGCAGTAAACAGCAGTGCCATAAAACTTGGCTAGCTGCAGATCCCTTCTGCAGGGAAAATCTTTGTTCCCAAGTGGATCAAAGGGAGGTGAATTAATAGTGCAAAGAACTATTTACAGATTTTGGATTAAGTAAGAAGAAAAAGCTTGTTTTATGCCTTCTTTGTGCATGTCCTTCTGCACTTTAAGAAGCAAAAGTTAAATTAAATGTAGTAGAGGAAAAAGTCTTTAAACCAATGCAATCAGTTCCTTGCTGTGAGTGTAAATCATTCCTGGCTTGTGACTGAAGCCCCAAAGAGTGGGGACACCCCATACACACAGTAATTTTCGTGTATCGCTGAGTTAGTCTTGTCTATTGCTGCTTTGGACTGGGGATGTGGAGAACACTAATTCTTTAAGATAATTGCTCACTTTTTAAAAACATAATTCATGTGTTCCTAGTTTGGAAGAAGAGTGTGAGTCTTCTCTTTGCACAGCTGCTTTGAGAGCTAGAAATATGGAGCTGCACAGAGACATGAAAAGGTTGACCGCAGTCTTTGAGAAGCTACACACCTATGTTAGTCTGCTTGCGCTACCAAGTAAGTGCCAAAATGCCTCCTCCAAACCCCACCACAGATGAAACATCCCAGTTCTGTGACAGAGGAGGTTTAAGCTGCTTTTTAGGTGGAGTCTAAACCATGGGGCAAGCACGTTTTCCTGTGTGCTCTGTCCTTTTGGCCCCTTTCTGATCCTGGCTGTGGGACTGAGTGTGCTGCATAGTGTTTCCTTAATGCTCTGCACTCTTGCTGCTGGATAGACACAGGCATGGTACCAGCATGGCAGTTACCAAGCAGTTGCATGTGCTGTATTTTATGTAATCACAGTTAACAACAGAGGAGATAAATGGCTGTAGATTCTTCTAGCAGGGTTGATGGTACATCCTTAGTCATCTCTTAATTATGAAGTTGTTAATAAACTACCTTTTATTACTCATTAGCACTTCCTGCTCCCCCTGTTCTGTTATACTTTATGCAAATGCGTGATGTAAATAATAGAGGAAATGGTTATTGTGTAGTGTCAGGTTATTTCAGTCTTTTCTCTTTAGAAGGGCCCAAATGGTACTTGCTACAACAGTGAGCGTGTAAAGCTTTCTGCATGCAGAACTGCTTTTTGAGACCAAAAGTGCTGATATTTGTAAAATCTGAATTAAATTTAGGAAACTTGAAAGTCTTTTACCTGCCAACTCTGGAAAAATTAGGGAGGTGTGGTGTGTTTGTACGTATATATCTATATATCTATCCATATCTATCTATATCTCCAATATTGAAGGAAGGGGAAATTTAAGTAAATTATTATTTAGTTCTAATGATCATATGCCATGCAATAATTTTTAATAATGTGGGAATCAGATTTTTTGAAGCTAATGCTTTTCATTCATTTTCTACGTTGTACTTTCAGGTACAAAACCCAAAGGACTTCTTAGGACAAATTACAACTTGGTGTTTACAAACATTGCTACCAGTCTTCATGGATTTCATGACATTTTAAAAGGTGGGAGGACAGGAATAGCGGTGTGTTTCAGCTCTGCTTTTTTCTGTTCAACATCACACACGTGCACTCTCTCTAACAATGTTAAATTTGTAATACCTGATAAATATGGATTGTTTTACCTTTACAAATTCAGGTAAACTAAACCTGCTACTTACTTGTTTTAGACGTGCATGCGTATTTTTCCATGCTGTTAGCTTTGTTCTAAGGTGCTGGAGTATTGAATTCTAGCAATCTAGATCTTCTCAAGTGACATTGCTTAAGTTATGGAACTTCATTGGTCTGGTGGAGCAGCATATGGAATAGAATGCCATTAAACATTTTCCTCTGCTTCTGTACTATTGACTGAATATCTGCCTTCAAAGTTTTTCCTTACAGTTTTTAGGTTGATTACTGTTTTTAATGTTAGTATATAACCAAAACTTACCAAGACAACTGATTTCCTTTTGAAACTGACCTTTCTCCTTGGAAATGGCTTACCTTCCTTTTGTTGGGAGGATAGGGATATGTTATGTTTTCAGTGAAGTGATGTTGGATTAAAACTTGGAGTTTTAAAACTGATGTTTCTGTATATCCTAGAATTTCAGTACTGTGTAGCTGCTCCCAAGAAGAAAATAATCCACTTCAGAGTCAGCTATTTAAACACCGGGCTTTTATGATTTAAGTAATTTCTTTGTTTCTTCTAGTCTTTTAGCAATAATGTCAGTAGCGCTGCCCCGTTTTGCAGTGTTCCTGTTTGAAAAAATACAATACTATTAGAGAATTTGCCACGAACAAAACGAGACACTGAGTCAAGAGTTTTGTAGCACAGAAAAGTTTATATTCACTCTACTAAGGAGTAGAAGATACTTTGCAATAATGTAAAACCAACCCAACTTACACTCGTATCAAAAGGAATAAAGAATATAGAAGCCAAGTACTGAAGAAAACTGTCAGTAGAATTTGTTAGCTGGCAACGGAAATGTTGTGCTGAACACCTCTCACTCCATACACCAGAGCGCTTCCTTTGTCACTGCTATTGTGCCTTGTTCCCAATGCAAACCAGTTTCCAACTGCTTAAGCTTGGCTTGGATTATAACATCTCATGGTAATGGCCTGGGATATCTCCATTCTGTAGACAGTTCTGTTAGTTATGCTTGCAAGAATTTTAGGATACAGGAAGCTGCATTCTAAATTTCTGGAATCTTTTAGGTTTACTGTGGCAGAATTAAAGAAGTTTGTAAGTCCTGGAAGATTAAGACTTGGATATTGAACATGACTAAGAATTCTACCTTTAATGTTCTGATGCAAACGTATACTTGTGCAATGAAACATCAGTTCAGTGTGAGCTTGGATCCACTATACACCTGTGTTTTTCGGGATACAGAGTGTACTGAAATATACACCTTTATTCTGATGTGTGTAACAGGCATGATGTCTATTCCTTACGATCCCACACAGCTGTCTAAGACAGTACACTGAAGAACCAAGAGTGTCCAGAGTAAACTAATATTATAACTTAAAGAGGGGGAAAAGTGTTTCAAGCCCGAAGCGATAACCTGAATATGAACATGATTGTTTAAATAGACAAACCCCATAATTTGACATAAATGTGTTTTTTCTTTCCCAAGACATTTCCAAGCATTACAGCCAGAAATCTACTTTAGAACAAGACCTTCCAACTGCCACGCAGAAACTCATAACTACAAATGACTGTATTTTATCCTCTCTCGTGGCTTTAACAAATGGAGCAGGCAAGGTAATGGATACTTCTGTTTCAACACCCTTGACAGGACAGGATTTTATTTCTTTTTTTAAATCTTTGTTGGATGATTTGGAAATTCTAGGTGTGCCTCTGATATTAATAACCTCTGGTATCAGGTTTATTCTAAGGTATTTTCAGTCTACGAGATAAAAACAGCTGAATGGGTGATAAAATTAAATAGTGTGAAGAAGGTGCTTGGTGTCAGTCAGGTCTGAGTTATGGGGGGGAGCCTAAGGCTTGTTTGAATTTCTTCTTGTGATGTCCAGTTTCACTAAATCCTTGTCTGTCTCTTAAAAGACTAATTGCTCTGATAAATCCTTCTGGTCAACTTAATTCATTAAGTGACTTTTCTTGATGTGTACAGATTGCCTCATTCTTTAGCAACAACTTGGATCACTTCACTACTTCGTTGAGCTACGGCTCTAAAGGAGAAGCAGAATTCATCAGCCCTCTTTCAGCTGAGTGTATGCTGCAGTACAAGAAGAAGGCAGTTGCCTACATGAAGTCTTTGAGGAAGGTTTGTTCAGCTAGCACACTTGTGGGGAGAAAGCACAGTTCTGTGGGGAGCTGGTCATGCCAAACAGAATACAAACTAAGGATTTGCAGTGTTTGGAATAGATGAGGTTCTCCAAATGTGAATCTTTGGCTGAGGAAACAGAACCCTTAGAGCCATAATGCTACCAAGCATAGTTGACCTCACAACTAAGGGTATGTGCCAGTGCTGCCATTACCCAGTCCCACTAATTATTGCTGTGCCAAGACTCCAGGGAGAAGCGGGCAGCTGCTTGTTTAAATTTCCTCCCATACTCACCAGGAATACAGAGTGAATTGCATCATTCTTATCCTTGCATCCGCTGGAAGACAGTGGAAAGCAACAGAAAAAGAAAAGCAACTGAAAAGGAGATCTGGAGAAAATGTGCTGAACCAAAGGGTTGAATGCTGCCAGATCTCCCTGTTGTGTCCATTAAAATGAACAATTAGGTCATGGTGTGCTTAACAGTGATGACTAAATCACTTTTCTGCAATGTGTATAGTGTGGACCTTAGGATGCATTTGATCATTAAGTAACACCTGGAGTTTTCTGAGTACTTTTTAATCAGGTCTGCATTTTGGCACGTTGTTATTGTGAGGTCAGACCATAGTTTTACTGGCTGATTAATGTTTGGGAGATGTTTTTCTTCCGTTTATTAAAGTAAGGAGGGCAATAAGTAGATAAATGTAGAATATGTATTCTGCTCAACTGTAAAACATATTTTGAGGTATCTTTTATCCTCTCGCAGCCTTGTGCAGATTCAGTGCCTTATGAAGAGGCTCTGGCCAACCGCAGAGTTCTTCTGAGTTCCACAGAAAGTCGAGAGGGTCTCGCACAACAGGTATTGTGGTATAAATTTAACTAGCATCCATAACAGTGTATTTTTTAAAGGTAAAGTGTTATCAAATATTATTGAATAGTAGGAATGCGATGAGTTTCCATAGAAATGTGTGGAGTAATATGATGTGTACTGTTCCGTAGCTGATTCTTCAACTCGTCAAGTGTGTTCTCCTGTCTTTGTGAGGAAGGACGGGACCACAGTGAAGCATACATCTTGAATCAGTACTTGTGTAGCTGCTGCATTATTCATTAGCTCACTGATGTAAAGGTCTAAAACAATGCTGTCTTCAAACAGTTCCTCTGTGTGACTTTTTCCCCTCTGTGTTCCATAAACTGGACTGTAAACTTTCCCTCCTGAAGGTCCAGCAGAGTTTGGAGAAAATTGCAAAACTTGAACAAGAAAAAGAGCACTGGATGTTGGAGGCCCAGCTGGCTAAAATAAAGCTGGAGAAAGAAAACCAAAGACTGAAGAACTCTCTTAGTGGCCATTTAACTGAGAATATACAAGAGCATTCTGCCTTGCCAAATGCAGCTGAACGAAAGGAAAATGCAGAAAGAAGTCTGAGGGAACCCATGAAAAGTACTAGTCTGGTGAGTGACCTTTTCCCCTCAATAAAGAAGGATCCACTTTCTGTAGCAGCAGCAGTGTTTGATCAGTGGAGCGCTGATAATGAGAGTTCTTTGTGGTGAAAAGCATTCACACTCGGGCTGCTTGCATTGGCAGAGCCGCTTACTAACAGCAAGCATTCTGTCCTTGCTCTTCTGTGGTGGGTAAATGTCTTGACTGTTTATTGCCAGTATTTAAGAGGCTGGCCTTTCCTCTGAATTACCACTTCCCAAGTGGTATTAACAGGGATGGCAGCTGTGAGAGAGAAATAATCTACTTAGCTCAGCTCTCAAGAGAATTCTTCCTTTTCTTTTTGTTTTTCCTCCCCGCTTTCCTGCTCCAGGATAAAAATACTTTGTGGATTGTTTTGAAATCTGCAATTTTGAAGTAAACTTGGATCTTACATTCTTGGTCTTGTATTTCATCTGTTAGGAGTTTGAGAATGGCTTTTTCTAGCCACAATGTTTAATATAACTCACAAGTCAACGCATTGTATCAAAAGTTCTCATAAGCCTGAATCTCCAGTGTTGTTGAACTCGGGGAAAAAAACTCTTGACCCTCCCTGAAGACATTCTTCCATGAAACGAGTTATTCACACGCTACCCCCTGCCAGAATTCTGTCAGTGCTTCTCACCTGAACTGTTAACGTAAGCGCTAAGCACACTGAAAGGAAAGGAGTTCAGAAGGCACTCGGGAAATCCAGGATGGGTTTCCTTTCTCTTGGACACAGGAAGTGGTATTTCAATGCACTAATAGACCTCTGAATTAGCTTTTTGTAATTAAGCAGTTGCATCTTGTTGCTTTCATGGGTTTTTCTCTGTGTGCATTGTAAGGTGAAGGATATTTCATGTTTGGAGAGTTGGTGTCAACTTTAGTTCTGTACAAAGCATTCATGTGTATTATTACCCTTGCTTATGTTACAGGTGAAAATACTTAAATTTGGGGTTAGTTTTAACTGTTGCAAGATTTATTTTTCAAATTGAAGTCCTTCTATGGTGGAAGCAGAGCTGACTCGCAGCTCTGGTATCTGTTTTTTCCAGTTCTCACTTAAGTGTGTTTTCTTCCTTGTTCTAGATTGGAATGTTGACTGTGACTACTGATAATGAAAAGGTAATATGCTTTAAACATTGTCAAAGCACATCTGGTAAAAACTTCAGTTCTGATTCTGTTAAACTTATTCTAAAGGTCTAATTACCAAGAGCACTGTAGGGTAATGGAATGAGCCACCCATGGTGTCTGTGCACTGTATGTTTAAGTTCAAAGAAATGCACAAGTTTCTTATTTGTCTCTTTCTACTTAGTGAACTGTTATCTTTTGTTCATGTAAGCAGCTTTACAGTCTGTAATTTGAGGAAGGCCTTGGTCTGTCTGTATTTCTGTAACCCCAGCTGCGTTCCAAGCCTCAGTCTTTAACTCCTCAGGAAGGGCTCAAGCTGCAAAGAAGTCACTGACTGTGGTGTCCAGTGTTTAACGTTTAAGTACAGGATATCCCAAACTGAAGGAAACTTGGAACACGCTGTCAGACTAAGTGTAAACTATTTAGCACCACTGTATTGTAACACTTGCCCCAGCAGGAGCTCAGGAGAGTAAAAGTCAGGGCTTTTCCTTTTTTGACACTGCAGGGAACTGGTGTGTATTTTAGTTTACTTCCCCTTTCCTTCTGAAGGTCTGATTGATTAAACAGGGGGTGGGAGCCAACCTAACAGAAGTGAGTTAATAACTACTGTGTAGCACTGAGCTTGAAGGTACTGACCAGTCCTGTGCAAGCTGCTTCTGGTGGGTTCCTCTAACTTAGAGTGAACCAGTGAGTGCTGTTTTGGGGTTTCTGAGTTCAGATGTCTAAACAAACTTCTGGAACGTGCAATGGAAATAGTTCTGGCTGTTGTGAGCTTCTGAAATGTAGTTATGTGAGGGAATTCTTCCTCGTTGCGAAGTCAATAGGATTTTATGTAGGTGAAGGCAGTCCATTTCTGCAGATTTTCATCTCCATCAGGGATTTGATGTGTTAAATCAAGCTGACTTCTTACATCTTGAGACAGTTCTTTGCCCTTTCAGGAATTCCGACAGTGAGTCACCACCAGTGACGTTGCAGTAATTTGTTGTGTTTGGGACCTTAGTGCCTTTTGTGGAGAGCAGTCAGGTCTCAGGAGGGAAGAGGAGAAGCCAGGATAGAGGATGATGTCATGAGGCAAGTGTTCAGTCTAATAACACAAATACCTGTCCGCTTAAATGTTTGCTTTGCCAGGTTCCAGATGTTGAGTCTCGTGAAGACCTGATCAAAACCCATTACATGGCAAGGATTGCAGAACTTACGTCTCACCTGCAGCTTGCTGACAGCAAGTCGGTGCACTTCCATGCCGAGGTGAGCATGTGGGCAGTGTCAATGCTGAAAATATAAAATCTCTTTGTGAAATTTCCACAGACAGGGGTTGTGACAGCGAGCTTAAAAATATGGAACACAGTGTTTCACAAAAATCTGTTCCTGGAATATGTTCTTTTGCTGCAGTTGTGTATACATGGAAATGGATACTGTAGGAAGATTGAGTTTTAAATAAATTCTTTAGTGGCCTTGTATCAGGTGTATTAAGTACAATGTCTATCATATATAGTTTTTTTTCATATAAGCTTTAGTTACCGTGCTAGCTTTGACTTCATCTGACAGTGGTGCTGATGTCATTCTAAAATACCTGAGTGTATCGCAAAGTGATGAAAAAAGCTCTCCTCTGAGAGATTGGTTCTCAGGCACAAGTTATACTTAGCTTCAAGAGTTAACAAAGCAATTCATTGTATCTCTATAACAAAGCAAAACATTTGTGAGCCTCTGTTTTTATTTGAAATCATGAGGTAATTTTTCTTGAAGGTAGTGGCCATTTGGGGCTTTGTAATTAACTGATGTGGAATTTACCAAAGCTCCAGGTTGGCAGAGCAAATCCTTTTAAATCTTTTTAACAGTATGGAGGAGCCACTTTTCTGTCATATTTGAGTATTGTTTGAAGCGAATAGTTTGTGTTGCCTTTTAGTTGTATTTCCTAGTAATTCTGTGAAAAAATTCGATATTTAGAAGATCGTTGATATGGTAATTCTGTAAAATGAAACAAAAAATTAATGTTAACTACTTCATTACCTTTGCATTTAAAAATGTGCACAAGCTCCAACTAAGTCTCTTGACATGTAAGAGTTGCAGAAAGATCAGAACATCCAAAGTGATCAGTTAGAGGTGGTACAAGGTGGTACTCTGGAACTAACTTCCCTTCTTTCTCTCCTCCCCTTCTGTTCTCATTGGCAGTGTCGAGCACTTGCTAAAAGGCTGTCGTTAGCAGAGAAGTCCAAGGAATCACTCGCAGAAGAGTTGAAACTAGCTAGTCAAAACATCAGCAGATTACAGGCAAGTCCAATGTTATGTGGTGTAACAGATTAATTTCATGATTGTGTGTAAGGGGAAGCTGGTATGACCATCGAGCGTGGTCATGCCTTTACTGGGTCCTTAGTTAATTGATTGTAAAAGCTCTTTAATGGCGTGTAGAGAAGAGACTTAAATAATACACCTCAAATCCCAGGTCTGAAGTTGAGGAGGAACATGAGCATTACTTTGTCCCTTCCTATCCTGTCCTTCCTCAAGTGTCTGTATCCCTTCATCACTGTGTCCTAGCCATGCACACCATCCCACCTTTTCCCCCTAATCGCAGAGAGTTCGTAGCTCTAGGACTGCACTGGGATTGCTGATTCCTTCAGCTTTGTATGCCCTGAGTCCTAGTACAGGTTGTGTTCTGTCTCTGTACATTTTACTTAATTCTTGGCTGGAAGCAGAAAACGTAGCTGTTACAGTTTTTATGGCTTACATGAAAGACTGCGCTGGGAGGAATTATAAAGGAAATGGAGCAAAAATAAGGGGAACAGACCATGCATGGGACTTCAGGTAAAAAAGCTGTTGACTTCCTATCCTTGATTTTTCAGTGGTTTAGCTTAATTGCAGGCATTTGGCATCAAAAGTGCAGCTTCCTAAGTGGGGGCAGAAGTCGGCTGCTTTTCCAGTCATCACTAATGCTGAGCGGAGGTTTCTGGTTGTTTTTCCTTTAGGATGAATTGATGACAACAAAGAGGAGTTACGAGGATCAGCTAAGTATGATGAGTGACCACCTCTGCAGTATGAACGAAACCTTAACGAAGCAAAGGGAAGAAATCGATACGCTAAAGATGGCGAGTAAGGTGAGTTGCCCAGCACTGGTGTTCAGCACTGGCTATGGTTGGGAGGTCTCATGGTTGAGTTTGACGTTCCTGCAGCACTGCCCCTTAACAAATCCATTCACGAGCTACAGTTCTTATTCTTGGCCAGCTAGGAAGAAAACTCCAAACCTGGTCTTGCACATTTCAGTGAAGAAAGAATTCTTGCAGAACATACTTGTAGGAAAGAACAAACACGCAATTTCACTGCTTCAAGGCAGGCTCTGAAAGGGTGCCCTCTGATGGCAGATCAGCACCTTCTTGTGTTTGTATCTGGTGAAAATGGAACTATTTGCAAATCCAGCTACTGACAGCAGATGTTTATGATTCACTTATTGGTAGAGGTGGCCTTCCTGCACTCCTCTCCATCGCAGTGTAGCCTGTTCTTGTTTTATTCCCTTATTCTGCCTTGTCTGTCGCAAATGGGAATGAAAAAGCTGCCACTTAGTTTCTTATGTGAACTTAAAATGCACGCTGAAATTATTTTCCAAGGAAGGAGTCTGTCCATTTACCACCTAAATTCTGTTCCAAGGAAGGAGTCCCATTTACCAGAAACAAGTTTTTAACTAGTCCTAATGCTTATGATAAAAAACATTGAAGTCCACTGTTTTGAGCAATAGGTGCTTAAACTGTGGTATCTCTTATTCTGACAGTTCTTGGGAGAAAGAGATGCTGTGAAGGCTTTCTACCCTTCACCAGTCTCACTGTAAAACTAATAAGTTAGCGTTATTCTCCTGAATTGTGGAATGCATGGAAGCAGGTTTCACTGAAGGGTTAAAAAAACCCAAATCTGTGTTTTGATTAAAAGTTCCAGTGACAGCGATTTTAATATTTATACAAAGACTCTTCCCCCACGTCCAGAACTGTTTTTCTGCCTGAGTGTTTTGATTTGGCATTGTGATCCTTAAAATTACTTTTTGGTGTGTAGGCCCTTCTGTTTTCAGAGGGGGGCTTTTGGCCATGCACTGACCATAGAACTTCATGTTTCTTTGAAGTGTGTTCTGGAATTTTTTGCTTGTCAGACTTCTCAGCCTTGAAGCAGTGTTCTCTCTGTAAGAAGACAGATCAGAGTTCAGAGGCGAGTTCAGAGCTTCACACAGTAGGCATGGATTTTCAGACGTTACCACACACAGAAGGTGATTCCATTGGAATCAAAATGATGCAGTGGAGGCCATTATTGCTTGGACAGGGTTGTTGGCTGGATTAAAAACAAGCATTACCTTAAGGAAGCAAGTGACTTGCAGTAAAGTTTATTTGGAGCTAAATGCTGGCTTTGTGGAATTGCTACAAGTCGAATCTGAGCTGCTTAGGTGCAGGACAGTCCTTTTCTAAACTAGGAATGTTCTGTATAGACCAAATTAAAGTTAAATATGTTTTAGAACAAAGTGACAAGGAAGGGGGATTGATCTTTAATCTGAGGCAATTATCCTATAAGGTTTATACTTGAAATATCACTTCAGGGTGAATTATGATTTGACTTGCCTTCACTGCCCTTGCAATATTAGTGGTGTTAATACAATTGAGTGTCTTGGTACACAACTCCAGCGTGTTTTTCCCAGAGGCTCCAATGGAAGTCATGTGTTGTGCTTGTTTGAAATACCTGGTGCTTTCCTCTGTTCTGCCTGTAAAGACTGAGGGATTTTCAGAGCAAGCAGTTATGGGCTTCCACTATTAAAAGCCTGTGGACTGTTTATTTTCAGTTTGACTGTACTCCTTTCTTTGTTGTAGTCATCAGTCATCAGGTTTTATACGTGTCTGGATTGTCTTAGCTGAATTATCTAGTCTGTTCACTTTTTTGTTGCAGGGAAATTCTAAGAAAAACAAAAACCGGTAGTTTACAGCTGATCCACTGTCTTCGGAAGCTGCTGTTTGCACAGGATGCAGAGAGTGAAGGTTCATTGTCCAGTTCCTGTTCCAGAAAGGAGAGCTTGTTTTGGGTCTAGTACAAACTGATTTGATGCCGTAAATGGCTTAAATATTTAGGACTTGTAACAGATAAACCAGAACTTGATGTTGGCTCTCAACCAGGATACACACACTCTGTGGATAATTTATATAGTAATTACCTTCAGTTTTTACTGTGCACTTTTTAAACCCAGGTTTTGATTTCATTTAATAACTTTGGATTTTGTATATTTTCAAACATGATTATGCATTAACAAGTTTGGATCAGTGCAGTAGTTGTTTACATTTGCGTTATATGTTCAATTGTCAACACGTGTACATTCCTTTACTTGTTAAAAACAGCTAAAAACTTGTGCTGGGACTTTTTTTGGCCATTGAAGCTGTTACTGTGAATGTATTATTCCTGTTCCCAGCCCTTTAGAATTAATTGGAATTGTGGCTTTCAATGATTTCTGTAAGTTCACGCTGGTAAATGGGATTGTTATTTCATTTGAGATTATGATGATGGAAACTTTTGCTGCTTGTATGTGGCAATTTGGGTTTTGAAGAGAAGAGCACAAATAGCTGGATTGGGATACATTGATCAAATTGCTTTAAACCCTTACTTAGGGATTTTGTTTACATATGTATGTGTGTGTCTATATATATATGGGTTGAAATAGCTGTTAAAAGCTAGAGGAAATTGTGATTGTAATTTTGCCCCAAAGAGTGAAACAATGTGTGTGTTTAGAATAGATCAGCTCACTGTGCTCTTACAGTAAAGAATACAAATCATATAGACAATTTAAACACTGAATTTGCAAAAAGTCTTCATGGAATTAAGTTCTGATGGATTCACTGGGGGGATGCACGTGGCTTTTCCTGTGGTTTTGGAAGTTTGTGAACTTTAGGACTCTCCTAATATTTTTTTAAGTGAAGTCCATACCACAAGTTTTCACAGCATTGATTTTTTTGTAATTATTTTTTTAATGAGATGCTGTGCTGCTCCACACTTTACACAGCTCTTCTGTTCCATAATTTGCATTACAGCACTCATTTGTCCCATAGGGGTTTATCTGGTAACAGCTGTGTTGATATGTATTATCAGTATGTAATAATAAAATCAACTACATGGACCCAGCCTGACATTTCCTTTCATTCTATTGTACCCAGGCAGTGCAGGGAAGTATTGTGGTAAGGTGTTAATGGCTCTTCCCAGTGAGGTGAGCTGAAGTCATTAAGCTGGCCTCGTTACTCTTAGTCTGACTCAGAGAGAAGAACTGTGTTCCTGTACCTCATGCTGCGGCCTGCAAAGCCCACCGAGTCCATGTCAGCATTTCTCACCTTGTCTGCTCAGAGGCATACGTGCATCTGGTTTGCAGCGATCGCAACTCTGGAACTGCTCCGGTATGATTGTTCTGAATGACAAATTTAGATGAGAGATCAGGAAGAAATCTTTTCCTGTGAGGGTGGTGAGGCACTGGCACAGGTTGCCCAGAGCGGTTGTTGATGCCTCATCCCTGGAGGTGCTGAAGGCCAGGTTGGATGGGGCTTTCATCAACCTGATGCAGTGGAAAGTGTCCCTGCCGATGGCAGGGGGGGATTGGAACTGCATGGTCCCTTCCAACCCAAACTGTTGTGTGATTCTAGGATTCTGTGAAACTGGAGATATGGGGAGAGCCTGTGTGGTTTCTTCCTAGCATCATCTTGGATTGAAAACTACATGGTGGTGCTAATGAAGGTTGGAAATTCTTTACTTTCTCTCTTACTTGTTGAAGAAGATACAGCTTCAACTGTTCCAGTTAGGGTTGGAAGCTCATTGGTTTCTTCCTGTTCTTTTGAAGCTGCCTTTTCTGAGGACATCCACCTTTCAGTGAAGATACCAAGTCAATAATCTTAATTCTCTGAATCAAATGGCTGATCTTGTTACTTCTTCTAGGTGTCAGCATTCAGGAAAAGGTTTTGTTTATGGTATTTTTTTTTTCACTATGGGAGTGGTGAGGCACTGGAACAGGTTGCCCTGGGAAGCTGTGGATGCCCCATCCCTGGAGGTGTTCAAGGCGAGGCTGGACGGGGCCTTGGGCAGCCTGACCCAGTGGGATGTGTCCCTGTCCATCATGAGGGGTTGGAACTAGATGATCTTTAAGGTCCTTTCCAACCCAAACTATTCTATGATTTTTGACAGGCCTAAGTAAAAAAGTACTTTGAAGATGGTTTAAAATGTGCCTGAAAACGTTACATGTACCTGTTATCTCAAACTGTTTTTACAACAGAGTATTCCGCCAACCTCAAAACTGGAATTCATGTAGAATGTATAGGCACTTGGCTGCAATTCCAGTGTTAATCAGCATTTTTTTTCTTGTGCTATCTGTTTGGAAATGTACTTGTCCCTTCAGCAGCCAGCAGCAAACATGTTCAGGAAGAGATGATTTTGACTACTCAAGCTGCCTTCAGGTTTTCAAGTAAATGGTTTCGAGTAAGTCCAGACAATCATAAATGTTCAACACACAAACACAGAGTCTTGGAGAAAATGTAAAACCAGTGTTTTGGATACTATTGTGGTTATGCTGTGAAGGGGCACAGTGCATCACATTGAACTCGCCGGCATTGGAAAATGGAACAAGTGGAAATGCTCAACTACTTTGTACTTAACTGCTAACCAGGTGGTTTTGTGTGTAGCTTGGATGCTTCTAAATATTTGAATCGTTACTGAACAAAGCTATTAAAAAGCTGAAGGCTGTCTTCAGTGTTGCAGTGAAGAATCTATCTTTGAGACAAAGATTTCCAGCCATACGAATTTGAACTACTTTGTCTATAAGAAATGGTCTGTGCAGGTTATTACTGAACGCACAAAATGTGTGCAAAGAGGTTATACTGGAATTAATGCTCAGAAATTTACAGTGAGAATGCTTGACTTCCTAGTTGTTTAGTTAAGAAACTGATGTAAAGTGGGAAAATCTTTAGAAAATACAGTATAAATCCAGGGCTGAAGAAAACTCCTAGTGCTAGTCATTTTTTTTAATGGACACTTCATTATAACAGGAATTTTTAAAGCATTTTTAGAATGTTTAAGTCATTTCTCCATAATGTTGGGCACCTCATGCATAATCTTGTAGTCATGAATAAGTCACCAAATCAGATAAGAGCACTTTGCTATTAATTGTTTTAATAACCGAGTCTTCAAAAGGTCTTTCTGAACTTTGTAAATCTATACAACGCTTGCAGAGATTTCAAAATGTGCAGATATCCTTGATTTCTGAAAGTATATCTCTAGTAACCCCTCTGTGTGTTCACAATAAATATTGGCTCCAACTAGGAATGGATTTAACTTCAGAGTTGCCCTCTTAAGAACTACCAATTCATGAGTTTTGAAAGCACACAGAAGCTATACCATATACCATATACCAAATACACTGGCTATTTTATAAAGCCTTAAGCTGTTACACATTGGAGGTTTCCCTGCCCCAAAGATGAACTCCTAAAACAGCTGTCTGAGGCTGACATCGTCATCAGCTGCCCATGGTATTCTCTTATCAGTGTTTAAATAATAGTAATTATTTTTAATTGCTGGGTATATACCTATACACCTATGATGTAAATACTGATCATTTTAAGTGTTGATTTTAAAGTTATTTATGTAACTCCTTCAGACTCATTGTTAACAAGGTTGATGTTTCCAAGGACACCAGTGCCAGGAACTTCAAACTAGGTGTGATCTAGTAGCATCCAAAGCAGCTTATGGATCAAAACTCGAACACTTTCCTTTCGCATCTTTGTTGAAATTCATTGGCTGTTTATCCAGGGTATTTCCCCTTTTTATCAAGCTAGCTTCAATTCTGATTTGCACTTGTAGTCCTGTCAGTCCTCCTACTCCCCTTCCCTTCATGGACAGATGAGTGTGGAATGGTCAGCGTGTGTCCTTGATGCTGCCTCTGGGCACAGCAGCGGCCTGTCGCTGCTCAACATGGCTAACTGCACCTCCAAAGAATAGAACTGCTCTGGCATCAGTTGCAAACAGGAAAGGAAATAAAAGTTGCGTGGGGCTTTTGAGACTCTGATCTAGTGGAAGGTGTCCCTGCCCATGACAGGGGGTTAGAACTGGATGGGCTTTGAGGTCCCTTCCAACCCAAACCTTTCTGTGATTCTATAATATTCCCTATCATGACACAAGAGAAGGGATTTACTGGCTTGTCTGAGCAATATGAATGTTTTTTTTTTTTAAATATATATAAATCCAGGGATGTATTAAACTCTGGAGAAGCATCTGGTCCTGTAACCTGGGCAAACCTGGTGTTTATTGAGTACATATGTAAGGTAACGTGAGAGTACTACCTTAGCAACAGCAGGGACGTAATAAAAACAAAGCCTAGTGCAGTTAATTGCTACCAGAGGCCTGATCGCTTCCTCCCACAAAGGCTGATGCTGATCTGTTAGCAATTCTTTTCTGCCTTATTCTGCATTTTCTGCTTCTGTTACTACTTGCAATGTTAGTCAGCAATGAATTAAAACCATGTTTGTTTAGAAGAGGCTGTGTTTACCTTAAGTCCTGAATATTTCTTTTAATTGCAGAGTTAAAAACTTACTTTAACTCTGATAGTGACTGCAGAGCTGCTCTCTCTGTTACAGACAAGGACAGAGAGGGAGTGTCTGGGGGCCTGACTGGGTCTCTGAAATCCACTGCATGGAAACTTGCCTGGGGCAGTTCCCATTGTCCATCTCGGCTGTGCAGGAAGGCAGCTTTGCACACATCAGTGCTCATTCAGAATAATTCGCCTTCTTACAGAGGCTTCTAGGGCAAACCCTTGTGTTGCTGTAATATGGAGATGACACAGCTGAGCTGCACAGTATGAAGTGTATGATTCTGGTTGGGTTTAATCTGCGTGGCACACGACCGTGCAAACAGCCCTCTAAGAACTGTAGGTTAAAACTTACCATTTTTAAGTAACATGAACATTTGAAATTGGAGTGATAGCAGCAGAAATCGTACATTATATATACTGATTTTAACCCTTAATTCACCCTGCAATGTGAATTTCCAAGGAGATGTGATTTTTTTCTTCCTTTCCAAGGAAGGAGCCTTTGAAAATCATGGAAGGGTTTGGGTTGGAAGGGACCTCAAAGCCCTTCCAGTTCCAAGACCCTGCCATGGGTAGGGACACCTTCCCCTGGATCAGGTTATGCAAAGCCCCATCCAATATGGCCTTGAACACCTCCAGGGATGGTCTCAGAATTGTATTTATGATCTTTTATAAACAGTGCAGGTTCATCCTGAGAAGAGCTAAACCCACAGTTACGGAGTCCAAGGTAATTTCCAGTCACCAGATCCTATGGAAGCCAGTCTGTGGTGGCAGGTCCCTCCTTGCAGACGTTCTCCATATAAAGCTGACTGCTTCTGCCATCACTGGGGAGGGACCTTCAATCCCCACACCCTCTTTCTACCAAAAAACATCTTCATCCCTGCCAGCCCTTTCACTAAAGGAGGGGTTTAGACTGGATCTTTGATGAGAAGCTCGACATGAGCTAACAACGTGCGCTCGCAGCCCAGAAGGCCAACCGCATCCTGGGCTGCATCAAAAGAAGCGTGACCAGCAGGTTGAGGGAGGGGATTCTGCCTCTATTCCTCTTTTGTGAGACCTCACCTGGAGTATTATGTCCAGTTCTGGAATCCTCAGCATAAGAGGATATGGAACTGTTGGCACAGGTCCAGAGGAGGCTATAAAGATAATCAGAGGATTTATTTAATCTGAGGACGGGCTGCGAGAGTTGGGCTTCTTCAGCCTGGAGAAGAAAAGGCTCCAGGGACATCTCATAGCAACCTTCCAGTACCTGAAGGGGGCCCACAAGAAAGCTGGAGGGGCTGCTTATAAAGGCTTGCAGTGACAGGACTGGGGGCAATGGGTATAAACTGGAGAGGGGCAGATTTAGACTAGACATAAGGAATAATTTCTTCACACGGAGGCCAGTGAGGCGCTGGCACAGGTTGCCCAGAGAAGTCATAGCTGCCCCATCCCTGGAGGTGTTCAAGGCCAGGCTGACGGCCTTGGAGCTCCCTGATGCAGTGGGAGGTGTCCCTGTCATGGCAGGGGGTTGGAACTGGACGGGCTTTGAGGCCCCTTCACACCCAAACCCCTCTACGAAGGCAGCACCCAGGGCTGCCCGGGCCGCCGGCGCCGCCACCCGCGGGCGGGGGAGCGGGGGGGGAGGGGCGGGGCGGGGCCGCGCTCGGGGCTGCGCGGGGCGGGGCGGCCGGAGGAGCGCGGGCAGCGCCGCGGGACGGGTGCGGGTTTGAGCTTTTCCCTTTTCCTCTTTTCTTTTTTTTTTCTTTTTATCCTCTTCCTTTCCTTTTTACCCTTCCCCCTTCCCTTCCCTTCCCTTCCCTTCCCTTCCCTTCCCTTCCCTCTTCTCTCTTCCCTTTTCCCTTCTCTTTCCCCTTTTCTTTTCTTTTCTTTTCTTTTCTTTTCTTTTCTTTTCTTTTCTTTTCTTTTCTTTTCTTTTCTTTTCTTTTCTTTTCTTTTTTCATCTTCTTTCTCTCCTTTCTTCCTTTTCTCTCTCTCCCCCTATCCTCTCCTACCTCTCTCTCTTCCTCTTCTCCCTTTCTTTGCCTCCTCCCTCTCCTTTTTCCTTATCTCCTCTTTTGCCTTCTTCCTCTCCTTTTTCTTTATCTCCTCCTTCCCCTCCTTCTTCCTTACATCCTCCTTCTCCTTCCTCTCCTGTTTTTTAATCTCCTCCTCCTCCTTTCTTGCTTCTTTTTTTTTTTTGTTTAAATTTTTCTTACTTCTTATTCCTTCTCTGCTTTAAAGTACACGAGATGAGAAGGGGATGGTTTTCCGTGGGGTACCCAGTGCTTTCAGCTGCTGTGGAGATCTGCAAGGTTTGGGTGTCGAGCATCGCGCAGGATCAACTTCCCAAGACTTTTGCCTCGTGAGGGAGGAGACTGAGGCAAGCAAGAAGGTTTTCTATTTAATGCTTGAAATGCAATGAATTCCTGGCGCTGTTCTCCTGTTTTCTAGTGGTTCAGCTGGTGAGGTGGAACTGTGCATGTAGGCTGATGGTATTTGCGATCCAGAAATCCTTCCTGCACATCCAGTAGGGCCCAGGGCTTCAGGAAAACTGCTGGAGCTGATGCAGAAGGATGTACCTGGTGGGGCTGAAAGGGTTATGCTGCGCTTACCCCTCACTGAAAACTCCAGAGAGGTTTTTTTATTCAAGCATATTGTGGTGACAAACGGTATCACAAGGTTTCACTGTCTGGTTCTAGATGAGCATGCACTGAAGGAGTGGCTTCCAGTGAGGTTTTATTTAAAGATGTTGGGGTTGTGGTACTTCTGGTGACTCAGAGCTCTTTGAAATGTGCTGACCCAGCGATTTTGTAGGAGCCCAGCACTAGTTAGGAAACCCCACGCTGACCTTCCCTGAAGGGGATGTGTCTTCTCTGAGCTGGAGCCCTGGAAACTCTCCCCGACTGCTCTGCAAACAGGACTGAGGTTTTTTTTGGGATGGTGCTGCTGGCTGGCTGGGGAGGAGGGAACAGAAATTTTGGAGCCTGAAGCTCTTAAATAGGAGCTATTCAGTTTGTTATTCCCTGTCTGGAAGCTGTGACTCCTGTTGGTCAAAGCCAGACCACGGAGCTGTCTGGTGCCCTGGGAGGTCACCTGTTGGTGCCCTGGAAGGTCTGGTTGGTGCCCTGGAAGGTCACCTGTAGCCAGGGAATGTTAGGTGAAAAGATGAGCTGCTTTCCTGCCACTATATATGAGCAGAGGAGAGCTTGGCACTGCACTCCGGAATAGTTTGTCCATCCCAGAGTGTGTCTGGAGATAATACTCACTGAGTCTTGGAGCTGTAAATCACGCCGTGGGGGAATTTTGCCCAGGGGCAGGTAGGAGGTCTCTGTTTAACACTCAGATTTGATTGTTCTCCTTCTTATTGCCTTCTACACAGATAAAGAATGTTATTTTCTAACACTTGAGCATTTACTGGGATTTGTAAGCTTAATGGTCCAGCTGTCGCAGCCCAAATCCAGTTCTCTACAGAGTGTAGACTGTAAAGTTTTTCTGTGTGTGAATGTTGACTCCAACATGACATGGACCTGTTTACACGGGCAGTGATGCACTCTCAGGGACGGTGGTTTACTTCAAAACTTTGGTAAACAAGATTCCTCTAGTCCACCACTCCTTTCCTATGTTTTTGACTGTTATAAATGTTTTCTTCAGATAGTGAGGCTGCCCACACATCAGTCTGAAAAAGCTTTTGGAGAAGAACCTGGATGAGTCTTTTTTTCGGTGACAGCATTCTGAATTCCACTTTCTGCCACGACTGTCATTAGTTGCTATTAAAAATGCCTGTATCCAAATAAACAGAGGAGGATTCGGTTGTGACCCTCCTTCTCATTCGGGCAGGGATAGGGGAGCATCCACGTTGAGGAAAGCGGCTCTGTCAGGCCTGTCACTAGTAGCTGCCAGGCAGCCCTTGTGTTTAGAAGACCTTTGCATATCTTATATTGTGTGTTTGGTCCAAGAGCTTGTTTACTTGGCACCAAAGAAGGAGGCAGATTTAAATGCAGATTTAAAAAACTTACTCTGAATGAAAAAAGAGTATTAAGTTTTACTGTGAGTGTGCTAAACATAGTATGTCCATTAGCTTCCCTGCTTTTTGTTACTCACTCTTGAGATCAGAGCAAGGGTTTTTGAAGCGTACTTTTGCGTCGTGTATTCTTTGTGGCATTTCATCCATCCCTTCCCTCAGACACTGCAAACATAGCAGAGGACCAGGTCTAGATTTGGATCTGCCCATGGTGGGTTGAATATTTTGATGTGATCCATGTGCTAAAGTGTTTAGGCCTTTTTTTTTTTTTTTTTTAATCCAGAAGGCTGTTTAATCTTAAAAAAAAAAAAAAAGACTGTTGATTTTACCAAAGTGGAGCAGCCACTCGTGACTGCATTTTTTCTGCTTCGTCGCATGGTATAAATCTCTGCCTCTGCTCAGAGGAGGGCAGAGGGAGGAATTTGGGATGTTCAAACCCTTGGCAGCGCTGCCGTGACCGGAGGACTTTTGTGGGATCTTTGTGTGTTCCTAATAATAACGAGTTTTCTAAACAGAGTAAAAATTGCTTCAGTAGATGCAGTTACATTCCATTAACTTAGTGACCTGCAGAAGCACTGTAAATAAAAATAGGTTTGTTTCTGGTCTTTTCCAGGCCAGAGCACTGTGCTGAGGGCTTGTTGGCTTGTTTTTTACTTAAAAAAAACCAAACCAGACTTTCTGTACAGTGAACTGCCAGCTCATGTCAATAAACAGTTTACACAAGGCTCTTCTGCAAGTGTCTCTTGGCTCCTCGAACTCCGTCTGCAGAGCGTAAGCTGTGTGGTCACTATGGTGATGCTGGAGAGGAGAGCGGTGCCAAGGGGATAAAGCAGGACTGGCTGGGGAAGCTGAGTGGGCGCAGAAGCACCTTTCTGGGGTGCACCCGTGCTGCCCCGCGACAGCCTCCCTCTCTCCCCATCTATCTTCTGCTTGGGGGTTCATTTGCAGGAAGAAGAGAGGCCCTGTGGAGAGGTGTGTTGTATCCATCGGGAAACATATATGCACGGCAAAGTGAATTAAAGATTATTTACTTATCTTGTCTAACCAGATAATAGGACGAAATAAAGTGCAACAGCACAGAGAAGTCAGTCAAAAGCCAGTCTTGCACTACAAACCATTTATGGACCCCAGGCTTGCAACCAGCACTGTCTAACATTTAAAAAACCAAGTTTTCTCAATCAAGTCTTTCGTTTTGGGAAGATGCAGTCACATCTTGTGCACAAGTGTTGTCTCTTGGAAGGGACTGTGATACCAAGGAAGGGTGAGAATTAAACCACCGAGTAGTTAATATTGATTTTTATTATTTCTTCTAGGAAAAGAGAGTTTCTTCTTTTAAAGATGCTCAGTATAACATTTTGTAGTTTAATTAGAGTTAGCAGAGATGCTTCTGCTGCCTTTGATAGCAGATTGTGTCCTCTTGAAGTTTTTCTTGAGCTGTTTGCCAATGAATGCGGCAGGAGCGTGGGTACTGACACCTGGCGCAGTCACCTTCTGAGACAGGAAACTTGCCCTGTGAGCAGGGAGATGCTGGACACTGGAGACGAGACACTTCTGAGTCTCTTCTAGAGGAACTGACTAAAAAGTTGGAACGGATGGACCCCAGAAAGATTCTCAGACATGTGTTGAGTCCTGGTGTTTGTCATTTTTGTGGTTGGACATGATGCTATACCAGAGACAAGAGCCTCTTTTTGTTCATTTTTTACCAAAACCCGTAACAGGCTTTAAGTGTACTGGTTCCTGCTACCATCATAATTATCCTTAGTTGGTGGTATGATGCAAGATGTGATTGTATCTCCTTGAAACAAAGCAGTTACACATGGCTGTGGACTGGGAAAACCTTTTTCTTTTATGTTGGAAAGCGCAGGTTGCAAGCCTGGGCTCTGTAAATGATTTGTGTTGGGAGATAGGCTTTGGATTTTTCCTCTCTGTCCGGTTGCATTATTGATTCCCACATTCTGTGATGTGTCCGTGTACTGGCTGAGTCACAGCAAGCAGAACAGGAGTTGCTGCAAGTGACTTTATAGTTCACCCTTCAGGTGAGCGAAGTGGCCTTAGGACGAGAGGACAACTTGGCTGCATGCACTGATGGGCAAACTCCTCAGTAACCTCCAGGACTGACTTCATGTCTTTCCTAGTGACACTTAAATTAATTTTCTATACGTTTATTTTATCTCATTCTGAAAGTCACGTTGGTGGTGATAAAACCTGCAAAGAGGCCTGGAGAGGAATGGTGGTGCAGATCCTGGGGGACTGTGCTGCCGTAATGCATGAAAATCCATTCCTGTAGAATTTCTTTGGCATGTCCCCGTGAAATCCAACAGGCACTTGCAGTAAAACACTGTTGCTAGGCATTCCCACATTGTTTCCAGCTATGGGAATACTGAAGGAGCAAGGTGGTGGTGTGACCATGGAGCAGGGCAAGGGCAGCTGTGGGAACTGGGGCTTGCAGTAGATGCTGAGGTGGGTTGGAGACAATCATGTTACGCACAGGAAGGGTGATGCACGCTGTTTTGTTGTCTTTTTGAGGCAAGTTTGCAATGACTTCACATCTGAGTATTAAGGAAGGTCTCCTGGGACAGATGTAGATGTGGAGTTTATTTACAGTGTACAGCAGCTGAGGTTTGGGTGATTACTCCATCGCAAAGATGGGAATTGTTTTGAATTGCCACGCTAAATTTTCACATGAACTGGAAGGTCCTCAGAGCATAACCTCCTTCTGTTGTGAGCATGACTTGTTTCGCTGGTGAAGAGCTACTTCAACAGGAGCCCAGCAGGATGGAACAGCAATCAGAGATGTGAATCTGGCAGCACTGCTGCTTTTCTTTCATTTTCTTTCCCACAGGTTTTCCCTCCTGGTTGAATCTCATTGCTGCTGCAGCCTTTAAAGCATGAGATGTGGCTCTTGAGAGGTAGAAGATCAGGCATTTTCTTAGGCCTCCTTTGTCAAGTGCCTCTGTGCAGCATCCTTCCTGAGGACTGGATGCTATACTGGTGCACAGAGTGTCCATGCCGTAGCCATTGGAACCTGCCCTTGTGATGGGGAGTCCCCCATGTCCCAAACTGCATGATACCGTCCTCTCTAAAGGCTGTTTCAGCCTCTGTCGTATCCTTTGTTCCAGCGAGGGAAGGAAACGTTGTCTCTGTTTGGGAATGTGCTGGGATGACTTGTGTTGATGCCCATAAAACCATTATTTTTCTCATGCATGCACAAATGGCACCCACAGTGTCTCTAAACTCCCCTTTGACTCAAGGCAGACACAAGTGACAGCATCTGCATGAGTTATGCCTGCCTGTGCTCTGGGGACATGCACACTGTCAAAAGCTGACAGCTTTTAATTCCTCCAGCTCTCGGAGCCAAGAGTAAGGAATTCCAAATTAAACAGCTTAGCTGTGAGCTCTGATTTTCTCCCAGCGGTGGCTGTGCCCCGGAGAGTGAGCAATGTAAATACAAGTTCCTGTTACACTTTGAAGTCAGTGGATATACACCAGTGCCTTCTTTGCTAAATGGAATGAAATGAGTAATGCAGTGGGAGGATTAATTCACGTATGTGTCGCCAATACAAGTGAAAGCCAAGAAACTCTTATTTCCCGTCAGCTGTGCCATTTGCTTATGGCAAATTCATAAGAGGGGTAGGTTGGAGAACTTCTTTTGGTCTAGGAGACATCAAGCAGAGTTAAATAAAAGTGAGCCATGTGTAGCCTCAAAGCAAAATTTGAGGCAAATCAACATAAATCAAGTGGTATTTTACATAGAAGGTATTCTTCAAGTTGTTTTTTTTTTTTTGTAATAAAATGGTGATACAAAGAATATGGCTGTAAAGTACAGGATCAATCTGCCATGTTTTACTTGGATATCACAAGGTTTGCAAACATGTAGGGTATTTTATATTCCATATGTTCTTTATTGCTTAAACTGTGACGTATTTGTATTTTCTTGTGAGACTGTTACACTTTATGGCAAAACGCTTGAAGAATTGTCTACATATCTGTATAAGAAGTGGTAAAAATTCGGATGGTGTGGGACAGCTTCACCATGGCGCGCAGAGTCTGCCTTACATTTCTCTATAGGCTGTGTGCTATGGATGGTGGTGTTTGTGGAAATATAATAGATGTGTAGTAGTATACAGGGTCCGTAGTCATACAATCATAGAATGGCTTGATTGGAAAAGACCTTTCAGATCATAGAGTTCAACCATACCTGTCAAATGCAAAACCATTCCATGAAAATTGGTTTTTTTTTCTGTGTATTTTGGAATCTGAGGAATGTATTAAACCTTGCATTTACTTGCCTTGTGCTTTGCAGGAGGGAGGTGTTTCCTTGCTAGTCCCCATCAGCTGAGCCCATGCTCCTCCCATATTTAAAAAAGGACCTTTGTGTTTAAATCTGGAGGGTTTTACCTGGTGCCGAAAGCTTGGGAAGCCCCTGGGAGAGGTGCTGAGGGGGTTCAGTCATACACAGTGCGGGTTTGGATGCTGCTGCTTCCGCGTGGTGGGGGAGGTGACACAGGGCCATCCTGTCAGCGTAGAGAGGATGCAGCTGGAGGACAAGTCAGGGTCCTCAGCTGTTGAAGAACTAAGGTGTGGCTGTATGAAAAGTACAAAGCCAATACTTGGAATCACACCTTGGAGCAAATAGGAAATTGTTTTTTCTGTTAGACTGCAGGATGAGAAAACAGTTTCCCCCACAAGGGACAAAAGTTGAACAGTGTTTTTGCTGCAGATTTTATCTGGGATTTTTTGAAGTAACCAAGGACCCAGTAATAGCTACAGGCTATAAAGTCTCTCAATAACAGAACAGGACTTACATCCTCCAGGTATTATAAAGAAGAAATTAAGATGCAACTATTGCTCATTAGATGCTGAGGGGCTGAGTTAAGCTGATAAATGGGAAGGTATTTAGGTAGGAAGAACTGACATGACTCGCAGTGTTTGGGTTCACTCATGGCTTTAGTATCAACAGGTATTTCAGCCAGCTTTTTTGTTTGCAGTTTCAATATCCTGAGAATGGTATTTCCTGTTCCATAGCTGGATGTGGTACCACACGTGCTTGTTTAAATGTCATGGGCTGCACAACATCTGTGGTAACAGCGATCAACGGCATCTTGTGTCATTTTCCTTTGGCCCAGAATGTTTGATTACATTTGCATGGGTCCCGCGGGAGCTTTTTTGAGTCAAAACACAGCTATCCTAAAGCCTGAGTTTACTGCTGTTTTGAGGGAGAATGTCCTAATTCTGAAGGAGGAAATTGGGGCACTTCTAGAACAAAAGAAGAACTTAGGAGAAAAGATTGATGGTGATGTGCAGATGTAACAACATTGGAGAGCAACCTTCTTGAAGCAGTATAAGGACTTGGGGCTGCTGATTAACGAGAAGCTCCGCATGAGCTGGCAATGCATGCTTGAAGCCCAGAAAGCCAACCATATCCTGGGCTGCATTAGAAGAGACTGTGAAGATGAGCTGAGGGCTGGAGCACCTCTGCTATGGGGACAGGCTAAGAGAGTTGTGGTTTTTCAGCCTGGAGAGGAGAAGGCTGTGGGGAGACCTTGAAGCAGCCTTCCAGTAACGAAAGGGGACCTATGGGGAGCTGTGGGGGTGCTTTTTGTCAGGCATTGCAGGGATAGGATGAGGGGGAATGGTTTTAAGATGAAAGAGGGGAGATCGAGATGAGATTTTAGGAAGAAATGTTTCCCTGTGAGGGTGGTGAGGCACTGGTACAGGTTGCCCAGAGAAGCTGTGGCTGCCCCATCCCTGGAGGTGTTCAGGGCTAGGTTGGATGGGGCTTTGAGCAACCTGATCCAGTGGGAGGTGTCCCTGTCCATGGCAGGGGGGTTGGAACTGGATAGGCTTTGAGGTCCCTTCCGCCTCAAACCATTCTGTGATTCTATGATATGATTCCATGAAAACTGTTCTTTTCTGTGTATTTTGGAATCTGAGGAATGTATTAAAGCTTGCATTTACTTGCCTTGTGCTTTGCAGGAGGGAGGTGTTTCCCCATCAGCTAAGCCCATGCTCCTCCCATATTTAAAAAAAAAGGACGTTTTGTGTTTAAATCTGGAGGGTTTTACCTGGTGCCAAAAGCTTGGAAAGCCCCTGGGAGAGGTGCTGAGGGGGTTCAGTCATACACAGTGCGGGTTTGGATGTATTAAACTGGACGGGCTTTAAGGTCCCTTCCAACCCAAACCATCTATGATTCTATGATTCATTCTATGACTATAAGCATTTTTCTTTCTTTTAGATACTGTATGAGTGGTACTGACTGTAACTTGTGAGAAGGCACATTTCCTTTTATTAGCATTGCAAAAATAGCTTTTAAAGATCCAGTTGGATTTTTCCCCTCCACTCCTAGCACTTGGTTTGGGGATCCATGAGCAAAGGGGAACTGCCATCTGTTTCAATACTTACTTCTTGCCTGAGTGCTTTTGTTAACATCAGTATCGTTTATTTTGAAACATGCATTTCTGGGGATGCAATGAAAGGTGAAAGCTCCAGCCTTACCCAGCGATAGGGATGTGGGGGGTGAGATCTCCATCAGCCAATGTGGTTAGCTTCACAGACATTTATTGACTGAAGTTAAATATTTGGCAGGTGAATTTTAAACCTCTTTTTGTATGTAGCAGGAAGAAAACCCTTTTGAATAATGTGTACCATCATATTGTAAAAAGTGAATCACAGCAGATGTTAAGAGGAAAAAAGATCTACATCTGGAAATGATACAGGATGCTGGAAAACTTCATTTCTAAAGGGAAACAGGCTGCAGGATGTGTTTACTGTAAACAGCATTTGTGTTTACTTACATTCCTGTTTTATGTTTTCCCTTCTGGAGCATCCAGTATTGTGTGATTGGCCCCGCAAGCGTGGCTGCAGTCACACTGGCTCGCTGTGCCCTGGTGGGTGGCAGAATGCGCCAGTGGCTCTGCTGTGCTTCATACCATAACTCTGCACCATCCCACAGCCCCTCCAGAGAGAAAGGCTTTTTCTCCCCTTGCTCAGTGGGGTTTTCTTTATCACTGACGATCCCTTGGGAATGCTGGAGGAGTTTTTAATTGTACTTTTGAGGCTGCTTCCCACTACTCTGAATTTACTGGCCTGCCCCACAGTTAGAGGGCAAAGCCACGCTCCAAATTAGCATTGCATAAGCTGTTGTTAACAAATGGGGCTTGTTAAGATGAAGCAAGGTCTGAAAACCTTGGATCTTCCCAGTCTGGGAATAGTCAATATATACTGCTGCAGGAGCAGTGCCGGCAACCAGAGGGGAAGGAGGAGAAAGGCGTGTAGTGGGAGGAAAAATTGATGACCAAGTTGGAGATGAAACAGCTGGGATTTTTATTTCCATCGCTACACTTTATGTTGATTAAGTGATGGTGTGGGTGAAGGATACACTGGTAGTTGTGTGTCTGAGCTGTGATTGTTGTTTGTACCTTGTTAGCTCATTCTCTTTAAGTGGAGAGGAGAGTGCTTATAAAATGCCTTGCATAGTGCAAACATTTTTAGTGAACAAAAAGGTCAAGAGTTCAAAAACTAATGAGGGACCAGGGCCCTTCTCTGTTGTGCGCTCTTGTTTGCTGGGCTGCCGAGCAAGTGGGTTGTGCCACAGGTTATGGTGCCTTCTTAAAGGCTATAAACTGGCCAAGAAATAATGGGGAACTGGTAAAAAGAATGACTGGGAACGTAGGATTTAATTTGGCTGAACTTTGGCTTCTCTAAAATGAACTCTGCTCTTAATCCTGCTGCTAAAGAGTGGCTGTTGTGTTTCCGTCCTTATCAGCTGTAGGGCCGTGTAGTTAATAAATGGCCTGATTGTGGCTATGTGGGCACCAAGGGGAATGGCTTTAAGTCATCATTATCAACCTTTAATTAATGAAGTAATGTATACAGAGGTGGATTTGTCCGTATTAACTCAGCCTGCCTTGTGCTTTCAGGCAAGCGGGAATATGCTCAACTTCTTTTCCAATGAGCGATATTTATCTGTGCCCTGTGGTGCTTGACTGTACTTGGTTTCTTCTCAGCCATTAGCAATTTACTGCTTACTTCTTCATCAGTCAGGAGCAGAAGAACTTTGAGGATGGATACAGTAAGCGTTTACATTTCAGTGTATGAGTTAAAAGCATGAAGGCAAGATTAATTATCTGCTGGTTGCAGTCCTGCGCTCGGGACATCCAGCCAAGCCCTTTACATAGCAACTTCGTTTGATGAAGTGTAGGTTATTAATTGTTTTAAAGACCCATTCTTTTTCCAAGCTGCCAGCCAATTCAGTGCTTACCAGATGCGTGTGTTGTTACTTGGCCTTGATTTGTGTTTCACCAGTGTTTTATCTCTGGTGGATGCTTATAACCTACCCTTCAGCTGGAACGCAGTGGTCATCTTTCAGTTAACTCTTGTTCATAGAGCTCTAAAGCCTTTCTGTGCCCCCTCTGACGTGTCCAGTCTCTAGGAACATAAGTCAAGGTTGAAGGAATTGACATGTCGTGATCCTACCCAGATGTGGAAGGTGCTTGGGGCCAGTCTACACCTGCTGCTCCTGGCTGGAGGCACCTCAGATAGCAGCATGAAGTGGGTGATGAGTTGTAGGCCAGTTCTGGTGGCCACAGCACCTGGGGATGCTCATGCAACTGCCCTGTTGCCTCTGCCCATCGCAGGAGGAGGAAGTCTGCCTTGGAGAGACCTCAGGAGCTGGTTGCTCATGGCATGTGTTGTCCTGGTAGGCTGGTTTTGCCCAGATGGCTGTAGTGTGTGTGCCTTTGCCTTCAACAATCAGTTGCTACAGCTTTTCAACAACAACAAAAAATCCCCCTCTCACCCTTTTTTTGCAAACAGCTGCACCATTCTTGGTAAAATGATGTTTTATTTAATGGGGGGAAGGAGGGGAAACCTGCCCTGGAGCAGAGGCCAAGTAAGGAAAATGTCTATCCATGTTCCAGGCTATGCATAAGCTGTGTAGGAGAAAGTATTGTGCAAGTGGTCCTGTACCTCTGTGGGACTTTCTGCTCTCTCTGACCCAGAGGCTGTGTGCATCAGATCCTTGGAACAGCCCATAAAGGTTGGATCTCCCTTAGATCCCAAACCCAGGAGAGCAGCGGGGATTCATGGGCAGTTTATCTGTTTCTACACAGCTGTCAATACCTAGTATGCTGGATTTGGGAACTGTATGCCAATTTTGAGCTTTGTGTGGCTTGAATTGTATAGGGGTTGGGTTTGTTCTGTCCTTCAAGAGAATTTATTTCATGTCTGTTGTTTCTTTGTAGATGGTTTGCGGGTGATATATATAGAAGTGCCTCAAGTTTCTCCTACAAGATGTGTTCCACAAATCCAGCAAATTGGGTCACCTTTGACGACGAGCCCCTCTTCCAGTCGCCTCAGAGATTAGTTGATAGTCAGAGTAGTTGTAAAGCAAATGGCCTCAAACTCAACCTGTCTAGTGTGCATGAGTCTTCGAGCAGGTCATCTTCTACAGGCAGCACTCCACTCTCGTCTCCTGTAGTTGACTTCTACCTAAGTCCTGGACCCCCCAGCAACTCTCCACTTACAACGCCTACCAGAGACTACCCAGGAAGTCCATGTATCCCAAAGCCTGGGATTCACATCCTTTATCCCATCCCTGAGTGGCCACCAGCCATTAACCTTCTTCCCTCACCGGGGATTTGCTCATCCCTAACCTCGCAGAAAGCGAGTAGCCTTTCTTTGAACACCTCACCTCATGACCAGGCAGTTAAGACTTCAGTCTCCAAATCAACAGACGAAGGAAACCCTGACCTGCCAGGAAGCTGCGAGGGGTTAGAAGAATTGTCATCATCACCAGGGCGCTTCCTGTGTTTCCAGAGTGACTGTGCTTTTTCCAGTCCTTTTTGGAATGAGGGATACTCACTCAGCACATCACCAGCTACTGTTAGCACACAGAGGAAGGACAAAGTGCTCACCAGGAGTGCCTGTCATCCTAAAGACAAGGAAACCTGCCATGATCAGAAAAGCCTTAACCAGGGCTCATTCAGCTACATCTGTGAGAGGCTGGAACACCTGCAAGCTGATAGCTGTGATGCTGCGGGAAGCCTGCCAGTCTCCAGCACTAACGTGTGGCACAAGCTGTCCCCTGCTGTCCCTCATAGCCTCTTCAGGAACCGGAAAGTGGATGGGTGGCCATTCATGCTGAGGATTCCTGAAAAGAAGAACATGATGTCTTCTCGGCAGTGGGGCCCTATTTACCTTAGTGTCCAGCCTGGAGGTGTCTTGCAGATGTATTATGAAAAGGGCCTGGAGAAACCTTTCAAGGAACTCCAGCTGCAGCCACACTGTAAGCTGTCTGAACCCAAATTAGAGAGCTATAATGTCTCAGGAAAAATCCATACAGTGAAGATCGAGTGTGTGTCTTACACAGAGAAAAGGAGGTATCATCCCAAAGTAGAAGTGATCCATGAGCCGGAGGTTGAGCAGATGTTAAAGCTGGGCACCACGGATTATAATGACTTCACCGATTTCCTTGTAACGGTCGAAGAAGAGCTTATGAAGCTTCCTACCATTTCTAGGCCAAAGAGGAACTACGAAGAACAAGAAATTACTCTGGAAATAGTGGATAACTTTTGGGGAAAAGTCACTAAGGCAGAAGGAAAACTCGTAGAAAGTGCCATCATCACACACATTTACTGCTTGTGTTTTGTGAATGGAAGTGCCGACTGCTTCCTAACCCTCAATGACCTGGAGCTCCAGAAGAGGGACGAGTGTTACTTTGAGAAGGAGGAGGAGAAGAAATGGATCAGTATTCTTGATTGCCATTTCCATAACTGTGTCAAAGCACAGGAATTTGAGCAATCGCGTATTATTAAGTTTACGCCCTTGGATGCCTGTAGGCTGGAACTGATGCGTTTCAGGACACAGTATAACGGGCAAGACCTTCCCTTCTCTGTGAAGGCTGCGGTGGTGGTTCAGGGGGCATATGTTGAACTTCAGGCTTTTATAAACATGTCCTCAACTGCTCCCATCCCAACGTGTTTGTCCTCTCTGAAATACTGTGAAAATGTTATGATACACTTCCCTGTTCCCACGCAGTGGGTCAAAGCTCTTTGGACTATGAACCTCCAAAGGCAGAAGTCGCTAAAAGCAAAAATGAACAGGAGAACATGCCTTGGAGCTTTACACGAGGTTGAATCCGATCCTGTAATACAAGTCTCGATTGGAACAGCAAAGTACGAGAGTGCCTACAGGGCTGTGGTGTGGAAGATAGACAGGCTTCCAGATAAAAACTCAAGTAAATAATTTTGGCTATAGAATCACGGGCTTGGGTGTGTGTCTTCACTGGCTTTATGCTTGTGTACCTCCATCAGTTTGGGGTTTTATCTGTGTGGTGATATTCATTTAAACTGTAGTAACCTTTTAGGAAAGAGAATACAGCATTTATTTATTTTTAAAGGACGTTTTCCTAATTTATTCATTGGAGGCAGGTGTATTTTTTTCAGTAATTTTAAGTGTGCAGTGTTGTGGAAGTGGATCTCATCATTCTGGGTAAACATACACCTGCCAGGCGCTGATGGGATAGGAAGCAAATAGTAGTAGGTAATATCATTTGTCCACCCAGTATCACTCAGTTGGTATCATAGCTGTTGGGTGTTGGTTTTCTAGCATTGTTTAAGAAATGGTAGGTTTGATGTGTAACTATTTGTGCAATGAGATTATATGTTTGTGGCAATAACCACAACGGCTGAAAGTGCCTCACACTTTATACCCATTTCTCTCCAGTGTGGTGCCTCACTAAAAGTTTCCAGCAGTAAAACCAGCTAAGTTTATAGTTGTGTGTGTGTAAGTTGTTGATTTTCTGCTAAGTAAAACAGTTAATTTACCTTAATTTCATGGAGAAAAATATGACTTTTTGGAGAAGGGAATTATAAATATGGGTTTAAAATTCCAATTTTTAGTCACAATACCAGATTGACAGCCCAGTGTGGTACTTTTCTAAAGTCATAATAATTCTTGAGGAACACAGCATTCTCCATCAAGTTCTGTAGAGTGAAGGCATTTGATCCTTTGCTTGAATGGGCATTCCGTGTATTTGAGGCTTTGGGAAATTGTGTGAGGCAAGAGCATCTATTGTAGCAAGAGGGTATCGGTTTTAAACTAAAAGAGAAGTTTAGACTAGATATTTTTACACTGAGGGTGGTGAAACACTGCCACAGGTTGCTCAGAAATTTGGTAGATGCCCCACCCCTAGAGGCGTTCAAGGCCAGGCTGGATGAGGCTTTGAGCAGCCTGGTCCAGCGGAAGGTGTCCCTGCCCAAGGCAGGGGTGTTGGAACTGGGTGACCATCATGATTTGTTCCAATCCAAACCGTTCTATGATTCCATGAAACCATTTTGCCTAAAATATCTGTAAAATCAGTACTTTTAAGAAGGGAGGACGCTTGTGGTATTGACAAACGGGTTGGCTTGGTCTTGTAGTATCCTAACTGTCTGGAATAACCACTACTTTAAAACATCGAGGAAAGATTTAGTCTTATTAAGTCCTGCTTTCAGGTACGCTAGTATTGAGTCAACACATCTGCTCCCAGGGTCTGACACATGGCTATGTGTGTGGGAGAGAGAAAAGGCAAAAAAACCTCTCAAGGATATATTTTTTCCTTGTTTTTATCCAATTGTAAGTTATATTTAATCTGAATTGTTTAGTTTATAGAATTATAGAATGGTGTGAGTCAGAAAGGACCTTAAAGCTCATCCAGTTCCAACACCTTGTCATGGGCACGGACACCTTCCACTGCATCAGGTTGCTCAAAGCCCAATCCAACCTGGCCTTCAACACCTCCAGGGATGGGGCAGCCACCACGTTTCTGGGCAACCAGTGCCAGTGCCTCACCAGCCTCACAGGAAAACGTTTCTTCATAATACCTCAGCTGTCATGACTTTTCACTTATTCTTTTACAGTTTTGATATTTGTCATTTGAATTCTGATTAATATTTCAGTGTTAGAAGTAAGCAATCAACAGAAAAAAACAGAGGTGGGAGCAAATGGAAAAGGAATATTATCCTAAGCTGATATATGAACTGGATTGCTTTGGTATTAAAACAGCATTTGAAAGCATCTGGCTTCAACAGGCTAAAGCTGCAGTTGAGAGAGTATGGATTATTGCATGCCTAATGGCAGATCAGGGCTGATCATGTTACTGATGCTGCTGCAGGGAGATACTGGTCCTTTTTTGCATGCAGACTGGGCCTTGCTTAGACAATGACGTCTCAAAACTTGAGCGACTGTGCCATTTGATTTCTGCTGATGCACACCACAAGAGAACCGGTGCAAACACCGCTATGCTCAGCTTCAGAAATGATGTAGTGTTGACACCATCCCTGTTTTTCCCCTTCTTATGATTTGGAAGAATCTATGGTCGGCTTGGACCTGTGACTAATGCCATGTGGTTCCTCTGGAGGTGGCTGAGCCCTCCCTTTTACATGCAGGTTGTTACCTGACCACCTAACACTTTGCTCAGAAGGGTTTCCAGTGGAAGCCAAGCATGGGGCAGCAGGAGAGCAGAAGAGCTGCAGGGTATGGGCTTACACGAGGCAGGGAGTCAAGCCAGAGGTAATCTAGGGAGAGAGAACTGGCAGAGAGAGGGAAGATACTGTGTTCAGTCCTGGCGTCCTCAGCAAAGGAAGGACATGGATCTGTTTGAGCAAGTCCAGAGGAGGCCATGGAGATGATTTGAGGGCTAGAGTACCTCCCACGCAAGGGCAGGCTGAGAGAGTTGGGGTTGTAAAGCCTGGAGAAGTGAAGGCTCTGGGGAGACCTTAGGGCAGCTTCCAGCACTGAAAGGGGCTACAGGAAAGCAAAGCTCTTCATCAGGGAGTGCAGGTGTAGGATGAGGGGGAACGGTTTTCAGCTGAGAGATGGGAGATTTAGATGAGATCTTAGGAAGAGGTGTTTTCCTGTGAGGGTGGTGAGGCACTGGCACAGGTTGCCCAGAGATGTTATGGCTGCCCCATCCCTAGAGGTGGTTGAGGCCATGTTGCATGGGGCTTTGAGACAACCTGATCTAGTGGGAGGTGTCCCTGCCCGTGGCAGCAGGTGTTGAACTGGATGGGCTTTAAGGTCCCTTCCAATGAAAACCATCTATGATTCTGCAAGGGCAGACAGGAAGGAAGGAGTTTGGAAGACTGGAAAAGAGACGGTGAGAGCAAAGTAGTTGATGGAGATATGTTGGAGAACTAGGAGGCAGAAGATTCTTCAGGTCTTCCAGTTCTGTAGGTAAGGGTGTCTTACACTCCAGCCTTCAAGGATTTGCCCTGGGCTGCCATGGGTCGTGTGTTTTCCCAAGGCTTAGGGGACTGGCTCTGTGGGTAGCTGTAAGTTTAGTCAGGCAATTTTAAAGAGGGTTAAAGTCTTTAATTCTCTGCAATTCATTCACCTAAAGATTTCATGTGCACAATTAATTGACTGCTTGAAAATGAGAACTGGGGTTTTTTGTGGCATTTAACAGCTTTTTGTTATTTTCTTCCAGTAGCTTAAACTTTTGACATTTGAATAATTCTCCTGGCCAAGCTCTGCAAAATCATTTCTGTCCTGGAAATGTTCATGTGATTGAAAACACATTTTGGTAGTAATACTGCCTGGTCACATTTTAAACCTCTCCGTCAAGTTTCCTGTAGGCCGTTAAGAGTTTAAAAATAGTGTTGTCCCAAGTCATGCCAAGAACCTGGAGGCAGCCAGACTGATACGAATATGTAAACTTTCATAACACTGCAGGGAGAAAAATGTGCTGAGGCTTTTTCTTTCCATAAGCCTTTGTCCAAGGGTTCTTAAAGAGAAAGGGAAAAGGAAAGTTTGCCTACAGTTATATTGTCACTCTGCTTATAGACGTGGAAATACACCAGTATCCACTGGATTCTCATAAAGTGCTTCCTTGGAAGAATGTCCGCCACGTGAGGTTGATCTAAGCTGCAAGATAGCCCACCTATTTAAAAGCTGTTTACTCAGATTTATCTGGATCTCTGGAGAGTTTGGAGTCCTAGCATTAGTGCTATTTAAAAACAAAAGAAAAAGCTAAAAAGCTGTAGACTTTGAAGGGTTGATCCAATCAGATTTCTGCAAATTGAGTCTATGTTTGTGAAACTGGCACGTATTATGGGGAAATTTAGAACGTATTCGAATTTCAGTGCAGTACCAAGGCTAGGCTTTGTGCTGGAGAAGCTAGTTTTGAAATGCTGTGTTCTCATCTCTTGCTGTGTAAATTTGTGCCCTGTGGTGTTCCCTGCTAGGAAATCTCCATTCTTGCGCCATGAGCGTGGACTCCAGTGTGGGGGCTGATGTGGCTCCCAGCACCCTTCAATTGATGCTTCATTTTCTAAACTGCCTAGGTGGAATCTCCAAGCCATGACTCTATTAGGTGGGTTCTGTCCCTGCCCAGCCACCTCTTTCTGGCACCAGGACTACACCAAACTGCTCCTCTATCTCCTATGCATTTCTCCCAGGAGGGTGGATAAATGCACCCATTTTGACATAGTTGCAGGAGCTGTTAAATTCTAACAATCCTCATGTAAATCCACTCTTAGCAAATGTTGATGTTTTCATGTTCAAAATAAGACTTGTAGACCTGGACCTTTTTCAGCAAAAATTGAATTGCAACTTAACCAGCACATCTTTTTGGTTTAAATTGCTTGACTGCATGAGCCTTTCTCAGATCAAGGTTTGTACAGGTTAATAAGGGATGAATAGTGTGAGTAAATGCAGCAAAGTTAGATTATGAATTGTTTGTGAAAGGCTATATGAATGCTAAATGATGGGTTGAATCTAGTTTCATAGTTTTACTGATTTGTTTGGGTTCTTTTGGCGTTTTTGTTGTATATGGTTTATATACTTTGTATAAGGGTTTCTATACATATGCTATCCAGTACTTCCAGAGGAAGAGAGCAAGAATTTGGAACATTTTTAGGAAATAAGAGCTGAATTTTCACATGCAAGACAGAAAGACTTAGGTGTCTGAATTCATAAAAGTCTTAACAAGTTGCCTAGGTGCCCAAACCCCAGGGCTTCTGTCTCCTAATTTAACTAGTAAAAGCTCAGTTATCTCCCTACATTATCTGGTTGCCTTTCAGGAGTGATTGTCCAGATGGTCATGTCTCCATGATGCTCATTGGTCTGCATTTTGGATTTGGGCTTGTGTCTGAATATGTCATCTTAGCTTCTATGGGGCAGCTGTACAGACTGACATTGTGCCTGCTTCATCCAGCTTGTATTTCCACACCACAACCTTTCCTTTTTTTTCTCGCCAATATCTTATCCAGCGTTACAGAGTTGTTTTGCAAAAGGATTTTTACCTGCCTCCTCTCTGCCTTCTAACTCCAGTGTAATACCAGGCCTGGGAGACAATAGTTTCTTGGAGCAGAGATGACAAGGACTGGCCGGTTTTAGGTGAAAACTAAGGCAGTGCTTACTGTCTTCTGAAGTGTTGGTCAATCGTTTTGTTGTCTGAGAACCAACAGGAAGAAGTTGCTCCACGTTCCCACCACAGCCCAGAGGTGGGAAGAGGAACTTCTCTGCAAGTGAAGTGGTGAGTACCTCCTTCTGACATTGATGATGGTACTAGAGAGGGGTGGGCTGTTTTGAGAGCAGGCATAAGGGTCAGTGGAGGCTGCTCCAGAGGACCCAGGGCAGTAGCCTTACCCAGATCCCAAAACTGTCATCTCTGCCTTTGCAGGTCACCACCTAGGGGAAAGATAGGAGCCCAGAACTCATCGGATCTCTACACTCAGACCACCTCGTTGCTGTTAGTTAGGTGGAATATTAGCTGAGAGATGTTGTTAAGTGCCATACGGTACTGAACAACAACTGTGCCGTCTCTGACACTGGCGCCGTTAGTAGCAGATCAAGAGGAAGGCCCATTTGTGGCTGAGCTCAAGTGGATGCTTTTCATCCAACATTTACCATCAGGTACTTTTCCAGAAAGATCCCAAGCAGAGGTTATTTCTGGATTCCCTTTGTCAGAAGACAAAATAATTTTCCAGACAATTCCCACTGCTACTTGTTTCTCCCTAAGCCTTCCTCTCACGACAGGAAGATGATGAATTTGATCTCCAAAAGCCCCTAGCTCTACACCCTTTTCCTACTACCACAAATGTATTCCAAACAAGATGCTGTTGCTCTAGGACAAAACCTTTCTCCTCAGATCCTTGGTCAGCCATGGCCCCAGAGGCAGAGTGCGCTGCTTTCCTGTCCAAGGCATAATGCGCCATCTCAGTGTTGCAGCTGCTGCTACAAAGGACCCTTCTCTTGATGCTAACATTGTGCAGCCTGTGCATCCCAATCCAGCAAACAACACAAAGACCACCAGGTTGAGGAAGTGCATTACCAAGCTGCATCCCAGCACCCCCCCTAAAGAGTGGAGCAGGTCCTGGGAGTCAAGAGGAGCACAGCTTGAGAGGGTTGTGGTACCACAGATGGGAAGATGTCTCACAGTTTGGCTGTGGAATGGGATGCTGCTTCTGGTCTCCTTCACTGCTAGTGTTGCTGACACCACAGGAGTTACTGGGATGATGGCAGGTTAAAGGATGAAGAGCTCACCCCCACAGGGAGATCATTCCACCATGTCCAAGCAGTCTGAAAGAGGGACTGTGGACTAAGAGAGTGTTAGTGCAAGAGAAATGGGCTTGTAGACAGCAAGAGGTGACCAGCAGCAGATTGTGGACAAGGCCCACGTCACAGAGGTGTGCAGATCTGCCCGTCACTGTGCACCAGTGATGAAGTGCCATTTCCTCCTCCTACTTGCTTAGTCCTCTATCGTCCTTCTCAAGGAGCTGGCAAGTGGTTGTAATATTTGTTTCTGACTTTGTTCCCTTCTATATTTTGGTAATAAAGTCCCTATTGTTACAGTTTTCCCTGGCTCTGTGCGTCATTGTCTTGAGACTTCAGCCACATGCTGAATGCCCCTGGCATTCTGTAGTGTGCTCTGAGGTGTGAATGTCTTGCACACACTGGGAGCACGGATGCAGCACAACTCACAGGCAGTACCTCCTGCTCACCCCCTGGCAGCCTTGCTGTACAGCTGCATTGGCAACTCTCAGCCTGATTCACATGCAGGTAACTTAGAAGGAGGTGACAGTGGTGCTGCTTTTTGTCATGGGCCATGGTTTGTGTGGTAATTGTAATTTTTTAAGCATGTAGGGGTTGTAAAGCATTGTGCCTTGACTACTGTGGTGGGCAAGTTGCAAAATCTGCAAGGAGGGGGGAAGTTCTTCCATCTGATCTCTCCAGCCTGTCCTGCTTGGTTTGGTTTCCTTTCCTCTGTGCTAGCTGTGGTGATGGCCATGGCTGAGCACCTACATCTCCCCAAGGTACTGTACTGGGCATATTGAGCAGAGCTTCAGTGCCAAACTCGGGACATACCTATTAGTTGCAGTGATCCCTACTTTACGGTCTCCTTTACAGACCTGCCATTGCATTTGTGAGTACAAGCTGTATTGCCTCTTCCTCTGATTCCTCTAAGCAGTTCCTTATGAGCCATGCTTTGTTAGAAGGGGGCAGCCAGTCCCATTTAGGGAATGTTTGCTGGCTTTCTGTCGTGATACATGTTTCTTTAAACATGCCTGGGAAATGTCAAGGCCAGTGGCTGATACTGTTCCGTGGTGCAGGAATCCAGTTCAGGTTTACTTTGAACATTACAAGTAGTTATGTAAAAAAGCAGCATTTCCTATAAGGATGGAATGTGATGTGCTGCTGGAAGGGAATGGATGTAAATCAGCCCCCGGCAGAGTCCACCAGGTGAGGGACTGGACTTGTCCAGCGACATCCCCTTGGCCAAAGTGGCAGCTGTAAATGTTGCTGCAGTTTTGTGTCTGTGCCTTTGGGGCCAGCCAGACAGAGGGAGGAACACCTGCAGTCAGCAAACAGCTTTTTAAGCTACTGATTATTGTTGTTGTTATTGAGCATGGAAAAAGAAAGGGGGGAGAAAAAAAGTGGGAGACCTCTTCCATCAGAATTTTAGCAGCTGATAATCCGAAGGGCGCTTCCTATTTGTTCACCCCTTCCAGGCAGGCAAGTTTTAACTGTGCTGTTGAGTGTAATAGCAAGGAAGAGGCAGGGAATTGTTAATTGTACTAATTATATAATTAGTCAGAAGAAAACCAAAACATTAAATGTTTTAGAGAGTATGAGTAAGACAAGCATGAGACTCATGCCCTTTCAGCCTTGAATTTTGGGGATGCTGGACTTGGAATGAAATCTGGAGGACAGTTTACTGAATCAGAGTTTGTTCTGGTGAAGTGGGAGACACCTGTGTCCAACAGAACTCTGCTGTCAGAAGTCTCAATCATAAATTAACTCCTAAAACCCAAAAGGGCTTGGGCAGGCTGCAAGGCATGGAAAACCTGCAGAACAGCCCAGAGGATGCACCCAGTCCAAGGCTCCCAGGAGCAATGGAAATGTAGCTTTTCCTTATTTATTCTTGCCTTCCGGAATGCTCACGAGTCTGTAGATGTGGATTATAGTGATTTTTCCTATGGGATGGATAAAGCTTAAAGCTTATCTTCAGTATTTCCTTCATGCCAATATGACATTGATTCCTGCCAGCAGAGGAAGGGAGTGCATAAAGGATGGGACATTTTTGCCTGGACTTTGAGATGCTGTTCAGAGTAATGGATGAAAACCAAATCTGTGCTGCCAGGCTGCTTCTGACAAAATACAACCAATCCTTTCTTTGCTCATTTTTTGCCTGCAGCCAAGCGGTAGGTAGTTATCTGTGCTGATGCTAAAATCCTGGAGAGGAGCGGAAACAGAGAATTACTGCTTTTTGCCTTGAAGAATTTGGAGAGGCAGCTGTGCCATAAATGATGCTCCTCGTTTTGTTATATTACACTGCTTTCATGCACACAGCCAGCCTGCTGACCTCGGTCTCTTTGGAAAGCTGGCTCTCCACCCTGGTGTTGCTGTGTGTCAGGAGGAAGAGAAATGCTTTCGCTTACCATTGCCATATATAAAAAAATGCTAAAGTAAGAGATCTGTAGGCTCTGAGGCTGGATGGAAGTGACTTAAGGTACGGTGCAGTAGCGGGCAGTCCTTCAGGACTCTGCTTTATAATGTGACAGTGACTTCAGTAACACTTCTGTTTGGAAGAAACGGTGTTTGTTCTTTTCCCATAACAAACCAAGCTGGAAAGGGAACGCAGGTAGCCCTTATCCTGGCAGCTGTTTGAGCAGCACTCGGAGCTATGCTTTTATCTTCCTGTCACAGACATACTGTAATAAATGATATTACACAGATAGCTGGAGTACTTGAAATGAAGACTCCAGTAAAGTCCCTGCAGCAGAGAGCCCTGGAAGGGGTGGTTGTCAGACACAGGGAGGCATCTCTGCCTTGGCTGAGCTGTTTGGTTGTTTTTGTTTTTGTTTTTTTTTTACGAGAGCAAGAAATATATTTTTAAGTGAAAACTGAGATTCTTCCCTCACAGTCTGAATTTAGTGACCTTCTGCAAAGTTTGTAATACTCTTCTCCTATTCAGAAGGTAAATCTTGTGCAAATTCATTTGTAAAACTGCAATGACTGTGAAAAGGAGAAAAAAATGAATAAGGGGCCATCATATGCCCAAGCAGCGAAAGATTATCCGCAGAATAAGTTTGTATCCTAACAACAGCTATGCATTAATAAAAGATAGAGCCATTCTCTTGCTAGCAGATTCACCTTGCACTGTCAAAAAAGAAGGGATAATTAACTGCTTTTTCTTTTTCTTTTCCAAGGTTCAGATCATCCACACAGCCTATCTTACAAACTGGAACTTGGATCAGACCAGGAGATCCCGTCTGACTGGTATCCGTTTGCCACTGTCCAGTTTGTTATTCATGACAGCTGTGCCTCAGGAACAGAAGTCAGGTCCCTAGGCATCGAAAGTGATGTGCAGCCCCAGAAACATGTCATTCAGAAAGCTTTTTACAACTGCCAGGTATTTCCAGGGCTGTGCTTTCAGTATTTTCCTCCTTTTCTTCCTCCCCCATACAGTATTTGCAAGGTGAATGTGCTTTGTTTTCTCAACATACCTTGCATGCATTTGCAATAATGACTTTGAGCAAAAGGATCATTAAAAAATAATCCCTTGGCTGATCAAAGGTGATGCTGAAAACCAGAACTGCAGATGCAGCGCTGTTCGCCCTCAGCTGAGCTATTTTAGGGAGCAGTGGGTTTGAAATCTGTCGGGACTGGATATGTTTTGATTTGGTGTCAAAGCTTTTATTTGTGCCGCTGCTGCAGTTCACACTTTCAGAGCCCAATTATTTGCTTAATTCTACCTGCTTTTTTTTTTTTTTTTTCTTTCTAACTACAGGTCGAAATTGAAAAGAAGTGGATTAGGCTGGATGGAGAAGATCCAGATAAGGCTGGCAGCTGCCTAATGCAGTGAAAAAGGACCAGAGGCACCATCCTAGGATATTAGTAGGAATCAGTTCACTTAGGAAATTCTGCTGGTAGAAGTAGCGCAGTAACCTAGTTCAGGTTAAACACAGTCGTTGATTTTTCCTCTTGTTTTTTACTTCTTTTGGGTTTGGTTCTGCAAATCAGTACTGGTTTGACTGGTCTGAGTTCACATAACCTTTCTGTTGTGGGAATAGTGGGATGGATGAGGTCTCCTTGTAAAGAGCTGCAGGATGTGAGCACTTAATTGACTGAATGTGATATATTATTTTCCTGTTGCATATCTGTGACTTGGGAATGAACTCATCCTCCATATTGAAACGTACTCAAAGAGTTCGTGTCACTTGGACATATAATATACAGCAATAAAAATTGCTGGAGGGCTTATGTGCAGACCAGCATCTGGGTAAGGTCTAGCAGGCACAATTACATTTTTAGTGGTGTCTGAAAACCAAAGTCCTGCGTGTTTCTGCTCCCTTCAGTACAGAACAAGTCATACTATTAGTCTCGACAAGAGCCTAATTAATGTGTTGGAAACTGGGTGATTTCACTGGGAAAAGTTCCTCAGCAATAATATTCTTCATTTCTCTCTGACTGTGAGCATTCCCTCCCCAGCACTTTATGAGTTCACTCAGAGTAATCTCCTGGGCAAAAAAAAAAATTTGGCAGATGTGATAGAAGCTTCTGTGCCACCATTAGACAAATCTTTGTCACCACTGCAGCAAGTGAGACGAGGGGATGGATCCTCAGCAAGTGGAAACCAGTTGTGGCCTGTTTCAGTTGATGAAGCTTGGAAAATTTACACCAGCAGAGGCTTGTCCCCACCAACTGAAGAAATGGCTGGTTGTTGCTGGGGTTCTCCTAGAGGATGCAAGTTCCAGATGTTGGTTTGTAAACTGCAGGAGCTGTCACTTTGAGTAACTTCTAAGATATAGAGCATGTCTTTCCATGTATGGGAAGAGAGATGTTTTCATGCTGCTGGCTCTAAAGGTGTTTTCTGCGGGGAAGCAATGTAGGAATGGAAGTTGGCAAGAGAAGGCAGCTTGAGCTACCAACCCCCAATTAATGTGTTAACTGTGGTTTGAACAAATTAGAGTTGGGCTTGTTAAGCCGGGAGAAGAGAAGACTCTGGGGAGACCTTAGAACAGCCTTCCAGCACTGAAAGGGGCTACAGGAAAGCTAGGGAGGGGCTCTTGATCAGGGAGTGCAGGAATAGGACAAGGGAGAGTAGTTTTAAGCTGAATGAGGGGAGATTTAGATGAGATCTTAGGAAAAAATTTTGTCCTGTGGGGATGGTGAGGGAGGCGGTGGCCCAGATTGCCCAGAGAAGTTCTGGATTCTCCATCCCTGGAGGTGTTCCAGGCCAGGCAGGATGGGGCTTTGAGTTCCCTGATCCAGTGAAAAGTGTCCTTTCTCATGGCATGGGGGTTAGAACTGGGTGGACTTTAAGGTCCCTTGCAACACAAACCATTCTGTGATTCTATGATTTAGAGAATGGTTTCAATGCTTCTCAGCCCTTACCCTCTTGGTCATTTTCTGCAGGCTGGAATTCCAGGTCTGAAATATCTGATAAATTTAAAAAAAGTCCTCGTGGCATTATTTTTTCCTTGCTGCAGTTTTCCTTAAATTATCCTGACTTCAAACTGAAATTAGCATAGAACAAAGTAGTAATACACTATGTCTCAGTTTATATTTTGTCACAGCTTGTAACTGTTTATATGAACAGTGTACAAAAAAATACAGATAAACGTTATTCCCCAAAAGCAGAAATAGGTGGGGTGTGCACTGAGAAAATCACCAGGCTGAGGGAACAGAAGGCTGTAATATGAACCTAGTTCATCACAATAAACCTTCCCCCCATCCCCGTTTGGGAGCTGCGAATTAAATGGGTAATAGATTCTATAGTAAGTCCTGAGGGCAGGTTTTTATGGGTATTACATTGCCAGAGCCCCAAATAGACTATTGTAGTATTTTGGCTCCTCAGTGTATCCCTTTTTATTAGCAGATTATATTATTATAAATCTAAGCAAGCATTTGAGCATAGTAGGGATCCAAAGACGTCTCAGCTGTTGCATCCTCTGTCCGTCTTTTGACTTGAGAAACCATTAGCACCTTCAAATCATATTTGGCTTGTTTTAGTCATATTTCATTTTGGTTTCTGTGCTTCTCAGCTGAACTGAGAGGCACAGTGTGCACTAGGGCAAAGCGTTTATGCTCATCTTCACAGCAGAGCTCTGCAGTTCGCTGGAGTCCAGGGTTATCCTAGAGCTATGGCATCTATTAACATCTTTGCACAGTAAGGCAAAGGAAGCAAAATGCATTCTAGATACCTGCAGTAACCTTTGTCTGAGGCTGACTTGTTTTGAAAGGCATCAATACAGCCAATTCATTAAATCTGTTAGCAGTGGTCGTTGGCCAAAGCCTGTCTTGCCCAGCTGGCACCTATTCCCCTGTTTTTAAGAAGGAGTGACAGCCAGGCTGCTTTTCTTCTGTCAGACGTTTGCTGTATCTTAGGATGTGTTCATGTAGTGTTAGCCCCTTTGGGATATGAGCTGTTCTGAGTGGCCTGAGTGATGAACAGCCACATCACCCGTCATCTTCCCTCCCAGTTAGTCCGTATTTTTTTCCGCGATGGTGCCAACGATCCTTCACCGTTACTGAACTTGTTCACAGAAAAGGGTCAAGCTGCAGCTTTATCCATATTTCAGAGTCTTGGATTTCCACCTGAAGCCTGCAAGACTCGGCATAAACTTTGATTGGAATTGGATCAGGTTCACAAGGAATGAATGCCACAGAAATACTGCCACACTGAAAGAAAGTTACTCTGTCTAAGGCATGGCTTTGAGTTTAAACGTGACAATTAGAGAAGCCAGAGGCTGAATAATTAATTACGTGTTCAGTCTCAGGCTGATGTTTGTAAGTCTTGCCATCAGAATATCTAAAAGCAGGTTGCAGTTTAATGAAAGAAAGTTTGAGTTGTCTGACTTTTGTTCTCCCCCTTCAAATTCTAACTTCCTAGTCTATTGCAGGACACCAAAGCAGAAACACCCTGGTTTCCCCTTTCTTCTGTGTTGTCTGATGTCCTTAGGTAAAATCTACTGAACAAAACATTTGCAATGTTGAAGGGTCATCTGCTATCATTTCCTATGAACGCTGCAGCTGGTGGCAGTGAGTAAACATAAGGGTTTAGAGTCTTTAGAAATCTGGCCTAGAAGTAGTTCAACTGTAATTTTGGGAGAGGAATGGACTAGGAATGGTTCCTATAACCTGTTGTGATGTTTAGTGTCTAATTAGCAAAATGATTGGAGCTGTAAATAACCCAAGAGGTGTGCTGGCATCATGTGGGGAACCAGGTTCCTCGCAGTCACTGAAATTCTTCCACCTGTTTGGGTCACCTAAGGTGCTAACACTTCACTAACATTTACTGCAGGGTGGTATTTAGGTATTATCTGTGCTTCCTTCCCAAAGGACTAGCAGGGTTTGGGATATTTTATAGTTTAAGTGGAAATCAATGAGAACTGCTATTTTTATAGTGTGTTTGCCTTATTTACAAAGTGTTGTATTTGCTGAAACCAACAGGCTTTATCTTTCCATTAATCTTTCTCATACGCATTGTATTACTGTAGGTAAATGGTGCTTGATGTAATTTTGGATTCAAACACCCATTGGAGTCAATGCAAGTCTTTTAACTGACAAAATGGGATCTGCATCAAAGTCTCTAAGAATAAAGGAGAGGCAAAAAACCAAGAAGAAAGGAAAAGTGGTAATGGGCAGAAAAAAACACTGCAGAAGATTTTTGATGCTAGTAAATAAGCAACTTGCAAGGCTTGCTTATTCCAAGGGCACAAAGGAGAGGAAAAGAGGTGTTATTTGGTGTCAAAGCTGAAGTTTTGCAGTGCTTGGGAATGCTGGTCAGCTGCCCCTGTGTAGCAGCTCTAGGGAGATGAGAAGCATGGTGCACTCCATTGAACATGATGCCAAGCTGCTGTCATCCTCATGCTCCTTGCTTTTTTCCCCTCCAGATCCTGTATTAATTGTCCAAAAGGACTTTACGTCTGAAAAAGTGTTTTCATGTGTTGCTTTTAGTTGCATTTATTTTACTTGACGGACTTCTTAGCTGCAGTATTGGTGTCCACACCTCTATTTCACGCTTATTTGTCTTTTTGTTGACTAAACACCATAACAAACTGCTGCAGTTAGTAGTTCTTGGCTACAATTTTGCTAACTTCGAAGCAGTGCTGTTACTCATAATGGAAAATATGATTTTATTTGGGTCTTTTGTCAGTCTAAGTATAAACAGATTATGCTGATAACCTTGTAATAACATTTTGTAGATTGTGTATTGATTAAAAAAATAAAGTTATATTTCAGACTAGCAGTTTCTTGTTCCCCCACTGAATATTTATCAAGCTTGGTTTACATTTACTATGATTAACTGGTTGATCTCGTATTGCAGTTTATTCAAAAGAGCAGTTCTACTGTCTGTGAGTGGGGACATGGCTCCTCCTTTTGGATTAAGCTATTTGCATAAGCTTGAATGATGTACTACATTCCATTAATGATTGGTTATAGCAGGCCCTTTTCCTGCCGTGTTTGCAAAACAATAGTAAGCCAAAGAATTCCTTGTTTTTTCCGGTTGAGTAGGTCCTCTGATCTTTCCGGGATCTTTGAATATAAGGTAGTGACAACCATATAAGGCTCTCACAAATTTTAGTCTGTCTTTGAAATGAGCTGTTACTTGGGAAGCAGTGAAACCTCTGCAAGGAAATAAGGGAATAAGGCAGAGGTTTGTGGGGCAGCGTTCAAAGAATGAGCTTGAAGTATAATATAACCATGGCACTTGTCCTGTGCTGCCGACTGGGAAGCACTGGGACATACAGTTAACATCTTTTTTGATGTTGTTGCTGTTCAGCCCTTCAGCAAACATAGGCAAATGCAAAGCAGAAATGAAGTCCCCTTCCAGAGCTTAAACAGTTTGCAGTGAACAAGATGATTCTAGCGTGTGAAAAAGTGAGATGGCAAATTGCTGGAATAGAAGTAAAAGCATGAATAATCTTTATTCTGGGGACAGTTTCATAGTAAGTACTATTTTATAACCTTGTTCTTTCCTTAGTAAAAACAACCTGAAATTTCTTACAATAACAGCCTTAACACATTGTAAGAGATGTTTGCACTCCCTGCTGAAACCTTACTGATAGAAATAAAAGAAAAAGCATTGGCTCAAATTATGTTTTGCCACCCCACAAAACCCAGCATGATAAAGTACTTCTGGTGGTGGGTAGGTACAGTCCAGCACTACACTGCATTGTGATGGCCTTTTTGGTTTAATATCACATAACTTTGACTTCCATTTCCATACTCAGCAATGAAAGTCCAAGGGGAAAAAAATCAGAATTGGGGATGTGCTGAGAGTGGAGGAGACCTACCAGGAGTGACTGGTGGTGGAGGTAAGGAGGGAGGAGGCAGGGAGCTGGCAGAAGGAAAGGGCAGCAGGCAGAGCTTGTTTGCAGAGGATGAGGGGAACTGCTGCCTCCCTAAGTCAAGGGGAAATGTTTACCCACTAAAGGGACTAACATAGAAAAGGGGTGAGGAACCCATGCAGGGAAGTGACGATATTGAGAAAAAAGTTGTGAGTAGTTACCAAAGGGGTGGGAGATGAACTGAATGCCCTCCTTTTGTGGGGAGGAGTTGGAGCTGGGAACAGCTAAAGAACGGGAGACATGGGCAGAGCCAGCGGAGACACAGCAAGGTGGCTGTGAGACATGAGGCACAGCGAGAGATGCCACACCTGAACATGCCACGCTGGTGCCTGCTTGTAGCTCAGGGCAGTGGCACGCCATGAAGAACTTGCTCAGTCTGTTTCAAGCATCCCTGCATCACATCTGTACAGCTCTCAGTGACAGTAACCTCTCTTCCTGCTCAGGAAGATCTTGCTTATGTAAAGGACTAATGACACAGTCAGGATATGGGAGATGCAGTGAAAATATCATGGAATCATTGAGGTTGGAAAAGGCCTCAAAGCTCATCCAGTCCAACCATCAGCCCAACACCACCGCGCCTACTAAATGATGTCCTGAAGTGCCGTGGCCACATGGTTTTGCACCCCTCCAGGGATGGTGACTCCACCACTTCCCTGGGCAGCCTCCTCCAATAGTTCGCTCTGTCAGCAAAGACATTTTTCCTAATATCCAATCTAAACCTCCCCTGGTGCCACTGGAGGCTGTTACCTCTCGTCATATCACTTGTTACTTGAGAGAAGAGACAAGCACCCACCTCGCTAAATATCAAATAAACCCCAGCTAGGGAGCAGGGAGGGTTTAAAGCAAGAACATAGGTATCACCCTGACAATATCAGCGGTACCAGAGGTATGGTAGCACTGTAACCTTGCTGGACTGCCCTCCAGGGAGTGACCTTCATCTGCCAAGTCATCTGTAACGCGGAGCAGGTTTTCCTGTCTAAATGTAAGTACTGACACCAGGATTTAGATGATGGTTCGTCTGAAATGGAGGGAGCCATCCACTGCCTGGAGAGAAAGATGAAAGGCGGTTTTAGTCCCCTTTATGGAAAGCCACAGCACATAATTGAAATTTGTTTCCACAGAGCCATGGGAACAAGTTACTGAATATTTTTGCTGCTCATTGCCTGGTTAATATTGTCGAAAGGGTTGGCAGTACAGCTACTCAAAAGTAGAGCCAGGGGAAAAAAAAGAAGAGCAAAAAGATGTGTACAGTCAAGTATCGGGACAGTGGAAGCCCAACCACATTTCGAAAGGCAAACTCGGGAAGATGACCTGGCAGGTCCTCACAGAAATGCTGCCAAGACCCAACAGATGCAGGTTTGTCTCCATACACCTGAGTAATTAATTAGCAAAGTTAAACTGGTCTCAATTAGGCAGTACCCAATTAGGCAGTAAAAAGGAGAACCCGACTGCTAAGCCATGCTCCGGCCTGTGTCTCGGTCTCCTGTGGGTGACCTTAACGGTGTGGTTGGTGCTGCAAACACACTGCTGGCGAGAGGGGCTGCTGTGGTCACTCAGCTTCACTCCTCTCCAAATTACCAAGTGCGAAGTTAGACACAACAAACTGGCCTTGAGCAACACACGCTGCTCTGCCCTTATTTAACTACACACCAAGACTGCTGGGCTTCTGCAATCGTCTGCTCGGCTGTGAACTTCCAGCAGTTAATTCAGCCGAGGAGGAATGATGTTTCTAGGATTTTCTGTCCTGCTGCACTCTGCCTCTGTGCAGTTCTGCATCCCTGGGGAGCCCAGAAGCAGAGAAGTGGAAGTTACCAGCCAGGTGAGGATGAGGTGGGATTTCACCCACTGATGGAGCAAGAGGGGAGGGAAGGGGGTTAGGGAGCAATGCAGGCAAAGGGGAGAGAACTGGACTATTTTTTTTCTTGGAGACACAGGAAGGGAGGTTGGGGTCTCTCTGTGGGAAAAGGGTGCTATAAAGCATTCGTACATCGTACCCAGGGAACAAGGCAGCAAAGGAGGTGAAGGAGCAGGAGATGAGCACGGAGCTTGGCACCAGCAGGAGTGTGGTAGGAAGCAGGGATCAGAATAAGGACAGTGAAGTGGCTGGTGGCTGCTCTTTCCCTTTGATGCTTTCTCTCCACATAAGGCATGTGTATCAGGGTGAGTATTTAGGAGACACAAGGCTTATTTAATCCTTAATTAGGCTTACTCATACTACACAAATCTCTGTGCTTATCCAAGTGCTTATACAGTGCTATTCAATGTATTCAATCCATTTTTATATAGCAATTTGTACAGGTCAGAGCCCTTCCGATGTCATCCAGTGTCCTGAAAATTTGTCATTAAATTGAATTATGGCACAGCTCTTTCTACGGTTCCTCCAATAAAGCAGTTTAAATGACGTAAAAAAGGAGAGGCCCTTGAAGAAACAGCAGTCACATGTGATAAATGAGAGAGGAACAAATCGCAGGTCCCAGTGTTGTCTGTCTCAGAACGCTGACGGAAATGATGGAGCCTATAACAAAATCAGACTGTTAATAAAACTGGTTATGAGGCTGGAGTGCTATGTATCTATGAGTCAACAGCTGAAAACAAAGGGAACATGGCAGAGAATATCTTTAAAATCAAATTACAGTTCTGCCCATGTCAAGGCATCTCCATGAGGGCCACCTAGATTCTGCAACTGCCCCCTCCTATAAAGGATTACTTTTACTTGGAAAGAAAGGCAAGGTGGTATTTTAAAATACACCCTGGGAATGAAATCTGCAGTCCTGCGGTTATGTAGCTGTGTTACTGTACAGCAGCAATGCTGGATTTAAACAGAAGAGGGCATTCATTACCAAGCATCTGAGTTTGCTGAGGGCTCTCCCTTTCCAAAGTGAAGGCATTTGAAAACGGTAATATTTTTTTATGATTAACAAAGGTTCCTCATCCAAAAATAAATCTTCTCCAGACATCATGTACCAAGAGGAGTATAAATAATTACAAATTAAAACCTGTCCAGTAAAGGAATGTTTGAGATGCCCTTAAGCAGCATCATCCCAAATGCTGACAAAAGCCTGGAGAAACCAGGAGGGGTGGAACACCAAGCTAATCCTTGCTATAGCCTTACTTCCAAGACTCTGGTGAGCTGTTAAAGAGACTGCAGTGGCAAGAACTGGCTTGGAAGCTGAATCAAGACTGATGAAACCTGGATGCTGATCCTGACTGCCATTAGTGAACGTGGGTGAGATACATGGTGTGGCTGTGCCTCGGCTTCTTTCCTTAAAGGTGGAGTTAAATGTTAACAAAATCCATATATGCTTGAAAATCCCTCCAGGGTTTCACTTTACACTGCAGGACATTGGTACTAGGTTAAGATCACCAACACCAAAGCTAGGTGGTCAGTATGAGTAACACTTCACAGGGATTTTTATGTTTTATTCTTGCTCAGGTATGATTTACTTTTTTGCATCCACCAGGTTTTTTTGTGCTGTTCAGTGGACACACTGCTCACAGCCTGTGGATGAAAAAACAGCTCTTCAAGGAATTTGTAAAGGACCTCTGATGAAAGTGTAAGTGCCCTGGTTAGCAGACTCCCTGTGCAGCCTGGAAAGTTGTATTCCCATCCCCAGCTTTCACTTTCTCCCCAGCAACAGCCCATCAGTAGGCTTAGCCTGCCATCCCTGGCATGAGGAAGCCGTCGTGCTGGCTTTGGTGCCAGTGCTTTGGTATTCACTGGCAATACCAAGGATACAATTCCCACAACCCAGGTATGCCGGCAGTGCCTTGCGCTGGTGGGACTGAGAGGCAGATGAACTACAGGCAAGCTGTCACCCTAAAGTGCAGGGGAAGATCATTTGCTTTGTTCTGCAAGTTTTCATGTGGCCATTACCAAAGTAACCTGACCACTATCTGAAACAGCCCTTTCACATCTCCAACATGCCAGTCCTTTTGAAATCAGGCACAGAAATTGTTCAAATTTCAAGGCACTTTGTTATCCCTAGATAAAGAAAGGGTGGTAGAAAGCAGAGAAGTAATTTGTAAATCATCTGTCTGCACTTCCACCTTTCCAGAACTGCAGCACACTATGCTGGCAGATTGACGGCTCTGCACTGGCTTTACCAGTCTCACGGATAAGCTGCAGCCAGCTGCAGGAACTCCATCCGCACCCTTTGGGGTCCAGCGAGATCCTGAAAGCTGCAGCTTTTTCCTTTTCTCTCTGCTAACGTGACAGGACTAACCAAACAAAAGAAAAACAACACCACCCTTGGTGTGTGCTATCCCAGGCTGTTTCAAATGAGCACTGTGCTTTAAAAAAATAGAATCATAGAATGGCTTGGGTTGGCAGGGACTTTAAAGCTCATCCAGTTCCAGCCCCATCCAACCTGGCCTTGAACACCTCCAGGGATGGGACAGCCACAACTTCCCTAGGCAACCTGTGCCAGTGCCTCACCACCCTCACAGGAAAACATCTCTTCCTAAGATCTCATCTCAACTTGCCCTCTTTCAGCTTAAACCTGTCCCACATCATCCTATCCCTGCACTCCCTGATCAAGAGCCCCTCCCAGCTTTCCTGCAGCCCCTTTCAGCACTGGGTGGCTGCTCTAAGGTCTCCCGGGAGCCTTCTCTTCTCCAGGCTGAACAAGTCCAGCTCTCTCAGCCTGTCCTTGTACATGATACGCTGAGCCCTCTGGTCATCTTAACAAATTATTCGATAAGCAAAGCAACATGGCTTGGCATTTCCTCATGATGATGCAGGATGTACAGAACAGCTGAATATCCAGCCGCTGTTTAATTCAAGACCCAAACAGTGTCATTAAACACATTTTGTTGCAGAGAAAAATTACTTCAATAGCAAATTGCATTTGCCACACTCGTGAAAATTCAACTTACAATATTATTATGGATGTTGCTTCTTTTTTTTTCTTGTTGTAGGTGTTAGTTGAGCTGTATAATTAAGGGTTTGTCAGTATGTTCAGCGAAATCTTTTCATTGTGTAAGTCAGCCTTAAGAATTAAAGTGTAACAGGTGCGACTCCTCTTCACAAGCTCAGTAGCAATGTTACTACACAGCTCCCCAAAAATGGGATAAGAAAGGAAAAAGTTTCTAGGTTCTTAGAATCAGCAGGGCAACAGAAGGTGTATAAATACCAAAATATGCATTTTCCTACGTGTATAAGATTACTGAACACTTTTCCAGATGAGTGACTGCTAAACTGGTAAATCTTGGTATTAACACATGAACAGATTGCTGCAAATGTAAGCAATAATTCAAGGAGTTGTACCAGATTGCTGCTACTTAACTGGGAGTTTCAGTGCTGTCCCTGTTCATGAGGTAATGATGACTTTACTGTTTATTAGGGCAAACCAACATGCTTTCCTAGCTCTTCCATATGGACCTGCCTTCCTTCAGGCTCACACCACAAAGTTGTGGGCTGGGGCTTGGGCCATTCAGCATCTGGTCCCTCATTTTGGTCGTGGGAGCTGGAAGAAGGAACTGGGTTGAGTGACCCAGGTTATTAATAGAATCATGGAATTATTAAGATTGGAAAAGCTCTTCCAGTCCAACTGTCAGCCCAACTCCACTGTGCCTACCAAACCATGTCCTGAAGCTACACATATATAAGTTTTTTGAACCCCTCCAGGGATGGTGACTCCACCACTTCCCTTAACAGCCTGTTCCAGTATTTCACCACCCTTGCAGTAAAGAAATTTTTCCTAATATCCAATCTAAACCTCCCCTGGTGCCACTTGAGGCCATTTCCTCTCATCTTATTGCTTGTTACTTGGGAGAAGAGACCAACTCCTGCCTCAGTACATCTGGGCTCATGGGAGAACTGGCATCTCATTGGCCATGGCACTGAAGATAGTGAAGGAGATGTTTTACCCTTGTGGAAGGGTGCTTCGCTGCAGCTGAGGAGACGGGGGGCTTCAGACATCAACACTACTAGTGACACCTAACTTCAATAACTTCTTTTATGGCATTGCACACTAGGCCTATAGAATTGGCCATATCATCAATGTTAAGGACAGATTGTCTAGAGGGACGAGACCCTGATGCCGCTTATCTGGCTTGAGAGCTATTGCTTAGCAAAAGCTGCCTTTGGTCCACAGCCTCGCCCTGCAAGGTCCTGTAGGGCAGCGTGGCAGCCACAGCAGTGGCAGGGACCTGGTCCAGGAGAGACTTGAGAAGGATGTGAGCTGCGGTTTCCAAGTGTTTCAGAAGCTTGTTCTGTGGAGTCAGGTTTCTTTTGAGGTGGATAATGGGTTCATAGCCAGCTTTCTTCCACGAACCTCGCAGCAGAGCAATGTGTGTGGGTTATAGCTGGGAGAGCTCCCTGCTGACTCCAGGTGGACTCAGGCTTGACCCAACCTCATGAGTTCATAGAATCACAGAATAACCAGGTTGGAAGAGACCCACCGGATCATCGAGTCCAACTATTCCTATCAAACACTAAACCATGCCCCTTAGCACCTCGTCCACCCGTCCCTTAAACACCTCCAGGGAAGGGGACTCAACCACCTCCCTGGGCAGCCTGTTCCAGTGCCCAATGACCCTTTCCGTGAAAAATTTTTTCCTGATGTTCAGCCTAAATCTCCCCTGGCGGAGCTTGAGGCCATTCCCTCTTGTCCTGTCCCCTGTCACTTGGGAGAAGAGGCCAGCACCCTCCTCTCCACAACCTCCTTTCAGGTAGTTGTAGAGAGCAATGAGGTCTCCCCTCAGCCTCCTCTTCTCCAGGCTAAACACCCCCAGCTCTCTCAGCTGTTCCTCATAAGGCCTGTTCTCCAGCCCCTTCACCAGCTTCGTTGCTCTTCTCTGGCAAATGTTGGCTGCAGGTACAATCCCACCCTCCCTTAGCTGTGAATAGAAGGGACTTTCCCCTTGTGTGGGGCAGGCCTTTTTTTTGATAGGACAGCGGATAAATGGTTTTAAGCTGAAAGAGGGGAGATTTAGATGAGATATTAGGAAGAAATGTTTTCCTGTGAGTGACGTCCTTATACCTGGAGGGCGCCCACAAGAAAGCTGCGGAGGGACTGTTTATAAAGGCTTGTAGCGATAGGACTGCGGGCAATGGGTATAAACTGGAGAGGGGCAGATTTAGGCTAGACATAAGGAGGAATTTCTTCACACTGAGGGCAATGAGGCGCTGGCTGAGGCTGCCCAGAGAAGTGGTGGCTGCCCCATCCCTGGAGGTGTGCGAGGCCAGGCTGGATGGGGCTTGGAGAAACTTGATCCAGTGGGAGGTGTCCCTGCCTACGGCAGGGTGCTTGGAAGTGGATGAGCTTTGGAGTCCCTTCCAACCCAAGCCATCCCACGACTCCCCACAGCCTCCTTTCAGCGATTTGTGGGCCGCGACGCGCCCCCCCCTCAGCCCTCTCCTCTCCGGGCCGGGCTCCCTCCCACCCCCGGGGCTGCCTTAAGGCGGGGCGGGCGGGGCGCGGCCGCGGCCATGGCGCAGCCCAGCCCCGTGGTGAGGGGGCTGCGGCTGCTCGGGGCGCGGGTTCGTTGAAGTAGAGCGCTTTGTGGGCACCGCTGTCTGGGCAGGGGCCGCTTGAGGCACTGGGGAGCCCCGGGGCCACCCAGGCGGCTGCTGCTTTCTGGAGAGCTAAAATAAAGCGGTTTTGTAGGCACAAACATCTTGGCAGGGGCTCGCTCTGAGGAGCCCGGCGAGTGCCGCTTTGGGGAGCCTTGTTGAAAATGCGGGCACAGGCATCTTGCGAGGGAGCGGCAGTGAGGCACTGGGGAGCCTGGGGGTGACCCAGGCGGGTGCTGGTTTTGCGGGAGTTTTGCTTAAAATACGAATTTCATGGGCACAGGCATCTTGTCAGGGAACTGGGGAGCCTGGGGGTGACCCAGGCGGGTGCTGGCTTTAGGGGAGTCTCTCTTAAAGTAAAGAGTTCTGTGGGCATCGTGTCAGGGAACCGCGTGAGGCACTGGGGAGCCCGGGGGTGACCCTGGCGGCTGCTGGTTTTGGGGAGGGTTTCGCTTAAAATACGAATTTCATGGACATAAGCATCTTGGCAGGGACCGGTGTGAGGCATTGAGGAGCCTGGGGGTGATCCTGGCTGATGCTGGTTTTGGGGAACTTAGCTTAAATAAGAATTTTGTAGGCACAGGCATCCTGGGAGGGACCGGTGTGACACGCTGGGGAGTCCATCTGGGAGTGACCCTGGCAGGGGGTGTTTTGGGGGAGTTTCGCTTAAAGTAAGAGTTTTGTGGGCACAGATGTCTTGGCAGTGACCAGTGCTCCAGCAGCTCCACCAGCTCCTGCCTTCCCTTTGCCCCAGGCGTCCAGCCTGGCTTTGCTGGAATTGGGGTGCTGGCGTGGCCATGGGGAAGGGAGCCAGGTGTCTGGCAATTCCAGATGTGGCTCCAGCCAAGGGATGGAACTGGAGCATGGCTGTGCATGGCTTTGTCTAAGTAATTTAGTTTTTGGGAAGAGAACTCTATTTTTAGGCAATTTATGTCTCTAGAAGTGATCATTTATGAGTACAGTCACTTTAAAGTAGTGCTATGTTGTGCTGATAGATTTTGGCAGGAAGTGTAACTTTTTGCTTCTTTTTAGCTGCTAGGGTTTTTTCCTAAAACAAATTGTTTATCTTTTTCAGCTTAGAACAACTTTAGAGCAATAAGTGTAAATTAATACCCAGGAATATTAACTTCTAAGTTTTCTTAAAAACCTCAGCTTTGCCTCTTTTACCTTGTGTCAGCTGTGCTGGTGGCAATAGTAGTCAAGATTAATGAGCTTTAAATGGCTAAAAGCATTTTATCTTACATTTGCACCTGAGTGGATGAATTGTGAAGCTCCTGTGTGTCTGTTGTCGAGGTCTGACTGGAGGATTAGGGTTTAATGACTGGCATGGACAGAAGGAATCAAGTACTGTGTTGAAGCCCTATTATAATTAAAGATAAATGGTATGTATTGATAACTAGCGTTAAAATTTCTAGTGTTAAGCTGCTCTACAGCATCAGGCTGTTACCACAAGGGAAGAAATGGTAAATCTGTTATTTCCTGCCGGTTACTCACATTGTGCTTCTGATAGAGTTGGCACATACCATTTTTAGTAGCTTGAATTGTTGTTTGGCCTTTTAAGTTAAGTACTGTGACACTAGAATGATGCTAAGTGGTCAAGGTCAGTTTTAAGTTGAGAGTTTAGATCTGCTTGTTTGAAAATAGAGCAGAGCAATTGTTTTTGTAATGTTTCTGGGATTTTAACCGTTTCTATAGCCTGCTGAAACCAATGATTTGTGGCTCAAATCCAGTATTTTTCTGGGGATGTAAGGTAAAGAGTGAGTGGACTTGAAGATCAGGTGCACCTGCTGACCTTTGCACCTGAGAGAGTGCTCAGTTCCTTACACTGATCTGCTCATGCTGCTCAGTTTGTAACAGCAGTGTATGCAGCGAGATCAGACCTCGTGCTATCGTTTCAAGTGACTGTGTTCACATTAACTTGAAAATAACTTGGGTTTTTTTTGTATATATACATAGCCTAAACTGTACAAGTCGGTTATTGAAGATGTGATTGAAGGTGTGCGGGAACTCTTTGCAGAAGAGGGTGTTGAGGAACAGGTTCTGAAAGACTTGAAGCAGGTTTGTTGAGTTCCTCTGTGTAATAAAAGCTGTGTATTATTTTTCTTTAGGCATTAGTTACCTGTCTGTTTCTTTGCACTGCAAAACCTGCAAACTTCAGCCCTAACTTAAAGTTACAAATCCCCTATGAATGATGTATTGGGCTGCTGGAAGAAAAAATCAGTACTGATTGTTACAGTGTTGGTTGAACAGAATCAGTTTATTCTTGGAAAAACTAGGCATACCTGATTATCATTTCAGATAGCGTTTATTCCTAAAGCTGGTATCTGCTGACCTTAATAACAATCTTTCTGCAGCTTTGGGAAACCAAGGTGATGCAGTCTAAAGCAACAGAAGGCTTCTTCAAACATAGCCACCGTTCTCCACTGATTACCCTGCAGTTGCCGCACAGTTTTCAACGTGTTCTGCAGGCTTCAGCAGGTCAGATGCTGTTGATCACAACAGATGCAATTAAAGAATAGCTCAGTGATTCGAGAACCTTTTTGGAAGACTTGGGAGTGCCTCAATAATTTTGGTTTGTGATGCTTATGTATCCAGTGTGGTGGGAAAGAGTAATTATGTGAAAGCAGAATTTGGGCAATAAAGTGCAAATTAAATTTTGATAAATTAAAGTGAAGAATTAGTCTTCTTGTCTGAAATCTAGACGTGTAGCCCTTCAACTGCAAATTTATCAGTAGTGTTAAACTTCTGTTTCCCCTTTTAATGTGTGGCATGATCTGTGCAGAGGTTCATGGCATATTTGTGCTGTGCAGCTCTGCTGTCATACTGGAGTTTTTTTTTAACAAGTGCAGAACCTGATTAATCTCTTGCTCAAACTGAAGAATGGGAGTTTTGGGGGAGGGTTTTTTTTTTTTCATTTGTCTTTTAGTTGGTTATCCCAAAAGCAGTATTTCCACCACACAAAAGTACTTGACTTTCCTGATGGCCAAGTCCCATGTGATATTTTCTTCATTAAGTCCAGGTGACCACTGTGGTGATGATGTAGTGGAATTACTGCTCAGCTGAGGCTTCTCTCAGTGTGAGAGTCCTCTAGGCCCTTTCCCAAAAAAGGACCAAAACTGTGATGATTTAATGAAAATAAGTGTCAAAATGCACTTCAAGGTTGGGTGGGCACTCCTCACCTGTCTTTTTAAAGTCTTCATAGTTAAATGGGCTGGCTTTGGAGATGTGTTATATTTATAAATTAAGGGAATATACTTTTGGGTTGGTTTGCTATTGAAAGCTTTCTATTTAATGAGCTTTACCGTGTTACTCCTGATTTTTGGAAGTGCAAAATTAAGGCAAAACAATCAGTTGAAGCCAGTGAACTATTTTTTTAATGGGATTTGAATTGTCCTATTGTTACAAGCTTTCAAAGTAGTTAGGTTACCTGAATTCTTTCCTTTTTGAAGCCTGTAAAAATGGTAGCATTGTACATCTGTCCTTCTAGCTGATGTTAACAAATAGAAATGGCATGCTTAATTTTTATAGTGTGACTTAAACAGATCAAATAGTTAAATAGAAATACTTCTAAAACAAAGAAAAAATTAAGTTTTATGTATTTGGGGTATGTATAATATGCCCCTGGTACAGCATAAGCTTGTAGCAATGCAAAGGGAAGTATATTCAAGAGCCTTATGTAGTCATGCTTACTTGTTTGTTGTTCTCATGAGTAGTAACTGCAGTTAGATTGCTGTAGTGTCAGCAGTGCTTGCTGTAAATTACTGAAAGATCATCTTTGTCTGAGAAATTAATGGTTTTGTAAAATGGCTTTTTTCCCCTCCTCTGTCTTAACTCTTTTAGTCATCCCGGCTGGCAGAGGTTTTCAGCATTTTGCAGCAGCAGACCTGGTATGTAGCTGTAGCGACGTTTCATTTCAATTTTGATTATTCTGAATTTTAAATGAACAAGTTTGCCAGTTGTTCATAGGCTTAAGGGGAGGCAAGTATTATATCTTCACAGTATTATTTGAACATCCAGTAATTAAAGAAAAGGATCTGCAGATGTGCGTTTTCACACTTCCATCCTATGGGCTAAGTCCATGCAGCCATGTCTTATTCCAATGTAATGATGCTTTAGGACAGCATTTAGAGACTAAAAAAGTAGCATTTCTCATGATGAATTCATCTGTCTGATATGGTACAGTAGGCAAAGGAGCCGGATTCCTGATGGGAGTGCATCAACAGCTGAAGAAACTCAGTGGTGTTACTTCTAGACCTTTAATTGCCTTTTTTCCCCCTTCTTTTTTTAATGAAAATCATACAAAAATCAAGATTCTGCAGATGGAGAGCTGTAACTCTGCTGTGAAAAAGGATGGGGTTCTACCTGCTGGTTCTGCAAGCAGTGCAGCCAGAAGTGTCTTGGAAGAAGGTGTGGCTGCTTGGATTTAACTCAGAGGATGGAAGTGGAGTGAAAATGCAGAGCTGCAGATCCTTCTTTTTAATTATTAAAATAATGGATTGTCAGGAAATGCTGGCTCTGTTGAAGCTGGCAGCAGTGTTATCTGTGAGGCATAGAAATTGTCCAGAAGAAAGCAAGTGTTTTTGGAGTTGACAGGTTCTGAAATCCTGGTGTGGCAGAAATGGCAGGAGTTGTCTGGGGAGAGTCTGTTAATTGTCAGAGGTTGATGGACTTTCGGAGTTACCTCCAGAGCCTCAAGCTAACTGGCTTGCCCAGCTGAAACTGGGAAGATGTTTGTGTGATGTGCAAGTTTCCTGATGGAAGGTTTGGATTTTCCTGGAACAGCTAGTTTGAAAAGGAGCTCTTTATCCAACTCTTTGCTTTCCAGGACAAACAGAGAATGTAAAGTGGCTTCAGAGGCCAAGGCACAGAGTCTGTGCTGTGTGGACTAATGCATATAATTCGGTGAAAGCAGCTCTGAGTGGAAAAATACCTTTTGGGATGGTGTGTACATTGAGGAAAGTGTTCTGTTAACTAAAAGGGAATGTGATAACTGGGAAGCAGGAAGCATGAGTCATTATCCTATCAATATAGAATACTTCTTATTAGTCTCAAAATCTGAAGTAAGTCTTCAGTAAAGATGATCACAGAAAGGTTCATGTTTTATCAGGATATGGCACGTGTGACATTTAGGGCCCTCAGAGATAAAGTACTATATCTTAATAACACTTTTGTGTATCCAGGGTGCTTCGCGCGCAGGTGTAACCCTGGCTCTCCCTTCGGGTATTGCATATCCTATACATGTACCAGCTGGAGTGACGCTGCAGACAGCATCTGGTAAGAGGAAGGAGGAGATGGACAGTGTTCTGGTGAATTGACTGTGTGTGGACATTGAATGATGCTCCTGAGTACAGCAGGTAAAACAATTATGAAGTTAAAGTGTAGGTGGGTAGAGTCAGTTCTCTTCTTCCTTTGTGGTTTGTGTTTGTAATGCTGAATGAAGGAGGTAATTGCCTTGATTAGTTATTGTCAGCTGTGTACACTTGCAGAATCAGTTAACATGGGTGGGCAGGTAATGCCATGTTTTTGTTTTACAGCTGCTTGCAAATGTGTTCTTTTGTTAGTCCAGACCCAGGTATTTCCCTCTCCTACATGAGGGACAGTCTCCCGTGTTTTAAAAGGGTAAAGCCATTCTGGTGCTCAGAATCAAATTGATTTCTTCTTTGAGTAAGATCCAGCCCTCCATTAACCTTTTTGCTCATGCTCCCTTGCTGATAAAACTGCCCATACTGCTTGTACAACAATATGCTTGTACTGCTCAGGGTGTGATGAGTGGAGGGCCTATTTCAGTCCTAGATTGAGTTTTTTCCTCAAACAGCTGTTCTTGATGAGAACTAATGTTGCTAGATATCCATTTTGGGTATAATTCCTAAAGATTTGAGACCCATAGGTTGGTGTCGGTGACTGTGTGTGTAAGGAAAAGAATAATTGAATGGAATTGGAAACTTGGCTCTGGTGCCTGAATTCTGATGCTGATGATAATAAATTTGAGGATCCAATATTTGGAGTGCTTTTCATAAAATGAGAGGATAGGTAAAATAGGAATTTTTTTTGATTTCTTACTGAAGTAGGCATGTTTTTTTAGAGGGGATACCTAAAGGTCCTTAAAGGAGTGAATTATCCCTGTAGAGACAGAGTAGTTTACTGTTTCATCTTGTGCTCCTTACTTTCTGAAACGACTTCCGGAAACAAAGTAAAACCAGTGTTTTCATTTTGTTTTTTCCTTCTTTTTAAATACAGTATGTAATTCAATTATTGAAGTTTCTGCCCCAGGGTGTTGTGGGGGCCAAACCCAAAAAGGGATATTAAATATGATGGTCTGGATGGAAGCTCTGACTCAAAAAGCTTAATTTTCAAAGGCTGAAATTGTGCTTGGGGAGGGTACCACTTTGTAAATGTCCTGTTTCTCATTGCTTACCTGAGTATTTGCTGTTGGATGTTAGTGGTAACAGGACAGTGACCTGAATGAACCTGTAATTTAACCTACTGCAGCAGTTTTTAACTCTTCCCTTTGTAGGGCACCTGTACAAGGTAAATGTGCCTGTTATGGTTACGCAGACCCCACAAGATGCAAGTGTTCTCCGTCATCCTGTCCAGCAGATAGTTCAGTCCCTCCCGCAGCCTTCGGTTCTGCAAGCCAACACTGCCAGTGCTGTGCAGACAAATGCACCTGCTGCCCCGGCAGCTGTTGAAACATTGCAGCCCCAGGACACCCCTGCCCAACAGACCATGGTATCTCAACCAAATGTAATGGAAAAAAAACACCTGGAGAACTCTGCCAGTGCTACATTGGTCCAGCAGCCTTCTGTGAGTCAGCAGCAACTTGCTACTAATGCAGAGTTGAATACGCATGTCAACTCGACAGAGGACTCCCTGCACGGCAGTCTTCATCCAGCTGCGTTTGCTCCAGAAACCTCCAAAGGGTTTTCTTCCGCTGAATCCTTGCCAAACAACTCGAGCAGTGTACTGCTGGATGTGGAGGGGCAGTTGGACATCAAGCCTCCAGAGTCGATGCCGCAGCAGGTGTCTGATGATATCATTGACCTGATCATGATGGGCAAAAGTTTAGATGGTGCTGCTGTTCTGAAGAATGAGGACAGCATTGCTTCCTCTGACAGGGTAAGGCCTTTATTTATCTGCTGGTGGAAATGCGTCCATCGGAGATGGTTTGTCAAAGTATCATAAGGGATGTGTTCAAACACGTCTTTAAGTGAAAAGTTGCACGTCTAAATTATAACAGTAAAAGCTATTATGATTTTACAGTTCAGTTTTGAGCATGTTTTGAGTAGTTGTAACTGACTGCTTGTTTTAGGTTAAGAATTAATGTAAATTAAGTAGGGTAAGGAAGGCAATTTTGCCACTCTTCTCTGCTCTGGTGAGAGCTCACCTGGTGCTCTGTGTCCAGTTCTGGGGTCCTCATCACAGAAAGGATAGGGAATTGTTGGGAGTGAGTCCAGAGGAGGCCATGGAGATGATCTGAGGGCTGGAGGACCTCCCACGTGAGGACAGGCTGAAAGAGTTGGGGTTGTTCAGCGTGGAGAAGAGAAGGCTCCAGGGAGACCTTAGAGCAGCCTTCAAGAACTGAAAGGGGCTATGGGAAAGCTGAGCAGGGATGCTTTATCAGGGATAGGGTGAGGGGTAAAGATTTTAAGATGAGAGAGGGGAGATTGAGATGAGATCTTAAGAAGAAATGTTTTCCTGTGAGGGTGGTGAGGTACTGGCACAGCTTGCCCAGAGAAGTGTTGGCTGTCCCAGCCCTGGAGGTGTTCCAGGCCAGGTTGGATGAGGCTTTGAGCAACCTGATCTGGTGGGAGGCCTCCCTGCCCATGGCAGGGAGTTGGAACTAGGTGACCTTCAAGGTCCCTTCCCACCTAAACCATTGTATGGATTTGTTACAAATCTTGCTGAAATACTGGGATTGAAAAGAAAGTTAATGTAAAAAAATGCTAAAAGTAGAGGGAAGAGATAATGTATTATTAGACTTACTGACTACATCAGCAGATAATGGTTTTCTTTGTTGCTGAGCAGACATCAATGACCCTTTGAGATATCCCATGCTGTCCAGACACTGAATCTGCCTGTGGACACTGGCTAGGTGTGGGCAAATCACTTTTTCAGTGTCGGCTGTGATTAGTTTTAACTTGCAATGTGTGAAGAGTATTTAAGTTGCATTGAGAATGCATATTCAGTATGAAAAGTCAGATTTGATAAGTGAAAATCTGCTGAGGAGTATTTGGCATGGATTCCATTTAAGGTTAGGTGCAAGAACAAGGTTTGCAAATGTACTTGGGGTTTACAAGTAGGCCAGGACTCAAAACTCTGATTTTGGTGCCCCTGTCTCATTGCTTTATTAAACAGAAACCTCCAGCTTTATACTGAACGATGAAAGTTGTGTGGTCTTAATTCTCAAGCTGTCTCTGGTCTCTTTTATTCCTGTCAGATGGAACCTACTGAGCAGATGGAATCTAATTTACGATCGGAGAAGGATATCTGTGGTGACATTGAAGGCATAATTCAGCTAGATGGAACTGGTGATCTTTCTCCCAAGGAAGAAATACTGCATACAGATGATAGGGAAGATAATGAATTCATTGGTATTATTGAATCTGAGGATCTAAGAGTCCTGGAGGATGAGGATGAGGAAGACTATGATGAAGCATGTGACAGTATTTCAAACACAGAGTCCCATAGCAGTGGTAGCGATAATGAAGAGCCCCAAATAGATGTAGTTGAGGAGGTAATTTACTTTTTAAGCATGCTACAGTAGTTTATCTCTCTTGACTGTTGAATTGTGGGACCCAGAACAATTCCTGGTAAGTTTAATGCGAAGAATGCATAGGTAAGTTACGAACCTCTTGAAATAGGAGCTACTATTACGAAATTACTGGAGAGCTTGCTATGAGGAACGTGAACAAATGGAAGAGATATTGAGAAGTTATTTGTATATTGGATGTAACAAAAAAAAAAAAGGTTCCTTTATGAACCTTTATTACCAGAATTAAAGTTCTCTGGTAAAACCTTGGCCAGAGAAGTTGTGGGTGCCCCATCCCTGGAGGTGTTCAACACATTGGATGGGGCTTTGAGCAACCTGATCCAGTGGAAGGTGTCCCTGCCCATGGCAGGGGGTTGGAACTGTAAGGGCTTTAAGGACCATTCCAACCCAAACCATTCTATGATTCTGTGAATGGAGTTCTGCTTTTTTTAAGATTAGAATACAAATGTAGGGTTTTTTTCCTTCTGGAGGGCCACAGGGAATTAGACAAAGAAGAGAACAATGAGATACAAGTATGTTTGTTTCCTTGGAAATGGCTTTTCTTAGAGATGTTCTGTTTTGGGTCCTAGAGATTCAAAAGAATCAGCTCATAGTATCTGGACTTCAAACAAATACCAGGTGTTTAGTATTGCATTTACCAGGGTCAGCTTTGTTAGCTGGCAGTCTTACTTTTTACCTGTGCCTTTGTTCAGGGTGTTTCTGGTTTTGAAAAAGTGAGCACATAAAACTGCTTATAAATGAGGTTTGTGCAACATGGTTTTCATAGCCCCTAGGTCTTGATTTTTGCCCTGGTAACTTTTATTGTACCAGGGTGCTTCATGTCAAGTATATTAAACACTATGCTGAAAGAAAGTATAAATGAAACATAGAATAAAATATCATTTTAATCTCTAGGACCCCTTAAATTCTGGTGATGATGTCAGTGAACAGGACACCCCAGACCTGTTTGACACCGACAACGTGATAGTTTGTCAGTATGACAAGGTACAGTGTGTAGTTTTATCTTTGCTTCTTAATCATCCTCAGTAGTATCTTCAGCAAATCCATGTCTAGGCTACTGTCAATGCCTTTTAAAGACAATCTAAAGCTGTAATTGAGTGTTTGAATTACATGTTTAGCTGAGAAAAGTCTGGAGGCCTCCCTGCTGTTTTCTGAAATGACAATAACCAATGGGTTCCTAACACCCTTTTAAAGGAAAAGGAAAGGGGACCAAATCTTGCAAAATTAAGGTTAGTAAAGCTGTAAAAGCAGCTCTGTGGATATACATATGCATATTCAGCCATGAAATCAGACTGTTGAAATGGATAACAGACACGACTGTGTTGTGCTTCCTTTTATATTTTTGTCTTTGAAGTGTTCCTCAGAGATTTTCCTCCCAGAATTCTGTTGTGTCTGAAAAGCAAGGCAACTGTTAAGGTGATTTTGTCCTCCTTCATTTTAATGTTTAAAATTTAACCTTGTTTTGAACTCTTAGAGATCAGTTTAGTACTTCTAACTTTGACATATGAATGTCCAAAATCATACCAGTAGTTTGAGTTGACAAAACTAAGTATATGTCTTATTTTAGATGAATATGGAAATATGTCTGTTTTGCTTAAGAATGTTCTTTGGTGTTTTTTTCAAAAGTGACTAATGATAATTTTATGTCTCTATGTTCAGTGTGGGGTCTGGATCTCATGGTTTAGGAAACAGCTTCAGAGAAAATTTGCTTTACTAAACTGTAACGGATTGAGTGGTTCTGAAACTGGTTATTTGGGAAAAGGTCATTATAGGGGTATGTGTCAAAAATACATCTGAAGTTTAGTCCGTATTGTATTGAAAAGGCACTTAAAGTTGGGAAGCTTCAGACCTTATTTTGATGCTATGGCAGCTATAGGTAGTGGATATTGTTATCTACAGCAAGGTTTGCATGTGTTGAAAAATGGGTTGAAAAGCTTTAAGAATGGCTTTGCTGTTTGGTATTGGACATGTCTATAGGAAATTTAGGATCAGAAATTATTATAAATTAACAGTTATGGAAGTTTGGGGGAGATGCTGGTAGCTTCCCCCTTTCCTGTGTAGATTTAATAAAAGTAGTAGAAAGCAGATGGAAACAGTTATCTATTAATTCACCTTGTTAAGTATAAAAATGTTACAGGCAAAATTAGTGTCATATTTTGGGTTTTCTCTTTTTTTCTGGACTTGAAAAGAGATTGATGCTTAAAATCCAGGGAATTCCTTCAAGAAGTTTAAAATTCCTTCTTTTCATATTAAACACCACCTTTCTGTAGTATAGCTGTTTTGCAGGCCTTTAAAAAGAAACAGAAAATGCAAATTCTTACTGCTCTATCTGGTAGTATTTGCTTTTGGGCAGTTTTTTCCTGCTTTTTGCCTCATCCTAAGGTCCCTGTGCATGCAGTATTCCTGGGGATGGGAAGAGAAAACCTGTGCGTTTCAGCTAAGCCATACTTGTTTATAAGGTTTGGGACTAATGAAATTGCTCCATTAATGGCTTTTTTTCCTGCCAGTGTTGAGCTTTCATGCAGCCACCTTTTGTCTTTTTTTGGGTGAGATGTGTGAACTAAAATTTGAGAGGTTTTTCCCTTTAGAGGGCACAGAATTCATTATAAACAATGGCTGTCTCCAGTGGGTGTTCTGGATTTTAAAAGGAAAACAAGTTTTGTAAATTAAATTTTGCTTAAAACTGCATTTTTAAAATGGATGGTCTAATGTAGTTGTTTTGGGCGATTTATTTCTTTATTTCATCAGATACATCGAAGTAAGAACAAATGGAAGTTCTATTTAAAAGATGGAGTGATGTCCTTTGAGGGTAAAGACCATGTTTTCTCAAAAGCTGTTGGAGATGCAGAGTGGTGAAGCCTCACTGAAATATGTACTACAAGACAGCGGTGGTGTTCCTTTATGAAGTTTCGGTACTAGACTTTCTGGGTAGTTTTCTTGGCCATAAAACACCAAAAATCCAACAACAAAGCTGTGATTAAAAATATGCGAGATCTATGTTGTTAATAAATGCAAATCAAAGTGCCTTATTGTTTACTACTCAGCTGTCTTTGTTATTTTTTTCCTGATTATTTCATTACTTTTCTACCCAAGAAACATCGTTGGAATGAATAAAGACTAAAACGTTGAATCCGTTTGTTATTCAAGAACTAACAGAATACTAAGTGGCTGTATTTAAGTAAATTTCAGTTCTGTTCATTTTCTTTCCGCTTTTTTTGGCACAAGCTAAAGCATGACTTGAACTATAAAACCACACAGATGTTGGTGATACTGTTTATTTCTAAAGGCTGCTGAGTTTAAAAAAGGAAAAGCAGCATCTGTGTGAGTCTTAAACCTGTGTCTGTGTTGTATTTCTCCCCTTGCCTTCTTCTCCCTTGTTTTCATTGTGCTTTGTTGTGGGTTTTTGGCTTCAGCTGGAAGGGAGGCCCTTCAGCTGGAAGGGAGGCCCTTCAGCTGGAAGGGAGGCCCTTCAGCTGTTAGCTAGGAATGTGGATGGAAGACCCTTGAGTTCTCAGTGTACGAGAGTTATTATTGTTTATTCTATACCCTCTCTGTTTACTGGGATGCAGTGAATAGTGTGGTTTAACATTAGAATGTGATTTATTTTCACTGTCAATGCAGAGTCATTTGAGTTGCCTTCTGTACATATCCACTGCGTTCTGGGACTGCAGACCAGTAAGCTGTGAATGATACAAATTGTGTATAATAATAAAATGTCATCTTGTATGCATTTCTAGCAGAGTTGGTTTTGTGTTCCCTAAATATAAACTTTGCTTGGAGAAATGTGTAGAAGCCATGGACATGACAGCAGCTCACCCTGCTGCAAGAACTGCATTCCCAGCCGTCCTTAACGGTTGCTTTTTGTTTGTTCCTCTGGGAAGGGAGGTACAAGTGTTCTGTGCCCACAGATCTGGTCCCTAGCACCTTGAAGCTGCCACTTTTCCCCGGCTTGCTCCTCGTCCTTGTAGGGCAGCATTAAGAAATGGTAAAGCCTCAGCCAGGCTGGCTCCAAAGTGCCACATGCAAGGCTATGGCAGCCTCCCTCCTGGCTGCTTCCTTTACATCAGCTGAAAGAAGACTTCCTGAGACATTTTGGTTCTCTCTGCCTCCTGGGAGGATGCAGAGGCCTTGAGAAGAGAAGGAAAATAAAGGGGAACAGGCTGCCTAGGGGAGGTATGGAGTCTCTGCTGGAGGTATCTAAACCCACCTGGGCATGTTCTTGTGCAGCCTGCTGGAGGTGATGGACTGGATGAGCTCCAGAGTGTCCTTCCAACCCTGCTATTTTGAGATGCTGGGGGGGGAAAGTATGGTCCCTTCCAACCCAAAGAAGATTCTATGATTTAGTTGCATTTTCTAACCCAGCACCTTCTTGATGTGAAGGAACCTGAATGTGAGGTCCATCCAGTGCCTTCCTGAGCCATCAAATATGCATACTTCAGGAATTAGAGTGAGGTTTTGCTTTTGCAATTGCAGCCCTTCCCATATTTCAGAAAATGGCTGATGCATTCATACCTTGGCGGTGCCAGCAGTGGTTGTCCCATTCCAGAGCTATGGATGGTTAGCTGTACTTCTGCAGAAGGACTGACTTTCCTTCTCTTCTCTCTAAGCAAACAAGAATTGCTCTGCGTTTTGTTAATGGTGCCATTAAATGACCATTGGCTAAGCCTTAAAAGTCTGAGTAAAATAATTACAATTAAAAGGAAAAAAAACCTTAAAAAAATCCTTTAGTTTTTAATACAGGAAAAAAAGGTTTTTATTAAAATATGTAGGCTATGACTTAAGCAGTGATTAGACTGGGATGTTTTGGATTGGAATAGTTTACTGTATTAATGCTTTTGATTTTCACTGCTGATACGTTGCTGCAGATGTGGTGGGAAGAGGTGTATGATACCAGGTATGGTCAGCGAAGACACTTCAGTAAATGGCTGTCAAAAATTTTACACCAGAAAGAAGGTGAGTTTACAAAAAATAGAGATAAACTAAAAAGTGTAACTTGCGTGAGAAGCTTTAGCATGAATCTAAATATTTGTAACAGCTTTGCTTTTACCACTTTGCTCACTTATGTGTGTAGGAAAAAAAATGAAGCATATAAATTAAATTACTTCTGTTGTTTGTGGGTTGTTTGTTTTAAACCAGTGATTATTATTCTATTCTCTGGTAGATTTTGCTCAACTTACAGCAGGTACCAAAAGAAAAATGCCCAGAGCTCTTGTTCTTTCCTTTTACCACACAGCTCTGTAAGGCAGGTACCATGAGTTGTTGCTATATCTAATTTGTTTCCTTTTTATGTTGTTTCCTGATAACATTATGTGGTGGGTGGATGGGAAGGATGGGCTTGTGAGCTCTTGTCCTGTTGAAATATAATGAAAGTAAATCAGTTATTCTTCAGCTGAGATGTTGTTTTGCCATGTCCTAAACTGTGTGCAGGACATACGCCATCCAAAGAAATGAGTCTCGAAAATCAGTGTTGAGATAGGCACAGAGAAGCCTTAGGCCATGTATGTGGTTTTTTTTCACCAGTGTCTTTACTTTCTATTCTAGCTAAACATCCTCTAGGAGTCCTGTGTGCTCATTGCTAAGCTCAGGAGCTGGTGTGCGTAAAGATGTGCATCATATGGATTTGTTATTGATTCCTAAACCGTGAAGTCTTAGGAGTCTGTTCTCAGTCATGCTTCGTTCCCCATCTGTGTGGACTGATGGAGAGTACAGCCATGCTGACCTACCAGGTTCTGACACTGAGTGAAATAATGGTGTCAAGCTGAAGGGGAGAGGGTCTGAGATGTTATTTCTAACTCACACAATGATAAGCTAATGATAAACCAGTACTAATAAAAAGTAACATTCATTAACATGAAGCAAATGTAATTTGCAGTGCAGTGTTTTGAGAACAAGAGGTGGGCTTGGGAACACAGAATTTTACTCTCTTGCTGTCACAGGCTTGAAGGAAAGTGTAAGAGGTTTAACATTTTGGCAATAATACCATTTTCTGACTTATCAGTTTGCACTTTCGGTGGCCATCAATAACTGTTGGGCTGTGCCTGCTCTGGAGAAAGCACAGATCTCTTGCAGCTGCACTGCTCTGCTGATTGCAGGGGAGGTGCGTGTTGCTTCAGGTGAGGATCTGTTGCTGTGAGTATCATCTGTGGAATGTGATCTGAGATGCTAAAACTTTGACTAGAAGCTCAAATAAAAACACATTTGCTTCACCTTTTGTGAACCATAAACTGCCACGTGTGTCTCACACTGTTGATGGAATGTAAGCATGTGCTTGTTCCTTCCATTAGAGGCAATGTAATCAACCTGCCAAGAATAGAGCCACCTAGGAAGAGGCTTGATTCACAGTCCACAGCTTTTCCATCTGTTTTTGCCTACAGGGCTGTGAGCTTCCCAGTAGCAGCCCCTCATTTTCAGAAGACTGGGCAATGCTGAACCTGGCCTCCTTAGAGGTGCCTGGGGGAGATTCCAGTGGGGATCTTGCCCGGCATTCAATGCAGCTTGTCCCTCAGTACAGACTGTTTGGCACCTACGATGCAGGTAAGAACTTACACATGGGAATCTCTGACTTCAATACAGTCTGATGGTAGCTTATGACAAGTGAACTAAGGGTGACTGCTTATTTGACACAGAGTAAATATGCTTCAATAACAATGGGATGTTTAGTTCTTATGTAAATTAGGAACGCAGCCACAAGCCTGGATTCCCTTACCATCAGGCAACACATAGTGAAAGAGAAGAGAGATTTGTATGGGAAAATACAGTCACTGAAACGTAGCTACTCTGCTTCATCAGCTGGGAATGGAGCTGGACTGTGAGTGCTCAGGAGTCACCAGTGCATCCGGAATAGCACTGGGGATGCCAGAGAAGTGGGCATGTAGAAAGGATTCATGAGACTGTCCCTGAAGAGAAGACAAGGCAGTGCTTATTTACCTGTGCAGGCAGCAGCTATCCTGCTGCTGAGCAGGAGTCTTCACAGCTTGGGTGATTTGTGTGTGCACACCTAAGATAAATAACACAAAATAAAGTCCTGTGTGTGGCAGCTGAAGTTTTACAGCTATTGCATCTGTTGTCATTTCCAGATTGTATGTGGTTGTATATGGGTTAATTTTTTAAATTAAATTACCTACCAGCTCAGACAGAGATCTAATGTAAACTGTGAAATTGCTACTAACCAAAGAGTCAGCAGGTCAGCTTTTCTCCTTGGGGACAGGTTTACAACCTAATGGTAGGTGGCTGGGTAATTGCAGGTTTTTGTTGGTGCAATGAAAGGAAGCATTTAGTTCAGTGCCCCTTTCTATAACCCAACAATGCCAGCGCAGAGCTTAAAAAGAAGGGATGAAATTTAGCAGACAGGCTCTAAATACGCCAGGGAAGCAGAGTTGGAGAGAAAGGAGCCAGGCTGCAGTTGTCACAGTACCCGTTAACTTCAAGAGCGCTTTGACTACTCTTGGGCTTTCCTGGGTCCTCCAAAGAAGAGTTTTGCGTTTTGTTGCAAATGAAGAAAAGGGAAAACACCACTTTGAATCTCAGAACGGTTACACTGCGCAAGACTTATTGACTGGTGTTTTTATTTATTATGAAATCAGATATTAGAAAGAAATGTTTTCCTGTGAGGGTGGTGAGGCACGGAGCCAGGTTGCCCAGAGAAGTGGTAGATGTTCCAACCCTGGAGGTGTTCAAGGTCAGGTTGGATGAGGCTTTGAGCAACCTGATCCAGTGGAAGGTGTCCCTGCCCATGGCAGTGGGGTTGAACTAGACGGGCTTTGAGGTTGCTTCCAACCCAAACCATTCTATGATTCTATGTAATGTTCAAGATGATACAAAGTAATTCCTAGTCATTAGAATAATTTCAGCTGGCAAAGCACTGCATCTACTGGTGATCTGGTTTAGTTTTCATTGTAAGAAATCTTGTCTCGTACTGCCCGATACGGCTTCTCTAACAGTGACAGGAGCAACAGTGCTTGTGAGGCTTTGTTGGGCGCCGTGGCTGAGCTGCTGTTCTTGCAGTTGGAGGTATAAGTAGAAAAGCAATTCATCCTGTAAAGCTCTGCTCGGCTCTTACAGCAACCCAGCTTGCTCATCAGCAGGAAAAAATCCCTTCGAAACGCTTTGGTGAAAATGGCATAGAGAAAAGGGTTTGCACAGGAGTTGATGGGGTAGAATAAAACCAGCAGAATCTTGGAGTTTGTCACTGTGATGAGAGGTACCTTAAAGGCAGCAGATATGGCAAAAAAGGAGATGGGGGCCATGCAGGTAAAATCTGTGAAGATCAGTATCGCCATCCTCTTGGCAATCTTGGTATCTTTATTGGCAGCCACCAACTCTGGATTCTGAACAGCTATGTAAATCTTGATATAGCAAGCACAAATGACGATGAAGGCGACAACATTTAGCACTAAGATCAGCAGGATGTAGGCTTGGGAAAGACCCGTTTCAATATCCATGGGTAAACAAATGCTGACCTTCATGTAGCTGCTGATCCCAAGGAGAGGCAGCGCTGCTATTAGAATGGAGAATATCCAGCCGCCGAGCATGATCGGCACAGCGTGCCTCAGCCGTAACTTGCGGTCCAGCTGCATGGCGTAGGTGATGGTGTGCCACCTCTCTACCGTGATCACCGTCAACGTGTACACCGAGAGCTCGCTGGCAAATACTGTGAAAAAGCCAGCGGTGCTGCAGCCGCTGCCTGTCTGCCAGTCTATAGCGTGGTTGTAGTACTGACCGCTCGTCTGAGCATCAACGGAAGCGATGAGCAGCAGGTAGAGCCCCATGCAAAAATCAGCAAAGGAGAGGTTGCACATGAGGAAGCGAGGAACGGTGAGCTTGTAATGGCTGGTGGTGAGAACGAGGAGCACGGTGAAGTTGCCGGCGATGGCAAGGATGTTTATAAACCAGATCAGGACTCTCAGGAAGCTGTATCCCAGGATGTCTTCGCAGGGATTAAATGCGTCTGGTTCCGGAGTGCACGTGAGTATTTTAGGCTGACAAAAGTCATACTCAAAGTCGAAGCCGGTTATTTCGCTGTCATAAAAAATGGCTGAGTAGCTGTAAGGAGAGGTTTCTTCATCTGTTGCAAACCGGTACGTGTTCTTTCCCACTGACCACAGCGACGTGTTGTAAGAGTCATCTCTGTAACTATTACAAAAACATACGCCCCCAAATAGAAGTGAGCTATTTGTTGCATGCTGCTCGCACTCTTTTGTAAAATACAACAGATAATGGTTGTTTTAAAACAGTTATTTCCTAGCTGTGTTTCCACAGGGTGTTTACATGCAGTGAAGCCTTGTAAAGATGCCTTTTGTTTGGGTGGCAGCCTTGGAGAGCAGCAGAGGTCGCAGTCATATCCACAGGAATGCTTTCTTATACGGCTTACTTACTTGTAAGTACTTTATTTGGGTTGCTCTAAGTGAGCCATCTTTCTCTTCCTGCATGTAGACTACAGTTCCATCTAAGTAACGCTTGGGTTGATAGATTATAGGTTTGTTGTATATATAGGTTTATCAGACAAACTAGACTAAAATAACCTAAGGATTTTAATGGTGCACCATTATCTCCCTTAGGAAATGCTCTTCCCAAACAAAGTGCTGAGCCTACAGGACCTCAGGGCTAAGGAGAAGTGCCAAGGTCACGTATTTAGCTGTAGAGGGATAAATAGCTGCAAACCCTTAACCCTCTCCCTTAAAGCCTGGTTTAGAGCCTGTGTCATCCAGCATGGCCAACAGAACAGGTTTAATGTTACCTATTTTCATTGTCCCATTGGACACTGAAACAGAACTGCGAGGATATGGAAAGACCCATTGAGAAGAGGTAAACCAGTTCCATGGGGTCATAATTTGAGGACTCTTATTTTTACTGCAGAAAACTACTGGCATGCAAATGCTGAATTATCCTTTCTATAGGCAAAAAAATATTAACAGTAGTGGCTCTTCTTTGAATCACACAAACAACTACAGTTATCTCAGGGCATAAAAAGTCTCCATGTAGGCCATTAACTTTCGTAAATATTTAATCACTGTTTTGAAAGCCTTTCAAGAATTCAGAAGAGAAGCTGGAGGAAAGCTCATGGAATTATGTTTTTTCTTCTTTCTTTCCTTTTGAACATCAAAATCACATAACTGAGTTTAATGATAATAAAATTACCACTGTGTAACTTGTAAGGGTGACTGAATTGGCAGCAAAAGACGTGCTGTTCTACAAGAAACATGTGAACAGCAGGAGGGGGAGGTTCATATTTGCTGCTTCCAGCATCTGGATGCAGGGAGGTACTTACAATATTTCATTAGTAGGCTTCCTCATGGTGCTTTCACACTCTTTGGAGAAGTTGTCAAAAATGGAAAGCAAGGAATTCTGTCTGAAAGAAGGATGAAAAGGAAGTTAGTTCAGTCTGGATTTTGGCCAAATTCTCTTCAGATGAGATCTTTACAGATGTGCAAGGTAAGCATCAGATGGTTCATAGCAGTGTGAATGTTTGTGTAGACCTCTGGAAGTGGGGAGGAGAAGGCTTTAAATACTGCAACAGTAGGCAGGGCCTCATGGGGGGTATGAGGATAGCTTCAACTAAACCCATATGGAGTTGCTTTGGCTGCTGAAAGCCAACTGAGGGTTGATTTCTTCGAAACAAAAAATGCTGTAAACTTAGCTCCAGTTGTCTTGGATTGACTGACTCAAATTAGCAGATGCAAAGATCTTTCTGTGCCATCGTTCTAAATTGTGGGGAGAGTGGTACTGTCTATTGTTATCTGAAATGACCGGAACTCAACTGAGAAACCCGTTTCTGTAGGTTCCTAACTACCCCTCTAATTTTGGGGGGAGGGGGAGGGTAATTGAAAGCCTGCCTCTTCTACCAGGTCATCCTATCATAAGCTACGTAGCTAGAGGCTACAGGGGGTTCTTTTTAGGGCACTATGCTATTGATGGAGATCTATCTTCTGTGGGCCAGTGGGCTTTTTAGTTGAAATACCAAGAAAAATGTAAGCTTTAAGCAAACTTAGAATAATGTTCCTGCTGGTGGATCCTGGGCACAGGATGGGATCCGTTTCTGTTCTAAAATAAATGGAGGTAATTTTCCTGGCTTTGGCAGAGATCTGTTATTTCCTGTGAGACCTCGCTATGTACCACAGCTTCCTTGTAACTGGATTAAGGATAATCAAACCTCATGAGCTGAATAAAGCAGAATTGCTATTTTGGAGCTTCTGAAGTCCTGCAATACAATAATGTGCTATTTGGACTTACTTTTCTGTCCGTAGGTTTCGAAAAGCACAGCAGTGGCTGGGGTACGTTAGGACAGCTTCCAGAAGATTGCTGAATTTATCCAGTGGCGGCAGGCTCTTTAACGAGTAAGATGACTTTGCATTTAAGACTTGAATGGCTTCCAGCCCATAGCTAGGCAGGGACTCCAGCGCCGTGGAAGAAATATCCCTGTGAGATAAAGAGAGCTTTCTCTTTTCATGTGTATAAAAATACCATTAAAGCGTGATGGTATGTAACAGCAACTCCTTTTTTTTCACAAAGGTCTAAGACCGCAAAGCTGCTTCACCACCTGATACCCAGCTCAGAAATGTGGTCTGTGAAACCGCAGAGCAGCAGGCTGAGAGCATCCCAGGAGCCCTGTGAGGTGAGTAACTCTTTGTCCTGGGGAAACAGGTTGTGCCCTGGCCTCTCTCCTTGAAAGCCACTGTGCACGGTGTGAAGGATGTCTCTTTAGGCCAGAGAAAGGGAGAGAAAATGGATGAATATGACTCTCCAGCCAGTTACTAGGTAGGAGACTCTCCTGGCTCTCTGCTTGGCTCTGAAGAGCCGTTCTAGGTGCTTTAATTAAATGTTATTAATTAAAACACATAAAAGTATCCATCATTCTTGCCAAGACAAACTTAAGCAGTTTGTCTTAGAGCATCTCCAGAGCTGTTTGCTTGAGGAAAGGCCATTGACATGATGATGGATTTTTGCAGTCAGGCCATTAAATGGGAGAAAAGGCTACAATTGTGAAGTGCTATTTAGTGAAGCTACGTACTGTAAAGCACCTATAAAAGGAACAAAATGGCATGTGTGGCACAGAATGCTATTTACAGAACCACCCATTGTGTTTTATTGCATGGAGTTACAGCCAGTGCAGCCCTCCTGTAAGTGCTTGATTAATAAAGCATGAGGATGCTAATAATGTGGTTTATTCAGGACAGGCTTATAGCCTGCAATCAGCTAGTGCACCGCTATAACCGAATTCTAAAATGATGTGTTGTAAAAACACACTCATCCTACCAAAAGATCAGTTAGTTTGCAGTATCAGGAATATAAGGCACAGGAATAGGATCAAGAGGATCTGGCACATATAAAGGAAAGGCTGAGATACCCAAGAGGTGGAGGTCAATGTCAGCACCAGAACTGGCTCCTGTGCATTTGTCATGGTGCAAACTGAGCCTTCTGCTCTGTAATTTCGAAGCATCTCATTCCCATGTTTTCATTTTACAGGCAGAGGGTAAGAGCTGAATATTCCTTCCAGACTCAAAGCCCATGTTTGCTGACATGACACAGCCCATGGATCACAGTGCAGTTCCCGTGGGATCCATATAAACCCAGGAAACAGAGTAATGGATACTTACAGGACATCTGGTCCCGTGGCTCCTCTCAGGGCATCATTGTGGATCCACCTGAGGTTCTTATTGTCCTTCAGGATTCTGTGGAATCAAACGTTAACTCTCTTTACATCTATTTTAGTTTCTTTGTCTTGTTTATTTCAATCCTTCTCCCACCACACTGATTGTTGTTGCAATATCTGGCCTAAGCGTTTCCACTATTGGTGATAAATTTCAGAATTTATTAGATTTTATTAAAATCATAAAAACTGCAGTGTTCTAAGGGATGGAAGAGTTGGAAGTGATGCAGGATTCACAATGGAGTCACAAAGACCCCAGAACATGCAGTTTTCTAATGGATATCAGGAAATGCAAGACAGCCAGTGAAAAGCCTTTGACTGTACTAAAGCTATTATTTGTTGTTTAGAAACAATAGTGAGGAGGGAAGCATACTCACAGTTGATTCAGCTTTGTCCCATTGAAGGCATGGCTGTGGATATCTTCAAATCCATTTTTATATAACTTGCTGGGGATTTAAAAAAAACCCCAAACATGTAAGGGAAAAAGATTTGGAGAAGATGAGATTATGTGACGTACTACAGGTTCCAAATCTTAATGCTGCATTCATTTTCATGATTAGAGGGTCTATCTTATAAAGAACACGGGTAACTACTGCATGACTTATCTGAAGTCTAACATTAAGATAAAATTGCAGCTTAAATTCCCTAAGCGTCTTCCTGTTGAGCTGTTGAAGAGAACTTCTTACGTACAGATCCTTGCTCCATCAAGGGGCTGACTTGTTCCTGTTCTAAGCTTCGGGCTGAGATCCAGAAACAAGACATTATTTCAGGTAAGTAGACTACAGCCTGGAGGCAGAGGACCTGGATTTTGTGGTGTCAGCATGTGTAAATGGAATCCTGCAAGAGCTAGAGTGTCAGATAGAAAGCAACTCTAAAGCCTGGAGCGTGCTGCTGGATTGTAGATCCTCTGTGGCAAGAAAAATCTTCCAGCAGCACAAGAGACAGCTTGGACGAGAGGCAGGGCCAAGCTGTGTTTCATCTGGCAGTCAGTGAGCTATCTGCTCCTCCAAAGTGCTGCTGCCAGGCTTGACTCATGCTGTGGAAACCTTGCTGTTCCCTGCGCTGTGCAGGGACTCTTGGTGCCAGCCTGGGTTCTTGGAACCCCACCCTCAGGCCAGGTAATGAGTGCTGGGTTTCTCCTGCATCTGAAGTCCAGCTCTTTTACTTCATTAGGAGACCTAACCTACAGGCCTGATTTCACTGAGAAACATGCATTTGTAATGTTAAATTCATGCTTCAAATACAAAAGGGCTTCAAATTCAACGCTTAATACAGACATGTATTATGCAGGGATAAATTTCTAGATTTCTGTGAAGTCGAGCTGCTCTCCTCAAGCAGAAGCATTATCCTATTTTACTTACAGTGTCAGTGATTCATTGTTCATCCCCTGGAAAGCATTTTGTGGTATAGTTGTCATACGCAAGTTATCGCAGAGCTCCCTTTGGGAGGGAAAAAAAACAAGGTATTTTTGTCAGTGATGTAGGAACAAGTTGGAAGGACCCACAGCTGGGTTAGGTTGGGTTCTACTTACAAAATAAAATGGGCTTCTAATGAGAAGATCTGTGTCAGGTCTGGAAATTGTCTTATTCCAGTGTTACAAATGCTCCTAGAGAAAAGCAGAATCCCTGTTTACAGGAGAAAAGATGACTGGAGTGGATGCAAAAAGCAGCCAACTTGGTAGGTATGAGTTTAACGAAGTATTAAAAGGTGAGTGACAAATATAATATTTTTTAATTAGGCTCCCATTGTGTTTGTAAAACTTGTAACTATTGTTTTGTAGTATCCTCACGCAGTGTCATGGAGAAGCAGAACATCTCTCTACATGAAACATAAGGAACAGAACTTAGTTACCCCCTTTGCATGGTTTCTTGTCTATCCAAAAGCTTTATTCTAGAAATAAGCCCTGAACAGAACTAATTTGCAGGCTTCATTACTGTTTTGTCTGTTAATGTCCTGTCCTGAGTTACTTTATTTTCTTGCCTATTGAAAGACCTCACTAATGGTTAACTGCTCATTAAAGCCATTGTAAATGATGAAGGTACTTTTGTGTACCGTAATGCATGAAAACCTTTGTTCCTTATACTCTTTTTTGTAATTTGTCCACTATTTTAGAGGGAAAAAAGGGGCAAAGAGAAAAGAAAAGGAACTTTCTTACAAATATTTTAGCCTTGGGAGGTTTCTGAATGCTCCATCCTCGATGTGCAAGAGATTTTTCATGTTCAGGATTAATCTGCAATGAGGGAAAAGTATCTCAGTATTGTAATTGTCGTGCATTCGGGAGGGTCCTGACTTTTGCTAGCAATTGGCATTATCAGAAACAAGTCAAGTGCAGAATAGGGCAGAAGGCTCTCTGGCTGTGAACAAGCTTTCTAAAAATAGTGTATTTTAAAGTTGGAAAAGTGCATCTTTTCCAACCAAATAATTCTATCATTCTATATGTGCTCTGGGCTCGTAGTGTGCCTAACACACTGAACATTTTGATGATGCTACCATCGCGATGACTGTGCCTCCAACTGGTGATCCTGGAGTTGGGGCTGAGCAAGGAGTTTGAGCTCTGTGCATATGTGCATGTGCCTGGTCCTTGCCCTGCAATCAGATCCCTTTGCATCATCCCTTGTTGCCAGCATATTACTGATGCTTTGCCTGTCCAGGAAAGGCAGTTCCTCAGATGATTTAAACTGTTAGAGCACTGTGGTCTTTATCAGAGGAGTGGCCAGTAGCACCAGATACCTGCTTAGATCTGCGTAGACTGGGAGATAAGTACGTGGGTGTTAGTCTCTCCTCCCAGGTTACAAGTGATAGGATGAGAGGAAATGGCCTCAAGTTGTCTCGGGGTGGTTTACACTGGATATTAGGAAATATTACTTCACAGAAAAGGTTGTCAAGCATTGGTACAGGCTGCCAAGGGAAGTGGTGGAGGCCCCATCTCTGGAGGGATTTAAAAGCTGTGTAGATGTGGTGCTTACAAATGTGGTTCAGTGGTGGAGTTGGAAGCGTTTGGTTTACTACAGCTGGACTCAGTGACCTTAAAGGTCTTTTTCAGCCTAAATAATTCTGTGATTCTATGAAATAATGTTTTCTAGTGGTTGCTCACAAAATAGGACAGATCCTCTCAATCAAGGAGCACTCTCTGCAGCCATACTATCTGGTAAACCTATATGCTTGCATAAAAGCCCAATAGCCCAGCGCCTTCCCTATGCACAATTTACCAAATACAAAGGGTTTTGCATATGGAACTGAAACAAGAGTTCAAATCCAAGAATACGATAAGACCCACCTACCCTGATCATCCACTGAAAGTGGACTTGAGTGCAGCCTGGGACATTCCATGCCTCGCACTGCAAAGGGTTAGAGCACTCGAGTCAAACAGGTTTTCTCCTGTAGCTCTTAATAGCCTTGATTAGCTTTTTGGTTTTGGCAAACGACAAGCTATCCATAAGCTGTAGGTGAGTGCATCAGGTCAAATCTTAAATTCCTTCCTTAAACCCATGACTAATTCTAGTGGAAGCTGAACCCAGTCAGAGATGGACAAACCTGTATGTCGTAGAAGTAACTGGCTTCAATGGAGTTCACGTACAAGGAAAAAAAAAAAGAAGACAGATTTGTCCTCCCTTAGTTGCACCATTTTTAAGCCACTCGCTGATCACGCTGTGTGGAACAGGCAGTAATGAGATATTGAATCAGACTTATGGTTCCCAATTTCACTAAATATTTTAGCGCATTCTCTTAGTCCCTGCTTTAACTGTCTCACTCTCTCAGATGCCTGTGCTATGCAGGTCAAGTTTAAAATCAGTACATGTTCTGTTTGAGTAATATTTCAGTGTTCAGAAGAAGAGCTATGCATACTAAGCAGATGCATTTGAATACTGCAGAGCTTTGAAAACCGCAGCTTCAAAAAGGAAGATTTTTCTCATCTGTTGTCATCTCGAATTATTCCCTTGCTTAGAAAGCTCGACAGTGCTGGCAGAAGTAGGCACAGAGCTCTACTCCTGTCACTGAGCTCACCGAAAGCAATGGGACTTTATACACATGGATGTCTCCGTGTGATTTACGTCTCTAAGGCGAGACCTTATGGAGTGCTTGCTATTTTATACAGTACTTTGGAGAGAGATGTTTCTCATCATAGAGCTAAATGAAAGCCAAATGAAGTAATGGAGGAAGATTTGGTTCAGGAATACTTCTCTGCAGACTGTTTACTCCTTGATGATCCTAAATCACGATATGGATGTCTGTCTTTAACTGATGCTTACATTTCAGACAAGGTGGGAAGGCTATCAAAAGCACCTGCTTCTATTCTCTCCAGGGAGTCGCTCTGAGAGATTTCACTGTAATGAAAAGGCAGAGCAATACATGAATGGAAAAGATACCAGAAATCAGCTTTCCCCTATATATTACCTTCTTTTATAGATAGTTGTTCAACACCCTGTACCAGCTGGTGCCAGCAGGATTTGAGAGTCCCCAGCTTTTTCCTCCTTTGGCAAAGGGATATGCTGGCCCTTTGGAATAAGGACTTAAGGGATAAGCTAGCCCTTTGGAATAAGGATTTTAGTAACAACCAGTCTCCATCTTCTCAGTAAATTGTGGGTAAAGGGGTGTCTTGTGGCCAGAACTAATGTAAATGGAGTGAGCCCAAGCCTGTGAGCCTTTTGCTCCCATCGTTGGTCCTGCTTAGTGAATTTATTTGCATGGGCAAGGATGTGGATAATGTTCACAGTGCTTCATACACTATTATTAAGTCGGCTTGACAGTCATTAATCCACAAATGCACACACACAAATATGCATTCAGGGTACTTAATGAATAATTTTTGGATTTAAATACCATTTTCATTGCACATATGCAATCTGAAAGGAATTGGCTCTTTTTCATCATTACACCAACCAATGTGACTGGTTTTGTGGGCACTATCAGATTTTGATGTAATGATGCTCCTATTCTACACATGTAGCTAATAGTAAATGATGCTGAATATAGAGGAAAAAAATTCACTTATTTGATGCTTGTTAAATGCCTACTCGATTAAGACTTATGGGGCTATGCAGAATTGACTCCTGACAGTAAAGAGTATATATTGATGCATACATAGGGGAAAGGTCTTCAAAACAGTGTTTGACCTTGACAGACTTGACTGTAAGGTCACACAAACTAGACCCAAGATCTACAAAATCAGAGCCGGTATTGTTACAGGCCTGGAGATATTTCAGTTGTAATTACAAGAAAACAACACCTGTTGGTGTTGATATAAAACCCCTTCGACTTAAAGACATTTTTAGGTCTGGGGTCTGAACATGGCCCTTCCCTGGGGTCCCTCCTCCCTGCCACTGGCTCCCCATTTACAAACATTTGAATGAGTTACGGCAGGGAGAAGAATTTATCATCTGATTTGCAGTTGATGATGAGTTTCCAAACAGATGATTTAGAGATTTATCATTTAAAAATATGCATTTTTTCGAAGTAGCACTAAATCTCAATCAAATTATAAAGTGTTCTATAGATTGACTCCAGACAAATGCATCAATTCCTATGCTGTTAATTTGGAGATATATGTTATCAGGATGCAAGGAAATCAATTAAATTCTCTTTATGGCTTGGAAAATGTCAATAAACAAAGCATTCCCTGTGAAGAATAGTATGTGCATACACTTCAGGGAAAGAATAGCCTCAAGTCATACAGGTAGGAGAAAATTTGTTGATTTAAGTTAGTCTTCTATCTGAAAACAATAAATTCCCATTAATCATTAAGATGCAAGAATACAGTGCTGTTGGATTGTGCTGTAAGACTTTATTGCAGTGGAACACATGCAGCAGAGTCTAGCTTACTTTTTACTTGCTAGAACACTGAAATTTATATTTTGAGAACTAAAAGCTAAGTTAGTCCAGCTGGGTCTATTCGGACATTTGTATTACCCTCATCCTTGCCTTCAAGAGTGCACCACAAAAGGGTTTCCTACCTTTTTGTTTTCTTGAAAATAAATTACGCAACATCTAATATATATTTTAATATCTGACGCACTGTGTGCTTTTCATAAATGAAGTATAAAAAATGCACCTTGAAAAGAAAGCAGCATCATTTTTGCTGTTGCTTAAGTTCTGAGGGAGGTCATTCTCTTGTTCTGCACTGCACTAGGGTCCTTTAGAGACCATTTAATGCAGATAAAATAACAAATAATAAATAATGGAGGCTCATGCCTGCTGTCTTTCAGGCAGAATAACAACAGGGCCAAGAGTGGTGAGATGAGCCCTATGGTTCCAGTCCTTGATATAAAATAGGTACAAAGCCAAGGGAGGGGATGCAGCATAGAGCTGGTGTGCAAAATTACAACGCTTGTAAACCAAAAGGTCCAAGAAAGGGACCCTGCCAAGCTTATCTCTTGGTGCAAAACAACGAAGAACTATCTCCTTTGGGTACTACATAAATGTACAATCACAGAAAGCCATAGCTATCGTGGCAGTGATAACATTTTATGATAAAAATGTAGCTCCTCTGCCAATCAAAAGCACCCACCATCAGTTATTAATTTGTATCCACTTCTCTCCAACATGATTAATATTTCATTACATGATCTGTTAAACAACTGTTGAAATTCCTACCTCTTCCAAGAATCTTTTATATATGGCTTATAAGAAAAGTAATGCTATTTTATCCTTCCCCGGTGTTTTAGGTTTTTTTTTTTCACCAACAGAATGCTTTAGCAACACATTTTCCCATATTTCACATATTGTACGAATGTGTTGCTTGGGATGGAGAGTTTGGATGGAATTTCTAGCAAGAAATTAAGGAAAAGTGTATGGAAAATGCTATCAACTTACATGATGAAGGCATCTCTCAGTCCTTCAAATGCATGTGATGGGATTACTTTTACAGGCAGGTGAGTAAATGATCTGAAAAAAGAGCGGAAGGAAAGGGTTGTAAGCTGCAGGGTTCCCTGTTTACAGGTTGCACCATTGCATTGGGCAGAAAAGCAACAAAGCAGAAAAAGCTGCTTTATTTTACCTGCGGTTCTCCATACCCCTAGAACCTGATCCGTTTACCATTGATCTCAGCTAAAGGGAATTCAAAGGCTATCGGGGCATAACTTTGAGACTAATCACCTTCAAATCAATAATAATCTTAACCTAGTAAATAAATTAATAGCCTGATAGAAGTAGTCCGCTACATTCACAATCAAAAGAAGGCTGTAGGCTTATTTAGTTAGTTCCCCAGGAAAAGCGGCTCTCATGTCAAGCTTTTTCTCTCTAAAACAGTGTCTTTACCTTTGCTGGACCATGTTTTCCTCCCATCAGTGCCCCTGTAAGGTTGTAGCATGGCAGGCTGAATTTACTGCTGGTTCTTTGGCTGTGTACAAGTGTAGAAGCGATCCCAGAGGAGGAGAAGAGCCTGATGTGGGGGATTTTTGGTTGGGGTTTCAGGTTTTGGGCTGGGGGGAGGGGTTGTTTGTGTTGCTGTTGGGTTTTTCTTTTTTGTAAATAAATTGCATCAGTGTGGTTAGTCAATTAAAAGCAAGTATATATCTCCGGTTTTTAACTTGTTAGTTACTCTGACTGAGAAGTTAATAACAATGTGGAAGACAGATCTGCATTTTAGCATTCTACTGCATCGCAGTACTTTTACCAGCCAGTTTATCTAGCCATGACCACACTCTCCCTGATAATGGCCAGAGGAAAATATTTAACATATTTCAAGCTGTTATCTCTGTGCAAACAGATCATTGCCCCATTTTGCTTTATAATTACAAATATCTAGCCAGAGACATTTGTTTCTCATCCTTAAAAACCTCCCTCGAGGTTTTTTGACTGAAATATTTCCATGCTATTCATATAATCTGCTTTTTTTCTTTGTTGTCATAATCCTTTATATGAAAACAATTAAAATGTTTATCAATGTGTGTCTGTATAAATATATATAGACATATTTTATATACCTATATATATATACACATGCATCGTGCTCACACAATATAATAGAAGGCTGTCATACATAAGCATGTCTTGGGGTTACAGATCTGGATGTACTACGGAATCAATTCCTAGCTACATTCCAGATAGTCTGTATGATTTGGTGCAAATCATTTAGTTTCCTTGCACCTCGACTCCCTGTCAGGAAGCTCTTTATCAGGGAGTGTAAGGATATGGTTCGAGGGAACAGTTTTAAGCTGGAAGAAGGGAGATAGAGATGAGATCTTAGGAAGAAATGTTTTCCTGTGAGTGGTGGTGAGCCCGGGAAAAGGTCACCCAGAGAAGTGGCTGATCCATCCGTGAAGGTGCTCAAGGCCAAGTTGGATGGGGCTTTGAGCAACCTGATCCAGTGGAAGGTGTCCCTGTCTTACAGCATGGGGTTGGAACTGGATGGGCTTTAAGGTCCCTTCCAACCCAAACCATTCCTTGATTCTATGAACCTGGGAATAACAATCCCTCCCTAATAGGGTTGTTGTAAGGATGTATGGTTTTGCTGCCACTGTGATTGGGTCGTTCCTGACACTACATGGATGCTGGCATGTTGTGTTGTGTGTAAAATATGGTTAAATCAGAAATGAAAGTAAGTCATGTGTCTTAAAAAATGTATTTGGTGCTGAAGGCCCAGGGCAATGGTGGAGTCTCTATCCCTGGAGGGGTTAAAAAGGTATAGCTGTGGTTCTTTGGGACATGGTTTAGTAGGCACAGGGGTGTTGGGCTGACAGATGCAATGGATGAGCTTAGAGGTCTTTTCCAACCTTAATTATTCTATGATTCTATGACAGAAGGGTAGAGATCATCCTGCAGTAGTACACTGAGCCAAAACTGAAAAGTAGAAGCTGAGAACCTCCTGCTCAATAACCCTGGCAGCAGGAACCCCTTTGTCACTGCACCATCAACTGGGCTGCTTGCAAAATGAAACATAGCTTTGCTGAAACTGTTTGCAAAAAATATTGCCATTTACAAAAGAAAATGGCCTTGAAGTGCAAAAAAATAAAGACAGGTCTTGGCTTTCAACCACACCAAAATCTGCAGCCCAGGAGCCTCCTGGCTCCCTGTGATGTGCTGGTGAGCAGTGTGGTGGCTCTAAATTCCTGTCATGTGTGGCTCAGAGCAACATGCTCCCTGCTGCCTACAGAAAGCCTTTGGCAATGGCGCTTTGAGCATAGCCACCTCAGCTGTGCCATTAAATTGCAGTGGGATGACCAAGGGCTTTCCATTTTAAACTGCATGATGGTGCTTAAACCATTCTGCCTTTCAACTTCATTGGGTTTTGCTTTTTAATTCCCCTGAGTTCACCTTGATAGCTGGAAGTGTGAACTCATCTGCATTGACATTACCTCCTCCCACTAAGCATCTCACAAAACACCAAGAACAAAGGAAAAAGGCAGATAATAATCAGCACTCTTTCCTAATCCCCAAAATACTGGTGTGGCTCACACAGACCCTTCCGCATCAATACTGGCCTCTTAAATTCACCCAGAAGGTGAACATTTCCACCCTTACTCTTGTCTGCTTTACCTCTGTGGTTTCTATCTCAGCCCCTGCCTTTCTTAAAGGGAACCGTGTCCATTTACATGTCTTTTCCTTTACTCCAAAGATTTGGAAGATCCTTTAGCTTGCTGAGTGCAGTCCAGCTTGTGTGTGTCTATACGCATTTACATTAATAGAGTTTCGAACTGCTTGTTGTAGGCTTAGTTTTTCCCAAAGTGCTGAGTAAACCCAGAGCTTATCTCATGTGCTAAAGTCTCTTCTATCGAGCATGACCGATGTCTTTGATAGCACACAATGAAACCCAAGCAGGTACTGAAAGGAATTAAATATTGATTTCTTTCTGATAGCACTGGGATTGTAACACTCAGATGTAACCAGTTATTCATCTCAAAGAGCGAAGGAAGGTTTTGACAAAAAAAAAAAAGAAAGAATAAACTGGGTTTTACAAAGCTTTTATACATTTAACTTGCCTGTGGTACCAGCTTGGCTTCTATAGCTCATGAAAGGAGGGATGCATCCATCATTAATGCAAGTCACCAACACTGGTTTGAAAGAGTATTGTTAGTTATAGGACGAACTTTTGTACTTCTAAGAAAACCTGTAATGTTTCTTTCATAGTTAATACATCACAACTTGTATGCTTGTACTCACTCCTGCCATTCAGCAGCTGACAATGCTGCAGCTTCAGATAATTGCAGAACTTTTCATCCTCAGAGAAAGGTTCTACAGAAAGGAGTGGGGAGCCAGCCAGCCTTCTCAGCATTCACTAGCCCTTAGCGTTTCTGCAAATCAAACCAGACTTTCAAGGTGGCCCATTGTAAGCAATAAGATTTTAAGCAGACAGGCTAAATATCTCTAAGACTATTCAAGAACATTGGGAAAGAGAGGAATGGTGCCTAGGTTGACCAAATCCTGTCTTTGCTTGGTAGCTAAAATAGAATTGTAGAATCACAGAATGGTTTGGGTTGGAAGAGACCTTAAAGACCAGCCAGTTCCAACCCCCCTGCCAGGGGCAGGGACACCTTCCTTCTCCCTTCAGCTGGCATTTGTTTCCTGTATTTTAGTTTTGGAATAGTAAATCTAGTGTGGATTTTCCACAGGGATTGTTATCTTCCTATTACTGGGAATACCAAGGCCATCGGGGACCACCTTCTGTTTCTCCTGCTGTGAGACCACTTGCAGTCCTGTTGATGAGGAATCAAAGCCCAAGCCCATTCACATCACTGGAGAAAACCCCCGTGTGACAGAATTGGCCTTCTGCAAGAAGTGATGTGTTAAATTTATGGTAATCAATTAAAAAAAGAACACACGCCGTACAGCAATAGGTATGAATGTGTTACTGTAGCGGTGTTGGGTGTTATATTTTATTATCTCTGTTTTATAGGATTACTCGTATTTCTAATGCCCCAAAGGTGAATGCATAAGGTAGACTTGCTGGGAGTGGCAAACATTTTATTCTGTTGTGTTCCTGGACTTGAACTCAGAAGCACTGTGACTATTGATTGAAACTGAGACTAAAACCCCACCACCTTTCTAGGATTTTTATCAGCTTCTGAGGGCAATTTAAAACATTTGCATTGATTTTAAAAGCCCTTTATATCAGGCATTGTCTATCTGAAATGCAAACTATGATGCTGGATCTATCAAACAAGCAGTCAAAGACTAGTCAAAGTCTTTGACTAGGCGATGATGGGTGATGAAACATTATCTCCAATGAAATACACTTTGGCCCTCAAACTGAATTCCTCTGTCAGTCCCAAAGATCCAAATATGCCCACAGTAAAGACACAGTAGAACTGTCTGCTTGTTCAGGCTTTCGCCACAAAGCTTTGGATTTGGTGCCTGATACTAATCCTAAGCCACTCAACCCTATGGCAGAAGCCCTGCGTACCGGGGTTGCATTCAGGCACGGCAAAGGGAACCCCACTATGAAACTAGATTTTCCAAGGAGCAGAAAGATATTGGGTATCCAATTCCTGTTACTGTACAGCTGGAGTTGGGACCCTATCCAGTTAGAAAACCCCAAATCATGGTTTGTTTCAAATTATAATGGTGTGTTAAAGATTCTTTTTTCTGCTGAGACTAAGAAGATGCATCGCTTCTATAGCTAAAATGATATACAAAGGTATCGGATTAATGGAGTTCTACAGTGTTTGTCAAATGTCCAAATTAAAAACAGGAGCCTGAGAAAATTATGATCAATGCAGGACAGTATAAAACCCTTCCTTCTGCAAACTGTTGGAAGTCTGATCAGTTAGAAAATTCCTCCAGCAATAATAGGACATGGCAAGACTAACGTGGCTAAAGAAAAATGGTTGGAGTTTCCCTACAGGATATATGCTTGGGCTGTAACAAATTATCAAAAGGTGCTCATTACAGCATCAGGGCTTGAATAACTTGGGTACAGCTGGAGTTGCAGATTGGTGTTTTCTTGACTGACCATACTCGTAAGAAGATCTTCTCTGAGTTCTGGCTTCTATGTTACTGTGTAAGAATGTTGGCACCTGAGGAACTGTGTTGGAATAACCTAGAAGCAGCACTTTTTCCCCGATGACAGATAAGTGGATAAGAAGACACAAGTATGAAAATCAAAGGAAGAGGTAAGTCAAAGAATGTGAGTAAGAACTGAAAAAAGGAGTGAGCCTATATGTGCATCTTTAGGCTTAGAGACCACATCCATTGGTACAGCTCGGTCACTATCTGATGAACATAAGCCCCTCAAAAACCGCAAAATACAAAGAAACTGAAATTTAGTAGTATAGTTCCAGGTTCTATGTAAATCAGGTTGGATGTGGCCAGGACGTAGAAGGAGCTGGACATGTCTGTGCAAATGCAGACAGATTTGGGTTTTGACATCTGAGCATAAGTATTTTCTCTGTAGCATTACTGAGCAGAATCTTGGTTGAGCTCTTTTCTGACTGTAAAGTTGGTTTCTACAGCTAGCCTAATACCTGGACTTTGTGAACAACTGCAAAGATTAACTGTTATATTAAGGTTGAAGGGAAAAAATTCTTCCCCTACTTTTGCCTATCATCTCGTCCTGTTGATCTGAGTGAAGCAGAAGTGCCAGCAGCCAGAAGACCATTATCTCTCTTAACCTGATCACTGGGGTTGGGATGTGGTTTGCTCTTGGGGTGATAGATGGAAAAAGGAAAAATAAAGGAGTAAACTAAAAATGAAAAAAAAAATCACACAACTTTAGAGCTTCTGATAACCTCTCTGGGCTGTGATGTGCATCGTCCTAATAAACGTGCCAGATTCCTACAAAAACCAACCTCTCTGTTTCTGCTGCTACAGGGATCCCTGATGTGACCGTTCTCCTGCCTGCTCTGTGTAGGTATGAACACTGGGGAAGAAACATGTTTTTTTGCAATAACTACAGAAAGATTCTCCAGTGTCTACAGGCTCTGCTTTCTCTGACATTAAGGTAACATTGGGAAATAGGGAGTATACAAATTTAGACAGAGAAGTTTCTAAAAACATACTTTGAGGAAGGAGTCACATGGCTCTAGGTTAATAAAAATTCGTATTTCTTGCTCCTGTAAATTCTAGAGCTAGGGAGACAGGGAAGAGGAGATCAGGGATAGTATCATCCCTGGGGAATTTCAAGAGCATGTTAAATTTATAAACAAATTGGATGAAAATAGAAAACACCAGCTTTGTTACCACAAGGAGCATAAGAAAACCTCAGCTCAATTCATGCACAGATAACGAAGGGATCCGAGAAACAGTGACTGTGCTGTTTGTGGGTCGGCAAATCCTGTATTTTGGCGCCGTGATTGTTTAGATCAGTGCTGTAACTGAGCCTGAAAACAACACAACAACACTTGAGTACCTACGTATATCAAGGATTCGGTCTGGTCTGATCATGAGCATGGAGAATGGATTGGGACCAGGGTATAGGAATGCCTGTAGTTCCCTGTCACTATAACTTAATCCTATTTCCCAGAAGAGCACTGGGGAGGAAGACTTGCTGGTACACCTGAAATATGGTTCACCTGACAACAGCTCACAGCAGAGGTTTTTTCTGATAGAGAGGGAAAAAAGATTGGCCACTGACTTGTCCTGAAAGGAGGCAACAAGCCCTGCTTGGAGGATTTTGTTGCTTTAATAGAGGAGGCTTTAAACTGGATGAGCTTTGGGAGGAGAGGGTGTGAGGAGTCAGATTTGTGAAAGAACAAACAAACAAAACCCACAAACAAAGCCTACAACTGGCAAAAGTTTTAAGAACAAATACTAACCTTTTAACCAGGTTTCTTTAAAGTCACCTAGGCTGCTTTTTTTTTTTTGGAATGAGAATGGCAGCTTTTGCCTCCTGCCACAGCAGGAGAACATAGAATCATAGAATAGTTTGAACACCTCCAGGGATGTGGCAGCCACAGCTGCCCTGGGCAACCTCTGCCAGTGCCTCACCACCCTCACGGTGAAGAAATTCTTCCTTATGTCTGGTCTGAACCTGCCCCTCTCCAGTTTATACCCACAGAAAGTTCACACAACTGCACCTGTTCCCCCTGCCACCGGGGCTGCTGGCATGCGGAGTTGGGAAGGAAAACATCCCAAAAGGATGTGTGTATGTCTTCTCCCTACAGAGAATCCCACTGGGTTCTTGCCAGACTTTCCAGACTCGGACAACCAAATACAACTGCAGCCCGAAGTGCATTACCAAACTTTCTCACCTCCATGGGACAGATGGTGCTCCAGAACTGTGATGAGAAAGCTTCCGTGGGGTGAGTACTGCCCCCATGCCTTGGCATGCCTAGTGTACCCCATGGCATCCCTCTGCCCTGCAGCATCATAGAATTACCAGGTTGGAAAAGACCTCTTGGATCATTGAGTCCAACCATTCCCATCTGCCATTAAACCATGTCCCTGAGCACCTCGTCTACCCGTCTTTTAAACACCTCCAGGGAAGGTGAATCAACCACCTCCCTGGGTAGCCCGTTCCAGTGCCCAATGACCCTTTCTGTGAAATTTTTTTTCTGATGTCGAGCCTGAACCTCCCCTGGTGGAGCTTGAGGCCATTCCCTCTTGTCCTGTCCCCTGTCACTTGGGAGAAGAGGCCAGCACCCTCCTCTCCACAACTTCCTTTCAGCTAGTTATAGAGCACAATGAGGTCTCCCCTCAGCCTCCTCTTCTCCAGGCTAAACAACCCCAGCTCTCTCAGCCGCTCCTCATAAGACCTGTTCTCCAGCCCCTTCACCAGCTTTACTAAGCTTCAGAGCCTCAACATCCTTCTTGTGGTGAGGGGCCCAGAACTGAACACAGGATTCGAGGAGCGGTCTCACCAGTGCCGAGTACAGAGGGAGAATAACCTCCCTGGACCTGCTGGTCACGCCGTTTCTGATACAAGCCAAGATGCCCCTGGCCTTTTTGCCCCCCTGGGCTCCCTGCTGCCCCCCCCCCAGCGCTGTGTCCCATTCCCCCTACCCCTATGTCCCCAGGCACTCACGCGCGGGCGGGCGCGGGCAGCGCCCCCTGTGGCGTTGCGGGGCAGCGCAGGGCGCGCTGGGTGCAGGCGCAGCGAGGCGGGCAGCGGGCGGCGGGCGGGAGCGGCGGCGGCGGCGGCAGCAGGAGCAGCAGCGGCGGCAGCAGCGAGGGCAGCATCGCCTCGACCTCCCGCCGCTTCTCCTCTCGCCGCTCTCCCCGCCGCCCGCACGGCACCCCCGGCTCCTCCCGCCCCCGCCCCGGGGCGGGATCGACCCCCCCCACCGCCGGCTTTCCGCGGGGTGACCTTCCCCGGCCGGCTGGGGATGGGGCGGCTGGGCGAGAGCCCGCAGGTGGAGAGGAAAATTCCCTTTGCTCTGCGAACTCCCTCTCTTGGGAGCGGTGGGAGCGCGAGGGATGCTGTCTGTGCCACAGGTGTTACCTGGTGATCGTGCAGAGCACGCACGCAACAGGCTGTCAGCTGGGAAAGCCGAGATCATAGAATCATAGAATAACCCGTTTGGAAGAGACCCACCGGATCATTGAGTCCAACCGTTCCTATCAAACACTAACCCGTGTCCCTTAGCACCTCGTCCACCCGTCCCTCAAACACCTCCAGGGAAGGGGACTCAACCACCTCCCTGGGCAGCCTGTTCCAGTGCCCAAGGACCCTTTCTGTGAAAATTTTTTTCCTAATGTTCAGCCTAAATCTCCCCTGGCAGAGCGTGAGGCCATTCCCTCTCGTCCTTGCAGTCCTTGCAGTCAGCCTGTGCCCTGGAAACTCCCGTTTTTCTGGCCATTAACGATCTTGAGAGTTTCTCTCTGGGAGAAAATATCTTGCATTCCCCTTATCCGGTTTAATTCTTATTGTGCAGCTGTGGCAGCCTCATTAGTGGATGTGAACGGCTGGGATACAGACTCCCTTGACCAAGGCTTTCTTAGGGCTCTACACACAGTTACTGTGTCACTGATGGATTGTAACTTGCCTGCTGAGGGATCAGGGCATTTTGTGTGTGTGTGACTCGTTACTTTATCAAAATTATACCCTTTGCGTGGAAGAAGTAATCACATTCTTTGGACTACTTACCTTCATGGTGGTCCATTTATTTTGTAAGAGGCTGTTTCCCACATAACTATCATTATTGCTGTTGTTATTATTTATTACTACAACTAGAAGCTATAGAACTCTATTTATAGGACCCTATTTATAGCAAGGGATGGAGCAAACCACCAAAAAAGTTAATCACTCCCCAGAGTGTGATTTGCAAACTAAGCAGAAGGGAATGAGTGTGTCATCAAAAGCTACCTCCATCTTCAAGTGAATCCGTGAAAAAGTCAAGGAGTAAAGGGTTTTGCCCAAGATGACACTTCCAATTGTAGCTTTAAAATCATGGAATCAAATAGTAAAGCCTTTTACAGGTTTTGTTGTTTGGGACTAAGTCCAGGGAAGGCTCTGAAGATGATCTGAGGGCTGGAGCATCTCCTCTATGAAGACAGGCTGAAGAGTTGGACTTGTTTAGCCTAGACCTAAGAAGGCTCCACAGAGACCTTAGAGCAGCTTTCCAGTACTGAAAGGTGCTGCAGGGAACCTGGGGGTGGTGGTGTGGTGTCTTTTTGTCAGGGATTGCAGGGATAGGGTGAGGAGGGAATGGTTTTCAGCTGAAAGAGGGGAGGTTTAGATGAGATCTTAGGAAGAAATGTGAGCGTTGTGAGGCAGTTGCTCAGGTTGCCCAGAGAACTGATGGCTGCTCCATCCCTGGAGGTGTTCAAGGCCAGATTGGATGAGGCTTTGAGCAACCTGATCCAGTGGGAGGTGCCCCTGCCAATAACAGGGGGATTAGAACTGGATGATCTTTAACATCTTTTCCAACCCAAGCCGTTCTATGATTCTATGACTAAATGTGAGACAGGAATGAGTAGTGTGAGACACACGGGGTCCAGGAGCATCTCTGTATTCTCAGTGGGGCTTGGAGGTGCACTCACAGCCCAGAAGGCCAGCTCTATCCTAGGCTGCATCAAAAGAAGCGTGGCCAGCAGATCGCAGAAGGTGATTCTACCTCTCTATTTCTCTCTTGTGAGACCTCATCTGGAGTATTGTGTCCAGTTCTGGAATCCTCAACGTAAGAAGGATATGGAACTTGTCCAGAGGAGGGCTATAAAGATGATCAGAGGGCTGGAGCACTTCCCAGACGAGGACAGACTGAGGGAGTTGGGCTTGTTCAGCCTGGAGAAGAGAAGGCTCCGAGGAGATCTTATAGCAACCTTCCAGTACCTGCAAGGGGCCTACAAGAAATCTGGAGGGGGACTATTCATAAGGGCTTGTGGTGATAAGATGAGGGGGAATGGGTATAAACTGGAGAGGGGCAGGCTTAGGCTTGATATAAGGAAGAATTTGTTCACCATCAGAGTGGTGAGATACTGGAACAGTTTGTCAAGGGAAGCTGTGGCTGCCCCATCCCCGGAGGTGTTCAAGGCCAGGTTGGATGGGTCCTTGGGCAGCCTGATCTGGTGGGAGGTGTCCCTGCCCATGGCAGGGGGATTGGAACTGGATGATCTTTAAGGTCCCTTCCAACCCAAACTATTCTATGATTCTCTGATTCTATGAGGTGAAGATACCAAGTGCTAAGCAACTCTTGTGGTCTAGTGTCACCAGCATGACTTGTGGCCATCCAGATCAGGAACTGGAATTGGGTCTTGCACAGAAAAGTAGGGTTGCAAAGCCCTGCTTGGTTGTCCTGCTCAAGTGCAATACTATTTTCTCAACTTTCTTCCTTCCTGGAACATCATCAGTTCTGTTTCAGCTGATAGTGACATTAGTTTTTATTCTGGCCTTGCAATGGTTATGAGGTGCACTCCATCACTTTGTTCCACTATGCTTGGCATACTCTTTTTCTCCACCACTACTACGGCATTGTTCTGATGGATGGTCTATATAATTCCAGCTAACACGTGCCTTTATATTGCTCTGTCCTCCCCTCCTCACCTCCCCATCACCTTTGAAATCAAGGAAAGTAGTCGTTGTGAAAAGGAGGGACTGACTGAACTGTGCCAGCTGACAAATGCAGGATAACATTGTGCCCTTGGGAGATCCTGCTCATGTGAAGGGCAGTTGAAGTCTGTCCTTATGGTGCTGCTGACCCTTTCCTGACACTCATCTGCCAGTGCCATGAGCAGTACCAGGTGTCTGGGACACTTCAGCTTGTTTTCCTAAGGGAGCAGGAATCGATCAGCAAGGAAAGATCTGGGTATTCTTGTGTTATTGACCTATGCTCTTATACACTGATTTGGGAAGGCAGGCAAGCAAGAAAGTCCCATCTCGAGACTCCTCCTGCCAAGCCGATGGTTCCTGAGGAGCAACTCAGTTCCTGAACTGACTGTATGCAGACTTTACGTCAGGAAAGGCACGCTGGGCTGCAGATAGCCGCCTGTGCTCACAAAGTCAGGCAAAAGAGTGCATCTTGAATAACCCACTTGTTTGACAAGTGTTTCGGAGGAGCATGAGGAGCAGCACTGCTGAGTGACACCCACTGTCACTCCTTGCCTGGCAGGTGCTATGTGTTGCCTGTGTTATCTGCAGGATTTGGTGGTTTGGGGCGTTTCACTGGTGCTCAGATGCCTTCAAGGAGGGTCTCAGAGCAGTGTGTTGTGTTTGAGGACATGACTGCCTCTCTGTGCTGTGCCTACCAGGAGTGCTGGAGCGGTGGTACTGCCTTGCCTGTGGCTGGTTGCATCTCAGGGCTGGGATAGGTGCTGTGGTTGTCGTACAGGAGCCAGCAAGCTTGAAGCTGGTTTGAATATGAGCTGCAGTGACGTCTTTGGCAGTAATGCAAGATACCACAGCCTGCAGGGGCACGTCTCTTCCCTTACCTTCCATATTCTGTTCTTAAAGAAGAGTGCCAGTGGCCATCAGGTGTTTATGACTTAAGGCTCGCCAAAGGCTGGATTTGTGCCAGTAACAAGACATGTCATATCTCTGAGTCTTCCCCCTTTCAGCAAGTTTGTCAGAGGACAGGAGAGCATCACACTTAGCCATGTGATTATAAAGCAGTTTGTTATTGATGCATCTTTATGCCTCTATATATCTTGAAATCAACTTCAAAATCCATTCAATAATCTGTAACAAACATACATCCTTAGTTGCATTCAGCCCACTAGTACACAGGGAATCTTGTACATGTTGTAGGTAAAACCAGATTTACGCTGCCTAAGTGTACCTATCCCTGAAACTCCCTCCTCAGAAACTATCACTAAGAGATATCAGCCACATATATATATATATATATACACACAAAGGTTTTGTTGCCCTATTATTTTTAACATACCAAGAGTAGAATTGTAAGCTAAAAGCTTTAGTTTGGATGGAGAGATACTGTCATTAGGAATTCTTGCACATCTGGTCTTCAGTTAATATCTATCCAAAATGAAGCAGTAATTATGCACGACTATAGCCATATATGCACGTGGTGTTAACTTAAATTCCCATATGTGGGAGTAAGAGCCATTACAGAATCACAGAATCATAGAACATCCTGAGTTGGAAGGGACCCACTAGGATCATTGAGTCCAACTCCTGTTCCTGCAGAGGACAACCCCAACACTCGAACTGTGTGTCTGAGGGCACTGGCCAAATGTTTCAGGAATATTGTCAGGCTTGGCACCATGACTGCTTCCCTGGGGAGCTGTTCCAGTGCTCCACGACCCTTTGGGTGCAGAACCTTTTCCTTTCCATGCATATATGGAGGAACCTTATATGGCCCAGTAACTACACAGACAAATAGTTTTAAATCTTTATTCATATATTATAATAATGAGTGGCACTACATGTATTTTACAATTCAGGGTGCTGTCTTTATTCTGGCAGTGCTTAAGCAGGAGCTTAACTTTGATGTGTTGAAGTTTGACTGGAGTCCCAGAGAATTAAAGATATGCCTGATGCTGTTATTCTGCTGAAGTGCTGGTATCCGTGGGGATTGCTTTACACATGTTGGAGTGCTTTCCTGAATCCTTGCCTCAAGGCCGCTGTGCTGAAGCGTATGTGAGCCCTTCTGCAGGCGTGATAACAGCCGCAAGGGCTGCAGCTGTAGGTTTGCTCTGCCCGGGTGAAAAATGTAAACAGGAATACCCTGCAGTCTTTACTCCATTGTATCTCCCACTGATCTGCAATGTGGGGTTGACGGAGCAAGGACTGAGAGATTTGGCTCAGGGGAGCTGGTACAAGGTTTCTCACTCTGACATTTAACAGCAGAGCTAGAACCTGCCAGCTCACTCCGCTCTGGCATAACCCATACCTTGCACTCATGGTAGACCCAGTTTAGGCTAATTATTCTAATTTACTATCTTTCCCTCTCTTTCTCCATTTGTTAACTTTAACATGCCTTTTTACAGTTCCTTGGAGAAGCAGTGCCAGTGGAATAATGACGGGTAGAAAAAAATTGCTTTTGAGATACAGAACACAGCTAATTACAGCATTACAATTAGCTGAATGCCCTTAACAGAGTCCGAGGGGGGAAATCGTAGTGCAGCATCTGCTGTACCATATGCTTTTCTAGTTTCCAGAAGATAACAGTGGGCATGAACGTTGCTGTGGATTGTGCTTGCTGCCTGAAGAGCCGAGCAGACCACAGATGCTCCAGCATTTCTTCCACCCAAACTCCGTTAGAAACGTCTGATGCTGTGTACATCTGTCACCATCAATTACGCTTTCTTGGCTTCAGACTCCTTCTTCAGACTCCATTATCAGACAGGATGATAATGATGCAGTGACAATTCATATCCCATTGTTCCTGAGTGTGTACTTCATCCACAGGGTGGATGTTGTCCCAAGAAAGGTTTAGTGGTAACAGGCAGGATGGCATCACATGGGCTTGTGCTTAGTGCTGAGCTGCTTCTCATTGCTCACTGAATTTCTGTATAGAACAATGAACTGACTTTTTCTGTGGTTTTTTTTTTACTTCACTGTGACATTGGAAAGCCGAAGTGCTCTGCTGTGTACAATTTAGTGAGCTAAACCTAAAATGGCTCATTATTTGCTATCCTATAGATTAACTCTGCCTTGTCGAAACATCCCAGAATAGGAGTTGTAGCTCTGCTAATGTACTTAGTGTGCTGAACTATGGTAATTACAGCTGAATTAGAGTTGACAATGATTGAGCCAGCTTAGGGAAATACTGTTTAAGATTTTACCCAAACCTGCTGCTTTTCTGTTACTTTGATTTTTTTATTGTATTTTTATTGTCTCCACTTTTTTTTTCCACCTTAACCAGGCCTAAAAAGAAATGCGTTTGTAAAGACATTATTAAGAAATTTGTCACTGTAGTCACAAAGCAGCAAGTAGTAACCAAATTTGGACCACATCCATCCTCCAAAATACTGATTAATAGGAAAGTTTGTTTAGAGAAAGCAGGTCTCTGTTATTTAGCCAATTACTTAATTATCGATTCTCTCTTCCCAGTTTGTTTGGCAGTCTCGCACTGTGATCTGTAGCAGCTCCTGACAAGGAAAATTAGAAAACTTTTAGGAAAGGCTTTTTCCAGGGCATATAAGGCTGTGATTTACCTCCAGTAAAGCCTGGAGGAAGGATGTTGAGAGAGAAGGAAGTCTGCAGCTCCTCCCAAAGCAGTTGGAAAAGAGTCTGGCTCTGGTTGAGTGTTTTAACTCTGCCCCAGCGCTTTACTGTGTGTGCTTTCAACATAGAATCATAGAATTGTTAAGATTAGAAAAGGCCTCTAAGATCATCAAGTTCAACCATCAGCCTAACACCACCCTGCCTACTAAATCACGTCCCAGAGCATCACATCTACACATTTTTTGAACCCCTCCAGGGATGGAGACTCTACCACTCTGCTGGGCAGTCTCTTACAGTGCTTCACCACTCTTTCAGTAAAGAAATTTTTCCTAATATCTGATCTAAACCTCCCCTGGCACAACTTGAGGCCATTTCCTCTTGTCCTGTCCTTTGTTATTTTGGAGAAGAGACCAGAACCCAACTCAACACAACCTTTTGGGGATTTGTAGAGAGCAATAATGTCTCCCCTCAGCCTTCTCTGCTCAAGCTGCTCCTCATAAGAATTGTAAAGTAGTGTTAGAGCTGAGAGTTTTTCATGAATATGATGTCATATGGTTAGTGCACGTGTCTTTATGAGTTAGTGGACTGTGATATCTTGTGGGTGTTACACATCCTTATGTAGGGGCTGTGAGTGCAATGAGGAGTTAGTGCTGGGGTCTCAGTGGTGGGACCAGAGATACCATGGGGAGTAAAAGTCACTTAGAGGAGTCTGGAGAGTGGGAATTTTTCTCACTTGAGCCATAGTATTCTTTCTCTGATGGAGGCATCAGTTAGATCTTACTTATAACTCTAGGTGAGCATATGCTTGTAGGTGTTAAATGGCCTCAGGTTGCACCATGGCAGGTTTAGAATGGATATTAGGAAAAATTTCTTTACTGAAAGAGTGGTGAAGCACTGGAAGAGGCTGCCTAGAGCAGTGGTGGAGGCACTATTCCTGGAGGGGTTAAAAAGCTGTGTAGATGTGGCACTTGGACATGGTTTACTAAGCACAGTGGTGTTGGCCTGACAGTTGGACTTGATAGTCTTAGAGGTCTTTTCCAACCTTAATAATTCTATGATTCTATAAGGCAGGTAGGGGTGCTTGTTTGCAAGAGTGCCTAGGTGCCTGAAAAGGGCACTGAAGGCCATGGATTTACACATATACACATCATACAGCGAAAGCCTAAAAGCTGGGTAAGGTTTGAAGTACGATGAGTTGTAAGCTTTATTCACTAGGTAGCAAAACCTGAGGTCTTTGATCCAGTAGTCTGCATGTCAGTTGGATTATAAATCCAATAATTAAGGACAATGTAGTTTCTCAGTCCCTCTTCCAAGGAGTTTCTTTCCCATTCTTGTTTGTCTTTTGTCTGTTGTCTCTGAATGTCAAAAGAGGGTGGTACAGCTCTTTGCAAGCAGGTCTGAGCCTGATTCCTCTGACACTTTTAGCCTGGATTATGCACTGATTCAAAAACCGTTTTAAAATGCATTAAAGCCATCATGAGCAATGAAGGAAGCTCTGCACTTCTGAGTGCATGTTTGATGCCTACCTCATTGAATTCAGGAAGAAGGGATTATTAAAGACATAAAAGCTGTCTCTTTATCAGGAGCTTAAAAACACTCCAAAGGAAACAAAATCTGTTGTGCTTAGCTGCTGTAATTTAAGAGACGAATGCTGCTCTCGTTTATGACAGCATAAATTAGAATTTGATTGAACCGTGGCTTAACATTGCTGCAAATGAGATCAAAATGTGACTTCAGAAGTTCAGAAGGTAAGAAGCAGGTTTGCACCCAGCCTTGTTTGTTTTATCTATGCTTATGCTCTTACTGACTCTGCTGTGTGCACGTCACCTGGGAAAAACTCCATCCGTGGAACATTTGATCTCTTTTTAATGGTCCTTATCAGAATGGGTATTTTTTATCCTGATATAGGACGTGGCCAAGTTGGTAAAATTCTGCTGGGGCTTCTACACTTTGCTAGTCCCATTATATTTGAATATTGCATGAAAAATAATGACATGCTGCATAGATCCTGAGATTGTGGTTCAAGTATTTCATGGATGTTGAGGTTCAAGGGGGCTGCAGGTACATCTGAGTTCACTTGCTACATAACATAGGCAAGCTCTGACAATGCAGAGATGGGTAGGAGAGATTCTAAAAAGACTGTGGTAATTTCAATAATTAGGTATTGGTTTAATAGCTAATACAAGATCATAGAATGGCTTGGGTTGGAAGGGACCTCAAAGCCCATCCAGTTCCATCCCCCCTGCTATGGGCAGGGACACCTTCCACTTCATCAGGTTGCTCAGAGCCCCATACAACCTGGCCTTGAACACCTCCAGGGATGGGGCAGCCACGACTTCTTTGGGCAACCTGTGTCTGTGTCTCACCAACCTCACAAGAAAATATTTCTTCCTAAAATCTCATCTCAATTTCCCCTCTTTCAGCTGTAAACTGTCCCCTTCGTCCTATCCCTGCCCCTCCCCAGTTTTCCTGTAGCCTCTTTCAGTACTGGAAGGCTGCTATAAGTCTCATATAAAAATGATAGCACACAATCTATTGCTGAAAAGTCAGAACTGCCTGTACTATATTGATTAAAAAATACTCTTTATTGATGAACATTATTACAAGGGTTAGAAAGCAATTAATAAATTTTGTTCTGGGAGTTCATTAAAGTAGAAGTTCTTGGGACAAACAAATTTTTGTAGACTTGTAAGGGAAAATAATAACAAATCGTAGTGTTAATTTAAAAAAAGGAGTAGTGTTAGGCATCCTCAGCTTGTTCACTTTCTTACCTCTCCCACTGACATCCTGTGGGGTTACATTATTTCTAAGTCCACATTTCCAAGGATGCTTCTCTCCAAGGGTGCAGGACACTGTGTAACTGGCCATTGGTCAGAAAATTCTTTAATACTGATAAAGCATGTAGGAATGTTTTCTACTTGTCCTTATATGACTTACAAAGTATACAGCTTTCTATCCCCCTCCAACTCAACGCTGAATTAACGGAGTTTGTTGGCTGTTTAGGTAGTGAGCTAGAGCAGACATTGTGTTTTTGGAGGATACGTGTGTGTGTCACATGGTGAGGCCAAAATCCAGAAAGAGGAATGCTCCCAACCATCTTGGCAAACAGACTTATCTCCCTGAATGTACAGCAGCCTTGAAGTGTGATTGTGTTACAAAACCCGTTAATGATCACTGGCACAAATAGAGGAAAAATGAAAGACATTTTGATTTACACCAATGTGAAGTGAGATGGGAATCAAGTTCTAAATGACAGACACTGTCAGTTTATTTAGGATTAACCTTGTAATCCTCTTTTTTTTTTTTTTTCTCTTTTCTGTAGTGCTTCACTGTTCTGGATAAGGAGTTAGTATAATGCTTGGGAACAGGTCCAGGAGGTGGCTGACTCCAATTCTTCCACGTCCTTCCCAAGTTCAGCTGTGATTCTTTTTGCAAGGGTCAGTAGCATCACCTGAGAGTGAAGAGCTGGTGCCAATAAAAAAAATTCTCTGCCTAGCTTTTACCCACCTGACCTCTGCAGCAGCATCCATCTCCAAAGTTTGGTGTGTCAGCTTCTTGTAAAGCTCGTGGAAGGAATTACACACCCCAGAAGAATCAATCCCAAATTATAAAGAGAAATCCAGGGAACTCTGGGCAGCAGCATCAATATGAAGCTCAGCTCACACTCAACTGGGGTTGCTGAAGGCAAATAGCTGCATCTATTCAGGATCCAGAGTTGCAGATCCCTACATCCATCATTTGGGAGGAAGGAACCCTTGCAAGCTCGTTCTTGTTTCTTTAAATAGTTTCCATAGGGGGTAGAAGTGCTGCTGCCTGTTGGGGATTGAAGCCTGGGTTTGGCCCCTTTTCCTGCTTTAAGGGGAGGTTGATTTGTGCTTCCCACCTTCCAGCTGTATGGTGCAGCTCCTGGCTGGGACTTGAGCACCTGTAAGATGCTGCCTTGCAGAAAGGAAGATAAGAGGTAGGTTTTCTTCTGTGATTTAGGTTGCTATAACTTTTGGCTGCTCTTTTTTCTGACTATAGTTTTTCACTCAGATTAGCTGAGCAGTCTTTGCTGATGTGGTGTTATTGCCATTCCCTGTATTTATTATTGCTAACATCCTTCTAAGATGTGTATTCATCCAGTTATAGCTGGAACACATCTTTGCAAGGTGGTTTTTTATGTATCTGAAATGGGAATTCCAGATATTTGTTGATTTAAGGATGCAAAATGCTTCTTCTTAAATCCCTGCACTGTATTCTGTAGCTGGTTTTGCTGTTCCCTTTAGTTTCTCAGGGTTTGCTCACTCAGAAGTCAGGACTCCTGGCATGGACCCTCTTTCCTTCCTCTTGGTTAGCACCAAATGAGAGCTGATGACTACTAAGCAGGGAGGTGGTGTGCGGGGTAGGTGCTGTGTGTGCATCCAGAGGGTTTCAATTCTCAGCCTTGTGGAAAGCAATGGCACAACTTTCATGGTACTAACTTGCTATAGCTCTAGAGTAATATGGTTATGGCTCCTTAATTAGTTCCTTAGTGACATTGATACTATTCCCAAAACCACAGAATCATAGAATGGTTTGGGTTGGAAGGGAGCTTTAAAAGCTCATCCAGTTCAAACCTTCCACTGCATCAGGTTGCTCAAGGCTCATCTAACCTGGCCTTGAACACCTTCAGGGATGAGGCAGCCACAACTTCCCTGGGCAACCTGTGCCAGTGCCTCACCACCTGCACACGAAAACATTTCTTCCTAGTATGTCTCTTCAAAAGTGAGGAGAAGCTGCTGAGTGTTGGTGTCTGAAGGGGGCGGTGGGTGCCACTAGAGGATGTTCCGGCCATGGGCATCACCACCCCCCTCCCAGGCCTGTTGAGCACCACACTGTCACAAAGTGCTTGAGAACTTATTTTTTTTTCATAAGGCTACACTCTTACTTGCTCTCCCGCTAAGTTTATCTGACTGTGGATGAAATAGAGTGGTTTCAGGCTCATCGGTCTTTGAATACCAGCCGAAAGAGGAGTCCCGGAGTAATGGCTCACATCAGCCAAGCCCAGTGAAGACAGGAAGGGCTGCAGATGGCATGTTGGTACAGCATTTCTGATTATTTATTTGTTTGTTTGTTTGGATAGGGACTCACTGTCTAATTTTCTATATTAATTTGGGATGTTGAACTGCCCTTTTTGACCTCTGTTCTCCCATGTACCACTCCTCAGCTGCTCCTTATCTGATATGCACCAGATCCTGTCCTTTGGCCTCCTCTGAGTGTAAGAAGTTACTGTTCTCTCCCAAAGGCAATTGTTGTGTTTGCGCCAGCAAAGCTTGCCTTGGCAGCCTTCAGCTTGGTCCAGTCCCGTTGCTCCTCTCCTGATCCTGCCAGCCCAAGATGCCCAGAAAAGCATCTCTCTGAGGCCAGTGGGGCTCCCCCAGTACACTCACTGTCTGGCTGACTGCAGGTGCTACTATCCCACGTCCCTGGAACCCATAGATGTCTTTCACTATTTCCATTCCCTGCATAGCCTGCTTCATTACTCTCTTCAGTGCTAGTTTCCTCTGCCCATGGACACAAGGTTGGTGAATGGTTTAAAGGGGAAGCCATATGAGGAACAGCTAAAGTCACTTGGTCTGTTCAGTCTGGAGAACATGAGACTAAGGTGAAACCTCATTGAGGTCTACATCTTCCTCACAAGGGAAGGAGAAGGATCAGGTGCCGATCTCTTCTCTCTGGTGACCAATGATAAGAACCGAGGGAATGGCAGGAAGATGTGCCAGGGGAGGGTTAAATTGGGTATGAGGAAAAGGTTCTGCACCCAGAGGGTGGTGGAGCACTGGAACATGTTCCCCAGGCAAGCAGTCACAGTGCCAAGCCTGGCAATTTTCCAGAAGCATTTGGAGAATGCACTTAGCCACATGGTGTGAGTGTTGGGGTTGTCCTAAGAAGGGATAGGAGTTGGACTTGATGATCCTTGTGGGTCCCTTCCAACTCAGGACATTCTATGATTCTATGCAAGACCCAGAAACCAAAGGCAACACCAGCTGTAGGTCTGCTACAGTCCTGCCACGCCTCTTGCTGGCTCACCCTCACATGGATGAAGTGCGTGTGGGTGTGAAAGAGAACTGGAAAAAGCTCTGCTTAGCCAGCCAGCAGCTGCTGCATGCCCAGATTGCACAGCAAGTGCCCTTTGGCTCAACTCTCCCATTTCCACCTTATTCGTTTTGGCTCAGAATAGTGTGGTTGTACACATGGCTGCCAGAGAGGAGTGTGTTCCAGATAAAAAATGAAGTAGAAGGATATGGTTGTGAGAAATATCAGAAAGACCTTTCATGGAGCTTCTACTTTCCTCTTTTCTCCTTGCTTTCTTGGCTACGTTATGCCCCCTCCACAGGTCAGACTGGTCACAGGATCCTGATCATTCCTGGGGGTCATTAGGGCAATTCTTGATGTGGCTGCTGAATATGTGGCCAGGTGATATTGGTGTGGGATGCTGGTTGGTTAAGCCTATTCTTTGGGTTAAAATAAGCAGGAACAGGATGTGCTGCTTGTGAGTTCATGCACAATTTCTGCAGCCCCGCAGATTAAATTAGTTCAACACATCTTGTTTGTGAAAAATGTAGAGGTCAAGATAGTCTCTTTCTGCACCTTTCCTCGTTATGTTTGAGTTGCATGTTGTTTAGATGAGTAACTCAGAGACTGGGGTGGGGGAGGGGGGGAGTGAAAAGTCTGTTGGGAAAAAAAAAAGATCTTTGATGCTTTGATTGTTACTAAATAAATAAACAATGGATTGACCGCATCCTGAAAGAAGGAGAAAACATTTGATACTCCTTTTGTATTTGTGAGCCCTTTGTACCAGTTTGTATCCTGCTAAAGTGAATAAGGTGCTTAGAGTGAAAATAAATGCAAAAAATTTAATTTATGATGAATAAAAACTAAAGGAGAGGGGTGATTTTGAGTCTAAACTATTCAAATTTATGAGTATTTGTGAAGAGAGGAGTACTGCAACAAGGAGTGATAGCCTTTTTTATTTATCCATGATGTCCATGATGCCTTTCTGTTACTGAAATTGCATGGATGTGAGCAGTCTCACAAAAAACAAGTTGCACATGCTCTTAGGACTGAAGTTAGCTGTATGTATTAGTCCCACTGGATTTAAAGGGATGAAAGATATAAATGCAGCTATTTGTATGACTGTGGATCCCTGAAGTAATAGTTCCTGTTTTGTGAAGTTCTGCTAAAGAAGTAAATACTTGCTGGTGCTGCTGCGTGAGGTGGATGTATCTCTTGTCTTCCATCTCCCCAGATGAAGCAGTCAAATCCCATTTTTATGCCCCAGTTCATTTCTCTAAAGTCAGTCCCTCCAGATTTACAAGGCTGTGGTGGGGTGAAGCTTGTTCTGGGATACAGACATGTACATCACACTTTAGATGCGATTTTACCTCTACAAACTAACTGATGCAGTTTGGATGTGCAAAAGAAACATGTTTTAATTATAGGTGGTAAAGGAAACTTCTTTATGAGCACTTTTTCAGAGAGTAGTGGTTTAGTCAACAGGCTTGGTGCCAACCTGCATCTCACCAGGTTGTCCTCATGCCAAAGTCAAGGCAGATGGCTTGTGAGAAACGGCTTGCAGGAATGGAAAAGAACAGCAGGAAGTTTTCACTGGTTTGGAAGGGCTCAGTCTTGGTTCAGAAATTGTGTTCCAGAAGAGAAGCACAAGCTACTTTGTAAGAGGAAGGTAGGTTTGAGACTCTCCCATCCACTCTGCTTAATGCCTTGGGATGCTGTGGGAGAGCTGCACATTGACACAGAGCAACTAAATGTGGGATTATTTCACTTGTCCCGCATACCAAAGGTGCAATGGGAAGACCCCTCTGTCATCTTTCTATCAAATTCAGGTAATATGGACCCAACCTGATGCATTTTCCAAAGAATCATTTGATGTGAGAGCATCGTTAGTGTAGCTGGCAAGTCATTACAGATGGCAGTATAGTCAGATCTGTGGGCTGAGTGGAGAATAGAACTCCTCGTTTGTCTGGTTGTAGTCTGACTGTGGTCACAATTGAGAGGCACATGAGAAAATGCCAAACATAGTTCATTCTCACTGAAATCAACCGCACTTGGTAGCCCAAGATAAGGGGCTGGATTTGGAACTGGATGAGATTTGAGGTCCCTTCTGACCCAAACCATTCTGTGATTCTACTTTCCCTGAAACCTCCTCTTCTCCAGGCTGAACAACCTCAAGTCTCTCAGCCTGTCCTCATACAGGAGATGCTGCAGCCCTCAGATCATCCTCATGGTCTCCTCTGGACTCACTCTAACAGATTCATGTCCTTCCTGTGCTGAGGACTCCAGAACTGGATGCAGGACTCCAGGTGAGGTCTCAGAAGAGCAGAGTAGAAGGACAGAATCCCTTCTCTTGTCCTGTTGGTTATGCTTCTGTAGTAGCAAAGTGCATAACTGTAAGCAAGTGAGTCTCCTTCATGCTTTCAGCTGGAATGCTTCGGAGTTAAGGCACAAGGGAGGGGATGCTTACACACTATGCTGTAGTGTTACTACTCTTGTAGTAAAAAAAAGCTCAACACACTGATCTTGTGAGACAGTGTTTATGATGTATCTACATTTAGAGACATCTAAATCTATTCTAAATTTAGCTAACGGGGAGAGTTGTGTTTTCTTATGTGTACTTGACTTGATTTTTTTTTCTTTTGCCTTCAGATCTTGTCATAATACAAAAATTGCAAATGAAGGCAAAAGTTTAACAGTTTTGTCTTTTTTGTTGTGGTTTTTTTTTTTTTTGCAAAGAGACCTCACAGTATAACGTACCGTAATTAATGGGAAGTGAAAATGGAAGGCATAAAATCCCAATGAATATTGTCTTAACAAATTAAATCTGATTTCTTTAAGCCAAAGAAATATTTGCATAGCTAATGAAACTGATTAACTTAGAATTAATTTGCAATGTTTAGTCATACAGCCTAAACCTAAAGTGATGTTGGTAGTGTGTTGATTATTAATAGTACTCAAGATAATCAGGCTTGCTGGATGATTAAATGTAAATACGTAGTGAAAATTTAGTTCAGCATAATAAACAATTTCAAACAGGAAAATGCCCCATGGTGATAAAGTAAAATTACGGAGTGCTAATTGTACAAGTTGAAGTTAAGAAGCTGGGGAAAGCACACATTCCCTCCTGTCTGCTGAAAGCAGGTGAAAAGCTGCTTCTTTTTAACTTCCCTTTGGTTTGCTAATGATTTCTTTGTGATCTGGGTTACACTTGTGCCTGGGAACAATCAGTATGAGCCACGGACTCTGCGTACTGGAGTGCTGTACAAACAGATCTCAGTGAGCTCATGGAAGTGTGGATGGGAACTGAAGGATTGAGCCATTGGGCAGAGGAGTTAGTTTGTAGGTTAATGCCTGTTTGCATGGACAGCAGGGACCTTGGCTTACTGGCAACTGAACCATAGCTGCAACTTTTTGTTTAGTTTTACAAATCTTGGAGCAAACTTTTGGGATGGGGTTTCAAGGAGGACAATGGAGTGACTTTCTGAGAGGTATAGGAATCTCCCCTTTGGAGGCAGGGTTTCTGTCAGAGAAAGCATGTGCTTAAGAATGAAGGGTTGGGGTGCTAAGACCCGGTGTCACCCATCTGTAAGTTTGCAGAGCTTGCCAGTTGATAACCTAAAAGAGGTAGTAGATAAATAACCTTGGTGCAGAAAACGAAGGGCTTGGAAAGCAAAGACAAGTAGTTAGTGATAGAGAGGTTCCTAATCATAGGTCCATAGAATTACAGAATGCTTTAGGTTGGAAGGGACCTTAAAGATCATCCAGTTCCAACCCCCTGGCATGGGCAGGGATACACCTTCCAGTGGATCAGGTTGCTCATAAACTCATCCAACCCAGTCTTGAACACCTCCAGGGATGGGGCATCTGTGATAATAAACAGGTGCTAATAAAGTCCCTGTTCTTGTCCTGTTTCCAGGAGGCTCAGTCAGTCTCCAGAGTAACTGTGAACAGCTAATGGGTCATTTGCATTATACCATTTTTTGGAGTTATACCAGTTTAGAATAGATTTTGTGGGGTTTCTCTGAAGCTTGGAGTCACTGTAGCTCTGTGGTGGTATTTGGTGCATCCTTGCAGATGGTGATGAGGACAGTGGGGTACAGCTACCTGTCCTAGTGCAATCCAGGGTGTCCCTGCCATGCAGGGCCATGCGTACCCTGCTGCCCCAGTGTGGCACTCTGACCTGTGTCTCTGGGCATGGGATAAGCAGGGTAAAGCCATAAGGAAGAATCCGGCCCTTGGGTGTCAGAGCTTAACCTCAACTTGTAAATCTGCTTTTTATCTCCAAATAAATAGATTTAATGGAGTGTAAAAAGGGTAAAATTCTGGCTGTAAATCTGATCTTAGGTTTTTACTTTATGGTGCTGTTTATTGCTTGCCTGTTTAAACAGGATTTTTTTGTGCTTTGAATTTTCGTAGTATGAGAGTTGGATCAGAGTTGACTAGACAATTTCTTCACTCGACTACGCTAATGTAAATACCAATTAAATGAAAGTACAAATTTGTTTTCCTACAGCTGTGAGTAGAATTTGACCCAGAGAATCATTAGTTGACTCCACTTTGGCATGCTCCTATGTTTTGTCTATAGATTAGGAAAAGGAGCATGAATCAAATCAACTTTTTATCCATCAAGAAGAGGCCTGTTGCCTGAAGTAGGAGTTGCTTCCCTGTGTGAGCTTTTAGACTATTTCTCAGGATGGAGGGTCCACAAAGCTTATAATCAGGACATACTATATTGGGGGAAGACAAGTGTCCTCTTCTAGGTCTGATAAAGATGCTAGCTTTGGCCAGCTGTCTGTTGTGGCCAGTGTGCTGGAACCTACAGCTCACGCTGGTCAGACAGCATCAAAGACCACATGAACTTCCCTCATCCCCTTCACTGTGAAGTCCATAGTAAGCTTGACCTACACGGCCAACGGAAAAGCAATGGTCAAATGATCCTTTTGGCTTCAGAGGGTAACCTGCAGCAAAAGGGTAACAACAAGTGTATGGTGATGCAGGCAGGGTAGTTGTTAGCAGTCTCCATGTGTTTCTCTGATGCTTAACTGCTTGCTTCATATACTCTTCAATGTCCTTACCGTGTCTTCTTCGTGCTTTTTTAGCTGGGTCTCATCCCTCCAGGACTCTTGCTTTTCCTCTGTCTGAGATGTGTGTGGTGTGGATCTGTTTTAGTTTTTTATTCCTCTCCTCCCTTCGTATTACTGGATTTTGTTTCAGATCATTTTGACCTGATTCTCTCCTTTGACTCTTTAACACAAAGTTTTGCAATGCCTGTGGGTTACAATCCTATCTCTGTTATGGCTGGTGAAGTCTCTTGATAGCCACAAGAAAAAGGCTAAATTTAACTAAACTCTGAGCAGCCATTCTTGTGCAATACTGCAATGCACTGCCGCTCCTTCCAATATCTTGGGAGTCCTTCCCTAGAGGAGATCACCCTTCTTTCCCCATAATCTGCCGAGATCCATGGCTGCCAGTAAAACAACATAAACTTGGGTTTTCTAGGCGCGACAGTAATGTTATGAAGCTCCATCATCTCTGTAACACAGCAAGTGCTCCAGTCCCTTCCGTATCACGTACAGGTTATTCTTGCTCCATATATGATTGTTTAGAGGTATCAACACTATATTCTGGATAATTGGAATGCATTCATGGGATGTTTTGAGAACTGATGTTTGTTTGCTGGTTTATTTTTTACGTAAGCAAGGAGAGACTTGTAGCTCAATAAGCAGAGGAAGGTGCAGCCTGGTGACCCAGCTTGTGTGGGCATGTCACACAGCTCTTCCAGATGCTTTGGTGTGGTCATCCTTGAATCTGTCATCTGAATTCTTCCTCTTTGTCAGATGATAATAACACCTCTTCCTTTGTACCGTCCCTTTCAAGAATTTTAATTTATGCTTTTTTCAAGTAGCTACTGCAATGCTGTCCTCGCCCCTGTTTGGATATTCTAGCTGTTGCTGTGATAAAATAATATGGCTTTCATACGTTGTGTCACAGGTTCCAGCAACTTCTCTATGTCCAGGGACTTTGCTAAGGGCTATGGGGAGGGATGGAGGGAAAGAGGGGTGCCAGGCAGGTACCCTGTGAGCCCTGGAGGAGTACCATGCAGGGTGAATCTGCTCTGTGGAAGGATATCATATTTGTAATATCGACTGAATGTGATCATGATCTAACCCATAAAGCACATGTATTTAGCTCCCAAAGGATATTAAAGTTCATAGAATCATAGAATGGTTTGGATTGTAAGGGACCTTAAAGCTCATTCTGTTCAACCCCCCCTGCCATGGGCAAGGAGATCTTCCACTGGATCAGGTTGCTCAAAAACTCATCTACTCATTTCAGCAAAACACACAAGGAACTGTAATGAAATCTGTATAATTCAGGGCAGAATCAAGTCGCTGCCATGCTCAATACACTGTCATGTTCAGAGTACCTCTGTATAGTGATAATCTTATTGTGAAGAACTCTCCATTGCCTCCATTACTGCCTAAAAGATCTAATCTTACACTGTGTTTATTACAGGAGAATAATGTTTATTACATGAGAGTTTCCTGCTTATAATGTAATAGTAGTCTTGGTCAGCACCTCTTGATGTTTTACAATGAAGTTCCAAGTATGTTTAAATGATTTGTTGCAGCACAGCCTGGGTAGTAAGCGCAGGTAAACGGGTTCGCTGGGAAGATTTAAGCTGAGGGGACAGTCACTATAAAGTCTAACAGGAGATCATTGTATCTCACAGATGGAACAGATAAAAGGTTAAAAAAGTCTATAACTGCAGACAACAGAGATAGAAAATCCTAAATTATCAAGGTGCAATGGAATCCCGTTGTAGGGTGCCATACAAACAAAAACTTAGTTGAGTCTTTAAAAGAATAGATGAAAATTGTCCTCAGCAGGCCAGTTTAGGAAGCTGATGCAGTTATGTTTGTGTGGAAAGTGAATGAGGACTGACTGCAATGACATTTTGTAATGCTAAAACCCGACACAGATCTGCAGACTGAGGAACATCTGTTCTAATAGTCCACAGAGTTAAAAATCATGTGACTCTTTCCTGCAACCCACGCCAGGGTTTTCCAGGATTTTAAAGTTTGTTTTCTGGTCTTTACCTTGTAGGGCTGCTTTTTCCCTGCTGTCCCAGCCCCATCTGTGAGTGTGAGGACTAGGGGCTTATTTTATACATGGAGAATGGAAAACCACATCAGCTACTGAAAGCATTGTCATTTATTCAATCAAGATGACAATAGTAGATTGAAAAGGAACAACAAAAGTCACTGGCAACAAGCATGGACTAGGAAATTTAGAGCAAGCGATAGTTTTCAGAGGTCTGCTGCCAATGAAGTACAAAAAAGCAGGGCAGAGCCAGCAGAGTGACTTGAAGCTGGAGGGAAGGAGCATCTATGAAATGGCTGTCAAAGCCAACAGGTTTTGAAAGAAATTCTTGGAAGTCTGGAGGGAGTTACAGTCACTAAGACTTTGCCAGTTAATGCTGGCTCAAGCTCTCAGTTGTACTCCTTAATTGTGAGTCCCTTGGTTTAACACAGAGCTCTCCTTACAGGAGGGAACTTACTCTTGTTTATTGTGGTAGTCAGAAGCAACTCACTAAAGTAATAGAATCATAGAATGGTTTGGGTCAGAAGGCACCTCAAAGCCTATCCAGTTCCAACTCCCTGCCATGGGCAGAGATACCTCCCGCTGGCTCAGGTTGCTCAAAGCCCCATCCAACCTGTCCTTGAACACCTCCAGGGATGGGGCAGCCACCACTTCTCTGGGCAACCTGTGCCAGTGCCTCACCTCCATAACAGGAAAACATTTATTCCTAAGATCTCATCTAAATCTCCCCTCTTTTGGCTTCAAATGTTCCCCCCTCATCCTCTCCTTGCACTCCCTGAGAAAGAGCCCCTCCCCAGAGTCTATGAAGTTGGTGTCTAAAATCAATGTTGTGTCCCACTCGGAGCTTTTGGCTTCCTTCTCTGGTTTTGTTGTAAACCACATTTTGAGGGACAGGGAGACAAACAAACAAGGTTAAAAAAAAAACAACAAAATCAACTCTGTCTTTAATCCTGAAGAATTTGTGTTTTTACTATTTTGCCGGCTAAGTGCTGAAGCCACCGCAACAGGCTTGTTGCAAGGAATTGTGATAGCCTGCCTAGTTGTATTATGTTTAAAGGAGAAACTTTGCCTCACAGCCAGAACTTAACAGTTACCTTCCAGCTTTGATTTAGCTCTGGGAACACAGGAACTGAAGTGCCACCTGCTATCAGTTTTCCCTCATCCTTTATACAAGTCCACTTTGAATCTTTCCTTTGTAGAGGCTCGTCTCTAATTTAGTAACTGCTTACGCAGGAAGGAAATGAGAAGCTGAAATCTTTTCTTGCTTCATGACCCTATCACTTGCCTAAAAAGAAAGAAAACTGGCTTGGTGTCTCTCTTTCATCCTTCTTCTCGCAATACCCAGACAATAGTTGTCATATTTTGTTGAGCTCTGGACAGGTTTTTCCCACTGTGAAAATGTATATAATGCTCAAAGTGATTATGTAAACAGCTATACTGACAGTTGTGTTAAAAAGTGCCTGAATTCGGACTGTCAGCTGGTTGGGTATTGACTCTGTGTAAATAAAGAGAAGGCTCTTTCCAAAACCTGCCTGTCTGTTGCCTATAGTGCACAGTGCCCATTGCTTCAGGGGTTGTTATGTGGACATCCATTGCATGGGCCACATAGGAATTCAGACTAGGTATGCTGATCACATTTGCTTTGCCTGTTTATAGGAAGATAAATAACCGAGGGTTATTTATTTCTGGCCCAGGTTGGCCAGAGAAGTGGTGGCTGCCCCATCCCTGGAGGTGTTCAAGGACAGGTTGGATGGGGCTTTGAGCAACCTGATCCAGTGGGAGGTGTCCCTGCCCATAGCAGGGGGTTGGAATTGGATGAGCTTTGAGGTCCCTTCCAACCCAAACCATTCTATGATTCTGTGTTAAGGGTGAGTTGCTTTATTTGGATGCTATGAGCAGGGCTTGCCCTCATCCATCTATGCAGCAGAGCGGAACAGAGGTGGCCTTCCCATTAGCTGGTAGTATGCCTGTGCTTACAAAACAAGTGAAGAATAGCATGGCAACAACTTGGAAGCAGAAATATTAGTAGTTAAAATTTTACTCCCTCATTTACTTTTGGGAGTTTGGCACAGATGTGCCTTTCTTGCAAGCTGAGTGGTTAAAAATGGGGACAGGCAGAGGTCTGCCTTAAAATTTCACACCTGCCCAAGTAATAAAAGACCTCCAAAGAAGTGTAGTTTTAATTCACAGTAAAGTAATTTGTCATTGCTGTATGTAAAGAGATCTTCGACGTAACCAGCAGTCTATGTCTGTGTGCAAAAATGGCCTTGAGCACAGCATAGGTAACAATGAATAATTCCAATCTATAGAAATTTGTCATTTTCAGTTAAATCAATTGGATTTTCATTTTGGATGTTTATTATTCGTAATGGAATAGATAGATTTATGTCCTCACTAAAGATCCATATACCAATCATGACCCCCCTGCTAGTACCCTCTGCCTGAAACTTAGAGCATATCAAAACAGTGCATCAGTTTGAAGCCTGCAGTAGACACATGCATTTGCTTGGCTCTGCTTGCTTCCAAGGGAGCGTGCTGCAGAGACAGCTGAGAAATTTCTGCTTTTACTGCTGCAGGCAAATATAATTTGTGAAGGGCACAAAAATTAACTGGCAAAGCAGGCTGAGACACTATTTCTTTCCCTACTGAAAGGAGGAATGTAGAACTTCATGCTTGTATTTGTCTGATTTGTAGATGTGAAGGTTCTGTTTGCTAAAATTTAAGAAAGATAAGCACAGGAAGGACATGGATCCGTTGGAGTGAGTCCAGAGGGGGCCACAAAGGTGATTTGAGGGCTAGAGCACCACTCATATGAGGACAGGCTAAGAGAGTTGGGGTTGTTTAGCCTGGAGAAGAGAAGGCTCCAGGGAGACCTTAGAGCAGCTTCCAGTACTGAAAGGGGCTACAGGAAAGCTGGGGAGGGGCTCTTCATCAGGGAGTGCAGAGATAGAATGAGGGGGAACAGTTTTAATCTGAAAGACGAGAGATCGAGATGAAATACCAAAGCATTCTATGGTTCTATAACAAGATAGTAGTTGAGAGCTGATTTGGTTGGATCTTGTTTCTATAAAGTTGTTCATTTTATTGATGCAGGAGAAGTTATATTATTATCCCATGGTGGTTTGGTTTTGGTAGTGCAGGTCTTTGGCATTGAAGGTGGCTAACGTCTGCATTTCCTGGTCAGATAGGGCTGTAAATTGTCATTAAAGATTTTCCTCTCCTGTTGGATGAGCAAGGTGCTGACCTGTGCTGTCTTCTCAGTGCTCCCAGCTCCTGCCAAGGACTGCAGCTGTCATCCTCCTTCTCTTCCACTTAGTAGGATGGAGGGTGGTTTTGGTAGCATCTCTTCCCAAGCTGTTTCTGCTTAACTTCCACCATTTCCTTCCCATTCACCACCCTTTTCTTCCAGAGTAGTGTATGTGGAGCTCTGTTTTGCAACAATGGTTCCACATGTAGAGGACTTAATGTATTTTGTCCTTTTAGGGCAGCTAAAGCATGCAAGGGCAAGGTTGACTTATCACTTGTACAGAAAGTTTGTAGAATTCACTGCAGCAGGAGTTGCCTTGAGTCAGGTTTAAGAGAAGGAATAAATCCTGAATATTCAGTGCCCATAACATGATGGTCTTTTCCACATCCTGGAACTGGATTGATAGGGTAACAGTTCATATTTCAGCCTGTAAAGTGATGAGCTTGGGCAGCACAGCTGGGTGAGTGGAATGCATAGCTGATGTATTACAGCAAGTTTATTCTTATTTCATGCTGGTGTCCATTTGAGGATCCCCAGAGCTCAATAATAAAGGGTACAGGAAGAGAACCTGATCCCTTACAAGTGGCGTTCACTTTGCTTTGAGCATTTTACCATTTCTGCTGCTAAGGGCAGGACAGTGGATGAAAGAGTTTAGTGAATCCCATTTCTCATTGATGTCTTCTTTAAGCAATCATAATATTTCAGTTTGATTTACTGTATTCCCCCCCCATAAAAAAGATAAACTATGGAGCATATTGACTGAAGAAAATAGCTGCTAATCTTCTGAAACTAATGTTTAATCAGTGATGGAAAGAAAGTAAGTAACTAAAAAGCTTAATCTAGCTAATTAAATAAAGCTGGTTATTCTGCTGGAAACAGTTAACGAACCTTAAGTAATATAATTATTTTCAGAATATTAAAGCAGGAAAAAAGTGATTACTTATTTAAGACTAAATAATTACAATGTATTCTTCACTATAAAAGGTTATAGATACCAAAACCTAAATAACCACTATGCTTCTGATTCCCCATAAAAGGGTATTTTGCATTTGCTGTTACTACATTTGATATCTAGCTTGTAATGAATTTTCTCCTTTCAGATAATCTCCAATGATCTCTAAGGGAATTTGCCTCCCTCGGTGCCTCTCATTATTCTCATTTTTAGCAACTTGCAGTATTTGATTGCCCTTAAAATCAGCCATGATTGTATTAACTGTGCAGAAGGGATGAAGCACAGTGATTCTGATCACGGTGGGACCAACTCTGATCTAAGCTGCTGCTGGAATGCCGCTGGGGCAAAGGAATTTGGCCTCATGGGCAGAAATGCTGTCTCTCAGCTGTGTCTGAAATGTTGAACATCTCTCCTGTATAGAGATTACGGACAAAGGGGAATTTCTCTAAAGTTGGCAGCCTAATTACCCCTGCAGGTGCCTGGAGCTCCCATTATGGGAGCGGAGTCTGCTTAATGCTGGGCACTTTGGAAAATCCTACCTGGCTCTGTCATAAACATAACTATCTGATTTTCTTACTCTTAGCATCTGAAAGGTAGCATGTGAGGTGGATAAAAATACCCAGACCCCCGAGCTGGACGGAAGCTCGTGTAGAGCTGCTATCCCAGCCAGTTCCAGATAAATTACTTATTTATGAGGCACATCCTACAGCAAGGGGCAGAACGGAACAGCCTGTCCAGGGAGGCATCCCTGAAGGAAAGCATCATTGTGCCTGCTCTTGCTTTCCTGCATTGCTGCCCCACTTGCTGATTTACAAGCCACCCCTGTGCCCTGCTTGGAAGAGGCAGACCTCAGTCTCAGGGGATGGGTTTGGCTGTCTCTTTGGTGCACTGGGAAGGCTCCCTGATCCTCCAGCTCCTCACTGTTCATCTCTGCTGGGTTCAGTCTCAGTTTGCAGGGAAACAAACTCAAAAAGCTGTGTCTATTGGGCAGGAAAAGGACTGGATTCCCACCTGCCTCCCTTCGCTTGACTCTGCTCCATTTCCCATCCAAGGCCATCAGATGGGAACAGCGAAAAGCAAACCTCATCATCTTGTTTTCACTCCTTTCACTTATCTGAGCTATATTCAGCTCCCCATACCACACACATTCTTGCTGAATGCTCCTTTCACTTTGCCAAGAGCAACTATCCGAAATGCGGATCTGGCTCGTAAGATCATTGAAATAAACACCTCAGCCATTTAAAATCATATCTTACACTTGAGAGAGGCGTGCTGAGGACATAGAGAAACAAAACGTTTAATTAGGCTTTTAAAATGTGACACCTCTATTATATGTTCCATTACTGCCTAAAAAATGTCCTTGTTTCTGTATAATAAATCTTGCTGTAGCACTACCATTTAATTAAATGGGTGTCAGCACTGGGAACAATTAAAAGAAGTTTATGCACTTGCAGGGAAACCCTATAGCAAGATGTCCAGAATAGTATACAATAAAATGAAAAATTAAACCCTTGGTGGATTTCAGCTGCTGTACATAAGAAAATTGATAAAAAGGATTCAAGAAAGTAAGTAATTTTACATTGTAACAAGAAGCCCGTTCTGCCTCAAAGCTACCAGCCCACATCCCCTTGATTTTTGCCAGTGGCAAAAATCCCCAGATGGATGTGTGCATTAATGGTAATAAATGAAATTAAACCAGGAGAAAAAAAGCCTTCTTTAAGCCCTGAATAGGAGTGAATCTTGTCCAGCAGAAAGCATGCATTAATAGGGGGAATGATATCTCTATTCTGAAGTCTCTAAGCATCTCAGTCAAGAGTCTCTGCTTGCGGGATTTAATGTCTGATAGCTGAAGCTGAATTTGATTTTAGGATAGAGTTTGTATGGTAACACGAATAATGAAACAGTGATACTTTCTTAACTAGAACACAATATATACATTTTATTGCATATTAAAAGCCATTTCAACCTTGCATTCAACACAGAGTTTTTACTGTTTCCCCTGCTCTGCCTCAGTATAAATAAGCAGCCTTGAAATGAACATCAAAACTAAATGGCATTGAATATAATGAAACAACATTGAGTCTAATGAAGCAGAATTGCTATGTAAACAGGGATGCTTTTATCTCACTGGAATTTTTATGTCCTTGCACGTCTCTCAGCTACATTTTTGTAACCTGATTCTTAGGAAATGTCTGATATCTCTTTCTGATTGTTGAGACCCAGAAAGTACTTAATGCAGTAGTGTGAAAGTAAATATCAAGTTTTAGAAGTGAAATGCTCGTTGTCCTCACCTTACTAAAGAGTTGACTGTAAAACTTTGGTAACCTCAAGATGCCAATAAGGCTCCTAAGAACAATGGGTTGCAGGTGGCCAAGGGTTGGGTGAGCGTGTTGCTTGGAAGCTCTTTGCCTGTGAATGTGCGAGCCCTTTTGTGATGTACTTTAATGCCTTTGTCCAACCAGCAGCACTAACACAAGCAATAATAGCAAACCTCATAAAACGTTCCTTGGGCTGAGAACCATGCCAAAAGAAGAGTTTTTACTTCCCTGCTGTAACATAGAGCCATAAGAGGATGCTAGCGGACATTCCTCTCCTAGGGGAAGGGTATCACACCCAACTGCTGCCTATACATCTGCTTTTTGTCCCCTCGAGCTGTTGCAGGTTGGCATGGAGTGAGACAGTTCATGGTTCTTCCATTGCAAAGAAAAAAGACTAGTGAAATCCTACCTTGAATACACTTTTTATTATTGCCTTCTTTTGGCTTTGTGCTCGTAGGTCAAATACTTAAATACATTCTACTTGCATCTGAGCTTCATCTTCAACTTGCTCACACGTATGTGCTTTTTGCCTTTTTGAACAACAGCTCAAAATTTACCCTTTCAAGTTAATGTGCTGCAGGTCCTTGTACAGGAGTGGGGCTGAGCAGAAGCAGGTGACTAAATGCTGCTACTTGGCTGTGTGGAACATGGAAGTGTTTCTGATAGTGCAAGGCCCTTTCAAATTCTCTGCAGCTGACTTGAACTTGAAAGCAGATGATGGCAAGGTAGTGTATTTTTGTCTGAAATAATCACTGCAAATGTGACCAGAAGGTTGAGGGAGGTGATCCTCCCCCTCTACTCTGCTCTGGTGAGACCTTGCCTGGAGTTCTCCATCCAGCTCTGGAGTCCTCAGCACAGGAAGGACATGGATCTGTTGGAATGAGTCCAGAGGAGGCCATAGAGATGATCTGAGGGCTGGACTACCTCCTGTATGAGGACAGGCTGAGAGAGTTGGGGTTGTTCAGCCTGGAGAACAGAAGGCTCTGGGGAGACCTTAGAGCAGCTTCCAGTACTGAAAGGGTCTACGGGAAAGCTGAGGAGGGGCTCTTGATCAGGTAGTGCAGGGACAGGATGAGGGGAATGGTTTTCAGCTGAAAGAGGGGAGATTTTGATGAGATCTTAGGAAGAAATGTTTTCCTGTGAGGGTGGTGAGGCACTGGCACAGGTTGCCCAGAGAAGTGGTGGCTGCCCCATCCCTTGGAGGAGTTCAAGGCCAGGTTGGATGAGGCTTTGAGCAACCTGATCCAGTGGGAGGTGTCCCTGCCCACGGCAGGGGATTTGGAACTGGATGGGCTTTGAGGTCCCTTCCAACCCAAACCATTCTATAATTCTATGATATCTATTCCCGTAGAGTGTCCTGTTCTCATAATAGCTTCTTCATTTAAAATACCACCAATGCTGCCTATCTTGCAGTTGTGGTGGTGGTTTTTAACCTGGATGTTTTGTGTCTTTTTTACTCTGAATCTCTTTCACCAAAAAGTCTTTCTAGACCCCGTGACCATTTGCTTCTCTCTGTGCACTGTCTTTTAGTGGACATGGAAGAGCTATGGCATGAGATTTCCTATATCCATGTGTTTATAAGGGCTGCATTCATCAGCAGCAAAGTATTTTATCAGCTCTGCTTGAGAAATATGGATCAATTAGGTGGGCTTTCTATTCCTCTCCCATGGGTTGTTGAGCCTGTAATCCAAAATTTAGGAAAATGGCTTGCTGGCCCAACTTCCAAATATTAAAAAACCTCAAAGTAACATAGCACGTAACTGAAATCCCTTAAAGTTTGGGTATGAGGAATAGAGCTTCTGACACCTCATTTTCATTATGAAGGCAGTAACAAGAATAGAAAATGTCACCATAATAATTCACTTATGTTTGGTCTTTTGTGCTGTAATTATCTAGTCCTCCACACTTTGGGCTCCCCTTTCCCTACATAACTTTTGGGACAAGGTGGGTTTGGCTTTTAATGGTCTAATAAATACAAGTAATAGCTTGTGATTTGTTTAATATTTTGAATGGAAAGGTCAAGGGTAGGAAGATTAAAAAGTCGTTGGGGGAAATGCTCTCTGTAAAAGCCATCTCTCGCTGGAAGTAACATAGTTTCTTAAGTAAGCATAAAATCAGTTTAAGAAGGCTTCAAGCCCAAATTAAAGCAGAAAGGAGAATAGTGTTAGTGCATAGATACTGGCAGCTATAGAAGGGTAAGGGAAATGAAAAACCAGGCAGGAAAATCATACCCAGGATTTCCCATAGGGTCTCTGCAGCATTGATTATGACTTCGGGGTTTTTTTTCTGAATGTGGAAAATCTATCTAAAAATCAGTGGGGCTGAAGTAATGATTGAAGTGCTCTTGAGTCTATTCTTTCTAATTTGGCTTTTGCTAATTAAATTGGGGCTTTGCATGACCTTTCCAGGTAAATGATTGCCTATGCTGTAAGTGTTACCCTTTTTTCATGTGTAGATCCTGAGACAGAGAATTTGGCTCAGATGACCCTCTTCGGAGTAAATACCTCACTACAGTGAAGTGTGTAGAGCTTACTGCAAAGTGATGGCAATGGAGTAATGTGTTTAAAGTCATATATGGTTGTGTGTGATGATTTGTGCGTGTGCTAAAGCTTTGTCAGCAAGCACCACTGTCTTCCCATCTGCTTGCCAAAAGCCGTGTTCCTACCTCATGTGTTACAGCTCAACAAAAATGGGCTGATATTTGTGTGGCCAACCAAAAAAGCTGTTTCTGAGATCATCCATCCCAGCTTTAAAAGAGAATGTGTGATGAGATTGACTTCTCCCCCCTCCTCTCATATATGGGTATGTCTGTGCATGTGCTGTATTTTCTCTGCCTGTGCTCTGTCCTCTTAACACTCCTCTTCCCCTCCTCCATGCCTGCACTGTGGGCAAGGGAATTACAGCATCACCAGCTCACTGCGGGCTGCAGCTCTGCTTTCAAAGCCCCAAATGAGACTGAATCATGGAGTATTTTATGAAAAGCTGCCTACTCCCAAACAACAGCCTGAAATTCCAGCATCTGCCCACATTCCATCTCTTCTCTGAGGTCTGAGGACCCCCCTTTCCTTCCCTTTTGTGTGAGAGGGAGGTGGAGGAGAAATTCAAGGGCTCTTTATCCCAACCTTTTTCCATGGTTGGAAGGGGTTCAGTTATGGAAGGCTGTGCCTTGCTCTGCTTCTCTCCTTGGCAATGCAAAGTGTTGGTGAGGGTAAAATTATTCAAGGCTGCTTGCAGGAGTGGCTAAAATAGTATTATTTGTGCACTGTGAGAACTGGAGACCTGAAACAGATGGGTTCTTTTCTTCTCTTGGAGACAGTCTGGAGAGTTTGCATATTTCCCTGGAGTCCTGAACAAGCGTCCTGTTTACTTCCCCCCAAAATAGGCGTTTCCCTCACAGAAAATGGGTTCATGTCTATAAAGATCTTGAAATACACTTAATTTTGCGTATTTTTTCTGAATGACAATGTGGGAGACAATCCTCAAAAATGTCTTGTTAAAGTGAAGAGGATGAGAAGACATATGTTGGGGGTTTCTAGTTGATCAGCAGAAGGAAGGCTTTATATAGCGGTGAAAGGATGCAAGTGTGATTACAGTGTGGAACTTACAGTTTATTATGCACTTGAGGTTATCTACATAGAATCCTGGAATGGCTTGAGTAGGAAGGGACCTCAAAGCCCATCCAGTTCCACCCTCCCTGCCACGGGCAGGGACACCTTCCATTGGATCAGAACTCTCAAAGCCTCATCCAGACTGGCCTTGAACGCTTCCAGCGATGGGGCATCCACAACTTCTCTGTGGAACACAGGGCAAACTGTGCCACTCCCTCGCCACGCTCAATGTGAAGGATTTCTTCCTAATGTCTAATCTAAATCTTCCCCCTTCTAATTTAAAGCCATTTCCCCTCATCTTGTCACTGCATACCCTTGTAAAAAGTCCCACCCCAGCTTTTCTGTACACCCCCTTCAGGTACTGGAAGGCTGCTAGGAGGTCTCTCCAGAGGCATTTTTAGACTGTAGACCTCTTGTAGCTCTGGTGAACCTGGAAGCACAACAGGGCTGGGAGCTCAAGAGAAGAGCTGTCTTCACCACTGCCACAGGTCAGGTGGAGACAGTGGTCTGGATGCAGAGCACCAATGGCTCTGCAAAACTGGGTGGTCCTGAAGGTCTGATTAGTATCAAGTAGTATCAAGTGTGGTATTTTCTCTCAGTATTAAAGGTGGGAATGTATTGTACCTGTAATTATCGTGATCTAACTTAAAAATATTACTGCGACAGTGCTAGGTCGTCCTGACCTCCTTCAGTGGAAAGAGAAAGAAAGTGCTATTTAGTATTTCTTTTTTACAGTTTCTTAACAGTGTCTTTTTTTTTTATTTCCCTGGGATGTTCTGAGCAGTTAAACTAGCCCTCCCACAGAGCAGGATCATGGTCTTCTTATTTAGTTGCAGCAAACATTTACTGTGTACTATGGCAAACCACACAATCAATCTTCATGCTAATCATTCTCTGCTGGAAGCAATTTACTACAAAAAGTTCTAAAATTTTCTTACTAGTTGGAAAGCCGTGAGTCACAGCCAAAGAAGTGGTTCACATCTGTTTTTTAAGAAAACAAAGCCACACCAGAATACTTAGCAAAAGGTTTATATCTTTCAGGTTGGGTGGCTAAAGGCTAAACAAAGACTCTCCGAAACTGTCTTCTTCAGTGGGGCTTCTCCTTTCATCCCCACAGACCTAATTCTGGCTGAAGTCAATCACCTCAGCCTTTATTTGTCTCTGTGCTGCCATTTAAATTATGGATCTCTGATGATTTAACAGTCATCAAGAGTCTGTTGCAGTGGTGCCATTGAAGTTGGCTCTGATTTACACAACTGCATATGCCTGTGCCTTGGATGCACAGCTCCTTTTCGTGCTAAGAGTGGAGCCTCCAAAGAAGGGTTCAATATCATGCTGCTCATATGTGTGTTGGTAAATTTTGCCCCTCTTGCATCACACAGCTACAGAGCTACCAGCTGGTTACATGATTTACAAATCAAAAAGTTCTGCTCGCTCCTAGGAACCCATGGTTTCAGGTTGTATTTTGTATGAAATACACTTTCTTTTTTCTTCTATGCTGCTAAATTCAACTCTAACAGGCAAAATCTTAGGTTCCTGCTTCTGATTGTGGCACATTCTCTTCTGGAATATTCCTCCTCCTGATAAAGGAGAGAGCTGTGATTTTAGCTATGAAAGGTCTGGTGCCTGTCTGATGTTTCAGACTGCAGTCTGCACGTGGGGAAAAAATTAAACCTCAAAATCTTTTCTAGGTTCCAGCAACTGTGCTACAGATTTGCAGAGCCAATTAATACCCAAGAGAAAAATCATCACCACCTGAATCTTACCCACATGCCTACATCCTACAGTTTGGCAGCAAAGGGACTGACGGAGTGGGATACTTTAGTGAATGTCTTGCAGAAAACCTGTTGTGTGTACAAAAGGTCTTCAGCACAAGTGAGGTTTTGTGTTCCTTTTGAAGCACTGATGAGGAATGCCTCTTAATGTGTGAGAGTCTTAGACCTCTCATTGTGATCTCTGGCCATTCTGACCGTGCTTACACTGCGGTTATAGAAAGTTATAAAGGCTTGTGCCAGTTCAGCTTTGAGGGAGTTTGAAGAAAGTAGCAGTGATTTATAGAAAAAGAAAGAAAAAAAAGGTATGTAAAGCTATTGAAGTTTGTGATAGGTCTCCTTGGAAAGGAAATGGGCAGATATAACACAACAGAACAGGGATCGGGTTGTTCTGGAAAGATACATAGAAATTTGCTTTTAAATATATACCTAGCATAGAGCAGCAGCCTGTCTCACCCTCTGCTGCGCTGTGTATTTGCTTTGCTTTCCTAACTCGAACAGCTTAAGGTTTGAGTCACCGTCCATTAAGCTGAACAAAATGAAAATGCCAACACTTTTGGAATATGTGGATGTGGGCCCTAAACAAAAAACAAACATAGCATCGAGCTGCCCTTCAAATGGAGAGAAGGAAGCTATTCAGTAGTGGGGAATTTGTAGGAATGGATCTTTTGCATCACTCTCTGTTTTAGAGAAAGGCACCAGAAACAGAAAACTCGGTGTATCTGTCTCTGTGGAGTGAGATCTGCTTCTCTGCTCATTTCTGATAAGAGAATCATAGAATGATTTAGGCCAAAAGGGACCTCAAAGTCCATCCAGTCCCAAATCCTCTGCCACAGGCAGGGACAACTTCCACTGGTTGCTCAGAGCCTCATCGAGCCTGGCCTTGAACACCTCCAGGGGTGGGGCATCAACCGCTTCTCAGGGCAACCTGTGCCAGTGCCTGACTACCCTCATGAAAAACTTTCTTCTTACTACCTAATCTCAATCTCTCCTCTTTCTGCTGAAAACCTGCTCCCCCTCATCCTATCCCTGCACTCCCTGAACAAGAGCCCCTTCCCAGCTTTCCTGTGGCCCCTTTCAGTACTGGAAGCTGCTCTAAGATCTCCCCGCAGCCTTCTCTTCTCCAGACTGAACAACCCCAACTCTCTCAGCCTGTCCTGGGATGAGAAGTGCTCCAGTCCTCGGATCATCTTCATGTCCTTCTCTGGACTCACTCCAACAGATCCATGTCCTTACTGTGCTGAAGACTCCAGAAGTGACTCCATGTGAGGTCTCACCAGAGCAGAGTAGAGGGGCAGATCTGATGTACTGCGATCACTTTTTTCTTATTTATCTTGTTTAGTACTCAAAAGCTGCCCAAAGCTGCAAATCTGTTTCACGGGAGGACGTCTGACAACTTAAATGAGAATTTTCTGGGACATCAGCAAGTGCAATGAGTCAATAAAGGGAGGCAGGTTTCAGCCTCTCTTAACAGATGAGAGCAGCCTCTCTGGTGGGAGGTGGAAGAAGGTTAGGAGAGGTTTTGTTGGAAGTTATTATGGAGAGCAGGCAGGAGTGGGGTACCATTCCAGCAGGTGCTTCAGGACCCCTGCAGTCTCACCATTACCTGTTATTAGATTTCCTCCTCCTCACCCCCTCCGCAGATCACTGCAGGAGATTGGGTGGGTGGTAGGAGGCCTGGCCATCAAAAGGCATCTGGGAGGCTAAGACTACAGGAAAATGATATTAAATTGTGAATCTGAAGGCATCTGCTCAGGAAAGCTGCAGGGGCTATGTGTGAGTCCAGGGTGATGTGCGGAAGGAGTGGGATGTCAGCAGGACCACGCAGCACCAGGGTCTGTAAATGAGGTGAGGTACCCCATGTAATTTAAGACCCATGATGATGGACTCTGAGAGTAGCTATCAATTCTATCCTGTGCAAAAAAACAGCGCAGGCAGTGCCTGGGTTGTAATGTGGTCACGCTCAGTGCACCTTCCTGAATGCACCTCACCATGACCAGGGCACGTGATAGATACAACGTGATAACACAGGCTTTGAATGGTGGTCCAAGGCAGAAGCTCCTGTAGCTCTTGGAGGGATGCTACTTGGATGAATCAGCCCACCCTGGGTTCAGACAAGCCCCTTCTCAGATGAGGCAGGTAAGTAGCTCATAGGTTATCTCTTCTTTTGTGGCCACAGCGGGTAGAGAGGTGATGAATGAAGCTGTCAGGAGAAGCAAAATATGAGAGCTAATGGGCCTTATTTGCTCTGTATTGCAACCAACGGGAAGGTTGCTGTCTTCTGATACAAGTCACCCAGGATGCCGCACCACACAGACCCACTTCACTGCACAAGATCTCGTTGTATTTCCAGGCAGGTGGAGGGTGACCTGTGGGCAGGTGTTGTGGGGGCTGTCGCTGTGTGGTGTTTCCCAAAATTTGGCTGTAGAAACTCCTTTGAATTCCCTTCCCTCCCTGGAGATGCTCGTCAGCAAAGCAGATGGAGGAACAGGGATGTACCCCACTGACACTCATGTTACCTGATCCCCATGGTGGGATGTTACCCCTCAAAAATGGTTACAAAGGCGTACAGGTAAATAAGGAGATTATCCATTTAAACTAAATTCTGGATCCAGTCTTTATTTCTGCAACAAAACAAGGAATTATAATGGAAAGTCACTTCAGCCTGATGGAGTCACGGACACAAGGGTAGATCTCCACTCTGATTAATGATTGCTATCAGTGAAAAAAGGGCATTTTAATTTTTTAACTACTCATTTCATAATGATCAGAGCTTTCAGGCTGCACAATAGGGCTGATTAATGTGCACCTCAGGTGTGCTGGAGGCTCACGTTTATTGCACACTACACTCACCCATTAATCGCCACTGGGACATGGTCTGTCGTGCCGTGTTGTTTAATTACATTGTCTCTCCTCACCCAGGGCTTATGTGTATTGTGCAAAGCCATAAATAGTCCAAGAGCCCCATTTCCACTGACATCAATAGGAGCTTTTCCATTGTACTGGGATGAGAGCAGGACTTTGCTAAAAGAGTAAAATAAGGCAGATGCAGCTAAGGGGGACTTTCAAGTGGGAAGAGGGGGGCAGCAAAGGACACATGAATTATGAAAGATCAGACTCAAAGGAGATCTGAAAAGATTACAGAATAAACTGGGAAATGTTAAAGGAGGCATAAGAGTAGCAGGGTTAGAAGGTAAAGCGAAAATTGGACAAGATGTGACAAAAATAAGAGACTTGAGGTGGATAAAGAATAAGAAGTGAATGAGGCAATGGGGATTCTGCAAAATGGAAAGGGTAATTTTGTAACAGAAATGGCAGACATTGTTGAATAAATAAATTAATTATGTGTCTGTTTTCATAGAGGAGAATAGGAGAAAATTAATGTATCAGAAGCAAGAATACTTCTGGGGCAGGGAGAGGGATACCCATATGGAGTAAAGGGAGGGAGAACAGAAGTAAGCCCACCGCTGAGGCACGAGTGTTGGATGCTGTGGCTCCCTTTCTGGTTCTCCTGGGGCTTTGCTCTGTGATATGTAACCGGTTTGCTTATCTCTCTGTGCTTTAGCCTGGGTGGTAGTGGTTTCATGGGACAAGGTTTGTCCTTTTTTCCAGTGGTTTGATGTCTGAGGACTTATTCTTCTTCTGCATCACTACAGTCCCCGTTCACCACCAAGAAACTGCCGGATAACCAGAATTCCTGCACTGCCAGAATAACTGAAAGGGGAGGAATTTAGACCAGAAATAGAAAAGTAGACCCTGTTAGGTTTTGGCAACCGTACTTTTTGCTTTTCTCCTGTAGAACAGTTTCCTGCAATAGATATTTGCCAATGTTTTAATCAATCCATCCCTAGAGGTCTATCAACTGTCCATCACAGCAATCTATTTGAGTGTGTAATAGCAAAAGAAAGGTCTGCTGAGAATTGCTTTAATGGGCTAAATCAGCACTTGGTCAGTTTATAAACCCAGTAGTTGGCAGGATTTGGCAATATATTGGTCATTTGGCTTTCTTTTGTTTATCAATACGTTTTAAATGAAGCAGAATGAGGAAGAATGGATTGGATATGAATGGGTAAAACAATTTAATTCAAAGAAGCTGTAATCCTAAACTTCAAGGTGTGCTATTCTGTATCAGTCAAGGACCATTGAAGGTAGTCTCCTCCTCTTTGCTACCTAGTTAAGTATCAGGAAGAAATGTGAACACCTGAGGAATATCTAAAAGATGTAACTAAGAACAATATGATGTAATAGCTGCAGAATTCAAATATATTCATATCTAGATTAAAGAATTAAAAATATCCCTATAGCTTCCAGGATAAGGTAGGAAGTGCCAAAAATTAATTTGACAAGCGTATAGGCTGAGTATCTCTGATTCCATGTAAATCAAAGGTAAACAACTGGGCAGGCAGTACTGGAAGAGTTTCAAGAAGATAAATGAACGTTTGTTGGGAGGGAATGAAAAGGAAGACAAAAAAGAAGAAAACAAACAGGAAAGGCAAAATCCAAGCCTTGCAGGCTCCTGCTTGTAGCTGGAGGGAGAACACGGTGCATGGATCTTAATGGAGGATGAGCCCAGGAACTGTTCTTTAAAGCCTTGTTGCCAGAATATTTTAGGACCACAATACCCTTGCTTTTTTACCTGTATTAAAATAACATGAGCAGTTTGATTTACAAGCCAACTCTGTCTCAGAGTGGCTGAATCGGGAGTATCTTGGATATTAGGAAAAGGCTCTCCACTATGAGGGTGGTGGAACACTGGAACATTACCTTATTGAAGCAGTCGCAACGCCAAGCTTGACAATATACCAGAAGCATTTGGCCAACACCCTCAGGCACATGGTGCAAATATTGGGGTTGTCCTACACAGGGATAAGAATTGGCCTCAATGATCCTCGTAGGTCCCTTCCAACTCATGACATCCTATAATTCTGTGATTCTAGGTCTGGCGCAAGCCTGGGAGGGAAGGAATGCTGAGTGTAACATACCTCAGATGCTGCAGCTCTCATTAGGCAGGGTGGAACTGAATTCCCTGGGAGAGCTCCTGTACAGAGGCATCAGCTCCAGAAAAGACAAAGCACTCGCTGCAGGATAGAAGGATGGAGGGAAGCAGCACCACTGCATCACTGCAGGCTGGATTTGAGCACATAAATACAAGCCTGGTTTGATCACCTTTCACCGCTACGTTATAAGCTTCCTGCCTTCCTGAGAGAGGCAATTCTAAATGCCAGTGGTGATTTTAGCCTAATCTGTGTTTTAATCTTGTGTAGTTAGTAATAGCATTGTCTGTAACCCAAATTTGGGGAGAAATGGACCCAAAATAGTATGTTACTTGCTTTGCATTTAATTCAGCTGCTATCCAAGTGCTTGCAATCCATCCCACCACAAAACCCCCTTTGAAAACAGTAAAAGAGATCGGAAAACTAATCTTAAAAGTCTACATAGTAATTTAAGCACTTGTCCATTTTATCTTGCTTAATTAAGGAGTACAGAGAGGGGGAATTATGTGTGTTTGTAACCTGGGACTCAGACTCAATCAGACATTTGGAGCTCTGTTCATATGTCCATTTGGAATGCACCTGCTAAGCAAAAAAAACCTATGCCCCATACAGAGCTCTGGCTGTGCGATCTGCTTGTGCAGCTGATTTGGGCTCTGGGGCTGTGTGAGGCAGCTGAGACAGAGATGAAATACTCATCTGGTCCTGATAGTGCTCCTCTGGTTCATCGCACCAAGGAAGTGAGCTTCACCCTCACCAAGTGCTCAGGTTTCCTGCACATACCTGCACTTCACTGCTGCTCTGGTAAGGGGGAATCCACCTGTGTCTTGGCTTGGTGTCTTAAACTCTTCACACTTGAAGGTGAAAGTCAAGGGTGAACAGCAAGCAGAAGGTCCTGTCAGTGCCTGGAGAACAAGTTACTGGCCAGGAGACACAAATGCAGATGTTATGGACACTTCCACATATATCCTAGTATGCTGATAAAGCTATTGCCATTTTTCTTCACTGAGTTATTGCTTCACTGTGGATGAAGTATGAGTGAGCAACCTGAACCAGTGGAAGGTGTCCTTGCCTGTGGCATGGGGATTGGAACTGGATGGGCTTTGAAGTCCCTTCCAACTCAAACGATTCCATGATAAGACCAAAGCATGTCGTTTATCTGTTTAAAAAAGCTATTTTGACAAAGACCTGCTTACAGTGCTAGGAGTGCTCCCCACCCCCAATAATAAATCTTTCATAAAATTAAGGCATTGGTATTACATCTCTGTTAGGGTAATTTACTCCCCACAGTAATTTTGACTCAGTTTGTTCTACATGGAGAGATATTTTAATCATCCTTTCAGTGCTTATTGAGAGACTTTGCTGCAAAAGATGAGAAGATTAGTTTAAAATTATCCCTTGTGCATTTAAAACAATAACAAGGAAGTGAACACAGTCTAAAACAAATTAAGGAATGTAATAGAGTTAATAAAAGGCTGATATTTTATTCGATGTACAAAATGATTGCAAGACTGTGGTGGGGTTGCGCATCCTCTTATCAAGCTATAGTGGTTTTCTTTTTAAATTGAACAGGCACAAATCTTCCCCACTCTAAAGGTAAATGATGAATGAGATAAATGGGTTGTATTTGGTCCACTAATAAAATACAATACCTTGAATCAGGCGTGATATATAAACTGTGCCTCATTCCTGTATCCATCACCTTAGGCTAATTTGCATTTCCTCACCCACCAGGAGTTCCCTGCTTTCAAAGCTTTCCTCTCATCAGCTCTTGGCTCTTTCTCAGTGTTCGAAGAGGGAGCTTTCTTCAAAGGTTAATTAACTGTCAGGTCGGAGGGAGTGGAGTATCTTCCTCGGACACTAGGATTCCTGCTGTCCTTCAAGGATGGAAAAGGGCATCCTTGAAGACTGAAATTATAGCTTCAAATAACCAACTGTCTAGGGTTTTTTTTTGACTAGACACGACACAGTGTCCACCACTAGAATTTATGTTAAGTGGTAATCAGCCAGACTGACAAAAAAATCACAGTGCCAAAATCCTTGAATGGCTGAACTTTCTAAGAGGTTTGAGACCTCAGCCAGCCTCCACTTGGTGAGAAACCTGGGAATCACAGACCAAAAATAAAAAAGCACAGGGTATTTTTACTAGTCGTTGCCAAGCACTGCAGAAAATGTGTTCTTTGGGAAAATATTTCAGCTAAAAAGCTTTTTACAGGGTGGGAACTGAATAGCTACATGGAGTTGGTCCTTCAAGATTGTCAGTGGCGGTTTCTCTTCTATGAGTGACTGAAGAAGTGTAGAATCATAGGGTAGTTTGGCTGGGAAGGGACCTCAAAGCCCATCCAATTCCAATCCTCTGCCATAGGCAGGGATGCGTTCCATTGGATCAGGTTGCTCAAAGCCTCATCCAACCTGGTCTTGAACACCTCCAGGGATGGGGCAGCCACCACTTCTCTGGGCATCCTCTTCCAGTGCCTCACCACCCTCACAGGAAAACATTTCTTACTAAGATCTCATCTCAATCTCCCCTCTTCCAGCTGAAAACCATTCCCCTCATCCTGTCCCTGCACTACCTGATTAAGAGCCCCTCCTCAGCTTTCCTGTAGCCCCTTTCAGTACTGGCAGCTGCTCTAAGGTCTCCCTGGAGCCTTCTGTTCTCCAGGCTAAATGACCCCCACTCTCTCAGCCTGTCCTCATATATAAAGTGCTCCAGTCCCTTGGATCATCTTCATGGCCCCTTCTGGACTTGCTGTAACAGATCCATGGGCTTCCTGTGTTGAGGGCTCCAGAACTGGATGCAGAACTCCAGGTGAGGTCTCACAAGAGCAGAGTAGAGGGACAGAATCCCCTCTCTTGCCCTGCTGGTTATGCTTCTGTAGTAGCAAAGTGCATAACTGTAAGCAAGTGAACAGCCCTAACTCCCTCAGCCTGTTCTTGTACAGGGGGTGCTCCAGCCCTCAGAGCATCTCCGTGGCCTCCTCTGGAGTCACTCCAACAGATCCATGTCCTTCCTGTGCTGAGGATTCCAAAACTGAATGCAGGGTTCCAGGTGAGGTCTCTCACTTGAGCTGTGTCCCTGAATCCCTGGATGGGGATGGGTATTTTGCGTGGGTTTGTTTTACTCTTAAATCATGGCTGCATGTTGCATTGTCTTGCTAAACAGCAGCTGAATGAAGCCCATACATGTATATGCACCTGTACGTATATAAATATATCAACTGTTCTGGGTCTGCTGCTTTCACTCTTGCTGTGCCTAATTACAAAAGCTGACCCTTCTGGCCTGTTGCACAATTTGTGAGGTTTGCTGAGTTCTTCAGAACTGCTAGGGATTTCAGGCCCTCTTTGTGTGTAAAATGTGATTAGTTACAGTGAAGTGACTTTTTATCTGCCTGATACAGCTTTCTTTCAATTTAGTTGATGAAGGTGAAGTGTTAGCCTGGTCACAGGCATTTCACTTGTGATCCCAGAAATGCAGCTGGTGGGACTTTTGATGCCAATGTAAAATTATTCGCACTTTCTGCTGCCTATTCACCATGCAGTTGCCGTTTTATGCTGAACATGGATGCAATGAGGCATCGCTTCTAGGCAGTGTGAGTGGTTAGAATCATAGAATCATTATGGTTGGAAAAGGCTTCTAAGATCAGCAAGTCTGACTGTCAGCCCAATACCACTGTGCATACTAAACCATGTCCTGAAGTGCCATGTCTACAACAGTTTTGAACACCTCCAGAGATGGAGACCCCACCACTTCCTTGAGCAGCCTCTTCCAGCGCCTCAACACTCTTTTAGTAAATAAATTTTTCCTAATATCCAATCTAAACCTTCCTTGACACAATTTCAGGCGGTTTTGTCTCATCTTGTTACCTAGGAGAAGGGACCAGCACCCACCTCTCTACAACTTCCTTTCAGGGAGTCATCACCTTTCAGGTGAGATGTCACCCCTCACATTCGCAATGCCAGCTGGATGTTTTGGCTGGGGGAAGGATGCTTGTCATTGGAGGAACCGGAGCTGGCAGCAGTGGCAGCATCTTTTTAGCTGCCCCATACAATCTGTAGGAGAAAACACGTGTCCAGGTTGAAGTATGAAGCTTTGTATTGCTTTAATTATATCTATTTATTTTGTGTGGGCACTGTGAGGCTTGATGAAATGTTTATGTATACACTTTAAGAGGCTCACATGGAAAGCAGAAGAGCTACATTTTAGTCCTTCTGTTGATTCACACCATCGTGATCTGATATGATTAAATTAATCATTTGAGGACTCAAAGCCCATTCCATTTAATTGAAAGGCAATGCTGGTGCTTGTTAGATGTCCAGCAATCTTGGTCTCAGCGGGCTGCAAAATGTAATATTGCATTCCCCCATGATTTTCCTCCGTTAGCTTTGCTGTAGGAATGCACAACAAGAGACTATTTGCCAGATATTCTGTGTGCTACTTGAATTTAATTATTCTTTCTCTGATTTGAACAGAAGGCATATAAAGCGTGCTTGTATTCTTCCGTGGAATTCTTAAACAGAGAGAACCGGTTTTGCCTTATTTGCATAGCCTGCCAAGGATGGACCTCAGCGTACATATGTTGACAGCAATAAGATAATCATTATCCAGCCAATGCCTCCTGTACAGGTAGGGAAGTATGTCTGGATCAGCTGTGCTACTGCTGGGATGCCTCCAGGGTTTAATTCCCAACCTTTCATTTCCTCACTCTATTTTCAGCTGCTATTAACTTTAAAGCATTTTTTTTTTCGCATGAGGAAGGATTATGTGTGGCTCTGACACCTTGCTACTTGGCTGGGTTTGCTGATTGGCTGCAACTCAAAAGTCTTTACTAGTTAGACTCAAACATTAAAAATGTCTTTTGATGAATGATCTGAGAGGAAAATCAAGCAGATGGTTTTTAGACCCACCTCATGATGCAGTGTTGCAGGGAAATAATAGTTTCAGTAATGTTTTATAGGTTTTTATTTGAGCCACTATACTGTTCAGTGAAGAGGTGTAAACCTGATAGAGGTTTTTTGTATAATTTTTATTCTTTTTTTTTTCGGATTTCTCTCCTTGAAATTAACTGAAGTACATTTTGAAGTGCTGGGAAGTTATTCTTTCTTCACTTCTTTTTTGTAGGTGGTCCATCAGTTTACTGCAGTTGTCTCTAGTTTTATATGGGCGATAGCTTCCAACTTCCCGCAGCCTCTTTCCTGATGGTCTCATTTACTGTGCATATAGAGCCCGTATTTGTGCCTCAACCCGCTCCCTGTAGCTAGAGATCTTTTCTGTTTTAGCGGTTTTATAGGTTGAATTCAAAAGAATTGTGGCCGGCACTATGAGGGAGGCGATTCTGCCATTCTACTTGGCTCTAATGAGACCTCGCCTGGAGCCCTGTGTCCAGCTCTGGAGTCCTCGGCACAAGAAGGACATGGATCTGTTGGAGTGAGTCCAGAGGAGGCCACAAAGATGATCCCAGGGATGGAGCACCTCCTATACAAGGACAGGCTGAGGGAGTTGGGGTAGTTCAGCCTGGAGAAGAGAAGGCTCCAGGATGACATTAGAGCAGAATTCCAGTACTTAAAGGGGGCCTAGAGGAAAGCTGGTGACGGACTTTTTAGCAAGGAATGTTGTGATAGGACAAGAATAATGGTTTTATACTGAAAGAGAGGAGATATATACAGGCAATAAAGAAGAAACTACAATGAGGGTGGTGAAACAGCTTGTGCAGGGAGGTAGGGGAGGCCCCATCCCTGGAAACATTCAAGGCCAGGTTGGATGGGGCTCTGAGCAACCCTATCTGATTAAAGACATCCTTGCTCTGGCCCGGTGGTTGGACTGGATGACCTGTAAAGGTCCCTTCCAATCCAAAGCATTTATGATTCTCTAAATTACATCTTCTGTGAGGCTTTGTGGAAAATAGCAAGGAAGTTAGAACAGTGTTTCAAACTGGCTCATTTGGCCTCCAGAATTGATTAGGTAGATGCAGGCTGGAAGGATGCTCTTCTGTGTGCTTGCTAGAGGGAAAAGCACCAAGGGGACCCCTTCTGCAGAGCACCAAAGTGGCCAGTGTTTGTGTATAGGTATAAACAGTAACACAGATGTTAAGATCTGAAGGCCAAGATGCAAGAATAGTGAATCTAAACCAAAGAAATGCTGGGCTTGTAGGTGAGCTCATTTTCTTAGTGATAACACCTTCTTCCTTGAAACGTGCACTCTTTGTTAGATATTAGCAAAACCTTTGGAGTAAATATTTGATATAATTGCCCAGGTGCTCTCATTTCTGCTTTCAGTAGGAAAATAAGGCACATTTAATGTAGGCAAGAAATGTTTTTGTGTGTTCAAGTGAAAAATGAGAAGGAAAGGTATATGCTTGCTCCAGCACAGTGCTGATTCAGTATGGGCTGGAAGACAGAATTCGGGTATGCCTCATGCTGCAGCTCAATAAGTGCTTGTGCTGATGTCTTTGTTGTTGGCTTTTCATAAATTGATGCAGCATCGTGTCATGAACTGGACGTGGAAACACTAAAGTGGCTTCTCCTGGTTAAGAGTGCTGGGTCTGTAGTATCTTAAAGAGTCTGAAATCAGAAAGACTAGGAACAGGGGCTCCAGCTACCTTCAATTTGCTGCGTTGTGGGGGCTGGCTCTTCTGCAGGGCCCTTGTTTCAGCTGGGGACACAGCTTCTCATGGAGCCAGTCCTATGTCTGCTGAACTGCAGTGCCTCTCCCTCAGGCTGCCTTGGTGGAGGTGAAAGGATCTGTGTTAAAATAAAGGTGGAAGAGAGAGAAAGAAAATGAAACCTGAAGGAATGTTGTGTGACAAGAAGGGAGGCAATCAAAGCTGTCTTACTTCTCCAAATTGTGCTGGCAGAGAGAGTAAAGACAACAGGCTTCTGGCCAAGTCTTGTAATATTGCTATGTGGAATAAAACGTAAGTTCCCTCTCATCTCTGCTCTGCAAGGAATAGAGGGAAAAATAATTCAATAAAGAAGTACAGGTTGTGAAACAGTGGACGTGACCTCCTGTGCTAACCTGATATGCTAAATGATGGTCTAAACCCCATTGTTGGTCATTCTGGTCGTCAGTAAAAGGAGTTTTCTCCTGAGATGTGTCAGCTTAAAATCACGAGGTCTTGATCTTTAATTTGAATCCCTACAGGCAGAGCTCTCTGTCTGCCTGAACCCATTTGGTTTCAATAGCACTTCGTGGTTCTGGATGCACCAGTCCACCTCGGAGTTTGGATTCCTACTACACACTGGCATAGCAGCTTTTCATACATTTCAATTTAAAAAAAAAAAACCCAAACCCTTAACCTCAAATGATATGGTATGGGTTTTTTTTCAGATTTCATTCTCCTTTGTGCAGTCCTTGGTCCCAGTCATTCTGATCTTTCTCGGATGACTTCAGGCAGTGACATTTTATTTTTGGAGCATGTAACAGAAATAAATACAATGGGGTAGTAAATTAAACTTCACAGGTAATTTCAGACTGGAGACTCCAGTCAGCACCTTTGCGTTGGAGGGTGTAGCTCCACTTTACCCATGAGGCACCTCATTTTGTGCCGGTAGAGGATGGCAGCTTGGCTAGATTTAGAGCATCTCATGGCTCTCAGCACCTGCAAATTCTCTTTACGATGTAAAGTTGGATCTGTAGCACAATCACTCATTTAAAGAGTGATAAAAAGTCCTTGGGAATGATAACTTCAGTAAGGCATAAACTTTGGAGATAAATGGTGCATTGACTTTGCCATTTGCATTTACTCTGCAGCTTGAGAAGACTTTTAATTATTCAAAAGAGGCAGAATGCATGTCCCATCTATCTTTGTTTCTCCCCTTTAAGCAAAAGCACTCTGTAAGCTTTCCCATGCTCAATATACCAATATTTCTTGGGTGGAGCTTTGCTGATTTTCATCTCATTTTTTCCTTTCTTTTGATATTTTCTTAAATAACCTCATCACCATTTAAAGGCCTTCATGTTAGGAAAAACTAGGTGTTAAGTGCACACATACTGGCCGAGGAGGATGGGAGGGAAAGGTAATTCTTCAGAGTGTTTAGAGACATGAACTCTACATCACAGAATGGCTTGGGTTGGAAGGGACCTCAAAGCCTGTCCATTTCCAACCCCGCACCTTCCACTGGGTCAGTTTGCTCAAAGCCTTATCCAACTTGGCCTTGAACATCTCCAAGGACAGGGCACGCACAACTTCTCTGGGCAGCCTGTGCCAGAGCCAGATATCTCTTCCCTTTGGCATCCGTTGCTGCTGTCGGTGCGGGTGCCTTTTTTCTCCTTTTCTTTACAAGAGGAGAGCTGTTATTTATTACGATATTAGCTCATTTTTCTGAAAACACTTTGTGAGAAATACACGAAGCAGTAGGGAACCAAGTGTTCTTGCCATCGGATTACAAATGTTTTTGGCCAGTACATTTAAGCACAGGATGGCATTTGCTTTTAGGTGCTTTGAAGGAAAGAACAGGAACCCTACAGCCTTAAGAGAGAATTCAGATTTTGACTGCTCAGGAATGAGGCATTTTATCTTGCACCTGCTCCATGTAGGAAATTGTTTCAAGTATTTATTTAATGTCATTGAAAAATATTGAAAAGAAAAAAAAGGGGGGAGGAGGAAGGGGGGAAGACAAAAGCGGAGGGAGGGAAACCAAGATTTTCTTAACTGTAGTTTTAAGCACAGCAAACCATGTGGTGGTGCTAAAGGTACAAAAGATGAATCCTTCCAGCCCTGCTCTTAGAAAATGTGCAGAATGTGGCCAGATAAGATATGACAACAAGTACAAATTATAGCAGTGGCAAACCAGTAAACATGGAAATCTGAGTAAATCAGTCATTTCAAATCTATTTGCCAAACTGTGTTTATCCTTGGCGAAACCTCACAATCTCCATAGGAACCTCTTCAGAGTCATCTCTGCAGGGCTTTTGCTGGATAGAGTTAAAGATATTCAACAGCAGCCTTTTTGCAGACATTAGGGCTGATCCTCCAGCCTAATTGAAATGAGCACTGATGATACCTGCATTTTTTTCCAGACTTGAGTACCCATTTCCCACTTTGAAACTGCGACATGAGGAGATATTGAGTACTAGGGATAGCCAGATTAAGCACTTCTGGTTTAACAGTAAAAAACTGATTGCAATGTTTTGCTTTGTGTGTTTATTCCTCATCCCTGAACTACATGGTGATCTTGGTATTTTGCAGGAAAATGAGCATTTTATAGAGCTGTTAGGTTGTTTTTTTCTGCCATGGCTTCAGCAGTACCATACCATCAATTTCAATGCAGTCCCTCTTGAGTCTGACAGTGCAGGATTTGTCCTGCTATCTGCAATCTTCTCCTGCTTTTCTTTTTAATGCAGCCCAGGTGAGCCCTATGAGAGATCAAGAGTGGAATTTTTAAGTTTTCCTTTCTTTTTCTCCCTCCCCAGGCCAGTTTTAAGCACCTACGTTTGTCAGCTGTTATGGAGGTCCTCAGTGATGAAAGCTGACACAGGCCAGTTAGCCTTCTCAAATATATTCTGTGACTAGGGCAGAATAATTGCATTCAAAATCCATGTTTAACATTCATTTACAGGCTTACAATGAGGCAAACTATGTCTGCCATCCCCTAACTTGTACCGATCTGGGAGCATTCTCCTTGTCTCAGCATTTCACACTGGGTTTTGTAGATAGAAGCTGAAGATCTGAGCACAGACCTGTTTCTGCTTCAGCCTTCCTGCATAACCTTGGGCCAATTACAAAATCTCTGTGCATTCATTTTTCCTTCTGTAAAGTGGTTACTACAATACCTGCCATGGAGGTACCTCAGGCTGAGCAGATTGAGATGTGGATGGAATACGTTACAGAAACATCTTAGTGTTAACACAGTGTTCGTTTTCAGTAGCTTTGCCAGAAGTCTTCATTTTTGCTGTCTTTCTTCCCACCAGCTCCTTCCTTAGGGTAAGCAAGAGCTAGTAATGCCTCATTTGCCCCTTCGCAATCAAGCATGTAAGAAGGTTGTACTGGGTGCGGCTGATGTCCACGTGTCCGTTATCGCCTCCCTACCATCTTCTATCCCATTTATGATTTCATGAACTCCTGCCGTAACCCTTTGCAGTCTCCTCTCTTCCAGACTAAAGGCGCTGCTGTGATGTTGTTGGTCTGTGCTGGGGAGCCATTCAGTGGTGGTGGTCAGCCTTGCTGCCCTTCTCTGAGAGCTTGCCATGGACTTTTCTGAACAGATAGCCTAGTAATGCCTGTAGTGTTCGAGATCCAGTTCCTCCCCTGTTGCCAAGGGCAGGGACACCTTCTGCTTCATCAGGTTGGTCAAAGCTCTATCCAGCCTGGCCTTGAACACTTTCAGGGATGGGGTATCCTCAGCTTCTCTGGACAACCTACTCCAGTCTAGTGGGATACTTACGGAGGGATATGATTCACTGCCCTTTTACTCCAGATTTACACCCTCTGGTTTCTGTATGGTACCTACAATCAATGCTTTCCAATCTCCCCAGACCCTGATGTGAGCAGCAAAGAGCAGAAACATTCAATCACACAGCAGTACGTTGCCTCACACAAACCCTGCATATTCATAGTGAGGGGTAGTTGAAAAAATACATTTTTTTGTTGGTTTTTCTGTTTCTAAAATGAGGGTTTAATTCCAGACTGATTTTTTTGTCCTCTGGAGGTAACTGTTGTACTGACACATTGTTATTTCCCTCATCCCTTCTATTGGAATATTTTCCACAAATACAGGCCTAAGTCTTGCCTTTCCTTGCTCAAACAGCCTCTTTAAAATGATGAGCTGCCTGAGTAAGTAAAACAAATGGAAGTTGTAAAATGGAGTCCATCACTGGCTTGTGAGTGCCAGTCACTCTATCAGCACCTGCTGTCTGCTCTGATGGGGATTTTTATTGCATTCCCATACATTGCTAGAGTTTGGCTTTTGCAGCATCACGAATCTCCTCTGCTCTCTCTCACTGCTTGCTCCCAGCAGCCCCAAAAAAGCATTTCTGCTTCTATTGCACAGCTGGTGGCAGCCCCACCATTTCTGTGCTGTGTTGTGTATTCAAACTGACACTGACCCGCAAGCTCCCAGATAGTTTTTTTTTAATATGCATTAATAATTCAGAGTTTGGTATTGCTGAATAATGGCATTTGTCTCATTTGTGTTGCTTTGATTGGAGAAAGCCCTGACAAATGTACCTCTGAAATGCGTCTCCAAGATGTGCACTCAGCTTTTTTGGCTTGGTTAGCTGGGGCATTGTGACAGAAGAAAGAAACAATTATCCCACACTACCAAAAGAATAGCTTTTGCTCATTCTCCCAGTAAAAGCATAAGGGCCAAGCCTCCAGCTCATTGAAGTCAAGGGAAGGATTCCCAGTGTTTCACTCAGCTTTGGATCAAAGCAACTGTGCAAGGGCACAGTTTTTCAGTGGGTTAAAAAGAATATACTTGCTTTCAATGTGTTATTTTTTCTAAAATATAAAGAATAAGAGCATGAACATGCTATACCCTGCCCAGCTATGCTGAAATAATGAGTGTGAATGGATTTGGAGAAAATTCAGATGGAAAAATTTGGAAAAAATAATTTGTGTGTCCAAACCCACTGTTTTAGGGTGGCTGAAATTATTCATGAGTATGTGGTGAATTTGGAAAACAGGCTGGGCAAAGGAAATGGTGGAAGGTAATATGCCTTAAAAGTTAGAAAAAATACTTTTTAACATTTATTTAAATGTTTCATTTAGAAACATGGCTTTAAAAATAATAAAGGAAACACTGGCTTAACTCAAATACACCATAGTAAGAGCTCCCCCCTCCCCATAATAATCCTCCTACCCCACTTTCCCAACGTAGCCATCAAACAAAGGCAGGAGTTTAATTGCCCAGCTGTGATGGCAGTTGCTGCTGCCTGCTTTGTGGCTGAGCCAGAGATGAGAGCCATGTGTACTCCCATTAACGGGTAGGCTAATCATTTTTTGCTGCTTGTTATGGAGAGCAGCATGCATGGATGTCTCTGTTTAAGCGGATGAAGTTCAGAGAGAGCTTTTTGGTTCCTGCGGCTTTCATCCTCAGTGCCAGGGTTTTCAGCGCTTGCCGAGAGGAATTAAGGTGCTTCCTCTCCTGGCTCTCCTGAAAGGCAGATTGGTTATTACACCTGGATGCAAATTAAGCCGTCTGTCTGTGTTGTAACAAAGAAAATGAGAGTGAGCTTCACTGTAGGAATTAAAGCTTCCTGAGGCTGGAAAGATTGGCTCTGGGGATATATGCACAGCAGGCTGGGGACGTGAGTGTGTGAAGTAGGCTGCCTTCTCGTGGAGCTGAAGGGGTCCCAGAGCATCTTTAACACCATAGCCACACGCCACTGTAGTATGCCCTTGGCACTAAGGGGCATGTAGCATCGGGGAGACTTTATAGCACCCTTCCAGTATTTAAAAGATGCTACAGGAAAGCTGGGGAGGGGCTCTTTATCAGGGATTGCAGGCGTAGGATGAGGAGGAACGGTTTGAAGTTGAAAGAGGGGAGATTGAGATGAGATATTAGGATGAAATGGTTTCCTCTGAGGGTGGTGAGGCACAGGTTGCCCAGAGAAGTCATGGGTGCCACATCCCTGGAGGTGTTCAAGGCCAGGTTGGATAGGGCTTGGAACAACCTGATTTGGTGGGAGGTGTCCCTGCCTGTAGAAGGGAGTTGGAACTGGGTGATCTTTAAGGTCCCTTCCATCCCAAGCCATTCTATGATCTCCATTAGCATGATGCTTGCTGTGCTGGGTGCACTCTGTCTCTATGACATTAAAATGAAATTTGATGCATATTTACCTAGCTTTAAATGTGATGCTGTGAGAGTAGTACACTGCAGAAACCATTTCTTCAGCAATACAGTCATTATCTTCACTCCTGACCTCAGAAAATTGTTTGAACCATAGGGAAGAACTCAGGGGGTCTTTAAGCTAACATCATACAACGTGTCAGGCGAAGGGAAGGCAAAGATCAAGTCTTCACTCTGTGGCAAGCCACAGCCCGTGATATTTGAAAGTCTGCTCTGGTGCATTGTGTGCAGAACCGGCAAAGAGCATCCCTGAGTAAGGAGAGTAAATCACCCTTAGAAAGGTTTCCTTGTTTCCTTCTGGTAAATTATGGATAATTCTATCTCGGGCTGGTTCGAGAGACTGAAACTGATTAGCCCAGGTTGGACTTCAACTGGCAAAACTTAGAGGAACAAACCAGGCACCTGAATTTGATTGACACTTTGGATAATTTCATCTCCATGACTCACTGCCCATCTTTGCAAACTCAAATAACATCCTTCACCCCATTTAACTGGTGAGAAAATTGAGCTGGCTGGAAATAGGAGAGCAAGAGCCAGGGAAGGGCTTGCAGGGTGCAGTGCCTGGTGCTGCCACTACCATTTGGAGATGGCCCTGCAAGACAGGCTTGAATTTGGTGTTGCTTTGTGTCTGCTTTGATATATGTTTTCCAATTAACAAGTGATAGGAGAGGAAATGTCCTGAAGTTGCACCAGGGAAGGTTTAGATTGGATATTAGGAAATACTGCTTCACAGTATTTCATGGTGAAGCACTGGAAGAGGCTGCCCAGGGCTGTGGTGGAGTCCCCATCCTTTGAGGTGTTAAAAAATAAAGTAGATGTGGCACTTCAAGACATGGTTTAGGATGCACGGTTGGGTTGGGCTGATGGTTGGACTTGATGAGCTTAGAGGTCTTTACCAAACTTAATGATTCTATGTTGGGTTGGAAGAGCTTCAATAGAACAGACCAGGCAAATGCATCTGCTGCTGATTCCCTTGCATCACCTGCTTTGGTCACTTGTACGAGGGGAGAGAGAGGGTCAAATATTTTGGGGCAGAGAAGAGAGCTGTGTGTTGATCTTGTGTACCTTGAGTGAGACCTCCAAGACTTCCCGTGCTCTTGCATAAATGGGGAAATATTCTCCACTCCTGCTTCTATTTTATAAGGAGCTTGACTTCATAAATGTGTTCTGGCTATGATCAGGGAAAGCAGGCAGAGGAGTGATGAGTTTGCTCATCCCAGTGGGATCTGCTAATGAACGAGATGCAAAGCTGCTCAGCATTATCAGGACATATATTCCTCAGAGGGTGCCTTGAGTCCTTAAGGATATTTACTGACAGATGTGGAATAATTAAGTCCTGGGAACCTGAGACCTCTCTCAGGCGAGGTGGAATCAGTGAGGAGATTTTGAAGACATTGTGGCTTTGCTCTCTGAGAGACTAAGTCCTTTTGCAGGTCTAGACCTAAGATGCAAGCAGTGATGCCCTGATGAAGGCCTCCAAGGTTAATCTGGTGGAAAACATAACGCATAACTGGGTGCTTAAAGATGATGTTACACACAGCAAGAACTGAGATTGCATGGATGAATTTAACTGCACGTCTGCCTAACTTTGATGTGCTTGACTAGAAACATTAACATAAATTTTAGCTATATTGAAAATATTTGTGTGATTGATGCTGTTTTAGAAGACAGCAGGTAACAAATGTTGCTGGTTTTGAGCATAAACAATGTTTATCGTAATGACTGTAAAATGAGTCTTTTCAGGGTAGGATCCTTTGGTTGAACAGCAAACATCATGCCATTCCCTCATGTTTTCATTAGAAGGCCAGCTGGATGAGTCTTTGAGCAACCTGATCCAGTGGAAGGTGTCCCTGTCCGTGGCAGGGGAGTTGGAACTGCATGATCTTTAAGGTCGCTTCCAACCCAAACCATTCTATGATTAAATGTGAGAATACAAACATATCACAAAGAATAAGGATAACACTGTACAGCTTGCTGAGTTTTGAGAGTCTTACAAAGGCCTTTAAAGGCAGCAGCACATAACGGATATGGGAACATGAGGTTTTCTTTGGTTTAAGCTGTTTTACAACAGCTCCTAATTCCCCACTTGCCATATGGGACACTCCCAGGGTCACAACACGTTACTAGGAAACACTTTCTTAGTTCAGATGAAGGGGACATTTTGAAAAGGGCACTTGTGACAAAAGGTTATGTGTTCACCTCTGGCTGTTAGCAGAGAAAGGGCTCTGTTCTTTTTTAAATCCATTAGGCAAATAAGAAAAACTGCCAGAGAGATTATTTTCCTGGGAAACAGAGTGCAGGAGAAGGGATGTAACATTTTAAAGCACATCTACTACAGCCCAGTCGAGTCATGTCACTGCTAAACGCCTTGGAATAGCCTGCTCTCACCCACCCCATCATTAAATTATAAGTACTAATGGAATTTATAGGAGTGCATCCATGGGGAAATACACCGCATCTCTCTGTTGGTTTCCTTCACAATGACAGTGTCTGTGCCCACTGTGTTTTACTGGCAAAAGATCCTTTTCATTTGGAATGTGTAAAGCTATATTTACAGTACAACAGTTTTAATTACTGATAACAGCAGTGATAAAAAGGAAGGAAAGAAAGGGATACTCCATAATTGCCTGTCTTTCTCTCTGATCAGCAGGACTTCCATCAGATTCTTCAGAACTGCTGCCCAAAGGAAGGGAATGTATACAAATATGAAAGATGAGATTTAATTACTGGAAGTGCATCAAAAGCACTATATGTTTCCATTAGTGAAACCTTTCCTGCAGTCATGATAAGCATTCAACAGAAAAATAGGTCACTAATTAGTGAAGAGAGTAAATTACAATCATGCATGGCAATATACATAATAACTGAGTTAGAAAGTGCCAGTATGCATTTTGCAAGAATGAGTGCTTAAGGACCAGGTCTGCAAGACGAACCTCAAATGACTACAGCTGTGCTCCAGAGCTAAATCACCTCCTCTGGTCACTGCCCTCAGCAGAGCAGAGGTAAATCCCACCCTCTTGCTAAAGTAGGAGATTTAGGGCTAGGATTTAAGAAACATGAAGCACCTGCTGCTCCAAGTGAAGCTGACTCCAATGCATCTGCTTTTCTGGTGGAAACTGGCGATTTTCTGAAGCCAAATCCTTCTCTGGGAGCAGGTGTAGGACCTTAAGGATGATGCAGGTGAGCATTGCAGACTCACTAACATAACCAGCTCTGCTTCAAGCGGCTGCTCTGCTGTGGTTTGGAGCAGAATGTTGGTGTCCTAGTAGCTCAGGGAGTGTTTGGTCTGTGGGGCTGATCTGAGGTTTGTTTCCCTCTGCCTCTTTCTGCTATCCTGTAGTGGTGTACAAACAATGAGTATGTTATTGTGAGTGAGAAGCCTCTTGTATTTTTATGCAGAAAATAAAAAAAATTTCCAAGCCTTCCAAAAACTTTGTAAGGTAAGGAGGTGGTGAAGAAGGGTCTGGAGCACAAGTCTTATGAGAAGCAGCTGAAGGAATGGAAATTGTTCAGCCTAGAAAAGAGGAGGCTAAGAGGAAACCTCATTGCTTTCTATAGCTCCCTGAAAGGAGGTTGTGGTGAGGCGGGTGCTAGTCTCTTCACCCAGGTACAGGGATAGGATGAGAAGAAATGGCCTCAAGTTGAAAAAGAGTGCTGAAACACTGGAGGAGGCTGCCCAGGGAAGTGGTGGAGTCATCATCCCTGGAGATGTTAAAAGCGCAATGTAGCTGTGGCATTTTGGGATGTGGTTTAGTAGGCGTGGTGAGGCTGTGCTGTTGGTTGGACTAGATGATCTCTGAGATCTTTTCCCGTCTCAGTGATTCTATGGTTATATGTGAGCTTGCCCCACTGGAGAGCATAAACGCAGCTTTGGGTCAGAGAAGATATTCCCCATGCAACTCTACTCATGAATAGTTTTCCTGGTATAAGGCGGTGTTGTGTCTATGGTTACTGTGGGAATGCGGACTCACCGTCAAAATGTGCTTTTCTGTAGGTTTTGTTTGCATGACTTTTCCTTGTATTTGTCGTTGATTAATTTAGATTGATGCAATTAGTGTAATTAAGTGTAATTATGAATTTTGGTGCAAATTAATGCAATCATATATTTACAATGTGTAATTAGGTAATTACAATATGCAATTTGCAACATAAAATGTAATGTCACTACACAATGCTGATTAGATTTTATATTAAAAAAATGTGCTGGGCACAGGCAATGGATAATCTCAAAAGTTATTTTGGAATATCTTTAGCAGTTCCTTTCCAAATGACCCAACCCCTTCTATTTCCCATGTGGATTTGGGACCCTGCAAAAATCTGACTTTATAGAGCAAATGCATTTCCTCATTGCACTGGAGCCAGATGAAAAAATGCCCTTACGACCTACCTGTGTTTTTCAACCTCTTTTCTATGTCCATTAAATAAAAATAGATAAAAATAGCATCGATAATGCATGCCAACAATTAGCAGTGGCAGCAAGAAAAACAGTAAGGAGAAGCAACAAAGAGATTTATGTTTTGGAATTGTCATGATTTGTGCTCTGTTTTATTGAATCCATTTTTCTATGCAATATTTGATTTCTGAGCAGAGCATTTAAAATGCAGCAATTAAATGCCTTTGTATGTTGATGCATCTCTGAGGGCTAAAGATGAAGTAAATGGATTTTGCTTGTGGATACTTGGAGAAATCTTCTGGGAAATGAAATCTCCATTTCAGCATCAGCAGTAAAAATTAGCTGAACACCTTCATGATTGCCATGGCAGATTAAGGCCACAGCAGGGACACCTGTGTACGTGTCTACAAAGTCCTTTGTGGTGTATTCATAGAGACTTTTCATCCCTGTGGATGAGGAATAAGTAGAATCATAGAATTGTTAAGGTTGGAAAAGACCTCTAAGCTTATCCAGTCCAACCATCAAACCAACACCCCTGTGCCTACTAATCCATGTCCCCAAGTGCCATGTCTACATGTGGTTTTGAACCCCTCCGGGGATGGTGACTTCACTACTTCCCTGGGAAGCTTCTGCCAGTGCTTTCCCACTGGTTTTGTAAAGAAATTTTTTCCTAATATCCAATCTAAACCTCCCATGGCATAACTTGAGTCCATTTCCTTTCATCTTAAATAAATGGAGCCTGTTATGTTTGCTAGACCTTTTGTCAAAATATTGAGTTTATTGGTCAATAGATGTGATGACAGAGCAAAAGGTCACTCCCACGCTAACCCAGCAAAACCTCTACGTGTCCCAAGCTATTGGCACATGAAAACCCTATCTCCTGGTATTTTACAGTATCCCAGTAAACATCTGTAGGACCAACATGTCCTTTAAAAATACAGAAATCTCATATTAATATATGTTTAACCCATTAATACTGCAAAGTTGTGGTGGATTTCTCAAGCTTCTAAGCAAATAGCATAAAGGGTAATGGTTTTAAGCTGAAATAGGGAAGATTTAGATTACATGTTTGGAGGAAATATTTTTACTGTGAGGGTGGGGAGGTACAGGTTTCCTGGAGAAGCTGTGGATGCCCCATCCCTGGAAGTGTCCAAGGCCAGGTTGGATGGGGCACTGAGCAACCTGATCCAGTGGGAGGTGTCCCCGCCCATGGCCGGCGGGTTGGAACTAGATGGGCTTTGAGGTTCCTTCCTATCCAAACCATTCTATGATTCTGTGAAATAATAATTCTTGTCTGGGCTCTCTCACAGCCCCATTTCTAATGAGCCATGGATCTAGAAAGCACAACATGATGAATCTGCTTGTTCCCTTGGAGAAAAATGTGACTCAATGTTTATTTCAGTCAAGTTATTCCTCAGTTTATGGGAAATAAGTGAGAAGACATTCAGCCACCACACGATCATAGAATCATAGAATAATTAGGTTGGAAGTGACCCACCGGATCATCAAGTCCAACCATTCCTATCAAACACTAAACCATGCCCCTTAGCACCTCATCCACCCGTGCCTTAAACACCTCCAGGGAAGGGGACTCAACCACATCCCTGGGCAGCTTGTTCCAGTGCCCAATGACCCTTTCCGTGAAAAATTTTTTCCTAATGTCCAGCCTAAATCTCCCCGGGCGGAGCTTAAGGCCATTCCCTCTTGTCCTGTCCCCTGTCACTTGGGAGAAGAGGCCAGCACCCTCCTCTCTACAACCTCCTTTCAGGTAGTTGTAGAGAGCAATGAGGTCTCCCCTCAGCCTCCTCTTCTCCAGGTTAAACAACCCCAGCTCTCTCAGCCGCTCCTTGTAAGGCCTGTTCTCCAGCCCCTTCACCAGCTTTGTTGCTCTTCTCTGGACTCGCTCCAGAGAAGAGCAACTTTCAATAATATAACTTTCACTTTGAGGTAGTTATCTGGAATGGCTGCAAGGGGAAGTTGTTTCATCCATGCACTAAAACAACATCTTCCCCAACGCTATAGCCGTTCTGTAGTTAAGGAGTGAAGTATTGCATGAGCCCCAAAAAGGGCCTCAGCTGTGAGCTGCTCTTTAGAGTCTTGAGGGACTTTGGACACTGGCCAGCTTCTGGTGCTGATCCATTGATGTAGATCAGGGTATATCGGTGAAACTTCATCCTTGTTAAAAATGATGTGAACTCCAAACCAGCACAAAGCCAGGAGCTGAGTTTGAAGAAGGGCCGTGTTGTATCCTGCTCCACGTTGGCAGATTTCCACTGCAATCAACACCTTCGCACAGCTCACACCTTCCTGATCTCCAGATGTGAACACTTTGAAATAAGTCTAACCTGACTAGAAATCCTGTTTGTCTTGCCAAGGAAAGTAAGGCTGAACTTTCCAACAACTGCATTAAGAACTACTCTGGAGAAATAGCTTTCCACATTGATTTCCAAACAGTTTGGTCTTCTCTAGCCTTGAAACAGGGTTTTGTGCAGAATCTAGGCTTGCTTTCCACTAGGGCTGAAAATGAAGTGTGAGCAGGTCCATAAGCAGAGAATAAGAACTGCTGAAAACAGAGGGAAACCCATTAGCTGGCGCATTCTGCCCCATGAAGCTCTGTGGAAAAATAAGTTAATTCACTAACTACCCCATTTGCAAAATTCTCACTGATGCACAAGGAATTTGTGCCATTGATTTCCGTTAATGCCAGTGCAGACTAACCATGAAAATATCCTCTACACAGATGGGAGAATAAATTGTGTCACTCTGCTAAGAAATAAATGTGGATGTTACCAAATAAAGAACAGGTTTGTGCATAGATCCTGTACGAACCAGTCTGTGATGTCTGGCTGTGAAACAAGTCAAAGCACAGCAAGGCAAGTCAAAGGGAGATAGTTTAGATCTGAAAAGGGTTAGGTGCCTGGGGAGGGTTTGGAAAAAAAATAAATACACATAATTGAAATAAAGGGGAAAAGCACATCTTTTGACAGGAGAAGTATGTGTTAAGATAGGAACTACCAAACCCAGGAATTGCTTTTTCGAGATACATTACAGTCCTTCAAAATGTCTGTAAAGGAAATAAGATTATCAGGATGGCTTTATCATTAGAAGGAAAGGAATATTAAAAGACCTCCATTCGGTCTGAATAAAAAAGATAAATTTCAAGCAAACTGGCATGGAGTTTATCCACGGTTGGGTTTGCAGTAATAAAGTCAGTGGGGGAATAAGCTGCATGATTTACAGGCAGTAAGCTTCTGTAAAATTTACAAACTGCTGTTATAAAATGTCACCTTTTATGATGCATTTCATTCAGCCTGCATATATAAAGGGCACTATGATGGAAAGAGTAGCAAAGGCAAAGCAGTTGTCTGCCCTACCTAGGTATCTACCTTTTGTGTTTTTACAGCAGTAGCAGATATGCCATCCAATGACCCTGCTGTTTGGCTTTTTTCTCATTAATTTTTCTGTTTGTGTAGGTATGCTCTTGGCCTTGCTATTATTAACATTGCAAAGCAAAAGGCTTGGGGAAGCGTGGCTGGAAAGTGGAAAAGGACCTGGGGGTGCTGGTCAACAATGGCTGAAGGTGAGCCAGCAGTGTGCCCAAGTGGCCAAGAAGGCCAAGAACAGCATCCTGGCTTGGATCAGCCATGATGTGGCCAGCAGGAGCAGAGAAGGGATTGTCCCCCTGTACTTGGTGTTGGTGAGGCTGCACCTTAAATCCTGTGTTCAGTTTTGGGCCTCTCACTCCAAGAAAGACATCGAGTGGCTGGAGTATGTCCAGAGGAGGGCAAGTAAGCTGAGGAACGGTCTGGAGCATAGGGGCTATGGGGGTGGCTTAGGGAACTGAGATTGTTTAGCTGCAGAAGAGTAGGCTGAGAGGAGACCTCATCACTCTTTGCAGCTCCCTGACAGGAGGTTGTGGTGAGGTGGGTGCTGGTCTCTTCTCCAAAGTAAGAAGGGACAGGACAAGAGGAAATGGCCTTAAGATGCACCAGGGGAGGTTTAGATTGGGTATTAGGAAAAAATTCTTCACTGAAAGAGTGGTGAACCATTGGAAGAGGCTGCCTAGGGGAGTGTTGGGATCTTCACCCCTGGACGTGTTCAAAAACTGTAGATGTGATGCTCTGGGACATGATTTAGTAGGCATGGTAGTATTGATCGTGGAACAGATCCTCCTAGATGTGGAAAAAGCAATGGATGTAATCCATCTGGACTTCTGTAAAGCCTTTGACATGGTCCCCCACAAAATCCTTCTCTCTAAATTGGAAAGATACGGATTTGATGGGTGGACTGTGTGATGGACAAGGAATTGCTTGGATGGTTGTATTCAGAGAGTATTGGTCAACATCTCAATGGCCAGATAGAGATCCATGACAAGTGGTGTCCCTCAGGGGTCTGTACTGGGACCAGTGCTGTTTAATATCTTCATCAATAATGTAGACAACAAGGTTGAGTGCACTCTCAGCAAGTCTGCAGATGAAACCAAGCTGAGTGGTGCAGTTGTCACCTGCAGTTGTATGGATGTCTTCCAGAGGGACCTGGACAAGCTGGAGAAGTGGGCCTGTGTGAACCCCATGTAGTTCAACAAGGCCAAGTGCAAGGTCCTACACCTGGGCCAGGGCAATCTGCAGTTTCAGTACAGGATGGAGGATGATGGGATTGAGAGCTGCCCTGTGGAGAAGGATTTGGGGGTGCTGATTGTTGAGAAGCTCAACATGAGCTGGCAATGTGCGCTCGCAGCCCAGAAGGCCAACCATATCCTGGGCTGCATCAAAAGAAGCGTGACCAGCAGGTCAAGGGAGGTGACTCTGCCCCTCTATTCCTCTCTTGGAAGACTCCACCTGGAGTATTGTGTCCAGTTCTGGGATCCTCAACATAAGAAGGATATGGAATTGTTGAAATAGGTCCAGTGGAGGGCTGCAAAGATGATTGGAGGAATGGAACACCCATGTAAGGACAGGCTGAGAGAGTTGGGCTTATTCAGCCTGGAGAAGAAAAGACTCTGAGGGAACCTTATAGCAGCCTGTCAATACCTGAAGGGCACTACAGGAAAGCAGGGTAGGGACTTTTTACAAGGGCATATAGTGATAGGATGAGGGGGAATGGCTTTAAATTGGAAGGGACAAGTTTTAGGTTAGACGTTAGGAAGAAATTCTTTATGATGAGGGTGGTGAGGCACTGATACAGGTTGCCCAGAGAAGTTGCAGATTGTGCATCCCTGCAGGTGTTCAAGGCCAGGTTGGATTTGGCCTTGAGCAGCCTGGCTTAGTGGGAGGCGTCCCTGTCTATGGCAGGGGGTTGGAACTTGATGATCTTTAAGGTCCCTTCCAACGCATTGTGTGATTCACAGAATCACAGAATCACAGAATAACCAGGTTGGAAGAGACCCACCGGATCACCGAGTCCAACCGTTCCTACCAAACACTAAACCATATCCCTCAGCACCTCGTCCACCCGTGCCTTAAACACCTCCAGGGAAGGTGACTCAACCACCTCCCTGGGCAGCCTGTTCCAGTGCCCAATGACCCTTTCTGTAAAGAATTTTTTCCTAACGTCTAGCCTAAACCTCCCCTGTCGGAGCTTGAGGCCATTCCCTCTTGTCCTGTCCCCTGTCACTTGGGAGAAGAGGCCAGCACCCTCCTCTCTACAACGTCCTTTCAGGTAGTTGTAGAGAGCAATGAGGTCACCCCTCAGCCTCCTCTTCTCCAGGCTAAACAACCCCAGCTCTCTCAGCCGCTCCTCATAAGGCCTGTTCTCCAGCCCTTTCACCAGCTTTGTTGCTCTTCTCTGTACTCTCTCCAGAGCCTCAACATCCTTCTTGTGGTGAGGGGCCCAGAACTGAACACAGTATTCGAGGAGCGGTCTCACCAGTGCCGAGTACAGAGGGAGGATAACCTCCCTGGACCTGCTGGTCACGCCGTTTCTGATACAAGCCAAGATGCCATTGGCCTTCTTGGCCACCTGGGCACACTGCTGGCTCATATTCAGTCGGCTGTCAACCAACACCCCCAGGTCCCTCTCCTCCAGGCAGCTTTCTAGACAGACTTCTCCCAGTCTGTAGCACTGCATAGGGTTGTTGTGCCCCAAGTGCAGGACCCGGCATTTGGCCTTGTTAAACCTCATGCCATTGGACTCTGCCCAGCGGTCCAGCCTGTTCAGATCCCTTTGCAGAGCCTCCCGACCCTCCAGCAGATCGACACTTCCACCCAGCTTAGTGTCATCCGCAAACTTGCTAAGGGTGCATTCGATGCCCTCATCCAGGTCATTGATGAAGACATTGAACAGGGCTGGACCCAGCACTGAGCCCTGGGGAACCCCACTTGTCACTGGCCTCCAGCTGGATTTCACACCATTTACCACCACTCTCTGGGCCCGGCCATCCAACCAGTTTTCCACCCAGGAGAGCGTGCGCCTGTCCAGCCCAGAGGCTGACAGTTTCTCAAGCAGAACGCTGTGAGAAACTGTGTCAAAGGCTTTGCTGAAGTCCAGGAAGACCACATCCACAGCCTTTCCCTCATCCAGTAGCCGGGTCACTTTGTCATAGAAGGCGATCAGGTTAGTCTGGCAAGACCTGCCTTTTGTGAACCCATGTTGACTGGGCCTGATCACCCGGTTCTCTTGCATGTGCTTCATGATAGCACTCAAGATCACCTGTTCCATGACTTTCCCTGGCACTGAGGTCAGACTGACAGGCCTGTAGTTTCCTGGGTCCTCCCTGCGGCCCTTTTTGTAGATGGGCACAACATCAGCCAGCCTCCAGTCCAGTGGGACTTCCCCAGTCTTCCAGGACTGTTGGAAGATGATGGAAAGGGGTTTGGCCAGCACATCCGCCAGCTCCTTCAGTACCCTAGGGTGAATCCCGTCCGGCCCCATAGACTTGTGACTGTCCAGTCGGGCTAGCAAGGCTCTGACCACCTCCTCTTGGATCATGGGAGCCTCATTTTGCTCCTCTAGCTCCTGGGTTTGTACACAGGCGGAACGACCCTCCTTACGACTAAAGACTGAGGCAAAGAAGGCATTAAGTACCTCAGCCTTTTCCTCATCCCCTGTTACTGTTGTCCCTTCTGTGTCCAATAGGGACTGTATGGTCTCCCTAGTCCGCCTTTTATTATTTATATATTTGTAGAAAGATTTTTTGTTATCTTTCACTGACTTGGCCAATCCAATTTCTAGCTGAGCCTTAGCCCTTCTGATTTTTTCCCTACACAATCTCACTTCCTATGATTCTGTTGTATTGATGGTTAGGCTTGATGATCTTGGTGGTCTTTCCCAGTCATAACAATTCTATGATTCTAAGAAGGTGCCAAGTTTGGAGGCAGAGAGGCCCTAAAGAAGGAAAATTGAGTGTATCTCTTGATAGACATTTTCAGTTGGTGTTTCTTCCTGCAAGTATTTTTTTTTTCCATGTGCCAGTTGGAATTCGAGCTTTTATGATGTGTCTTTTTTTTCCTGGATTTGTGTGCTTACTGAAAGCCAGAAACATGTTGAGTCTTGTTGAAGCATTTACAGCAATTTGTGCAGGAGCCAGGTGAGCTTATGAAGCACAAGATTAATATCACTGCTCAACAGATGAAGTGACTTAAATCAGGATTGCAATGAGACACTGTGTCAGGACTCAAAATAGAGAACAGGCGTAGGAGACCCTTTTGCATAAAGCCATCCCTCCTCTATGAATGTGCCTGTCTGCTCCTGTTTGAATCAGTCCCAGCACTTCCATGGATTTTAATGAATCGGAACAGGCCACAAGCATCTGCTCTTTCATGTCTGTTACCTGCACTAATATCTAGTTTGGATTTTATTCTGCAGTGCTTGATAGCAGACTTTTCAATCAAATCCACCTTTTTTTTTTAGATAGAATTTAAGTATGTGGAGATCAATAGAATTATGTTTTATTTTAATATAACAACAACACAACATAACATAACCACACAAGTCTTATGAGGAGCAGCTGAGGGACCTGGGATTGTTTAGCCTGGAGAAAAGGAGACTGAGGGACAATCTTATTGCTCTCTACAACTACCTGAAAGGAGGTTGCAGCGGGGTTGCACCAAAATCCTCTATGGTGTGTTCATGGGAGAACCTTGAATGTATGGAGGTGAACTATGGCAATTGTGGGAGCCCTATTGAATGACTTTGTGTCATGATTACAGGGATGATCTCCAAGGGGGATCTTACAGTAGGCCTCTGCTACTCATCTCCAAACCAAGATGATAATGCCAACGAAGCAATATTTGGGTCGCTTAGTCAAGCTTCAAGTCAACAGAACCTGATTCTTATAGGTGGCTTCAACGACCCAGACATTTGTCGCAAGAATGCGACAGCAGCTCACATCACCCATCAGGTTCCTGGAACACAGACAGAACTGCTTCGTCATACAAAATATCATATGTGCCAACCAAGAATGAAGCACTGCTGGACTTGCTACTCACAAAACAAGAAAACCTGCTTTGTAATATCTTGGTTAGTGATAACCTTGGCTGCACTAATCACAATATTGTGGAGATTGGGATCCTGGTGAATACGCTGAAGGCCAGTACTCAAAAATTTCCTTGTCTGTATACCCAGATGGAGGTATGAGGGTTTGATTTTCAGCACACCCAGGGCTATCCAGCACGTTGCTTTTAGGCGGAGCTCCAAGCCTTCTGCCAGCACGACTCCTGTTGCCTTGCTAGGCACCCAGCAGTGCCCAAATTGCCAGCCCCACCAAAGTCTTTTTTGGCAGAGGTAGAAAGGGAGTCCAACCTTTCAAGGACAGGGAAACTCTACCACTATTTGGTCTGAAAATGGGTGTTGAGCTGCCTTGAACTTGTACCATCTGTCCATGACTTCTGCCTTGAGTTGTGATTTCTGGCACAGTCCAAAGGTAGCCCAGTTTTTTTTCCCAGGGCAGCATTGCTTGCCATGGTACACTGTCAGCCTGCTACTTTGCTGCACTTCAGACCACCTCAATTAGGCTATACAGCTAGTTGTGATTTTCCTGAAGACTCAGATGTGCAGAAGCAGCAAGGTTGCACCCTCTGGGTATAAAAAGAGCTGTTAATTAATAATTGAATGTCTCAGCTATTTAGATGGTAGGATGTGATTTGTGGCTTTGAATTCATTTCTCCAAGTAGGACATGAGTTCAAAATTGCTTTGAATGCTTCTGAGGGACTGGGCTGTGACAGGGTTGGTGCTGGCAATCCTGTCATATCTGTAGAACTGTGCTACGAGCACAGGGAGATTCCTCTGCTGTGGCTTTCAGGGTTGGTTAAGCTGAGGGATGCAGCAGTAAATGCCGTGCACCCCGCAGACAGCCATACCTGAAATATGCAGGTGGTGATCATCTCACATCTTCATAAATCCCTTCTGTAGGAGAATGAGGGATTAACTGTTTATGGGAAACCTTGTTACTGTGCTGCCTTGATGTTGCATTACCACAAAGCTGCTTGATTTTTGTCTCTGCGTTGGAGCTCAGCTCCAGAGGAGGCTGGGATAATACAAGAATATTTGAGAGGAATTGAAATTAATATACTGGGCTCATGGAGTGCCTCCATTTGGCATGCCATGGATCAAGGCACCTGCATATGACCTTGGAGACTGTGCAAATAGTTTCTATAATTAGGCGTGTCTGGCTGATAGATTGGCTCTCTTGAAGCAGCGTGTTGGAAGGACAAGAGTGCCTCTGGCTAAGTGTCTTCTTGTCATACTGTGTTCAGTGCTCAGTATCTCCTGATGGCTAGCTCCCTCAAAGCCTTACCCAAATAAACAGCCCAAACACTGCTGAAATCATAAAGAAAGCTGCAGGCCAACATGGTTATTACAGGACCGTGGGCTGCAGAAAATCTGGAGAACAAATTCTTTTGCAGTTGATGCCTCTCTGGAAGAAAGCTCCCCGTCAGACTCAGGGATAACTTGGTGTAATAAAACTCATAAAGCTTAAGATCCAGTTTTGAAACTTTCACACGAATTTGTGTAAGAGCTTTGAACATTGTATTATGGATCAAAAGTGGTGGTGGGGGGAGGGTTCATTAGAGATGCATTTTTTTTCTAGATTCTGCTGCTTACAGGATTTTCCTCAACTGTTGCTCATATCCATTGAGACATATTCCCACTGTCCACCAGCCCAACATAGGTTTTGGGCTGCAAAATCAGGCAGGATCACAGCACCAGGTGGGACGGCCTCAGGCCAGTTTCTGCAGCCTAGTGAGGCTCCCACAGGCTCTGAAGTAATTTTGGGGAGGCTTTGAATGTCTTACACGGAGGTTATATTAAATATGCCTTAGAGGAGGATAGGCAAGAGGATGAATTATTCTAAGACCTGCAGAAATTTTAACCTGGAGAAGAGGAGGCCTAGGAGAGACTTCATTGCTCTTTACAGCTCCCTCAAAGGAGGTTATACTGAGGTGGGTGCTGGTCTCTTTTCCCAAGGAACAAGTGATAGGAGGAGAGGAAATGGCCTCAGGTTGTGCTAAGAAACTGGTGGCTCTGAAGATATGCGAACTTCTCTCTCACATACCATCCATTCAAGAGGTAAGCACTTCCCCACCCCGCCCTGGCCCAAGGATGGTTTTTTTGCTAAGCTTTCATCTTAACCAGTGGAAAGAAAGGATATTTCTATAAGTGACAAAGAAATCAGTCAAGTGATTGGTGAGTTGCCTTCTGGGAAGGAACCTGTAAAGCATGGATGGTCTCCCAAGAAACATTCAATTTTTAGTTGTCAACAAGAATTTGGACCTAACATATGAACAGGGGCAGCTTCTAAAAGGACACATCATTATCTGCTTAGCTAAAAAGGTAGGGGAGATAGATACTGGGATGTCAATCAACCAGTATTTCTAAGGCAAAGTAATTATTGCCAAAATAGAAATAATACAGGTCAAGCCTCAATTTTTGAGTCCTCACCACTGTCAGCCTTGTGCTTGTGACTGTAAAAGGGTTCTGTACGTAATTCCTCTCCTATATTTTTGTCAAGGTTAAAGGTGGTTACTGTCACAAAGGTGATAACTGGATAATTGTGCATAGTTACACAGCAATAATATGGCTTTTCACTGTGGAGGATTTTCATCTTTAATGACTTGCTTGGTGAGTTACAGTCCAGAAGGATTGATTGGATTAAGGAAAGGGGAAGATCAGCTCTGCCAGGTGATTCAATCTGGGATGCATTTTGAGGGCCAGCCCATCACTGAGAAAATCCCGTTGAGTTTCAGTGTTGGGGAAGCAAGATCCTTCTTCTGCAGGATGGGGTAAAGTGGGTTCATTCTGCAGTACAGATGTTAGTACAGTTGTAGTACAGCCTGTTAACCCATCACCCTGGTGTTAGGAGTGCAAGGCAGTGTCTGGTAGCTCATGGGAACAGAGTCATAGTGGTTCTCCTGTTGTTCCAGCTGACTAGAGTGGGTAAATGGTCTTCTGCTCCTAATGGCTCCATAAGTGTTTCAAGCCACAGGCAGTGCCAGAGGATATGCCTCTAGAAACAAGAGACATGGTACCTTTGGTAGAGAGAGGTGGAGGTGAATCATCTAGGTGATGATTCTGTTCTGCCATTGAGACTTGCTGAAACATGTCTTGCACCCATATTGTTACATGGCATTAGCATCCCTGGATTTTTGTAGCCATTGCACTGCTGAAATGAGAGAGGTTTTCAGTGAACATATTCTTCAATTATAAACACTTGCCAGTCCAAGTTAACCAGAGTTTTTTGTGTTGATGTCAAACAGTTCAGCCTCACTGTTTGTCACTGTTGGGTAACAGATCAGCTACCTACAATGTTGTTTCTGCCTTCTTATTGGGTAATTTAAAATTCTTAAATGGGAGATTAGGAGATAGCACTTCCTAAATAATTAATTGCATATGCTTTTGTACGCAGGCTGGTTTTTTTTCTTGTGGGGATAAATGGATGCTCGCATGAAGAACAATCCTTTTGCACAAGTCTGTGCAGACAGAACTTTGTTGCAGCCAATATTAAACATCATGGGAAATCAACATGGCTGCAATGAAGAGCTGTTAAGAATATAAATGAGTGAGCTTAAAAAATCTTGTGTTGTCTGAATTTCAAGCTGAATGCAGCAGCAACCCTCAAAGAATGAGTTTTTTATAAATAATTCATTGCATGCACAAAGCCTGCATTTTATTTCTATTTAGCTTTGGTTTCCTGAAGTTTATTTTTCTGGTATATGGGAGATGTAGAAGCCTATTATTGGCTGTATCTTTCCAAGCAGGGATGTAATTTTGGGAGTGGTGGGAGAGCTTGACTCACACTGTGATTCCTGCTCCACGGATTGAACCGTGACACAGCCCCTGGTATCCTGTTCTCTCTGCTCATCCCTGAAAAATGGGGAAAGCAAGAAGAATAGTTATTGTATGAATGGGGCAGGGAGGCCAAGGACTTTCTCATATCCTTGCAATGCTAGCAACAACCCTGCTGATGGGAAATAACGATGGCTCTGACCAGCTCTGGGGAAGGATTCAGCTTGCATCCCACCCCACCAAAACGTGCAGCACACCTTGCAGTAAAACAGACAAGAAAACCTCACAAAGAGAAACAATACACTGCCCTTGCTCAAAGATCCTGTCTTGTAAAAGGGACTTCAGGTGCCTTTGGGAGTTTTCACTACTCCTCCAACTTGCAATTCTCTTCACATAACACTTTAGTCCCTAAATAGCATCTTAGAGCTCTAAAAATCAGAAGCCCCTAGACCTCCTGCTAGCACAATAAGATTTGTTTTCCTGCTTATTCAAGTGTTTCTCTGTGTGTTTGGAGAATTGGGGCTGGGAGAAGGGCATAGAGGGAGATGGTGGCAGGCTGAAGTACCAGTTTTCTAGCTAAACTGATGGGAACACATAATTGTTATCAACATCGTAAAACATCGAAATATCTTTCAGAAATGCAATTTCAATAATTATTTCCATACAGTCATGGGGAAACAGCATATTCAAGAACACTTGGGGTAGTTCACTTTAGGAGAATACATATATTCAAAGATTAAGAGAACAATGAAAGGAGTCGCTCCTCTCAAGGCACTGAAATTCATTTGAGCTGATGGACTTGAATGCATGTTTGTCAAACACAGGTACTGGTCAGTCACACTGTAAATCACAGTCTGCCACAGCTTGTACATACTGAAAAGGATCTGCTAACGTTACCTATGCTTGATGTTATCAGTTATATTCATCATTGTATTGAATGTCTATCTCACAGTGGACTGAACCTGTATAATTTAACATGTCTTTCCTTATTAAATGTAGATTTGGTTTGGCTTGAGACAGAGGTGTGAGAACAAGTCAGGCAGGAAGCTGCCTCAGAATCTGCAGGTTTAGGTGAAATTAACTTATTTTTAGATTCTATTGAATTTAAGCAGTCAATCCTTTTTGTCTTGTACCAAGAACTGAAAAAGATGGTGACCCGAGCTAATATTTTAAGTCAGGGCTTTAACCATCTCCTGCAATAGCTGTGGTTTTGCTCAAACTAAAACCATTTAATTAGAAGGTTGAGGGTTTATATAGTCCTCAGATCAGGTCTTTAATCACATTGATAAAGTAGTAACAAGAGAATCCATTGGGATTTATTTTCATGGTAATAAGTATTTCTTCTGGGTCGTTGTTCCAGGGGCTCAGAAATTGGGTGGACTCCTATTGGGTCTTGGTGCTGGATTTGAGTGAGCTTTTATGAGCAATAGTTTTAATCTTAATTTTCCACCAGTGTCTGTCAGTGTTGGCTGAAGCCTCCTACCCCCTCCAAAGGGGCTGTTGCTCTGTAAAGGGACAGTGTTTGACTGAATCATTGCTGTGCTATTGCTGCAACTCCTTTTTGGTCTGTATTGAGACACGCTGTCCACTGAAGTGTCTTCTCCTACTTTAAGCCAGTTGCGGCTGGGACAAGGAGCCCTGGGGGTGTCTGGGTGAGCCTTGGCCAAAGCTGAAACACTTGGATAGAAGGCCTGATGGGTGTTGCAAGATGTTCATAATAGCTATCATTTTCTAGGAGACAGCCTGAATAAGCGTATCTGTCCTCTTGAAAAACAGCCTGGGAAGCTGGTGAAGGGACCTGGCCCAGCTAGAAAAGAATGCAATAGCCTAGAACTGGACCTTTGACTACAAAGTGAAATATTCAATTTTGTTTTCAAAAAACCCCTCTGTTACTCAGTATAATTTTGTCTGAAGTTTTCTCACACTGTTTGTCAGAGAACCACTTAGTATGAGGGCATGTCTCCAGGAAACCGCTGAAATCCTTCTTTATAGACTGCAACCTGTTACTACAAAGGAGAAGAACTTGATAGAATTAGATTTTCCTATATCAGAACTAGGAATAAAAGGGGGCTGCAGAGAGGTACCAGATTGTGCTGACTTTCTTCCCAAGTGTTGTTTTGCCCTGTGCATGTCCTGCAATATTTTGCTTTCACAGCTGTTGCTCCGTTGTTCAGTTTCTTGGGCACATCATTGCTAATTATGTGAACAAAACTTTGCAGGAGGTGACCCTAAAGTAGTTTGGTTTAGACAGTTACCTGTGGTAAGTTAAGGGGAGTCAGAGATCATCTGTAATCTGTTAGAGGTAAAGAACCTAGGATAAAAATATAGCACTTTTTTCTTATATTTATTTATTTGTAATAATTAACTTCTGATTTCATTGTTTTAAAACATCTAAAAACCCCATCTCCAATATTAATTGACTCACAGTTGGGTGACATGATGAGCAAATGCTGTTTGGCACCCTGAACAGATACTACCTGCCTTCTGCTAGGCATTATAAAGAGATTCAACCTGTTCCTTAGCAATATGAGAGAAAAAACGCCTTCTGGATGCAAAATGTGGAGACACCACCTGCCCTCTGCTTGTTATCATAAGCAAAAAGATGACATGCACTTTATATCTTGCATCAGCAATAGAGATCAGAGATCACCATTTATTTCAGACTCACTCTCACTTTCAGATGCAGATGATGTCTCATTTTTTATGTACAATTAGTAGTAAGAGCTATCATCACAGCACTAACAGCAGTGCTGTGTTTGTGCCTGGAAGACTCGTCTCAGGTCTGTTCACAAGGCTGTTGGATTTTTCTATAAATAAAGCACCAGGAAAGGCATGAGCTGAGGTTAGGCTGTTCCTCATTAATTACCTTGGCTTGCAAATTTATCATGGAATCATAGAATTCATAGAACAGAAGGGACCTCAAAGCCCATCCAGCTCCAAATCCCCTGCCGTGGGCAGGGACACCTCCCGCTGAATCAGGTTGCTCAAAGCCTCATCCAACCTGGCCTTGAACACCTGCAGGGATGGGGCACCCACCAATTCTCTGGGCAACCTGGGCCAATGCCTCACTACCTTCACAGGAAAACATTCCTTACTAAAATCTCATCTCGATCTCCCCCTTTTCAGCTTAAAACCATTGCCCCTTGTCCTATCCCTGCACTCCCTGATCAAGAGCCCCTCCACAGTTTTCCTGGAGTCCCCTTCAGTACTGTAATGCTGCTCTAAAATCTCCCCAGAGCCTTCTCTTCTCAAGGCTGAAGAACTCCAACTTCCTCAGCCTGTCCTCATAAGCCTTTTTTGTGGCCTCTTCTGGACTCAGTCAAACAGACTGATGTCCTTCCAGTGCTGAAGACTCTAGAACTGAAGGAAGGGTTCCAGGTGAGGTCTCATGAAAGCTGGTGGGTTTTTATGATATTTTATTTATGGTGGTGTTGATGCAAAGCCTGAAGAACCTGCGAGTGTTTTGAGGATGGGTTCTTGGTATTTGGGAGATTTGCTTTCTCTCCCAAATAGCTGGTCACCTGTTGGCCAAAACAAGCTTGGGGTTCAGACTGGAGTAACCATCCTAATGCTACGAATGCTGGCAGGAATGAGCCAGTAGTGCTTTCTTTATAGCAAATGCTCCAACAGAAAACCTATAAAGTATGCTCACACTAGAATGAAATCTTTCAACAGCTACTGCTCTACAGTTCTTGGCTGTGATGACCACAAGAAACCCCTTTATAACAGAACATGAGTGCAGAGACCACTGCTTCTTGTGGTGACTGAAAGCACCTCTGCATTTTCTCCCATCAGGTGACATAGATTTATATTGCTTTCATTTCATTTCCTGAGTGAACAGTGGGGTTTTGATATTGCTGGGGCTGGGCAAAGCTCCTGCAGACCTTGTGGAGATGGATGATGCACTATCTCCTACAGAAGTATTTGCGTCATGGACAGGCCAGAGGAAGCTCTCCTAGGCAGCTTAAGAGCCCAAAATAGCAAGGCAGCCCGGAAGGATGGCACGCATCCGCCTTGTTTGAGCCAGGACAAAAGGGTCTCAATTTGTTTTTTTCTGTTGCCAAGATCGAATTCAATTTCAGTGTTTTCCAGCTTTCTATTCCTACACAGCTGTTACAATTAGGATCTGGGCCCTCTAGGCTCTTGATGAAGCTTTCATTTTAAACATTTCTGATGCTGGTGGAGCAGGTTATACCATGTGATGAGGGTCCAGCAAGCTGTGTGGGCAGCACAGACCAGCAGACAGATTTCTAAGAATGCAGGCATCTATTTGAGCAAGCTCTTGGGCACATCAATCTGTCACATAAGATTTCCATGATGAGCTGGCATGAAATTCAAATTATGGGCAACTATTGCTTTCTACTCTGCTGACAATGTATTGGGAATCGCAGTGTCTCTGCTGCAGGCCACTGCTTTAGCCTAACGTGACCTGACAGACTGTACCCAACATTGTGTGTCACAACACAGAACATCACACACTGCATCTGAAGGGAGGAAGGGGCGATCCTGGGAATGGAAATAGTTTTTACAGATTTTATAGTGAAAAAGGAGTCATAGAATCATAGAATCACCAGGTTGGAAAAGACCCACCGGATCATTGATTCCAACCATTCCTATCAATCATTAAACCATGCCCTTCAGCACCTCATCCACCTGTCCCTTAAACACCTCCAGGGAAGGTGACTCAACCACCTCCCTGGGCAGCCTGTTCCTTTATTCACTGAAGCTCCAGATGGAGGTATTTGGCTCTGAGTTTCTTCCACTTTTCAGGTAGCTATAGAGAATGATAAGGTCTCCCCTCAGCCACTTCTAATGTAAAAACTGCCACCACTGTCCTCCACCATGGGTGACGCTTAGGACGATTGGGCATTCAGTGACCAAATCCCTTGCTTGCCTTGTGGCAGCACATCGACACCCTCTCCCTTGGTGGCAACCCCTGGTGCATTACACACTGAGCACACTACAAGAGCATTGATTTTCAACCCCAATTCATATGGCTTTCAAACTGAAACATGCCTCCAGCCCTTTCTTCTGCAATACAAATGTAAATTGCACTTAAACTCTTTTTCCTAATTTAATTTGGAAATAATAAATCTCAACCTTCTCCCTAGGTGATCAGAATTGCATGTGCTGTGTCAGGAAAAGAATGCTATAATGTATCTTGCTCCTCCCTTCTCTAATTATTTTCCTCCATATATTGTGTCATACACAGACTATAAACTTGCAAAGCTTAGTGTGACTAAAACTTTTCACTGAGCTCTTTACAGCAGGTTTCAAATTAGAAACAATAATAAACATCACTGATGCCACACAAGAAGGGATAGCATGAGAGGAAATGACCTCAAGTTGCACCGGGGAGGTTTAGACTCGATATTAGAAAAAAAATTCTTTACTGAAAGAGTGGTGAAGCATTGGAACAGGTTGGCCAGGGAAGTGATGGAGTCACCAGCCCTGGAGTTGTTAGAAAATCATGTAGATATGGCACTTCAGGCCATGGTTTAGTAGGCACGGTGGTGTTGGGCTGACAGTTGGCCTGGATGAACTTAGAGATCTTTTCCAACTTTAATAATTCCATGATTCTATGATCTCAGTGAGGTTGGGTCCTTCCAGAAGTCTGTTTCTGCAAATAGCATGTTTCCATAAGCCTGGTAGCAACGGGTTAAGCCACGTGGACATGCAAATGTGAGTTGGCCTCCCTGAACCTGGCAGGGACAAGCACACCAGCTGCATCTGCAGAATCAGAGGCAGTTGCATTGCATAGCAAGTAGGTACTTTGGAGCAGCCCCATTTGAAATGTTTCAGGAAAAGCACAGCCCTTTGTCTGACCCCATAAAGATCTTGGCATGTTCCTGGTGAGAACCAGTGTGCCTCTTTTTGATTTCACCGCTGCACCGTATGGGTTGTGTCACTAGAAGGCCACAGCCGAGGGACTGCCAGCTGTTTGGTGGGAGGTGATTACTGGCTGCCGGTGTCATTACTGCGGGGGAAAGTGTAGCAGCAAGTGGCCTTGTGCGCAAAAGGCTGCAGGGCTGTAAGACTGGTGGAGAGCTCTACAGCAGTGCAGCTGTGCTGCTCTATCTCTGCAGAAAGTTAAGCAGCAGCCTACAGGACTGGAGCTGTTGGCTCCTGATGGGTTTAGTTTAAAAGCAGAGTAGAATCAAAGTTATAAGGGAATGCAGAGGCATCATTCAGACAGAGTGGAATTAAGGTTTTATGTGGATTTGCATTCATTTACCAATTTCTGATTTTCAAGTGGTGGCTTTTCCTGAATTGGAAAGTACCATCAGCCATCCTTAGCTCTCCACTTTGCAATTCAATCCCTCCTCCTCTTTGGCGGGAGTGAAAGCATTATTTGTGTGAGTTAGGATTATACAATGAGCTGTAATTGCCATCCATATTTTCAGTTCACATTATGGCATGGATGAGAGATCCATGTCATTGCCAAGTGTTTTCCACCCTCTTCTATTTATACTCTACTGGCAGGGAAACGGGTGCCACAATCCCCCACAGACCAGTTTCTCCGCTGTGGTTTTGAAAAGTCCTGCCTGTTTTACTTAAAGGAGATAATGGGAACTCTTTAAGTTCTGCAGTTTCTCCCCAGCCGACCTCTTGCAGCCCATTCCCACAAGCCCTGCCCTGACCCTGAGAGCTGGCTCATCCCTGACTAGTGGAATTCAGGTGATGCTGAGAGCAGTGCTCTCTTTTTCTTTCTAACAGGGATGCCCAATTAGCTCAAATTAGTAATGTGGTTCAGTTGATTATGTGGGTAGGATGAAAATAAGTGTTCTTTCATGGAGGAGTGTGGAGAGGGGCTGTATGCTGGACACTTCTGCTTTTAACCGCTCTGGTGCTGGATAAGCTTTGCCCCTTGTAGCGCATGTAAGTATTTGGCCTTTAATCAGAAAGGGTTTTCCAATGGTGCATGGTGTGACACATTTAACACCATGTGAGCTGAATGAGAAAAGCCCATGTTGCCTGACGTAGCAGCTGCAAGCATTCATTCATCTCAAAGGGTCTCCTCAGCCCCCTTTCCCCCCAGCTAACCACTGTCCAGGGCTGTGATTGCTGTGATGTTTGTGTGTCTCTACCATTTGCCTCATTTCAGGCTGCTGGGGTTGTTGGAGTGCAAATCAGCTCTGACACTCATGGAAAAGGCTTTTGCAGATCAAAGTCCGTGGGCTGCAAGGATGGGGCTGAGGAACCTTCCAAGGGTGGGGACGCACCACATCCAGCACGCATACAGGACGCAGGAGAAAGAAATGTCAACGTGCTTTTCCAAGTCCAGCTCACAAAATGGAATGGAAATCTCTTGGGATTCAAGGACACTGATGCTCCAGATTGTGAAAGAAACCCCCTTCCACATCTGCTCATCTGCTAGAGGACAATAAGGCATGAAAGTTTCTATGTTGTTATTCTTCCTCCCTTGATTAGCTACCTATCCTCACATTATTTGGAACCTCTCATTACCTTTATCTGTACCTCCATCCTTTATGTAAGGCCTCTGATCCTTTCTACCTCTCATACCCCCCAATTCTTCTTTGTCCCCAACCCATATCCCCCTCCTCTTCCTCTTTCCTCATCCCTCCCTGCTAGAATTTGCATGTGTCTGTCACTTTCTCTTTGAAAATACTTCTAAGCATCTTCTGTTCTTCTCAGATCACATCTTCCCAAGATAAAAATACTTTAATAAAACCCCTTCTGACAGAGTCAGGCAGCAGTAACGTTTGTTTTTCTTTTTCAGGCTTCTGCCAGCTCTCCAATCTGAGCTGATGCTGACTGGGTGTAGGTCAGATTTGGTGGCTACCACATGTCCCCGTAGGCTACCCAGTCAATGTGAAATCTGACAGGCTAGACAGCCTTTCAGCTACTTCATCTGTACTTGCGCTATGCAATTTGTTTGGTCTATGAACATTAGGCTCTATCTTTATCTCTCCGCAGAGCTTAACTCTTCACTGGATGCTGTTGGAAATGGTGCTATCTGCAGGTATAGCATAGTTCCCATTAAGTGAAGTAATTGCTGCTTGACCCCATTGTGTGGGAAGTGTGAGAGTTCAAGGAAGCCTCCCCAAGATGACTGGGCTGTCATGGCAACAGATGGAAAGGATGGTGTCTAACCGGCTAATCACGCGGCGCACAGGGTAAGTAATGAGTAGTGCCGTACTGCACAACACAGCACCATCCCGTGCTGCTCTGACGAGGAGCATCTGCAGCGTGTGATGCTGGGGAGGCTAAATGAGAAGGAAAAAAAAAAAAAGGGACAGGGGATAGACACTGAAAATCTATGAGGAAAGATTATCCTGAAGAACACTAATATTCACCTGGGAGTGCAGAAATCTTAACAAACACAGCAATTATGTCTTGAGCAGGATTTGGGCATTTTCACATAGAATAATGGCTCAAGGGTAAGTGAAGGCTCTTCCCTGGCCCTTCCTTGAGTTTCTTAGTTACTACTATAAAGGCATCATAATCATAAAGTAATTAGAAATAAAGTAATCACAAAGAATTAGGCTGCCCAGGGAGGCAGTTGAGTCACCATCCCTGGGGGTGTTTAAAAGATGAGTATATGTAGTACTTGGGGACATGGTCTAGTGATGGACTTAGCAGGGCTGGATCGATGGGCGGACATGATGACCTTAAAGGTCTTTTCCAACCTAAACCATTCCATGATTAGGGGATAAACACGATCTTACAATTTTAAATACATCTAAGTAAGGCAAAAAAATATTTCTGTTGGCTACTGTCTAAGAGATAATCAGCATTTTTCTCATAGACTGGTCTAAAACCCCCAGCTCATCTGCTAGGATTTTCTAACCTTTCCTGGGCAACCAATCTCCAATTAGCCTAACACTGTGCTGACACATCCTGACTGCTGTGTTACTATGTGCTAAACTGGTGTTTCTTATCCTTTCCTACCTGTGACAGCTATATGATACTTAAACCATCTGCATCTATAACTGTATCTGTCTGTTCTTGCATGGTAATTATTATTCTTAAGCCTGCAGTTAAAGGGTGGCTCTAAACCACTGAGCAAACAGACCACCTTGGACATTATCACAACCTGTTTTGAAACTTGGGGTGCTATTAGCAGGACAGTGTGGTGGTTTTTCAATCTGTCAGTTGTGCTATGACGTTTCCAGATGGAGCTTAAACCTTTCCTTGTACAGCCCTCAGGTAAACTACATTACCACTTGAGCATTCTGAATACAGCCTCTTAAACAGAAGAAGTTGTTCTTCTAACCTGGTTAATGGATCTTGCCTGTCTCTTTCAACCGGTGTTACTGTAGTGGTATCAGTTGGGCTTATTTGTTAAGCTGTATTAGGACTTGTGAGCTTCTGGAGATCCTTCCACTGCAGTGGCTGTGATTCAAGTAAAGGTCCTGACTTTGGGATAGATTTACCATTCCCATGGAAAGACAGCTGCTCGTGATAAAGCTAAAATCAAAGCTGATCTGGAGCCAAATGCAGTGGCAGTAGAGTTTGTTTTTCAGAAGATGTGGTTGGGTGGGGATGTCCATTGCCCAATGCATAGCCTTAGGATAAGCCACTAGATTTACTGGTCTGTAAAGAGTATTTAGAGTCTACACCCAACCCTTTGCCAATGGTGTTAAGTTAGTTCAAATTAAGCCAATTAACTCGAGTGATAAAATCTGAGGTAGTTGCAGTCCAACAATATCCCTGACTGTTGATGAAAATGGAATGAAATAAAAAGGTAATTATTTTAGCTCTTAGAAGTTAAGCAAAATAAATCCTACTTTATAGCTTTTTCAAACTAGATAATAGCTGATAATAAGAGCTATGGGACAATGGACTTTGTAATGAATGTCACCAATAAATCCCCAACTATTAGGCCAAAAGCTCCTTCTCTGCATGTCAAAAGCAGCAAATTTCTTTATCAAAGTTATTGGTGTGCAAGGGCTCTGCATGGCTGAAATGCAAGTGAGGGGAAGCTGAGAATCATATTCCTGAGCAAACTTCAGGTGAATTCCCTATTCATATGTATCAGTTTATAACGTCAGTTTCATAGAATCATAGAATGGCTTGGGTTGGAAGGGACCTTAAAGCCCATCCAGTTCCATCCCCTCTGCTATGGGCAGGAACACCTCCCACTGGATCAAGTTGCTCCATCCAGCCTGGCCTCGAGCACCTCCAGGCATGGGGCATCCTCAACTTCTCTGGGCAACCTGTGCCAGTGCCTCACCACCCTCAAAGGAAAACATTTCTTCCTAAGATCTCACCCAAATCTTCCCTCTTTCAACTTAAAACTGTTTCCCCTCATCCTATCTCTGCCCCCTCTGATAAAAGGCCCCCACTCCAGCTTTCCTGCAGCCTCTTTCAGTACTGGAAGGCTGCTGTAATGTCTCCCTGGATTTTCATGATCTTGATCTCAGTGATTACCAGCAAAAGAGTGGGTGATTGAACATAACCTTGAGACCAAAGTCTGTGAGTGCGATATTGCTGACAGTGGAGTACTCTTCTATTCACCATGTTCTCGCCTTGGCTAGTCCTATCCTTAGGAAGAGAAGCATCTTCAGTGGGAAGAAACAGGTACCTATGCATTGTGTTTCAGGGCAGAACCCAAGTTTCAGGGCAGGATGCACAGAAGCAAGGAAAAAGTCCAGATACCTTGCTACTCTGCATTATTTTGTGTGTTCTCTACACATATGAAAACACTGCAGCACCAATGAACATGCACTGAGTGGGGGTTCTTGAGAGTATCACTTATTAGGTGGTTTAAGGACAGCAATTTTGTCAGTTAAAATAGTTCTGTTCCCAGTCCTTCCTCTTTCACTGCCTTATCTCTCCCATCTGTGGCTCAGTTTTTTTTACTATTTTATCCTGTTCTTTTGAATCCACAATATTTTTCTTCCCTTTATCCTCCTTCTCCCCTAGTGCCTCATCTCTTGTTCTTCATTATTTTCTTTTGCTCCTCTCCTTTGTTTTCTCAATTTGCAGTTTTTCTTTGGTTATCACACATACTATTTCCTGACTTTTGCCCCTGTAGCTTATTGCTAGGCCAGCTATTCCCTTCCACTGCACATTTGTTCCCTTATGATTCTCCACCTTCTCCTTTTCATCCGTGGGATGGTAATGGACATCAGCCACCATTTCCTTCTTCATGAAGGAAGCATACCAGAATAAACAGGGGCATAGAAAGGAACACGGGTTCCTCCTTTGCTTGCTGCTCAGCCAACCAGCTACTTTGGTAGGATGGAGATGGGCAGGCAGAATGGCCAGTAGGAGGCCATCTCAGAAAGCTCTCCTTGGGACATCCCTGGAGACTGGGAAACAGTGCTTTCTGCTTCTCTCTGTTTCTGTATTCTCCTGCAAGCATTTGCTCTTGGCCACTGTCAGAGGTAATGAGCTGGATGGCCCTTTGATCAGCCCTAGCGAGGCCAGCTTCGGGGCTGCCTGTGAGCGGGCGGTGGAGATGTGCTGTCAGGAGCACTCAGGCAAGGGCATTCTCTCTGCTGCAGGGGTCCTAAACTCTCTGCTTCTTCCTCAGCAGAAGAAAGAGACTCTTCAGTCAAGTTCTTACCTCCTGGGGATTTCCACAAGCATTGTCAGCCACAAACATATGGGCAAAGTTTCACTTGGATGGTTAAGTCTTGCAGCTCTTTTCAGACTAGAGCGACAATTCTGCCTGCCCACAAAGAAATAATAGAAAAACAAAAAGCAAAATGAATAGCACAATCGTATAATCTGATTCCAAACATCTAAATTCAGTCTCCCTCTGTGTGTGTTTCCTGATCACTTGCAGGGCAGACTTTCCCCATCAGCAGTCCTAGTCCTGGGCTTGGATGTGCTCAGTCCCTTTGTGCAGGGCTGATGAGAGCAAACTCTAGTGGCAATGGGAGAGGGCAGCAATGCTGTGGTCAGATAGAGAGGAAACTGCATATGGTGCTGTGCTTTTGGGTTACTTAACTCTCTGTCAGAGTGCTATTAAGTGCTTGGCATCATTATTCATCCTTTCTTCTGACCCTGGGAGTCATAGATGTGCCACTGCGTAGTGCAGCATACGCAACAGTGTCTTGTTACAGGAGTAGCCCGTGGAAAACAGACCTGCAGGTCATGGATGCAAACATGTGAGGCTGTATGGCATCTGCTGATGAGTGAGTTCATGTAGCAAGAAACAGCAGCAGCTGCGAAGTTAGGATATAAAATGTTCTGGTGGTTATTTTAAAGGAAACCCACAGTATATTAGAAGAAAATATTAAATTTACCAAATCTGGGTGCTAACCTGCTAAAGTCCATCCTGGTCCCGTTTTAAATGCTGCCCAAAGCAACCTTCAGCTGAACTATCTGCAAAAGAGACAACCCTCAGATACACAGCCAGCAGCAGACACCTCATTCTCCAACAAGGGTATTGCTATAGATCCAGACCTTCTTGGCAAAACTTCAGGCATCATGAGGAAGATGGTGATCAGGCTGCAACAGCAACCCTTCCTCTGACCACTGGCACCTTCCGAAGGTCTGCTGTGGCTGACTGTTGCCTGTGACAGCATCCATGTGCCTCTCTCTGGTCTTTCTGGTTCACAGTGAGAAACAGAGGCAAAAGCAGCTTGTGACACCCTAGTTGATTTACTGATAGACTTATTCTTGTCAGTCAGCGCAGGTCTTCCTTTCAAGGAATGGCATCACGTGCCTGTGTGCCATCCCACTGCTTTTGCGGCTGCCCAGACTGCATTTTGAGGTGCCTCTGCTGGAAGGGGATTTGCTTGCCTTTACTTTAATGGTGCAGAGCTGAAGTCATCTTCACGTGCCCTCCATCACCTTGCAGATTACCAGCACTTGAATTCAGGCTTAGGAATATGTGTTGAGTGTAGGAGGTAGGAACTGGACCATGAGGGCCATGAGGCTTTGGCACAGGTTGCCCAGAGAAATGGTGGCTGCCCCATCCCTGGAGGCATTCAGGGCTGAGTTATATAGGGCATTGAGCAACCTGATCCAGTGGAAGGTATTCCTGCCCATGGCTTTAATGTCCCTTCCAACACAAGCCATTCTATAATTCTGTCATTTTTGTTGAGAAGGGGATTTTTTTTCTTAATGATTGTTTAATTAATAAATACTGGCCAAATGTTTAGTCTAGAGTCTAAAACTGCTTTCCTTCCAGAGGTAAGATAAGCACTAGATTCTTAAAAATAAGCTTATAGGCACTGCAATGATAATCTGATTTTAGAACTCAGCAGTCATCATTTTCTCCCCACTGAGAATGATAGACAGGTAAAAAAAATAGCTCAACTGTAGCTCTCTATTCCAACCTGCAAAAAGGATTCACTTATCTTCAACAGGAATTTCCAATAAATCTATATTTAGTAGCCTTCATAGTCTATCACTTGATGAAATTACTTCCCTTCATGAATGTGCAATAAAGTCTGACAGTGATATATGTAAGAACATTAAATTTTCAATGGCCATATTATGAACAAAGGTGATCCAACAAAAAATAATATACTTTAAGGAGCAGACAGCAGGGCCCAGCCTCTGATCTCATTGACAAGGCTTAACAGTGGCAGATCTCTAGTTACATTAGTAAAATCATTCATTTATATGGATATATGGGAAGAGGAGATCTTTCTTCCCCAGGTCTACTTCTACTCTTCCACACATCCATTCAAATGGATAATTTTCCTGATGCAAAGGGTATTATTTTTTGTTAGATCACCTTTGTCCATGAAGTCTAGTTCAGTTTAAAGCCAGAGATAGACATTCATTAATGAAAGAGAACCAATTATGTGCGTGACATAGGCTGAAAAACTATCATTACCCTGTCCAGAAAAAATATTCCCCTCAGCTGACGATGTTTTCCCCTATGCCATTTCCCATTTAAGTTTGGAAAGCTAAAATTGTGCTATTTCTTGTAGAGAAGAAAATCTTCACACTGGTAGGCAAGTCTCTGTGGGATCCTGATGATTATTATCTACTCCTCTAACATGGCTAAAGATCCAGTTCTATTTTTAGAGGTAAGACTGGTATTTGCTTGAGGATTATGGTTTAAAGTGATGGATGCACTCATATTGTTTTCTTATGTCTGGATACTTTGTATATTCTCTCATTGCCTCCACTCTACCTGGGAAAGCTGAGTGTCCTTGTGTGGCATTTAGCTCTTTTTTCCCTTTTAATTGTGTGTGTTCATTGGATTTCATTTCTCGAGGTCCCCTTACAAGATAGTTTTTCGTATCCTAGTTAAAAGGTGCTGCCCTTTTATCACTCGACTAAGGCTGGAATCCAATTTGAGCCCTCCTGTGTGCCAGTCTTTATTTATGGTATCATTACAGTTTGTTGCAGAAGAGCAAACCCTCCACAAAGCTTTCAGGATACTTATCTGGCAAACACTGTCACTTAGCTACGGCTGGAGTCCAATCTGATGCCTTAAATTCTAACCTCACATAAAGATAATGCTTTTAATCAGAAAAGGGAGACAAGTTGTAAGAGCTTGTTCACCGTACCTGTCAGCAGGCAACTGGAGTGAAGTCAGGACAAAGTCGAAGTCTTTGTTTCAAAAGCTGTTTTTTTCTTGAGCTCCGAAGGCTTGTTAACAGCAGAACTAGATAAATGCAAGGAGAGGAAGGGCAAACCTACGCTGCTCTAGCTTGTACTTGGTAACTGCTGCACCCGTGCACCCACCCTATAGAAGACGTGAGGCAGTGGGTCCTCAGCTGTGGAGAGGTAAGCGGCAAACTTATGGACAGGGGTGGATGCTGCAGAAGAGCTGATGCGGTATGGATACTCTCTAGCAGCTGCTTGGACAGCTGTACTGCAGGTTTGCTGTGGAAGAAGTGGAAGCTGATGGGCCAACAAAGCTGCTAGGAAGTGTTGGAGCGTACAGGCTCATCAACTGTTGTGTGGGTTGTGGGCCAAATTGGTTTTCCTCTTCTTGGAAGACACCACTACATTTTTGCAGAAAAGATGTCAGTTGAGGGAATTTGGGAATAGCTATTTAACCTGGTCTGCTGATTGCCTTCCAATTGCATATAATGTTTCTAACGTGATGTTCCTGGTTCACTTTCAACATTTCCTCTCCTGCAAAAGATCAGATAAGAACAGACAGAATTGCTCATTGCAGGAGATGATTTACCTATATGAGTGTAAATTCCTGACTCGTACAGATCAGCCGCTTAGAGCTGTGGTAATTTCTATAAACTCAGAGTAGTATATCGGTGAAGAAAATTGTTTCCTTAAAAATAAACAGCCTAATACTCAACCCAAATCTCTGAAGTGAATATAAAAGCCTAATAATGTTCATAACATTGATGAAATTATACTGGAGTGAAACATTTCCTTACCACCTCTCTATAAATGAATGTGTAAGGAAGCACCATCCTTAGAGTTTAAAAGAAGCAGGAGAAGGATAATTTTCACAGTTCTAGTTTTAAATACAAAAGATTTCATTGCTTTTAAAACCTAGTTTTAGTGTTCTATAAAAATATAAATATTAATTGGCTTTGAATAAAAGACAAATCAAAATACATGCTATTAAATCCCAGCTAGGTTTTAGGGATGCATTCAGCATCATGCATCTACAGAAACAATTCTCACATAAACTACCCATAATGATTAAAATACAGTTCTGAACCTTGCTGCCTTAATTCTTGGTGACATGGAGGAACAGCAGAAGTGCTGATGACCTGTACCTCATTAATGACACTTAGTTTTTAAGAACTCATCCATTCAAAATTTATACACTTCCCAGATGCAAGGAGCTGGGGTTTTAATATCAGCTGGAACTCTGCTATATACCTACACCAAGTAAAAAAAAAAAAAAAAAATCTCAGCAGAAGGCAATATCAAGTCCAAATGGGACCAGTAAGCACTTCGCACCTAATCACAAACCCAGCAGTTAGTGGAAAATGTCCCTCTCACAACAGGACTGCTGAATGATGGAATCAGTGAAGCAGGGCAGGAGTCACATACACAGCTTTTCTAAAACCCTGTTTCTAGTCAAAGCACTGAGACTGCAGCCGGACCTCTTCTTGGGAGGCTGCACGAAGCTGAGCTGGAAAAGCAGTTATATGGCTTTTGGTCCACGTCTGCATGAGAGGCAGAAATTGAACTGAAGGTGTGAAATACAGGAAAATTCATGACGTGTCTGGATGCTCTCACTCAGGAGTTTTAAGTGGCTGTAGATCTCTGTGGTTTATGCCTCAGAGAATTAAATTATAGTGAATTAAAGACTCTGCTGCACAAACTCGGGTGATTCATGTTGAGAAGATTTAACCGATTAGCAGTCTGTTCCTTCCTTTAGCTAGAGACTTCTTCCAGCAGGGTCATAACTTGCCCTGCCTTCAGCCTCTCCGCAGTGCTGCAGTTATTGCTCTGTCTTATTAATTGCTTGCACAACCAATTGCAGTTTGGATTAACTCTCGAGTCAATGAACTGTGGCACTAGGAATGAGACCTTCCCTGTTTCCTGTGCTCTTGCTTTGGTGATAGGAATATGCAGGGAGGACAGGGAGGTAGAAAAGGCAGTGTCCTCTGTCACGCCAGCTAAATCTTTCAGAGTCAACCTGTGAAGGACCCTGGAGCCATCTCAGCATCTTCTTGCAGGCTGGATGTACTTTGAATTATGTGCATCACCTCCTGCCTGCAGCAGGTTTGCCTTCAGCTTCCTCAGAGTGTCTGTGTGTAAACAGGCCCCTAAAAAGGGGCTTTTGCCCTACTGAGTAACAGGAGAAGGAGGATGGCTGAGCATTCCTATCACCTAGGGCTATCTCAGGAAGAGTTGTGTGGGAATTAAAAAGCACTTTTGTAGTTTGCCTCCTGGTGCTCTTATTGAAGCTGTAAGCTCATAAGCTTGAGACTGTGGCTACAGGCAGGGATGCTGAGTGACAAAAAGTCTGTACTATCCACGTCAAGAAGAAACATGTCAGTGTGAAGTAGATGTAGAAGGAGCTGAACCCCATAGGAATGGAAGTTCAGCAATGGCTGAGCACTGTGTATTAAAGGAAATACAAGAAAAAGCAACGAGGGCATGAATAGATCTGTCTGTGATGAGCTCAAGTGGCAAGAGAAGGGCATGTTGTGGCTACGGTCCCTTTCTGTGCCTGCTGAGGTTTCCTGTGAAGGGACCTGTACTGGCCATGGCAGGAGGGCTGCATCGCAGAAGCCAGGACAGCTCTTCGCCTCTTCTGCAAGTCAGGAACAGAAAAGCAGCAGATTTAAGAAGCTAAAAGCAATCATCAAGGCCACAAGGATGCCCTGAGTTAGAATCATAGTATCACTAGGTTGGAAAAGATCTCTTAGATCATCAAGTCCAACCATTCCTATCTGCCACTAAACCATGTCCCTGAGCACCTCAAATTAATTCTTATTTGAATTATTAGTGAAACCGAACCCAACCCTCCCCTTTTAATGCAACATTTTCCTGTGATGGAGAATCCAATTTGGCCTTGGTAAACTGGTCTGGTGATTAAGTACAAACATTGTTTAAAAACTGCTCTGAGTTTCCAGTCTCATTTTTTCTAGCTTCAGATTCTGGCCATTTGATGCATTTAACTGCTGGGTACAGACTGAGATCTGTTCTTTTTCCCCAGGAAATTATTAGGACCTATCCAAGCAGCCCCCTCAGACCTGACAGGATAAACAGCTTGAGCCCCTGGAACTGGTTGTTCTTAAATGTGCTTTCAAATCCCCCAGTTACAGGAAATTTCTTGCAACCTTTCCTAAATTTTCAGGTTTTGAGTAACAGATGCATCTTTTCCATCCCATATGGGTGAGCCTCATATGCAGAGAAAAATCTGAGCTCCTTACTTCTATCAATACTCTTAATTATGCACCTAATGACTACATCTGTCCAGGGCAGAGCTATGCTAAGAACTTGCACTGAACTAATTATCTGCAAATCTACCCTGCTGAAGGTAATGTTTGTTTACTTTGGGATCAAGGGGAAGATTTATCCCTCTTCTGCCTTAAAATGCAAATACTTTTTCTAGGTATCTCTGCTAAAACGTGAGAGATGCCGTTCCCCTCCATCAGAGACCTAGACTTTCGAGCCTGCTCTGACTGGCTCATGTTTTACCATGTGAAGACAAGAAAGCTGTTTTTTCCAAGTAGGATGCATCCCACACTTGGTCTCTGGACACGTGAAAGAATTTAAATAGACTCATAAGTGCCAAGGGAACAGAGGGAGACACAATACAGCAACTGGCACCACTCGCACTTGATTTCCCGCAATGGCTTTGTTATCAGGACTAGATGCACTTGTCAAATTTCCTCTCCCTTGCAGGAAAAAAAAATGAGAAAAGTTGACAACAATACATCCCTGAGGGCTGCACGCCTGGAGCTAATCTCTACAGCTCATCCCAAGGCTGTGCAGAACTGCCTGAGGAACGCTGGTTTGTGAAAGCAAAATAGCCAGCATGCAGTTTATTTATAACAGCAGTGAGACCAGGAGGAACAGTGCTTGGGGGATGGTAGAGCTCTCTGTGTGGTTTTGTATATTAGCGAATGAATATTTTGTCTTTCATGTCTCTGTTGATGCTTTGAGTTTACGTTGTGATAAGGTGGGTTGCCCATAACCTGCAGATATTAGAGGAGCAGTGGGTTGTATACTGGTCATCATAATGTCTAACATCCTAGGAAAATGATGTGATTAATGGGGCTGGAGGCACTTCTTATGTGCTACAGCAGTGAATTGCATAAACAGTAGTCAGCAAAAGCAGCATGGTTAATGATGTCACTGTAATAGGTATATGTTACCACCTACAGGAACATACAGAAGAGTTCTCTGCAGTGAATGTATTTGGGTGGAGGAGGGGACCTCTGAACTTAAGCAACATAGGATGCAGGCTGGACACGTGAAGGTACAGGAGGGAATAAATTTAAGAGGGGTTTAAGAAGTGTGAGCAGCAGGTTTAAGGAGGTGTTTCTCCATTCTTCATTTTACACCTGTATGTGTTGGCACTGCAGAGCTGTGGGTGACAGCACATCGGAGAGACTAACAGGGGAGTGTCTGCTGTGGGAAGGCTGGAAGGCATGTGAGTTGCCTTGGGTCTAAGACAGGTGCCTATCTTCTGGGAAGTTACCTGAGTCAAGTGACCTCAAATCTTACAAAGGAGAGTGAATTAAGAGACACTGCACGTTTGCTCTAGTCCTATTACTTAAATTCAAGGTTATAGCAATGCAAAGATCCAGATCACTGAGATATTTAAAGAAAAATGATTCTTTAACAGCCTTTCTACCAACACAAGGAGGTCAGGCAGTGAACATAAAGATTTACACATTCCCATTTGTGCAAAGCAGTTGGATATCATAGCGTCATGGAATGCTTTGAGTTGGAAGGGACCTCAAAGTCCATCCACTTCAAACCCCCCTGCCATAGGCAGGGACACCTTCCACTGGATCAAGTTGCTCAAAGCCTCATCCAGCCTGGTCTTGAATACCTCCATGGATGGGGCATCATCAGGAGTAATGAGAGTTGGTTGGAAGACCAAGATATCTGGAGTGCCCAAACACTGGCCAGAGCTTCTGCAGGAACATTAAACTGGGCAGCAGGGATGTGTGTATATTTTGGGTGCTTGTGGTAGAAGCTGTCAGCATCAAAGTTGCCATTTGTACCCTGCAGGGATTTATTTCTAAAAGGCTAATACTTCTTACACGCTAAGGGTCACAGGGCTGGGAGACAGTGGTTGACTGGAGGAGAGAGAGGGAAAGTAAAACACCTTTAGAAGTTACCAAGAGCGTTCCCTTATCATCTAAGTGAGGTAAGAAGAGGGTATAAGCAGTGGAGGTCAAATTTCGGTGCACATGTACTGTCTTCCATTCACACCCCAACCTTAGAGTTTCTATAACTAATAGGTAATTTTCTAAGAACAAAAAGAAAAATCCGTTCTATGTATAATTAAGAAAACCATGTATTAGATATTATTGTGTTGCGTAAGGTGACTTGGTTACTTCAGAAGAAAATAAAGAGCATTGTTGAAATGAGGGATCAAACCCAATTGCATTTGCTGATCTGAACTAGAAGATAGATATATCTAGCAAGCTTTCTCCTTCAGTTCATTTCTGCTATAAAAAAGGATGATTCTCAAAAGACAAAAATCATAATGAGAAAACCTGAAATGCCAGAGTACAAATGCTAATAGTAAACTCTTCAAGAAAATTTTATTAAATTCCAGGGCTCTGCAATTCAGCAACTGAGGGAAAGCAGGCTACAACCTGCTGCAGAGGAGGAGTGAGAGCAGTGATTATATGTGAAACCAAATGCATGCATACATATTTGTAAATGTTTCTATATAGCAAATTGGAATGAAAGGCTCTTAAATTTAGCAGAAAATTCAGAAAATTGATGAAAGAGGCTAAAGATAGTGCTGAAGAGCCTAAACCTCTTTTTTTGAGAGAGATTTCTTAAATGTAAGAGGAACAGATGAAACCTCGGTATCGAAACATGGAGGGTCATAGACAGGGATGGTAGTACAGGAAAGACACTGAGCCACTGGAGTGTGTCCAGAGGAGGGCAATGAGGCTGGTGAAGGGTCTAGAGAATAAGTCTTACGAGGAGCGGCTGAGGGAACTGGGGTTGTTTAGCCTGCAGAAGAGGAGGCTGAGGGGAGATTTCATTGCTCTCTACAATTGCCTGAAAGACGGTTGTAGTGAGGTAGCTGCTGATCACTTCTCCCAAGTAACACAATGAGAGGAAATGGCCTCAAGTTGCACCAGTGGAGGGTTAGATTGTGTATTAGGAAAATTCTTTTACTGACAGTGATGAAGCACTGGAAGAGGCTGCCAAGGGCAGTGGTGGAGTCACCATCCCCAGAGGGGTTGAGAAAACAGGTAAATGTGGCACTTCAAGACCTGGTTTAGTAGACATGGTGGTGTTGGGCTGATGGTTGGACTGGATGATCTTAGAGATCTTTTCCAATCATAACAGCTTTGTGATTTTATTATTTTTATGAATTATTGGTCTCAGTACTAAAAAACCTAGAATTTTTCTTATAATTGTGCTATTTGAGCCATGATTGTTTAAAGATTTAGGTAAAGCAAATTTTGCAGGAGGTGATGAATTCTTTTATTAGACCTGGTATCAGTATGATGTTAGCTATTTCCAAAAGCTTCACCTCAGCATTGTTTGATAATTGTTCGTTCTGTTGTCAGAAAGAAACAAAAGGGTGGTTTCATGTCTCAGTGTGGTAACAGACGCTTTCTCTTCTGTTCTTAATTAGCAGGGATGTTAAACAGCAGCTATTGAAGTGAAATATTTTTAAATCTCAGGGCTATAGGGCTTATATACAGAAGTATCGAAAGGATTGTCTGAGGAAATTTATGATCTGATTACACTGATTTCTAGCAAGTCTTGGAGCACAAGGGCTGAGCAATGTCACAACTACCGTTATGCCACAATCTAAAAGGGAAAATTGAATGCTCCAGCAAATTATAGACTGATTAATCTAGCAATTCTCTGGAGAAGACATCATGTAAAAATAGAAGAGGAACCATAAGTAATGAATTAAAAATAATAGCAGAGGTATTGCTGTAGGTTTATGAAACATCAGTTTGCTCAGCTTATAGAATCATGAAATGGTTTGGGTTGGAAGGGACCTCAAAGCCCATCCAGTTGCAACCCCCCTGCCATGGGCAGGGACACCTTCCACCAGACCAGGCTGCTCAAGGCACCACCCAGCCTGGCCTTGAACGCCTCCAGGGACAGGGCATCTATGACTTCTTTGGGCAACCTGTTTAGGTGCCTCCCCACCCTCACAGGAAAACATTTTTTCCTAAGATCTCATTTAAATCTCCCCTCTTTCAGCTTAAAACCATTCCTCCTCATCCTATTCCTGCTTAATGATGTAAACACAGTGTGGTGTTTTTTTCCTTATATTTCTGCAAAACAACTGAAAACTGCCCTCTTGATGAAAATACTGGCAGTTTCTAAATATCATAGTGGACCATTACTAGGTGGAGCATATGTCAGTTAAACCACTAAACTACAAAACAAAATGCAAGTGGAAAACTGTTATTTAAAGGTGGGTATGTCTGTTGGCCCACCACAAGAACTCATTCCAGTACTGGCTTAACGCTTTAGCAACTACCAATCCAGTAGTATTCAGCAATTATTATTTATTAAATAGCAGTTTTATGAATGATTTTGAGTAATCATCATCTGTAGAGCTTGCATTAGTAGTGAAACTGGTGGAGCACTCAATGACATTGTAAGGAAGACAAGAAGGTGTGCAAGGTAATGTGTCTGGGGAGGAAGCATGACAGGCATCTCATTAAAAACATCATACCTCCCAATGTAATAAGATTGAGATCTGCTCAGGGCTTCCAGTGGAGGGTGCACTGAACATGTGGCAGAGCAGGTGGATGCAGTGCTTAGGTGTACAGGGGAGAAGCTGTCAAGAGTGGACAGTGATGCGGCAGTAGCTCTGTGTGGAGCAGCAGTGATGTGGTTAACACTGCACTACGCCCTGTCCTGACATCCTCGCTTCGAAGCACTGAGAAATCAGAAGGGGTTTAGAAAGGAGTGACTGGATTATGTACAAGATGAAAACATGGCCTGAAGACAGTAAACCTGCAGTGCAAGTGAATCTCTAATCAGAAAGGCCCAATCATTCACTGTGCAAATAGCTTCAACTGCCATGGAACTTTCTTTTTAAAAGAGCTATTAAAGCTTTTTTTTTTCCTAAAGTGTGTCTAGTTTGTCCAAAATAAAGAAATCAGATGTTCATTGTATATGTCTACCTATAGATGCTGCTAAAAGCCAGCTCTGTAATGCATCAGGAAGAAAAGAGTAAGAACAGAGATGGGAAAGAGATTTAGGATGGAAATAAAACATATAAATGCATGCTTTTCTTACTTTATTTCATTTTTTTTTTTAACCAAAGAAATAATTACCCATGTAGGCATTTATGATGGGATCACTATGGACTTTAGAATTCTAACCCCGCTCAGTTACCTTTGCAAAGGACTCAGCATAAGTGCAACAAGGCTGTAAGCTTGCCACTGATGGTGCTGGCTGAGGTTTTCTGTGGCATGCAGACATCACTGTCAGAATTGCCTTCCTGGCCTTAAAATCTTAAAAGTGAGGAATGTCTCAGTGGTTTAAATGAGCAGGGGCTTCAGCCTGACAAGGGCAGTAAGCTCAGTTGGCAAAATAGTAGGAATCTATTGGAAGGCTTGGGTTTAAGGGGTGTCCGTACAGTGAAGGGTTAGAGTCTTCTGACAGAGCAGTTCATTTACTGTGCTGTTTAGATTGACAGAGTCACATTAATTGTTTTTTCTTCCTCCACAATTTTAATGATCCTGTATAGATTTAACTTAGCCATTATGGGAAAGTGGTTCTCTCTTATGAACACAAGTGCTCAGCTTGGAAGTCTCAAACCACCTTTACAATCTCCATCCCTGCTATAAAAGTCTCTGGATGGCAAAAACTGCACAACACCCATCCAGCTTTTATGAAATCAAACCCTTAGGCGAAACTTGTGAAAAAAAATAAAGCAGTTGGAAAAGAATGATTTAATTCTGAAATACTTTGCATTTTGCTATGTATTAAAATGTATTTTGCTCTAATCTATTCCTATTTTTGCAAGCAGAATCTAAAAGGAGATAATATCATGTAAAGAGCGCAGTGACCCGATACATTTACCATTACCATATACTTGTAGAAACCAAATGAAACAGCGATTTCAATTCCATGCAAATAAATATGTATTTTAATAATAGTTATGTCAGTTCATAAAGGGAAGCACACTAGGAGAGTTTTTTTAAGAGAAGATTACACTCTCAGTGCAAAATCTTTTCTTAGAAAGTGATTGAAAAGAAATAGGAACTTAGAAAAATAATCTTCAGCACAGGAAAGTCTCAGTTGCATTTTGTTCTTCCTCCCTTAGGAAAGCGGAAGGGCATTATTAAGGCATATCAATCAATTTCAGTAGCACCTTTATTGCCTAATGTTATCACTGTGTCTATAATGTTATCACTGAGTACAAACAGGTAATTGCTCTGCATATTGTTTGCACAGTCCATCTTACCAGTCTTTGGCTCCTCTGTGTAAAAGCCACCACAAGAAAGTGCATGTCTTGAATGATGCATGTGCACAAATTGCTCGGTGATGCTTTGACATTATCCACCACTAGTAGAATCAGTGAGAAACGTAAGGAAGAGAAGGTACCTTTCAGTTGGGTCGTTTAACTCTGTAAAGTTAGTCAATAGTCAGTCCTTCTCATTGGCTTTGCCTTCAAATTGTACAAGTATCGTTCAGGAGAAATGTGCCATGTGGTGATGCACGAAGAATAAACTAGAGATTAAAACCCCGACACTTTATCACAAATGTGCTATCATGCTCTGTGTTTAGCCACAGTTCAGTGCTGTTTGGATCTTGGATTTCATCTCCACTCACCACAGGCATAGAGTCAAGGTCAAAACTACGTGTGGTTGTCCCAGTATCTCCTTTGGCTCTTAAATTTGTTGCTGACTTATGCTGAAATAGTGCATAGAATCAATGTTGCCATACAGGAAGGTGGGTCTGCAAGAAACCAGCTCTGGCTTCACAACTGGTACTGCCCCATCACAGACAACTGTGTTTTAGGTGCTTTATTATAAAGAACTGCTGAAGACCACTTGTGTGTACCATTCTTTTCCTCACCACCTACAAAATGAACTGAAGAACTGTTGTGAATGACCTAAATCTCCAACTATAGTGTGCCACAGGACAGCTGAGGACATTTCCAGTGCCCCAAAACTTGTAAAAGGACTGTCATGAAGTAGGTCAAACCAAGCAATGGAAAAAGATGGAAAGTGAAGATACTAAAAGCAGTCAACTGGGAAACAATGATGGTCGCAAACTGATCTGGAAGAAAATGGTTTCAACTCCAAACCAGATCAATTTAACCCTGAATAAATAAGAGTGTCTGGGCGCCTGAGGGGGTTTTATATTACTGAGCACACACTAAACACTCTCCTATGGACAAATTCTTTTGCTTCAGAAGAAGGCTGAAAAAGTCCAGCCCTTCAGAATCCATGTTATGTGTGTATAAGGAGGAAGAAAAAAGGAAAAGAAACACCACGTTCCCTGTCCTGGTACTCTCAGAGATGCGAGGCATGTGTAAGTGCAGAATAAATGAAGTATGAACAAGCACTATTAACAAGCAAGCTCCCATCAAATCTGTGCCCTGCAGTTACTGGGAAATTGGAAATCTCAGAACTGATACAGCAGTTTGACGTTTTAATCCTGTTTTTATACAATCCCTTGTGTAAGTTGATCACCCTCTTTTTTTTAACAGTGTCAGGTCCAAGTGCCCATTGTTTTGTATTTAGACTGCTTCACAATTTCATTTTTTTGTTAATCAGAAGCAGTTTTCCAATTTCCAGTCTAAATTTATTCTTGATTCACTCTTATCTATTTGATTTTGAACGACTATTATTTTTAAGCAATTATTCTTACCCTGGCATGCAGTTTCAAATCCGTTTATAAATAGTCACGATAATGGTGGTGTCACCAAGAAAACCGTACATTTGAAAAGTGGAATTGGGGCAGCCCACATCTTCTGGCAATAAGCAGTAACTGTTAACTGATGGTGACTACTTCTAGAACTTAAATTTTTTGGCTAGTACTGCTGAAACATTCAAACCACCTCACAACAGACCTCTTGCAAGTTGGAAGTGAGAAGATGATATAAATGGAACCAAGATTAGCATTTTAGAGACCTGGGCACTCTTAGTACACGCAATGTAAGATTCTGCATTAGCATGTTTGAGCAGAACTAGAGTGTGTTTTGAATTTCCTGATCATTCTTCCTCACTCTACTTCTGGTTCTTACTGTGGAGCAAACTTGGATCACCTGGCCTTTTCAGAGCAGACTGGGTTTATGTGGAAACTGGTCTTCATGGAAACTGGTCTTCCTTTGGGTTGGAAGGGACTTCAAATCTCATCCAGTTCCAACTCCCCACCATGGGCAGGGACACCTTCCACTGGATCAGGTTGCTCAAAGCCCCATTCAACCTGGCCTTGAACACCTCCAGGGATGGGGTATCCATGACTTTGCTGAGCAAGCTGTGCCAGTGCCTCACCACCCTCACAAGAAAACATTTCTTCCTAATAGCTATACTAAATCTAATACTCACCATGTGGCTTTTATTAATGATTGTGAAACAAATCAATGAGATTCTGACACCAGACTTTTGTGCTGCCCTGGAGGCAGCTAAATTATTCCATTTGCAATTTCTACTGAAGATTTTCAGTCTAACAGATCTCAAAGAAAATCCTGCTGGAACTGGTTGAAAACCAGTCGAGATTCACATGACTTTTGAGTTTGATGGAAAGTCTTTCTCGCTGTTGGGTAGCAGGGAGTAACTGAATTTAATTATTTCAAAGGAAAAAAAATCAGATATATTTGTCTTTGCTTCACATTGAGGAGACAGAAAGAAAGAAGAACAAAAGGGAAAAAAAGAGATAATTGCTTAATTTGGAACTATTGTCAAACTGTGCTAAAGAAGCTCATTAGTGTTGTTAACTGGGTGTAAGTCAGTGTAAAAAGGAATGCTTTAAATGAGTGAATATATTCACTACATCTGCATATGAGACTTGGTTGTTGGTAGTGACTGTCCTGTAAAGACAAACACTCGTCTGAGCCAAAGCAGCTTTAAGCTGCAAACCCTTCTTCCCAGCGCATGCCCAACCTGTGGGCTCAAGCAGACATGCTCTGCGAGCTCAGAGGCAAAAGCAGACACATTAATGATGCATTAGAGCACCAAAGTCTGTTGTTCTAGGATTCAAAGCTGCACTCCATGGATGTAGTGCAACCACAGGCGGCTTATGCTGAATTTTGAGGTTCTCGCTCTCAGCTTACTTTTTGTTTGCTTTCAGTGTTTTGTTGGATCACTTGGGAAATGGTGGATTCTTTTTTTTCTTCTCAATTTCATGATTGATCTGAAAATGTATAAGAAATTTGGTTTGGGTCAGATCAGAATATTTACACTTTTACCTTGAATATTACTAAGAAAAACTCTAGAAAATATATATTCCAGATGAAGTGAAAAAAAAAAAAATTTGACCTATAAATCAAATACTTAGGATAGAGTTTTTTGTTATACAATCAATTCTTATATTTAAAACAAAACTTGTATAAATTTTAAATTAAAAATTATGTGGAAAATTTAAAACATAATGTAAAATATCAACCCAAATTCTTTAATTTCCAAAATAGTTAGTAAATTCAAACCAAACATTTAATTGCTTTTAATTCTTCAAACTCGTGATTCTTCCAGTAAATACATTGCCATCTATTTTTTTTTTCTTCTTTCTTTGCTCAGTTGGCTACTAACTAACTGCAATGGGAAATTTCTGATGCCACAAAAAGGAAGTGGGTATAAAAATTGCTGGGTTCACCTTTGTAAGCACACAGACCTAGTAATCATTAATGCTAATGATCTCAGGGAAAAGCACAAGTTAACTGTGTCTTACGGATGGCAAATGTGGGGCATGTATTGAACTCATTTGCTGTGGCCATGCAGGACATCCAAGGCTTGTAAAACAGCAGAACCCAGGAGGACTGGAGCTGTTGGGATAGGACAAAGGGGAATCATTTCAAGCTGAAAGAGAGGAGATTGAGATGAGCTATTTCCTGTGAGGGTAGTGAGGCAATGACACAGGTTGCCCAGAGAAGCTGTGGCTGCCCTATCCCTGGGGGTGTTCTAGGCCAGGTTGGATGGGGCTTTGAGCAACTTGATCCAGTACAAGGTGTCCCTGCCCATGGCAGGAGGGGCTAGAACTGGATGGGCTTTGTGGTCCTTTCAACCTGAATCATTCTGTAATTCTATGAATATTGTATATTAAAAAAAATTATTTTAGATTCCTGTAGGAGACGTATACAAATCTTAGTTAAACTCATAAAGGAGTGAAAACCTTCCATTTAGTGCTCCCTAGGCAGCCCTGTTGACCAGAACAGAGCCAACAGTTTCCCATAATTGAAATGCCGTCACAAATCTCCTCATCTCTGGATGTTCATATATCATATATACATATAATGAAAGCTTCTGTAATGGAGGATATGAGGTGCGATAACCTTTATTTGCAAGTCCTCATTACTCTTACAAGACCAACGACAGGGAGGAAATATTAAGCAATAATACCACATGTGCTAAAAGCACAGGAAAAAAACATACTTTATGGTGCAGATATTCCTTTTCCTGCTATTTAATGAAATTCAGGCACTCACATTGGAATGATTCTCCAGTCTACTGTAGGAAAGGCAGCAAACTGCAGTAATTCTGTTTCACATCAAGATTTTCCTATTATTCAAAAAAATAAGCTAATTCTTAACAAACATGTACCAAATAACACTACTTACAAGAAGAAATAAATATCTCCCAGGGCAGAGCCTCTACCTGTGGTTTTGTAGATGATAGCTACAGTTCTGATGGGAGAAATCAGGCGTCTGAGAGCCACATCTTCATACAATCATAAAATCTTGGAACTGTTCTGAATGAATCACGGTCAGAAAGGACCTTAAACCACATCCAGTTCCAACCTTCCTGCCATGGGCAGGGACACTTTTCACTGGATCAGGTTGCTCAGACCCCCATCCAAACTGACCTTGAACACCTCCAAACTTGCTGTCCCATGTATCTGACACAGTGTTAAACAACACCAATCCCAATACTGAATCCTGAGGAATGCTACTTGTCACCGGTCTCCACTTGGACGTTGATTCATTGGTGGTCACATTTTCCTGCTACTGGCAACCTGGCTGCACATTTTCCATGGAGCCTTGTGGTTTGTCATTGTGCATCTGCTGTGTTTGGTGGAAAAAAAAATATAATCCCCTGGCACCTTTCCCTTCTGGATGCCAAAATACATTGAAGGGTTGTGTAATTTGCTTTGCAGTTTATCTCCCTTTTGGAACATATTACTACATTGAATCGCACAGGGTGGTGGGTGTTTGGGGTTCATGCTGAACAGAATGCTTGCATACATTCCGTCTCTGAGATCTCACACAACTACGCCAACCTTTCCAAGAATAGCTCTGGGAACATAGTGGTGGTTCAAATTTCATTTTGTGGGGGTTTTGCTGCTGCTGGGTTAATTTTCAGATTTTTATTCAATTTTTCATAGCAAGCATCTCTTTATATCATTGCCATTCATAAATAAAGTGTGAACATGCTAGGACAATATATGACACTTAAATTCTTGGTATATTACTAAATAACAGTGGTACAGCCAGCAATTCTGAAATGTCATTCCTTCAATTAGTACATCTTCAAAATACAACCTTTTTTTCTCCTCATTAGAGAAAGTTTGATACCAATTTCTCAGTGCAATCACCATGTAGTATCTGCTATCATTAAATCCATCAAGGGTAAATCCTCAGTGAGCATCACCACTGAAGTCTATACGCAAAACTCGGAACATGGGCATCCACTTTTGTCCAAGGGTGTATGGAAAATACTTATTTCCTTGATCCTTCCAAGACAACTCTGAAGATGTTCTTCCTCTCCAGGAAGAAGTTAAGCTGTGGAGCATTTTGTATGAGCCACTGAGAACCTTGGGGAGCTGGCACCTACACAGGAGTCATTGTCCCATTATAGCATGTCATTGTCCTTTTATAGTTATGATTGGTCTCTTGTCCCATAAATGGGAAATTCTGGAAATGCATAAAACTCCTTTATTGTAAATTTTCACCAGTGCACACAGAGAGAAGTAAATATGCATCTGTTATCATAGAATCATAAAATGTTTTGGATTGGAAGGGACTTCAAAGCCCATCTAGCTCCAACCCCCCTGCCATGGGCAGGGACACCTCACGCTGGATCAGGTTGCTCAGTGCCCCATCCAGCCTGACCTTGAACACCTCCAGGGATGGGGCAGCCACAGCTTCTCTGGGCAACCTGTGCCAGTGTCTCCCCACCCTCAGAGGAAAATATTTCTTCCTGAGATCTGTTCCTGTTATTTATATTATATGCCTGGATAAACTAATCTATTTTTCTGATTTTCCTTCTAGGTGAAATGCTTATTTGGGAGGGAGGAGAAAGAGCAACAAAATGACATGTTTGCAGCTGGAAGTGACAGAAGAGATATCAAGACAAATGTCTGCCTTTTTGTTGTGAGTGAATCACTTCTGCCAGACTCCTGTAGGGTTCACTCATGTGTGCAGCACTGCCTCCAACTTCTCACCTGGTGTTAAATGCATTCCAACTCTTGTCAGCTTCAACAAAACAGACAGTGGAAAGGAAATCTGGGGATCTTTTACATAGCACAGGAGAGGCTACAAGCCCAGTCACAGTAAGTGATCTGACTTACCCTGGTTATAGATATTTTTCTTTCCTATAGACCTTTCAGATGCTGTTGACATGCAGAGAGTGGCAAATGCTGAGCACTGCGCTCGCAGATGGGATGAATTCTGTAACCCCTGCCTGTGCTAAGGTCCCTCTGGTGGGTTGTCAGGGCTGGCTATGGGTCAGGACTGGCTATGTGAGCACTCCTTATAGTGAGGTCCAGCTATGTGAGGTCCTCCCATGTCAAAATTTAACATGACTGTGGGGACCTTCATTGTCCTTTGCTCCGTTTGTAACCCCAGGAGATCCGGGCACCTTGCTACTTTTATGCAGGCTGGACCACAAAACTTCCCTCACACACCTCATCCTCTCTCTAATGCATTTTATCTTAGGGCAAGGAGCAGAGGAACAACATGGATAAGGTCACAGACACTGGGGTGGAAGGAGATCACCTCCTCCTTCCCTACCTGTCAGCACCCTTGCATCTTTATCAGGCTTTTTGAGATACGCTTTCTGCAGTTGTCCTTAAGGAAGGAGTTTTTCTCAATATAGCCATGATGTAATACTCCTTTTTTCACTTTGGAAAGAAAACAGGCATTACAATCTGTTCTTCAATAATATCTAGCAGTTAAATAACTCACTCTGCAGCTGTGTGTGGGAGTAGGCTGCAATGTCAGTCTTGGAGGAACTCGTTTTTCAGGCACAGCAGTGCTGAGGAGGAAACTCCCTGGCACAGGGCTGACCTTGGACAGGGGAAGCAGCCAAGAGACCGTGCTGGATGCTGCTTTGCCTGCTGTTTGCCTTCTAGGAGCGATGATTGAGAGAGGCAAAACCTTCCCCTAAAGCATACTGTGAACTGAGGCAGAGCCCTGGCTCCCTGCAATGTCCCTGTCCAACACGGCTCATTCCTCTTGCCTTTGGCTCCACTGCTCTCTCCTGAGCCAGATGCTGCAGCAGGAGAGAGCTGCTGTCTTTCGCAGTTTGTGCCCTCTGTGGGTTATTTTTGACATTTCCCAATGCTGAAGGGGGGTTGCATCATGGTAGGGGGTACACCTATCCATCACCTTGCAAGCCTGAAGTGCAGGAGACAAGGGATGGAAACATCAGCATCTCTCCAGGCAATGGGCAGCTCAGAAAGCGAGCTGTGTCCTGGACTGCATCCAAAGCAGTAGGACCAGCAAAGTGAGGGAGGGGATTCTGCCCTTGTACTCTGCTCTTGTGAGATGTCAACTGGAGCCCTGCATCCAATTCTGGAGCTCTCAGGTCAGGAAGGACATGGATCTCTTAGAGTGAGTCCAGAGGAGGCCATGAAGATGATCAGAGGGCTGGGGCACCTCCCATTTGAGGACAGACTGAGAGAGTTGGAGTTGTTCAGTGTGGAGAAGAGGAGGCTGCAGGGAGACCTTAGAGCAGCCTTCCAATACTGAAGGGGCTACAGGAAAGAAAGGGGTAGGGCTCTTGAGCAGGAGATGCAGATATATGATGAAGAGAGAGAACGGTTTTCAGCTGGAAGACAGAAGATTGAGATGAGATCTTAGGCAGAAATGTTTTCCTATGAGAATGGTGTGGCACTGACACGTTGCCCAGAAAAGTAATGGCTGCCCCATCCCTGGAGGCATTCAAGGCCAGGATGGTAGAGGTTTTGAGCAATCTGATGCAGTGGAAGTTGTCCCTGCCCGTGGCAGGGTATTTGGACTGGATGAGCTTTAAGGTCCCTTCCAACCCAAACCATTCTATAATCCTATGTTTTGCAACTTGAAACACTCGCAGTGGCATCAGAACACATTTTCCATAGAGCAGGGCATGAGTGAGCTGGTGTTTCCAAGAGTATAGTCTCTGCTTTGTTCCCATAGGCAAACTGTCTGATTTCAAGACTGTGCAAGAATTTTCAGTCACTCAGAAACTTCTGTCAGCTCCCATTGCTCAGCCCTGGTTTTCATGTCCTTCTCCAAGCCCAAGCCTCTAGCATAAAGGCCTATTGTACTGGTATAAAGGAAGACCAGGATTTATTAGTGTTTTTATTATTTTGCTAGCATAAAGTAACAGTTCTGAAAGCCCATCACGAAAAATTCCTCTGGGATGTGACAGCCTGCACCTGATCGGAGATGTTAGGGAAGCAGAGTAGTGAGTGAGTACTACCAGCCAGTGCATGCATGCTGGCAGTGCCAGTGTCCCTGAGGATCCATGTGAGAAAAAGAGCTGACCAGCAGTGTCCTGACAGCAGCCTGCATGTGAGAGTTGCTATGGAAGAGGGATTGTGTTTTTTCTTTTTTAAATGCTGCACCTAGAATCTTTGTAAGTTCAGAATTTCTCTGGCAGAGTGAGCACATTTTCCTGAGGTGCAAAAGTGTGAGATTTGCTAATCCATAGTGTCTTTTCTAATTGAACTGGTTAGTAAACAAAAACCTCCCTACAGGTCCATGATACCTTGTTTTGCAAGAAGGAAAAAATAAAACAGAGGTCAAAAATGAGCTCTGGCCTCAGCAGCTGCATAACCCTTTTGGTTTTGCTTAACAATCTCAGGAGCTTAAACTGCTGCAGAAAAATTTATACTGTTTGTCCAAAGTGGCTCAGAGGTCAAGAGAAACTTGACTGATCTAATAGAGTGTATGTTGCAATCATAGAATGTTTGGGCTGTAAGGGACCTTAAAACTCATCCAGCCCAAGCACCCTGCTGCCTTCCACTGGATCAGGTTGCTCAAAGTACCATCCAGCCTGGCCTTGAACACCTCCAGGGATGGGGCATTCACCACTTTTCTGCGGAACTTGCACCAGTGCCTCCCATCCTCACAGGAAAACATTTCTTCCTGATATCTCATCTAAATCTCCCCTTTTCAGCTTCAAACCATTTCCCCTCATCCTGTCCCTGCACTTCCTGCTCAAGAGCCCCTCCCCAGCTTTCCTGCAGCCCCTTCCAGTACTGGAAGCTGCTCTAAGGTCTTCCCGCAGCCTTCTCTTCTCCAGGCTGAACAACTCCAACTCTTTCATCCTGTCCTCATATGGGAGGTGTTCTAGCCCTTGAACCATCTTCTTGGCCTCCTCTGAACTTGCTCCAAAAGATCCATGCCCTTCCTGTGCTGAGGACAATGTTCAACGTGAAGACTTGCTCTCTAAGCTGAAGGCAACAAGTCAGGCATGGTTTTGGTTTTAGTACCACCTGCACATTTTCCTTTTGCTACACCAAAATCTCCCATTCTTTTCCTAGACAAACCAGAAAAAGCTATGGGTGGAATAATTTTGATCTAAATCACGTCGACAAAGAAGCTTGGAGGAAGAGGATAAGTTTCTTCATCTTCCATCATGGCAAGAGGAAAGGTTACCCAAATTGTCCAAAAATCTTGGTGAGGCTGCAGATGTGAGAAAGCAGAAAGCAATTCTCAGTGCTCTGATGAGGAAGCCTGAAGTCCACTCCTGGCAGATGCCTGGGTGGATGGAGTCTAAGAAAGCAGAGCAATCAGGTTATAAATAAATCTGAAAGATACATCAGGAGCAGCTACTGAGCAGCAGAGGTAGCTGATGCCATCTCATTCGTACATTAAGTACTGGATTCTGTAGAAATCCAAGACAGCTGCTTTCTGCTTTAAGAGGAAAGAAAAGCTGCTGTATTATGAAAATAAATGGGTTGAGATTGGATATTCTATGCAACTGAAAATTAATCCAGTTAAGGGGAATGGGTAGGAAACCGTAATGAAGCATCACAAGCACAAAAATAGGTGGTCATGGAACTCTGGTGCTAAGAGAGCGGGTTAATTGCACAAGCTCACCCTGTCCTCTGGTCCCACCAAGCACAGCTGGCAAGAGCTGGTGAGCAGTGGGGACAGCTCGCTGTCAGGATGCTCAACCCTTCTCTGCCTGTAGGGCTTATCAGCCGGAGAGAAAAATTGCAAAGAGCTAGGGAATGTGAAGAGGGGAAAAAATTCATGTTCATCACAGCACTTGCCCAGCAACTGGCATTTCTGCTTTCTGGAGGCTGCTCCATGCTGGAGTTTAGCTGGGCCACCTGCAGAGTGTGGGGAGCACATCTTGTGGCTGGAGGCTGCTTAGTGGTGCCTTTTTTTCCCAGCAGGGCTTTTAAAGCACAGCAGCTTTCTTTGCTCTGCTATTGCTGTCCTTAGCTGGTAAATTAAAGCCACTGTCCTGTAAATAATGTGACCATCAGTTTTCATAATTGCTAGCATCTCTTCCCCTCCATCTCAATCTGTAACCCAACCTAGCTGCCTGCAGGGTTTATTCTCTATCTGCAAAGGTCGGCCCCTTATTCAGGACACAAACGCTTTTAGTGATCCTTTGGGTTAAGGCAAGGCTTCTCCTTCCGTTTCTTCTTTTAATTCTCTCAAACATATTGTCCCACCTATCACCTTCTTGCTTACCCTGGGAGCACTGACCAAGCCTAGGCTTCCTGCCTGGAGCCCCTCAAACCTCTCCTCTAAGTTGTTTGTGTGTTTGAGGAGTGTAGGCTATTCCCATCAGAAGTGAAACATCTGCTCAAGATCCACACTCCTTGTCTATGCTTGTAGGCACAGAATGGAAGATGGCAGGGGAAAGTAAGCCAGGCATTACATTGTAACCCCATAACATCATCTTTGCCTGCAGTGCAGGCTCTGGAGACTCTTGTCCCACTTTGCCACTGATCTGCTAAGCCACTTTCCTTCTCAGGACCTCTGTTTCCTCCTATTTGAAATGAGGATTATGACCTCTGTGTTACACTTTGATGAAGTCTGATTGATGAAGTGAATGGTGGCATTGTGCATATGCTCTCTATTTTAAATCATAGAATGGTTTGAGTTGGAAGGGACCTGAAAGCTCATCCACTTCCAACCCTCTGCCATGGGCAGGGACATCTCCCACTGGATCAGGTTGCTCAAAACCTCATCCAGCTTAGCCTTGAACACCTCCAGGGATGGGGCAGCCACGACTTCTCTGGGCAACCTGTGCCAGTGCCTCACCACCCTCGCAGGAAAACATTTCTTCCTGCTATCTCATGTAAATCTTCCTTCTTCCAGCTCCAGACCCTTCCCCCTTGTCCTGTCCCTGCCCTCCCTGATCAAGAGCCCCTCCCCACCTTTCCTGTAGCCCCTTTCGGAACTGGAAGGCTGCTCCGGTCTTCCTGCAGCCTTTTCTTCTCCAGGCTGAACAGTTGTGGTTTTTATTCTTTTGTTTATTCCCCTTTATTAAAAATGAAAATCATGAATCACCCTGAAAAAAAAAAAAAAGAAGGAGATTTTGCTGAAGGAGATGTGTGAAATGGAGGGGAGGGCAGTTGTTTGTTTTCTTCCATACAGCTCCACTCTCTGCTCTGCTTTTACACCCGCACAGTAGGTGGGATGATGTCTGCTCAATTATTTCACATGCTTTCCCCTGCAAGTTTCTCTTATGAGTCACGTGAACAAAAGCAATTCTGCAAAAGCACTGAGGGCTTGCTCTCACTTCGCAGCACCTAATGTACTGCCTAGGGAATCATGCCTTGCATATACATGTTTAAGTTTGTCAGGCTGTGCAGCTCCAGTGACCTCCAAGGAGTGAAGAAGAGGCTCAAATCAGTCTGCAGACACCAGTGCAGTGGTTGATTTTGATGTTATTGCCCAGGGAGCACTGAGAGATGGGGTCCAGTCACACCTATTGTCACAGACATGAGGTGGGAAGAGAATTGACTCTGTTGCTAGTGGAGACATTAGTACCCATGCAGACATGGGAAGACTGTGGGAGTGGGAAATGGGATGCTCATCACAGACAGGCCTTCTGGCAGTAGGGAGGACTTGAATGGTAATAGATCAGCTTCATGAAAACTGAAGGAAAAGATGGAGATACAGCCTGGAGGTCATGAGGCAGCAAGAGACTTGGATTCAGCAGTGGTAAAAGTGGCGATCGGTGGTGAAGCAAGCTTTTTGGGGGGTGTTTGTAAATTTGGCTGTAATTCATCAGAGGAGTTCATTTAGGACTTAGCTGTTGAGAGGATAGAAGATTTCATGGGGTCTCTTCTGCCGTCTCACTGCCTTCCAGCCATTCACCATCCTCCACAGAGTGAAGGGTGTTAGCTTGGAGAGGCTGGGAGCCAGGACATCCAGCTCCAATGCACCTTCCCTTTGCTCGGGCTTTCTTCCTTCTGTTTACTTTTCCATGGCAGGTAGAGCAGACAGGAGCTCAGGTAGCCCATTTGCCTACTTTCTGGGACTTACTTTCAACTCGAAAAGGACTGCCCTGATCCCAGGTAATACTCAGGAGTCACTTATTTTTCAGGGAAGAATTTTAACCTTTTTTTTTTTTTAATAACAATTTCAGAAGCAGGTGTGACCAGCAGGGTGAGGGAGAGGATTCTACCCCTCTGCTCTGCTCTCACAAGATATCACCTGGAGCCCTGCATTCAGTTTTGGAGCCCTGAGCACAGGAAGGACATGGAGCTGTTAGGGCGAGTCCTGAGGAGGCCATGGAGGTGATCTGAGGGCTGGAGCACCTCCCATATGAGGACAGGCTGAGAGAGTTTGGTTTGTTCAGCCTGGAGACGGCTCCAGGGAGACCTTAGAGCAGCCTTCCAGTACTGGAAGGGGCTACAGGAAAGCTGGGGAGGGTCTCTTGATCAGGGAGTGCAGGGTCAGGATGAGGGGGAACGGTTTGAAGCTGAAAAGGGGAGATTGAGATGAGATATCAGGAATAAATGTTTTCCTGTGAGGGCGGGGAGACAGTGACACAGGTTGCCCATATAAGCTGTGAATGCCCCATCCCTGGAGGTGTTCAAGGCCAGGTTGAATGAGTCTTTGAACCCTGATCCAGTGGAAAGTGTCCATGCCCATGGCAGGGAAATTGAAACTGGATTAGCTTTGAAGTCCCTTCCAACCCAAACCAGTATATATTTCTATGATTCCATGACTCTATTTCATGATGCAGAGCCTCGCAGCCAAAAACCCACATATAAAATATGTGTTAGGAGTAGGTGGGGGCAATGGGATAGGTGTGGACAATTTTTCATAGGCAGAAGGCAAATGCCTCCTCAACATGGAATTTGCTGCAGTGAGGAGGGCTAGAACAAAGCTTGCACATCATGTCTGGCCCACTTTACAGGTCATTTATTGTGGAAATAATCTTTGTGCTGGTTCTCTAAACAGGGATGGATATTAGCCTCCACGCAGAGCATTGCTCACAGGAAGAGCAGCTTAGAAAAATTAAACATTGTTTTTTTATGAGCTTCCTCAGTGCAATTATTTTCATTCCTCTCATAAGAATTATTTGTATAGTCTTATTTTAGGTAAGAAATTTCACTCTCCCTGACTTCCCCCTCTCTCCTTCCTCAACACTGTTTCTTCAGAGTCTGCTAACATTAAAAAAAAAAGGGATAAAGCTTTTGGAAGCCTCACTAGGGCACTGTCCTCAGGCTGCCATCTTCTCTTGGCTGGCTGAAGAGTGCAGAACATGGAAGATTTCCCCCCAGTACCATCTGGTTTTGGGCACAGCCATTCTACTTTGACCATATGGCAAAAGCTCCTGTTAAGTGCCTTATTATGTCTTGTTTTTCTGGACACCACTCATCCATCCATGCCTCCATCCATGTATCCATGTATCCATGTATCCATGTATCCATGTATCCATGTATCCATGTATCCATGTATCCATCCATCCATCCATCCATCCATCCATCCATCTCTCCATCCATCCATCCATCCATCTCTCCCTTTCCTCCGTTCTTCTCTCATTTCTGATCCTCCTCACTATTTTAGCAGTGAGTGCTTCTCTAGGCTTACCCCTCAAAAGCCTTTTTATGCCTGTGGTCTTCTGGAAGGGGGAGAAAACCGTAAGAGTTTTGCAAAACTATAACCCCTTCCTTCAAGCAGTTACCGAGACTAAAGAGATGCTAAAAATTCAAGTCTATAAAGGAGATCTCCCCATGAATGTCTGTGAATCCTGGCTGCCTGACTCCATAGGTCTCTCTGAATGTCTCTGCCTATGTTCTTCACTATTGTCTACATGCAACTCTTAATTGTAACTTTGTGAGAGTGAGGAAAGTGTGGAGATTGCAATAACACAAAGTTAGCGTGCATTATGCAAACAGCCTCGGCTCACTCACAGCCTTAGGCTTCACCATCTGTGTCTGCTAGGCAAGAGAACACCAGACAGAGCACTGGCGTTGTCTCTCACCTATTCAAAAAGTGACATGGGATCTTTAATTAGGAAAGAAGTAACCAGAAGCCACTTGGGCTATGACTCACGTGGGACTCTTTGCCGAAAGAAAATAAATCTATTTGTTAATGAATTAATCCTAAAGAGAAAACAAAGTAAAGGATTCCTGGGTGGTTATTTTCCAGAAATTAGGTCAGACCTAATTAGCTGCATAATTAGTTGCCTAATTACCTAACTAGTTAACTGTTAGTGACATTTTTTAACTTGTGGTGACAAATGCATGCATGCATGTTTCACAGAAGAGGTCCCACAGTGCTTTACAGACTACAGGCTGATACAATGGGTTCTAGGGCACAGCAACAATGACTCTGCCTCGTGATGCTACGTTATGCATGGAGGTTTATCTGAAGCAACACAGACAGAGGTCAGATTGTAATTACATATGTTGTGATTTGGCTGCCCTTCAAGTGCCTTCTGAGGTCTCTGAGCAACAATGAGGCTGTTCTGAACACAGGTTATCTGTTTCCTCCACAGTTTCACGTGACTTCACAGATGGGCCTCCTCGTGGACCAAAGTAGATCTCTTCTGCTGGCACCAATGAACATCAAAACAGGACTAGCACCTACAACTACAGCAGTCTGAATGGGTTGTCACCTTTGAGGAGCTGAGGATGATGCTTGTGTAGTTCATAGAATCATAGGATTTTTTGATTGGAAAAGACCTTTGAGATAGCACTGAATCCAACCACACCTCTCCACTACTAAATCATACCCCTGAGGACCTTGTCTACCTGTCTTTTAAATACCTCCAGGGATGGGGACTCAACCAATTTCCTGAGCAGCCTGTTCCAGTGCCTGACAACCCTTCCAGTGAAGAATTTTTTCCTGATATCTAATCTGCACCTCTTCAGCACAACTTGAGGACATTAACACAGATGAACAAGGGACAGCGAAACCAAGTCTAAAGGCACTGGGAAGCTGGTACCTTCATTAATGGCATGCTGTAGGACATTGCTGAAGCTAACTGCGAGTTATGAAGGTGCTAAATACATGGAAAAGTCCTGTAGGCAGAGTGTTACCATGAGGTAAACAACACCTTTATGTGAAAAAATAGAATACTGATGCATTGAAAGCTTTTTCGGTGACTAATCGGTGTTTCAGTTGTGACTCCAGTGGAATCACATGAAAAGATGCCACTGTCCACAGGAGGGAGGAAAACTAATATTAAAAGTGGTGGTGCGGGCAGTGACAGGTGTTGAAGAAAGAGAAGATGAGTAATCCAGGAGAAAGGTAATGTTGGGTAGCAGGAGAAGATGAAGTTGCTGCTCCTCTCCATCCATCCGTCTGTGTTCCTCCCCCCGCCCCCTACCCCGGCCAAGTCTTGATTAAGTCAACATAGCAAAAATTTAGAGCCATGGATATGCTACCTTTAGAAAAACATCTCATTCATCTCATTTTTTTGCCAGTCCAGGCAAGTTAGCTCTGCTGTGAAAGGGAGTGTGATAGCACAGGTGCAGCCTTGAGTGAAACCACTGTTTCTCGTGCCCTTGCTAACTTGGTATTGTGGCACTGCCTCAAAGCTGCCCTCATTTGGCTGTACTTTTCCAGCTTCTGATGGCCCCACTTTCTCCAGCCTGTGTTTCCCGTCTGCTCCTTCCCCAGACTTCCCCCAGAGCACTCAAGGATGCCTCATGCCATAAGCACTCAAGGGTACCTTATGCTACCAAGACACCTGTGGGACAAGGCAAAGCTGCAGCTGGTAATAAGGGTAAGGAAAACTCTGAATCACTTATGTAAAAATAAGGTTTGGTTTTTTTTCTCCTCAAAATGTCCAAGCAAAGTGCAGAAGGCAGGGAGAGGAATCTGTGCATTTCATCTTGATTTATTGAAGTTAACTGGCTCCAACAGCAACTGTTTCAAAACAGAATGTTTTAAGTTTGGCAAAGAGCCAGTTATCCCCCTAACAGTCACAGCAAATAACCAAAATGAGAGATAGAAATTGGAAGACAGTGTAAGGAGGCATGTGCATGTCAGTATACAGAGAGCAACAAGCAGATTTCTGACCTTCTGAATGATTCATGAAGAAGTATTTCTAAGTGATGGGGAGTCATGCAATCACAGAATGGTTTGGGGTGGAAGGGGCCTTAAAGATCATCCTAATATCTGTTCATATATGACTGCAGGTAAAAGCAGAGCATTTCTAAGCACAAGCAGCATGAACAAGCATCTTGGAAAGGACCAAGCTGGGGTAACGGGGGGCCTACAGGAAAGATAAGGATGGTCTCCTTATCAGGGAGTGCAGGGATAGGATGAGAGGGAATGGTTTTAAACTGAAAGAGTGGAGATTGAGATGAGATATCAGGAAAAAATGTTTATCTGTGAGGGTGGTGAGGCACTGGAACAGGTTGCACAGAGAAGTTGTGGATGTCCCATCCCTGGAGGTGTTCAAGGCCAGGCTGGATGGGGCTTTGAGCACCCTGATCCAGTGGGAGGTGTCCCTGCCCATGGCAAAGGGTTGGCTTTGAGGTCCCTTCCAACCCAGACCATTCTATGGTTTTGTGATTCTATGAAAGCTGAGGCAGTGAAGAGGCAGGAGTACAGCCTTCCAAAGTGCACGTGCCTGTCCATACAGCACAGGCAAGAAAAGAAGAAACTGGGAGGGTGTTAAGCTAATTAGGTGTTTGCAGCTCATAAGTAACACACAGAATTGCTATGCAAAGGTGACTGGTGATGGTCTAGTGCGGAGCCTGGATGGCCCCTAAAGGAGCTGACATTCCTTTTTCTGAAGGCAGCATATAAGCACTATTTACATCAATGTTTTTCTTCTTTTCTTTAACATAGTTATTTAACAATGAAACAAAACCTCATAACTTGACCTTCCTTTTAAATTTATTTCTCCATAGGATTTTCCCATGCAAATCACTTTTGCTTGTTCCCTGGGAACTACGCTGCAGCAAAAATGGTTCCTTAAATGCAGATCTTTAGTGATGGATATTCAGATGACTCAACAGAAAAGCCCATATTGCTCCATCATGCCCTGCAACCTTCCACCCACTCATAAATACAGCACATACCCATCTGTGCGCTGCTCTCCTTGTGATCTTGCTAGTTTTCCCTGTTCTTTTATAGTGTAGGTGCAACTTACTGCAGGTTTCCAGGTTGGCGTAGCAAAGGTCCACATAACACATGGCAAAATCTGCATGAGATAGAAAAAAGAAGGTATTCTAGTCACAACAAGGTTAAGTGAAGCATTCACCTGATGTGCTGGACCAGGAAACATATTTTTGCCTCACACAGAATAATTTGTCTTGGGAAAACAATGCTTTAGAAAAGGTAAACTGGACTTGGGGGGCTGGTGAGCAAAGGGTCCTCTGCAATTTCTTAATGCTTGAAATCCACTTGAGTACTTTCATCCCTAGTTAAAGGTCACCTGGTGGCTTGAGAACAACTATTAATGAATAGTTTAATTACCCAGATGACAGATGTAAAATCCTGCTCCTGTGCTTGAATATTTTAAGCAACAAAGACCAGATTTTGGAATAAGTGGTTGCAACTGAGTACTTACAGCAAAAACTCTGAAGAAAAGTGCGTATGTGCCATTCACATTTGCATACACAGTGGGAGAGTACACATGCCCATATTAAAGATGTAAATCTGTGAAGTGGTTTGTGTGTGCTTACTTGACCGTTTGAACCAGACCCACCTTTCTTTTCTCTTCTTTCATTCAGGGAGGTGGAGGGATGGTGAAATTATTCCTTGAGGATAAATCATTTCACATTATTAACTCTTCTTAACAACAAAGCTGCATAAATTACATGTAAGATTATCTGCTGTGTCCTCAGTGGAATGATTAGGAGGGAATCTACAGGAAAGAAATGTGGTCAAATGATTTGAGGACTTGCTAAATGAGATGCAAAGTCTCATCTTGCATCCTTAACAAGCTCAAATGTAGACCTGCCTTCTAATGAGCAAATTCTGCTTGGCAGATCTGTGCAACCCTCAGAGCAATGTTGTAAAGAAAATGGCTAGTGGTTTGTTTTCTCTTTTGAGTCATTTTTTTGTTTTTACTATGCTTTTCACTAGCTGCTCCCATTACCGTTACATGTGGTGGCAATTTTTGTGATGTAGACTTTGGTCCACCCAGCTGCAGTGGCTCCATTTCCCGTTTCCCATCACAACACCAGGTTGTTCAGGGTTCAGGTGTGTATTGTTCAGGGTTCAGGCATGGGTTGCCCACAAGAAACGTACCTGAAGGAGTGACACCTCTGTGCAGCAGATGAAGTTGCTTATTGTGTCCTCAAAGGGTGCAAATTCTGCCAGTCTCTTCACGTCCTGCCAGTGATGTCGCTACAAAGGCAAAGACGGCCATAACAGCGTTTTTGGGGGTCTGGTGGAGACAGAAATGTAAGTAAGTGCCACGTTAAAGGCAGGGAAAAAAATCTGGAAGGCATTATGAGTCCATAGATTGTCAGATTGTCTTTGGAGCAAGCTAGCAACAGGCTCCAAGTTAGAACAACTCCAAGGTCTTTCCTGTGAATCAGAGCTAAGCTTTAACTTGGTTTGATTGTTACCTGTAGCTGGTATCTCCTACACACATGTGCACTCACAGACATACATGTATTTGTTGAGACAAAACTCACAAAAACTCACAAAAGTGAGTTTCCAAGCCCTGGCCATAAAAAAGTGGGAAAGAAAATTAGAGTGTTTTATGTAAGAAGAGCTATTTATATATATTAAAAGGAGAAAACCTCCTATCAAAGTTCTGTCAATGGTTTATATCCTGTTTCATAAGCAACATGAATTAATAGAAGAGGTTGGTTGAAACAAACATAGGTCAGTGCTGCTGCATTGTCTGTTTAAGAGATCTCAGACATACCTTTCTGTATTTTGTTAACTCTCCAGGAGGGTTTTCTTTGCAGAGTCTCTCATCAGCCGAGTTTCATTCGTAGGTCACAGTGACCCAACTGTGGAGGCTGTGCTGCATAAATGGAACTCGCCAGATAAGCATTAACATTTATTGCATAGTTTGTCAGCATATCTCTGGCCATACACTTGATCTCAAGGCACTTTTTTTTGATATTGGTTTTATTAAAATAGATTTCAGAAAGGGAAATGTAAAACAGTTAAAAGATTACACACATAAACATGTTGTTCATTGCTGAGAAAATCCACGCCTGACACCAGCAGGCTTTTTTTACATTTTAAGCTTGGATAAAATGTATCTTGCTTTTTTCCCCTTAGTCTGCTTTCTTAAAAGAAAAAAAACTACTGCTTTAAAAAAATTGCTATAACTGGACCAAGGAGGGAAAGATGCTGCAATGCTCCTCAGAATATGGGTGGTGCTTAAAGTTAAAATCCAAAGCCAGGATCTGAAGATTACAAGAAAGAGGTTTATTTCTTGACAACTACACAGTCAGCTGCCCAGCTTCGGAGCTGCTGAGCTGCCACAAGAGCTCCTGCACAGTGTGTGTGGGCAGGATGATGTGTGCCTCAAGCATTTCTGTGCTGTCCTCCTGCTAGGGATGAGGCACGGTGCATGCTTTACTTGCTTTTCAAATATCATCCTGTGTCTCCTCTGGAGGAAGAGCCATGGCATAAATTGCTTCATCACTTGGGCCCTGGTCTGACTCTGGCTACAAGACACAGTCCTGCAAGGTCCCTTTTCAGGGTTGTTTATCTGTCAAGCATATTTAACTGGGTCCTGATTGCTGCTAGGACAATGATTTTGCATGAAGTAGGTGAGCTGTACTAAGTTCAAGTGTCTCACATCATCGTGAGAGGATCTACAAGGCTGGCTTCTAGACTATGCCTGTATTTTCTTGACCTGCCAAGTCTTATCCTTTGCAAAGGGTCAAGGTCCAGGCAAAAAAAAGTCACATACTACAAGGATTTTGCCTATTAATCAACAAAACTGGGCTAGTATTTGCCAAAGAATACTCCTAATTTTCGGCCCAAGAATAATTTCAGAAGATTTTTTAAATTCACTGGAATACTCTTCATTTTGGGATATCATCATTCAGATCGGGATGGATTTTAATGGCTGCACACCAGTACAGTGTATATGACTTAAAGCATTTGTGAGGAAATGAGGGGTCAGAGCAGCTTCCCAGAGATGAACCATCTTTTCTGTTTTGCTCTTTCAGTCTTCCTCCTCCTAGATCTCAGAGGGAGCGTTATTTGTGTTATGAAATTCACTCTTCCCTCCCCATCTTTGATCTCCCCTGGTTTATGCACTAGAGAGCTGATACTTCTTTCCCTGGTTAGGGCTGAATAAATAATCATCTCCTGCAGTTATTCACATCAGGTTCAGATGATGAAACGTGAAGCTGATGACAGGACAAATTATGTATAGAAGCATCAAGAATTGCTACTGAAACATCACATTTAACCATGAAGACTCCCAAGATTTATAATCTCATGGGGCAGAACCATGAATTGTTTGTGAGGTGGGAAGGAAGCCCAGACTCCTATCCTGGTGTTTTCTTTATGCCTATGTAACCACACATAGAAAATTCTACCCAACCCTAAACTGTGGTATGACCTGGAATGATGAAGCCTCAAAAAGTATGATATTCAAATCACATAAGAAGTGTGTATGTTCATTGAGATGCTACTCAAAACTCTGTAAAATCAGGAAATCAGATTTAGGATTAAGAAACTTAGGTGTTTTTTCCTTTTTTTTTGTTATTTCAATATATACAGAGTATGGTTTCTTTTGGGTCTTTCAACCTGGACCGCTCTCTGACAATGTGCACATGAAGGATTGTTTTTTAGAAGGGAAGGGGAAAGAGAACCTTTAGGATTTCATAAAAACTTCCTTTCAGGTTTTAAATGCCATATCTGGATCCATCATCCCTTACAGAGCCCAAACAGTGCAATGTGCTAATACTGCTGCCCAGGAAACCTGCCTCAGGTACCACGTTAGAGCAGCCTGTTGGCCCACCTTGCCATACCCAAGAGGCCCAGCCACATAGAAGTGTTTTCAAGACAATTTGAGAAAACTAACTTCAACTAACTTGAGAAAACATCCCCCTTAAAATGAAGGATTTCTCCTGCTCTGGTTCTTGCTCTTTCTCACCTTGAAAATAACCCCTAAACAAAACTCCACAATCCAAACACAGATGAAATCTGTTTCTCCAAGCCTGTAAATCTAGATGAACACAAATCCTACCCAAAGTGACAATTCTGTGCAGAGCAAGGTCCATACAGTGTGGAAAGGCAAATATCAGCATAGGTGGAGATGCCTGCAGCCCCTCTGCTGTGGTCAGCAGAAATGGCAACACACAAGATATTCTCATTCTTAGTAAGTCTGTAAGACTTTAAGTTGACCTCCTGTCCCTTGTAATCCCAGGAGACATAATTAATGAGAAGTGCTAATTATCTGTCATTGTTATAACATGCTTCAGAGACAAAAAAATTAATTTTACATATTTTTTCTTTTAATCATATATAACCACCACTTAATTCTCATTAAGCAGCCAATATCTTCCTAGAACGAAGGGAATCTCTGCCTGTGTGGTGGGAGATACTAGTTTATAACCTTATTTATTTCTTGAGACAATTCTACAAGGCCACTCGGGCACATATTGAAGTTTTGTTCTTTGTCCTTCAAAAATGGATAAAGATGATGTATCATCTCTGAGGGTTGTTCATTGAACAAAAATAGCAAAGTGGAAATAATTTCTTTTCTCATAAAAAAATAAGTTTACACACTATGCTGAAGTCATTATTCAAATTCACAGTTGAAAGTGATTATCACACTGCCTCAGACACTAATTCATGCACGTATTTCAGTTCAAGTGATTCAGAGGAACCGATGAATAAACAGTCCCATCACTGTTTTTTGATGCTGGAGAGCAATGGCCATTTCTCGTATGGAAATTATGAGCAGATGAGGAGGTCTCTGTTCTGTAAATCTGGGCTTGCATTTCGCAGCAACCAAACTTGCTCAACAGAATGAAGAAATCCCTGCGGAAAGTCTTGGTGAAAATGGCATAAAGGAAAGGATTGGCACAGGAATTGATAGGGTAAAACAAAACCAGAAGGATCTTGGATTTGGATACTGTGATGAGAGGAACCTTGAGGGAGGCTGATATCGCAAAAAAAGATATTGGTGCCATGCAGAGGAAGTCCGTGAAGATCAGTATGGCCATGCGCTTGGCAATCTTGGTGTCACTATTTGAAGAGATGACATTGGGGTTTCTCACAGTAAAGTAGATGCAGATGTAGCAGGCACATATGACCACAAATGCAAGTACGTTCAACACCAGAAGAAATATAACATAAGCCTGAGAAAATGGTGTTTCTATATCCATGGGCAAACAGATGCTGACCTTCATGTAGCTGCTGACTCCAAATATGGGGAGAAGTGCCACTGTGAAAGCAAACATCCAGCCAAAAATCATTATAATCACAGCATGACGAAGTCGAACCTTGCGGTCCAGTTGCATGGCATAGGTGATGGTGTGCCACCTTTCCAGAGTTATCACAGTCAGTGTGTAGATGGAGAGTTCACTTGCAAACACTGTAAAAAACCCTGCAGCGTTGCATCCTGCTCCAGTTTGCCAGTCTATGGCATAGTTGTAATATTGGCTTTTAGTCTGGATATCTACAGATGCGATAAACAACAGATAGATACCTATGCAGAGGTCTGCAAACGCCAGATTGCACATTAGAAAACGAGGTACGGTGAGTTTGTATTGGCTGCTTATTATAATAATGAGGACAATAATGTTCCCAGTGATAGCTAAAATGTTGATAAACCATATCAAGACTCTCAGAATGTTGTATCCCATGATGTCTTCACACGGATTGAAAGCATCTGGTTTAGGTGAACAAGCTACATTAACTATTTCACTGCATAAACCATAGTCAAAGTCATTCTCTGATGGGTCAAATCCTATGCCATAGCTTGAAATATAATCTTCATCTGCAGATCGTCTATGAATCTTGTTGCCAGGCTGCTGATCAAGATCTTGCTTGGCCTGAGATATGCTACATATTGGATGCAATTCAGTGCTGGAATTGTAAAAAGAATTGAGTTAGAAACTAAGAAACACAGCATGAGACACACAACAAATGTGAAATTATCCAGTTTCCATTAATGGCTCAGTTTTTCTAGTCAGCTGATTACAAAGACCACCCTGGAGCTTGACAATAATAGTCTGGCTGGACCTTGTTTGTAAAATGTTACATGAAAGTGTAAATTATTTGGAAACATCATAAAATCTAAGGGAAAGGAAAGCCTGCTATCCACCTGGACAGGCGCATTCTGTAAGAAGTCATCCTTATTTCAACCAGATTTCTCACATAGAATCATAGAATGGTTTGGATTGGAAGTGACCTTAGGGCCCATCCAGTTTCATGCCGCTGCCATGGGCAGGGACACCTCCCACTGGATCAGGTTGCTCAAAGCCCCATCCAGCCTGGCATTGAACACTTCCAGTGCGGGGGCACTCACAACTTCCCTGAGCAACCCGTACCAGTGCCTTACCACCCTCATCATGAAGAATTTCTTCCCAACATCTATATGTTTCCCTTTCCAATTTAAAGCCTTCCCCCCTCATCCAGTCACTACATATCCTATCATTGATAAGCTGGTCATGGGGGAAACACATAATGATGAATTCCTATATCAGGCTATACTTTGAAGGAGGAATCACTTCAGCTGTGCCCATAAGGAGTCTGTATAGTCACAATAGTGTTACTATCCCTTAGTATTACTGTTGAACTCCCTTTTGCCTGAAGTTATTGGCCATCAGTGTGCTGTATTCAACCTTGTATCTCCTTCAGGGCACAGAACAACACTAGTCTGTGCCATTTGTTTTGAGCCTCTCATGTCATATTGGTAACTGGCCATTAAAACAAATGACGAGCATAAATAAGCTCATGCAGTCTTCTAGATAGTCTGGAAGCCGAACGCCAACATAGATACAAACATAAGACATGGTAAAACAGTTGAACATTTTGCTTAAAAACTGGTTTTCAAAGAAAATACATTTGAAACCAAATGAAGTGAAGCCAAGCCAAGCCAAGCCGAGCCAAACCAAATGAATCAACTCCAAACACCTCATCCCACCCCAACAATTCTGTAGAAAATGTAGTTGTTTTTGTTTCTGTAGGTCTTTTTGAAAGGTTTTGCATATTTTTGAAAAGGGAGATAAAGGAAATAAAGGAAAGGAGTTCAAGAAAAATGACTTTGAAGGTAAAACTAGTATTTTTTGACAGTTTTATGTTTGGCATTCATTCCCAAAGGATTAACTCCATGCCATTCTTCTCTTGCCTGGATCTAAGGAAGGAACAAATTTTTTTTTGGCTGAGATGATAGGAAGGTGATCAGCTCCATCAAGCTAAGAAATACCAAGGTGTGTTAATAAGAAATATGGGGTCAGGTTTTACGAACAGCTTCTCCTAGGCTGCCTTTAAAGTTTGATGTCCCAGAAACTTGCGTCTTTACATAAAGTGGGTCCAGAACCTAAACTGAATTAGGGAGTAAAATAGCTGTCAATGTGTTGCAAAACAGCAGAGCTGAGCTCTGCCTACTTTCATCTACAGCCTAGAGAGCAATTTAGGTATATTATTTCTTGGACAAGACCTCAGCTTATTGTCCACTCTGACTTGTAGTGCAGTGCAGCTGAGAGAAGAGCTTTCTAGGCAAGTTAGGCTCAAAATATTAAACAACTGGCAGCAGCTTAAAAGGGCAAATTCTTTTTTTGTAACCTAATTGTACCCCTTGACTTTCTGTGCTCACTACATCTTCCAAAAATTGAGTTTAAAAGGTCTGCAAGAAAGGAAAAATAATGAAGGCCCAGCACCAAAAGGTGAGGGACATTTCCTATGAGGTTCCGAGTATCCTCTGTTGTTATCAATATTTTTTATCTTTCCTGTCAACTGAGGCAGAAAACTGATTTTCTGAGAGGTCAGATATACACTATGGAGGTCACAGTAGCCATAACAAGGCATTGCATTTTGCTCTCCTGTGTTCTGCTTGCATAAGGACGATTGAGGGGCTCAGAGTATTGATCAATATATCAACAGTTCTCTAGCAGAAAGGGAATATATGCTTCTCTGGAGCAATAACAAGAGAGAAAGTCCCTCAGTTTTGAGCGCAACAGACACTCGAGGGCACTGAAATCTCCTGCAATTGGTGATTCTTCAGAAATGAACTGAGGGAAATGTTTTTATCAAGTCATTTCTCAGCGATGAGTTAAAAATAAACCTTTTCTCAAATTACAAAGGCACTGCCTGGAGCTAAATCTGTCCCCTGATAAGACTGCTATGTAAGGCCAATTAAATTATTACAATTTATCCATTCTTGAATTATTTTACAGCCAGTGGTCCCAAATAAAATCAGGTTCCCACAAAGTCAGCTGCTGTGTTTGTTCTGAGGATGGATGGTGAGAAGTCTCTGGACTGGCTGCGTGTTCAGATGGAGAGTTGCAAACTTCCAAGGGAAAGAAGAGCCATTCCCTTGTACTGACTGCTTACTGGCTCTTTGCCCCGGGATATTTGCCCTTTGTGCTGTACAGGGCATTCAGAGCAACAAGCTCTAAGTTTTGGGGAAGGGATGCTACTATTCAACACTGCTTTGTTCAAGTAAATCCTCTGAAAAAACAACTAGAGAAAGGACAACTGGAAGAAATATATTAAAACTGGCAGAGAGCTCTGACAAAAACAAACACAAATCACTACCTTTGTACAAGTGGTTATTTCACATGCTCCGTCTGGATACGGTGACAGCAGATCTCCTGTACTGAGAAACACGCTTAGGAAAATAAATAGTCCCAGACTAGGTTCTGTATTAAGCCCCATCTCAAACCAATAATCTTCACTGAAAAGTGACACCAAGTGAATTGTGAGCAACTGATACTATGTGCTCATGAGAGGAGGCCCAAATGCGACTCCTGATGTTGCCATGTAGGATATTTAAGTGGCAGGTCCTCCAAGGAATAATGACCACTTGTAGAGACAGAGAGGCATCCATGTCATTCTTCTCAGCAGAAGGTGATCTTTATGTCAAAGAAAGCAAAAAGCTTGCTGAAGTTCATAATGGTCTATGTCAAGTTGTGGGTTTGAACATCTGGTTTCTGCCTTCTGCACTTCAAGGATATTATTTTCCAGTGACAGATAAATGTGAGGAGAGTTCAACATACTGCACTGGGCTTGTTTGAAAAAGCAGCTTACTTTCTGTTAGGCCAGCATCACAATATTCCAGTGTGATAAATCTATAGATCAATATTTATCATATAATCCTTCTTGGAATGGGGTAAAAAGAATAATCAGAATTGCCTGTGCTTTTATTTGTGTGTCAGTCTGACAGAGCTGGGCAGTATGCAACATCCTCCAAAACTTAGAAAGCACTGCTGCTGCAACAGGCTTAAGGTTTTCTGTTGTCATGACAGAGCCTGTTTACTGGTGCAGATTTGGTGATTGAGTATGATCCAATATGGCAACCTACTTTGTCTGAGGTTCTTGAGCATTGCAGAAGTCTCAAAGATGGGAAATCTTACATAAAAGGGGCAGCCAGAAATAGGACACACATCTCTGTCTTAATTCCTCCCAATTTCCCACGTAAACACCAAATGCTGCCATGGTCCTTAGAAATGCACTTCGGGGGGTGATGAGGCACCCTTAGAATCCTCCCTAGACTGCCTGAAAGTATTCTGAGACCTCAATGGCCATGGAAGAAAAACCATCTTTTGGAAGGGTGCATGGCAAGTCAGGTCACATCATGCTTTTCACCACTACAAACAATGCCTGTTGCACTGAAGCAAGAACAGCTCTTGCCAAAGAGATAATACACACTGTGTGATCAGGCACTGCAGACTATTAATAACTCTCAGCCAACACAAGCAGTCTTCAATGCACATGCAGCTTTTGCTGGCTGTCAAGAAAACTGCTCTGAAATGAAAACACGTGTAGGTACTGTCCATGTGACTAATCTGTGCTGAAGTGTTTGGCTCAAACTGAAATAAAATGCATCAATTTTCTCTTCTTAAGCTGGAGAGGCTATATCAGTCTCCCACCAATTTCAGTACAGACACATGACTATGTGAATGGATTTACAGTTTTTAATTATGTTTTAAAGCAGTTAACAGGAAAGGCTGATTTAAATAACTGGTTCTAATAATTTTTCATTTATGCTTAATACTTTTTAGAAAATACATCTAGTAACTATTGAAAATATATATATCAACATATTCGGTTTTGTTTTGCTGACCAGTGATCCAGTTCTTGTGCACATTTATTCAAGTAACCATATGTCATATAAAGAAGAGCATGCTCAACTTGCATACTTTTCTTAGCACTGCATTACGCTCGATACCATGAAGTCGTGACCAGACTTGTCTCAGAAGTAGCCCCACTGCTGTGAGGTGCTCCAGTCCAGCTTGCTGGCCATCAGTGCTTGGGTTACATGAGTTCTGTACAATTCACTGGCATTTCTTTGCAAAAATTGCAGTTGTCCCAACTGTAGGAAGGGCTATCAATGTTCCTCCTTGGCTTCTTCTCAGCCAGGGCAGAGGCTTCGGAAAGTGGGGCCGTGCTAAGGTGAGGAGTGAGTGCTGTGGGCTTCAATTCACTAAGTGTAGCATAGAATAACAAAATTGTTCAGGTTGGGAAAGACCATTAAGATCATCAAGTCCAACTGTAAATGTAAAACTGCCAACTCCACCACTAAACCATGTCCCTAAGCACCAAAAAAAGAAAAACAAATTAAAACACTTACTTTTGTCTCTTCCAGTTTGTAAAGGCACAGCAATGGCTAGGATAGGTGAAGTTTGCCTCAATCAAAGATCTAAATTTGCTTAAGTCAGGAAGCTTTTTTAAATTATATGTAGACCTTGCTCTCAGCTTCTTAATGTGTTCTAATCCATGACTTGGCAGGAAACTGATTCTTGTCCTTGAAATATCCCTTTAAGGAAACAAATGAAAATCTTGGTTAAAAGCAAGTTTACTTCTGCTTGAAAGTGGATATCTGTTTTAGGCTGTCTTATTCTCAGAGTAGTGATTGGAAAGAGATCAGCTGGAAATCCATACTGAAACCAGGATCCAGGGATAAATTCAGTGTTCCTCCAGGAAACTTGAACTAATACTAGAATCATAGAATCATTAAGGTTGGAAAAGACCTCTAACCTTATCCAGTCCAACCATCAGCCCAACACAATTGTGCCTACTAAACCACGTCCCAAAATGCCATGTCTACAGGTTTTTTTGAATACCTTCATGGGTGGTGAGACTCGATCACTTCCCTGGGCAGCCTCTTACAGTTCTTCACCACTGTCAGTAAAGAATTTTTTTCCTGTTTCCTGCTTACCTGGAGTCCTGCATTCAGTTCTCAACACAGGAAGGACATGGATCTATTGGACAGAGTCCAGAGGAGGCCACAAAGATGATCTTGGGGCTGGAGCACCTCCCATATGAGGACAGGCTGATAAAGTTGAGGTTGTTCAGCCTGGAGAAGAGAAGGCTCCAGGGAGGCCTTAGAGCAATCCTCCATTACTGAAAGGGGCTAAGAGAAAGCTGGGGAGGGACTTGTTCTCAGGAAGTGCAGGGATTGGATGAGGGGGAATGTTTTTCAGATGAAAGAGGGGAGATTGTGATGAGATAACAGGAAAAAATATTTTCCTGTGAGGGTGGTGAGGCACTGGCAGAGGTTGCCCAGAGAAGCTGTGGCTGCCCCATCCCTGGAGGTGTTCAAGACCAAGTTGGATGAGACTTTGAGCAACTTGACCTGGCCATGGCAGGGACATTGAAACTGGATGGACTTTGATGTCGCTTCCAACACAAACCATTTTATGATTCTATACTATTATTGCAATATCCAATCTAAACCTCTCCTGGCAAACAACAATCAAATGATATTAGTGTGGTTTGAGAAGAAAGAAAAAAAAACAACCCAGTAAAAACACCAGTAATGCCAGAAAACAGGATAAAAAAGGCTGATGGATTCACAATAGTGTTTGTTTCCCAAACACCACATCATTGGAAGGCTGCCTGTGGAAAAAACACTAAAGAGAAAGATATAAGCTTGCAGGGGGGCACAGATGTGAGGAGAGGTTGGGGATATTATGTTTTGTACTCATTAGGAAGAAAAAGAGATTAAAGCAAGACAGAGGTGATGCAGTTCAAACTGTGAGGAACAAAAATAAGAAAACATTTCCTGAGGTTTATAGAAAGAAAGCAGGCACAGACTGAAGTGAAGAAAGGGGCAAAATTACAGGAGGTTAGGAGAGAAGTATATATGTGGAAGGCAATTAATGTGGGACAGGCTATTAAAGGTAGCTATGGAAGCAGCATCTATGAATGCAGTAAAGAGAGCATTCGTGAGGCTTTTAGAAGAGAAAACATTGTGCACCCACTAAACCCTGGCTTGTGTCATGCAGGTGGGAAAAGGGAAGAAAGACCAAGTGTGTTCCATCCCCAGGCTAACAGACAGAATCACAAAATCGTAGAATGATTTGGGTTGGAAGAGGAAGGGACCATGAAGTTCATCTATTCCACGCCCCCGGCCTCTGCTGTGAGCAGGGACATCTTTAACTAGGTCAGGTTGCTCAGAGCCCAATCCAGTCTGGCCTTGAAAGTTTCCAGGGGTGGGTCATCTACCACCTCTCTGGGTAGACAGTCAGCAACCTGTCCCCATGGATCCATGGTGTAACCATCCCCATTTTTCCCTCACTACAGCACAAATGGTGTTCCTCAATTCATTACAGCAAAAAGCACATTTAGAGCAACAGTAAAATGGGCTATGAAAAGTCACTCTGTTCTCCTTCAGCCCCTGTACTTTTACAGCCTGAGAATGATCCAGGATTCTAAGGCTTCTCTGCTCTTTATTTTCTGAGAAAAGAAAGGAATTCTCTCTAATGAAGGAGTTGGACTGACAATATTTGTAATTTTCTGCATGGCCCCTCAAAGGTACGGTTTCCAATTCATCTGTAACAGCACAATGTCAGGACAATAAGTTATTTGATCTCTATTACCCAACATGCACAAATTATTTTTCTTATTGTGTTAATACAGTACAGTGGTGCCATGGGAGAAGGAGACTAGGTTTTAGCAGCATGTAATAAACTTCAGACAGTTGCCATGTACTACGTGCACGTTTGCACCTCTGTTCTAAGAAACAAATAACTAGCAGCAAGTGGCTTTGTTTGAACTCATGGTCTTTAGCTCAGGGTAGTCAAGTTTAACAAACTCGTAGGCAGCTCATAAAGCAGTCACTGGTGATGGGGAAGGATGATTCTTGTGTCCATGTGCCCATAGCTGGAGGTTTTGAGTTCAGGTTCTGAAGGAATGTACCACCACCTTTAGCAATTGGACCATGAACTGTGGCAGCAGAGGATAGAACACAGACCCCGCTACCCTACCCTAACCTAGGACCTTAACTTCTAGTGGAAGGGTGGAACAGACCCATGGGGTCAGAAATACTTTGAACTTCTGTAGGTGAGGCTGAGAGAAACCACACTGTGGTCCTGAGGGTTCTAGGCATGTTCTGGCACTAAAAGCAGCAGCTGAAGAGAGCTTTATTGATTTCTGACTTAGACACCTGCAAAGGTATTTAGTTTGCAACAAGCAGCCTCTGTTGTTTCATGGACTGACTATTGCCGTTAGTTTGCTGCCTAATGACAACTGTCACCTAGAGTGCTCATGACTCCAGAACTCAACAGCAGTTTTCTGCCTGAATCCACAGAAAGCACCATTCATGGCATTGTGAAGGGTCTAGTAAACTTCAGAAGGGCTCTATGAAACTTCAGAAGGACTTCACTACAAGAAAGACATTGAGATGCTGGAGTATGTCCAGAGAAGGGCAATGAAGCTGGTGAAGAGACTGGAGAACAAGCCTTATGAAAGGCAGCTGAGGGAGCTGAGGTTGTTTAGCCTGGAGAAAAGAAGTCTGAGGGGAGACCTTATCACTGTTTCCAACTACCTGAAAGGAAGTTGTAGTGAGGTGGGTTTGGTCTCTTCTCCCAAGGTGATAGGATGAGAGGCAATAGCCTCAAGATGCACCAGAGGAGGCTTACATTAGACATCAGGAAAAATTTCTTCACTGAAAGAATTATCAGGCACTGGAAGAGGCTGCCCAGGGAGGTGGCTGAGTGTCCATTCCTGGAAGTATTTAAAAGATGGGTGGATGGGGTGCTCAATGATATGTAGTAGACAGGTATGGTTGGACTTGATGATCTCAAAGGTCTTTTCCAACCACACGATTCTATGATTTTATGATTCTGGACAAGAGCATGGAGCTTGCCTTGGCTTGTTAGCTAAAAATCTTTACCAGGTCCAAACTGTTATAACACAGTGTGGAAATAACATGTAAATATGAATAGGAATATCACCTAGAATTAAAAATAGCTAAAATGTTACTCAGTCTCTGAGCATCTTGAAATAATTTCATAAAAATTAAATCTTTTCCATTAAAAGATTTTCTTCTTTCAAAAATCCTTCTCATTATTGCACATAAACAGAAAGGAGCTAGGGAAAGTGATTTGCACGCTACTACAGGGTTTGTTTGTCTCTTAGCAATAGCTATTGACTCATAGTTGAGAAGCAGCTGAACAGCAAACACAGACATCCTTTGCAGGGATTGGAGTTGGACTCAATGATCCTTGTGATTCCCTTCCAACTTAGGTCATTCTGTGATTCTGTGATACTGTGGCATCATGCAGTTTGTTTAGTAACTTATTCCACGGAGTCACCATGCGCAGACCTCTGTGCATGGCTCTTTGGGATGGTGCTCTCTAGGTAGAGGCCTGATAAATTAAATAGGCATGATGAACAAGATGGTAAAATGTCAGGAGGAAATCAAACCTGAAAGCACAGATGACTGGAATACATGTTCTTGTATTATTATTGCTTGGCTGCTAATCATCAGCTTCAACAGCAGCCAGTGCACGAAGAGCAAAATGAATGTGACTTCACCTCATTCACTTCCCTTTCCCACTGGGAGTCTGTTGGATTAGCAAAAATACTGACCAGCTGATGAGGTTTGGAAGGCATGTACAGAAACAGCAAGAAACGGCTGGTGGAGTCGAAATCAGAGACAGATAAATTGATGGGTGTGAACCATTTTCTCCAAGCTTGTTTCTAAACATCTCTGGCTGCACTTCAGGGACTCAGTTGCTGAGGTGGGGATCCATTGGAGCTCTCCTTTTGCTCCCATATGTGGGGTCAAATAGTTGAAGACACATTAGAATCACAGAATGCTTTGAGTTGGAAGAGACATTTACAGGTCATCCAGTCCAACCCTCCTGCAGGAGCAGGGACATCTTTAACCAGATCAGGTTGCTCAAAGCCCCATGAAATCTGCCTGTAAATGTTTCCATTCTGTAGGGATAGGGTGTCCACTACCCCTGCAGACAACCCATTCAATATTTCACAACCCTCATTGTAAAAAAATTCATCCTTATATCCAGTCTAATTCTACCTCCCTTTGTTTAAAACCATTACTCCTTGTCCCATCAAGCAGCTAAGATAGTATGAACCAAAACCTTACCTTGCCCTGCATCCAAGTCAGGACACAGCTAGAAAGCTCTTAAGGACTTCAGCAAAGCTGGTGGAAGCCACTACAGTTCTGGGAGCACCAGAAGATTATTAAATGAAACAATATGGCTGAAAATTGAAGCTATGAAACTCCAAGTTGGAAATACAATGTATTCCTGCATAGAAGACGTGTATATGTGTGGGACTAATTAGCCATTTAATTTACTTGCCACTGTCAGCGCTGAAATCCTTTAATTCAAAACTTGCTGCCTTTCCAACAGAGCTGTTCTAATTCAGCCAAGAGCTGTAAGCCCAAAAGAGGAATTGATTTGTGAAACTATGGAGCCTGTATAAGGGCTGAGATTGGTACTTTCTGATATCGTTACTTGTGTTTGTGTTTCTTTGACATTATTTTAATGCTAATTACAAAATAGACATTGGCATTAATTGACCGTAGAACACTGGTTCAGGAAGATCAAGAGTTAAAACATCCTGATGTTCATTGTAATAAAATATTGTGGCCTTCAGCACAGATCTAATTGCAACCACACTATTTGTCCCAGCAAAGATATGATTATGGGTCAATCATTTCCACATTCCTGGTGTACACCACAGTGATGAATGAGTAAGAGGCTCTTCTTTCATGATCCCAGTCAGAATAAAAAGGCAATTTCCCATCCACAGAGGAGTGGATGTATTGGTAATGGAACAAAAAACTTCCTTGTACAAATAACTCGGTGTTAGAAATTGAACTATCAAATGAATCTGAACTACAGGCAAATCAATTTGATAAACCTCCAGAATAGGATTGTATCAGGTCAGCTTGCAAAGAAAATGCATTTACATTTTGTTACAGGAAACAATGCTTTTCCAAAGAAACCTCTATCATATTACTGCTGAAAAGATGCTCCACTGACAGGCTTTTCTAAAGAAGGAAGATGTTTTGAGGGAGTGATTGAAGTGAAGCAGAATGCAGTAACTGCTACGATAGCTCTATATCATAGGTGCACTGACCATCACAACATGGGAAATAGCCTTCAGAACAGCTCTGATCTCAACTCAAGGTTTAACTAGGCATTTTTCTCCCTCTCTTTTAGATTTTGAACTTGTCTAGCCCCTGTGTAAAATCTCCCAACAGCTCCAGTGACCCCTTTTCACTCTTTCTGAGAGACTCTTAGCCCTGTCTGAACATCCAGGGTAGATGGGAAGAGAAAAAAGCTTTGATGAATTGGTGAGACAGAAAAAGACTCCTATGTGTCTGTTGCAGCTCTTGTGTGTTGTGGCTTGTGCTCAGAAACACAGGGAATTGTGCACTCTCACAGGCATTTTCAGACCCCATGACAAACCATGCCTTGAGGTAACAATGTCTGAGATCCATGAGCATCCTACTGCTGAATTCTCTGCTGCTGAGATCTCACTTTTCAGTTTATCACCAACCAAAGACATCCTGCTGTTACTCTGTGTGGCAGAGCTCCCACCTATCTCTACAGGCAACGGGACATACAAATCTCTATGCCTGTAGGGTATGCAATTTATCCTCAAAATTAAGCCTCAGAGGCGCAGGGGCAGATGTCCAGTGGTAGGCAATTTAGATGTAAGCACCACAGACCTGCTCACCTGTTATGGATTTTGCTCAAACAAGAAACTAACAGAACTTTTCTCTGGAAAAAAAGCCATGACAGGAAGATGTGCAGGGGAGGGTTAGGTTGGATATTAAGAAAAGGTTCTTCACTCAGAGGGTTGTGGAGCATTGGACCAGTCTCCTCAAGGAAGCAATCAGGACATGAAGCCTGACAATATTCCAGAAGCATTTGGCCAATGCCCATTCGCACACATTGTGTGAATGTTAGGGTTGTCCTACGCAGGGACAGGACACGATGATCCTTGTGGGTGCCTTCCAACTCAGGATATTCTATGAGTCTATGAACTACTCTCTAACAGAGCTTAATCAACTGTGGAGGTGAATCTGGATCTAAATCCCAGGATCTTGCGGACAAAGTCAAAACACAGATCTAAACTGAAATGGCAATTATGGCTTCCAGGTTCTTTGATATTCAGAACTACACTTTCAGTTTTGAACTCCAGCATTTGTGACATGTTGAAATTCTGACGGGCGTTCATGTGCTCTCTGTTCTGTTCTAGGGAGTTAATAATGAGAAAAATAATATCTGAATATTACTTACAACACGACAGGCCCATTGGCTCCTTGGAAAACCTCATTTGGTAATTTTTCCAGGTTATGATTATCACTTAGATTTCTGAAAAACACAACAATATTGATGTTGAAACAATGTGAGATTAAAAAAAATAGGTTGCAGCAGTTACTGTCTTCTAGTGATTTCTTTTAATAATAGGGAACAACAAAAATAGTTACAGCTCATCCAGGTAGGTTCCATTAAATGCATGATTCTCAATTTCCCGTATCCCATTTTTATTCAGCCATCTGAAATGAAGAAGAAACGAAAAAGTTATGTTCTATTAATGCTTCAAAACTAACAAGCATAATAAACAAATAAAAATATTAAACAGATATTTAAATGATGAAATTTTGATGAATACCAGCTAGTAAAATCCCAATAGTTGGAGGAAGGCATTGGAGGATACAGACATGAAGAGGGCACATGAGCGCTACCATGAGATAATGGCTAGGGTGAATTTCTGAAGCACTGGCAAAGCTCATAAGGATGCTAGTGCTGCTCGTGGCTCCCCTGGGAAGGCTGCAGCACAGTCAGTGAGGCTATTCTAGGTTAATTCCAGGAGATGTGAGACCAGGATCTTTCCTGCTGGTGCTGTCAGTGCTGTTTAGTTTTACTTTTTTTCAAGATGCTTTTGAAACACTGGGCCATGACTTAACCTTTACCAGTTATTAGAAAACAGAACACTGTCTGAGGTGGTTTCAGATCCTCATGGGCAGGCAGAGGAGGGAGGCTGCCCATCACCAAACTGGGCAGGAGCAGGGTGACGATGGTGCTTAACTGCCCGGGAAGTGTCTGGTTCCTCCTACAACTGCTGCCTTGACAAATTACACTCCCTGTCTGCTCTGCCACCCCAGTCCCACCTCCCTGGGCTTCTTCTCCCGAGAGGACACACGGGTAGTGAATTTGGAATCAAAGCTCCCAGGGCTTTCCACCAAGATTTTGCTGTAGTGCATTAACTAATTAACATTTAACGTCCTTCCCTCTCTTCCTTTCACGGTCTTAAAAATTTACATCTGGGTCAGTTATATTTATCATCTTTATGGTACAATCTTTCATCTTGTGTTAAACGTCACTTTGCAGCTCAACGCCCTCTCCAACAGGCAGTGACAGGTCTGATTGATGGCAAAAATGGCCTGATTTAATTAAACTGTCAGCAAGGCAGGACGGTTCGTTTCTAATGCACACTGAAAGCTGAGCATGCAAGTGACCCACTTATCTAAGGTCCAAGGTGGTGAGCTAAGGTCAGCAGGAAAATCAGTTATGGATTTGGCTGAAAGGATTACCCTTCTGACCATGACAGGCAGATGTATGTGGCTCCACATCTACGTCTGTCAGGTCGGATCAGCAGAACTGTCACCGTCCCCTTCACTCGCAAGCACTATTAGACATGAGTGAGCAAGCACAGAGGAGAGACATGTCCCTGCTTATAGCATTGAAAACATTTATTATATCACATTGATCTTATCCATTCAGAGCTGCCAGGCTGATATATATGCTTTTAATCACAGTATTAACACTTAGTGCATTTTCTCACTGAACATGAAGCTAATGCAATGAGATACTGAGGTCATGAAATCAGAGTCACTGTTGCCCTACACTGTGGACCATACACTCCTGTCACCTGGCTAATTGCATTCAAGTAGTAAAAAGAGCAAAAAAGACTTTAACTAAATCCCAAGACCTCATTATAGAAAATATAGACAAATTTCTGTTGAGACAGATTATCCCTTCACATAAACCAGCATTCTTACTGACTTCACTAACTCTTATCATAACATCATGGAATGGTTTGCGTTGGAAGGGACCTTAAAGCTCATCCAGCTACAACTGCCCAGCCAGAGGCAGGGACACCTCCCACTGGATCAGGTTGCTGGAAACCCCATCCAACCTGGCCTTGAACAATCACAGCACAGAATCACAGAATGTCCTGAGTTGGAAGGGGTCCAAATGGATCATCAAGCCCAGCTCCTGTCCCTGCAGAGGACAACCACAATGTTCACACCATGTGTCTGACGGCATTGGCCAAAAGCTTCAGGAATATTTTCAGGCTTGGCACATGGCTGCTTCCCTGGGGAGCTGTTCCAGTGCTCCACCACCCTCTGGGTGAAGAACTTCTTCCTAATATCCAACCTACCTCCCCTGGAGCGTGTTCCTGCCACTCCTTCAGGTCATGGAGGCAGAGATCCAGAGCCCAGACATGAGCTTTCACTAACCCTTTCATGGTTATTGTCATGTTTTTAAAACACACTTTAAAATTCACCCGGTGCAGGAGGCCACTGACATAAAATTGACCATCTATATCAGGGTATGAAAGTTATTAGGCTCTAAGAGGCACACAAGCCTGGAAGCAAGGTGAATTTCTTCCATAACATTCTAGCACTTTTTTTACCAAATATATCCACAGTTCCAGTCTGTGCTGATCAGATACAATCCAAATTACTGGCTTAAATATGCTTGGAGTCTGTCACAATTAAACTATGTCTCCTCTGAATGTGGGGATTCAGTGGGTCCTGGGTGTTTTTACTCTCATCTTCAAATGCCTGTTTCACAAAATGTTGCTGTAATGGTAATTTTGTGATTTTATAGAAACCCAGTAAATTTGGGTGTAAAATGAGGTAACTTCATCACAGCACAAGGCAAAATGAACTGGTGACTCTCAAAGAGCCCACACAGGGCCTCTGTCCCAAGGGAGAACTACAGCAGAGTCAGGACATTGTCTGACCAGGCGGATATTGGCCAGGTCTGCTTGCACGGCTTTTGCTGCTCTTGCACATGGGCATGGGCATAGGCAGACCCTGGTAATGGGGCTGTTGCAGGTGGCAGGATAAATCAGCTGGAATAGGACACAATCCCACCTCCCCAGGCCAATTTTGCTAGCAAACCAGCAGTTTTAAGACCTTAAAGAGGACTATCCTTCAACATAAGCAATGGGATGTTCTTGGGAGAGAGGGGAAGCTGATTTCATGTTGCTCAAGTGATGCACAGTGGTCAAATCACAATAAAAATCTGGGATATTCATCTCACCCCTTACTGGTATTATGGAAACACAGACACTACTTGTTTAGCAGTGCTCTGCAAATACGAAGTCCCACCTGAGTATCAAATTTTAACCCTGGAGAAAAGATAAACAAGAGCATTTGGGGCATCATGACTTGAATATATATTTGAGAATACTCTGTGTGTGTTTAAAACTTCAGGGATCTTAACACAGAGAGATGTTGTGCATAAATGATGGAGGAAAAGGAGAGAAAGCAGCTAAGTGACTTCTTACTGGCCTCTCTTCAAATATTGATGGTTTGACCTTGCTCCCACCAAAATCGACGCGAGCCTCATCAGTCAATCAGATCTTGCTTATCTGCTTCGCTGTGTGAGGTAAACTGCATGCACACAGTAGAAAGTTTTTCCACTCTGGCCACTGGCCAGGTGAAATGAAGGCAGTGAACGGTCCATTTTGATATACCAACAGGAAGGATCAAAGAAGCTGGATAGTTCATTAAAATACGTGACTCTTAAAGTCAAATGTACAGTTGTATAACCACGCAACTTGAAACTGCTTTGTGAACCAGCCTGTATCAATGCATTAACATTGTGTACAAAGATACTGTATTCACACAATATCAACTGGTATTTTGCCCAATAAACCTCTTTGAATGATATGTCTGACTGTAAATATTTATGAGTTAGGGCATCCTTCTGAACACAATTTGTAGCACATGGAACTGTTGTTGTAGGTGGAATACGTTTAACCTTGGCATCAGTAATTACTAGATTTGCTCTATGCTGTGCTTCTAAAAGAAAGAGCAGGATTAGAATACAACAGCAAACCACAAAAGCATTCAATTTTCATGGCAGGGAAACAGAATACATAGATGTTATGGATAGAGGAGAAGTCTAAAACCTCAATTTGAATTTGTAAGTGTATGAAACAATGCCCATCCCCTGGTTTCCTTGACCCTATTCTGGAGAATAAATGATCTAACAAGGAGAAGAATGGATTTGCTGTGTCATACTCACAGAATCACACTTTCAGAGCTCAGGCCAGTGAATGAATTTCTTTCAATTTTGCGTATATTGATATTGTCTTGAATGTCTCTGAAAAATAGAATAGAACTACACTTTTTTGTACTTCTGTGAACCTTTCAATATGATGTGCTATTTCAAACACAGTATATATATTATTATATATACAGAACTATATATATTATATATAAAGAACTATTACAGGCAAAGGGTAATAATTAAAGTTTCTAAGACATTTTGTCTGCAGAGCACAAACCTTCCTGGTAAAAAAGGCTGGAGCAAAACATTTCCACCTTCCCATACTCTCATCCCAAACAGACTGAAGTGATTAAAATGCACAAAACCCTGGGTCTTATAGTCTTGAGGCAGATTAAAGAGTTCCTGCAGCAAATATACTTCCCAGAGAATGCAAGCTGAGGGGCTGTGAGGTCACCCATTCTCACAGCCTGAAGAAGGGAAAATGATTAGCCTTTTTTGCCCTGATTCAGCAGGGTGCCTTCTATGGCCACAAGTTGTGCCAGGGGAGATTTACATTGGATTTTAGGAAAAATTTCTTTGCTGAAAGAGTGGTGAAGCATTAGAACAGTCTGCCCAGGGCAGTGGTGGAGTCTCCATCTCTGGAGGTGTTCAAAAAATGTGTACATGTGGCCTTTCAGGGCATGGTTTAGTAGGCACGTTGGCATAGTGCTGATGGTTGGACTTGATGACCCTAGCGGTTATTTTCCAACCTTAATCATTCTGTGATTCTGTACTAGCCTATGAATAATTCTCTTGCCAGTGTCGATGGAGTTGCTTATAAGCTTTGTGTGCGCTTAAGAACTTAAGAGGCAGGAATCCTGTCAATGCAGTTTGTTGAACTGACAAGTAGACATGTCAGGTTTGCAGCATTTTTGACTGATAGGAAAAATGAACTGCAGATATGTGTTCTGTTGCTTGCTCAAAATAGACCTCCAAGAAGTTAAACAGCATTGCTCATAATTTAGACTGGGGAGGTAGCTGTTTTCATGCTGTTTCTGTTGGAAAGCATGAAACAAAATGATTTATCTGCAAAGGCTGAAATAATAGAATGTCCTGAGTTGGAAGATACCCACAAGGATCATTGAGTCCAACTCCTGTCCCTGCATAGGACAACCCCAACGTTCACACCTTGTGCCTAAGGGCATTGTCCAAATGCTTCTGGAATATTGTCAGGCTTGGCAATACGACTGCTTCCCTGGGGAGCCTGTTCCAGTGCTCACCCACCCTCTGTGTGAAGAACCTTTTCCTAATAGCCAGCATAATCCTCCCCTGGCATATTGTCCTGCTGTTCCCTTGGCTCCTATTGCTGGTTGCCAGAGAGAAGAGATGCCCCCTCCTGCTCCTTGCGAGGAAGCTGTAGGCTCCAATGTGGTCCTCTCCTCAGTCTCTTCTTCCCCAGGCTGAAAAGACCAAAAGACTTTAGCTGCTCCTCATACCGCTTCCCCTCTAAATACTTCATTAACTTCGTGGCTGTTAAATCAAATGCTATTCCAAAATTATCTTGTGTTGAATATGACCACAACTCTGCATTAAGTGACACTTAAACAGAAACCTCATACCCCAAACAGTGGTCAGCAGATCTGGGAACAGGGAGGGACCATGGCATCTGTGCAAGTGAAGTGTATCCCTCTGCCAAGCACATGTAGAAGCCCTTTATAAATGACAAGGATCCATAAAAATCTATTTGGGACTTACGTATTGGCTCAAATAAAGCTAACTGGGATTTTCTAATTGACTTTACTGAGGGCAGGGTTTGAACCAAGGTCTAGTTTGGGACTCAAGAAGTATCAAAGCCTGCTTGTTTTTAAGGGAAAGTGAGATATTTCACCTGGAAAAATGAATGGCTCAGGAGGACATGATAATTCACGTCTATTTATAAAAATTGATAATAAACATAAAGATATAAATAGGAAGGCTCTGTAGCTCCTTATTGCATTAACTCCAAGTTGCATTTGCTCAATGATTATGGGGAGCACTGCAGTTCTCAGAATTAGGTATGTCACATATATTACAGAAATTTATTTCGTATCTTATATGTTTATGGACTATATTCAGGCATTCCCCTCCATGTTTTCTATTCATTCTTATTTATATTAATGGTCATTACTAGGACAATTGCAAGATTAATATTTCTGCAGCTTGAAATCTTCTCATCAAAGATTTAAACATGCAGAACTTTGCCTGTGCATTAACAATATCTCCTGTCAGAAGGAAGAGAAAAATTAGTGGCTTATTTCCTGGGTTTTCTGCTTTTAATTATACTAAGAACTAATTGAAAAAATTATGTCAAGATCTTCTTCAGTGAAAAAATATAGCTTTTTCTGATATGCATTTTTTTACAGGAAAAAAAAGAGGTTTTACAGGGAAAAAAAGTCTGCTTTCACACGAAATCTTACAGAAATATTTTTTTTCTGTTGGCACTGGAATTTTCCATAGAAAAAAATATGTCATGCCCTGGACAATTTTACTGCCAGTGAAAAAAAAAAGAGCAGAGTAAAGGCATTTTCTGCTTTGTGATATGGCCACCTCGCCACAGAAAACAGCTCCAAGATCAGTAGCTTTTCCCAGTCAGGCCAGAGGACTGTCACCAGGTGGCAACAAATACCCCCTGCCACTGGTCTGGTTAGGATTCCAGCTGTTCCAGGAGTAAAAGGCTGTTATGCAACCCCTGAGCCACCCAGGCAGACACTCTTAGTGTAGTGAAAGGAAGAGTGGTCTGTAAAGTGCAAGTTACAATGCTTTGTAGAAGGGAGATCTAGAGAGGACTGAGACCTTTCAGGCCACGTTATCATCAATGCCTACAAAATTACAACCCAAAATGCTACCATGAAGCTGGAAAGCGAACACAAGAGGAATCACATCTTGAAAGGTTTTGTTGGAGCAGGAGAATGTTCAAAAGGAGCTTTTAAAAAGTGAAGAGCAGACATTAAAACTTACAGTAAAACTTTATGGAAGGAGTGCACCTTGTGGACAGCAGGCAGGAACCGAAGACCAGTGTTTGATATTAACCTATGGGGAGAGAACAAATGAGGATTATTTGCCCTGCCCAGGAATGAAACGATAATTAACAAAGAAGAAACAACATTGGACTTAGAATGATGGACACAAGTTTGCCCATAGGATACTTGACATAGTAATGTAAAGAGGTTTCACTTCAAAGCTCAGGCTGAATTCTGTCCCACTGAAGGCAATGGACAAATCCTGACCTGGATAATTACACTGATGACTTAAGGGTACTGTTGGTATTAATTTTCCAACCACGTTCTATGGAATCAACTGCAGTGATACAGGAAAATTATTTTTGTAATAGCCCTTTTAGGACAAAAGTATCAACTCACCACAATTTTAACCTTCTACTCTAATAGAAGATACATTGCTTCTACTAGAAATAACATTATTTCATGAAAATAAGAGAGAATTAGGATGCTTTATTCCCCAGCACCTTCAATAGCAAGGAACTGAATACATGGGAGTGCTTCAGCAGTTTGTGTGACTCAAAATGGGTTTGAGCCTCTGTGTTTACCTACCTCCACCCTCCCACCATGCTTAAGCATCACTGGCCTCCGCGTTGCAGTTCCTGTCTATGAAACACCATTTCAGAAATGCTGACTCTGAAGGACAACCTTGTGCCCACAGCCAGTGAGAAAACATGGCTCCACATATCCACAGAGCAGTACTATGTCTAATTTAAGAAAATTTTGTTATCCAGAGCAGTAGCAAGGGCAGGACAAATGTGATATTGCCATTCAGCAAGAGCTGGTTGGTGGCTGCTGATGGCTGGAAGGAGGGCTGAGCACAGGAGGGAGGTGAAGCTGAACTGGGCTTAGCTCTAACCATTTAGGAGTTTTTTTCCCAGCCACAATATTGCCTCATTTTGACTCTGCCAATAGAAGAGAAAATCTGGGTTCTTGAAAGTTTAGTTATATCTTTGTATTTGTAATATGTGAGACGGTAGAGAAGGTAACCTTTCACTCAGAATTGTGGTTCCTCAAGGAATGAATGAGCAGTATATGGAAGGTATTTTTCATCCTGGCACTTAAACAGAACATTACACTTTCATTACTGGATGTTAGTAGTTGAATGGTGATGAAAAAGACTGGTTGAGTCTGGAAAAAGGTAACAGCATTCATTTGATGTTTATTGTGAACTAAGATTATTTCAGGAGAGTTGCAGCCTTTCATGTTTCACAATCTGAGCTGAAACTGAACACCTCTATGCAACAACCAAATCCTACATTTGAGCACTTAAGAGTGACACATATATCCATAAAACAGTCATTCACTTGGATAAGAACTGCACTGAGCTCCCTAAAGTGGTATATGGATATCCTTAGGTGTTAAAAACCCAACATGTTATCTGTCTTGTCTTATAACAAAAAGCAATGCATTACACACAGGAATAAAATAAAGAAACATAGTGAATATTCAAGATGCCAATTTGGGAAAGTTGCTGAACTGTCCTGACTGTTCTGCCTTAGGAGTCAGAGAGGTCTGAAATTGCATTAGCTTAACAATCACAGCTGTCAACTGTGACCAAGAAAGCTGTACAAAAAATGTCTTTGAAACTCTATTACACAGAGTTAAAGAGAAAGCATAATTAATCAAGTGGGTGGATTCCATGAGACCCTTAGTATTTAAAGTACTTCTCCTCTTGTATCAAACTTTACAAAAGGAGTTAGTGCAAAAAACCCAGAAGCAATAGAAGAACAACCACCTATAACTTCCCCCTTACACTAAAGAACACGTTAAACTAGTGGAGATGTATAGGGTATTAGTCAAAACCTGCCTTTAATTTTAAATGAGTTGTATGCTAAAAAGTCATGAAATTCTTTTTTAAGAGCTCCTTGTAGGTAAATGAAGAAACAAACTGCTGTCAAGTGTTGTGTGGCTGTGACAGAACAGAACAGGAGACATGAGGAGCTTTCCTTCCTGCAGGACTACCCTGAGAGAATCTTAGTCCTTGCATTGCAGTAAGGAAGGGCAATGGTGCTCTGCCATGTGCTATTCAAACACTGCTCGCAACAGCAGCTTATTCCCACCATATTGAACCACCATGCTGGTTAGCAGGGCTTTCACCATACATAGGTGAAATAACATGTTCAAGGCCCTGGGTGATGCCATAGTCCAAATCTTCCCAGTCATCCTTAAGCGTTCAGGTCTCAATTTGTAGTGGTGTCAACTGAGCAACGTGAGATGAAGAGGCAAACATCATTGAGAAATCATTACCTATTGAAGTGAATCTACAGGTGGCACAAAACACTGATTGCTCAGAGGCACAGAACGGTTATTAGGAGCAGCAGAGGCTGTGCCTTTAATTAATTTCAGAAAAAGAACTAGAAAAATATTTAGCTAGACTGCAGCCTAGATCTTCCCTCTCTTTTTATTCAACCAGCAAATCTCCAGAGGCCGTTAAGTGGATAATCTTGTTAGGATGTAGATAATCCAATTTACTGAATATCTTTCCTGCAAGAGAGTTTTGTCAATGTATTTACCATATAACATATACATTCTTAGTAGCCTCGCTTTAAGCAAGTGTCTTCTTTAATCTGTGTTACAACCCAGCCCCTTCTTGCCTTGCATAAACCCCCCTGTTTTTCAGAGGGCTGATGGCTGCTTTCCAAAGCATTAATTGTCTTGCAGAAAAGGCTTAAGGAGTCACCACTTAAAGAAACACAGCCCCATGCTTAGCAGAGAATCAAAAAACCCTTTCAGACACTAATTCCTGCAAGACTCTGGCTGCTTATCTACAGATACGGCAACAGACTGCTCTTTTTCACACCAAATTGACTGGACCTACTCTGACAAAACTGGGAACATAGTTTACCACGTCACTTTATTAGAATCACAGAATGGTTCGGGTTGGAAGGGACCTCAAACCCCATCCAGTTCCAACACCCCTGCCATGGGCAGGGACAACTCCCGCTGCATCAGGTTGCTCAAAGCCCCATCCAACCCGGCCTTCAACACCTCCAGGGATGGGGCATCCATGACTTCTCTGGGCAACCTGTGCAAGTGCCTCACCACCCTCCCAGGAAAATATTTCTTCCCAATATCTCATCTAAATCTCCCCTCTTTCAGCTTAAAACCATTCCCCCTCATCCTAACCCTGCACTCCCTGAGAAAGAGCCCCTCCCCAGCTTTACTGTAGCCTCTTTCAGTACTGGAAGGCCTCCCTGGAGCCTTCTCCAGGATGAACAATCCCAGCACTCACAGCCTGTCCTTGTGTGGGAGGTGCTCCAGCCCTCTGAGAATCTTTGTGGCCCTCCTTTTCACCAGCCTGGCAAGCCTATATAATGTTGTGGGTATCTGCCAAATTGAAACCCAAGGTAGGCAGAGGTAAATTATTTTTGTGTGGCTGCTTGATACTGCACGTGAATCTGACTCCAGCAAGAGATTCCTCTGACTCATGTGTCCCAGCTTTACAGGTTTAGCCGAGCCTCTAATACACAACGCCTGCTTCCAGGGCAAAATATTCAACTGTTGGGCTGCTGTACAAAAGGAAGGAATGGAGAATTAATTCTTTTTTTTGAAAAGCCAGCTCCACGCAAAAGGTCAGAGATTCTGTAGACTTCCATGCATCTGCAGCAAATACAGGTTTGGATTTAGAATCCCAGAATGCTTTGGGTTGGGAGGGACTTTAAAGCCCGTCTAGTTGGAAGGCGAAGTACAACCCTAGTTGGAAGATCATCTAGGTCCATGGTCAGGGACATGTTCCACTGATCAGGTTGCTCAAAGCCTCATCCAGCCTGGCCTTGAACACCCCCAGAGATGGGGCATCCACTTTTCTGGCTAACTTGTGCCACTGCCTTACCACCCTAACACGAAAATATTTCTTCCTAATGTCTAAACTAAATCTACAACAAACTGTAACTATTATTACCTCTTCACAAGGAACTCACTGCAGTGTAGCATTTCCATGTGAAACAGCAAGAGCCAGTGACAGTAGGGGGAGAGAGGGAAAACAAGAGGGAGCCCCTCCTCAGATTTCGTGTAGCCCCTTCAGTAATGGAAGGCTGCTATAACATCTCCCTGGAGCCTTCTCTTCTCTTGGCTGAACAATCCCAGCTCTCTCAGCCTGTCTTTGTATGGAAGGTGCTACAGCCCTCAGAGCAACTTCATGGGAAGCATGCCAGGTACTCGTGTGTCAGGTCCTCCACAGAAGAAGTACAGACAGGTAAAAGCAGCTGCAAGACTTTGGAGTTGGGCTCTGTTGTCCACAATGCAAATTATTTTGCAGATAAAACACTTAGTTTTGTGACCTAAATTTCCCCTCCCCTCCAACAACGCAGCTGTATGCCCTCAAAATTGATCTGAAAGGAGTATTACATTAAAACCTTTCTATTTTAAGCTGAGATTGCTTAGTACAGGACACCAATGAATCCACTGTAAGAAAGAACCAGAGGACACAGCTTACACATGAGAACTAATTTTGGAAGGAAAATAGGTTTGAAAAGCCATCACTACGTTATTAAACAGACAATGCCACAGCTCTCCCTAATGAGAGCCAGATAAATAATCTTGTACCCATGAAAAGGTCAAAAAGCTCCCACTTTGAAGCAGTCTGTCTCTTTGGCATATATCCAAGAAGACCAATTAAAAATTGTCTTCACTGCCTCTGAAAGAATGGTGAGAAAGTTCAGGTTGCGTTTTTCTAGAACGTTTAGCACATTTCAGCATTGCATTATTTTAGGATTTTTTTCCCCTTGGTGTTTTTGCTGTACCAGTAAATACGATGCAGGAAACCAAAGGTAAGCAGGAAATGTATTTGTACTCAAGTTGACAGAGATAAAAGCATATTAATGTTCAACAACTAGTGGTTGTAATGAGCTCATGGAGATGATGAGAATACTGACAAAGCTAGCCAGAGCTTCTTGCCTGCCCATAAATAAGACCTAGTGGCAATACAACTATTTTTGAAGCAGCACGGAGAATGTCCTGCAAGCAATGGGTTGCAGAGATCGTTAAACTGAGGAGCTATGATGCCTGGCCTCAATATCAGGCATTAACACTGATTAATTTCTCTCAGACATTGCTTTTTATAAAATTGATGCTAAAAGTGTATTTTTTTGTGTGATTTCCTGAATTGTGTACTAACAGTTCTGTCATGGCCACTGTCATGAGGAATCAGATCATGCTTCTGGTATTCTGCCAGACTGTCACCAAGGTTGGAAATGTCTGAAGAACCACAACAAGCCCAGCACTAGGCAGGTACCAGAGTGCCCCTGCTTTGATTTGCTGGTTGCAGCTGTCTCGGTACACATCTTTACACTGAGATATGGGGATACTGACTGGTGCGTCAGACCAGGATAGCTACAGAGATCTATGCCAGAAGGTTGGGCCAAGGACCTTTCTGAGTACAGGCCTTCGTCTCCAGCTCTGTTGCCATGGTGTGGACTGTTTGGGAAGCTGGCATGGACCCCAGCTGGGGAGTTACATCACATGATTAACAGGAGTATGTCCCAGTGTGAGCAGCATCATTTGCTTTTCTGCTTGCATGCATCCCATGTATAGAATCATAGTATGGTTAGGGTTGGAAGGCACCTCAAAGATCATCCAGCTCCAACCCCCCTGCCATGGGCAGGGACACCTTCCACTGGATTAGATTGCTCAAAGCCTCATCCAAGCTAGCCTTGAAAATCGTCAGACAGAACCTCCTTATCTGACAAAGTATGAAATCACTTGCAATTCCCTCCTAACTTCAAGCATTTAACGGATAATTAGGCATTGATGTACAAAGTTTTGTAAGTTTCCCTTCATGGCCTTAAACTTTCATCATTTTTCATATAGCTGTTGATCGATAGCATTTCTATCCCCACAGATTCTTAACCCTTTTTTGAATGATGTTAAACTCCAGTCCCACATATTTACAACCTTTTACTTCTGCATTGTGTAAAAAAATAACCCAAATAAAAAAAATCCCAAATACTGGACACAAACTCCATCAATCTATGAAGTTCCCTCAGCATCTTGCCTCATATTTTCATTAACTGACCCTTACGTAACAGGAAGATGAATATCAGGACTGAGTTACCTTTACCAGGTGCCATTGTGGAGCCTTTCAAGATTACTACTTTCTCATTCTCCTATTATTTCAAACAGTAAAACTTTCTGCCTTTTCAAGGGGAGCAGTTCTAAAAGGGCGAGCACCAGTGAATGGAAAAAAGGGATGGAGAAAAGTGCAGCCTTTCCTATGGAAACATGCCAAGAGAGAGGATGAAGATGTGACTGCACACAGAGTGACTTGACCATGACATAAGTCAGCATCACACCCAGGTCACTGCTAGACTGAAGGTGCGTCCACAGACTGTGGGTCCTGCACCTCATCCCTGTTGTGTGAAATGATGTATCTACACAAGAGCCAAAGGTGTTGCACCAATTTATACCCACAATGCAGCTACCTCAAACCTTGTAATTGGCACAGAATACTTATTCATCTGTTCAGATGCTCAGAGCTATGAAACCTGTACCTTTTGTGTCACTTATACTCATACAAGTAGGTTTTTTTTGTGCCATCTAAAATGAAGGTACAGAGGGGATGTAGCTTAAATCCGTTAGTGGAGGTAAAGGTAGATTTAATAATTTTAAAAAAGAGAAAATCTTTGGCACAAGAATGCATTAGGTGGCCATGAAAAAAATTAAAGGAAATTTCCTAGTCATCAAATCATTGAGCTTCTGGAAAGCCTCTCCTGGAATAAAGAGAGAAAGCAGGAAACAATGTTGAGGATCAAGAATGGCAATTAAATATGCAATTAGTGGGATAGGGGAGTTAGTAAGAAAAGGAATACAGTAGTCTGGAGGGTCTCTTCCAGTCCTCTATGCCCACAAGAGACAAAACCTTAAAAAATACCAAAAATATATTTTCTTCCAGTTTCAGCTAGCAAGTAAAACTAAAAAGGAGTGGGGAATAGTTAGTTAGGCAAGCAATTCTCCAAACTTGTAAGCTGCTGCTTGCATAGGTCACAGTATTGCTGCTGCAGCTGAATTTCTATGCAGGTAGGATCTCTTGAATGTTTGAGTCTGTATGGGAGTGTGGGATAGCAAATGTTCAAAAGAGGGAGTAGTCACTACTGCCAAGAGAAAAATTGCCACTACATCACATACTTAAAGCGGGGATTTACCTTTTCCTCATGACCTATAATTCCTGTGTCCCGCATTTAAAAATTCACCAAAATTAGTGTGTCCATTAAGTGAGTTCACATTTCTTAATTTTTGTGAGATAAATGTGCTGTCATTCTTTCTACCCATCTGTATACCTGACAACTGTACTATGCATAGCAGCTTGTTCTGGGGAGCTTATGTGGGATAAACAAATGCTGCATTTTTGTTCCTGGCAGCCAGAATTACACAGAGACAGCAGTCACCACTGAGTGACTCAGGCTTCAAACAAAAGGAAAAAGGCATATGATTTCTTCTCAAGACAATGCAAATGTAAAAATTTATTTCCCTGCTGCCAAGAGAAAAATTTGTGTTTCTGTTACACACATACAAAAGTTAAAATTTACCAAAGTACCCAATGAATTTGATAAAGCAGATATTGGTCAAAATACTGGGGAGAGCAGCAATCCTACTGCAACACTAAGCACTTACTCCTGTTTAATGAGGATTTAAACTAATATGGTTTACGTAGTGGTAAGTACTTAAAATCCGAACCTTAAATCTCAAACCTTAAAGCTCAAATTAAAAGCAATGCCTCTTGGCACTTTTGTCAATACCAGGGATTTTCAGAGCCTTTAAACACTCATTTGCTTACTGGGAGCTATGCTTATTAGACCCATTTTCATCCCATCTTTAAGAAATATCAGGCTGACAGAGTTGGGCTTGTTCAGCCTGGGGAAGATAAGGTTGTGGGCAGATCTTAGAGCATCCTTCCAGTACTGAAAGGGACTGACAGGAAAGCTGGGGAGGCGCTTTTGATCAGGGAGTGCAGAGGCAGGATGAGGGGGGATGGTTTTGAGCTGAAAGAGGAGCGATTAAATTAGAGATTGGGAAGAAATGTTTTCCTGTGAGGGTGGTGTCGCACTGACACAGGCTGCCCAGAGAAGTGGTGGATGCCTCCTCCTTGGAGGTGTGCAAGGCCAGGTTGGATGAGGCTTTGAGCAACCTGATCCAGTGGAAGGTGTCCCTTGGCAGGGGTGTTGGAACTGGATGGGGATTGAAGTCCCTTCCAACCCAAAGCATTCTATGATTCTATGATTCTATGGTACTATCTAAGCACTTACTCTTGTGTACTGAAATGTAGAAGTCATGATCTGTCTTCTCGGATGAGTGAGGAATGCAAGGCTTCTTGTAGGAGAAAGGCTTTTTGTATAAATCAGGAAAACAAGACTGGGTATGTGTGCTCAGGTGGATGGACATACAGAAGTTCAGTTAATATCCTGCTGGGCATCGATGACTCTGTTCAGTAATGAGCACCATGGGGCTTATTTAAGCTACAACTGTTAAAAATAGTCACTGTTAAACAGAGTTCGTTGGACTTCATTGGGGTTTTAATGAAGAGGAGACATTATTAGTCATGTAAAGATCACGTGCTAAAAGCTGTGAAATTACTTTTGTGTAATAGTTTATTTTAAGGATGGATTCAATTATCACTGAATTTCAATGGCAAACTCATGGGACCAGATGTGGCAACCATAGTTGTACAAATGGCATTCTTGGTGAGGCCGGCTGATGAAATCAAGTTATAATATACATCAATACAGTTGTATTTTAGGGTTTTAATCATCTCGCATCAAGCGTTAATGAAAACCATTGCAACAGCACTGTCTTTGCTAAAGAAAAGAGAATTTGAATGCTTAAGACCACATGTATGAAGTGTAACAGAAGGTAGAATCAAAGCAAAGACAGATGGGAGAGATTTGGTCCCAAAGCTCTTGACAGGAATTTCAAACTAAAATTTTTTTAATGGACAAAAAAAAAGGGCCAGTTCCTTTTCTCATGACTCAGTTTCAACCTGTTACTTAGAAAGGAACAAAGATCTTGTGTGTAGGACTACCCCATGGAGTGTATTACCTTCAGCTTTTCTGAGGGCTGTGTGCAGGCCTGGGTGTGAAAATGTGGATTGACAACATGTAACTAGCAGTGGGGAGAGAATCACAGAATCATAGATGCACTAAGGTTGGAAAAGACCTTTGAGATCATCAAGTCCAACTATCAACAAAACCCCATTGTGCCTACTAAACCATGTCCTGAAGAGCCACATCAACACGTTTTTTGAACCTTTCCAGGATTGGAGACTCCACTACTTCCCTGGACAGCCTCTTCCAGTGCTCCACCACTCTTTCAGTAAAGAAATTTTTCTCAATATCCAATCTAAACTTCCTCTGGTGCAATGTGAGTCCATTTCTTCTCCTCCTATCACTCCCAAGTAACAAGTCATAGGAGGAGAGGGCATTATTCTCTTTTGTCACCAAAACTGCTGTTAAACACACTGCATCATTCAGAATGACTACAGTACTTGCAAAAAGCAAAAGATCTTACAAATATCTGAGGCTTGGAAGGTGTTGGAAGGCATCTTGGTCAATGTACACGAGATTGTTGGCCTTCTCAATTCTTCTGCAAAGAGAAAATGAAACATCAGAGGAAATACATCAATATATTGATCTTAAAATATTTGTGCTAGCCCCAGGATGCAGAGGTACCATATGCTGGGATTTTCTTTTTGACAGCAGATCTGCACGAGTTCAGAGAGCAGCCTACCAAAGACTGGTAGACACCACCACCTTTGGATATCTGCAGTGGTTTGAGGATAATTTTTGGGTTGACCAGAAAGAAAGAGAGACAGTTAGATAAGAAGATGGAAAAGACAAAGGGAAATTTCAAATGTTCCTGTATCACTATGACTTCTTCAGAATTTACCTGAACCAAGCTGCAAAAATTTTGAAATTTGCCTATAAAAAATCTTTATCATTATCCCCTTTGAATTTAGATTGTTCAGTACTTACATTTCATGCAGTTTGGGAAGACTGGAAAATACATTTGCTTCTATGACCTCCAAGGCATCATTCTGTGAGATCTCTCTGTAAAATAATTTAAAAGTCAAGACACTTTAAGACACAGTGAAACAGAGAATGAGCAAGTGAGAAATTCAGAAGGAACTTGTTTCTAGATTACTAATGAGTTTTAAAACCAAGGTGGATATTGATAAGAAAACCTGATGAGCTGCCACCAAGGCAAACATTAGCACTCAGAAGCAGGCATCTTCTGAGGCTAGGGTCTGTATCAATAATGGCAACTCTGCAACTCCTGCTATCACCTTTCCCTTTGTACTAGAAGTCAGAGGCTATACATCATGGGCAACTGTATCTCTGACATCACTAATTACTGATAGAGACCTAATGAAATCTTGTAACACGGTGAAGGACAGAAGGAGTGAAAGTTTACTGTAATAAAGACAATTAAAACATTCCCAAGAAATATGGCACAACTTCAGCAGTAGGACACGCTGTTTGTTCTCTTAACTCAATGTAAGCCACAGAGATTAAGAATATGACACCAGCAAACACATCCTTATTGACAGGAGCTGAAGACCACAGATGCAAAGTCTTCCCTTCCTTGGAGAAACCATTATTTGATCTCATGTGCATATTGTTAATTGTCCACTTACAGCCACAGAACTGCAGAGCAGAAATGGTCGCTTTTCTATTGGCAAGAGCACACATCTCCTGCTGGACCAGAGAATGTATTTCTTTCCTTCTTTAATCTGCAGGATGACAAAGATATGGCTCAGGCTCAAGTGTAATTTATAGCTCAGGAGTTCTCCTGGTGAATCAAGCAGGAATTATTGCAGTGCAACCTGTCCCTGTTGCATCCCCTATGCCGGTACTGATCTGGAAAGTCAAGGTAAAGACAGCTATGCCAAAAGATTCCCCACTGCCAGTTTTGGAAATGATATAAAAATGTTATTTCCCAGGCTGACATTAGGTGTAGGAAGCAAAATTTATAATAAAGATATAATTTGGTGATAGTGTGATAGTCTATTGGATTTTTAATAGCAAGGTAACAGTGCTATCTTTGGAATGAGACACTGAATAAATAGTAATATTGTAAACTGGCTGACGCATGTTCCTGGATATAGATCATAGAATGGTTTGGGTTGGAAGGGACCTCAAAGACCATCCAGATACACCCCCACTGCCATGAGCAGGGACACCTTCCACTGAGTATCTCTTGTTCTTTGAAATTATGATGGTTGCAAATAGATTTGAAGAGGCCTGAAATAAAACATCAGATTGTAACAACAGGTGCACAGTCAAAAAAATAATTGCAAAAAATATTACAAGTAATGTAAAAAGTATTTCCCTATCTTCTGACTAACAAATATATTTAAAAGACAGGTGGATGAGGTGCTGAGGGGCATGTTTTAGTGGTTGATAGGAATAGTTGGACTCGATGATCCTGTGGGTGTTTTCCAACCTAGTGATTCTGTGATTTAATGAGAAGAGGTTGAATGCCACTAAAGAGCTTAGGGAAAAATGTTGCAGATTTGTTGTCCTTTTACGGGAAAAAAGGGTTTGTTAAGAAATCACAATGCAGTAGTGACCTCATTGACAAATAGGGCCTGTAAGGGTAATAATGTTTTATGATCCAATCTGCTATCTAAATTTCGAGCAACTTGGATGTCTCATGTCTTTTAATGGAATGCCTAAACCCAAATACTGCTGCATCAAGAGTGTGTTTTGGCTTCCAAAGAGTGGACTGGGTTATGGGCTTTGTTCGGGTTTGAGAAATGGAAGATACAGATGTGATTAAATAGACCATGAGCGGGTAATGACGCTTCAGAAGGCTTAGAGAATTCGTTGTTAAGGAAGCAATGAAAGAGATGTAAGATGATAGGAATCTTTAACTGTTTTTAAAAGATTAAGTTTTTGAAATAATTAAATAATGCTTTTATGGGGTAGGTGTTTCAAATATTTGGGGTATGACTTGGCTTTCATTCTAATATTCCCGTTCACTGGTACAAAGGTAATAGTAGGGTTTTTTTTTTTAAACAAATAATGAAAACATCTGAATTCAAAATTATTTTTGCTGTCTTCCAAATCAGGCCAACAACTACTGCAGCTGTTGTGGTTATGAGCCTTGCAAGGCCAACCTGGATGAGGCTTTAAATAAGTTGAGCCAGTGAAAGGTGCACCTGCCAATGACACGAGGGTTGGAACTGGATGATCTTTAAGATCCCTTCAAATCCAAACCATTCCATGGTTCTAAGACAATTGATGGGAACAGAAGGGAAACTCATCACTAGCCGAAGGCAATAATCCTTGGGGTGTTGGGCTTCACCAGCTGTGTTCATGGAGTTGTGGGCAGTGAGGGAGAAGGACAAGACCTTCTGCCCTCACAATGAATTGTGCATCCTGTACTATGCTTTCTCCAGGAAATGCTGGTGTTGATGACCCTATTCATCACGGTTCTTCACAGATAAACCCCAGTTTACAGCACCAAAGTGTTGTTTTCTGATCGAAAGCCATTGATATTCTTGTCTTTTGGGGAGTCTATGTACCTGTTACAGGCTGTCATTCCAGTAATAAGGATAAAAAACATTCAGTTTGGGACATCAGTCACACACTGGAAACAACGAACAGCTCTGTCTGTGTTTTGGTTGCATAATTTGCATGAATGATTTATTCGTACCTGTGAAAAAAATGCATGCTTTGCTCATGGAAAACCCGAAGAACACTATCTCAGATATGGTTATCTCTGGCATTAAAGGGAAAACCAGCTGCTGTTCACATCAAACAAGCAACTCAATAGACTCAGGTCCTCTGCAGAGGACAGCAAATAATACCTGCAGCAGTAGCTACAAACAGAGAAAGGGGTTCGTGGCTGTTTTTTGTGCAAATTATTTGTTTTACAGTATAAATACACACAAACAGATGATTGCTTATAAAGTATATCTTATTATATGTCATCAGGAGAGAAGATGGGACTGTTATTACATTGTTTGTAATAAATGACACTACTAGCTTCAATGCTAGCTATCATAGCAAACCCAGGCAGCAATTTGAGCATCATTTGTGATGCGTGCATGCTTTCAAGAGATGGCATGCAAAACAATCAAGGACAATGCTTTAAAAAACCCAAGCCTCCACAACCCCAAAGCACCCAGTGGGTGCAAAGTGCTCAGGCAGGTGCCTAAGCTTAGTTTCCACTGGATGCACAGCTCTACTGAAATGAACAGTAATCCTGAAAGGCATAAATTGCTTACTCAAACACAGCCTGAAAGAGGAAAATCTATTCACTAAAAATGTTTTATAAAGGATAATTGTTTGTATGTGACTTCAAAGAGACTTCAAGGTGTGACAACATCACACAATAAAAGGATTTCCCTTGATTTCATAGAAACAAGGAATGGTTTGGGTTGGAAGGGACCTCAAAGCCCATCCAGTTCCAAACCCCTGTCATGGGCAGGGACACCTTCCACTGGATCAGGTTGCTCAAAGTCTCATTCAGCCTGGCCTCAAACATCCCCAGGGAAGGGGCAGCCACAACTTCTCTGGGCAACCTGTGCCAGTGCCTCACCACCCTCACTGGAAAACATTTCTTCCCAATGTCTGAATTAAATCTACAGCGAACAGTAACCATTATTAACTGTTCACAAGGAACTGACTGTGGTGTAGCATCTCCACATGCAACAGCCAGAGCCAGTGACAGCAGGGAGGGCCAGGGAAGACAAGGAGGAGGAAAAAATTGATGCCTAGTGGCAGCACTGTCTTAACTCAGTTTAACCTGCCTACAAACTTGCTGTTAGGCAGGGCTGGGGTTAAACCTTCATGACGTGTGACAGAGCCCAGTGTGAAGCATAGGAACCATTCCTCTTCAAACCAGCTGCACTCAAAGTGTGACCCATAAAAATCAAAATACATTGAAATGGCCTTTTAACCAATTCTGTTAGCAAGGAATTTATAGTTCATGGCAGTTTCTTTGTAGTCCTCTAAAGAAAAAGTCTCTTAGGCTAATCAAAGGCCTACAGTAAAAGCAAGACTGTATTCAACTCACAAAATAGTGGTCTTGCAACCAAGTGGTCTCACATTTCAAAATAATGAAAGAATGAAAGTTTGGACATTTATATGTCTTTTATGATAAGAATTGCTTTCAGGATCAGAGCAGGGCATACAGACAGGGATAGGGTAATTTTTCACCTGCTAGGAAATGTGCCTATTTGAAACAAATGTGGGTGTATCAGTGTGTATATAGACAGGTATGTTATAGAAGTTTAACATACATGAGTGTTAAGGCAGAGTGGAGAAAAGATTATGAATACCTTGAAAGAGAAGGACTTAGGGATGCTGGTGGATGAGAAGCTCAACATGAGCTGGCAAAATCTGTTGGCAGACTGGAAAGATAACTGTATCCTGGGCTGAATCAAAAGCAGTGCAAGCAGCAGGGCAAGAGAAGGGATTCTAGCCCTGTACTCGCTTGTGGAATCCTGTGTTCAGTTCTGGAGCCCTCAGCACAAGGACAACATAGATCTCTTACAGCAAATCTGCAGAAGCGACATGAAGGTGATCTGAAGGCTGGAGCACCTCCCATACAAGGACAGGCTCTGAGATTTGGTTTGTCCAGCCTGGAGAAGACAAGGCTCCAGGGAGACCTCATAGCAGCTTTCCTTAAATTCCCTTCCATATCAGGTACTCACATGGGTTATACACATCATCTATTCACTTTTTATTTACTGCAGTATATCATAATTGAGCCTTTTGGCCCTTTATTGTGAGCCTTTGATGTAGTTGGTTTTTTTTTTTTTTTTGGCAAAAATATCCTGTGGATTCCCATGAACAGTTTTTATCCCTCTATATCTATCTGCAACCAGCAACAATACTAGAGGTACCAGGTACTGATTCCCAGAGCAGGCAGCATCTCTGGGCTGTCTGCGCTGCAACACATCAATAGCTTAGCATTGATTTAAGAGAAAAGGGAAGGGAAAAAAAGGCCACATTTTTTAATATTTTTCTGCATTTCTTTAAGTATAAATAATCTTTAGAGCTATTTGCCAGGTTAGTTTAACTTGGTGGTTTGACTCATGCCACAATTTATGTCAAGCTTAAGAGCAAATTAGCAGGAGTGTGGTGTCACACAGGCAATCCTGCCCAGCATTCCCGAGGCAAGCACTCCCAGGAGTGCTGAACATGTGTCTGAACAGAAAAATTATATCACTGTTTCCATGGAGAGCACTTATTTCATAGAATCATAGAATTGTTTGTTTGGAAAAGACCTTTGAGATCATTGAGTCCAACTGTACCTACCCACTACTAAACCATATTCCTGAGCTCCTTGTCTGCCCATCTTTTAAACAACTTCAGGACGGGGACTCAACCACCTCCCTGGGCAGCCTCTGCCAGGGCCTAACTACCCTTTCAGTAAAGAAATTTTTTCTGATACCTAGTCTAAATTTCCCCTGGTGCAACTTGAGGCCATTTCCTCTCATCCCATCACCTGTCACTTGGGAGAAGATACCACCTTGCCACAACCTCCTTTCAGATAGTTGAGATCAATGATGTCTCCCCCCAGCCTCCTCTTCGCCAGGCTAAACGGCCCCAGGTCCCTCAGCTGCTCCTCACAACCCCTGTGCACCAGACCTTTCCCCAGCTCCATTGCCCTCCTCTAGATGTGCTCCAGCCCCTCAATCTCCTTCTTGTAGTGAGGGGCCCAAAACTGAACAGAGTATTCAAGGTGCAACTTGAGGCCATTTTCTCTCATCCTATCACCTGTCACGTGGGAGAAGAGACCACCACCCACCTCACTACAACCTCCTTTCATGTTGTTGTAGTCCAGGATAAAGAACTCCAGTTCCCTCAGCTGCCTCTCATAAGGCTTGTTCTCCAGCCCCTTCACCAGCTTTGTTGCCCTTCTCTGGATGCGCTCCAGCCCCTCAATGTTCTTGTAGTGAGGGGCTTAAAACTGAACACAGCATTCGAGGTGTGCACTTCCCCACTCCTGTTGGCCACACTGTTTCCCAAACAGGCCAAGATGCCATTGGCCTTCTTGGCCCCTTGAGCACACTGTTGGCTCATGTTCAGCCATTGTCAACCAACTCCCCCAGGTCCTTCTCTGCCTGGCAGCTTTCCAGCCACTCTTCCCCAAGCCTGTAGCTGCATGGGGTTGTGTCCCCAGTGCAGGACCCAGCACTTGGCCTTGTTGAACTTCATATCTTTGGTTGCAACCCATCGATCCAGACTGTTCAGTCTTTCTTCTTTTAGTTTGATCTGAAACAAGCCAGCCTGAAAACTCATTTTCAGAGCTTCCCTCTAAAGTGACAGGACAGTGCTACTACACTGATTTAAGCAGGTTACAAAAGAAAAGCTATTTTTCTTAAAATTATTAGAGTCTCTTGACCTTTTAAGAATAGATAGTTGACACTTTGTCCTGCCAGTTCCCTTGTGAACATGGAAAACTTGTCTCCCTGTCATGATTTATTGAACACTAGGGAGTTACAGGCTAATATATCTCAGTAGTTATTGACATTTCAAAAATGGATTCAAGCACTGACTCTTCTCATCATCACTTTACTTAGCTAAAGATATACACATACATTATGCTGACTAGACTAAATAAGTGGGATTACCCATTTAACCCACTAAGTAGTAACAGTGATTTCACACTTGGAGCAAAATCATGTACACTTATCTTTGAAGGACATAGAATCATAGAATCATGGAATGGCTTGTGTTGGAATGGGCCTTAAAGCCCATTAAGTTCAACCCCCCTGCCATGGGTAGGGACAATTCCCACTAGACCAGATAGCTCAAGGACACATCTGACCTGGCCTACACTAATTCTAGGGAGGGAGCATCCACAGCTTCCCTGGGCAACCTGTTCCAGTGCCTCACCACCCTCATTGTGAAGAATTATTTCCTAACATCTAATCTAAATCTTACCCCTTCCAATTTAAAGCCATTACCCTTCATCCTATCCCTACATGTCCTTGCAAAAAGTCCCTCCCCAGCTTTCTTGTAGGCCCCTTTCAGATACTGGAAGGCCTGACACCATCAAGAAACACAAATCCTGCATCTTCCTGCCTTCTCCGTAGGGCATGACACCAAATTCTCAAATAAATCAATGCAGGCATGGGAAAAACAAAATGCAAATTTCCTCAGAGCAGACGGAAGTGAAGGGGATTTTATTTCTACCAGCGCTTTAGCACCATGCCAGCAATCCAGATGAAAGTCTGTTGAGAGTTGAATTGCATCAAATTAATTGTCCATGTAACAGTTTTAAATTGTTCTCTCTGATCTGAAAAAGCATGTGATTAGTCTGCAGAATTGGAACTGATAATGACCGGATCCAACAGCAAAAGCCACATCATTGTAAGAATTGATTTTATAATTAGTATAGTTTGGGGGGATAGACAACTCCTCATACTCTGGCACTAAGGGGATGTATTATACCAGTTCTAGTTTATTGCCATCAAAGCAGAAAATGTGTGGAGCTTTGTAAGGTCAAATAAGCAGGGAGGAAATGGCACCTTTCCACAGAAATGCTGGCTCCATGCAGGCAGCCCAGAGATGGAGTTGGTAACTCAGAGCCCTCCAGCTGCAGCGGCAGTCATACCTGCTGTCTGTCCCCTGCATTTGAGCATGATTACCTTTTGCCTTTGACTATGATAGCTTGTAGGGATGGCAGAAAAATGTCTCTAAATAAAAGGCACCCACCCTAGCAATGACACATGGTGTCAATGTTGTCCTATACAGGGACAGGAGCTGGACTTGATGGTCCTTGTGGGTCCCTTCCAACTGGGGATATTCTATGATTCTATGATTCTATGACTTCTTTCTCAGACACCATGGGCTCAAGAGGATCTTGAGACCATGCTGACAGACAAAGATGGTTGATCAGCTGAGGAAGGGACCTCCTCATCCAGAGCTGCTGACATAAGCTACATGCCCACATCATAACTCCTTCCATGGAAGCGCAGAAATGGGCTAGCAGCATTTACTGCCACTTATCTTTTATTACTTCTCTCTTGGCTTCAAGAGCCAGCTAATGATGAATAGTTTTATTAAGATGACCTAGGCAGACCTTGGGATGATCACTCAGGAGAGTGGCTGAACAAGGAAAAGGGAAAATAACTTCTAGGGAATGTCAATAGACAACATTTCTTGGATTAGGAGAACATGTGGCTTCCTAGACCCAAAGTCTAGTGACTGGCTTTCCAAACAGACAATTCTGACGCAGATATTCCCAGAGCCTTCCACTAAGGAAGTATACATGAACAAGAGATGCCTCTGGAGGCATCATCATAACTAACTCCAAGGCATTACAGAAATGGGAACATCCAGAATAGCAAGCCTCTCAGATATTCACAATTAAATGATTTAGCTAAGAGGAAAAAATAGTCAAAAAACCTGTCTTACTCCTCAGTTTTGGTATTAAAAATCTTCCTGGGCTTCTAAGAGGACTTTGAATATTCACCTGAGCAAGTTACACAGTATGTTCCACCCCCTTGAGTTAAAATAAATCTCCATGACTTAACCCATCATGAGAAAAATATTAGCATTGTTAAACACAATTATAAATAGAGACATTATCTTCCAGCTGTGAACACCATCCAATTCATCTTTCAAATGTCTTCCCAGAGGGATTTAGTTTTCTTTTATTCAATGTGAAATACTTTTTTTCCAGCATGAGGTTTCCTTCATGTCTTCTTTTCTATCTGCATTCATTCTTCCTTTCCATAAAACCTACCTAATATTCTTGTGAATTGTGTCGGACTGAGGCCTTGATCCCCCAAACTCTTATTACCTGAAAGGAGGTTGTGGAGAGGAGGCAGCTGGCCTCTTCTCCCAAGTGAGAGGGGACAGGACAAGAGGGAACGGCCTCAAGATCCGCCAGGGGAGGTTCAGGCTGGACATCAGGAAAAAAAATTTCACAGAAAGGGTCGTTGGGCACTGGAACAGGCTGCCCAGGGAGGTGATTGAGTCACCTTCCCTGGAGGTTTTTAAGGGATGGGTGGACGGGGTGCTGAGGGACATGGTTTAGTGTTTGGTAGGAATGGTTGGACTCGATGATTCAGTGGGTCTTTTCAAACCTAGTGATTCTCTGATTCTATGGTTTGTGTGCTACAGGTCTAGGATCAGTCAAGACCTTACTGTGTATATATTTTCATATTGGGGTCCTCACATATAACCTAACAGGAAAAGGGTTTCTTTTATGCTTCCGAAGTTAAAACCAAACCTCTACCTTATGGCTGACTGCCAGAGATAACACAAGCAATGGCAAGAAGCTACTGAGTCAAAAGCTTTACAAACTAAATGTTTATTAATGAGATCTATTTTTTCTGACTGTGATGTTGTGCTATCATAGCAGAAGTAATTAGGATTAAGCCCAAATCTGTAGGTTCTGTATTGGTGGATACAGAGTTGACATGTTATTCAAGCATGGGAATTACATACAATCCTTAACCCTCTCACCAAGTGGCTAATGACAGCAAATAGCAGCCTGATTCAACATATCAAGTCTTATTTGTCAAAGCTAAGCCCTCTCAGTATTTAAAGGGGGCCTACAGGAAAGATAGGGAGAGGCTCTTAATCAGGGAGTGCAAGGATAGGATAAGGAGGAACAGTTTTAAGCTGAAAGAGGGGGGATTTAGGCACAGGTTGCTGAGAGAAAGTGTGGCTGCCACATCCCTGGAGGTGTTCAAGGCCAGGCTGATGGGGCTTTGAGCAACCTGATCCAGTGCGAGGTGTCCCAGCCCATGACAGGGGGTTAAAACTGGATGGGCTTTAAGGTCCAACCCAAACCATTCTATGATTCCATGAAATAACTGAACAGAAACCCTGGAAACACACACGCTTCCACGTGAGTTTTCCTGACAGAAATAACCCTCTTTACCTGCAAACACTGCAAGATTGCACAGGTGTAAGAAACTCTTAACAGGAGGAAGGGAACACTCATAAAACTTCAGCCCAAATCGCACCTAGTGCTACCTTTCCATGTTTGTGTGTGTACACAAATAATGTTCTAATACAAGCAATGAAAATCATAAAATAATAGAAATAGAATCATAGAAATCATAGAATCATAGAAAATCATAGAATCATAGTATATTCTGAGTTGGAAGGGACCCCCAAGGATCAGTGAGTCCAACTCCTATCCCTGCATAGGATGACCCCAACAAACACCGTGTGTTTGAGGGTGTTGTCCAAATGCTTCTGGAATATTGTCAGGCTTGGTGCCATGACTGCTTCCCTGGGGAGCCTGTTCCTGTGCTCCACCACCTTCTGGGTGAAGAACATTTTTGTGATATTCAGTCTATGCAAAGGCAGGCACATCTTCCTGCTGTTCCCTTGGCTCCTATCACTGGTCACCAAAGAGAACAGATCAGTGCCTGCTCCTCCTTCTCCCCCTGTAAGGAAGATGTAGACTGTGATGAGGTCTCTCCTCAGTCTCCTCCAGGCTGAACAGACCAAGATAAACCCATGGCCACAGGATAGTGCTTACCCACCAATACCAGCTAGCAGCAGCTTTTCTGCATGTCTAGCATTGTCAACCAGGAAGGTGCTCATGTACTCCAGGAGGGGATTTTGCCAGAACTGTGCTGTGCAACTCATGCTTGTGGAAACACTGAGCAAACAAGGGTAAAGGCAAACTGCTGTTGTAGTGCTTTAATAAGAAAGTCCTTAGGCTGGCCTCAGGCCTTTGATGTGGGGCCCTCAGTATTGATTTTAGTGTTTGATAGGAATGGTTGGACTCTATGATCCGGTGGGTCTCTTCCAACCTGGTTATTCTATGATTCTATGATTCTCCCAGAGGAGTCTCCATCAGTAGGAATGTGGTCAAATCCCACTTGGGAACAATTTATTTCTCCTATGTAAGAGTACTTTGATCTCCCCAAGCCCCCTTCTTCTCCACACTATCCTGGGTCGTATCTAACTGGGGAAGTAGCAAGAAGTTGGAGTTAAGATGATGGGAAAAACCTTTTCTGAAATAGTTCTTCCTTCTACATCAAGGGAAAAGCAAGAGGAATCTGTCTCCCCAGCCACAGCACTCAAAGAACTGAACAAAAATTGTGGTTTGAATAAAAAAATGATGCTTGCCTTAGAAGCTGCTGTGTCTGTTCCTTGGCTGTGCTGCATTGCATATATTTATGGTATTTTTTTCTGTCTGGCTTCCTGTATTGATGTAAACAAACTGGAACTTACAGTGTTTTCACAGCACACAAGGTTGGCAAAACCTTTTTTTTGTTTCTAGTAAAACATTTTGAAAAAATTCTGCTGATGAGAGAGGGAAAAATAACCCAGTCCTGAAGAGATCACAAACAACAAAAAAATACCATATAGAAAAGACATGTTGGTGGAATACACTTTAAAAAAGAAAGAAAGAAAATTAAATCCATCATTTTCTGACTGCTATCATTGCTTTATTCAGACTGAAGATCTCAGACTCTGTAGCAGAAGACACAGAAATACATTGATTTTAATATATTGGATTTGTAGTTACATCAACGTTCTGTATTTTAGAGTGCATATTTCCCTGTATATTTAAATATGTGTAGTTTCTAGAAAGCACACAGCTCAATACACAAGAAGAATAAAAACTACACGAACCTGAAGGCAATCACATGAGAACAATTTAAGTTTCAGATTCAAAGCAAAGTTCTGTGTACGTTAAATATCAAATTAAAAACTAAAAGGTGCCTTCTGTATTGTTTTTTCCATCAGACTGAAAAAAACCCATATTTTTTGGATTATTTTAATGGGAAAAAGAAGAAACAAATGTAACACATATTACCAAACATGACGAGACCTCCCTCTGAAAGATGTTCTCTCCTGAAGTTATCCACATCCCTAAGGATTTGGACTGAATCTGTGGACAGGAGTGCATTTGTCTTACATGCAGAAAGGTGTGGCAAACAGAGAGCAACCAGCACACACCTTGTTCCTCCACACAAAGGTTGTAGGGTTTTATTATATTCTTTCTATTACACGGAAGATGGGTCTGCAGGATGGCACTGGGTAAGAGATTCTCCAGTTTAATCCCTTGTGCCTCATGCCCCACTGGGAGCCTTCAGTGAGGACCCAGTTAGGCAGCAGCTAAGGAATTTGTATTTCCCTGGGGGATAAGTTACTGCTAACACAAAATAGGTATTTCACAATGGCTGGCTCAGGACCTGTCTCTCCAGTGGCACCTGTTTTACTCAAAGGCTATGCAAAGCCTGAACCAGATGAATCAACTTCATTGTTGCGAGTAATTTTACTTAGATTTAATTGATCCTACTCAATTTAAACACATTTCTGTCTTTTTGTTTGTGGGAGTTTTTGGGTTGGTTTTTTGTTTGTTTGCGTTTATTTATGTATTTGGGTTTTTTTCTCTTAAGTGAAATACACTTCTTCATAATCAATTTTATATCTTAGTTTTGACAAATGAATGCAACACTGCAAGTATACTCTATTTATTTAAGAGACCTGTTAAGATTGTTTCATGCTACATAAAAGCTGCACTTCTGCTCATTTTTCTCTCAATGTGCAGCTGAAGTCAATTTAAGGACAATCATCCACTGAAGATGGAGAGGGGCAGAGAAACTCACGTTTACTCAGATATGACCTGAATTCAGTACACTCCCATCTCTGAACCAGCCCTGTGACTCTCCTAGATACATTTTGCCTCATCTTTCAAGCTGTCCAGAAGGGCACCAACAGGATGCATGCTCTTTTATCCTCCTTCTGCTTAAAGAGGTGCAGGTGGAGACTTGTTAGGAGAGCCAAGTTTGTGCTTGACATGACTAATTAGTAAGTTGCACAAGGAGAAGAAGGAGAATACCCTTTAAGCAGGGAAGAATGCCTTTAATTTTCCTTTGGGTCATATTTAGCTAAAAATAAGGTGAAAAGACTCTATTAGATGTGACTGGCAGAATGTTGCATTTCTTCACGTATGAGGCAGAGCACAGCCAAATGCAATCCATCCTTCCCACAGTGACCCATAATGGAGCGTGGTCACCCACTGAGCTACCAATGCTGTGGCAGAGCCCTTCCAAAGTCTGACCAAAAGAAGCTTGCTGCTGAAACCCAGCTGCTGCAGCTCTGGCTTGCAATGAATCACCATCTCCTGAGGGCACAGGCTCAGCTCACCATCTCATGGTGAAAATAAACCATTCATCACGCACACGTGGACTGGATATGAACAAGCGACCTAGAAGTTTGGGGTGTTTCAAGTCCTGCTACCCTCTGCCTGAATCATTCTCCTGTCACACAAAGCTTGTTGTGACATATTTTGTGTGGGCTGGGGGGGTGGAGACCAACCCAAAGTCTACTTTTCATTTAGTCCTAAAATGATGCATAACTCACTCAACAGACAAATAAAAGAACAAAATGACTATGAAAGAAGAAAATGTGGTAGGAAAAAAACCCCCAAACTTTCCTTATTGCATATCACATCTTCATTTGAATTAAGGAATAAATCTGAATGAATTATATTTTTTAATTTGTTTAGCTATGCTAAGAGTCACCATGCACTGGTGGTTTTAGCAGCGTTTTCTCTTTATATGTATGACTCAAGAATTACCATAGCAACTTGCTTCCTAATTAGCCTTCAGTTACTAACAATCAATACTATTAGACAAGGGCAGTGCTGGAGTAGACTCTATAGGTCTGTAAAAATGCAGCTGAGAGTCAATAACAGCAAGAAGAGGAGTGGGTTCCTGGACTATCTTCCCCAAAGGATGGTCAGTGTTCTGCTATTGCTCATCCTCATATGAACAAAAGGAGTCATAACAATCAGAGCTTTGCCATTTACCCAACTGCAGAAAGCTTTTAACCTGCCAACAATTTCACAAAGTATAGAGAACAGAAGCATCCTTAGATCTGCAGATAAAAAGACACCTTACTGTCACATTGCCAGGACTGGTGTTGACTGCATACTACCAAAATCAAGAATAAATATGTCACAGATATTTATCAAAGCAGATACATCTGAAATCTGAAATGAGACCTTAGGAAGAAATGATTTCCTGTGAGGGTGGTGAGACACTGACACAGGTGGTGGATGGTGGATGCAGAGAAGTGGAGGATGTCCCATTCCTGGAGGTGTTCAAGGACAGGCTGAATGGTTCTTTGAGCAACCTGATCCAGTGGAAGGTGTCCCTGGCCATGGCAGGGGATTTGGAACCGGATGGGCTTTGAGGCCCCTTTCAACCCAAACCATTCTATGATTCTATGAGCCCTGAAGCCTGGAAGAAGGTGAGACTGGCCAGTTCACTGGAGGGTGCTCCCACAGATTTAAGCCTGTACAGTGCATAGCTGAGATGCTGTTAGGAAGTCCTCTCTCCAAGCCCACTGCTGACACAATATTTCCTTTTCGCAGCCTGTGTTACCATATTATCTCTTACCCTGAAAGTACAGTGCCTAGCAGCACAGCAGGATGAAAACATAATGTGTTATTCAGAAGTACTGTGGGTCCTGGGAATACAAACTAGGCTCCTTGGAACTGACAGATGAAGGCTGGTGAAAAGCCACTTCACTTGTTAGCATGTTGAAGTCTGTTACCCAGAAACACAGGCAAAACCAAGCTTATTTTTAAATAAACAGTGCGTGTTGTCAATTATGCCTCGGCATGCTGCTGTGGCAGGTGAACTGTGATCCATTTACTTGTCTCTCTAAATTAATTCTTTCCTCTATTCCTCTCAAGAGGTGACCTCTTTGTAGTGGCTGTGCCTCCAGCCTCAACTCAACCTGGCTTGCCATGCCAGGTCACCAAATAGAGAGTCAGGCTTAGGGACAGAGGAGCCAAGACGTGGTGAAAATATAATGACATGACAGACTGTATAGTGCTGCATGATGGGACTACAAGTCATAAGCTTTGAAGAAATGTCTTAACTTTCCTCTGCACAAAATGCCCCAAAGAAAAATGAAAGGGTTTTAAGCTCAAAAAAGGTGTTTTTTATTAGAATATAAACTAGGATAATTAATTTAAAGCTGAAGAACCACAAAAGAAATTGGCTAGATGGAAGATAATAGAGTTCGTACTCCCCTTCCTCTGACATGCTGTGCCTTTGAGAAGGTTGGGAGCTCCTCAATGACTTATTCCAAGCAGTAATCTCTACTCAGGCCTCTTGCAAAACCCCACTCATTGCCTCTGGGGCTGCTCCTTGCTCCCCAACACAGTCTCTGAGTGGCATACTGAATCATAGATTCGCTAAGGTTGGTTAAGACATCTAAAATCATGCAGTCCAACCATCAACACAATGCCAATGTATATCCACCTCTGTCCTTGCCACTGGCAGTACCTCAAAGCTGCTCCCCTCTGCAAATGCTCATTAGCCCACAAAGGGAATACCCAATCCCCCTTCCTCTAGGGAGCTCTGCCGCTACCAGTTTTCTTAAAAAACATTATCTAATTGGGAACAGAAGTAATAAGTAGGCAAATATTTCCCCCCATGTCATGCCTGCCATTTCTCACAGCATAGATAGGAAAAGCCAAAGTCTTAAAAATCCAGCACAAGAAGACTTTAAAATATGGAAAATAAAGCAGAAAAACACATCATCATAAAACCTCATACAAAATGAAAGATCCATGTCCTTCATGTGCTGAGGGCTCCAGAACTGAACTCAAGACTCCAGATTTCATCTCATGAGAGCAGAGTAGAGAAGAAGAATCCCCTTCCCCACCCTGCTGTCACATTGATTTGGATGCAGCCCAGTCCATAAGTGATAATTCTGCATTATTCGTTGTTTTAGTGGAGAAACTTCACAGCACAAAGGCAACATGGAGTGACCATTCCAGGAGTTTGTATTTAGAACTAATTGTTAGGTGCATTTCTTCTCCTCAGAGGAGAGCACCCTATGAGATGGACAAAATAAATTCTCTGTACAGATGAGCTACCCCATAGTTGTTCCAGAAACATTCTCTTGAACCTCCTCCTTCAGCAATCAGAATCAGCAGCTCTCAGGGATGAGGTTTTGAACCAGGAAAGCCACCAGTCTGTCCCTGTTCCTAGCCCCTAACCTTTTCCTGACATAGTTGGAAAATGCACAGACACCAACAGTTTGTCAGCATTCTACATTTCTCTCACAATCATTTGTAATTTCCATCTGTGGCGTTGGCTCCCAAGGCATTCAAAATATTTTATGGCTTCATATCTGTCTTCCACTCTAAATCCTATCAATTTAAATCTTTGCCAGACTACTCTATGTGTATGCATACACATATGCATATATATAAAGTATATAAATACACTCATCCATTCTACCATGCAGTAAGTAGTTTACTTATAAAAGGTTCATCATTCTTACTTATTTTTAGTGTAAGTTTTTTTTCAGCACAGCAAGGACATGGATCTGTTGGAGTGAGTCCAGAGGAGGTCATAAAGATGATCTGAGGGCTGGAGCGCCCCCCATATGAGAGCAGGCTGGGAGAGTTTGGCTCCTTCAGCCCGACGAAGAGAAGGCTCAGGGGAGACCTTAGAGCAGTCTTCCATTACTTAAAGGGGGCTACAGGAAAATTGGGGAGGGGTTCTTCATCAGGGAGTGCAGGGATAGGATGAGGGGCAACATATTTTCAGCTGAATGAGGGGAGATTGAGATGAGATCTTAGGAAGAGATGATTTCCTGTGAGGGTGGTGAGGCACTGGCACGGGTTGTCCAGAGAAGTGGTGGCTGCCCCATCCCTGGGGGTGTTCAAGGCCAGGTTGGATGGGGCTTGGAGCAACCTGATCCAGTGGGAGGTGTCCATACACATGGCAGGGGGGGTTTGGAACTGGATGACATTTGAAGTCCCTTCTGATCCAAATCATTCTATGATTGTAGAGAATCAAGCACGTATGTGGAAGTCTTTCTCAAAAACCTGTTCCTTCTTCAGAAATCAAAACAAATATCCACAATATTTTGTGAGGAAATTGTTCTTGGCTTAGTCGCAAAACAGACAATGGACACAACGAAACTCTAGTTTTACACCTGGGATGAATTGAGGCCAGCAGTGTCTTTGATAGAAAAATCAAAATGCAGCTCACTAATAATGATAAAATGCTCAGCTGTCTCTCCACTGAACAAAGCAGTCATCAAACTAATGATTAAATCCACATCAGTCATTTGACATAATAGAAATGAAGGTTGTGCAGCATAACGCTGTCAGAGAATCAACATCTCCTGCTTTGAAAATAAATGTCTTGACTTCATCTCAACATTTGTTTTCCATAAACGCTGACATTTGTATCAGCATTTGTATAGCAAGCAGAAACAATTCTTCATTGCAACATGCCAGATCTCCTAACAGTATTTCTTATTTCTACAATAAACAGAAAAGCTGGATAAAATGAACATTGGAAGGTGTTCTTAAATCCTCCTGAAATTGCCTTACTATTCCCTATATGGTATTAGCCTTCTTCTTGTGAACAAACAATATTTAGTAGCAGCAACAATAAAAATTGAAGAATTAAAGAATCACAGAATGGTTTGTCTTGCAAGGGACCCCAAAGCCCATCCAGTTCCAACACCCCTGCCATGGGCCGGGACACCTTCCACTGCATCAGTCTGCTCAAGGCGCCATCTAGCCTGGCCTTGAATGCTTCCAGGGAGAGGGCATCCACATCTTCCGTGGTCAACCTGTGCCAGTGTTTCACCACCCACATCATGAAGAAGTTATTCCTAACATCTAATCAAAATCTTGCCCCTTCCAATTTAAAGCCATTCCCCTTCGTCCTGTCACTACACACCCTTGTAAAAAGTCCCTCTCTATCTTTCTTTTAGACTCCCTTCAGGTAATGGAAGGTTGTTATAAGGTTTCCCTGGAGCCTTTCTCTTCTCCAGGTTGAATAATACCAACTCTCTCAGCCTGTCCTCAAAGTAGAGGTGCTCCAGCATTCGGATAATCTTCATGGCCCCATCTGGACCTGTTCCAACAGTTCTGTATCCTTCTTAAGTGGAGGATTCCAGAACCGGTCACATTATTCAGGTGCAATCTCACTAGAGAGGAGTAAATGGGGAGAATTCCCTCCCTCACCCTGGCCACACTTCTTTCATTGCAGCCCAGGATACAGCCTGCCGTCTGGGCTGTGAATGCACATTGCTGGCTCATGTCAAGCTTGTCATCAACCAGCACTCCCAAGCCCTTCTCCACAGGGCTGCTTTTAATCATGTCATTCCCTAGCCTATATTACGACTGCAGATTGCCTCAACCTAGGTGTTGGACTTGCACTTGGCCTTGTTGAACCTCACGAGCTTAACACAGGCCCACTTTGGGCACAATTTCAGGTAGGTTGCACCTTCCGTACTCATATGCTGTGCAGCTACATACACACATACACACACACACATAAACACACACACACACACACACACACACACACACGATTAATGGGTAAAAATCCTATAAAAACTTGTCTTCTCATGAAAAAATTACTTTCCTTTCCATTTCGTGCATATTTTTATAGCAGCACTTTTTAAAGCAAACTCAAAATCTGGATATATCTGGAAGGCGACAGCACCACAATGCCTCTCATGGTATGTTGGCACCGAAATTCCCACAGCACCACGATGCAGCAGGAACTATGGTCCCTCACCATCCTCTTACGATTCTTTAAAAACCATTTGTTGAACCTAGTGCTGCTTACTTCTATTAATCTTAATTTTGTATTTACAATTCTCTGTGTTTTCAAGTCAATATATTTTATTCTGAATTTGATCCAGAAATTTTGGAGTTATTATGTAAGTGTAATATACAAAAAAAGAATTAATTTTACAAATATTTTGGTGATATTAAAACAAAATATACTTATTCTATCAAGAAAAAAGTAATTCTTTAAATCAGAACAATATTCTGAAACATCACAGGAGAAGAACCATTTTTTGCCATCTATGACCTATGAATTACATTTGGAAATGTAAAATGAATTAGGACTAGCAATTTTGTGTTCTCATTTAACTTTCTGACACAAACATCTAAGTTAAACAAATGTATCACTCAGCCAGCTTAATAATATTTCGTGTTTCTTAGAAAATATGTATTTTCATATTTACAGAAGCACAGAATTGTTTGAGGTCCCTCAATCACAGACATTTGTGGTTGGAAAAGATGTTTAAGATCATTGAGTCCAACTGTTAACCTAACACTGCCAATTCCACCACTAAATCATCTCCCTAAGCACCATATCTGCACATCTTAAATCCCTCCAGGGATGGGGACTCCATCACTTCCCCGGGCAGTCTGTTCCATTGCTTGACAATCTTTTCAGTGAAGGAGTTTTTCCAATATATACCTCCCCTAGCACAACTTGACGCCATTTCCTCTCCTCCTATCCCTTATTACTTGGGAGAAGAAACAACATCCACCTTACTCCAACTCCCTTTCAGATAGTTGTAGGATGTGACAAGATCTCCCCTCAGCCTTTCAAAATCACTTAGATGGTCACGATTCTACTTTGAAAATACAAGAATCCCATAATAAAAACAACTTGAAGCTTCCTTTATTTCAAAATACAGTGAAGTTCCTGAAAGGCAGTGATTGAAACTGAAGAATCAACATGTTTTAGGGAAAAACTTTGACTCAGCCATCAGCTGTTGTACCTTTTACAACACTGATTCTGGCCCCTCTTGAAAGAAAAAAAACACTCAAAACAGGGCACTGCTTCACCCAGGTCCTCCACTGAAGATCATAGAATCACAGAATGGCTTGGGTAGGAAGGGATCTCAAAGCCCATCCAGTTCCAGCCCCCCTGCCATGGGCAAGAACAACTTCCACTATATCAGGTTGCTCAAAGCCCCATCCAACCTGGCCTTGAACATCTCCAGGGATGGGTCATCCACAACTTCTTGGGGCAACCTGTTCCAGTGCCTCACCACCCTCACAGAAGAACATTTCTTCCTAAGGTCTCATCTAAGCCTCCCCTCTCTCAGCTTGAAATTTCCCACCCTTGTCCTATTCCCGCACTCCTTGATAAAGATTCCCACCTCAGTTTTCCTATAAATGTGTCACAGGAGCCCTGGGAGGAACTCGCATAGCTGTTTGCCTTTCAAATCCTATTTGTGGGAACCATTTCAAAGGGCAGAGTGTAGCAATGGGCAAATGGAGACTGACACTTTGGATGCTATTGGGCTAAGGAAAGCCCACAGTATGTATTGCAGAGAAAAATCATAGAATCATAAAGGTTGGAAAAGACCTCTAAGATCACCCAGCCCAACCCTACTGTGCCTACTAAACCATGCCCCGAAGTGCCAATGGCGAGATGTTTTTTGAACCCCTCCAGGGATAGAGACTTCACCATTGCCCTGGGCAGCCTGTTCCAATGCTTCACCACTCTTTCAGCAAAGAAGATTTTCCTGATATCCAGCCTAAACCTCCCCTGGCACAACTGGAGGCCATTTCGTCCCATCCTATCATGTGTTACTTGAGAGAAGAGACCTTTCTTACATGATTTTGCTGCTGAACCAGTGGCCTGAAGTGCAAGCAGCCCCTGCAGCATAGAAAAGAGCTGGTTCAAATCCCCTGATCATCAACAAACATAGACAGTCAGCTGGGATGGGGACATCTGGGACTTGCAAGTCCACCTTAGGTAGCCAGGAAGCCTCTTGTGATTGCTCAGCATCCAACCATCAGCCTGTGGTGGCTGGGTAGCCTTCAGTGTCTGCTGACTGGCACAGGATAAGGCCAGGCAGACAGAGGGGAAACCCTCATATCATAACAGTGGCCCCATTAAAACATTCATTCTTTGGAATATCAGCCTGTACTTTGAATTTCTTTGCTTATGCGGGATATTTGCCTTAATGTTTTTGAACTGTAGCCCTCTGTTCCCTGAGAGAAAAGGCATATTTAGACTAATTTAAATGCATTAAGTAGCATACTTATTTTCATGGCCTGCCCTTAAGATGCTGAATGATACACATAACTTCCTATAATGTAAATTAGAATTTAATATCCAAGGAGTTGCACCTTGAGAATGTACCCTGAAGTATTTCTACCAAATTATGGCTACCTGTTTCAGAGTGTATTTGTTGCATAGAATGCACTGTGTCTCCCTTTCACCTTAAGGACATAAATAAGTATTTTTGTAAGCATGCTCTGTTTAACTTACATATCACAGCAGATCCTGCAAATCCAGAGTTTGCTTCTTGCAAAAAAAAAAAAAAAAAAAAAAAAAAGGAACTCCTGCCTATAACCAGTTTCCAAATGCCTTGGTTATACTGACTCTTAACAATTTTCTTAAAATAGCTTTAATGATCTTATTTGTTCACAGGCTTCCACATAACAAATAGGGCAGCACACAATACTTTGTGCAAGAAACCTGGAGATGCTGCAAAGCACTGATCAGCTGTCTTGGTAGGAGAAGACACAGACAGCTCATCCTTAGGTGACCTGACTTCCCCCTTCTATCCCAACCTTTTTTGGCTGTATACTGCTGGGTGGCATGGAACCACATGACTGGGCTGGCTGAAACTGATTTCAGGAGCACATGGAATGTTAGGCATCCCTTATGCTTTTGCTAGCCCAGGTAGCCTTGGTGGCTATGGCTGAAGAAGGTCTGGATGGTGAATTCACCAGTTTCACAGAATCATGGAATCATTAGGCCTGAAAAAGACCTCTAAGGTCATCCAGTCCAACCATCAGCCCAACACCACCATGCCTACTAGGCCATGTCTTGAAGTGCTACACTGACATGTTTTTTAGCAACTATGGGGAAGGAGACTACACCACTTCTTGGACAGCCTCTTCCAATGCTTCACCATTCTTTCAGCAAAGAAATAGTTTCTTTTTATTCTCTTTTTCTTTTCTTTTCTTTTTTTTTTTTTTTTGGCAGGTTGTTAGAATTTACTAAATAAAGTGAAGAGTTCCCAGTATGAAAATCTGAAAATCTGATGACAACTTTACAATCAAGCCAAGAACTTTGCTTCTTCCCCACTCATAGGGAGATACAAGTGATCAAATTAGAGGAAATGGCCTCAAGTTGTGCCAGGGGAGGTTTGGATTGGATATTGGGAAAAATTTTTTTACTGAAAGAGTGGTGAAACACTGGAAAGGCTGTCCAGAGCAGAGGTGGAGTCCTCATCCTTGGAGGGGTTCAAAAAAACCATGTAGACATGGCACAGTGGTGTTGGACTGATGGTTGGACTGGATGATCTTAGAGGTTCTTTTCCAAACTCATTGATTGTATGATTCTAGTCTTTAAAACCTACTCTGTTCTCAGAAACAAAGTTAGAAATGACCTAGTAATGCTAAAATTTCTTTGTACAGATATACTGATCTGTATAAGATACTGTTATTCTTTGGTAACACATTCAGGAAACATTGTTACTCTTCACTTTTATTCTGCTTAGTTTGATCTGAGCGCATCCATACAGGCTATCGAAGTAACTCATCAAGCTATCCACATTTAACTGTGTGGAAGTATCACATTATTAATAGCTGTTTTCCTTAAATAGACTACAGTTTGCTTTAGTCTTCCTTTTCTGTGCATGATCTTGCAAGAGTGAAAAGGTTTTTCACAGAATCACAGAATCACTAGGTTGGAAAAGACCTCCAGGATCATTGAGTCCAACCGTTTCTATCTGCCACTAAACCATGTCCCTGAGCACCTCATCCACCCGTCTTTTAAATACCTCCAGGGATGGTGACTCAACCACCTCCCTGGGCAGCCTCTGCCAGTGCCCAATGACCCTTTCCATGAAAAATTTTTATCTGATATCCAACCTGAACCTCCCCTGACGAAGCCTGAGGTCATTCCCTCTTGTTCCCTGCCTCCTTTCAGGTGGTTATAGAGAGCAATAAGGTCTCCCCTCAGCCTCCTCTTCTCAAGGCTAAACAGACCCAGATCCCTCAGCTGCTCTTCGTAAGACTTGTTCTCCAGCCCCTTCACCAGCTTCGTTGCTCTTCTCTGGACTCATTCCAGAGCCTCAACATCCTTCTTGTGCTGAGGGGCCCAGTACTGAACACAGTACTCGAGGAGCGGTCTCACCAGTGCCGAGTACAGAGGGAGGATAACCTCCCTGGACCTGCTGGTCACGCCGTTTCTGATACAAGCCAAGATGCCATTGGCCTTCTTGGCCACCTGGGCACACTGCTGGCTCATGTTCAGTCACTGTCAACTAACACCCCCAGGTCCTTCTCCTCCGGGCACCTTTCCAGCCAGACTTCTCCTAGTCTGTAGCACTGCACAGGGTTGTTGTGCCCCAAGTGCAGGACCCGGCATTTGGCCTTGTTAAACCTCATGCCATTGGACTCTGCCCAGCGGTCCAGCCTGTTCAGATCCCTTTGCAGAGCCTCCCTCCCCTCCAGCAGATCGACACTTCCACCCAGCTTAGTGTCGTCCGCAAACTTGCTAAGGGTGCACTCGATGCCTTCATCCAGGTCATTGATAAAGACATTGAACAGGGCTGGACCCAGCACTGAGCCCTGGGAACCCCACTTGTGACTGGCTTCCAGCTGGAGTTAACTCCATTTACCACCTCTCTCTGGGCCCGGCCATCCAACCAGTTTTCCACCCAGGAGAGTGTGCGCCTGTCCAGGCCAGAGGCTGACAGTTTCCGAAGCAGAATGCTGTGAGAAACTGTGTCAAAGGCTTTACTGAAGTCCAAGAAGACCATATCCACAGCCTTTCCCTCATCCCTTAAGTGGGTCGCCTTGTCACAGAAGGCGATCAGGTTAGTTTGGCAAGACCTGCCTTTCATGAACCCGTGTTGACTGGGCCTGATCACCCGGTTCTCTTGCATGTGCTTCATGATAGCACTCAAGATTACCTGCTCCATGACTTTTCCTGTCACTGAGGTTAGACTGACAGGCCTGTAGTTTCCTGGGTCCTCCCTCTGACCCTTCTTGTATATGGGAACAAAGGCAGTGTTTTTATATGCAAATCTATCATTTGATTACATACTTTTTGTCCCTACACCACTATGAATATTTCTGATGAATGTTTTATGGGTTAGGTTTAGGATTTGTGAGCTATTTCATATTTTATCTGCTTGCCATATCATCTGCAAATACCTCATCTTTGTTGATGTTGATTGGTCTCATTTACGTATTCATCACACTTTTATTTTCAAGGATGTGTTGCTATAAACTGTTTGTCCCCATGTCTCCTCCATGTACTAATAGTACATAGATGTATTTTCAAACTGAGCTCATTTCCATATGCAATTCTTTTGGTTAACAATAAATCACCACTTAGAGACGTTCTAGTCAATGCATTTGCTATCTTCATACATATCTGACATATGGTTTCTAAGTAATTAAAGACAACAGGAGCAGTTTACAACGCACTTAGCATCCCACTTCATAGTCCAGAGAGCTCCATGATTTTCCAGAAGGACTCGGCTAAAAGGAACACTGCAGTACTGGGGAGAAATGAGTGCCAACAAAAATGGCAATGCAGAGCTGATTACTCCTAACTGGTAACTCTTCACCACAAAAAAATGAGATTCTTACTGTTTCCTCAATAAAAATTACCATTTACAGTGGTGCTTCATAGGGTTGTGAGGGTCTGGATCCATGTATGTTGCAACCGGAGGCATTTTAGTGTGTCCTTTGTGCCAAAAGAAGGCTCCTGAACCTATGGTGATGCCATGAAATGAATCTTGCACTTCAGAAAAGGACAGGTGCTGTGTGAGCTCTACCACTCACTGCTGACCAGCAGGTCTTTAATCCTCATTGCATGTTCATTGTCTGTTCTTCATCAATCTCCATCCTTCTCCAAAGTAAAAAGTGGTGGGATGAGAGGAAATAGCCTCAAGTTGCACCAGAGAAGGGTCAGATTAGATACTAGGAAAAATATCTCTATTAAAAGAGTGGTGAAGCATTGGAAGAGACTGCCCCAGAAAGCAGTGCAGTCTCCATCCCTGGAGGGATTTAATAGATGAGTAGACAAGGTACTCAGGGACATGAACTAATAGTGGATTGGTTCAGTTGGACTCGATGATCTCAAAGGTCTTTTCCAACCAAACGATTCTGTGACTCTATGATCTCTTCTTTTCTATATTCAACCCCCTTTCCCTTTCCCTTACCCTACCTTCTGGTGCATTCACCTTCTTGCTAAATCTCTCACTTACAGAAGGCTATGAGGGAAAAGGATAGAAATTAAGCAGAGAAACATCAGGAATGGATTCCTTTTTAATTTTCCTGTTATAAATATAGCATTGAAAAGGCACTGATTTAAAGTCCATTTCCCAAGTCCATCTCAGATTGGTCTTGGGTGAGCTGCCTGTTTGTGACCTTCTCCGGTTAGGATGTAAGCCCTAGGTGTGTTTCTAAACAAAGTCCTGTGATTTGCTTGTGTGTACAATAATTCAGAAACATTGTACGCATCCGTGAATATTTCCTCTTGGACAGTGATAGTTCTCATTTCTGGTCCTAGCATCAGTGAACCCAGAGATCTGCTGTTGCTAAAGAATAGTACAAAACATACTAACAAAGGATTTTTCCTTCTAATCTTGGAGGTCTGCAATACATCCATACTGGTATACAAACAAATGCATGATACATTGGTTAATCAAAAATTCTCATGTTTATATCTCCAGGCTTATCACTAGAAGTCACAGAAACCGGACACTTACACCCTTTATGTGCTAAGATTATTTGATCTATCACCCATAATAAACTTCTCATGCCTCCTACACAAAATGGGGAGGGGATCTTTATCAGGGAGTGTAGGGATAGGAAGAAGCTGAATGGTTTTAAACTGAAGGAGGGGAGATTGAGATGAGATACTAGGAAGAAACGTTTTCCTGTGAGGCTGGTGAGCCACTGGCACAGGTTGCCAAGAGAAGTGGCGGATGTCCCATCCCTGGAGGTGTTCAAGGTCAGGTTGGATGAGGCTTTGAGCAACCTGATTCAGTTGGAGGTGTCCCTGCATATGGCAGGAGGTTGGAACTGGATGGGCCTTAAGGTCACTTCCAATCTAAACCATTCCATGATTCTATTCCGCCAGCTGACTTTGAAGTTGCACAAACCAATCTTATTTCTTCATCAGTGAAAAGATAATCAGCTGCCTTTTTATGAACAGGAGATTTTTTTCCTCCCTAATCTTCCACTGATTTATTCTAATCCATTACAAAATTCTCACAATAATCAGTTTCCCATGATTTTCTGCTATAGCATCATGTTTATTAATTGCAATGACATCTTATGCTCAACCAACCATTTGACCAGAGACTGCCTGATTGCTGCTATAAAATGTATTTATGACAACAATATTTTGGAACATGGTCTTAAAAAAAAAAGTTTCTATTTTCTTTTTAAACAGAAACAAGATGAAGCCTAGAAACAGAGGCATTAAAAGGAGCTGCATCCAGAAAGTGCAGTTTTGAGTAAAATAGCTATTTCCTACTAAGTAATGACACAATACATACATTTTCTCTAGGTCACCAAGTCCTGCGAAAGATCCTTTTGGAATGACTTGCATCTTGGTAAGGACAAATCTCCTGAAAACAGAGAAAATGGGGTGATTATTCACTATTCCCAACGCAGGACTATGTGCTAGCCTTGTCAGCACAAGCATAGTCTCGAGGCTGAAGGCTTTGGCATTAAATACAGCTATAATATTCAAAGGCATCATTGTGGGAGTCTAACTGCCTGCCCAGACCAAAATTACAGCACAGACTTGGGCTGCTCAGTATCTGGAGCTGCTCAGGGGAAATAGCATCTGTCAGGAGTCGCTATTTCCCTGTTTGCTTCAGTAAGAAATCCAGACCTGGTCACTGTACCTTTGCTTTGCAGTGGGAGGGGACAGCATATTATCTTGACCTCTCTTTTGAGAAATGCTACAGCACAGGGTGCAGCAACCCTGTGGAGCTAGACTCTGGGGAGTTGCTTACACGAGGCTGTAAGGTGGTCCATGGATATTCATGCAAGATAAGCCTTAACCTGCTGTCCAGGTAATCTAAGGAGTTAGCTACTGTCTCCTATCAGTGCAGCTTTAATAACTTTTATTGCTTCTCAGTCTCTCTTCAAATTACTTCATAATGTGCCACAAAATTAGTACTTTGGAATACACAACTTGATCACACATGTACCAAGACAACACTGCAATCATTTGTTAAAGGTCAGAGAATAGGCTTTGTGAGGAAAAAAACATTTCAAATGTCATGTAAACCTTTTTTTGTTAACCCGGACTCATCTCCTTTTACTACAATAAACAAAGAGGATGGCAGAACTTTTGATGGCACTCAGCAAATGAAAGGTAGAGTATCTGCTACTCCTTAGAGAAACTAGGGCTTATCTGAATAATTGTTTTCTTTCACGGTTTTAATCATTCATAGGTAGTGAGTGCAAACAATTACATATATTAACATGGCCTGCTCATCACAATACATGCTTCACTGGATATGCTGATGACTATATACCTAGTCAAGTAAGTGGAGATGAGACATAAGAAGGTCTCCGCAAACGTTTTATGGTGAAATAACATATTTTTGTATTTGCTGCTGAGAGAAAAAGTCATATTTGAACTCCCAGGTATTAAACATGAAGCAAGATATCAGATAATACCGGCTATTAAAAGCAATCACCTGTGTTGCATACATGAACACCACCCTGCGATTCAGTTTCTTAGTCTGTTATCCCAGGGAAATGGATATGAATCATTTTCTGAATCACTATGAAAGCCTGTTTTTCAGTGAACCTCCTTGCTGCAGCATCTCTCATTTTTATAATCTCAGAACTGGTGTTGCATGGCTGCTTCAGATTGTCTTTCAGCTCGTGTCTGTGCTGCTTTATTTTAATGTCTGCAGGAGGGCAGGAATGGGAAATCAGCCTGGTATTGCCTGCTGGGTAGTCCTACAAATTTTAACACAATACCTCTAAACTAGAGACTTACTTTCTTACCATTCGCATAAAGTATTCATGCAATCCTCATCTATCTTTTATTACAGCTGATTAGTTCGGAATTTTCATGGGAGATTATCATGTTTTAATCAAGGTCATAGGAAAAAAAAAAGCATTATTCTGGTAGAATACTGCTGTGGTGAAGGGGTCTTTTTTTTAAATTGTAAGTCTTTAGTAGAATCCACCCCCTCATTTAGATTTCCAAATATGAGTCAATATTTACTTAACCAGGATAAAGTCAATGCATGCCTCTGCCACTGTGATCACACCATGAGTCAACTTGGCCCCACACTGTTTTAAACATTGAAATTTATGGTATTCTCAGTCCTGAACGATGAAGACGTCAATTTGGTATTCCATTATTCTTCCACCATCATTAATGTAAGTCAGAAAGAACTTCAGCACTCTGTCACACAAGAATTACAGCATTGAGATCATTATGCAAATATTAGAAGGATTAAAGAGCTTCCTGAAAAGGCCTAACCTGGATTAGGCAATTTGTAAGGCCCTACTCAAAAACCAGCTGGTGTAATGCATGCAAAGCTCTGGCTATGCTTCAGAGTACGGCTGGGTACAATGGATCCTTGTAGAACACCCAGCAGGCTTAGTGCTACAAAGCCCAACCATCAAGAAACTCTTTCACTTTGATCTGCTTTGAAACTTCTCCTAAACTCTCTTTTGTAGAGACACATGCATACATGTGGAGCCTTAGAACGCAGGCTCTGTCTGAAAAGCCATCTATCATTTCATTATGATGATGTTCTAAAATGAATCCTCTCTCTGCAAGCACAGACCATCAGGACATTTGCAATATTTTAATTAAACACTGGCCTACTCCTTGCTTCACCACAATAAGAATTTACAGCCTGATCCCAAAGCGATTTCACAGAATCATAGAATCGTTTTTTTGGAAAATACCTTTTAGAACATTGAGTCCAACTGGACCTGTCTACTACTAAACCATATGCCTGAGCACCTTGTCTGCCCATCTTTTAAATACCTCCAGGGATGGAGACTCAACCACCTCCCTGGGCAGCCTCTGCCAGGGCCTGACACCCCTTTCAGTAAATAAATTTTTCCTGATAAGAAGCCTAACTTCTCCTGGTGCAACTTGAGGCCATTTCCTCTCATCCCATCACTTGTTACTTGGAAGAAGAGACCAAAGCCCACCTCACCACAAACTCCTTTCAGGCAGTTGAGAGCAATGACATCTCCTGTCAGCCTCCTCTTCTTCAGGCTAAACAGCCCCAGGTCCCTCAGCTGCTCCTCACAACCCCAAACCCTGCACACCAGACCCTTTCCCAGTTCCATTGCCCTCCTCTGGACATGCTCCAGTCCCTCAATCTCCTTCTTGTAGTGAGGGGCCCAAAACTGAACACAGTATTTAAGGTGTGGCCTCACCAATGCTGAGTAGAGGTGATGATCCCTTCCCTGCTCCTGCTGGCCACACAGTTTCTGATCCAAGCCAGGATGCTGTTTGCCTTCTTGGCCACTTGTGCACATTGCTGGCTCACATTCATCTGCTGTTGACCAACACCCTCAGGTCTTTCTCTGCTGGACACCTCTCCAGCTCCTCTTCTCCAAGCCTGGAGTGTCACATAGGGTTGTTATGACTCAAGTGCAGGACCTGGCACCTGATCTTGTTGAACCTCATACCGCATTCAGATGAGTGATATGAGGAAAACCACAAGTGCAGATAAGTAAAAACCAAACCTTGAGTTTCTTACTTGAAGACCTTGCTATCCTGCATTAATAAGATGCCGGAATTCAGCATCCATGTGTCTGAAGACCTGGAGCAGTTAAAGTAGAATTGAAGTTTAATAGCTGAAGTCTCCCATTCCTCTTTAAAAAATTAAGGTTAATTGTTTTTAAACATCCCTGAGTAGGCTAATAAAGTCAGCTTTAATGGTATAATGAACGCTGAAAATTAGAATCAGCTACTTGTTGAATTATCAACTGTATAATGAATCGGAGTCCATTATAACTGGCTGAATGCTGTATTGTCAATAAATCTCACCAATTAGGCTCCAAGAATCAATCTGTACTTAACTTGAGACATTGGCTGTGCAGTACCAATTATTTCTGAAGTACACAAAGAAAATAATTGAGAAGCATTTCATTGCTTTTGTTGTCGTCATTGTTTTAGGGTTAAAGAAATTAATATAGTCCACCTTCATTCAAGCATGTTTCATGTCAAGACAAACAATCAAACAAAAACATCCTTTAAAAACGATATACTTTAAGGAGAGACACAGTACTTGGTCCTAAAAAAATATGTTAGCAGCTAGGTACCAACAAGCAAAGCACTGAAAAGCCTGAACACTCAGTGCATGACATCGAATTGAAAATCTGGAGCCAGATGCCCAATGTCAGGTGTGAGAAAGGTTAGACTGAAGGTTAGGTGGTCCAAAAATCTGTACACAGAGCTGGCCTCTGGGAAACACTAAATCTTATCTCCCAGAACTCTTAGCTCTGTGTCAGAGCAGCATGTGTAGCAACCAGCCTCAACGCATGCCAGGAGCCCCCAAATGCAGCAAGATTTGCCAGAAGGGAGGAAGGCATTATGGCCTCTGAATGCAGCCCTGGAAGCCAAAGCATGGACGCAGGCAACAAGAGTCATGGCTTCAAGCCCCCTCTCATCTTGAGTGCTGCAAAATCATAGAATCATAGAATAGGTTGGGTTGGAAGGGACCCCAAAGATCATCCAACTCCAACCCCACTGCAATAGACAGGGACACCTCCCACTAGACCAGGCTGCCCACGGGCCCATCCAACCTGGACTTGAACACCTCCAGGGATGGGGCAGCCACAGCTTCCCTGGGCAACCTGTGCCAGTGGCTCACCACTCTCATGGTGAAGAAATACCTCTTTATGTCTTGCCTAAATCTGCTCCTCTCCAATTTATAGCCATTCCCCCTCATCCTATCACTACAAGCCTTTGTAAAAAGTCCCTCCCCAGCTTTCTTGTAGCCCCCTTCAGATAATGGAAGGTCACTATAAGGTCTCCCCAGAGCCTTCTCTTCTCCAGGCTGAACAAGTCCAACTCTCTCAGCCTGTCCTTGTATGGGAGGTGCTCCAGCACTCAGATCATCCTTGTAGCTCTCCTCTGGACCCGTTCCAACAGTTCCATATCCTTCTTATGTTGAGGATTCTAGAACTGGGCACAATACTCTAGGTGAGGTCTCACAAGAGAGGAATAGAGGGGCAGGATCTCCTCCCTTGTCACTGCTAGCCATGCTACTTTTGATGCAACCCAGGTTGCAGCTAGACTTCTGGGCTGCGAGTGTACATTGCCGGCTCATGTTGAGCTTCTCATCAGTCTGGCTCATTGTTCTGATACACTTCCTGACAACCAGGAGAGGTTTCAAAATCCTGATTTAAATACCTATGTTGAAAGTGGTATTTGGGCAATTTATAGGTAGGAACTGAAGATATCTGCTGCAGTTGTACAATTGCACTTACACTTAATAAATTTTTATATATTTTTATATGTTATGAATTGTAATGTTAATATTTACTTAAATATATAATATTGCTTAATATTTAACTGATTTTTTCCTACTGACCAGTGAGAGTAGCTATTTGCCCCTGTGCAGTAATATCCTTTTGTGACTGGAAGGACAGGTAGGCTTACAATCAGGCTGTATATGCCTCTAATATATCATTTTAGCTTGTCTCATGAATGGGTATGAGTAAATTCTTCTATTATGAAACTACTATAAGAACTTCATAGGAAACATGCGAAGCACGTGCATCAAGCAAATTAACAATAACCTTGCACAACAAAGGACTGCACTGATTATCTGAAATTAGAGTAGTTAAGGCAAAAGAAGATTTCCACTTCATAAAGCATGGAGCATGGTGGGATTTACATCTTCGAAAACAGTCTTTAAAACTCATTTCTCAGATCTACTGAAGTCACACACTGTTAATCAGAAAGTGTGTGTGCAGTAGAATTATCTTCCCTGGCTCATGTAAACTGCAAATTCAGGATGTTAAAATTAACTATCTCAAGCAGATACAATAAACTTTATAACTAAAGGACCAAAGGAAAGTGAAATAAAAGGCCAAAAAGATTCAGAAATGTTAAATCACAAAATTTGGTTCCAAAGAAATAAATGGGTAAGATTTTGAAGCACATTTTACTTTAATCTCTGAGCTCATACACTGATGTTATCACCCTCGAATCCCTGGTAGCAATGTGCTTTTTGTCAAATGAAGATTTACAGGGAAAATTAATCTGCTCTCTGTAATATTTTGTGTTGTTTCTTTGGTTTTGCTTCTTGCTTTGGAGATATGCTGGAGGTTCCAGTACAAGCAACAGATGTATCTTTGCTTTTTCATCAAGAAAAGACAAAATGATGGCATGACCCATTTAATGTGCTTTTGATTAAATGCAAAAATCAACACAATCCCAGCCCCTGGTTTTTTTTCTGCTTTGTCTTGATTAGTTAATGCAGCAGGGAGGACTATTTTGCTTATCATGATGTAAGAGCAGACAAATAGACACCGCAGACTGTGTCCCAGGTAGTGCAAATCAACTGATCTGCATAATTCTCACCCTAAACATTTGTCCTAATTCTCATTAGACTCAATCATGAGATTCTTTTGAGCTAAATGCGATTTAATTTAAATTTATGAAGAACATTTTTAAGCCCTCAGCTCGCTGAAATGGGTTCACATTGCCATATGACTTCATTACGAGTTAAGTCCAGTTCTAGCAAACATCCCACTAGGAAGGGGCACATGGAGATAGACATGAACATGGAAGTATTTTTCCGGATCAGCTGCCTAGGTAGAAGATCTCTGCAACCTATCAAGTGGTTTGTAGCTGCTTTCAGACATAGCTATGTTTTCCTCTTCCTAACAGCAGGTGGAGAGGAGCTCACAACTCATAAATCAGATGCTAAAATATCAGGCTTCAAAACCCATCAAACCAGAAGCAAAAAGATTTGGTTTATTTGCTTTCTGGTTTCCAAGCCTTTAGAATGCATTTATACCATGCTGCAAAGGTTTTTCAACACTCATGAGGCTTTCATTTGAAAACAGAGAAAGATGTAGATTAGTTGCCTCAGTTGCACGAGGTGCTGAAGTTGGGACTTCGTACGGCTGATGGGATCCTGAGGAATAGCACCAGCAGAGACAAAACACTTCTCCCGCTGATGGAATCACAAGGACAGGCAGCAGTAGTGACAAAACACCACTCCCACAATCCTATTGGCTTGTCTTTTTCCAAGAGCTACACTATTGTCTTAAGGAAAAAAACAAAGCCAAGCAAAATATTTTTGTGCTCATGTAACTACAGATTCATTTAAAAAACAGGACCCTGATGGCACAGACATGCTTGAATAATGGAGGGAGAGCTTTGTAATTAATTTTTTCAATCGAGACATGATCCACGCTTTTGAGAATCGTGAAGTCCATCCTTTACACACCCGTAAACTGACTTAGGAGAGAGACACCTTAATTGTTTGCTAATATGCACAGTCTGGCTTGAAGCATCTGATCACTGCATTCCCCTAACATGCTTAAATTAGCTGCTCGTTCCCTTCAAATGTTTGTGAAAGGACAAGTTACTAAGACTGTGCAGCTGGTTTATTCCTTTAGTGGGATAATAAACGTATTGGAGCATGTGTTGAAAAGGGCAACAGAGCTGGACAAGGGTCTGGAACACAGGAGTTTAGGGGGAGCAGCTGAGGGTTCTGGGGCTGTTGAGTCTGGAGAAAAGGAGGAGAGGCTGAGGAGAGATCTCATTGTTCTCTGTAGCTCTCTGAAAGGAGGCTGTAGCGAGGTAGGGGTCAGGCTCTTTTCCCAAGTAACAGTAGGACAAGAGGAAATGGCTGCAAGTTGCATCAGGGGAGGTTTAGATTGGATATTAGGAAATATTAGTTAACTGAAAAGGTTGTCAATAATTGGAACAAGCTGCCCAAGGAATTAGTGGAGTCATCACTCCTGAAGGAATTTAAAAGAGGTATAGGTATGGCCCTTAGGGACATGGTTTAGTGGTAGAGTTGGCAGTGTTTGGTTTATGGTTGGATTTGATGATCTTAAATTTTTCCAACCTGAAAGATTCTGTGTTCAGGAAAGCAGCTAAAGGTGAGTATGCCAAGGAAAAACGGCAATATACATTTTATGGAGAAGATAAAAACCAAAGATCCCCTCCTGATTTTCAGGCTGTACTGGGCCTGGCTAGGTGAGAGTTAAATTTTTGCATATATGGTGCTGATGCTGTGGTTTAGATTTTTGACCAAAGTAGTACTGATAACACACTAATCTTCCAGCTTTTGCTAATGGCATTTGTACAGCATCAAGGCCAACAGTGCTTCTCACTTTGCTCCTTGGAGAGCGGTGGGCTATAGGCTGGAGGGATGAAACCAGGAAGGTGACCTGAACTAACCAGGGAGATATTCCATACCATAGAATGTCATGCTCAGAAATACAAGGGAGAACCATCCTCCTTTCAGGTATGCTACTCAAGAACCTCTTCAGCTCCAGGAGTGATTTAAGGGGCATCTCTGAGAAAGAACAGTTTGGTTTGTGCACTGTTAAACAAAGCAATGTACAGACAAAGTAAATACAATTTGAACTGCTATGATAAAGTTATTAGTGATGCCCGTCTTCTTTGCAGGTGGGAATCTAAGAAGCAATATGTCTGGTAGCTCATGAAAAATCACTCTTTAATCTTTACCAGTGTCCCCCTTTAAAAATCAATTTCCTTTTCTTATTTTTTTTTGAATGAAATTAAAAGGATAATAAATAAGACTGATGGCTTTCCTATTCTAAATCGAGTGAATACTTGCTCAGCATAATGCCATCCAGCCACAAAAAGCTGAAGGGAAGCAGTTTAAGATGCCACAGCTGATCCTGTGGGCATGTAATTTGTAGAATGCCCACAATACCATAACATGGATAACAAAACCCATTTCCCCAGCAGAGCTGTGATGCCGCTCACACGGGCACACGGCAAAGCTGCTGTGGGATTTGTTTTTCCCCCAGGACCTTCATAAGGTCAGCCAAGAAGTTGCACACAGTGTCCTTCGGCAGCTAACAGCTGATAACGACAGATAAGGAGGGACAGAAAATGGTCGTGAGGAGAGAAAAAGCATCTAAAAGACTGCAAAAGCTGTCAAGCAATCTGCTTGGACAGCTTGCTCCCCTTACCCCCTGCCTTAGTTTTCCAAAACAATGGTGTGTTTAGTCTCAGCACTGATATCCTTTCCATTTCTGGACAAGGCGTACGCTGTCCTCAGTCACACTGCACATATCCCATCATGACACTGCAGAGAGCTGCTTTCCCAGGTCACACATGCAGGCAGTTAATAATAAAGCTCCAAATCTGCACTCCGAGTACAGTTTAAGGCACCACAGTATAAAAAAGATATAAAGCTACTGGAGAGTGTGAAGAGGAGGCCACAAAGTTGCCGAAGGGTTCAGAGGAGGAGCTGTATAAGAAACAGCTAAAATGACTTGGTCTCTTCAGCCTGGAGAAAAGGAGACTGAAGAGAGACCTCGCCTCGACTGCAGCTTCTCACAAGAGGAGGAGCAGGGCTCTAATCTCTTCTCTCTGGTAACTAATGACAGGACCCAAGGGAATGGCAGGAAGATGTGCCAGCGGGGGGTTAGTTTGGACATTAGAAGAAAGCTCTTCACCCAATGAGTGGTGGAGCAGTGGAACAGGCTCCCTAGGGAAGCAGTCACAGTGTCAAGCCTGACAATATTCCAGAAACATTTGTCCAATACCCTCAGACACATGGTGTGAACGTTGGGGTTGTCCTGTGCAGGGACAGGAGTTGGATGCTATGATCCTTGTGAGTCCCGTCCAACTCAGGACCTTCTATGATTCTATGCTTCAATAGGGTGGGAGGAATCTGGAGATGGGGAATTAAAACCAAAACAAACAGAGGTGGAGGGGCAAAAAAACCCAGAGATGATTGCAAAATTCCCAGTCAGATGACAGGACTTTTTCTCAATTTACATGTTTAATTGTCTACATTTAGTGTCATTATTTCCCTGTACTCAGGCTGGTTTGCTTTATGCTGAGATAAAGCTAGAGTTGTGACTATTCAGAGCAGTTGCCTGTTTGTATTAAAAGTGTCTGACAAGGCATTTTGTTGAAGATTTAAGTGCAAGCAGCAGTAACACACAAATGACGTCTGCCTGGAGCTGCAGTGCACCCTAGGGTGGCTGTAAGTCAAAGGGCAAAGTATGATAGAGACCAAAGCAATGCCATTGTGGCAGGAAGAATCTCCTCCTTCCTTTAAGCTTGCCCAGAGCATGGGCAAAGTAAAGCAAAGCTAGAGCTCTGGATTCCTCTACAGCACGTACAAAGAGAGAAAAAGAGTTTGCCACTGAGCACAAATTGCAACAACAAACAAATCCTATGAGCAGAATTACAGTTATCGTGTGGAAGAGTTTAACTGCTAGGAATGAGTTATCCACAAAAAAAAGGCCAGCAGTAAGCTTTAAAGCACAGTTAAAGTTGTTTTTCTTAATGTCAAAGGCATGCTGTGAAAAGTGTTTTGTGTAAGATAAATAACACAAGAGGATGAAGTTATTCTGTCTTTGAGAGCCAGAAAATAGAGATTGCTTGATTTTTACAAATAGCTATACTTTATTAGTATTGTTTATTCTGTAAGACACTATACTACTTTTAGAAGAGCACATTGTCACTCCTCAGACCTCAGTCACATGGTCCTTTGTGAAACGGACAGCATGTGATAATGGTGTGAATTGGTTAAAAGCTGACCTTGTTATCTGCAACCTTCCTTAAGGTGAGTAGCTGTTAAAAATCTAACTCACCCCGAGCATGCTTTCGGTGTTGCATCTATTTATGTTAGTAACTTTGCATACTCTTTTAACAAAAGGAGCATTGTGCAAGTACTGGGTATCTTGTTCTTGCACAAAGAGCATTTTACTATGTGTTCTTTCCTGTGGGCAACTTGTCAAGGCAAATAAGGTTATGGAAAATGCCCACAGTCCAACCAGATGGGGGGTATTGTCTTCTAAACTTTCTTCCCTTCTTTTCATTCAGAGAAAGAATAGACATCTTTCTCGCACAGGGCCAGTCCCTTCAGCTCTTTTCCTGTCCCAAGAATGTGTCAAAAACAATCTGATTCTGCAGCAGGGAGAGAACAGTGGTTTGTTCATTGGCTGAGGTCACAGCAGGAAGGTGACAAGTGCTCTTTCTGTGTAGTGTTTCTACCTCTAAGACATCAGGATTTTCTATGCTGGCAGGTGCTCCATACATGATGCTATTTTTCTTGACTGGGACAAATTGTCCAGGGATAAAATTCCTTCAGTTCTATGGTGGAGGCCTTAGTGAAGGGAAAAGAGAAAGAGAAAGCTTTTCTGCAATGTCTCTCACTGAACTATCACCGTTTAGCAAAGCACCAAATAACTTACCTCTATCACTTTATCTGACACATTCATTAGAAAGAGTTAGTGTGCTTTTCACCTCCTTTCTCATCCATATCCTCACAGGCCCCATACCTGTGTTGCTTAATGAGACACAGCTGAAACATTGCAGAGTATTAATAAAATAAAGGAAAGTGCTTTCTATTACACTCCCTAATTAGCACACACAGCCTAATAAGTAACAGGGTCCCGACCAAATATTTGCATTAATTTGGATACATCCAAAGACCCGTTTGAAGTTATAATGAAGTATCTGATACTCCTTGATGACAGAGAAGTCAGACACCAGTTAAGAAATGGTACTTGGAGGCTCGATCGACTCTTTTTACCTCTGAATCTGAGTATGAGCTTGGTAAAACTAAATATCCTCTCTGCTATCTAACACATGCTGTATTTTCCAAAGAGCAGTGTGAGTGCCAAACAGGGCTAACTCAACTGGGAAAAGAATGCCTCCTGAAGGGGAGCTGGATGCAAAAGGCATGTGCTCCACTGTTCCCAGAGCACCAGCTATGTTTGTGCTCAACACAGAAAAGACATGGATCTGTTGGAGCGAGTCAAGAGGAGGTCCACGAAGATGATCAGAGGGCTGGAGCACCTCCTTTATGAGGACAGGCTGAGAGAGTTGGGCTTGTTTGAACTAGAGAAAAGAAGGCTCCAGGGAGACCTTAGAGCAGCCTTGCAGTACTTAAAGGGGCTACAAGAAAGCTGGGGAGGGGCTCCTTATCAGGTGGTGCAGGGATAGGATGAGGGGGAACAGTTTTAAGATGGAAGAGGGGAGATTTAGACGAGATCTTAGGAAGAACTGTTTTCCTGTGAGGATAGTGAGGCGCTGACACAGGTTGCCCAGAGAAGTTGTTGATGCCCCATCCCTGGAGGTGTTCAAGGCCAAGTTACATTGGGCTTTGAGCAACCTGATGCAGTGGAAGGCATCCCTGCCCATGGCAGGGGTGCTGGAATTGGATGGGCTTTGAGGCCCCTTCCAACACAGACCATTCGATGATTCTATGATTCTAACCACACTGAACTACAGAAATATGATGAACCTCTGCCATATGTTCCCTATTCTCCCCCACTGTGGTGAGTGGAGGCTTTCCTTCTCTTTACATACATTTAAATGTTAATACTTATGTTTTGAAATAACACTAGAAGTAGAAAAGGTGAAAAATCCCCATATTTTTCTACTCTAGCACCATGCAAAGACAAAAAAATCATCTGTTCATCCCTTCTGGACATATCTTTCTCTAATCAGAATGTCTCTGCTGACTGTTGCTGGGGAATCGGGGCAGACACTGTTGCCGGGGGATTGGGGCAGAAGCTGCTGCCTGTGCAAGAGGATGAACCACTCAGCAAACTGGGAATGGGAATACCCATGAATTTAACATGAGCAACAGGCTACTGTGTGCATAAGAAAGAGATCTCGGAGTCCTCACACTGCAATTACATCTGCCAAGGGGAGGTTTTCCAGTGAAACCTGCACATTGCACTTTTAAACCTCGCAGACACTCCTGTTTACTGCTGTTGCTCACCACACATTCTCATGTCACGGACGCTTTTCCTAGCTGCACAGTTTTCATGTCAAGAGCTTTTCTTAGCTCCTCTGTTAGAGATTTCTGAGGGAAACGTTCACCGGGATATAAATTGCAGGTGGACAGACTCTAATTTCAACCTGCACTCTCCTGAGAGCATCTCTTCTCCCTCACAGTCTTTCTCTGTTATTGAGATCTCTTCCCTGTAGACTTCACCAATTTGATATAAAGGGAATGACAAGGCCAGCAGTCCTTATTACTTCTTGTGCTAAAAAAATCCTCCAAAACATTGTTTTCCACTAGTTTAGCAAGGATTGCCTTGCCACTGAAAATGCTGAGTTTTTCTGTGTTCCACCAGCTATAGATTTACTTTCAGGTGTCAAAATGATGATCCTGAACATATATAGCACAGCAGCTGATGTGCCCGTATCCTTAAAAATACTAACTATACTATTCTCTCTAAGATTGGTAGACCTCTTCCCAGTAAGACACAGTGCAAAGATTGCACTGGTGTCAAGTGTGCACCTTTGATGCATCTTGAAGTAAGTATTATTTTTTCCAGAAGGAAGCCAGCTTGATCACACTGGCAACTGAAATACTGGCTTATGTTCGGAGTGAAGATGTACTTAGTATTCTCACATTCAGAGTTCTTCTCGAATGTGAACCCTCTGTGGAGCACTTAGAAACAACAAACGTACACAGTCCTGTTAAAAGGAGTGGAAACAGTGACAGGAGGAACATGACCTGCTCACAGCATAGCTATAAGTTCTGAAAGATCTCTAAGAAAGTACTTACTATGTACAAGTAATTGGAGGAGAAATAAGCCAGGGCTACTAAACAAGCAACAAGAATTCTGAGCAATCTCCTGGGCTGGAACTAGTTGGAGGCTGGAGGAGTATTGTAATAATAAATCTTAAATGCTTGCCCTCCTCTTATTCTGCCCTTAAGAACCCCTGTTGTACACAGGACACTCGATCTGCCATCCCATTGCTATGGTCTATATTGCAGGGAGAGAGAAGGCAAAGGAAAAGCTCCTTTTCTATAAACTGATTGGTCATCTGCCTCTGCTGGGCTATACCTAGAGGCAAGGCAAGGCCTTGTGTAAAGAAGAAGTAGCATTCCCTTGGTTGGTGCTGATGGGCCAAATTGTGCTGTCCACTCACAGAAAATCCTTGTTGGGCTATACAAGGTCTCTGGGAAGCTTTGGGGCAAGGTTGTATTGTAAACAAGTGGAGGGCTTTGCTTTCCTGCTGCACCTGAACAGCTCCGGTTTTGCTGAAATGGTAGTTGTAGCAAGCTTCCAATCAATACCTGTGGCTTTGAAGTCAAAACAAAGACATCTTCCTACTGCTCTACAAAATGTGTTTCTAACCTACACAGAAATATTCAGCAATACTGACTCCATCTTTCTGTGTTCATATTGATTCTGAAGCAAAGTGTGACATTTTTTAAAAACAGACCAAGGTGCTGGGGGCTGTTACCTTAATGCCCGTTTTCTTTATGATGATACACAGGGTTATGGTTTGCCTGTTTGCTTCCAGCTGACAGTTATGACACATTGCACAAGCAATTGCAGGCTGTAGACTGATAAGATGACCAAGCAGATCTCAGGACAAATAGACTATGAGTGTTTTTATTGTGCAAAGAATATGCTAGAGCAGTAACCACTGAGAGATGCAGTAGATGAGATGTGCAGTCCCTGCTCAAGCAGGACACACAGAGAGCTTTTCACAGAATCATAACAGTTGGAAAAGACACCTAAGCTCATGCAGTCCAACCAGAGCACAATGCCACTGTGCCTACTAAGCCATGTCCCAAAGTGCTACACATTTTCTGACCACCCCCCAGGAATGGAGACTCCACCACTTCCCTGGGCAGCCTCTTTCAATGTTTCATCACTCTTTCAGTAAAGAAATTTTCCCTAAAATCCAATCTAAACCTCCCCTGCTGCAACCTGAAGCCATTTCCTCTCATCCTGTCCCTTGTTACTTGGGAGAAGAGACAAGCACCCACTTCATTACAACCTCCTTTCAGGCAGTTGTGTAGGATGATGAGGTCTCCCCTCAGCCTTCTTGTCTTCAGACTATACAGCCCCAGATCCCTCGGCTGCTCCTAAAAAATTAGTTGTTATGTATTAAGTATTTATTTTATTATTTAACCACCGGAAGAATGTGAAGTTTGAAGATTTAACCAATTGTGTTATACTAAGGGAAAGAAGAGTATAATAGCATTGTCAGCAAAATGCACTGACAGAGAACAAATACCTAAATGATGACCTTTGGTTAGAGACCCAGACCCAGCTTGGTGCTAAAAGGTACCCAGCTCCTTCAGGCTTTATATTTTAGCTGGTTTTAACAGTAAGGTTGTTATTTGATTTCTCTAAGTCTGAATAAAGGTATTGATTTTTAAAGAACTATCCCTGAGCCCTTAGACAAAACTGTGCTTCCCAAGAAGAAGCAGGGAAAAGATTTCTTCTGCTGGGCCTTCAGGAACAGGGTAAATCCTATTAACTACAATATCATAGAATAATAGAGTGGTTTGGGTTGGAAGGGACTTCGAAGCCCATCAAGTTCCAGCCCCCCTGCCACAGGCAGGGACACCTCCCACTGGATCAGGTTGCTCAAAGCCTCATCCAACCTGGTCTTGAGCACTTCCAGGGATGGGTCATCCGTGACTTCTCTGGGAAACCTGTGCCAGTGCCTCATCATCCTCACAGGAAAACATTTCTTCCCAGGATCTCCTCTAAGTCTGCTCTCTTTCAGCTTAAGTGCCAAGCTTTATAGGGCAAGATGAGTGCATTTAAGCAAATGCATAAATTGCTTTTCAAGCATGAAGGTAGGGCTTTGATTTAAGACAACAAAGAACAATACACCTTGGGCTACCATCTGATGTACACCTGCATGAATATGAGTCAGCTAAACCTGCCTGAGCTCACTTCATATATCAGAAAAAGGAATCTAGACCCTTCTGCTCTAACTGGAGGTGTGAAAGTAAATGGCTTTTTTTCTCCAAGAAAAACAGGACAAAAAAAAAAGAAACACAGAACAGAACTCTGCTTGAAAATGGAGTGGAAATAAATCAGCAGTGAATGGATTACTTTCAGATTTGAGTGCCTGGAGCAGCTTGATCTGGAACAGCAGAGCACTCAGGGCTTGTGTTTTTTAAATTAGTTTTAATAAATAGAATCAATATGTCAAATTATGAAGAAGGACAAAAGCAGAGATCAAATCGATCAAAGCTGCACCTTATCGTTCTAAGCCAAAGGGTGTCTTCCCTTGTCTGAATGAGATAAGGTGATGCAAGAATCCACTTGCTGCTTTTCAGTATCTCTCTCAGAACATCTGTATGTGGAGCTGGATAGTTAGTCTGAAAATGCTCCTAGTTATCCAAACACAGCCTTCCTTCTTTTCCCCTTTCCCCAGGAGGTGTTGGGCGGGGGGAGGGCATGGAATTAAGAAATAAACCAGTAAATGAATCCTTTTCCCTGAAGATCAGTACAGGAATTTACAGGGATGACAGAGCTAAATAGACTAATATGCACAAAGTATCCTTCATTATATATGGGATTTAATACTCAGGTGACAAGATTCTTGTTCAGATCCCTGGAAAAGTGTCTTTACACATAGTGAGTTAGGAAAGGGTGTTGGAGAACATTTGGGAGTTCTCTCACTCCCTAGACAGTCAAGGATTATTCACGCGTGGGGAGCTAGGGGTGCATCATAAACCTCGGTTGGGTTTTTGGCAGTTGGCAGGGGGTATTTGCACACAGATACCTTGTTTTCTTCTTTTTGGTTTCTTTGTTTTGTTTTGGGTTTTTTTCCCCAAAGACATTGCTCCAGGGAAGCTGCAGTGTCTCACTCCAGGGAAAAATGGAGAATCCTGGCTGCCTCCTTGCTCAGGGTAGTAGGGGGATGACCCTACTTCAGATAAGCCTGCTTCGATTAACAGTGTCCTCCTCCCTCAATAGTGAAACCCAGGAAAAGCATAGGGCAGCCCCAAACAGCTTCTCGTGTCTTAGTTGAACCCTGGATCACCAGCCCTGGGTCTGCCTGTGGAGAGCTTGTGCTGCTCATCACCAGCACATCACCACAAACTCCCTTTCCACCACAACGGCTTTATCCCAAACACTCTGAGCATCAGTTCTAGAACACAAGTGCAGCACAGGAAACTAAAGCACTTCAAATCCTCCATTTTTTAGCCCCTCCAATATAACTTTCTTATTAAAATTAAACCAAGTACAACTTACCAGTCCTGAATTTATTTTCATTAAAAACATTAAAACTGAAGAGGTTTATGGTCCACTTCATGATCCCTAGAGGTGTGAGAACAATGTGTGGTGCTAATAACCTCTGCTATCTTCCATTCATAGAAACAGAATGGTTTGGGTTGGAAGGGACTTCAAAGCCCATCCAATTCCAGCACCCCTGCCATAGGCAGGGACACCTTCCACTGCATCAGGATGCTCAAAGCCCAATGTAACTTTGCCTTGAACACCTCCAGGGATGAGGCATCCACAACTTCTATGGGAAACCTGTGCAAGTTTCTCGCCACTCTCACAGGAAAATATTTCTGCCTAATATCTCATCTAAATCTCCCCTCTTTCAGCTTAAAACCATTACCTCTCATCCTATCACTGCACTCCCTGATAAAAAGCCCCTCCCAGCTTTTCTGTAGCCCCTTTCAGTACTGGAAGGCTGCTATAAGTTCTCTCCAGAACCTGCTCTTTTTTAGGCTGAACAAAGCTGAAGTTTCATCCTCAGTCTGAAAAACTGGCATCAGTTATGTGGGCGTTGGGCCCACCTATAGTGCATAAGAGTATTTCTCAATGTTGTGGTTGAATTATACATAAACAGCAAAAGGGGAGTAATAATCTTAAAGTAACAGAATATATGACAGCTGTAATACTGAAAGTCATTCACAGGATACAGTGATGAGCATGGTTCAAAGCCTATCTGGAACAGCCTTCCATCTTGCTAATAAATATTCAGAGACTTTTAATCTTCAAGGACATAACAGTGAACATCTGACAGAAAATTCAGTGTAGATCCATAAGTGGTTTTTATTACATTGCAATCAGAAGTAGATTTCACAACATTTTATTGCAAGCAGGGCTTTTGGCAGAAGACACAGTGTTGCTTGGCTGAAGTAGTCAGTGGTTAACTGCAAGTCTGACAAAATAAACAAAATACCAATTATGATTCGAGAATAATGTAAGTTATTTTCTATTTAGTGAGGAAGAATTGATTTTCCCAGCAGTGTCACTTGCACTGTAATGATTGTTGCACATAAGACAACTTAAGGAAATGATGAAAAGACAAATTCGATGGGCTGCAGATCATTGGCTTAATCTTGACTGCTCACCTTGAGGACTGAGTGAAGGAAACATAATATACAGTACGGGACATCAGGGCCCTTGAAACCTCTGCTCCCTTTCTACCTCCCTGGTATTGTGTATTAAAAATTCAAATGTTGCTAAAGCAACACAAGGAAAGACCGAGCCCAATATTATGGCACAATCTAATGGAAATCAGTAGGAATCATTCCACTGATTTTTCAGCGTGTATTGGGTGGACCTTTTAACGTGTGCATACGTCTGAATAATGGGAACAGAGGTTAATCAATCAGCAACATAATGATAATCTCTTTATGCGGAGATGGAATCGTCCTGATCGGAGTTGGTAACAACAAAATGAGTTGACCTTACATTCTTCTCTGGCGACATCCACAATCAGCCGATGTACTGTACATTAAGTGCTGCGGGTCTTATCTAGCTGATAGAATTTGCTGCAAAAGGCCCACTTAAGCATGTTTGGTTTTGCTTTAGGGCCAGCAAAAATGACAGTAATTATCACATGTACCCTTCCAGAATCGTTAGGTTTTCCCTCTGATTTATTTCAAAGGTCTGCATCATTATTTTATATTACTCTGACTGCAGCTTCTTCCAGGATCTCCTATTGTTTTGCTCTTTTTTACATGGTGAAAGGTCTTTTAAGGTTCAAAGATGAGCTGGCCTTTCAAAAAATGAGAAAACACATTAATCTTGTAGTTGATTACTTTGTTGAGAAAATGTGCCACTAATCTATAGCCCTTGACCCACTTGGGTTAGATGTTACACTTGTTATCTTTTGATTATTTCATCTCACTAGTCAATTCCTCCCCACCCTCCCTTTATTTTTTTATTATAACATCCATATCTATTCTTGTAGATATATTTTTTTAAAAAGCAGGCATTGTGGTCATTCTTTCTCACTTTCTCTGATTAAGGCATGGTTTTGGCAATGAGAAAATGAGCATTTGCTCTGAGTTTGACAGTTGCAAAGGTTGTTTATTTCCCAGGGCTTTGTTTATAAGAATCCAGTGTTTAAAAATTATTTTATGCTGCATTTGGCAAATGTTGTGGTTTGTATGAATGCTACTGTTATTACTGTTCATGAAAACAATATTTAGGGCCCATATACTGAGTTACAGAAGAGCAACTAATTGTAGAATGGTTTGAGTTGGAAGAGACCTCAAAGCCCATCCAGTTCCAGCACCCCTGCCATGGGCAGGAACACTTTCCACTGGATCAGGTTGCTCAAGGCCCCATCCAACCTGGCCTTGAACACCTCCAGAGATGGGGCAGCTACAGCTTCTCTGGGTAACCTGTGCCAGTGTCTCACCACCCTCACAGAAAAAAAGTTCTTCCTAATGTCTCAATCTCCCATCTTTCAGCTTAAAACTGTTCTCCCACTTTTTGAACACCTCCAGGGGAGGAGACTCCACCACTTCCCTGGGCAGCCTGTTCCAATGATTCACCACTGATGCTATACTTGATAGTGAAGGCAAAATTCAGACCTCCATATAGTCTAGGTGCACCCATGTCCTTCCTTGGAGCATTTTAAGAAAAGCTGTCAACATTGAAGATCAAGGCTTCTAGTATCAAATGCCAACCTGAATCAGTTTAGTTCAGACTAACAAAACACTGAGTGTTTCCACACAATACAGGCTGAAGCCCAAAGTTGTCATTTATAAAAGCGGGATCTTAGCATAAAGTGCTTTAGAGAAATGTATAAACTCCTTTATATCACGAACTTCATAAAGATGTACTCTAGCTGGCAAGTAAGGCACCTCTAAGAAAAATAGCAGCCTGCTATCCCTCTGAAGCAGAGGTTAACAAGCTTTCTGTGGAATGCATAAAATCTTCAAGGAGACGCAAGCAGACACTTCTGAAGCACCCCCTGCCTCATTCCCTATTTTAGCTGATAACCACCACTACATGCATTCAGCCTGGAGGACACAGAAGAGATGAATCTACACCTAGAACCAAGGCCGCTTCTTGGCAGTCTAATGCGTAGGGGAAAAAAAATAATAACGCTTTCAAAGCCTTGAACAAAGAACTAGTCTCCCTGTTCTCTAGTGCCGCTGGAGTGTTTCTTCCAGATGTGTTCACGCCTCTGATGAACAAACAAAGCGTCAAAGCCCTAACTGCTGCTAGTCTGTAGCCCTGAAAGTACAAGGCTGTCCCCACCAGACCAGGGCATCAATACGTCCAAGTGTTTCTCAGTGGTCACTTTCTGAAGACTCATGCCTCTATGTCCAGCCCATGTAAAACTCTGATGGATGTGCTCCAATTTCTAGGGTAAAGTTCTCAAAAAGCAACCCAGTTTATGGGATGTAGGCTCATGCACTATGCTCAGTTGAACCAATATAAAATCATAGAATGTCCTGAGTTGGAAGGGACTCACAAGGATGACCGAGTCCAGTTCCTCTCCCTGCAGAGGATGACTCCAACATTCACACCGTGTGTCTGAGGGCATTAGCCAAATGTTCTAGAGTATTGTCAAGCCTAGTTCTATTACTGTATCTCTGGGGAGCCTGTTCCAGTGCTCCACCACCCCCAGGGGGGAGTGTCTTCCCCTAGTGCCCAACCTAACCCTCTCCTGGCACATCCTTCTACCATTCCCTCAGGTCCTATCATTGGTTGCCAAAGAGCAGTGATCAGAACCTGCTCCTCCTCCTCCCCTTCTGAGGAAGCTGCAGACCATGATGAAGTCCCTCCTCAGTCTCCTCTACTCCAAGCTGAACAGACCAAGTGATTTTTAGCCACTCCTTATGTGTCTTCCCCTCTAAACCTGCTACAGCAGAAATATTGTTTGCTACATGTATACTGCATATTAAAAAAATAATGCTGTAGATGCATCATTCATGTACAGATGAAGGGCTAAGAAGACATATACAGGTAGTAGTTAAACTCATAAAGGGGTGAAAACCTTCCAATTAGTGCTCCATAGGCAGCCACACTGACCAGAACAAAGCCAACAGTTACCATAATTGAAATGCCTGCACAAATCTCCACCTCAGCTCTCTTTAAATTACTGCCTGTACCACTGCTGTGAAATCCTCCTAACACAGGGACAGAAACTGATACAGGAGGAGTACAGAAATGAAGGAATTGGGAAAAGTGATGATGCAGAGATACCACGTCAGTAAAAAATATATTTGAGAGGAAAAAAACCCTGAAACTGCATAGACATCATTCGAACATTAAAAAATAGTTGAACTACGACTTTGTATTGCCTTATGTACAAGAATCAAAGCAGCAGGCCTGTGTTTCATGCCACTGAGCTTAAAGCCTTCTTGCAATGAGAAATAGTTATTAGAAAGGAATATGAACGTGCAAGAGGTAATGGGTTGGGGTTTTTTTGATCAAGGAAATATATTGCCATGGGAGTACAGGCTGGTGAATAAGGTCCTGGAGGGGCTAGAGTTCCAGCTAAATCACTAATTTTTTATGCTGTGCTCTTGTGAAATTGCTTGTCCTTTACAACCTATAGATTTACTGTTTGTGTAACGGAGAAAATTATGTTTTCAAACTTACCAGAAATATGGTGGAGTTTGTTATATTTATAGAAAACTTTGTGAGCCCTAAGAAAACCTCGTCATTTCCATATGGCCCATTAAAACAATTAAAAACCCTCCTAATATATTTGAATCAATTTTAACAGTGGGTTACTTATTTCATTTGTGCATTCAACGCTCATTTTATTCATCCCTAGGGTGGTTTGCTGTCTGCCACAATAGCATGAAGTCCTGAATCTGCAAATCTGTACAGATGGGCAGTTTCACACCTGTGACCTGTCCTGCTGGAAGGCAGTGAGCTGCATGGACAAGTAATTAGGATGCGTATGAACAACTGCAGAATAAAACCTGAGGTTTTCTTGCTAAGCATTCCCTCGCAGGGGCCACTAACACTGATGTCAAAGTGCTGAAGGATGAGGTTTGGGCTTCATCTGCCATGGCAACAATATACCATGGACTGGAAATTACAGCTCCTGGGATTTGGATGTAGTATTTCCCCAAACCAGTAATTCCACCTAGAGAGAGTTGTTGTTTTGCTGGGGCATTGCTTGGTTTGTTGTCATTTTCTGACACAGTCTGTACTTCTTTTATGACTCTCTACTTGCCAAAAAGAGAAAAGCAAAAATTTTCATGGCAGCTCTGTTGGCCAAAGAAATCTTCAGGGATGTAACAAGTTTTTTAGCATTATCCAGCTGTATTCCCATAGCAGGGGGGTTTATAGCCCCTCTTCTTGCTTGTTCAGATATTTCTGTGTGTCTATAAATATTCCTGCTGGGAGAGTGGACTCTGAGGAAAGACTTTTCAGAATTGATTGCTTCCCAGTATTTAACAAGAAGGGAAAACTGGGTTTGGCTGATCTGTGCTGATTTTTTACAGCAGTGAAGAGACTGGGGATGCCAGAGAAATTAGCACAGGCTGTGCTCCTGCTACTGAAGCCAAATTTGCTTTCTTACCTTGGTGAGTGTCCATGGCTGTTAAAGACACCAAGGCTTCCCAATGAATAGGAAGCCTTTTGACAAAGGCTCTGTCCTCAAACACCCCTACTGGGCTACTAAAGGCAACAGCCTAATGCATTGATCTCATGTGGCGGTAAAAATGAAAAAAGAAATCAAAGCTTACCCTGGAGTCAGCACTGAAATCCAAACCTCCCAAAGCCAAGGGCAGGCAAGAGCTTTCCACCAGGGATCAGTTATAAGCACAAGGCACAGCGCATGATATGAAACCATTAAAGAAAACCACTACAATCCTCAGCCTAACCACAAGACAATCCTTTGCAGTGAAGAAAACCAAACCCAAATAACTACTTATTGCTTCTTCCCATTCCATGCTTCTGGCTTCAGAAAATGCGACACTAGACAGTCCCTCATTCCATAGCTACTCTCTCCCAGCTGAGCCTTGGTTATTTTACTGGTTACAGCTACGTGTACATGTACTCTTGCTTTTCATTCTTATCTCCTTTGTCCTTAGCCAAACTGGTGCCAGTGCCTTACCACCATCACAGGAAAACATTTCTTCCTCTCTTCTAAATCTAAAAGATGAAAAGATGGTGAAAGCCCCAGTCCATGGCAGTGGTTACATGTTAAAAGTTGTGGCTGCCCTATCAGTACAGCAAGTTTTGAATATGTTACATCCAAGGATACAGCATTATTTTGCTAATTTAGGAAAAGACAGACACTCAGGAATTTCCCTCTATAATAACAGGCTGCAAATTCTCCTCTAGCTAACCAGGAACAAATAAAACTGAGTAGCTTGATAAGGTAATGAGAGATAAGAAGCATCCATACCTTCCAGGCTGAGCTCCTGGAACACCTAAGGATGCTTCGAGGAAAACATTAAGCAAAAGCAAACAAATCAGAACCTTTCCTGACCCTAGACCTCCCGAATCAAGGTAGTTGTACTGGAGTAAAGCCAGAAACTGGGCTCCTCATTACAGTGTATACAAGACAATTAGAAGAAATAATTTTCTCTACTCTTATACAAAATTCAGCCTTGCCTCTGACCTATAATTTGAAATAAGCTTCATTTTAATGACTTAAATTTCAGTGCTAATAAGAGTAGTCCAATCAAAGTACAGGCGAAGAGCGTGCAATAATTTACAGGTTCTGTCTGAAAAGGTCAAGGTATTAAACAAAGAAAACTGACTTTTGCTACCAAAAGGCTTGTTCCTCACTGTGCAAAACTAATAGACTGCTATGACAAATAATACCTGTCTTTCCTTGCCCAAAGTATCTTGTTTACTGCACACACAGAGATATTAATTACTAATTAGCTACTGCCAAAATGAACAACACGTGGCTGACAGAGTTTTCCATTGTCAGACAGCATAAATGAACTTAGTTCTTTCCACTGTAGTTAATGAAGCTATGGCAATTGAAATTAGCTGTGAACCTACCCCAATTATCTTTTAGCCCATCTCCACAAGGACACTCAGTAAAGTTACGCAGAACTAACTTAAAAAATAGTCAAATTAGAAAAGACTGAGACAACCTGAGCTTTGCAAAGATTTCTTTTCCATCTTGGTTAGGTGACTAGCAGGTTGGTTTGCTTTTCTTTACCATGCTGGATAATTCAGCCTGTCTTTGCAGGACCCCCTCTTGTATGCAAACTGCTGGCACTTAGAACAGCTATCCCCTTCGGGACATAAATCCACTTGGCATCTCTCCTCCTTTCCTGTAGCATTCACCCTTGTTAAGTTGTCCATGCGTGTACCCAGTGTTTTAATCAATGCTGCAGCCTGGCGAGACCCCTCCCAGCATCAGGAAAATCCTTCAGCCACACAGCATCCTTTCTCCTGCAGGCTTATCGGGCAACACGTTTTGTGTGCAATACTCTTCTCAAGGAATTCAACTCAGAGCTTAAAGACATCTTCCACTGGAAATCTCTTCTCTATTACACCTCAGAAATGCTGCTGGGAAGATCAAGTATTTGAGCAGCTTTCTTTTTACAGCACAGCAGCTTGCACCCTGCTGAGTCTGAGTATGATGGGCACACCGCCCACCCCCCTTTCTGCATCTACTTCTCTTTAAATGCCCTGAGCTCCCCTCTGTACGGGACAGGAGGGCAACTCTGCGAAGCTGAGACAGAAACACATAAGCACTTTAATGTCTCTCAGACTCATAAAAGCACTCTTCAAAACTCTCCCCTTGAGCTCTGAGTATGCTCCTCTCTCCCAACTAGCAACAGTCATATTACAGTATCAACAGAATTCCTTGAGCCAAAGTGTCCTGGCCTCCCTGCGTGGCATGAGAGATGAAGCCAATATATTTTACTAGTAGAAAAAAGAGAGCAACAAAGTCTAAAAAATGGCGCTTTAACCCTGTTCATTTAAAACTGATGAGTTGGGAGAAGCCATAGTGAGGGGAGTAAATGAAGGTAGGAAATCATCTGTACTGTTGTACTGTTGAAGAGTTTAGCATGACACACCATTTCAGAACAAAGAAAAATTAACTTCTCCATGACACTGGTGAATTCAGTTCCTCAAATGTGTTTTGCAGTTCATATTCTTGTTGTAGAACTGGTATAAAAGTTAGACCTCCATCCCTCGTTGTAGTGTCCCTTAGACTTACCAACTTCTCCATTTTAACCACAATTTCTATTAAAAGTATTTCTGATCTTATCAGGGCTTTTCTTGCTTGTTGTGCTTCTAGGCTAACGCCTTGAATTTACCAGCTTGCATTTCATGAGTAACATTACTATCAAACTCTCCTAGGTTATAATTATACAAAACAAGATTTGAATGGGGAGGCACCCAAGCTGCAGACAAGCTGCTTGAGACAAGGTGTAACACCTAATTTAGTCTTCCAAACACTTGAGAAAAACATTGATAATCATCTCATCCAATAGACAAGCTTTTGTTCTTTGTGAGAATAAAATCGGGATATACATAAAACTTCTAAGTGGGAGGTGTTATTTTGGGACATGGAGCTGTAATGCCCCAAGAACCCATTCTGCTTGTTATCAAATGTGTGGGAGTGTGACAGAGTGAGGGAGAGGCTGCCTGAATGGCCAGAACTTGCACATCGGGAGAATCTCTCTGTAGCTGATCACAGTGAAGGGCATCACCTGGTACAGATCTGGGTACCCTCTTAATGCCATGTGCAAATGTCAAACTCGACCATGCATCTCATAGATCAAGATTTAATCATTGTAAGTCAGGTGAAAGTCACAGAATCACAGAATAGTTAGGGTTGCAAGGGACCATAAAGACCATCCAGTTCCAGACTCCCCTGCCACGAGCAGGGACACCTCCCACTGGATCAGGCTGCTCAAAGCCCTGTCCAACCTGGCTTTGAACACCTCCAGAGATGGGGCAGCCACCACTTCTTGGGGCAGCCTGGGCCAGGGACTCCTCACCCTCACAGGGAAACATTTCATCCTAATGTCTCATCTGAATCTCCCCTCTTTCAGCTTAAAACTTTTCCCCCTCATCCTATCACTGAAGTCACAGTCACATGTATGTATTTATCACAAGTAAGCCAGCAATGTGCACTGTGCTGCAAAACAGCTTCTATCGCGTGCAGCATAACTCCTTGTGTTGAGAAGCTCCTGAAGCTTTGGATACTGGATGTTCCTACAGAGATATGTACTCAGTAATTTATACTATCTGAGGATCTGCCTTGCAGAGTTTACTATCTTTCTTTAGTGCCACTTTCTTCCTTTTCTTATTCCTTTTTTATGCTCTGTCTATTTCTTTTTATCCTTCCAATGAAAATGTCAAATATAGAATCCAGCATAAGCAGCAGACCACTCCACAAATATACAGCCAATGATCATACGACAACCGCTATAGCTTCCTGCTTCGAAGTACGAACTGATCATAAATCCAGGATGAGAAGAATGTAGCATTAACTGCAGACTATTTTCTACCCTAACAGAAGCAACATTGGTTTAAATAAAACTTTTTAAAGCATGTAATACATTTTCAATTTGCTCTGCTGTGCAAATATTCCCATTTACTTCTGATAACATGTGGGTTTACTGATTAAGATTAACCACCATAACACAGGAACTTGGAAACTTCCTGGGTCTTCATTTTGTTAGCGTACCTTATCCTCTCCATACCTTGTCATTCTTATGTTAAGGTCAGCCCACCAGTATGAACATCTGAGCAAGAGCTGTAATTACTTGCAAATTTCGATGCAGCTTCAGCTTTACATGTGAAAGCTAAAAAACATGCAAACTGCAGCTGCCAATAGTAGCTTTGCACCTACTGCTCACATCATCTGCAGCTTGTTTCAAAGGAGCATATCTGACTCAGTACATAACACAGAACTTGCTATTTCAAGGCAGCTACTGTTTTACTGGCCGGACATCTCCTCAGCCTTGACTTGATAGTCTAAAATAAATATCCTTGAGCAATCATACAAAAACACCTATGCAGAAAGCAAGTGAAAAAACCCCCGCTGTTTATAGTTTGCAGATGCTTGAGAGAAAACACCCCATATAACCTACCTCTAAACTGCTCTGACTATGACTATTTGCTAAACTGCCTAGTGAAGCCAGAGAATGGCTTTTAAAACACAAAATGCCACATGATCAAGCCTAGACTTTATTTATATTAGCTACAGTTTCACTTTAGACAGCACTTTGTCAGACCAAAGCCAAATGATGGGCCATCTCTATTGTCAATTATTTCAGTCATCTCAGCTGCTCCTTTCTAAAACTGGCACTACTCTCCCACTGAAGCCTCTGGCTTCCAAGTTTGCAAGCTTTCTTTGAGGAGCTCCTGCTCTCAAAAGATGTTTCTTACATCAACTCCACAGTTTAGAAAGAATCATGCAGAAGAACCCATCTGGGCAACATCTATGAGCTGCTCTGGCACTTGTATGATAGCTAAGGAGAGATAAGCATTAAGGGACTAAGTTTAGGAGCAGGAGAAAATTAGGAAAGTAACGAGCTGGGGGCAGTTTCTCTTTATAACGTTACACCATGATCAATTTTAGCTTTCCCTGATAACTTTTTGTCACAGCATCAGTTACATGTTGTGGGTAAAATGCTGAGATCAACATTTCTCTCACATAATTCTGCAGGGTACCAAGAAGAATTGGACCATACAGCCTTTTCTACCTCTCTCCTTAAGCTGCCTGGCACAGTTGCTTTACTTTGTTAAATCAGAGATGCAGTCTGATGCCCAGTTGGTTGCGCTTAGCTGCTGGGGCAGAGCTCTCTACTTCTCTGGGATACTGTAACATTGACTTCAAGCTCTGCTGAGCTGAGAAACCCAAAACCAAGGAAGGGTGTTGTAAGGATTAAGCTTTCCTTGGCATTTCTCACTGTATTCATGTGTTTCTGCTTAAAATAGTTTCCTGAATCTTAAGAAGGATCCCTTCTATTCTGAGAACAAGGTAATTTTGTTTGTATTACTTTCTCAAAGCAAGATCTCTTATGAGTAAATGACATCTTAGGGATGGATTTATAAAGCTTGACACTGGATTTTAAAAACTGTTTTCAATCTTCAGAGAGTAAACTGCCATAGGTGATTACCAAGTTGCTTCCCTCTCTCACTCTGCAAAGCAATTAATAGTTAACATTTTGACACAAATGAGCCTTTGTTTCCCATCTGAACTTTCTGTTTTCTCATGGATGACCTCCAGAGTTGCGAGTCAGAGGAATCAACATTTCTCACAGTCATTTTGGTATCTATTAAAAAATGCCCAAAACTCTTCTATCCCACTCGTTTTCTCAGCAAAGATAATAAAGCAAAACAGCTAACATCCACAGAGGTCCGTCCTGCAAATGCTTCGAGTGTGCCAACTGCAGAGTACTTGCAAATTCGCAAGCAGAAAGCCAAACTGCAACTGTCCCTTCATGAGAGTTTGGTCTGTAAGTGAAAAAGTACATGTGGCAGCAAGAAAAGTATGAAAACCCATGATTCCTGATCCCTGCTCTGTTTTCAGATGGTAAATACAACCTGAAATGCCTCACTGTAAAAGGCTCTCATCCCCATGCATTGCTACACCCATCACACCCGCAAAAATAACAAATAATAAGAATAATTAAAAGGAAATCAGCCATGTCAAAGAGCAGAGATAATGGTTGTTGAGGACATTTTTACCTTTTTCCTGAGTTTTCTTATCAAATAACAGAGCTGGCTGCCACATGCCAGCATCCTGACATAAGAAACAGCTGCAGTGGAACAGAAACAGCAACAGAAAGACCTGCTTGAGGCTTATCAGGCTTCTGTTCTCTCTCCAAAGCTTTCACTGGTGTTTTATTCAAAAGAAACTAGGAAAAGACAATAGGATAGCTTAGGAAACATATCAAGATCACATAAGAGAAGGCAAAGAGATCCAAGTGTACTAAACAACGCCCCCTCCTTTAAGTCACATAGAATCAGACCTTGTCTAGCACACCCAGAAGGAGCTCTTGAGTGAAAGAAAGGTCTTACAGGTGCTGCATTTAGCAAGAAGTCTGCACTTGTGTCTGATACTGGCATCATGGCCATCAACGCTCAAGTTGCTATACTGACCTTTTCACTCATAGGGGCCTTTTAAAATCACCTAAATCACCCTACTGGGTATTCAGTGGAGAGAAGTGTAGGAAAGCACCTTTCTAGAGGTCACCCTTTGACACTGAAGGAAAATCTAAGGTTTACCTGTCACTTAATAGCTCTTCAGCAGATGTACCTGGCTTTAGTAGCACTACCATTTGATGTATTCAAAAAAAGTCTACAGAAACTTCATGGACAAATTCTCAAGCCATGATGAAGCCAATCCCAGGTCTGTCCTGATTTAACAGGACCAGAATTCCCTTGCAGGAAACTGAAAGCTGGCGTAAGTGAGAAGAGAGTCAAGTTAAGAGATTCTAACTCCAATAGTGGTATGACACTGCCAGAAGAAAGGTTTCGCTTGCTGGTTTTGGTCACACTGACGTTGTTTTGAAGAATACCCACTCATCCTCAACAAACACTGGAGAAGTTAGCAAGGATCGCCTGCAAACAAATCCCATTTTACTGACAGGTGAGTTTTGACAATATTAAATTCTACTTCTTTGCAGATATAATTACAAACTGTTTTGGTCAATCCGTAGAAGGCAGACCTTAACTGGGTAATCTCAAGAAACAATCAAAGAAAAATGATACCAAATTAGCCGTGGATGCTTGGAGCAGGGTTCACTCAGGGTTTAGATGACCTAAATCACAGACAGATTATTTTTCCCTCTAGTAGCAAGAATGATTTAAACTTTTGCTGATGTTCTGTGGTTAATTCAGACACTTGTCTCAAGTTTTCACCGCCGTCTGCTTATTCAGTAATCATAACAACTCCTCCTGCCACATGGAACAAAACTTCTGCCCTAGGAAAATTAGGGCAGTAACCACAGATATCTTGTGGTATGTAAAACGAGGATAAGGACATATTTTTATAACTATTGACATGTAATTCTTCCTTGTAACCTCCCCCTAAAACTTGCCACTTCGGTTCTTAAACAAAGAATTTACTGAGGACTACTCCTTTCACTTTTGCTTTAAGTCATAACAATGCTGGATGGCTAGGGGTGTACGCAAGGGGTGATAGAACTGTAAAATCAAAGAATGCTTTGTGTTGGAAGGGACCTTAAAGCTCATCCAGTATCAACCCCCTGCCACTCCATCAGGTTGCTCAAAGCCCCATCCATCCTAGTCTTGAACACCTCCAGCGATGGGGCAGACACCACTACTCTGGGCAACCTGTGCCAGTGCCTCACCACCCTCACAGGAAAACATTTCTTCCTAAGAAGAAAGAAAGAAAGAACTTGCTCTAAAAGAAATTAAAATTAAAACAATGGCTTGCAGCAGAGGTACAAACTCCTCAGGGTGGAAAACAAAGCAAAGCTCTAAGACAGATAAAGCTCTTCCTTGAGTAATACACTACAGTATTTTCGCATAGTTCACTCTCTATGACTGCAGCCGTGCCGCTCCTCTGATAGAGAAGGATCGCTCCCTGTGTGTTTATCAGAGCCTTTCTGCAATGGCTGTATGATTTCAAAAGGAGAATGTTAAGTTCCTTCTTGGCAAACGAGCACAAAATCTTTGGAAAGCTCCTGCAGCACAAACACAATTGCTCATCATCAAGTTGTTTGGGGCAGACAAGTTGCACTATGTGTTTCGACAATTCTAAAACAAGCTGTAAGGAAAGCTTAAGTTTCATGCTTCAAATTACTGTCATAGCACAAAGGAAGCATGTTTAAAGTTTAGTCAGTGCTTTGCATTATAACGTAGCGTATCTTTTCCTAACAAAGATCTTAAAATCAGCACGATCAGAGTAACAGAGAGGAGCTTCAAGATGTAATTAAGCAAGCGGAGGAGGAAGGGCTGTGCTTTCCAAACAGCTGGCGTAGGTCTCTCAAGCGAGTTCCTACAAACCTGACCCTTGGCTTGCCAAGAAGCAGTTTGTTTTGAGAGCCAGGAACCAGGCTGCTGTTTGCAACCATCTCCTCTCCCTACTTACAGTTCAGTAGCATTGGCTGGGATGTCCTGGGGAACCTGGACCACCTTGCTCTCCTGACAAATGAAGACCCTGCCCATGCAGCGGCAAGCATGGTGCTGGCATCCTGAGCAGCTCACTAGGAGAACCAACAGCCAGGTGAAGACCCGAGACATCTCTGCCTTCACATCTGGGGCAGGCTCCTCCACCTCAAAGGGAGGAACACAGGGACCTCCCAGCCCAACTGCCTGGAGGAAAGATCCGCCCCAAAAGCTGGGACAACCCACGTGGCTCTTGGGGGATGACTTTTATGAAGTTTCGGTTCATAGTCCTGGATTCTTTATGGACTTAGAGGAGGGATGGAGATCAGCAATGTTGATTTTCCATGCCAAAATTAGTTTACATTTTAAGTGGTGTTGAAATCACAGGCAACAGCTGAACTAATCAGGTCACTTTTTTGATGCACTGGGAAAAGGTTCTTCTCAGCTCTCCTATTTTGCATGTATTATTTGGTAAGATCAAGGGACAACAAAGCATTTTTACTTTCTACCACCCAGGCACTTTTGTCCCTGAGGGAGAAGCACTATTTATGCTCCCCTCTGTGGATCCAAGAGCCCCTGCTTTTGTGTTGCTCCTAGGCAAACAAAATGTGTTATTTTTATATTTTATAGGATGCATAACCTACATGGTGGGTTAGAAGCTATACAGGCCTAAAGCCAGAGCTAAATAACACACTTATTTTCAGCTGTGATTATTGTTCATGTGCTTTCTGATTCACCTCCTCTTTTCATGGACACCTTTATAGGAACACAAACAGGAGAAAATACCACAATCCCAGTGGTACCCGAGGACTAGGAAGATAATTTTTTCATCTGGAAAAAAACCTAGAAGTATATACAGTGGCTATTTCATACAATCACTAAGGTTGGAAAAGACTTCTAAGATAATCAAGTCCAACTGTCAGCTGAATGCCTCTGTGCCTATTAAACCAGGTCCTGAAGCCCCCCATTGACATGTTTTTTGAACCCTTCCAGGGATGGAGACTCCACCACTGCCCTGGGCAGCCTCTTCCAGTGCTTCAACACTCTTTCAGTGAATAATTTTTTCCTAATATCCAATATAAACATCCCCTGGTGCATCATGAGGCCATTTCCTCTCATCTTATCCCTTGTTAATTGGGAGAAGAGACGAGCACCCACCTCACCACAACCTTCTTTCAGGAGCTGCAGAGAGTAATGAGGTCTGCCGTCACCCTCCTCTTCTCTAGGCTAAACTGTCCCAGTTCTCTCAGTCACTCCTCATGAGACTTGTGTTCTAGATCCAACTTTGAGAATATTGTAACGCCTGGATGATGAATCTTGTCTTTGAGTCCTTATTTGTTTTATTTAATTTTGACAAAGCTAAAATATTTTCTATTACAAATATTAATCCTTGAGGAAGGGACTTTGTGAACTCTTTCCTGTTACTGAGTGATGCTGCACCAGGCTGCTGTCTGGAACCAGGATATAAGACACCTGAAATCAGAATTCTGAGATACAAAGGTGGAGGCTTTGTTGGTTTTATTTTTTGGAGGGGGCCTCATTTTTGTTGTTTGTTTCAAACTGTAAAAGCTATTTTCAGAAATACAGAGCTTTAAAATCATGTGCATTTTAAGTGAGTGAGGGAGCTGGATTGCTGTGAATTCAGTAATTCTGCTGATCCTAACTCACGTTCAACCCTTCACATTGCTCGGGAGGATTTTAATCTTGTTTAAAACAGCTGTTCGATTGTTTTTCTGGGATTTTTAGTTGGTTTTTTTTCCCTTCTTCCAGAAATGAATGTAAACCATATCTCTTCATCCTGAAATACATCAATATAAATGGTCCTGTAATGCTGATGAAATGGATAGGGATATTTATGACATAGTTTAAAAAGTGGTAACATCCTCTGAGTGTCAAAATAATTTGCACCGACATGAAGACAGTGCAATTTGATTAACTTTTGCTTTCATATATCAAACTTCAAAATTTGTTTCAGATGATAGCAATAATTCTTCTATTTGCAAAAATCAGATTAAAAAAGTATCACTATGGATGGCTACAAGAGATCTTCCTAATTACAACTGACTTTCAAAATCAAAATAAGTGTGTTTTATTTTAACAGAACTAGTAAAACATAGATGTTTCAAAACATCAGGTCATATTCAGCAGAAAATCATGAGAATAGCGAGGAAGAATTGGAGGGAGATGGCTGCCTTGCTGCTTTTGTTTCATGAGGCCATTTTATCTATAGACTACACATTGCTCCACTTTCATTTACAACAGTTAAGAGTGAGATGATGATTATTAAATAATTAAAAAACTCAAAGCCCTTGATTCTCTTGAAATACAATGGAGACAAGACTTTGAGGGAAATTTCAGTTATTATTAAATTCAATAAAATCAAACTAGAATGCAACACAGAACTCACATTTCATTCACATAAGAGCAAGCATTAATTCAAGACCACACCAAAACTATCTGGGGCTAAATGAAGGCTCTGAAGGATTTGCAAGCTATTTTATACATGAAGTCTGTGGTCTTGAAGAACAGACTTTGGTGTTCACCAATTTTTTGAACTAGGCATCATCCCATTTCTGTTCATGATGTGCAAATGACACAAAACCACATCTGCACAGTCACTTTGATGGATAAATCAGCTGATAATCCTCTCTCTACCAGTTCAGGATCACAATTGTCTCCTGTCAGAAAGATAATGCATGTAGAGGAGGGGGGAAAAAAATGTCAAGATACCTCCTGGTCTCTTTCTAAGGAGGCTGCACTCAACAAGTCTTCCTTGAGAACCAGGTTGGAGCTAAAACCATGCCTGAAAAACCGAAAGGGCCTCTTGCAGGGGATCTGTGAGAGATATTTAAAACTAGCCACAAATACACCCCACATCTTTGTGCCATCACAAGGTCTCATACTTTTTCCTCAGTACCTTGTTCAAAGAAACACAGGGGTAAAGTCATGCCTGCTTTGCCTCAGTCTTTAATAGTAAGGTGAGATATTCCCTGGACACTCAGCCTCATGAGCCAGTAGACAGGGAGAAAGAGCAGAACAAAGCTCTCTTAATTCAAAAGGAAAAGGTTAGAGACCTACTAGGCAAATTAGATATTCATAGGTCTATGGGGCCAGATGGGATTCACCCAACGGTGTTAAGGGAACTGGCAGGGGTGCTTGCCAAAACACTTTCCATCATCTACCAGCAGTTCAGGCTGACTGGGGAAGTTCCATTGGACTAGAGGCTGGCAGATGTTACACGCATTTACAAGAAGAGTCAGAGAGAGGATTCAGGAAATTACAGACCTGTCAGCCTGACCTCAGTGCCAGGGAAGGTCAGAGAGGAGGTCATCTTGGCTGCCATCTCACAGCACATACAGGACAACCAGGTGATCAGGCTCACTCAGCATGGGTTTATGAAAGGCAGGTCCTACCAAACTAACCTGATGGCCTTCTATGACGAGGTAACCCTCTTGATGGATGAGGGAAAGGCTGTGATATAGTATACCTAGACTTTAGCAAAGCCTTTGACATGGTATCTCACAGCATCCTACCTGAGAAACCGGCTAACACTGGCCTAAACAGGCATAACCTCTACTGGGTTAAAAATTGGTTCAATGGCCAGGTCCAAAGTTTCTTGGTAAATGGAATTAAATCCAGTTGGAGGCTGGTCACAAGTGGTGTTCCCCAGGTCTCGGTGCTGGGTCTAGTCCTGTTCAACATCTTTATCAACAACCTGGATGAGGGAATCAAATGCACCCTTAGCAAGTTTGCGGATGACACTAAACTGGAAGGAACTGTCAATCTGATGGAGGGTAGGGAGGCTCTACAGAGGGATCTGAACAGGCTGCATACAACAACCCCATGCAATGCTACAGGCTTGGGGAAGAGTGGCTGGAAATCTGCCTGGCAGAGAAGGTGTTAGTCGACAGTGGCTGAACATGAGCCAGCAGTGTGCCCAGGTAGCCAAGAAGGTCAACAGCATCTTGGCTTGTATCAGAAATGGCGTGGCCAGCAGGACCAGGGAAGTAATTCTCCCTCTGTACCCTGCACTGGTAAAGGCTGCACCTTGAATACTGTGTTCAGTTTTGGGCCCCTCAATACAGGAAAGACATTGAGGTCCTGGATGGTGTCCAGAGAAGAGTGATGAAACTGGTGAAGGGGCTGGAAAACAAATCTTGCGAGGAGTGGCTGAGGGAACCATGGTTGCTTAGCCTGGAGAAGAGGAGGCTGAGGGCAGACCTTGTCACTGTCTACAGCTACCTAACAGGAGGTTGCAGAGAGGTGGGTGTTGATCTCTGTTTCCCAAGCTATAGGTGATGTAACAAGAGGGAATGGCATCAAGGTACATCAACGAAAGTTTAGACCCCAGAAAGGGTTATCAAGCACTGGAACAGGCTGCCCAGGGAGGTGATTGAGTCACTGGAGATGTTTAAAAGGCAGGTAGATGAGCTGCATGGGGACATGATTTAGTAGTAGACAGGTATGGTTGGTGTTGATGATCTCTGAGGTCTTTTCCAACCTAATGATTCTACGCCTCTATAGGCCTTCCCCAGCTACACACTCTGCCACTTTCAGAGCATCACATGCTAAGAGCAAGGACCAGTCTCCTGGAGATGGTCGTGATAGACTGTCATTGAGATATGTACTGTTGAAAATATAAATGCAGAGATGGTGATTATTTCAGTTGTTCATAAGAGCCTTATCTTTGCATCCATTTTCAGAAGGACTATGCTCCAGCTGGCAAATTGGTCTTGAGAGTGTAAACAGTTTTCCTGAGTAAGGAAACAGAAAATTTCCCAAATTGAAGCACTGTAGCAACAGACGTGCAATTAAGAGAATTAGAACAGAAATTCAATGATGATATTACAGATTATGAAATTAGACAAGTTCTGGGATAGGCAGTTAGTTCAAGGTTATATGATCATAGAACCATAGAATGTTTTGAGTAGGAAAGGGTCTTAAAGATCATCTAGTTCCAACACCCCTGCCATGGGCAGGGGCACATTCCACTGGATCAGGTTGCTCAAAGCCCCATACAACCCGGCCTTGGACACCTCCAGGGATGGGGCATCCACCACTTCTCTGGGCAACCTGTTCCAGTGCCTCACTACCCTCACAAGAAAACATTTCTTCCTAATATCTCATATAAATCCTCTCCTCTTTCAGCTTCAAGCTATTTCCCATCATACTGAACGCTCTGATAAATAGCTCCTCCCCAGCTTTCCTCTAGCCCCCTTCAGTACTGGAGGCTGCTCTAAGGTATCCACAGAGCTTTCTCTTCTCCAGGCTGCACAACCCAAACTCTCTCAGCCTGTCCTTGTGTGGAAGGTGCTCCAGCTCTCGAGTCATGTTCATGGCCTCCTGTGGACTCGCTCCAACAGATCCATGTCCTTCCTGTGCTGAAGACTCCAGAACTGAATGCAGGACTCCAAGTGAAGTCACAGAAGAGCAGATGGGTGGAATCCCCTCCCTTGACCTGCTGATCATGTTTCTTTCTTTCACCAAGGGATTTTTTTAAAGATAGTGGAAAAGGAGTCTGGTTGATAGGACTAGCTTCTAACGTCAGCATTGGCATCTAACATCAGCATTGGTCTAATTCTATAAGCACAGAGCCAGAGTAACTGAGGGGTTTTACAGATCACATCCTCTGAGCCAGCAGCTGTGCCTGTCCCCAGCAACAGTGTTGCCTGGATTGATGAGGATACAGTGGGAAGTAGAACAAAACACCCCAGCTCTCTTCCTCTTGCCCTCATTAAACTTACTCCAAATGCACTGAAATCAAAGTTCATGGCAGTTTCTACTTGTGTTTCTCCCTTTTGAAAAACAACGTGACAGCTAATTAAGTAAATACTTAATGTCTGCAGACATTTCCCAGCCTCAGAATAATGTTCAGTTACTGAATGACTTGGTAACACAGGCTTTGCCTAATTCTAAGTGTTCTATAAAAATGTGTGGGCAAATAAATAGCCTGTACAAACAGATGACATACAAACCACATCCAGAAAGAGTTTGTTTTTCAGAGTGGAGATTTCTCACTCTATGGATGATTTCCAGTACATAGGTTTTCCCTATGGGTTTACAGGCATCAACAGCTTTAGTGTTCTGACTACCATGTCCATGGCAGGAGGTTGGAACTAGATGAACTTTGAAGGTCCCTTCCAACTCAAACCATTCTGATCCTACCACACTATGATCAGAAAAAAAGTGTTTTCTATCCAGAAGAGCTTGCAATGTGAGAAGTAATGAACACCTGAGGAAATTAATAAGGGGGATTTTGACATATCACTGATTTACTTTTTGTCAATGACCAGCTTGAGTTTTAAAACAGCAGATTTTGGCTTCTTTCCAGAAACAGCCTTTCTGAACAGATTTTTTTTTTTTAGTGTCATTTTGTTTTCCATGTATGGGGATTATTTTTAAACACAGTAGGCTTTACCTGTGCCCTCAATGTTGAGAATATAAAGCATTAAACTAGCCTAAGAGAAGCAGTAGCTTAATGGTCTCTCAGTTCTTTTAACCAGCTGCCCGGCATGCAACTCTAGAGAGTGAAATGGAGACAGTAAATGAGCCAGCAGAGGGAGTGCATTCACTCAAGAAAAGCAGTATAAAGAAAGGATTGGAAATTGTATGGAATTATGTTCATGTAGATTTTGTGACTGTCTGGCTTTTGACTTGGCTGTGATCAGTTCCCTTATTAAACAGCACCTCTCCATAGCGCAGAGCAGCACACTGCATGGCAATGTGTTTAATGCAGAGACAACCCTCCACACCGTGTCTCTTGCTGCTCTCCTGTTATCCAAACTCCCCCTTAAAACCTAATTATCTTCAGCACAGGAAGGACATGGATCTGTTAGAGCGAGTCCAGAGGAGGCCACAAAGATGATCTGAGGGCTGGAGCACCTCCCATTCAGGACAGGTTGAGACAGGTGGGGTTGTTCAGCCTGGAGAAGAGAAGGCTCTGGGAAGACCTTAGAGCAGCCTTCCAGTACAGAAAGGGGTTACAGGAAAGCTGGGAGGGGCCCTTGATCAGGGAATGCAGGGATAGGATGAGCAGAAGTGGTTTTCAGCTGAAAGAGTGGAGTTTGCAATGAAGTCTTAGGAAGAAATATTTTTCTGTCAGGGTGGTGAGGCACTGGAAAATGTTGCCCGTAGAAGTTGTGGATGCCCCATCCCTGGAGGTGTCCAAAGCCGGGTTGTATGGGGCTTGGGGCAACCTGATCCAGTGGAAGGTTTCCTTCCCCATGGCAGGGGTGTTGGAACTGGATGATCTCTTTAAGGTCCTTTCAAACTCAAACTATTCTATGATTCTTTCTGATGTAAATGGCCTTTTTGCTCTGCTTGGCAGGGGAAGGACCCTGCCCAGCCTTGGACCGTCTGGCCATGTGCTCGTGTTATGATCTGGGGGAGCAGGGGAATTACAACTTCCTTTATTTCATCTTGCCCAATACTTTTGTGCCTTTCTTGGCTGACAAGCTCCCACCAAATGCTTTAGGTATATAATTTTTCAGAAGCAATCTGGGGCCATAAACACCTTGTGTATTTTCGGATCATGGGAGACATATGCAAGAGACAACACTGAAGTCATAGAATAGCCTTTGCTACCCCACCTAGTACTGTTCTCCAGGTTCAGGTCTGTTTAACGCCAGTCAATAATAAAAGATGCAGCCCATCTGCTAGGTTCCTATCACATGTCTGTAGAAGCACAGTTATAGAAGTACTTTTTCTTTGCGCTGTCCATGAGTGGGTTTGACTAGACCAAAATAATGCACAAGAGAAACTGAAGCCTGCCTGGAATCACACTTCATATCATATCTTCTTCCCTGATGCCTTTCCCAGCCTGCAAAATGTGTCTGAAGGCCAGAGACATGAGGCGAGAGAAACCTTGCCTAACAGTAGTGTCAAGAATACCTGCTTATGGACAGCGATAACTGTACAGTTTTCACTTCAGCATCAGTAGAACATCATGAAATCCAAGAAGGACAAATGCAAAGCCCCAAACCTGAGGAGGAGAAATCTTCTGCAGCAACAGAGGCTTAGCATTGCCTGGACAGGGAGCAGGTCTGCCAGTAGACTGAGAGAAGTATTTGTTTGCCTTTACTCAGCACTTGTTGGACCACAATGCCAGCTCTGCACTCAGTCTGGGATGTGTAGTAGAAGAAAGATGTTTAACTGTGGAGAGTTCAGGGAAGACAACAAAGATAATCAGGGCAAGAACCTTTGCCCTGTGAGCTGAAGCTGTGAGGCATGGGCTGGTTCAGCCTGGAGAAGGGATGGCCTGTGGGGACCTAACAGCAGTCACAGAATCATAGAACCATAAGGACTGGAAAAGACCTCCAAGATCATCAGGTCCAACCATCAGTCCAATACCACAAATGCCTACAAGGAAGTGATCAAGCCAGGTTCATTGCAGAAGTACAAAGTGGGAGAACACAAGGTGCCAGGCATCAGTTGAAAAAAAGAGACCTCCTTCCATGGAGGTTTAAAAGACCACTCTGAGTAAGCTCCTGAGCAATTTATTCTGACCTCACAGCTTGACCTCACTTTGAGCAGGAGGTGAAGCCAGAGACCTCCTGAGGTCCCTTATCCACCTGAATTCTTCTGTGATTATGCTCACGTCTCAGAAAAAAAATCTCCCTCAGATGTTTAAAATAGAGACTGACGAGTCATGCTTTTCTTCAAACATACACTGTCTATTGCTTTTAAGCATGGTTACGATATACTACTCAGCTATTAGTCTTTAATCCATAAACAAAGGAAGAGTGTTTGTCAGCATGAAAGAATAGGCTGGCAATGTTTCCCGTCCACAAAGTTCAGGATCCTGCCATCCAGGAAGCTATGCAGTTCAGCAGCATTAATACTTTCAAGTATAATTTATTATGAGATAAAATGAATTAAAGAAACTTCAGCCTAATTATGCCTCCACAACGTGTCATGGAATTAGCATCTTCTGTTAAAGACTGCAGAGCACACATGAGGAATTTCAAGGGCTGATGTACAGAGATATCTGTAAAGAGAAAACTTGCTTAACTCCTCTAGTTCATGCAACCTGCCCATAGACAGAATTAACAACCTGTTGCCTGGCCACAGTAACTAAGTGTGCTGAAATTTATTCAGATTGAAAGAGCATTTCAGGCACTGAAATAAAATAAAGAGGTCTGAAATGGAAATATATTTACAGCATTCCACAGAATCATAGAATGGTTTGGGTTGGAAGGGACCTTAAAGATCATCCAGTTCCAAGCCCCCTGCCTTGGGCAGGGACACCTTCCACTGGATTAGGGTACTCAAAGCCTCATCCAGCCTGGCCTTGAACACCTCCAGGGATGAGGCAGCCGCAACTTCTTAGGGCAACCTCTTCCAGGGCCTCACCACCCTCACAGGAAAACTTTTCTTCCTAAGATCTCATCTCAATCTCCACTCTTTCAGCTGAAAACCATTCCTGCTCATCCTATCCTTGCACTCCCTGATCAAGAGCCCCTCCCCAGCTTTCCTGTAGCCCCTTTCTGTACTGGAAGGCTGCTCTAAGGTCTCCTCAGAGACTTCTCCAGGCTGAACAATGCCAACTCTCTTAGCCTGTCCTCATAGGTCACTTCACTTTCTACTTCTTATGTCTTCATTTTCAATGTACTTAGCAATGCGTAAAAGTATATCTTCTCTTTTCTTGACCTCATACAGTGTAAGAGAAACTTTCGCTCCATGAGAAAAGAAAGAGCTCAGCCCTGATTGATACATGAAAGATGCTAAATATCCTTCCGGGAAATCCATTTCATTCTGATGGTTAATAGTAAGAAAAAAACCAGGAGACATAGGAATGACAAATTAACATCTGTTCAGGCCTCTAAAGAAGATGCAAATGACTGACTAATCCCTGCAGCAGAGTGAAAGAAAAGGAAGAAAAAAAGAATTAAAGCATTGTGCAATTAGTACAGGTTATTAATATTGATAGAGGAAGGCTAAAAAAGTGGCTCAGTCATGTTGTAAGAGTTAGAACCTGTTGTATACTTCTCACCTGCCTGACAGGTAGGCTAAATAAGCTGCCTGAGGTGATAATTAGGAGCCAAAGAGTCACTGAGGCTTTCTTTAACAGTATACAGTGTTGCAATGAGTATTGCAACTTGGTTTTAAAGCATCCTTAGAAGGGCATTCAAAGTCTTTCTGACTCCAGCGGAAGCTTTTACACTAAATTAAAAAAAGAACCAAAACCCAAAAACAATTAAAGAACATTTTACTGCATTCGGTACTACATTAAAACCTAAATATCAGTCTGATCTCTGGCAGCCATTCCCTCTCTTACTCTCTGCTCTTCCCGCTGGAACTCCTCAGCTGCTGCTGACTGGTGCTATTTCCCACAAGCAGATCCACTGCAGTTTATACGATTATTTACGGAACAAGGTTCTGTCAAACATGACTAAAAAATTCAAAATCAGCCCCATAGCATGTAAAATAATGACAAATGACACATGCACTTACATGAAAGCAAATGATCAGTGAAAGGAGAGCTAGGCACGTCTAAGTCTTTATACAGCTGAAAAAAAGGAGCAGCTTGCAATTTCTTCTACAAGCTTGAATTGGTGCTATAAGACATGTGACACATTCCTCCTTGGAATAGTTTTCCTTTGACGCTTTTGTTGCCAGGAAGCAAGTTATTGCATGGAAGGCGACACACGACAGAGAGGAGCCTCTGATTCTTGATCTGCCTGCGAGTACTCTCGGGGCCAAGGGAGGAGGTCAATCACAGCTCTCAGCAAAAGGAGGAAAAGAATAAGGTCCTGCCATTACCAAGGCAAATGAAGAAATGGCAGATCAACTAATGAGATTCTGCAGATGATGAAACAGAAGCTTCTCCATCTCTCCAGGTACTTTATAGTCCTTATTACCATGTTATCAAAGTGCCTCGGAATTGTAATGCCCATTTCTGTTCTCTCTTCTACAGCACAGAAATAACCTCTAACATCATTTTTACAGATGATGCTGGTTCAGTGACAGGGAAAATAGCAGCACGTCCACTGCCTGGTGCTGAGTGGATACACCAGAGTGCACAGCAGAGATCCCAGACTCAGATCCCAAGGAGGCACAGGTCTGTGCAGAAGTGAGACCCCACAATGATGTGCCCAAGCCAGCGAGCTGTGCTTCAGGGACCCATGCTGCAAAAACACATATAGGACTCCTGACCTTCCACCTAGCACACCTGCAGCCACTTCTGGCATCTGCATTCTGCTTCTCTGCACATCCTGCTGTGACCTTGCAATGGAGAAGCAATGCTGCTGCCTGCACCCTGGGGAACTCCCTGACATCCACTGGGGGAAGCAGAGATGCACTGAGGTTCCTCACATCCCAGACAACATCTCAACTTCCCTGCGTCTCTAAAACTCCATCACACTTGACATTTACATAGGGCTTTATATGCTATTTAAAAGAGTCAAACAAACTTTACAAGCCACAGCTGAAGTCCCAACAGATGCATAGCTACCAAGATTGAAACCTGGCCAGCATATCAGAAGATCCTGACCTGTGCAGGAAAAAAAGTGCTAACAGATTTCCATTAGCTTTACCACCCTGACAGATTACACTTCCACTCAGAAAGGCTCTTCTGGCTGCTGTTAGCTTTCTGACGATGCTGGAATATGGTTCAGTGATGGGTTAGAGGAGAAAAGTGCTGGATATTCAAGAAAGATTTAAATCTATTGAATGCTGTACTCAAAGCAGAAAGAACAGCCAAACTCCACCAACACATTTCATTTTTCTTACCTCTACTAAATTTTTCCTTGTCCTTTTGACTCTCATGACATGGCTTAGCATGACATAACTCATCAACAAATAACACATCATATTGTGTTACATCTGTCAAAAAAAAGCAAGAGGGGGAGGAGAATCCCCTCCCTTGCCCTGCTGGTCCCCCTGCTCTGTTTGCAGCCCAGGACGTGGCTGGTTTTCTGGGCTGCAAGCACACATTGCCACCAAACGCTGCCAAATCAAGTGATGAAGACTACACCTTGGCTAATTATTATTACTAGTCCAGGAGAGGTTCAAAATACCTGGAGACCAAAGAGCTCATAGGTGAGGTTTTGTGCCATCTCTTAGAAAGTATTTTACAAGCCTGGTCTGCATGTGCTCCAAGCTAAGCAGAAATCTCATTATGGCTCATTAGTTCATGCTCAGTGCTTACTAGTCTTACCGGTATTACTCCTGATTGGCCTGGCATGTGGGAAAAGTGACCTTGCCTCTGCTTGCAAAATAACATTTGGTGTGTCCTTTGAGAGAGAACACCATGTTGCCAGCCTCAGGGAGATCACTGTTGCTTGTCTAAATGTAACGCAGAAGAAAATTGCTTTGCACCCTCCCAAATAAAAGCAGCTTTGGGATTTGAGAAGAAGGCTCCTGGCTACACACAGATGCCCTCTTACCAAATGCAGAAAGGCAAAAAATTTCCTTATAGACTCCTCACCCCGGCATACTCTGTTAAACCTAGGCTCACAGTGCTGTCCTCAGGAGTCAGTTATGTCTGCTCGCTACTCAGCATGAGCAAAGCTTTTTCTATCTACTCAAATATGGTGTTGCTGCGGGGATGAATTTAAGCTGTTCATCCCTTCCATGCATGGCAGTGGAACCATAATGGTCAGTGAAGATTTATTCCTAAACACTGCAAACATGAACACAAGCACAGGCTGGGCCAACAGTGGATTGGGTGCAGCCCTGAAGAGAAGGACTTCGGGTGCTGGTGGATGAGAAGCTGAACATGAGCCATCAACGTGAGCTTGCTGCACAGAATGTCAACCATATCCTGGGCTACATAAAATGCAGTGGGACCAGCAGGGTGTAGGAGGGGATTCTGATCATGTACTACACTCTGGTGAGACCTCACCTGGAGCCCTGCCTTCAGTTCCAGAGTCCTTGGCACAGGAAGGTCAGGAATCTGTTGGAGCGAGTCCAGAGGAGGCCAAAAGGTGATCTGAGGGCTAGAGCACCTTCCTTGTGAGGACAGGCTGAGAGAGTTGGGCTTGTTCAGCCTGGAGAAGAGAAGACTCTGGGGAGACCTTAAAGCAGCCTTCCAGTAGAGAAAAGGAGCTAGAGGAAAGCTGGGGAGGGGCTCTTGATCAGGGAGTGCAGGGATAGGATGAGGGGAACAGTTTTAAGCTGAAAGAGTGGTGATTTAGATTAGCTATTTAAGAAGAAATATTTTCCTGTGAGGGTGGCGAGGCACTGGCACAGGTTGCCCATACAAGCTGTGAATGCTCCATCATTAGAGGTGTTCCAGGCGGGGTTGTATGGGGCTCTGAGCAACCTGACGCCGTGGAATGTGTCCCTGCCTATGGCAGGTGGGATGTGGAACTAGATGATATTTAAGGTCACTTCCAACCCAAACTATTCCACAATTCTATGATTCATCAAACTCTCAAGGTTTGCTATTTTTGTGTCATCTCCCACAGCCCCTACAAACATTTTATAGTCTGTGCAAAACCCGCAAAGCAAACATTCCAACAACAGATCCATTGAGTTAATGTTCACGAGCCATTTATCCCAGTCAAAAATGAATGTGAGAATAAAAGAAACTGAAAAGCACCAATTGGATACAACTAAAAGTATGGAATGTGACAGGATGTAAGTGAGAAGAAGACTTGCCTTCAGTGCAGCATTGCCAGAACACCTGAAGCTGTGGCCTGCAGCAGTCTGGGTAAAGAGCTCGCCTCTGGATTAAAGCAGCAACAGTGAGACAACAAAAAGTCAAAAAATCTCAAGAGAATGCTGGTACGGGTGCACTGCTGGGTTCTCATATAATCAGCTTTTATGGAGAGCTTTCCATCGCTTGCTCTTAAGGACTAATTGCAAGGCATTATCTGGCCAAACAGTGCAGGGAAGGAGCACATAATAATGATTGCCCACAGGAACCTTGGATAGTGCAGCACACAAGATGAGGAGCTATTCTTCCCTTGCTTATTACTCAGGAGCTGATTCAGGGAGTAGTACAGCTGAGCCATTAAGTCACTGGTCACCCTAATATATCTCAATTGAGATTCATTATAGGAGTGATTTTACTAAATGCTGGTAGTGACACTGAACTGTGGGAAGAGGATTGGACTTTGAAGAAAGAAGAAAATGACTAAAAAGGGCTCTGGGGAAAAAGAATACTTAAGTCAATTAAAATCTTTAGCTTCTATGTGGTTCTTATGCAATCTTGCTGTACTGGCATAATGGGAGGCACGCCTATGCCTAAGAAAAAAAGATGAATAAGAACCAAACTACACAATCTGCTATAGAGGTGCATGTAGTACTTGGGAAGACAGAAGCCCAACCCAAATTTACCTTTCACTTGGATACTAAATGAAGAAGCAGGGAGGTGATTGTGCCCATATATTTGGTGCTGGTGACATTGCAGTTTGGATTCTGTGTTCAGTTTTGAAGCTGTCAGTACAAAAAGACATTGGGGGCTGAAGCCTGTTGAGAGAAAGGGAACGAGGCTTGTGAAGGGTCTGGAACACAAGTCTTACAAAGAGTGGCTGAGGGAACTGGGGTTATTTAGACTAGAGAAAAGGAGGCTGAGGGGAGACCTTTTTGCTCTCTACAACTACTTGAAAGGAGGTTGTGGTGAGGTGAGTGTTGATCTTTTCTCCAAGTAATTAAAGATAGAAAGTGAGGAAGTCGCTTCAAGTTGTGCTAGGGGAGGTTTAGACTGGATATTACAAAAAAATTATTCACTGGAAGAGCGGTGAAACTCTGGAAGAGGTTGCCCAGGGAAGTTGTGGAGTCTCCATCACTGGAGAGGTTCAAAAAGCATGTAGCCATGGCACTTAGTGACACGGCTTAGTAGGCAAGTGGTAGACTGACAGTGGATTTGATGATCTTAGAGGCCTTTTCCAACCTTAACAATTCTATGATGTTTGGCCAAATCTAAAACTAGCGTCACCTGACAAAGCACCAGAAAGTCATCCAGCTTCTGGGCAGAAAGCATACCAGCTTCAGCAGGAAAAAGTTCCCAAGGCTGCTCATGGCCAATATTCACACTTTCACATCCTACTGCAAACTCAGGCGCTCATCACTGACAGACCACAGCTGTTGTAGGGAGTGATCTCCAATGTGTGTGGGAGAAGGTAACATCTCTGCCATGTATGAAGGTCACAGCACCAAAGTTAAGCTTTGTATCTGTAAATAGCTTGTGTTTCATCCTTTTTCGTCTTTGTCTCCAACTGATCTGTCAGGGGGCGAATTGGCACATTTCTGGAAGCAGGACAAGGCAGATGAGTGAACACTGTTTGCTCCTGCTTCGTCTTCAGATCCCATGGTGAGACCAGAGTGCCAGTTTCATTAAAAAAATCAAACATTTTTTTCAGATACAAAACTCTGAATCCACCTTGTTCTGCAAAAAAAAAGCTTAAAACAATAGATGTCACAGTCCCAGTTTTACTTGGCTTCTTGGTTCAAACTAATTCTGAATCCAAATAACACCTTCAAAGAGAACCGACTATGGCAAACCATGAGGCAGAGGCAGGCCAGATGTGGAGGAAGATCCAGCATTCAGCTTTTCTTCTGTTTATTTTTAAATGCTTCTTCCTAGGAGAGGCTTGTACAGGACAATTAACTCCAGTAACAAAATTAGAAAATGCAGAGGAGGAAAATGATCACACTGGGTCACATAATAGAATCATAGAATGGTTTGGGTTGAACAGGACCTTAAAGATCATCTAGTTCATAAAATCATAAAATAGAATCACAGAATGTCCTGAGTTGGAAGACTACAAGGATCGTTGAGTTCAGATCCTGTCCCTTCATAGGACAACATCAACATTCACACCACGTGTCTGAGGGTGTTGTCCAAATGTTTCTGGAATATTGTCAGGCTTGGCACCATGGCTGCTTCCCTAGGGAGCTGTTTCAGTGCTCCACCACCCTCTGGGTGAAGAACCCTTTCCTAATATCCAACCTAAATCTCCCCTGGCCCATCTTCCTGACATTCCCTTGGGTCCTGTCACTGGTTGCCAGGGAGAAGAGCTCAGTGCTTGTCCTCCTCCTCCCCTGCAGACCTTGATGAGGTATTGAGGTCTCCCCTCAGTTTCTTCCTCTGCAGCCTGAACAGACCAAGTGACTTTAGCTGCTCCTAACATGGCTTCCCCTCTAAACCCTTCACCAACCTCCCTGCCATGGGCAGGGACATCCAACATCCATGGCCCCTCCAGCAATAAGGATATTGCTTAGGAAACATGTCTGTTACTGAGTGCTCTGTGCCAATAGGAATGAGAGACACAGTGACTGCAGAAAATACATTCACACTGGTTGACCTCAGCTCTAGATTAACCATAACCTCTTGCAAAAACCAAATAGCAGCAATCCAGGAGGCCTAAGAGGACCTAAGAGTCAAGAAGTTGAGTTACTAGTGGCAATATATAAGCATGTTAATCACTTAAAACATACGCCAATCTAAAGAATGGGCATCATGTCAGTCCTTAAGGTCCCAGGGAGACCTGGGGAACTGCAAGCCTGTAACTATGATGGCAAGACCGGGCTAATTAACAGAAACTGTAATAAAGGATGCAGCTACAGAGCGTGGGAAAACGCCAGACTTTGAGGAACTGCAAAGGGAAATCCTGCCTTACAGATCCTTGCAGAAAAGAAGGATCTGGCTGATATAATCTGTTTGTATTTCTAAAAGTCTTTTGATTAAGCCCTTCATCTAAAGCTTTTGAGGAAGCCTAATAGCCATGGGAGAAATTGAATAATTTTGAACTGGACAAAAATTCCAGGACACAGGAATCATAGTGAAGAGATTGGGGGTGTGGGGAAGCTGATTTGGAAGGGTTTGCTACAAATCTACAAAACAAGGAATGGCATTAAAGTTATGGATGGTAACCAACATTTTTACCATCTCTTTCAAGAACTGAGGGGCGTCAAATGAAACCAGAAAGAACAAAACCAGAAGAGCTGTTTTTTAACACAACAGATAGCAGACCTGTGTAATTCCTACTTAAAGTATATTGTGGGTGCAAGAGAGGACACTGGTTCAAAGAAAGATTGGACAACTACTTGGAAGATAGATAGTTTGGTGTTGCTAAATGGACAAGCAACAAGAGACTTAGTAAATCACCAGAACTGTATGAAATTGGAGACTGAGATAATATCAGGGGGAAAGTATTATATGGGTTTGTCTGCACTTCCTCTTCTTTAGATGTCCATTTATGATCACTCTTGGAGACAGAATAGTGGATCCTTGGTGTGAACATTGTCACCAGTTTTAGACATGTGAGACCCTACAGTGGCCAATCCTGACTGAAAGGCTATTGGCTTTCTACAATAGCTAAGAACCTTCTACTGACTTAATTGAAGTGCATTATTTGTGTTAATCTCCTATGTTTTCTCCCTGACAAACTCACTGTCTTGTACAGAAGTTGTAACACCATGATATGCAGATATTGATAGCTCTAGAAATTGGAGAAACTTTCTAGTAGTTCTCTCATGAGTCACAGATCCCCGCTGTCTCCAGATTCACTTAAGGCAGTGGTTCATTAGCAAGTGTTGGATTCACTGCTTGCCAAGTACATGTCAAATTTGATGCATTTGAATTGTTTCATGCATATCGAAAGGACGACTCATGCTTAAACTTGGATACTTGTTTGAGAATGTTCCTCAGATAGGGGTTTCCACTGGCAAGGAGTGGCCTGTTTTGAATAAATGCATTAAAGTATTTTCTTTGTCTTTCTCTGTTCATAAGCTAATCTACTCCTGAGCACCTATAACAGAAAGACTACCTCTGGTCTCTTGGTGCATGGAGCAGACAAAGGAAGAAAGATGTTTCTCTGATCATTTGCTTGGGGTTTGGTTGCAGAAAAGGGACGCAAATCCAGCTGACCTAAGATGTGGAACAGCCATAGGCCTGCCTTAAGCAATATTGCTAGCATGTTATCAGAAGCACAGACATCAACTTTAGCTATAAAATACATCCTTATATGCGCTCCCTTTCCTAGGTTCCCTTTCAGAAGCACAGTGCCACAGGACTCGGCTTGCTCTTTTGATGGTTTCTGTTTTCAGACTGGTAGAGAAATTAACTTGCAAATTGTCTTTTGTTTGGAGGCTTTCACAGAATTTCTCGGTTCCATATAAAATGAAAAAAGATGCTTTTTTAACTTTTTTTTCTTTTATTTTTTTTGGCAAAACTAGTTTGTCCTTAAAGCTGGATGCGGTCATGAGTAGCAGAGATGTTTTTAGGAACTGCAGAGTAAAAGGCTTAGCAAGTGAAATTTCAGAGGCAAATGTCTCAATCCAGCACTTCTGATGTATTTTGACTTTGTGCTTTTTATTCTTCAATAACGATTCACTGAATTTTAGTGGTTCTGCAACAAAATTTACTGCTAGCAGTCTCTATAGACCAAGTATATGAAGCACAATGTTTTCCTATGGAGCTTTGCAGCTACCTGAGTCCTGCTCTGTACCTAATATCATTTGGTGAAGCCTAGACAGGGATCAACTACTGTGATTGACAATGGATTTTTCTTTATTAATATTTACATCAATTTTTTTGTTGTTGTTGTTTCATTTTAGCCACATTTATACTTAGTCCATTGAGTCTATGTGGCGTTTTATCAATAAATAGTAATAGTATTTTGCGTAAGTGGCACGCCTTGTCGTTGTGTGTCTACCAACTGTATTAGCAGAACACTATCTGGCCACAAGCTTTGGGAAACACTGGGAAAAACAGCTTGCATATAAAATCCTACACTTTCTAAGGGTGTTTCAGCTTCTAGAAAGCTCTCTTGTCTTGGACGCATCAAACTGTATGGCTCTGACGGCTATGAGGACCAACCATGTCCTGGAGTGCATCAAGTTGGTCAAGGGGGTTGATTGTCCAGCTCTAATGCACACTGGTGCGGCCCCACATGGAGTATTGGGTAGAGTTTTGGGCATCACAGTATTAAAAGGATATAAAGTTACTGGAGAGTGCCCAGAGGAGGCCACAAAGTTGGTGAAGGGTTTAAAGGGGAAGCCATATAAGGAGCAGCTAAAATCACTTGGACTGTTCAGCCTGGAGAAGAGGAGACTGAGGGGAGACCTCATCATAGTCCTTTTCCTCACAAAGGAACTAGGAGGCACAAGGACTGATCTTTTCTCTCTGGTGACCAAAGATAGGACCTGAGGGAATATAAGGAAGATGGGCCAGGGGAGGTTTAGGTTGAGTATTAGGGAAAAGGTTCTTCACCCAGAGGGTAGGAGGTGAGCACTGGAACAGGCTCCCCAGAGAAGCAGTCATGATGCTAAGCCTGACAACATTCCAGAAGCATTTGGACAACTCCCTCAGACATGTGGTGTGAATCTTGGTGTTGTCGTATGCAGGGATCGGATCTGAATGGGAGGGCAGGAATACGATGAACAGGAATGGGTTTAAGCTGAAAGAGGGGAGATTTAGATGGGATTTTGGGAAGAAATGTTTTCCTGTGAGGGTGGTGAGGCACTGGCACAGATTGCCCAGTGGTAGATGCCCCATCCCTAGAGGTGTTCAAGGCCAGGCTGGATGGGGTTTTGAGCAATCTGATGCAGTGGAATGCATCCCTGCCCATGCAGAGGGTTTGGAACTGGATAGGCTCTGAGGTCATTTCCAGCCCAAATAATTCTATGATTTTGGGGCATTTTACATCTAAGCTTTGCACAGTCAACATTTTTACTCTCTTGTGTTGCCACTCCAGAGCTGCCTTGGACATCTGTCAACTTACGGAGCTAGCACGAACATGAATCAAAACACAATTTCTGCATACTGGAGGCAAGGCTTGATGAACAATCATGAAATGAGGGAATCTGAGACAAAAATGAACACATTTGTTATAGAGGCAAGAAAGAAAAGGAAGGATGGCAGCAAAGAGTTAATGTTCAGACTCCTCAAAATAAATATATCATCAGGGTTAGCAGTTTCTAATGATTTTGGTGATTCTATTTAGCAGTGGAAATGCTGTTTGCTGCTTGGCATTTCAGTGCTTACATAATTTATAGTCTATTATTTGATAATGTATTGAAGCAGGTTGTTGTCTTTGGCAACATCAAAGCTGTCTGCTGATTCACTGCTTGACCTTCTCTGTGTGCATGTAAAAAGGGAAAGAATTGGTGCAGAGCATGTTGTGGCAGGTCCAAAAATGGCTTAGTGTTCAGTCAGTTTGATTTGGATGAACTTCATCACCAAACTATAGTTTTATTTATAAATTTTTGGAAAAAAGTTCCTAGCAGGTGGTAAGGCAATATTTTAAGACTGACACATTTGTGTTCTCTTTGGCTTCTCAGACAAGAGTCATTTTGTCATAGAATCGCAGAATGGCTTGGGTTGGAAGGAACTTCAAGGATCACACATCCAGTTCTCACCCCCCTGACATGGGCAGGGGCACCTTCCACTGCATCAGGTTGCTCAAAGCCCCATACAACCTGGTCTTGGACCCCTCCAGGGATGGAATATCCACAGCTTCTCTGGACAACCTATGCCACAGGCTCACCACCCTCACAGGAAAATATTTCTTCCTAAGATCTCGTCTCAATCTCCCCATTCCTGCTCATCCTATCCCTGCAGTCCCCAACAAGAGCCCCTTTCTAGCTTTCCTGGAGCCCCTTTCAGTACTGTCAGACTGCTCTAAGGTCTCCCCAGAGCCTTCTTTTCTCTTGGCTGAACAACTCAAACTTTCTCAGCCTTTCCTCACAAGGGAGGTGCTCCAGCCTTCAGATCATCTTTGTGACCTCCTTTGGACTCGCTTGAACAGATCCATGTCCTTTCTGTGGTGAGGACAGGTAACACCTAGGTAATTTTATGACCTAGTTAATAAAATGTTCTGGCGTTAATGTGTATGTGGACACAACATGCTTCTACCCTGTGTCTATGAATCATCTATGTAACCAAAAGTGTCCTGTCATGGATGTTCAATGGTGGTTATCTTTGAGAACAAGAGGAGATATCACCAACAGTGTGCTCACACATGGGAAGAAGGACTCTGCTTGTACACAGGGACATTTACAGAAGTATTTCAGCTTCTGGATGCAGAACAAATAGTTTGCATCCAGTTTCAGACAAGTTAAATAAATTAGATGAAAGGCATCTGCAGGTGATCCAGAAGTCACCAAAGCTCCATGAAAACCAGCCAGAAATATCAATTCAGGAGAACACTTCATGCATCCCCTGTAATTGGGAGAAGAGAAAGCATTGCTACAAGTTGACAAAGGGAGGAAAGCTATAGGGGCTGCCCACTGACTGGGGTTTGCCACCAGTGATGAGCTGCTCAGTATATCTTACAGAAGCAGTCACAGTACTTCAAACACAAAGAACCACTTCTAAGCACCAGCGGATTCCAATTTACTTCAGTTGGGACTGCATATCTAGGGGCTCTATTGGCAGCTATAGCAAAAAATATTAATTAATGCCTCCATTACTCTGATGGTGCAGGATCACAGAAGGTTGCACACAAAAACTTACATGAGAATCATAGAGTCATTAATGATGAAAAAGACCTCTAAGATCATCAAGTCCAACCATCATCAACTGTGAGGCGACAGACCTGTCACCCATCCTTCCCAGGCTTCATCATACAGTCCAGACACTATACCCACTGTTGTTCAACAACTGCAAACTGACAGTGTGTCCAATATTTCTCACCCTTTATAATTTCAATTTTGTATACTCTGGTAGAAAAATAAGTAGAGTGATGTACTGAGAGAGGCGAGGAAAATTTTAATAACTTGTTAGTGCCAAAGTCATTGAAAGAGTTATTTAATCAGAGATGCCTGGTAGGGACATAAGATGGAGAAGGCTCCATTGTGGCAGGGTTTTCTTGATGCTCTTTTCCCCCAGCGTGGCTTTGCTTCTCTCCCATGAGCCACTTTTATGTTTCAGAGAAACAGTTGTGAGCCACAAATACATGGTAACTGGAATTGATCAAGGACAAAATGAATAATTTACTTTGTGAAGAAGAGATCATCTGTGTTGCTACAGATTTTTAGCACAGACATTTTTTCCCCTGATGTTTCAGCCATTCTGTTTCAGCTGCATTTACATGGAGAAAGAGTGCTGCTTTGTTTCTAAACTAGCACCTCCCAACAGAATTCCCCACCTTTTTTTGTTTCAGTGCTTCTGATCTTAAAGAGCATGAATTATTCACAAAGGATTCCATACATCTTCAAAACATTTCTGTGAAATAAAACTGCATATATAATTTTCTCCCTCTTAATTACCATAGAATCACAGAACAGTTTGGGTTGGAAAGGACCTTAGAGGTCATCCAGTTCCAACCCCCCTGCCATGGGCCGGGACACCTTCCACTGGATCAGGCTGCTCAAAGCCCCATCCAATCTGGCCTTGAACAGCTCCAGGGATGGGGCATCCAATCCACAACTTCACTGGGCAGCCTGGGCCAGTGCCTCACCACACTCATCATGAAGAATTTCTTCCTAATGTCTAAACTAAATCTTCCCCCTTCCAATTAAAGCCATCCCTCCTTGTCCTATCACTACATGCCCTTGTAAGAAGAACTTTCCCAGCTTTCTTATAGGCCCCTCTGAGGTACTGGAAGGCTGCTATAAGGTCTTCCTCAAGCCCAAATCTCTCAGCCTGTCCTCATATGTGAGGTTCCCCAGCCCTCGAATCATCCTGATGGCCTCCACTGGACCAGTTCCAATAGTTCCATATCCTCCTTATGTTGGGGATTCCAGAACTGGACACAATAATCCAGGTTGGGGGATTATCCACAAAGAGGAGTAATGACTTGAATTCGTGGAGAAGACAAAGCCCAAGCAGTTCTCTACACACGGCTACACCCATCACCTCAGGGTTTTTGTCAGACCCATTCTCAATTAGTGCTACTTTAGCACAAAAACTTATATTTTTACAGATTGCTATATTACCTCTAGTTCTGTGATAACAGTGTTAAAGTTTTTAATAGTCAAAACAAAAAAAGCAGAATAAAAGGTTGAATAAGACATGAGAATCCTCAGGCAAAGGAAGTCGCAAAGAACTAAACACAGACAACGTAAAGCAACACGATATATATATATATATAGGTATAGTCAAAAAGTCAACATGAACTCTGCCATTTTTGTTGATCCTCTTTAAAAGTTCTCATTTAAGGTATACAAATACTCTACAACTGCAATAAAAAAATGCATATGCAGTACAACCAAGTTTACTATTTAGAGTTTGAAACTTTTAAATATTTGGTTTCTATTAACAGCACTCAAGCCATCAAACTGTATTTGTGTTTCTCCCTTTCCTTCCCATTTGGCTTTGGTTTCAGAATAACAAATCTATCACAGACTTTCTGCGTGACCTCCATACCCAAGAGCATCTTAACTTCTATGGCTCAAAATACGGAGAAAAGCATTTCTTAGTTACAGAATTAGTGCAACAATAATTTTTTGTTTGTTTGGCACCTATTTACTGAGGGCCTGAGGTCAGTGAATATTAAACTGCATACATAGCATAAATATTATTGTTGTGTATTAACTACTTCCCTGAAACTTGTGGTTTAGAAGTTCAATACATCAAAGTCCTTCAAACCCTTTTGAGCTTGTGGATCTCATAAGCTCTGTTACGTTGTCTGGTATTCCAAAGGCGCACATTAAAAATATTGTTCTAGGCTTTCAGAACTCACCTTTGAAGCTGAGGGGCAAGCTCAGTCCCCAAGTTCTATCAGGCTCTAACCTCATCTAAAACCCACTTTCCCTCCTCAGATCTGGCAGACATTTTTCAGTCTGGGTAGGTCATATACAAAGCTAGAAGGCCCAGTGTGGAAACTGCTACTCTGGCAGCTAAATAACAGCACGCCCAATTCAAATTGCTTAAAATAGGTAACTGTATCCTAAACTGCATCAAAAGATGTGTGACCAGGAGGTCGAGGAAGGGGATTCTGCCTCTCTGCTCCACTCTGCCCTACACTGTAAGGTCTCCCTGCCCATGGTGGGGGTGGTGGGGAACTGGATGAGCTTTAAGATCCTTTCCAACCCAAACCATTCTATGATTCTGATCACTTTACAAAAGACATTTAGAAAGCGGTGTGTATACGCATCTTGTACTAGGTCAGTGAAGGTCTGCAGCAGCATTAGGGACCAAACACAAGCTTCCTTCTTCACAGTCCAGCATCCAGACTTCCTCTTGTCAAACAGATTTTAACATCCGATTCATGTTAAAAAGGTGACCTTCTTTTTCATTGGGTAGGAAAAGAGAAAGAACCTTTTTCCCAGAACAGAATAATTATAGAAGATAGTCATACATCTCTAGGAGTGCACTTGCACTGGTGTGAGATTCATCAGGATACCTGCTTGCCTGACACAGACTTAGACTGCTGTTTGGGTGCATAGTGAACAGCCTTTCTTAGAAAGAATAAGGATGCTGTTTGCAGAAGTACTAAATCCTCATGGAAAATAGAGCTTAAACTACTGCCTCTGCTCTAGATATTCTCCTTGCTAAGACCTAAAATGTATACAGTGCAAAAGAAGGAAGAATTTGAGGGGAGAACCATGACATCACCTTTATATCTTATAGGTGGAGTCTATGCTTAATTTGGAGCATCTTTGAAGTAATCTGCTAAATAAAGAGCAACTGACGTTTCCCAGCATTAAACCTTGTTTTATGAGCCAACATGTGGTATGTGAAAAGTAGTGGAGGCAGTCTAGTGTGATACACAGCAAGGAAGAGAGGATGATTAGCATAGAGTGACTCAGACTGTTGGCCATGCTGGATTTCTAACAAAGAATCTGCCTTGATCGTAAAGTCCGGGAAAACAAAGTCTGGATGCAGAACTAGTGATGGCTGCTAAATGATAAAGAACTGAAAGAGATGGTTCAGCCATCAAAAATGGAAAAGTAAGATAAATATCATTGTCAAAACCAATAACTGAAACACCAAATACCTGATAGAAATGTTGAAGGATGAGATCCCAAGCAAACTAAGCCAGAAGAAACCTACCAAGTAGTTGCACAAAAACAACTACCAGGAATTTTATGCTCCAGAACTGAAAACTGTCTCATCCATCTGTAGTTTTGGAGATGACTCCCTACCAACCTAGGATCCTAGCCAGAGGAGAGTCTGCTGAGAAAGCAATGCTTTACCTCCAGGGAGGTACCCTACTTGGGCCATCTAAGTGACCAGAAAAAAAGCAAAAACACAGTCGGGGTAGGGGGAACACACCACAAAAAACAACACCCATAGAAAGAAATCGACTTAAACTAGAGACAATCATAAAGAATGAGGGAGGGAATGGCTCGTGGAGGACATGACATGGAGACATTCTCAATCCCCAATGCTGCACTATTTCAGAAAGAAATGAATAAGCAGTGTGTATACAGATCAAGGATGCAGAGGGCTTTAGCTCAGTGAATAATGTATGCTGTGCAGTTCCAGTAAAAGCAAGGACTCTCAAGGCGTATACACAGCCAAAGTCAGTCTCCCATCACTCAGCTGCCATGTTTGCAGCTATGCTATTAAATAAATTAGTTTTGATTCCAGCTAGATTGTGGTGCCAGATGCAATATCATTAGCAACAATCTTAGAGTGGGCAAGTGTGACCACTTGCAGGTGATGGATAAATAAAACACTATCTTATTTAGAGTTTACATTAGCCTATAGAAGTGTTGTATCAAGCAAACAGCTTGCTACAGAGATGTCAATGATCAGGACACAGCGTGCACAGAGGGCAAGTCTGGTGCCAATTGCTTCTCCAGGAAATGACAAAAGGTGAACTACAATGGGACTGGTCTATGTGGGGCAGCTATGGACTCTGAGCAGCAGTGGAGACTTTCAGAGTCCAGTCTTCCTTGGCTAAATATTTAAGCAGATTTCGCCAGTGGCAAGAAAACATGGAAGAATTTGAGCTTGGATATAGAAATTACTCCAGAAGAACAACAAGGCAGTGCCAAAGGACTGAGCTGTGCACTTACTGTGTGGAAGTAACTTACCTACTGCCATCACAGGCTTAGGAGACACTAGGTTGCTGTGGTGTGTCCATAGCACAGCCTAGGAACTATTATCATTCATGTCAGCAACTACAAAAAAGCAAGAATCAACTCCTCCAAAATCTACAAAGATTTCTACAAAGAAACAAGGTATAGTCCAGCAAGGAGAATGTTACAAGTCTCTGCTGCAGGACAGTTTCCTGGAGGCATCAGGAAAGGCTCAGAGCCCTCCCTAGGCTGACTGACTACAGTGGCAGCACCTTTATGAACAGACTTCTTCACAAACAACCCATTTAGTTTTACAAAGCCTACAGACTATTTGACACCTAAACAATGTGGGAGTGCTCGCTGCCAATACTGTGCATCCATCTCGCATGAAGGCGGCATCATTTTGCAATATATCTTTCACTGGGACTAAATCTCTTTCATAATAGAAAGGGATGTAATCTTAGTTTGATTTTTGAGATTTAAAGGTTTTATTGTTATTTTTATTGACAATTTATAATAAAGCGTCTTTTAAAATTCCATGGCTTTTTGACTGCCTCACTTTTACATTATAATTGCAGAAATTATTTCTCTTTTAAATTCTATTTATTTATTTGTTTGTTTGTCTGTTGATTAATAACCACAGGGACTGCATACATCAGAAACAAATAAACTTCGAGGCTTTCATAGAATGATTAAAGGAACCATCAATTAAATCACAAATGCATATATGACCTAGCACTGAGTCAATGGAGGAGTATGGTGAAAGTACTTCCCTGATTCATTTAGGTTAAAGTTGCTTCAAAACTGTAAAGAATGATAAAGACTGTAACCGTAATCTAGTGACTATGAACATAAATGATGATACCAGTTTGCTACAGCATCTTGACACCTGGCTGAACGTGTGCCAGCAAGGTGCTCGGGTGGTCAAGAAGGCCAACAACATCCTGGCTTGGATCAGCCATGGTATCGCCAGCAAGAGCAGGGAAAGGATCGTCCCCCTGTATTCAGTGCTGGTGAGGCTGCACCTCAAAGCCTGGGTTAGGTTTTGGGCCCCTCAGTATAATAAAGACATTCAGTTTCTGGATCATGTTCAGAGGAAAACAACGAAGCTGGTGAAGGGTTTGGATCACAGGGGTTCTGGGAGCAGCTGAGGGAACTGCGGCTCTTAAGCTTGGAGAAGAGGAGGCTGTGAGGAGACCTCATCGCTATTTACAGCTTCATGAAAGGAGGTGGTGGTGAGGTGGGTGCTGACCTCTTCTCCCAGGTAACAAGTGACAGCATGAGAGGAAATGGCCTCAAGTTGCACCATGGGAGGTTTAGACTGGATATTGGGAAAAAAGGCAGAATAGTGAAGCATTGGCAGGAGCTGTCCAGGACGGTGGTGGAGTCTCCATCCCTGTAGGTGTTCAAAAAACATGTGGACGTGGCACGTGGGGACATGGTTTAGTAGGCCTGGTGGTATTGGGCTGATGGTTGGACCGGATGAGCTTAGACATCTTTTCCAACTGTAATAATTCTATGACCTTTGCAATTTCTGAAGCAGGGACCAGCCCATTCTGATGTCACTGTTGCAGATTCTTGTATTTAATTGTTACGCAATCACAATGAAGCAAAGCTGGGTGGGTGTCATGCCATCCTTTTTGTTTGACAGGAGAGATTTCAGAGACCACGTGAAGCAGAAAGCCTCACAGAACTCTGCTTTACTCTGTGCTGACTTTGAACTCCTCATAGTGTAACATGTGCTGCTCATTACCATTCAGTAACTTGTTTCTGGTAGTTATTACAGAAACATCTTTAAAATTCAGTTCCCAGGAGCTGTTGTTCCTAGCTGAACACAGTAAACCCCAATAACTGAGCATCAGTACAATGCAGAAATCAAATATAAGTCTGAAACAACAATCTGAAACAAATATATAAGAAACAATGATATTCTATTAGCCATGGAGATGTTCTGAATGGCAACCTGTGGATTTCTCCTGGGTTATGAGTACTAGGGATGTAATTGACAAACCCATTGTCCCGTTCATTAAAGCTCAATATGTCTCATTAACTGCCAGAGAAAAGGAGGTAAAGATTAACTCATGTTGTCCAGTTAAAGAAAAAAAAATCAAACTCTGACTTTCTGTAACCATTGTGCTTCTTTCTTTTTCTGCCATGAATGCATTTAACTGGCTATGTAAAAATGTCTCTTATTATAGAAACTGGAACCAGGTGGGAGGGAGTGAAGAGGACTACAATCAGCTTTCCTTTGTGCTAATGCAATTAATGATCATTACAAACAAAAGTGTTAAATTGTTAAATGTTTGGATCATGAAACTAACCGATTGTCTATCCAGGACACATCTCTATAGCCTTTCCCAACCCACTACCATGTTGTGTCAGAGTTTGGATGTGACTGGTTTTCCTAACCAAGCTTGTTTGTCCTTGAGTGTGTTTGCACATATTTGCCAGACACCTTGAAGAAAATGTATTTAGAAGAGGACTTGTGCTTGAACTGTGAAGCCTTTTGTGTTGACCATTCGATGCTTGCTATTGGTGTAGTAGCACAGAATGGCCACGAGGAAAAAGCAAACAACCTGTGTGAATTGAGATAGATAATCATAGCAATCATTGGTGTGAGATCCCCTGTGTTCTAGGAGATTTGTAAGTATTTTGACAGGACAAGACTGCAAGGAATGACAGAAAACCACAAATACTTTAATTCATCCTGATTATTCAGGAAAACACTGAAAAATCAGATATCAGAATAGGAAAATAACTATTTTTTGTTTTCTGGTTAATGCAGAGATAGAGAATATACTGATGCATTTCTTGATATTGACAAAACCTTCTACCCTTCTTCAGATAAGAGAAATCAAACAACAAAATTGGAGATAAAAGAATTAAAGCCTCGTATCTCTAGAACAAAATGTTTTATTCCCTTTTGCTTCACGAACACTAACAATATAGTCAATTGGAGAATTTTTTTGCTCCACCAAATGCTGGATGACCAAGTTCTAAAGGAGTTTGTTCATTAGGCTGTGGAAAACAGCATTTTTCCAACTGTAGGGGCATGGCCTCCTGTGAAGCTACTGAACAGGGTGACACGGAGCCACTGAGCAATCATCTGCCACAGCACTTGAGAGTCCTACAGCAGGAAATTTTTCTGACAGGTAAAATAAAAAGACAGGGTTATTTTTTCAATCTGTTTCTTTTGGCAATTTGTTTAACGCCAGTGAAAGGCTTTCTGTAACTGCAGGTGGTAAGCTGAGCCTTGCAGTGCACCCACACTGGGAATGACTCTTCGACAGGCTCTATCACAGCAATAATTTTCCCAACGACTGAACCAGAGTGAAGACAAGGCTCTGGGCTCTGATAAATGATCCTTGCTTGCTGAAAGTGTCACACAAGTGTCCTCCTACTAGAAATGACTGAGCAGAAGCAGGGATGGCTCAGTGGGATGTGTGTCCATGCCACAGCAGTGCTGGGTTATTAACTTACTAATGAATTAAAAGTCCCAACAATAAAGCTGTCTGGTGGTGCAAGAAATGCAAGTTCAATATGTCAAAGTCACTGTCCACCCACTGTGCCTACTAAATCATGTCCTAAAGTGCCTATGATTTTTTTTAATCCCTCCAGGGATGGACACTTTACCACTGCCCTGGGCAGCCTCTTCTAGTGCTTCACCACTCTTTCAGTAAATAATTTTTTCCCAATATCCAACCTAAACCTCTTCTGGCACATGTTGAGGCCATTTCCCCTCATCTATCACTTCTTACCAGGAAGAAGAGGCCAGCACCCATCTCACAACTCCTTTCAGATAGTTGTAGAGAGCGATGAAGTCTCCTCTCAGCCTCCTCTTCTCCAGGCTAAAGAACCGCAGTTCCCTCAGCTGCTCCCAGAATCCCTGTGCTCCAGAACCCTCCCAGCTCCATTCCCCTTCTCCAGACATGCGCCAGCACCTCAATGTCTTTCCTATAGTGAGGGGCCCCAAACTCAACCCTAGAATCAACATGAGCCCTCACCAGCACCAAACACAGGGGAATGATCTTCCCTACTTCTGCTGGCCACACCATTTCTGATCGAAGCCAGGATGCTGTTGGCCTTCTTGGTCAGCTGAGGATACTGCTCGCTCATGTTCAGCCACTGTTGATTCCCCAGTGGATTCTGCAGATACTATAGGTGACCAACTGACTACAGAAGTGAGAAAGGTAAAAGTACTCTTAGGCTCCTTTAACAGAGATATTCCAAGACAGATCGAATATAAAAAGTATTCTGGAGGACAGTCTGCAAGATAGGTTGTAGATATATATAAATTACATTGCTTATACCTTCATTTTCACTTGGCAATTACTTTGCTCTGAATCTTGCTCATAATTTGGTAAATCTTTGCAATTTACCAATTCAAAATTCAAGTACAGATATATTCTTAATACGTGCTAGATTCCTACTCCTGAATACATTCTTCTTATGAGAGAAATGAAGACGTAAATTGAGATTATTGGCACATAGGTGAGCCTTACAAGGAAATAAAGCGAACAACTTTTACTTTTTAATCAATACAGTGAACTTAATGATGAAATGTAAGGCTTACTTTTTTTAATCAGCAAGCCATGGGAAGGATGCTTTTAATAACTGTTTACTTCCTTCCACCCCACCTCCAACCAAAAAACCAAATCAGGTTTGGAACACCATATGCTGAGCTGACAGAATGGAAAATCTGTTTGATAAACTGCTCATGAGCAGTGACAGAGAACACATTCCTAACAAAGAGAAAATTTTTGGTGTGTGTAGGTTTTTTTTTCTTTGTTTTGTGGGGATTTTTTATGTTTAGTTATATGACTGCAGTGCCACACTTTGTGGTATCAATCATAGAATGCTTTGGGCTGGAACGGACCTTAAAGTCCATCCATTTCCAACCACCCTGCCACATGCAGGAACACCTTCCACTGTATCAGGGTGCTCAAAGCCCCATCCAACCTGGCCTCCAGTGGCAAGGTATTAAAATAAAAGGACAATTTAATGGAACTTTCCTTTTCCTGTAAGATCATCTTTGCTGTGCAGTTACTTACTGTCCTTTAACAGGCAAGTGTGAGACAAAAGTGCCGTAATAAACTAGTTGGAGTGCAATCCTTAAAATGTTATTTAGCAGCATGCTGCATGTACTCTAGGGCAGGTGACTAAGACAAAGGAAAAACACTTGCAAGAGTTATAAAATCTGGATGCGCATGTACTCCTCTCTCCTCCCCATTTTACTCTCCCCTCACTGCCCTTATACTAATCTTTGTCATAGTCCATGGAGATGCACTTTCTCTGAGGAGCAGAAGATGCTTCCACAACCACCATCTCTGCTGTCTTGAGTCCTGCAACATTGCTGACTACTAGCTAGGTCACAAACCACATTTAACAATTCACAACCTGCAGCTGCCAAGAGCAGAAGGAATTGGCGAAAGAACTTTTGGGGTCAACTTCCAATATTTGTGCTATTAACAAATTAGAACACCTTCAAAAATTCTACAGCAGTTTTGAAGGGAAACAGACATAATTCTTAAGGTTGTTATAAAAATGTTTACAGAGATAAGATATCTGCAGTTTTACCAATAAATAAATATTGATTGGGAGGGAGCTTATGTACTTAACTATAAAATTGCATGGATTTTAGAGGTGGCATTTTAAAAAGGTTAATGTATTCATCCCTTCCCAAGTCAATGGAGAACCACAGACTGCCATGTAATTGGGTCTCCTCATATGTACTGAAAATAATTTGGATAGACAACTTTAAAACTATATTAAATGTTAATACCTATGTAAAAATACACATTTTATATTAGTACGTCATGCCATGTTCTTGTTAACTTTAAGATGATGATAAAAGAAATATTTGAGTATGAACACTAGAATTTCTGTGACAAAATAAAGAGTAGGAAAGCAAATTTTGTAACAACTTACATCTTTGTGTCATTCCAGCAGACATTCTCAGGCACCTACAGTACACAATGATGAATGTAAAGGTTTGGTACATAAGTACAACAATCTTATAATTTAGCTGTTGAAAGTACAAAAACTGATTGCTTCACTTATAAGAAAACATTACACAACCCTTCTGAGTTGGCACCTATAAAGTATTATCAGCTGAATGCTATTTTTCAAGTTTATCTGCTGTGCATCACCCATTTTCTTATTGTTCTTTTCAGTTTTAGCAAGGTATGGAAGAACATGTCCTGAAAAATGCTCTATAGGTGCTCTTGCCTATTAAAGTGTCTGTGTCTCTACCAAATGAAACATCACATAGCTTGGTCAAACTTAGAGATGGTCAGAGTGATTCAGGTTAAAACAAAATTCCATCTTAACTTTAGTCTGTAGCTAAGGAAGCCACACGAGATTTGTTGGTCTCTAGTAAGGTCTCCAAAGCACTGTGTTCACCTCAGTGCTTGCAGAATCATTTGATTTCAGCCCTGACTTGAAAATTAACAACCTTTTGAGAAGCCACTGGTGTTTCGTTTCAGGGGAGGCTGGGGTGAGGGAATGCCTGAGCCTGCTCTCCTGCAGGTTTTGGTTCAAGATTTTGGCTGGTGGAGAGCCTGTTGCCTTCCTCTCCTTTCAAGAGCAGGAATGACAGCAGCACGACACGAGGAGGGAGCACCAACTGATCCACAGTGCTCAGCCACTGCCAGCAAAGGAGAAAGCTCTGTCTCCAGGTTCTACTCCCAGCCCCATTCTGACCACTTTGAAGCTGACTTAATAAATTGAGGTGAAGTATGAACCAGCCAAAATATGACCGAAATAGGCCATTTTCTAGGTGAGAGCATGCCTGGTAATAAAAAGCTCAAGCAAGGCATTGGTGTGCCAAGAAGTTCCTGAAAAAGGCCATAAGGTTGAACGTACACACATGAGCAGAGTCTGGAGATAAAATCAGGCAAATGAATCACTGTTATAGGAAAGAAAACAGTTCTCACTGATGATAACTCAAACCTCTGCATTTAATACAAACTTGGAAAACTCAATTCTTTCACAAAAGCTCTGTGCATTCTATTTTTTACAAACTTAAACTCCTTGTACAGATCTCTCAGGCAAATGATGATATAGGACAGCATCTGCTTTACTGTTTCCTGAGCAATTGCTGAGGATTTTCAGAACCAAATTGAAGATGGTTATCTCAAATGATCTCTTAATAACCCTTACACAGCATATACCCTGCAATTCCAAAAGTCATCATTTCAGCAGTGTTTGCTGCAGATATTACATTTGGAATAAGTGTGAACAACTTATTCTTCCTGCAAAGTCAGTGCAGGGTCTCCATCAGAGTTCACTTTCATCAAGAAAAGGAGCATTTCTTGACATGTTCTGGTGTCTGCTACATAACTCACAGTGACTACTTGCATTTTCTATATTCTAATCTAAATATGACATAAAAAAATAATTTAGAATCAAACTTTTCATTTTTACCTTCCCTTAGTGACATTCAGCTTTTCTGGCTCTAGCTGCCCATCTGTCCAGTGAGACCAATCATTCTCTACTGACAGATCCGTTTTTAGGAAGAAATGAGAAAATCTTTCATATACTATGCAATACAGCCACATTGAAAAAGTTTCATCTCCATGACGATCATTATGTCTTCAGTAGACAAGTGCTAAAGGAAACAGATTCCATGTTCAATTGGTACCTTGGACTGAGAAGAAAAGCCAAATGGAATCTTATTTTCAGAGGAGGCTTGGTGTACTGCACAGGAGGTGACACTGCAAACCTGCACAACCCCATGTCCCCAGTGGTGCAGAAAAGCATAGTGGCCAGGATTTTCAAACTTAGAATCATAGAATTGTTTGGGTTGGAAGGGACTTTTAAAGCCCACCCTCCCTTGGGTAGGAACACCTTCCACTGGATCAAGTTGCTCAAAGCGTCATCCAACCTGGCCATGAACAACTCCAGGGGTGGGATATCCACAACTTCTCTGGTCTACTTGTGCCAGTGCCTCACCACCCACACAGGAAAATATATTTTCCTAATATCTCATCTAATCTACAGAGATTTATTTAGCAGAAGAAACTTCTTCAGATGTAGTGAAGAAGAGTATAAAAATTCTACCTTTTCCACCTGAGAATGAATCTGGCTCTGTAAGACAAGTGACATATTGCAATGGCAGATGCAGCAGAAAACAAAACTAAGGGAAACGTATGATTGCACAAAACAAGATCTCACCAACTGTGTGTATGAGTTACTGGTGAATGCTGAAACCTGCCGTATCACTGAGCGTTTAAGTCCGTACACACGCTCTGTAATTGAATGTCAAGAAAAATGAAAATATATTGTTTTATTGCTACTGTTCATTGATTTATCGAAGTGATTTATTGTCATTGGACATGAGGAGCAACAAATCATTTTGCTGACACCATCAGCTGTCTTAACTAGGTTGTCAGTTCATGACATTAAAGGTAATGGATGGTGATTATTTTACTGTAATGGGTTTAATCAGTGCTTTGAATGACTTAGCAGTCATGTCATAGTATAGCCAACTCATCATTCATCAAGGCGGCGTTTTGTTTACCAACATCATCTATAATTCATTTGATTGTTGACAATCATCAGCAAATACCTCTCAGGCAAAGTTTTATCAGAAATGAAAATCGGCACAGCTGCAGCATACTAACAAACTCCACACTTCACAACCAGAGGAGGAACACTCGAAGGTGTTTGTTCCTTCTCTCTGAAGAGAAGAACTGTCAAGCCTGAAGAGGCACTGCCAGCCAAAGCTATGTTCCCATGGGCTGCTTGGCAGTCTAGCACTAATATTTACAGCTTCCTCAAATGCATAATGCCTGTTCTGTTGTATACAAACTCTGACCAACCCTTGAATTCAGTGTTAAACTGAAATTTTGGCTTACTCTTCATCAAAGAAGTGCAGCCAAACCGTTATCCCAAGGATAATGGGGGTGAATCTTACACTTATTTACATTATGACGAAATTAATTGTGGAGAACTCCATCCTTGAAGAAAAGGACTTTGCAGTGGATGAGAAGCTCAACATTAGCTATTAACTTTATGGAAAAAGGTAAAATATTAGAAATATTGTGGTGGAATCATCTTAAGACAGACCTTTAAATCACTACTTGTGTTCTGTTTTTTATGATTAAAGGACAAGACTCAAATTGCTCAACATGTTTCATATTAAGTTGACAGGATAACAGCTTAATTATGCAAAGATAGATTATTAATACAAATAGATGGAAGCTTTCTACAGCTTCAGTAGCTTTTGTACTAGTTTTTAGTGCAAATTTTCCTTTGACATTTGCATGGCAGGTCTCAACATTGAAATTCTTCTACTAATCTACTGGTGCAGGGACAGAGCGCTACTTCAGATGTAACAAAAGAAGGGTATCAAAATTTTGCCTTTCAGACCTGAGAAAGACCCTGGTTGGGTAAGAAACAAGCAGCGGCTGTTCTCAAAGCCTTAACGTAAAAGGAAACTATGTCAACCATGTCAAGGTTTTGCGAGAATCTTTTACATTTCAAACTTATGTTTGATTACTATATAAGAATATGTAAGAGACCTGCAGATATGGAATTGAAAGGCAAGACCACTGAAAAGAATATTCACTCAAATGGAGAACAATCTCCCCTCCCTTACATCATGTTCAAGGTTTGGCCTACAAAACATAAAACAATGAGAAATGAATGCATTTTGCAAATAGGTGGACCAGGTTTTGAAGGTGCAAGTGGGATACAGTAGCTTGCAAGGAAAAAAAGTTATTTTCAAGGTCAACAGCAAACATAACAAGTGTTCCAGTCCAAAGACCACTCTTGAAATGGTTGATGGGGCAGAAAACACTACAGAAAACACTATATTATATAGAGAGTAGGAAAATTACTTTTAGTACAGTTAAAAGGAGATTAAATAGGCTATTAGAGATTTCTTCCAACCATACTAGTCTTTCACATGTAAAAGTGAAACTGAAATGAACAGGAAGGACTGATAAAGACTGATACATGGTCTAGCAAATATCATTACTACAAAGGAGAAAGATATCAATGACATTAAAAACCAAGACTACAGAAACCATACTAATTTAGTAAGGATTGTTTAACCTTTTTAAAAGCAATTGATATGGGGATCAGAGAGAAAGTACAAGTTAATCCCCCTTTGTAAACTCCGAAACCACACTCATTAAATATTGAGTATTTTCACAAGAAAAGATCTTGAAATCTGAAATACTACTGTTATTAACGTCATGGCAGTTATGTATGATTTCATTAGCAGAAAGTCCTAATTCAGTTGAATCTTATGTTCTCACAAGCTTTACAAAATTGTCTCCTAAATACTTTATGCAACACTGCAAGTTTCTGAAACTAGAGGCCTTCAGGGAAAGGCTTTTTCCTACAGTTCCTTTTGCATGAATAACACCCTCCACAAGCTTAGTAATGCCTGTGTTTACTGAACCTGAGGCATATTTATCTATAAAGATATTAAGCTGAAAGAGGGGGGATTTAGATTAGATATTACGAAGAAATGTTTTCCTCTGAGGGTGGGGAGGCCCTGGCCCAGGTTGCCCAGAGAAATCATGGATACCCCATCCCTGGAGGGGTTCAAGGCCGGGTTGGACGGGGCTTTAAGCAACCTGATCCAGTGGAAGGTGTTCCTGCCCATGGCGGGGGCTTGGAACTGAATGGGCTTTGAGGTCCCTTCTAACCCAAACCATTCTATGATTCCATTATATAGTCCCTGTATTTAGTATACAAAACTGAAGTTTAAACTTGAAGTTTAAATTTGACAAGTAAAAACCTGGCTCATACAGTCCAGACTTGGGCTGGCTTGGCAGACAGCAGTGTTCCTCAGCAGAAAGAAATGACCACATTCACTAGAATGTCTGATCTAAAAAGCTAGCTCTTATAGCAGACAAAGCAAGCCTTCAATACATGCACAGAGAGCATCCCAGTCAGCAAAGCTCAATATTTGGTCCAACTTTAAATATTTTCTCTATGGAATCTGGAATGGGATGGAGGTATTTTGTTTTGTTTTTCATAAAGTAGCTGTAGGTCCAAACTCAGGCCCACTTCTCGACAACAAAATTTTCTGTCATAGAAATGTTACCTTACCTTACATCCCTACAGCTGCTGCCATTAACCCTTGCTCTCTCTGACCAAGGTATTCATAAAGGCTCACCTTTTCAAACTTGAAGAACAAACTTTCACTCTTATCATTTCCAAGATGCTGAACCAGCATACAGAGCCTCCTCTGAAAGAGGCATTTTCTTTGCAAGATGTTTTACTTATGTTAGGAGCAGCACTGGGCATATTAATAGCAAAACAAATGAGGCATATTAATAACAAGTGCATTCACGCAGGCACTTTCCCGGCATACTGATTTCAGAACATGCACAGATATTTGACAGAAAACACATACACACAAAGTGAACTATGAATACTACATTTGGGGTTGAACTTGTTGTCCATCTAAGCTGGTAGACCTCAGACAGCCAAAGTGGCGGAAAGCTCTGTTGCATGCAATGCTGAGGAATCTTAGAATGGTTTAGGTTGGAAGGGACCTTAAAGGCCATCAGGTTCCAAGCCCACCCTGCCATGGGCAGAGACCTTCCACTGCATCAGGCTGCTCAAAGCCCCATACAACCTAGCCTTGAACACCTCCAGGGATGGGACCTTCCACAGCTTCTCTGGGCAACCTGTTCCAGTGCTCACCCTCACAGGAAAATATTTCTTCCTAAGACCTCATCTAAATCTCCCCTCTTTCAGCTTAAAACCATTCCCCCTCATCCTGTCCCGGCTCTCCATGAACAAGAGCCCCTCCCCAGCTGTTCTGTAGCCCTTTTAAATACTGGAAAGTCGCTCCAGTTTTTCCCTGAAGCCTTCTCTTCTCCAAGCTGAACAAGCCCTATTCTCTCAGCCTGTCCTTGTATGGGAGGTGTTCCAGCCCTCAGATCATCTTCATGGTCTCCTCCTGACTTGAGCTAAATGATCCCTGTCTTTTCTGTGCTGCAGAAACAGGAAAGCCTGCTCTGCAAGCTAGGGAGGAATCAACAAAACTACTGAGCTTCCATCTAACCATCTCCAGCAGTGCTAGCACTGATGATACAGCAACACTAACTGTGGCCAGCAATGCATTAGCAGCATGCTGAAGTCCAAGCTGCTGTGTCTTCATTTATCCTCCCATTTAATCAGGTCTCCAGAGAGTAGTGGGGGAGGTGAAATCCCTCACCCTGGCATTGATTTGAGTGCCTTGCAGAGATAATTCACATGTCAATATTGTTAATAATTTCATTTTTTCTTGTGAAAGAAGGGAAGAGAATAACAAATCACATTGAAAATTATGTTCGAGCTTCCAGCAAATTCAGCAAATCAAGAAACAGAAGCTATATTCATCTTAAGAAATGGGAAAGACCATGCTAGGAAGTAAAATCTGAAAATCATAATGTGGACAGGCTAAAGAGATTAAGCATCAAATTACAAAACACAAAGATGTTTTTCTTCTTTTCTTTTAAAAGAACATATCAATAGAACTGTGTCTGCCAAAGAGTTTCTACAAGCAACAATTGCTCAAAAGGATTGTGCTTCATCAGAGAATGGAAATCAATTACTTCAGTGTTTGTTAGGAAAAAATTGAGAGATGTAGGACGTAATTTCTTTTACAGGGGAATAGTCAGAACAACTGCCTCAACCCAAAATGTCAGCAAGGAAGATTTAGGATCAGAAAACAGTAGGCAGAAATAGTCCAGAATGAGTCGTATAAGAAAGCACATATACACGTACACCTCACTTAACCAGGCTTCAGTCGAGACACACACAGAATTTTGAGTTTCCCTTTAAGGGACTAATAGAAAACTGGGGAAAGTTCAGAAAATTCAGCAAATCTGACTTTTAGTACCAAACAAATTGATAAAAAATGTAATAAAGAAAGAAGTAGTAAACAGACAAATATAATACAGTAAAACCAAGATGCAAAGTCACATCTCATGAGGGCAGTCAGGCTCTCTGGAAGAGATGATAAATGGGGATGAGGCCATTTCAATTGATCTTCTACACTTGGATTTCCAATAAGGTTTTGACAAGTCTTCTCACCAGAGGCTCTTAAAAAAATTAAACTGTATGGAACTACAAGAAAGGTCCTTTACAGGACAAAGGAGTTATTAAAAGGATGAATGTTAAGCAGAAGAACAAAGAGTCATTTTTCATAACAAAGTTAAATTGTACGTCCATATGAATCCTCTTCAATGTAAAGCTCAGAAAGGGAACGCATACTGAGGTGACAAAGTTTCTTCATGATTCAGAATAATTTGGAGTAGTAAAAATTAAAAATGGTTGTGACAAGTAGCAGAATGATCTCAATACTGAATGACGAGATAATCAATCAATGTCAGTTGCAATTTAAAGCATACATTTGGAGAAAACATGGCCTGAATATATATATGTTTATTAATGCACTCTAAACTATCTCTTAACATTCAGGAAAAATCCTGGCGTCATTATGGATAGTTCTTTGAAAACGTCAGCTCAGGGACAGTGAGCACAGAAAACAGAATGGTAAGAATCATTAAAGAAGGATGAAAAACAACAGTGAAAACATCATTATGCCACTATAAACCGAAAGCATTCCCACAGCTTTAATACTGCATGCCTTTCTAGGTACCCCACCTCTAAACAACAGAGCAGCAGAAGAAAACAGATAAGGGCCACTAAACAATCCAAGCAACATGACAGCACCCGTACAAATAAAGGTCATACAGACTAAAGCTTTCCAAACTTGGAAAACAATCACGAAGGAAAGATAAAATGGAATCTCTTTGCAAAGGAGTTTCAAGAACAAGTTATTCATTATTAAGCACTTTGATATGACACACCTTAATTTCTTCATTGTCAGGCAGCAGTTTTAAAATTAGGAAAAGGAAACAGGTTTATCTTTTTCACCATAATCAATAACTAAAGTGTCAAATCTCATTGCCAAGGATATTGTAGGAGCCAGCAATGTAAACAGGTCTGGAAAAAAATAGTCACAAAAGCTATGCGTAAATTAATGGAAGGAATGACCTATACCAGCCAGAAAGATGTGACTGCAACAGTGGGCTTCATCTGTAAGTCAAAAGCCACAGATCACCAAAAGCTGGGGAAGTGCTGGGAGAAGTGTAACCACGTACTTGCTCTACTCATGTTCTTTTCACAAATATCTGCTCCTGGCCAGCACCAGAAACAAGATACACAGAGCATAGGTCACCCCAGTAGGAGACATTCTTGTGTGCCTTGCCTGCAAAAGTGGTTGGCAATAAGAAACACCGAGAGAACAGACATGGATTTACTAAAGAGTAATCAGGTCTGGTTTGATTTTTTTTTTTTTTTTAAAATCATAGAATGCTTTGGGTTGGAAGGGACTTTTATCACCCCCCCTGCAGCAGAAGGGACATATTTAACTTGCTCAGGTTGCTCAGAGTCCCATCTAACCTGACCTAAAGTATTTCCAGGCATGAATCTTTATTTTCTTTTTACTAACTTTGCTTTGTTTTTTTCTTCTTATTTGTTCAGACATTTGTATTTCACTCCTTTTGCATTCTGGATCTATGCAATATAACATTGATGTTCTTTGCCACTTCTATCCATGTTGCGATGGCCTCTTACTTCTGTGAGTTGCACCACCCTTGTGCCAAGTCTGAATCTGGCCGAGTATGCTCTAGGCAGCTGGGTACAATCTTGAGGTAAGAGGTCTCCTAGTAACTAAAAGTTTTTAATGAATCATCTCTTAGGATTACAAAGACCTGCTCAAAATTGCTCAGAGTCCAGTAAGGACTTGGGATCTGACATTTCTCACACTCCCATCCTATCATGGCATTGTAAACCACCTGCTTCCTCTGTAATAATCCTTAACCACCCTGGTCTCACGTAGATATTTCCCTTGCCTGTTATGAATGACTAATCTATCCAGTCAATTGAAAATGGAATTGCATAACATGAGAAGTATACAGATTGAAATCCTGACTGGACCTCTAAACATAACTAAAATAATAATTCATGTTTGACAAAAAGAAGATCTCAAAATGGTACTTGCCTACAGGATCCTCTGCATGTTGCTATGTTTACATGAAGATCATGTATAAAGTATGAAAAGAAACATAAATATTCTTTTGCATCCTTTGGTGTCTTTGATATGCAGCAAGGATCTTAACCATATTGAGGAGATGGGTTGAAAATTAAATCATAAGTTTGACTCTGTTCCTCTCTACCAATATACACCACTTTGCACTCTTCACTTGACTACATTATTGGGAAGACTCCATGTACATCCAGCAGGACCCCAAAAATGTCCATTACAGTGTAGCACATCCTAACATACATGGAGGGGAAGACATTCTTCAGTTGTCTCCTTTGGAAACTGCATGGCGATGATGATGATGATGATGTCTAGTTTGAGAGAGGACAATGATGGTATTTTCCCTCCCCAGAGAACATCACCCATCTGAGTTCAGTGAAGGCTCAAACAGAATGAGGAGAAATTGAGCTGGAAAAGCAAAGGATGCCTATAAGAGAGCTTAAGGAAGCTCCATCCCCCCATGGAAACTGCCTTTTTTCCTCATGAACCTGAATATGGTGGCAGTGACTGCACCAAGACTGCAAGCAGCTTTGCAAAGAGAAACACATTCCTCCTCTGGTTTTTATTGCCTGCAAAATGTCACAAGAGTTTGTAATTCAAGCAATCAACGTGAAGGAGAATAGACCATAAAAGCATGGATTATTGCCACAGAAATAGCTCTACTTTCCCTATTGTTCAATAATGAAGCAAGAACTTTATGAAAGAACTTTATGGCAGATACCACAGCATGGAATAAAGAAGAAAGAAACACATTCATGATTTGAAATTATTAGATTTTACTCACTGTGCAAGACAGAGCTTTCTAGGTCCTCTCTTCTTTGCAAAGAGGGATCTTAAATCTACATATCCAAAGACTGTAGGTTCTGTCTTTTAAAACCTGATCTTAATGCTCCTCTTCTGCACTGAATTCAGCTACCAAAGAAAAGTGCAAAAAGTCAAATGTCTTCCTGCAAAAATGCAGTGTATAAATTTCAGGGAAAAGAGTTGTCATTTTCTGAGAGCACACGTCCACTAGTTGGAGAAGGAAAACTCAACTCTAAAGCGCACTGTTCACCTGCTGTTTATGAGCTATTAAGATAAACTGAAAGGCATGCTCTGCAAATTCTATTTTCACCTGTTTCTGGCTGGTGAAATACAGCCAGAGACCTACTTTAGAAACACAAAGTTAATTTAGTGTGAAGCAGAGAGAAATTCTGGGGTGTCTTTGATCACGAAGACATGCCTTGCTGTGAAATGTAGGCCAGATGCTTCAGTTCAGAGGGTCTGTTTGTTTTGGTGAAACCCTGTCACTAAAATACGTTTTCTTTCTATTGAACATTTTAAAATGTCCGTAATCAAATTCCTTTGGAAATTACTTCAACTGTATTGGAGCTAATTCAGATATTTTCTTTTTGCTTTTCATAGTACGAAGCATATAATGGTTTGGATTGGAAGGTATGTTAAAGATCAGCCAGTTCCAACCACCCTGCCATGGGCAGGGACACTTTCCACTGGATTAGTTTGCTTTTACATTACTACACATATATGAAAATTATTTCAAACTCAGCTAGACTACTAATATGAATTTCTCATCTTATCTACTTTAGAGATGCTTCAATAGCAGGTCTTTAAAATCTCAAGCTTACTGCACAAGCAGATTCTACTTTACATGCCCTCCCCCCACCCCCCTTTCCAATTCCCTGACCTAAAATCCCAGCTTGTCTCAATGACAGCTGAAGTTACCGCATCCTTCACAATATTAAAACAAAACTGGGAAGAAAATTGGTACTTTCTGTCTGTTCAGGTGACATGCAGTGTTCATACCCAGAGTGATATGCCATGAAACCATGCGACAAACTTCCATATATCAAGACTTTCATCTAACCAGCCTATGATGCTATTACTTCATTTTTCTCAAAACTAACATTTTTATCAAATCTTAGAGGTTAGGAAAGAGCTCTTTTTGGCTGGAAAAGACCACCAGTCCAACTGTCTCCCCAAAACAACTGGGTATACTAAATCATGTCCCGAAATGCCATGACTATACATTTTGAGCGCCTCCAGGGATAGTGACTCCACAGCTTCCCTAGGCAGCCTCTTCCAGTGCTTCACCACTCTTCCAGTAAAGAATTTTTTCCTAATATCCAATCTAAACCTTCTCTGGCACAACTTGAGGCTATTTCCCCTCATCCTATCACTTGTTACTTGGGAGAAGAGACCAGCACCCACCTCACTACAACCTCTTTTCTAGGTAGTTGAAGAGGGTGATGGGTCTCCCTTCAGAGTCCTTTTCTCCTCTGCTATACAGCCCCAGGTCTCTCAGCTGCTCCTCATAAGATGTGTGTTCCAGCCCCTTCACCAGCTTCATTGCCCTTCTCTGGACACACTCCAGCAACTCAGTGTCTTTCTTGTACTGAGGGTCCTAAAACTGAACACAGTCTGGGGAAGAATGAACTTCATCAAAGTTTTAAAGATCTACTTCTTTTTTGAAACGCAATAAAACCAGTTATTGACAAACTAACATTTACCAGGAGAAGAAGCACACACTGAAACCAGCTCTACCTAGCAATGCAAGCCCCTTCAGAGGCTCCTCATGGTTGAACTCAATTTTTAGAAGAGATTCAGTGTTTGAACTCATTTAGATTCTGCAACAGAAAGGGGAATGAGGCTTTAATGGCTTGAAAAATCTGGTCTGTATAACATATGGACCAACATTCTCCATCTGTGCAACCAGAGTGACAGGAGGGGAATATTCTGCAAAGCAATTCATCTATATGAGTAAATTCAGGCAGTATGTTAAAAAGTCACCTGACAGCTAACCTCACAGGACATTAATTAGAGTCCAAATTAGAAACAAATATGATGAATGTGCAACTCAAATGCCTAAAAATACCTTCTTTTTTTTCAAATATGGTTTTTATGTATTATTTTGGGACACAAACATAACAGCACTCTCAAAATATCCCTGTTCTCTTTTTAATGTAACATTTATTCTGCTATGTTGATTTTGTTCATCTCTGAGCTGGAATTTAACAGTAGATTAGATCACTTTAGAGCTTTTGTTACTATGGTAACACTGTGCTACAGTTATATTTCTTCACCTCCAATCTTGATTTTGAGGTGACTGGTTATATTTATTCCCATTTGTTAGTGAATCTCAGTGTGACAGAAAAGTATTTGGTAGAAGAAAAATGTTAGTATGAGTTCCCCCATAAGGTGGGTATCCCATGCTAGTTAATTTTTGCTGAACATTAAGTGTACTCAATTAACTTTTCAGAGCTTTAAATTAAATTAAATTATAGGTGAGTAAAGTTTGCATTGGCCACCTTTGGATCTCCTCTCTGAAGAGCACAGAACCAGCACAGCACTGCAGAGGTGTTGGGAGAAGACATGAGCTCCAGCTGCTCTGAGAGATGAGAGGTTTATCGTCCAACACAAAGATGCAGAAAACTGACTTAGCAGATCTCACTAGATGCTTTACCAAACATTCTTCCTCTTCAAAGTGGGGTTCCACATTGCGGAAATTTCATGCACATTAAGATTACAAAACCTGGAGACTGTCCCCATCCACAGGGAACTCGACTGTCCCCATCCACAGGGAGTTCAACTGTCCCACATTGGGGTTCTGGAGCCCTCAGCACAGGAAGGACATGGACATGTTGGAGCAGGTCCAGAGGAGGGTATTAAAATGACCAAAGGCCTGGAACATCTCCTTTATGAAGAGAGGCTGAAAGGGTTGAAGTTGTTCAGCTGGGAGAAGAAGACGCTCCAAGGAGACCTTGTTGTGGCCTTCTGGTACTGAAAGGAGGCTTACAAGAAAGATGGGGGAAAACCTTTTAGCAGGGCCTGAGGCAGAAAACCGTTAAAGAAGTGTAAGGCTATTTCTTTACTAAACAATGACTAATATTGTGGTTGGTTCCCTCTACGCAGTTATTGCAGGCTATTTTTTCACGAGAAACTTAAAGGCAAATGCTTGGGCAATTTCTAGCAGAGAATTACAGAAAAAGGCAGTTTTCCCATGTGGCTTTATTTTTTGGATGTGTCTTTGGTAATCCTGTGAAAATCAAGGCAAATTCCAACAACTCAGGAACCTCACACATGGAGGCAAGACACTCATTTTTGGAAACCAAACAACTCCAAAATAAATCTTCTCTCTCCCGTCATGATAAAGCCTCAGCTCTCAACCTCCATTCCCAAGGAAGCAACCAGCTTTCTCCCATCCCCTCCAAGCTCCCAGCTGTACCCAAAAAGCGCATTCAAATACTTCTGTTGCAGGGAGCAGGAAGGATTAATTACCTTTTTGTTACATTAGCCTAATTCTACCAGCAGCCACAAGGTGGCGATCATGTTCTGTGCGAGCAAATTAATGGCTCTCAGATCACAAGGTCACTTTGCACAACTAAACATCACGTTCATCCTCTCAAAGGAGATCCTTCTGCTTCCTTCTCCTAACGTTGAAGAGCAGTAGAATTCATCACATCCCACCTGCACCTGAATTTCTTTACCATCAAGACCAATCTAAATCGCCACTCTTAGCTTATTTCATTTGTTGGTGTCGTTTCATTTTCCCCTCCTCTGGCAGAGTCCAATGAAAATTTTCACATGATGTCAGGCTTGCATTCATTTCGGCCCAGAAATCCTTATCAGCTTTGCAGGCTACCTCTCATAAAGACATCTTATAGAGCAGTAAACTGGTAAACACTAAACTGCATATCAAGCAGCATAACTCACTCAAGTGGCTCACTAAAGATTCGAGTTTGTCCTTGAGGCGATGAAAGTAACTACTTAATATTTCACCATCTCTTTGATCATTTTTATAACATTTAGTTACCAAAGAACATTAGCTGAAATGCAACATCTGCTTGTAAAAAAAAAAAGGTACAGTTTTATCTTTTTTTAACTACTCTTTCTAATGAGATTGATTAAGATATAAAGATGATAGATATTTGCATAGAAACCAAGAGCAATTCCACAGCACCCAGTTAATCTGCATTAGCGCAAACAGCAAAATAATGAACATAAAGAAAAGATTCAGAGCATAACAGCAGTCATGGTTGCATTTCATATAATCAGAGAATCATTAGGGGTGGAAAAGACCTGTAAGATCATCCAGCCTAACTGTCACACCAACACAACCATGTCTACTAAACAATGTCTTGAAGCACCGCATCTATATATTATTTGAACCCCTCCAGGGATGGGGCTTCCACCACTGTCCTGGGCAGCGTCTTCCATTGCTTCACCACTCTTTCTGTAAAGATATTCTCCTAGTATCCAATTTAAACCTCCCTTGAGACGGTTTCCTGTTTACCTGTGTAGTAATTAACAGAGGGTAGATTGATCATATATAGGAAGGAAGGCAACATTATCTGGGGACTAAAGCATGTTGGCAATTTCTTGCTTAAACCCTAGCTTATTTTGTCTGTAACTTGTGTGACCATTTGGATGTCTGGCTGTAAATCATCTCAGATCAGACTACCAAAACTCAAGCCTGCTTTGTACAGGACCAAGCAAGCATGCAAGATCAGGGAAGAGAAGAATCACACTCTGCAATATTCACTTTTCCTGGATGCTCTCAGGTTGTCCAATTTGGTTTTAAAATAAATATATATCAGCACCTATCTAGGCAAATGAAAGTTTATACATAAAGTAGGACATGTTGATCTTCATGGAGTGAGAGAACCTGCCTGGAATAAAGATGATTATGCCCTACAGGAAAAAATAAGAATGGGCAGCATATTTAGAATGCAAATATTTTGACATTTATGCAGTACTTCACTTGGCAGCAGTAGCAGAAATAGCACATATCCTTCCTGAACCACTCAACAGAGACCTCAGCAGCAAAAGACAAAGCTGCTGAAAAATTACTGGCTTGATGTAGTAGTACTGGGCAGAATTCTTTAGCCATAGAATCAGGGTGCCTTGATATTCACAGCCCTCCATCGACAGTCAGATTGAGTAAAAGCATGTATCTCTTACCAGAGAAGAGAGGGATGTGTTAGTAGAGCAAAATTCAGTTCGCTTGCTGGTTACACACAATTTTCACAATATCAGGCAAAATGACCCACCTTTCCCTGGTCTTTGCTTTGAAGCATCAGATTTGCACTTTTGATCAGTGCCAACTAGCTCTTGGGGAAGACTTCTTATAGACACTGGCTTCTATCTATGTGTGAATTAAACATTCCAGTATTGGTGGAAATTGTCTCCCAAGTTCACTGACGTATGAAAGCCATAGCAGTATTGCTACACTCAAGGTATGAACCAATCCTGCCATATTAGGTACCATCACTACTGATTTTCAGCAAGTAAAGAGAGATAAGGTTGCTGCCCAAGAGAAAACCTTTCACTTTGGTACATCTCCAGGACAGCTCTGGCTTACAGAAGGTGCAGCAAGTGAAAACAACTAGAACATAGGAAACTTGCTAGATGTGGTGGATGAATGAGCCAGTAGGCAGTCGAGGCTGGAAGATCTTTCCAAACGTGCCAGCACAGGAAGAAGCTGAGGAAACATCACGGTAGGTTGGAGTGAGGAACTGAAAAACTTGTTGTGGGCATTTCAGAAAGCATGCATGGAGCACAAATAGTGTGCTAGCCCTGAAAGGAAATTCAGCTGAGAAACAGAATAAACATGAATGCAGTCAACATGGGTTTATGAAAGACGGGTCCTTCCAAACTAACCTGATCACCTTCTATGACAAGGGATTGAATGCACCCTTCATAAGTTCGCAGGTGACACTAAACTGGGAGGAAGTGTTGATCTGCTCGAGGGTAGGAAGGCCGTGCAAAGGGAACAGAACAGGCTGGATCAATGGCCTGAGATGATTGGTATGGCCAGGTGCAGAGTTCTGCACTTGGGACACAATAACCCCATGCAGTGCTACAGGCTTGGGGAAGAGTGGCTGGCAAGCTGCCTGGCAGAGAAGGATGTGGGGATTTTGGTTGCCAGTGGCTGAACATGAGTCAGCACTGTGTTAAGGTGGCCAAGAAGGCTTATAACATCTTAGCTTGAATCAGAAACAGCATGGCCAGTAGGACCAGGGAAGTGATTCTGCCCCTGTACTCAGGACTGGTGAGGTTGCACCTTGAATCCTGTGTTCAGTTTTAGGTCCCTCACTGTAAGAAAGACATTAAGGTCCTGAAGCATGTCCAGAGAAGAGCAACAAAGTTAGTGAAGGGGCTGGAACACGTGCCTTATGAGAGGCAGCTGAAGTAACTTGGGTTCTTCAGCCTAGGGAAGAGGAGGCTGAAGGGAGACCTTATTACTGTCTACCGCTATCTGAAAGGAGGTTGTAGAGAAGTGGGTGTTGGTCTCTTCTTCCAAGTAACAGATGATAGGATGAGAGGGAATGGCCTCAGGTTGCACCAGGGGAGGTTCAAATTATACAACAGGAAGAATTTCTTCACTGAAAGGGTTCTTGGGCACTGGAGGAGGCTGCCCAGGGAGGTGGTTGAGTCACCATCTCTGGAGGTATTTAAAAGATGGGTAAATTACGTGCTTAGGGATATTATTTAGTAGTGGGCAGGTATGGTTGGCTTGATAATCTCAAAGGTCTTTTCAAACTTAGTGCTTCTATGAAACTTGCATCTGTGGGTAACTCTTCTCTCTTGTTAATTAAATTCAGCCTATTCTCAAAGACAGATTCTCTTACAGAATAATGTCTCCAGACAGAGGTCTTTAGCCATCTAAATAGTGCTGTCTTGCCCCTGTGGATAGGCAAACATACTTGGCAGTTTATGAAGTTGCAACCAATCTATCAGACGTACCTGCCCTTGCTGTTAGTCAGCTGAGTTTCAACTTGCTATTGCTGGGTAGCAATTGACACAGACATCTTCCACAGTGAAGAACTTGTGAACTGGGGGAATGATACTGAGTAAACTAACATTGGGAGAGAAAGCCTGGACTTGGCATGCAAAGGAAGATCAAACTCTCATAGCTCTCATTCCTCATGGTCTGGCAAGTCCCTTAATGCAAAGAGACAATGCTCACTCGGTTGAGGTCATGCCTAAGAGTAAGGAAAATGCAGTATTGAGACAGTCTCCACATTTAGCAGAACCAATGCAGAAGAATGTTATAGTGCTTCTCCTCCTTCCATTTCGGAATGTAGCAGTAGGTGTGTGCTACTCTGTCATGGCATTTCAAGCAGACAGCACCATTTTACTGTGAGAACAGGAGCAGCCATCTGCTCTTGGATATGAGAGACCATATCTGAAGAGAAAATATAAGTTGCAAGCAATCCTGACTGAGCACAGAGGCACAGCGAAGCCTTGGGCTTCACTGTGAGAGAGGCAGCTTGCTCTGACTAACACAAGCACAACTTAACTGTGTCTATAAAATCCTAATGACAATAGAGTGTCTTGTGGACTGTACGAAAGATAAAGTGTGCTTGTGCCTCATCTTATCCAGCTATCTCTTTGTTAAAAATTATGGTGAATTGTACTCTCTAGAACTTGGTAGCAAGTTATGTGGGACATATATTGGCTGCAACACATCATCCATGCCCAAAGACATACACATTGTGGTAAAAAAAGAAGAACAAATCATTAGCTTGGATGTCTAATGAAATGTTTTGTTTTCACTAAGGAAAATGTCTGACTTTATCATGTAGTGGAGTTGGTTGAAGGTGGCTGTCCCCTCTTTACAAATCTTTAAATCAACCAGTTCAACACACACAAAGGCACCTGCCTTTTCTTGACTAGGCTTTTAGAAAGGACTAATTAGACCAAACTAGTTGCCAAGAATTTGGATATCAGGAAAAATTTCTTTACTGAAAGTGTGGTGAAGCATTGGAAGAGGCTACCCTGGGTAGTGGTGGATTCACCATCACTGAGGGGTACAAAAAAAATGTGTAGCCATGGCACTTTGGGAAATGGTTTAGTAGGCAGAGTGAAATTGGGCTGATTGTTGGACTGGATGAATTTTTCCAACCTTAACGATTCCATGGTTCTGTATGTACTGAAACTTCAAATTAGGCAAAGTGCTATTATGAGAGATTGGCGGCCAGAGCCCAGAACCAGAAAAAAAACAGAATTGGACTCTGTTCAAATGGAAAGTGTTGAGACGCACTAAGAGTTCAATCACAATTTTCTGTCTGCAGAGAAATGATAAAATAATAGCATTAACAGTAGTCCAGAAAATCCTAAACTTTCACGCTTCCTTAGTGTTTTAGGTACTTAAATGCAGCACATTACCAGGTGTGAGGTAAAAAAATCTGCAATTTTCCTAAATACCTTTTATTTTCAGAACATGTCATTCTTTTTCACTATAGCATTCTTCAAAGTTCAAGTGTACAGCAACGAAAAGGTATCACCAATGTTTTTGGTCATAGATGAGACTGGGTTCTTCTGCTGACACATTTTGGCTAGATAAATTTGGCTGCTTTCACACATTTTCTTGATTAATTTTTTGCATTTTACTTTAAAAGTAACTAGTTCCTTTGAGGAATTAATAGAGAATTTTCCCTAACATGTCAGAACGTCCTCTGCTTGAAAGCAATGGTGAGTTATCAAGTTGGCCAAGTGAAAACCAAAACTCTCTACAGACGAAGTGGTGTGCAAGCAACCTAACACAACTTTCACTGAAATATATGCTGTACAGCTCTTCTTAACATATATTTGCATGTAGTCCATAAACACTCTGTGTACTTAACCTAAATTTGCTTTATTAAAGTGCAGAAAACAATTTGCCTTCTAATTTGCCAGGGAGGGGATTCTGCCCCTCTACTCTGCTTTAGTGAGACCTGGAGCCCTGAGATCAATTCTGGATTCCTCAGCACAGGAAGGACATGGATCTGTTGGAGTGAGTCCAGAGGAGGCCACAAAGGTGATCTGAGGGCTGAAGCACCTCCATATAAGGACAGGCAGAAGGAGTTGGGATTGTTCAGCCTGGAGAAGAGAAGGCTGCGGGCAGGCCTTAGAGCACCTTCCAGTACTGAAAGGGGCTACAGGAAAGGTGCTCTAAGGTCTCTTTTTTGGGAGTGCAGGGATAGGATCAGGAGGAATGGTTTGAAGCTGAAAGAAGGGAGATTTAAATAAGATATTAGGGAAAAACTCTTCACAATGAGGGTGGTGAGACACTGGCACGTGTTTTCCAGAGAAGTCGTGGATGCCCCATCCTTAGAAGTGATCAAGGCCAGGTTGGATGGGGCTTTGAGCAACCTGATGCTGTGGAAGGTGGCCCTAGAAGTGGATGATCTTTGAGGTCCCTTCCAACTCAAACCATTCTAAGATTCTAATATTTGTTCTGTTCTAGTTTTGTACTGTGTATTCTCTTGTAAAGAACACTAAGTTTCTATTCATATTTTGTTCTTCAGGTCTTTGAGTCCATGCAACCAATTCAAAAGAAGGATGCTGAAGAAAGTATAAGAGGAATTTTATACTTGTCCTTAGCTTACATGAATGTTTAAAGTGGCAAATGATCACGATACAAAAAAAAATAAATCTCAAAACCAAGGATAATCTGACAAATATTAATTTAAACTGCAAATTTTGTCTGCTGATTTGATGATACTTTTTCTGTTCTGTACACAGCTTTCAATAAAAGGCCACACCCAATGAAGCAGGCAAAAAATCTGCAAGGTTTAGCTTAGAGGGCTATTTATATAGGTATTAGGTTTAACAAACTAGTAAGAGCTGGTTTAGTCTGTTCATCTCCTAAGTTTCAGAAGTGAAGAGGTTAAAGCAATTTCATGCTGCTTTGCTTCTAGCAGTGGGATCCCAGAGGCTGTGGAGTCCATCTTAGCCACTAGCAGTGTTGTCTTCTTGCTTTTTACATTGCTTAGGTGTTCCATGAGTGGAAGAATATGATTAGCTAAATGCTTGACCCTACACTTGTGTTGCTGTTTTGTGCACCTGAGAAGTGTTAATTATACCTAGAGATCTAGTAAATGATGATGTTCCACCTTTGAGACCAACTTTTCTTCTTTGTTAAACGATCACTATTCTGCCACCGAATAGAAGGAGATACACTCTGCAGAGAAATATTTATTGCCTACCAACTTCTGTATGGATTTGCCCTGACTTAGTGAAACTTCGTCTCCCACTGAATTGTAGGTGTGATTCGATGTCTAAATTTTATGCTTACTTCATATAAATTACCAGGCTTTGAGCCAAACTAATTACTATTACAGGTTTCCTTTCACAATCTTTGAATTTAGTAAAACTGTGGCTCATGACTGTTTTAAAATAAAACCTCAATGCCATAACATACAATTAAAATTTTGCCTCTGTTCTATTAGTGCTTACCCATTACTCTCTAGGCAGGAACACCTCTCCTTTTCTCCCAGTACTCTGATTTTGGGTATTCAATTCCATGGTGATTCATTGTGATTACCCCCATGGAGCCAACCTTAACATGATTAGTTGCCTTTGTGTCCTCTTTTAGGGAACCAAGGGTGGGAAACTGGACACCCATTAGCTTTCAGAAAGCTCTGTGTTATTCTGTGTTACAGACAGTTAAAGGAACAAGTACACCGTAAAACCCAATGTTTCCACATATATGCTACATTCGCAAGCTATCATCTTCCATCATCTGCTTGGTATCTTGATACACAGGGACAAAAATTCAGCTAACTGTATTCCAGCCTGCACCTCCTTGTTAGCCTTCACTCACTGCATATCAGGACAGGCTCTTTAGAACCTTTCCTTGTTTGCCTGGTCTCTTGAACCGAGCAAACCCATACATGCAGTTTTCTCTGAGAGAAATATCTTTCACCATATGACTTGAGCCACAGAGTGACAGAACTACTTATTTGTCTTAAAACCCAAGGACAAACCAATAACAGAGATATGCATGTAACACAGAGCACTAACAGCAGCTATTTCTATTTTTTCCATATCATACAATCATGGAATGGTTTGTGTTGGAAGGAACACCAAAGCCCATCTAGTTCAAACCCTGAGCCATGGGCAGGGGCACCTCCCACTGGATCAGGCTGCTTAAAGCCTCATCCAAACCAGCCTTGAACACCTCCAGGGATGGGGCATCCACAGCTTCCCTGGGCAACCTGTGCCTGTGCCTCACCACTCTCACAGGAAAACATTTCCTCCTAAGATCTCATCTCAATCTCCCCTCTTTCAGCTAAAAACCATTCACCGTCATCCTATACCTGCACTCCCTGAAAAAGAGCTCCTCCCCAGCTTTTGTATTGGCCTTCCTTCAGTAACGGAAGGCTGCTAAAAGGTCTCACTGAAGCCTTCTCTTCTCCAGGCTGAACAGCCTCAACTCTCTCAGCCTGTCCTCATAATGATATCTACTATCACATCATAACATTTGCTTTCCTTACCCATGTAACCTGAGATGAAGACCTTTCAAAAAGAGTGTCTAATGTATTAAAATCTGGCCTTTTGTACCAGGTTTGTGGTGTTTTCAAAAGTCTTCTGCATTCATCCTGAGTTATTCAAAGCATAAATTTTTTTTGATTTCTAAAAGATACAATTTTTTATTGCCATAGTCTATTCTTGTTTGTTTGACATGGGTGAGTGTTAAATCTATCTGAAATGCACGTGAAAAATCCTCATATCAAACCTGTATCTACAGTTTGGGTTTCGGGGAAGCTGCTTATGGAGTGATGAATTTTCCAGATATTTGTCAAGCTCTGTCTGAAATTGGTGCTCCAAATGAAACTTAGAGGTCTGCATTTATACTTCAGCAACATTCCCTCTTTTCCATCCTCTCTCCTAGGCAACAGAATGGTTTTTGTTGGAAAAGACCTTTAAAGATCAACAGGTCCAAACATTTTCTTTATTCCTATAAACACAAGATCATAACTGAAGAGACAGTTACATTGCTGACTTTATATCAAACAATGCAGAGGGTAAGCATTGATTTACTAAAGGTCTGATGTTCTTTTGGCATGGATGCTCTGGTGAAGTGAGAGAGATCTCAGTGGCTCTGGAAACTTCAAGGTTCAGTAAATTCCATGAGTATTGATGGGTTATGTGCAACAGAAAATGGAGGAGCTTACTGGTCCAGAAATACACTTTTTTCACATCTGCTACCGTACCAACCAAAACAGACCTTCCTATACACACCTAGCCCCATCATCCCCCGTTTAGATGCAGATAATGTCAATAAGCATCATTCTTCAGCCACTAAGTCCAACCATGTTTCACCTAAACCAGCTTTTAATATCGATCTGCTAACCTAAGTATTTTACTGTAAGCATGTTTATTAGAGTGCCTTCGCCTTCTCAAAATCCAAATTTCTGCTGGCTAAACATCTCCTTCCAGAAAGCATCAAGAAGTTTCTAGAACATCTTTGTTTCCTAGAGCACAAGGTGCTTTGGAAGCCTGAGCAACACACAGACAAGCATAGTTGTGACTAGCAGTGGGGCTACGTACAACCCCAGCCACCTGAGCACAGGAAAGACACAGATCTGTTAGAGTGAGGCCACGGAGATGGCTGGACAGCTGCAGCACCTCCCATACAAGGACAGACTGAGAGAGTTGGGATTGTTCAGGCTGAAGAAAAGGACGCTCCAGGAACATGTTACAGAAGCCTTCCAGTACTGAAAGGGCTACAGGAAAGCTATGGTGGGGCACACTTTATCAGTGAGTGCAGGGGTAGGATGAGAGGGACATTTTTAAACTGGAAGAAGGAAAATGGAGATGAAATCTTAGGAAAAGATATTTTCCTGTAAAAGGTGGTTAGGCACTGGCACAGGTTGCTCAGAGAAGTTGTGTATGCCCCATCCCTGGAGGTGTTCAAGGCAAGGCTGGATGGGACTTTGAGCAACCTGATCCAGTGGAAGGTATCTTTTCCCATAGCAAGGTTGTTGGAACTGGATGGGATTTGATGTCCCTTGCAACCTGAACTATTCTGTGATTCTATGATTCTTATTCTGGCCTAGAAAAAGCAGGAGAGATGAGCTCAGTTGTGACCCTGGAGGTGGTGTGATGCTGATGAAAAGTTATAGCATTAGTACCGACACCGACCATGCCTTTACTCCTCCAGATATACTGTGCGCTGCTGGGAACTAATGGGCAGTTCCTTCATTTCCTACTGAGGCAGAACTCTTACTGGACCAGGGGGATTTTTATCCAAATAATGAAAATATCACAGTGAGTTCATGATATTATATTTCACAAGTGGGATTTTCAGAGGTCAGAAGATTTCAGTTACTGGAACATATGCATCGCTGGATCGAAATGCTTGCACTGTGGGGAATAAGAGATTGACATCCAAAAAAAAAAAAGCTTCTCTAGAATAAAGAAGAGTTGCTTCACAGAGAGCAAACCTTTTAAAAATGTAACGTTAATACTAAAAATACACACTCGGGGCTATGATGGCAGCCTAGGTGCACGAATGGTTTCTACAAAGACAGTCATCTATTTCACCACGTGTTCCTTATCACCAGGAGTGCAATAAGCTGAACTCTATAAAGACTCACTTTCATCATCAGTTCTTCTTCTACCAGCAAGAGAGTATTATGCTCATGAACGAATGGAGTTATCCAGCTTAGGGAGTTACATGGCATAGACAGTCTCTATGAGGATATTTAGTCATAAATACTGTTAATGCAGAGAGGCACAAGTGCCTGTGCTTTCATGAGTAATGCATCTGCTGCAAGTGAGTACAGTCCTTCAAAGGTCATGGCACAACAATACAGTCTTGACCCAGGTGATATCTGTCTGATAGAGTAAAAAAGAAAGGGAAAAGGGGAAAACCAATGTTTTGAGTGTGACTACTTCAATGCAAACCAAACTGAACATGTTTAACATGTCTGCTGAACTGCCTTGACTGTTGAACTGCCTGAAACTGGGGAAGTGTCTGGAGCACAAGTCTTATGAGGAGAGGCTGAGGGAACTGGGATTGTTTAGTCTGGAGAAGAAGAGGCTGAGAGGAGACCTTATCCCCTCTGCATCTCCCTGAAAGGATGTGGTAGTGGGATGGTTATTGGTCTCCTCTCCCAAGTAATGAGTGATAGGATGAGAGGAAATGGCCTCAGGTTGTGCCAGGGGAAGTTTAGATTGCATATTAGGAAAGAACTATTTACTGAAAGAGTGGGAAAGCACTGGCAGAGGCTGCCCAGGGAAGTGGTAGAGTCTCCATCCCTAGGGATATTAAAAAAGCTGTAGACATTGCATTTTAGGACATGATTTAGTAGGCACAGTGGAGTTGGGCTGATGGTTGGACTTGATTATCTTAGAGGTCTTTTCTGACCTTAACGATTCTATAACTTTTAGTAGACATATCGGAACAGATAGTTAGGAGAAGCAGATTTGGAAAAATCATTACTTTAGTCCCAGGATGGAAATAATGACTGTTCTCCCTGTGGGCTAAACCCTCTTGTTATTGCTCTAATCCTCATTTCCACACCTTGTAAGCTTGAATCACGTTTGCTCTGTAGTAGAATGTTACATAAAATAAAGATATTCAAAAGACTCCTGAGTCTAGTGAAAGATTTTGCCTTTACTCAGAGTTCTTTAAGTATCTGATTTCTCAAAGGAATAACTGCAATGCATCTTGGAAAACACTGTATTTCAGGGACTGCCTGGTTGGCTGTGGATAGGAGTGAAGTATTACCATTCCAGGTAACTGAGGGAACCATAAAGGAACACTCATGGCAGGGGGGTTGAACTGGATGATCTTTAAGGTCCCTTCCAACCCAAACTATTCTATGATTCTATGAAAATGCCAACATATTTCAGTAAAAAATCTTTTTAGAACTGAACAATGAGTGCTATGCCTTCCTTGCATTTTACAGAATTTCTGGTTTAACCCCTATTTATGCTGCCCACAATTTTCTGATAGCATCAAGCTTCTCCCTCTGCCTTAAAGAATGTAAGATTTGTATGTATTTTGAGATTAGCCAAGAAAACATGGAAAAGTCTTATTTCATTATGCAGGAATTTAACACACTATTCCATCCCAAGCAAGCAGTTTGTTCAGCAGGGTAATCTACCAACATCGACTTCCTCACAATTCTTATCCTTTTAGATTACAGAGTGTTCTTACGTTATTGATCACAAAATGTCCCATATCTGCATTAGCACTTTGATATGTTATGGCTTTGAAAATAAAAAATAATGTTTAAAATCTTATTTCTGACATAAAGATGTTGAAGTGATGAAGAGGACAGATAAGCTCTTTCCTACTACTCCACAAGAAGAGGGAGGCAGCACACCTGGAGAATGTGTGCATGGGAAAAGAGGCAATGTGCTAATAATAATAGTAATAGTAATAATAGTAATAATAATGTACTCTTTTCAATTGCCATCACCTTTTCAAATTGAATACAACGACAAATTGCAATAGGTCTTTCACTCCTAATATTCAATGTATCACAGAATCATAGAATGTTTTGGAAGGGATCTCAAAGCCCATCCAGTTCCACCCCCTTGCCATGGGCAGCGACACCTCCCACTGGATCAGTTTGCTCAAAGCCCCATCCAACCTGACCTTGAATACCTTCAGGGATGGCGGCATCCACTACTACCATAATAAAACCCTCTGCTATGTATAGCAGTAACACTATGTGTTAATATAGAAAAGACATTATTCTGCACTAAGGCAAAAAAATTACTTACAAAACATTTTTTTTACTTTTATCATTAAAAATAGAAAGAGATGTGTGGAGATAACTTTGCTCTAAATATACTGCTGAATTTGCAATGAATTGCAAATTTGTCAATGAATTTACACTCTCCGCTTCCAATAGTTTGCTGATCTGTTGTCTCAATGGCACAACAAACTCCTCTTGAAAGTCAAAATTTACTGTAATCAGATTGTCTCTTTAAAGCATTGTGGTAAGAATCACTTCGGCCCCATTTTTGACAGCCTGTGGAATGCTAAACCCATTCAACTCATAAGCATTTACTACTCACCTGAAAATACACCCCTGATAACTCCACTTTGATCTGTCTACAATTTGCATTCACTATTCATGCATCTGCCCTGTCAGACTCAGTAATTCATGGATGGATTAATGAACATTAATGGAAGCAAGGACTGAGTGTCTAAGGACAAGCTCCTGTTCTATTAACAAGATATTTGCACAGGCATTTTGAAGTTCTGTTTTTCATTTTTCTCCCTCCCACAGTCTCATGAAAGGTAAAAAGGAGATTAAAACTTCAATTATTTTACAAAAGCAGTATTCCTGCAGTGATGCCTAATATTTTGTTGCAGAGAAAGGCCAGGTGTCGTTGGCTTAAGCACTGCTGCTTGGATTTTTCTCATAGAATATGCACTGTTTCTATGGGCATAAAGAAATGCATGGTTTAAAGGAATGGCACAGAAATGTCTCAGCCTCAAGTTATGAATATCCATGTGCATTGCCAGAAGAACAGTGACAGAGCACCCCATCCACTGAACACAAAGCAGCAGCACTACAAGTCTCTGCCCTGTCATCATCCACTCCTCTGTGCTGACAATATTAGAGTTACTGTCCTTGATTATAGACATTCCAGTAAAAAGATAATCTGGACCACACACATTTCAGTTTGAGCAGAATTGATGTATAGTTACAAAGTTTCATTTCCTACCATTACTTGTTATGCTACAGATAAAACTGCTATTTCAGCCATCTCACCAAACCAAACCTCACCTTTAAGTGCTTATCAGGCCTTAGGTAGAAAATATAGAAGTGTTATTACATGCAAAATATCGCCCATCTCCTCATCTCCTTATTGCCTGGCAAACTCTTCCTCTTTAGTTTCATTCATAGCCCAGGGTGTATGTTTAACACTCATACAGCTGAAAGGCTGGCGTCCCAACTTCGAAGCAGCAGTTTTCAAAACCGTTTGTGAAGACAAGTACTACCTCTATTCATGTTTTTTTACCAACATTATATATAATCACTGAAATTACAAAGCAGTTTAATTATAACTAGCCATGAAAGCTTACCAAGCATTTAAAAGATACTTTCAGGTTCAAATAAATGTTCTTCCTAACACAAAGTACGGCAACGCAACCCTGAAGTGTGTATCGTTCAGTTGGACTACATGGTCTTTGTGGGTCCCTTCCAACTCAAGACATTCTGTGATTCTATGATGATTCTATGATATTGCTGTGAAGCCTTGTTCTTTGGATGAAAGCTGGCGAGCAGAACTGACACAGCAAAAAAGGACCAGCTCTTGCAACACCAGAAAGAGAGGTTCACAGGAGACATAGAATAATAGAATGGCTTGGGTTGGAAGGGACCTTAAAGATCATCCAGTTCCAACCCCCCTGCCACTAGGCAGGGACACCTCCCACTAGACCAGGCTGCCCAAGGCCCCACCCAGCCTGCCCTTAAGCTCTTCCAGGGAGGTGGCATGCACAACTTCTCTGGACAACCTGTTTCAGTGTCTCGCCACCCTCATTGTGAAGTTCTTCCTAATCACTGAGTCACAGATTGTCCCAAGTTGGAAGGGACCCACAAGAATCACCAAGTCCAACTCCTGTCCCTGCATAGGACAACCCCAACATTCACATTGTATGTCTTGAGTGTGTTGTCTAAATGCTTCTTGGATATTGTCAGGATTGGCACCATGACTGCTTCCCTGGGGAGGCGTTCCAGTGCTCCACCACCCTCTGGGTGACGAACCTTCTCCTAATATCCTACTTAACCCTCTCCTGATGCATTTTCCAGCCATTCTCTTGGCATTCCTTTTTTTTTTTTTACAACGGACAGAGAATCAGGACTTCACATTCCTTTGACAACACTTACACTGCTTCTTTATATATAAAAGCTCAAAAAGCCCCAATAGCACAAAGAAATATCAGAATCAATGTAACTCAATGAAACATTGTACCTAACTGTAATTCTGAAAGTTATTTGATTCCCAGCAAGTGAATGAAGTCAACTTGATGGAAGGAACACTGAGTGCGATGAGCATCAATGGCTGCTAAGCAGACGCCAACAGACAGTAAGGTCTGGGAACTCCAGCAGAAATCAGAGACCGAGGGAGTAGGGATTCTGGGAAAAATGGAACACCTTTCTCTGCAGGTTTCCATGGGGTTTTGTTAAATCCAAAATCCTAAACAATTGTCTATCTACAAATATGCACTGTCTAGTCTGAACAGCACGTTTCTTGTGAAAAGGAGTCCTGTTGGACGTCCTAACATCTAATCTAAATCTCCCTCCTTCTAATTTAAAGCTGTTCCTACAATTTAAAGCCACTAACTACTAGCAGTCTCAATTTATCAGCCCAGGATTCAACTTAGAGATGCCTTCTTGGTCAAAGTAAACATATTTACGCTATAGTAGTCAGTCTGACTAGTACTTCTTTTTGTTAATGTGAGCCCATATTTAAACTATAAAGTTATTTTACCATTCAAAGCTTTGTGCCTAAAGCTACTTTTTGTACTTTAAAAAGCTACACTGTGATTTTCATGAAGAATAATACCTGTATTGTTTACAGAGCAAGGCTAGAGACAGCTCTGCTCACTACCACCTGCGGGCACTGAAAATTAGAACAAGTACATGCTTAATCGTTAACCAGGGAAATAGAACAGCTACAATAACGATCAAATAAAGAACAAAAATAAAGGAATTACTCCATTAAAACTATGCTATGAATAATGTAGTACACTACAAGTGTGTCAAATATCACCTCTTTTTTTGACCAAACACTCAACAAGCAGTTTCTCAAACAAAACCTCTCAAAAAGCCAATTATGGCTTGCTGGCTACTCAGAGGTGGCTGAGAACATTTAGGGAAAGCAAAGGCAACTGCAAGTGGAAGCTCAGTTTCTAGAAAATATGTACAAATGAGTTTTGATTTAAATCTGTGATCAATTACATCATTATTTGTCTATGGCAGTCACAGGTAGGAAAGTAATTGGTAATTCTTTAGTTTTGATTTAGTACGGTGGGTTGGTTTGGTCATAGAATCATAGATTGAATCATAGAATGGTTTGGGTTGGAAAGGATGTCAAAGATCATCCAATTCCAGCACCCTGGCTATGGCCAGGAACACCTTCCACTGGATCAGGTTGCTCAAAACCTCATCCAACCTGGCCTCGAACACCTCCAGGGATAGGGCATTACCACTTCTCTGGGCAACCTGTGCCAGTGTCTCACTACCTTCACAGGAAAAAATTACGTCCCTAAGATCTCATCTAAATCTCCCCTCTTTTAGCTTAAAACTGTTCCGCTCTCATGCTATCTTTGCATTCCCTGATACAGAGCCCCTCCCCAGGTTTCCTGTAACACATTTAAGTACTGGAGATTCCTTTATTTCCATTTAGCCCTTACTTTTAGCAGGTTGATATCCTTCAGGATCTACAACAACTGTCTGCCAGGGCCTGAGGTGCCTGTAATGCGTCACATCCAAGAACCTGATGTCATCATAGAATAACCAGTGGGTCTTGGCAAAGACCCACTGAACTCGATGATCCGGTGGGTCTTTTCCAGCCTGGTTATTCTATGATTCTATAAATGTAAAATGCTACAGGGGAACGAATGACTTATTTTTAACTTATTTTTATTAATGTTCCCATTTTAGCTCTGAAAGCTGTTCTTCACATATTCTTAAGTATCAACCACCTACTGTATTTTCCAACATGCACCTCTCATAGCTGCACTGCAGACTCAGACAACCATCAACATCATGGTTTCAAAACACATTGGATGACTTTTACTCAGTATGATTAAGCTTTTGGTAATGCATGCTCCCCAAAACTTGTCTACAAAGGCAAAGAATTTGGGAATGCTACCAGAATCAGGCAGAGAAGAAGTAAGGGAACTGACCTCCAGGACCCCACTGGGTGGGAGAGGCTGACCCACACAGAGAACTTAGCTGGTTTGCCAGTCACCCCTCACCCATTACGGACAATTAAGGTCACCTGTCTCAATTTCAGTTGCACATTATGAAGCTGCAATGACAAAGCTTGCTAACCCTTATTTCTACTACATCTACCTGACATTCATGAACTTTTCTGCCTGTAACTGTCCCAGGATGACTACTGCTATCACCTCCCTTTCAGACAGGACATGTTGTCACCAAGGGCGCAGTCTGCATCACCGGCAACGCCAACATGCTCCCACCAGCAAACCCAGCCAATGTAAGGAACCTTACATTGATATTACACTACCTACAATAAGAGCATATATTGGCATTGCTAAGCAAGCCAGGGAAGCAGTGGGGATGTTTTCACACCTCCTTGCAGAAGTGCTGAAGCAGCAAAACAGGAACAGTTCTCCAGCTATAGCCTTATTCATCTGGGCTTCTTGTGACCGAACTAATTTTGATGCTCCTCAGAAGAGCAAGGAGTGGGTGTCTTAGCTTCACAGAAACAATAGAAAGTCCTAAGTTGGAAGGGATTCATTTGGATCAGTGAGTCCAACTCCTGTCCCTACATAGGGCACCAACAACATTCACACTGTGTGTCTGAGAGCACTGTCCAAATGTTTCTGGAATATTGTCAGCCTCAGCACCATGACTGCTTCCCTGGGGAGTCTGTTCCAGTGTTCTACCACCCACTGAGTGAAGAGCTTTTTCCTAATATTCAACTTAATCCTCCTCTGGCCCATCTTCTTGCATTCTCTTGGGCCCTAAGTCTTATTTTCTTACCATATGCAAACATCAACGTTAAGGAACCTGAAAGCAAAGACTTCTTTCTGGCCCTGTCTTCCCTAGGTATTCATGCCTGCACAAGGAGCAGATATCCCGGAATCATGCCTGCTATAGCCACACAAGGCTAATAGCAGATACAGGACTGCTGTAACAGACACAGATCATCTTTGTAAGAACCTTCACAAGAACCACTATATCCTCTTCTGTTTGGGAGTAAAAATAAAAATCACATTTTCCAAGCAAAAAAAATAAGAAAGAAAGGGAAAAAAACCTAGTAGGATTTATGTTTAGGACAATGGACATATGCATACATAGAGATAATAGGTGCTTTATTTTCCTGTTAAATAAAAAGCTCTGTGCTTTGTCTTGAGCAGGCATCCAAATCTTGAGCTACTTCAAAATTTCCTGTGGTTTGTGTAATATGCATGGAATATTTTGAATAATTTGCCTTCAGCATTCTCTAAGCTCATTGCATTTTGCCCTTAGGAAGCAGCAGCAGTTTATAACAAGAGGTCCCCACAGCAGTTAACCTAGTTTAGGGAGTTAATGCTGCAACGGTAAAAGAGAGAAAAAGTGCTCAGGAAGAATAACTTATGATTTTCCTTGGGTCAGGTGGTTTACCAGAAAAAAGACATGGACCTGTTGGAATGGGTCCACAGGAGGGCACCAAAATAAACAAAGGCCTGGAAGACCTACCCTATAAAGGTTGTTCAGCTTGAAGAAGAGAAGATTCCAAGGAGACCTTAATGGAGACTTTCAATACTTAAAGGAGCCTTTATAAGAAAGATGAGGAAGAACTTTCTAGCAGGGCCTGAAGCAATAGGACAAAGAGTAATGATTTCAAACTAAAAGAGGAAAAATTTAGACTAGATATTAGGAAGAAGTTTTTTTCACTGAGGATGATGAGGCACTGGCATGGGTTGCCTAAAGTGGTGGTAGATGCTCTATCCCTGGAAAACATACACGGTCAGGTTGGATGGGGATCTGAGCAACCTGATCTCATTGAAGATGTCCATGCTCACTGCAAGGGGGTTAAATCAGATGAGCTTTGTGGTCCCTTCCAACCCAAACGATTGAAAGATAGTATGATTCATCTGGGTTCACTCTTTAAAAAAATGCAGAGATATCTACATTACCAATACCTGCAGCAGACCACAAAACAAAACAAAAGCTTTTGAGATCTATGCAAGTTTGTGGTGATAAATGGGTCAGTCTAGGTCCAGAGCCAGGATCTGTGCCCAGCCGCTATAACTCCAGCAGATCTGGGGAACACAAAAAGGAAAAAAACAGCCAAATAAAGGCCACTATAAGCCTGCCTTATTTCCTGTGAGAAAGTAAGAGCCTGCAGCAGGAGAAATAAATTTGGTAAAAATTAATAGCTTTTTTAATTCTAACTAGTAACATATCACCCAGAGCTAGACAAACCGCTCAGAAGGGAAAAAAAACCCCAAACCATATGATTTTTGTGTCTCAGTAGCTGGGAATTCTAATGCAAGAGCTCAAGGCAAATGCATTAATCCCCTCCCAGCTATGCAGAAATAAAATGTAATGTTCGGCACTGCTTTCTTCAATGCCATTTTAACAAGAGGTTTTTCCACCTGTTTCCTTGCAACAATAACATTTCATTTCATTTCATTTAAGTAACAAAACCATATCCTAAGCAAACCCCAAGAAAAGTGGACATTAATTAGAAATCATTCAAGTCCTGGCTTTGAGATAGATTACATATTCTCTACTGGTTAAAATACAGATTTGGTTATCTTTCTTTGTGTCTAAAGTCACCAGTGAGGTGTTTGGAGTTCAGCAATGCTGAAACAGGAGGGCTCAAGCACAACACCAGTGCAGGGGCCCCTCACTACACTAAGGACATTGAGAGGAGGGAGCGTGTCTAGAGGAGGGCAATGAAGCTGGGGCAGGGTCTGGACCACAAGCCTTATGAGAAGCAGCTGAAGTAACTGAGGCTGTTTAGCCTGGAGAAAAGGAGGCTGAGGGGAGACCTTATCACTGTCTATGACTGCCTGAAAGGAAACTGTAGCGAGGTGGGTGTTGGTTTCTTCTCCCAAGAGACAGGTGATAGGAGGAGAGGGAATGGCCTCAAGTCATGCCAGGGCAGGGTTAGATTAGACAGCATGAAGAATTTCTTCACTGGATGGGTTCTCAGGCACTGGCAGAGGCTGCCCAGGGAGGTGGTTGAGTCACCATCTGTGGACATATTTAAAGGACTGGTAGAAAAGGTCATCAGGGATATAGTTCAGTAGTGGATAGGTACAGTTGGACTTGATGGTCTCAAAGGTCTTTTCCACCCAAGTGATTCTATGATTGGAAAATATGGACAGGTATGGAAAACAATGGTCTGCCAGTGGTGCAAATGGGAGCTTGACACCAGAGCAAAATCACCCTGCACTGTCACGCCTGTGCACAGAAAAATCCATTTATTTAGTGCTCCGATAAACTTAATTTAACTGAGAAATAATAGAAAAGAAGAGCATCCTTGAGAAAAGGGGCAATAGAATAAAAGGTTTTGAGTACCTCTGTGTTCAGAAACACCTGCAGTGCTGACACTGCCCTTCCCAGTATTGTTGGAGGATACTAACATTTTCAGTATGAGCAATGATGTTAATTTTAAATGCAAAGGAAGTAATTTTAACACATCTTTTTCCAAGCATTTCTCAGTCACTAGAGACAAGAAGAGCATACCAAGCAGATCTAATCATCGGTACTGAATGGAGACCTACTGGGAACAGGTTCTTGATCAGGAAGTGCAGGGATAGGATAAGAGGGAATGGCTTCAAGCTGAAAGAGGAGAGATTTAAATGAGATATTAGGAAGAAGTTTTTTTCCAGTGAGGGTGGTGAGCACTGACACAGGTTGCCCAGAGCAGCTGCAGATGCCCCATCCCTGGAGGTGTTCAAGGCCAGGTTGGATGGGGCTTTGAGCAACCCAATCCAGCAGAAGATGTCCCTGCCCATAGCAGGGGCATTGGAACCAGATGGGCTTTCAGATCCCTTCCAACCTGAACTATTCTGATTCTATATTCTGTCAGTTTTCTCTTATCTGAGTTTGACTTGCATGAAATTTCTCATGTAGATTATAAAATAAAACATATTAAAGCAGTACGAAGGTTTTCTTAACGCAAGACGAAGATAAGAAAAACAAACTAAGCGAGAAAAAAATCCTCTCAAATGCTTCCCGTGCTGTCTTTCAGCAAAGTAAGATTGCAGAAATGTAGCATTTCTCCCTATATTTGTGTCATTTGACTCAGGTTTCCATAAGATGTAACTCAGATTCATTTTTTCAGAGGTCTTGAATGAAGATCAATGCTCTTGATCTTTTTAAACCCCCTACTGTCTCAAACTTACCCAGATGTACGGAGTAGAACTAAAAACCTTCCTTGTGTTGTACTTCATTCATTCCCCATTCCGCTACGAACACAAATCAACTCTAATTTACCATAAAAAGACCCTAGGAACACATAGCACACCAATGAACGTTGTATTAATGTGGCTTTTAAGAATACATGCCTGCTTTCATAAGTGCAGAGAAATGGATAAGACCTCTTGAGGGGAATCTGAAGACGGGTGCTCTTCAAAAACCTTAATTTTCTGCAGATCAGAAAGTGTAGGTGAAACACCTGACATCAAACAACCAGGAGATGGGGACACTTAGAATGGCTGAATGTTGTTTCAAGCTTAAAGAATTGGTGCATTTGATATGAGTGTTTTTCTTTCCTGCTTTCTGAAAAAATCCTGTGAGCAACCGTGAGTCTTGACTGATGTCGAGGTTCCCCTGGGCTAGGGAGCGGATATACAGAGGCAAGGAAACCACCCTGGTGAGAGTGATAGGAAATCTTCTAAGGGCTTTGTGTGCTCCAGCTCCCTCTCGCTTGAAGAGAAATGTCTCTTTGCAGTGGCAGACAGGCACCAGCTCTGCAGGGATGCTTCCTGACCCAATGGCACAACCAGAGCAACATCTCCACTTTTAGCAAAATAGCATTAAAACATTTAATAAAACAGCATTAAGTTTTGGCTGTCACCAGTGCATATAAGCTTGAAAACATGAACTGCAAAGATCCAAAACTGTTACCTGCCCTGTGTCTGACTTGTCAAAAAAAAAAAAAAATGCCCCGAAACACACTTGTATATCAAAAAACTTCCCAAAACAATACAAGAGCAATGTCTTAAGTACTTCAGGTATGGAAAGGGGCTACAAGGAAAGCTGAGAAGGAGCTTTTTATCAAGGAGTGCAGGGACAGGATGAGCAGGAATAGTTTTAAGCTGAAAGAGGGGAGATTTTGATGAGATATTAGGAAGAAATTGTTTACTGTGAGTGTGGTGAGGCACTGGCACAGGTTGCCCAGAGAAGTTGTGGATGCCCCATTCCTGGAGGTGTTCAAGACCAGGTTGTATGAGGCTTTGAGGAACCTGGTCCAGTGGGAGTTGCCCCTGCTCTTAGCAGGGTCTCTTCTAACCCAAACCATTCTGGGATTATACAAATATCTGTGATAGGAGGGAGGGGAAAAAAATAAGGCACTGGGAAATCACATGTGGTGCTGAGGGATGTGTTAGTCTCTCCTTGGGGTCTGCGTCTGTCCTGCTGTCCTCCTTGGGACTGGGGTTTCCTTCACATCCAGCATCCCCTCAGCTCCAGGAACCAACTAGTGATGTTAAAGAACATCAAAACAAAACCCCGTTTACTGAAACAAAGGAGTTGTGTTTGTCTCAGATGTGACTCTCAGAAGCGCTACTGAAGATTCAAATTCCTTCCAAGCCTCCTAGGTGCATTCGACTTGACAGGTACTGAGTCTGACCTGGTTCTCACTGGTTTCTATGAGACAAAGCAGTTCATTCCTGACTGATGTCCACTTACAAGTCTGGATGAGTACGGACAACCTCAGAACTGTCCTTCCTAGCCACGTTCCTCTGTGCTGCATTCCTCTATCTCCCCATGCATTTAGGATGATGCTTATAACCAAGAAGTCCCTCAGTGGAACTGTGAATGATCTTAGCTCTCACTCGCTCTTTTACTAAACATCTACTCTGGATGCTTCCTTTATATTACACTCCTCCAAGCTTGTGCAGATCATTATGACCACACATGTTAAAGTAACATATATTTTGTGCACAGTCATGGCTGGTATTTGCTGTATCCTGAAATGACTAGTGAGGATTTGGCATTTTAAGAGGAAGAGACTAATTTAGCTGGTAAGACCAGTGTGGTTGTCATAACAGCGTGGATCAAATGTATCCCTGAGGTGAAAACATGCAAGCACATTTATTCTGTGCGTTATGTTTTCCTCTGTGGGAGAAGTCTTGTTATTTATACAACACAATTGTGGCATATGTCCAACAATGCTCGTAACAAATATTTTTAAGGATGAAAGACAAACCCAAAACCTCACAGTCACTGATTAATTAGCTGCTCCAGAAATTAAAAGTAACTTAAAAAAAAAAAAAAAGCAAATGATAAGAGGAGGCTGAGGGGAGACCTTAATGCTCTCTACAGCTCCCTGAGAGGAGGTTGTGTTAGAGGTGGATGTTGGTCTCTTCTACCAGTTAACAAGTGACAGAATGAGGGGATATGGCCTCAAGTTGAGCTAGGGGAGGTTTAAATTGGATATTAGGAAAAAGTTCTTTACTAAGATTGTGGTAAAGCCCTGGCAGAAGCTGCCCAGGGAAGTGGTGGAGTCTCCATTGCTGGAGGGGTTCAAAAAGTGCATAGATGTGGCACGTCAGGATATGGTTTGGTAAGCCTGGTGGTTGTGTGCTGATGGTTAGGCTGGATAAGCTTAGAGGTCTTTTCTAACCCTAACAATCCTATGATTCTATAAAGAGAACCCGATGGAAAAAGAAAGCAGAGAGATAAAGAACACTTATTCTCACACAGATTTTTCTTACCAAACCTTGATATCTAGCAAATACTTGGATGATTTCAAAACACAGCAATGATGATACACATAGATTTTTTTTTTTTTTATTTAGTGCATTCCGCTCCAAGTCATTCTGACATCAGGAGGACACAACTTGAGAGAGGAGTGTGTAAGTGTGAAGAGACCTCAAGTTCTACTGCCCTGGACAATCACCGGCATTAGACTACAAATTGGTGTGAAAGGTGCCAGAGTTGTACAAACCAGGATCTGACTGTTGCAGGCTGTGCCCTGAGTCTGGCCAGGACATTTGGTACATGATGACTTAAATTGAATTTCTCTTATTTTCCATCACAGGTTGTGCTTAAGTCAACCTCCTGCCTGTGGGCTATAATTCAGAATACAAACACCAAAACTGATGGTTGATGGAAAAACTGATATGCAGATGGTGCAAACAGCATTCCTTGTTTTCATTTTTCATTTGTTTTGAATTAATACCCAAAAGCTCCAGCTGGGACTGTCCTTGTGTGCATTATTCATTGCTATTTTATTCTTGCCAAGATTTCAAATATACATATATCTATATGGAAAAATATTTATTCAAGGAAAGAGCTGCAGGGAGGAATCCTGTTTTTCTTGGAAATTTTTTAAATAGAATTGTAGTAGAATCATAGCATGGTTTGGTTCAGAAAGGACCTTATAAGCTTATCCAGTTCCAATGCCGCTTCCATGGCCAGGGACATTTTCCACTGGATCAAGTTGCTCAAAGCCCCATTCAACCTGGCCTTGAACACCTCCAGGAAAGGGGCATCCACGACTTCTCTGGGCAACCTGTGCCAGTGCCTCACCACCCTCACAGTAAACAATTTCTTCACAATATCTCATATAGATCTTTCCTCTTTCAGTCTAAAGTCGTTCCCCTTGTCATATCCCTTCTCTCCCTAATAAAGAGCCCCTTCCCAGCTTTCCTCTAGGCCTCTTTAAGTACTGGAAGGCTGCTCTAATGTCTCCCAGGAGCCTTCTCTTGTCTAGAAGAGAGAACAGATCTCTCCTGTAATTTAATAGAACTAGTTACAGTGAAAATGGAACTTAAAATGTGAATGGAAGAAACACCTTTCATAACATGCTGTAGTTTGCTTAGAGATTTTTCTTTTTACTATTCTTTTTTTCAGTTGTTTTCAGAGAGCATTTTAAGTGGGAAAAGTGAGGATCCCTTAAACTAGGAGGGTCTTCATCTGAAATATTTATCAGCATTCCTTTACTAAGCTCATTTTCTCTGTACAAATGGACAGATAATGATGTCTTCGGGCCTTCCTTCAACAAGAATTAGGTTTGTCATTTTCTCTCCCAAGAAAGTGGCACACTACAGCCCCAGTGTTGCCATCATTTGGCCAGACACAGAGCTGTACTAATTTAATTGCTTCAGTAAGAGGATCATAAAAGCTTAGCCCTTTCAGTGTGGATTTGGTTTTTCTTCCGTTCTATTTTACTGTTAGTGAAGAAAGTGCAGCAGACTGGGTGGGTGAAGCAATAAGTTAATTAAAAAAAAAAACCATAAGTTTTTTCCTCAGAAGCTCCAGCCGTTGTGTCATCAGCCATAATGTTTTCAGCGCAAAACCATCCCTCTTTCCCTGACCCCAGAGTGATCTGCATGGCAGAAGCCATGATGGATTCCAAAGCCATAGGGTGAGCTATAGCTGGCTGCATCATATGAGATGCAGCCTTACTGCTTCTGAGATGGTTGGACTTGATGATCCTGTGGGTCATTTTCCAACCTAGTGATTCTGTGATTCATATTCTCAGTTTTGCCTGCATCCCTCTCTCTCACCAGTGAAAATGGACCAGGAAAGGGTGCTGAGCAACAAGCAAAACTCAATGCTTAAGTTCAGTGCTGGGGGCACTGTGTTATGGCAGTCACAGGGCTGATCCTTACTGCTAGCAGTATTACATAAACTCTCCTTGCCATAACACAGGTGTTAGAGTTATATAAATGCCATCGAGATAATTACATAGCCTTTATTAAAATTTTAGAGCCATGTCAGTCGGAGGAGAGTAGCATTATTATTGAGCCTAGCATGATTAAAATCTGCCACCACTTTCCTACTGTTGGTGTTATTCGAAGGATGCATGCAATAATCCATGAATAATCAGCACCAGATTACAGATCCCATCAGGACTAAGGGAAGAGCATGGAAGGGGGATGTGGTTTTGCACATCTCTGCAGGAGGCAGTCAGAGCACTGGCCCTTGCCCACTCCTTTGTGAGTTGTAGCTGTCAAGTAATGACCAAGACTTTGCATGACAAGGGGAATGAAATAGGCACAAGACTAAAGCCCCCATAATAGATCCCAAAAGAAAATCAGGAGCAGTCATCATGAAGTACACCTGGGGTCCTGTGTGTATCTGGGCTCTGGGGGCTCATCAACAGTTCAGGCTTTCTGAACTCAGAAAAAAAATCAGCTCAGCTTGCAAGCCTCAAAGCCCTGTAGGGTATATAGGACTGCAGTATTCACTCTCTTACTGCAGTTATCCTTCAATGTTATGCCTGACATTTTCTCTGTGCCTCCCTTGTTTTTCCTCCTTCTGTTCTTGAACCAGAAGACTGTCTTAGCAAATGGCATATTCCAACTCTGCTCCCCAGGTACAGCATCATGTAAAGCTGCTTTCACTGGCTTCCTCTCCTCTAGGAACTAAACATCCCAGTCAGCCACTTGCTGTAACAAGGCTTGTGAAGTAAGGAAGGGCTGCAATGACAGCTAATGTGATGTTTACTTCTTGTGCTCCACTGCTGCAAGAGGCGCTACGGAAAATGAACCAGGCCATGTAGGGACACACTGAGCTCAGAGTGGCAAATTATACTGTCCAAAACAGGGGTGCCCCCGTCACCACTGTAGCCCCGACTGGGTAAATCACAGGACTGTGCAGAGGACTCATGTTGGTTGGAAAACCATTATATGCTATGGCACAGCCACAGAAAAGTCAATACTTACACTATCTTTTCCTCTGCAGCTCCTCCAGAAACCATTTTGTGGGCCAGGATTAAACTTTATTTATTTGTTCTTGAAGTATAGGGATGCTACATCTTCCTAGAGCCAAATGGGTTTGGCAGTCTCCCTCAACAAAAAAAGAATCAGAAATGACACCATTCTTTAGTATAAAGATAAAATATGAGGGTATTTGCATCTGATGGTGACCCCAGAAATGGGTTTTCCCAGAGAGAACCAACAAGACAGGTCTACTGTCTTGTTTACTGTCTTGTTTACTGTTTACTTCTTGTCTACTGTCTCATTTACTGACTTGAGTCTGCAATGACACCTTAAAAGTCCAGCAAGATAAAATTCCCACCACTAACCATTTTAAAAGACATTGAAACTGTTAGAAAGGAAAATATCTTTCAGTCTTCAAGCACAAAAATGTTGCTGCTATACGAACTGGTTTATGTAGCTCAAACTAACTTGGCTTTAGAGACTGTTGCTAACTCCAAGCAAGACCAAGGCATATATCCCTGAAGGAGAAAGCTTTGAGAGTGACCTCAAAAGTGCAAGCTACCATCAACCTAACTTCATTGTGGGCAGGAGATTTCTGCACTTGGCCAACCATAACAATTCCGATACAATCTTTTTGCTCCTCGCTCTGCAACTCCCGAAAGTACCCTGCTCTGAAACAAAGTGAGAGTCCACTGCAATTGTATACACACAGCCAGAGCTGAATTGTCCTCTTACCTGAACAGGAGATAGACATGAGGGGTAGAAAGGTAGGCTGCCTACTGATGGTTGCACCACTAATTGTTCATGGGATCTCATGGTTTTACTTATCCTGTCTGAGTTTGACTTTGGAGCAGATACTTTTAGTATTACAGGGACACGAGCTACAGAAGAGGCCAGGGATGTATTCTGTATGGATCCAAATGAGAAACATGATGCCTTATGCTACTTGTACCAAGGATGCAGAACACCCAAGATGCCCATTAAAGCAACCTTTCTTCATTATTTGGAATAAGACAAGCGTAGCTCTCTTTTGAATGGGAAACAGACTTGAAATGACATGCCTATTCTTGAAGCTTTTCTGTTTATTGGTAGCATAACAACATCAAAAGAAGAGATAGCAACTAATTTGTTTGATTTATAACTTGATTATTTTCACATGCACTTACCAAAGAAGATACCTTTTAGGGATCAGTTGCTTGATGAGATTTCATTAGCACTATTAAGTAATGTTTGCTATTTGAAATAGTATCATCAGAGCTACCATCCTGATATGAAGGTCTTGAGGGAGAGGGACAATAATGGATATAAAAAGAAACATAAGAGGTTTTTGACATTCATAAGTTTAAGCGTACGTGAGCACTAGCCTTGCTTTTCCATGTTTTCTTAGGCATGAAAGCTGGAGTCTGCAGGATTCAAGTGGTTGAAAGTAAAGACTCAGCTCTAAAGCAAGGGAAAGCAGCAGAGATGCAAATTCTAAACGTGAACCTATTCCATGATCAAACACCACATGGGACTCAATTCAGAAGCACTAAAATTGAGAATGGATCAGTAAGACAGTTCATAGAGTGTCTGTTCCCATGATGCTACAAAGAGTCTTGCCTTCTTTTTTTTTTTTTTTTTTGGTTTTTGGGAACCTCATTACAGAGGAACATAAGTTGCAAGTTCCCTACCGATTATTACAGGAGAGCAAGGAAGGGCATTTCTGCTCTCTGTTCAATGATCCGTGCAACCAGAGCAATATACACAGCAGTCGAACGCAGACTGTAAGAAACTGAAATGTCCAGCACAGCAAACATTTTTAAATTAATGTTGTTAGGGCTGAATCAAGGTGATCTGTGAAGCCTGCTTCAAAATCCTTTCACTGGGAAACATTTAAGTATGTTCAAATAAACAAATAAAAGTTTCAGGGACTGCAGGGATAGAATGAGGGGGAATGTTTTTCTAAGCTGAAAGAGTAGACATTTAGGTGAGATATTAGGAAGAAATGTTTTTCTGTGGGGATGGTGAGGCACTGGCAGATGTTGCACAGAGAAGCAGTGGATGTCCCATCTTTGGACGTGTTCAAGGCCAGGTTGGATGGGGCTTTGAGCAAACTGATGCAGTAGAAGGTTTCCCTGCCCATGGTAGGGGATTGGAACTGGATGGGCATTAATGTCCCTTCTGACCCAAATACTCTATGATTCAATGATATACATTACAGCTATAATTTTAACATACTGAACTAGAGAGACTTAAGCTATATAGGGTTTATTGAGAATGTAAAGCATTAAAATGTTGCTCAATGTTCTTAATTACGTTGCTGAAACTAGAAAGAATATTCTGGTTTGTGTTCTCTTTTTTTTCCTGCATACTGCACATTAAAAAGACCACTTCTCACAGTTGTTGCCCAAAGAGTTGTTCTATTTCTACAAACAAGAAGTAACTGATCACCGTATCCAGTGTCTCCAGCACTAAGAACAAGTAAGTACTCTCACTGCTGAGGATTACTTGAAGTACATTTGCAGCCTGGCTGGGGGCTGCTCACCTGTTTTACATATGCAGAGGAAATTATACCCTGCAGCAGTCATCCTCCACCACCTCAGCACTTGCAAGGTACAATATGAAGATTTAGGATTCATTAGGACCGTGGACACAAAGAGAGGCTCACGTAGGAAGATATCAAGGAATGGTGGTAGCAGGTAAAACCTGAGAGGAGGATCACAGGTGGTGCCACTCCCCCAGTGCAGAGGAACTGTCTTTGGAAAGAGTAAATCTCGTTTGTACAGGAGACAGACTTCCTTGAGGGACTTTGCAAGGCTGTGAAGTACAACCCTGCAGCATCAACACTTTCCACTCTATCACAAGCTCCAATGCTTTCTACAGACTTCCAAAAAGAAAACCATATTTGAACATGCCTTAATTAATTTGGCATGTGGGTACCATACAGAAATCTAATAAAGCGTAGGCAAGCAGGGAAAAGCGGGGAGGAAGAATCACATAGAGTCATAGAATGGTTTGGTTCGGATGGGACCTTAAAGCTCAGGCAGTTCCAAACCCCCTGCCATGCAGAGGGACACATTTCACTGTATCAGGTTGCTCAAAGCTTCATCAAATCAGGCCTTGCAAACCTCCAGGAATGGGGCATCCATGACTTCTCTGAGCAAACTGGGTCAGTGCCTCACCATGCTCACAGGAAAATATTTCTTCCTAATATCTCATGTAAATTTCCCCTCTTTCAGCTTCAAATCATTCCCCCTCATCCCATCCCTGCATCCCTGCAAACTCAACAGATCCCTGTCCTTCCTGTACTAAAGACTCCAGAACTAAACACGGGACTTCAGGTGAGGTCTCATGAGTGACATCTCTCAATGCACTGCTGAAAGGCTCCAGCACAGCAGTAGTGGGTACTGCGGCACAGCCAGAAGTCTGAAACAAGAGGGAACTGCGATACCTCTCTGCCTTGGCAGAGATGAAAACTGTAGCAATGCCCACCTATATCTTATCTCCATTTCCCCCCCCACTCTAGTTCATATCAGCAGGGAAATCATTCTGCAACAACTTTCTTCTATTGTTTCCAACCTTTACTGTTTCCAGGCGCATAAGAAGGATGAAGACAACACTAGTCTGTTAAAAACAGACTGTAAATTAAATAGTGAATGCTGTAATATCATCTTTTTTCCACTTTTGGAACTCCATATAGTTTTGTTCAACTGAAGATCTGAATTATGTACAATTCACACTTTACTGCTATTAGCAGCTGTGACCCCTAAGCAGTTATGGACGTGTCCCTAAACTGCTTTCATCTGGGTATGAATTGGTGTAAATCAGAGTTTTTCCACTGGGTCACAGTTACAGATTTATAGAACAATGTTAAGAGGCCTCTGCTCCAGCGGGAAATGAAGAAGAATTCAATCCCAGTGTTTGAGAGTGATCCACTGCAACACACTCATATTGTAGTTTAGGGCATTCTTGATTCAAGAGCATGAAATTCAAATATAACTGGGTTTTAATGCCTTTCATGCCATTTTACGATTCTAGCCAGAAAAAAACATAGAATAATGAAGTATTTTGCTTTGGAAACACCATCTGTTTAGATGCTTCTGTCTTACTAACTCTGCTTCTGCCCTATCTGCTGTAAAGCTGCACAGGTACGCATGGAAAACATCACCTTACCCTACACATTGCTGGTTTGTTTGCTGCAAGGTGTTATAAAAGAGTCATAGGCATCAATGCACAGATCAGCTTCATTCTGCTGCTGCTTGCCTGATGCTCATTTGGTTTTCTTTTTTGCTACTGCTGCTGATCTGGTTATCCTTCCTTTCTGGTTTTAGCTGTACACAGGGACCTTTTACCCACTTAGATTACTTTCTTCTCTGAAAGACAGGTGGCCCTTACCTTTAGGATGGGAGTTACACAAGATTCTGGGTCTACTCTACCCCCCAGGGCTTTATAACGATTTTGCCCCCTCTTGCACTACCAGCTGACAGCTCTAGCACTGAGCCTGATACCCCAAGACACCAGAAGAGGAATCATACTGCAACTGTGCCACAGCCCTCCACTGAGTTTTTTCCTGGCTATCCCTAAAATTGCAGAAACTGACACATAGCTATATGTGAAAAGCAAAAGTAAGGAGAGGATTACAAATTCATTTACAAGGTAATGGTTATTTTCTCTTCTTTTTTTTTTCAAGGACTAAAAAGTAAAGATTATTTTCTTTGTAGTATTACCTAACAATCAATAAACTATACTATTGCTTTGTACAATACTGTTTGCTTAATTCTTCACTGCATTACACCCATGTACATGCACACAAACATGCTACCAAGTTTTTACTGAGATATGTGCTAGCTACAGCCTTCAGAACCACCACTGCTTTGAGAGCTTCACTTCTCTTTCCTTTCCTCATCTTTTCACTTGCTTCCAGGCACCCTGTAACCAATATCTTCAGAATTCATCTGTTCTCCAGATATTCTGCAAACATTTTACCTGGACACAAATTTGTCTTTTCCTCTGCTTCGTGGGATAAAAACCCTCCACGTAGTTTGTTCACCAAATACCCAAAAGATCATCTTATGTTGGCAAGTATTCTGTGAGAAGATTTGCCTTTGCAACAGGTAAAATGCCGTTCTAGCAATACAAATCAGCAACAACATTGAAAAATTACAAGATGAGCGAGAACAAAGGACTTGGAATCTGAAAGAAATGCCAAATCCAGAACTCCATTAAACAGTAAAACTTGAGGAGACCAAAAGTAAATATAAAACACAATCATTCAGTGAAGAAGCACCATACAAACAGTGGAAAATAACCATAATCCCCATAATTTTCCAGTGGTCCTGATTATTTTAACCAGCACCTCCACAGTATTAAGTACAGCAATTTAGTCTTCTTTAGTTTGGAACACAGCTGTAGTGTTAATTGAGACTCAAAGATAATGTGATCATTCATATTTCTTAGACCCTCACTACAAAATACAGTGGGGAAAGGAAAGATGGAATTGTGTAATTTTTTATCCCTGCAACATGCTTGCTGTTAGGGCAAAACCATAGATCTCTCGTTTACAGCAGGACCATCCCACAGGAGGTAAGAGCAGAATTTTCACCTTTACTAAAGAAATGTGAAGCTGAGAACAAAGGGACTGTGGATTTTCACGCTAGAATCCTAAGTTCCTTCTGCTTGGCTGTGTGGTTTTTGATATTTTGTTAATGCCATAGAAAGGTTTTCATCTGATCAGTCAATAAAATCTAATTCTGACCAAGAAAGATCACTTGAAAATCCAGAATAAATCTATAATATTCTGGATTGGGTCCTTCAGAATGTTTAATAGTATCATGGAATCATGAAGGTTGGAAAAGACCTCTAAGATCATCATGTCCAACTGCCAGCCCCACACCACTGTGCCTACTAAACTGTGTCCCAAAGTGCCACATCTACACATTTTTTTGAACCCCTCCAGGGATAGAGACTTCACCACTGCTCTGGACAGCTTCTTCCAGTGCTTCACCACTATTTCAGTAAAGAAACTTTTCCTTAATACCCAATCTAACCCTCCCCTGGCACAACTCGATGCCATTTCCTCTTGTCCTATCACTTGTTGCCACTCTGTTGTCCCTGCTTTCCAATGCTTCACACCTGACACACGAGACACAAAATACACTGCCAGAGAACTATGCTCCCTCACCTGTGATCACAGAGCATTCACCTTAGCTCCTGTTGTTCCTGCAGCAGCAACTGAATCTAATAGCAGCTACCTTCAGACTACACCACATTCCTGCTTCCCATAGAGCAAATCTGTGCTACTGATATTTAGAGAGATGGACTTTTAGGATACACTGGTACTTGAGCAATGAAGGGATTACATCCTTCGGGACCTGACTCCCACCCAGGTAATACAGCACACTTTAAATCTTCCCACTTTTGGATCTCCTTTCAGTACTTCTCAGGGGTCAATCAGAAGGGAGGTCAGATGATGCTTGTAGGCAGTCACTTGCAGACAGCCCAAATGCACAAGAAAGTACAGTGTGAGTGATGGAAAGAAGCAATAACCAAGACAGTTGACCTCAGACATACTGGGGAAGGCATCCAATATATGAACAAAGCCCTTCTAGAGATGACAGGTTGGAGTGGCAGTCTGGATTGTATAACAGTTTCTTAGCCATAAGGCAGAGATACAGAACAGGATGTGAAAGGGTAAGGGAAATAAAGCCAAGAAAACAGACCTCTGGCATGAGGAATGCACGGGGAGAGAAGGAGTAGTATTCAGAACTGCAAAGCAGCTCTCTAGCCACTCCTCTCCAAACCTGTAGGGTTGCATGGTGTTGTTGCGTACCAAGTACAGGATCCAACAGTTGGCCTCATGCAATTGGCCTTGGCCCATTGATCCAGTGCGTCTAGGTTCCTCTGTATAGACTGTCTACCCGTAGGTAGATCAAAACTCCCACCAAATTTAGTATCATCTCCTAACTTATTAAGGATGCACTTGATTTCCTCATCCATGTCACTGAAAAAGTTTTGCCTCCTGCAGTGAGTCTGAGGTAGTCTGCAGCCAAGATACAAATCAAACCACAAGGGATTTCCTCTACACGTTAATGGCAGCACACTACCCCTAGTGAGTAGGGCTGAATGCTCAGAATCAACCTCATTTTGATGCCTTTCTTCAAACAATGCCTTATGGATTTGACTGTTTGTGGTCCACCATTTTTTTCTTGGGCCAAAAGTGAAGCGTATCGCTTGTGATATCGTTACTGAATTAACATTTGGAATTGCAGCTAATAATAATTACTTAAAGCCAGTTGTCTCTATAATTAGCCTGAATCTTAACCTTCTTTCAGTTATCCTTGGCAATTATGGCCGAACCTAAAGCACAGAGTGAGCAGGAATCTCTCTATCCCTTGTTCTGCTTTAGCTCCAGTGTGAGATAGAGGGAATTAATAAATATCCTAAATGGTTTATTATTCTAAACTGTAGACAGCTGTTATGCAGAATAATTGGTTAGGCTGCTGAAACCGCACAGATGACAATATATAGGACAAAAAGAACAGGTTATAACTATTGCATGTGCTTGGAAAAAAATTATGTTGTGCCTTCAGCATTTATGAACAGTTCAATCTGTAGCCCAGCTCCTGAAGTTTGCAAGATCATTCACTGTTAGTTTTACAAACAGAAAACAGTCGCTGTGTGGTAGAAATCACACACAACACAGTACAGGACATATTACGAGACTGAAAACAGCTTTGCACTCAGGTATTTTCCATGGGTGATGAAGAGAAGCAATGTTTGTGGCTGATGTGTCTGTGACCTTCTAAAAGCTTGCAAGGAGCTTTTAAGGCCAAGGGATCACCCCTCTCTGCACAGTATCAGAGAAATAACTTCATTTTGTTAACTAGGTCTCCATTCGTCAAACTAAAAGAAAGAAAAACTAAGTAGATAGGAAAACCCCAGTAATTTAACTGCAAGGTCTCACTGATGTACAGTCTGCTATAACAGGATAGTAGTTGTAAAGGAAGGAACACGTTCCTAAATGCTGTGTAATGGGGTTTGATTCTTCCTAGTCAATTGTAGTGAAAATGAAGGCACAAATTAATGACTCTGTTGTTCTGAGGATAGCCCAGAGAAGGGCAAAAACCAAAACCCACTGCATTTATTAGGATATTTTTCATGAGTTTCATCAGTGACCATTTGGTTAGTCCCTAAAACTGAATTTTGCTGGTAAAAAACACTTTTTTAACAACACAATATGGGAATAAGATTGACTTTTTCACTAGCATTAATTCTCTGATCGAAGCCTGACTGTCTTGACTTACCTGTCACAGATTATGTCTTCCCAGAGCTACTTGCACCCATTCAGTCCATGCAAAACCGGTGAAAATAGAGATGATCTTTCCAAGCTGAAATGGCACAGGCCATTATTCTTCAAGCTCTGTGCATGTGCAAGACCAGTTTTTGAGGGTGTCAATTGTTAGCACTGCCCAGAAAACAACAGTGCTACACGAATGTGCTCCTATCTGAAAATAGGCAACAAAAATCTGTGAAACACAGTAGCTTTATATTTCAAGCAGGTGAAACAGCTGGCTACAACAGCAGTTTATTTTTCCAAAAAGCAGAGGATTTAAAGAGAGATATTTGAGAAAACAATTTAATTTGACTGAAATCAGTTATGGCACTTTACACCACTACTCCATAAAACCCTTTCCTATACATATACAGTAAAGAAAAGGTGAATGTGAAGGGTTCTGACAGAAGGCATGGCACAGTAAGATCTGATACAGCTTCATAATTTAAAAATAAATCACTGTGTAAGGATAGAGTGTGGCTTATTCTGCATATTAATAATGTACATCACTGTACCATGTCATAGATCCAGAGAGAGCAAGGAGGAGTAGAGGGTCAGTCTAGAGAAGGTTGAAAGCAACAATAAAGTGACTTCTTGCAATTGATGAAAGTGAATGGAATAATAAATTTACTTCCCTCATATTATTTCTGTTTAACAGAGATGTTTTGCATGGACTGAATGGGTGCAAGTAGCTCTGGGAAGACATAATCTGTGACAGGTAAGTCAAGACAGTCAGGCTTCGATCAGAGATGCAGACACGATGGCAATAGGAAGGACCATAGTTTTGGGATATGCTGATGGATAGCAATGTGGTTTGGAATAGGTCAAAGGAGAGTAGAGGCAGATGCACGTTTTGATAGAGGACCAATTCCTTATTGGATGCTGACACTCAGTATAAGGTTCAATTTAAATTAAAGTGTTATTCTTTAAAAGCAGTCCTGGAATACCATTAAAAGACTTACTCTAAAAAGATAACTATGGTTTGTTGTTCTCCCTCCCTCACCTTGGTCAAGCTACACAAGATAAGAAGATATGAACAGCCAGTTTCATCAACAGTGGGAAAATGCAAAACAATATTTTAGCTAATGCTGGGGGGGAAGCATTGAAGCTTTCACAAGCTCTTTACTTCTCAATTCTTGATGCTCCACAGGGTAGCTGTGCACCTCCGTTGAAGCCACTGGCCATCTGACAATCAGAGACAAAGGATTTTTCAAAGACTCTTGTTCTAGCTCCATCCCCAGGTTTTAAATATTAGGCAGAGGTAATTAAGATTAATACAATGTAGAATTTCTACAACTAAGACATACTTTAGACAAGCAATAACATCATATTTATTCAAACAAGAAAGAACAGTGCATCAATAATTATGACTTGAATCATTCATTTTAATTCAAAATCAGATAATGTTGGAAACGCTGTACTCGTGGCTGGGCATGAGGAATACTCTGCTGTCTAGACAGAAATTATTCCTGAAGGAGGACTGTGAGTCACCCCCAAGCTTTTGATCAACACATCTGAAGTGTAAACAAATGTTGCCTGAAACAGAAAACTCTTATCACTTATCAGAACATAATTGCAGCTGCTTAGATTTCAGATGACAGCAGTACCTGCCTTGAAGTTTCCCGAGTCCAGACCCCATCCTGCTGTATTGCACAGCTGGTAGAGCCTAGAAGCTGTCATGGCAATTACGCAGAACACTCCATTGCCACCAAATGACTCAGACCTACTTGCCAAGTCGTTTTGTGCTCCTTGGATTACCTCAGAACAACGACCTTAAAGCAGCAGATGAGGATGGGCAATATCTACAGCCAGACCTTTGAGATCCAGGGCATAGGATGGACATGAATCATTCTGAAGGGAAAACCCAAGTTACTACCAAGTTACCCACTCCACTCCATATTTATAAGGCTCCTCTGACTGAAAGGCTGAAGGGTAGAGTTTGAGGCAACAATTTATGAAGAGGATTACAAGGATCTTGAAGTCTGAAATCCAGAACATGTATTTGGAGGAATGGAAATCCTTTTGCATGGTTACTGAGGCTTCAGCAGTCAAAGATTTCCCATAGCTAGTTGTTATTGTTCCGGATACCAGGCCTTCTGGAGACCAGAGGTTCTGGAGGAATGGGCCATTGTTAGAAGCCTCACAGTCTATTTGGAGTGAAAAGTTGGATTGCAGTTCCTGTTTGAAATAAATGTTAGAGGAAGTTGCTCTAAATAGTCAGGGTCTAGAAAGTGTTAATGTTTAATATTTTTAAAAAGAGGAAGTCCCCATTATGCTGTGGCATAAATCAGGTTGCTCAAAGTCTCCTCTAACCTGGCATTAAACACCTCCATGGATGGAGCATCCAAGACTTCTCTGGGCAATCTGTGCCAGTGCCTCACAGCAAAAACATTTCTTCCCAAGATCTCATCTAAATCTCCTCTCTTTCATCTTAAAACCGTTCCCCCTTGTCCTATACTTGAACTTCCTGATCAAGAGCCCCTTCCCAGCTTTCCTGTACTGGAAGGCTGCTCTGAGGTCTCCTTCTCTTCTCCAGGCTGAACAACCTCAACTCTCTCAGCCTGTCCTCACATGGGAGGTTCTTCAGCCCTTGGATCATCTTCTTGGCTTCCTCTGGACTTACCCTAACAGATCCATGTCCTTCCTCTGCTGAGGACACCAGAACTGAATGCAGGGTTCCAGATGAGTTCTCATGAGAGCAGAGTAGAGGGGCAAAATTACTTACCTAGAATCATATGGGTAAAATTACAGAATTTTAGATTGCCAAACTGCCAGATTAAAATAATCTTGCTGTAGTTGAATTTTTATGCTTCCCCCCCCACCTTCTACCCCTCCAACTCAAGAAAGGAAGCCTGACTTCCATATATTTAACTGATAATACTCCTAAACATTTTGCCTGATACTAAAGAAAAATCACATATCTTCAGTAGCTTGAAAGGGAGTTTTGAATAAGAAAGATGAAGACACAGCATGAAAAGACATTTGAAATATGAAATTACCATTTAAAGATGTCAAAAACTGAATGTACTTAAAGTGAGTTTCTCAATTTCTTTATGAAGCAGTCAATAAAATCAGCTTCATGTTTTCCTCCTTTGATTCTTTGAAATATGGAATTTTTTTTTCCCTGTGATACAAGTGTTAATTTTAGGGTTCATTTAAAATTCATAAACCTGAAACTGGTAATATTTTTTGCTTGTATACTCATAGAAAGAATAAGGTATTTGTTGAGCAGTTCAGACAGTTGCAGACTTTATTCACTAGATGCAGCTAGTGTTTTTATTCATTCATTCGGTATCAATACTCGTAGACATCACACTTATTCCATCATTGCCACATATATAGTAATCATTTTTCATGTTTATGCTTTCCTCCAGATACTAGGTGGCAATGATATCTTTCTATTTTTTATTAGCAGTTCTTGAAATATATTTGCTCTCATACATTTGTTCTTCAAATGAAGAAATCTGAACAGGATTTAACAGAGATGAGACCCCGTTGATGCTGAGGTTTGGCACATGGATAAATATTCAGGGCCTGAATTCACCAAAATGTTACCCTACGCTCTATTACTACAATCTTGCACCTGAAGCGTGTGAGATTAACTCATATGTTAAATTAACATGTGAGATTAACAATCTTGCCATATAAAGCATGCGAGATTAACAACATCTAGTAAACCAGCCTACATACATGGTTCCAGCACAGTCATTTGGTTAAGTAGCCGGAAATTCAAAAACTACTTTACACTACCTTGCGCATGCAACACTTGTTGGGGTGATCAAGACCTGTGAGACCTTCTGTAGTCTTGGGTTTTCTAACAAGTACACTGGCAGCATCCTGACCCTGTCCTGTAACAAGACCCTGGTCCATAACTTATTCCTGCAGGCCATAGTTTCTTCCAGAAAAAATGTATTTTGACTGCTACAGCTCTCAACTTGCTGGCTCCACATGCATCCCTAAAGACCTCTGAGCTATTATCATGTCCATTTCCTCCTGTTACATGCTCCTGAAGTCTCTGTGTGCTTGGCAGTGGTGAAAATGCTTAACACTAACTGATGACTCCAGCTGAAGCGGACAAACAGGCCTTCAGCAGCAAATGCAGCTCTACCAACAGAGACAAAAACCCTACTTCAGCCCTGTCTCACGTGCAGAGGGAAAGGACTTGCCTTCCTTTGTCCCCAAGACCCTTTTATGAAATTATGTCTTGGAAGTATTTTCTTCCACAAAAGCAATGAAGAGTTTCCCTGCATGACATCAACATAGCTTTAAGACTTGCTCTTTTCTGACCAATGCTTATACAAGCATTAACTGAAACCACAAAAATCACGACATGGTTACTGACAGAGCTTCAAAAGAGGCTACTCAACCATACCTAAGTAACTTTTCAATTAAGTATTGAACAGTAGGTTGGTAACAACTAGATAGCAGGACAGATAGAGGAAAGCATTAGAGATGCAAAGAGAAACTTTGCAAATAGAATATTTAGCCATGCTAAATGCAACGCTTTTTCCAATAATACACATTAAGAGATTAGGGATGGGAAAATGAGAACATTATGGGCTAGGATGAAAAAATTAATCATTTAGGATGGCAAAATGCCTGAACTATTACGTTATTGCATTCTCAATACATTTGCAAGAAGTAATGATAAAATGCAATCTTTGACCTAACAGCACATCTATAGATACACAAGTCTACAAATAGCAAGATGGGAGTTTACTGTGAGAAAAACACAATTAAATATGTGTCAGAAACCTACCACGTGCTACCTGCCTCTGATTAGAGGCAGCAATAAAGACCTTGTGTTCTGTGCATTATTAAGTTGCATTTCTCTTAGTTTCTGATGTAAGGAGACACATACATTGTGCTATGTCAGGTCATGTCAAGTCCCATCAAGCTGTATGATGTAACACTGCCTGATGTAACCTGACATGGTGCATATTAGTGCCAATGGAAAAAGCCTAAATGCCAAGCCATTTTCAATAAATACACCCCGCATGCTAGTGCACAGCAAAACCCAGATGGGGTTTTATCCTGCAGCTCTGTAAAAATACCAGTTATGGAAAGCTGTGGAGTTTCAGAAAGATGGAAAATTTTGCACAAAACACAGTCTGCAGAAGCAGACATCTATTGATATTCATGTCCAGAGCTATTAAGTGTGATATAGAGACCCTATGAATTAAGAAAACTTAATTATCTTGGATTAATTTATTTCCAAAACTGTTAAAATATTCCCATGCAGCTCTGAGGTAAATGTGGCTGATCAGCTATGTTTAAGTTCAAGATGAACATTCTCTTTTCCTCCATCCCTGTTTCTGTTACTCATTGCTGTTTCTCCTTTAGCACCAAGGGTTTATCATAGAATGGTTTGGGTCAAAAGGGACCTTAAAAAGCCCATCTACCAGGCTGCTCAAGGCCCCATCCAACCTGGCCTTGAACATTTTCAGGGACGGGACATCCACAACTTCTCTGGGCAACTTGTTCCCATGTCTCACAACCCTTATCACAAAGAATTTCTTCCTAATATCTAATCTAAATCTTCTCCCTTCCAATTTAAAGCCATTCCTCCTAGTACTTGCAAAAGACCTCTCCCTGCACTGTCTTGCAGCCCTCTTTAGGTTCTGGAAGGCTGCTATAATGTTTCCCTGGAGCCTTCTCTTCTTCAGGCTGAACAAACCCAATTCTCTCAGCCTGTTCTCTTAGGAGAAGTGCTCCAGCTCTCTGATCCTACTCATGGCCCTTCTCTGGACCCGTTCCAACAATTCCATATTCTTTTTGTGCTGGGGATTTCAGAGCTGGATACAGTCATCCAGGTGGGGTCTCACAAGAGTGAGGTTTGTTTGGGTACATCCTAGTGACACCAGCCTGCAGAGAGACAGACCGCATTTGGGTGCAACTTTTCAACTTGGTCTACTCCTGTGCAGCCTACCAAAAATCTTGCCTGAGGAACTGAACTGATTCAGTCTCTTTCTGCATTTACATTTCTGAGAGGTTCCTCCTTATTGCTACGTGACAGCATCAGATTCAGATGGAAAGGAGAGTACCAAGAAGTGAAAAGTATGCCAGGGGAAAGAAGATAGCTCAACAAAATATCAACCTGAAAATAATCTGGGTTCACTGGCCCTGTCAGTGCATGTACAAGCAATTACAGTAACACTGATGTTCTTTTCGTTGTGCAAAAAATCTCCAACACTCACAACTGAATTGTCAAGTCTTGGAAAAGGCTTCACCGCTCCTCATTTGAATGGTTTGATAAAGGACTTAGCTATGTCCCTTCACTTTCAATCATGTCCTGGATGCCTTACAGAAATGTATGTGAGGAGCTGTATGCGTGGGGACAGGCGAGGGGAGCTCCATCCTGCCAGTCCTTGGCTCACCTGCTGCCTCCTTTGGGAAACAGAATGGCAATTAGAAACCCTACAGACAGAACATTTGTAAAAGCAGAAGTCAATCCTCTGAAGGGTACTACTGGTCCTCTGTAAAGGACTCACTCAGTTGGTTTTTACATACTCCTCATGCAATTTGCATTTGCAATATTTATACATGAGAACACTGCTATTTAGACCTTTACTTAGGGGTGCATAGAAATCAAAGCCCGTCAAACTGTTCACTTGCATAACATTGTGGGACTAGAGGAGAGACACAGGTGAAAAGCCTGGACAGGTACAAGCATTCAGTCCTGTTAGCACCTTTTCAAAGAGAAAAGGATAACTAAATCACATGGCACAGCCTTCCTCATCATCCATATTAAAAACTCCCCCACAGGCCTTCATCACGTAGTTACTTTTTTATAAAGCATTCAAAGAGAAGATTAATACTTTTGTCCTCAACTTGGCCATGAACAGGATTCAACCACTTCAATAATAATTTAAATATTTAAATGGTATCTTAGAATTGTTTGGGTTAGAAGAAACCTTTCAAGCCCATCTGGTTCCAACTTCTTTGCCATGGGCAGGGTCACCTTCCACCAGATCAGGTTCTCGTAGCCTTATCCAACCTGGTTTTGAACACCTCCAGGGATGGGGCAGCCACAACTTTCCTGTTACTAGGATAGGAGGGCAAGTACCTACTCCTTACAGCAAGTTGCTCCCTGCTTAAGCAAACACCTTTCCCAGCCACTTTTCAACAACTAGTTGGAAAGGGCCAAAGGTGAATTTTGGCATCAGCAATGATTTATTTGCACCAAGCAATTTAAATGCAAGCAATACATTCCCGTCACCCAGACAGCTGACAAAATGTCAGTCGCCTTTATCAATTGTTCCAGTACCTCCTGTCAGCTGCCATCAATCTTTGAAACAAACGCTATAAATACAACTGTAAAGGCAAATGGCTGCAAAGTAAACCAAGGGTTAAGCACATTTCACCAACTGTACAATTTCATGCCAATGGTTATTTTGATCAGAGGCCTAAATTCAAAACAAAGGCAGAGTTTCAGCCTAAGAGGAGACAAAGTAAATTGTGATAAATATACACACAGGCATTTATTTAATACGCTTAGCATCAAAGCATCCCTTGGCCACCCTGATGTCACCATTCGGTGGACTGGCCACAATAATGTGCTCCTGAAACCCACCTTGTGCCCATCCACCAGAGCAAAACCTCACTCGTCTTAGTCTGAATAAAGAAGGAAAGGTGGACATGAATTAGAAATACAGAGGTTGACACAGGTGAAAGGAACAGGGCAGCTTGGCTGGGTATGCAGGACTGTGAAGGTCAGATGTGGTGGGGAAACCACATGGCTGCAGGTGCTGCTCACCTGACGCCCTCTCCCTGCTTGCAGAACCTCCAAAGCACAATCCCCAGCTGCTTGGACCTCCACCTAGGACCTCCAGCACCAGGAATTCCACACTGAGGAGACCTCTCCTAAGGCCTTGCTTATATAATCTCTCATAGGGGTGGGGGTCAGAGTTGAGGGATCATCCCTTAAAGTTGCAGGGGCCATTTCCCACCTGCACATTGGAGAAGAGAGGGAGGTCAATGTCCCATGTGTGGCAGAGGGTTGAGATGGCAATTAATGGTGGGGAAAAAAAACCAAAACAACAAAGTTTAAGTAGGGACCTTTTAGAAGTGTCTTACGTTTTAAATCTCTAGGAAAGGTGATGTGAGAAATGGTGAGACCATTGCTTTCAAGAACATAAGCAAGAAGATGAATTTATAGTACAATATAATTCATGTGATAGAAGCATTTTATAACTATACACTTACATCTCTCAGGAGCCCTCAGGTGCTCCTTTCCCAATTCTTTGTGCATGAGTCTTGGCACAGAAGAAAATCTACCTGTTTTCTTCCTGCCTCATCTGCCACCTTTCTGCTCTCATGTAGTACACGTGGAGAGACACAAGCAGTAAATGGTGGAATAGCACCTCCTTTCAAGAGCAAGGAGTGCGTTCTAAAAGCTAAGGCACAGAGGTGGATTGCATACCCATCCACAGAAAGCAAACTCTGAGTGGAGACAGGCACCCTCCTAATTTCAAGCTCCATGCATGTTTTGTTTCTACCTTGCAAGATAATATCTAGTTATTGGCTGGTATGTCAATTGTCTTTTAAATCCCTACAGATGTCATTGCATATCTTCCAACCAAAATAATGAAAATATCCTGTGGAGAATGACAAGGATCTGTTGTTATTGAAGGGATTGGTGTAGCAATACAGAAAACCTATGATACAACAGCCCTAATATCCAACTTAATATTATCAGGATTACCCAACTGTACTGATTTCAGAGGCTTCCCCCCACCCTTCACATTTTCAGTCTGTGGCTGTAACACTTGGAAGCACTGTTTAAATGTCAGAGGCCTCAGATTTCAAAGTGGCACTGCTCAATTGTCTGGTTGCAGCTGGAGGCTGCAAGAAGCAAAAGTAACAATGTTTTTCTGTGGGATGATTAGCTTTTAAATGTTAGGAAGGATGAATAATACTCAGCACTTGCATCTTAACCTCAGCACTGGGTTCTTGAGTGTCCTGGAAGAGAAATCCACTAAACGCTCTTGAAGGTGACAGCACCTATGGGCAGGAGAGGCTAAAGGCTACTTACTGAATGAGGCTTATTTTTTTCATGTGAATATAGGTGAAATCAACACTGAGAGAGGGTGAGATAGAAAGAAGAAAACAGACTGTCAATTTAAGCTAGTCTTGAAATATTTTCCACTGTCCAGATCTGGGTATATTGCATACTCCTGCCATTCCACAAGTGGGAATGTGAGCACCAAGCGCAGGAGATGACTGTGTTCCAGCAAGTCCCTGAAACACATGGATAGAGTGATGGTGAACGTGCCTTTGGGCTTGATCACAGCCAAAGAACAACAAAATCTACTGAAAGGTGAGATAAAGAAGAATCATATGCAATCATAAAGGACACAGATAATGAAAAGACAGTAAGTATTATGCTAAAAAAGTGTAGCATGGCTCCATAATTTGGTGGTAACTGCAGTTCAAGCTAGGAAGAGAATCAACACAGTTTGGTTCAGAGTTGGAGAGATGTGGGAGAAAACCCCTGTAGAGCCAAGTGTATAGTGTATAGCCAAGTATATATTCCAGAAGTATAGAGTACCCAACAGATATATAAGCTCAAACATGTCCTGGAAAGGATGTAGCCCTGAGAGAGGTTACAGCTGCTTTTAGGTGTTACACCTTCTGGGCTCTCTGGATGTCACCAGTCCTTCCGGCAGTTTTTAACCTTCATGAATCCCAGCATCTACTCCAAAGACTGAAATATTCCAACACAAACAGCTGTTTGTGGCAAACCCACTTCTATCCTGTGTTTGGCACCTCTGACAAGAGCAACTGAGGGGGACTTGGAAAATACACAGTGGCGTGAAAACATTCACCTGCGAGTCCTTAATGCACAGAGGCACAGTTCTGGAGCATCTATCTGACTGTCATTTGCAGAGGCATCCATTAGGCAGAACCAGGACCATTCTGCCCTTTCTGGAGCTGTTTGGCTTGCTTTCACAAGCATCATTTTGGCAGGATTCCTCTGGACTGTCTAAGTGCAGTTTTGGAGAGGAGACACAATGTGCATCTGCTGATCCAGGGAGAAGCCAAATTCCCTTTTACATGGCTGAGTTCTCTGCTTATTGTTATTATTATTTCTATCTTTTGCCTGTAAGAATTAAAGCAAAACCATGGTCTCATGGAAACCAAAAGCAAAACTTACTCATGTCACCAGGGCCAAGGTTTCCCCTTTGGTTTTCCAGATGCTCTGTGCGCCAAACTTGCCAACTTCATTCCCTTTGACTTTTGCAGCACTACCTACATAATAGAGTGGGACTTGCCATATTGCATCTGACAGATATTTCCCCCAGTGTCCTGATCGTGAATCATCACTCAGTATCCTCATTTCTATTTGCTAATAGCAAATGAAGTTGCCTGACAGAGATTGCATTTTATACCATGTTGTTTGTGTCAGGTCAAAATATGCTGCAGGAATTACTAATTGGAAGCACAGCCACTGTCTCTTTTTTCCTCTAGGCACACTGGCAGGCAACATAAAATTGAAAAGGAGACCATTTCACCTATACATACTTGGCATGACCCTTCTTCCTTTTAGAAGAGTTTCTTCTCCTAGTTAGTTCCTTGTTTTCCCTCCTACAGCACATCACCATCATACAGCTCCAAAACAACACGTTTCTGTGTTTTGGGAGCACGGAGGTATGAAAGCATTTAGGAGTAAGGGTGCCACAGCCTCTCGTGAGTCCTACAAGAAAGACATTTGGCTATGGAAATACCTCTGCTATGAGGAAAGGCTGAGAGAACTGGTGTTGTTCAGTCCGGAGAAGAGAAGGCAAAGAACAGCAGACTGGAGAAAAAGAGACTCCAGGGAGACTTTAAAGGAGCCTTCCAGTACTGGAAGGGGGTACGAGAAAGCTGGAGAGGGGGGCTTTTATCAGGAAGTGCAGGGATAGGTTGAAGGGGAATAGTTTTCAGCTGAAAGAAAGGAGATTTAGATGAGATATTAAGAAGAAATCCCTTCCTGTGGGTGGTGAGGCACTGGCAGAGTTTGCCCAGAGAAGTGGTGGATGCCCCAACTCTGGAGGTGTTCAAGGCCAGGTTGGATGGGACATTGAGCAACCTGATACAGTGGAAGGTTTCCCTGCACTTCACAGCCAAGTACGTCATTTTTTCCTAAATGTGCAAGTAGAGCCTTCTCTCTTTAGAAAAGAATCACAGTTCATATACCTTCAGACTGGATGTACAATGTGTCTCTTGTCCTAAGAGTGACTGGGTACTGCATTAGAACTTCCAGCAATTACCCGTGCAGTTCAAGATTATTCATTAAAAAACGGAGCTTCTGACACCAAACATTGTTCAAACATTATGCTTAACCTCCATCAGGATCAGAAATTAACTTTTTCCAGTGACATACGATGAGTTTATACACTAAATGCCAGAGAGAATTAAAAAAGTTTACCTACACATGCTGCCTGGAAGGCACATAATTCCTTCATATGCTTTTAAAATAAGGGGATAACTAAAAGTTTTGACCTGACATGTTTTTATAGTTAGAGTTTTCAATATTAGAAAGAAAATGCTTAAGAAATAATCTTTGTAAATTTTTTTTACCATAATAGTCTCTCTCTCCATGATGGTAATTGAATTCCATAAAATTCAAGACTTAATCCAGTAGCTAAACAAATCCTTGTATATTTAACAGACAAGCTATATTCTTCGCTTATTAAATGTGTAATTAAAAATACACAAAATTTTAATTCTTATTACATTTAATTGGTGAGGTCAAAGCCAATTATAGTATAGGAGCACTTTTACTCCAATTTAAAGTTTTATCTCCTACATTAGTTTTCATTAAGGTGGTAAATGAAGAGAAATTGTTATTAAAGAATAACAGAAATTGTCAGTGAAACAAGCAGGCACCGTGTGTTACTGTTGTTAAATGCATTTCAGGGAAGTTGTTGCCATGGTCTCAGCTGTTGTAGTAATTATCAGGGGACAGGGAAAAAGGGGTCTGGAAAATTCCACACAACACTTAATCACAGAATCATAGAATCACTTGGTTGGAAAAGATCTTTAAGATCATGAAATCCAACTGTACCTGTCCACTACTAAACCATCTCTGAGCACCTCTACCCATCTTTTAACTACCTCCAGGGATGGTGACAACTACCTCCCTGGGCAGCCTCTGCCAGTGCTTGAGAACCCTTTCAGTGAAGAAATTCTTCCTGATGTATAATTTGAACCGCTCCTGGTGCAATCTGAGGCCATTTCCAATCCTATCAGCTGTCACTTGGGAGAAGAAACCAAACCCCACCTTGCTAAAACCTCCTTTCATATAGCTGTGATAAGGACTCCCATCAGCCTCCTTTTTCTCCAGGCTTAACAGCCCCAGTTCCTTCAGCTGCTTCTCATAATGCTTGTGCTCCAGCCCCTTCACCAGCTTTGTTGCCCTCCTCTGGGCAGCTCCATCCCCTCAATGTCTTCGTTGTAGTGAGGGACCCAAAACTGAACGCAGTGTTTGACGGGAAACCTCACCAGTGCCGAGTATAGGGGCAGAATCACTTCCCTGGTCCTGCTGGCCACACTGTTTCTGATCCAAGCCAAGACGCCATTGGCCTTCTTGGCCACCTGGGCACACTGCTGGCTCAGATTCAGCCGGCTGTCAACAAACCCCCTCAGGTCCTTCTCTGCCAGGCAGCTCTCCAGCCACTCTCCCCCAGGCCTGTAGCACTGCACAGGGTTGTTGTGCCCCGAGTGCAGGACTCAACACCTGGCCTTGAACCTCATCCCGTTGGTCTCAGCCCGTCTATCCAGCCTGTTCAGATCACTCTGTAGAGCCTCCCTACCCTCAAGCAGATAAACACTTCTGTCAGGCTTAGTGTCATTTGCAAACTTACTAGTGGTAACATATATCTGATGGACCAAATATATGATTTAATATGAGAGACAAAAAAATAATATTAACAGCAAGACAAAAATCCATTCTCACCTTCCAGACATCACAACTGGTGATCTTAAAGGGAAGGGAAAATACATACCTGACAGGGAAAAGGTTATAGAATATAGTAGCTTTAATCTAGTATTTTATTTCTTTTAGAAACCTTTCATTTACACTTGTAAATAAAAACATTAATGGTTTTGTTCAGAAACTGAGTGGGCCAGAAGAAACTTGACATGCAACAGTAGTGTTGGACCGTGCTTGGGAAAGAAACAAGGCAATAACAATTTGAAATCATTCCAGCCAGTCAAGATACTGCATTCCAAGATCAAGAAATGGTGTGCGCATCATTAAATATGCATATTAGCTAGTGAAATGAAGGCTGGGAATAAGACCTAGAGCTAGACAGAACCTGTGGAGCCAAGGCTCCGGCAGATGTCACTGCATTGATTACAGTTTGGCAATATGTCAAGCTCCATTAAAAATTAAATTAAATTAAAGCAAGCACAACATGTTGCCCCAGTGTAGTCGCAGTGGTGACACCTGTCCATATGTGCAGGCACCTGAAGCCGCATTGCCCAGAGTGCTCCTGATACATCAGTGGGATGGGGTGATAGTTCTGCAATAAATTAACGCTGTTGGGCAGGTAAGGCATATCTGATCTACTGCATGAAGCAGGCAGAGAGCAGCAGATCAGATCTGAATCACCAGCCCTCATCATTAATCACTTCTCTGCTCAGAAAAGCACTGGGAGCTGCATCCCAGCCATCACCACATCTGAGGTGGGGTAGGGACACAGACTACCTGGAAGACTTCATCTGGCTCTCTCACCCTTCCATCCCAGAATCATCAAAACTACTGAATTTTAAGCATGGTACAAGGCAAACTTGGCCAGCATTGTAGGATCTAAAAATGGGTGGGCTAAAATAATGTAAAGATTTAAGTTTACTCTGATTACTTTTACATTTAATGCATTAACAGCAAAGGCACCTGTATCTGCTCTGCCTAATCATAGATACACACAGAACTGAATGCAGCACTGATGCTGCTGCAGCAGTTACCTATAATTTAAATTCTAATATTAAATGTAAACACTCTAAACACACAGGAGTTCTAGGAATATTGCCCTACAGTAGCAAGGAATTTGTTGAAGCTGCTGCTTTTTTCATTCCTTGGTTAGAGACAGCAGGAGCAGCTCCTATGAAGCTGTCATCTCTCTGATGCCAACCTGAAGACTTCTAGGAAGCGTATCGTGTTAACTGTGCATACCTGTCTGCACAGAACAAAGCTTGCCAGCAGAACTGCCCTTATCAAAAAGGAATGGAATACAAAATGGAAGAACCATTAAAGCTGCTTCTGTTAGGGAATGCTGCTACAAATTAAGGAAAAGAAACCCGAATCACCCATGTCACTTGTAGACAGCAGCACGTGGGAATGCTTGGCTCAGCAGACAGTAAGGCACTATTTATTCTCCATTGTGTCTGATGGAGAATAAAAAGATAGGGAAGCTGCACAGCATTTTCACTGGAAACGGGAGTGATAAGAAAGAATAAGGCATGTGGCAGAGGCAGAAAACCAGAAGAAAGTTCATGCTGGAGGGGAAGGAAAAAGTGAAAGCTGATGGAAACATGAGATGAAGGCAGATACAGAGCTTAAGCAAAGTAAAATAATACCAATCATTAAAATATATATATATAATGTTAAAAATAGCAATAACTACTGCTTTCCAAAAAGTCCTCCTTTAGGCAAATACTTTTTGTAATTGCCACTGAATACTGGGAATTTGACATAAACGTCTTCAAGATCACACTAAAGCTCCCATTAAGAATGCCACCGAAGTCTTGCTGTAAGTTTCCTCTCATGCCATCATTTCTGTCTCCAAATTCTTGCTGGGGACATAGTAAAGTAAACTTTGATGACACGTGTCATGGTGTAGCTCTCAATACAAAACTGACCACAGCCCTGAGGAGGGGGCACGACTCCTGCCAAAAACCTTACACAGTACAACCCTACACTCTGAGCACAAAACACCAGAGATCACAGAATCATAGAATGATTTGGGTTGGAAGGGACTTTTAAGATCATCCAGTTCCAACTCCCCCTGCCATGGGCAGGGACACCTTCCACTGCATCAGGATGCTCAAAGCCCCATCCAACCTGGCCATGAACACCTCCAGGGATGGGACATCCACGAATTCTCTGGGCAACCAGTGCCTCACCACCCTCACAGCAAAACATTTCTTCCAAATATCTCATTTAAGAGACAAGGAAAGACTACTGGAAGAAGAAGTTGTCCTGGGTTTTTCTTGACTGCTGTCAATGTGGGCAGATAACACAATTTACAGAAGGTATGTACCCTAAACCACATCTGATTTCTCCTAACCAGAAACATCAAACATCTGTCACTGCTTGGAAGAAGTATGACACAAGAGGCAGAAGATGACTCCAATAAGAGGAGGAACAAGAAAGTCTAAATAAGCCAAAGGTGGCATTCATTTAGAGTGAAAGTTTCTGACAGAGAAAACTGAATCAAAGCTTTGACTTATTTACATTTTGTGTTTACATATTTTTACAATATTTAGGATTTGAAATTACTCTCTCCAGCAAAGGAAGGACATAGATCTGTTAAGAATTCAGAGGAGGGCAGAAAGATGGTCAGAGTGCTGGAGCACCTCCCATACAAGCACAAGCTGAGGGACATGGGATTGTTCAGCCTGGAGAAGAGAAGGGTCTGTGGAGATCATGTAGCAGCCTTCTAGTACTTAAAGGGGCTAAAGGAAAGCTGTGGAGAAGCTCTTGATCAGGCAGTGCAGGGAGAGGATGAGGGGGAATGGTTTTCAGCTGAAAGAGAGGAGATTTAGATGAGAACTTAGGGACAAATGTTTTCCTGTGAGAGTGGTGAGGTACTGGTACAGGTTGCCCATAGAAGTCCTGGGTGCCCTGTCGCTGGAAGTGTTGAAGGTCAGTCTGGATGAGGCTCTGAGCACCCTGATCCAACATAATGTGTCCCTGTCCATGGCAGGTGTGGTAGAGCCGGATGATCTTTAATGTCCCCTCCAACCCAAACCGTTCTACGATTCAAGCCAATTCCATTTCAGCAAAGCCCTACTGGCTGCAGGTTTTATTTTTGAGAGAGGACATGCCACATCAGTGTGACAGCCAGGTCACATCCTACAAACATCCCCTGATGATCTCTCTCCTCGTGCAGAACAGCAAATGTTGATGTGGCAGGACAGCAAAATTTGCACTACTGCTGCATAAGCTGTATTTGACCAGACAAAACCTTTTGGTGTTTGAGATTACAAAATTGACATCTTCATGATTATTAAATTCCAGGGAAAAAACACAAATAAAAATACTCCCATGTCCTCTCAACTCTGTATCAATAGGATGATACGTCTGTTTTGGTGTCATGGATTTCTACGGGTTAAGCCAGGACAATTTTCCTTTCCTAGGTTTTGATTTACGAAGCACAGAAAGCACAAGACCTATGAACTAAACATAGTCTGTTGCCAAACAAAGTTTTAGAATTCCTGCCCGATTATTTTTTATCCAAAGTACTTAAGATGACAACTTCTCAAGTCCACACCTGGCCTTTCATACTCAGAAATAAGAACAATGTTTCCCCTTCTAAGTTTTAGTTCTGAAATGTTATTTAAAAGAGATTCAGTTTGGAACATGACAATCTTGCTGCAGGGGCTATGTTTCAATATTGTGTAATACAGCATCAGCAGATAAAAATAAGGCCTGCCATTCGTATCTCACCTACTCTACAAACAGGTCATGACCTGATAGGGCACAATGAATTAAACAGATTAAATGCATTGCCTTTGAAGTTGTTACTGTTAACTTCTTGATTGCTACTAACCATTGTTAACTTCCTTGTTTTAATAAGTTAAGTAAAACTTGATTTCACAGAGTATTTGAGAGTTTGGGCTTTTATGCCCAACTTTGTGCATAGTAATCTATGGTAAAACAGGTGCCCAAAACTGCACATGGTATTCAAGGTTGAGCCACACCAGTATGGAGTAAAGCAGGACAATCCTCTCCCTTGACTGGCTGACAATGCTGTGCTTGATGGACCCATAGACATGGTTGGACCTCTTGTCTATCGGGGCACACTGCTGGCTCATAAACAACTTGCCATCGACCTACACTCCCACATCCCCTTCCACAGGACTGAATTGTAAACTAAAGCATTACAATGCCAAAGAGGTACCCAAATTTACTGAGGTCAAATCTTTGTACTCCTCCATGCATGGCTACTTTGAAGCTACGAAGGTATGTTTCCCCCTGCTCATTGCAGAGAGGTTGGACTATATGACCTTCATGGTCTCCTCCAATCCAAACCCTTCTATGACTCTACATTGAAAAGATTCTTCTGACCGGCAAGTAAACATACTGGGGATGAGCTGTGAGCTACAGACTACAGAGAAATGTTTCTCTTTGAAAACAGTTATGATAACTATTAGGGCTTTCAGCCGCATTTTCCCCTTTGTTGAGTTACTTTTTCCCCAGGATGTAGCAGTGTCTTGACTGAAAAGCAAATGAAAAGGTAGCCTGTGTTTATCAGCCTAATAAGCTCCTAGCAAGTAAGCAGCTGTGCTCCCAGTTTGCTTTCTTGCTTTGTAATAAGCCTCTCACCAAGGCACCTCCTCTACCTCCTCCTGTTTCATTATTAGCAAGAGAGCTATCACTCCACTACCAACTAACCCTATACTCAATCTAAGACCTAAGTTTAATAAAGAAATGTCTCACCTGTATCACTTCAACAGGGACAGGCAGGATAAAGTGCCTCAATACACTAAATTGTTTATTCTGCTTTGCATCTTCAATACTGCAAAGTGCTTCAGAGCGAGCTGGTTCTGAGAACAGTTCACTTACTGTGCTGGTATTAAAACTTAAAATATAGAGGGTGCAGCTGACAATGCATAAGAAAATAAAATCTATAACTGAATGCCAATCTTGAATCTTTGTTTGGCAAAATAAATTTAAGTGGTAGAAAGACTGAAGAAGGTGCCACATAAAATATGCCAGTAGGTGCTTTACTGCTTGAATCTTAATGGGGTTTCTTTTTTGCATTTAAGTAAGTTCTTCAAAGATTTATTCTCTCAATTACCAATCAAAAGAACTCATAAAGGTAGAGTCAGTGGACCATGAAGGATCTGAGCTGTCTGCTAAGACAGATGCACACTTGGCAAGCACTGCACTTTAAACAACCGCATTTGACACCAATCCTTGGCCCAAAAGACGGCTGACAAACAAAAATTGTTTATCATAAACTATTTTGAGTTAAAGAAGAAAAAGAAATAATAACCCATTGCCCAACAAAACCCTATTTAATCCAGACCTTAGTTAAGACTTAGCCCATAAAGACTGATTCTTAAATCCTGTTTATGGGAATCCAGGAGTTCAAGCTGATGAAAAGTGAAAGTTTGAGGCTGACTAGAATTCTCTTCTCCATTTTTCTGTTTAGTAAAACTCCAAAGATAAAGTAATGCTATAGTAGCTTCTGCATAAATCCAGTCTGAGACTTATTCAAAATGTATTCCAGCAACACATAATATACACATTTAACTTGGGGAAATGTTTTGTGTTTTTTATTAAGGAGTCCTTATTTTCTTTCTTGGGTTTCAACAAGGCAATTAAAGATGTTAGATTGAAGCATAAGAGTAACCCATTTACTTAAAGGCTAAATAGCAAGCTGGCTTTATGGGCTACACAACTTGCATGCCTAAATTTAAACATACCTCACTGGATTAGGACTTGCCCTAGGAAGCAGTCTATAAGTAGAGTTATTTTCTTGACATTTTCCACTGAAGATTCATTCATAGAATGGTTTGAGTTGGAAGGGACCATGAAGGTCATCCAGTCCAACTGTCCTGCAGTGACGTCCTGCAACTTGATCAGGTTGCACAAAGTCTCATCCAATCTGGCCTTGAATGTTTCCAGGGACAGGGCATCCACCACCTATCTGGGCAACCTGTGCTGGTGCCTCATCATCCACACAGGAAAATATTTCTTCCTAATATCTGGACCAAACCTCTTCTCTTTCAGTTTAAAATCATTACCACTTGTCCTATTGCTCCAGGTCCCGCATTCTTGAAAAAAACTAAAAATCACAATTAATAGTTGATAAATTTCCATCTCTGGACCTCATCTAGTCCAACCCTATGCTCAGAGCAAAGTCATCAGAAGCTCACAGCTATCTGGTATTGAACATCTCCAAGGATGGGGTCTCCACAGGCTTTCAAGGCAATGTGCTCTAGGGCTTCTTAAAAGACTATTTCCTTTTCCAGGACACGTGTACATAATCTAACGAGGAAAAATCAAGAGCCGGTTGACTGTTACTTGTTTAGCCATTATGTTTAATAGTTTTCTGAGGTTGTTGTGGGTACTGATCAGTTAGGAATTAATTAAAAAATATAACTAAATAAAAATTGCAAGCATGTGTAAAGATGGTCCAGCAATAAATATTATATACTATTTTCTTCCTTTAATTCCTGCTAATTACATGTAAACACCTCTAAGTACTGTTTCCAGTAGAAAATACAATGTGAACCAACTGGGTAGGATGTTTTCACAACATGCAGGAATTTATTTAAGATTCAAATGCTTTAACTTTTGGAAATGCCTGCAAATATATAGATCACCAGTATATCACCTTCTTGTCTCATAAAATACATCACTCCTCCATGAGCAAACAACCAGCTTTGGCACTGTACAGGGTTTCAAATCCAACAGAAAGTACCACCTCGTGGATTACAAAAGGACAAATCCACAGTGTTAGATTCAGCACAGTGCAGACTCTTGGGCTAGCAGCATCTTCAGTAGCACTTTGGCAGCTATCAGTGAAGCTACGCTGCCTTTTGATCAGAGCTAGCACCTCACCATGACATTACACTGTATCATCAAGCCGGCTCAGCCAAGGAAAGCTCCAGCTTGAGTGAGTCACCATTATGCTTCATTGAGCAGCAGGGACTTGCTCATTGACACTGGCGTTCCCCCACAGGCCACTAATCCCACAAGCCCTCTTGCCTGTTGTCCTGCAAAGCCTGCCTTTGAATTAATCTGTTGGTTTTTCTGAAGACGTTGCTCTTGGCTTGTTACAAGAGAGTGATAATTAGAGGAATTTTCAGGTCCCTCTTTACTTTTCTGCCTATACAATCCTGCCCAGATTCACAGATCTTCTGTTCCTCCTTCACTGTGCCAGTCACGGAACTATGATGAATGTGATTCCAACATAATTTCGTACATCCTTCTGACAGTCAGCAATATAAACTATCCTTGGAGATTTCTGCCATAAATCAAGAGGCAATAGAGTCTGGTGAATGCAGCACTGGACAGAGACTCAAGAGGCTTCATTGTCACTTCATGTCCCTTTTCTTACTTATTGAGTTAATAAAGCCATCAGGTCACTCCTAACTATGCACGACACATTAGTTTTACATACATAGAATAAGTAGTATTACTTCAATAAGAACAATATTTATCAACAAGATGGTAAAAGATGCTGAATTACATCTTATTAGGAGGTAACAACTGTCTGGAAAAATGTGATTTTATCATGAAGTCTGTTCACAGGTTGCCCCATCCCTGAAGGTGTTCAAAGCCAGGTTGGATGGGGCTTTGAGCAACCTGATCCAGTGGAAAGCGTCCTTGCCCATGGGCAGGGCGTTTAGAAATGAGTGGGCTTTAAGGTCTCTTTTAACCCAAGACGTTCTATGATTCTTTTTGCCCTTGACAACTGGTGTCATAATATCTTCCCAGTCTAATTATGGGCTTTGCTGTGTTGTTGAAAGGATCCACTCTGTATTTATGTCTCTTTTTCTCCCAAGAAGATCTTTAGAGCTATTTTGTCGAATTGCACTAGAGAAGAGTGGAGCTTTAACAATTTCATCACATTAAGTAGGATTTTAAAGTAATATAATTTTTTAAGATAATGGAGGCTTTTTTTCTGTTCCTGGAAAAGAATAGAAAGAAACTAGCGTAATTTCCCCCCCCACACTATTTTTTCAGCCAGCATTTTCCCCCTCTCTTATTACTCGGAGCTTTGTTACTGATGATATGGCAGGCAACATATTGCTGTATTAACAAGGTCACCCAGTCACAAAATCCCATTAGTGGTGAAAATGATAGAATGGAGTTGTGGAGTGACAAATAAGGCAAGTTCTCACCTTGCATCTGGAAGGTCTTGGGTTCAAATTTACACAATGTGAAAGAAGAAGAAAACTCATCTGCAACTCACATCACCTCTGCACAACTCATACAGAAGCATCCACAGCTTTCTTACTTAGACAAGGAAAATTCAGTGAAGTCCGCATATTCTTTTTGAGATTTGCCTATAAAAACCCTGCACGTAAACATAAATGCAATAGAATATTGAACAAAAGATCCCTGAAGACATTCCAGGACAGGTTGGATGGGGCTCTGAGGAACCTGACCCAGTGGAAGATGTCCCTGCTTCTGTAGGGGGGTTGGACTAGATGACCTGTAAAGGTTCTTTCCAACCCAAAGCATTCTGTGATTTAAAACAACCCTCTTTCGAAGTTTGTGTGCAATACCAGCATGTTCAGGGATTTTATAGCAGGGAGAGCAGCAAGCAAGAGATCCATAATTCCATTAAAGCAGGTATTCCACAAAAGCTTTGCTACCTAACGGAATGACCAGATAGCAACTTAGGCACAGACCAAGCCAAGGGCTAATCTGTGCTGCCAACAAGCCTCTCCAAATTACAATTCCTTCCATGCTTCCTCCTTGCTCTTGTACACAGAGATCATAAAATGCTTTGGGCTGGAAGGGACCTTTACAGACCAACCAGCCCACCCCTCCTGCAGAAGCAGGAACATCTTTAACCAGAGGACGTTGTTCAAAGCCTCATCCAACCTGACCTTGGAATGTTTCCAGGGATAGGGCCTCCACTACCTCCCTGGGAAACCTGTGTCAGTGTTTTGCCACCCCCATAATATTTTTTTTTCCTTATACCCAGTCTACATCTCCTCTCCTTTCCTTTAAAACCACTACCGCTTGTCTATTATTACACAAATCAATATAGTTTTGGCATTTACCAGCGGTATGAGGCACTCCCACACCGGTTTGCCTGAATGGCTCCAGGAGGAGGGACAGGAGACCCATCAAGCCCTGTTGCTAAGCAGGTTGCCCAACACTCCCAGCCCTGGGGAATCTGCATGGATAGGACAGGGTCAGCAACTTGACCCAATGCAGGCTTGTAATCAAATGGCATGAAAATATTGCAGGCACCACAAAAAATAGTTAAACTGGTAATGATTCAATGGGAAATTACAAATTAAATCCTCACAGAGCCCTGCTTTCTTCTTCAAAAGTCCCAACATCCATAGGCTGAGGAACTCATAAAAGATATCTTCATTAGAAAGAGATAAAAAAGGCAAGCTGTCTTTCCTCAATTCCTTATATTTTTATTCCAACAAATTTTCAAGAAATTTCTCAGTAACAGAGATGCAATTGGTTTGTCAGAAAGCTTATCCTGATTTTAAATAATTTTTTTTTTTGGTTGTTGTTGAAAAGCATAGGAATTGTCATTAGATAAATATATTGATCATTTGGTTTGTTTAAAAAGGAGTTCTTGAGAAAAATGTTAACTCTGGCTGCCACTCATCTCAACATTAAGATTTACTGGGTAAACCCCCTAAAAATTAAGATTACTGTAAAATACCGTTCACAGATTAGAAAGCACTTTGTAATCCTCAACTCCTACAGGCACCATTCTAAAGTCTATTTCAGAGACATGGTCCAGCAAGCCTAGAAAGAACCTCAACTGAGGAAAGCTGCCTAACTCTAGGGCTCTCATCTCTATGTCCCCAAAGAGATGAAACTATTCAATCCAAGACTTAGACACTCCAAATTCCTACAGAATTTTCCACTTCAGGATCTTACCAAACTTTACTTCTCAAGAAAAGAAGCTTAATATGGGCCTACATTTAGTATAGAAAGAAATCATGCCCAAGGGACATAGAGATGCGCTCTGAAACCTTCCTGTTCTCTTTAGATTCAGTAGATGTTCAGCACCTCATTTCTCTTTCATAAATCATGTTGATCACACGCTTTGTTCAGAAGCAGCCCAGTGGAAAATCTGAGCTCTCTAATATCATACTCTCCCTAAGCATGAGCTGCTGCAGGTTATCCATGGACAGAAGGTTGCTCATGGGACTTGCTGGGCAGTGATGTAGATGCAGGCATACATTAGGTTACATATCGAGCCAGACAGCAGGGAATGAGCCTGAGCCTGCTGAACACCATCACATTCCACACTCCCATTTCTCCTTAAAGGAGCAGCCAGAATTATGTGAGAGGAGAAAAGCTGATGTTTGAGGAGAGGTTGGGAATAGAATATAAAACCTCTGGCTCCCCTGAACCTTGTCATCAAAGCCTAGTGTGACTGAAGATTCATTACCATGAGCTGTGTTTGCATAGGCTAGATATTGTTACAAACTGGATATTGTACAAAATCTAGCATGCCATAAAACATACTTTTGCTTTATTAATGCTCTGCTGAAGCTTTTAAGCACTGTTACCCATCCCACACACAGATATTGTAGGCACAGCTAGCCTTTCAATGAAAAAGGAAATATTTCCATCTCAAAGATATTTGCTGCTTATGAACTGTCCCAAAGACTTAAAATATCTTTGAGGTACACTCTCATTTCAAAGGTATTTAAATAGAAACATTAACAACCTTGTAAATCATAGAATAACCAGGTTGGAAGAGACCCACCGGATCATCGAGTCCAACCATTCCTATCAAACACTAAACCATGCCCCTTAGCACCTCGTCCACCCATGCCTTAAACACCTCCAGGGAAAGTGACTCAACCACCTCCCTGGGCAGCCTCTGCCACTGCCCAATGACCCTTTCTGTGAAGAATTTTTTCCTAATGTCCAGCCTAAATCTCCCCTGGCAGACCTTGAGGCCATTCCCTCTCATCCTGTCCCCTGTCACTTGGGAGAAGAGGCCATCACCCTCCTCTCTACAACCTCCTTTCAGGTAGTTGTAGAGAGCAATGAGGTGTCTCCCCTCAGCCTCCTCTTCTCGAGGCTAAACAACCCCAGCTCTCTCAGCCGTTCCTCATAAGGCCTGTTCTCCAGCCCCTTCACCAGCTTCGCTGCTCTTCTCTGGACTCTTTCCAGAGCCTCAACATCCTTCTTGTGGTGAGGGGCCCAGAACTGAACACAGGATTCGAGGAGCGGTCTCACCAGTGCCGAATACAGAGGGAGTATAACCTCCCTGGACCTGCTGGTCACGCCGTTTCTGATACAAGCCAAGATGCCATTGGCCTTCTTGGCCACCTGGGCACACTGCTGGCTCATATTCAGTCAGCTGTCAACCAACACCCCCAGGTCCCTCTCCTCCAGGCAGCTTTCTAGACAGACTTCTCCTAGTTTGTAGCACTGCATAGGGTTGTTGTGCCCCAAGTGCAGGACCTGGCATTTGGTCTTGTTAAACCTCATGCCATTGGACTCTGCCCAGCGGTCCAGCCTGTTCAGATCTCTTTGCAGAGCCTCCCTAGCCTCCAGCAGATCAACCCTTCCACCCAGCTTAGTGTTGTCTGCAAACTTGCTAAGGGTGCACTCAATGCCTTCATGCAGGTCATTGATAAAGACATTAATGACACAGGCTTCGTGCACCATCTGTAACAAAAAGCAGTTCAGAGTCTCACTGAGCACCTACGTAACCCAAAGAGGAGCTGATTTTCATTAGGTATTTAATATTTAGGAAAATGGGATCATGTACACAAATTGGCTCTTTATGTTGTTAAATTGTTTGCATTGGAAAAATATCACAAGTTCAAAGTAGATTTAATGCAGTAAAGACTGAGGTTTTAAAGAACAAGAATGAAGTTCTTTATTATTTGTTATCCTAGTGTAAGTTTTGCTCTTTGCAGTCTCATCACAGAGAAAAATTAAAACCAATCTCCCCAAGTAGCTTGGTAACTTCCCAAAAGCTTTTCCCCTCTGATGTATTTAGCTATTCAGTTCCTATGTACTGCAATAGTGTGTAGCTGGGCAACCAGTACTTAAAGGGGGCCTTTAGGAATGCCAGAGAAGGCCTCTTTATCAGGAAGTGTGGGGATCGGACAAGGGGGAACAGGTTTAAGTTGAAATAGAAAAGATTTAGGTTAGATATTAGGAAGAAATGTTTTCCGGTGAGGGTGGTGAGGCACTGGCACATGTTGCCCAGAGAAGTGGTGGATGACACATCCCTGGAGGCGTTCAAGGTCAGGTTGGATGGTGCTTTGAGCAACCTGATCCAGTGGAAGGTGCCTGCCCATTGCCGGGGTTTGGAACTGGATGATCTTTAAGGACCCTTCCAACTCAAACCATTTTATGAACCTGAAGAGCGGAGCAGGATAGTCAGACCGCAAATATAAGCCTTCATATTGCATCCTCTAGTGCAGAGACCATTGTTTGTTGTATGCTCATTAAGGTCTTTGGGTAATGACCAGAGGAAATGTCCTCAAGTTGTGCCAGGGGAGGTTTAGGTTGGATATTAGAAAAATTTCTTTACAGGAAGAGTGGCGAAGCATTGGAAGAGGCTGCCCAGGGAAATGATGGACTCACCATCCCTGGAGAGGTTCGAGCAATGTGTAGATGTGGCAGTTTGAGACATGGTTTAGTAGGTGTAGAGACGTCGGGCTGATGGTTGAACTGAATGAGCTTAGAGGTCTTTTCCAACCTTAATGATTCTAATTTATACCTATATATACACCTGTCTTGTGTTGCACATAATGAACAGTATCCTCCAAGTTCTGGGAGGCACTAGGATAATCCCACTAACACAACAACAGCTGCAGATGGAGAGTCAGCATCAGCAGGTACTTGGAAAAACATCCATTCCCAGGACACACAGCGAGGCTGTATGCTCAGGGCAGCAGCCTCCTGTCTACTTGGATACCTAATGCCCTAGAGAAAGACAGCTTGGGAGTCCAAATGGGAGCCAAAGCAGCTCATCACCTTGTGAAAATCAAACACCTGATTTGATCTGTTTGATCAGAGCAGAGGCCAGGACTTCCTGCTGCTTCCTCCTTGGCTTGGGACACATCAGTGATGCACATAACAGAATAAATATACTAATAATGGAACTTTGGTAAGTCACTTACAGGGGCAATTTTCCACCTTCCTAAGCAAAATCTGCAAAAGGGACAGGTAGAAAACACTCCACCTAATTCAGAAAAGAATAATAATTCTTCCCTGGGTTACAGTTTCAGGCTGCCAAAGTTATTTTGACTGAGCTTGTTAAGACACAGAATAGAAGATAAAGCAGCTTTTGAAAGACATGTCCAATTAGCTTCCTTTTCTGATTTTTATTTGTCCTGAAATTAGGTTTTATTGCAATCGTATTTACAAAACTTGCGCTGTGGGATATCTTTCCTCTACAGTGTGTCATTGCTAATGAGGAAAGGACACACAAAAAGTTCTTATAGTCCTTTTCTCTCTTGTCATTCCTCAAGGTGAACTTTGATTTCCTTCAAGAGCTTTGCTTGCACTAAAGTGAGGATTTTGTGAAAGACAGACAAAAATATTAATTGCTTTTTCCCACTTTACTGCCAGTTCCAGCAGTAGCAAACGTTATTGCAAAGGAGGAAAAAAGCCTCCCACTATCAACTGCAAAATCACATCAGTCCTGAAGTCAGCTCAACCTTTGCTGTTCCTCCCACCTTCCTTCCTCGGTGAAGTCCTGGGAGGGTGTAGAGACATCCTCTCTGACAGAATGATTATGGGAAAAGTCAGAGCAGATTACAATCATCAGGCAAATTAAGTGAAGCAGTAAAGCGATTCCTATAGGAGCAGAATCTTTCAGAACCTAGAAAAGAGGGAAGAAGGGAAATTGCATTTCATAATTTTTCTTCAAAAGAGATGAACTTTCCTCCCAAATGTCTGATTTCAAGACAAAAGTTGCACTGCTAAATGCTATTTCATACCTAAGAAATAATGGACTTATCAAACCCACGTAATATTTGCCATCTAGAACAGAATATTGATTTTATCCCTCCCCCCCAGCCCGCCAAACACAGTCTGGGTTGAAGCAGACTGTGTGGCAACTTCAGGTCACCATAATTCTCTTTAGTTCCCTTCCTTGTCAGAGGCCATCATATCAAAGCTGCCCTCTTGTTCCCCTTAATTCTATCAAATGCACTCCTCGTCTCCAAGTTTCCCAACCTCCTCATGCAAAGATGAAGAATAACTCGGAGACTTGGACTCAGACATATTTATAATAATAAGCAGACCAACAGAGGTCTCTGCATGACTCAGTCCTACAGAAAATCTGCATTTTTTGTGGGAGATGGAGGGGTGCAAAGTGCATGAGAATCAACCTCTGCAGCATAATGACAATAGCTAAAATTATTTGGTCTGATTCCACCTAACTTTTTCAGGCAATATAATAATTCCAGGGACACCCTTTAGGACAAAAAGGAACAGCAAGAAGATGCACTGGGAAGGGTTAGGTTGGATATTACGAAACGGCTCTTGTCCTGGAGGGTAGTGGAGCACTGAAACAGGTTCCTCAGGGAAGCAGTCATGGCATGAAGACTGACAATATTCCAGAAGCATTTAGAGAATGACCTTAGACACATTATGTGAATGTTAGGTTATCCTCTTCAGGGGCAGGAGTTGAACTCTATGACCCTTGTGGGTCCCTTCCAAATTAGGATATTCTATGAGTCTATGAGCCTTGACCAGCTCCTGCATAAACCTGAAAATATCAAAGGCCATAGGTAACTGCTTTTGCATTCAATGTCTCCAGGCATGTACCAAAAAAACCTCAGACTGAAAATGAGCTGAGTAACTAAGCTTTAACTCTTAGTTTTGCAGGGCTTTGTGACAGGAGAGGTGTCCTGCCACCAAATCCTGAGGTGCAGAAACAGCCAGGCTTGCTGTACACCTGCTCCCTTGGGTTTTACAAAAATACAGCTAACAGTTCCCTTCAAATACACAGCCAGCTACAGGAAAACATCACCTCCATACCAAGCTGTGTAAAATAGCTGAATTATATGCCATGGGTACATCAGCTTGGTCCCCTCTTTGGACCCGAGGAGATATAAAGATGACTCTTCCCACAGGGAGGCTCTTTTCTTGCTGTTGTGTGGTGGAAGCAGCCCTTTTTCCCCATAATCACCACTTATTGATGGAAAGGTGGAACATAATTCAGGATTTGGGATGTTCTCCTGGGAGAAAACTAGAGTTAATTATTAAAGAAAGATACACATAGATGACCAGCTTGTCAAAGATTTGGGTGTGTTTTGGGTTGTTTGGGTTTTGGTTTGATGTTTCTCTTGTAATCTCTAACTGTGTAAATTCTACCTAGATATCCAATATGTTATTTCCTAAGAGGCCATTTCTTTCACTACAGACAGTATAAGATGACCATGATGCTAACACTTACATCAGACAAGTTAGACCAACTGTCCATAATTTCCTGCTTATCAGGAATTCCTGATGCAATAGTGATGAGCATAAAGAGCAAGTGGTGAAGGTCTCAGATTTCCCTATAAGCTTTACTGACAGTTTAGAACAAGCTTACAACAGAAAGATTTTACTCCATAAGACCCAGAAAAGAAGAAAAAATGTTCCGGTAGTTGACCACTTGTTCCTGGAAGGTATATAGACTTCAGAAGTCAGTGGTGAGTCATAATCACATAATGACTGCCAGCATAATTATATTATAAAGCATCCTTTGATTTTACTGTTTTGTATCCACCAGTTCTGACTAGGTTTTTCCCTCCAATCCAAAGCCTTATAATTATAGAGACTGGTCACACCAGTCATTGATCATTGCATGTTGTCATCTGGAAAACAAACATTGATGTCTTGTAGTTTTTACTGGGAAACCAGTAGCACAGATAGCCTCCTTTGTGGTCATGAATGAAACAATCATAGAATGGTTTGGGATGGAAGGGATATCAAAGACCATCTAGTTCCAATGACCCTGCCATGGGTCATTCCAATGATCCCTTCCAATGATCCCTTCCATTGCATCAGGTTGCTCAAAGCCTCAGCCAACCTGGCCTTGAACACCTCCAGGGATATGGGGCATCCAGACTTCTCTGGGCAACCTGTGCCAGAGTCTCACCACCCTCACAGGAAAATATTTGTCCCTAAGATCTCATCCAAATTGCCCCTCTTTCAACTTAAAATTTTACCCCCTCACCCTATTCCTGCACTCCCGTATAGAATCCCCGCAGCTTTCCTGTAGGCCCTCATTAAGTACTGGAAGACTGATATAAGTTCTCCTTGGAGCCTTCTCATTTCCAGGCTGATCAACTCCAACTCTCTCAGCCTGTCCTTGTACAGAAAGTGCTCCAGCCTGTGGATCATCTGCATGGCCTCCTCTGGATTTGCTCCAACAGATCCATGTCCTTCCTGTGCTGAAGACTCAGGAAAGGACAATGGAAATTTCCCTATTTCAGAAGGTAGGGAAAGGAGAATGAAGGTAAGGAATAGAAATAAGCTTCGCCTAAGCAACATCAGCATTGTCAACACGAAGACTGCCATCACTACAAAAGCCTTAATATTCTAAATATTAAACACTTTAGGAGAACACTTTCTAAACAGAGGAAAATAGAACTGAACACTGCTTTGGATTTAGGTAGTACAGAAAAACCTAAGTGCACAGCAGAATCCAGAGTTTGACTGCATGCAGCAATCCAGTATTGGTTCTGGCCCTAGAAAAAGTTATTTTGATATTTCTAAATAACTTTTAAAAACTAACATTTTCATAAATCATTTTTTTCTGTCTCTTCTCAATGGGTTAGATAGAAACTGGCTTTTTTTTTTCTTCTCTTCTTGTTAACAATGTCAAGCTGAGATACCCTGTAAAGTGATGGGAACCAGCACTTTCAGAATAAAACACCAAATGCTGTGAGCCTTGTCAACAAGGCACTCTACATCTTGAGCAAATAACAAACCAGTGGTAGAGTAGGGAATAAAACCCACTAGACCCAGCTCCCATTAGCCTTTTTAATCGCAGGATGAACTGCTTCTCGAACATGAAAGCTGCTTCCTTCTGCATGGTGTTAACAGAATTTCAGTGATGACAAGACCCCAGTGTTTCACTGGCCTTTGACATTATGTGGTCTCACAACAGAATATAAAATTGGAGTCAAACTGTGAGGCAATCCAGGCTTCAGCATCCAAATTAAGGTTTTGATTGTTAAAAATGTTGAAAGGCAAACCCACTTTGCAGCAGGGCCACATGAGCTGGATGGTTTCACAGAAGTGACCAGATGTGAAACACTTGAGTGGGCTGGCTGCTGTATCCTTCACAGTTACCTTTCCTTAAAGGAGTGGTCCCTTATTCCCTTGATTCCCAAGTACTCAGAAACTCTAAAGTCTAGGTTCATGCAAAGCTATTTTCTAAGCCTAAACAGTAAACAAACAGAAAAATAGTCAAGAAAACATTTTCCCAGTGACTCCAACAGCGTAAGTGGTTCTGGCTGATAGTTTGTAGACATTAACAAGCTTTACAGGCAGTATTAAAAGACTAAAGTGACTCCTGTCTTATGTTGCAATCCAAACACTGCTTAGAAAAAGAAGACTTCTTTGTTACAGCTCCTTATTTATATAAACAGAAATATTTATTATTCTAAATATGCAAAGCAGTTAATTTCCTGCAAACTAAACCATTTGTTTAAAAGGATCTCTTTCCAAACCAAGAGCTTCTGGCCTTGGGAGTTCTGTAAAGAAGGTGCTTTCTTTATTGTCTTAATATACTTTAACTACATAACCGTTGAAGTGTTTCCTTCTCAATATTTAATGCTCCTGTACCCAGAAGACTATTTAATCAGAACACACGCAACACAAAGTGCACACCACGAAAAGGCAAAAGCAGGAAAAGATACTACTTGGTCAAGAACAAGGGGAAACAATTCAGCAACCCTGCAACTCAAACTGAAAACATGGGAGCAGCAGAGCTTAGAGCAGCCTTCCAATACAGAAAGGGCCTAAAAGAAGGCTGAGGAGAGGCCCTTTACCAGGGAGTACAGACATAGGATGAGAGGAAACAGTTTTAAGCTGAAAGAGGGGAGATTGAGATGAGATATTAGAAAGGAATGTTTCCCAGTGAGGGTGATGAGGCACTGGCACAGGCTGCCCAGAGAAGCGGTGGCTGCCCCAACTCTGGAGGTGTTCAGGGCCAGGTTGGATGGGGCTTTGAGCAGCCTGATCCAGTAGAAGGTGTCCCTGCCCATGGCAAGGAGGTTGGAACTAGATAGGCTTTGATGTCCCTTCCAGCCTAAAGCATTCTGTGAATATTCAGAGTGTCATTAGTGTCCAAAACTTATTTCCCAGGATGAAATCCTACCACCACCAGCCCAAGTTAGCAGTCTTGCTCACCTGACTTCAGTAGGGCATTTCATTCCCCTGATTTTCTGTGACAAGAGGGTCAGTGCACAGCACAGATTGTTAAAATCAGCTGTCTTTGGCGTCCAGTCTCTTAAAATCTCTACTGAGATTTCCTATCAACTTTGTTGCCATAAATTGCTGAAATATCCCAATTGCATTCAAATAAATCTTTCCAGATGAATCCATTTAAGCAGAAAATTTAAGAACTGGCAAAACCATCCCTCAGTTGACATGGCTTCCCTTTTTTGATTTATCTTTAATCTTGAATTTCTCCTCCCCCCTCTCCCTAACATCCCTCATTCCAACCTCTTCTTTCTCAGGGAAAACACACAGTGACAGCACAGACTGCACAGCAGCAGGAGGAATGAAAGGGTTATTTCAAAGTTGCTCTGTTCTTTTTTCTTGTGTGTGGTTTTGTTAAGTACATACCACATTTCTGAAATCCAGCTAGGGAAACCTAGAAAAGTCTTCCAATTATAATCCTTGATATTTCCCCTGAAGCTAAACCAAAGCCCCTTTGAACTAGAAAAGTGTCTTTCAAAAATGAGAAGGGCAAGACCTGAACTTTTCTACCTGTAGTCTTCTAGTTCAAGATTAGAGCTGGGTTGGAGTTTTTTCCCCTACTCCTTGAGCAAGAAAATACACTGATTTTTTTCATATAACTATTTTTAGCTAATCCAGCCTTCCTTTTTATCCTCTGGAGCCGATGCCTCAACCAGTCATTGGAGCATTATTTAAGTTATATGTCTACATCAAAAGTAACAGCTTCCCTGGTGGATATTTGCTGGCTGTGCAGAGGAAGTAAATAAGATTTTGCAATGCTTCTTGTCAAAAATCCCATTGTCACAGGCATGTTTATTGATAGATTTTCCCAAGTATGCAAGTATGCACATTAAAAACAGTTTTCATTAGGAAATCAATGCCTCATAAGGTGGAGATAGATTTAACGTGTATATATATATATTCATCTGGTGCTCTCTTGAATGGCTTCATGGCGGGGTTGCAGGGTGGAAAAGAGCATTTTGGGGAATGCATTTTTTTGGGGAAAAGAGCATTCATCATTCTTGCTTACATGGTAGCTAATGGGCTTCTCCCCACCACTCTGGGTGCTGCTTGTAATGAGCCCATAAAGGCTGAGAACATGTATATGTTGGTTAGCATAACTACTTTAATGCAGGTGGTTTGGAAAACTTATAGGTGACATAAATGTGAGTCTTCAAAAGCATGAAGTATCATAACAAGGTGCAGCAAAGGTTTAATGCACAGAAAGGGAATAATTCCAATTTTTCTAATGGGCTTTCAGACCCATATGAAGAAAAGCAGTTTGGCTTCCTACATATTTTAAAAGCAACATGCTTTACATAAAACCTATTCCCTTTCTACTTGATCTATAGTTTTGAACAATGTTATGCCCAGAAACTGAACTAAAAAGGTAATAAAGATACTGTCTGCTGGGACCAGGACAGCAATGAAACTTCTATTTTCATAACTCACTGACCCCAAATATAGCTTATCAAATTTATTCTCATGGAGTGTTTAACAAATAAACCAAAGGAAACACATTCAAGTGAAATAATGTTCAGTATTTTAATTTGAGGTCTGTGTGAGGACAAGTAATCATGCATTATGCTTAATTGCTTCACACTTATTCCTGCTTTTAACACCTCTCTAGCAAATTAGACAAGAATCTTTGATGTGCTAGTGAAGTTGTGTCAAAGATCATGTATTACCCACTCTGTATGCTCCAGCAAAAGTCCAGAAGAAGCACAGAAATGAGACTGGACCAGAGCAAGGGGAAAAGATTATGAAAGGAAGTCTCATGGTACACTGCTGAAGTTTGGAATGGATATTCCTACTACACAAACACTCAAAGGACTTAACCAGTGTAAGTTCCTTACAACAGACAGAATAGTCTGGATGATCTATCCGTTCAAGTGTAAAGCTTAAATTTTGTATGTCCTAGACATCTCAGAGCTACAAGGTAACCAGCAAAGTCCTCAGCCTTTCCAATACACAAGGTGCTATGTGTAAAACAGTTGACACCAATTCTTTAGGCACCAAAGCCTAAATAGTATTACAATTTAGGCCCTCATGGTGGGACCAGCACTCCTTCACCTCCTAGACACATCGCAAATATGCACACACGCAAGACTGATGGGTGATCAGGTACTGTGGTTTCCAAGGGCCACTTAAGTGACAACTGTTCTGTGCTGGCTGCATCTGGGAAAGCAAGAAGCTGGAACATGAGAATTAAAGAGAAGAGTAAGAGAGCCTTTGCTGCCTCACAGGATACTGCCCAACCAGAAGAATCTCTATATCTCTCCCTCAAAGTCCCAAAAGACAGGACTAGGACTTGGGTAGAAGGTTTTTAATGAATTCTCAGAAGCAGCACAAGGATGTCAGGTACTGGTGTCTCACTCCTTTGCTTTCACTGAGAGGCAAGAGTGGCTTCTTATCAGGGAGTGCTGGGATAGGTTGAGGGGGATTGATTTGAAGCTGAAAGACAGGAGATTTAGATGAGATCTTAGGAAGAAATGTTTTTCTGTGAGGATGGCAAGGCAATGGCCCAGGTTGCTCAGAGAAGTCTGGATGCCCCATCCGTCCCTGGAGGTGTTCAAGACCATGTAGGAGGAGACTTTGTGCAACTTGATCCAGTGGAATGTGTCCTTGCCCGTGGGAGGGGAGGGTGGAACTGGATGGGCTTTAAGGTTCCTCCAAATACCAACCATTCTATGTTACTATGATCACAGACAAATTAAACATTCTAAGAAAGCCAGAATACTAGCACTGAGATGTGTATACGCGTACTATTCATATTTTTTTAATGTATATACATCCCCTGAAACAGCCTGAAGTTGTCTTGAGTTTGTCAGGCAAAACTTCCACTGAATGTTATCATGAAAGTTATTTGACTTGATACTCCTATACTGCCATTGAATGTGACTTACCCAAAAATTGTGCCATAGTTTTCCCTGTGAAACCCTGTAATACTTGAACTGATAATGTGGGATTTGAAGTCTATTGTGCAGTATCACTCTCCAGCTGGGAGACTTGGCAAGACAACACATTGACATCTTCATGAACTTAGCACTTCACCTCAAGGAGAGGATGTGAGCTTGTCAACTTGACACTCACAGCACAATCTCTTTCAAATTGGCCCTCAGAAATGATTACAATATGACTGGAAGCTCTTCACAGTCATATAAATAGGATACATCAGATTCATCTGTTACAAAAAAGTCAAAAGGTACTAATCATGTCCTTTCACTCAAATTAATATTGTCACATTTACTTACTAGTACTCCGAGGATGTTGGTGAAATGTCTTCACCATCTGTTTTGGTTCATACGTACATCATTAGAAGGTTTCTTTTATTTCATCTTTACTGAAGCAATCCTCCAATTAACACAGAATTTCTTTCTAGCTTGCCAGATATTTTTAAAGTTACAAATGTGTTACACTAGTGTCCAATCCTTCAAATATGCCTTCCCCTCATTAGGTGAAGAATTGTCATAGGTTCATGGCAAGGGCAGGGTTTTATTTTAAAACTGGAAGTACAGAATTCTAAAGGAAATGAGCATTCAAAATATTTAACAGAGTTTGAAGAGTGAACAGAAATTGAGCTCTTCATCCTCTACACTGAGTCTATGTGGCTACACAGAATATTAAAGATAAGATAAACCAAGAACAACAAGAATTTGGCCCTTCAATAAAATTAGAGCCAACATAAGTCTCATAGTATTTTGCACCGGTATAGTTAACCTATTAATAATCTACATCTTAGCTTAGATAGAGAAGAGGAAGTTTTATGTCACTCCTGATCCATATCTCTGAAAGTATGGAAGTCCTGCCATCAGGAGGATGTACCCTACAGGCAAAAACACTCTGCCAGAAACTCTGTGCACCGTCACCATTTGTTAACACCAGGGAGATCTTGATACGAGTGTCCACATATAGCAAAAGTATCACACAAGGAAATGAAGATTTTTTTGATATTTAGCACTACGTTCCCCAATGATTTCATAGTTTCATACCTATACCAGCAATGCCATTTATACATTGTTTGCAAAACAGGTACAATTTCTTCCATGTAAGATTAGTGCACACAACAGCATACAGATTAACTGCAATTATAAAATTATCCCAGGATCACTTCTCTGCACAATGCAGTGACAAAAACCTATAGGACCAAAAATAGAATGTAATCTTCATGCAAAATACAAACTTTGACAGCACCTCTGCCCACCTGAGACAGATCCCAAGGCTCTCGGGTGAAAACCCAAAATCTGACATCAAACACTCAGTCATCCTTTCATCTAATTACTTCCTCTGATTTTATTGGCTCTCTCCTAGCTGCACTGCATAAGCCATTCCATCACACAAGAAGGATCTGTAGCCATGGAAATACTATTTTTTCTCTGAAGGCAGACATGCTCACTTTGTGAAAAACATAATCTTCCCTCACAAAGCAGTGGGGAAGGTGGAGGCTTGAAGTATGTAGATTGAGACTAACTTTCACACTGCTGCCCAAAGCATGCGACAAAAAGAATAGGTTCTAGTCCTGGGGGACTCCTGGCCCAGCTCTTTGCTGAAGGTAGCCCTGCCAGCCAGGTTTGCCTGGAATAGAAGGGGGAGCAACATTTCTCTGAGCTTGGCAAGCATGAAGAAGGAAGGTAAAGAATCTAGGGTGGTCCCATGGCTGCTTTTTTTGTCTTCCCTTTTAGAGAAGCTGATATCTGGAGGTAGATCAAGAGGAAGTGGTTGCTTCACTCATCCAAATGTCAAAGGGTGGTGTCTGCAGAGGAATATGTGGAAATTGTAGAATCATATAATGGTTTGACTCAGAAGGGACCTTAAAGCCCATTCAGTTCCCCTGCCATGGGTAGCGACACCTTCCACTGGATCAGGTTGCTCAAAGGCCCATGCAACCTGGTCTTGAACACCTCCAGGGGATGGGGCAGCCACAACTTCTGTGGGCAACCTGTGCCAGTGCTTCACCCTCACAGCAGAACATTTCTTCCTAAGATCTTGTCCTGATCTCCCCTCTTTCAGCTTAAAACTGTTTCCCCTAATTCTGTTCCTGATGAATAAGCCTCCTTCTAGGTATCCTGTAGCTGTCTTTCAAAGTTCTGGAAGGTTGCTATAAGGTCTCCTTGGAGTCGTCTCTTCTCCAGGCTGAACAACCCCAACTCTCTCAGCCTGTCCTCTTATGGGAGTTGCTTCAACCCTCAGAACATATTTGTGTCCTCCTCTGGACTTGCTCCAACAGGTCCATGTCCTTCCTATGCTGAGGATGCCAGAACTGACCACAGAACTCCAGGGGAGCACTCATGAGAGCAGAGGGACAGAATTCCCTCCCTCACCTTGTTGGTCCCACTGCATTTCATGCAGCCCAGGTTAGATTTCTGGGCTGCAAGCACACATTGTCAGAACCTGCTGCCCTTGTGTGAGGAGAACTCTAGTCCAGAGTCTTTGTCACTTAGTTGTGCGAGTTTGAGTATCAACTACAAACTACTAGAGTTGTAGCTGCTTCTCTTTTAGCATTTTACTACCAGAAGAAAGAGCTAATAATGCTATTTTCATTTCAACTACTTTAAAGCAGCAGGAAAACACACACTACAATTTATAATCTTATTGTTTGTGCTGTTAGATTGACTCTGGCAGGAGATCCCACAATAAGAATTACATGGCAATGGAGTTGCAGGCCCCCATGAGACCTAGTTCTGCTCTTGAAATCAGGGGTATGAGCCTTTTGTTGGAACCCTGGGGAAAATAAGGAGCATCTTTTGCTTAGAGTTGTGCAAAAACTTCTGCATATGTCCTACAAGAGATAATTTTCTTTCCTTCCACAAATTACAGTCAACTGCACTTCGCTGCTGATACTGGGAACCAGATATTTACCATGGGTGAAGCAATGGCTCCGCAGATCACAGCCGATCATGCATACTGCAGACATCCATAAACATTTTTGTTTTGGCTCCATCACTTCTGGTCACCCACAAATTCAGCAATGAATTCATTGAGTGAGGCACGTGTAACTCAAAGTTTACTTTTCATGGCAGGCAACAAGATAAAAATCATTCTTGGCTATTATAGTTGGACCACAGTGAAGTGCCACATCAAGTCAAGCTCAGCTAAGTTCAAGAGTCCACTCAAAAATCTAGTATTTCACCTTTCAAGAGCAACTGCTAAATTCCAGGCTTTTTGCAAAGTCTAAAGAAGCAGCAATTTATTATTTAAGCAAGTGCTGCAATAGACCAGGAGTCAAACTGAGATGCTGGTCACTAATTACCCTGCAGCTTCAATGGTGACAGCAGGAAAAACTGCCAGTACCAAACCATTTATATTTTACATGTGAGTGAGAAAAGAAAGGATGAATACCTACCTGCTTTTTCTCTGCTCAAATATCTTCTTGAGAATGAAAGTGAGGACCTATTTCTAGTTTACCGTCCTCCCAGATGGGAGGCTCACAATAACAATGATCAGTCTTCGAGAGCCAAAGGCTGTCAACAGCCACCCCTAACCTGTCAGGAGATTTTAGACCTGTACAGTGCACAGTGACCTCCTTCCTGCACTTGTACATCATTTTTTATCTGCCTTGGAAGTCACTGTGGGGAAGGGATATTTCCCACCCAGGTCTTGTCCCAGCCTGGAATCAAGCTACAGCCAAGGTGGTCACCTGGATCCCAGTTTAGACATATCCAATACAGAGAGCAAGTGAGCTACTGCAGCTTTCACTAGGTCCATGACGCCCTCTGTATCCAAGTCCAGCAGCAATGGACAGCACATCAAACTTGTTTTCATTTAGGTTGGAGTGTGAGGAGAAAGTTTTGGGTTCACTTGAATGCTAAGATTGCTATTGCCATTTAAGTTTAGCTGCTATGAGTGAAACACGCATCGTGGCTTCATCTCGTCAGGTAAGAACACCTAGAGAACTAAACGTTTTATCATAAGCCACATGCATTTGGGGTTCATCCCAGAAATAACCTGTGATTTCCCAAAAGGTCTTAGGCAGGCACCGGGTGGGAATGAATTCTTACTTCTAACAGACAGGAACCAGTCACGCTGGGGAAGAGAATTTACAGAACGTGGGCTGAGGTGTCGACAGCGTATTTGTGGGAACCATTTTAACTTCTGAATTCCTATAGATCCAATCAAGATCACAGGGCTTCTGAGCAAGTTGTTGCTGGTGAGCTGTGATTTCTCCTCTTCCAGATAAACAACTACTCAACTAAACACAATTACATAGACAAAAATAGTTGAGTATAGATCATGCTAAATACACGACCAATGACAATAAAAAAACCCCACCCAGCTTTTCCAAGTCTTCCAAAAGAGCTGAGAAAGTATTCAAGAGGCAGCATTCATTTTCCTTTAGCATAATTTTCTCTCACTGTGCCTCAGCCTTTGTCCTGCGGATGGAGATGCCATCACATGGACCAACAGAGCTCCTCCTTTCCCCTTTATAACTCGTGAGAGGCTGCAGTTCATCCAGCAAAGAAAATCTAGACAAGACATGTTAAATCCTTTGCTGAAACAGCAAATACTCATTTGACATGCAGCGCTTGGGAAAGTAATTAGGGCTGATATCCATTCCAACAAAGCACTGAATGGATTACTTTGCATTCTGTAACCTAGCAAGCATGCAGCAAACACTGCAGCTGGGAAGAACAAAACCTCTTGTAGCCTCTAACTTTTTGACTACTGAGCTGGCAACTAACTGGAAAAAGCACAGGAGCAAAAACAAAGAAGGGAAGAGGTAGAAGATAAAGTTGAATGTGTATCACTCCTTCCCCTGAAAGATACTTAGCCTTAGGCGTACAGAGTTTCTTCGCAGCAGTATTTTTTGTGCATTCTTTCATCCTACTGGTTAACATCCAAGTATCTGACCCTTGTGATAAACACTATACTCTTTAGAAATAATCATGATAGATTTTACTCCCTTGTTCTTTCTTGAACTTCCCTTAATTTCTCTCCTTGTTTCTGATTGGATCTGCTATAGTTATTCTATTGATATTATATTTTCCTGTCTGCAATTTATCAGCAGCATCTTTTCTATTTGCCACTGCTTTCAACTGCAGAAAGCGACTGAATGATTCAGAATTAGGTCTGGTTGCAGCCGAGCTGCGGAAACCTGCTAAGCCATCATTGACAGAGCCCCACATCCCAGAAACTGCCATAAATAAAAGCCATTATGAGTAGTACCTCGTGCCATCTCTGAATACAACCATGTGGCAGCAAACTCTGTATGGCTAAGAAACCAATAACGACTTTACGCAGCTATTTGAGTGTTAATAGAAGGTATTTTGCTCATATGTTGCACAAAAGCAGAGTTCCTCATTACTGAATAGTATGATTTCCAAATTCAGCTTCCAAGTTTCTTCAGTGAATCTCCCCCAATTCATGGAGTGAAAAGCCAGAGTCTATGTAGAGGAGAATTTCTTTTCTATTAGAAAAGCAGTTGACACAGTGAGCATAGCTGCTGCACGTGACTCTACAGTGCTGAGTGAAGTGCAGGAATCTTTGTCCCTGTTCTAAGGCAAGTTTAATCCAGAAAAAACCTAGCCAAATCACATGCAGAATAATTAAGTGATGTAAATAAATAAAATAGATCTGCACAAGGCTGAAGGTGGGAGGAAGCAGGGAGCAAATGAGCAGAGAGTAAGAGCAATGGGATGAGGGAATGAGGATGTTCAGATTGAAGCTTAGAGTGTCAGAGTAAGAGGGGTATCTGCAATTGTCTGCCTGCAGCCTTACGCTGTCCTAGCCAATAAGGTTTACTGAACCCTTAATTAACATAGCAATTCCTTTTCTAAAAGCAAATTACGGAAGCTGTGTTATTTTTACTACAGGAAATCCATCCTGGATGCCCTGCCGCCTTTCTAACATGAAATTGCTCTTGCACCAACCCTGTCATCTCGGCTCTAAGAGCTCTTCTCCTCTCCTCCCTGCTTCCTTCAAGTCTTGAAGTCTCCTCTGGCAAATCTGTAGGCGTCAGTAACATCCTCTCTCAACCTTTGTTTTTCTCTCCTGAGGAGTCTGTGCTTTCAGTTTCCTTTCATAAAATGGGGTGCTAAGACCACTGTGCCCTTCTCACTTATTCCATCTTAAATTAATGTTTGATAGACTATACAGATATCCACACAGTATTTCACATAAGGTCATGCTGAAGCCTTGTATACAGCATAGAAATCCCTAAAATAAAGCCAGAACATAGTAGCTTATGACCCCAATGAGCTTTTTCACATGACTTGGCTTCTCCTCTGGTGCTCAAGCACCAGTTAATGTCTGAAACTCCTGTTCATGGTCCCAAAGTGCGTAACTTTGCATTTTGTACTATGATGTTCCATCACATTTATATCACTCCTGACCTGAAGGTCATCTAATTATTTCTATGTAATATAGTAATTCACATTCTTATTGCTAATATGTCCCACATTTATGGCATCAGGAAAAAAAAAATCATTAATTCACCCCTACTTTGAGTATTGAGGTCATTAATGAAAACATTAAATCAGATTATGCCCTAATCCGATAATTGTACTTTGTTAAACAGTTTCTAACAGTTCACCTCTCAGCATGATCTTTTGCCAACTTCCTCTGGCCACCTTCCACCATCACTTTATAATCCTTATACATCAATCTCCATCTTAACTTAATTAAGTTACTATAAGTTTAACTAATATTTTCTCCAGCTAGCACAACATTAGATGTTTTACAGAAGCCTAGAATACTACTTACATGTACTTACTTCCTCTCCTCCCCTTCAGCTTTTCTGTACCTTACAAGCTAAGGGGACTGAGCCAGACTGGAGTAGCTGGCAATCCTACAGATGTGTTGGAGCTGTGCTGAGAAGACCAAAACATCTTCTGCCCTCCATTCAATTAGCTCTGTCTGTCAGCAAGGTCAGCATCAACCATATTTGCAATTCAGCCTTCTCAGCATCCTACATCAGGAGGTTGAGGAAGAAAGGCTTGTCCTTTTTCCTTTTCCCTGATAGGATGATAACAACAAACATCACGACAAGAAGACATCTTTTGAGTATTTCCTCTCTAACATTGATTTTTCCAGAAAGGGCAAGAAACTAAGGAGTTGAGCTGGAACAAGTTTTCTTTTCATGCATATGCATTTTTAAAGCCTTTTTCTTATTGTGCGCAACCATAGAATTATAGAATTGCTTGGTTGGAAAAGACCTTTGAGATCATCAGCTCCAACCGTACCTGTCCACTACTAAACCATACCTCTGAGCACCTTATCTACCAGTCTTTTAAACATCTCCAGGGATGGGGACTCAGCCACCTCCCTCAGCAGTCTCTGCCAGTGCCTGATAAGTCTTTCAGTGGAGGAATTTCTGATGTTTAATCTGAGCCTCCTCTGCTGCAACTTGAGGCCATTCCCTCTTGTCCTATTGCCTGTCAATTAGGAGAAGAGACCAACACCCAACTCGCTACAAACTCCTTCAGGTAGTTGTAGGACAGTAATTAGGTCTCTCCTCAGCCTCCTTTTCTCCAGTTCCCTCACCCACTACTCACAAAGTTTGTTCTCCAGCCCCTTCACCAGCTTCACTGCCCTTCTTTGGGCATGCTCCAGCACCAGAGTCCTTCTTGTAGTGAGGAGCCCAGGACTGAACACGGGATTCAAGATGTGTCCTCACCAATGGTGAGTGCAAGGGCAGAATCACTGCCCTGGTGCTGCTGGCCACGTTGTTTCCAATACAGGCCAAAATACCATTGGCCTTCCCAGCCACTTGGGCATAGTAATTCCTAAAACATTGCTTTTGAAAATTTTGTTCAGCACAAATGCAGTATAGGAAGGCCCAGGTGCTATGCCATTGTCAGTTCCCCTCAGTGCTTGCAGCTTTCTTGCAGCCTCACAGGAAGTTCAAATTCCTGTTCTGGCCTCAGAAATAGCAGAGCTAAGACTTGCCCTTTGTGCTGGTTTTTTTCTGGTATTAAACAAATCCTCTGTGATTTTCCTATTAGACCTGCTCACAAGGTACCTTTCCCCTGGTAATAAAAGGTATATCCATGAAAGTCAAATGTAATTGTTGTATTTCTTTGCCTTTGTTAATGGTGGAGCTCACATTCAGGCTTTTTCTCAAAATCTATACTAGGAGAATAACGTGGATGTTAAAGGGAAAAAAGAATGGGTTTGGCGCATGCAAGAGTAACAGAGTAAGACCTCATTGTATACTGCACATCCCGAGAACCACAGAGTTTGTAACTGCTGATTTTCATTTGTCAAAACATTTAGGATTTATGGAGTCTTGTTTTATGCTCCTATCATGCTCCCATCTGTGACTCAGACTTACTAGTATTCTTTATTGCAGCTAATGTTCTTTTATGTCAGAACATGGCATGAAAACCCTTTAAAAATATAACATAATAAGAGATCAGGGTTTTTTTTTGTTCAAGGTAGACTATCAGCTCCTTTGGAGCCATTTCCTGTCAAGACATTGGCCCCAAACTCCAATTTCATGCTGCCTCTACCACTGGGGACACAACTGACACCTTGTCAGTAAATACTAACTTGTTATTCCTAAGGACATAGCAGGAAGATGTGCCAGGGGAGGGTTAGGTTGGATATTATGAAAAAAATTTTCACACAGAGGATAGTGGAGTGCTGGAACAGGCTCCCCAGGGAATCACAGAATCTTATGATGTTTTCAGTTAGAAAAGACCTTTAAGTTCAAGTCCAAACATCAATCCAGCCCTACTACGTCTGCCAATAGACCACATACCCTAATACAACACCTACTCTCATTTTTTAAGCACATCCAGGGATGGCGACTCAACCACCTCCCTAGGCAGTCTCTCTTCCTATGCTGAACACCCCTTTCAGTAAAGAAATTCCTCCTAATATCCAACCTAAACTATCTCCTGGCACATCTTGAGGCCATTTCCCCTTGCCCTGTCACTAGCTACCAAGGAGAGGAGACCAACCACCACCTTGCTTACAACTATCTAAAAGGAGGCTTTGAGTCTCCACACTAAACAACTCTAGTTCCCCCATCCAATCCTCATAAGGCTTGCGCTCTAAATCCTTCATCAGCTTTGTTGTCCTTCTCTGGAAGTGCTCCAGCATCCAAACATCCTCCTTGTAGTGACAGGTACAAATCTGAACACAGTATTTGAGGTGCGGTCTCACAAGCGCCAACTGCAGGGGAAGGATCACTTCCCTAGTCCTACTGGACACAATATTCCTGATGTAGGTCAGGATGCTATTGGTCTTCTTGGCCACCTGGACACGGTGCTGGCTTATGTTCACATGGCTATCAATCAACACACCTGTGTCCTTCTCTGGACAGGTTTCCAGTAACTCTTCAAGCCTGTAGCATTGCATGGAAAGCAGTCACAGCACCAAGCCTAATAGTATTGCACAAGCATTTGGCCAACAACCTCAGACAGTTGGCGTGAATGTTGGGGTTGTCCTATGCAGGGACAGCAGCTGGACTTGATGATCCTTCTGGGTTCCTTCCAACTCAGGACATTCTACAAGTCTATGATTATGAATTACAGAAATATCTTCCTGTCCAAAACTTCATGCTCCCCTTCACCTTTCTTGTCTAGGAAGACACAAAGTCCTTGAACATATCTCAGCTACATTTGTTATGCTCCCAGAAAATTTGAACCAAACTTCAGTAGGGTAGGTTTTCAAGTACCGTGGATTCAGAGAGCCTGGAAATTGAGGTCCTTCATTGTTCTTTGGCTTATGGATATGCAGATCACATAATAGCCACTAATACAACAAGAAACAGAGGAAGCAGAGACACTGAATCTAATTTTGTCATCTATGCCTTTTTCATTGCATTCTTTATTAAAAAGGTCACCAGTAATTAAACACTTACTTATTTAAACACTTAATAGATAAGGACAAATGATCTCACAGAAAAAAAAAAAAGACATGAATGCTTCAGTAAACATAAGCTAAATGGTTTCCGAGTGCCTGGGTCTAATTAAGGTTGTCCTAAGATACTTTTATAGGACTGCCTGAAGCAGTCAGATTGTGAATCTAGGATAAAACAGCACTCTTCACCATAAGGTAGTAGATATTGTAGACTGTGCAGTTTCAGCTCTGGCTGGGAAGGAGTTAATTTCCTAGGTTTGATAGGGAGACAATTAATTTCCACAAGAAGCTGGGAAGGGATACAGCCAGGGCAGTCAACCAAACTGGCCAATGAGAGAGTCCATGCCATCAACATCAGGTCCAGTATTTAAGGGCCTGGCAGCATGCAGTAGCTCAGTTTGCAAATGAAGTTCATAAATGGCTTTGCAGACTAGTTTGGTTGTGCAGCTACAGAGCAAAGCTGAGAACTCCTGATGTGTTTTTCAGGCAGTGAGCAAATTACATTGTATTCCACCCATTTTGTATAATCTTTCATTGTTATTCTTGTTATATTTTCTCTTCCTTTGCTACCCTGTGGGTAACCTTGGGTTGGGATAAGAACACTTTACCTCCTCTGTTTCTGATTCTCCTCCCCATTCCATGGAGGTAAAAGACTTGTAATTAGTTACAGTAGATACTATATATTGACTCTAATAAGATTTCTGACCTTACCACCTATGACATTCTCATAAGCAACCTAAAAACCAGTCAGAATGAGACCAGAAGATGGAAAACAAGAAATCTAGAAAAACATATCCAGAGAGTGTACACTGTCAAAATACAATCCCACAAAATACATCCCTGTACAGATATATTCTCTCAATGTTTTATGACCCAGGTGATCAAATATAGAACGTGTGTTAAATTGACTGGTCTACAAACAAATGAGGCAAGAGATAAATGCGGAAGTTGACATTTGTGTTGAAACAACAGAATCCACAGCCAGAGGGAGGATAGAATACAAGCCAGCCAGCACTCTTGCAGAGCACAGTTGGAAGGCTGTGAAGTAAAACATGAACCATGGTTGGAAGGGCTATGCTTCTGCCAAAAAGGCAGTCGTAACCCTAAGTGAGAAAGAAGGGACAAAGTCTTCTTTCCCTTCTCTTCAGGGCTGGTAAGGCCTCTGTGGGAACAGTGTGTCCAGTTTTGGCCAGCATGCTTCTTGGATATGGAACACTCCGGAATAAGTAAAGAGTGACAAAGATCCATTTTCTGAAAAAAAAAAAAAAAAATGGACTAGCTGGCTTAATGGAAAATGCTAAATGAGGCGTATGACAAGAGTGTTCATTTCTGCAAAAGCACACTACAAAAAAGTTTTACCCACGTCAAAGGTAGAGAGTAAAAAAAAAGCTAATGAACTCCAGCAAGAGCAAGGGTAGATATTGGGGAAAGCTTTCAGCAGTGAAGCTAATTTACTATCTATGGAGTCTGTAGGAATTCAATTTCTGAATATCTTTAATAACAAATTCTGGCAAGAAGTCCATTAAACATCTCCATTTCACCCTTAGAAGCTAAACCCCATTTTTCTCCTTGTCTTTTCTAAACCCAGATTCTTCTTCCCTCAGTGCTCATTAAACTTCTCACATATGCAGTTCCTCTCCTCCAAGTGAAAATCTGCCATTCTTTCCCAGCTTCCTTCTACAGCAACATCTCCCCCTTCCCCTTCTGTTGTAGCATCTCAAGAAGACGAACCAGATTTTTAGCATGCCACATTTTTTCCTGCACTAGTCCCTTTGCCTTCGCAGGCCTCTGTATCATCTTTAATCCTCATCCAAGCTGTATATGTTTGTCATCTACTTGGCAAGAGATGGTACAGTCCCTTGGGCATGTTTGACCAACTAGAATGCACATTCCTCCTTCCAGTTACAGGCCATCTCTGCATGCACTGTTTGCTGACCTTTCAGGTGGGCACATGGCACATGCATATTCCTGTGGGAAAGCCAAATGAGCATGTGACACCTCAAAATTTTCAGGAGGTTCCACGGGTTTCCTAACAGGCTATGTTAGAAGACCAACTTGAGCAACAGGCGCGTGCTACCTGACTTCCTGAGCTTACCTTCACTGCTTCACAGAACTGGAGAATCATTTAGGTTGGAAAAGACATAAGATCAAGTCCAACCATAAACCCAACACTGCCAAGTCCACCACTAAACCATGTCTACAAGTACCACATTGTACATGTGGATATGGCTCCCTCTCATGCAGATGAGGCTTTCTTCCAGTAAATCCAATCCATCTTTCTTTACCCTCCTCCTCCTCACTCTTTACTGCAAGAGGAAGAAGTGGTAAGGCATCAGACAAAACAGAGGTAGAACTAAGCAGACTTTCTTTACCAACTCATGAAATAACATGTTTTGCAAAGCAAAGTCTACTGCTGCCCATAAAAGGAGCAGCAAAAGCCCTAGCAATTACCAGTTGTTTTCAATCAATGCCCAGAGAAGTGGCAGATACCCCATCCCCAGAAGATTTTCAAGGACAGGCTGTATGAGGCTTTGAGCAACCTGATCCAGTAGAAGCTGTATCTACCCGTGGCAGGGTAGCTGGAACTGGATGATCTTTGAGGTCCCTTCCAACCCAAACCATTCTATGATTTGAAAATTTTAATCAAGTGTCTGAAGATTCAGCGTTAAATTGATCACTTCTGATTAATATGAAATATTTCATATATGTATGCTTCCCTGTTAGCACTGTCTCACCTCCGATATTTGCATCCAATTGCCTCAAGCATTGCAAATACAAGCCCATGGTGAAAAATCCTGAGCATATTTCACTAGGGCTTTACATTTTAAATAAAATGCCATTGCTGGTTAACATTTTTTTTTTTTTTTAAAAAAAGGAACCAATAAGTCTTATTTGAGTCTCCAAATTGCAAGCACAGGTCTCAAACATATCATCATCTATTTTACAAGCTTGCACTTGTTTACTCTGGCATACTTAATTTTGACATATCCATCATTTTTCAATCGGATGTATGTTGTTATCCAAAAATCCATTACTTGTGCCATGAATTGCATTATATTATTATTTACTTCTAGTGTGGTGTAATCAGGCACATGCATCTTTGTTGGCTTTGTTACTGGCTTTTACTTTACAATAAAGGGGTCTGAATACATTAACTTAACATTTTAATGAATCGGTAACAGTAATGGGCACTTAAGAGTACCGATTGCTTTTGTGAAGTGCTACTGTATTGAGATGTATACTGAAGTGTTGGCCAATCTTTACCAAGTCGTTAAGAAAGCATGATTTATTTTGGACTAGTTTTATAAGGCAGTTATTGATAGCTATATAATGAACAAGCAGTATACAAGGAAAAGCATTCAACTGCATCTTTCAAACCCTTTTTGGCATGTAGTATAACCAAAATAAACAACCTCTTTTCAGGGACAGTTTAAGTCATAGAAGAAATCCCTCCCAGCACTAAACAAAGGGCATTTTTTCCCCTCTTTATATAAAGCACCATCCAACCCGGCCAGAAACACATCCAAGTATGGGGCATCCACCACTTCTCTGGGCAACCTGTTCCAGTGCCTATCCACTCTCACAGGAAAACATTCCTTCCTAATACCTCATCTAAGTCTCCCCTCTTACAGCTTAGAACCATTCCTTGTATGTCTATGACTTAATGATTCTGTACATGTTGACTGTGGTAGCATCCCGTCCTCTTTAGCCCCATCCCATGTGTAGTACACTGTAGTGAGACATAAAACCCATGCTTTCTTCCGTCAAAGAAAGTGGTGGTTCAAGCTGTAATGAATCTAGACTTTTTTTTCCTAGCAGTGGTGGTCCTTTATTCCACATACATGTAATCACAGGATCACACCTACAAAGTCATCCAGTTCAACTGTCAGTCTAACACCACCGTTTGTACTAAACCATACCTTGAAGTGCCACAACCACATTTCTTGAATCCTTTCAGGGATGGGGACCTAATCACTGCCCTGGGCAGCCTCTTCCAGTGCTTCACTGCTCTTTCAGTAAGGAATTCTTTCCTAATAACCAATCTAAACCTCCCCTGGCACAAGTTGAGGCCATTTCCTCTCATATTATCACTTGTTACAAATTATCACACTATTTAAAGATATAGCAATTCCATGGCTGAAACTGAATTTTAAAGATTAAAACAACTTTCTAGGTTTTATTAAGGGCAAATAAAATGGGGATCTGTGTGTAACTTTGAAAAATAAGACCATGATCTCTGACTATCTGCTCTCCCACCAATAGCTGCTGTCACCAACTAGAAAATTATGAATAAATCTGAGATTGATTAAAAGTCCTATTTTGAACAACATCTAAGCATGTTTGTGAAATGCATCACCATGAAGCCATCTGTGCATTTTCCACTACACCATTTATATTTCATAAAACGAAGCAGCTGCTTTGCTGTGATTTTGCCGTCCCTTTAAAATTGACTTTCAAGATCCAAAGCCATTGAGGTTATAGAACATAAAATACGAAGTGTCTATTTCTACATTTGCCTGGAAGGGCAATGATGAGAAAAACTTAGAAGATGCCAAGTTATGTCTTCACAATCTCAATTAGAATGAAAAGTAATTGCTAGGATTATTTTGACCCTCCAGCCTAATTGCCCAAAGCATCTCCTTCCATTAGAAAGGGGCTGATACTAGAGGTGGGAATGCAAACCTGGGCTCCTGATAAGGAAAGCAATCAGACAATTGGTTAAAAATAATTACTGTGTCTAATTCCATCAGAATGAAAACTTAGGTTAATACTGAGCCTGTATAATATGGGTAAATAATGGGAAGAAATGGTGTTTTATCTGCTGTGTGCTGCCTTTGTAAGCACAGAGAAGTTGCATTTACTGGAGGGCAGCTAATATTTATGTTGAAGGCAGAAAGTACTAGTGTGTCACTGTTCTTTATCTGAGACTTTGTTCATTGCTGCTGCCTGAACCAATATAAGCCATTGTGATTAAAATGGTAATACATACCTCAGTACAGGGAAGCATAAGACACACTTTGAGTTTAAACCCTATATTCTGTGATTAGTTACATTTCATTGGAATGGGACACATTCCCCTTTATTATAGAAAGGAAACCAATATCTTTGTTGTTGTTGCTTCGTAAGACACTGTAGGGATGCAGCTTTAAAAGATTAGATAGAGGTAGGAATATTAGGAGGAATAAAGGAATTGTATCTTCTGGTAAAATCACAAATTCACAGCATCATTCCAGTTGGAAAGGACTTGGGAAGATCTCTAGCCCAAGCTCGTGCTCAAAGCATGATCCAACACTGAATTCAGAGCAGAATGCTGAGGGATTTGTCCTATCAGGGCTTGAAAGCCTCAAAGGTGGAGACATCGTGCCCTCTGTGCAGCCTATTGCAGTTTTATCCACCTTTACAGGGCAAGTGATCCTGCCTCAACCAGTTTCAGTTTTGCCCCTAACACTGCAGTCATTCTTTATCTATTCCACATCACTGATCACAAAACCACTACTGCCCATGGTTAACTATGCAATACAGGGCAACAGCCCAAGGACCGTAGCAGAAGATGAAGAGGTCCTTCATTACCAACGGTCAGCTAAAACTTTATAGAAGTACTTTGTCATCTAATTAGTCTCCTGCAACGCCTAAAGCAGCAGCAATACCCAGAGTCTGTACAATAATATTTAAGCAATCAGGTTTATTATCTGCTTGTTTTAATTAAATATTGCTATTTTTCCCCCCTCAGGAGCAGAAAATGTTTAACATTAAAACAATTTAATTTGAAGTAAAGAGACCTCAAAAAGATATGTCATTTACTCTGATTTGATTCGCCCTGCACAGAAGATTCCTATTCCTTAACAATTAATACAACTTAGCCTAATCAGATGTGCTTCATTTGTGTCCTACTTCAAAATCTTTAGGCTCTCCCATCTGTCAAAAATGGTCAGGCTGCTGAATGATAAAGCCTTGTTGCTATAGCAATTAGTTCCATTACCTAGGTGACAGTGCTGGCATGATGTCACCACTAAAGCAATCCAACTCCTGGAATACTTTAGAGTCTATTGCAGATGCATAGTGGTAAAAACAGCATTTATCAATGATCCAAAATACCCAGAAGTTATAAGAAGGAAGGTGCAGCTTGACCACCATCTGTACTACCTGGAGGAGTGCAGGTAAAGCGCAGACTGTACAAATGGATGATCTGCATTCATTCAGCAGTGCTATGGGAGGATGGCGGGCAAGCATAAGCAAGAAGGAAGAAGTATAAAGACAAAAGAAAAACCTGCATTCAGTTCTGGTGTCCTCAGCACAGGAAGGATGTGGATCTGTTGGAAGGAGTGCAGAGAAGGTCACGATGATGACCCAAGGGCTGGAGCAGCTCCCATGCAAAGACAGACTTGAGAGAGTTGGGGTTTTTCAGCATAGAGAAGAGAAGGCTGCTGGGAGAGCTTAGAGCAGCCTTCCAGTACTGAAAAGGCCTTCAATACTGAAAGGAAAGCTGGGAAGGGGCTTCTTATCAAGGAATGCAGGAATAGGATGAGTGGGAATGGTTTGAAGCTGAAAGAGAAGAGATTTGAAATGTTTTCCTGTGAGGGTGATGAGGCACTGGCACAGGTTGCCCAGAGAAGCTGTGGCCTGCTACATCACCCGCTTGTGATCCACTTAAGTAACATGAAGACACACCCCACAGATATATGCATATTTTGCATTTGCATATTTTAAGCCTTGGTATTAATTTTTATCTACTATTTAATCAGACTTCAGAATCTCAGTCAGGGGTCAAAGTCCCATTGTACCAGTAACCGTACAGGTAAGTGCAATATTTGATAGCCTCTGCCCTCTCAGAGCTTACAGCCTTGCAGAGGGATTCAGGCAATGCTGACATCAGAAGGAGTTGCTGTCATTTTCCTGAGTACCTACAATTCATGAAAGCTTTTATCTTCTACTTACACTGATTCATACAGCCCATAGTGGAACTGAAGTCTCACAGGTAGAAAATTTGGCAGTGATTGAAAGGACAATACTGGCAGCATCTGTTATGTTTTGGGTTTTCTCTCCTCCCTTGGCTTTGCCTCAGATTTCTGGAGCACGCTTGAGTGAGCAGGTACCAGTTGCAGAGTCAGAAGCAGGATCACACCTGCTTGGACCAGGAAAGCTGTGTACAAGCAGGACAAGATTTTGCTTCTACATCTTACTCTGATGAAACTCCATGTTTTGGAAGCTAGCCAGAGAACCAGAAGTTATGGGAACACCCATAGCTGTGTTAAAGCAGATGAAGGACTTCATTAATCTTCAAACATTCAGACTGATCAACATAAGCATTCTTTTCACTGTCACATATGCTAGGTCTCTTCCCCCTGCCAGTGTATAAGCAACAAAGTACAGCTAGTGAAGAACTTGCATCAAGAGAACAATGATAAGAATTCTTTTCCTTTTGGGGGGAATAACTGCTCCCAAAATGAAGAAATTATTGGTTTATTCATAACTGATTTATTCATTATTTAAAATTAAGAGTCTGTGCTTACAGCCAGTAGTCCTTGATCCATAAGCCACTGGCAAACTGTTAATTATGCACACTCACTACTTGCTGTCTTGGCTGGTCATATAAATCATAGAGCTCTAATTAAAAGGGGAATGATAGTTCCTAAAAACTCCAATTCATTTCTTTTATGTCACTTTTTACTTATGTGACTTTCATAGAATCTTTGAAACGTTTAGTTGCAGAGGACTTTTGAGATGAGTCCAACCATACCTGTCCACTACTCAACCATACCCCTTTCAGCAGCACTACATCCCACTTGTACATCAGCAACCTCTTGGTTCATCCTTTCTCTCTGCATATTCATCAATACAAATCACATTTGCAACAAACTTCTGCACTTGCCTAGTTCAAGGTGTAGCTCATTCTCCCCTTAGTGCTATCTGCCTGTCCAGCTACCAAGGCAAAGCTGAATAAACCTATAGCAATGATGCCATTGTAGGAGAGGAAAGGAAAACAAAACACAGAAAAGAGCTTCTCTGATGAAGATGCGGACTGACTTCATAGTTGTAGAGACTGTTCTCCTTTACTCCGAAATGTCAAAAAGCCACCAGAGGAATCCTACCACATGGAGACATTTTTGACATGGTCAAAGGTCATATCCAAAATTCCTCTATTGCAGGGATTAGTATTTCAGATTGGACACTGCTGGGACAGCTAAGTAAATTAACACTGGTGACATGCCCTTTACCAGCTGGCCTGGGGTCCTTCATCAGGGCTGGAGGAGGACATTGTTTTTTACTAGAAGCCACAGCAAGTATCTTTTACCTACCTGCCTATGCATGATTTCTTCCATATAATCCCACACTAATGCTCTGCTCTCTAAACAAATTCTCTTACTTTCTACTCCTATATTCACAGATGCTGAGTGCAGATGACTGTCAGAAGCCCACACCACTATGGACCCAGGTGTGCAGTTCTGCAGCATAGTTCAAGAAGTGAGAGGCTGCATGCAATGCTGACCTTATGCCTATGTTGAAAACGTATACAATTTGACTAAATGGCTTTCAATTAACTACTGAGAACCAGGATTACCATCTGCATTTGATAAATGGGGAATATTAAAGCTCATTTTTGAGCAGTCACAGTAGCCAGCTGGAGAGGTAGCAAATACAACAGATTTTAACCTCATCTAGGCACTCAGCAGACAGTTTTCTTATCAGTACACTGAGATACCCTACTCTTGCATCAGTGTTCATGCTGGGAGTGGCAGAGTTCTCATTCTCAATACCCCAAGATACATGCACTGTATCTTTCCACTTCATTCTGTGGAAAATCTGTTTTGGACTGTAACAGCCTTCACCAGACTGCATACAGAGTCAAATGATCAAGTTAATTTTATACAGTAGGTAGAGAAGGACTTAATTTCTTATTTTCCAAAGAGGCATCTTTTAGCGTGGATGCTTTATGATGATACTCTGTTCCAACAGTGCAACCCTGAATGACTACATATACAGGAAATAAAGTGACTGCTTTGGTAGGCAGCAAATCTAAGCCACCTTTTTGCACTGCACAGCAAAATACACAAACATCCAGTAGAAACAGCTCCTTCCAGAAGAAATGATCAGACTTCACGTAAGAATTATTTCAGTGACAGCTGGACAGGACTTAGTCTGTGAGGACTGAAGGCTACAAGAAAATTAAGTGCAATTGATCAGGAACTCCATGTCATACCAACTGTAAATGAGACGATCAGTTATTGCTGTTACCACTATTGGAATCCACGTATGCGACAAATTCTAGTTGACAGAGAGAAAGATTTAAGTATTTAAAATGCTGTTAATATAGGTTCATATGCCAAGTGATATTCCTACTATCCTTACACCCTGACATGGTGAGCTCATTAAAAGCAATTAATAATACTGTCTAGCTCTTGCCACAAAGAATACTCTGAAGTCACTAGTGTCCTATAGAAGATAACTGCAATTCATCCAAAGTAGTAATATCCCACGATGAACAGTCGGCACCAGTGGTACCCACGTTACAGAAATAAGCATACCCAGTTTTGTACACCATAATTTATACATGATATACATGATGATTTGACTCAATGATCCTGGAGGTCTTTTCCAACCTAGTGTTTCTTTGATAGTCACAGCATATCATCTATACTAAAATTCAGCCTGAAGATTCTAAAACTGGAATAAACACATTATCCTGTACTGGGGTAAAGAAAGATCTCACTATGAAGCTTTAAAAATGATATTGCTGAAAGTGAGTCAGTAATAAGATCAGGCAATCTTTTAGCTTTTCGTTAGAGACATCCTGCTTCAAGCTCTGCAGTTATCATATCAGTGCAGGTCCAAGTGTATCGGAAGGTATTGGCTATAATATAGGCTTGCTTTATTTATTTTAAACTTGGGTTAACATTAGAGGCAGACCACAGGAAATGAGCTGGTATGAACTTCTTATGAGCTGTTCCTGATGTTCAAAGATGCCCAACTCATTTGTTCTTCCTTTAAATAGAACATCTCAAAAATTGACACAGTGCAACTGTTCTCTTATGTAGTATCAACCAAGAGAAAGAGGAAAATGCTTGCAATAGCAACAAATTCGTTCAAACCCACACCTCAGGTTACCCTTGGTAACCAGTCGTACAACACCATCCTATATTTGAGCTTAAAGCTCTTAAGAATCTCAACTATAGCTCTGGCTGTTTAGGACTTATATGTGCACAAACCCATAATCCTAAAAACCACATTTTTGCCACACAGTTTCAGCCATAGCTATTTAATTTCTTACTTAAGTGAGGAATAATGTTTTCCTTTAGTTTTCAGTCCTGCAGGTCAGTTCATGACAGGCACATAGAAACACAAAGATGTCATTTTCTGGATACAAATTGTTGTGCTAAAATAATTCTTTTTCCATGGGAAGAAAGATTAAATGTTATCATTGATAATTATCCAATTCATAGGAAGCAGTCAGCTCCACAGTTACTTTATTTTGGTCTGTGCACACTGCTCTAAGGACTGTGCTTTGCTGTCAGTAGCAGAATACATGCCAGCTGCTCAGGACTTAGCTTAGTGCTGCTTGCTTCAGAGGGAGCAGAATCTGCATCTTTTGGGGGTTTGTTTACAAAAATAGTTTGCATCAGCAGAGCAGAAACAAACAGGATGGACCAACATAGCACAGGGAAAATCCTTTTTCTCTTTTCCTTATGCTACCTCCAGAAAGCAATGCACCAATATAAGTAGGACTACTTTAAGGGAAGGGCTTGTTACTTCCTCAACCAAGTAGATGAACAACAGCTTTCCCTCCCTCTGCTTCTTCATCTCCAATTCTAATCCTTCTGCATAGTACAAATTGTCATATATTCACTTGTGTTTCCCCACTGCCCAACAGTCACACCAGTTATAAAGCAATGAAAGAGACTGCTTTTTCTTTTCTAGCCATTATCTTCCACGAATCTCAACTACTCCTGCTACTAAGGTGTGCCTTGGTTTTTATGCACTTCACTTAATATGATCTGCACACATCCAAGAACAAAACCATCCCTTTTGTTACTTAGAAGCGGCCTTGTATAGCATTCACGTTGCTGAGGGATTTGGGCTACACAGGAGATAAGTTTTCTTGCTAAGGAATATCCTTTTGCTACAGATGTGTTATTCCTGTCTTTCTAAAAAGTGGAGATGAGCAAGAGGTGACACAGATTACCAGCAGTGTCTAAAAAATAATGACATGTTGTTCACCATATTAATAGGCATCCTTAGAAGCAAATGCTGCTGCACAGCACTCAAGCATTCATATTGATTCTCTCACTTACATGACTCACGAGATGATTTAATAATGGAAGACCCAACTCCAGCAACATGTTATTTGTAAAATACTATTTCTGACAACAGTCTGCCACACTCATATCAACATCTTTTCAACCTAAGTGACTAAGTACACCCACTGAATATTGCTCTGGGCATACTGTGTTTCCAAGAAACACTACCCAAGACCACCAAGAGTGGCAAAAAACCAAGAGGAACTCAAGTTCGTGGTTCTTTGGGAAAGGTTCTTCAAGTGATGGGTGTAGCTGCGTGTGCATGGAAAAGCATCTGCCTGACCTAGAAAAAAGGAGATTGTTCTGTAGGTATCACAAAACAGAAAGGGAAAGCCCTATCAATATTTGGTTTTGATCTTGAATGAGGAGTAGGCATTTGGTTGAGCTCATCGCTATTCAGAAAGCCTGGTCTTGTGATCAGCTGGAGAGTCCCATCTAACAGAAAGGCTCAAAAACCATGAAAGAAAACTTGGATCAGGAAGACAATTATGCCTGGAATATACACAGCATGACGATTAAAAAAAAAATCGTAACTCTTAGTTTTATGCCATTCACCCTCACGTGGAGGAGTAGAAAATTAATGGGCACAGCTTGTCAAAGTGTAACAGCAAAATCAGAGTACTGGTTGTGCACTAGAGTGACAAGTCCAAACATTTTATCTCCTGTTTTTCATTCAGTGCAAATATTTTCAACTAATGTGTCTGAGCATTTTCATCTGATGTGTTTCCCCCTCTCTTCTCTCTGATAATTTATCCCCTCATACTGCAGTTATAAGTGTGAGTAAAAGAGGATTTGGGTGGTTTTTGCTGGAATAACTGGGCCTTGCTCATCAACTGACACACAAACATTAGAACATTGGATAGCTTACCAACACATTAAAAATACATCAACTGAGATCTTGCCTATGGCTTTTGTTACAGTTTGGGTCCATAATGTTTTTCCTTCTCCAGAAATACCTTATTGAAGTTGTCCGATTGATCTTTAAACATGTACAAATGTCCACCAATATAATTTCACCATCACTGAACTGTAAACCTTGAATGTTTGGCACTTCTTGTGTGAACAACTCAACTGACAATCTCCAAGTAAGATATTTCAGCAGGTAAATTCAGTTAAACTGTATAATTAGAACACTGCCAAAGCAACTTATTTCATAGAGTATATAGAACTCCTGACAATCAGGCTTTTCATCGGGGAGTGCAGGGAAAGGATGAGAGGGAACAGGTTTAAGCTGAAAGATTGAGATGAGATCTTAGGAAGAAATGGTTTCCTGTGAGGATGGTGATACACTGGCACAGGTTGCCCAGAGAAGTGGTGGATGCCCCATATCCCTGGAGGTGTTCAAGGCCAGGTTTGATGAGGCTTTGAGCAACCTGATACAGTGGAAGGTGTCCCTGCCCATGGCAGTTTGTTGGAGCTGGATGAGCTTTAAGGTCCTTTCCAACCCAAGGCATTCTATACTGTTATATGGTAAACTCAATTTCTTCTCTATGTTAGGTCTTAACATACAAATCCAGAGAATATTATACATGTTGACAATATTTATATATTTAATGCAAAAAACGAATTTCTCCTTAAATTATGCTGTGAATTATTGAGCTCAGTCTACATGAGATAACCCAATATACGCAAAATGAAAGACCAAGCCCTGAATGTGAACTTCTGTGCTTCATCATGAAGTCCACGAGAACTACTGTCATATGTATATAACCTAGATGAACTATGATTTTCATATTAGAACAATTCCTTTCTCATCACTTGTAATGTGTGATTACTTTGCTGCTCTGCAGAAGAACTCATGACTTAGCACAAACTTTTGAAGTCAACTCAGTACACATTTTCAGGGACAAAAAGGTTTTTCCCTTGTCATTGATCTTCATTTCAGTTAGTTTATAAAATCCACTATGTCTAATATTAAAGAGAAAGACACAAACCAGTTTGCTGACCACACTTGCCAGTAGCATGTTTTATAAATTATGTCAAAAAAAAAATCTTTGCATTGTTATTTTTGATGTATTATCTGATCATTAGCATTCATTTATTAAAAAGGGGGTTGTGAATTATGCACAAGTAGTGGTGACAAATGACAACGGTAAAAAAATGGGTTCAGAGAGCATAAAATTAAAGGAGAAAAACAGAATACAGAGTATGAGCTAAGTGCTCCCAGAAGTCCTACACAGAGGATCTGGATTAATTAGTGACACAAGTTTCTTCAGTTTACTAGGTTACCTAAATATTAAACAGTGCCCAGCCTTGAGTACAAATTCTACAGTTTACAAATACATTTAATGAGAAAGATATCATCATTCCAGTCATGGCAAATATTAACAAAGACAGCACTCAGCTAGCAGACAGCAAACCTAGTCTTTGGTTTTAAACTAACTTCTAAAGAGATCCATCTCCTTCAACCCAAACTTTCTGTAATGATGTACGGACAACCTTCCATACCTGCCTTAGCTTAGGAAGACTGTACTTTCCAAATCAGTTCTCAGCTTCCCTAAGCTGATCACATATGTGAAGGACAAGACAGTAAAAACAGTCTAACATCCCTGATATCCAGGCCTGTTTGATTAATATCAAGGAATCATAGAATTATATGGGTTAGAAGGGACCTTAAAGCCCATCCAGTTCCAAGCCCCTGATCCCACTGGACCAGGTTGCTCAAAGACTCAACCAACCTGGCCTTGGAACACCTCCAGGGATGGGGCAGCCACAACTTCTCTAAGTAATCTGTGCCAGTGCTTCACCCTCACAGCAGAACATTTCTTCCCAAGATCTTGTCTTGATCTCCCCTCTTTCAGCTTAAAACTGTTCCCCCTCATCTGTTCCTGATAAATAAGCCTCCTTCCAGGTATCCTGTAGCTGCCCTTCAAAGTTCTGGAAGGCTGCTATAAGCTGGCTTAAAACTGTTATCCTCACAAGGTATAGGGTTAGGATGAGGGGTGTCTGTTGGTCTGTCTCCTTAAGGAAAATTTGCCAAATTTTCCTTTCTCTGCTTTCTCATTCATTTTCAAACTCTGAACTTTGAGAAGAAGGGCTTGTAATTTATCATTGTTTCCATCATGAATGTATTTCTAGTGAATATCCATTACAAGCTTCACATGATACTCCAGATATCAAGATTTCTCCAAGCTGGAAAACCTTCCCTGACACATTTGCCAATCATGTTTGTCTTTTTTTGTACTCACTGTTTTAAGTGTCTAATCATAGATAATCCCATGACCACCAAAAGGACTTAAAACTGATGCACCTGAGCTGCATTCCAGTGACACTCAAGTACCACAGACAGGAATTTAACCAGATTTCTGAACAAACTGCATAAGAATAGGCTCTTTCTCATCTAGCAAGGTATCGCTGTCTGATGAGTGACACAAGAACAATACTTCACATAAGCAACTTCCAAGGGAAGTTACTGATTAATGCAGACATCGTGAAGGTAAAAAGCCATCAGGCTTTGGCAGGAAGAACTTTAATTAAGTTATTCCATCTCTGACAAAATGATTTGTAGATGACTGTGCCAAGCTTTCTGCCTTTCCTTCTCACTCTAATAAACTATGAACCAAAGTGTCATTTGGGATCTTCTTCCTCCCTCAGCTATGCTTCTTCATCTCATATCATAAAGTTTACCAGAAGATTGTCATCTTCTAGTAAACACACAAGCAAGAGGTTTGGATGCCACCTCTATTCAAACATTGTGAAACAGCAGACATGGAAACCTTAATGATAGGGATAAAACACAGCAGAGGGTAAGGAGAAATGAAATGAAAACATAAGCTCGGACCAAAGTCTGTAGAAATCTTAAAGAGACAAGTTGCCAAGCAAGAATGGAACAGAATCTTATCCTAGCCTTATGTTCTTGAAGTCTTGCAGACTGGGCACAAAGCATTTTCAAGTCCTATTTTTCTTTTTTGCTTTGGTTGAGGATAAAGGTCAGTGTGTGAGTTCACACCACTGTGGCAACAGCAGACCGTACAGAAGTCAGAGGCCATAGATCAGTGTCATAAACCCTCGTACATGGGAAACTTCCCTGAAACAGCTGGATATTTCAGAGAAAAATAAGTAGAGGCAAGCACAGGAAAGCGCTCCAAATGGTCTCTTCTAGCTATTCAAAAAACAAAATAGGCTCTCACCCCTAGAATTCAAGAGTCTCATCTGCAACTAGGTCAGCCTTATGAAGACAGATGGAAACAATTCTTCCTTCAGAATGGGCTTCAAATATCTGAGGTAAACACTATCCCTTTTGTTGGAAAAATCAATGCTCGTCAAACTCCGTTGCTGAAACTTCCAAGCTAACTAACTGATGAGCACACCAGCAGCGTGCACAGAAAGCACCAGAGCTGTGCAGGTACTGACTCAAGACAGAACATCTGGCATCCACATCCTGAGCAAAAAGTCACCCAGGCCAATGATTAGTTAAAGCACAAAAAGAATTATGAACGACTGGTACCATAATGTAAAACTTGAAAGGGAGCAATGAACTGTCAGTGATATCAAGATTCCAAAGGCACTATTAAAAAAAAAAAAAATTATTTTTTCCCCTGTAAGAAATAAGAAGGACACTAGTAAATACTCTGCGCGTAGTTATACAGTATGCACAGAATGAGATGTTTACATCTCTAGCAGCCCACCAAGGGACAGTTACCCCAAAGCACACACAGCTCCATCCCTGTCACACTCATTAGACCCAAGGGGCCAGTTCTGCTCTCATTCTGCAGCTATGATTAATTTCTCTGCTTGACAAAAGCAAGCTGGCTTCTATCAACACAACTCTGAAGGTGTGCTTTTAAAAACACATGCAGAGACCAACCTTCAGCCTTCAACTGCATCAGAACTTCAAAAGCTGCAATAGCAAGTTCTGCTATGCTGGTCTGGCAGTGGGAGTCTGTATGCTGGCACAGACATACCTGTGGCTATTGCCATAGAATCTTAGAATCAGAATGGTTTGGGTTAGAAGAGAACTCAAAGATCATCCAGTTTCAAGCCCCACGCTATAGGCAGGGACACCTTTCGCTACAACGGGTTTCTCAAAGCCTCATCCAACCCGGCTTTGAACACCTGCAGGGACATCCACACCTTCTCTGGGTAACCTGGTGCCAGTGCCTTCACCCTCACAGGAAAACATTTCTTCCTGGTATTTCATCTCAATCTCCCCTCTTTCAGCTGAAAACTGTTCCCCCTCATCCTATCCCTGCACTCCCTGACAAGGAGCTCCTCCCAAGCTTTCCTTTAACCTCTTTCAGTACTGGAATGCTACTATAAGTTCTCCTTGGAACCTTCTCTTCTCCAGGCTGAACAAGCCCAACTCTCTCAGCATGTCTTCATACAGGAGGTGCTCCAGCCCTCTGATCATCTTTCTGGCCTCCTCTTGACTCACCCCAACAGATCCATGCCTCTGGAGGACTCCAGAACTCAATGTAGGGCTCCACGTGAGGAGCCTCCATAGCAGAACAGAGGGGCAGAATACCCTCTCCCTTGCCCTGCTGGTCACACTTTTTATGCAGCCCAGGATACATTTGGCTCTCTGGGCTGTGAGAACATCACACAGGCTCTGCTTCCTTCTCCAAAAAGGAGGGGCTTCCAACCATTGTTCTATTCAGCTCCATAAACTTAGTTAATGCCAGTGTTTATTTCCAATGTAACCTGATATTTAGATGTGTTAACAACCATATACCTCCTAGTTACCATATGGAAAAATCAACTGTTCTTGGGTGCATAATGCTGAAGTATCTGAACATGACTATCTCTGGTTTAATTACCTGCCAAGAAAACGTGGACCTGCAATGTTATTGTCCCAGCTACATTCCAAGAGATATTTCCTCTCTTTCAGATGATCAGCTCTCTTCTGTAAACCTGGGCTCAGCTGCCTGTGTTGGTCTCTAAAGAGCCATTTCTGTATCACATGATTCATTTTCTGCATATGATAAGGTACAATAAACGCAGCCACCACTAAACTGCACCCCCCTCACAATTTGCCTTATGTAATTGCTAACATCAACACGTTGTGCACGTGAAAATGTACTAGCATTTTTCTACAAAGGTGGAAACCCAAATTCTTCGCAGGCAGAGATTTCAAATGTTAATGTTATTAAAACATTGCTCAGTTTAGGTTTGCTTGAATTCAAATTCCACTGGAGAAGCAATCTTCCTGCACTAATTGATGGTGCAGGACTTGAGGAAATGGAAGAACCACCTTTTTGTGGTCTCTACATGGGTATCAGAAGAATAACTGGCAGGAAACGTCACCAGAGATGAAGAGTAAATTCCAAATGAGTAGAAATTTCAGTTTTGCCTGTTATCATAATTTAAACACTGTTTGGGTTTGCACTGTGACTGTAGTCTCCTACAAATCAAGTCGTTTACCAGCAACACATCAAAAAGGCATTATCAGAAAGATCAGCCTACTTCAACTGTAACAGCAACACAAGACAACCTATCTTAAAGGCTCAGATTTATGAGGAAGAAACATTGCTTCAGGCAGTTTTCAAGAATAGGTAGAGGAGGTGGAGATTACAGTGTAGAGGGGGGGGTGTTGTGGTTAAAGGTTAGCAAGCTGCATTTACACAGTGCTCTTCCGTAGCTACAAAATTAACTTAGATATTTCAGGCAAAGGACAAGCACGATGCCATCAGTGCTGCAGAGACAAGGGGGGGGGGAAATAACTTTTTTTTTTAGCAGCGAAACTCCTGTCAAATTGGAAAACAAGCAATTTATGTAGAGGTAGCAGAAGCAAGGTTTCATCTGCAGAGACTTCAATTTAGAAGCAGGCTGTGGGAGAGGGGGAAACAGGACGAGGCGTAGGAATTTTTGCATTCTTCTCAGGCACATGCTGTGCCTGTACGATTTGAAGCTCCTAAAGCCTGTGAATCAAAGGTATTGAAGATTCAAGCATTTTCCTCCTGGCAGTGGGTGTCCTAGTCCCAAAAATCCAGCTGCCTTCTGCATCAGAGGCAGTTAAAATCTTCACATACACTAGATATGTGTTCTTAAGCAGATCACAAACATATACACTCAGTGAGCTAAGTTCTGACGTAATTGCCTCCCTTGCCTAGCTAAGTGCACAGCCCCATCGCACAATACCATAGGTGGACCCCTAAAACCAATCAAGTTATCAGACAATAATAAACAGTCTTTTTCTCTTACTTGTCCCCTCCTCCTTCTCTCCAACTTTAATCTATCTTAGATTTTTTTTTTACAGTGCTGACCTGGAGATCAGCTCTTTTCAAAGACAGCTAAGCTGAAGAGATGTTAGTCTGACTACCTGCTTGATTATTGAACTTAGAGGATGGATCTCTCAAGGTATTTTCAGGTCTTATGAGGAATGTCTGAGGGAACTGGGATTGTTTAGCCTGGAGAAGAGGAGGCTGAAGGGAGATCCTATTGTTCTCTACACCTACCAAAAAAGAGGATGTAGGAAGGTGGGCGTTGGTCTCTTCTCCCAAGCAATAAGACGAAAGGAAATGACCTCAAGTTGCACCAGGGGACGTTTAGATTGGATATAAAGAAAAAAATCTTTACTGAAAGAGTGGTAACCTCTAGAACAGGCTGTCCAGGGCAGTGGTGGAGTCTACATCCCTGGTGGGGTTCAAAAACCAGCAGATATAGTGCTTCAGGTCATGGTCTGATAGGCATGTTGGTATTGTGTTGATGGTTGGACTTGATGATCTTAGAATCGTTAAGGTTGGAAAAGACCTCTATGATTCAAATGTTTTTTAAGCAAACACTTGGAACAATCGACAAACATTATAGGTCTTAGAGGTCTCTTCCAAATTAAAGATGGGACAGTTGGGGCAGCACTGGCCAACACTAATACTTGGGAGCCGGCCAGGCTCTCCCTATCTCTCTCCCACTGCACGATGCAGAGCCAAAGATGCTCAGATGAAATCACAGATTAACTCAATGTTTGGAAACAATGAAAAAAATTTTGGCCTCACTGCTGTCACTAACCTCTCCTCCCTCCAGTTATTTAGTCACATTACACACATGAAGGAATTTATCAGAGCAAGGAAGGCTCCACAGCATCCTGATGTATGTTGGGAGGGTCCTAAAAGGAGCTCAGTGCTCCTTACTATATTTGTCCTGCAAAGGCTAGATAAATAGAACTAAAGGCTAAGCTGTGAGAATCAAGGCTACAGAGAAAACACAGAAGCTGCCACCACAGCTGGGAGGAGCAGCAGCCAGTGCAGTCAGCTACCTTGTCCTGAACACTGCCCAAATCGGGCTCCTTCAGGGAAAAATACGCTTGGGGGGCAGTTAGATAAGAACATGCAGTCTCTTAAAATCTTCTCGTTTATGGCAAGGGGTCCCACATCAGATTCATAACCCTGATGCTTACGTCTGCCTGTTGTCAGTTTGGAAATCCTTGCTGTCTAAGCCATGTGTATCGGTTTTCCCTCCTGAAGCACAACTGCGATGATCTCCACAGGCTGTGCGTTCTTTCCCCCACATCCCTTTTATGACTTGCATTATTTTGGTCCCACGGACTTTGTTCTCTTTTCTGTACAGCACACGAGGGTAAACAAAATAGCATCAAAAGCATCAACAAGAACTCCTATCCTGATGTCCCCTTATTTTCGCCTTTTAATTCTCAGTAAAGAGTCCCAGTTGCCCAGGGAGGTGGTAGATGCCGCATCCTCAGAAACATTCAAGGTCAGTTTGGATGGGGATCTGAGCAACTTAATCTGGTTGAAGGTGTCCCTGCTCACTGCAGGGGTGGTGGACTGGATGACCTTCATGGTCCCTTCCAACTCAAACTATTCTATGATTCTATACATAAGAGACTTCCTGTAACACCAAATAGTCTGATTGCCTGCCTTAGCAGACCCTCAATTTCTGCCACAATCCTTCATCTCCATTTCCTTTTGCTATTGCACATTTGATTGCTGGTTGGGCCTTTACTGCTCAGGAAGGCCTTGCCACTCCATAAGGAGTCTTCACACCAAAGAGCTTGTGCATCAGCATTCAGTCTTTCAAATTATTTCTTTATCATTTACTTAATAGCATGAGGGAAATCAGTGTACAGGCTCTCAGTTCTTCTAGTGTCCACTTCTCAGTGCAGCAGTTTGGTAGCTATTTAGTGGAAACAGCTTATTACTTTGCAATAGTAGTTATTAGTCATGTTAGCTTGTATGCAACTATAATCTAAAATGGATACAGTACGAGTGCTGCATCTCTATCTGCATGTGATTTTAAGGAGGTTGTCTAAATAAGGATTTGGGGGACTAATTGTGGATGCTTACTTTCTAAAGTAGCATCATTAAAAAGCTGCCATTTCACTTCATGATTAGCACCAAGCTTTTTAGCAACTATCCAAGTGTAATTTACCATTATTCTTCCAGGTATCTTCAAATTTTGAACGAGACCAGCACCTAAAGACCCCGATTTAGACACCAAGGGGACTTAGAGTTCTTGTTTGGGAATCTAGCCCTTGGAAGATCAGCTGGAAGCCAAATATTGAGAGCTTTGTTTAGATGCTGAAGTATGATCCAAGCTTTGGAGAAAATCAGATATTTAGCTGCAAAATCTATAACCGTTGGGTAAGAATTATCATCTCTGTTGGGAACGACACATTTGTTTTACTAGATAAAGGAACAATCACTTAGCTGTTTTCCCTCACAGTCAGAAACTTTGTGTTCTGTGAATTTATTAGAGTGTGGTCAAGTTGTGTATGCTTTATCTTCCCTCTTTATTTGCTGGATGAAAAAACAGGTAAGGTTTTGCAACATGGACAAGGTGAAAAGCTGATGTCAAGCTCGCAGATTTCAACTCAAACAGGTATTCTGTAAGGGTCTGTTAATTCAGCAGGATTAACTGAAGTTGTAGACTAAAAATATCAGCTTAAAAAGAAAACCCTGTATAGAATCACAGGATGGCTTGGGTTAGAAAGAACCTTGAAGTCCATCCACTTCCACCTCCTTGCCATGGGCCGGGACACCTTCCACTGGATCAGGCTGCTCAAAGCCCCATCCAGCCTGGCCTTGAACAGCTCCAGGGATGGGGCATCCACAACATCTCTGGGTCTATAAAGACTGTGCAGCTCTGTTAAACTGTTTCTACTCAACTGATGCTTGTACTTTAATCATTGCTACCATGATCTTGCCTGTATTGAGCAGTTTCCTTAGTTAGGTAATCTTATTCGATATCTCTGAATATGCCAGTTATATATTACGTACATAGTAAGCAAATATTGATTTATTGGCATAGCAGGTTCTTAAATAGAGCGGTTCAACCACATCTATATTCAACTCAGATTTATTTGATGCCCTGTGCGAGGGGGTGAGAGGGAGTGCTCACTTGAAGAAAAATAGCATTTGCTCCATGCCAGTTTTAAAGAAAGCTGCTCTTTTTAACCTCTGCAAATAATGAGCTCACTGCTGAAAACTTCTCAACACGCATTTTCTAGTGACAAACTTCAATCACACTGAACAAGGTTGATCATACTCTGCCCATATGTAATACCTACCAGGATAGACAGTCTGAGACTGGTAAGTAACAGTTTCACTTCTTCAGGCTGGTACATAATCCTTGAGGGACAAAAATGCCAACACTTACCATTTTATGGAGTTTCAGATGCTATTTACTGTTTCCTCTTAAGGCCGTAAGCTGGAGAATATTACACACCCACCCACACAGACAAACACATCTTTCCTTTTAATTACGTTTTGAGCCCTAGAGATTACAGACCAGCCTGGAACTGTAAACTATGTGCATCCTAAAATATCAAACCCAACCCAAGGTGTGTGTAATCTTAGGATCTTTAGACATGCTGCTTATAATTTTGGGGGAAGGGAGGGGGAGAAGGCTTCTGATCTGGGAATGTTTCTGGTAGGCAAGGTTTATCGCCTTGCAGCTTATACAACAGCTCTGACTCACTCCCTGCAACCCATCTGCTGGGACATCTCCTGCTTCTGGCTGCCTCATGGATGCAGCACAGAATGGGGCTTTGGGTGCATCCTGCCTCTTATCACCCAAGGATGCTATAGACAGGAGAAAATGCCACCACAGCAACAGAGGCTGCAAAAATCAACCTGGAAGTGGTGCACACATGAAAGGCGAGGAAGACCTGGAAGCTGCCTAGGAAGGACCAGCCTCTTGCAAAGATAATAAAACTTGTTGAAGGGTGTGTATAAACATCACCCTTGTTTCCCGGACATATTCAATCGCAACATCAGCTTGGATTAATTCAGAGCCCTGAGGAGAGATACACAGCCTGCTAAAACAGTTCAGGGTGACAGACCAGCTGCAGTGTAGATACCCTAACACACAATGTCTTGGCTTGCTTAATGTGCCATTTATTTCCTAACATAGGAAAGTCCTAGTAAATTTGGCCTTTATTTTGCATTTATTGAAATGTAATTTAAAAGATTTACTTTCACACCATTTTTCTGGCAGCAGAGCATATTTTGGAGGTTTTTTTCATTTTTTATTCTTTTTTTTAAAGCCAGAGGCTTTAACAAGTTAGCAATTTTAATGAGGAGAGGAATGTTAACAACTTGAATAAATACAAACCATGAAAGAAGTGGAAAATTAAACTTTCTCCCCTCTTAGAAGCTGGAGATAATTTTGTATCTGTGGGAGGTGCTGGCTGCCCAACTGTCTGCTTGAATATGATATTTAAAGTATTCTTAAAAATACCATTCTCCTATAACATTAAGCATCTCTATTACCCTAGCCATCAAAACTATTTTCAGAATGAATGCAGGGCAGCACATGCTTTCTCACTTGATTCATTAGAAGAGACAAGGAAAACACAACAGAATCATGAATGGTTGCGCAGCATTTCTTTAGCACAGTATGAATGGCCAAGCTCATCATTTCTCTCTCTCTACCATTTTCATAAACTCATGGAATGGTTCAAGTCAGAAGGGACCTCAAAGACCATCCAGTTCCAATTCCCTGCCATGGGCAGGGACACCTCCTACTGTATCAGGTTGCTCAAAGTCCCATCCAACCTGGCCTTGAACACCTCTAGGGATGGGGCAGCCACAACTGCTCTGGACATCCTGGGCCAGTGCCTCAATCCGCTTTGGTCCGTTCCACTTAGTTACTACATGAATTAAAGCTACTCCTACTTCTTCACTTTTCAATCATCCCTCAAAAGCGAACAAGTTCTAGTAGTTTTCATATATGATTATCAGCCCTCAAGTTCTAAGCTCAAAATATAATAAAGAAGGTAGGTATACAGCTGCCTCTGTAAGCAAACCACACTGATAAATAAACAGCATCCATGCTAATATGGCCAAAGGCAAAACTGTAACCTAGAGAAAAACATCAATCTCTTTCTCACTGTTCTAGCTTCAGTGGGATCATGACATTTATTATCTGGATTTTTCCCATACAGCAATTGCTACTACTGCTTCATATTTTCTCCCCTACAAGGGCAAAAATTCAGCCTACAGAGGCTTAATAGTGTTTCTCATTCCGCTCAAAGTCACCCTGAAAGACAAACCTTCCCTCACACAGCAACTCAGAAAGAGGCTCCAAATTTTAAGAGCAGGGATGCTAATGCAGCCACACCAAAAGGTCAACACATTGGTTTAACTTAAATAGTCAGAATCTGCTCTGCCCTTTCTTGTATGTTCGCATACGTGAGGGGCACAGCTACAGCTCAGCTGTGATTCCTACCCTCCTGCAACAGCCGTGCTGCTTGCAGTTCCTGGGCCACACATTGTGTCCTAGTCTGGGATGCTGATGCTGGAGACAAGCAGGCTGCCTTGGGATTGCTCTTAGTCAGGACTCTATCCCCTCTCTTCCTGCACCCTGATAACACAACCTCCCACAAATTATCTTATTCAGTACTGCTACCTTCAAAAGCCTGGAGATGCCAATGGTTTACTACAGACCACACCATGGAAGCTCTTCTGGAGCCAACAGCTCTCTGTGGGACAGCCCCACAGCGAGGCTCAAGGCTAAGCCAAATCTAGGATGACTAGCTCATCCTTACCCCAAAAAACAAGCAAGGTAGTTCCAGCCCTCATTTACCTGCTTAGTGCTGTGCCTGGGAAAGAGGGATCCTTCCAACTCCACTATAACAGAACACCTTGCCTCTCCCCAGCACTGTGGGATGCATGGCTGCAGCAAAACCTAGAGGGTACAGCCACTGACTCCAGCTGCTGGTTCAAGCCTTGGCAGCAACATTCACAGAGAAGGTCTAGTCATCTGCTCAAAGTCTTCAACTCCATGCACAGCCTGGTCACCCATTGGTGGACACAAACTTTCGCTCTATTAAGGGGCACCAATAACCCATTATGAGCAGTTGAAACTGCATCAGCTAACTCATCCTAGTGGTTTTAGTGCAAAAAGAAGATAATACCTGCTGCTTATCCTTGTTCACAGTTTGTTTTCAAGCACAAGGTAGTTATAGTTGGTCACAGCCATGACACATATACAAGTTTGGTGTTACTCAAGTTGTGTAAGCAACATCTGTAAACCAGGATGGGATCCAGGTAAGCAAGAGTTTATTCCTTATACATTCACAACACTAATTTGAGTGTGAATTTACCCCAGATGCAAAGTGGACTCAAACCATCAGATACAAGTATTTCAGTTGAAGCCATCAATTAAGATATCCTCAAAAATTTACAAAAAAGAGCTAAACTTAGGATTTTAACATTGTTCAGGCAGGATGAGTTCTGTTTGCTTTCAGATGTGACAGCAAAATTTAAACAGTCAGAGCTGATTGTAAATTTAGGCAAGAGCCATAAATCTCTTCCCCTCATTTGTCAGCTCAGTTCAGTTCCAGTTCTGCTGCTCTACTCAAATATTTGGCAGAATTACACTTCTGTGTTTTATTTCCTAATCTGACCATTATGGCAACTAATTTATTTGTATGTAATTTAATTATCTTTAGCTGTTCTGCATCCTTGGTGCTCTCTGAATACTTCATCTCCAGCTATTTAATTTTCTTTTCATTCCTCTCCCACATTTGAATGATTGCTTCTTACATAGATTGCTGGCACAGAAATGTTTCCCAACTTGTACTGTTTCCTGTCAAACCTATTATTTTATTTCAATACTTTGTCTGGCCAAGGGGATGAACCCCAGGACTTTGATCTTCAGTACTTAGGGCTAGCACTGAGAAGCTGTGGGTTGTTTTCTCTCACTGATGCTAATGAAGCTGCGCTGCTCTTTTTTCCTCTGTTGAATCCTGCACCTGTTGTACCACCAGGTACTATTTGCAAAATGGAGAGGTCCCTTGATCCTTTTGCAAGCACACCTTTAATTCCATTTTAAAAGCCTGTCAGGCTAGGACTAGGAGATTCAAGGCAAGGAAGAATCTGCTTCCTGCCCTTTTTGGTGCCACTGATGCTAAAAGCAGAACCATGTAGGGTCCAGATTTCACCCATACCTGCAATATGCATTTAAGCAACCTCCAAAGTCCTCACGGGAACTGTAACATCCACACCAGCAACACAAAGCAGCAGCAGTTCTGTCCCCACAGGAACAGCCTACATTCCAGTCCTCACTCAGCTCCCTTGTACTCCACTTGCTTTGCCAGACACCCCTCTTGCCAACATACAGCAACTGCAGAGCACAGGCATGACTGCTGTTCAGCTTTTCTTCCTTTATCACCTTTCTTACACCTGCCTCAGCAGTAATTGTAAATGTATAAACACCTAAAAATTTAGGTAACAGTGCATAGTGGATTGAGAGCAACCCTTATTAGGACTTGGGGGCACTGGTGGAGAAGCTCAACATGAGCCAGCAATGTGAGCTTGCAGCCCAGAAAGCCAAACTTATCCTGAGCTATATCAAAAGGAATGTGACCAGCAGGGCAAGGGAGCAGATTCCACCTCTCTGCTCCAATCTGTTGAGGCCTTACGTGGAACCCCGTGTCCAGTTCTGGAGCCCTCGGCTCAGGAAGGGCATGGATCTGTTGGAGCAAGTCCAGAGAAGACCACAAAGATGGCCAGAGGGCTGGAGCACCTCTCATACGCAGACAGGCTGAAAGAGTTTGGGTTCTTCCGCCTGGAGAGAAGGCTCCAGGGAGACAGAGCAGCCTTCCAGTACTGAAAGGAGCTACACAAAACCAGGAAATGAGCTCTTTGTCAGGGAGTGCAGGGATAGGATGAGGGGGAACAGTTTTAAGCTGAAAGAGGGGAGATCAAGACAAGATCTTAGGAAGAAATGTTTTCCTGTGAGGGTGGTGAGACACTGGCACAGGTTACCCAGGGATTTTGTGGATGTCCCATCCCTGGAGATGTTGAAGGCCAGGTTGAATGGGCCTTTGAGCAACGTGATCCAGTGGAATGTGTCCCTGCCCATGGCAGAGGATTTGGAACTGGATGGGTTTGAAGGTCCCTTCTGACTCAAACCATTCTATTATTCTATAACAAATGCATTTAATATGAACTCCTTGTCTTCAATTCAGTCAAATTTATCTGGGTCTTAGACAAGACCACCCCACACCTCTCTTTTCCATTTTTTTTTTTTAAAGTTAATAAGCCTCAGAATAGAAAAAGCAGAAAAAAATACTTATTAAATAACACCTGCCAAAATTTGCAGCTAACAGACGGAAATTATTACAGAAAAATGCATTCTACAAAGAAGAAATTCCATCTGTACAAGATTTCATCTGGCACCAAAAGTTCTTTATTCCAAATTTACATTACAAGGTTTCCATATAGGTTTCACGTTTGTGGTGTAAAAAAATAGTTTATCAATTGATGTGCTAGTGCATGGCCAAACTACAATTGCCGGTTGATGTGGGTGGCGAGGTAGTGCCACAGGCTGCCCAGAGAGATGGTGGATTCCTGGGGGTGTTCAAGGCCAGGTTGGATGGGGCTTTGAGCAACCTGATACAGTGAAAGTTGTCACTATCCATAGCAGAGGGGCTGGAACTGAATGGGCTTTAATGTTCCTTCCAACCCAAACCAAACCATTCTATGATTTTACAATATCTTAACACTAGCCCCACTCCAATTAGCTCCTGGCCCTGGAGAAAGCCTGCACACCTCTCTTCATCTTTTAATGCTTCTTTTGCCCAATTTCTATCTCAGACCACACAATATCCCTTACCCGTTTTGCCTCAAAGCTAACCACTGCTCACTTTCTTCCCAATTTGAAGATATTTCAAGGGTGAGAGAAAGCTGAGGATATAGTGAGTTAATGGGACAGGATTCATGCTGGGTCTGGCCAGACTGTCTAGCAGGATGAAAGAACACTGTCAGCTGTTCTAGCTTGTTCTGAATTCCTTTCTTGAAGTCTCCAGAAAAAAAAAAAAAAAAAAAAATCAGTGATTCCTCAGTGTGCATTTGCAGAATGCAAAATTGCATTACCCACAGAAAGAAAGCCAAAGTGATTTCAAGTCATCCACTGATAAACTGGCAGGCTTTGAGTGAAAGCTTGAAGTCTTATGGGGGAGTTCAGTGGTGGCAGGGATCTGCTGGTTGTACTGATCCTGCTCCCCTTGCTCATCGCTCCCCTTTAGCAACTCAGCTCTGCATGCACAGCCTTTCCAGAGCTGAGATTGCAGGACGATACCAATGTATACCACCATCACTGCTCTGTGATTGGGGTGGCAGTGGACATGAATCAGAGCAGAGGGAATGTTCTACATGTGTTCCGCAGTGGTGTCCATGCAGATTTGGAAAAGTTAGAACAGGAGATACATCTCTGGGAACTTCAGCTGGTGCCAGGAGCTGATTGCAGACAGAGAAGTACAATAAACTTGTAGGTGAGAGCAGAGAAGTCTATAACTGCATAGCACAACCACAGCCTAAGCTCTCAACAGGGACTTTCTGACAACAGAGGAAAGTCAATGCTTCATCCTGATCCAATCACTGCTGACATCTACAGCATCCTATTACAGACACCTCCTACTTTGGTAGCTCACACAACACTTGCATGCATCAAAACTTCCACACTAATAACTCTATGAGAAGCAGGACAACTTCCACACGATTTATTGTCTTTGGTTTTTCAGAAGTGTCTGAAACCTTGCCAAAACCACACCCAAAATATCCCCCTTTCCCTGCAACCTGCTGATAGCTGAGGTCTCAGAAGAAAGTAAACACCACCATTTCCTCCATCAGTAAAACTTTCATTTGGTCTCAGAATAAAGTAAATATCAGCATTTACTCCATCAGTAAAACCTTGGTCTCTTTTTATTATTATGCATATACGCTGTTTAAATGCAGGACAAAACATTAAACACATTTTAACAAAGTATCTAAAATTATGACACACCTGGAATCCACGTCAGTGGTTTGGGAGTGTGTGTTTTTTTAACTCCACAGTGTGCAACCTTTCTACTATTTAAACAGACTGCAAATTGTACATCTATATCCCATGCTTGTACACCATAATCTTATGCTTATTTGGGAACCTTGTCTTTCAATTACATAAGCAAACCCACTGCTTCGTAGGCTGAAAATACATCCCAGAAGGTGTACTCTTGATTTTTCTGGCACTCCCCTTCAGTCCAGGCTTTGTAAGTGGACTCCCAGACAACTAACTTGCCACAATATAAACCAGGGATCAATTCTGCTGTACCCTGAGTACTTGTTTTCCTTACCAACACCAGAATCATGGAGAGAAACTGTGAAAACACAGCATTTGGTCCCTGAACCTTTTAGTCAGGACCCCAAAACAGAAAGAAGGGATAAGTCAGTGAATCTCTTCTTTCGACAAGATAAACTGAGCAAGCAAATATAAAAACACCAAATACATGTTACCTGCGGTTTATGACCTATGTTTATGACACAAATCTCCTTTAATCCATTATTGCAGGCAATATAAATCCAGGACACTGTAGAACTTCCCACACGTGCCAGTGCCATGAGGGTTTTCTTATGGAGACACTTCTCCAGAATCATGGCTTCAGTGCTGACAATCTTCCCCTGGCTCCGTTCACTTCCCTCCTCAGAGCCCACACCCAGCTATGAAACACTGGCTCTTTTATAATGAAAAATAGGATTTTTTTGTTCAGCTCAGTTTTTAGTGGAGCTTTGTGCACATCTACAATCAGAACTTCCGGACTAAAAGGTACCTAAACCTCGCCTCGAGACGTTCAAAGGAGAGGTGTGGATGCTACAATTCCAGATTTTGTCAGCAGTTCTTGTTTTTCTCTGTAGACACATTTATGTTTTATTTATTGAATGCTCACCTCTTCATACTGCATAAAGGCTGGATTTTGTTGCAGATAAACCATACCAACAAGAGTCTAGTGGCAGCATTGGCATCTACCAGGAGGAGTAAGTGGCTGCAACACACTCCAAGTTCAATACTTCGGCATTTTTCTTAACCTTATTAAAGCAAATTGACAACAGTCTGTACTTGGGAACCTGGGAATACTAAAAGCTTCCTGGGTGCCATTTAAAGCAGGCAATACCTGCAAGTGTTAATTTCACATAAACATTTTTTTATTAAAGGAAGAGACAATATAATATCAATTCACAAGTGTTTAGCAATTAGCTAATAAAAGACCAAAAAAAAAGCCTTTCTCTCAAGTTGTCTTTACAGATGTTTAATGATGAAAATATCCAAGTTAGATGAGACATCTCCTCACATTCTATTCTGTTCTTAAATATTTAGATTGATCAAATATTTAGACCTCCAAAGGTATAGGCTAAGTACACCTTCACCTGCACTGTCATGACATGTCAAGGTCTAGTTTATGGCTCCATTTCAGGGATAGACAGGGACACGCAGCCCTCGCTGTGCTGAATGGGCGACTTACTACTTCTTGGTCAGCATCTATAAACTGACTCGTGGCTGCTGCACCATTTGAATGCCACCAGCTCTCATGGCACCTTCCTTGGTTTTCTTTTTTCCTCCTTTTTGCTCTGCACTGTCCAATTCTGGTTAGCACTACTTCTTATCCAAGCTAAGATGATTTGCAGCTCAAGATTATGCAGGCACACAGATGATGCACCTGAGGCCAACCTCGTGAACATGCAGGGCTGGCAGTTTGGACAAGTCAAGACTGTTTTTTTTCTGGGCTATCACCATTGGCTTTTGCAGTAATGGTCTCCATGTCAGCTCTCAAGTACAGACACTGGAAAATTCTGAAGTTGCTGCTGGGTGCCAAAAGAGACTCAACAGCATCTCCTCAGCTGCCTGTTTCTGCTTAGCAAGGAACTGCCCAAAGGGAGGATTCAGATGGTTACAAGACCTTTAAGGAAAGTCCTACCTATCCAGAAGGAACAACCTCTCTGTCCTTGCTGCTTCACACTTGCACTTGCACTTCATCTTGTTATCCAGCACTTCCACAGTGAGACAATGGAGAATTGCCCTTCCTCCAAGACATATTTAGTTGGAATTTGCTGTCATTTACTCACACCATGGGAACAACAGTATTTCACTACTGCTGCTTTCAAAATTTAAACTAATTACAATAAATACAAACATAACTGAGATCTATTCTCCCCTTTCTCAACCCATAGCACTGAGAGCTCCTTTTCTTTCAGGTCCTTAAGATTAGCAGACAAAGCAGAATTGTCTGAGAGCATGTTGGCAGGAAACATTTAGTGTCAAATTAGCCAAGTTAACATGATAGATTGTGATAAATGGAGTGCTTGGAGTAGTATGTGCTTGAACTACATGGTGCTGTATATCACAGCAAATCTATTTCCTAAAACCTCTAATGGGGCAATTTCACCCATATAAAAACGGGACTAAATATGCCTCTGCTTGTTGTCAGACATTTACTCTCCTTTTTAGCAGCTATAAAACATATGGGGTTTATGCCTTTGTAAATCATGCTGCAATACCCACGGGTTATACTTCACTATAGACAAGTCTTCAGCTGATGTCAATTGTTGTTTCTGCCTTGACGTCAGAGCCAAGATTATTTACAGCAGCTGAGTATCTCTCCTGCTGTGCTCAGCACTTAAAGGTAGGCAAACAAGAGGAGGGTTTTCTTTACCCTCAGGAGGACTCTTAAGTAGGTCTTGATATTGAGAAAGTAAAGCCAAGCAGTCATCAAAATCCAGACCTTGCCACAGCTTCCAAAAAGTAGATCCCTAGCTATAAAAAGGTCTTTAGCCTCTCCTGCTCACCACTCTTGCTGCCCTTTACTTTACATGGCACAAGCCTGAAGAAATACCTCCAACAACAACATCAATACATACATGTATCTTTAAAGGTTTTCACTATTTGTCTCACCATCTGAAAAGAGAAGACAACAACCACCTTTAGTAGGAGCAGCCAGGACACTGATGAATCATCTCACCACCTTCCCCATGCAGTCAAAGGGAGCACTAAAAGGCACCTTCACAGGTTAATTACCCATCCAGAGAAGGGAAATTGCAGGTAGTTCCTACCTCCCACGGACAAAAACACTTTCTGGACAGTAACCGCAACAGGTCCCCAAGGCCTCCTCCTCCTTTGGGAAAGGTTTAGCATAATCAGGGACACTACAGCTAAACAGAGCCACCTACACAGCTGGACACAGGTGCACAAGAGGGATGTTAACCATCCTGGTAGCCCCCACCCCTTTGTGAAGCCAAGGCTCCTTCCCAAGTGCAGACAGCCTGCAAGTGCTTTTAACTACCGCTGCTTAAAGAAGTTTAATCTGCATCCAACCTCCTGCGTCTTTTTGAAATCTCTCCTTATCCCTCCCTATATACCAATTAGCAAGTAATTGCCAAAAGGTACGAAACAGATTCAACATTTTCTCCTCCACAGGTTTAAGTTCATGAATTAATAACAGAAGAATAGTTAACTCTCAAAAGATTGCTTTTATAATTTTAGTTTTTCTTACAAGACAACTTGTTTCCAGAGCCGCTTCTTAAGCAAAGCTGTAGACAGCCCTTCACAATATTTTCTTTACTGAAAGACTGAAGCATTGGAAGAGGCTGCCTGGGAAGTGGTGAAGCCTCCATCCCTGGAGGGGTTTAAAAAAACCATGTAGACGTGGCACTTGGGGACATGGTTTAGTAGGCATGGTGCTGTTGGACTGATGGTTAGTCTTTTTTGTAGAGCTCTTTCCAGCCTTAATGAGTCTATGACTCTATTACAAGCTTTACGTTGCTGCACTGCATGCAAACCTCACATTAGAGGCTTTTGCAGCTTTGAATCATAGGATGGTTTGGGTTGGAAGGGATCTCAAACATCATCCAGCTCCAACCCCTCTGCCATGGGCAGGGATAACTTCCACACCATAATTTTATAATAAGGCAACCCAATAATAATAATAAAAAAGCAAACAACAGGTAAAAAAATAAAGCACATTGTAATAGGCTAGTATCTGAACAACACCAAGCTTCCCTACCTGCACAAAAGCACCAGACTTCACAGGGTTAAACATTCTTTTTCAAGCAATCTTGTTATGCATCCCACACACTGGAACTTATCTGACATGAAAGGAGATAGATAGAGATAAATATAACCCATAAAGTACAGTATTAATTTTAGTACAGACAAATTATGGTAAAGACTGTCAACATTGAATCTGGCACAACTGCTACACATCTACAACATTTGTGGGGGAAGGAGAGGGAGTCCGGATGGGCTCATTTGTCTCCTGCTAATGGGTCATTTAAAATTAAATTCTGTGTTCACCCCACCCTGGGCTTTAGGGAGCCTCTGTCAAAGGATGTTATTTCTGAAACTGCTTATGCAACGCTTCCATGAGGCTTTTTAGGTTCTGAATCGAAAGTGGCACCACATTGTGGGGCTTCTTATGGAAGTGAAGTGGCTCAGCCAGGAGATACCTACACTGCAGCACCTGCCACAAGCAGTATCTCCTCCTGGTGTAACGCTGCTTTCAGAAGGTATTTGCAGTTCAGGGGCTTCTTGCTTTTGTTTCTGTTTTAACAATTCTGAGAGTTTAACAATTCCTTTCATTTAAGGGTGAAAAATAAAAAAAGAGCCAGAAAACCCAATTTTCTATTTATTTTTAGTGCCACTTAATGTGCATCCTGCTAAGCCAACAATCATCTCAGTGTGAGCTGACGAGATGAAGCAGCAGGTAGCTGCCTGGCTGGCAGGGATCAGAGTAGATGAAAAAGAAACAAGACTAGGTTTACACCCTAAGCCTGAACAGGGGATAGTACTTGTGCTCCCACCCATGCTTTGAAATCCTTCATTTCTGTGTGGTAGGACTTGTCAGCTCAGGGTATAAAGACCCAGTGGAACCCAAGATGGAGAACAAGCTGGCCTCTCCTATGAAGGCTGCGTGACACCAAATAACTGCTGGTACAAAGGCCTAAATCCTTTTCCTCATCTCTGCTTGTCTTGGGCACCTTTCAGTATCACCTGGGGAGAGCAGCAGGACTAGCTTCTCCCAGATAGGGACAGAGGAGATTTTTTTTTTTCAGTGGAGCCTCTGTACCCTGCAGAGATGCTTCCAGATATGACTCACGTTTGCCTGCTGGCTCACCAGCTCAATGACTTTCAAGTAAACGCTCATGGCAAAGGCTTAGGTTTAGTATTCAATGCTCAAACACTCAAAGAGCTTTCTTTTGCAGATACCTACTCATGAAGAACTGTACTCTATTGCCTGCACATGCATGCATCAGGTTTGAAACTCTGGGCTCACGTCTTTATTCAAATACATATACATATATGCAAATCCAACAGAAAAAAATTACTGGGGGCAATATTTATTTTTTGCAGCAGTATTTTCAAGATTTCCCACCAAGAGGGATCTTGTGTTATGTATAAGCTTTGTCTACCATGGGAAAGCTTGCTGAAAAAGCTGTACAGGCAAGCCTTTACGGTACAAACTGGGCTTCAAACCACATACCTGCCAGACAAAATAACACAAGTACAAATACCTTAATATCCAAATCAAATTAGAGAACTGCATTTTGGATATAGGACTATGGAGAAATCTAGAGTTCAGATTCAAATTCCATCCTCTATTTTGCTTTCAGCAAAAAAATCCCACAAGGGAATTCTCTTACCAATGGAATTTGAGGCCAAATTTACTGTACCATCTTGTTTCACAAACCCACTGAAAGCATCTTGTGAATTTTGTAATAAACAACACAGAAGAAGTGGGGGAAGGCAGAAAAAGTTTCCTAGGGCTGATGGTATAAAAAAAATAAAAACAAAAAGCCAGGAACTTAAAGCTATATTTAAGCACAACTGTATCTGCCAATTAGTGAGCCTTAAAAAGATAATTTTGAATGAAGGAATTAAAAGTAGTAGTGCAGACAGCCTGACTGAATCTCACATCAACCTTTCCTTGGAACTCCTACTCCATAAGTTTCATGACTTCATAGGAAGCTAGGCAGATCCTGAATAATACCAGCTTTCTACATTTCATTAAGAAAAAACTTAATTGTTAGCAGAATTAAATTAAGTGCTGGTGACCCGCTATTCAACCTGTGTTCAATAGGACACCTGAAATCATCCTGTAGGTTTGTGTTAGGCAGCATTACCATAGTCAACATTTCAGCACTGTAAACACCGCAATATTTAACTGTTGGACATGTATTACACTGCAGCACTAATAAAGTGCTTATCTGCTTAAAAAGCCAACACCTCAGCCAACCAGCAAAAAAACCATCTCTTGCAGAGAATCCCAACTCAATATATTGCATCCACTGTGCAACACGACTTCACCTTTCCGCTAACAGCATTGGTAAATTAAGACAACCTCCTTCTTCTCCCCCTTCCTCCCGCTCAGGCTATTGTTATACCTTCAGCTGTGCTGCTGCATCTAGTTCAGAGGAGAACCCTGCCATCAGGCCAGCAAGGAACTGTTGACTCGAGGAAAAAAAGAAAAAAAAGAAAAATAAAAGGACAACACCAACACCAGAAATCCAAACATCATGACTTTTTAATCCGTGACGCCATTCCCAGGACAGGCTTCCATCTTTCTAACTCAGATGCAGACACGGGAGCACAGAACCCTGAGCAATGGACTCCCACCTGTGCTAGAAAAAGCCATTGCACAACACTATTCCTCTTCCACAGCAAGCCTGCAATCCTCTTCTGCCACAGGTTCATCACAGACCGCTAACAAACTGTTCCTTATACACAATGCAATAGTCCATTCACCTGAAAACTGTGTGTTTCACCTCAGTTTAATCATTAGGTGCTTCAGCTACCTCTTTGGGGTACCCAACTGAGGCTCCACACAGATAGGATTTAAAAAGACCGTACTTCCTTCACAGTGTTTATGGTCTCTGCTACATGATAATCCATCAGAGGCACAAACTAAGAGCAGAACAGCAGACAAAGCATAAAGAAATGCTGGGACAAGTGCAACAGTCTCTCATGAATCTGACCTCCTTAGTGCCAGACCAACAGAGTTAAAATGTTTTGGTTTTTTTAAGCGAGAGTACACCATCTCCAGACACAGAATTAAAACTTTACAAATATAAATTAGTATCTAGGAATCAAACACAATAAAAAACCACCACACTTGAAATGTGAGCTTACAGTAGCACACAGCAGGTTTCAGGACACCAAAAAAACAGCCTGAATTCCAGTAATAAGAGAGTTAGTCACGACTTTGCACCTACCTCAGAGGTCCAACAGCCTGCAGACACCAGAAAGCACTCCCGGGAAGACAAATAAGCTTTTTGGCCCTGGAGAAGAGCTTCTAGCTCTTCCCCCAAGGAATTTAAATCTTGCAGAAGTGCCTCCTGGGAAGGCCATCAGGTGGTGGAAATCACCAACATCTCCTGTTCTACTAACTCTTTGTTTAGTGGGATTAGACAGATTAGGGCCGATGCAGCTCTCTTGGTGTATCGTGAGGGAAAGTGAGTGAAAGGCAGATGTGAGAAGCCATTTCAAATAATTTGCTTTTTATCTTGTCAACAGAATAACACCCAGAATTTACACTGAAAGCAAAATACAGGAGAAGGATAATCCTCTGAGCCCTTTTACCTTTATAGCTCAGTTTAGTGTTAAGATTAGATGACACAGAGATAAATCCCTGGTCTATCTACTCCTCCACCTGGAAGGCAGAGTCTGCCCTCAGAAACCTCAGATTAACCCCCTAGTTCACCCAGGAGCTGAAAAAGAGCACCAAAGGCACGTACCCACAAGCTCTGCAAAGCTGGTGACAGGATTATCAAAGGCAAGAGGACGCTTCTCATCACCAAGACCTATGCTAGGACACAACACATGACCCAATAAACCAACAGTGAAATTCACCACGGCTGCCAAATGGCTGGAGCAGGACCTATTTTGCACATTTCCAGTTACTGTGTGACGCCTAACGCCATAAAGCCTCTGAAGCTCCTTATCAGTCACCAGAGTCAGCCTGACCTGCCATAGATATTCTATGTCTTAATTAGCTTATTCGTGAAGTAGAGTGAATACGTCACTATCACATCCACATTGCTGGGCTAAATTCATTCACAGAATCATAGAAAGGCTTGAGTTAGACAGGACCTTATGGATCATCCAGTTCCCACCTCCTTGCCATGGGCAGGGAGACCTTCCACTGCATCAGATTGCTCAATGCCTCATCTGGCCTGGTCTTGAACGCCTCCAGGGTTGGGGGCGAGTGAGTCCTCTGGACTCACTCTAGTAGATCCAGATTCATATGCGTGTAACTCTCAGACGCTATGAAAGGGAGAACATTCAGTTCAAAGTCTGCATGGCAGCTCTGGACAAAAGGTGTCTGGGCACCGTTTTAGAATCATAGAATCATAGAATAACCAGGTTGGAAGAGACCAACTGGATCATCGAGCCCAACCATTCCTATCAAACACTAAACCATGCCCCTTAGCACCTCATCCACCCATGCTTTAAACACCTCCAGGGAAGGTGAATCAACCACCTCCCTGGGCAGCCTGTTCCAGTGCCCAATGACCCTTTCTGTGAAGAATTTTTTCCTAATGTCCAGCCTAAATCTCCCCTGGCGGAGCTTGAGGCCATTCCCTCTCGTCCTGTCCCCTGTCACTTGGGAGAAGAGGCCATCACCCTCCTCTCTACAACCCCCTTTCAGGTAGTTATAGAGAGCAATGAGGTCTCCCCTCAGCCTCCTCTTCTCCAGGCTAAACAACCCCAGCTCTCTCAGCCGTTCCTCATAAGGCAGCTCACACACTGCTTGGGAAATAGCCCAGGCATGGTGACAAGTCCTGACTGCCAGCAGGAACAACCCAGAGCTATGTAATTTGCTGAGCAAAGTGCTCAGAGATGCAAACAAAACTCTTTCTAAGAGCTAGCATTAAATACAGCACTTGCAAAGCAAGGGAAATAACCTGTGTGCCCTGAAAACCAAAGTGGTTCCTTTCTGGAGGGTGAAGCCTGGGGCTCTTCACTGGCTTGGTGAATGTGGGAAGATACATTCTCTGTCTTGCTGCTGAGCCCATACAGAGATGGTAGCATACCTCTCCAAGGAGATCGCTTACCCTGAGCAGTAACAGTGGGCAATAGCATTCTCCCCCTTCTCTGGCTCATAGCAGTGGGTCAAACACCTGTTTGATAGACATACACCACCATCTGCAAGCCCACAGAAACTGATCTCCAGAATCCACCACATGGCTTTGTTTACAGCAGGCTGCAACGGCAACCCATTAGAGAGAAAGCAACAACATGATTTAAATCCTCTGTTAATTTTAATTAAGCTCATTGCACCAGCAAACCTGCTGAATATAGAGAAACATTTATTGCTGAGATTCCTGTATTATTTTTTTTTTTGCTTTTGAGCAAACAAAAAAGCACCCAAACTCCAAACCAGCAAGCGGCTGGTGATTCTGGTGAGCTTCCCTGCCAGTTCTCACAGTGTGCAGTCAGCTCAGCAAGAGCCTGGCTGAGTACTGAATATTAGGTGTGTTTTCCAGTTGGTCATGCAGGGCTTCAAGACAACAAAATACCAGGACAGGACCCCTACCAGTCAGCACCATCCTCTACTGCAGGTCTGGTTTTCACATAAGTGACACAAGAACCACAAAAAAAGGGATGCAAAGGATGTGAGATGGCAGCTCTGGACAAAATTTGTTTTGTGCTGACTTACTGCAAGGCTGACCTCTTTACAACCAGCTTATGTCTCTGCGTGTATCACTGAGTCACAGAATCACAGGTTGGAAAAGACCTCTAAGATCATCCAGTCCAACTGTCAGTCTAATAACACTGTGCCTACTAAACCATGTCCTGATATGCCATGTCTACGTGTTTTTGAACACCTCCAGTGGTGGTGACTCTACCACTTCCCTGGGGAGCCTGTTCCAATGCTTCATCGCTCTTTTGGTAAAAAAATTTTTTTCTGATATCCAATCTAAACCTCCCCTGCTGCAACTTGAGGCCATTTCCTCTTGTCCTATAACTTGTCACTTGGGAGAAGAGACCAGCATCGTCCTTGCTACAAACTCCTGTGAGGTAGTTGTAGAGAGCAACAAGGTCTCCTCTCAGCCTCCTCTTCTCCAGGCAAAGATAAGGAACATTTTCTGAGGCACAGATTCATAAAATAAAACAAAGAGGAAGCAATAGGTACAAAAACTGAACAGAAAATGTAGGTCATATTAAAAAATATTGTCAAGAGTGCACACAATATATCATATCTCTGCAACAAGCTTCGCTTTCATGATAACTAATTAGACCCAGATTTCAAGTATTATTTTTCATTTCTGTTGTCTCAGCTCTTTGTTGTCACATTTGAGGCAGCTTGGCCCCAGTATTTATAGATACTTATCACCACTGGCATGACCACAACGACCAGTAACTGCCCACTGAAATGAAGCCTTTGATAGTTCATGGTAATGTCTGAGAACTGTGGTAGCCAACTTGGGTCACTGCTGTTGAAAATGTAACTCCTCTGGATATTTAGCTTCTCAATTACAAAAATGCAATTCACCTTTTTGGAGATCAGCAAAGCATTGAAGCAGATGAAGGCAGCAGAAAGACACCTTCCTCCCACACTGGCTTCATTGAGATGGATGTTATCATCCAGTAGCAAAACCAAGAGCAGCCTTTGGATTGTGTTGGGTGATATGTCCACTACAGTACTGGACATGGGAAAACCAACGGATGTAATCTATCTGGACTTCTGAAAAGCCTTTGACACAGTCTCCCATAACATCCCTCTCTCTAAATTCGAGAGATATAGATTTAATGGGTGGTCAGTACAGTGGATAAGAAATTGGTTGGATGGTCATATTCAGAGAGTGGTGGTCAACAGCTCTATGTCCAGATGGAAATCTGTGACAAGTGGTGTCCCTCAGGGGTCCGTGCTGGGACCAGTGCTGTTTAATATCTTCATCAATAATATAGACAGCGAGACTGAGCACATCCTTAGCGAGTTTGCAGATGACACCAAGCTGAGTGGTGCAGTTGCCACACTGAAAGGATGGGATGTCATCCAGAGGGACCTGGACAAGCTGGAAAAGTGGGCCTGTGCCCACTGATCTCATTCCAACTCCTTCCAACTCAAACCATTCTATGATTCTGTGATTCCATGTTTCCATGATTCCAATGTCACTCAATTTTCTTTCTCCTTTCTCTCCATGTCTCCTATTTTTGTCTTCAGGGATCTCAATACTGCCAGTGTTGTTTCTTGATTTTATCATGTGTATTCAAATACGTATTTTGTACAACTAAGGAGCATGTTTAGAACAAGGAATTCTCAATAGTTTATTATTGGAGAAGAAGTCACAGCAGATCTGAGCGTCAATTCGGAATATATTTTATGCTCACCTCAATGCTGTAGTATGAAAAGGTATAAAAGGATGATAAGCCCCTTTTTGTTTGGCAAAAGATGACCATATTTGTCTTCCAACTTTTACAAATTCTTTAAGTCAAGAGCTAGGGAAGATTATAATGACCAGGCATTGGAGTATCACTGGAAAAGGAGTTTTCCATGAGGCCAGAATGGGGGAAGTATCGTTTTAATAAATACTAAAGGGTCAGGTGTCTGTCATAGATAAATTGCAGGGACTGGGGATGCCCTGCTGTCCTGTAGCAGTGACTTTAAAGGTCTCAAATGTTGGAGCTTCTTTCAGCTACCCAAATCCTCACCGAACTTCAATTCTCTTATATTGGAATATGGGAAATTTAAGATCTCCCACACCCATATTTATGCCATGCAAACTGGTGACTATGCAGGTGAGTAATTAATAGTCCCATGTAAGCCAAATCACAGACCCCTGGCTTTCACAGCTCACAGAGAACAAACAGGGACTGAGCGCAGCATGGGGCCCAGGGAACCCTGGTTTGTGGGAGGGATCAGCAGAAAGGGAGACCTTCAGAAAACAGTATTTTTCTTCCTGCAGTATCTTTTCTAAAAGCATAGACTACATAATCATTGGTGAAGTTTTGTTATTCCTCACTACACCAAGTGAGACAAAAGCCCCAAAGCTCTTGTAAAAATTAAACGAAGACAAACTGTGCTCCATATCCCCAGTAAACAAGAAAAACATTGGAACTGAGAAACACAATCCATTTGGATCCTATGCTGCTGCAGCACCAGCTATTTATATTCTGATGGAAGCTGATGGTTTGTAATGTCACCATAGGATAGCTACAACTCCTCAGCAACCACGTTCCTGTGTGTTAGTGTTTGCTGAATTTCTGCATGTTGATGCACCTGGAACTTTAACATGTAATGATTTGAGTGCAGTGGGTCCAGCTCAAATTAATATCACTTTTCAAAACATGGCACTACACCTTTCAGTTGCCTTTGCTGCTTCATAAAACTTAAAAATGCAAATGTGGTTTTAAGGAGCTACCTGCTAAATCAGAATCACAGAATGATTAAGGTTGGAAAAGCCCTCTAAGATCATCCAGTCCAACCATCAACACAATACCAACATGCCTACTAAAGATTCAGCTAAAATAGTTGTTCAGGACAGCGAGATGGATTTTTTTTGATGGGACTGTACTAAGGTGTAAACACAGTCTCATATAGTGTAAGCGTCATTTCAAAGCAAGCTCAACATATTTGTTACACTGGGCTACCCTATGCTATAGGAAAAAATACATTATGGTATTTTTTCTTGCTTGTGCTGTAAAGGGATACACGAAGGTTTGGAGATACAGAGTTATTGTTTCTGGAACAGAACATGAAAACCTGCAGCATATAAATTACTTCATGCAATTGATAACAGGCTATTGTTCATATTGCACTACCAAGTATAAATGGAAGCATGTATCCAGTAAGCGAGTAGATATTTTATATCTGCTGACTCCTTTGCCCCTTCACAGCTCTCCCAGCAAACAGAAATTAAAGATGTTTTACACTAAAATGATTATGCAGGAGAAGATACAGATAACGATGTAGCTGTTTGGCCCTTAGTGCTACAGTAGAAGTCATAGCTCTATGTTAGTTGTCATATTAAAAATACTTCACTGTTAATTACTTATGCATTAGGGTTGGTTTATCACTTCTACATTATCTACCATGAAATCTATTGGCAGCTGGACACTTGCCATTGCTGTTTTGTGGCTGCGCCATGGTATTTATCAAGAAGCTTTGTCTTAGTGCTTGTTGGAAGATGAATTGCTCCTTTGAACTCTCTCGCTTGTCCCTTTTAGTCAGCTCTTGGCAAACTTCACCTTAGTTGTATTGTTCTTATGAAGGTCACTAGACTGCATTTTGTCTCCTCCCTCAGCACACTTGATAACAGACCGCAAGCAGGAAGTGTCCTAGGATGGTACCTACTCTTGGTTTGAATATCAGTGACTGCTAGTGTACCCTTCCACTTGACACTGGAAAAAACTTGAGTCCTCACCAGAGAACTTAAACATCACAGGTGTTAACACATCTGGAGATGGACAACCATTATTAATTTTCCAAGTGGAGAACCAAAGCAGACAGAGATATCACTGCTTGTCTGAGGTCAACCTGGGAGGCTGTTGGAAAAGAAGAGGACAGCAGATAGGACTCCCAACAGCAGATACACCAGTGTAACTCTGCCACATAGATGGCAGTGGCAGCTCATGCTTAGCTTTTCGTCACAGCTGCAGTGGGCATTGTATGAATTGCCTCATGACATGTGTTCAACAGCCACATCCACTGGCTGGAAAGCCAGTTTCAGGCAGAAGGGCTGGCCTTGTTATATTTGACCCAAGTGAGATTTGTGCAAACCGTTTAGGTTAAAGCTCTCAACTTTGGGCATATTTACTGAAAGCAATATAATCCTTACAAAATGATATTTTTCTGATAGAAGCTATGGTATCTATATCACTAAGTTGTTCAGCCACACATAGAGTTACTGGGACAGCTGTTAACTACAGATATTATGTTCTGAATTATGAAACTGTTATTATATCTTTGGATTTTGATTGATCCTATTTATTATTGTGAAAAATTCTATAACCAGCCCTGTAAATGCTGCTACATTGTTTTTGTTAAGATTGCACATATGAAGAAAAAAAGCTTGCCTTGCTGGACAATAAATGTAAGAAATGAAAATAGCGTTGGTTTGGTCTTGCAAACACTGTTGGGTTTCTTTATGAAATCCCCCACAGAGATTTGCAACTAGAAAGTTTCTGGCGATTCTAAGGAGTTGTGTGAATAAGCCAGTAAATGATAAAAATCAAATTTAAAAGTCCGTGTTTCCCAGCTGCTCAAGAAAGTGCAGCTCTCATGATCCTTACACAGGAGAACATAGCAGACAGCCGTTCTAGTAGAGAAGGTTTTTATCTAATATGCCTGCCATCCACAGTGGTGTGGGGTAATTCTGCCTACAGATTTTAGTTAGAATTTACCTATCAAAAAATAAAACAAAACAATCTGAGTAATTCTTTGGAGATATGGAGCAGAAAAGCAATGCTAGCACTATGAAATCAAACAGCCTGAATGAGGGCTGAGTCCTGTTTCTTCAGATTCCCTCTCCCCCTTTAACCTTGGGCAATCCCTCTCTATAAAGCAGAAATAATCAGATGTAGTTACTTTGCATGAAGAACTGGTGAACACTCACCACATTATGCAAGCAGAAATGTTTGTGAAAGCCAATCAGAATGGGAAGTGGGAGCAGAGCTCTGCTCTGGGGCCCCACTTGCTTACTCTTCCCATTGACCATGTGCTGGTGAGCAGAAAGCACACCTGTGGTTGCTGGTGTCCAAGCTCCAGTAGGGCTTGTTTGATGAAATAGCACAATCAACCCTTATGAAGAATAGGAAGTAACAGTAGGTAAAATCTTTTAACAGCTAGAAAAGATTGAGCAAGCTACGGCTTAGTTAAAAACCCTTTAATGACAAGACTCTGCTGAATGACAAATGCCAGACAAGCCTGCTGGGAAAGAAAAGGTCCTACAACAGGGAACTCAATGCCAAAGACACTTGTTTCTCTCCCTAGGAGCTTTATGGCTACTAGTGAGGTGACAGCAATAATTCTTGTAATTTCATATCAATTTATAGGATCTCACAAAAGCCCAGATACATTAAACCATTGAGTCAAATACCTCAGCCTCCTGTGTATATGTGGTGGAAAAGATTGTGGAAAAAAGATGTTTTAGGTTTACAAGTGGTTTATTGGCAAATTGCATCAGGTTTTAGTTCTATTTGTAAATCTTTGTAAGATTTACCAAACAAGACAGTTTAAATGACTCGGCTCACCCATTTTTTTGTTACTACAAGGATAAACAACAACTGTGTTTGGGGGGAGGATATATGTCATTGGAACACACACAAATCAGGGATCATTGAATGCATTTTACTTTCAGCTTCCAAAAGCTCTGCCTATGGGCTGGGGTGAGTACAAGGATGCAAAGTTTCAGCCTGTGTTTATCCTGTTGATGCATGATACAACACGCTGTGATAATGATGCAACATGCACTTATCTGTGCTATAAAAAGTAAGCAATCTGAATTAGAACAATTCACAAATTCTCTCATATATACATGTACATTTATAAAATGAAGACAGTTGGAACCTCAAGCTGAAAATGGAATGCAGAATTTGAATGCTTTGATTTAATGGATCTAGCTGATGACAACTGGTCATATGCCAACACGATTCAAATCTACTCAACCCATGTGTTCAGCTTTGGTTTGCTGTCTGATGCTTACAAGTTGCTCCCCATGCAATGAATCAGTAGGTCCCAGCCCAGTTCCAAGAGCAGGATGATGCCTATCATGGAGGCAGCAACCACCAGGAGCACCACTTCAAAGCCTGCCAAGTCCCTCAGAATTCCCTCCATGCTATTGTCATGCACCCCTACTGCTTTTGCGCCCCCATGCCCCACAAATACATTAATCTGCCCCTGGACTCTACTGTGATATGCACAGCAAATCCGTGGCAAGGCAAAACTGCATGCAGAGAGCATGGTGCAAGGTAGGCAGCCAAGCCTGCTCCTCTAGGTTTTCCTCCTTGACTTTCAGCCTTGCAGTGGTTGATCTTGCATGCTGCTTTCCTCCATCACACCCTCATGTCTCGCCCTCCGGCTACACAAAGTCTCACGGTCACTGAACTGTGAAATAGCTCTTTTTTCAGTTGTCTCTCCTTGATGAGCTGCGATGTAGGAGCAGGGGAGGAGCTGAGAGGTTGTGCTGGTGTTGGGAGACCTATGCTTGCTCTCCTGGTGGAAATGTTACCCAGCAGCAATCAGAGAGGCAGAAGGAACAGCCCACGGCCAGTCCCACTCAAACCTCAGAGTAACACAGGAACCCATGAAAAGAGAAAGCTGTGTGGTCCTGCATGCCTAACCCAGGAACAACCATGCCCATGCTGCTGGGTGCAGATATCTTTATGCTGTTCTGAACACTGCTGCCTGGAGGCAGAAGTCCCCAGGACCTGATGAGGCTACGGACAGTGCTCTACGTGTGGAGTCAGCTCTTCTGCTCCCTCCCACCCCATCTGCTTTGCCCACTCACGCAGCTAAGGATAGGGGAAGGGTCTCTCCCACCACTGCTCACCTGGTGTCTTCCCCTTGCCTCAGGATGCACTGGCTGTGTGCCCCAACGGGATGGGTGGGCAGTGCCTTACCCACAAGAATGATGTTGCCTTCAGGACCAGGGGAGGTGGAAGAACAGAGATGTGCTTAGCTCCTCTCCATTTCCCTCCTGAGGAGCCACCCTCTCTCTGGTCCGCAGGCTGGGTTACATGGCCAGGAGATCGCAGGCAGCCCCGGCCACAGTCCTGTACAAACAGTATGGGAGGATAAGTTACTCCCAGGAGCATGTTGCTGGCATCCTGAATGGGAAAGCACAGCCATCTGCAGTCAGCAGAAGACAGAACTAAGGACCTTTTCTTGCCTAATTAGTTGAAGATTTAGGCACCTGGTTTTGACAGAGTAGAAAAAACTTGAAGCTTCTGTTCAGTATCTGACACTGAACAAAGGACTCCTGTCTACAGGGATTTCAGTCTAGCACTTTTGATGATCCCTACATTCACCCCCAATAAATATCTATCTTTGCTCTTGAAGAAACTATTCTTAAAGGAACTTTGAGGAAACCTTTCATAACTCTTCCCTTGCTTAAAAAACAACCCCGTTGGTTGACAGGATGGTATTAAGACTTCAAATTGAAGCTGGTGAAATGTTCAGATCAGAAAAGGATGAATTTATCTTAACAGTAATCTATATCTGCTATGTCAGGAGCTGCGCCACAGCATGTCCTGCTGTGTGCAGCATGCCACTTATAGAGCAATGATAAACCTTTCCAGATAAAGCCTGGCACAAAGTGTTTACCAGAATCTAGAGTGCAGTGAGATATAGTTAAAAGTTGCTCAGAAATAAGAGATCAGGGAGGCTGACCATTTGTGAGGAGGTCAGCGATGGGGTTTTTTTTTGTTGTTTTTTTTTTCTTCCTTTTTTTTTCACCATCAGCATCTAACTGCAATAAAATATCAGAGTGAGAAAGAATTGCTATAGCAACAAAGTATGTTCTCCTAATGGAAGCTATGTGTAACAGCCAACCATCACCAGAAGTTTAAAGGGGAAGGAATAAAATGCATCACACAAGCAGGAAAAGGAAAAGCATTAAAATTTAACATTTTACTGTTCTGTGATTTATGTTTACTTACACAGCATTTTCAGATGATCCAGAGTAGTTTCGGTACATCCCTGCTCCTGTTTACAGCTGCACACAAAAATATTAAGTAATGTAGGAAAAAAAGTGGTGTGAACAATCTATTAGTGCCCTTCTGACGGTCCATCAGCTATCAAAGATACATAGAAAACTAATCACAATGTTCTTGTGCAGCATGATTGTCATGTACCTTAGAGAGGGATATGAATGCAGGGAAGCTGGTTTGTGTCCGAATTGACTGTGACTGTTAATCTATCCCAAGCAACTACTGCACCCATGATCCATCGCTGAGCCATAACCAGCCTTCTTCCTTACCAGGGCACTCAGACATTCCCTCCTTTCTCTGTGGCTCAGATGGTGATAGCAGTCACAGCAGGGAAAACAAGGACTGCAAAACAGGGGGAAGATTTTGCCTTCTGTAATCCTCACACAGATGTCTGGAGAAAGGAGAAGATATGTTAAGGGATCTATGTCTAAGTCACAACTAGTTTTCTCCTCTGCTTTTGATACGACAAAGCTGACATGATGGTGGAGTCACCAATTCTTGGACGTGTTCAAAAACTGCGTAGATGTCACACTCTGGGACATGGTTTAGTAAGCATGGTGGTGTTTTGATAGTGGTTGGACTGGATGATCTTAGAGGTCTTTTCTAACCTTAATGAATGAACCTTTTCTAACCTAATGAGTCTATGATTCTAAGCTTCTAAGCTTCAAATACCTTCAAAGCCGTTTTACACTGATAGAGAGAACAATTGTCCTGTGTGGTTCTGCTGTCTCATTCTGGCATTGCAAAGGCCTTCAAATTTTAATATAGGTTAAGAGAAATCCCTTATTCTGCAGGTGGAAAGGCTGGACCACTTTTAAAGTCTGTAGCAAATCAGGGAAAAGAAGCAGCAAGTTCTGAATCCTACCACCCTGGCTGGATGCTCAGGACAGGAAACAGCAGAAATATGTACTAATGCAGGAACATTGAAAGGGTCTTTTATAAGATTCTCACTCTACAGAGAAAATATTGTCTGGCATATCTTTGCCACAAATCTTGTTATATGTTGTCCTATTTATAACTTGCAAGTCTCCATAACAAGCAAGCTCCTCAGAGGTAGGAAAGAGTGTGATTTGAAGCAAGCTGTGTATCGCAGTTTCATGTTCCCACTCTGGCTCTGATTTACAACAAAAGAGGAGCAGCACGGGTCAATCAGTGAGGGACAATCTGCAGCAAATAAAATTGAATAGGTTAAAACTTCCATGTGTATATGAAAGGTGTTTTTCTTTAAACTTAAGGAGAGAAATGCTTTAGGCTCACGTCCTACTACACCAAGCAGCAAATCTTCTTCATTTTACAATACAGCTTCTACTAAGCAGTTCCTCTGATAACATTCTTAAGCAAGGCATTGTATCAGACATTACAAAGGTGAGAAAAGGAAAATATGACTGACTAATCCACCCCATAACTGAGTATATAAGTAATTTCAAGGTTATAGAGTGAAACACTTAAGATGCTTACTATCTGCAGGGAAAAACAAACAAACAAACAAAAAACCCCCAACATCAGAGTTTCTCATCAAGCAGAGGTTAACTTAGGTTAAAGCCATGCCAATGAGAACCAGCTCAAGCAGGCCAGACAGCAGCTCCTTGGGTGGGAAAGGGCAAAGAGGAGGCAGCTGTGCACTCTTCCCATGACTGCTTTCGTAATCCTAAGGCACAAACTGCTGCATAATTTGTTGTGATGGACTGAGAGGACACAAGCAACTTTCTCATTCAAAAAGCCCAAAGACAGCTGAAACCCGGTACATAAAGCTGCCTTCACGTGCACTGTAGTCAGTTTTACAGGCTGCAGCAAAATAGTGACATACTCAAATCATAATGGAGCCTAATTTCTTCACCATAAATGCACAAACAGGGGAGGAGAGGTTCAGAAGCTCAAGAGCTGCCATGTCCCATTCATAATGCTGCCCAGTGATCTAAATCATGCTCTGTTTTTACCTCTCTCTGGTTCCATGAAACTTGTATTGCTTTCTCACCTGCAGCCCAGCTATCACTACCTCCTGCTCTTCTGGATAGTCGTCTTCTCAAAAAAAGTATGGGTGGTTTCAAAGAGATTTTGCAAAAGCTGATTCTCTGGGAGGGGACTGAAGGACTCTGACAGGGCACACAGCTTTGACAGAACCCTGTTGCAAGAACTGGCATGACTTGTGATGCCCTCCCAGTCTTTTGGTGGCCCTCAGCATCCTCACTTTTCTGGGCATCATGATGAAACACCTGTCCTTCCTTAATATAGGTCAGTTGTGGCCAGTGAGCAGTGGTTCAGGGCTCAGACAAATAAACCATAGGCCACCTAGCAACAACTTTTTGAGTTCAAGCTACTCCACAACAAAAGGACTATTGAAAGAATCTCTTGCGTGTGTTCATTCACCCTAAACTGATGAAACCAACTTTGTTAAGAAACTGAACACATGCTGCATTTCCACCTGAAGAGTCAGCAAGTTTCTACTCAGCTAGGAACTGTTTTCCCAATCCCAGATGACCCAGCATTACACTCTGTGTGGGAGAAAAAAAGGCAAAGAGCAAGGGGCTTTGAGAGATGAGAAACTGACCTTGCTTTCCATCAGATTTTTCCTCTTGCTATTGCCTACCAAACTGCTGTCCAGGTACCACCAGGACCTGGGGAAGAGAGCAAGGGCTCTAATAGGATTCAAATGCAGAATCCCCATTCCCAGAAATAGTTCACTGACCCCTTCCTTACTGTTCAGTGCGATATAGCTTAGGTACATCACATTCTAGCAGAGTCCTTTCCCAAATACGCATGTTTTTGATATATCACACGTTCCTTCACGGATCAGTTCATGGGTTAATGCATCACCCCTCTCCCACTTAAGGCTCTCCTCACTGGGTAACATACCTATGGAAAAGTCCAGCTCTTTGAAAGGCAACCCCTTCAGGTGGTGTAAAGGTGTTGGGAAGAGGTTTTAGTGTCCTAGTATGACAAAGCATTAAACAAAATGAAGAGAATTATCATAGAATCATAGAATAGTTTGGGTGGGAAGGGACCTTAAGTATCATCTAATTCCAATCCCACTGCCATGGGCAGGGACACCTTCCACTTGGAGATGATATCCACCTGATGTTATAGACAGAATTCCATCACAGACACTGACTGGAGTTACACTATCCATTAGTATTTTCCGTGCTTGTGCTACAAATCTACCACCACAACGCTATTGCCAGTTGTATTTTCATATCTTAATTTGCTACGTGAAAAAAACTGTTGTAATTGAGGAGTCATTATACACTGTGTTTGCTTTAACATGAAGGCACATAAGAAAAACATCAACTAGACTAGTTTCTCAAACAGAGGAAAAAAAAGAAAGCCATAAAAATTGTCTCCTCTGTTTACTTTGTTTCCAGATGATCTCATTTGTATTGCAGGCACAGATTTACTCCGTTCAGTTCAAATTTCTATGAATAGAATAAAAGTGTAACTGTGATAAACACCCACAATTATAGCACTTGATTTTCTCTTCCATAATTTAGCACGGCTTCAGCTGATAAACTATCTCTTCTCAGGAGAGGGAATTGTAAACCCTGAATTTCTGCACAACAGTTTGCAGAGTCTATGGTGTGCTCCTCTGATTCATTCCTTTTGCCCAGTGGTGCCCAAAGCGGATGCTGCCAGTCGTGTGGTGCTGTGACATGCTGTCATGCTGGGCTGTAATGTAAAACTCAGACTGACTGCAAGTCAGGAGGGAACAGACTGTGAATCTTGTCTTACCAGCGAGCCAGTTACCTGAAGTCTGTTACTTTGTTCCACTCTTACTTATTCAGTAAATAAATAATAGACTGTTCAAAGATGTAAAAAAACCACCCCCAAAACCCAACAAAACCCAACAATGTCACAAGGAGGTGATACAGGAAAGCTGAGGAGGGGGTCTTTATCAGGGAATGCAGGGATAGGATAAGGGGAATGGTTTTAAGCTGAAAGAGGAGAGATTTAGATTATAATCACAGAATCACTAGGATGGAAAAGACCCCCAGGATCATCGAGTCCAACCATTCCTATCAAACACTAAACCATGTCCCTTAGCACCTCATCCATCCGTCTTTTAAATACTTCCAGGGATGACAACTCAACCACCTTCCTGGGCAGCCTGTTCCAGTGCCCAATGACCCTTTCCATGAAAAATATTTTTCTGATGTCCAGCCTGAACCTCCCCTGGTGGAGCTTGAGGCCATTCCCTCTCATCCTGTCCCCTGTCACTTGGGAAAAGAGGCCAGCTCCCTCCGCTCCACAACCTCCTTTCAGGTAGTTGTACAGAGCAATAAGGCCTCCCCTCAGCCTCCTCTTCTCAAGGCTAAACAACCTCACTTCCCTAAACCGCTCTTTCATAAAACTTGTTCTCCAGCCCCTTCACCAGCTTCGTTGCTCTTCTCTGGACTCGCTCCAGAGCCTCAACATCCTTCTTGTGGTGAGGGGCCCAGAACTGAACACAGGATTCGAGGAGCGGTCTCACCAGTGCCGAGTACAGAGGGAGAATAACCTCCCTGGACCTGCTGGTCACACCGTTTCTGATACAAGCCAAGATGCCATTGGCCTTCTTGGCCACCTGGGCACACTGCTGGCTCATGTTCAGTCGGCTGTCAATCAACACCCCCAGGTCTTTCTCTCCAGGCAGCTTTCCAGCCAGACTTCTCCTAGTCTGTAGCACTGCATAGGGTTGTTGTGCCCCAAGTGCAGGACCCGGCCTTTGGCCTTGTTAAACCTCATCCCACTGGTCTCAGCCCATTTGTCCAGCCTGTTCAGATCCCTTTGCAGAGCCTCCCGACCCTCCAGCAGATCAACACTTCCACCCAGCTTAGTGTCATCCGCAAACTTGCTAAGGGTGCACTCAATGCCTTCATCCAGGTCATTGATAAAGACATTGAACAGGGCTGGACCCAGCACTGAGCCCTGGGGAACCCCACTTGTCACTGGCCTCCAGCTGGATTTCACACCATTTCCCACCACTCTCTGGGCCCGGCCATCCAACCAGTTTTCCACCCAGGAGAGTGTGCCCCTGTCCAGTCCAGAGGCTGACAGTTTCTCAAGCAGAATGCTGTGAGAAACTGTGTCAAAGGCTTTACTGAAGTCCAGGAAGACCACATCCACAGCCTTTCCCTCATCCAGCAGCCGAGTCACTTTGTCATAGAAGGCGATCAGGTTAGTTTGGCAAGACCTGCCTTTTGTGAACCCGTGTTGACTGGGCCTGATCACCCGGTTCTCTTGCATGTGCTGTATGACAGCACTCAAGATCACCTGCTCCATGACTTTTCCTGGCACTGAGGTCAGACTGACAGGCCTGTAGTTTCCTGGGTCCTCCCTGCGACCCTTCTTGTAGATGGAAGCTATCAGGAAGCAATATTTTCCTGTGAGGCAGTGGCATAGATTACCCAGAGAAGTGATCCCTGGAGGTGTTTAAGGCCAGGTTGGATGAGGCTTTGAGCAACCTGATCCAGTGGAAGGTGTCCCTCCCAATGGAACTTGTACCCAAACCACTCTATGATTTGACAGTATTGCAAGTGGGGAAAAATACACAAACTACCTACCTTTTGCCTCCATGTTATTTCATGTAGTCTAAAGTTTGCAGGTGTTAGACAACAGCAGAAGAGAGAATTTGCAGATACCCCTCCAAAAGGTTTCTCCTCCTTAGAGAACCACAGAAAACTTCTCTGTTGGGACATGAGAAGCTGCTTACTGAATCAGCCCTGTCATGATGTGCTCAAAGCCGGCTCAGGTCCTGGTGGTGTCTAAGGGATGTACTATGGTGAGGCAGGGAACCTTTCTGCTTCTCCTGCAGAAGCAAAGAGAAAGCACAGCAGTGAAATTAGAATCTTAGAATGGTTAGGTTTGGAGGGTACTTTAAAGATGATCTAGTTCCAACCCTCTGTCATTTGCGCAGACACCTTCCACTACATTAGGTTGCTCAAAGCCTCATACAACCTGGCCTTGAACACCTCCAGGTGTTCAAATTAAGAGAAACAAGCAGAATGAAGCAGAACAGTTAAGTCAGGTGTGTTTGTTTGAAAGGGAGAAAGGCCAGGACTGTGTAGATGGGAGTAGTAGATGGCAGAGGAAAAGAATAATCTTACCAGTAGAGGGATGGATTGAGTAGAAGAGAGCTAGAAATAATGAAAATAAGCAAGTGAGAAATGGTCACAACTGCAGAAAGTAGGAGCCTTTTGCAGTGAGGAACCGCCATAAATATCAGCAGTCTAAAAAGAGCTTTAACAGTCCTACCCGTTCTACTGATTAATGAGCTTCTTGAGTGTCACTTACTCATATTTCTCTAATAGCCATGAGAACGCCTAGTGAATGAAACCCAAGGGTTTCCTCCTTTTTCTTTTTTTCATGTAAACATGATATAGTACATAAAACTTCAGAAAGATGAGGTGTAGATTTCTGAGGTTTGTATTACAGTGGAATAAAAGCACACCTTATAAAAAGTGAAACACCATCACAACAATTCTCATTCTCATTATATGTAGCCATACGCTAGGATTCAGAGCCTTGTAATTTTCTTGTGGAGGAAAGGCTCCACATTTTAATTAAAATGCTGAAAGCCAGATTTAGAATTCTGGCCGAGGCTATGTTCCTATGAAAATTGTCTGTGGTCACTCGGTAAACAGTAGGATTCAATGCTTTTTCCTTTCTATGTGAAATCTGAATAAGTGAAATGAAATTATTTGCATTTTCCATAATGACTATGGAGTTGAAATAACAAAAGGTGATCATGAATATATTAATCGAAGAATAAAATTATGCCAAAATAGTCTTCAGATTCATCTTCTGCTTTGCTGAAAGATACCAATACTATAATGGTATTGTAATTTTCAGAAATGCATTATGGTATCACATATTTGCTATTCATAAAATCCATTGATGACTTTTTTTCAAAGGTGCTTTACAAAGGATTTAGAAACCTCTTTAATCTTTGAAAATAACACTATAGTTTCTGATTAAGTATCTCCATGGAATAACTCTGAAGATACACATCGGCATCATGAAAATCCAGATGGGGATATAGCATGAGAAAATCCGTGCAAAGGTTTTTCTTAAAGTGACAGTTTATGTTGTTACTAAGGCTTTATGCAGTATCCTTCAGGTGACCAGGTCATCTAATACAGAATCACAGAGTCCTTAGGAGTGGCACACTGCACAACAGCCAAAGGTGATACTAGAACTTGCACCAACATTTTTAGTTTTAAGTTTCAATCCAAGGGTGCCTCTGCCTCTTTCATAGAAACTCTTGCAACTGCAAGGTCACAAAAAGATGATGCAACTCAGAATAGAATAGAATCACAGAACGGTTTGGATTGGAAGGGGCCTTAAATATCATCCAGTTCTAACCCCACTGCCATGGGCAGGGACACCTCCCACTAGAACAGGCTGTTAAGATCCCCATCCAACCTGGCCTTGAACACCTCAAGGGATGGAGCATCCACAACTTCCCTGGGCTGTGCGAGTGCCTCACCACTCTCATTGTGAAGAATTTCTTCCTAATGTCTAATCTAAATCTTCCCCTTTACAATTTAAAGCCATTCCCCCTCATCCTATCTCTATGTGCCCTCACAAAAATTCCCAGCCCAGGTTTCCTGTAGCGCCTTTCAGTACTGGCAGGTCTCCCTGGTGCCTTCTTTTCTCTAGGCTGAACAACCTCAACTCTCTCAGCTTGTTGTCACAACAGAGGTGCTCCAGCCCTCTGATTGTCTTTATGGCTTTCCTCTGGACTTGCTGCAACAGATCCATATCTTTCTTATTTTGGGGATTCCAGAACCGGAGATAGGACTGCAGGTGGCATGGGTTTGCCTTAGCAGAAGAAGTGAATATAAGCTCAAGATTAGACCTTCAGTGGAAGAGGAGATTACAACTTCATAATGTTTGTTTCTGTTACCTGTTTTAATATACAAAGTGCCTTAGTATTAGAACAAAACATGATTTCATTTTATTGATGTTCATTCAAAGAACAAAATAATGATTGATAGACTTTAAAATTTGATCCAGAATATTAGTGAAAAATCTAATATTTATAAATACACACCCCATTATGTGTCTACAGCCTAACAGCCTGCAATGACTGCAAGAAGCTCGAAGTGTTTTTTCAAAGCATTTTGCTTAACACTATATAATCGTAATACTTTAAACACAAAACTAATACTCAAAATGGAGAGGAAGAGGGGTTGGCTTCATTCTCGAAATGTATGTTTTTTCCAATGCTATACTAAAGAATCTTCTATTTTTGATCATTAATCATTGAAGTCTAATTATCTCTTTATGTTGTTGCTCCCTAGTTGTCTGAAACATCCAAAGACACATGCCCTTTTAACCATGAGATACAGAGAACAGACCAGGAAGCCTTGTCAGCAGAGCAGTTTCCACAATACTCTTAGTGATGATGAATCTACACCATTTAGGAGCCACATACATGAATGTATATTCTCTACAGCATTTCTCTGACTGCCAGAAGTCCAGGCCTAATGAGTGCAGAGCCCTTTAAATTCGATCTAATTATATTTGCAGAGAACTGGGGCACTGATCTGTGCCAATTAGAACTTTTAAAAATACATTTCCATGAATTATGCTTCTTTTAAAACCTATCACTCTAGAAGAAATACTGTGAGAGTTACGTGCGACATAAATGGGAGGCAAATACTATTTTAACTTTAAATGCCACAGGCAGGAATTGCTGCAGCCCTGACCTAAAAGAAAGGACCATGGCGTCTCTTGGGTGAGCACATGCTCTGCCTGGGCAATTCATCTTGAGGGATGAATGGTCCTTGGGGAAATGAAGGCAAAGGCTGACCCTTGCTGTTCTACAAGGTCTCTGTTCTATAAGGTCTCATGCTGCTCCCTGTACCTACCTATGCAGGGAAAGGAGTCAGACTTGATGATCCTTGTGGGTACCTTCCAATTCAGGACATTCTATGATTTGTTCACACATGATCCCTGATCCATGATACTACACAATGGCAGCTATTATCATGCTGTGTGGAAGGCAAAAGGCAGGGTGAAATAAATGCATGAAGGACGTTGAGGTACCAGTTCTGTTTTGTCTATCCTCTGCTTTCACGTTTATTGACATGACAATGGAACAGCAGAGAGAATGGCTGTGTAACCACTTCCTTTGTAAACTGAGTTACTATCTGGTGCTAAGCGGAAATGAATGAATTTAATTTTGGGGTTGATCACACAGTAGTGATCAGAGAGTCTGGTGCATGGTGTCCCTAAAAGCAGGCCACTTGTAAGGAAGAAGTATAATTATATGTCATGGGCGTTCTTTGGAAATGAAGAATTGCTTTTTAGCTGAAATGAAAGACAGGCAACAGAGAAGGGATTTTGAGAATCAGCCTTCACCTTGCCACAATGACTAAAAAAGATTCTCCCAAAAGAACAACTGTATCTAAACTTCTAGCTATTCAAAAAGGAACTTTTACTGGGGTCCTGTTTTGCCCTGTTCCTCACCTCAGTAAAGAAAATAACTCAGTTTTTAATCAGTTAGCAAACACAGAGATTCATTTGAGAAGCAGGTGCTTGTGCTCATCACACTTCATATGTACCTGCTGCCTGATATCCCATTCCCTTGTCTCGGTTCCCCTGACCTTGCTCAGCACCATCCCTGATGCAACCTTATCTTCACAAAACAGACAAACAGCTCTTTCCAGATGCCAGACCAATGCCACTACTGTGGCAATAAACTGGTGAGTGGGGAAAGAATAAAGGTACATTCGCTATACGAAGAAGTTAATGCTTCTTCCAGAGGCTGAACACATCACCTTCACCACCCTAAGGTCAGAAAATATCAGCTTGTTTCTGAACTTCCCTCCATCTGGAAGGGCAATTATGCTGGTTAATCTTAAAACACCTTTGGCAGCTGTCAGATCTTTTTTTTTTTTATGATCCTTAAGACTTTTCTAATGGTAAGTACACATGCAGGGAGAAATAATAGCCCTTTGTGTAACAAGCGATACACACACTTTGTCCAATTCATTTTTGTAGTGTTTTTCTCTCTTTCTGAGGTTATTATCACAGAAGAGATTGAAAGCTGACCCATCATAGCACAGACTAAATGTAGCAGCAAAATGTTCCTTCTTTTTGTCTCCCTCCCCAGCTCTCCCCTTAGGTGTTCAGAATGTCAATAGTGACCAAAGTGTATTATCCCTCAAGAAACGCAGCCTAATCCCAACACAGCATTCACCGTTCCGCTCTTAGGTCACAGCCTGTGTGACCGTCTCAGGCTTCAGCCAGCTGCCAGCACAGCAGACATCCCCTGCCAGCAGCTTCTGCTGGTGCCACAGGTTAACTGACAGTCAGACCCCGCATAAATAAGAAATGAGGCAGTGTCTGCCATTCAGTTTTGATGCCAGGTAAGAGATGTGGGACTAAGACACATTATAACAGCTTTCCAGCACTGAGAGGGGGCCTACAAGAAAGCTGGGGAGGGGCTCTTTCTCAGGGAGTGCAGGGATAGGATGAGGGGAAATAGTTTTAAGCTGAAAGAGAGGAGAGTTAGATACGATCTTAGGAAGAAATGTTTTCCTGTGAGGGTGGTGAAGCAGTGGCACAGGCTGCCCAGAGAAGTTGTGGCTGCCCCATTCCTGGAAATGTTCAAGGCCAGGTTGGATGGAGCTTTGAGCAACCTGATCCAGTGGGAGGTGTCCCTGCCCATGGCAGGGGGGTTAGAACTGGATGGCCTTTAAGGTCCCTTCCAACCCAAACCATTCTATGAATCTATGATTCAGAGAAGACAGGCGAGGAGCCTGCAGACCCAGACAGCTGGAAGCACTGGTAAGAGAAGCTTACTTTGAGGCAATATACTTTGTGTGCTGAAATGTTTATCCTCAACTGTTTCTCCTTAGTTTCACTAGGAACGGGCAGGGACACACTATATGTGGCAGAAGAGAGGAGCCTTGAGATCTCTGTCCCAGCACTGACCTCTGACTTGCTGTGAGCTCCCAGCAGACCCCTGGGGTCTCACTGTGCTGTGTTTCCCTGGAGGAGCCTGACCTGTGTCGTTATAGCAAAAGGACAAAAAAAAGAGAGAAAAAAATCCATTAAGAAACTGTTTTATTGCCAACATGCCCCAGTGTGTACTCTCAGGTCTTTTCCAACCAAAGGATCCTGTGGTTAAGGTTAGGGTGATGTAGAATAGGTGTATATACTCACAGTTGACCGACAGTCACAACTCACCATTCATCAGCTGGGAATTTCTGTAGTGATCTTACATCTGTAAGTAAATCTACTGATGGTACTGTAACATTCTGCCAGCTGTGTTGAGAGCAGAATAAGATACCTTGCTTACAAAACTAAGTCCCAAAAGGTACATCTGTGTGTGCATTTGATTTGCCAATAAAATAATTTTATGGGGATAAATTTATGCAAATACTTAGGATTTAAATCCAAAGGAGACCTTATAGTCTAGTATTCATTAAAGATTATGCACCATTTTACAAGAAGGTACTCAAAAATACAATATGGAATACAATTAAATGGAATATATTCACAAGGGTTTCATATTTTATAAAGTCTTTGTGCCTTGAGTGCATTTAACTGACTGGTCCCTTCAGAACAAGGAATATATATGCCCCAACCATCATCTCTGACTGCCTTACAAACATCAATAAATTCCTCCTCACAACAGCTGAGTGAAGGAGACAGCCAGCATTACTGCTAGATCACTAATTAAGCACAGAGTCAGGAGAAATCATGAGGTTGGCTAAAGACCAGACTGGGACTGTGAGATGTAGACAGGGGGAGAAATACGGTTCCCCTGCACTAGTCCTTTAGTAGAACATGAGCCCTTCTTGTGAGCTATAACATCATCATAATCATCATAATCTTTAAGGCCCCTTCCAACCCAAATCACTCTATGATTCTATGATCACCATAACAGATAGCTTTGGGTTGTAAAAGATCCAGTTCCAGCACCCCTGCCATGGGCAGGAACACTTTCCACTGTATTAAGTTGCTCAAAGCGTCATCCAACCTGGCCTCGAACACCTCCAGGGATGGATCTTCCACCATTTCTCTGTTCCAGTGCCTCACTACCCTCACACTAAAAAATTTCTTTCTAATATCTCATCTAAATCTCCCCTCTTTCATCATGCAAGGATGTCGGGATTGAGAAAAGATCTCTGTGCTGACTCTCAGAGCAACACTTGCCAATTTGGTCAGAGTAGCTGTTACCTTAAACATGTAGTCTTTCATTTACATCTTTAGCTGTACCTGTATCTGAGTGTAAAAGGCTTCTTCCAGTTTGTTTCAAGTCACTGAAGGCAGAACTATTTAGAAAGGACTGCTGTTACTTTCCCCTGCATGGAAAAATCCAGCACTGCAGATGAGGCATCTGGGGAGTGCATTCCAGAAAATAATAATCACATCACACTTCTGATAGGAGGATAACCTGCAGGCTTTCACCAAGATTTATACTTAAGAAAATCCTGTTTAAGAGAAAACTTAAGGGGTGGCTGGAGATGAAGGAAATAATTTTTAAACTAGGCATTTGGAAAATGCAGTCAAGGAAGAAACACAATTCATTTTTCTGAAAGAAACAAGACTTCAGTTACACAATGAGTGTATCTATAAGTTAACATTTATTATGTTTAAAAACAATACATATATTTAGCCTGCTTTGGCAACCCTATAGTCATTGCCATACAGGTTGTAGAACAATGTTCTTGCTAATGGCAGGAGTTAGCCAGTTGTCAAGAAGCAGCTTTTCTAATGTGTTTTTGGGATAGTGAAGATGACAAATTATATGTATTTGTTGGTGCTGCCAGCCATCATACTACTAGCTCTGAAGAATCTCAGCAAGCAACAATGGTAGAGTAATGAGTCTGCTGGACTCTAGGACAGTGGATAAGCCAGCTGATTCACACCCAACTCTTACAGCTTCAATGATACTGGCCAGTGCAAGGAGACAACTGCCAAAATAATTTTGAATCATCTGGTAGAAGGCCTCCACTACACTAAGTAGAGCAAACCCCAAATGAAGCACTACCAGCCAAATTGATTTTGATAGAACAGAGAATATAGTAACAGTTTAGGTAGCCTGCAGGCAGCAGGCAAGCCATAAATTAACCCCAGCACAGTGCACAGATCAGTGACTTAATGGTGCTACCCGAAGCATGGCTCATAGAGGCAGTCAGCATTATGCCCAAAGCACCATCCATTGCACAGAGTACAAAGTACAGCCTTGCTTCCCCACCAGGTGAAAGTTGGTCTTATCATATGGAAAACTATCAATTTATCATCCTTCAAAAACATTGAGGCAGACTGGTGGTGTAGTCAATAACTGTCTCCTTACACTTGGCTCCCAGCTAGCTTTGGAGATGGATACGTGGATACTTATGCATCTGAGGGCTCTGTGAGACGATACTCTGTAACTTTTCAGGTGGTTTCAGCATCTCCTGTGTTTAATAACCCAAACTTTTTCAAGCTCTCTGTGGCCAGCAGGTCAAGGGATGTGATTCTCTCCCTCTACTCTGCTCTCGTGAAACCTCACCTGAAGTCCTGCCTTCAGCTCTGGAGTCTGCAGCACAGGAAGGACCTGTTGGAGTGAGTCCAGAGGAGGCCATGAAGATGATCTGAGGGCTGAAGCACCTCCCATACAAGGACAGGCTGGGAAACTTGGGCTTATTCAGCCTCAAGAAGATAAGGCTGCAGGGAAACCTGAGAGCAGCCTCCCAGTACTCATGGAGGCTACAGGAAAGGTAAGGAGGGACTCTTTATCAAGAAAAGCTGGGATCAGATGAGGGTAAACAGTTTTCAGCTGAAACTGTGACAGTAGATTACATAAATAACTCTTGAATTTTATGTACCAAATGTCCACATGACTGGGTGCCTGCTACACTGCCCCATATTTTTGTTAATTTGGAATATGTGCTTTCATAGGGAGATGCATAATGTGACAATTTTTCAAACATAGATGCATAGCAGCCAGACTGGTAGCTGCTTTTCATATAGTAAATAAGAAATACAAACCTTCCACACCTCCTCGTAATGTTCCCCCAATTCCTATCCAGCATCTTCCCACCCAATACTGCTCTACACTGAACAGAGCCAAGTGGCATACAGTGTATTTTTTGTTTCCTTCAGAAATGATGAACACATGAGCTATGGAGATAAAGAAAAGAATGAATAGGTGCCTATGTAAATTGGAAAACATACAGAACCTATCATTTCATCACTCACAGTTGTGCTCGCTGCAGTGGATCCCTGATCTCTCAGTTTCTACACTGTAAATCCTCGCCCTATGTATCAGTGCAATGCTAACACTAACAACAACAAGAAGCAGTGTTTCTATACTGGTAGACTGTCATTCCAGGGAAACTATCCATCGAGACTTTTTAGAGCAGCATTGGAAATATAAAATCTGTAAAAGTACACCCCCTCCCCCCAAAACTCCAACCCAGGGAACTATATTTCTCCTTCAAGAAGGAGTAAAAAACCTTTCTAATTTGGAATACAGCAGATTTTTTCACTTTCGAATTACAATGCAAGAAGTAATTAAGTCATCTTTACTGAATGCTTTTGAAGAAAAATGCTATAAATAAGTTCTCAGTCCTGTTTCTCAGCTGAGGAATCACAGAGTGTATTCAGGCACAAGGAGGTTTTCAGGCTCCAGTTCAGTGCTTCTCCTTCAGCACAGTGCTGGTTTAACAGAGAATTGATCAGCTGAAAACAAATGTGATGCAATACTCTTGATATTTATACAGTACAAAAGGTGAAATACCCTGAGCCTCAGGCTGTGAAACTTGCTTCATGCAGACAGCCCATGGCAGAAGATGCTTTTCTCACGTCACTGCACTGTGGGACAACGAGATGTGCATTTGCGGCAAGCAGTTTATATGGATCTCAGGCTCCCAGGCGCTTCATGGTATTTTTATAGCTTACATCACCATGGAAAACTTGTTTCATTGAATTTCAGTGGCTGCACCTGCTCAGCCTCCCATGCTGTTGTGTCAGGAATCAGCTAGATGGTGCTCATGGGGTGGAAGCCGATGTACAAAGTTAGCACTGGGATTGCTCTCTGGGTCTCTTCCCCCACCTCCAGCATCCCACATCATCTAAGCAAGCTGTCATAAATGAAAAACCAGGACTGGGAGGAAGGAGATGAAGGAGGTAGGTGAAAAGAAACTATATCTTGGATGCTGCATGAGCACAGATCCTTACACAACCCTGCTGCTTTTCAAAGGCTGGGATGCAGGTATGAAGCTGGGGCTGTTTTCGTTGTATATGAACCTGCTCATTCACTCCTACCTGGCAGCCTGAAAAGAACAGGACTGACAGCTTAGGAACAAACCATGTTACTGGAGAGACCTGACAATTTGGAAGTGTTTTTCCCTCTGACAAGTGAAGACCCTAGCTGTAAGCTTCCTCCTGATCTGATAGAGTGTGTCTTTATGGATGTTTGAAGTTAGAATTAATTAGTAGCTTTTAGTGGTCTGTGAAGTCACCTGGCTCTGCTGGATTAATCGCTTCCTGCAGATAGTACTGTGTAAAGACACATTGCACTGACTCCCAGTAAATACAAAAACCTCACGGTGCTCAGGGATGGCAGACAGAGATAGATTTTGGTGTGGACATAGTGCCCAGGGATCCACTGAGTGGCAGAACACTTATTAATTCTTAAATCTGAAGATCCTGCTTGGTCCCTTGGGCTGGAAGTTTGTATGAAAATTTCATTTCAAAATGACAAGCCTGTATATGCACAGGAATGGTTTTTCTAAATAAAACCCTAGATCATTTCTTATTCATCTTATGTCTAAAATGCCCAGAGGCGTAGCTCCATAAGAGTTTTAAACTTTAAACAAAAGCTCCTTTTGAGTTGCAGGGGGTAAAAAACCTCCAAAACATTCTGAAAGCAACAGTTTATATTATTTATTGTGATGTTTACTTAGCAAGAGAGACTGACGAGTTAATTCTCAATGGAAGTGCTGAATTACTTTAGGACCAGAAGCTCAATTAATTAAGGATCATTTCCTATCGATTTCACTGTCCTACAGCCCAGACTCAGAGCACTTGCTATACACCTGGCACTATGCAAGATATAAATAATAAATAATAACACACTTAGACCAGTTATGGCTGTCCTGCTGATCTGTAATCCTTTCTGGGGCCGCACTTCCAAGACTTTGATGTGTACACAATAGAAGCCACAATGCCTCTTGAAAGAGAACAGAAAAAGCACTGAAGAGGCACCATGCACCCTCAAGATCAAAGACAACAGCCAAATGAAGAGACAGGCTTCAAAGAGGGACAAAAGAGGCAATAATTACATTTGTATTGGAAAAATCAATAGGAAAACACCTGATTTCAAGCCTAAAGCTGGGACTATATTCCTATAGAGCACAAAACCTGAGTGCATGAAGATTACACACCATGGCCTCTCTTCAAGCTCAGATTCACCTCAAATGAGCAGAAATTGAGCCCTGGAAATCTCAATACTAGACCACTTAGATCAACATGCTACCTCATGAAGCCCTACGGCATGGAGTTTCCCTCAGGTGTGCTTATCCATCCTGGAACCCAGCTGGAGCTCCAAGCTGCGGCATTCAGCCCTTTGTGGCCTCACTGTCAACAGCCTCTCTATATAAAGCAGCCAAGCAATCAGTTCTGTTATTCAGGTGTTTATAAGGTTGTAATGAGACTTGAGGTAAAGTTTTGGCTCAATTCATGGGGAAGTTGCACTCAAAAATTATTGCAGAAAGACAGAGGTGTTGGGCTCAGTCCATAAAATATAGCAACTATTATACAGAATCACACAGGGTCACAGAATTGTTCAGATTGGAAAAGACCTTTAAGGTCATCAAGTCCCACTGTAAACACAATACTGCCAAGTCCACCATTGAACCATATTGTTAAGTGCCACACCTACATGTCTTTTAACTCCCTCCAGGGATGGGGACACCATCACTTCCCCAAGCAGCCTGTTCCAATGATTGATAACCCTTGCCGTGAAGCAATTTTTCCTAGTATCCAATCTAAACCACCCTTGGTGCAACTTAGGGTTATTTCCTCTTGTCCTACGCCTTGTCAGAATTCAGAAAGTTCAGCATTCCTTTGGTACAATCATGTTAATTTATAACCAATGTACACAGAACAGCATTATCTGAGAGAAAAGTTGTCTGATGATGACTTTTAGATCTGCTTCCTTTCATTCAGCCTACAGAAATGACACAAAGCACATCCATGATGTTCAGCTATGTTCACAACTTGCGGTGGCCACGATTATCACACTGAACAGCAATAACATGGAAAGTAAACTACTTATCTGTACTCAGACTGCAAGAACAGGTGAGTTACTTGAGTCAAGCCCCACTATAAGGCTGCCAGTTCTGCAAAATAATACATAACGGTATCAACTTTAAAAATACCTTCAAGAACACTCATTATATGATATACCTGTGGTCAACGAGCACACTAAGAAGGAGCAGGGCAGGATGGCTAAAACTGGTCCACTAACTCACCAGGAGAGCATCCTCCAGGGCCTGATGTCAGGTTCCTCCAGAAGCAACAGACGCAATAGCAAAGCTCCTAGCTCTTTATGGTCGGGCAGCACTTTTCCCAGCCAGGGCTGTGGGGAGCAGGGATGGCAGAAACGATTGAAAGCCTGTTGAAAAGTAGAAAAGTCGAGAAAAAGAAAGCTCTTGGAGCCTTTGACTTCTGCCCATTAACCTCAGCCTCTTTGAACTTAGACTCAGCAGGAGGATATGGGTAATCACAGAAAATGGCCTTTTCATTTCTTCTGCTGGTTACATTTCAGGTTTGCTTAGACAAAGCACCACAAGGATAGGCTTGACTGGGTGAGGTCTTTCTTTGGCTGCAGGAACAAAAGGACTCAGGAAAGTGATCAGATCCAGTAAAAAAAAAGCATTTTAAATGCTCACCGATTATTTTAAAATGAGACATTATGTGAAAATACTTATCCCAGATCTGAGAGCATGTGTACTAAATGTGAGCATGACCTAGTAAGAGATGAGGTTTTCAGCCTGGAGAATCAAAGGTTGAGAGGAGCCAATTGCTGCTTTCAGCTCCCTGAAGGGGGTTGTAGATAAGACAGAGCAAAGCCCTCAAATATCTCACACTGAAAGGATAAGAAGCAATGCCTGCATCGCAGCAAGTGCAAAGAAAAGAGTTCTTCACTGGGTAGGTGGTCCACCACTGGCACACTGCCCTGAAAGGCTGTGGGACCTCTGTCCTTAGAGATATTCCAAAAGCTTAACTCTAATGTGGGACTCATAAGGCAAACTAAAATCTCAAACTGAACTTAAGACAACTTATGGAGGAAGGCTTGTAGATGTGTCCTGTTTCTGCTGCCACTGGACATTTCTGTCCTTATCCTTCCCTACTGTTTTTCACCACATTTGGAGGTACCACGGATGCATTGGCACAACTGCAAATACACACATTCCTCCACCCATCTACTCGAGTTAAATGTGTTCCTATTTTAGCCTATTTTTTGTTTCACTGTATGCTGAAAATGTAACACAAATCTGGGCAAAGTACATTCCTAACACCCTGGTTAAGATGCTATCTATGCTTGGCCTCTAGGGAATAAACACAGGTCCAGGAACAACTAGATTCATTGTATTTTGTTATTGTTCTTTCCAATTAGCAATAAATAAAACCTCCCAAAGGCATAGTTTTGGATAGAGAAGGCTGGAGCTTACCTCACTGAAGGCCAGAGAAGACCCTTACCTGCTGTCTGCAGCTATTGAGCTCCTTCCATACTCGCCATGTGCCAGTTAGTGCAGAGGGATCACAGCATTGGTATGAAAGTGCCCTGGTTTTTAGGTGCTCATCCCTGGAAAAAGGACATGATCGAGAGATCAAGAGCAGGATGGGAGGCCCAGGTATTGTGCAGCAGCACACTGAGGTTTGCTCAGTGCACCCTGGCTGCCTGCAGCATTGGCCAATCTACAATGTGATCCTAGGTTAGGGCAACGAAGAAGAGGAGAGCAGCATCCCTTCAATCCAGCTCATTCTTCAGTGTATGCAAACATAAACATCACAGGAACCAAGTCCAGGTCAGGAATGCAAGTAAAAGGGGGAGGTAGAAAAAAAAAATCAACTTTGCACAGTGTAAATTCATAGTCATAACTATTTTTATTATTATTTGCTTATTAATATGTTAATAAACAATGTAAATCAATGCAATAACCAAAATATTCTATAAATTCAGTGCATAAACAGCAGGTACTCAAGGTCACTTAATAATTCATTTGACTCAGTTTCAGAGTAACTTCCAGCAGCAAAAATAACAAAAGACCATGAAAAACAAAACCCAGGACACCCTAGTGTGCACTGTGAACTCCTGTTCCTGTGGAGTCTTTAATGTTTCGGAACATGATATGCAGCAGCCACGGCATTTTATGAGGCTTTTCATACTTTTGTTTTATTTAACATGTGTTCCTGTCTGATGGAATTTTTGTCAAAGCAAGCCTCAAGTTTTTGTGATAGAGAAATCCTCATGGTAGCAAATGAGGACAACGTGACACTGGAGTGATGTACAGGATATGCCACAGCGAGGACACATCCTCTGTGCTGAGCATCCTTGTCTGCTCAGACCAGGCACTGAAACGGGTGCTCTAAACCCAGGGCACAGGAAACCCCTGTTCAAACTCCAGCTGTGCACAACATCCATACAACAGTTAGCTCACCTGAGACCTCACCTGCAATGCCACTGGCTGTAGGAATGGCCTCAGAAGGGCAGACTGAGAGGAGCCCTCATTGCAATTCAAAAGTTCCTCACAAGGAAAGGAAGAGGAGCAGGAGGTGATCTCTTCTTTCTGGTGACTAATGACAGGACCCAAGGGAATGGCAGGAAGATGCGGCAGGGGAGGGTTAGTTTGGATACTAGGAAAAGGTTCTTCCCTCGGAGGGTGGTGGAGCACTGGAACAGCTCCCCAGGGAAGCAGTCACTGTGCCAAGCCTGACAATATTCCAGAAGTGTTTGGACAACACCTTCAGACACACAGTGTGCATGTTGGGGCTGTCCTATGCAGGGACAGGAGTTGGACTCGATGATTCTTGTGGGTGCCTTCCAACTCAGGATATTCTATGATTCTATGATTTCTTTTCCTTTATGAATGTGTACAATTGTCCGTCAGCTGGAAAACAGTGTAAAGATAGAATTAAGGAAAGTCCAATATGTGTCTCTTAAACCTCACCACAATCACACCTTTTTTCCTCCTCGCAACAAACCATGCTATGTCTGTAACACGTATGACTGAGTTGGTCATTTTACATGAAAAAAAAGAAGAATATTTCAGGTACTGGAAAATCATTTAAATTTTTCCAGTAGTATAATCTGAGTGCAAAGTAACTGTACAGCACCACATAATTGAAGTGATTGGTGCTCATTTGGATTAAGCACAGATTGCAACACAAAGACAAGCTGAAATAAATAAGAAATGAAAGGCAAAATACAATAGCATAAAGCGGTTTGGGTTTTTACTCTTTAGAGTTCAATTTAGGCACACTGGTTATTGATTTAATTTCACAGCACAGGCCCATGTTGATAAAAGATAGTACAGTATCATGTACACATAAAGAGGGAATTAATAGAAAAACAGGAAAGTGGTTTTCTTTAACTAGTTTAATTTTGTTACTACATTGTTGCCCACTTTGATAATTTCTATTTACTAACAGCAAAACAGAACTTTAAGAGGGAGAAAAAACTTAATTTTGAAATTTTAATATGGTGGATGGTTGAAAAGTTGTGAATATTGGCATGAAGAGTAACTTTCAAACTCACGCTTTCTCTTAGTCATGTTTGCTTTCCATGGAACAGAGCTGACTTTTTAAAAACTGAAAAAATAAAAAGGTGAGGAGATGAAAAAAAAATTAAGCTAAACCAAAAAAGGAGTTTTAAATTTTAAATTATTGCAACACCTCATCGAAGTTATATTGCAGATAGCTCATATTCCCTTTCCATCTATACCCCTGCAGTGAGCTATCCAGTTGAACGCTATATCCCACCATGCATGGGAGTCCATGGCAGTACCCTGGAGGAACTCCAGTCAAATGGAGTCAGGCCATTCCAAGTAGAAACAAGGAATCACCCATGGGGAGTATAACTCTGTAAGGTACTGTGGGAAACTTTTTGATTGAAATAACTGATTTTCAGGCTCGTTTTTTACTTAATTCTACTTCCCCCCATGCTCCAAATAAGAGAGATCAATGTCAAAATGGAGTATTTTCTCACCATAATGGGCTTACTGAGCCTGAGCAATGGTATTTCCTGTTGCTACTTCTTTGGTAGTGTTGATCCCTGCACCATAGGGGAGTGACAGGATGTACCTGGAAAAGGTGCATGAATTTAGAAACCAAAAGCCTCCCTCAGACCAGTCCCTCATTCACTCTGCTATGGATCAGCCATTGCCCAAATTTAATCTCCACACAGCATGTCTGTTTCCAGAGATGATCTTTAAAGTCCCTTCCAACCCAAACTATTCTATGTTTCTATGAAGCACTGAGGTAGGGTAAACATTATGGCAGAAGGATTGCCTTTCTTGCACCTACACTGATGGCTGGCTTTGTCTCAGATCCTAAAGGTTTACATCAACAGCAATACTCAGATTTTGAAAGATGTGCTCTTTCAAACACAGGTGCCAAAAAAGGCATTTTTATAAAGACCTACATGCCTCACCACAGAAAATCCTACCAACTTAGAATCATAGAATAACCAGATTGGAAGAGACCCACCAGATATTCGAGTCCAACCATTCCTATCAAACACTAAACCACGCCTCTTAGCACCTCATCCACCCAGGCCTTAAACACCTCCAGGGAAGGTGACTCGACCACCTCCCTGGGTAGCCTGTTCCAGTGCCCAATGACCCTTTCTGTGAAAATTTTTTTCCTAATGTTCAGCCTAAACCTCCCCTGGCGGAGCTTGAGGCCATTTCCTCTTGTCCTGTCCCCTGTCACTTGGGAGAAGAGGCCAGCACTCCCCTCTCCACAACCTCCTTTCAGGTAGTTGTTATAGGTTTAATTTACGGTATGTTCCATGCTTTGCAGTTTTTATTTAAATTTCCCATAAACCCTCCCCTAGAAGAAGATAGACAAATCCCACTTTATACATCCCATCCCATTTTATACAAACTTTTGATTTGGGAACTGCCGCAGCTCCAATGCACAGCATAAACACCGCTACATTTTGAGAAGTTTTCCCATCCAAATTCAGTAGTACAGCATGAGCTTGCCTCCAATAATAACAACACAGAACAGGTCCCCCAGGATGTAGATAATGTGTGTAATCACCACCGTCTCTGTGTATTCAAGTTAACACTTCTTAACAACAGATGTAATCTTCAGTGAAACCAAGCTTTTACAAATTGCTGTTAATATGAATCACGCTTAACTTCTTTAAGTATCTCTTCTAAAGAGCTTATGTTTTCCCTAGAGGTATTTAAATCAGGAATTCTTAACCACTAATTGAATATGAACTTGGATAACCGAGCAGGTCATCTTTGCTACTGAAAAGGAGGTGGAAGGACTTTACTGTCCAGACTAAGAGAGGTGAACATGTCTGACATACCGTATAAGAACTCCATTATAGGGTAAAGGTTGGAGTGGTACTGTTTCACCAGCTCTTGGGGTGAGGAGCATCAGGTGATGCTTTCAGAACCCTCCCAACATATCAAGGTGAGATGTCTCTGCCACAAACTTATCAGATGTTGCATTCACTTTCATTGCTAGTTAGGAAGGACCTCAATTTGAGAGCTTTTCAAAGCACTTGGTATTTGCTACATTCAAATAGCATTAAGACAGTAAAACAATCAGAGAAAAGGAAGGGATTTATAAATTGTTGATTGCAGGAGTTTTCAGAATGGAGAAATGTAGGCTCATTGCTTTCAGGCCACCAGATCATTGTTGCATGTCAGTGCAGGTATTGAATTTGGTCTAATATTTCAGAAGTCCTCCTAAGCAACAGACCTTTCTATCTCCTAAGGATTTTGCAGACAATTCAAAATGGTATTTTAGTATTTTTATACAGTGATAATGGTTCAAAAAAGTCATTTTGCACCATTAATTGCATTCAATTTTGATGCAATAAATTTAGAAATGTACATATTATTACATATTATTACCTATTACAGATATAATGCTGCCAGAAAACTATTTAATCAGCAGATGACTGTACATTGAAACAAAAGCTGTGAGTACATTTATCCTGTTAGGTATGAATATTGCCATAATGGTGGGGAAATGGGGCATCAAGGAAGAGAAATCACACAAAGCATCACTAATCCCATAAATGCAGAATAAGGAACAAGCATGATATTAACTTAAAATGCATAACTATCTATTTTTTTATGTTAAATGATAGTTTTGCTGCCAAAGCAAGTTTCTCTTCTTTGAACTCAGGGAATACTGAGGCTATGCTGCCAGGTGGAGGTGGTCTTTCAGTGCAGTATAATTCACGTTCCATGCAATTCAAACTAAACCCCATCCTGTTCCCCCATTACCACCAATTTTCCTCAATACAGAAACTTACTTTTTTTTCAGCTGTATCAATACTTTCCGGTTTTATCTTTCCACAACACTTGCACGGTAGTTGTGGAGTTCCTGGCTATCTTTTTGGTTTTCCACCTGGACAGCAAGATACTGTAATCTAAAATGGCAGATATCGTATTTCCTCACCTTTTTAAGCAAGAGATGGAAAACTGCACACAAGCTATACATGTGGTTGCTTCCCAAACCCTTCTAACAGACTGACCTTCTGGCAGCTGTGATGGAAAAGGGTAGGTTTGGCAGAGGGAGAATTACTGGAGTTCAAAGATTCAGCAGGGAGAGAACATGGCATTTCATCTTTTCTATGTGACTCCTAGGAAAAAAGGAGTCTCCATCTTCTTTGTAGCCACCCTTCAAATACTGGAACATGGTTACACTGGAACATTGGGCTTTTATGATTTTTGTAACAAAAAAAAGGCTCTTTTGTAGATAGGCTACATATTTTTTTCCCCTGCTGCACACAACAGACATTCCCATAATGCAACTACTTCTCCTTACTGTCATGGAAGTGGTTGTTTTTCATAGACATATCACACGACCAGGAGATGATGGGACACCGGAGCAACATTTTTTTAATCCAAATATATATGTAACCAAAAACTGTTTTGTGTTGGTGATTTCTTTGACAGCTAAAAGTCATGAAATTTCCAGAAATTCAGCAGAAGAAGTGAAATCTGCAAAATTTTTTTGTATGAAGAAAAGCAACCTTCAAGGCACCTGTAATTAAAATAATAGAGAATAATCCTTCCACGTCTGGTATCTTCATGGAGGCACAGAACTCTACAAGGCAGCAATTTCCAGTGAGCAAAACATTTTCTGACTCTGCATAGCTCACAGTCATAGAATCATGGAATCACTGAGGTTGGAAAAGACCTCTAAGACCATCCAGTCCAACTGTCAGCCCAACACCACTGTGCCTACTAAACCGTGTCACTAAGTGCCGCATCCACATGGTTTCTGAATACTTCCAGGGACGGTGACTCTACTATTGCCCTGGCCAGCCTGTTCCAATGCTTAACTGCTCTTTCAGTAAAGAAACTTCTCCTAATGTCCAATCCAAATCTCCCCAGGTGCAACTTGAGGCCTTTACTTTACAGCACCGACCTCACCACAACCTCCTTTCAGGTAGTTGTAGAGAGCGTTGATGTCTCCCCTCAGCCTCTTCTAGACTAAACAATCCCAGTTCCATTGGCCATTATTTCCAGCCAAATAGTATGTCTGTTAACATACTATTTACTACAGGCATGACTTAATTTTACATAATAACATTCCCCAACACTTTCCATTTTGAACCTGTTTTCAGCTGCTAGTGGCTTTGCCAAACTCTCATGTTCTATAGCACTGTTTGCCTCAAGTTAGTTAGCTCTTTAGAGTATCGAATATAAATATAACACACCATGCACCCACAGAGCTCTTCCCAGATTAGAAGAAATTGTAAATGATGAACTGAAAAAAATCCAGTTATTCGTGTTGTGCTTGGATGAGGGGATCTGAAGTATGGCAGGAGGTGGTTTTAGAGTTAAAAATCTGCTGTTGTTGCAAGATTCTGCACTACATTAAAAGCTTTTGAACACCAAGCTGAGTGGTGCTGTTATCACACCAGAGGCCTGGGATATCATTCAGAGGGACCTGGACAAGCTGGAGAAGTGGGCCCATGTGAACATCATGAGGTCAGGGCCATGTACGAGACCCTACACCTGGGTCAGGGCATACCTCAGATTCAAAACAGGCTGGGGGATGATGTGATTTGAGAGTAGCCCTGTGGAGAAGGACTTGGGGGTACTGATGGATGAAAAGCTGGACATGAGTTAGCAACGTGTGCCACAACCCAGAAAGCCAACCACATTATGGGCTGTATGAGAAACAGCATGACCAGCAGGTTGAGGGTGGGGATTTGGCCACTCTACTTGGCTTTGGTGAGACCTGACACAGGGTCTTGCATCCAGCTGTGGAGCCCTCAGCACAAGAAGGACTTTTTAGCAAGGCCTGTTGTGACAGGACAAGGAGTAATGGTTTTAAACTCAGGGAGGATAGATTTAGAATGGATACAATGAAGAAATTTTTTACAATGAGGATGGCTAAACACTGGCACAGGTTACCCAGGGAGGTGGTGGAGGCCCTATCCCTGGAGACATTCAAGGTCAGGTTGGATAGGGCTCTGAGTAACCTGTACAAATTCGTCAGGGGAGATATTGTGCTATTCTGCTTAGATTTCTGCTGAGCTGGGGCAGTGGAGAATAGGACAAAGGGGAGATCCCAACATCAGCAGTAACAATACAGATGGGCTGATATCAGGGATGCAGGGAAAAGTTTGGGAAGTGGAGCTTTACAACTGACAACTGGGAAGACAGAGAAACCAGGAGAGTGGATGAGGGGTGCAACAAGTTGTTCAAGTGGCTAATAAGAGACAAGCTGGGAAAGAGACGGAAGACAAGAATGAACAGGTTAGCTGGAAGCAGTAAGTGGTGGATAATGGAAATGAGGAAACAGAGGGAGCCCAGGAGAGAAGACTTTGCTGGAAAGGACTAAGAACAACAGCAAAAGTACTCTTGCAGTGAGTTTTGCAGGGTTGTCCCACAGCACAGAGATCCTCTAATAAATGGTGCGCAAGCTGTGAACTGACAGAGACAAAAGAAGAAAACAACAGGATTGAATCACACATTGCAGTTCTACTAGAACTACCCATTACACAGATTGGGAGGCTGGAGTCCATGTGCAGTGTACACAGCTTTTGGATGGTAGCTGCATCCTGGCACTGGTGTCTTTGTGAGGGAGGTAGAAACTTGCTCCTGCCATCCAGCTCCCTCTACATCTTCACTCCCTGGCCACTCACGTTAGATAGATTCCTGTTGAAATCACTTGCATTTTGATAGCTTCAGTGTTGCTCAAGTGCTGGAGGTGGATTATAAAGAGGGAAGGACTGGTTAGAGTGTTTTGAGGTGTGGGAAGAAGGAAGTTGCTAAGAGAAGAGAGTAATTCGAGCTCTTAAATGTCTCATTTCTTGCTTATGCATATTCCTAGTCCAAGGTTGAGAAAGAAATCATTGCATATCCAGCCCTGATAGCAACTTAAATCCTGGATTCTACATAATTTCTTCACTTCTCACTGAGGAGGCAGGAGATGATACAAAATTTTTAGGTTGTGGCTCTGTTCCTTCAGCTGTGACTTGAGCTATCCACGCACACAGTGGGCTCCTGCATGTGTTCACATTTTCAGTTTAGGATGCACAGGAATAAGCAGGTTCTCCTTATGTCCTTTATCCTCTCAGGACAAATAAGCACAGCTAAAAACTGTCAGAGCTTTGAGAGCAACCAAGTAGTACTTAGCATATTTGAAAGAATATGGTAAATGGGGAAAGACATAACATACTCCAAAGAAAAGAAAGTTCTTCATTTCCCTCCTGCCTCCCCTTCAGCCATCCACTTCATGGAGCAAGTGAATAAAAAATGATGATCCAAAGGGTCATGCCTGGCTAAGAGAGTCTCCTACGCCCACTGCAGGTGTCCCGTGGTTCAAACCATAGCTCTTGCTCAGCACTGACAGCCGAAACCTCATCTTTGTTATCTATGTTGTGGTTGTGGAGTTCTCTGCTCTAATTATTTATAGGGTTGGAAGGGACCTTAAAACTGATCTAGTTCCAATACCCTGCCATGGGAAGGGACACCTCCCACTAGACCAGGCTGCTCAAGGCCCCATCCAACCTGGCCTTGAACAATTTCAAGGAGGGGGCAGCCACAATTTCCATCCGGCTTTCTAAGGTCTGAGGCCACTGGAATGGGGAAGATTTATGGAGCCTATCAACACTGTTTGTGTTCTGCAGAACCTTGAATATGAACCAAAAGACTCTTCTGAATCATTGGAAGCAAGTTCCCCTCCACTCTGAGGATTTCTCACTTCCCAGTGCCCTGAAGTTGAAAGACTAAGTAGCTTTTCCCAAATACAGAATGTACCACACCCAATCACACACTGCTGCCTTCTTAAGTGAAGCATCTGAGGAGGAAAATGAGCTTACAAATTTTGGAGTATAATGAGATTAAAAAATTCACACTGTTTCCTCGCCTGGGCTCAATCTATTTTATTAGAAAGGATTAATTTTCGTGTTGCAATTTCTAATCTCATTATACCTTTTGTCATAAGAATGATTTATCAGAATTTTAATAACTCAATGCTATACATTTTGTGAAATATTACATTATGCTCTAACACAGTGACTTCACTTGACTTTGCCAGTATTCTCTATTTTCATTAGCTGGTATCCACTCACTCATGCCACACCACTCAGTGCAGCTATAAATAGAAAGCCCAGCCAACCAAATCCCACAATACTGAAAAGGTCAAAGCAGTATACTACATTACTGTAATTTAGAGAATCCTGTTCACAAAGTATTAAAACTTTGATGCCTTATTTATGTGACAATGAAAGTAAGGAAAAGAGAAGGCATTGCAAAATGATCCCATTACTGCCAGAAATCATTGGGAGATTGAGGGATTACAAACCTCAACTTTATTATCTTTATAGCCTCATATAAATTTACGTTATTCTTTAGGTACTGTACCTCTTATGCTAAGTTTCTGTGGCTCTGAGTAGGAAGATGATGGTCTGTTCACTACTTCTATGGATGGTTTTTAAAAACAGATATTTAAGAAGCTCTTAAGGAATACTTACACACATGATTTTGGATCACGGCACCCGTTTTAGCTAACCTGGAAAGAAATTTAGACAGAGGAAAAAAATGTGAAAATCAAGCTAAGAATTATTATTACTGTCTCCTTCCTCTCACCAAAAGAATAAGAGAATTATGGCCTTACTCTCAATGTCTATGTAAATGACCTGTTTGAGCTCAGAGGCCACCATATTTAGTTGTGCAAAAGAACTTTGAGTGTGGCTGTGAACGCAGGCTGTTCTTCAATACATCCACCATTCCATTGCCCCTACAGATATCCATTTCTGCATGGTAAACTCATAGAATCATGGAATCACTGAGGTCAGAAAAGACCTCTAAGATCATTCAGTTTATCTGTTAGCCCAAAATCATTGTGCCTAGGAAAACATATCACTAAGTGCCACATCCACGTGGTTTTTGAATACCTCCAGGGATGGTGACTCCACCACTGCCCTGGGCAGCCTGTTCCAATGCTTTGCTGCTCTTTCAGTAAAGAAACTTGTCCTAATATCCAATCCAAACCTCCCCTGGCACAACTTGAGACCACTTCTTTGCATCTTATTATTTACCACGTGGGAGAAAAGACTAACACCCACCTTGCTACAACCTCCTTTCAGGTAGTTGTAGAGGGCAATAAGGTCCCCCCTCAGCCTTCTCTTCTTCAGGCTAAACAATCCCAGTTCCATCAGCTGCTCCTCATAAGACTTCTGCTACAAACCCTTCACCAGCTTTGTTGCTGTCCTCTAGACACGCTCCAGCATCTTGATGTGCTTCTTCTACTGAGGGGCTGAAAACTGAACATGGGATTTAAGGTGTGGCCTCCTCCCCTGCCTGGATGCTTTTCTTCCGATTGCAAGGTTGTGCACAGCTCTAAGCAGTTTACTGATGAAGTAATCATACTCTACCTGTGCCACACAATTTTCAGTCTAGCTAGAAAACCATTTCTCCGCTCTTGCAGTTGACTAAATGTCTATAGGTAAGATGAGCAAGTAATTTGCCAGGAGACATAAAAACTAGACACCACAAACCAAAAAAACCCCAACACCTGCCTTTATCTTTGTCAGCAAAGGTTACCCAGGAGAGTGTGAGTGAGAGGAAGCAAAGTAGCACATCTCCCAGCTTATCCATGCCTCCTGCAGCCTCCCACCCCGAGCTGCTGCCTTGGCACAGTGCTGGTGAGGCTCTGGGCCCTCTGGCAGAGCAGGTGGCTGTGGGCAGCGTGCTCCACCATCCTCCTACACCCAACAGATTTGCTGGCACTGGGGGCGTACAAAGCGAGCTCCACCTGAACAAACTGAACCCCTTCAATTTCGGGATGATGGCTGGAGGGATGGAAAGAACGTCTTGCAGAATTTTGATTTGAATTTGGTAACATATGGAAATTGGTCTTCGAGAAGAGTGAGAAATATTTAGAAACAGTTGGATAGGCTGTCATTGAAATTTATCCTGGCTATGTCTAAACATGGAAAAGGACAACAGAAACCATCGTTAAGTTAAGAAAAATGTAAAGACATCTGACTATGCAACAAGCAGAAGGCTTATTTCTTTTTAAATATAAACAATCTGGTGAGGAGGAAGAAAAGCAGAACTATAAAAATGAGCCAAGACAAGTAAAAACTAATGAGGGTAAAACAATAATACTACTCTGCAGAGATTTTTTTCTTGTACAGCAGTCACCAAATATAACTTTCTTAAGGGATAAACCAGACAAAATATTTCTGTTCTGAAATATCACAGGGGAGAATAGTATAACAGGGAGCTGTGTTGGGGGAAGGTGATCACCTTTAGCTATGGTCAAGCTTTTTAGATACCTTCCTTGGGAGAATGATCTTTCCAGCCTTCTGACCCAGCTAGAGACATGAGCCTTCACAGGAAAATTCAACGCCCCTAAATACAGGTGGCATTTACAGTAAGGATAAAGGCTAAAAAACCACTAAACATGGGTCATTTTCTTCCAGCTTTGAAATGTTTAAAGGCTTAGGCTGAATTGCATATGGAACAAATATCGCTGCCTTCAGGGAAACGAGTGTGAGGACACACCACCCTTTCTCCCTTTTTCTGTTACAAAATCAAAGAATGGTTTGGGTTGGAAGGGACCTCAAAGCCAATTCAGTCCCAAGCCCCTGGCACAGGCCAGGGACACCTCCCACTGGATCAGGTTGCTCAAAGCCTCATCCAATTTGGTCTTGAACACCTCCCTGGGATGGGGCACCCATGACTTCTCTGGGCAACCTGCACCAATGCCTCACCACCCTCACGGAAAAGCATGTCTTCCTAACATTTAATCTAATCTGACCTCTTTAAGCTTAAACCCATTACTTTTCATCCTATCACTGCAATCCCTGATAAAACCCCCTTCCCTGTTCTTTAAGTACAGTGTTGTAAGTTGAAACCCTGCCTTCCTACTCTCCTACTCGTTCTTGTGGGTTTTTTTTTCCCTCCCCTCAGCTCTGCAGTGTTTCTTTCCACTCCACCACAAGGGCAGTCACATGCAAAAGGGAGTTCCCAGGCTGCAGGCTTGCAGCAGTGCCAAACAACGTTGCTAGTCCATAGATTTCCTTCCTTCTTGCTGTTTTCTACAGGTGGAGAGATCTAAGCCTTTATCCGGAACAATAACTCATTTACACTTGCAACTGAAGTGTCCTTTGTGAAGCAGGACTATAGTACCAAAGTAGGAATTTAATTCCCCGGGGAATTTGTAAAAAGCCCATATTACAAAGACAGTGGAAAAATCAGTGTGGAGGCAGCCACACAAAATATTTGATATACTGAAATTAGCAATGACTATAATCAAGGGTAAGGACAGAAATGGAGAAGAATAGCAATTGCTTCTCATTTGAACATCATAACATTTACATGCTTTTCATAGATGCCAAATAGGCAAGATTATCTAGATTTTCAAATGAGTTGATCTACAAATGATTGGCTGAGTGAACTGACAGAAAAAGTAATGCAAGGTGCTGTGAAGGTACAGCATCCTCACTGTAGAACACAATGACAGGGAATGTTGTTATCATGGCATAAAGCTGCTGAATCTCACAGTATAAATGCAATACAAAGCCTGAGTTACTTTCCCACAGTTGTAGTTTGTAGAGGCAAAGCACCCAAAATTGTCTTTTATTTCCTTTAAAAAGAAATTCCATTTTACAAGTATGTGTGTGCATAAATTCCAGAAATATCATAGGGTTCTTCTGGCTTCCTTTCTTTCCATGTTACATCTGAGAACATCAATTTCTTCTCCCTTACTTTTACTTTTTATTTTAGGACTCTGACAGAGCTGCAGTTGGGCTTAAGAGGACAACTCATCACACATATTCACTCTGTTACCTAAAACCTTCTCCATGTGCAACCCTTTAGAAACAACTAAGTAGAAAAAAACCAGTGTGCTTATGCTCATGTTGCCAAAAGTATGTAAGCAATCCTTAACTTACATGTATGAATTGCAGCTGATAACTTATTTTCAGATCCAAACTTTCAAATTTGCTTATTACCCATAATCCCTTCTGATGGAAGACAGGAAACACATCAAATGCTGTATTTTGCCACTAGTTGCAATACAGAATTTCTGTAAATGATTGCAAGCAGCGTGCAAACCATGGTTTATTTTTGGTAGCAATTTCTCTATACAACTTCAGTATTGCTTACAAATTTCAACAAAAATAAATTGCAGAATTTGAATTAATAGCATTGACTTGCTGATAATATTTCCAGATTTTAGGGATTTTTGACAAAAATTAGAAAAAGCAACAATTAGAAAAATTAGGAAAAAAAATTAGGAAAAGCAAATGCATTGAATATCTGCTTTGAACTGTATTACACTGATTTCTCAAATCTGCCTGACTCATACAAAGTAAGGATACCCAGTGTTGAAGAAAAGAAGCCTGGGCTTCACTGCACATGAGTTCAGGTACCGTCGTAAGTTAGGCTGTTCCATGATGTACAAGCCAAATGTACCTGACATGGCAGGAAGACACCAAATTTGGACAGATAGTGCAGCACAATTTGTGCGTATATAGAGAGAGAGACATATATAAAACCCATATGTGTATATATATACACCATATATAGCAAAACTATGCCAGACTAGACCTGACAAAAGAGAAAAATGGAAAGAGATGGAGTCAAGTTGAAATACAAGTGAAACTTCACAGCTGAGGCAAATGCATCCACTGATCTCTACTATAATTTTTCAATTGATTCATACAGGGAGTATTTAAACAATCTCATGTTGTTTCCCTCCCATCCTTCCCATCACTCTCTTCCTCCTTTTTCTAGTGTTCTTGCATCCTACCTTTTGTTTCTTAAGGTCAGTTGTGAGACATCTTCCTACATGCATGAATAAGACCAGAACAAATACTGCACACTAAATGATGGATCAACAATCTGTTTCCTATAAATGCCTCAACCAGCTGCCACCAGGAAGAGAAGGGAAGAGAGCTTTTCTACTTCGCAAGTAAGGGTCCCTGGTGAGGTGACATATTTTTCTGTTTCTTTAGGTTAAATGTACTTGTTATTTACATGAAATCCATCTGCTACAACATCCCACACGCCCAATAGGACCGTACAGTTAAAAGATATTAAAAACACATTAATATGTCTTTCCATACTGTGACGTGTTAATAGTGCAAAAAGCTATTAGGATTGGGCTATCAGGCATACACAATAGCTGGATTTCCGAGTCTGCATGAACATACACTGCACCCTATTTCGTAAAAGAATACCATTAACTTATAGCAATAGAAGGCAACATAAAAAAAAGAAGATCAAAATTTAACCCTAGTTCTTACCCTTCTAAATCTTTTGTCCTTTCAGCAAGTAAACACTGAAAGCATTTTAATGCTGGAGCGCACCAGAGAAGGGCAACGAAGCTGGGCAAGGGGGTGGAGAACAAGTGTTATCAAAGGTGGCTGAGGGAACTGGGATTGTTTACCCTGGAGTAAAGGAGGCTGAGGGGAGATCTTGTCACTGTCTACAAGTACCTGAAAGGAGGTTGTAGTGATGTGAGAGTTGGTCTCTTCTCCCCTCTTCTCCCAAGTGACAGATGATAGGATGAGAGGAAGTGGCCTCAAGTTGTACCAGAGGAGGTTCAGATTTCATTAGGAAGAACTTCTTCACTGAAAGGGTTAACAAGCACTGGCAGAAGCTTCCTAGGGAAGCTGTTGAGTCACCATCCATGGAAGTATTTAGAAGATGGGCAGGCTAAATGTTCAGAGATATGGTGTGGTAGTGGATAGATAGGATTGGACTTGATGATCTCAAAGGCCTTTTCCAACCAAGTGATCCTGTAATTCTAAATTCCTTGGAGCTAGCAACAGCAAGTGAGACTAAACCCCCCCACATCTGTGAATAAGTGCCCCATTTTTTCAAGTGCATGACACAGAGATAGAACCATCGATGGGAGCAGAAGTATTCAATGAAAAAGCAAAACCTGAGTTTGTCTGTAAAAATTAGGTAGTTGCCCAAGTTAGTCATTAGCACAATTATCTGCTCAAGCACATATGGAAAGTTATAGTGCATGACTGGTGTGCACTTTGAGGGAAACATAATTATTTCAATTCTTTTATATTTAGAAGCATAAGCCAATAAAAAAGTTTTAAAATCTGGACTTACCTGCCCCACTCAAACAAATCTTCCATATGGTGAGATTCGGTCTTATTCGCCTTGTGCTTCAGTTAGATCAATGTTTACTTAGGAAGAATGGCACTGTCCATGAAAAATAAGAAGTACTGTTAGGAGCTTGGCAATGAGAAACCTGATCCAGTGGAAGATGTCCCTGCCCATGGCAGGGTGTTTGGACTTTAAGGTCACTTCCAACACAAACCATTTCACAATTCTCTGATATTTCATTTTAATGGCATGTAGAGATCATCTCTGTAGTCATACTTGCATATCGTAGGAGGTAAGACCATATTTTCCTCTTGATGTTGCTATCAAAGTCTTTTTTTACCACATTTATATGTTCCTTACAAATATACATAGGGAAATTCAAGGTCTTTTTCATTGGGTGAGAGGTTCCTTTGCAAGTTATCTTTGTTTACGTGTCTGAAAGCTATGTAAAAACTGACTCAATGTGTGCTTGAATCTCCTTCATTCTTTCTGAGTCCCTGTTACTTCATGTTTAATGGTACATCTAGCTATTGACATTTACACACCTTCCACAATGTGGGATGCTGCAGGACACATCATACTTCCTGAGATACTTTTTGTGAAAGAAATCCTTACAGTTGCCTGGCCAACATATGAAGCTATATTTGACCACAGGACATAGAATGAGGGAACTTCCCTTATCACAAAGGAAATCAAAACATTTCTTCTATATAGTTCTATAAAGAAAGAGGGAGATAGGGAAAGAAGCATGAGAACCCGCATCACCATTAGAATTAAATGAAAAGAAAAATAAATCCATTCTAAAGGCTGGAGGTGGAAAAGTTCTGAGTTCCAGAATCCCAGATGTCAATGGAAACTGGAAGCATTTGTCATCCATTTGAACTGGTCCTATTACTTGCATACACTCTTCAGATCAGCATTGCTCTCCTACCAGTTTCAGCAGGTATTTCTCAGCACTCAGGAGAAATTGTAGAATCATGGAATGGTTTGGGTTGGAAGGGACCTTAAAGCTCACCCAGTCCCTTACCCCCTGCCATGGGAAGGGACACCTTCCACTGATTGTTCATAGCCTCATCCAGCCTGGCCTTGAACATCTCCAGGGATACGGCACCCATGACTTCTCTGGGCAAACTGTTTCTGAGTCTTAGGACTTGTCCTTCTCAAACTGTAACAGTAGTATTTTGGGATGGCAGTAGTAACCACTACCAACTGCTAAATGACATTAGAGAACATCTCCAGAGTCTCTTCAGCTCAGTTGCCACATGCAGCTTCAGAATGATAAAAAACAATTCAGTCTGTTACCACATACTCCACAAGGAGGACAGAAGTGGATGGAAGACTATGACAGGTAAGAAGATGATTCAGGAAACACTTGCAATTAGACAAATGATGTTGAAGTGTGAGTTCAGGTCTTCTCCCTGAACAGTTTTCTGAGCTCAGGCTATGGCTTTGCTGAACTGCCAGGCTTTATCTTCTGCTGTGGAAGAGGAACATCACTGAAGTCAACAGATGTATCGCCTGCAAAGGTAAAGTAAGAGTTACAAATTCACACCCAGTCCCACAGTCCGAAATGGTTTGTGTGTTTAAAAGTGGGCTGCGGCCTTTTTATGATGATTTTTAACAGGACTGGAACACCTGCTCACTTGGCAGAAAATGCTAATAGATGCTACAAAAATATCAGTGGTTCATAAATAACTTAGTGATACTTAATTAAAGTATCTACATAAAAGAAAAGAACATCCTTGTGATATGTGAAGTATTTAAGCAGCTATTAAAGAACTCATCCTTTCAGAAAACACAACCGATCCATTAGCACAGGCTTATTCTTTGGTTTCATCCTGCAGCCACAATTCAGAGCATACCAAAGCACCTCTTTCCAAAACCCTCTACCAGGTACCTTCCCTCTAAGCTTTGTGGAAATGTGCCCAGGACTCTCCGTCCAAAATTTAAGGGCGTTTTCTTAGGCACTGCCTTAATCTTCAATGTGTTGAATTTTAGTGTCCACTCATAACAATATCCTATTGTCTTATGTCTACTCTGAAGACCAGTTACGGATATTCCTCACTTACCAAATCAAGAAGTTTTATACAAGGTTCTGAAAGAGAACAGTAATAAATCTAGGAAGGAGAATGTGCATTTAATATTTCTCATTGTACAACAATGTTTTACCATTTCGTTCTCAAAAAAACTGCAACAAAAGAGCCTGAGGACTAAAGTCAGGAAGATGTTAATGTATTCAAGCAACAGAAATATAACACTAATTTGGTATCTTTAGAGGGGGGAAAAGAGATTTGCACATTACATCTGGTGTCACTGTATGTAGTCACAAAGAATTAACAGCAGGTTAAAAGATAGAGGCAATTATTTTTAAATGGTCTTTCTATCTAGGGTAGAGGAAAAAGCAGGTTTAAAGTAGCCACTGCAGCCATAAGAACAGGGAGGATGTGTCTCTGTGAAGTCTCCAAACTGTGCCATTATGGGCAAACTGTGGTCACAGCAAGAGGCTCTGAAAGAGTGAAAGGGATTCATTATTGCTGCACACAGCCATAAAACCACAAAGATGTTAAATCACTGGGAATGTGTTTGTATCTATAGATCTTCTCTAATCTTTAAATTATGTAATAAAGCTGACTCATCAACAAAGTAACAAACCAAGACATTCAGTTTTCTGAGCACAGGACAGTTAATAAATTCAAGGATCTGGACCACTGCATTGATGCCTACTGTGACAGACAGTTAACAAATGAATAAAAGAAGTTGTGCTGCTCCAGGGAAACAGAAACCCATCTCTGCTAATCTTCACAGAGCAATATCTGTCCAGGTTTTGGCAGACAACTGGACAGTGGCGAGAAGGTATTAAAAAATCCAGGATGCTCCTCTTCCTAGTGTTACTACTACTGCTACTACTAATTAATGCTATGTTTTAAAGCTTTACTTATTTGTACACTTTTAAGTGGCTCCTTCAACTGAGCTACAATGCTGCTGAGAAGTCCTTCTGACATCCCAGCTCCACGTGCACCTGCTATGGCAGCTTTAACCCAGTCCTCCTTTACTGCTACCTACAGAATTATTCACCAAGCGCTGCAACTCCGTGCAGAGGTCTTTGTTTAACTTAAACATTCCTTAGCATCTGGCAGCATTTTTACCTAGCTAAATTCCTTTTACGTACACTTTACTTCTCCAAGCCTCATCAGCTACTGCTCTAAATGCATCCTTTCAAAAGAAAAACATCTCCACCTGCCTCTAAAACACGTATCAATAAAAGGAAGATTTGAAATAAGCCTTCCTAAACTGCTGAACAAATTTCTTTCTGCCTTAGTTTACTTAATCATAAAATGGTTATGATATTTACTACAATATCTTGAAGAATACTGAAGAAGCTTAATGTTGTTAATTCAATACTACAGGGAATATATAAACATTTCTATGCAAAGTCGATACATACACATAAGATTTAAAGTTTATGGTCTGTAGTCATTAGAACAACGTTATTTGCAAGGTTAATATGCTAGTCCTATGGAACAGAAAGTATTATCTGCATTATAGTCAAGACAGGAAAGACATATATCTATTGGAGTCAGTTCAGAGGAGGCCATGAGGATGATCTGAGGGCTAGAGCATGTCCTGTACAAGGACAGGCTGAGAGCTAGTGTTTTTCAGCCTGGTGAAGAAAAGGCTCCGGGAAGACCTGAGTGCAGCTTTCCAGTACCGAGAGGGGCTAAAAGAAAGCTGGGGAGGGGCTCTTGATCAGGGAGTGTAGAGACAGGACTAGGGGGAATGGTTTTAAACTGAAAGAGGAGTGATTTAGATTAGAGATTAGGAAGAAACATTTTGCTGTGAAGGTGGTGAGGCACTGGAACAGGTTGCTCAGAAAAGTCATGGTTGTTCCATCCCTGGAGGTGTTCAAGGCCAGGTTAGATGGGGCTTTGAGCAACCTGATCCAGTGGAAAGTGTCCTTGCCCACGACAGGGGGGTTGGAACTGAATGGTTTAAGGTTCCTTCCAATCCAAACCGTTCCACAATCCTATATGGTTCTATGATTCTAATTTTACATGCTAGATATCCCTTTTATGTAAGCCTGTAATGTTTATTTTCTTCTGTAGGGTAGTATTATTAATAAATACTTACTACAAGTAAGCTTATATAAATTTATGCAGAAACCCAATTTTTAAAATAACTTCTCCAAAACAAAATTATTATTTTTTTTTAAATACATAGGGCAGAGTCTTTGTCTCTCCCAAGGAAAGAGAGCCACATTCATTTGTGCTTTACATTTCCTGTAAAAACTATTCAGATCTGTACATGGGATGCCTCTCAGCTATTTCCATGACTAACTGGACTAAAGGATGGCATGACCTATTTTTTTCAGTGTACGTCATAGATTTTGGAGATTCCAAAATGCTTCAGTGTTTTCTGAGTTTTGTTGTTTCCCTACCAGCTCCAACTTCCCGGTACCCAGCTGCCAGAAGAGGGAGAAAATACGATACGAAGTACTGAAATGTGATACGGCACACAGTCTCTCATCTGCACTACTGAAATAAATATGATGTGGTTTCAACCATCTCTTTTCTAGGACAGGGTACTCTCGTTGTCAGTCCCCCAGTCTATGGGCAATCCCATTAATTGTTGGGGGGCTTTCCCTCCCCCTTCAGTCTTCCTTCCCCCCTCTCCCTTTCAATCCATGCAGGCTGAATCTTTATGAGATGTATAAATAGTGGAAGAACTATGCAGAGGGCTTTTTTATGAAACAAGAAATCATTTCATTGACATTAATGGGAGAGGCTGTCTTTCAGAGAGCTCCACATTTCTGGATGCCATTTCCTGTTCTCAAGGTCCCCTAATGCACTGAACCAAGACAAGATGGGAATTGCTTTACCTCTCCTCTGCTTCAGAGCCCCATATATATGTGCTGAAGGGCTACGTTTTTCTTTAAACACCAGCAGTTAGTCTTCTATATGGACTGACTTCTGTCCTATTTAACAATTTCTGAAGCTTACTGGCACACCTGCAGTTATTTTAATCAGAGGTGTCTGCATTTCCCCCTTAAAACTGCCCTCCCCATATCTGTGCAAGCACATAGATACACACAAAGCAATATAACACTCTATTTAGATAAAGCGCTTTCTCCTTTTTCCTAAGGTATAAAACCTGTCTGTTGTAGACTTGTAAAGAGACAAAGGGCAGCCTGCTCTTGCTGCTGCCTCATTGCCTTCTCACTCCTGGCACTGGGAGGCTTTCCTGGCTAGCTATATCAGGGACCTGGTCCTCTCTGCATGGAGTCACACTCCAGGTGAGGACACAAATGTGACTGGCAAGTTAAATGCTCTCAGCTCAGTATCCCTACCCCTAGCCCCATCTACTGCCTGGAGCGTGTTATCACGCATCTATGGCCTTGAATAAGGAGTTGGGGATGGGCTGGGGATGCCTCAGCACAGCCAAAAGGTAGAGCTTCCCAGCACAAATCACTTTCTTACTGTTTTCATAATGCTAAAGCAGCCTGCTCTGTAGGTCACTCTGCTCTTTCCAGCTATGGACCTATGTATTTGGTTTGCATGGCAAGGTTTTTGTAGGTGGGGGCTCCACTGTTGGCTTCTGTGAGAAGCTGCTGGAAGCTTCCTCATGTCTAGTTGAGCCAATGCCAGCTGGCTCCAAGATGGACCCACCACTGACCAAGGCTGAGCCCATCAGTGATGGTGGTAGCACCTCTGGAATACTGAATTCAACAAGGGAAAACACACCTACACAAGAGCAACTGAGAATATGTGAGAGAAACAACTCTGCAAACACCAAAATCAGAGAAGGTGGGGGAGGAGGAGCTCCAGGTTCTGGAGCAGAGATTCTCATGCAGCCAATGGCGGTTGACAGTGGAGCAGATATCCTCTGCAATACATGGACATCTATGGTGGGCAAATGTATACTGCAGTCTGTGGAAGACTTCTTGTTGGAGCAGGTGGATGATTGAATGAAGCTGTGACTCCATGGAAAGCTCACACTAGAGCAGGCTCCTGGCAGGACTTGTGGACCAGTGGAGAGGGCAGCCCACACTGGAGCAGGTTTTGCTGGACTTGTGACCCTATGGGGGACCCACACTGGAACAGTTCATGAAGAACTGCAACCCATGGGAAGGATTCATGTAGGAGAAGTTCATGGAGAACTGACTTCTGTGCGAGAGACCTTGTGCTGCAGTAGAGAAAGACTGTGAGGAGTCCTCCCCTTGAGGAGGAAGGAATGGCAGAGACAACGTGAGATAAATTGACCACAATCCCTGTTTCCTACCCTCACGCGTGCCACCTGTGGGGTGCTGGTAGAGAATTCAGAACTGAAGTTAAACCAGGGAAGAAGGCGGGGTGGGAGCAAGATGTTCAAAGATTAAGGTTTTGTTTTTCATTATCCTCCTCTGACTTGATTGGTAATGAATTAAATGAATTTCCCCAAGCTGAGTCTCTTTTGCTCATGACCAGTAATTGTTGAGTGATCTCCCTGTCCTTGTCTCCTCTTTCTGGCTGAGGAGGTGTAGTGACAGAGCAGCTTTCATAGACACATGCATTCCACCCAGGGGCAGCCCACCACAAGCCAACAGCAAGTGATGGCACTGCTAAATCATTGGACACTTCTTGCTGTCTACAGGTGCACATGAATCATCTGCTGTTTGGAGAATTTCTGTTCCAAGTCTGAGGTAAACCAAGTTATGGAGGAGTGAATGATGACAAAGACATTAGACACTTTCTGTCTCAAACACCCTCATTGATACAAATCACCCGAAACACCTTGCTCTGCCAGCAATCAGAGGTTTGCCACCAAGTCTCCTGTGCAACAGACCTCAGCTCCTGCTGCTGAAGGGACTGGCTTCTCTGAAACAGAAACTGGGACAAACCCCTCTCTTTCCACTTCTGTCTCCAAAGGTTAGAAGGGTTAACATGATCTGTAAGGAGAGCAGTTTGGAAAGGCAGTGGTCTTTAATAGGGCTGCAGAGACAGAGCAAGACACAGCAGTTACAAGTAATAGTATAGCGCAGGTGAGAAAAACTTTGCGGTGGTACGCAGAGAATATTTGTATCACATGAGGAGTATTGTGATAAATAAGTCTTGCTGCCATTGAAACCATGCAGGCACAGCTTTCACAGGGGGACTGGCAGAGGGAAAGGTTATCCATAACATCAGAAGAGGACTATTACTGAGGCATAGCAAAAGCAGCAACAACCTGAACGCTCAGTCAAGGGAAAAATGGGCCGTAATAGATTCAGGATGGAACAAGAGGTTTGCTGACAAGGCCATAGAGGAGAGATGCCAGCTGGCCCCCATCCTATTAAATGACAAGTGGATATGAAAGATATCCTGAGGTTTCTGTCCTCTCTAGGTTGTCCTCTCTAGTGCTGAACATCACAAGGCACAGGGCAGTTCTGCATCTCTGTTTGCAGAGTGCTATGGCCATGCTAACTGGTGTACAGACAACTAAAGCACAGTCCTTTTCTGAACAAGGTTTCTTTTGAATCTAGATGCCTTGCTACAGGACACTTGCAGAGCCAGATGCCTCTCCCACACATAGCTAAGGATACAGGCTCCACGTGCCATCACACAACAGAGCTTTCCAAGGCAGCACTTAGTAGCCAAAATATCTTCTTCTGTGTGGTATATGGTAACCCATTTGGGACTGACTTCAGGAGTGTTCTTAGGCTAACATTTAGACTGGAACAAGCCTGACTTTTGCCTCTTACTATGGCTCTGAGATCACGCAAACTCAGAGGGTGACATATGAGTGATGCAGAGCAACAATAAATGTTCAGTGAGCACAGGTGTGTATCACCCCTTCCGAAAAAGCAATGGAAGCAAAACTACCACCTGTCTTTGGAGCAAGGATGCAGGAACTTCACTGTTTTAAAACTACATTAATGTGACAATTGCAACTTGATATATGACAGTGGGAAATAAACTTCAAGGACCAGGCTGGTGCTATGAGGAGGATGGTGCAGCTGGCTAAGCAGTTTTTACCTGCGTGTAGCTTCTGCTGATTTAATCACAGATTTCTCTAAGGATTTCTCTAAGATTCAGACTTCTCTTATGTCAGAAGATCTTGCTTACATAGTATAGACGGTCAGATTACTCCAAAAACTCTTTTCAGGGACAGTCAGGAAGAGAAGTAATGTGTACACAGCTTCAAGACTTCAAACACTTGCCAGGCAGAGTTGTCTGTTGAATACTGATTATCTCCTAAAAGGGTTATTCATTTGAGAAGCTCAACATCACTACATAGGCTAGCACCTCACCAGCAGGTTTGTATTGTACCATCGCCTACAGTAGCTCAGCACAACTTCAGTATCGGTAATAGCTTTGGTAGCAATAAAGGCAGCCTGTAAAGGAGTGGCTTGGGTTTATCACTATGTGCCTCCATAATCATGTTTGTACAACTTCTTGGTGATGGCAGTGGTGAAGCTAACACCACTGTGTTGTACAGCAACAGGATCTAAGGAGGTTTTACAGTGCCACAATGATAACAGAGAAGTTTTTAGGCATGTCTGTTCACTGACAGCTGCTGGGCATGCCCTAGTATCTAAGCTGCTCCCAAAACAGGGCTGGCAGGCAGCTCACAGGCTCTGAGAGCAGGCAGTGCTAGCAGGTAGACCTGGCTATATGGAGATACATGTTCTACCAAACCAGGCCTATGGGCTTCAGTGAAGTTACTGCAGTACAACAAAGGAAACAATCAGGCCCATGCTGCGCTACAAATGGCTTGTGCAACATTGTGGGTGTATTTAATTCAGTATGGCAAGGACTATTTACACAGATCATTTATTGTTCCATTTTTTTTTTTTATAAAGCTGTAGCTTTTTTTTTCCCCTCAAAAAGCCATGTTTCTTACTCTCATTTGTAACTTGCCAAGGGCAAGTAAAGCACAGCAAATACACAGTTCCTTTTAGACCTGCACTGCTAGTGGCATTTGCTGCTTGTATTAACTTCCACAAATGGGACAGACATAGCAAATTATTTCCCAAGTAGCAAGTCATATGGTATATTCTCCCTTAGAGAAGCACACGGGCAGTGAATAAAAGCATTAGCTATGGGAATCAGCACATTTCATAGCATCATCACACTGTAGAGAAGGCTATAGCCAGTGCTGATGGGCTTATTGTTACCCATTCCCAATCCCTGTGAAGAAAGCACAGCGTAATTAAAAGATTGATCTGGAAACAATGCTTAATAAAAAGAAAATACCTTGAAAGTAATTTCACATTTTCAAATCCCTTTCTCCACTTAATCTTGCGTGAGTTGTTTGCAACCAGCTACAAATACCTAAAAATCAAGCTCAAGCCTATGGACCTGATTCTGTTCCCACTTAAACCCATCTAAGGTCAGACTACAGTAACTAAAGTTAGTGTAGAAACAGAATAAAACTAATGGAAGTGAAATATGACTTAGACCTGGTCTAATTCAAAAAGGTGTAAGAAAATAATCCAGCTTCGGTTCTGTGATTCTATGAACTTACTGATTCAATCGAGCCAAAGCAAAAATAGGATTGGCAGGAGCAGATAAAGCAGATGTGATATTGTACACTCTGTGTGTTTGGGATTTTTTTTAAGGAGACATGACGTAGTACTGAACTTATCATATTGGAGGTAACACAATTGTGATCTGATAGCATTCACTGTTTGGGGACTTCAGTTTTTTCAATATTGTGTTAGATGCCATATGCTACAGACCAATTCTCAACTAATTTAAGCAGATGTAACCCCTTTAATATCAGTGCAACTCCATTGGTTCATGGCATGGCTCAGCGCTGATATTTTCATGAAATGCATTAGTACAAGCCAACACAATTTAACAACACAAGCCCAGCTGTATTTCCTAGGGACTGAACCAGCTCTATCTGTTCATGCTAAGACCAGAAGAGACCATTACATTACACATACTGATCTGCTAGACAGCACAGCCCATTCAGTGAATCAAAAACTCTAATTAAAATAGATTAGAATTTGGTTGTGATTGTATACGAGGAATACTAACCAGGTAGCTAAAAACGGTGAAACAGAGAATGGACTAAGCACCATCCATCCATAACCATCCAGGCTTTGAGTTCTGTTCCCTTTCCAGCCCTGATGGCCTCTTTCTAGTTGTGCATTTAAGGAGTGGGGGTAAATAAAAAAAAAAGGAAGAAAATGTTAAAAACATACTCCTTAAGGCCTCTGGTGATTGACTGAAGCACAAGATTCAGTAACTAACTGAAAGTACTAAGTAGCTGAACTCAAACCCAAAATGTTATAGATATACTGAAACTGAACTGAAACTGAAGCAGAAAACTTTGTTTTCTCCCTCATCAGATGGCGCAGACTAATATTCTCTGACAGATGAATTTGAAAGACTCCTAGTACCCACTCATCAGGTAAGCTATCTCAGCATTGAATTATCCTCTTCCTAGGGAGCATCTTGTTGTTCCTTCTCCTTCCTTGTGCCTTGAAAGCTCCCTCTTCTTCTGAAACTCAAGTAGTTCATGATCACCTTCCAGCTATTGAACGGTGATAGACCTTTTAACAGTTGTCCTATCACTTTACATGTTTCAGGACTAATTTTCAGCCATGAAGCCTCCTTCTAATGTTGTTATTGAAAAAATGTGCCTATAATGTGATAAATTGTTGCAGCCAGTGGTTCAGTACCAATTGCTCTGCATCATGCAGTCCAAGCCCCTTAAATGGGTAACAGTTAAGTCTCTCTATGCACTAAATGAGCGTGCTGGAACTTTTCCTTTTACCAGTGTTGGATCTTTCCATAGATTTCACTTGAGAAGTTTATCATCCTCAGTCAACCTCTTGGACATTTTTCATTCTATTACCAGTCCTCTTTTCTGATAAAGTCTGCAAATACTAAGACTATGTCACTGCCTACCGTGTTTCTGGGTTTTAGGGGAAGTTATAGAGGCCATGTCCATATCCCTAGATCTACATTTGCTGTGTTACCTTTAGACAAGGTAGATTTTAATTTGACTAAACATATCTGATACATCTCAAATACGGCATTTGCTTGGTGTTTAATCATAATACAGTTTAGTACTAAATAAGTATAAATTCAAGGATGTTATGGCAGACAGACTTCTAAGACCTACAAAAAACCTGCCAAACCACCCCCTGTCTAAAATAGAATTCATGGAATCATAGAATGGTTTGGGTTGGAAGAGACCTTAAAGTTCACCCACTTCAAACCTGCCTTCCATGGCCAGGGACACCTTTCACTGGACCAGGTTGCTCAAAGCCTTATCTGACCCAATTCCTGCATATTTCCAAATCCTAGCTTATTACAGCCCATGGTGTGAAGAATCCATGAAGGAAAGAAGGGAGCATACTATCATTTGACTGTAACCATCTGCCCCTCTACCACGAGAAATGAGCTCTCCTTCCCTCCAGGACTGAACTGTCTCTCCTTCCATCATACAGGGTGGGTTCATCCCCTAGTTGTGCTCTAGGACCAACCAGCTCCTGGCTGCTGCTGCCCTAGTTACATCTATTTGTATGATTTTAGCTCTTGCATCTATCAGTTACCCAATTGCTCTTTGATATTTCACTGTTACATTGGCTTCCCATAAGAGATTAGCACAGACATCTTGTGATTGTGAGCACACAAGTGTCTTGTAGAGACTTCACACCAAATACAAACAGACATTATCACATCATTCAAGCCAGGTTCTTCCAAATAGTAAATAATACCCATTTGCTCCACTCTGCACCAGAAGCGCATCATTTATAGCCAGAAAAATAGAATGATATGGTCTAAAAGTTTTCTCTCTTCTGCTTGAAGGCTGCCAGTTCTTTCTGAGTGTAGCTTTGGATGTAGAAAGCTCTCAGGAAAGCAGAGGCATTAAAAATAAATGCAAGATGCTTCATGCACATTATAACATCCTGAACCTTCAGAATAAATTATTTATACCAAAGGTTGGATGTGCCATAATAGCATCCAGCCAGCAGCTAAGAAATGTATAGGAAATGGGAAGCAAACCACAGAGACTAACAGAAAGAAGCCTGCCTGTTATGGCTGCAGACCTGATAGCAAAAATAAGATAGTGCTTAACTAAAAGTATTCAAAGAGAGCTAAGAGTTGATTGGTTTACCTGGGTTTTGTTTTTTTCTCCTCTGATAGTCTGCAACAAGAACACAAGGGCCAGAGGACTTTGTAGAATTACAAATCTGGTGTAATTATTCACATTATGGGTATATATTTCTATGGAAATAAAAAAGTCATAGTAGCTAAGCTTTCACTTTAAAAAAAAAGGAAGCACAATTTGAGATTTCCCATGCCATAACAATATACAATTTCTTTTAATTGAGTATATTAGTTTTTACACTGTTTTTAACATTATATTAACCAGCACCTTCCAGTATCACAGTGTTAGCCAGTACAAGATTAGCTTTGGCCAAGATACTTTCTGGAGGTAGTTGCAGGCACAATGCAATCAAATCACCTCTCCCAGGATGGGGTTACGTGACAGAGAAAAATCCATTGTGTAAAGCAGCAGATAGAGCACAAAATTCCCTTTTGTGATTCTTTACTTCTACATTCTTTAATCTCTTCCACACCAGAGGTGATCAGCTCTTTCCATACCAAGCATTTTCAATCAAGAATTCAAAACAGATGTTGCAAAGTAAGCAGAATATCATGTGATTTCCAAAGTTACCCTTGTATTCTGAAAGCTCCCTCCACCACCAGAGAGCTGGTAGGTCACAACACAAACACACGCACCCTGACAAGGAAAACCTTTCTATCTGAAGTTCTTCCTGGAAGAAGGCAGGCAGAATACACTCTCAGTATACTGCATTTCTGTGAAATATGTTCAGCTGATGCTGTGCTGACAGTGTAAGAGGCTGTGGTTTCACAATAATATAGTTCTCCCTATGGAGGATGGCTAAGCAGAGGAAGTCTTTGAACAATGCACAGTAAGTAATAAAAATTTGAGAATGCAGTATTCAAGTCTTTAAAGCTCTGTCACAAAGCAAGGTAACATATAAATACTACATATTATAAGAAAGGTTTTACAGACAAAGGTACTCACCAGATCCAGAAATCATCTAACTCCTGCTTCCAAGAGCATCATGATGAGTCTGAGGAAGACATGCACTGTACTACCCTGACAGTGGTCCATGGTGCAACTATGAACTTCATGTTTAGCCTAAAGAACAGAAAGCTCTGGGGAGACCTGAGAGCAGCCTTTCAGTACTTAAAGAGGCTACAGGAAAGCTGGGGAGGGGCTCTTTATCACAGAGTGCAGGAATAGAATGAGGGGGCATAGTTTTAAGCTAGAAGAGGGGAGATTGAGGTGAGATCTTAGGAAGAAATGCTTTCCTGTGAGGGTGATGAGGCACTGGCACAGCTTGCCCAGAGAAGTGGTGGCTGTCTCATCCCTGGAGGTGTTCAAATCCAGGCTGGATGAGGCTTTGAGCAATCCAGTCCAGTGGAAGGTGTCGCTATCCATTTCAGGGAGTTAGAACTGGATGGTCTTCCAACCCACGCCATTACATGACTCTAGGATTCTATGTTTTCCGTGATGACTGCTCCACCACAGCTGATGAGCACAGCCAGATACATTTTCACACTTATGGTTCAATCACAAAGCATTCTGCAGTAGGGAATCATCCCTGCATCATTTCCAGGGCCATCTGTAGGCTATACATCATGCTTTGTGAAAGCCTCTGAACTCAGTAACACCGCGTTTATTGTCCAAGACTGTCACCTAAATATACCACAGCACAAACTAATCATTTTTACTGCTGTCACGAGGCTGAGCACGGGAGGGCAGGATGAAGCTGAGGGGCATGCTAACTTTCAATAAAGAACCTGAAACACCTTTTCAGAAAGAATAGGCAACAAAGAGGCTGCTCTTGCACTGCGAGTTGCTTTGTAGGCTTCAAAGCCACAAGTGTCTACTTTGGATTTTTCAGAGACCACTTTGGAAATGCACATACGGTCAATGAAGCAGAACTCTGCATTTCAGTATTTTACCAAGACATAAAATTAAACAGTGTCCTTTCTTACTGGAAATGGGTAGAAACCATGGTATGACAGAAACCACATACATAGCAACTGCTAATAGTTAAAGCTGAAATCAGAAGCACGTTTAACAAAACACAAAGCATAGAAACAGACTCATAAGAATAAATCTACAGCTGAACGTAGGTATTTAAACCTACGTTACATTTCTCAACAAATGTATTTGCATACAAAAGTCAGGGAGGAAATCTTAAATTTGTCATTGGAAAGAAAAACCTCGTTGTGGTATGCTTAAATGCAATTCTCTTATTAACTCCACTATGACTTCTGAGTAATTCCAATGACACCAAAATTATAATGGTGTAAAAACCATGAAAAATGTAAATACAATTGTGTCCAACAACACAACCAGTATTAGAGGATGAATAATTGACAAAAGGAGGCAGAATTTTAGTGTGAAGCAGCTTACGGTTTTCAGTGTGGCAAGGTTGATTTACACCAGCTGTGGATATTGGTCCATTGTCAGCAAATCCTATTTTCTCCCTCTTATATTAACAAGCCTGTTAGGAACATGGGAACAAATACAAAAGTAGGTGTAATGATTAATTTGATTAAATCCTCTGAATTAATTCACTCCTTAAAAGTAATACAATGTGCCCTATAAATGGACAACGTTAAGATTTTTTTTAAAAGCCATTAAAATCACAGTGACTATTGAGTAAATTAAAGGCTCTGGCAATGATTCATCATTTCATTACAATTAAAAACTAATTGTATGCCTAAAGAAATTATGTTAGAGCTTTATTCATGATAGTGGGGAAAATAGAACTGAACAGCTTATGTTAGAGAGAGGCTCTTGTTCTTTCACTAATGGAGAGAATTATACCACATGATAATTTTTCACCAACACCAGCATTTATACTGCAGCACTAAAGGCAAAGATCAAAATGATCTCTTGCAGCAAAGAAACTGGAACAGCAACATTAATAAAACTGGAGTCCAGCCATCTTGCGCACCACAGGGAAATCCAGTTTCACACAGTTGGTGTTTTGAGACACATATGTGACACAATTAGTATAATAAAATAAGTTTCTCCTTGCTGAAGCATTTACTGCAAATTGAGTCATTAATCTCATTTACAAAACAGGCACGATGGCTCGCACATTGTGATTGGCCGAGGCAATTTCTTCTCATTAGTGTGTGAGCAGCCCAATCTTGTTCACTTTAAATGTGGGTCATTTTAGCTAAATATAAATACTTCAGCCCTGAGCCCCTACAAGAACTGTTACTATATTGATACAGGCAATTTAAAGTTCCAACATGCTGGAGATGCTGTTGTCTAGCACCTGCCTGGACTACACTATGGCCATGACAACAGGCATATTGCAGGCATCTTTGTAAGGATGAGGATTCAAAGCTCAGAGGGATTCAGGACTAAGCCCATTGAAATAATTCATCTTCTAAAAGAGGACGCGAGTACATTGAGGCTCCGAAATTCAAACAGTGATTCAGAAAATCCCTGTTGAGCTGCTGCCAAATTCTGAAGCTGCCTGTGTTCACAAGATGTCTACATACTCAACTCTTGACAGCATTTGTATCTACCCTAAACTGCCAAGACTGAGCTACTTGGCACATGCCTCTTGCCTTGTTCTGGTCATGTTTCAGAAAACAGTTATTTTTCAGCATAAGCTCTCTGTGGCATTGAATCCGAACTCTTTCTACACTCACCTGTTAGAACCTTCTGTAGCCATCCAAGGGCTATGCCACTAGCCAAGTCACTACAGGGGCAGGTATGGATTCAGTATGATGCAGGTTCACTTCACCCAGAGGATGCAACAAGCTCCAACATATCACAGGTTCCTGAAGGCTCAATTCCCCTTTCCTTCCAAGGGGAATGAGCAGCATTCAAACAGAGTAATCAAGTGCTAAGCAGTAGAAAGATCCAAGTCTGGCCTTTTTCAGGTTATCTAAGACAAGTCTTCTCCAGCTAACCACAAAATTATGTTAGATGATATAATCTTCAGGTTCCAAACCCTCACATTACAAGCAAGGTTCTAGGTTTGCAGAGAGGTTAAAAACTTCCTGCAAAAGAAGGCATGTGAAAGTTTTTTAAAATGCCAGAAGAAGCCACTGTTACATATAAGAGCTCAGCCAAAATCAAGTCACCCACTAATCCGGCTGGAAAGGAACAGGTTAGCCCCTCCTGCTGTAAGACTCTTGCCTGCTTCCTAGAGACCTTGGTGTGGCTTTCACCCTTCCATTCAAAGGCCTAGCTATTCAAGAAGTGAATTTAAGGAGAGAAGCAGCAGCAAGACTAGGAGAGATGCTTCTAGTGGCTAAGTAGTTGAGAAATTGCTGTTTTGGTAGCATAAGAGGTTGAGTTATAATTCCCCATGATCTGTAAATTCTGACAAGAGAGGAATTTGTGCACTGCTGTCCCGAACTGTCTTTATGCAGGTATAGATGTATGAAAATGGATATCTAGGACTTATGATGCTTTGTCTAGATTGATTTGTTGAAGTTTATCAATGAAAATAAAAGTTTAAGGAATTTTTTTTTCACATCAAATAGTTGTGCTCTGCTCCAATAGGGCTCTTCTCTAAAACAGGCTCAAGGTAGCAGCTCTCAGTGAGGTACTGTGCTTCTCATATGGAAGCACTCTTGCCTAAGTTGTAGGACTTTTGGGATAGAGATGGCCAGATGCAAAGTCCTTGCTATGTTCCAGCATGATGGTGTCATCTGGCTCTGTGAAACCTCTAGACATTTCTTTGTTTAGCTTGTCATAATAAGCAATTAATCAAATATGGCATCTTCTTCCTGAGACATTAAAAACATTAACATTTTAAACACTATTTAAATACTATTTGAAAATTTTCATCAGTGACTGCACTTCTTTCATCTCACTGAAACTGAAAGTGCTGCTATGTCACAAGAAAAAAAACCCTTATCTTGCTACTTCCACTGCAGGATGAAGTCAAAAGATGATGAATCTCAGACAAAAGGATCATATCTCACTCACTTTTACAGACCAGTAAGCCTCAGGAGACATGGTTGAAATCTGAATCTGGAATTTTTTAAAATAGTCCAAAAATATTATAAGCAGTTGTGGCATCTGGGAGTGGGATTACATTTCTTTACAATGCTCCTATTATTTTTTTTTTTTTGAGGCAGAAAGCAGGGCCCTTTCTGCTCTTTCACTTGGCACTGCTTACATCTTTGCTGAAATCCTAGAATCATTTGGGTTGGAAGGGACCTTGAAGATCATCCAGTTCCAAACCCCCTGAAGGAACACCAGCCACCGGATCAGGTTGCTCATAGCTGCATCCAACCTGACCTTGAACATCTCCAGGGATAGGGCAGGCACAACTTCTCTGGGCAACCTGGTCCAGTGCCTTCCCACCCTCACAGGGAAACATTTCTTCCTAATCTCATCTAATTGACCACTATTTCAGCTTAAAACCATTTCCCCTCATCTTATCCCTGCACTCCCTGATCAAGAGCCCCTCCCCAGCTTTCTTGTAGCCCCTTTCACTACTGGAAGGCTGCTCTAAGGTCTCCTTGCAGCCTTCTCTCCTTCAGGCTGAACAACCTCAACTCCCTCAGCCTGTCCTCATATGGATGTGCTCCAGCCCTTGGATCATCTTCATGGCTTCCTCTGGACTACCCTCCAGCAGATCCCTGTCCTTCCTGTGCTGAGGACTCCAGAAGAGAATGCAGGACTCTGTGAGGTCTCATGAGAGCAGAGTAGAGAGGGAAATTCTGACAAATGTACTGGCAGGAGTTAAAGTACAGCACTCATTGCATGCCATGAATATTTATAGTTGTAATCCACTGTGGCATGTGTTTTCTGCTTGCATTTTTGTTGCATTTCTAGGCAATATACATTGTTTTGTTGTTCAGAGTAAATACAGAAACACTGAACTATTAACAATGAGAGCACTTGCTGTTGTTTGTGAAATATTAGCTGACCTACTTCATTGCAGTTTTAATTAGGTATTACTCCCATGCTGTTCTAGTCCCTGTGGGGATTAGACAGTTGGCACTGATATAAATTTTCCTACCATAGGGTGATTCACCAGGAAAGAGGTTGTTTAGAAATACCTCATTCAAGGCAGAGGAGCACAACAGTGCCCTGCAGCGTTCCCTGAGCCATGCCAGCCTCCCTGCTCCCAAATCAGAAATTAATAAGGCAGGGCTGCAAATGTCAGAAAGGAAAACACAGCCCAAGAATCCACCTAGGATCAGTCCCGCTTTTCTCCCGACTGCAGCCTAACCCCAGAAAAGCCCTGCTGTCCAAAAAGTACTAAAATCCTGGGACGGTGTCCAGGGATTTGTCACCTGCACACTTAGGCACAGTGTATTGACAACCTCTATGTTGTTTCCACAGTTGTCAAAATTGTTGTTTAATTTCGCCAAAATAGGCCTTCCTGCCTCAATAACTGAAATAGTTCCAAATGAACTATTTATAGTTGAAAAGATGTCTGTTGAGGAATGGCAAGGCACAGATCTTAGATTATTTTCTTTTACCCACATCAGTCAAACCATCATAGCACAGTGATTTTGTTTCACTGTGTTAGTTCACTTGTATGTTGCTAACTCCAAAAATGTATTCCCTAGGAATTTTGTCAGATTTCTTTTTTCCCCTCCCTTTTGATTAGATGAATAACCCTATATACAAAATTTCACTCCTCTATGCCCTAAAATAATACATGGAGCAAGAATATGATTCCATGACAGGGGAAATAGATATGCTGTCACACACATCAAAGTAATTTCAGAAGCAATTAAGGATGAAAAGCAGGGGAGCTATTCTCCCATCCAAGCGTCTCAGGGGAGAATAAACCCCTTAAGAGCCATTCTCCCCTAATTACACATACTGCCACTATATAGGATCCATCAAATTGAGAGCTATTGTTGCCTTAGCTGGCAAGTGAAACAAAAAGAGTTAAGAGGCTCCACGAAAATAAGGTTTTCAACCTTAAATACACCAGGTGTGGGGGCTTTTAGTTTGTTTTCTTTTTCATCGCTAAGGGGCAGCTTTTGTGGTAGTCTTCTTTAAGCTGTGCCTTGGACCATGGTTTTCATTGTTTTCAACTGCCCTGTAGTAGAAACAGTTTTCCTCTCAGTTTATGAACTTTAAGATTAAAATTGCTCTAAATCTGCCTTTCCTATTACAAATGAAAGTTAAAGCGGCCACAGGCAAATCCTATTAAACTGATGGCACAGTCTGAACTTTCATTTGTAAAATCATCTTTTCATGAAAGGAATTCAGAAACCTTGAGCTTACTTTCTGTGGCATCTGGGTAGAACAGGTACAAACAGGGATAAAATAAAGCAGCCCGCTCTGCTGGCAGATTGGCAGATTAATTGTAGAATCGTTAAGGTTGGAAAAGATCTCTAGGATCATCCAGTCCAGCCATCAAGCCCACAATCACTGTGCCTACTAAACCATTTCACTAAGTACCACATCTATGGATTTTTTAATACTTCCAGGGATGGTGACTCCACCACTGCCCTGGGCAGCCTGTTCCAATGCTTCACCACTCTTTCAGTAAAGAAATTTCTCCCTGGAGCCAATCCAAACCTCCCCTGGCATAACCTGAGGCCACTTCCTCTCATCTTATCACCTGTCACTTAGGAGAAGAGACCAACACCCACCTTGCTACAACCTGCTCCTTTCAGGTAGTTGCAGAGGTCGATAAGGTCTCCCCTCAGCCTCGTCTTCTCCAGCCCCAGTTCCGTCAGCTGCTCCTCATAAGACAGGTGCTCCAGCCCCTTCACCAGATAAGGCATTGATGTTCCTGTTCAAGTGCAGTGTATAAGGAAATAGAAGAATTAGTCATTTTAACTGAGGTATGGGAAACAGGGACAGAGAAATCCAAAATACTGTATAAGCTGGACAGCTATAACAATGAGTTACCCTGGTTTTGGACATACCTATAATACTTTGGGTCATTCATTAGGCTTTGATTTGTCACAGCAGGGTTTTGACTGCTCTGCTTGTGCGGTAACAATTCATAAAGCTAAGTGACATAATGAAGCAGGCTTTCTCCCATCACCTGTAAATATCCAGTTAAACCACTACAGGCTTCATTATGGTGACATAAAATGAGTAGGTTTTCAAGCAGTTGCGGGAGGATCTATCCACAACTTCACAATGACTTTTATGGGATTCGCATGACAGGGATCTCACAGAGTTACGTGCAACACAGAATGGTAACACTCCACTTCCTTAACAGCATCCCATGCTTCTCTTTTTCCCCTGGAAGTCAATGTTGGGCAGCATCATTTTGTCATGACACAGAAAACCTATGGAGCCATAGTTGAAAGACAGGATGCCTTGAAATCAGTGGAAAATCGCCACTCCCAGGTTTCAATGAAGGTTTCTGAGCTGAGCCTGAAAACACAGATGTGGGACAGAAGGGCTTCTAAAAGTTTTGGTAGGGCAGGGTGCTCCACCTGAGGTATTGATACAGTTCAGAGGCCTCAAAGACATTGTCAGCTCTGTTATTTCTTCTCTCCATTCCTTTTAGATTTTGTAGGACCATGGGAATTACCACTGGAACTGCACAAGAGAGGCTGGGGCAAAGGAAATACAGCAACAGAGGAACAATTTTAAGTGAGCAAAATAAGGTGGTTATTTTGTATTTGTACATGCTGTTCCTTGTACAAAGAGCTCCAAATTTTGTACTATATATCTATATGCAGAAAGCTTTACAATCAACCTCAGTTCTATCTGAAGGATATGGAATTTTCTATCATATGCATACATATATCAGTGGAAAATACTCATATTCAGTAAAACTCCCCTTTTTTTGCTGTGTTACTCACTTTTTGAAAGTACTAATTGGAATACACTGCAAGGTGAAATACTGACTTGAGGAGAGTCATTTCAATGAACATATTGCCTTGTCAAATCATGAGAGCTGGTTTAAGCCTAATTAACACAGGGTTTGAATGGATGAGGTAGATCTCACCAAATTAAAATTGGTACAGGTTGGATTCATTGCAAAATGTTGGTATGAGCCTACTGCATACACATACTCTAAGCATCAAGCTGGGTAACAGTCAAGCCACTGCTCTCTGTATAAAGGGTGGAATTTAATCTGTAACTCCCAATCATCCTGACATCTTAACCATAACGGGAACAGTGCATATCTTATCTACCTGTAACACACCATGCCATAGCAGTCAGTCTTATTGGATGAAATGGAAATGATTGAGTATAACAAATCTGAGTCACGACACAGGAGCAGAAAAAAAAGACATCTGAAACACTGTATATTTTCTGTTCTTTTTTTTCATATCTAAGATTTAAAATTCACCATATACAAATTTAATCACAGCCTGCTATTCCTGAGCTATAAAATATGAGCCACATCTTGGAGGCAGTGGAGAAGAAACAAAGAAAGTAGATATTCTTCAAGAAATGCCACCCACTAAAGATGGGAGAAAATTTGTTCTAAACATTCTGCTAGTTCTACAAGGCAATAACAGACCCCTCTGTGGCTACTCCTGTTTCATGGCTTGTGAAAGTCATGTTATATTCTGTGTGTATGGTGGGCTCTCCTTTTTGACTGAGCACAAGGCCAATTGCATGAGGTTCAACCAGGTCAAGTGGAGGGTCCCGCACTTGGGTCACAACAATCTCATGCAATGCTACAGGCTTTGAGAGGAGTGGCTTGAGAACTCTCTGGAGAAGGACCTGGAAGTGTTGATTGATAGGTGGCTAAATATGAGCCAGCTGTGTGCCCAGGTGGTCGAGAAGGCCACTGGCATCCTGGCCTACATCAGGAATAGTGTGGCCAGCAGGACTAGGGAAGTGATCCTTCCCCTGTACTCAGCATTGGTGAGGCTGCACCTCAAATACTGTGTTCAGTTTTATACCTGTCACTAAAAGAAGGACATTGAGATGCTGGAGTGTGTCTAGAGAAGGACAAAAAAGCTGGTGAAGGGTTTAGAGCACAGGCCTCATTAGGAGTGGCTGAGGAACCCGGAGTTGTTTAGCCCAGAGAAAAGGAGTCTAAAGGGAGACCTTATTGCTCTCTAAAACTACCTAAAAGGAGGTTGTAGTGAGGTAGTGGTTGGTCTCTGCTCCTTGGTAGCCAAGAGATGGCCTCAAGATGCACCAGGGGGTGTTTAGGTTGGATATCAGGAGGAATTTCTTCACTGAATGGGTTGTCAAGAATTGGAATAATCTGCCCAGGGAAGTGGTTGAGTCACCATCCCTGACGGTGTTTAAAAGATGAGTACATGTTGTACTTGCGGACGTGGTCCAGTAGTGAACCTAGCAGGGCTGGACTGATGGTTGGACTTGATGATCTTAAAGCTTTTTCCAACTGAAAGCATTCTATGTAACACACCCTAATGCTAGGGCTGACTTCTACTACTACAAGCACATTTATCCTCACATTTAATTTTCATTGATTTGTTTGATGCTGGTGTTGCACATGTTAGAATTCTGACCTATCTGAACATGAAACAAAACACAGTCATGCAACATTTTGGACAGGCTTTGAAAAAAATATCCATGAAGAGAGACTTTCAGGGAGGTAGTAGGCACCTATTGAGAGCAGAATATGATTATAAAGCTGGGCTAAGCACTGGGCAAGGTCTGAGCAGGGGCAGAAAAAATATGCTTGTAATGAGAAAAAGATCAATCTGTATTGCTTTTGTGGAAATATATTTAGTGAATCATGCAAGTGGGCAGTTAATTTCATTTCTACAGTTGTAGCGCCTTGAGTTATAAATTTCTAGGTAACATTCAGAGAAAAGAGTCATTTATAAATTGCCTCATTTCTGGTCATACTCTATATATTAATAATTATCTTAATTTTCAAGCTACAAACAAATAACCAAAGATGACAATCAAGAAACAGAATCTGAATTGCTGCTGGGAGGGGTGGGTAGTGTACAGCTGTGTATGTTCATACAGTGGGACTCTCCATGTGACCTGAGTTACTCATGTGCATTAATGCTTCAGAAGAAAGCTCTTAGGGCATATTACACATTTTGTTTTATGGAACACAAGATTATTTTATCTTTCATCCAACCCAAAGCACACAAGAATCAATGTATGCTTAGCTTTGACTTCACCAGAGTTTGAATCAAACACAAAACTGCAATTATGAAGGGCAAAGAGTGATTATAATGATTTGTGATCATTTTGTTGACTTATAAACTGAAATGTTGATTTACCATGTTCATTTCCTTTTGCTTCATGTGGATTGGAATCAATTCACGCATGCATCAGGAGAAAATTAATTTGATGCTCCATTTTTTTCAGTAAATTTGTCCAGAGAAGACAGCGATTTCTTTACTAGTGGCCACCAGCATCTACCATTAGCTAACCTGCTCATGAGGCCTTTTTAATGGCTCCTATCAACAGTTCCCTAGAACTTGAAGGCATGTCTTCATGGGAAATCCCATGATGTTTCAGCATATGCTACCTGGCGCTGCACCAAGCACTGGGTGAGAAGAGGGATGAGCACACTTATAATTTTGCCAGCTGGTCAACCTTACACATAGCAGTAACTCAAAGCAATGGTAACACCCACAGGTTTAGGCATGTTAAGTGCCTTGCCAAGTTTATCATAGTTCTGGTTAATACTTTTTATTATATTTTCAAATACAGGCAGTCCCTAAGGTTCCCTTTTATCTGGTTCCCTACCAGTGCTGCTGCTAACATGTGCCCCTAACTAATAGGGACAATTACAAATATGCCAAGAGTTAATTAGCCCAACACAGGCACAGATTTTGGCAAGCTTCCCAGGTCCTTGACTGACATCTTGGAATGGGCTCATCACAAGTGCTTCACTGGTCTGTGAATATGCATGTATATTGCAGCCTGTGCAGGGGAGGGAGAAGAGGCAGATGTTTCCTCAGTTGCTGTGAGGAATAGTGACAGATAACCAAAAACGTGGTTACATATCTCTGCCATTCTCTATATGAGATTCACTTATGAGTTAGGATTTTACAAGCTTCCACATAACCACAAGAAACAAAACACAAGGCCATCAGTTTGGCTGCGGGGAACATGGGGAACTTCCCAGAGATGTGTGTTTCCTTGCAACATTTCTTAAATAATTGTAAGCAATGGCCATGTTGTAAGACTGATTCTTTTTGTCTGCCTTAAATCACGGTTGAGCCTGTAGCAAAGGCAGTATCCTTCAACACTTTATCTCACCCTCCCAAGCAGCCCAGGTGCTCTTGCTGCCCAGAGGGGACATGCTGAAATCTTGCTGGTAGGGAGAGTAGGGGCAGAATGGTACCTTGGACCCCAGACTCCTCCTTAAACTTCCTCAGACTCATTTCCAGAACTTTCCTAGAAGAAGCAGTGCACAGGCCTAGCAAAATAACTATAATTTATACTCTGGAAAAGAGGCCAGTTGCAGCAGTGCGCCCACCATCCTGAGAGAAGAAGAGGTGGATCAGAGCCCAGGTAGTGTCCTTGCACTTTGGTTTCTCTCCCATTTCTATCTTTCCTTCTTTTTCCTTAATACAGATTTAACAAGCCAATGCCAGCCTTATTTCTAAGAATACTTGTATAAATAAATAATTTATTGGACTGATCTTTTGACATCTTTTTCCCTTCATTTACCCTGGTGGGTACTGAATCCCTAAGTTTTATGGGGAGACTCAGGGTCTCACCACAGTGACCCCTGGACTGTCCATGCGGGGTCCATGACACATGTCTATAGAAATACAATTGTGTCCAGAACCACTAGAAACCAGAAATGAGGAGTGGAGGTACAGGAACTATATCTCGCAGTGAAAAAAATTTCTAAACAGATCCATCTCTGTTCTGTTCGTGGCCAGTTTCTATAGCGATCTATCCACAACCATTGAAATCCAGTGAATAGCTTTAAAAAAATATAACCTGTTTTGGGCTTTTCTGGTATTATTTTAACTTGTTTGCATATATGTCCTTATTCGAGAAAGACCAATTTGTTCTCAGAAAGCTGCTTGACGGTATCTGGTTGTTCCAATGGATTAAATGCCAGATTATATTTTCACTAAACAAAATAATGACTTCCATCAGTTTTATTGCCTTTGCAAAGCTCTTCAGACCTACTTCATAGCTTTATAACAAATGTAGTAGCAACTAAAGTGAAAAAAAAATCTTTGGGAATAGAAAGGGAGAGCCCCAGTTTCTCTAAGACAATTCTCTAACAGACCAAGCTAACAAAATAAAGAAAACATTCATCATAGAATCAGAATAACCAGGCTGGAAGAGACCCACCATGACATCTAGAGTCAGGGAACTTAGTGACCACACCATAGTTTAAAAAACCAAATAAACTAGGAGAGAAGAAATACCAGATGCCCACCAAATTAATGTTCAGTAATTTTATTCCAGGATTTTTATGGCCTTTCTATATAAATCCTACAAAACAGGGTTTGAGAAATGTAATGCCTTTGGACAGTTGTTTCTTTATTCAGAAGAATAATGAGCCCCTTCCAGCCTTATAAGAAGGCTTTATGGTGTATGCCTGCTTAGGAGGAATGGGTTTCTGTTCTCATATGCAAATTATTAGATTCAAGCTTGAATTATGAGTCATACTACAAACTCTGTCTTTACCCATTCTGGGATCTGCATTAAGTCTACGTATCAAAATAAACCTGAATCCTTGTTTTGCTTAGTTATGACAAGTCCCCCTCCAAGTCCAGAAGTCTCCAGACAGGGGCTGCAATGAGGCTAATTATAAAAATAATAGAATCATGGAATGGTTTGGGGTGCAAAGGACTTTAAAGCCCACCCAGTTCCAATACCCTGCCACGGGCAGGGACATCTTCCACTGCATCAGGTTGCTTGAAGCCCCATCCAACCTGGCCTTAAACACCTCCAGGGATGGAGCAGCCATGACTTCTCTGGGTACCCTGTGCTGGTGCCTCACCACCCTCACAGGAAAACATTTCTTTCAAATAACTCATATAAATCTCTCCTCTGTTTCAGCTTAAAACAGTTGTCCCTCATCCTATCCTTGCATAATAATAAAAGTAAACATACTCACAGGCATGTAGCTTTCTTTACAGCTCATGTACATCCCTGTTGTCCAGCACAGAGATTTGAAGGTGATGAGTCAGCTTTTCATGTATGTTTCTCCATTGTTTTCCCACATGTTCAAAACTCTTCTAATTCTGCATCTCCTTTTCCTACAGTGCCATCTGGCAGAACGTGTCATTTCCCAAGGCCACCACGGCATTCCGTTAGCTGAGCCAGAAGTGCTTCCAGGTTCAATTTATTCCAAATTCTCTTGTAAATTTATCTCCCAAAGGTACATATTCCTGGCTTTTGAAGACTGAATGCCTAAGGGAGAAAAAAAAGAAACTGGCATTAATGTGATGGCAACACATGAAGAATCACTGAACTCCATGGAAGTGTCTTGTTGCAGCTACTTGTACCAATAGTCAATATTACTACTAATCCTTTCCCAAGCTCAGGATCCCACATCTTAGTTTTCCAAACAAATCACATAGACCAGAGAAGAGTTCCTTGTGGTAGCCTGTGAATTACAATCGGAGACTCCCCACACAGAAAAGCCAGGCATATTGTAGGAACTGGTGACACAATAACCATTTCCCATCTCAGTTTAACACACACACCCCTACCCCCCTTAACTATACTTAACATAACCTACAAGCCTTTTGATCGCATTTTGAAAGTAAGCCATGGTCTTGCCCTGTCCAAGGATTTGTATAGGATTCAGGGAGACAGTTCAGCATGATTCAAGCTCTTTGCACTTAATTTGAACATATTTACTGTTGTGGCCTAGGAGATGGTGGTTATGTTGGTGCAGGTCATTTTAGTGTGAATCAGGCAACCCTTTTATCAATAATATGTGCATGGTAAAAGCTGGTCCTAAGCTTATTGAATTTGCAATAGACATTCCTACCTGCTCCGCTCCTAAAACATCATAATCGTACCCTAATTTGTATTGTATGAAATTATTTATCTTTAAAGGGTGACAACTCCATTGCTAGCCAAAATATCAAGCAAAGCTAAGTTTCTTTCAAGCATTTTGAGAGCTTGAAATTTGGGAATTGCTGATCCATACATTGAATCTCATAGGTACTGAATGATCCAGTTCTATCTGAGAAAATGGTAGAAGGCTCTGAGGTTAGGACAGTAGATTTTTTTCCTAGGCTCTAGTTAAAATTTCCTGCATACTTGAAGCTGAACATCTGCCTGAGTGCTCTGTTGGATTGAAACCAAAATGCTTACTGCTGGGCAGGGTTTAGCCCCAGGCAGGGCTCCGATACTCTCAAGGCCAAAGATTTCTACAGCAGAAAGCCAAGCTATCAAAGGATTAAACAATACAGAAAAAAATGCTGAAAATACAAACTCACTACCTTGCTTCCTCAAGGAGATGGCAATGTGTACAAATTTAAAAGAAATAAAAGTTTGTGAATGTAGGAGCTGTGGAAGTCAGGCACTCTGATTGCAGGAGTTATTGTGCCTCTGCTTCATCACAGCCTGCATTCATTTACAAAGAAGTCCTTATCAAAAAGAACAAAAGAAACAAAATGTCTTTGAGTGCCTAATGCTTTAGGTGCCACTTCACAAGCTAATCTGACAAAAATAATAATATAATTAGGCAATAACGACCTTCAGGTGGGGTACCTCCTGGCAGTTAATCCATTTTTTAACCCTACGGCTCCACTGCTCCTGGAAAGTGCCCGATCCTGAGACTTTCATAGCTGTGACAACTGCAGGAGTGTTTCTAACAAATAAATTACCATTTTTATGTGTTGAAAAGTTAAAAACTGAACTGCACATTGCCATGGAGACAGTGTGCTATTTAGAGCACAGAGATTTTCCAAATAGCGAGAGTCCAGTTTAATATACAACGGGAAAGAAGGTTTCAGTCTTTATGTTATGGTAGATTTATAATTGTTACTTTGCCTGTAGGAGGCACAGACATAACGTTAATTGATTCTCTGAATTTACTTGTACATTCTGAAGACAAATTATGACTGCCAAATTGGCACGGTGTCTTTCTGCTCTGGTCCACTCCAGTTCTTACCCTATACCTTTTGTATGGTATCTTAGCATATTGCTAGAGCCATCAGAAGGGAGAATATTAGGCATCGTTTGAGCATCAATCAAAATAAACACTGCAATAAACTGCTTTGAGTTTGCAGGCTCTACATAGTGCATTGAGTGCCCCAAATTACAGGTGTCCAAATCTAGATGAAATTCTCTTTTTTTAATATATATTGGGGGGAATAGAAATATTCCACAAGATTGCTAGCAAGCACAAGTGGAGTTACACTATTTGGACGTCAGACAAACGCTTGGTATTTGTAAAAATAGCGTGTCCCAAAGCAGTGCTGCATTTTACAGAGAAATCTTATTGATTGAAAAAGTCATCCTGACAGTTCATGTTCCTTATTGTTTTCTTTTAAACATTCTTGTCATTCTGTCAAAGACTAGAAAACAACACATGAATGAGCTTTTATTATAAGTATGGATTCTAAAGCAACCTATTAGAGAGAAACTCTGCATATAACAGATGTATGAAAAGAAAACAGAAATATATGTGTTTACCTTCCAGTTATCACATACAAACAGTGTGGCTGGTGCTTTTGATTTATTGGCTGTACCCTCTGATTGGAAGAACTGTTTTGGGTTGTTGGTTTTTTTAAAATAACTTTTAAAAATAAGCAATGACTTGTGTGATGGTTCACAAATGATTCATTGTGCTAAGAAACAGCATGATTCAGCCATTGTTAGGACGGCTTGGAGTGCCATGTGTTTTCCTGGAAGACACTTGCGGCAAAGTCAAAATGCAAAGTTATCAAGCAGTCCTGCTGAATATCTGAGGGTGGGTCTGAAAGGAGGAAGGGATATAGGATCTGAACATTCTGACTTATATAGAGGAAGGCATATGTAAGGTCATGTGGACAAACACGTTGCAAACAGACTGTCCAGGGAAGTGGTTGAGTCACCATCCCTGAAGATAATTAAAAGACAGCAGATGAGGTGCTCAGAGATATGGTTTAGTAGTGGACGAGTATAGTTGAACTTGATCTCAAAGGTCTTTTCCAACCAAATGATTCTATAATTCTATAACACAGTTCAATATAAGCTGTAGCAACAAAATATTAATCAGTATTTGTCTTATCAAAAATGTACAAGACTAGGCATGAGATGCTTGGATTTAATTTCTTGCTCTGCAAAAAGTCTTGCAAGGCCTTCCAGATCCTTTCTTGTAATGCCTGATCTTTTTCAACCCCACAAATGTCTGATTCATTTAGATCTACACTAGTGAACTAGGGAAGGGCCACTTATTCCCCTCCCATGTCCAGAACAATCATAGAACCATAAAATGGTTCGGGTTGGAAGCCCGGTTAAAGCCCATCAAATTCCAACCCCCGCCTCCAACGGGCAGGGGTACCTTCCACTGGATCAGGTTGCTCAGAGCTCCATCCAATCTGGTCTTGAACACCTCCAGGGATTGGTCATACATGACTTCTCTGGGCAACTTGTTCCAGTGCTACTCAATAATATATTGCAACTGTCATGTCTCAGGTGATTTTTTTTATCTTAGTGGGTGAGAAGGCACTAGCTATTAGCTACTTACTGTTATTCCCTTGAAAATTTCCCATGCTAAAAACAATCACTGCAGTGCCCTGGATATAAGCAAAGACTAATTTGCCCAGATGTGCAATAAACTTTTAAAAATAGCTAACCAAAACTAATATGCAAATCACTATAAACAATGAATCAATTTGGGAAAAATCAGAAATAACTCTCAAAGTGCCTCTAGCATCTTCTGTATTTAAGTATGTTGGGCTGAACTGAAGAGCACCTCAGCCTGAGGCTGCTCTCTGACTGAAGAGGAAGAACTCTTCTCAGGAGGCCCTACCATCCAAGGATTAGTAGCACACAAGTATCGCAAGCTGGAAATGGGACAAGACAAAGGTGGAGACGATCCAGTCACTCTCTCTCATCACAAGGGTAACTGATGTACTGAAGGATTTGACTTCGTGTCTGTTAGGCCTGTGCAGCAGCTGACTTTATCTGCTCTGTGCTTCATATCAAGTTAAGACCTTGCAGCCACTCAATATGGCACCAGCCTGAGGTAATCAACTATTCTCCAACAGATATGGACCAATATCTTGGCTCGCAGCACAGGCAGAATGAGCTCATACCTGTCCATAAAACTGCTCTTAAATATATTTAATATTGGTATCCAAACACAGGCATAACCAAAATTAGAAATCCAAATTGTCCTTATGAGCAGAGGTGACCAGTTCCACCTATGAAAAACCACTACATACCTGCAAGATAAGTGAGAAGCTCAGGCTGAGCAGAGTCCCAGAACAATATATCTTGTTTGGGTCTCTGCCGAGCTTTGTTTTATCAGCATCCAGAGTTGTCATCTTTGTGGAAAGGAAACAACCACCATTGAAACAGAAGAGTGATAAAATGGGAAGAGTGATAAGGCCTTCCTTAATTACTCATATTGTGAACTTTAACTGTAATAGACCATTTTAAGACTCACCTTAGGGCAAGTAACTGGCAACATTTGCAAGTACCTCAGAATAAGCAGAAGAGATTCTGCATATCTTTGAGAAAGATACTGTCATTTACCTGCCCTTTACATTGTCTTCACCTGTTTCCATTGCACCAAAAGACAATTGCATGCTCTCTCTCACATACAAGTGATCTCTGTCCCTGTGGAGCAGTAGATCATTTAAGACAATAAAAGAAAGAACAGTTATCATATTGCATTGTAGTAGAGAAAAAGGAAGACACACACACACATTGACCCTCCAGCAGAAATGACGTACAGTATTTAATTGTTATTCTGAACTCAAGGGACCTGCGAATGCCATGCTCTAGGAATGACATCAGGTTATCTCAGGTGGGATCCAGCAATAAATTCTTTCGTGGTAGGGTTGAGGCAAGGATAAACTAAAACCTTTCTTTTGCTCTCATCTGAAAGAGAAGGTGATGGAAAAATAAGTCAAGGGAAAATCACCAATGTAAAAGACTACTTCATCCATAAGTTATGAACAAAATCCTTTCCCAGGCATCATGGTGGAAATAGCAGCAGCAACATATTCCCTGAAAAACAGGACAGAGCTGCCACTGGCAGAGATGATGGGAGTGCCACTTGCCAACTGTAAGCCACTCTCTGGTCCTACCTGCCCTTGTGTTTGAGTCATGCGGTGATGTTGCTGCTGCTTTAAGTTGAAGCTTTTTCTCCCTCCATCTAAACAGACGAGAACTCCCAAACAGCACCTGAAGGAAAGCTCTTCTAGTTATAATGAACAGAATATTTTTCCATCTTGCATTTTTCCAGGCTCATGTGCCTTTCAAGAGAGATCATAAATTCCATTAAAAGAAAAAGACACTTCAGTTTACTTGAAGTTTGCTCTTGCAATTTCCTTAAAGATAAAAACATCACTATTTCACTATCAAATATGCACAGCACAAAAAGTGTCAGCGACTAAAACCTGGACCTTTGATCTGGTTCACAATTATACAGGAACCACCAAAATTTTTGTTATAGCCTATTGTTCACTGCTGAATAAAATAAGACAAGCATTACTGATCTACTTTTTCCCTGACTGAGGCTTTGAAAAATCAGCAATTGTAAAGCCAAATGTTGTTTTCATTCATTTCACTTAAGACATGTTTCAATAAAATACTAATTTTAAGTGTTGATTTTATTGATTGATAGGACTACACAGGTATATAAATTAGACACAGAAATATGCATCTTGCAGGATCAAGGGATAAACAGCTCTCAAATTCACAAGAGTGTAAATACTACCAATTCTAATAGCATGCTTCTAGGTCATACCAGAGTGGAAGAAGAACCTGTGCCACCAGAACTGACACTTGGCTCCTGGCTAAGTGTCCAGGATAGGATATAGGGGAGAAACTATGAAAATCAAGGTGAAATCTTCACTAGTAGGATGAAAAAGATTCCCTTTCCTCCTAACCCCCTAAGTCTAGCTTGCTCTTCCAAGCGTCTTTCTTCCCTTCTCCCCTAGAACCAGGGATCATCAGTGAATACACGTTTGTGAAGGACTCCCACACCATCATTCCACCATTTCCTTCTTTACATTATAAAAGTTTGAGTTACGACTATTACAGCAATACCTGTGCCACTACTAATAAACAGCAGGATGCTACCCTGCACATGGATGCCTAAAGATGCTTGAAGTGACACCAGCTGTATCTCCCAAGGTACTGGAACACAAAGTAATCCCAAAGAAGCATTAAATTATCCCTACCCATGTATCAATAATTTTTTGGAGTCATCAAATCCATGCCTCTGCAGCAACAATGACAAATCATATTGGTGCACACAAGGTTGCTCGATGGAGACAATTGATTTTCAATGTGTTCCAGCAAAATAAAATCTGGTTTGAAAACTGCTTTTCAAGCTTCAGCTCTTAAAAAATGAAAAAGGGAGAGGAGAGGGGATCTTATAAAGATGTACTTAGGTTTGTATCCATTTATGCCTGGTCCTGCATATAGCATATGGTACTACAAAGCACAGACTGATTTCTAAAAAAAGAGAGGATCTGGCTGCTGGTAGCACATGATCCATTTGGGAATTACTACAGAAAACCCAAAAATTACCAAATTCAGATGAACCAGGACTTCTCACCTGAAGCCCAGTGTTCAGTCCTGGAGTCCTCAGCAGAGGAAAGACATGGATATGTTAGAGCGAGTCTGGAGGACGCCATGGAGAGGACTGGAGCATCTCCCATATAAGGACAGGGTGAGAGAGTTGGGCTTGTTCAACCTGGAGAAGAAAAGGCTCTAGGGAGATCTTATAGTGGTCTTCTGGTACTGAAAAGGGCTAAAGGAAAGCTGGGGAGGGGCACTTGGTCAGGGACTGCAGGGGTAGGATGAAGGGGAATGGTTTTAAGCTGAAAGAGAGGAGATTTAGATAAGATCTTGGGAAGAAATATTTTCCTGTGAGGGTATAAGGCACTGTCAAAAGGTTGTCCAGATAAGTGGTAGACGCCCCATCCCTGGAGGTGTTCAAGGCCAGGTTGGATGGGGCTTTGAGCAACCTGGCGCAGTGGAAAGTGTCCCTGCTTATAGCAGGGGATTGGAACTGGAGGGGCCTTGAGGTCCCTTCTAATCTGAACAATTCCATGATTCTTTTTCTTATTTTTGTTGCTTTTTATCTTTTAATAAAAACATACTAAATTGCATGAAGATTACTGTGTTTGCATTCTGGCATTTTCAGTGTTTTAAAGATAAGTATGATCACTAAAAACCACTTTGCTGAATGGGTGATAATTTTCCAATTCTCAGTAAAATCAGCGGGTAGGATAGTACCATTTTTTTTGAGAATTTATGCCTCAGATCAACTCCATGTTTTGGTGCATGAGTAATTGAGGCAAAAAATACATGACAGAGAAACATCGGGTTTATATTCTGCAACGACTCAGTTGCACTCACCAAGGTCTTAAAGCTCTTTAGTTCTAGTAGTCTCCTCTCTAATGTTGTTTCCACTATTTCCAGCAGCCTGGTAGACCACAGAATGAGGATTCTCACTCCAGAGAACAGGTGAAATTAACATTGAAGCTAATAGGGTGACCCTTGCCCATTTAAAAACAAAGCAGCTTCCCAGTGCACATCCTTAGGCTAAGTAAGTGATATTTAATGCTATTTCTTAATCTTCAGCTGTGAAAATCCATTGCATGTACCCTGGGGCTAAACTGAATCATAGAAAGAATCATAGAAAGGTTTGGGTTAGAAGGGACCTTAAAGATCATCCAGCTCCAATGCACCTGCCACTGGTAGGGACACCTTCCACTAAATCAGTTTGCTCAAAGACTCATCCAACTTAGCCTTGAACACTTCCAGGGGCATCCACGACTTCTCTGGGAAATTTGTGCCAGTGCTTCTCCACTGTCACAGGAAAATATTTATTCCCAATATCTCATCTCTTTCATCTTACAATCTCTCCTCCTCATCATATCCTTGCACTCCCTAATAAAGAGCCCCATCCCAGCTTTCCTGTAGTCTCCCTTTAAGCACTGGAAAGCTGCTGGGAGGTCTCCCTGGAGCCTCCTCTCTTCTAGGCTGAACAAGCCCAACTCTTTTAGACTGTCCTCATATGGGAGGTTCTCCAGCCCACTGGTCATCTTTCTTGCCTCCCCTGAACTCACTCTGACAGATCCATGTCCTTCCTCTGCTGAGGACTCCAGAAATGAATACAGCACTCCAGGTGAGGTTTCACGAGAGCAGAGGGGGAGAATCACCTCCCTTGCCCTGATGTTCACACGTGTTTTGATGCAATGAGACAGTTCTTCACGTCACCCAGAGTATATCCTACCAGCACAATGCTGAGTATGTTGTGGAGCTTCCTGAAGTTTTTTCCCTCCAGGTGATATGAAAAGGGCTCCAAAAATCATTAGCAGTGCTAATCTGACTTTCCCACGGGTCAAAAATATTGCTGGAAGCGGGTAGTTGAATTGTCTGATGCAGGTTACTACCTCAAATAATTTCAAGTAAAGCTATAAGAGTGGGTGTCATTTTGGGTTTCCAACTTTATGTGAATAGCTAAGGGTGAACAAATCTGTTTCATGTTGTATTGAATCAATCCAACATGTAAAATATTGTTGACAGTAATGAACTCAGCCTGCAAGGAATAAAGGAATGTGCTCTTTTGCTTTTATGATTTTCAGGTCATGTCCTAAATTCTGAGTCTGGAGAGTAATGCTGGCTCTGTAACACCCAACCCCACTAATCCTGCGTCTTCTCACTAAGCTGGCTGGTTCACAAAGGAACCCATTTCCTATGGCTGCATGCTCAGGGTGCTCTGCTGACTGCACTCTGCAGCTTTCCTGTTATTATGAGTTCAACTTGCAGGCCTAATTCAGTTGCCTTTTTTCCTTGAGAAGGAAAAGCTCAGCAGCCCCTAAGGTTATGAAGCGTTTTACAAAATCTTTATTCATTAACAGATAACTCCTAGTTTGTAGGAAAAAATTAGATGAGATGACCACTAATGTTCATGTATTAAATGTCAATACATCCAGATGTGAGATAAAAAAAAAATCTCACCACTTTGCTTGACCCCTTCAATTTTTCATCCTCTAATGCTTTCTGGTGTGATATCACAACCAGTAAATTTTTCTCTTCATACTTGGTGAAGCTTCAGATTGTTTTTAAGTCACTTGTTTGGGCAAAAGAAGAATGGTACACTCAGGATGAAATTATCCTGGAGGGCATTGCTGCAATTAGGGAGATGAATGGCCTTCAGGTTTAATTAGAACACCAGCTATAGGTTTCACATCCTTATGTGGAGGAATTCAGGACTCTTGGTGAGGTAATGCATTGCTACTGAGTAAATTCATGGAGAACTGCAAACACTAGTGCAAAAGCAGGGGCTATTTTAACTCCGTGCTTACCTATAAAAAACCCATCTTGATTGTCACGAAAACTTCTGCCTCATTCATCCTGGCATGCTCGAGCTGCTTTTAAACTTACAGTAGAATAGTGGACTAGAGAAGGTTGGATGGGCATGAAAAGTGAGATTAGGACATTTACATTACAGTTATTAGTATACCCATGCCAGGTAAAATGAAATTACTTATCTCAAATCTCAGTCTAATACCAATTGTTTTTGTGGTATTTGAACCAAAACCTGTTCTTTAATACACATTGCTTTCTTGTGCTTTTCAAGCTTCATGAAATGATGTTTTGTTTTACATATCTACAGCTTCGCAAACACAAAAACACTGAGAGAATGTTATTAAGGTCATAAAGACAAACTCTTGTAGGATTAGGAAAGGAAAAAAAAAAAAGAAGATTGCCAGTGGTGCGTCTGCTCAGATTCCCTTTTCTATGATACAAGTGTATTTTTGCTGCAGCATTTTTCTTGCCTCCTTTTGTGTGTGGAATAGCCTGTGATCACTTAAGGAGCAGCAATTCAATATTTTGTTTTCAGCTTGTTGTTCAATGTATTGCCCCAGGCCTTATTTACTGCACATTTACAAATGCGGTTCTGAAGACAGAATTATTAATTTCCTCCTGGCTGTTTCTCTGATGCTCATCATTAGCGTATGCGAGTGCTTCGCAAATGGTATGCGATTTATCTTCCTAACACTTTTGGGAGGTAAGGGGCTGGAACTATCCCCAGTTTACAAAAGGGAAACAGATACAAAGAAATTAGAATAAGGGAAAATATATTAATTTTGGATGCCTTATTTGTGACAAACTAAAATTACTGACTAATAAATTACAGTACTTTCTATTAGAGTCCCATTTTTTTCTTTTGTTCATTGTGTCATTTCTCAAATTGGTCTGGTTTCTATTCTGCCACCTCTTCACCTTATCTCTGTTACTCTCCACTCAGCTTCACTTTCCCTTCTCACACGTGCTCCTAGTGTGAAATGCTCTTGCCAGTTCCTTAGCCAGTCTCAATCCCACTTCTGTATTCCTCCTTCCAGACGTTTCTCCTAAATCTCACCCATTCTATCTTAGCAGCTTTTCATCATTTCTCACTGTCCCATGCTCCATTAATTTCCATTTTTCTAGTCCAGCCAGTCTTGCAATCTCTTCTGTTTCTTGACACAAACTTTGACCACCTCTGACCTGTTTTCTCCTTGCTTATCTCACCCAGCAGTCCTCATCTCCATTCCTCACAGCTTTCAGGCTTTCTTTCCTCCTTTTCCTCCTCCACCTCTACTCTTCTATCTTTTGCCTTGTTTCATGTTGTCACCAGCACATACCTGTCTCCTCAGAAAACTCTCCTATTCCTCTGAAGGGGTCATATTTCTGGTATCAGTGCACAGGAGGAACACTTCTATGTTCTTGGAGAAGGCAGACAAAATCCTTCCTTTTATTGGTAGCACTTTATATACAGTATATGTAATTACTAGCCATACTCTTTCAGTCCTGCACTAAACTCTGCCCCATCCAAGCATAAGCTTTGGACAACTTGGCTGTCAACTTATGAACTTGTTGAACTCCAGAAAATCAGATATTTTCAAATGCTTAGAGTCTGACTGATTAATTTTTTATTTTTGAATAGACTAACAATGGGAGCATCCCTAGCAGAAACTTCCTTCTCCATCCAGATTTTGAAGCCTCATCCAGAAAGTGGGAATACTAGAGCCATCTGATGACCCAATTTTTTAAGACAAGTTTTGTCATGTTTTGGTTGTAAAACAACCACACATTCTTGTCAAAATTACAATACGCGCATATATATATATATATATATATATGTAATTTGGATGAGCCTGTTATAGAAAACCTTGTCCTCAAAATTCATGTTTCAGAGAGCTACAGCATCCTATTTTCAGTTTCTTGTAATGAGAAGTATTTGGCAACTTTAATTATAGAAACTGCCACCAGCCCTACCTGAAAAAATATATAAATGTACACTCATAAACTTCTTGTGCATGTGTCTATTGCCATGACAAGGGAAACAGAAAAATAGGAAAGGATCTAATAATCTAGATATACGTACTCAGAAATGTGAACATATACAAATGCCTTTAAAATTTCATTTGCTTAAATAAAAACACCCAGGGGAACTTTTTAAGGGAAAAATATATAAAGCAGAAAAAACTAATTTTCTGGGCAATTTATCACATCCCTTCTCAAATGCATATTCCAACTGTATAGTCCACTTGCTGCTCTCAAAAAAATGAGCTGGCATTCATTAGTGATGGACAGACTATCAGTAACACAGTAAAGTCAAATTGCTAGATGTATGTATGCATCACCAGGAATGTTAGGTGCTGGTTCTCTTGTGGTACTCATAATATCCACCTTAAAATCTATCTGATTCCTCTGTTGCCAGTGCATGATGCCCTCAAATCCCCTATCTTATCTGTTCATAGTAATAGGATCACTGTTTAACAATAATATCAAATTTAAGTTTGTATCAGTATGGAACTGTTGAAATGAGTCCAAAGGAGGACCAAAAAGGTGATCAGAGGGCTGGAACACCTCTCACTCACAAGCTGAGTGAGTTGGGGTTAGCCTGGAGAAAAGAAGGTTGCAGGGAGACCTTATAGCGACCTTCCAGTACCTGAAGGGAGCCTGGAAGAAAGCTGGGGAGGGACTTCTTAAATGGGTATGTAATGATGGGATCAGGGGGAACGGCTTTAAATTGGAAGGGGGAGGATTTAGATTGGACATTAGGAAAAAAATTTTTCCCATTGAGAGTAGTGAGACACGGGTACAGGTGGCCCACGGAAGCTATGGACACCCCCTCCCTGGAAGTGATCAAGGCCAGGTTGGATGGGGCCCTGAGCAGCTTAATCTCATGGGAGGTGTCCCTGCCCATGACAGGGGGGCTGGAACTGAGTGGGCTTCGAGTTCCTTTCCAACCCAAACCATTTTATGATTCTATGAACTTATGCCACATTAAAATGACTCCAAATATAAGTATTAATTTACAGAAATCCAAAGAACACAAACACAATTAAAAAGGATCTTCTCTGTAATAGCTGTCTCACACCATCAGCTTTTCAGGTTATCAGACATTCAGACCACTGCTTTATGCATTCACATTGTTTTTCACACCCCTGCAAAGGAGCTTCCTTGAGGATTAATTGAATGAAATTCCCTTATCTTTCTTCATAGAATTATTTGATATTTCTTGTTAGACTATTAAGAACTCCTCTTTGGAAACATCTCTATGTTTGACAGGGCCACTAAAGCCCTTTCTTGTGCTTGACTAACCCAAACCCAACATGGAGTATTTCAGTGCATTTAAAATGGTTTTACACACACCAACAGGAGACTATGCTTTCTATAAAAATGTATTAAAATATAGATGGATAAAACACACATGGCACAGTCCTGGCCCTGTGACTGAAATTAGATTACAAAAAAAAAATCATCCACAGGGGAGTCAATGGGCACCTAATGAGTTGGACATTTGTCCTCACAGCTACGTGATACCATATAGAAAGCTGACTGGGTGTTTTGCATCTACATGACGTACCTTTATGATTAATTTTTCTAGTGGAAATGCTATGCACAGGAGCTGCAAGTCAGGACCGGAATAAATCAGTCAGGGTGAGCATTTATCTTTTTGGGTGTGGGTCCAAACTGGGTCTTGGACCTTGACTGGCATGAATGTGTTGTCTCCAAATGTCTTTGAACAGGAATCTTCCTATAAAAACCATTACCCACCCTCCAGGCCCATCCTACCTGGTAAATACATTTCAGATTATATAGCACTAAGCGATATCATTATGTCCCACCCTATCCTGAATTCCACCAGGATAATATTCCAAGCCTCTGACCCCATCACAGAGCACAGCTTCTTGCTACAGAACTCTTCACCAAGAAACCTTTCTAAAAAACAGGGATACACTCTACGACCACTGATTAACAACACTCTTAGGGTAAAATACCTTAGGCTGGAACACCAAGGTACAGAGTGCCCACTGATAGACTTCTAAGTGCACTATTCTGAAGGCTGAAAATTACACGGCATAGCGGTGCACTTGGCTTACAAAGCATTGTTGTAGGAGTTAGATGCTAAGGATTTATTGCATTTGATTTTGTACGCCTCAAATAGTTGAGCACAGAGCCTACACATTCCCAAAAATGGTTGTGGAAGAGGCACAGCAGTTGTACCTCTTCAATTTGCTTGACCTTTTCCTTTGGATAGAGGATAAGCCACAGGAGTTTCTCCCATGGAATAGATATTGGATGTTGATCTGACTCCTCTCCGTATGAAGAACGCTCAGACACGGTTCCTTTCATTGTTCCCATCTGAACTGCTGTCAGTCAATAAGAAAGGTACCATCTTTATTTTACATCTTTCTTACATGTGCAGCAGAGGGAATTTCACTATGGGATGTACCTCTCTAGCAGGGATCAGGCCCTTTATCAAGCCTGACAATGCTTTTGAGGGCAATGCACTACACTTGTTGCTGTGTCCATACACTGGTCAGAAGTAAATAACTGAATGTAATTTTTTTTCTGCATTCTCTTCAATATGAGTAGTTGGCTGTAGTATTGTATTGATTGTATTGTTGGTTTCTATGGAGACAGATGTGGAGTCAATTAAGATCAAGGGTTAGAGCTGATAAAAATTGGAACTTTCAGTGCAGTTCATCTATCACGCACATTCAAATTAGTTTCCCCAACAAAATATCTATTGTAGAGAATAGCTGATGGTTGAATGATTTTAACAGAAGTAAATTAAACTTGTTAAGAACAGCTTAAAGCCAGTTTTCAGGTTTTTTTCAGTGCTGAACGTGTTCTCCCCTTCATAAATAAAAACAAAATTAAAGTCTTCAGATTTTTTTTACTTAATCCCCAGTGATCCTTGTGATCAAAAGCAATTCTCATCACAATCTGCTCTCCAATGTTCATTTCTATTAATTCATTCACCCAAGGACCCTCAGTGTTTTGCACAGCTGCTGAAACATTTGTCTAGGTGAAAAGAACCACTTCTTTGCCTCAGACCTCGTTATTGCTGTTAATTCATTCTACTGTGTGTAACAATGAGCTGAGTGCCCTTGGATGCTCTCTGCAAGGGACATGCATGTACCCAGTCTCTGGGTAACTGCAGCTCCTGGCCAAAGCTGAACACATCCTCAATCTCTACAAGCAGCACCATGAAGAGACAATTCCCAAGTCCAGGTTATGATAATGTGCTACAGGGGTTTTGGCAAAGCTCTCCTGAAACCACAATATAATGCTGGTGGGTCTACATTTCCCGGGGGGCTCCACATTAATTACCAGTTTGTTTACCCACTTATAAGTGACTAACCTGAATGGATTCTTAATGTCTCATGTTTGGAAAGAAGAGCCTTCTCTTCAGCTCCATTAAAAAGCAGAGGGGGAAAAGGACTCCCTGGCCTGCTCATTGTGTGTTGGCTACAGCTTTTCAACTCACAAAGTGTGCTGTTTTTTTCTGACAGGGAACAGGGAGAGAAAAGGAACATTCATGGAGAACACAGTACATTACCCCAACTTATGATTTTATATTTCAGCTTTGCAGGGAAGATCCTTTCCCAATGAGCTTACAATCAATAAAATGAATTAAATTACTGTGATATTTGCCCCTTCAAAATGGCATCAGAACCACAGTCAGAGATTGGTTTGTATTGGATGCAGTAGGAGATAGGAGCTAGATCTGAATTCAGGGTTTCATTGATTTTCTCCAGAAGGGCCTTAGAAGTGAGCCAGCCTCAGCTTCAAGGGCTGGAGTAGTCCATGTGCTACTGGGAGGGGATGTTTTTGGCTCAAAGCTAGTTTACCTGGACCCTTTCCTCTCCCCAGTGCAGCCTCTTAGTTCCACCTGTGCATCTGTGTATGAGGCGGCTCTGTGAACCAGAAGGATGAACTGACCTGATTAAAAATACAGGCAGCCACTTTAAGGTGGCTTTGACAAAAATAAAAAGGCTCAGCTTCAGCAGCAAGCACAGGAAAGTCTGAAATAGGAAGGCTAGGGGAGGAAAGAAAGTGCTAATCTAGCTTGCCTATCAGTTCATTGCCTATCTGTCTGTATTATGGCCATCACTGTAATGTGCCAGTCCCAATGTTTGCTGCATCCACAAATTCCACTAGTAAGTTAAACATGAGAGAAGAGACACTCCTTGCCGCCATTGAAATGCATTCACCTATGCTTTCTTTTACCAGATAGGATTTACTAGATGGTGACAGGCTACACAACTGTTCCTAACAAGCCTAATGCACACATGCAATAGTATAAGCCGTAACTTATTCAGCAGAAACTCCAGAGGGAATGCAGGTACTCACAATGTAATTACCCAAGATGGAATTTAGCCAGGACAATGGGGTTAAAATCCCAATTTGTTTGGATTAATTTAATTGCTAAATATATTGTTCCACTAGTTGCTGTAGAAACAACCTTTTTGTATTAACCAGCAGGTTAAGTAGCACTTTTATTGCAGTGCTTACTGGCTTCTGTTCCTGCTAGTCACTTCTGCTTTCTTTTTTTTTTTTGACTTCCAGGTCTTTCGCATTATCCCTGTCAGACTTGGAGCTACATCTCCGAAGAACAGGTAAAAAAAAGCCATGAGATTAGGGAGAAAAAAATAGGCAAGACAAACAGTGATAGTTTGTCCAGCATGTACTACTTCAGTCAAGGAAAGCTAGCAATAAATGCTAAAATATCTTCGTAGTGGCTATATTATTTTCTTTAATAATGACATGAGGAAAAATGGTTGCAGATCCTTCAGTTGTTGAAACAAAATTGGCTTTTATTACAGTCTAAAAAAGTAAATATCATAGAGGACAAACAGTGTTGCTGTGGTGTACCCAGAGGCATATACTGTCTGTTCTCTGTATTTAACATTTCTGCTATCCTTGAGAGGGCTAACCCTGCCAGATTCCAAATATTAAGGATCCCCTGCCCAATCCTGCCCATGCATGGAATAGTGTGCAATCAGAATCATAGAATGCTTTGGGTTGGAAAGGACCTTTAAAGGTCATCCAGTCCAACCTCACTGCAGGAATGGGAACATCTTTAACCAGGTTAGTTGCTCACAGCCCCATCCAACCTGGCTTAGAATGTTTCCAGGGATAGGGCCTTCACTACCTCCCATTGTACAGCACCACAACATACAGTATAGGCTTTGCTCAAGGTAGCTTCTTACATTCCTAATATGGTTTTCCATCCTGTTTTCTCACACGCCATACATTCTCCCCAAAATTATTTTGGAAATAGGAGCAGGATGGAGCAAATCGTCTATGGATTAGAAGAAAACCTAAGAGCAAGAGTTTCTTCTCTTCTCTGCCCCTGATTCATTAGCCTGCAAATTCACCTTTGCAGGATAAGCCAAGAAATTATGCTGAGAACACCAAACAGGCATGGTAGGAAGATATTTTAAGAAGAGGCCCAGTGCCAAAGAACCATCACTCACTCATAGCTGCAATACTGGTGCAGGATGAGGAGGGCAAAGGCAGAAAAACTCCCCTTTCTCAAATAGTAAGTACATACACAGCCGTGTGATTAAGATTTTATTCAAAGCCACCTCCTTCTGGCCTCTTCATTTTCCTTCACTGATATGACATCTGGAAAGGCTTTGCACATTCACCTGGGATACAAGGACCAAAATACTCCTCATTAATGCATGTCACCTCATGGATGAAGACAAGACAATCCTGTGGGTAAGACACGATAGAAAAAATGGGATGTCTGGAGGTGCATTTTGCAGGTTATATAAATGGGATGCTAGAAGTATTTCTACTTCAATGTCTCCATCCATCACATATTTTGCGGAGTAGACATGCTACCCAAAAAACCTGATAAATAACGAAAAAGCCCACGTAACTTGTAGATGAAAGTTAAAGACAGTTAAAAAAGTATATTGAAGCTCTTTCATGTTTCTATTGCTTGCAAAAGCAGGTGTATAATTACCAGCTATAGAGAGCTCAGAGGGAATAAATGGAAACTATTAGAATTGACCAAAATTTGTTCTTTTGTGCATAAAGATGTAAGAAATGTGAAGCTTTAAAGCTTTCCAGGTCCTGAAGAAATGCTAGCTCACTGAGAATCCAGATCCAAGCCTGGAAACACACATTGGAGGAATCCCAGTTCTCCCCAGTTGAGAGCATACTTTGAGCTACAGAAGCAGTAAACACTGGAACAGGACAGACTCCTGTGCAACTTGAGCACTACTGGCTGATCTGCAGGGTGGGCAGCTCCCTTTCTGCTGGAGGAAAGCACCCGGAGGACAAAAACGCCATTAGAAAAGGAAGGTGCTGGAAACTTTGCAATAATGGACTCAATGCAATAGAAGAAGGTTAAAAAATCAGAACTGGTAAAGATAAGCGCCTTCCAGAGAAACATTTCTCTAGAATCTCTAACACAAAGATCCTGAGACTTAGAGAAACAGATCTGGAAGAAATCCCTTGAGATTCAGCCCCTCACTGTCACATCACTACATTGTATAATACTTTTCATAAATTTCCATGAGTTGTTCCTTAAAACTTATCTAGTTTTGGGAAAAAAAGAGGCTTCTAGAGAACTTTACTCCTCCAAAAATTATGAATTTCTAACTTCTATTCTAACATTACCTGTGGTTGTACTATTCAGATGTGATTTTTTATGCATCTTGTGTGCAAAAGAATGAAAAAGAGAGAAACACTTCAAAGTCTGTTAACTGCCTGTGGTTCTTCTGAAGTAAAGAGGAAGAGCACCTGCTTATTAACTCAGGGTAGAAATGCAGCTTTATGAGGTGCCATGAAAACAGAGTCAGGGAGCAGCAGGACAAATATGGAACCGAGGAGACCCCAGCATGGAGTAGTGCCCTCACTATCCTTGGCACCATCCCATAGCATCCAGACTAGCAAGTAGTTCCCCAACTACCCAGCAACATGAGATGAAGAGCTGGGACTGAACTCAGGTGGGTGTCCTGGCCCATAGGCAGTGAATACATGAGCAAGGGTACCTGATGGGTAGGACAATTAAGTCCCGAGTATCCTGAAGGTGCTGGTTCAGGGGCACCTAATCCTCTCCTAATCTCCAGCAGAAGCCAGGTCCACCTCTGCAACATCATTGCTAGAAGTGCCACCTCTAAATGTAGCAAGTGAGCAAAGCATCCTCCACCAATACAGTGGATCACAGCGGCTCCAAGAAAGCGTGTAATTTCTGAAAGTCAGGGCTCATAAATCCACTATTCTTGCCACTCCAAGGACAGTATTTTACAACACAATGCAGTTAGCACACTACTTCTTACTCAGCTTAACCCCTGAGCAACAATGAACTCTTCTTCTTTGGATAACTTTCCCCAAGTATCATGCACAGCTGTTTTGTATGCACAGCATCTCTCACACTGTCTTTCTGTAATAAGCGGTACAATTCGTGATCTTTTTTCCTAAGCCGTAATTCTCCTTCTGTACTTTTCGCTCAATACTGCTGGTAAAACTTGAGAAAGTAGATTAAGATATTCTCCTTTTCACACGTTCAGCTCTGTACTTCAGGTCCCACAGCTACAGTATATAAAAAAAAAAGTAATTTCTTTTTATTTCTTTTATTTTTCTTTGTTCCTCCCAGGTTGGCCCAGCTACAGTTGTGGTGTCACAGTTTCGCTGCTGGCCATCATGACCTGTTATCTCAGAAGCTTCCCTTTTATGATAACACCAGAAAGCAAGAAGATGAGAGTGGGTTAAGCAAGCAGTGTCTATATTCTTTTGATGAGATCTTCTTTTGTTCCTTGTTCCAACTTCTTTCCTTTTCAGTGATGGGTCTAAGGGTATTCTTAAATAGAATTTTGATCCAAAACCCATTCAACCACTTTTTGCTCACTTTTCAGTTGTCAGAATTTTATGAGGGGCAACGTCACTTCAAACTGGAGCACCTTTGCTATGAGGACAGGCTGAGAGTGTTGGGGTTGTTCAGCCTGGAGAAGAGAAGGCTCTGGGGAGACATAGCTGTCTTTCAGTACCTGAAGGGGGCTACAGGAAAGCTGGGGAGGGACTTTTTACAAGGGCATGTAATGATAGGATCAGGGAAATGGCTTTACATTGGAAGGAGGAAGATGAAAAATTGAAGAATATTATGATCTGAAGAGAATCCTTTCTGAGGGAGAACTGGGTGACATTTTAGAAATCATAGCTTTTTGCCTAAGCTAAAACTGAAAAGAAACAAACAATGAATGCTTATGCTTTAGCCAATTTCCACATGAGAAAAAAAGCAAGATACAATGTCACACTTTGAGATAAATCTTTCTTTCAGCCAACCTTAACAAAACATCTTCAACCAGGGTTCTTAGTGTTCCTACTACATCAAGGATAAGACCCCCAACCATGCATATCTCCTCCAGTTTTCACAGTCCTAGAGCACCATTTAACGTGATTGAGTCAATCAAGGATCTGCCTTTGATGGATATTAACATTAGCATTGTTCCTTGTTTCTATCAGCTTCCTCTAATGACAGTTTGCTACTGTCTGCTAAAGGATTGTTCTGAAACGCCTTATCCTATCCTGACAGTTTACAATTATTCGTCATCTCAGAGTACAAAAGAGATGGAGCACAGGTCTAAAGCTGTGGAGTTGCCAGCAGGGCTGGCTCAGGTGACTCACAGAGAGAATTCAGAAACACATCCTTGGTCCACCCTCATAGCTAGCTGGGCCTGGGGCAGCTTCTTTAGCTGTAACAGCTCCAGGTCCCAAGGTTATTATAGTAAATAAATGTAAACATTGGGGAAATGAGTGCCAGCAACATGCACAATGATACTCTAGCAGAATGTTCTCTCCATCTTGTCATTAATACACTCCCCGAGTCTAAGCATGATGCCTGAATATATTGAAGTCAGCTAGGAGAAGCCTAACAAGAGGAAGGAAGTGCAAACCCACAGTTTTATCATCCTGAGTTTCTGCATATTTGCAGGCTAGCTCTGCAGCTAAACTGTACGTGATTTGTAATTCATTTCATCAGGGATTCAAGCAATAATCAACATAAATTATAAATAATGACTGACCAAGCCCAGAACTCTTCATGCACTTTAATAAATCCAGCTGATAATGTTGAAATAAACAAAACAATATGTTTAATCATCAAGAACAGCAGCCAGCAATATGAAAGAACAAAGTAAATTCAAAAATACCTTCTTAGAAATGATTGATATGAGGTGTCTTGAGTTCTGCTAGGAAAAAAATCATGCAAGGTTTCTAACACGCTTAAGTCCCTGAGGTGGTATTCCTCTGCATCCTCTGCCTGCTCACAGTCCCTACCAAAGAGGTGTGATATGTCTCCTCTAGCAGCAAAGCAGGATTTGTAGCATCTCTGCAGGTAAGTATTTACAAGTGCAGAATATTTATGGCTCTGGAGTGGGGTGAGGTTATCCCTCTGGATTTAACAAGGAATTTAACAAAGCTGGGAAGCTGTACCGGTATAATTTCAAAGTCACCTAAACTAAGCCTGGTGCAGCCATGGGTTTCGTTAGCTCCTCATCATCCAGGAAAGCTTTTTCCCCTACAGCTCCCAAGATCATGAGGATCACCAGACAGAGTGACCTCTACCCAGCAAGCTTCCTGCCTTCAAACTCACCAAGTGGGCTGGCAGCACAGAGCCACGTGTGTATAGGCTGCTTACTCTCTCTGTACCAGAAAATTGCAGGGTGGGAGGTCTGTGTGTTTGGTTCCTTAAATACCACCTCTGTCAAGAAACCAGAGATGAATTTCCTTACGTGCTTCCCTCAATTTGTTCACACTAAGGCCCTTAAGCTTTAGATTTAGGCACTTAAGCCTATAATAGATGAGGCACAAAGAAAACAATAAACTGTTAATTTAGATAATGGTGAGAAAGAAAAAGCCACAGATTCCATGCCATTTTAATTCCTCCCCATCATGTCCAAAGCTAAGCCTCTGTAGGCTTCTACATTCGACTCTTCAAGGCAATGCGAAGTCTACGTAATAACCAACCCCCCTTCCTGTGCCCCTCCCCACTATATCTTATAAATCCTGCAAAGCAATGGAGAACAGAATGTGTTTTTTTAGAAACACGGAAATAAGTTTTTTCCACCTCACCATGTAAAAACCTAGGATAGCCCAGAGCTCATGACACTAATGATTTGGGTGATATAACTACAGACCAAACTGCAGCAGCTGTACAGGTATAATTTCAAAGTCACCTAACCTAAGTCTGGTGCAGCCATGGGCTTTACTAACTCCCCATCATCCAGGAAGGCTTTTTCCCCCACAGCTCTGGGATCACAGGGCTCACCAGCCAGGGCGACCTCTACCCTCTGCAGCAGCATAAAATGAAGCTTGCGGGAAGTCTATTTCCCAGTCAACAAAAACCTCCAGAACCAGGGAGATGACCTGGCAACCTGAAGAACTCTAGGATCAAGGGATTTTCAGCACTAGGAACATGATTGCCCCCAGGGATTTTCTAGCTTGTCTCTTCCCTGCCAGACATGCACCAAAGCAATTCCAGTGGAGCCAGGCTGTCACATCACTATGAGCCTGATACTGAAGAGGCACTGGTGGCTTCTCCATGTCTGATTCTAGCATATCCCAAAGAATTATCAGACTGATGAATCCACTGTGTCACTGCTGATCAAATTCACCGAGACCAAAGTACCTGCCCTCTGGAAATGGCCACTCAGCAGTGCTTCAAACCTGCCTGTCCTTTAGGTCATTGCTGTGGTGGCCAGCACAAACATGCTCTTTGGACACAGCTGAGGCCTTCTGGATGAAACGGTTTGGGTGCAGGTGTCTTGCTTGAGACAAACCAGAACACCCGTTCCTCAGCGTGTGTGGAACCTGTGACACTGGGAAACCACCTCCTCACATTGATGTAAACTGGGGATAGGCACTACCAGGGCTGTGATGCCAAACAGCTGGTTATATGCTGAGGATGGATCACTTCAATTTTGGAAACAACACCCTTGATTGCTTGGCACATGGCTACTGGGGCACCAAGCAAGGTAGTGGGGTGCTCCATGCTTTGGTATGGATGGGCTTGCATGCTTTATCTTTGTTGTGGAGCTTTTCAATGCCAGGGTAGTTCATGAAGATATGGATGTTCATGACTTGTTTGGACCTGTGGGCACACCTTGGACCCCCACCCGCGCATGCTCTGCCATGCCAGCTCTCCAGACATTTACTACAAACCACATTCCAAGAAAAGTAAGTCCCTCTTGAGGCTCACCCAGCAGCACCACTTACTCCATTCCCACTGGCCCTACAAGCATGTGACAACATCAGCTTTTAATGCATCAGGCCTCTGCTGTGGTGTAAAAGAGAGCAGGGTAGAGGGGCTGCCTCACAGCGATGAGTTCTTTCAAAGGCGTTGCCTTGCATTTTCACATGCATTACACCATAATTTGACAGTTGCATTGAATCCTTGTGCTCTTACTTGCAGAGAAGCAAAATTCTTGCAGTTTGCCTTCCCTATAACACTGATTATTCAGTGTAGCTACAGCACGGCCTTGTGTCTCTACATTAAGCAGTATTAATCTTCTCTGGCTGTCTGCTTATGGAACTCTTTCCCATACCTCTAATCATCTTTAGCTTTCCAGACACCTCCGTTTCTGCTGTATGCTTCAGATAAGAAATAAATAAATAAATAAAGTTGATAATCTATATTTATGTTCTACACAGAGAGGCTATATGCAGCAGGGGGAAAAAAGCTGATTGAGAAAGACTACTGAAACATCCCCTACTTAAAGCAATGCCATATACAGCCAGTGATGGCTTATAAAATAATAAGACTCGTAGCAACAACTCAAAGTGGGTATTATACACTAAATAGAGAGGTGTTACAGCAGCCTGTCCAAGAAGAAGATTTAGCAGTTATTTCAGAAACACTCCTGAAGCATCCAGCCTGGTATGCTGCTACATTAACAAAAGAGGCAAATAGGATGCTTGAACGTCTTGCTAGAGGCTTACAATGTACATCAAAAGGCTGACAGTTAAATTACTAAACAAAGTGCTTCACACGGACCAAAAATAGAACCTTTTCCATACTTGAAATAAGTTGTAGATAGCAAGTAATTACCTGCAGGTTACTCTTTTTATTCCTTCCTATTATGCTAGTACTTTTCTTGCCCATAACAATCTCTGTCCAGTGAACACATTATTCATAGCAACACCTCTCTGCATTCACAGCAACTTCAAGTCATTTTTTGGACAGCATTTGGTTTATTTCTAAGCAGTTCATTGGGTAAAACTACAGAATGAATGAAGCAGTGGACAGTTTTTCAATCCATTTTGAATTCTTAATTAAGCAGATTACTGATGCACCTTAAGTTAATAACCACAAAGATAAGAGTGTAGCTGAGGGTCCTTTACTGCACAGGCAACTATGGCTTACTTGTCTCAGAAAATACCTTGGAAACAAGCCTGTGTTGCTCCTTTGGTGAGAAAGAAATATGTATTACTTTGTTCAAGGGAGCAATAAATAATATAAAGGGGTGGATGAAAATAAACACCTCAAATTGAACTGAACATAAAGCAAAGTGAGGTGGTGGAGATTACTTTTAAACACTGCCAGAGACTGGGAAAATTAAGTCCATTTAAAAGGAGAATTTTCCTCTCAGTCATATTGCTCCAAATCAAAAGCCGGTGTAACAGATTGCTGTGTATAGGACAGATGCAACTGGAAACAATATGCAGCCTAAGTATTTCCAACCCTGAATGTTAACAAGGCATACAACTGGTCTAAAAAAATCATTACATATATCTAAAAGAAATCTTTCTTAAAAAAAACAACCAACCAACCACATTCACATTCTTGTTTGCCATCTCATTTCTGAGACTTTAGGAAGTAAACCATATTTTCATAAGTTTCTTCACCAGTATGAAAAAGCGAGTAAGGAGGCACAGAAGCGTATCATAGAATGGTTTGGGTTGGAAGGGACCTTAAAGCCCCTCCAGTTCTAACCCTCCTGCCATGGGCAAGGACACCTTCCACTGGATCAGGTTTCTCAAGGCTCCGTCCAACCTGGCCTTGAACTTCTCCAGGGATGGGGCAGCCACAGCTTCTCTGGGCAACCTGTGCCAGTGCCTCACCACCCTCACAGGAAAACATTTCTTCCTAACGTGTAATCTAAATCTCTCCCCTTTTATCTTAAAACCCTCTCCTTCATCCTATCCCTGCACTTCCTGATCAAGACCTCCTCACCAGCTTTCCTGTAGCCCCTTTCAGTACTGGAAGGCTTCTCTAAGGCCTCCCCAAAGCCTTCTCTTCTCAAGGCTGAACAAACACAACTCTCAGCCTGTCCTCATATGGGAGGCTCTCCAGCCCACGGATTGTCTTTATGGCCTTTTCTGGACTCGCTCCAACAGATCCATGTCCTTCCTGTGTTGAGAACTCCAGAGATGACAGCAGAACTTGAGGTACTTGAGGTGAGGTCTCACAAGAGCAGATTAGATGAAGAGAATCACCTCCCTCAGTCTGTGGCACCTTAGGCTGACATGACACGGCAAGATCGTTGTTTTCCTGTTTGTTTTTTTTTATGGGAAGATTTTACTGAACTACATGGAAAAACTGTATGAAAAAGGTGGATATTGAATGAGAAACAACAACAACAAAAAAGGACCTAGAACAAACAGCTTCTCTTTGAGGGCTTCAAATTCCCTTTTTGGACCTCTCTCTGACATCCTACAAGGAAGCACTGCACCATCTCTGCTTGGATACTTCTAAACATGCCAAAGTAACCAGTCTTTGTCTTTCGGATCTTCTAAAATGACAAGCTGATGAGCCATCAGATCGAAGAGCAATGGCCATTTATGGTGGATTTATGTAATGTGCTCAAGAATTATGTGACATCAAAGAAAAAAACTGAAGAATTATATAGGTATTTGCACTGTAGCTTAACAGCCTCAAGAAGGGTCCCTTGAGCATAAGTCCAGATAGCAGCCTACCACGAAGATAGAAAAAAGACAGAAATTGAAAGCAGGTTCAAAGTTTTGTAAAACATAAAAGATTAGGATTAATTTTAATTCCAACAGTGGAATATATGTAGTATGATAGAGAAAAGACTGGAGTATTTATAAATGCAGCGATATGCTTCCTAAGTGCAAATTGAATTGGTATATGTGCCTTTCTGCAGGGATTCATGGAATTAGGTTCAAATAGAAGAAAACTGGCATGTGAGCCCTGTTATTTCTTATAATAAATGAACTGTGAAACAAGCACTCTTTTTATAAGAGAAAGTGCATCTCATTCAGCATGCTGATGAGCAAGACACTTAAATATCCTGGGATGAAGAAGTACAAAATAAAAATGTTTCCTCCTTTGTTTTATAATTTATCTTTCTGGCTAGAAAAGCCAGTGACTGCATCTGTCCCTGAATGTGGGGGCTCAAGAAGAGCACTTCTGCTTCTTCTGGACTCTACTGGCTCCACTATGATTGCTTTCATGAAGGCTATGGAGCCTGCTAACACTCCTTGGGTGACTGGAAAACAATACGTTAAGGTTTGCCAGACAGAACTGATTTGGAACACTGCTTTCACCTGTAGTCAATAGCTCTGCTTTGTATCCACTAGAAGTGGTTTATCAGCTCTGGAGGCATGTTTCTGTCTGAACTGCAGAACAAGCTCCAAATCAGATTTGGAGGGATTTAAAAGAGGTATATATTTGTCTCTCAGGAACATGGGTTAGTGGTGGAATTGGTAGTGTCAGGTTTATGTTGGGACTCAATGATCTTAAAGGTTTTCTTCAACTGAAACAATTTTGTCATGCTATGATTCTGTAACAGGAGCTCCACCAGCATAGCTGACCCACTTGCGGGGCTGGCAGTCACTGTGGAAACCTGAAAAAGGGAGTAGTCCCTTTCCTCATCTCTATGCTAAATTGTGCTAGTGCTGCAGGAGAAAGGCTGGTTGACAAGGCCTACAGAAAATTCCCAGGCAAAACCAATTTCATTAAGCTGGAATCAAGCTTCTAAACAGCTGGTTATTGCTGAAGGAAAAAAGCCTTAAGACAATACTGGAGATTTGCCAAAAAGCCCTAAAAAATGTTGAGATTTAAAAGTTCAGATTATACTAACAAAAGAAAAAACAGCAACCCAGAATGCCACACCACAGGGATTTGCACAGATGTGTATATCTAAAATTACTCAAGCAATTTTGTCTTCTCTCATGTATGCCACTCACCTCTCTACAGCACCTGAATCTTGGGTGGATGAAATACATTTTGATGGAACAGTTTTCACTCAAACATAGAGGCAGTTCACAGGCTGAGACTGAAGGAAACGTGAGCCTCCTCCCTTGAATAAGTTTACCCACGGAGATAGAAGAAGCTGGTGCACATAACATTATCAGTGCTCAGAAATAGATTAATAGATGTGGATCTCAAAAGACTGAAATAAGCATTAAGTCTGACCTCCTGCATAACACAGTATGGAGAATTTCATCTGTAACCTTTGCTTCAAGCTCTGCTTGAGCTGGAACATACCTTTTAAAAAGGTACTCATTTTCCATACAAACATTTTGAAAGACAAAACATCAACCTTATACCCAACTCAGCCCTGTGATTGTTTTAAGGTTTGCATTTTTATAAATTTGTACAGAAATGATTCATGCCTTTTGGTGCTGTGCTGCTTTCTTTGCAAACTGCAGTACTCATGCCTTTTTATGTCCTTAAGTTGTTTTTTGCCTAGACTCATCAGCTGAATAAATTTCCTATCTTCATATAAATGCTTAAAATGGATTTTTTTTTCTTCACAGAGCTTGTTTTCACACCATCTCCAAATCATTTCTACTTTCCTGCTTCCGTTAAGTTTCCTAGATGAGACTGTACTTGGGAAAAATAAAATAAACAAAAAAAAGCCAACGTCCAACCCTGCTCAGATTGAACAAGTGACCTTTGCAGATTTTATACACTATGAAAAACCCTTCTTCTCCTTTAAGTCCAAGATACAAACTCACAGCAAAAGCATGAGGTTGCTAACTGCTTGATGCTTTTAATTAAAGCCCCAACTCCTGGAATCAGACAACAAAAATCTCAGCTTCTAGAAGTGCTTTAGCCCTCATGGTAAGCAACCAAACTTTAAAAAATGACCCAAACACCATAAAAATACAGCCTGATAAGTGAAATTGTTTCATGATTTTTAGACAGATGAATCATATATTTGAATACATAGGACTGGGAGCATTGTACTATTGCTATCTGGAGGAGCAGCTGCAGGCTTACCATCATCTCCTGAAGTACAGTGGCCGGAGCTTCCCAGCAAGCCCTGCAACTCAGCTTTCAGCAGCCAGGGTCTGGAGCAGTTCTTCTTCTTGTCCTGATCTGATGAAGGAGAAGGAAAGCTAAAGGAGAAGCTAAAAATCCTCTCTGGTTTTATGTGGAACGTGTTTCAAGAGACCAGCTTAAGTCCTCTCCAGTTCTAACAATCTCACTTTCTGAAAACGAGAGTTTCCTCAAGGGGAAATAAACTCAAGAAAGAAAACTCTCCAGACAACATCAGCTGTAAAGATGAAACGTCTGGTTTTACCTTCCTGAGAGTCCTTCACGATCTGTAGAAAACAGAATCTATTCTGAAAGGACAAAGTAACTAGCAGACTCCTCTAGAAGTACCTCCTACCCCAGAAATAAAGGAAACACATTTGAAAATGACCAGGTGTTCTAGGGAGTGGGCTCCTCGGCTCAGGGCTCTGTAAATTACAAACAACTTTCAGCTGCAGCTCAAAGTTAGGAATCAAGGCACTATGTTCGGCAAGAAAAGGATTTTGGCTGAAAACATCATCAGATAAATGGATAACTCTTACACCAGTTCCGTGTCAGAGCTTGGAACAGGCTTCAGCTTTTTATGTTGCCAACTAATGCCCTGTTATCCCCAGTAAAGGGAGACAACAGTCAATTCACAGGAGATTTTCCATTCATTCAAATGCTGCCTGAAAGCTGGCACTTGAGTCAATATTTAAAAAAAAATAAAAAAAAAAGAAGAATCCCAAGCACTTACACAGGTACAAATTATTGAAAGCAGACAAACAGACCTTTCCTCACTTCCACAAAGCAAACTCTTATCCCTAGCAGAAGAACAAAGCTCTGCAGGGCATGGGGGACTGAGACAACTGCTGAGCAGCTGGGCAAGTGAGACATTTCACTATTTACCAATTTCATGTAAGCTCAACATAACAGCACTAGCAGCTTTAGATTATGTATCAGTAAAAATACTAATTACAGAGGCCCAGACTTGAAGCAGTTTCTTAGAACAACATGCCTACAGCTAGCACATAGAAGGAGCATGTTTTACAGGGATACACATTCCCTGCTAAACAGAAACAAAACCGCACAGTTGTTATCATTTAGAAAAGACAAAAGCTGCCAAAGCCAAGGAAGCACCATCAGTGTTCAGAAAAGAGCCCTTTATTGTTTGCTACTAATTGCGAGGAGAAAGAACTTACAAGACATTTTGAAGCAGCTGCTGTCTTGTCCTTAAAAACTTCTTCCACTTAGAAAGGAAGATTTTCATTTTAACAGCCTCCCAAAGCTTTATGGCTTTACTACCATCCGAGGCCATTCAGATGTGTTATTTTTGTATTGATTTTATTGTGAAGTTCAGCAAAATGTCTAAGAAGCTGAGAGAAAAGCCTGTCGAGCCTGTAACTAGAGAAATTACTATTTAAGTCTCAGCAATTTCTGTTAAATTAAGGGTTGCTTCTCCCCCCAACACACACTGGCCTTGTTAATTTTACTGGTAAAAATCTATGCAGACTCAATTGCTCAGGAGACTGTGACTTGGTCCTTTGAAGATACAGGTTCCAGCTGTTGTAAATTGTCTGTAGAATGAAGCTGATAGACATCAGCTGAGAATCTGGCCTGTTGTGCCTAAAAACTCCCCATGTGGTTTAATCAGTCCCCCTTCTGGAAAGCCCGAAGGATCATAATTTCAAGCTGCATTTGTATCTCAGACCTTTCTAATGCTGATATTGTGTGTACAGCCAGGAATATCCTACCCATCCCTGGGCTGGGCTCTGTTTCAGTGATGGGTTAACTTGCTGCCCAAGGCTCAGTGCCCACCTATTTCGCAATATCCTGCAGAATTCATTACTTCAGAGGTGTCTGCAGCTAAACGCCTTTCTTTTGAGGAGTCGATCCCGCTTTTATCAGCCAGTAAAACTGGCAACTGTTGTTGTGTGCACCTGACTGTTAGGAGCTGGCATTGCTGTATTTGTGGCATTAGATAAGAAAAATACCAAAAGCATCTGACTTCTTTTGTGGAAAGATTTCACTTAAATATGCTTTTCATTTTTCTTTTGTGAGGAATAACATCTGTTTTTCAGTCTCTAGACCTCAATATTTGGTTGTGAGCGTAAACATCAAGAGAACCTATGCTTGGGCAAGGAACAAGTAAAGCCAAGGTCTCATCTAAATCATCTGAAGGGAAAGACAGATCCAAAAATATATCAGGACTTGGGAGACTGGGTTTAGTTCTTTGCTCTGTTGCAGACTCTGCCTGGGTACTTAAATAAGCTCCTCAAGGTCAGATTCAAGATGGGGTGTAGGCGACTACAGAGGGAAGGAAGTAGAACGGTAATTTGGAAAAACCTTACATACAGACACTTCAGGCTTCTTGTTATCAAACATGGATGGGCATCAAAATCACAGTCATTAAAGGACATAACCTGGGGCAGCAAGGTCCCATTACTGCACCTCCCTAAGGGTATTCAGATGTGTCTGCTGTCTCACATGAGCATCTGAACTGTCTCTGTCCAGAGGGACTGAAGAGGGGGATCCCCACAGCTATGGTACAGCTGCATCCTTGTGCAAAAATTAGTTTGGAAATTGTGTGTAAGGAGTTTGTATGCACACTACTGTAGCTAGGGTATTTATCAGAATGCACCAAAGCAGGTCCTGGTTCATACGCAGAATGTTTTTCTGTTCCCCGAACACTATCCCCAGGTGGCACACTGCAGAGCTAAACCCCCTCCTACTGCTTGCCTTGCTCTGAAATTATTTCTGATGCAGGGAACAGCTTCAGTGTGGGAAGGCAGGAAAAGGGAGATTAAACTCAGATATTCCTGAATACATATCAGGCCTCCAAAGGACTGTGAAAAGGGAGAGGAGGCCTCCTCTTCCTCTTGTATTTCTAAAGAGCTGATGGAACCCTACTAAGCACCGGGAACATGGTGGGACACCCATGCAGAAGGCAGCATGGCTGATGATCCAAAGCCGAAACTCCTCTTTGAAAACCTGAATGAGGTAGCCAAGGTGCACAGTCTAACACCTATCCTTGTGCTCAAAGCATTTCTCAATAGCTTGAATCAGAGACACCCAAGAGTACTTAATAAGGTAGCTTCTTTCTCAGTAACTGGCTATTTTAGTTCCTATTTAGAGAGACTGAGACTGTCTTGTATATGCAAGTTCCTCTAAATGGAGATGAGGTGTCTAACAGTGTTGTGGATCCCATATGGGCACCAGATGACTGCAAGGTAGGTGCTGCAGTGCTGTAATTCTTTATTAGATTTGGCCTTTAGTGCTTCAGCTCTCCATCTGCAAAATCAGGATAAAAGCACTTCCCTGTTTTGTAGCTCATTTTCATACTCATTTGTAATTACTACAGAAAGATATTCAACACTGCACTACTTTCCCAGAGCAGTTACCAACATAGTTAAGCAGGAACAAAGCAAAATATGGATGCCTCTAATCTGATTTTATAATCTTGACACATGACTTTTAGCATAATTCTAAAAGGAATCAGTTAGCGCTTAAATGACATTTATCTTTCACTTCTAGGGAGACAACTATATTTCTTACAGCCGTGGCTAGGTAAACATGCAGGCAGCCTTGTACTGCCAGCCACACAGCTCAAAGCTTCACTGTTACTAGTGCCCAAGATAGAGGACATACTAGAGCCATCTTATGGGAGTTTAGGTGTGATTAACCCCAATGGATACCAATTAGCCCTTCCAACTGCATGATCCATCAGAGGCTATCAGCAACTTTGATTTTCGTACAACACCGCACTGTGAACTGCAGTGACTCAGGAGTTACTACTCAGGTCATAGAATCATAGAATAACCAGGTTGGAAGAGACCCACCAGATCATCGAGTCCAACCATTCAGGTGTTCAGATGTCTCTTTCTCCCAGGGCATAAAAATACATACAGTAATCTTATCACCTGTCCCTAAAGCTGTCACCTCTGTTCATCCAGCTGAGCCCATATGTCGTGTGAAACAAGTGGAGCCAACACCTGAAATGGTTCCTGCTCTCAGCAATCCCTCCTAGCAGGCTATTCCTATATAGGCTGCTGCTCCTCCTAAGCCACCCATGTTGCACTTGGACCACACAGCTGCAGTCTGTGCAGGAACTCCAGTGCAGATTCATCAACCAGCTTTCAAGCTAGGTGTTAGGTGCCCAGTCAGATTTAACCAGCTGCTAAACACGGCAGCAGCAAGGCTGGGTTTAAAAGGAGAAACAAGCTTGCATACATCAGTCTAGGCAGAAAATTGAAACTGTCTTGTATTGGGCACACAGAGTTAATATGCAGTTGTCTGCAATGGATCATGCATCTGAGCCCTGAGGCAGCCAAACTGGTTGTGAAAATCAAAGCGGAGTTCCTGGTCTTGAAGGAAATGATCAAAGTATTTCCCTTCTATTGAAAAACTTGTGGGTTCTCCGAGACTTCCTATTCTTAAGTTCTCCCTCAATACATACCAGTGCATGGTGCTAAAAGTAATAACAACTAGAACAAGCCAATAATTCAGTTGGTGTCCTTGCTGTTCTGACTCAGCTGCAATTTTCGTGCGTGTCTCAGGGAAGAAGAGCTCGTTTTTTTCCCCTTTGACTTGGAGCTCTTTGGCACAGTCAGGATGTGTTCCTGGCATGACTCCCTCCACATGCACATCACCTTCACTGACAGTATAATATAATACATCAGACTCTGAGCTCCAGCAGCCGGGGTTCAGGCCCCTCTTTTTATTGAGCTACCACAGGATGAGAAGCCTGACAGACAGAGGGAGCCCATGGAGAAGGCTGTAACAGCTTAAACCACCTCTGTGAGATTCAACCAAGCCCCTTCTGTCAGACAACCCTATGTGCTGCAATGGAATTTTCATGAAATGCTGAGCAAGGTTCATTAACATCTCCCTGAGCAAATGACAGCATTGTTGAGTGAGTAGTGCCTCTGTTCAGTCACCTTCTCCCACCACCCCCAGCACTGTTCATCCTGCTGTATGCTTATGCCACAGGACAGTTTGTTCCCTGTGAAAACCTGGCAGACTAAAAAATTGTGAATTATCTGTAGTTGTTAGAGAAATGCTGGTTCTGACTGAACATACAGAGATATTTTGAGGGTCTGAAAAATGTTATTTGGACACTAAGACTGCATGGGCAAACAGCAAGACTTTTTTATCCTGTGGGAACATGTAATGAATAATGTGGTGTCTGTGACTGAGATAAAATACTGAGGTCTAAAAAAAAGAGAGGTTCATAGGTGTAAAATTCATTCCTTCGGTCTTTTTTCTTTCCTTGTTCTCACTTCAGAAATGAGAGACAGCTTTTACAGCTGGAAGACAGAGACGTTTGCACATTAATAGCCACAGTGAAGGTCAGTAAGTCTGCCTTGCTAGGGTAACGGCTCAGTACATTGGATCTCATTTCACTTTATTACAATGGCAGAAGCAGGGCTAATCAACAGTGTCATATTTCCTTTTCTTCAGCATAGAAGATGAAGTGATTGTTCCATGAAACAGCAGTAGGGGAAGGAAACCAGGAGTGGAGCAGCGCACCCAGCAATGCACTCAATCCCCCTATACCTATGGTTTGTCCTCCCTTAGTTCATCTCTTAGTGCTACTACTGGAGGCTCTGGGTAAATCTTTTCTGTTTTAGTGTTGCCCCAAGGTATTTTGGGATCCGTTTTATACTCAAAAAATGCAGAAATCTGCATTATTAGTATCTTCTGCAGGAGAATATTGGGGAAAGTGGTACATAATATTTCTGTCCTGAGCACACCTGCATCAAGTCTCTACTGTCCAGCAAAAAGATTGTCATGTCTTGTCTGTCCTCTTTTGCACAACAGAGAATTGGCCATGTTGCTGATTGACTCTCCAGGGATAAAGTGGGAAGAATTCTCCCTCCCAGAGGCCACAGAGCCTTTCTGAATCTTCCAAGCTAAAATAAGGGTGGGGGGAGGACCTGCATGAGTGAGGCCAAAGGAACTGAGATGGTCACTGGAGAAGTAAACTCTACTGATATGCTTGAGTGGCTCTCAACCCCTTAACATCTGCATATCTTGCTATATTTCTGTATTGCAGGGGACTTGTATCCACATTTAACAGCATGGAAGCAGAAATGAAATGGCTGGACCAGGAGACTCAGAGGAAGCTTGTGATGTAGAAAGAGTTGAAAAAGATTTCTGAAATGTGAGGTTAATTCATTTCCCACTGGGCTCTTTTTCCTCACTGATTCCCTAATCATCTTCTTAAAGACCTTCAGTTCTTCACTTCTATGTGGTAACACTGCTCCTGAGATAAACACTGTATGGTCCCTGCTCCTGGGGCGCAGACATTGTGCCCACAGACAACTGAGCAAGAGACAAAGAGCTCAGGCAGTGTCACTTATTGGCTTGGTCTGACTGAGGACAAAGAAAGAGCTGAGATCCCTGGAGAAGAGCAATTATTGTTGACAAAATCCAGATTGGCCTCAAAGCATAGTACACTAACTTTCCTCTGTACACTCCTTAGCATTTCCTAGCATCGATTTCCTGCATGTTAACAAGACTATTAGAAACATAATAGGGATGCCGCTAATACCCACACTGGTGCTCATTCAAAACTAATCAGACAGAAGTAAACCTGCTCCCTAACACCAATGCAAAGCTCACAAGCTGCTCCTTAGAGCAGAAGGCACTAATTCTGCCCAAAAGGAGCTGTCTTTCCTCCTGCTGCTGCAAGAAGGCAGACATCAAGGGAAACAACTAGCTCTAGACAAGCTGTATTTCTTCCCCTTACCTTAGAGATGAAGCAGATTTATGCATACCCTGTCCTGTTCCATCCTCCCTGGCACATACCCACCTTAATTCTACACCAGAGTGAAAAGAATAGAGGCTTGGAATCTCTGTTGGTGTAAATCAGTCTACTGCTACAGCCAAGATAAATGTTTTGACCAAATATTCAACTTGCCTGTGAGTCCTAAGAGGTGCTTTCCATTGCCACTTCTTGGGGCTTTGTGCTCCAAGTCCCGATCCACAGTTTTTCCCTTCTCGTTTTATCAAAGGCTTTAGAACAATTCCTTAGGGGCGGTATCTACATGGTGCAATGAAGCATTCTGCAAGGATAACAGAGTTAGCCCTGTGCTAATGGAGTTATTAAGAACAAAACAGCTACATCAAAAAGCAGCTCTGCCAGGGTGGTTGTGCTGACTGGAGCAGAATTTATGGGCCCAGCTGGCATGCTATGGCAATAGAGTCTGGCATCAACTTGTGCAGAGCTGTCACTCGTCTCCCTGTGTTGCCTGGCCATGTCCCATCAAAGACCCTCGAGCAGCTGAATCTGTTTGGCCTACCAGGGCCTTTCACCTGATTACCTTTCCAGAAGAGTCTGAGACTGTCACAGGACACACAGATATGACACAGGGAAATCTCTGCAAGGAAGCAGAGAGGCAGCTGAAAGTCAGGACACAGAGGACATTTAAAATGATGCTAAACGCTTGTGTTCAGGCACCTCCAATGCCCAGGGACTGGGAGTTTTCAGATGTCCCATGTCCTCAAGGTAATGGGAATCCAAACTTCAACTTCTATCTGCCTGGACAGAACTTGCTTGACAGTTTTACAGCAAAATATCATAACTGGAAAAGAAATAAAAAGTATTATGGTGGTGCAGCTGACCCCCTTGGGCCACTCTGTGACCTCGAGTAAATCATACTTGTTTTGGGAGAGAATTCTCACTGTGTCCTTGCCTCTGTACAAATGCAGTGAGTTGGAGTTGTGAGACACTTCCTGAACTCATCTAGCACTCCTGCTACCTGGCAAGGACAGTGAACAGGGATGATCAGTCACTCCTTGATGTCCCCTGGAACACTCACTGCCTGGATTGTATTCCTAACTGGACAGTACCAGATCTGTACCACCAGGAAAGTACTGGAATTTTACAGCTGGTAGAAAATACCAGAACTACCTAACAGGAATTGTGGCCAGAAGAGAAAAATACCGACCACAGTCAATTATCTCCAAATCCTATAGAAAACAATCCAAAGTGAGACCCTTCAGCTCTCCGGAATCACAGTGGGCTGCAATCAGCACCCCCTCCTGAGCTGGGATGCCAGTCAAGCTAGACTTAAGATTCAAATATTGTCTGCTAACAAAAGTCAATGAAGGAACAAGATTTCACTAGGATCCAAAGATCATCCAGTAACACCAATGAAACATACAGGCAAAGTCAGACTTCTTGAGACTCAACAATCACTCACTGATGAATGCCAATTAAGAGTAATTCACTAAACTTAAAAAGAGGGACATTGTGGCCATAGGTTAAGCTCTGTGCATGTGTATATTTGTGTGGTTTTGTGTGTGTGTGTGACCTACCACTTGCAATAAGTATTCCTAAATATCACTCCCTCATCTAGGAGGAAACTTGATGAGAAGGGTGACCTAACGCTGTTTAGGTTTGTAAGCCTTGTCAAAGCTGCAGATAGACAGCAGAGAGGCCAGCACAGTGAGAAGTGCATATGATCCTACAAAGGAGTGGTAGCATGGTTCTGAGAACCTGGAGATAAGCGACAACTGCAGTGGCTGCTGCCTCTGCCGAAGGGGTCAGGTGGCAGCCTGGTTTGGTGACTTTTTCATTAGGAACAATTGGCAGGGCCCAGTTTCTTACATAGCGCAATATTTAGCATTTTTAAGTTATTAGTCACCTGGGAAGGAATTAAACTGTGGCCTGAAAATGAATATTTTTATGCAAAATACCAAAGCCTGCAGGCTCCCCTTCACCTTCACTGCTTCTGCAGAGTTGTTCAGGGGAACATGCACACCACAGCAGCTGTAACTGTGGGCAAGAGAGGTTTTACATCACCAGTGGGAATTATCCTGATATATCATCTCCTTCACAATGTGATCCTTTTTTTTTTTTTGTAGGAGTGGGAAACATTGATTATACATTTCTGCTGAGTTTTGCCACTGATCAATTGCAAACTGCAAATTTATCACAAAATGCAACATTTTTGAATTATTGCACTCTGAAGCCCCAGAGGAGGCCCAGAGGAACACTTCTGAGCATTCATTTTTTTATTCTAGATTGTTTATGTTGTTCCTCAAGACCAGTCAGATAGATCTGCAGAACTGACCTGCACTCACACACCCAAGTCTCATCAACTTTGATCAATATATTCCTATACCAAATAATTAAAATAGCTCTTTTTTAAATGAAAACGTTAGATAAGGACACCAGACTCCAGCTATTTGTATTGTATCATCAACAGCAGGGAACAGGGAAGTTACTCTGTGCATGTGTTGAGCAGCAACAGCATCTGCTGCTGAGAGCAGACATCTGTAGTGGCTACAGACAAAGCAGGGAGGTAGAGACAACTATTTCCTCCCTGGCCATTATCCCTGAGTTTCCTTCCCATCCCAGCCACAGAGATGGGGAAGAAATGCTGGAATAGGCACTGCCCTGTCATCAGGAAGCCACAGATACTGTCAATTTACTGGCAGATGATCCCTGCTCACTACAAGCCAGGGATTTCCCCACAGCTGTGCTGCGCTGCTGGGCTTCTGTTTGCACTGACCCTGATCCAAAGCTCTCACTGAAGCCAATAACATTTTTTTCCAATGACTGCACAGCGTTTTGGATGTGGCCCCTTACAGCCAGTAGCACTAACTGCAGCCAAAATCTTGGCTTGTGTTTTGCAGGCGATGGGAATAGATGATCCCAGTTATTATTTCTGGCAATAAAATCAATGCAATATCTTCTGATTTTCCTTACCTCTCCCTAACAGACAGTATTGTTCTACTCTATTCTTGACCAAGTTTCATGGGAAATATTAGACATCATATTGTTTTTTCTCACTGAAATGTTCTCATTGGGATGCTTAGGCATCAACACATTTATATCCAAGAAATCCTGAAGAGGTTACCCAGAGGTGATTAAGTCTCAAATGATGTTTTGCTATAATTGCTCAGGATATCAGCTTAAATGAAATAATCTGTGCAGGAGAGAAGAAACAGTAAAGCTAAGAAAGGAAATTGCTGCTATAATTACTAGAGTATTTCTCTTTGAGGTATTAAAAAGAAATGTTTATAACATAAAAAGCCTGGAGAGGATGACATGTGGCAACTACAGACTGGCTGGCAGTCCCTCTTACCTTACATCAGCTGTAACAAGCTTTCTGAACATTACTTATACATAAATGTGGGGTAAGAATAGAGGGTAAGAGGTAGGTAGAAAATAGCCCAGAGTGATCACATAGTTCAAACGCACCATAATTAGCTATAAAAATAAAAAGATAGCATCCAGCTCTGGAGTCCTCAGCACAGGAAAGACACGGACCTGTTGTGGTGGGTCCAGAAGAGGGGCACAAAAATTATCAAAGGCCTGGAACACCTCCCCTGTGAAGAGAGGCTGAGATAGTTGTGGTTATTCAGCCTGGAGAATGGAAGACTCCGAGGAGAACTTATTGCAGACTTTCAACAATTAAAGGAGTCTAATAGGAAAGATGGGGAAAATCTTTTTAGCAAAAGGACAAGAGGTAATGATTTTAAACTAAAATAAAAGTTTAGACTAGATATCAGGAAGAATTTTTTTACTGAGGGTGGTAAAACACTGGCACAGGTTGCCCAGAGAAGTGGTAGATGCTCCATCCCAGGAAACATGAAACGTCAGGTTGGATAGGGCTCCAAGCAACCTGATCCAGTGGCAGGTATCCCTGCTGACTGCAGTGGGATTGGGCCTTCATGGTCCCTTCCAACCCAACCCATTCTATGATTCTACATTATAAGACAAGTACTCTCCTTTAGGGTCTTTTGCCACTGAAACTGTTCAAGCCTTGCTACCAGTGACACGACCAGAGCTACAGCCAACCAAGTTAAGAAAGATAGCAGTCATTCCGTACAAACAGCCACCTCACTTTTTTCCTTTGATCATTTCTGCCTTTCTCTTTGACAGATTGTCCTGAACAAAAGCTGTTCTGAGACTCTCACAGACGGAACAGCCCCTTTGTCCTAAAAATAACAACGCCAAGCAAAGTTCTCACGTTTCCTTTCCCTCTCTTACTATTTCCAGAAACACATTTTATTGGAAACTCATTGGAGAAATACAGTAATCATGGATTTGATACTTCAAAACCTTTTCTGTTTATACATGCAGGTACATAATTGTGTGAACCTCACTAAGAAGACACCCATTGTTAAAAATAAACCTAATAACCCAAGAGAACTTTTCCTGGTCTGGAGCCCTCCTGAACCCACCAGACCCTACAAGTGGCTAGACATCAGGTCAGGTATTAAGAAGAGCCCTGAGGGATTTACTTTTTCATTTCTTCTTGGTACAGGGGACTATAGGATTGCATTTTGTTCCTGGAGCACATCAGTGTGACAGGGTCATAAGGAGGGATGGGATACAGTTTCTAACTGAAGTCTCAGTGCCAGTGAAGCTCTTAAGACATGAAAACCTCATGGACCTGCCAGAGAATTGCAAGGAAGCTACAAGGCATCTCTGTTATAACCATTTTCTTCAGATCCTGTACAGTTTCCAGCAAAAGTTGTGAACAGTGACAGCAAAGAGATTGGAAATTCCTCAGTTACGGGACTACTCCACATTTTGGCTCAAGCCATTGCAGTTCAGACAAAGTAAATTCTCAGGGAAAAGCATAGTTCACAAAACAGAACAACAGAAAAGACACTAGAAATTGATGAGCCGCCCAGGTGAGCATCATCCACCTCCTTAAGAGCAGAGTGACTAATGATTGATGCCAGTCACTCTGATGGTGTCAGAGCTAGGTGGGGAAGCAGGTGTATCTAACATAGTAATCAGAGCTAATGAATCAAGGATGCAGACATAAGCACAGCCCCTAGTTGTGTCCTGTGCTGTTATCTTTGTGGATTTGGAGAAGCAGCGCAGACTTATTGCAGTATGAAGAAAAATATCCTGACTTTGTCTTGCCTCTTTGTGAAAGCCCCCCATGTACTGCTGCAGACCCAAAGAACCTCTGAGATCACAGCAGCATCTCTGTAGCATGGACTGTCTTGAACTGAAGCAGCTGGGCATGCATATCAGGTGATGAACAGCAGTGCTTCATTAGCAGACCCCAATATCCTGGTCAGAGAGGTGCTGGTATGTGATTCATGATTTAGAATTCTATTGTATTACAGTAATTTGATTTGGCTGTGACAGGGGGCAGCATTTGGTTTGTTTCAGACCCCTTCATTTTATTTGAGCAGAAATAGGAGGTGCTAGCTTGCAGGAAGGAGAAATCCTCACAGCCCTTCCAGTGCAAAGCCATATATATTTAGGTTCACTTCAGGAAGCACTGTGGACACTAAGGGCAGATATTTTGAGAAACAGAGGCATGCAAGCCTGCACTCTTTTACAAATAAGGCACACAATCAACTGTAACTTCCTTTCCCAAGAGGGAACCTCTGTATGCATTCCTTTGTCTGTTGTCACTTCCAAACCCTCCTCTGTTGCCATACATCAGGCCTCTGTCTAGAATTTTTCCTTGCTTTCTTGAAGTGCTTCCAAAGTATGCAGAACCCAGGGAAGGAAGATGGATTCGTTCCTCTGTGCCAGCTGTATTTAATGCACAGATCCCATCCTGCTCTCAACACACCATTTTACTTTTCTTCCCCAAAAAAACATTGGGACCGGGAACTTCCTCTAAAAATATATTTTCTTCAACATATTTGTTTAATGTTATTATCCTGGATTGGAGCACCAAAGATATAAAATTGTGAATATTTTCCTTACTAGTACTCAATTTGTATAAAAAAATCCTAAATATGATTGAAGCCACAGAATGAAACACATGGAAAGAGAATCTGTACCTGAGCCAAACAGACAAGGTGCAGGGAAAAAGAAAAGGAACCATTACCCCACTTTACAGAGACTTGGGAAGATTAGTGTGACTTGGCCAAGGTGACCTGCATTCCTCTGTCTGTCACCACTTCCAAAGTCTCCTCTGCTGCCATATGTCAGGCTCCTCTCTAGAATTTCTTCGCGCTCTCTTGCAGAGCTTCCAAAGCACACAGAGCCTAGAGCAGGCAGGGAAGATGGATTCATTCCTCTGTGCCAGCTGTATTTAATGCACAGATCCTATCTTGCTCTCAACACAGGCTCTTGATTTTTCTGTCCAAAAACACTGGGAGCAGAAGCTTTCTCTAAAAATACACATTATTCAAGATATTTGTTTAACATTATTATCCAGAATTGGAGCATCAAATATTTGTTCGTAAGGATTTTACTTACTAGTACTTAATTTGCATAAAAATTCCCAACTATGTTTGAAGCCACAGTACAATGGGCACTGCATAAACACGCAGAAAGAGAATCTGTACCTGAGCCTTACAGAGAAGATGCAGGGAGAAGAAAAGAAAGAACTGTTACCCCACTTTACAGAGACTCAGGAAGATTAGCGTGACTTGCCCAAGGTCATACAGAAACTCTAGGGAGCTGAATCGAGACCACTGCAGTCTCAACACAAAATCTTAATTACCAAATCCAATTTTCCACTTTTCCGTGCATATGTTTTTTTCATACAGTAAAACACTTCACATAAGCTTCTTTTATTCTTCCCAGGAAGAACAGCAAAAGCAAAGACTGCAAGCTGCCCTTGTTAAACTAGGTTGCATAGCCAAACAAATTCAGAATGATATCTCAGCAAGATTTTGCAACCTGCCTGAGACAAATAAAAGGACTTTCACTCTGAAAACATGCGAGTGCTTGGGAGGACTCACTGAGAGAATTTAGCAAGGCTCCTAATGAAAGAGCTAAGCTGCAATATGTATATGCATGAGTTCATGTATTATTTAAATAATTCTGATCAGAATGAGCATCATGAGCACAGTACTGAAACTGTCACTGGCATTCATACATCAAATAACTTGCCCTCATAAAGGTATAATATGTTCATGAGTTTTGTTTCTACTCCCGAAGCAGTAGTAGTAGCCTAAACAGAAATTAACTCTGTGTTTCAAAAAGTGCATAAACATAAATCTAATTATATTTTTCCTTGATATTGTGATCAAGAAATCAGGAAGCTCACTTAAGTGTAACCTATGACACCCAGTGCCTTCCCCAAGGGCCTTTGTAAAAGTCTCCTACTGTGTTCAAGACTTGCCTGGGATTTTAGAGTTTAAAACAGGTATATTAGTGCTAAAGTTGGTGAGGCTGCCTTAGCAACCTCATGGTAGGTCCCTTCTCTGACAGGTTATACTTTCAATGATTCTGTTACAGCTCAGCCAGTGCTTGCTACCACACATCTCCTCACAGACCCCACACAAACTGACAGTTAAAATGTAGTGCTGATAGCTCCCTAGGAAGATGTTCTGTCCTCAGTGGTCCCAAGGACAACTGTGCCAAATGTCATGGCAGAGAGGATGAGAAAGGAAAGAGACTATAGCAGAAAAATTAGAAGGATGGGGCAGTTCGAGATACATTGGGGGCACCCTTGCCTACATCCACACACATAAATCAAGCAAAAAAATAGTCAGACAAACTGAAATCAGTGTGTAAACTAAACATAAACACCATCCACAGATTTTTTTATTGTACTCAAACAGTTGCCTCAGTGCAAGATTTCTGTTCTAAATTGACTTCTGAGATGTGATCTCACTCTTTTGGATTTTTTTTACCTTTTTACATGTTACGGAATTGTACTTTCATCTGGGAAACTTATGCGGCAGCCTGTTCTTGCTGGTAAAAGTGGCAAGACTCCCACTGGTTTCATTCAAAGGTTCAGGCTGTTAATGATGACTCAATCAATCAATCAGTCAAGACATGAGAAGCTGCAGAGAGAATCTGAGCCAAAATTGGTCTCAAAATTCAGTGAACTCATTTATTCTTGTGTAGTTTCATCAGCTGAATCAGATATGATCTCTGGAGTACTGGGGAAAGATGCCTATCTAGGAGTCTTTCAATAAGTGTGTTTGGCAAGCACTGTCACAGGGTTATTTCACTGCAGGTCTTGCGTGTCAAAAATTTTAGAACACAATGCAATAGAGTGGTGTGGGCTGGGCAGTAGGACAAGAACAGATGCAGGATGGGACACCAGAACAAGGTGGGTCAAGGTGGTGAGAGCATCATGAGAGACTGCTCTGGTTTTAAGGGATCCAGAAATGACTAATGAGATTGAAATGGTCGGTCATTCAGGCCAGGGGCGTTGAAAGAGACAGGAATGAGAAACCTTGGAAAGACAACATGATCATGTAAAATGGTATGAAATCAAATAGAAGTGGGTCTCCACCCCTAAATCTAGGCCACGGAAGACTTTTCTCCTTCTAGGAGTACTCTGGGAATTCACTCATTTGCTTTTTATGGATGGGAGTTTAAATAATCATAAAATCATTAAGGTTGGAAAAGACCTGTAAGATCATCCAGTCCAACCCCACCATGCCTACTAAACCATGTTCCAAAGTGCCACATCTACATATTTTTTGAATACCTCCAGGAATGGTGACTCCACTACTTCCCTGGAGAGCTTCTTCCAATACTTCACCACTCTTTCAGTAAAAAAAAAAATTCATAATATCCTATCTAAACCTCCCCTGGTACAACTTGAGGCCATTTCCTTTCATCCTACCACTCATTACTTGGGAGAAGAGACCAGCATCACTACAACCTCCTTTCAGGGAGCTGCAGACAGTAATGAGGTCTCCCCTCAGCCTCCTCTTTTCCAGACTAAACAACCCCAGTTCCTTCAGCTGCCTCTCATAAGGTTTGTTCTACAGCCCCATCACCAGCTTTATTGCTCTCTTCTGGACACACTCCAGCACCTCAACATCCTTCCTATTTAAGCCTTTAGCAAGGGGCCCAATACTGAACACAACATTAGAGATGTGGCTTCACCAGCGCCAATTACAGGGGAAAGGATATTGCAAATAATATTATGTTAACAGTAAATGCTGGACACATTTATCTCCATAGTCTATGTTTTTACTAGAAGAGGTGATAGAAATATTATGACCTCCATCTTTCTCAAAAAAAAAAATTATTTGAAATTGTCAAGCTTTTATCATTTTTTTAAAAAACAAGACCTCGAAAATTATCTTGTGTACTAATTACTTTGAAGCACCCCATAAAGTTTGAGGAAGAAATGCACAAGAAATATTTATTCTGGAACTGTACTAGATCTGTTCCATTTTCCATCTTTAAGAGCTAAATAGTAATAGGTCATGTTAAGATGTGGACGAGGTATTTACAGCACAGAAAAACACAAGGTTGCTCTCTAATGCAGGAATGCTAAAAACTAAATGAAAACAACCTAACCACTGGAAAGGTTTATTGCAGGTACATTTAAACTGGGTATGCTTAAAACAGTAAATTACTGAACATAGCAACGTAGAACTGACAAATCTATCTATACTGTTTTCTGCCTGAAGATTTATTTAGATGCAGAAGAGCTCATAGTCATTAACATTTTAAGCTCAAAAGGGAAGAAGCTTTAAAAAAGGGACTAAAAGAGAGGAATAAAAAATGCTGTTCAGCACTCCGTAGCCTACTGCGTGGCGTCATCTCTGCTTCCCTCCCCCTTCCCCACCATCCCAAATGTTCAAGGCTGTAATGATAATCCTGATGCTACCATGATCAGATAAACAGCAATTCCAGTGATGCTGTTCCATGAATGAAATGCTATTTATTTTGATCAAGGCCTAATGAATTTTCCATTTAAAATCAGTCTTGGGATCACATGCTATATGTGTTCACAGTTCCCGTGTACAAGAAACAGACATTCTGTTTTTTTTTTTTGCCTCTCTAATCTCCAGATGAGAAGGCAAGCTATTGTTCTGCACATACCAGTATATTGCTAGGTATTCACGCTACATAGAAAGAGATTTAAGATTAAGGCTCAGGAATCTTGTATTTGATGACCAGATCTGCAGCAGGCTTCCTTCAGGCAAAACATTACATAGTATGAATGCATTTTCAGGGGTAAAGCACTACTTACACGGCTAATAAAGGCTTTCTTTCTGCACCACCATCATCATCTCCTACTTCAGTTATGACTAAGAGTACTCCCCTGAAGGGCAGCGGAGGAGGAAGGGAGGCTGGAGAGAAAGACCATCAGGAAGGGGTCAAGGACTCTGATATGGGAACCAGTGACTCACCAGAACCAAGAAGCACTTTAGGATCTCCATGGAATCAGCCAATGAAAAACACTCTGGCTACACAGGGTGATAAGGGAGTTCGGGATATTCACAGAGCTAGTGCTTCCATTGTTTAAGGGAATGCCCCTTTGAGAAGCATATCTACATGGAAGGATGAAGTAGCCTCTGTGCTTCAAACAAAATAGGAGACAATTTATTTTACTACCTCAGCTTGGGTTATGTATTAAAGATGAAAGTCTTTCCAGATCAGAGATGCTGGATATAAGCAATATCTTGCCGCAGCTAAGCAGGTGTTTTTTTAAAAAAAAGAAAACCCGTTGTAAGGTGAGCTGTCTAGGCTTTCTCAAGATGCTGCAGAGAGCAACATTTAGTTTCTCCCAAAGCAAACATCAGAAGTGATGTATATATTTATTACCCTTTGAAAGGGCTTATCTCTACGAGGTGACTGTAAAAGAAACTAGATTAGATTTTTATAATGTAGATTATTCAAATATACAGAGAACTTAGGTGAAATTAATCCTATTACTTTTCAAGAATCTGGGTGTATTTCTGTGGTTTTAAGGACCTCATAGTATGGAAAGGTTTAACTTCGTCATTACTCTGACAACTGAAGGAAAGCTGAAGGTATTCAACATCTGAATAATCATTTTAATAATATACAACTGTTTAAAAGCACAAAGAAATTGTGGTCAAACTGTATACCAAGATAATGGAGAGATCAGCCTCTGTTTTGCTGCTACTCCTTAAGAACATAAAGAACTGAATAGTTTCAGTTTGGCGAGAGTCAGGAATTCAATAATATGCCATATAACGATGAATACGTGAGCAGGTAAGAAATCAATGAGAAAGTGTAAGACTTTAAAAACTTAATGCATTATTTAAGGCTCTCCCAATTTTTCCAGGCATGGTTTGGAGAGCTACCCTTTTTCTCATACACTCCTTGCATTTATTTCTTCATCTGGTGTAGGTGGCTGCAGCTAAGGGTGCAGGCAGAAGATTTAACATGGATGAATCAGGATGACTTAACAAGTTACCCCCCCCATCTCCTCAGCTGACATCATTCTCCACTACAGATTATTTTTCCCCACTGAAGTCAAGGCAAAATGTATGAGCCTCATTCATTGTTGCTTAAGCTAAGACACACAGCTCTTCAGGCCATCTCAGAGCATGCACACATGTGGCTCAGTTAATACATAATAGCTTTAATGAGCTTCTGTAACTCGATCCCATCCAATAGCCTTACTTCATCACAGATTGCCATTGTACTTCAGTAATTTAGTTCTTCAGAACTGCTTTGCTAGCTTTCATCCTGCTTTCGCTTAGGCAAAACCAATATGAAACTGTCCTTGACAGAGCAGTATTGTTCTAGGGATATGCTCCTTTCTCACCCCACACAAAGACAGAGGAAAAGCAGCAGTCCCAATATCAGCAATTGGAGCTAAATTAAATACAGATACACTAATACAATGCTTTGTGTTTGCTATTTTATCCCTCATTTCTTTATAACCTCTCTTACCGCAAGAATGTTTTGCCCAGTATAAGCAGCTTCTCTGCTAGAAAACATGGCACAGTTTAAGGAATTTATTTCTGCATCACGAACAATAGCATGGATGGGGTCTTAGTAAATAAAATAGAACCTACAGTCAGCTTTTCTAAAGAGCTCAGCACATAATAGCTCATCACTTTGTGCCTTTGAAAGCTGGACTGCATTAAGGTGCCTATACAGGCTCAGGGCTTGAAGTAACTCAAATCCAGCATTTATTCCAAGGGTGTTTTAGCAAGAATAGAGATCCCATGTCTCTCACAGAAGGAGGAGGATAGCTGAAGGGTAAGTAGGAAAGAAAAAGGTGAGATTTCCCTCTTTCCCCTGTATTCCTTGTCTTTTACATATATCCTCAAAGGACACAGAAAGAAAAAAGCACATCAGACCTGCTTTAACAGGAAGCAGCTGATCCAAGATGAGGCAGTTTACATTCTCTTTTTTACACAGAGACCCTTGGGAAGGCCCTGTCCTTCCCTTAGGCACAGCCCTTTCCACTACTGTGAAAACAGTAACCTGCCTGCTCCCCCTTGCTTAGAAACCTGCCTCAATCCCTGAACAAGAGAGGGGCCAACCCTTTGAAGAACAGTACAAAACAGAACTAGGATAATGGATTTAATTGCTGAATATTTGTTACATACCTTCCTCGTTTGGATTTGAGGGGCTGTGAAACACTGCAGAAGCTTCTATGTAAAATAAGGTACTTTATTTCTCCTGTTAATCCCACCAACCTCACATACAGCAGATTTATCGCAATCACTATTTCTGATCTGGTCTTGCAAGAGGACCCAGTTCATCTCTAACTTGGTACTGTCAAGTGCTGTCTGTTGCTGTAGTAACAAAGTACTATTCTATGCCTTCAAGAATCAGCACTGCAGAACTGCTGATTTTTCTAATAAGGTAAAGAAAAAAAAAAACCCTTTCGATTACATCTATTGCTCTTTGTGTTGTAGTACTGTAACAATGGAAATATAATGTCTCCTCTGAGATAAAAATATAAGAAAGCAGGGCCTTCTCGATTGTACCGGGTTGAAGGAAGGTCTGAACTGTAAATCCCAGTGACATGGACATATTCCTCTGAGCAAGGCCAGAATCCAACCAATTATCTTCTGTAAAAATACATCTGCTATATATGCAGGGGCTAACCTAAAGGCAAACACCTTCCTTGACACCATGCTGTCTGCCTCTGTGATGGCTTAGACCCTTGGTGGTGGTCCAAGTCTGGATATAAACATTTGATTGTAACAGGAGTTCTGTTAATCAATAACATCCTCCCTTCATTTCCCACTGCATGCGTTGGAAAGCTGGATAATCAAGAAGTTTCCTAGTCTCAAAATGTGTAAATTCAAACTTAACATTTAATAGAATCATAGGATGGTTTGGGATTCAGCCAGCTGAAAAAAACACACACTGCCATACTGACTTTCTCAGACTTGAGGACCAGGTTGCTCTTAAGGTGCCTCCAGTCTAGGGGACTGGGCACAAACTGCTGCTGCACACCAGTTGATAGCAGTCTCCAGATAAATCTTGTTTTTCATATTAAAATCACATATTAGCAGCAGATTACTTTGCAAAACAAATTAGAATCATAGAATAGTTTGAGCTGGAAGGGACACCTTCCACTGCATCAAGCTGCTCAAAGCCTTATCTCCTCTGGCCTTGAACACCTCCAGGGATGAGGCATCCATGACTTCTCTGGGCAATCTGTGCCAGTGCCTCCCTACCCTCACAGGGAAACTTTTCTTCCTAAATTCTCATCTAAATCTCCCCTCTTTCAGCTTAAAACCATTCCCCCTCATCCTAACCCTGCACTCCTTGATAAAGAGACCCTCCCCAGCTTTCCTTTAGGTCCCCTCTAAGTACTAGAAGGTACTTATTTAAGTAAATACTTAAATATCTATTACTAGAGGGCAGCTGTCTCCTTCCCTTTGCCCACTGAACATACCTGCAGAGCTACAGTCACACTTGTATGCACAGGGGGTTGGACACATCCTTATGCTAACACAGAAAGCAAGATCAGTTTGAGCAGGACATGCTTTAGAAATTATTCCTTTCCATATTTATACTTACATGGGTACAGGTACATTATGGTATGGTTGGACTCGATGATCCGGTGGGTCTCTTCCAACCTGGTTATTCTATGATTAGGAAAAGAAAAGCTCTATAAATGTTGAAATTGTATTCAGTAGCAACAATATGCTGGTAAAATTAAGGAAAAAAGCTTGGAAGGAAAGACTCTGCCCTTCTCACTAACATTTAATCTGCTGTAATTGCTCTTATTTTTAATGAAAGCCTCAGGCTTTTTAGTCTGGTTCATGTACTTTGGGTGCTTGGAATGGACACCACTGTTGCAACAGAAAGACTGACTTGACAGTATTAATATACTTGTTGTTAGTTTTGATTTTTTTTTTAATGGGCCTTTTGTGTAAGTTTCCAGTATATTCTTCAGTTAAAATGATTTAACATTCTAATACTCTATTATTTGAAGCATATAACATTTGAACATACAGGAATTTGAAAGATAATTACGACTTAACTCAAAATTGATATAATTTGTTTCTTCTTTCCTAGTCTTAGGAAAAAAAACAACTAAAAACAACTGAAAAGGGAAAAGCACACACAAGGCAAAAACATTTCTTCATTTCAAAAATTCCTAAGGAATAAAGAAATGTGGCTCTTCAGCAAAGAAGCACTAGCTCACAGCATTCAATAGGCATTTGAAGGAAGATGAGACTTCTTAAATCAAATTCAAGTGGGGCCTTGGGCCCACCCCACAGCAGATCAGATGTGCCCCACAGGAATGAAAATGCCAGTGTTTTGCCATTGTTTCCAAAGGAGTTCTGCCTTTCTCTGTCCCTCACCACATCCTGCGGGCCAGGTTTGGTAGGCATGGTGCTTTGCCCAGTTCTGCAGTGAGTCTTCTGTCTGGGGAGCATGACAAACTGGCCTGAGTGTGCACACTGCAGCTTGCATGGAGGTCTCGAGTGGGTGTTGAACTTGCCAGCTGCATGTCTGCAGCACAACAGAGCTGTGAGAGGGGCCAGTCGGCTGCTGAAGCAGCAAACCTACATTGAGCTCAGGGCTGCCACAGCCATACCACCTAGCTTATCTCACTGTCCAGCAGCAACAAATGAGAACACTACAAACACAAGATGTTTCCAGAACAGAGAGCCTTACAAGGGTACAACAAAAGCAAAATCTCATTGTTGATCAGGAATATTCAGAGCTGTTCAGCTCCTTTCCTTCTTTTTCTTTCCTCCTTATTTTCTCAGATGGTTGCAACTACCATGGTTGGTGACCTTCATCATTTTGCTGTCCCATCCTATTATCACAAAGACCCACTGTTAGACCTTTATTCCATTTTCATTGTATAGGAACTGCACAATTTTGAAAATTGAAGTGTCCTGTTTGTACAGTCTCTGTTTTGTGAGGCTGCATTAGTTATTGCTGGTACATCAGGACATTCACATCTCACTAGTCTGCAGAACCAAAAGCAGGTTATGAAAGGCCGTTAAGGACTTTACGAAATTAAGTTACATATCCACACCAGCCTATTGCCCATTTGAGGAGACCTGATTAGTTTCAGTACTTTGGAATGGTTTTAGTTTCTTTGAAATGGCTTTTCTGTATTTGGTGTTCAGGATGTTTGTGCAGGGCTGTACCCTTCCTCAATCTGCTTTCAGTAGCATTTGTAGTTTACCAATTTATCTGGGGTGCTGTGACACAGGGTGAAATCAGAGAATATATTAATGCCAAGTTCTGCTTTTGAGAGAGAGATTTGCTGGTGTACAGCAGGGTCTGTGTAATGGTTCCCATGCATGGATAATCACTGAAAGTTTTCATGTGGGGAGCATAGCAGCATAACAGGCAAAGACTGTGCTCGTGTGCCAGTCTAGCAAAACTGCCCTGCAGAAATGAAATGTGTGAAATCAGGCACTAGACTTTTGGCCCAACTTTATCCATACACACCAAAACCTTCACCCATCAAGACTCAGGTCAACAACAATTCTAAGTTTATTTTTGAATTTGAAGCCTCTAAAATCTCCAAGTTAGCTCAGATGATACCAAGAGCTCACTTAATATGCCTAAAAGCACTAACATCATATTCTTGTTGCCAAATGGAACTGTTCTCCACTGAAACCAAACTGTTCCTGAAAAACAGAGAATGTTTCTTTCCATATTTAGCAATAAACTTTCTCCAAAATGTAATGATAAAAATAGACACCTCAAGATGGCTTTTAGAATTTAGGCAAAACTTATAAGCAGCCACTTAAACACAAATATGTTGATTTGCAAGAAATCAGATTTAGAAAGTCTTTTCTCATCAGTCTGTATCATCAGTCTTTGATGCCTAACACTTAAAAATCTAAAAGAATTAATGATGACTATTCAAAATGCTTGCAAGAAATGCTCATAATAGTATGCAGTATGCTAGAGGGAAGCGTAATCACTCTGTACTTAAAAGGAGCAACAAAGTCTTGGTCCTGATGGAAATGGCAGCTTTCCTCTCTGCAGAAGGCACAAGGAAAGATCTCAAAGTGTAGCCCAATCTCTTGTGGTTTCTCATTATATTTTTAATGCCGACTAAATCAGAAAACTGATTAATTCCTTTACAGGAAAGGATTCATTTTAGCAAGAACTAGGTTAGAGAAGACTGTCTAGGCACAAACTGCTGCTGCACGCCAGTTGGTTGGCTGTTTCCAGATAACCTTCCTTTCCCTTTTCATATTAAAATACTTTTTTTAAAAAAAAAAAAAAGAAAAAAATGTACAGCAGGTTGCTTTGCAACACAAGTTACAACCATAGAATGGTTTGGGCTGGAAGAGACCTTAAAGCCATCCAGTGCCATCCTCCCTGCCATGGGCATGGACACCTTCCACTGCATCAGGTTGTTCAAAGCCTCATCCAGCCTGGCCTTGAACACCTCCTGGAAGGCATCCACCATTTCTGTGGGCAACCTGTGCCAGTGCCTCATCACCCTCACCTTAAAGAATTTCTTCCCAATACCTCATCTAAATATCCCCCTTTCAGATTAAAACTGTTATCCCTCATGCTATCCTGCATTCACCAAAAAAGAGCCCCTCTCCAGCTTTCCTTTAGACCTTTTCAGTACTGGAAGGCTGCCATAAGGTCTCCCCAGAGCCTTCTCTTCTCTAGGCTGAAAAGCCCCATTCTCTCAGCCTGTCCTCATGTTGGGGGTGCTCCAGCCCTTGGATCATCTGCATGGCCTCCTCTGGGCTTGCTCTAACAGATCTGTGTCCTTCCTGTGCCGAGGGCTCCAGAACTGAACAAAGGACTCCAGGGGAGGTCTCACTAGAGTTTCCCAAAGACTGAGTTTGTTCACTGCACTTCCACATCTTTAAGTAGTGGCCAAACACAGCTCTGCCCTAGCCATTACTTCCTGTTCGCCTCCACCCACAGCTCCAGCAGCGGTGGCTTTGCTTACAGTTTATTTCTACGAGTTAGGGATTGTGCTGTTGTCTATATCAGTGTTGGTAACATAGCTGCATCAACAGTGCCCATCTGAAAATACTTTCATATTTATCTCAGCCTATTCAAAGGAAAAAAGCCTTTCAAAGCATTATTTCTTTAGGTTTAAAGAAGACAGTAGAGGGGATGCCAGGAAGTAGAGACAGTGGTTAACAAGGAAGATAAGAGATGAAATTACAAAGACCCCAAGTCTTGGAAAAATACTAGGAAGGCCTTAGTGTGCGAGGCTGGACACTCTACACTAAAAACACCCCAGTTTTATTATAACAAATTGTTTCAAGCACATTGGCACACAGCAATGCACAAATGGGAGTTTATCAGGAAAGCTTTATTTAAGATCAGGAGTCCAGTTCTGAAGCAGCTCCAGCTGTTCCCACTTACTATATTGCAATTAACCTCACAGAGCACTCTGCATGAGGGAACTGGACACTTTCCAGATTAAATAATATGAACTCCATGAAAAGATCTAATGCCATCTAACTACTTAATTGGCACTCAGTCCCTAGGACTAGACTACAACTGCTTCAAAGAAAACGTTGAAATGGGAGCTAGGGGCCAGGTCCTTAGCATCAACTGCTTTGCTCTGTAAGTTTACTCTTACTGAACTATACTTCCTGGTACAGATATCGCCTTAACTTTGAGTCCTTAGTTGGACAAAGCTATTAAAATAGATGAGAAACTGGTTTAGGTAGTGAGTGCTATATTTGTGCTATTAGCAAGTTGAAAGACTTCCCTAAAAAGAGCCCCGCAGATACGTATAAATGAGCTCTCCAAAAAACTTAGCCTTTAGGAAAGCTGAGCATAAACTTTCCCAAACACCATCCATCAAAAAATTAAGATTTAGATAAATTAATTACCTGAAGTTCTTCTGCTTACTAGATGCGGGGCTGCTAGACAGTGTAAGACAAAAAGCCTACATACCTTTGTTCCTTTTCTTTTCCTTGGAGTGTACTCTTTTCCTTAGACCCTCTGTAAATCAGGTAGAAGTCAATAAAACCCCAGAAGACAAAGGAGGAAGTGTGTCTGGCCTTTAAATTCTGCCCTGATGTGACTCCTTGTTTTGCATTGGTTGCTAGAAATGCCTGAATCTAAAGGAAAACCTTGGCACAATTAACTCACACGTGGTGCAAAGCGTCTGGCAACTAGGGCAAACTCTGCCAGGTGGGACTGATGGGCAGATGGAACAAACCTGGTACCTCTCCACATGTGATCAGCAAGGAATAAAAACCACCTGTGAGCTTGAAGAACTGCATGTCAGAGGGTAGCAGGTAGGGTAGAATTTCTCAGGGGAACTGGGTGGGGTGTCTGTTTGTGTTGTTATTTTCTTCCTTAGGTTTATTACAGTTCCTTGTACTCAAGCCTGTCCCTCTCTCTTTGTGGTTATGAGAGTATGTGGCTGCATTTTGCTTGCAGTCAATTTTCTGGTCCAAAGCTGTGTCCCAGAAAACCAGGGGTATCTGTAGCTGCCTGAGGGATGCAGCCTCCTGGATGGTTTTTGCTGCCTAGTCTCCTTCCCCATGCACAGGAGCCTGAGCTTCTCCTCTCTGGCACGAAGCACAAGCAGATAAAGTGCTAAAGAAACACTAAATGAACTCCTAATGAAATTCCTAAACTTCCTATGCCACCACCTTTTTGAGAAATCTTTTTTGTTTGTCTGTTTCTTTGAGGGATTTGTCAACCAAAGAGAACCTGGACCTGCTCCCACCAAAGCTCACTTCAGCTTCACTAAGCCATGAGCCTTGTGGCAAGTTCCCTGTGCAGCCCTGGCTGTGAGACCCTTGTAGCTCCATTTCTGCACTCATTTCAGATCTGGGGGCTCAGTCCTCATGTCTTCCTGCATCACAGCCACCCATCCACAAATGTAGTCCTGCCACAGGAGCTAAAAAATAGAAACCCTTTTGGGTTTGTACCTCAGCTGCCTTGTTTCAAACATTCACCAGAGGGCTCAAACGGGACCATGTGCTAGCTGGATGCTGTTCATTGTCCCCTGCTTGCTGCGCTGACTTGAAAATGGCCCTGGGAACACAGGGTCCCGCCATGCACTGACCCATAGTTTTGGCAGAGTATAATCTTAGGGACGGTGGGAGTGAGAGCAAGGGCAGCCCTTTGGAGATAATTTCAGGGACGCTAAGCCCTTCCTTGTGTCCTGGCCATCACTGTCCTTCCCTAGAGTGCAAGATGAGCCTGTAATGGTGTGCAGGGTTTCCTCATGCACCTCACCCAATGCTCTGCCCTGTGCACAGAGAACGTGAAGGTAACAGCCAAGCTAAGTTGCCTGCTGCCCCAGCATGAGCGAGGACCTCTCATTTATAGACCATATCCAGCTGCCGTGCCTGAGGCCAGGGCTCTCGTGAGCAGCATGGAGGTTTCTTCCAGAGACCTGCAACCAGCTCCTCACAACCAAGTTTCTGTTTCATAGAGTGCTGCTTCTGCCATGACATATTTTAAGAGCCATGAGAAGTTCAACATGAGCTGGTAATATGTTCTTGCAGCCTAGAAAGCCAACCACACCCTAGGCTGCATCCAAAGAAGCGAGAGCTGCAGGTTGAAGGAGGTAATTCTGTCCCTTTACTCTGCTCTCATGAGACCTCACCTGGAGCCCTGCATTCAGCACTGGAGACCTCAAAGGAAGAAGAACATGGATCTGTTGGAGTGAGTCCTTCACGGAGACCATGAAGATGACTGAAGGACTGGAGCACCTCCTGTATGAGGACAGGCTGAGAGTTGGGCTTTTCAGGCTGGAGAAGAGGAGGCTCTGGGGAGACCTTACAGTAGTCTTCCAGTAAGGGGCTAAAGGAAAGCTGGGCAGGGGATCTTTATCAGGGAGTGCAGGGATAGGATGAGGGGGGATTGAGAAGAGATACTAGGAAGAAATATTTTCCTGTGAGGGAAATGTTTCACAGGGTGTCCAGAGGAGTGGTGGATGCCCCATCCCTGGAGGTGTTTGAGGCTAGGGTGAATGGGGCTTTGAGCAACCTGATCCAGTGGGAGGTGTCCCTGCCCATGGTGAGGGGGTTGGAACTGGATGAGCTTTAAGTTCTCTTCCAGACCAAACCATTATACAGTTCTACAATTCTATGATTCTAATTTGTATCATGAAGCAATCTGCTGTACTTTTCAAAAAACAAAAAGTCTTTTAATATGAAAGGGAAAAGGAAGGTTTATGAGGAAACAGACGATCAGCTGGCATGCAGCAAGCAGTTTGTGTAAAACCAGCCCAGTCTCCGAGAATGGAGGCATCTGAACAGAAACAAGGCTATCAGGCCTGAGAAAGCCAATGCTGCCATGCAGACCATGTTTGTGTTTTCTCAGCCTGCTGCATCCCAAACTAGGATTAATAGAAGCAATTTGTTATTTATCATCCGATAAATGCTTACCGGCTTGTAATTGGACTCACTACTGAGAGTCTGGCCAACACCCCACTGGTTATTTTTGATTGCCCAAATTGCATTTTCCTGTGTTATATCTGCTGAAACCAGACTGGCATGTTCACATTTCAATAGCCCGCATTGCTGGTTCCTGAGCTCACTGAAAAACGAGCTAATGTCTTTATTGTTTACAGAAAGGATGTTGTTGAGGATTACTGGCCTGGATTTTTAAACCTCTCAAGTGTATGCTGGCATGAAATTACTGTCCTTAAAGGCAATTTACTCACTGAGAATCCCACACTCTTTGAAATAACTTTGCCTCTTCTGCCACCATGATTTTACTTTAAAAAACCCTCAAAATCTAGCACAATTCAACCCCACTGGAGGAACTCGTATAGAACTCTGCTTGTTCTGAACAGCAAATGAAGTTATTTTTATGGTAGTGAGTAACTGAGAAAGGCAAGGGGCTATACTTTCTTTTCCCGAGATCAGAGTCGATGGCTGAAATCTGTTAAAGAGCTTCTGTAAGGAGAAGCCTCCAAAGTAAGCAGGTAAAGAACTGGATGAGTTCTGGCCCTGCACCTCACAAAACTAAGCAGACCTGTATTGAGGACTTTGTTTTCTGCTTTTCTGGAATTTCTAACTCAAAGCTTAACCTGCAGGGGATTCTTTTGGTTTGATGGAAAGCGATGACCAGCCAAAGGAAGAATGGACCATCCAGACAAATAAGAGGCAGGCAGGCAAGGAATTTTATCTTCCCCAAACATTCATCAGTTCATAAATTGATTTAAATGCAGTGTGCATTTCCCTTTCTCTTAATCCCATGAGGGCCAGAAACATTTTAACACTGAAATACTTACAGACTCTAACAAAGTAGGGGCTTTAAAACAAGCCTTCATCCCAAATCCTGATCTAGTTAAAAGCAACCTGATCTAGTTAAAGATGTCCCTGCTCCTGCAGGGGGATTGGACTAGGAGACCTGCAAAGGTCCCTTCCAACCCAAATCATTCTATGTTTCTAAATTTGTAGCACCTCTAAACAGGACTGTACTGAACTTAGAAGCATATATCTCTAGCATATGAAAATCATACCTAGATAACCAGTTTAAAACTCTTTTGTCAAACTATAAGGAAGTCATATTGGAGGAATTAACACAGTTGTTACGTACAGCCTACATGCATGCTCTATTTCTCTTCTAAGTTGTGTTTGGGAGATAGTTGTTTAGTTTTTTTCTCTTTTTTTTCCGTATTGTGTGAAGTTTTTTTAGCTACTTGGCCAAAGTGACTGATTATGGAGGCCACCACTTAAAGCTGTTAGCTGATGATACAGGTAGTGAGAGGTCATTAGTACTGTGGTGAAAGTGAGACCACAGTATAGATGTATGAAAACAATGAGCAAACATAGCCTAGAATTAAAGTATATAATTAAATGTGGGGTGTTTTTTTTGTGTAGAACAAAAATCACTATTATATTATTATAGCTCCTTTAAATGTGTATTAGGCATTTACCTAAATGGAATGTTCAGTGTTTAACTACACACAGACAATTACTAATCCCACTATAAAGCAGTTTAGAATGTAAGTTTAACTATAAACTGGTTTATACCAGTGGAAGATAGGGGCTGTTTTCCCCAGATATTCTCAAGCTTAAATTATCTAAAATACTTCAGTCTATATCTAATTAAGCAGATGAACAAATCCCATTGAAGTCAAAAAAGTTACTGATGTGATTAAAGAATATACATACTTAAATTCTATTTGGAGGTTAGATCCAAAAGCTTAACTCCAATCCCATTCAGCAATACATTTAGGCAACTTTAGAGAATTGCTTAAATCAATAGGATTAGATGTTTGCTTGAAGTTAGCCATGAATTTAAATGCTATGCTAAATAGGAAAATACTTATGAATGGATTAGCTCCGGTTGAAATTTTATAATTATTATCTAGGAATATTTTTAAGGACATGAAATACGTTTGTTTTTCCATTAATTTTGAAAGCATCTTCTAGACAAAACATTATCAATTTTAACTTCTCATCTCTATTGCCTTACCTTCTACCATTTTCTTTCCACCACAAAAAAAGGGAAGGGAAAGGAAGGGAATAATTTTTTCCTTGATAGGTGGGGGGAAATTTCTTGATTTTTTAAAATAATAAAAGATATAAAATTCAAATTAAATAATTCTATGCAAATCAAAACAATGCATTAATGTAATTCTGCTTTTCTAACTGGGCCAGTTGAACACAAGACTTGTAGAAGGCTTTCATTTAAGTGTACAAAGAGCTCTGAGGTTACCTTTACATGACATGAATGTAGCTTCATACTAATCTACCCTTTCTTTCATTGTTTTAGGATGAACAGATATTCCACAGCTAGAGGCAAGAGAAGAAACAAGCCAGCATTTGTATTAAGAAACATTTTTATTAACAAAACAGTAAATTCCACTTGCTTAGCATTTCCAATAATGAATAAATTGGCCTTGCAACAAATAAAAAAATCGTAAATATCTATCACAGAAAGCACTATACGGTTAGGGGCATCGGGCCTCTCTTCAATGTCTTAGGGTTGAAAGTTTCACATGTTATTTAGTGTTTTGTTAAAAAAGGCAACACAATACAGTCATAGAAATGAAGCCATCTCAGTCAAACAAATTAGGTTATTATAGAGAAAGGATCCAATTTTATGTTAGGTAGTTGGTTTATGTCTGTTTGTTTGTTGTTGCTGCTGTTTTTAAACAAAAAAGGAATTTTGAATCCACTTGCTGGCACTTCTGATACATCCATATTTTTGTTAAATTATGAAATTAAAGAGGAAAAAGGAGAACCTTCAGAAACAGTGTTAAAATTGTGTTTCCTTATTATAGTAGTAGCAGATTCTTTTGTCCTTGATGTATGGATTTAGTTAAAGATTAATCTACCAAACTGCCTGGAAGTTGACCTGACCACGCTATTTCATTAATGCAATCAGTACCAAGCAGAAAAAAACATTTCATCTCACCCAAAACACATTCTGTCATGTCCAATCTCCTGTTGTCACATTATTCTTGATCTTCCACATAGCTTTAAGCACTGAAATCTGAACACCACCTGGCTTTCAACTTCTTCTTTCCCCCCTCCAGCTGAAGTCTCCTGCTTCCAGCAATGACCTCCAGTATTCCTGTCCCTGCCGTTCCCTGAGTACAGCTCTCTTGTAAAGATGCGAGAAGTTATGGATGGCACAGGTGAACAACAGTCTAAGAAAAGAATGTCAGATGGATTTTGTGAACCTCTTCTCATTTTTGTAGGAATGCTAATTTGTTTTACAATGTGACACACCTTGATGTTGTTGGCAACCTTCGCAAGAGGTGTTTTCATGTCAGCTACATGTATTTTTAAAGTGCTCTGACTCCCAGATAGATAGCTGTACTAGTTCCCAGCCTTTTTCATCAGATACAGTGAATAACACACAACAAAATGTTTTGTAGCTGCTGGTTAAAGCTCATTTTAAATTCCTCCTTTGTGTCTGTAAAGTGTGAATATCTATATCCCTCCCAGGAGGCCTTCCAATGATTTGGTTGATTTCTATTGAACTACCCTCTTTCTGCCTAATGTATTCCCTTTGAACTTCTGTGTAAATAAAATGTTACACTATGATTTATTGCTGTGAACCTAATGAAATAATAGTAGGAAAAAAACCTTAACATGTAAATTACAGTATTATATTTAATATGCTTAACTAAAATGCATTAATGTTTTATATATGCAAGAAAAGCTACATGTTACTTTAAAACATGATGAACTCATATTTCTCTGTTTATGATGTCTTGCAAAACTACACAATCAACTTAGCTAAAAATACTTTTTCATGTGTCAAAATGCCCATCATTGACAAATATTATCGTGCACCTCAAGATTACTTCCTTTTCGGAGAAAGGGGTAAATTCTGCAGTAGAATCAGCCTGGATAATTAAAATGGGTCTGTTTAGATCTTTGACCACCCAATGCTGTAGTAGCTGTTGTTCGTATAACTGAAAGCCAGATAAACACTATATGATACTTCCTAAGATTCTCAAGAAACTCATCATTCTCATAACTGCTTCAGAACAAGGTTTCTGTAAGGCAAACCATGCTCTCCAATAGTGAAGCCCTGACTGGAAGCCAAAGGCCAGTTTAAGTCACTAAATATTTAGCTAATTCATGAATGTAAAAATTGGCCATTCTGATCAACTTCATTGATGCATATCAGGAGCAAGAGATGGGGACAGGAGGGAGAAGACAAATTACAGTAGAGATATATTTTTGCTTTCTAGTCCACTTCTTTCATACAAACTACTAAAACTTAATTGCAACAGAATAGAGGCTGTACAGGTAAGAAAAAAATTAGCTGACTCTTATATACATTCATACACATCCCCCTCAGTAAAACCACTACACTGTAAATTAAAGAAAACAGAAAAATAAAAGAAGGGGAAGAAGGCTGGGACATTTTATAATGGCTGCAAAAAAACTGAAGTATGTCTGTTGCTCCAGATGTCATAAAACTCTCTATACCTAGCAACACTTATAACATTGAGTTTACCAAAAATGGCTGAAGAGCAGATATAGTTTGCATTTTCTATACAACAGGCTATAAAACATCACTTATCACAGTCCAGAAAGCACATATAGATGTGTTTTTATATAAACATATGTAATAACATATTAAGCGTGCATGAAAATTTCCCAATGATTGCATCTATGCCCTCTTGTTTGTTTTTTTTCGCCTTTTTTGTATTTTTTTTTTGTGGAAATGTGCCTTATATTCCAGATTTTTGTTTGCATTATTGAAAATAAGGCCTCCGTACTATTTTCCTCACAACCAGAAAGGGGCTTTTTGAAAGTATTTCTACGTAAGTCTTCAGAAAAGCCAGCACTTTGTTTCAACTGCAAGTTTCCAATCACTGCTTCACTGCACCAGACGGCAAACGCTTTATGTTTGCTTGTTGAGTCACCATATATAATGACAGTCTTCTCTGACAATAAGACTAACTTACTTCTCAAGAAAGCGCTAGCACTTTGGCTAAATCCAGAATCATAGGTAGCTTCTTTTTTCTTTTTTTTTTTTCCTGTTTTGTGTTTTTTAATTTGTTTTGTTTCATATTGTGCCTTGATGTTGTAGTAATACTCCTTGCTTTATGAATGCGTGGTGTCATCATTGTCTCTCAGAAATGTTCCAGCAACATAAAGACAGGCAGAGTAAATGAAAACACTGTGGATGTTAGGGAATTTATCAGCTCCTGTTTCTGAAAAACAAGAGCATAAAATGCTTGTTTTTAAAAACAGTCTTTCCTTTCTGATTGCATTCCCTGTCTTGTTTGTTTGTTTGTTTTTGAATGTGCTTCATAAAAAGTAAAGTAAATAAGTTTGTATTATGTCTCAGATAAAATGAAGACTACTTCTATACAAGCGTTCTTTTAGATGTTGAGATCAGACATAGTACTCCTTATCCTTATTTTTCTTGTTTTTGTTGGAACTTTTAGCACTGTTGGGCTGTTTCTCCTTGATCACAGCCCCATTGGATTGTGCTGAGTTACTGATGTAGTTTCGACTCTCATCTACGTGATATGATCCTTCGTCTCGATTCCTGTACTTGTACATAGCATACAGGAGAATGAGGATACACAGCGCTGCTGCTGCCACGATCCCAACCACCATGCCTGTTGTGCTGCTGGATTCACGGATCACTTCAGACGAGCCAGGGTACTCCCTTCCTCCTCCTGCCCTGGTAGGATTTGCTGTAGGTAGATAATGAAATAAGGGAGAGGTTATTATTGAGTTTGCACATTGAGGAGTTAGAAATATCTTCCTGCTACAAACATGCATCTTTCTAACTGTGCTTACTAGGTCAGGGCTGCCTATTGATGTAACCTATGCTATTGGTCTGAAAACATTTAGATGTGCAGCCCATTCCATTTTCATGTCTGTGAGCTTTTAAACAAGGAAAAGGACCATAACAAAAATCTCATTTTAGCCTTCAGAAGTATAATTTTTCCAAATGTTGTTATTAAGCAAAGAATGCCTAAATAAGCTGGAATAACAGGTGTGCCAAAATTTAAAGGATCTCCCTCTCCCACTCCCTCCCACTCTCTTTCTCCCCTTCTGTAAAGAACAAAAAGTGACACTGTAGTGCTCACTAAGAAGATGTCCATGCCCATGGCAGGGCAGTTGGAACTGGATGATCTTTAGGGTCACTTCCAACCCAAACCATTCTATGATTCTATAGCACAGACCACCAAACAGAATGGGGGAAGAACTCAGAATTCCCCCTAATAAATGAGAGTAGCCAAAAAGTTGGCTACAAATAAAGCCTCCTCAGCTCTCCTTTAGACTTCCTTCAGCAAGCTTCTCAATTACTCCTTTCCTTCTTTTATTTTTTCTTTTCCAAATAAATTAGATTTACTTTTCAAGAGCTACCCAACCCTCCCTTCTCTTTTCTAATTCACATGGCTCCTTGAACACGGCTAAACTTTTGAGCACTTGTTCACTCAACTTCTCCCATTCCCTCTTCTCATCATTGATGCCAATACCAGATATTCCTTTAAAGCAATGCTTTATGACCAGAAAAAAACTCTCAAATTGCCTAGAGCAAGGGCTCAGCCTCTGAGCACCCACCTCTCATCCCAGACTCTGGTCTTTTCAGTTACCGTATGAACTGAACTGACCTATGTCTGAAGACTGTAAAGTCTTGATAGGAGCTATTGTGCTGTCTGGCACATTTTGTCACCTTGCACAGCCATGTGGAATGAAAGCTTAATTTCAGGAGGAATTTCTAGGTTAAATGCTCACAGCACACAGTGCTTATGCATTTCCAGTGATTTCCTCTCTTTATGGCATTTTGCAGAAGGAGGAGAGGCAGAATCTTTGTATAAAGTCACTTCAAGTGGCAATAGCTGAGATGGATCTTTTGCAATTTAGCAAGTGTCACGGACAAAAATGAAGTGAGCTGGGTCTGTGCAATACTCCTGTGATTATATCAGCACTTCCAGGCTCCTGAGAGGCTGTGTACCCTCGGCACTGCCAGCCTTGGCTGAGCTCAGGAGGAGGAAAAGAGCAACGAGTGAATCAGGCTTTCCCACTGAGCAGGGTAAAACACTCTCATTAAGCGTCCAGGCTAGCTTACAGAACCCACATTTTAAATAATTATGCATGGCTAAAAATGCAGTCAGTACAAAATAAATGGTAATGAAGAATATTATTAAACACTAGTTTTACAATATATTTAGAATGTTAATTTTATCAGGGCTCGTCTACAACTACCATTTTATTGAAGTGTGTTAGAGTACCATCTTGCTCAAGGTGCACAAAAGCACGCTATACCCCACAGTCACTTATTTTTGCATTATAAAGATGTAATAGGAAGATGATGTTTTTAAGGATGCTACTTAATGGCACTTTAACTCTCAAAAAATAGCAACAAGTTTGGACAATCAGAATTAAAAGCAGCTGGCAGCTACAGACGTCTACAATTCACCTATGAATAATAAAACACATCAACAAAGGCACAACCCCCTGAAAGAGCTAAGTTCCCTCCCCACTTTAGTATTACTCATTTATTTATTGGTAATTTGTGTTCTTACTGTTGAAACACTACTTCTTGGCAGTTATCCCACACAGGTTTATAGAAGGTGACTTCTTATTTGACTGAAAGAATCATAGCATCGCTTGGTTGGAAAAGACTTCTGAAATCATCAAGTCCAACTGTAGCTTTCCACTACCAAACCATATCCCTGAGCACATCATCTATCAATATTTTAAATACCCCCGGGGATGGTGACTCAACCACTTCCCTGGGCAGCCTGTTCAACTGCCTGATAACCATTTTGGTGAAGAAATTTTTCCTGATGTCTAATCTGAACCTCCCCAGTGCACTTTGAGGCCCTTTCCTCTTGTCCTATTGCCTGTCACTTGGAAGAAGAGACCAATACCAACCTCACTACACACTCTTTTTAGGTAGTTGTAGGCTAAGATCTCCCCTCAGCCTCCTTTTCTCCAGACTAAACAATGTCACTTCCTTCAGCTGCCCCTCATAAGGCTTTCTCTCCAGCCCCTTGAACAATTTCGTTGTCCTCCTCTGGACACACTCCAGCACCATAATCTCCTTCTTGTAGTGAAGGGCTCAAAACTGAACATAGGATTCAAGGTATGATCTCACCAATGCTGAGTAGAGCACAATCACTTTCCTGGTCCTGCTGGCCACACTGTTTCTGATATAGGCCAAGTCACTATTGGCCTTCATGGCTATTTGGGCACACTGCTGACTCACATTCAGCTGCTGCCAACCAACACCCTCAAGTCCTTCTCTGCCAGGCAGCTTTCCAGCCACTCTTCCCCAAGTCTGCAGTGCTGCATAGGGTTGTTGTGAAGAGAGACACCACAGTAAGGCTTAAGAAAACTGTCTTTCATCTCAAATAGTATTTTAACCTCTCCCATCCCCACTCTGAATGTTCTTAGGAGTTGGTGTTTTCTATGACTACACAAAAGATCTTCAAGTTTCATTTCAGAAGGCTCTAAGCTGTTTTCTCCTTTCAGGATAGATGACACTCTGCTAAGAAATGGGGTTTGTCTCAAAGTAGTTGGTGACTATTTCAGGTCCTGTGTCTTTATTGTAGTTATTTAAGAAAATGGAAATTATTTTACGCGTAAGGTGCCATTTATTGTTTTACAAGCGACAGTGCATTGCTGCAGAATAGAGACTCCTGAGTATTTCCATAGCGAATGGAAAGGAGACCAAGTCTTATCTTGTAGCATGTGATTTCAGGAAATTAATTACTGTCTGAGAAATAATAGAAGCAACCAAATAAACTTTTCAATACCCGATAGACTAACAGCTGCTCTTTCTCTTTAAAATACAGACATTTAGGCCAAATGCCTTCAACTAACTTTACAATTAACGTCTTCTAAATGACACTTAACAGCTTGGTCAGAAGGAAACACTCTTTTAGCATTGCAATCTAAAAAGGAATATTTTTCAACATTACCTACACTCCTGCCTTTCACCTGATCTCATCCTTTTATTTTTAAGAATGTTATCACAATTATCTCATTTATCCCATCTGTCTGAGGAGTAGTCAAGCACTACATTGATGTTGTTTAAATTTACAATACTTTCAAAGCATCTGTTGTTACATTTGTTAGGACTTCAGTAAAAGGAGCAGTTCAGCAAGGGAAATGACTTCTTGCTGTTTTTCTTCTGGTTACATTAAAATATGCTTTTAACCTAGCAGGGCCTCTCCAGAAAAATGAAGGAGGAGGAAATAAGAGGAAAGATTTACAAAGCACATAAGCTTGTGTGCATTTTAGCTAGGAAAGGCTAATGGAGCACATACTAAAGTGAATGTCATACTCTGAGACAGAGAGGAAAAGGCCACAACAAAAAGGCCAGTCTACACTGAAATCTATGGAAATAAACAATTCCCCATCCATAACATTGCTGAAACAGCCACCTTCTATTTCAGTAGAACCTTTGTTTGACTAAGACTGGAGTATGCAATAGGAATTTACCTGGCTTTTTTTTCCCCTGCAAGACAAGAACTCTTGCAAGGGACAATAGATCATCTCAATGGTGAGCAAGGGAATATTATAATGCTATATAAATATTTCTCTTTGCTTCCCAACACTTTGAGAAACACATGATGCAGTTTTTTTCACAGCATCGTGGCAGATGAACCAGGTAGAGTCACTGGGTTCTGGCATAGCAGCAGAGGTGTGTCCATGGGTAACCTTGGCTGCTTCACAGCTGCACTCTCTTTTAGTGTCTCCAGCATCAAAAAGACACTAACTTCATCCTAGATAAAGTTTCTTATTATAAATGAGAAGCAAAATACCTATAGGTGAATGTTATGACTAAAAGTAATAAAAAAGAACCCTGATTTTTAAGAGTAAAAAGTCATCTCCAAAACTCCTTAAATAATCTACACTAAGTTAAAGATCATAGAATTACAGAATCATAGAATGGTTCAGGTTGGAAGGGGTCTTAAAGATCATCCAGTTCCAACCCCCCTGCCATGGGCAGGGACACCTTCCATTGGATCAGGTTTAGGAACAGGAAAGAAGCATAAAGTATATGGCTTGGACCATGCCATAATAGGGAGAGGAAACACAAGTAATCTTGTAGTGCAATGATCCCTTCTTAAAACAACTTCTCTGCTGCACAGCTTTTCCTGTCAACAGCATAAGACCAACCTTCCCAAATTGCCTCAAAGATCGGCTTAGGAGAGACTGATTTTTAAAAGCCTCTTGTACCACTTATGGAAAACTTTGCATGAAATAATAGCAATTGAGCATAGTTTTATACTGTGTAATAATGGATTAGAAAGTTGTTATTCTTGACTGTATTTCTAAGTGGTTTAAAATTTAGAGGGGAAAAAACTGACTATTTTCAATGCCCAGTTTTCATTAAGAGTGTGAAAAGAAAATTGGAATTGCAGGCTCCCACAGTGTTAGTGAATTGAAATTAGCAGACTTAAAAACAAACCAAAAAACCTAACAAAAGGACCTCAAACCTGTTTTTGTTACATTTATGCCTGCCCACAAACTGTGAATAGGAAATTACTCATAAGACAAGAATGTTTAACTACTGCATTCGCAATGAGGCATGAAGGCAATTATTTACAGGACACATATTAATTTTCACTCTGTGTGCTATCATTGTAGACCTGTTTGTAGCTGACTTTCTGTATCATTGTTGGTGTCTAGTGAACTGGTTTCTGAGCTCGGTACAATTTCAACGTCTCATTACAATGAATACGTCTGAAAAACAAATCTCAGTGTTTCCTCTGCTGAACCAGCAGGAAAGATGCAGCCCAACTGCAAATGCAATGAGGATCTGCTGTAACTTGTGCAAGAGATTCAGCTCAAACTTACCCTGATACGGATATAAATTTGAACATAAGCCAGTAGTGTGCCCTGGCAGCCAAGAGGGCCAACTGTGTCCTGGGATGCATCAAGCATGGCATTGCTAGCCGAAAAAGGGAGAGGATTTTCCTGCTTCCCAGGGAAGCAGTCGTGGCACCAAACCTGACAGTATTACAGAAGCATTCGGACAATACCCTTGGCAGATACTGTGAATTTGGAGGTTTTCCTATGCAGGGACAGCAGCTGGACTTGTTGATCCTTGTGGGGCCCTTCCTACTCAGGACTTTCTATGAATCTATAAATACAGGTGTATCCAGCCTTTTCCCTTCCTAACAAGCCTCAAGAGGCAATCAAGGGGAGGCAAGAAACAGCTCCCCTGGGCATGTCCATCAATGACTGACCTGCCATGGATGGGAAGGAGTGTGAGGTAGTTCCACATGTGGCTGATAATGCTCAGTGAAAAACTTTAATCAGACTTGGAGCAGTCTATATCCAAAGCCGCAATCTAATGCATGTGAGAGAGGTACCAAAATGCAAGCTGCATTGCCAAACACGTGCTATGCTCCGTGATCATAATGGCATCATGATTCAAATAGAATGGGATCTGAGAACCACACACATAACACACTGTGATGTGGTGGTGAATTGCTGTGATTATGAATAGAGTAGCGACGTTCGCCATCTCAAACTCACAGTATTGCATTTGTTCTAAGAAATCTGTCAGATGTTTTCTGAGTTTGAGGGAACAAGACAAGACAACAACCTACTTTCAAAGTTGTTTAAAGTGAAAATGATTAAGGTATCTGTTCTACTCTTTGGTGCACAAACCCAGGTTCTTTACTTCCTTACATTGAAATATCATAGAATCCTAGAATCAGGAATGGTTTGGGTTAGAAGAGACCTTAAATCCCATCCAGTTTGAACCCCCCTGACATAGGCAGGGACACTTTTCACCGGATCAGGTTGCTCAAAGCCTCATCAACCTGGCCTTGAAAACCTCCAGGGATGAGGTATGGTTTAAAGTTTCTCAAAACGAAAGATGTAATGCATTAAAACACTCCTGAAGTGACCTTAACTAACTTCGCTAGTCATATGAACAGTCTAGCATTGAAATACCATCCACAGCTTAAAAGGTTTTTTGCTAAGAAGCTAAACATTATCTCAGTTCAGAGTGCTTATTTCCACATGCAGTGGTTTACAATATATTGACTTCAAATCATCTACAAATCCCACTAACTCCGTAGAACTGCAGGTTTTTCAAGTAACACTTATTTTCTTGTGGTTGAGAGGTGTAAGGGGTTGTTGTCTCAATCTTTCTTAAATGTGAACATAAGCCTAAAGGGAGATAGGTAAGTTGGTAACGCAGCACGAGTTGACAGAGCATACTGAATCGATAGTCTTTATAAGTTAATATGCTCTGCAAAGCTGAAGGGAATATTTCACTCAGTTTAATAAGAAGCTTTTTTAAAAACACTTTCCACAAAACTAAATTTAATTTTAGCCAAAATGGAAAATATAAACCAATAAATCGCTTAATGTTTTCAGCAGGCTTCATCCCTGTGCTTTTACTCTTTTTATTAGTATACTTCAATGTTTTCATTTGTATTGCTCCTCTTATACTATTCCTTCCCTCCAAACAGGAACCCTTTCTCCTTTTACTAGATCAGCTGTCATTCCTAGGTCTTCCCACTTTCACATTTGTCATCCATCTTTGCTCCTCTGCTTCTTTTCTTTCTACAAGGAGTGATTTGGCCAACTTTTGTGTGTGTTCTGGGAAATCTTTGGTAATTTTTTACTGTGCTTCAGAAATTTTGACTTAGCAGAGTCAGTGGGTAGTCTAGATTTTAAATTGAAGTATTCTTAAAAGGGAAAAGAATTAAATGCTTTTGCAAATAAGATAACATAAGGAAGACAAACCACTACTGATAGCATGTTTTCAAGCTAGAGTTAAGATGCTTTAATTGTAGGGAACCAGTTCAGACAGTCAAAGCAATATCTTTTCATAGAATCATAGAATGCTTAAGGTTGAAACAGACCTCTAAGATCATCCTATCCAGCCATCAGCCAGCACCACCATACCTACTAAACCACATTCTGAAGCACCATGGCTACACATTTTTTGAACAGCACCAAGGATGGAAACTCTACTACTTCTTGGGCAGCGCTTCCCAGTGCTTCACCACTTTCAGTAAAGACATTTTTTCTAATATCCAAACTAAGCCTTCCCTGGTGCAACTTGAGGCCATTTCCTCTTGTCCTATCAATTGTTATTAGGGAAAAGAGACCAGCACCCACTTCGTTACAACTTCCTTTCAGGTAGTTCTAGGGAGCGATAATGTCTCCCTTCAGCTTCCTCTTCTCCAGACTAAACAGCCCCAGATTCCCTCAGCCACTTCTCATAAGACTTGTTCTCCGGACCCTGCACCAGTTTTGATGCCCTCTTTCTGCACAGCTGCCTGTGGCTCTAGCTCCCTGGAGACTCACATGAGCTCCAATCTTACGGCAAGAAAAAGGCAGGGACACTGGAAACATAAATTTCCGGTGGCAGCTAACTGTAAGATTGGCTTCATTGTACAAAGCACTTATAGTGTTAGTGACAGTGACATTTGGATGCTGCTGAACTTAGCAAAAGCCAAGGTTTTATTGCTTGCTATTTTTATCATCATCAGCTCATTAAAAAAAAAAAAAACAACCAAAAAACCCTAAACAAACCAAGCCACCTAATCTAGGAACCAGTTTTCTGCAAGAGAACACCAAAATGTAGTTGTAAAGAGTGAGGAATCTGATGGTGTGGCCTGCAGAACAAGGAATGATTCTTACTCACGAAAAGAGCTGGAGGCGCGGACATCTACATTCATCTTTGCAACTGTGGGTGATTCCCTGACTGCCTTCCTTCACTAAGCAGCTACTACAGGAAGAGATAAATGTCTGTGCCACAAACATTATGTATACAGCTTGCATTTTGGAGCTGAAAGCACACTGCATTCGATTTGCTCTAAATACTATCATCAAGTCAGATCCATTACTGACAAAGCTGATAATGTGCCTGGGAAAAGATGGGGCCAGGCCTTAAAGACATCCAGCATCTACGTGCACACACACGGGCAATGCCACAGCTATAAATACCAAACAACAGCCACTAAACAAAGGGTCAGGTACAGCTTGAAGATAAAACCATACTTGTTCAGCCTGAATTGAAATACTGCCAAGATTTCCTGTGCTTCTCTGGGGGTGGGCAGAGTAAGATAAATGGACTTCATGGCTGAATGTAATAAATGTTCTTTCTCTCATGATAAAATTATTGAAATGAATAAGACCACCTTTTTTACCTTTGCTTCTCTCACCCTGCTCTATTAAAACCCCACTGATTTTAAGCTGAAAAGGGGGAGATTTAGATTAAATATTCAGATGAAATGCTTTCCTGTGAGGGTGTTAAGGCATTGGCACAAGCTGCCTGGAGAAGTCGTGGATGCTCCATCCCCGGAGATGTTCAAGGCCAGGCTGGATGGGGCTTCGAGCAACCTGATGCAGTGGAAGGTGTCCCTGCCCATGGAAGGAGGGGGTTGGATATTGAACTTTAAAGTTCCTTCCAATCTAAACCATTCTATGATCCTATGATATTAGCACAAGCAAAAAGGTTTGAGATATCAAAGCTTTGTCTTAGTTTGTAATATGATTCTGATGTTCTTGCTGATTTCATATTTCCTTTCATTTATCCCTTTTCCACAACTTTTTAAAGAGTATGTTCACAACACATCTTATCTAGATCAAAATCTACTGTTTAAGTCAGCTTACATTTAAACTGCCAAAGTCGCAAAGCTAGACCATAGCTCTCAACCTCAGAAGTGCTGGATTTGAAACCTATGGACCAGGATCTCATGTCAACCCAGCAGAACAAGGTTTCATTCAGGTTTTCATACATTTAGAAGGAGATAGCCCAAGGTTAGACTATTTCAGGTACATCAATCCTCATTATAGGTTACTTTTGCCTTGATTTTTCCCTGCTTCCATTTATAAGCAACATCCCTAGAGAATAACCAGCTTTCAAACTTGTCAGGGTTCACCCTCTACTTTGCAGGCTGTCAAATGACAAGGCACACACAAAAAACCCCAGTGTTTCCACAGAGGTTTAAATTAGGATTTAGCAAGTAGCCGAATATTAGCAGTAATAGCTCAGCTACAAGGTATGCAAGACAGAATGAAAATCCACACTGTGATCACTAGAAAACACCAGCAAAATGTTGGCCATTTGCCTTAACTCCTTTGTCTGTCAGCGGGGTAAGGAGCCCTGTTTGCTGCAATTGATCTGTTAACATGGGAATTAATTGATAAGGTAGAGCTGGCATATGCCAACTATTTTGTAACATCATATTAATTGAATTTATCAGGTATTGCAAATGATTGGTTAGGAGCACAGTGGTTTCCTTATACACCTATAATTCCCCTGGTTGAATGCAGAAAAACTGAGCTGCCAATGAATGCTGGAATAGACAGTGCCCTGTGTTGTTCAGCTTAGAGAGGAAAAGCACTGGGCTCTACCCTGTGTCCTGCTTGGCCAGGTTGGAAGGGGCTTTGAACAGCTTGGTCCAGTTGAAGGTGTCTTTGCTTACTCCACTGGGGTTGAACTAGATGACCTGCAAAGGTCCCTTCCAACCCAAAGCATTCTATGATTCTAAGCAGTACAGGCAGCTTCTCAGCTCCTCAGCAAAACTCCTCTCTGCTTGAGGTGGTTGCCTTAGACTTCTGTCTTTCTGCCTAGTCATTCGTCCAAACTGAAGCCGAGTTAAAATAGATTTCCTACACAATTTTAAGAACCTGATTTTATTGTTCAAATTTGGTCTGAGAGGAAGATTTGGCATAGAAGTTGACCAAAGTGATGTTAATTCAGGTCAGTATTTTGGCTATGAACCTTTAAATATGTTTGCAAAATACTGTCTGCTTTCTTCTACCATGTCCATAAAAGCAAGGATGATGAATAGTCCTGAGGAAAAGGGATTTTCTTCCATGAAAAGAGGCCAATTCAATGCACGTGCATTATAAAGTGACACAAAGTAGTTTCAGTATTGCTGGTGTCTACAATAGAGTTTACAAGAAAATATAGGCTCTAGATGAAGCCAACTGAACTGGAATGAAATGTAGATCAAGGACCACAATGTGCTTACATGAGTCAAGACATCAGTAGCTCATGGCCTGATTTGAGACCAATAAGAACAAGTAATTTATTTATGCCAACAAACCTCATGCAGTCTTGATTTGATGTGTAAGATTGATTCAAAAGACCAGTTTTTAGGATTATACACTTTAACTTTGGATTTTAAAACAGATTCTCGTGATAATGAATGGAACCTGTTCCAGACCGAATCAGCTATTTTTACCTTGTACAACAAATCCTCTCACTTTCTAGAATTTCTCATTTAATCAGGCAAAAGTCTCACTCATGTCAGAATATTAAACCATTTCTGGAAATTTCAGTTATGCAATTACTAATTTACTTATTTTCTACATTTTACAGCCACCGTTAGTGTGTGAAATCCACCCACTGAAAATGTTTTGAGAGTTGACATACTCTTTACTTGGCTTTATTTAATGGGTTCCAGTAAATCAAATGTTTACAAAATAACCTGAAAATCAAATTCCCCTCCCAGGATGCAGATTAGGACAGGTCAGTGCTGGTTTTCTTACTCTTTACTTGTGGTTCTATCTCAAATTGGAAAGACCATACTTTAGAAGACAAAACATACACTTTTCTCTGTTGGAGTTCAGAAACTTTCAACTGGCACAGTCAACATGGGCCACATAATGGACAAGATCTGGCTCAGTCACGACATAGTATCTTTAAAATCAACCATAGATTATTAGCATCTAAATGAACTATATAGTTTATCTAGTGAATTATACCCCCAAAAAAATAATCCTTCAAGATAGCTCAAAAATGGATGTATAAATAGTTTGAGTATTTTACACTCTCTTGTTCAGTTAACAGATTCTTTGATTCCAGATTAAAAAGATCTACATAATTTTTTTGAAAAAATTTTAGAAACGTCTTAGTGAAAGCTACCAAAGCACACACATTTTAGACGTTAAGGTTGGAAAAGACCTCTAAGATCATCCAGTCCAACTGTCAGCCCAACATTACTGTACTGTCTAAATTGTGTCCTGAAGTGCCACATCAACAAGCTTTTTGAACACTTCCAGGGATGGTGACTCCACCACTTTCATGAGCTGACTGTTCCAATGCTTCTCCACTCTTTCAGTAAAGACATTTTTCCTAATATCTATTCTAAACCTCCCCTGGTGCAACTTGAGGCAATTTCCTATTGTCTCATCACATGTTATTTGTGAGAAGTAGCTTGGGAGAAGTATTGTCCACATGCATTTTTTGAATGAGTGATGTGGAGTGACTGGTTTCCTTCTCCACATTCTTATCCCAGTCCTGGTATCACAGCAGACACGATCACACGTTTTAGCTTTGCCTATAAACACCTGCATAACTAAGTCACAAGCAGTGTTTTACATATTCAAAAATAAAAACAAAAACAATACAGCCTTCTTACATGGGCTAGTCCTTTAGGAGCACTGAGCAATGTGCCCATTTCTTTTAAATTATTATTTATAAAATGACTGGTTTTTGTCTGGTTTTCCCTGTGCTTCGGAGATGTTGCATTCCAAACCACTGAACATGTAACAGCAGTATTAATAATTGTCACTTACTTCTCTGAACAAGAACTGTCTTTTCATGTTGCTTGCATATATCTGAAGCATGAAGCAGAGCTTCAGGTATAATCATACCAGTAACCACCCCAGTTTTTACATGAATGTTTGCCATTCTTAGACACATTATAGAAGTGAGAACACACAAGTTTAGGAAGATATGAGTGGAATATGAATGCACCCTCAAAGTTCACACACAAGGAAATCTATTCATCATCTATGCAACAGTGGAGAAGGTCTTGTGCAAGTTAACAGAGAGCTTGGGATGATTTATAGCAATCTGATGTCGATATTTCTTACCACTCTTGGAGTAGAGTGACACACTTTTATTATGTTGATATAAAACCAGTATGGTCAAGAAATAAAACAGCTGCCCAGTTTCTATCTGTATTCTTCCATCTGGTTCATACCACTGTGACTGCAATTAATGCATGCTAGGAAGTGTTGGCCTGTGCTCTCATCTCTAGGCTATGTATTAAACCTCTCTGAAATACGTGTGTTTGACAAAACATATCTACTTAACTGATCACATTTAAAAGGAATGTTTAGCTAATGATTGTTGCATTTAGTCCTAAAAATAAACTTTAAAATAATGTTACATTGATCACAAATCCCCTGTACCAGTTGAGGTTACACAAAGAAAAGATGTACAAGAGTGTGAACACCACCACTACCACCAAAATGACACAGAATCATAGAATGGTTTGGTTGGAAGGGACCTTAAAGATCATCCAGTTCCAACCACCTTGCCATGGACAGTGACACCTCCCACTAGACCAGGCTGCTCAAGGCCCCATCCAACCTGGCCTTGAACACCTCCAAGGATGAGGCATTCACAACTTCCCTGGGCAACCTGTGCCAGTGCCTTACCACCCTCATCGTAAAGAATTTCTTCATAATGTCTACTCTAAATCTTGCCCCTTCCAATGTAAAGTTATTCTTCCTCATCCTATCACTACATGCCCTAGTAAAAAGTCCCTCCCTAGCTTTCTTTTAGACTCCCATCAGGTATTGGAAGGCCGTATAAGGTGTCCCTGGTGCCTTCTCTTCTCCAGGCTGAACAACCCCAACTCTCAGCTTGTCAAGAATCACAGAATAGTTTGAGTTGGAAGAGACCTTAAAGCCCATCCAGTTCCAACTCCCCTGCCATGAGCACGGATACCTTCCACTGGATCAGGTTGCTCAAAGCCTCATCCAGCCTGGCCTTCTATATCACCTAGCCAAGAAGTTGATGAGCTCTTCTACAAACAACTGGGAGAAGTCTGAAGATTGCTTGCTCTTTTACTTGTGGGACACTTTAATCTACCAGATGTCTGCTGGAAGAACAATACAGCAGAGAGGAAGCAGTCTAGGAGGTTCCTGGAGTGTGTGGAAGACAACACTTCTGGTTTACTCAGTGGTGAGTGAGCCGACAAGAGAAGGTGCCCTCCTGAACCTTCTGTTTTTGAACTGAGAAGGCCTTGTGGGGGATGTGACAGTTAGAGGATGACTGGGGCAAAGTGATCATGAGATGGTAGAAGTCTCAGTTCTAGGTGAGGTGAGGAGGGGTCTTAGCAGAACGGTCACCTTAAACTTCCAGAGGTCAGACTTTGGACTGTTCAGAAGGCTGGTTGATAAAGTCCCATGGGAGACAGTCCTTAAGGGCAAGGGAGCCCAAGAGGCTCTGAACATGAGCCAGCAGTGTGCCCAGGTGGCCAAGAAGGCCAATGGCATCTTGGCTTGTATCAGAAATGGTGTGACCAGCAGGTCCAGGGAGGTTATTCTCCCTCTGTACTCAGCACTGGTGAGACCACTCCTCAAATCCTGTGTTCAGTTCTGGGCCCCTCACCACAAGAAGGATGTTGAGGCTCTGGAGCGAGTCCACAGAAGAGCAACAAAGCTGGTGAGGGTGCTGGAGAACAGGCCATAAGAGGAATGGCTGAGAGAGCTGGGGTTGTTTAGCCTGGAGAAGAGAAGGCTGAGGGGTGACCTCATTGCTCTCTACAACTACCTGAAAGGAAGTTGTGGAAAGGAGGGTGCTGGCCTCTTCTCCCAAGTGACAGGGGACAGGACAAGAGAGAATGGCCTCAAGCTATGCCAAGGGAGGTTCAGACTAGACATCAGAAAGAAATTTTTCACAGAAAGGGTCATTCAGGCACTGGAACAAGGTGCCCTGGGAGGTGGTTGAGTCACCATCTCTGGAGGTGTATAAAAGACAGGTAGATGAGGTGTTCAGGGACATGGTTGAGTGGCAGATAGGGATGGTTGGACTTAATGATCCAAGAAGTCTTTTTCAACCTGGTGATTCTACGATTCAATGATTCTATGATCTCCAGGGAAGGGGCTTTGAGGACTCAGCATTCTCTGGAATATTAAAAAATGTTTTGTTAGTGTGAAAGAAAGTTCTTCCTTTCAGCACATGGTATTGTTTTCAGCTGCTCCCAATACTGGGAATATATGAAAATCTTTAGGACTGGCTGAAAAGCTACAAGTTGAGTCGGTATGACCATGTTTCAATGACGTGCTTGGCATAGAGTAGAGATTGGAGTTGGTACAATGGATCAATCACAATTTTTAACTTTGTTGTCTCAGATGATTTAGGAAAAAATCATTTTTGATCCAATTCAGATGAGAAAAACCATATTTGAATTTCACGGTGACAGATGCTAAAAGCTCAGGCTCTTGACATGCAAGTGGTTCTGTTTGCAATAAAATAATTTGGAAAAAGGCAACATTTGCTTTTTGTTACATTGGAGAGGCTTTATGACTTATAAAAAAAACGAAATAACCTTAACAACTGATTTAACTTCAATTATAGGAAAATTACTCTATATCCAGAGGCTCTCAGTTCCTTTCTGTATAGACACAATAAGTGGTAACATTTGGAAAGTTTGTAAATAAAGCATAATTTTCACCCTGTTGTAGCTCATACAGACATGTCTATATGCGTTTCAGCTAAGCATTTTGAACAGCGGATTCAAGGCAACCTAGTGATCTTTCTAGTACTGGAAACACACATAGAACTACAGGATAATTGTACTGAGGCACAAATATTCCCTTTATGTCTTGAGCCATAATGAACATAGCCCTATGAACTAACTGTAATTTTATTTTTCTCTGTTTTGGCTCCTTGCACAATGAATTCCACGAAGTGCATTAAATAGGGGACTTGCAGTGATGTATAAATTATAGGAGTCACTTCCCCTCCTACTGCAATATTATCTTGCTGCCAGATGCACCAGGAATACAGTGCAAACATTTTTGACAGGAAAAGAGGAGAAAAACTTTTAATAGTGAGCATAAATCATTCATAGTCTGTATTTCACAGCTCTGCTCATTAGAAAGATAGGTATTGGTTCTGGGACCAAACCTAAAACATCACAAAGTGTTTGAGAATGCACGATTCCTAGCTATTTCTATCTATCCAACACAAGTTGGAGGTGTTAAAGGCCATGCTGGTTGGGGCTTTGAGCAACCAGATCCAGTGAGAGGTGTCCCTGCCCATGGCAGGGCAGTTGGAACTGGATGGGCTTCAAGGTCCCTTCCAACCCAAACCAGTCTATGAATCTATGATATCACATAGTAGGGGATGCACATATGAAGGAAGCAGTTTGCATGTGAAGTCCCATACTGTTCTGATCACAAGACAAAGCCTTCCCCAAAGCAGTGACTAAACTCTAAGAGTCAACTGAAGTAGTGGCTTGTTCACTCTTTCATAACTACACTGATGCTTTGGAGATTTCGGACTGAGCCCAGGTGTTTTCTGCAATGCATTGAGCCTTGTAAAGATGCAGGAAAATGAATACAAGGTCAAAGATCACCCCATAAGGATCTCTCCTATTATGGGTCCTTAGTAATGTAGGGAAATAATTGATCCCATTTCTCCCTCAGGATGAATAATTAGGGCTAAGAAAGGTAAGTAATGCTACTGGTTGGTATACATTACTGAACTCTGCGCTGACTATTCCTGTCCTGTTTCCCTACAGAACAAGTAGGAGTCTGAGGGGAGACCTCATTGCTCTCTGTAACTACCTGAAACGAGGTTGTAGAGAGGAGGGTGCTGGCCTCTTCTCCCAAGTGACAGGGGACAGGACAAGAGGGAATGGCCTCAAGCTCCACCAGAGGAGGTTTAGGCTGGACATTAGGAAAAAAATATTCACAGAAAGGGTCATTGGGCACTGGAACAGGCTGCCCAGGGAGGTGGTTCAGTCACCTTCCCTGGAGGTGTTTAAGGCACGGGTGGACGAGGTGCTAAGGGGAATGGTTTAGTGTTTGATAGGAATGGTTGGACTCGATGATCCGGTGGGTCTCTTCCAACCTGGTTATTTCTACATGGAATATTTGTTTCTACAGGACTATTTTTTCTCTTTGAAAGTTGTCTCTCGCTAAAAATGCCAAGAGCAGCAGATGCCACATTATCTGTCTTTAAGACTGCCAAAATTTCTATCCATCTCACTTCTGCTGGTCCCACCAGGAGAGGTTATGAACTTAGTTTCTTACTTAAACCTTGGTGAAGTCCCAAGTTTGAGAAGGATTTAACTCTAATTTGCAGAAGAAGAACTGTTCATATGCTAAGAACTGTAAGACTTTTGCCTTGCTCTAGATTTCCCTGCCTTTAAATTCAATGATTTCACTCCATTTGACCCAGTTTGGAGATCTCTGTGTTTTGGAATGTTTCAATAGCTACAGAAGTCCCTAGATAATAGCTAACAAATAAAATACCAGCCCAGTGTAAGTGGAAAATATAAGCGGTGTATCTCAAATGGTTAGTGAAACTCAGCAGAAATCAGAGCACTGTACAAGCTCAGGAAAGGCTGGAACAGCAATTGTGACATGCAGAATGGCAATTTGTCCACCTGCAGCTTAATAACTTCACATAAAATCAGTAAGTCATCCCAGGTCCTTTCTTTCAGGATAAGTTTCCTCTAACAGCTTTCAGAACTTGCCTTGGTAATTTTTCAGCAGGCTCCAGGGAGACCTTAGAGAAGCTTTCCTCTACTGAAAGGGCTACAAGAAAGCTGGGGAGGGGCTCTTCATCAGGGAGTGCAGGGATGGGATGAGGGGGACCAGATTTAAGCTAAAAGAGGAGAGACTGAGATGAGGTGTTAGGAAGAGATGTTTTCCTGTGAGGGTAGTAAGGTACTGTTACAGGTTGCCCAGAGAAGTGGTGGCTGCCCCATCCCTGGAGGTGTTCAAGGCCAGGTTGGATGAGGCTTTGAGCAACCTAATCCAGTGGAAGGTGTCCTTGCTCATGGCAGGGGTGCTGGAACTGGATGGGCTTCAAGTTCCCTTCCAACCCAAACCATTCTAGGATTCTATGCTTCTACTAACTGAAAAGGCTTTATCATTTCCTCTACAACATGAAGCTGAAAAAAACATAAACTGTTATTTATTATTATTATCATCATCATCATTTAGAGTAGGAGAGGGAAACATGGAGCAACACATGTTGCCTTACTATAGGAAATTAAACACAAACAAAATATGTTGACTAAGTTTTGCATGCTAATAAATTTGTTATGGCTTCATCCAATTACGGCACATTTAGCAGTTTGTATACCACAATGAAATCAGCAATTATAATTTCTGTGACTTTATGTTCCAGACAAGTTGATGGGATTGCTGATTAGCAGCTCCTAATCTGGTCTATGGTTTTATGTCCAATATGAAATTTGTCACAAATTGCATCTTTCCATCTATTAGTTAGAAGACAGGTGCACGGAAAGCAAAGCCAGCCACCACAAACTACAACATATTTATCCTAGCAAAAAAGAAGCCCTATTTTAAGCATAAGTCTTGCTTACCAGTAAAATCTAGCTAATTAGTAGCTTCTATGCTATCTAGATTTACCATACTCAAACTGTTGAGTAGGATCTCATTTGGAGCTGAGAACTTTGGGTAGAAATATGTATATCACAGGCCATAAACATGTAGCTATGATCTTGTCAATTAAACTAAAAGGGCTCTGTCCATCCTTTAAATGTATTCTCACTAGAAAGTTGTTGACTTGAGAGCTCTGAGCGTGCTGCATCTTCTCTTGTGTGGGTGTGGATCCTTTTGCTGACCGACCCTTGGGTAGCAAGAGAAGAAATGTGATGGGATCTCAGGTTATAGCCTCTAAAGTGAAAATACAGTAGTAAAATTGTCCTAATCATCAATTATTCTGCCTCTTAGAAGTATCTGTTTTGAAACAAGTTTTACCAGCACCAGAGAGGATGTGGAAGAGTGGCCGTGGAGAAATAATTCTGGTTTGTCGTAAGGATTAAGGGGAAAAAGCTGAACTGGGTTGTGGGAAGAATTTAAAGGGAAGGAGATATCCTTTTTCATCTTCTATCCCAACTGAAAAGAAAAAAAAATTTAATCTGTCCCTATCAACAATATTATAGTTCTCTCCGTAAGTTTCAGCCTGTTGTTAGGAGTAGCTTAAATCCACATGGAAACTGCAGATTTATTGAGAGGGAGCATTGTGTACAGAACTAATAATGGAGAAAGTTTATTCATAAGACTGCGTGACTGGGACTAAAACAGAGAGGCAGACGTGCTGGAAGTTATGACTTCAGTCCCCCCTTTGGTTTGTGTTTCAAACATGAGAAAAGGACAAGGCCAATGTGAAGAGAGGAAAATTAATAGCTTTAAGACTTGAGAGTGGGAGGACAAGTGACATTTTGATGTGAAGAATGACAGATAAAATGATCCAGACAATTGGGATTATGGAGAACATAATTCCTGTGCCAATCCATACTATTTTAAAAAGCAATAGCAGTTGGGATCGAAGAAATGAAACAGTAAAACCATTCTCAAACATACAAAAATGAGAAGTGGAGCTGGATGATGAATGATAAGCTAAAATAGGAAAGCTAAACACCAGCATGAGAAGTTAATAGCAAGTATTTTCAGGTAGATTAACAGTCACCTTCCCCTTCTGGAGCTCAGTTTGGACAGAAATGATAACCTGTCAGAAAGTTTCATTTCACCCCTCCTGTTCCTGCACCCACCAGCTGAGTGACTGCTCAGTTCTAGGACTACCGAGCATTGCAGCCTCAGATCACAAGTTCAAAACAACCCCCAAGAAGAATTACACTGAAATTTCATCAGCTTTCAGCAAACAGTAAGGCTAAGGTAATAGAAATACGTTTCTAACACGACTACTGCACTCTACGAAATCTTTTAGTGGTAGGTAATGAATGTATTGTTGTATTGACTCACACAGGGCAAGACACAGGCTTGTTAAACTCAAGAACCTGAAAATAAGAAGAAAAGGGCAGAAAAGCAAAATCCTGGAAATAAATTTTCAACAAATGAATTCTCATCACAGTTCCCAAATATCTTGCACATAACGTCTGGGATTTCTGCAGGTGAAATGACCTCCTGAGAGGTCTAAAATGGGTGTTATCCTGTTGCTGCTCAGCTTCAAGAATGGTCATTCCACTTCATGGCATTTTGAGAAACACTCTGAGATCCTTTTATTGCAAAGCAAAAGAAACTAATCCCCAAATATTCTCAACAGATCTATAAATATCTTCATAGAATATTAAGTTTGGTAAAGAACTCTAAGATCATCCAGTCCAACTAACACCACCGCACCCACTAAGCTATGCCCTGAAGTGATCTTGGTTCCTGGAAGAGCTCAGATGCCACCCTGCAGGTCCATCAGACACTGAAACAAGTCATTAATATCATTGCCTTTATCTAAATTTAAATAAACAATTATCGCATGTGGTTATTATGCTGCATGGCTTCAAAAGGGAACCACACATCTGCATTTGAAGCACAATCTGATTTGTCTAAAGGCTATGCAGACAAATCCCCCACCTCAGATTTGAGTGCTCTGCTAAGATGTTTCTCAGTTCTCATTTGCATTAAGATAACAGCCTCAAATTTCACTGAATTCTAATTGAAGTAAAAAAGTTACTACACAAAAAATTGGTCTTAATAATTGAGTCCAACTGTTGTCCCTGCATAGGACAACCACCAAATTCACACTGTGTACCTGAGGGCATTGTCCTAACATCCAACCTAACCCCTCCCTGGCACATCTTCCTGCCATCCCCTAGGTCCTATCATTGGTTGCCAGAGAGAAGAGATCAGTGCCTGCTCCTCTTTCTTCTCTTGTAAGGAAACACTAAACTGCAATGAGGCCTCCCCTCAGTCTCCTCTTCTCCAGGCTGAATAGACAAAGTGATTTTAGCTTCTCCTCATACGGCTTCCCCTCTAAACCCTTCACTAATTTTGTGGCCTCCTCTGGACACTCTCCAGTAGCAGTAGCTTTATATCCCTTTTATTCTGTGGCACCCAAAACTGCACATAGTATTCCAGGTGGGGCTGCACAGTGAGAAGCAGAGCAGAAGACTTCAAATTACCTAAAACAACTGTCAGTAACCGTGCTACCAAACATCACAGAATTCAAGTGAATATGAAAACTGAGATAGATATAGTACCACCAAATGTTCACTCAGAAAAGGTAAAAGTTGAGCCAAGCCAACAAAGAAAGCAGGAGTTCATCAGGCATCTGTGCTTTTTTAAAGGTTATAGAGTAACATAACTCTTCAGATTGTTGTTATGAAGTTTTGCATTCCTTTCACATCTGTGATAAACATTAGGAGTTTTAGAGAAGGTATGCAGTATTGATTGAATATGAAAGTGACTAGGAAATTATATCAAGGAGAAAAAATTGTACCAGATTTCTGCTATTCAGGGGAAATAGGAAAGTCAAGGTCAGAACAAATACAATTTTTTTTGTTCCATGGAAAATACTAGAATGCCAAAATCTGTCATTCTGAATCAGAACTGAAACATACACTCTGAATGCTGTTGGCTTAGAATAAAAGCCATAAAACAATTAGAAATTTGAGACTATTTTATTTTATGGCTTCAGATTTTTACCATCTATACAGTATTTCATGCTTTAGAAAGGAATTAAAAATGATCCCTGCTTCTACTGCTGAGATAAAAAGACATGGAAATATGGTACTTGTATCTTATTTGGGGGAAATGCTTAAGGCACAAGCAATTTCAACATCTTTCTCCTAAATGAAGTAGTCCCTTCTTTATCATGCCAAAACAGTTGCAGGGACTCCAGAATGCCTTTCACAGTGCAGCCTCAGATCCTTGGTCAAGCTGTAACCTTCACAGAATCACAAAATGGTTAGGGTTGGAATGGACCTCAAAGCCCATCTAGTTCTAATCTCCCCACCATGGACAGGGATGTCTTCCACTGGATCAGGTTACCCAAAGCCCCATCTAACTTGATCTTCCTCAAAACATGATTATCAATATGCTCTCACTGATTGTCTTTGGAAAGCATACAGCAAGCTCTCCCTCTCCTCTAACACTGCCATATGTAGAAAGGCCCCAGTTCAGCCTCTCCCAACAATATGACTATCCCACTGGATGGGACTCTGAGGGATGGGAGCATGCAAATAGAAAATAAAAGAAAGTAATAAAAAAGTTGACTAACCTAACCCACCTGAGCTCGGCTCACAGGGATCGATGTCCTCATCATCGCTAGGACATTCAGCCGAGGCCACCAGGATGTCATCTGTGGTCTGCAAAGAAAACAATTATCAAATGAATATATTTTAATCTACTGAACATGTTGCAAGATTCTACTGGTGTTTCTTTTATTTCTTGGATTTATGCAAGGCCCAGATCATTTCAGACTTAAAATGTAATGGCATGGTGACACTCTCCAACTCCAGATTAATGGCACTTTGCTTTTCAATTTGCACTTGTCAGTGTTTAGAAGAACTGTGTTAGGTATCCAGTGCAGGCACTTAAATATTTTAATATTCTTTTTGTAATGAAAACACAAACTAGAAGGCAGAATACATACATTGGTTTTCCTTCTTTATCTCCAAAACCTATTCTATGATATTGCTGAAAGCACTGAGAGCATTAAAAAACTCAAGTCAAAATATTGAACTGCCTGCAGCTGTTAAAACTATCAGAAATGTAGTGATGCTTCAATTGCACTTGCTTCCTTAGATGTAAAGCCAAAAAAAAAAAAAATATAGAGAAAGAAGCAAACATACAGCTATTGAAAACTATGAAATTAAAAGAAAGTAAAGTAAAGAAAACAATAAAAAATATATGCAGTGTTAGATAATACCATCCTGTTTCTTAAATAAGTGAAAACACCATATCTTCATGCGCTGCCCGAGGACTGTGATTAAGTCCAAGGGGCTCTAGAAATATCTGTCCAAAATGAGATTGAACAGTTACCATAGGATCATAGAGTGCCAAGTAGAGTTGCTCAGTGTCAACAAGGCCCACAGCATTGAGTCCTTCTTCCCTGTAAAATGTCTCCACAAGGTAGGAAGAGACATCAAGGATTATCTGGTCCAACCTTTTTAGGTAATATATAGTTTAAAAGAGATGGCCCAGCACCCTGTAAAGCTGAGCATTGAAAGAGTCCAGTGCAGAGGAATCTACCGCTTCCCTGGGGAGAATATTCCAATGTTTAATTGTTCTCAAGGGGAAAAACTTCCTTCTAGAATCCAACTGGAATCTCCCTAGGAATGACTTATAGCCATTACCCATGTGTTCTTTGTAGAAAGCAATCATATCAAATCAAGACAAAGGAGACAAACCAAGGGATGTAAGATACGACATGCTATAAAAGGAAGAAACAGGTGATTCCTATCTCCCTCTTCTTACAGTGCAAGAACAAAGAAGTATTCAATGAAACAGAGGCAATCAATCTGAGCCTGATAAAATGAAATCCCTTCTGTTCCAGCTACCTCGGAGAACAGTCATTTAAAAATGTAATAAGAACATCCACAGTTATTAGGGGAAATAATAGCAGGGAAATATAAACTGTCACGCTCCTAGTCATTCCTCAAGCAATTACTAATGAGGTTAGGAAGAAGCAATTCATATGGGTGAGACGTTTCAGAGCTGTCCATTTCAAGCTTCTGCTCCCCTCACTGAAGGAAACAGACAGAGAGAATGACAAGACGACATGGTACTGCAACAAGTGGTTGAGGATAGAGAAGGGAAAAAGGCATTCTTGTATCCCTGTATGGTATACGGGTTGACAAAGAGATATGACCCATTCCGGCAATGTGAAATACTATTTTTCGGGGGTTCTTTTGCATGAGTCTAGGAGAGGGACATGATAATACGTTAAAGTTTTACATCAGGTTAAGTCTGAACATGTAATAATTTACTTTAACCAATGTTGTTTATCATTAGTATCCTAACTGAAGTTTTAAAGCAAAGTGTATTACAGTAATAGGCTTTTCTTTGTCTTGCTTCAAGAATATTAATGAACGTATGCTTTCAGTGGTTCTAAGAAGGAGGAAAGTGATATAGGAATACAATCATTAATTTATGAGGCATCACAAAGAAAAGCCTATTATAAAAAATGTTCTGTTTTGCAGGTAGAAGACTGAGGCATAAGACAACAAAATAACTCGCTGAGGGTAATTAAAAAGGCTATAGACAACAGCTATGTTATGTCAATGCTGCAATCACAAAAATCATCTTTCTTTATAGCTGTGAAAATTCATAGCTAGGGGCACCTGTACATCTGTAAGGCTGCCAAAATGAGCTGGCAGATTTGCAACAAGAATCAAAAAAAAAAAAGAAAAAAAAGAAAAAAAAAGTGTATCTAGTTTTTCATTCTTTCTGCCACGTAGAAAATCAGATTTCTAAAAAAAGACAGCTCAAAATATCTTCTTGAATGTCTAGTGCCCATTTCTTTTCCTCAAAATACAAACATTTAAGCTTGAAAATCAGTATCTCTGTCCCTTTCTAGAAAGGCATCTATTTTTTCCTTAATGCATAAAGAAACAATAAACAAGCAGGCAACCAATGAAGATGCCCACATGAAAAATGAACTCAGTACCACAAAAGCTATAAATAATAATTTTAAAAAACTACCAATAAGAATATAAAAAATTATAATGTATCTCCCAAATAGTTTCAGTTTGGTCAGTGAAACCATAGCATCATTGTTTTCCTTCCACTCACAGCACCAGAACAGATGCTGTGCCTTTCTGACCTGTAACCAGAACACTGCACATTTACCACTGATGATTGGGGAATATTACAGAAATACTATGAAACTGGGAGCATCTCATGCATACATGATAGACATTGCAAGCATTGATGGCCTCAGGTTGCACCAGGAGATCTTTATATTGGATATTAGGAAAGAATCCTTTATTGGAAGAGCAGTGAAGCCCTGGCAGAGGCCCTCTCACTCCAGAAAGTGGTGAAGTCACCATCACTGGAGGGGTTCAAAAAATGCGTAGATGTGGTACTTCAGGACACAGTGGGGTTGGGCTGATGGTTGGACTGGATGATCTTAAAGGTCTTTACCAACCTTAATGATTCTATGATTCTGTTCTCTGGGGGATCTACTGGTCTAACTAGAACTTTGTTTAAAGGTGTTTTGGTACATGTGACCGACTGCCCAGGCTGCCCAGGGAGGGCGTTGGGTCACCTTCCCTGGAGGGGTTTACGGGACAGGTGGATGAGGCGCTGAGGGACATGGTTTAGTGATTGATAGGAATGGTTGGACTCAATGATCTGGTGGGTCTTTTCCAACCTGGTGATTCTATGATTCTATGCAGGATGAGCAACTCCAGTAAACTAAGGTACAACAATCAGATAGACTTATTGCAGTGCCTCTGATTATTCTTGATACAGGATTGCATGCTCAGAGTTAAAGTAACTCTCTTCTTTGTACAGCTTGCACTGCATTCAAAATTACCAGAAAATAACTATGGAAAAATCATACACTTAAAGTATCTTAATGTATGAGAGAGAATTTTCTCAGTTACTTAAAGAGGGAGTGTCACAGCTGTCTTTATAAAGTGACACTAATTCCAGTCTATGGAAAGAGGATTCACACTGCTACAAGAACAAAGGGATGTTCTTCACTGATACAAGTGCATGGATATTATGCATATAGAAATGAATAGTACCTTAAATAAATGGGAATATCGCACGTCAAGAAAGACTCATTAATGTTTCAGAGTATTAGAAGAAATAATGCATGTTTCAATGTCAATACTAGATATAAAACTAATTTTGTTGCAAGCAACAGATCAAGTACCAGTATTCAAATAAGAAGGAAATGGTGAATGATGTGAAAAAAGTTTTCTTCAGAAAATGCGTCAGAAATAATTCCAGTTTAAGTATCAATTAAAATGTATCATAGCCTCCCCCTCTTCACAACCCCAAATACCTATTTTCCTGCTACTTATACGTATTTTTATCAGAAGAAAAGCAAAGGAGCTGTGAAAGGCAAGAGAATGCAGTGGCTGAGAAAAAAATTAAAGCCATTGGGCTGCTGAACACAATTTAAAATGGTATTAGAATTAGCTAAAACACTAGAGAATATAAAGAATACGTAAATTAAAGAAATACTATGGGCCAGCTACCAGAGTTCTTTCTTCAGGAGAGCTTTGATGGATGGGAATTTACCTGAACGGAGCCCAGAATTTAGACCTAGGGCTCTCAGGAAGCCATGGGGTACAGACAAATAATGCAAGATAAGGCAATATATTTTACTTACCACATATAATCTTTTTGTCGAGCTTTTTAATTTGGATGGGAAGATTTAAACTATATCAGTTCTCCTAAGTGAATTGCAATTGTTGCTAGCACTATGGCTAATTTACAGGAAACTGCTTCAAGCATCCTCATTAATCAAGGATTTAAAAGTCAGTGGAAAATCCCTTATTTACAGTGAGTGCCTAATAGGATAACATCCAATTGGTATCATCATAATACGTGATCGGATTAGAATGTCTCTTGGGCAAGTTGTTCAAATTCATTTAAGAAGTGATACTCCAGTTGTAAGAGATGAAAAAAAATATCCAAATAGCAGGTGCACAACCTGGAAGGCCAGGCAGAATTCTTTTTGACGGTATCTTTTTTTCTTTGTTTCAGAGCTCAGCAGATTCATTCTGCAGATGTGATTGTCCAATTTGAAATACAGTCCACTGTCAAAGAATCATAGAATAATTTGGTTGGAAAAGAACTTTGAGATCATTCAGTCCAACCATACCTGTCCACTACTAAACCATGTCCCTGAGCACCTCATCTACCCGTCTTTTAAATACCTCCAGGGATGGTGACTCAACCAGTTTCCTGGGCAGCCGCTGTCAGTGCCTGATAACTCTTTCGGTGAATAAATTTTTCTTGATCTCTAATCTGAATCTCCCCTGGTGCAACTTGAGGCCATTTCCTCTTGTCTTATGACCTGTCACTTGGGAGAAAAAACCAACACTCATCTCGCCACAACCCAATTTCAGGTAGTTGTAGAGAGTGATTAGGTCTCCCCTCAGCCTTCTTTCCTCTAGGCTAAACAATCACAGTTCCCTCAGCTGCTCACATAACCCTTGTGCTCCAGCTCCTTCCTCAGCTTTTTTTCCCTTCTCTGGACGTGCTCCAGCCCCTCAATGTCCTGTAGTGAGGGGCCCAAAACCGAACATAAGATTCAAGGTGTGGCCTCACTGTAATGCGTAGCTTCTTAAGAAGCTGGACATCCATTCACATTTCATAAAAAAGATGACAGGAAAATCTTACAATTAATGTGCCAATATAAAAAAAATGGACAAAACCCCACATCATATTTTGTAAAGGTAGAAGGTAGGTGTAATGTTATTTCTGACAACTATTTACAGGTGCAACCACTCCAGGAATAGGTCTTGCTTACATCAGTCAGGTCTGCTTGCAGAAATAAGGACTTCAGGATTTGTCTCTTAGCCAAGAGAAAGTTTAAAATATCACTGATCTGCTACCCTTCCTGAGGAAGGAAATGGTGACTATTTCAAGAAAGCTCCTGGCTAGATCAAAAATGATGCTCTTGTCATGGCTTAAATCCAGTGACAGCCTGTAGCTATGGATAAATGTCAAGCTACCTCAAAGGTTACTATCCTGGGTTCAGAATCGGTAGCAGCAGTGATAGTTGTGTCCTTCTAATATATTTTTTAAAAAAAATAATGAATAAACAATACTGCAAAGCAATGTTTTTTAATTATTATTCAGTCTTTGCATGATTGGGGATTAATAGACACCATCTTATTCAGTTTTTACATACGAAGCCTGTTATACCTAAGGGTACCAGAGAAATATGATCTAAAATTAAATCACCAATCTGAATTGTGCATTCATTAACAGCATAATGGATCCTGTGTATTTTCTCCTGTAGCATTCCACCCGCTCTCCTTTAAATCACTGCACCCTACAGCTACTTTGAATACAGTTTATTCCTTACTTGCTCAATAATACACTTTATCCCATGAGAACTGCAAGCAAATCCAAATTACACAACATTTAAAAACTTAAATTATTATATGAATTATAAACAGTGTAACAGCTTGTGACTACTGTTTAAATTATTCTAGATGAGAAGTTCAACCATGTAATCAAAACTATTTCATTTATTTGTACAGCTTTGGTGCTTAATGATACCAGCCAGGCACATTGTGGTTGGTGCTAAAGGCAGCTGGAAGGAAAAGGCTCTTCTCTGAGGAGCTTACCATTTGATCTGGGACCAGACCATAGAAACATAGAATCATTAAGGTTGGAAAAGACCTTTAAGATCATCAAGTCCAACTGTCAGCCCAACCCTATCATGCCTACTAAACCATTTCCCAAAGTGCCAAGTCCACATGTATTTCGAATGCCTCCAGGGATGGTGACTCCACCACTTCCCTGGGCAGCTATCCTGCAATGCTTCACCCCTCTTTCAGTAAAGGCATCTTTCCTAATATCCAGTCTAAACCTCCCCTGGTGCAACCTGAGGCCATTTATTCTCATCCTAGATGCAACCTGAGTGTGAGCAGAGGATGAGAAGGGTCAGGTGAAGGTGATACTGAGCAGCACTAGTGGTTATGCAGGCTCTAATCTAGATTTTCCAAAACAATGCTCCAAGACAGCAGGATAGAAAGTCAGGAAGAAAGGAGGCAGAGAAAAGCCAGGCAGGAGCCTGTGACTGGCCAAGGAGATGCTGGGAACAGATGGTGACTGGAGAGAGAGCATTGCAGAGGCTTCAAGCCTCTCTGAGGAAACTCGGCATATTTTAAACCCTGTTCAGTGAGCATAGAGGTGAGGGCAGCCATGGAGGCACAGAAAGAGGCAGGCAGCACTAACAGCTTGATGGTTAAAGTATGGAAAGATAGAGCGTGGTTGCGTTGGGAGGGGAAGTAACAAAGAAAGTGAGAAGTTAATGGTAAGGTCACGGGAGCAAAGGGGGTGAGGAGGTAAGAGAGGATGGCCGGGATACAAGGGAATTCATACCAATAGACCTGATTACGTAAAGATTAATGGGTAAGAATTTAATGACTGCTAACAAATGACTGTCTGAAAACATACTTTCTGATGTAAGACTAGAAAATTAAACCCCTAACTCTCCCTTTGCCCTTGTCTGAAATGCTTTGTTATCGTCTCGGCTTACATTACCTCGTTTCAACTATGGAAAAAAAAAAAAAGCTCATTAAAATAATTGCCATTTAGTTCAGAATCTGCTACAAGTGATATTTAAACTCATAGTTCTGCTTCAGCTTAGCAGAATGGTTTATAACTAGAGCCATGGTACAAACAAAGGCTTTGGAAAACCAATAGATAGACATTACTGTCTTCTGCATTAGCTGTGGCAAACTCTCCTTTCACAACAGGGTTCATACAACATTCAAGGAGGGAGCTCAAAACAGTCATTTTGTACTTTGCACTGGCAACACGAACTTCTAAGGCAGTGAGTGATTTCCCTAAAATCCAATCCTTTGCACCAGTGGGTCGAGGGAAGGGATTCTCCCCCTCTACCCTGCTCTCATGAGACCTCACCTGGAGCCCTGAGTTCACTTCCATTGTCTTCAGCACAAGAAGGACATGAAGCTGTTGGAGAGAGTATAATGGAGTCTATGAAGATGATCCAAGGGCTGGAGCGCCTTGCATATGAGCACAGGCTGAGAGAGTAGGTGTTGTTGAGCCTGGAGTAGAGAAGGCCCCAGGTAAATCTTACAGCAGCCTTCCAGTGCTTAAAGGGCCTACAGGAAAACAGGGAAGGGGCTCTCTGGATGATCTTTAACATCCCTTCTGACACAAACCATTCTGTGATTCTATGATTCTATTAAATATTCCTTCTTTCCCCTACTTTTCTCTTAAATAGATCAATAAAGCAACATGTACTAAGAGGAGTGCTGGCAGAAACCTACAGGGCGTGGAAAATCACAACAGAGTATGTGGAAAATATCAAATTTCATTTTGGGGGATGGGATTAACTGCATAATTTTCTAGCCAAGATTAGGTAATTTCAATATAATTTTTTGTTTATGAAGCATATCGTGATGACTGGTTCTTGAGACAGTTGTAGAAAGCAACTCAAAGACCTGACATTAATCAGTTGTACTCTCCAGCTTGCTTCTCCCCGGTGTTAATAACCTCCCATCGCATCAGTTTGATGAGAAAGATGCTACAGCGATCTAGCAGTAATATCAGGTCTGGATGACATGCCATTTGGACAACTACCTCTAAATTTGTATTTAAACTGCTATAGGTCAAACAACTACATGGGCATCAATTATGGCTTGTCCACTCACATATAAAAAGTATCTTCTCGGTACCATTCTACCGGAAAATGTTATTTCTGGACATGGATATTAAAATGCTAATACTTCAAGCACATACACAATATTTATTATATCTTAAGTGCTGACATATTATTACCCTATAATGTGAAAATACACTAGCTGAAAATTGAAACACTTTCTCAAAAGTGGCTCTCATCTAATTAATAACATCTTATTATTTCTTGAAGCGGTCAGTGTTTGACATGGGGAGGAAGCAAAATACTTGATTAGCAAGTTCCTGTCAAAAAAAGAAATGTCTAGGATGTAATACCCAAACACAACATGGCCTTGCAGTTAATGAGTGTTGTAGAAATTAAACTCTCAGGCAAAAAACTGAAGACAATGTCTCAGAAGCCCTGCCAGCCACCTCAACCTCCATCCCTGATTCTCAGTGGTGATGGGAACACGGCTGCCTCACACAGAAAAGCAGAGTAACCTTTCTGGCCTCCACTTCTCTACATAAAGCAAAGAAAGTCTGTATTTCCATGTAATAAGCCTAAAATTCACAGCACTATTTCCCTGCAGAACAGCATTTGTATCACTTCTCCAGCTCCCCTTCTCCACCCAAACATCTAAATTCTTATGGGCAAAATTCCCACAAAGAGCAGAAATCTATTTAAGAAAAGCGTGTATAGCAAAACAATGTCAACAAATCTGCGTTGGTGTCCTTTAAGCTCTGAATTTGAAGTTAATTGCTTTGGTCAATGTCTTACAGCCATTTATCCCATCTGGCAAAAAGCAGCAGCAGAACTCAGAAAACCCACCTACAGCACCAGCTTTTTACCTGGCCGGCCAGCCAGCCAGGCAGTACTTTACATTAATGTTCAAAAATAAAAGTATTACTAATTAAAATTAAGGAAATAATACAATTTTTCCTATAAGGTCATGTCCTTTACCTGCTGAAACATATGAATGATGTTAATTTCACAGATGTAGACTAAAACAATTTGTTACATTCATTTTATTTATGAATATTACTTTTCTCATCCCCTTACGAAACTTTTGGGGAGCTGCTGTCTGGAAAATTAACTCCCTGTTTTTCCTTCTTGTTTTTCCTCCCTGTTGGGAAGCAAATGAAAACACACACATCACCATCAATATATTTTTCACTGATGACTCTTGCCATACTTAAAGGATTTGCAAGGATATATTCAACCCTGCAGTCACTACATGGCTATACTGGGCTTCTCTTCTTGAGACAACCTCATCCTGTACAGGTTGTGGTTCTTGGAAGCAGAGGAAGTAGTGACCACACAATGACAGTGTATCAAGTAGAATCACCATTCCTCAGTTTTCAGCGAGACAAGCGTTTACTTTTTTTGGAGTAATTGCTTTGTTACTTGATCCAAGTCTTAAGTTATGGTACAGGGCTTGGTATTTCTAAAGGGAATAACTGATGTTTACCATGACTATCAGATTAATGATTCAAAACAGCATTGCTGCAAGAAAGGGTGAACTGTCCACTGTTTGCACCTAGGTCAACTCATTCCATAAAAACCCAATGGCATGTTTTGCATGAGGAGTCATATCAGCATTGTGCACATTTTGCACTGATAAAGACCTACATTTTTTTTGCGGCGCTAGAGGAATGGATAAGCATTTGACTTTTTCCCTGAAAATGGTACGACACGGCCTTGCTAGTGGTTGATGTAGAACTACAGCTAGAATAAAGAGACCAAGGTGTTTCTATCCCTTCTATTGAAGACATTAGGGAGGGGTAGATGGCTGGAATAGCAAACATATGAGCCCTGTACCATGCCCACATCACTCCCTCTGCTCCATCCAGCCCTCTCCCTCTTCTGCAACGGGGCTTATGGCAATGGGAGCTCATATCCCTGCTCCTGGAGACTGCTGGTCTGCCTCCAGAGCCCCGAGCCATCCATGTGGGGTTGCAGGCAGAACAACCCAATGGTTTCTCATGCTGGATAAAAACACAGGTGAAGAGACAAGGCACAAACCTGAATCCTTGACAGCAGATATTGATACACAATGTGGCAGTAAAAAAATCACCAGCACCTAATTACATAACACTGAGTACAGTATTGATACCGCGTCATTTGTTAAAGCAGTCATGTCTTGGATGAAGAATGATTGAATGAAATGTCATGTTATCTCTCTCTTGGCTGACTTTTCACTGTGGTGTACCATTCCTGTTTCCAGAAACAATTGTTTTCTTGCAAATTTTCATTCTTTGATAAAAAATGTTTCTGTCACCAATCATACCTATCAGAAGAAGCTTCACTTCTCCTCAATTTACCTTTTCCGCATTGATTCCCTCATGTAACTGAAATAGGTTCAGAACAAGGGACAAGGAATCTGTGAACTCTCTAAAAGTTCCTCATACTTTCTTTCTGAGATTCTCTTCAGCACATTCATATTCTCTCATGAACACCAGGCTTCATTACAGAACAACAACAAAAATGCAGTTAGATTTTTGGTTTGTTCTTATATTTGCACTAAACCTGAAGTATACAGAATGGGAAGTGATTGATGAAATGAAATCCTATTATTTCCTCCTAGGCAAGAAAATAATTGTGCTTGTAAGCGTGAGAGAAATGTTTCTGGGCACTGTGCTCGTATGTTCTGATATCACTTTATTTTTAGCCATCTTTTTTTCCAAAGTAAACATTTTAGTCTCTGTTAAAACTCATAAAATACAGTGGAGACTTTTGCAGGTTGTATTTCTTTTTAACACAGGGACTCTGTGCTTATTAAATCACAACATTACCAGGGATAGCAAACCCTTTAATTTATATTCCTGTATTACCAACCACATGCACAGAGACTGCTGAATTTTTGAAATACAAGACCTAACTGCAGTTGTATTCATCTCAAAAACTAATGCACAGCTTTATTAAAGACTTCAAAAATGACTATTTGCGCTTTTGGAAGTGAGGCTGGTTTTAACTGACCTGCAAGCTGCTAACAGCAGCTATTTTTTTGCAACTTTATCACATGACTATTCTTGGCAAAACTTCAAACAATTAGAAAAAAGACCGGAACCACTTTATCATCAGAATCTCCCTTACATATTAAAGGTAGAAAGGAGCTTACAATGAACTACAACTTCATCCTTTTTTTATACCATTATAGCACCACCAGTTTCACTTGCCCTGAGCATCCCTGATAATTATTTGTGCCACACAGAGCACTTTGCTCCACTGATTTCCATGGGAATTTTATCACTGTTCTCAAAAGAGATGAAAGCAAGAAAAGTCCTTTGCAAGGAGAAATTCCTGCAAACTAACATGCAATCTCTGTTCTCATTCACCTTATTTTCAGGAAAAAGCCTTCCTCTCTTGTTTCAAAGTAATAATCTTATAAGAATGTAGAAAACTACATAAACTATCAGACTGCTTTTTAGTCATTCAGGTAATCCTGCCATCTCATCCTGCCCCACAGAGGGACAAATGAGAGACAGAGTCTGTAGACGGAAAAGATGGGATCTTCTATTTAACAATGGCTTACCCATACCAAGTTCTTCAAGGACATCTGAATTTGTATTTTATCCAGGGAAAGTTTGAGTCTGTCAGAGCAGCTGAGCATTTGCTGTTATCACTCTATCAACCCTAGTTTAAGGAACGATTAGCACCAGTCCCACTGCCAACACTTTCTTTCCTTGATTTTTATAATAAAGCCTGCAATTTAAAATCTTTGAGGGGCTAAGAGGGCATGTTGCTCCTTCCCAGATATTACCTTCTTGGTCACATTTTATCCCCCCATATCACCAGGTTGCATGGGTATATCAAAAGTAGGGAAAGGAAAATGAAAGCTGGCTTCATAGAATGATTTGGGTTGGAAGGGACCTTAAAAGCCACTTGGTTCCAACTTCCCTGCTATGTGCAGGGACACCTCCCACTGGATCAGGTTACTCAAAGCCTCATCCAACCTGGCCTTGAACACCTCCAGGGATGGGGTTATCCATGACTTCTCTGGGCAACCTGTGCCAGTGCCTCACCACCCTCACAGGTAAACATTTCTTCCTAAGATCTCATCTCAACCTCCCCTACAGTTTTCCTTTAGCTGTTTCAGTACTGGAAGGCTGCTATAAGGTCTCCCCGGAGCCTTCTTTTCTCCAGGCTGAACAACCCCGACTGCCTCAGCCTATCCTTTTATGGGAGATGCTCCAGCCCTTGTATCATCTCCATGTCCTCCTCTGGACTCGCTTTAACAGATCCATGTCCTTCCTGCGCTGAGGACTCCAGAACTGAACATAGTACTTTTGTCTTTGAAATAAGGCCTGTTTCAATATGAAGCAGTTAATTCCAGCTAAAATTTTTCTGCATTTCCTAATCTTAATGTTTTAACTTAAAAACTCAAACAGCATTGGCAGGAGCAGGAAAAGTACTGGGAAAATAAATGTTTAGTTTTGCAGGGCAGAGAAATGTTCTACAGAGTTTTGTTCTGCAAGCACGACTTGTTACTCCTAACAAGAGTTAGATACATATGCATTGGAAGGAGACAACGCCTAACTACTTTTCAATTAAAATAAGAGTTTCTTTGAAGCTACTCTTTTGGAGATACAGTTAATTAGATAGTTTCTGCAAGTGTACATTTGTTACACAGGTATTTGGGTTTGCTAATGATGCCTTTATTTCATAACTGCCTAACAAAGGGCACTCAAAATTCAGGTGAGAAACACGTTACAGGGAAGCAGCAATGCTTCATGTGCCTGGGAGCTGCTCCAGGTGATAGCTGTGGCAGTGGTATGCACTTCAGATGGCATCATTTCACCTTCAGGAACCTAGGCACCATTAATCGTTTCCAGGCTTAAATTCTCTTAAATAATCACTTCCAATAAAAAGAAGAGACAATTTAAACCTGTGTTTGTTATTTAGACATGGAAAGTTTTCTCACTGTCACTACTTTAGTGCTGAGAATCCAATGCACATTACAGGATAGTACGATACCTACCCTTAGGATTAAATAACAGAATCATAGAATCATTAAGGTTGGAAAAGACCTCTAAGATCATCAAGTCCAACTATCAGGCCAGCACGGCTACTAAACCATGTCCCAAAGTGTCATATCTAGATGTTTTTGAACCCCTCCAGTGATGGAGACCTCACCACTTCCCTGGGCAGCCTCTTCCAGTGTTTCACCACTCTGTCAGTAAAGAAATCTTTTCTAATATCAAAACTAAACCTCCCCTGGTGCAACTTGAGGCCATTTCCTTTCATCCTATGACTTGTTACTTGGGAGAAGAAACCAGCACACACATCACTACAAACTCCTTTCAGGGAGCTGTAAAGAGTGATAAAGTCTCCCCTCAGCCTCCTCTTCTCCAGGCTTAACAATCCTAATGTTTTTCATTCTGAAGCTCTTGTTTGCAATTGTTCTTAGTTTTAAAAAATTAGTTATTTAAAGATAGATTCCTTCTCCACTGGTACTTTTCCAAGCCTGGGTGTATGAAAAACATAAGTCTACAAACACGTACATGCACTTTTTAATCAAACAGTTCCATAATTTCTCACATGAGGTTAAGAAAAATGAAAAAGAGGAAGAGAGATATTGCTTATGAGCATGTTGCTAAGCAAGAACCTACCTTTTTCATAACATATATGAAAACCCACCTGAGGGTGTCAGCCTAAGATAAACTGCAGCTCACACTGGAGGTCAGTTGGGTTTGGAACCTACAAACACCATCTGGCTTCACAGTATAGGTAGTGGTTTTCTAGTATCAAAGAGAGGAATTGAGGTCTAGGAGACATTTTTTCCTGCTCTATCCATACTGATGCTGATGGCATTTGGGCAGTGAAGAGGAGTACACCAGACTTGAACAGGAAGGAGAGAGAAATCAGCTCGGAACAATTGCAAGATGGGATATTGAAAGGAAGGGCCAGAAACATGGATGATAACCAACATAAGCTGCTGGAGGATTTGGGAAGAGAAATAGATTAATGTAAAGCTGCAGCATGAAGGGGACTATTATGAAGGGAAGAGAGGATTAGGGACAAAGAGTAAATCAGCAAAGTAGCACACAGAAAGCTGAAAAGAACAGCACAATTGAGGAGGCTTGAGTTGAGGAAAAGGATGCTTGATCAGCCAGTGGCACAAAAATTAGCAGGCATCAGGAGCTCAGTTTCCATCCAGCATCTAGCAAAGATTTCAACTCCTCTGCAGATGTCTGGTGCATGAGGATCCATCATCTTTAAGGCCATAAACCTAAGACTCCTACAAGATCCCCACGCTCCAGCTGTGCCAGCTGTCTGCTCTGAGGTGTCAGTTTGATAGCGCATAGTGGAACACGTCTGTAGTTTGTTTTTAAAGCAACAGGAAAATCTACATGCGAACCATTTGATTTGGAAAAAAAAAATTAAGTGTGAAAGGGAACAAATGCCCAACAATTAGGGGATGCCAGAGCTCAAGTCTAACATCCTGAATTCAAATGCCTTGTGCCTTCACAACCCGATACCATCTTTATTAACATACTGGGACAGATTAATAACTACATATTTGAAAGTCAGCTGGTGTAAAGTTAAGACAGTCACAGGGAAACAAAATGTTCACACTTCAGTTGGGGATTTGGCCCATCATTTCTTGTAATATCACTTAAAACTGAAAGCCCAAACCCACAGGGCATTATCTTAAACATAAATCTGCTTAAGGCTATGTACTAATCCATGTTCTGACTACAAGACAGCACATTTTGAAGACATATTCCAAAGACATTTCTGTGTTGAGGTAATAAAAAAAAATCAAAGTTAAAATGATGAAGTCATATATATACATATATGTGTGTGTGTGTATATATATATTAGTCTGATGTTTCCCCTTCATTATCACATTATGAGCAATTACAAGGAGTACGGCAGGAAATTTAAAATAGAATGCAAAATGAGAAATTCACCATCCCTGCACACCCCAGTTATATTCAGTGTGGTGTTGTATTCTGACAATGTCTTTCCCTTCTCTGGCAAGAGACTGTAAGTTCATAGAATCATTGAATGGTTTGAGTTGGAAGGGACCCTAAAGATCATCCAGTTTCAACTCCCCTTCCATGGGCAGCGACAACTTCCACTGAATTAGGCTGCTGATTCTTCCAATTTGGCCTTGAACACCTCCAGACATGGGACATCCATGACTTCTCTGGGCAACCTGTGTCACTGCCTTAGCACCTTCACAGCAAAACATTTCTTCCTAAGATTTCATCTCAACCTCCCCTCTTTCAGCTTAAACCATCCCCCCCTCATTCTTTCCCTGCACTCCCTGGTAAAGAGCCCATCCCCAGCTTTCCTGTAGCCCCTTTCAGTACTGGAAGGCTGCCTATAAGGTCTCCCTGGAGCCTTCTCCTAACTGAACACATGCAACTCTCTCAGCCTGTCCTCATATGGGAGGTGCTCCAGACTTCAGATCACCTTTGTGGCCCTCTTCTGGATTTCAGTTTCTTTTCTTAAGACCTTATGTTTTTATTTGTTGAAATATAGTACAAAAGCAAGGAAATCTAATTTAGTTGGGGTGCAAATATAAAGACAGTTTCTCTTTAAAACTACAAAGGATTGTTTAGGACCCAGGCTCAAACTCAGATGGGAGTCTAGAATTTCTTGTTGCTGCAACGAAGATGTTCAGTTGCCTCCCAAAATAGGTGTATGCTGTCAGGAAATTCTATAATTAAACTCCCTGAGACTGTCAGTCTTGTCTATATGGAAATGTTATTGTGATATAAATGAAGTTAATTAAAACTGGTATACCTCCCAGGTGGATAAATTTATGCTGAGGAAAAAAGACCAGATATTTTGTGTGTGGCTTTTGAGGGCAGTGTAAGGTGTCCCCAGGCAGCCCATGGTTTTACTCAGTGTATCAACAGGAGGAGCTAAAGCAGTCAGAACGCACTGGTTCACTTATGTTTGTGTGATGGTTGCAACAAGATGTGTCAGACCCTTTGAGGGGGCTGTTACACTCACACTGCCTAACAATTTCCACTACACCTCAACTTTTCAGGTTTACCTCTTTTCCCTGTGAGGGCTATGTACCACTGCCAGGACAGCAAACTGCACATCTGAAACAAACCAGACCAATGTATGAGAAAACCTGCACAAAGCACAGCTATCTCAGTTCTTCTCCCAGCAGTTCAACATCAAATACACAGGCAGTTTGTCACTGTCAACACCCTTTGAGTTCCTTATGTTGGACAGCCACTGAAGGGGCGTGTTTGAGTCTCCTCAGGTTTTACGTGCCTGAGAAAGCTTCAATATTGTCTCTTTCCCTTTGGCAGCACGGAACCTTGGTACAAGGAGGTGAGTTTTTTCTCTTTCCCCTCTTTGTTTAAACGTCTTGACAAAATCTTGTAATCACCAGATTTTTTTTTAGATCTGAACAAAGCTATAGAACTACTTTGCACATTGCCCAACACTGATTTCTCACGTCTTTAATATTCTTCAGTCTTGCACCTCTTCCTCCACCATCTGTCCTTCGGAGCATGGGACCTCTCTCTTCTCCCTAATATCACCGCAAGATCCATTTTTAATAACCTCTGTTCACCTTTGTCTCCCTGCTGAAAGACTTCTAATTAGTCTCCTCACATGATCAAAATCCTCTCGTCTTCAGCGCTCTACCTTCTGCAGTCATCTTTCAGACTTCACTGAGACCCAGGGCAAACTTATTTCATCTGTTGTTCTCTGTTTGTCATAATGATAATGGACTAATGCTCTTCACTTAGCATTGCCATATATCACAAACCATAATATCCATAATAAGCTTCAACACAGAGGAACAGATTTTGAGCTGCTTGGAAGGGGACAGGAGTGCAGGAGCTGCCTGCAAATCATCAACCTCTCTCCTGTTATTAAGCAGGAAAAATAATCCCCAGATACACATGGATGTTTTACACTGTAACACCAAACAGGCAAGAACTCCTTGACTTGTCTGTGACCCACCCTTTGCCATTCTGGGGATACTTGGCTAGTTTTATCCAGCAGCATAATTGGAATTCAGAATCTGGCTGAAAAACTGTTACACAAGTTGTATTATTAGCGTCCCTCAAGAAAGCTGATTTGTATGCAATGCTATATTTCAGTGCTTTGAGTCAGAGAGAGACACAAGCTACATCACAATGCGCACCAGTTAGAAATGAGAGAAATAACAACTCTAAAACCTTATTTTGATTGATTTTTTTAAACATCTAAGCGGTCAGATGAAGAGAAGGAAAAACTCCACAAGTTAGGTGAGACCACCCATGAAGAAATTCCTTATCAGATCACACTGATTTGCAGAGATTCATTGTATGGAGGGAGCTACACAATGTTGAATTCTAAGAGAAATGGACACTATGACAGCAAGCAATTTTGCCTAATATTTCGTTAAGGTTCTCAACATTTGAAATTTAATTACTTGAGAAAAAAAAAAAACCAACAGAAAAGCCATCAATCCCCTCACCATTACACAGTATTTCCAGCTTGAGAAGGTATTTTGTTTCATAAAGGAAACTTCAGGTGGAAACCCAAGGGAGGCAGAGCTCAGACATATATGACAACGTTGCTATAGCAATTACTTGTGGGGACGTGCAGCAACAGCATTTTAGCTCTCAAGCCTACAGCTCATGCATGCTGTTCATAACCAGACTATAAACAGCCTGATGCTTATTGTATCCTAATAAGATTTGTAAATTATAGTGATGTACTCCCAACAACTAGGAGTGGGAGAATAGTTTTTGTTACTAATATTTAATCATGTTCAGAAACCCCTTTATATTGATGCATTCAGTTAGATATATCAACTGCTCTTTTCCATTAAGTCAAAGCTATATAAATATATTCTAAAAGCAATCAATTACATTTTCTGAATTACTGTGCATAATACATTATTCAAATGGGGTCTGCTTTGAATAGCAGTTATTTAAGACCAAATTAATATTTGGAAGTGAAACTTAGATCAAGATAAAAATTTTATAGACATTCAGCATAAAAGAAGGGTGTGAAATGTAATGTCCAAGTGCTCTCAAAAGCCCAAGCAGCAGATAAAGCAGAAGTATCCGCATCGCCCTTGCCTGTATTTTGTCCATTTAATAATACTCCACTGCTCGGTGAAACTAAATTTTCCTGCTATATTCATTAAAAATAGATGCCATTGTGCAATGTCTGTGATAGTAATCGGCAGCTTCAGGCCTCAAATTGAAACCTCAGAGTCAAAGCATGCCAGACTTTGGGAGGATTTGGGTTTGAAGCTAGCTCGGTCTAGCAAAGCAATCTGTGAACACAGAATTCACAGGCAACAGACAAACTACCTCCACTGACCAAACCCTCTAGTGTGCTCAAGCCATCTACTCGGCCAGCTAGAAGCACTTTCTTCAGCCTATTGTTCCATAATCCCCAATTAATTTTATTAATAGATCTTATACTTTTAAAACCACTTCAGCAGTCAGAACAGGATGGGCCCTAGAAGTGCGCAATGCCTAATTTCACCACAAAGCCCTTGATAATGAAAGATTCACCATGGTGCAAAGAGAGTACCCCACATAAAATGAGGCCACAGAGCACCTGACTATGCTCTGCATTTGCTTATCAAAATACAAAAGCTTCTCACTAAACCCTCTCAGATCCACAGTGAAGCAGCTCCTTACCATTTCCTTCCCTGTATCTGCAGCCTATTGACTTAATAGGCACGTTTCAGCGTGTCTTAATATTTTGCTTCAGCATAATGAAAACGGTGCAGCCTTCTTCCTTTGTTCTTTCCTGCCTTCTTCTGCAGCAACATCTGAGTTAGAGTAGGTATAATATATGTACTTATGCAAATTACACTCAGATATTTGTCGGCATGAAAATCCTAGGAAAAAAACCCTTTGTATAACTGAGTGCTCTCTGAGCAAAGTGATCATTTATCTTTGTTTTTTTGTTCAAGAAATAAAATCCATGAGCCCTTTTCAACACATGAAAGTCATGCTGCTTAACCTCATCCATCAACATGTGGAGTAGGCTAGCTACTCCCTGTAGTATTTTTTCTGGTAATAGAGCAAAACCATTTTCTAAAGCGCACTTGACATATGCTAATGCTCAATTTGCAGGTACCTGCTTTGTTTTCAGAGCACCCAGGCTGTGCTCTCAACCTTTGGCTTTTTAATTATTTTTTTTTAAGCTCCAAACAATAAAACAAGTGGTACCAGATATTAATAATTAGCAGTTGTGTATACAGTTGCTCTTTAGTTTCCCTACACAATTTTCCACATTAAAAATAGATGAGGAGAGGAGGAGGTTGACATTTCAAAGTATAGTTCTTGATAGGCAACAGAAATATGGACATCTACACAGTCCCAGAGTTTTTACTGACTGGGGAAGAGTTGTCTAGGAAACTCATGTGTAACTCCCACCCTGTAGTATAGGGACATCCTGACACTGAGTGTGTCTGTCTTCTTCCATGACCTTGAAACTTGGCTCTTGTTTTCTTTATTAGCCACAATACTAGGTAGCTGTAATGCTGTGGACACAAGCAAAAGTCTGCCTTCATTCTCTCCCCTATCCTACCATTGACTTGTAAAATCTCCAACTTAGCTTAGCTTTTTAAAACAACATAGAACTCAGAAAATCATTGTTTTCTGGGATGGCAAAGGGAAATAAACGTTTTCGATTAGATAGCTGCTGCTTTACTAATTCATTTTGATTTTATTGCTGGATAAACAAAGGAAATGAAAGCTTTCCCTGCAGACTTAATGTTTTTTTGTTGTTATGGAATTCCCTTCAGGAGGAATGATCACCTGGGTGCGCATATCTCTGCCCTTGCACCTTTATGAAACAGCTTCCAGTTAAAAGAGAGGGACAGAGAGCAAATGCCTGGTTTCTTCCTTCTAAAACCTTCCCCGCCCATGGCTCAGTTTTGATTGAACATCAAGATTGCTTTACAAGGAAAGCATGTCAAGGAAAAGGTGGACCCTAACCCACCATGAAGAGAGAGATGGCTGTCTCTGAATGTGTAATCAGAAAGGAACAAGTATTTTTCTTCCTAAAGGCAGTACTGGAGTCCCAGTCAGTGGCTCCCATCCGTTATTGAGCAGAAAGCATGGTAGCACAGCTCTACCGCACCTCCTGCCAACTCTTCTCCATGACTGGAGTTTAACTGGGTACAACAAGTGCTGGCAGATGGGGCGTTGTCAGTGATTCTGCTTGGAAAGTGAAATCTGCCACTGTAAGATTATGCTAATACCTAAACCTCAGCTGTACATGCCAATTTGTCTGTTGGGAAGGCTGCTATCTATCCCCTGCATCAATTTAACAGGAGCGGACTGAGCATTAGGTGGTTCTCAGACCCACAGAAAATGCATGTTCAGCAAATGCCATCACTGCATGATGTTGTAGATCAGTAGTTCTGGAAACATCAGAGCAAAGCCTCGAAGAGGTGACTATAATCCCCAAATGCTGGCTTAGAGATGGCAGACTTCTCACAACAGCATTTGCAATTACAGTGAACACCTGCAAAATTTATTCTCCATTAAACATGTAGCATAAGTATCAATAAAGATCATTTGTCTTCTTTTCCTTCACTACTAACCTGACCTTGTTGTTAATAAAAGTAAGAAATAGCTTTTTTCATCAATACAGGAACACATGTAGATTGATATTTATCGCTCCACAGTCTGCTCAGAGCCTTTCTAGTTTCCTTTGAAGGATCACAAATTATTCACAACACAGCAGGGTTTCTTCAGTGATCACATCTGATGCATTTTATGTAATATTCTTGTTTTTCTATCTGATATCAAACCCTATAAAACCACATCAGTTTATGGGGAACCTGAAATTGGATTCCTCTGCACCAGAACATTTCTCCCCTCGACTGTCTGCAGCACTTTATAAAATATTTATTGATAGGATGTCTAAAAATATACACAAGCCAGCACAGCTTTAAGATGGATAACTATTTAGCAGCCATAGACTGGATTTCACACCACAGGGTTCTTATTAGGCAGAGTTGCCTAGAAATCACACTTATTTTCTGACATATGATCATAAATAATTTCATTTAAAATGAATAATTCAGTTTGCTGAACAGACAGAATTATATAATTTCTACTTCTTCAAGGTTCCCCAGCAAAATCTGTGCTCCAAAAACATAGAGAGGACCCAGGTGGGCAAGCCTGTGTCTTTCTGCCTATTTCTCTTTTATTTGAGCACAGGATTTAATTATTCTTTTTGTGACACAGTTCGCATATTCTCGAGCTTCAGCACGAAATGCAGAGATGTTGGTTTGGGCCTGGCATTTCCCAGAGTGACTCTGAGTGATGATGAAAACTATCCTTCCCTGACTCCCCTGGGCTTGGCTGCCTGCATCTGAATGAGCCAAGGCTCTTCTCCATAATGCAAATGGCAAGGCAGCCCTCTTTCCTGGTTAATGAAGGCAGTGACAAAAATGATCTCATTCCACTCAGGGACACACAACTTCCCTAGGGAAATCTGGCACTGGGTTTTGCACCAGCAACAGAGGCAGGCAGAGAAATGCACAGTGACTGTCCCACCCCACAGTCCTGTTCTAACCGGCTTCTGCCATAACTGTGTTTTATGTGTTTCCAGACAAGCACCAAAAAGTCATCCACTACTTCCATAGGTTTTGGTCCCACTGGAGTCCCCAAGTGCCGACGGCAAAGGAGAGCTGGCACTTGGACACCACAACAAGAGGAGAGGCCACGGTCAGTGGCACTCCTTCTCTGCTACAAGTCTATTCTTTTGGAACTTTTACCTGCCAGAGAATCATATAATGGTTTGGGTTGGAAGGGACCTTACAGATCGTTCAGTTCCAGCTCCCCTGCCACAGCCAGGGACACCTTCCACTGGATCAGGTTGCTCAAAACCTCATCCAACCTGGTCTTGAACACCTCCAAAGATGGGGCACCCATGACTTCTCTGGGCAACCTGTGTCAGTGCCTCACCACCCTCACAGGTAAATATTTCTTCCTAATACCTCATCTCAATCTCCCCTCTTTCAGCTTTAAGCCATTCCCCTTTATCCTGTTCTTGCACTCCCTGATGAGGAGCACCTCCTGAGCTTTCTTGTCAGCCCTTTCAGTACTGGAAGTCTGCCATAAGGTCTCCCCGCAGCCTTCTGTTCTCCAGGCTGAACAAGCCCAACTCCTTCAGCCTGTCCTCCAGCCCTCAGATCATCCACAATTCCAAGTACTTCTGTTATGGATGCTGAGGGTTTATTCTCCTTTGTTACACATTAAAGATACAAAAACCTTACCTTTCCATTACTGTAACTTTTAATATGATAATTTTTTAATATGATAATTAATTCTCCTGTGAAACAGGGATCCCCTCCCAGCACTCAGGTTTTCCACTCATCGTGGGGTTTGTACAAAACACATCAAGCTGCCATCTATAACTTATAAGACTGCAGTAGGCTGATTCTACCTCTACACCATTCCTCAGGCTGTACTGTACTTTCCAGAAAACACGCTTTATGCATTGAAGACACACCTTAATATGACACAAACCGGCAACTTGAGCATGCCCACAATTAATATGCTGGAGTATTTTATTCACAAGTGCATCTGTCGCAGCACATTTCCCAAGATTCAAGGGATCACATAAAAGCCCACTATCCTCTGTCTGTAGGCACATAATGCACCTATCGCATGCAAAACAGCAGCATTGCTTTCCCAAAGCAATGGCTGAAGGAATTGAATGCTACTGAGAATTCCTTCTTGATGAATATGGCAATCTTAATTGAGATTTAATGTTTACTTTACCTGGTTAAGTACAGAGCAAACACCAGAGAAATCATTGTGAAATAACAACAAAATTGTTCAAAAGCTAATTAAGAGGGGTTGAAACTTGCTTGATTCAAATAAGAACCTGCCCAAGCAATGGGCATTTTCCAGTACAGCAAATGCTTGGCCTCGCAGATAACCCTTTAAACTTGCTGTGTTGTTTCAGGTATAACAACCAATTAAAAAAGAATAATTGAAAAGAAAGCATTATCTTACCTGCAGAAGGGGAAAATGACTAAATATTTAATTCTTCTCTTGTGCACAGTGAACTAGAAAATAGGCAGAGCAAACGTGTGTGTTTGTGGGAGATACTCTGTTTATGCGCGCATTTCATAATGTTTCCAAAGATACAATCACCATTTCACAACTGTATGACTCAAATATTAAAGTGTCAATTCAAAAACTGATGAATCTTCCCATATGGGTGTATTCAGCTTCAGCTTTGGTCTTAACTTCAAAGCTGCACTGGCTTTCCCATGTCCAGAAGGATCGAGTTCTGGAGACACCATGCACTGCATGCTATGGTTTTAACCTTGACACTGCTACTCACAAAGGATTATGCACATTTAGAAGTGCTGGAGTTTAAATAAACTCATTATTTCTGTCCCAGGATCAAGCCCCCTTCCCCTTACACAGCCTTATATTTGGCAAAATAAAACTAATTTCAGTTTTCCTGCCTTTTTTTTTTAGAATCATTGAGCCTGGAAAAGACCTCTAAGATCATCCAGTCCAACCATCAGCTCAACACCACCATGCCTATTAAATTACATCCTGAAGCACTATATCTACATGCTTTTTGGACACCTCTAGGGATGGGGAGACCAGTGCTCTCGGCAGCCTGTTCCAATGATTCACCACTCTCTCTGTTAAAAGCTTTTCCTAATATCCAGCCCAAACCTCCCCTGTGGCAACTTTTTCCATAGGGCAATCACTTTATTTTTAGCCTCTCCTCCTCTGCCTTACCTAGTGAGAGAGCCGCCTGAGTGAAGAGATGCAAGAGCCACAATGTTTGAGAGCACAGCTGAGAGCTGGGGACAATATTGCCTACACCTAAAGATAAAAAAAAGAGGACCTTGGGGACAGTGGTAGCAGCCCAGTATTAACCCATAGAAGCATGACAAAGTGCCTTATTTATTCTAGATAAGAAAATTATCTGCAAAGTGGAATGCCAGAATCTTGGCAATACATATATGCAGCCTTCTTATCAGACATGGTATCTCATTTTTCTGAAGCAATCAGGATCATCTTTGAGGACAGATTCTGTTTCTCATGGTGGTTGCCTACTTTTATCATTCCCTGTGTTTGTAGCTACTGGGGATAATAAGAATATGGATTAACAACTGATTTTAATGTCATGGAACACTAGTAGCACACATATAACAGTAATTACAGAAACAACTGTGTCTGTAATCACTCTTCAAGGAACCACTATCTACAAATATGCCACTTTGCCTTTCAATGTACAACCCTAACCTGTCAAAATCAAATTGGATTTTCATTAAAATACTGCAGGAGTTAAGCAAATAAGCTACAGCACCACGCCTTGCAACAAATCAATACTTCATGCCATAATTTATACTGTGGAGAGCCAAAGTCGAAAGACATTTATGTAAAACAGGAACTTTCATTCTGGTTTTATTTGTTTTTCCTCTTTTCCTCTCCCACAGCAATCCAGTGAAGCTTCAGAAGTGCCAACACCTATGGCTGTACCTGTTACGAGCTAAACTATGCTGGAAAATGATGAGATTAAGGAGGTTAACCAAGACAAACAGCAATGCCTATGTTTGACCCACATCACTTTTGCTATTTATCATCAGAAAGATATTAAAGCACAAGGACCTTTAAAAAAGAATAGCGATGAAGGACTATTTTGTATTCTCATGTAAAACACACAGATGTTCACAAAGCCAAGAACCGCTTCCATCAGCTCATTGAAAGACAAAAGTGGCTTCAGTTCAGGACCTACTCCTGCATCCAAGCCTGCTCTTTGTAACGAGCACAATTTCCTCTCTAATGGCAGTATCTAATTTTGTGTTTTCATTAAAGGTTCAACACTCTTAAATGAAAGACAATTAAAATAATTTCAAAATCAAACGGCAAAAACCCAGAATTGCTTTACAAGCAAACCATTCCCTTAATTGCTCTTTAAAATCATCTCCCACTTCTGCTCCTCACCCCCCCACCCCATAACTTCAACTGTATTTACATAGTTTTCAGATGAATGGATGAGTGCCTTCAGTGTAATTTCACTAACAGGGACGTTAGGTCTTACTAGGCATTACTCCCACTGCTGCCAGAGGGAATTTTGAGTGGATAAAGAGTGACTGATCTACCAGTTTCTATATCCTTAACAGATACTGCAGTTCAGATCATTAAGAGAAAATTAAGTTTATTTGGTCAGTTGTTCCACTGTTACTGAGGCATCATTTCAAATAAATGGACTGTTGCTAACAGGCCACTTTGACAGAAAACATGTTTATTCCAGATAATGGTACAGTTCATGTACAGAAATGGATGTCTCCCTTAGGATGACTGTGAAAGGCCACCCTAGAGGCCATGAGACATTGTCAGGGTCAAGAAACCTTTTCAACATATTGAAATACAGACATGCAAGGCTAGTACGTATCATATAACCTCTGTTACCTCCCAAAATATTTTACTCTTATTATTATAATAACCACAAAATGGTGATGAATTTAAAAAAACACCAGCACTGACAAGGGCATGGGCGACTGGAAAATTGCTGGTGTCAGGAAAGAAGCTTATGAAAACTGTCCAATAATAAGAATCTAACTTAGGCTCTGTCAGTAACTAGCAATGCAAGTCCTCATTAGGGTACATAACCATCTTTGTTTATGTTTTGTAATTTGTTCAGGTCTTTCTATATTAAAACAATGACATGATAGAAAAGTAAAATAGAAAAATATGCTCACTCTTCAGCATTCCTAGGCAACTAATTTAAAGGGCCAAATGAAGAGCACTGGGCATTTTTTCCTGCCTAAAGACTTCTAAAATATGTCTCCTGTTAGAAAGGTCCATCTAAAACTGCAGTGTTAGAGAATTGCAGAAACAGACTTGACATTATGACCCAGAAATTCTTCCTCAGTCTTATGTTCTTCGGTAACTATAAATAAGTTCCTGTGTGGGTGAATGAACAACTATGAAGTTTTGTCTAACATTTATTTGCACTGGAACAGGTTGTTCAGGCACTGGAACTGGCTGTCCAGAGAAGTCATGGATCCCTGGAGGTGGTCAAGGCCAGGTTAGATGGGGCTTTCAGCAATCTGATTTAGTGGAAGTTGTTCCTGCCCACGGCAGGGGCATTGGAACTGGATGACCTTTAAGGTCCCTTCCAACACAAACCATTCTATGACTTTATGATGTATGCTGAGTTTTGACTCTGAGTGTTCTCAGAGCAGTGGTCCTGCAAGTTAGGCACTGCCACCAAACGTGGCCCTCAGACTTGTGGCCATTAGTGAGGTCCACAATCAAAAAAGGACTTTTTTTTTTTCCCCTTTGGGAGTTCATCTAGACCTGATGGAAATGTTAGTAACTGGGTAAGTTGCTGGATCTGATTTCCAGGTGAGCTGTTCTGCCTCTGAAATACTGGAAAGGATGTGGTCAGCAGGTGTTCTCAGTCTCCAAATAAAGAGGAGGCGTTTCAGTGGGGTGGTGAGGCACTGGCCCAGGTTGCCCAGAGAAGTAAAGGATGCCCCATCCCTGGAGGTGTTCAAGGCAAGGCTGTATAAGGCTTTGAGCAACATGATTCAGTGGAAGGTGCTCCTGCCCATGGCCAGGGGGTTGGAATTGGATGAGCTTTAAGGTCTGTTCTAACCCAAAATATTCTGTGATTCTATCACGATGCAAGAGCCTGTCTTCAGTAAAACAAGGTGGCCAATACACTATAATCATCCAACTGTCGCTGGGATCTTGCAAGCCTGCCCACTTTGAGTTCTGTCATTGCACCCCATGGCTATGAAGAAGGCATCCTTCCCAAGGCCACACACCAGTGGGCTTCTATGCTTAGAAAATGGCTGAAGGTTTATTCAGAACAACAAAGTAAAAACTCTCTGAAAGGATTTGTCCCTCAGAAGGTACTTTGAATCTTACATGGAGTCACAGATAGTTATAAATTATCCTTGCATGGACAGCTAATTGGCAGCTTCTCCTTCAAAAACAGACCCTTCTGTGCAGTATGTGCATATTTTCAGACTCAAAGAGGGTTGCTAAAATATTTGATAATGTGATTTCCCACTTTTTTCAGCAGTGATTCAGCTGTGGAGGACAGCTTATGTATTTGAGAATGAACATAGATAGCTCTCAGCCCTGATAGAAAGGGAAAAGTTTGTATGGGAGCAATCTGATTTCAGGCAGAGAATCTACTTTGGACAGACATGTTCCCCCTAACTTGAGGATGTTGATTCCATCCTCAGGAGCACTCTGTAAATCAGAAGGAAATGCCGATAAACGTCTTGGAGGTGGTGAGAGAGAGGATTAAATAAAAGGCACAAAGTTAAAGTATTTCTTACATGTAAGTGAGTGGAACACCAATCTCGAGAACTCCTGTAGCCACTTTATAAAAACAGTCTAAGAAGAGTAGGGCATCTTAACCTTCCAGAAAGAAAAAACAAATCTCTTCAGAGAATTCACAGTTTATCCTTGTGGTATTCTGAGGCATGAGGACACCCAGCCTCCACTACCAAAGAAGCAAGAGTAACACATGGGTGCACAGAGATAGGATCTGAGCTGCAGCAAGAAGTTCTATTTTTTTCTTATTCCACTTTTATGGAAAATGAAATTCCAGGAAGCCCTGAATAGAGGGTAGGTGTAGGCAGGCTTTGTCCCCATGGATTATAGCACGCATCCTTTTATGATGACTGTTCATCTCCATATGACAAGCCCAGTTCTCTCAGCCTGTCCTCATTTGGGAGGTACTCCACCCCTTGGATCATCTTCCTGGCTTCTTCTGGACTTGCTCTAACATTTGGAACACGTAGTGGTTTCTTTAACTCCCATTACTATTTATTTTGCAAAGGTCACTGGCTACTCCTGCCTTTCCTTTCTTCCTGGAACATCCTTCTGCCCTCTGGTTATCAGTACTAATACAACAGAGCATACATCCATGCAAAATGATTCACAGGAAGAAGAAATGCCACCTCCAGATTAACAGATTTTCACTGAAGGAAGAAGTCCACTCAACTCCAAAGTAGCAGCTTAGTGAATTCCTGACCTATTTCAGATACACACATGCAAACCACTGACTCTGGATAATAACTCACTTGGCAGCTGGAAGATGCAAGAAATAGCATGATTACACATTTTCTAATACTAGAATGTCAACATGGACTCTCAGGATAATTTCAACTCAAGACACAACTTATGCGTCATTCCTAATGTCCTCTGTCGGATATATGTCCTGTCCTGGGACACTGGTACTGGAGGAAAAGCCTCATAAAAATAGGTTGCCTAGAGAGGTGGTAGACGCCCAGTCCTGGGAAACATTCAGAATCAAGTTGGATGGGGCTTTGGGCAACCTGGTCTAGTTGAAGATGTCCCTGCTTACTGCAGGGGTTTTGGACCAGATGACCTTCATGGTCCTTTCCAACGCAAACCATTCTATGATTCTGTGATTCAGGGGGAAAGATTTATTTTTCATGTCTGAAAATAATAGCACTGAAATCTTAGAATAAGACCACGTGAAATAAAAGACAGTTTGCAAAGCCCACCATGAATTGCATGCAGGTTCATTAAACGGTGGCACAAACTTTCTCAAAAATGCCAGGATAGAATCATAGCATGTCCTGAGTTGGAAAGTACCCACAAGGATCATTGAGTCTAACTCCTGGTCCTGCACAGGACAACCCCAACATTCACACCATGTGTCTGAGGGTATTGGCCAAATGCTTCTGGAATGTTTTGGCATCATGACTGCTTCCCTGGGGAGCCTGTTCCAGTGCTCCACCACCCTCTGGGTGAAGAAACTTTTCCTGATACCCAGTCTAACCCTCCCCTGGCATATCTTCCTGCTATTCTCTTGGGTCCTATCATTGGTCACCAGAGAGAAGTGATCAATGCCTGCTTCTCCTCCTCCCCTTGTGAGGAAGCTGTAGGCTGTGATTCACAACTGTTTTGCCCAACTCTTGCTTGGATCCTCAAATTCAGGTAAAAACTAGAAATTATCTGGCACATTCATCAAGGAATGAGGAACATGAAGTTCCCCGATATCAACGAAGGAACAGGAGTTTCTACCTTTGAGCTAGAAATAAAGGTAATACTGCACTCACACACTGATTTGGCAAGGAACAGGACCAAAAAGCCCAGGACCCATCCTATCAAGCCCTCATCCATTTGGATGTGCCCAGCTAAAAGAGATGCAGGATCTAGTCAAGCTCTAATGCTGGTTTCCACATTATGAGAAAACACTTTTAACCAAAATTTTTCAGAGCTTCAGCTCTTCTTACTCTGGTTATCAGCATTGGTAAGGCAACATCTTTCTATTCTGCTCTCGACAGTTTATCAGTGATACCAGCGCATGTCATGCACTGGTAGTCTGATAAACAACCAAAGCTACTTATAGTTCATTCAAGGGGAATATTATTATTTTCCAGGGTCACCTTATTATTTAGTAATCTCAGATGGTTCTGTCTAATTAATAACAAGTAAATGAGAATCTTCTCCTGGAAATAAAATAAATTACAGTTGAGGTAGGATTTCAATGGGAATTAGTCACTTCCCACTGTATTTTTAGACCATTTACCCAGGTTACTTTCAGTTGCTTTATTTCCACCTACAACAATACCTGCAACTGAAAACTTTAATCCCTGAAGCTGCTTGGATAGCAGGTTATAAAAAGAATAACACAAAGTCTACTAGACCCATCAAGTGAGTGTGGGCACAATGCAAGGCAGGAGCAAGGGTCATGGATCAGCTGCCAAAGCTCCTCATCTTGCAGTGGAAGAATGATCCCACTGTCCTAAAAGCTGCTGCTCTTTCCTTGTTCAGACAAATCACTTCTATAGCAATGGGGAAGAGATATTATGGATGGTTTGGACAAAAGGAAATTGTCTCAGACTTTATCAGGACTAGGTTGTCCATCTCGGCCACTATTTCAGACTGTCAGAAACCAAAGATTAGCCAAATTGACAGATGCATTCCTATTGGCTTAAAAGTTGCTATTATTTCCTTTGTAACTGTCTGCTGCACAAAACCAGTGAGATTTGAATGTCAGTCTGTATCCTCTCTGCCTCACACATCATCAACAGTAACCCTGACAAAGTGTTTCACAAAGGTCACCTTTGCAGCCTTTTCAGATGTCTCCACTACCATTTTATATATGTTATTCCCTATGTATCACCAGTAGGAAGGGGAATTACATGGCAATAGAAGTTTGCTGCAGAGGTAAAGCTGTAAAATGAAGGGTTAGGGCTGGTAAAGATGAAAATTGTGAGCACAGCTTACGGAAGACCATGAAGTTTTACTTCGTTATGCCTCTAGGTAAAAATCGTGCAACCTGCAATTTAGGACTTAAGATACAGGCAGAAAGAAACAAATTATACTGAATCTCTCTTAGCTGTTTTGTGTGCCCTGACCCCTGCAAGAGTTAGCAGAAATGTCTTAGTGTCTGCTAAGTTATCTAGAATAACTTCACTAAAGAGAAGATTAACACAAAGGCTCTGCTGTAAAGTCTCTTCCTAACCAAAACTGTACAAGGTGACCATAGCCCAACACGCAGGAGACTACTGCCGAGATCCTTCACTGGGTCAAACTGATTTTAAACCAATTTAAAGAATGCAAACTGTCTTTCTCAGAGCTAAGCACAAAGATGAGCAAGGGTGCCGTGCCCTAGCATTGTGCCCTTTATGCCTAGGATAAGAGAAGAGTTATTTCTGGCACTGATGCATGGTGTGATGAAGTCGGTCACTGCTGCTCACGTGGTATGCAGCAGTTCCGCAAACACAGTTGTCGGTGAGGGCCCGGGGCTGCTCAGGCTGTTCGGGGCAGATGGACATCCTCTATGAAATCACAAGCTACATTTTTAGCTTGGCTTTGCAAACTGCTGTGAAGCTGGCATGGGCCGGGGGAAGCAAGCTTGCCCAGGAAACTGCAGTTGACGTTAACCTCAACCTCACAGAAGACATTCGCATTTGGGAGTGGAGCTTTCCGGAGGGGACTTTTTCTACTGGCCTGCTGTGATTTTGGCTGACTGGTCTCCCACCCACTCCCCACTGCCACCTCACTGCTCTGAACGGCAAAAGAAGTTTGTTCTTCAAACCCTGTTGTGCTCTATTCTTCACCTCCTCCATCTTTGGTGGAACCTGATGTGGTTAAAGATGCCCCTGCTCCTACAGGGGGGGTGGACTAGATGACCTGTAAAGTTTCCTTCCAACGCACAGTAGTCTATGGTTCTATGATACTGACTTTTAAATACCAATATTTAATATACCTGTGTTATACGTAAAGTAAAATTGTGATTTTTTGTTTGCTGTCATATACCTGTTACAAAGCAAATGAGGAACTACAAAATAATGCTTTTTTTGTTTATGAACTTCATTTTTGCTTCTATTGCTACCATATACTCTGCATAACTAATGTCCGTCTGCTCATTTTCTATGTTCTTTGTGGGGACCATGTTTCTTAAAGACCTTTTCATTATGCAAGATTAGCCAGGTGAAAACCAGAAGCCATCCTCCACCTCTTTGATGCAGCTGCATGTGATCTGATTTGAGAAAGCTGTAAAAATCAGTGGTAGTCCTAATGTAGACCCACAGCCCTGGACCCCAGCCATCCTCTTCTTGACACTGAACTTGCTTACCAGCTTTCATAACTTATTGGTTTGGCTTAACATTTCAAATAACCTCACAGACCTGAATGACAACAGGGAAGCAGCGCTAAATAACAGCACAGAAAAGCAAAGCATCTCCCCCAGCCTCCAGTATGCAATAATATAACAACAGCCTACATGAAGAAGCAGCCTTCAATACAAGACCGAACTAGCAAAGGAGTTTTGAAAAGAGATAGGAAAGGGAATAAAAGAAATCAGAAGAGCTACAATTAAGTAAAAACAGATAGAAAACTTGTGGAAACTTAGAGGAGGTCCATGAAAATGATCCAGGGCAGAAGCACCTTCTATATGAGGACAGGTCGAGAGAGTTTGGATTGTTTAGTCTGGAGAAGAGAAGGCTCCAGGGAGACCTCATAGGCACCCTTCCAGTACTGAAAGGGTGCCTACAGGAATGCTGGGGGGGGACTTTCAAACAGGAAGAGCAGGTGTAGGATCGGAGGAAAGGTTTTAAGCTGAAAGAGGGGAGACTGAGATGAGATATTAGGAAGAAATATTTTCCTGTGAGGGTGGTGAGGCACTGGTACAGGTTGCCCAGAGAAGTCATGGATGTCCCATATCCCTGGAGGTGTTCAAGGCCACATTGGATGGAGCTTTGACCACCCTTTGAGCAACCCAGGGGGATTGTAACTGAATGGGCTCTAAGGTCCCTTCCAACCCAAACCATTCTATGATTAAAGAAAATACTTTAAATCTCTGTTTCATGTTGATTTGCAGCCATACCACAGACACTTTAGAGAAACCAGTGAACAAAGAATGAACATTATTGTGACCAAGAAATGCAATTTACACTGTGCTAAAGCCCACAACTTACTCTATTTCTTTCCGGATCTGTGCCAAAACCATATGGCCAGACTCAAACCCAAAGGTGTTCCATGGTCCTGGATCTCATAGACTATCAGCATGAGAAATGCCTCACCACCTGAAAGCCTCCCAGCTCTTTCCTGGGAAGCAATCATTGAGTTCATGAAGTGGAATTGAAAATGAATCATTTTAGTGAAAATACCATCTTGCAGCATCCCATCAAATTACCAGTCCCAACAGGTATTTATTTGGAGGAACTGTGAATGAGTAACAGCAAAGGCTTTGTCAGCTGCCTGTTGACATACAGTCACTCTACATCCTTCCTAAAAGCCATTTAGTATAAGTTTTGCCCTCAGCCCCTATTCTGTCTCATCTCAATACAGCACTGGTTAGAGGCATTACCTGAAGTTTCACCCAAGAAGGACAGCAAGTTATGATCTGAAAAGGATTACGTCTACTAAGTCTAACTGTGCATCCTACAGGGAAAACTAACATTCAATTTGGATGTAGACAAAGATGGAAAGAGAGAAGCAATTCAGAAAAGCATAACAAAATACTGTAATCATTCAAGCTACCCCACAAGAGCAACCTCTCATGCTTTTGTCACTCATTCTGGGTCTGCAGCTTGGAGCAACTTCCAAGAGCAGGACACAGTACTCTATGGACTGAAAAACTGTGCCAGAAACATAAAATCAAAGAGACAATAAAAAAGCCAGGAATCCAAAGTTACTACTGACGGAAGGTGCAAAACAAGTGTAAAATTACTTTTTGTGTCAGAAAAATTGACTACTCAGTTGTGGGAAAAATCTTAGCTCATTGGTAAGGACTGGTAACACTGAAACAAAAAGAATGACTAAGCTTCATATTAATACTGAAAATAATGATATAATGTTTCAAGCAATTGAAAGTGTCAACTAAAAAGTTATAAAAAACATTTACTGTTCATCATCAGGTTCCAGCTGTTTAGTTTCTCCTTGGTTAATTTGATGTTTTCTTCAACTATTTATCCTGATGATTTCTTCAGATACACACAACCCAACCAAGATATAACACCATCTCCAAGAGTGTGAAGACACAAAGAGCAATAAGGATAGGAAACAATGTCTCTAAGCAGCAGCAATGAGTGACCCAAGGCAGAAGGGTCTCAAACATTAGAAATCCTTTTACAACAGAGCTGCTGTAGATTACATGGTCATTGAAAGAAAATCCACCATGATATTCAGCAGCTGTGAACAGACAGAGGACAGGTGAACAGGTCATGGTTCAACATCTCCTAAAGGATATCTCCCATTTGAATTTCAGCAGGTTAGATTATTCATAGAATCATATAATCATTTAGTTGAAAAAGACCTTAGAGATCATCAAATACAGTCATATCTGCCCACTACCAAATCATATTCCTGAACACCTCGTCTACCTATCTTTTAAATACCTCCAGGGATGGTAACTCCACCACTTCCATGGGCAGCTTCTTCCTGTGCCTGCTAACCGTTTCACTGAAGAAATTTTTTCCTGATATCTAACCTAAACCTCCCCTGGTGCAACTTGAGGCCATTTCCTCTTGTCTTATCACTTGTTAATTTGAAGAAGAGACCTCCACCCACCTCACTACAACCTCCTCTCAGATAGTTGTAGACAGTAATAAGGTCCTTTCCCCAGGCTTAACAGCCCCAGCTCCCTCAGCTGCTCCTCATAAGGCTTGTTTCCCAGCCCCTTCCCCAGCTTTGTTGCCCTTCTCTGGATACATTCCAGCACCTCAATATCCTTCTTGTAGTGAGGGGCCCAAATCTGAACACAGTATTTGAGGTGTGGCCTGACCAATGCTGAATACAGGGGAAGGATGACTTCCCTGCTTATTCTGGCCACACAATTTCTGATACAAGCCAGAATGCTGATAGTCGTCTTGGCCACCTGTGCATGCTACTGGCTCAAATGCAGCTGGCTTTTGACCATCACCCCCAGGTCCCTTTCTACCAGCCACTCTTCCGCAAGCCTGTAGCATTGTCTGTTACCTCACCTGAGTCACCAAACCATCTCTATGATTGTATTTTTGTTAAATCATCTACCTTGTGCAAAAGCAAGTTCAAAAGAACATAATGCTTAATCAGTATTTTAGACTTTTCTGTGCTCCCATGTTCTTTGGCACTCAGCACAGGTACCTTTCCGAAGGGCAACAGAAGATGGCTGAACCTTCTCTGCCTTTCCTCCTTACAGTAAAGCCGTGCGGACAACTCTTAAATTTTTATGTCATCTCAAATGCATAAGGTCAAAAAATAAATCTTCTCGCACTGTGACTGCTGTTTCTTGCTAAATCAGCATTACTCCAAGACATAAAGTGCAGCTGAGTTTTTAAGAATTGTCCTTAGGCTGTTTGTCTCCTCTGAATTCCTGTTGAATATTGATCTGGTATTTAAAGGTCCAGCTGCCCACCTCATCAGGTTGCTCTGCTGTACGCAGATTTTGACTGATTAATGGATTATTTTAAATGCACAGATAACTCAAGGTCTAAAGAACATGGACAACAAAAACTTTTCTCTTCTTGCATTATGTCACAAGGTTTTAGATCAAAATATACCTTTACAGAAATACAGGCTTGACCTTATAGACAAAACCACCAACCAGATTTTTTTTTTGTCTACTTAATCAGACAGATCAAAGGCAAATCTACCAATCCTTAGTTATAATCAACCTTAGAATACCAGAAAAATCACTTAATATTAAACTTGAGACCACATGTTGGTTTTTGAGATATTCATAACTCTACCACATCTTCTCTTAAGCAAATGGAATTCATTTCATAGACGTTATCTGGATGCATTTCTCCACAGGTGAGCTACCATCTAGACAGGTTTAATGGCCAATTCCTCAGGCTGCCCTGGCAATTACTCCTGTGCTGACCTGGAAGGATCATTAATATTAGGGAGTTGAGATGCAATTCAATTTCCACTTCAGCTCAGCCCTAAGCTTCTTCTAAGCAGATGCTGTCAGCTGTGTCAAATTATATATGATGCCTAGGTGATGTGGAAGAATATTAGGAACAGAGCTAGGAATGAAAAACTCAGTTCACAGTTTTCAGCCTCACCCTGAATAGTGGCCTAAGATACTGTTTGGCATAGAAAAGCTCTAACAACTACCCAAAATATTTATTAGTGGGGTGAGGTGCTATGGGAAAAGGAAAGCAAGTACGAATTAGCCCAGGACAATAAAAGCTGCATTATGGAATTGTATAGTAAGAGATTTAAATGCATACATGAGAAAAAAAAAAAAAAAGGCTGAATGGCAGAACTTTGAGGAAGCCCAGCTAACAAATGCAAACAGGATTACACAATATTCCCAGTGCACCAAAGGTAAAAGCTTTGATCTCAGCCCTGCAACTGCAGTCCAACAAAAACTAAGATAGCTTGGATCCAATGCAGCAGGTAACCGTGTTACAGGCATGAAAAAGCTCCCCAAAACCATAAGTCCTCTCAACACTCTGGTTGTAATCAGTAAAACAGGATAAATATGAACAACCATCTCCCACATTTTATTATCCTGATTCATTTGAAACAATATATCCAAAAAGCACTTCCCTTTTACTTTCTATCCAATAAAAGGAAAACTAGACATTTATGTACAGACAGAAGCTGCTGCTTCTTCTCTTTAAAAGCGCCTCTACCACTTTCGGCAACCCCTCACCCTTCTCTTTGCTCCCTGTCCCAATAGACCAGTCCCACCCTGTGCCAACCCTGAGGTTTGCCATCAGAATTCCCATGGTGCTCGTAGGCGCGGTAGTGCCACGGCACATTAACTCTTCTTGGGGTAGAATACGGAGCAGTAAAAGACCACGCTCCTCCCCAGACGAGCTCGGCACTCACACACAAACACATACCTTTCTGCTGGTTTTCAGGTAATATGGAAAGCTTTGTAACCACAGCTCTTTTAAACTAGATGCCTTGGAGGTTTGTTATTTAAGGATAAAAATTAATAAATAAATTCAAAATATTTACTCCTGTGTTAGAAATAAGCAAACCAACAATCAACCTCTTAAAAATACACGAATACTTTCATTGTTATAAACATGCAGCAATTTACCCTCCCCCCCCAAAAAAACGGATTAATTCGGTTACAAATGAGGCTTATTTGCATTATGTATCATGAAATATTAGTCAATCAGATAGAACCATTCATTTGTATGCAATCTTTTCTTATCAAAGCATGCATATAACTCACAGGAGTTCCAGTTGTACAAAATGGTCACTGAAAAAGATCAAATCAAAACAACTACACACGTACGTACACACACATACACACAACTTCCAAGCCAACACAAAAAAAGCATGCATGATCAGGGTTTAAGCACCATTTAAGCCAAAATAATTGCTAGATTATTAGAAAGCAGCCTGGCAGCTATTCGAAGCAGGTTTTAGTCATGCTTTTGTTCAATCCTTCTAAATTTCCCTTTCCTTTATACTCATTTGTAGCAAACATACTAAAAAACACAGCTCTAAAATGCAAAAGAGAAAAAACAGAAGCATCCATGCTTATTTTTCTTGGAGCAGAAAATAATAATAATAAAAAAGACAATTCCAAAGCTTTTCTATATTCAAAACAATATATCGTGCAGAAATTTGATCTCAATATTAATGACATGCAATCTCCAAGGAGATGGAGTCTAATTTAAAAAAAAAAAAAGTCATTTTCTGTAATCGGTGCAAATGCCTTTTTTTTTTTTCCCCCTTGCCCCCCTCTCCTCTCTTCCTCCTCCTCGCTGTCAGACTAATGGCATCTCAAACCCTGCATGCTGCAGTGCTTCGCCTTTGCTCTGCATCGCCTGGGAGAGAAGCAGCTACCTGAGAGTTTTCACAGTGCCATCTCATATCCATGTCTGCCTGGCTACCCTGCGTGCTTAGAGCTTGGTTTTGGGTTGGTTTTTTTTTTTTGCTCTTTTTTTTTTTTTTTCGGTTTCCTTAATTCTTAATGGAAATCCTAGGAAATTTAGTCCATCCTCTGAAATCAATACTGGTGACAGGCGCGCTCCCTGCCTCCGCGGGAGAGGAGGATGAGGAATTGCCTGCGCATCAGCCCGGCCTATCAGTGCCGGGGAGATGGAGCCGCCGACACGTGCTGCTGCCAAGCCAATGGTTGCGCGGGGTGGTGCGCAGCGGGGGATACGCGCTGCGGAGCGGGGAGCGGAGCTGGGAATTGCGATGCGGAGCGGGGAGCGGGCAGCGCGCAGCCCCCGCCCCATGTCGCGGGGAGAGGGAAGGAGGGAGGGAGCATCCCCCGCCGTGGGAAAAAAAGGAGAGAGAGGGAGCGCGCATCCCCCACGGTGGGAGAAAGGAGAGAGAGAGAGCGCGCATCCCCCACGGTGGGAAAAAGGAGGGAGCGCGCATCCCCCACGGTGGGAGAAAGGAAGAAGAGGGAATGCGCCTCCTCCGCCGTGGGGAGGAGGGAGGGCGCATCCCCCGACCCGTCGCGGTGGGGATAGGGGAGTGGGGAGAGTGGAGAGGGAGGGAGTGCGCATCCCCTGAGCCAAACTGGAGCATGGGGTGTGGGGAGGGGATGAGTTTTGTCTGCCGTGGTCTCAGTGGGGTGCAACGTCAATGCCTGGTGCCTCGGTGAATCCAATGTTTTGGAATCACAGAATCACGGAGTGGTTTGGGTTGGAAGGGACCTCAAAGCCCATCCAGTTCCAAGCCCCCCCTTCCTTGCCCCGGGCAGGGACACCTCCCACTGGGTCAGGTTGCTCAAAGACTCATCCAGCCTGGCCTTGAACACCTCCAGGGATCGGGCAGCCACAACTGCTCTGGGCAACCTATGCTAATGCCTCATCAACATCACAGGAAAACATTTCTTCCTAAGGTCTTATCTAAATTTCCCCTCTTTCATTTTAAGGTTTAAAAAGTTGAGGTACAAACACTGAGCCAGAGAACCAAACAAGCCCCCCAGACACCACACAATTCTCCATCATTCCAGAATCGCCCCCAACCACACCGGAACCTTGTACACGACACGCCAACACACATGCAGCCTGGCCGGCTGCCGAAGCAATGAGGAACGGCGCATCTGGGCTGCCATATGGACACCCAGACTGTACTTCACATCTGCCACTGTTGATCACCGGCCAGAACCCGATCCATCACCCAGCACTGCAAGAGAAGCGAGGTGCTGGGAGCAACTTGACAAAGTAAGCAACTCGACAAAGTAAGCAACTCCTGAAAAGAATTAGGTCAAGCTAGTCAATAAACCCCAAACCCTCCAGCTGTAATGCCTTCTCAACAGTTAATTTTATTTTGATCTGCATTAGTGAGAAGGTTTTCTTCCATGATTTTTTGTTTTCCTTAACAGTTTTATCAAATCCCAGCAGTTGCAAGAGTTAAAAATTACCAAGCACTGACCTTGATCTCCTGTATGGCTTTTCCAGAAGCCCTCAAAACAACTGTAAGTAATGGACATCTACGCTAAGGAAAAGGCCAACTGACATGCAAAAACGAGCTCAAAATGATGAGGTTGCCCTGAAACACCCTACCCTCTTATATCCTTTCTTTTGTAGCAGCTTGTGTTGCGTTTCTGAAGGCATTCTGCACTTGCAATACCATTTTGAGAAACCATGTCTGTATGCATTCATTTGTCTGTAATTCATAGAATCACAGAATGGTTTGGGTTGGAAGGGACCTCAAAGCCTATCCAGTTCCAACCACCCTGCCATGGGCAGGGACACCTCACACTGGATCAGACTGCTCAAAGCTCCATCCAACCTGATCTTGAACATCTCCAGAGATGGGGTATCTATGACTGCTTTGGGCAACTTGTGCTAGTGCCTCACCACCCTTACAGGACACAATGCAGACAAAACATAGTTATTTAATGCTGAAACAAATGGTACATGGCTTATTGGAAGTGGTGTTTGTTAAATGTTACGTGTCCCTAATTAGGGAAGTCATTGTCCTGAGACTCTGATACCTGCCTCATCTCTCTTGATCCTGAAACTGGCAGCCTTCAAGACAACACACAAATGGATGGCACAGAAAGCTCTACTCTTACTTATTCTACGCATCTTTTTCTAGGTTTGCTTTCTTCTAGTGTGGGCCAGCAAAATTAAAAGGTCCCCTAGAGTTGGACAATACACTTTGATAGCTCCACAGTAGTAAATATCTTAGCATTTCTAGTTCGAGCAACTCTTGGCATTCCAAGGAACTCCCGAGAATCGTAGAATGGTTTGGGTTGGAAGGGACTAGTTCCAAACTCCATGCTATAGCAGGGACATCTTCCGCTGGATCAGGTTGCTCCAAGCCTTATCCAACCTGACCTTGAACATCTCCACAAATCCCAGGAACTTGATCCTGCCCCTTTCTCATTTGTGAAGTTGGCAGAAGAAACCAGCAGGCCATCACTATGTGGTTGCTTATGCAGTGTTTCACTGCAGGAGTGGCATTGCTCGATCCTTCCACTCTTTTTTTTTGCCTATTCCTTCTCAGGAACTGGGATAGAGGACAGCAAGGGCAATGCTGAGGGTTTGCAGCTGTGCTTTGGCCACCTTGGTGGCAGCAGCATCAGTTTCCCTGAGTTGCTTGACAATAACCCCTGTTGGGACTGTCCTCAAAGAATGGAGTTCATCTGGGTGACAAAACAAATAAGGAGAACACTCTTATTTTCATTAAGAAAATTATCTTAATGAGAATAGTAAATACCATTTCAAGCAGTCCAAACAACAGGGTCCTTTCAAATTTACTAAGTCAAACTTTCATTAACCCTAGCATGTGCCCTCCTGAAAGACAGGACTAAATTGTCTATAATATTTTACTTGAGTATTTTTTGGTAGTGTGTTTCTACAATAACACTGTTAACAGTAATGGACTTTCATATGTCCTGTGTGCTCTAATTCAGGGGACAAACATAGCAATTACAGTAATGGTATGGAGGAGGGATGGCAGATCCTGACTCCTCTCAAATACTGAGCTGGCTGGGAGGATGGGATGCTGTTTGGGAAGCCTTGCCTTGAAATGCTGGGGGAATTGCTGCAGAGAACAGGTTGCTGTGAACCATGCTAGGCTGGAAAGGTATAATGGACAAATTCTGGGTACCCAGCAAAAAACAGCTTGCAATGGAATGCCTCCTGTTGGAGGAAGTCCCTCCGTCTAACCAAGTTCAGGGTGGTTTTGCTTTTCGCAGAGATGTAGCTCTTTGTGCATCACGTAATGTGCTATGGTGTGATACAGAGATGCAGTAGACAATACGGTTAGGATTGATTTTACCCAAAGACCACGAAGACGTTTCAAGTGTTATGGGCTTAGTAGAGCAAAGCAGTTAGAAATGCACCCGACTTTACGCTTCAGTACTTGTGGGTTGACGTTTAAGCAAATTCCTGAGTGCTTTATTGAATCAAGGTCAGATATAGAAAAAATAACACTCAATGCAAAAAGGTGATGAACCTGAATTTGCTTCAGTACCCACTCTCAAGGTGCAGAATCACAGAATGGTTTGGGTTGGAATAGACCTTAAAACCCATCCAGTTCCAACCCCCCTGCTGTGGATCAGGTTGCTCAAACTGGACCAGATTGCTCAAAGCCTAATCCAGCCTGGTCTTGAACATCTCCAGGGATGGGTCATCTATGACTTCTCTGGGCAACCTATGCCACTGCATCATTGCCCTCAAACTATACATAAGGGTTTTGTTGAATGTATATATTTTGCCGAATATATACAGAATGTTGCTTAAAAATCTGCTTGTTGATTCAGTGACGGATGGGAAATGAGCAGGATAGCACATATTTCGTAGAGAGGAACATTGTAGAATCACAAAGACAAATCTTTATGGTTACAAAAATGCAGTAACACTTAAAAAAGCTGCACAAAAAATGACATAAATTCCAACATACACAACCAAGAACAGAAGCCAAACCTGAGATTTGATTTAAACCTAAATATGCAACATATCTCATTAACCAGGCAGGAACTGTACAGACATATCATAATTAAATCCTTGCTACTGCACAGAACAGGCAGCTGAAATTATTGTAATTTATCTGGGAAAAAGATCTATCCAAGAGCAAAAAGCCCCCACTTCTTTTTTTTTTTTTTTTTGCAGATGACATTTGATTAAAAAAAAAGTGCCTACAATTCAGATCGAGGTGATAGCTTTGAGTTCTTACACTTCAACCTAAGGCCAAGCACAGTGGCAGTTTGAGATGGAATTGAGACTTTTTATATACTGTAATTTCTCTATGGACAAATAACATATTTAAACTTAGAGTGACGAAAACTCAAAAGCTCTTGATAGTTTGCAGGAGTTTATCTGTAAGTGCATGCACATGGGTCTCATTGCACACATAGCTACAGTCCTAGATCACTGCTTCACAGGCTGAAACACACCACCTAGCACTTTTGATGCTCTTAATGAACGTGAAAGTTAGGTGAGATTTAAGTATAAACCATGTGTCCTTACGAATTAAATTAGCATTTCATCTTGAGAGTCATACCTCATGTTCAGATGGGTCTCTGATGACAACCAGTCACCTGCAAACCCCCTGATATTGTCCTCGGGAATCATATTTAACAGCTTTGAGACATATGTGAATCTGCAGTGTATTGTGGGTTTTAATTTCATAATTAGACTCATAGAATCATTAAGGTTGGAAAAAAACTTTAAAATTATGAAGTCCAACCATCAGCCCAACACCACTGTGCCTATTAACTGTGTCCCAAAGTGCCATGTCTACGCATTTCTGGAACCTCTCCAGGGATAGAGACTCCACTACTGTCCTTGGCAGCCTCTTCCAATACTTTATGAATATTTTGGTAAAGAAATGTTCTCTAACATCCAGTCTAAACCTCTCCTGGTGCAACTTGGGGCCATTTCCTCTCTTCCTATCTCTTGTTACTTGGGAGAACAGCCCAGGACACACCTTGTCACAACCTCCTTTTAGGGAGTTGTAGAGGGCAATGAGGTCTCCCCTCAGCCTTCTCTTCTCCAGGCTAAACTGTCCCAGTTCCCTCAGCCACTCATCATATTGTACTTGTTCTCCAGACCCTTCACCAGCTTCCTTCCCCTCCTCTGGACATACTCCAGCAACTCAACGTCTTTCTTGTAGTGAGGGGCCCAAAACTGAACACAGGATTCAAGGTGCAGCCACACCACAGCTGACTACAGGGGCACAATCACTTCCCTGGTCCTGCTGGCCACACCATGGCTGATCCAAGCAAGGATGCTGTAGGCCTTCTTGGTCACCTGGACACACTGCAGGCTCATGTTCAGTTGCTGTTAACCAACACTCCCAGGTCCTTTTTCACTGGCCAGCTTTCAAGCTACAGTTCCCTGAGCCTCTAGTATTCCATGAGTTCATTGTGACCAATGTGCAGGACCTAGCACTTGGCCTTGTTGAATCTCATATAATTGGCCTAAAAATTAAAAATTACTCATGTGCAGATTCATTCCTATGCAGAAGAGCTGATATCAGCAGGTGCCTTACTCTTTTTGCAGGAGAACTGAGACAGAATTTAGGATGCCATTCAACATGACATCTTCTTCGCTTTCCCCAGGAGACTTCTGCAAGACTCCACTCTGCTAAACTACCAGACTCTGGGAAATAAATGTCAGTACCAGCACTTTATGTCATCTCTCTAACACTTGGTGCACTCTGCACCTGTGACAGAATTACACCCTTTCTGGCAGGAAGTCTGTAATCTCCTTCCCGGTGCTCTGAACTTTCCCATCATGCTGTCAGCCAAACTGCACCCATCAGGCTGGCTTGCAGATACCCATATTCACATGGGTTGGAGGAAAACAAGCTTGACAGTTATGAGGATCTTTCAGAGAACTGCCTTCCACTGCTCAAAAGGTCAAGATCTTCCTCCTCCTTTAAGCAAATGGAAGCAGAAAAACTGTTGCTAGAAAAAAATACCCTCTCAAGAAACCATAATGTAGAACAATCCTACCTGTTCGGAACTAAGAGCTGCCAGCAGCCTCTAGTCCCAAACCTGTACAGCCAAGAAATATATAATATGCATTCTTTTTGCTAGGCACATGTATTTTCATTCTTTGCTTTCTATTATCTTCTACTTATTTTTCCCTACCGTTTCTTTGTCTTTCCAAATCTTTCTATACCTCGTTAATCAACACAGTAATAATAATACATAAGGAGAACTTGATGAGATGCAGGTATTAATGCTAATTATATAGAGCACCTATATTATATTAATGTTACTTATCTGGTTTAGACATAAGCACTCATTGCTTTTTCCTAGGGTTGAGGGGGCACCTGAAGAAGATAGAGACAGAAACTTTGCTTCTCAACTGATCCCATCCATAAAGCAGACACAAAGAAACAGTGTATGATACCCTTCAATGGAAAAAAATATATTAAAGATTAGATGAGGCTTTGAGGAACCTGATCCAGGTATCTATGCCCATGGCAGGGATGTTGGAACTGGATGATCTTTAAAGGTCCCTTCCAACCAAAACCATTCTATGATTCCATTAGACAAACTCAGTGCAGCATTCTGAAATGTTGGAAGTAGTATACCCATGCATTGCTCATTAAAAATAATCCAGAATGACAATGTCTGCTTATTCACAAGGATCCATTTCACCCCTATAGCTACACTAAGACACTGGGTGTGATGCAGAAAGTATTCACCCTTGCTATCCTGTGCTGGCAACAGGTTTGCCCCCCATTTCAATCCAGGAGGCACTAAGAGTGGTGTAAATTGCAGCTCGCTGCCTTCTTTTTTTAAAAGATTTGTGAAGCCATCACCTGCCTTGATTTCTATACTGAATGCTCCTCCGTAAAGGTCACAAAGTCCTAAATAATCAGCTTTTTCTTCCCCATGGGGGATTCCCATGGGCCCAGCTGCTTCTTTCATAGGGGAGCAAGGGGAGCGCAGCACAATGACACAATGATGGACCAGATCTTCTTGATTTGTTATTTTAATCCCACAATTTTACAGGTGCTATTCTTGTTTCAGTGGATGTCAATTCAAGCCCCAGATTTATTTGGGAACCTGGATTATCTCCAGAGGCTCAGCGGGGTAGAGGATCCGCTGGCATTTGGATGAGCCTGGGTAAAGGGTTGAGCTTGGTGTGGCTGAGGCAGAAGCAAACTTCTAAGGTGCATAAACATTTTCTCCTTGTACAAACAGCAACAGGATCCAAAGACAAGGGGAGAAAGAGCTCTGGTGCATACACAGGGCAACAAGGTGTGTTTTCCAAAAGATGCAAAAGAACGGGGTGAAAAGAGAAATCATAGGGATCAAGAGAGTGCAACATCTGCCTGTCACTCTGTGCCCTTCAGCATGTCAGATATCACGTTTGCTTCCCCAAATAACAAGCAAAAAAAAATAAATCTGTTGTATTCTTTCCTTCTGGGCACAAAATGCACTTCTGTGTGTATGCAAGTAAATAAACTCAGAACAACTGCAGACGAGGACATTCTGTAAACAATAAAGCTATTTATACAATTTCATTCCTTTGTCAACATTCAATATTTAAATGTTTCAATATGATTGAGTATTTCACAAATAATTAGATGCAAAATGATACTCTCATCAGCTTTGACAGGGTCAGGAAAGACTTTACCCCCTTGTGTCATAGAATCACTGAGTGGTTTGGGTTTGAAGGGACCTTAAAGATAACCCTGTTCCAACCTTGCTACCATAGGCAGGGGGACCTTCTACTGGATCAGGCTGCTCAACATCCCATCCAACCTGGCCCTGAACATCTCCAGGGATGGGGTATCCATGACTTCTGTGCCATTGCCTCACCACCCTCAGAGGAAATATTTCTTCCTAAGATCTCATCTATATCTCCTCTGTTTCAGCTTAAAAACATCCCCCCCTCATCCTGTCACTGCATTCCCTGATAAAGAGCCCCTTCCTAGCTTTCCTGTAGCCCCATTTAAGCACTGGAAGGCTGCTATAAGGTCTCCCCAGAGCTTTCTCTTCTTCAGGTTGAACAATCCCTCCTGTATGGATAACAGAGGTGATCACCTCCATCTAAATGCATACCAGGTGATGAGACACACATCATAAAGCATAAACCTGTTGTACTAGATAGTTAGGGGAGCAGAAAGGAAGATAGAACCTCATCTTCCAGTGTACTTTCCCCAGGTGTGACTTCGCCCTACTCCATCAAAGCCATTTTTAGCAGCTGGGGAATTCTTGTTGCATTTTCAATGTTTATAAAGCAGTTTAAATGTAAAGCTAGCAGAGCAAAGAATGTAATATACTGGGTTTGATTGATCTTCAGGTTTCTAAATCCTTGATGGTTCAAAGAAGACTGCAGCAAGTATATAGTTCTATTTCAAAATCATACCTTTTCAGAGACACCCACATAGCTTAGAAATAGATGTGCAAGTGCATTAATTTTTGGCCTTGCTACATTTTGCAGAGTGGGAGTGTAAAGAGAAAATAAAAATTGAATGCAAACCCTTCCTTCTAAATTAAAGGTTTCATGTCCTAATAAATAATTTCTTTGGCTGTTAGTAAATGCTTCCATTATCCCTAATGTGGAGAAGCCCTCAGAGACTGGGTGTCTACTGCTGCCTCTTTAATCTGTTAAGAAACCTGTTTTGACTGTTCTGTCAGGTAAACAGCAGAGCCTGGGCTGTGTCTCTTTTTTCTGCTCTGCGGAAAAATAAAGCAGCTATTGAATAGCTACACAGATGCTCACAAAAGCACACACAATGTAATTTTGGCTGTTCAGCCAGCACAGAGCTTCCCTGTATGAAAACAGGGTGAGTTTCCTCTGACCTCAGTGATGCTGAGGGGTTCCTTGAGCCTGTGGGGTAGGTTTTTACAGGAGAGATGATTGACATGGCTAACGGATTTGAGCAGCAGCGGAAGGTAGCTGAGCCACGCGTAAGCTGACAAGAATGGAAATGCTGAGAGAGAAACCTTCAAATGAAGAACTAATTAATGGGAGCAGTTGTATGCTGGTTATCAGGAGGGCTCTAATTACAGGCCTGGAGGAAGACCGCAAAACTAATAAAGGAACTCACGTTCAGCAGAGAATATCTTGCTCTGACATCAACCTCTGGGTGATGGGAGATGGAGGAAACTGATGGGCTGGCAAGACTGCTTGCAGGTACAAAGCACAGGGTTGCTCACCTGCCTCTCTGCCAGCAGCCAGGTTTAAAAGGAAAGAGGTTTTACCACAGAGGAAAGGCAGGCAAACTAAACAAGCCATGCAAACTGCACCACATGCTAATCAGCCCACAGGCAAAATTAAAAACAAGGTGAACTCCTTAATTTCTGAGTCAGAGACTGGTAATCTCTAGTGGGTATTACAGTATGGAAACTGATCCCTTCATATGTGGATGACTCTAACAAAACAAAGCAAAACACGAAAGGAATTTGAATACTTCATGATAATGACATGATTTTCACACTTTAATTAAAGAACTACTTTGGCTCAGCCAGTTTGCCATGGGTGAGAACTATACAGAGTTGCTGCTGGGGGTATTAGTTGTTTTTTCTTTGAAATGCATAGCACTTAAAGAAAGCTATTAGAAAAAAAAAAAAAAAAGGAAGACAGGCATGCAGAGCCCATGGAAATTAAGGGAAAGACTTTTTTGGATCATGGAAGAGGCATTAAAGGGCTTGTGAGAAACCCTGGTTCCTCTGAAATCAAATGCAATTCTGCCAGGATTTCAGTCCTTACTTTTCAGAACATCACTCAGTCTGCCCTCTGCTTTCATAGCTCTTTGGAAAGCAGAGTCACCTACAAGAAGAAGTGATAAGTTCTCTCACAATCATTGTTGCTATCACCTTGCCAGTCTGCACTAAGGAAGGAGGGGAGGACATCAGTGCTCCTTTCCTCCTAGGCAAGGCTTCTAGGTTTGTAGATTTGTAGATCTGCATCCTAAAAAACTTCATGCACATCTTCAAGGCTAGGGCTAGTGGAGAAGCTGATTTGAAGGTGAAGTACATACTATGCATCATTTTTAAAATCACAGAATCATAGAATGGTTTGGGTTGGAAGGGTCATCAAAGCCCATCCAGCTCCAACCCTCTGCCATGGGCAGAGACATCTTCTACTGGATTAGACAGAGCATAGCCTCATCCAACCTGATCTTGAACACCTCAGGGAAGACCAGGGATCATTTGACATGTTATACCAGTATGGAAGCACATGATGCAAGTGGAAAGGTTTCAGTACCCACAGTTTTTCAAGCTAAAACTCTGACACACTCTTTATATTAATTTCTATTGGTACGTACCTAGTTAAAACACAAATTAATCACAACTTTCATTTCATTACAACAACACATGAAATATCAAAACCATGCTGTTCATCATGATGTTATTCTTCCAGTGCACACATAGGGTATTGCAGAAAAAAATAAGGAGTTGTATTTTTGGCTGATTATCTGTCAAACAGCCTGCTTGTGCAGGTCACAGTTCTGTAAGCAGTCAAATAAGCTCATGGTGATAAACTGGAAATTACAATACTTATGTACAAGGCCACACACAAGCATGTCTACCCCACCATGCTGGAAACACCCTATTTGTTTTCTGCTTTGTTTACTATCAAATCTTCTTATTTCTCTTTCAAGCTCAGAGACAAGTAATTATAAGCCTACCAATCAATAGACCATTTTATTATCCAGTTCAGCTCTGAATAATCCTCATAATTTAACCAGGTTCTGAGTAGGCCAGCAGGGAATATGTGGAGAAAACAAAGAATATGACAAATACCAAGGGCTAGTCTGCACAAAGCAGCTTTCAAGAAAATAAAAAAGCTACCCAAGATTAGTTTTAAGTAGCAGAATCAAAACAAGCTGACTGCAAATCTGTTTTTCCTTCTTGGCTTTGCAGTAAAATTGGCGGCTGTTTTGCCTCAGCTCGGCCCCAGCAGTCAGGCACATTCCCCGTGCTGGAGGTGGCAAGTCCTCCTGTGCCAGGGAGAGCTACTGGGTCACAGGACAAGGGTTTTTTTACACATAGAAGGGAAGAAAAGGAGTCCATTATCAGGGCTCCCTGCTGGGTTTAGGTTTCTCCACTGAAGCCTTGTGAAGGGAATCATCATGGACTCAGTAAGGCTGGAAAATACCTCCAAGATCATCCAGACCAGTGCCTACTAATCCTTGTCCTGGAATGCCACATTTACATGTTTTTTGAGCACTTCCAGAAATGAAGATTCTACCACTGCCCTGGGCAGCCTCTTCCAGAGCATCACCACTCTTTCATTAAAGAAATTTTTCCTAATATCCAATCTAAACCTTCTCTGGTACAACTTGAGGCCACTTCCTCTCCTCTTATCACTTCTTACTTGGGAGAAGAGACAAACACACACATCACCACAACCTCCTTTCTGGGAATTGTAGGGAGTGATGAAGTCTCCTCCAGAATCATAGAATAATAGAATCAGAGAATAACCAGGTTGGAAGAGACCCACCAGGTCATCGAGTCCAACCATTCCTATCAAACCCTAAACCATGCCTCTTAGGACCTCATCCACCCGTGCCTTAAACACCTCCAGGGAAGGTGAATCAACCACCTCCCTGTGCAGCCTGTTCCAGTACCCAATGACCCGCTGCCTCCCATAACCCCTGTGCTTCAGACCCTTCCCCAGCACCATTCCCCTTCTCTGGACATGCTCCAGCCCCTCAATGTATTTCTTGGAGTGAGGACCAGCAGTATCCTTGGCCAGCTAAGCCAGGTGCTCTCCAGGCTCTGTTAAGTGCCTTTCTTTAAGCCACTGAAATAGTGGATTTAGCACCTAAACTCCACCAAATAAAGAAGCAGGGATATCATTCCTTCTATGATGTTCACAGATTATGAAACCAGACAGTTCATCTGCTCAGTCCTCCCCCACTTTATATTTTTAAAAAACAACATAATTGAATTTTATTTAACACTCAAAAAGGCTATATTTATTTAATTGGAAGGAGTTTATTTGTGTAATGGAAAGCAAACAGGATAATTGTTCTTTGTCTATCAAAAATGTTTTCTGTGCTTTAAAGAAGACTGCAGAATAAAAAGTAGGACAATGCAGAGTGAAAACATTAATTAAATAGTCCTGGATGTATTTTCTATGCTCTTTCATTTCCTTGACAGCATAGTTGCACTATATCCTCATTTACTGTTAACAACCTAAGTATATCCTTGTTTGTCCTGGCTACGAAATTAGAACAAAAAAATAAATAAAACCAGCCTAATGTTAAATTTAAGCCCTTAGGTTCATAAGAAATATTTACGACTCAAATCACAGCCAGGTTTAAATCACCACTTTTCCAATATTTAACAGAATAGTGCTGTAGTCAATGCATAAATAATCAAATGAATAAGACATGGCAAGATGGAAGAAGGCTTTGAAAAAAAGAAATATAGGGTACAGATGCAAATGCTTGGGTACATTTAATAAAAAGACAAAAGTCACTATGCTTAGACTTCATATAATTTTGATGTTGAACTTATTTTACATTGGAGCCATGGCTGACAATCCAATGTATTTCATTAATGGCATCACTTCTGAATATTTACTTGGTGTGCAAAATCTGATTGGAAAATCGCTGGGTCCTGCCTGCTGGCCTAACATTTACTTCTTTGTTCAATGTTTATTTGTCAGATGCCATGTCAGGTCATTCTGGATTGGATCCAGGATGGAAATGTGCACAGGATCCCATCAGATGAGCAGGGACGTGAACTCATAGTGGTTCTTATATAACTACCTGAATGTCATACTTTTTTTTTTTTATCATAGGACAAAGACATGCACATTTTCGGTGGATAAGGAGGACTGATGTGCTGCAAGCTCCATGGAAAGCTGAGGTGACTGGCTGAGGTAGTGATACCCTTTTTTATTCTCTTGTAGGCCAGGATCAGTTGCCAGTTCTTGCACCCTACAGACAGACCAGCAGTACCATTGTCTTTTCCACGGTCACCACACTCCAGCTTATTCATACTTTTGTTACTTAGCACATTGCATGCTTTTCCTTCTCATTCATTTCTAACTGATGAGCAATTAACTTGAGGCTGAATATCTTGTTATTCTTAAGTATGTGATTTTGCACTTGATACTAATGAATCCTTCTCTCTGCTCCTCCCCCATACCGCAGGGTCATTCAGCTTGATACCCTCATTTTCTCCATATTGATGACGCCTCCTTTCTTTATCTCATGCCTAATCAGCTCACCTACACATCTTTGAGCTACTTCTGGGCTACGTTTTTACTGCTTTTCATTAAAGTTAGTGAGTCTCAAGGAAGAGGCGAGACTTGCAATCAACCAGCTCATCAGCTAGGAGCAAAATATTAGTTTTCTATTCCTGGTAGAATCTAAATCTTTTTAGGTCTTGCATCTCAAGTCCTGGCTTCATCTTATGGCTATCTACAGCATTTATACTGCATCAGAGTTTGGAAGAAGGGTCTACCTACTGATTAAAAAGACTACAAGAGCTACAAGAACAGAGTCAAGCAGAATGATAACAAAAACAGGAGAGGAAGAAGTACAACAGTGCTGCCTGCAAACAAAATGCAACAGTAGTGCCTGCAATCCAGGAAGGAAGAAGGATAAATGTCACAACCCCTGTAAGGAAAAGGAAACATTTTGAGCCATACTTTATATTCTGACCCACATTATACGTCTTCTTGATGTATAAAATTGCCCCTAATAGCAACTATATCGTGAGTAAAATGACCAACTCTTTATGTGTTCTGCAGCTCTAACAGAGTAATTGATATATAGTGCAGAAGCTGAGAAAAAACAGAGTGTATGGCATCATGTTTTTACTTTATCAGACAGATTAAGTAAAGTTTTAAGCAGTGCAAAGGCCTCATGTTCATTCTTTGCAGACTGGTGAGTTCCATCTGTTAAGAATGAATTTCCAGTTGGCACACAGAAAATGACTGTACTGTTGTATAAGCGTCTCTACTAAGCTTTGACATTTATTTCTGTAATTAAAACTATTTTGAGAAAGACGTAGTCAGTTCAAGTAAATTACATGTTCCAATAAAACAATTCTAACAACAATCCAGAAGTTATTAATGAATACTAAATTCTATATAGGGAAGTATTAATTGGAGTACCTTCTGAACAGGATTATTGCTATTTTGGGGCTTTTAAAATGTGTTTTCTGCCCAGAATACAGCAGTCACATTTGCATAATAATCATAAATCCAATCCAGAAATGTAGTTTTATTTTTCTGAATAACCAGTCTGTTACTTTATCAAGGGCTCTGAACATCTGAAATGGTGGAGCAGAGGATAAGATAATGATATGCCTTTTTCTAATGACAGAAACAAGCAGGGAACTGAGGGATGCAATTTTTAAAACAACTTCTATTGACTGAGAGAACATGGTGCACAGTTTCTTAGACCTGCATAGTGTTCACTAGCTGCTCCTCACCTCACCAATCCCAAGGAAAGCAGCAAAGAAATAGTAACTGTTCTTATTCTGATTAATTGTTTAGAAGATACAGAAATGTTATAACTCATTGAGCCTTTCCTAACAGACTATACTGTGACTAAAAGCCTACTGCCAAATCACTACATACAGCTGACTTAAACACATGCTCATTCAAAGAGCCAGAAAAGCAACTTCTGAGTAAGGGGGTTTGCTTTTGTACATGTAGGTATTTCCAAACCCTTTATCTTTCCTTCCTTGCTTTCAGGGGAATTATTTCCTTTCATCAAAGACCACTGCTGCCCAGGTAACTTTAGAGAAGATAACTCAACCAACCAGTCACAGGAACCCCAAGCTCCAAGAGGACCATGCAACTTGGTAAAGAAGCTCTGGAGATATCAAACAGTTTGCTTAAGCACAAGACCTGCAGTACGATGAGGCAATGGTGCAGCCGACTTTGGTCAAAAAACATCTTCCCATTATTTCATCAAGCTCAAAGAATGAGACAGCACTGAAGATCATAACCTCATGCATTTGTGAGAGTTCTGACCTTTCAAGCACAAGATCATTTGTCCTCTGACAAGGACAGGTTATTAAGATAAAGCTCATCATATGATAAAATGATTCTGCCCTCCTTAACATTCAGAAATCTCTGAGGAAAATGCTATATAAACACACAATGCTGTCATTGTTTTGTTACATGAAAACCTGCAACCTCTTCTGCAGAATACTGTTCTTTAAAATGCTCTGCATACAAAATTCACAAATGAAATAGTAAAACTCCTGGAAAAGTGTTATAGAAGAGCCACTCTTAAAAAGCAAGGTCCTGAGGAGCAGGATGAACTATTTGAGAAGGAATGTGGCTCATAAAGGTATGAGTGGGTAAAATCTTGAAACTAAAGAAGAAACTCTTTACTATGAGGCGGTAAGGCACAGGCACAGGTGGCCTAGAGAAGTCACAGATGCCCCATCCTTAGAGGTGTTTAAGGCCAGGTTGGACGAAGCAACATGATCCAGTGGAAGGTGCCCTTGTCCTTGACAGGGGGGCTGGAACTGGATGGGCTTTAAGGTCCCTTCCAACCCAAACTATTCTGTGATTCTATAACATCACTCTCCTCACATTTCCACCTTCCTCTTTGGTCTCCAAAGAAATTCCTATCCCTAGAGCCTTCAACATAGACTTACCTCTGCCTAAGAAGACACAAAAGGTAGATTTGTAGTGGTCTGGATGGATACATTAATGCCTGTTTTTATCTCTTAAAAGGTGTGGCTTCTCATGAACACGTTTACAGCTGAAACCAACTATATTCCCAAATAAACAAACACCTTCCCAAAACAAAGACGCTAAGAAAACCTGGTTCCTCTATAACAGCTGACTGAATCACAAGGCAATTCCTGACTTTACAGTGAGACAAAGAATGATCTTTTCTGTGATTCTTTTAAAGAAGTTACTATTTTATGTTTGCTCTCAGTCAAAACCTTTCAGACTCTTCTGTCCTCAACCCCTTTCTTTCTCCCTTTGTCCATTGTTTTGTTAACAGGCTAAAAGAAATAAAAGCAAATTAAGGAAAGGAGGAAATAAAGGACTCATAATTTTGGGACAAAATGCCACTGCAGATTAAAAATCCACTGAAAGCAAAAACATATGGACAAATATAAAATAGATCAGGCTGCATATAAATGTGCTTATAAAGCCTCTCTGAGGTGTTTCCCCCCTTTCATAGAATCATAGAAGACAATCATAGAACCGCTTGCTTGGAAAAGACCTTTGAGATCAGAGGCCAACCATACCTGTCCACTACTAAACCATGTCCCTGAGCACCTCATCTACCCACCTTCTAAACACCTCCAGAGATGATGACTCAACCACCTTCCTCGGCAGCCTCTGCCAGTGCCTCATAATCCTTTTGGTGAAGAAATATTTCCTGATGTCTAATTTGAATCTCCCCTGGTGCAACTTTAGGCCATTTACTCTCCTCCTATCACCTGTGACTTGGGAGAAGAGACCAACACTCATCTCACCACAACCTGCTTTCAGGTAGTTGTAGAGAGTGATTAGGCCTCCACTCAGCCTCCTTTTCCCTAGGCTAAACAATCCCACTTCCTTCAGTCTCGTCTTGTAAGACTTCTTCGCCAGTCCTTTCACCAGCTTCATTGCCCTTCTCTGTACATGCTCCAGCACATCAATGTCCCTCTTGTAGTGAGAAGCTCAAAACTGAACACAGTATTCGAGGTGCAGTCTCACAAATGCCAATCTGGTATGGACTTGCTCATTTGAGACGGGGTCTCAGCACAAAGCAATAAAGCCACCCTCTGCTCCCACACTTGCATACATCATGTAAAAGCCCATTCAAAAAGGCAGCATTGACAGGAGCACCTCATTTCTGCATATCCTGATGTAGAAGTTTTTTTCCTGAAAGTTTCACCACTGGTATCAGTCACAAGAAGGAAGAAATATGGCTGTTATTACCGCAAGAGAACCACAGAGACATGGGGAATCATCAGATGCAAGGATGCTGCTGAAGTTCAATGACAAATGGCAGCTTGAGAACTGCTGTTGCTTCAGAAAAAAAATATGATGTATAAGTTTTAAGGGGTAAAGATAGTAAAGATTAAATAGGCTGAATAAGAGAGAGGAAGGACGCAGAGAGTCAGCAACCAGAATTTTCAGTAGAGAAGCATATCTAGAAGTATGGAAATTAATTATGGAAAATAAGACAATTAATGAAAACCACAAAGGAAACACATATGGAAAAATGAAGAAATGATCTGTTGTGTGGGTTGCGCAAACACAGAGAATGACAACAATGTCAGATATAAAATGCTACCAAAGCTTTTTCTTTCCTTATGTCCCTTTGCTTTTCAAACTCTTGCAAAACATTACCTCATTTGTTGTTTGGTTTGTTTTTGTTTTTTTTTTAATCCCTAGTGTGCAAACTCACATTTTTCATCCTTGCAGACAACAGAGCTCTTATCTAGCCTGAGCACCATCGCAGAGACAATGTCATGGACAGCTGACTCTTTCTTCAAGTACATTTGTTTGTATTTGCTAAATACATTTTGAATGTGTTCACCTACCACTTCATAGCAGAAGCTTGGGGTGTTGAAATATTGAGAAATAACTGTCTGGAAATCAGTCCTAGTATACATCCCCGCTACGCCCCCCATTGCTAGAATGCATTTTAAATAGAGAAAATGGATGTACTATGTATTATTTAATCAGTGAGCAATGCAAAATCATGAAGTACCTTCTTCAAAACTATTTTCTCTCATCTCTGTAGCTCCTAACCTGCAATTCTTTGGAGTCAGTTCCAATAATAGATTGTTTCATTGAATCACAGAATGATTTGGGCTGGGAGTGACCTTAAAGACCATCCAGTTCCTGCCCCCCTGCCATGAGCAGTGACACCTTCCACTGCATCAGGCTGCTCAAAGCCTTATCCAGCCTGGCTTTGAACACCTGCAGGGATGGGACATCCATGACTTCTCTGGACAACCTGTGCCAGTGCTCAACCATCCTCACAGGAAAACATTTCTTCCTGGCATCTTACCTCAGTCTTCCCTCTTCAGCTTAAAACCATTCCTCTTCATCCTATCCCTGCAAGCTCTGATAAAGAACCCTCCCCAGCTTTCCTGTAGGCCCCCTTTAAGTACTGGAAGGCTGCTATAAGGTCTCCCCAGACTATTCTCTTCTCTAGGCTGAACAACCCCAACTCTCTCTCTACTCGTTTCACTAAAACCCTGAGTAAATTTGCTTATTTACTCACATGCACTCTTTGTAACTTATATTTTTCTCCAAGTAATACATTATACTGATAAAACCTCACTTTAATTTAAACTGTTGCAGCTTACTTCTGCTTCTGAAATTTGAAGGATGCTCTAAGTAAGTCAGTCTTCTTCACTGTCCTAAAACAATCTGCACCTTCAGCAGTATAAGCATGGACGTACATAGAGCTCTGCTTGCCAAAAAGCCTTTTTAGGGGCATTCGTACCAGCACAATTAGTTGAAAAGATGACCACAGAAATGTGCTTATGATCCAAGGTCTGGCATAGAGCTACTTCAACCTGAACCAGAATCAAATGCAAATTTCATAGCATTCCCACTAATATACATCTTTAATCAAAGCACAGCCCATGTGTGATTTATGCCACTGCTTCTTTCCCTGCTGAACCTCTCCCAGATGCCCTCATCACTTTAGGATGCTGCCCTTCAAATTTGCTTTATAACGTGCCTTGTGCATTTCATAAATCAAAGCTGAATTCTTCCCTTCTGTGCTTTACTTGTGAAAATAACCTCACACACCTTCTGGAGTACGATCCCTTCACTTGTTGAAACATTGAGATGTTTTCTTAACGTGTCTAATGTTCCATGTAATAGTGAGATTATAATAACTTGGTGATTCCACTGAATAAGGTACAGAATGGGAAATCTCTTTTTGGTGTGCATTCACAGGGATGGAATCCAAGTACTCTTTATGAGAGACACCTGAGGGAAATGGGGCTGTTTAGCTTAGAGAAAATGAGGTTGAGGGGAGACCTTATCATTGTCTACAACTGCCTGAAAGGAGGTTGTAGCAAGACGGGTGTTGGTCTCTACTCCCAAGTGACAGGCAATAGGAGAGGAAATGGCCTCAAGTTGCACCAGGGAAGGTTTCAATTGGATATTAGGGAAAATATCCTTACTGAGAGAGTGGTGAAGCATTGAAAGCGGTTGCCCAGAGAAGTAATGGAGTCACCATCCCTGGAGGGGCTTATAAAACCTGTAGATGTGGTGCTTCAGGACATGGTTTAGTAGGCATGCTAGTGTTGGGCTGGTGGTTGAACCAGATGAGCTTAGATGTCTTTTCCAATCTAAATGATTCCATTTTTCTGTGATTCCAAGATATGCAGAGAACCCTTCCACTCAATTTCAGAGCAAAATTAATTGAGATGCCCACAAGGAGAGGAGTAGTAGTGGAGCTCTGGGCTACTTTTAATTGTTTTATTTTTAATTGGTCACATTCTGTCTAAACCCCATTTGTAGAAGCTAGAGGTTTCTATGGCTTTTTCCTTACATCCCTTAAAAGATGCTGTGAGCTTATATGGGTGTTAGCAAGTCTTCAGAGGATCTGCATTGGCTTGTCTTATTTCGCCTTTTACAAAAGCAAACCAAATAATTTTATAGAGTCCATTTAGGAATTTATGAAAGACTTATTTGAATGCAATTAAAAATGGATAATAATTCTCCATACAGAAAAAACCCCCAAAACAGTCTTTGCATTGAGGGTAGAGGAGAAGGAAGAGATTAAGACAAACCAGTGCACAACTAACTTCTAGGAATATAGCTTATCTAATGTAGTAGTCATATCCAAAGATTATATAGACATTATTCTACCAAATTTAATTTGTAAATCTATTTTGTTTTGTTTTAGTGATGCCACAGAATCATAGTCACCGGGTTGGAAAAGACCTCTTAGATCATCAAGTCCAACCATTCCTATGTCCCACTAAACCATGTCCCTGAGCACCTCATCCACCGGTCTTTCAAAACACCTCCAGGGATGGTGACTCAACCACCTCCTTGGGCAGCCTGTTCCAGTGCCCAATGACCCTTTCTGTGAAAAATTTCTTTCTGATATCCAGTCTGAACCTCCCCCGGTGCAGGTGGAGGCAATTCCCCTCTCCATTTACCACAACTCTTCGGGCCCAGCCATCCAAGTTGGAATGCTGTATTTGTATTTAATTTTTACAGGATGGTTCAAAACCTATTGGAAGGTTACAGTTTTCCAGAAAATTATATTGTACCTTTTATGTAATGCTTAAGGCTGTGATACTTAGGATAGGTGTTTTTCAAATAGTGCAGCATGTTTTCAATTTAGGAAAACACATGTATAGGATTTGCAGAAAACCTAAACTATCCTACACTTGACAAAATGTCAGGAGTTACATCTCTGGTACAGTTACAAAGCTGGTGAAGGGGCTGGAGAACAAGTCTTATGAGGAGTGACTGAGAGAGCTGGGGTTGTTTAGCCTGGAGAAGAGGAGGCTGAGGGGTGACCTCATTGCTCTCTAGAACTACCTGAAGTGACGTTGTGGAGAGGAAGGAGCTGACCTCTTCTCCCAAGTGACAGGGGACAGGACAAGAGGGAGTGGCCTCAAGCTCCGCCAGGGGAGGTTCAGGCTTGACATAAGGAAAAAATTCTTCACTGAAAGGGTCATTAGCCAATGGAATGGTCTGCCCAGGGAGGTGGTTGACTCGCCTTCCCTGGAGGTGTTTAAGGTGCAGGTGGATGAGGTACTGAGGGGCATGGTTTAGAGATTGGTGGGGATGGTTGGACTCGATGATCCGGTGGGTCTCTTCCAACCTGGTGATTCTATGATTCTTATTGTAATATTGTTCCTGCAGAGTGCTTGCTTCATGTGTACCAATAAACAGCCCCTGAAATGTTAAGGAATATGGAATTTAGGTGGTTACTTGTTGACCTGTAAGATTACAAGTTGCCAGACTCTTGTAACAAGATCAACTCCAACACCAGATGCAAACCAGATTCAACTCTTAATTACTTCTGTTGCAGAGTCTAAATATATGCCTAGCTTGTGCCAGACTCACGTCGTGCTACATCAAGCTGATATGTGTCAAGGAACTATGCCCTTTGTTCCCTACAGTATTCAGAGGTACCAGCAATGATAAATTCAGTATGGGGGGTGCAGCAGGTAGAGACCTCACTTGATGTATGTACATATGGATGTCATCCTAGGTAATATACTTGGGCATGGTAGTCAAAAAAGCACATAAATCACTGTCAAGACAGGCTGCTGTACTCCCTGCAAGAGAGTTGTGGTACTTTACTGAATCCAGTGCCACTTTTTTCCAAATGAGGTGTTGATTAAGAATTAGTACAGCTGAAAGTCTTTTAACCCCAAGCCCTCTTCCTTTTGACTGCTGCTTCAAAACGTGTGTTTTATTTAAGAATGTAAGCTCACAGAGATTACACACATGAAGGCATTCACTAAATCCAAGTTGAAATGAACAGAAGAAGCCAATGATATTTGTCAATCTGCTTTTCTTATGAAGTCAGGCAACATTTTCTTTGTAAACGTAATTTTTAACCTGTTGGCCACTTACATATTTGCTCTAAAGAAACAAGCATCCTTTTCCTTTTGTTATGCTAAAGGTTGAAAATTATCTTTAGGTATAAACAGCATCAGGCAGTAAACATGTTAAAGGGCATGAGAGGTCCAGAGGGTGTAACTTAGGCTGATATTACTTTTCAAAGACAGGAATAGATTTCTCCTAAGTGCCTGGTGCTGGAAGTTTAGTGTTTTAAAATAGACCATTAGACACAAAAATCATAGAATCATCGAATAGTTGGGGCTGGAAGGGACCTTAAAGCCCATCCACTTCCAACTCCCCGCTAAGGGCAGGAACGCCTTCCACTGGATCAGGTTGCTCAAAGCTTCATCCAATCTGGCCTCGAACACCTCCCAAGATGTGGCACCCACTACTGCTCTGTGCAACCTGTGCTAGTACCTCATCAACCTCACAAGAAAACATTTCTTCCTAAGAAGTCATCAGTTTGCCCTCTTTCAGCTTAAAACTGTTCCCCCTTGTCCTATCCCTGCACTTCTTGATAAATTGCTCCTCTCCAGCTTTCCTCTAGCCCTTCTTAGCACTCCTTGAAGCCTTCTCTTCTCCAGGATGAATAACCTCAACTCTCTCAGCATGTCTTCCCATGGTAGGTGCTCCAGCCCTTGTATAACCTTTGTGGCTTGCTCTGGACTTGCTCAGACAGATCCGTGTCCTTCCTTTGCTGAGGGCAAAATAAAATGACAACTACTGCTATGAGCTGTGGCTTGTCTCAGGATCAGTGTTCTGCCTGGTTTTGCTGCCCTTGCACATGAATACATGATTCAAGAGCAAATCAGAACCTGATGCCAAAATGTGCTATACTATTTCAACATTTAAAATGTTACACCACTATTAACTTAACATGTGCTCAAACCTGAAAAATACACTATACAACATACACAAATCAATGAGTACTTCCAAAAATATAAGCAGGGGGAGCTTTATATTGCAGCTATTCTATATACCCATTCCAGAAAGGCAATCATATCTGTACTGTGCCTTATTTTCTAAGACCAAATGAATCACAGCTTCTTTTTGCATCACTCAAATTGGTCATTTTCTTTCACACCTTCATGTTCTATTATTGTGTCACTGCTGCTAGAATTGCAAGATTTATTTAGGAACAATACTTTATCAATCGTGAAACGAAAAGCATAGTCCAATCTCACCACACATATGCTTTAAATAATGTTTTGACACCTCATCTTGCTGAAGCGTAAGAACTGGAAGCCTGATTTAGGGACTTTAGTGGGAGCTATCAAACATTAAGAGCCCTTTTCCCTATACATTCTCATCTTTTTCATTTTCTGCTTCATTTTCAGTGTTATTTTATTGCATTATTTTATAATGGGAAGACAATCGCAAGAATTCTGTCTATGATATAGTGCTACATCTTATATAAAGAGAGAAGAGGAGTGAAGTGTTTCAGGCCAGTAACGATTTTCCCAACTTCTAACACCTTTTCACTTTGAGTTAAAAAAGTGGAAAGTCCTGTTTTTTTCAAGTTAGAGTTTATTGAAAAAACTTGCTGCTCAAATAATCCTGCTTCCATCCCATTTACTTCATTGGAGGCTAAAAGTGAACCTGTGGGGTTACTATTTAAGGGATCACAGAGAACTCTATCCCTGGGATATTTGAAGAGAAAAATGAACAAACCTTAAGATCCCAAATGGACTTTCATTTACATGTTCCCAAGTCCTGTTAAGCATCACTGACACAGAAAATGACATCTCAAATAACATTCGCCATTGAAGGACAGGAAATTCTAAAGTGAGGTCTTTCCTTTGTGTATGATTGATGATGAAGAAGATCCATGCCACTTGCAGGACCACAGACCTCGTGGCTAATGGTTTGTGTGTATGGGCTACAGGGCAGCTTTGCTTACCCGCTGACCCAGCCAGGGCATCAGCACAGTGATGGATTTTATCCCAAGAGTCACCTCCTTAGTGTCTCTAGAACTCAAAATCTCATTACTGGTGGTGAAGAAGGATGGTTTTCTTTAAGGGGAACTTTTATTACATATAAGTAGAAATAAAATACTGTAAAAGTCCTCCTAGTGTTCCATGAAGGCAACTCTTCCCATATCATGTGGGACAGAAAGAAACTATTTGAGAGCAGGCCATGTGATAGAGACAAGAACATTTAATTGTTGTGTTTATGCATTAGCGTAGGAGCTACCGTGCAGGAGGAGTACTGTGCACTGTTATGGGTCTATTGGGGAGTAACTGTGAGGAGCTCAAGATGCACAGAAATGAGAAGATTTAGCAGCTGGGGACAGAAGAAAGATGGTGAAGCAAATGGAAATGTTTGTATTTCAGCTCTCTGTGCAATAACATTAATACCCTTGGAGAACATTCCTATTTTGACACTGATTGGCAGCAATGCTAGAAGAAAAAGAAAGAACACTTTGGCTTTGACTCTACACTTGAATCTCATGAGTTCAACCAGTAAAGGATATAAATGGAATGACTGTCAAGCCTCTACTCCACAGGACAGGTGTTTCTAAAAGCATCTCTGAAGCCTGACAAAGCTGGTTAGAAGAGCAGACTTGTCAAAGAGTGGCCACAGAGACAGGAGAAATACTTGATCCTGAAAGTAGAAATCTATAGTGAAAAGCAAAAAAGGGAGGAAAAAAAAAAAAAGCTTTCACAAGTCTCTCTTGTGAAGTGGGTAAAGTACATAAAAGGATTTTCAACAGCAAGTTCTTCTCCCCACATAACTAAAGAGACCAACCAAAATTTCTCCTTGTTATTTTATCCATGTAGTTTTATTCTGGATGCCTACACATATGGCTACTCAGTAACAGCACTGCAGTTGAGCCAGAGAGCACCTGCTTTCCAAAAATGGGAGTAGGAGTAGCTGGAAATCAGGCTAGAGTCACAATCCCACTTATAACTACAGACAGGATGGTTCTTTGCAACCTGTCATATCAAAACACTCTCAGTCTCTACAGCCATTAAGAGACATCTACATTGAACTCAGCTAGCCTCATCAAAAGAGATGCTGATGTCTTACCTCCATTTTGTGCTAGAAAGACAAGGAGATTTGCTCAGAGATATAGTTTACTAGTGGACAGTTATGGTTGGGCTTGATGATCTTAAAGGTCTTTTCCAAGCAGAATATTCTGGTTGTATGCGCTTAAGACAAAACAGGATGACAACCCCAAACCCACCCAGACAAATAACAAGGGAACTCCCCCCTGCAAAGTTACTGCAGTCTCCATGTGTAAGCTTGCTGGACGTCACTGCCATTTGCAAAACCTGTAAGGCATTACTGAAAGGGCAAAAATGATCAGGGCAAGCTGTTCAAACATACAGTGTTGCTAAAGTCAGGTCCTACTCATTCCTCGTTCTGTTTGTTATTTAAATGCACTCTTCTTTGACAAAATCAAGGCAATTTTTGGTAATGTTTGAAAACGAGAGCCTAGAAAAGGAAATAAAATCAAATACTGTGTCTTGGATGATCTATGTAACATATTTCCATCCAGGCTTACATAAAAGATGGAGCATCAGCAAGGTATAAACACTCAAACACAGCACAATACAACCATAAAATAGGTTGGCCAAATCTCAAAACACCAATTGGCATACAAAGTACTTGATAGCTAGTAAAATATGTGAATGGAAAACAAAGAAGTATTATTTAAAGCATGGTACATACAGAAAAACATTCACAATGCTTTGCACTAAATTATGCAATCCAGATAAATACTGGAAATGTAATGTTGTCAAACTAACACCAAAGTTGATGCTTTGGGACTAGTTTGAAGTTCAGCTATTCAGCATGATGTGTTAGAAGGAATAAATTTAGTTCTCAACCTCAATTTATAGCTTGCAGGAGAAGCTTTCCTGTGAGGGGAAACCATCTCTGCCATTAACAGTGGGCCATAACAGATAGAGTCGGTTCTCGGGAACACCCGTGACAAGGGGAAGATTAAATCTAATAAAATGGAAGTCACCAGAACTCCCCAATTCACTGTGACTGATTCATAACCTGTTATATGAGGCAAATGATCTAGAAAGGGCTCAGTTCAGACAATAAGGGGAGTTAATATCTATAGGCTGAAGTAGCGTACAAAGTTTTTCTAGATTATCAAGGACAACCGATATATTATTTAGTATCTTAGGCATTATTATTCTTTTGAAGCTTACATTTATGTCCAGAGACAAGCTATAAACCAGAGCCTAGCGGAGCTGCTCAAACTCACCATTTGTTATTAACAGATGACCTTCTCTGAGGTCTTAAAATATCTTGAATATGCAAACTCTATTATACCAGAACAGCTTCAGTCCCATGGGAGAGCAATAAAAATGACCTGGGAAGTTTTCTATTACAATAATTATTATAGATGAAAGTACCAGCCATTTCCAAGTTTAGCTTTATTAGCGTATCAATAAAATGTTATAGCAATGCGTCTGTGAAACCATTGTTCTGGTCTTCTCTAACACGTACGCGTATGGCCAGTTTTCATTGCAAGACCTTCGGGTCTTATGGTATCTGGCACTATTCTCTGAACTCCAGCCTTTGCAAACACATATATTACAATCTCATTTCACTTTTTAGAAAGCTGAATTTACAGCTTTCTGGTCTGTGGGGTAAAACCCAACAATGTGAACTCTAAGTTGTTGATACCAAAAGACAGATTAAAATGCAATAAGTAGAAGAGTAAAGAGTTTTCAATACGACAATGCTATGAATGATGCACCTGTAGTTTAACACCATTTATCTTGAAGTACTTTCTCGTATTATTCATGTGGCTGTGTCATCTAAAAAACAGGTGTCGCTGCAAAAGAAGAACCAGGAACAAATAACTGCCTGGACTTCCAATACATGGAGAAGGGGTGATGTTTGGTCCTTTTCTGGAAATATAAGGAACCATCCTCACTGCTGGAACTGAGGGAGTCAGCACCAAGCTGCAGGATAACCTTGGGTCTAGGCAGCTGCAGGATGACAGGGAATAAGAGTTGTTTTAAGCACTCAAGCAGTATTTTCATATCCAGACACTTCCTCCCCTGGTTTTCATCTACAGAACTCTCCTTGTATTAGTACAAGAATCAGCAGAAGCCAGGAGGAGCTACAGGGTCTGTAAAACTCTTCCTTCCCACTCTCTAATTCCTCATCTCATGCTGCTTGGTTTCCGAAGCCAAGGGCTTCAAATGTGGGCAGACAAGGGTGGGAACACATGGGGAAATTCCAGATGCTGTGTTTCAGTGTAAACATATCAATCTTGATAGGCCATTTTTGATGCCTCATAACAGCAGCTGTTCAGTACAATAAATCATGTTTAATATGAAATATATTTTCCATTTACAGAACAAGGAAAACTGTAAAGTTGAACTGAGAGTCAGGAACTGCATGAAACATAATTATCTATCAAAAATGCTACTAAAGAAGGGTAAAGCACCCTCCAAAGCACACTGTGACCTTTCAATGAGATGAGATGGTTTCAAGTCAATTATATGGCTGCCATGGAACTCAGGCACTCCAGTGAGTGCGAGTACGAAAACTAAACACGGCTTTGACTTGGCTATAATTTATTCAAGGACCATAGCACCATAACGGAGCAGAGTTTGATCCTTATTTCTGGACTCACAGTCCTTTCATGGTTTTATTTCCTCAGTTATCCCATCATCCACCGTATGTTCATTTCAGCAGTTATCATCCTGAGAACTTCATCAGGAACTCAGCTTATTCATGGCCCACAGAAGATGGTGGCCATGCTGAGCTGGATGAGCAAGGGAGTAACAGACAATTCTAGGAGCTTCTGAGCAAATGCCTCATCTTGGCATGGGGTAGCATGCAAGCTTGCTCTGCCTTCATGGAGTAGCTCCTGTGGACTCAGAGGATACACCCACACTTGAAGACCTTCTTTTGGTGAACTCTTTTACCATAACACCCTCTGAAAATATGCCCATGCCAGTTGTAATGTCATAGAATCATCATAAAATCATAGAAAGTCCTGAGTTGGAAGGGACGCACAACGATCATTGAGTCCAACTTCTCTGCCTGCATAGGATAACCTCAATATTCACATTAAGCCACCTTGCGTGCCAGATGTTCACCACTTAACCAGTGTTCTGGATAAATGATGCCCTAACAAATGAAGCTGCACATCACCTCAGATGTTTAAAGTTTACTTCATGCAGACAAGTAGCTTATTTTCAAAATCTGAAGGCAAATCTAAATGGGCAATGACTAGAAATGTTTTTTTTAGAGTCTTTGGAGATCGCAGTCGGGCCCTCAGCTGTGAGCTGTGAACAACGGATAATGCCTGAGGGGCAGAAATGAAACTATGGGTGGATTTATTGTGTGTAGCTTGATACAGTGAAAGCAGCTGCAGTGACATGTCTTCATTATTACTTAATCTTTCCATCTCATAGATGTGGGGATTGGGACAATGATAGGGATTGGAACTGTGGTGCAGAATACTGAACTGAGATAATCTAATTTATTTTAGTGTCTGCATCTGTATTCAAACTCAGCTGTTCATGAAGCAAAACAAGAAAATACATTTTACCCTTTTTCAAACCATTTTTTTTGCCTGTTTCAATTATTTAACTAAGCCTCTCAGTGAAAATAAGTGCCAAAACAGCTATGCAGAAACCTCCCTCTCAAAAAAAGCCACTAAGCACAAAAATGCGAAGAAAGGCAGAAAGATGAAAAACTTATTTCATTCCAAGCATGGACTGACTGCATATAAATTAATCATACAACACAGGGAAATGAACAGCAAATCTCCCTGAGATATAATTGTGTCATGTATCACCAAATAGATTCAGGGCACAGCGTGGTGGAACTGAGCATAAGTGACAGCAAAGGTGTGGTACTGTGGCAAATGCATTTATGATCTTAAAAAAAAAATAACAAATTTGTTGATAATTACCTCCAAAGAGAGAAATAAAAATAATTACAGGACTTAACAGCACCTGCTGTCAGTCTGTCTATGGTGAAGCACTGATACTGTACCCTTATGATGAAGGAAGGATGCTGCTGATGCTGCTTTTCTTAGAATCATAGAATCATTTGGGTTGTAAGGGACCTCAAAGCCCATCCAATTCCAACCCCTCTGCCATGGTCAGGGACAATTTCCATTGGATCAGGCTGCTCAAATCCCCATCCAACCTGGCCTTGTACACCTCCAGGCTTGGGGCATCCACAGATTCTCTGTGCAACCTGTGCCAGTGCCTCCCCATCCTCACAGGAAAAATTTTCTTCCTACCATCTCATTTCAATCTCCCCTTTTTCAGCTTAAAACTGCTCCCCCTCATCCTATCCCTGCACTTGATGATCAAGAGCCCCTTACCAACTTTCCTGTAGCCCCTTTCAGTACTGGAAGGATGCTCTAAGTTCTCCCCAGAGCCTTCTCTTTTCCAGGCTGAACAAGTGCAACTCTCTCAGACTGTCCTTGTATGGGAGGTGCTACAGTCCTTGGATCATCTTTGTGGCTTCCTCTGGACTTACTCTAACAGATCCATTTCCTTCCTGTGTTGAGAACTCCAGAAGCTGACCTGGGCTCTAGGTGATGTCTCATGAAAGCAGAATAGAGGGGCATTATAACCTCACTTGTGCTGCTGGTTCACACCATTTCTGATCTAGCCCAAGATATGGTTGGCTTTCTGGGCTGTAAGCACATATTGCTGGGTAATGTTGAGCTTCTCATCCACCAGCACCCCAAGTCATTCTTTTTAGGGCAGCTTTCAATCCATGCTCCACTCAGGCTGTAATTGTCCTTGAGAATGCTATGCTCCAAGTGCAATCATCTTCTCATGGATGTTGGAAGATGCCCTTCTTCACATGGAGAAGGAAGAAATGTTGTGGCATCCTCATGATGGTACAAAGCCCCATCCAAGTTGGCCTTGAACATCCCCAGGCATGAGGCATCCACGGTTTCTCTGGGTAAGAGATTGACAATGATTTAAATAAACTTCTTCAGGTGTCTTGTGGAAAACAAAATCTGGTCTTTTATAGTGTTGGATTTGTATTTCTGACCATTTAAATCACAAGATGCTGAGTAGAACAAAGGCCTTGTATGGGCACTGTAATGAATATCAAAGAAATGAACGTCAAGAGTCACAAACACTCATCACACAGTCAGTCTTGTGGACAAAGCAGGATCTCAGATCATCTCCACATGCTCTTCAGTATTCCAAGAAAAGATCACAAACTGCATCCAGCTATTTTTCTTTAGGTTACCTAGCCTACACAGAAGTCAGGATGGTTGTAACTGGATGGGTTTTAAGGTCCCTTCCAACACAATCTATTCTATGATTCTAAGATAACATGGAAGCTTAGTAAAATTTCTGAGTTAAATAAATCTGTGATAATGTTCTCAGTGAAATGCAGTCAAATGCAGAGGTTCCTATGCGTAAAGGAAACAAAGTGTTGGCATGCAACCCAGTTTGCATTTTGTACTTGCATCTCCTCAAATCTCAGCTCTGCTTTTCAGCACAGCAGGCAGTCAGCTCACCCTTATTACTGCCAGGGAGGCCCAGATGCTTTTGTCAGCTCTTCAAGCACAGGAAAATATTACCAAAAGACAAGCCAGCCAAAGGATCAAGGATGGCTCCTAACAGGAGACCTGTAAAAAATCTGCTAATACTTTTGTCCTTTACTGAATGGAGCAAATCCTAACACCTTTTAAATCTGTGATCAAGCCTGATTATCCATATACAGGATTATCTTCCATGCTGAAGAGACAAATACAAATGCAGTCAATTAAGGAGAGAGTTAGTGTAATGAAGCCCTTTTTCATGTAATTTGGCAAGATACAAAGCACTGCCTTACGCAGAGATAAAGCCATGACCCTGGCCATTCAGCTGTCAGTTGAAAGGAATAGCTATGACATAAAGATGGTCCAGCATCACTTGCAGCCAGATGCAGGTTCAACCTCTTCCAGATCCCAGTGGCAGAGGAGGCTGGGGCCCAAAGGGTGCCGCCACTTACCTACACGTGTACTCAGAATGAAGTAAAAACAATTACTGTTTTCCACAATTTGAAATTACACAGAGAGGATCCTCCATTCTCTTGCAAATTGAATTGCACAGGCCTTCAAGGCAATTCAGCTGAAGCTTGAGAAAGAGACTTAGCGGCAGCTTTTTATCTGATGGCAGAGGGAGAGGCGGTGGCTGTTATCACTGATTTCAGTGGTTGCTTGAAGACAGTACCAATCCCCTATCACCATACAAAACACAATTATCTTCACCTACCCTTCATGTAGATGAAAAAAAATAAAAAGTTTGCTTGAAAACTGGGATCTGCAGGTTAACCTGCAATGTTTCTTATTCAGTTATATAATTTAAATACATGACAAACCTGATTAATGCAGTTCACAGTTGCATCTGCTGTAGATCTGTAACCATTTAATGACTTATTTCATAGAATTATAGAATCATTTGTTTGGAAAAGAACTTTGAGTTCATCAAGTCCACCTGTACCTGTTCACTACTAAACCGTTTCCCTGAGAACTTCACCTACCTGTCTTAAATACCTCCAGGGATGGTGACAGAACCACGTCCTTGGGCAGCCTTCTCCAGTGCCTGAACCCTTTGAGTGAAGAAATTTTTCCTGATATCTACAGTACATATTATGTATCTTTTAATCTATGAAGATGTTACTTCAAGTGCTTTGCCCACGATTGTAGGAGTTCCTTTAAAGCCTTATCTGTATGCCTCTGAAAAAACTGATACTAGTATGTTTCCATGGGGGACTCATAACACTACAGAAATTATTGCAAAAGTTTAAATGCTAAGGTCAGTTCAGATTACAGAGCAGGCACTGCCATAACGAATTTGTAAAGCTTTTCAGACAGTTGGCTGAAAACACTGAGCTGATCACAGCTATTTACAGATTCATATCTAATTAGATGGATATAATGCTCTCAAAACAATTTTTAATCATAGGTCTTGTTTGAATTTTCATTTTGAATTTTGTTTTCTTTTTTGTTTAAATTTAACATAACCATAAAGAATAAAAAAATATAAACAGACATAGAAACAAAAAAAACCCAGTCTTTCTTTTCCTATGTTCTTGTGTTGCTGATAAAAATGGAAAGAATAATATGGATCATTGCAAATGTTTCTTCCATCCATCAGTTCATTGAGGGAAACAATAATCCCATCCTAAACCTTCCTCTCAAAGAACAGACTCATAGAATTGTTAAGGTTGGAAAAGACCTCTTAGATCACCCAGTCCAGCCGTCAGGATAACTTCAATGTGCCTCCTGAATGATGACCCGAAGTGCCACATATATGCACTTTTTGAACACCTCCAGAGATGGAGACTTAACCACTTCCCTGGGCAGCCTCTTCCAGTGTTTCATCACCTCTCAGCAAAAAAAAAAAATCCTAATATCCAGTCTAAACCTCCCAGGGTGTAACCTGAGACCATTTCCTCTCATCCTATCACTTGTTACTTGGTTGAGCATCCACCTCACTACAACCTCCTTTCAGGTAATTTTAGACAGCAATAAGGATTCCCCTCAGCCTCCTTTTCTCCAGGCTAAACAGCCCCAATTCCCTCAGCCACTCCTCATAAAACTTGTTCTCCAACCCTTCACCAGCCTCATTGCCCTATTGTTAATGTCAGTAAAATTGTCAGGGAAATATTTTAAGTGTTTTTGCTCTCCTGTTGCAATTGGACATCATCACAAAAATATAACTAAAATATTCTGTTTATATCAAATACATATGCAAATACTTGTTTTTAGAAGGCAACACACATCTGGATACCACTGGTCTCCTACACTGTGGTGTGATAGACAAAGGTATTGATAATGCTTCAGTATGGATTAAATAATTAGCATGTCCATCAAAACTACAGAAAATGTATTCAGATTGTCCTATTCCATACTTCTGGAATTAAAAAACTAAGTCCTAGTGTTAATCTAAATAATTATAACCTTTACTGAACACATTTGGTGTAGCTGGAACAGAAAAGCATATATCAACTCCTGAATCTATTATCACTGGGGTTACCTATGGCTCCCTGGACACTGGAAACTCACTTACATTATCACAGAATCTACTTATACCCTGCTTTAAAAAACTGAAAATAACATGCAAGCATCATTAAAGATACATCCAAGGCCATTTATTCTGACCTCATCCTTTTTTTTTAAATGCAGGAAAATGTCAGAAGAAACGTGTTCTTTATATTTATAATGTTATGCTGGGAGCTGAGGTAAACCTTGTGCAGGCTGATGGGCATTTCAACAACCCCATCAACCTCTTCAGTCTTCCTTCTTGACACAATCCACCCACAAAATCCCAAACATTTAGTATAAGGCTAGATTAAAAGACGTAGCAAAATGATATAGGACATTATATTTTTGCATGTTTTGCTGCCCATGCAAGCCTTTTTTCTTCCTGGATCTGAGGGTATGTCAGCACCATGCAATTTCTTCACATGGGCTTCCTCCCACAGAGTTTCTGCTCTTTCTGGAGTTACTCCTAATTTATCTGCTACGTGTTCTCCTAAAACATGGTTTTCCACTTCTTTGTTTCTGGATACAGACATAATCCTCAATAATCTATCAGAACTCATCAAAGCCATTAATGGATTTCATCCTCACCCCATCATCTTCTCACAGTTACTTTGCTGCTGAAGGATGAACTCAAAGAAGATGGTCTCATTTCCCCTACGTCTTTGATTTCTCTTTAATTGGTCAATATATTGTCTCATCCTCCAGAGTGGATTTTAAGGAAAAGCTTCCTATTTCTCAGTCAATGTTTCTATGGACTTCTAGGACAGAGTGGATTTTTTGACATGGGTCAGCTTCAATTCTTCTCTTCCTCAATGCAGATATCCCTGCCCATCATTAGTGTTCCCTCTTGGGAGAAAATGGCAAACCTCCCATTTCTTCCATGAATCACTTGAGAAATTTTACTGTTCACATTTGCATTAAAACAATTCCAATCTAATAACTTCCTCTGGCTTTTTGTAAGTGTGTGTGTATATATATATGTATATACACACTTATACATCAGTGTATACATAAGTATTTAAGAGTGTTTGTGTGTGTATATATGCAAGACCATACTGCAAAAAAAAAGGGGACATTTCAAGACAGAGTAGTTAAAAGAAACAGAAACCACGCAGAAATTATACAATGCGTGTATGCAATATTTTTTGTAACCAGACTGCAAATCCTGTAGGTAAAGAGCGTGGAAACGTAACTATTGGAAATTATCTAAGCCTGAAACAATGGCCCAGCTATTCAGATCAAATGCTGAATACCAAATGGAACCAAATACTTAAAGACAACTTTAGCTAATAAATTCAATTAAATAAGTAATAAAATAATTATTGATTTATTCAAGGCAGGCAGGATGTTGGTAATACACAAAGGGAGAAAAAAAGAAAGTGTTTTTTGAATAAGCCTTCTATATTAGCTTATTAACTGAACAGAGTCCCAAGTGTTATTTCATTAAATAAAGTGATTTGCAGTCTACGAAGCGAGTGAGCCTGTGAATGGAATTTTGTGCTTAATAACAGTAAGTGAGCAGAAAGAATCATTGAGGGCCAGGTTGGACGGGTCCTTGAGCAGCCTGGTCTAGTGGGAGTTGTCCCTGCCCATGGCAATAGTGTTGGAACTGGATGATCTTAAAGGTCGCTTCCAAGCCAAATCATTCTATGATTCTATGATTCCTGTCACCTTTAAGTTTAAAGAAACCCTAGTACATAATATGGTATTAGCATCTACTTTTTGAAAAGCCCTAATATACATTTGACGTTCAACAAAGCAAAAATATCCAGTTGCAGATGGGTCCTTGCCAGCCATAAAAACACATCTAACACTGCAACCTGCATTATTTAACCTGAGCACTGCTCGTATGCAGAGAGCATGGAAACCATTGCAGTCAGCATTTGCTGCAACAGCAGGACTGATGCTTTGCTGCAGTGCCACAGGGGTCTGCGAGTGGAGCTTTGGGTTCCTGCCACTGGGAGAGTCCCACCCCAACTTGGTCTTCCTTCCTTTCCCTCATCTCTGAGGAATCAGACACAAAAGGAAAGAACTAGTATGTATTATTTCATGCTTTCTGAAAGTATGTAAAACAACCAGAACTACAGTCACAGAAATTCACCAAAGGAAATGTTTAGCAAGATCTTCACACTTACCACAGCTTCAGCAGATGATAAGGGGACTCAGGAGAACAGCAGCTCTCAGACGCAATGCAAGGATTTCTATCCTGTAAGGCTCTTAAAAACCAGTAGTGACTATGTGCCACCCAGGTGTTTTCAGCCCTCCTGAGCACAGAAGAGTGCGCAACAGCTGCATGACTGCACAGTTATAGGTCACCAACAGTCTCTTGTTCCACCTGGGTGAAACAATCCCACTTCCATATCATCTTGATATTTATTTGGTGTGTTGGAGGCACTGAGGAGAAGCAGCAGACATTCAGAGCAGGAAACTGAACTAAGCGCTGCTTCAAGTTAGAGGAGCCTTCCAAAGGCAGGTTGCCCAGAGAAGTCATGGATGCCCCTTCCCTGAAGGTGTTCACAGCCAGGTTGGATGAGGCTTTGAGCAGCCTGATCCAGTGGAAGGTGTTTGTGCCCATGGCGCAGAGGTTGGAACTGGATGAGCTTTAAGGTCCTTTCCATCCCAAACCATTCTATGATTCTAAGTGGTTGGAAGAAAAGGCCTTCTGAATGCAAGGGAAAGTCTTCTCCAACAAAACATCACTGGGTAAATTTGCAGATGACTTTGCTCAGCAACCATTAGATCCTAAGCCTCATATTATGCAAAGGGAGGTTTTAGAAATATCACAGTGCTAATGTGACATGAGCAACATATTAGGAGAAAAGAGGAGCAGCATGCAATGAAAAAAATGCTGGGATTGATATTATATTTGAAATTGAAAATTCACCATATTTAAAAATTGTAATGAGTCAGAATTTGAAACTAGATCACACCAATTTGGGTTAAAACCCCCACATAATAAAGCAAACTTTGTAATAAATGAGCCTGGCCATTTGAAAATGAAAGCACAACAAAATCGAAACTGCAAGTGGCCTCAGATCCTTCTTTCCCCAAATTGAACTTAAAAAGAAACTTTGATTTGCAACCAATTAATCAACAATTCAGACAAGTGTCTTGAGGCTCTTTGGATACCAACAATGCTGTAATTGAATTTACAAACAATTTTTTTCCTTGTGCATACACGCTGTGGAGGCTTTATTTCAAAGCAGTGCTCAAGGTTTTGGACATATCCCAGTGGCTTAAAGGAAATTGCATGGTTTGGCTTTTGAGAGACTGGAAACCTATCCCCCCCAGCTTTCTCACTGAACAACAACACAGAAAGAATGTCAGTGGAGGGGTGCCAGTGAGAGACACTTCCAAGTTTCCATTAATTCTTTAAAACTCCATTGCTAAGCCAGAATAAGATACAGAGTGAAAGAGGGAGGGTCACCTCCATGCTGATCCTTCTCAGTTTATACCTCAGAAAGGCTAGAATCGTAGAATTGCTTGGTTGGAAAAGACCTTTGAGTCCAACCACCCCTGTCCATTGCTAAACCAGATCTCCGAGCACTTCATCTACTTGTCTTTTAAATACTTCCAAGGATGATGACTCAACCACCTTCCTGAGCAGCCTGTTCCTGTGTCTGATAACCCTTTTGGTGAAGAAATGTTTCCTGATGCCTAATCTGAATCTCCCTTCATGCAACTTGAGGCCATTCCCTCCTGTTTGGCTAGGATTCACACCATGTCTTCTTGACCAAAATGCATCATACCATGCTACATGTTGCTTCTTGAAGCTAACCCAAAGCACATCTAAAGACAAAGCGGTGTGCACAGATGTTAGTCTTCTCTGGACTGTAAGGTAGAGTAAAGCATCATTGGTGATCAGGCTCAGGCATTTTCATGCCTGTAGTTTCCAGAGGGACTGGGTAAGACTCACATTTGGAGGCCCACTGTGCTAAAAACTGTCTGTACGACCCCTTCCTCTCCATCAAATGTCAACAACAACAACAGAGTCTTATTCTCTGAGCTTGACAGAAAGCTCTGTTTTCCAAGGCAAAATTCTCTATAAGAGTATAAAGCTAATAACAATTGCTATTATTTAGAAGTTTAATGGCAAGGCTACACACACAAAATCATATACATCTTAAGTAACTAACTTACACATTAAGGGTACTCAGTTATGGTACTTATGTATAAATGTCTTCAGATAAGATTTTCAAAAACATTGAAGTAATATGTAAGCATTCATGATTTTGAGAGAATCTTTGGAAACTTCATTCTAAGCAGTCATCCTAAGCTGTACAATACGCAACAGAAGACCAGGGTGAGCTCCAGAACTCATACAATCTGGCTTCTCTGTGAACCTAATGTCCTCAAAAATCTTTATACCAATGACAGAATTGACTGGATTAATGGAGGGATTCAATATTTATTAAGAGGGACAGACAGAAAACCATGTGATTATGTAAGTCATACTTGAAAACAACAAAACAATCAGCCAACCCAGAATGTGGGTATCCTGAAAGCTGTATTTCTAAAGCCACTTTATTTATGTAACTTCAGTGTTCCAACTGAAGAGCTAATATTCAGTATGCAGATACTTTGCAGGAGAATGGGAAAGTCAGATGTGATTAAGTAGCTAGGGAATTTTAGTGGTCAAGTTGTCTTATTTTAATTTTTTAGAGTTTTTACCTGAGTGAAACAATTATGTGTTCAAATAATTAATAGAATTAACAAAAACTCACTAGAAGAAACTAGAAAAGCGTGGTATGTCAATTTAAACAACAATAACAAAAAAGCAAAGCCAGGGGCATGGGTTCTATGCACCTGGCTATTTTTCTGTCTACCTGCAATTAAAACCTGAGCACTTCTCCAACTACTATATTTGCTCAGAGATCCTACTGCAAATGAGATTTGTCCTTTACAATTTAATTACCCAGCTTCTGTCATCTAGTGAGCATGTATGGGTGCTCAGCACCGTGATGTTGGAAGTTATTGGGTTCATTTTACAGTAGCAAGGATCTGTTGACCCAAATCCTTGTGATTCACCCCTGGGGAATAGCTCTGCCTACTGGGACTGATGAATTGTGGACTGGCTGGTGTGAACATCCAGAGTGAGAAGCAGCAACGCAGAGGCACAGAAAGAACCTAACCCTTGCGTATAAGAAACAGAACCGCAAACCATACAGCAGACAATTTTAAACCAAGATGGGTGGAAAACATCCTGCTGTTAAGAACATTCATTTCATGATTAGTGTGTCTCCATAAAATATATTTGCATTTACTATCCTGCTTAGAGTTCATGTACTCAACTACCATTCTTAAAATCGAACTCTTTCTATCGAAAACACCCCTGTCTCTTGCACATGCTTGTGTTCATTTGGCAGGTTAAGCTTCTGAGCCAAGCCTGTCATTGTCCCTGCAATGATGATTACCATTCAAATCTGCTGCTTCAGTACATGTAAAGAAATGTACCCTTCACCTGATGTATGCCCTCCAAGACAACTGACCGAATTTCAGCTCATCAATTTAATATGAAGTAAATTTAATTCTGCTTGACCAAAAAATCAGTGCCTATTGTTCCAAAATATGCAATCATCTCACAGTACACTGCAATTGATGGTTAAGTGGCTTTGTGTTATTGATAAGAGCCCACTCTGATGAGAACAAAGAGGACTGCCAGAGTCCCTTATGAAAAATAAAAAAGGCTATTTTGCACACAACTTTCAGAAACAGCTTCCAATGCATGAGAGCAGCGGCTGCTCTGTGCATGGGCTGTCATCATCAAACCCTTGGAAACAGAGGAGAAGTGAGCATATTATTCTTGATTTACTATCACTTTATTTATGATTTCCAGTTAATACAGATCCACAAAGCATCGCCAGAGAGATACTAAATGCCTGATTGTGCTATCCTAATTCAAGCAAAACCCATACTCAAAGTCCTTTTGAAGCCTTTCTGCTTCTGCCAACTCGTGCAATTTTTATTGCAAACTTTGCAGTACTCAATATTCTGCCTAACGTTCTGGCTCCTGGAGTTATACAACACATGAATCTCCTTTGTTTTCAATTTTAAAAGAAGTTTATTGCCTTCATGATTGAATAGAAAAACTTGCAAATGCGACTTTAAAAAAAAAAAGAGTAAAAAATAAAAGAGAAAAATAACTTAACGATATCATTTTGCTCAATAATTTCATAAAGAGGATGATACTCATAGATGTTCAGGATTTCTGAGCCCCACTGCGTACTTAAGGTGCATCAAAAATTAGCAACACAGCTGCATATTTTCACTTAACGTAACTCCTATTCTTGTAACAGTTGGGGATTTCTTCTCATGCTCAGATATTTTGAGTCTCCTCCCATCTACTGCTGGGGGAGTGAAGGACGTCTCCTGCAAGCCTCAGTGCCCACGCCAGTGGCTATGGGTTCCCCAAACATTAATGGTAAAGTGAGGAGCAAAGAAGAGCAAACCTCTCTGAATCGATGGTGATTTTGCACCAATGGCTCAACTGGGACAGACTGTGTAGCTCAGTCCTTACATTGCTGCTTCAGAGACTACACTAAGTTATGCATTGATTCTCAGGACAGCTCGGGGGCTGCTATCTGATTAGCCTGCATCAAAAAACAGGCAGTAAACTATCCCTGCCACAATGGCTGCAAATCCACACATAGATTTTAATACTGAAAGAGCACAATACTTACTTTATTTCCTTCTTCTTCCTGCATCCAAATTTCCTTCTTTTTTAACTTCTTACTTGATACCTTTTTTATTCTGTTAGCTGTTTGAGACAGAGGCTGTAATTCTCTGTGTTTGTGCAGTGTGTCGCATGATAGCTGACAGCTCGAGATGCCGTTACAATCAGAGAGGGGGGGAATGGTGGGATTTTTAAGGCACTGAGGAAAATGAGGCATTCACCTACCACTGACTTTCAATAGGCTTTGAGTGTCTTTCTCCTCTAGGAGAATCTACATTTATAGGTATAATAATTAAGATGTCCGTCATCACCAAAACATCCATTGTTATAATATGATACAGCCTCCAAGTAAGGAAAATCTTCATTTAGAGCAGAGTCACTAACAAAAAGCACACTGTTTTTTTTACCCAGAAGTGCTAAGACCTTATCCACTAAAATCATGCAGAACAGTATTTAGTATATTTTGTGGAAGTATTATAGAATCATGGAATGGTTTGGGTTGGAAGGGACCTTAAAGATCATGTAGCTCCAACCGCCCTTCGATGGGCAGGAGACACCTTCCACTGCATCAGGGTGCTCAAAGCCTCATCTAGCTTGGCCTTGAACACCTCCAGGAATGGAGCATGCACAACTATTCTGGGGAACTTCTGCTACTGCCTCACCACCCAGAAGATATTTCTTCCCAATAGCTCTTCTTAATATCCCCTCTTTTCATCTTAAAAACATTAATCCTCATCCTGTCTCCCTGATAAAGAACTCCTCTCCAGCTTTCCTGTAGCCCATTTCAGTACTGGAAGGCCACTATAAAGTCTCCCTGGAGCCTTCTCTTCTCCAGGCTGAACATCCCCTACTCTTTCAGCGTGTCTTCATACGGGAGGTACTCCAGCCCTTGGATCATCTTCCTGGCCTCTTCTGGACTCACTATGACAGATCCATGTCCTTCATTTCTATCTTGTATCCCATATTGCATTAGTTGGCTATCTGGCTGAGAAACACACACTCCATCAATTTAAGCACTAACATTATGGTTTTTTTAAAAGCACCTTTCCTATAAATAGATGCTTAAATGATCTTTAAATATTGTAATCTTTAATTGAATTCAATACCTCTGCAAATGGAGCAAACAATCTCTCACTGATTAGATCATTTGCTTGCATTCTACTTCAGACATGCACTGGTTTGCAGTAATGTGAGGGTTTTTTCATTAGCACTGCTGTTGAGCTGCATATTTTCCTCAGCAAACTAATTAATGCTAGAAAGGTAACATTTCTTCTGTGCATTACCACACATCAGTGTAGCTGACACCCTCACAGAGGTTATATATAAATAAAATTCAGGAAGAAATATAAAGGACAAAAATGGAAGTGAATGCAGCAATTAAAAGTAGATTTTTCCATGCGATGGTGAGTGCCTTCATCTCCCAGTGACATCAAGATGGAAAGTGATTACTCAGCACCCCACAGGACAGACCCATGGGAGTCCTGTGGGTCACTAGTGCAGAAATCATTACATACAAGCTGAATAAGAAAACAGGTATTAATAAAGAGAAGAAATTATGTTGCTAGTTTAATCTGGTACCTCCTTAGTTCTGAGCTTTTTCATGAATAACATAGCATCCTGCAGCCAAATTTCAGCTTTGATTTCGGTATGTCATAAATCTCCCTAAATCAAATCACAGGCCTGATTGCAAACTGCATTCCAGTGCGGTCCCTGGCTAATTAAGCATATAGTTGTGATGACAATACAGATCCTACCAGGCAGGATGTTTAGACATAGCTAAATATGCTGTATTATTAATGGCTAGAAGGACTCAGTTATAGACTTGGAATTCCATGTGCTGTAATGGCATTGATGCTGAATGTCTTCCTCAGGAATGTTGATTTCAGGCTCTTAGATACAGAAATATTCCTGCCAAGTTGTTTCAAATGGGCAGCATCCAGCAATCACACCAGCCCAACTCACGCTCAGAACCTGCTTTGATGAGATGCTCTGCAAGTCTGGCTGCCCCTGGAGCCTGCAAGAGTCTTGCAATGGTAGGACATCGAAGAGCCCATGCTCACGATGTCCCTACTCATGGCAGGGTGCTTGAACTGGTTGATCTTTAAGGTCCCTTCTAACTGCAAACACTGTATGATTCTACGGTATTTTGGGGGATGATGTTATTGAGAGCAGCCCTGTGGAGATGGACTTGGGGGTGATGACTGAGGAGAAGCTCGACATGAGTCAGCAATGTGTCCTCGCAGCCCAAAAGGCCAACTCTGTCCTTGGCTGCATCAAAAGAAGTGTGGCCAGCAGGTCGAGGGAGGTGATTCTACCCCTCTACTCTGTACTTGTGAGACCCCACTTATTGTGTCCAATTCAAGAATCTCTAACATAAGAAGGATATGGAACTGTTGGAACTGGATGATCTTTAAGGCCCCTTGCAACCCAAACCATTCTGTGATTCTATGATCTACAGTGAATGCCATTCTATGGAGGCAGCTTAGGTGGTGTATCTCCTGTTGGCTTTTAGTTGCTGCCTCTGCCCTCCCCCTACATTGGATCCTCACGTACTTCAAATAAACAAAGGAATGCATAAAACCTGTTTTAAAGTCTCACTTTTAACTTAAATGGGTTTTTTTCAGTTTATAAAACAGTAATTCTTACTGTTACATTGCTGTAGTTTTCAGTCCATACTATAAAGTATACAACAATACACAGAAAGAAGAGTTAAAGTGTGGAGTTTAACACCTCAATCATAGTCAGACAGCGAGTTGAGGTTTCACAAAGAAAACAGGCAACTTAACCTCAGAATCTCAGTCTAATCACATTTGGCTCCACTCTTGAGAAAATTAACCTCATACATCATGTTGTGCCCCTTTTCCTCTCTATGGCTCATGACACTTCCTTGGCTCCTTGTCCTACTTCTGGACCTCAGAGCTCAGCTGCCACGGCTGCATGCACATGGACAAAGAAACAAGCACATGAACCAAGTGAACAGAGGGAAAGATTTAAGCAGGGTACTTTATTTGGGGGTGGGGTGGAGTGTTTTTTTGTATTGTTTTGTTGTTGTTGTTCGAGGGTTTTGTTAGTGTTTTTTAGGCAAAATAAATATAAATGAATTATCTCTGCCACACAAACATCCTGGTAAGTTTTAGGTATTTAAAGCACATCTGAATGCTGTTACTTAGGGTATCCACAGGATGAAGGTACTTCATTCACTCACCTGTTTTTTTCCTCTCCTTTCCCAATAATTAAATCCTCCTACATATTTATTACACAGACATCCTGACAAAACCTGAAAGCTTCTAAATATATCACTGCATTCATAAGATACAATTAACCTCAACAAACAGTAAATGACATCCTCTGACTTGGAGCCCGAGTCTCCCAGCGTGCAGAGCCTTTAATTCCCTCTGAAGCCATTGCTTACTCTTCTGAGGAAGAAGATGAACAGTGGTGGGTCTACAGAAACCAATTCCTTTGAGACTAGAGAAGCTAATTCTTTCTTTTCCAGCCTCTTCCAACTTTTTGTCTTCACACCTCCTTCCTGTTCCCTTTTCAAACTTGGACTCTTCTCTGCCCCAAGGATAAACCCACCACTTCACTTCATCATCTCTAATTTCAGACATCCTGCATCCCTACACCGAAAATCATCGATATAAGTCATCAAAAGAAGAAAGAGTATTTAAAAATATGTACCACATGACAATAGAACTCAGCACAACAAGAATCTGAACTGGTAAGTTTATCTAATATAGAAGAACAGCTAAGCCCTTATTTTCCTTCTAAATGCTGATCAACATCACATCCATGAGCCATGTATGGTACAGAACTTTTATCTGTAATTCATGCATTTTTTTCATCAGGAACATGTCATCTACAGAGTGGATCTGATACAAGAAGCCACACTCAAAGACAGGAAAAAAAGCAAGGAAACTGACTAACCTGACCAATAGGTTCTTTTGTTGGGGCCTTTCCTCTTCTAGCGGTGCTTGTGGCCAAAGTGGTTGTTGTTTCCATGACTGATGTGGACATCTCTGACTGCATCGCTGTGGCTGTGGACTCAGTTGTCATAGAGGAAGGCACTTCACCAACAAGTCTCACATTTCCATCTATCACGATGTTGGCATCATTTTCTGCTGCCATATTCAGAACTTTCAAGCCATTGTAGTAAAGACCAGAGAGCTGGCCTTGGAAAGGATGGCCACGTTCCTTGCCTCCAATTTTTATGGTTGCTTGGCTATTGAAGATTGTGAGCTGACGCCCTGTGAAGATAACATTATATACATGCAAAAATGTTGACTGCGAACACCATTCTCTACACGAGTGATAACAGATTTTCATGGGGTGAATAATGAGAGCAATAAACTATAAGAAAAGGATTTGACTCATAATTCATTGCTTTTTAATGAGGTGTCCATGAAATGCATAAATTTGGAGAGCATTTGCATTTTTCTTAATTTACGACGCTTGGGGATTATATTTTTTGCTAAAAGGCCAATCAAATACATTTGCAAATATTCTGAGTGCTACAAATGATTCCACTCTCCCTTTTACCTGCAAGCAGTGTTAAGCTTTTGGTGTGTGTCAAGCATGCCAGGTTTCTAATTCCTTAAGATTATTTTTGCTTCGAGCCTGCCAACGTTTCAAAGCTTTGTCCACCCAATAGAGCATAAGGCCTATAGCTTTAGGTGTGTACAGGTGAGATAATATCTGTATAGACATAAACAAATATGTATATACACAGAGGGAAAGTTTATATATGCCAAGGAATCACTAGGTCAAGCGAATTTTAAAGAATATGTTATGCAGTAATCTGTTGTATCTCTATAAGTGAATAAAATATTTATGCTTTTAATTTAATATTTCCTTTTTGTATTTAAATGTTGGTTTTCCTTCAACATACACACTGAAAAGAAACACGTGGGTCACACTGAGTGAGGTATAGATTCAGAAATAGATGTCTGATTGGCTTTCAGCAAGGCTATAGATTCAAATAAAAGGGTTTCAATGTAAAAGCGGCTTCAGGAATGATACACATACCAATGGAGAAATCATGGAACATTTCCGTTACACAGAGAAATCCGCAGCAACAGTACCACTCTTAGTAATAAATTCATGTTAGCAGATTGGTTTCTGCTTCACAAAAAGCATGCACACAACTTTAAGTTCTGTTTTAATTCGTGTTTGTTCCAAAATCCCCTTAGAAGATTGCAAACGTTAAAGGGACTTCATTTTGATTGGCAAGTCATATTGCCCTCTATTTAAGATACCTACAGTTTAAACAAATTTTTTTTGTCAGGACCATAATGAAGATATCATAACTACATATATATTTTAGTTAATAATTTAGATGCTGGAACATGTCATGTAATCTATGATCGATTTATAATTTTTGGTTAATGTTTGCTATGAGTACCTTCATAGATAGAGTTAGTGGATTATATTTAACAGTCCCTTTAACCTTAAGTTAACAGGGTAAGATTATTAAACAGCTGGTACTTCTAGAAATGTATAGAAATTATTATACAAGGTATGCAAATATTACGCTACATTTTACTGTTTTAAATTTGTTTTAAATTTAGTTTTACTGAAATTTATTTTTTATGTTTATTAGTGTTACAATGAAGCACTACTTGGTTATGTTCAAATTATTGTTTTATTTGAAGTTTTAATCAATGTTTTTTACCTTTGTCGAGTAGCCATTCATCAACTACTCGACCAAGTCGATATGGAATTCGCTGTCTAGCAATCGCCAGGCGCTCGTTATCATTGTTTCCTTTAAAGTTTAAAGAGACATTTCATTGGTTAAAATCTGTAAGGTCAAAGGTTAAAAGTTAATACTTAAAGCTTGAGCTATACAGTTGCCACATGATTTTTTGAAATTTGGAATTTTAAAAAGTGCTACCTAAAACATTTCATGGTTCAGACTTTTCATTCATTCATTTATTTTATTTTAGCAAACAAAATTATTCCTATGTTAATTGAAAATTAGAATTCTGCATTTGAGCTAGGTTATTAAACTTATGTTATAGACAGACCCCAAAAAACCAAATTTAAACATCATCGAATGGCTTTACAAAAAAATGATCATTGACTTCAGGGTTTTGTCTTTTTTGATGTTTCTTATTAACTAGTTAAACATGTTCAGGTGAAACAGGTTTAAGTTTCCCAAAGACATCCAATCTCTCACTCCAAATTAGTCATTTAAAGAAGAACACAACTCTTCATCACCATCTAAGTCACACTTACTTCTGCTGTCTACAAACAGACCTGATGTAACTTATTTCCTAGTCAGAAAAAACACATTCTTATTTGCTTCATTTAAATAAATAACTAATATATACGGTACAGAACAGACCAGAGTATTCACCATTTGTGCATTCTCATAGGACACATTGACAACGTCTTGAAGGAACACCAAGGCTTTGACAAAAGTGACTTGCTGAAAGGTAGCCTGGTTCTGAAATGGGGAAACCTTTTAAAATTTAGCAAGAGGGTTTCAAATTAAGAACTGACCAGAACTCATCAATGAAAACCACAATCTAGTCATATTTGCCAACCATACCTATTCTCAGTCCATGCAGAGATCTTTGACCTTTTTAAATAAAATGATGGGATAAAATAAGGCTGGTACAGTCAGAAAAATATCACACAACAAGGAAAAATTAGCAAACCACTTTAAATCTTTATTTCTATTTATAGCTTTTTGTGTTTGCTTGATATGGGTATGATCTCTCAGAAAACCCTGTCTTCTACTTAGAACTTTTCATAGGAGAATAGTAAACCAAAATATTTCCTCCAATGTACAGTTTTTGGTGGCAGTAGTATCTTAGACAAACAATACCTTTTTCTTCCATTGTACTGGGTCATATTAGAAAAGAACCTGAGAAATAAGAAGAGCCAGATAAGCAAAAAGCAGTCATTTCTAATTCAGGTCTGAATCCAATGTCAGTCTTACTAGCTTAAATGTGCACACCGTTTCTTGCTTCAAACCTCACAAACAAATCAAGTCCTGTGAAGGGGAAATTAAGTACAGAATGCAGCAACCCACATGATACTCAGAAATATATTTTCTTGAGCTAAAAGGATCCCACTGCTAACTATAAAACCAAAGAATTACCTAAATTCAGAAAAGCAATATTCTAGTTTGGCATACGATTACCCTCACTATCAGCATCAGAAGCCATAACAGGCCTGCAGGGAGCAATTGGTACCACAGCCCTTGGAAACAGCAAGAGTAACAGATGCTGTGCTAAAAACTATGGTGGGTTTATGCCCATGCTTATTCTACAGTTACATGCATTGCTATGTTCCATGTTTCACGTTTAGTTTAGCATGGACATAGCTCACTACACTCATAATGAAGAATTTCTTCCTAGTGTCTAATCTAAATCTTCCTCCTTCCAATTTAAAGCCATTGCCTCTAGTCCTATCACTACATGCCCTTGTAAAAAGTCCCTCCCCAGCTTTATTGCGGTCCCCCGTCAGGCACAGGAAGGCCTCTATAAGATCTCCCAATATACTTCTCTTCTCCAAGCTGAACAATCTCAACTCTCTCAGCCTGTCATCATAGCAGAGGTGCTCCGTTCCTATGATCATCTTTGTAGCCCTTCTCTAGACCTATTCCAACAGTTACATATCCTCCTTATGCGGGGGATTTAAGGACTGGACACAAACCTCCAGGTGGGGTCTCAAGAGAGTGAAGTAGAGGGGCAGAATCACCTCTCTTGACCTGCTGGTCATGTTTCTTTTGATGCAGCCCAGGATACGGTTGGCCTTCTGGGTTGCGAGTGCACATCACTAGCTCATGTTGAGCTTCTTATCAATTAGCACCCCCAAATCTTTCTCCACAGGACTGCTTTCAATCACATCCTTCCCCATCCTGTACTGAAACTGAGGAAAGCCCTGGCGCAGGCGGAGGACCTTGCACTTAGCCTTGTTGAACCTCATGAGGTTCTCACAGACTCACTTCTCCAGCTTGTCCAGGTCCCTCTGGTTGACATCCTGTCCTTCTGGTGTGACAAATACACCACTCAGCCTGGTGTCATCTGCAAACTTGCTGAGGGTATGCTCGATCTCACTGTCTATATCATGCATGAAAATATTAAACAGCACTGGTCCCAGTATGGACCCCTGAGGGACACCACTTGTCATGGGTCCCCTTCTGTATGTTGAGCTATTCACCAGAATTCTCTGAATACGACCATTCAACCAGTTTCTTATCCACCGAACAGTCCACCCATCATATCAATATCTCTCCAATTTAGAGAGAAGAATGTTGTGGGGGACCACGTCAAAGGCTTTATTGAAGACCAGATAGATTATATCAATTACTTTTTCCATATCCACTGATGTGGTTATCCCACAATAGAAATCTACTAGGTTGATCACTCAGGACTTGCCCTTGATGAAGCCATGCTGGCTGTCTTGAACCCCCTTCATGTCTTCTATGTGCTTTAGCACAGCTTCTATGAGGTTCTGTTCCATGATCTTCCCAGGCACATAGGTGAGGCAATGTTTCTTATTCAGCCACGGGGTGTAAATTAGGTACATATGGTAGAAGGACCCTCTGCACTCACCAGTCTGGATCCCTAATGCCATGGCATCTCTCTATTGTAATTCTATTACTAACATGGGATTTAGCCTAGACAAGGTTTATTGCTGCCTCCACTTTCTCTCCTCTGCAGCTGCTCCAAGACATCTCTATGGTGATCATAGAAACTCCTCTGTGAATTTACAGCATATATTTAGTCTTGACCATCTTAAACATTTCTTTGAATTATGTCATTAAAAAATCCATGCAGTACATACGTTTTCTGAGAATATTGCACTCTATTATAATGTGATTCTACCTATAAATTATGTTTTATACTATCTGCAGCAGTCTTGCACCACTGGGAGCAAAACACAAATGAAAAGCAAGGTAATAAGCATTGGATTTGTAAAGGTCACACACACACAAAAAATAATTGCTGATTATATTAGTCTGTCCCTCATCAGAGGAAAAGTGCATTGTTAAATGCATCTGAATTTCAGGCTATTACATTATTTTAAATTCTTCTAATACATAATACAGATGGAAGGGCTAGGGAGAAATGGTGTGGAACTTATCCAGATTTAGTTTCAAGAACACACAGGTATAGTAATGATGAAGCTGGTAGACACATAGGTAACACCTAAATTCAAAAAATGATATGTAGCCTTGACAATAATGGAAATGACATTAAAACCAACACTTATGCTACTATTACATTGTTAAAAATACATCTTTTCAATAACTGCTTCTTCCCAAACATCCGGTTTGGGTTGTACAACCAGCTACTATGCATATGGATTTACATGAGGTATTAGGAAGAAATTTTATACTGTGAGGCACTGGCATAGGTTACCTAGAGAAGTCATGGGTGCCTCATCCCTGGAGGTGTTCACGGCCAGGTGTGAGCAACCTGACCCAGTGGAATGTGTCCCTGCCCATGGCAACTGGATGATCTATAAGGTCTCTTCCAACTCAAACCATTCTATGAATCTATGAACTCGGTAAAACTATATACATTTACCCTACCTCTGGCAATCAACACCAGCTGGGCAAACATAAATACCACATATTGTTTTCCTCAGGAAGATTCAGTGTATATTTTTCGTGCTTCCTTTATTTATGCTTGTTTTTACCAATATGGTGAACCATAAGGAACTTCTACCTTAAAAGCACTTCCAAGAAGGTTCATAAATATTTTCATACTCTGAATAAACCTGTGGCTTTGAGATTTTATATCTGTTATCTGTCTGAAAGATTAAGTGCTCTGGCAGGCAGGCTTTTCAACCATAATTCATAAAAAACAACTGATATGCCTAAAGTTTAATTATAGACAGCTATGCGACTATCCAGCATGACATTTCTTGGTTATATAGCTGAGATTTCTTTGATTAAAAAAGACGAGTGGAAATTATTCATTCAGGTTGTGCACAGTGACATTGCCTAACCCGAAAGAATTCTAGATGGCTTCATTCTTGTGCCAAACAGACAATACTTTGTCACAATACAGTGTTAATTCTGCACAGGCTTCAAGGGAATAACAATAATTCCAAAGAATTAAAGTAAGAAGATAGGAGCAGCAAAGGTCAAATCTTTGAGTCGGAGCTAAATCTTGTGGCGAGATTGAGAAGAAGCAGTCCAAAAAAACTTTAATCATACCTTTATATCTATAGGTCAGCTGGGACAAACCAACTGTATGAACTTCACTAATATGTATTTTATCCCTCCTGATTTATTATATTGCCAGTGATGGAGTGTAATTCTATTTTGTTCTCTGAAATAAAGATGTCAGTTATTGATGTGAAATAGCAGCATTCTTGAAAGAGAAGAAGTAGGAAGGTTAAAAATCGAGAGTCTGTGAAGAGCAACCTAGAGTAGAGAATATTTTGTTTGAAACAAACTCATTATAAGAATACAAATTCATCTTGTTATTCTCAGTGATCTACTAGGGAAATAAATAACAGTGATGAAACCAAAGTCTATCTCCACCTATAAACAACCTCCCTCTCCTGGATTTGCTCATCATGATTTTGACACTGCTATTTCTGAATCATGACTCCCCTGACATCCACAAGGGGAAGGCAGATACCTATATCATTCCTCCAGATACAGTGAGGGATGAAACCTGGCTGAAGTGTGAGCTGCACAGATGGAAGAGAGCCACAGCAGCTCTGTGGTGCAGGGACAAACAGCCCATACTGTGCTTTCATTTACTAGCCTAGCTAGGATAGGAAACTGTCTGAGTAACATTATCTCAGTAACAGCTCATACTAAAGATCGTTCGAATCATCTATCACATCTGCACACCCACACTTGCATATACAAATATATATTAGTGTTGAAATAAACTAAAGAAGCAAAGACTGCAGTCTAGAATTTGCACAACAGATGATTTTGCATGTATAGCTTGACTCTTCCCAGGAAAAAAAAGAAGTGATATTTTAAGGGCTATCAATTGCAAGCACAATGTTTTATATCATTTGCAAGTAATTTTGTTATGCTGGTGTTCACACTGGTTCCATGTCCTGGCCATACGTGGATGCTTACAGTATCATCAGAGTTGCAAGGTAAATTGATGTTAACAATACAACAGAATCAGACTGTAATTCATTTCAAACAGCCAAAATACAGACATTCTCTAAAGCTATATTAAGATTTGAATTTAAATAGTCTTCAGCTGTCATCTAAGGAATTCAGTGGCTACATCTGCATTGCTCTGCTTGACCAAAGATCCCTTAGAAAGGTTGCTTAGGCTCCCCACCCAAATGGATGCCGCGGAGCCCTCCGAGTATGCTCGCATGCACAGTGAGTAGGGTGTACTAGAGCATTTCCTTACTTTATCTGCCACTGTAGACCTCTAGCAAGTCTTGCTCCTAACAAATATAACTCCTAAATAGTCTGCAGCACAGCCCATCATCCGATCCTGCCTGTTGCCTTCATAAAGAACCCTACTATTATCCACAAGCAACTTGTTCTCAGCAGCCATCAATAAACTTGCCTTTATAACTGCAAACACAATATCCCTTTTTCAATCACATCCCTCTAGGTCCAGAATATACAAGCATGAGACTGGGTTGGATGGAGCAAAGGACAAGGGGTCCAGGTCCACCCCAGGAAATCATGGCATTTGTGGGGGACTCTGACATTGGTCAAACTCAAATTTTTGTCGAGTGCTTACAGACTTAGCTATCCAGTATCTATATATATCCAGTTCTGAATGGATCAAATAAAGTTGTATGTCTTTTTCTTTTGCTAAAATATGCCAGCTACACCTGTTGCAATGTGTAGGATGATGAGTTGGGAGAGATGAAGGACATAGCGGTCAGTCTTGAAGACTATTGTATAAGTAATGGCTGCAAATCTACAATGCCATACCTTGTTCCAGAAGAGTTAACCTATAAAACAGAAACAATCATGATGTGTTACTTATCCAGACTTCACAGTGTCAAACCTGTCATGTTCAAATTAAATGACCATAACATGGCCCCTTTCAAGTAACAGGGATTCCCAAATTCCTTATAGTGAATATTGGGTGTTCCAAGATGATATTCTGCCATGGAATGACTGACAGCAGTCTTCTTGTGAGGGTGAAACATCTCATTGTTGGCTTATAACACAAAGCAAAACTTAGGTTGCCTTAAAGAAGAATCCAATTACCAGATATTGGGTCAATGGACAAAGGCCAGTTGTATGGCATTCACAAGGTAAAGTGTCAGGTTTTGCACTTGGGTCACAACAACCCCATGGAACGCGCTGGGTTTGGGGCAGTGTGGCGGGAAATCTGCCCCGGACGAAAGGAACTGGGGGTGCTGGTCAACAGAAGCTGAATATAAGCCAGTAGTGGTGCCCACGTGGCCAAGAAGGCCAAAAGCATCCTGGCTTCTATCAAAAAGGGTGTGCCCAGCAAGAGCAGGGAAGTGATCATGCCCCTATATTCAGCACTGGTGAAGCTGCATATTGAATTCTGTGTTTGACTTTGGGCTCCTCAGTACATGAAAGACATTGAGCTGCTGGAGCTTGTCCAGAGGAGGGCAACAGAGGGTGAAGGGTCTGGAGCACAACTTTAATAAGGAGCAGCGGAGGGAACTGGGGCTGTTTAGCCTGGAGAAGAGGAGGCTGAGGGGAAACCGTATCGTTCTCTGCAGCTCCCTAAAAGTAGTGAGGTGGGTGTTGGTCTCTTCTCCCAGGTTACAAGTGAGGAAATTGGCTAAAGTTGTGCCAGGGGAGATTTAGACTGGATATTAGGAAAAATTTCTTTACTGAAAGACTGGTGAAGCACTTGAACAGGCTTCCCAGGGCAGTGGTGGAGTCACTATCACTGGAGATATTCAAAAAGCATGTAGACACAGCACTTTGCGACGTGGCTTAGTAGGCATGGTGATGTTGTGTGATGGTTGGACTAAATTATCTTAGAGGTCTTTTCCAGTCTTAATGATTGTATGATTCTATGATGTATTGGGAGATGTATTTGTCAGTTGATCCTCATTCCACTGATACTACAGACTGTACCAAAACATCTCATGTTCACCTGCAAGATCCTTGTTTTATGCTTGCATATTAGAAATCCCAAATCATATTCTTACAACTTTCTACAGGACAGACCTAAGAGCTATCATTAACCTCTCAGGGAGATCCAGACCTTCACTTCAAATCAACTACCTTCCGCCTTGTTTTGGTTTTGATTATTTTTTCACTGGATTAATTAGTAATTAAACAAAGAGTGTGCACTTCCTGACTCTCGCTTCCTCACTGTAATGCAATATCTGTCTCAGGCTGTGCAGTGTTGAATTGCTTACTTTGAGAGATGGGTGTATTGTATCAAAAGCAAGCAAGAGAAGATGAAAAGCAACAAGGAGGAGATAAGAAAACACAGGACTCCTCTGATAAATTAAAGGTCATGTTTTGTTATCAGGAGTTTTAAAAAGATCCTTTGTACTGCCTGTGAAGCATTTAAGGAGCTAATATTGTATGGCTGCTGCTAAAATAGGTAGGAAAATTGATAGAAATCATTAAAGAGGAAGATTAAAGTATAAAATATGAATTGTTACAAGTACAGTACCTTGCCCCACATCACTTGAAGAGTGACATTTTGCAGTTCTCCCAGGTAAAAGGGCACTGGACTGTTTCTAAATCATAATGTCACAGAAGCTAAGCTTACTTTCCCTATAGAAATTTAACCATAAGTTGACTGCAAGCAGTTTCTTATTCAATAGGTTTTCAGCAGCTGGAATAGGGAGAATATTTCAACCTGACTGTATCTAAAATTAGCTGGATATAAGATAGCAACTACTGAATGTGTTATTCTGACTTTTGCCCAGGTAGCAATCTGGATGATCTTCATTTCACGATAGCAAAGAGCTGCTATATGGAATGTCTCTTGACAGAAATAATGCATTACATAAATGACAATGACAAATGGAAAACACTGTGTTCAGCTCTTAGTTTAAATTCCTATTGGTCTGTAAACCCATGAGCATCCAATTTTCAGGTAGGAGCCATCAATAAATCTTATTAGCTATGTGTGAGTCTCCCAATTAAGTTTAATCACACTGCAAGTTCTGAGGACAGAATAGGGCAAACTGTCTAAAGGTCACTGCTCCTATCACTGCATTTTATTGGGAAGTTCTATATATTTTTCAATATATTATTTCTGAAGATGAAAAGTTTTCTGAAACAATTAAAAAAACACTTCTAGGGTTGAATTCTGCTCTTGGTAATGTGATTTATAAGAGAAAATAGAGTTTGGCTTTCAGTTGTGATCCCCAAAGCTGCTGCAATTGAACTGCTCTAGCAGACTGGAGGCAATACAAGGAAGATAATTTCATGCTCATTACACGACCAGAGACATAAAAAACCTGAAGAAATCTGAGGCAATTAGCATCAACTCTCAGCAGCGGCATGCAAACTAACTTGACTGCAATTGCAAATGTTCAAAATGTTGATTTCATGTTCTTTTATGAAGTATGGAAATGCTAGATTTAACCACCACGATGCCCAGAAGTCCTGGACCATACAGGTGCTTTGTCACGCTCGCTAGGCTTGCTGAGGCTGCGTCAGGTCATTCTCTGAGCAATACGCATGATTACACACAAGCCAAAGGCAACAACAAGAGTGAGGTCATCATCTGGACAAGCCTTTGCCAAGCAGAAGAAACCAAGTGCAACCTTACATATAGAAAATGGCATTTAAGAGATAAAAATCTGGTCTGTGTCAGCAGTGTAGCATAGAAAAAGCAGCCCTTGGCCAAAGCAAACTCCAGACTTTCAGTTCTGTCCAAAAGTGGCATTTCAATTTATGTATTTATGCCTCACAGACATTTGACTATAAAAGAATAATCTCTTTCAAATGGAAAGGTTTAAACTTGTACACAAAGAGCTTTTTTTAATGCTTTTGGCAAGACACAGAAACAGAAACTGTAAATAATAGAAACATGCTCCCTGTGATAAAAGCAGAGGAATGCTAAAGACTGCAGAACTATGAGCAGCCCACCACACAACAGCATTGTGGGCATGGCTAAACTCCCAGCAGTGAGTTTTATCTGTTAAAAGGTGAAATAATCTGAAAATAAAAAAATAAGGAAGCTTCATTAATATTTTCCATCTAAGTTAAGCTGTGATATGGCATATCACTATAACTTTTTATTAAATACAGCTAATTTTTAAAAAATCATAGAATGTCCCGAGTTGGAAGGGTCCCACAAGGATCATTGAATCCAACTCCTGTCCCTGCAAAGGACAACCCCAACATTCACAGCATGTGTCTGAGGACGATGACCAAATGCTTCTTGAATATTGTCAGGCTTGGTGCTATGACTGCTTCCATGAAATCTGCAAAGTGTTTCCAGCTAGTTAAGTCTTTTCCCCTTGTGATCACATTTCACCTCATATTTTTGTGCAGTCTGACTAAGACAAACCACAATGACTGTGAAACATTTTATTTTGCTTTGAGATACTGATTTTGAAGAAAATGGAAAACTGCACTGCTCAAATGGTCTGCATTTCTATGTCCAAAATTGTTCTGTTTCCCTCTTTAGGAGTTAGGAAGTTCTCAAGGGAGGGAAAAGATGGTTACTGTACCTTATGGATCACTTTCCTGAAGTCTGTGCTTCATGTCAGAGGTAGGGTCTTTTTATCAGGAAGTGCAGGGATAGGATGAGGGGGAGTGGTTTTAAGCTGAAAGAGGGGAGATTTAGATTACCTATTAGGAAGAAATTTATTACTTTGAGGGTGGTGAGGCACTGGCACAGGTTGCCTAGGGAAGTTGTGGCTGCCCCATCCCTGGAGGTGTTCTAGGCTAATTGGATGAGGTTTTGAGCAACCTGGTCCAGTGGAAGGTGTCCCTGCCCATGGCATAGGGTTGGAAATGGATAGGCTTTGAGGTCCCTTCCAGCCCAAGCAGTTCCATGATTACATATTCCTAATGTAAAAATGGTAGAAAACCACACTGCTGGATAAAGTGCTGGTGAGGGGTGATAAGGGTGGGGGAGTCCGTCACCACTCCTGTGGAATGCCCTTTTCAGTGTACCCTGTTTTACAAAAAAACTTAAAAACATGCTGGACATCAACCACAGAAGCAATTCTCACGAGCCTTACTGAATCATGGCCTGAAAAGGCCTTTGAGGCTGCAGATCTCTCTTCTTGGATGTTCTCAGACAACAGCTGGTGCCAATGCAGCCTTGGGCGACCAGAAAAGAAAGCCACATACTGCAATGCCAGATCTAACATACGAATCTGACCTGCACCAGCTATATCAAGATATCCCAGTTCTTCAAGCCCCTGCCAAGGACACAATTTCACATGAGGAACTATGGTGTTTTAAAGTAAATGTCTCCACATTTTAGATAGAAAACCTAAAGCTGGCAGCCAAGTTTTACATAGGTCTACAACTATTGGCTTGCTTTTCAGAGTTAATCTGAGTTGGATCACCAGAATAAAAAAAACTAATCAATATTGAACTATTTAAGTGTATATGAACTTGCTAGGAAGTATGTAATCACTAATTAACTGTCAATATGTTTCATTTTTCCTTTTATTAAAATCCATTTTCTGATGTAATATCCAAGAAGTAAACTCTGCTTCTGCTTTTAAACACCTGTGAAATGGTGAAATGTACAACTTTTGCAAGAAAATAGCTCTGCTAGCGCAATTTACACATCCACTTTTTCCCAGGAAACCACTTGACCTTTCAAAAACACACTGAAACCTACTAAGTTTTAAAAATTAGATAGAGTATTATCATCTTTCAGGCTTTACAATTTCTAGTAGCTTCTCTAACATAAAGCGCTAATGCATTATTAAGTATAATGCAATATGCTATTTGAAGTATTTATATTTTAAATGATCGGTACTGAGAATCATTAAATATTAAATAAACATCTAATTCTAAGCAGATAATACACTAACAGCTAAAATATGCAGGTGCTTACAAATAAAATATTAAAGCATTGCAGTTTGATAAACATATTTTCAAGACAAAGCTCAGGACTCTAAGAAGGAAGAACTACATCATTCCATCAATCCACTGTCCGCCATCACCCAATAGAGTGCTGCTATGGAATTAATAGATTAGATGGGAAAAAGATGTGCAACTATTTCCAAAGGAAAACAATAAAACTTACAAGCAAATATTCATGGCCAAGGTTGAAGTTGTGAATGTCCCCTCCCTGGAGGTGTTCACGGTCAGGCTGGATGGGGCTTTGAGCAACCTGATTCAGCTGAAGGTGTCCCCACCCTGGCAGGTGGGGTGGAACTGTACAGGCTTTCATGTCCCTTCCAAACCAAACTATTAAGTGATTCTATGAAATCCAAATAAGATTGAAATATGTCTAACTGCCAGGATGGATTGTTACCGTCAATAAAGCACACGGCTAAACCACAGCTCTGGAGCAACATCCCCTTTTGTTTTCAGCTCAGAACACCCATGGTGCTCACATTGACAAAGACACAACAGAATATTTCTGACAGACTCTTGTGACATGGCTCATCTCTCCAGTTCAGCTGGAAAAACTGTATGCAACCTTGCTCCATAGAATGCTCTTTCACTAAAGTCAGCCACTGGAAAAAGTACATGTAACAAACTGTGCATTGTCAGATAGAATGGCTAAGCATGTGGCTAACTAATAACCATTTCTCTAGTTGCCAGGATTTATAGATGTATAAATGCACAAATCTGAGAAAGAGAAAGCTAAATGCTATGTTAGGATTGGGATAATACTTTCAGTATTCTCTTTCTGCTCTTTTGCAAGTGCATTCTCAGTTTAATGCAATAGGACTGACATGGTTAAGGCATTGTATAGCTGCTGTTCAGCACAGTAACGTTTCTGGATACAGAAATTATACTTGGAAACAATCTTTTCTCTGGATTGAGTTGGTTAATTCCTGAGAAGGTATAATTATAGCTGTACTACAAACACAATGCTACCATAGTTTTATTCTTATATTGATAATATACTCCTAATACAGATGCAGGCATAATTTGGCCTGTATATAACAGGATATTAATATCACAGAATCACAGAATGGTTCATTTGGAAAAGACCTTTAAAATCATTGAGTCCAACCATTGATCCAGCCCTGCTAAGTCCGTCACTAGACCATGTCCTCAAGTATGACATCTATACTGAATATATTAATATAGAACCACTTGATCCTGTATTCAGCCGTAAAACAATTCCTTGGTTAATTCAAAACCTGTAAAGGACTCAAGGAGGTCTTCCATGAAAATATCTTCTCTTAACATGATGACACACACTACAGGAAAATCTCTCAGCAGTGAATGCCAAGGCTCGCTATTGAAATAGTATCTTCCATTTCTTGCATGAATTTCTTAGTTCTGGTTATGGCTTTCTAGGAACAGCGAGAGCACGCTGTAAGCATCTGGTATTTTCTCTCTGTAAAAGCACTTACACTATAATCACTGTAGTTTTCTTCTCAACAGTACAGACCAGTTGCGGTAGCACTTCTTTTAGACTCCTGTTACACACATCCCCTTTTTTATTTTCACATAGAACAACAGATCCCATGTACTGACATTGATACTTGTTCCAGAGCTAGTTTCAAAGTGCTGGTCTCATCTGCAAACTTGCTGAGGGTGCACTGGATCTCACTGTCTGTATCATTGATGAAAATACTAAATAGCACTGCTTCCAGTACGGACCTCTGAAGGACACCACTTGTAATAGATCTTCATCTGGAAGTTGAGCCATTGACCACTACTCTCTGAATGCGGCCATCCAACCAATTCCTTATCCACCAAATGGCCCTCCCATTGAGTCTATAGCATTCCAATTTAGGGAGAAGGATGTTGTGGGGGACCACGTTAAAGGCTTTACTGAAGACCAGATAGATTACAATCATTACTTTTCCTGTGTTCACTGATACAGTCACCTCATCACAGAAATCTACGAGGTTGGTACACACAACATATTTTCCTGCTGTCACTATTATTTACCCCTTTTTTGTCTTTCTAACAGTCCCACAGCATCAATAATGACCTTAGGCAGACTTCTAGGCCTCTTGTAGAAGTCATAGATCTTTTCAAGACTGGTACTGAATCCCACTGGACACATTTCCAGTCAAGAAATACTTCTCACTGATAACTATTTCATAGAGTTCTTGAGGTTGGAAAAGATCTTTGAGATCATCCAATCCAACCATTAACCCAACACCACCATGCCTACTAAACCATGTTCTGAAAGGCTAATACTACATGCTTTTTGAACACCTCCAGGGATGGTGACTCCACCACTTCTGTGGGCAGACTCTTCCAATGCTTCACCAGTCTCTCAGCAAAGAAATTTTTTTCTAATATCCTATCTAAACCTCCTCTAGTGCAACTTGAGGCCATTTCCTCTCATCCTATCACTTGTTACTTGGGAGAAAAGACCAGCCCCCGCCTTGCTACATTCTCCTTTTGGGAGGTTGTAGAGGGCAATTACGTCTCCCCTCAGCCTCCTCATCTCCAGACTAAACAACCCTAGTTCCCTCAGCCGATCTCCATACCCCTGTGCTCCAGCCCCTTTCCCAGCTTCATTGTCCTCCTCTAGACATGCTCCAGCAAATCAATGTCCTTCTTGTCCTGAGAGCTGTTTGGAATTGACACTGCAACCATAACACTGTCTTCAGTCTCAGTTTGTGCTTTAGTTCAGACAAAACCACACAAGAGAGAGAACTACAGGATTAGGACCCTAAAATGATCTGATCAAGAATCCTTTGGCTGAACATTACTGTGAGACAATTGCTGTGTTCTGAAGATGAGAGCAGATTTTCATGACCTAGCCCTTTATGCAGCTACAGTTAAACTTTTAATACTGTTTGCTCTTTTGAAAAGGGCATATTTATTTTTCTCTCCCTATTGTGCAACTGTAATTTTAAATTTTATACCGGTAGTCTATTAATGCCAGTCAGTTCTGTAAAACAGGAAAATAAAAATTGTCTTTATATATACTTGACCTTGACAATATTATGTTACATTCATGTTTTTAATGTCCGCTAGACTCAACGCTGCACCAAAAAGGCCATTTAACTCCTTAGAAATTGTACACTGAAGAAAATAAACCATTTACATCTCAATTAAACCAATTTGTAAAAGCATAACTCTACTGCCTTTAATCCAGGTAACTTCTGCTTGTAGGGCATAAAATCAGGATGTGGTTCACAATGCTTTGTGCTTCTGATAGAGTAATGGATGTTCAAGTTCTGCTTCAAATTTATTGAAAATGTTGTATACCGAAGAATCTGACTCTTGTGAAGCTCATAAGGGTTCTAGTTTGTATAAATCATATGAGTTTTTCAGTCTTGTTCTGACAGGTAAGGTGGTCTACAAAAGCAGCCCCTCTGGTTTAGCTACACCTTGCTAGGGTCAAGGTAACTCTTTCGATATGCCTGGCACACTGCACTGCACTTTCTTTTAAATGCAGGATGTAATACAAGAAGCCTGTAGAATTGCTTACAATCAAGTTGCCATTGATTACAACTCCAAAGTATCAAAGAAATGTTAATTTGGAAGTGTGGACACTGCACTTTCTGGTTCTCCCAAGTTCTCACACTTTCTCACTGCAGTTCATTCTTACAGGACAAGAAGGAATGGCCTCAAGTAGCACCAGGGGAGGTTTAGATTAGATATTAGGAAAAAATTCTTTACTGAAAGAGTGGAGAAGCACTGGAAGAGGCTGCCAAGGAAAGCAGCAGAGTCACTATGCCTGGAGGGGTTCTAAAAGTGTGTAGACATGACACTTCAGGACAGGGTTTAGTAGGTACGTTGGTATTGCGTTGATAGTTGGACTGGATAATCCTAGAGGCCTTTTTGAACCTCAGTGATTCTATGCTTTCTCTTTGTAATGAACAGGGCTCAAGACAACAGAGACCCAACCCTGCCGCAGGATGAAGAAATGTGCATACATCTTGTTTCCTGAGTTCATATGGTGCAAAGGGGAGAAAGAGTCTAAAGTGCATAAATACTCATACATTCAAGACAGCATTGATTTGTGCCCTCTTGGATACCTGGTTAACGCTTTTCAGTCTCTTGAAAATATATCTAGGACAGAGCAGGTTGCTGTTTTCCCAGCTGCAGTATGAATTATAGTGACTGCTTCTGAATTAGTTGGTTTAATGGAAGTTCTTATCCTGAAGACATAAAGTACCATTCTCCTGTCACACCTCACGACACCAGTAAAATATATCTGGGGACACATGCACAAATGCGCCCCAAATAAAAAATACCCCATCTTCTGAGAGCACCTAAACCACAATAGCACTGCAGAGAAATTAATTTTGTTTTCCATATGATAGATTGTCTGGTTGGAAGGCTCAGCACCGCATTGATTTGTTCTGTCCTGAGAAAGGCTCCCATTTCAGACTGACTTCAGGGTTACCCTAAAGCTAATGGAAACAAACTGCATTGCAGAAGGAACATACAGCAGAAGTACACTATTGGACTCTGCTCTTGCATCTCTAACAGCCACTGATACCTGTCTTGGAAGAAATGCATGTGTATACCCATCAAGTCAGCCACCTACAGTAAGTGACACAGTCACCACCATGTCAATGCTTATTCACCTAAGTGTTACACAGAAGTAATTTTACAGGAGTCAGTGGATGTTGGTTTGGCTTACTGAGTATCACATTACATAAAAGTCTGTGTAACATTGGACAAGGCTGCTGCAGGCTGAAAGGAAAGAGAAATGGAGGAATCTGGGGTTCAAAACTTTGCATTGAACCATGAACTTGCCACTGGGAAAGACAAATGTAACTTAAAACATTGATTCTATCCCAGGTATCATCATTGTATTGTTAGCTAAAATTCCTTGGTAAAGAATTTTATTGATTCGTTTTCTTTTTAACCAGCAAAGCATTAATCCTCCATACTGGACTTATTCTACTGCATTAGATAAGTTGTGATACTGCAGGTTACATAGAAAACATATCAACCCAAATAAAACCATGCAAAAGAATCCCTATGTATTGACAATGCTTCATCTTTTGTGGCCTGACTTTTACTGGGACTGTTAATAGAATCCTACAATAGATTGTTTCATTGAATCACAGAATGATTTGTGTTGGGAGGGACTGTAAAGCCCATCCAGTTGCAACCACCCTGCCATGGGCAGGGACATCTCCCACTGGATCAGATTGCTAAAAGCCTCATCCAACCTGGCCTTGAACACCTCCAGGGATGGGGCAGCCACTACTTCTCCAGGCAACCTGGGCCAATGCCTCACTACCCCCACAGGGAAACATTTCCTAATGCCTCAACTAACTCTCCTTTCTTTCAGCTTAAAGCCATTTCCCCCACATCCTATCCCTGCACTCCCTGATATAAAGCCCCTCCTCAGTTTTCCTGCAAACTCTTTCAGTACCTAAAGGTTGCTCTAAGGTCTCTCTGGAGCCTTCTTTCTAACAGGCTGAACAACCCCAACTATCTCAGCCTGTTCTCATATGGAGGTGCTCCAGTCCTGGCCTTTCTGAAGAGGTGAGGGACACAGCCATGACAGATTTGCCACGTCTCACTCTCAGACCTGTTTTCACTTCCACTTTCTTCCTCTAGCTTGAATCCACACAGCTTGTGTTTTTTTCAGAAATTCTATTTCTGTATCACCCTGTGCCTAATTATGGTAAGCAGGTATGGGCACCATCCTTTGCCACAAGACATAAAATGAGGAGATATTTGTTTCTTTAATTTTAGAACACCTTTTTCTGAATTACTGCTCCTTTGACATTTTCTTTCTCCCTTTAAACTAGATGCATTGTGCCACCTTGGTGTATTTAACTGAAAGGTGTTATACTTTCTGTGATCAAGTAATGACAACTGTGCCACACATTTTATCAAGATCTGAATTTAATTACAGGATCTATCAAGTATAAGAAGGGATGAGCCTTTGTATTTCACTAGGATATCCAAGATGAAAAATAAAGAAAGAAAATCTGTCTGCAGACTTAGATAAGCATTATTATATAGCATTATCTGACAGAAAAACCTGATAAGCTGTCAAATTAAAAAGCTGTTTTGGGAAACTTTACTGAACCACTTTTTGAAGAGAGACTTACTGTAGTGTCTTGTTTGGGTATCACCTAGGTTCTTTATTTAAAGATGACAGCAGGATAGAACAATTTCATAAACTCTCAAAGGGCAGAGGTGCTTTTTTAAAAACATATTTCATTGACTTTGGATAAACGGTAAAAGATCTTCACCCAAAGAAAATGGGAAAACTAATCACCAATTTTCTTAACATCAATCTTTCACATGAACAATAGAACTATACTGAAAGTGAGACCTAGACACGTGTTGAAAACCACATTTAATCATAACCAAAAGACAGTCAGACCTATACCAATCACTGTTGTGTTTTAGCCCCAGTGAGCACCATGCAACCACTCACTCACTGCCCTCTGGTAGGATACAGGAGACCATTGGAAGAGTAATATTGATAAAGTTCGTGGGTTAAGATAAAGGCAGTTCAATAGGTAAAGCAGGTGCCACGCACAAAAGCAAAGCAGAACAAGAAATTCATTCACTTCCCATTCATAGGCAGGTGTTGAGCCATCTCCAGGACAGCATGACTCCATCACACATATCACTTACTTGGGCAGATAAATGTCATAACTCCAGTTATTGCCCCCCTTCCTCCTTCTTCCGACAGTTTTTGTTGCTAAGCATGATGTCCTGTGCTGTGGGATATCACTTGTGTCAGTTGTCCCAGTTGTGTCCCCTCCCAGCTCCTTGTGCACTCTCAGACTACTCACTGGTGGGGTTGGATGAGGAGCAGAAAGTGTGTAAACACTATCCAGCACTAATGAAAACATGTCTGTATTATCCATGCTGTTTTCATCTCATATCCAAAACACAGAACCATAGGAGCATCTATGAAGAAAATTAATTCTATTGCAGCCCAAAACAGCACAATCGGAAAAAGATGCAAGAAATAGGTTGTGCAATTACATGTTGGCAAATGTAAGGTAGTATGCTGGCCCAGTTACATCCATCACTTAACTGCTGGCTCTTGGCTCAGTAAATAAGATTAATTTTTAATCTATTTTGATTCCTGTAAATTAGTTTGTTGTATCTTACTATACTCTAGAGAACTTGCAGAATTGAGTTTCATAGATTTCCTTGTCTTATTTTTAATTCTCTATGCCATTATTTTACGCACTGTGATAATGCTTTCTTTTATTCTTATTATAACTGAACCTAATTATATGAATACAGGTAGATATCGGATTCCTATAATACTCATTGCAGATTTTGTCCAGTCAAAACAACCAAAACCCAATGCTAATTTAGCATTGCTTTGAATAAATAGTGAGAACAGCAGAGAAAAGGTAACTGTAGGGAGCATTTTTTGATAGAGTGAACGTGTGTTGACTCAAATTAATACAAGGACAAATAAAAATAAGTTAGTAAATCAGACTCTTATTTAAAAATAACGGAAGACATACTAGGCTGAATAACTGCACTAGAATAGGCTGTATTATAGGAGGTTAAAACCCCAGACTTGCACAACAAAGAAAGTAGTGACTTTGAGAATTAGAAAAAGAACTAAATATACAATATTATCTCAGAACTTAAAGATAACAATCTGGGATTATTTAAATACAGCCATCCAACAGGGCGTACTACTTCTTATATTAGAGAATAGCAAATGTAGTAGTTTTAAATGAGAAGGGGGAAAAAGGCCACCCAGTCAAACCATTTAATCTGATCTTAGCTGTACACAGCGCTTTGAAACAAATAGGAAAAGAAAAAATTAAAGACATGGAAGTGACTGGAAAATGAGATAAAATGCAAAACCTGACCAAATAATGTTAAATTAATTTAATAGATGTGTTTGATAATTTAACTGATTTTCTAGATGAAGGAAATCAAGTATGTCTAATTTATCTGGATTTCAGTAAAGCATCTGATATGATGTCATGTAGGAAATCACTGATTAACTGTGGAAAACATAGAGGAGTATAAAAATTGTACAGTGAAGAGATGAATAAAAAAGACAAGAGATAGCATTGAATGGGGATTTTTTTCCTTTCCTCCTCTCTCTCTCATGTAGACACCACAGCCTGATATGAAGCTTCTATATCTATTAACAGGCTTCTGATTACAAAGGCTGCTTGTTTTAGGTCACAATCAAGGTGCTCATCTTCCCAGAATGCAAACCCCTTCTAGAACTAGCTAGTGCACTGGAGTCATCTTCTCCCTCATACTCCTACTACATTACGGTGCAATATTAAGCTTCTTGGTGAATTGTTCACACAGATGACTAACAGTTATTACTTGTCTTATTCAGATCTGCCAACATGTCCACTATACTATATTCCCCATTTCCCGCTATATTACATATATTTGGAAACTAAAAATCCTCAAGAGAGACTAGGACAGTCAGATCTATCAAAGTTCTTCAAGTATTTTGGAGAGCCAATGCCATCTATTTAAATGGTTGGAAGATCTATGTGTACCTAAGTCAAACAACTATAATTAACAAAATGTTGCTTTCTATGTTAACAAGATGAATATCATGGAGAATTCCCAGACTGTGTTAAGCTATACCATAGGAGCTACCACTGAAGCCACTGCAGGTGTATAAGGAAAAACAATGGTTTTCCCACAGGAAAATTAACTCCTAAGAAAGGACCTGAGATGAGTTCCAGGATCAATCTTCTTTGATATTTTCTTCACTCATCTCAGTACAAAATGTCAACCACACAATGAAATCTGAAGATGACATAAGTAGACATATTGTTAACTCTCAAGAGGCTGCCAATATCGGTCAAGAGGAACTAAGTGCTTCTGAGTTAATGAAATTGACACTAAAGCTTGTACTACAAAGTGCAGTTCACACATTTAAGATGTAGGACCAGTCACACTGTTTTTTTCCAATAAACTGGGATATTGTGAGAGAAAATGAGGAAAGGCATTCAATGGGTAGACTAGTCAGGTGCAGAATGAGCCATCTGGTTCTGATCTCACCTGTGTGCATTCTCTTTCACATATTTTATTGTTATGATGCCCATTCAACAGAGCAAATTGATTTTTTTAACTTTGGGGCAAGAATTAAAAATGCCTTTATTGATTAAAACGTTGCTTAACCTAATGAAGATTTTACAAGATCCCTCACTCTAGAAAAGATACAAATAACTTGCATAAAAAAAAAATTCTTCATTTTTAAATATAGAAATGTAAAAAATAGGTGTTTTGAAATGCTTCTGTTTTAAAATACATTTTTATTGTTTTCAAATACCTTCAATTTTTCAATTTTTCATTCTATTTTTTCATTGCCTGTCCAAGGCAACATATATTCTCTTTTTAATTCTTTAACCACTAATTACAGTCTTGTCTAGCAACCTTGAAATATTCTCTAGTACAGCCAGTGTGTATGGTTTCCATTATTATCCATTATTTTTAAATAAAAATTAATAAATATATAACTCAAGGTTTAAATGTTCATACTTCTATTGAAAATCAATGGATTTACTCTGTTGATTTTCATTAGGTGGGAGTCTGTGTCTCTGTTCTCCCTAAGCCAAAGAGTGATTTATGACAGAACTCTGCTGTTACCATCAGGGTTGTGCAATTTATTCCTGAATATTCTTACATACGGAATTTTGTCAAAGATTTTATGCAAAAAAAAAAAAAAGGAGTATGTTAACTCATTCATATTTATACCCCATTATCTCCTATCAAACCAGAGCAGGTTTAACTATAATAGTTGCCAGCAGACATTCCCAGATGGAGACCTCAGCATAAACAGAACCCCAGGGAGACATGACTCCATGGACATGGGAAAGGCCCTAAAGGATACTGATGAGTTTTGCTTTCCAGATCTGGGAAGATGAGATGTTACTTCACAACGTGGGAACTATGACTTAGCTGGTATTTTTCCTTTCTCCACTTACTGATTCCATAGATTAAATATTTCAGACCCACATCTACAGCCTGATTTTATACATTTGGTGTAAGTACATACATAAAATGTTCACTTCCACTGTATAATTCATCTTCTACATGTTCCCAGATGGAGAGTTCCTGAGAAGTCATCCTGTTCTTTCCAAACACTTATCTCCAAGGGAAGTAAAGTATTATGGGATGTCCTTGTTTCATTGGCACTGCTGGTTTCTAACTGCAGGAAATTTATATATGAAACAGGAGACATTGGACAGTATCTGTATCACAGATTTGCTGTCAACAAAACTCAAGTTTTTTCCATTGCATTTCTCTCCTGGACAGAAAGGCAGCCTTTATTTTGTCTTTGGGAGCATTGCCCCAGCCCAGTAATGAAAGAATTCTCCAGGTCATGAGCTTCATAGCTCATCAGAAGAGGGCGTTCATATCCTCTTTGTCCACCATAGGGATTGACTTGTCAAGATGACAGATCTGACTACAGGAGTGTCAAAAAACTGACTGTAGCAAAGGAAAGCACAGGAGAGATTACCAAGACATATTCTATTTTCCAAAGATGGAAGCAAGTGAAAAGAAAGTAAAGAAAACATGTGGCTGGACAAATAAATAAATAGGAGTCATAAGGCTTGCGTTACTTCAGTGTGGAAAACACTCTGAAAGTCCTATGTCCTAACAGAAGTGTCGAGGGAGTTTTGAAAAATCACCCTATGGCAAAGGCAAGGTGAGACAAATACTGAATGACATTTACTTGATGGTTTCCTTGGCCACTATAATTTTGCATGGATGTGGTTAGAGCAGGCTACCTGTCTATTTATTAAGAATATCCAACTATAGGTTTGTGAAAGAGTGTGATCTCTCCTGGCCACCACACATATGACTGAGAAATAGATCTTTGGTCCTTTTCAGAAGTGACTGTAGGGACTTGAGTTTGGAAAGTATTTCTAAGTCAATGGTATGCACAGTAGACACCTACATGGATTGCTAGGGAAATACTAATCCATTCCCATGAAACAATGTACTGACACAAATATCTCCTGTTAATTTTATGGTCAATCTGAACACACAAAACCAAGATGAAGGGATAAAGCTTATCCTAAATTTGATATATGGTAATAGATGACTCTTAGCATCTACCTTAAAGTCAGGTGTATCCCATGAAAAAGTGGCAGATGCTTTGTCTATTTTTCAGAATACAGGGACAAAGGGAAGCATTTAAATGAGGTGCCCCATCCCCGAGCCCTTGGGTGTTCTGCAATAACAACCTTTAGCTCACAGATCCAGAAAAAGTCCCTAAGACAATATATGTGCTCTCAGAAATTTAACCTTAAGTGATAAAGCAAAAAACCAAAACCCAGAACAGAATTATTCTGTATTACACCAACGTCCCATGAGCTTCAGCTGCTGACTACCATACTGCAGAGGCACTTGGCACTAACCATGCTAGTGGTTTGATCTTCTGCCAATGTACATGGGCTCTCACACAGGTTCTTCTTTGGGGTGTATGCTCAACTGTAATTTATATTCTGCAAACACAGAGATACATCTGTTCTAGTAATCTGACAGTGTTTTGGACAATCTGCTTGTGTGAACAATGTGTGCAAGAGGCTCGAGCTGTCAGACCTAGGTCTGTAAGACACATCCCTGACAACATCTGCTGACCCACAGGGTTCATGAGGACAGCTGCAACTAAGCTGTGCTTTTCTAAGACTGACCAGAAATGCAGGGATGACCAGGAAGTGTTTGTTATAGATATTTGTCTATATCAGGCTGTATCTTTGAGACTGCTGCAGGGTCTACTCCACATTGGTGCAGCCCCACCTGGAGTACTGGGTGCAGTTTTAGGTGCCACAGGATAAAAAGGACATGAATCTAATGCAGAGTGTCCAGAGGAGGCCATAAAGTTGGTGAAAGGTTTAGAGGGCAGGCTGTATGAGACGTGCATAAGTCACTTGGCCTTTTCAGCTTGGAGAAGGGGAGACAGAGTAGAGCTGTCATCACAAGGCCAGGAGGAGGAGCAGGCATTGATCATTATCTCTGGCAACCAGTGACAGGACCAGAGGAAATAGCAGGAAGATGTGCTGGGGGGGGTTAGGTTAAATATTAGGGAAAGGTTCTTCACCCAAAGGGTGGTGGAGCAGTGGAACAGGCTCCCCAGGGAAGCAGACACAGTGCCAAGCCTGAAAATATTCCAGAAACGTTTGGGCAACACTGTCAGATACATGGTGTGAATGTTGGGGTTGTCCTGTGCAGGGACAGGGGTTGGACTCAATGATCCATGTAAGTCCCTTCCAACTCAGCACATTCTATGATTCTATGGTCCCAGGAACTGCTAAGTATTCCCAGTAGTCTGAAAAGATATGAAACATAGAACAGTTGGCTGATATCTTATATCCAGATCATCTTATATCCAGAAAATTTTGCATCAGTTTGAATTATGATAGAAGTTCTGAAGAGTAGGTGTTCGCTGGTAAAATGATTGGTTGTACCGATTTTTTTAGAGGACTCAGCATTAGGCAAACTCCCTTTGACTGCAACAAGTGTGGAGTTATTCACAGAAAAGTGATTTTGAAAGTCCTTCACAATAAATGGCAGGTATTGTGGCTCTAGAAATGCACCTCACTTGTGCTGATATACTTTCCCAGACTGGTAAAATTCCCATCCTTCTCTACTAAATTAGAAAATTGAGAAAATTGTTTTTCTTGTTAACCAGATGTGGTTATGAGCACTGCTGGGAGAAAGATTTCTTTTTCCCACCCATTTGATGTGATTTGAAACAGATTTTCTTTCAGGTAAGGAAGAAAAGATTGTTTCAAATTAAGTGAAACATTTTGCTTTCAGATTAATTAAATCCCCTATAAACACCGGGCAATATTGATGTGAAAAATCAGAACGTTTTATTTAGAAATACTGAATAATATTTAATATTGAATAAAATTAATACTTTGACATTACTAAACCTAATCTTCTATTATTTTGTTTTACCTTTGGCCTTAATTTTTACATCAGTTTGATCCAAATTAAGAAGTCCTTTGGTTTCCCACCATAAAGGCATTCTCTGCAAATCTACATTTCAGTGTAGAATAATTACCTAACAATAGTACAAGAGCAGCCTATTCACAACAGGAGCCAGAGTTGCTGCTATGGTGCAGTCCCTTTGCCACGACATTAGTTGTGAAGCAGACAAGATAAGCTATAAGCTATAAGGAGTAGAAAAGATCTGCATGGAAAATGAGGTTAGTCTATCGATTAGGAACTCTGACTGCACAGTCAGCAGGTTTCTCATTCCTGTTTATATGATTGGAAATTAGACTGCATCCAGATAAGTTAATGGAAAATCATTATCTGAGAAAGGCCAAGGTGAAATATTGAAGTTCTTTGGGAAAGCGTAAAGGGATGATAATCATTAAGCAAAGAGCTGTAACATCAAATTTAGTTAAGAAAGATGGAATATACGAATCTTGGCATCTTAGTCAAGCTGTTAAAAAGTCACTAATATGACATTCTCAATCATCAGTCACTGACACAATGAGAAAGTAACTTTGATGGGAGTCTTGAGGAACACACAAGCCTAAGCTAAACCTCTCTTTCTGAAAATCATCCAGCCACTTTAGAACACTCAAGTTCTTCACATTTGTCTAGGACTAAAAGACACTTTTCCTCACTGTGCTCTAAAACCTGCCATCCACCTTTACAATGATAATTATCCCCTACCACTGGTCACTCCCACCTCTTTTACTTTTACAGCTCTCTCATTTAACCTCTGCTCAGATACAAACTGAAGGTGCACTGGCCCAGACAAGCTTCCTGAGAAAACCTAAGACTCTAGTCTATTAGGATGGAGAACGGTGTTCAAGAGAAGTATGTTAGATCCTAGCCTTCTTTCAGGATCATCTCTGTATTTTAAGCAGCTCTAGGGCGAAACACACAAAGCATCCACGGAAGCCCTATGGAGCACTACCATATGTTACATTTTGCAGGGTCTACCTCTGACTGCTCATAAAACAATATTATAGAATCATGTGTCCTATACCAGCTAGAAAAACCTCTTGCGAGACCTCTGAAATCTGGGCAGCTCCTGAAACCCAGGACCGAGTTCAGACTCCCTACAAACTCACACAGGCTTGTGGCAATCAGGGCCACAGCTCTTCTGGAAAAGATGCTTGTTTTGATTATTGTGCCCACAGCATCCCCAACAAGTGACAAAACATCAGCTGGTATTGCGGCTTAGGTGGCATTATCTGCAGTAATATTTTAAGACATCAATCACAAGCAATGTCTTTTAGTCAGATAAGTACAATTCAGAGTATAGTTGGTTCTCATAAAGGAAGAAGCAATAAGTTGCTATGCTTTATACAATCAACCGATTTCTTTATATTATTTTATTTGAAAAAAAGAAATCTAGTATATTTAGGAATAGCAAACTTACTAATTAAGCCGCTGATCTCATCTTGTTTCTATACTTAATTTTTAAAACCTCAGAAGCAGAAGCAATAACTCTGTGCTTATGCACAGTAGTTCAGGAACATTAGGAAATCATGCAGAAAGAAACAATTCAGAAAATAGGCACAAAGCAAACCAGAATATGCTTTCCAGCACTGAAATTAAAGCTAATGAGCCCTTCCTCACACAAACCAGATCAAATTTGGCCCATCTTGAACAACTGCAATGTGTCTTCCATCCAAAATGTGAACAAAGAGTAAGTTAGATTGTTGACCAAGTACTGACAGTCCCTAAACATGCCATATCATTAGCACATCTAATTTGGATGAAGCAGCATTTGCCAAACTGTGTTGTCTGATATCTTTAAGACATCGCCTTTGGAATTACTGCTTTTAGGACTGGAACGACAGTGATAGCTTTTCACATGGTGCCATTAATATCTTCAAAGCAGTATGAACCGTGCTCAAAGGCAGCAGTGTATTCTGGACAAGTCTGAGTCTTTTCTAGAAGATGCATTACTGCCAATCTGTGAAGAAACTAGTGTTTAATGGGGTTTCAATGAAGAGTATAAAACCTGATGGAGCAGCATGGAAACATAAAAGAAAGGTATGGTGAGGTGGGAAGGTAGAAGAGATGGAAGGTGAAAAGGGGGGGGATGGATTTCAAAAGCGATGCTATGGCATAACAGGAGCGAAAAACCAGTGCTATGGTAAAGGCAAAGAAAATTAAAGACCAACAGCAGGCTTGGAAGATACAGGAGTAAAACAAGGCTGATGAAGCAAGTGAAAATGCCTTGAAATGCAGCTTATGCACAGATTGTTACAGGAATCTCAAGGAGCTCTAATTTTTAGTCTTCCTTTTTCGAAGAAAACACCAATCTCTTTCCCTTCCACTCATCTTATGCCAAGGAAATCACTCTATTTTCTAAATTGAACTCTGTTTGGTATAAACAAATTCTGTGTGCCACTATCTTCAGAACACAACGGCAGTTTGTCCTTGTTGTAGCCACTTTGTATTTTCATGAAGTAACAGAACAGAGAAGAAAAATATTTTCATGCTCACTGTTTCAAGTAAAACAAGAAAAAAAGAAATATAAAACCCAACCAAACCTCAAAGCGACACTCCTCGCCCCTCATCCCACCTTATTTCAGCTACCACTTACCAACCACTGCAAAAGTGAACAAACAAGGTGGGTAAGGGGGAATATCTGGAAAATGACCAGACATATTTCATTCCACATTCTCCTTTTCCTCAAGAGTTTATCACCTCTCAGAGACGTGTTTAAATTGAAGTTTTAATGACTTCTAACCACCCAAACTGTCAATCATTCATAGTGCATCAGCAAACAGGTGGGGTTTTCAAATCTTGTGCTTTATTTATGTATATTACCATTTATAATGCATACCTTCATTTTTATTTTTATTATATTAAGAAGTCAGGTGAATGGCCAGACTATAGCTCAAACACTGCAAAACCCACAAACTCCTTAAACCCCAAATACTGTTAATTAGCACAGGGAATGGCTTCTGCATTCCTTAGAGAAATATATTCTGCTGTCCTACTTCATGCCCAAAATTTTTCTCCTTTTAAACAGATAAATCTGAACTGGCATTTAAGTAACAGCAAACACACAAGCCGGAGTGCCTTTCATTTACAGCTCTGGGTTTGCTGACTTTTGTTTAATAATATGAACACCTCCCAACCGTTAGCAGATAACACGCAGGTTTGTGAGTTACTATTAACAGCTCAGTAATCCTATTCTATACGAAAGGATTTGCATATCTGAAAAAACCTGTTGCCTTTAAAAACAAATAAAATTAGCAACACTGTCATCTTCAGTGCATGGCATCCACATAAAATTAAATATGGTCCAATGAAGGCAACTCTGTATCCACATGAGCAGTCCTGTTCAAGTCACCAGCATCACTTGCCGAAGTAATAGCCTGCAGTTTGCATATTAAATTAAGGCATGTTCATTTGGTTGGTTAATTGTACAACTGGTAACTAACACATCTTTTGGGTTATGCCAGCTGGAACACTTCTGCTCCATTCGTAAGCTCCAGACTGTTTTAATAATAACTTGTAATTAAAAGAACACAGACAACCTTTTCCTCCATGAAGATTTTACCCCATCACTCGGGGATTGATTTGAGAGTCACTTTACTGTGTAGCTTTTGTCAAAGCCTTTTTTTCCCCCTAAAACCATAATCCAATAAAATCAACTGAAAACAAGAAACAAAACCACTATTTCATGCCTCAATAACTGTATTTTTCCACTTCCAGTCATAACTTGTGCTTTTAAACACACTTAGGAAATGCCATCATCGTAACCTGCACATTGGTCAGGACTCTTAAACTACTTAATCAGATACTAAAACGCTATGAAGGAGCTGACATTGTATTAGAAGAGAAACAAAGTGAGCCAAACTCCACACATCCCCCACCCTCATACTCACAAGCGTTTGTGGAAGCCCTTACCTGCTGGGTAACGTTCGATAACTGGCCAGTTGTCCACCTGTAATGTGGCATTGCCACCACTTCTTGTGAAACGTACTACATGGTATTTTCCATCATTAATGATTGCGTTGATCTCTTCAATAGAGATGTCATCAGTTCCAACATTAAATTTAACTCCAATTTTTCCCTGGTGCTGCATGTTTAAAAAAAGAAAAGGGGAAGAAGAAAAAGAAGAACTAATTAAGAGTTGTTTTACCAAGAAATAGAGAGTGTGTCATACAGGGGAAGATTTCTAACAACATCTTCCCTCCTCAGATGTAGCTTCTGAAGGTTTGCATGTGACAATGACAAGCCTCCTGACAGTTCAGAGAGTCCTGGATGTCTCTGTGATGGATAATTGATATTTCAAATGAGTTAGTTCACCCAATTGAGTTCTCTCATTTTCCTAGGGATTCAGAGCAAGGTGAGGAGGGAGAAAGGAGTAAAAAAGCTCAAGTTGTCTTCTTTGCCCCCTCCCTCATCTTCATGAGGATTAAACACCACCTTTCCTTTTAGGCGTTCAAAACAAAAAGCCTTGTAGTGCGTCACTTGGAAGAGGTCTGAGGATTTTCTGGATGTAAAATCTAAGGCCCAGCCCTGGAACTTCCTTCTCCCAAACCTCATTCATTCTCAGAGTCTGCACAAATGATAACAAAGGAGGAAAATTCTTTTTTGTTTTTCCTTAGTTAAGAGGGGGTTTTTTTGCATCCCATTGTAGAAGACAAGAACAGACTGACTGACCAACAAGGACTTTCCCGACCACAGCCAGAAAGGAGCAAGAAGCATCTGTAACACTGGGATCATATCTTGTTCCCAACTAAGGACTGAGACGCAGGCTTTTTGCTGGGATTTGCCTGTGAACTACTGTGTCTGAGGAGGCCTAGGGCTAACAGAACTTTGTATGTACATTCACACTCAGAACCAAGCTGTAGATATTCCAGGTGATTGTGATATCAGATATCAAAAATATCATTTTTATTTTCTTTTAATTATTAAGAAGCTCACTCTAATAGGACATATTTTAACAAAGTCTTTTGATGTCTGTTAAAAGTTTAACTTAATAGTTTCATTATATTTGTTTGTCTCCTATAGAATCAATTCTATTCCTGAATAAGGACACTTAGTGAATTAAGAAGGAAAAAAGAAAAGCACTGCCCTGTATGAGATTAGAGGCTTGTGCACAGTAAGTACATCCTTACGTGAAATTTCCTATCACTGCTAATTCCTTCTTGAAAGTTAAAAAACTTCTTAAAGTTTTACACCACCAGACAAAACACAACAAAACATTTCACTTTGTACCCCCTGGTCACTTATTTCAGTCTTTCTAGAACCAGCTTCACCACTCCCACACAGCTTTTGTGTCTGCTCCCTCCTCTTTCTCTTGCTACCCTGGCACAATTCCTCACAGTAAGTGCATCCTGCAGCTACTTGTCTCCAGAAGTCTCCCAAGCAGTGACCTCAGGAGTTCTGCCACTTTATTTATTCTCCTTTCAAATACCTGGCTTTATTTTCCAATAGCGCTTGTGTATTCTAGATATACCCTTGAGCAGCTGCTGAACACCTCTGGAGGAAGCCCTTCAACACTATGGCACTATGCCATCACCTCTTCAGCTATGATCTGGTTTAGAATAGTGAAAGCACTATTCCCTGCTGAGATTTGCATAATGACTTTGTAGAGTATATCTTTTTTATTTGTGCAGTTGTTTAAATCATGTTCCAAACATTTCTCCTTTTTCCTGCAGATTGATTTAACATCTCCCTACTGGCTGCTCCTCCTACTTTTCCAAACCTATGAGGTCTCAATACACCTTACTCAGCATACCTTTTGCTTCTTGCGTGAACTGTAGAGCCATCTCCTAGTTCACTTGGGAGAATAAATGCAGCTCTATTTTATTTCAACTGGTTCAACTATGGCTCAGAATAGATTTTGTATCTTTTTCTCTCATGGATGCTTCACTCATTTTACTCATACGCTTACTCTCTTTATACAGAAATGTATACACAAAGAAATATAATGTTGTTCTGGCTCTACAAAAGTCTCCTCTTGTACTAATTTATGAAATACAGAAAAACCACATGTAACGATAACGGCATATGCACCTCTTTTCACAGTACTTTCAAGAAATCAAAGGCTTTGAGGATTAGAAAAAGCTAACTAATTTTATGGTGATTCATAATTATACTATTCCTAACCTACACTTTACATACCTGCTTTCCTAGTTGCTATATATATGTCTATACATATATTATTTTAGATCAAAAAATTACAAGGAAATAAAAATCACCTTGGAGGGAGTATGCCAGGTGCAGTCAAAATGAAGTGGGCTTAAAGGTAAAGACATCAGCAGCTTTTCCAAAGTAAGAGAACGTGGTGCTGCAGTGGTTACCAAGTTACCATTGTAAAAGGCCAGGTACTGGTAAGTTAAATTAATGCTTTATAGACTTGGAGGCAGACTTTTAGCCTCCTTTGATACATATATTTAGTGAAAAAATCAAGTTTCCCTCCATATGTACAGAAGCACAAGCACGCAGCTGCAATAACAAAGAGTATCACCCAAAGAGCTGATAACATTCTACAATACTTTTTTGTTCAAATATATTTGTGTAGCTGAGAACATGAAAAACTCCATATTTAAAGCACGTTTCATTTTTGCACAATTCTTTACCACTTGCAGGCATTTACATAAACTCCCATCAGACAAAGAAGCAAATCCAGGCTTCAAGTTTAGGTCCTCTTTAATTTTGTATCTATATTTGTCTCCTGAACATCACGCTAAACATGATCTGGACTACAGTCCCATTGTGCACAGCCCTTTAGAACCACAAAATTAAATATGATGCAAAGACTCAACAACACATGGACCCAGACAGATGATGACACTACCTCAAAGCAATAAGTCACCACGCATCAGCTGAGCTGTGATAAGCACCTTGTATGTAGATTGTGGGGGGCTTAAGCCCTCACATAACCATGCAGTAGTTTGACTCACTGTACTCCTTCTTCACTGCAAGATAACATAAGTCACATTATTTTTCATGTGTCATCGGTTGAGACCATGTGCACATGCCGTTATTTTGGACCAGCTGATGTACAGTAACCTGCTGAGATAACCTGATCTCAGCTCTCAGTCCTGTGATCCTTAACATAAGGGGTCTGTAGCCCATTACAAAGAACTGCTTTTTATTTTCCCTTCTTTTCATAGCAACATGATAGTGCAGGAATAGAAGAAAATGATAAAACTGAAGCAAGCTAAATTCCTATTTTTGCTTCTTAACCTTTGCCAGCCTTAGTTGCCTAAGTGCAGTAACGGAAATTTTCCTTTATCACTTGTTCATTCATAACAACATTAAACTTATTCTTCCTATCAGAATCAGCATCAGACAAATGCTGAATGAATGGTTCCCTCTTCAGTACCTTGATGACAGGCACTATGGAAATGTTTGTGCATTACTAAGTACCACAGTAAGTCAACATTACTGTTGAATGATGTTATCCTTGCTGGTGACCTGAAACAGCATAGCATTTCCGGCTCATATTTCTAGTAGGTTATGTTTGCTCGCCAGCAGAGATGATAATTTTGGAGCTCCTCTGGAAAAAAAACAACTCTGTGCACAGGGTCCTTAGAAGCCCACCATGTTGTTCATGGTTCTTTACCTGTGTTTCATTTTTCTCAGTCTCACCCTGTGGTGAGAGAACATAGCAATGAGATCAAGACCTTTTCCTAATGTACCTTTATCTAATCAGGACTAGGAAGGTCACGATAACTATAGTGGAGGTGTGTTGACTTTCCTTGATACCACAACAGGCAAATAAGCCTATTTGTTGCTACCTAAAGTACCCCTATGCATTCCTGCATTGTGCTGTGCAGGGTTTCCTACAGTTTGACTTCTGCTGTCCAGCCACTTGTAGGAGTCCAAGCTCACAGGGCAAGAATAAATATGTCAATGGCTTCAAAGCAGTCAGATAAAAGCATGAGATATATATGTTTATCTCCAATCCTATGTTTCTAATGTACTCTGAAATACTAGGGATTTTGACTGTTCACAGTATAGGCATATGTTTATGCATGTGTATATACCAATCATTTCAAAACATTTTGTCTTCAAAAGCACTAGCAGCTACTATTTTATTCTGGCAACTCCAGTGGAACATTATCAAACACCTTTTATGAATTGTGTACTCTATATACTTCTACCTTGGCTTTAATAGGCTTCTGATGAAGCACCCAGAAATCTGATGAACCCGAGAACAAAGCAAGAAACTTGAAATGCAAATCAAGCCAGCAGCTGACAGGGCAATTTGTTCCCTGTTGGACCCGAGTCCACGGCTACTGATCTGCCAACTCCAAATGCAGTAAAACCTATGCAAGTATAAAATATATGTATACATATCTACCTCCAGAAAAATGTTGTTTCCTATAGCATCAGCAAGGTTTTACTGCTCTCTGTGGTAATAATTCTGGAAACAGTCAAACATGAGCCTGTGCAACTTTGGCACACCAGCAGTTTTAGAAGAGACCTCAGACAACCTGAGCTCATAATATTTACAGCCTGTAACCACTTCCAAGGAAAAGCAATAATACCATGAATCCCACTGGTGAACTAATAGAGAAAAAGAAATTCAAATGTAGCCTCTTGGATCTTATAGCGTCAGTCCCCAGTGCACAACTTTCTGGTGAATGTGATAATAAAGACTTAGAACTACCCAACAGTTTACTTTGATTTTATTGAAGAATAAGCGTCTTGAGTTTTATTAAGAGGAGTGAGATCATTTTCACTCAAACATAATCATAGAATGGATTAGGTTGGAAGGAACATTAACCCCCATACAGTTCCAACCCCCCTGCTGTGAGCAGGGACACCTTTCACTGCAGCAGGTTGTTCAAAGCCCCACCTAACCGAGCCTTGAACACCTCCAGGGATTGGGCATCCGTGAATTCTCTGGGCAGCCTGTATATATTATAGGAATGTACATAAAATAATTAAAATAATTCCTGGTTTTCTGAATTCTATAAGAAAATGCAGATGTAAAACCAGTATTGTTTGCTTAGGAAGGGAAGGATATATAATTTGAACACCAAGATTAATTAAGTAACTACATATATTTCAGTTAATGACCCATCAATATTTCATATTACTGTCTAGTATCTTCCAGAGGGAATGCTTCCTGGGAAAGACACAGACAACATAAAATGTCTGAGAAAAGTTCCTTAACTGAATCCTTCTTTTATATCCCGATGAAAGAAGATAATGCTTAGGATATGAGGCTTAAAAGTCATGCTCTCAAGTAATACGTCATTAACCTCACCTCATAAATGAATTTTTTATACATTTTTGGTACTACTTTTCTCTATGGGAAGTGATAAAATATTCAACCTAATTTTTATCAGCAGTAATCACATTTATTTACTTTTTAGTTAACTGCAAGACAATGCACTACAGGCACAGGCATCCTCATGTCATCCCTCATCTTGAGTACTTACAGTTAGGCTGTGTATTCCTTCATGACTTCAGACAGGTAACTATTTTCTGGGATGGATTATAGCTTTCAGTATATCAGTGGTTGACATACTGTAGAAAATGCAGGAAGGGCTTGAAAACCCTGTCAGAGCACTAGTGGGCAAAGTTATCACTTCAAACAAGGAAGCAAAGATTTTGTTGATGTCTGATAGTGTGCATTCAACCTGTGCTCAGCCTTTGATAGACTGGCATCTATCTATCAAAGTCTGGAAATGTTTGATTTCTCTTTCTTTTCCCAAAAGTTGGGGAAAAAACAACCCAACTCCACAAACAACCTAAACTTCTCCCTTTCCTAAGCCTATAAGGGGAAACCGAGCTTTTCCCAGGGTTCCTTCTTGCCAGTTCTCACTTTTTATTGGTAACTTTCCTGATACGTGCTCATTTCTTAAATCCACAGCTCTATAGACATTAGGTTATGATAAAAATCCCATTTTTCATTTTAAAGCAGTTATGTAGAAAACCTTAAAACCCAGAGCCTTGCAGACCACTGCGTTGGCAGGTTAACAGAAAGTCTGGAAATCATGTTTAATCCCATGATTTTAAACTAAATGTTTGGATTTTTTTCCAGCTGGAGGTATGAGACATTGTGCAAGTGATACTAATTTCATTCTGTGATACTCTGTGCAAGTGACATTGATTTTGTTACCCTCATGTGGGGTTGGAACTAGGCGATCTTTAAAGTCCCTTCCAACCCAAACCTTTATATGGTTCTATGATTCTATTTCAAATCTGAGGACCATGTATCAAAGCAGGCTTCCTCTCAATCCAGTCTCCCAGCTTTTTTTACTGTTCCTCTTTCCTCACTGGAGCTACTTCTGGCAAGATTTGCTCTTTACTTGATTCTCAGCCTCCTGGACCACAGGACAGTGGGACTAGAGGGATGATTTTGCAACACTCCCCTGCAAAATGCTCTGTCAGACTTTATCTACAGCTGACTGGTCTTGTCGAGCCTCCAGTATGCAGCATCCTTGCATTTTGTAATATTTTTCATGACTTGAGGGATATAATTACTTGGGTTAAGTGGTGGCTGGAATCCAAACCTGACCCTTAGATTCCTGCAAAAAGCTACGTCAGCTCGGCCATACCTGCTTGCACACACCAATCAAATTTGAAATTGCTGCCTAACACTATGCTAAGCCACAATTCATTCAATTCAGATTGGAAAAATGTTGTCTGCAGAGCCACAAATACTACCAATATTCCCTGCAGCACCTGTGCATTCTCACCTGAGCACAAACTCCCTCATCTACACCAAGACTGGAGAATCATAGAATTATTGAGTTTGGAAAAAACCTCTAAGATCATCCAGTCCAACCATCAGCCCAACGCCACCGTAACTACCAAACTATGTCCTGAAGAGCCATGTCTACATGTTTTTTGAACCTCTCCAGGTATGGTGACTCCACCACTTCCCTAGTGCAGCTTTATGCCATTTCCTCATGTCTTACCACTTGTTACTTGGAGGAGAGACCAACACCAACCTCACTACAACCTCCTTTCAGGTAGTTGTAGAGAGTGATAAAGTTGGCCCTCGGAATCCTCTTCTCCAGGCTAAACAACTCCAGTTTCCTCAGCTGTTCCTCATAAAGCTTGTTCTCCAACCCTTCACCAGTCTCCTTGCCCTCCTCTAGACATGGTACAGCAGCTCAATATCTTTCTTGTACGGAAGGGCCCAAGATCCTTCAAGAGACAGTACAAAGCACTTGAAAAACAGCTCCATAGTCATAAATACTTAGCAACAAATCTTTTTCCTCCCCTAACTTTGGGATCCTTGCTCAGTGGTTTCATGAATTTTGTTAAAGAGAGAGGAAGAGAGAGTTTGCAACATATTTTGCTCTCACATTTTATTTGGAAGCTCTGTAAGATCATTTCATAATCTTTCAAATGACTCCAGTTTCATGCACTTACATTATCTAGATTTTCTAAATCAATAGAGAAATAATAAATATTCATTTCTTACCAGATGCCCCTGGTTGACATATAAGAAATAGCACTGTCACTGTAACAATATTATGTATGTAGATACATACAGATGCTACCAGAGCTATTGCACTCTTAAATGTTGCTCCATAAAATTTAAGCAGCTTCTAACCTTAAACTAATGACTCTTAGAAGAGGTAAATGAAATATGGGCCCAGCATCAACCTAATTTACAACAGAGGCGCACTTGAAAAAAACTACCTAAGTGGCTCACTAACTGGAAGAATTTACACATGACTTAAAATGATTATTTTTATGTCATAATATCATATAATCCTAGAATGGTTTGAGTTGGAAGAGACTTCAAAGCTCATCCAGTTCCAAACCCCTGCAGTGGGCAGGGACACCTTTCCCTGGATGAGGTTGCTCAAAGCCCCATCCAGCCTGGTCCTGAACACTTCCAGGGATGGGGCATTCAGCACTTCTCTGGGAAACCTCTGTCACTGCCTCACCACCCTCACAGAGATCTCATCCTGAGATCTCATCTCAATCTCCCCTTAATAGCTTAAAACTGTTTCCTCTCTTACGGTCCCTGCACTTCCTGATAAGGAGCCCCTACCCAGCTTTCCTGAAGCCGCTTTCAGTACTGGAAGGTTGCTATAAGGTCTCCTCAGAGCCTTCTCTCTCCAGGCTGAACAACCCCAACTCTCTCAGCCTGCCCTCCAATGGGAGGTGCCCCAGCCCTTGGTTAGTCTTCGTGTCCTCTTCTGGGCTCACTCTAATGGATCAACATCCTTCCTGTGCTGAGGACTCTAGAAATGAACATATAGCTCCAAGTGGTCTCATGAGAAGAGAGTAGAGGGGCAGAATCACCAATCTTGCCCTGCTGGTCCCACTACTTTGGATCCAGCCCAGGATACGGTTGACTTTCTCGGTTGCAAGTGCCCATTACTGTGTCATGTTGAGGTTCTCATCCACCAGCACCCCTAAGTCCTTCTCTTCTGTGCTGCTTGCAATCCATTCTCTGCCCAGTCTCTAAATGTGCTTTGGATTGCCCTGACTCAGGCGCAGGACCCTGCACTCATATCGGGGTGATGCCACATTTGAGATCACAGAACAAAAAGCCTAGAAAGAAGCTATCACAGAAGTATTCACTGTCCTTGTGTTTCATAGCAGGAAGCAAGTACTCTTTGTTACTACGAAATAATGACTTACAGCACTTCCTGCTTTAAAATAAGTGTCCTCACACTCTGCTTTAAGTGTTGTTATAGCAATTTGATTTATACATAAAGCTCAGCAAGTTGAAGATGTAGAAATATTTATGAATCTACAGTTCTGACGCTTCAGCTCTCAGACTGCAATTTTCCTGTTTAGTTTTAAACACTGTAATTCTCCCTGCTCTATATCATAGCTGTATTATTTCAGGTTACTCTAATGATGAATTACTTAGACGATACAATTACCCTAACAACCAGCCCCCCAAAACGCAACAGTTATGGAAGACATATGGTGCAGAGCCCGCAGCAGCAGCACGCTGCATCTTATTATCCACTCAGCATCATTACTGCAATACAGAAAATTAAATTTACTGCACATATTCTCTGAAAAAGAACAATTTAAGTCATCAGCCCTTAACAGGGTGCTTTCTGCCAAAACAGCATGTAGCACAGAAATGTCTTGACCTTGCCCTTGTCTCACCAAGGATTCCCAGTTCTGGTGAGATGGTATGGATAGAAGAGACTAAAGAAGCTGTTACACCAAAAAGAGTCTAATTTGAAGGAAGCCCAGGCAACTCACATGCCTTGATGTTGTTCTTGCACACTTATTTTCTGTGTAGGCAGATTATGCAACTTAAATATAGTAAACGCAGCCTGAGGAATAATAGTACACCCATCAGGAACTCTGGCTACTCAAAATCATAGAATCGTTAAGGTTGGAAACCATGCAGTCCAACCATCAACACAATACCAACACAATTACTGAACCACATCACAAAGTGCCAAATCTACTTGGTATTTGAACACGCCCAAGGACAGGGACTCCACCACTGCCCTAGGAAGCCTCTTCCAGTGCTTCACCACTCTTTCAGTAAAGGAATTTTTCCTAAAATCCAGTCTAAACCTCCCCTGGCACAACTTTAGCCTATTTCCTCTCTTTCTATCACTTATTACCTGTGAGAAAAGGCCAACACTTACCTCACCACAACCTCCTATCAGGTAGATGTAGAAAGGAATAAGGTTGCCCTTCAGCCTCCTCATCTCCAGGCTAAAAAACTTCAGTTTTGTCAGCCACTCCTCATAAGACGTGTGCTTCAGACACTTCCTAAGCTCTGTTGCCCTTCCCTGGAATTGTATCAGCCCCTCGATGTCTTTCTTGTACTGCGGAGCCCAAAACTGAACACCAAATTCAAGCTGCAGCCTCACCAGTGCTTAATATAGGGGCACAATCACTTCCCTACTTGTGCTGGGCACACCATTTTTGATAAAAGCCAGGATGCTGTTGGCCTTCTTGGCCACCTGTGCACGCTGCTGACTCTTGTTCAGCTGCTGTTGGCCAGCACCCCCAAGTCCTTTTCTGAGGAGCAGCTTTCTAGCCACCCTTTCCCAAGTGCAAAACCTGGTACCTGGACTTAATAAATCTCATAAAATTAGCCTCAGACCATTGTTGGCAAACACAGTTCCTCCCCACACTCAGACATCAATGCATGTTTCCAGATAATATGAGATTTGAAGATGAGGTTGCTTTCCAATTTTTCATAGTGTTTTACACTGAAATGATTAAAGTCATGTTCCCGAGACTGAATACAGTCATCCAAAGGTGTAAAGATACTCCTAGAAACCAAAAAAGAGTAACACCTTTATATTGGCACAATCTAATCCTCAGTGGAAATTATGCTGTGTTAAGGATATTGACTTCTGTGCTTAGTAAGACTTCACAAACCCTTCTGATAATTCGTATGTCTGAAACAAATCCAAAATCAGAGACAGAAGGAAGGGTAACCGGCAGCAGAAGCGAAGTATCAGCGAATTCTCAAGCAGGCTTTCGTGCTCAATGATTAATAGCCATATGATCAACACACATGCTCATGAAAAGACAAGTAATAAATCTTTGAGAATACAAGTCAAAGGTCTTCTCCCACAAGAAATTATTAAAAACCAAAAATGGTATCAGACACCCAACTCTTATTGAACCTTAATGAAAAATGAACACCTACCTGCCATTCACGCTATCATTTGATAAGCTTCCCTTTAATATTAATGACAATCTTAAGTATTCCCAGAGGCCTACAAGACACACTGGGATAAAATTCTTTTTAAACACTTTAAATGCAGACTTTGCATTCCTCTGTTGTTCTAACTGCCTCTGTAAAAATGTATTTCCAGAATTGTCTCATTGAATCAAGGAATGGTTTGAGTTGGAAAGGTGCCTTAAAGCCCGTCGCATTCCAGTCCCCCTGCAATGGGCAGGGACACCTCCCACTGGATCAGGTTTTTCAAAGCCTCAACCAGGCCGACCTTGAATGCCTCCAGAGATGGGGTATCCACCACTCCTCTAGGCAAACCTGGGCCAGTGCCTCACCGACCTCATCGTGAAGAATTTTATCTTAATTTCTCATCTCAGTCTCCCCACTTTCAGCTTAAAACCATCCCCCCTCATCCTATCCGTGCACTCCCTGATCAAGAGCCCCTCCCTAGCTTTTCTATAGCCTGCTTTCAGTACTGGAAGGTTGCTATAAGTTCTCCTCAGAGACTTCTTTCTGCAGGCGGAACAACCTTGGTTCATCTTTGTGGCTTCCTCTGGACTCACTCTAACAGATGAGCATCCTTCCTGCCCTGAGGATTCCAGAACTGGATGCAAGCCTCCAAGGGAGGTCTCATGAGAGCAGAACAGAGGGGCAGAATCACCCATCTTGATCTGCTTCTTTTGATGTCCTAACCCTTCTTCTCTTGCTTTAGGGTCTCCAGTTGGAAACCTCTTCCAAATGTAGCTGGACTGTCAAGTACTTGTAATTGCCATGGACTTAAAAAAAACCAACCCAACCCCAACAAACAAACAACAACAAAAAAAAACCCAACAAAAAAACCCCAAAAACCAAGCACAAAAACCAGCCCACTGAGTGATTTACAAGCCAGACATCTGAGAAATAAATAAATGAAATGAAAATTAAAATAAACAAAGATAAATAAATACATGTAGTAATAAAGGAGGCCTACAGGAAAGCTGGGGAGGGGCTTTTTATCAGGCAGTGCAGGGAACAGTTTTAAGCTGAAAGAGTGGAGATTTTCATTAGATATTAGGAAGAAATTCTTTACTGTGAGGGTGGTTAGGCACTGGAACAGGTTGCCCAGAAAAGTCATGGAGGCCCCATCCCTGGAGAAGCTCAAGGCCAGGTTGGATGGAGCTTTGAGCAACCTGATCCAGTGGAAGGTGTCCCTGCCCATGGCAGCAGGGTTGGAACCCGGTGGCCTTTCAGGTCCCTTCCAACCCGAACCATTCCTTGATTCTGGACCTAGGTTAATACTTTTGCTTCCTGTCTGTAAAGTGAATAAGATATAACAATCTCACTTAAAAAACTTACTGTATATCTGAAACAATTCATATCTGCAAAACAGTTAAGCAGAAGTACAGCCAAAAGATCCAGCAAAAGAAAATAAAATAATCTATTACTGGTTTTTGAGACAAGTGTACAGTGAAAAGGCCTCTCACAGGAAAACAAAAGCAATTCCCAGACAGCAGAGCTACAACATTCCACAAGCTGGGCTCAGGCTCCCTACAGAAAGGCATGTCCTGATTCTTGCCCTCTTTTCTAAGCAATCGTATATTTTTCCATTGCCAGCTTTCCTACTTTTTTCATCAAGTGTACAGTCATCCCACAGCAAGCTTTAATACCATTTATATTCTTCTTGCTAGTAGTAGTTTCCTTTATCTTATCTTTCTTCATCTCGTAGATCTTTCAGAATCAAACCCAATTTGACAATTTCCCTCCGTGCTGTGCTGAGATACACAGTGCAGAGTAGCCCATTATCAATGCTACACCAGAGGAACTTGTTTCTTTTGATCACATAATGCTGCAAAGCATGTGAAAATTCTTACACCGAATACATGTAGCACATGAAGTGATCAAACAGCTTTCATTGACTGGACTGTGAAATCCAGCTGGTAGCTGGAAGGGGAAAACAAAATCTGATAGCTACCTCTATGCTGTCCTCTATTACAGCCTCCGAGGTTTGAACGACATTGCTTTGGCATCTTAACAAAACAAAAAAACACTCTGTGGAAGATAAATGCCACAAAGTAATGAAAGGCCTGCTTATAGGAAAACATTAATGTTCATGAACAACTTCTGTAAGGAAGAAGTTTTCAAAGGAAGTGGTACAAAATAGCATGAGCACCTCCAACAATACGGTCCTCAAAATGCAAGGTTGCAAATAAACTTAATTGTGTTTAGAAGCAGCCTGTAAGCACTTTGAAAAGGCTAAACCTGAGCAAATCAGGCACAATCAAACCAGGAGTTAGCCCACAGTGAGGAAAGCCAACCATATCCTGGGCTGCATCAAAAAAAGCACGGCCAGCAGATCACGGGAGGTGGTTCTCCCCCTCTACTCCACTCTCAAGAGACTCCACCTGGAGTATTGTGTCCCGTTCTGGAATCCCCAACATAAGGAGCATATGGAACTGTTTGAACAGGTCCAGAGGAGGGCTGCAAAGATGACTGATCAGAGGAATGGAGCACCTCTGCTATGAGAACAGGCTGAGAGAGTAGGGGTTGTTCAGCCTGGAGAACAGAGGCCTCCGGGGAGACTTTATAGTGGCCTTCCAGTACCTGAAGGGGGCCTACTAGAAAGCTGAGGAAGGACTTTTACAAGGGCATGTGGCGATAGGATGAGGAGAAATGGCTTTAAAATGGAAGGGGGAAGATTTAGATCAGACATTAGGAAGAAATTCTTCAGGATGAGGGTGGTGATACACTGGCACGGGGGTCCAGGGAAGTTGTGGATGCTCTGTCCCTGGAAGTGTTCAAGACCAGGTTCAGATGGGTCCTTGAGCAGCCTGGTCAAGTGGCAGGTGTCCCTGCCCTTGGCGGGGGGCTTTGCGTGTGGGGGGTAGAACTGGATGATCTTTAAGGTCCCTTGCAATCCAAACCATTCTATGATTCCATGAACACAGAGTTCAGTACTATCAGGCTCACCATGCCTCTCCAAAGCAGGGAAGAGTCACAAACATTGTCCTCACTGGGAGGACCTGCATCAGGCTTGCATGATGTCTAAATGCATTATTTTTGTTCACAAACACAATGGTGTTGTAAAAATCCCTAACAGTATATAAAAACTTGCTTTATAACACATAGCACAACAGCGACTAAAAGCCAAAACTGCACAATGCATCATTATCTTCCAACTGCACAGGGGAATGGAAAAATGTCCTCCTTTTAGGTACAAATTCTTCACTTCTGATGCACTTTACAATAAGCTTTTAGTACTGTTGGAAATTATCGCTTTGCAGATGTGGTTTGTTACGAAACCGACAATCAACCAGGGCTTTATTTTAACCCCACTGATAGCATACTCGTAATTTTCTGCCCTTGGAACATCTACTTCATTCTCTTTGTGGTTTTTTTATACCTAGCAGATATTTGCCCCTGAAAGTCAGCAGTCAGAAGTAACTCCATTGAAGTCAAGGCCACTTTGGAAATAGCAATGTGGTCAAACCAAGGCATCTCCCATCAGAGTTACTTGTCACTTCTACAGAGCTGCTGCCTCTTGCTGCTATTGTCACATACAATCATAAAGGTCGGAAAAGACCTTTAAGACCATCACATCAAGTCCATTTCTTAACCATGTCCCTAAGTACCACATTTACATATCCCTTAAATACCTCCAGGGATGGGGACTCAACCACTGCCCTGGGCAGCCTCTTCCAGTGCTTGACAACCCTTTCAGTGAAGAATTTTTTCCAAATATTAAGACCAACTCTCGCAGCCTGTCCTCACAGGCGTGATGTTCCAGCCCTGGGATCATCTTCATGGCCTCCTCTGGACTTGCTCTAACAAAGTGAGACAGAACATCCTACTGCAAACACGCCGTACAGAGGGATAAGAATACAAAATATTGTAATGAATATTTGCCCTTACTGCTTAGCAAAAGATGTTCAGGTACCAAGATACTGAGCAGAATAGGACACCAAGGCAGACACCTTGCCCTCTCACTTGTAGATAGGTGACATGCTTTTTGTCTTTATAAGCACTAAATTCCAGAAAGAAGTCTGCAGAAAGCATACATTCTTGAGAATTGCAGTTGTGTTCTTCAACTAATTTAACTAATGCTGATCTAGTTTAAAATGCCTTCAGCATATCAGTTTCAGTGCTGATGAATGCTTGCCTCTTGCAGAATACTATCCATTAAGAGACTTATTCTAACTATAAAAATATAATAATGTTCTGTTTACTGTTGACAGAGACAAACTATAATAGGGATTCCTGATTAATTGTTTATTAAGGAGAATTGACCTTAATTGGGGTCAAGTGCTATGGCAGGCAGCTTAATTTATTCTTTAATTCCTGTGCCTGAACACATTTCTCTCTACTGAAGAACTGATTCACTAATCAATTCCAACTTTTTAATTATAATTTTATTTTTAAAGGAAAAAATAAAGAAAACCTGCATCTTTTGAAAAAAGTATATCTGTTTGGAGTAAGACCCAGCTGACTTAATAACTAAAATTAACGTTTACTGGTTACCCTGCTAAAACAATCCATAGAAGGGACCCCCAAGGATCCTAGAGTCCAGCTCCTGTCCCTCTGTAGAACAACCCTAACATTCACACCATGTGCCTGAATGCATTGTCTAAATGCTACTGCAATATTGTCACACTTGGTGCCATGCCTGCTTCCCTGGGAAGCCTGTTCCAGTGCTCCATCACCCTCTGGGTGAAGGACCTTTCCCTAATATTCAACCTAACCCTCTGAGGGCATATCTTCCTGCCATTCCCTTGGATTCTGTCATTGGTCGCCAGAGAGAAGAGATCAATGCCTGCTCCTCCTCCCCCCCTTGTGAAGAAGCCGTAGACTGCGATGAGGTCTCCTCTTCTCCAGACTGAACAGTCCAAGTGACTTCACTACTCATCATACAGCTCTCCTCTAACCCCTTCACCAAATTTGTGGTCCTCATCTGGACACACTCCAGTGTCCCCCAAAACATTAAACTACCTACCTCAGGTGCCTCCAGAATGGGGTGTGCCTCCAGACAGATAAATATTCAAACAGTTTGCAGGGGAGTAATTTAAATCAGCTTAAATACATAGACACAACTAACTGTTGTGCCTTGGATTGAAGTACAGACAACCCTTCAGCTTTGCTCTCTGCATATGTAACATGAAAGAGGCAGTAAACTAAAACAGAATGCAATGCACTTACTTAATAAAATACCTATAGATGTGCATGTTCTACAGTCATTAATGAGAGTGATATATTGCACAGACAACACCAGGTATGCGTAAATGAGGAGCTGCTCCGACATTAGAGAAGCATAAGGCTGCCAAACCGAAGAATCATAGAATGGTTTGGGTTGGAAGGGACCTTAAATATCATCTAGTTCCAACCCCCTTCCACAGGCAGGGACACGTTGCACTAGATCAGGCTGCCCAAGGCCCCATCCAACCTGGCCTTGAACACCTCCATGGATGGGGCAGCCACAACTTCCCTGGGCAACCTGTGCCAGTGCCTCATCACACTTATAGTGAAGAAATTCTTCCTTATGTCTAGTCTAAATCTGCCCCTCTCCAGTTTATACCCATTGCTCCCAGTCCTGTCACTACAAAAAGACCATCTCCAGCTTTCTTGTAGGCCCCTTTCAGGTACTGGAAGGTCTCTATAAGACCTTCTCAGAGCCTTCCTTCTCCAAGCTGAACAAGCCCAACTCTCTCAGCCTGTCGTCATATGGAAGGTTCTCCAGCTCTCGAATCATCTTTGTAGCCTCCTCTGGGTCTGTTCCAACAGCTCCATATCCCTCTTACACTGAGGATTCCAGAACTAGACACAGTACTCCAGATGAAGTCTCATAAGAGAGGAATAGAGAGGCAGAATCACCTCCCACGACCTGCTGGTCACGCTTCTTTTGATGTAGTCCAGGATATGGTTTGCTTTCTGGGCTGCGAGCACACGTTGCCAGCTCATGCTGAGCTACTCATCAACCAGCACCTCCAAGTACTTCTCTGCAGGGCAGTTCACAATCACATCATCCCCAACCTGTATTGAAACCGGGGATTACCCCGACCCTGATGTAGGACCTTGCACTTCGCCTTGTTGAACCTCGTAAGGTTCACACAGGCTCACTACTCCAGCTTGCCCAGGTCCTTCTGGATGACATCCTGTCCTTCTAGTGTGACAACTACACCACTCAGCTTGGAGTCATCTGCAAACTTACTGAGGGTGCACTCAATCTCACTGATTGATGAAATCATTGAAATCATTGATGAAGATATTAAACAGCACTGTTCCCATTATGGACCCCTGAGGGACACCACTTGTCACAGATCTCCATCTGGACTTTGAACCATTGACCACTACTCTCTGAATACGACCACCCAACCACTTTCTTATCCACTGAACAGTCCATCCATGAAATCCATATTTCTGCAATTTAGAGAGAAGGGTGTTGTTTGGGGACCACGTCAAAGGCTTTCCAGAAGTCCAGATAGATCACATCTGTTCTTTTTCCCATGTCCACTGCTGTAGCTACTCCATCATAGAAAGCCACTAGGTTGGTCATACAGGATTTGCCCCTGGTGAAGCCATGCTGGCTGCCATTAATCTCCTATCTGTCCTCCATGTGCTTTAGCATAGCTTCTAGGAGGATCTGTTCCATGATCTTCCCAGGGTTATCTTTTCTATCCTTTTTAAAAATGGGCACAATGTTACCCTTCTTCCAGTCACCAGGGACTTCTCCTGATTGCCATGACTTTTCAAATATCATGGAGAGTGGCTTGGCAACCACATCAGGCAATTCCCTAAGGAGACTGGGATGCATCTCATCAGGTCAAAAGTGGCTAAATACTCAGGACATCTTATGCTGAGCTGTTTGCTGTCACACATAGACGTCTATCTTCACATACCTCAAGGTGGGGTAACTAAACTCTGTTTCTTCTCATGTATCCTCATAAAAATTATTTCAAAAGATTAATTTCATAAAAATAAAACAAGAAATAAATAAAAAATCAGAGAATGGTTTGAGTTGGAAGGGATCTTAAAGATCATCCACTTCCAACTTTAATGCAGGAACACTTTCTGCTGGATCAAGTTGCTCAAAGTCCCATCCAATCTGGCCTTGAGCACCTCCAGGGATGGGTCAGCTCGAGCCAGTGACTTACCACCCTCACACCAAAACATTTCTTCCTAAATGCTCATCTAAATCTTCCCTCTTTCTGACATTCTAAATTATTCCAATTTGAAAGGTCTCATGCATTCACTATTTGAAAACACAAAACTCTCACTGCTTACTTTATTTACCTGTATGTACTTAGTAGTATTGATATTGAATAAGAAAAGTTTCTAGCTTGACCCTTAGCAACCAAGATGGATTATAAACAAGAAAAAGAATAGATGTGTTTTCCTTGTGAACAATCGTTTTTTCTAGAAATCAATGAAACACAAACTGAAGCCTCAGAATGTAGCTCCTGCAGAGATGGCCTACAATCCACTGGGGAGGGGTGTTTTGAAAACTTTATATAAAAAAAAAAATAGATAAATAAATCCATAACCAATGATAAAGCACTTAATACCTTCACAGTTTTCTAATAAGGGAATACACCCAAAATCAAATACAATGAGGCAAAACTTCCTGATTCAGCATCTAACTTCTTTGTCATCCCCATCCCTGTTGAACAATGGACTTAAGGTTTTCTTGATACAGAAGAAAAAAAAAATACAGAAAGTAGTACAATAGAGATGGTCTTTAATACCAAGAATCAGTTTGCTATTTGTAAAATCAGAAATAGTTTTCTGACCATTTATAATCTCTTGATTATAAATCTACAGTAGGAGATAGATTCCATTTACTAGCAAAACGCTTCTACATTGTGCATACAGCCTAAAAATGCTACTAAAACAAGAGACAAACAAACAAACTCCAACAGGCAGCTCTTAACTTAGAAGGATTTAGACTTGGTTTAGGAAACACTACACCTTTATCCCACACTGTGTCATTGCAGACTGCAGTACTTTCTACTCCAGTGAGCCCAGGCTATCACATTTGGCAATTCCCACCATCAGCCTCCACAACCATTCCAAAAGCAGAAATAGATCTTAAATGCCATTTCTATGCAGCCTCCTGCTTCACCACCCCCCCGCCCTGGGATTTTTCCTGGCCAGGCTGAACTTTCCAGGTTCCCTTAGTTCCCCTTTCTCTGACAAAGCGTGACAAAACTGTGACTCCACTCCACATCTCCCTTGTTCCTGGAGGAAAAGCTGTATAAAAGGTAGCTGTAACACAAAGGGTCATTTCAGTAGAGCATGACAGGGACTCCAGGGATCTTTGAAGACACATTAATGACTATAATACCAAGCTACTACAGTGTTATAACACCTTCCACACAGCCTGGTTCTAAAGAGCTTTCCTAGGAATCAGTGACATTAAGGTTATGAAAATTAAAGCTTGCTCTTTACTTGTCCCCGTTCCTATATGTGCTGTAATTCAATACCCTTTCCCCACCCCCAAAGTGCCTCCAAATGTATTTTCCAAAGAGAAAATGGTAAAAGATGTGGATATAAAAATTAATACACATAACAACTGTTTTTCTGCTCCCTTTGGGCAATTCTTTTAGGAATATCACTACTGATAATAATTTGCTTTGCTTTAAAAAGCAAACAAGTACAAAATAACAAATGCAACACAGGAAACAATGCAAAAATGTGTGTCCAATGATTGTAGATACTAATGAAATAAGGTTATATTATGTAGACTTAGAAGAACAATTCAAAGCAGATACTGGTCGGGGGGGAAAAAAAAAAGAGAAAAAAAAGATTTTATACCTCCATACCTCCTCGCTACCACCAGAATAGATGCAGCAGACAGTTCTACACAATCCAGTGAGCTAAATCATAAAGCTTCAGGCAGTCATGAAAAATTATTGATTTTTGCTTTTCAAAACCTTTCTTCAGCTGTAAATTTCTATTGATATGTGACAAAAATGTGCAAGTGATATTTGCTGGTATAGTCATTGTGGGAAAAGCCAAGATTGCAACTTTGCTGGTTGAGCCACTCTGAAGTTTAATGTGGGCAGCTTCAGCCTGCTCCAGCTGATCTCAGATCAAATAAAACACAACACATATGGTTCCCAACAGCAATAATCAAAACTGAGGTCTTCAGATTTTGCCAGAAACAAAACTACAGCAAGAAGAAGTGGGCTAGATATTTCTTTTTATTGCTGGGAAACAGACTCCTAAAGACCATCCATGTAGATTTATTTTATTTTTCTGAAGTTAGCTCATATATCCCCTGTTGGCATGGGATTAATACCTCCTTCCCCCTCCTCTCTGACCACTGCTAATGGCTAAAGGGATGCGATCCCTGCTTGCTTTGATCAGCACACCTTCATCCTCTATGAGCAATGACATTTCAAAAGCCAAAGCTAGGACAGGGGTGAGCACATGAGTCTCTCTATTCTGGCTTTATTACCCAAGTTGTACTGGACCCAGTTGAGCAAGCTGTGATATAACCAAGCAATCCCTAGGAGCTGGGGGGTTGTGAAGTGTCCACACAGAACACTGATATCCAACTTCACTACTGCTTCTGCTCATCTGAACTGGAATCATTTGATTACGTCTACCTATAATATGGGTAAATCAAGTCTGTGTACAGCTGTGCAGCAGCTAAAATGATAAAACCCATTCACTGCAATATAAATATTAGACAATTTCCTTCTAGACCTTTATGACAGAGCACAGTACCTAAAAGAAAACAAAGATGGGAAGCTCCAAAGATTCCCTGAGCTTTGTCCTCCTCTCTTGATAACTGGAGAGGCTGCGTATTGCTCCATTTTCAGCTGCTGCTCATGCTTCTTTTTAAAGATGGGATGGATCAATTTCCATATTTAGTTTAATATTGTAATTCTTGGAAACAACTACAGCACTCTTCCCACCTTCTAAAGTCACACTCTGGAGAGTTTCTCCAGATTTGTTACCAGCAGCAAATTGGTGTAATGCAGTGGTGAGCAGGGCTAACAGATGAAAATACACCGCTGTGACTTCCCTCCCAAATGCTGGCTTCACTGCTTTTACCTGTGCTTCATATTTCAAAGGAAAAAACAATGACATTGTATATTTTTTAAAAAAACCTCTGTCTTCAGCTATTGCCAGCATCCTATTACAGTGTCGGTAGACCAGCACATTGCTGGTATTTACTGTTAAATCATAGAATCATAAAGGTTGCAAAAGACCTTGAAGATCATCCAGTAGAATCATCAACCCAACACCACTGTGCTGACTAAAATCATGGCTTGAACTGCCACATCTACATGTATTTTGAACCCCTCCAGGAATGGAGACTCCACCACCTCCCTGGGCAGCCTGATCCAATGCTTCACACCACTCTTCCAGTGAAGACATTTCTTCTAATATTCAATCCAAATTACCCCTAGTGCAACTTTAGGCCATTTCCTGTCTTCCTAACAGTTGTTACTTGGGAGAAGACACCAGCACCCATCTCACCACAACCTTCTTTCAGGGGCTATAGAGGGCAATCAGGTTTCCTCTCAGCCTCCTCTTCTCCAGGTTAAACAGCCCCAAGTCCTTCAGCTGTTCCAAACTTGTGCTCCAGACTCTTCACAAGCCTCATTGCCCTCAAATGAAAATGGCCCTCAAAACCTGCTGAAAAACGCACGTAAGATGTACATTAAATAATTGCCTGCATTGGCCAATGCTTGTCTCGCTGTCGCAGAAGATACAGGAAAAAGCAAGAGCCTCTGGGTATCAAGACTCCCAGCTTAATACTTTGTAGTACCATAGAGTACTAGAGACCTTTCAGTACTTCTTTGCTTTGGTTAATCTTTTGTACAACAGGGATAACATGTACAATGCCCATGAAGAAATAAGGACATGGTGCTGCTCCCAAAAATATGATACCAAAACCCACAGAGACTGGCAAGAAGATGAAGATCTTTCAAGCACACCTCTTGGTGTGCAAAGTGCAAATCAGGACACTGGGAAGAGAGATGATTATTTTTGTGTGCCTTTACCACTTTTTCCTTTTACGTTGCAAAATCCTAAGTCTTTTCCAAAGGAAATTTAAGCTGAGGCAGTATGTGTATTGATTAATCATGTTCACATTATACCCAGACAACATTTCTGCCATCTCCTTGTTAAGATGTTATATTTAGAGCTGGGTAGGAGCATATTTAGATGGAAGGGAAAATACACAGAAAAATACACAGAAACTGCATCTGCAATCAAGTTTCCGGATTAGAGCTTAGCAGAGTGCTGTATGTCTTACTGTTGCTGGGAAATATGGGGCAGTAAATGCTTTCAGTGCTAACTCAAGGGGTTATCAGGCCCTGGAACTGGCTGTCCAGAGAAGTGGTTGAATAAACATCCCTGAAGGTATTGAAAAAAGCAGGTAGATGAGGTGCTCAGGGGTAAAGTTTAGTAGCAGACAGGTATGGTTGGACTCAATGATCTCAAACGTCTTTTCCAACCAAAGAAATCTATGATTCATGCTTATGCTCTCTATCCCTGGAAGACTGGGTTCATAGGTATACACTGGAGTTTTGGCTTTTTTTCTTAATGTTTTTTCTTTTTTTTTATTCCTCAGCTACAGTAATAAGTCACAGCTCCAGGCACAAAAGACCTGACTGTGCAAGGGAACAAATGAAATCAAAAGCTCACTGTATTATCTAAGAATGACCTTAGTAATCTAAGGACTTAAGTATAGTAGAGGACAGGCTGAGAGAGTTGGGATTGTTCAGCCTGAAGAAGAGAAGGCTTGGGGGAGACATTATAGCAGCCTTCCAATACTGAAAGGGGGCCTGCGGGCAAGCTGAGGAGGGACTCTTGATCAGGGAGTGCAGGGACAGGATGAGAGGAAACAGTTTTAAGCTGAAAGAGCGGACATTTAAACGACATATAATGAAGAAATATTTTCTTGTGAGAGTGGTGAGACACTGGCACTGGTTTCCCAGAGAAGTTGTGGCTGCCCCATTCCTAGAGGTGTTCAAGGCCAGGTTGAACAATGCTTTGAGAAACTTGATCTAGAGGAAAGTGTCCCTGCTCACAGCAGGGGTATTGGAATGGCATGGGCTTTAAGGTCCCTTCAAACCCAAACTATTCTATGATCTCTTTAACAACTGTATGGCTTTAAGAAGCTACATGAAACAGTGAGCACCAAGATGCAGAAAGGTGCATTTGATCCCTTAGCTCTTTTTTGTACTTTTAAAAAAAGTAAAACTTTCTCTGTCAAGAAGACATAGAGATTATGAGAGAAAAGCATCATGAAAGCCTGCAGTAATCCAAGCTTAAAAATATCTTGTTAGGAGAAATTTCATCCAAAATAAAACTTCGAGGATCCACACACCTCAATAAGCAGTTATATTACTTCTATACTTTAACTTACTCACAGTATGTATTTGAAATGATAAAAAACAAGCATTTCACTGAATTCTTTTTGTTCAGAATATGACTGTGCACTGAAAAAATAAAGAGGAAGGTTCAATTTCCCAAGCTTTGGAATATTAAGAGCTTTATTAGGATAAAAAAGAGGATGTGAAGAAGCAACAATCAGCTTTATGACAGGCACTTCTGTAACCCACACGCTTCATAATTTGCTCACCAAACTCTCAGCTTTTCCTCTTCTCTCAGCAGGAACCTAAATAGCAATGACTATCATGAGCTGTTATCCTACTAGAAGACTGATAATCTGACTGTTAATCTGATCTGTAATTAATTACACCATCAAGCATTTACTGCTACATATTTATTTATTTAGATATAGATTAAAGAGAAAACAAAACTGATATATCTTGGAGAATCATCTCAACTGATACCTAAACTATAGTACTGCACTTCAATAAAACTCACTGGAGCTGGCTAATTTAAAGAAATCAAGCGCTCTACTTGTGCCACCTATTATCAAGGTAGTATCAAAACTACACTGTCAAATATCATCCAGTGTCGTAGATGAGACCAAGATGCAAGGCGTTGTAAAGAGGAGATGGAGTGGAACTAGCAGAGTTCTTTCCTTTCATATAGCAGACAAGAAAATTTGTGTCTGAGCTTGTGCAGGGAGGGGATGATAAAGGAAGAGGCAAGACAAGTCTGGATGGTACAGCTCCAAAGAGAAGGGCATGGAGGCACAAGGAGCAGAGTTTGAGGTAAGTTTTTGTTTGGGATCTGGTTGTGATACCAACAGCCACTTTTATAAGCTGAACTGAACCATCTGCAGCAAGACCACGTATAACATCTTTCTCTGCAAAAAGGAGCCTTGCAATATGCTGGGACAGTAAGACTGCTTTCCACTGGGGAGTAGGGGCAGTCAGGGAGAGAGGAGTGAAGCTCAGGAGATGGGAGGTGATTCTACCCCTCTACTCCACCCCCACGAGACCTCACCTGGATTACTGCGTTTAGTTCTGGAATCCTCAGCACAGGAAGGACATGGATCTCTTGGAACAAGCCTAGAAGTGGCCACAAAGTTGATCCAAGGGCTGAGGCACCGCCCATACAATGACAGCCTGAAAGAGTTGTGCTTGTTCAGCCTGGATAAATGAAAGCTCCAGGGAGACCTTACAGCAGCCTTGCGGTATTGAAAGGGGATTGCAGGAAAGCAGGGGAGGGGTTCTTGATCAAAGAGTGCAGGAATAACACAAGGGGTAACAGTATTAAGCTTAAAGAGAGGAGGTTTAGTTGAGATTTTAGAAAGAAATGTTTTCCTGTGATGTTGATGAGGCATTAGCATAGGTTGCCCAGAGCAGTTGTGGCTGCCCCATCCCTGGAGGTGTTCAAGGCCAGGTTGGATGAGGCTTTGAGCAACCTGATCTAGTAGAAAGTGTCCCTGCCCATGGTAGATGAGCTTTGAGGTGCATTCCAACCCAACCTATTCTCTGATTTTATGTGCATGCAAGTGGTAGAGAGTTGGGAAACAAAATATTTAACACTAAAAGAACGCTACTATTCAACTGCGAGAATAAAAGACATTCAGTGGTGCAATCTCTTTGGTTTTTTTCCTGTATTTATTCATTATGGGTCTGAGCCAATGTTTGTCACAGCAGGAGATTTTTGATGGCCTTCAGTAGGCTTTGATGAGGCCCATATTTGCTCATTTGCACAATGTATTTATCTGCACCCCCAACCGCGGCGATCAGCATGCAGCAGCAAAGTCCGCTGAATGCTTTAAATAAACCCCTCACTTATTAAACAGTTTTACACTAAGACTGAAAAAGCTTTATATAGACAACATTACCCGAGTCATTCCTTGGTGAGAATTATGGACTGAATGTTGCAAAGCCCTTTCCAAAGTGCTCAAATGTCTATTAATGGAAATTGTTCTCCTAAGTTATTGAAGTGCTTCTGAAAGTCCCAAGCAAAACACAGCTCAGCAATGGGAATCACCAGCTGAACGTTTCTTATACTTATGGGAAAAACAACACAATAGAATCAAATTCAGGAAAAATGGAAGATTTCTGCCTTTACACCAGCAAGCAACTGATTAAACCATTATGCAGTAGAATTATGTCTGCAGCATCTTCTATTCACATGAGCTCAAACAGTCCCATGAAGATCACTGCATGCTCACAGCTACAATACACCAGAGGGCTTCATGAACTCTCAGCTTACTCCTCAAGTCCTCCTAATCTTATAGATACAGCCTGACATTCAGGGCACAACTCTATGGGAATGTGAAGAGCAGAAACATGGAATGATGTCTAGGGCTGACTTCCATAAAATCCCACTCCGTAATCATGATTTCACCTCAGATTTCCTGCTCCACTGCAGAGAGAAGCATGAAATCCTGACTTGTGATTGGGACTGGGTGAGGCACAGCACCATTAGGGCAGCAGTGGCAGCACTAACACAAATTTAAATAGCAGCACATCATTAGACAGTTCAAAATAAGGTTTAATTTACAAGTTGTCTAAGTCTAGCCTTGATTAAACATCTTTTCTGAAAAAAAAAAAAAGTTTCTTTCATAAAATCCTGCAATGGTTTAGGTTGGAAGGAACCTTAAAGATCATCTTTCCTCTAGTCCCTTTTCAGTACTGGAAGGCTACTTTAATATCTCCCCAGAGCGTTCTCTTCTCCATGATTCAAGCCCAACTCTCTCAACGTGTCTTTGTATGGGAGGTGCTCCAGCTCTTGGATCATCCTCTTGGCCTCCTCTGCACTGTCTCTAACAGATTTATGTCCTGTGCTGAGGACTCCAGCCAAGTGAGGTCTCACTCACAAGCAGAGTAGAGGGGCAGAATTGCCTCCCGTAATCTGCTGGTCCCACTTCTTCCCATGCATCCCAGAAAAGGAACGCATATCTAAAATATGTTACTTTCTGATGTGTTGGCATTTTAACCCTCTAAAACCAGTCTTTCAGGAAATTTATGACTGCATTGTATTTTTTTTTTCTTTTTCTCTCTGACTAAGCACATTTGCTGTTGGACTGTATCAAGCTGGCAACATTGGCTTTATCTCATTAGAAAGTGCAAATCCTTTATGCATTACTGTTCATCAGGGTACAGTTTTTAAAATAACGGTACAAGAGTCAGTGAACATCAGGCCACAGACGAAGCTTCTAGGGAGAGGAAACCTGTTCCCACATGACCATCTGAAAAGGGAGGGCAGGGACGTTTCATCCTGACAAGTCCCTTACTAGGTATGAGCATCAAAAAGCAATGAAAAGAAACAGGCACTTCCTATAAATCTTGCCTATTTTGTAGCTTTACACATGCCAGCCATACCACCATTGTTACTGCATTCCTGTGAGGCCGTTTGTAAATGTCTTTTCTTTCACTAATTTCGTTAAAATCCAAAGTCTTGTAAATGAATATTTAAATGATTGACATGTTATTAGGAAAAATATGAAAAAAGGAGCAGTGTTACATTAAGCTTCACTGCCACAACCATCATCCTTCCCAGTCTCTCTCTGTAAATTCCTAACACAGTGAAAAGGCAAAAGTAGAAAAAAGACTATGCTCATTAGGAAGAAAAATGGAAGTAGCTCTACCGAGCATCCCATCTGCTGCCATCATGTCAGAGACATCACATTTTACTGCTGTCACCAGCAGGTGCATGCAATTAGGTGACAGCAAAATGAACTATGGCTTCCCGGTGACTGTTCCGAGAAGATTTCACACTGTTGGCAAGTGCATGATAACAGACTATGGGCATTTGCCTCTGAATAATTCCTGGAATTCTCATGAAAAAGGTACAGGTGGTTAATTTCTTTGTAGGAAACTACTGGTAGAAGTGATAGAGACAGCGACTCAAACAAGGGAGAGGAGGACGGAGGACAGGGGACAGGCTAATTCAGGGTACTATGGCTATTATGAAGATAGCAAGGGTCTGTCTGTTCAGTTCTAATCTCATTTGCACTATACTGGGACAATTAAGCCCCCAACTAATACTTAGAAATACATTAGTTGTATCTTGAAGAACTGGGGAGAGTGCTTGTATCTTGACAGGCTGAGAGAGTTGGGATTGTTCAGCCTAGAGAACAGAAGGCTCCGTGGAGACCTTAGAGCAGCTTCCAGTACTGAAAGGGGCTAAAGGAAAGCTGGGGAGAGGGCTCTTGATCAGGGAGCACTGGCAAAGGATGAGGGGGGTGGTTTTAAGCTGAAAGAGGTGATATTTAGATGGACTCTTAGGAAGAAATGTTTCCTGCGAGGGTGGTGAGGTACCGGCATGGGTTGCCCAGAGAAGTCGTGGCTGCCCCAAACCTGGAGGTGTCCAAGGTGAGGTTGTATGTGACTTTGAGCAACCTGATCCAGTGGAAAGTGTCCCTGCCTATGGTGGGGGCTGGGGGTGGAACTGAATGATCTTTTAGCTCCCTTCTGACCCAAACCATTCTATAATCTTTTCTACTAATTTCAACTGCATATATATTATTAGTGCTCAAGACTAGTGGCTAATTAACAGAATAGTTAATGTTCAATAAAAGTTCACCAGTTCTCAGGTGAGGAGAAAAGCATAATGCAAGGCTGACTTGGTTTGGATTGTCAATACTGTACAAGCCAGTGAAAACATGGCTATAAGTCTGTTTGCTGTACACAACCTGTAGTATTGCTTGGAAAAAGGAAAGCACACCAGTAAAGCTGGAAAAGGAAAGAAGGGGTTCCTGTGGGAGCCTTTTGGAGTCAAAATCCACAGGGAAGAAAGCTGTACTGCAGATGACTATTTGTACACACAGCTCTACTGTGGAATGTGAAGACGCCAAAAATGTCTGTAAAGGTGAAAATGTTATCCAACCAAAAGCTCCTTTCTCAGGATTGGGCTTTTCCCTTGTACTCAGTCCCAAGTGTTTATAGGACTCTATTCAGACTTGCTGGGGAGGATTGCTTCCTTCCTTACCTGAATGTGACAATGAATCAAAAGTACCTTCTCCTCTGTTATCCAAGGTGATAATGGAGAATTGCAGAGCCTTGCCAGGGGCTGTGTGATGCCTTTGCAGTGCTTGTAGAAAATCATCACCCCAAACTGGAGCAAGCACTAATTCTTCCAGACAAAACCCCCCATATCTCTCTAGGGAATTGCATTAAAGAGGACCACACCAGTGCAAAATATTCATCTGTATGCAGTAGCTGCATAAGACTATTATGAATTTTACCTACCAGTAGCCAATTTCACCGAGTGACAATTAGTTTCTGAATGATAAGCTATCATTCGCCTGGCATGACAAAAGTGCTACCTTTTGCTTCAGTGACTACCAACAGCAGAGCCATTTTACCACGTCTTGCATAAGCGAACTGAATGGGATTAGCGCGGGACTGCAATGTGCCTGGGCAGCTTGCTTTAATTTAAAGCAGCATATAAATCTCATAATAACAGGGAATTGGTTGTTTCAGAAGGCACAGCTTATTTTAAGAGTGATTAACACAGCTACAGATATGTCGCCTTTCTCCAGTCAAAAGTGTTAATGTTACCTCTCGAGCAAAATTGTTTTCCATGCAGATGTTCTCTCCTTAAGGGGAAAGGAATATCTTTCAAAATCATATTGTATTCCATAATTGGATACAGCAAGTTAGGGAAACTGGGGCATTTTGAATTAGGGCAAACATGATGGAGCATATCCCTATATAAATCACATATTCACAGGGACGTAAAGGCTATACTCTAAAATAAATAGAGCAGTTCACAGAGCAAACAACAACTTTTTAGGTTACATTTCTGACTCTTGTCATCTTACTGTGAATCACATAATATCTAATCTTTTGTTTTAAGAATTCAACTATTAACAACTTCATAGAAAAATCTTACCTCATAGAAACAGAACCAGAATCATTAATGTTGAAAAAGACCTCTAAGATCATTCACAGTCCAACCATCAACCCAGTACCACTATATCTGCTAAACCATGTCTCAAAGTGCCACATCTACACATTTTTTGAACCCTTCCATGTATGGGTACTCCACTGGTTCCCTAGGCAGCCTCTTGTAGTGCTTCAGCACTCCTTCAGTAAAGAAATTTTTCCTAATATCCAGCCTAAACCTCCCCCAAGCCCATTTTGCCCTCCCCTTGAGCCCATTTCCTCTCATCCTATCACTTGTTACTTAGGAGAAGAGACCAGCACCCACACAGCCTCCTTTCCAGGAGTTGTAGAGAGCAATAACGTGTTCCCCCAGCCTTCTTTTCTCACGGCCAAACAAACCCAGTTCCTTCAGCTGCTCCTCATAAGACTTGTGCTCCAGCCCCTTCACCAGCTCTGTTCTCCTCCTCTGGACATACTCCAGCCTCTCAATATCTTTCTTTTACTGAGGGCCCCAAAACTGAACACAGGATTCAAGGTGCAGTCTCACCAGTACTGAGTACAGAGGGACTACCCTTCTGTAGTCCTGCTGGACTCACCATTTTTTTTTTTTTTTTACAGCTATGAAAAGCAGAGCTTGAAGTTCAAGCCCACAGAGGAGTTGAAAAGGGTCAGCTTTACTTTTTTTTGCAGAATCCCATGATGTAATGATGCAAGTGTCGCAGTTCACACTCTGAAATGCAGAAATGCAGTACAGCACATGTAATGCTTGAGGGAAATAAAAATTAGCTGCAAAGGCAGGAAAAAAAGCACTAATAGGCAACTGAATTCACACCTACAATTGCTGCAGAATATAAAATACCATTTCCAATAAGCAAACAGAAACAAGGACATTTCTTTGAGAGTTCAATGTCTTTCTGAATCACGAGATGGATTCAGTGTTGTTGCTACTGTTCATGGCTTTATCAAGCTGCAGTCTGCACCAGACAAGTGACACTATTTTGAGAATGGGAAGCAAAGAAGAAAAGCTGCTCTTCTCCACCTTACCCCAGCCTGAACTTAGGTAAATGGGCAGAGGGAAGGAAGCATCTGCATTGCATCACCTCCATACAGGCACCATTTGTCTTTCCAGGTTCAAAACATAATCTCTGAGCACTTAGCCAGTGCTCTGAGACCCCACCCTATTAAAAATTTTCACATGGTAAGTTAACGCCTATGAACTTATAGTTTTCGCAATACCCCTTGCTGTTAACAGGGCTGTGTGAAACAGTGAGGAGCTGTGTTAGTTGAGTTCCTTAGCCTGTATTTGATCCCCAGTCATTCAAATCAAGGAAAGGTTCTAAATCTAGGGCAGATCTATGAACTGCCTATGCAAATCATCTGCCCTGACTGTAAACTAGAAACATGATTTTCACCCCCCAATGTTAGTACCATGGGAATGCTCCGGGTGATAGCAAATAGGTGCCTGGGTGTACACGGCAGTTGTGCCAGGCTGAAAAACATCCCCAGCTTCACAGAGGACAGCACTTTGCATGATAACCAGGTCTCAGAGACATAAAATGCTTTGATTAAACTGGGGCAGCTATGAGGCATGCAAGCAAAGGCAGTATCACTGCTTTCCCCTGTGTAAAGATATTAGTAAAGATTCTGACTTCAGTAATATTTTCCAGCATGGCTGAGCTTTAAATTTAATAAGATACTCATTCATATTCAAGAAAAAAATGAAAAAAGACAGTAAACTGAACAGGTACTAGAAATCAGCAACAAATAACACTGAGAAAACCAAATAAAGAGATGTACTAGTAAATTTTATCCTTATTAAAACCCTCATCCGAGCTGTTATCCCAGCAGCTCTAACCTGCAACCCTAACATGCTGTATGGATAATTTCATCCAGGAACAGTAGCAGGGATCCACTTAGACTTGTGGCTATGGGGATAAGATGCCCCAAGGGGCTGCTATGCAAAGGAGAGATGCAGCACTGCCAAAGTCACTGTCTGACAGAATATAAGGACACACAGCAGAGAAGAAATTTGTTTTCCTTCTCCGTCACCACTGCAGTTACAAGGGATCGCAGACTTCTTCAAAGGATGGCAACAACAAAGCAACAGAAACAACACCTGAAAGGGTGGAGCAAGTGGGTGTCTAAAGGAAGCTCAAGCAATAAACTCCATGTCTGCCATCTAACAAGTTTTTAAACAGATGCCTTTTCATCCCATGACTTTGATATTAAAATTGGCAAGTAGGCACGGCAAGCAATCAAACAGTAATCTTTCTACCCTATTGCTGACCTCAACAAAAGATCAAGGCAAGCTTTTTATTTTCTTTCTTTTTTTTTCTTTTGCTTTTGTAATTTACATTCCTATATATCCAGCAGAGCTTCCTCCACTCCCAGTTAATTTTTGGATCATTACTTGAGGCTGCAGATGCAATTCAAACAACAAAGGAAAATAAGGAGTGAAATGAGTTAAGAGGAGAGAAGGTTTTTAATTTAAAAAAAAAATAAATAAAGCCCAGAAATATTGCAGCTCCTTGTCTCACTGTAGAAAACCATTTCCAAACCCCGGAGAGAACATACGTAATGTAACACTCACAAAACAAGCCAATTGCACTCCGTACATACAACTCCCTTTCTTTGGGATGTAAGCTCATGTATCTCACATCTGCAGATAGCTCATTAACATTATCCAGAATTATGTACCTGAAGGGAGAAGTGAAAGCACCAGTTAGGAAAGCTCCTAGTTCAGATTCACTGGCTACTTTCCTGGCTGCCTTGAAGAAAGCTTGAGAAGGAATTGCTACAAATGTTTTGCTTCATTTCTTGAAGTTATAGTTGGCTGTAAATTACATTTAATGAACAGAATCACCAAATCACAGAATGTCTTTTGTTGGAAAAGACCTTTAGGATCATCAAGTCCAACCATTGATCCAGCCCTTCCAAGTCTACCACTAGTCCATGTCCCCAAGTATGATATCTACTTGTCTTTTAAGCACTTTCAGGGATGGTGACTCAACCACCTCTCTGAGCAGCCTCTTCCAATGTCTGTCTGTCTCCCCTGGTGCATATTAAGGCCATCCTAAACCCATTATTCAAAGTTGTGTGAACATTCAAGCAGCAACAATGTTTACTAGCCCAAGCTACTGTGAGCTCTTATAAACCATGTATTTTACTGAAAGTCATTGAGCTAGTGTCATGGCCAGGATTCTCCTGAGCTTCTGCTTGTTGTGACAATTAGGCCATCTGCCAGAAGCTGAAATGGTTAGGAATAAAAAGAAATGCAATAGCTCTGCCTGCAGTCCCTTCAGTCAGTCCTGGCTCCCAGACCCACTGGGGGCACCAGGAGAATCAGGTGAACAAAGAACAGTAACAGAGGGTGCTGAAAAAAAGGAGAAGCTTTAAAGGAGCACTGCAAGGTCAATGGGAAAACAGAAAAAAACAAACCCAACTTGTTCTCAATAAGAAGTTTTTCAGAGCAGCGCCAGGGATCACATCCCCTTTATAATATCACACACCGCGGTCCTCAGTAGCGCCTACAAAACTTCTGCTTGTCTCTCACTTGCTCAGTCAGGCATTTAATCAAAACAATTCCCCACTATCTATACATACGTGCGTAGGCACACATGGATCCCATTCTTGATTAAGGCATTGAAGCACTGCTGTGGTTCAAGTAATAATGCTAATAGTGGATTAACAAGCAGTGGACAGCAGTGTAGCCGAGGGTCTTTAGCCTCCTGCCTTGAGCCTGCAGGAACTCAGAAATCCTTGCCCATAATGGAAGCTGAGATGTACCGAAAATGGAAATTTTGTTTGGTAGAGGAGTTTGGATTTTAGAGCTCAGTTGTTCAAAGCAACACGAAACATGCACGTTTTCAAGTCTCTAGAGAGAAAATAAATAAATCTAACACATTAAGACCAATTTGATGGAACAGCATTTTCCAATGGGAAAGTAATTGTATTAACCTTTCTTCCAATTAGCTGTAATATCTAAGAATATAATAGTATCATTGCTGCTTAATAATAATAATCTGTTTAAATGACCTAGACAGTGGGGTTGAAAGCCAGTGGGCACTAAAGTGAACTGCTGGTAACATACAACACAAAACAATCCCCACATTACTCAGAAATTTCCTTTCATGATGTAAAAGTGCAAAATTACCTTATTTTTAATATGAAAATTTTAAGAAGCCCAAATTGAATTCAAGTGTAAACAAGTACTGCCTTACTCCAGAAGGCTGACAAAAGCTGAAGAGTGATAAAATTTCAGTGTCTATAAATATACTCATTCACTAAAAATATCTATAAATTAGCCATGGAAAAACATTTATAGGTCTGCCAACTGATCCTTCAAGACAGTTACATGCACATGCTTCTTTGAAAAGAGTTTACAGAGAATTACATTCCTGCCTAACCTCCAGACCAGATGTTCTCATTTCTCATTTGTTTCTTTTATTACTAAGGTCCTTGTGCCTCCTAAAATTGTGAGGCTTCTCTCCAGACATGGGTGAAGAGATACATGGGGCAATAAACCCAGGTATGATCTTTTTTCACTTCAAGTCACATCATGCCTTTACTACATACACGATCGCCTCTCTATCTTCCTAGTGCATCTAACAGAATGTTTCCTACCTACCTCTGGCAGCAATGCAAAAATACTGGATTAAAGTAATCCAGTCCACAGAGCGAAATCAAAGATGAAGGTGGAATAAATAAGACAGCTGTAGTGGCAAACATAACTATTATTATACTAATTGCAATAGCTATTTGTCTCTTCTTCAGTCAGCAGATGACTCAATAAACACATTGAAAGTGCAGAACCTAATTTTCAACAAGCCTGGGCTTTTCATGGGCTTTTGCTTCTCATAACTGAAAGCCACATGCACCAAGGTAGCATGTCTGATCCCAGGATGTCACTCAAGGGTGTTTGCTGTTAAACAGGCAATCAAAGCCAGGGGTTTAGACACAAGAGACAGTCAAACATCAGGCCATGCCCTAAATGTCTAGCATCTTCCATGTGAAAGGAGATGATTGCTTTTAACTGATAAAAGGCATTGCAACCAAGTGAGGAACTGATTGTACGAGAAACGCACATTCTTGCCTTCTGGTATCTCTACTTTGCCCTACACAAGGCCTGCATAAAGTCAATTACAACACTCTATTTACCACTTCTTATAAAATGGACATATGAACTATTTAGGAATCAAACATTAAATGGCGTTATGAGAAAGAACCACTCTATTTTTCAAACAAAACACTACAAAATTTACAAGGACAAGGGGTCAGCTAAATCAAAAAAAACCAAGTAGATCCATGTCAGAGATGAAGTGCTACTGGTTTAAAAGTGCCAAAGAGAAAAAGAAACATTGCAGCATATCATCAGTACAAAGCGCTTGATAAGCCTTGGTTGATGTTTCTTGAAGAGCATATAAAGAATGCAGAAACAAAGAAAGACAAGTGTGGTGCTGCAGAATGGGAGGTGTCAGACTCCCTATCTTGATGTTTTTTCTCCAAGATCTTCATTCTCAGAGACACTGCTATTGCAGAGCTCTGTCTTTTTGGAAGAGGCTGAGAAAAAGTCCAATTTGCAGTTGCGATTCAAGAAGGGAAAAGATGTTTAGAACACATGAAAACTGACATGAACCAGCTATCCAACTGCAAATATGTCTACAGGCAGACTTCATCTAGAAGTTAGAGTGTGAAAAACTTGTAGATGTAGAAAGACTGGCACAAAAGCCACCTGTGAGCCAGCCAACATGACTATTGTTGCTGAAGCAGATGTCAAGAGGCAGGTCAAGTTAAAAACTGACGCTTAGCGTGACCCTATAAATCTTCAAATGCACCTGTGAGCATCACAGTTTTAATTCACTTAAACTGAAGCATTATTATTTCCACCTGCACAACGTGACTGATGTGAACAGTACTACACAAAAGGAAGCTCAGACTCTAGCCTTTTGTTTTTACTGCTGTCTTTATCCTAATCAATTATCTCTCCTAGGTTAAGACTTTCTCAAGCATTCTCCCACTTTCATTTGCAGGCAAAGGTGGTGTGACACTTCAGATGAACATCTCTCTCTACCTCAGCCTTTGAGCCCACTTCATCCCTGAAATCATACAGGGGCTCCTGTGGAGCCTTTAGTACTTTAAGACCAAGACATTCTTTAACCCTGTTGTAGTACTGACGCTTTTCATCATCATTACACTGTTCCCACCTAACCCACCGGCTGCACAGCTACTTAATTCTTCTTTACCCTCTGTCTTCAGTCACAAGCAGTTTTACCTGAAAATTACTTGAAGTAGAGGTTATTTCACTCCCATCCCATATGTCATGACTGCCACTGTGAATGCATTAGTTTGAGTGCAGATAAAATAGTCTTTATTATCCAAAAATGCTACTACTTTCTCACCTCATCTTTCTTCTTCCAATGCAACTCCTTTCCTAGATGCCACATATCTTTCACTAGCATTTTCTGATGTAGGAATACAAGATGAAGGAAACATTTTCAACTAAAAATCACTGTCAATACACAAATATGACCAATCTCACCAAAACAGCTCATGGTCAAACCACTGGTTTCAACTGGCTTTTAGAGTCTACCTTGGGGCTCCTGAATGCACAAAGAGGAACAGGTGGACAGGCTTTCTATGCTTATTATAACCTATGTAATTATTATAACAGATCTGATCAAGAACTATGAAGCAATGGGAGCACAATTAAAATGATGGTCAGATGTAATTACAACAGCCTCAAGTATGAAACCAGGGTCATGAATGTCCTTGTGCCTGTAGAGCTTATGCTATCACAGATTTTATCTTTACTGTAGAGGACAGATTGAGCAAACTTAGGAGGAAAAAAAATAAACAAGGACAAAGAGAGACACTCTTCTGAACACTCTCCCCTCCAGCAATCCTTTCTGTTTCACTGGGCCTTAAGGCCATTTTCCCCATGAGTGGAAGAGCCATGATGACTGGAGGAGAACAAAAAACAGAATGCAATTTCCTGTGGTCAGGGAAGTAGGAGCCTTTCAATTGCTGCTGACAACATGAATACACATTAGTAATTTATACATTCAGAGACTTAGGCTACATAGTAGATGAAAGTCCCACACTCATTCAAAATGTATCCTTCAGGCACAGAAGTATCTCTTTTTCTTTTTCATTTTTAGACTGTGTATGTGCTTATACCATAAACAAACAGTAAGATGACATATTAATTATCATATGAAAAGCCCATAGCAAACTCAGTTTCTGATGTGAGCTATTTTACTGTGAGATCAGCCCTCTTTTTCTATGATGCTGGTGTTAAAAATAAAGAATGAATCACAAAAAAACCCCAAGAAATTAAAAAAAAAGCAAGCTAAACAAACCTTGTAGAACTTACTTCCTCTGCTCAGGTATGCACCCACAAGCTACAGTGCACTGCAGAGAAATCACAGCCATCTCTCAATAAGCATCCCACCTGTGACTTCTCAGCTCAGTAAATCAACTTAAAGGGAGCTCCAGAGGTCCACAAAGGATTTCTCCTGACCTCCAAGCAGCACATTTAAAGCCAGTTGGAATACTCTTTGCATACCGCACTGTGGTCATGAAAGTTGATATAATCCTTGAAAGCTTACCAAAAGCTTTAAGAGACAGATGGTTATATTAGATAAGAAATATAGATACAATAAATCCATTAAAAATGTTTTTCTCCTTTGGAACCAATGACTTTAGCAATTGGCCATGGAATACACACTGAATACAAAACGTCTTCTGGTTTGCCCAAAAGGGGAAAACAGGAAAGGAAAAATACAATAGTATCTGATGTTTATTGGGATATTTGCAGGGGGAAGACTTAGGGGTTGGTAATCTCGGACCATTTTAGTTGAACACCAGAAGAATATGGATCTGTTAGAACAAGTCCAGAGGAGGCCATGAAGATAACCTCAGGGATGGAGCACTTCCCATATGAGGACAGGCTGAGCGAGTTGGGGTGGTTCACCCTGGAGAAGAGAAGGCTCTGGGGAGACCTTATAGCTGCCTTCCAGTACTTAAAGGGGCTGCAGGAAAGCTGGCAAGCGGCTCTTTATCAGGGATTGCAGGAATAGGTCAAGGGGAAAGTGTTTTAAGCTGAAAGCGGGGACATTTATATGAGCTCTTAGGAAGAAATGTTCTGCTGTGAGAGTGGTAGGGAACTGGCACAGGTTGCCCAGAGAAGTTGTGGAAGTCCCATCCTTGGAGGTGTTCAAGACCAAGTTGAGTGGGGCTTTGAGGAACATGATCCATTGGGAGGCATCCCTGCCTATGGTAGGGGGGTTGGAACCAAATAGGATTGAAGGCCCCTTCCAACCCAAATCATTCTATGATTCTATGAACAGTGACTCTCTCACCATCCACTACTAATTTTGACATTATCTGAGGTATTACACATGTACCTAGGCATTTGAGATAAACATACCACTGCAAAGCCCAGTTGAAGCTTACTTCCACTGAGGGCTCCATTCACTCACCTGGCACTTGATGATGCACTGAAATACCTAAGCTCTAGAAAATATTTCAGAAACTGCCAGCTAACCCTCTCCAACCATCTAAGGCACCTCAGTTTAAAACAGACATTTCCCAAAGCAGTGAAAGTTGTGTCTCTTTCTTGGCTAGGGTGATTATGAAAGGTAGTCACCTTAGGACATTCAAGAGTCAGATATGAAGCATCCCAGCACTCCAAGTCCCCTCTGGATCCCTGTTTTCTAAGCATGGTCAATGTTGCACCAAATGACTTAAAAAAAATATACAAGAGGATTTTTAGAAGAAATGGCAACAGTGGTTGGCAATTTCTCAATTTTGAGAGGACCAAGACTGGGTCTCGTTATCCTCTATCTCTGCAGAAGAACATGTTGCAAAACCAGGTTTTAAGTAACCAGACATTAAGGAACTGTCACAGAGAAAGGCTCCCAGCTTCCTAGTAGCTTTTTGCTACTTTAGGGACTTGGTAGGAGTGTCAAGTTTATCACCACTGCCCAGCTACATATATCTAAACATATGCAACACCATCAGTTTTTCTTCTCCTCCCCCATGGCTCTCAAGCATCTCAATTCAACATCGCTACACTAAGGCTTTCTTTCACACCCTGTTTTATAAATGTCGCCTGGCTCCATATGCCAGCCAGAGCTCAAACTCAGCTACATGGTGCTACTGTATAAGAGTTTTCATGACCTGCTCCCAATATTCTGTTCTTTCAGGGATGACTGGGAAAGTGCACAGCATCTTAGAAAAAGACCCAGTGATGCTGTATGACCAGCAACAAACAAAACATTATATCACCCATTATTTCTGATCCTAGTACACTCCTGTTAAAATAACTCAGCTGAAGGGTCCAGCATAGTGTCCATCCCATGAAGAAACTCCTATCTTAAGATACTGAAACCAGAAAACTACCTTTTAGGTAACATCAAGAGACTGAGAGCAAGGAAGCCTAATCAGAGAGCAATATCTGGTTAACTTTTGTTTGTAGCGTTGTGCACCTCTGTGCAGGAGAGTAGCATATCTAAGATTTTTCTAACTGGTTTTCAATCAAATCATTGCACTGGGAATAAGCTCAGAGCACTTGCAGGCTATGGAGCTAGACTGGATAACAGAAATACTATCCAGGCTCTCGAGGTTTTGTTGCACCTGCATTTTGAATATGTTCTTAGCTCCTGCTCATTTTATAACTACATAATGGTTGACTGGTGCTCCATGTACTGCAATTATGAACTATTTAAGCTGGCTTCAAATTGCTCAAAAGTTGGATAAATAAACTAGAGGGCTATTTTCCTTATGAATGGAAAGAAAGAAGCAAGTGGAAGTGAAGCAGCCCTTGATTTTATTTTCCTACTTCTCCTTGCAGTCTGTTTTGTGAAAGACACAACTCTGAGTTATAAAGTATCTCTGGGTCATTGATCATTCAGGTTGAACTTTAAAGCAGCTTTAAATACACATGCAATTTAAGAAATACTTTTTTAAAGCATCTTTACTGCCATATACTTAATTCCTGAAAGGAATGATTAGGGACAGAGCAGAACAAAGCCTGAGATCCAAACAGGTAAGGCAATTCATCAAGTGAGTGAGCTTGGAAAGCTCCAGTTCCTTAGCAAATCTGTTAAAGCCAGAGCATAAGAAAGAGTAAAACGGCATGAAAACAACTTGTCTAAGGTCCCAGACTTCTAACATTATCAAGAGAGGTTTAGCAACAGAAAAGAAAACTAAAAAAAGAGATAAACTTTGAAACTAGGAAAAGTTTTTATTCTGGCAGTTGAAAAGGAAGAGATTCCTGGAGGTCAGCTCCATCAAGGAAACTCAATTCACTCTTCAAGCCCGTCACTTTCAAAGCTACAATGCAGCTTTTAAGAACCTGAAAGAGTCAGCCACTTCTGCATAAATTGCAGCGCAGACAGTTTCTTTGGAGACATTTATTTCTTTCCCTGTTTATTGGGTTGGTGGCAGGCTGTTTAATGGCATAAGGCTTTAAGTAAACAAGTAAATAAATAAATATATGCCAAACAACAAAATCAAGGTAGAGAGATTTAAACGTGATTCAAGGAGGAAAATGTAGATGATAAATACCGGTGGCAAAAGGTGACTTTACTGAAATGTTCAGTGAAATGAAAATAAGACATTCCGTTCTGAGGAACAAAATGAAGAATGACTGGCAGGCAAACAGCTTGCTTTTGCAAAGGTAACTTATTTGTGAACATTTCAGCAGGTCCTTTCCCTTCGCTTTTCTGAGTTCTGTTTCTTCCCCAACATTTAAGCAGCTAACAATGAACTACTTAAGAAACAGACAGCGGCGCTAAGGAGAGACCATCATTCTAGAGGACTGCAATGCCCAGCACTAAAATGAAAAAGTAGTGCAGATCTCATTCTCTTCCCACCTTGTGACACATAGGAAGCTTTCTAATTCAGTTTCCTCATATGTCAGTGCCAAAAGCCTATCCAGCTCTGCTCTTCCCAGCTAAAGATGCAGCTATTGCTCTCAGAAGAACAGTTATGCCATATACTAAAGTTAAATTTTCAAACCTGTAACAATGAACTTGAGTTGAACTGGCTGATGGTGGAGTACCTTGGTAAAAATCCAGTTAAAAGGAATACTTTGTCTTTTCATGCATTTTACATTTTCCATGCTCTCTGTAGCTCCCTGTGAAAGGAGGTTGTAGCGAGGTGGATGCTGGTCTCTTCTTCCAAATAACGAGTGATTGGATAAGAGGAAATGGCCTCAAGTTGTGGCAGGGAGGCTTTGATGGTCTATTGGAATAAATTTCTTTATAGAAAGAGTGGTGAAGCACTGGAAAGGGCTGTACAAGGAAGTGGTGGAGTCACCATCCCTGGGGGTTTTAAATAAATGTACAGACATGGCACTTCAGGGCATGGTTTAGTAGGCATGGTGGTTTTGGGCTGACTGTTTGACTTGATTATCTTAGAGGTCTTTTCCCACATTAATGACTTTATTTTCATCTAACTGGAAACAAACTAGTTTAATCAGTCAAGCCAGCCAATCATATTTGCAAGCAAACACCATTGCTGCCTTCCATGGAGAAAGACTTCTCAAGTGGGAATTTAAACCTGAGATTGCATGCACTGGACCAAGAGAGGGTGAAAAGCAAGAGGCTGCACGTGAAGGCAGAGCAAACCAGTATTTCAGGCTTGTGTATAATGCAGGAGAGAAACCTGGAAATGGAGAGTGGGTAATAAATTCCTGGTATTTTGATTTTTCAGCAGGTATTGATAGCAGCTAATGTGCATGCCAGTACTTTAATACTGTAGCAGGGCACACAGCTGTGCTACTGCTCCAAGAGAAAAGGGGGATGCAAAATCCCCAAAGGTTTAAGTAAGAACAGGAGCAGTGCAAGCAATGTATATGTAGGGTGGTATTGGTAATACATCAGAACTATAAAACTGGCTGACGAGTGGAGCTAAATGAAGCTCTAATGTGTCCTTTTTGCTGGGTGTATAACTGGGCTTAAAAACACCCCTACCCTTTTGCAGGCTAGATTTTTTTGCATAGGGATGTTTGTGGTTAGGAATGGTGATAAGTTAACATTGTTCTCAATCAATATTTGACAGAAGCAGCAGGGACAATCCTTTCTAATCAAATTAAATAATCTTATAATGTCCTCTGGATTTCTTTTTCTTAATGTACTATTGCCCTAGCAGGAAATCCCAGTTCTTGTATCGGACCATTCAAGTAAATGAGCCATTTGGTGCGATTCCACTGACACCCACTATAGTTGCCAAATGCTTGGAACACCTGCAAAAACCAAACCATTCCAACTCTGCAGACATACAAATGCCTCGTATATCTCCATGGGCTTCAATTTTCCTCCCTTTAAGACTCTCAAGTTTTTAAGAACTCAGTCTTTCTTCTTCCTCCTTTCTCCCTCTCTTCCTACAAGTTCATTTTCCCATCTACATATCTGGTTGCTAATCAAACAGTAGTTTTAGGCTTTGGGTGAAATAATGTCACAGAACTCAAATGGAATTTTGCTTTTGGTGACTGTACAGCCAGGTGCTTGAAGCTTCAACATTGTCATTTGCCCCACAGCAGAGGAAAGTCTATTATTAGCTTTATAGGAACTCAACTGAATTTGTAACAGAGTTCAGCACAAGGATCAGGAATTACTTGCGTAATTGCTGAAATTTCAAAATAAAATGCTTTGAAAAAACTTTCCTGATCTTCTCCCTGAATGCCTGCATTGTAGAAGTGCTGACATAGGCATGCAAATAGCAAGATGGGGTTTTTGCAAGCTAGGCCATAAAATAGATCAACCCTAATGATTATTGAGAACAGAAGGATAGTGGGTTTAGAGTTGTAAATTGGTTCAAAGAGGAATTATGCTGAAATACAAAGGCATAAAGAATTAAAAGAAAAAAGATCACAGAATCATAGAATGTCCTGAGTTGGAAGGGACCCGCAAGGTTCATCAAGTTCAGCTCCTGTTCCTGCACAGGACAAACCAAACATTCACACCATGTGTCTGAGGGCATTGGCCAAATACTTCTGCAGTATTTTCAGGCTTGACACTGGGACTGTGCCCCTGGGCAGCCTGTACCAGTGCTCCACCACTCTCTGGGTGAAGTACCTTTTCCTGATATGCAAACTAAATTTTCACTGGCAAATCTTCCAGCTGTTCCCTTGAGTCCTATCATTGGTTGTCAGAGTGAAGAGATCAGTGTCTGCTCCTCCTCTTTCCCCTGTGAGGAAGCTGTAGACCATGATGAGGTCTCCCCTCAGTCTCCTCTTCTCCAGGTTGAACAGACCAAGTGATTTAGCCACTCTTCATGTGACTTCCCCTCTAAATCTTTCACCAACTTTTTGGCCTCTCCTGGACAGTCTCCAGTAGCTTTAGATCCTTTTTATACTATGACACCCAAAACTGCACCCGGTACCCAGGGTGGGGCCGCACCAGTGCAAAGTAGAGCAGGACCATCACCTCCCTTGATCAGCAGGCAATGGCCATGCCTAGTGCACAAGATACAGGATGACTCATAGCCGCCCAGTCCTCGTTTGGGTTTGTCTGAAGGTAATTTTCTGGGACCACCAGATGAAGAAAATAAAGCAGAAACTCTGAACAGGACTTCTAATTTAGAAAAAAATTGAAAGCCAAGTGACTAAAAGCAAAGACACTGCACATGCCACCTAATGAACTTGGAAAGAACACAGTCATCAGTTTTATGAGCTGACATTAATTGGCTGTGTTATTTCTATTGGTACCAGTTAGGCTCTAGGCAAAATTGCCTTTCATGTTAGATATGACATGTGTTTCAAGCAGAAAAGTTGATTTAATGCTCTCTCTTGTTAAACATTCTGCACATCATTATTACTGCCAAGTAATTTTGTAGTTTAAAACAAGACAAAGCAAACTGAGTTTCTGATTTGAGAAATAACTGCTGTGGGTTCAGTTTCGTGACTGAAAATTAAGCCTGTGTATAGAAAGCAGGCATTCCCCAAGCATTTTGTCCCATCAGCTATGTTTGCTCCCTATCAGTAACTAAGTAGGGCAAATAAGGGCAAGACATTTACAGCCTGGGTGAAGAGAAGACACTGAAAATCCAATATGAATCTTTCATCCTCTTGTCCTGATTGGCTACAGGAGCCTTCTCTATCTGCATCCGCCAGTATCTCTGTGGGTTACATCAGTATGGCTGGGTCCTGGCTTGAAGTAGAACTGCGACTGCACAACCTGAGCACCACCAGTGGTACAACTGCAAGATGCCTAATTGAGTAAACAGAAGGGGTTTAGCCTCCTTTTTGGGAAAATAATAAATGTTCTCTTTGGATTCTTTTAGGAGTGGGGGGAAAAAAGCCAAAGTTTCAGGAGAGCTGTGTTGTAGTTAACAGAACCTGTGTGACTCTGGTTAACGAATATTTTCCGTGAGGTCAGAAACCATCCAAACTAGGAGTTGAGACAATAATCTAGGAGGTTGGAGAAAAGCAGACACAAGAAAAAAACGCAAATTCTGCAAGTTTGTCATTAGCTGCAGACTTGGAGCCTTCACTTCATTATCTTTAAATGCCTAGCTGTTTGTGCTGCTGAGAGACTCTGCAATAAAAAGGGAAGCACAGATGTTTTGTTCTGCCTAGGAGAAACAGCCCTTGAGCTATACTTCTGGGAACCATATTTAAAGGAAAAAAAAAAGATGAAGAATACAGGATATGGAAAATTAAGAAATTAGAGTTTACCAAGGGGTATAAAAGCAGAGGTCTGTGTAAAAAGAAGGGCAGGAGCTCTATCCACAGTCAATCAAGAGAGTAGATGTCTGAAAAGAAACACAAGAGCAAGAACGGTGGTGGTAGAAGAAAAGTATAAAGATATTTTAAAGATGGTGGGGGCAAGCCAGGAAAAGACACCTCAGCATCTCCCTGACCCAAATACCCTGACTTTGATGATGCCCAAGAGAGGAAAGGCAGATTTTCAGATTCATGAAGTACACAGGAAAGTTTAGAACTTGCACCACTTCATAAATGTGGTTCCATCCAACTGAGACAAAATCGGTATAAAGTGGCTGAGTAAAAAGTTTAGCAATGTAATGAAAGAAAGAACAATTAATACATGTAGAGCATGTAAAATCTTAAGCTGAACTCCCTACTTAATGGGAAGTGGAGACTCAATAGCAAATAGGCAAATCAGAATGAGATCTGGCATTTTCTTTGGTGCAGCTGCATATTCTACAGAAACAATGAGGACACTGATTGCTCTGTTTGTATAAGATTTTTGGAACATCATTCTGAGAAGAAATTCAACTAATTTACACACTGGATAAGCAACCATCATAGCTCTATGTACAGATATAAGCTTTAATATCATTATTTTAGCAATCTGCATATGAACTATCAAGGTACAGAAAAACGCAGAGGAAGGAAATGTACTGACTGTAAAAATCTGGTAGCATGTGAGTCAAACACTAATTTAGACATCAGCCATTGAGTTTTGGTATCCAATTCAGAACATAGTTTCACAACTTCAAGTTGTTCTATAAATGTGTATCTTTTCATTGAGACTGAAGGAACAAAAGCACAATTTGACATTACTGGAACAAGGCACCAGTGATAGCACCCAAGAAGAGACCCTTGAGCACAGCAGAATTTCTAATTCAGGCTGTGTATGGAACCAGAGAAGAGTAAGTTTGGATGAAACGCTGTTTTCTCCTTCATCCTTGCTGGTATTTCTGCTGCCACTGCAATTAGCACTTATTCATAACCTCAGTCAGTGGTTGATTATACAAAGTTACACCAGTAAGAAAGGATGTTTTTGGACTATGACACACTTTATAACCCAACTCTACGCAGTAGAAATTCAGCAATAAATACGCTTTGATATTTAGGCTCTGTGTATAAGATAGAATAAGCATAGTAACTCATACATTCAGAAATCATGAACTGTGGCCCCAGTTACAAGACTGGATTAAAAATCTATTTGCATATTTGTTTGGAGTTTTCTGGACGACAAAGCTTATGTTTTCAAATTTGCTTCTAACTTAATGAGAACAATGTACAAACATCACCTTTAAATAACAGCTGAGATTCTTTTAAAGACACATCTAGAAGAACTAAGACTTCATAGAATCACAGAATCATTAAGATTGGAAAAGATCTATAAGATCATCCAGTCCAACAGTCAAGTCCAACACCATTGTGCCTACTAAACCATATCCTGAAGTGACATGTTTTTAAACACCTCCATGGATTGTGACTCCACTACTGCCCTGGGAAGCCTCTTCCAATACTTCATCACTCTTTTAGTAAAGAATTTTTTCCTAATATCCAATATAAACTTCCCCTAGTGCAACTTGAGGCCATTTGCTTTCATCCTATCACTTGTTATTTGGGAGAAGAGACCAACATCCACCTCACTACAACCTCCTTTAAGGTGTTTGTAGAGAGCAATAAGGTCTCCCCTTACCCTTCTTTTCTCCAGACTAAACAATCCCAGTTCCCTCAGCATAACAAAGCAAAAGGAAACCAGTTTGTCTTCCATGTCTTGACAGATTAAATTCCCCTTTGTGCAGGAGATTAATCTGAAATCTTAGCGTTACATTATTTTGTCATATTCAGAAAAAAGCATCAACAAGTTTCATTTTCTCTTTGCAGAAAGGAGAATTTGACTTCGAGTGAATATAATAAAGCCCCTCAAATATGTTAAAATAAATCGTTCATTAAAACAATCAGTACTCTCTACAATTTTAAGTAAAATAAATAGAGAATAAAGAGGATGGGGAACAATATAGAAGGCTTGAAGAACAGGATGGTTGAAATTCAGTGCTTCCAACTGCAAAACTGAAGGCAGTGAGAACTGTGGGAGTTTAGATTCCCTGGAAATTCAAACACCTAAAAGCATGAATCTAAAGTTGTCTCAGTAATAGAACTGTGAACAAAAGCACATATGAAACATTTAAACAACTGTTCTCACTCCCAACTCTACACACAGAGAAGAAAGGAAAAACAGAATAAGTGGAAAATGTCCAGAACATTCCAGGAATTGCTGCTTCAATCTCTGCTTTTGATTATTCTCTAGTCTATTGTGCACACTTCTCTTTAGAAGTTTGCAGGTAATTACTGAAAAGGATGACATCAGGCACTCTACAACGTGACTGCATCATTCAAGCTGTTGAATTGGTTAATTACTCTGCCTCATAAGGCTCTCATGAGACCTCACCTGGAGTCCTGTGTTCAGTTCTGGAGTCATCAGCACAGGAAGGACATGGATCTATTAGACCAAGTTAGACGAGACCATGGAGATGATCTGAAGGCCCCCCATATGAGGACAGGCTGAAAAAGTTTGGGTTGTTCAGCCTGGAGAAGGCTCCAGGAAAAACTTAGAGCAGCCTTCCAGTACTTAAAAGGGATACAGGAAAGCTGGGGAGGGGCTCTTTATCAGGGAGTGCAGGGATAGGATGAGGGGGAATGGTTTTAAGCTGAAAGAAGAGAGATTTAGATGAGCTCTTAGGAAGAAATGCATTGCTTTTAAGGTGGTGAGGAACTGGCACAGGTTGTCCAGGGCAGTCATGGATGCCCCATCTTTAGAGGTGTTTAAGTCCAGGTTGGATGAGGCTTTGAGCAACCTGATCCAGTGGAAGGTGTCCCTGCCCTTGGCAGGGGATGGGTGGAACTGTATAGGGTTTAAGGTCTCTTCCAACTCAAATAATTCTATGATTCTATAACCATATGGTTTGAAGAGCTTTGTGCCTTCAACATCAAGAACACATTTCTTTGGTATCTATATCTGGGAAATCACTCATGGAGTTATGGCTTGGATGATCAACAGCTACAAAACTCTATGTGCATATAGGAAACGATCTGTTCTAGGAATCAGAAATTCATTGAAGGTTTCTAGGTAGCTAAACCTGGGGAGGGATGGAACATACGATTCTCTAGAGACAAAAAGAGTGATTAAAATGCATACTGTACTAGAAGAAATCTGAACTACAACAACCCCCACGCACAACCCAGCAGCAACAAATGAATCACATGGAAGAAAATTATTTCTGAGGGCTACAAGAGTAGCTGAGAAAAGGATTCCAAAACATCTCTGTTGGAGAGTTCGATAATATTGGCATGCAAAATTTAACAGGATACACCAAGAATTAATGAGCTGTCCTTGAAAAGACAGGCTTGCTCAGTTGTAGCAGGAAGAATTGAGACAATGTTCTGTTCTCACAGAACAAGAAATACATTGTGAGGAAAGAAAAAACGAAAAACAGGAAAAAGAAAACCCCAAAAGAGTTTCATAAATTATAGGTATGAGTTTCTTAAGAGAGATGAAAGAGCATGTATCCTCTGCAGATCCCCTCAGAACACTATACCTTACTGGGAAAAATGCCATTTTTCCCCAGCAGGATTCTAGGGTCACTAGGATCTTTTTGAAACACCGGTGGAGGCAACAAAGATGTGTTCTTTCAAAGACTGTTAGAGAAAGGAGATAGCTAAGACTAAGACAGAAGAGAATCTTTGAAATGCTCAAAGTGACACACCAGATGATTTATATTTATTTTGGATATTTTGGTGTCAGTGATGTATTGAAAATAACGTGTAGAAGCTGAAGTTGCAAAGACTGTAAAGGTACACAAGCACATAGCCTGGATAGATGGATCTGGGTGAACATTACAATCAAGTACTCCAAAACATTTGCTCCAAATAGGTCAAGTTAATCCAATTTCTTTTCATGCTAACAAATGCCTATTATAGAACCATAGAATAGTTTGGATTGGAAGGGACCATGAAGGTCATTCAGTCCGGGTTGGATTGCAGAAGCAGGGATGACATCAACTAAATGAGGCTGCTCAGAGCTCCATCCAACCTGACCTTGAATGTTTTCAGGGATGGGCCATCTACCACCTATGTGGGCAACCAGCATCAGTGTTTTACCACTCTCACAGAAAGACATTTCTTCCTAATATCCAGTCTAATCCTCTCCTATTTTAGTTTAAAACCATTATCCCTTCTCCTCTTGCTACATGCTTTGCTAAAAAGTTTTTCCCCATCCTTCTTATAAGCTGCTTCAAGTATAGTTTATATATGTATATATATTTATATCTCAGTAGTTCTGACTTTGGGACTTATTTATGCAAACATCTATGTAGCTGGGACCAAATCACAATCAACATCATTTATGCACAGAAGTCTTCACCAGCAGTTAAACAGCCTGTCTTCACTGCCATTAATAACACAAGGTAGAGAACAGTCCTTAGCAGATGCTTCTTCCAGTCTGCCATTACAACTGAGGCAGGAATTCAGACTGATCCACAGCATGGAGAAAGCAGCAAATCAGACCTGGAAAAATGCTGGAGCAAAACTGAAGCAACTTCTTAATCGTGTCTCAGACCTAAGTTGTGGTTTTCTCTCTCGTGTGCTTCTGGAATTCCTAAGGCCTGATGCACCTTTCTCCCAGCCTAGGAAGAGTTATCTTAGACAATATGTTCATGACTACAAAATCAGCAAGGACTTGTAAAACTCCAGACTGTATTGAACCTGTTAACAGCTACATAGCCTAGCTGTCCCACAACACCATAGCAAGTAAATGGTGAGCAGTCAGTCTAGCAGAGTCAAAAAAAGGTTAAGGTCATTTTTCTAAATAACTGTTTCTTAATTTATTCAGCAAGATCAGATACAGAAATAATTCGGACTCTGGCAGCTGATACAATATTTATTACCATTTATAAATAAATCACAATAAGAAACATCCTGCCATCCATCTTGCACAAGTTTAATGCTCTCTACCTATGCTACAGATAAGGGCTGCAAAACCCACATGGGAATGATTATACAATTTAATGTTTTCTAATCCAGTTTATCCTCTACATTCTACTAAATTGCTGGTATTCCTTTAGATATTTAAGGTCACAATGTATTTAAATCCTCCTGGTTAGTCATCGCCTAATATATTTACCCTTAAGCCATTGATAGATATTTCCACTAGGAAATGATCTGTTCAATGATCACAGTGAGTATTTACTTGGGTCTTACTATAGATCTGTCAACTTAATCTGTTTAGTCCAATACTACTTCACTGTAGCAAATGTATGCACATAAGCATGAAAACTAACACCAGTACATGCTTTGTATATTTAAACTTTCATGGTTTATGATGTACACCATCTTGCATCATGTAAAGTAGTGCAGAGTGGTTGGCTATCAGGAAGCTCCCATAGGAATCACCTCCTCATTAACAAGGCACAAGTTGGGTTTTAATATTGATGTCACAGTGATACTTTGAAAGAAAAATGTTTGATCTGGATCCCTGACTTTCTTCAGTCAATCTAAATATTCAAAACCACAGAGGGACATTTAGTACCACGTGCATATAATAATTATCTTCAGCCACCCTCCTTATACCAACTATCAATAAAAATCAAATATTGGAAAACTGTGGCTTCACTTGCCTGCAGACCACATATGATGGCTCTTTCCTAACACCTTAGAGGAGCTGAAATTCTCAGCCTGCAGAAATATTCTGATATCTTGTGGACAGCAAAAGTGTGTGAATTTCAGATAGCTTGTTTGGTAATGTGGATTCATTCTGACTGGTTGGTTGGTTAATCCTTTTCAATTCCTGTCTGGTTTGTTGCTCTATTACTACCAGATTTTTTTGTAGAAGAAAGACTCTAAAACATCTTTCCAAATAAGCTCTCTCTCCCTTCTTTTATTTCTGAGAACTAGAAGAAGAACTGAAACTAATTACCCTCTTACCTGCACATTTATCAAATAGACAAGCAACAAACTGATTACTTTTAGAGTACAGCTGTCAAATAGATTTCATTATTAATTTACCTTAATTAAGAAGAGGGAAAGCAATGAATCTTAAGATAATTAAGCAGCCATCTTCAGCCTGAGAGCCTTTGCCTTGGTTCTTATCTGTAGTTGACCAATTCAAGGACAGAACCAATATATATATTATTATGTTAGTGTTGTGTATTGAAGCTAAAAGATATTTAGATAGTTAGTATAGGAACCTACTCTTAGTATATAAACGAATTTTAAAAAGTAATTAAAAAATAGTTCATCTTTCTAATTATTAAGCCACAGCAGGCAAGAATTAGTCAGTTTTAATTTCACAAAGAATTTATTAAGCCACAGAGGGCAAGAATTAGTTTTAAGTTCACACAGTTAATCATTCAGCCACTACTTTTATATACAAATATTTATTGATGCAATCTTCCTTTAAGGTCTGAAAATTGCATTTTGACACCTGCAAATATTTAGACATAATTTAACCCAAATGGCTTCCCATTTAGAAAACATACATTTTATTTATTACCACAAGCCCCACGAATATACCAGATGGAAAAGGAATAATCTGCTACTCGCACACAGCCATGCCAATGTTCAAAATCACAGCCTAAAATACCTCCCTGTTTTTGTCACACAGCCTACAGTGAGCAAAGCCTGTCATCAGAGACAGTGTGAAAAGACTTCCTTTCTTACCTAACTGGAAACCTTAGCAAAAAGCACCTTTCCCAGGAAACCTTGTGCATCTTCTGTTGGCAGAGTAGCTCCGCATCCAAAAATAAACCTTATCAAAACTTTCGTGTCATCTTTCCCAGAATCAGATATTTAAACAACATATCAAAGGCAATTTAAAGGAATACGTTGACTCTGTATTAGAATTCCACAGCATAAAACAAAGAAAACTTCCCAGTTACATCTTGTGCAATACGTAGGAACTGTAGCGTTGTCTTTAAGGTAATGGAGATGTACTATATCACAATTGAAACGAGTATGCAATTGTGCACAAAAAACTAACAGACAGCAATCATAAAGGACAAGCAGCTGTGATGGATCTCAAATGGCTAAATTTTAAACCTTTAAAGCTTTCAGGAGGTTTGTTGTCAGAAGCTAAGCAGACAAGATAATGCTATAACATCCATAAATACTTGTAAAATATTTAGCAATGAAAGCTGTTGCTTATTAATCTCATAACTAAAACTACAAGTGAGATCAAAGCAACACAGCAGAAATCACTGTGGCTACAATAAATCTTCTAAAACTCAGACCCATGCCTGACAGTTACAGAATGGATTACAAACAGACATTTCTTAAAGGAGATGGGAATGTAAGAAAAGGGTAGGCAAAATCTGTGGGCTTGAAATAAAGCTGGATGACTGAGGAAGAACATTACACCTACCATGTAGGGAAACACTTTTCAGTAAGTCAGCATTTATTCCAGTAACTCCTAAGAATTCATGCTACAGTGGGGAAAAAGACACTTCACAACCTGCCTGCTATCTTGTTGTGATGCACAGCACATCAAAGGTATCCCTGCTCACTCTCCAGTCCAGCGACCTCCAGAAAGCAGGAAGAGGTAGAGATGATGCTCTCTTGATTGCTTTCTGGACAGGGCAGAGTCTGCCCAGGTTTTGGTGATAGAGTCTCTTTCTATATCTCCACTTTCTCCCTCTCATTGAGCTAGACAAAGCACATCCCAGAAATGACAAAGAAGAGCCATTGAATAACATGCACACAGAGACATAAGATACACAAAATGTGTTTAAACCCATGTCCCCCACTACAGGAATACATCAAGGGCCAAACGTACATCAGAAAAATCTGGTGTAGGCTTTACATGGTAAAAATTACTTTTAATGCAAAAGGACAAACAGAAACTGTTTTTACAGGATTTATGGATGGCTTAGGCACTATTACAGTTGAGGAGCTCAGCATACCTGGGTATAGCAGCCTTCCAGTACTGATAGGGCATCTTTAGGAAAGTTGGGGAGAAGCTCTTTACTGGGGATTACAGGCACAGGATGAGGGGGAATGGTGTAAGCTGAAAAAGGGGAGATTTAGATAAGATCTTGGGAAGAAATGTTTTCCTGTGAGGGTGGTGAGGCACTGGCATTGATTTCCCAGAGAAGGCAGGGATGCCCTATCCCTAGAGGTTTTCAAGGCAAGGTTGGGTGAGGCTTTGAGCAATCTGATCCAGTGGAAGATGTCTCTGACCATGGCAGGGGAGTCGGACTAGATGACCTTTAGGGTCCCTTCCAACCCAAACAATTCTATGATCCTAGGATTTAGAGGTATCATCTAGCAGAAATCATATGCCTGTAACAGCAGGGCAAATAAGCAGAATTGCCAGCTATAACCAGACTTCAATTATGTATTAACATTTAGCTCAAAACTGTGCCATGGGGGCACGGCACTACATATGGTGAGAGTAGCATGCATGAGTCAATGATATGATGAGACAATGTCCACTAGTGCATGACAGGATGAGAAAGAATATTTTTAACCAATTCATCATATCCTGGAATGCATGTTTTTTAAGGGAGCTGTAGATAGCATTCTGGACTCAAGCTCATGGCAGCCAAATCCCATCATGATCCTATCCTTGCCTAAGCAGCAGGATGCTAGCAGTTTCTCATTTACTTTGTTAATAATTTCATTAATGATGTTTCATTATTTCATGAAAGAAAACATAGGTGATTGCTTAGTTTTAAGGCTGGTGTATGGCCTAAAGGTCTGTGCCAGCTGGGAGAAGAAATGCCTGGAGGAGAATCAGCCTTTCATAGTCTTGTTATTAAAAGATAAAGGCAGAAATGAAAAGCATTAACATGAGAAAGAGTTAAATGGTTTAGATTACTTTATTTATAAAAGGATCATTGAAACGTAGAAGGAAATTACAGCACAATGTCAGAGACACAAATCTACACAACAGCTTGAAAAATTAAATGCCCAGGGTCAGACAGTTTGCCAAATGCCTGAAGGCTATAAAGAAAGAGGTGCAGAGCCAAGGTAAAAAAGCTGTTAATCATAAGGATGAAGGGAAGCTATTCCCAGACGATCCATCTTCCAAAACAAAAATAAAATTAAGCCTCACTGCCCCAAAAAGCTAAGGCTTCAAATGCTCCCCAAACCATGTAACAGAGTTCTGCTGAGCCCCATGAGTAGCAACATACTAGGACAGTCACCTAGAGCCTTCAAGGCAGCTCCATCCAGAAACCTGCAGGGCCAGCCCTATTCGAGCTGCATCTTGAATATGACATTCAGTTTTGGACCCCTCATTACTAGAAGGACATTGAGGGGCTGCAGCGTGTCTAACAAAGGGGAACAGAACTGGTGAAAGGCCTGAAACACAAGGGGTTGTGAGAAGTGGCTGAGTGAACTGAGGCTGTTTAGCCTAGAGAAAAGGAGACTGAGAGAAAAGCTTATTGCTTTCTACAGGTATCTAAAAGGAGGTTGTAGCAAGGTGGGTGTTGGTCTCCTCTCCCAAGTGACAGCATATAGGACAAGAGGAAACAGCCTCAAGTTGTACCAGGGGAGTTTCAGGTTAGATATCAGAAAAAAATTCTTCACCAAAAGGGTTATCAGGCACTACAGCCGGCTGCCCAAGTAGGTGGTTGAATCACCATCCCTGGAAGTACTTAAAAGATGGGTAGAGGAGGTGCTCAGGGATATGGTTCAGTAGTGGACAGGTATGGTTGGACTCAATGATCTCAAAGGTCTTCTCAGACCAAACAACTCTGTGATTCTAAATCAGGTAAAGACAGGATAACACAAGAATGTAATAAATACAGATGGGATATATGAGGACTGTGGTTTTATCAAGAATGGCTACAGTTTGTAATCTATTCTTTCAAAGCATTTTGAAATGGTAAACAAGTAGAAGCCTGTACCTACATGAAAAACTGACATTTTAATTCTTTTTTTTTTATTTAATTTTGGTCAAGACCTTTTGCAAGAAATTATTCAAAGGAAAAAGAGAAAAGAAGAATGAGTTCTGAATTAACAACAGCCTCAGAGAGAGGAAAAAAAGGCAGAATTAATAGCTGCCTTTTAGAAAGAAAATTACTTAATAGGAAGTCATTTCAATGATCAGTATTGTCAAGTACACTTTTTTGAATTATTTGAGCTCTGAAATGGACAAGATTGTGGAATACACCCAACAGCACAAACTTAACTACATCTATGGAAGAATTTATGAAGAAATTCAAATGACTTTGGAGCAAAGAAGTAGGCACAGTTAAAGGCACTGACATATACAAGTAGAATAATGAGCTTTTAAGGTACACTCTGATACCATAACTTTGTGTGACTTTTAATATGGGACCAATTTACCAGTATTCTCTGAGTGGTGTGGTGAAAGAGTTGAAACAACAACAACAACAAACAGTGAATACCAAGACACATAAAAAAATCCAAATAGAAAACAACATATTAAATATTAAGGACATAAACCAGGACTGTTCCCCCTCCTGTCCACACTCAGTTCTAATAGGTTCCATCCACCAGAGAGACTTACAACCAGACATACTGGTTCAGGCTGCTCACCTTCCCACACAAGATATTTTGTGTAGGAACAAACGATCTGAAATATCTTTCCAATACTTTCCAGACTTAAACAGATGAGAAAACACCACTGAAAGCATGCAACAGTTGTGGGAGTGATTGGTTCTTATGCTAGGAATAATCAGAGTGATAACAGGAACAAGCGCCTCTTACAAACACCTTCTGCCACCTGGTAGAGTTTCAAAAAGGAAGAAAATCACAGAATCAAGGAACGGTTTGGGTTGGAAGGGACCTTAAAGATCATCCAGCTCCAACTCCCCTGCCATAGGCAGGGACATCTTCCACTGGAATCATGTTACTCAAATCCTCATCCAACTTGGCTGTGAACACCTCCAGGGATGAGGCATCCACCACTTCTCTAGGCAATCTTTACCAGTGCCTCACCACCCTCACAGCAGAACATTTCTTCCTTAAATCTAACCTAAATCTCCCCTTATTCAGCTTAAAAACATCCCCATTATCCTATCTCTGTATTCCCTGATAAAACTGAACTGCTACTTCTCCTTCAAATGTCCTTTTAACCTTGTTAATCAGGTCACAGATCACAAATATCTGTAATATATGAGCCTCATCTACCAAGATATTCTTTTCATAACTGATACCCCTTTTGAACCTTGGTCATCAAGTTCACACCATCTCTTCTTTATACACTCTAAACCAAAGACTTTTTTTTTTTTTAAAAAAGTGCTCTAAATGCTACCTTTTCTCACACTGAAGGGTTAATAAGCTCAAATTTCAGACAGTGATTCAGAGACAATGAACCCCTTCCTACCTCTGAAGTAATGCAATATTTAAGCCAAAACTGGAACTCATATTTCTGTGCTTAGGTGCCCGTGAGAACCAGGAAGCATTTTGCCTGCTCTCCCAAAGCCTGTGTCTACAGTTAACCCCAAAAGCCTTCAAGCCCGATACTATGTAAATGCATCATTCTGCTGGTACAACCCTTATACTGATAGGAACTAAGGCTGGAACAGCTCATCCTTGAGGTTTGTGCTTTCTAGCAGGAACCAAAAAATAAGTTGTTTTAAAAGAAGCAAACTTCATTGTCAGGATGCAACTTCCCAGAAGCAGGTGCTTCAAACCGAACTGAGCAACATTGGGCAAGAACCTTTCTGCTAAATTCCACCATCTAACAGATTAGCACATCGCTTTTCATCTTTCAGACAAAAATATATTCTGAAGTATACCAGGTCACATGCTTTATTACATCCTTGCTGTTTCACACAGAAACTAACGTTTGGCTCAAGGTTCAGAACAATCAAAAATTTTGGCTTGCGGCTTATCTAAAATTCATTTTTTAACCTAAATTTCCTGCAGAGGCTATGAAGCGTTGCACTTGAATGCTACACTACACATTCTTTCTGAATAAACACCTTTTCACTTGACAGAGAAGAAAAAGAGACACTCTCAGCTGGGGTAAGTTTCATGTTCATCCCTTGTCATCGGTGAAGTCATGTCCATTTGTACTAAGAATTGCCCTTCATGTAGTTACTGGAGAATGTGCTCTTCCACCTCCTTGACAAACAGTTGTTTTCATTGCTTAAGATCCTTCAAGTTCAGATACTAGTACCAAATGTCTGCAAGTATGATGAAGAAGAAAACATTTATCTGAGATATTTTACAGTTTTATTACTCTTCTGTGGTATCGATATCGCTACTTTTCTCCTTACAGTGGCAGTAGCAATAGAGAGTGCTGGCTTCACAGCACCGATCGTATTTATTAGTAAGTGTTTGCATACATTACCTGCCAGAGTATTGTAGATTAGCAGTGTATTACTATATACAAAGCCAAACATGCACATTTTTAATCCATTTATGCTTAAAACATTTATTGGAGTTGTTACTTGTTACTACTTTGTAACATTCATGGCCACAGTTTGCAGTCTTACATAAACTCCAAAAAGCAGCAATCAAAATGAAATGATGGTGAAATAGACCAATTCAGTCTTGCAAATTGTCACTTCAAAAGAAAAACAGCAAGAAAACCAGTATTACCCTTAACTTCTACATAAACAGTAACCCTTATTTTTCTCTCTCAAAATTACTGTCTTCACTTTCTATTCGTTGAGCCCAAGTGGGAAAACATCGGCAAAGAAAGCATCCTTATGGACTGAGGAGTACATCCAAAACAGAAATAAAATGGTAAGTGAATAAATTGCAGTGCAATAAAAGTTGATCTGTTTTACAGAATATAACTTGTTGTCTACTTGCTGCTTGAATCTGAAACCCTGTTCTTTGGTAACACTGCCATCATTGCTTGGGTTATTCTTCCCTCCTGAATTCACCTGAGTGTGGTACAACAACATTGTTATCTCTATTAGATGATTCGCTTTCTGACACCATTCAGAAACATGATAAATAATTAGTCCAATGAAATATTACTAGAGGTTTCAGAAAGAAATAGAAAAGTTTTGTCAGGCTGGGACTAAGTGCCTGCAAGATATAGACAAGCAAGCGTCATATAGAATTCATCACTTATAAGGTAAACAACTTGAGAATTCACTCAGGCAGAAAATGAACAGCTGCCAATGGCGATCAGACAGGAGTAAAATGCTACATCTGTGGATGAGGCAATCTTTCTTTTTCTTTAGTTAAAGTAATATTTTTCCTCTGTGGAAAAGGAAGGATTGACTTGGGAGATCAGAAAAGGGTTCTCATCTAGTTCTCTGGTGTGCACATGGCACCATGAAGTGTACAAGAAACTCAACTTCCATGGCTGTAACAGCTCAGGTTGAATCAAAGCCTATTTTGACACAACTCACTAATATAACCAATATTTAAGTATCCTTGTGGCAATTAGTACAGATATGTAAAGAAATTTTACTTCTTTTACAGAAACAGTGACCGCATTGTGAGCTACCAAGAGGTATGTTAGGGACTGGGCAGGAAGGGCACCAGCAGTACAGAGTGGTGGGATGACTGACACTTCAGCAGTAATGAAATCGTGTTCTTGTAAGCTCTGAAATGACCTGTACAAGGCCCTCAGGTGTTTATTCAGGTGACTGATGTAGTGCTGTAAGGTTACTGCTACAGCTGCTGCCCGAGCAAGCAGATCCCTGTTCACTAAGGCATTGAGCCTACCCTCCTACCAACCTACCACAACTCCAGCATAGCTATAACCCAGCTAGATTGACACTGCCTTATTAGTGAAGCAGTATCTCTTTTATTCTATCTAGTCCTCTACATAAAGCAGGATGGGGGCGGGGGGACAGGGGAAATAAAAATTCTGAAATTTCTGACACCTGCCAAGTCCACCTAGGCCCCATCAGTTACTTCAGTATGTGTCTGCAGGAGAAAAGCTCCTCCTGAGGGATGGCAGAAACCAGATGATGCCTTCTCCCAAGGGTTTTGGTACCCAGTCTTACAAAGTTAAGTTAATTTTAGTGAGATGCCAATCTGGGAAGATTTGCTTTCTGCTAAAAACATCTTCCAGTGAAGACAGTCCTTACTGTACTTTATTTGGGGGGTAATACAGCAAAGAAGATTGTGTAAAGAATAAAAGCAGGGAGCATTATGTGTCTAATTTTTAACTTTAGAAGTAAACTCTGTTTAAGTCATAAAAAATATGTATTTAATGAACTGAATTAATTCCTGTTGGAGCCTGTGTTTTCTTCTTTTGTTCTCAAACACTACAACAATAAGGATTAAATCACCTCCTAGAAAAATAATTAATTATTGATCCACTTATAAGCATTTAAAATTCTTATAGAGTCCCCTTCTGTACCAACATAATTATTAATGAATATTTCACTGCTTTTCAAACTTGCTAAAAGTTCAGTGGGGTTATAGTAACAATGGATATAGTCAAAAGTGTAAATACTTCTCAGGCAATTATTTGCTCTGTCAGGAAACTTCTCTCTGAATTGAAAATGCTTTGAACATAAAGGTCCATAACACTTGAGTTGGCAAGACTGATATATTCAGGTCAAATCAGTTCCAATTTCTAAACATGTACTTTCCTGAAATTCTAGACACTTTAAACTTCATGTAAATCTTACTGGTGAAGTTTCTATCCAATTTACACTGAAGCAGTTTAATTAAGGGTTCATTGAATTCTGCAAGTTGCTTGCAAGTAAGAGCACTCCTACAGGGAGGAACGATCAGAAGGACTCTTACCACTTGGTTAGGGAACACCAATGGGAGTCATTTTCCTACACTACAGAACACCCTACTATGAAGATTTTCTTCTACGATAAAAAGACCTTTATTCAGAAATAAAGTGCTTGTTGTTTTCTTTTAAAGAGTAATGAGAATCTAATTACATCCCTTTGGAAGAAAACTATTAGCAGAGATGAAGAACAGCTTTTAAAAATAATTTATTATTTTTGGACATAAAAATATTTTAGAAATAAAAATAAAACCCTTCAGATTAACCAAAAAAGGCATTTTTACCTGTCAAAATGCAATCATTCATTTCATACCTAAATCATATTCCACAAGAGGTCAAATAGGAGAGCAATCTCTTTTCTTCATACCCTGCCCTAACAACCTTGCGAGTAAATAACTGAATGAAGAAGCTAGAAACTTTAAGTCAGTTACCAAATCTCCCTTTCACCACTGTGCCTACTAAGCTATGTCCCAAAATGCCACATCTACATGGTTTTTTGAACACCTCCGGGGGTGGGACTCCACCACTTCTCTGGGCAGCCTGTTCCAATGCTTTCTTTCAGTAAAGAAATTTTTCCTAATATCCAGTCTAAACCTTCATATCTAGACCAAATATGTAAAAAAAAATCAATAGAGGAAATGAAAAAGAAGGAAACCTGACCACTTATTTATTACGGGATAACCCTCAGGTTTTTATTTTACTTGGCTTTTAAACCATACTCTCTTATACTATCCTTTTAAAAAGTAGACAGAGAAGGTGAAATAGTCAGCCCTTTCTAGTAAACAGGGTTTGCTAGGGCAAGTATAGATGATCACTTTTGCAAAGAACTGCTGCCTCTGTCATAGCCATCAGAAGCTGCTGTTTAAAAGCTCATTTCCTACTTGACATCATGCGAGTAGGTCAGTGCATGTAGCCAGTTACATGGAAACAACAAAGCTGCAGGTCAGAAGATGACAGTACTACAACTACTCTTGAGTTCTTAACCATTTAAAGAATTGCTAAGCAGAGTGAAGGAAAGCATAAATATAGGAGTGTGCAAAGAAGCATTGCACAGTCACGGAGACTAAATGGTCATTCAGGTATCCCTATGATTCTCGCTTGAACTTCTGTTATCTACATCCATTAAGATCTATTGACTCTTTTCATGGTTTGAAAAGAATTGTCTTTGAATTTTAGCATAGTGGAATTTTCTCAGGTCTCTGTAGTATATGGAAAAGTCTCCAAAACAAAGGCCCATATAAGATATAAAGGTGTTTATGGTGCCAGTTCTATCAAGTAGAGAATGGTAGAAGTTAGTAAGAGTACTTAAGTCCTCCTGGCTCAGGTTAACTTGCCCTGTTTTGATATTTGTGGGTGCTAAAGGGCAATTTTGGGTGCAGTATCTGCAAGAAACACTTAGTTGCCAAGTCTAATATGTATTTACTGGGTATACTGGGTGAACATAGTGCCTTCTATCCTAAGATTTCAATGCTATGACACTTGCACATTCTGTACTGACACCCTCAACACTCAACCAGGCTCCTGCCTCTCTAGGCCGCTTGTGACCAAGACCATGGATTTGGAGGAACCCAACTCCTCAATGTGTCCGAGTCCAGGCTAGTGTCCTGGCCTTGGCAAGTAATGGCTTCACCTAGAACTAAGTCTTCTGCAGGATGTTGAACATCTATGGATGTGCTACCATCTCAGCTATGTATTGCTTTCCAATTTGGAGTGTTTGCATAAGGAGATAACCCTTTGGCTTTCTTTAAAGCCCATGAGCAGTTATTACCCATCTCATTACCACTTCTATTTTCTTCACTCCAAGTTGGTAATAGTTTTTTTTCCTGTACTTTTTTGGTTTGCTGTGGCTATCAGAATCATCTGATCAGTGAAGAGCTCAGCAGATACAGCCCAGGCCTCATCTGAGCGGTGCCGTAAGGTGCCTGTAACAGGAGGTTTATAAATGAAGGGTATTTTCTGCAGGGTGTACAAGATTGCTTGAAGTCAGAAAAGTCAAATAAGGAGTTAATGAATTTCGGGATGCAATTTTCAATTTGGAAAGCCCAAGATACCAAACCTGTAGCTACTAGTACTCAGAAGCTGCAATAACAGGAATATCACCTTATCAGAAAACACATAGAATCTTGAAGAATCATACTGAAATGTGAGAAACAAAACTGGCCACATTGCAACAGGGACACCTGCTAGAAGAGGTCAAACAAAAATATTCCTCTGTATATATAACTGATGAACAAGAAAACAAGAAATTTATCAATCAGTAGTCAATATTCATCCAGATGCTCATATTTATAGCATAATAAACAGTTCCTCTCATTCACCAATCAAATTATTTCTGTTATCTTGAGGTTGAAAGATCCAGAACTGAGCTGACCACATCTGCACTTTGGTTTGGTTAAAAAATTGGTCACTCTTTTTCTCAAGTAAGCAGACATACTCTGTTGAAGTTAAATGTTTCCTTAGTGAAAATTCATCTTGCTGCCCTTGTGACTACTTCATTTTGTATAATGCAAGGAAAGCTAAAACTATAACAAAAGATACTTTCAAAAGAGAAATTGGTGCTGGAATCAAAAAACCCAAACAAACATAAGGATTCCATAGGTCTGGATGCCTTTCTGCTGGTATGAAGGCATTCTGGATGAAGTTCTGGTTCTAAGTCTTTTTAAATTGGGTACTGTGAACAACTTGAATGTTGAGCTGATTGATTTTGTGCACCTTCTAGGTAGCTCTCATACATTATGGTTTTGATCTACAGTCAATTATCCACTGTAATAGCATTAAATGTCAATGCAATGAAATGATATTAATAGAAAATGCCCATAACAACATTAAAATCCAGTCTAATTAAGTCAATATGGCAGCAGCTAATCTACAAATTAATCATAAGTGCTATCCACAAGTGCAAATATGATAGAGATTAATGTAGACCAATGCAATACAAAGCATATGGATATGAAAAACAACGTTGTCTGTTTGCAATGGAATAACACTAAACTCATTTCTTACATAGAAATTACTACACTTGCCTACTGTAGATTAGGGGTTACACCAATTTCTTGGGAAAATGTTCACTCATTGTCATCCTGGGTTTGATCTCATCAAATAAAGAAAAGCTGCACAGTTGGCTAAGCTTTTCTATCACTCTAAAAACATGTCTTATTATAAAAGCAGCTGGTTCTCATTGATAAATTACATGTATGTCGTGCTCACTTTTAATAGGAGGAATCAATACGAGGTCATCCCTTTAATTCAATAAGAGAATGCACTTATAAAAAACGAAGGTCTTCGCATATAATTCCTGTCCCTTTGTTGCATTGTATTAAAGAAGGAGAAATTATCTGTATATTAATATTAACATTTTGCCTTGAAACATCATACATATTGCTATTAAGCAATAGCATTAACTCTTTAAGTAAAGAGTGAGTCTCTGGCCCAAACGAACATCTTTGAGACAGACTGGATTTTTGAAACAAGTGCCTGGGTCTGATAGATTTCATATTGGATCCAAGGACATCTGCAGCCTTCTGGAGCCGCAACTAAAGGTCAGGCAGGACAGTCCAGGGTGGAATACACATGACATTAGGCATTTATAATTAGATGCCCAACCTCTTGGTGTCCTACCACCCCTTTCTTAGAATAAAATCACAGAATCAAAGAATTCTTTAGTTTGGAAGGCCCCTCAAAGTCCATCCACTTCCAATCCCCCTGCCATGCTCAGGGACACATTCCACTGGATTAGGGTGTTCGAAGCCCAGTGCAATTTGGTCTTGAACATCTCCAGGGATGGAGCATCCATGACTTCTCTGGGAAATCTGCACCAGTGCCTCATCACTCTCACAGCAAAACATTTCTTCCTAAGAGCTCATCTAGACGTCCTCTATTTCAGCTTAAAACCATTCCCCCTCATCCTATCCCTGCACTCCCTGATAGAGAAGCTCTCCTCAGGTTTCCTGCAGCTCCTTTCAGTACTGGAAGGCTGCTATAAGGTCTTCCCAGAGCCTTCTCTTCCCCAGGCTGAACAAGCCCAACTGTCTCAGGACTATTAAGTAGAAACTGAAGTTTCCTAAATTAGTTGAGACATGAGTCTGAGAACAAGTAAGCCTCGGATCAAAACATGAAAAAATAGGCAGTGATCCAGATCTGTTATTAGACCTCAAAGCATAAGGAAGGGGCAGCTCTGGGGAGACTATAAAAGCTTTCCAGTACTTAAAGGGGGACTACAGGAAAGCTGGGGAGGGACTTTCGAGCAAGGCCTGTTGTGATAGGACAATGACTAATGGTTTTAAACTAAGACAGGGGACATTTAGACTGGATATAAGGAAGAAATTTTTTAAAATGAGGGTAGTGAAACACTGACATGGCTTGTCCAGGGAAGTAGAATCATAGAATCATAGAATAACCAGGTTGGAAGTGACCCACTGGATCATCGAGTCCAACCATTCCCATCAAACACTAAACCATGCCCCTCAGCACCTCGTCCAACCATGCCTTAAACACCTCCAGGGAAGGTGACTCAACCACCTCCCTGGGCAGCCTGTTCCAGTGCCCAATGACCCTTTTTGTGAAGAATTTTTTCCTAATGTCCAGCCTAAACCTCCCCTGGCGGAGCTTGAGGCCATTCCCTCTTGTCCTGTCCCCTGTCACTTGGGAGAAGAGGCCAGCACCCTCCTCTCTACAACCTCCTTTCAGGTAGTTGTAGAGAGCAATGAGGTCACCCCTCAGCCTCCTCTTCTCCAGGCTAAACAACCCCAGCTCTCTCAGCCGCTCCTCATAAGGCCTGCTCTCCAGCCCCCTCACCAGCTTTGTTGCTCTTCTCTGGACTCGCTCCAGAGCCTCAACGTCCTTCTTGTGGTGAGGGGCCCAGAACTGAACACAGGATTCGAGGAGCGGTCTCACCAGTGCCAAGTGCAAAGGGAGAATAACCTCCCTGGACCTGCTGGTCACGCCGTTTCTGATATAAGCCAAGATGCCATTGGCCTTCTTGGCCACCTGGGCACACTGCTGGCTCATATTCAGTCATCTGTCAACCAACACACCCAGGTCCCTCTCCTCCAGGCAGCTTTCTAGACAGACTTCTCCTAGTCTGTAGCACTGCATAGGGTTGTTGTGCCCCAAGTGCAGGACCCGGCATTTGGCCTTGTTAAACCTCATGCCATTGGACTCAGCCCAGCGGTCCAGCCTGTTCAGATCCCTTTGCAGAGCCTCCCGACCCTCCAGCAGATCAACACTTCCACCCAGCTTAGTGTCGTCTGCAAACTTGCTAAGGGTGCACGCAATGCCTTCATCCAGGTCATTGATAAAGACATTGAACAGGGCTGGACCGAGCACCAAGCTCTGGGGAACCCCACTTGTCACTGGCCTCCAGCTGGATTTCACACCATTTCCCATCACTCTCTGGGCCCGGCCATCCAGCCAGTTTTCCAACCAGCAGAGTGTGCGCCTGTCCAGGCCAGAGGCTGACAGTTTCTCAAGCAGAATGCTGTGAGAAACTGTGTCAAAGGCTTTGCTGATGTCCAGGAAGACCACATCCACAGCCTTTCCCTCATCCAGCAGCCGAGTCACTTTGTCATAGAAGGCGATCAGGTTAGTTTGGCAAGACCTGCCTTTTGTGAACCCATGTTGACTGGGCTTGATCACCCGGTTCTCTTGCATGTGCTTCATGACAGCACTCAAGATCACCTGCTCCATGACTTTCCCTGGCACTGAGGTCAGACTGACAGGCCTGTAGTTTCCTGGGTCCTCCCTGCAACCCTTCTTGTAGATTGGTCGCACAGGCCCCATCCCTGGAAATATTCAAGGTCAGGTTAGATGGGTCTTCGAGCAACCTGATGTGGTTAAAGATGTCCCTGCTTCTGCAGTGGGGTTGAACTAGATGACCCATAAAGGTCCCTTCCAATCCAAAGCATTCTATGATTCTATGTTGCAGAATAAACCACTAGAATGCTCCACTCCCTTATTCTGGCAAGTACCTTGTTTAATCCCCATCAACATTTCTAATTTTCAGCATCTTTATTTAGTGACAAAGTTTTCAAGCTGCTTAGAAAATAATCTCCCTTTCTCCCCCCTAAAGAAATTCTACATATCGCAGTCAGCTTGTTTTCTTCATTCCTTTACAAGGACTTGAAAAACATGATGCCAACCCTGAAAATTTCTGGAGCTTCCATACAGTTTGTCATTTGTTCATCAATATGAAGAAAGATGATGCACAACTAAGACTTATTTGTTCTAAACAGTTCTTCAAAACACATGCTTAGTGGCTTTTATAGCAACCTGTCTGCAACAGCCCAGCATTTTTCTAACATGTTCACAAAGTCTGCATCATGAATCCTCATTAACTCAAGGAGACAGAAATTGTAATTGTTAGTCTTCCCACTACACAAAGAAATTAAAGTTCCAATTCAAGAAAGCATATAAGCACTTACCAAGTGTTAAACAAGTGCTGTGGTTCCTGTGAAAGCTAACAGGTAAAACTCATTTCCTGGAGAAGATAAATAACACTTCATCAGCAGCTGCCTCTTGATCTCTTTTCCCTAGGGCTGGCATTTATTGATTTGTAATAAAAGCATCCTCACCAAAAACTGCCACCAAGAGCTATGCATCCTAATTGCCAGAGGTCATTCCCCCTTTGAAGGCAGCATAGAGAGGAAAAGATCATTAATCAGCCCCCAGCAACCCACTCCTGTTGGGAAGACCAGCTTATAACTGCATTAACTTCTGGAGCTGAGTACTCCTTCACCAATCACAGAGGTGAAAGAGTATTCACTTGCATCCTTGAACATGGATTTATACAATTTCTCCATTATCCCATGCTGCAGAAACATATGTGGAAGGTCGAAACTACTTGATTCTGCTCATTCTGCAACAAACTGCACCTCTCTTTGCATACCAGGGAGGATATTCAGCCAGCACAGATATTTTCACCATCTCTACTAGCACATGCAGTGTCCACTCTCCCCCAAGACAACACCAAAAATGGTCATCAAGTTGTAGCTACCAATGTATTGCAATGTATATCAAAGACGTTTCCCTATATTACAAGCTTTATCAAACACACAGCAATCTTGCAGACACCATAAATGTTCTTTTTTAATAAAGTACAACAGTAATTATTGAGTTGGGGTTGTTCAGCCTGGAGAAAAGAAAGCTCCAGGGAGAACTTATAGTGACCTTCCAGTACATGAAGGGGGCCTACAAGAAAGCTGGGGAAGGACTTTTTACAAGGGCAGGTAGTGATAGGAGGAGGGGGAATGGCTTTAAATTGGAAGGGGGAAGATTTAGAGTGGAAAAAATTCTTCACTATGAGGATGGTGAAGGCACTGGCACAGGTTGCCCAGGGAAGTTGTGGATGAGTCCTGCCTGGAGGTCTTCAAGGCCAGGTTGCATGGTGCCTTCAGCAGCCTGGTCTAGTGGGAGGTGTCCCTGCCAGTGGGAGAGGGGTTGGAACTGGATGGTCTTTAAGGTCCCATCCAACCCAAATCATTCTATGATTCTGTAAAATTATTATGATTATATTTGAAATGTCCACTGCAAAATAAATTCTTGGGTTTGTTGATCTCATTAGCATGTTCATTAATACAAAAATGATTCCGTATTTTATGAAAGAGGGATTGTAACTGGATGATCTTTAAGGTCCCTTGAACTGAACTATCCATAATTCTATGATAATTATAGAATCTTCTAATATTTCATAATTATATTAACAATAATTATTATAACTATAGCCTTACATATTTTAAAAGAAATATTTAACTAAGGACTTTTTGTGTGCTTTCCAAGTTTAGATCCTGTACTACATCTATTATTTTTGTAAAGGTAAACATTTCAGTCTGTCCCATAAGCTGGAATTTTAAGAATAATAGAACAACTCGAAACAAAAGAACTCAAAATAATAAGCTCCCTAGAAAATCAGAGTTGTCAGCTGAAACACAATTGATCCTGAAAATAATTCCTTTCCTATGAAAAGATAAAGAATCTGTAAATTCCAGAGCAGCACATGAACTTCACTTCTCCTTCAAGCTAACAGGTTCCATGAAATCAAATTAGTGATGTTCCTTCCTATATTTTGTTACAATTTACAATTCCCTTCCTTCCTCCAAGTGAATCACGATCCGTCCTCTCATTCAGCTTGATTTCAATTTGCCTTTTCTTCTAAAACACACAAATTCAAATAAATACATTTGATATAATCATAGACTAGCTTGGGTTAGAAAGGACCTTAAAGATCATCTAGTTCCATCCACCCTGCAGGGACACCTTCTACTAGATCCATCCAACACGGCCCTGAACACCTCCAGGGAGGGGGCATCCACAACTTCCCTGGGCAACCTGTGCCAGTGGCTCATCACACTCATCATGAATGTCTAGTCTAAATCTGCCCCTCTCCAATTTATAAACATTCCCTCTTGTCGTATCACTACATGCTTTTGTAAGAAGTCGCTCCCCACCAATCTTATATGCCCCCTTCATGTACTGGAAGGTCACTATAAGGTATCCTCAGAGCCTTCTCTTCTCCAGGCTGAACATCTCCAATTCACTCAGCCTATCCTTGTATGGGAGGTGCTCCAGCCCTCTGATCATACTTGTAGCTCTCCTCTGGACCCATTCCAACAGCTCCATATCCTTCTTATGTTGAGGATTCCAGAACTGAAAACAATACTCCAGATGAAGATCAGGAGAAGTCCCTGGTGACTGGAAGAAGGGTAACATTTTAAAAAAGCATAGAAAAGATGACCCTGGGAACTACCAACCATATGCTTTAACATATCTTCTAGGAGGATCTCTTCCATGGTCTTCCCAGGCACAGAGGTGAGGCTGACAGGTTAGGAGTTCTCAGGGTCATCTTTTTTACCCTCTTAAAAAACATTTTCATTATAATACTCTATTCAAGTTTCCACTCTCCCTGCAGCTTTTTCCACACCAAAGCCATCAACCAGCTCACCTCAAATTAGTATTTGGTCTGAACAAATAATACAGTTTTCAAGCACTGAACTAGTTCTTTTCAGCCTCCTACACTGTAGCTTGAATCTGTTGAAAACTCTCTGCCAGCTGGATAACGTTTAAATCAAGAGGAAGATATGCACATATTTTGTTCATGCTTTTCATTATAAAGAAGATACCAAGGAAGTTAACTAGAAACATGTGGTTAACCACAATTATTTTTTAGTCTCCTCACTCAGGCTTCCCTTTTATGACTCTGTCACTTTGGAGCATGAGGTAACTGAAGACCTCATCTCTCAATAAAGAAATACTGAAGCATTGCATTAGGTTCATAAAGAAATGTTTACAGAAGAAAAGAGGAAATTCTCTAAAATTCTGTAAAATTCTGATAAGAGACTAAAAATGCAACTACTTCCAGTATGCTCAGCACATTTCATAGAATCATTTGATTGGACAAGGCCTTTGAGATCATAGAGTTCAACCATACCTGTCCATTACTAACCATATCCCTGAGCACTTCATCTATCTGTCCCCTCCAGGGATGGAGACTTCCCTGGGCAGCCCATTCCAGTGCCCGATAAACCTTTTGGTGAAGAAATTTTTCCTGGTATCCAATCTAAATCTCCCCTGTTGCAACTTGATAATATTTCTTCTCATCCTGTCCCCTGTTACACAGAGAAGAGACCAGCACCTACCTCACTACAACCTCTTTTCAGGTAGTTCTACACAGCAATAAGGTCTCCCCTTCAACTTCCTCTTCTCCAGGTTAAAGAACCTCTGTTCCCTCAGCCACCTCTCATAAGACTTGTTCTCCAGCCCCTTTCTCAGCTTCATTGCCCTTCTCTGGATACACTCCAGCACCTTGGTGTCCTTGAGGTGACAGGTCCAAAACTAAACACAAATATGATACTGAAAATTATATTTTCAGTTCATGTGATGTTGCCAACAGCAAAAACTGGACATCCCAAAGTTGACAAACGTCAAATGTAATACGACAGATACATTTTTGAACTAAGCATGTTATACAGCAGTAAGATGGAAGTCAACTCAATGCATTGCTCCTGTTTCTGCTACATGGCTGAGTACATGGCAAGATCCTCAACTTGTGGTGACCTTCTGATCAAAACAAGCATGACAGCTGCTTAGGACACTTTCGAAGTGGCTATGGGGTTCACATCACAGGTTTATGACATGACAGTACACGAGGATGTTTGGTACAACCCTTTCCACTTCAGAGAGAGACTGAAAACTGTACTCTGTATTGTCTCAGAGAAGGGTGTGTAGGTGGGTGGATGCAGAACAGCTAGTCCATTATTGCTAACTGACGAGAGATTAAAAAGATTATCCACCATCTATTGTTGACTTCTCCAGTTCACAGCTTCTTATTAGAGCTTAAGTCAACACCCACCTCAAGACACCCAACTCAAGACACCCAACTCAAGACACCTCTGCTCTCTAGAAATACTGGAAGGTCAAGGCTACCATCTCATAGGATCCCAGATATTATTTTAGACTATTAATTATCCCATTTTGTGAAGTTGTGATTTGATCTTTTAGTCAGTGAAGAAGAAACATTTATACCAACATAGTAGACAGGGGACTGAACCCTCTATTGCTCTGGGTGTAGCCACATCCATAGGACAGTGGTAACTCCACAGCTCTGTTTCAAACTGCTAAATATTTTGCTAGTGAAAATGACCACACAAGGTACAATGAGCAAAATATAGTGCTGCCACTGAATCCAGAATTAATTCCCCAGACATAAAAACCAGAAAAACCTGGCCTCCTTTTCCCTGCACTAAGGGTGATTTCTCTTCTTCCTCACCTCCTCTAGCATTTAGGGCAGACCGCAGACAAGAAAACTGCCATATGAGAGCAGGGAGAATGGCAAGGGGACACAGACTGGATGAAATGTGAGACCTAACATGAACAATGGGCAAGTCCTGGAAGAGTGCGCACACAGAATCAGCTACCATATCTTCCAGCTGCTTACTGGGCTGACAGCTCCTAACTGCGCTCAGCTACCAGAGACCATGAAAGTATCGAACAGGGTGTACAACACTGTAACAGACCCTCAGACCAGTACATGGTCAAAACTGATTATTTTAAATGAATATTTTTATGAGGATGAAAAACAAATTAGCCCCAAAATTCACAGCAATTTTCAGTGTAATACGAAATCCAACACACCACAACTACTGAAAAATTGATGCTGTATGGTCTTTATACACATAAATCCACCTAGATTTCTACCATAGAGTTCATTTACCATGACGACCCATCAGTACTCGTCTTCATAGCAGACACGTGGGATGCCAACAACAATAGCAACTTCTTGTACGAAAAAGCCAAAGCACTCATTATCTACAGAAAAACTGAGCCTCAAAATATCATTTTCAGATCTATGCACAGCTCTGAAGGGGTATCAAGGGCATAACTCTAAAAGGAAGGCACTGCAGTCATATGGCAGCTGCTACTGAGTCCAGCAGCCATGTGCTGCCGTCACTGGAGCTTGTCCAGCAGCACACCTGATGATGTATATATGCTGAGAAACCAACAGAAGGAATTTTATATGTTTTATTACACTGCATAATTAAAGCTGCATGGAGAAGCACCTTCCAAAGCAATGACTTTAGAAAGACATTCTACATGGTTGCATTTGAGCCAGGAGCAGCTTGGAGTCACAGCAGCACAGCCTGCTCAGTCTGTTCCTCCCGATGCTCACTCTCAAGAGTGGCAAGATCCCACTCTATATGCCAGCCTCTGGAGGGGCTGAGGAAATCAGGCAAAGATGTTGTTTGATTTTGATAGAATCAATGTGTGTATGTACACAATTTGGTGATGCACCCTCAGCGTGGACAATAGGCTTAATGATACTTGTTACTTCAGTGATAAAAACATAACTGTAAAACCCTTGGGAGGAGTCCAAGACAGCAGTAAGGCTTTTGGGGAAGAATTGGTCCTATAGAATCATAGAATGGTTTGAGTTGAAAGGGACCTTAAAGCCCTTCCAGTTCCAATCCCCTGCCATAGGCAGGGACACCTTCCACTAGATCAGGCTGCCCAAGGCCCCATCCAACCTGGCCTTGAACATCTCCAGGGATGGAGCATCTATGGCTTCTCTGGGCAACCTGTGTCAAGTGCCTCACTGCCCTCATAGAAAAACATTTCTCATGTGCTCATCTAAGTGTCCCTTCTTTCAGTTGAAAACCATTCCCCCTCATCCTGTCCCTGCAATCCCTGATAAAGAGCCCCTTCCCAGCTTTCCTGTAGCCCTTTCCAGTAATGGAAGGATGCTATAAGGTCTTCCCAGAGTCTTCTCAACTCCAGCCTGAACAACCCTCTCTCAGCCTGTCCTTGAATAGGAGGTGCCCTAGCCCTTGGACCATCTTCATGGCCTCATCTGGACTCACTTTAACAGATCCATGTCCTTCCTATGCTTATACTATTAATTAGTTACAGCAAGAAAACCTAGTGAACATGGAAACATGCTCTGTTCTTAAGTTAGACAAAGTCTGTTTTCCAAGTAAAGATAAGGAACAAAATACACTCATTTCTGAAAAGGGCATTTGTGCCTAACGAAATGTAAAGCAGAATGGATTGCTCCCACTTTTGCACACTCCGTTTCATCTACATAAACGTAGTCAAAGTTAATAACCCATGAAGGTAAATACCACCAGCACTACCAAGGGGTATATGAAGAGACATGATACTCAAACGTACAGCTCTGTGTGAAATATGTCTACTTGACTAAGCATGAAATCCTGGCACTGCTGAAGACAGCGCGAATTTTGCCATTAACTTTGAGTAAGGAAGGATTTTATCCCCATCTTCTAATTATATAGGGGAAGTCCTTGGCGAAGCGGAAAAAAAAAAAAGAAATGATTTGAAGTGGTTTATATAAATTGAGTTATAGTGCTGCATGGCTCTAGGGTAGATAAAGCTTTTACCTTGTTTGTATAATGCTATACTCTTAAATATCATAAAGTTCACTTTAAATTAACGTATGTTACAATTTCCAGCTGAAAAGTGATCCCTTAAAGAGATATCTACAGGAATAAAAGAACAAAAAAAATGGTGATCAACACTTCTATTACTTTTATCATTAGAATTATTGCTACAGGGTTGAATATTTCCTAAAAGCATCTGCTTCTTGTGTGACACAACAGCATAAGAGTTGGCAAATAAAACATAGATGCTAATTGCATATGTTTATTATACTACCAGTTTTTACATTTAGCAGCTGTCAATGTTACTGACAACTGTATCAGAAAAACAGAAACCTTAGAATCTTAACTTGCCAGAAGACCAGCTGGTGCTTGTTTTTCTGTTTGTTGTTGTTTGTTTATTTACTTTCAAAGTGTATTAAAAAATAAGTCACTTCTCCATAATGCAAGAACATTCTTTACCAAGCAAATATAAACTTATTAGTAGAAAAATATTAAGAAAAAAAATCATATTTTAAAGAACATTACAATGCAATTCAGGAATGCATAAAAATAAATTTCATGTTCTATCTACTCTGCAGTATTCCAAACTACCTTCCAAAGAGGTAAAATATTAAATCTAGACTCAGTAGTTTTTTAACCTAAATATTATTGGAAAAAAACAAACTCAAATGCTTCAGCCTAAAAATATGGGAACAAACTGATGTTGTCACAATAGTGTCAGCACTTTCTTTTTAAAATTGTATTCACATGGATTTATAAGTTGAGATATGGCTAAACTAATTAGCTTTACCCTGAACAGAGCCGCAGCAGTTGTCAAGACTTGTTCGTAACTGTATGTGTCAACAAAGTGAAAGAGATAGACCAATCTAAAGGAACAATACTACTTCATTAGATTAAAGATATTCTTTGTCTACCTATCTGATTCACCAATGTGCCTGCAACTGCAGTGACTAATAGAGTTAGACGAGATATTAGGAGGAAATATTTTCCTCTGAGGGTGGTGCAGCACTGGTATAGGTTGCCCAGAGAAGTCATGGATGCCCCATCCCTGGAGGCGTTCAAGGATAGGTTGGATGAGGCTTTGAGCAACCTGATCTAGTGGAAGGCATCACTGCCAATGGAACTAGATGATCTTTAGAGGTCCCTTGCAACCCAAACCATGATTCTATTGAATAAGTGATCTTCCAGGCTACAATGTTTCTAATGTGATAGGTACTAGCTTACTTGCAGATGCTTAGCCAAAAAAATTGGCTTGTTACAGAAGAGCAATTTATAAATCTGCAGCTCCTCAAATCCAAGTAAAACAATGGCAGAAGTTGCAAGGAATTTGTAGTGCTTGTTAGACCCCTCCCCAGGCAGTGGATCGTCTGCTTATATGATCTTTGGGGTTGGAAAAGACCTTTAAGATCATCGCGTCCAAACACCAGCCCAACACCACTGTGCCTACTAAACCATGTCCTGAAGTGCCACAGTCATCTCTGTTAAAGCATGTAAGGTTTTTTGTTTCCACATCTGTCCAGCTAATGAGAAAACATACTAGAAGACTACTGGCATTATCCACAGGCCTTATGAGGAGCGGCTGAGAGAGCTGGGGTTGTTTAGCCTGGAGAAGAGGAGGCTGAGGGGTGACCTCATTGCTCTCTACGACTACCTGAAAGGACGTTGTAGAGAGGAGGGTGCTGGCCTCTTCTCCCAAGTGACAGGGGACAGGACAAGAGGGAATGGCCTCAAGCTCCGACAGGGGAGGTTTAGGCTAGACGTTAGGAAAAAATTCTTTACAGAAAGGGTCATTGGGCACTGGAACAGGCTGCCCAGGGAGGTGGTTGAGTCACCTTCCCTGGAGGTGTTTAAGGCACGGGTGGACGAGGTGCTGAGGGATATGGTTTAGTGTTTGGTAGGAACGGTTGGACTCGGTGATCCGGTGGGTCTCTTCCAACCTGGTTATTCTGTGATTCTGTGATCCTCATTAAGTACTCATCAGCAGCTTCTGTGGGAGAGAGGAACAGAGAAAAAAATCTCTCTGTTTCTATTAACAATGCACATTGCCTTCAGAAACAGATTATATAGACCTCAGGGTAAAAAGAAGGGTGAATTATAAATTCATGGAAACTAAACTAAACGCATCAAGCTTTGGTCTCCAGGATCTACTACAAGAGTTGATAACTAACAAGTTACTGCAGCACTTTGAAGACATCTCACTTGCTGATAGCTGTAAAAAACAAACAAACAAAACCTACCAACTAAATAAATAGGTGCTCTACATCAGGGACCAGTTTTCCCATTAATAGAGGGAGGATGTCCTCTCTTGGGCATATCCAACAGGTTTGTGTATCATAAATATGGCCATGAGTGGGGATACCTTTACACAATCCACCTCACAAGATGTTCCAGCTTTTTTATCTTCTTTTGACAATTTTTTCTTCAAATTCTAAACCTACTATTATTTTAAACTTTGCAAGCATAATCCTTTGTGAAGTGAAATGAGTCTTACAGCACTTTTTAAGCCTCAGTACCTTAATCCTTAAATCATAGTCTTTAATATTGTGATTATGAACTAGTTAAATAAATAAAGCCTGAAGAGATTTTTTTCCTCTTTATGTATCTTTTCCTGTAAGTGCTGTTTGTCTCTCCAGTTTCTTTTTTTTTTCTTGCACAATGTATTTTTATTATACTTCTGATATTTCCCAACAGTTTTCTTGCATAAAATATCAATGAGCCAGAGAATAAGATACTGGGTTGATGTCTATTATAAGGTGATAACGTGCCTGCTTTAATGTGGGTCAGAACAACTTCATCCTATAAAGTTGCTTCCTATTGAAATGAATGCATCCTGAACGCTACAATGGCAGAATCCCAAGGTTTCTCACCATCATTTCTATAAAGCTGTGTTTGATGTGTGCACATGCTGCTCTCTTTGATTATGTTAGGCAACAGCACTTGGTGTCTTAGACATGGCTCATTATATTCCTTATGAATGAACAATTCTAAGAAACTTTTATTACACTGGTTTAGTTCTGACTTTACCATCAGATCTTTACATATATCTTCCAGAAGATACATTGCCTGCAGAGGCAATAATTATAAGGAACCAGTGGAATCTGCGATTGCTTTCCTCACTCTTATTATTTGCCCAAATCCTGAAAAGCAAGAAGCTAAGAGCTATTATGTCTTTTCTTTCAGCAAATTCTGTACTTCTCATCTGCAAATATGTCAAGGTTATCCACGTCTAACCTTGGATGTCTAATAGCTTTGATGGATGTACTTGCAAGTGGAAATAGTTTAAAAGAAACAGAAAAAGATGTTCAAGGGCAAGTTCAATGAGTCTTTGAGCAACCTGATCTAGTGGAACGTGTCCAGGAGGTTGGAACTGAATGATCTGTAAGGTACCCTCCTACCCAAACCATTCTACAATTCTTTGATTCTACAGAAGTTCCCTAAGCATGTATTTTGTGTTCAAGCTTTACTGCATCAAATGAATTAGGATTTTCAAAGCATACCAACCCCTTATCTCCTTTACAAACCCTCATGCATAGAAGGAAAACTGAACTGGGACCTGAAGACCATCTGAAACATCACATCTTCATACCAGAGAACTATACTAAATAGCAACAGCTCCATTCTCAGATTGCTGAAGCAAAAATAAATAATACTGAAATAGTCTAAGAATTCGGTCTGCAATTTAGTTTAACCCTAGTTTTCTCCCTATATTCTCATAATTTAACTATCAGGAAAGGATACATTTCTTCAATTCTATGATCAAATGGCTTTGTATTTCACTAAAAAAAAAAAGAATAAAAGGCTCAGGAATATATCCCCATGGAAGTAATCTTTCTTCCTAAAGGAGTTGCTTTTTTCCCCACCAATTTTCTGCTCTGTCATTTTATAGAATGCTTGCACAAAACTGAATTCAAACTGTGTGTAATTTAGTCCCTTTAACAAGCTTTGTAACATGAACTACTAGACATTCCAATTCTCTTGTATTTATATAATCTTCATCTAATCTTTAAGAGGGAATATATAAATATTCAATTTGACTCATAGAATACTGTTATCATACATAGGCATATGTGCTTTATGCAAGACTAAAACCAAACAAAACCATCAACACTTATTCAGGATAGTTTGGGTTTAGGGTCTTTAGTGTTAGGTGCATTAAAAGTGACTCAGTGGACAGAGCTGGGCAAATCTCAATCCCGTGCAGCGGGTGTCCCATAGAAGGGATGTTCCAAGGTGCAGATGCAATTTTCTGCACATCAGAGAATACCAAGAAGTAATTGTAAGAGACTGTTATTGAACTGCTTTGGCTCAACATAGCTGTCAACCACAACGATCTTGTAAGAGACCATTATTGCAATGAAGAGCTGATCTCATAAGAGCTGCCAACCACAGATACGAACTGTCGCCAACGGAAAAACCACGACATCCACTCGAAGTGGTGCCTACCAAGCTGACCACCATGAACACCTGGACATGCGCTCATGGAGGACAATGTCTTCCTGGAAATGGGCGGACTGTTCGGGGAAATCATGGGCATTGGGGCAATAAATAGGGGGCCTCCTGCTTCTTCGTTGCTCGGTGTGCTCGGTTGCTTCGTTGTTTGGTGGACTCGACCTTGTGTGTGTTGCTGCGTGTGCCCCCCCACCCCCTCGGTCTTCCTGGAGCTTGGAGCATCATCGTCGCTCGGTGGCCGTGTCCTCATCATCATCTGCACTGAGACTGATCCGATGGGACATCGATGGATTCGTGGTGGTGGTACTTAGCTGCATCTCTACCGTTTTCTTGCTTAGGGATTCTAACTTTTCCTTTCTTTTCCTCTCTGTCCTATCGCTGTTATCAGTTGTTCCAGAAAATAAAGCTCACAAGATTGTACAGCATCTGACCTCATTTGAGTCTCAATCTTGGCCTCTTGGGATCGTTTAAGAACCCTCCCTGATATTGGATTGGGACAGTAATGTCACAGAAGTGCAAGGTATTTGAACATCACAGTTCAAAATCCAATATAAACACCTTAGCAAAATTCATAGAGTGTGTGTGTCTCAGCAGTGTCCAGTCAATACCATCATATCTCACATGACTTGGGGGTTAATTAGTCGATATTTGGAAGTGCTTTTTTGAGTAACAATACTTTAGGTATTCTAGTGTCTTGCAGTGATCTTCATAGGCATCAGAAAATTAATGTCTTAGCATGCAGACACCTCCATCCTGTGCAAAATCCTGGTTCTAGCCCTTGCTCCGCTCCTCCTCGGAGCTACACTGGAAGGTCAAAAACCATGAAACTAAACCATCTAACAGAAGGAAAACTACCTGGAGTTCTGTTCCTAGAAAGGTTTGAACAAAATTAATTGGTAGCTAAACTGTTGATGTATTTCATAGCCCGTAGAAATACTTTTGTGTCAGATAGAGCCTTTATATGCAAATTTGGCCCAAGAACTCACGTAGTTTCTTTCTAGCCAGGCAAAATTATTAGATATCTAAATGTCTTTTTTACTTCATGGCAAAAGCAGTACTGCATTTGGAGTATTTCTTGCACATAATGGCACATTAGTTATTAAACTATGACTGTATTATTACAACTACTAGTTAGAAAAGAGAAATTTCTTGCATGGAAAGCCTGAAGTTACTTCCTTGTTAGCAACTGAAGTACCCAAGCTCATAAAGTATGAAGCATTGCTGAAAATACTGAATGCGGCATTTTCAGTGCAACTGTTAAAATATTTTCATTTGCATATAATTTCATTTTTAGTTCACTACCTTAAAAGTATTCAAATTGCACATGAAGCTGCAAATATATTCACAGGCTGCATGACATGGTAATGACGAGAGGGTTTCTTGCCTGCACTGAACTCCTATCACGCGATATTTCAGTTTGCAAGCAGCATCAGATCCCTTTACCTTCCCACACTTTGTTTTGTTTCAGGAAAAGAAAAGTAGCCTGCTTTCTTTTCCTTGCCTCAGATGTGACTTAAATTGTGTTTTTATCATGTCTGCTAAGAGTTCCCCAAAATACAGAAAACCAGACTCTAACAATCCCCAGAAACACAACGATCCAGTTCACTAATCATGCAAATTACATGGAATAGACAAAAAGCCGTGCCTCCTCAGTTACTGATGGCAGACTGAAGCCATAAAAGTACAATAAAGTGTCTCTGTTTATTAACTTTTATGGGAGTGTTTTGACTTTGGATTTCAGTATCCCACAGAAAAACGGATCAATAACAGCACTGCAATTGGCACGTGGCTCTTCTACCTAAATCCTCCCCCTTGTTCCTCAAGAAGGCCTGCAGATGTGACTGGGTGAGCCTCTGCTTTATTCAGGGAATGTCAGCCACAGTGCAGAGAGGCCAAAGAGGAGATACCCTCTCTCCAGTTGTCCCAGGCTTTTGCCAATGCATGTTTCCTACACTGAAGATCACGTATTGGGCTGGATGAGGGGCACTCGTAATATTGTTGACTGCTGGAACAGGTTGCCCAGTGAAGTCATGGATGCCCCATCCCTGGAGGTGTTCAAGGCCAGGTCAGATGAGGCTTTAAGTAACCTGACCTAGTAGAAGGTGTCCCTGCTTATGGCAGGGGGGTTGGAACTGGATAGGCTTTGAAATCATTCTATGATTTCATGATTCTCTTGACTCACATTTCTTTCTGTCTAGTTGTTGAATAATCTGCTTCAGTACTTCATGAGACATCTTCTTCCTTAAGACTTTACCTCTCAGTCTCCCCAGTCCCAGCTCCATAAGATTTCTAAAGCATCTATGGGTTTTTAAAACCAGAGTTTAGTGACAAGAGAGTTTTGGAGGTTCTGTGCTTTATGAGGGATATCCTGAGGAAGGTCCAACACCTACCTCTGCTCTTCTGCATTTCCTGAGTTTTCAAACATATTTCCTTTTAAAAATAAATCATTTCATCCAATTTCAGTGAAGGAGAAGGATGACCACAGAGGGAAGCATCGTGGCAGTATTTTGAAGCCCTATGAAACATTTCATTAAGTGATGATGGTCATTTGTTCAGCATAACTCCCTGCCACTGGACATTTTGGATACATACCTTTTGTCTGTAGACAAAATGGGTTGTATTTATTGACTCATTGTGGATTCAGTATTTCTCCACATACTGTATATCTGCTGCATGTGCCTGTAAAGCCCCTGCTGGCTTTTAAACACCCACAGTACCCTGAAATACCACAGAATACTTTGATTGGAAAAGAACTTTGGGATCGAGTCCAACCATACCTGTACACTATTAAACCATATCTCTGAGCATCTTGCCTACCTGCATTTAAATATCTCCAGGGATGGTAATTCAACCAACTCCTTGGACAGCCTCTGCCAGTGTTTGATATCAGAAAAAATTTCTTTGCTGCTATCTAGCCTGAACCTCTCCTATTGCAACTTGAAGCCATTTCCTCTCATCCCACCACTTGTTACGTGGGAGAAGAGAGTAGCACCCACCTCACTACAACCTCCTTTCAGATATTTGTAGACAGTTATAAGGTCACCCCTCAGCCTGTTTTTCCCTAGGCTAAATAACCCCAGTTCCCTCAACCACACCTTATAAGACATTCTCCAGCCCCTTCACCAGCTTCGTTGCCCTTCTCTGGACATGCTTCCAGCCCCTCAACATCCTTCTTGCAGTGAAAAGCCCAAAACCAAACACGATATTCAAGTAACAACATATGAAAGATTTCTATTGAACTCAGTGCAGAAAAAAAAAAAAATCCCCAAACCAATGTTGATTTCTTTTCCTCTTCAAAATACATCTGCAATATTTGTTATTTAATACAAGTTTGTTGCTTGTTTCAAAGTAATTTTTCGCTGCAGTGCCTCTCCTAAGAAATTCAGATCAAATTACGTTCTTTCAAGTAATTTTCCCCAAGTTTTCATCACCAATTTTTTTTCTTCGTTGCGTGATCTTAATACAGCCTGGCCTTCATCCTACAATTCACTTAACTTGCCAACTGCTAATTGTTCTGTGCAGCAAAAATCCTGTCCCTTACTGGCATTTAGCACTTTGTAAGAAAAAATTCTATCTATTTTTCTAATAACACAACATGAAAGCAAAAATAAGAGTATCTTTGAAGTTCTATAGACTGAAATATGTATCCATGTTAGGGAAATCAATATTTTCTAGGTAATATTCTAAGAGAAGCAGCAGATGGAGGGAATAATTTCTACCACAGGAAAGCCTGGGTAGAACATTTATGAGAATAAACCCAGCTGAATGTAAAACTTCCCTAAGTGTTTTCTTTATGAAGAAGCTTGGAATTCTGGACAGGACTTGACATTAAAGATGAGACAAGTAAGTTTGCTTCAGAGTTTCACCATGCATTTTCTGTGTGGTACCATGCAAGATTTGATTATAGAATCATAGAACTACTAGGGTTACAGAAGACATCCAAGATCATCGATTCCAACCATCATCCATATGAAAGGAAGAATTATGGTGTTCTCTTTCTCCTACGTTTATTGTCCTTCAGCTGGTTAGAGCGTAAGCTACTGTAGACTTCTCTCTTGGCATTATAATCAAAAGACTAGCAAGATAGTCTTCACTATTAGAATGAGAGCAACTTTTAAAAGTAAAACACAAGACATACAAATTTACACCTATATGCTTCCATACAGGCCAACAAAGCAGGCAACACAACTTAGTTTTTCAATTAGTGCATAAGCCTATTATCTATCAGAGTTTCAGGAAGGTTTTGCAATGAAGTGTCTTGCTCAGGACTGCATGTATTTCCCTCTCCATACATAATTAAAGTTATTCCTATTTTACATCCCATAAATATTCACTGATGCAAGAGGGAAAATGGAACACTCTCCTCCCAAGATGCTGACAGGGCCAAGCAGAACCTCATCAGGGATCACTTCAAAGATCAGTTTCTCATGTCCAGAGAAACAAATTTAAATGTTCTTATGTGAGCCTACTGTTAACAATTGCACTCTTGAATTATGCATGATTCCTGACTGCTCATAATATGAACAAAGTAGAGTTTCATTAGTACAGTTCAATTATTGCAGCCCTTCTTACTCCTTGTTTGTTTGTTACAGTTAATTTTTAGAACATCCTTCCACATTTGCCATCTGCACTGATGTTACGTTTAGAAAAAGGCTTATGAGACTACTTATGCATTCACTCTGTGCTGGCCAAAAGTGTACAAATATAACTGAAAATTCTAGAAAACTCTGCAATTTTAGACCCATAGAGTCATTTGATTGGAAAAGGCCTTTGAGATCATCAAGTCCAGCTGTACCTGTCCACTATCAAACGACATCCCTGAGCACCTTAGCTAACCATCTCTTAAATACCTTCAGGGATGGTGACTCAACCACCTCCTTGGACAGCCAGTGCCAGTGCCTGATAACCTTTCCAGTGAAGAAATTTCTTGTGATATCTAATCTGAACCTTCCCTGCTGCAACTTGGGGCCATTTCTTCCTATCCTATAGCCTATCACTTGGGAGAAGAGACCACCACCCACCTCACTACAAACTCCTTTCAGGTAGTTGTAGACAGTGACAAGGTTGCCTCTCATCCTCCTTTTCCCCAGGCTAAACAATCCTTGTTTCCTCAGCTGCTCCTCATGAGCAGCTCTCCATCTCCTTCTGCAGCTTTGTTGCCTTTCTCTGGAATTGCTCCAGCCCCTCAATGTCCTTCTTGTAGTGAGAGGCCCAAAACTGAACACAGGATTCGAGGTGCAGCCTATCCAATCCCGAGTACAGGGGCACATTCACCTCCCTGGTACTGCTGGCAACACTATTCGTGATACAGGCCAAGATGCCATTGGCCTTCTTGGCCACCTGAGCACACTGCTGACTTGTTCAGTCACCTGTCAACCAATGCCCCCAGGTCCTTGTCTGCCAGGCAGCTTTCCAGCCACTCTTCTCCAAGCCTGTAGTGCTGCATTAGGTAGTTTTGTCCCAAGTGCAGGACCTGGCTTCATAGAGCCTCATTCCATTGGTTGCAGCCCATCAATCCAGCCTGTTCAGACCCCTTTGCAGAGCCTCCCTATCCTCAAGCAGATCAACACTTCCACCCAGCTCAGTGTCAACTGCATTGTCTCATGCAGAGACTGTAACAACTTCTATTCTCTTCTGTGCTTGTAGGAATTGGTTTTGCCTGAAGAAACATTTGAATTTAATCCAGTATATGAAACTTGTGAAGCACTAATGTCACTTGATCTTTGCAGGAGTTTCAAACCACATATATTACCACAGAACCTACAAAATACAGCAAGGCATATATTCACCAGATTTTCATTTTGACCACCTGTCAAAAATCTTAATGCAAAATATGTCAGAACGTAAACTGCTAATGGTCAGAAAAATAATTTCACGATGTCGTTTGTCTTAAGCTGGCACAAAAATTTTGGATACCCACCCCTGCTTTACAAAAAGGGATTTTATGCAACAGAACAGAGCTGAATTTTCTACTGGAGCCAAAAAAATCATTCTAACAAACTGGATCACTACCCAGATGATGACAGGCCAAGAGAGTTGGGGTTGTTCAGCCTGGAGAAGAGAAGGCTCCAGCGAGAAATTAAGAGCAGCCTTCAAGTACTGAAAGGGGCTACATGAAAGCTGAGGAGTGCAGGGATATGACAAGGGGGAATGGGTTTAAGTTGAAAAAGGGCAGATTTAGATGATTTGTTAGGAAGAAATGTTTTCCTGTGAGGGTGATGAGGCACTGGCACAGGTTGCCCAGAGAAGTCATAGATGCTCCACCCCTGGAAGTGCTCAAGGCCAGGCTGGATGGTGCTTTGAGCAACATGATCCAATGGGAAGTGTCCCTGCCCATGGCAGGGGGGTTGGAAGAACTGGATGGGTTTTGAGGTCCCTTTCTACACAAATCATTCTATGATTCTATGATAAAAGAAATTGTCTTCCTCCATCCATCTGGCCAAACAAGGAAAGGCCTTAATTCTCTGTTCTTCAAGTTATTCATGGTCAAAATAAATTTCTGCCACAGAAAAATGTAGGACATCATCGTGAAAAGCAAGTGCCCTGCCTGTTCAGAGCCAGATATGCATCTCACTAGAGGATGGTGATGGTAAACAGCTAGCAGGACCCATGGAGCCTTCGCAGAGCCTGGAGTTGGGTATTACCTTACATCACATCAGGGCTCCACTTTTGAAGCAAATTCTCCTTTTTTCCCTACTTGGCCCAAGATGTGAACCAAAGCATGATGTCAGGAACTGAGTATCTTTGGGACACAGCTAGACTCCAGGAGTCTTCCCAACAGGCATTCAGTTTCCTGAGCTAGACTACCACTAGCCTGAAGGAAAATGTGCTGAAATATGTACAGTGTTGGTTTAGGTCCCCTGCACCAACTAATCCTCTCTACAAATCTGTCTTTCCCAAGCCAGATTACTCACTAACGCAGATGGAGCCGATACATCAAGCAGGGACTACACACTAATATTGAACACTGCTCCACTCCAGCCAAATCCCCACCACATTGCACTCAATGAGGAGCGTAAATCTGCAATCTGGATCAAAACTGCCACTACAACTTAATTTTGGACAAGGCCATGTGCCTGTGAATCAGGGAATTCCTCTAAATCTGTCAGAGTCGGTGACCTTGCAGTCACCGAGGTGAGCTGGGTCTCACCACTGCATATATCACAAAACATACTATCTCCTGCAATCCGACACCGACTTGAGCAGAGCTGATTTTCTATTCCACACCATTTCCTCCTGAGGTCTCTCATCAATAAATAAAGAGACATGCTGCTACCACAGCTGCTCTGCACCTACCTAGCCCTTTACTAGTTTATAGGCACACAACCAACTTCCTGCTTCCAAAACTCACACCGCTGGAAGAATAACACTGATAGAACAAAGATATTTCCAGTGTCCAAGCATTGACTTTTTGCATGTTAACAGTTAGAAGTCTCTTATCACTGCCATCATAAATTTCAGTCCCAAGTGCTGATCCATACAAATTTAGAATGGCAATAAAACATTTAATTTCCTAGATTATAAAAACAGCTCAGGTTTTAAAGTTGTAAGACAACTAAGAACAACAGCATGAATTAATGGGTGCAGAGAATGCCAGAGGAGGAGTATCTGTGCTCAGCAAAGAAACACTCAGATTCTGCTCAAGTTAAAAGCTGATTAATTAAACAAGAGAATAAAAACTCTGGAAGTAGCCTGAAATATCATTAATCTGACAACGAGAACGTGTGTGAAGAATGTTGGATAATTGGGTTTTTGTGTCTTAATAAGATGGAAGGAAAATTTGAGCCTTTATCTGATGTATGCTGAGTGACTGCCTAATTCCAAGCCTATTCCCTGTTTGAAAGGACAAGTATTTGCTCCTTCACTAGCACCAGCCAGAAATGGCACCCTACATTTGAGCGACCACCAGTGCAGGTGTTGGCAAAACCTGTAAATCCCAAGATAAACATTGACTTCAGCAAGCTAGCACAGAAACCCTGCTGAGGAAACTCTAGGACAACTTGCATTTCAGCCCCCTTTCTGCTGCTCGGCATGCAAAACATCAGTAGAAACATCTCTCTCATGTTATACACCCGCAGTTTATTTCAGCAAAGGAAGGAAGGCTGTGGTCAGTTGTGTGTCACAGCTACTTTAGAACAGTTGGTTGGCCATTTATGCTTTGATTTCAAATTTAAGCCAAGTAAGAAAACATATAGCATGAAAATATATGTAAATAAGTTGCACACCTTAAAATACCCGTTTTTCATTTTCTTCATACAGGTAAGTTTGAAGTACATCAGCTCCAAAGCACCAGGAACACTTAAGTTATCAAAACTATAAACAGGATACCTCACTTCTACTGAAAAAAAGACTTAACAAAACTAGAAATGGACAAAATCAGATGCATAAATTAATCTATGTTTACTTTCACTGTGTACTTCTGTAACCTTTTCATAGAAGACAATTACAGTCCTGGGGTTTTTTTACAACTGATATTAATAAGAATTATTAAAGAAGGAATCATTCTTCTAAATAAAAGCAGCTTTCGGTTGCAGTTACCATCTGCTTATTTATTTATTTATTTCAGCTTTGGTGTTGTTGTTTTTTTCCAATAATGATTATGAGGAGAAACAAATTGTTTAGGAGTTGATGATGATTTCTAAAGATGGCAACAGAAATAGATTTCAAACTCAATAATGGAGACAGAAATAAAACAGCAGTGAGAATGGCATTTTTACTTGACCGCTCTGCCCATTTCATCAAGAGTTGCCTCAAAATGCTTACTTACGCAAATAATCCACTCACAATATGAGCTGACTTCAGCAAGTGCTCCTATGTAATGTTGACTTATGCCTATATATAATTTTGTAGAATGGGATCCTTGTTAACAGTTACAAAATCAGTTTATTTATCAAAGCATCAATATCTCTTCAGTATATTACCATAACTATTATGTGTTAGAGTCAAAATTCCAGAGTAAATTCTGCGCATCTCACTCAGAATTGTAATCATAATTACTAGGGGAAGATAAAAAAACACAAACCATTTTAATTCTTCTCTTTTTTAATTATTATTTTTTATCTGAATGAATTTTTCCAGTGAATCCACTGCAATGTAACACTATAATTCGCAGCTGCAGTGATAATGACTAGAGAAAGAAGAAATCATTAGGAGCCAGCCTCTCTGCTGCTGAATGCTGCTAATAATCCCACTGTTTCTCATTTTTATGACCTCATCTTTTATGAAGGATAATCCACTCATTACGTATCCTATAAATATTTTGGTTTAGCAGCAGAAAAAGGCATCAATGAAGTACAGGTGCTAGAAGCTAATACTTTTCTGCTAATACTTCAGGCTCTAAAGGATAAGACCAAGCTGAGTGGTGCAGCTGTGATAACACCAGAAAGATGGGATGCCATCCAAAGGGACCTGGATAAACTTGAGAAGTGGGTCTGCGTGAACCTCATGAAATTCAACAAGGTAAAGTGCAAGGTTCTATACCTAGGTCGGGACAATCCACGGTTTCAGTATAGGATGGGGGATGATGTGATCAGCCCTGTGGAGAAGGACTTGGGGTGCCAATTGATGAGAATCTCAACACGAGCTGGCAGTGTGCACTTGCAGCCCAGAAGGCCAACCATATCCTGGGCCACATTGAAAGAAGCGTGGCCAGCAGGACAAGGGAGGTTATTCTCCCCCTCTACTCTGCTCTTGTGAGACCCCACCTGGAGTACTGTGCCCAGTTATGGAATCCCCCACATAAGAAGGATATGAAACTGTTTGAATGGGTCTAGAAGAGGGCTATAAAGATGGTTCGAGGGCTGGAGCACCTCTACTATGAGGACAGGCTGAGAGAGTTGAGGTTGTTCAGCCTGGAGAAGAGAAGGCTCCAGGGAAATCTTATAGCAGCCTTCCAGAGCCTGAAGGGGGCCTACGAAAGAGCTGGGGAGGGACTTTTTAAAAGGTCATATAGTGATAAGATGGAGTGATAAGGGGGAATGGCTTTGAATTGGAAGGGGGAAGATTTATATTAGACATTAGGAAGAAATTCTTCGCGATGAGGGTGGCGAGATACTGGCACAGGTTGCCCAGGGAAGTCATGGATGCCCCAAACCTGGAAGTGTTCAAGGCCAGGTTGACAGGACTTTGAGCAGCCTGATCCAGTGGAAGATGTCCCATGGCAGGGATGTGGAACTAGATAAGTTTTGAGGTCTTTTTCAACAGAAAACACTCTATAATTCTACTAACATGTATCATACCAATATTTCTACTGGACACACATACTGGGAAACTACATCAACTGTTATTTTTTTGCTGGTAGGACTTCATACATAACTTACATACTTTCTGCAGTTATAAACCAGTTTTGTCAGCTGCCCCAAATCATACTGAGTCTGCCTCATTAATTTTCCCTCCTGCTGTACGATACAGCCTTCTGATATATTAATATTCCTATGGTTTATGTAGTCTTGACCCAGCAATGGAATGAGAACACTCTAAATTTTGCATTGGAGCACTACTCATAGTCCTGTACACTTTTGCCTTCATTCCAGCTATTACAATCACACATACAATATTTCAAGGTGCTTAAGAATTGAGGACAAGCTATAAAACCCACTGAATTTTAAAAGCTATTTTAACCTATTTGAAATAACTTTCTTTTCATCTTCACATATCTCAAGTTGATCTGTGATTTTGAAAGTTCAAGAAGCACCAGAGACTTTTAATCACCACTGCAATGACCTGAGGCTGATGCCATTCCTTCCTCCTAGTAAAATAAGCTTTTAGTAACCATTCTTTTAATGACAACTCCTAATACTAAGTTCAGTGCCACAAGCTTTGGAAACATGGCTTTAGATTTTGTATAATCATACAATCAACAGCTTGGGTTGGAAGCAGCCTTAAAGTTCACCCAGTTCCAAACCTCCCTACAATAGGCAGGGAAACCTTCCACAGGATCGGGTTGCCCAAAGTCCCACCTAACCAACCTGCCCATGAACAGCCCCAAGGATGTGGTATCCATCATTTCTCTGTGCAACTGATAACATCTGAATTTTCCATACCTTTCTCCTACTGGGAAATTAACAGGTCTCCATCCACTACTGAGCTACTGATTTTCACCACAAAAAAGACAAAAGTCAAGAATTTAGTACCTTTGATACCGAAGGCTTCCACTAATTTGTTTGAAACAAGGTCCAAATGCTGTTAGAGGAATAGGATTGATCAACTGGAGGACACGATGATTACAGAAATCTTTTTTCTTTGGAAATCAAACTCTTTTCTTTAAAAATCAAAAGCCTCCATCAGGCATGATGCGCCTCCCAAACTAGGATTATAACAAAAATCCATTTCTAGACAAGGTATCACCGTCCTCAAACTAGAAAATAAGGGGAAAAAATATAAATCTTACTGCTACAGGCAGAAGCAAACAATGTTTTATGTTTTTCATTTACTATTCAGGTAGAACCATATTTTATCTTGGCCAAGAGAGAACTGTCATGGTGATCAAGACGCATTGTGCTGGTCATCATCTACCCAGCCCTACATCTTGCCCCAGGCTCAGAACTGAGAGACAAACACAAAAGCGGAGGCTTAGTTCCAGAAATTAATTTAAAGTAATAAAAAACAGAGGTTACTACCCTGGAGACTTTTAAATGAATAATAAAACCATTACATTACTGACTATCTGGTGAGGTTAGCATTTCTGCTTGGGGTCTATCTTATAAATCAAGCTATAAAGCAAGCAGAACAAAACTCTTCTCTCATATTTTCATTAATGTCTGGTGGACAAAGCAGTCATCCTGTGAATTATTTACATATATGAGTAACACCCCAGAAATGTTTAAGTCCACGTAATACTGCAACATGCTACATAAAATCACACAGACTTGTAAACTGGAGCTACAGTAGTTCAAGCTTTGATCCTGAAAAAAAAATAAAAAAAAAAATAAAAACAAACCCAAAGACATTTGTGGCTGCCCCATCCCTGGAGGTGTTCAAGGTCAGGCTGGATAAGGCTTTGAGCAACCTGATTCAGTGGAAGGTGTCCTTGCCCACTGCAGAGGGGTTGCAACTGGGTGGGCTTTAAGGTATCCTCCAACCCAAACCATTTTCTGATTCTATTATTTCCAGCATTTTCAGTAAATCCAAAATGCAAGCTTGCAATATATGACCATTAAAGTGCTGCTAAAGATTATCTCAGAACAGTTCAAAAGTCTAAGGAAATTTGGCAACAGGACCTATTTCTTTTAAAAACTGAGAGCAAAAAGGTTTCCTGAGTCCCCCCAGGCAGCTCACACAGAGAAGGGAATTATGGTTTCAAATTGCATCAGGGGAGGCTTAGATTGGATATTAGGAAACATTTTTTTACTGAAAGAGTGGTGAAGCACTAGAAGAGGAGGCTGCCCAGGAAAGCCTTGGCGTCTCCATTCATGGAGGTGTTAAAAAAACATGTAGATGAGGCCCTTGGGGACATGGGTTAGTAGGCACGGCAGTGCTGGGCTGACAGCTGGAGTGGTCTTAGAGTTTTTTTCCACCCTTAACAATTCTATGACTTTATGAATTTGACCTTGTCTGTTTATTTTTGTACATATACAAGGATGTTCGACATACACATTTTTTTGGTAGTAGCTTGGCTGGATTAAAAACAAACAGTCTCACTTTAGGCTGTTAATACTGATCAGGCCAATAAACTATATACTGAGAAAAAAATACGTGCCTATCTTTTCAATTTATGAACTGCCAGAACAAAACACTCATTAAAAATTTAAGTTGCCAGCCCTTGCTTTCTGTTTGAGTTCACATCAGATGCTGAATATTTTTTCTAGGAAAATGTGATAAAATAATAAACATGATAAAACAAGATAAAAAACCCCTGCCAGGACAGTTACTCCACACTTTCCAAAAGTAATTCCCATTTTTTCTCTCTCTGATGCAGCACAGAGTCTCTGCACAGTGAGGAAGTCTGCACTGTATCTGCCAATATTGACAAGAGGCAAAGGTAACATGAAATTTTTACTTCCCCATGCCCTCAGCTAATTGAAATGGCCACTAGATGTCAAAACTTGAAAAAGTAGTTTGAGGGGAAGGATATGGAGGGCAGTTAATTCAGAGTTCTCTCTTTAAAGGTAGAGGCCAAATGGCCAGTTCTTTATTTTTAATTTCTGAATGATATTTTACTCCCTTCTTTCAAACAGATTTTAAAAGATAAAGGTAATTAATTTACTTCCTTTTAAAAATATTCTTATACCTCCTTATGACTGATACTGTAGTAGAATCTTTCTGATCTCACTAATGACATTTAGTCTTCATTAAAGTCTTGCACTGGAACAGGCAGCCCAGGGTGGTGGTTGAGTCACCTTCCCTGGAGGTGTTTAAGGGATGGGTGGACGAGGTGCTGAGGGGCATGGTTTAGTGTTTGATACAGTTTCTCACAGCGTTCTGCTTGAGAAACTGTCAGCCTCTGGGCTGGACAGGCGCACACTCTCCTGGGTGGAAAACTGGTTGGATGGCCGGGCCCAGAGAGTGGTGGTAAATGGTGTGAAATCCAGCTGGAGGCCAGTGACAAGTGGGGTTCCCCAGGGCTCAGTGCTGGGTCCAGCCCTGTTCAATGTCTTCATCAATGACCTGGATGAAGGCATCGAATGCACCCTTAGCAAGTTTGCGGATGACACTAAGCTGGGTGGAAGTGTCGATCTGCTGGAGGGTCGGGAGGCTCTGCAAAGGGATCTGAACAGGCTGGACCGCTGGGCAGAGTCCAATGGCATGAGGTTTAACAAGGCCAAATGCCGGGTCCTGCACTTGGGGCACAACAACCCTATGCAGTGCTACAGACTGGGAGAAGTCTGTCTAGAAAGCTGCCTGGAGGAGAGGGACCTGGGGGTGTTGGTTGACAGCCAACTGAATATGAGCCAGCAGTGTGCCCAGGTGGCCAAGAAGGCCAATGGCATCTTGGCTTGTATCAGAAACGGCGTGACCAGCAGGTCCAGGGAGGTTATCCTCCCTCTGTACTCGGCACTGGTGAGACTGCTCCTCGAATACTGTGTTCAGTTCTGGGCCCCTCACCACAAGAAGGATGTTGAGGCTCTGGAGAGAGTACAGAGAAGAGCAACAAAGCTGGTGAAAGGGCTGGAGAACAGGCCTTATGAGGAGCGGCTGAGAGAGCTGGGGTTGTTTAGCCTGGAGAAGAGGAGGCTGAGGGGTGACCTCATTGCTCTCTACAACTACCTGAAAGGACGTTGTAGAGAGGAGGGTGCTGGCCTCTTCTCCCAAGTGACAGGGGACAGGACAAGAGGGAATGGCCTCAAGCTCCGACAGGGGAGGTTTAGGCTAGACGTTAGGAAAAAATTCTTTACAGAAAGGGTCATTGGGCACTGGAACAGGCTGCCCAGGGAGGTGGTTGAGTCCCCTTCCCTGGAGGTGTTTAAGGCACGGGTGGACGAGGTGCTGAGGGATATGGTTTAGTGTTTGGTAGGAACGGTTGGACTCGGTGATCCGGTGGGTCTCTTCCAACCTGGTTATTCTGTGATTCTGTGATAGGAATGGTTGGACTCAATCCGATGGGTCTTTTCCAACCTGGTGATTCTATGAAATCCAATCAGTTATGAATAGGGCTTAGCAGAAGTTTGACAGCAACTCTAAGAGGTATAAAAATCACAAATGATATAGTACCCAAAGGATGAAAGAATAGAGAGAGACTGAACCTTGACAAAAACAAGCAAACAACCATGAATAGTAATATAGAAACGTAGCAGAAGGAAACTACTGGTTGCTTTCTTTTAAAGAGGTAAGTCCCAGATATGTACAATCTGGGGGAGGGGGGAGGGAGAGTAGCAAAAAAGTGACAATGGACAGACATTCTAATTCTCATAGAACACAGTGACAAGGCTATTTTCTTTTCTTACACCACATAATGCATTCTGGACAATGGCATAATTCACATTCAGCAGCCTCTCTTATAACCTTAAAGGAAATCACTTGTGAGTGGAACAGGCTGGTTCTGCTCCATCCCTTTCTGAACACATGACACATTTCACACAGGGGAACACACACCACGCTGCTTCCCATAAGAGACGGAGTGGAACAACACTGCTCAGCTCACAAGCACAGGACTCTCAAAGAAGCCTTTCTCCTGACAGGGTGGAGGAGCAAGGGCATTCACGTGCTGCATCTCTGTATCCATCACTTCGTATACACTCATTTAAACCTCTCCAAGTGCCACAAAACCTGATGAAGCAGAGCTCCAGCATATACAGGCTACTGCCACAGGTCTCTCAAACCCTCCCTTCACACCATATTCATAGTAGACCTTGCCAATTCCATCTGACTTCAGCACATCCATAAGAGGACCAAGAAACTTCATCCTTTCTACACAAGCACAACAGGAACAAAATATGACCCATCCTTTAAAACGGCTGCCACTTCTGTTTGTGTTTGTTCTTACCCAGACACATTTTCAATTTAGGGAAAGGACAGCTTCATAACTCATTTTTTTCTCCTGGTAGTTCTGGTCCCAATATTTTGATAACGTGATTTATAGATACAACTCATTGAATAATCTGAAGTTTCTGGGCTTCTAAAAAAATTGCTTGAACTAAACAAACTTGAAATGGGATATTCTCTTTGGAAACTCATTGCATATGGCAGAAATGCCAGAGAACTGAAAAATTTGGTGCTGTAATAAGCTTAAGTAAGAAAAAGAGGGTTAATTAAACCTTTTTAAGAATCAGAATAAAAGTAGCAATCTCTCCAGTTCCACCAAAAGCTGTTTTAACAGGTTATCTACCACCTGTGTTGTGTCCTTGCCTGGATCAAGTTATCTGTTGTTATTTTATTGAATGAAGAGAGAGGGGATTAGCTCTCTAAGAAATCAAGTATAAGAAATACCTCTTAGCTACAGATGATCTGAGAGAGCTAACCTATGCCACAGAGCTCATTCCACTTCATTGCTCTGAACTTCTGAGAATTTGAAATGGATTTTTCATGATTGAAAGCAAGTTTAGTAGAGTCAGAAATAAGTTTCAGAGATGCAATAAAGCTAATGCCCTACCTGCCCACTTGTTGTCAGAAGACAGGGAGGGAGAGCAGAACAAAACTCTCGATCCAAGAGGAAATGGTTAGAGATCTGCTTGGCCAATTAGACATCCACAAGTCTATGGGGCCAGATGGGATCCACCCAAGGGGCTTAAGGGAGTTGACAGAAGTGCTTGCAACCCCTTTCCATAACCTACCAGTAGTCCTGGCTGACTGGAGAAGTTCCATTTGACTAGAGACTGGCTGACATTACACCCATTTGCAAGGAGGGCCAGAGGGAGGATCCAGGAAACTACATGCCTCTTAGTGTGACCTTGGTGATAGCACTCAAGACCTTGAAACAGGACATCTCAAGTGCCATCACACAGCACATGCAATACAACTGGGTGACCAGGCACAGTCAGCATGGGTTTATGAAGGGCAGGTCCTGCCAAACTAACCCGGTCACCATCTATGACAAGGTGACCCACTTAATGTATAAGGGAAAGGCTGTGGATGTAGTCTTCTTGGACTTCAGTAAAGCCTTTGACAACATTTCTCACAGTATTCTGCTTGAGAAACTGGCTTCTGCTGGCCTGGACAGGTACACGCTCTGCTGGATAAAAAACTGGTTGGATGGCTGGGCCAAAAGAGTCATGATAAATGGACCTAAATCCAGTTGAAGGTCAGTCACCAGCGGTGTTCCCCAGGACTCGGTTCTGGGTGCAGATGTGTTCAATATCTTTATCAAAGACTTGGAAGAGAGATGTAATGTAACCTCAGTAAGTTCACAGATGACACTAAGCTGGGTGGAAGTGTCGATCTGCTTGAGGGTAGGGAGGCTTTGCAAAGGGATCTGAACAGGCTGGATTGATGGGCTGAGTCCAATGGAATGAAGCTCTATGAGGCCAGGTGCAGAGTCCTGCACTTGGGACACAACTACCCAATGCAGCACTACAGCCTTGGGGAAGAGTGGCCGGAAATCTGCCCGGCAGAGAAGGACCTGGGGGTGTTGGGTAACCGATGACTGAACATGAGCCAGCAGTGTGCTCAGGTGGCCAAGAAGGCCTATAGCCTTTTGGCTTGTATCAGAAACAGCATGGTCAGAAGGCCCAGGGAAATGATTCTGCCTCTGTACTCCGCACTGGTGAGGCCACATCTTGAATACTGTGTTCAGTTCTGGGCCCCTCACTGCAGGAAAGACATTGAGGCCCCGAAGCATGTCCAGACAGGGGCAAACAAACCGGTGAAGGGGCTGGAGAACAAGTCTTACAAGGAGCAGCTGAGGGAACTGGGGTTGTTTAGCCTAGAGAAGAGAAGACTGAGGGGAGACCTTATCACTGTTTACAACTACCTGAAAGGAGGTTGTAGCGAGGTGGGTGTTGGTCTCTTCTCCCAAGTGATAGATGGTAGGGTGAGAGGGAATAGCCTCAAGCTGTGCCAGGGGAGGTTCAAAGTGGACATTAGGAAAAACTTCTTCACTGAAAGGGTTATCAAGCACTGGAACAGACTGCCCAAGGAGGTGGCTGAGTCCCCACCCCTGGAGGTATTTAAAATACACTGTGCTTAGGGATACAATTTAGTAGTGGACAGGTACAGTTGAACTTGATCTCAAAGGTCTTTTCTACCTAGGGATTCTATGATCCCTTGAATTATCAACAGCTATTTATCGAGTCTAGGGATTGGTGGTGGGGTGGGGAGCAGTGACATGCATAGCCCAAGTGAGTAACTCTGCAGCAACCTCATCAGGCCCCTCATTTGTTCATTTTAATATAAAGGGATCTAACGTTGGGATTTTTCTTCCAAACAACTGTCAGGGAGAAAAAAACAAAAATAACCAAACTGACCAGGTTCAACTGCTTATACCAATTGCAGGAAACTCACTGTCAATCATTGTGTTCGGATTGAAAGGGTTCTTAAAAGCTCATCCAGTTCCAACACCCCTGCCATGGGCAGGGACACCTTCCACTGGATCAGGTTGCTCAAAACCCCATCCAACCTGGTCCTGAAAACCTCCAGGTATGGGGCATCCACAGCTTCTCTGGGCAACCTCTGCCAGTGCCTCGCCACCATCACAGGAAAACATTTCTTCCTAATATCTCACTTTAATCTCTCCTCTTTCAGCTTAAAATCACTCCCTGATAAAAAGCCTCTCCCCAGATTTCCTATAAGCCTCAAGTAGGGTTTGGAAGTTCATTAATTGTTTAGTTCTCACATCTGCTGACTTTCTCTTCTGATCTGAAAGGGAAGAAGGAAATACACTGACTAAACATCATCATCCCATGTTAATAAAAAGCATCATCCTTTGTGCTGGTTGTATCCTTCTGACAGGCTCATGACTGAGTAGTTTCTGAAAATTCTAGAAGGTCAGTTTACTTTATGTCACTACTTCTGATTTTCTACCCAATTTATCTACATAGATGTAGGAGGAGTGCAAAATTTATATAGAAGACAGCACTAGGTACTAAATGCACTAAATGGAAATTCCTTCCCCATTGAGAACTTTATAACTAGGGTAATGAAATTTTTATCAGGTCGTAACTTAGAAGACTGGTAGCACATTACTCTGAAAATCAAATCTGATTAATGTTTAATTGTAGCAGTGTGCAGAGGTATTAATTAGGTGTACTTTCTGTGACTCACACATAGCAAAAGCAGGAATAATTTGGAGATTAACATGAAGAGAATGGTATACTTGAGTGGTAAGTTATAATTAAACTGAATGGACCTTGCAAAAATAATAGAAATTGTCATCCAACATAATAATTTTTATACCTGATGCAGTTATAACAAATTTTCAAGCAATCAAGTCCGACACCTTTTCCTCAGGATTTTTTTTTGTGCAGAAGCAACAGGTGCATAATAATTCATTTATGCTTTGCACTGGGAATCACAGGGGAGATCGTAAAAGCAGTACAGGCATTTGGTTCTCACTGCACAACTGAAACATTCATACCTGGACCTAGATAGGCTTTGTTTAAAAGGTGACCCCAACTAAAGTTCTGAAGTTTGTATACTCAAACAAGTGTTGCAATTCAACTTGAAGATCTGTACTCTTGCACTTCGGATTTTTTTTTTTTTTTTTTTTAATGAATGATCCTCCCAGTAACACAGAGGTTAAAAGTCTTACTTCAGAATTGCACTTATAAAATCATAAAATTGTTAAGGTTGGAAAAGACATCTAAGATCATCCAGTCCAACCATCAGTCCAACATAACTGTGCCTACTAAACCATGTCCCCAAGTTCCACATCTGCACACTTTTTGAATCCTTCCGCTACTTCTCTAAGCAGCCTGTTCCAATGCTTCATCATTCTTCCACTAAAGATATTTTTCCTAATATACAAACTAAACCAGTGAGACACTTTTCTGCTGCATTTGTTATCAAGATGGTGACTAGGCAATTTCACTACTCATTCCGCTTTCTAGAGTCTTATAGAAACAGTTTTATTTCTATTATGAGGAGATTCAACTTACACTGCATTCCTTAAAATACTAATGCTACTACTAAAGTGGCTAGCGTTCATAACCTTGCAGAAAGACTGGAGGCTCTAATATCAGAAGGATATAAAGATAACCTACCTTTTCTGTTAATTTTATGCCAGCACAACAAAACTCAGATATCTGCTTTTAGCACAAACTATGTTTTCTAAATTTATTTTAGCCAACACAGTTGAAATTGGAATTAACTTCTACCATTCTGCTGTGGAAGAGCAAAAGTAAAACAAATGCATAACTTTGCATCTATGAAGGAAAAATAAAGGAAAAAAGGCACAGAACAACTTATGCTGCCTATTATTTGTTAATATCTTACAGTCATATTTCTGTCATTATTTAAAAAGCCTAATTTTGTAATCAAAGAGGTGATACGTAAATGGTTTTAAAATTTAAAATTCCAAAACAAGTGAATGCAACACTGAAGAAATTAAAATAGCAAGCTAAAGAAGTTACTGCTAAGATTAGTAACTAAAATTAAGGAGCTGCATGTTGGCCAGGTGATCCTCTGGATTACCTACATGCAATGCTAGAGTCACTTTTCTTGTTATGATGCAACAAAAATAATGTTATTTCATGAAAGAACTGTTATGAAACGTTACATTTCAGAAAGAGAAATGATTACATATCTTAAAAGCTTGAAAGGCACATGGAGGCAAACTTTGAATATCAGGTTTCTATATGCACTGAGTGCACGTTGCCCTAGAAATATCTTGGAATTAGATTAAAAAAAAAAGAAGAAAATTCATGGACACAGTCTTCATGAAAAGAACATTTTGAATCTATCACATTTAACACCAGCTGTTAAAAGACTTACTACTTGTAACCCATATGTATTTATTTTCTATTACCCAGAGGATATGAGCTGAGAAAAGAGTGACCAAAATGATGCACATGAACAGAAATGAGAGTTTTCTCTATTTATGCTTCTGCCATAGCAAATATCCTCTTAATTGCATGACAGCCAATAGAAACAAAACCCAAAAACTTGGCTTTCTATCCAGTTTTAGAGCTTTAAAATACTTACAGCAGGAATTCATTATGAGAAGGAAATAAAATAGGGAGTTGCAGCTGGCTTTTAAAAGGTTATTTATTCTTAAACCATTAAAAAACCTTTTAAAAAACATCTTTCACATACATACTAATGCTTCTAATGCATTAATTTTGGTTAGAATTACTAAGTCTTTTAGAAGTTTTATGGCAAGTGATTGATACAGAGGATCATTAGGTTGCTTATGTTTTCCCCGTGGTGTTAATAAGTTGAGCAAATATGATACAGAACGTAGCTTTAAAATAGCTCAGGTAGCTAGAAACGGTAATAAAAAAATGCATAAACCTCTTGTATAGCTAGGGAAATATTCACTACAACACACAAGAAAATGTGTCACCTAACTGCTCTGTCTTTTCCATCACTACAGTGCTTTATCATCATGTCCCTTGTCCACATCTCCAGGCATATCCAATTCTGCTATGGACAAGTAATAAATTCAGTGATATTAAGGGATTTAGAAAAGGTTCTGGCCTTTGGAAATGTACAGTGGGTTCTAGGAAGCATGATTACACCATGTTTCATGGTAAGAGCTGGTGCACGGTGACAGTTTTCTTTTAAAATGTCCCTAATGTTGTGCAACTGTTGCACTGCTCCCCAAATTCCTTCCCTCCTGCACTTGTAAACAGTTCTAGAAACATCAGCTATAAATTATTTTCATTTATTTTAACAAGCTATAAAGTAAACCTCCATCCTGAATTTCGATTGAAAATGCTTCACCCAACTTCCAAAGGAATTCATTGCTATACGAGTCCTGAATTCAGCAACCACAGCAACACAGACTCTAATGACCAGAAAATGAATAGGACTATTTGGGGATCAATCCATAGGAAATGTATTTTCACTAAGATTGGTTAGGAAACAATTGCTTTCCACATATTGAATAAGAAAAAAAGTTTTGAAAATTGTCTCCTTTCTGATGTAAAGCAACAAAAATAAAAAAAAAAAAATTCTTCGAAACACAAAATGAAACCGAGATTCAGTCACCACGGTGGGTCAAAAGTTGACATTAAAGTCCTCTAGCTACAGTGTGGGAGTCTGGATCAGGTCCTAGTCTGAACTAGGTGGAGAAAGGATTGGAATCCAGGTTTCTCCTGGTCCCACTGAAGACAGCAATAGTTGGTTAGTGGTGCTGAGGAATGAGTCCTTTTGCCTTTCTTGGTACTTTCTTTTCCAGTCTTAATTTCCCATATTCCAGTTTTGATCAAGAAATCATACTGGAAACTCATAATTTTCTGACTTACACAGCACTGCTGCCAAGATCAGGCTGCTGATCTTTCTCCTACTGCACCAAATTCCTGGCAGTGAACAGAAACTCATGGACAGTAACTAAATGGGTAGCCCTTCATTTGTACCCAAAATGGTCCAGTTTGCTGGTTTAACCTGTACTGGATCAGAACAAAGTAGTTTGAAAATCTATAGGTGTTTTTTAAGACAGATGCACGTGCCTAAATTGGAGGGAAATCCAAATATCGGTGTCCCACCTTGAATGCTTATAAAAGAGCCAGTTGAGCAGTAGCAGAAAAACCAGGCCCACAGCAAAGCACAGCAGAATGAGATGGAAGGAAGACTCTACCACCTTCTCCACATCCCGGAAAATGCCTTCTCCAACTCACCACAGGAAAGTAATTTGCTTGCGAGTAGTAACTCTCCTGCAAGATAGAACTTCAAAACCAACTAAAAATACAATGCAATCAGAATGGTTTGGGCTGAAAGGGACCTTAAAGCCCATCCAAGTCCAACCTCCCTGCCATGGACAGTGACACCTTCCAACCAAATCAGTAAGATTGCGAAAAGCATAAGTTTGCAGGTGAAAGATTCAGATTTAGAATCAATCCAGGCTATAATTTCAGTACTAACAATGCAAAAAATGTTTCTGATAATCCCTTTATGAGTAGCACATGTGTGGGAGAACATGATTCACCCAAGACCATATTCCTGTCTCTATTTTTAATGTTACTGTACATTATAGGAAAAACACAGTGTGAATCTCAAATATTTTCAGGCAGAAAAAGGAGGACGATAGGGAACCAATTAGGTTTACCAGCAAACTAACAGTGTTTGTGATGGTGCCTCTGAGGGTCAAAAGTAATAAATCTGTCATGCACCGGTATTCCAGATATTGCATCTGTGTCAGGGGATAGTGAAGATTAATATCATAATTAGAAATGCTGAACAACATCTCTGTTACAAGACGGAAAAAGTGACAATCCTGACACAGTCACAGCAATGATTTTATTCATCGTTTTCCTTCCACCTCGATGAAAGGACATATATTATCAGCCTGGATAACTTCTATATTTTGGGGCAATGAAGCAAATCCATGACCTACTTCTGCGACTGAAGAAGTGCAAAACAGCTGGTGAAGCTGCACAATACAACCTGGGGAGGAGGGGATTAGAAAACAGGATTAAAGGGTGAAGTGGCATGAGTAGAGGAGGTTTACCTTCTTTGGCATAGAGGCAAACGTGCGATCCTTCTCTACTGCACATCAAGTCATAGAATGGTTTGGGTTGGAAAGGACCTTAAAGCCCATCCAGTTCCAACCCTCTGCCATGGGCAGGGACACCTCCCACTGGGTCAGGCTGCTAAAGGCCCCATCCAGCCTGGCCTTGAACACCTCCAGGTATGGTGTATCCATGACTTCTCTGGGCAACCTGTGCCAGTGCCTCACTACCCTCATAGGAAAATATTTCTGCCCAAGACCTCATCTAAGTCTCGCCTCTTTCAGCTTTCATGGCTGACCACAGAAAAAAGCCCAAACTATGCTACTGATTTGCATTGAAGTAGACCAGCGTTGGCTGCTGGTGCAAAGCGATGACCCCAAAACCCAAGCTAGTTGAGTCCAGACCAAGTTCTGCAGATGCAGCAGAGCCGTTGCCCAGGGTAATCACTTGCCTTTGTCCCAGTGGAAACCCAGAATACAACCTAGTGACTAAGGAATGTACAGAGTTTCAAGCTTTGGTCCCAAAGAACAATGCCAAAAAGATAAAAGCTAAAACCTCTTTGTGATTCGTTATGATTTGAGCCTGAAGTTCTGAGAGCTGGTAGTAGCTAAAGGAGATTTTTAAATTAACATTCTGTTAAAATAATTAGAAAGCTTCATCACTAATGTTTAGAAAACAGACAATCTTTTTTAGAAATGAAACAGAAAAGCCTGCCTTCCTCAATTTGTGAACAATTACTTCCTTTTACATAATCTGAATGCACTATTGTGACAAGAAAAATTAAAAGACACATGTCACACAACTGTGCGGCTATATCTGCAGCCAAAAAACTGGCCAAATAACTCAGAAACCCAACAATTAATTTCACCCCAATTGCTCATTATTCTTGAGTATCATCAAATGAGTTTTGCTTAGTAAACTGTTTAGCCTGCTCAGGTTATTTTGGATTTACACCAAGATGATTCAAATTACCTCATGGCACCCACACATCAACCAAAGCAAACGCTCAGCGACATTTGAGAAATGGGTGAGGAGACAAAGTTAGTTACACTACTACCACCTTTTCCCACAAGCTGAAAAGGAGGAACATGCGAGCAGGTGGTGAAGAAGGCACGAGTGGGCCTTTGCTTAGCAAGGGAACAATTCTGAGATGCAGAGAGTCAAATTTCTCTCCTGCATAGAGCAGCAAATCAACTGGCTAATGATAAACAAGAGAAGATGCTGAGACATCAAAGGACGAGCAGGTTCTGCCTCATACTGCTGCACACCTTAGAGTTTGCTGATGACTCTGAGACCAATGGCTATTGAAAGAAAATTCTTAACAGCAGCTCACTCATTCCTTTTTCTGTGTCTTTAAGAATGAAAACAGAACCTCACTGTGTTTACATCTACGCATTCATCTTAAATCATCCCTGTTCGTAAGCCTACCAGTTTAAAACAACAGCACAAAAGGGAGCAGGCAGCTTAAGAAGACCTTGCAACAGCTGTTGCTCACCTCCAACAGCAAGTACATCTAGGATAACTTCAGCAAAGCCACACAGCAGAAGTACCCATGACATTCCTGTTACAGATAGGAGGGTAGTCTGATATTAGAAACATAAAACAAAGCCTGATTACATAATCTGCTCCACTGCTAACCAACAAACATAGCTAGGATCCTTTTCTGAATGCCTGACACCATTGTTACACATTAGAGCAACTCTTATTGACAGAGGGGCCACAATTTAAATTAGCCACAGCCTTGTTTATAACATCCTGTATAGACTAAAAGACAGGTTTCATATCCAGTCAATCCCTGTCTTCCCTTTTATAAGCAAAACTGAACCAATTCTTCAATTAAACTACAGCATTTCTTCCTCCTTTTACTAGTTCCCTTGTTTTCTTACCTGCTTTTCAGAGCTAAACACTCAAAACCAGCCATACTTCTTCAGCTAAGGTCCTGGCACTGGTGAGCAAGCAATTAACTTCTTTGCCTCCTCTGCCACCCCACATGTTGTCGATTCATCCTGATGCCTCTCTGTCTCTTCAGCAAATTGCAATCAGCTGTAACTTCCCAATCTTTTCTCACAAAACTGCTTCTTGGCCAAAATTATTCCCCTTTTTATAGATGTGCGTTTGATTTTTTCCATTTTAGGTACACAACTTGATGCTTTCCTTTGTGGAAATTCATCTTCCTGATTTCAGACTATTTCTCCACCTTATCAAACTCATTTTGAATTTTAAACAGTTCTCCACAGTGCTCACAACCCCTGTCTCCCCTCCTCCCACACTGGCACAGCTTGGTGTCATTATCTACCACACTACAGCTGTGACAAGGAGACATTCTGGTGGTGGTTTTGAGCTTGAACATGTGGTAAAAAGAAAGGAGAAAAGAAAATCAATGCTTTAAGAGTGTCATTTTATATAGACAGCAAAATATTAAAAATGTAAATTAGGAATAGAAACCCAGAAATCTTAAATATCTTCTAGTTGAGCACAAAACTGTGGCAAGTCTTTAGCTCTGGAGAAGATACTGCTCATGAATTCAGCCCTTGGCATCCCCTATCTTTAACTATACAACCACATTAATAAGGAATTGGAAATATAACCAAGGGAGTTTATTTATGGACCAGGTAATATGAAGTGGGTAACATAATTCTTGCAGCCCGTTTGGTCTTGTTCCCATCTTTATTAGATATTTCCTGGAAACAAATACCCAAATCATAAAGCCAAGGTTTCATTACCAACCCTGTATTATCCCGTGATTTTTTTAGAATATATTAAGTTCCCAGCCATCTTATTTTAGCCTCAGAGTATAAGCTCAGGTGTTTTTCCAGACAAGCAATTAGAAGATTGGAAAGTGTAACAAAATGCTCCTATGAATTGTTCCATGGAGAGCAAATCTAGAAGCACGCAACAACTGCAGCATCCCATGGCACTATTACAGCCAAGAGTTATTGCTCGCTGTGCAAAGCGACTTGCAGATGTGTACACAAAATCTTGCAATTAAAGTTAAATAAATCCCCAAACCCTGAAGCAACCACCAAAATTCAGCAATGTTGTCATCCTGCAAGTGAACTGTACATGAAGATACATGCTACCTGCTACAAACCAGCTCTTTTCAGATCAAGGGTTGGCAATTTTACATCAAAACATGCCTTAAATTAGCTTTATTAGGAATTTCATAGTACTCCCACTAATAAGTCAAACCTCCTCTTGCTATGAAAACAAGCAGTACAGAATCCCCTTGCCTTTCCCTGTTCGTTGAATAGTGAATCAAAATACTACAGGAACTTGGGATATCGGAGCAGGCTCTTTGGAAAGGAAATAAAACAAATCCAACTTGTCAAATGGAGCTCCCTGCTGTTGCACACCATGTGGAGCTCTACTGAGTTGCATCTGTTCAGCTATTAAACATTGCGGTGAATATACCGACAGCAGTGACATTATCAAGTATGCTGAGTGGTTATTAAGGCTCTATAGCATAATCTTTTCACTTTTTATTTTAATTGGAAGAAGTTACTGTAAAGTAGTTTTACATATGATAATGCTCTCTGTGCTTGTCCCTAAATGGGAAGGCACTGCTATATAATGCACAGTGAGTCTTAAAAGCTCCATCTGCTATGCAAGGGAAAGGCTGGGCACTTTTGCTTCAGGAACTCTCTATTGTTCCATGGAATTCACTGGGTCAGGAAAAAAAAACATGTATGGGGAACAATAAGGCTTCAAGACATAATGGGGTTTCACAGCAAAGAAGAAGAACATAATCTGTAGATCAGCGTGTAGGCAGCAAGGCAAGAGTCCATCAAAAGTGAGGGCTGAACAGAAAATTACAAAAGATTGCAGTCCTAAATTGGAGCACAACTAGATCTGTGGAGGATCACAGAATTATCAAGTGGTTTAGGCTGGAAGAAACCTTAAACATCATCCAGTTCCAACCCTCCTGCCATGGTCAGGGACACCTTCCACTGCATCAGGCTGCTCAAAGCCCAATCCAGCCTGGCCTTGAACAGCTCCAGGGATGGGGCATCCATGACTTCTCTGGCCAACCTGCACCAGGGCCTCCCCACCCTCACAGAAAATGATTTCTTCCTAACTTTCCATCTAAATCTCCCCTCATCAGCTTAAAACCATTCCCCCTCAATGTAATTCTTCAACCCATCCTTCAATCCAGAGGCCCCAGATGATGGGGAGTACATGATTCAACAGCAGAATACACAGAGGGAAGAATTTCGAGTCTTGTATGAGTGGCTTTTCCTAGACCACAGAGAATGCATAGTGCTGCAGCAGCAAGGATGATGTACCTCTCCCTGAAGGGATATCTGGAATTCCATTTGATCCTGGACTGAATGTATACTTTCACCTACACATTCTAGTACAAGAAGTTAAAGCTGTGTTAGTAGTTTCATGCAGATGTGCTGAAGGCTTCAGGATAATTTGTTACAGAACTGGCAAAAGTGAAGGACTCCTGCTCCTCAGTATCCCTTATTCAGTATAGTCTAGGTAATTGTCAAATGCCAAGAAATGCATGAGTCACCCTCATAATCCACCCTCTGGAGCATCGGAATGCTTCAGAGTAAATGGGCTTGCACGTACAGAGAGATGTTTAAGCCTCTCCAAACACTTAACAGGAAAACTCATCTGTTGTTACTGGGATGGTTATATTAAGCATAAACCACTAGAACACTGACAATATCAGTCCATTAAATCCCTACCCTGTCTGCCATTGTGGCAGAAATTCTTGAGACCAGCATGATCTAATAAAAAAAAAAAACCACCAAACCAAAAAACCAACAACTTAACAGTGGCAGCAGCCAAAGGGAAAAATCACTGTACAAGTGATGGAGAAGGCAAACATTACACACCTAAGGTTGACGCTGGGAGAGAATGGAAACGGCTGCTCAGTGATACACTGATTGTAGATGGATGGATGTCAAGCATGTCATACTCAGGTAAGAGAGATGGTGATTAGACAGCACAACACAGGCAAGTTAATGAAAAGCAGATGAAGATATAACTGGTAAACTGGGTTTTGTGAAATACAGATAAATTCCTGGCCTTGGCTCTTTTTCTTGCACGACCGCAGTGCAACGAGTTAATGCCAGAGACTGTAGGAGTTCAGTAACTATATCAGATGAAAGGAAGAACCAGGCTCATTGCGTACAGTCCTATCCTCCAGTACACCAGCTTAAATTCAGTGATTTTACTATAGTTACTCCTCATTGACAACTGTGGTGTAAGTGAAAAGTGAGAAAGGCTCAAGATGATAAAACTATCTAGAAGAAAAAAGCCAACTATCTTTAAACATCAAAAAAAGTTTCCAGTTTGATGATGACAACTGAGGGATCACAGAGCAAAACCTGAATTCAATCAGTGCTCTAATTAACTAATTATGAGTTACTATTAAGGTAGTATCTCACAAAACCAGAATAGTATTAAGAAGAGCTTTCCTTATTAGCATGAAGTGATTAACTATAATAGCAATGTTTACTTAAACAAATGCCTGAAGCAAAGCAGCAGGCTCTGTGGAATTGTCTCTGTCCCTTTCACCTTCCAGCAGGAGCTTTCTGGTCTGATGCAGATCCTGCTCATACCTACTGATATTTCTGCATTTTTCTCAGGCAAATTAATAGTGGAAGTGAGAGGCTAAGAACTGTTTGGAGTTAGGATCAGAATCTGTGCAGGTCACCAGCAATGTATTTCCCTTAGCTTTGTTCTACACCAACAGGCAAATCTATGATATGAAAAATGATATTGTTCATCCTGAATGTTCGCTGAAAAACTGCCAGTCTAGTCCTTTGCACCACAGCACACACTATATCCTTATCCTCATTTAAAGCTCATAAATTCAGAAGGCAGGAATTAATGGGACATATATTGGGTTCTGGCTTATATTCCTAAGAAACAAACCCTGATCTGTCCTGAACCTCTGCCACTGGGTCACAGCAATCCCAGAGTCACTCTTGCTTATTCAAGCTGCCATCGGGTGTTAAAAGCATGGACTAGGATACTCTGAAAATGATGCCATGCCTTATGTCTATCCTTTTCTTTTCTCCAAACCACATATTGCCAGCCCAAAGTATCTACAACCTGCCTACATCCTGCACTGTCACGGCTTCTAACACACTGAGTACACTTGAGTTCTACTTGGGTTTGAGCCCAGTCACGTTCAGGCATGCCTAGAAGGGAGAAAGAGGGAGTCCAAATCTTCTTGTGCCTTTCTAAAATTAGACTAGAACAAGGCACTAACAAGCTAGGAGCTGTTATCAGGGCTGACACTACTATGTTACTAGATATAAAAATCAGTGTATGTTTAATATACTTGTCCAGCCAGGAGAAGAGAACACTCTGAGGAGACCTTATAGCAACCTTCCAGTACTGAAAGATGCTACAGGAAAGCTGGAAAGGGGCTCTTGATCAGGGAGTCGGGGGAGAGGATGGAGGGGAATGGTTTTAAGCTGAAAAGGGGAGATTTAGATGAGATATTAGGAAGAAATGTTTTCCTGTGAGGCAGTGGTACAGGTTACCCAGAGAAGCCATGGAAGCCCAGTTCCTGGAGGTGTTCAAGGCCAGGTTGGATGGGGCTTTGAGCAACCTGATCCAGTGGAAGGTGTCCCTGCCCATGGCAACGTGGGTTTAGAACTGGATAATCTTTAAGTTCCCTTCCAACCCAAATCATTCCATGATTCCGTGATGATAATAAAATACACAATAGATACAATAAGCAACAAAGTACATGTAGGGGAAGTAGACAAAAGTGTCTTAGCTTTTGGAAATGATTCTCAATCATCCAGAGTTTTCACTTCCCAAATAATCACAATAATTAACTAAAATTTTTTGCTTCTTTGGGTGATCAGCTGGGTTTCAGTGAACATCTTAACTATTTTGCTATTGCAAATACTCAAGTATTCTTTAAATCTTAATACGGTTGCTAAAATTTCAGCTACTAAATTTTTTATCAGCTCTTTTTATGCATGGCAATGTTCTGGAAGGGTCACTGCCAAGTTACTGAAATATCTGTAAACTTTGTATGCAAAGAGGTGGGTATCGGTCTCTTCTCTCAAGTAATAAGAGATAGGACAAGAGAAAATGGCCTGAAGTTGTGCCAGAAGTTTAGACTGGATACTAGGAACAATGTCTTTACTTAATGAGTGGTGAAGCCCTGGAAGAGGCTGCTCAGGGCAGTGGTGCAGTCACCATCCCTGGAGGTGTTAAAAAAGCATGTAGACATGGCACTTCAGGACACGGTTTAGTAGGCACAGTGGTGCCCAGCTGACGGTTGGACTGGATTATCTTAGAGGTCTTTTCAAACCATAATGATTCTATGATGTTGGCTAGTAACCAGTGCAGCGAGTTTGGGATTAAAAGGACCTGATTAGAGTGGTATGGGTCTAAAATATCAACGGGAGATTCTAATGGTAAATAGAAAAGGTGCTGATACAGAGGCAAGATGGCTTATTTATTTATCTGTACATTATAAAGAAATTATTCTGTCCTCTTTTCTGAAACCAGAAATTTGGTATTTATATATATATGTAAAAACCTAGTTACAAAGAGATGTCTCCTGATTTTGCCTACAAGCTTATCTGCTTTGATTTTGCTGCTTTCGTTCTTTGATTAAACACAAGTAATCAATGGTCCTCATCAAGGTCTTCCATGTGAGTACATCATCTATTCACCATCTGAAGTGACTCCTCTGTTCCTTTGGCTATACTGAATGCCTCAGGTTGGGGGCAAAAAAAGGATATGTAATCACTGAGACCTCAGGAGGCTGCCACCTGCTTTCAGTGGGATTCAGTAGGAGAGCAGAATATGAATAGCACGTGAATTTGTGTTCGAGGACATGGCAAAAAAATCCAATTTAGGTAACAGGGGAAAGGGCAGAGAAAGAATCCTTCAAAATAAGACAAGATATAATCAGTACTGTACTTCATAGCTTTAAAAGTAGCTGTGAAAAATACGAGCTAATTTATGAAGGGGTCATGAGCCTCTTCAAGTTTATGTTAATTAAATATGCTTGCTTTTTTGCTTGCAACTCCCAAATTGGTCCACTTCATTGCACAAAAATGCTGGTTCTGTTATTAGTATAACATGGTTTGGCCCAATTCCCTTCTATTCTTAACAGCTTTAGTATTTATTTAAGTTAAACAAAGTCCCGAGAAAATTAATTTCCATGTTTATGCTCTCTTCTTGTGCTGCATCAAAAGCCTCCTTTGTGCAAGGGTAAAGTCAAAGGAAGACTGGCCAACAAGTTCAGTGAAAATGTTTTGGCTCTTTAGTAGTTCAGCCATCAGAGGGGTTCAAGTTATAGTGTGATCTTAAAATCGTAGATTCATAGAATTGTTTGGGTCAGTTGAGACCTTAGAGGTCACCCAGTTCCAACCCCCTGTGATGGGCAGAGACACTTTCCACTGCATCAAATTGCTCAAAGTCTCATCCATCCTTGTCTTGAACACCTTCAGGGATGGGACTTCCACAACTTCTCTGGGCAACAAGTGCCGGTGCCTCACCCGCTCACAGGAAAACATTTCTTCCTAATATCTAATCTCAATCTCCCCTCTTACAGTTTAAAACCATCCCCGCTTGTTTTATCCCTGCTCTCCCTGATAAATCTTGAGATATGTGAGATCTGAAGGGATCTTAAGAATCTACTACCTGATCTGCAAGATCAGTTCGTACCCCACCACAGCCACATGCAATTCTTACCATATTTCTATCAGATTATTGTAATGTATGTGGTGCCACCAGAAGTGTTTTAAATACCTACTCAACCTCAGCCAGGCTCTGTATCTTTGCTGGAAGGAAGAACCTCAAGAGATTAATCAGTGTTGAGGGCTGGAGCATTTTGAGACTGACAAATGGTATTTTAGCTGAGAACTTAGGACCTCCTAGTTGTGCAATTTTCTCTCACCAAGGGGCTAGCAGGTGACGACCCCATTATACAGCATGCTTTTTGTGAAGGAAGCTTTAATCCGCCCCAAAGCACAAAGGGAGCAGGATACATAAAGGAGTTATTAGCTGGGTAAGGGAAGAAATGAAAACTCCTCTTCACCCCAAGGCAGAGGACAAAGATGAAAAGAGTTGTTTCCCTCAAGTACATTTCTAGGCTGGGGAACCAGGAAATCCCAGCTGGGAGATTGGACCTGCCACACCAGCATCGGGATTGCTCTTTGCAGTGCTCCATGGTGGCAGCCACAACCAAACTGTTTAATTATATCAACTGTACAAATTCCATTCACATTCTTCATACAGTACAGTATTGGTCTGGTCTGTGCAAGAATTAGCACATTGCCTAATGTACTCAATGATATCACAGTTTTTTTCAGATCAAATGATTCTATGAATCTTTCAGGTACTAGAATGCCTGCCCAGGGAGGTGGTTGAATCACCATCCATGGAGGTGTTTAAAAGACAGGTGGACTAGGTGCTCAGGGATACGGGTTAGTAGTCGACTGGTATGTTGGACTCAATGATCTCAATGGTCTTTTCCAACCAACTGATTCTATGATTCCCTAACCTTCTTTCAGGAATTTGGCCCGTTTATGTCAAGGATAGGCTACTGCTGCTCAGTGCACAATAACAGACTGTGCAGAGCATTCCAGACAAGGCATTAACACACAGCTTATATCACAAAGTCCCTTTTCAAGGTTTTTTTAATCTATATCTCTGCTAATACAAAAGAATACCTTAATTGCATTTTTTCAGGTAAACACTTGACCATTTCAGTCATTTATTTATTTTCCTTCCTACAAACTTAGGTCTTTAACCTGATCAGTGATGTGAATGATAGCTGCGTATAAAACAAATCCCCTAGATTAATTCTTTGCTCTCATTCTAATTACTTAATGCTTGTATATATTGAATTGCATTCTCACCTGCCTGTCTAGTCCCATAAATGATTCTTTTTTGATTGCACTGCTTTTCATTTTTTCAAACCCATAAGCAAGTCTGGAAAAGCTTCTTCTGTGGTCATTTTTCTTCATTTTTAAGATTACAAACAGCCTGGTTGCTGGGATTTTTGTTCCCCGAAGAGCCCACTGCCCACAACAGTTAAACTTCCCATAGATTATATATATTATTGAGAGGAAAAAAAATCGCACAAAAAATAAAAATATATAAGCACAATAAGTATTAGCAGAATTCTGGGTTAGATAACGTCAGCCTTAAGAAATTTTCTTGTGCCCCAAGGTACTGTAATATTAAATCTCATAACTCTGATAAACATAATGTTTCAAAGTCTTTCCAGGGCTCCCGAGTGATCCTTGATGCCCACTTAACTGATGTGATGATGGCCTGATTTTCAGAGGTGCTGACTACATTCAGCTTCCATTGACTTCAGCCACTGATGTGCACACTCAGCACTTCTAAAATATCAGATTTCTGAAACCTAGTTCCGCTTTTTTTATAACCCTTCCTGGATACGGATAGTTCAATTTAAAATTCGTTCCTGTTTGATATATATACAAGCCACTACTGGCCTTAACAAATCTTAGATACACATGCAATAATAAGGAATTGCATATTTTAAAGATTATTATTAGAAGATACATTATCCTGGAAATATTTTTAAAAAAGATTAATCAACTCTTCCTGGAAAATTAATTAACTCGGATACAAATCACTAAAATCAAAGGTATTTTTACCATCAATCTCACTGAAAGTACATCCAGCTCTCCAGGCATTGATCCAAACACAATCAAGTCAACAAGAATCTTTCAATTGACTTTACAGTAAGCATTTAGCCCAAGATATGTGAAGCAGTCAAAAAAGAATAAACGATTTATGTTAATACTCCGCAATTTTTTCTCTGGTATACTCAGAAGTCTGATCTTCACTTGAGTTTTACTACTGTTGTTCACTTCAGGAAAGGTCATTATACTTGCATAAATCAAAATTACCTATATATTATGTATATGTACAATAGAATCTATGAAAGCCAGCTATGAAAGGCCTGCTGGGGTATACTGCATATATATAACTAAGAGAGAGATGGAGGGGAGAAGGAAGTAAGCTTTAAGTTTGCCAGAAGTTTTCTGAAATGAATAGGAAAAAGGTTGAGAGAAGTCTTTTGCAAAATTCTCCATTAACTTAAAGATGAAAATCAAAACTGGATGCCTTTTCTTTAAACAAAAGTCAACATTTCATTTGGAGGTATTAAATATTTCCCTCATTCGTATAAAAAATGAAGTACATCATCCACAAAGCCTGAATAGATCAGAAAATGGGGAAGCATTAGCTTCCTTTCAAATCAAGAGAATTTGTGGACCAAAGCTGACAAAAATTAACAAAAGCTTTCACTTAGCTTTTATCTTGATCTTTCTCATCAAGAAAGTTTCAAATGTGAAATGCCTTTCCCACAATATGTATTTTAATTCATACAGTTTATAAATGGTTGGGATGAAGAACACAAACTGAAGTCATCCATGATCCAAACCCACTTTTCTGTAAGACAGACAATATTTCCTTCCCTATGACTGTTCACCTCAGTCACCAATTGTATCTCTGAAGGTTTCATGAACACCTTTTGAAAATCTAAGTAGAATACTGATTTATCTGTTATGGCAGTAATGCTGCATCTTCAGAGTATTTCAGGTTTAAGTGAGTTATACCTTGCATACATTGATACTATCTATCCTTAATCGAGCCATACTTCTCCAGGTAACAGGTTATCATATCTTTTAAAATAGATTTCCCTACTTTCCCATAACAGTATTAATCTTATTGGATTATATTTTCCCTGTAATATTTTTACCTGATAACATTACAGAGAATTCAATAAAAAATATCCCAAATCTACCCTGGATTCTTGGAAAGAAAGGAGTCAGTTTCTCCACCTTCTGTCAGAAGAGGTTTAGGACAACATTCAAAGTGCTGTAACATCTGCCTTATGCCTCGTTGTAAACTTTAGGGTGTTTGTTTTCAGAACTATCTTTACCACTTCACCTACTTCAGCAGATCATAATTTCTGCAATAATCTTAAATAGTAACTTCTTCCTGCTTGAGATAGAAGGGAGCCCAGTTCAGCTTTAGGAGCTCAACTCTTTTCTGGAATGCCAAAGCTGTAATATCTAAAATGCTCTGATGGCCTTGTGCTCACACAGACTTCTTGTTCTCAATCTCAAAATCAGCTGTAGCCATAAAACCAGCACACTTGGTTTGTGCTCCCAAAATACTTTGATTTTAAAACAAATAACACAAACAAGGAAGACACAGAATCTGCTGACTCTGTTCATCAAATACAGAAAATGTTACATTTTGGTATAGTTTAAGTCTTTTATTTTAACAATGAAACTTGCAAATGTGGCATAATTCATACTTAAATCAGTTTTTAAAAGTGGCTGAAATCTATTGGTGATAATCTATCCTTCATGTCTTCATTAGTCACGCAAATATTACTTGTGCCAAATGACAGAATACCTGTTTCCTATGCTACCAGCACTACCAGAAGATATAATTTGAAAGGATTTATTAGCCCATTGAGGCAGTATCTTTGCCTAACTTCACTTTGTTCCTCACCACAGAACAGCAGGGAACTTGAGGCAGCAATAGCACTGTGTTTGTGAAAGGTGGTGACCTATTATATCTCTCTCTACTTTTCTGTCTAGTGACTTGGAAAGTGAGAAGAGAAAAGCAGAGATAGGACAAGAATCACTGACAAAACTACCCGAGGGCTTTAAAAGTCGATGAAAAAGCCAAGTGCAGAAATGCACTTGGTGATTAACTGAACACTTTGTGAATAAGCTGCTGACTTTTTCTGTTTGGCATGGATATGGACCATGCTAAGCAGAAGGGAAAAAAAGGAGGAATGAATAGTAATTCTCAGAGCTATCTGAGGAAGTGGCAATAGACTTTCAGGCATGGTATCTATTTCCTCCTGAACTAGGTCTCCCAGCAGAGACTGCAGAGACCACTTCCAAAACAGAAGTCAAGTGATCACTATGGAAACTAATTACTGCATCTCTGGATGACTAAGTCACTTTAATATCCCTTTCTTGAAGCCCAGGGATGCATATGTGTCACAGAAACAACCAGTCCTTTGCTGGCTGCTACAGTACAGGTGGAGTTTATAATAATCTACCTTGGAATTTTAAATATTTGCACTGGAATCAGTAAGCATCTGGTAGCAATGCATATTACATGTTTTTTTTGAAGTGTTTCTGATGTTAACAATGGTTATTTGGGGAGGTTAAATGATTACTCTAAATAAATGTCTTCCTAACCTAAGGTGTGATTCAGATGATCAAGTAGCAATTTTCCAAATCAGAATCCGTTATGAGCTTGATTTCATTATTAGGTTTACATCGCCTTTAAGTAAACAGAGTAATAAAGAGGGCAAGCACATGTTGACGTGCCATAATCAAACTCCTAATTTGCTCTTCCATCCCCAGAATGAAGAAGGTTAACAGCAAGCCACCTCATGGCTCTGCTCTGAAACATCCCAAATAAGCATCCTCCCCAACGTGCCAGTGAGGATTTGGATTCAAATTTTTCAACTCAAAGCCATAGTTCCACATCAAACAAACTTTGCAATTGTTCTGCTGAAAATACACTTAAAATCAGTGCTTACACATCAGTCCCAGATTTTGTCAGTCAGGAGGATCTGAGGGATTAATGACCTCTTGGGTAAAACAGAAGCTCCATAACAGAAGAACCAGTTTTTATCATACTGTACTACTGAATCCCAGCATAATTAAATCACAACTATATCCATGTTACAATGTTATAGTTGATATAACACGGGTAAGTTATCCATGCACAATGCTTCTCAGTGTACAAAGGCATTTATTGCTCATGCATATTCATTATACAAACAGATGAGTGGGTGCACGCAAAAGAACATGCAGAATTAGACTCTTCCCTACTTCCAGTTTCCCCCTTCCACTACTCACAACTTTTACATGATTCTGGTTATTTAGTAGATCAGATATTCTTAGTGGTGTCTCACTATTAGTGCAAGAAAGTAGTTTTGAATGACACAACCCTCCCTCCCCTGCTATTTTTATTACTGTTAGTTTAATGCAGTAGCTACCAATATTGAAGAACTTCAATCCAATAAACTAGTTTTCAAAAATAACATCTACACAGGCCTCTCTGTTTCTATGTTCTTCATTTTTACAACTGTAATGTTTCACAATATCTTGCGGAGCTAGAATAGATCTCAGGTAAAATTCTCAGAAGTGTCTACATTTCCACAAACTTTAACAAGTTTTATGTTCTTTGGCACCATGAGTGCTTTTGAAAATGCTACCTTTTAACTTGCTTTTGAACACTATCCTTATTTGAAATAGATTTTGGGAAATGACATCCCAACAGTTTTCTAAGCTTTATGCAACACTGATAGTCCTTAAAAAAATCCTTGCCAGATGTCTTACAATTTCTGGTCAGTTCCTTAGTGTTGCCACTCTAAGAGACAGACCAAAGAGAAGCAACTCTCAGGTAAGATCTCTTTCCAATGAAATTGCCCAGTTACCACAGATTTTGCTCCAAAGCAGAGCAGGCTTCAAGTTGATTTGCAAAGACAACAAGAGGAAGCCAGGATCACTTCACAGAACATGATGGATAAAAGGTCTTTTCCTGTTTCACAGACATTTCAAAAGACCATTAAAATATAATTTATTATTTTCCCCATCTCCATTAATCAGGGAGAGTTTCTGACCACAGAAAACTCAGTCATTTCTTTAATTTTACCATCTGTTGCTACAACATGGGTATAAGAAAGTTATTTCGTAAATAAACACCACAAAACACTCATGAGTTGGCAATAATTTTTGATCTCCAACTCAAAATTAATGAACCCAATGTTTGTTTTAAAATGGAAAAAAAATTAAATTCTCTTCAGCAACACAGTACTTGCCTTGAAAAATGTAGGCACTCAGTTTTTCTGGCCTCTGGGAGAAGTTGTTTTGTTCACATTTTTAAATTAAGATCGTACAATACCATCCTGCTGTTTTGTCTGTGCATTTCAACATAAGAGGAGGGTATAGACAACCGCTGAATTGTATTTAAGGCCTTATTTCTTTATTCATTTAGTCAAGTCAGTAAATAAAAAGTAACCTTGGTTTACAATGCAAGACTGCCGTTGCAGGAATAAGGGGCCTGGGAAGACTGAATACAGTAATTCCCTCTAATTTTGAAAATGATCACTGCTGAATGTTTGCTGAGGGTAAAAGTGTAATTGGTTATGGATCAATAAGTAATTTCATTCAAAAGGAATTCTTCTGTTCCTGAATGTAGACAGATTCTTAAATCAAAAACAAACCAATACATTAAGAAAGTTGAGACTGATCTAAACAACAAAATTGTATACTGGTCTAGCTACGTTTATCCCGACTGATCATTTATTTACATTGTCATAAAAATCAAGATACTTTCAATTTTGATTGCTAGTTATTTGCTCTAAGGCAGCCAAAATTACTTTTTTAGACTTCCTAGTTTGACAGACTTGCTTTCTGCTTAAGATTTATCATCACAAAGGAGTAGTGAAATCAGAGGATAAATTCTAGTAATAACAATAAGCACAGTCAATTGTGATACACTGTAATTTCTTCAGCAGATTCCAGGCTCAGTCCTCCAGGATTAATATACCTTCCTTGGAAATCATGTTTTATGTAATTAGATTACAGTAAACAGTCACATTTGTACAGGTATCACGGTATGATTTTAATTGAAAATCCATATAAAGCAGTCCTGTATAAAGTAACGGGCAGAATGTCTGAGACAGTGTAGTTTCATATGCTATAAGCCATTATCATTTGGTTCACTATTAACCCTAAAAGGTTCATTAACAAACTGTTGCATTTACATTAAAATAAAATCCCTCCCCCAAATATAAGATCAAGACAAGAAGAAATATCATGCATTTCTTAATAATACTTACAATATGCAGCTCTAAATAATCTCCAAGCCCAGTAGAACTGTCCACTCGAACCAATACCGCTTCTTTTTGAACAGTACTAAACCCTATTGCCAGTCTGTCCGCACGAGTGCTTGGCCGATCGTTAGGAGGCCACGTGTAAGTGATTTGTCCACCGCCTTTGCTAAAGATATATGTTGTTCCCGCTGTAAAACAGAAATTAAAGATAATTAGCTCACTCGCACCAATGCAAAGCCACATGGAAATCATGTGCTCTACAAAAATCAAGATGTTCTTATGTATAAATGGATTCACAGAACCAAGCAAGACTACACTTCAACATGAAGGGGTCTTTATCTCTGAAAATTTTGCAGCAAGCAAAGTATTAGTGCTTTTTATATAGCATAATCAACACAGAATATAACATAACCAAATTTGCAGTGACTTAAAATACCATAGCTCTGATTCAGAAATGCCTATCTATACTAAAGTGTTCATATGTTTCTTGGATGTGCAGACATTGATGAGCCAAACCAAATGTTTGCCCTGCCTAGGCCTATGTTGAGAAAAAAATCAAATAATTCCCGTTATCTCCTAACTGACAATAAAATGTAGCTCTTTATTTACACGACAAAAACAAGATGCACTCTATGACACATCATCCTGCCCAGCAAAGCAAGATGTTAACAAATATATTCTGATAAGACTTTTATGGATCTGAGGTTTATCAGCTTGTGACAGATTGGGACAACAAATGGAAACATACTTTACTTATTGTGTAAGGACAACAAGATATCAGTCTACCATCTAAGAAAGCAACGGTTTATTTGCATAGTGTTCAATGTGTAACATACAAGAGTGGAAATCTTTGCACGTTATCTCCAGCATTCACTTACAAAATCTATAATCTGTTTTAAACAAGTGGAGTAGTCTGAGCCACTTTCCACTTATCACCAGCATATTTCCACTGAACTAAAATAGCAGCATATCCAGACATTTGCCATCTAAAACTTGTATCATAACAACAGCAAATAACAGGCAAATTGTGCACGCTTTTGACCTTTCATTTGTAAAGTCACTATAAGCTGTCCACTCCTTTTAGAATCATAGAATCACAGAATAGTTTGTGCTGAAAGGGACATTAAATATTATCTAGTTCCAACCCCCTTCCATGGACAGGGACACCTTCCACTGAATCAGGTTGCTCAGAGCCTCATCCAACCTGGCCTTGAAAACCTCCAGAGATGGAGCATCCACAGCTTGTAACCTGTGCCAGTGCCTCACCACCCACACAGTAGAATGTTTCTTCCTTATATCTCATATAAATCTCCCCTCTTTCAGCTTAAAACCATCTGCCCTTGTCCTGTCCTTGCTCCTTCTGATAAAGAATCCCTCCTCAGCTTTCCAGTAGCCCCTCTCTTTTCTATGATGATAGGTCAAAGCTTAGATTGATACGTTAGCATGTTGCAAATACGGATGTTTAGTTTTATACTAGCTGTTTTAAGCTGGCTTACTGTAAGGCTACAGTTTTATCAAATGTACTTCAGTTTATTCCCCCAGTACTCTTACCACATATTTCCCATGTCCATGTAAGGAGACAGTGCATAACAAGATAATTGCCATTTTCTTTCTTTCTTTCAAATTTGCCCAAAAATGCTGCGAACATACAAAAGGATTGAAAATCCCTTTACATGTAGACTTTAAAAGCTGAAAACTAGAAGGGTTGTATAGTTACTCTCCTTCAACACCCAGATGTCTCAAAACTTACTCTGCTGCTGAAACTGCTTTGTGTCCATCTCAAAGCAAGAAAGATCACCTGGTCTTTTTGAAAAGATACCCTATATTTATTTCTAACATCACTTTTCCTTTATTGCATCAATTTATAATATTTTATTCACTGTGTGTAGCACTTTAAAAAACTGTAAAGCTCATTTTATATCAACACACTTGCAGGATAGCGCTGTGCTTCAAATAGATTTCTTGGCTTTTCTCTTGATGGCAAAACATCAACCTGCATGTGTTTTAGGAAAACTTGTCAACTCTACCAAAGACAAACACAATAACAGATCAGATACCTAAGGTTTCACTTACGCTCCAAGTGAAATCAGGGTTTATCATCACTATAAAGAGTTGTGCAAGAGCAGTAAATATAGGAGGCATGCCTTAAAAAAGCTTGCTAATGGGCAAATGATGTCTAGTTTAGGAATATATGGCAAAAACTTAATATCCTGCAAGCTCACCCTTGCTTTCCTCATATGTGGTGCTCTGAAATATACAGTAATATGTTGCATGCTGTTTAGTAATGATAGTTGAATCTACAGTTCTAGTGCATCTCAAAACAAAGATACATGAGACAGGTATTATCATTCTTGCTGGTCCCCAAGTTCTCCTCTTTGCTGCTTGTGTTGGCTTCAAATCTTGAATCAATTGAGGAATGACAGCTTGTACCTTCATACAATATGTGTCACATTGGTGTCTGTATTGAAAGGATTTATTCTGTGTTGATGAAAAACTGAAGGCTTGATCCAAAGCTCATTAAAAACAGTGACAGCCTTTCTGTTGACTTAATAAAATATTGTGTCAGGTCACGAATACAGTTCTTACAAGTAACAAAAATGAGAAGACTAATAAAAAACAATTCTCAACTCACAGATGAAAGTGTTGGAATACTACATAACATTTAAGTGGGTGTGCATAATTCTCCTTTTCTTGGTTGCAACAGATGTGTTTACCCAATACAGAAGGCAAAGAAAAAGCTTGCGAAGTGATGGTGGAGTCAATCTGAATACAATGACCCAAAAGCAAGACTCAGATCTGAACAATGAGAGACTGTTGTTGTTCATCAGAGTGAATCTTTGTTACAGTTTTTTGTTAAATACTGTCCTTCAAATAAACTGATGAAGGGCAATTCATTCCGTACTGCAGCCTCATTGAAGCCAAGGCCCGTGCCAGTCAGGCATGGATAAATCTAGCTGTAAATCTCAAACTATGTAGAATCAACATCAAAGTTAAAAACTTATCTTTTATCCATGATAACATGTAGCTTATGGTTTTTTATGGCAAAGATTTCCCTACTTTACAACTGCCCATTTTGTAGCACTTCAAACTAACTGTGTGCCTGGTAACCAGCTAATTAATCCTTACTGATGAATAGAGATCTGTCTGTGTCTAAGCTGTACAGGGAGTCACGTTCTTTGAATTTCCTGTATTAATTATGAAAAAAATGGGTCGGAAGCCATTTGAGAATAGGTCCTCTAGCGTTTATATTTCAAGAAAGACAAATATAATAATGTAAAATTTATTACTCTGGGATTGATCTCAGTTTATAGTCTGACCTCCCATTAACTATTAAAGCTAGAAACTGAGCAGTTGTTCCAAACCACTCTGCTTATTATCAGTTTTGAATCTGTTAAGAAGCAACAGAAGAAGCCGATTTCACTTGTTCCATAAAGGATTTTACGCTCTCTGACAAACCTTATAATGCCTCTGCTGTCTTTCAGAACATTGTCACTAAAAACCAGTCATCTTCCCTCTCTCTTTTAGCTTGTGGCGCTGTGTTGTTGGGGGTTTATAATCTCAGGAGAATTGAAAGCAGCAGAATTAGAATGTCAAGAATAGCAATGCCAACAGCACAGTACTTGTAAGTAGGGAAGTTTGTAACACGCCAGTTATATCTCTCAGCAGCAGAATTTACTGCTTAATTCTTTATGCAGCAACGCAGCTACACAATCCTTAGGGAAAATGTCCATATAGCTCTTTGAAATGTTTAACCGTGAAGGCACAGCTCCTATTGTAACAAACTGCCCGTGGTCAAGATACAGTAATGTTTTTTAAAGGCCTGGGTCTCTCAAGTCCTACTTGCTCACAAAATTCATCTTTATGAAATAGTGCATTCATTTCAGCCCAGCCTGGCAGCAGCTCAAGGATATCTGCTTACCTATACAGTATTAAGCAGATAAATATTTGGTTTAGTACCCATTTAATGTATCTATTACTGTGGATGACTGTAAAGCTTTTCAATATTTATTGCTCTGAAGTCACATCAGATGCAGTTTAATACTCTGCTAAAATCAACAGCTTTCTACCTTCCACATGTTCATCCCAATTTTGCGGGGTAAGGAACAGTAATGGACATTATTCCATTTTCCCATATAATTTTAGTAACAATGTTTATTTTCAACATGGCAGGGGGCTGGAACTTGATGATCTTTAAGGTCCCTTCCAACCCAAACCATTCTATGATTCTATGAACATTCATATCAGGTTTCAGATTCTGATTAAGTTAAAGCAATGCTTTGATTGAGATCCAGACCTCAATGAAATATGATTCCATCACACTCTATAGCTGGAAAACTAAAAACTGAAGCCTGTATACTTCAATAATGAAAACTACTGGCTGCCCTTTCATTAATGCTAATGCAGTTTCTAACTATTATAAAAAGTATGAAGAGAAGCATTACTGGTTATAAAAAGAAATTATCCAATAATGTAATTTTCTTCCTTCTGTATGTTATCAGTAGTTTACTTCAGTCTGGGCTAGAATGTGAACCCTCTTATTCCCACTGGTAAGTAATTACTTGAATTGATAAACCTACTGAATCCAGTGAGACTATTTGTGCAGGCTGCTATTAATTAAAATATGAATCTATATATATATACACACATTTGCACAAATACCTATGTGGTGGCATTAATCACACTTACTGCATTCAGGGGATCATGTAGATCTCCATTAACACTTCTTTTTACATTTTCATCTACGTATTTTCATCCTGTCCAAGATGAAGTCCCACAAAATATATTTGTTGGAAGAACAATATGGCAACTCATATCATCCATAAGTTCCTGGAATGCAGAGGACTGCTTCCTCACACAAATGTCAGATGTGCCAACTAGGAATGAGGCATTGCTGGACTTGCTACTCACAAACTGAGGAAGCCTGCGCTGTAACATCTCTTAGTGATAGCCTTGGCTGCAGTGATCATAACATTGTGGAGTCTGGGATCCTGCTGAGCACACTGAGGGTTAGCACTAAGACAAAAGGTTTAGATTTTAGAAGAACGAACTTCAGTTTCCTCAGAGCTCAGTAGGGAGGGAAACCACAGGAAGCTTCCACAGAGGATAAAGAAAGCAGTGAGTTCTGGGAGTTTTTCAAGATTGATCTCCTAGAAGTACAAAATCAGTTCACCCCCTTTAAAGAGAAGGGAAGTGGGCAGAGCAAGAGTCTGCTCAAAACCAAAAAAGAAATGTACAGAGATGCAAAAGCAGACAAATACCCACTGAGAACTACAAGGGCATTGCCCGGGCACGCAGAGATGCAGTTGGAAAAGCAAAAGCTCAGCTTGAATTGAAATTGTCCAGAGACATCAAAAACAACAAGAAAGGGTTCTTCGAGTTTATAAACAGCAAGCAAAAACAGAAGGGAAATACCTGTCTGCTGTTAAACAGGAGAGGTGAATTAGTCACCAATAATGATGAAAAGGCAGAGATTCTCAACACTTTCTTCACCTATGTCTTTGTCAGCACTGTCAAGCCCCCACCGTCATTGAAGGAAGAGTTGTTATGAGAACTATTATAAATGCTTGACCCCTACAAATCAACAGGCCCTGACAATGTCTACCTGAGGGTGTTTAGAGAGCCAGCTGATGTTGTTGCAAAGCTGCTCTCCATAATCTTTGAGAAGTCATGGACATAGAGGAACATACTAGAACACTGGAAGAAGACTAATGTCACCCACACCTACAAGAAGGGCTTTAAGGAGGATCCAGGAAATTACAGGCCCACCAGTCTTACTTCAGTCCCTGGGAATGGAATGAATCCTTCTGGTGGCTATCATAAGTCAAATGAAACATGTTCCAGTGTTCAAAGGGTGGCTTCAAAGAATATGAAGACTCCCTTTTTACAAGGAGTTCCCTGGAAAAGATGAGGGGTAATGAGTACGAGTTACTCCCGGGGATGCTCAAGTTGGACACAAGAGGAAAATTTTTCATCATGAGAACAAGCAACCATTGGAATCATCTTCCCAGGAAAGTGGCGGATTACCCAACATTGGAAAATTTTAAGATTCAGGTGGATGGAGTGCCTGGCCATCTTGTCTAGAATGTGCTTTTGCAAGAAAGGTCAGACCAGATAAGGTTGGATCAGATAAGCCCTGAGGTCCCTTCCAACCTGATATTCCATGAGTCTATGAAAAGTACAGAAAATTTCCATATGTAGATTTGTATGGATTTTCTATGTTAAGTAAACAAAGGAATGATTCAAGTCTGAAGCAGGATACATCAGTGGGAAGGATTGCGGTGTTTTGAAATACTCAGTTTGTTGAATTAAAAAAACCCAACTCTCTCCTGTGTTTCTCCTTAGACTGTGATGAGCTTTTAATTATTTACACAGAACAGAGAATATATGCCACAGAGTTGAGGTGAGATGGGAAAGGCCATTAGGGTTAACCATGCAAAGAAGATGGGAAGAGTTGGTGGAAGAAGTATTTCAAACTAAATATCCAATTCAATTGAACACTTCCTGAAGGCATCCTGATTTATTCTCTCCCACTAATCCAGGAAGGAGCCTGAATATAGATTGCAACCGCTTTGCTACAGCAACAACATGAGGCTTCTCTCAGTACAGTCTATTTAATAGCAGAAGAGGCATATTGGACGGGGAAGGAAAAGATTTTCAAATGGACCATTGCCTGTAGCTCTCCCAAACTTGAGTCATAGAGGTAAGAATGGAGAAAAATCTCATTTTCTGGCCAGGTCCCTCTTAGACTTGTGGATAATAGGGTCCTGGAGTATATTTATGATGTTCCTTTGACAGCATTCTGCTTGGCAAATCTCAAAGGGTAATAGTTTCTCTGGAAACTGTACACCATTAAAACAATTTCTAGTTAGGGCCTTAAACCATTTTGACTGCACACTCAAACTATGACTGTTGTTAGCAGTCTTATCATGTTGATATATTTGTCAAATGTAAGATCATAAACTGTACAGAGTAATTCCTTAGTAATTCCATTACCTCATTCATTGATCTTCCATTCTACCAGAGTAATAATAAGAAGACTTGTTGACCAAACCAGCACTGACAAAGATTGTTGCTGGGTTTTCTTTAATTAATATTTTCATTAATGGTATTACCTTGCCTCTTCAGGTAAAGATGCTGATGAAAATAAAGAGAACAGAAAATGCTGTGTGCCTGCTGTCAGCCTTGTGCAGACCCCATCCTTCACCATGCTACAGCTAAGCTCTAAAATCCAATCTTTCTTTAAGAGAAACTGAAACCACATCACGTTTAGAGTAGCTGCTGCTTGCTGAATCTCTAAACTTCCAACACTACCAATGACACTGCCGAGGCATCTGCACTTTCTGCATAGGTTAATACTGTGCTGACTGTGATCTAGGACTGGACCATATGTCATAGCATGGGACATGTCTTAAAAATTATGGTGAAGAAGCTAGTTCCACCCAGACATTAATCAGATGAATATAGCCTCAACCAGATCAATCACAAGCTGAAGCAATTCAGGAGTCAACAAAGTAGTATCCCCAGTATATGGAAGACACTGAAACAAGAGAGCCTTCATTTCATTGATGCTGTCTGCTGCCTGTTCCAGTTTATCTATCATAGAACCATAGAATGCTTTGGGTTGGAAGGGAACTTCACAGGTCATCTAGTCAAATGTCTCTACAGGAGCAATGAGTCAATGCTAGTATTAAACAGGTAGAGATAAGACACAGCCTTTTACATTCCCTGATAAACAGAAAACATGCTACATAGCTATGTTTAATTCAAACACAACTTTGCTTTGTATTATAGGACTTCTTCTCCCCAAAATATTACAGAGATCCTAATTTGGTTTATCAGAGCCTACAAGGCTTTTCATTGCACTACACCCAAGTGTTCACAGAGATCTATAAAACAGTGTTGTGCATGGTTTATTATATTCAGCTATCCCCAAGAGTTCTCTACAGGTAAAGGTCTAGGTGATAACAGAACAACACAGTCTCAAGGCAGGCTAAGCATCCTGGCATTTGCAATGACATTTATTGTAGATTCAAGGCAGTAATACAGAAGCAAAATTTTATCCCTCAGACCAGTTCCTACAGGTGGCTTAACCAGCTCAGCGTCACACTCAACTTCCAAACATACATACACCTGCATGCACACAAAACAAAAAGCAAATAAAGAAATAAAACCAGAAAAACACTCCTTTTCTACTCTTCCTTTCCTCCAGTCTTCGGCAATGGTATTTAGACAGTACCATGACTTGGTCAATGCTTTGTAAGTGGCACAATAGCATTCTGGTCTGTCTAAAATGATCCCTCAGTTCTTCCCATAATTTGACTTTTCGGCACCAGGCTCTTGACTAAAAGGATGATTCAACCTGACACTGGTCACTGGCTACACTGACAAATGTCTGACTCTACCTTTGGCTACAGACACTTGGACTGAAGCATGGTCTGATTCCAGCTATCTCTTTGCTTTTCCTGAGAACTCAGTAGAATGCTTCTTCATGAACTAGGTCACAACATCTCTCTGCCAGTAATGCAAAAGAGAAATGCTTTTCCCATGTGGAGAGATTGCCAAACTTATTTAAGACCTTTCAAAATTTAAAGATGCTATACAAATAAAAATCCTCCTTGCTTCTTTGTGCTTTATATCTCACTGTTTATATTTTACACTGCATACTGTAATAAAGGAGAAAGGGAACAACTCCACTCCAATTTCAATTACTCTTGTAATTTTAATTCCCCAGTTTCAAATGTGAAGTCTTACTTTTAGAAAGTTTCTCTGTGGAGAATAACCTTATGGAGCCCCACTGTTCTTGCTCATCCCCCGATAAGTTCTCAATCTAATAATCAAGTTCAGCCAAATTTAAGAGAGGGATAGGCAGACATTCCAAACAAAATTTACTCTTAGCAGTTTCATGAAAATCAATGACTGTGTGAAAGAGAAATATATAGATGTCAACCACCACACTTTTTGCTTGGCATGAGCCTGTAGGGCACTTGCTAGTTGTATTTCAGTGGCCCAGTGAATACAATCAGTGTGCTACAATAGCCAGATGTGCCACACATTTTAAGTGTCATCAGGACCTCTGGGAGGAAAAAGGAACAGAAGCTATTGGATTCTTGCAGAGAAGAGTAACATTTGGGAAACAAGGCACCATTCCAAAAAAAAAAAATCAGGATTCATTATTTTTACTGCTTTTGGCACAAAATGTTCATATTTAAAGCCAAAAGTATATCATATTTATCTACAATGAGGATATCGAGGTCTGCTGATTTCAATAGGGTCACTAAGGGGCAAACAGCTAAAAGTTGTGAGCAATGATGGCTCAACAGATGTGTATGCCTGTAAAAGACAACTCTAATGCACGTAGCATCAGTATTACAAGTTAGTATAATTCTTGCCATCATAAGTGACATAGATGGTTGAAATAAAAGTTTCAAAGAATTTAAAGGATTTTCTAACTGCAGTGATCCTGACATCTTTTCTCAAATCAAGTAGCATCTTACATGTCAAATGATCCCATTGATTTGGATTAGATCACTTACCTGGAGTAAGGTACTACTCAGTTTGAATAAGCACGTCCAACTAAGAGCTTTCAGTTGTGTTTAAAATGAACATAATTTTGAGAAGGACCTTAGCTAAGCTGAAAGGACTCCTAAAAGAATGTAGCAACTAGACTATCTGTTCTTCATATTTATAAACAAAACATGAGTTGATTTACTGAATGCCAATAGACTTGATAGCATTTAGGCATTGATTAGGCAGGTTGAGGGAGGTGATTCTCCTCCTGTACTCTGCTCTTGTGAGACCCCACGTGGAGTACTGTGCCCAGTTCTGGAATCCCCAACATAAGAAGGATATGGAACGTTTGGAACAGATCCAGAGGAGGGACACAAAAGTGGCCCATGGTCTGGGGCACCTCCCATAAGAGGACAGACTGAGAATTGGGGTTGCTGAGCCTGGAGAAAAGAAGGCTTTGTGGAGACCCTATACTGGCCTTCCAGTACCGGAACAGGGGCCTACAAGAAAGCTGAGGAGGGACTTTTTACAAGGGCATGTAGTGACAGGAGGAGAGGGGATGGCTTTTGGAGCCATTGGAGAGGGGAAGATTTAGATTAGATGTTAGGGAGAAATTCTTCACAATGCAGGTGGTGAGACACTGGAACAGGTTGCCCAGGGAAGTTTTGGCTGCCCCATCCCTGGAGGTGTTCAAGGCCAGGTTGGATGGTGCCTTGAGCAGCCTGGTCTCGTGGGAGGTGTCCCTGCCTGTGGCAGGGGGGTTGGAACTGTATGGTCTTTAAGGTCCCTTCCAACTCAAATTATTCTATGATTCTGTAAAATTATTCTGATTATAGTTGAAATGTCCACTGTAAAAAAAAAAAAAAAATCTTGGGTTTGTTGATCTCATTAGCAAGTTCATTAATACAAAAATGATTCTTTATTTTATGAAAGGGTACAGTCTTTCTAATACAAATCTGACACAGACTGGTAAAAGAAAATTATTGTTCTTGTCCAGAATCTCTCAGTTTAAAAATTTTACTGGCTGCCTCTTACCTATCAATTTACCGGTATGGATGGCTGTTCAAAAGGAATTTAGAACATTTCCGTATGAAATGTAAGCCAAGCAATTCCCCGTTATTGCCTTGCACCTTCCTTTATGTAATGTAGATGGTTAGAAAATGATACGTTTCTGAAATCAAAGCCTGCTTTAAATATCATGCTGCAGTCAACGTGAAACATTTTAATCCATTATAACTCTATTAAAGGTAATAAAGATACAACATGTATGTTGCTGAAAGCTTGACAAAAATCAGATGGAAATTAAAAGTCAAATGTCTATAAATATGGGACGTTTTTATTCCTCCTACAACTCTGTCAACATACAGTTAAAGATAAATTTCTTGAACAGCGTCTAGAGAAGTGGGAATTGCGTTGTTGGGAAACACATGAGAAGGCAACGAGATAAGAAATATTTCCAGGCAGATAGAAGATAAAGGCACTATCAGACTGAAATTAGCAAACTCAAGTACTCTTGAAGACAATAGGATTGTTCCAGTCCCCTTACTGTTTACAACAGGAGATGTCAAGACTTCTATTTAACTACTGTTAAATTGAATTCCATTAAAATAAATGGACTGGTTGTGCACTGATTTGCTTCTTACGGTGTATTAGTTGTGCCAACATATAAAATGAAGGCAGTTAAGGGGCTGGTTAGTTGAAAGGATTTGTAACAGGATGGAAAAACTAGGACATCAGCTCAAATACTACGCATGTCGATAGAGACCAAATGTTGTTACCATCTGTTGGTGGTCTAAGTGAAATCATTCAGTGGTTCCAGTCCAGGGACCTTACAAGCTCAATGCATACCTGGCAAAAGTTAGAAATTCCCTAAGCCAAGTGACTTGAATTGTTTGAGTTTCTAAGCTTGATGACTCAACTGGGAGGCCTGTAAGGTGAAGGGAAACTGCTTATGCACCAGGATCTGAACACCTCTCACAGAAGGAGCTCTGCACAGATGTCCATATAGGTCAAATAACATTAGAAGTAAATAAAAAATTACATTTTCTCTGTATAGGTCCATCAAAAAGCAATGTACTTTTGAAGCAATAATATAATGAGTTTTTTTTAAAGCCATTATTTCATGCAAAGCAGAACACCTGAAGTGATGTTTTTTATTCAAGCACCTAAGGTAGTATCCTGATTCTCAGAAGTGTTGCAGCATTTCTGGCAACCTTTAAAAATCAAGTCCCTATACTTTAAATAAAGATACGAATGTTTCGAACAGCTGGCCTTAAGTTATTCAATTATGTTAAAATGGACAGGGGATTGGCTGCAAATGTCTACTATGCTTCCAGGCTAGTCTTTATTTCTTATTGGCTTCCTTACTAATACAATTCACCAACAATCTTACCTTGCATTCATTTAGTTATTTTTAAGTTATATTTACATTCTCTTCCTTGCTAAACTATGCATCTCATAGTTTACTCTTGAGAAACCCTGAAACACTTCGAGAGCTCTTGAAAGTAGTAAAAATTTGTTTTAGAATAAGTGCATAACACACTGAAAATAAGAGTGCCGTGAACTGCAAGCCTGTCAAATTCAACAAAGAATGATACAAGCACAAAGTTGTCAGACCCTGTACTGAGGGAAGATGCTACTATTACCAGCAGCAGAAAGATGATACTCACAATACTGCAATTCAGAGTTTGCAGAGACAGAGCCTCCTCTGAAAATACTAAGTTACATTATGGGCAATGTGCAGTGAAGTTCTCTATTGTTTGTCTGTAAAAGTAGTGAAGAGTAAGAAGTTGTGTGGCATACATGCTCTCCTACTAATTACTTGATTAGGAAGCATTAGCAGGCAAAATGTCCAGTACTTAGAGAGGACCTACAGGAAAGCTAGAGAGAGTCTTTTTATCAGGGACTGTAGTGATACGATGAGGGGTAATGGTTTTAAGCTGAAAGAGGGGAGATTTAGATGAGATATTAGGAAGAAACTCTTTACTGTGAGAGTGGTGAAGCACTGGAACAGATTGCCCAAGAACCCTGGGAGTGCTCAAGACACAGTTGGATAAGGCTTTGAGTAATCTGACCTAGTGGAAGGAGTGTTGGAACTAGATGATCTTTAGAGTCCCTTTTGACCCAAACTATTCTACGATTCTATGAAAACAGCGTTGTGCTAGTACTTCTGAACATTTTCAAGTTGGCAAACACGGGCTGTAGGTGAGGCAAACCAGAAAGAGCAGAGTTTCTTATGGATGCTGCATTCTGAAATGTAAAAATAGCAAACATTCTTGTTCTAACAAATATGAAATTAAATGAAAGATATTAAACATTTGGAAAAATACGGAGCTTAAGCCTCGCTGAAGCATACATATCTACCGCTGAAGCACATGCATCCTCCACTGAAGCAGCTGTTCAGTTGCTACAGTCATCTCAGAGGCAGATCTGGCCAAAGGGAGGACTAACGAGCAGGCTACATATTCATTGCAGTCTTGTAGCATTGTATTGTCTTGCTAACTCCAAGCATAAGCAAGCCAAAAATTCATGACGTTTCATTTAATTTAATACACAGAGTAGTAATTGATTCTAAGCATCCTCAATTTTTAAAACTAAAGCTACTCTTCACCACTATCACATGTACTCAAATCTTAGAAAGGTATCAGGTAAATAGGAATATGACATAAAAACATCTGGTTGGTTGGCTCAGGGGAAGCCACAGCAAACAGCTACAAATGATACTCTATCTGGAAAGATTACATAGTCATTATCCCAGGGACTGATTTTAGGACATCATTGTTTACTTATGTAATCAAATTTGCACATGAAACGAAGAGTGTTTAACAGGGGTACACAGATCCAGCTGTATTTGAATCTTCCAGATTATTAGACCATTATAATAACTGCTAACTGTGGCCAGCCAGGTTGAGTCAATTCACCTCCTTTTGACTTCTTTCTGTTCTACTACATAACAGGTTTACGATTGTGGTCTGTACAAAAATGCTACACGCCTTGTCATTACAATAATTGCTATCATTCTTCTTTGGAAAGTCCTTACGCTGTTGTTTGCAAGCAACAATTCACTGCCGGCTTCAGATGATAAAGAGCCACAGTGAAATATAAGGATCTTATGTTTTTCACTGCTCTACATAGTTGAATAATCAGGGAGCATGGTTTAACCACTGGACTCCATAATGGTGTTTAGAGAGAAACTAGCAAAACAGTTTTGAAGTGTAAGCTAGTCATTTACCTCAATGGGAACTAACTCAAGTGTCAACTCTGATACCTCATATGCCAGAACTATTAGCTGAGGTTCCACCAGGGGAGGTTTAGATAGGATATTCAGAGAAATTCCTTCACTGAAAGAGTGGTGAAGCATTGTAAGAGGCTGCTCAGGGTGGAATAACCATCCCTGGAAGGGTTAAAAAAATGTGGAGACATGGCACTTCCAGACATGGATTAGTAGGCACGGTGGGGTTGGACTGATGTTTGGACTTGATGAGCTTAGAGGTCTTTTCCAACTTTAATGATTCTATGACTTCGTTCACCCGTGTATGCAAGAAAGGTGAGCAGTTAATCACCCTCTGAAGGCTAACTCAGCCTAATTAAAGTAGTTCTTTTCTGCAGGCCCTTCACCTCCAGAGGTCTGGCTGGTGGAAATCATGATTGCTTTTATTTTCCTGAAGTAATGATCAGTCTTCAAAAGTTTGGGAAGCCTTACTTTAATACAACACTTATATAATGACACATGCAAAGATGTTAAGTACTCTTCAAAACTATAATGCATGTGGAAAATCATTCTGTGCAGACATGTACTCAGAGATAACCCATTTTTCAATAAGCATTTGTCTATGTTTGCTAAAAAATGCAACCCAACCCAAACTAGAATATTTCCCAAGAAGAGAAGGAAAAATAAATTACTAGTATACACTAAAAAACAGTCTTTCAGATTAATTTAGAAGTTTTGAGGACTCCTGCATTATCATACTTCTTCCACAGATTCAAATAAAGGATTTCAAGCAATGATTCTACATCTCACACAACGAGTAAATCCATTGAAGACACCCAAATATTAAAAAAGAGATTGCATGCTATTTGACTTGAAATTTGTTAAATTAAACTTTACGAGTCACATAAGGGAAAAAAGACTCTCTATCTGTCTTATGAATGTTCATCTAATGAACATCAAGCAGAAATTAGGATTAATTATTTAAACCTAGAAGGATTTGTTCGTATCCTGTTTCGTTCTCAAAGGGCACTATGTATTCTTTGCTCACAAAAGCTGGAGTCTCAGTAAGATGGCTTTTCAATGACAGGCTAGCCTTGTAATGGTTTTGCTACCATTTGTAATGACAATGCAACCTAATGACCCTGCAGTTAAAGTAGAGAATAGTATTTTTCGAATACCCCGCTGATTGAAAGTGCATTGTGAATATTAACATATTCCAGTAAATTAGTTTGCACTCATTATCATAAGCAATTACTTACAGTTTAGATGCTGCTGATATTAAATTGGCAAGCAATTTGCAAGAATTAATACATAGCATAAAAAGCTTTTCAACACTTTAACAGTATGAAAAAAAAAATGTTTCCAGTAACACAGTCCCTAATATACAGATGTCCCTCTGTATATAAACACAGTCCCTAATATACAGATGTCCCTCTGTATATAAAAATTCTGTGTATCACTTCCCATCTGGTATCTCTCCTTCTGCAGTGAGTGGATAACTACCTGAGGTTCTGTGACAAACTCTTTATAAACTTCATTTTGTTGCTGTGGAGTAAATCATAAATACCTCAGGCCAAATGTGACAGTAACATCTCATTCACACTGAAAGAGAAACTGTCTTCATGCTCATTTTTGAAAATAATAGTTTATATCGATGTGAAGTTCAGTTCTTTGCTCTCAAAGCTATTACTTGTTCCTGGTATAACACTCTCAGATGGCAAGGGTAAATCAACACCCTTGTCCTCAAGATGCAGACAGGAACAGAACAATGTATGAAGAACCTGTCCTGCTTTTGGCAGTAACAACCTCAGCCTATTTCTCTTCAGTCTAAGCAAGCAGTAATCCCAAATGAAATAATCAAAGTCACCTCAAAATAAAAACCCAAGTGACAAAAGAACCGGGCCTCCTTTTCTGAAGGCCCCTTGATGAATGTTGCAAACACATTCTTAACAGGGTGTTCTGCTTAGCCACAGAAAAGTTGCAGATCACTCACATAGGATGAGCCAAAGATAACCGAAAGAGCTTTGCAGGCAGTCTAAAACAACAGGAACAATTTGCTTTGCTACTTAGCTTACGAAGTCCAACACAAAAAACCTGAGACCAATGCTATAGTTCAGGAACCAAGAGTGGGAGGGAAGACACAAAGAAGAGGTTATAGAACACATTCTAGCCTGTAACAGTGACACAAGGCTCAACTCGATCATTTCATTCAGTACGAGTGTATGCATGCTCAAAGAGAAGTTTTATTATCCTCAGTTGGGAAATGTTGGTGTGTAAAAGCAAACAACAAGTTCACATCAAGACAACTTGCCAGCCCACAATGCTTTGTCTGTGAAGCAGTTTACGCAAATAAAAAATCAGTATGCTTGAGCACCCACACTATTCTCCAGACCTGGCTGTGATTTCTACCTCTTTCCAAAGATCCAGTTGGTGTTCAAAGGAAACCAATTTTGTCAGTAGCAGACATGAAAGCAAAAACAATGGAGAACCTCAAGAGCTTTTCAGAAAATGATCTGCAGAACTTCTTTGAATGTTGGCATTGTGTGTAGTTGTATATCAACTCAGAAGTGAACTGCTTTGAAGGGGCCTGCAGTTGATTTTCTTAACTTTTTAAATAAAAAGAGTTACAGGCACACTCTTGGGTGGTTTCATGCCAGACTTTGTACATCTTGCTCCAAGTTTCAAGTGAATCAGGTCTCAGCTGGGAGACATAATATGTCTTTTTGGTTTAAATGACACAAGTCCTCATGTTGCTCCACACAAGAGTGGGGGCAGTCGAGGAGGCAATCCTAACACATCCAAGGAATAGGTTCTTGCTTTCTGCATGGTTGCAGAGCAATGAATGAGCACCCAACAGTCCTATCGGCCAGCAAGTACCTCAGAGTTGTCCCTTTGGATACAGGATGGACGTGCTAATCCTTACATTCCCAGTGAGTAAAAACACCTCAGTACACTAAGTGGAATTTCCAACCCATATTTCAGCTAGTAATATACTCACAGATCCCAGTCTGGTGGGATTAAGCATCTATTTAAATTGCAACCCACTGGTTGAGGGTATGAGACTGTAAACTACTTGCATGGATACTGTGCCTAGCTGCCTGTTTATACAAACTGTCTTTAACACAACTATCAACCTTAATGGGGACCTTGGGAATCCAGTATACCATAAACAAACCACAGTGGCTTAAGTAATTCCCAGAATACACTTCTGAAAATATAGTTTGTGATCTCAAGTCTCAATCTTTCAAGCTATGTTTCAATCTAGAACCAATTAGTACAATTATCTCATAAAATACACAAGATCCTAACAGAAACAATAATGCACCCTTATCTCTAGGAGTGCAATGGTCCCTCTCTGCCATGCTCAAATATGCACTCTGCTATTATATATCACTGGGTTGAAAATATCTTCTGTAAAAACAGGCTTAATTTAAAAACCCCAAACATTTAATAAGTTCATAAATGTATTTTACCCTATTCAAAGCTGAAGCACTTTCTACACCTTCCTTGTTACTACCTTTAAAAATATAAATTTCCATTTCTTTTTTTTTTAACTCAAACTTCCAGCTAGCTTCCTGAAGTTAAACTGCATAGCTTTCAGAGCTAAAAAATTATGTGTGCCTCAGTCTCTAAAAGCAAAGCAATGAAGCTCTCTGATGAAGAAACTCAATTTTTTATTCTTATTGATCTGGAACAGAAAAAAAACCAAAAAACCCACAGACCCATTCAGCAACTCTTTGGAACAATAGTGCTTTCAGACAAAGTGATATGCTCAGGGTAGGACTTCAGTCACTCCCTATATTTCCTCTTTCATCAGTTGTTCATCCTTTCCTTCTTCTAATCCCAGTCTGCAAGTGTTCTGATAAATTGTTTAGTTCCCAGGCTTGACCACCCTGGAGAAGAGAAGGCTCTGGGGAGATCTTAGAGCAGCCTTCCAGTACTGAAAAGGGCTACAGGAAAGCTGGGGAGGAGCTCTTCATCAGGGAGTGCAGGGATAGGATGAGCAGGAATGGCTTTAAACTGAAAGAGGGGAGATTTAGATGAGATTTGAGGCAGAAATGTTTTGCTGTGAGGGCGATAAGGCCCTGGCCCAGGCTGCCCAGAGAAGTGGTGGCTGACCCATCCCTATAGGCATTTAAGGCCAGGTTGGATGGAGCTTTGAGCAGCCTGGTCCAGTGGAAGATGTCTCTGCCCATGGCAGGAAGGTTTGAAACTGGATGGTATTTAAGGTCCCTTCCAACCCAAGCCATTCTATGACCCTAACAGTGTGACATGAACCACAAGCAGCTCCAGAGCCACAGGCCATGTCTCCAAAAAATTCTCCCTTTTAGGGAAAAAAACTACAAAACCTTACATCTGATGTTCAATAGCAGTGTCCTTAAGCCACTAGCTCCTAGTACAATAAAAAAGAAGGAATAGAAGCTTCAAACTACATTCTGATAAATAAAAAACAATGTATAACAGCATACAAAGAAAAAAACAAAAAACTTTTACAAATTCCAAAAGAGCAACTTCTACTTTTTTTTGTGAAAATCACTCATCTACATCCAGAATCTTGACTGTACATGCCATTTAGTGATAGGATTCTTAAATGAGAACCATAAAAGAGAAAACCACAAGACTAATTCATTAAACAGCAATCGCTATTAATTCCTATTAAAACCCATTAATATTTGTATACTTAAACTTGACTTATTCATACCTGCATTATAAGGAATCTTAGCAGCGATGAACAATGTCATGTGTTTCATGAAGAGGAAACCTCCCTAACACCTCATAATTTTACAATATAAACCTGAATCTGAAGTTTCTCTAAGAAAAAGTAGATTTTCAGAATTAACAGCTGAGATGAAAATTTATATATGTGACCCCAAAATACCCTAAAGGATCCCTAAAAAATGAGGAACTCCCAATTCAGTTTTAAACCACTGCAAATATAGAGGTATTTTTATGTTCCATAGCAGTTTGATTTTCAGCTTCTCCCAGACATGAACAGTTTGAGTTGGAAGGGACTGTAAATATCATCTCGTTCCAAGCATCCTGCAATAAGCAGGGACACCTCCCACTAGACCAGGATGCTCAAGGCCCCATCCAACCTGGCCTTGAATACTTTCAGGGATGGGACATCCACAACTTCCCTGGGTAACCTGTGCCAGTACCTCGCCACCCTCATCATGAAGAAATTCCTCCTAATGTCTAATCTAATTATTTACCTCCCCAATTTAAAGCCATTATCCCTAGTCCTATCACTACAAGCCACTGTAAAAAGTCCCTACCCAGCTTTCTTGTATGCCTCCTTCAGGTACTGCAAGGTCACTAAAAGGTGTCCTCAAAGCCTTGTCTTCTCCAGGCTTAGCAACCCCAACACTCAGTCTGACCTTTTATGGGAAGTGCTACAGCTCTCTGATCATTTTTGTGGCCCTCTCCTGGACCCATTCCAACCCAGCTCCATATCCTTCTTATGTTGGGGATTCAAGAATTGGACACAATACTCCAGGTGGGGTCTCACAAGAGCGGAATAGAGGAGCAGAATCACCTCCCTCAACCTGCTGGCCATGCTTCTTCTGATGCAGCCCAGAATACGGTTGGCCTTCTGGGCTGTGAGCACACTTTGCCAGCTCATGTCTATAGTGTCTTTTCTCCAAATGTGTATGGGCTTTATGTTTCTCTGGCAGAGAAGCTCCCATGATCCAGGAAGGGTAAGGAGAGCAGCTGTCAGTGAAGACTGAGGCAAAAAAGTTGATGAGTACCTCAGCCCTCTCCTCGTCTGTCGATACAAGGTCACCATTTTCATTCATCAGTGGGGGTACACTTTCTTTGTCCTCATTGTTTCCAATACAGAAATAACAGTGCAATTAATAGGAAAGCCATACCTGATTCTCTGCCACTGCATAAGACAATATTGGGAACTTATGATTTTTAACCTTCTTGTGTGACCTAACTCCCCTGAAGCCTACATAAGAGAAGTTCCATACACAGATCAGGTCTGGGTTTAAGGGAAAGCAGAGAATATACAGGCATTTATATTGTCAGGCACTGGAGTAGGTTGCCCTGGGAAGTTGTGGATGCTCCCTGAAGTATTCAAGGCCAGGTTGGATAGGGCCTTGAGCAGCCTGGTCTAATGGTAGGTGTCCCTGCCCATGGCAGGGAGTTGGAACTAGGTGATCTTTAAAATCCCTTCCTTCTGAAACTACTCTATGATTCTATACATAAGTGAAGGGACAAAATAAAACCTTTGCATAGAATTACACAGTATATCTTCAACAGTAACATTAACAGAACTGAATCCAACACTTGCAAGAGTCACAAGCTTTACTTTCACTTCTGAGACAGTGTAACCAAAGAATAAATTATGACGAAGAAATTCAAGTTGCTCTGTGAGCTCCTTCATGCTTACACAAAAGCGCAGCACATCTTAAAAAGGTGTTGGACCTAAAGAACCAATCTTGCTTTAACTGTTCTGCTCGTGGGCAGAAAAGTCTGCTTTTTTGACATACTAAATCAATCTGATAAAGTTGATATAATTGTTAAACACAACCAAGTCACAAGCAAATCCTCTAATGCAAGTCAAACAAGCCTGGATCCCTCAAAATCCAGAATATGTTATCTAAGGTCTATTATCACCTCTTTCTAGAGTGGCATTAGTGTCCAAAAGACCTCGTGGTACACTGCTTTAGGAAGGTGATACAGCTGAACTGATGCCTCTGCCTCCTCTGAAATAAGCCAAATGGCCCTGTCTGAGGGCTGTGGTCCTATTCAGCCATGGGACTGACTGAAACCACAGCCCTGAAGAGCACTCTTCTTGCACCCATATGAAGGCACACTTAAAGGTTTTGCGAATGTTTCATCTACTCTAGGGATTAAAATCATTGTACTAGCCAAAAATTAAAAAGAAAGAGTGAAAGTCATAAAACTGCAGAATCCACAAGATACTGTAGCAATGCAAACACAACCGACTGTCAGCTTTTACAAAACACTACTTAATTAGAGCTGCTATCATAATGAAGGTCATGTTAAATGGTACTAAGCACACCCTGTACTTACACTGATATTCACATTAATGTGCATCAAAGTAATTCCTGTTTTAAAAGGGATGATTACTTAGTGCCATTATCAGTCTCAGCCTCAATATATTATGCTGTCTCTAATACGCAGAAACCTCAGCTTCAGAAAAAGATTTATTATCTCAAGTGCTGAGTCAGTAGGAGCTGTGTATCTCCCAGAAAACAGTTTCTGCACAGCAAAAAACCCACACTGTTTGCACAATACTCTGTGCTGGTAAGTCTTCCCTCCAGTTTAGGCGGTTACCTGGGTCCTACATCAATAACTCAATTTATTAATTCTGGGTAGCCTATAGTAAATTGCTTTCTGTCACAATTTGTACTGATTCAGGAGGGCTATTTAGGAACATTCTTCTCCTTTAAGAAGACACTTTAGCTGTCACATTGTGTGCAACAATCAATGGTTCCCCTTGCATCTTTCAGTTTCTTTCCAAGCTGGCAGTCTTAAGAAAGCATTTTCAAAAGAAGCTAAATTACTATGTTTTCCACATGTTCTTCTATGCAACATTTCTATGTGAATAAAGTGCCATTTCATCTGAAAAGATCCTCTGAACTATTATGGTTTGTGATTTTTTTGCCTCAATGTATTTCATTTATTTATTTACACTCAAGACAGATAATAAAAGAACAAGCAGTCTGACCTTTGGACGACTGTCAGAAAGCCCAACTCTGCCACTACAACAACCAGCATGACCTTCTTCTCTACACTGAGTAGCTAACAATCACACGAATACAAGAGAAAAAAGCAACCTGGCCTGCGCAGACAAGTGGGCTCAATCAGGTAACACAGCCTGTTCTCAAAGCACCTGAAGGTGCACATTTTGTGAACCCTTCCAGACCATCTAGGACCACTAGTCGCATTTCAGAACTGTTTGCAGTGATGCTCTGCCCACAGCAGCTCCCAGTTTTGCCAGAAGAGATTAGAAAACATTTCTGTAGCTCTGCCTTTGTTACCTCAAACTCGATATCATATATCATCTGTCTTTCTGCAGGCACCATAAAAACTATATTATTTGCTCCTCCATAATCCATACCCAATTTGCACAGCTAGATGTGCACAGAGCTCTTAGGAAGGATTTTGAGGGTATAGGTTCCATGCATGAAGACCTTAAATTCTGCAATCTGTATCCAACACACCAGTGGAAACCAGGGTAACTTGTTCACAACAGCACACTGGATGCAGTAAGTGCACTGCCTCATTGTATGCCCAGGTTTTATTTCCAGCAGACTTCGAATGCTCCACGTAAAGCAACCAGCCCAAGGACAAGCTCACCAAAAGCATCTATTACAGCAGCAATGTGTATGCTGGAAAGTAAAAGGCATAGCTATATATAAGTGAAGAGAAAATGTATTAAGACTACTGTTAATTCTCTATCAATAACCCTACATTCCATGTAAAATACAATCAGGATATGTCAGTCATGCTCAGAGAAACAGAAATAGCCACCAATGTATTTTCTGGCCCCTTTCTACACTGCATCAATAGTGGCTCAGTTTTATTGGGACAAATATATAGTGCAATACTCATGCCGTGCAATACGCTATACCACTCAGCAGGCATGGTGCCAATTTTATCAATTCAGTTCTCACACTACTGCAACCCCATTACTGTCAGTAGAGAAGCTGTAAACTGCAAACAGATTCTAGACTAATAGGCTTTGATATTTCTAGTTTTCTAATGCACACAGCTAGCTTTATTTCTGGTTTGTTTGGGTTTTTTTTTCATTTGACTTTTCTTTTCTAATAAACCCACTGCTATGGGGCACCTAGAGAATGGTCTTCTATTAAAACAAGGGACAGAATTCATAGAATCATATAGTCATTTGGTTGGAAAAGATCTTTGAGATCATCAAGTCCAACCATACCTGTCCACTACTAATCCATATCTCTGAGCACCTCATCTACCTGTCTTTCAAACACCTCCAGCAACAGTGACTCAACCACCTCTCTGGGAATCCTCTGACAGTACCTAATAACCCTTCTGGTGAAGAAATTTTTCCTGATGTCTAATCTGAACCTCCCCTACTGCAAATTGAGGCCATTTCCTCTCATCCTATTGCCTGTCACTTGAAAGAGGAGATCAACACCCACCTCACTATAACCTCCTTTCAGGTAGTTGTTGGCAGTGATAAGGTCCCCCCTCAACTTCCTCTTTTCTAGGCTAAATAACTACAGTTCCCTCAGCTGCCTCTCATAAGGCTTGTTCTCCAGCCCCTTCACCAGCTTTGTTGCTCTTCTCTGGACTCGCTCCAGCCCCTCAATGTCCTTCTTGTAGTGAGGCACCCAAAACTGAACACAGTATTCGAGGTGCGGCTTCACCAATGTACAGGGTCACAATCACTTCCCTGGTCCTGCTGGCCACACTGTCTCTGATACAAGCCGAGATGCCATTGGCCTTCTCGGCCACACGTGCACACTGCTGCCAATGTTATTGCATTTTCCTGATTCAGTCCATTAGAGGCATTTATTGATGTCATTAGGATTTTACAACATGATAGCATAATCTGTCCTTTTCCTGAAGTAAACACTCTTAAACGAAAGTCCATAGGGAGAATAAAATTGAAGCATTTTTGAAGTGGTGAATACTAACCAGATATATAGCTGGAGGAAAAAATAATGTTATAACAAGAAGATAAAGCAAGAGGCACAATACCAAGTAATCCAAATATGACAGTAGCATATTCTTTGGGGAGGAAAGTGGGGGAGAAGCAATCAAGGACAAATTGACAGGAGGAAAACATGATTCCAGCTAGTAGGGAATGGGCAGGAAAATCAAGACAGAAAGGTGAACGTTTGGATATTTGTATTGAAATGAGCACACTGGGAAAGGTGAGCCAGAGCTTCCACAATTGAAGACTTCAGAAAGAAACTATCAAGGCTTCATGCTACCACTAATGTTGTAATGATTTGTGTGCTGGAGTCTTAGTCACCATACCACTGCCTCTCAAACAGGTCCAACCTTCCCTGTAATTGTTTAGATCTCTATTCTATGGTTTTATTTTTTTCTGTTTGTACTGGTTTTGATACTATCAGATTTCTGCCCACACAAATATTAACTAAACCTGGGGTTTCTACACAAATGCTTGTTAACAATGCAGCTAGCTAGTAATTTATTGAGCACTAAAGGAGAACTGTAGCATAAAGTGCACAATAACACTCCCCGTTTGGATTATGTGAGATAATAGTCTCATAAATTGTGACTGTGGTAGAAATGATCAACACTGACTCTTTATTAACAGGGTTTTTACAAGGTCAGTAATAGAGAATTAGGAAGAAAATAGCCTCTACTTACGTAGAAGTCAGGTTTCCCATTTAGTACATTACAAGGCAGATTTTCCAATGTCAAGGAATTTTGTTAATTTCTTAAAAATACAAACAAACAAACAAAAAAAAGCCCTACTGTACACACACACACCAGTTTCTGAAATGCCACCAAATACACTTTAAGAAACCTTTTCATTTCTGCCTATTTGCATTTTATGAAGTTATTATGATGAAGATGAAGGCATTCAAAGTAAAGGTATTGAGCCCACGGATTGTGTCTGTTCTCACAAAGTAAATTAGGAATAATTCTTCTTAGGACAACTGAAGCGAAGCAACATAACACCAAAATAAAAAGAGATTGCTTCTAGAGTTGTAAAACTAGAAGCACCACTTGGAAGGGTTTGTATATCATAGAATCGTTACAGTTGGAAAAGACCTCTAAAATCATCAAGTCCAATCATCAACACAGCACCATCGTGCCTACTAAAGTGTGTCCAGAAGTGCTATGTCTACACCTTTTTTTTAACACCTCCAGGGATGGAGTCTCCACCACTGCCCTGGGCAGCCTCTTCCAGTGTTTCACCACTCTTTCAGCAAAGATTTTTTCCTAATACCCAATCTACCCTTCCCTGGTGCAACCTGAGGCCATTTCCTCTCATCCTATCCCTTGTTACTTGAAAGTAACAATGTCCTATCCTAGCTCCAAGGAGTAGACACAGCAGAGGGAATCTTCCCTCTTGGAGGGAAGGTGTGGACACACATTTCCTGGAGCTGTTTCTCTTTAAATATTCACCCTATTGTTCCTAAACTAACTAACTGGCAATAGAAACTATCATTTCCCAGAGATGCCTGACTGCCTGTGGCTAGCTCAGACACAATATCTAAAGTCTAAATGATTGTTCTAGATGTGTCGAGTCAAAGTTTCTCAATAAATCAGTGCTATTTACTGCTGGTTAAAAAGGATGTGAGGATACAGCCAGCAAGTTCAGCTGTGTGAGGAGGGCATGACTGTCCATACCAACACAGGTAGGGGAGGAGAGGCAGTTCAGAGGATAAGAGTCAGTAAAGGATAAGTTCACAAAGTGCTAATGAAAAAATTAAAACAACTATAACGTGATAAACGATTATTTCGGCTCTGTTAACTGATCAGGAGATCCCAGACAGGCACTAAGAGTAGAGAAGCTGTGAAAGGAGATACACGAAAGATTTGCTTTGCATCAGTCCAGAGCTTGAATGGTATGAAGCTTATCATTAATTTTGTAACTTTGAATCATTAACTAAGAAGTTCTTTCAAAGCAGTTTGAAAAATTCACTAGCTCCAATTAATTTGTAAGCATTTTTCCCTTCCTTTCACTCCACACATAAGCAAAGGACAGCACAGTAAGAACACTGTTAATCTATCAAAAACTACAACCACATCAGTCTTGGATTCATATCAATTCATTTTTACCTAATGTAAACCATTACTTCAATAGAACAGCCAGGAGATAAATATTTGAAGAGGAGTCAGGTGGTATATGAAACCCTTCAAGACCTGGAAAAGTCCAGAAAAAATGACCAGTATAACAGAATGACAGATAGAAAGAAAAACTACTGGCAAGCAAATAAACAAAGAAAGAAAAAGCCTCAGCAAAAATGTCTTCAGGTAGTAAAAGTGAATTATTATATTGCCCCAACTTCAAAGAAGGTAGAACGTCACTCGAGACACCTTTCTGTTGAGCACAACCCTATTAAAATAAATGACAACTACTGTTTAAGGAGACTCAAGCTCTGTGTTTCCCAAAAGGGAGAATGCCACAAGATGCAATGTGTGCATAAGGAAACAGAAAAGAGCGCTAAATTCAGGTATAAAATTAAGTGCTCCATTTAGGTTCATAAGTTTCCTGAACAGTCCAAGGAATAAACTTCACTCACCATGGAAGGTTATTCACAGCATCTAAATTGGGAATATAAATCTGTCCAGCAGATATACAAGGGACTCAAAGCCCTGAATTAGACCCAGAAATTCAAGCTCCAAAGTTAAGACAGCAAGAGTAGTGCCAGGGTATCTATACTTCCGGTGCCACTGTTCCTAGAGTGAAAGGTGTAACAGCCATGGAAAACCATGGATGCTCTATTCTCATGACCTTGTTTATTTCTATTTGATCAAGAGCTAATACATTCCACACAGCATATTAGGAATTAAATGTCCACTTGCATGTTAAGAAGGACTAATAAAGTAATTTTTATTTTTTTTAAATAGATGAGGTGAAACATTTTCACCAGCAGCAGCCAGCATCCAGTTTAGCACTGAACTGGCTTGTTCTTTGCAGCTGTATAAGCAACCCAACAACAATAGTGAACAATTGCAGCTGAGTAGCTACATTAAGTGGCTTCTGAGCTGCTGCTGTTGTATGTATTTACTATAAACAGAAAAGAGAAGAGCCTCTAGGAAAAACAACAAATGAGGGAAGCACAGCATGAGAGATGAGTATTATGGTGCATCAGTGTCTACCACAAAGAGAATACAAGAGAAACCCAGTACAACCTGAGAACAGGAGAAGGGACAACATGTAGACCTGAAGGCATTCCTCGTAACAGGATACAAAGCAAAGTTAATTACTTTGTTTTTCAATAACAGAAAGAAAGAATATTTCAAGACCTAGCACAACACATTGTACACTATCTGTGTGGTATTACAGGATGCAAATATTGAACAAAGCAATGAGAGTGAAGATTCTGAATTATAAAAAATAAGAGTATAGAGATGCCTGATTAAATGAAGTGACTGGAATAGTGCAGGGGAAGAAATAGGAAGTGGGGAAAATAAAGTAGGAAAGAAGTAAAGAAGTTGTTTGCTAGGAAGATGAAAGAGAGATAGACAGACAGAAGTGAAAAAATAAAAAAAATCACTGAAACTGTATCTATGGCAACACTGAAAAAGAAATTAGCAGACATTTTTTAAAGCATTTGAAATCTGAAGGTTGGAAGAAAATCAAGCCAAGGTGCTGGCTTTTTTCTGTGGTCTCCATCTTTTCTGCAGGAGACAGAAAAGTGAGTATCAGCCTAGGTCAGAAGAAGGGAAACAACATTCTTCTTGCTTTCCTAATGAGTTTCCCTTTCTAGTTCTTGTGCTCTAGACAAAAGATAGGTAAATTAGCAACCTGATCCAGTGGAAAGTGTCCCTGCCCCTGGCAGGGGGTAGAACCGGATGGGCTTTAAGGTCCCTCCCAACCTAAACCATTCTATGAATCGGTTTTCTTCAATAAAATTCTTTGTTTCATAAGAACTACACATCTGATTTGATTTGGTGGAATCAATTTAATGTAAAAGAATGGCTGTAGGTTTTGTATTAAACTGTATCAATCTTATTTCAAAACCCCCACACATTTAATTAATCTAGAGTAAAGAATACAAATGGTTGTTTTCCTTGATTGGCTTTTCTCCTGAAATAAACATTAAAATCAAATATTTTTATTTGCACACTCTCAAATTTGGTCTTTATAAACAGCCTCAAAACTTGTTAGCTACATACACATAATTACTAACATAATTTGTGATCCTTATAAGCTGCTACAATATTTTCCACTAGAATTTTGTTTCTCTAGTGTTGTACAGCTTGTATTTCACAGAATCATAGAATAGTTCAGGTTAGTAGGGACATAAAGATCATCCAGTTCCAACCCTCTTGCCATGGGCAGGGACACCTCCCACTGGATCAGGTTACTCAAAGCCTCATCCAACCTGGCCTGGAACACCTGCAGGGTTGGGGCATCTATAACTTCTCTGGGAAATCTGTGCCAGTGCCTCACCACTTGTACAAGAAAATATTTCTTCCCGAGATCTGATCTCAATCTCCCCTCTTTCAGCTTAAAACCATCCCCCCTTGTCCTGTTCCAGCACTCCTTGGTCAGGAGTCCCTCCCCAGCTTTCCTGTAACCTCTTTCATTACTGGAAGCTGCTCTAAGTTCTGCTGGGACCCTTCTCTTCTCCAAGCTGAACATGCCCAGCTCACTCATCCTCTCCTCATATCGGAGGTGCTTTAGTCCTTGGATCATCTTAGTGGCCTCCTCTAGACTCTCTCTAACAGATTCTCCTTTCTGGCATGCTCTAACCAGTTAACTGTGTCCATTTGAAAAGCAAGACTCATTTTTTTTTCATTGCTTTGTCCTTTGTTCTGTTGTTTATACATGAGCAAGTGGGTGTGAAGTGCCAGCAGATGTGTCATGCTACTTTACACTGCTTCTAACAGCTACTCAAGGAGAAAGGCACTGAATACTTAACCTCACCTCTTCTGATTTACCACTTAGGCAGGAATGGCCAAGACTTATTTGTTGGGCTATTTAACCAAAGGAACAAGCTTGGAAGCTGACTATCAAGTGCATATATTGACAGAAGAACTCTGTAGTAGGATTTCCAATCCATACATTCACAAAGAGGTCACGTGGAACTGAAACAGGAAAGGTGCAAAATGGTGGTGAACTGAGAATGCAAAAAATCACAATCTGTGAGAGAAAAAAAATCACATCCTAAGGTTCAAAAACTCTGATTTATACCTTTAGCATGTGTTTGGTGCCACAGTATAAGAAAAGAAATTAAGCTACTGGAGAGTGCCCAGTGGAGGCCACAAAGTTGGTAAAGGGTTTTAAGGGGAAGTCATATGAGGAGTAGTTACAGTCATTTGGTCTGGTCACTCTGGAGAAGAGGAGACTGAGGACAGACCTCATCATGGTGTACAGCTTCCTCACAAGGGAAGGAGCAGGAGCAGGAGCTGCTATCCAATGATAGGACCAAAGGGAATGTCAGGAAGATGTGCCAGAGGAGGGTTAGGTTAGATATTAGGGAAAAGATTTTTTACCTAGAGGATGGTGGAGCACTGGAACAGGCTCCCCAGGGAAGCAGTCAGAGAACCAAGCCTAACAATATTCCAGAAGCATTTGGACAATGCCCTCAGACACAGTGTGAATGTTGGGTTTGTCCTCTGCAGGGACAGGACTTTGACTCACTGAACCTTGTGGGTCTCTTCCAACTAAGGACATTCTATGATAATAAGATTATTTTAATATGTTTCTGAATTAAGTTTCACCAAATGCTTGTTTAAATTCTCAAATTAAATACTTCTGCACTCGGTGAACACAATTCAAAGGAACAATCTGACAGAAGCAAACCAAAACTCGTCTGCATGATGAAGGACATCTCATGCATTTACCTCATGTATAAATTACATTCCTGGATCCATCAGAAGATCCCAGATTGGATAACTCTGCACTGCATTGTTCAAAGAGCTCTTCCTCATTTCAGCTAATAAACATGCACCCAATGCAATACTACCTCAGACTGTGCTGACTGCATGGCTGATTCAAGAGTTTAGGACTCACACCACTTCCAGTAAAAACTTTTTGAATCTATATAGAGTACCTCTAAAACATTTCTCAAGACATTGCACATATAATTGTACTTTGAGAAACCGTTATATCAACATTGATGCAGTAATTCCAAATACTAAAGTTTTCAATTAGTCTGCTATTTATAACTGAGGAACCTCTTTAAAAATCTGCTATAAATAGTAAATTCTACAATAAAGAAGTCTGTAGCATTTTGTGAGGGTAAACTAAAAAACAGCAGAGATATAGATCTTGAAAAGAGAAAAGGTGGAATAAAAATGGAAACACAAGGACAGGAAGACAAAATTACAACTATTTGAAAGCAGGTAACAGAACAAGAAATCAATATTTTTAGAAATTATTAATAATCTACATGAAATTCTGATTATATGGAGCATTTGTACATAGATGACACTGGAAATGGTTTTGTCTTACACTAGAAATTAATGTGGCTTATATAGAGTTATGCTTGGCTCCAAAAAGAGGACAAAGGGAGTAATTAGGAAATTACTATGCTCAATGGTGTTGAGAAACTATATGGTAGGAAAAACTATAACTGTATGATAATAGGATTATCAGAAGACCAGAAAGGACATGGATCTGTTGGAAATAGTCTAGTGGAGGCCACGAAGGTGATCTGAGGGTTGGAACATCTCCTCTACAAGGACAGGCTGAGAGAGCTGGGATTGCTCAGCACAGGAAAGAGAAAGCTCCAGGGAGACCTTAGGGCAGACTTCCAGTACCTGAAGGAGGCCTACAGGAAAGTCTGAGAGGGAATCTTGATGAGGGATTGCAGGGATAGAACAAAGGAGAATGGTTTTAACCTGAAGGAGGGGAGATTTAGATGAGAACTCGGCAAGAAATGTTTTCCCGTGAGGGTGGTGAGACACTGGCCCAGGTTGCCCAGAGAAGCTGTGGCTGCCCCATCCCTGGAGGTGTTCAAGGCCAGGTTGGATGAGGCTTTGAGCAACCTGATTCAGTGGAAGGTGTCCCTTCTCATGGCAGGAGTTTGGAACTGGATGACCTGTAAGTTTCTTCCAATCAAAACCATTCTATATCCAGTGGGTCTTTTCCAACCTAGTAATTCTATGATTCTGTGATTCTATAACAGTCATACCTGTATATACTATCAGCCCAGACATTATATCCATCTTTAAAATAGATGCTGGATACAGTATAAAGCAACTGTGAATATTTTGAGAGGTGCTGTTAAAGTGAAGTACAATGCTTCCCTTCCTGGGGGAACCTGCCATGTGCGTAGGTCTTGTCAATACTGCCACAATGAGGGTCAATGCACATCAGATGAGATACACTGAAGAATCTCAACTGGAGTGCTAGTGACCAGCCAGTGAGCTTTCATCATTCACAAATCTGCACAGCTGGCATCAGAGGTGCAACTTTCAGATCTGGATTAAAGGACACCTCAGAACCCCTGGAATGTATTGTTGTATGGAGCCAACACTATGCTTGCCATGTAACAGATGCGAGTCATCATTGTGTTTATGACAGGACTATGATTAATGCATTCAACTGCTCTTGTTAAACAAAAATCTTGGGGAGAAATGTCATTCAAACTGAGTATTGCATATCATTTTCCAATAACCATGTATAGCAGCTGTTTCAGCCTACAACTATCAAAAGGGTTTGAGCAATTTTTCTTTGTATCATGCAATGGAGGATGCATACATCAACAAAGGAAAAGAAACTCTCTCAAATGGTACCCTGATATACATTTGTTGTGCTAGATGGAGTTTATGCAACAACTGCTGTAAAGACACACAGTACAATGAGTGGCCTAAAGCTTCTGCTTCCTTTCTGAATAATTTCTCAAATGCTTAGCTGTATTTTAGAGATCTCTTTTCATAAGCTCATATTACAGCACTGAGGGCCATACTGTGCCTTTCCCATGCTCAAACTGATGAACTGTTATTCACACAACCAGGCCTACAGTGATAAAACTGAAGCACAGCTACAGAAACAGGGAAGTAAATTGAATTCAGAATTTCCAATATTTTCCTAGAGTTCTATTGTTCTGAACAAATATGAATGAATAATTTATTTGGTTATTTTCACATGAGGGTTTTCTTCCTCACTCAGCATCACTTATGAAGTTTGAAAAGCTGTGTTTTAACAGACTTTGAGTCACATATCACCTTTTAAAATCAATATACTCCAAGTGGGTTAGTGCAAAATGTCACTTCTATTTTTTGACTCAATGTCTTTGCTATGTGAATGAGGCAAACATCACTATGGAGCCTTGGAAAGAAACTACAACTCATTTGCAGCACCCATAGAATGGTTTGGGTTGGAAAGGACTTTAAAGCTTATCCAGTTCCAACACCTGTCATTGGCAGAGACACCTTGCACTGGATCAGGTTGCTCTAAGCCTCATCCAGTCTGGCCTTGAACACCTTCAGGGCTGGAGCAGACAGGACTTCTCTGGATAACCTGTGCCAATGCCTCACCACTCTCACCGTACAAAATTTCTTCCTATTTTCTAATCTAAATCTCCCCTCTTTCACCTTAAAACCATTACCCTTCATCCTGTTACTGCACTCCATCTAACAGGGAACCACTTCTGCCTCATTATAGCTGACAATCAAGTAGTGTTAACTTTGGAGTGTGTGTGGGTTTGTTGTTTTTTTCTTAAATAGATCTCCTTCAGTTAGGACATGGAAAGAATCCAGAGATTGGGACAGTGAGCATCTACAGCCTTAAAGGTAAGGATCGTCTTATTCAAGACTGCAAGCATTATTTCCCTCCAGCTTTTGTATGGGGTAAGATGACGCTCAGAATATTAAAAGAAATGTTCAGCCTGACTACAGAGCTGGCTGACTACCTTGCTGGCTGTACCCAGTAATGGAATTGTTCCTAAGGAACTGTTACAGCCTAACTAGTCAATGATCCCTAAACTGAGAAGGATTTACGTGACTAGTTTATAGCTCTGAAAAGGTTGGTGTAGTCTACCAAGTCGCAGTTGCAGAGCATCACAACTCAGAGACAGAAACGGCTCCTGTGGAGACTTTCCCATTACTGGAGTGTATAATTACTACTGTAAAATCAGGATATGTAACAACATAGTAATTGATCAGTGAACTATAAAGGTAAGTATTATGTCTACCTGAATCTTCTCCGTGTCCTATATATATGTATTCATAATTAAATTCCCTCCTGCAACTTGGTGCTTTATCACTTCTTCAGTAGAAAATGTCAGATCTATGTGATTTTTAAACAAAAAAAAAAGAAAATATTTTTCAGGGCACTGAGCCCTACACAAGCAGAAATGCAAATTTTAATACATACTTTTTTTATTAAATCACTGCAAGGAGGAACTGCAGATCACTTTGGTGGAAGGATGAATGTAACTACATCAAGCTATAGTCTGCAATTCTTCAGTTACAAGAGATCTTTGACCTTATAAAAAGACTGCTCTGCTCTTGATAAAGCAGTGCAATACCATGATTTTTAAAAACATTTGCACTAATTACAAGGAGAACTGTGTTTGTTTCCCATTATATTAATCACACACAGCACTGGCATGAGGTTTAAGCCTTTATCTGATTATCCAAATCTCTTTAAATAAATGCCCCATCCCTGGAGGCGTTCAAGGCCAAGTTGGATGAGGCTTTGAGCAATCTGATCCAGTGGAAGGCGTCCCTGCCAATGGGACCGCTACTGCCTCCCAGTCTTTTCCCAAGAGGATTGAGAAGAGAAGACTGTTTAGAAGTCACTTGAATCAGACCAGTATCCTATTACTCATTGAGGCAACACATTGTCATTCACGTCATAACAGCAACAGGGAACACAAAAGCTTCACCGCCAAGTACAATCACCCAAATAACTGTCAACAAATACAGATAACTGACAATCAGTGCAATTTTCCTATTTCGACCATCTTAAAAATAGACCTTCAGCTTTGAAAATGTTCATCTTGACGTTTCTTTGAACAAGTTGTTGCAAAGACCATTTATCCTGGACATGTCTGCACAATAGTTTTCTCTTCTCAGTGTTGACAATGATAAACACAATGTAATAATCCCCTTTTTTTAACTTCTTCAGCAATTTCAGATTCCTAGTACAAAATGTGATCCCTAAATCAAGCTAAAGGAACAAACTGATTCAAGCCGATCTTCTTTCTTGGTCTTAAAGATAATCCATCATAGTGCAATTTACTGCCAGAAGTGTGCATTCTATGTACCTTGTTTTATATGTTTTGTTTTAACAAGCTAATTTGAAATAAACTCACATTTATTTAATATAGATAGGTAGGATAAAAAGAACTAAAATCCAATACATTTTTTTTCCTTTGTGTTACTGTTTTTTCCCCAAATGTTTCAGTAATGCAGTACAGAAAGTCGTAGTTTCCCACAATGTTCCCTGCTAATTTTCCCACCTATAAATGAACTGATTCTCATAATAACAAAATGGTAAATTATAGAGGAAGATGCCTGTAAAAAGTAAAATAGGCTAAATGATGGAATCAGGCTCATGAGGAACAATTCTCACTCAAATTACTTTCCACAAAGGCTGTAATATAGGTTTTGTGATAGGCAGAGGGGAAAAAGGAAGTGGTACAGAGAGAGCTGTTGTCGGCACTTGTAGTGAACTATAATACATGGAGTTTGTTCTGAATAGAACCCTCTTTTCCTCCAAGATTCACAGCTATGGCTAGTTCTGTAAATAAGAAAATAATGGGAATTTTGTTTATCATAACAACAGTCCATGAAAACCTTTCTTGTCTAATTAGTTCACTCTCAAATACCACACGTGCAATTTTTTTGCCTCTTAAATGCTCAACAATCCCCAAAGAGATTTTGGTCAGTTTTCATTTTAAGAGTCAAGCTTAGTTAGGTTTATATTGGTTGAGACTAATAGGAAAATATGAGGAAGAGCAAAAAGGTCAAAGCAAATTGCAGAAGTATTTCTCCCACTATCATTATCAGAAGGGCGATCATTTAAGGACACATTAAGAGAGAGAACCGAGAAAAATGGAAGCATTTTCCTAAAGGCTAATGGAAAACACAATACTGGCAACAGAGCATTCTCTCTCTCCTCTCTGACTGGACTCACTAGAGTATGAAAATATATTAAATGCCATTATAACTACATTAAAGATTTTGACTAGCCAGAAAAATGAATGGAACAAAACTGATGAAGCATATTCTGGCTGACAGGTGTCTTCTAGGATCCTTAGTGTGTAACCTTTAAAGGTCTGGCAAGGGTGCCACCAGATTAACCTGCACTAAACTGGAATGACCACCACATTAGATTTCTTCCGGTAGTTCAATTATTCACATAACCATGTGCGCTTTTGGGCACCACAGTATAAAAAGGACATAAAGCTATTGTAGAGAGTTCAGAGGAGGCCACAAAGTTGGTGAAGGGTTTAGAGGGGAAGCCGTATGATGAGCAGCTAAAGTCACTTTGTTCAGCCTGAAGAAGAGGATACTGAGGAGAGACCTCATCGAAGTCTACTGCTTCATCACGAGAAAGAGGAGAAGCAGGAGGTGATCTCTTCTCTCTGGCAGCCAATGATAGGACTCAAGGGAATGGCAGGAAGATGTGCCAGGGAAGGGTTAGGTTGGATATTAGGAAAAGATTCTTCACCCAGAGGATGGTGGAACACTGGAACAGGGTCCCCAGGAAAGTAGTCCCGGCACCAAGCCTGACAAGATTCAAGAAGCATTTGGGAAACAACCTTAAAGACATAGTGTGAATGTTGGAGCTGTCCTATGCAGGGACAGGAGTTGGACTCACAGATCCTTGTGGGTCCATTCCAGTTCAGGATATTCTATGATTCTATGATTTTTATTATCTTTGTCAAGGTCAAACCTCAAAGCCAACCAGACTATATAAGCTGTAGGAAGCATAACCAAGTACTCCTAAATGTCTATGGGCTACACTTCACATTGCAAGCCAATGTATGTTTGCAAGTGATTCAGTGAGTGTAGGATCTTATGTCCTAGTCTTTTATTTGTCTAACAAAAAAAAAGGCAGGTGAAGTTAACAAGAATTCTAAGAAGAACCCTGAGATTATGTCCCCAGCACTTGTATTTCCTCATTTCCTATTAGTAGTAACATGTCTACAGCAAAGAACATGATCACGGGCCACCATATCACCACAATAGGGTTAAACAAAGCAGGTATCACCCAAAAAGCTGACAAATCAAATCTATGGAAAGTGTGATGGCTATGAAAAAGCCTCACCTTCTCTATGGAAATTCTCACTTGCTATAAGAATTTCAAATGTCACTTCAGAATTTTGAAAACACTTTATAAGTCTCCTGATGAGTTTATTTTGCTTGTAATAAAACTATTTTCTTCCAAATGTTTTCATTTTCTCCTGCCCAACATGTATGTAATGTGACAAACAACTAAGTCTGGGTTCGTTAATGATTTAAATTAAATGGGAAATAATTCAAAGTCCTAAAAAACATACACAATAAAAATATCAGAAAAAAGCATTATTTGGGCTTTTGTTCAATTTTCTCCCACAAATATCTGTGTGAGATATATATAAAAATGCTACATATTTGACTAGCTAAAAAGTAACCTGTGGTTCTGGGTGTCAGATTAGATGATCGTCAGAGGTCCCCTCCAATCTCAGTTAGCCCACAAGCTTTCAGATACAGAGAGATGAAAGAAAAATCAAGATGCTCAAACAGTTTTTTTTCTAATAAAGTAGAAGAGAAACTACTCTAAAGCATCTGCTGAAGGTACAATATTGACCACCATCAATAGATGCAATATTAGGCAGCAAAAATGCTGTTTCACATCTCCTACAAGTGATATGGATTACAGTATTTTTATGGCAACCAAATGCCACTATACCCTGTGGTTCAACCCAGGTTTTATTGAATTCTGTGAATTGGGGTACAGTTTGTTTTGCACATTTCCAACTGTTTTAGTCCAGGTATCATACCAAGTTTGCAGGGACACAAATAGTCCGTGGTTCTCCAGGACATGACGCTACAAATGATGAAGAACAGAATGGTAACAATAATGTTCCAAAACTATATAATAAAAAGTCATAGAATCGTACAATGGTTTGGGTTGGAAGAGTCCTTAAAGATCATCCAGTTTCAACCCTCCTGCCATAGGCAGGGATACCTTCCACTGGATCAGATTGCTCAAAGCCTCATCCAATCTGGCCTTGAACACCTCCAGGGATGGGACATCCACAATTTCTCAGGGCAACCTGTGCCACTACATTCCCACCCTCTCAGGAAAACATGTCTTTCTAATATATAAGTTCTGGGGAATTAACAGAGGTCAACATGATCCTACTTGGAAGGATCCATTAAAAATTCATGTAATATTTACTTTTATTGCTGCAGAAATGCATTGAAACAACTTTTTGCAAAATTGAAACAATTTTTTAAAACAATATTGACCTGAAACAACTAAATCATCACTGTGAGTTGCAGTACTTTGGTCTTCTTTGGATAAATGGCATCAGCAACTGAAACTGTACAAAAAAAGCTGCATAATTTTGTGGTTTGCAGCTCCTTGGCAATTGCAAAATCAGCACTGAACCATGTATAACTGAACCTGACAAGTCTAAGAAAGTAGCTGGAAAAACTGAGAAAAGGACTGATTTCAGTTTGCATTTTTATTTTAAAATTTTATTATTAACCATCCTATTTTCACAGCACCCAATACAACCCCCTTTTGCTAGATACTGCACAAAAATAAAACTAAATGACAGCTCCTACCACAGCATATACGCCTGGGGGAAATGCACATTTGCCTTTCACACATACCCATATGAGACCAATATTAACAAGAAGTTGACGCTATATAAATGAAGATAAATTTCATCTCAGGATTGGAAGCCTATTTTCAACAATGTAGAAAGTATTCTAATTCCAATTCAGTCCTTTCTAATAACGTGCTCAGATTCTTGAAGTGTAAATTGCTGCCCCTTCATTCTACTACACCATTTGAAGATCTATTCCATTTCTTGACTTATATGTGTTTACTCTAAAGCAAGGGGCCAGAATATCTTTTTACATCTTTAAAAGATGCCTCTGTGTTGCCTTCCTCCTGGCTTTTAAGTCTTAAAGCACGGAGAAACATCAATAGGATATGATGACAACTTATGAAAAGTACAGTGTAAGTAATCAAGACAACTCCATGGCAGTGGTTACCTTGGAACTCATATGCTCATTTCTCGAAACTCATATGCTTATTTAAGTTCATTATGGATGTTTGTTATTAAGGCAAAGGGCAAACTCACTGCTTACATACAATGTTAACAGGATGTAAGGAAATTTCCCATCTGGTAGAATGGCAAAATAAAGAAAGTCTTATTATAGCTTTTCATACAATATTCGTCTAAATATTGTCTGAAATAAAACATGGTCTAAAACTCTACAGAAGTATGCTGAAAAGACAGCAGTCAACGTTACATTGCATTATCTCCTACAGAGATACTCAGATAACTGGACCTCTACCTAATGCAACCTGATCCAGTGAAAAAAGTCCCTGCCTGTGGCAGGGAGGTTGGAACTGGATGATCTTTAAGGTCCCATCCAACCCAAACTATTCTATGATTCTGTGATGACTCTACAAAGACTAGAAATTACAATTCTTTTCAGATTTTTATATATCTCCTCTGACAGTATTGTTTACATTTTTGACACCAGCATAAGATTTCCCTGAAATTATGTTGCTACAATAATTTTAAATTAGATCTAAACCAGTAATGATGTTTATTTTCATAGTGACACAGTGGAATATGGAATCACGCACACTGTCTGGATATTATCCACCCTCGTTTTCTCCTGTAAGATTAAATTCAGCATGAGGGCAAGAATGGAAGATGCAGTCCTATCACTTAACATATATGTCTTAGTATGAGATTTTTATCATATTGTATTTATTAGACAATGTGTATTTCTTCATGCTGTCAACGTTTCTACCACTTGCTTGATTCCAAACTAAGCGGAGAAGTGTTTGAACAACTCCTAACTAAGCTTCTCAGTTTAGAACACAGATGCAGCCTGCACTTAAAATACAGCAGCAGGGACAAGAGTGATCCTTCATAGAACAGTTTGGGTTGTAAGAAACCTTAAGGATCTTCTAGTTCCAAGCCCCCTGCCATGAACAGAGACACCTTCCACTGGATCAGGTTGCTCAAAGCCCCATCCGACCTGGCCTTGAACATTTCCCAGGGATGGGGCATCCACAGCTTATCTAGGCAACTTGTGCCACTGTCTCTCCACCCACACAGGAAAACATTTCTTACTAAATTTTCATTTAAATCTTCCCTCTTTCAGCTTAAAATCATTCTCTCTCATCCTATCCACACACTCCCTGTCAAAGAGCCCCTCCTCAGCTTTGTTGTAGGCCTCCTACATGAGTTAAAGCAGCCAAAAAGAGATGTAGCCAAGGTTTCTCTACCCTTTGCAGTTATCAACTGCAACTGAAGTCCATGCTTGATTTCTTTACCAGGAAGAGCATGATAATTTGTGACTTGCTCCTTTTGAATGACATTCCAGGAGCTATCCAGTAGGAAAATGAAGGGAGATTTAGAAATTATCACTAGTCCATTGTGTAGAAGACCTACAGAAAATTCATTCTAGACTATTTTTTAAGGCTTACATTATGTCAATGACATTTTTCACTTTTATGAGGTGGCCGATTTGTTCCCCAGCTCTGACTCAGGCAGTACTGGACTGTGTGACAGGCAGGATTCCCTGGTGTAGTATGCTGCTTAGTCAGCCAGTGGATTACATGCCAGCTGGCCCTTCACCATCCTCCAAGCTTTTCCTACAGTGATATCCAGACACTTTCCTCACAGACGTCATAGGTCACCACGTTTTACACTTTCAATAAAATCACGCTGTCCTGCAAACACAGTTAGTAACATGAAGTCCCTGTTCATGGACTGAATAATTGTCCTTATCTCCCACAGGATTTAGGGTAAATTAAGCATATTCTATGTAAATCCAGAGGAATTGGAGTACTACTCTCTCCAATAACTTAAAGTATTTATTCCCATCCTGGCAGATCAAAAGAAATAAAAATTTTGAGATTACAATATAACAAGAGACAGGAGAACTCTTTGAGAAAGTCTAGCTCTAATTTCAGTCTCTCTTTCAGATGCTCTTCTTCACATCACATATTCCAAACCAGATCTGCTTTAATAGGTAGAAGGAATTTTGGTTTTAAAGAAGACATGGAAAATAAAACTATCATAGAATTATTGAATAGTTTGAGTTGGAAGAGACCTTAAAGATCATCTAGTTCCAGCCCCCTGCGATAGGCAGGGACACCTCCCAGTAGATCAGGCTGCCCAAAGCCCCATCCAACCTGGCCTTGAACACTTCCAGGGATGGGGCATCCACAACTTCCCTGGGCAACATGTGCCAGTGCCTCACCACCCTTATCATGAAGAAATTCATCCTTATATCTAGTCTAAATCTGACCCTACCCAGTTTATGCCCATTACTCTTAGTCCTATCACTACAAGCCTTTGTAAAAAGTCCTTCCTCGGCTCTCTTGCAGGCCCCCTTCAGGTACTGGAAGCTTGCTATTAGATCTCCCCACAATCTTCTCTTCTCCAGGCTGAAGAACCCCAACTCTTTCAGCCTGTCCTCATAACAGAGGTGCTCCAGTCCTCAGATCATCTTCATGCCAGTCCTCTGGACCCATTCCAACTGTTCTATATACTTCTTATGCTAGGGATTCCAGGATATGGTATGATAATAATGATAACAGTTATGTTCTCTTTTTCCCTGCCCTAATCTGCCTAAATGTACAATAGCCACATCTCAAACCTTACTAACTACTTATTCAGATTCAAAAAAATAACATCTACTGTTTGTGTTCACATGTTGGACATAACAGCACAAAGCCAAGCATGCTACCGAGGTCAGCACAAAGGTTTTTATTCACCAAGTGCAGTGTTCTGCAAGGAAATGAATTTTTTTTTCAATGATAAAGAATACTTGGCAAGTACACTGTTTTAATTTGCTACAGTTTGAATGTCCAATTTTTGTTTCTGTCTAGAATTCAGGGAAATAATTAAGTTTCTTTGTATTCCACTTGTCTATCACTACAAAGAATGCAGTATTACCAAATATCTGGCAAATATTATGCCATCAGAACCCAACAGTGAGGTATGCTGGAAATGTTTTTTTAACAAATAGTAAACTCACACTAAATGCAAGAATATTTGCAGGCTTGGGGCTGTACAGTTTATAAATTGGAGTCAATTCAGTGAGTGGTGTCAGTCAGAAAAAAACACATGTATGGTTTTGTTGGGTTGGAAGAGCTGGAAAAGTTTCAGCAAAAAAAAAAAAAACAAACTCCATCCTGAACATGAAATGATTTAACTTGATGTGAACAAAATGTCATACTGTACCAGACATATTTGGTGATATTCTTTTGACTAAGTAGTCAGTCCGATAATTCCTGTTCCATTCAATAAGGCCAAGTGGCATCTTGGCCTGAATCAGAAACAGTGTGGCCATCAGGACCAGGGAACTTATCCTTCCCTTGTCCTCAGCATTGGTGAGGCCACACATTGAATCCTGTGTTCAGTTTTGGGCCCCTCACTACAAGAAAGACATTGAGACACTGGAGCGTGTCCAGGGAAGGGGAACGAAGCTGTTGAAGGGGCTGGAGAACAAGCCTTATGAAGAGCGACTGAGGGAACTGGGGCTCTTTAGCCTGGAGAAAAGGAGGCTGAGGGGAGAGCACATCACGCTCTGCAGGTCTCTGAAAGGAGGTTGTAACAAGGTGGGCGCTGGTCTCTTCTCCCAAGTAACAAGTGATAGGACAAGAGGAAATGGCCTCATGTTGTACCAAGAGAAGTTTAGATTGGATATCAGGAAAATATTCCTGATTGAAAGGGCACTGGACCAAGCTGCCCAGGGAGGTGGTTGAGTCACCATCCCTGGAAGTATTTAAAAGACTGGTAGGTGAGGTGCTCAGGAATATGGTTTAGTAGTGGACAGGTATGGTTGGACTTTGACCCAAAAGTCTTTTCCAACCAAATGGTTCTATGATTCTATGATAATATAAACCACATCCATCTTCTTGTGTCCTTCCCACTCACTCAATTCTACCATGCTGGTGAGCACTTAAGTACTTCTGAATAAGGAAAGATCATAAAGAATTTTCAGATCAGCATTAGAAACCCAGGGAAAATACTCAGAATAAATCTAAGTTATTCAGATGCTAAAAGAAAGAACAAGAAGCTAAAAACATAAATTCAAACCGATGTATTCTGAAGGATGCAGCCAAACACAACTAAGATACTGCTGCCTTATAAAAAGCTGAGCAATGCTGCAGACAAAACTAGGTCAGGAAAAAAGGCATTTCTTTCCATATGCATACATACATGCAAGTGACAAAAAAAACAGGTAGAGATATGCAAGTACACCACTAACATTGATTTCCAATAGAATCAAGTCACTTGAAATGAGCAGACAGGATGGAAATAAATCAGGACATTTCACAACGAGTTAATCCTTAGTAAATTCATTAATTTTTAAAAAGGAAAAGAATTAAATCCAGAAATATGAATCTCAAAATGGCAACAGCGTTTCCTGAACAAACCAGTTATTGTTAGCACTTGCCACACTTCAAGGCCATTAGAAATGAATTTTTAAATGAAAAAATAGCAGGCAGCTTTGCAAGACAATTGAAGAAGATAATTTCTAACAAGGGCAGAATGTTTTCCCTATTTATTCTAATAAAATAACAGCTTTTCTCTTGTCTGCTTCAAATTTACAAAGAGCAGGTTAAAATCTTATGCTTCCATATAAAGTACCAGCATTTTGATGAGGTAATGGGAAATCTAAACTTACCCAACAGACTGTTTGAAAATTAATATCCCATTCTCCACTTTTTTTTCTTAATTAAATATTCATGTCTCACTTAATTGCTAAGTTTGGCCAAAGTGTAATAACAATTGAAGAAGCCGTCAATACCAGGTAACAAATACATTACTTAGCATGATACGGCAAGAAATTACGGGCCCAATTAGAGACAAAGATTCCTTAGTGCAAGGGAAAAAAACTCGATCTCTAATGAAAATAAGATGCTCTGCAAAGCTGGAGCACCGTCTCTGTGTGATATGCTTTCAAGTCTAAGAATGTCTCCTGGGAAAACAGAAAATAACACAGTAAGCAGGTTTAGAGCAAAGTCAGTTGCTGTGTGTGACACTGTGGCAGTGCATTGCAAGGGTGTATCAGGAAAAAACATAATTATCAGCTGTCCACTGAGAGAGCTGTTTGGGAAGGTTAGAATACATTGCAGGTATTATAAGGTAAACTAAGGTTTTTCCTCAAAGATGATGTTACTAGTGTGAGTAATCTCTGGGCAGGTGCTTGTTAAGCTTGGCATAACACATTTATAGAATCACAGAATCATTAAGGTCAGAAAAGACCTCCAAGATTGTCAAGTCCAACTGTCAGCCACACAGTACCATGCCTACTAAACCATCTCCAGAAGTGCCACATCTGCATGCTTTCTGAACCCCTCCAGAGACGGAGACTCCACCACTTCCCTGGGCAGCCTGTTCCAATGCTTCACCACCCTTTCATTCAAGATATTTTTTCTAGTATCCAACCTAAACCTCCTCTGGTGCAACTTGAAGCCATTTCCTTTCATCTTATCGCTTGTCACTTGGGAGAAGAGACAAACACCCACCTCATCACAACCTCTTTATACAGAGTTCTAGAGAGAGATGAGGTCTCCCCTCAGCCTCCTCTTCTTCACTGATGTCCCTTATCCACTGCAGCATCAAAGCGAACATTGAGGGACACTCTTCTGTGATGTGCTGAGTGTAGAAAACATTCAGGAAAGCCTTTAGGAGTTAAAAGCATCTAACTCTTCCCAAAAGACACTACACACCTCACAGCAGCAGACTCATAGGAAAAGTGTTAAAGATCCAATAAAAATAAAAAGAAAAGAAAAAAAGAAGAATAAAGAAAGTTTACATGAAAGGGAAGTGTGGCTGGAAGGTCTGTGAGCTACACATCAGAGCAATTAAATTCAGTAGCAATGCTTCTATACTTCTCCCACTTAAAAGGAAATTGGAAGGACTACAGTCTCTTGAACGGCAGTTTTGCTGCTGTGATGTAAAGTTTTAAATGTATTTCACAGTCAGCTTTTTAGAGATACTGTTATGTGCATTAAAATCCACAAAATATATAACTCCACTTTTCCCCCAGATCTGAATTTATATGTGGTATCTTCTTACGGTAACTCTTCTCTGGAAAAGGAGAACAGTAAATCAGCTGCCTCAGATGATCTACAATATTTTATGAAGCCACTCGAGGGATATTTCTATGGTTTGGAATTCAGCCACTAATAAGGACAAAGGAAATGAGGGAAGAATTTGCCTCATCAAATCACACAGGGAAGCAGCACCAAATATTAGCACATCCTCAAACTGTCACCTTCACACTGCAGAAAAGCCCTTTAATGTAGGAAGCTGCCAGCACAGAACGTCTTGGTGGCTGGATTTAAGAAGAATTATTTTTCTGATGAGCAAAACCAAAACACTGTGTGCTTCTACGGGTGGATCTCCATTTGTGACAGATCTGCAAGGTGCAAGTCTGAAAGAACCTGCAGTCATGGCAGATCAAAACCAAAGGCATTTCTGCAACAAGCCAGACATAAACACGATTTGGAGTTTGCTTCACAAGCTTTATCTCCACTCTAGTTCCTCTTTCAAGCTTTTTCTGCTCAGTAGAGGCAGAAGAAAACAAGAGAAGCTCTGGGAAGCTCCTTTTGTTGCAATGATATTCCATTGTACTGTACTCTAGGAAGGCCTTCGAGCAGCCTTCCAGTACCTAAAGGAGTCTACAGGAATGCTGAGGAGGGTCTCTTGATCAGGGAGTGCAGGGATAGGATGGGGGGAACAGTTTTAAGCTGAAAGAGGGGAGATTAAGATAAGAATTTAGGAAGAAATGTTTCCCTGTGAGAGTGGGGAGGCCCTGGCACAGGTTGCCCAGAGAAGTCCTGGCTGCCCTGTACATGAAAGTGTTCAAGGCCAGGTTGGATGAGGCTTTAAGCAACCTGATCCAGTGGAAGGTGTCCATGCCCATGGTAGGGGGGTTGAAGCTAGATGAGCTTTAAGGTCTCTTCCAAGACCAAACCATTCTATGATTCTATTCTATGATTTACTGCTTTTCCCGAAAGTGTAAGTGCATTACTTTTGAAACATATTCCTAAACAGCAATGTTTAGCAGACAAGGGAAGAAATCTGCTTATGAGCTCACCAGTTTAGATCAGCACCACAGTGACTAGAGAGGTATGTCAAAAGATTAATTTCAGAAGAAAATCTCTTTCCACTCCTTATTTTGTTTTCTAAAGGCCTAATTCCATATAACTGTTCATTCGTTTTAGGGAATCCAGCACAACATGCTTGGAGTGCAGGCAATTAAATCCATATATCAATTTACTCTGCCTACATCAGGACAGGATAACTGCCTGTCCCACTGCCTAACTCATCAGCAAAGCAGGCTCACACAGTGAGTGGGAACGCAAAATTAAACCTGCATCTGTATATTATCCTGCTAACACACTTCATCCTTCTTGTAATATAAGCAAAGAGCATACAAAGCAAATATGTAACACAGAATGTAAACACATTACACCAACATGAGACCTCACAGGCAAGGAAAACATTTAAAATGTGCCAAGAAAACTTAAAATCATAGAATCACAGCATCAAGGAATGGTTTGTTTTGGAAGGCACCTTAAAGATCATCCAGTTCCAACTCCCCTGCCATGGAAAGGGACACCTTCCACTGGATCAGTTTACTCAAAGCCTCATCCAGCCCAGCCTTGAACACCTCCAGAGATGGGGCATCCATGACTTCTTCTGGGCAACCTGTGCCAGTGCCTCACCAGCCAGGCTTTGTAAGGAAAACCAGAACTGGTGCAGAAATTGTCCTTGGGGATAATTCACCATCAATGGCTAATGGCATCTAATTTTTCCTCCAGACCATCACTTTTCTCCTGTCATGAATGGGTAGGAATAGAAAAGGTGCAAAGAGGGGAGAAGTCTTCACATTATCACATGACTGAACAGAAAATTGTGGGAAACTATTTTAATTTTACCTGATCAAACTACGTAGAGAGAATTAGGAGACCTAGGTAGGTTCAGCTGAATTTTTAGGGGATATTTTCTTCTTTATTTCAAAGGAGGCTAACTAGCATAAGATGAAAGAACAGATTCATATCTGTTCTTGTCCATTCATTTTCTATACACATCTATATGCTTCATGGATGTCTTCTGATTTAAAATTGATGCAAATCAGCTAGGTCTATAACAGGCAGGTTTTCCACTTTTGGCAGTTGAAATGCCTGCCTAATATTTTGTTGTGAACTGGGGACCGTTTCAGATTTATTATAAACTTACTTTTTCTCTTCCTACGAATAGAAGTTTTGGGCAAATAAGACTCCAAATTTCTTGAGCTGTATTTGTTTTGGTATTTATAGGCAAGAACCGATGCTGCAAAGGTTATCAGCACAGGATGTTTCAAAATCAAAGGAAGAGAGAAATATCCCTATTACCCTTCTCCTAGAGGTGCCACACTCCATGCATGACACTCATGAATGAAGTGATTTTGCTGCACCTGATTTACAAGCTACACATAAGTTGTAAGATTAGATATTAGTTTTATAAAAAAAAAATCAAAACTGGAAAACACACTGTTAATTTCAAAATGGGAATATTAATACATTACCCTGAATTATATGTCATTTGAATCACAAAAAAGAATATATAGGTAAGTGTATTTGTAGTAATCCTATTGCTCATTACGTAAAAGAATTGCTAGAACAGCCACAATGTTCTAAAAAAAAAATCTTCTCCAGATATTTTCCTAATATATGGACTTCTTTATGCACAAAAGTACTTGCCCCACTTACGAGGGCAGGACCAATACTTTAACCTGAGACATTTACATTTATGCATATTCACCAGCTCAGAGAGCAAAGCTTCTAAAATACTTAAACTCTTACACAGTTTACGCATGGCTAACAGAAGAAAAGTAGAAATATCATTGAATATTGACCAGTAAACACAGCTCAGATTTAGTAACTGCTACACCACTACTAATAAGTCACTGCTACAGAAAAGTGAATGAGTAGTTCCTACTTTATATGCAATTTAGTCGAGATACATAATGGTTTGATTATATTTAATTAGAAATCCACTATATGAATAGTTGTTTATTCTAAATATTAACCTTGTTAAACGGCATGAGAAAAATGATAAATAAACCCACCCAAAATCATCAAGAAGTGACAGAAATAATAAAAACATGCCATTTAAAAAAACCCTAATTATTATACATTCAGGAAAATTAATTTATGTGGCCTACACATTTCTGAACAGCACCTGTTCAAAATGCATAGGCATGAGAGTATACTATATTTATCAAATAATGACATCATACAATATTCCTGTATGATATTTTTCATTAGCAAACCCTGTGCAACAGATTTAATGATACACAGCAACTCCCCGCTCCCATCCAGTTTTACTCTCAATTTAAGGGACTACCAAACAAGCCATACAAAAAATTCAGGGCATTTTTCCTGAAGTATAGAGAAATAAACTGTTCTGCCTTCCAGAAATAGGCTAACACGCCAAAACTACAAAAATAAGAACTATCAGTGCTACTGAGTAAAACTGAACTAATACAAAAATTACAACATACTCCCTTCCAATTCATGGCAGACTTCCATTTTTATCCATTTGTGCCTCTTGGAGGAGGAGTGGGGGTAGGAATAGAACCAGAGAAACAGAATCATTTAGGTTGGAAAATACCTTTAAGGTCAGCACTGCCAACTCCACCACTGAACCTTGTCCTGAAGTGCCACATCTACAGATCCTTTGAACACCTCCAGGAATGGTGACTCCACCACTACTACCTGGGCAGCCTCTTTCAGTATTTGATAACCCTTTCCATGAAGTAATATTTCCTAATAGCTGGTTTAAATATCCCCTAGTGCAACTCAAGGCCATTTCCTCTCATCCTATCCCTTGATATTTGGGAGAAGACGCCAGCACTCACATTGCTACAATCTCCTTTCAGAGAGCTGTAGAGAGTGAAGAGGACTCCCCTCAGCCCCCTCCATGCTACAAAGCCCCAGCTCCCTCAGCTGCTCCTCATAAGACTTCTGATACAATAGATTGTGAGCAATACCCTAAGAGCATTGTTGAAATATTTAAAGACATTTTGAAGCTGAAAGGTTACTCTTCTGTCAAACTCTACAATATTGCAGGCTCTTTCTATCAACAATCCATTGCAGAAGACTCTTCTAGAAAGGGCTCAACCACATCTTCCTTTGAGTATGAATATCTAGTCAAATATCTTGGTCTGATAAGGTTTTCATTCAAGATAAAAGGCAGCTGGTTAACTCCAAAGTTGTGGGGAAGACTTTGTTGCTGAACTTTCCTGTTTTACGATGTAGTCTCTTCAAGCCTTATTTCTACAGAACATGCAGAAACCTCTGGAATGAACAAGACTCCTCAATAAAAGCTAATTTTAGGCTTCTGTGGAACAATAGGGCCAGCAGATTTCTGTTAATTGCAGTCCCTAATCCTTCCACTTGGGAAAAATAAAGGTGCTCATGGGCTAAGAGCTGAATAAGTTATTTCCTTTCAAAAAAGCTACTTGCACTTTTGTACAAAATTCTAAAGAGCATCAACAAGTCATTTTCAGAAGCAATTTAGGCAATTAAAAAGTTGTACGTATCACTATCTCTACAGAGTCTTTTAACAGCAGCTGAAAATTCACATACCTTGTGGCATCTAGAAACCATGCCCAGCACAAGATGAGGCTACTGAGTAATGCTGATAAGCCTTTGATCAGATGAGAAGTGGGCACAGTTCATCTGGGCTTCCCATGTAGATATAGCCTCTGACTCTTCAGAAGAATTCAACGCTTTCAAAACCATTACCCTATGCCACAGTAGGTCAATGCAATGAACCAAGAAAGCAGCAAATGTAATAGGGCATATGTAATATCCTTTCAAAACTCAGTGAATGAGTCTCAGCATCACTTTGGGCTATGGACTCAGCTCTGATGGAAGGAGAAGCTCCCTAATCATTATCTTGTTACGCAGATGAAGGCACAGGTCTAATGGTAAGGGTTTATGCCTTCAAAACAGAGAAGAAAGGTAAAGGGGTATTCCTAAAGGAACTGCACTGGAATTTCTGCAGACCATATGATAACTCTCCAGAGTTCTCCTTTAGGATCTGGAGTATTACTTTGACTCTCATGGGCTTTGGATCAGGCAAGTGCCCCACAGTATACATTTGTTTATGTAGAAGGAGTATCTTCTTTATAACACAGCACTGGCCAAAACTGCAAAGTATCCTGTGCACACAGCTGAAATAGTCCCTTTAGCGGTAGTATACAATATTCCCTGACCAGTAATATACAAAAATATTATTTGTCAAATTCTTGCCCCATTTAACTCAACCCCAATGAGAAAGCATCCATTGTCAGACCAGAAAGGCCATCTCTCTCAGCTTGCATTTGAAACTCACTTGCTTTAAAGAACTCGCACCAGAAGTTATATCCCATTGATGAAACAGTCTCATGTTTCCATCAGACAGCCCAAATACACTCCATGGATTACTACAGCTGAATGCATCCACGCAATGAACGAGTGAAATATAATGGCTGCAAAACTAGACTTACTAATAGTACGATCCCTAGCCAATATGCATGGTATAAATATGCTTAAATGTTCTTTTTATAAGCTGTGCCTCTGTTCTTACAGAACGCATTAGATAGGCTGACATTTCAATTGAGTGCCTCGAGGGAGATGCATCTCCTCGAGCATTCAGTCACCTACATTAAGAAACAAGACAGCTCCCCAGTTTAGCAACAGGTTTTATAAATGTGTGAAAATTCTTTATGGATGTATTTGTTAACAACATGAGATCTTTTTCACACCTGTAAAAGGCATTTAATAATCTGTAGGGAGAGGTTTCCCAGTTTCACAAGTGAGGCGTTACATTTGTTTTAAGTTGAATTGTGACTCCACTGGACCTTCTTAATTTCCTTCCAAAAAAAAAGATATGTTCCTAATTAAGCTTACTCCCAATGACATGATGTGAAAAAATACTACTTAGCCATTCAAAAAACTAACTGGACTCTGGATGGGGGCAGACTGAAGCAGGATAAATGCAACCAATACCTAGGGAAAATAAAAGTCATGAGTAAACACTCAAAAATTAAAGCTTTTCTGTTGACTGAACATTCACCCCACATAACATAAGCTCTCCTTCTGGACAGCTTAAATCTTTCTTAAATGTAACAATTGTGATTTTTTTGAGCGCTGTATTTGTCAAAAGATTATTACACAATTCAGATTTAAAAAAAAAAAAAAGGTGATTCTATTCTGTGACTCTGTCCAAGATTGATTTGGCCCTGACGCTACTATTATAGGAAACCAATTTTCTTGTTCACGTAGTCCTCTTTATGAAACAGATCATTTATGCATTCTTCTCCTTTTGTAAACGGAGGCAAGGTCAGCTGCTCTTTAGCATGACAACGCATTCTGTTATGCCTATGTCTAAGACAGAAGGAATGAAAGAGAATTCTCTCTCCAGAATGCATTATACACCCCATTTCAATAGTGCATTATGCATCAGCTTTTCAATATATTGAATGATCTACATGATATATTGGCCTATATTATATATCATGTATTCATTCCCCTGTAGCAGTTTCAGATTCTGTTCCACTGAATAATGTAATGCAACTGCTGGTTCTTGTCCTGCATCACTTTATTACATATCATATCACTTCATTCTACATATGGTGCTTTCTCTATAATGGCAGAGTTGCAATGTATGAATCACCATAACTTCAATGTTCTCTCAACATATATCGAGTGACAGCTCCCTTTCTTTGTGTAAAATTACCGAGGATAAAAATGAGCCAGACAAGGGTTACTGAATGCCCCTTCAATATCCATCACCATAGCTGGATTTCCACATCACTTATATTCCTCCTTTTCACAGCATGCATTCATAAAGTAAACAACAAGGAAACCTTTGCATGTGAAATAAGTGTTGTAAGAGGAATTGATTTCTGCAAGTATTCTGCAAAAGTGAGTATCATAACCCAGTGTTTCCAGAGGTTAATAAGTAGTGAATAACCTATGAATAGCTATTGCATGAATAACTAAGATCTCATTAGAATTATGAATCATGGGATATGAATAAAGCAAATGAATCTTCTGATAGTAATATGCCTCAGGGTCATGGAGAAAAGACCACCTTTACTCAGACAGGACTAATTTCCTGAGCTACAGCTTTTCATAGACCCACCAGCCCCAACTGGGGCTGAAACACAAAATCCCAGGCTGCAAAAGAGTTGAAGGAAGAAGTAAAGGAACAAAAGGAAGTAAACTAGAAAAGAACTGGGAAACATTACAAATGATGATATGTTCATTCATCTACCTAATTATAGTAAGTGGTTTTTTACATGAAGTTTCCCTAATTCTTTGAGGACGACCACAGGATTGGTGAAGGATTTGGAGGGAAAGCCATATGACGGGTGGATAAAGTCACTTGGTCTGTTCAGCCTAGAGAAGAGGAGACTGAGCAGAGACCTCAGTGCAGTTTACTGCGTCCTCACAAGGGAAGGAGCAGGAGCAGGCATTGATCTCTTCTCCCTGGTAATCAATGATAGGAATGGCAGGAAGGAATCAAAGGGAATGGCAGGAAGATGTGCCAGGGGAGGGTTGGGCTGGATATTAAGACAGAGTCCTTCACGTACAGGGTGGTGGAGCACTGGAATAGGCTCCTGAGGGAAGCAATCACAGCACCGAGACAGACAGTATTCCAGAAGTATTTGGACAATGCCCTCGGACACACAATGTGAATGCTGGGGTTGTCTTATGCAGGGAGAGGAGCTGGACTCAATGATTGTTGTGGGTCCCTTCCAACTCAGGATATTCTATGATTCTAAGTAACAAGGTAAAGAATGTTTAGTGACTTAGCACCACATTTTTTTTTAGTTTTGTGATGGAAAGATGGAGGAAGAGAAAAGAGAATCTAAGAATTTTTACATTACTTTTCTAATCTTTATTCCCCAGCTCCTTACTGGTGAAAACAATTTCCAGAAAACATTGAGAAAGAGGAGGCTGGATGTAGGCCTTTCTAAACCCAAACTCCTCTGCAAAAGTTATTTGTGGGGTTTCAGCATCTGCTCTTGGTAAGAGCAGAGATAATTTAATCTAGCAAGATTCACCCATTTTGGTAAACCTTTGTTGGAGAAAAAACTATTATTAGCTTTAGATACTTTTAATTACAAGCTTAAGAGATGATCAAAAACAAAGGGCATTTCTCAGATCCTTTAGTCTTCTTAAAAATAACTAAGTCTTTGATTAGCATGCATTGAAAGGAAAATTATTAATTACATAGTCAAGACACTGTCAATCACAGGCTAATTTCATTTCCTTTCCTACTGACGTTATACATGACAAAACCCACTGTATCAAAACACTAAGAATGTCTAGACTAGTAATTAATGAGCTGCACCAGCTTTGCTAAGATGGCTTGCGCACTTTACTTCATAGTTCCTTAAAGTAATAGCCATATCAGGTTTGCACACAAGAAATATCCAGTAAAAACACTAACCAAAACTCAAATGAAGTTAATAGTTCTACAATAAGGCACCAGACAGTATTTATGTAGCAAAAGAAATCAAGAACATATATAAATTTATTTAGTTAGTTAAAGTATTTTGAACCAACAAGACTAACTATCTCAAAACCTGCATATGTCCTTTCATGCCTTCACTTAACTTACAGGTTTAAGCTTTAGGATATGTTTAGGAAAAAGACACATAGGTTTATCCTTCTGTGCTTTGTAAAGTAATAAGTGTTTATGTAACATATAAACTTGTTCAGTTCAGATATTTTGCACATTTCATATCCTGCTATACATAAAGCAAGTGTTATTAAATGAGCAAAATGGTCTTAACATCATAGATATTGTGAAATAACCTGCATAGAATCATAGATTCATGGAATGGTCTGGGTTGGAAGGGACCTTAAAGTACATCCACTTCCAACCTCCCTACCATGGGTAGGGTCACCCTCCCCCGAGGTCAGGTTGCTCAGAGACACATCCAGCCTGGCCTTGAACACCTCCAGGGATGGGGCATTCATGACTTCTCTGGGCAACCTGTGCCAGTGCCTCACCACCCTCACAGCAAAACATTTTTTTCCTAAGATCTCATCTTAATCTCCCCTCTTTTAGCTTAAAACTGTTCCCCCTCATCCTATCCCTGCACTTCTTGATCAAGAGCCCCTCCTCAGCTTTCCTGCAACCCCTTTCAGTGCTGGCAGGCTGCTATAATGTTTCCCCAGAGCCTTCTCTTTTCTAGACTGAACAACCCCAACTCTCTCAGACTGTCAAAGAAGGTGAATTTTACATAAGCTGTTCTCCAATGAACTTATGAAGATATCAAAACAAGAAGTAAATCCTTTCACTAGTGGTTACCATGAAAGTTTTCTTCTCGGCATGACACAAGTATTTCTAAGACCCAAAACAGCCTTATGAAGGCTTCCCACCCTTCTCAGCCATGACTTTATATAGCATCATCGTGAGATGGGACATGGAGGGGTATGAAAGACATTCATAGCACTCTTTCAGGATAACAAAGTAGGCTGGAAGAGCTGGGGAGGAAGAGTGAGAAAAGAGACTATTCCAGTCAGTTCGGGAGTAAGGAAGATGAACGTTTGAAGAATAAAACCCGCAGTGGCAGCATGGCCACTCATGCTGATATTTGGGACCAGAAGAGGCACTTGAGAGGAAAAAGCAACAGCTTTTACTGTCTGAAGAGGCCGAGCTTCCTGCTGGAGCTGAAATACATGCTCTCCAGACCGAGCACTGGAGCAACAATGGATCACATATGTTTAGTGTCATGGCAAATGACACACAACCATGAGTATCAGAGAATGATTAAAGTACAGGAGCCTGTTACCTTTTACATGTAACAAATCACTTGCTATATGGAAATTTATTTAAAGAGCTGTACACACTATGCCCTGGCAGTCATACAGCACCAGCTCTTGTAAAACGAGTGTAGACCTAGACTGCAACCATGAGGTACCAATTTGAGTTAGGTTTCTATGACAAAAATTAACTTCAACAAAGAAGTACCACAATTTTCAATACCCTGCTGTGTGATGCTAAGAAAGCAGTGGTTCTGCCATACTCTAAAGAGACCAAGTGGACCACGCCAAACAGAGCCCATCTCGCACACCCAGGGGTACCTTCTGCCCTTGCAGTTATCTCCCCTTTCATTCATATGGCCTGAACCCTTCCTGCAGCAACAGGAGCATGCCATGGTGTTTGATGACACCACCACAGATCCTAGCCTGAAGAAGCAAGGCATGTAGCGGTTTTTCAGTCAGGAGCCATGAGTGGATGACACAACCTTAAGCATGTCTATTCACATCCCTTTCAGGATTTACTACACCTGGATTTCGGTCGTATCACCAAATGGAAGTCTTAGTATAGAGCCAGTAGAAAGAATGATCTCTAAAGCCTTAATATGTGCAGAAAACACCTGTGTTTGTGATAAACAATTATTCTCACTAGAATACAGCAATATCTGCTACCATAAGGAAATCCATCAAAAATTATTATGTAGTTTAGGACAAAGCAGCCTTTTATAGACCGTAAGAGTAACTGGAACACACATAACTTATTCCAATTAGCTGGAAGTCCTGACATAGCAGGTGGCAGCAGTGCATCCATTACTATAATGTGGAAAATATATGGTGCATGGCAACAGGCAGTTGTATTTGTCTTGATTATGGAACCTGAAAACACTACTTTCCATCCTATCTGCAGTGGAAAAATCACTCTTTCTGAACCCAGCATAGAAACAAGCTTCGAATGACGTACTCAGGCGACACTTTCATGTTTCTTCTGCTAAATGAGTATAAGAAAAGCTGGGGAGGGTTTTTTTATCAGGAAGTCCAGGGATAGAATGATGGGTAATGGTTTTAAGCTGAAAGAGGAGAGATTTAGATGAGATCTTAGGAAGAAATTCTTCAGGATGAGCGTGGTGAGACACTGGCACAGGTTGCTCAAAGTTATGGCTGCCCCATCCCTGGACATGTTCAAGGCCAGGTTGAATGAGGCTTTAAGCAACCTGATCCAGCTCAAGGTGTCCCTGCCCATGGCAGGGGTTTGGAACTAGATGACCTTTGTGGTTCCTTCCAATCCAAACCATTCTATGACTCTACCAGGACCATGACACTTCTATGGAGAGAGTGACTACAGGATTGCATTAAATAACCACCACAACAGAAGTTGATTGTGAACAGTAGAAAAAGGTTAAAACGAATATAGGCACTTCACAATCTCCTAAGACAAAGCAGTGAACATGAAAAGATACTTCTGAGGGCAGTACACAAGGCAACTGTAGCACAGTGTACTATTAGTGCATAAGAAAGAGTAAGTAACAGTTTCCTCTCCAGAAACAGTAATTATTTGTCATTATGGCTCTGTACCAGTGCTGTAATTACAGGTTTACCTCTAGTCAGTTCAGTCATAGATCTGGATATAAATTCTGCCTGATATCTCAAACGTACCTCTATCAATGGGAATCTTAATAACAGAGCAGTTACTGCAGCTTTTCCACCGATGCTTAAAACATGGGAGATCAAACCTGACCGCACAGATTCATATTTTACTACATTCTGCAGCCTTCTCATTAGACAAGAAAAAAAAATGCTTTTCACAAGTGGAAATGAGTTTCTTGCCATAGAGTTGAACAAGACATTAAAATCTTCGAAGAAAGAACAGTCCGATGCTGCCACTGACTGTTTGGCTTAGTGATATTTTTAAGCAGCAGATCACAATGTTGCAACTACCTGACCTAAGAGCAATACATATAAATCCCTTTTTAAACAACAATGACAGACTATTACTCCTTATCCATGCATCTGCAAACTTTCTACTCAAGACTGTTAGCAGCCCTGCAGGAGGCAGGGAAGAATTCTTTCTGTACAGCTGCTGAGGAGCCTAAGAACAACTGATAATATTATTGCCTTTCCAGAGGTACCATAGGGAGGGCATGGGAGCATGGGGAGATCATTTCTCCCACTACAGTGCTTAATGCAAGTCCTACAGTCAAATACTCTCTGAATACACTCATCCAGTTACGTGGGACTTAGGGTGAAAATCACGCCTTCATACACAAGGCCAGCTCTTGAGCAAATTTGACAGATTCTAAACATACGTAAATATAGTCTGATTGTTCAAGATGCCTGAGATCAGAACCTGGCTCATTAAACATTTCATTGGAATAGCTACATCAGCCATTTAACACCCAACAGGCAGAAGGCATAGCAACAGCATTGTCTTCATGGTTGGAATGTTTTATTAAAAGTAAAATGCACACACAAACACACATATATGTATTTTCCATGATTTCAATAGAGGATAGGGGATGATGTGACTGAGAGCAGCCCTGCAGAGAATGACTTGGGGGTGCTGATTGATGAGAAGCTCAACATGAGCTGGAAATGTGCTCTCGCAGCCCAGATGACCAACTGTATGCATCAAAAGAATCGTGGCCAGCAAGGTGAGGAACGCGATTCTGCCCCTTTACTCCGCTCTTGTGAGACCCCATCTGGAATAATGTGTGCAGTTCTGGAATCCCCAACATAAGAAGGTCATAGAACTCTTGAAATGAGTCCAGAGGAGGGCCAGAAAGATGGTCTGAGGGCTGGAGCACCTCTGCTATGATGACAGTCTGAGAGAGCATGAGTTGTTCAGCCTGGAGAAGAGAAGGCTCCAGAGATACCTAATAGCAGCCTTTCAGTACCTGAAGGGGTCCTACAAGAAAGCTGGGGAAGGACTTTTTAGAAGGGCATGTAGTGATAGGGTGAGGGGGAATGGCTTTAAATTGGAAGGGGGCCTTGTCCAGCCTGGTCTACTGGCAGTTGCATGCGCGCACACACACACACACAGAGCTGAAGATTTATCACACCATCAGGCAACTCTTTTAGCAAGGGACTGATATAAGTGGTGAAGAAACTGGCATGTCTGCTATGTCCAGTGGATAAAGAATTCCAGCCTCCCTCTGCTATCCTTTATGGATCCCCACTCATGATATTTACCACAGCTGAAAAAGACTGGTTTAGCCCTCATGTAGGTGTTTCTTTTCAAGGAAAGCATATTTACATCAGAGGTGAAATGTTAATTTTTTTCTCTCAATAAAGAATTTTATGTAAAAGGAAAAAAAATCTATTTATAACAGTTTTCCATTTAAAGTAATTTTCTCTGATAGGAACTGGGTAAATGATCAAAAATTGTAAGTCTAATCATTTTGTTTCACATGCCTGAACTAGTATATGGGACAGCTAAATGCCAACTGCTATCATCATCATGCATACCAAGTTAAAATACACTGGTTTGTTATTTTTACTATTCATTTTGTGAGGGAGATTTTAATTCTGAAAGGAAAAGTGGCCTGTCAAAAACAGTCTGTTAGAAGGAATCTTAAAAGAAAAAAGACAGGAAATGTTCTTGAGTATTGTTCATTTAAAGGCAAAAAGAAAGACAATGCTGCAGAAGATAAGAAAAATTATGCATAAGCAGAGGTCCATGCAAACGTCCAGCAAGGCTTCTAGCCTGTTGTTTTCATTTATATTTCAGATACAAAGACATTTTAATTAAATTAGCATTTATATAGAGGGTTTCCAATTTAATGGAACATCTAGGAAATACCCAATGTACAAAGTTACAACTTTTAAGTTGTTAAAATACCTGGATAAGATTTGAGGATGTGTCCCTTCATGGAAAATTCATTTGGCTTTCTTGGCCACAGTGTTTACCATGTACAGTTTTCATTCACTGAAGACTGTATCGCTACGTGTGACTCACAAGAACATAAAATAAACAGCAGTTGAGCTGCAGTGAAGGGTCTTTGTTTTCTTAATTGAAACAGGACTATCCAGTCCTCATGCACCATTAGCTTCTCACTACAGCTCCAGGCTGGGGATACTGGTCAAACTGGAAGCAGAGCTATAGCTTATGGTCATACCAGTAATGTTCCCCTAGTTTCAGAGTTTGTGACAACGAACAGTATTTTATCCAATGATTCGATCATACCTTTGATCAGATAACTCTCTCAGACATTTGAAGGGTCCTGCATCTTCAACAGACCTGCTGGCACAAATGCTATAAAAAGCAATTTAGATATCAAGCTGAACTGGCAGTCTTCCTGAAAGGGATGTCCATTAAAAGCTGAAAAATACAGCTTCTAACCATCTCTGTTAAGGGAGGACCTGATCTGCATGTTCCTGGCACCTAACACGACACCACAGCTGGCAGCATCCCCTGTATCTTCTGGTATAGACACACCTCACAGCTACGGCTGACATAAAAATCCTGGTGGCCTGAAAGCCAAGGCTGATAGAACTATGAGCAAGGGGAGAACCTGTCTCACTCAAGCACTGCTTTACACACAACACGTAGAAACCTCATACAATGTTGATGTTAAACCATATAACATTTTCTTGTTTTCAGAATATTTGAGAAAACACATTACAGATATTTTCTTACACATACTCTCTCCCAAGGAGGAGGGCAGAAGTTTTGCCTCCCTGTGGCATTTAATGTTACAATATGTGATTGAGGACATCCAGCTTACATGAGCCTGCCTGTAGCTGTAAGTCTCATTCTATTCTCTTTTTAATAAGGGCTGGTGACTACTTGTTAATTATTTTATTTTCATCTAATGCATAGGACTGAGATTTTTAGAAGGTGGGCATCCTGGTTAGGTGGGCAGTGCCTACATTTGTGCACCATATTCACCTGCATTGTTTTACTCTTGTGATAAATACTACATAGAAGATAAATCAGTTTAACTTCATTAATTAACAATTCACAGGAATATATTAGTGAAACTGCAACAGTTTATCTGTTTTCAAATTAAAACTAAAATAAGTTTGCTGATCAGAATACAACACTTTGCATCAGCAACACCGCATGCCAGTGGTGATTCTACTTGAAGAGACAAGTCTGAAATGCAAATGCAAAGCAGGGAACTGGAGAGCCCTCTCCTCTCAAACCTGCTATGAACTCAGTTTCCATTTCCTAGAAAACTATTAATAAGGCATGAACTCACTGAGAAACTGTAATCAGTTTTACCCTCACCAGAATTTAATACACTTGATCAGATAATTAAAATCTGAAGACTGCAAGGTAAATGTTCTACAGGGTCCTTGGCTGACTGATGGCAAAAGACAACACAGAGACAATACAATGGTGATTTAGGTATAGGACAGAATGGCTGAACATGGCAAGACATCCAGACTTCTTCGAAAGAGTTATCTACAACATTAGAATCATAGAATGGTTTGGGTTGGAAAGGACCTGTCCCAACCCCCCTGCCACAGGCAGGGACATTTCCCATGAGACCAGGCTGGTCATGGCCCCATCCAACCCAGCCTTGAACACCTACAGGGAAGGGTTTGCTGGGCAACCTGTGCCCACGTCTCACCACCCCTCATAGTGATGAAATTCTTTCCAATATCTAATCTAAACCTTCCTCTCTCCAATCTAAAGCCATTCCCCCTTACCCTGTCACTACATGCCCATCTAAAAAGTCCCTCCCCAGCTTTCTAGTGTGCTCCCTTCAGGTACTGAAAGGCTGCTATTAGGTGTCCCTGGAGCCTTCTCTTCTCCAGGCTGAACAGCTCCTACTTTCTCAGACTGTTCTTATAGCAGAGATGCTCCAGCCTTCACAGCACCATTGTGGCCCTTCTCTGGACTCATTCCCACAGTTCTATGACCTCCTTATGCTGGGGATTCCAGAACTGCACACATTATTCCAGATGGGGGTCTCATGACAGCATCCCCAAGCCCTTCTCTGAAGGGCTGCTCTCAGTCACATCATTCCCCAGCCTGTATTGAAACTGATAATTGCCCTAACCCAGGTGTAGGACCTTGCACTTGGCATTGTTGAATCTCATGAGGTTCTCAGAGGCCCACTTCTCCAGCCTGTCCAGGACTCCCTGGATGATATCCCATCCTTCTGGTGTAACAACTCCACCACTCAGCCTGGTGTCATCTGCAAATTTGCTGAGGATGCACTCAATCCCACTGTCTATATCATCACAGAAAGTATTAAACAGAACTGGTTCCAGTAAGGACCTCTGAGGGACACCACTCATCATGGATCTCCATCTGGACATTGGGCCATTAACCGCTACTCTCTGAATGTGACCATGAGTTGCGTTATATATGTTAGTAATTTTTAACTATTAAACCTTCATCAGGCATATTTAACTCCTTGGACAGTTATGCAATATAGCCCATGACATTTAGATTGATGCCTCTGTGGAAATCAAAGACAAAAATCACTTTATATAGTGCTACATGACTGTCCAAGACTATTTATATTGTTCTGATGAAGTTGTAATGAAGGTGTAGCTAATATAATGGAAACAGCTACTCATCAGCTATGTTTATAAGGAAACACATCACTACTAAATCTTAATCCATTCTATAAGAAAATAAGCTAAAGAAGTAGCAAGAGTAGCCTAATTATAAGAAGATTTAAGAACACCTGTATTTCAAAACCGGACTAGAAGTATGACAGACCATGCCATGGAGCAAAAACGGTCTGTACAATTAATCAAGGTATCTAAAATTTGATAAAGAGTGGGTATGTGCAGACAGATCATTTCATAAACACATTTAAGTGAATATGATGTAATAAATTGAGACTATGGATACGTACTGAATAAATATTTATGATAGCAGTAAAATGAGCTAGTGGTAATTATTTCAGAGTTTTCACCATGTCTGGCAATGATTTTTACCCCTTCTAATTATGATTCAGCCCTACATCTTTACTTTTAGTTTTTCTACTGCATATATGCACTGAACATGTACTATATGAAAAAATAACCGTAAAATGCTGTAACAAAACCAAAACCTTCAAATCTGGAGTCCAAGGGAATATGTTTCCGTATAAGAGAATAGAAATTGACTTAGCATGTCAAAAACCTGCTACAATATCATATTAATATTGTTTCTATTACATAAAAGTAATGCTCCCTGATTTAGAGCCTAGAGGAGGGCTACAAAAATGATCAGAGGGCTGGAACACCTCTGGTATGAGGATAGGCTGAGAGAGTTGGGCTTGTTCAGCCTGGAGAACAGAAAGTTCTGGTTAAATCTTACAGCAGCCTTCCAGGACTGAAAGGGGCTTCAGGAAAGCCAGGGAGGGACCCTTTATCAGGGAGTGAAGGGAGAGGATGAGGGGGAATGTTTTTAAACTGAAAGAGGGGAGATTTATGTCAGATTTTAGCAAGAAATTTTTGACTGTGAGGGTGGTAAGGCACTGGCACAGGTTGCCCAGGGAAGCTGCGGATGCCCCATCCCTGGAGGTGTTCAAAGCCAGACTGGATGAGGTTTTGAGCAACCTGATGCAGTGGAAGGTGTCCCTGCCCATGGAAGGAGGTTGGAACTGGATGATTTTTAAGGTCCCTTCCAACCCAAATCATTCTATAAGTCTATGATTTCTCATGTCTTTCTGCTATCAGTGAAGGAAATAATAAAGATGCTAAAGAAAAAGACACTGATTCAGATTTTATGCTTAATAAACCAGGCTCTTAGGGACAAAGCAGAAATCAGAGACCTAGAGATTCTGCAGTGAATGAACTCTATATAGACCATTTTATGCATCCCATTAGAGAACACTCAGCCTCTGAACTCACTGTCAAACCTGCACTTTGAGGCAAAATCTTAAACCCCATCCTCTGGCAAATCTTATTTGCAGCCCCTCCTCTCTACACAGCTCCCTCATGTCAATGCGATATGAAAAAGGATTTCAGTACGTGAGGAACAGCTTATTAATTTTACACAGCTCTTGAGCTATTTTGAAACCTACCCTGGAGAGTACTGTCAGCAGCAGAGAGTGATTATTTCCTCAGCTTTCTTGTCTTTCTCTATTCAATCCATCTGCTCAGCACAATGGGCTCACAACTTCTGACTGAAACTTCCAGGCACCACCATAATAAAAATAAACCATATTAAAAATTAGAACATCCACTAAGATAACAAATAAAAGGCACACAATGTAATGTATTAGTTTAAGAAAGAGTCTATGAAATTATGAAAGGAATGTAATGCTGACCTTCTCTCTGTGGCTGTTGACTCTTCATGTCTATTGGCACCGCACATGGTAAATAACTGAAAACTATAAAGCCTTGTGCAGGTTATTCTCAAAAATCATGACCTGTAAGACCTCACCTGGAGTACTGTATCCATTTCTGGTATCCCCAACATAAGAAGGATGTGGATGCCCCCCTGTTCAAGGCCAGGTTGTATGGGACCTTGAGCAGACAGGTGTTGTGGAAGGTGTCTCTGCTCATGGCAGTGGGTTTGGAACTGGATGATCTTTAAGGTCCCTTCCAATCTAAACCATTATATGATCTATGAAATCATTCTGATGAACTGCTAATTATCCTAATGTAACACGTGAAAGCAACTAATCCTTTGAAACAAAGCTATAAGTGTCTTCACTAAAGGAAATCCTCACCCCCATTCACTGTCACTTATGGAAGAAAGAGGAAATACCTCCCCTACTGATGCTAACATTCAAACATCCAGAGGAATGACTCAGAGAGGGAACATTTAAATGGCAATCAGTATCTGTAAAACAAAATGACATGATGTGAAGCCACCAGTTCAATCTAGACTCAATGCATTATGACTGCCCTTCTCACTTAATAGCCATCAGATACCATGAGCAACTGGAATTACAAGCAGAGAACAATATTTAAGGGAACTGCCCCGCATATGGCCCCAAAAATGTAAGCACTGACAGGGAGTTTGGAAAGGTTTGACTTATAGCAAAAGACAGGCAAGTCTCATCTGTGAAGGCATGAGAGTTCTAAGCTTGGGGGACTGATTACACAAAAATCAGTATTTTATGCCTTTTTTATACCTAAAATAGTTACAATATCTCTATAAAAATAAAACCAAATAACTGAAAAATAATCCCTGTCAAAAAAAAAATCACAAATTTTCATAACGAGGAAATATTTCTGTTTTTCTTACATAAAGGTTTGCTTTGCCTGCTCGACCCATTTTCCACTTCCCCTCCCCCATTTCTTTGCAGTACCCTCTTTCTTTTTGTTGCAGATCAGTTTTATTAATCCCACAGTACGACCTACACGCCAGAGGAAGGAAGGATGCTATTTGTTGAGTAACTGTACATTGTTTTAATGGTCCTGGGTCTTAGCATTAGCGCAACACAATAGAATGAAACAGCACTACGGCACTCAGTGAGCCTTTGTTTAATTCCCTTTCCCTTTCAATGCTACTGTTTGACTTATGGTTAGATGCTGGTCACATTTAGATAGGTAAAGCTGTGTGCTCCTGAAATAAATGGTTTGGCTATTCATTAACAAGCACAAAGGCTGAACAGAATAATCCTTAACCTCTGCCACACTCAGTTTTTTGTTTGACACACAGCTGTGGGAAAAGCCCTACCCAATGAATCGCTAGTGGAGGGATGACTGAGGCATGGCATACGCTAAACCAGCATGGGATCTGCTTTAAGCTATGCCAATTGACAACAGCATTACACGCTCTGGCCGTGCCCCAGATACAGCTCTCGTATCATGGGCAAGTGCACAAAAGACATAGAGGGAATTTTCAGATGGCCAATCTGACCATTGCGTGATTTCTTTGAATCATTCAAGAGGGAACAGGAGTGAGAAGCTGATTCACCATGCTTCAGCTCCTCTCTGTGAAACAGGAATAATCATTCCAGACAAGCCTATTGCCAAGATATACTGCGGAACCACAGAGACACCAGTGCTTATGCAGGACAAGTGTTAATGTACATATGCCACTTTTCAACGTGAAAGTTAGAAACAGGGCTTTGTTATCAATGTTCAACAGATTTATATCTATCTATATAATTTATATATCTACAGCTATATATATAAATATAGATATTAGATATAGATTATTAGAAATGTATCTAAATATAGATATGAGGTATAGATTTTTATATATCTATAATAATACATGTATGATATATACATCATTTAGCAATAATGGCTGCTCGTTTCTCTCCACAGTTTTCCTTTGTTCTAAACTACACTTTGACAGTTAACTGACTCCATAAAAGACAAAAGTATCACCACAGACCCTAAGCAAATTAACTCCTCAATTACATATTATGCTTTATATTTTTTGTTCCAATTCAAGTAATTACATTTGGAAACAGGAAAAAAAAAAAGAGGAGAGTGATTATCAAGTATCCAGCAGAGATCAAGTTAATGACTTGAAACAAACAGAAAACACTTGCAAAATCCTGACGTATTTCTTTACTCGCATCATGTTTGCTCTAACTCCCTTAGGATGAGCCTTTCTCATGTCTCCAGCAGTGACCTTGTACTGAAACAGTAACATTTTTCCCTAGTCCAAGTGCCAGAAAAGCCATAGCAGAGGAGTAAATGGCACTAAAACCCACCTTCCCAAAGTCCACAGCTTGAGCCCCTTGTCAAACTTTATCCGACAAGTAGGATAGGATCTGAGGAGTCTTCAGCTGAGTCACTTGCAATTTATATCAATGTTAATAACTGTCATATCTAAAGTAACTGCCTCTATAGATATGTAGCAGATGTATCACATTTTTCCCTATTTAATTATTTACCTTTGCTGCCCTTAGGCTCCTTGAAAACAAGCTCCTGTACACTTAGGTCGAAATTTCATTTTCATTTAAATAGTCATACAACTCATTAAAACACTGCCAGCCACAAAATGAACTTTAAGTGTCTAAGGTAGACATTTACAGGCCACAATTCTTCTTAACAGATCAACAACTCAGGGCCACAAAGATGATCCCAGGGCTGGAGTACCTTCCAATCAAAGACAGGCTGAAAGAGCTGAGATTCCCTAGCCTGGAGAAAAGAAGACTCTGAGGAGATCTCATAGTAGCTTTCCAGTACTGAAAGGGGCTATAGAAAAGATGGGGCCAGACATTTTAGTGAGGTCTGTTGTGTCAGGACAAGGAGTAAGGATTTTAAACTAAGGGAGAGTAGATTTAGATTGGATATAAGGGAGGAATGTTTTACAATGGGGGTGGTGAAACACTGGCACAGGTTACCCAGGGAGGCAGTAGTGGCCCCATCGCTGGAAACACTGAAGGTCAATCAGGTTGGATGGGGCTTTGAGCAATCTGATCTGGTTAAGGTGTCCCTGATCCTGCTAAGAGGTTGGACTAGATGACCTGCGGAAGTCCCTTACAACCCAAAGCATTCTATGACTCTCTTATCCACACACTTAACCTCAGTTGTGCAATGGCTTCTACAGTAAAGATACTCAAACATCTCACTTTAAGATGCTTGGTTTTGCTGTTGTTGCTGCAAAATAATGTTGTTACTATTCTTTCTTCACCAACTTCTCCCTCTAAATGCCATACAGTGGATTTTACTACATTCATGTCAGACAACAGCTAAAGCTGTCAAATTGTGCTCAGTGATGAAAAACAAACTTTATGAGCTAAAAATTACCATTACAAGAAATGTTCTGCCTTCAGTCTTAGTGAATGACTGGTTTCCTATGAGAAGGCAGCACAGTTGAAACAAGGACTTGGCCTATAGACCCTCACACATAACACCTTCCAGCCAACAATTTCTAACAAAAGCACACTGCATGTTTCTTAACCACAGTACTTGCAAAATAAAGTCTTCTAATCGATAGAGCACAAAGTGAGCAGTCATACTCCTACAACTTATGTTAAATTTCCAAGCAATAAAACAATGGCAGACCTTTCTGCCCCACCTTTCCTCACCCATATACTATTTTATTCAGCTTCACTTCATAGAACAGATTATTTAGGAAGATGGACATCCACAGCATTTCTAGTTTGCTTTAGAGCACTCAACAGAGGTAATGGGAGCTGCTCTGGATGTCACAGTTGGGGTGTGTGCGCCAGGCAGATTGAAAAACCCATGGCAAGGCAAATTGCAAACACAAACCAGCCTAAGAAGAGCACGGGTGGAAGGACGGGGCTTGGATTGGAGCCACAGCATGTTCTGACCAACTGGGACACCAGGATTTTAAGACGCATCCATTTAGACACAGCCAAAGGGGCTAATCTCACATCTGTTGTTTTGTCACAACTCCCAAACCTATCTCTGTGGGCACTGAATATCCAAACCCAAAATAACAGCATGATTCAATCCATGCTCATATGTTTTCCTTAAATATGGCAATTCATTATTGTTGCTGAAAGCTCTCTCATAATTCTTGCCACGTGAAATAAAGCAAACTGCTCCACTAAATGCACTGAATCTATTTTAAAAATACATTTGTTTGCATTATTATTTGCAGTAATTCATTCAGAGCTTAAAAAGCACTGATTTGGTAGAAGGAGACCACACCAGAAACACAGCATGCATGAGGGACATCAGATCTGACAGAGGCACGACAGATCAGGTCAGGCAGGGGAAATTTTGTGCTTGACCTCAATAAGAGCAAATCAGGCCCAGGCCAATGATCAGAAATGGTATCTTCTTTAGTGCTTAACATCTCCTCATCTCCACTGGTCAGTGAGGAGGAGCCAAGCCCATGGCCATTTCTCCCCATGTTCTTTCCACCTACTTTCCAGGGCTCTAGAACATCTGTCACAAAGAAATCGACAAGCTTTGGTGATTCAGCAACACAATGATGAATTAAAACTACATCTGACTCCTCTTCAAGGTAGAGAAAGTTTCTCAGAGTTGAAGTTTCTGCAAGTCTACTCATTCTCTGCTTGTCTGTATTTTACAATTGCAGATGAGCTGAATTAATGTAGTAAATTGGAGGAGCCCTAGCTCTGTTGCAGATATGTAGGGATAAAAGAACATATTTGGAATGCAGTCAGCTTGCTTTAGAAGCATGTTGGCGTTTCTTTGCAGATACAGCTGCAGTGAGCAAACTAAAGAAAGAGTTAACACTTCCGTCATTCCTGAGTAGGTGTCTGAGCGCATCCCCCGCTAAGGCCCCAGAACAGCAGAATGATCTGAGCCAATCTTTTATTGCTGAGCCCTCTGTCTCTCCATGGTTGAGCAGAGAGCTCTTCAGGAAACACCTATCTATGTATTTAAAAGGAAGTCTCATCATTGTGCCGTTTACAGCTCAAATATGCGGACTATGAACATTCCTTCAGGTAAACCCTACCTTAGCTTCAACCTTTTCTTACCTTCTGAGATTTGGGATCACAGATACTATGCATCCACTGTACATATACAGTTTTCTTATCAACCAAGCCCCAGAAATGGTAAAGCTTTTTGACTCTTATCCTATCTACAGTATGTAAGCCAGTCACACCCTTTATCTAGGCTGGATTTTTTGATGGATTTGGCCAGTTTACTGCTTACAGAAATTCAGAATCCATTGCTACCATTTTCTATGGTGATTCATGGGCCAGAGATCATGACTGCTCCTAAGCATGGTATCCTCCCCACCACCTTACCCCAGCTCTATGGAGTGACACACACAGCAGCACTACTTATTTTCACCTCCTTCTTTCCCACATTAGAATCATAAAATCGTTAAGGTTGGAAAAGACCTCTAAGATCATCCAGTCCAGCCATCAACATACCACACCACCGTGTCTACTAAACCACGTCCTGAAGTGCCACATCTACATGTTTTTTGAACCCCTCCAGGGATGAAGACTCCATCACTTCCCTGGGCAGCCTGTTCCAATGCTTTATCACTCTTTCAGTAAATAAGTTTTTCCTAATATCCACTCTAATCACATTATTTCACTGACAAATCACATCTGTGGTTAATCAATATTGTCACTGAATATTTACTAACATTTTCAGTTCTTAGAGAAATGCTTTCTTTTTCAACCTAAAATTATGGACCATTTTCCCATTGTGAGTAAAGAGCTGCGGTAGGTATGCATGTGCATGCACATGCTTGCACACAAATGTATACAAAGCTAAGAGAAAGCAGAGGAAAAATTAATTCCAGACATCCATGCTGCTATTTGGAAAAAAAATATGCCTAAATGATGGTGCATACATGGTCTCTTTTCTCTATGTTTGTTACTTTCAGCTTTACAGAATGGCATTGCTATTTAAAACACATTTTATTTCATCAGTTCAGACTGTTCCAGTCTACTTATAAGCACAGCTACTTTCACAAGTCAAGTTGTTATCACAGCAAGATCAATCAGCTCTGCCTACACTGTATTTACAAACTAGAAAGGAAAGTTGTGATCTTAGAAGAACTTGCTACAGATGCCATGGCAGACCTGAGGACATCAAACCTAATACAGAGAGATAAATTAACTGATACTGGGGAAAGACAAGGAAGAGGTCAATAATGTCATCTTGATTACTCAGAAAGGTTAAGGACTGTAGCAAGCTTTGGCCAAGAAGAAGACAAAAGATGAACTTCAGTGAACTACACTATGTTATCCATTGAAAATACAATAATCAAGCATATCCTGTACTACATCAAGCATGGCATTGCTAGTGAGTCAAAGAAGGTGATTGCCCCACTCTACTTTACACTGGTGTGGCCCCACCTTGAGTACTGGGTGCAGTTTGGTGCGGCACAGGATAAAAAGGACATAAAGATACTGGAGAGTGTCTAGAGGAGGCCACAAAGTTGGTGGAGGGTTTAGGGGGGAAACCATATGAGGAGCAGCTAAAGTCACTTGGTCTGTTCAGCCTGGAGAAGAGGAGACTGAGGAGAGACCTCATCACAGTCTACAGTTTCCTCACAAGAGGAGGAGGAGCAGCTGCTTGTCTCTTCTCTCTCTGATAGAACCCGAAGTAATGGCAGGAAGAAGTGCCAGGGGAGGGTTAGTCTGGATATTAGGAAAAGGTCCTTCACCTAGAGGATGGTGGAGCATTGGAACAGGCTCTCCAGGGAAGCAGTCAGAGAACCAAGCCTAACAGCATTCCAGAAGCATTTGGACAATGCCCTCAGACACACAATATGAATTTTGGGGTTGTCCTACACAGGAAAAGGAGTTGGATTTTATGATCTTCGTGTGTTCCTTCCAATTCAGGCATTCTATGATTCTATGATATCATCCTATGGTTAACCATGATACTGGCCATCTGAGTGAGACAGATGAGAAAATATTTGGGCTGTAGTCCTGGTTGTGCTTACTCAACACTGGGTATAGCAGTTGCACATCAATTTTGTCGACAAAGTCCCCATCAGGCTAAAATGAAGAGACAGAAAGAAATACCCCTTAAAGCCAAGTCAACTTCTTGCTATAGAAAAAAATCCATCTTGGAAAATGAGAAACAGCAGGAAGTACAGTGCATTGAATGCTAAATTAATTTCTTCTGATAACTTATTTCAAACAGTATTTGATTAAAAGACAATAAAACATGCTTTAAATCTAGAAAAATATGGATACTGCAGGCTGAGGCAAAAGCAATGTTGCTGATAAGTGACAGCAGAGCGTGGTTATTTATTTAGCTCTTGTAAAGGCACCCCAGTCAATCAATAGATGTGCATGTACTAAGGCAGTAGGGCTTGTATAAAGATGCTTATCAGAAATCCATGAGCAACATTCCACTTTTGATTATAGTGCTCCAGACTGTCCGCAAGCCTGCTGAAGACTGTGTGCCTCTTCAACAAGCCATATTGACAGAAATAATAATATAGAAACCCCACTTCCTAATATGCATATCTAACTGCACAGCCTATTAACCACTATGCTGACTGAAATGGCTTTGTTATTCATTTTATTCCAACTGATGTTAATACTTTGGCAGCTGATGGGGGATAATAACTGATGGAGCATATTGCAAATTTTGAAAGGGGATATAAAAACTGTATAATTTCAAGATGTAAAGAAAAGCTGCTGTGCTTTACAGTCCTAAAACAGGGAAATGTCTGTTATGTGTAAGAAGCACTGAGAGCAGGAGGACTAGTAGGTATTTGAAAAATAGTGAATGAGAAGGGAGATACAAAACAAGAAGCTTATGATATAACAACAGGTTTGGGGAAAAAATGGAGGATTTCTCTCTACAAAAAAGGTCTTTATAACACAAAGATAAAACTTTTTCACTTCTACCTCTAATATCACATTTTGTGCAACATGCCTGAACATCTGGAAACATTAACATTTGATATTTTAAACATTTGGACAACACCCTCAGACACATGGTGTGAATGTTGGGGTTGTCCTCTATAGGGACAGGAGTTGGACTCATTGTTCCTTGTGGGTCTTCCCAACCCAGGACATTGATTCTATGCTTCTAAGGGGTTAATGAGGATGGCAAGAGCCATTCATGTGGTTACACTTTTAACTTTTTACTTATTCAGTGTGCAATTTTCACTTCACGTGTGATCTGTCATGTTCCTGGATTCTTAAAGAAACTGCCTTTCTTCCTTTAAAGTTACTAAGAAAGTTGCAGTGGCTTTCCTTTTATGTGGACGTTGCCATTGACTGTCTCTGTTTTTGTAATCTAGAGGCACTGCGGTACAAGTTACTCTGTCTACTCCAAGAACAGATTGCATGGTAGATAGAGCTATAACAAAAGCAATACCACCTTCTTAAATGGAGCAAGGAGATATGAACATAAATCACTAGACACCCCATGTGCTGCAGACCACTGGTAAGCGCTGGACAGCCCTGGACTTGCATTCATGAACATCTATCTCTCTCTTACTTCTGTTTACATTGCTGATGTCATGATCCAGACTTCTTTTCTTATTCTTTCCTGTGGTTAAACTTTCAATTCTTTCTGCTTTCTTTTGCCTTCTTGAGTTTAATGGGAGTCAGAAAGCAAAGTAAAAAAAAAAAAATCAAGCTTGAAAGATGCTTAATTTTTACTTCTAGTATATTTAAGAAACTGTGTGCTAACTACTTTTGGTTTAATAGGGTGAACTAATTGGTTGGCATTCTGTTTATGTCTCCGTGAGGCACAATACGGTCCACTAAAACCACACCAGATCACACTACTAAGCAAAACCACAGCAAAATTACCTGACTAGAGTGCAAAGCAGCAAGACTGTGGTTTGTTTTTTCAAAAGAAGTGGAAGAAATCCAACCACACTAGGCTTCCAGCTTTGCTGATACTGTTAGCTGGAATCGGGTTGGCTCAAGGAAAACTGTGAAAGAATAAAAAACCCAGCGCATTTGCTGAGAGGTTAGGGGTGGCTGGGCGAGGGGGTGCCAGGAGCAGAGAAGGAGGGTGGGGATGTCTGACAATGGGAGTGACATTAACTGAATGACTGGGCAAAGTGATGTTTTCTCCTTTGACACTTCTGATTCTCAATACTGGAGAGGAATTTCTTCATGGGGTACCAAGTAATTAACCTACCCTAAAACCTCTTTTTACTCTTAACAGGTGTGATGCTACAAAAAGCTGACAAAGGAACAAAAAACCAGATATGAGGTCACCGTAAAGACTGCAACATTTACATATGATCATATTAGACCAGAACAGAACAACTGCAAACCTAAAAGGTGCTAATGCTGAAGAATACAAGCCTGGGCATCAAATCCTCCCTCTCACCTAGCCAGTCCAGCAGGGTTGGGACACTGGAGAAGAGAACCCTTGTGCAAGGGTGAGGAATAAGCCCAAAACCACCCCTCAGTTTGCTCTGACTGATGCTTAGGAACACAGTGATGGGTTCCACAGGAGCTGTGTCCAACCCTGCTCAACCAGAAGGAGAAATGCTTCTGTCAGTCTTATAGAGGCAAACGGGAACACCTCTCTGAAGAATTAATAATAAAAGGAATTAGATGTTTTAAAACACTGTCAGACACTAGAATTCCTGATAAACACTGAAAAGCAAACATATTTACAGTTATCAAGCAAACACCCTAAGATGCCTTATCATGACATGTAACATCCTTCATTTTGTAAAATCAGCTACTTTACTTCTGGAGAGGTTCCTGGGCTTCCCTGTGAAGTCCTTAAGTGGCAGCTCCATCACTTCATCGTTCATTTTCTTTAACAAGACTCATTTCTCTTATGAAAGCTGCCTTTTTACACCACCTCACTTTGGGTCCAAATAATGCTTTTAAAAATTGCATTTTAAAATCACGGTTTTTGCCATTCTAAGGAACTGTAGCTGGTAACCTCTATATCACATTTCTTTTCCTCTAATTTTTTTTTATCCTTCCCTTAAATTCATGCTGAGCCCTTAAAAGATGCTTCAATATGGGCAGGGATTAAAAGAATAATAAGCATATACATACATGTGCACACACATGTGTCTTTAATTCCCCTATTTAAGCACAGATGGTACAAAACATGCAGCATTCTCAATCTTGCACTGCCTTGGTGCACTACAGCGGAGAGTGCTGGCCTGAAATTCTCAGTCTCTTCTTTTCTTTCCCTTGGAATTAGACCAGACACCTAACTTTTTTTTTTTTTAATGTTTAAGAAAAGCCATTTCTGTGCACTTTATCTTTTCTAGCAGATGGGTATTATAGGGTATATAGCCCATAGTGGGAATTTTCAGGTAAGCAATAGTATTGTACCCACTAACGTTAGAATTGTTAATCACAGAAAAAAAAATCCAATAAATCTTAACTACCTCACGCCTGCAACTGGGTCATCTCGCCCAGAGACGCAAAGGTTAAGTACAAAATCTGTTTTTTACTTTGCAAAGCTTGTAAATGACATCGCATGATCGTGTAAATGAAGCAAGGCGAGATGAGAAAATGAAGAAGAATGAAGCTGTATAATCTAATCAGAAGCCAACAAGGGGTTTTCTTTTTTTTTTTTTTTTTCTCCCTCAGAGACAAAGGGAGGCTTTAAATCCTTAAAACACAGCCTGGCGTTTCACTTTCTTTTACAGCTTTTGGTGATGCTGAACACATGCAGATCTATTGTGCGTGTATTTATGTACAAGTTCACCTAAGTGTGCATGAAAAAAAAAGCAAAAGGAAAAAAAACTGTAACAGGGCTGTTTAAAGGGCACTGAAGCAGCTTCCCGTCACTTCAGAAACTAAGTATTGGAGCACCGAAATCCTTAAGCGGAATGTACTTGAATTTTATCTCCGTCCCTTTTTTGACCGGGGCGGTGGGCGTTAATTCTCCTCCCCAGTGCCTAAACGCTCACTTCTTCCCCGGTCGCACAATTCCCCGAGTATAATTAGCGGACCTTTGCTTTAGTTCATCCACTTTCGACCGAGGTACCGAATTGGAAGGAGGCGCGACCGTCACCAGCCACCGAAGCGACGCACCGCGCTCGGTGCTTGGTCCCCGGGGGGATCGCTCTGGGGTCGGCGGGGGTCCCCAAGCCAAGGGGGGTGGACACACACACACACGACAAGGGCTGGCGGTGCTGGGGCGCTCCCACCCAGGGACCGCGGCTCTGGGGGATGGAGGCACCTCCAGGCTGCGCTTCTCAGCCGGAGCGGGGAGCAGAGGGGTGCGGGGTCCCTCACACCGCACCCACCGACCCCCGGGGGCACCGGGCAGCGTCCCCCCGGTCCCCAGCCCGGCTGAGCCCTCGCCGCGCCCCATCGGTCCCGGCTCCTCAACCCCGAGCATCCCGCATCCCGCCTGCACCTTCCGTTCCCACGGGATCCCGGCAGCCGAGGCAAAGAAGGGGTGGGGGGGACACCAGGCACGAACACGCAAGGGGTACCGAGCGGGGTCCAAACCCACCGTGTCCGCCTCGCAAGGAAGCCGGTGACCTGTAGATAGCGATAGGCACTGAATGATGCTTGCTGCTGCCATGGAAATGGTGAATGTGGTGCGCGCCCAGGCTGGAGGCGCCCCACGCCACCCCGAGGAGGCCGCTGAGAGTGAGCGGGACTATCCAGAGCAGGGCCAGGCGGCCCCCGGCGCTGCCGCTCCTGCCGGCGGCGGGTCCCGGCTCCGGGGGTGCCCCGAGAAGCGCCCCCATCCTGGGGTGCGCGGCGGCCTCGGGAGGAGCGGCGGCCACGGCCGAGGACGCAAACTTTGAGCGGAGGCGCTCCCGCACGGACACGCGGCGCGGGCTGCGGCTTCACCGCACCAGGAGAGCCATCCCTGCCCTTCGCGAAAGATTACGAGGATCCTTCTCTCCAGGTCTTCTTCTACCCAAAACAATCCGAGACATAGTCAGAGGCGGAGGATCCAGGCAGTTCAGAGCCTTCGGAAAGAGGTGGAAGAGGGAAAAAAAGCCCCGCGCTCGCACAGTCCCTACTTTCAGCTTTCCCGGAGCTGGTGCTCATGAACAATACTCCACAGTTGCAAGGGCTACGCGAGTGCCAAGCATTCCCCCATCCTCAGTAATCCACAGCGTAGCCCATCATCCCACATTCCTGCTAAGAAAGAGAAAAAAAAAAAAAAAAGCCCCAGAAAAACCCGAAGGATGCCACTCCATCAGCCAGCGCTGGGAAAGCAGCAAAAAATCAAACTGCTGCTCTTCCCTCCATTCATCTCCAAACTGGTGAGCCCTCACCCAGCCAGCTCTCTCCCAGCGCACACACACACGCTCTCGCACACACTCGCACACGCCGCCAGACAATAATCAGGCTGCTCCAGCAATCTCAGTGCTCTGAGTATTGACAGTAATACCCGAGGATGTTTTTCAGGGAGAATAGTGCACCCTTATGAAAGGAGCTGGGAAAATAAGAAAAGAGCCATGCTGGCGAGGAGCAGGGCTATGCAAATCTGCAGTCTCCAAACAGCAAATCGCTGAAGCCGGGATGCAATGCAGAGGACGAGCCTATGTTAAAGAGGGAGGCTGGGTTCAGCTCCCACACAGCCGCGCTGCCTCCCCCCTCCGCCTTCCAGGACGCGGATCAGGCTGCGGGGTGGGGGGACACGAAGCCCAATTTCCCACCCCTTCACATCACCCAGCCCTGCCCGAAGTCACCGCACGGCGGGAGCGGTTCCCCTTCTCCCACAGTTCAGGTGTGTCAGTGGCTTGAAAACCCACTTTCCTATTAAAAAAGAAAAAAAAAAAAAAAAGACGTTTTCGGGTCTTTTAATTGGCCTAAACTTCGCCCGTCAGATGTTTCGGTTTGAGCATCAGCTTTGATTACCCGGTAATTACACACGAGGTACCTAACAAAGAGTTACCGGGATGGGGTTTTTTTGTTCTGGTTTTTTTTTTTTTTTTTTTTTTTTGCCAGCGGCACTATTCAACTATTGAACCAGTGCTGCCCACCGCAGAAACGGCTGCGAACTGGGCTGGGGAAAAAAATAAAAAAAAAACAAACCACAAACAAACGGTTTGGGGGGAAAAAAAACCCCAAACATTTCTGGACTAAAAAAAAATCCAACCCAAGAACATTTCTGGGCTGGGGAAAAAATGGTTCTGGGCTGAAAATCTGTTTCGGAGCTGGAAAAAAAAAAAAAAGCGTTTCTGGATGAAATAACCCGTTTCTGTGGTGAAGAAAAAACCTTTCTGGTGTGAAAAAATAAACGTTTCTGGGGTTAGTCCCCCTCCCAGCTGCAGGGCGGCGCCTGCATCGCCCCCCGGGTACGGGGCTCTCCCTCTCCTGCCCCAGGAAGAGTGGGAAGGGCTGCTCCATCCCCACCGCTCGAGTGGGAGAGGTCACGTTTAAAAGGGGAGCATTCGAAGGGAAAAGCTTCCTCCCCTCGGCGGGTCCCGCAGTCGCCCACCACACCCGCGCAAGCAGCCGCGGGGGCGCAGCCCCTGCAGTACCGCACCTGGGCACGGCAGGGTGCGTGAGCTGCGCTCTCCCGGCTCTCGCTCTCCCTTCCCTCCCTCCTCTCCCTTCCCTCCTTTCTCTCCCTTCCCTCCTTCCCTCCCCCGTTTTCCAGCCTGCCGTAGATCTTGTGCCATGCCTTCAGCAGCATGAGATCATGGGTGCGGATGCGTGAAAAGGGAGAGGGCGAGCGGTGGGTGTGAGGATGCTTTTTTATCCATTTCGCGATAATTTAAACCAAAACCACTGCCATTTGCTAAGGCGCTTTCTAATCCACACAGATGCGAGGGGATGTCACAACCCTCACCCAGCTGCGCGGGTTTTAGGAAAGGGAAAAGCATCTTGCCCTGGATCTGCTCAGCTCGTGGTGGATCGTTCCCTGCATCGCACGGAATCAAAAGGACCCCAAACTCCCCCAAGCTGGGGCAGGGAAGCGGCAGCTCCTGCCCTGCTCAGGCTGCAGTGCGATGCACATCCCTGAATGTGCTCCAATGTAGCCTTGCCGCATACCCAAAGTTTGCAAAGACGCCGAGGTAAACTGTAAAAAGATCTTAACACAATGATGAAAGGGCTCAAGGCAAAACAAAACCCCCAAGGGTTTAGTGCCTGAGCCCTATTTGCACTTGGTGGAAGCACACACACTAACTGCAGGAATCCCACAAGAGCAAGAGGTGTCCAGCAGCTAACACCACACACGGGTCCTGGAGGAGTGGTCCTCCACACCCACAGCTTGCCACGGGGAACAGCAGCTCCTAAGGAAGTCAGTGACTTTTCCAACCCATCTCAGAAGCCTTAGTGTAAAAGAAGTAAGAAATGTCAATTTTCCAAACGATCAGCTTGTGAGTGCCATGTGCCATCACCTCTTAAAACATAAAATACATAAAATTCTTTAAGTGTCAGAATTAAGGAAAGAAGGCAAAATGAAAAAAAAAATATTAAAGAAATATCAGCCTAGATTTGCCAGCTCTCCTAAAATTAAAGGCCCTGATGTAGATTTCCTGTTCAGGCAAGTAATCCAGGTTGGAAAGTTTATCCATAAATACCACTAGGTTTTCTATCAATCTGACTCAGGGAACAAAATATTTCAGTCAGTCACTGGAACCAGTTTTTCAGTAAACTGTTCACACATTGCTGCCATTTTAGAAACATGCGGTAGTTAACTGACTATTCTTAACGATTCTAGACATCCTGCAGATGAGTTAACTTAAGATTGTTACCATTCCTCTGAAATAGGAAACCAGTGTTGCCAACCATTGTAACAATACATTTGGCAACGCAGTTGTTCCAATATGATTTCAGTTGGCGAGTCCTGTCTAGACTAGCTCCTGCTCGGCTCTTTTAAGGACTCCATCAAGAGTCGTGTTCTGCTACTTCTTGGTGGGGGTTTCCCTGCTGGCATCCAAGAAAGCATGAATACCTCTCAACGGTGATGTTCCTGTTCGGTGTATCCTTGCAACACAGGATTTCTGTAGATAAGTCCAAGGTTAGGTTGGATGGGGATCTGAGCAACTTGATCTAGTTGAAGATGTCCCTGCTCACTGCAGTGGGGCTGGACTAGATGACCTGTAAAGATACCTTTGAACTCAAACCATTCTATGATTTTATGATCCCTTCCAGCCCGAGCACAGTTTAAACAACTAAGAGAATTTGGGGTGTTCAGCCTGGAGAAGAGAGAAGGCTCTGGGGAGATCTTATAGCGGCCTGCCAGTTTCTGAAGGGGGCCTAGAAGAAAGCTGGGGAGGGACTTTTTACAAGGGCATGTATGACAGGGTGAGCGAGAATGTCTTTAAATTAGAAGGGGGGAGATTTAGGTTAGACATTAGGAAGGAATTCTTCACGGTGAAGGTGGTGAGACACTTGTACAGGTTGCCCAGAGAAGTTGTGGATGCTCTGTCCCTGAAAGTGTTCAAGGCCAGTTTGGATGGGACCGTGGGCAGCCTGGTCTAGTAGAAGGTGACCCCATCCATGGCAGGGGGGTTGGAACTATATGACTTTCAAGCTGCCTTCCAACCCGAACCATTCTATGATTCTATGATACAGTAGGACTTCGTGTAAATGTTCTTTCTCTGTGGTGTTGGCTGTGTTTGTAGCTCCAGCATCTCAATCTAATTTTTTACTTCATCCGCCATCTACTGTGTCAGGGAGGCCTAAAGTGCTTAAATACCAAGGGCAAATTAATAAAAGGTTTAGATACTTCAAAGGTACTTTATTTAATATTTTACTGACAATAAAAAGGGTGTTTAAGTGCTTAGCATTATGAAATGTGTACTATTTATGCAGTGCACACACATAACTGGCACTGAAGTTTCTAGTTTAAATCTGTATTTGGAGACTACTTAGAGCAGTTTTTTCATCAGATAATCTTATAACGGGTCATTATTAGGTGTTATGTTATGATGTTAAATGCTATCTAGGGACTGTTAAATTAATGAATTATTTTGCTGCTGCCTATCTAAACCAAGAGTTCAGGACACAAAGGCCAACTCCACAAAGCTATTTAGGCATTTGACTCTTCTTTAAGTACCTGCTTAAAATGTGAACGGGGAGGCTGATGCCAAAATCATATTATACCCCTTCCTAGATCTGGCAGTGTGCTCAGCACCTTGTATATACATTCTGTAATGTTAATAAACATTTGAGATTTTCCTGGCTCTGTACTCCAAACCAAGAAAGGAAACAAGAGCAGGGGGATACATATTTTTTCAGGGCGGGGAGAGGTGATCAAATGGGGAGAATTAATTGGTGGAAAAAATCATAAGCAGACTGAAAATGGAAAGAATAACAAGAATGGGAAAAGGAAGGTGAAGAAGGGAGCATGTATGAAAGCAAGTGAAAGGCCTACGGAAGGCAAAAGAAGGAAATTCCAGATAGCAAAACTCTTTCTGGCTCATTTTTTTTGGTGATAACAGCAAGCACTTCTTTCCAATTTGAAGCAAATCTTGGTAGTCAGATACTTCGAGTCTTTTCATGTTTTATTTAAAAAGCTTAATTGGGTGCCTTAGCACTCAGAGTTAAGCTTTTTAATGAAAAGTAAAAGTTAAAAGCATCTGCAAGTAAACACTGTGAAACCCAATGGTAAGCAGCATTTCTTATTTAAAATACTTTCTTTTTTCACCCCCTGCTGACTTAAGAGTGAGTATGAATCTTTGTTAGCTAAGGACTAGCTGGAGTTGAAATCATCTGGTTTTTCATCCCCAAGGGCACAGAATTGGTACTCTCAACACAATCAGCATTGATGTATCCTTCCGTGAAGGTTCGCCCAAAGGAAGAAGTGGTACAAAAGAAGGTAATAAACAAGTCTGCATAAGCACATAAATGCCCTGTTGTGGGCATAGCAAATAAAGTGTGAAAATAAACTAAAACATTCACAAGGTAGTTTTTTGCATTTCAGAAACTTAGCTTAATTAAGCTAATTTAATGAGTTTTTTTTTTAACCCCATTTAACACCTACCCTGTGCAGGTCACATTTGTAGGAAATGTGACTTTTAATCAAGCTATTTCCATGAAGTGAACTCTTAATACCAGCAGGTTCCCAAGTTTATGAGCAAGAATATCTATAATTTTAAAAACACACGTTTTCCTGGCTTCTTCTAATGCCATTATCCTATAAACACCAAATGCTCCTAAAGAAGAGTTATACAAAAAAAAAAGTACTTCCATGAGTATTATTTACACTATTTTCTTAGATAAAATCAGATACATCTTGCTGGTACAACCATATTTCTCTACACCCTGATTCTTGTCAATGCAGCTGTATAATTTATGAACAACTCTGGTGACACCAGCAAAACTGAAGTGCAGACCATGCCTTAGGCTAGTAGAAGTTGTCAGTTAAATTCAGGGCACGTTTAGGTCAAGGGCTGCCTTATGCAACCAGAGCTCTCCAGTCACCTCTGTTCTCTGGAGATGAAATCCTGCACCTCGTGTCACAACATCCACTCTTAAACTCCCAAAGCTCGAGGACTATTCAGCAAATTGAGACAACTATCGATCTATGTGACAGGGAATACCATTTCATGAACACTTCAACACAATCCCAATGTTTTTCTGTTATAGCTTTTTTCCACTACTGGGCATAGAATTTCACTTAAAAAAAATGTGGACATTTTGTCATTACAATTAAGCAGGCCAGAAATTATGTTTATCCATCCCACATACAGCAGATTAGAGAAGAAGACATTCAAGCTGATGTTTCCGCTTACCACTGTAACCCTGATGCATTTAAGGACCTATACACAGGATCTCCCAATAATAAAAAAAAGTGATTTTCAGACATATCAAGGTCTGATAACACTGAAGGGTTTAATTTTCCACTTTAAAACAGCAGAGAATGATTTTTTTCAGAAGCCAATGAATTGCAAGATAGTGAAACTAGGCCTGCCATTCGTGTGTAACTATCTCCTAATCCTACATAGGGCAGAAACTCTTTATTTTAGAAAAGAACTCAATAAACTTTATCCTGTGAACTACTCAGAGACTTGGAAGGTAAAAAATAGAACAGAATTCTAGGAGAGATGGATGGAGGATTTGTTCAGTCATAAAATACACAGAAATCCAAATTTTTGGTGACCATGGTAAAAAAAGGGAGTTTGAAATGGAAATACTCAGGCTGCTTTCTCTGTACTATAGAGCAAAATATATCCTGGTACAGTTAAGAAGTCTTTCTGAGCACAAATCTGTCCATCCAAATAGGCTTAAATCTTCATTTTAAATGTTTCTACACTCTGTGTGTATAAAGATGGAAATAATCTTTCTCTTTATTTCTTGCTGTCAAAAGCAAGCTGATTTTATTGTGTTTAATTTCATTGAAACCATGCACATAAGCCAGATCCCTTCAATTTAGAATAGAAGGGGCTGGTAGGAGAGCATTTTCCAATGGGGAATTTTGACTTCGAAAGGAAGCTCCCTCTTGGCTGGAAATAGCCCTGGTGGGTCCATCAGTCTTCAGGGCACTTTGCAAGTCCATCTACTTGCATTAGCCCTGGTTTGACCTCCTTGAGGAGGATGGCTCATACTCCCCTGGGGGTTCTCTCTTGCTGGCTGCCACTGCTGCAATGCCATTTAATTCCATATTTTCTTTTTCAGTCTAACTTTGTACAAATAGCACTAACACTTTGGCTAGGTTCCCTCTTTCATTCCAATACAAAACCACAGGAATTAAGGCCAAATCCACATGTATATACATGGAGGTATTTAAGAGATTTGTAGTCCTCTATCAAGCAGGGCAGAGTGTACTCATGTTCTCTGGTCTACTGCATGGAGCAGTTAATTCTATGGGCAATTAGACTGCTGCAGAACCAACAAAAGTCTCTCTGAGTTCTACCAGTGCTGCCGCAGGAACAGGCACTGTGTTGCTGTAGAGAAGAGATGTCCCTGACTATAGCTTTGATGCAACAAACTTGAACTCCTCAGCAAATACTCCAGCTAGGGACAACAAAATAAAAGAAGCACAAAAAAAGGTTGCAAATTAGTCATCAAGAAGTTTGATGAGATCACTGATGAATGCCAATAACAGAGCTCAGTGCTGTGCTCTTTTGTATCTACTACAAGCAGACAAAGTGTATGCAAAGCATATCTGTCTATAAAGGCCTCCAGAAATACGAAAAATGTGTATTGGGGTTGTTTGCAGCTCTTGGTTTTGTTTACCATACATAATACCCGAGATATTAAATGCCATGTCAAGGTCAAGCTCACAGTAGACTCGGTGCAATGGCCTTAAATGAGGGAAATAGAGTTTAAACACCTTGCAAAGCAAAACTGATTGGCTTTTCTTTTTTTGGCAGTAGCCAGGAGATCCCTAAGTGATGTTTGTGGAGGGTCTACAGCTGGTAATCATCAGGAGTGCATGTTTGTGCAGGTTTTCCTAATAAGATTTCTAAGATATTGTCCATGTGTAGATGTGGCACTTAGGGAAACGGTTTAGTAAGCATGGCAGTGTTGGGCTGATTGTTGGACTTTATGATCTTAGAGGCTTTTTCCAGCCTCCATGATTCTATGAGCATTCCCTCTGCCCCCAACCCCTTTCTGGCCTTGGTGGAGAACTTGATGTACAGTGGAGTTCTACCTCTGGCCTTCCCTGTACCCGTTAGTCCTGTAGCAATGTCGGTAGAGGAAGGGCTAAGGCACAGTCTACTGCCCTTCTGTCCACTCCTTTAGGTTAACATGTTGCTTTAGACTTCAACAGCAGTAGTGTTTAGCTGTACAAATACCCAAATTTAAAAGCAGAGCTATAAGAAGATGGCATTAACTTCAGGCATTCATAACTTTAAAATGTCCATTTTGAGCTTTAAGCTTCTTTCTTCCTTTTTCTTTCCTCCCCTAGAAGTGTCACCCTTGTGCAGAAACTGTATTTGTTTGTAGTGCCAAGCACATTTTCTATATCTGAGTTATGAACCTCTGAACATACAGGTTTAAAATGGAAATGCTGACATAATCTCAAATGTAGTGGCACAAATACTGCCACTACAATAATCCTTGTAATCTAATATATTAGCCCTGGGGCGATGGAGCCTCAATTGCTGGTCTCAGCCAGCCTTTCTGAGGCTCACTTCAAATTGTGTAATTATTCTACATCTTTCAAGTTCTTTAAAATACCTTCCAAGTGCAGCATTGTAATATTTGTTCATCGGAGATTGATTTGACTTTTTTTTTTCCCCCCCTCTTTAAAGAGATATATGACCTCAGAGGCATGTGAAAAACTGTTAATCAAGTTTCTACTGTGTAACACACTTTTGTGTGTGTGAAAGACTTACTTTTCTCCTGATTTCCTCAGTTGTGTTGCCAAGATGATTCCCCTAGAGAGCCATGTGTTTATCTTGACAGGTGTTAGCGAGATCTGCTGAGCCTCGGTGGAATTGTTATGGCTTGCTTTGAGGTACAGTAGAAAACATTAAGTCTGCAAACTAATGAACTTACCTTATTACGTTCTAAATAAAATAAACCACAGAGTAAGTTGGATTAATCTACTAATGCCTTTCTAATGAAGCTTTTATTGGGCATATGGTGTGGTCTTGCTATTTTCCTCATATAGCTAGCACAAGCGGAAACTCAAAATGAACCTGACGTGTATCTCTTCTCTTCGGTAGCAGTATCAAAAGCACACAATCACAATTATTTGCAGATCGCTAGCTTGCTAGCATAACCTTTGATTATGATTTGCAAGACTAAATAGATTGAAAAAAAAATCAAAATCAAACAGATTAAAAAAAAGAAACGGGAGTCACCACTGATAGGAGAAGAGAAAAACACAACTTCTACTGCTGTTGCTAAGGGAAAGATCTAACCCACTGCTGCTAACTTGTAATTACTCTAAAATGCGTTCTGTGACCTGTCCTGACAATGTCAGGGAATCATTAACTAAAGAGTGTAACTTCTGAAGTTAAATAATCATTCTGGAGTTACAGTCCATTAGTGTTTCTCAGCCCTGAGCTGCATTTTTGTAATGCATATTAGAAGCAATAAAACAATAGATGCTTTTAACAAAAAAAAAAGAATGAGTTTTAAGCAAGGTGAAACCAGATACCATCACTTGCAGCCAGCTATGCCTTTTGCTTTTAATTGTCCTTTTCTTTAGCTCTGTGTATGTACAAGATCAGAGCACAGGAAAAAAACACTCCTTAGCAACACTCATCTTCTGGGAACGTGCTGCTGAATTTAGGTATAAACCCGTAACAGCATCTCAAAGCACAGCAATATCTCATACACTTCAGCTTTGATATACTATTTCAAAACATTAATTCCCCTTTTTTTCAGTTCCCCACAGAAAGTTTTGCTTTACTGCTATCTTTGCAAATACGCCTTTGAGACAAAAAAGATCTTTTTGTAGCAAAACTCCCCCTCCCTTTATTTACTCCAACAACAAATTAGCAGCCAAGTTTTAGTAGAGGATAAGAAAATAGATACAGTGAAAGCAGAGGGAGAACACAGTTTTTCTTCCCTTCAGCACCAGCAGCCAGAAACAGTATGAAAGCAATGGATCATGAAGAAAAGCAATTTCCTACTTCAGGGATTAAGCAATGCCCTCTTTTGTAATGTTAAATGAAAGTTCTAGTGGTTGTTTTTTTTTTCAACTAATACTTCTATTTTCACCCCAATTTAAATAAATCGTCACTAGAGAAGCTCCAACAGAGTCCCAGACACATCACTCTGTAGCCAATCAATATCACAGATAAACTCCTTTATGTTGTATATTGAGCAGGCCTATCAATAGGGCAAGAAAAATAAAGCTACTACAAAAGCTAAAGATAATTAATATAACAAGGGAGAAAATCTGGTGATAGGCAAGTCCTGCTCTTTTCCTAAGGAAAAGGGACTTGAGCTGGCAATATGCACTTGCAGCCCAGAAGGCCAATTGTATCCTGGGCTGCATTGAAAGAAGTATGGCCAGCATGGTGAGGGAGGTGATTCTGCCCCTCTACTCTGTTCTGGTGAGACCTTATCTGAAGTCCTGCATTTAGCTCTGGAGACCTCAGCACAGGAAAGGCATGGACCTGTTGGAGCGGGTCCAGAGGAGGCCACAAAAATGGTCAAAGGTCTGGAACAAAGACCCTATGAAGAGAGGCTGAGATAGTTGGGGTTGTTTAGCTTGGAGAAGACTCCTAGGAGACCTTACTGTGGCCTTCCCAGTACTTAATGGGGGCTTATAAGAAAGAAAAGGAAAAACCTTTTTTTTTGCAGGGCCTGTAGCAATAGGACAAGGGGTAATGATTTTAAAATAAAGAGAAGTGTTTTCAGGAAAAACTTTTTAAGTTGAGGGTGCTGAGGCACCGGCACAGGTTGACCAGGGATATGGTAGATGCCCCATCCTCGGAAACATTCAAGGTCAGGTTGGATGGCACTCTGAGCGACTTGATCTAGTTGGAGATGTAATTGCTCACTGCAGGGGGATTGGACTGGATGACCTCCACGGCCCCTTCCAGTCCAAACCATTTGATGATTCTATGATGATTCTATGAATTCTAATATAGAAAATACACAGACTTTTGTTGAAACATTCAAATAAATGCAGCTACCTACATTTCCCTGTCACACTACCCATCTCTCACCCAGTAACACTATAAAATTAGCTACTTCGGCGATGATATGCGGCTAGGCTATCAGTTGATGTACCATGCCCTCATCTAAACCATTATCTTACACTTCCCTCTGGTAGCAGGGAAAAGATGGAACTTCAACATCTGCCTCTGCCACAGCTTTTCAATTGTAACCTCTGGCAGATCACTACAAACCATTAGTCACTTAATGGCTAATTGACAAGCTAGGTCAATGTTATCAGTCACAAGGATAAAGACTATTTGCATGAGTCAGGCTTGGTAGAATTATATCCTTCACACCAATGCTGAGAGATTTCAGAGACTTTCATCTTCAAGAACTATTAAATAGTGTGTTCCTTGCAGGATTAAGTCTTCTAAACCTAAAAGTTTCTATCCAGAAAGCTCTAACACAAAAATTCAGTGCAAAGTTAAGTCAATGCTGTGTCTAAAGTGCTTTGAGATTGTTTAATGATAAATGACAGTGTTTATAATAATTGCGGATGTGTGCATCATCCTCATTTTTTTCTGTATAGATAAATAGGAAACCTGTCAATATCTGATCAGCTTTGCTTAATGGGACAACTGGTAAGGGAAAGGATTACTAGTGTAAAGCAACACTGCTGGACCAAGCTCATTCTCCTTAGCATATATGCAAAAAATTGCTGCAACTATCAAGAGACTGGAAACTGAAATTCATTTAATCCAAACCTGTATTTTCATTTTTAATGAATTGCATTAAAAATTTTCCTAGCTAAGACAAGGCACTTGCTATGTAATTAAAATGAAGAGCCACAACCAACTTATCTTTTAAAAACAGGTTGTAAGAGGAAAGAAAATGCAAAAATTTTCAACTGCAATTTCATAGCTCTATCAAAACCTGCCTGATTTTACCTATTTATTTCAGTCCAGATGTACTCAGAGAAAAAATATATGATGCATACATGTCTTAAAGGCTTAGAACGTTTGTTTTTAATACCCTTGAATCTAATTTTGTTTGTAACAAGTAACATGAGAAGAATGCGGCTCTAGAAAGGATAATGATCTGAAACCTGCTCTTTGAACCTTTGCACATGCTAAAGCATTCATAAATATCAATAGAAAATACAGATGCAGTACTGGCCATCTTTGGTGGCCAGAAAAGCTGAGGGGTTTCATTAGGAAGTTTTAAAACCTCACCATATTGAACCACTAGACTCTAATAGCTCTTCCACATTTAACAGGATGTCAGTTCCTGGAGCTTTTTCTCCTTTGATGCACACAAAGTACTGCCAGTAATTTCAATCAGAATAATACTGCACATTGGAGGAAGACAATCATGTGATACGAATTATCATGTTTTTTCCTTATCCCTGCCTCCTGCAGCACTATTCATAGAATCATAAAATCACAGAACTGCTTGGTTGGAAAAGCTCTTTGATCACCAGGTCCAAGCGTGCCTGTCCACTACTAAACCATTCCCCTAAGCACCTCACCTACCCATCTTTTAAATACCTCCAGGATGGGGCAGCCTCTGGGCAGCCTCTGACAGTGGTTCATAACCCTCTCAGTGAAGAAATTTTTGTTGATGTCTAATCTGAACCTCCCCTGGTGCAACTTGAGGCCATTTCCTCTTGTCCTATCACTGGTCACTTGGGAGAAGAGACCACACCCACCTCACAACAACCTCCTTTCAGGGAGTTGTAGACCATGATAGGGTCTCCCTTCATCTTCCTCTTCTTCAGGCTAATCAGCCCCAGTTCCCTCAGCTGCCTCTCATGAGGCTTGTTGTCTAGCCTTTTCACCCTTCTCTGGACATGCTCCAGCCCCTCAATGTCATTCTTGTAGTGAGGGGACCACAACTGAACACAAGATTCAAGGTTTGGCATTACTAATGCTGAGTACAAGAGCACAGTCTCCCCCCCAGTCCTACTGGTCACACTTGGCAGTGGAGCCCAAGATGCCAGTTGCCTTCTTGGCTACCTGGGCACACTGCTGACTCATATTCAGCCTGCTGTTAACCAACACTTCCAGGTCCTTCTCTGCCAGGCAACTTACCAGCCACTCTTCCGCAAGCCTGTAGCGCTGCATTGGGTTGTTGTGTCCCAAGTGCAGGACTCTGCACCTGCCCTTGTTGAACCTCATACTGTTGTTTTGTTAGTGAGTTGATACTGTATGTGCTACTGAGTTGTGGATGCTTTGTTTAAAAAAAGTTTAGAATCACAGAATCATAGAATAACCAGGTTGGAAGAAACCCACCGGATCATTGAGTCCAACCATTCCTATCCTCATCCAGATATATCAAAGTGCTTTATAAAGTAGTAGAGTCAAGAAAAACACTCACAGTGAAACTTTTCATTTAGTAACATGAAAAGTTCTCTATTTTTTGTAGTGAAAACTAAAGGGAATACAATATGTAAATTAAAGAATCACACTTAAAATAGTATTTAATTTTAAAAATTATGTTCCCATTCACCATTTTTTGTGGCCTTAGTACAAAAAAAATAAATGCCTCTTCTTGGTCACTATTTTTCAGTTGGGATTGAACAAATTTTCTCTCAAATACTTTGGTTTCACAGCTGGCTCTAGGCTTAAAATTAGTTTATAGAATGTCCTGAGTTGGAATGGAGACACAAGGATCATTGAGCCTAACTCCTGTCCATGCATAGGCTAAACCCACAATTCACACAAAGAATTATTCATTATTACAGCTCAAAGCAGGGCACTTTACTCAATAAAACTTCTACTCTTAGTAACACCTTGAACACTTCAACCTTGTTTTCACTCAATTCCTACTCAAGAAACAAAAGTACTGAAGGAAGATTATGTATTATGATATAAACTTAGAATATCTGGTACAAAGAACCCCAGTTTCCATTTATTTTGCTCCTGCAAGTTAGCTTTAATGAAAATATAATTTTTCTACACTAAATATTAATCACTACTGCCAGCTTTAAACTTACACTAGTAGTGATAAAGCTCAGTGTGAGATGTGGACACACCACCTGCATCAGGTCAAATGGTAGGAGATAAACCCTCCCAAACAGGGATACGGTCTGTGCATCAGGTATATAACAGGGGACGTGCTCTACATTTTGTTGCATAAAAGGGGAAAATGCCTTCAAACACATAACCTAACAGAAAACTTGGGACCAGAATTCCTGTTTCTTACCATCCCATTGTAGCAGAAAACAGTGTTTATGCTTGGGTTGTACAGGACAATGAGCAATCATTGTTTGGCCTAAAGTGAACTTCTACACTAGTATTATGTGGCTGTCCCATTCCTGGAGCTGTTCAAGGCCAGACTGAGTGAGGTTTCGAGCAACCTGATCCAGCAGAAGGTGTCCCTGTACATGGTAGGGGGCTTGGAATTGGATGATCTTTAAGTCCCTTCCAACCCAAACCATTGTATGAATCTGGGATTCTATGATTACAATAACACCAGAGGTTTACAAATTACAATGTACACAAGAGCGATGCTCTTGTTGCCACCTACTTTTGAGCTTCATTACACATGCTGTGCAGAGTGAGGATTGAATGACAGGTTTATTGGATGGTTGCAGCCAGCATCTTGTTGACTAGAATGGAATTTACACAAGCCAAAGATCTGGACACTACCTTAGTGCTCAAGCATTCCAGCAAAATCAATATGAGCTATAAAATATTAGAAGCTATTTTTAATTATTATCTACTTCACAATGATCATCAATTTACTGTTAATGCAAAAAGAGATTTAGAGCAATGTTTATGCTGTTAAAATAAATATCTTTTAGATATACACTATATCTCACACGTACATTTGCTTCTTGTAGAATTCCTCCAGAACACTTGATCTATAGATAGTATAATATAATTATATTTAACTGGTAAGGAGATATTGAATTGCACAGGCAAAAATAACTACAACCTTAAAAACTTCTAAAGTAACTTCTGTAGTCTAGATTGGCTTTAATTATACAACTCAGTACATGAAAAAGGTTTTTTGGTCTACAAAAATCATTGTTGGTTTGCATTTCTTTCATTGTTTTCATCAAAGGAGATTTATAACATATAAGCAATACAATAACAGATTTCTTTCTTTAAAGAAGCTCAGGAATAAGCAGATTCATAAGATTAGTTTTCCAGAAGGAAAATTCTAATTATGCATTTGAAGAAGTTTGCTTCTTCCTTTCCAGTAGTGCTACAGTTTGGTAAAATATTGGTTTTAAATATGATTAGCAGCAGGGAATTTCTGCATCGCCACTCGATACAGACCCAGGTGGTAAACAACAGCTTAGTTTTTGTTCATTTATTTAGAATCTCTAATTTAATCTCTTCCTATGAAGAGGACAAACTGCTGCACCACTGAGGATTTTAGTCACAGTGATGAGATTAACAGATATTTCATCAAAGTTTAGCCATAGATGGGTAAACTTCATTAGTAAACTTTCTGACCCAGGCAACTATAAGGAGTGAGAAAACCCAGAGCATTAACACAAACCTGCCCAATCTGCAATGCATGATTTCTCTCCTGATAAGAAAGAGTACCAAATTTCACGTGGTTGGTGAATAGGATGAGTCAAGCACTCTGATATTAATAAGTGTTATCACTGATATCTTGTGGAGGCAAACAGCAAATGTATTTTTCTTCAAGATGAGGACTTTTTTCCATATATTTTCACGTGATGAACTTTGATCATATTTACCTAATAGATATGCGGGAAGATAAAAGAAGCAGTACTTCTTTTCCCTTTTGTTGCCTAGTTTTAATGTGAGCCTCCCTGCTTGAACGTGGTTCAGGGTGACACCGTGAGTCGGCATCTGCTCACAGCATATTGCAATGTACAAAGACAAGTATAGCCTGCAAAAAATGTGAAGTAATTCCTCCCTTCAGCACAGCTTTAATAAAGCCTCAGCAGGAATACAGGTACAAATTTGAGCACTACAGTCTAGATAGACATGAGCCAATTGAGAGAAATGTGAGGAGAGCAACATGACCAGAGTCTTGAGAACACGAGCTGCGATAAAGCTTGAAAGAATTAGGCTAGAGAGGAGACAGCTGAGATGGAACACGATAATAGCATTCAATACATGAAAGGCTGTTTCAAAAGAATAAGGAAATAACCTGCTCTCAATAACAATGATGGATAGGACAAAAAGAAATGTGCTAAATTGCAGCAATTAAGATTCAGGGTAGATATTATGAAAACCTCAACAGCAAGGATAGAGAAACGCTATAAAAGATCACCTAGAAGATGGTGGAGTCTAAACTGTTAGAATTATTAATATTTCAGAACAGCGTAGACACAAGTCTTTCTAGAACTACCTAAATATAATCTCTTTGGGACAGGAATGATGTCCTGCAGCCCCTTTAAACTTTATATTTCTATTAATAGGACCCATGCATGCAATCATTTTTGCTGGAAATTATTAAAGTGCAGAAATGAAAAGGTTCTCTTCTAGGCCTCCACTTGCCCAAAGATGGTGCAGAAATAAGTAGGAGTACAGTTCTTATCAACACTATCTTTTGCTCCATATTGATGCTACTAGAGAGGACAGGTCCTCTTGCCTCTTTGAAGCATTTATCAGAAAACAAAAATGAGAATAACCGACCTTATCTAGGCCAATGGGAAATGAATAGGATATCAAACATCACTTCACCTAAGATTCTGCTTGTAGAACAAAAGAGAAAACAACTCCAAATGAATTCAAGAAAGAAGAAAATGCATCATACACAAAGATTTAACATGAGTAGAAAAGAAAGGAAGTTGAAGTGTTCAAGGCCAGGTTGGACGGGGCTTTGAGCAACCTGATCTAGTGGTAGGTGTCCCTGCCCATGGCAGGGGGGTTGGAACTGGATGATCTTTAAAGTCCTTTCCAATGCAAACTATTCCATGATTCTTGTGATCAATCTCTTTTGATTTTAGAAGAATATCCAGTGACAGATGAACTTACAGCTGACACACACATGTACATCTTTTAACACACAAAACTGTCATGATTAGACATTATTTCCTAAAGCTGGACTGTATTTTTTACCATAACCTATAACATGCTTTAGCCTCTCACATTGTCACATTCCTGGAGTCAGTGGGTTCAATGTTATTCATTACATAGTCTGTTCTCATGGGATTTGACTTTCAGTCACACTACATAGGAAAACTTCCAGTTTTACATCTTTTAACTATCTACAGAATTACAATTTTTTATTGAAAAATATTCTTAACATCATGATCAAAAATATTTTCTCCTCTGTCATTTATTGTGTGCTGTTCAGGTAGTTGGATACACTGTTGTCCTATTTGAACTTAAATTTAGGGTCACTAAATGAAAAAAACACCCAGTGAAAAGATGTGGGGAACCGTGCATGAAACTTTCGAAAGTGAACTAAAATATGACTGAAAGAACTTACTGCAAAATTGTAAATTAAATCATGAGTAAATTTGGCTTTCAGTAGCTATGAAGGAGAAAATTGTAGTCTTGACATAAGAGAGGGTGAGTTATGAACTATTTTTACTGAGGATAGGATATAGTAGAAATTTCTTGTCAAAGAATCACAGAATCATTAAGTTTGGAAAAGACCCCTGAAATCATCCAGTCCAACTGTCACTGTATCAACACTGTGCCTACTAAACCATTTCCATCTACTGCTTCTTGAACACCTCCAGGTATGGTAACTCCACTGCTTCCATGGGCAGCCTCTGCCAGTGCTTCACCACTCTTTCCGTAAAGAAATTTCTTCTAATAGCCAATCTAAACCTCCCCTGGCACTACTTGAAGCCATTTCCTCTTGCCCTATCCCCTGGTACTTGGGAGAAGAGACCAGCACCCACCTCACTAGAACCTCCTTTCAGAGAGCTGTAGAGAGCAATGTAGAGGTTTCTTCTCTAAGCTCAGCCTCTTCTCCAGATGGAAAAACACCAGTTCCTTCAGATGGTCCTCATAAGACTTTTTCTCCAGCCCCTTCACCAGCTTTGTTGCTCTCCTCTGGACAACAAGGGAGGACAAGTGTTTGGAGAAGACTTTGCCTTTTTGCAGTTTTGTAAGTTACCTTGAGATTTGCCCCTCATTTATTAAATTCATTATAGATCTTAATGAATATTGAATTTCTTTTCAGCAGGACACATTCTTAATTCCCTGTCCACCGTTCTTCACAGAAACAGTTTCCTTTGATCCATACTGCAACTGAATCCCCACAACTTAAAAATAAACCTGTTGCAACTCACTCCTCACTGCTGATAGCTACATTTCCACTCCAAAGAATTCACCTAAAAATCTACTCCTCATGTGAGATTTTCCTGACACCTTCTGCATCACTTCCCTTCTCTGTAGTGCTTTTCTGCAATTTTCTAAATAGAGATTTAAAACCAATTAATCTTAGTTTATGTTTCTGCTCTAGGTTTTTTAGGAGGATGATAAATCTCAAAAATACAAATCATCCAAATAATATAAGAATTGTGGTGAAAAAATGAGAACAGTTGGATAGAAAATAAACCTCATTATTATCTAATCAAATTCACATCTGCAATGTCATACCCACCATACGCAAGAATCAGTATTGCTAGAAGAATGTGAAAAATCTATTTGATAAGGTGCCGTCCCAAGATCTAGGAAATACTTAGGGGATATTGAATGGATGTGCAGAAAGTAGAACCAGAGAATGAAAAGAAGCAAAGGACACAGAAACAGAAAGCTGTAACATAGATTTTCCAAGTCAACTCTCTGTTTTAATACAGGCTGGGGGATGATGTGACTGAGAGTAGCCCTGCAGAGAAGGTGATAAAAATACCCCTTAAGGGTATTGATGGATGAAAAGCTGGGCATGAGGCAAAAATGTGTGCTTGCAGACCAACTGTATCCTGGGCTGCATCCAAAGCAGAGGGACCAGCAGGGTGAGGGAGGTGTTCTGTTCATTTACTCTACTCTAGTGAGACCCCACCTAGAGCCCTATGAACACTATGGAGCCCTCAGCACAGAAAGGACACGGACCTCTTAGAGTCAGTCCAGAGGAGGCCACAAAGATGATGCAAGGGCTGGAGAACCTCCCGTCTGAGGACAGGCTGAGGCAATTGAGTTTGTTCAGCCTGGAGCAGAGAACACTAAGTGGAGACCTTACAGTAGCCTTCCAATACTTAAAGGGGGACTATGGGAAAGATGGGAACAGAATTTTTAGCAAGGCCTGTAACAAGGAGTAATTGTTTTAAGCTAAGGAAGGGGAGATTTAGACTGGATATAAGGAATAATCTTTCTATAAGGTGGGTGGTGAGGCATTGGCACAGGTTGCCCTAGAAAGTGATGGTGGACCCATCCTCGGAAACATTCAAGGTTAGGTTGGGTGGGGCCCTGAGCAAGATGCCCCTGCTTCTGCAGTGGGGGTTGGACTGGATGGCCTGTAAATCCTTTCCAGCCAAAAGCATTCTATGATTTTGTGATTCTAATACAAAATAAAAGTCATGAATGTTTGGCTTACCAGACTGTAATTCTATCAATGGATGGAAGCAAGAGCAGAATATATGAGAACAAAATCAAGTACCTTACAATTATCTATCCTCTTAATAGACCTATGAAATAGATGTTTAAATTTAGTGCTGCTCCTCTTGAAAAGGAAAGTGAAGCTTTTCCCATCGTATTTCAGAAAAGCTTTAGGACTGCAATGGAGTACATTTCAAACGGAAAGGTCAAAGTTATCTTGTTTCATCCCAGAATACACAAAGTTATTATTTTATGTTATGTTATGTTTATTAAGTTATTATTTTAAATTAATTATGTTATTCTAGAAATCATAGAATTATAGAATAACCAGTTGGAAGAGACCCACCGGATCATCGAGTCCAACCATTCCTATCAAACACTAAACCATGCCCCTCAGCACCTCGTCCAACCGTGCCTTAAATACCTCCAGGGAAGGTGACTCAACCACCTCCCCGGGCAGCCTGATCCAGTGCCCAAGGACCCCTTCTGTGAAGAATTTTTTCCTAATGTCCAGCCTAAATCTCCCCTGGCAGACCTTGAGGCCATTCCCTCTTGTCCTGTCCCCTGTCACTTGGCAGAAGTGGCCAGCACCCTCCTCTCTACAACCTCCTTTCAGGTAGTTGTAGAGAGCAATGAGGTCTCCCCTCAGCCTCCTCTTCTCCAGGCTAAACAACCCCAGCTCTCTCAGCCGCTCCTCAGAAGGCCTATTCTCCAGCCCCTTCACCAGCTTCATTGCTCTTCTCTGGACTCGTTCCAGAGCCTCAACATCCTTCTTGTGGTGAGGGGCCCAGAACCAAACACAGTATTTGAGGAGCGGTCTCACCAGTGCCGAGTACAGAGGGACAATAACCTCCCTGGACCTGCTGGTCACACCATTTCTGATACAAGCCAAGATGCCATTGGCCTTCTTGGCCACCTGGGCACACTGCCAGCTCATGTTCAGTCGGCTGTCAACCAACACCCCCAGGTCCCTCTCCTCCAGGCAGCTTTCTAGACAGACTTCTCCTAGTCTGTAGCACTGCATAGGGTTATTGTGCCCCAAGTGCAGGACCCGACACTTGGCCTTGTTAAACCTCATGCCATTGGTCTCTGCCCAGCGGTCCAGCCTGTTCAGATCCCTTTGCAGAGCCTCCCGACCCTCCAGCAGATCAACACTTCCACCCAGCTTAGTGTCGTCTGCAAACTTGCTAAGGGTGCACTCGATGCCTTCATCTAGGTCATTGATAACGACATTGAACAGGGCTGGACCAAGCACTGAGCCCTGGGGAACCCCACTTGTCACTGGCTTCCAGCTGGATTTCACACCATTTCCCACCACTCTCTTGGTCCGGCCATCCAACCAGTTTTCCACCCAGGAGAGTGTGCGCCTGTCCAGCCCAGAGGCTGACAGTTTCCTAAGCAGAATGCTGTGAGAAACTGTGTCAAAGGCTTTGCTGAAGTCCAGGAAGACCACATCCACAGCCTTTCCCTCATCCAGCAGCCGAGTCACTTTGTCATAGAAGGCGATCAGGTTAGTTTGGCAAGACCTGCCTTTTGTGAACCCATGTTGACTGGGCCTGATCACTCGGTTCTCTTGCATGTGCTTCATGATAGCACTCAAGATCACCTGCTCCATGACTTTCCCTGGCACTGAGGTCAGACTGACAGGCCTGTAGTTCCCTGGATCCTCCCTGTGACGCTTCTTGTAGATGGGCACAACATCAGCCAGCCTCCAGTCCAGCGGGACTTCCCCAGTCTTCCAGGACCGTTGGAAGATGATGGAAAGGGGTTTGGCCAGCACATCCGCCAGCTCCTTCAATACCTTTGGGTGAATCCCATCCGGCCCCATAGACTTGTGGGTGTCTAGTTGGGCAAGCAAGGCTCTGACCACCTCTTCTTGGATCATGGGAGCCTCACTTTGCTCCTCTAGTTCCTGGGTTTGTACACAGAGGGAACAACTTTCTTTACAATTAAAGACTGAGGCAAAGAAGGCATTAAGTACCACAGCCTTTTCCTCATCCCCTGTCACTCTTGTTCCTTCTGCGTCCAATAGGGACTGTATGGTCTTCCTAGTCCTCCTTTTATTATTTATGTATTTATAGAAAGATTTTTTGTTGTCTTTGACAGACTTTGCCAATCTGATTTCTAGCTGAGCCTTAGCCCTTCTGATTTTTTCTCTACACAATCTCACTTCCCTCCTGTAGTCCACCCAAGAGGCCTGTCCCCTCTTCCAGAGCCCATAAACATTTCTCTTCTTCTTGATATCACTCAAGATCTCTCTGTTCAACCAAGCTGTTCTTTTCCCCTGCCGGCTTTTTTTTCCGGAACATGGGGATGGCTTTCTCCTGAGCTGCTAGGATTTCCTTTTTGAAGAGCTCCCAGCCCTCCTGGGCTCCCTTGCCCTTAAGTACTGTCTCCCATGAGACTTTGCCAACCAGCCTTCTGAAGAGTTCAAAGTCTGCCCTCTGGAAATTTAATGCTACTGTCCTACTAACCACCCTCTTCACTTCACCTAGAACAGAAAACCCTATCATCTCATGATCGCTGTTTTGATCCTGATTACTTCTCAAGGAATTATAGAATGGTCTGGGTTGGAAGGGACCTCCAAGCCCATCCAAGTCCATCCAGGGACATCTTCTGCTGCATTAGGTTGCTCAAAGGCTTATCTAACCTGGCTTTGAACACCTCCAGGGATGGGGCGTCCATGACTTCTCTAGGCAACTTGTGTCAGTGCCTCACCACACACACAGTAAAACATTTCTTCCTCGTATCTCATCTAAACCTCCCTTTTTTCAGGGAGAAGCTTGACTTTTTGCCAGGACAAATGAACAAATACAGTTTCATTGATTCAGAACTGTCCAATTACATATAATCTTTGTTTACTGCTCCTGAACAGGGACAAGTTTTTACGTGATTATTTTCCTTCTTGTTTTCAGCCAGCCAAGCACCACTTGTTTCAACAGAACATCACTAGGTGTTGCTTCTCAAATATATTTTCCCATGCATTGTATATAAAAAAAAAAGCAGTACAAAACAAACAAGTAAACAAACCCTCCAACAAACCCTCCAACACAACAACAAAATAACCCATGGTAGTACAATTAGCTTACCTTGCTTGTCCTCCTATCACAAAAAGGCTTCTCTGCCTTCCTGAGAATCTATCTGGCCTGCATGGTGACTATTGACTATTTCTATAGAGCAGAGCATGGGAAAATGAAATGAGAAGCACAAAGAGCACGGGGGGCGGGGTGTACATACTCACTCACATGCATGTGAGTGACAGAAAGAAAAAGCTTTATATTTGGATTTATGTGTCCTTTGCAACAATTCAGAGGTTCTCAGCAGTCCCCAAGAAAGCTTCTGTTCTTGCGCATTGCTGATTAAGTCAATAGGTATTGAAGTAATCTCATATTCACGTGTAATTTCCTAAATTAAAACCACAGCCATTTGCACAAAGACTTTAGCTAAATAATAATGGAAATATTTAGGATGGTTAATGTAGTCCCAATCACAGGCTGATTGTTGGGTTTTGTTCTGTAAAGTTTCTGTTACTGAATTCAGCAGTGTCACTCCATTTCCAAAGCAATGCTCTCATCTCCTGCCACATGAATGACAAGGTATTAGGAATAAGTTCTGAAAGGTTGCACAAGGAACAAAAATAACTACCCACTTCTGCCACCCATCACCGCCACATGACAGCAGTTTGTGTATGCAAGAGACCTGATGGGAGCCTGCCAGCCTGTAAAGAGGGAGGGAGAAGAAACTGAAGCACTTCTCAGCTGGTTTCTGCTGGAAAACGTACTGATGGGCATTTCCACTTGATGTCTTTCAGTGGTTTCCACAACCTTTGAGAAGAGATGATTGAGGCTGGAGTCAACATTTGAAGCCTAGTAGGTCTGGCCTATCCTTTAAGAACGACTGTACTCAAAAATTATGTTCCTGATTTGTGCAACTAGGCAATTTTCACAAATGCTTTCTTGGAATGTGTTTCAAAAATTAAGAGCTTTTGTTTGTCACATAAGATCTGCTCATTTACCACAATGCTGCTGCCTTTTGTATACATATTCTCTCTCATACTAATTTTCACACCAACAATGATGATAATGACACTGGCAAACCTAAGCACAGAATTAAGCTAGGATGTGCTCCATACTGCCTAGTATTAATATCAGTGTCTTGGTTACTCCTCTCCAAAGGATGCAGAGAAAAAGATCTTCCCTCTCCTCAGTTACCTTTCTGCTTTCTGCTGTAAGTAAATGCAGCATATATCAATAAAATAGCAAAAGCAAAAGGTTCACCTGCAATCCAGTCAGTGATGCTGAAGGCTAAATATATATAAACAGCATAAAAAAATAATAAACAACAGCTCACTTTAGAAGTCATAGGTTTTTTTCTTTCTAATGGCATTTTTCAAAGCTATCCTGTTAATTATCAGGGTAAGACTTGCAAACCAGTCAAGAAATTATGAATTCTAAGGAGGATTTGAATTAAGGAAACAGTTACAATTGTATTATAAAATATTTTATCAAATAGTAACAGTGAACAATAGATCATGGAATCATAGAATGGTCTGGATTGGAAGAGACCATGAAGGTCATCTAGTCCAACTCCCATTCAGTGAACAGGACATCTTCAAAGAAATCATGATATTGAGGGATTTTCAATTATATAAAAAAACCCAATGAACAGTTAATTATTTCTTATATTTGTATTTGTTTTAAAAAGGCAACATGGAAGTATTTATCTTGATTTCCACTTCCTCCAGCACAAAAACACACAAATACAAATATATTTTAGCCAGTCACTTCAGGGAGATGGTACTGAATACACCCCTGTGGAAAACTTGATGGACAATAGCTACAAAGACAAGTGCTTAAAAAGCCAAAACAATGGGTCAAGTCTAATCTTCAGCTACATGAATTAGGATTTCAAGAGAGAGCATCATTTGTTTTAGAGCAACAATGAAAGCCATATCACTGGTGTTGAAAGAAAAATAGATTGGAGATTATTTTTATCTCTTTCCTCTGCAAGGTATCATAACAAAAAGTGTATGAATTGATTCAGTCTGCGCCAGGTGGGGTGAAATGCAATGGCATCATTGTATCTGCTAACCAACTTGCAGTAACCTTGAAAGGGATCACTGGAAGAAAGATCATAGATTAGTTTGGGTTGGAAGGGACCTTAAAGATCATCCAGTTCCAACCCCCCGCCATGGGCAGGGACACCTCTCAGTAGACCAGGCTGCCCAAGGCTCATCCAACCTGGCCTTGAACACTTCAAGGTATGGGACACCCATAACTTCCCTGGGCAACCTGTTCCAGTGTCTCATCACCCCTTTCTTTCACGCTTTGATGTTTAGAGACTACTAAGTGGTGGTTTGTCTATGTAAGTTCTCCACTAACCAGGCCAGCTCTGAATCTCCTGAACATCCATGAGAAAGACCATCATAAAACAACTCTGAGTAGAAGTATTCATCTTTGAAGTAGCCTCTGCAGCCATATGGAAGCAAGGGCTATTTTTCTGTCACTGCAAACAACACTGAGTCCATAATTGACTTGCTGGCTCCTTTTTTCCAAAGTCAAAAGAAATGCTTGTTGTGGTTTATCTAAAATATGTTTTCCTAGTCAATGGAAAACACTTAGTATTCGATGACTTCAGATTTCATTGTACTTTCAAGGTTTTAAAAATACTGCTTCAGGAACAAGGTTTTTAAAAGCTGTGATTTTAAAAAAAGATGTTACATTATTGTAGCTGATGCAATTTAAACTAATTTAAACAAACTAATGAATGGTTTCAGCTGGGAGGAACTCTGACACCTCTCTTCATCTGACAGAGTTCCCAGTGCTTGGGAGCACCAGGTGTTCTGGACTTTACTTGGTCTACTGGATTTCTGCAGGGCAGGCTGGGCCTTTGATGGTTCAGATTTGCTTGTGAACATTTGTTCCTTTATTGTCTTTGATGATATAACCATCCACAATAATCTGGGATATAATTGTAGGTAAGCATGGTGTTTGACCATCTGTTGCAGTATCTATAAAAAGATTTGTTCTTGTGTAATACATATGACTTCCAATAAATAAATTTAAAGAACTAAGAACATGCCTGTAAAAGAATTTCTGTGTTTAAAACATATTCATTCTACTCATATGAACAGACCCAGTATTTTGAAAGTGGATTGCATATCATATACTGTACATTTTGCATACCATATCCTGCATGTTTTGTGGTTGTTGCACAGTATATTTAGTATTTCAGTGTATGTGATGCTGCTCTTCTCCTCTGGCCCCCACTTTACATGTTCATAGCTGATTCTGTAGCTATTTCTCTCTTGATTTGGATGTATCCTGATCATGATGGGGCATATAATGCAACACAAACAACGGTGACCATAAGTCCAGAATAAAGAACTAGATAAATAAGGTGGGCTGTAAAACTATGAAACAAATAAAACACACCACCACCCTTACTGCTTTTGATTTTACATCTGTAAATAAAATCAGAAAATCACTAAGGGAGTAGAGAGAAAATATCAAAGCAAGAAGATAATTGTTATTCTTCTGCATAAAAATAATCCTAGTCAACACCTACTGTGGACAAATCCTCCCACAGTTAAGCACTAAAACACTCCAGGAAGTAAAGTTACCAAGAATCCTATTGCTAAGTCTTAAGAAAAAAAAATATTGTTGTCATCACATGTTGTTATTTCACATTAACCATTGTGCAGCTTACTTTGAATCCAGGAAGAGAAGATGAGTAATTTTAACACCTGGGAAAAGTACATTAAGCTTGCATCAAATGCTATTGTGCCATACCTGAACTGATTCCATTCACACATAGATCCATGTTGATCTAGTTGAAGACATCCCTCTCACTGCACAGGGGTTAGACCAACTGCCATCCTGTTTTTATGGGGTTTTTTTTAATATATATATTAGGTAGTCTGTATTTTTAAATGGTGATTCCTTAATTATAACACACAAAGTTGAAAACACTAGTGATTATATAGCTCATCTCAGCATGTAAGCTGCTACTTTCTCTTTTTCATTAGAATCACCTTTCAGTCGTAAGTTGGAACAAGGCAATAACAGAAAGTTTGAGAGCTTATGAATGCTTATGATAGCAGCAAAACTGACTACAGATACAAGCAGAGCAATACAACAAAACCTGTGACATACCAGAACACATCAGAGAGCCTCCAAGTTAGAGAAAAGCTAGAGAATTAGAAGTAATAAATGGAATGTGAACTGAAGGGATCTGAAGCTGTGTCTACTCCAATAGTTTAACTTGCTCTTCAAAGTCTAAAACATTGCATGATGTATCTTGAGCTTCCCATAGAAGCATCTTGCACAATTAAAACCTGAATTCTGGAGCCTGAGCCTTGGTTTCCTGGAGGTGTGGGTAAACGTCTAAGACTAGAGGCTTAGTGCTTCTCATAGAGCTGTTTATAAAAGACTGTGATTCAAGCTCTGAGCAGCACTCTCTGCTAACCTCAGTGGTGTGAAACTCTATCCCAGAAATCAACCCTACATTAAAAAGACCGAAAATAAATCACCAACAACAACTACTTATCACCCACTCCCTCAGCAATCCTGATCAACCTATTAGTATTCTTTCTGACCAGAGGCATTCCTACACCTTAACAGTTCTCTTGATACTTTGTTTTGATGTCTGTTTTCTCCTTGTCTACCTATTCAAATTTAAAAATATGACGATTTTATTCCCCTCAAAAATTAGTCTTATTCTGATGGCTCTCAGTAATTTGAAAGCATTTTCCTAACCCTAACATGAAAATTTGCTAAGAATTATTAGGAATATGAGCCACTGTTGTATTCCTCTTATTGTTGGTGACATTCAAGTGACAGTCAAGTAAGAAATATAAAAATAAAGCATGCAGGAAGCCTGGAAAGAAAAGAGCATTTTTACAGGTATAGTAGAATTGTAAAATAACCACCAGACTCATCGCTTGAAATGATTAGAAAGCTGATGGTGTATAATGGTAACAGAGATATTCTCCTACTCACCAGAAGCACCACTTAATTGGCTAGAATTAACATTGCCTAATATATGTTGTACAATGGGTTTGATTCAGGGAGATGTCTGATGTACAGAAGCCTAAAAACAAGATAAAATTGCATGGACAGGTTGAGAGCTTAGCATGGTTAAAAACAGAACTCAAGTTTGGGAGTTATATGGCATATCAATGGGGAAAGCAAGGTGATCAAAAAGTGGAGTTCTTGGGAACTTTAAACCATGATGAATCTCTCAGTAAGAGCAAAAAATATTAGACAATAAATTACCTGGGGACTGAATAATTGAGATGAGAAGATAATCTCAAGAAAATTAAGAAAGATAATTTTGTCTGCACGTTATCAGAATATTTTACAAGGTCCAGAACAACTCAGTGTGAAAAGCATCATCATAGAACCATGGAATGGTTTAGATTGGAAGGGACCTTAAAGATCATCCAGTTCCATGCCTCTTGCCTTGAGCAGAGACACCTTCCACTGGATCAGGTCACTCAAGGCCCCATCCAACCTGGCCTTGAACGTCTCCAGGGGTGGGGCATCCACAGCTTCCCTGGGCAATCTGTGCCAGTGCCTCACCACCCTCATAGGAAAACATTTCATCCTAGGATCTCATCTAAATCTCTCCTCTTTCAACTCAAAACCATTCCCCCTTGTCCTATCGTGGCACTCCCTCGTAAAGAGCTCCACTCTATCTCTTTCCTGTAGCCTCTTTCTGTACAGGAAGGCTGCTATGAGACCTCTTTGAAGTCTTCTCTTTGCCAGGCTGAAGCCCAACTCCCTCAGCCTGTCCTTGTATGGGAGGTGCTCCAGACTTCAAATAATCTTTGTGGCATCCTCTGGAGTTAAGTTGTCACAATTAAGGACACAAAATTTTCTGTATGATATCCAGTACTTATTTAAGTTGCTTCTGATCTGAATGCTCTTAAAAAACAACTCAGGTTTGCCTTGGAACTTTGACAGTTCAGCAATAAGTCCTGAAAAATGAGAAAGATGAGTCTGTTAAGTTAAAAAGGAATTCCAGTGTTTTCCTATAGGTTTTATCACTTTGCATGAATTTAGGAAATGATGGCTGCTTGAATTATAAATTGCTACATCTTGATTTTGACTGTGAAGCTTCCTAAAGAAGCTTCCTAAAAGAATATGGCAGACCCCATAACTCAGAAAGAAGCTGGAATAATTGGTACTAATTTGTAAAATGGCACATTTCCTCTACTGTTTAATTGATCTCATTGTACTAAGTACTATCCTTCTGGGCAATGGAGAGATGGACAGCCACAGAAAATAATGCTTCATTTGGTAATAGATTTATTATTATAATTAAAAAAAAATCACCAAGCAATTGACTTGCTCTTTCTACATGTAAACGTCTCTGCAGATTAATTTCTCTTTCTACTTAATGAAGCAGGTTATTAAACTTGCTTATCAATTTATCAAGAAGTTGTCATCTTTGATAATCTTTGAGGTGTTTCTTTTTCAAGTTCTAATCTGTATGTCATTGATAAACCAGTTACAGATTTCAGAATTCAAATGATCATGAGAAATATATAATGAGTGGTAATAATCTAAAATTCAGTCTTTTTAACAGCACTAAGGATTACGGCAAAACTATACAGCTTACAAAATAAGATCCTAGAATGTTTTGGGTTGGAAGGGACACCTTGAAGATCATCCAGTTCCAACCCCACTACCATGGGCAGGGACACCTTCCACTGGATGAGGTTGCTCAAAGGCCCATCCAGCCTGGCCTTGAACACCTTCAGGGATGGGGCATCCATGACTTCTCTGGGTAACCTGGGCCAGAACACCTTCAGGGATGGGGCATCCATGACTTCTCTGGGTAACCTGGGCCAGTGCATCACCACCATCTCAGTAATGTAACCGAGCTAAAAATACTTGTCACCTTATGGCTACAACCTTTCTATAAAGGAATAGACAAGCTCACACTGAGGCACTCAAGACTTTAAATAAAACCCACACGAACCCAACTAGCTCCCCAAAGAAGTTTTTTATGGATATCGAGTGCCACGGAGGGTTGTAATCAGCCTTAGCAGTATCTGGTGGCAGTAGGTCTACCTCTATGAAGATGAAAATATTCTAGGTAAAAGGATAAAAAAGCACTATTGTTTAAGGTTGGATGAGGAAGAAAGAATACTATATGTGATTACTGTAAAAGTTTTCTTACAAAAAGCAAAGTGCTGAAGCATAACCATGTTTAGGCAGGGTTGATTTACAGAGAATGTAAATAACCGGTGTGCAGACAAGATTCAACAAGGGAAAAGGAAGCGTGCATAAAATGAGTAAGGATGGTATTAAATACTAGAACAGCAAGCTTACTGTTCTCTTGACCTAGATGTTCATTCTTTAATTTCCCCACATCCGCTTTATTATTCCCCTTAACAAATGGCTTCCATATTCAACTCGCTGACTGCCCATCTTCTAAATGCCACACATAATTGTTTTCCTAATGCAGGAATTCCTACTGTAAACTGGCCAGATTGTTGTGGAACAGGCATTATTTTGACCCACATTGCATCCTCACAGAGTCTGCTGACACATACAGGTCTAACAAGATTATTGCTGGGAAGCTGTTTGTCCAGATCTCCCTAATTCACCAGTGGTTACGGTTTATTTGCTTGTTCACTGCCCCTGCATTTTCACTGCTGATGGGGTACTGGGCCAGGGCATTGAACCATAAGAAACTCAATGCAATTAAAGTTTGAAAAGCACACGTAGCTGAATTTAATACTCTTCACGGTGCAATATACATATATATGCAGATGGGTTTGCACCGATTGATGTATGGAGACTGACAGGCATGGATTTGGAACTCACTAGGCACACAGTTCCTAGACAAGGGACACTGTCCCTCTGTTCAAGTCAGCAACAGTATGGACTGTGCCACTTAGCCTGGATGGCACATAGAGAAAAGTAAAACATCTCAGTTTGCTGGTAGGGAACACTAGGCAGGAAGCACCTTTTTTTTTTTTTTTCTTCTTTCTAGTAGAAGTATTTAGAATCCTAGAATCTTAGAATGGCTTGGGTTGGAAGGGACCATGAAGGTCATCCAGTCTAACCCCCATGCCAGGAGCAAAGACATCTCCAACTAGATCAGGTTGCTCAGAGCACCATCCAACCTGACCTTGAATGTTTCCAGGGATGGGGCATCTACCATCTCTCTGGGGAACCTGTCCTAGTGTTCCACCACCCTCAGCATAAAATTTTTTCTTCTTAATATGTAGTGTAAATCCCTCCTCTTTTAGTTTAAAACCATCACCCCCTTGTCCTACTGCTACAGGCCCTGCTACAAAGTATAGAAACGTCTAAAGGTAAATGATTTTAATCTACCATGCTACATAAAGAACACACCTTCTCTGCCACAAAAAAAGATGTTATTTACAGATAATAGCTAAAAAGAAATTGTAGCTTCCTTAAGAAAATCAGTGAAGAATGAAGTAAAACTATCTCTTGCTTTGTATCCTAGAAGGCTTTCCATTAAGTTCTCTTCAGAAGATGTTTCCTTGTAAAAGACATACCATTTTGAATAATGAAGACGCAACATGAGGCTGCATCCATAGGACAACTACCATGCATTTGATAAAACATACAGTAACATATGGCAAACTAACATATGGTAATGGCCGACTACGGACATGAAAGCTGCAGTTTCCAATCACTTTATCAGCCCAGGGCAGAAAAGGAAAAAAAAGCCTTCTCTTCCCTTGCATTTTGTGTATTTTGACAAAACCTTCTTCTTGCAGACTCTAACATTCTTTTTCTTTAATCTGTGGTTTTAAATAAAGATCAAAGTCTTTTTCCACTGTAAAAACAAACAAAACCAGAAAGCAACTTGGCAGTATGAGCCCCATGGGATTCTGGTAAGGGTATCCAGCACTTGCTGCGGAACTTGGGCTGTGCTGAAGCATTTGACAATGACAGTAGGTGGGAAAATAGAGAGGTTAAACCCATGATCAGCCACACTGAAGCAAGTACTCCAAAACTGGCAGGCTTGGTTAGATATAACTGAAATGAGAATTTGGCTCAAAGCATCTTTGATATTTACTTTAAAAATAAAGAACAGCTGTGAAAATGGAGCGAAGGAAAACATTTTTGATATTTTATATTTAAACATTTGAGTAATAAAGTCCCACTCTAAGAATATAAAAAATGTCACATGTGCCCTATAAATGCATATATCTCAGAAGTAAGAACTGATGTAACCATAGCTATTATTCTCCTGTTTTCTCCTCAGTGCACATTATCTGTGTCACTGTAAGACAGCAGAGAACTGAATTTTCTCATTTCCTCAAAAAGGTGGTTGAAAAGTTGGAGGTGCATTTAGTCTTAAGAGCTTCAGCCTGAAATCTAATCTCAAAATTGCACCACATACAATTATTTTTGTATAGGATTAAGTGTCTTATTTTCATATTATGCATGCTATTCACATCCAGCATTTTATCCCTTCACTGCATGTGGACTAGGAAGGAAAATGAACTGACTGTGTTAATATTGGCAATAAAAGGCAATGATCCTACCTGGATTAAGGTATGCAAAAGGCTGTATATAATCAACAATTACACTTTCTAGGTATAGCTACAGTTAATACTCAGCCAACCACTGTTACTGTACATAGAGTGTTTCTACTACAGCCCAGATCCAGATTTTTTGCCACGCTGCTTCTAACTGGCACTCTTACATTGGCAAAGTTTCCCCTGATTACTTCCAACTGACAGAAAACTGTTTACTAATCTTACATTATTTGGAAGCTCCATTTAAATGCAGCCTTTATCACTTATTTAGACAGCATGAGATATTTTAATTTCTGCCTACGCTACAGCTCACTGGCCATTGTACTTGGGATATTATTATCTCAGCACTGTGCAAGCATGACATTCGTGTTGTTTTCTACTGTGAGTGCCTATCTGGTAATGACAGTTAACTACCAAGCACATGTAGGTTTTCCTTGAAGCCACTCAAGCAGTCTATCTTTCTGAGAAAGCAGGAAAAAAACTACTGTGCTTCCTCAACTTGTCAGTACACACATTTTATTTAGAAGATGGTTCAATAAATACAAGAGGAAAGCTTGTCCAGAGTCTGTTCACCAAAAGGCTCTGATTAGGCTGGAGACCTGTTTCACATCCCTATTGTAGCTGATCTGCTGTGAGATCCTGAAACAGATTTTTTTCACATCACAAAGAAGTGCCCTACATACCAGGCTGTGAGGTGTTTCATAGCAGAACTGCTGAAGCTGCTTCACTACATACCAGCCATTCAGTACTCATAGGAGAAGGGACGACGAGCTTGAAATTGGATGTCCTATATGAATGAATGACTTAATTATCAAATGACATTAATTCCTCTTTTATTTCTCCTTCTCTCACCCAACGAATATGAAATTACTTGGACAACATGGAATAAATGGTGGCATTGGAGAGGCCACACCTCAAATACTGTGGTCAGTTTTGGGGCCCTCACTACAAGAAGGACATAAAGGGGCTGGAACACATTCAGAGAAGAGCAAAGATGTTGGTGAAAGGGCTGGAGGAAAAGCCTTATGAGAGGAACTGGGATTGTTTAGACTGCAGAAAAGGAGGTTGAGGGGAGACCTTATCACTGTCTACAATTCCCTGAGAGGAGGTTGTAGTGAGGTGGGTGTTGGTCTTTTCTCCCAAGTGACAGGCTATAGGACAAGAGGAAATGGCCTCAAGTTGCACCACGGGAGGTTAAGATTAGACATCAAGAAAAAATTCTGTACCAAAATGTTTATCAGGCCCTGTCACAGGCTGCCCAGGAAAGCGGTTGAGTCACCATCCCTGGAGGTAATTGAAAGATGGTAGACAACATACTCAGGGATATGGTTTAGTAGTGGACAGGCACATTTGGACTCGATTATCTCATAGCTCTTTTCCAACCAAATGGTTCTATGATTTTGTGAATTTCAACAGAGAATTTTGCCAAGATTATCCAGTACCTAGATGACTGGAATACCCTCCTGGTATGTGGGAAACTGTGGTTAAGGTCCTGCTTTAAAGAAGACTATGATAATATTAAAACTTGGTCTACTAGAGATAATTCAGGGAGGCATATCTGCTTCCCCACACCAAGGTTTCATGCCCAGCTACCTTTGATTGGGCCTTGCAAGTGAGAAAAACTGGGAATACTCAGTTTGGGAATTCAGCCAGGGCATAAGCTGCACATCTTAAAAGCTCTGCAGTGAAGGAAGACATTTTACTGCACTGTTTCAACAGACACAAACTCACTGCCAAAACTAACAGATACTTTTCACATGTGTTTGGAGGAAAGAAGAAGCTTGAGGAACAGATGGAAAGCTTACCTGAAGAGCATATCAAAAGAAAGGCAAACCATGAGAGTCAAGCACAATCTTTTGTCCTGAACATGCGAAGGTTCACACAACAAAAGAATGCAAAGAGTAAGAACAATCATCATTCCAGGCCTGTGGATCCCCCTGCAAGATCCAGGTGCACAGCTGAATTTCCTTATAGAATCAAGACCTCAAACCTAAACAGAGAATCACAGAATCACAGAATCACAGAATAACCAGGTTGGAAGAGACCCACTGGATCATCGAGTCCAACCGCTCCTATCAAACACCAAACCATATCCCTCAGCACCTCGTCCACCCGTGCCTTAAACACCTCCAGGGAAGGTGAATCAACCACCTCCCCGGGCAGCCGGTTCCAGTGCCCAATGACCCTTTCTGTAAAGAATTTTTTCCTAATGTCCAGCCTAAATCTCCCCTGGCGGAGCTTGAGGCTATTCCCTCTTGTCCTGTCCCCTGTCACTTGGGAGAAGAGGCCAGCACCCTCCTCTCCACAACCTCCTTTCAGGTAGTTGTAGAGAGCAATGAGGTCACCCCTCAGCCTCCTCTTCTCCAGGCTAAATAACCCCAGCTCTCTCAGCCGCTCCTCAGAAGGCCTGTTCTCCAGCCCCTTCACCAGCTTTGTTGCTCTTCTCTGGACTCGTTCCAGAGCCTCAACATCCTTCTTGTGCTGAGGGGCCCAGAACTGAACACAGTATTCGAGGAGCGGTCTCACCAGTGCCGAGTACAGAGGGAGAATAACCTCCCTGGACCTGCTGGTCACGCCGTTTCTGATACAAGCCAAGATGCCATTGGCCTTCTTGGCCACCTGGGCACACTGCTGGCTCATATTCAGTCGGTTGTCAACCAACACCCCCAGGTCCCTCTCCTCCAGGCAGCTTTCTAGACAGACTTCTCCTAGTCTGTAGCACTGCGTAGGGTTGTTGTGCCCCAAGTGCAGGACCCGGCCTTTGGCCTTGTTAAACCTCATGCCATTGGACTCAGCCCAGCGGTCCAGCCTGTCCAGATCATTTACAGTCATAGCCTCACAGGGGAACTGTTCCACTGTCTGTCCTTTGGCTGCCCAGATTAATGACTGCGCTGGTTAAAATGCTTGAAATCTAGAAGTTCTAAAAGCCAAGTTTTACTAACTGCACACAAATGTTATGAAAGTACATACAGTCAGTTCTGGAGTCCTCTGCGCAGGAAAGACATAGATATGTTGAAGCAAATCCAGAGGAGGCCACAAAGATGGTCTGAGGTCTGGAGCACCTCCCATACAGACACATGCTGAGACATTTGGGCTTCTTCAGCCTGGAGAAGAGAACGCTCTGAGGATATCTTTAAGCAGCCTTCTTGTACTGAAAGGGGCTACAGAAAATCTAGGGAAGGGCTCTTTATCAGGTAGAGCAGAGATAGGAAGAGGGGGAATGGTTTTAAGCTGAAAGAGGAGAGATTTAGATGAGATCTTAAGAAGAAACGTTTTCCTGTGAGGGTGGTGAGGCACAGGCACAAGCTGCCCAGGGAAGTCACAGATGCCCCATCCCTGGAGATGTTCAAGGCCAGTGTGGATGAGGCTTTGAGCAACCTAATCCAGTGGAAGGTGTTTTTAAGCAAAAACTGCAGGACAGAAACAGCACCCTTTTCTTCTGGTACAGTTTGCAAAATTAATATACCAGATTTGCTGTAGTTAAGACTTCTTTAACTCCTTTCATCTGTTCTCTTTCATGACAATGGAATTAGGTCTACACAATAGAATAAAGAAATGAAGTTATCCCAGGAGGAAACTGCTGAATGACAGTAGCTAATTGAGCTAAACTTTTTTTTTGCCACTCGTTTTTCCAAATTCCCAGCTGTTAAGCCTTTTTTTCAAAGGAAAAATTACTTTTCAACCTATGGGTTTTACTTTTATTATAATTAAAAGAATAACTTAAATGCATATGAGGTTCTACTTTGTTTAAATGTAGGAGTTTTCTGTGGGAAACAGTAAAGAAGAAAAAAGCAAGAGTGTAGTCAGACTAAGAAATCTGAGAGCTGGTCTGGAGAGAGTATTACTGGATGCGCTGTCCCACAGTGTCCTCTGCCAGCATGGGCCCTGGCTCACACTGCAGGACTCATTGCAACTCTCAGCTCGAGGTCTTAAATACTACATGCTCTTTACTGCATGAAACCTCACTGCCCGTGCACTCACTGACACTTAAATGCACTTAGAATCATAGAATGCTTTGGGTTGGAAGGGACATCTACTGGTCACTCAGTCCAACCCACCTGCAGGAACAGGGACATCTTTAATCAGATCAGGTTACTCAGAGCCCTGTTCAATCTGGCCTTGAACACCTCCAGGGACGGGGCCTCCACTGTCTCCCTGGGCAACCTGTGCCAGTGTTTCACTATCCTCATTGTAAAAAATTGATTTCCTTACATCCAATGTAAATCTCTCCTCCCTTAGTTTAAAACCATTATTCCTCGTCCAGTCACAACAGGTCTTGCTAAAACGTCTGTGCCCATCTTTCACATAGTCCCCTTTCAGTACTGGAAGGCCACTATAAAGTCTCCCTGGAGCCTTCTCTTCTCCAGGCTGGACCTTTTTGCAGATTTTGTAGTTCCCCCATTGCATTTTCAACTGATTTCTAACCATCTTTCATGATGGACAATACATTATTAAGCAAAGGAGCTATCAGAAGCTTAGATGGTAAAGACCAAGCTTCATGTAAGGTACTGGAGAGCAGCAGTTCTCCACAGGAGATACAGCATCATAAGGCTTTGAAGTACAGTCAGATTTTAGCTTTTGGGAAAGGGCTTGCCTTTTTTTCTTCCCCCACTAAAAAAAGAAAATACCAAAGCAAAAACCAGAAACATGGACAATCCTACATGTTCTGAGAAACTTTAGGTCAGTTACTATGCCCTGGTTTGACTAAAATTTAATTTAATCTTGAAATCATATTATTATTTGAAATTATTTCTCTCCAAAACTAACACTTCTTATGCTTTCAGACAATAAATCTTCTAGTTGTAACTAGTTAAAATGTACACAGCTAGGATATTCCTACACAAGAAACAAACAGGACCAGTGTTCAATTTCATTACTTCCTGAAATAGTAACATTTTTCAAAATCTTTTTTAGTAAATACTCACCAACTTATCAGCGGAATATCATAACATTTACACATGATAATACCATTGTTCTCTAACATATTGTCTCCCTCTAGCCAAAATAATTTTTCTAATTTATACACCCTTGCATTTAAGAAGGTTTTAAAAATAAAGCTCATGGTTCTGATTTTTAATTTTTATTTTCTGTACTTTTGCCCTTTTCAACACAACCTTTTGTTCTGTGCAAGAGAAGAAAAAAAAAATTAAAAAAGGAAAGTCCCTCTGGCCATACAGATTATTACACAGTATACATTCACCTATGAATTGTCCTTCTAGCAGTATGGTGACCTGGGAAGATATGAGGTCAGTATTTTGAAAAAAAAAAAAAAAAAAGAAAGAAAAGGAACAAAACAGAAAAGGATAAAGACTACTGAAAGAAGTAACAAAAGTGGTAAAGTTAAGAAATACTCATTATAGTGATGATAAGAAGTCAATAACCTAGCTTGATATCCAAAACTATCAAAGTGCTTTGTAATACATTCACTATGGCATTTATATTACAGAGATTTACATTGCACTTCTATATTGGTACTAAATAATAAATACGTATTTATATATTGGTGTACATAAATCATAGAATTGGTAAGGTTGGAAAAGACCTTCAAGATCATCCAGTCCAACTGTCAACCCAACACCAAGTACCTACTAAACCGTGTCTCCAAGTGCCACATCTACAGGTTCTTTGAACATCTCCATGAATGGGGACTCCACCACTTCCCTGGACACCCTCTTCCAATGCTTCACCACTCTTTCAGTAAAGAAATCTTTCCCAACGTTCATTCTAAACCTCTCCTGGAACAACTTGAAGCCAAAAATGATTCAATGTATCTAACATATTGTCCTTTATGTTGTACAAAACTAGTTGCTAAACACATTTTTTGTTTTTAATGAGTAAGTTTCTTTTCTCAAAACTCAGGGAAAATATCACTCAGCACTAAATCCTAGTAGAGAATTTTTAAATCCTTCTACAAAATATTAAAACAAAACAATGTTATGAAAAGCTGGAAATCTGGTGGCCTTGCATATTACTTTTTGATTAGTTATAGCTTTAAATTCATTCAGTCAGGGATTTTAGATGACAAAATATACTGCCTATTAAGCAGTACTAAGGAAGAAATGTACTGGAAAGCATAGCTTACAGTATAAGTGTACTATTTCTGTGAAAACTTGAATTGAGATTATTGGAATCACAGATAAAATAATGAAACAAAGTCTTTAGACATATCTCTTCAGTGCTGCCAATTTCATCTAAACAAGACGGGACAGTACAGCAAGATTCAGAACTGGTTTCCAGCCATGTTCTCATTAGTGACTTGCATTTAAGACCTACTGTGTTAAATTCACCCTCACTACTGAGGGAAATACTGAGCATTACTTTGCACACAGGCAAAACTCTCACTAAAATAAAATATTCTAGGTTTGTGACAGGCAGCTCATTGGTTTTATTCCTCCTATATCCCATCAAACACTATTATCCATCCCTATAAACCTAGCCTTGCTGATAAAGTCAACTCCGTATTATATTAAACTATATTATATTAAATGCCATGCATACCATTCCTCAACCATAACAAGAACTTAGTTTTAGGTCCATAGTTTTAGGGAATGTCAGGCAGAAGCATAACTCTGGAAAACCTACCTACCCTGAAAGACCAACTAAAACAGAAAACTCAGAAGAATGGTAGAAAATGTTACCCTTAGAGATGTAAACAGATAATTCATACACTTACCCAAATGCTAGCTCTGATTTAGGTACACTGTCTTCTTTGGTCAAGCATTGGCAGAGGCTGCCCAGGTCAGTGGTGGAGTCACTGTTCCTGGAGGTGCTCAAAAATGTGTAGATATCGCACTTTTGGACATGGTTTAGTAGGCATGGTGGGGTTGGGCTGATGGTTTGACTGGAAAATCTCTTTTCCAACCTTAATGATCCTATGTTGTTCCACACAAGTCTTAGGAGATAATCCTAATCAAATTCAATTTTTACTGCGTATTTTGTTTTCTTTATCACAATGGGGGGAGAAACCAAGCTTCTGCCTGAAATACAAACTTTAGAACACTGACTGCCATCTGTGCTACATTCAAAATAATGAGGTAGCCCTTTGCAGCCTTCCCATTACAATTTCCTTGCTCTGAACAGGCTTCATCCATTTAAAGTGCTGAAAAAGCCCTCAGCAAATAGGTTTGGTTGATTATCATAATATCTCCTGCTACTGCTGTTATATTGTATCAGCATTGACATTATAAACTTCTATTTTAGGTGCTAGATTTCTAAACTGTGACAAAAGTCTCTGAAGAGAAAGTTGATATTCAATAATGAGTAATTTTTGCATACGTTTAAAATGAGTAGTGCATTCATTTTTTAGTTCAACGGCGATAAATGCTATTTAATTCCTAGTTCAAGCCACATTACTGAATAAAAGCAACTTGACAAAGGATTTATTTCCCTATTTGTTTTTCCTCTAAGAAGCAGAATTAGGGTAAAACATGGAAACCTCTCAACAGCTCAATTTCCATGTTGGACTTTTTTCTCACATAAAAGGTGTCTTTCCATAAAAAAATAGAATGTCCTGAGGGTGGGAAGGGACCCACAAGGATCATCAAGTCCAACTCCTGTCCCTGCAGACAACAACCCCAGCATGCACACCATAGGTCTAAAAGCACTGTCCAAATACTTCTGCAATATCGTCAGGCCTAGTACTGGGACTGCATCCCTGGGAAGCCTATTCCAGTGCTCCAAAACGTTCTGAGTAAAGAACGTTTTCCTAATGTCCAAACTAACCCTTCCCTGGCACATCCTCATGCTATTCCCTTGAGTCCAGTCACTTCAGAGAGATGAGATCAGTGTCATAGAATAGAATAACCAGGTTGGAAGAGACTCACCGGATCATCAAGTCCAACCATTCCTATCAAACACTAAACCATTCCCCTTAGCGCCTCGTCCAACCATGCCTTAAACACCTCCAGGGAAGGTGACTCAACCACCTCCCTGGGCAGCCTGTTCCAGTGCCCAATGACCCTTTCTGTGAAGAATTTTTTCCTAATGTCCAGCCTAAATCTCCCCTGGCGGAGCTTGAGGCCATTCCCTCTTGTCCTGTCCCCTGTCACTTGGCAGAAGTGGCCAGCACCCTCCTCTCTACAACCTCCTTTCAGGTAGTTGTAGAGAGCAATGAGGTCACCCCTCAGCCTCCTCTTCTCCAGGCTAAACAACCCCAGCTCTCTCAGCTGCTCCTCGTAAGACCTGTTCTCCAGCCCCCTTCACCAGCTTTGTTGCTCTTCTCTGGACTCGTTTCAGAGCTTCAACATCCTTCTCGTGGTGAGGGGCCCAGAACCAAACACAGTATTTGAGGAGCGGTCTCACCAGTGCCGAGTACAGGGGCAGAATAACCTCCCTGGACCTGCTGGTCATGCCGTTTCTGATACAAGCCAAGATGCCATTGGCCTTCTTGGCCACCTGGGCACACTGCTGGCTCATGTTCAGTCGCTGTCAACCAACACCCCCAGGTCCCTCTCCTCCAGGCAGCTTTCTAGACAGACTTCTCCTAGTCTGTAGCACTGCATAGGGTTGTTGTGCCCCAAGTGCAGGACCCGGCCTTTGGCCTCGTTAAACCTCATGCCATTGGACTCAGCCCAGCGGTCCAGCCTGTTCAGATCCCTTTGCAGAGCCTCCCTACCCTCCAGCAGATCGACAATTCCACCCAGCTTAGTGTCGTCCGCAAACTTGCTTTAAATGATTTTTATACTGTGGCATCCAAAACTGCACCCAGTACTCAAGGTAGAGGCAAACCATCGAGGAGCCAAGCAGGGCAATCCCCTCCATCAACCAGCTGGCAATGCTGTTTTTGATGCTCCCCTGGACATAGTTGCCCAAGACTGCTCTCCAGCCCCTCATTCCCAAGTCCAAATGTACTTTTTCAGTACATATCTGGACTGCCTGCACAGGCCCAACTCTGTATGTGTTGCTAGCAAAGTTCCTTATTGCAATGTGCACGATACAATGGCTGGAGAGTTCTGATGCAACAGATAAGTTTGGCGATATAAATACATTTTTTTAAATAATTCTTTAATATTTATGAGATTATGAAAATGAAATGGCTGAGACTCTTATCTTTGATTGGAAAATTCTACTTTATAATCACTGTTTTTATTTTGCCTTCAACAAGAGGTGAAATCCTGGCTAATTGAAGTCAGTTGAGTTCAGTGTAACCAAGATTTCACTTACAGAGTTTCATATAAAATATCTAAATATACTAAAGAGCTCTGACTAAGTGCAATCTGTTTTCTAGATGACATATTCAATGTATCAATACATTGCAGCACATAGCAGTCCAATAAGAACAGCTTTAAGCTAGTGAGTAATTCAGAAGTGATGCATTTCTTTTTAAGAACTGATTAAAAGGAAAATATTGACATTTGTTTTGGCCTATAAAATCTGTAATGTAAATTTTGGAAAAGAAAAATGAAATTGACTACTCCTTTACCTTCAAGTTCTAAAATCTACATTTACTACACTAAAATTTAATAATTCCTAAATCTGCATTAGTAAAATAAATCCTAAGTAGAGCTGGCTGAGTGCTTCATAGCCGTTCTCTTTACCCTCTTAGCTAGCACTGAAAATGGACTATACTGGCAAAAAGTGGTTGTGTGGTTTCCTCTTAGTTCTATTGTGTATGCTTGTTTCTGCCAAAGCTTTCAGGAAAAATATATTTGTAGGTATTAGGTACATTGCCTATATTTTTTTTTTCTAAACAGATATAAGATTTTATATCATCGGAAACATATTTTTTCTTCTACAAAAGATCTTTTTTTGTTTCAATTAATAGTAAATGCAATTAATTAACTCTTGTATTGAACAAGACTTACTGATTTTTAAATGGCTAGCTCTCATGTATTTTACCAGTAGGCATCTTCCAAAATTTACTGGAGGTTGCTTTGCCAACAGCAAATTTGCAAGCCCAAGGAAATGACAGCACAACGAAGCTAATGCTATGGTGAACTGTTAATAATTATTGTTAATGATAGAATTTATTTATTTATGAATCACAGAATACACCAGCACAGTCTCAAAAAGCTCCTATAAATTGGATGATTGTTGTATTAAAATGTTATTTGAAGCTTTTATTCTAAGAGAAATGTTGTTTTAACAGCACATATCTGACACAGCATTCATCTTGTTCCTGACAATCCAAAGACAAGAACAGAAGCTTCTGGAAGTTTTACTGTTAGCGTAATCTACTTGAATGCAGTATAGGGTGAATACAGTGATGGAGCCAGTGAAGCCTTTACCTCTTGATTTATATTCTTTTTGCAGAAGTAAAATACTCTCTATATTAAAATACAATATACCCTGTTTTAAAATTTTGATAATTTTTTGCACTGCTGCTGGAGGAAAAACTTGGCAAGGCAGTGGGTATTTAACTGGCCTAATTAAAACATAATAATTAAGAGTTTTTTCCCAATCTATTCTGCAATAGCACCATGCTTTATGCCTTGAAGACCAGGATGAATCTGTTATGCTGGCCACTGCTGAACTAATCTATATAGGCTGTAGTATCTAAAAAGTTGTTAGACATTTTGATTAGTTACATAATAACCACCAACACTGATAATTTAGCTGATGCAATACAATTAAGATTAATACAAAAGGATTAATCTCACCCTGCTCATCCCTTGGTATCTCTTCTCACAGGAAGAACCAATAATTATACATTTAATAGACCAAAAGAAAGATCTTGTTTAGGAAACACCTGAGGATAATTCCAGGGTTTAAACCTCAGAATTAGTAGTTTTGCTTTATTTGGACCAGGGTTATCAACAGTACATAGCAGTTTTTTAGTGTGTTTGGTGTGTTATCTTTTATTAAACCAATTATTTTGAAAAAAAAATCCCAAACCTGTTACTTGTTGGAATTAATATCTTCTCTCTCCCTCTGTTTGCTTTCTTGAAACAAAGTTAAATATAATGAAAAGCAGTCACTAGCTTTTTTCTTTTTTTTTTCATTTTATGCATTTAATCCATTTGAAATCTTAGAAATTAACACGTGCATTCAAATTACACTAATTTAGTTTTGAAATTTTCTAGTCAAAAGTCATCAAGGGATCTCTTTCCTGTCTGAAAATCGTATTATCTAGAATTAGATAGCAAAACATACTTCAGCCAAAAAAACCAGAAACCAGTTTTAGTAACTGCAGTTTTCATGTTATAATAAAATCCTGTCTGGAGCAATATATTCACTAAGGAATCATTCAGATGTGTGAGAAGCATTTCTGAGTGATTTGCAAGCTACTGGTATAACAGGGTCCATTCTATCCTCAGTAGATACGTTCACTGGAATTACAGTTGCACACAAGAACGTGCTCCCTTAAATCCTATGTTGTACATGTAATAGCATTAACTTACAACTAAATTTATAAGGAGTGCCAGAAATCAAACTCACAGAGCCATTATTTTCCCTCACAAGTCTAAAAGCTTCCCTGCTAAGCTTAGTCAACATGGAAAATAGTAAAATGTGGAAGCAAGTCTTAAATATTTTTACACTAGAACTACATTGCATTGGTGAGACCACACCTCGAATACTGTGTTCTGGGCCCCTCACCACAAGAAGGATGTTGAGGCTCTGGAGTGTGTCCAGAGAGGAGCGACAAGGCTGGTGAAGGGGCTGGAGAACAAGTCTTATGAGGAGCGGCTGAGGGAACTGGGGTTGTTTAGCCTAGAGAAGAGGAGGCTGAGGGGAGACCTCATTGTGCTCTATAACTACCTGAAAGGAGGTTGTAGAGAGAAGGGTGATGGCCTCTTCTCCCAAGTAACAGGGGATAGGACAAGGAGCAATGGCCTCAAGCTGCGCCAAGGGAGGTTCAGACTAGATATCAGAAACAAATTTTTCACAGAAAGGGTCATCGGGCACTAGAGCAAGTTGCCCAGGGAGGTGGTTGAGCCACCATCCCTGGAGGTATTTAAAAGATAAAAAAAAAAAAAAAAAAGATAAAGTGCTCAGGGACATGGTTTAGGGGCAGATAGGAATGATTGGATTCGATGATCCAACAGGTCTTTTCCAACCTGGTGGTTCTGTGATTCTATGATTCGTGCTGTTCTGTACATCATACAGAATGCTGGAACAGCTGAACAGTGCAATGGCCAACACACACTACAGGCAGATAAAACAGCAAGACAAACTGTCAGATAGTAGGTTTCTACACTCGCAAATATTATTCAAGGCAGTGAATCACACTTAAAGAAGTAAGGGGTGTTTTATATTAGCTATTAGGAAGAAAAAATCTTTACTGAGAGGGTGGTGAAGCATTGGAAGAGGCTGCCCAGGGATGCAATAGAGTCTCTATCCCTAGAGGTATTCCAAAAATGTGTAAATGTGGCACTTCAGGAAGTGGTTTAGAAGGCATGTTGGGGTTGGACTGGTGGTTGGACTTGAATGATCTCAGAGGTCTCTTCCAACCTTAATGATTCTATGATTCTGAGGTTTACGTTCATTGCCAATCTGATTCAACACAGAACGATAAGGTTGCAGTACAGGTTGATTGAGATACATGATCTTCTACAGCACCTTTTCACTTCTTTGTACCTAACAACAGCTGATGAAGAATATCAGAACTACTTTCTTGGAGACCATGAAAAAAGTAAATTATTGAAGTCCCCTGGCTTTGTGGCTAAGCCAAGACAAAACTCAGTCCTGCAAACAAACCACTAAAAGCTGCTACTAAAAATACTTTGCAAAATGTGGTGGGAAATGATTTTTTTTTTACATCTCAGATCAACTTTGTTACTCTGCCAGATGACTGAGCAAATGGTATTATAAAAGCAGAGTGAGGCTCAATACAAAACATCTTAACATTTCTTTCTTGATTTGATTTTTTTTGCCACGCAAATTAATTAATCAGTTGATAAAATTTCTCATAGTAACACATCACACCACCCGATTCATTGAAAGGCACAACTAAAAAGCATAATGAATTGATTGGCCCACGTAGCATATTTTGCCACACCATGAGTCTAACCTAGCAAGTAGGTATAATTTCACACAACAGCCTGGTTTCACAAAATCAGCCACTAATGCTGCAGCAAAATTTGAGGATTAAGCATTATTAAGTGGAAGCCTATATTTGAGTTTCAAATCAGTTAAATCAGATGAAAATAAACACAAAAGTGTTTACCTGGAACTTCTTCCTTGCAGAATGCATGGGTGCATTTATGCATCATTTTACACAAGACAGAAGACATAAAAATTAATCTATCCCCATTAGGTACCATTAAGTACCCAGTCAAGTACTGGATTTTGGAATTTCATTTGCAAGGCAGAATAAAATCCAGCAAAGAGATTTGCAGTCAAAACAATACATACTAGAATAGTAATCAAAGGAAAGCCAATCTATGGATGCTCTGATACTTAAATTTCTGTCCCCATGTTTCATTTACAAAACACTATATATGGAAGAAAAAAGCCCTGTCCTACCCTCAGATCTACGCCTGCCTTCAATCAGCAGAACTGCAGTATCTTTTGAAACACATGTAGCATCTAACCGCCTGCTGGGTTTAATTTCAGAGTCCAGCACTATCATTAACAAAATTTTTTTTTTTTTTCATCTCTGTACTATCTTGCATTAATTCTCAGCAAGAATGGAAAGCTTTTCTCAACAGGCATATACCTCCAGCTTCTCCTAGAGAAAGCAAATGATTCATCCAAAGGATGACATGAATGACATGTATAATGTTTAAAATCTTTTTGGACTGTTTTAAAACCTGCTTCTTTCCCTATGAATGGGAAGTATGCATGCAGTCTAAATAGCAGTGTTTGAAGCTATTTAATTTTCAGATTTCCCAAAGCATAAACATGAAGAAAAGAACAGGAATGGAAGAACTGAAACCACAAAAGCCTTGTAGCATAACGTATCCAGATCATCCCCAAAGTTTAGGTCAGCTCATATAAGAATAAAAATTACATTACTTGGCTTTTTACTAGCTTTTCAGTAGAAATAAAAACCTTTCTTAATGTCATCTCACCCTTTGTTGATTCTTTTCCTCTTCTCCTCTTTCCAGTCCCAGCTCTCCCTTACATAAGCATAATCAAATTACAAGAGCATTATCTGATCAAATTTTTCTTTGCCCATTCTCAGCTTCATCCCTATTATTAGAATCTCCCCAATGTCTTTAATTTAATGAAAAGCCCTGCAGCCTAAATGTCATTGCCATTCCAGATTCCTATTTTAAAACTTCAGGCCCTGCAAGGCCTCATTGAAAGCACTACATCAGCAGGAGTAAGCACAGCGGAATGCAAGTTTGAAGCAGGTGGGAATAGCAACCACAACCTGAGCCACAACTCTCTAAAGACAGGAAAGCAAAGCAGGAGTATCTGTCTGCTCAAAAGGGGTGGGTGAGGCATGGAAAAAAAGTTGGATGGTTGCAGATTATACCGGGTCTTTCTTAAGAAAAGCCAAATGATTACAAATCTGATAGATTCTTTTTTCATTATCAAGATTTTAAATAGTTTTATGAAAGTAGAGGATTTTTTCTAACCTTCGGGAACAAAGCATAGAATCATAGAATGGTTTGGGTCAGAAGGAATCTTAAGGCTCACCCAGTTCCAAACCCCTGCCACGGGCAGGAACACCTTCCACTGCATCAGGTTGCTCCAAGCCTCATCCAGTTTGTCCTTAAACACCTCTAGGCATGGGGCAGCCATAATTTCCCTGAGAAACTTGTGCCAGTGCCTCACCACCCACCCAGGTAAATGGTTCTTCCTAATATCTAATATAAATTTTCCCTTTTTCAACTTAAAACCATTCCCACTCATCCTGTCCCTGTACTCCCTGATACAAAGTCCCTCTCCAGCTTTCCTGTAGGCAAGGAAATCATTCCATTGTTGGACGATTTTTTTTTTTTATTTGGTCTTGCTTTTATTTTTTTTTATTTGGTCTTGCATTTTCCTACCCATAAGTCAGAGAAACAACTCTGGGCAAAAATTTACACCTGCATTGAACTGCAGGCTCAGTCAGTACGATCTGGATCTCAAATTGCCTGGTGCCACCCATAAAGACACTCAATTTCCCAACCTATATTAAATGCACCAAAAACTATCTAACGCCATCCTTACCTTTTGTAACTATTTGCATGGGAAAATTGTGGGCATCCAATGAAAGCCTTGTCAATGACAAGCTAAAAATGTATTCCACTGCCTTTTCCTCTGGCTATTTGGACACTCATGTCAAAGTTATGTAAGGGGCAGAGATAAGAAAATCCACATATGGGAATTCATGCACTCACTTTACTACAACATATGGCATGGGATAACGTGAACATGTGTTCACTTCCCTTCCCCCACCTTTTATTTTTAATTTGGGAGCCATATAAGTATAATAATTTCTGGATGTATGTGAACTTTTTAATGTAGGTATGGAAAGTAATAAAGAACTTCTTAACATCGCAAGTATAGTAAGTCTGTGTAGGGGTGATGGTGGCAGGTAGCTAAATTAACTATTCATGTCTAGTACAAAAGAAACCAGTGTCTTTTGGTGAGATCCATGAGTGGGCACTAGTCTCGAGTCTTTTATTTCCACCTACTTTGCAGGACTTCAGCATTTGTTTTGTAAGTCTTTTTTTGTAAGAACTCAGTAACTCCCTGCAAAGTACTTTCTAGAGTAGAAAACTTTAGAATAGATGAAATTATGAAGTTCCGCACATAGGTACTTTATATACGCATCATAATACATACATCATATTATATGTGGCACATATATATATCATATGTACTGATACATGTTGCATAGGTACAGAAAAATCATGCATCTTTTCTAAAATTAAAGTTGTTTCAACTGTATCTAACAGAAATGGCATCCAAACATAAAAGGAGGTTCATCAGCTGCCTAGTCTAATGACAGAGCCAGAGGCAACTCCAAAGCATCAACACAACTGCCTGAGGAGACTGCCAAGGAGCCAGCTGCTGCTACTGGAAAATCTTCCAAAGCCTTGCAGCTGGGTCCTGTTACTGCTGTCCAAAAAAACCCCACTCCAGTAAATAAATTAAAATAATAACCAACATCTCATCTTTGTTATGAAAAGCTCTTTATCTGTTATGCAATACGTTGCATACATCATCAGAAGTTGTACCTTTTCTCACAGATATTCCTGTATTCTTATCAGCCCACTGTGTTATTCCTGTCTTGCTTTTGTCCATTGCACGAGATTACAGCATCTGAGTGGCTAAGACATCAAGAAGGAAATTTAAACAACTAAGCATGGATGTGGAGTGGCATTTTAGATATCTAGATACCAGTGGCCACTCCTAAAGGACAATAAGTTCGGCAAATGTCTAAAATCACTTGAGACAGCTTAATACAAGCAACTGAATCCCCTCTCAAATAGCTGTAGTAACAACATGGAAGTTGGACTTTAAGCAAGACAGATAATGGAACTTAGAAGTGAAAATAGCTATCACAATTTCAAAAAGTAGTTTCAAAATGTCATTATACAGGATGAATATCTAGATGGGATTGCCTTGTTCTTCCTATTAAACAATAACTTCCCTTTTCTAAATACAGCAGTGGAAATAAACAATTAAAATAATTTCCTGTCTAAGAACACTGCTGCAAATGATCTCATGTCAGGTTTGTTATCCTTAAAGGCTGACAGATGACTTGATGACAGTTTGTCACCATCAGCTTCAGAAATGATTTAAGTCCTGAATACATGAATGTTGCAATGCAATGTGCTGAACGGGCTCTGGGCCCTTCTGATACCTGTGATCTACAGCTGTGCAGGACTCGGCAATGCAGTAATGAATCTGCCTCCAAATAGAGCCCTTAAAAATCTGTGAATCTGAGCAATTATTGGGAAAAAAAAATCCATATCAACAGAAGATACACCTGCATGGATAGTTTATGTTCCTCAAGTAAATTAGAACTGCTCTTCTGTAAACCGTTGCCTTTTCTTCATATTTTTGCAAAGCCAGACCAGATTAAGAAAGAACAAAATTTGTGGTGTACATACAAGGAGTTAGCTCTAGTTAGTGATGCAAACACGCCTTCACAAAAAATGCAAAGAGGGTTCTTTCCTGCAGAACATAGAGTTAGAAAAACGCTTCTGAGCTACAGGCTGGTCAAAGAGAACATTTCCATATGTAAACAATTACGTGAGCATTTCTGTTTCACGAGATTCAAAAGACAAGTCATAATATTGTGCAGCACATGCAGAGCAGGGTTCTAGATGGAGGATGCATATGTGACTTATTTTAGACAGAAAGTCTTCATGGGGAGCCTCAGCGATATGAGACAGATTATCAAGTGCTTGAAAAAGGTTATTCTTGAATTGTTGGGTAGGCTGATACTCGGATATTAGGTGCTTAAGGAGCAATATAAGCCATCCCTTTAAACCTGCAGAAGATCTGAAGTACCTGTTTTCTTGAATTTAACATTCCATTTTATCACTTTCTCCTTCCATATGGAGAGGAACTTTCATAAACGCCTGAATCTAAAAATAATTCCACGAGTTGAGCTTTTTTAAAATCTGGAGGCTTTACGCAAACTGAATTGGTTTTAGGTTCTCAAATATTAACTTGTTGAATTATTTACCCTAAACAAGGGTGTCCTTTTTCCCCCAGATGTTTCTAGTATTTGAGAAAGGCTTTTAAATGAGCCTTTTAAAATACTGCATTATGTTTCTTGAAGCTTCACTGTGAAGTCTGATGAGAGGAAGAGCAGTGATTAATTGTAGTTTGCTGTCTCGCATTCCAAAATAACAATTTTCTAATTTAAATCTCTTGTATATTTTGTAAGAGTGTAATTTATATTCTCCCTCCTGTGACTTTCCAAGATAAGACACAATTTAGATATAATTCCAGAATATTAGAATTGGGGGAAATGAAGCTCTTTCGAGTGAATGTTCAAACAAAGAATGTATTTTGGGATATGCCATAAATCATGCTTGTCAGATCCTTCAAAGGAATCATTCTGCACAGTTACCTTGTCTATTATTTAGAAAGCACAGACATTCAACAAGATAATTCAGCAGCACTGTATCTGATTCACAGATGGTTGTCTCCCTTTAATCTCAGGCTTTGAAAGGACTATCTATTTCCATTTTAATTTCAAAATTGTACATTTTATTTTGATTACCTCATAACTGCAATGCGTGTGCATATTTAGAGGCTTTTGGGCTTCTGCACAAAGATGATCTGGGGGTTTGATCATAACTAATGAACCATGGCTGCTGACTGGTGCTGAGCTATTCTATTCAAGACACATAAACCACCATGATATTACTGACACTTTAGGTTAGACTCTTCTCTTGTTCTAAACAATCTTCCAGAAATTTCCTAATGAGCACTGTGATCCAGTGGGAGGTGTTCCTGCCCATGGCAGAGTTGTTGGAACTGGATGTGCTTTGAGGTCCCTTCTAACACCTATGGGTGTTGGTTGACAGCCGACTGAATATGAGCCAGCAGTGTGCCCAGGTGGCCAAGAAGGCCAATGGCATCTTCGCTTGTATCAGAAACGGCGTGACCAGCAGGTCCAGGGAGGTTATTCTCCCTCTGTACTCGGCACTGGTGAGACCGCTCCTCGAATACTGTGTTCAGTTCTGGGCCCCTCACCACAAGAAGGATGTTGAGGCTCTGGAGCGAGTCCAGAGAAGAGCAACAAAGCTGGTGAAGGGGGCTGGAGAACAGGTCTTACGAGGAGCGGCTCAGAGAGCTGGGGTTGTTTAGCCTGGAGAAGAGGAGGCTGAGGGGAGACCTCATTGCGCTCTACAACTACCTGAAAGGAGGTTGTGGAGAGGAGGGTGCTGGCCTCTTCTGCCAAGTGACAGGGGACAGGACAAGAGGGAATGGCCTCAAGCTCCGCCAGGGGAGATTTAGGCTGGACATTAGGAAAAAATTCTTTACAGAAAGGGTCATTGGGCACTGGAACAGGCTGCCCAGGGAGGTGGTTGATTCAGCTTCCCTGGAGGTGTTTAAGGCATGGTTGGACGAGGTGCTGAGGGGCATCGGTTTAGTGTTTGATAGGAATGGTTGGACTCGATGATTCCATGGGTCTCTTCCAACCTGGTTATTCTATGATTCTAACCCAAACCATTCTGTGACTCTATGATTTGTTCCGAAAAGAAATTTTCTATAAAATCAAGAAATTTATTCAAAACAATCAAGGCAACCAAGGACAAGGAAGCGGTCTTGTAACATGGACCCTTGTTGTGCTGAAGCAGAATCGGCTTTCTGACTTTAGCTAAGTCTCATCTAAGTAACTTCAAGTAACTTTTCTGAAAATTACCTGTACATTTTCCAGGCAGTGTTTATCTCTTGAAGTGATAACATGGGGCCCTGCTATGCAGAAAGGCCAATGATTACACTTATTCCCATAGTAACCAAGGCCAGCCTCTAGATGGTGGAGTGCTGTAAGTCAAAGAAGCAAAAAAAGATTGCACCTGCAGGTAGGGGTGGACAGGACAGGTGGCTCCAAACTAAGTAACAGAATACTCCATTCCATATATGTCATACTCAGTAAAAAACAGAGGTCCCTAGGGTCTCACTCTCTTCTTTGATAGCCGGCATCCAGTGAGGACCTTGCCTGTCTGTTTGCTCCTTATCCCACATCCGTGCATTCCTGAATCTAGTTCCTGACCCCAGCACCCTGCTAGCCTTGGACCCTTTCCCTCGTGTCTTCTCTGTAGCATTTGTGGTGATGTATAGTCATCAAGGGGTGAAGTGGGGGCACGATTGCATATATTTGTATATATATAATTTTTTATTTTATTTATGATTATTTCATTAAAGCTGTAGTTTTAGTTTCCAACCCACAAGTCTTTTTCCTCTCATTTTCCTTTTGCTAGGAGCGGAGAGGAAGGTAACTCGGAGCCTAAAGTGCTTGGTTTTAGCTGCCAGAATTGGACAGGGAGTGGATAACTGTGACAGACTCGTTCAAGACTGTACATTTCAAGTACATCTTTAATAATATATTAATGCATTAATTCTGCCACTGGACCCTTCATATCTAAAAATTATCTATGTTCCGCTTTCCCACAAATTAATTTCAGCAAAAATGTTTGTTTACAAGTGAGTTTTAGTAAGAAACATCACATTTTATATGGCAGATGGAAAGCTGAATTAATTATTTATGGAGATATATTGTTTAAATAAATCCACCTGGAATACCTAAGAATTTAAATATGCAACTATGATTTAAAGATCTCACTTTCAAAGGTTTAGAAGATTATTAGTTCGGTTTCTTAAGCCACTACTTATAAACTGAAATATTAATTTGCAGAACAAAAAATTTCCAAGAAAAAGTGGATAAACTCACACAAGATAAGGAAAAGGAGTTGTTCTGCATAGGAGAAAGCAAATACTTGCAAAAAACAAAGACAGATGAGACTCAAGACAACTCTGACCATAGAACTTTACACTAAGGAAGAAATATGAAACCAGTAGAACTTCCTAGCTTAATTGCAAAAGGCTTTAATTGAAAAAATACTGTGGAACATGTGTTGAAAGTATGTAAATACACTACTACTAATATTTATGGCAATTACTATTCAATTATTCACCTTCTTTAAGAACTGAAGACCTAAAATTTTGTGTAGCATTTAAAAATTACACTGTACCTACACTGCTGTCTAAAATTGCAATTACAGCAAGACAGAGACTTGAGTGAATCTGTCACCAGTGTACACATGGCATAGTACACTTCAGAGGGTCCTACAGAGCTCACAAAAGTCCACGTGTAAATGCAGGCTTGACTCAAGAACTTGACACCTACAAGGCTTAAAAATAACCTCATCATTTGATTTAAGGCTACCTAGATTTATTTATACAAATCGCAGTTGCATCTTTGATTCAGACTCATAAATCCACACAATATCACTTCAGTCTCAGGTTATTCAAATGCTAAAGCAAAATGTAGTGGGATGCAACAACTTGAGCCACATACAACTTAAAGAATTTTGTCCTACAAGCCCATTTTGATAGTCTACTAGAAGTCAAAAGAGAAATTAAGAGACATAAGTGGGACTTTCACAAATATTTAAGTACTTATTAAAAAAAATAGGTTTTTAAAAATCTCACTAGGTGTCAGTAAGGATGTTTAAGGACATCAGTATATCTATTCCTCCCCGCCTCCGCTCCCCTCAATTCCCTCCTCTATTAAAAAATAAAGGAGGTCCTGAAGTGATTACTGTGCCCACTTGGAATGATGCACCTGTGTATGCAGCACATATGCCTTCCTAAGCCTTACAAAGACACTTCCCAGGTCTTATAAAAATATTCCTAAAGAGCAAACATTTCCCTTCGGAAAGACTAAGCTACACTGAAGAATAAATGTTTCCAGTATCACTCTCATATCAATATTCAAACTCCTGTTCTGCATAATCAATTGCCTCAATATTAACCTTCAGGACTACGTATAAGCATTTCCAACTACTAAACACTAAAACTTCTTGTAGTCTTTTTTAACACTTTCTGGAGTTGCCTCTTTCTCCTCTGCAAAAAACAAGTGATATTGTTTGACACAGGGACAAAAAGCATAACTAAATTCTCTCACTTTATCCTCCTGGCTTTGAACATACGTTTCTTTGTGGCACAAGCTATATCATGAGCTCAAGGGAGTCACTCGTTAAAATACTGGCACTATTACTGACAAGAAGCTACTGAAATGACACTAACTAGTCTGTTAGCTTCTGCTCTGTAAGTAAAACAAATTCTCTGCTCCTCCCTGTGTTTCTGATATGCATCTAACAGGTGCTATCAGCTTGGAGCAAAGATACAGGTTGGTTGAGAAAAAGATAGGCTGAAATGAAGCAAAGATTTATCCTCTTGAGAGTTTGCTTCAACATTTTTAATTTACAGTGAACTGGGCATGTGTATTTGTATCATGAATCCACTTAAATTTGAAGAGCCATGAAAAAGGCAGAGCTATTCCTCCAGCAAAACCCTTGGCTTACTCTTAGCTTAGGTGTTATAGCACCAAGCACTGACACCTGAACACCCTCACCACTGTCCTGGGCAACAATGGTGAGAAATACATTTCCCTTTCACCTTGCAAAAAGATGTAAATGCATGGGAAAAGCTAATTACAGTGAATCATTAAAAAGAATACTGAAATGTGGAAACTTAACATTAAGCAAAAACCCTTGGATTATTTCCTGCTAGAAAGCTGTAGAGTACACATCACACTAGGAACTCTGCACATCTTTTCTGCACTGTTCTAAAATCAATAAATAATGCATTTTCCATCAGATATTACTTTGCAACATAATTTTCTACACTGTGAGTTTCTTAATCATATATGTCCTCATATAGGACCATCCAGTTCAATCCTGTTTGGCACTTCCAGGTGAAACCATAACGCAAAACAAATGTCAACTTGAGGTGACTAGAGGGTGTCCTTTAAAATAAAGCCGAGTGGTGAAGCGACAGCTAGGTAAGCTGTATTCATCGAGCAGTAAACTCTTTTGGTCAAGCCTCAAAGACTGTATAGGAACGTCTCCTAAAGAACAGTCCCTACCCGTACCTGCAAATAGATCACCTGTGTGCCTTGCCAGATAGCTTGGGGAATATGGTTTTCTGCTTGCACATGCTGCTTTTCATCTACACAAGAGATAAATTCATAGGCTAGTATGTGTGAGGTCACAGATCAAAGAGTCTCCTCCTGGTTTTGTGTAATCAGTCTGACTGGCTGGTGACCAAAGATAGGAGCCAAGAGAATGGCAGGAAGATGTGCCAGGGGAGGATTAGGTTGGATATTAGGAAAAGGTTCTTCCCCCAGAGGGTGGTGGAGCACTGGAACAGGCTCCCCAAGGAAGCAGTCCTGACACCAAGCCTGACAATATTCCAGAAGCATTTGGATGATGCCCTCAGGCACATGGTGTGAATGTTGGGGTTGTCTTCTGCAGGGACGGGAGTCGGATTCATTAATGAAAGAATGTGAGAGAACAATCTCACTATTGTATATTGAAAAAGTTTACTCTCTGCTCCTTGATGTTTGGATATTAATAAATTCTGAAGTAATAGGTAACTATAGAAACTCTGTAGAGAACTTCAGTGCCTTCTGACCTCAAGGACTTTCTTGACAGTGATAATTAGCTTTAAAATATTCCTCAGAGATCTTGAGATTCAATGCTTCACTACGATGGCTTCTGTACTGCACACGGCAGTTGTTCAGGGCCACTGGGAGACTTAGTCCCTGAACAGCTACAACCTACTTTTTGTTTCAATTTGATCAACAGACTGGTTGCCAGCAAAATCTAACTCCTGTATTAGCATAAATATATGGAGATCTGAAAGGGCTGCTATATACAGCACATGTAAATTATTTACATCTAGTCAACCCAAGTGACTGCAGACATTGTAAGAAGCACAGCTGCTGCTGGTGCTAGAACCTTGAAGCTGTTTCTTAATGTGAATATTCATTATTGCACTCCTGGAAGACTTTAGGGGAAAACACAGTCAATAAAAGTATATTCTGTGTTTTGTAATCAGTAAACAACATAAGCAAAATAGTATGTAGAGGATATAAAGCAGCTGCTCTTTCCAAATGAATGCCTAATTGTGAAATATTTAGACCTCAGCACTATTATTTCCTTAACAATTCTTTTTCTTGTCAGGGTAGACTGGCTGCCCTTGTGCTTTATTTAGATTTTCTCTTTTTTCCACTCACATGGTACCACAGGGTCTAAAGCAAACAATCATGGAACAAGAGAGTCAGAAAACATAGCTTAACAATAATGACTTATGTTTATACAACACTTCTTATCCTAAAGCATCTCTAACACAATAGTTAAAGCATATGTGGGAATTTCCCAGTGATAGAGCAAAATATACTCATGGCACAGGTAACTAATTTGCCACTGACACGTTTTGGATTGATAGAAAAACTCACAATACATGCACCACCATTTGACTGTTGGCCTTCAAACAGAAAAATGGTGGTCCAAAAGCAATGTATTCAGCAAAGTTTACTTGAAAAGCTTGCCAGTCAGTTCCTAAACGTTATAAAAAATAACATCCAAAAACTTAGGACTTGCAGTCAAGAAGTGGTTCACACATAAAGCACGTATGGAAACAAATTTTCCTTGCACAGACATAATTCAGTGTTTGAGGCTCTGCATAGATACCACTGTCTGGTCACAATAGGGATGCTTGCTAGCAACAGATGTTTGCTGTCATGCAGTAGATGTCAGAATATACTCTATAACAAAAACTCTCAGAACTTACTATGCCTTTGAACATCCCAAGGAGTTTGCATGCATAAATACAGTGACTACAGGTCTAGACTCTATCCTTGTTCAGTTCATATTATTCTTCAAAGATCTGGTCTATTTGAATTATATCGACTTTGTCCTAAGCAACAAATAATAGAAAATAAATTTAAAAAAAAATAAATAAAATAATAAAAACCCAAAGAATAAAAAAGTATTGATACTTCCAAAACCACCTTTTACTTTCAGAAAATTCATTATAGAGTTTAAACAATTTTTTATAGACCTGAACAAGAGTGACTACACATCCCACAAACATAATCTTTCAGCAGAAAATATTACGTTGCATATTCCATCAGTATTCCCAAAGGAGAAATTTATCTATATAACCTCAGGTATTGCAGTGATAAGGAATTTTTATTTATATTTGTAGAGCGTAATGGAATTCAGAAAGTATCATATAAACAGTGTTAACTGCTGTGTGAATCTCCCCAGTTGAAAAGGTAAACTCTGTATTGCAAGAAAATGTTGATGCTTATTATGAGAAAAGTAGAGTAAAGCTTTTGAACATCTACCACCTTCACACAGTTATTTAATGAGTTAGATCACCAGCTTTAATTCATAAGGAATCAACAGCTACAGTTCGTGGATGCACCATCCCTGGAGGTGTTCAAGGTCAGGCTGGAAGGGGCTTTGAGCAGCCTGACTCAGTGGAAGGTGTCTCTGTCCATGGAAGGGGGTTGGTGCCCTCCTAAGTAACATTTAGCTACAAAGGTTAAGAAAAATAAATAGTATCTCAAAATCTGCGATATCTATCTCAGTACCAGTTGACAATAGATTCATATTCTATCAATCCGTGTTGTACTTTCCACTCAAAACTGTTTGCAAAGAATGACAGAGGACAAAGATCTAAAACAAGACAGAAAGGGGTGGGGGGAAGCTAGAAATAAATTAACTAATTATTCTGGACCAATTTTTTTCCTGTACTTACTAAATGCTTCAGGGTAAACTTCCACATTGTATGAATTCTAATACAGTTAACAGTGAGTTTTTCCTTCCCGTTCAATGGGCATGCTAAGTGTCACCTTCTGGAACTTCCCAAACTGATCGCACAAAACCACTGGTTTCCTTGTCCTACTGGGATTTACTTTTTGTTCAGCATTATCCACTCTACACTAGAAGTTTGTTCCAGCTGCAGTTTCTGATCGGCACTAGGAATAAACATGCGTTCACACTCATCCAGAAACACATTAACAGCATGACGCTTCATGCACAGCAGGCTTTACATGCTACTGAGGTACGATGCCAGATGTTCCGATAGATGTTTAATGACTATGACATTTCATTTATATTTATTCAGCCATTGAAGGGAATTAGTGTTATAGATAATTTTCAAATTATTAGAGCACATCAAATGCTGGTTTTCTTAATTCTTTGCTACTAAATGATAGCAGCATGGAACATTTGATATAGTCGTAAATCTGCTGTGTCTTAAAATGTAAAAGAAGAATAAAAATTAATAAATAATGGAGTTGTCTTGCCTTGACAAAGAAATACATGGTAGCTCTCCTTTTTCTGTCCCTTAATTTTAAAGTGAATAAATGCTCAAAAGCACAGGTATCATAAGGAAAGTGCTGGATGAAAACTAGAAAGGCTACTCAACCTGAATCTTCAATAATGAGTTTTATAGAAGCAATTGAGGTCTTTCACATTTTCTGTCCTTTCAGTTACTGTGCCATTTGAGAGGTGAGAGGCAAAAATTAAAACATTTCACACATTTTTCCTGGGGGAATATATCCAGAAAACTAAAAATACTTCATTATAATGTGAAATGTTGCACACACAATCCATACCCTTCAGTTTGCTTGAAACACAGTTGATAGTACTTTTAATATTTAGTATTTACTTCAATAGCTTGAAAAGTTCATATTCGGATTAGAAAAAAAAAGTAAAGTTATTTTCTACCTACAACCAAGCAAAGCCATTGCTGCATTTGTTTCCTGATCCTTTTTGAGAGAATATTAATGTACCTCTGCAGGCAATAAATATTTGTTAATCACAATGAAGGATAATCTGTTGAAAGATACAATTTTAACTATTTTAATTCCCTGTACTAACATAAAGAAATTATTAAATTATAACAAATGGCTAATCTATTCTCTTTTTTTTTTGTCTTGGCATGTATTCTTTGTTTTAAAATTTTCATTTACTGAATAATAGGTTTTAGCCACATAATTCCTTATCAGCAACTATACTGCTATTATCTGCCTTTTCTTTAATCTTCTATACTTGCTGTTGCTTTTCTTTCCCTTTATTTCCACCCTGTCCATCCCTGCTTTTCCTTCTCCACAGAGCTTGCTATCTAGATGCTGTATACAAACTTTCTCTGTAGGATTTATAACTCCTCAATTTCAGCCAGATGTTCTAGACATATGTTAAAGTGCCTTGTCATTCAAGACTTTACAGATGTTAAAGAATTAAAATTCTCCTAATGCTCCTTTGGCAGAGAATAATATGAGAAACAGAAGCTGCGAGGTTCTGACCTCCAAAATAAACCAACGGAGCCCTATAACAGCAGCACTGGAGTTTAACCAAGCTTTTGTTATTACGATTTCACAATTAAAATGGTAATGGATACAGAAAAGAAAGGAAAAGCATTCTGATACAACACGATAATCAGAGATAATCTGGTTCAGAAGCATATGAAATACAGAGTAAAAATACACTTGAGTATCAGTGCAGAAATGCAAGGCATGTGAAGTGTCAAAAGGTAGCACTAGATCTGACTATAATCAGGATCTAGTCATATTAAATAAAAGCATGTCAGATTCATCTCAATTAACAAGCACTACAGACAGTCCATGTTTATGTAGGGGAAAACAGAAAGGAGAGAGAGGTAAAGCAGTCATGACATACAAAGTGTCTTCAGACTCAGAATAAGCTAAGCAGTAATAAATAATGCATCAGTGATTCCTTTTTTTTTTTTTAAGCTAGGCAGAGGGAAGAAACATAAACAGTACTAGAAGGTTGTTGGAAGAAAGTGGATTAAACACATGGGATCATCTTTGAGGTATGTGGGACTAAAAGTTTCTGTATGAACAGGGCACTCTGGTGCTCAGATCCATGTGAAGTCTCTTTACACGGAAGAAAGCTAAACCATAGAAATTTAATCCTGTTTCTTACCGGTGAAAATGAGGGCTCCTAAGAAGTAAATTTTCACTAGATAGGAGAACCTTGACAAAAAAAATACAACTTTAACCGCTTATAGGATTTAGGCTAAATGGAGAGATAGAAATTTATTTTAAACCTAGCTAGAGCCTCAAGTGAAATCAAATTTAGATTTAAAAAAAAAAAACCCAAAACCAAAACAACAGGTTTAGAAAAATACTTTAGAAAAAATGTAATTGTGACCCAGTTTTTAATTAAAAAAATTCTATTTTCATGACTATTTACAGCTGCCAATGTAGCATGGTCATTCAAGAGGCAAGTTGTTTCATTTCAATAATAAACAGAGAAAGGAAGATAATGATGTAAGACCATTTTAGATACAGGTTGGCTGAATCTCCCTGCGATTAATGAATGAATTAATTAAATTTGACAAAACCCAAAAAGGAATAAGACAGCTCTTCCAAGAAGCAGTCTCAATTTGGTAGATGATGATAACCCAAAGAGCAGTTAAGGTTACCTGAAAACTAACTGGTCAAAAGGAAACTTTTACATCACAGCGTCTGGGACTTGCACAGTTCTGTTTTGGTTACAGTCACAAGCACAGTGGAGTAAGTGAAGCACAACTTCAAAATCAAGGGACTTAGGCACCTCAAGTTCATTGGAACACAAACTCATCAAACTTGCAGAATCCACTGCTTAGTTTTGTGCAGGACTTACTCACACACAATTTAACTGTACTGTGTAAGGTACTTCTTAGGGAACTAGTACAGAATCATTAAGGTTGGAAAAGATTACTAAAATCACCCAGACCAACACCACCATGCCCACTAAGCCATGTCCCCAAGTGCCACACCTACTTGTTTTTTAAACAATTCCAGGGATGGTGACTCCACCACTGCCCTGGGTAGCTTCCTCCAGTGCTTCATCACTCTTTTGGTAAACAAATTTTATCTAATATCTAATCTAAACTTCCCTGATACAATTTAAGGCCATTTCTTCCCATCCTATCACTTGTTACTTGGGAGACGAGATCAGCACCCACCACATCACAACCTCCTTTCAGGTAATTGTAGCAAGCAATAACGTCACCCCTCAGCCTCCTCTTCTCCAGCCCAAAGAGCAATGTGACTAGTGGTTGTCAGATGCTGCGCATCTAAGATGAGTATGTTTGTGCATCAGATATGGTCTGAGCTCTAAATTTTTACCAAGTTTGCTAGCTCTAGCTCTGATAGTTTAGGTTAACTCTGTCTTTAACTCTAATTTGAAAAAAAAATAATTGTCAGGTGATAATTTCTCAGCCCAATCAGCAGCTAATTAACAACCTGTATGGAAACAGAGGCAAACTACTAAACAGTGAAATCAAAAGCCCTGTTTCCCAATACAATCCTGTTTTCAGGGTTGGCTTGGGTTTTGGCATTACTATTCCAAGGTAAACTTGTTTCAGAACAGACCTCATGTTTTTTGCACTGAGGAATACTTCACAGCCATGTTCCCCTTTAATTACAGTAATTTCTTATTCAGATTGATGCTTTCTCTAAATGGTAATTTCTTACTGTAGGTGACGATTGACATTGAGCAATCTGAATGATCATAATAGTCTTCTCGCATTCCCTTCCCCCCCAAGTTGTTTTCCCTTTTGTCTTATCTCTTATCTATCTACTAAAGAAAATATAAAGTAGGCTAAAGATTTCAGGTTTTCTCCTTTATTCATTTCCATAAAAAATATTGCTTATGAATCTTGTGGACCTTGGGAGTTAGTTATTTGGGGATGTGTCTAATTCTTTAGAGAAATGATTACCTATCACTTCTCAGATATGTAGTGGCAAGAAGAGGGAAAGAGCCACACAGCTGTTTAAATGCTACTATGGCATGTGCTTGGGAGGACTTGTGCCATGTTGTTGCCTGAAATAGGTGGCTGTCTGCACTATGCTGTCAAACTAAAGTGCTTTTGGACACATCCAGAAATAGGATTTTAAGTATGCTGCACTGCGCTTTAACTCATGTATCGCTGAAAGCCTCCCATTCACAGTTTCAGCCTGCCTTTTTGCTTCAACCTTCCACCTACACACCTTGAAGCTACCCTTTAGATGCAGCATTGCCCAATCATGCAGCCTTGCAGACTTGTTCTCTGCTCTTTGAACCATGTTTCTATTGCAGTCCTCGAGACAGTGATTCTTTCCAGTGTCTGGATCACACTGTTTCTCCTCCATCTCCTAACCCTGTCACTCTACAGCTTCAGTTTCTAGATCAGCACTAAGACTCTCACCACCACCCCATCCTCCTTTGAGCTTCTAGATTGCTAAGTAAACCTATATCAGAATCATAGAGTGATTGGGGTTGGAAGGGACCTAAAACATCATCCAATTCCAATCCCCCTCCATGCACAGGGACACCTTCCACTGGATCAGGTTGCTCAAAGCCTCACTCAGCCTGGCCGTGAACACCTCCAGGGATAGAGCATCCATGACCTTCTCTGGGTATCTGTGTTCCGGTGCCTCACCACCCTCACAGTAAAAAATTTCTCCCCAAGATCTCATCTCAATCTCCCCTCTTTGAGCTTTAAACCATTCCCCCCGATCCTATCCCTGCAATCCCTGATAAAAAGCCCCTTCCCAGTTTTCCTGTAGCCCCTTTCAGTACTGGAAGGCTGCCGTAAGGTCTTTCCAGAGCTTTCTGATCTACCCCAATGATCTCAGTCTGGCACTGCCTATATGTATATATTAGCACTAACAAGGTAAGGTAATAACAGTCATGCTGATATCTGATAAATATCACCAAATAGCAGGTGTGCACAAGGCTTAGTAGCCAATTAGTTTGCCACACTTACACTCTAATTAAGCAAATTCTTATCAGAGTCCAAATGGCAAGAAAGTTGTCAAACAGAGACCAGCAAGAAGATGGTTAAGTGGGTATTGGTGACAGGCACCATCTCAACAAGGCCAAAAAATGGTCACAGTTTTTAACATTAGTGTGATGCCTTGCTGTGTGGAACATGACACTTAGAAGAGGTTGCTCAGCTAGGGGCACCCACCACTTCTCTTCCCAAGCGGTCACTAGAGAATATTCTTTCTCTCTCTCTCTCCCCCACTGTGTTGTGCTAAGGTAACATGGATGTAGATGCATGTCATCAGCTATACATCCCTAAAGTAAAGAAAGCTCTGTGCACTAACACCTTCACTGTGCAACAAGCACCAGTAGTGAAACTCTGAGAACCTGAAGCACCTGCAAACATTTTCTTCTCTAGTTTGTTATACCAGCCCCTAAAATACATTCATTATTTCTTCTTCATCATCTGCTACTTAGGAGCTATCATCTCTTCCATGTTTTCTGGGGGGTAGATGTAGGATGTCTGAAAAAAAATATAGATTGAGAGTTGTACTAAAAGAACACATTCAGATGGGTAGATTTGTGTTTTTCCTCAAGTTCCAAACCTAAGCAGAAATTGCACATAGCAGTAATGAAATCAGAGGACGCAGTGGTGACAAGTGCTGCCCTGTGAAGCACTATGTGACAGCACAAGAACAAATCCCCTCATTTCAGTTCTCATATGTTCAGGGTCCCTTTGGAAGCCACTTTATTGCCCTTTGTAGAATTTGGCCTCTGTGGCATCTTTCAAGATAGGGAAGTTGGCTCCTTTTTGTGGCAATGAACTTCTGGGGTCAGTATGCTGGCTGACGACTCTCTTCAAAAAAAACCCCAGCCTATCAGGAAAACCCTCCCAAAAGCAAGTGCATTTAATTTTTTTTTTTAATTTTATTTTATATTCTAGGTCGTTTGCAAACTTATTACCTCAAATATTAACACTTAGGTCAAAAAGATATTTGTAATAAAGTCAATAGATTTTGAGGGGTTTGCTCAGTTGGTTTTCTAGTTGCTCCTTTTTCAAACAACATGGAAGAAGGGAAAGATGAAAGATAAAAGAAAGGAAAATCAGTTATTCTTTCTCTCATGTGAATGTAGCCATGGGAATTTGCTCCACAAGTCATGAGACTTAAATTACAAAGGTTAAAGGCTGGTTTCAGTGACCTCACAACAAAGAACATGTCTACACTTCTCAATTTATATTCTTTCCTCAGTTTACAGAAAGCTGCCTGAGAGCAGTGATGTCCTTTAATCTCCCCGAAAGTCACTTGTCTTTAGGTAGGGAAACCATATATATAGCAATCTCTCTGTTCCTTTCCCAGCATCCTGCTGTGTTGGTCTTTCCAATCCATCTCTGAGAAATGCATAGAAACCTGTCCTTCCTAACAAGCTCAGCAAGCTGTCCAGTCTGGAAAGCATGGAAAAGCTCTCTAAATAGCTTTTTAACAAGTTTCTCAAGGATGCAAAATTACCTAAAATGATTCCATAGCTGGTCAGATGTAGCTGTCCACAACAAGCACCCGGAACTAACATGCAACTGCCTCAAGCCAGGGAAAGCAAATTTGAGAGTAAAGCATCTCTTGGAGAGCAATTGCCCATATGCGTTCCCACTGTGAGAGATTCACATTTGTGAAAAGCCACATCTTAGCAGGCAACCCCTTGATGTGCAGAAAGTTGCAAATCATTTCAGTCTCAGCAATTTCCCCATCCTTAGTGGAGAGCACTAAGGCTGCAATTGTACCTTGATAATCATAGCTACTGAATCCTAAGCAAAACAAAATTGCAGCACAGAGGCAATGCCACTAAATGCTAAAATGCTTAACAGAAACAGCATTTAATTATCCAGAACTATAGCTAAAGTAAAGCATCAACCTTTGTTATGTTAGAAACCCGAAACCAGGATTATTACTATTATTCAGCCTGGAGAAAAGAAGGCTCCAGGGACACCTTTCACAGAATCACCAGGTTGGAAAAGACCCACTGGATGATCTAGTCCAACCATTCCTATCAAACACTAAACCATGCCCCTCAGCGCGTCATCCACTCATCTTTTAAATACTTCAGGGATGGTGACTCCCTGGGCAGCTCATTCCAGTGCTCAATGATCCTTTCCATGAAAAATTTTTCCCTGATGTCAAGCCTAAATATCCCCTGGCGGAGCTTAAGGCCATTCCCTCTCGTCCTGTCCCCTGTCACTTGGCAGAAGAGGCCATGTCCCACCTCTTGAAAAACTCCTTTCAGGTAGTTATAGAAAGCAATGAGGTCTCCCCTCAGCCTCCTCTCCTCAAGGCTAAACAACCCCAGCTCCCTCAGCCGCTCCTCATAAGGCCTGTTCTCCAGCCCACTCACCAGCTTTGCCACCCTTCTCTGGACTCGCTCCAGAGCCTCAACATCCTTCTCGTGGTGAGGGGCCCAGAACTGAACACAGTACTCAAGGAGCGGTCTCACCAGTGACGAGTACAGAGGGACAATAACCTCCCTGGACCTGCTGGTCAGGCCATAACTGGTACAAGCCAAGATGCCATTGGCCTTCTTGGCCACCTGGGCACACTGCCAGCTCACGTTCAGCCGCTGTCAACCAACACCCCCAGGTCCCTCTCCTCCAGGCAGCTTTCTAGACAGACTTCTCCTAGTCTGTAGCACTGCATAGGGTTGTTGTGCCCCAAGTGCAGGACCCGGCATTTGGCCTTGTTAAACCTCATGCCATTGGACTCTGCCCAGTGGTCCAACATGTTCAGATCCCTTTGCAGAGCCTCCCGACCCTCCAGCAGATCCACACTTCCACCCAGCTTAGTGTCATCTGCAAACTTGCTAAGGGTGCACGCAATGCCTTTATCCAGATCATTGATAAAGACATTGAACAGGGCTGGACCCAGCACTGAGCCCTGGGGAACCCCACTTGTCACTGGCCTCCAGCTGGATTTCATACCATTTACCACCACTTTCTGAGCCCGGCCATCCAACCAGTTTTCCACCCAGGAGAGTGTGCGCCTGTCCAGGCCTGAGGCTGACAGTTTCTCAAGCAGAATGCTGTGAGAAACTGTGCCAAAGGCTTTACTGAAGTCCAGGAAGACCACATCCACAGCCTTCCCCTCATCCAGCAGCCGAGTCAAGGCCAGGTTGGATGGGACCTTGAGCAGCCTGGTCTAGAAGAAGATGTCCATGCCCATGGCAGAGGAGTTGGAATTATATGATCTTTAAGGTCCCTTCCAACCCAAACCATTCTATGATTCTTCAATGTTTAAAAAAACAAGGATTAACCAATATAAAGATATGACATTGTTCTGTTCACAAAATACAGTAGTGTTACTCCCCTGAGCTCCCTCACCAAAATGTGAAATTAGAGTAGCTGAGATCTCATACTTTTCACTTACAAACCTCCCTTTAGATAGCTCACAGCTTAAGAAGCAAAAGTTTGCCCAGGAATAAAGGTAAAAAGAGCTTTTAAATGTCAATATTTTCTATAAGTAGGCTCAGCCACTCAGCTTCTAAGCTCTCACCAGAAGCGTCTGGTGTCTGGCCAAGACTGAAAACTGGATGAGATGGATCATAGGTTTATCCTAACATGCTAAAGACGCTTGTCTAATTATGACACCGAGATCAAAATGAGGAAAAAAAAATCAAAGCAGAATAAGGTAAAACAGAGCATATTGTGACAGAGCCTGAAATGGCTTAGCTAGCTGAAAGTATTGCTTAAAACAGCAAGCTTTCCTGGTCTCAGAACTAGTTACTCTCAGCATCTTTCTAGGATTTATAAACAATTAAGATAAAAGCAAGATATTAATTACACAAATTGTTTGTTGCTATTCACTGCATTTCACATCCATAAGTCCCAGACCACGTCCTAGATACTAATATGAATTTGATCTATCAAGTAATTTGAAAATCCTGGCTCTCAGAACAAACATTGGCACATGAGACAGATATAACCTCATCCCTGTGCTTGCATGGTCATCTGATGCGGGCATTTATCTATATTCAGATTAATACTAGCCTATCAATCAAAAAGAATACCCTCTTGAAAGGCTCGCCTTCTCCAAAACAGCAATTGAAATAGTTTTATATTAATTTTATAGCACTAAGCTGCTCAGATCATAGAATCACAGAATCACCAGGTTGGAAGAGACCCACTGGATCATCAAGTCCAACCATTCCTATCAAACACTAAATCATGCCCCTCAGCACCTTGTCCAACCGTGCCTTAAACACCTCCAGGGAAGATGAATCAACCACCTCCCTGGGCACCTTGTTCCAGTGCCCAACGACGCTTTCTGTGAAAAATTTTTTCCTAATGTTCAGCCTAAATCTCCCATGGCAGAGCTTAAGGCCATTCCCTCTCGTCCTGTTCCCTGTCACTTGGCAGAAGAGGCCATGTCCCACCTCTCGACAAACTCCTTTCAGGTAGTTGTAGAAAGCAATGAGGTCTCCCCTCAGCCTCCTCTTCTCAAGGCTAAACAACCCCAGCTCTCTCAGCCGCTCCTTAGAAGGCCTGTTCTCCAGCCCCTTCACCAGCTTTGTTGCTCTTCTCTGGACTTGCTCCAGAGCCTCAACATGCTTCTTGTGGTGAGAATCGAACACAGGATTCAAGGAGCGGTCTCACCAGTGCTGAGTACAGAGGGAGAATAACCTCCCTGGACCTGCTGGTCACACCATTTCTGATACAAGCCAAGATGCCATTGGCCTTCTTGGCCACCTGGGCACACTGCTGGCTCATGTTCAGTCACTGTCAACCAACACCCCCAGGTCCCTCTCCTCCAGGCACCTTTCCAGCCAGACTTGTCCTAGTCTGTAGCACTGCAGAGGGTTATTGTTGAATGTACAGGAACACAACGGAATGGAAATTGCTTAATCAAAATCCAAATGGAGCTCCAGCTTTCTGTATGTGGTTATAATGTTTGCAGAGGATTCACAGATTTCTGTGTATCTCCAAAAAGGGGAAAAAATGGACCAAATATTTCAAGAGAGTTGAAAAGTTCTTTTTCCATCTTGAATTTCTGGGGTCTTGAAACTTTGTATAAGATAGGCTTCTTCTACCCACTCTCTACTAATTTCTAATGGTCCTCCCACAAAGTGCTACCTACTGTCTCCTTTTCTTTTTTTTTTTCTGTTAATTTAACTGTTTTCCAAATTTTTAGCCAACAGAAACATTAGATAAGCAACAAATGATCAATTTTTCAAAGATTACGGGGCTTAAATCTTTAAGACAGGACACAATAGCATGTAGTATGTAATTTTATGTGTGAGACATCCATTTTCTATCATTAAACTACACTACATAAAAAGAAAATGCACGCTGTAAGAACAGTTATTTTATCAAACAAAATACTCAAGGATTTTTAAGGAGAGAAAAGAGTGCAAAATCACATGCTGTAAGGCTCTAAGCATGAAGGAAAAATACAAAACCAAACAGTTTTAGAATATTGTTTTAGTTGCGGAGTGGTAGTTGGAGGGTGGCTGAATGCATACAGGCACTAACTTCCCAATGATTAGCACTGTTTCATTGACAGGCTCGGCTGCAGAATCACAAAGCAAACATAAATTGCAGCAAATTAGCAGAAGATTCTTTTTTTCTTTAAAGAAAAAAAACACTTTAATGGATGTTTTGCCTGAGGAGCTTATTCTAATGGCTTCTTAGTAGATGAGACTGCACTGCCAGGAACCACAGAAGCGTACTGCAAATTTAATAATGGCCCTATAACATCCCATGCTTTGCAGATCCACATTCGAGTACAGGCTCTGTACATTCAACCCTGGGAACTAAGCACAACCAAGCAATGAAGAGCTTGGTTTCATTAGACAGAGATTGTACTCACAGCTGCCTACAAAGGTAGCTGCCTCTTTAGAAACTCATCTTGCTTCCAATGAACATGACAGTTTTATCAATACTTTCAGTCACAGCATAATTTGGCCAATACATAAGATGACTGAAACATGGCAAAATGAAAAGCAGATTGGGAAATATTTAAAAAATATATAAAAATTAAGAATATGTAGTATCAGTAGGATTTTTTTTAAACCATCTGATAGATCAACATATTCACCTCTTCCAATTTAAACAGATAAAATGAAACAACAGCTACGTATTACAAAGACAGGGAAAGAGCCCTGCCAGGAACACTAATACCAAAGCATGCCATTCAAGTTACAAGTGGCACTAATTGCCAGGCTGTTCTGTAAAATTTTAATTTACTCTCAGCAAACCAACATTCAGATAGGTAAAAAATTATTTTTTACCTTTAAAAACATCAAAGATATTGCTTCCAGTCTCATCCACACAACTGACTCTCCACAGCATACACACAGAAGCACTGAAAGGAAGAGGCTTTGAGAGGTGATGCTGAATCACGATTTCCACAACATCACTGCATGCTTATTTTGCCATCTGCAGAATTGGCATGTACGTTCTCATGAAGAAAGTCATTAATATCTGTCTCAAACTTCAATATGGCTAGGTTGGATGAGGCTTTGATCAACCTGATCCAGCAGAAGGTATCCCTGCCCATGATAGTGTGATTTGAACTGGACGGACTTTGAGGTCCCTTCCAGCCGAAACCTTTCTATGATTCTGTCTGATTCTAAGGAGACGGAGCACGCTATATAAACAGTCATTTGAGATGCTATAGAACCTTTCAGGAAAAAGTGCCCCTAGAAACAGACATTGAAAATGAATAATTATTTCATTATCACCTTTTTCTACCGTATCTATCATTCATGAACTCGGATCCTAAATATCACAGTATACTCAACGTTTTGCATAACAAGGTATGAAATATTGCTGTGAGTTTGGAGGGGACAGGACCATTCATTGTTATGTTAATGCTGACATCTTCTCTACATGCTTGACAGATTTACCTTGAGAAGTCACCCTCTTCAATCTGCTGGCTAACACAATAATCTAGAGAGAAGTCATTTCTGTATACAGCTTATTTGAATACTTTATTTATTTGTGGTCCACTTATATCTGATAGGAATGAATCCCAAACTGACCCCGCCTATGCTGGCAAAAAAGCCATTGTGTGTAGTGAGAAGGGGACACCACCACTGAATTGAATTTGCAAATCCCAGGGATTACCCAGGTCAATAGAGTCAGAGCCAAAAGAAAACTTTTGATCTCCTTTCTTGTTCATTTGTCTTGTTGTCCTGGGGGCTGGGGCAGAGGGGAGAGTTCCTGTTCTGACAGCGCTATTGGATACTCTCTTCTTAAGGTAATTACTCTAGCTCTCTGTGGACAGACTAGATTTTGACTTAAGGCCCTTTCATGCCACTCCAAGAGGAGAAAAAAAAAAGGTCTTAAAGTTTTTGAAAACAGCCTGAAGTCCAGTCATAAATAACCACAGAGAATTGCTACCTAAATGTTTACTAAGCTGAGGGAAGAGATAAATCACATTATATCTAAATGGAATAAAAAGAGTAGTAAATAAAATGTTTACAGCACAGATGGCAATAGAAACAAAAGTCATTGCAAACATTTTCCTCTCGAAATCTGATTTTAAGTGAACATAAGTGATGACATGGTCATATTTTAAGGACAAGTGTAGGTTACATAATTTATATATTAAATAGCTAAACCTTGGCAAAATACAGAAGCATAGACAGGAATGCATGTTCTTCGTGATTATTAATTATTGCTATCTATGGTAGAGTAGTATATGATGGCTAATGAACAGGTTGTCCAGAGAAGTCATGTTTATTTTTTTTCAAACTTCAGTAATTTTATGACTACAGTGAGATGTACACAGGATTTTATACTAAAAGGCACAAGCAACATGCACTGACTATTGAAAATACACTGGAGTGGATTATCTTGTTTCCCCTTTGTGCACTGGCAGCATACAACCAAGATCATAATTACAGGATGGCTACCACCTGCCAGCTTGAAGAACCAAACCACATGCTTCCATATAATAAAAAAGAATTCCAAGATTAGAAAGTAAATGAAGGTTAAATCCTAAAGGTCTGCAGGGACCTCTGAGCTGTGTATTTTCTTCTGTGCTCCTTTTATCATTCTTACTTGCCCACAAAGATGAAGGCTCTTGCCAGTTAAACAAGTCGCTCTAATGAAATGCTGTCATTTTCACAGAACTGCTTAGAAAACCGAACGTCTGCAATGTGCAAACTCATATTAAACCTCAGTTTCAGACTGATAGTTTTTTTCATCTTGAAGCAGGAAAAAAACATAGACAATTTTTTCACACTGTCAAAAACCCCAGAAATTCAGCTGAGAGTTTTAGAAGACATGTTAATGTGGAAAGGAGATTACCAATGTGTATATACATATATAATACAGAGAATATTCTTCCAAAATGTTTACTGGACCATGATTAAAATTGCCATCCCCGCTTTTTTTAAAAAAAAGCAATTATATTTTAATAGAGGGATGAAAAAGGTTTCTTCAGAATCATTTAACAGTGGCATAGAGAAATACTTTAAATTATCTTTGGGAGTATATTAATTGAGAAATTTTTGTCTTTATATGACAGCACTTTTATAACTCCATACCCATTCACATTTTTACTCACATAACCACACATATTTAATTACAATAATATTTACCTGGGGGAACTGGTATTTGCTGGTGTATGGGTGCTTCTCAATAGTCCATATTTCAGTTTAAAAAAACTTAAGAGTGAACAAGGTTGCGTACAAATATCGTACAGAACTTCTTCTCCCTACTATCTGTTCTTAAAATATGTTTATTCTTAAAACATGCTTGATGCTTTAAATCACTCAGAAATCTGCTTCAAACTATCCTGTGTTTATGACCTAAGGCTGTACAATTGTCAACATTCCTATGCAAGGTTATCATTCCCTACATCTCTTACTCCTTTTTTCTTATGCTTTCCAGTTTTAACAACTATTTAACATATGACTCCACCAATATTTATACATCAATAATGTACTACGCACAAACTGAGCAAGATTATTATCTATTTGCAGCACCTCTTCACCATAGTAGTAATTTCTAGTATATTGACCTAAGTATATCTTACCACCAGATCTTGTCTTAGGATGCACAACTGGCCTAAGAAGTCTGAGAGCCTAAGACTTGCACTCAACTGGTCCCCTCCCAGCCCCAACACTTGCACTGGTGATGCTGAATTACACGACATGAATTAAAAAATCTCTGTGCCATCTCTGTTCATCACCTCCACTGATACCCCTGTTTTGGAAGGTGGATCAGCATTTTAAAGAAATTTTAAGAAAGAAACAGAATTCCTGTTTATGGAGTGTCTCTATGTAGGGTTTTATTAACAGGGTGTCATTGAAATTTTATGTAGACACTTATGATGATGTCCCTGCCCTAAACATAGAGAAGACTCTTCTGTTATAACTTTCAAAACTAACATTCTCCAAAGCACTTAAATTTCACAAGATTTATCACAATGTGGTAAGTATAACACAATGTTAATCCTGACTTCCTTTTTCCCAGAGAATGAGTATGGGAAACAAATTAAAATATGCAAGAATAAATGCAAAAGTACAGTGATATGAATTGTTAGTTGGGATCTTACTGAGATGTATAAGGGTTTGGATTTCTTTACTTAAACCTTTATGTTGTGTCTTAAAAATGTTGAAAGAGCTTTGCAGTTCATGAACTGTTCACGGTGTCCCTGCCCATGGCAGGGGGATTGTTACTGGATGATCTTTAAAGTCCTTTCCAACCCAAACCATTTTATGATCTGTGAATCTATGTATGATTAAGTTGGAGCAATTTCTTAGATGACTTATTTATCTTGTGTCAACTGGATCAAAAAAAAAAAAAACCACAATGTAGAAATAGTCAAATTACGAGAAACACCTTTTCTGAAAACATCTGAAACCACAATATATCACATTTCTCCTATAGGTTTACAAACCACTATCCACAAGTGTTTCCCTGTTGTCTGTTATGCAGTGTCATCCATGGGAAAAGGTTAATCTTCAGTGAAAATATAATCTTGTGGCTCTGTGCATTTGTTGGCTTTACAGAAGCTTCCTTTGAGGTTGGCTGTCATCCCAGTAAAGTTGCATTAAGTAGTTCCAATTAAATATCGCAAGTAACACGTTGGTAGCAAGTAGAGGCAAGAAGGAGAAAAGCTTTGGGGTAGAATTTCAGGGAGAAATATGACTATGCTTCTCAGTAAAATCTTCCCAAAATTATGATTTTTAAAAATATTCAGGCCTCAGATGTACACAAATTAAATCTACTCCGCTCTAGAAGTATCTGAATTTGATCTGATATGCCACTACTGGTCCAGCAAATCTGGAAGTGTTTTTCACTTGCTCCTGGCAGCGCTTTCAATTACAAAGATACTATAATTTTTAATATTTCCCTGCTATATAGACTTTCCCCTCAGGGATTACAAAAGAAAATCCTATTAAAATCTGCCCCCATCCTTTTAGCAGACAAGAAAAAAGAAAAGACTTAATAAAGCAGGAAAGATTGGAGCTCAAGGCTGAAGCAGAACTTGGCCAAATAGAGTAAGCATGTATGAGATAACCAAATTGATATCCAAGTATCCTCGTGAACATTTTTTTTTTTCCACTTTGTGATTTTGGCTAAAATTAGAGGATATTTGTCCAGGGTTTTCAGATATCCAACATCTTGGCTGAACTGCTGGATCCTTAGGAATCTCAAACTTGTCCTCTGCCCATACACATATCTTGTCTTTATGTGTACCCAGTCTACTACTTATTAAACCCTTTGTGAAGGAAGTATACAGATGGCTCTGGACACGCACAGTAAATCTGACTGGTTTTAGGACATGCCAAATCTATCGGTCATGCAAAACCTAAATATCCTTCTTCAGTGGTTCTGCCATTTCCCAGAATACTGGGTAATGCTTGTGTATGTGCTGTACTGCACTGCTTGAAGGAGAAACAGCGCAGGGGGGGCTTTAATGAAAAGTACACTCCTACATTACACGTAATGGTGAAAGACTAATGAGGTCCTTTGGGTCCTCCTGATGTGCTGAAGGGTTGTAACGTTTCTCTTTCTCTTTGGGAGAGTTCTGGCCCAAAGTAAAAAACAGAGATACAAGTTGGCTCCAAAACTAGTTCAAAAATGTGACAGTCACTACAATGCAGGTCATGAATTTACAATAATAGGCCATTTTTGGTAAGTATCAAATAACATGATTTAACATGAGCAAAGATATGAGCACCTGACACTTACAGAATCAGCAGTTAAAATCAATTTTCTGATGAATTTTTTACCAGAGAGGAAGGCCAATCTATAATTACTACTGGATCAGGAGAAAATACATGATCATAAACTATGTGAGCTGACATATTTTAGTGATCCAGAAGATGAGCAAGAGGGAAAAAAGGAGAGTAGAAAGAATTTCAAGCAATTTTCAAAAATTTAATTTCAAGAGCTGGGTTTAATATTTGAGTGAGAGGGGAAAATGCTATCAATATACACAGTGACTTTGGCTTTCAACTTATTTAAATTAGTCATTTATCTGGTGATTTGAGACTTAAACTGTAACTGAATTACAGTTCACTGGTAGAGAGCATCTGTCCTGGACTTGTTTCAGGAGATGCAGGTACACCTCTGTTGCCCAGCAACGTCTGTATCATATAAGTAATATGAATTGGATTGGAAGTACTCCTCCACAGCTGATACTTCTGAGCAACATTAAGATCCCAACCTTAAGTACTCTAACCTCCCTGAAATTTTAATATATTCCAAAAACCAGACCACTGACCTGATTAGAAGTTTTATTCAGATCTACACTGTTTAATAGAAAGAATTTTACAGCAACAAATATCCTATAGAGAGGACTTCCTTATATGGTAAAGTAGAATTGAGAGCTTAAGACGATTTGCAAATGGTATCCTGTAAATATTAATGCACTTTGACATTGAATACCGCATATCATACATTTTAAGTGGATCTCAGTGTGTGGATGTTTACAGGGAAATGATATGCTTCTTCATACGCCTGCTTTCAAGTATGCCTTCATTACAAAAAGTGGTTGTGTAAAGCATGAACATTTCTCCAGAACTAGCCCCAAATGTGCAAGCATCCCTAACTCAGCCTCTGTACTGGGTTCATGGGCACCAAAAAGCTTCATGAGAATGAATGTCACCCTATTTCCTACAAGGTACAGACCAAGCCAGACATTGACCATTTTTTATATGGAGTGGTTTTCCCCAGGCTGCCTTCATTAAACAACCAGACCAGATATTGTAAAATTCCTTCAGCCCTAGAAGTACAACTTCCATCAGTAGTTTTTCATATTATTATCACTGATTCTACTAGCTTTTTTCACGATTTCCTAAAATACCTAAGCAGAAAATAGCTCTGAAGACTTCCAAATGCAACATCAGTATACAAGGTTCATAAGTCAAAATCACATCTCGAAGGATCTTAATCATGACACATGACCCTGAAAGAATGAGAGAGCTTATGGACATATATGCTAACAATAAATACAATAATTTCATTAACTTCTGATGAGGTGGAGCTGGCAGGCCAAAAGTGGTCAAACCCAGTTACAGTATCTATTGTCAGAACTGTGTCCAAGTGGCCGAGAAGGCCAATGGCATCTTGGTCTGTACTAGAAACAGCATGGCCACCAGGACCAGGAAGGTAATAGTGACCCTGTACTCAGCATTGGTGATGCTGCTCATCAAATACTGTGTTCAGTTTTCAGCCCCTTGCTACAAGAAGGACATTGAGTGGCTGAAGTGTTTCCAGAGAAGAGCAACAAATTTGGTGAAGGGGCTGGAGAACTGGGATTGTTTAGCCTGGAGAAAAAGAAGCTGAGGGGAGACCTTATTACTGTCTACAACTACCTGAAAGGTAGTCATAGTAAGGTGGGTATCGGTCTCTTCTCCCAAGTGACAGGTGATGGCCTCAAGTTGCACCAGGGGAAGTTCAGGCTAGACATCAGGAAAAATTTCTTTACTGAAAAGGCTATCAGGCACTGGCAGAGGCTTCCCAAGGAAGTGGTTGAATTACCGTCCCTAGAGGTACCTAGGTAGATGAGGTGCTCAGGGATACAGTTTAGTAGTGGACAGGTACAGTTGGACTTGATGATTTCAAAGGTCTTTTCCAACCAAATGCTTCTATGATCCAGTATCATGAACAAAATAATGAAAGCTGCATTTGCCTGTATAATGTATAGTTCTCTGTGCCTTGCCATTACTCCAGCACATGCTTCCAACCTCAGCTTCTAAGGAATCACTCAGATCTTTAATTTGGACTCCAGGACACCTTCATTTATCCATCTAAAACTCAGGTCATTTTGTTTATTCAGTCTCAATTTTCTGCATCACTGGACAAAACTGAGCACACAGAAGGCTCTGAGGATGATATCAAGCTACCAAAAAGATCTTGTTTTGCAGTGAGTACAGGAATTCCTCATATGTATGTAGTTACTTTGAACTTAACCTACCTACCTATCTGTCAAGCCAGAATACATGCTGAGGAAGATCAGGTTGCCTTAGTAACCTGAAACCGGCTGTACAGGCTTCAGAAAAACTGAATATTTTTATCTTTCTGAAGCACCATTCTGCATCATTGTGACATTGTACTTAAATATCTCACAGGCAAGATAGATATATTACCAAACTCCCCATAAACCCTTTGAGCCATTCTCCTGCTATGGGTTATGGAAGACACTGCTTGGGAAAGCTTTTTCTTTTTCTTTCTTACCATTTGTTACCTTATAGCTGCCACCTGTAAAAAAAAACCCAGCATTTCCTCCTTTCTCTTTTTTGGGGGTTGTTGGAGAGGAACGACTGACACCATTACAGAGCTAAACCTTCTGCTCCAGCTGTGCCATGTACAGTAATTAATCTTCCTCAGAAAACTACCTGCTACCTAAAATTGATTTTATTATATGATATGGTTGGAATGTTCAGAGAAAATCAGTGAGAAAGAACAGTGACAGTACTCATCCACTATGCTTATTACTGTGAATAGCTTTTGGCTACACAAATTTCAGGCCTGAACTGCACACAGCCTGATATTAAATTGTAATAATTGGAAGTTCTAGAAAAAGGAATCTAATGATACCCAACAGAACCACCTTAGTTCCTTGAGAATATATTTAATTAACCCTTAATTATTTTCACCTTTATGGCACTGGAAACATGTCTAAGATTTGATTTACAAAACTATTATGCCATTAATAAGAGAAAGGAATTATAGACATACCAAAATCCAATTTAATTACCCTCTTGATTCCTCCAGAGGCAGAGAGAAGCTCACAAATTTCTGACACAATGTTCCATTTTCAATATTGTGAAAAAGAAAATACCTCTGAGTAGGCCAGCAACGTTGCATAATTGCTTCTATCTGAGCTGAAAGCACAACTATAACCATGTATTCTGGCTATCTTGAAAGTTCAGTTTGGGCTTTTTCTGTATCAAGTATCACACTTTAAACTTCACTTATTACTTCTTGTTCGATATATTGTTACATGTAAGAGTTGCTATAATCACTAACAAACAACTTTCTATTATTTTCATGTTTTAAATGGATAGTTTGCATTGCATTTAAGAAAAGTAAAAACTGACTGCTCCATAATTTGTATATAAACAAGAAAAAACTTTCTACAACTTGTTTTCAGACTATCAACAGAAGCATGCCTGCTAACTTACCTAACAAATAAACTGATTTATCTAATGAAAGGCAAAAATTTACACATTACCAAGTCCACATGAAACAGAGAAGAAAAAAACCTAATAGAACTGAGCCACTAATACCTTGGAAAACTGTTGTCAGCTGTGTACCATGTTCCATAGTCCTGGTGGAGCAACCCATGCTCCCCTATAACATCACAGGAGCCTCAGAGCTCAAGGTGCAGTACAGCTTGATTAGGATTCCAATAAAAACATGGCTCAAAGCAACATTACCTGTATTCTTTGCTCTTTTTACAGGTTTTCTGATTCTCCCGAACACCTTAATATTTCTGCATTTTCATGACTGCGTGTGTGAAGTCTATATCCTTTGAGCTTCAGACAAACTAGGCCACTGATATTCATCACCAGAAATTTCAGATATTCATTATAGAGAGAGATTGGATAAAAGAAGCTGAACAAATTGAGATTTCCTCAATTAGTTCATTCCAGCAGCTTGCCCTGCATTGTAATTTTGTGTGCAGCTATCTTTATTTCTCCTGTGTACTGCAAGCCTCTGTGGCAAAATAACCAAATGAAGTATTTAGACTGTGATGTTATCAGGGACAGATTGTTTAATTCTCAGCTACAGGAGATGGAAATCAAATGTGGTGTAAAGTACCCTGAGGAATTTTATACCCCTTCTCTTAATAGCAGGTTATATGTTTATTGGTAGCTATCAACTGCAAAGGCTTAGCCAGGAATATGTAATATCATTTTGGAAAGTGCTTCTGAGTGGCTCTGATGGTTAGTTTAGCTTTCGGTCACTAGGTAAATCAAACGTCTTTATTTTACACATACCCTGCTCAGAAAAGTAGCATTGAGACTGATCTTACCCTCTAGGTCTCAAAAGGTCCAAAAGGCACAGTATCCATAAAATAAAAAAATGTGAAAGAAATATATGCAGTAAAATTATTTAAGTCCATCATTTCTGCAATACTGGATGGATAATGCAGATTGTGTGAATATCACCCTCTGATTTGCATTTTAGAAGAAGGAAGACACTGGGAGAGGAGAATGACTGTCCATTGTCAACATCATATGAAAGTTCTGAAGACTAAAAAACTGCTGGGATGGATAAGAGAAAATAATAAATACTCCTATTTTTTATACACTATATAGTGTGTGATTTTATTTTATATAAGCACATACGCATATTAACAACATTAAAGACGAGACACTGTAAACCTAAGGAAAGCCAGATCTACACTTCGATGTGCAGTATTAAATTACCCCAGTTGTATACTGGTTGCTACAAAATTGCTAATTACATATTCCCAAAGTATAAAACTCTTGTCTCATTCAGAGTAAGAATGCACTTGTTTTGATCAGAGTTATGTAGTGAAGAAGGCTGGTGTTTATAAAGCCGCTCACTTATTGCAGAAGTTGAACACTGACTCAATATTTATGGGTTTTGTGGTTCAAAGTACAACCTCAATATTACTTAATGCACTCTCCAAACACTACTCTGAAGAGAGAATCACTCAGCCCCTTCCTGGAACTTTTATAATGTCAAGTACTCTGATATCCAAATCTCTCATAAACTGTAACTAATGTATTTGTACAGTGCCTAAATTCTATCATCCTCTGTAACAGCCAACAGTATGCCACTTTTGCTTGATTTTCTGTGTATGATGTTGTCAAGGAGAGCTCCTCACCTTCAAAGGGGAGATCCTTGAAAATCTATCAGTTCTGCTTGGGCCCATGGGATTCTTCCAAGCAGGTCCCTGAAGCAGAGGTCTGCTCTCTTGAAGTCCAGAATTGCATTCCAGCTTTTTGTCTTTCTCCTACCTCTCAGGAACCTGAAATTCCTGACCATCACAACCCTGATCCATTCTTGTTTGTACCTATGAGGTCTAACAGTGTGACTCCCTTCACTGGTTTCTTGATCATCTGCATCAGCAAGTAAATTCACTCCAGACACCTCTCAAATCGCTTGTGCCCTGCTCTGCTGCCCCTTCAGCACATAATGGGGTAATTCAAGTTGTCTGCAAAGACTAGGTCTGTGAACACAATGCTGCTTCAACTTGTCTGAAGACCTCATCTATTTCTTCTTCCTTATCAGGCAGACACCTATCACATCATATCAGACTTTGGTCTACTCTCTAATCCTGACCCATAAGCTTTCAGTTGGCTTGTCACTTGTATCTGGGCAGAGCTCTACACCTTCCTATCACACTCAATCCACTATTTTCCCACTTTCTTGTGAGTTGCCACCTCCATTCCTAGTCCTGGCTCTCTCCTCACCATGCTGGCCAGCTTGTAGCAATGATGCTTTCACTACACCTTGACAAGTAGATTCCACCTTTTCCTAGCAGGCCTGCCTTGAACTCCTTGTCCAATCTTTAATTAAGTTATCACAATTATTATTTTAACATCCAACCACATTTAAAATAACATCTAATCATCATGACAGATACAGCCTTAGCTGAAAGGCAGTATCTCTACAAAGCAATCAAATATCAAGAAAATTAAACCTGGTTTATGTGAATCCATTTTGTAATATTGACAGAGTTCTCCCTTTAAATGAGGGCTTTTGAGTCTTCTTGGTAAAATTGGAGAAATATTTTGCTACTTCCAGTAGCTGAAGATGTCATGCTCTCAGTCAGAAGAGACTGTGTGGTGAAGTTTTAACCCATCAGAAATATATTGTCATGGAAGTGTTGACACAGCATTAACTATATCATCAAAAGCACAACACCAATACATTATTCCTTCTGGTAACAGACAGTTACGAAGCTGCCCTGTATTTTGGCACAGAACACTTCTGTACTAATGTAATGTGACAATGTTATTACGTCTGCTATTTTCTATGCCATAATAGCAGTATTTGTTTCCACAAAACACGATGCTACACTCATCAATATGGCTACACTTAAAGACCGCCCAAGTGAAAACAGATTTAAACTTATAGAAAGCAGACAATCTCATAGATTAGTTTGGTTTGGTTTTGCAAGAGTAATTTCAAACCTACACCTGTGAATTCCCTGAGAGGACAGCTTTCACTGCATAACCTGCTGTTAGAAATAGTTACCGTATTCATGATGTATTTTCTCAGAGGAGGTGCATGCAGCCACCCATTTGTGAGAACAGCTATTAACAGCCTTCTACGAAATCTTATTTGGTAAGAACAACAGCTACTGGCCTGCTTTATACTTCTCAATGTAACACCTCTGTCTTTTACATCTGAAGACAATTGTTACCAAGAATCTCCAAATATCCTACCACATCAAATGAGAACATAACCTATAGCATTGTGGGGCAAAAAAAACCCCACCACACCTCGTTTACCTTCCAGCAAATAGGAACCTACAGCACAGGGAATCTAGGGATTCCCTGGGACCTGAGGGAATGGCAGGAAGATGTGCCACAGGAGGGTTAGGTTGGATATTAGGAAAAGGTTCTTCACCCAGAGAATGATGGAGCACTGGAACAGGCTCCCCAGGGAAGCAGTCACAGCTCCAAGCCTGACAATATTCCCAAAGCATTTGGCCAACACCCTCAGGCACACGATGTGAACGTTGGGGTGTCTTGTGCAGGGACAGGAGTTGGACTTGATGATCCTTGTGGTACCTTCCAACTCAGAACATTCTATGATTCTATGAATGTGCCTACCAATGCCACAACAGAGGCTTGTGGTCTGCAGAGGCCTCGTACTCGCTGTAGTGCAATACTGAGATTTGAAAGTAAGCCAAATTTTTGTGGGTGTTCCTGACTACAGTTGTAATACTGTAGCCCTACCCATGGCTGGTCCAGGTAATTTTCTGTAGGAGCACATTCCACAAACTTCTTCTTTCTAGCTAACAAACAGAGAATTCCCTCAGACTGGGAAAGAAACAGCCTGCCTTACATGGTGCTTATTTTGATGGAACTCTTAAAAAATCTTTATTTTAAGCTGTGCTTGTTTTCACCTGGAATACAGTGAACAGTAAAAGAGTAATAATTTGCTTTACAGGAAAGATAAAAAGCCTCCTTGCATACTGTATTAGTAAAATATATTACAACAATTTTCAAGAAACTATTTCTTTAATTAATTTGCTCCAGATTCTCTGTTCTTGAAATTAAAGAATGATACATGAGAAATTTAAATTGCAAAGATTAATAATGATGCGTGGCAAATCTTTGTGCACTGAGGTTACTAAGGGAGACACACTGAAAGTATCAACTTAAATGCAGCAAGGTAATTTCTGCACAGTTATGCAAACTGCAGATAAAATCATGGAATCATTTAGGTTGAAAAGATCTTTAGGATCATCAAGTCCAACTGTAAATCTTACACTACCAAGTTTACTGCTAAACCAAACTGGGAGAAGTGGTTGATATGCCAGAATGTGCTGCCCTTTAGAGGGATGATGACAAGCTGGAGAAGTGGGCTGAAAGAACCTTGTAAAACAAAGGATAACGCCAAATCCTGCACCTGGAGAGGAATAACCCCACGCACCAGGACAGGCTAGAAAGCAGTTTTGCAGAAAAGGATCTGTGCAGCCTGGAAGACACCAAGTTGAACATGAATCAGCAACGTGCTCTGGCAGCAAAGAAAGTCAACAGCCTCATTGGCCGCATTACAAAAACCAAACCAAAACAAACAAACAAAAAAAACATGGCAGAAATGTTGAGCTGTGATCCTTCCTCTCTGCTCAGCACTGTTGAGATGCATCTTGAGCACTGTCGTCTAGTGCTGGACACCTTAAATCCTGTGTTCAGCCTTGGGCCCCTCACTACATGAAAGGCATTAAGGTACTGCAGTGTGTTCAAAGAACAACTGAGCTGGTGAAGTGTCTGGAGGACAGGGATTATGGGGAATAGCTGAGGTAACTGGGGTTGTTTATTCAGGAGAAAAGGAAGCTGAGGGGAGACCTTGTCACTTTCTACAACTGGCCAAAAGAAGGTTGTAGTAAGGTGGGGATTGGTTTCTTTACAAGTGATAGGAAGAGAAGAAATTACCTTAAATTGCACCAGGGGAGGTTTAGATTGGATATTAGGAAGGATTTCATCACTGGAAAGGCTGTCAAGCACTGGAAGAGGCTGCCCAGGGAAGTGGTGGAGTGACCATCCCTGGAGGGATTTAAAAAACGTGTGGATGTAGCACTTTGGGACATGGTTTAGTGTGGGGTTGGCAGTCTTGGGTGGGACTCAATGATTTTAAAGGTCTTTCCTAACCTAAGTGATTCAAAGATTTTATGATTCATATGAAAAGAGTCTGCGTGAACTGGGACTGTTTAACCTAGAGAAGAGAAGGCTCAGAAGCGACCCTATCAATATTTCAAAATACCTGATGGGTGGGAGTACTGAAGATAGAGCCAGATTCTTCTAAGCGAAGCCCAGTGGCAGGACGAGAGGCAATAGGAATAAACTGAAATACACAAAATCTCATCTAAATATAAGGAAAATGTATTTTGAGAATGACTGAGCACCTTGCAGCACCCCACTGAAAACACTTGGACACGGGCAGCCGGTACAGGATTGCAAGTCTCCATAAATGAGAGTTAACAGTGAGAGTTAACATAAATGAGAGTCTTAACAGTTTCTCTGATGACCACAGACACCTTTTTACAAGCAGTCAATTTCTGGTTTTGGTAACAAAAAATCTCTACCTGTAAGATTGCAATGTTCTAAACAAGCATTTACATAAAACTAAAAGCTAAAAAACGCCACATTGAAATGTAAAGTAAACCAAGGCCGTGTCTATGTAGCAACACTGGATTAGATTTTAGCATCTGTCAACCAGCATCACCCTATATGGTACATGCCACAGAAACACTCGCACACACTGCTCAGGAACATGCCTAAATCCTTATGAAGTGGATATGCATTTCAGCAAGAAGCAGGTGTTATTCCAGACCTGTCACTGAGGCAATCTTCCCTCACATGAAGGGAATTTTCTTGCTTCAGTGCTGCAGTTTACCCTATGCAAGATACTAAAAACAGTAGGAATATTTCATCATTCCTTTTCACATTACGCTCTTCCCAAACACAGCACAGAGAAATCTAGAAGCATCTAGATGACAGTGAGATTACGACACCATTTCTCATTTCTTCCCTTATATATATCATTATGAAAAATCCCTCTGGTTAGATTTGCTTTGCAGATTTTTGGTATCTGGGCTAATCTGAGGAGCCAAGATAAAGCAAGAAGGCAAATGCATTAGCTTTGCCAGACTCTGCATTCTATAGCAAAACATTTACATCCAGGATAAATTTATATTTCACATTTGTGATAGAAAGAAAAAGATTTGTCTAGGAAAAAACTAGGTATTTCAGGCAGCCATGTACTAAATGTACTCTTTACCATCAACAGACATAGAATATTGAGAGTTAACTGATTATGTACAGTGCAGTCTATAATATTACTGTAAAAACGAGCCTGCACAGATTGGCAAATATCTTTCTTATTATCTTAATATCTTATCTTTTTTAGGTAAGTTCACCGGTTCGCCAAATTTATGCAATAGGTTGCACTTGAAGAAGTAATTCATATGCTACTCCAGGTCCAGACATCAGTTACTTTTAAGATAAATTTGTAAACAGAGTTTTTCCTTTGCTAGATGTAGGAAACATAACTTCTTATGCATAGTTTTTAGTTACTTTTGGAAGAACTGAAAGATCATACAACAGAAATAACTTAGAAGAAGACTAGAAACAAACCATTTTCAGCAGAGAAGGGACTGAAATATTTAAAAAATACATGTTTAGCAGTATGACTAATTAATAACATTGTTGGAAGGGCAAACTCATACGCACAAAGTAAACCCGAGCTTCTGCTCAAATTATCAAAAGCATTTTGATACCACATTTAATTTCTGCCATCACAGCAAATGCAGAGAAGCAGACTTAAACTTCCATAGTTTTCAAGCATGGTCAGGAGAAAAGAAGGGGAACTTTTATGAGAATAATTTATGTAGTTTTTACATATAATGCATTATTTAGCCTTGTGCTAGATACAATTTGAGTCAACAGCTTTTCAGATTATAATTATCCTGTTATTTTAGGGTTTGTCCAAGAAGGTGCACCTTGCTGTACAGTGAAGGACCAGAACAAGACACAAAAATTTGGAATACTTGACTAGACAGTCAGTCATTCAGATAAGTGTATACAAATAGAAATAAAAAAGCCTAGCATTAAAGAAATTCCCTCTTCACATGGATTTAAAAATGTGCAACATCTGGATATTTTAAATGTGATGAGTCCAAAAGAAAACTCAATAGTTGGCTTTAATCAGTTGTGGATCATTATGGCTTGTGCATTACTATTCCAGTTTCATGTCTGCATAATGCTATCTAGATCAATAAGGCTAGATTGGAATAAAACAAAATTATGACATTGGTGAATCAGGTCCCTTATTTTTGACACACTTCAGCTTTTCCTGAAAGCTCAGATGATTGGTGTATGTTATATAGTTTTATTCAGATGAAATTTAAAAGAATTAAAAGACTTGGAATCCTTTTATTGTTGGAATGCTTAGTGTGTCACCTAAAGAATCCTACAAAGGGAGATGATGAGCCTTGTCGACTGTTTCACAGTAATTATAGCCCTGATGATATAATGCTATGAAATTACAATATAGCTTAAGATAATAAAATGTGAAAAGGAAGGGAAAAAACCTACCTATTTGTAACATCTATGCAAGAAAGGGATTATTTCAAGCAGGTAACTACCAGTTCATTAGACGTGTAATCAAGTGTAATAAAACCAAAGTCTGTCAGGGTTTGATCCTGCACATTGTCCAAAATTCATACTATTTCACCTACATTCTTCCCACAAGCTTCACAGATTTTCCAAATGTTTGCCTCTTCATTTAAATATCCAACATTAAAACAATAGAAACCTTCACTTGCTTCAAATTTTGCATTAGAGCATTCAGATCAGCATTTTTTAGCATACTTACGGTCATTGCATAATGGTCCGCTAAAGGAGGTCATGCTACAGTCACAGCTGAACCCATCCCACTGCTGTAGGCACACTCCCTGGTTTGCACACGAATCCTCTTGGCATGTCGTGCTGGGCCCTGATGAGAATATACGGAAACAGGACTTGGACTTTGTCTTCCAAAGGAAGGCATTTCTCCCTTGATTACATTAACTAACAACTCAAATCAAACGAGCAAAACGTTACCAAGTAAAACACACATAAACTTGCTGATTTTTTAATATTAAAAAGGTGGGGTTCATTTTAGGTTTAAGATTGATACTTCAAACACAGAAGAATGCACAAACTGAAGCAGAGTTATTCCAGGTACAGCAGGAATGTTAAATTTGTTGCCAGTTATTTGTTTAATCTCATCTCAGATCATTAACTAACTAAATGTTTTCTAAAAACATTATTTTGTCCTAGAAATACATTTCAACCAGTAAAGCCAGATGCCATAGAAAGCAAAAGCTCTGGGAGATGAAAGGGAAGACTGGAAAATAAAACTAAAACCAAACAAAAACCAAGCAAAAAATCATAAAATGGAGCTACTTGGTACAATGCTTTAATCCCACAAACTATTTTAAATGCTTTAGGTCTAAAATTAAGAGAGGCTTGGGATTCTTTGGCAGGAATGTAGGCAAGTACTGATTCACATGCTTCAGGGATCCCATGCAGGTTCCTTTCATTAAGGGAAAAAGCAGAAAATCAGACTATTAATGAACTGGCATGCCTAAATGTGACACACACATGAAAAACAATGCTACTCTATTTCTAGAGAATCATAACTAGACTACTAAAATATAAAGAAATCAGAAAAGGAATGATCAAAGCACTAAAGCAATCACTATACAAACACATTCAAGACTGAAAGCCTTTATGCAAGCTATATTGGAAAATGCAGGTTCATGTAGCTCATTGTTTTTAGAGGTGTGAAAGCCAAAATCTGAAACAACACACCATACTTTATTTCAGAAAGGTACAGAGCATTCACTGCAGAGATCCCAACTGTGCATTGGGGGTTTCAGTCTTGTGATATACACACAGGGCTATCTACCTTGCAAATCAGCTTTCATCAATGCAACTTTGTCAGCAAAATAAAAAAAAAAGCAAAATATATTATATGTTAGTAAGCAATATTGAAATGGCAGCAAACACAGAAAAAAAAAATCATTCAGAGTAAAGTGCATGCTGCTGTTAAAGAGAGAAAGAAACACCATATAATGCAAACAAATTAATGCTAATAGCCGTAAATCTCCAGGCAAGCCAAAATAAGAAAGCAGTAATTTGCCAGCATTTTACTAGAAATATAATGGTTAATTGAGCTGATGACATGTAATGAAGGAAAATTAAAAGTCTTTTTTTTTTTCTTCCTTGGATAGATATGAATGCATTAGCAGAGGAAACGCATGACTGAACCTGACTAGCCATTTGTCATGTTTAGATACAGTGAATTCAAGAATAACTAGCATCGTCTTCCTCTCCAGTCTTGCTTTTTTCGATCCCTTTCTTCATGGAGACAGACCATGAGCTACAGATTACTATGAACTTACACACATATTTCATACCGACTATGTGCAAGGTCCTACACCTGGGTCGGGTAAATCTACAGTTTAAATACAAGATGGGGATGATGTAATTAAAAGCAGCTTTGCAGAGAAAAATTTGAGGGTGCTGATTGATGAGAAGCTCAACATGAGCTGGCAATGTGCCTTTGCAGCCAGAAGGCCAGCAGTGTCCTGGGCTGCATCAAAAGAAGTGTGGCCAGCAGGTCAAGAGAGGGGATTCTGCTCCTCTACTCTGCTCTCATGAGATCCCACCTCGAGAATTGTGCCGAATTCTGGAATCCCCAACATAAGAAGGATATGGAACTACTGGAGCGAGTCCAGAAAAGAGCCACAAAGATGATCACAGGGCTGGAGAACCCCTCATAGCAGGGCAGGCTGAGAGATTTGGGGTTGTTCAGCTTGGAGAAAAGAAGGCTCCAGGGAGACCATGTATCAGACTTCCAGTACCTGAAGAGGGCTTACAAGAAAGCTAGGGAGGGACTTTTTACAAAGGCATGTAGTGAAAGGACAAGGGGAAATGACTTTAAATTGGAAGGAGAAGATTTAGATTACACATCAGGAAGGAATTCTTCAGGATGAGGGTGGCGAGGCACTGGCACAGGTTGCACAGGGAAATTGTTGATGCTCCCCTTCTGGAAGTGTTCAAGGCCAGGTTGGATGGAGCCTTGAGTAGCCTGGTCTAGAGGAAGGTATCCCTGCCCATAGCAGTGGGTGGTGGTGCTGGATGGGCTTTAAGGTCCCTTTCATCCCAAACCAAAAAAATAAAATAAAATAAAAATTATTTCTGAATTGTTTTGGAGAAGACACATCACTATTGATTCAGAAGTTCTAATGCAGGACTGATGTCAGGGCAGAACTGCACTAAAGACTATATAAATATCCCAAGTCATCCCGTAGAAAGAAAGCCACTTAACCCTTCTTTCACATTACAGCTCCTTCAAAGATCTCGGTGAGGGATTTTCTTTTGATTTGTCATTATTTATGAAAAATTCCTATCAATATGATTGAAGTCAGTTCAATGGGCATTTCCTTTAAGTGAGGTGCTGCTCGAGTATAGCTCTGAACAAGTGTCTAAATGATCACCAGCACAATTAACAATGATGGCACTATAGGCTGTAACCCTGTTTCAGCAAAACTGACTTTAAGCAGCCTGATCCAGTGGGAGGTGTCCCTGCCCATGGCAGGGGGGTTGGAATGGTATGGGCTTTGAGGTTCCTTCCAGCCCCAACCATACCATGATTCTATTATTCTAATAATAGTAATAATAATACCACAACCACCCATAACTGGTTGACTGCAGTAGGCACACATAGCATAGTGGTTTCCTTTTCTGTGAAAATTAGACATTTGGGCATTACATCATCCTTTCTTGAGATAGGGATTATAATGACAGAATGCCGAAGCTGGCAAAACAAGACACTTTTTTTTTCTCACCAGCTTCTGCTACCCAGAAACTTTACAAAGCTGAAGTGAAAATATCTGTAGGTGTTTAAATGTTATATATGCATGCATTTATTTACACTTGAGTTATGCAATGTTAAATTCCCTCATCTTTGCAAAAGTAGAGCAAAAGTTGCAAGGACTTAAAAGTACAGAAACTACAGGACCCTGTGGGCACATTAAAAAGTGCATGTTAAAATACACATATTAGTTAAAAATATAGATCTTGTTAAAAAGACAGGGATTTTGCTTTTTACAGGATTGGTTCTAAGTACCGTGGGCTATAGTAGTCATTATTCAAAAATTGCCATGAAGACTAGCTTGCATGTAAGCATTTCTTTTAATAAAAGTAGGTTTGGGTTTTTTAAAGAACAGAGGAGGACTGTTTTTGTCAGTAAATACCATAGTACCTACCATAACAGGTTCATACTTTCCTATATATATTACAGAACTAAACTATTTAGTAAAAATACTGTAACATACTCTTAGCAAGCACTCACTTTTTTATTCATGACCTATTTAAATATTATAATTTATTCCATTTTCACTGCAGACTTTTTAATTGACTGGATTTGGCCACTCATTTACATTTGTCTTGTACATTCTATATTCTGTACAAAAAGCATTATTAAGTAGCATGTACAATATTTTACTATATATTGCAATATTTTACTAAATATCACCACCAAGAATCTTCACCTAAATTAATACTTTGACACTTTTCATATACTTAATGTAATATACTAATTGCATTATATATGCAAATGCATGCACACAGGGTATTTTCCTCCTAATACCTTAAAAAATATTATTTATCATTCTATAATTTCTATAATTCTGCTTTATTTAAAGTGTGTGAAGAAAATACAATGGATTTGACATGAGCTGATACTTACAACCTGGCTCTGGTGTTTGCTGCTAACAATTTGAAGAGTTACTTAGCATATTTCTGTTTCTTGCTGCTTGTTTCTATCTGTTTTAGCCACTGAAAATTGGTCAACAAGGTGGATTCAGTAAAGAGTAAATTCTATTCAGTGCTCAATGATTGAGAACAGAGACGTGTATCTGTTATTTTGAAATGCAAGGCTTAAAATGCACCACACCAATCCCACGTGTTGGGTTGCGAAAAATGTTTCAAAGAAAGAAGTTTTAATGTGAACTTATGACAGTGAATTTATTGAATATCAGCCTACCAAAAACAAAACCCTAACAGATAAAATTAATTAATATATCATGGCTTTACAGTAAGAGAGAATAATAGCTTTCACCCCAGGGTTCAGGTTTTTTATACCAGAAAGGTGGGAAATCCCTAGAATTGTGGTATGGTTTGGGTGTAAAGGGACCTTAAAAGATCATCCAGCTCCACCCCACTGCCATGGGCAGGGACACCTCCCACTAGATTAGGTTGCCTAAAGTCCCATCCAAACTGGCCTTGAGCACCTCCAGGGATGGGGCAGCCACAACTTCTCTGGGCAACCTCTGCCAGTGCCTCTCCACCCTCCCAGTAACAAATTCAATCCCATAAGTGTCTGAAGAATATTAAATCTAAGTGTCTCACTTCTCAGGAAAGGTTTTGCAGCAGGATGATGTGTTAACCAAGGACACATACCCATCAGCATAGTTAGATCTCTTCAGGATTGAGAGTGGCAATGACTAATACTTATTGTTTGGAATTACTTTTGCTGCTGTCCTGAGCTCTTTGGACTCAATATCCAAGGGGACTTACAGAGCTTATGCATCTCACTGCTGTACAAGATAGATGCAAGGCTGCTCTGCTCTGTAAGCATGGAGGCAGTCCTGTCTGCACACAGCAGCAGAGCTATGGGCAGGTTGAAGCAAGTTCTAAATCTGCAAGTGATTTAAATCATATTTTAGGCATCAGAATGGGGTTTTTTGTACATCTGATCCATGGTCAACCAGGAAGACTTGAAGTAAACAAGCAAGACGGAGGAGTCAACTACAAGGACAAAGCAGAAAGGTTGGAAGGGACTACTTTATTTTATGTTGTTAAAGATTTCCTTCTGCATGCAAAAGACTTGATGAGGCAGTTCTCTGGGAGCTAGGTAGCCATCTATTTGACCACTTTCCTAGTGTCAGATGGCTTTGGAATTGGAAGGCTGACTCTCCACCAAAAAAGGACAAAATTGGCATAGCCTTTATTAAATTGTTGGTAACTTTAGTAATTCACCTATGGCTGAGTTGTGCCACGGGTTTTAAAGGTGAACTCACACTCTAGGCCTGCGGCAATGTTTCTTTGAAGTACTTAAAATTCATTTACAAAATTGCATAATTTCAAAACAAGCTATGAAATGCGTAATGGAATAAAGCTGTGCTTTGACTCTCTGAAGGGATGGTGCAGACATGGAACTTGCTAACTTCATTCAGACAGTAGAATCTAATTCTCTAAACCCAGTGACCAACTAATTTCTACATATTTTTTTTCCATTCCTGATAGAAGTAGATGGACATTAGACCTAATAAGTTGTGAAGTTTACATATTTCTATGCTCTATCAATAGAATTTATACTGTTAACTGAAGGTAGCATGTAAAGAACAAAATATTTACATTTCTGCAAACTTACTGAAAGACACAACAAAAGAGGAGAGAGAATTTATCCACCAGAAAGCTTTATATTGTAAGACCTGATGAAACCCTGTCTGGATTTTTTACAATGTCTGTTTGCAAACTTAGAAAACTTGATATCAAATTCATCAAGATTCCAACATGAAATTCTACAGTGTCATTTACACATTTTTCTCTCTAGAGAGGATGGGACTTTGAGAGAGGGAAGAAGACATAACATTGAACATAACCATAAAATTCAGAATTATGTGAAGAAAATATATATGCCGGGATAAAGAATTGATTTAAATGATTCCATAAATCATAGAACATTAGTGGTACTAAATGACAGCTAGAAAACCAGCTAGAGATTGATATCCTTGAATTACAAATACACCTCTTCTAATTCTGGCCTCACTTCAAATCCATGCTATTCCAGATGGGTCAATAAAGACATAAAAAAAGTGAGATAAAACATATTTGGCCATTATTGGTTTCAGATAGGAAGGCTCATGATAATACAAATCTCAGGAGGGAGCAAAAATAGAGAAGATGGAAGGTTGATCTCAAATAGTTTCATAAATTAGCCTTGAATTAATCAACTAAAAATGCCTGTTTTATAAACGGAATTAATTAGCTAATGTTTCAGCATTGTCTACTGCCCAAGCATTATGAAGATATAAGGGGCTTCATTGATGTTAATTGTTATTTTTTCTATAATTAATTAAAATACATCAGAGTTAAACAAAATACATGCAAAATACCTTGCCACTGGAGAAGGGTGGGACATACATTAAACGTTTAAAAAGTTCTGTATTCTCAGGTCAAACTCTGCGTGGGGCAAGCACACACTTGTCTCCACAGTACTAAAACCCACAGAGTCTTTATACAAGAAAGGGTCAAATGATCAATTGTAAGCAGGTAAAATACAGTCTCTCCATGTCTGGAGCATATACATCAACAAAACTGCTGGATTCACAGAATACCTTCACTGTGATATAAAAAAATCTAGATAATTAATACCTTCACATCCTCTTTCTATTTGCCCATTGCAGAAGAGAGCATCTGAGATTAGATCAGGGAGCCGGCCATTCAAGTCAACGGATGCAAGGCAGCCTTGGAATCCTTCTTTGGCATGTACCAGTTTGGGCAAGGACTTATACATTTCTTTGGCCACTCCTCCAATATACAAATCACCTGTAAAGGATAAATAAATATCAGATACAAAAAAGAACCTGTAGAATCTTTGACCTTCTTGTTCTTCTGCCCTTTTTGTGCTGATTGACAGATATTTCAGAAAAATATTCTTCCAAAGAAACGTAGAAGAAAACAGTGAGAGCATATATGACATTAAAAGACATTGCAGGACTATAATTTTTCAAATGCATATGTAGACTTCACATTGTATGACCAATTAGAAGTACCTGGATATGTTATTTATGAGCCACGTCATGTATACTAGAAACGCGTATCTATTTCATTGATGAGGATTCAGTCACAGAATCTACATCCAGAAATGCATCTAGGAGCAATAAGTGTTGTTAGCCGGGAACCTGACCACAGATCATCCCAATCAGAGATCCAGTGGGTACAGATAAAAGGCAGTAAGTGAGGTACCAGATCCATCTAAAGTCCATACATTCAGAATCATCTATTTAAAAGGGTTTAGAGACACACAGAATCATAGAATGATTTGAGTTGGAAGAGACCTTAAAGATTATCCAGTCCCAAGCCCCTGCCACAGGCGGGCTGGAACTAGACTATGCACATCTAAGGAGAAACTTAGGAATATCATTGTTTAGTGGTGAAATGACTGATTCTCCCCACCAAAATTCCTACCCTGTGTCAGTCCTATGACAGCCCAGGAAGTTGGATGTCTTTAAAATGGCAAACAGCATTTTCTTACCAAAAATAATTCTGATGAAAGACATATATTATAAACAGTTCTCTTTGATGAGTCTCAGGCAACTTACTCAGGACTGAAAGCTGATGCTTTTCCTCCTTTGAGCAATTCACGGCTTTGAGATTTACTTTGCAAGGATGGAACTACAAATTTCTGTTAAACATCGAGGGAGGGGATGCTTTTCTGTCTTAAAACAATTCAGACTGTGCCTTTCTTTCATGTGTTTGGGGTCTCTAGTGGGCAGAACATTGATCTTTCTAACTAAGATAACCTGCTTCCTTACAGTGTGCCTTAAGTGTCAGTCTAGAGGCTTAATTAGGTGCTTTCCATACCCATTGCTGAAGACATGCTGCAGAAATTAATCTGAGCTCTGCTTGGCTAGAGAGGGGAAGCACACTCAGCGTGAACACAGCCCTAGCTAAAAAGCTTTAGTCCTTCTGCTGGCAGGCAAAATGTGTTTGATTCTTTCAGTGACAGAAAGGAATAAAGCCATGTATGAGTTTACTGTCCTGCTCTGTTATCCTGTAACTCAGGAAAAGCAGCCACCTTAGCAAGCTTGGTGGGAGTGCTCTGAGCATACCCCTTGAGGCTCACAGGAGGAGGACCCTCTGAGCTTCCAAGAAGCATTGAATGCATTTAAAAGATGGTGCTTATGGGAGCATCCAACTCTGAAGCATCATCAAGTGGCAAAATTATTAGCTACCTATGCATTAAATTCCCACTGAAGACATGTTTTGCCCTAGTATAGATTTTCAATAGACTGAATATATACTTTAATCTACGTTGTGGTTTCTCTTTTGAAAGACTGGTTTTGCTTCACCTCAAATGCAAAACTGTTCCATTTCCTAAGTGTTTACCAAGCAGATTTTATAACGACAGAACTCATAATTTATGAGCTATCATCACTACCCCATGCGGCTAATTTTAACCTCCCTCTTATCCATATAAGCCACAGTCACACCTATTCCTGGTTCTCCTGGCATACTTGCTTGTTTGCAATTTAGTGCTCGTTCCAATGGCTCACAGTTTGCTTGCAAAGAAGTATCTTGAAAAAAACAAATATCTATCAGATTGTGAAAAATTTTTACTACTATGGTTACTACATACCAGCCCCAAAACTCTACTATATTTGAATTACCAAGATGGAGATAAATAGCTTAGAACGTGCATATTATTAATCCTAAAAGCCACCCAACTGAAAGTCTAAGCAGCCATCATAGCATCAGGTAGTAAGAAACCTCACACTTTCCCCACTCCATGTAGACCATTTGAAAAATAAGATATTGCTTTCCTCTAGAGCTTTGAGGTACCGTATAAATCTCAGAAGCATGATATTAGACATAACAGATAAAAATATTGCATCCATATGTTCCAATGAATAGGATGTAATTAATTCACACTGGAAGAACTTGTGTATTTTTTAACCAGCTAAACAGGACACAAAGTAAAAGCTCTTGCCTCATGATAAATTTCTTCAACTTTTTCTCAGGTGGGACACCTAGGAAGTAAAACCCTTCCAGGTTTCCTGAAGTTCAATGCTCTCAGTCATTGTCAGCACAGAATACAGAGATATAATTCATCTCAATTGATTCCAACAGACTTAAAAGAGGAAGACTCCAGAGAACAATACTAAGAAAACAACAGCTATGCTAAAAAGATTAAACTCGTCTATTGAACGCGAAAAATGTAACTTCATCTTAAACCTCCCAACATGTCCAAACAACTGGTTTTATTCTGTGATTGGTTAAACCATTAAAACCGCAAACTTTCAAATTGATTCCTTGCTAATTCCTAAGATCCATCCATCAAATATGCTGGGGCTGCTGTATAGAATCATAAAGCAACTGTCAGTTGTGATGAATGGCCAGTAGTGGTTCAGGTTGGTGCGCTGACATGTGAAACTGCACCCTGATTATTTGTTCCTGAAAATATACACTGGAATGTATATGAAATGATCAGAGGAATGGTGCACCTCTGCTATGAGGACAGGCTGAGGGAGCTGGGGTTTTTCAGCCTGAAGAACAAAAGGATCCTTAAAGCGGCCTTCCAGTGCCGGAAGGGGGCCTACAAGAAAACTGGGGAGGCGCTTTTTACAAGGGCATGTAGTGACAGGACAATGGGGAATGGCTTTAAATTAGAGGGGCGGAAGATTCATTAGGAATTCTTCACAATGAGGGTGGTGAGGCACTGGCACAGGTTGCCCAGGGAAATTGTTGATGCTCCCTCTCTGGAAGCGTTCCAGGCCATGTTGGATGGGGCCTTGAGCAACCTGGTCTAGAGGGAGGTGTCTCTGCCAATGGGAGGGGGCTGGAACTGGATGATCTTTAAGGTCCCTTCCAACCTGATACTGTGATTTTATGATACTGTTAAAGATACCATTTCCACAATCAAAGACACGTTCAGGGTAATATTTTGACTTTGTTAATGTTCAAAATGACTTGAGTTCTGCTTTTGCACTAATACACTACACTAACACATATCATGCACATTGAGCAATCATGTTGACTGTTAGATTTCACCCTTTATAAAGAACATACAAGTACTTTTTATGACTATTGGCTAAACTTTTCTCAGATTTAATATCAGCTGTGGTTTGAGTTTGTTGCTGATGGCATAAAGCCACTCTTTCTCTCGGAGACAAAATTTTATTATGGGATAGGCTCAAAAATTAAAATTCAGATTTGTAATTTTTTTTAAAGCTACTTAATTTTTTTTTCCTTGGTTATTTTCTCATATCTGCAATCACAAATGTTATTCACAGCTGCTTTTATTTAAGTTAATCACATGCTTCATTTTTACCTTCTTCTCAATGAAGTAGTTTTCTATAAAACTCAATACATTAGAAATTCAGGCTAGACAGAATTGCAGAAAAGATTGTCAATGAAAATATTTATGTATCGAACCCATTTGAAGGAAGGTGCTTATGGGAGCATACAACTCTCAAGCATCACCCAGTGACAAAATTCTTCCTCTACCTATGCATTAAATCCTCAACTGATGACATGTTTTGTGCTAGCAAAATTGTTAAAGCTTTTCCATTTTCCCACCAAAAGAGATCAGAGGAAACAACACGGTATGACACAAATTCTCAGGTTTTCTCCTCTTTTTTCAATTCTTACAAAAGCACAGCTTACTGCTGGAAATGTTACGCACTCTAAAACAGGATTAATCCCTTGTTGTGTATCTGCCTACTCGTCCTTATGAATTACATATAAATTATTTCATTAAGTAAGTTATCAGTGTTCAGCAGATCAATACTATGAGATTATGGCACTATCTAATGTAGCTTCTATCTTCTACTTCTTTATGTTTTAGCATAGACAAGTATTTTTAAAGTATGTACAAAAAAGGGATATGCTTGTATTACAGTGCTGACTGCAGTTTCTGGAACGAAATTTAGCCATTGCTTTTCATGCAGGTATTTTATTCTGAAGTTTATTTTGATTTTTAAATGTATTCCTGAATAAGATTCCATGGCTTTTTTCATAGCCATCCTGATTTCCCTTAATTTACAAAGGAAAAATAAATTTATATAAAACATATCAAGTGGCATAAACAAAGTAGAAATAGTTGTGGTAGCAGAATGCTCCAATATTTCCTCCTAATCTCTGGAGAAGCATCAAATAAAGCATTTCATTTGGGAGCAGATGCTCTCTCCTAACTTACCTTAGGAGTCAGTACACAGAGTTATTCTCTTTTATTTAGAGAGGGAGGATTGTTTCCCCTCTTCATTGTCCTGAGGCCAGTGTTTCTCACTAGCATGTTCACTGAAGGCCTGAGGAACCACTTGGAAGACAGTACTTCCAGAGCTATGCCTGTAAGTCATGGAATCATTTAGGCTGGAAACATGGCAACAATAGTACTGGTCAGTTATATCATTGGCACTGGGGAAGAGAAGAGTTTAGTGGGTTTAATTTGTGTCTTTTACAGGTAACAAAGATCTTACTGTATTCCAACAGGAGCTTTCCCATTTACAACCATGTGCTTCTTTTCTGCTTTGAGAAAGAAGTGAATTTAACACAGAAACAGCTTGCTATCTAATAAATGAATGCAAATTCTCAATGTATTCATTATTGGAATCACACTTATGCAAAAATGCACAGAACACCAAACAGTGAGTCACACGCAACTGTTGGTGAAACAAATACTGCCAAGTCCTTCTGTAATAACCCATCTTTTTTTATATACCAAGTCTTTTTTCTTCAAAACAAGAACTTTTAAGTACTAAACCAAAGAAATGTAAAACAAAAATTGAAGACACCGTTCTATTTATTTATTTTCTGAATAAGTAAGAGAAGTATCCTATCATGTGTCACTATAGAAGTTACTAAAAGGTCACCTTATAGACTTTCCTCCTTTCCCCAGTTTGTTACCAAACCCAAGAATCCTTACATTATACATGCTGGTGGGCAAAAAGCATTCACCTAATTTAACAACTACCGCTATCTTCAAACCTGAGTAGAAAGGGAATTAGTATCCACAGTATACATGTGCTTATAATGGCAACAGCAGTATGTAAATCCTCCTCAGGGAGCAAGCAGTTTAACCAGGGTATATTTAGGTTTTTTCACTCTCCAAAATATGTATGTTTTATTTGGCATATCTGGTGTTCAATTTTTGACAAGAATTGAACACTTCATTCAAAAATGTTTCCATGAATGAATGAAAACAAAAGAAAAACAGGGAAATGAAACAGTAGAATGAATTGTGGCTTGGCTTTTTTTCATAACCCATAAAGACAACATCCATGGAATGTTTTTACAGGGCTGCACAAAGATATCTTCAGATCCATCACTCTCTCCAAAAGCAGACATTCTCCCCTCCCGGTGCTACTTTCACCTATTCCCTTAATTTCTCTTTCATTTTAAAAGCTGTTTCTCTTATTTCTAATGCGACATTGTGCTAAATAATCACTCCAGCTAAGAACAAGAGTGCTTCTGTAGTGTACAGAGCAGTATTATTCCCCAAGAAAGAGATGAATAGCCCTGGCATAACATGGTGGTTTCTGAAATGACAGTAAGCACTTCTGTAATTCCATTATATGATATATGAAAATACAAATGAACATCTGGCTGTGCTGAAGCCAAGGTGTCAAGCACACTTTTCTCCAAACATGCATTTCAAAATGATCAAGCATAGACCAGCTTCTTCCCTCAGGCAGGCAAAGAGGAATGAAGACTGCAAAGACTAAAAATACCATAGAGAAAGGCTAATCTCAAAGGAAAAAATGTGTTCATTTTCTTTGTATCCTTCATAAAACAGATGATTTGCTGTTACAAGATCAATAGAAATTGCTTTGTAGTATCTTAATAGTTGAACACTGAAGTATCAGGTGGAATTTGACATAAGAAGACCCAAATAACCCCAACTCATGGTATGTTTGAGACAACTGAAATGTGAAAATAAATTACTCCCACACAAGATGAACACACAACGACTTGAACACAACAGACAACATCCTGGTCTTGAATCAAGGGACATAGTCTCAAATGAAAATGTCAGGTAGGCATCCAGATGCATTTGACATTCAATGAAATACAGGAGCCTGCTTATCCTTAATGACCTTCTCACTTTTCCAACAAACAAAACCACCTACCTACTCTTTACTTTATGCAGCAGGCAGAGTGGTGACTTTTCTTCCACATAGGCTTTAGAAAAGGAATTGGGTCTGAACAGCAGATGAGTGATGATTCCAGTCTCTCTCCACTTTCATTATTCATGACTAAAAGTTTAGATTTTGTCCCGTACTCCCCACCCCCTCCCAAAAAACCCCTGATAATTTAAAAATGTAGAGGAAATACAATTATTCTTTTTTGAACAATCAAGAAGCCTGCCGTGATCATACCCAATAATAAATCAAAGGACAGTCGACAAAGACATAAATGATGCATCCACACAGCTTCCGCAGCACATACGCTCCAGCATATGGCTTTTCAAATATCCCTTTGCAGCAGAGAATGTGCACTTGCTGTGCATTCACAGGCCTGTTTGGTGCTAGAGCCAAGCATGACTGAATTTTGTCTACCACTTGCAAGAGCACTTGAGGGAAGATATGAATGTATAAACTTACTGTTTTATGCCCACTTATTCCCTTCAAAGAGTCCATTCTGTAGCTTCACTATTGATTTGTGGTTGAAGTCTTTTGGTTTGATGTGTATTTTTTTAAGAAAAGTAGGCTTTTCAAGTATTTTTCTGGTTGGAGTGATGGAATTCATCACTTTTAGACTCTCTTTTTCTTAAGAAGGTAAAGGACAGCTAGTTTACTTGTCCAGACTTTGCGGAGTTATCTGTCCTTTCAAACATATTGGGGAAGAGGCAGTTGTATGCTGGAACATGTGGTGCCTTCCATCTTCCACATTCCCTGTACTAATAACCAAGCAAGGCAAAATGATTACAGGCAAAAAAAAAAGGGGGGGGGGGGGGGATGGCAACTCATTCTTTTAGAAAGCAAAACAGAAAGGGATCTTTTCAGCACAATTCTACACTGCCTTCAGTATCTTCTCTAGATGACCCATTATAGTTACTAGAAAAAAAGAAAACACCAGCACTGAAATACTGGCACTGTGGGTTTTTAGCAATTTTCATTGGCATATAGAACATTGTATTTACTTGTCCAGAGGATTTAACTTTGAAGATATTTTCTCCCTTGGCAGATCCTGTCCCTTGCAGTTTCATTGTAGCACTGGATTCTAATCCACATCACAGAAAAAAAAGGCAGTAAGGACTAAGAGGCACCAGAGAGAACTCACAGTTGATGGGTGTACCAGGTAGAGCACCTCACAGATTTCACTTACCACCAGTTTCTATGGAACTGGAGATATACCTGTAGAGGGATCTAGACAGGCTGGCTCAATAGATGACACTAATTGTATGGAATTCAAAAAGGTTCAGTGTCAAGTTTTGCACTTTAGTCACAACAATGCCATGCAATGCTACAGGGTTGGGGATGAATGGCTGGAAAGCTGTTCAGTGAAAAAGGACCTGGGGGTGCTCGTTGACAGCCAGCTGAATACAACCCAGCAGTGTGCCCAGGTGGCCAAGAAGGTCAAAAGCATTGTGGCTTGCATCAGTAATTGTGCGGCTGCCAGGTGTAGGGAAAGGATTGTCCGCCTATAATTGGTGCTGGTAAGGCCACACCTTGAATCCAGGGTTCAGTTTTGGGCCCCTCACTGCAAGGAAAACATTGAGGGTCTGGGGACACTGTCCAGAGAAGGGCAACAAAGTTGATGAAGGGTGTGGAGAACAAGTCCAATGAGGAGTATCTGAGGGAACTAGGGCTCTTAAATCTGGAGAAAAGGAGGTTGAAGGGAGACCTTATTGTTCTTTACAACCACCTGAAAGGAGGCTGTAGTGAACGGGAAAACAGTTCCCCTCCCAAGGAAGTGACAGGCAATAGAATGAGAGGAAATAGTCTCAAGCTGTGCCATGGGGGGTTTAGATTGGATATCAGGAAAAATTTCTATGTCAAAAAGGTTGCAAAGCACTGCAACAGGCTGACCAAGGAAGTGGTGGACTCACCATCCCTGGAGGTATTTAAGAGGCATATAGATGTGGTGCTGAGAGACATGGTTTAGTACTGGGTTTGGCAGTTGGGTTTACAATTGGACTCAATGATCTTGAAGGCCTTTTCCAATTCCAACCTAAATAATTCTATAACTTCTTTTGCTTCTTTCCTCCTGCCCTGAAGATTAGACGAAAAGGACTGGCAATGAAAAAGTTTCAACAGATTTAAAATCAAAGCAGTCTGCTTGTCCAATGAACTATAAGGGAAGTTGGTGATGCATGTTAAATGCTAAATAATAAAATCTAATTGCCATATAAATGTGTAGGGTAATCCACCTCCCATTGAAGAGACGCTATGCCAATTACTCTGTATAAGGGGGATGGTTGTGGAGGAAAACTGAGGCACTCAAGCACATCAAATATCATTTCTTTCCTGTTCTGATCACATTTCTACATTGTACACACCTGAAAACTAGTTAAAAATCTAACACAACAGGCATTTTCATGGCATAGTATACTCAGATTTGCTCATTCTCTGCTTCAATAGCCAACACTCTCAGCAGAGCTTGTTTTCCAAACAGGGAGAAGTCCCATCCCTGGAAACATTCAAGGTCAGGTTGGATGAGGCTCTGAGCAACGATCAAGTTGAAGATGTCCCTGCTCACTGCAGGGGGTTGGAACAGGATAACCTTTGTTTGAAGTCCTTTCCAACCCAAACCATTCTATGATTCTATCAATTCTCCAAATAAAGCTACCAAAAAGCTGAGGTTCAATGTTCTTATTTCAAATATGTGTTTGCAGATAGAAACATTTTATCGAACATTACCGACTTCATGATCAAGACAATCACCTCCAGACTGTGAGGATATTACACAAAGCAGCTTTTGTGCAGAAAAAGATCTCTCAGAAAAAATACCTCTTCTCAAGGCTAAACAACCCCAATTCCCTCAGCTGGCCCTTGCAAGGCTTGTTCTCCAGCCCCTTTACCAGCTTCATTGCTCTTCTCTGGACTCGCTCCAGAGCCTCAACATCCTTCTTGTGCTGAGGGGCCCAGAACTGAACACAGGATTCGAGGAGCGGTCTCACCAGTGCCGAGTACAGAGGGAGAATAACCTCCCTGGACCTGCTGGTCAGGCCATTTCTGATACAAGCCAAGATGCCATTGGCCTTCTTGGCCACCTGGGCACACTGCTGGCTCATGTTCAGTCGCTGTCAACCAACACACCCAGGTCCCTCTCCTCCAGGCAGCTTTCCAGCCAGACTTCTCCTATTCTGTAGCACTGCATAGGGTTGTTGTGCCCCAAGTGCAGGACCCGGCATTTGGCCTTGTTATACCTCATGCCATTGGACTCTGCCCAGCGGTCCAGCCTGTTCAGATCCCTTTGCAGAGCCTCCCAACCCTCCAGCAGATCGACACTTGACATTGAACAGGACTGGACCCAGCACTGAGCCCTGGGGAACCCCACTTGTAACTGGCCTCCAGCTGGAGTTAATTCCATTTACAACAACTATTTGGGCCCAGCCATCCAACCAGTTTTCCACCCAGGAGAGCGTTCACCTGTCCAGGCCAGAGGCTGACAGTTTCCTAAGCAGAATGCTGTGAGAAACTGTGTCAAAGGCTTTATTGAAGTCCAAGAAGACTACATCTACAGCCTTTCCCTCGTCCAGTAGGTGGGTCATGTTGTCATAGAAGGCAAACAGGTTAGTTTGGCAAGTCCTGCCTTTTGTGAACCCATGTTGACTGGGCCTGATCACCTGGTTCTCTTGCATATGCTGTACGATAGCACTCAAGATCACCTATTCCGTGACTTTCCCCAGCACTGAGGTCAGACTGACAGGCCCGTAGTTTCCTGCATCCTCCCTCTGACTATTCTTGTCAATGGGTATAACATCAGCCAGCCTCCAGTCAAGTGGAGTTTGGATTCAAAGTGATTTGTAATCAAATGGAATCAAGTAGTATCAAGTGATTTGGGTTGAAAGGGAACTTAAAGACCATCCAGTTTCAACACCCTACCATGTGCATAGGCAACTTCCCCTAAGTCATGGTCCCACCCAGCCTGGCCTTGAACCCCTCCAGGGACAGGGCATCCCTGGGAAACTTGTGCCAGTGCCTCACTACCCTCACAGGAGACATTTCTTCCTAAGATCTCATCTAAATCACCCCTCTTGCAGCTTAGACGTGGCCTGCTTTGTCACATCCCTGCACTCCCTGATGAAGAACCCCTTCCCAGCTTTCCTCTAGGCCTCCTACCAGAAGGCTACTATAAGATCTCCCCAGAGCCTCTAGACTGAACAAGCTCAACCCTCTCAGCCTGTCTTCATTCAGTGGGATGTATTTATACTACATCTTATACTATCCTTAGCATAACTTGTACTTAGTATTCCAGAAGAGCTTGAAAGTTCTTCCACGATCAGTAATGGTAATAGCCTTGCATGCCAAGGAGCTAGCAACTCCATACATTTGTATGCGTGTAAAAGACTGAAACGAGGAGGGTAGAAGCAGAAAACAAGAAGTTTCTCTCACCATGGAGTAAGCCGAAAGACTACAGCAATGCTGTTAACTTCACAGAGCTCAGCACAAACACTAGGGTATTTCTTTGATTTTTATTTAATCCAGACGCATTAGATATCATTTTTAATTTTTTCCCCATCTAATAATTTTGGAAATATGGATACATTTTCTGAAGGCTTAGCATTGCCAAAAGTAATTTCTTAGCCTGGTAAACAGCATAGCTGTCTAAAAGCAGAAGGTGACAAGTTGCAAAGAATCACTGAATGGTTCTGGTTGAAAAAGACCTTTAATATTATTGAGTCCAATAATCAATCCAGCCTTGCTAAGTCCACCACTAGACCATGTCCCCAGGTACAACATCTACCGGTCTTTTAAACACTGCCAGGGATGGTGACTCACCCACTTCCCTGGACACCCTAATCCAATGCTTGACCACCTCTTCAGTAAGGAAATTCCTCCTAATATCCAATCTAAATCTACCCTGGTGTATCTTGAGGCCATTTCCCCTTGTCTCGTCACTAGCTACCACGGAGAAGAGACCAACTGCCACCTTGTTAGAACCTGCTTTTAGGTAGTTGTAGAGTGCAATAAAGTCTCCCTTCAGTCTCCTTTCCTCCGGACTAAACAACCCCAGCTCCTTCACCCCTCCTCATAAGGCTTGTGCTCTAAACCCTTCACTAACTTTGACACCCTTCTCTAGACACAGTCCAGCATGTCAGTGTCCTTCTTGTAGTGAAAAAGGAGGATAAAGGAATTTGCATTAGACGAGGCTGTCTAATCTCTGTTGTTAATTTGCCTGCCTATCTTTGCTACATAGAAAGTCTTAAAAAAGAGCTTACAGTCTTAAGATTCTTTGTTTTTGCATATCAGTGCTATCAGGAAGACATCAGCTGCCTTTGCCGTTGTCTACTCCAACAGGTCACATTAGGAATATCTATTTACTGTTGACAGTATTTGGAACTCTGCACTTGTGCATTTGGAACAGAACGTTACTTCTGCATGAAGAGTTCAGAGTCCACTGGCAAGGTCACTGCAATTATCTCCTACATGTTTATTTTAAAAATGTAAGCATTAGTACTTGTTCATTTGTACAAATTTCTGTTTTTATTTAAAACACTTTTTTTTCCTGTGCTTCTTAATGATTTCTTTCTCAGTAATAGAAATATGAAGGATTGTTGCCACAGACAGAAACTTTGTAATATAGAGAAGAACTTATAATACAGCAACAATAACAATGGGCTCAATATAAAACAAGACGGACATACATGAAATTGAAATAATTTCAATTTCCATTGCTGGAACAAGAAGTTTTCTTTATGATCAAGACTAATTTAGCTCAGTTTTGCATAGCATGAATAATTCACTTTGATGGACAAATGAATTACAAATAGATTAAGTGACTATTAGAGATCATCAATGAATATGCTAAGGCCAGTGATCTACTGCTAATTTAGTTGATTGCATCAAAAGTTTACAAGGATGAAATAATTTCCAAGTGAGTCCTTATGCACATGGAAAAAGTATTTCAAGTGCATTTGCAAACCTGCTGAGCTGATACCAGAAATCAATATGATCACTTTTCTTTCAAATGTCACAGACTAGTCTGTTCTCACATTATTGGAGAAAACGGCAGATGCAAAGGTAAATGCATATAGCAACAGCACCCACACGTCACAAAATAATAGAAGAAAGCAGAGACTAGTGAAAAGCTACAGAAATAGAATAGACAGGATATCCAGACAGAATTTTTAAATCCAAGGAAGCTGATTTTAATGTATGCTCTCTTATGAAGAACAGTTTTTGAGGATGCAATGATATAACAACACAGGAATAACATAGGACTTACAATGGACTCTAAAACTGATGTATGGGGAGTCCATGTGCAAGAGAATAAGAGAGTGGGACAAGTTCAAAGTAAGTATGGATGTCAGTTCAGAAAAGGTCTTAAAGCATATGAAATGCTGCACAGGCAGCAAAAAATCAAACCATAAATGTTGAGTTGGGTAGGATATTTTACCTCAATATCATAATCAGGATGACTTGCAGTTCATCCTAGATAATACCTCACAGCTACAAATTTAGAATATTATGGGCTATTGAAGTACTGAAACTACCAGCTCTTAGAAAAGTTTGCAACTATTTATTTTTAAATCTAAAATAACAGCAGCATTCCTTAGCTTTTCCTTTTGTGGGAGTGTAATATTTTTAACTCTTCATCTCAATTTATAAATTATTAAAATGCTAAAATATTTTAATTATCTGACAGTCACTCTGAGTGGATTCTTGCAGGTTTTGGCATGTTTGCTGTTTAAAGAAAGTAGGTGAAAACTTTGGGGATTAAAGTAGTGCCTACAGGTGTAGGAGAGAAGCAAAAAGAAGATAAAATCCTGGTAGGTAAGTGGATACAAAGTCATGCTTGAGGATGTTCCTCCACATCAAAAGTGGACCCCTCAAGACCATAAGAACACAGCATCAGGTACATCAAGCAAGAATTCCCCTCCATCCAACTGTTTTTAGTCTGTGAAGCCTTGAGTTTTAGCCATGCTAATCACCTGAGTGGTAGAATTATAGAATCATTAAGGTTGGAAAAGACCTGTAAGATCCTCCAAGTCCAACTGTCAGCCCAAAACTACTGTGCCTATTAAGGCATGTCCCAAACTGCCATGTCTACCCACTTTTTTAACACCTCCAGGGATGGAGGCTCCAGCACTTCCCTGGGCAGCCTCTTCCAGTGCTTCACCATTCTTTCAGTAAAGAAATTTTTTCTAACACCCAACCTAAACCTCCCCTGGCACAACTTGAGGCCATTTTCTCTCCTCCTATCACTTGTTACTTAGCAGAAGAGACCAGCAACCAACTCACCACAACCACCTTCCAGGGAGTTGTAGAAAGCGATAAGGTCTCCACTCAGTCTTCTCTTCTTCAGACTAAACAACCCAGTTTGCTCAGCTGTTCAGCTGTACTGAAAGCAGAACAGGGAATCTGCTCATGAAATACAGGAAAGCAGATCTGCTGTATAACTAGAGGTTGGCACGCTTAAGCTGCATTGCCACTACTGTTCAGACTCATTTTTTCTTCATGGGTTACCTGCTAGAGCTGCACCCAAGTACACACTGCAAATTTTCTCTACTAGGAAAAATGATGCAGTTGTTGGAATCCAACCACAGAACTATTTTCACTCATTTATTTGCCTCCAACTTAAAATCTAATTGCAGCAATAATAAAACTGGAGAGTTTACGATGGGCACCCACTCCAATCCACTGAAACGGTACCACAGTTTATGCAGGGGGCCATGTCCATAACTAATGGGCTTCCCACGTTACAAAATCCTACACTCAGAAAGAAATGTATAATGGAAATTCTCTCACATACTTTTATGGTAACTGTCTGTTTTCCCAGACAACTGTCATCCTGTGCAGGCTCTACAACACAATCTGTGTCATATCTTCATACTGAATTCACTGTGTATTTGCAAAAAGCTACACACATTGTCTTATCTTTCCAGGATTAGCTTGGATTTCAGCATCTGAAATCTGGTAATTCTTCAATTACCCAGAAAGGCTGCAGTTTCTATATTATGACTATGCATATATATTTCACCTAGTGCTGACTCTGATTAAACAGAATTATGGATAACACTAGCAGGAAGCATAATTTGGAATTTGCTTTGTTGCTAGGGCTAAAATAATGGAGAACAAAAACCTGACCACAGCTGCTTATGCCAGTAAAACGTATGGAGTGTTTCCAGCATAGAGATATGTCACCATAAGAAACACTGACAAAACAGAAAAGAATGAGCTATAGGAAAGTATTTCAACTGAAAACAAGTAAAGAAAACATAATAATTAAAGGCATTTTTTTCCTCCTTTTTGGCCTTCTGGCTAAAATGTATTAGCTTGAATTCCCCCAAAACTCCAGTGAAAATCTGCACTGTGCCCTATTTAAGGAAGCTGCTTGAGCAAAACAGAATACATTTAAAACCCAGAATTAAACAGACTACTATGAGAAGAAGTGGTTGGAGACCCTTTGTTCACTAGAGCAGTTTAAGAAAGATGCTTGCTAAATATTACTGTATTGAATACGTCATACATGTTATTCTGTTACCAGCTATCCTCAGTGGTGAGCTACAGAACAGCAGCATCTAATACAATTCCCCTTCTTCATTTCTAATCTCAGGCTGTTTTTTTCATGCTCTTCAGTTTTTTTTCCACTGGAATTCAAGGTTAGATAATGCACTAGCTATGGATACGCTTTTGCTTCAAAAGCGGAAAACAAAAGTAGAATTTTCAAAGTGAGGAAAACAAAGGAATGCTGGATTTCACAGGTTCTCCTGTTGAGCTGGCTCTGGGAAGCACCAAGCAGTGCGTTTAGTGAAATCACAGTGCCCTCTGGTGCTGTCATTCAGTACAGTGCTCAACCTTGTTTCTTTCATTAAATAAAGCAACATAGCAAACCACTACATTCATGAGGAAAAGATGTGCAATAAAATGACTATATCGACCTAGTATCAGTTGTTAACAGGATTGTTTTTCCTACTCATGTTTAATTAATATACTGGGAAAAAACGGATTAAATATGTATATATATGCAAAAGCAGTGCTTATAGAAAAAAAAGATTGAAAGAATAAGGTGAACATCTTCTCTAAAGCATCAAAAATAAAACGGAAATATTACACTATCTGAATAAACATCAACCATATTCACAGGAATGCAAAACCGAGAAAGAACACGGCACAAATTTCAAATACAATTTTGAGAATGGGGCATGGCCATTCAAAAACCAAGCTTTCTAAACCAAGCTTTTCTGATAAAAAGGCTCTTATTGAAGATTAATATATATAAAGATATAGTTTTCACATCCTTTCTTACAGTCTTAATAGCACATTCAAGGGAAGCAAACATGTAAAATGCCACAAAATCCAGCACAATTATTAAGGTCAGCTCATTATCTATGACTCAGACACAGTTAAAAGAAAAATCCAACAAGGACTAAGCTCTTCATGGACTATTAATATCTACTTTGAACATCCTGGTTTTTGAAATATTAAGTTTTCCTTGACTGCTATGAAATTTTGTTTTTCCTGACAAGAATTTGTATAGATGATTAAAACACACAATACTTTTTCACACGACCGGAACATATTCTTTTATCCCTGCTTACATAGTTAGCATTTAAAAAATATACTTACCTGTATCCTTTCAAGAAGATATTTCCCTCTGATGGAAATTAGCTATTCAGAAACCCATCCTTATGACTAATTACTATAACTTATTTTAAAATATACATATATATGAGCTTTAGTTATACAAACGGAACTTAAGAACTCAGCTGAACCTATAAGATGTAGGTTTAGACCTAGAAGATGTAGATTTAGACCTATAAAATGTAGGTCTAGGCCTATAAAACAAAGTTTACTTTAACATGAAATACAAATTACAACACATTGTATATTTAGGTGAGTACATGTTTACAATTCATCTCGCAACTTTTATTTATAACCGATTCACTGCAGGACTGTCACATAGGATCATTTTACTTACAAGATTTATTTAGTTTTTTTATAATAAAATACTGCATTGTATTTCTTTTATAAACAAAAGGTAGGTTTTATGTGGAGTATTTAACAGTGGGGACATGTCAAAATGTTCCCCAGTTCTCTATGTAAGAAGTGATCAGTTCTGCAAAGCCTATGTAAACTTGGGCTGAGGGTTCTGCATTCCAAGTACAGAACTTATGTTCATGTAAATACCAAGCCTTTTTCATAGACATTTTAGACCTCCTTTCATGCCCCAATTATCTTTTGGCATACAGGGGCCACTCTGCGTTACTACTTTTTCCTACTTCTTATTTCTGTGGCATTTTCACACATTTGAAGTCTTACCTAAACCGGCATCATCAAGCTAACATAAAGAAGATGTCATCTCCTGTGATGATAATAATTATTATTAAATAGACCATTTCATATGGTATTACAAAGGTTATGATTTATGCAAGTTATCGCTCTATAATGACCTTCACCATAAGTTATGCAGGAATTATGGTACTTACTTTTGAGATCTAGATTCCTGGCTCCTGCTGTGCTCTGTGTTGTGATTTTAGTGTCAATCTTTACAGTGTGGAGATTGTTGGTGTCCCTCGATATCATTACATTGTGCCACTGGTTGTCATTCAGAGGTTTATTAGAACTTCCTTTGATGAGATTTGCACCATTTCCCAAGTCAAACACATAGTGTAAATACCTGGGAAAAGAGAAAGAATTGGAAAAGTTTCCTTTTTCTTTACATAGTAAGGGGACACTAATTAATAGGTTTAATATTTCCTATTTCCTTGCACTCTTTGGTAGTGCTGATAAAATCAGAAGACAACAATGAATGCCAAATGGGGAAGCAACCTTCATTCTGAGAAATCACCATTTGTTTAGATGAGCTGAGATGCAGTCCCACGTTTCTGGAAAGGAAGGAGCACTCCTTGTACCAACACATGCATACATATGTAGAGGGAACAAGGCTACAAACTATTACTTCTTGGTGGCAAACACTATAGAAGTTACACCTATTATATACTTCCACGTTTTTCAGGCATCCAGCTTCATCTGAAGAAAAAAGTCACAACAAAGCACGTGAAGTTGAACATGAAGAAACATTCATCAATCATATAGGTCCCGTCAGATAAAGATTTGTATCCTAAACTTTCCCTTGTATTTCTCTTTCTCCTGTATAGGCATTTTGAATGGACTGGTTTTGTCGTACTAACCCATACGTACCCTTTTACTAATTCAACCACAATGAAATCATTCCCATCGCCACTGTTATAAAGTATCAATCCATCCAGAGAGGTGGTTTTGAACTGGAAAAAAAGGTGCATAGATGTATATGCTTGTAGCGTGGCCAATGCAACATAACTCGCTTTTGTTTTAAAGGTTACAGGGTCTGCTATGATGTTCCTGAATCCAAATCTTGCATTTAGCTCACAATAATCGATGTCTCCATTTTTACATAAGTCAATGTAGGCCATGCCATTAAAGGTAAGACTCTGTAGATGCCCAATGAAATTAGAAGGCACAGAAGACAGGTAGCGCCGTTCTGTTATTATTCCTGTTTCTATGTTGTGGAATTCCAGTCGTGTGTGATCACCAGCCATTTGACCTTTAAATAGTAACAAGAAAACACATGTTAGCACCTGAAACGGGAGATCAAAATACACATAGTGTGTTTAAGTATCTGCATCAATTTCACAGTGCTCAGAATGTGCAAGGACAATTCTTGGCTCCAAAGAGGATTCTTCTAACTTCATTCCAACCTCTGGTAAACATCTGGGAGCCTTTCCACTGGGTTCAGTATGTTTGTGTAAGGCTAACAGCCAGTAAGATTCCTAAACTGAAGCACAATACCACAAACTGCCAACAGAATCCCTTACTTTGGTTACACTTAACCAAATGTATAGTTCTACTATAAGTTGAATTAATTAACACAAATGAAGAGCACAAAGGCAACTCTCAGAGCTAAAACTATGACTTTAAGAGTTTCATGAAAGAGAGGCATAACAGTTTGGGGAAGGTTACTTCATGTGGTTTGCTAAAAAGAACATGGATTCTGCAAGAGGAAGGAAGGATTCCCATTTTGGCTCTCTTGAGTACATTAATCCTGGCCCTGCTGCAAAATCCTGTGCTTCAAGGGTGGACAGAGCCTTCCTTGAAAGCAACCAGGTTTGTACCATGGGGATAAACTGTGGAAGAAGGAGTCAGAGCCTGAGAGAGGGATGGAGAAGACATCCTGCAGGCAGGGGGTTTGACACCCTTCATACAATAGTGTAATAGTGCCTTGTACGTGTCAGAAAAGTTTTTTAAGCTAGCTAGTGAGAACATCACCCTGCACATTAAAATCATGTCTACTGAGGAGTTCCCATTTCTAATGGACCTCAGAAGCTGGTTTTTTTTTTTCCATGCATATTTTAAAGAAGTAGGGTGGTAACATCACAATGCTGATTCATGGTCACATTGTGTGGGTATGATGAGAAAACTGTTTCTATTACTAATCGGTTTTGACACTTAATCTACCTTTTGCAAATCACGGACTAGATTTCCAAGTTCCTTAAATATCTCATGTCTCTTATGGAGCACAAAGAAAGTGAAGAACAGACTCATCCCCATTGGAAAAAATACTTGCATAAAACTGCTCTATAATAGAAGTTCCCACAGAACACAGAAGTGTTCCGTGTACTTATATATTATAATAGAACTTCCCACAGAAGCTCCCTTGGTCCTCCTTGATCTTATTATTCGAAGAGTGTGAGCTTCAACTGGGGCTGGGTGTGTTTAGCGTGGTGCAGAAAGCCCTGAGGCAGGCTTAGATGGCTGTACCTTTGTAGCGAATTACAGTGAAAATCAGTCTGCAAGCTTTAATATAACTTAAAAAAAAAATGAAGAAAACTGCTCTAATAATTTTGTTAGAGCGAATCCAGAGAAGGCCACAAAAATGATCAGAGGACTGATCATCTTCTGTACAAGGACAGGCTGAAAGAGTTAGTCTTGTTCAGCCTGGAAAAGAGAAGGCTCTGGGGAGACCTTATAGTAGCATTTCAGTATTGAAAGGGGTTACAGGAAAGCTGGGGAGGGGCTCTTGATCAGGAATTGTAAGGATAGGATGAGAAGGAATGGTTTTAAGCTGCAAGAGGGGAGATATATATGAGACTTTAGGAAGAAATGTTCTCCTGTGAGGGTGGTGAGGCACTGGTATAGGCTGCCCGGAGAAGTCATGGATGCCCCATCTCTGAAGGTGTTCAAGGCCAGGCTGGATGGGGCTTTGAGGAACCTGATCCAGTGGAAGGTGTCCCTGCCCATGGCAGGGGGGTTGGAACTAGATGATCTCTGAAGTCCCTTCCAACCCAAACCATTCCATGATTCTATGATTTTATGATAGATATTTATAGACAGCTTACTTAGCTTCAGGGTGCATTCTGACCTGACTCTACCGATGTCATTGAACACCATCAGCATCTGAGATGTACAATCACAGGCTGAGCACTTCAAGAGGCATCTTAATCCCCAAGACAGCCTTCTTGACACTCTTGTTTCTAAGCATCAGTTCTGAAGACACCACCTCTTCCGATGTGTTAGCTAAGGTGGCTTCTTCCTTGCAGTAATGAGTCAGGGAGCTGCCTTAAAAAATGCCAGGCCTGTAACTTTCTGCAAGGCCAAGAGCTGCAAGGTGGATCACAGCAGAAAGCTGAATACCATGTTTAAGAGGAAGAACTTTATCTGTTCCAGTCTTACATCACTTTAGATGCACTGCACAAATGTCACAGCAAAAATTCACTAAAGTTTGGCCTGTAGCACAGTATCCTCAGAGCACTTGTTACCTTAAGTCTATTTCTTTCTTGGGTATAGTTATAAAAAAGTTCCAGAATCTGGGCTCACATACCAAATCACCCTCTAGCATTTTGGTTGTAAAAACAACCTAACAGGACTTGAGGATTCACATGCTCCACAGTATTTGCAACTATGGCAATAAAGAAAAAGGGATTGAGACTGCAGTGTGTACTTGCAAGGCTGGGTTTTCTAGTTTTGTTTTGGTTTTAACTTGTCAAGTTGGTGCACAAAATGCATGATGCCTTGCAACGTTATGGGACATATGAAAGGCCAAGTGAATTTCTGTTCATAACCATAAGCTAGGTATCCTTTCCATTATCCAACTGTAGAAATGCACTGTAGGAGGTCACTATTTTCTCTACTTTTCCAGAAAACAAGGTACATCGACTGTATAATCTTAGAGGTCTATTCTAACTATAATGATTCTATGAGGGCTGCAAGTATTTAAACTCTCTTACAATGAGTAAAATTTTCAAAACCACCTGTATGACTTCCAATGAAAGCTAGTTATGATTCTGAAAGATCTTATTTATCTGTGCATAAAGTATGCATTTGTCAAAGATAATGAAGTTCAATCCATGGATGAATACGTGATATTTTATAACGCATAAAATATGGATAGTCGGACTACATTATTTAATGGCTTCACCTTCAGCTTAAGCTTTCTGGATCCGATAAGTTTTTTTTCATATATGGTCTAAGTGGAATCAATAAAGGAAAACACTATGGGTAGGGGGAAGCTGGATTTTTTGGGGTGAAGTTCATTTTTTCATTGTGATTTTAATAACCTTACACATGAACTGGGTTATATTTTAACCACATTTCCGCTTGTTGTGACATCTGAAGAAAAGCAAGAGCACTCCAATCTGATTGGCAACCGTTCCACTACCGCGTTAGGATACTCAGAACTACACAATAAGTTGCAGCGTATACATTTGAAACTGAAGCTCATGAGGGCTTTGGCCATACACAGTATTGAAAAAAAAAAAAGAAAAAAAATGGTCACATGGCAATGAAGAGTTTCCATGTAGAAAATGGAGTATTCCTGGGGCAAGCAGCAGATTTCCCATGTTATCAGACTTTCCCTCAAACTCCTTCTCTCACATCAGTTCCCTCCTCACTGATGCAGGAGGCCACAGATTGGCTAAACAGCTTTGTGCAGGGAGCTTAAGAAGATCTTTTCCCTCCAAAATAATGGGATGACTTTCTCCCTTTGAACGAAGAATGTTAATCATCCGTGGATTATGTAAATGTAGGCAACTTCCAGCTTGAAGAACTGAGGGATTTGGAGCCAGCTGGCCAGGTTATGATACAAGTACTGGTAGGTAGAGTGAGTACAAGTGTTGTACCAGAAAGTTAGACCCATAGGCAACAATTTTGCTTGACCAGAAGACAACTGAAAAGACTCACTGACTCACTGTTTTTAACAGCTAGTATAAAATAAACTATTTGAGTTGGAAGGGATCTACAATGACAATCTGGTCCAACTGCCTGACCACTTCAGGGCTGACCAAAAGTTAAAGGACTCTGTTAAGGGCACTGTCCAAATGCCTCTTAGAGATTGGCAATCTTGCAGCAGCAACCACCTCTCTAGGGGAGCCTGTTCCAGTGTCTCAGCTATTTGCTAAGACCATGACATTTGATAGTGGCTACAGTTACGCACAATGACTACAAGAACTTCCATTCTTCACTGATGCCTTCACCTAACTAGACTATACAGGATAGAAGTCTTCTGTTTTCATCTTAATGCCTCACATATATTTTGAACTTTTCTGAAGCTGTGCTGAGTAGCTGGTACTGAACCCAAAAGTGAAAACAATATTTCTTTGTGACTTTAAATAAGAATCTTGTATCTTTAAATAAGAAATCTGCCCTGAGGAGCCAAGGAAATGTGCATTTGTTCTAGATGCCATAATTTATTCAGATCTAAAGAGCTTCCTCTAACTAGAAAACTTCCTCAAAGTAGCCTGAGTTGCACTTAGAGCAGCAAGGTGATATTTTTCAGTATAGTTTCTCCAATTCAAAATTTTAATTTTCCCTAAGGAAGTAACTGGTTTAGGACATTCGCTTTCTTGAGACAGTGAATCAAAGCATCATGACATACACAGACTAAATTTTTGCTTCAACTCTGGAAGATCTAATTGTAATTTATAACTCTGGAAAATATGTTTTGCAGCTACATGAATACATAGCAATTATTTTTTCTACCAGTGACATGGTCTTCGGTATTCTGCTGAGGTGAAAAGGGGCTACTAAAAAAGATGTCTGGCTTTTAAAAACCCATTAAAATTGTTACAATTTTAACAAAGCTTAAAATCAATGACAAAAGCAAGCTAATATTACACAAATAAAAATATTAAATAGCTAACACAAAATCAGGCACATTGTATTGGGCAAGGAGTCAGGACCACAAGCCACATCTGTTGCCATTAAGATGTAAGCCTTATCTTTAACAGAACAAAATCAGTGTCTTATCTATTAACATTTCTGATAATATATTCATAGGAGTATTTTTCCAACATCTGCTAGCATTCATGTCATGTTTTCTCTCCCATCCTGACTGCTACTTTAGTGTCTGAGAAAAACTTAATATTTAATTATTGAGGACAGATGATGCAAGATTTAAAACACAATAGAATACCCTTCAAATGCTTCTGAAATTCTTTCTTACAGCATTGGCTTAGTGTTTAACCTCAGTATAAATTCAGTGTGTTGCCAAAAGCATTTTACTTGCCTTCCCATTAGTGATGTATCAAATGACTTCTCCCAAATTACTGTATAAAAACATTCATTTAAGTCAGCATGAAGGTTTTCATTAATTCCAGAAGCAATGCTAGAGTAACATTAATATAAAGTGTAGCAGTGCACTTGTAGTACCAGCATTTCAAAATGTGTAACAAGCATTTTGGATCTTACCCAAGCCAAGAAAAAGGCATCTGTTGCTTTCAGCTAAAGGCATTTTACATCTGTTATTTTTTGACTTGTGTTTCCCCCCAGTAACATCGAGTCCCAATGCCACACTACCTGTCATGGCCTGCTGGTCATCCACCATTAACTTTAAACTCTTTCCTCGCCGGACCACACGCACTGTGTGCCACTCATTATCATTGAGGTTATAGCCAGCAAAAAGGGTTTCTGGACCTTTGCCTGTAGGATATGCCAAACAGTCAATTATGCAATCTTTAAATCAGTTTACATGTGAACCTCACAGAGAAAGACAGAGAGAGAGAGAGAGACAGAGAGACTGGCTGGGCAAATGTTAAAACTCACCAAAAGTCACAGCAAGCAAGAAAATTACAAACTATAAACAAACCTCAAAACATAGAGCTGCTATGTTAAAATACTTCTACTGTATATTTAACTATATAAATATATCGTATACTTGATGAACCAGGTTGTCATAAATAGGCACAGTCAACATGGATTTGTTATGCACTTCCCAGTCATATATAAGTCATATACATAATGCGATAACTGCATCCAGAACAAATTCAGCACATGTTTACACGACTGTATTTTCCTTCCTTCATTACAGTTTCTTCATTACAAGATAGCTTGGGGAAAAAGTACAAGTGGTAAATGTGTGTGCATATATGTAATATTTTTCTCAATCTATGTCAGCTTCTCAGCCTATGCTTGTTTATTAGGACTTCTCAGAACATCATCTATTACCTTTCCATCCGGATGACTCATTAATATTCAGATCTAGTATCTTCTGACGTTAGTGAACCTTCAAACTATTCTTTCCTTTTCATTTAATGGATACCTTTTTTTCTAATCTGCTATTTTTGTAAGTGGTGCAACAATCACTTCTGAAGCAAATATAATTTTATGTATAGCACAATGTACTTGCAATAACCAAAGTATTCACAAATCTAGGAAATGGTATCTTTAATACCTAGGAAAAAAATTCTCATAAAGAAATCATTATTGAAATTGTCCCTTGAACTCTTAACCACGAAAAGAAACAAAGAGAGAAGCACCCTGACTATGAACTACCATTGATATGAGTAGGTGATTGACCAAACGCGGCACCAATCAATCAAGACTTGTATGCTCAGACCTGAGTTACTGGACCTATGTGGTGACTGTCCAAAAGGTAAAGCTCATCTACACTTAAAAAACTGCATACTTGCAAAAGAGAGACCTTCCTGGCCTGTTTTTTTGGGTCCTGTGGCAGAATGAACACTGCCGATAACTAAGAGACATATAATAAAGTAAAATCTGACATGAAAATATTAACGTTAAATTGAGGCAGACTATTATCTCCACTATGTCCATCAGGATGACTACATCCCATGAGTCAGCCTTCTTATAAAAAGGCTGTCTCTGAACCTCTCCCACATCTCCTTTTGGATTCTTCTTCACGTAGTCAGGCTAATTGTGATGGATGAGGTCTATTAATAAATTGGTACTATATGAGATTGTCTAGAATCAAAGCCTCTCTGACTTCAGGACTGCACAGAGAAAAAGAGACACTAGTATACTGAGGTATACATTCAGCATATTGGACAGTTTTCATCCGACTTTTTCCATTATCTATGAGCATTTTTTTAATTGCTGCTGGTTTACTGTCCTGCTTTTACATGCAATCTTCGCTAATTTGAGCATGTCAAGGGAACTCCAGGAATAAAAACTAGCCACTGCAAAGGCAGTGAGACCCTGATAACATCCTGTTGCCCTCTCTCTGCCTCTGCATTGCCTCTAGGCTAGGAAAAGTGTGCAAAGCCACATATACATGTACTGACTGGTGTCAACCACCTGCATGGTTCTCTTCCTTAAGTGCTTACTTTCTTTGACAAGAGACAGACCAGTTTTGCATAAACCTTAAGTGAACAATGCTGTCTTTGAATATGGTGCTATAGATGAAGTGAATACTGTTCTTTAAGCAATTTCTATTATTCTGTATTCTACTTGGCTCTTCAATGAAAGCAATTTCTAACTAGATTTGAGAAACAAGGAAGAGATTTACATTAATGCTTCAATGATGAGAGTAAAACTCATAGTGAGAGTCCACAGAAATACATCACTTGCTACTGTTTTAAATGTTAGCCCTTTTTAATTTGTTAGTCCAACTCCTTTTTTTAAAAAAATTGAAGTAGTTGAACTATTTAATCTCCAAAAGACCTGAAAGCATATGCAATTTTAATTTGCTCTCACATTTACAACACTGTAGTCTCCCTTTCATGTAAAGGTGCTTCACTGTATATAAATATCAAATCCAACTTGCCTGCTGACATTTATACAGGCAAATATGACTATTATCTTTTAATTATTAGGTACCTGTAAACTCTTCCTGTTGCAAAACTAAATGTATGTTTTCCCGTGTATCTGTCTATTTCCTCTGCAAGAGTACTCCTAGTGAAAAATCAGGTCAGAACTACTTGTAAGCTGCCTTTGTCCCCAGTGCACACAATCCAAAACTGGGCGGATGGGAAAAGGCCATGAAAAGGACGAGCTCGGGTATAACACGCTATGGGATTGATGCACTGAAAGCAGTCCTGGCACTGTAGAAATTTACTACAGTGGCTGATAAAGAGGGTTTTCTTTCCCGAAGCTGATCTCTAACAGGGAAGCGTATTTATGAAAAAACTTTCTAAAGCCTTAAACACAAAATCATGTAGGAATCCCATGATACCACGTGAGCACAAGGACTGCAGAAAAAAACGTCTTAACATACCATGTGAAATGGCACAGGCCAACCTCAAACATAGTTTATATTAGTACCTTCCTCATTGACTTTCAAATATATTGACCTGAAATTAATTTTAACATGATATTATTGAGACCCTAACATTTCAGGCTCTTGTTCTGTCCTCATTTGCAGTGCTCTTGTTTATAGTGAATCTACTATAAATCTAAATTCACTAAATCATAAGGTCTTTCTCTGACCTTATGCTGATCTGATTCCACATCAGTTAAATCAATCATAGCTGCAGAAAGTGCTATTGTATTTACATAAGAATTGGCATATTGCCACTTTTGGGAAGGCTGGGGTTTTTTTTTACCCTCTTTTCTTTAAAAACATTAAATATCTCCCATAAGAAGAAAAGCAAAACCCTAATAAAAAATAATATTTACATTTTCTACAGACTGATACTACTCTTCCAACCTTATGTCCCTCCATTCCCTCCTATTTCCCATGGTCTTGTGTCCTCACTTTTCTCTCTTTATACAGGACACAGTTACTTTGCTCCATGTAACCAGCACCCGCTCACTTTCCAAGATGCTGATTCTCTCAGATATCGATACCTCCATTGTAAACCTTTCCTTTCAAAGACAAGTTGTAACCTGCAAAAATCCACTAAGTATCTCCTCTTGCTTAAGTACGACATTTATTATCAACATCTATGTTCAGCTCTTTTGTTATTTAGAAGTCTTAGATGACTACAAGATTTTATGCATTCCTCTAGTGGATGGATAGCATCAAATAAAAAAGTATGGGCACTTTTATGGCTCCCTGAATTTAGTCATAGTCCATCATGTCAGGAAAAGTTGCACATCCATTTAAAAGCAGATAATTGCTTGCACAACTATCTTTTCACATGGGAAAATACAGACCATCAGCCAGTCAACAGAGGTACAAACTTGATGATGCAATTCATTATGAACTAGAACGTATAAAGGTAAAACCCCAAACATCCTAAGCTACAGCTTTACTTAGGCACCCAAAGTTGAACTAAGTTTGCTTTCAGCATCTCAGCTAGAACTTATCTGCCTTTGGTCCTTTTTGAAGTTAAAAGAAAAAAGCAGAAACCTCCAAAAGTAAAATCTCATTTTAAGAGTGTTGCATATTCTAAATGTCTCTGGAAATTCCCATTCTCTTTACAATCTTGTGAGAATCTGTTCAGCTTAATTCAAGCACTGAAAAGTTGGTGAATTCAGATGAGTCTGTTAATTGATGGTAACACCCACACAGACTCTTTCTGTTAAAGATATCTATATATCTATACCAGTTGTCTAAGCCAAACACAGGAGTTATTACTGGCTCTTACAATGATATCAACAACCATCAAGGTATATCCCAAGACACTATTCAAACTACCTTGGAGCATTCAATTCTGTGTTCAAAAGTAGATATCAAAAAGGAAGTACCACAAGAAAGACAAAGTATAGAGAGAACAGCAAGGGAGACTGGATGGTTCACTGACTCCTAGACCAATGTATAGAAACGAAGTCAGTTACAGGTAAATGATTACTATCTATTATTGGTCAGTGTAAGAAATGTCAGTGGCTTCAGTCTAGTTTGATAACCATGCAAAATACATGAATCAATATTAAGTAGCATTTCCCACTTGAAATTTGAGCAAATAAATGGACACCAAGAACACTCCTCTTAATAAAGAATATCACTTTGAGGTCAGGGATGTCAGGATTTCAGATGGAGTCTTACAGCTAAAATAATATATACATATTAAGCTGATTTGTAAAGACAGCTAAGTGGCTCTGAAAGACACTGATGAGTGTTATTGTAAATACATGATGCAGAAACAGAAAAAAACTGTACCATTTCATTTATACTGTTTTTCAGAGTAAATCTAACATGCCTATAATCCAAGCTTCTAGTCCAGCCAGCCGCCACTCTTACAGCCCTGGTCCAAACCTTGTGAGGCACCTATATCACACAGCAGTCTGCAGCACAAAAGTGGAGAAGAGACTCCTCCACAACTTGATCTAGAAGCACAAAGCAAATAGAGGAATGCATCTTAACCTTCATTATCCTTTCTTATGGTTGTTGGCTGCAAAACCAATTCTGGTCTTGCAAATCACTCATTTGAAAATTTGAATTTAAAAAATCAATTACAATGGTGAAACAACTGTATTTTAAATAACTGTATCACCCTGAAATTCCCTGACTATGCACATTTCTTACTAATAAGAAATTAGTTACCTTTTAAAGATCGATGATGTGCATCACTTTATCTTTTAAAGCTAATTGATAAATTAACTTGAGAAAGTCTTAATGCAGGTCAAAGAAATTGTCAACTATATTTTATTCCTAACAGATTCAGAAACTTCCACAAGAACAGCATGTTCACCAAATCGTATGAAGCAAAGCATCTCAGTCTGTGCTGTTTGATCAAAATGTTCTAGCCCACAATAGCTTTATTACAGGCAAAATTGCTTTTGGCAACTCTTGTAAAGAATTGGCAGTTTAGGGTACTTTTATTACTTTTTAAAACAAAACCTGACATTTCAGAAATTAAAATGAAGGAGATTAGGGTTGCTAATATCATTCATTAGCCTTTGTTTCAGCTGTAGAACAGATTTGCTCATTTATTTTTGGTAACAGAAATATAATATTAAATCAGTTTCTCAACACGCACTCAGATAGAGATGCAGAATGCTGGATGAGGTACTTTTCAAAACTCTACTACTCCCTCTACATGAACAAACTACAGACAGACTGTATTGAATATTGATCTTGTTCCCTGGTAAGGAAAACCAGCACAATTATTGAATGTACCGTGGAAGAAAAATCCATAGAATGATATGAAAAATGACTAATCCTGGAATCCAGAACCATATTCCGATCTGAGGGCACAAAGTTTTATATAGACATTTGCCTGTTTCTTTTCTCTTTTGTTGTGAACTTGCTTCCCCTGCCCATGATCTGAGCTGCTCAGTATTGCCCCTCTCCCACCTTTGTCTACCTTTTACCTTAAGCAAGCTATTTCATTTGGAGCGTGATAGCGCATATACTTATCCAATAACTTCTTCAAAGCTGGGAGATACTGTCAGTGACACTTAAGTGTATAAATAGAGCCAGTGGATCAAGGCAAGAGGGCAGAACATAGGCAGATCTATTAGTCTAAATTAGATCGAAAGATTCTTGGCGTCTGTTAAGGAAGGTGCTGGTGATAAATTGCCATCTTGTGAAAGCCTGTTCTCCACACACACAAGGAGGATCAGTACTGAATTTCACCAAAATGGAAAAAGAAACAAACATCAGAATGTAGCAAATTTTTGAGTTGCAAGACTTGGCATCTAGACTTTCCTGACACATCAAAGTATTTGTAGAACATATCCACATGCTCTCAGAATTGGGAAGTGTGCTTTGCTGGTTAATAATTGGGTTGAAGCATATTCTGTGAAAAAAAGGGTTGATATTGCAATTACAATTATATGTGAATTCAGAGTATATGAGAGGACAGAACTGATTTTGATACTGCATTATGAATTGTCTAAGCCAGCTACAGACATTTCTCAACACATTACTTAAAACATTCATTGTTAGGAAGCAGCTGCATTTTAATTCAGTTTTGTAAGTTATTTTCTGTCTTCTTGGAAATAATGAAAGAAAAGTATCTTTTTAAAAGCTTAAACCAGAAGTCAGATAGATCCCTGTATTTTTAATTAGACTGCAGTTTCCTCTTTCATACTGTTCTCTATAGATCCTGGCTATCAGAAAATGTGCTAAAGTTACTAAAGGATTTTAGTATGCTAAGGCCCTGAACTAAAACACAAAGTCAGTGAGCTTGAAACATCCAGTTGTTGCTTTTCCAGCTCACTGCAAACATTCTTAGACACATGTTCAGAAATGATGTTAAACTTGACAGCTGACTTTGCTGTAGGTAAGGTGAGAGTAAACTTTCAATACATGGCAGTTCTGTAATTTAAAGCAAGCTTCCGTGCAAGATTATTTACTGTTTACTGACAGTAAAGAGGAAAAAAAGAAAAAAAAAAAAGGTGCACTTGCAAAAATCATGCAGACTTACAAGCACACCGTAGGGTCAATTCCTGCCTTGAGTCATGCTAGCTTGCTACATTTTTTAAAGCACGTCCAAACCTGGTAGTCTGGATTGGGACTGAGAAAATTCACTTCCACAGACAATTTGTGTGAGTTCTAGTAAGTCCTGATTTATTTTTACCTTAGTTTGACATGGGTGCTATAGTAAAAATAAAACAAACCCCAAAGATTTTAAGCTGAATATTTTTAAACATTTTTTATTAAATAAGCTGCACTTAAAACAAACACTTCCATGTGAACATCTTCAGTCACTCTATCTAAGCTACTGCAGTACTTTAGGAAAGCAATTGGTTCATAAGCCCAGTATCTCATTTTCGCATCCAGCTCCTCAGTTCCTAGAATACTCCTGTACTGAGAAAAGGTTTCAGAAGTATGGACAGTAAGGGAAGCCAACTGGGAAGTCTGGCCAACAGTAAGCAAAGGGACTTAAAGAACCTAGATTGAGTCACTGCAAAAACTCTCCTAGACACACAGTGATATTGAATAATACAGTGGAGGGAAAACACAACAATTTGGCTTACCAACAGAAATCGCTTCTGTTTTAAAGGTTAATCCACTACAAGGTGGTGTATTGCACAAGGAAGAATAAAATTGGAGATTTTAATTCATTTACACTACCAAAATTCTCTCATGCAGAACACATGTATTGCAGATGGCTTGCTTATACTGAAGATTTCTTTCAATGAAAAATCCCTTTCAACACATATTTAACAAAAACTTCACAAAAATGGCAAAGAAAAGAATGGCTAATTCACGTGGAATTATTGGTGGTTGCTTTCTTTTCTCCTATAGCAGGAAAAGGACTGAACATCATAAGAACTGACTTGGCAGCTCCTGTGCAAAATAGTACAAAGACAAACAAGAAACTTTTATTTTAAGCAACATTGGAATTCATTTTGGAAATAAAAAAAAAATGAAATAGTCATTGTTCTGATGCAACTTTAATGGCATTAAGGATGTCCCATATTCATTAATTCTGAGTGAAATCAGAGTTTTGTTAATAGTACAGATTTGTGAGGTACAGACTTAAACTGAGGGGGAAAAAGTGATCTTAAGATGAGTTCATTTTCTGCATTCCCAAGAAGAATTAGAGTTTAACCTCTGCAGACCCACCATTCTTGTCTTGACCCCAGGCCCTGCAAAGCACAAAAGCAGAAACACACACATTCCTTGTTCTGGATACCTAGTAACAGCAGGAAAATCCTTTAGGCTTTCAAAGAAAAGGAGAGCAATACACCTAGCAATCTCCTCTTCCTTAGACATCATCTCTACAAGTTACTATTCAAAGACAGTGCTTGAGCTTCCACAGGAACTTTGTTGCCTCCTCCAAACCCAAGAGGTCTGGAGGAACTCTGACTTGGAAGAAGGATTTCACCATCACACAGCTATCCAAACAGCCTTGATCATCTGGACCTCGATTGCCAATCAGGACAATGCTGTCAACAAACCAGTAAATCCAAGGAAGACTTGGATATAGAGCTGCTACAGGGAACAGGGGAGCAGCCACCTAAAGCAGATCTCCAAGCATCCCTTGATGGTGCAGACACCCTTGATGAGTTTGAATAACCTGTGCTACCGTTTTCTACTGTTAAGCCTGCCCTTTCTTTCCACTCCAACACAACAAAGGAAAACCAACCTAACTTACAGTGATCTTTGCAGAAAATATTGTACACACTTGATATTTTTTGTTCCCCTGAGATAACTGGAACTTTTGTTGTACTTTGTTTAGATTATAAGTGACAACTGGAAAGCAGCAGAAACAGCTTTGATCACGCATTAGCCTTTCTGACTTTGATATTGACTGTGCCCATTTATATCAAACCATGGCTGTCAAAACTCTGAAGTACACTTAAAAATTCTCCATAATTGACCTTTTCATAAAAAAATACTTTTATATTTAGGCAAAAACAAACGTAACAGGAAAAAACACTTAAAATATTTCATTTTACCCTTATAACTTGCACATTGTGCTTAGGAATAAGCAAATTGGTACCTAGCTGGCCCAGAAGGGAAAAGAATTTGGACTGTGATTTTATTTTAAGAATAAGCTCCTCTTAATTTACAGGTGTCAACTGTAACAACTAAATCTCACACTTGGAATCTTTCTTTTCTTAAAAAAAACTGAAAGCACTGAAATATAACATTTAGCCAGGTCAAGGGTAAAGAGAATAATATTTAAAGAGTTGTAATTGCTTATTATTATTTAAATGCTTTAAAATATTTTTATCTTCATCATGGACAGAAAAGTACAATTTCTTGACAATGCTTATTCTTGGATGCTTCTGTGTAGGCAGGAGTCAAGCAAGGAGCATTAAAATAGACATTTCAGATTATTTCCAGACACTGTAAATAGATAAACACAAGGGTGATCCCTGTTGCATAAACAGATGCCAAGGATGTTCATGGTGTGGGATCGGTCTCTAATTTTTTCTGCCTCACACAACAGATGACATGTAAGGCCAACTCTTATATTCCTGTATCTTCTTAAACTGTTCCATAAAAAGACTGCATACCCACGCTTTGTCTGATTTGTGTACCTCTTCATCGCTATGCCATGCCATTCCTGCTCCATGTTTATCCTTGTAGAGCATCATCACTACAGTACAATAGTTCATGCATATACTTAGATCTTTTCAGCTTAAGAGCCACCAGGTCACCTGTACCAGATTTAAGATTCCTGATGTTCTCAATGATACTAGTCATAAGGCGCTCAGCATATTTACAGCAGCAGGGTCATAAAAAATGAATAAATATCTTAAGATTTCAATGCTCCAGTACTATTTAAAAAGAGTAAAAAATATTCATGAGCATTTGCTTAAATCTTTGTCATACAGAAAATCTCTTTTTGAAGGAAAAAGACCCTGATTTTTTCAGACTGAAATTGTAGACAATAGTATAAATATTCTTTAAATGTTTCTTTTGATTTTGAGTTAGGTCTGATATTCCTTATCCACAAGAAACCAGTCTGAATACTAATTATCAGGGAATCTGCCAAAGTCTCCTTATAAAATGAGCATTTCTTTAGACATACTTTTGCAGACATGCAAAAAAACCCCAAGACTTATGTACTATGTATTTATTACAATAAAGATTTTGTTGGTAACAAAAGCACTCAAATGTTTTAGATACTGCATATGTTTGAGACAGTTTGCCTTAGGTCAACATGGCATTATATTAAACACAAATTGTCAGCAATTCTTCCAGCTTCTTCATGTGATTTCTTACCCAAAAGGCCAGAGTGTTTTTCTTTTCTGCAAAAATGGCCTTTTTCTGTATTCCACATCAACTTTTTCATGCTACGTTGCAGCTGCTTCTTAATCTATTACTATCCCAGACATATATTTATGGTGCCTAAATGAAACTGAAGTTAGCTGTGACATCTGCAATAGTGAGTTCCAGTTTTACTTTTTCATTTTTCACTTGCAACTCTTTGAGAATTACATTTTGTAACTGTGGTTGCTCAGGCATTTGCATACTAACAATACATGCAGTCAAGCACCTTTTGCTATCTAGTACATCTAGGCTGTTGCACGTTCTGTCTCTTGCAAGACCACAACAAAACCAGAATTACTTTTAAGGCTGAGTACATTGAATTGATTTCAACATTGAGGGAATCTCTCAAATGTTCTTTCACAATTTGATATAGCTTAAAGGATTGTGCTCAGTGTCAGTAAATGACAATTTTGTGATTGAAAAAATCAAGTCAGTTTCTTGACAGAAGTCCCTGTTTGTACTTTCTTAATGTACACTCCGTATCTTGGTTTGTGTAATCGTAACATATCAGGAATACACATTGGAGTCTTTTCTAGCTAGTGCTGCTTTTAGCCAATCAGCTTGACAACTTACTCCCTAAGTGTCTTGTATCACCTGCAAAATGTTAGCTGAAGATGCAGGAATACTTCTTCCCCTGAAAGCCCGTGGGGTACATCTACATTGTTCCCTCTGAGGAAAGAGCATACTCGCTTTCAAGATGCTGAAGCATTACATCACAAAAGCACACGGACAATTCAGAGTATGGCAGCAACACAACACAAATTAAACAGGTAATTTTCACCTATACTCAACAAGTGTAGGACTGTCGCGGTCGGGGCAATCCACGACACATAGAAGTTGTGAGCCAAAAGACCCTGCCATGTCTTGTGTCTCTGTTGCAAGGGCCCTGCAGCAGAAGGCACGGGCAATTTTTGTAGCACAAATACAAAAAGGTGGAATTGTGGGAAACCTCGGCTGGTCCAGGGAGTCAGAGTGTGTGAACTTAAACATTGGCCTTGAATAGATAGATGCCCATGTATCCTTGGAGAAGTTGGAAGGCGCCAAGAAGAGCTGAGTAAACAAGATTAGGAAGCTGCCAGGCCGCAGGTGGAACCACCCAGTTATGAAGTTACAACTGAGACGGAGTCATCCAATTATGAACTATCAGTCTTTAGCTAAACCAATCATGCATGGATGCGCAGCTCGAGAAGGGGTATAAAAAGTCTTGTAAAATCAATAAAGATGTCCTTTTGCCCACAACTTCTACGTGTCATGGATTGCCCCGAACGTGACATTAGACTTAATTTTTGAAAGACTTCCTTAGATATTAACAAGGATACTATCAATGCCTGTTATTCTTCATTTCTGATCTGGTTTCCACAAGTCACGTATAAACAGTTCATGGCACGTGAGTGAAAAGTGGAATTGTTGACTTACCTATTTGGTCTTTCCTTTCCAGACAGATTCTAGTGTTAGCAAGAAAAGACTTGTGATATTTCTACGTACACACACTTCATTTCCTTGGAAGGAAATCTCACCAAATATAAAATGAATGAGAAATAATACCAAAAAAATAGTATAAGCTACACGAACCACAGCTCCCTCTTTTCTTTAATAGCTTTTTCTCATTCCATGTCTTGGTCTTCAGCTTGTGTCTTGTTGCTTCAGTACTACCTAGACAGATAACTGCTGAAGAATTCTTTGTGCACTTCCCAAAGGGGACTGCATCTCAGAAAGCAAACTTTATCTTGATGTCTCAACTCAAGAGAGCAATATCTCCTTTGAGGTGACTTGTCTGATGGATTGAAGAATAGACATCAGCTGGAAGGGAGCATAAGTTAACCTCTTGACATGCATCCAAAAATAAAATGCGCTTTAACAACTACCTGAAGAGAATTCATTAAAGTCATTGTCAAGAAGATATAATAGGGAAGCAGTTACATGGTTCCAGTAACAAACTACTGAATGCTTAAAATGTTATGATAGATATTTCATGCATTTTAATAGACATAATGCAAAATGTACTAGGTACAAAGGAAGTGTTTTTAATATAAGAAACTGCTCATCAGCGACAGGCACTGAGTAGATGTTTTTAACGCTATTAGCTCTTCAAAGAAAAAAAGCACATTGAAAAATGAATTACTGTTCTTATGACATTAATGGAGAATAATACAGCAGCTAAGTGCTTGCAAGACTGCTTCATCAAGATTGGTCTTCTGCAATGATGACTTGCTGCAGAGAAGTGAAGTAATGATAAAATAGCCCACCTTTTTGAAACAGCTGAAACTAATCCACACTTACATGGTATTTTCTGCCAAGGATTTATTCCAGACTTGCAGCACTACAAATGTATCTGAATAATTTTAATTTATTTTAAGTTATCTTGGTGCCTCTCCTTTTTTCCTTTCTTTCTTTGATTGAAGAAGAGGTAGTCAAACTTCCCCTAGGCAGCTTGGTTCATTGCACCAAGCGGAGAAATAGGATCTGATCTGACTCTCACCAAAGCTGGTTGCACATTTATTTGATGTAGAAGTGGTCTATTCATAGCATCTATTAATAGGAGAGGGACAGACAGAAACTTGGCAACTCACCTCAACATATGTTAGACCTACTGCAATGCTCACTGGTTCTGCTAGTGAGAACCAGACATTCCCTTTCACTCTCTCTGAATCTGTATTTCCTCTCTCCATTTCTCTTACCTGTGTATACCCATTTCATCCAAAACCCCTCAAATACCAGTTACAGGGCTGGAGCACCTCCTCTGTGAGGACAGTTTGAGAGAGTTGTGCTTGTTGAGTCTGGAGAACAGAAGGATTTGGGAAGATCTTAGAGCAGCCTTCCAGCACCAACAAGGGCTACAGGAAAGCTGGGGAGGGGGTCTTTACCAGAGAGTGCAGCGATAGGACAAGGGAGAACAGTTTTAAGCTGGAAGAAGGGAGATCTAGATGACCTATTAGGAAGAAATATTTTCCTGTGAGGGTGGTGAGGCACCAGCACAGGCTGCCCAGAGAAGTCACAGGTGCCTCATCCCTAAAGGCATTCAAGGCTGGGCTGGATGGGGCTGTGAGCAACCTGATCCAGTGCAAGGTATTCCTGCCTATGGAAGGGAATTTGGAACTGGATGGGTTTTGAGGTTGCTTCTAAACCAAACTGTTTTATGATTCTATAACAGTAAAACAGACGGCTGTCAGCATGTGATATATTGATCAGTAAAGCAGTATCTTCCTGCAGAGAGATGGCAATTTGCTCAGTTTTCCTTGGAAAGTTCTTGAGATAAGCACAACAGCATTGATTCAGTAAGGTATTGAAGTCAGAAAAAATTCCTTTTCATATTCTTATTATACTTACATGCTTTCTGAACTGAACTATTAATGATTTTAGTATCTTTTAGGACAGATTTATTTCGAAAAAAATAATGTTTCTATAATCTGAAAAAAATCTGTTCAAACTGCAAGGAAGTCTACTGTATTTCTCCACAGAATTCTCTTTTGTAAGCACTTCTAAATGTTTTCCACAAAAATATTAAAAAATGAGCATCATGACAGCATTATTTCTTAGAAAAGGAAAGTGCTAAGAAACAAATGAGGAAGAATGTGAGAAGTGAAAAGAGGTATTTATACAAAAAGTCTGATGGTATTTCCAATTTGAGTAAAAATTTGGAAGCACTACCAACTAAGCAGTGTTGAGTAACTGTTATTTTAAATTAATACTGAATGCTAACAGTGGTTTTATTTTTTTAAAGAGCTATAGACCAAGACATCTTGCCAGTAAACTCTAGTTAATAATTTTAAAAAATTATTCCTCAATCAGTACATATGAAATAGCTAACTAATGACTTATTCTAAGTTGACTTTTTTGTCAGTTAATTAAGAATTAATTTTTTTGAGAATGTATTGGAATATTGGTTTGTGTAATCTGATGCCATTTGAGTGGTATTATTCTAATTTTCATAGACTCTGATTACAAAGTTTAGAATGACTGTATACAGCTGAGCTCATGATAGATTTGTATATTATTTTTACTAGCAATTTCCTATATGCTCTGAATACAGGGTAAAAATTAATGATAAAAAGATTAGGAAAAGAAGCTGAAAAATAAAAGAAGAAATGGTCCACAAGACAGAAGCTGCTATCCTGAATATTATACCCGAATTCTGCATCATCTTGCATTCTGCCTTTGACAACAACCACTAACTGATTTTTAGAGAAGAAGGGAAAAAGTACTAGAGAATTTCTCCCTGTTTGCTGCCAGCTTCTAGCATCTGGTAGGTTACAGACTTTCTGACCTAAGGGTGCATCTAGATCATTAACTTTAATACCAATAACAATCTTTTATTACATTAAAAACAATCTGTTTGGGAACATGAGTTCATTCTTGCCAGGTGAGTCTAGAAGTCTAGCAAGCCCAGCAGTGTGTTTTTGACAGCAGCTAAGAAAAGCAGAGCTACTTTACAACAGTTACTGCTCTAACACAGCCACAGCTTCCAGTAACAAATACATTAGAAACTGCCTTAGCACAAAAAGTCCTTGGTGCAGTTCAATTTCATGCTACTTATTAATTTATTTATGCTTCTTATGGCTGTATAATCCTATGTAAAAATATACCCAAATTCTCTCAGGTATCTTTTTTTTTCCCCCTAATTTGCCAAGCTGCTCTATGTAGGAACACCAATCCACACTTGGAATTCTCCCTGTTGCTCCATTTTTCCTATTCATCTTGAAGAACAGGAACTAAAACCATATGAAGCATTTGAGATGTGGATAAACAATGACTACACAACAGAATAATGCTGTGTTCTGTTCTAGTCTTGCTACTAACACCCCTTGGGATTTCTGGTCACTTCTGAGCACCGAACAGTTTTATAAGAGCTATCTACAATTACTGCACAATTTCTTCAGCTCAGCACTAACTGACTCCACAGCTGTGCTTACATAATTAAGGTTACTAATACTTAACGCATACTGATATTTAATTCTACCTACTATCCTACTATCCAGTCATTCAGCGTTTTGAAACCCCTCAGAAAACCCTCACATGCAAAGTTTTTTTTTAATAGTCTTACTGCATCTGCAAAGGCTCTCATCTCAGTGTTCCTCCTCATGTCAATTATTTAGGAATATGTTGGTTGAGATTCCTGTGGGAGCAGCTGATAGTAGAGCTTTATTGTGCAATAATGCCACTGCAGACCTGTTCACTAACATGAATGGCATTACATCAGTGTCTATATTTTCTTCTCCAGAAGAAAATAGTATTCAGTTGCTTCACAACTACTGATTAGAATCACAGAATCATAGAATAGTTTTGATTGGAAGGGACCTTAGAGATCATCTAGATCCTTCCTCAACATCCTCACACGATTAGACTGCAATATTCACTTTCTGTCATGAAAAAAAATGGTGAGGATAATTTAAATCATCAGTCCTGAAATTTTAAGTCATCTTGCTTTTCAAAAACTAAATGAGAAAAACATAAAAGTAAAATAAGAGAAATTTAGGACCTGCTATGCTTGAAAAACTGAATTTCTACTGGTTCTTCCCATTAAAATAGTAGAAAGGCTCAATCTACTTCCAAAAAGTCTTTTTCTGAAAGACTTGATAGGATAAGCATGAGCTAGACAGACACAACTCCCTTGCATATAAATTAGGATTTATTAATTCAAAAAAATCTGTTCTTATGGATCCAGCACATCCTGGAGGCTGCTTTGTCCCTATGGGTAAAATGAGAGACTACATGCTTGCAGCAATCTTTCTTTTCCCATCATCTAAGAATCTTCCTGTCATACTTAGTATTTCAGAGGATCTCCTGCTCCCTGCTCCCATTCAGGAGTTCAGGCTGAGGGTTCAGAGGGAATGTCACTCAACTCCAGACCACGCCCTTGGGCTTTCCTGGTAATACCTTGGGGCACACCAGTGCTCAGAGCCAGTTGACACATGACCACATCGTGGTCCTCACTCTTACAGCCTCACATATATGCTAAATTGAGAACTATCTATACCTGTAAAATCAATTTTACACTGAAATATCACTGATGGAAAGTCTACTGCTTTTAGGCAATCCTAAAGCAGTTTATTTATGTTGTAGTGCTAAAAAAGTGACTCTTTATCTGAACACATACTTAATGATTTTTTCACCCCCAATTAAGGCAATGATTATCTTACGATTATTAAAATTCACTTAAAGAACCATATGTTTAAGCTTTTACACACCACTGTGCCTTGAGAAAGCCATAGACTTGATTATTGAGGCCCTCGTTCAATCAGTTATATCTTTGAAGTTCCACAAGTAGTATGTGGGACTTAAAGATAAAAACAAGATGGATGAAAAGAGTGAAAAGAAAGGAAAGAAGCACACACACAAAAAAAGAACATCTGTTTCCTAGTAAGACAACTTGAAATGATATTTTATTGACAGCCTGCCAGAAGACTAATGGCAATTTTCCCCTCTGCTAGCTAAGAAAAACAAAACACAGATGAGGTTTTATAAGCACCAAGTAGAATGCAGGCACAGAAATAAACTTTATTGCTGTCCTTCATGCAGGCTGGAAGCACTGATAGAGTAAAGCCTTCAAGGACAGCTGCTGGGGATTGAAGGATTTGTCAGTAGGGAGATAGCAAATACGATAGACCCTTAAATGGTCAGCCAGCATAAATGGTCAGCCAGCAAACCTAAAGCCCTTGAATGAAGGTCTGAGCTTTTGTTTGGTATGTTAATATGATAATTCTCTCCCGTGCCCGAGCTAAGAATGTTCAGGCCTGAGCTGGAGGGGAACTTATGGATGTCTCACCAGGGGCATCAGCAAATTATATATCAAGGAGGTTTAAACTGGATATTAGGAAATATTACTTCACTGAAAGGGTTGTTAAGCATGGGAACCATGTGCCCGGGTTGAGTCACCCCCCCCGCATGCATGTATTTAAAAGACAAGTAGATGTGGCACTTAGGGAAACAGTTTAGAGGTGGACTTGGCTGTGGTAGGTTAAGGGCTGGACTTGGGGATCCTAAAGGTCTTTTCCAACCTAAATAATTTTGTGATCTTCTTCAACATTTCTTTACACTTAGTTAGTTGATTCAAATTTTCCTATATCCTTTATAAGTTCAAGTCGGGTTTGTTTTGTTTTGGTTTTTTTTCCTCTCAAAAACTATGACTAGATAAGGAAGGGGTAAAAACAGCTGCCTTTTAGCTAACTTGAGGATTTCCCTTCACAATTTCTGTGTTTACCAAAGCAAATATTTTACCTAAGAAATCAGTATATCACAAGACTGATTCATTTTAACTACCTACTAAAGGGGAGAGCTCACACTCAGAATACACTTTCACTGCTACTCTCTCAGAATCCTCTCTCAAACCAAGCTACAACCATATGAAATTTCACAAAGAGCCAGAACACAAAACAGCTTCCAAACCTTTGTTATCTTATGTGAATGGTCAAAAAGAACAGCATCCCCTCAGTCGGCATCTCCTAACAAGTACCTTCTTCTTGATACTCAATGGCTTTTCCTCAAGCTTAAACCTTCCTAAAAATGGGCCTCTGACTACTTCTGGGTTCACCTTACAGCTTATTTCAGGAGCGAAGGAAAATATTCATGATGTGAATATAACTGAAGATGCAGACATTTACCCAGACACCCCTCCAACATTTCCCTAGTGATGCCTGAAATATCTTCTTTAGCTGATACAAATCAAGCATTCCATATCTCAAGAAGCAATGTTCCTGCCTTTCTTTCAATAACATGTATTTTTTGAGGATGTACTTCCCTAGATGTAGGCCAGAGGATTTTGGGACAACGTTAGTTGGCATTGTGGAAAGAAGCAACCCTCTCTTCTCTACCAGACGTTGTTTTTCTCCTGTCTCTGCACCATTCCTGCCTCCCTCCTCTCCTGTTTTATTCTACAGCAGATGGTGTCATGTAATAAAACTGCTCAGAAAACTGCACCAAGTTAAAATGAACTATTTTGTTAATAGGTCACTTCTTCATCCAAATTCTGCACAGGAACACTTGGCCATTTGTGCTGGCAGCAAAGCAATAAGAAATGCAAAAGCGGGATCAGCAGACAGGAGAAGGGTTAGAACACACAATTCTAAAGTAAATGACAAACTTTTGAAGAGACAGGTGAAATTCTGCAGCACAAACACCAAATAATGGGACACAGCATTGAACTATGATCAGCATTGGTCCTACTGGATCCCTTTGCCTCCTTAGCTAAGTTACCGTTCAAGGAGTAGAGGTGGCTTTCACACAAATGGAGCATTAACATCTACCAGCATCTGGGAAATGTCTGCTGCATATTCCTAAGCTTGCATTCAAAAAGCAAAGTCACACACCTTGCCAGAAGTACTCCCAAGGAGCAGAAAGAGGGTTACAAGTGAGGGGAATCAGCTACTGCTTTTGTCCAGAGCAGGCAGGTAAGTAGGCAGCAGGAAGAGGTGAATGGCTTGACCGTCACACCTCCAGTAAGCCAATTAATATGATGGGCTTTCATAACATAACTTGTGCAGCATCATTTCTTTTCACTCTATATAAGAGAAAATGAGGAATATCGAATGGGAATGTTATGGGTTATCCCTTAATCTCTGTAGTCCTCTTAATTACATTTATACACATTATTCTGCTTTGAAATGCAACTTCTGTTTCCTAGCCTGGCTGGTTTCAACCTCACTTCACAAAAGAGAGCCTGAAACAAGATACAGGATGGTATTAGTGCAGCTTCAGGACTAAGGAGTCCAGTGAGAGGCTCTGAGTAAAGTAGCAGCTGTCCTTTTTTTGTATGTTTTTCAACCCCTCCCTTTAATTCAATTTAATTGATCATTTCTATCAGGAACCAGTAGATCATAATCAGAACTTGACTGAAAAGAGCCACATATGTTTTCTGTTTTGTTGCACAGCAGCTGATCCTGTTTTTCAGGGAATCATGCAAAAAGTGGTCTTTAAAGCAATATTACTGAATGAGAAGCAATCTGTGACCCCATGTTCTAAACCTGCAAAGTTCAGCCAAAGCTCTGAAAGAATTATTTATAAATTTTTCAAAATTTGCACCTGAAACAGAGGGGAGTCTTTGACTCAATTTGCAGTGAAAGTACCCTGCTGATATGCTGTGCTTCCTCTACGGTAAAGCCCTAGTATATTTATAGCAGGCTGCCAGACATACTGAATGAGAAAATGATCAAATTCCCTCAACACAATTCATAAGCACTGTACAAGGAAACAGGGCAAATACAGCATCTTATGTTTTGGGGGGAGATACACTATTGTATCATTTTAATGGTTTTCTTCTGCAAACAACAAAGAAATGAAGTAATAATGTATTCTAAACATACTTTTCACCACATAGTGAGAAATTAATGCACAGAAACATATTAGAGATTTGCTCATCAGCACAACTGAAGCCTCTGGACTTTGCAGCACACTGCATTTTTACAAGCAGTAGCTTTCAAAAAGATGTATAATCTTCATTTAAGCTTTCCTGCTGCTTAAAATCTATGTGAAAACTGAAAGTACACTGTAATTGAACACCAATGCTGCTGTTCAATACAAGTAATTCTCCTTTTATTTACCAATAATCTGACATAGCTTCTTTGTTATGCTCTAGATTCGTAGGATACCTTAACAAGGAAAAGATGCTCCAGTAACAGATGTTACATATTTTAGACAGAATAATCTAATATAAGCAGTTGTAATGTGAACATCTTTAGAATTGCAACACTTGAATAGAATGGACATAGAAAACAGGGAAAAATATTAAGGACTGCATGGAAAAATACAGAATAGAAACTGGGAGAGACAACAAAATGAAATAAGAAAGAATATAGAGCATGGATAAAGAACTACGTAGATATAGAGGAGGGATGCATGCAAACCCAACAAGCAAAGGGGAAGGACAAACAGAAAAGCCTCAAAGCCCAGAAAATAATTCCTAATTAGGAAAGGCGGGCACCCAGCTAGCAAAGCTAGTCAATACATTCCCTGGGGAACGTTATCCATATATATACTGCCACAGTACTCTCTGCTTCCTAACCTTCTGCAGTTCATATTAATTTCTTATGACAGTCCTATATTTGAGTGCAAGTTAATTCAGTGGGATTACTCTATGAATTGCTGCTTTCACAAGTAAAACTGCACCACAGAACCAACCTAAATCACTCCCACCCCAATGTGTGCCATGAGTTGAACAATTTTTACCATGCAGCATTCAAAAAAGTATAATTCTGCATCTTTTCATATTGAAAAAATATATCTGATTCAGAAACTAAACCCATCTATGTACCAGTTAACATTATTATTTGTGGAATGTATCAATTAAATATCCTATGGTCCTATTCTGACGACTAATATAAAACTGTAGACAATTTATTTTCAGAAATGATAGCAATGCAAAAAAAAAAACCCACAAAAAATTGAAATAACATGTAAGACTGTGAAAAAATATCTACATATATGTACATTAACCACAGCGGCCTTTAGAGTTATGGGCACTTGGAATTTCTCAGATGTTAGTGTTTGGGAAGCATTAAAACTGAACAACCCCCACCCCCCCAAAAAAAAAACCTCAAAGGAATTTAAATTAAGATTACTGCCCTTAGGATTGCAGTAGTGAAAAATATGGAAACATAGCAAACCTTTATTTGTTCACAAGCCGTTCAAAAACTCTTATGGATCTGCCATGTAAATTTTATGGGATGAAGTTCTGTCTCTAAGCAATTCTAAGGAAAAAATTCCATTCAATTCAATAGGATTCACTGCTGTTTATGACTTATGCTTTACAGTCCATAAACAGTTTTAAGCTGAAAAAGGGGAGAGTTACATGATTTCTTAGCAAGAAACATTTTCCTGCGAGAGTGGTGAGGCAGTTGCACAGGATGTCCAATTCCTGGAGGTGTTCAAGGCCAGGTTGGATGGGACTTTGTGCAACCTAATCCAGTGGAAGATGTCCCTGCCCATGGTGGGGCAGCCATCCAGGTAACTGGATGGGCTTTAAGATCTCTTCTACCCATTAAAAGGTAGCAATTACTTCCTACTCTGAAATAGAGAAATGTATTTATTTTATTTTACTGGCACTTTCACTTAGGCAATTTTTAAGAATTAGTTCATCAATTTTGTATATAACATAAGAGGTACACAGCTATACACTTACAGTTCGTTGTACAGAATGAGTAGCCTCAAGAAAGCTGTGCATTCCTCCTGTTTGAATCAACATCCTTCACCTCAGCCTTATTTTTAAATGAATCCTTCAGACTATGAAAACTAATACTGAAAATATAGCAACCATTTTTGTTCATAACATCAGTTTTCCCCTTTCTCCTGATGTCAGCCTCAACATTGACCTATGTGTACATGCAGTTTAAAAGGACCATTTATTTCACTGCCTGACAGACGACTTTGTTTTATAAACTTGTTGGTCTGAAGAACAGAATGAAATGTTCTTCAGGTGGTGAGCATTCTTCAAGGTTGGTGAGACACTGGCACAGGTTACCCAGAAAAGTCATGGACCCTCCTTCCCTGGAGGTGCTCAATGCCAATTTGCATGGGGGTTTGAGCATCCTGATACAGTAGTAGATAACCCTGCCTATGGCACGGGGGTTGAAACTGTATGGACTTCGAGGTGCCTTCCAACCCAAACCATTTAATGAAGTGAATTCAGGATGTACAAACCCAAGATTTTTGCAATGGTATTTTCTGATTGACACGAGACAGCATTTCTAGTGCTGTAAGGTTTTATAAAGATACCAGTCTTCTACCCTAGCACAAAGTAAGAAGAATCTGACTTTAGCATGCCACTCAGATTCATAGAAATGACATGAACAGTCTCCATAATATTTTTCCGGAGACACAAGCTCAGTAGCCACCTGACATTTGACTAACATGTTCAAACTTTTAAAAACTCTATGTTTTAAACAAGGAAGACCATAAAAAAAGCCACCTCTTCTGCCACACAGGGCAACAGCTAATGGCAAGGGAATGACAAAGTGTAGAACAAATTGGTACCGAAACCTCATCCCTGACTAGCCAAGCACTGGTGCTTTGATCCACCGTGAGCAGCAGACAGGTTTCAGACTGCACTCAAGGGAAAGAAGGAGGAGGAGGTAGGATACTTTATTCACTTGGTTTGTAACTCACTGTCAAAAATAAGGTGTTCCCATTATTATTTTCCTTTTTTTCTCTCAAAAAAAACCCCCAAATTAAACAATGTTTTGTTTACGTTTGGTTTTACATTTTTGCTTAAAGTACTCTCTCTGCATTCAAATCATATCTTCATCCTGATCTTAACTCTGTTGGTGGCCTATCTATAATAAATAGTACTTTAGTCCCAACAGTGAAATTATATGAAGATGACCAATTTCAAAGCAACAGAAAAGAGAAAAAATGAAAATAAGTTTCTCAAATACGAAAATCAGCTTTACTTCTACCAACATAAAATCAGGATTGATATGCATCCAGCTCTCAGCAGACCCCAAAAGAGAGATGCTGGACTCATATACACGTTAGCAAATCAAGACTCAAGTTCTGGAAGCTGTTGCTGTGAAACCACTTGTTTGTGTTCCGCTAAAATCCATTATACTGCCTAATATAGAAATATCTTCTAAGGATTGCTTAGAGCAATAATTCTTCATGATCTTAAAATTAAACTGTAGAAATTGCTGATGAAACCTTGCTGATGAGAACTGCAGCAAGTGCTGATAAGAAAGCGGTGGGGTACTTACCGTACAGCAAGCTTGCAAACATCTGCTCTGTACACAAGCACCAAAGGGAGAGGAAACTACTCATGAAAGTTCAGTTCTAATAACAAAAAGGCTATGAACAAAATGTAAAGAAAAACATCTTATGAGTATTTGATACCAAGGAAATTTTACAGAGAGGTTATGCTTCTCTTGGATGAGAACCAAGAAGTACTCAGAATGGTTATCCAAATCAGTATGTGTATTTCTCTTGTTTACAACCCTCTAACTGAAGGCTTCTTACTTACTGTGCATTTGCAGGTTCTCTTCTGATCCAAAACTTGCTTAAAAATGGAACTTAGAAATCATTTTCCTTTATTTTTGACACTTCATTTTGTCCAAAAGAGATTGAAAAACCAAAACACCTATTGTTCTGTGGCTTTATTACTGTTTTTTTCTATGTTAGTAATTTCCTTTTCAGAAAGACTTCCTAATTTTATTACAGAACTTAAGAAAAATGTAGTATTGCTTTTCCTAGTGAAAAATGAATTTACCATTGGCAGACTAATTCAATTTCTGCTCAAAAATGGTCTTATATTTGTAAATCTTTTCCTACTTGGGACTTCATCATGAGGAAAAAAACAGTGTCCTGGGACAGCTTAACTAAATGTGTCTGAGGTTTTTTTCCATGATCTTATACATTTTGGCAATGGACATATTTGGCAATAGGAAATATTTGTTTTTATAAGTGAAGAATTTAATTTTCTATTTATTTATTCATTCATTCTATACAAGGACAGTATATTTATTCCACTGTCCCTGCAAGAATTTCCTTTACTGTATGGAACAGTCTGCCTGGGTTAAAGCTTAGATTAAAAGTTTGCCCACCAAAAACTCGCTTTTTTGATATAAAGCTGCATTTTTATCTTGCGAAGTCTTTCAGTGCAAAATCTGTTAGTGATGACACATTAGAAATAACTGCAGTTCCCTATTTTCCTTTTTGGACTATGAAAAAGTTCCCCGTTTTTCTTTGTGAACTGTAATACTACTATGGGATGTTACTTTAATGCCTTTTGTGAAACTGTTAACAGCTCCAAGTTCTACCCACACAGCCTGTTGTTTAGCTTTGTCTCTGCATAAAGCCAGTCCTCTGGCCCACGAAACCTGTTATGAAGGGAAAGAAAAACCAACCCAAAACTCAAATCTACCATACTTACTATCAATAATTTTGGTGACACCATTCAGGATATCCATAGACTCAAAATAAAATCACAGTCCTTTTTCTCCTTTCTGAATATAGCCTCTTAATCCAAATAATATCAGAGAAGTTAAAATTTAGTCCATTCATCTGGCAACTGTTTTTCCCTCTGTTTCATAAACATGCACATCACAGAGAAAAATTTTTCAATTTAATGTTTCTTACGTGATTAGAGTGTAAAAAATCATCATAAATATATTATTATTCTCAAACTTAATAACATCCTTATCGTAATGTATGTTATTTTCCAAAAAATAGAGATTTAGCAAAACCAGTTGTGTTATAAGCAGCCAGTTAAAACAGTTAATTGTCTAGAATTAGCAAATAAAAATTTGTGTACTACCGACAATTATGTTCCAATGGTCTCACCACAAGTTTAAGGTCAAATATCAATAAAATAAGAAGGAAGATGCAAAAGAAAATATGTAACAGCTTATCAGAAATGTCAGTTCAAAAATATTGTATCTACTGTCATATAAAATAGCTTATCTAGAATAACACATACTACAGGTACCACGTCCTCTATGTATCTTTACAACCTGTAGAATATTCTAGTTAAAAGTTATATCCTATGAGAAAGAAAAAAAATTACACACTGGAGTATATGATGACTTTTTACACAATCGTAATTAATCATCACATGTCATTAATAAATGATCAAGTGCTTGCAAGCTGTCCACAGTCTTTTGCATATTTCATAATGGTGGAATAACATTTTAAAAAGTTTGAATAGGCACTTACTGGAATTACAGTTAATCCTGATACAGTCTAGATGGGGAAGAATAGATGAAAAATGAAAATTTATCCTTCAAGGTAATAGCTGCAGACATCCAATAAAATCACAGCCCACCCTTCCGGGGACAGACACATGCAAATATGGCCACTCCAGATCAGGTTTGCATACTGTTATAACCCAGATATACTGCGATAGATCTTTAGAAATAGAAACGACAAATAGGGTAAAAATGGCCAATTTCAAACAAAGCTACATGGTGACAAATCTAAGTGCAAAAATCACGATTCAGTGTCAAAGATGCTTCACTGTGGCAGGCTGCAGCTTCCTCCCCATCTGTGAAAGAACAGGTAATTTGACTCAATGCAATTATAAATTGCTCCGTCACAATGGGGCGCAGAGCAAGCCCAGCCACAACCAGACATCTTGGACAACGTGTGTATAGTATACCTCAAAGGCAGAGCTTCCAAACTAGGGTGGGAAATACAAAGGTCATTTCCCAGGTCTACAAATAGGGGTTTACCTTTTCTTTATGTATAGAGTTAGGAAAGGAACAGTGAGTAGATTTCAAGCTACATTAGTATGTAGAAAACAAGTACATATTAATTAACACCGGGAATTAGCACATACTGTGTATTTTCAGATTATTTCCTTATCTGACTCGGGAAAGGAAAGGGAAGGGAAAGGAGAAAACGAAAAGAAAAGAAACAAATACAAAGACAAAAGGGAAAAAGAGGAAAGGGAAAAAAAAAGAAGGGGGGTTGGGGAGTTAAAAATATTCCTAAGGCCTGGATTTATTGACTTTCTTGAAATATAGAAGTAATAAAAATGGACAGAGGGTGGTGTTTTCTATAGAAAGAGAAGGACCTGATTTGTAGCAGGATCCTATGCTGGGCTATCCAAATTTCTTACTGTAAAAAAACCTGACACCCTGCACCAAGCTACTCTGTTTATATGGCTGCTCCTGGTTTGTACCTTTGAGGAACATGTATACTATCAAACCTAGATTTTGTTTCCATATAGCTGAGTTTGCCATGTGTCGTCAACCGCATCAGAAAAGTGGTTGCAAACAGCCGGGGAGCAGCACCACACAGCCCTTACAGAACATACTGTGGGCACCTGACCCGCTGCGAGACCAGGATCAAGAGAGCAGCTCTGGCTCCAGAGGGAATTGCAGCCCCGGGGCGGCATTCCATCCAGCAGCACCCTAATCAAGGGAAGGGGAATAGGTTCTTGTCTAGTTTCTCCCCCTCCATGCTTTCTGGAAATCATTTTATGTGCAATTATAACAATAAAATACTTGATTGCCTTTAAAAATACTAATTCCTTTTAAAAACAGTAATTCCCTTTAAAAATTGCCATTCCACTGAATAGGAATGACTACACTGAACATGCGTTTTCCTGACTGTACTTCAGTCCTCTTTCAAGTCTTGGATTTATTCATAAGGATGACAGAAGTGCTGTAATTTATTTCTTTTTTTAACTGGAGAAAACCATACCCTAACATTTTGTCCATCATTTTGCAAAGCAGGAAAAAACAATTTTTGTGGGTATTTCTGTAAAAGGGCTTGTGCCTCCAGTGTTCACACGGCTGTTTGCTGAGGGCCGCAGTCTTTGGGCATTGAAGGGTTGTGTTTATCGTTCGATACTACAAAAACACCACTACAGAACTGTTTAAAAAAGAGGAGATGGATTTACTATAGGTTTGACACCTAAAAAAAGGAGACCGAGAAATCCATCAGTGGGAATACAAAATTGCAACATTTTCATTGCTAGAACTAAAAATTCTTGGATATATTTCCATGTTGTACATTAATTGGTGGAGGTAAGAATGAACTGACCTACATATGCATTGTTTCTGCTTACATATTTAAATTGTGGAAGTGCTGCTGTGTAGAAATTTTGGAGGGAGACTAATCTTCCAAAATGAAGAAAAATAATTTAGACCAAAAATGCCACTGATGAAGCAGTCTTCTCTTTTTAGAACATACAATAGTACAAAAATATTGTGATGGATTATGTTAAGACTATAAAAGATGCAAAATGCAGAAGAAAAAAAATGAAGTGTAATAATGGCCATGTATTGGTGTGTGTACATACATACGCAAACGTTGCATTGACATGTGTTTATATATCATTTTGATTTACTTTTAATGTTAAAACAGGCTGTTTCATAAATGTTTGCAAGCAAAAAGAAAAATGTAAATAAAATGTTAATTTCTTGGAGGAAGAGTTTGTTACCTAGGTTGACCGTTAATTTCACCCGTCCTGCATCCAACTCTAAACGAAGTGTGTCTGCAGATTCCCTAGAAGTCGTTGCCATTAAAATGCCATAAGCTCGCTGAGACCGGAACCGCAATGAAACATCTTCAGCCTCTGTATGCATCACGACAGGGAGTTGTATTTTCATAAACATACTTCCATCATAGCTTAAAATTGTTGCTTCTGAAAACATAAAGGAGAAAAATCAGTTATTAAAGAATTATATTGTAATGTCTGAAACTGCTTCAAGAGAAGATGGTAAATGTAGGACAGAAAAAATTAAACATCACAATTGTTACTGGGTAACACAAGCAAGTTTGAGTCTGAGGTTTTGATTTGTGTGTTTTTTGGTTTTTTATCCTAAGTGGTATATTTTGGTGCTTTTTAAAGAAACTAAATTGTTCCTTTAATGAATCAGCCATTCACTTATGCATCTTCAAGCAGATAGGCAAAATAACATGTGAAAAAAACACTTGCAAGTCCTGGTGTGTACTACTCAAAATAGGTCAAAGCCAGTAAAAGCTACCAGGTAAACCTTACAGCTTATTAAAAGGTCATGTCTGACTATCATTTCCTTAGATAATTGCCTTAGGATACTTTATCTACTACCACAGTTATAATTATCATCAAGTTAGCAAAAAGCTGCCTGAAAGGGGTAAATATCCCCAGCATGGTTTGGACAGAGCAGATTGCTTCATGATCACAATGACTGTGATACAGTAGAATTAAAAAACCTACATACAAGCATTATGACAACCTCAACAAGAGGATTGAGACTGGACTTGGCATATTGAGGGTAAAATAATAAACCCCTCAAGATAAGCAAATAACTGTCACTTTCAGAGATGACAGGAAATCCCTCCTGGTGAGCAGCTCTGGCTCACAGTGGTCATAGCCTGTTAGAACCCAGAGCAATCAGTCACAAGTTGCCTTTTCCTAATCTCCAGGCTGGTAACAAGAAAAGAAGGAGAAAGACTGCATTTCTGCTCACAGAGAGACACAGTAGTTCTTAGAAAGCAAAGAACACATCTTTGAACAACCTGATCCAGCGGAAGGTGCCTCTTCTCACTCCAGGAGGATGATAACTGGATAATCTTTAAGGTTCCTCTCAACCCAAACCATTCTACAATTCTGTGATTGGTTTCTGAGATGTATTAGGAAGTTCTTTATTTGCAGGGGAATCAAGCATTGTGGCCAGTTGACCAACACAGGCTTTGGAAATGGCTCATAGGCCTGTGGACAGGGGCACATCGTGGTGGAAGACATGCTGAATGAGTAACATCTTTTACCCCAAGCCAACAGTGAGCAGGCAGACCATCAGGAAACTCAGAAGGCTATGCAGTAACATGCATAACTAACCATGCTACATAACTAAAACCACTATATGAATGGCAAAATAAACTATCTGATTGTGGCCCAATTTAAGCACATGTGATTGCCTACCACTAATTCACTAGAGACCACCTCACTTCTTCCATGTTTCCTACATTCCTAACCCACCAAAAACACCTAAGTATTGCAAATTGCTGAAGTGTTAGATGATGAGGTCTAAACAGGTTGCTACGAACCTTTCTTAGAAAAGATGTAATCCTGAGGGCACCTCAACACACTGAAAAAACCTCAGCTACTTGCCCAATAACAGGTCAAATGAGCAATGAGCAGAAAAAGAAGACAGCAGGGAACAGCTGAGGGAAGCTTTTCTATGCTTCAATTTGCTACAGAAGAATGGAGACTCTTACCTGCTACAACAAAGGTATATTGTACAATAATATTTTCAAGGACTGATCCTACTGATATTATATTTAATCAGCATTGTAACTAAAAGAGTATAAGAAATTTTTTAAACATCAATACACATGATAGTTTGTAAAGACCATTTCTATTGCATATCTTGGGTACTGTTAAAGACAGATAAGTTCTTCAAGACTTCCAGCCTACACAGTCCATGGAAGGACATGATTTTCCACTGTAACTCTATGAGCATACTGGAGACAAAATTGATGGATGGTATATTCATTTTTTTCATACTTCCCCAATGCAAATTTGAATAAAAGAGCTTGATGCTGGAAAAAAAAAAAAAATTACTAATACAGGTGTGACAGTCATTAGATATAAAAGGTTAGAAGAATGCATTTCCAGGTGTGACGGTTTCTAAACATGCAGGTAATAATGTTTTTTGCATATTCTAAACTTATTTTTGTTCTATGAAGGAGACCGAATAATTAACTCTCACCAGCCTGATAAGAGATCTCAAGTCAAAGAGTTTTCAGTGGGATATTATTTGGTTTTTTGATGTGTGGAGTTAGGGGAGGGGCAGGGGCTTGCAATTCACAGAATCACAGAATAATCAGGTTGGAAGAGACCCACCGGATCATCGAGTCCAACCGTTCCCATCAAACACAAAACCATATCCCTCAGCACCTCATCCACCCATGCCTTTCAGGTAGTTGTAGAGAGCAATGAGGTCACCCCTCAGCCTCCTCTTCTCCAGGCTAAACAACCCCAGCTCTCTCAGCCGCTCCTCATAAGGCCTGTTCTCCAGCCCCTTCACCAGCTTTGTTGCTCTTCTCTGGACTCGCTCCAGAGCCTCAACATCCTTCTTATGGTGAGGGGCCCAGAACTGAACACAGCATTCGAGGAGCGGTCTCACCAGTGCCGAGTACAGAGGGAGGATAACCTCCCTGGACCTGCTGGTCACACCGTTTCTGATACAAGCCAAGATGCCATTGGCCTTCTTGGCCACCTGGGCACACTGCTGGCTCATATTCAGTCAGCTGTCAACCAACACCCCCAGGTCCCTCTCCTCCAGGCAGCTTTCTAGACAGACTTCTCCTAGTCTGTAGCACTGCATAGGGTTATTGTGCCCCAAGTGCAGGACCCGGCATTTGGCCTTGTTAAACCTCATGCCATTGGACTCTGCCCAGCGGTCCAGCCTGTTCAGATCCCTTTGCAGAGCCTCCCGACCCTCCAGCAGATCCACACTTCCACCCAGCTTAGTGTCATCCGCAAACTTGCTCAGGGTGCACTCGATGCCTTCATCGAGATCATTGATGAAGACATTGAACAGGGCTGGACCCAGCACTGAGCCCTGGGGAACCCCACTTGTCACTGGCCTCCAGCTGGATTTCACACCATTTACCACCACTCTCTGGGCCCGGCCATCTAACCAGTTTTCCACCCAGGAGAGTGTGCGCCTGTCCAGGCCAGAGGCTGACAGTTTCTCAAACAGAATGCTGGCGAAAGCTGGAGAGGGACTATTCATAAAGGCTTGTGGTGATTGGATGAAAGGGAACAGATATAAACTGGAGAGAGGCAGATTTAGGCTTGATATAAGGAAGAATTTCTTCACCATGAGAGTGGTGAGACACTGGAACAGGTTGCCCAGGGAAGTTGTGACTGCCCCATCCCTGGAGGTGTTCAAAGGCCAGGTTGGATGGGGCCTTGGGCAGCCTGGTCTGGTAGGATGTTTTGCGGTTTGTTTCTGTGACACCTTAGTATTTAGGAAGCCTGTGACTTGGAGCTCCTCATGCTGAGAGGAGCTCACTTTTAGATGAGAGGTTTTTTTTCATTGCCTCAAAGCTTTTAAGGCACTTGATCTTCAGTTCAGTCTCCTTGGTCTGTTCTTGGAACATCTGTTTCCAACATAACTGGCACAGCATGGTTTAGGAGGATTGAGTATCTAATCACATCAGGTCTGTTCACCATGATGTTGAATACTCACAGGTCATCACTGATTAAATTAAGACAGTTCTTTCTCTCTTTTTTTCTGAAATTTTCTAAAAGACTGAATAATTATAGGAAAACAAGCAAACAGTACCAGTGCTGACAACTTTATTTTACGTTACCATAAGATAATTTATTAGCAACAGAATTCTAGTGGTGTTGAATACTATTCATCCTATAACATCTGATTTTGTTCAGTTTATAAAAACCCTGAATACTCTTAATGTGTCTTTTTTTTATAGGCAGTATAAAATATCCCTTTTGTTTTCTTTTACATTAAAATGTAACTTAAACTGTTTTGCTGCACTTCTTAAAGTACTAAATCATTTTTACCTTGGGAGCTTTTAATGCACAGATTAGACAGCTTCATAGGAATGAATGCGAGTCCAGAGAAGAGCAACAAAGCTGGTGAAGGGGCTGGAGAACAGGCCTTATGAGGAACGGCTGAGAGAGCTGGGGTTGTTTAGCCTGGAGAAGAGGAGGCTGAGGGGTGACCTCATTGCTCTCTACAACTACCTGAAAGGACGTTGTAGAGAGGAGGGTGCTGGCCTCTTCTCCCAAGTGACAGGGGACAGGATGAGAGGGAATGGCCTCAAGCTCTGCCAGGGGAGGTTTAGGCTAGACGTTAGGAAAGAATTCTTTACAGAAAGGGTCATTGGGCACTGGAACAGGCTGCCCAGGGAGGTGGTTGAGTCACCTTCCTTGGAGGTGTTTAAGGCACGGGTGGATGAGGTGCTGAGGGATATGGTTTAGTGTTTGATGGGAACGGTTGGACTCGATGATCCGGTGGGTCTCTTCCAACCTGGTTATTCTGTGATTCTGTGATTCTTGTAGGCCCCTTTCAGGTACTGAAAGGTCACGACAAGATCTCCTTGGACCCTTCTCTTCTCCAGGCTGAACAACCCCAACTCGCTCAGCCTGTCATCATATGGAAGGTGCTCCAGCCCTCCGATCATCTTTGTAGCCCTCCTCTGGACCCGTTCAAACAGTGGCATATCCTTCCTATGTTGAGGATTCCAGAACTGGACACAATACTCCAGATGAGGTCTCACAAAAGAGGAATAGACGGGCAGAATCACTTCCCTTGATCTGTTGGTCACACTTCTTTTGATGCAGCCCAGGACATGTTTGGCCTTCTGGGCTGCGAGCACACATTGCCAGCTCATGTCAAGCTTCTCATCAACCAGCATCCCCAAGTCATTCTCTGTAGGGCAGCTCTCAATCATGTCATCCCCATTGTGTACTGAAAATGGGGATTGCCCCAACCCAGGTGTAGGACCTTGCATTTGGCCTTGTAGAACCTCATGAGGTTCTCACAGGCCCACTTCTCCAGCCTGTCCACGTCCCTCTGGATGATATCTCATTCTTCTGGTGTGGCAACTACACCACGCAGCTTGATGTCATCTGCAAACTCACTGAGGGTACTCTCAAACTTGCTGTGAATATCATTGATGAAGATATTAAACAGCACCAGTCCCAATACGGACCCTTGAGGGACACCACTTGTCACGGATTGGACTAGATGACCTGCAAAAGTCCCTTTCAACACAAAGCATTTTATGATTCTATGAAGTTTCCACATTCTGTTGGTCTTGGCTGGACAGAAGTCTCTAGCGGTATATGTATGAGACCTTTGACAGCACAAGTTCTTTTTTCCCTTCCTTGTGTCTGTCTCGAAATTCTTTTCAGCAATGCCATAGTACCCTTTCATTACACTTTGTGGCATGCATTAATGTAGGACAATCCAGAGAATGTTATTTTTCAGACAGTAGGAAAAAAACAGTTTCCAAGATTAAATAAGAAGGATTTGTTTTGACTTTTCTAGAACTGGATATTCTTTCATTGTTTAATGGAATTGTTTCCACCCTGCAGTCACCTCAGTTGTCCAGAACAGATTAATTTGCAAGACCTGGTCAGTAAGATGGTGATATGAATAAGGAGAGGCAGTGGGGGTTACAAAAGTTACACAAACCTCAAATAAACATTTTGGCTGAAAGTATTTATTAATTTTTGCCCCAACTTTTATTTTTTTTTGCTTTGGACCAAGGAATTCCAAAGGGGTTTGTGTCTCATCTTTTTCTGAGATCTATACTGCTAACTGTTCTCATGTAAGTGTTAGCAGAAACTCTTTTTTCTCTTGTTCAGCTTCCTCTAATTATTAGATTAAATGCTAATAGACTGTAAGTTTAGCTCAGAACGTGCTATTCATTAAAAGAATCAGAGTCTCCATGGCAGGGAATAATAATCTTACTATGACTTCAGTGCTGGAAGCACAGCGTTCAAAAGAAAAATAGCAGAAAAAACTTATGAGACATCACTGACAATTTTTTATGGCAGCACATAAGTGCATGCAGTAGTTATTAACAAGAAGGAAACAGTAAGACATAATTCAGAGACTGATAAAAATATTTTATACGTGCTTTCTCTGATATTTTTATAAACCTGACAAAAACTCTTGCTGCTTCTATGCCAAACAACAATGAACCAGTGAAAACCAAAAATCAATACTGAAGGGTTCAGTTTCCCCCTCAATTTTTTTCTTAATTTCATAGAATTAGAGAATAGTTTGGGTTGGAAGGGACCTTAAAGCCCATCCAGTTCCAACCTCCCTGCCATGGGCAGGCACACGTCCCACTAGACCAGCCTCCAGGATTTCTTCCTGATGTCTAATCTAAATTTTCCCCCTTTCCAATTTAAAGTCATTCCCCCTCATCCTGCCACTACATGCCCTTATAAAAAGTCCCTCTTCAGCTTTTTTGTAGCGCCCTTCAGGTACTGGAAGGTCACTAGACGGTCTCCCCAGAGCCTTCTGTTCTCCAGGCTGAACAACCGCAATTCTCTCAGCCTGTCTTCACAGCAGAGGTGTTCCAGCTTTCAGATCATTTTAGTAATTTGTTTCCGATTAAAATCTCCAGAGCTGGGTACTCTTCCTTCCTCTATAGATACGCTACCTCAGTCAGCTCTGTGCTTCTCACTAATGATGCACAGACTAGTGCTGATGTCAGAGGACATTCAGAAACTTAATTTTCACTTGGGATGCGATTACCTGAATTGCTGAAAACATTGAGGCACATAGTCTTAAGGAAAATTCCCCACTCCTGTTTCTACTTCAGAAACACTCAGCCAGATATTTATGGATAGAAACAGAGTTTTCTGAATAGATGCTCTTCTTCAATTCATGGAATCACAGAATGGTGTGAGTTGGAAGGGACCTTAAATATCCAGTTCCAACACCCCTACTATGGGCAGGGACATCTTCCACTGGATCAGATTGCTCAAAGTCCCATTCAAACTGGCTTTGAACGTGCCTCCTCAGAAATGTCCCTGTGATAAAGCTTTCTTTACAGGCCTACTTTTTCTTATCACTGATGGATGAATTAATTCATATGCAACTGTTCCTAGCCATCCAGTCAAAAGTATACACCTTCAAAAGGCTTTGTGAAGAGTCAGTCACATATTTTGATCTGCAATCAAAGATAGGAAGCCAAATTATATTGCTGTGACATCTGTCCATCCATCTGCTGTAGTTTCCATAATCTACTAAAGCCAATCTACAGATTGTACTGATGTTTAACCTTACTGAAAATCAAGAATAAAAATCAAGAATAACTTGCAACAGGAGAAAAAACACATGGATATACAAAAATATGGATGTATGATGAAACTAAAGGAGAAATTAATTGTATTCCATGGTTTTTGTGTACTAAGTTGACCAAATTTATTTCAGATACTGCAGTGTACACAATACATCCACAATGGATGTTAGTATTCCTAGTCTAGGGAAAACAGCATGCAAAATGAATGATGGCAGTGAAAGTAACAATATGATTTTGTTTACTGAAGATAGCTTAATCACTTACCATTAAGTTAAATATTGCAGTTGCTTAACCTCCAATATTATATTCTAATTCTTCCTTTTCTTTGTGAAACTCTATTGTTTGTTGAAATGAACATGTTCCTGTTTCATTTAAATTAGTTTGAACAATTGCAATTGTGCTGCTTGTATCACAAAATACACAAGTTTATCATTTACTGCACATGGGTCGTAGCTGTAAGAACTTTGTGTGGCAGGATGCAAAAACGTGGCTTTCAGAATCCCAAAAGCTATAATCTCATTAATGCACGGCCATTTGGGATATGAGTATTAATGGAGGATATATCCTTTCAGTGGAGTTTCCTCTGGAGAGGGAAAACCAAGAGCAGGAAATGATCCCATACTGTTTGACCTGCCATGTGTATTTCTGTTGGACAAGAACCAAATGCAGTTGTAAAAAAGCCAACACCATCATCACCCCTACCAGGTGAATGCACTGGGAAATAAAACTCTGTTGAAAGAAGATGATGTTTGAAAATAAAGTATAGGAAATAAAGAAGACAAATTTTCTACGTAAAAGATTAGCACATGCCAAATATATTTATGATGAAGTGCTATAATAAAGCCTGCTTTTAAGTTCTTCTCAGATCTGCATGTATTTCTGTCTCTAACCCACATGTTTTCTAGCTTTCAAGCTGAAAAAATGCAAATCCTATTTTTACTACTGCCATATGTAATAGCAGAATTTTGCCACAGGGTGGTACACCAGACATGTTTAACTGAAGGCTTTCCTAATGCATCAGACAGCTCGGTTATGCCCTCTGCCAGCTTCACTACACCAGCAACAGAACAATCTGGAGATCTCTGAATAACTGGCCATGAGCCAAAGGCAGATCTACTCAAGCTATGACAGAAAAACACAGATGAAACTGAGAATCCACTTGCAAATGCAAATAGAATTGTGGGATTAATTCTATGTGCATGAAAACAGACATGTATTTAACTTAAATGTTCACTCAGGTTTAATTTTTAAAGAATACAGTTTTGTTTCATCCTGCTAACTAGAAAAATGAATTGAACTAGATGGCAAGAACTTACATTCCTAGTCAACAAACTTTACATTTAGAATTTAGCTTACTCTCAATTGTGAGATGAAAAAACACAGCTTCTGGCATTGAAACATTTCCTTTCCCAAAGAGAATAAAAAATAATACCTAAAATGTTAACTGTTTTCCTACTTATATTAAAATTTTTTATTAGTAAAATTTATTTAAAATTAGAAAGCTCTCTTCCCCTAAATTAACCTCAAAACCTGTTTTGCTTGTCACTATCCACCATTTCAACTAAATAAATGGTCTTTATCACCTTTACACTTACCTTTTCCAGGCTAGAGGGATACTCAGGGAAACAAGATAAGCAGAAACTGTTTCCTGGGGTACTATGATCATTAAAATAAGCTATATAAGGATTACAGATTCCTATACTGACTCTTTTTCTTTGACTCATGGCTGAAACTTATGTAATAGCCATTGATTTAAGTGATAGTGTGTAATTAAAAAATAAATTCAATTGCACAGCAATATTGATATAAACAGGCAGAGAACAAGACTTCAGCTTGGAATTGGAATGTGACCATGTAGTAATGCAGTACCAACTGGAATTTCACAAAGCTTTTCAGAACTCAGCAATGTATGATGAGTAACACAAGGAGACATTTTCTCAGAGACGTTTAACAGTTCTGACTCTCTGTCACAGTTACCTAATACTTCTTTATTGCATCTTAGAAAATCTCCCAAGATTTCTCCTACAGAGTCACTCCTTTCAGTCTAGAGTAGGGTTCTATATCATATCAAGTGAAATCAAAGATGATTTTCCTGGCTCAGAAGAGTCAATAATATTTTACCATTTTTAACCATTGTACAGGATTTAATAAAGTAGAATTGCAGCTGTCTCGTGGAACTTACCTCTTTCACATGACCTGCCAAGGTACCCTGTACCAGAGCAATCACAAACATATCTGTTCCACCCATCCCTGCATACACCGTTGTTTTTACAGGGGTTGCTAAGGCAAGGTTTTGCAGTTTCTCTCGAGCAGGAGGGCTTTACTCCAGCTGTACTTTGAATTTCAGCCATCTGTCGAATATCTTTGCTTTGGCCATCAATAAATAAATCTCTAATGCAGCCGACATATCCGTAATTGAGGAGCGCTGTCCACACCTCAGTTGGGAAGACAAGGCCTGCTTTATTTTCTGGTAAGCCTCCAAGATATAGGTCATCATCCAAGTCAAGGATTTCACTTTCCCCTGGTGCAGTATATGGTGTACGCAATGTGTTCACAGATATGGTGCCTGAGAAGAAAAGACAACAAAATGTATGATTTTCAAGACATTTGGATTTTTTACTGCTTGTTTACTCATTAATCTACGTGCCATGTTAGCTCCTGGCAAACAAAACATAGGTATTCTACTTGCACAGCTACGCAGTAATAGATACACTTCGTTACTTCAATTAAAATGTAGCAGAAATCCTATCAGGAAGGACATTTATGCACAATAATGCATGGTCACAATATAAAAAGAGTCAAAAATCACCTTACCAATCTTGTACAGGTACAGGGAATGCATTTCAGAGTTATTCTCAGGAATATCCTGCTTGTGCAATAAAAAGCCTCTTCACTACCTTGTATGTGCTTCAAAACATCAAGGCTGAGGTTGCCCTGAGAGTCTTTGGTTTGGATCCAAAGACACATTATTTTAAAAGACTCTCAACTCTTTCAGTGGGCTTTGGATGAGACTTTTTTTCCTTTAAGTGTAGAAGGAAAATACTCTCATCAGCTGCCAGACAGGCAATCATTAAGAAGATAGTGATGTGCTCCTAGAGGGAAAATCAATGCCTCTGCCACTTACCTCAAAATGTGTGCAAGTTACAAAGAGAGAAAGAGAGGATGGGTATAGAACCTGAGGAAACCAGAAGTATCTTTCCATTTAGGTTTAAAAAGTAAACAAACAAAATTAAGATTAAAATAAAATTCTACTCCTACAAAGTGCCTAAAAAAAACCTGTAATGAACTGTAAAGATCTTCTGTGTTGTACTTTTGAAAAGGAATTAGGGTTTTTTAAAACTTTGAATATGGAGAAAACCAAATTTAGTACATGGAATCACAGAATGTGCATATGTCAACCAAATTTAAATTTAGTTCACTTGAAAAAAGAATCTTCATGTAGATCTTCACAGGAGTGACTCCTTACATTCTATATATGTTCAAAAGAAAACAAAATATAAATGGAAATATTATACTGGACAACAGACCAATAATGTACAAGCAATATTACGCAACACTGTTATCCGCCAGACACACCATTAAAAGTATGTTAATGGTGAAAAGACACTGAAGAATCACATTTATCACAATGCATTTATGATACATACATATATAAAGCTAAATTCATTCTTTCCACTATTGGCATGACACAGATTCCAGAAGATGACATCGATTATCAAAAATACTTACACTGTGGTGGGAGTGGTGCATCAGAATAATACATTCAGAGTTTTTGTAGCATAAATGCTAAAATGTGAGTTTTGAGCAAATAGATGCTTGTCAGTAAAAGACCATTCTCTTCCTTGGATACATACTAATATTTAGACTTCTCTTTCAGCAGTGGAATCCTGCAGGAGCTATGTGTTTTGTTTGTTCTTTTTTTAGCTCAATATGTTAACTTCAACAACATGGATAGAATGAACTTCTAATTGGTTTGGACCTTTAGTAAAAGGTCTTTAGGCTTGAGGTCTCAGGAGCTCAAGTCCCATGTGAGACTTGGGACATATGGATTTTAGAAGAGTTGGATACAACTGCAACTAGGATACAACTGCTATCAGAAGAGATCTAAAAAGCTAAAACAAAGCCTTGTGCATCTTCATGAACATCCTTAAAGAATGGTTGAGGATCTGGTCAGCTTTCCTTTTTATGTATTATCAGAAACGCTTTCAGTGTCAGTTGAATAATCACACAGATGTAAAGTGAACTTCCAGTCATAACTGTAAGAAACAGCAATATTGATCCAAGATCCTTTCCCTTCCAAACCTCCACATTTTAAAAACTGATAAAATTATTATATTTCGATAACTCTAAATATTTGTATTGCTCCTCAGATTCGTGAAGCAAGACTTGGGATTTGTATGGAATGCTTGCACTAGGTTTAACCTTAGACATACAAGCATAAGCAGGTTGAGGTTTGACCAGCAGCACCAAACACGGACACCTGTGAATGACCTGTTAAACCAAGAAAACTACCTTTTCTGAGAGCATCCTAGATATCAAGGAAGACTGCTAACAGGCAATAAATCAATTTTCCTTTAAAATTATTAACAATGCTCAAAGCATAAATCATACTTGTGCTCACAGTATTTCTTACTGCTATTGTCACTTACTCTGTCCTGTTGCTGTACAGGCTAATTTGGCACTAAAAGCTCTAAACCTATGTTCAAGGCAGCACTTGCATCTACACAAATTAACATAGCTGCAGCTTCCAACCTCAAGCTCCTGCATTTCCACAGCTCTGTTTTCTGCTGGACAAAACTACTTGTGTTTTCAAGCTATCCATGATGCTAGAAGACATCTAGGGCTCCACTTCTATAGAAAAATTTAAAAAATTAACTAAGCCTTGATGGGTTTCAAAGCACAGGAAAAGACAGAAAACCCCACCCAGTGTAGCTGTAACATTAAAGTGGTTCAAAATGAGAGCATTGCAGGCATAAAAGGCTGAGAAAAGTGAATGATAAAGGAATTGTAGATCACCACTACACCCTGGTGACTGTCCAGTTTACTGAGTCCAGTTCCAGGCTCTCCAGTTCATGAAAGATATGGAATGATTGGAGAGAATCCAGAAAAGGGCATGGAGATGTTGATGTGGCTGGAGCATCTCTCTTTGGAGGGTAGGCTGAGTGAGCTCAGTCTGTTCAGCTTGGAGAAGAGAAGGCTGGGAGAGTAACACATCAACACTTATCTAAAGGGTGGGTGTCAAGAGGATGGGGCCAGACTCTTCTCAACCATGCCCAGCGACAGGACAAGGGGCAACGGGCACAAATTTGAACACAGGAAGTTCCACCTGAACATGAGGAAAAACTTCTTTCCTGTGAGGGTGATGGAACCCTGGAATAGGCAGCCCAGGGAGGGTGGACTGGGTGAGATCCCTTCCAACCCCCACAATTCTGTGATTTTGTGACTGTGAAGTGCAGCTAGGTGATAGATTGAAGCTAGAAAATTTTCTTCTGAATATCATAAAGGACAATTCTAGATACAGATGAATTATTATTTTGTATTGATAACCACATTTTCTTAAAGCAATGAAGCTTTTCCCTTCCCAAGAAATTACTCCACATAAAACACTCTTCGGGAGAAGCCCTCTGAAATCTTAGTGTATTCGTAGCATCTAATGAGTATGGAAAACGTAACAGGTAACAACTCTTCTTTGCATCTTTTTCATGTTTTGGAAGGCCATGGAACACTTATTACCCAGCTGGACAGTCTCCAATTCAGTGCTGGACATACCCATGACACTTCACTACATCCCGTGTGTATTATCCATAGCCAGTCAACTATTAGCTTTCGTTCTTCAAAGGTTGAAAGGACGTATGAAGGTTTATATAGCATGTACATGTGAAAAAAGAACATGCAACAATAGTGCATGTAATGGATACCAACAAAGCACTACTTACTGTGAGATACTGATTATAGTTAAGCTCTACTTACATGCTCTAGATATAACTTCCCATATTTAAGCTGAAATGCTACCTCTAGTTCAAAGTTTCAGTGACTTCTTAGCCCTTAAATGCTACCTGCCTGTGAACAGATTCTGTTTTACACTGCCATACACAACTGGAGGGTAACAAGAAGAGTTAAGTTCCCTCATCAATTTCACTGTCTAATGATGATTTCCAAAGGTTGAATGGCAGTTTAGTGAAAAAAAAAATACTTGAAGGGTTGCCCTTGAATATGGTAAACAGTTTAAAATTTTAAACAATACCCAAGTCTCAGAAAATAGTTATTGGACTTAACTCTACTGTGTTACAAGAAAATCTGTGATCAAAGACCTTCAGAGCTGCTTCATGGTTTGTTTGGTCTTTCAGTTTGAGGTTGGTTTTATTTCCCCAATACTTTTCCTGCAAAGTTGGCAGTACTGTTAAGAGCAGAACAGACAAACATTTCCCTTAGGTATGAGTTAATGAGCCTCTCCAATCATGCTCATTATCTCAGCAATTTACTCCTTCATAAGCATGTATAAGAAACTAAGACATATTTCTAAACTTTGTCTCAATTCTGAGCACTTAAATACGATGAAGTTTTGACTACAGCTACTACAACTATTCTGATCTCTATGCTTAATTTACATGGCCTGTTTAGTTGCTTTTTGTGTATGTGAAACATTTGCTTATTAAGAAATGGTGAAATATCAGAGTAAGTTATTGTAAATACACTTTCAATCTTGTGTGCTAAGCATAATAGAAGAGCAGTGATGAGGCCTGTGACCACAGCACACAACCCACGGCCACATGAAGCAGCTATGAAGCTTCTGTCCTTCACAGGAATTAGAATCATAGAATAACCAGGTTGGAAGAGACCCACCGGATCATCGAGTCCAACCATTCCTATCAAACACTAAACCATGCCCCTTAGCACCTTGTCCACCCGTGCCTTAAACACCTCCAGGGAAGGTGAATCAACCACCTCCCTGGGCAGCCTGTTCCAGTGCCCAATGACCCTTTCTGTGAAGAACTTTTTCCTAATGTTCAGCCTAAATCTCCCCTGTCGGAGCTTGAGGCCATTCCCTCTTGTCCTGTCCCCCATCACTTGGGAGAAACAAATATGATAGAGCCACGAATATAATCTGAGTGCTGGAGCAGCTCTGCTATGAGGACAGGCTGAGAGTTCAAGTTGTTCAGCCTGGAGAAGAGAAGGCTCTGGGGAGACCTTCTAGCAGCCTGCCAGTATTGAAAAGGGGCTACAGAAAAGCTGAGTAGGGGCTCTTGAACAGGGAGTGTAGGGACAGGATGAGGGGAAATGGTTTTAAGGTGAAGAGGGGAGATTTAGTTGAGATCTTAGGAAGATTTTTTTCCCCTGTGAGAGTAGTGGGGCACTGGGCCAGGTTGCCCAGAGAAGTCATAGCTGCCCCATTCTTGGAGGTGTTCAAGGCCAGGTTGGATGGGGCCTCGAGCCAATGGAAGGTGTCCCTGCCCATAGCAAGGGGTTGGAACTGGATGGTCTTTAAGGTCCCTTCCAACCTAAATCATACTATGGCTCCATGATATGATTCTAATTCAGAAAACCATGATTGCTGGAAGGGAACTTGGACCACATGGCAGGATGCAGCAGTAGGTACCAGGTTAGTTTCTCTGCTGTAAATTTAGTGAAAAAAAAAAAAAAAAGTGCTGCAGAACCCATGTTCCTTTTCCTCTGCTGCATACCTAGCAAGAAAGGTGGACCAAGAGAGAAGGTATATCTTTTTTTTTTAACACTGGGTAACAAACAGCATCTCAGGAGTTCCTTCTCAACAATGATCTGCTTTTTAGCTAAGGAAGGCCTCAGAGTAGGTCTTACTAGCAGCAGGATGGGATTCTAGGGTAAAAAAAAACTTGTAGAAGAATAATAGATCAAAAATTCCTTCAGCAAAAGGAAATTAAAGGGTACCATCTCTTTCCCCTTCCTTATATTCCCCAAAAATCTGAGGAGATGAGCAGAATTACTTGTCAATAGTGCCTGGATAAGTACAGTTTGAAAATGTGCTCCCCCACCGCAATCCCAGGCAGGTAATAGCAAACTCAATAGTTTAGAGGGGATGCTCCCCATGACTGAGAGTCCTGAAGAGAGCAAAGAATGACAAATAAATTGAGTACTTGCTGATCCAGCTAACATAGAAGTCAAGTAAATTAGCAAAGCTCCTTGAGAAATGTCACAGTTTTCTATTATCTGAGTGAACCACTCTGCATTGGATTGGAAAGCTGGGAGTAAAAGGCTACAAGATACCAAACTTCTCTTTAAAAACAGTAAGAGCACAGGTTATTTGAGCTACTTATTCATTAACAGGCAAAGCTCTGCCTTTATGGGTGATAGGCTGGGAAGTGGCAATGTCAGCATCAACAAGAAAATTTCAGAAAAGTCAGATTTTTTTAATAGAAGGTATATTCATTCACTTACACAAAAGTTCTGAAGGTAAGCAAGTGAAAAGTGATCACATTCATATGATTTCTAGTATGTTTTGGTTTGGCTAAAGAATAAAAACAAAAAAAAGCTCCCTGGAATAGTAAAGTGGAATATACATGAAAAAGTATAATAGACCAACACACATAAATCCTGAAGAAATAATCTGAACATAATACCTCAGTACTCTCTGTTCCTGTCAGAAGAAAATCGAAACATATGTTCTTTGTTTATTGTAAGTGTTAGGCAATCATTTCATTATACTTGGTTAAACCTGATGGTCTAAGATAATGAGAATATTGGCTGAGCTGTAAGAAAACAGGCTGCCCAGGGAGGTGGTTGAGTCACCTTCCCTGGAGGTGTTTAAGGGACGGGTGGACAAGGTGCTGAGGGGCATGGTTTTGTATTTGATAGGAATGGTTGGACTTGATGATCCAGTGGGTCTTTTCCAACCTGGTGATTCTATGATTCTATGAAAAATAATAGTACTACCACTGACATTGATAGTTGTCCTACTATGAAGTTTCATTGTATATATTAAAATCACAGAAAAATTTAGATATCTGGTTTAAATTTCAGCTAAAATTTCAGTTTGCCAAGCCATATGTCTATGTATTTATTAACTCTTCCTGGTAAAATTTCAGTGTTTTAGGGTAAGTAGTATTGTCAGTTTTGGAGAGTGATGGTGTAAATAAAGTTCTCTCGCCTTGACCAAAGGCAAAGCATCAGCTGGATTATTTTTTTCTTTTACATATATACTTGACTATTTATATTCTACTTAAAAAATAATATGCAGTCCTGATTGCCAATTGTGTATTGTTTCCTAATATTAGTCTACATCCTTGCTGATGTCCATCAACAGATTTAAAAAATTAAATGAAATATGTCCAAAAGTCTCTTGGAGGCATTTGTGAGCTACAGGTTTTGTGAAGCAATGAAAGTGCAAAACACTTCTTCAAATGTAAACACTTGCTCCACATTTATTTCCTTTCTTTATAGTTGTGTTGATCTTGGATGGAAGAATAAACTTCGTGTTTAGTAGATTCCCATAGGCATGGTTATTAGAGGATTTACTGCCTCTTATGAATCACTGAAACAGCGCTTAAAAAGGAAGTCTGAAATGAAGATTGTACTATAAATAATTGCTGGATAATAGAATCACAGAATTGTTTATGTTGGAAGGGACCTCAAAGATCATCCAGTTCTAGCCTCCCTGCCATGGAGAGGGAAACCATCCACTGGATCAGGTTGCTCAAAGCCCCATCCAACCTGGCCTTGAACACCTCCAGGGATGTGGCATCCACAGCTTCTCTGAGCAATCTGTGCTAGTGTCTCACTACCCTCATAGTAAAGAAACCTCAATCAGAACTGAGGATTTTGAGAAATTGTGTGTTTTGATGTTTGGGAGTCTTGTTTGTTTGGTTTTTTTCACCTCAATAAATGTAAATAATCAACCAGCATTAAATCAGAAAATCAAACTCTCTACAATGAGAATTTGAAGCCACACAGCCTAGGAATCAAATAATTATTTCTCATAATTTTAGGGCAGATTGATCAATTGAATTTGGTCTGACTTTCAGCATGGATTTGACTGAAATTTACAATTTAAATCTGAACTCATGATTTGTTTGATCTGGTTTGTAGGTAGTAAGAAAGTCAGTCATAAACCAATAACTTTTTGAGGGGTTAAGTTACATGAAGAAATTATAAATGCAAGTGATGGGAAAGCAGTCACCAGAAGGAAGAAAGTGCAGAAAACCCAAAAAATTCCAAAAGAAGAATTTACATTTTTCAACATTCAATTCAATCCAACTTCAGATTGAATACTGATATTAATCAGAAAATGCTTCATGGACTGAATAACAGACTCAGTGCATTCCCCTCAACCCCCAAATCCTAGCATGAACTGCAGGAAAAATACGATAGAACAGATTTGTCCTTCATTTAATGAATACTGATTATCTGCTGAAGCCAACTCAAGATTGGATACAGCTGAAACACAAGGATAGTTTCACAAGTTAAATGCACTTAACGCTATAAGCAATTCCAGTTGCATTAAGGAGAGTTTGAATTCTTTATTTTTACCCTTTTCAGCAAGATAATTTGTAAACTACTAAAGAATACAAAATGTACTGACTAATTTCCCTTTCTATTGATACGTGTTTGTAGCCTTTCTTTAGCATATCATTTAATTATGCTGAGATCTGCTGACATGATTGGAAGGTCTATGCTGTTTCTGTGGGGCAGCTATTCCCTATGCTGGAGATTACTTTCAGTAATCCTTTTTTTGCTTAATTTTCATTCTTGAAACTCACCACTTCAGCTATTTGGGGTAATAAAGCTCAGAGGGAGATTACTGTTAGTTTTTTAAATACACAGCACACTTACTTGCAAGATTAAGTACCTGATTGACCAATAAATGTTAACATAAGATATTTTACTCTGCAAATCATTGTGTTCTGGTACCTGACAGTAATGACTTCTTATATTCCCCTTATTTTTTATCTGTTGCACAACTCTAATGGTGGCAACACAATATAAACACAGTATTTTCTCAGATACAACATGAAAAAAACATATTAAAGAAGGAGCTTACCTGACCGTCCATCCCTCTGGAAATCCACATGGTACCATTCCCCATCATTCACCTTCTTCTGCAAGGCTTTTATTTTTATAGTACCCGATCCCATGTCTAGCAGCAGATAGAGGTGGCCATCAAGCATCTCAATGGCAAAAAAGTCAACCTTCACCATCTGTGGGTGTTTGGCATCTTTTTGGTGCCTTGGTTTTCCATGACTGAAAAGAATCAGGCCATTTGGCTCCGTTGTACGAAAGTCAAATGATATTGAGCCTGTTTTCTTGGCATTCCACTTTGGCAAAGAGATGAAAGACTCCGGTGTTTCAAATGTGATTGGATCCAAGGTTGCAACATTCTCACATTTAAATGCTACAACCCCATGAATCTTCATTTTAGGATCTCCTTGCTTGGCAAGTCGAGATAACTCCAACCTGACATCGTTATTTTTATATACAACCTGCAAGCAAAGCAGAGAAATTACTAAGAGAAATGTGACCATTTTAATCAGATATAATCTTGAAGAAGCTTGTTATTTAAAGGATAATAGTGTATGAATATGATAATTTACACACACAAAATTAAATAACTACTTTCATTGACTAACAATTTAATAATAATTTTCTTTAAACAAAATTTGCTTTAAAAATATCCCTAGAGTTAATTCAAACAATCCAAAAGAACCTGTAGATAATTTATACCATCAGTCAAAAATTAGCTTACATGGACTTGACTGTTTAAAAGACTTCTTTGCACAGTCGTTCTGCTACAATAGAGAGGGTTCAGTTTTCTTCTTCTAAACCAACTGTCACTATCCTAACTCCTCTCTTCATATCCAGAAAATGTACCATGGTTGCATGCTTTATATTTAACAGCTTTTCAGTTTGTCCCTGGGGCTGAGGAACAGTAGCATCCGTGGTATTCATGAAGATGTAAGATAGGGAAATTAGTATCATACAGATCACAACAGAAAAAAACCAGGACAATCTTTGAGCCAGTTCAATTGGATAAAAAAATAAAATCACTTATGTATTTTCCCTGACTGAATACTTCTGATAAAAATGAGAGACAATATTAGTTTTAAATCCAATGACTTGCATAGCAAATATTCTTGTTTCAAATCCCACATTTGCTCTGCCCAGAGAAGTCTGGCATGATATAACCATTTGCCAGGGTTCTAGCCTTTATTAGTATGTTCTGAAATCGCTGTTATTTCTGCATTGTCCAGGATACAAGGACCGCGTAAGTGAAGCAAAGGTGTGCAAGGAGTGTTTTATCAATATTTTTAATTATTAATGATACAGTCAAGCTAAAATACGACTGAATGGCTGGACTTGAATGCATGGTGACAGAAGCTGAAACCTTCTCTGTTTTGAAGGTTAAGCCTAGGTTAGAAAGCAATTTGTAGCAAAAAATAACAGCTCAGCAGATCAAAGCACTTTGCGCTGAGGCTCCTTCATCTACAGAATCCATACTATTTAGGACCAGGTCATGCATAATCCCTGACACAGTGTTCCAGCTATGCAACGTAGTCTGAAGTTGTTCAGGAGACCAATGATTGGTTTAGACCTTACATCCCTACTAGAGGTTAAAAAGTGCTTAATGAACACTTAGGGTAGAGCTTCTGGATTAATATCCTCTGAAGCCTAATTTGCACACAGTTGAAGCTCAATCTGTAAACTAAACTGACACAAAGTAAGCGGAAGAGATGGGAGAACTGCTGCAGAACTGTGCTACTGTTAGAATCACAGAATCATACAATCATCAGGTTGGAATGGACCCACTGGATCATCGAGTCCAACCATTCCTATCAATCACTAAACCATGCCCCTCAGCACCTCATCCATCCATCCCTTAAACACCTCTAGGAATGGTGACTCAACCACCTCCCTGGGCAGCCTGTTCCAGTGACTTTTTCATGGAAAATTATTTTCCTGATGTCAAGCAATCGGAACACCAGCATACACACAATCTAAGATAGCATAATTGCAAGTCATAGTTGCTATTGAAAAATGGTGTTTAAAGATAACAGAACACTAAAAGATATGACTGATAGATTGACAATACTTTACTATAAGAATTGTGTTCAAATTATAACATTATTCACCAAACAAGCCATGGCAGAATTCATCCTAAGCCATGACAGAATTATTCAACAGCATTCAAGATGTGTCCTAAAAGCTAATAACTAAGCCTATTTCTCATTTTATTCAGGGCTCAGTACAAAAGCTGCTGTTCCTGCTGGAGCTGTGTCTCCGAAGGCAACAAATCAACCTCACTGTGGATTCCTGAGAGCAGAAACGATATTCTGCCACAGAGACAGAAATAATGTGTTGTTTTATTCAAGTGAAGACATCAGAAGTGACTAGTATTGGACTAACTTGTAATCTTAGAGAGTAAGGATCCATACTTATATTTAACTAATACCTCTATAACACCTCAGAGATTGCAGATTACAAGGGATTTAAGAACATTATTTGAAAATAAGCACATGTGATTTTTCTCCTATTGGGGTGACTTTCTGTCTTTAGAATGAAAAAAGCCAAAAGGCAGAAGAACGCAGCAAGAAGCCAGTAGCCTGTCAGGCAAAATTACTAAGAGGTATCTGGTGTCTTGAAACACTGGCCACTTTCTATGGCAAGAGGCATTTTGGATAGCTTCCACCTCATTTGAAGCAGTTACAGAGAACAACATTTCAAGAGCAGAGTAAAAAGCATTAAACAGAAGCTACAGGATACAGTAAAAAGAAGGAATGAATGGGCTCTCATTTGAATTAAATTATGCTGTTGACAATAGAAATAATTAAGTCAACAAAGAGCATGAGAAAATATTGTTAAATTGCCTACTGAACAAAGGTAGGTACCAGGGCAATCCAAATAAATGTACAAAGAGAATTCCTTGTTTATGGACAAATTAAAATTGTCTAGTATCAATGAAATTTGGTTGGCTGAATAATAAAATTAATAGTTAATAGCTATGTTAGACAAACTCAGCAGAGAAAAGGAGAGCTAGGCTTTTGTCAATGTCTAAAATGTATGCTGTGTATGGCTTGTCTATGTGTATGATATATAGGCTTTGAAGTCATCTGTCAGCTCAGAAAAAATAGCATTTAATAAGCAAGGAGCAAGGTTCGAGGACCTGATGGACAAAGTGCAAACCAGGAATACTGGCAGTAGTTTGCTCAGTGACTCATCACCATCTCTTTAAGTAGCTTAACATATATTACATGAGGGCAAAATTGTTAGAGCACTTTGAGAGTGGCAAATATTTGAAATTTTATGCCACCGATATTAAAATATTCTTGGAATCTCTAAATATTGCACGTGACAATTTCTTACTTCCACAATTAAAACCTCGAAGTTTCTGAGATACAAATGATTGTATCTTATTACATTTATCTGTGGAAACAGAAAAAAATTCTACATCTATGTTTTAGAGTGCTTATATTCTAATTTTAGGATGTTTGTATTATTTTAATCTTACAAAATAGAAAATCTGGAACTGAATTATTATGGATAATTAGTATTAGAAAAAGGAATATATGAACCATAACTGAAAACTACAACTGGAAAGAACAGTAAGCTGCTAACTGAATGCATCTAGCATTTGGAAGTTTCCTGGTGTTATGCTGGTTAGCTCTCCCCATGAAAGATTAACTCAATCATCAGCAGAACACAGCAAAAAGGAGAAAAGCAGTATGTTCATAACAAGTAGTCATTAAATTGAGGAACAAAACCTGAACAGAAAGGAATAATTCTAAGACTAATATTTGCTTTATAACCCATGTAGGTATACGCTTCAGAATCAATAGCCTCTAGAGTACAGATAAATTCAACTTGCAAATTTACTCACTCATTATTTTCCAAATAGTCTGATTTTTCACTTTTTTTTCCCCCTTTTGAGTGCATAAGGACAACAATACTTTTAATAGGGTTTGTATTATTCACTGCTATTTCCATTTAAAACACCCCATATACATTGTTCTTTCATACATTCTTCCTCAAAGAGAGACATGGATCGACAATTAGTATATTGAATATAATTTGCGATGGAGAAATTGTCATGTTCACCTTTACACCCACACAATCTACCCATCCTTGCCCTGCTACGTGCTTTGCTAGCACATCTATCAAGCTGGCCCTGGTAATAAATTGCTCATTCTCACAGTCACTCTCATATCTGAGCAACAGCAATATAATTTTCCTCGGCATGAAAGTTGGCAGCCCTCAGGGAATTATATGGTCGTCTTAAGAGCACCTTGAATTCATCTTCCATTCACTGTATTCTTTCTTCTTACTATTATGTTAAGTTCAAGACCTCAGTTTTTAAATTATCTAATTACCTCATTTTTGGAAACTGCAAAAAGTCACCTAAACTCTCAAGAAAAAAGGAGCAGTTCACAATCCCCCACGTAACTTATTATCCAAAGCAAGGAATAAATGCGTTTTCCTGAAAAGAAACAGCAGACCTACATACTATTTTGCAATCAAGATATGAGCTCCCTCTCCTACCATCTAGGCGAACCACATGCGGGTAACTCACAATACCACAGTGCTGAGTCTTAACAAACAAGTCCAGCTAAGAGATAGAAAACACTTTACTCAAGCTCAGCACTTTCTAACATGGGTTGTGATCATCTTGAAGCACAAGCAAAATAAATTTATGCTCCCCAAAGATATATTGTGTATATAATTTATTACAAGCCAGGGCCCTAGTATGAAATGAACTCTAAAAGTGCTTAAAGAATTCACTAGGGTTCTTGCCTGTCATCGTGGCAGGTGCTATGAACAACAAAAAAAGTAGTGGAGTAGCCAATGGAAAGCTATTAATAAATCAGCACTGTATAAATATACAAATCATAGAATGGTTTGGTTGGAAGGGACCTTGAAGAACATCCAGTTCCAATCCCCTGCCATGGGCAAGGACAATTTCCACTGGATCAGGTTGCTCAAAGCCTCATCCAGCCTGGCCTTGAACACCTCCAGGGATGGGGCAGCTACGACTTCTCTGGGCAACCTGTACCAGTACTTTACCACCCTCACAAGAAAACATTTCTTTCTAAGTTCTCATCTAAATCTTCCCTCTCTCAGCTTAAAACCATTCCCTTCATGCTATCCCTGCACTCCCTGATGAAAAGCCCCTCCCCTGATTTCCTGTACGACCCTTTAAGTACTGGAAGGCTGCTATAAGGACATTGGGTTGACTCTTGAATGACTTTGAGAAAACATTAAGGTTGAGTCACCTTCCCTGGAGGTGTTTAAGGGATGGGTGGATGAGGCACTTAGGGGCATGGTTTAGTGTTTGATAGGAATGGTTGGACTCGATGATCTGGTGGGTCTTTTCTGACCTGGTGATTCTACGATGACAAGAAATTTACTGTTGATATTAGAAAGGTATCCATCCTAAATAAATAACAGTTCAAATATCAAAAGTCAATATGATCAAACACATTAATATCAACAAAAGCCTACCAGTGCTTTCTACTGACCCTATCAGATGAAATTTAAAAACATTAAAGATGTGAAAGGATCCAGATTTCAACACACTATTTTCAACGTGCAGCCCTTTCCACATTATAGACTTATTTTTGTATTTCATACATCAAATACCATGAGCGAAGAAATAACATTGCTCTTAAATATTGCAGAATGACCAACTCTGCTAGCAACAGCCTTTCAGTCACTGTGTTTAAAAGCTTTTAATTACTATGAAGTACTTCCTTCAAATTACTTTATAGTATTAAAACAAAATATGATCCTTAGGGTGCTAATCACATCACCTAATTTGAAGAACATAGGTTTCCTTGAGAATTAAGGAGAAATCAGGAGCACAGAGCATCTATGTTATGATCTCGCTCTGAAGAGCTTGTCTATTTCCTTAATAGGGAGGGGTAAGGAAAAAATACTTTCTAACTGCTATCTGAATTAATGGATGAACCCAGCCTCTAAATCTGTTAAAAAAAAGTTAATCACATAAGTCCTTATGTTACCATAAAGCAATATTTTCATATTTTCATGAAACTTTGAGAAGTCATGGATGCCTCGTCCCTGGAGGCTTTTGAAGACCCGGTTGGATGGGGCTTTGAGCAACCTGGTCCAATGGAATGCGTTCCTGTACATGGCAGGGAACTGGAAGTAGACGAGCTTTAAGGTCCCTTCTAAACCAAACCACTGCATGATTCTGTGATAATTCTCTAAAATGGAAGCCAGTATTATCCAAAATGGCTCAAGTAAGTGCTGCTAACCTGCAATTTTATACTGCACAGTGAAGTCAATTGCAGATAACTTGCTGATGTCAAAAACTGCAGCAATGGGACTTACAGTGAGTGAAGACTGAGGCAATTTTATCAGCCTGCTTTAACAGCCACTGGAATTTCATAGAATTATGGAGTAGTTTGAGTTGGAAGGGACCTTAAGGCTCATCCAGTTCCAAAAGCCCTGCTGTAGGCAGGGACATCTTCCACTCGATCAGGTTGCTCAAAGCCTCATCCATCCTGGCCTTGAACAACTCCAGGGACAGGGCATCCATTTCCATGCTCATTGAGGACTACCTGGTGAATATAGCATCACATTCCCCAGAAATCCAAAGGGAAAACTGACCTTTGAGAATCACCATGTATTTTTGGGGTATTTGCTGAATGGTTTTGAACTAACCCATGAATATCAGCTTCTCACAGACTTGTCTTTTGTTACCGTGCCTCAATGAATTTCCGGGCTCCAAAATGAATATATCAAGCAACATGATAACCTACAGAGTATTTACACAAAACTTAAAGACGTGCAGTTCAAATGTTTGCAGTGAGGTGTATTTCTGAATGCAACATGAAAGCACATAGTATGAACGACAACTGCTATTCAAGCCTCTAGGATTACTTGACTTTATAAACTGGCTTTGTTTTCTGAACACAGAGAAAAGATTAGAAAGGATAATGAAAGTTCCAAGGAAACAATTGATTTATATTCAAATGAAATGGTTTTAATTTTCCTGGGGTGGATGCCTGTTTGTGGTGGTGGCAGTGTGGAGTGCTTAGAAAGAAGTTTGTTTTGAGCACCAAAACAAAACCCAAGTGACTGCAGAGTCCTGCTGAGTGGGACATAAGCCTCAGAGCAACAGGACAGGGCTCCATGGTATAGATACTTGGAGAAAAAAAGAGCACATACATCTTGTTGAATTATTTTAAGTCAACTAACATGGTCTGGGAAACTGCTCTTCAAGTTTCAGCTCAAAAAAAGCTCAACCTAATACAGCTAGGGGGTAAAAAAAAAAACCAAACCAAAATCCAAAAGCCGATTTAATCAACCACAGTACCACAAATTCCATGGAATGTGTATCTATGGGATTGACATTCTCCTGTCTCTTCTTGCTGCCCACTTTAAGCGCCCCAAGCCATCGAGTGGAAATAAAGCACACTCAACTCTCAAGGCACTCTACTAAAATTGGACTTGGCTCTTCTATGGTGGCAGAAGGGTAGAGAAATTCACATGAAAGCTATTGATTGTCCAAGTCCAAAGAAGCACTGAACATGGCTTAAATTATCCAATAGGAGAAAAAAAAATATTTAATGACTGGAAATGTAAAATGGCTTTCTTAGGCCTACCACCTCCCAGGGCAGCAGCTTTTGAAAAATATCATAGAACAATAGAATGGTTTGGGTTGGCAGGGATCTTAAAGCTCATCCAGTTCCAACCCCCCTGCTATGAACACCTCCAGGGACGGGGCATCCATGACTTCTCTGGGCAACCTATGCCAGTGCCTCACCACCCTTGTCCGAAAACATTTCTTCCTAATATCTCACCTAAATGCCCCCTCTTTCAGGTTAAAACCTCCCTATCCGCCTCATCCTATCCCTGCACTCCCTGATGAAAAGCCCCTCCCCAGCCTTCTTGTAGGCCCCCTGTAATGAAAAGGACTTTCTCAAGGCTATCATATTGTTCCTACACCATGATCATATAGCTTTGTTATACTATTTATAGCTTTATGTATATAACAAGTGTGGTTTGAAATGCGATACACTCTCCCCAGACTACTTTGTCCTACAAGGCAGAAAGAAAACAATCAGAATAATGCTTGCTATTAGAAGCTAGAATCAGTAATTCTGGGCTTAACCTGCATCTTAATGCCTTATAGAGAACTTTCTACTTCTCTATAAAATGGATACATTATTTCCTCACAGGGTAGAAACTTGTATGAAGACTTAAGTTTGTGTTACCAGCATCAGGTCTAGTGGAGTTTTGTCCAGAGCTAATCATATTTACATACGCATTTCCCAAAAGTTGTCAGCCCCCTCCCATTTCTTTTTAAGGAAGACGGCAGCCATTATAACAAAAGAGAGTATGGTATTCTAATGTTCTAGTATGCAGTTCCAGAGTACATTCACCATTCAAACAGAAAAATAAACTACGCCCAATCTCATCAAAAGCTAACTCAATAAAAGCTGGCCTTGAACAATACATGTCTCAAGGTAAACATAAAAGTGCAGTTATACTGTGCCATGATAATACACTTGGCTAGTTCTTTAGTGCCACACTGAATGGATAACCAGAGACAAACATTAAGGATGTTTATTGTTTCTGTAACCGAGCAACATGAACATTCGCTGCACTCATCTTTCTCAATATTATAGGATAAATTACGCATCAGATAACTTTAAAACTTCTGTTCACTGAAAACATACGTAGTTATGGCAAATTCTAGGAAGGTAAATGAGTCTCCCCAAAAATGTAAAAAAATAGTGTAATTATATGGGCTATCACTATGAACTGCACGTGGAGGTCCACTATACATCTGAAAACCATCACTATTCTACCCCTAATGATGTTAAAAGAATGCAAACAAAATGAAACAAGTAGTTCACCATTTGGTTCAGGAAAAATACCATAATTACCAACCATTTTATTATCACCTTACAGTAACAGATACATACAGTTGTAGAAACTAATCCAATACTCACAGAATCACAGCAAAAAGTAATAGGTGTATCCTGAATCATAGAATCATTGAGGTTGGAAAAGACATCTAAGATCATCAGTTCCAACCATCAAAACAACACGACCTTGCCTACTAAACCTTGACCTGAAGCACCACATCTACATGGGTTTTTTTATCATCTCTGAGGATACAGACTCCACCACATTCCTGGGCAGCCTCTTTCAATGCTTCTCTACTCTTTCAGTAAATAAATTTTTCCTCTCATCCTATTACTTGTTACTTGGTTGAAGAGACCGGCACCCACCTCACTACAACCTCCTTTCAAGGAGGTGTCCAGTCAGCCTTCTCCAGATTGAAGAATCCTAGGTCCCTCAGCTGCTCCTCACAGGACTTGTACTCTAAGTCCTTTACCAGCCTCATTGCCCTGGGCACTGCCCTGTGAAACTTTTTACTTGCTTTTCTTTAGATTCACTGTGCAGTACTGGGAAAGTCACCTCAGTTACATGCATACCTCACCTATTTGCAGAATTAATGGAGTTGTGATAGCTGGCTTTCCAGGCAAACTGATCTCTTCCGCTGGAGTTTCAAATGCTAATCTCAGAGATCATTGTTTATTTTCTCTCCTACTTTGACTGCCTGAATAGAGACATCTAAAGAGGAAGCCAGAAAATGCCTTTTTATGCCCTAGGTTCCTGGCATATCAAATAACATGTTATATTAGAAGTTAAAAAAAAAAAGAACCAACATTTTTTTTAACAACCTTGATAATGGGATTGTTATGTTTTTCACCCTGCTGTGGTCACACATCTTCTGAAGATCTTTTTTCTTCTCTTCAATAGTCTATTTTGTTATTCTTTGTATGTCCTGCTGTCATCTGTCACACTGCTAAATGTTTCTGACTGGGGTTGCTATGCTTTCTCTTTTTAAGGAACCAGTTCAAGTTTTCTTTCCGTTTTTTTGTTTTGTTTTTCACTTCCCATGGCAAAGACTCATGGAAATTTCTTGGCAACATCTAAATTGCAGAGTTTAGAAACAAGTTGCTTCCACAGAAGCCCAGTTGGCTCTCAAGCAGGAATAAAGCCTTTACCAAGACATGTCATGAAACAAAAACAAGTGAAACAAAAATTATGAAAAGGAAAACAAAATGTATTAATTGAGACAAAAGTGGCTTTGCATTAATATTTTAAGTAAAGTCTAAGGAAGAAAACAAATTATACGGAACCTCCAGTGACTCCTTGAGAAAAGAATGGGCTACAAGTGACTAAATTGTTGTGCTGGATTTCAGCCTTTTTCTCCCCTTTCTTTCACCCTGAAGCCAGAGTTACCAAAGACCAATACTGCAGAAAAGTCTAATACATGCTGGTTTTCCTTTTTCTCCATTAACCCTTCCTGTCCAAGACCAAGCAGAAGAACTCTGAAGAACTTCAGTATTTCTGGTGAAACACTGGCAAAGGTTGCTCAGGGAGGTAGTGGAGGCCTCAGTCCTGGAAATATTCAAGGTCAGGTTCAATGGGACTCTGAGCAACCTGACCTGGTAAAAGATGCCCCTGCTCCTGCAGAGGGTTGGACTACATGACCTTCATGGTCCCTTTCAGTCCAAACCATTCTATGATTCTCAGTCTTTAGGGACTGCAAGAAAGAGGCACTGTAAAGCAGAACACTTATTGCCATTGTACAAGCCTTATTTCTTTAGCATAACATTCCTTATATGCTAGATTTTTCCACTCTTTACCACTTAAAGCTTCAAATTCAAGAAACAATTTATGGGAAAAGGTAAAACCAATGTAAATGTAAAAAGGATGTTCTAAGGAATAACTCTAGTGCATCTAAAAGTAATGCGGATGATGAACCTAAAATGTCAGCTTTAATTAGGGGCCGAGCCATATGGGGAAAAATGGAAGTGGTCACAAAACGAGCAAAAGAATGAAACACAGATTTAAGAGAAACACTAAAATGGACTCAGCTGAGAATCCAAGTTTGGGAAGTGAGTGATCTGCAGACAAACTAAGAAAAATCTGCTAAAAATTACCAGTTACTAATATACATAACCATAAAGATATTTGAATAAATCTCTTATTTTCCATATTAAACACATTTGAAAACATACGTAAAACATCTGTAGGCTCCAATTAAATGTAGAACAACAATTCTACACATCTTTTGGAGAAATGAGGGGGGTTTATTCCACTCCTTCCTAGCTTTCCTTCCTTCCTTACTTCAGCTTCTCTTACAGCTTAACCTCATTATTTCTCCAGAATAATAAAACTCTGACTGGCTTTTTCTTTCCCTTCTCTTTCACTTGCCTAGGTTACTGCCCTTGCATCCAGCTGAATAGCTTGTTCTTGGCTGTGAGGGTTTCTGGCTGCTTTCTGGTTTGGGGTCGTCTGCTACATTTCCCAATTCCTGGTTTGAAAAAAACTTCTGTTCCACTGAGGGGAAAACAGCCCTTGAATCCTAAGCTGAAATGCTATGACTATCGTATGAATTTATGGCCAACTTTCATGGCAATACCATCCTTCCACTCCAGCTCTGTTAGCTGACTACCTGTTCTGTGAGGCTAGCTAATTGTTCTCCAGCTATAGAAACTTTCCTCCTCCCATTCTGGGAGCTAGCAAAGCCTCTAGCTAGATCAGCAGCTCTCCGATTTAAATTTGCAATATTAATACGGCAACGATTTGTTGGCTAAATTCTGCCCTACCATGATAGGTAAATAGTTTGGGTTTGGCTTTGTTGTTTTTTTCTTAAACTCAAATTACCACCCACTAACTACACTGCTAACTTTCCTGTCACTTGTCTTCCAAGAACACGTCACACTCTACATCCATGAATATTCTTCCAAACATTCATCTGCAATTTCTTATGAATCCTTACAATCCTCTTCATGTATCCCTTTTTGCTTTCCAACTTCATTAACTCCTCCCATCAGTGTTTTGAAACAATCTTTGTCTTCTCAGTCACCAGGGACAATTGGAAGTTATTTTCTGTAATTCAAGCAAAATTTTTGCTATAATCCCAACTCAAGGAACAGAGTATCAAGCTGCATATGTTTCAAAGGCAACTCTTCCTTCACCATTTTTCAGTTAAATAGAGGTAAACCTCAAGGCTACTGGGCAATGTGTTTCTCTGCACTCCATCCTGTGCTCACAGTCCTTTTCTAAACAACCTATATTTCCTGAAAAGATACATAAAAACCCAGTACTTGCAACAGAAAAGAGGAAAAGCTAGGCTCATCCAGCTCAGAAGCTGATCCTTATATTGCACAACGCGTATGGCTAAAAGTGTTTCATAAACTTTGAGGAAAAGGATTAATGTAATTCATGGCATGATTCTAAAGCATCTCTTTTATATCTAAGGTATCTTTAAGCACAGACTACCTATGAGACACCTTTATGTTAATAGATCTTACTGAGGCTAAAGCTGTACTCCAAACTAAACCTGCTGAACTAATCCAAATTCATTATGATCATTATAATGACAAGGAACAGGGCTGTATTATTTGGTTTTCAAGATGTGGCATCTTAGTGCAGTGAGAGAACAAAGCAGAGTGTGCACACTTAAGCTGAGTGCTTAAAGTGTCTGATTCTGCCAGACAACCTCCAAGTGTGAGACTTTGGCATCAGTTTAGTGCTAAAGGAATGTCAGATAATAAAATCCCCTTTTGGTTCTGTACTGAGTAAGAGGTCCTCAGCCACAAAGAAAATCAGTTCTTTTGACAGATAACCAGTAGAAACAAATAAGACTACAAACTTTGTTCAGTAACATTCAAGAAGAGCATCTTGCCATATAAAATGAGCTACCTACAAGTACTTTTACACAAGCAATTACTGGTTCTTGTAATCTAATACATATGCAAACTTTGAAAAGTACACTCTGCTGCAAATGCTGTAGGTTACCTAAAATGCCTTTGCTTACGTGTGTCTGTCACAATAAACATGCCTCCTAGTGTTTCTTTGGAAAACAATTACGAAAACCACTAATTCTTAGTAAAGGGCAGACAGTGCAATTAAGCATTTCTCACTTCCTCATGTCGTTGTGTACATCAATGGAATAACTCAGCAACATTCTGACATTTGTCTCCACCTTAAAATGCTTTGAATTTTTTTTTCATTTCAACCACTTCAACTTGAAGCTACCTTTTATATCAAGCATATTTTGAAATGGTTTGAAATATCAGATCAGAAAAGGTGAGGGGGATAGGCTTTTCCTCAGGCAAATGTGTCAGGCAAAAATGATTTACTGCCTATATTCACTGAAGTATTATGTATGAAATTAAAAAATCATAAAGGGTATACATGAAATGGATACAAGAATTCAGCAGTCACATCTACAAGACCATTCTGCTCTCTGTAGTAGGGTCTTAACCCCACTGAAGCCACTATTTACTGAGAAAGCCCGTTACGTAAAGACTGATACAGAATTAAGTATCAAGTGGATGATAATGTCTAATAAAAATTTAAATTCACTAGAATACAACAGATAAGGTAAAAAAAAAAAAAAGTGAGGTGGGTCTCACAATTCCTGTAGTTGACAAAGAAGAAAAGCACTTGCCTCTTTGCAGAAAATGAATTCAGAATAGCCTGACTAGATAGCATACCTGAAGACAGTATTTAGTAAGTAGGGAAAAAAAAACAAAACTGAAAAAATCTCTATAAGATACGAGTCTTACTACGTCAATGAACAGTACCAGGGTGTAAGACTAAATCCTGCTGTGTGCATCCATGTGAAGTCACCAGAAAACATAAGGATAGGCCCTTTCTGCTTCGACTAGCATCACACTCAAGGCACAATCCAGCCCTTTGGGACTGCTTGGCTTTCAGACTGGAGATTCATGAAGATGAAAGATACCAAGAGGCTAACATGTAGGCACACTGTTTCAAACATTAATAATTTCTCTTTTAAAACATGACCTGCTTGTGCTATTTCCATTTATATACACTTCCTTTAGAAAACATAAACACACCCCTCCCTGCCATCTCCCGAAAGCTTCATCTCAAAAGGAAAAGAGGCATTTTCAAAACAGCAACCGTGGGGTTTCTTTGTGCCACTTGTTTTTCAAACTTTTCAGGGTTGTTACCTGTACCTACAAGTGATACATTTAGTTTTCAACAAAACAGAAAAAAAAGGGGGGGGGGGGCAGGATAGCGTTCAATGAGTACATGTAGATGTTCAGTGGATGCACACGCGGATGCACCACAAGAAGGATGTTGAGGCTCTGGAGCAAGTCCAGAGAACAGGCCTTATGAGGAACAGCTGAGAGAGCTGGGGTTGTTTAGCCTGGAGAAGAGGAGGCTGAGGGGAGACCTCATTGCTCTCTACAACTACCTGAAACAAAGTTTTGGAGAGGAGGGAGCTGGCCTCTTCTCCCAAGTGACAGGGGACAGGATGAGAGGGAATGGCCTCAAGCTCTGCCAGGGGAGGTTTAGGCTGAACATTAGGAAAAAACTTTTCACAGAAAGGGTCATTGGGCACTGGCAGAGGCTGCCCAGGGAGGTGGTTGAGTCCCCTTCCCTGGAGGTGTTTAAGGCACGGGTGGACGAGGTGCTGAGGGGCATGGTTTAGTGTTTGATAGGAATGGTTGGACTCGATGATCCGGTGGGTCTTTTCCAACCTGGTGATTCTATGATAAACAGCCATACAAGACCTTGACCTAACACTCAAGTACTGTTTCGAAAATACAGTCTTCTGGCTAAAATCCAGCCAGATTTATATGAGCAAGTATAATGACTGAAAGGATGTGCATACTATATATTTTTTAATTCTCAGGAAAAAAAAAAAAAGTAGTTCAGGATTAATATTAATCAGATTTCAAACTGATCTGTAAGCTTTTGAAATGCTTTTTACTTCATCTAGAGTGCATTATTTCACTTCTGTTTCAAACTTTAAGCTTTCTTTCAAACAGTGAAAGGTTACATCAAAAGAAATTGGTCCCCTCATTCAGACAATATACTTTCAAAAGACAAGCCTGGAAACTAAAATTCTTAGTTACCCTGGCTATTAATAATAATTGACTCAACAGATACACCAGTATCATGACATTATTTTTGCTGTAAGTCAAGCTATTTCTAAATCTACCTCTTAAGAATTATGAACTTGACTTTTATGCTTCCTAACAACTTCCTCTAAGCTTGTAAGAAAACAAAGGATGGCATACTGATTAATTTTAACTAACTGGATGTTATAATTCTTGTCTTAAAAACTGCCTAAATTAAAAGTGAATTGTAAAGTGCCACTTCCTAAATAAATATAATTTTGAAATTAAGTCCTCGAAGCCTAACATTACAGCATAATACATTCTGAAAGAAATACAATTAGTACAGTTTAATTTGTGAGATTTTTTCCCAGGGGAGAGGAGGACAAATACCCCACAAACTCTTAATTTTCACCCCTCTCTCCTTTTTAACTAACAATTACATGTGGGGATGTGTGTACATTCAGTTTTAAAACACAACCCTGTGAGCAAGCACCAATAGTACATTCCTCCTAAAACATGAAGCAGAAAAAAATGCATTGGCTTTCACTCTTAGATTTCTGAGAAAAGAAATAAATTACAGCTACTAGAACAAATAATCTGTAGAATAACTATAATTACATTTATTGCTATCTGTAAATAGCAGATTTCAGCTACTTTTAACAGATTCAGCTGCTCTGAATCAAATTGGACCCAGAAAAAGGTCAGATACCACAACAAAAACTGTTAAGTGATGTGCACACAAGTAATTTACTTCTACAAGTCTTCTCCCATCCTGGAAAGTTTTCATTTGTTTTTATAACAGTAATCAATACATTGAGAATAAAGGATTCACTTCAATAAATTTCTTAATTCTTCAAGGACAAAGTATGGGTTGGTTCACAGGCTTTAAAGAAAGGATGAGGCTCTGAGCAACAGGATCCAATGGAAGGTGTCCCTGCAATGGCAGGAGGGTTGGAACTGAATGGGTTTTAAGGTCTCTAGCAATCCAAACTATTCTATGATTTCAAGATTGCCCAAATAAAACTAATGAAAATTTTAATATAATGATTATACATAAAGTTTTCAAGTACTGATTTGGAAACAGACTATAAAGTCTATTTAAGTCTGACTGCTTCATACTCCATATGTGGAAAAGAGCACCCTTTAAACAGATGAGTTTGGTATGAACTTTACAACCAGTGCTATTTTACAGTAATGAAAAGTTTTCTGGTCATAGAATCACTTGGTTGGAAAAGACCTTTGATATCACCAAGTCCAACTGTACCTGTCCACTACTAAACCATATCCCTGAGCACCTCATCTACATATCTTTTTAAATGCCCTCAGGGATGTTGACTCAACCACCCCCTTGGGCAGCCATTTCCAGTATCTGATAACCCTTTCAGTGAAGACATTTTTTCCCCATGTCTATTCTGAACCTCTCCCAGCATAACCCAAGGCCATTTCCTCTCATCCTATCATTTGTTACTTGGGAGAAGAGACCAACATTTACCCCACTACAATCTCCTCTTGGGTAGCTCTAGACAGTGACAATGTCTCTCCTCAGCCTCTTTTTCTCTAGGCTAAACAACTCAAGTTCACACAGTCACCTCTCATAAGTTGACTTCTTCACAGGTCAGCTCAGTGAAGTTTGTGTGTGTCCCTAAAAGCAAATGGGTCCCCAACTGAAAAAAAGCACAGAACAGACCAGCTAACTCCTGTAGTTTTTACAGAAACCAAAGTTTCTATTGCTAATGTGATGTATTACTAGTTAATGCAGAAAAGATGCCAGGGATGCAGTCAAAAATACATATTACTTACTACAATTTCATATTAAATATTCTTTAAAAATTAACATTTCTAGTAAAGGAAGAAGAATCTTGACTAATGAAATGGAGAAGAATACAGGCAGTAATCATCCAAACACATATGAACATTGCTCTTAAACAAGTTTGCAGCCTTATAACATCCAGGATAATAAGTTGAGAATTTCTGTTCTGTGTCTCTGGAAGAAAAAGGCTCATCAACTTTTCCCTGCTAAGTTCTAGCTAGCTTTGTGAGTTTATTCTTATTATCTTTCAAAATTCAATCTACACTTCACCCTCTTCTAATTTGCTTTATCTCATACAGAGCAAAATATCTCACCTTTCCCAAATACAGCGATTGATGTAAATAGACAAATATTTTTTTTTTCCAAACATTTTTTTGGAATAGATTTGCCTGTATCTTGCATATTTACATTTTAATCCAGGTGTTGCTGCACCTTGTATCATCTAAGAGACATATGCAGACTGGTCATATGGAATGGGAAAGTATGAAGACTGGAATTTAATTTTCCATTTTTGAAAACAAAATAAGCATTATCCATAAAAATTGCCTTAATGTAAAGGAAGACATTTTTCCTTATGGTAGTTATTTTAAGCATCTCACTTATTGGCTCAAGAAATTCTCAGTCATTTCCAAATTCTGGCATTTCTGCATGGGCACAACAAAAACCAAAAGACGGAAAAAGCACATGGAAACAGACAGTCAACACAGTGATTGACCAGCAGTATTGCTCAAGCCACTTCAAGGGACTAAAACATGTCTGTGAGTACTTTTAGTTTCTTCCTTTTAGGTATTTCTTGAAAGTGGAAAGAAGTACTATATAATTGATAACACACATCACTTCAAGCAGGATGTCTACATCGGAAGTTTGTCAACATTGAGTGCTGTTTAGTATGAAAAGAGTGTCCTTCCTGCTGGAACAACAAACATTTGTATTCAGGACATCCTATTAATTACTAAAACCTCCTGAGCCCCTTTCTATTGGTTCCAGCTTGTTCCTATGCAAAGCATACACAAGTTCTTGAAGAAATATTTCTCACATGTGGGGGCCAAAGCTTTTTTCTCAATGTCAGGTCATTTAAAGAACTATATTCATTTCCTTGCGATAATTTTTAAGTTAATATTGTTGTGCAGAACACTAATAAGCCTTAGAAGGTAGGAAGAAAAACTAGGAATAAAAGATTAAATCCAGGTGACTGTGAAATCACTGGGTTTGTAATCTTCCAGAGTTCCCTCCCTAGACACTCCCCATGCCAGAACACAAATATCCTACACCCTCCACGCTCACCTATTTCTTCCTCCTCTTTAAAAAAAATCTATTTCACAGAATTGTAAAACTAATATATATAAAATACTGTTATGGGATAATTATTTACTAAGTGTGTGAGGAACATGGACTCACTATATCAGAAATGTTATAAAACTTCTTTCAACAAGCAAAAATTCATAACACATCTCTGATTCACAGAAATAACTTGTAGCAAATCTATTAAGTCCACTGGCAGAGCTCTCCAAGAAGAGGATGTTTCCTCACAGAATAGCTTTTCCTTCTTTATATCTACTCTGAAATGCATCTGTGAAGACTGAGACCAATACCTTTGGGAAAGCGCTCCACTGCATAACCTATTCTCCCTGTCAATCATTTCTTCCTAATACTCAGCCAATATGAATTTTCACTTTAGTAATCCTATCGCATTACTCCCCTTGTGTTTCAGTGCTATAGTATTTATACTTTTCAAAATGTTTTACTTACTGTTAAGGAAAAGAATAGACATTTTCCCTCAGCACATCAGCTTCTGTGCCTGAATACTGTTGGCCTCCCTTGGAGTGCAGTATTTCTTTGCACGTTTCAAATAACTGTCAGAGAAATTAATATTTGCTGCTGCTGGAAAAATATAGCCCATAAAGAAAACACTATTCCCTCTCAAGCACTTTCCTATGAACATCCCCACCCATTTTTACTTCAATTTATGTTATCAAAATGTGTTTATAGAACTGAGTTTTTCCAGTTTAGAAAAATAACTAATTACACAAAATAAAAGATCACTTATGAAGACGTGGAACAGCTTGGGGCCCAGCATAAGTGCCCTGGAGGACTTCATTTGTGACAATAAAAGCCATTGAATGTGACCTGTTAGCTGGTTTCCTACCCATCCCTGTTGGTCTCTTCTCCCAAGTAACTAGTGACAGGACAAAAGCAAATGGCCTCAAATTGCACCAGGGGAGGTTCAGGTTAGACACCAGGAAAGATTTCTTCACCGAAAGGGTTATCAAGCACTGAAAGAGGCTAGCCAGGGGAGAGATGGAGTCTCCATCTCTGTAAGTATTTAAAAGGTGGGTAGACAAGGTGCTCAGGGATATAGGTTAGTAGTGGACTGATATGCTTGGACTTGATAATCTCAAGGTCTTTTCCAAATAAACAATTCTATGATTCAATCTGTCTTGCAAGTTTGTCTTTGAGAAGGTTGAGGGAATTAGTACCTAAGGCTTTGTTGAAGTCCAGGTGAACAACACACACTGTTTTGTGCAGAAGGTGATGGGGTTAGTGACTTCCTAGGTTTCACTCCATTTTATTTCTTATCTGTTTTCAGTAGACTCTTACCCACCTCATTCACGCTAATATCTCCCCAGAGCTGTTCAAGACCAGGTTGGATGAGGCTTTGAGCAACCTTATTCAGTGGAATGTGTCCCTGCCCATGGCAGGGGAGCTGGAACTGGATGAGTTTTAAGGTCCCTTCCAACCCAAACTATTCTATGATTCTATAATTATAGGGGGTTTTTTGTTTTGTTTTTTTTTTAAACTTTGGAAACATTTGGTAACGATCCCTGTAAAAACTGTTGTAAAAATTACACATTCTTATGTCTCCCCCATTCATCACTGTTACGTTTAGTTTCATGTTTCAAGTACTTATACAAACAGCTGAAAAGCCTTATGATTCTTGATCTAACTTTGAGTTTTCCCATTAAAGCTGCTTTAAATATTGACCTTCCATATAACGACCCTTTGAGACAGCTGAGGTACTCCAAAGTTTTATCTGTTTGTAACCCAAACTCTCATTTTTAAAAGCCTTTAGGAAAACACACTGTGCTCTTCATCATTCCAGCAAAGTACACTGATGTTCCTTTTGGAATTTAGCTATGTTTTTTCATCATTCTTTTCTCACTGTATTTATTTTCAGTATGTGCTAAAACTTATAGCTTTAAATTGATCAGTAAATTGCATTCCTGACTAATATGAACCCACTTTTTGGTCACTAATTATATAGTTCTCCAATTTTCCCCCATTTTCACTTACTTCCTTTCATGTCAGAAAAAAATGGACTCAGGATTTTTCTTTCAGGATCCTCTGCTTTCCATTTACTGAATCTGACTTCCCTATGATGCATGAATTTCCTTGCTAATTTGCCGCAAGTACTCAATGGAGACACAGGGAGCAAATAACCTCCCATGAGCTTCCTTTGATATGGAATATCTTCAGGAGAGACAGAATTTCCTCAGTGCCACTTGAAATATGCCTAATGTTTGCCTACTTCATTTGTATTTCTTCACTGGGAAATTACCCAGGAGTTTTTTAGCACTGTAAGTGTTTTTAAATATCATGCCAATCCATTTACTTGTTCCATCTCCATTTGTCCTATATAAATTATGTGACATTAATCTGTACTGATGTCCATTTAAAAATTACCTCATTAAGTTCATCTGAACTCACTAATGGAGTCTACATACACTTTCACAGGAAACTCGCTTGCTTGTTACTGGCATTTTCTATATGTACAACAAAGGTGTTACTCTTAACTGTTTTTTTCAGAATACCTCCATCTTCTCACTTCTACTGTATTCAGAATATTAGTTAAAATAAGTTTAGTTACTCCAATTATCTTGAAAGATCTCAAACTGCTATATAAACATAATGAATAAGTGCACCATTCAACATTTCCTGACCATAGCCAGCCCAAATCTGATGGGATTTTTTTTTTTTTTTCAGTTTGAGATTGTTTTCAAGTGTCAACTTAAGATTTTCCACTGTAAAGCCTTGTTCTAGCTCCTATTAAGGGCAGTGGGAGTTAGTGACAATTACATCAAACTATGAATCAGGATTAATTAGATGGAGATATGCATATTAATTGATCTAAGCGACGTAGGAAAAAAACAGCAGGATATAACAACTGAATTTTGAATGTGCATACTTTATAGAAGCATCATTGAGTGCTTTGGGCTGGAAGAGACATTTACAGGTCATCTGGCCCAACCTCCCTACAGGAGGAGGGGCATCTTTAAACAGATCAGGCTGCTCAGAGCCTCATCCAACCTGACTTTGAATGCTTCCAGAGATGAGGTCTGCACTACTTCCTTGGGCAACCTGTACTAGTGTTTCTCCACCCTCACTGTAAAAAAAAGTCTTCCTTATATCAAGTCTAAATCTACCTCACTTAGTTTAAAAACATTACTCCTTGTCCTGTCACAATAGGCCTTGCTAAAATATCTGTCCCTATCTTTCCTGTAGCCCCCCTTTCAGTACTGGAATGCTGCTATAAGGTCTCCCTGGAGCCTTCTTTTATCCATCCTAAACAAGACCAACTCTCTCAGCTGGTCCTCATACGGAAGGTGCTCCAGCCCTGAGACCATCTTTCATGGCCACCTCTGGACCTGCTCCAAGAGTTCCATGTTCCTTCTGTGCTGAGGACTCCAGAACTGAACACTGGGCTCCAGGTGAGGTCTCACCAAAGCAAAGTGGAGTGGCAGAGTCCCCTCACTCAACTTGCTGCCCACACTTCTTTCTTCAAAGCCATTAGTCAAAATATTCTAACAGGCAACCAAATATTCTACTCTTTTTTTTTTTATATCAATGTTTATCATGCCATACACCTGTATTCTGGATAAAAATAGGAGCCTTCTAATTTAAAAGAAACACCAATAGTCTAAGTACCTCAGAAAAAATCCTGAAGGCTCCTGGTGAGATATCAGCTAAACATTAGCATTCAGTAATGCAATCTGCACAGAAGAAGAACATAAAACTGAAAAATCTAGGGAGAAAGAAGGATGACAAAAATTAGAAAAGGTACAGGTATGATTACCAAGGGTGACCAAAAGACTGGAAAATATGCTGCACAGAAAAATACAAGGGATTTGGAACACTTGATTTAACAATGAGGTGGGCAACTATCACAATCCAAAAGGACCTCCATGGAGGGGAAAAATAAACTAGGTACCAGTGAACCCAAACACAAAGGAAAATAAACAGAAAATACATTAATACAAGTGTGAAGATACATAATGATAACAGGGAGGCCATTTAATCAGTAGAAATATTTCTTGTGAAATGTGGTATATTCTATATTGATTATTTTGAAAAAAATAAGTGGAAGAGCAAAACCAGTATAGTGGCTACTGCACTTGAGAAAAACTACTTCAGCTAAAATCAAGGGCTTATTTTCTACAGGAAGCCATGTTAGATTATCAATGTTCCTTGGACACTCTTTACAGCTTTGATTAATAGATGATGACAATCTTTAAGATTGAGCGTGTCAAACTCCTGGTTAAATTTAATACAGATATAAATGGGTCAACACAGCTACAGATGTCATCACACTTGCTTAATACATTAGCTGAATAAATCACTGCTGCCCACTCAAACCCCCTGAGTTCTTCTGTCAACCAGAAGACAATCTACTGCTTCATAGATGGCTTCAGTCATCAAACAATTCCATAGAATTTTGCAACCTGGAATTATGTACATAACAGTAGAAAAGAAGGCATAGAGAAGCAAGCATTACAAAGCCTGAAGGCAGGAAATAGGCTGCATCCTGCATTCTGAAAAGGCACACAATGGCATCAAGACTGTCTTGCAAACCAATAACTAGACATGGAGATTTCAAGACCAGTCTCCAGATATGTAGGTTCTAGATTCCTCACAACTATAATGCCTTCTTAAACATGAACACCTCACTTATGTACTAAAAAAGAGACTATTCTCCCTCCACTTTATTATTGAGATGCTCTTTGAATGTACTGTCATGAAAGCATTTTTGATCCTGCACTGTGGAGATCAATGGAAGCTTCTCCATTTCTTGAGTGGTGGCAGGGTCAACTCCAATAAAAATCAAGTAATGCACTACAGAAATAACATAAATAATAGAATTGAGTCTAATGGAAGTTAGATGGATGATGTAAGTCAGCTTACAACTTGTATCGATACCAATGAACTATTCCTGGGCATATACCAACACAGCCTTTGCCTGTCCTCCACTAAAGCTCGAAGTCTACCAGCCAGCAAACAAATTTTCTTGCAAAGGATTTGCTCTTGCTAATACTAGATTCTCACATTTGCAATATAAATCAATCAGTGTAAGCGTGCAGTTCTTCCAGATTTTTAAAAACGCAACAGGAGAAGCCCTCTTTGAAAACCAATCATCCTTCAATTCAGACTTTCTGGAGTTGTCTTGATTACTGTCAGTGACTCAATTGCTGAAAGGGGACAACAGTGAAGACTATTTAATACTAACATACCCGAAGTTGTGCCAAGTCCTGCATCCTAAAGATCAAATGTAGAGATACCTTCCTTAAGAAAAGTCATGGAGCTATGGGTTAGGTTTTGTTGGGGTTTTTTCCATGGATGACAAACTACATCCAGTAACCTCTTTCACATTTAAATCATAAGTGACCACACAAACGCTAACACATATAGAAACTGTTCACTCTATAGCATCACATTCCTCTGGGAGAAAGCATTGAGCAAGGACCTAAAATGGGACAAGCTAGTTGCAAATCCAGGTTTGTGCACTCATTTTTTCACTACATTAAATACATCTGTGTAATTACAAGAAATAATTATCACACAGAGCAAGAATAAATTTCTGATGCTACTGTTTTTCATCTATGTTGAAAAAGAAACCACAATCAATTACGACAAATATGTGGAGACAGGAAATAAAATAGCAATTAACAAACATAGTTAGTATAGCTCCACTCTCAATAAACCAACACAGTAGAAAGGAAATGATTGATTTTCATAGAACACCTACCTGGATGATCCCTATGACAGAGATGAGACATCTCTCTTTTTCATCTGTTTGCAGTGATATGTCTTATACCCACTGCATATTCAAAACAAATACATATATAATCAAATGTTTTTTAACCAGAACCAATATTTTTCTAGTATCTTTTTTGGTAAATAGCAGCTTGGAGAACTAGCACCAACTACTAAACTGTATCAAAGCCTTCGTCCTTTCTGGGGCATAAGAGAGTTTGGGGCATTAGATTTTGGGAGGACAGTTGGACCCGATACTCCTCTCTCCTGAAAGCCCCCCTGGAGCACTTACTGTGTCCATTTCTGGAATCCCCAACAGAAGAAGTATATAGCACTGTAGGAACAGATAAAAAAAAAACCAAAACACCAAAAAAACCCCAACAAAAAAAAACCACATTAAGATGATTAGAGGGCTGGAGAACCTCTGCTATGAGGACAGGCTGAGAGAGTTGGGGTTGTTCCGCCTGAAGAAGAGAAGGTTCTGGGGAGACCTTATAGCAGCCATCCAGTACTTGAAGGAGGCCTATAGGAAAGCTGGGGAGGGACATTTTACAAGGCTTGTAGTGACAGGATGAGGAGGAATGGCTTTAAATTGGAAGGGGGAAGACCTAGATTACACATTAGGAAGAAATTCTTCATGATGAGGGTGGTGAGGCTCTGGAACAGGTTGCCCAGGGAAGTTGTGGATGTCCTCTCCCTGGAAGTGTTCAAGGCCAGGTTGGATGGGGCCCTGAGCAGCCTGGTCTAGTGGGAGGCGCCCCTGCCCATTCCCTTTAAACCAAAACCATTCTATGATTCTATAATTTTAAATAAAACATCATAGGGTCATATTTATGCTGAATATACATATGGATCTCCTAAAAACCCCTCTGTCAAAGCTGACAAACACTTTCTCCTATGGTCTATTTTTATTATTTTTAATATGCTCTGACATTTTTCTCATCTATTGCTCTTACAATAAGTTTCATAAATTCATCAGAGAAAACCCTGGAAGATGACCTTTCCTTTCTCTTTGGTTCACATCTACCCAGTTATAAAGCATTAATCATTTCAAATTTGGCAGACTGCTAAACTAGTAAGTGAATGAACATTCCACAGGCATGATTCCACATCTCAGCTAAAAAATCAGTAGCAATAGCTTGCAGGATCATCTGTAATTTACTACTTTTGTAGCGAGAATTCAGGAAGGAAACACCAACACCACAGAAAAAAGCCAGCAATACTGAACTCCTTCCCCATGTCATATTCTTCCTCACCAAGCGTCAAATTGTTCCTCCATCCTCCTGAATGTATTATATGGAAGAGTAGCTCTGGAAAACCTGGAGGGTAGGGAAAAGAATTCCAAGCAAAAACATAAGGATGATGAATAACCTGCACAGGCCAAATATACTTCTTAACATATCTTTTTGGTACTCCAGGCCAGCACAATTTCTGCACCACCGGTAACAGCGTTCTAGCTGTGAGTCTTTGAAACTAAAGCAAGGAATGACCAACTAATGATGCATAATTAGTGTAGGTTGTGGAGGGGAATGGGTTGTCATACTTGCATAGAATGCACTTTTCCTCACTTATCTCCAAGAAATAAAGAAAAAATCATTAAGAACGTTACATCTAAGACAACAAGCAAAACTATTCATAGAACCATAAAGAGTGGAAAAGATCATAAAGTAAAACTGTCAGCCCAACAGCATCATGTCTACTAAACCATGCCTCGAAGTGCCACTTCTACATGTTGTTTTATCAAAAGATTTTGCTTAGGTTACCAAAAGAAATACGTCTAAGCTGGGAAACTCCACCTTTACAGTTTCTAAAATAAGTTTTTCATTGCCATCCAACACATGAAATAATCTTTAAGACTCTCATGATTATATAAAAGATCCTTCATCACTACACAGATGGGGAAACAGAGGCAAATTCAGCAGTTCTTCACCTGCAAAGGTCTACCTTTCCATCCCCAACAAGCTTTCTTTTAATGAAAGTTATTAGTGACATAGAAAGGGCTAATATGCCAAATATGATGTTATGTGCAGCATAGAAGACATTAAAAAGCATAATCCCTACAACCCATTTGTGTATCCAATTTGCAGCATTTGATGGGTATATAACAGCAGATAGAAATATCTGGAAGACAACTCTAATGTAGTCTAGGGAATATAAATGAGCTCTGCCTATGCAACTATAAAATCCATCTTACACAATTAGCTACCATTACACTTTGCATAAATATCTAAGGAGAGCCATATGGTCATCAGATGAAGGTGTTATTGACAAAAATGTCAGTGTAATGAAAAAGAACTGCCATGCTTTCTTCTTCTTCAGTAAGAACATGAACTCTTTAATATCTGGTGATCTTTCAGGACACGTTTGCAAATTCACTCTTCACATAAACTTATGATCAACGAAGAGCAACATCTTTAAAACATAATATGAGCCTCTACCTGCTTCCACTGCAGCAATACCACTGATTTGATAAAGCTACATCTTTCTGTCTCTCCTAAATAGACATAGAGTAAAATCAGAACTAGGCCACTTGCTGAGCAAATTATTGCCAAAGCCTAGAAGTTTGAACAGGAAAGAATTCCAATATTCTTTATTATTTCACTGTCTGCTGATAAACTTTCTTCTCCTCTATGAGTAAATTCTTTATGGTGTATGTCTTCCATTCTGAAAATGTTAAAAAGCAGAAAAATATGACAGAGGTACCTCTCTTCTTATGTTAACTTAAAAAAAGAATTACCTACCAAGAGAGAGCAGAGTTTCACTGACACAAATCTAAATTTAATTAGAAATACTGTTTGCATTCTAGCATTGCTTTTATTCTTCATTAGCTACAGATACAATTGTTATTAAAGACTTTCAGACTAGATCTTCATTTCTATTCCTTTCTATATTTAATGCTACTGAACTTCTTATCGATGGATATAGCAAATCCAATGAAGCAGGATATACACTTATTCCCCTTCCAATCAATAAAGGTGTTTTTTTCCCTTCATTTTTTATCGTGGTAAGGTTAAAATGCCTCCCTTGGAGGTACTCAAGCATAGCACACTAGTTATCCTGTCAAGTAAATACTGCTGAACAAGCTAGACACTCTTCATACTGCAACTGCACCTTAAAAGTTGCTTAAAATAGCCTGGGATTTTACTCTATTAAATATGGAAAGATGTAAAATGCACAAATACCACCATCTCTGAACATTTTACATAAAACTATCGCTGTGTAATATCCAGTCTACCTACCAAAATACTTTATCATCAAATTAATAATTAATATATCCATCTGTCATAACGCACAACCCCCAGGTAGCTCTGCACATTCAGTTTTACAGTTCAGTCCTGTGTTACCTTTCTACTCAGTCTGCTCTGTCCACTGCACTGAATCATGTCAATAAACTGAAAACAAACCAGAACATTATACTTTGTGTCTCAGGATATACTAATTCCTGTATAAGCCAACAAAATATCATGCTAGCAGGCTTTTTAAAGGATTAGTAGCATCTGTAGAGTATGGTACTAAAACACTTCCAAATTTTCTGGTGTTTTACAATAAGAAAGCATTCCATAGGCAGATTTTTATTATCATCTTTAAGGTTACTTTTAGAAAATTACTGCACAGATAGGAAAGAACAGCTGAAAAGACCATGATCTTACTAAATAAATTTACATAACTCTGAGGAAGGAGGGAGACTTCAACTATATCTTCATTCTTTTTCCTACTTCTTTAAACAAAGTATTTCTATTTGAGATTTGAGCAACCTGATCTAGCTGAAGATGTCCCTGCCCATAGCAGGGCTGTTGGGCTGGATAATCTTCATTCCCCTCTAACCAAAACCACTCTATTATTCTATCTGTACTTTTTTTTCATAGGGACTTTATGGCTTTGTGAAGTAATTGTCAGAGGTTAAATGCATACAGAAATAAAAGCTTCTTTATTAATAGTGCTCATGTTTTTCAAACCAGGAAGCCAGGAATACCACAGAAAGAGTAATTCTTGCCTACAAAACAGACTACTAAGATGACCTCCATCCCTGTAGGTGTTCAAGATCAGGCTGGATGAGGCTTTGAGAACTCTGATCCCTTCCAGCCAAAATCATTCTATAACTCTATGGTTCTATGATTTTATGACTTAGTTAAGGAATCCCACTGTTACTAAAGGACAGAACAAGCCACATGCTTATCATCAGTAAAAAAATAAAAAAAAATTAAAAATCACTAATAAGCAGCAAACACCAATGTTTACCATAGTTTATGAAAAATCTTGTAACTTCACTTGAAATTAAAATTTCTATTTTTCTTTTCTTCCCTTTCTTTTATCCGCAGTGTGACATCCAACATAGTGATAACAAAAAGAAGAAACAATAAAAGATACAAGCTGTGTTCCCACTGTGTTCTGATGTCTCACTTGACACTGAATCATAGATAGGTTTGGGCTAGAAAGGACCTTAAAGCCCACCTAGTTCCAACCTCCTGCCATGGGAAGGGACACCTTCCACTGGATCAGGTTGCTCAAAGCCCCATCCAACCTGGCCTTGAACAACTTGACATGCACCATTGTGAATCATTATTTTCTCTCAAACGCTTCTCTTTGTAAACTGGCCTCCATACAAAAGATAAAGTTTTAGTTTCAGACAGTTAACCCCCCCCCCAAATCAGCTAATTTGTGTGCCATCCCTACACCAAAGTGCTCTTTCCTAAAAAGTGATGTTTCTTTGTAAAATTATATAATTTATATTTTTGCTGATTGTTTAAATCAAAATAAGTGTTTAAAGTCACACAATATGTACTTCAAGTTGTCTGCTATAGACAAAAAATATCTATTACTTGCTATACAAAACAAAACTACCATATTCCAAGACAGATGAGATTTTAGCTAGCATCTTCATCAAATGCCTCAAGAAAACTTTATTTCAGGCAGTTCTATTCCAAGTTCTTTCTTAAGAAATAAAATTTTCAGACCTAGCATCCACGATTTACATCATTCCTAACCCTGACTAAGCTGCATGACATTAGGGTCAGCCAATATGAATTACAGATGCAGTGGTTCAGCCAAGAAGTGACCATAAGAACCACTGCATGAATTCCATCTACTATAGTCTCAGTAATATCTTAATGTCAATCTAGCTTTAGAATATTTCACGTCAAAATATTTAAATGGAAAAAGTTTCAACAGCAGTGGAAAACGAAAAGGTGGACAGAAACAAGCAACAGATAAAGACAATACCACACAAAGCAGTAAGAAATAAGAAATCAATATAGAAATAGAAGGCAAGAGAGGTTTGTAGGCAGGACTATCTTCTTGTCAAGGCTTTAGAGTATAACAAATATAGGTAAGTGTCAGAAAAAGAGGGAAGAAGAAAATACATACATAGCTCAAAAATGAGGAGAAGAAAGAGTATGCGATCAATTGGTTTCAGCAGGACTTCAAGCAGGTGCCCCAACAAGTGGCCTAGGTGCCCCTTCCACAGGTGGATAGAGGCACAGACAGTAAGACCACCACTTTTTCTGGACTCCAGCTTTTGAATTCTTGGTTCACATAATTCTAGTATCATGACAGCAACTCACCCTCCAGAAGGTGAGCTGCAGTTAAGTACCTTGCTACCACTTCCATTTGTAACCTCAAAATCCACAGATCATGTGGATAAAGAAGACCTGCTACCATGCAACTATGCTCCAGGAAGAAAATCACTATTATAAAATATTAACAGGGAAAGTACTGACAGATTTTGTCTTGTTTTGAAGAAAGCAGCATAATACAGCTGGCCTTCTGAAGGTGTTAAGTAAAAGAATCAAAAGAGTAGGAATCAACAAATAAGTTACCAGGAAAAACCTAAAGCTTCCACGTATTTGCTACATAAATAGTGTGTATATGTAGATACATATACACACATATATATCAGAAACAATATAATACCTTCAGAAGAATACATATCTGTGCTGTTTTGTCCATTCAGAAATATTAATATAAATAAGCAATATTTTTAAATACTTGGACTAAAATTTTGACATAACCTCCTCAGGAATCTGCTATAGTTCTAACTGTCAATTTTCCCTGGGACATCTGCAGGGATGTTGTATAATTAAATACTTAAAAAAAGGTTGCTTTTATCCTGAGAATTCATAAGAACACTCAGATATGCTTTGTATGCATTTGAGTATTCAACATTTAACAACAGACGCCTGAAAGAAGCCTTTCACAGCTTAAAAAAAAAAAAAAAAAATCCACCAAAAAACAAGCAAAAAGACTCAAAGAGAAACAAAATCCTTTACAGTCAGGATACTTTCTTCAATAGGGTCAGAAAGAGAAAATCAGTATAAGAAAAAAATCACCTAAAGACCTCTTCAGCTCAAGATTCAAACAGAAATTGGTGTCATTACTTGAATATATGGAACCTATCATCCCCAAATGTATTTTATTCTTGTCCTAAAGCACTCTTGCCTTCTAACATTGTCCAACAGATAAGGGGAAAGATGCTAGAAACACATGGCTTGTTCAGAAAATCAACCCTGTTTTCTACCAATACCGGATTAGAAGGCTGACGCTATTGCTGATATTAAATAAAACACCACAAACCCAAATATTTAAACAGATGCAATCTCACAGTGACATAAAAAAGCACTACACTTCAGATTATCAGAATTAAAAATACTGACACGGTGATCACAGCTGATTCTCCCTCCTTGGTTCCGGAATTTGTGTGCAAAAAGGAGTAGGACCTTTACAAAATTGGAATTTGAAGCAAATACAGACAATACAGTTTCAATACATAAAGCTAGATGAAAGGTCAAGATATTGACTACCACGTTAACTATTATTTGGGACTGTTCCCACTGAAATGTGCAGTGGGTCTAGTATCACAGAATGGCCTGGGTTGGAAGGAACCTTAAAGACCATGCAGTTCCAATTCTCCTGCCATAGGCAGAGATGATTTCCACTGGATCAGGTTGTTCAAAACCCCATCCAACCTGGTCTTAAACACCTCCAGCACCTGAGGCAGCCAGGACTTCTCTGGGCAACCTAGGCCAGTGCCTCACCACCCTCACAGGAAAACATTTCTTCCCAAGATCTAAGATAAATTTCCCCTCTTTCAGCTTAAAACTGTTCCCCCTCGTCCTATCCTGATACTCTGTGTTAAGGAGCTCCTCCCCAGCTTTCCTGTAGCCCCTTTTCGGTACTGGAAGGCTGCTCTGAGCTCTCCCTGAGCTTTCTCTTCTCCAGGTTCACAGAATCACAGAATAACCAGGTTGGAAGAGACCCACCGGATCACCGAGTCCAACCGTTCCTACCAAACACTAAACCATATCCCTCAGCACCTCGTCCACCCGTGCCTTAAACACCTCCAGGGAAGGTGACTCAACCACCTCCCTGGGCAGCCTGTTCCAGTGCCCAATGACCCTTTCTGTAAAGAATTTTTTCCTAACGTCTAGCCTAAACCTCCCCTGTCGGAGCTTGAGGCCATTCCCTCTTGTCCTGTCCCCTGTCACTTGGGAGAAGAAGCCAGCACCCTCCTCTCTACAACGTCCTTTCAGGTAGTTGTAGAGAGCAATGAGGTCACCCCTCAGCCTCCTCTTCTCCAGGCTAAACAACCCCAGCTCTCTCAGCCGCTCCTCAGAAGGCCTGTTCTCCAGCCCTTTCACCAGCTTTGTTGCTCTTCTCTGTACTCTCTCCAGAGCCTCAACATCCTTCTTGTGGTGAGGGGCCCAGAACTGAACACAGGATTCGAGGAGCGGTCTCACCAGTGCCGAGTACAGAGGGAGGATAACCTCCCTGGACCTGCTGGTCACGCCGTTTCTGATACAAGCCAAGATGCCATTGGCCTTCTTGGCCACCTGGGCACACTGCTGGCTCATATTCAGTCGGCTGTCAACCAACACCCCCAGGTCCCTCTCCTCCAGGCAGCTTTCTAGACAGACTTCTCCCAGTCTGTAGCACTGCATAGGGTTGTTGTGCCCCAAGTGCAGGACCCGGCATTTGGCCTTGTTAAACCTCATGCCATTGGACTCTGCCCAGCGGTCCAGCCTGTTCAGATCCCTTTGCAGAGCCTCCCGACCCTCCAGCAGATCGACACTTCCACCCAGCTTAGTGTCATCCACAAACTTGCTAAGGGTGCATTCGATGCCTTCATCCAGGTCATTGATGAAGACATTGAACAGGGCTGGACCCAGCACTGAGCCCTGGGGAACCCCACTTGTCACTGGCCTCCAGCTGGATTTCACACCATTTACCACCACTCTCTGGGCCCGGCCATCCAACCAGTTTTCCATCCAGGAGAGTGTGCGCCTGTCCAGCCCAGAGGCTGACAGTTTCTCAAGCAGAACGCTGTGAGAAACTGTGTCAAAGGCTTTGCTGAAGTCCAGGAAGACCACATCCACAGCCTTTCCCTCATCCAGTAGCCGGGTCACTTTGTCATAGAAGGCGATCAGGTTAGTCTGGCAAGACCTGCCTTTTGTGAACCCATGTTGACTGGGCCTGATCACCCGGTTCTCTTGCATGTGCTTCATGATAGCACTCAAGATCACCTGTTCCATGACTTTCCCTGGCACTGAGGTCAGACTGACAGGCCTGTAGTTTCCTGGGTCCTCCCTGCGGCCCTTTTTGTAGATGGGCACAACATCAGCCAGCCTCCAGTCCAGTGGGACTTCCCCAGTCTTCCAGGACTGTTGGAAGATGATGGAAAGGGGTTTGGCCAGCACATCCGCCAGCTCCTTCAGTACCCTAGGGTGAATCCCGTCCGGCCCCATAGACTTGTGACTGTCCAGTCGGGCTAGCAAGGCTCTGACCACCTCAAGGTTGAACTCCAATTCTCTCAGTCTTTTCCCATATGGGAGGTGCTCTAGCCCTCAGATCATCTTCGTGGCCCTATTGTGGACTCGGTCCAAAAGATCAGTGTCTTTCTGTATGGCTGTTCCTGTCTGTTGTTGTCATAACACAGTACATAGAACTGTCTGCATAATTCTGAGATGATGGACACCTCTTACACCATCCCCACTGTTTGGGTGTACAAAGCCCATGTCACTTTTCTTGCATTTCATTTGAGGCTTCATTTATTATTAGCTTTGAGATTCTTTGTTGGGCCATTTATTTGGCAGAAATCCAGTGGTTTTGGCTTGGCACACTCACTCTTCTATAGTAAAAAAGAACAAATAACCAGAGGCAAATGTGGGCCTGCAACACTAATATCATTGTTCTAGATCACAGCAGCACAGACAAAAATAATTCAGGCATGAAAGAAGTGAAGGCATTCATTTAACAAGACTTAAGGTGTTGATCCATTTACCCAAGGGGAGCTCAGGCTAGCTGAAACTATTTGCTAATTTAGGACAATGCTGTCTGGGAAGAAGAAATTTGCAATAAAGGAAAAAAATAGATAAACAAAGATCTTTACTTGAAATAAAGTAAATTATTACTCTTTCAAAAATATGTTTAAAATTGAGCTACTTAATGACTGTAAAAATAAAACCCCAAGAAAAAAGCCTTGGTATTTAACCTTATTTGAGTATTCAGCCTGGTGGTAGAAGATTCACAAAGTTCTATATGCATGCGTACTTAAAAATAAGAAAGATCAGTGGTGCTCAGCACTTTGCACAAGTGATTTATAATTGAATGAATATAGTTATTTATAAATCTTAAAGATCTTTATTTCTTTATCCAAGACTGAGAAAGAACTTGACAAATTCAGACTACATCAGATAGATTAGATATATATGGTTCAATTGTGGACCAAACTCCTGCAACAGGAGTAACAGAAGGCAAAACAACCTCATAGTGCTGTTGAAATAAAAATTACATTGCACAGAAATATATATATGACATCCCCATATTATGTCTAACAAAAAGATGTAAAGTAGATGAATGACATTTGATACTTTTCTTTCACTAATACTAAGTAATTTCAAGAGGATTTCCAATTACGGCTCGATATTGTGGGCAGGAGCAATTGTAATTATATTTTTATGTCAACTAAACCTGTTGAGATAATTTTATTTCCATTCAGGTTATTCTTTGTTTTGAATATTAATATTGCATTGCAGCATGAGGAATAACATTTGTAAATAGGGCTTGCTTGTGAAAAGAGCTATTACTGCTCTCCAACAGTCAGATAAAATGAGAAAAAGCACAAGACCAATAATAATTTTAGCTGTCAAGATGCATTTCACATACACAGCATTATTTCTTTTTTTATTTCATTGATGGAGAAAATGTGCCATCCCCAAAAGCAGGTGTTATAGCAGGCATCTTAAAAGGAAAACTCTCCCAGGATGTCAAGAAAGCATCATATCACCCAGAACATTTTGTATGCAACCACTTACAGGTAGCCAGGAGAGAAATAACACAAGTAGGCGAATACTGAAGCTTAATACTTACATGAAAATCAGCAGGCAAAAACCAGAACCAGTTAAGAAAGCAAGTTTCTCTGCCCTTACGGTCTTCACCATCAGTCACACATTTCCTGGTACCATTATATTAGTCTAACAAATTTGAATTCCATACAGCACCTGGCTTCAGGCTGCCCAGGGAGGTGGTGGAGTACCCAGCTCTGGAGGTGTTCAAAAAACACGTAGACACTGTACTTTGTGACATGGTCTAGCAGGCATGGTGGTGGTGGGGTAACAGTTGGACTGGCTGATCTAAGAGGCCTTTTCTAACCTTAATGATTATGATTCTCTGCAAAGAATCAGTTGGTGCTGCCTATAGTCACTCGAAAATGTGCAATAGTAATTTTATTCACCTGAAGAACTGAATTCTGTCTCCCAAATTCTGTACGTGGCACCCCAGTTTATGCCTGTGGTTTATAAGTGGCTATCATTGATCTGTTAGAAGCCAGCTTTTACTACAAAGTCTATTGATCACACTTTTCAGGAGGGTGCAGGCATGCAGAGTTTCTTAATTCCAGTCAAATGTACACATAAAGTACATAACAAGCTCTTCAAACTTGTCAGCAGATCTAAGCATCAAAACTGTGTAAGCACTCAGGAAAGCACAACTTTACAGAAATTAATTCAGCTTCCAACATCTCTAGACAGGTCCATGGATAGAAACCAGTTGACTCATGGATTTCAGGACTGCAAAGCTAGAATTTGGTAGGATTTAGGTAACTATCACATTTTTTATAGATTCGTAACAGGACTAAGACTGTTGTGAATTAAATACAAACGAAAATGTGTGTGTGAGTAAACAGAACTACCAGAATAAGGGTCAAAAGAAGAGCCTGCTTGGTTAAGAACTAACACTGTTGCTGAGAAACCGCTCGTAGAACACTATTCCCAGCTGCAAAACTGAAGAAAAGCTGTTTCTGCCAAAATGGGAATGCCTGTGCTCCCCTCAGCAGAAGATTGCAATTTGATAGAGGAGGATGGCAACACCTTTGCAGTGTATTCCATGTGCCATTCACTTTCCTGCTAGCCATACAAGGACCATTCAGACAAAACACAAGTAGGTGGCGCTGCTCATTGTTTAAGAGCTACGGAGATGGCAGTAACAAAAATCTGAAGCAGAGTCCCATTCAACCGTAACAACTGCTGACTTATAAATATGACTACAAAAAGTCAATCCCAAGACTAGCTTGCCCTCGCCAGCAAAGAGAACCCAAGGAATGTAGCGAGTACCTGGCATCCAGCATCCCCTTGGCTCTGCACTGCACACCAGAAAGCCAGGCAAGAGTACTTAAATGTTTTGATGAACAAGCTGATAACGGTGGATGAATGAATAAGTACAAGTCTGACCTGATAAAATGATTTACTAAGATATTTTACTGCAAAAAAAAATCCTCCAAGTAATTTGCCTCCTCTCAATCTCTTGCCTAGTGTGGTTTAGATACATGAACTCCTCGACTGGTTTTGACTACAAATCAGCAAAGCCTAGGGTAAGTCTACAAGAGAACTCCAGAGTTTTAAACAGAAGCTCAGTGGTTCTTCTAGGTTAACATCTCTGTATTTCACTGAAGTCAAACAGAAATCAAGACAATTAAAACAGAATAAAAGCCAATTATAATAGAAATGTAATGTGCAAAAATTCATGCTCCACAAAACATTCTGTTAATTGTATTTGGAGTTTTGATTCAGGCCCTCTCTCAATTCCTCTCTGTCTGATATATATACATGGTCTTTATATATAAGTAGATTTCTACAAGCACTCACTGTAATAAAATTAGAAACCTGATATCTACTTATTGAGTTGTGTAAGGCTTCAAATACCCTGGACAAGAGACAAAGACTGGAATCTATCATTTCTAAGGTCATTAGAACGTGAATTCTAAGATTCCCTTCCACCTCTGATATGCTTTTTATGCATTTTATATGTTTGATATGCATTTTATGCATGATATGCATTTTATGATGTTTGGAAAGGGAAGAAACATAATTTCAGAATAGTCAATGCCAGTAGATATTAAAAAAGTGGAAATTACTGGCAAACAGGAATAGCCTCATAGGAAAATCTGAAGTTATGAAAGTTTAGGGGGAAAAGCAAGCAAAATTAACTGTTATCACAAGAAAAAGCTTTGAAGAACAAGGTATGAAACTTAATTTATAAAATTTAGACTATAGAACTATTTGCACATAGTTCTTTGTCTACAAGCACAGAATTTACAGAACAAGTTAGCTTTTAAGTCCACAGCTGTAAATGCCATCAATGAGGCATCAGGCATTTTTTGTAGCACGGAAGGATTAAAGATAATCTGGTAGGATAGATCACTGTTGTCAATATAAATTTAAAGTACCACATAGTCTTTTGAGCTAAGCCTTAAATCTCACAATTTAGCAAGCTCTTACCTGCTTGTGGCTGCTAAAGTTTCTAAGTTGCCAGAGTATATTTTTACTTGGTCTGCTTACAACAGGTATTCCTTTTTCTCATTCCTATAGATGCCTCCTCCCTCTGATGTATTTTAAAAAGATTCTTTAAAATATTAACCTTATTTAATTACATTAAACCTTTAGTAGGTAGTTTTTTTGAACCTATTCTTGTTCTAAACCAAAGCAGATCCATATCCTATTTATTGTTCCATGTGAACGAATAGAGTTTAATGGTGGAATCCAACTGATGCTTGTATGTATGGTCTAATACTGTACAAGAGCATAAAAAAACAGAGCTGCAGCTTCCAGTCTTTCCAAGCCTCCACAGAGTATCCAATAAGTACCCTTAGCAAGTTTGCGGACAACACTAAGCTGGGTGGAAGTGTGGATCTGCTGGAGGGTCGGGAGGCTCTGCAAAGGGATCTGAACAGGCTGGACCGCTGGGCTGAGTCCAATGGCATGAGGTTTAACAAGGCCAAATGCCAGGTCCTGCACTTGGGGCACAACAACCCTACGCAGTGCTACAGACTAGGAGAAGTCTGTCTAGAAAGCTGCCTGGAGGAGAGGGACCTGGGGGTGTTGGTTGACAACCGACTGAATATGAGCCAGCAGTGTGCCCAGGTGGCCAAGAAGGCCAATGGCATCTTGGCTTGTATCAGAAACAGCGTGGCCAGCAGGTCCAGGGAGGTTATCCTCCCTCTGTACTCGGCACTGGTGAGACCGCTCCTTGAGAACTGTGTTCAGTTCTGGGCCCCTCACCACAAGAAGGATGTTGAGGCTCTGGAGCGAGTCCAGAGAAGAGCAACGAAGCTGGTGAGGGGGCTGGAGAGCAGGTCTTATGAGGAGCGGCTGAGAGAGCTGGGGTTGTTTAGCCTGGAGAAGAGGAGGCTGAGGGGAGACCTCAGTGCTCTCTACAACTACCTGAAAGGAGATTGTTGTAGAGAGGAGGGTGCTGGCCTCTTCTCCCAAGTGACGGGGGAAAGAACAAGAGGGAATGGCCTCAAGCTCCGCCAGGGGAGATTTAGGCTGGACATTAGGAAAAAATTCTTTACAGAAAGGGTCATTGAGCACTGGAACAGGCTGCCCAGGGAGGTGGTTGAGTCACCTTCCCTGGAGGTGTTTAAGGCACGGGTGGACGAGGTGCTAAGGGGAATAGTTTAGTGTTTGATAGGAATGGTTGGACTCGATGATCCGGTGGGTCTCTTCCAACCAGGTGGTTCTATGATTCTATGATTCTAAGTACACTGTGGTACATGCAGCCATCTGTACCTAAAAGACTATCAGAAAGCAGAGATCAAAGTTACATAGCTACTTTGATAAACGAAGGACTGACATAGGTCTTTCACAGCTCACAGAACAAGTCATCATAAGCATAAAACTGAATATATTCCACAGTAGCATTCCTTATTTTTTCCTACACTTTCCTCAGGGTTGTCCTTTTATCAGATAATTCTCATATAATCATGAAAACTTACTTTAAAAGCATCCCCCCATCCCTATCTGTCATTTGCTTTTAAACCTGTTTATGAATAAAAAACTGTTATAAATTGCCATGTTATAACTCATAAAACACAGAATGTTATCTAGCAAAACAGCATCTCAAAGCATGTTATGATTCTATTTATACAAATTGCAGAAAAGGCGTAATGCCAAAACGTGACCTTTTGAAGAAAGAAAGATAGATGAATTGAGAAATATACCCTCCCCACTTCTACATCTATGCCATATATCTTATCTAGATGAAGTACACGTTTTCCAGCTCCAAAATACACACAATTTAGTGCCTGTCTTCTCACTGCAAATTTTATCTTTCTTCTTTAAATCCTGTATCTTTAAATCCTGTGACTACTCAAAATTATGCTGACACTACATCAACAAGACCTCATTGACCTTCAGTAAAGAAGCCACTACTTGAGCAAGTATCTTTACACAGATGTCTCCATCACACTGTTGGCAAAACTTAGCATTATTATCTGCTGTCTTTTTATTCCTTTGAACATTGAAATGGTTTCTTACACATGCACACATCAGCTTCTCTGCTTATTTATTGATTTATTAATCTGCTATCCCACAATTCAGCTGTCCTGAGTCACTCAGCAAGGACCCTGAGCCCACAGATGTAAAGGTAGACGTTTGAGACATTTCCCAGGTGTCAACTTGCAACAGAGAAACACTGTGATTTAGGTATCCTCTTTCCACAGACTACAAATTTTTCATATGCAAAAGATTTGAAAGATGACAGAAAAAGTGAGAAACGAAATCAGGGAGCTACAGATTGCCAGGAAAAAAAGACAACTAATAGGAAACAAAAAGAACTAGTACAGCAGACAAGGCAAAACAGATGCAGAAATTGTCATTTTGGAGGCAGATGGAGTCTGTCAGAATTAGAACAGCTGTAGCAAGCTGATGGTACCGCATTTGCATTAGAATTCACGCATGAGTTTTCTTAAGTAGCACAGACAGTAAGGCAGTCAGTAAGCATAAAAAAAGTACTGAACTTACAAAAAGACCAAGTTCATTAGAAAAAAACAGAGCAGGTTAGAAAATTATAGAAGATAACACTTATATTCTTTTTTGAAAACATATAACGTCACTGATCTTTATTATTAAAAAAGAAAAACTTTTCCTCAAGAGAAGTAGTTGCATCAAAATTATAGGATTAATGAATAGTTAAGCCAATGAGAATTGGGGATTCTATATTGGTTTGAGGGATTCTACTCTATTGAGGGTTTCTTTTGAGAATTTGAGATTATTGAGTATTGAGAATTTTAAAATTATTTCAACATTTTAGCCTTTTCAATTAAAAACAAGACTTCATAAGATGTCCTGTTCCAGTCAGAACTTCTGGCAATTTTTGAAAAATGCTCTATTTCTGTTCAGCTTTAGACAGTTCCATTCCCCTTCCCAAAAACTGATTCTTCCTTCAAACAAAAAAGCACTAATTTTCATCAACTGGGAACCAGAATATTGTTACAATTATACATAGTCATAGAACTAAACAAAGTAGTGACATGCAAGGTACAGTAATTTAGAAAAAAAAAAAAAAGCAGAGATGTGAACATTTACTGACAGAACAGTCACTGTTTTATGACATAGTTCCAAAGGTTTAGTCCCAGTATCACTATAGATGCTGCCCTCAATTTACCCACTCCTAAATGGCTGATAAAATAGGTTGGGAATACAAATATGTTATAATCACTTGTATCTCCACCACCAATTGCCCAATGAGGCACATCTTGACCTCACCCAACAGGGTATGTTGTTTAGACTCAGGCTTTGTCTTCTTAAGATATGGGGAAGGTAAAATATAGATTTTATGTAATTTTTTTGCTTTCTGAGTGGTGATGAACAACTTGAAAAAGACTAATTTGGGCCTTGGGTCAGCACAAGAAATTTTTTACAATAAGGGTGGTGAAATACTGGCATAGGTTTCTCAGGGAGGTAATGCAGGTCTCATTGCTGGAAACAGTCAAGGTCAGGTTGGATGGGGCTCTGAGCAACCTGATCTAGTTAAAGATGTCCCTGTTCCTGCAGGGAAGGAATGGACTAGATGATCTGTAAATGTTCCTTCCAACTCAAATCATTCTACGATTCTACCAGCATTCCAGCATTCTGCACCTCACTGAGTCAGGATTTAACTTCCTGCTTTGACAGCCAAAAACAAGTAATGCAAAATTTTGGTTTTAATCTAATAAAAATTATACAAATGGTAATCAACTTCTGAGACAGCCAATAAGCTGTTAGCCTTCCATAAACAAGATAACATTAACTCCTGACTTCCTTTAGATCTGAAATATTTAATAAGCCTGCATTTATCCATTTTGACAAGACCATGTAATTCTGGTATCACCTATGAACCTACTAGCAGTCATCAAACAATGCAGGTCACAGCTACATTAAACCTACACATACCTAAATTTGGCGAAGATTTTACTCACAACCTTTGCTTACTTTAGACAGGGAGGCAACTAAGTTACCTAGTTAACAACTCTGTACTGGTGCAGACTCCCTTGGAGTACTGGATGTGGTTTTGGGCATCACAGGATAAAAAGGATATAAAGCTACTGGAGAGTGTCCAGAGGAAACCACTGAGTTGGTGAAGGATTTAGAGGGTAAGTTGTATGAGGAACAGCTAAAGTCACGTGGTCTGTTCAGCCTGGAGGAGAGGAAATCAAGAGGAGACCTCATCGCAGTTTACTGCTTCCTCACAAGGGGAGAAAGAGGAGCAGGTACTGATCTCTCTAGTGACCAATGATAGGGCCCAAGGAAGATGTGTCGGGGAGGATAAGGTTGGATAGTAGGCTGACAATATTCCAGAAGCATCTGGACAATGCCCACAGACGGTGTGAATATTGGGGCTGTCCTATACAGAGACAGGAGTTGGACTCAATGATCCTTGTGGATCCCTGCCAACTCAGGACATTCTATGATTTTATGGACTTTTTATAGTAAATCACGGTAATACTTTGCCATAAATTTTTCTAATGTTCAGTTAATGATGACACACATTGATCAAACCCCCCTTAAGATGCAGCAAGAGAGCTGTTTTATGGCAGCATTCGAAAATCTCAAATCCTCAGAGCATCACAGATTATTTACAACATGTAATAGGGTGAGAAACATCGAAATGTAATTAAAGGCTACAGTAATATAATTAAATTAGGCTGACTTTTTTTCAGTGGGGAATTGATTCTCTCCTGACTGTTTTCCTCCATTTCATCATTCCTGAAATCCAAACTACATTTTGTTCAACTTTAATGAAGATATTAAAATGAAGATAATTTGGACTTCCAAAACCATCACTACAATACATTGCTTTTCTTACAAAAGGATGAGTTGTCTAAATAGTTTCCTATTTCACAGAGGACCTCTCTTCTTCCTTACTCAAAGTTACATCTCACAGTGTTTAAAAGAAGGCCATTTAAGTTCTGTACTTAAATACGCGCAGGCAGCTCTATGGGACTTGGGATGGTCCTTCAAAGTGTTAATTTTCTTATTGCTAACTTAATCCCCTCACCAGATGCTTATGTCAGCCCCTTGTGCCTCTGTCTACCACTGTGCACATCACAGAAAATGATATCTCTCCAAAGCATAAAGGAGTTCGTACCTTCAGAGTTTAAATTGCTGTATTAAGTATCTATGCAAAGTTTTAGTGGAGTATTGGTACTTTTAGATATAATTCTCTGTATCCAGAACTAAAACACCCAATCTCCAATACATTTATTTTGTCATCATGGTTGTTACCTTCTGGTAATGCCAGAAGCCTGAAGTCATAGTGGAGTTCAGTAAAAATTAAGACAATGTCTGCACTGAGGAGTTTATAATCTGTCCCACATGCCTTTATGAGGCCAGTAAAGTGACTCTGGCAATGCCTCACAAACCATTACGTGTAGAATTAGCATCACTCTAGACTGATTTCCAATATCAGACAACTGACTTACTGCTGAAGAAACAAAGCCAAACACTTCAATCTACTGTTTTACTTGACTTTCAACTATTTGCCTGCAGGGATCACAAGAAAAGGTAGACTACCTTGAAAACGATGCCATCCTCCTCATAGAAACAACTATTTAATTTTGCAATAGGTTTCTGTACAACTGTTCCCAGTGCAGCACATGGGGGCATAAAAGGCTTAAATTGCACGTATTCATTAAAACAGCTTTTAGCAGATCATTTACAACATGGGTAAGTATATGCAGTATGTTCTTGACAATATCAATGGAAAACAGCAGAAAAAAATCTTTAAAAATGCTACATTCCTTATGGCAAGAAATGCATAATTTAAGTCCTAAAATATTCGGAATACTGTTTTTCATGAAGTCTTCTCTAAAATTGATTAGTAGAACTAAAAAAGCCCCAGCCAAACTACTAGACCCCAGAGAAATGATCCAGGACAGACAAGATGATCTTATTTCAGAGAAGATGTTATCAGAAATCCATCTCATTGACCATAACATATCTAAAACCAGATACATTGAAAAGACTATGCAAGACTCTCTCACTATAAAACAACAAATTGCTTTCATTTATAGAGGAAACTGAGTAAAATCAGTCTTAGTCATTCATTACTTATCCAAGCGGCGAAGATGGAAATGAACTAAGGCAAAAAGTTTGGGAAATGAAAAAACACGGAATACTTTGCATATGAAGGTGACAATATTAGACATGATAGGGATAAATAAAATTCTTTACAATGCTAGTTGAAAACTACTGTTATTTTTAAGATGTTTAAATAAATAAACAGGTTTTATTTAAAATGTATTAAAATTCCCATATGAAGAAAATCTTTGCATACTAGTTACAAACAACAAGGAAGAGCATTGAACTCCAAAATATAGATTTCAGATTCTCAGAAATAATTTGCTCAGGTCTCTCTGATGGCTTACTACTAGAGAAAATGATTGCAGCACGATTTTCCTGGGGAGATCCTTCAGTTTCCAAGAACAGCCTTTCAAGAAGCCCACATCCACGCACCAGGGTAAAACTTGGCTCTTAATGCTCATCTACAACCATCCATCCCTTACAATCCCATAACAGTCTTCCAAATCTGAGTTCTTCCACATTTCTACTACATGCTCCAAACTCACTCATCAACTGCCTACTTTCATTTACTGTATCTCTTTCTTCCTTGTTACATGTCCATCTTGTGCTTAATCCCATATTCCCTACTTCAGTCCTGCTCTAATGTTTGGAACTGAAAGCAAAGCTACAGATATTCCATATGCTGAGGATGGAAAGGATCGGAATTACCTTTGGTAGCTCCCTAAACAGCCATAACCCTACTGCTGTCACCACAATCTTTGTAGCTATACACCTCTAGCTTTGTTACAGGTGGCACAGTCCAGAAGACTGTGATCATATGGTTTATAACGAAAATATTCGGTAGACCTGGTAGAACCATAGATTGTTTTGCCTTGAACTTGGAAGCACTGAGCCCCCTGAACAGACACAACCTGCGATTATACAGTAAAATAAATGCAATTGAGCACTGATTTACTGTGCAGATACACAGTAGACCAACCTGCCTCTGATTCACAGTTCATGTACTGCAGAACTAGTTTGTACATAACATGCACGATACATTCTCAGATACGTGTCCTCAAATGCTACCCAGACGTACCTTCTGCATGGAAAAAAATCTGGAGGAAAATTCAGATATATGGGAGATAAAGCTTAACTGAATCTGTATGTGACTATCAGCTCTGCGTACTACAGAGTGGTAGTACAGAGGAAGACAGGCTTAATACAAAAGCCTTTTCTGTGTACCTCAATTAAGAACACATTCTAGGTGAAGTTAGGTCAGCTCTTATTGGGAAAACTTAGCGTAAGGTGTTAGACAAGTCTTTCATGTGCTGATGTACATCATAAATACATTTATTCCCAACATAACTATGTCTCTACTTGCTGCTACTGTTATAGGGTGGGGGGTGGGGATGTTTTTTGGTGATTTGGCAGGGTTTTTTAATGACGTTAATAGTGCTAGTTAAAATATTAGGTTTTTTAGAATAACATAGTAATTTAAAATTTTACTTTGGACTTTTTGACCTTAGCCTGTAAATATTTTGCTGTAGAAGTAGTGGCAAATATACACAAGTTTGCAGGATTGGGGGTTTATTTAGTTTGATTTAGCACTGAGCTGGAAAACAGCTTTTACATTGAATCTAATTGGGCATCAATTACAGATCATCAAATAGGCAAGCAGAAAGCCAAACAATAATAATAAAGGGATGCAGTTCAAGGAAGATTCTCTTAACATTCTCTATATAAGTCTTGTTCCCTTACTACCTTTTTCTTTCACGTTACTTATGACTACTGAAATGAGTTGACACCTTACAGACAATACTAAGGATAACTTTAAACCAACTTTTCAGATCACACCAATTCAGGAACGCATGGCTCAGAAGTTTTCTTCCGCATATACAATTAAATCATATAGAGAAAACATAGTATTTTTAATATGGTAACAAACATTTGAGGTTATTTGAGTGTGGGATATGAGTGTTAATTACACTTAATTCTTCGAAGCAGTTTAAAACAGAATTTGCTTAAAAATAGAAATGGAAACCTCAGGATATCTAAAAAACACACACCAGAGTTATTAATTTGTTTCTATAAGAAATTTGAAAGTAGGCCTGGAGAATGAGTGAACTAAGTTTGAAAACTAAGAGAAGCTAAGGACAGGACAAGAAGACTGTTTGGGATAAGGGGAAGAAACTGTTCTGGTTTTGTCTACTTTCTACAGAAGAGAAAAATGTGTCAAAATCTAAACCACATTATTTGCAATCTGAGAAATCATTATCATTATAAAGTTGCAGTTGATTCTTTTATTCTGCATGCTCAGTCATCTTGAATTCCTGAGCAACTGTGTAGAAAAGTCTCTGTACTAAAAACTCTTCTTTGAAATTGTACTTTGTAATGCATTGCCTCTTACCTATTTAGATTTACTGTATAATTCAGCACACACAATTTCAACACAAAGAAAAGAGTTTAAGATGCAGTCAAGGAAAGCAAATCCACAAGCTTTTCTAAATGCAAAATCAGCGCCTTTACAGTAAAATCTGCTGTCAGAAAGGATGGTTGTTAAAGTTTCAGCTTCAACATTATCTCAGCCATCAGACAAGTATATTCTACATGTGCTTTACTGACAAAAACAGGCACGGCAACAAAGCATAGTGCAAGCACATTAGTGTTCAAAACCTGAGCCTGTTCTATTTAGACATTTGTGGGGTTTAGGCAGAGCAGACATGGCAACAACATTAAGGCTCCTAAGGCTTTCCAATCCTCTGAGTATGAAAACAAACATCAACCACTGAAGCCAAACACTTTTTGAAAGTTGGCTCAGGAAAGATGAAGCCTACAACAAAGAGGATAATGAAAACAGTTTGGCAACATTTAATACAGAGCAATTAGGAAATGTTTTAACAGCTACAGCTATTCCATCATTTTAAAGAACTCTAATTCTAACAACAATCTGAGCATAGGATCCAAGAGGGAACTTTCCCATCTGCATGAAAGTACTGCCTGTCTGATCAATCTAAGAATCCCCGAAGCATTTTGTAGTAAACACACTGTTACTCCTGAATAACCTAAGGGTGCATTGTACACTTTTAAGTCTGATGTGACACAACTGCTTAGAATGGAACATACATGAGAGAATCAGCATCCTTTAGAGCCCCACGAGATGCTGGTAAACAACTTTTCTGGTTGTGACCATTGGTGATAAGACACGATTGTCAAATAATCATAGCCAAGCCAGCAGTGATCTTTCGGTATTCATGGACTACTCAACTCATAGTAGGCTGATTCATTTTCAAACACCACTTTCATGTAATGAAAAATGGATATTCAGGTTAACCATGATGACTAATATATTTGGGTTGTAATTGACATTTGTTTGGAAAGAATCAGAAGTAA